>NC_089253.1:104916004-114221782 GCF_963930625.1 Muntiacus reevesi | reverse complement strand
CAACAACAAAAAAAATCAAAACAGTATGATATTTAAATTTCATGAAAAATGTTCACTATAAGGTAGAAATGGGTCCAGACATCTTTAAGGTAACAAGAATAAGCAGATCCACACAGAAGGCCAGTGTAAATACGTTACCAAGAAGGCAAGGTTGCACCTACAAATATGTGTAAATTCCTACAAGTAATTACAAGGTGAGGCCCTTGGAAATACCAAAGACCGAGAGCTCTGCCTATTTCCTCCAAGGTCGGTGATCTGTTATCATACTTTGTCACAGCTTATATCTCTGTTGATGTGCCTTTCTAACTGCCCAATGAAAGTTCTCAGAAAAATTATTCTACACATTTTATAGCTAGAGGATTTCATCAGACTGAATAGCAAACTTCAAGGATCCAAGTAAAAGGGACCCCAGAGTAAGTTCACCAACTTCCTTCATCCTGAAAGCGATCACCGAGGTCCCTCCAATATCCAGGATGCTTGTAATGAGCCCAATGATTGAAGAGTGAGAGGGGAAAAAAGAGAGTTTAAAAAAAGAAGAAGAAGAAGAAAAGGAAGCACTTAAAGGAAAAAGACCCAACTGGAAGATGAGGGACCCACCAGATCTTTCCTTTCATCTCCCATTAATGGTATCTTCTCCACTGTTTATTTTTCAATTATAACCACGGATGGTTCTGCTATACAGTCTGGGCATTGCTCCTTCCCTTCCATTCTTAAGGCGAACAGATGAGAACACGCATTTTGCAGACTTCCAATCCACAGGGAGACGCTAACTACTAAGTATAACATGGCCAACCAAAACTACTAACCCATTAATATCCCAGGAATGAAAGTTATCAAGGAAAGGTTGCCACTTTAAGCATTTTAAATCCAAAAGGTTTAACTTCAGTGCAGAGTTTGGGATGAGAAGTTCAGTTCACAGCTTCTAAAACAACAACCCACACAGCAAGACTCTGCAGCTGGCAGGGTACATTTGGATGGTATCTGATTTTAAGCAAAGTGGCTACTGCAAGGGAAACATGTTTCTTTTTAAAAAGAAATTTGTCTTTTATCTTCTTGTTTTTAACATGACTAAAGACAATGAAGCTACCAGTCAATAAAGAACAATGTATAAATATTTGTACAAGATTACACAGTGTGCTACACAAATAGGGGCAAAAATTTACAGAAGATTTAAAAAAAAAAAACAACAGCTGTCTGATGGATTTGGATCGATGTAAGTAGGGTAGGTTGAAAGATAAATTGACTCTGATACACATTAGCTATCTCACATTACAACACTGCATTTTAAATTTCTCTCTTTAACTGTCAGAATAAAGTATACTATAATGTCTTAAGCTGTCACACTTGAAACTGATGTGAAAGTCACACAGTCATAACATCAAGCCACAAAATATGACCACATTGGGCAGTGGAAAAATTCTAAGAAAATGGTCTACAAGCCCTGCAATGGAGCTTTAATTAGAGGCAGGACGAAAGCTGCTATTTCTTCAAATAAAACTAAAATTATACAAGCTTGAGCAATTTGCGAACAGCTCTGAGGAATCCACCATCCTGCCACCAAAAGTCACTGCCTCTGCACTTTTAATGTAAGATGCCTCAAAATGTAAAAAGAGTTATGAAGGGATCATTTAAGTAAATTTAACTTTTCCCTCCAAGAGGCTAGCGGTGTCAGCATTCAAGACAAGATGGATTGTCGCACACCAGTCCCCACTCTTACCTTGCACAGCTAAGCCTGCCAGCCGGATCACCTGTTCCAGTGAACACCGCAACCGCCCTTCCAGCACGTCTTTTTTGACTTGCAGGTAATACTGATATCTATTCATGGAAACAGAAGAAATAACCTTAAAAACACATACTTGGAATATATTCCCACGCCATGAATGCCTCTAGATTTGACCCCGTGTGTACACCGCAGGATACACAGGTGATGTGGATAAAGGTCAGGTCTATAAAAGATGGAAAATGACCTCTGCCTGTTTGTCTTTGTTTGATGTGGCAGGTGCCACAGCCCCTTCGCTCTGAGTTCGAAAGTCCTCTCATCACATCATTCCATGGCAGGCCGGCAGGATGAACTACTGATAAGGACCAGCTCTTCATAACAAGAGACTGAGGGTGGGGCACTCCTGCACACCTGGACGCCCACAACACACGGCTGCCAAAGGCACGCAGCAGTGTGCATTCCTGGGAAAAAATTATGGACGCACACTGTTTTTTAAATCCCAAGGTTATAGAGGTTAGAAGACAAACGGGCCAAGTCATTTAGAATTCTGCTAATGGACAGGATAAAGCTTTTCAGAGGCAGCCTCACCCTCCACATCTGTGACTCATAAAAATCTAACCGAATGCGATACTGAGCCTTCCAACCCAAAGTACATCCTCAAAGCAGCAAAGTGCAGACAGACAAAATGTGCCCATATACAACAGCAACCTCAGACCAGACCACTGTTCTCAGAAGCTAATAGAGCGCTATTGTTTCCTTGCCAATAAAATCATAATTAGAATTACCTAAGCGTTTAGAAATCTCCTCACGCCAAACCTTTACATCCCAGGACTCCACTTCCTTTGAATGTACTCTTAAAACAAACTACCTCTAGAACAGTCACACTTTTTAGGCATTAATTCTTGGCAAATGCTAACAACCTCTTTGCTCCTGGTAACCACAACTCTCTAATGTCTTCAGAACTTCAGCACGTCAATCAAGGGAACTCAGGAGTGACCCAAAGCCCTGCTCTCTTGGAGAGAGGCAATCAGTTGTGAGAGCTAATGATTGCTGTCTCTACCTTGATATCATGGACATCATTACATGTCAGTAGAAGTGTTAGTCGCTCAGTCACGTCTGACTCTTTGTGACCCATGCACTATAGCCCACCAGGCTCCTCTGTCCATGGGGTTCTCCAGGCAAGAACACCAGAATGGGTGGCCATTCCCTTCTCCAGGGGATCTTCCCAACCCGGGATCAAACCCAGGTCTCCTGCATTGGCAGGCGGATTCTTTACTGTCTGAGCCACAAGGGAAGCCTATTACATGTCAACCTAGCTCCTATTTGAGAAGAAGAATCTGGCATTCTCTACAAAACAGTCTCTACTTCTTTCCTCTTGAGTCTACAGCACAGGGTAAAGACAGCCAACTCAGTCTCTGGTGGGAAACTGTGTGTAAGTCGCTCAGTCGTGTCCGACTCTGCAACACCATGGACTGGGGCCACCAGGCTCCTCCGCGCATGGGATCTCCCAGGCAAGCATACTGGAGTGGGTTGCCATTCCCTTCTCCAGGGGAGCTTCTTGACCAAAGGATCGAACCCGGGTCTCCCACACTGTAGACAGACTCTTCACCATCTGAGTCACTAGGGAAGACTCTGGTGGGAAAACCTTTACTTACAATTAGAAAGACCAACACTCTGAGTTATCTAAAGATTTTTTCTAGTCAAATTTAATATCTATTAGAAAAGCCACCTATTTTTCCTACTACCATTTTATCTTTCACCTTAAATATTCATAATCATTTTATAGGGTCCATTATTTTATATATATATATAAGAATATTATTTATTCTCACTTTTTTTTGGTTAAAAATTGTTTTATTCTCTTAGCAAATTTCAATTCAATTATACAAAGTTATACAATATAGCAGGGCTTCCCAAGTGACACAGTGGTAAAGAATCTGACTGCCACTGCAGAAGATACAGGAGATGTGGGTTTGAACCCTGGGTCAGGAAGATCCCCTGGAGGAGTAAAAGGTGACCCACTCAGTATTCTTGCCAGGAGAAGCCCATGGACAGAGAAGCCTGGCAGGCTACAGTCCATGGAGTCGCAAAGAGTCAGACATGACCGAGCACACATACAGTATAGTGTTACCAACCACAGTCACGCTATACATTAGTTCCTCAGCGCTTATTCATCTTATATCTAAATGTTTGTACCAACCTTCCCCTATTTTCCCTACATCTCAGTGGGTCCACTTGTGAGTCAGTAATTTGACTTCTTGTCAAAATCAGCTAACTAAATCAATTAAGGCTGTACATCGAGGCTGCATATTGTCACTCTGCTTATTTAACTAATATGCAGAGTACATCATGAGAAATGCTGGACTGGATGAAGCACAAGCTAGAATCAAGATTGCTGGGAGAAATATCAATAACTTCAGATATGCAGATGACACCACCCTTATGGCAGAAAGCGAAGAAGAACTAAAGAGCCTCTTGATGAAAGTGAAAGAAGAGAATGAAAAAGTTGACTTAAAACTCAACATTGAGAAAACTAAGATCATGACATATGGTCCCATCACTTCATGGCAAATAGATAGGGAAACACTGGAAACAGTGACAGACTTTATTTTGGGGGGGGGGGGGCTCCAAGATCACTGCAGATTGTGACTGCAGCCATGAAATTAAAACATGCTTGCTCCTTGGAAGAAAAGTTATGATCAACCTAGACAGCATATTAAAAAGCAGAGACATTACTTTGTCAACAAAGGTCCATCTAGTCAAAGCTATGGTTTTTCCAGTGGTCATGTATGGATGTGAGAGTTGGACTATAAAGAAAGCTGAGCGCCGAAGAATGGATGCTTTTGAAGTGTGGTGTTGGAGAAGACTCTTCAGAGTCCCTTGGACTGCAAGGAGATCCAACCAGTCCATCCTAGAGGAAATCAGTCCTGAATATTCACTGGAAGGACTGATGCTGAAGCTGAAGCTCCAATACTTTGGCCACCTGATGAGAAGAGCTGACGCATTTGAAAAGACCTTGATGCTGGGAAAGATTGAAGGCTGGAGGAGAAGGGGACGACAGAGGATGAGATGGCTGGATGGCATCACCGACTCAATGAAAATGAGTTTGAGTCTGGGAGGTGGTTGATGGACAGGGAGGCCTGGCGTGCTGCAGTCCATGGGGTCGCAGAGTCAGACACGAATGAGCAACTGAACTGAACTCACCAAAATCAATTAATGTACATAACAAGTATCTTTGCTGATTTTCAGAGACAAGTCCCTGGTATGTGGAGAAAAAAATCTTTGTGTCCATTCACCACTCTGAGTCCAGAGGACACTGCCTTGCCCTCATCTACTCATTGTATTCTTAGCTGGTTAAAGGCATCATGGAGTCTAAATTTCAACAAACAGGAACAGAGGTTACATCTAAAAACTTGCGATTGAAAGTCTTTTCCTGGTAATAAGGTGGTGGTCTGCTGCTTCTGAATGTGCACAGTTTGGAGCAAATACTAGATAGGATACTTTTTAAAACCCTGTAAATTTGAAGACCCCACCCTTACGTGTGTGTATGTGTGTGTGTGTGTGTGTGTCTGTGTGTGTTTCTTTGTTGACGGAGTTTCTGGGAATAACATACGATGGCGGGAAAAGGGGAAGCCACGACCTGCCTGATCATTCTTCACAGGAGAGAACTGGAGTAAATGAAAATATTTTGAAGCAATAACGGTACACGAATTAAAAGAAACAGCATGAGAGCGGATCAAAGTATTGAAGACTAAGGAAACCTGAATTGCTGCAGAGTTAAAATATGTTACATGTTACCTTCTAGCTTTCATTTTTCCTCCCTGTTCACTCAGGTCAAGTCCCCAAGCTCAGGCATATTTTTCAGATGTTTTATCCAAGAAGAGTGACCATCACAGAAGGGCGGTCCCATACATTCCCGGGATCCACACGCCTCCTGTCTCCCTGCATGCCTCCTGTTCCCAGGGGACAGACGGCCAGCCTGCACATGGCAAGTGCCAAGGATCATAAGTTCCATGGTTTCATTCAGCAAATCAAGAGCCCCAACAAAAATGCTCTACACTAGCACCTTTTCTTCAAGGAGCATGCACCCTTGTTAAGTACCAATACAAGCAAAGCTCAGGGTTTTACAGTCCTTACTTAAACAACAGATTCATGCCGAAAACCATAATCTAATGATACACACTATTAGTTGATCTCCTCGAAGAAAGCTAGGAGGAAAACAGGAACACCAGGATTTTTCCTGGTCCTTTAGGTTAAACATAGTCTAACACTGGGAAATGAAACCAAGGAGCAGAAGAATGCAGTGCTCTTTCCTGGAAGCCATCCAGACTACAAGAGAATCTGAATAGCGTTAATGATATGGTACAACAGCCATTTGAGATTGTGGATATTACTACATGAGATCACAGGCATGGGAATGGAATCTGAACCACTTTGTTAATTGATTGTTTGCTACATTTCTGCTCAAAAGGCACTTTTATAAAATATAATAATTCTATCCTATATGAAGACCAAATTAGAGAATATGAGCTGAAATTCTATTTCTAGAGTGTTTGGTTTTTGCTTATTTTTGATTAGAGATTCAATTCTAACAGAAGTCAAATGTAACAGTGAATCCTATTTTGGAAACATGCAATTTCATGGAAGTATACTCCACTCCACCCTGTCATAGGTTTGGGTGGAGGGGGAAAAGAAAAAAACCAATCTTTGTGCCAGGAAAGTAAGCATTTGCCAACTTTCCAAAGGGATCCTCTTTGAAAACCCAAGCCCATAAGGAAAACTTAAATAATTTTTATATTCAAAGACCTGGAAATAGTCCATCTGACTGCTGAGGTCCAATGAATGGTTTTAGGTGAAGATTTTGCTTTCTCTCTAAGAATTAGTGAACATAATTGTGCTTGTTGAATAAAGGTAATGTTTCTATTTTCAAAGCTTTTTGTTTTGAATCTCCAGGGAATATTAATTTGTGGATTGAATGCAGGTTTCTCTGGGTGATACTTCACCCAAAGGCTTCCTGGTAACTGGTGCTATTAAACATCACACCTGGAAACTCGAAGTCACTAAGAACCTATCCCTAGAGGTTTCATCTGTCTTGAATTTGTTTTTGTTCAGTCACTAAGTCATGTCCAACTCTTTGCAACCCCAAGAACTGTAGCATGCCAGGATCCTCTGTCCTTCAGTATCTTCCAGAGTTTGCTCAAATTCATGTCCATTGAATCAGTGATACTATCTAATCATCTCATCGTCTGCCATCCCCTTCTCCTTTTGCCTTCAGTCTTTCCCAGCCTCAGGATATTTTCTATACAAACTTGAGAAAATAAGTGACTTTTCCATGTTCCCTCCTCTCCCTACGATTATGAAAAGAAAGTTTTAAAAAAATACCACACTGAGTTATATCAATAACGCATTCAGTACTCCTGCCAGTGGTGTCAAAGGACTCTTTCAAAATTATACCCCATAACATTAGCGTCAATGTTTACAGATGTACTGCTAAGGTCGTTCATCTCTCGTTTTAATTCACATATGAGGGCTCTATCTAAGCACTGTGCAAGCCTATTTCACTTGCAGATCTATTAATACTTCTCAGATTGAGGCATTCCACGTGCTGGCCTGGAAAGTATGGACTGTACTGCCACAGAACCACAGATAAGAAGAGAGAACTCAGAGGCAGAGTACGTGCTGCTTTTAAAGGGCTCCTCCCACCCCTCTCAGAAATGAAATATTCTTCCCAAGTCCAGTTCAGCAGAAACGCCTTAAACGTGGGATAGACATGAAAATCTGAAAGCTTTAAAATGTGACTTGGAGGCACTTCCCTGGCGGTCCAGTGGTGAAGACTCTGCCTTCCAAGGCAGAGGGCTCAGGTTCGATCCCAGGTCAGAGAACTAAGATCCCACATGCTGTGCCGCCAAAAAATAAATAAAATCAAGATGTGATTTTGGTTGGGCGTCTACCCACAAGGGCAAGAGCCTGGGCCGAAATCACAGGATGGTGGAGGCGGGGGGTCAAAGGTCACTGTCACTGCTCTGAATGTCTGCCGAAACTCGCCACGGGGCTGCCTCTCCCAGGGGGTCACAGCCACCTACTGAATCAACTCTGCGATTAGCTTTGGGGTCAGTGACATGGAGGAGGAAATGGCACGTGCGGATTCCAAGCAGAAGCCTCCGAAGCCCGTGTCTGGCTCCCTGTTCTGCCTCCCTCTGCTGTGAGATCTGCAGCACCCAAGTAGGTACTGTTGCTCAGTGAGTCTGAGCCCGAGAAAGACGGCAGTGGACATGGAAGATGGCGAGGAATGAGCCTTTGGTTTCGAATGCCACAGACAGCTGGAGGTCACGCATTGTGGCAGCGTGAACTAGCCTAACCTATAATAAGGGAAGGACTTCAACAACTCAAGTCTGGGTCTTTCGTTTCTAAAGAAGGAAACTCCATTGAGGGAGGAGAAGGACTGGTCCAAGGTAATACTGCTCCTTAAAGGCAGGACCACACAGACCAGAGCTTGGAGATCCGTTTCTGCACGGCAACCACAAGGCGATGACAGTGGGGTCAGATTCCCAGCCGTTGTAGGCAAGTCATCGATTTCACTGAAGTCAAAAAGTACTGCAGAAATGAAAGTGCAGGAATTCCGTGGTGGTCCAGTGGTTAGGACTCGAAGCTTTCGCTGCTGGGCTCGATCCCTGACCGGGGGAGCTACGATCCTGCAAGCCGCGCAGCACAGCCACATTAGAGAGAGAAAGGAAAATACAAACACCACTGCCGGGTGATTTTCACGATCCCAGGCTTCCACAACCACGCTGCCCTCCCCCCTCTGTTAGATCTATGCCACAGCACACGAGACAGACACTGACACGGAGGCTGTTCTGAGAAAACATTACACGACATGTTTCAGAGCTTGGCCTGTGGATTACTCAGATCTGTGTTTTCTCCCAGCAGTAGCCTCTGGGATAGTTCACGTTCCTCCCCCGGAGGCAGAAGGAAGGAAAAAGAGACCGGGCTATGCATTCTAACTACTCGTTGACAACCTTGAAAGATGCACTGAAGGATAAAAGGAAAATCTAGAGACGGGGGTCTCGGATTACAGGCTCCTACCTAAAAGGAGAGGCCATCTTCAGAAGCAGGTGCAGACTAGTCTCTTAAATGCATTTATTTCTAAATGCAACATGTTTTGAAAGAGTAAACAGGAGTTCATCATCAGTATTACATACAGTCGTTACTGTCTTGCATTGAGTAAACATACTTTCCTATTATGGGTCATTAAAATTTACACAGACTTCACTCAATTAAGGTATTAATAACACTTGAAGCTGTGCGATCAGCACATACCATCCACAGATTGACCTCTTTTCCGCCCAGTGCCCAGGGAGATCTGGGACAGAAAGAAAATGCTCTTTCATAGTTAAGAACAGGTCAGTAAAAGCACTCTGTTCACCTAACGATCTGTGCACGTGTAATGTCGCCATCAGAGAGCTACACATGCCTTTCCCGTCTCTACAGTTCAAGGTCAGTCCCATCAACCCGCCTCTTCCCACGCGCACGGTCAGTAGGACTGTGAAAACCTAGAGAGACGGGGCATTATCGGTGCCCTGAAAACCCGTCCTAAAAATCCTCAAACTGTGAAGCTTTTCCATAAAACTACTGGGGAGGGAGGACGAGAGAGAGAAAGAAAGACAGTTTGGCCACTGCTATTATTAAGAAGAGGGTAAGACTTAAATTGTCCTTTCCTCATTAGAAAACTCTCTTTAGTAAAGTCAGCAATATCAGGAGAATCTTGCTAGAATGTCCCAGAAACCCAGTTCTCTCAGGACACTGCCAGAGGTGCTGACACACTCGCATTCCTTTCTGGTTGGCATTATATTGGGCCAATAAGAAGTAAACATACAAATTTCTCTACTATGGAAAAAAAAAGGAGGGGATTGAAGATAAGCTGCCCTCAAAGTCTGGGATATGGGATGGCAAAGCATAATTCTAACTCTTAGACTGACAGAGGTGCCCATACGGGAGGAATAGCACATTCCAGCCGTTCAGAAGGGTGTTCACAGCTGTAAATCCAGATAATAGCGAGGGTGGCCCACCCAGCTCTCCGTCTGCCTGGACCAGATAAACAGTACATACGTGAGCGTGAAAGTGAAAGTCGCTCACTCGTGTCCAACTCTCTGTGACCCCCTGGACTATACAGTCCACGGAATTCTCCAAGGCCAGAGTACTCTAGTGGGTAGCCTTTCTCTTCTCCAAGGGGTCTTCCCAACCCAGGTCTCCCGCATTGCAGGTGGGTTCTTTGCCAGCTCAGCCACCAGGGAAGCTCAAGAACACGGGAGTGGGTAGCCTTTCCCTTCTCCAGCAGACCTTCCCAACCCAAAAATTTAACCAAGGTCTCCTGCATTGCAGGCGGACTCTTTACCAACTGAGCTATCAGGGAAGCCCATACGTAAGCATGCAACCCGACAAATCTGAAGGCTCCTCTCTCTCAGCCCCTCTGTCCTCAAAGCCTCCAAGGAGATTCCAGTTTGTGATTACTCAAGTATAATACTGTGTTTGGTACCTGAGCAATGCACTATCTGAAATCTTTCCTGTTTAATGAAATGTTCCAAGTTGACAGTCAATTAAAACTCTGCATCATCAAGTGGCTGACAGATTTCAACACTGTCTGCAATTATGCAAAACTGAAACAAACCAACAGAGAGGGGAAAAAGAAAGGAAAAGGCTAAAACCATAACTCGACAAAGAGAACCTTAAAAGGGAAAGTTTTTCTTCTTGCCTTTTTTACACTACAAGCCAACACACATGCATACCTGAAAATACAAACATGTACACACATTCAAACACATACAGACAAGACTGTCTTGGCAATCACTGATCAATATTCCATTTTGCCAGAGACACCTAACTTCTTACCTAGGCTCCTTAAGTTTCAATGAGTCACAGGATTGCAATTCCTTCCTAAAAAGGATAATGTTTGTTTAAATGCACACAAACACACATGGGCCTTGACTGCTGGTGAAAAAAGGCCAATAATAGCCAGGTGTTGCAAAACAGCAAAGCATGCCACAACCTGATCCTTGCTTTCTGCTCTTGAACTCTTGCATTAATTATAACAAATTACAGGGAATCCAAGTACAGTTTATATGTACAATAAGCTCCCTAATAATAGCCCATAATTTAATCAAGGGTTCTTTTTAAACTAGAAAAACTCATTCTCTACAATACATCCTAGACAGAGAATGTCAATACCCTGACAGTACTTCTTTCTGCCCCACTATGTGCTACTGGGTACAGATTGCTCTGCAGTAATCACATCAATGGAATTTTAAAGGGCCAAGTATGTTTCCCTGCTGTGAACTGTGATGCCCTAAAATAGGAAAACAAGGCAACAGCAGTAGAAATACTCCATCTCAAAAAAATAAAAAACAAAAACAAAACACTGACGTCAAGTGTGTGATATTCAAACAGAACCCGAGTCTGTTCTGCCCTGGCTGAAAAAACACAGCGACTTAGAAGAGTTCAGCAATTCCTCAAAAGATGGAGTTATCATCTGGCCCAGCAATTCCACTCCTAGGTATACGCCCAAGAGAACTGAGAACACACACTCACACAGAAACTGGTAACAAACAGCAGCAGCATTTGTGACAACCAAGAAAGAGGAAACAATCCAACACCCATCAACCTGTGACTGAATCAACACAGTGTGGTCCAGTGATGCAGTGGAGTAGCATTGAGCCACAAAAATGAACAGGGTATGGATACAGTGCTACAACACAGATGACCTCTGAAAACATTAGGCTAAGTGAAATAACTCAAGACGAAAAAGGCCATGTATTGGATGACTCTATTCACACAAAATGTCCAAGAACAGACAAATCCATAGCGATAGAAAGTAGACTAGTGGCTGCCAGAGTCTGGGAGACGAGGGGAGGGGGGATGACTGCTGATGCTCTGAAGTTAGATAGTGGTGATGGCTGTGGGTAACTCTGCGTATATAGTAAAAAACCACTGAACTGTATACTTTACCGTAATTAAAATGTAAATATTACATTATGTGAACTGTATCCGCACAAAACGAAATATCCAATAACCCTACTCAGGAGGAAGTCCTGAGACAGCACAACAGGCTCTTCAGGATTCACTCAGAGCCACTTTCTTTCTAATTTTATGTCTCAGCAGGCCCCATACACTGAGTTATCCTGGGTGTGCTGGGCTTCCCAGTATCGCCCTCTTGCTGTTTCCTCTCTCTGAATGCCCCGACCCATCCCTCTCCATTCGGACACTCTGCTACTCATCCTTCAAAGCTCCGTCGAAAGGTATCTCATTTGTAAAGCTTCCCAAACCCTCTCAACCAGCTAACGAACCTCTCTCCCAGCCCTGAGAGCACCTCGCCCAGGTCCCTCTTCACTGCTGTCAGCATCTCTCCCACTCCACACAGACTCGGAAATGCGTCTTACCATTTAATGCCAGGACCTGGTGCCAACGAGAGACACAATATGTGCTTCTGAGTAGATGAAATACCGACAGAGAAAGAAAGTGGGAGAAAGCGAGATTAATCACCTCAGGGTAAGATTTTTAGCTGCTGTTTCTATGGTATGAAACACGCACCTCAAGTTTCAGAAATGTAAGCCATCACCTGTCTGTTTTCAGGCAAAGGGAAAAAAATATTCCTTCAAAGACTTAGAATAGCCAACATAATGCTGAAGATGACTCAAGTTGGAGCAATGACACTACATGACTTCAAGACTTAATACAGGGTTATAGCAATAGTATAGTGCAGTATTACCAAAAGATAAATCAACAGAACAAAACGCAGAACCCAGATACAGACCCCCGTAAACACAGTCAACTCACCTTTGACAAAGGAACAAAAGCAATACTATGGAAGAAAGATAGCTTCATTAAATGGTGCTGGAACAACTGCGAACCGACACGCAAGATGAACCTAGACACAGACCTTACACCTGTCACAGAAATTAAAATGAATGACAGACCTAAATGCAAAATGCAAAACTATAAAACTCCTAGAACACGGGAGAAAATCTAGATGACCCTGGGTATGAGAGTGGCTGTTTAGATAAAATGACAAAGACAAAAATTCATAAAAGAAATAATTGATACACCGGACTTCACTGAATTTAAAAACCTCTGATCTGTGGGATTTCCCTGGTGTCCAGTGGCTCAGATTCCACGCTCCCAATGCAGAGGCCCCGGGTTCGATTCCATCAGGGAACGGGATCCCACATGCTGCAACTAAGAGTTCACATGCTGCAACTAAGACTTGGTGTAGCCAAATACATAAAAAATAAAAATAAAATAAAGACAACCTCTGCTCTGTAAAAGGCAATAACAGGAGAATTATGAGACAAGCCACACACCAGGAGAAAATATTTACCAAACACATCTGATAGAAGTCTGATCCAAAACATAAAGAACTCTTAAAACTCAACAATAAGAAAACAAACAACTCAATTTTTTAAAAAAAGCAAAAGACCTTAACAGACATCCCATCAAAGAAGATATACAAATGGCAAATAAACACATGAAAAGATGCTCTACTTATAAAGCATCAGAGAAAAGCAAATCAAAACAATAATGAGATACTACTACATATCTATTAGAATGGCCAAAATCCACTACACTGACATCACCCAATACTGGCAAGGATGTGGAAAAATGGGCACTCTTCATTAATTGCTGGGGGACTGCAAAATGGCACAGCCACCTTGGAAGACAGTTTGGCCATCTCCTACAAAACAAAGCATGCTCTTACCATACAATCCAGCAACAGCACTGCTTGGTATCTACCCAAAGGGACTGAAAACTTCATATCCAGACAAAAACCTACATATAGACGTATACAGCAGCTTTAGTCACAATTTCTAAAATTTAGAAGAAATCACGATGTCCTTCAGTAGGTGAATCAATAAATAAGTTCTGGCACATCCACACACTAGAATATTCTTCAGAATATTAAATTATTAGAATATTAAAAAGAAATGAGCCATCTAGCCATGAAAAGACATGGAGAAAATTTAATTGCATATCACTAAGTGAAAGATATCAATCTGAAAAGGCAACATATTGTACAATTCCAATTTTAAGACATTCTAGAAAAGGCAAAACTATGAAAACAGTAAAAAGGGCAGTGGTTGCAGGGGAAGGATGAATAGGCAAAGAACAGGATTCAGGGCAATAAAAATACCCTCAATGATTATATAATGACAGAAGCTGCTCAGTTGCTCAGTTGTGTCCAACTCTCTGTGACACCATGGACTTTAGCCCACCAGGCTCCACTGTCCATGGAATTTTCCAGGCAAGAATACTGGAATGGGTTGCCAGGTCCTTCTCCAGGTTATCTTCCTGACCCAGGGATCGAACCCATGTCTCTTGCATCTCCTGCATTGGCAAGCGGATTCTTTACCACTAGTGCCTCCTGGTAAGACCCATATAATGATAGATACATGTTATTACACATTTGTCCAAACCCTGAGACTGCACAACATCAAAAGTGAACTCTAAGGTAAACTACAGACTTTGGGTGATTATGATGTGCCAACCTAGGTCTGTGGCAAAAATTCTGCTGAGAGGTATTGATAATGTAGGGGACCATGCCTGTGCTGGGGCAGAGGGGTACATGGGAAACCTCAGTACCATCCTTCAATTTTGTTATAAATCTAAAAATGCTAAAAAAAAAAAAATAGACTCAATAAACAAATACTCTTTTAGCATGTGAATCATTTGTGTTCACCTGCAAATTATCTACGCTGTTTTCTGAGCTACCAAGAGGCAAAGACGGAATGTAGGGATGAATCAGTCTATGGTCAGCAACAGCATGAAGTAAACCCTCCTGGTGGAAAAAGCAGTAAAATCACGGAGGAACAAGGTCCATTTGAATTAGTACTCTACACAGGCAAATGACTCCTCTGCACCATCGCTGTAGAACAGGAGTCGCAGCCCTATAACACTAGGAATAAATATGTCTTGACTCACCAGCTCCAACTACACATCTGCCTGCCCCAAAAATCAGATGTTCGTAACATCACCTACAACACCACTGTGGGAAAAAGAATGCTTCAATTACACCTGGAAACTGGGTGAGTCAACTGCCCAAAGACCTGTCTTCCTGGGAAAGAGCCAGATTTGCGGCTAAAAAGTTTGCATAACATCCTGAAAATGTTGGTGAGCTAGCCGATGGAAAAGCAGTACTGCTGTTAGCAATATGCCTGGTTTGAAGGAGAAAATGAATAAAAATCAATGAACAGGAGGCTGGCAAGAGGATCATCTCTGTGGCTAGGCTACCAAGTCATGAGAAGAAATGGAGGAAACTTCAATGCATATAACTTGATGAAAGAAGTCAGTGTGAAAGGGTACATATTGTATGATTCCAATTACATGACATTCTCAAAAAGGCAAACCTATGAAAATGGCCGAAAGATCAGTGATTGCAGTGGGAGGAGGAAATATAATATGGTTAGGGAGAGAATCCTTAATTAAAGGTAGCTCCCACATTTCCACTGCAACTGTCAAAAGAAGCCAGTGCGCTCAATGAGGTAATGCCCCAGAAATGAGAAGGACATGCTGACTATGGGCTTAATAAATGCTTGATGAATGAACAATGGAATGAAAGTAACTAACTAATCAATTACACATTCTGAGAGACTATGATAACAATAGAAGTTTCCACCCTGTGTTAAGTCACATGGTTTGACCCACAGGGTATCTGATCATTACTGGTTGACCAGGAAGCTCAGTATGGATAGAGGAGAAAGGGGAGACTGCTGAGTACTAGGATTCTACCAATATCTTCTCCAACTCAGTTTCCTATCATCAGAGCAGTACAACACAAAGAAGAGGCTTTCTTTAGTTCTTATAAATGAAATGTGCTAGTCTATCCAACTCTCACACACCCCCACTAGACTTGAGAAATAATCAAAGATTCTATACTGGCCAAAAGGCAAGTGACAAGTCAAGCCAAGGCAAGAACCTCTGGCCATGGGAATCTCTAGTCTAAAATAAGTGTTGGAAGAGAATGATCTGTCATTGATTGTGAGGTTTTTTCTGTTCACAATGATGGGCTGGGAATCCTCCTTGCCTCTAGCTGTCTTCCACCAGCCCCGTCTCTGGGCTCTGATTACCTCAGTGCTCTGTATGATCAGCACCAAGACACCCCCCACCCCAGTATCTCTGTCATCAAAACCATGACCCCACTCAGGTTTTGTCCCTAAGAGCTGTAAGTATGCACAAGTGTTCATCACTCAGTCCTGTCTGACTCTTCGCAACCCCATGGATTCTACCTGCCAGGTTCTTCTGTTCATGGAATTCTCCAGGCAAGAATATGGTATTGGGTAGTCATTCCCTTCTCCAGGAGATCTTCTCAACCCAGGGATTAAGCCCAGGTCTCCTGTATTAAAGGTAATCTCTTTACCAACTGAACTACTAGGAAGCCCAATAACTAGGTCAGTAACTTAAGCAATGGTGCTCCATCACTCAGACCCTTGGCGACCCTGTGGACTATAGACTGCCAGGCTCCTCTTGTCCATGGCATTTTTCAGGCAAGAATACTGGAGTGGGCTGCCATATCGGCAGGCAGATTCTTTACCACTAGCACCACCTGGGAAGCTCCAACTAAGAGCTAGCCAAGTCTAATTTTACACTCCTGCTGCTGTTTTTACATATTGACCAATTAAGTTTTAAATATTTTTCATCACTAGGCTTTGGACTTTAGTGCTTAAATTCTTCAGGTGCCCCACTCACCCCAAGCGCTCTTAGTCACTTAATACACATTTCCTCATATACACTGCTTAAAATGTCTGAGACCTAACAGAGTGAATCATGTTAAAAGCATATTTAAAAGCACTGACAGGAAAAAAAAATCAACAACACATAAGCTGGATGGATTGTTCATCAGAAACAGAAAAACAGCTGCAATTTCAGCCCTGAAGTCAGAAATACAGGAGACACCTTGAAATCTTAGGGGATGGTCGAAATTCCCATTGTGTGGACCTGTCGTGCCCATTCCACCCCCTTTTTCTATCTGGCCAATGAGCTCCATGTTCAACTTCTCCCCAGTAACAGCACTTCACATTAGTACAGACTTCACACATTTCTAATGATGGCAGGCTCACCCATCTCCATCAAGCCAGAAGCACTCTGAGGGCAAGAACCACCCCTCATCATTCAATGATTCACAGACCCACTGATCCCAGACATGACATTAATAACTGCGCTAAAAAACACTATGATCATTTACTGACTCACAGAAGCCCAGTGGATAAAATAGAACACTTCTTTTTTTTTAATTTTGGAAGCCAGCCACCCAAATAGTTGGCATAAAAGAATACTACACTCAGCAGCAAAACAAAACCCTCAAATCACCTATTCTCCAGGTATTGCAAAATAAAGACTTTCCCCAGCCACAGAATTGGAGTCATTCATTCCATCCTTTATGTTCCTGCAGCATTTGGTAACTCTCACATGCCTAATCAGGCAACGTGTTTAATTATGGGGATTTACTTCTGCCTCTTTGGCTACTTTGTAAGCTTATTATGTACATCTTTGTATTTCACCTCAACATCTACATAAAGTAGGTCTTCACTGCATCTCTTCATTAGAGCAAGACATCATGCCAGCCATATACGATGCAGCCTTACTTAAAAGCCAGCTAATTACAGGCTAGCTGAAAGAAACTTTACATTGTTCGTAGGGTTCTCTGAAAGAAACAATAAAAACACACCTCTGTGCATCAAAACCTAGGGACAACCTGCGTTCTCCATAAGTGAAATTTTCTAGATGTTAAGAAATCAGAAGATTCAAGTAATCCTTAATAATAACAGTGCTTTCCATTTGAAGAGTTATTTTCCAAGCGTTTTCATGGGTACTGCGACATGTTACCTCGTATTCACAACAACCCTTTGAGACAGTCACTACAATTTCCCTTTCACCCGTGAGGAAGCAGAGACTCAGAAAGGCAAGGCGACTTGCCAAGGCTTCTGATGTCAGAGTCAAGTGCTCTTTCATGACAACGTTGCGCCTGGGTGGTAAACTGGCAGTCTGTAGCTTCTACGAGACTGAAGCATTAAACCTCAAAGGAAAAACTGGAAGGAAGAAAAAAACGATAGGAGGTTGTAAACACATTACAACATGAATCCACTGACCACTTACTGAATTTTTACTGCTGGAAATGAATACTACTATTCTCTTGCAGAATCTTCAAAAGCAGCTGAGAATATCAAATGTGGCGACAACGGCCAAAGATAAAATAGTAAACCAGCAAACATCTCACTGGGCAAGAATCTACCATCTTCCTGTCCTGTTGCTTCCTGGCAAAACTGTCCCTGATATTTTCAGGCATGAAAATGTCTCTCAAAATTCTTCCTTTTGCGCCCCTTCTGGGTCTCTAGGATTGAAGGACTAGATATTCCCTGTGGTGAACGTAATTTTAAAACAGTTTTCACTGTCCTTTCTTCCATTACAGTTTCAATTTACTAACTGCCCCGTCTCTACGCAAACCTCAAAACTTAGTAAACTTCAAGATGAGCGAGTTAGTGAAAGTTGCTCAGTCGTGTCCAACTTTTTGTGACCCCATGGACTACAAAGTCCATGGAATTCTCCAGGCCAGAATACTAGAGTGGGTAGCCTTTACCTTCTCCAGGGGATCTTCCCAACCCAGGGATAGAACCCAGGTCTCCCGCATTGCAGGCAGATTCTTTACCATCTGAGCCACAAGGGAAGCCCAAGAATGCTGGAGGGGGTAGTCTATCCCTCCTCCAGCAGATCTTCCAAATCCAGGAATCAAACCGGGGTCTCCTTCATTGCAGGTGGATTCTTTACCAACTGAGCTATCAGAGATAGGAAATTTAATTTCTTAGAAACGAAAATGATAACCCAAAGTGACAATAAACCATACACAGGTGGGAAGAAGCCCTTTGTTTAGGTGTGAGGGCAGGGAAGGAGGACTGTTAAGCAGAGAACAGCAATTCCCACATCAAAGAAAATTCCTCTTTCCTCATTTCATGCAGAAAGCTGCTAGAAACACGTCTCTTTATTATTCTGTTTAAGAACTTAAAATATCTCACTAGGAACCAGAATAAAAACACATCAAATGTTTCTTTAGGAACCAAAAACCCAGGTACACAAAACCAGGAAGGGAGCCAGTTATGGAGAGTCAGTGGCTACACGGGGTTTGAGGCCATGTTCAAAGGGCAGGACTCCTACAGAAAAGGACTATGTAAGCACTCAAAGTCCCTCTTAAGCAAAAAGTCCAGTGGGCTTCTCCTTAACAATTATGACTGCAGAACATATATGGCCTCTTATACTTTGTTAACATGTTCATGAACCCAGCACAAGATCCATTGGGGAGTAATTCTAATAAAAATCATCAAATTCTACTACTACAATGATTTTTTTTAACCTCTTATAACACCTTTATTCAAAAGTAAAGTCAAGGGCTTCCCCAATGGCTCAGTGGTAAAGACTGCCTGTCAATGAAGGAGACACGGGTTCACGCCCTGATCTGGGAAGATCCCACATGCCACAAAGAAACTAAGTCCGCACACAACTAAATGAGCCTTGGAGTTGCAACTACTGACGTTCACGCTAGAGTCCATGCTCCACAACAACAGAAGCCACAGCAGTGAGAAGCCCGAGAACCACAGCTAGAGAAAAGCCTGTGCAGCAATGAAGACCCAGCACAGCCCAAAATAAACAAGCATAGAAAACTATATTTGAAAAAGGGTCAGTTTCAACCTTTTAGCCAACTGCTTCTCTAAAAAACAAGTAAGGCCAACATAGACCCAATTTACTGGTAAAATTTTAGAAGTGTGCGAATAAATTCAATTATGCATTCACCCATTCAATAGGTGCCCACTCACTGGGCACCCACTACATACCAAGAGCAGTTCTCAGCACTTGGGAAACAGCCGTGGCTAAAAAGCCCCCATCCCTGCTCTCAATCACGTGGGTTACATTCTGGTGCAGACAACAAGCGATATTTAAGTAAATAAATAAGCTCACTGAGATAACATTAGGTGAGAAGTACAGAGAGTAACAAAGTGGAAGTGGTCAAGAACGCTGATGAGACGAACTCTGAGCAGAGATCTTCGAAAGAAATGAGGAACTGGACATGTGGCTACTTGGAGGGGTAAGGATGCTCTCATTCCAAGCAGATAAACGGCAAGTGAGAAGGCTTGTGGGAAAGTGCAGGTTGTGATGAGTGCAAGAATGGCAAGGAGGTCAGTGTAGCAAGGAGGGAGCAAGAAGCCAAAAGGCAGGGAAGACGGGCGAAGAAGACAGGCAGTGCTACCGACTGTAAACAGCCTCCAGGCAAAATGGCAGGATTTGACTGTTCTAAGGAAGACGGCAAATCAGTGGAGGAGCCGAGCCAAAAAAAAAAAGGGAAGTCGCTCAGTCGTGTCTGACTCTGCGACCCCATGGACTGTATCCTGCCTGGCTCCTCTGTACATGGGGTTTTCCAGACAAGAATACTGGAATGGGTTGCCATGCCCTCCTCCAGGGGATCTTCTCAACCCAGGGGTGGAACCCAAGTCTCCTGCATTGCAGGAGGTTGATAGGGAGGTAGATAGACTCTGGACATATTCTGGCTGGCTACAGGGTGTAGGAGAAAGAGAATTTAAGGATGATTGCAAGATTTTTGAGCTGAGCAACTAAACTAAAATTTTCAGATAAAGATTTTTCCTTTATGGAAAACGGAAAGACTGCTTTTCAAGTCGATTTGGAGGGAAATGGATTTTACTCTCAGTTAAGAAGCAGTTATGACCAGATTATCTTTTACTATTATGAGTTCAGTGAAACACTGCAAACATTTGCTTTAGTCTTTTTTTAAGTTTGGAGTGGGTGTCTTTGATATAGTAATGGATTCACTTTTTTTCTCATTCTTCTGTTTCTTCTTCTCCCTCTTCCCCCCAAATCTTCTGCTTTCTATTTCTGTAAAAGCAGAAATGAAGGAATTTCCTGGTGGTCTGGTTAAGAGACTCTGCTGTCAATGTAAAGGGCGCAGGTTCAATCCCAGATCAGGGACCTAAGATCCCATATGCCATGTGGCATGGCTAAAATATTTTTTCTTTAAAAAAAGCAGAAATGAAGTAAGTTCAAAGATATTTCTTCCTGTCTTCTATGATTAAACTGCTGAGGTATTTTTCGACCGTGGCATGACACTTGTGAGATCTTAGATCTCAGACCAGGGACTGAAGCCAGGCCCACGGCTGTGAAAGCATCAATTCCTAACCAATGGACCTCCAGGAAATCCCCTGTGATTTGAATTCTGACATCTGATCAAGAACAGCAAAACGGCCCATGTGGCAAACGTGGAGCGAGCAAAAGGACACGTAGGAAATGGGAAAGGAACCACTACTCTTGCCCTGTCTTTGCAAAGCCCCTGGGAAGCCCAAATCATGGGCCCTTCCCACTTCATCTCCACTATAAAACCGCCATACTTTAAAAACAACATTGTCATCATCGAATTAAAGAATAGTAACACTAAAAACAATGTTTTGCAGTATAACTTGATGGGAAAACATGCACTAAAGACATTAGGGAGAAAAAAAAACAAGTTTGTGTAATTCCTAGTTACTAGTTCATGCATTTCCTGTTAAATTTTATCTTTATGAAGACTCATCTAGAGCCACTATCTTCTTTAACACTGCAACTAAGCCCTGAAAACATTCCACACAGAACTAAGACCCACGTATTTCTTCACTGTCTCAAGTTAGTATATTCTGTATAACTTTCATCAATCCTTACATAAAGAAATGACTGGCTTTGTAAAGAGGTACTTCCTCATCAAAGTCATAATCACATATTTAAGTCAAGTCTAAAGATCAAAAACTTATTTAAAGAAGAACAAACATCGTAGACCCCTCTATAGTTTATATTATATTTATTATATATATATGTGTGTGTATTTAACATCTTCTATATGATTATCATCTTCTCTATGCAAGGTTTTTAATAACTATGTGAAAAGAAACCATTTGGGGAGACTTGAATGAAACTGTTTCACAATTTTCCTTCAGAGAATTTGGTATCTGATTTTAATTATTCAGATAACTAGGTACCATATCCTCTTATAATTCCTTGAATTTTATAAAAGGGAAGGAGACATTCATAAACTATTATAAATATTTTTAAAATGTGACCTTTTTGGAGGGCAGGGAGGTGGGCTATTTTGTTCACTGTTGTATCTCTAATTACGAGGATATTCCCAGCACACAATAGATGCTCATTAAATTCTTAGTGACTGTACACACGCTCACAGGAATGAATAAATGAAAAGCCCAATTGCTGGTATATTGCCCCAAATGGAGGTCTAAGCTAATCAAAAAGTGTGCTGTTATATTAGTTATTCCATGCTAAGGATAAAAACATGCTATTTAATGATAAGAAATTTTTAGGAAGTACTAAAGGTGGATCCAACCAGTCCATCCTAAAGGAGATCAGTCCTGGGTGTTCATTGGAAGGACTGATGCTGAAGCAGAAACTCCAATACTTTGGCCACCTGATGTAAGAGTTGACTCATTGGAAAAGCCCCTGATGCTGGGAGGGGTTGGGACAGGAGGAGAAGGGGACGACAGAGGATGAGATGGCTGGATGGCATCACCCACTCGATGGACATCAGTTTGAGTAAACTCCAGGAGCTGGTGATGGACAGGGAGGCCTGGCATGCTGTGATTCATGGGGCCGCAAAAAGTCGGACGCGGCTGAACCGAACTGAAAGGTGGATCATTTTTTCCAAAACATAGGGTTTTCTGATGAGAAGAAAAAGTAAAAGTGGTCTCTTTATAATGAAAATACTGACAAGATTTAGAAGACAATACTTTCCCTTAATGATTACCAAATTAAAACTCTAAAGAATAAACAGCATAACTTAGTTTCAGATGTATAGAGAAATTTCATACCAGGAACCTGTGACCCGATAGTAACAGGAAAATCTTGAACTTCAAACATTTTTTTCCAAAAAACCAAAAGGTTATTTTAAAAAGTTATGATTATTTCTATAAGACAGAAAATTTCAACTTCTGCTGTGGTATAGGAGATAGTATTTAACGGCTTAAGAAAAGAACAGAGAGGCTAACCAGTTTCCCCAAAGCCACACAGCAAGTTAACACCGCCACCAAAAGCAACGAAGGGCTGCTGGCTCCTGGGCTTCTCTACTTCTGACTGAAACCGCACTGATTCAGGAGAATTCAACAAGTGGGTATGTTTGAGTTAGCGGAGGGGAGAGATGAACTTCATCACCTCTATCCTACAGACATGGAAAGTGGCTCTCAGAGGGTAGGCACCTTACACAATTTATGCAAGGAGTGAAAGGGAGGAGCCAAAATACAGATCCAAGACTCTTCCTGCTACAAGGTAGCCGCTTCCTACCATGTTCTGTGACACCCTTGTGGCGCTTACACTGCAATTCTCATCTCCGCTCATATAAAATTTCCTCTGCTGGGACTGTTCTCCCTTCACTCTCCACCTTCACCCGTAAGTGAAAACCTGACGGAAGTGATCTTACTCCTTAGGTTCATAGGGGAGAAAATGGTTTACCACCTTGTCTTCCCTCCCAACAGTCCTGACTCAGTTATCAAAATCCAATGCCTTCTTCAAAGCCCAACTCGACTGACACTTCCTGAAGCAGTTGCCTTTATGTGTCAGCTCGCTAGGCCACCATATCCTGATGTATGAAAGTCACTCAGTCGTGTCTGACTCTTTGCAACCCCATGGACTATACAGTCCAAGGAATTCTCCAGGCCAGAATACTGGGGTGGGTAGCCTTTCCCTTCTCCAGGGGAATCTTCCCAACCCAGGGATCAAATTCAGGTCTCCTGCATTGCAGGCAGATTCTTTACCAGCTGAGCTACCAGGGAAGCCCCTATCTAGATGTATGGTCAAACACTATTCAACAAGTCTCTGGGAAGCTAATTTTTTTGATAAGATTAACGTTTAAATCAAATAGACTCTGAATAAAGCAGATTACCCTCTATAGCACTGGTGGACCTCATCCAATCAGTGGAAAAACCTTAAGAGACTGAACTTGCCCAAAGAAGAGGGAAGCCTGCCAGCTGACTACCTCCGGACACAAACAGCAACTCCTCCCTGGGTCTGCAGTCTGCAGGCCTACCCTGCAGATTTTGGATTTGCCAGGCTCACAGGCCTGTGAGCCAATTCCTTAAAAGAAACTGCTCTCCACATCTATATATCCTGTTATGTTTCTCTAGAGAACCCAAATACATCTTCCCAAAGTCTTGTCTTACCATTCTACCCCTGAAAAGTACCTCCAGTTGGCATCTACCATATCCAACCTTTAGATATTTTTACATAACATAAAATCTTCCTTAATAGATTGAAAAAGTCATAGAGGGCAAGAGTGCCATTTCTCACCACTCTGCATCTTAGAGTGCCTTTTACTTAGGGACTATACTAAACACGTTGAAGGAATGTCTAGAGATGAATCTAGAAGGCAGGGGAGGTTTCCAAAGCAGGCAGGAAAAAGGAAGAGGGAGATACTGCCAGTCCTGGCAGAGAACAGAAAGAGTGGAGCAGCCCAGGTATCAAGAAACATTGAACAGACCAGCCAAACAAGTATGAAAGATGAATGGAAGGAATTAGAAGACAATAAGGAAGATACAATTTTTCAATGCTTCAAATGCTTGTGGATGTTTGTCTTTACCTTCAAGGCAATGATACTTAAACCTTTTTGAGAAAAGGAAAATGATGTAAACAATCACCCTTAAGGAAAATGCTTAAAGTTGGTATGTATTTGGTATGTACCATGCAGATGGGTGGGAAAGATACAAGTTAGGAGGCCAAATAAAAATCACAATAGTAGTATCAGGCACTATGAAGCATGCTTTTCCATTTACTAACCAGATTAATCCCCACCAAACCTGGTTGTGAAGAAACTAAATCATAGAAAGGATAAACAACTCACTTAAGGGCATACAGAGAGCAAGTGGCAGAGCTAGAATTCAAACCCAAGTCTGTGCAACTCAAAGGCCTGTGCTCCTCATCACTTTCCCGGATCTCAGGCCAGAGGTAAGAAAACGTAAAGCAGGGCAAAGGAGGCTGGAATGGATTTAAACGGAACGTCGGAAAGCACAGGGGTAACCATGGATTCTGGACCACAATGCATAGGTTTGAATCACAGCTCTGTCACTTATTCATATCTGGGGCAAGTCACTCAGCCTCACTGGGCTTTTGTCGCCTATTCTGTAAAATTACAAAAGTAGTAGTATTTTAGTAAAAACAACTTTAAGAGTTGTTATTAAGGACTAAGAGACTTAATACATACAAAGACGTTAGAATTGTACCCTGGCACATACTAAACATTTAATAAATGATAATAGTCATTATTGTTAATAATGAGAAAGATCAATAATCATAAGGATCTGCAACTAAGTGTCCAAATACCTGTTTTTATGTTTACTGATGTGCCCTAGGGACCTCAAACACAGTGGGCATGCAACACATGCTTGTTTAATAATGAACTCAATACACGGAGCACAGAGAAAGCAAGATCAAGTAGCTAAAGTTTTCTGGCCTTAAAATCCGCTTTTCATTTTGCCACTAATAATACATTCTGTAGCACTGTTTAATAAAACAAACGTGCATATTCAGAAAACAAGCCCACTTGTCAAAGCCACATGGAAGAATGTCCATGGAAAATGTACTAGAATGTCTATAATACATGTACAACAGCACAGTCCACAACAGTCCAGTTCAGTCCAAACTGAAACCAGTTCAGATGTCCTCGCAGTAGAATATGCGAACTGTGGTATATGTCTGTACTGGAATACTAGGCAGCGATGAGAAGGACTGAGATCTAACTCTCCTACACTGTTATATGGATGACTCTCACAAAACGGTGATTAAAGAAGAAACCAGAGACAACATATTATATCAGTCACTTTAAAAAGTTTTCAAAAAACTAAAGTAAGACTAACCTATGTTGTTTGAAGTCAGGTTAATGGTTACTCTGGGGGCACAGAGACTGAGAGGGAAGATGAGAATGGATGTGAGGGGCTAGTGATGCTCCAAGTTTTGATCTAAGGACTGGTACAGCCTGATTTCTGCACTTGTATGTGTCACACTTCAATAAAAATTTACCTAAAAAAATGACTGATGGTAGAAAAAGAAGGTAACAACATGACTTCAAGTGGAAGTGTCTGTGAGAGTGCGGAGGAACAGCAAGGACCTGGTATGACAAATGATGTAAGGACAGAGAGCCCTGGAGGATGGTCAGCTTATGACTGGGAAAGAATGACGGAGCTGCCTACAGAAAAATGGGATGTTTAGAGAAGGATTTAAGGTCAGGAGAAGGTAGTAGGAGGGTAATAGTTCACCACTGTCTAGCTTTCTAGGTCTTGCAACATTTGGTTGAGCAAGAGTGAGCAAAGTGCCCCAGGTAGAGGTGATCAACAAACGGTACTGTCATCATCACCCTGAGGAGCCTAAAGCAAGACTTAACAGGCAACAGAAGGGCTCCTGTGAACGCAGGCGCTTTAAGAAAAAGGCTGTGTTACACACACACTTCAGGGCAATGCATACAGTAGATACTCAATATATGCATGAATGTATTCTAGACGGTCCTCTGTCAGTAGGGAATCAAGAATAAGATGTAAGTGGTATAAGATTAGGGCACATCTGTCAGAAACTACCTGTAAAGGCAGAAGATGTTTAAGCTTTATAAAGATCATAGACAAAGAAAAAATTAGAAGGGCAGAGTTCTGGCAAAGGGAGGATCAGATAAGGGAATGGCTCTGGGAGTCTAGGAGGGAGAGAATTTCAGGAGTGGACTCTCCATGTCTAGTGCTGATCGGGAGTGAAATGAATAGGAAAAGGTCCCTGGTTCTCTGGTGGGGGTTCCCTTGGTAACCTGCAAGGGGCTCAAATGAGCCAAATAAATGATGGACATAATTTCTCAAGGGCTCAAGATGGAATGGCTAAACAAAAAATGATGGAAGCAGTAAGCAGACAAACAGAATACAAGCAGAAACACCAGGCATCCAAAGGTAATAGAAATATTAAATAGTAATTAAGAAGTAAAAATGTGTGAAATGAGTATTTGGGGTGAGTTTTTAAAATAGAGGAAAAAATCTGATTTTAAAAAAAAAGGCAAGGAATCTATGAGAAGCAAATATTAAAGATATTTGAAAATCACTGGAAACTGGACTAGCCTGGGGAAAGTGACGACAGTCAAGAAAAAAAGTGGAAGGGTCAACCTTTCTGCAGACAGCAGACACCCAGTCGTGGTGAAGGGTGGAAGAAGAAAAGCAGCAGCTGGAACATATTAAACAAAGATGTGGGCACAGGACACCACTCCAGAAGTAGACGCCAGCCTGGACTTTTGGCTCTGGATCTGATCAGGGTGATTTCTTTAAAGAAGAGTCCCATTTGATGGTTTGTACTGTCCTTTATCATGATAAAGTTCTGTGTTTCTTAAATGAAAATCATAAGAGGAGAATCTGTACAATGGCCAAATAAGCCTCATTCACAATGTTAGTAAACACGATAATTAAATTATATATACAGTATTTCATTATGGATGATCAAAAGCTAGATTGATTCTCTCTCATTTATTTAATGCTTTCTAGCCAATTATTTATATGTTGGGTCAAGGGTAAAGAAAGGTAAAATGTTTTAGTCCTGGGGGGGTGTGTGTGGGTGTGTGTGTGTTTTCAGGTAAAAATGTAAGTATCACAGAGCAGTGAATAAGAAACTCTGTGATTCAACATTCCTCTCCTGCAGATGGTCAAAACTCTAAACAGATTTCCAATCATACTATAGTTACAATCACACAATGTTACAAATTGGCAAATAATCACATTAAATCAAGAAGGAAAAATATCTCCTTTAGTGTATAATGGTTATAAGATTCGTGACACCCTTTTGAAAATGAACCAGATGTAAAGAACACAGCTTTCTTTTATGTGGTATTTTCCAACTTCCTGTGGATAAAAACATTTCCAGGCCATATTTTTTTTAAATAAGAGCTAAATTTTCTTGTGAGATTGTCAGAGTGTTAGCTCTCAGGATAAAACTTTCAGTACTCATAACAAAGGGGAGCACTTCGGAAATTGTGTGTATGTGTGTGTGTGTGTGTGTGTGTGTGTGTGTGTGTGCACGCGCATACGTGCAACACAAAACCTCTCAAAGTATAATAAGGTCACAAAAGATAGTTTAGAAAATTAAAATACCTCCAATCTAGAACTGAGAATTTCCATCTTTAGTTTGTTTTTCTTTTACTTAAATATATTGTGCTTCTGGTTGGTAATTAGAATCAAGGATTCCATAAACCAGTCTAGAAAATAATACCTTCTTTAATAAAACTAATGATGAAAACTCTGATGTTTTTACAACTTGGGAATTTTATTTGGTTGAAATGTTTTTATCATCACTTCTAAATTCATCTATTGTTTCATCTTACATTTACCTAAATTCAGTAGAAGTTGACATATTGGCATGGCAAGAGAATTACTGAAATCCATACACAGATTCTCAGTTTTGAAATTTTGTTAAAATAAAATTTATAATTTCAAAGCATGAGCAAACAATAGAAAAGGTCTCACATATGGTTTTAGGGTCCTAGAGTACTACAATTTAGGCCAGTTCTATTAAGGATGGACATAATGCCAATATAGTCAAAGCTATGGTTTTTCCAGTAGCCATGTATGGATGTGAGAGTTGAACCATAAAGAAGGCTGAGCGCTGAAGAATTGATGCTTTTGAACTGTGGTGTTGGAGAAGACTCTTGAGCGTCCCTTGGACTGCAAGGAGATCAAACCAGTCCATCCTAAAGGAAATCTGTCCTGAGTATTCACTGAAGGACTGATGCTGAAACTCCAATACTTTGGCCACCTGCTGCAAAGAGCCAAATCACTGGAAAAGATCCTGATGCTGGAAAAGATAGAAGGTAGAAGGAGAAGGGGATTACAGAGGATGTGATGGTTGGATGGCATCACCAACTCAATGGACATACATGAGTTTGAGCAAGCAGTGAGAGATGATGAAGGACAGGGAAGCCTGGTGTGTTGCAGTCTATTGGGTCACAAAGAGGTGGACACTACTGAGGGACTGAACAATATAATGCTAAATTCTTGTACAATAAGTAAATTTAATGACTTATTTAAGGATATACCATACATTATATTATGTATAATCAGTTATGCACTAACAAATTTTAACTAAAAGGCTAAAATTTTAGACTACAAGACATGAGAAATATAAACTAACCAAAACTGCTGCAGAACCTGTTTCTTCACTGTGTTCATGTCAGGCATCATGAAGATGCCCACTTACTGTATAAATAAGACCATCTATCCTCTGGGCTTCCCTGGTGACTCAGTGATAAATAATCTGCCTCCAAATGCAGGTTTGATCGCTGGTTCAGGAAGATCCCTTGGAGGAGAAAATGGCAACCTACTCCAATATTCTTGCCTGGGAAATCCCATGGACAGAAGGAGCCTAGGAGGGCTACAGTCCATGGGGTGGCAAAGAGTTGGACATAACTGAGCAACTAAACAACAAAAAGAATCTATCCTCCAGGTTCCTCAGCCTAAAATGAAATTTGCAACTCTTTAATCCCTTCTCAATTCCTCAGATCTATCTTAAGATTCTCTAAAATATACTAACATAAAACACTAGCTACACCTGAAAAGACCATCAGGATAGAATTTCCTTTCATTTAACCAAACAAAGTTTAAGTCTCAATGTGGCATTAATTAAAAGATTTTGACCAGGCAATCAAGAGTGGGGTACAAAAATATGCAATTTTTTAAGATTTTTTTATAATTTTGCTGAAGTATAGTTGATTTACAATGTTGTATTACCTTCTTCTGTACAGCCAAGGGCTTCCCTGGTGGCACAGACAGCAAAGAATTGACTTACTATGCGAGAGATCTGGGTTCAATCCCTGAGTCAGGAAGATCCCCTGGAGAAGGGAACAGCTAACCACTGCACTATCCTTGCCTGGAGAAACCCATGGACAGAGGAGCCTGTCGGGCTACACACAACTGAGCAACTAACACTTCCGCTTTTTCATGCATTTTTAAAGAATGCCACAGGTGATTCTGAGCCACGCATGCTAAGGACCACACTTAAAGACACAAGCAGTCCCATTTCTTAGTTTTGCTTTTTTAAAAAAATCATCATCATCATCATTTACCAAGAGTCATCACTTTCTTAAATAATTTAATTGCAATCTGTTTATATTCTTCAAACTACACTCTCTTCAAGTTACAAGTACTCCAAGACCAGCATCAAGCCATCCTGGCCCCTCATGCTGCAGCCTACCTGGCTTCAAGACCTTGAACAGTTGCTCTGACCATCTGTGAAGCTGCAGGCCAGGCCTGCCTTATCCTGCTTTCTCACACTGGCCTGATAACCTCTGCACAGTAAGCACGACCAGCCTGGACCTTCTGGGCAAGATCTCACCCCTCGTAGGGGACTGGGGCAGGAGTGGGGAATCTACTTAGGAAATACATGTTGATCATAACAATACAGTTTTTGCTTAAATTACTTTTTGCAACTTTACCTTTAGGAAGTGCCAGAGGAAATAAGGGACAAAGTTCAACTTCACTTCAATGACATCAAATCCTTTATCTTTGGAGGGTAATTTGACTTCTAGCACTCACATTGCTGTTGTTAAGTCGCTAAGTTGTGTCTGACTCTTTGGATCCCATGGACTGCAGCAGGACAGGCCTCCCTGACCCTCACTATCTCCCCGAGATTGCTCAAGTTCATGTCCATTGAGTCAGTGATGCCATCCAACCATCTCATTCTCTGTCTCCCCTTCTCCTCCTGCCCTAAATCTTTCCCAGCAACAGGGTCTTTTCTAATGAGTCAGCTCTTCAAATCAGATGGTGGAAGTATTGTAGCTTTAGCATCAGTCCTTCCAATAATATTCAGAGTTGATTTTCTTTAGGATTGGCTGGTTTATTTCCTTGCAGTCCAAGGGACTCTCAAGAGTCTGTTCCCACAGCATAATTTGAAAGCATCAATTCTTCGGTGCTCAGTTTTCTTTATGGTCCAACTCTCACATCCATACATGACTACTGGAAAAACCACAGCTTTGACTAGACGTACCTTTGTTGTCAAAGTGACATTTCTGCTTTTTAATACGCTACCTAAGTTTGTCATAGTTTTTCTTCCAAGGAGCAAGCATCTTTTAATTTCATGTCTACAGTCACCAACTGTAGTGATTTTGGAGCCCAAGAAAATAAGTCTGTCACTGTTTCCACTGTTTCCCCATCTATTTGCCATGAAGTGATGGGACTAGATGCCATAATTTTATGAATGCTGAGTTTCAAGCCAGCTTTTTCACTCTCATCAAGAGGCTCTTTAGGGGGGAGGAGCCAAGATGGCGGAGGAGTAGGACGGGGAGACCATTTTCTCTCCTAGAAATTCATCAAAAGAATAACTGTACGCAGAGCAAACTTCACAAAACAACTTCTGATCGCTAGCAGAGGTCACCAGGCGCCCAGAAAAGCAGCCCACTGTCTTCGAAAGGAGGTAGGACAAAATATAAAAGATAAAAAGTGAGACAAAAGAGCTAAGGACGGAGATCCGTCCCGGGAAGGGTCTTAATAGAGGACGTTCGTTCCCAGACACCGGGGAACCCTCGCACTGGCGGGCCTGGGGGAAGTGTTTGAATCTCAGAGGGCAACCTGACTGGGAGAGAAACAATAATAAAACCCACAGATTACGAGCCTAAAAGCAACTCCCAGCAGGAAAGTACCCCAGACACCCGCATCCGCCACCAGCAAGTGGGAGCGGAACGGAGAGGAGCGAGCGGCATTATTTGGGGCAGGGTCCGGGCCTGAGAGCCCTGTGGACAATCGGAGGGAGCTTATGTGAGTTCCCAGCTTGAACTGTGGGAGAGCAAGAGAGAGAAAATTAACCGGCCAGAACACGCTGCCTGCGGTTCGCAGAGCAAAGGGACCGAGATTCTGGATGGTCGACATCCGCCGGGAGGGTCGCGGCGAGACAAAGGGCACAGGCACCCGACCGGCGCAGGCGGGGACTGGGGCTAGGGACGCGGCGGGCAGAAGGCGCACGCACCGGACTGGCGCCGGCGGAATCTGAGACTGGGACCGCGGAAGGGAGTGGGCGCGCGCACCCGGGGAGAGTGCGCCCGTCAAGCGTCAAGCCCCTGGCTGCCTGGACCGCTCTGACGGGGAGGGCACAGGGAGCAGGCGCAGATCTCAGTTCCGACCCTTGGCGGAACACCCGAGGGCTGGAACTGCGCGCAGCGCCGCTCCATATAACAGCTGGGAGCCTGAGCAGCTCCGGAGCCCGAGCAACTCTAGCCCCTCCCTGCAGCGCGACGAAACTAGCTACCTGAATAAGAGTCCACCTCCGCCCGCTTGGGTCAGGGCGGAAATGAGGCCCTGCAGAGCCTGGCAAACAGAAGCCAAACCGCTTCAGAAGGAACTGGTGCAACAGATTAAAATCCCTGTAGGAAACACTGACCACACCACAAGGGTCCTGTAGATATCAAGAAGTGTAAGCTGGAACGAGGAGCTATCTGAACTGAGCCGAACCCACACTGACCGCAACAGCTCCAGAGAACTTCCTACATATATTTTTACTTTTTTTTTTTTTTTTCTTTCTTTCTTTGTTTTTTTTTTTTTTTTAAGCAGGGAAGGAAAAGAAAAAAAAAAAAAGAAAAAAAAATTTTTTTTTTTTTAGTTTTATTTTTTCTTTTTAATTTTTTCTCTTTTATTTTCCTTTAAAATTCGCTATTACTCCCCCATTACTCCTTAACATTCATTTTCATAAATTCTTACGATTTTTGTAGTTAGGGAAAATTTTTTTTCCTCTTTTTTTTCTCTTCTTCTTTTTTTTTTTTTCCCTTCTCCTCCTCTATTTTTAATTTTTCTTCTTCTCTTATTTCTTTTAAAGTCCTCTAGTACTCCTCTACTACTCCTTAATTATTCATTTTCAATACACTATAACCTTACAAAGAGGAGAGGAAAAAAGGAAAAAGAAGAAGAGAAGCCTTATTTTTAAACCGAACCTCATATATATTTCTAAAATTTTTTGGGGGGTGTTTTTGTTTTTAATATAGTATTTTTATGAGTCTAACCTATACTCTAGATTTTTAATTTTTGTTCTTCAGTATATGATATAAACCGTAAACATTTAAGAATCCAATATTCAGTTTCCATTTTTATTCAGGAGTGTGGTGATTATTCTCTCCCAATCTTGACTCTCTGTTTTCTACCTCAGAACACCTCTATTTCCTCCTTTCCCCTTCTCTTCCCAATTCAATTCTGTGAATCTTTGCTGGTGTCTGGGCTACGGAGAACACTCTAGGAACAGACGACTGCATAGATCTGTCTCTCTCCTCTTGAGTCCCCCTTTTTCTCCTCCTGCTCATCTCTATTTACCTCTTCCCTGTCCTCTTCTTCGTGTAACTCTGTGAACCTCTCTGGGAACCCCTAACAGGGGAGAATCTTTTCGCCATTAACCTAGAAGTTTTATTATCAGTGCTGTATAGTTGGAGAAGTCCTGAGACTACAGGAAGAATAAAACTGAAATCCAGAGGCAGGAGATTTAAGCCCAAAACCTGAGAACACCAGAAAACTCCTGACTACATGGAACTTTAAGTAATAAGAGACCGTCCAAAAGCCTTCATACCTACACTGAAACCAACCAACACCCAGGAGCCAACAAGTTTTAGAGCAAGACATATCACACAAATTCCCCAGGAACACAGGAACATAGCCCTGAAAGTCAACATACAGACTGCCCAAAGTCACACCTAACACATAGACCCATCTCAAAACTCATTACTGGGCACACCATTGCTCTTCAAAGAGAAGAAATCAAGTTCCACGCTCCAGAACACTGAAACAAGCTTCCCTAACCAGGAAACCTTGACAAGTCAACCGTCCAACCCTACCCACTGGGTAAAAACTCCACAATAAAAAGAAATCACAGACCTCCAGAATACAGAAAACCCACTCCAGACACAGCAATCTAAACAAGATGAAAAGGCAGAGAAATACCCAACAGGTAAAGGAACATGACAAGTGCCCACCAAGTCAAACAAAAGAGGAGGAGATAGGGAATCTATCTGAAAAAGAATTTAGAATAATGATAATAAAAATGATCCAAAATCTTGAAAACAAAATGGAGTTACAGATAAATAGCCTGGAGACAAAGATTGAAAAGATGCAAGAAATGTTTAATAAAGACCTAGAAGAAATAAAAGAGAGTCAATTAAAAATGAATAATGCAATGAATGAGATCAAAAACACTTTGGAGGGAACCAAGAGTAGAATAACGGAGACAGAAGATAGGATAAGCGAGGTAGAAGATAGAATGGTGGAAATAAATGAAGCAGAGAGGAAAAAAGAAAAAAGGATCAAAAGAAATGAGGACAACCTCAGGGACCTCTGGGACAATGTGAAACGCCCCAATATTCGAATCATAGGAGTCCCAGAAGAAGAAGACAAAAAGAAAGGCCACGAGAAAATACTCGAGGAGATAATAGCTGAAAACTTCCCTAAAATGGGGAAGGAAATAGCCACCCAAGTCCAAGAAACCCAGAGAGTCCCAAACAGGATAAACCCAAGGCGAAACACTCCAAGACACATAGTAATCAAATTAACAAAGATCAAACACAAAGAACAAATACTAAAAGCAGCAAGGGAGAAACAACAAATAACACACAAAGGGATTCCCATAAGGATAACAGCTGATCTATCAATAGAAACCCTCCAGGCCAGAAGGGAATGGCAGGACTTAATGAAAGTAATGAAAGAGAATAATCTACAACCTAGGTTACTGTACCCAGCAAGGATCTCATTCAGATATGAAGGAGAATTCAAAAGCTTTACAGACAAGCAAAAGCTGAGAGAATTCAGCACCACCACACCAGCTCTTCAACAAATGCTAAAGGATCTTCTCTAGACAGGAAATGCAGAAAGGGTGTATAAACGTGAACCCAAAACAACAAAGTAAATGGCAACGGGACCACACCTATCAATAATTACCTTAAATGTAAATGGGTTGAATGCCCCAACCAAAAGGCAAAGATTGGCTGAATGGATACAAAAACAAGACCCCTATATATGCTGCCTACAAGAGACCCACCTCAAAACCAGAGACACATACAGACTAAAAGTGAAGGGCTGGAAAAAAATATTTCACGCAAACGGAGACCAAAAGAAAGCAGGAGTCGCAATACTCATATCAGATAAAATAGACTTTCAAATAAAGGATGTGAAGAGAGACAAAGAAGGACACTACATAATGATCAAAGGATTAATCCAAGAAGAAGATATAACAATTATAAACATATATGCACCCAACATAGGAGCACCGCAATATGTACGGCAAACGCTAATGAGTATGAAAGAGGAAATTAATAGCAACACAATAATAGTGGGAGACTTTAATACCCCACTCACAACTGTGGATAGATCAACTAAACAGAAAATCAACAAGGAAACACAAACCTTAAATGATACAATGGACCAGCTAGACCTAATTGATATCTATAGGACATTTCACCCCAAAACAATCAATTTCACCTTTTTCTCAAGTGCACACGGAACCTTCTCCAGAATAGATCACATCCTGGGCCATAAATCTGGTCTTGGAAAATTCAGAAAAATTGAAATCATTCCAGTCATCTTTTCTGATCACAGTGCAGTAAGATTAGATCTCAATTCCAGGAAAAAAATTGTTAAAAATTCAAACATATGGAGGCTAAATAACACGCTTCTGAATAACCAACAAATCATAGAAGAAATCAAAAAAGAAATCAAAATATGTATAGAAATGAATGAAAATGAAAACACAACAACTCAAAACCTATGGGACACTGTAAAAGCAGTGCTAAGGGGAAGGTTCATAGCATTACAGGCTTACATCAAGAAACAAGAAAAAAGCCAAATAAATAACCTAACTCTACACCTAAAGCAGTTAGAGAAGGAAGAAATGAAGAACCCCAGGGTCAGCAGAAGGAAAGAAATCTTAAAAATTAGGGCAGAAATAAATGCAAAAGAAACTAAAGAGACCATAGCAAAAATCAACAAAGCTAAAAGCTGGTTTTTTGAAAAAATAAACAAAATTGACAAACCATTAGCAAGACTCATTAAGAAACAAAGAGAGAAGAACCAAATTAACAAAATAAGAAATGAAAAGGGTGAGATCACAACAGACAACACTGAAATACAAAGGATCATAAGAGACTACTACCAGCAGCTCTATGCCAATAAAATGGACAACTTGGATGAAATGGACAAATTCTTAGAAAAGTATAACTTTCCAAAACTGAACCAGGAAGAAATAGAAGATCTTAACAGAACCATCACAAGTAAGGAAATCGAAACTGTAATCAAAAATCTTCCAGGAAACAAAAGCCCAGGACCAGACGGCTTCACAGCTGAATTCTACCAAAAATTTAGAGAAGAGCTAACACCTATCTTACTCAAACTCTTCCAGAAAATTGCAGATGAAGGTAAACTTCCAAACTCATTCTATGAGGCCACCATCACCCTAATTCCAAAACCAGGCAAAGATGCCACAAAAAAAGAAAACTACAGGCCAATATCACTGATGAACATAGATGCAAAAATCCTTAACAAAATTCTAGCAAACAGAATCCAACAACATATTAAAAAAATCATACACCATGACCAAGTGGGCTTTATCCCAGGAATGCAAGGATTCTTTAATATCCGCAAGTCAATCAATGTAATACACCACATTAACAAATTGAAAGATAAAAACCATATGATTATCTCAATAGATGCAGAGAAAGCCTTTGACAAAATTCAACACCCATTTATGATTAAAACTCTCCAGAAAGCAGGAATAGAGGGAACATACCTCAACATAATAAAAGCTATATATGACAAACCCACAGCAAGCATCACCCTCAATGGTGAAAAATTGAAAGCATTTCCCCTGAAATCAGGAACAAGACAGGGGTGCCCACTCTCACCACTACTATTCAACATAGTCTTGGAAGTTTTGGCCACAGCAATCAGAGCAGAAAAAGAAGTAAAAGGAATCCAGATAGGAAAAGAAGAAGTGAAACTCTCGCTGTTTGCAGATGACATGATCCTCTACATAGCAAACCCTAAAGATTCTACCAGAAAATTACTAGAGCTAATCAACGAATATAGTAAAGTTGCAGGATATAAAATTAATACACAGAAATCCCTTGCATTTCTATACACTAACAATGAGAAAACAGAAAGAGAAATTAAGGAAACAATACCATTCACCATTGCAACAAAAAGAATAAAATACTTAGGAGTATATCTACCTAAAGAAACAAAAGACCTGTACATAGAAAACTATAAAACACTGATAAAAGAAATCAAAGAGGACACAAACAGATGGAGAAACATACCGTGTTCATGGATTGGAAGAATCAATATTGTCAAAATGGCTATTCTACCCAAAGCAATCTATAGATTCAATGCAATCCCTATCAAGCTACCAACGGTATTTTTCACAGAACTAGAACAAATAATTTCACAATTTGTATGGAAATACAGAAAACCACGAATAGCCAAAGTAATCTTGAGAAAGAAGAATGGAACTGGAGGAATCACCCTCCCTGACTTCAGACTCTACTACAAAGCCACAGTCATCAAGACAGTATGGTACTGGCACAAAGACAGAAATATAGATCAATGGAACAGAATAGAAAGCCCAGAGATAAATCCACGAACCTATGGACACCTTATCTTTGACAAAGGAGGCAAGGATATACAATGGAAAAAAGACAACCTCTTTAACAAGTGGTGCTGGGAAAACTGGTTAACCACTTGTGAAAGAATGAAACTAGAACACTTTCTAACACCATACACAAAAATAAACTCAAAATGGATTAAAGATCTAAATGTAAGACCAGAAACTATAAAACTCCTAGAGGAGAACATAGGCAAAACACTCTCTGACATAAATCTCAGCAGGATCCTCTATGACCCACCTCCCAGAATATTGGAAATAAAAGCAAAACTAAACAAATGGGACCTAATGAAACTTAAAAGCTTTTGCACTACAAAGGAAACTATAAGTAAGGTGAAAAGACAGCCCTCAGATTGGGAGAAAATAATAGCAAATGAAGAAACAGACAAAGGACTAATCTCAAAAATATACAAGCAACTCCTGCAGCTCAATTCCAGAAAAATAAATGACCCAATCAAAAAATGGGCCAAAGAACTAAACAGACATTTCTCCAAAGAAGACATACAGATGGCTAACAAACACATGAAAAGATGCTCAACATCACTCATTATTAGAGAAATGCAAATCAAAACCACAATGAGATACCATTACACGCCAGTCAGGATGGCTGCTATCCAAAAGTCTACAAGCAATAAATGCTGGAGAGGGTGTGGAGAAAAGGGAACCCTCTTACACTGTTGGTGGGAATGCAAACTAGTACAGCCACTATGGAAAACAGTGTGGAGATTTCTTAAAAAACTGGAAATAGAACTGCCATATGACCCAGCAATACCACTTCTGGGCATACACACCGAGGAAACCAGATCTGAAAGAGACACGTGCACCCCAATGTTCATCGCAGCACTGTTTATAATAGCCAGGACATGGAAGCAGCCTAGATGCCCATCCGCAGATGAATGGATAAGGAAGCTGTGGTACATATACACCATGGAATATTACTCAGCCATTAAAAAGAATTCATTTGAATCAGTTCTAATGAGATGGACGAAACTGGAGCCCATTATACAGAGTGAAGTAAGCCAGAAAGATAAAGATCATTACAGCATACTAACACATATATACGGAATTTAGAAAGATGGTAACGATAACCCTATATGCAAAACAGAAAAAGAAACACAGAAGTACAGAACAGACTTTTGAACTCGGTGGGAGAAGGTGAGGGTGGGATGTTTCAAAAGAACAGCATGTATATTATCTATGGTGAATCAGATCACTAGCCCAGGTGGGATGCATGAGACGAGTGCTCGGGCCTGGTGCACTGGGAGGACCCAGAGGAGTCGGGTGGAGAGGGAGGTGGGAGGGGGGATCGGGATGGGGAATACGTGTAACTCAATGGCTGATTCGTGTCAATGTAAGACAAAACCCACTGAAATGTTGTGAAGTAATTGGCCTCCAACTAATAAAATAAAATTTAAAAAAAAAAAAAAAAAGAGGCTCTTTAGTTCCTCTTTATTTTCTGACGTTAGAGTGGTGTCATCTGCATATCTGAGGTTGTTGATATTTCTCCTGGCAATCTTTATTCCAGCTTGTGATTCATCCAGCCTGCCATTTTGCATGATGTACCATGCAGAGAAGTTAAATAAGCAGAGTGACAATATACAGCCTTGACATACTCCTTTTCCAATTTTGAAAGTCTGTTGTTCCATGTTGATTCTAACTGTTGATTCTTGACTGGCTTACTGGTTTCTCAGAAGACAGGCAAGGTGGTCTGGTATTCCCATCTCTTTAAGAATTTTCCAGTTTGTTGTGATCCACACAGTCAAAGGCTTTAGAAAAGTCAATGAAGCAGATGATTTTCCTGGAATTCTCTTGCTCTCTCTGTGATCCAATGGATGTTGCCAATTTGATCTCTGGTTCCTCTGCCCTTTTAAAATTTAGCTTGTACATCTGTAATTTCTCAATTCAGGTAAAGCTGAAGTCTTGCTTGAAGGATTTTGAGCATTACCCTGCTAGCATGTAAAATGAATGCAATTTAGTTCACAAATTCCTAAGATGTCGATGCTCACTCTTGCCATCTCCTGCTTGACCATGTCCAATTTACTTTGATTCATGGACCTGACATTCCAGGTTTCTATGCAATATCGTTCTGTACAGCATCAGACTTTACTTCCAATACATTCACAACTGAGCATCATTTCCACTTTGGCCCAGTCTCTTCATTCTATCTGAAGCTATTTCTCCATTCTTCCCCAGTAGTCTGTTGGACACTTTCTGACCTGGGGAGCTCATCTGCTGGTGTCATATCTTTTTGCCTTTTCATACTATTCACGGGGTGCTCGAGGCAAGAATACTGGAGTAGTTTGCCATTCCCTCCTCTAGTAGACCACATTTTGTCAGAACTCTCCACTATGACCTGTCCATCTTGGGTGGCTCTGTATGGCAAACCCCTTTGCCATGACAAGGGTGTGATCCATGAAGGGGCTAGCACTCATGAGTCAATACTATTAGTAAGTTTCTAGCCAATAAGAGTTTCTACAAAAGCAGGGTTTACAGTGATTTAGACTCTGCTACTCGTCAGTTAGCAGAATCAAGAACTTCCCAGGTGGCGCTAATGGTAGAGAATCCGCCTGCCAATAAAGGAGGCACAAGAGACATGGGTTCGATCCCTGAATCAGGAATATTCCCTGGAGAAGGGAATGGCAACCCACTCCAGTATCTGTGCCTGTAACGTTCCATGGACAGAAGAACCTGGTGGGCTGTGGCCCTTAGGGTCTCAAAGAATCGGACACAGCCGAACAACTGAGCACAGCGAGCACAATCACCAGTCAGATACTAAGCCCTGGGTGGCACTGCAATGTCAAACTTGCCTAGATTAATCTACATCCCCCAGGATTCTCTTCCCTGCACGTTTCTGGTGACCAGGGCCACAGCTGATTGACAGCTGTCTGCACAGCAATTTCTCCTTACCTCACAGCACCTCTTTGCTATTTAAAAAACAAACATTATTTGAATACCCACTATGGGCTGAACACAGTGATGGGCGCATTCTGAATTAATCCTCACAGGAGCTATGTTGGCATCATCTCCAACCAACTATAAACACAAAAGCTGAGTCTGAGGGAGTTTATAGACCCTGACCAAGAAACAAATACCTGCAAAGTAGATTTCCTGAGTACAAATCTACTACAGCAGAGTTTGTTTTTGAACTATATTTTACCTCCAGCTAATATTTTCCTTGAAGATTAGACCAAATACCAGTTCTTCACTGATGCTATTAGTCATTCAGAATATATACACAGTGCAGTCTGGCAGATACCTAACTTGCATTCATATTTTTCCATCTTTTCACAATTGGTCATTTATTTCAAGGATCCAAAGTACTGACCTTTTTGAGTTTTCCTTTGGCCTATGGGTTTCTCTCTTTATATTTATCACAGTTCATGTCTTCTGAAGACCTTCTTCAAAACATTTGGTGTCCTGGTCAAAAACATTTGTTTCTAACATTGCTTCTTCATCTCTCTGATTTTCTGGTAAATTGTCATGTGTCTGGCTTGCATTTTAGTGAAGCTTACGTAAAATTTGCTGGGATTTGCGCTGAATAACAGTAACACCTTTTCATGTTGGCAGGAAACATTTTTACACTGGCAACACATCCACTCACTCTGGCCAGCTGCAGGCACAAGATTGATGGGCTAACCTTGAGAGCTGGGCTGCTATAAACTGAAACACGTTGCGACACGTCCCTGCGAGGACGACTCCTCCCCTCTGCTCACAAATTATCCCAGAAAGCACAGTATCATCCTTTCCCAGTCACACCTGGGAACTTGACACCGGCTGACACCTTTCTACTGTTTATTTCCAATGTCTCAATTTTCCACTCTTCTAAAGGGCTTAGTGTCATCTGAAAGCTTGGCACTTTCACTCTCTGCCCAGGGCGGCAGATCACTGATAAAAATGCTAAATAAAACCCATCTCAGAAAAAAAAAAAAAACCCATCTCAGTTCCAATCTCGACAGAAGGCTCACTATTTAAAGGACTCCATTCAAAGAAGTGCCTGTTTTCCCTCGCCCTTTGTTTCTTCTGTCTAAACTACTTCCTTCCCTTGGACAAAACACAACTCTTCCAGTTCCACAGGGTGTCTGAGCTGTGGCAGAGCAAGAGAGGGGAGTATGGGCTCAGGCATTTGGAAATTTAAATAAATCCTCTCCCATGTCTGCATCCTTGGTTAACCTACAAACCATGCCAGTACCGGCTGAAGAGCCAGACTTCTGTCTCTAAGCAGTGGTGTGACTATGTGCAAAGCCCCTTCATCTCCTTCATTTGTGCAATAAAGCAAGTGGCCTCTAGAATGTGTTGCATTTCACGTTTGGATATAAAACCATGACTCTGGGAAAGCATAATCTATCTTGATAGATAGCAAACTACTTTTTCAAATAAGCTATGTTTGCTTAAAATTTGGGTGGTTTCTTTTTTTTTTTGGCCCTACAGAACATTTGGTACCATTCTGATGGATGGAATCTTTTATGAGTAATCAGAGATGAGGCAGATATTGAAAGCAATAAAGAGGGAAAATCTGAAAGACTTGAGCCACATCTCCACCACATGAAGGACAGGAACATGTTATCTGGCACTCTGGAGTGATCTGACATAGAAACTTTTCAAACAGGGATGCAAGGAGAACGATACTCCCACATCCATCTGGACCATCTCCAGTTTCTGGTAGGTGGCTAAAGCATGAAGACAGCTGGACTCTGAGTGCCATAGATCCAGATGGGCCAATGCGGAGATACAGGTTGATCACAGTATTAAGAAGCACGCCAGTTATATAGAAAGTAGAAGTATGAGCGGTCACAACCTAAATGCCTACAGAGCCAGCAGGTCACATGAAGGAGTCCATACTGCACCACAGGGAGTCAGGGTAATGGGCAAACTGGATAGCACATGCCCACCTGCAAGGCATCCAAATCCAACTCTTTAAAAAATGGTCCAGGTACAACAAAACCCACCAGGAGACCAGAACCAGCTCTCACACTGCCAGTTCATCATCTCTGACTTCACAGGTACTGCTGCCCTCACGTTTCTCTGCTGACCCTTCAGGAGGAACTAACCCCCACTCTTGTTTCTCTAGTAAAGCTGGGGAGTCGGGGGACACGTGGACAGAAGTATTTCTCTGGCAGTGAAATGTAAAGGATTCAACTAATTTATGGATGAAATCTCCACTTATTAGTAATAAAACTCCTATTAGGGGAAAAAACCCCACAATCCTTTTTCAGAGAATGATAATAGAGCCCCCTTTATGGGGTTGTAGCCTGGTGGCTCAGACGGTAAAGAATCCGCCTACAATGTGGGAGACCTGGGTTTGATCCCTGGGTTGGGAAGACCCCCTGGAGGCGGGGCACGGCAACCCACTCCAGTATTCTTGCCTGGAGAATCCCCATGGACAGAGGAGCCTGGTGGGCTGCAGTCTGTGGGGTCACAAGGAGTCAGACACAACTGAGCGACTAAGCACACAGGTGAGGACCGAAAAAGAAAATACTGAAAATACTGCAATACCTCGCGCATAGATGCTAGCCACTCTCACGGTCCCTGCTATTAAATTCTGTCGAGTGACGGAATACCAACTACCTTCTTCCACAGAACCCCACAGAGGTATATTCTCAGGCCCTGCTGGCTAGGCTTGGAGGTCTTGTATTGGGTCAGAAAACAGCCAAAAAAGCACAAAATAGGACTCTATGCTTTCTAGATGCTGCTGTGGCTCGGGCACTGTGGGGCTCTTTAACATGGGAGTCCCGCACGCCTGCCACTTCCCTCCTCCCTCCCCACCCATTCTGCCCCAACTTAAGATTCCAAAACATCTACCCCACCGCCCCCCCCACCACCTCTCTCTCCCTGCAAGACTTTTTAAAAACCCCAGTATTGAAATTAACATACTCCTCCCAATCCCACACATTATCATGGTATCCCAACAAATCTGAGAAATACTTTTTAAGAAAGTGGATGCTTTAAAAAAGAAATCCATACAGCATAGCTGGCATGCTTTGACTCGACAAAACACCTCTTCTCATCGCTACTGTTTACCTTTCCCCTCTCTCCACCTCTCAGCTGAAGGTAAACGCTGTTAGATGGGATCACTGGGTTCTACTAGGCTTTTGAAAAAATTCGACATTCTAAAATTTTAATCCCTGCTCTATTATAAATCTTTATTACTCCATGAGTCAAATGTTGGATCTTTCCCAGTCTTCTGCAATGCAACTCTGATAAAGAACCATTTGGAATCAATGAATCAGTGAATAAACAAATGAATAAATGCATCTTTGAAGATCAGGGAATGCACAAAGCACAAAATTGTTACCCATGCTTAAGACACCAAGTTATTTCCAACCAGCTCAACAGAAACACATGATTTTGTTTGCTTTTGAGAATTTCAGAACAGATATCCAACACTAGTAAATACACATTAGCCATATGATTGAAAATGAGAATTTTAACAAAGAAACAACCAGATTGTATTTAAGTACTAACTTCATTTTATCTGGGTACACCTCATTGTTCCATTGCCTAAATTGCTATTCTCTACATATTCTTGCAAACGATATCTTTTTCCCCGAGAGGGGAAAGAGAAGGATAAAAAGGATATCCACACATGTGGAAGACTTGGTGTGATGAGGTAGGCGCTAAGGTGTGCTTTTGCTTTAATTAATAAAAGTCTAAACTTTGGAAAGGCATCCTCTTTACAGAAAAACGTAAGGAAATCCTAGTTGAGGACTGAGATAAGCTAATTGATCAGCTTCCCTAAAGGAAATTCGACTGATTTTAGAATATTAATGGCTCCCCCTACTCTGCAGGATTTTTCCAGTAAGTCAAGTCCTGGGGCAGAAATGGTTACCAAGACCTCCATTTTATTTGCATATTTTCATTCTGTTGTTGTTTAGTCATTAAATTGTATCTGACTCTTTGCGACCACATGGACTGCGGCACACCAGGCCTCCCTGTTCCACACTATCTGCCAGAGTGTGCATACAGTGTGAAAATTTTACTTTTGTTTGCCTATGGATTTCATTATTATTATTTACTCTTTCTCTTTGATCACACCCATAACAGCAGACTCAGATCCACCCAGCGAGTCACAAGGCAACAATAAAACAAGCAGAGATGAATGAACAGGGACGTAGGCAGCAGGCTGTCCTGGGCAGGACTAGCTAAAAAATTTGTGAAGTCTAGTGAAAAATGAAATGCGGGGTTCATTATTCAAAAATCATTAAGAATTTCTGGGACTTGCCCAGTGGTCCAGCGGTTAAGACTCCAAGCTTCCACTGCAGGGGGCACAGATTCAATTCCTGGTCAGGGAACTAAGATTCCACATGCTGCCTGGCACAGCCAAAAAAAAAAAAAAAATGAATCATTAAGAATTTCAAAAGAATAACAGCAGAGCACAAAGTCAAGTTCAGTACCTTTCTGAGTGTGGGGCCCCGTGCAAATAACTGCACAGGTCACAGGCCCACAAAGCTGGGCCAGGAAGACACTTACCAGGCTCCCCGTGATTCACGAAAAGAGCGAGAAAGCCTACGCCAGGAAGTAAATAACATGAGCAGTGTAAGCTTTACAGACAAACTCCAATTTCCAATAAATCAAATATGTGGAAATGAAATAAACGCCACTTGGAGATACAGCTCTTTCAGAAGCGAGAGGACATGTTGAGATCTTTTCATTATATACTCCCACTGACTAGCAAAGTGTCTAACGTGGAATGGGTGCTTAACACAAAGGTTGAAATAAAAAATAATGCAAATGGCAACTCACATTTTCATCAACTCATCTCCTTTGGGGAATCAATTCTTCTTGCCTTCAAGACGGCTGTTTGTGGCATACAGCCATTCTCCTCTCTCATCATCATACGTGATGTTGGCCACACAGTATAATGTTTGAGATTACATCTCAGTATCAACAGCATCTTAAAATATCTGGCAGAAACAATTTCATTCTCAATCGTCAGACAGAGAGAGAACAAGTTCTCATTCAGTGGCTGGAGCTGGCTAGGAGAAGGATTTGCCATTCTCAGCAAATTATATTATCCACAGGGAATTCATGCTGAATCTTAAGTCTGACTTGAAGGGAGTCCCTATTTCCCAGCCCACAGGTAAACTTTAAATAGCCATTAAAATGACATTTCAAAATAATAAAAGAACTCAGAGAACCGGAGGAACAAAATAAATGGTGTTGTAAAAGGAAATGGAAACGTTACCATAATTAGAGCTTTTAAAACAGACATTTTAAACACTGGTTGAACGCTGACTTGTTTACAATAGCACTCGAGGCAGATGGCAAGAGACTAAGGAGGAAACTTGAGGTATTTACAAGAAAGGTAAGGTGAAGAAAGCTTTTGTAAGGTCACTGGAACCACTTCTGGAAGCCTAGTTAAAAAACAAAAAAATTAAAACACCAGTTTGACCTTCACCGGGATGTAAAAAGTCTTCAGCGAATCTATCTTAAACATCAATAGAAATGCCAACAGCCCAAAACATGTAACTGGAAGAAAAGTGGGGTACTACTCCCCACCACCATTTAACATTGTAATACCATTGTAACTCCCTAGCCACTCACCATCACAACAGAAAATGCACTCACGCTCTTTATGGCACCTGAATAGTGCAGCTTTCGACGTGGCCATGTATTTCCAGTCGGTGGAATGACACGTTGTCCCATTAGTTCTTCCCAGACAAGGAATTGCATTTAACATTGTCGAATGCCCCCTACTAGTTCATAAAGAGATTAAGAATTTTTTTTCAAAACCTTTCTGGAAATAACTGCTAGGCAGTTTTACCAAGCAGACTAGCATGTAGCCTCATCGTCCAGTACTTTAGGGAAGGTGGGGGATGTACAGAAGAGTGCTATCAAGAGAAGAGCACCCCACAGAGGCTGAGAAGCACAGAAAATACAGAGGCTGCGCCCACTAGGTGGAGGGAGCCTGCAACAGGTCCCATCGACCTGGGGTTTCCACCAGATGTGCTACAAAGACGGCTCTTGGATGGCAGAGGAACTGTGCTGGCCACAGCGGTGGGCCTACTGTTTGGTCTAAACGACGCTCACCTCTAGGAGCGCAGACCACCCCACCTCCACGCCGGGCTACAAATGTGTCCTGGAAGAGAAGGAAAGGTTATCTGGCCTCCTTAGGACAATTAGAAGCCCCTTGCTGCTGAGTTGCTGAGTTGTGTCCAACTCTTTGTGACCCCTTGGATTTTAGCCTGCCAGGCTCCTCTGTCCTTGGGATTTTTCAGGCAAGAATACTGGAGAGGGTTGCTATTTTCCTCCTTCAGGGGATCTTCCCAACCCAGGGGTAGAACCCACATCTCCCATGTCTCCTGCATTGTAGGCAGATTCTTTACCCACTGAACCATCAGGGAAGCCCAGAAGGCCCTTAGCAATATGCAAATAGACCATTCAACAGGGATAATGCAAAGACAAACATGTTCTGATAATGGAAAAATGCCCCAGAATCGAAAATTTTAGAAATCATGCATGCAGTCAAGGAACTTCAACCTCGAAGCCAATTCACTCTTCAAAAATTACTTCTTCTCTTACAAAGTGTTCTCTTTAGTATTGAAAAAACTAAAGAGGGACTTCCTCACTGGAGGAAGACTTGGAAAAATCCCAGACCTAAACGAAAAGCAGTGATCTTGGCCAGCAGCTTTCTGGTTTCCCCTGGCTATTATTAAGGATCCTTCTGTTTGACTAAGAATTTCTCCACCTCTCACAAACCATCTTTTTTCATTCTGTGTCCAGAAAAGTCTGAACACCATGTGTTTATAATGAGCCTGTTGCTATGCACATCGTTAAAACACATTACAAAAATCTTTCCTTTGAGTCAGGAGGAGGGCAGAACGGGGGAAGATAAACTCCTAACCAGAGTCCCATTGCTGAACAGAAAAGCTGGCAAAAAGGCAGAAGAGAAGCCAAGCAAAATGGAAAAAATTATGGTGGTCCATCCTTGAGTCATTTTAACCAAAGGGGGGAAAACGAACATTTTTAAAGCCCCAAGGTAATGCATCTTACAGCTTGGAGAGAATTCTCTCCCTAATCTCTTTCATTTTCATGGTTTCATGACTCATCCTCCATCTGTCTCTTAATGTGTCCTCTTCACCAGCTTTTTCACACTTCTTCAAGAATATTAAGAGGTGTTTTTCCCCCTTTCATGAGTACTTCTGTGTGTATTCTCCTTCTGATAACTTTGGTCTTCTAGTCAATCACCACCTAAGTGTTGGTTCTGAACTGTTTCATCTGTGACTCCACCATAGCTATCTTGGCATTTTTCCCTCACTTAGGAAGAGGCTTGTTTTTGAAAAGTCATATCTGGGAGATGAGAGGAAATATGGTACATCAGAATTAAAGGGGAAGAAAACTGGGGCTTCTCTGCTGGTCCCGTGATTAAGAATCTGCCTGCCAATGCAGGGGACGCAGGTTCAATCCCTGGTTCGGGAAGATGCCACATGCCATGGAGCAAGTAAGCCCGTGGACCACAGTGACTGAGCCTGTGCTCTAGATCCCGGGAGCCACAACTACTGAAGCCCACACGCCCGAGAGCCCGTGGTCCACAAGAGAGGCCACCACAACGAGAAGCCCGCACGCTGCAACTAGAGAGGAGCCCCTGCTCGCCACAGCTAGAGAAAAAGCCCACACAGCAACAAAGACCCAGCACGGCAGAAAACAAATAAGTAAATTTTTTTTCCTGATTTTAAAAAACAGTGTCTCAATTTACTAGTTTAAGAAACTTTGATCATCTTAATAAAGCCAATCACCTTCTGAAACAGCATGCAATCAACATCCTTCTCCAATTTTTGTTGTATTGTTCCAAATACCATATTAACCCACAAGTTTTCAAGGGTAGAACTGTCTGAAGACGAGAAATGAAATACAGATAATGAAATATATATTAAATATATCTTCATTTCACCTCTATTTTTATATAGATTCACAGAGAGAGAATTCTAACTTCTTTGTTCTTATTCAGAGAAGAAACGGCTAATGTTATAGAACCTGTTTTACTCTCAAATAGAGGTATCCAAATCACTGCAAACATGTGTTACGTGAAAACAAGTGTGGTGGGCTCCAGACAAAGGCTTATTTTTGAAGCACAGATGGTTGAATGGTTGCCTCCTCCAAAGGGTTGCCCGCAATGAAAGACAGATCTCTAGTTCTAATCTATGCAAACATCTTACTGTGCAGGGCATCACAAAGACTAGCTGTGCTGTGTCAAAGCTGCGGATCCCAGGTGCTCTCAGAAGCCCAAGTCCATCTGCACCTGAGACGCCTGGTCACTCAGGAAACAGGGACTGACTGGAGAGCCGGTCACTAACCGACTCCTCGTGAATGCTGCTGGGGCCTTCGGTGAAACAGTCCTCTGGGATCCCCCCCCACCACTGCTTCTCCTGGGCCACTCTGCCTGGAAGACAGTTTCAATATTCAGTGCAGACCCCAGATGCTTCTAAAACCTCCCAAGAAGGTTCATATTCCCAAGGGCTCCTAATGACTGTTAGTATTACAGCTCTCTTCCACTTGAATTCAGCTCATCTGTTCACCTCTAACATCAAACTCAGAAATCCTGAACACTCCAAAATGTTCTTCTGTCTGAACCAGGCCTCCTTTGCACTCTGGTCTATATGTACAAAACTAAGGGTGAGTCTCAGTGAGCCAAATCTGGGTCATAGTTGGTGGCCCTCAACCTTCCCAAGTATATATATATTCCTTTTATCTCTTCTTTTTCTTTTTCTTGGTCACACTGTGTGGCTTATGGAATTGTAGTTCCCAACCAGGGATGGAGCCCAGGGCCCCCACAGTGAGAGCACCAGCCCTGAGCCCTGAACCCTGATGGAATTCCCTGCTTTTTTTCTTGTCTTTATCCCTCTATCAATGTTCCTTTATTTATTTACAACACTTTTCTCTCTTGTTTCTCCACCTCTCCAGCAAAAGTCTTTGACCTGCTCTGACACCCCTTGGCACATTTCAGTTTTCGAGCCCTTTGGGACAACAAAAAATTCCTGCATTGCTGGTGCATGGGGGTGGGGAGGGGAGTACCAAAAAACTCCTCATGCAAACCCAGCTCCTAATTACAAATATCCTTTCCCACAGAGAGAAGGTTATATCTGAAATTTACATAGGTTAGTTCCAGAGTTTAAGTCTAAAAAAATGTCCTTCAAAGTTCTGAATTATTTTCAGTTAGTTTTTCTGATCAAACAATAGTAAGAGTCTGCTTCAAACTCCTGTGTTGAGAAACACTTCTTTCCTTCCTTATCAAACCCCTTACATGAACCAACATAACCAAGCAAAAAGAAAGTCAAAAGTTCCTACTCTATACCTCAAGTTTTGAGATTTAAACATGTTTTGTTTCAGCTTACATAGGCAAATACTGACAATCAAATAATGCAGCATTAAGTTTACTTATCTAGAAAATCTAAAACTGTAAAGAGCTTTAGAGGTTAACTAATTTATTGAATCCCAAGTCTGGATGAACATCAGAATTACCTGAGGAATATTTTTTATTTTAAACAACACATCCTTGTGATCCCCAGCCTGAGACATTCAAGTTCAGGCTTCTGGTGCAGTCCTAGAATCCGTATTTCAAATAAATGCTTTGGGTTAATTATGATCCAGCAAGCCCTGGTCTGAGAACCAATGATGATTCCAACATCCCATCCAATATGGCAGTCTCCTCTTCAAGACACCACACAGGCTATTCACTCTGAGCTACAGCAATTCCAGAGACCAAGGAGCCTGCTCTTTTGTAGGTCTGCTTGTTCGACTTTTATGTGGTTTTAATTATTAGAAACTCTGTTCTTATGTCAAGCCAAATAACCAAAGTCTTTCAACTCCTTGAACTTCATTGTTACTGACCCTAATTTTGTTCTCGAGAACTGACTCAGAGTTCCCTCCCCATGAGAGTCCAAAGGCAGCTACTGTACCCTTGCAAGTCTTCATCTTTCTAAGCTTAAACAATCTTTTGTTTTTTTAACTTCATAAAGCGTAATTTCTGAGTCTCTCACCACTTCAACTGCTCTTCCTAAACAGACATTACGGAATAAATCTGTCTAGAGGAACACCACTTCATTTTCTTTTTTCTTAGAGGCTGAACTTTTCTCAGTATGCATTAATTGATAGTCCATGTTTCACCCTTGGCACTCATGGTTTTGCATTTAAAGGTCCAAGAGCTATGAAGCAGCAAGTATTTATTAACCTAATGTTGTGTTCCTGACACTGTGTAAAGTACTCAAGAAGGATCCAAAAGCTGGAGGAAATCATCTTGATCTGATTTGACTTGAGGAGATTTGAGGAGATAATTTCTTGGACAGAAAGGACTTAAATGAAATCACTCAAAAACAGCACACAAGGGTACATAATCAAGTGCTTCAAACGAACGACGCCTGAAAGACCGATGCAGGTTCCCTGGGTCAGCCAGCTCCCTCAGAGCCTCTGTTTTATAGAAACACCACCTATGTAACAATAGTTTGGATTAAAAAAAGAAGAAGATGGACACTGTCCCCTTAAAATGCAAATAAAAATTTCAACTGCATCCTTCTTTCAGAAACTGAAAATCTAAGAAATGACACATATAATAATCAAGTAGCATACTGTTCCTTCCAGCCCAGATGTCACGGGCATGGCTTCCAAAGCACTTTGAATGCCATGATCTGAGTAAAAGGCTTCTAAGTGGAGAGTTTATGCAGTTTTCTTCATTACTGGAAATAACCGTTTGATAAAACACCCCCCACCACACACACACACCTGCATATTTTAACGAACATCAATAAAAACGTACTCATTTCATTCACAGAGCTGCGGACTAATCAGATCATTCCAGACTTAGACGCAAATCCCTCACTTTACAGATGGGGAAGAAATACCATTTCAAAGGCCGCACAGTTTCTCCCAGGTAAAGCAGCCAATGAGCAAGAGGGTGGGGCAATCCCCAGGTCTCTCTGCCTCCTGGCTTCCTGTTTCTTTGCATTAAACCTACCAAACCAAAACTCTTACCCAGTCTGAGCTTTCCTCAACTCTACTCCCATCTTCAGTGACCTTCTCAATCCTCAAATGCAAAGTCGGACGATGCATTTTGTTTGGAGACATTTAGAGGGAAGGAGGGGACCAAACAGCATTAGGTGGTTAATTACTTTTTTTAAATTAAATTCTAGCATATCTATTTTACTCACAGTCTCCAACTAATATTTCTATGCTTTGAGACACAAAATTCTACCTGTCTCAGGATCACTGCTACCTCACAAGCAGAAGGAACCACTGGCATGAGCTACACGGATTCAAACAAGAATTCTAAAGCTGCAAAGTGACTGGTAACCAATCCCCACCTACCTCAGCCTCTCCTCCACTACACACACACACACACACACCCCTCAATCAACCAGCTCATCTACTTCCTCTGAAGCCTGGCAGTCCACACCCTTACTTGGAGCACGGAGAAAAACCTGCACCTACCTTGTGGCTTCTTGCTGAAGCCATGACACATTTGGCACATAGAACATGACTCCAAAGAAAAGCAGAGGCTCATTAGCGAATTTGTCCAGATGTTTCTTCAGAGGTTTCTCCAGCTCCACCCATCGTGCTTGCTGGCTCTTGCTGAGAAACCAAAGGCCAAAGTAGTGTGTCTAGGTAAAAAGACAAGACAGCATCAGTTCAGGCCTCCTAAGGGGCATCCTGAGACCACACAGGAAATATGACTCCAGCGTCTAACCTCACCTTTGGTCCCCCAGCCTGGACACATGGATCCAGCTTCTACTTTGGAACCAGAGGCACACAGTCCTGTAAACCAGCCCGAGTCTCCAGATGTCAATGTTCCTACCCACGCCCGCTACTTGCACACGTGGGTACAGATGCACCCCTGTTAGGTAAGGGCAGTGGTGGATACAGCGTGGAGACCATGCGGGCTTATTCTAAGGTCTCGAGGCTGACTTCCCTGTGCGTTCGGAACGCCTCGTGATCTCACATGGAGCTCGCCGGCAGAGGCAGACACAGCTACTGCACCTGCTGCAAAGTAAACTCCTGCTCAGCTCCGGAGATGAACCCTTCTGCCTATGTCAAGTGTCCGCAGCGTAGAGTATTTTCATAGGGTACCTGATCTGAACAGAAAATGGATTCACTCTGAGCTTTAATGAAGTACTTTAAAAAACATTGGCCTCGACCACTTCATTATACATGAACTGCAGCGAGTCTCTCCCCCATATTAAGCTGGAGAGTGGAAGGAGTCGCTCTTCGCAGCTGCCACAGGAGCCCCCAGTGGCTGTTCTTGGCAGATTAGTGGGGGGGATTTGATAGATGAAAGTGAGGTTTTTCACCCTTGGACTTGAAGCCTCACAACTGGCTGAGTTTTGAACAACGTGCTAAATGATTAAAACAGGTACTTTTATGCATCCAATCCTGTCTTTATATTAATTCATGCTAGGATTTCAGGATTAGCATAGCAGTCAACCAAAAAAAAAAAAAAATAGATCACTGCTTTTGAAGCATTCTTTTATATTTCAATTATAGCCTAGAATGGTTTACAGCACACCTGGAAATCTGCCTTCAAAGGCATGATTTCATTACAATGTTTAATTTCCAAAGGCATTTTTGTGCCCAAGTTCCCACTACAGCTGGCTGCACCCTCAACGATACAGTACATCAATCCCCGTCACCACACCACCAAAATGTGTAATCAAGTCTTGACTCTGAGTTTACTAGAAAACCAGACATATCCTTCCCTATATAAAACTGCAGATCTAAATATTCTAAAGGATATTTTTAAATGTGTGAGCTTTCAGATGGGACCGTTTCCTCCACGATATTTCACAGGGCAAGTCCACACCAGAAATTTATGCATTTCTCAAGCAACAAAATGCCAACAAACAGAATCAAGGCTATATTTCTATTTAAAACTTAGGCCAACTTGCTTGAGTGAATTCTGACCCTATTGTTCATTTCCCAGCTCCAGCGAGTCCATTAGTTGTTCCAGTGTGACTGATGATATAGAAGAAATGAAATGTGGCTGAGGGGAAAGAAAATAGGCAAAAAAAAAAAAAAAAAGAAAAGAAAATAGGCTTTGACGTCAGTTCATCTCCCAGCTTCTGCACTCGCTGTCTCCGTAACTGTATGAGTGATGGAGCCTCCCAGAGTCTTGGAGCTTTCTCCTCTGTGAAATGGGGGTGGTGATTACCCTCAACGGCCACAGGTTGTTAGGGGCATAAATGAGATAAAGTCCATTCACCATGTGCGTGGCCCACCTTACGTAACTACCTCACAAATGGAACTTTCTGTTGCAGCTATGCATCATCACGATCATCAGCCTCAGTAAAAAAAAAAAAAGCAGACAAGCCTCAAGCATCTTTGTCATCAGCTGCTATTGGTATCCCTGTCAACCACAGAATCAGAAAACAGAAGTTATCTGGAAATAAAAGAGAACAGGCAGGCAAAAGCAGAAGCTGGAAGGTCTATGAGTAACATAAAAATCTAAAAAGTATAAGGAAAAACTTCACAAAGCAGTGTCTCCCCAAAGAGTTTCTTTAAGAGTCTCATTAAAGGTGTTTATGGGACACTGGACTATCACTCTGAAGCTTTCCGAGGGGATCTATCATGTGGGCTTAGGTTAGCCTGAAAATGAGGCAATCCGGGGACTTAATTTAATAAACCATCTGAAAAAGATCCAATGCAGTTCTGCATTGCACCGAATTCCTTCACGGAGCACAGTGCCGTATAAGGGTATTCCACCGTATTTTGGATAACTAGGAGTGAGTCTGTATATGATAAATGAGGTAATATATGTAAGCAGTGATGGGCTATGTGATAATTATTTTACTTGGAAAAGAGCCCTTTTGTAAGCCTGGGTGGAGAAAGTGAGGGCAAACTTTGCAATTGCTTAGCAGGCCAACCACGATTTATCACCTTTCATTAAAAGCAGTCTTGACATTTGGAGGTATGATTTTACGGTCCCTACTTCACTCAAACTGTAACATTCACTCAAATTAGTAGCACTTAAACTATAAAGGGTCCACAATAGCTGCATAAACATTCTATAATTGATTTTGCAAAAAAAAAAAAAACCAAGGTAACTTTTACTTCTCCTGTGCTTTAAAGGCCAGTATTTTAAGTTTCCTTTTCTCCTTCCCACCCAATCATTAAACCAGACCTGATCTCTGCTCTTCAAAAAAAAAAAAAAGGAAAGAAAAAACACCCTCAGAAAGTATTCCATGGAACACACATATACACACAGATGCATGCATACACACATGCATACACAGAAAAGTAAGGTGATGAGGTATAAGAGAATCATGGTGTGAAAATTGTCTTGAGCTATAATTAATAGTACAGAATTCCAAATAACAAGGCTAACTACTTTTAATGTCAAAACCTAATTCATGGTATAAGTTACTTTTGCTGCTGCAATACAACCTTTTCCACAAAACACAGGGTATTTCTGGGTGACTCACATGCATTTATCCAATGAAACAATTATTTAACTACTCAAGAAATGGGATTACAGTGCAGGAGAAGCAGATAACCTGCAGGACAGAGTTTCTACCTGCTATGGCCAGAATGACCTAGTTTTAGAAGTGCTGAGCTTGGTTATCCACCCCATCTGCACACTATTTGGTAAAGCTCTGCTCCAAGTAAGGTTCCCATTCCCACCTCATCCCTCCCTCTTCTCCCTCTGTCATATGCCTGCTCTGGAGTGCTCGACAGAGGAGAAAGGCCCTGTCTCCTCTCATTACCCTGCTCTACGCAAGTTCACAAGGCTGCACGCTCATAAGACTCAGCCACGTCTCACAGTGCGTCACAAGAAATAGAACCAGAACCTCACCTCTCACTTAAACTAACATGTGCACCAGTGAACTTTCTGTGTATCATCCAAGGGGCCATTAATCCCATCCAGCCTACCTGAGGCCACACCAGGCCTGTGCATAAGCCACCTGCCAATTTCAACTCCAGCTGAATTCTGAAAGCTGAGCTCCTCTGCTAAACACAGCCACGTGGCTGAAGAAAATGTGGTGGATTCCAAACAGAAACCCCCTCCTCCATGACCGAAAGGATTCTACCACATTGGCCAAGTAAAATGCCTGAGACACTTGCTGGGTTTATCTCCAAAGCACCAAACATAAGCCAGGTCCATCTAAGCCTCACAATACCTCTGTGTGAGCTCTAAATCCCATTTTATTTCCCTAGTTTTCTTGAGGAAAAAAAACAGCTCTGGTGCCGTGAATTCTGCAATGAGTTCACTGCAGATAAGAAAAAGAAGACAGAAAAACCAGTTCCCAGAGAGAAGAACCACACTCTCTAAATCAACTGCTAAAAATGCACGACTAAAATAACAATGGGAGAAGAGTCACCCTAAACTGTCATTTTCATATGAGTAGCTTCCTGGTTTATTTGGTTTGGAGTTTTGCATTTTAACAGGAAAGCATAAGTGTATGTGAGCCCACAAAAAATAGGTTTCTTCAGTGGCAGACTGGCCTGTAAATCCGCCAGCGTGAAAGTGAGATCCTTCTTGTGGGATCATCAAAAGACTGTAGTGAAGAAGGCCTTTAAAAACAATTTGAGATGTTTCTGATTTGCGGTCCATTTATCTGTAAAAATGGTATTATCCCCCACAGTAGCTATTAATAAGGGTAAGGTTTGTTTCTTTTTTTTTTAGGGTTTTTGTTTTTCTAGTTTTGTGACCAACAGCACAGCTTAAATGCTGTTTATAAGGGTTACAGACACAGTCTTGGCAATTACTAGGGACCAGGGATTAAATCCAATGATCTTATCTCAAGCATTTTGAAGAGGTAATCATCCAGAAGCAAAAGTTTAAAATACCTTGCATTAGGTTGTAAGGGTTTCTCTGTAGGAGCGTATAGTTCGGTTGTAAATTAAGAAGCAGAGAGGTTGAGATGCCTCCACATAAAATATAGAGGAATTACACACAAGCATTCAAACCTTCACTGAGGTATGGAAAATAGTTCAAAAGATGACTGGATGTAGACTCTGAAATAGTTCACGCAATTACATTCCAACGGCTTTGGAAAATAAACCAGCATACATCAGTTGGATAATTGCAAAAAACAACTTCTGCGCAATCAACCTCTACTCTGGAAGTCTGGGATTTCTACAACTGACACGTCTATAATTAACAACTGCACCATCTTCATTTTCCTAGGCAATCTCTTCGTAAAAGTACAGGAAAAGAAATTGCAGAGTAACACAGACCCAAGCAGCAAATCTCATAGCCAAGAAAAATCCCTCCTTCGGAGGCTATACCACTCACTTGGAATACACAAAAAGATGAAGACCAGGGGATTGCCTCACCAATAATCTGTCTATCTAGAAAAGAGACACTGGTGCCAATTTACCTTACAGAATTGACATAAAGCTAATAAGATTTCACATTATAATCTTTACAAAGACAAAACACAGTACAAAATTCAGAAATCTCCCCAGCAGCCTACTCTTCAATCGTTTCTTAATCTTGGTTGACTATTTTAGTCCTCTGCAAATACAAACACATCTAGATGTGTTTAAGCTGGCTATAAAACACAGCAAATTCCACTATTATCTCACAGGGCCAGGGAATGAGGTGTTCGAGTACTCCCATTATCACAGATAAATTTCCAATTCCCAAAAGATTAACATAAAATCAAGCCATAGCAATGTCTTTAATGTAGGTTAGCTTCACTTTGATGAAAGGAAATGCATGTTAAGACACTGTACTCTAGCCATTATGAAAATAGCAAAATGTGAGACACTTCTACCATAGCTACTAGCTTAGGATAAATCAGCTTTCAGTAAAGATGAAAATATAAATCTGTAAAAGAAAAGGGGGATAACTTAGAGGACAATCACCAACCCTATGAAATGGTTATGGATTTTTTTTTAGACTCCTTTAAAAACCAGGACTCTTAGTCCAACCTTAGAAGAGACCTAAGAGTTATCAAATCCATCTTCCACAAAGTGCTGGATTTCCTATTAAAAAGTTATCTATCTTGAATAGAATATGGCCAAGAAGAGCAGTCTCAGGTGCTTTTGTTATTTATCCCTCTTTCATTTATTATATTTTAATTAAAGTGAAAGTGAAGTCACTCAGTCATGTCCGACTTTTTGAGACCCTGTGGACTGTAGCCCTACCAGGCTCCTCCGTCCATGGGACTCTCCAGGTAAGAATACTGGAGTGGGTTGCCATTTCCTTCTCCAGAGGATCTTTCCGACCCAGGGATCAAACCCAGATTTCCCGCATTGCAGGCAGATGCTTTACCCTCTGAGCCACCAGGGGAAAAGTACAGTCAATTCTCTATCATATGCAAAATAGACAGCCAATGGGAACCTGCTGTTTGGCACAGCTCAGGGCTCTGTGACAACCGAGATGGGTGGGATGAGGCTGGGGGCAGGAGAGAGGTCCAAGAGGGAGGGGATATATACACATATACACACACATAGCAGATTCACTTCATTGTACAGCAGAAACTAACACAAAATTATAAAGCAATTATATTCCAACTAAAAAAAAAACTCTGAAAAAATGTAGAGTCAAGATTATTCCTAAAGGAAGAATTCCAGCATATTTTTACATTTTATTGGAGTTATTTATATTCCTTATTACTATTAAAGTGGTCTCCTTGCTTTTCTTAGAACAGCAGTATTTAGCAGAAATATAATGGGAGCCATATACTGAATTAAAAATTTTCCAGTAGCTACATTAAAAAGTACAAAGAAGTAAAATTCAAATGTCAATAAATTTTATTTAAAATGGTCATTCAAAATTTTATGCTTTTAACATGCAACTTCTTCCCTGAATCTTTCCTGGGTTGGGAAAATCCCCTGGAGGAAGAAATGGCAACCCACTCCAGTATCCTGACTTGGAAAATCTCATGGACAGAGTAGCCAGGTGGGCTGCAGTACATGGGGTCGCAAAGAGTCGGGCACGACTGAGTGACTAACACTTACTTACTTACTTATGTAACTAATATAAAAATGACTGATGAGATTATTTTAACTTTTTGTCATTCTAGATCTTCAAAAGCTGCTGCATATTTTATACTTATTGCATATCTGAGTTTAGGCGAGCCACACTTCAAGTGCTCGATAGCCACATGCAGCCAATGGCCTTCCTCCTGGACAGCACAATCTGAAATTAGTAACTGTTCAAGGAACTGAAAGACTTTGGCTCAGTGGAAGATCATAGTGTCTATGATCAAAGCCACCTAAAAATGCAACAAGACTTATGAAAGGGTGAGAGTCCAATCTCTGGAGGGGCCTGGGTGATATCTTTTTTATTAACTTTTTATTTTATATTGGACAATAATTGATTAACAATGTTATGTTAGTTTCAGGTGTCCAGTGAAGTGATTCAGTTATACATATGCAGGTATCTATTCCTTCCGAATTCTTTTCCCATTCAGGTTGTTACATAATACTGAGCAGAGTTCCCCATGCCACAGAGCAGGTCCTTATTGGTTACCCATTTTATAGCAGTGTGCACAAGTCCATCCCATACTCCCTAACTCCCCTTCCTCCCACCCATCCCCATCTGGCAACCATAAGTTCCTTCTCTATGTCTGTGAGTCCGTGTCCATTTCTGTAAGTCAGTCCATTTGTATCATTTGTTTTCAGAGTCCGCATATAAGCGACATAGGATATTCCTCTTTGTCTGATCTGAGTGGTTTGTCTTGCCAAGGAGACCACTGTATGGAGTGCTTCCTGTGCACCTGACACTGAGATAAGGTGGCAATTCTGCAAAAACTAACTCATTTAATCCTCTCAACAACTCGTGGAGGCTGCTACTCTTACCCTCTCCATTCACAGATGAGAAAACAAAAGCACAGGGTGGTTACGAAACTACCCAAGCTCACAGAGCAAATCAGTGACAGAGCTGGGATTTGGACTTGGACAGGCTGCTCCAAGCTCACAGTCCCAGCCACTCAGCTCTGCTGTTCTCCATGTGCTTACTTTTCAAATATAAGACACAATCATAAGGCAGCATTGTTTTTAGCTATTTTTCTCCTCACCTAGGTCAGTTATTTTTCAGGCCTTGTGGGAGGTGAGAAAGGCACAAGGAGATGGGACTCCAGATAATCCTATCAATCCCCTCAGCAAACAGAGAAGCGCCATCTTATCTATTGGAGTTCCACCCAAGATTTCATTTGAGGAAAAGGGAAAGGGTAAAATCCATTGATTCAAATATACTGTAACCGTATTATCAGAATCCTAATTTTCTGAGTCTCCTGTATCTCTCAAGTCTCCTCCTTAATAAAAATTCCCAGTCAGAAACTCATACCTAATTTTTTCCTGAACTTATTCAAAAGAATTAAATTTTTTTTTCTTAAAGGGCTCATTTTATTTCCTCTTGCCAGGTTCTTATTATGTCTACCTAATTGGCACCTCTGTGAGAAGGGAAAGGCAACCCACTCCGGTATTCTTGCCTGGAGTCGTCCATGGACAGAGAGGAGCCTGGCGGGCTATAGTCCATGGAGTCACAAAGTGTCGGACACGACTGAGTGATTGACGCTTACACTTATTTACTTCCTCCCGTCACCCCAATCCCCATCATTTTCCTGCCACTTGGTTCTTTTCTTACAATGCAAGGTGACTGTGCCATGCTTCACCTTGGAATCTTTAGATGGCTTTCTATTTCAAGGCAGTGTTTTTATTCCCCAAAGGATTCAAAGAGTATTTATTAGAAGGCTTAAATACCTGAAACCCTGAGCTCAACACATTTTTTTTTAACCGCAGCACTTATGAGAGTGTTTCTCAAAGCATCTTACCACGGCCCCTTTTTCTGCTGCTACACATCCCTGGGAATTAGAACAGTGGATTCAGCCTACCTGGACCATAAACGTGGACAGCAAGAGTAGCCACCTGGCAGACGTGTAAGAAGCATTAAATGAGCTGATCGACAAAAGGTGCTCAGCATAGCACGTGGTATATTAAAAGGTGGTGATTATTTTAATTATTTTTGTGACACGTTTTAGGAACAATGTCCTATGGGATTTGTTAAAAGTACTTAGTCAGATACATCAAACCCTTCAAAAGTGGTCTCCACCTACCTACCCACACTAACCCTTCCTCCCCTCTACAACCCCTACACACACACACACACACACACACACACACACACACACACACACAGATCAGTACTAACTGCCCTCTGCCCTTCCCTGAAAATTCCATGTCCTTTCCTGTTTCGATACCTTGGCACAGGATGTTCCCTTTGCTTTGTTTCTTGTTTTTCCTATTCTCCCAGCTCTGGGGTTTTTGGGAGCAGGGACCCTGTCATATTCTGCTTCCCCAGATGACGTTGCTAATCACATGAACCAGGCCTGGGAGCTGAAACGGAGGCAAAGCCATGCATTCAAAACCAGATCTGACCTTCGAAAAGTTTACCATATTAGTTCAGGGATTTTTGAGAAGAAGCCAACTGTTCTCCTGGCGTGGCCCTGCAATAAACCTCTTTTTTCGCTCCAAACTCGGACATGTCGGTTTGGCCTCACTGTGTATCAAACACACGAACCTGCATTCAGTAACAGCAGGAAGAAGTCACACAGGACGCAGCCAAACACCAGCAGAGAGACGAGTGAGGCCTCTGGTGGCCCAAGGTGCCTCAGGATGACCTTTCATTTTGTTGGAAGAGGAATATGTGCTTAACACCAAAACGTGTATCCTTTTACATTAATGCTTGAGTATATTTAAGAAACCACTGTTCATTAAATTAAAAAACAAGTTTACCATATGGACAGAGATCATTGTACATCTGTCAAAATCCACGAACGTACAACACCAAGAGTGAACCCTCAGATAAATTATGGGCTTTGCGTGGTATGATGTGTTAATGTGGGTTCACTGACGCTAACGAGGGGACCACCCTGGCGTGGGGTGTTGACTGGGGGAAGCAGTGCGGGTGGGACAGGAGGTATACGGAACTCTGTGCTTTCCACTCAAATTTGCTATAAACCTAAAACTGCCTTAAAAAATACAACCTGTTTTAGGGGGGTTTTTTCTGACCACAGCATGTAGCTTGCAGGATCTCAGTTCTCCAACCAGGGACTGAACCCGTGTCCTCTGCAATGGAAGCATGGGGTCCTAACCACTGGACTGCCAGGAAATTCCCTACAATGTTTTGGGCTTTTTGTTTTTATTCTTGGGGTGCATTGGGTCTTAGCTGCGGCATGCAAACTCTTAGTTGTCACATGTGAGATCTTGGTCCCGGCCCAGGGATCAAACCTGGGCCCCCTGCATTGGGGGTGCAGAGTCTTAACCAGTGAACCACCAGGGATCCCCCCCTCATAGTCTATTTTTAAGTTATCTAATACAACACCAATTGTAATTAATGTAGATCAAAATTTAAATCAAAATTTATTTTTCTAATACAAAGCTACTATCAAGTTTAGGATACACCTAAACTATAAAACATGCATGCTTTATGCCGATATACACACGTATGCTTAAATGCATACACCCTAATGTGCTACTAATAAGGAAAAAAGAGCCAACTATCAACCACCAAGGTCAGAACCTTTCATATGTTTATCCAATTGTGTCAGTTACCAAGCTACATGTATCCTTTGGGCGGGACAGTCTCCCCCACAGAAAAAGAAAAGTCAAAGGAAGACCTGAACACCAAAACCAAAGTCTAAACATGAGGACTGTCGGGAAGCAAGTGTTCAGGTGAAGCATCATCCAGAGGACAAGAGGCAGGCTGCAGGAGGTGCCAAGGGGACAGGAAGACCTTCCCTGACCCCATCTCCCGTGCACATGGAAAGAGGGTGTGGATGCTGAGAGATGAGGAAAGAGATCAAACGTGATCACTTTCCAGAGGGACCACCCTGAGAACCGGGCAATGATATCCCAGGGCCCAGGACAATCACAATCTTCCTTACCCTAAGGAGGGCTTGACTCTCAGGGGTCTGCCGTCGTTTCAACACTGGCAACTGTTCAACCACGGTCCCTTACCTACGAGCCTACAAAGCTCTCAAGAAACAAATGCCTGAGTGGGTCTCTCTCAAACGTCTCTTCTCCTGAATGTCTGAAAGACTGCAAAACAGCAGGGCTTGCTTATTACCAAAGGGCATATTGCTCTAAGAGCCTCTTCTAAAGAGAGGTAACGTGACTGTCTGAATGGTGAATCCTGGGTTTGCTTAAAGCCCAAAGAAAACACGGGTCATGAGGAATCTTAAGAGGAACAAAACTTCCATTTTACAAGCTCCCACAAAAAAAGCTTCAGTGGTCATGCTCACTATAAATGCTTCTTTCTTTCTTTTTTTTGTTTTACCCTCTTTGAAGAGGGGAGTACAGAAACAAACAAAAAATAAAAGCAGCTACATCCACCCTGTATGTGGGAGTTTTCTCCTTGACATGTAGCTGGAACATCAAAACCCCAGCTAACTACCCCACTTGATTGCTTTTAAAGAGAGTAAATGACTTTGGGGAGGAGAATCTCACTACAGCCTCCTCATGGGCTGAAAACAAAGGGGAGCTGCCATACACTCACCCCTATTTCCTGCCCCCCACCGCCCCCAGCCGCGTGCAAGCTCTAGGAGGTGTCCTTGCTTCTGGCAGCATCAGAGCGGGCCCCCGCGTCCACCAAAGGCGTTATGATGGAGGCCACGCTGGGAATCACAGGATGCTTGGAACAAGCCGGGTCCCGGGGTGCGCTGTGGCCTCTCCGCGCCTCACGCGCGCGCCCTTACCTCCCGCAGCTCCAGCCGCTGGGCCACCGCCTCCAGGCACTCCTGCCCCGTGCTCTCCACGGACAGCGTGCACTCGATGACGCTGCTGTCCAGCAGGCGAATGCGGGTGACGAAGCAGTTCTTGCTCAGGACGTTGTATCGCCGCGTGCGGCGCAGCTTCAGGCCGAAAGGCATGGCTCTGCAGGCCCGGGATGCTGCCCGCGTGCCCTGGCGCCCACGCCCCCGAGACGGCCTCAGCAGCTTCGTGACGGGGCACTACCACCCGTGCTCCTCCAGGTGCGGAAAAAGGCGTCCATGCCCGGCGTGGCGCTCCGGAGGGGCGCTGCAAACACAAAGGTGGCAGCAAGGTTAGGGCTGGAAGGAAAGCTCCAGGCGGCACACATTCCTCCCACAGGAGCACATCCCCCGGAGGCACAGATTCAAGAGCCGGCAAACTCTGATGCTCCCAAGCGCCTTGGTGGAACCCATGCACTTGACCTCGTCTTACAAGGGTGATATGACAAGATCCACTTTATGGCTAGAGGCACAGATGTTCAGAGGATTAAAAGGACTCATCTAAGAACCAGGTGGCAAAGCCAGTATTCAAACCAATGTCTATGCAACTTCAATTCACTTTTTTTTAAGAGATCATATTTCATTTATTAGATAGGCACAGACCAAAATAAGAAAAAATAGTAATAGCCATCACTGAGGAAAATGCTGGGTAATATTTTTTGGTGAGAGTGTAAACTGATGAAATGCTAAAAATCCAAACAAAGCATGGTTACTAATAATACATAAAACTTTAAATGTATATATCCTTTTACTCTCTGAACTTCTACTTGAAGAAATATTTTCTAGAGATACATTTGTCCAAGTTTGGAAAGGATATCCACTGAAAAATTGTTTATATGTAACACTCTAGTATTCTGCCTGGAGAATCCTGGACAGAGAAGCCTGGTGGGCTATAGTCTATAGGGCTGCAAAGAGTTGGACATGACTGAAGCAACTTAGCATGTACACACAGCATAAAACTGAAAACATTTTCTCTATCAACAGAGGATTGCTTACATAAGTAGTACTATACCCACAGAGTGTAAAAATGTGTTATCACTGAAAACTGAGATAAATATATCATTTGCAAAGTTGTTTGAATTAGGCTAGGTAGCTAGTATATTTAGTGTGGCAATCTAGGACATGGAATTAAATGGAATAAAAAAATGCTTACTGTATGCATAGATTCCAGTTGCATAAAATTAAAAATATGTAGAGAAAGACATATTCTTGTGTATACATTAAATATTTCTGAAAGGATGCCCAGAAAGCTGTTGGGTGGCTGCTTCTTGGGAGAGAAATCTTTGACTTTTCTGTGTGTTCTAATAAGGATTTATTCTTAATCTACTTACAGAGTATCACTTTTATAATTTAAAAAATAGGTAACCAAAATGTGTGCTGCTAGATCACTGATGACAGAAGGAAAAGTTACTATATTAACTCTGCTTGAGTTAAAAATGGAATATTTATGACAGCGCAGGTAAAGAAAATCTCTTTCAATGTATGAAAGTTGTGTCCCACTCTCCGTGACCCCATGGACTGTAGCCCGCCAGGCTCCTCTGTCCATGGAATTCTCCAGGCAAGAATCCTGGAGTGGGTGGCCATGCCCTTCTCCAGGGGATCTTCCTGACGCAGGAACTGAACTCAGGTCTCCTGCCAGCAGGTGGATTCTTTACCCTCTGAGCCACTGGGAAGCTCCTTCAGTGTACACAGGGTATTTTAAATGATGGTTGTTTCAGGTAAATAGAATTATGAGAGACTTTGTGGTTTAAATGTTCCTTTGACTACTCTTGATTTTCTGTTTTAACTGTCGTGAACACGGATTTAATGATCAGGAAAAACATAGTGAATAAAATATCATGTTTACTTAAGAACCAACCTTCCATAAAAACCACCCAACAGCTTGTATTGAAGTCAGTGTAACCATAAGGTTCGAGAAGTCTCAGATGGGCAGCAACATTGGAGTTCAATAAGATATTTATATCTCATTGCCCCTCTTTACCCAGCTATCAGAAAGTTTGCTCCAAGTATCATTAACTCCAAATTTCTTAAGTCTCTTCTCTATTCTTTTTTAGATAAAGTTTTTATCTTACATTGGAGTATAGATGATTAACAATGTTCTGTTAGTTTCTGGTGTAGGACAAAGTGATTCAATTAAACACATACGTGTATCCTTTCTCAGATTCTTTTCCTATTGAGGTTGTTACATAATACAGCCTGTCCCTTCAAGAAAGGAGTGAAATCTGAACTTTTTTTTTTAACTTCTAAATATATTGTCTCATTTTAACCCCATTACCAGCTCTCTGGTATTGACTTATAATCTCTATTTTACAGATGGAAAAAGTTCAGTAACTTAGGCAATTCACTGACCCTGAAATTAAAATCTAATCTTATTCCTCTTTTAACGTTGTCTTTCTTTTTAATACTTATACTTATTGTCTTATTTACTCTATTTTCTTATTTATTATTGGATGATAGAAAATGAAATGAATATGCATTTAATTATTAATTATAAATTAGTAATTAATGATGAGTTAGTCTGCAACTTCTTTTTTAAGAAAAAGTGAATACATGAATTCTTTAATGTACTTAAAATCACAGCTGTATCCTTTTCTCACCAAATATTTAGACAGATGTGGGGAACCACCCTATTCTTATTTTGGTCCTTTACAAAATGCTTGATGCAAAAGTCCATCACCAAACTACACCAAATTTAACTCACTAATAACAAGATTTACTGACCCCCAGAGGTCCTATGAATGCCAGTGATGACATTATTGCCATGGACAACACAAGCATAAAATAACAACAACAAAAGCAGCTTTACCATCCGCCTGTGCCAGCAGTGCTCTCACTGGAAGGTTTCCAATGCTCTCATCTTCCAAAGAAGCCAGACACGTCCACATGGCCTCTCTGTGCAACTTTCTGTTCCCCGTGAAGCACAAAGAACCATCTCCTGTTCATATGATCGTTCTGTTAACTTGATTCCCTAAGTCAGGCAGCCTTTAGGCCCGTTCCACACAGTCACCTCTGAGCCCCCTAACACTTGGATAGACAAACAGGAATAGCTACTTGCAGGAATTCTTGAATTAGTAATTCTAATGGCTTCAATATTTAGAAATCACTCCTTGTCAGAAATCACCCCAGGCCTCAAGCCAGGAGGCTGTCAGGACACAACCCTACAACCCAGCCAAACACACTCCGGAGACTCCCCGGGCCAGCCTCTGATGTCTGCCCTCGGCGCATTCCTTGGCGTGACAGGTACATGCTTTATGAAGGCTTAAAATACATATGCGAGCGACCTGGGCTTGGTAAAATAGATGAACGTTTCTAAAGCACTTTATGTTGGCAGAGTGTCGTGTTTACCTCCTAGGTAGGCCAACCTGATGATCTCCTGATATCGGCAGAAGAAAACACAGAGGGACCCACCCAAAAAAGGAAAAAAAAAAAAAAGAGTATCAGAAATCAACTACAGAGTCCTTAAAGAGCTTACTCCTCTCACATTTCCATGAACTTGCTCAAACACAGGGTAGAGGACATCAAGATTCAATTCCTATATGGAAAAACTAGAGAGCCTCAGAGAGAGAAAAATATTTGCTCTGTGGGCACAAGTCACATTTCTCATCCTGGGCCGGGCTCTTTACCTTTGGGTGGGGCACTTTGAACACCTAAGAAGGAATGCGGCTGGCTCGGTGCACATTTATCCCAGCCACTGCTAAACACAGTCCCTGCTTTTAAATATATATTTGACAGGACACAATCCATAATACAGCGAGATAAAAAGTACACCATACAACAAAGTGCACAGACAAACACTGTTTTTATAATGAACAAAAACACACAAATAAACAGGGAAAAAAGTAAGTTCACCAAAATGACTGTTATCTCAGGGCCCCATGGTGATGATATCAAGCAGAAGTCTCATTTTATATTTCATATATTGTACAATCGTCCATCAGTCTCTGCAGGAAACTGGTTCTAGGAACTCAACAGAGACCAAATTTCAAGGATGTTCAAGTCCTTATGTAAAATAGCACAGTGTTTGCAAAGAACCTATCTTATACTTTAATTCATCTCTAGATTACTTACAATACCTAATATAATATAAATGCTATGGAAAGAGCTGGCCAGCCTGGCAAACTCAAGTTTTGCTTTTTGGAACTTTCTGGAACTCCCCTTTTCAAAAATATTTCTGATCTGAAGTTGGTTGAACCCACATATGTGGATCCTGTGGCTACAAAGGGGCAGCTGCATTTCTCAATTGTTTTAACATTTTACAACTGCCTTATTTTTGTAACTAAAGATTTTTTTTTTTAAATACGTTACAGATGATGATACATCAGGTGCAATATCTGACAATACAGCTCCTAGAAAATACCTATTTTAAGTTTTAAAGAACTTTTGAAATCTTCAGTTTGCCAGACACTTGCCAGTTAAACTGTCAACAAAAAAGTTTAAAAGAAAACTGGTATGGTTCCTCTGAAAGTCAATGTTATGAAAAAAAAATTGAACAGGAAGGCTTGGAGGCAGACTGCTCCAGAGTAAGAGAAATTCTGGAGTTATTAAAACAAAATGCAAAGTGTGACCTTCATAAAACCGAGCTTGGGAAATAAAAGTTATAAAACACACAAGACATTAGGGAAATCTGAAATAGGGAGTAGAAATGAGATGATACGAATGTGTTATGGTTTTCTTCTTTTTCAATAGTGGAATTGTGGATATGTTCATCCCAGATTACTCAGTGGTAAAAAACCTGACTGCAATGCAGGAGACACGGGTTCGACTCCTGGGTCAGGAAGATCCCCTGGAGAAGGGAATGGCAACCCACTCCAGTATTCTTGCCTGGGAAATCTCATGGGCAGAGGAGCCTGGTGGGGTCTGTGGGGTCACAAAGTGTCGGACACAACTTAGTGACTAAACAACAGCAACAACATTATACATTTGGGTGTTAAAAAGTCACTCATTTAACAGAAGGAGAGGGAATTCCAAATGAGCTGAGCATTTCTAAGATTCAAAGTTTAATTTCAGGAAACAGGACACACTCAAACCTTGCTAGGAGAACTGGATTCATCCAGAGAGGCCTAGAGAGAGTGTCAATTATTTATCCTCAGCTTACTCATCCACAAAGATAAACTCAACCTCAGATTGTGCTCAGTTGCTCAGTCATGTCCGACACTCTGTGACCCCATGGACTGCAGCCCACAGGCTCCTCTGTCCATGGGATTCTCCAGGCACGAGTGCTGGAGTGGGTTTACTCACCTGTAAAGATAATCTCTTCCCCTGGTGTTTGTGAGGTGCCAATGAGAAAATGTTTCCTGGGTGTGCTCAGTAAGTGTGGGCATTTTCCCCTCCTATGCCCCTAGCCGTGAGCTGGCTTTGCTCAAGGATAGCAGAGCAGGTGTGTTTTGAAAGGACTTGAGGATCTTGGCACCTATTGTGGACAAAGTCTTTTAAAAGGGAAAACAGGCAGGGACTTCCCTGGTGGTCCAGTGGTGAAGACATTACCTTCAAATGCAGGGGGTGTGGGTTAGATCCCTGGTCAGGAAACTGAGATACCGTATGCCTCACGGCAAAAAAAAAAGAAAAAAAAAAAATCCAAAACATAAAAAAGAAACAGTACTGTAACAAAGTCAACAAAGACTTTTAAAATGGCCCACATCCCTCCCCCGCGCCCCAAAAAAAAATTTTAAAAGAAAAAGGCAAAACAAAGAATATAAAGTTTAGCATGAAGCAATGACAATTCCATGGTGAAACCTGACCAAGTGTAAAACAAAATCATGGTCTCTCCCAGCACTGCACCCTTGCCATCCCCCTGACTCTGACATCCGGAGCAGAAATGAACCAGCCATTAGGGGAAATGTCCCATTACCAGCCCATCCTCAGTGGGTCAGAAGACCGTCATCTCAGGCGATAGCGTGTATAGAGTGTGTGGAGTCAGCGATTGGTTTGGGGTTTGGCTTCTTTTGCTTGTTTTTTGGTAGAAGGTTGATTCTAAACTGTCTTTGGTTTTATAACCCATCTGGCTGTGTCTCTGAAGCTGCAGGCACACCCCAGTCTCTCGCACACTGAAGAATCTCCCATAGGCCTCTGGGCTCCCAAGGAACATCCTGAAGGGAAAGATCTGTGTCGCATTCAGCTCTGTGGTCCCCTGTGATCCAGAAATGGAGCTCTGGCCATGGCAGGAAGCTGAATAAATATTTGTCATTATGATGAAAGAAAGAATGAATCCTGAAAACAGCTGAGATTTTTGAAACCAAGGTAGGACAGGCATCTCCAGATGCCCTCAGTGAGACTGGAGCAATCTGGAGCCTCAGAGAGGATGGACTTGGGGAAGCTTCAGAGAGGCTTAAACCGTGGGAAAAATGGCATGTGACATTATTTACCTCCCTGGTGCTCCTTGGGGGAAAAGTTTTACCCAGATTTCTAAAAGTTCTGCTTTTCCAGCCTTTGATGTGCCATATTCCAGGGATGGTCTTGAAGACAAGAAAGATGCCATATGCCCGGAAGCTCTCTGCAAAAACTACGCTGGAACTACTGATGGGTCAGTGTTTCAGTGCGCCCGTGACTGCTGAAAGCAATTTGTTGGGATATTTGCTCTGTAAACACCCCACTCCTTTCATGTAATAGGCAACAGTAAGAGAGAACGGACAGAAAGCTTTAAAGTCACTTCTAAAACCCACTCCTGACTATTCCATCAGATTTCCCAAACCTCTAACATGTACATATCCATCTTTAACTATCAGCTGTGAATATCTAGTACTTTATACTCCTTTTATCTGAACGTATCAGTGAAAATCCTGCCAGTTAAAAACACAAAGCTTCATCATCGTACAGAAAAAATTATTTGGCTGATCTAATAAATCTTTAAATATGATGGGCTAAAAGTAGAGAGATCTTTCATAATGTCAACCAAATACAGCTTAATCTTCTTTATTAAATTACCTGTATGGCGTTTAGAAAAATGAAAGACAGAAATTAAAACCCAAATCTTCAAGACGGTCATCACACTTTCTCTTGCATCCTCATGCTATATTACATATACTAGCCTTCTTTCCCCGCCCCCCACCCCCAGATGTAAGTTCTGAATCACTAGCAGAAGCTAACTGTTGTTCAGCTGCATTCTTTATTTACCAACAGCTTCTGGAATCTTTCCAGCATTCCATATTATTATAACTTCCAAGCACACCTCACAGAACTATGTAACCCTGGTCTGGGTGTGAGAAGGGAAAAACTGATGTAACTCACACATCCTGTGTATAAACCTGCATAAGACACAGCTTGGTTGTGAAAAATACGATGTCATTTTCCTAAGGGGAGTTTTTAAAAAAGCATGGGGTGAGAGGGGATGAAAATGTCTTCTCTGACTCCCTATTTGAAGGACAGCAGAAAGGAGGGAGGGTGGGGTGAAACAGGAGACTGGGTTTGACACATGAACACCACCATGTGCAAAACAGAGCGCTGGTGGGAAGCTGCTGCATCACACGGGGAGCTCAGCCCGGCGCTCTGTGAGGACCAGCGGGGCGGGGGGGGCGGGGGCGGGAGGGGGGTTCGGAGGGAGGGGATACATGTGTACTTGCAGCTGATTCACTCCATGGTACAGTAGAAACTAACACAGCACTGTAAAGGAATTAGAAGACTAGCAGAGAGGAAGCTCACTTTGTTTAGTAAAAAATCAGACTATTAGTTTCTACTATAAATTTGACATATACCCATATGTCAAATTCTTTTTAGCCAAATACAAATTTTGTGCAAGGTCTGAAACACAAATCTCTACCTTTCAGTTGCTAAACAACTACAACAACAAAAACAGAATGGCCACCTTTTAAAATCCCTTTCTTTCTCTTCCCACTGGATGGATTTCAAACATCCAGCGGTGAGATGCAAGAAATGTGTCCAAAAACACATTTTCCAACATTGCCATGCACTAACTATGTCGTTGGCCTTTCAAGTCTTTTTTAAGCTGTATTTAAAGTGAGAAGAAAGGTTCCTATTATAGGGCCCCATCACAGGGGTACCTCACCCACAGGAAAGGTAGCTACACAGTAACAGCTATGCAGAATATGGCTGAAAATCAGGACACAGAGCCAAAACAGCCTTTGAGCATTCAAATATCACAAGGCCCTTAAGTCCAACATCATACACTTTTGCTTGGGGAAACAGCACTCTCACAGTTCATTCGTTCTAACTTTACATATCTTTATACAGTTAAATCCGCCCTTAGATTCAAAAGGGATAAGGAAAAGCACCTTGACAGGGCATAAAATAAGCAACGAGGGAGGTGACAGATAAACTGTAAAAAGACACTAGTGGTAAAGAAACTGCCTACCAATGCAAGAGATGCAGGAAGTGTAAGTTCGATCCCTGGGTTGGGAAGATCCCCCTAGAGTAGGAAATGGAAGCCCACTCCAGGATTCTTGCCTGGAGAATCCCGTGGACAGAACAGCCTGGCGGGCTCCAGTCCAAGGGGGTCACAAAGAGTCAGACACGACTGAGCATGCGCACAACAGCTGTAACAACAGCTGTATCAAAAACACTCTGCAGTAAAAGGGAATGATTAAATAACATCCAGTGGGCTCTGGTTAAGAAGGCAGAAAATGAATATATATATAAACAGTCCCATTCATGGTGGTTAAAAATAACAAGAAAAAAAAATGGTTCTTGAGAAGGTAAAGCTTCTGTTACTTGAAATCATTTTTTTTTTTTTTTGCCTTAAGCAAGTGGTTCCCTTTTATTTCTGCTTACACTCAGAAGCAAACCAGTTCCAAGAAGTATCAGATGCTGCCATTTAAAAAAAAAAAAAAAAAAAAATTTATTTATTTGCACCAGGTCTTTACTTGCAGCATACAAACTCTTTAGTTGTGGCATGTGGGATCTAGTTCCCTGACCAGGGATCGAACCTGGGTCCCCTGCACTGGGAGCATGGAGTCTTAGCCACTGGACCACCATGGAAGTCCCAGATGCTGCCATTTTTAACTGGGGAAAGGAGAAGGAGAGAGGAGGACAGGGAGATGTGGAGAAAGAGGAGGAGACCTGCAAAAGGCAGCTCTGGGAAAACAAGAAGTTTCCATTTTTCATTTAGCTAAACTTTAAAGGCATTCAAAGTGCCTCCTGAATATTTACAAATGAAATGATGCAGTGTTTGGAATTTGCTTAAAAGGAATGGGGTGGGGGAACTCAGTTGGGGGGGGGGGTACAGGTGAAGCAATACTGGCCTCCTGGCCACGAGGAGACAGGTCTTCAGGGTTGGAGCCAGGCATGTCAGGGCTCAGACCACTCTCTACAGCTTTCTGCTTGCCATCTTTTCCATATTAAAAAGTTTTTTTTTTTTTAATAAAGAAGCATTTCTTAAATGGTACTTCGAAAGTAACCTGGTATAACAGATAACAGTGCCTACTTTGCAAGAGGTGTTTTACAGAAAAATAGGGTCAATATTTTCCCTCCAACCCAACCCCTCTTGCCCTTCCAAAGTAAACCTTGCATCTAAATAGATCAAATTGATAGTGGAGTTTTTCATTTCATTTTTAAAGGATGACAGGAATAGCTCTTTTGGTAGGTAAAATGATAAGTTGGATAAAATACAGAGAACAATCAATCAGGCATAAGATAAGGGATTCTTCTCCGTCCAACTTGCATAATCACCTGTATCAAAATACCTGACTCGGGTTCACTCCTTAAAGGAGTTCTCTCTGTCTATTCATGCCAGGAATGCTTTGTCCTAAAGACTCCACCCTTCTTTGGGAGACCGTAGAATCTGCAGCTCTCAATTCCAGCTCTTTCTTCTGTCAGTGTCTACACCCACAGCATGGTGATGTGTGTCCTGGAATGTTCACGCCAAACACAGCCAGTGACCAGACTGGGCGATTCCTGCAAGTGTCAGAACATGAAGAAGGCAAAAATGGGCACCTCCATGTTTAAAGGAGATTCGAGGCCAGGGGTGCCCCGCTGAGCTTTAACTCCAAAGGCCCCAGGAGATGGCGCCTCCTGACATCCCATTTCGCAGGATAGGGCATCCAGGCTGGAGAGCTCAAGATCTCACCAGTTCCTAATGACGCTATCTGACCCGCCATGTTCTTACTCAAGGAACCATTCTAATAAAATCCAGGAAGCAAGCTGGAAACCATGACTTGGTCATAGAAAACTGACAATGACAGAAGCAAGCCACCGCATTCTGCCAGGACTGCGACACGCCCTCTGCAGTCTGACGTGGCTCCCCCACAGATCCATGACTCAGACACGGCGGAGACAGACCCTGAGGCGGGCGAGCCATTGTCAGCCCTAGCATGTTCTATCCAGAGGCCACGCAGCAGGATCAAGGTCCTGTTTGGCCCACAGCACACCCCCCTACCCCCGAGGCCTCTTACCTAAATGGATTTCTTCCCACAGTCCTGGTCTGTGGTCTATGCCCCCCAGTGGGGTGATCCTAGCAGGTCACACACAACCTCTTCAAACACCAATTTCAGAAACAATCGCAAGAGCCGCCACCGAGGTTTTCCAGCCTGGTCATGTGACTCACTTGTGAAAATTAAAAAAAAAAAACGGCTGAAAGTAAACACACCTTTCACTTGCTTCACCCCCCGCCCTTGGGATGAACACCCTGAAGGGGCGGATGAAGCTGATGAAGAGTAGGGGCTCTTCGTGAGAGACCGCAGCAAGCGAACTCCCTCAGCCCGGTTTCCACAACTCCCTTTCCTCTGCTTCCTTCCTGCCCTGAGTTCCCTGGACGTCCCTCGCGAGTCCAGGGCTTTCGGATGGGAGGACTCATCGGTGTCACTTCCCCTGCAGAGGCGGCGGCCAGGCATGTCTGCCCACTCTCCCCCCCGGCTCTGCGCATCCAGCGCTGGCTCCCCTGGGCGGTCGCCTTGGTCCTGAGCCTCTCCAGCCCCATCAGTGAGCCTCGCCCTGATGTGGAGGCGTTTCCATGCACAAGCCCCGTAAAGGCCACCCCACTTTCTGCATTTCTAACCTGGTGTTGATGAGTCCCACCCCTCACGGAGCTGGTGGAGGAATGACAGGAGTTCAGCAACACTTAGGGGGCTGGCCCAGCGCCTGGCATGTGGTCCGCCATGCATCTGTCTGCTCTCCCTGCCCTTGTTTCTGGTATTTCACTGAATGTTGCAGAAGGCCCAGGAAAACCCAGACTATTGCCAAGTCCCCAAAGAGTTAAAACAAACAAAACCTGTTTTCCAACAAATCAATGGTTTTAGAATGTTAAAAGTCAAGACTATTCATCACAAGGAGGCAAAACATGAATGAAAAACAAGCAATTACCGATCCCGCTGATGGAGGACCATGACAGGGCGCCCAGTGAGTTTCAGCTATGTGACCACCCCAGTGAGTCAGGAAGCCAAGTGGGTTCTAAAATTTACAATACAATCACCTCTCGCGAGCCAAGATGCTGAATCAAGGGGGAGAAAGAATGAAAACAGGTATGAACTAGTGTCAGCTGTCAGAGAGTTGCATAATCCCAACTGATGCAATCAAATGTTAATTACTAATGGGAGAAAACAAAGCTTCTACATATTGATAGATGGTCATGCGACAAGTATGTCCCTTCATGTAGGAAGACCACGTACACATATGCACCAATGCATAGCCAACTCACCCTAACTATCCTTTCTTCTCTTTGTCCCTTACCTAGTAGGCAGACACACACACAGTGGGTATTTGCCAAAACTTATGTTGTATTAAGTAGTTCTAAGTGACAGTACAAAGATCTGTCTACCTCTAGCATAGCATAGTAACTTCACTGTTGTAAAAACATATTCTTCATGTTAGGATCAGTGACCTCAAACCTGAAGATCTGCTCAGCTGCCTGCATCTCACAAAGCAAGTCTGGGCCTTGAGAAAGGAGATACCACACATGGGGTGACCCTTCCCCTGCACAGGGGATGTGTGTGCCCTGTAGGGGGTGAGCCCCACTTGGACCAGGAGGGCAAATGTCAAGTGCTTCAGTTCACAAGTGGGACTTTTAGCTCTTATAAACTGAAAAACTTACACATGTACAATTTTAACAATTCATATCTAACAAATATAGCAAAGACTATACAGAGTAAGTCTCATTCAAGAGGCCCCATTTTGCTCTGATTTATATTTTAAAATGTTAAGGATTTCAAGTTTTCCTGGAAATAAACAACATCTACTGAAATCTTTGTACATAAGCAGAAAAAGAAAGAAAGAAAGAAATCCCTGGGAAAATAAATGCATACCTGATTTTCAACTAGATTGTTAGAGGGCAGGAACCAACAATGTTTTACACAACTTCTATAACCCCAAATCCTTCTGCACTGTAATTAATACATATTCTGACTCAGCAATGCCACTTTGGAGAAACTAACTGGAAATAAAAGCAATGGATCTTAAGGTTACAAGCAAGGATGCTGCAGTAAACATCACCTATAGCAGAGAGTGGGAACTAAGAACAAACCCTAGTAGAGTTATGACCAAATAAATTCTGTAATTGTCACATTATTTTTGGTATCATGCAGTTATTAATAAATTAGGAATATCTGATCCTATGAACTCAGAGCAACGCCCATTAAGAATTCTATAACTATTGGCTTCCTGAAAAAGTTGAATAAAAGGGGAAAACAGACCACAGCCAGTCATCTTGAACGTTTCTGCTTATACAAGCCTGGAGAAAGGTGAAGAACATTTTCATCTCTCTTCAGAGAAATGAAGGGCAAGCAGAACGTCTACTTTGTCTTTATAGCTTTTGGAGTATTAATAGTATTAGACCCCCCCAAAAAAATTTACTTTAAACTACTTAGTCTCTGCCTCTCCTAAATACCATATGAAGGAAATTTGGAAGCAGTCTTCCTTCAGGACTAGTATTATATCAGATATCACTTATCACTTCATAGCATCATTTGAGTGATTAATTTACTATGTGCCAAAACTGAGCTAAAGACTTTTCATGCATCATATCCATTAATCATCACAATCCCAATCTATAGGTAAGACAACAGACTATACAACCTGGCCAGTCCCAAAGCAAGTAGGTGCCAGAGCTCCCTCCAAAGTCCAGTCTTTCACCATTAGACAACATGGCAAGATGCACATTTGCCATATAAGCCCTCTTGATAAATATCAATATTTAGAACACTATCTCACTAACCATATGGCTTTCAGCATCATATACAATCATCCCTTGAGTAAAAGCAAAAGGAAAAAAGTCACTTGGGATCAAGCATTCCTTTTCAAAATTAGAACTAATTAAAGCCACTTAATCACAAGGCTTCCCTTGTGGCTCAGCTGGTAAAGAATCCACCTGCAATGCAGGAGACTTGGGTTCGGTCCCTGGGTTAGGAAGATCCCCTGGAGAAGGGAAAGGCTCCCCACTCCAGTATTCTGGTCTGGAGAATTTCATGGACTATATATAGTCCATGGGGTCACAAACAGTCAGACATGCCTGAGTGACTTTCAAAGTCATGTAAATTGTAGAACGTGCATGAATTTTCATTCTTTTGAATTACTAGAGTTAGAGACGTCATTCTTTTTCTCCCTTTAAAATTTTTAATAATCTTTAAGGCTTTGTGTTTATAAATTCATTAAAAGAAAATTGGAAATTATAGAAAATTAAAAGGAAAAAATAAGTCACTCATAATGTCATGACTCAGATCAACATAAAACTTTTGCCGATTTTATCCCATTCTTTTAATTAAGTATAAATTTGCTTACATAGTTGGGATTGTACAACATTGAGCTGTTTCTTTCTTTCTCACTCCTACTTTTTATCTTCCCATATTACTGAAAATTTTTCAAAAACAAGTTTAAACTGTTACATCATATTCTATGGGAAAGATCAACATTTCTCCATTGCTGAAATGTTAGCTTGGTTCTGACTTTTTGCCATTGGTAAAGAAGATTTGCCTAGATCTCTGATCATTTTTTCACAGTAGATAAGAGGGAGTGTTATCAAGTCAAAAGCTACACGTTTTTAAAAGTCTCATTGTATAATTCTAAATCAATTCCCAAAGGACTATAAAATGCAGAAACCATGACAAACTGCTAAGACTTCCAATTCTTCACCTGTACAATGACTGAAATACCTTCGTTTCCTTAAATACTATAATAAAAAGCTTTATAATAAAACAGAAAGTAATTAAACTTGGGAGTCAAAAGCATAAAGATTAGGTTAAAGCTTCCTTCCCCTACGGAGTTACCATCAACACAACTCCCCCAAATCTGAAAAACCTCAGAAAACGAACATTTCAACCCAAAAGGGAGACATCAAAGCCCCAAAGCGCCATATGACAAGAGGTCTGGGCAACAGAACGCCTCCCAATATCCATCCTGCAATAAATGGGATCCCCTCTCGCCAGAGCCACAGTGCTGTAACAGAGCAGCAGATCTAAGGATAGCTTTTGAGAAACGGAATATGGTGCCCTCCATCAAGAGGTAACTATGGAAATTACTTGGCCTGAACATCAAATGACTGTACTTCCTTATATTTATATATCATTTCCTCAAAAACTATGATTCACTCGGCACAGACGACTGATTGTGAGAAATCCCAAAGAACAAGTAAAGACACCCTCTGCCTACCAAGTCGTAGGAAATGCTAGGTAAGGATAAAAACCAAAAGCAGCCGATGCTCGGAGCCGCTGTAAAGAGATCAGCCCAGACAGCAAGGGCAAGAAGGAAAGGAGTAGATGAAAACACACACCAGCCATCTGGAGACTGTTTTAGGCTTTAGGATAACCTACAAAACGTCGAAAGGAAAAAGACAAAGGTTGGTGGCTCAAGAAGAGTTTCAAGGATAGAGAGGTCTTTGGTTGAAGGTGATGTTCAAGCTCATATTATTTCACATAAACACAAGATTTGAGACAGAAGCAAAGGAAGGTCCAAACATACAGCACAAGAATAAAAATTAAAACACTATTGCTCTCACTATCACATATGGTATTTTGAAACTGTTTCATTTACTCAAACACTGTCATAATCACTAGTTCTCAAGAGCAGTGAGGTCAAGATGGTAAATACAGCAGCTCAAACAGGCAAGTAGTGAAGAATGAAGATTCCATTCTACTACCTGCTCCTGGACATTCTCAAGGGAGAGTGAACTGATTCGGAAAAAATGTAATGGCACTTAGTCACAAGGTTAGAACTTTTAGAGGATGGTTAAACACAACAAGGAAAAATTACCCAGGGTGACCATATTTCAGTATCTCATTCCAACAACAATCCGCACTGTGTTGAAATTTCTTCTTTGTAAAATACCCTTAAATCTCTACTTCTAATTTTATCCATTTCCTCTTACAGTCTTTCATCTTGAAGAGGGAAACTGTGAGCCATCATCTCTACATCACACCTTTAAATATCTAACACTTATTATGACATGCACTGCCTCAGATTCCAACTTAATCTTTCATTTCTTACTTTCTCTTTTCAGGTACTAGCTTACTGCCCTTTAATTACCTCTGTGGTTCCCTATTAACTCTAAACTCCCCTTCTCTTCTTCTAGTTGCAGAAGTGAAATGAGACAAGCTATCTTTACAACTTATCTCATCGAGATGAGCTCATGATTCAACAGAAAACACAGCACACACAAGCAGAGTTTTCCCGTATCTTTCAGTTCAGTTCAGTCCCTCAGTGTCCGACTCTTTGCGACCCCATGGACTGCAGCCCACCAGGCTGCCCTGTCCATCACTAACTCCCAGAGCTTGCTCAAACTCATGCCCGTCGAGCTGGTGAAGCCATCCAACCATCTCATCCCATATCTTTACTTGAAGGAGAAGATCTCTCACTAGAGGAAGAGACCAAAAACAACAAACAAACAAACCTAGTTCTGTTTTCATTTCTACCAGATGAAGAAAAAGAATGTATAAAATCAGTCTGGAATATGTAGGTTTAATCCCTTGCTCCATCTAGTTGCTTGAATCCAATCAGTAACTACAAATATGGAGCTAGAAGCTAGGAGATTGATGAGTTTAACTGACAAAATAAAGATGTTTATGCTCTTCTCCCAACTGAAAGATCACTTCAAGGTGAGGAGAGGAACAAGACACAAATGCTAAAAGTTCCAACTTGATGAAAGGAGGGCATTTCAGAAACCCCCAGCAAAAAAAAAAAAAAAAATGCAAATCCAGACTGGAAAAACCTGGGAGAGCAGGTTAAATTGGCACTGCTAGCCTACCTTTGAGAGACACAACAGAGCAGCAGTTTATTTTGTTTGCTGGGGTGGGTAGGTTGCTTTGTTTTGCTTTGTGAGCGTGTAGGTTGTGAGTAGAGAAGATTTGAAAGTAGGGGAACTGTTTGAGTGTCTTCACAAGGAAGTGTTACTCCTCCCAGTCCAGATGGAACAGGAGGAAGTCAGAGGGCTCCAAAAGAGATGTCTCCAGGAGGGAAGAGGAAAGGGAGAGGGGTGTGAAATTACCCGACAAGACTGGATCATGTGGAATGTTGTATAAAAGGAGTTTCACAAAGCCACTGGAGGATGGTGGGAAGACTTAGATGATTAAAGAAAAGCCAGCAAAGGGAAAGGTAAAGCATTTACTAACTCAAGGAAAAATCTAACTGCGTTTGAAAAAGCAAATGCAATCTCAACACCCTGGGCTTAGCTGTAAACATTACTTGCATATTTATATGAATAGGAAGCACTGGACTGAGTCTAACCAGAGTATTCATGCTACTAATCATTCTGAAAGGATGGCGGAAAGGAAGATGCACTATAAATGAGCTCAAGCCCTCACCTCCCACCACCACCACCGCCACCGCCAGCAGCAGCAGCTGGGCTGACATTATTGAACACTTAACTGTGTTTTGTAATTTTTATTCTGAGCACTTACTAGTCAGCTCCTGTCAAGGGGTCAAGACAAAAGGCAACTTGAAGCCTCCCAGGCTGAGAAAAGAGGAATTTTCTCCAGGAAGGAAAGGTCCCCTTGAACACCCTGAAGTCAGCCTTTGGGATTCCTTCAGTGAGAAGAGGAGCACCCCGCTCAGTTTCAGGATGTCTGTGACTAAAGAACAGGGTCTCATTAGAGGAAGCTAAACTGGACATAGAAGGGCCCCATGGACCCTGAGCTGGGAGCAGTGGATGGGGAGAGAAATCTGAAATACAACTGACTTAGACCTCCAACTCCCGACCTCCAACCACTCAGATACTACAGAGGCTAATCTAAATGCAAATGCAGGTGGCTTCTGTACTGAGTCTAAATTCATGAAGACAGATGACCAGCGTGCGCTAAAGACATCCAGTCTTCATATGTAAGTGGTGATTCCTTGAAGACAGACGTGTACAGATGCTGGCACCACTCTGGGTCAATAAGTGCTGATGGCTAAGTGTTCATGGCCAAAAGCCAGACACTGCAGTTACCATTTATGGAGCATTTCCTGCACACTAAACTCTGCGTATGTATTATTTCCAGTACTCACATCACCAACCTTCTACGAGGCATCACACCCATTTTATAGATAAGTAAACTGAAGCTTACAAAGTTTTAAGTAACTTACCTAAGACAACTCACTAGCTAGCAATGGAGATCACATGGTCTCCATCTGGCCATGTGATGTCCCAGCTTCCATAATACATTACAGTATGAGCCTTTATTATGACTCTTCTAGAGTCTGGAGGAATAGAGGGAAATCAGTCTCTACCCATGGACATGGAACTCAGAGCTCAAGACCAACTGATAGTGTGGAATACAATTAATTGCCACATAAGAGAAATGCGCTCTTTGAGTTCCTAGGATTAGGACAAGAGGAACAAAGTTGTTAGATGACCCAGGGTCAGGAGGAAAAGAAAGAACTGAGATTGGAGGGACTGGAAGGCGAAAAGCCAGGTCTTCACTCCCTATGTTCCTTTGCTGTAAACATAAGCCTGGAATTTGCCACTATTGTTCCTCCTCTGTTTCAAAAACAAAAACAACCTCCCTGGACCCTGAAACTCCTCCTACTAATGAACAGAGGCCAATCTTGATACTGTAGGACTGAAAAAATAAACCAAAATGTGGGGAAGTTCTCAGACGCTTACATGAAAAATTGGCACATCCCAAGTTTTAACTTTGGCACTTCTGATGGAATCTGGAAAAGTTCAACCACTGTCACCAGAGGTACCAACCTTCTACCTATTCATGTTCATTTTTGCACTTTGGTCAAACTCTCCAAAGCATCTTTTCATTCTACCAACCAAATAATAAATAATAGATAAACACATAAGGTGACAGATATGATTGTTAACTAGATAGAAGAAGCCCTTTCACAGTATACATGTATATCAAATCACTATGATGCTCACTCTAAAAGAACATTACAGTTTTACATGTCAGTTATACCCCTAATAAAGCTGATTTTTTAACATCTTAATACCAGAAAAAAAAATATGCTTTAGTATTCTCATGGGTAAGTGCAGAAGTGAACACAAATTGCACTGCACCCACTCCTCTTAAGCCAGTGTCAGTATTAAAACAAATTTAACCAATAAGGACCTACTATATAGCCCAGTGAACCACCACAATATTTTATAAGAATCTGTAAGGGAAAAGAACCTGAAAAAGAATATATATACATATATAATATATGTATATATAAAAACTAAATCACTTTGCCATTCACTTAAAACTAATGCAGCATTGTAAATCAACTACATGTAAGTGAAAGTCGCTCAGTCATATCCGATTCTTTGTGACCACATGAATATACAGTGCATGGAATTCTCCAGGCCAGAATACTAGAGTGGGTAGCTGTTCCCTTCTCCAGGGGATCTTCCCACCCAGGGATTGAACCCAGGTCTCCCGCATTGCAGGCGGATTCTTTACCAGCTAAGCCACCAGGGAAGCCAAATACACTTCAATAAAAAGTAAAATAACAAAGCTAAAGTAAATTATGCCTATTTTCCAAGGCATATCCTGAAGTCACCAATTTGTGGGCAGTTCACATACACCTGGAAAAGGAAAAAAGGAAAGAAAAGGAAAAGAAAAACCAGACAGAAAACTTACTGAGAGATCTCAAAAAACAGACTATAATTAAGGAAGGTGAATCAAGGACTATGAAATCCAATTATGAAAGCAATAGGAAAAAGAAGCTCACCAACCTACACTTTGCTGATAACAGAGGGAAAAGGCAGGAAAGCATTGTGCTGCCAGGTCACATGCTAACCAGGGACTGGAAGAAAACCGGCTCTGGGGGAAAGTCTCTCTCTGACCTGCCTGGGAAGAGGAGGCAGAGGATGCCATGGGTGTGGTCTTCAGGCCACAGCCGGCTCATCTGAGGGTGAGGGGAGAGCCATGCAGGATGGCTTTCCCACTCCGCCGGGCATCCCTCCAACACTCCAGTCAGAGTCAGGAGAGCAAACGGATACGGAACAGAGCTGGCACCAAAAGTCCACACCCGACGCACCAAACCCATTCAGCCCAAAGCCCTTGCCTTCACAACACCACGCCAACGGTGACTCTGGGAGAAAGTGCAGGCTCTGTATACATCAAACATCATCTAAGCCAAGCTTTGAGACAGAAGAGCATTTCTCTCCAAACTCGAATTTTGTACCGACCACGGGCCACCCTCCCACTGGTGAGCCAAGAGAAGTCAGTAAGAGTCAAATCTGTAGTCTCTACTGAGATTGTATTTCAGGGCAATGGCCTAACAGCACATTTTTAAAAAGAAATTTATTATTACCAATATTTATCAAGGACCTACAATGCACCAGACACCGTGCTAGATAGCAGAGATAAAACTATTTAAAACAGACACAGCTCTGCTGTCCTCAAGAAGCTCACCTACCATAAAATACCTTAATCTCTAAAACAACTGTCTGTACAGTACACAGAAGATTGAAATCACTAAAGCATCCAAGCAGGGGAGTATCACAGCTGAGCACATAAAAATACCAAATAACGCAGCAGCATTAAGTCTCATCTTTTTTCGTAATGAGAGCTGTGCTTATTTACTGACAAATACCAGAACATTAAGGAACATCATTAACTGTCTCTAATTCAACTCATTTCCACTGAGCAACCCTGCAGATACCAAGATGCACACATCTGGTTCTTGTCTTCAGGAAGCTCATAATCTAGTGAGAACAAAAGCTTAAAAGTCAGGGAGGGCAACGTGGATTCTCTAGAAAGAGGTTTCAGAGCTGTGTTTAAGAAGAGTTTTACAGTGACTTCCCTGGCGGTCCAGGGGCTAAGACTCTGTACTCTCAATGCAGGGCACTCAGGTTTGATCCCTGGTCGGGGCTCTAGATCCCACGTGCCATAACTAAGAGTTTGCATGCCGCAACTAACACAGCTAAATAAGTAAATAAAAAATTTTTTTAAAAGAAGATTTTTGCAAAATTGACATACAGTAATATTACTGCTTTTTTCTCCTTACAAATTTCCCCAAGTAAGCACTGACATCGGATCAGGCTCTTGACCTCTGCTATGGAGGAATGTGCACATCAAAACAAGCCTGCTGCCACTTCACAAAATATGAAATTCACTCTCCCTCCCACTATAGTATTCAACATCACCTAAATTTTCCCTAGTCTTTGGTATGGCTAAAGGCTGCTCCCAAAGACTAAATAAGCTGATATAAGGAAGGCCCTTTAAGACCCAGTCTTTGCCTTCCTTAAATATTGAGGAGGAGTTAGAGAATGACGGTGATAATGATGGTGATTAATAACTGCAGCTTCAATGAACAGAGCATTTGGAAAACCTCTAGAACCAAGCTTCAAGTCAAACACTGGGCTAAGCAGTCTTGGTTCATGGTCATTTAACACTTATAACAGCCCTATGGGATAGCTGTATTACGTATCCCCATTTTACAGATGAGGAAACTGAGGATTGAAGAGGTAGAGACTGCTCAAGGATACAAAGCTAGGAAGTGGCAGAGTCACACCCAACTGTCTACCCGTGTACTCTGCCCTTCCCACCTGCAGCCATCACCTGCACGGGCCAGGAACCCAGCACGCCCGTCCTAATCACGGAGTCTATAAGTGCTCTGGCCTCTGAGAGGTCCTACTTTCTTGACAACCTTCACCCAGCTGACTGCTGCCCGTCTTTCAGGGCTCATTTGGCATCATCTTTCCAGGAAACTTTTCTAGACTGCCCCTCTCTGGTCTGATGTCTCTTCTCTGGATTTCCACAGCCGTGGGCACGGGTCCTCTGCCTCACAGTACTTATTTCAACATGTCACGCAGTCCTGAGCTGCTCAAGGTCATGGGCCACCTCATATTCAACTTTAGAGCTTCAGAGTTTTATGGAGCACTTATGTGAAGCGGGCATCAAATCAGCTGTGCTGGTTGGTCGAACAAATGATTAAGGAGAGAGAAGTGAAGCTAAGGGCTTATTCCAGGACATTGTTTGGAGCCAGAAATACCCAAGTTCAAGTCCTAACTTGATTGTTTACCAACCTGACTAACTTCACTTCTCTAAGCTTTGATCTCCTTTATAAGATGAAGGTTAACAGTGGCATATAGCTCAAAAGGCTGCTCTGAGGATTTAGATTTAACAACATAGCTCAGTACGTGGCATATAGTATGTGTTCAATAAATGTCAGCTACTGGGAGTAAAGTACAAGTCAATAACCAACCCTCTAGTAGTAAAGCACTTTGGCCCTGGTACCCAGCTCCTCTCTCCCCTCCAATCTAAAGGTCTGAGCAGATACAAAGCTGTTCCCCCTATAAAATGGCTACAGAGTGGGACAGATCACTTCCACAACCAATCTGGGTCCCTTCCAGAGCCAAACATTTAAAAACCACTTAGGTTTTTCAATAAGGTTTTGAGAGGAAAAAAATGTTTCACCCATAACCTTGAATTTAACCTTTCCTCCCAAGACAAGCATTTCCCTGGGAACTGATGACCTAGCTAAGAATAAAGCAGTTGCTACCGTAACAATTACCTCTGACATAGCACTGTTAGTAATTGTATCATTACTGAAGTTCCAAGTTCAAAAGTTTAGTCATTTCATACCATACTGGTGAAAACCTCCTTAGCTAGAAATTAGACAACAAAAGTGTTTCCCTTTTTGTACATACAAGTGACAATACCATGAACCATGTCAGAACTTAGTTATATTTCTGCTACTTTAAGAAATATAATTTGCAAAAAATAAAAATAAAAAACAAACAAACAAAAAAAAAAAGAAATATAATTTGCTTAATATGGTCTAACCCCATATTCAGTGCCATAGGAACAATTTGATTTAAAGAAAAAAAAAACTTTATTTTGTATTGGGGTACCATTAGTTAGGATTTCCCTGGTGGCTCAGTGGTAAAGAATCCACCTGCAAGGCAATCCCTGGGTTGGAAAGAACCCCTGGAGAAGGAAATGGCAACCCACTCCAGTATTCTTGCCTGGGAAATCCCATGGACAGAGGAGTCTGGCAGACTGCAGTCCACTGGGTCACAAGAGAGTCGGACACGACTTAGCGACTGAACAATAACAATAACAGCCGATTAACAATGATGTGACAGTTTCAGGTGAACAAGGAAGGGACTCAGCCATACCTATACATGGATCATTCTCCCCCAAACTCCCCTCCCGTTCAAGGTAGGAACAATTTGCTTTTAAAATTATGTTTTCTTTAATAGGTGTTAAAACCCTATGGATTTTATTACAATAATGATGTAGAACTAGGAATGACCTGGACAATTTCGGAAACCAAGCCTCATCTTATATGTTCTCATGATGCCATAAGGTCATATGAGTTCATGGATAGAACTGCGATTGTTAAGAGTTCTACAGAGGCTGCAGATGGGCATCGCTGCTGAAGCATTCCAACGTCTATTCACCGGCCTTGATAAAGTACCAGTGCATCTTCCCACACTGCTCCCCCCCACCCCCTGCACCTCCGGAAGCATACAATGAAAGCTTCGGAACATGGAAAGTTAGTTTTGGAAGCAGACCAGATGAGATGGGTCCTCAGCTGCGGAGCCTGCCTCAGCAAACATGCACCTTTTTCCTTCCATGCGTCATTGTTCTCACATACACCACCCTCCTCCAACAAAAGGCCTATTTATTACAGTAGATCTTAGTCTAAAAAACCAGAACACTAAGCAAGACATTTTACTTTTTGAACACAATTTTCATTTCCCCAGAGACACAGTGAGATCAGTGGCGATGCGCTAAGCTGATCTGCTGGCCCATGTGATAGACCTATTTTATGTACAGGAGCACTACACACCAGGTCATGCGTATAGGACAAGAAGCTGCTCACATGTGAAATATTGGCAGAATGATTAGATTGAGAGGAGCTTACAGAACACATTCTTATAGGCATGCATCAAAGAAAATAAGAACAGCTTCTAAACCAGTGGCACTCAACTTATATGAAGACAACCAAATGTAAAATTGCTGGGACACTCCACCAGAGTCCTCTCTCCCATCTTCAGTGCCTTCCTCTTCCTCCTCTCTTCCTGACGTTACATGAGTGGTCTTGGCAGCCTACCAGGTGGTCCCCAAGGTTACAGAGGTGGGCAATTCCTGTCATATAAACTACACTGTAATCTCTGCTGGTCAAAATAGGAGCAAACTCTGGATATACCTCTTTTACCTGCTGAGCTAACCAAAAAACAGTATGCGCTATTGTGTTCCATCATCTAAGAAGTTAGAGCTGCTCTATTTACTGAAGGAGTAGAAAGAGATGACGCTAGGAAACTGATCATATAGATGCTTTTAACCTGAAAAGGAGCAAGGCAGAAAAAATGAAAGCTGACAAAATACTTGCATATCTAAAGGAAGAATGGCCTCTCCTGACATTTTAAGACCAAGAGTCACCACTGCACTATTGGATGAAAGAGAGGAAGTGGGGGCGGGTGATTCTGTTCTTTGACAAGATTCAAGGGAAGGAAGGAATGAAATATAATTAGCAATGATAACCATGTGTCATCTTCACCACAAGTGAACCTAAAGGAAAGAGATGCCTACAAGACCTGGAATTTCTCTTGTCCAGCTCACAAAACTAAACAGATCTTGAAGGTTACTGAACAACTCACTTTAGATCAGGCAACGACAATCTGAGAACTGGGACCAGCACCGATGATGAGAGATGTTCCCTCTCCCTAGCCTCATACCAGAAAAGGATGAAGACACATCCTGAAAAAAATCTGAAGACATTAATAAGAGTCAAGAGCTTGGGCTTTGATGTAAGAAAGTCCTGAATTTGAATGCTAAGCTTGAGTTTTAACTAGCTGTAAAATCTTAGGCAAACTATCTTGACTTCTCTGAACCTCAATATCCTCATCTGTAAGATAAAAATAACAGTAACTTCACAGAATTGCGTGCTAAGTTGCTTCTGTTGTAGCCAACTCTTTGTGACCCCATGAACTTTAGCCTGCCAGGATCCTCTGTCCATGGGATTCTCCAGGCAAGAATACTGGAGTGGATTGCCATTTCCATCTCCAGGGGGATCTTCCCGACCCAGGGGTCGAACCCCTGTCTCTTACGTCTCCTGCATTGGCCAGGTGGGTTCTTTACCATCAGCACCGTGACAGACTAAATGAGACAATACATATAAAGTAGTTAGGGTATTTGGACCACAAATAAACTCTCATGAGTTTTCTATTAGTATATCTACTATAGCTGGAGGAAAGGCGGTAAAAAATTAGCACTCAAGGAATTCCCTGGTGGTGCAGTGGTTAGGACTCGGGGCTCTCACTGGCCAAGGGCCCAAGTTCAATCCTTGCTCACAGAACTAAGATCCCAGAAGCTTCACAGAACAGCCAAAAACAAAAAAAAAACCAAAATAGCACTCAAGAAATAAACAAATTTGAAGGGTGACACTAACAACTAAACTTTATTTGCTAATGTCTGAAAAACTTATATAATATTAAGGTGAAACATAAGAATGAAAGAGTCAAAAAGTCTGCAGTAACTCAAAGGAGTCCAAATAAGAGGACTGTGCCATCAATCTACTCCAGGAGAAAACATATTTAAACAAGACTGAACTTATCCAATTAAGATAGGGCAGGAAAAAAGCTTCACAACATAGTTAGCAAATGTTATTTTAATACTTTTTTCACACCCACAGACAAACAACACTTCATGCTTCTCTTCTAAACATAAAAATAAAACTTTCCTGGCATTCTTGGTCCGGAGCTTAGAAAGTACTCAGTAATTTTCCATGTCACTTTTGTGCTCACGGATTTAGAAAAGCACTTTAGTGCTTAACAAAAATATTTATGCTCTGAAGTATTTATTGCTTCTGCTTAACTACATCCCAGTGGACAGATGAGAAAGGTATTCAGGAGGAAATGTGGAATAATAGCGTGCAAAGTGTTCTAGAGTAGAAGGTCAAGCCATGGAACATACTTTATAATTGTAACAGGATAGGGCTGGAAACAGGGTGAGGCTGAACCCAGTCCCGCCCAGGGAGCTCAGCATCAGTCCGCAAGGCAAGGAATTCTCACTCCAGAGGCCACAGACTCCAGGCAGGATCAACACCAAGTCCTGGAAGTGCCACCCCTGTGGACCCCTCCAGGCAAAAAGGGGCCCCTTCTACCTGCCCTGCTCCCCAAACACCAAACAAATTAGCAAATCAGTAGTTATGTTTCTTTTTTTTAAAGCAACATCTTTATTCTCAAATAAAACATTACAGAGGAAAGCAGAACTGACCTGGTAACACCTTCTGTGTCACCCTGACATCCAGCCCCGAGTCCTGGGACCTCTAAAGTGACCGGAAAACACAATCTTTTTAAATTATTTATTTTAATTGGAGGATAATTACTTTATAAAATTGTGACGGTTTTTGCCACATACCAACATGAATCGACCACAGGCACACAGGAGTCCCCTCCCTCCCAAACCCCACCCCACCCACCCCACCCCTTCGGGTAGTCACAGAGCACTGGCTTTGGGTTCCATCACACAGCAAATTCTCACTGGCTGTCTATTTTACGCATGTAACTTTTGGACTCAATGGGAGAAGGAGAGGGTGGGATGATTTGACAAAAAACACAATCTGAAAAGACAAACTATTAATAAATGGGAGCTAGAGAAAGACTGGAAGATCCTCAAGAAAAATGTATCTAGGACATGTAAATTTCCATCATTCAGTTTTAACTTGGTTTATTATTATACAGAATTGCTTTGGTAAACCATAAAAATTCCGTACAAAAATATACCAATGTTCATGGTTAAACTGCAGGGAAAAGGAATAGTAGAAGTCCACCAATCTAGCTCAAATTAAATGTTAAAGTTCTAAAACTGTATAATTTATACATTATAAATGTGAAGGTATGGTCTTTCCTAAATAAGATCCTGACCGTCAGAAACCATATCAGATTTTATTATATAACCTAAAATTCCCACATGGCTAAAGATAACACAAAGCAGGTTAGAAGACCTGGTGGGGAAAAAATACTTGCAACATATATAACAGACAAAAAAGTCAATATCAAAGACATCCTGGTAATCAATAAGAAACTAGAAAAATGGACAATACATAACTGAAAGACACAGGGCTAAGGAGTACATGAAGACACTCAAACACACTAAATTATTAGGGAAATGTAAATTAGACACGTGATTATGTAAATTAAGCATAAGTGGTCTCGAGTTGGAAAAAAATTAGAGACTGACCATTTTCAGTGCCAGTGAGGATACAGTGCTTTTTATTGGGACAGATACAGGTAAGACCCTTTTAAGGGAAAGTTGGCAGCACCTGTGAAAACGTAAGTGTGCGTGACCTTTAACCCAGTAATTCTACTTCTAGGAATCTATCCTACAAGATTCTACATGTATTTATGTAAAAGGACGTTTGCCTTAGCATTATTGATAATAGGGAGAACTTGATAAAACTGAAATTTTGTATGGAACATGATCCAAACGTTTAAAAGAACCAGGATGTATACATATTTACAGGATAAGGAGCTATCACTGCATATCTCTGAGTGACAAAAGCCTGATTTTGTCTCTAATTTGTTTTCTTAAAGCTTTCTTTACATTTCACATTGTGTATGCATGTGCATAAAAATAGTTTGGGGAACACATACCCCAAACTGTCAGCTGTTGGCAGGGTGAAAAAAGATGAACATAAAACTATATCAGTATGTTGTTCCCAATTTAACTAAAAACACATACCTACACATGCACACATGCAGGAATGCACATATCTGTGCATACACACACACAGAAAAGGACAAGATAGGTGATACAGCAATTATTCATGGGTAGTAGGATTCTGGGTGATTTTTTATTTTTTGCTTTAAAAATTTTTCTGTATTTCTACAATGATAATTATTACTTTTATATTCAGAAAAAATATTGTTACGCTTAAAATGTTATAATGAAGTGCTTGTAGGGGCTTTAAAAAACCTGAGAAAACAGTGTTTATTGCCTATCCCCAAAGTGAAAGTGAACTCGCTCAGTCGTGTCTGACTCTTTGCGACCCCATGGACTGCAGCCTATCTTCACCATCAAGGGGATTCTCCAGGCAAGGGTACTGGAGTGGGTTGCCATTTCCTTCTCCAGGGGATCTTCCCGACCCAGGAATCAAACCTGGGTTTCCCGCATTGCAGGCAGATGCCTTATCCTCTGAGCCACCAGGGAATCCCAATTTCCCTGGGATAGTGATTTCCTATCCCACGTATAATATAATAACTATAACAGTATTTAAGAGTTCTGTCCCCAGAACTAGACCCAGGGCAAAGTCCTCCTTGTTCTTTTCATTCTAACTCTGATTCTCTCAACATGACTCAATCATGATACAGATTAATTTTAATAAAAGAATATAATTAAACATAGGCTTCAAACATTGTCCCAGGTCACTAAGACCTAGAATAATTGTGGAAGATATCATAGGAGAAGGCAACACTGGTCTGAATCTTAAACAATTCAAAGGAAAGTAAGAGAGAGAAATAGAGGAAGTGAACCCAAAAGTCCCTCCAATTATCTTACTAATAGTCATCTCTTCTCAATCTGATAGCTCCCAACATTTGAAAATTGCCATTTAAAACACCTAACTTCCCAAAAGAGACTCTTAGATGACTACATAATAATGAAATATATCCCAAAACACATTTAAATATGCACACATATATTTGTGTGTGTGTGTGTGTGTGTGTGTGTGTGTGTGTTAGTCACTCGGTCATGTCCAACTCTTTGTGACCCCATGGACTGTAGCTGGTCAGGCTCCTCTGTCCATGGAATACTCCAGGCAAGAATACTGGAGTGGGACACACATATTTAACAGTATATATTTTTAATTTCTCAAATTCCTACCCCAACAGAAAGATATCAAGGCTAAGAGTCTATAATGTATCCCAATAACATTGCTGGTGGTATAACTTCCATGACAAGCAATTTGGCAATATCTATTAAAATTACAAATGCACAAACCCTTTGATACAGGATTTCTACTTCTAGAAATTTATTCTAAGACTTACACATGTGTGAAAAGATTCTTTGTAATTACAGAATCTGAAAACAACCTAAAAACCCCATCACAGTGGACAGGTTAAATAATGGTGTGTCCATAAAAGGAGAAATGAATGAGGAAGCCCACATACACTGAAACAAATTGTTTCTAATAACATTTGATAAAGAACAGGAGTAATGCTCCAGACTTGTGGAAACGATGGGGGAAGGGACATACATATTTATGTATATAAAATATTTCAGAAAGACTACATTAAAAACTATTAAAAACTGACTTCTAAGAGGGAAAACCTGAGGCCGGGGATCAAGGATACCTTTATTTTTTTTTTTTCATTTATTTTTATTCATTGGAGACTAATTACTTTACAATACTGTAGTGGTTTCACCTTTAATATTCTGTATTATTTTCATATTTCACCCACTCAAGAAAGAGAAAACAAATTATCATATAATATTGCTTATACATGGAATCTAGAGAAATGGTACAGATAAACTTACTTGCAAAACAGAAATAAAGACACAAATAGAGAGGACAAATGTATAGATACCACGGGGAGGATGGGGGTGGAATGAACTGGGAGACTGTGATTGCCATGTATACACTATTGATACTGATATTGATACTATATATAAAATAGATAACTAATGAAAACCTACTGTATACACTATTGATACTGATATTGATTCTGTATATAAAATAGATAACTAATGAAAACCTACTGTATAGTACAGGGACCTCTGCTCAATGCCCTGCAGTGACCTAAATGGGAAGGAAATCCAAAAAAGAGGGGAGATGTGTGTGTGTGTGTGTGTGTGTGTAGCTGATTCACTTTGCTGTCCAGCACAAATAAATAAAACACTATAAAGCAACTATACTCAAAAATTAATAAAAAAGATGTGGCAATGGTCTTCAATAATCATAAAGATTAACTGACTGACGTTTTCATTAAAACTATTAGCTCTCAAAGGAGCTACATGAAGCACTGATCACATTTCTCAGTATGAGTGTCCAAAAAATAAAGCAACATTTCAAAAAACTGTTTAAAAGATATGATTTAAAATTTAAATTTAATGCATTTTATCTCTGCCCTCAAAAGAAAATTTCAAAGCCAACACTTTACATGGTAAAATTATCTATTTGTGTGAACTCAGGAAGTCTGCTAAAGTTCCTGTCACTATAATTTTTTAAGTGGTTAATATGTCAAACTTTCTGTTAAGTTGTTAGCTATGTTTATGAGAGTTATGTTTGTTAGTCGCTCAGTCGTGTCTATTCTTTGTGACCCCATGGATTGTGGTCTTCCAGGCTCCTCTGTCTATAGACTTCTCTAGGCAAGAACACTGGAGTGGGTAGCTATTCCCTTCTCCAGGGGACCTTCCTGACCCAGGGATGGAACCCAGGTTGTTCTTTGACTTCTAAAAGTCAAAGAGTCAAAGTTCTTTGACTTCTAAAAGTCAACTTCTAAAAGTTGTTCAAAATTTTTAAAAATGACTGTAAGACAACTCCTAAAAGGAAAAAAAAAACAATATTCAGTTCCGTTTGTCTCCAAATACAGAAAACATTCTTCATATTACAGGAAACTCAACTTCAAAACCCACTGCATATCCTACAGGAACGCTTGCTCCTGGGGACACAAAAGTACCAGCCCCTTGAGGAGGGAAAGGGCAAACAGTCCGACCTGCCAGTGTCTGCCAGCAACTCCGTGTGACGTTTTCTCATGGAAGGCAACAAGTCACAACTCCAGTCAAAGGCATCTCGGCTTTATACTTAATTCTAAGACATCAGCAAGGATGTGCCCAAGCATAAAAGTTCTCTGAAAAATATTCTCCCAGCTCAGTACCATATACTCACATATCCATGTTGCTGGTATATTTATGACCATCATGAAAGACACCTGATTTTTAGGAGCCTGGAACAAAAGGGCATAGTCACGTCCCAGCTTCCCAATTAAAAGGCACCATATATCTGCCTCACTCCCTGGCCAGCCAATCTGCACTCTCCTTTACAACATACCCAAGGCGGCCCCGATTCTGTTCAAACACCCCCAACCTCCCACGTTCTTCCATACGGCTCGGCTGTACCTCTCCTGAGCACTCTCTACTGGGGGCTCTCAGAATCAGGGCCAGGTATTCCCTGCAGGAATACCATCTTTTTCCATTTCATTAATGAGCCACAATCTGAGCCACCAAGGAAGCCCTTCTCCATCTCAGTAAAGGACAACTCTTTTTTTGGTTCCTAATATAAGTGGCTCGAAGACAAGTGGCTTCCGGGATACAGTGTTTACTGAATAAATCTCTCGAGAAGAACAACATCCTGACGCTGTCAGGACCACCGAGGGACAGGCAGAAATGAATGTTCAGCAATCAGTTCATCACTGGTCTCATCAGATTTCCATGTCAGTAAGAAACCTTGGCTATTGCAGGAGCGGATGAAGGGACAACTTGTTACAGCCTATCTAAGGTCTTTGTAAGAGAGCTTCAAAGAAACCTGAAGCCAGCAAGGACTGCCCTGGCCTGAAACGACCACATCTGTAGGGCATGTGGTGCCTTAGATCCTTGCATTATGAATATGAGGAAAGCAAATATTCATTCCAGAGATCGAGTGTGAGCCTTAGAGGAAAGATGAAGAAAAACCTCTGGCACTTGGTAATCACTCATTAGTGTGAGAAACTAGGTCAGACACTAACAATGAAGGATTTAACCATGCTCAAGAGTAGTCAGAGAAAACAAACTATAGTAAAGATTAAAATGTATTCTAATTGATAGGCTGTGCAGTTTTAAATCAATACCAAAGTTCAAGGAATATCATGGCAAATAGCTGAGATTCATCTGGCAGAACTGGGCAAAAACGTTAAAATTTCTTTTCATATTTTAACAATATTACAGCATGATAATAATATTATAGTCTCATAAACCAGAAGAGAGCTGGTTAAACAGAAAATTGAATCGGTAAAAACAATAAAAATTCTATGAACAAGAAGCTATAAACTCTTCAAGAGGAGACCCTATTCATATTTATCCCTGTTGAATTTCTACCTAACACTGTGCGTGGAACATACTAGTAGCTTAACAAACACTTAAGAAAATGAACTGGGATCACCAGGTGTAATATAGAGAAAAATTAACTTAAAGCCATTTTCCATGCCATACACTCAATTTTAAGAGCAACTGTTATGAAATGTTCTTATTGTGTTGGTTAAGAGTCTGGGCTTTAGAGACAGAGATCTGAGTTTAATTCAGTTCCCTTTCTTACTAGGCAGGCAAATGATGGACACTTTATAAGCCTGCTTTCCCAGGGGCAAGATAAGCCTCCTCTTGCTACAATACAACTCACAAAGGGACAAGAATTAAATGAAAAAAATATGGGAACTGAAAAATATTTGTTATATTAATTAAACATTTTCATCATTTAAAAGCCAAGGAAAAGGATAGGCATTTTAATCTAATCTTTGGGGGAAATACAGCATCTGAAGGTCTAAGAATTAGAAGAAATTATGAAAAACAAAGGCAGAGTTATTTGATTGTGTGGAAGTGTTCCATAATGAAATATAACACAGCAATGTTAAAAGTAATAGTATCACAGAAAATATGTATGTGGAAAACATAAATGAAACAGTGATATCACTCACATAAATTATTTACATAGGAGGTAACCAGATTTCCATTAGTTTTTTTTTTTTTTTCCCCCATTAGTTTTTTAACAAGATAGTAGAAAGATCGGATGAGACGCTGTTGAAATTTGTAATTTAAAAAACCTATTGACGACTGTATATAAAATAGATGAACAACAAGGTCCTACTGTATAGCACAGGGAACTATATTCAATATCTTATAATAACCTATAGTGAAAAAAAATATGAAAAAAGAATATATGTATATGTATAACTGAATCACTGTGCTACATACCAGACACTAATACAACATTGTAAATCAGCTATACTTCAATTTAAAATTTTTAAAATATATTATTGGTAATATATATTATTAGTCTGTTTTGTAGCCTAACCCTATAAAAGTAAACAAAGGATCTCAAAAGAAAATTTCAACCAAAAAAAAAAAAACCCAAAATCCAATTAACAGAGGAATTCTGAGTTTTAAATTAAAAGTAAAATTTAAATACAATTTTGTTAAAAATAAACAATAGTATTAACCATAAGACAGCAAGCACTATTTAGGGTTTTCTATGACAATATTCTAAATATTTTGTAAGAAATAACTCATTACATCTTCAAAATAATCTCCGACAATACACAAGCGGTAATTTGACCTAAACTTACATCAAGTATTGGGGTTGGCACGGGGAAAGATGTTGCAAGACATTTCAGGCATGACTTCTTTGACATACCTCAGTAATCAGAAGACTAAACCTTATGTAAACACAGCCATAAATTTATCACCAGCTGCCCCTCTTCCATTCTTATCTCCGATATGCAGGTACATAGTTACGAGACAAGATAAACTTTAAAAATAGAGTTTAAGGAGCAGAAAAATAAAATCCAGCAATGCACTGCCACTTCAAACCCTGGTTTAGAACTGTTATATTTCCACCAACACCCCAGGGGCTCATTCTTCCCTCTCAAAGCAAAGTGTAGCACCTTAACATGTGGTCTTGTGCCACTACTAGTATAATGCTAAAAATCTCACAGAAGATATACATGTGGAAGGCATAGATGAAACACTGCTGTCATTCTTATATCAACTACTTACACAGGCTGTAACCAGATTTCCCTTAAAGTTTCCTAATAAGATAGCAGAAAAATCAAACGAGACATTATTGAAATCTGTAGTTGGGGCGATCAGCAAAAATCATGTGACATATTTAGCTGCAGGAAGAGGAGAGACTAATAACATCAGTAATAATTATGTTGTTTAATTTTATCTGCATATGAAATATTTCTATCTGTCTGGGAGCAAATATACCTGACATCACCTACTTCAACAAGGTTTGCCTCATGTCTTTCTACTTATTCATCTTAGCTTACAGTTGAGTCTCTGAGCCGTCCCAGTAAGGACAAGCCTAGGGAAATGGCTGGTTTCTGATTTTTGTTGTTGTTCAGTCGCTCAGTTATGTCTGATCTTTGCGACTTCAGGGACTGCAGCATGCCAGGCTTCCCTGTCCCTCACGATTGCCCAGAACTTGCTCAAATTCATATCCATTGAGTCAGTGATGCCATCCAACCACCTCATCTTCTGTCTCCCCTTCTCCTCCCACCTTCAATCTTTCCCAGCATCAGGGTCCTTTCCAATGAGTCAACTCTTCACATCAGGTGGCCAAAGTACTGGAGCTTCAGCTTCAGCATCAGTCTTTCCAATGAATGTTCAGGGTTGATTTCTTTAGGACTGATTGGTTTGATCTCCTTGCAGGCCAAAGGACTCTCAAAAGTCTTCTCCAACACCTAATTCATAAGCATCAATTCTTTGGCACTCAGCCTTTTTTACGGTCCAACTCTCACATCCATCCATGACTAGTGGAAAAACCATAGCTTTGACTAGACGGACCTTTGTCGGCAAAGTAATGCTTCTGCTTTTTCATATGCTGTCTGGGACTCTACCCATTTTGAATACAGAACTTTCTTGTTCTGGGGACGTTTGAGAGATAGTCAGGGAAGTCAGGTACCTTGCCCCAACTGCAGAAGTAGGAAATGGTCATTAGAATGCTGTCAGTGATGTCACCCCTTCCCAATTCCTTCCCACTAGTTCTGGAAATGAGGGAGAGTCAACTTAAGACTGAAGTCTTGCAACTGACATTACAGAACATAAAGCACTGCCACTGCCTTCACCTGAGCCCACCTCTGAGATGACCTTCATACTTACATCAGAGGAGTGAGGAAATGCGTGAGGATTGTGACTCTGGTCAATTGCCATCTAGCCAAAGACCATTTCTCTCAGTTGCTGCAAGCAAGCATTTGGTCCAGCCCTGGCAGTGGGGAGCTGCCCAAAACCTACTGTGACTGAGAACCCGCTTCTCACTGGGAGCTCCTGATGCCTGAGTCTCACCTGATCCTTAGAGCAATGTTCTGGAAGTCTGTATTCTTCCCACGGAACCAAAACTGCCTCCTGCCCTCTATCACCTTCATAGCTGTCACACCCAACTTAAAGCACCCAAACGATAGGCATCACAGAAACAGGGTTCTCAGAAGCAGGAAGTCCACAGACCGATATCCCAGCCCCAACTCTGAACGTAAAAGGTAGCACACCCGTTAGCCACGGAATAGTATTCACACACTTCCACTAGATCACATAGTTCCAAGGTACTATTCTGCTTGGAGATGGCTGAGTTCCATCCATCAACAAACAGGCAAACAAGATTTATTACACTAACGGACTAGGTCAAGCATCCTGGGGAATCTGTCTGCACGAGGAAAGGTACAGACAGTCTCTGAAGGACAGTAGAATCAGCTCAGTTTGAAGAAAAAAAAAATACTAACCTTAGAGTAAGGAAAAGGGCTTGGTATTACACACACTGGGGGTGAAGGAGGTTGACTCAAGTCCCTAGTGCATTTAACTCGACAGGAGGTGACACCGTGCCCAAGAGTGGGAATATGGAAAGAGGAAGAGGTTTCAGGAGAAAGTCAATGAATGTGTGTGACACTCTGAGCTTGACATTTGCAGTCAATCCCATGGAAAATCCAGTGGGCAGCTGGAACGTGGCTGCCCTGAAGACAGAGAGAGAGGAGTTACAGACAAGCTTGGAAATCAGTGACAGGAGAAGAGAGGGTCACAGAGGACCACACCTGCACTCAACAGCCGAGCAGCAGAGAAGAACCCTCAAAGGGCAGCGACAGGGAACACCCAGGGGAGGAGAGACATCACCGGGGCCCAAGAAGGCAGTGCTTCAAGGAGGCAGCCGTGGTCCATGCCAAACTCCAAAGGAAGGTCAGATCAGATGAGAACTGAGACATATGCCCTGTGGCCATTAGGAGATGGCCAGCCCCTCTGCAAAGGCAGGGTCCAAGATGAAGTGGGGCTGCCAGCATCTGCATGGAACCAAAGTCTGAATGTGAGATGCAGCCAGTCCGCAGAACTTTCTCAAAAACCATTAACTACAAAGGAAAGGGTGACCAGTCTCTCTCTCTCTCAAGAGTTTGTAATAAAGAAAATATATTCCAACCTGGACTGAACTGTTACAAGGAACTCTCAGTAAGTAAGGGCTTTCTCGGTGGCTCAGCAAGTAAAGAATCTGCTTATAATGCAGGAGACATGGGTTTGATCCCTGGGTGGGCAAGATCCCCTGGAGGAGGAAATGGCAACCTGCTCCAGTATTCTTGCCCGGGAAATCCCAAGGACAGAGAAGCCTGGCAGGCTACAGTCCATGGAATCACAAAGATTTGGACACGACTGAGCACACGACATGACAATGAACTCTCAGGAGTAAATCCAAGCCAGGCAGACACTGGTCATGTCAGCCACGCATCCTCGGCTCAGACGACAGACAGACTGAAGAGAGGAAATTAAGAACAACTGTTTAGAAAGATTACTAAGAAAGGAAACCAGGACCCTGATAATAATGAGTATGGAACCATTAACACCACTAAGGACCAACTTCTCAGAATTGGCAAAAACTAATTTTCAGGCCGGATTCTTTTTTTTTTTTTTTTTGAAAGATAAAGACTCTTTCTAATGTCTATAGATTGTTCTTAAGTAGGCAAGAGCATCAAAAACTTCAGTTGGACATAATACATGGTAGATCTGAAACTCCTCATCGTGGAAGAGGCATTCTGTCTGGTGACCACCGCTCATTAACCAGCAATGAGGGGGCTGACTGCTTATACAACCCAACTCAAACAACCCCTGTGAGCAGATGGAGACCTCAGACTTCTCTTTACTCCCTTCTTGTTGTTGTTCAGTAGCTAAATAGGGTCCGATTCTTCGTGACCCTACGGACTGCAGCATGCCAGGCTTCCCTCTCCTTCTTTGTTAGCTTTTATTTGTCACCTTTTTCAGTCCAGATGACTGGTCACCATCAATAAAAAATCCTCACTGTCATACGCATCACAGCAGACAAAAAGACACGTCTGCTTACATCAGCATTATTTTTTTCATATTTTGCACTGAGGAAAGGACCCTTTGAGATGGATCTCTAGCTACACAGCTGTGATAGAGTTAAATGAAAACTCAGAAGCAATCATTCTGCTAGTCCCAAAAAAAAACAACACCAAACTATTCATAAATAGCACCTGCTTTCTTTGCAAGGAATGAGTCATAAAACGTCTGTGCGATGTAAATTTTATTTGCGAAAGAAAGAAAAAACCCTTCACAGTCACATATTTAAGAGAACGAACTATGGATGGTTGATGGTCTGAGTCAAAGGTAAGGAATGGTTAACCATTAGTCATTCTGAGCTGTAGGTCTCATCAAAGATTAGGTGTTATGTCTGGCATGTTGCAGGAGTTAACCATTAACCTACTGCCTCACAAAAGCCCTGACAATCCTTCCCAGCCCTCACGTCTGTGAACCAGACAGTGAAAAGGTAGGAATGCCTCCTGTTTCTAAGGCTGCAGATATGGTTAATCCCACAGCAATGCTTTATCAATAAAGAACATCTCAGAAGTTAAGACCTCTTAACATATGTACCTATTTTCAATTAATCCTGAGTCAGGAGAGGTTCACTCTGTAATACTAAATTCTAGACAAGAGGTGTACATAACACCTTTTAACCCTGAAACTACAAATTAGCTGTCACAGACTTAAATTTACTCTTCTCTGGGATTTGAGAGTTTTAGACTTTACCACTATTTTCACAGTTAAGAACCCAACTACAATGCAGGAGACCCGAGTTTGATCCCTGGGTCAGGAAGATGCCCTGGAGAAGGGCATGGCAACCCACTCCAGTAATCTTAACTGGAAAATTCCATGGACAGAGGAGCCTGGAGGGCTACAGTCCACAGGATTGCAAAGAGTAGGACATGACTGAGCATCTAACACTTAACCACAGTGATTTCATCAAATCTGTTCTAATCATTACCAACTAGCAATGCAGCACAAGGAAAGATCATTCATTTACATTTCTTATGTGGCTACTTCCATTTATCATCCTCTCTAAATACACTAAGCTCTGCCACCATGAGATGGTTCAGCTTTCTGGAGGAAAACAAAAAGTTCACAGTCACTTCAACTTTCCCCTCTTTACCTACTATATGTCAGGCACTGTTCTTAAAGCTGTGAATACAGCAGTACACAGAGCAGATTAAAGATCTTGTTTACATTCTGTTGTTTTGTTTGACCCAGATAACTTTTAATGTAGAATCTGAATTTGTTGCCTCTATTTAAAAACCAAGATGTGTGTGTGTGTGCTAAGTCACTTCAGTCAGGTCTGACTCTTCGTGACCCTGTGGACTGTAGCCCACCAGGCTCAGATGTCCATGGGAATTCTCCAGGCAAGAATACTGGAGTGGGTGGACATGCCCTCCTCCAGGGGATCTGCCCAACTCAGGGATCGAACCCATGTCTCTTAGGTCTCCTGCACTGGCAGGCAGGTTCTTTATGTACCACTAGTGCCGCCTGGAAAGCCTAAAAACCAAGATATCTCACCCCAAAATACAGATTCCATTAGCTCGTGAAAAAACAAAAACTTTGATAGCAGTGGCCTGAATTTCAGCCTAGCACCAAGGAGGGACCGCAGTGACTACTGCACTGATAGGGCAAGGACTCTGCTTCGGCTGTGGTCCCCACCGCTCCCTGTGTGACCGCGGCTATGCTCCCTTCATCCTTCCTGCCTTGCCCTAGAGGCATAGAATCTAAAATCTGCACTGGATTTTGCACCTGAAGTCAGACTTCACAGAGTCTGAATTCCATATCTGCCACCACTAGCTATGCAGACTTGAGCTAATCACTCTACCTCAGTTGCCTCATCTGTAAAGTGAAAATATTTACTCCGTAGGATTGTCACAGAAAGTAGAAGAGACACGGTACGCAAAGCGTTTAGCACAGGGCTTGGCACAGAGGAGGTCCTCATTAAATATTTGCTATTTTTATTGTGTGTGTTTGTTATTACTCGTCACCATCACCATTCTTATTATGGCAAGAAAAACAACTAAAATATGCAGGGAATTCTAGGACCCATCCAGTTGTGAAAGACTCCTCCCCTAGGAGTGGTCTCTTCTCTAGGCCACTCCTAGGCCAACAATTTTTCTCTTTTCTCTCTTTTATTTTTTCAGTTCAGTTACTCAGTCATGTCGGACTCTATGCTACCCCACGGAGTGCAGCACGCCAGGCTTCCCTGTCCATCACCACCAACTCCAGGAGTCTGTTCGAGCTCATGTCCATTGAGTCGGTGATGCCATCCAACCATCTCATCCTCTGTTGTCCCCTTCTCCCGCCTTCAATCTTCCCCAGCATCAGGGTCTTTTCTGATGAGTCAATTCTTCGTATCAGGTGGCCAAAGTATTGGCGCGTCAGCATCAGTCCTTCCAATGAATATTCAGGAGGATAATTTTGAGAGTGGACTTAAGAAAATCAGGTGGTCTTTTACCATCTGGCCAAGCCCAGGCTGCAAATTCCAGAACAGCAAGCATATTCAACCTGTAACCCCAGGGAGCAAATTAACAGTCTTAAATTGTTCTTAAACAGGGGAAAATACCACATTTTAAAGGGCAATAAACCCAGAGCCTGAAATAAACTCCCAAGCTCTCTGCAAAATATCACGAGGTGACCCTGATTTGAGAATGTGCAGCACATGAGTCCTGTTGGTGCATCAGAATCACTCTGAGCCACTCACACCCCTTCCCCATAGCTGGATAACTGGGGGAAAGACTTTTCCAAGCTACAAAATGAATTTAGAGCAGTTGCAGATGGGCAACTATGAACCAGCAATTCCCAAGTGAAAAGCCACCTAAGGAATTTGTTAGCGCAGATTCCAGAATCTAGCACACATTCCAAGGCTGCGCTAGAGAGTATGATCCCCATGTCCAGAGTCCCTTGCAGGAACCTACTTTTTGTTTTCTTTTTTTTTTTTTTTTTCCTGGTTGATAAGCATGATTTTCAGAATCTCAGTTCCCTGACCGGGGATTGAACCCAGGTCATGGCAGTGAAAGCCTGGAATCCTAACCACCAGGCCACCAGGGAACTCCCAGCAAGAATCTAGTTTTAACAAGCCCCCCAGGAGAGCAGAGCCAGGACTATGATGAAATACCAAAGTATGTCTACTCCTCCATCATTTGATCCAGCATTCACCACCCCAGCGCATCCGCTCACCAACTACTGCACTGCGCACAAGGCCACACATTTAAGACTCCAAAAGCGACCAGCTGTGTACCCTCAGGGTCTCACACACAGCATCCCAAGCTCAGCCTAAGGACCAGAAAAGGCACTAGAGGCATTAGTGTAAGTCACATTCTAGGCAAGAAGCCTCCTAACCCTGTCTAGTCTCCTGGCAGTGCCTCTCCTCCAGTCTCTCCACCATGGAGAGGCAGAATTAGCAAGAAAAGAATCCCTGCCTCCTAACACATCTTCCACCGCATCAAAATGACAACATGCCCAGGGAACAGCATCTCTTCAATGCCTTCTCAACAATCATCAGCTCTTCAAGAGTGCAGAAAGATCCCTCCATGAGCAGAAAAAGCCTTACCTCAGGGATTAAAAGACAATAAAAAATGTATACACTATTTGGGTTTTTAGAAACTGCCTTCAGCATACTCTCTCCATTTTTAATCCCGTAATAGGGAATTCCCTCTTTCCTTCCCTCTCTCAGGAAATGTCTTGCTATCTCACTGCCCTTGGAACAGTAACATTTGGCAAATACAGCTTTTCTGGCCAAACTGCAATTGGGCTGATACTCTCACCAGGCCTTGTCCTGTACCGGATAAAGAGGGTGGTAGTCAGCTTTTTAAAGAAACTCCCAATATCTAGGTATAACTCTCCTGAACCCCTCCTGCCAAACCACAAAAGCAGGAAGTACATCTCCACCTCATCTCAGAGTAGCTGGGCTCACCTGCACCCAGGTTCTCAAGGCAAGTCCCCCTGTGTTGGCACACTCGGGCTTCCCACGCGGCGCAGTGTAAAGAATCCACCTGCCGGTGCAGAAAACACAAGAGACGCAGGTGCAATCCCTGGGTCGGGAAGATCCCCTTCAGTAGGAAATGGCAACCCACTCCAGTACTGTTGCCTGGGAAATCCCATGGAGAGGGGAGCCTGGTGGGCTACAGTCCACGGGGTCTCAGAGAGTCGGGCACGACAGACCCTGGGCACACGCAGAGCTGACAAACCCAGTCACAGAACAAGAACACCCAGGGACGTCGCGGGTGGTCCCGGACTACCACTTGGCACTCTCAGCGCCGGGGGCCCAGGTTGGATCCCTGGTTGGAGAACTAGACCCCACATTCAGCAACAAAGCCTGAAGATCCCAAGGGCCACAAGTGCAATCTGGTGCAGCCAAATAAAAAGAGAGAACACGTCATTTGTCTCTCCAGTTTCTTCACCCTTCGCTACCACCCACTTCTGACACCACAGTACTGAAATGGTAGAAATAATTTCCGTATGATGCTTTTTGTTTGGTTTTTCAGGTTCATAGTGTAAGAGGCTGAGGTGTGCTCACCAACTGAAAAGTAATTCACAGCCCTTCAGACTATCCTTTGCAAGGATGACCGTGACCAGTGAGAATCACTTCTGTCGCCACCCAAACAAGTTCAAAAGAGTCATCACTATAAAATGTATGCCAGGCAGATATGACCTTTGCCAGAACCCCAGCATTCCTGTAAAACAGACGGATTATTAAGATAGCTGACTTTCCTGCTGGCCATCATTCTGGCCAGATTATCACCAGAGCAAGACAAATACAAAATGTGCTTTGGTAAAGTATGTTTGACGCCGCTGCTGCTGCTAAGTCGCTTCAGTTGTGTCCGACTCTGTGTGACCCCATGGACTGCAGCCTACCAGGCTCCTCCATCCATGGGATTTTCCAGGCAAGAGTATTGGAGTGGGTTGCCATTGCCTTCTCCATGTTTGACGTTACCTACTCCTAAAAACTTACCCAGGCAATCCACATTGCTACAAGGACTGTAAATATGTATTTTCTCTGGGGACAGAATCAAATGGAGATAGAAAGGCAGTTTATGTTTGAAAACAAAGGATTGACTTGGAAGTAAGAAAAAAAAATAAAAATGGTCAGTGACACAGGCTAGTCCTAAGGGTTCCATCCAGGAAAATTCTTATCTTTCCAAAGAGAAAAGTCATACACAATTCTTGGGTCACCATCACAACCCAGACTGAAAGCAATTTCCATTTCCCACCCCACCTCACCCTATCTACCCTAAGAAAAACACATACTGGACTCCAGGCTTCCTGAACATGCCCTGCATTGAAGGCACCCACACTCCACCAGTCTTTCAGTTCCTGTTTTCTCTCTTCCTGGAGACATTCTTTCTTGTCTTCCCAACAAATACATCCTACTCGTTCCTCCTGACCCACCTCTTTGTTCTGCAAAGGTCGTCTCATGTCATCTAGGCAAATTCAATCAGTTCTGCCTCTAAGCGTCACAACATCTTACTCACGGCATTTATTAAGCAGTCATCAATCCTGCGTATCTTCTTTCTACCTCGTTTCCGTGAAAGCATGGCAGGTGCACTGTAAAAGTTTGTCCCCAAAGCAAACTTTCTGCATGCATTACTACATTATTGCATGCCTCAGTTTAGCAGTGCCTTCCTAAACTCATTATTGCACCAGATCAAAAGGAACCTAAATGGAGAAGGAGACCTCATCCTCCACTGTATCTCAATGGAACACCAACCATGAAGATGAAGACTGGTTAAGACAAAAGTTAGCCCAAACACTGAATCTGAAGATGCTTGAGAAATGCTGCTGCTAGGTCAGGTTACCAGCCTTCCTCAGAAAATCGGAGAAAGCAGTTCAGGAAAGAAATGTCACTTAACCACACACACCTCTGAAAATCTTATGACAGCACTAACCAGGAGCCATAAATGAAAAGATACAAGAGCATACCCGCAAGGTGAAACCCATCTTCCTTCTCAGATAAAACGGAAAGGGAAACAAAACAAACACAAACAAACAGGACTTCCCGAGCGGTCCAGTGGTTAAGAATCTACTTGCCAATGCAGGGGACATGGGTTTAATCTCTGGGAGCTGGGAAGATTCTTCACGCTGAGGAGCAACTGATCATATGCACCACAACTACTGAAGTCCGAGAGCCCTAGAGCCTACGCTCTGCAACGAGAAGCCACTTCAATAAGCAGCCAGCCCCCTGCAACTAGGGAGCAGCCCCCAAGCCACAAGTGCACAAAAAGCCCAAGTGTAGCAAGGAAGACCCCGTGCAGCCATAAATAAGTGAATATTTTAAAACAGCAACAATAAAACCAAACAAAATGAAAAACAAAAACTGCAGGCAAGGAGAGAAGAAAGGAGACTTAAAACATGTAAAACTTACAATAAAAGTCTCTTTAAAAAAAGGAATCATCCTTTGTTTTCTTCTCATAATCCCTCGACGCTCACGGCAACTTCACCTAGCACACAGTAAACAATACGTGTGCATCAAAGGAGGGACCTGAAAACCCAGCCATGATGGACTTCTTTTCCCAAGGATGAAATTATCATCTGGGGGGAGGCTAGAGAAGCACCATGTCGTGCAGAAATGTTAGAGATTTCGACCCAATGAAAAGATGACTCCAGCATATCCAAGCCAGTAATCGCCATTCGCCAGGGCTAACCAAAGACGTCCCAGCCAGATTCAGGACAATCTCCTTTAGAAGTTGGTAAATTATTTCCCAGAACAACAATATTTTATTTCACTTCTTTATTCATGTGCTGTGCTTAGTCACTCAGTCACGACTGACTCCTTGTGACCCCAGGAACTGCAGCCCGCCAGGCTCCTCTGTCCGGGATTCTCCAGGCAAGAATACTGGAGTGGGCTGCCATGCCCACTCCAGTATTCTTCCCAACCCAGGGATGGAACACAGGTCTCCCACATTGCAGGCGCATTCTTTACCATCTGAGCCACCAGGGAAGCCCTTTGTTCATAAAAGTCAGTAAATAGAGTAAATGTTGTATTACATGACCTGTTCCAAATATAAGTTCTTTTGTCTAGAACACTACTCTTCTCCATTATCCATTATCATAGATGATGAATTTTAAGTTCCTTCTTTAGAGGATTTTATTATAAGCTTTGCATATAATTTAAATCTCTTTGCTTTCCTTCTTTTCTCTCCCTGCCTCCAGTTCTCTTTTCATTTCTTTTACAAAGAATGAAAAGCAGTAGATAATGATAAGTGATTTATTCATACAGAGAGGACAAAGCTTCAAAAATAGATTCCTATGGTTTCTCTTGAGTTCCAGGCTCAAGAGAAAGCATCTAAATCAACTAAAACCCCATTGGACACAAGGGTCAGCTGGATCCAAGTGGGGAAAAAATATAAGGAAATGATAGAGTTGTCTGTTACCTGCTCTACCTCTAAAGACAATAGCGTTGCATTCTATTTTAGGTTAGAATCAACTATACTGAAGCAAAGAGGAAAAATGAAAAGCTACAAACAACAAAATAAAGCAAATGGTAACCTGATAAAAATGTCCTAAGAATGCCTGCCCTATATTCTATTTTATATTCCAGAAATGGTTGCTGCAAACTACTCCCCCTCTTAATTAAAAAAAAAAAAAAATCACAACCTAGAGGGGTGGGATGGTGTGGGAGGTGGGAGGGAGGCTCATGAGGGAGGGGACATATGTATACCTATGGCTGATTCTTGTTGATGTATGTCAGAAACCAACACAATATTGTAAAGCAATTATCCCCCAATTAAAAATAAGTTTTTAAAAAAGTCTCTCAAGAAGCAAGTGGGAAGCGTGTTCCGAGAGCAGCATCAATTGCATCCCTGCAGCAGGTCCTTACCATTCTAGTAAAGGCAGCTGATTCTGGTCCATTCTCCATCCCCACTCCAGCTAGGAGCACCTTCCTCATGTTCACAGTCCCTGTGCCATAGCCGCAACCCACTCAGGTCTCAATGTGTGCTGGTCCATAAAATACTGAAGCAGCTGCCAGGTATTCATTAATACATTCCAGAGTCAGTTTGAAAAAAGAAATGTCCAAAAGCTGGCAAAATCTTATTCCAGATACCAAAGCACTCTTATTTGTCTAACCGGCTAACACTAAGTTGTTCTCATTTACTCATTATATCTATCCTGCCTAGACTTCTGCTGGGTGAGAAAAATGCTTGTCTAAACTGTTTTTCCAGTAGCGTATAAAATGAAAGCTCTTTCACATTAATCTGGATTATTAATATTCAAAAAGAGTTGAACCCTCCCGCCTCATGAAATCTTTGAGATACAAGAAAGCAGAGCTGTCAGGTATGGATTACAGCCTTGCCCATCATTTGGCGGTGCTGCCATGACAAAATGTGAACAGGCCGCAAGAAAGACAAGGAGGAAGGGTCTATGACCCCAGAGCTCACTATGTGATCGGTCTTCTGGGTAGAAAATGTTAGGGACTGCTTATCTAGAGACACTGTCCACTTCCCTTTTCTGAATAATCTACAACTACATCCACACAATTAAAGAAAAAAATACAATAACATCAAATGACAGAACTTAGAAAGTATCTGGGGACTTCCCTGGTGGTCGAGTGGTTAAGAATCCACCCGCCAATGCAATGAACACAGCTTCAGTTCCCGCTCTGGGAGGATTCCACATGCCGCGGGGCAGCTAAGCCCACGCACCACAACTCTGCAACAAGAGAAGCCACTGCAACGAGAAGCCCGCACACTGCAACGAGGGAGAAGCCCCCGAACGACAACTAGAAAAAGCCTGAGTGCAGCAAGGAAGACCCAGTGTAGCCAAAAATAAATGAATTTTTCAAAAAGAAGGTATTTGAATGCTTTTGCTTTAAATCAGGCTATAATAAGCACTGAAATCAAGTCATCAACCCCAGCGCCACAGAAAATGCAGAATACCCTAGGAACAAAGAAAGACAGGCTTGGAGCAGAGAAGATTAAAAAAAAAAAAATTGAGGATTTTTAGCAAAAGAGAATTCAAATACCTCAAGATGTCTGGAACCTTAAAAGCAACCTGTCAAGGAGTTCAGCAGCAGGTGGGGACAGAATGGGTCTAACTGCATTCTTCATCAAATTCACCCATGACCGCTGCACCAAACTCTGATGGCCGTCATTCCACAGTGGGAACAGAAGGGCAGGCTAAATGTAGTCAGTCTAAAGACCCCGTCCCCTCCCCACTTTTACTGTTCTGCATGCCTCATATACTTTCCTCCATCACTTTGACATGTTGAGTTTACTGGGATCAGTCTTGTGATTAAGAGCCTTGTAAATAAATACAAAACATTTCACCAGTTCACTCAAATGTTTTACTGCCTGACCTCCTGCTTGGAGGTTACACATGGAGCCGATGAAAAGAATGTCATAAGCATTCTTTTCTACCCACCTGGACTAAATAGTTATTTACCCCAGGCCAGTGTCTCCTTAAAGGGGCTAAAATGCCTTCCTTGCTTTATGTAACACAAGGGAAAAATAAAACAGATTCTCAGTGGCTGCTGGGTCCACATTCCATTTCACATAAGGAATTTTAGGAAAAGAGAGTCATTTGTTTTCCTAAGTAGAGAATAAAATTTATCTCTAAGTGGCAGTTTAAAGAAAAAGAGAAAGATAAATGCATGTTTGTTTCAAGTTTTGGTGAAAAGGCATGAATTAATACAAGGTCCATGACACATACAACATGTTAATAGAGTAAATAAAAAGACCTCTCATATAAATGCATACACATGTATATTCCTTTCATAAAGTATTTGATAATCCCTTAGTTAGCGGCAAAAAGGACTTCTTCGCCACCTACTCTGGCCCAGGTATACAAAATAAATTCCTACAAAACAACTAACACAATTAAAATTGTCAAGTAAAAAAAGCAGATACAAGTACTAAATTGAGGACAGCATAAATAAATAGAAACAAGAAAGAACTAAAGGAGTTCAATAAAAAATGTGTTCAAAGAGGTAACATAAACAGTTAGGAATATGGGCCACATTGATCCCTTAATTATGTTCCCCCACTTGTTTGTCAAAGGCACCTAACACTAACATGTTTCATGATATTTTCATTTTGTTTATATTTAATTTACAAGAAAACATAAACCAGACACTTCTTAAATCATTGTTTCACAAGTATGAGTGATTCCATATCAGTATTATAGCAACTGAAACGTTCAAAAGTAGCTGTGATTAAACACACGATTGTCAACTGGGTGGCGGAGTCTGTGATAACCGTCTGCCAAGGCAAGCTTTAAACAGCCAGTGAGCATGCTCAGTTGTGTCCAACTCTTTACCACCCCACGGACTGTAGGCTGCCAGGCTCCTCTGTCCACGGAACTTCCCAGGCTCTTAAGAATACTGGAGTGGGTTGCCATTTCCTCCTCCAGGGGATCTTCCCAACCCAGGGATCGAACCCACGTCTCCTGTGTTTCCTGCACTGCAGGCAGATTCTTTAGCACTGCGCCACCTGGCCTCCTCTTCAAAAAGGATAACTTGCAAAAGAGTCAGTTAATTCCAGAGACTCGATTCTCTATGTTCAAAAGAGGAACAAGCAGGATAGAAACATCCCAAATCAGTAGAATGTAAGCAAGAATGCATGTGCTGCATGCTTTATATCAGATTCTGAAACAAACTCACTTTCCTAATTACATTTGGCTCAAACCAGCATAAAAAATAGCTAACATTCCATGAGTCTAAACCAAATGGTGCTAAATGGAAGAGGCTGCCTAGAAGTACAGTTAGCAGACTTCAGGCTATTTTAAATAAAGGACATTGGAAAGTATAAATGAAGACCAGCAGAAGAAAAAAAAAGCAAGGACATTGTACAAAAAACAAAAAAAAAAAAACTGTACTTGTAAACAAAAGATCCCAGTTGTGAAAATAAATGCCATGGTGTTTTTAATGATTTAATGTCCAACCTTATGTTTAATACTTAATAATTGCCAGTGATGTCAATTACATTTAAAATACTGGCAAGATAAGACAAACGGAAAAAGCAGTCGCCACTAGACCAGTTAAGAACCAGGCAGATACCAGCACAAGATTTTTTTTTTATTACAATGGTGGTCAGGAGTTAAGTGCCTAAATAATGAAAATTACTCTGACTTGACTCCATCGTACTTCTGAGGCATCTAAGCATACAGGAGACTAATATGCTATTAATTCTTGAATGTTGCTGATTTTTTCAGAGTGCAAGATCTACAGGGACAGGCATGACCCATCTTTACAGAGGGCAGTGACCTTGGACCTTGTATGCAAAGGTCAACATAATCTCTCATCGAAGCACATCTGCCCGCTCCTCTCCTATCTTCCCATTTTCCTGGTACATCCCTTATGGGTAGTCTTTCCTAACCAGGAATGAAGCCAAAGCAATAACTCTAACTGGCTTCTTGGATTTGATAGCTGGGGGCTCTCAGGGCATTTTCCATGAAGGTGCCAGGGATAAAGGGAGACCAGGGGTCCAGCAGCAATCCCCAGGCAGCTGCCCCCAAGAACACCGACCACCACTGTGAAGTCCAGAGCCCTTCCTCCTGTAGCTGCAGCCCAGGAGCCTGCTGACTCCTATTACTGGGCAAAGACATAGGGGTCACTTTTTGCACTGAAATAGTATTTAAAAGATGAGCTTCTATAGTGCACAACACAAGAGGTAATGGGCTTTTTCTCCAGGTAGCTGAGAACCCAGGATCAATTTTAACATCTTCCCTGGTGGCTCAGATGGTAAAGCGTCTGCCTACAATGCGGGAAACCTGGGTTCAGCCCCTGGGTGGGGAAGATCCCCTGGAGAAAGAAATGGCAACCCACTCCAGTATTCTTGCCTGGAGAATCCCATGGACAGAGAAGCCTGGCAGGCTACAGTTCATGGGGTCGCAAATAGTCGGACATGACTGAGCGGCTTCCTTTCACTTTGTATAGGAAAAATCAATTCCTGGTTGTGGGCTAAATGATTACACACACAGTTTTGGAATCAATTCTTGATAAGGTGGGCTTAGAAATTGAAATAGGATGCATATTTCAAAGCAGTAAAAGTAAAAGAATAGCAATTTGCATCAATAAACGAAACTCGTGTGTGTGTGTGTGTGTGTGTGTGTGTGCGTGTGTGTGTAATGAAAAAAAAATACTTTGATTACATTAGAATCCAATCACTTAAAGTGGAAAGTAAGCAACACAAGGTGTGCTTTTAAAAATATGAAAGGACTCAAAACAGAATAGGATCAAAGTAAAGATCACATATATACTATGAAATCTATTTTTTCAGACTGCTCTTATCCAGCAACTTCTATATATCAGCTTCGGCTGTCTGGAAATCACTGACCCACCTCCCAATCTTCTCTTGTCTCTTGTATCTACCACCTACTGCTTTCTAGACTAGATTTCCAGTCTGGAATTTGAAACACCCTGAATGTCTTTAAGTATTTCAAAATAAGTGATGAAATTCTGAAAACAAATCAATGTAATATGTGTATGCTATAAAGAAATCTACCCTGGAGGGCATCAGGAAACCTAAAACCCTGGGAGACGATGTTGCAACTCCCAAAAGGAGACAACTCACAGCTCAGGAGATGCCAAAGAGGCACATATGTAACATACAGCAACCCACAAACACTCTAAGACCTACATGGTAACAACAGTCAGCACTAATCTCCGAGATCTGGAATCCTTTTCCACAATACAAAGACACCTCTGCTAAATTCTACTCATCCTTTTACCCCACTGATTTCCAAGCTTTGATAGGAAAACACCTAATGCAATCTAAAATGACCTCAATGACCAGGGTGAAACTGTGAAAACATACTCAAACAAAATTAGTATCGATTTAAATAAATAGAGAAGGTTCATATACAGCATACAGGATAACCCCATTTTTTATGGGAAGGATCAAAGGTAAATGCCACAGATTCACTCAAATAAAATTAACCATCACTGCAAAAACGTTTAATACTTAAATATGCCAGTTGAATCTTTTCCTGGACAAAAATAAACCAGGCAACTAGTAGTTTCTTCTGAGAAGAGTAACTGCAGAGGTTTCCTTTGCTCTGACCACAAACTCAACCAGAGAGTTAAAACAAAAAGTTTTCCAGAACTATTGAATTTTCAGAGACGTGTGAAGCCAGGAGCCTGAGAGATCATGCTCTACTAGATCAACAAACTCAGGATGAAGACAAAGAGACTGAGTCATGAGCGGCTGAGAAACCTGCCTAAAACCAAAATAGCTAATTAGTGGCAAAGTAGGACTCGGGTTTCTTAAATTGCACAGGAGTGCACTTTCCACTAGACCACATGGGTGATGATGGGGGATGAGTGGAGAGTCTGCAAAAATTCAAACTGGACTTAGCCCATTACACATCTGCCCAGCGCAGTTTCATCTTACACGGCTGAAGGGACTCTCACGTAACGAGCCAGTCACTTCGTAACAGCGCTGCCTTTTTAAGGGGTAGCAGCTTTTTTAGCGGAGAAGGCGATGGCACCCCACTCCAGTACTCTTGCCTGGAAAATCCCACGGACAGAGGAGCCTGGGGGGCTGCAGTCCATGGGGTCACTAAGAGTCAGGCACGACTGAGTGACTTCACTTTCACTTTTCACTTTCATGCATTGGAGAAGGAAATGGCAACCCACTCCAGTGTTCTTGCCTGGAGAATCCCAGGGACGGGGGAGCCTGGTGGGCTGCCGTCTATGGGGTCGCACAGAGTCGGACACGGCTGAAGTGGCTTAGCAGCAGCAGCAGCTTTTTGAGACATATGTGTGATCAAAGTGATTAAAATCAAACTGAGTGTACACATACCAACAGCAGTTCAAATATCATGCAAGGAAGTCATTATTCGGTTTTCTAAGTTAAATAGTAATCTATGAGAAAATATCATTTTAATGTATTCAGTAACATATGCACAATAAGGAGACTACCATGAGAGTCTGTTTAGTAACAACTCCAGGTAGGTACCCAGACACTAGAAAGATACATATCAATTGAGAGAGACAGAACTAACTTGAGTAGAAAAGCAATTCTTTGAGCACAGCTCCCGGGAACAAAATAAAGCAATGAAAGATATTCAAGGTCTTTACCCAGTCTTGACTGGCCCAGACACAGCAGAGAAGACTGGGCATTTTGACTGGCAAGATATTTGAAAATCTAGAGATTTTTGTTTGCTTGTTTTTTTATATTAAACCTGGGATGTATGGAAGAAATGATAGATGAAAGAAGGGACAGGAGGGTAGAATAGAAAATCAGAAGAAAGTACTGAAGAATTAAAGAGCCAGACACATAAGCCAGGAAAGGCAAAAAAAAACCAAAAGGTGTATATTATCCAAGAGGGCAGTAGGAAAGCCTTCATGTCTTCATGGCAGAAAACCCTGATCAAGACATAAGACCATATGACCCAGCAATCCCACTCCTGGGCATACACACTGAGGAAACCAGATCTGAAAGAGACACGTGCACCCCAATGTTCATTGCAGCACTGTTTATAATAGCCAGGACACGGAAGCAACCTAGATGCCCATCATCAGACGAATGGATAAGGAAGCTGTGGTACATATACACCATGGAATATTACTCAGCCGTTAAAAAGAATTCATTTGAATCAGTTCTAATGAGATGGATGAAACTGGAGCCCATTATACAGAGTGAAGTAAGCCAGAAAGATAAAGAACATTACAGCATACTAACACATATATATGGAATTTAGAAAGATGGTAATGATAACCCTATATGCAAAACAGAAAAAGAGACACAGAAGTACAGAACAGACTTTTGAACTCTGTGGGAGAAGGTGAGGGTGGGATGTTTCCAAAGAACAGCATGTATATTATCTATGGTGAAACAGACCACCAGCCCAGGTGGGATGCATGAGACAAGTGCTCGGGCCTGGTGGGCTGGGAAGACCCAGAGGAATCAGAAGGAGAGGGAGGTGGGATGGGGGACCGGGATGGGGAATACGTGTAACTCTATGGCTGATTCATATCAATGTATGACAAAACCCACTGAAATGTTGTGAAGTAATTAGCCTCCAACTAATTTAAAAAAAAAATAAATAAAAGACATAAGACTCAGATCACATGTCCCAGATATCTGGAGATATCTGGAGATTTCTGTCCAAATGCCAACAGAGGCTCTCTACATACCAGGTCTAGTCTTTGACTTTGCCGGTTAAGGAACTTGATTTTGAGTTCAACCAGAAACGACCAATGCCAATTGAGAAATTATACTGAGAAGCTAAACTTTCAAAGGGACTCTGCTCACTCTCAATTCAAAGGGACTAATGGATCTTGGCAAATCAGTTTAGGACTCAAAAATTTATAATGAAGAGAACTAGATCATTCTACCTATCACTATAAAATAAGCAGAGTCTGTTACATGCCCTGATTCTTCTGCTATCTGTTCAGAATGACCCTTAACCATTACTGTAATTATACTTTTAATTCTTCTTTTTTAGCATTTCCTTTCATCAACTAAGAATTCCTATTGGCATAACAATATTTCCTTCTGCAGGCACATCCAAGAGTCTGAATACTCAAGTAGTTTAAAAATGGACCCGATTTCATAGTAGCACAGAAATGCATGCTGAGATATGCTTAGCCAATCACAATCAACCAAACAGAAAATTCTAAGAAGTAGTTGGGGAATACGGTTAAGCAGATCCCGAAGTCCTTCAGACAAATGCTGTCTGGAATTTTTTTTTTTACATTTTTTTTTCTCTTCATTGCCTCCCCAACCAAGAAAATCTATAAATAACATTTTAAAAATCAATAAAGTACACATAAAGATGAATGGTCAGGGAACTAAGATCTCCCAAGCCACTCAGCATGACCAAAAATAAAAGAAAAAGAATCGAAGTATGGTTGTTTTTTAAAATGGGACTTCAGTGTGATTCCCACAAGCAGAGAAATCATGGATGGTGGATCCTAAGCTGTAAGTCAAGGATACCTGATCACAAGCAAAGTACGTGCTTGTGAGACCAAGGTCCTCAAAGCAGCAAAGATGACAGGTCACTCACATGGTAGCCACCGCCCAACATGCACTTGAATTTGACAATTGAGTGCAACAGTGTGTGTTGCCTGTGTTTCTTTGGGGAATCTGGAGCAAGAAGACAGGAGGGAAATTGACATGGCTTTTGCCACTGCCCTCCTTATGAACAGCCTCAGGCAATTTGTGGATATCAACAAACAGGTACTAAGTACTACATGACCAAAAATGGGAGAGAAGAACCCCAGTCTGTGTTATGTCTAAAAAGCACTGAATGTTCAATGCTGGTGAAAGACACAGTCAGTTGGATGCAGGTATGTTAAAACTGTCTAGTAGTCACAAGTCTTCTTAGGTAAATAACCACAACATTGCACCTGACAATCACCCATGGGGTTAAGCCATGAGACCAAGTTCATTTGGGCTGTTAGAACAAAATACCACAGACTGGGTGGTTTATAAACAACAAAAATTTACTGCTTACAGTTCTGGTGAATGGAATTCTGAGATTAGGGTGTCATCATGATTGGGTGAGGGCCCTCTTCCAAGCTACAGACTTCTCATTGTATCCTTACATGGCAGAAGAGGCTAGGGAACTCTGTGGAGTTTCTTTAACAAGGGCGCTAATGTCTTTAAAAAGGGCTCTACCCTCACAATCTAAGCATTTTAAAGTTCACTCCTAAAAGCATCACCTCTGGGGTTTAGGATTTCAGCATATGAATCTTAGGGGGGCACATTCAGATCACAGCACTATATAAGTGGATTCCACTTTTAGGCCAACACACAGGCTAAGAAGGAAGGAAAATAGAAGAGAAAGGAAAAAGTTCTGAGGAGTGAACAGTGTAACACTAACTAATTTGGGGCAACCCTGTACAGGGTCCCATAAGTGAGACCATCAATCCCAGACCTAAAAGCTATATTTACATATATTTTACACCCTTAAAAAATATATGTAAATATAGCTTTTACATATATTTTACACCCTTGGGTTCCCTCATGGCTCAGACCATAAAGGATCTGCCTGCAGTGCAGGAGACCTGGGTTTGATCCCTGGGAAGATCCCCTGCAGAAGGGAATGGCTACCCACTCCAATATTCGTGCCTGGAGGTGTAGCCTGGCAGACTACAGGCCATGCGGTTGCAGAGAGTCGGACAGACTGAGTGACTAACACTTTGACTTTCACCTTTAGACCCTTAGCCTCAACTCTGAAATACAGAAATCGGAAAAGAGGAACACACTGCAAAGATAAGCACTTCTTTTGTCTTCAAAATTATTGGCAGCTTAAGAAAACATTTACAGTGAGATGACAACATTTGAGAAAGGTTCAGCAATGACCTTCTGCTTATAAATTCAACGTAGATATATCATCACTCAATATAAAACAAGTATCCTATTTCACAACACTGATTTTTAAAAGCTCCTGTTCTGTGATTACTTGGTTTTCTCTACAGTAACATAAAACATCCTCATTCTCCTTACACTGATCCTTAGAATCCAATTTTCCCAAAAGATTTAATTACCAAATCAAAACTTCATAAAGCAAGGGTCCTCATCTTCCAAAGAAATTTGCACCAAATTTCAGGAAGAACTATACAAAATGAACTTAAGTTGAAACAGGAAACCATCTCAGGAACAAAAACCCAAAGACGTTCATGGCAAATCTATTCAAATTAATATTTCTTCAACACTAATCTGAGTCTTACTAGTCACAATGGTAATACTCTATAAATACTCACACTTTTAACATTCTGCAGTCAGCACCTATCGTAACTGTTCAAATAAACTCTGGTTCACACACTGAGATCTGGCTCATACACACACTTGTTTCCCACTGAGTTGTAATATTTCTTACGAGCTTGACCAGGCTGTCTCTCGAAAATGAATTTCTCAGTTCTGAGGATTTTTAACATTCCTTTGCTAAATGAGGTGGGCGGCATTTGCACTTCAATGGTAGTTGCAAAATCAAACCTATCATCCCCAAATTCCAGCACACCATTTCCCATCCAAACATGAATGAATGAACGAACACACACACACACACACACACACACACACACACACACACACTTGGATTGAGTGACCTAAGGATTTCTCTTATCTGCCCAGCAACTCTTGTTTCCTTGGCTGAGATCTCAGATCCTTACATGAGGAAGTATAACCAGGACATTGATGGGCATGTCGAGATACTACTATTTCTAAGCAGAAACCAAAGACAAGTATAGCAGCAGGCAACATGAGACTTGTAAAGTAAGCCAAGAGAGAGGATGCAGTTGGTAATAAAGCGTTTTAGTTTACAGTTTGAGGGGGGAACTGTAAGAAAGACTGGTTCTTAAGTTTCAATTGGTATTTTCTGCTATAAAAACCATACGGCCATGGGGAATCTGAATGCCGTGGAACTAAAGCCATCCAGAGTTAGGCAATAGAACAATAAACAAATTTCCTCTCCTAAGACTTTGAAATATGCAGCAAAAGTCAGCAATTTGAGTAGGTTCAGCCATTTACCTAGTTCCACAGTAATAATTACTGATTTGTTTTGGATAAAAGTTATAAAACCTCAAATCAAATATATGCTTTCTTTCTACTTTTTTCACCATTTTGTTTTACTGCAAGAATAAAGGTGTATTTAAGAAACAGTGTATTGAGAAAAACAGAAGACAAAAATGAGTATTTACTTACAATGACCTTCAGAAACTGGGAAAGGAAATTATACGTGGCCCTGGTTTCATTCAATTTAATAGAAAACATAATTTGTTCCAAACATTTTGTTTTAAAATACCATCCTTGATAACTACAAAAATTAAGTGATAAGCAATGATGAAAACTGTATACCTAAATATTGATGATGGTGCTATAAACTGATAGCCTCTGTAAAGAACAATCTGGCCATACGTAACAAGATCTATAAGCAATCCATGCCCTCTGACCCAGATAGCCTACTTTGGAAACTGTATTCCAAGAAAATACTCTGCAGATAAATAAATGCAATTTGTTCAACAATGTTGACTGCAATGCTATTTATAATTGTTAACGTTGAAAACAATCCAAATACCAAACCATAAGAGAATAGTTAAGCCAATGATGGTATAAAAGATGAGATTATTGATCCCAACTCTTGGCTCCCTTCCTATAATGTATCCCATCCACGTCCCTGTGACTTGCCTGGGAATCAGGCCAGTGTTGGTCTCCAACTCACTGGCCTGTGGCTTGACCATGGGATATACCTTGGCCAATGAGACGTGAGCAGACAGCATTACTTACCACCTCCATGCTCAGGAGCTCAGACACATCCAACTCTTTGGGGTCCCATGGACTGTAGCCTGCCAGGCTCCTCATGGAATTTCCCAGGCAAGAATACTGGAGCGGGTTGCCATGTCCACCTCCAGGAGATCTTCCCAACCCAGGGATCGGACTTGGGTCTCTTACATCTCTTGCGCTGTCAGGCAAGCTCTTTATCACTAGCGCCACCTGGGAAGCCCTGCCAGCTCCATGCAGCAGCTTTAAATGAGACTGCACACCTCTCACATTATTCCTGCTCTCAGTCAAGAGAACAGCATGCCCCAGATGGGGGCTGACCTTTAGCCTCGGTCCCGGATATGAAGACACGTGGAGTGGTACAAAGGCCCAGTCAAGCCACCAGGCGCCACAGCACACCACAGCACTCGAGTCACACGGACAGGGAATAAATGTTATCACAAGCCACTGAGATGCTGGAACCGTTTTTGTTACCATATCAAAAACTAATACGACAGTCATGAAAATATGGCAAGGTATAGAGTAGCTGATATAGGAAAACATATTTGAAAAAGGTTTGTGAGAAAATAGAAGATGAAACTAATAGGCACTTACCAAAGACATTTCTATAAAAGGCAAGCCAACAAGCACCAGAAATGAACTAACTTCGAATGATGTAACAAGTTTAGGATTATTTTTATCAATAAAGCAGGTACTTATGTATCTTAAATTCCCTTTTAAATGCTACCTTTATATCAACATAGGGCTTCCCTGGTAGCTCAGCTGGTAAAGAATCCGCCTGCAATGCAGGAGACTCTGGTTTGATTCCTGGGTCGAGAAGATTCACCAGAGAAGGGATAGGCTACCCACTCTAATATTCTTGCGCCTGCCTGGTGGCTCAGACACAAAGAGTTGGACATGACTGAGCGACTTTCACTAATATATATATATATATATACAGAGAGATATATATATATATATATACACAGATCATAATTATAACAGAAGTAATTCTATCCAACACCCTTTTTTCTGCATTAAATGATATAAAGATAAGTGAACAATTATGCTAAAAGTGAATCTAGTGTGAAAGGTTAATCGGTTTTAGAAAGTAAGAATTCAGGGTTGATCAAATTCTTTTGTCAGACTACAAGGAAGGGAATTATTAAAAAAAAAAAAAACAGACAAAAGCAGGAGTTATTTTCAGGGATGATCCACTTTCTAGTCATCAAACATGTGCAAAAGCAAGATTGGAAAAAACATTACTTACCAGAAAATAAAGTTGTGCTACCTCTGAATTTATTTATGACCTGTTTGAAATTCCACTACATTTATATGATTCAAGAATTGTGTTTATTACAAGTACTGTTACTCACAGAGATTTATCAAACAAATTCAGCAGTAATTTTTAAAAACTGTTAATTGGGGCTTCCCTGGCGGTCCGCTGGTTAAGACTCTGCCTTGCAGTGCTAGGGGCTGGGGTCTGAACCCTGGTCGGGGAGTTAGGATCCCACATGCCTCAGGACCAAAAACACAAAATATATAAACAAGCAATATTGTAACAAATTCAATAAAGACTTTCAAAAAAACTGTTAATGTGAAGATTCTCACTATATTCTTTTATGAGATAGCAAGACATATAAAAGTATGTATTTTCAACAATAAAGGAACTCACAGTATGTCAATTATATGTAGATATATAACATATTCATTATTAAGATAGTAAGAAAGATGAAAAACATGCATATTTGCAGGGGCATTTATAAAAAACCACAAAAATATGTTTACATAAGAACAAAGGCTAAAAAATTAAATCGATTTGTAAACTACACTTTTACCAACTTTTGAAAAGTATTATAGCTATACTAAGGAAAAAGATCTAATGCTTATATCTACAAAATCTGTACTTGCTATGAGATACATCAATGTCTCTCAGTTAAAGGCAATCTGACGCACACTTAAAAGTTTCTAAAATCAATTTCTGGTAAATACCTTTCTAATTAAGACAACCTTGGATTACTAAAGAGAGTAAACCAAGCATAACTTCACCATTTCTTAATAACTTGACGTCATCGATGGCTGTACTGCATTCCCTAATTCAAAGATGACATCAGCCAGGGCTGCGGAGAGGAATGTGTGTCCTTCGCAGGCACTGAATGAATCAAGGAACTGTTACTGATTGATTCCAGGTAATGTTTTCTCTTTTGCCTTTGAGAGGCAGTGATGCAGAGGGGTTACAAGTACATGTTCTGGCTTCATGCCCGGATTTGACACTGAGTCCCAGCATTTATGTACTCGAATTTGCATGCCAATGGTGTTGCACAGTAAACTAGTATTTACTATGTATTTACACAGTATACTAGTATTTACTAGTATTTAGTGTAGGATCTTGTGCCTTAGCCTTTTTAAGCCCGAGGTTTCTCATCTATAAATAAGCCAATGAGAGCACTTATTTCACAGAGTTGTTAGAAGGATCGAAAAGATAATCCATTTAACGTGCTTGACAAAGTACTTGCTCATGGTAAGTAGTAAATAAATGCCAGCTAATATTAGCCTCTCTCTGCTGGTCATCCTAAGGCACCATCAAGTTTGCTTTTCACCATCACCAAAAACTATTTCTAATTTTCGTCTGCATTCACTGTTCCCTCAGTCTTGAGGTATCACTCAGGGGTTAGGTTTCCCAAGCATAGTTGGATAACCATCTGGACCAGTCCTGTCCTCAAGGGCTCATTATGTCCTCAAAACATAATGTGGCCCACAAATGCAAGCCACATAGGCAATTTAAATTTTTCCAGTACTCACATTTAAAGAGCAAAACAGAACACAAGATATTAATTTTAATAATAGATTGTATTCAACTCAGTATATCTGAAAATTATTTCAAGAAGTAATCAATTTTTTTTAATTACAATGAAATACCTAACATTCTTTTTGTTGTTGTTGTTGTACTAATTCTGCAATAATCTGGTGTGTACTTGACACAACACATCGCAACTCAAACTAGTCACATTTCAAATGCCATCTGGTCACAGGTGCCTACTGGCTACCTGAATGGTTGCTGAGTCTTTTAAAGATTAAGACCTCAGCAAAACATCCCCACCTTCAAAAACATCAAAATACATTTATTAAACAAATGGATGAAAGGAAAGAAAGAAAGAGGAAGGCAGGACGAACAGATGTCCCTGACCTGCGTAGACTTCTGGGCCTGGGGTTGCAGTTCAGAACTTGGCCTGTGGAATAAGCTCAAATCCACATCTTCCACTTGGTAGCTGTGATTCGTTAGTTAATAACCTCTTTTATATGTCTCAAAGATAAACTAAAGATAAAAATAACTTCTCTTTCATAAGACTGCTATGAATTGAAAGGTTGTAGAGGAAAGGGGGTGTCCATACAGAAAGTTCCACTTTGTAAAAAGTCAGGAATGAAAGTGGGGAAAACTGAAGGAAATAAAGAGCAAATTAGCTAGAGAAAATAAAAAGGCCATGGAAGAGAAAAGCTGGTCATGTGACAGTCACAGCATCTGTGTTAAATGCCCAGTTACACAAAACAACTGCCACAGTGGCAGCTATTAATAAAATAATTGCAGTGACATTTCTACAGCCCTCAACGGTTTATACCTCCTAAGCCTGACTGCTTTCTTTAGACAGAATGATAAGGGCTGGCAGTGGGGGAAATGGCTGGCTGCCAAAACTTAGAGAATCAAGATTTTTTGGTAGTGTATATATTAATCACAGCTTCTGGCCTCAACCAGACGGATTAGTGAAAATACATGGATCTTTCCTTGAAGGATGACGTTGCTGTATAGTGCCTCAAATTCAATTGGAACATTACTCTTCTTTATGTATTACAAATACATATAATTAGATGTTTACTATTCCTACAACTTTCCTTGAAAGTTGGTTTGCAAATAAAGTCTTGATATTTTATTTTAAACTTGCTCTTGTTCTGTGCCTCTTCCGCCACCACCACTCCCCCCACCAAAATTCAACTAAGAAAAAGTATAAAGTTAGCCTAGTCTGCTAACAAAGACTTTTAATGCTTATTCGTGTTAATAATCTAAGTCACAATACTCTCTAATTTAGACGTGGGGTTTCTTAAAGACAACAAACAAGCCTGCTCGATTACAGCCACCTTCCAAACTGAGATTTTCCTAGAAAGTATTTTATATAATATTCATGTCCCTTGAGATTATGTGTTCCATAAAACTGACTTAAAAAAAAAAAGTCCCTAAATAAATTCAACCCATTTTTGTTTATTGCAAGACTTCCTGGAGTCTTTAATATGCTCATGTACACAGATTTCAAGCAGCTATGAGTGAGTGAGTGATAGTCGCTCAGATGTGTCTGACTCTTTGTGACCCCATGGACTGTAGCCCTCCAGGCTCCTTTGTCCATGGAATTCTCCAGATAAGAATATTGGAGTGGGTTGCCATTTCCCTCTCCAGTAGCTTCTTAGCAGCTTCCTTCTCATGCTGCGATGCTCAGCCACTATTACCATTCTATCTCTGGGTGGGGATCAGTTCAGTTCAGTTGCTCAGTTGTGTCTGACTCTTTGCGACCCGGTGAATCGCAGCGCACCAGGCCTCCCTGTCCATCACAAACTCCCGAGTTTACTCAAACTCATGCCCATCGAGTCGGTGATGCCATCCAGCCATCTCATCCTCTGTCGTCCCCTTCTCCTCCTGCCCCCAATCCCTCCCAGCATCAGGGTATAGCAGTCTACAAATGAGAAAAATGTTGAGAGAATCAAACGACAGGAAGAGTCTAAGTAACTCACGGAAATAGACATCTTTTCGGACCTTTACACCAAGTGTCCAGCCTGATGGGCTGTACCCTGCAATTCTCCCTTTTGTCACCCCTGATACATACACAGTAATTAACCTATCTGTGTGTGCTGCGCTCAGTCACTTCAGTCCTGTCTAACTCCTTGCAACCCTATGAACTGTAGCCCACCAGGCTCCTCTGTCCATGGGATTTTCCAGGCAAGAATACTGCAGTGGGTTGCCACTTCCTCCTCCAGGAGATCTTCCCAACCCAGGGATCGAACCCATGTCTCCTACACTGGAGGCAGATTTTTTACCACTGAGCCACCAGGGAAGTCCCAATTAACCTATCAGAGTCCTCCACATGAAGGTAATCTATTACAAAAGAAGGAAGGGAGAGAAGAAGAAAGAAGCGAGGAGGAAGGACTGGAATAGGGAGAGAGAGAGGAGGGAGAAAATTTCTTTTAATGATGTAGTAAGTGTAAACATCACATCATAGTCACAGGCGAAGTTTAAATGCCTAAACGCATGCCTAAGGATGAAGCTACATGAAACATTCACTTGTACCAAACCCAACCCTTGGAAAATAAGTCTCATTTTCAAAACAACCAAACAGCTGCTCAGCTGAAACACAGCACAAATCATCCTTCCCAGCCTTTATTTTTAGATGCCTCTTAAGTAAAACAATAATTTTCTAGAGAATATAATTAAAACTGGTAGGTGTCATTTCATTATTTTAGAGTTTTATTATAATTCGTTTCACATCAGTCACACTGTTTCCCCCTCATAAATCACATAATTATATAATATTCCATAACAAATTCCTTGCCTTTGAATAAAAGAATCTGTATGAACTTTTAAAAATATACAGACTTTAAAACAGCACAGTCCACCCAGAATGTTAGTATAGCCAACAGGTTTAAACACAGGGAGTCTAAAAGTCAGCCCATTTTTCAAATGATAATTTGGAGACGTGTGTATGTCTAAACAAACAAACCAAAAAAAAAAGTGTACCTCTGTCATGTAAAGCACAGTTTACAAAATGTCTAATGAAAAAGAATATGCTTAATAGATCATAGGATTTCATTGGCAGAAACGAATGCTAATTGCCTGCTGGAGTCTTTAATGAAACCTAATTGCTGGTTTGAGCTGTCACCACTGACCCTGGTAACAGACCAGTACACCCTTCATAAACCTAATACAGCATAATCCTCCTTCATTATGGTTATCACAGCTCTGCAGTGGGACACGTCTGCCGCAAAAATAAACTCTGCTGCCTCTCCTCTACAAGGATGCGTGGCTTCTCTATCCCAGAGCAAGTAGCACTGATGGCAGAAGTCACCCTTCCAACAAGTGGTACCACTTCACAGCAGATCTACTTCCACACCTAGACGCACACAGACTCTCGGACACTGCTACTGAGAACATCAACACAGTCCGTGATCGTGGGGGGAAAGACTAAACAACAAGAACAAACCAAAACAATTACACCATCGCCTGTCACCAAAAGGTAAACGGGAAAAGCAGAAGAAATAATGTCTAAAACGAATCATGGGTTTGACTTATGAAATCCATGTATAACTCGGTCCTTGGGTTGGGAAGAGCCCCTGGAGGGGAGCATGACAGCCCACTATTGTCATGACAACTCCAGCATTCTTGCCTGGAGAATCCCACGGACAGAGGAGCCTGGCAAGCTGCAGTTATAGGGTCGCAAAGAGTCAGACATGACTGAAGTGACTTATCACACACATGTATATATCAATTCAGTCTACATTTCTGATACTGAATCCACAAGATATTCCTTCCTTCAATTTGAAGTTTTTTTGGACATGCTCTTAAAAAAAAATTACTTCAATTAAAACCACTAATCTTACATCTATGATTCAACAATTCCAGGCATTTATTGAATATCTACTTTGCAGCAGGTGCCAAGAACCCAAAGATAAGTAAATCTACAAAACATGTCCCCAAAGAGCTCAAAACTGTGGGGAGATAGATGAACAAACAGCTATAATTTCATGTGATGCTTATCAGTAAAGACTGAGGAGAAGACCAAAGGAAGACAGACCAGGTGACAATGAACTCTTCCAAATGATAGAAAGGGAATGTCAGACAAAACATCTAAGAAGATACAGAACAGAAGAAATTAGTATGTGACCAGATGGGAAAAGGAATTCAAGGGAAGAGTAAGAGTAGACATGAGTCAAAGCCAGGATGTTTCAATCGTGAGAAATGTTTCCAGCCCAGGCTAGCGGTTGGGTTAGGTGGGAACAAGAGCTGTGCATGCAGAGCCGGAAGGCTCAGCTAAGTCTGCACCTGACCTTGGGCAGCTTTGTGCATGCTTAAAATTAAGTACATCAGACATACAAGAGAACACAGTAAACTTACATGTTCCCACCACTCAGCCTAGGAAATAAAAGGACACTACACTTCGGTCCGCACCTTCACTACCGACTTGTCCCCTGTGTTTGGTGTTCATTGTCTTTCTGGTATTTCTTTACCCAGTTAACCCCTGAACGTGATCTGAACCACATGGGTCCACTTATACATGGAATTTTTTCAACAGTAAGTACCTACAGTGCTACCTGATCTGCATTTCTGGAATCCATGGATGTGGAACCACAGATATGGGGGCGGGGGGGTACACAAGTCTATGTTACATGAGAATTTTCAAATATGCGAAGGGTTGGTGCCCCTCTAATACACACACTGTTCAAGGTTCAACTTTACTTTTATGACTGGTGTATGCATCTCTGAACAGTATCAAATGGCAAGACAGATTTCAAGCAAGAGAAGGAAAATATAAAAGTGATTTGCTTTTTTTGGGGGGGGTGGCCTGCACTGCACAGCATGTAGGATCTTAGTTCCCGCCCAAGGATGAAACCTGCACCCCGCTACCCTCCATTCAGTGGGAGCGCAGTCCCACCCGCTGCACCCCTAGGGAAGGCCCAGCTGCGTCTAAAACGACTCGGAGGTGTAGGGGGCGGACCGGTCTCCGCGCCGGCAGAAGCAGGACGAGGGCAGACAGAGGTCAGGATAACTGTCTTTCCTGAAGCCTTGCCGCCATGGAGAGAGAAGGGTTCGCCTCAGAGGGCATCCCCGGGGCAAGCAGGAGGCAGACCCGAATGAACAGGTACAGGCAACCAGCAGCAGAAAAGAAGCAAGAGTCTGGGGCAAGTCTGCGCTGGGGATGAGGAGGGACGTGAGAGCAGCGAGGCCAGTGGCAGCTCCTGGGCAGCTGGCAGGCTCAAGAGGGCAGAGGCGGCTAACCAGGACCAGGGCACAGACAGGCCAAGGCCTCGATGAAGTGGCCGAGGGGAGACTTTCCTGGTGGTCCAGCGGCTAAGACGCCATGCTCCCAACAGACAGCCCAGGTGGGGCCCAGGTTCAATCCCCGGGCTGGGAGCTAGATCCCACCCGCGGCAACTAAGACCTGATGAGTGAGTGAGTGAGTGAAGTCACTCGGTCGTGTCCGACTCTTTGCGATCCCATGGACTGTAGCCCACCAGGCTCCTCCGTCCATGGGATTCTCCAGGCAACAATACTGGAGTGGGTTGCCATTTCCTTCTCCAGGGGATATTCCCAACCCAGGGATCGAACCCGGGTCTCCCGCATTGCAGGCAGACGTTTTAACCTCTGAGCCACCAGGAAAGTCCCTGACACCTGATAGAGCCCAATAAAGAAATAAAGTTGTTTTAAAAAGTGGCAGAGGGGTCCAGTGGGGGGGGGGGGCGGGCGGGAGGTGAGATCAGGAAGGCTGTCCAGGGGAGTGGTGTTTGTGGTGGACCTTTGAAGATGCTTTGGATAGGTTAGGATGGCTGAGCTCTAGGATTCCTGGGACCTGTTCAGGAAACAGCTGCAGCGTGGCAGAACCCTGGAGAATAGCAGGACATAACGAAGAAATCAGAGGAACACTGGGGGGCGGGGGGGGGGGTGGGGGGGGGCAGGTGTTATTTGTGGAGAACCTTAAAGGATCAAGCTCAAGTGTATACAGTGTGTACATGTAATTCATAACAAAGTCACTTTCATGACCATGAGACCTGCCTTAAATCCTTTTACTTGAGAACTAAAATAATGACAAAAGCCCATCTCATGATCTGGGGGATAACATCAGTGATATCAGTGCTGCTCATTACACGGTTCTCATTACATGGTTCTCATTACACGGTTCTATATGCAGAACCCAGTGGCTCAGTGGTAACGAATCTACCTGCCAAGCAGGAGACGCAGGTTCGATCCCTGGGTCAGGAAGATCCCCTGAAGGAAATGGCAACCAACTCCAGTATTCCTCTCTGGGAAATCCTATGGACAGAGGAGCCTGGCAGGCTACAGTCGATGGGGAAGTGGACATGACTGGACATAAACAACAACACGACGTAGAACAGGATAACTTGGTTAAGGACAGGTTGGTACCCACTATGACAACGTCATGGAGGGTCTCTCTCTTTTCCATTTTAAAGACTAGTAACTCAGAGGTTGAATAATGAGTGATTTGCCTTTTCCTCATTAATATAAGGTATGAAAGAAAACAATGCACAGAAATGAAATTAAACATACTCTAATCATAGTACATCTAAACTTGTGAAAACAATTTTGTTTTATGCCTGAAGCCCCAAATGTTCTTACTTACTAATTTTTGTGTGATATTTACACTCCCTTGATCTGCAAGGCTTCCTAGGTTTGAAAAATTAAGAAAGAAAATAACTATGTGTTTGAAAGTAACCAAGTAAAACAAAACAATAAGAAGCAGAGTCTCAGTAGCTTGAGAAAACAACTCAGGGATGTGATTCGCCTCCTCAGATGAACAAATGAGATGTGTATCATAAACAGCACTGATATCTGTTTAACTTTGAAAATCACATACAGTCATTAACATGATATAATCTTCCCAGCGCACCACACCTCCTATTAAAGAATAAACAATAAATTCCACACCAAACTGGGCTCTAAACCTCCAGGTCAGCATTTCAGAAATGCATTCATTCATGGATTCCTTAAACACTTCTTTATAAAAAGTTAACTCCATTTTATTCTCTGCATAACAGCAATAATAATAGTACCTACTTTACAGGCTTGTTGAAAGACATAACAGAAAGTGCTAAGAACACTGGGACAGAGTCAGCAGCAGTAAAGGTAAGCCGTGGCGCTTCTAGCCAGCCTCCATACAGGGCAGAGATTCTGAACCAAATAAAATGTAAATCCTGCCGGGAGAAGCTTATAACTTAGTAGAGGAGACAGGGAGGTAAACATAAATAATATGGTGAGACAGAAATTACCGATAGAGCTAACTGCAAAGTGTTCTGGAACTATAAAGAAAGGAATGCCTAACTGGCAGTGGGAAGGAGTGTCAGGGCAGGGAAAGCTTTGGCTGAAGGTGCAGGGGCTAAGCAGGCGGCCACGGGGAACAGGTCAGTCTGGGTCGGAATGTAAGGAATAAAGGAAGGGGATTACACATCACCCTCAGGGTCTTAGGGCCCTGGCATATAGAGACAAGAACTGCAGATGGGAATGCGAAGGTAGTCAGGGTAAGAAAGAATTATCACACAGGTACTAAGAAGCACAATGCAGTAAGAATTTAAATACTATAAAAGGTTTGTGTTTTAAAAAGCTCTTTAAGAGAACAGATGAAGAGAATGTGAAAGACAGCCTTTGAAGCTCTTGAACAATCCCAAGAGGCAGTGGTGATGGAGGGAAAGGAACAAATCAAGGATACTTTAGAGACACAAACTCAAAGGATCTAAGGACTAAATGGGTTTGTTATGGGGGTTTGAGGGGCGGGGGCAGGGGTGCTGGGTGCTAACAAAGAGTGACATGTTGAAGAGAACTTCAAGTGCCTGGTTTCAGCAGCTAACTCAATTCATGTCAGTAAGACAGGAAATCAGAGGCAGCAGCTTTTGTGGCAAGAAACCAATGAGTTCAATCTGAGACAGGTAGAATTGGGCATGTATGGCAGATAAGCAGACGGAGAGAAGTACCAGATAAATAAACCAAACTGTTTAGAACCAAGCGGTGGGGTCAGATGGGAGAGGGTAGCATGCAAATCCATTATAATGGAAACATCTAATTCATGCTCTCCAAGGGCCTAGCCAGGAATAACTTACCATTAGGTGACTCCCAGCCTCTCCAGAGCGCCAAAACCACCAGAACCAGAATCATTTAAACCACTGCAGTGAAAAACTTAAGTGACTACCACACAAGGCTGAAAGGGGTGAATGGACCAAAATGGCTCATCCATTCTCGAAATGCTGGTGATCAAGGACCAGGAGTATTAGCATCACCTGGGAGTGTCTTAGTTGACTCATTGGAAAAGACCCTGATGCTGGGAGGGATTGGGGGCAGGAGGAGAAGGGGACGACAGAAGATGAGATGGCTAGATGGCATCACCGACTTGATGGGCATGAGTCTGAGTAAACTCCGGGAGTTTGTGATGGACAGAGAGGCCTGGCATGCTGCGTTACATGGAGTCGCAAAGAGTCGGACACGACTGAGCGACTGAACTGAACTGGGAGTGTCTTAGGAATGCAAATTCTCAGGGCCTATCCCAGACCTACAGAATCAGAAGCTAGGGTTGGCATGGGGGATAATACCAGCAAACAGTGTTTAATGAGCCTTCCAGGTGATTCTGAGGCTCACTACTGCCTTAACTAATGTCCCAATTACCTGAAGGGAATGGAGTGTGAAAGAAAGAACTCCTGGGAGACAGATTCCCAAAGACTTGAGGAAATGAAGTCCTGGAAAAGGATCCAGTTTGCACAAAGACAAGCATGAGGAACTTCTGCTAATTTTCGACAATGAAGCCAAAGGAAATCAAGTCAGCAGCCCTCATGGTAAATAGCTCCCCGATTTAGGAATATCGGTCAATTCTAAAATCTAAAACATCACAAATGTGAAAAGGATGCTCAGCTTCACAGAGGATGTCATGCCACGCTTTTCCTCATTTTCTCACCAGACACCTCCTGGTTGACCAGCATCAAGCACTGATGGGATGGCCACCTAGGGTTTACAGGACCTCTGGAAATGCAACAGACTTCTGGGTCAAGCTAACTGACCAGGCCCAGGATGAAATCCTTGAGCGGGGCCTAATGGAGTCCCCTCAGGAACTAAGCCAAATCAGCCACGTATCAGATTTTACATACAAGCTTGATCCGAGCCTGGCCACAATGCGTTTTTTTCCAGTAGCAAGGACCATAAAACAAGCCCAACAAAAGCTTGAGTGGAGAGTGAAACAAAACCAAGCCAAGGCATATGGAACCAACAGGAAGAAGGGAAAGGAAATTAAAACAATGTTCATATGCCATTTATAATCCAACTTGGACACATAACCACTCCTATCCCACAAAAAGGTACTTAGTCACTTACCTTTTACCTCAGCTACTCTAAATCCTCATCCACAAGAATTGCATCATATCCTCTCATTCAAAATTATAAATAATTCAGAGATTATTTATTTTCATAATCAGCATGCATGCAATACGCAGCAAAGGCGATGGCTGGTCCTAGCAATGCGATTTCCTCCCCCTTTCCACTGCAAAAACCACCGCCTGATCTGCGTGTCCTAAACTTTCTCCCTCTACTCTTCAAAGGGGTCTTCTTTCACCTGGGACCCGTCTGGAATCCTGTTATCATGTCAGATCCTCAATCAATTCTTGGCTCTAGCAATCCGATCGGCTTCTGGAACAGTTACTACACACCTGTCCTCCTGACGTTTGAGGAGTTGTTCCTTTCTTCTGACATCCCCTCCTGCTGGGAGGTTGACATGAAGATCAGTGAGTTAATGTTTGCCAAATACTTCAGGCTTCTCGGATGAAAGGCAACATTAAAGTTCAAGCGACCTGAAGCTGGCAGGACCTGAGAGGCGCGTTGCAACTGACTCCTTAGACCTGAGCTTCAAAGAAGTAAAGCAAGGCTGCGGGGACTCATTTGTGCCGATCGGCTACCTTCTGCATTCCTGCTAAAGGCGGGCGGATTTATTCTAACATCATTTAATTCACTGGATTTCAACATTAGAAAGGCAAGGATCCTTGTGTTAGTGCTAGACTCTCGTTATAGGAAGCAGTGTATGGGGGAAAGGATCCCTTTTTCTGCCCTTGTCTACGTGGCTTTCCCTCCCTAAACTAACCTACTGCCTGGTCCTGCAACTCACACCCTCCTTCTACATGAGGGGCTAGCAGCTGCCAGCCAACACGCTTGCTTTGAGCCAACACACCAAAAAAAAAAAAAAGGTCAAAGACAAAGCCTTATGTGTATGTTGGCACGCATGTGAATTCAGGCTGCTGGGGAAAAAGTGACCCACAAAGAGCGCATTCATGGCCACATATAACTCCTGGGACATATAAATAGATGTCCTGGACTCAACACCTACTCAGTGTGAGGGAGGCGCTGTGAGCAGAGGGGCATAGGGCATTACACGGAACTCCCCACAAGCATCCTGGCACGTTAACAACTGCTAGCCCCACCTTAGAGATGAAGAAATGGAGACTCGGGAGGGCTGCAAAGTTCAGTTAACATCACAGCTAAAAGACGGCAGAGCTGGGCCACAAACTGAGCTATATCTCGAACTCCCAGCCCTGGGTCTCCGGCTCCAGCACACCAACAGGCCAGAAAAGCTGCTGAATTTGCTACACACACCCCTTGAACCATTCAATAAGTCCTCCGCGGGGCTCAGACTGGGGGAAGGGTAAATTAAATCAGTAAGGGGAGACCACAGAGTCTCATTTTAGACATCAATTTTAACCTCTTCTCCACCAAAACGTGCTTGTTTTCCCTCATTCTTTTTCAAGCAGCACAAGCAGCAATAATTGAATTGGCGAAAGATTTCATCTTATCTCTTTCCCCTGCCTTATCTCTAACAAGGCACACTGCGCTGAGGCTTAGAATGAGTTCAAAAAATGCACAGCATTTGGTGACCGAAGAAATCCGAATGCAGGACTGCAGGTGACAAAGGAGAAGAATACGGAACCCAGGTGGGGGGCAAGGTACAATCCAAGGGTATATGTTCGCATCCCTGAAGCCAGAAATAGAATCCTTAATAAGGAAGGAAGGCACTGGGGGGAAAAGTTCTCCCAGTTGTCAACTTCTGGCTCATCCATTCAAGACAAGTAAGAATTCTCCTAAACATCCTAATTTTACTCTGATTTTTTTAAGGTTCCTCCGCATGAAAATAGTCTAAATGCTCTTTCCATTACAGCTGTCTGTTCCACACGGTCTGCACAAACCTGAATATCTAAAGTGTTGACAATAACAACTGTATGTTTAAGCCAATGATGGAGGTTGGACCGGTACCTGGGAATAGCAAGAGTTTCTCTTTGAGCCCTTTCTCTCATGAAGGTCCTACGCCTTCAGGAAAGTCATTTTCCAGGGGCTGTTCTTGAGATAGAGAAAGGTATGTTTCTGTCTTTCTTTCTGGGGGGCCGGGGGAGGCCGAGGCAAATCCCCAGCACTGTAGGAAGTCAATGTGCCCTCCTCACTCGCCTGCACTGGCCTGAGGTCACCGAGAGCTGGCCTTCCGCCACCTCGGCCAGGACGCGGCCACGATGAAGAATACTACGCAGCCACTTCAGCCCAGTCAAGAGGCACCCTTGAGCGGCAAACCACCTACCGGAGGCTCCTGCACTATAAAAAGCTTTCTAGGCAGGATCTGCTGAATCCTGGACCAGGAGGCGACGACAATCTGCTAGAAGACATTCTGCTTTTCGTAAGGTTTCAGAGGAAGGAAAAGTCATTCCTCCAACTGTGCTGATGCCGCGATGACGTGGGGAAGTGGAGAATACTACAACAAACACAGGGACACATACGAACTCGCTCTGCGGAGCACAGAGGCCCAGGCAGATTAGGCAAAAGCGCATCTGTGCTCGCCAGCTTCCCCTTTAAGGCTATCGTTCCCAAGGCACATGCTTTAAACGCCATCACCAAAAGATAAGGCGACTTCAATACAAGGTTCTGTGAGGGGCGGCATTATTACCTACTGCATTCAGGTGGCCCTTTGAAAAGGCATCAGTACCATTCTGATGAAACCAGCCAGGCATGAGCCAATTAGTGTCAATGAAAATGCAGATGGTCCCCCAACCACTGCTTTTTGCAGAACCAGCATCAGGCATCCAAAGAGAGAGATGTGTGCCCCTCCGGAAGCTACTTGGTTCCTAAGTGCTTCCAGTTTAATATCTGATATTAAAAAAAAAAGCTGTTCTGGCTACACTGAACCAACCAAGCCACAAATCCTCCTTCAGCCCCCAGCTCTCTACTAGGTATGATATCTTTGCACTCGTATTTTGGATGACTCTTTCTTTGCACTAGTTCTTTCCTCCCCCCTAGCAGGCACTTTCCTAATCGGTCCTCTAGGTGAGCAACACCTGAACTCTCCAGACTCAGGGCACACCTGGCCCCCTCGCCTCTGGACCAAGCCTTCCCAGGCCCTCTCAGGACACACTACTTCCTCCCGCAGGCTGCAGTTACATCCAGTTTTAGCATCTTTGTATTCCCAGTTCCTAGCCCAGGGGGACACACTGCAAAACTAGGTTTATTGAATGAATGGGCCAACGAACTAACCCTTTTGAAGAAATTCACACGTTGGTGGAAACCCTGTAACCCATCCACAGCCAGCGGTCTGGAAATTCCTCACCTTCACAAAGACCCAGCAACAGCCAGCCCCTGGACGGACTGAAGGCAAAGCCCACAATCGGCCTTAAGCCGTAGGGAGGAGGGGTGGGGTGGGGGTGACGGGACCTGGAGGAAGTGGGAAGGAAAGGGGGTGTCGGGGCAGCGCTTCCTCACTGCTCCTCAAAAAGGTGAAAAACCCCTTCCGAGCGTTGAAACCCCAGAAGCAGGGGTCAAGTCAGGAGAAAGGGAAAACGGTGTCTGAACGCCACCCTTGGAACTTGTTAATATTCAGAACTTGCGGCGTTCGCGGTGGAGACCTGCTCTGAAATTAGGGGGCCACAGGGTCTCCCTGTGAGTCAGCCGACCACCCAAGTAGGGGCCAAGACGCCCAGAAGTTTTGTGGCAAGATTGTGGCCTAGTGGAAGGGCATGGAAATTTCTGCCTCTCAAGATCCTGTCTCCTGGAGGGTGGGGGGGAGTCGGGGGCGGGGGGTGTGGAACACAGGAGGGTCGCGGCGGGGGACCCGCTCCAGCTTGAGAGGCAGAGACGTCTTTGGCTTTCATCCTCCGGCCCCCGCCGTCTGGGTATCTCAGCTGCCCTCACTAGGCCCTCTGTGGTTCCCCAACAGAAAACGGCAGTGGGGAGGAGGGGGCGAGAGTGTGAGTTTCACCGTCCACTCTGCAGACAGCGCACACCTTCCACCGTAACTCCAAGCCGTGAGCATTAGCGGGCGGCTCCCACCGCCACTTAACAAGTCCAGCTGCCCGGCCCCCTCGCGCTCCCGCTGCCCTGCCAGGCGTCCCGGGCCGCCGATCCCAAGTCGGCGTGGCCAGCGTTTGCCCAAGTCATCGGCAAGGCACCCGGAGCGCCTAGGGCGGCCCCCAGCCTGGGGCCCGACTCCCCGCCCCAGACGCCGCTTACCTGCTTACATGGCCCCGTCGGAACCCCGGAGTCCCGCGCCGAAAGGCTGCCCTCCGCGGGCGGCGGAGCCCCAAGTCCCCCCAAGGAATTGATTCCAGTGGCTGGCGGAGGAGGGGCGGAGGGAAGGAGCCGGAGGAGGCGAAAGGGGAGGGAGGTTTCCGCCGCGATCCCGGCGCGAGAGCGCCCGGAGAAGGGGGGAAAGGAGAATCACCCCGGCGCGGGGCTGTCCCGCCAGAGAGGGGGCCGGCACGGGGAGGCTGGCCGAGGTGGGAGGGGACGCGCCGCCAGGGGCCACGGAGTGGCGGCCGCTCGCCGAGGACCGGCGCCCGGAGGGCAGGCGGCGGAGCGAGGACGAGCGCAGCAACCTGCCCCCGGACTGCGCCCGCCGCGCCCTCCCCGGGGAGAGAAAAGTTGGGACGAACTTTCAGGGGCCGGGAGAGCCAGAGCGGCAGGAAATGCGAGCGGCCGCGAGAGGAGGGAGGAAGGGGCCTGGCGAGTGGGAGGGGACGGAGCAGGCGCCGGCGGCCGCGGCTCCCCCACCCCCGGGCCCGGCGCGGCGGCGCGGGGGGAGCGCGGGGCGCGCGCCGGGGGCGGGGAGGAATGCGGCGGGGCGGGCGGGCGCGCGCGCGGGGGCGCAGCGGGGCGGCGCGGGAAGGGGAGCCCCGGCTCCGAGCCCCGGGCGCGCGTCCTCGGGGACGTCACAGCGCTGGAATCCGAGGAATGCCGAGCTGCCGGAGCTCCTTCTGCAGGCCCGGGAGAAGTCGCGCACTTTTATAAATGTGGTGGCTTTGGGAGAAGGTTTTCAAAGGTGAGGGCTGGGCAGGGAGGACGGGGTGAAACTCCCCGGAGTAAGAGACTGGGGGAGTGGGGAAAGCGAAGGGACCACAGCGAGCCCACCTAGCGCCTCTCCCGGGCGGGGCGGCGGGGAGGCAGGAAAAATCCCACCGAGACCTCCGCAACCTGCAGAGGCGAGGCCGCGGCGGGGACTGGCCCGCCCCGACCTAGAGCGGCCCACCTTATTCGGGGGACCCCTCCAAGCAGGATGTCCCCACGCAGCCACTGCACAGGGCAAACAGACCCGGAGAAAGAAGGTGGCTTCGCAGAGCAGACAATGTTAAAGTTATCTGTCCAGGACTCCTGGAACCTCTGGGTACCAAACCTGTGGCCTAAACCACCCCTCACCCGCTCCTCCGGGAACCGCACAGTTAGTCTACCCAAGGAATTCGTGTACCCAAGGAGTTAGAATCGTTTTCCCGGCTTTTTCCGTGTCACAGAATCGCCCCACCCAGCCGGCGTAGGCACTGGGAGGAAACTTCCTTCGTATTTTCGGGGGTGGAGTTAATGAGACGCAGCTGGTGAGACGAACCAGGCTCTCGGAGCCCGGGCCGGGAACCCGGGTTTTCGGACTTCCCCTGCCGTCACCGGCGAGGAGTGTCCCCGTCCCTGAAAGCCTTGACCTCTGTAGCTGTAAAAGTTAAAGGATTTGCCTGTTTTTCTGTGGTCCTTGGCATTGCAAAAATAATGCCTTAGGAGTCTGTGGTCTTATTCGGGCCCGATCCTTTCAGCCTTTCTGAGGTTGAATAGGGTCCTCGGAGAATTGCCACTGAGGATGTCGTTCCAAGTTCCTTCCGTGTCCCACAACTCAGAATTCCCGGGCTCTTGGGGAAGAGTCTTCTGTACCCATCAGGTACAAATCTGTGGTCACGTGACTTCCCTGAGCACTTGCCCACATGCAAAACTACAAAGAAGCAGAGAAGACCTTAAAGGGATGAAAGGGAATAGGCTGAAGAGAGTTAAAATCAGTTTCTCCAACTTTCAAGAAATAGCTGGATACTTTCAATATGGACTTGCTGGATTTCCAAAGAAAATTAGGGAGTGCCTTATTGTCCACCAGGAAGTGTGGAAGGCACTTCATGTGCTCTTGTACTATTATCCCCATTTCAGAGGTGAGGAAAGTGAGGTGTGAAGACATTCTCAGTCTCACCAAGGACCACACAGCAAGTATACTATGATAATGGACCCTAGTGTGTCTGGCCCCAAAATGCAAACTTATAAACTCTTTAACCAGGACAGGATTAAGATCTAAGATAAGGAAATGCCTACAGGCTCTCAAGGTTTCTTGGGGTTACAGGCCTCTTGGGGTTGCAAGGAAAAGACGTGGCATTTGTGTATTTTTGCTCGAAAGTCACTTTGATACCAGACTCTCGCGCACAACACGCTGAGACTGTTGTGTAGAAGAGAAAGGACTTGTATGTACACAGCAGTTGTACCTGGGTGACCCTGAGCAAGCCACTTCACCTGTAGGCCTGAGTTTCATTGTGAAGTGGGATGTGACATCAACTTCGGAGCTTGGTTGAAGGAGTTCATCTCTGAAGTCTTTCCCAGCCTGAACTAGGATGAATATTTACTCCTCTGTGCAGATGGCATGCCTATGGAGGAAGCTAAGTGATAAAGCCAGGATGTCTTGGGGGAAGGATTGTTTTCACACCGCCTTCAGAATCAAAATAAATGTTGAGAATGTTACTGGGTGTTCAACAGCAAAACAGAAAACCACCAAATAAGATTTAGTACTACTCCTGTGGGCTCATTTTTATTTTAAATAATTTTACTACTAAAAAAAAAAAATGCCTTAGTAATTTAAAAGCCCATAAACTGGTTAAAAAAACTTTCATTCTCTAGATAAATATATAAAAGTAGTCACAAGTTTCTTTCATAAGAGAAAGAAACAACCCATTGCCTAAGTCTTCTTTATACTTGAGTCTCCTCAATATGCATCAGAGTGACTAGGAGCTTGGTTGATGGGATAAGCTCCAAACATATCACTACACATTTATTTCAAACTTTGTAATTTTAGGACCTTGTCAATATTAAATATGCTCCCAAATTTTTCAATTGATTCTAAGCCCAATTTAAGCTACAAATAAAGTTCAAATCTCATGGACCACCGTGATTCCTCCCACCTCCGAGGTGTTTCTCATTAATTTATTAATTTTGTACCTTTAAAACCATTGAGAAGCAAAACAAAATAAGTTCCCCAATCAAACAAACCTGGAAAGTGATCAGGCTCTCTTTGGAGAAATCTGACAACCACTAGGGGCCTTCTACAAAATGTAAAGTCATAGATAGAGAGAGAGAGAGAGAATGTTTGCTTTTATCCTAAGTCTAATTTCAGTTCCTAAGAGGATATTTGGCAGTTTACTGTCAAAGAGGAAAAGAGAAAAGAGAAGCTTTTTCAAAATACACGTCCTCTGTAAGCCCTGCTCCCCATGTCTCATTCATCTTATCCCCATGGTCTAGGGTAGAGAGACTCCAGTTGGTGTATATATATATATAATTCATAATCCATAAAAATGTACATACAACGTGACTTTTTCATGCAGATATTTCCATGTGAAAACCACCCAAATCAGGATATAGAAAATGTCCGTCAGCACAAAAACTCCCCTTAAGTGACTTTTCAGTCAGTATCACCTCTCAAGATTAACTTCTACCACCATAGGCTAGTTTTGCAGGTTCTCAAACTTCGTATAAATAGAATTATAAATATAATGTGTGTTATGTATATGTGGGTCTGGGTCACAAGTTGCTTACCCATTCTTCTGTTGGTATACTGGGTAAGTATATTTTGAAAACATTTCCCAAGTAATTCCGTTATGCCTTGACTACCTCCAGTTCAGAACTGTTGAGTTACAACAAAAGTAATCATAAATAAGCCTAGATTATTAACACCTACAAAAAATATTAAGTAGCAGAGGAGGAAAAAACATTTTGGAACAACCAACTTTAAGAGTTTTTTTAATGGTAGTACACATTCAGAGATTCTTCTCAATAAAAACAAATTAGGCAATTGACTGGAGTACAGACTTCAGGTCATCTAGTGACTTTTGAAAAAGCTATGTGACTATGCAGAACTGTCACGTACAGCCACAAGCACAGTAAACAGTACTCCAGGAGCTCAAATAGTCTGCAGTGTGAATGGCATCCTCTGGATAGGGCACTGTGGTGGCTGTGATATTATGAGCTCTCATTTTAGAGATATTAATAACTTCATGGAATCTGCTTTGGAAGAATCATTTCTGACACATAAGACTGAGCCCTTCCCTCCTGGTTGCATCTTTGTGGACTTTAAATGTGGGGAAGAAAAGTGCCTTTTTTGAGTGGGGGTGTCAGGGGGGCATGCCATTCAGCTTGTGGGATCTTAGTCTTAATTCCCCAACCAAGGATTGAATCTGCACCCTTGACAGTGAAAGTGCTGCACCCTAACCACTGGACCACCAGGGAATTCTGAAAAAGTGACTTCCTAAGACTCAGATCTCCCCATGGTGACTAAAGGCAGGAAGTCACACCATGCTCAAATAAATACTGCTAACATAACAGAAGAGGTGGCAAGAATATACAGAAGAACTATACAAAGATCTTCATGACCCAGATAATCACGATGGTGTGATCACTCACCTAGAACCAGACATCCTGGAATACGAAGTCAAGTGGGCCTTAGGAAGCATCACTACGAACAAAGCTAGTGGAGGTGATGGAATTCCAGTTGAGCTGTTTCAAATCCTGAAAGATGGTGCTGGGAAAGTGTAGCACTCAATATACCAGCAAATTTGGAAAACTCAGCAGTGGCCACAGAACTGGAAAAAGTCAGTTTTCATTCCAATCCCAAAGAAAGGCAATGCCAAAGAATGCTCAAACTACCTCACAATTGCACTCATCTCACATGCTAGCAAAGTAAGGCTCAAAGTTCTCCAAGCCAGACTTCAACAGTATGTGAACCATGAACTTTGAGATGGTCAAGCTGGATTTAGAAAAGGCAGAGGAACCAGAGATCAAATTGCCAACATCCTCTGGTTCATTGAAAAAGCAAGAGAGTTCCAGTAAAATATCTACTTTTGCTTTATTGACTATGCTAAAGCCTTTGACTGTGTGGATCACAACAAACTGGAAAATTCTTCAAGAGATGGGAATACCAGACCATTTGACCTGCCTCCTGAGAAATCTGTATGCAGGTCAAGAAGCAACAATTAGAACTGGACATGGAACAACAGATTGGTTCCAAATCGCGAAGGAATATATCAAGGCTGTATATTGTCACCCTGCTTATTTAATTTATATGCACAGTACATCATGAGAAATGCCAGACTGGATGAAGCACAAGCTAGAATCAAGATTGCCGGGAGAAACATCAAACACCTCAGATATGCAGATAACACCACTCTTAGGGCAGAAATCGAAGAACTAAAGAGTCTCTTGATGAAAGTGAAAGACGAAAGTGAAAAAGTTGGCTTAAAACTCAACATTCAGAAAACTAAGATCATGGCATCTGGTCCCATCGCTTCATGGCAAATAGATGGGGAAACAATGACAGACTTTATATTTTTGGGCTCCAAAATCACTGCAGATGGTGACTGCAGCCATGAAATTAAAAGATGCTTACTCCTTGAAAGAAAAGTTATGACCAACTTAGCATATTAAAAAGCAGAGACATTACTTTGCCAACAAAGGTCCATCTAATCGAAGCTTTGGTTTTTCCAGTAGTCATGTATGGATGTGAGAGTTAGACTATAAAGAAAGCTGAGCACCGAAGAATTGATGCTTTTGAAGTGTGGTGTTGGAGAAGACTCTTGAGAGTCCCTTGAACAGCAAGGAGATCCAACCAGTCCATCCTAAAGGAAATCAATCCTGAATATTCATTGGAAGGACAGATGCTGAACTAAAACTCCAATATTTTGGCCACCTGATGCAAAGAACTGACTCATTTGAAAAGACCCTGATGCTGGGAATGATTGAAGGTGGGAGGAGAAGGCAACAACAGAGGATGATATGGTTGGATAGCACCACCGACTCAATGGACACGAGTTTGAGTTGGTGATGAACAGGGAAGCCTGGCGTGCCCATGGGGTCGTAAAGAGTTGGAAACGAATGAGCAACCAAATTAAACTGAACGTAACAGGAGACTTTTGTGGACTCATGAATAAGACGAAAGTGCAAGATACCTGTTTTTCCAGTCTCTTTTTGAGGCCCACCATACCTGCACCCTTTATGTTACGTACTGTCTCCATTTCTTCACCTTTCCTCGTGTCTCAGTTCTCTCATTCTTGATATACCCTGGGCTCTGGCCACCAAGCCTTCTGGGCACCTTATTATCACCCCACTTCACCTCTCTTCTTTTATCCACCTCTCAGGAAAATGCTCCCTGCCTTCCAAAGGTATCATCCTCTGACTTAAGTCATAGAAGAGAGGGCCCCCAGATCCATGCCCATCAACCAAGGTCACAAATGAATTATTGCCTTGTTATTTCCTTCTGGAAAGAATTCCAAAGATTTTGGGGTTGTGTTCTTTCAAGCTGGGAGGAGAAAGATAAATCTGTCCTCTGAGACACTGTGCCAGCTCCCCTGGCAACTGCAGTTGACCACGTGGGCAATGGTATCAGCAAGGGTCATATACACCAGGGCAGCCTCACTCTAGACCAATCACTAGTTTTTCCAAAGAAAATGTACAAGACGCAACCAATCGTTTACTCTTTAAAATCTGATACAATAGCAATATTTATTATTCAAGTACACTTGAGAAAGATAATTCACACACATTTGTACTATTTTCAGCAAGTTAAAAGAAATAAAACCTAGGCACCATGAAGTATCTTGCCTATTTCAATGTATTCATTATTCTCTACTAATTTCACCTTAGATCACAAACACACTTTGAATCATGTCTTAAAGGTGCTAACTGGTCACATTCACCGGTCTCAGCTTGCTGACTTTCTCCCCTGCTCTTGGCCCCCACCTTGTCGTTCAGCCTTTCCAGGCTTGATGAGAACACACAGTTTTCCTCCCACACTGACATGTGCGTCCCGCGCGCACAGACACACACACACACACACACACACAAATCATCACCATAGCCTCCATGGGGCATACTGCCAAGGAAGAGTTTACCCTCCTTTTACTGCTGAAAGTCATCTATTACCCAGGGAGGGTGGGGGGGGAAAGGTTTCAGTATTTCCAAAATCTTTTCTAAAGAGCTTCTTAATTTTTATTTAAGCCATCTTCAACTTTGTAATGAAATAGAGTCATTAAAAAAGAAGGAAAGAAAGAAAAGAGAGAAGAAAAGGAAGGGAGGGAGAGAGGAATGAAAAGGAGAAAGAAAGGCTCTCTGTAGTCAGTTACATGTGATCGATAAACTCAAAACCATAGTCTATTAGAGTGTAGCAGATCTGGTGCGTGCGTGCTAAGTCGCTGCAGTGGTGTCCTGCTCTTGGCGACTGTATGGACGGTAGCCCGCCAGGCTCCTCTGTTCATGGGATTCTCCAGGCAAGAATATTGGAGTGGGTTGCCATGCCCTCCTCCAGGGGATCTTCCTGACCCAGGGATGGAACTCATGTCTCCTCTGCATTGGCAGGCAGATTCTTTGCCACTGAGTCCTCAGGGAAGCGACTTGCTAGCTATGTGACCCTGGGCAAAGTACTAAAGCTCTCCCACCTGAACTTCCTCACCTGTAAAATGAGGAATTATGAGCATGTCTCTTGTAAGGTTGAATCAACGAGGAGTAGTAAGGTTGTGGTGAGTGAGTCAGTACGTAGGAAACTCTTCAAACAGCACCTGGTTCACATTGAACTCTCAATGTGTTACGTACGTATTAATACCATCACCAACCTCATTCTGTAGATTTCTTACAGATTGGATTTCTTGCCTTCAGCAGGAAAATCCATCTGAATCTCAATCCAAATTCCCAGAAGAAAGAATATGTCTTCAGGTGTCAGTGTAGGATCTTAGAGATGGAGCAGGCTGGGTGCATTTCTCTAGGTGGGAAGGAGAATTCTCAGACAGGATAGAGTGCCCAGGGAGGCATCTGAAACCACAATGAGAAGGGTAGGGGGGCTTTTTTTTTTTTTAACCGAAGTGAAGTCTTGAGAATTCCTCTGTTCACACCTGGCTCCTCATGGTAGAGAAGAAGGTGACCTCCTAGGATGGGAGTGACAGAGGGAGGAAGGAAGAGAACCAATATTCATTGAGCACTTGCGATGCGCTAGGAACAAGGCTAGGTCCTGTATGTACGCAATCTGAAGTAGGGCTTGTGATGGTGTTTGAAGGTTGTAGGCTGAACGGTGTCCCTCCGAAATTCATACGTTGAAGTCCTAAGCCCCAACAGGGCTGTATTTGGGGATAAGGACTTTACAGAGCTAATTGCATGAAGTCATGAAGGTGGGGTTCCAATCCAATAGGACCCATGTCTTTATAAGTAGAGGAAGAGATTCCAGAGCTTTCTCTCTATGTGTGCACAGAGGAAAGGCCATGTGAGGACACAGAAGGAGGCTATCTGCCCGCCAAGGAGAGAGGCCCCTCCAAAAACCAACCTGACAGCACCTTAATTTGGACTTCCAGCCTCCAAAACTGAGAATATTGGTTTCTGTCGTTTACACCACACAGCCTGTAGTGTCTCACTGCGGCAGCCCTAGCAGGCTGATACATCGAGGTTAGTGTTTTTGTTGTTTAACAGAGAAATAAACTGAGATCTCAAGACCTTAAATAGCTGCATTTAGACGAGTACCTAAGTACCTATGTACATGGCAGAACCACGATTCGAATATGGACCTCTCTAATTCCAATTGTTCATTTTCTTTCTAAGCCATCATGTTGCCGCAAAGTTTATTGAGTACCAGGATAGGTCAGGAATAGGGGTAGGTGGTGGCCGAGCTTGTATGGTATAAACGGGACACGAAACCATCAACAGGGTAGAGTCAAAATTCCCATGAAGAGGACAGCTGTACTTGGCTGATGTTAAATTCTGCTAATAAGAAGACACATATCCAGAGTATGTATCTCCGATTATTTTAAATCCTTCTGTCCCCATGTCTTTCTGAGTACACCTAGTAAAAGGGGGAAGGGAAGCTGCTGCCATGTGGTCTTGGAGCGAATCCTTTCAAAGAACTCACTACTAATGTCACTACTAATTATTTCTTCAGGGAAGCCTGGTGCGCTGAAGTCCATGGGATTGCAAAGAGTTGGACATGACTGGGCGACGGAACAACAGCATTTTTGTCATCGGCTCCCAAGATTCCTATGAATTAAAGTCCTCACTTTTTAGCTTCATGAAGTCCAAGAAGTGGCGGTTTGGGTCCACGGTCCTTCCTAGCACACAGAAGATCGCCTTCGACTGGCCTGAAGTCACCATTTCTGGTAGTGCAGAGTCATTTCTGTTCGTGACCTCAATCTCAAAAGGTCAGAAATACCCTAGTTTCTAAGAATAGTTGCTTGTGATTCTCTCATGAATCCATGAACTGAGCTAAGCGGTTCTTCGTCCTGTTTATATCCCTACCTGGGCCAGCTCTGAGGAAGGTACACAGCTATAGAATTTACCAGGGCTGGCCAAGGAGCCATCAACACCTCAAGGAGCTGCGTGAGGGCAGGTCAATGAGAGCTGTAATGATCCCTGTCTAACCATCTCCAAAATATCTGCCTGTTGTCATTTTGTGGCATGGTAGTGGCAATAGGTGCCAGGTTGCTAAGAATAACTGGGCTAGAGAAATCCTGAGTGGAATCTTAAAATCATTGTTTGTAGGAGATAAAGTGATGGCTAAGTGCACTGTTATAAAAGTCAAGTCAGCCAGGACGTTTCCGAGTAAAATCTCAATAGATTCCCTCTCTTCACTATGTACATTTTCCAGTCCTTTCCCACCAACCTCAGAGGAAAAATGTTTAAAGCCAGAGCGTCAGTCTGTACCTTCTTAAAATGATGGCATTCAGAATAAAGGGCCAGGCGAGATACAGCCCTTTCACTGACACTGTGTTGCTAATATTCGCAGCTGCCCTAAAACCTCCCTGAAAATATATCCAGCCTGAGGAAACCGGATTCCAACTTTATGGGCACTGACTCTTCTCCATCTCGTGTCCTGAATGTGACATTTAAATAAAGCCCCAATAAAAGGTAATTCATTAGTTTGTTTTTTTCCCCCTCACCTCTTTGGTTCTGAGCTTATTTTCAAATGTAATTTAAACACCTAAATGAAATTGTCAATAAATAATAATGCAAACTGTACTACTGCAACTTATGGAAGTAAAAAAAAGCTAGATAGACTTCCAGATGGATCGCAGATTCAGAGAGGACTGGAAAATAGGACAAGAAAGGGTGCGTTTGTTTCTAACATTGGCCGCTATTGCCAGAACACCCCTCTGAAGGTATGGGCCATGAAAAGAATCTTCTGCTGTGATTAGCAACAAGGAACAACTTTGCTGGGGGAGGGAAGAATCGGTCGTGTTTGGGATGCCTTTCTAAAGAACATGGACTCCCCAGCCTGCAGGGGTGAGATAGGGTTACCCCCAAGTATGGGCAGGGCTATGTCAGTGAATCCAATAGCACTAAATCAAAACCTCCTCTTAAGACCCGGCTGCTTCCTGGCTGCCTCCCCTAGAATAAGGGGTGACTCAGAGGGTGGCTGACTCCCTGACTTCAAACATTTCTGAGTAATTCCCACAGACCCAGACAAGGGCAATTAGAGGACTGGTTTGGAATGACCACTGAGGATTGCAAGATACTTATGGTGGCCAGCAAGGCAAAGGCAAATGGTCTAGGAAGCTCAATTTTGAGGTGCCTTCTGCTACAATTAGGAGACAGAGGTACCTTCTGACATCCTAAATCTTAAGATGCTAGAAGGAGTTTACTCATGTAGGAGGGCACGTCCTGAGCTTCCCTCCCGATGGGCACCTCTGAGGTCCTGGGATACACAAAGGACAGAACTTTTATATGCTGAAAGAAAAACTAGCTACCTTTCCAATCTAATTTCCAACTATACTTCCCTGGCTCCCTCTGCCCCCTGGATGCCGGCATTCTGCTATTCCTTGAACATACACTCCGAATACTCTCCCACCCCAGGATCTTTGCATGTACTGTTTCCTCTGCCCAGAACTCCACTCCTCTAGGTGTTTCTTCACTTCAGTCCTTGGACAGAACTTTCCCAACCATCCTGTCAAAATAGAACCTCTTCACACTCCATCCTCTGTTCCTGTGCATGCTCAGTCATGTCTGACTCTTTGCAACCTCGTGGACTATATAGCCCACCAGTCTCCTCTGTCCATGGAATTTTCCAGGCAAGAATATTGGAGTGAGTTGCCATTTCCTCTTCCAGGGGACCTTGCTGACCCAGGATTGAACCCATGTCTCCTGCATCTCCCGCATTGGCGGCTGGGTTCTTACCACTGAGCCACCTTGGAAACCCTCTCTTCCTTCACCCTGCTGTAATTTTGTTGATAGCACACACACTACCTAACATTATATATCTATTTATATTATCTATTTACATTTGTTTGCTTATTGGCCCAACCCAACGTCTGCCATTCCAGACGCTCCATCACAGGTAGAGATTTTTGTCTGTGTCGGTCACCACTGTATTCCACTGCCTGGTACATAGATCTTCAACAAACTTTTTATGAATATTTGGATAAATAAAAACTGTATAATTTCATGTAATTATATACAGTTATTTTCCTGTGCTCAGAATTCTACATGTACTATGTTATTTAATCTTTACAAGAACCCTATGATGTAGGGGTTATAATCTCCCATTTACAGATGAAGAAATTGAGGATTAGAGAGATGGAATAACGTGTCTGTTTTTGTTGTTTTTTCTAGCTGGTGGTTTCTGTGTTTAGGGGGTTTTGATGTTTGTTTGCTTTTTTGTCTTTGGTGGCACTGGGTCTTAGTTGAGGCACACAGGCTTTCTCTAGTTGTGGCACGTGGACTTAATTGCCCCATGGCATGTGGGATCTTAGTCAGGCTCCTCTGTCCATGGGGATTCTCCAGGCAAGAATACTGGAGTGGGTTGCCATGCCCTCCTCCAGGGGATCTTCCCACCCAGGGATCAAACCCAGGTCTCCCACATGGCAGGTGGGTTCTTTACCATCTGAGCCACCAGGGAAGCCTGGACTTATCTCCATTCCGAACATACTCTGTTCTTCATTTTATGTACAGCCTCTCTTTTGCTTATTTTATAATTTTCCCTCTTTATGCCCTGTTCCTAACTTGGTTCTCTTCCTTCAGATTTGCATTTGATATTGTATGTCTAGGGCAGTAAATGATAGTTAAGGGTTCAGCTAGTTTGCCTGGACTGACCTCCTGGTTTTGCCACTTAATAGCTGTAACATTAGGAAATTCTTGGTCATGATTCTTGAATTTTGGTCTCTCTCCTTTTCCTTTTTTTCCTTCTGTGTCTCTGATACAGAGACTTTAACACTAACCTGATTCTCCATGGTTCTTTTCTCTCCATTTTCCATTCTTTATCCTTACACTTTCTTTGCCTCCTGGGGAAACTCCTTAACCTAATCTTCCAACTCATATATTTACTAGATACCTTCATTCTGTAAGCAAGCCATTGAATTATTTATTCAGTAATTACAGGGTTTTAAAATTATTTTTTCCATTTTATTGAGGTATAATCAACAAAATTGTTAGATACTTAAAAATATATGATGCCATGATGTGATATATGTAAACATTATGAAAGAATTTTGCCCATTAAGTTAACACATCTATCATCTCACATATTTACTGTTGGCGGGTGGGTGAGAACCTTTAAATTCTACCCCTCTTAGCAAATTTCAATTACACAAGAGTGTTATTGACCATAGTCACCAGGTTACACATTAGGTCCTCAGACATTATTCATCTTGTAACTGAAAGTTTATACCCTTTTACCAACCTCTCCCTATTTCCCCCACCCTCAAACTCCTGTTTCTACTCTAATTCTATGAATTTGACTTTTTTTTTTTTTTTAGATTCCACCTAGAAGTGACACCATCAGTACTGTCTTTCTCTGTCGGGCTTCATTCTAATTCTTTTACTTTTCTAGTAAGAACTGTTTATTCTCACTTTATGTCTCCAATATCTTCTCTCACCTCTTCAAGCATATTTGTTATTCTGGTTTTAAATTCTTTTCCTCTTTTCCATGAGTTCTGCTTTCTCTGACATAAGTTGTTCAGTTGGTTGTTCCTCAGACTCACAGTCCTCAGTATTTGCCCTCTGAACTCATCCTTGTTCCTTCGGGACGTGTGTGTGTGTGTGTGTGTGTGTGTGTGTGTGTGTGTGTGTGTGTGTGTGTGTGTGTGTGTGTGTGTGTGTGTGTGTGTGTGTGTGTGTGTGTGTGTGTGTGTGTGTGTGTGTGTGTGTGTCCAGTTGCTCAGTCGTGTCTGACTCTTTGCCACCCCATGGCCTGTAGCCTGCCAGGCTTCTCTGTCCATGGGATCTTTCAGACAAGCATACTAGAGTACGTTGCCATTTCTTCCTCCAGGGGATTTTCCCTAACCAGGGACGGAACCCGCGTCTCCTGCATCTTCTTCATTGGCAGACTAAGTCTTCATCCCTGAGCCGCCTTGGTTAGCAGAATTCACCTGTGGAGAGGGGCAGACATCTATAGTAAGCTTATGCTGCTCTAGATGAATTGGTGCCCAAATTTGTTATGTGCATTTGTGGGAAAGGCACAGGGCTTTGCTCAACTGGTCTCCAAAGAACTTCTGAATTATCTTTTATTGGAGGCAGCCACTCTGTATCATAAGTAGATGCCATAGTGGGGATGAGAGCGAGGAGATGTGTGTGTGGAGGGGGTATTATTAAGGACTGGTCAGACCAGCTACACTCACTGCCATCTGCTTATACCCGTACCTGGTCTGAGCTCTGCCTTATAGTCACCCCACTGCTTCTGGCCTATGCTCTGAAATCCTGCCTCCATGGTACCCAAAGGAGGGGGCAAATCTTCCTACGGCAACACGGATGAGAAAAGGGCAGAACTAAAACATTTCGCCCAAACTGAGTCCCTGCTCATGACCCCAGGGCTTCCCCACCCCTGGTCAGTTTCCCTGCTGGTAGATCAAGTCAGCTCCTATACTCTCCAAGAATTTCTTTCCGTGGCTAACTGCTGAGCACAGTTCCAAGGTCTGTCATCTCCTGTGGCATTTCTCCAGGAGAGAAGACTCAATCTGTATTTCTCTGCTATCTTGCCCTGAACCAGAAGCTTCGTAAATTTCCCAAGATCACCAGCTGTGAGTGAAGGAGCTGAGGTTCAAGCTTTGATCTTTTTCACTCCAATCCTTGTGATTGTAGCCCCTAAACTATGCCCAGGGTTTGCTGAAAGGTGATTGGGTCAAATTATCCATACAACTAAAAAATTATTTCATTCCAAATGTTTCCCACTAACCAGAACATGGGTTCCTTAGAAGAATGGCAAACTTCAAGTCTGAGGAAAGAAATGTACAAGAAAGGTATCAAAAGAACACTAGGGTCATAATCAAAGAACTCAGGAACCACCTTGAAGAGATTCTCAGTGGGTGTAGATAAACCAATTTTAGCACCAGTAAGTATAATAACAGCGATTAGTTATAAAATTTCAACTGTGTTGAAACCCATTAAGTTCATAATGGTACAAGAAAAAAGAAGAAAAAGAGAAAAAACCCCTAACTAGTCACCATTGGAACCAACTCATTATTTTGAAAAATGATAAATGAAGGCATAGAAATAAATCACCATGTCTTTCCTAAGAAATTACACCACTGGTAACCAAATAGTAGATGAGGAGGGATTTTACATGATGGAAATACCCTAGATAACAAATAAAAGGGATGATGAAATTAGAATATCACTATTTGCAGCTTCTGATAAGGAATGGATCTAGGCAAGAGCTTCAGTGGTTGCTAACATCACAAAAAGAGGGCTATTTTGAGGACTAAAGAGAGTCAAACATATTTTGTTTTGAAAAAGATAATCTGAACCTGATCAGGCCTCTAGATAGAGTTAGCTACCAAGTTACAAAAAATGCACGTCAGATGAATATGTTCAAACAGACCTCAAAGATCAGTAAATGAGCATTAGCAAAATGTAGGCTGTGGGAGTGTCTAGAAGAAAACTTTTTTTTTCCTTTTAAACAAATAAATTTCAATGGTGGGGAAGAAATAAGGTTAATGTATAGATTAAGAGACTTAAAAGACATATCAACTGTCATGACATGTGGCCTTATCTGTATCCTGATTCAAACAGCATCTAAGTAAAAAGTTATTTATTCTATTTATGAAGACCTTTGAACACTGATTAGATATTAAGAAATTGTTATGAAATATTTTAGATAACTGATATTGTTTTTATGTTGAAAATAGTTCCTCCTCTTTTAAATATATGTACATATATGTACACATATTTTCAAAATTTATTATGGTTGAAATGTTATATTTCTGCTTTGCTTCCAAATAAGACAGGAGGTGAGAAATTTATGGGGCTATAGGTAAAGCAAGATTGGCAAAGAGTTTATGATTGCTGAAACTTGTTGATGGATATAAGGACATTCATTTTACTATTCTGGTTAATTTTGTATAAGTATGAAATAATAAAGTTAAAAGCCTAATAATAAAGAGTTTAAAAAAGAAAAATAGAATAATATGTCCTCATTTCAAATATTATTGAAGTATATAATTAAAAGATAGGTTGCATGTTTTTAAATCCTATTTCCATCTTAAAATTCCCTGCAGGTGATCACTTTAATTCTATACTGATACAAAGGTTTTATGAGTTATTTTATAGCTATATACATGTCAAGTGCAAGAGAAAGCTGAAGCAAAGCGTTAGCTATTACAAAATGCTGTCAGCCATCCTACATTTTTGGTAAGATAGACACAAGATTGTACGGTTTTTTAAAAGTCTGTAATTATACATATCAAACTGCTAACAAAATAGAAGAGAAAAATGACATTTTCATTTGTACTAAATTTGGGATTTGAAGCTATTAGAACAAGTTCCAAGATATTTCACTTAGGAGAAAACACAGTATAAACATTCTAAACTGAGGAAACAAATTTGTTTAGGATTGGATAGAAGGAATCTTCACTCAAATCAAGTAAACATAAGTATAGCTTAGGGCTCCTTTAGATGGTGCATTCCACTACTGATTTTGATTTTTAAGTTCTACTGAATTTATACATAACTTTTCAAGTGCACACACTCCATGATCCATGATCTGGATTTGAAGTCAGAAGAACTGAGTCTATTGGTAACCTGTGTGCTGGGAATCCAAACAACTGGTCAATCCTGTCAATGAGGTTTTTAAAATCATCTGTTTCAGCTAGAAATACTCCATTTAAATACTTGATAAATTACTCACAGTAAAAAAAAAAAAAAAAAAAAAAGAAATTACTCACAGTAGACCTGTCCAGGAAAGAGAAGAAAAGAAAGCTCAGCAAGCATAAGAATATAAATAGCCACCAAGTATCATAACTACATGGACCTTATTTAAAAACAGAGAGAGAAACACTTAGGGTGTGCATCAATCTTATTATCTCTTTTCTGACAAGAAGCAGAAAGATGGACTTGTAGGGCCCTTCTGCATGCCAGGAACCACCTACTCCCACCCATCTGCTAGGCCAGCTCCATATGTTCTCTAAAATCAATGTATCTCTTTGTGAGATTTTTTTTTTTTCCAATTAGGGAGAGCATCTTTCCTACTCAATTTTTCTGCAAACTCCTCAAAGCACTTACATGATTGGATCTGTGTAAAATTTAATCTATTTATTATAGATGGTATATAAATTAATACTGGCTAATGTTAACTATTCTTTTCTGTGTACCCAGCTGATATTAGCATTAATTCAAAAGTGTTTAATAAACCTGGAGAAGGAAATGGCAACCCACTCCAGTACTCTTGCCTGGAAAATTCCATGGATGGAGGAGACTGGTAGGCTACAGTCCATGGGGTTGCAAAGAGTCGGACACAGCTGAGGAACTTTGCTTTCGGTAATATTTTATTTGTAATACTATGTGTTGTTTATTGGTCAAGTTTTGCCTATTAAAATGAAGAAAGTCTACTAAAAAAAAAAGTGTTTAATAAGCCGTTACTCTTTGTTAAGTGTTGATAATATACAGTTGAATAAGCCATGTTTTGGGGTGAACTTTTTAAACAGTCTTCCCTGTTTATACTAAAGCAGGGCTCTGTTATCATCTTTTGATAATTTCTTATCTGTAAGACAAAATTATGCATGAATACATGGTTTTTGATACAAATGAAGGGTTTTTTTTTATAGTACAATTTGGGGGAAAGGTTCAATAGCTACTTTCCTTGAAACACTATTACCACGTCTTTCTGTATTCTTTAATTTTAAAAAGAATCATTTGAATTAAGTGATACTTAAGGTAAAATTTGAAAAATATTATGATATCATCAAATCATGATGATTTAGGAAAACAGTCCTTAGGAGGAGCACGAGAATATCATTTCTGGCTAAAATAGCACTTTGCTGTAAAAACTGTAAATGAAGCATATTAAAGGAGTCTGACTTCAGAATTCCTAGTATTTGAAAACCATACGAAGGAAGAAAACAATGTTAAAATAAGGAACTAAAGATTTTACTCTAAGTAATAGCTGTTCTGCAGAATGACTTACATCTTTCTGTGTGTTTTCTATCTGACTGAACACACATTTTTATTGATTCGCAATCAGCAAAGCCATTGGTACCCATTTTCGTATAGAAAGCAAGCACTCTAGGAAAAACATTTGAGAAAACCCTCTCTATATCGTGGAAAAACATTTGAGAAAACTACTGTAGTAGTCATTTCTAAACCAAATTCTGTAACTGAGAAAGTAAATATTAATATATGGCCACACAAAACTATAAATTTCCTCAAAAATGCACAGAAATAAGTGAGTTATAAAAAGTTGGCAGGACAGGGATGTGATTCATGTGTGAGACCCTCCACTCAGGCTGTTACTGGCCAGGCCTGGGTCACTGGAATACAGGGCGCTTGTCCACATTCTGTAACCCCTGCTGAGCTCACCAATGTCTTCGCAAGAGTTTGTAAGAGGAGAAAGTGACATTTTCACTCATACTAAAACTGAGACTTCATCAGAATAGTTCAGCGGTGCCTCATTTTGGAGAAAACCTAATATAAAAATTCCAAACTCATGAACTAAATATATTGAGGGATTGTTTCTCATTCAAGGTAAATAGCCAAGGCTCTAATCACGGGCTCATTTATATTATGTGCTCCAGTATTGATTATGCATGAGAATTCAAAATTTATACAAATTATACACACACATATACACACACATGATGTAGTATTTTGATTTGAGGTTGGGCATGAGATTATTACAAGTTGTGACAACTGGCCATGTAACTCTACAATTCATTTGTGGGTCCTTGTTTCCCAAACTATACAGTCAGGAAAACTGGCCTAAAACCTGTTTTAACTCTAAAACTGTATGATTCTCTTATTTCTCTAAGATAAGTTTACTACATCAGTGTTTTAAGTTCACAGTTCCCTTATATGCCTTGTCCCCAGACTCTCTATTTTGAAGAGCAGTGGTTTTGGCCAATGATATAGAAACTACACAAGTATACTTCTTGTGGTTCTAGAACTTTGGTTTGTATACATCTGGAGTTTTTGGGACATGTCAAGAAAAAATGTTTTTAATCTCCAAATATCAGTACAGAATTCTACCTGAGACTTTCTACAGGTAAAATAAAACAGTTGTCTTTTCTTTAAAAAATCTCTGGAAGAGCAAGTTAGCACGACAAATGTTCTCTGCTGTTTCTCCAAATAGTCTCTTAAGTTTCTAAGATCTGCCACCATTTGTCTATTAGTGGAGGAGAGCATTATAAATAGGTAACAAACGAATGCAGATGGAGAAATAGAAGACTACTGAATTTTAGTTCAAGAGTTATTTATGCCTATAAACTTAAGGCTATAATTTTCTATTTCTACATAAACTATCATCATTTACTAACTCCGCAACTATAACTTGAACTCTCACTGTGTGCCAGGCCTTGTGCTAGACACTAGACGCAAGAAGATAGAACCAGACAGGCTTTGGCCTCATGAAAGTTACAGCTGGCACAGACCATAAGCACTAAATAAATTGTTATACCAAATACATTCATAATCACATATTGTGCTAAATGTAATGAAGGGAGAAAAACGAGAGTGTCAAGAGAGAGAGGATAAATCTCCTAACTTAGAATTTGGGATACTTGAATCTTCAAAACAGTTTCTCTTTTATGCCAGGTCAAATGTGATCTCTGAGGCCAGGCTGAGTGTATCAGTCAGGGGTCTCCAAAGAAACAAAATCAACAGAAGCTATATATTTGGCTTCTCTGGTGGCTCCATGGTAAAGAATTCACCTGCCAATGCAGGAGACGTGGGTTCGATCCCTGGGTGGGTCAGAAAGATCCCCTGGAGGAGGAAATGGTAACCCACTCCAGTATTCTAGCCTGGAAAATCCCATGGACAGAGGAGCCTGAAGGGCTACAGTCTGTGGGGCCACAAACAGTCGGACGTGACTGAGCAACTGAGCATGCGTAGACATAGAGAGAGAGAGAGAGAGAGAGAGAGTTCTTTTAGGATTGACTCAGATGATTATGTAGGCCAAGAAATCTCATGATCTGCCATTTGCAAGCTGGAGAACCAGGAAACTTGGGGGTACAGTTCAGTTCAAGTCCAAGGGCCCAATAATAGAGGAGCTAATGGCATAGGTCCAGGTCAGATCCGAAGGCCTGAGAACCAGGAGTGCAGCTGTCCAAGGACAGGAGAAAATGGATGTCCCACCTCAGGTGGAAGGAGCAAATCCCCACTTCCTCTGCCTTTTTGTGCTATCCATGCTCTCAATGGTTTGGAAAATTCCCATTCACATCAGTGAGGGTGGATCTTCTTTATTCACCTTATTAATTTGAATGCTAATCTCTTCCAGAAACACTCTCACAACCGCTCAGAAATAGTATTTTACCAGCTAACTGGGCATCCCTTTGACAAGTCAACACATAACATTTACCTTCAAATACAATGAAGAAAAAAAGAAAAAACCAATATTAAAGGAGAGAGTAACCTAGAACTTGGGATATTTGAACCTTTAGAACAGTTTATCTTCTAAAAATTTTTTAAATTGTATTTATTTCTTTATTTAGCTATACCCCATAGGTATACCCCACTTAGTTCCTAACCAGGGATTCAACTTTTAGGCCACAGTAGTGAAAGTGCCAAGTCCTAACCACTGGGCGGCCAGGGAATTCCCTAAAACATGCATCTTTAATGTAAGGTGCTTCCTATAGATCAGATGTTTGCTCGACGGTCAGGCTAGGGGATGTAGAATTTCTTTCCTTTCTATACCCCTCTCTCTTTTCTTCCTTCTTCATCCGCAGGTTGCTGGGAACCAACTCTTTCCTCCCTTCTCCTTCAGAAACAATTAGGCCCCTGTGTACATCCAGCTGGGCTTCCCCTGTGGCTCAGTGGTAAAGAATCTGCCTGGAATGCAGGAGGTGCAGGGGAGGCAGATTCAATCTCTGGGTCAGGAAGATCCCCTGGGTGAGGGATGGCAACCCACTCCAGTCCTTGCCTGGAGATTCCCGTGGACAGAGGAGTCTGGTGGGCTCCAGTCCATGGGGTAACAAATAGGCGGATACAACTGAAACAACTGAGCACAGACACACACACACCCAGTTATGAAAACCAGTACCTAGGAGAACCAGTAATAGCCTGGAATTAGACGTGATGGGTCATGATAGATGGTGAATGGTAAATGGAACACCTTAAGTAAATAATCAGGCACTCCAGACATCGGGACTCTCAGAGTAAGGCCATGCTATCAAGCCCTACGTTCATTTTTCTTTCTCTTCTCCCTTTGCTCGGCTTCTTGGCAGCATTTCGCTGAGTTGACAACCTCCTCTTTTGAAACACAACACCTCTTGGCACACTCTTCCTCTCACTGCCCCCTTCCAAACTCTCTAGCTACTCCTTTCTCGACCCGTCTCTAAATGTTGGAGTGACTCAGGATTCTGTCCTGAGCACTCCGTCTTTGATTCCTCTTCTGCTTTCCTTGATTAATTATGTTCATTCATGTGACTTCAAATGCCATTAGTAAGAGATGTCTTCCAAATTTATGTCTAATGCTGAAATCTTCCTTCTGAGCTCCAGTAGCAAGATTAAACTCTTAATTCACGTTCTTTAATCCCGTTCCTCTCCCAGTCTAGCCCATTGTATGCATTAACACCACCATCCACCCAACTCTATGAGCCAGAAACATAGGCGTATCTGTGATGCCCTCACCTCCTACTTTCTTCGTGCATTCCATCGTATAATTTTGAATCAACCCACATCTTCCCATCTCCTCTGTTAGCATACTAGGCCTGGCTATTCCCATTACCCACCTGGACACCTATAGTAACATGCTACCTGTTGATTGGCCTCCATTGTCTTCTCCAGAGGCAGCCGTCTTTCTCCAGGGTAAAAACCTTCAATGACCTCCTATGGTAGTTTGAAAAAGACTCTTTACTAAGAGTCCTGTATTCTCTGACTTCTGCAAACCTCTCCAACCTCATCTTGGGCCATCTCTATTTCTCACGGTGCCTAAAACATCCTGCATTCTTTCTCACATCCTTATTTATCACAACCTACTTCCCATCTCAGGGCCTTTGGGTATATGCTCATTCCTCTGAAAGGAACATAATTAACCTCTACTTCTCATATAGTTGATTCCTTATTCATTGGGGTCAGTTTGCTATCACCTCCTTAGGTCTTGCCTGGTAATTCTCTGTATCAAGGTTCTCTAGGGAAATAGAACCAGTAAGAATGATGGGTAGAAGGACAGACAGATAGACAGAGATGGAGCTATGTAGATAGATAAATAGATAGACATTTTATGGGGGGAGGGGTGGTAGCAAGTCTGAAAGCTGTAGGTCAGACCAGTAGGCTGGCAGCTCCAGGCAGGGGCTGACACTGCCTGCAGTCTTGGGTAAATTCTGCCCCAAGACTTTTTTGTCAAGACTTTTTTCCTTAGGGAAATCTCAGTTTTGTTCTTAAGGCCTTTCAACTGATTAGATGAGGCCCACCCTCATTAAGTAGGCTTATCTCTTTTATTTCAAAGTCAACTGAAAAAATAAAAGGGAAAGTCAACATATTGTAGATGTTAGCCACATCTACGAAATACTTCTATAGCAACATCTAGATTAATATTGAATTGAAAACCTGGATACTATAGCCTAGCCAAGTTGACACATAAAGCCAACCAACACACTCTTCTAGAAGTATTGGACTCTTTTTAATCTTTCTTTTCATGTGGCTAGCATATGTGTTTTATTTCCTCATACCAGATACCTTGATCAGGGCCTAGGATTTTTCTTTATTACTATTCAAGTTTGGACTAAAGCACTCTTGATGTGCAAGAGAAATTTTGGGCTAGGGAATTACTTCCACAAATTTCCCTTCATCTGTGTTTTTCCAGCCTAAAATTTTCCCAGTTAGAGATAATTTAAGTGTCAGACACTGCTAAAATGTAAACTCCATAAGTAGTAATAATAATTATCATGTTATTGGAAATTCTAAGCTGGTCTCGGTAAAGAAGGGGAAAAAGGAAAGTTAAGTTTGTCTATAGCACAGTTTTGAGTAGGACTCCCTCTGACTCTCACAGAAACCACTTTCTCTGACCCTTTTTCCATCTAGTCTCTGGTGTTTACATCTGCTTTAACTTCTTCCTCTCTCTTTACAATGGCTCCCTATGACTTTGAATATTCTTCTTTGCACTTATACCTGATTGTTCTAGAATACTTAATTAATGTTTGATGTTCCCTAGATTATCACCCAGATGTGTTATCTAGTACTGGTAAATCCTCAAATTTTCCTTGCAAGAATATAGGGGTTTTATTCTTATAATGACTTAGTATATTTACAAGTCACATTCTTATACAATAATAGGATGAGTACATACTGTAAAATAACAGAGGAAAATATTAGAGAGAGGCAGTGCCTAAATCACTTTCCAGTATAGGCAATAATTAATAACCCTATCAATTATTGAAATTATTTCAATTATTGCCCTGTTGAAAGCAATGCAAGATTCCCCCTTCCCAAAGAATGGGAGGGAGAGTAAAAACATAGAAGTTCACTAATTGTAGTTAAGCGACTTTAGTCATCATTATGCTAAGGCTCCCTAACTTGGTAAAATCTAGGGTATTGACAAACTGGAAACAGATCAAGGCCAGAAGTAATTTTCATATTAGATCTTGCCAATATTACAGTGATACCCCCTGCAGTCTTTGCACAATTAAGTGATGAAGAGAGGCGAGCTCGGTTGTGAAACTTGTGGGCCGCTTGTTTTGCCTTCTTCTGTTAATGATCTTCCACTCAGCTGAGCATCTTGGGGAGGAAAGGGCAGGAGTGCAGATAGGATGTTATCTTCAACTTAGTCTACCTTGTTCTTTTGTAGAAGTACCAGAAGAAAGGAACAGGGGTTGAAATTAATGAGGTGGAAATGAGATTCTGAATTATCAGTGCATTGCCATGATCTCTGCTCACCCTTGCAGGTTGGCTGCACTCAATTTCCTTTAAGCTTCCCTAGGTAGGGAATTCTAGACACACGAAAAAGAATTATTTCTCTCTCATGAATCTCTATTCCCTGTATCCACTTCTATTACTACCAAGGGAGATGTTAAGTTAGGGAGACCTAAATAGAAAAACATTTCTACTTTTTGTTTCATATAAAAAGCCTTTAAGACATTTTTGTTAATAGAGAGAGGATTTTTCCCTAGTATCCTTGGACATGTTTCTGAAAAGTTCCTCTAGGTTACTTCACTGCATATGCTTCCCAGAGTAAAGGAATGTAAGTAACATGACATACCCTCTGTGCACTTTTTCTTCAGTTCCTCCTGTCCTTGTTGGAGAAATAGTTTCCATTCTTTCAGAATGCTTTTAAATTCTAATGTCAGAGAACTTTTGCAAAATCCAAATACGCACTTGGGTTGATCATGGTGGATTAAGTTGAAATAATATCATGCCTGGATGCAACAGAAGTGAAAATTTGGTTATGTTCCACTTCTGTGGATATAGTAAACAATGATAAAATCAGGCAGGGAGACTATTTTTATTTATTTTTTAAGAAAAGAAAGAAAATTGCAGCCAGGAAATCAAAGAGAAAGTCTTTTGTCTCTAGTGGGACTTCCTTGATGATTCAGATGGTAAAGAATCTGCCTGCAATGCAGGAGACCCAGGTTGGGAAGATCCCCTGGATGGCAACCCACTCCAGTATTCTTGCCTGGAAAATCCCACGGACAGAGGAGCCTCGTGGGCTACAGTCCACGGGATCACAAAGAACCAGACACGACTATGCAACTAACACTTCACTTTGTCTAGAGTTGACCAGCTAGCCCAAAGAATCTACCAGAAATAGTGAAAACTGTAGCAGTGTCTTGATAGTTTGGAGGAAGGAGAGTGCCCTTGGGTTGAAGCTCTTTATTGGTAAGGCCATTTTGAGTTGGACCTGGAAGGAGGGGAGTTAGAGATGGGGGGGAAAGAATTCCAAGCAGAGTTTCAGAGGCGGAGCACAGGGGTTCCAATGAGCACAGTGGTGGGGATGGGGGTGGGGGTCGAGGAAGGCTGTTTGTTCCAGTCAAGGGAGGGGCTGCCTCCGAGGAACAGGATACCAGCCTCTTCTCCGAAGGATGGCCTCAGCATGCCCGCCCAGTGGCCCACGCTGCTTCTGTCTGGCAGAAAGCCTTCATTAAGAGCTTTTGAACTGCCAAGGAAATTAGTCCCCAGTTCGATTGAGTTAAAATTCAACTCTCCCCCCTCCCACCACCAACCTTTCAGGAGCCTTTCCTTTGGCCGTTAAGACCTTTAACACTGCTGAAACAATGAGGCAGAGAAGAAAAGGTTAACAGGTTTTCCTAAGCAATTAATTTGGGCATGCTATTTGAATAACAAATTTTCTAGTATTCTCTTAATTTATTTTTCACTAAAAATTCATATCAGACTCATAGCTACTCCATACAAGGACAAGTTTTGGAATTCTCTCTTTGTTACACACACACACACTCACGACCAGTTACCATCTCATCTCTCTCCCTCACTCAGAATTTCCCATAGGTTCTGACCTGGGGATCATTTAATAGCACTAGCTGGTGAATGCAGCAAAGGAAATCTTAGCATTTGACTTTCAACGCATACTAAACATTCGACTGTGTGTACACGTTGCATAGGAAAGCATAGAATTATACCATTCGAAAAAAAAATCTGCCATTTCCCCCAGAAGAAAAAAAAATCACATTGGCCCAAGAATCTTGTAGTGTTCCTTTTTCCTCCGTGTTAATTCCTGAAACCTAAAAAGAAGATCCCAGAGAATGATTAGAGTTTCCCAAGTTTAGTCCTCAGTTATTCTGAAACACTCTTCTTTGGGGTTTACATGGGTGTGGGGATCTTTATTGGATTTGGTCTTTGCCCAAATGCCTAACTCAGCCCATCGTCATCTTGTTATCTTCAAGTGAAATCCTAGTCTCCAGGAGGAACTTTAAAAAAAAAATAAACAAAAACAAAAAAACCCACACCTGGTCTGGCACCCAGAACGCTAAGGGCTGAAAGCCAGGGCAGATTCTTCAAGTATAAGAATCAAACCATTCACCGTCTGGCCTTGGGATCGGGTCTGCCAGCCAAGAGGGAACAGGAAGCTTGCCTCTGAGCCCAGGACTATGGAATGCAAACCCCCAAGCAGTTATTTGCTGTGGTTTCAAGTTTTGTCCTGGAAGTTAAGAACAATGTGAACTCTTTTCTAAGTAGCATTCTAGTCAATAAGTACCAACCTAGCGCCCAGAGTCTTTGAACCTAGTCCAGTATGCACCCTTTACACACTATTTTAACACTGTATTAGTTTTTAAAGCCAATCTAATATGGGTACTAGTGTACAGAGAGCCCAGATCTCCTGGCTCATTAGGTTGCTATTTAAGACGGAGGGAGATCAAATACCCTCCCTAAAAGTCCTTAGTAGGCATCTCAGTGCTTTCCGTAAACCTCAGCCGGTTACTAGACATTTCTCATGGGTCACACTCGATTTGTAGTTTACAGATTTGTCTAGGGGTCGGGGGCAGTTTGAGACGAAAGGTCTGAGTTTACTGTAGCTAATAACACATGTGCATTTAGACCAAATGCTTGCTGGCAAGGCAATGTAATAACTCATTTCCAAATCCTTTCTTGGAAAAAGAATTCAGATTACATAATCATGAAAAACAAACCTGTTGCCACTCAGCATGAACTAACACGTTACAGTATTTTATGGCTGAGAGTTGTTAAGCCAGCACCCAGTTTCATGCATGGAGGGGAACACTGGGAAAGTGAGAATCTGCCAGTTTTGTTCAAAGTTATGCCACTTAGTGGTAATGACACAGGCAGTTCACCTTTCCTGTTAGATCACATTACCTTGGGACTCAGTTGATTAGGTAGGTGCTCATTTACTGCTCATTAGAACCGTAGGATTATTATTAATAGCCACCTAGGAACCGGTGAGAGCGAGTCGTTAAATGAGCTCTTCTTAGCAGGAAGACCACCTTGGGTGTCCCCAGGTGTCCACCAGCTTCCATCACATGCAGCCTCTGCTCTGGAGCCTTCCTGAGGCTGCCTCCCTGGGCAACGGAAGTAATGAGCTCCGATCTGGTGTAGCTGTTCAGCAGCCGACACTGTCCGTTAAAGCCAACCTGAGAATTCTAATGTTTTGAGTCTGCAAACGTTTCAGTTCAGACGGGCTTGGAGATAAAAGAGCCTAGGCTGGATTGTCATCTATGCTTCCTAACTTAAGAGCCAGATACAGATTCGGTCCTAAGATTCCTGCTTGTGGTTCCTAAAGGAGATCTATGAGACACAAGGGTGGGTCGGTGGCCAGGCATTAAAAGGCGTTACGTTCTCCCTGCAGACGAGTAACCAAATAAAAACGCTTTTCTGCCTCAAGCAAAAATTTGACCCAAATTTCTATTTTCAGCACAGAAGTGAAAAAAAGAAAACAATCTGACTCATCAAATTAGGCAACCACCAACTCACCGTATAACCTTTCCTATGATTAATATACCTTATAAACTCACTAGGAGGTGTAAAAATCACCTTAGTTCTCCCAGCAGAAATCACAGGTAATTAGATGACACAACCTACCCAGAACAGTACTTTTTGAGTACTTAACCGTGTGGCCTGGCACTAAGAACTTTCCAGATTATCTCACTTAATCCTCGTGCCAACACTATTAGGTGGATAAGGGTGAAAAGAGTTTGAGTCACTTGCCCAGTGTCTCACAGCTGGTAGGTGGCGGCCCTGAGAAGCGATCTTCAGTTTGACACCTACAGCCCAGCACTGGGGTGCCTCCGGTCACCAGGCAGGATAGGAATCTAGAAGGCAAGGAAAACACTTTTCAGATGCTATGGTCAACGGATCACCTTCATTTATCCTGAACACGTATTCTGTCACCTTTGACTTTTCATGAAAAAGATACCTTTTTTCCTTGGTAATTAAGAATTGCATGCAAATCTGAAAAGTGTTGGTTACCTGTTTAAAAATAATCAGGTATTCCTATTTTCTGGTTCTAGGACTCTAGAAGCAAAGTCTTCTCGAAGGGAAAATATAAGGGATAATTTTATACTTTTTATCTCTCAGCTACCTGGGTAACTGATACCATGAGAGGAGAGCTCGGTTCCTTCAGCTGGTCTTTCTCCTTTAATGTTAAACAGGCAAAGGAGACAGAAAAAGAGTTGCCCATTTGTGGCTCGTCTGCACTTCAACTCATCCTCTGAGCTCTTGGACGAGGCAAAAAGGAAACCAATCATTCCCCAACTTTTTCTCTCCCTTCTGCTCCCAGGGACTTTCACCACAGAGCTGGGTGAGCTAGATGAGTTTCTTCTTTTGGGGGACACTCTGATCTTTCATTCACAAGTTCTACATACAGTCATTGAAACTTACTATGTGCCCAGAATTGAAATATGCACGAGGAGTCAATGCTCCACTTTTTTGGTGGATATGCAGGGAAATGGACATCTATAAAGTCAGGCAGTCCCCAGGTGCTGTTCAGATATTGCTCCTGCTCTCATGGGCAGGAATAGATTTAAGGCCGAGGGTGTGAAGAAGCAGAAGTCAGGGATCCCTTGGAGAGAAAAGAGAAGGAAAAGAAACTTCATATTTGTCTGGAGTTTTTCTAGTTTGAGAAGTAACGACTGGAATATAAGGGAGTCATAAAACTGGCTATTTATTTTGCGATGCAGTGAAGGTAAAGAGATTTTCCTAAGATCATGGCTCAGGGGCCCAGTATTCATGATTTCGTTTCTTCACATGCAAACCTAGCCTCACCGAAACACCCTGGAGTCTGCATTCAGGTAATAGATGTAGGGAGATGATCAACTTCCGCTTGCTTGAGACAGTCACAGTTTTAGCATTCAAAGCCCCACAGCCCAGGAAACCATCCTTCACTCCTGGGCATTTGTCATGTTGGTCCTTCAGTGAGTCCTTGAAAGGCAACAAGCTAAACCTCCACCCCCAATATGTAGGATTATGTTTTGCTTAGAAGCAAATGAAACAGTTTTAAACATTCTCTGGCTTTTTTTTTTTTTTTTTTCAATGTCTTATACCCTAAAATAAGAAAAGAATCTCCATCTAAATCCATTTAAAAACATTCCAGAACTAGACTTCCTGGGTGGTCCACTGGTTAAGAATCCCCTTGCACTGCAGGGACTCTGGTCTGATCTCTGGTCCGGGAAGATTCCACATGCCACAGAGGGTCGAGGCCGCGCCACAGCCATTAAAGGCTGCACGCCTGGAGCCCGAGCTCCGGAGCTCACCACCAGAGTGAGCAGCCCGCAGGCTGCAAAGAGTAGCCTCTGCTCCCGCAACTAGAGAAAAGCCACATGCAGCAAGGGAGACCCACCACAGCCAACAAGAAAGGATACACTCTTTAAGAAAAAATTCTAGAACCAATAAAGGGCGTGAATGATTTAACTGTTTCTCAAATTTGGGCTTAAAATAAAGTGAGCATACAATTTAACTGAAAAAGATATTTTTGAGAATAAAAAGACTAAAATGATTTAACGTGTCATTTTTAACATTTGTTTATTGAGCAATAAATTTTGTTTTATGTAGGCGTTTCTATAAAATAGTTCCATTAAAAATCATTTTCAAAAAAAAAAAATTCTCTCTTAAAAACATACACACCAGGAACTTTCCTGGTGGTGCAGTGGTGGACTCCATGCTCCCACTGCAGGGAGCACCTGTTCCATTCCTGGTTGGGGAAATAAGATCCTGGGTGCCATGAGGTGCCGCCAAAAATCAGAAAGCAAAAACCCATATATACCTATGTGTAATAAAGCAAACCTTTGGAAGCATTTATATTGATTATCTGAATATTAAAAATAATATAAGCCAAATAATTGTTGTTGGTATGTATTTATACACTTTATTCAGTTTCTTAGTTGTACCATTAGCTAATACTTTGTTACTGAGATATTTCTGAAGAATATGTTGTTTTCAATATGATCTTCACTTTTTCCATCAAACTGCCACAATTTTTTCCAATTGACTCTTCTCTGGAGCCCACAGTATTTTCAACTGAGAACTTATTCTTCAGGTGGTGAGACTCATGGTAAGCTCAGAACGAATTCTGCTGAATGGAGGAGATTCTCAATTCTATTCTTTTTATTTTTAATTGTGTAAATACCTCAGCAAAGGTATTTTCACAGGTGCCTTATGTTTGCCTTCATTCAGAGTATTTTATTTTTTTTACAAATACACTTAACAAGACAAAACTTGTAAGCTGTCTCCATTTATACTTCTTTCAAATATTTTGTATAACTTAGATGCTTCAAAATTGTCAGCTTTTGCAGTTTCATTCCCTCTGGGACAGAATATACATTCATGAAATAAAAACAAGAGGCTGTCTCAGAAGATTACTCCACAAGTCTGGATATTCCAAGGCATAATGGTAGAATTTAAAAAGTAAACCTTGCAAATTGATTATGCTCTCTTAGTTTAATTTGTTCGTTTTTTCCCCTTGTTTTTGTAGGATACATTTCAATATCTCCCTGTTTCCAAATTTGTTTTTAAGAAATGCAATTTTCTAAAAGCTTCAAAAAGCATTTCTGCACTCTATATTTCTTATGTAGCAAGAAATTTATTAAAAGATAGACTATAGGCAGACTTTTACCTATATGATCTTCACAAAGCAAATTATCTTAAAAATTAAACTTTTAACTAAATTTGCAGTAGTATTCACAATAAGGTCTAATGAATTTTTAAAACTTTGATTACATGAATCATGAAAAAATTGAACAATTATTGGAATTAATTTTTAATTTGAAACAATTGTTGACACATAAAAAATGAGTCATTTAGCTGTCTGCAGAATTCTCCTGTTAATTAAACCAAGCACATTATAGCTATTTTTCATGGTTCATACTCATCCAAGAAAACCTTAAAATAATGTCTAAGATTTAAAGTAAATTCTGGAGTCTTTATAGCATATTTACGTCCCAGTTTTTCTTACTAAAGGCCCCATGGTTTATGGTTAATGTTGGCAAACATTTTATGTATGTTGTACAAGTATTATCAACCTTACTGAAAAATAAAAATTCTGTACTTCATTTTCACTAAACCTGTGTTTTTGTTTTGTTTAGTTTTGTTTCTTGAGCTCATTGTTTCTGAGAGAGCTCATTGTAAAATCTTTAAAAATTGTTACAATGATAAAGTAAATGCAGGCTTCCCCTGCTTTACAAAAGTAGAGTGTTTCTACTAAATCTTTCCTAAGCTGAAATGATGTGAAGTGAAGAAACAATTTATTTAGGACACATCTTGCTAATGGAGGCACAGAATAAATCCAGCTGAGGCACGGATGCTCAAGGTTCAAAGCTGTGGTGGAGGGATGCTCAAACGCTGAGCGTAGTTCCTGGGGAAGGAGCTTGGCGGTGCCTTTCTCCCAGTTCCAAGTGTGTGTTCAGTCGCTCAGTCGTGTCTGACTCTTTGCAACCCCATGGACTGCAGCACGCCATGACTCCCTGTCCTTCACCATCTCCCAGAGTTTGCTCAAACTCACGTCCATCGAGTTGGTGATGCCAAGTATGTATTGCCTCTATAATATGGGCTCCTGCAAAACAAACATGCAGAGCTGTTTTCACATTTCGCCTCTTTTGTGAAAGCGAAAATCCTCTTCAGATTTGTTTCAGTTATTGAAGAAAGCTACTATAAGTGGCTTAAACCAAATTTTTGAAAAGCAGAGTTGTAAGTTGCTGTGGTCTTCCATACCCTAGTATAAGACAAAACCGTTTCAGCTGGATTGCTCACACTTCTCTGTAAAAGCTCTACTGTAGGCATGCTTCCCCCCACTTCCCGCCTTTATTTCGCATGCATGGGAATTTCTGATATCTCACATTTCAACGTGACCGCTCCCACTGGGAGACTGGCAGTCTACTTCCTCACTCGCAGGCCTCTCTCTGGACTAAGAAACCACGATTCATCCCCCAGATGGCCACCAGGGGCAGCAGCAAGTGCTTCTCCCACATCACTGAGCACCAGAAATTCCTTGTCCCAAACCGCCTGCCTATAGGCAACTGCGCTTTATCAGCCTGCATCCTATATGCTATCCTGAAGTGGTGGAGTTAGCTACCAGTGTCAAAATTGGTTTTGGATAAGTCAGAGGTCTTATCACTGCTGGTTCGGATTTATCCACTTATTAATTGCTGGACTCTGCTTACTGCACCGTGTAGCTCACTGGCTACCAAAAAAGGTCATGAGTGACTTTGCTGGTGGCCCAGTGGTTAAGAATCCACCTTCCGGTGAAGGGAATTCAGGTTCCATTCCTGGTCAGGGAACTGAGATCCCACACGCCACAGGGCAACTACGCCCGCCTGCCACAACTAGAGGCTGTGTGCTGCAAACTTCAGAGCTGGCATGGCAACTGCTAAGACCCAGCAGTGGCCAAAAATAAACAAATATATATAAAGAAGGCCAATCATAGAATATGCAAATACAAAGTGGTCTATCAAACCCAGCCTGGCTTACTTGAATACAGCTGTTTTGAATAATGTTTTCTTAAAAACAACAACAATTCTGGGACACCTGTTAAACCAGAGGGATGCCAGGACAATAGAAGTAAATCAGGAAGTATATTCACTTTATCTACTATCACGATGTGCTTCATGAAATGGATTTTTGTACTCCACTCCAAACCTGTTAAATCTGAACAAGGTAGCATCCAAATTAGCATTATAAGAAGCTTTCCATGATATTCTTGTTTGTTTTAAATTCTATTTATTTGCTTATTTACTTAATCTTTTTTTTCTATTGAAGTGTAGTTGATTTACAATGTTGTGTTAGTTTCTGGTATACAACAAAGTGAGTCAGTTATACATACATATATATATCTGTTTTTTTCAGATTCTCTTCTTTTATAGATTATTATGAAATATTGAGTATAGTTCCCTCATGGTATTCTTAGGGACGCTAAAGTTTTCCTCCTGGTTAGGGAATTCCTTCACCTTTTACTGTGTCAAGCTCCACGGTCAGAGAGGTTGGGAGGATCATGTGCTTCACGCCATGGCTGATCTAACACTTGGATCAAAACTATTATTGAAAATGAGCTAGACACAAATTGAACTTAAATTAAGTCACAAGATAAAAATACTGTCCTCTCCTTAAGCAAACTTGTCTTGCAAGTTGAGAGATTTATTTTTGGCTACATCATTGCCTGTTGGGGAATTTGGCCCTATACCAGCCACTTTCTTTCTTTGGGGATTAGGTTTATAGCTAAGGAATATATAATGAGCATTGCTTTTAATATTTTGGAAGAGATAAGCATTAGGTGAGATGTTTCCCTTCTAAAAAAATGCTACTAAAATTTTAAAAAACACATTATTTCATTTCATTCATAAAAATTACTACTGCAAGTCATAAGATGTATTTTGAATTTCCATAAGGTAACTGATTCCAGAATAATGATGTTTTATCAGTTTATTTTCTTAATTTGCATTTGGGGTTTTTTGTGTGGGGAGGGTCAGTAACTGGTTGTGTGAATTTTTAGAAATATCTTGATCTCACTGACCTCAGCTACAAAATGATTTTAGTTTAGTGGTTGTCCAGTGTTCATTCCAGTTTCCTGAATTCATCTTTTAAACCTTTTTGAATGTTTGGAATTTTTATCATGTGCATATTATCATTTTATTATTTTGTTAGTAAGAAAGATTTTATAAGCAGTAGAATTATGAGCTATTATTTTTTCGTCTACTTTAAACAAGCACATGTTATTTTAAAAACAGAGTAAACAGAAACATTAGATACACCAAGGGAAGGGAGAGAGGGAAGTAGAAGGATGATGAAGTAACCCAGGATATAGGACCGCAGCAATTTTTAAACACTTTCTAAGGTACGGTATAGGGGATCACCTAGTGGTAGAACTCAGAAAAGCTTTTTAAAAGTTTGAGATCCTTTCTTCCTGTGCAAGAGTCCATACAAAATGCAATCAATTTATTTAAAACATGAGATGTTGAATATTTATTTTTCGCGATCAACTTTATTGAAATCATACTAATAGGTTGAATATGTAAATATTTACCCCAAGCCTCTCTTTTATAGAGGGATAAAAAAATCCCCTAATATTAAGCTTTGAAAATTAACTTCTGTCTCAAACGGTGTGTTAAATTCATGGTTCCATGGTCAAAAAAGAGAGACAACTGAGCGACTTTCTCTTCACGGTCAAAAGAAGTCTAGATTTGCACAAAGCAAGCATGAAAGCATGACCCTTACCATTCAGAAACCTCTGGTCTAAAAGCCATGTTGTTTAGTTGCCAAGTTGTATCTGACTCTTTGTGACCCCATGGACTGTAGACTGCCAGGCTCCTCTGTCCATGGGATTTTCCAGGCCAGATTATTGGAGTAGGCTGCCATGTTTCCAGGGAATCTTCCTGACCCAGGGATCAAGCCTGTGTCTCCTGCCTTGGTAGGTGGATTCTTTACCACCGAGCCACCTGGGAAACCCAGGTAAATCCATTAGGATTGTACTCTAATTTAACAGTTGAGGTTGCTGAGGTTCTATCTATATAATAGATAAACTATTTAAACTATTTGGGACCAAGATGGAATTTTCACTTGTTGAAAATAATAATGAAACATACGCGTACGGCAACTTCTGTTTTTGTTTTGGTTCTCCCCACAACAGAGACTAAGACAGAGATTTAGTAGTAGTTCATTTGGAAGTAGTTCACTTGGGTGATGATTCCAGGAAGCAAAGTAGGGACAGCGAGCCTGAGACGGGGCGGGGGGCGGGGGGGAGAAGCCAAGAGAAGGGCGACAAATGGCAGTTATTATAGTAGATGCCTACGGCTTGATTCTCCCAGCATCTCTCAGAATTGCCTGTGGGAAAGATGGAACCCTGTGATGTTTATCTGCCTCCTGACTCCGTTCACTGAGGATTGCTCCTGTATACTGTGACTGCCCTACATCTCCAAGCTGTGCTGTGTACTGACTGAGCAGCCTCCTTCAGCTTCAGAGAAGGCCCTGGAGCAGAGAATTGGAGTGACATGTGGCTGGTTGAGGTGGAAAAAGTCTGAGCCTACAGGGAATTCTCTACCACATCTGTGGCTGAAATCAGAGCTGGGCCAGGGGGATGTCATAAAGGACTAGCTATAGACCACACCTTATATTACTCAGATCTGTTTGTCCTCTTATTAAGTTCACGTTGTCATTGTACCCTCAAGGTGGTGGCCACGATTTCTAGAAAGGACTCTGTGCAGAAGAAAGAGTGGAATAAGGTTACGATGCTTGCTGGTCCCAAGGCCATGACTGATATTCATCAACTTTCTCCTTTACCACTTGTTCTGGATGATCTCATCCTTGGCCAGCATTGGCTGGTCTAATTTATTTGCCTGGTGGGGGAATCCCAGAACTTTATCTGAGAGCTCAGGCCTTTCACTGTCTTGCCCTTATTTTGCTATAGTGACTGCAATTGTTTGTTCACTGTTATTATCAAACACAAAGACATGTAAGGGTACCCCAAGGAATCCCCTGAGTTCCAGACATATTCTCAACTGCCCCCTTAACAGAGCACCAGTGCTGGCTTCTTACGATAATCAAGACTGAATAACCTCACCAGTATTGTAACTCCTTTCTTTGCCTGCTGTTACACCCACATAAGGAAACCAAAGAGATCAGTTGTAGTTTCTGATTTTGTGGAACCCTTCATGTGTCACTAGGAGTAGTGTGACCCACTCCCCACTTTACCCAGTAGAGCCCACACTAGAATGGGAAGCACAAATGGATTATTGGAAGTGGTAGTGAGAAGAGCGAATTCTTGTTCCATTTCTTGGCATCTGGATTCCAGCCATGGGGGACACCACTTGATATGTTGGTTAATACAGATAGTGAGTTATGGAGGGTATTTCTCAAGGTCTATGGGATGGTGCCTTAGTTGAGCTGTTCATAGACCATTCCAATCTGGTATTTGTATTCGTTTCCTGAAGCTTCTGTAACAAAGTACAAACAACAGGGTGGTTTAGAATGACTGAAATTTATTGTCTCAGATTTCTATATCCCAGAGGTTTGAGATTCTGCCATTGGCAGGATTGGTTCCTCCTGAGAGCGGTGAGGGAGACTTCCATGCTTCTCTCCCAGCTTCTGGTCATTTACCAGCAATCGTCGGTGTCCCTTGGCTCGTGGCAGCGCAAATCCATTCTTCACATGGTGTTCCCCCTGTGCCTCTGTCTTTAAAGGTCTCCGTTTAATAAGGACATAGTCATACTGCATCATCTACAAGCTGATGGTATCTGAAATGACCCTGTTTCCAATTAAAGTCACACTCTGAGTTACTGTGAGTTATCACTTCAACACATGAATTTATGGTGGAGGGAAGACACAATTCAACTCAAACAGTATTAGACCAGATACTTCCAGGAGTACTTTGCCCACCTGATGTGAAGAGCTGACTCACTGGAAAAGACCCTGATGCTGGGAAAGACTGAAGGCGGGAGAAAAAGGGGATAACAGAAGATGAGACGGTTGGATGGCATCACTGACTCAATGGACATGAATTTGAGCAAGTTTCCGGAGATGGTAAAGGACAGGGAAGCCTGGTGTGCTGTAGTCCGTGGGGTTGCACAGAGTTGGACATGACTGAGCTACTGAACAACTTCCAAGAAAAAGGTTGGCTACAGTAGAACCAGAAAACCCATAGTCATGTACACATTTCTCAATAAAACGAGCGCCCTGCTGCTGCTAAGCCTGCTGCTAAGTCGCTTCAGTTGTGTCCGACTCTGTGCGACCCCATAGACGGCAGCCCACCAGGCTCCACCGCCCCTGGGATTCTCCAGGCAAGAACACTGGAGTGCGTTGCCATTTAACCCAAGGCAATCTTATGCAGGATGCTATGACTTTTAATCAGGTATTCTGTAAGCCCATCAGACAGTACAACTAGTAGAGACTCTGCAGAAAGAGAAGATAAACCAATATTGGGAGCAGGTATCACACCCTTCAGAGAGGAAGGGATCCAATGCAATTGACTTGCCATCAAGAAGCTGGTTGTTTACACTTGGGTTTCTGAGGGCCCGGTGGCAGTCTAATGATGACAGGTTGATTATGCACCAGAAATGGTGGTTAGACCAGCTTTACTGAGCCCATGCTGGTGGGTCCATTTACAGCCATCATCCCTGATACCATGGCAGCTCTGATGATGGGATCATTGTGCACTTGGGTGACTGGACAATCCATCAGACCAATCATCTTGTCCATCTAGTGGATGCTTTCCAGTGAGTACTGACATTGAGACTCAAAGACTCGAAGACTTCGTTCTCTTTCCTATAAGGTCTACCTATAACCCCCTTTTCTAAAACTGCTTATAATATTAATAATTTAATCCTGCTCCTTCCAGGCCCCTGATCAAGCAGTCAATCATTTGCCCAGAGATGTATCCTGATCTTGGGCTAACTTTTCTTCCGTGTGAAGCAGACAATCGACCGTTACGCTCACGGCTCTGCCCACGGGGTGTTCCCCTTGTGGTGCTGTAGGGAACAGCAGTTTACTTTCAGGACACCCCAACACAGTTTTCGAAGTATTGAGCCTTTATTTTAAAAAAAAAAAAATCATTCTCGATAAAAATGCTGCTTCAAGAAAACCTCTTGCCTACTGGAAACGGGAAAACCTTTCAGTGGTTCCTTGATGCCCTGGAAGCACACCGTGAGCTGGAGCTGGGGCGCCAGGACCCTCGGAGACGCCCTCTGCAGGGACAGAGCCCCCCCAGGGGCAGAAGCATCAGTCCGTGCCCAGTGGTCAGGGCCGGGGGAGCTTCTCCCCTCAGCAGATTCTCTGCTCGGGGAGTTCCCCTCGGGGTCTCTGCTACAGGAGCATCATGGCTCGTGTGCAAGATGCCCTGAAAAGCCGGCTGCCCTGCTGGTGGTGATGTGATCAGCTGGGTGATCACCAGCTCATTGAGCCAAGCCATCTGTGAATGAGGGTCAGGCATTTCCTTCTCTGTTGGCTTGTTTGGGGGAACCTAAAATAATCCGCCTGCAATGCAAGGGACGCGGGTTCCATCCCTGGGTCGGGAAGATACCCTGGAGAAGGGAATGTTGACCCCCTTCAGAATTCTTGCCTGGAAAAAATCCCCTGGACAGAGGAGCCAGGTGGGTTACACAGTTGCAAAGAGTCAGACACGAGGAAGCCGCTGAGCACACATGCATGCGCTGTAAGATCTCAGATGTCCGCTGAGGCAAAGCCTTCGTGAAACAGAACAGGTGACCTATGGCCACTTATTTATGTAAGTTATTTATGCCCTTTGGACCTGCTTGAACCCCATCATAGAATGGCTTGCTGCTGTACCCACTAGAACCCCTGACTTAGTGGGTCTGACAATACATAGCTAAGTGATGGACACGTCCGATGTTCTCAGGTCAGGTGCTCGGTCTTTAATAAAGACAGCAGCACAGCAGGGTGCTTTTTTCAGATGGTGAGTCATTCTCTATGGGAAAAGCATGGCCTGGCTCCAGGACGCTAGGGAGTCTGTGCGATGAATCGCTCCCTGATGCTTGCCAGCAGGTTGGCCTTTTCTGTTATACTCATCTCTAGCATTGTTAGGTTTACAGAGGACATGGCCACACACAGAGCCCCTCCTTGAATCCACAGTAGTGGCTCTCAGCTTTCTGCTGGGCCAACGCTTGAATATTTCTGCTGACATAAATTAAGTGAAATCCAAGTGTGTTGACCACTAATCTTTCACCGAGGAATATAATCTCAATCAAAATTCCAGAAGACTCCTGGAAAAATTTATATTATCATTCTACTTTCTTTTAGAAAGATAAAGGCCCTAGAATAGATGACACAATTTTAAAAGATCACAGTGTAAACCGAGAATTGATGTTACCTAATTTCATGACTTACTATAAGGTGGCAGTAATCAAAACAGCATGTTACAGATATAAAGATAGATAATATAGATCAGTAAAACACAAGAGAGGCACAAATAATCCTTATTTGTATATTCAGTTAATTTTCAACAAAGGCGCTTTCAAAAAAGAAAGGATAATCTTGTCAACAAATGATGGTAGAATAACTGCATGTCTAGATGGGAAAATGTAAAAACATCAATCCTAACTTCGTAACATAGGCTCATGAGCTCAACTGTATCTGACTCTTTGTGACCCCATGGACTGTAGCCTACCAGGCTGCTCTGTTCTGTTCTTTCTAGTTCTGTTTTCCTTTGACAGCTAATAAATAGCTGAATAATTACCCTGGAAAACAATGCAGCTGTAACTATTGTTGGAATTTGGTTCAAATCCCGGAACAGTCAGATACTAGACTCATAGAGCAGTGTCTGAGAAAAGTTCTCCTCCCCTACCTGCTCCCTCCTCTCTCCTTAGGGCTTCAAGGAGAGTGGAGAGCAAGGCCTTTCCCCAGCTGGCAGTTTTTACTTGTCAAGATAATTTTAAGTTACGATGTGCAAGGTTACTAGGGAGTTGCTAGGAATGTAAAGATGAATTCAAAAAATTTTATCCTACAAGAATTTCTGAGTCTGTAGGGGGAGCCAGATAAAAAAAGATATCTATATGTATACCTATATTTATCTATCCATCCATTTAAAAACACAGCAAAAATCCTTATAGTGAAGTATAAGCCAAAGTCTAGGAAAGGTCTAGGGAATTATTTCAAGGGGTGGGTGGGAAAAGCAAAAATTTTAAGAAGAAAGTGGCATTTGAGTTGGGTTGAAGGATGAGTAAACTTTCAGTGAAAGATAAGGGGCTGCAGGAATAGTCTAATAGAAGGTAAGCAGAAAGGCTGGAATTTATTGAGGAACACAATAGTGTCAGAGAAATAGTAATTTAACAATTCATTGTTTTGATCCTGTCTTTAGAGGCTTATTTTTAGTTTGTTGCTGTTGTTTAGTAGCTAAGTCCTGTCGGATTGTTTTTGCTAACCCAGGGACTGTAGCCTGCCAGGCTCCTCTGTCCATGGGATTCTCCAGTAGATCAGTAAAACACGAGAGAGGCACAAATAATCCTTATTTGTATATTCAGGAATACTGGAGTGGGTTGCCATTTCCTTCACCATGGGATCTTCCCCACTCAGGGATGGAAAGCCACGTCTCCTGCATTGGCACACAGGTTCTTTACTACTGAACCACTAGGGAAGTCAATTATTTTTAGTTTAGGGTACATAAGTACACACATTACTAGGGAGCTTCATAAGAAAAGAGGGGGTTACATCATATGTTCACGATTTTTCTGGGTACAATCTTCTCCCCTGGAATCGCAGATAACAAATGCTTAGAATCACCTGTGAGACCCTGCATCTTCTAGATTCAATTTCAAAAGACTTAGCCTCTGTGTGCCTCAGTTAACTTTTAAATAAAAACAAGAATACTGTCCTAAAGAATTGTTAGGAATGACACAGGACGAAGAATGTCTGGCAGAATAGTACTTTAGTAGATATGTCCTAAATTATATATTTAATAAGTAAGTAGATACGCGTGTGAAGTATTAAAAACTTTTCACCTGGCAGCCCTCTCCCGCTGGCCGTAGCCGATAGACCACACCCTCCTAATCCGCCATCCCATTCCCTGGCGCCGGAGGAAACCCGGTTCCCAACGCCTCCCAGCCTCAGCTAAAGCACGTGGGCTCCGCCTCCCCACAACAACAATAAACCCTGTAGCACCAGCCCCAGCCCCTCTGCGGGCTGGGCTTGATTTTTAAATCCATCCGAAAGGGCCAATCAGAGGCAGCCGTTCGACTACGCGGAAGCCGATTGGCTCACAACCTCTGATAGTGACCAATAGGCTTGGAGCCGAGTTCAGTCTAGGAGGCCGGAAGCGCTCGAATCGAAAACGGGTGGCGGTCGCGGGCAGTTTGAATTGGCCTCTGTGCTCCAGCTCGCCGAGGCTGGACAAGGACTCGCCTTTCGGAAGGGTTGTTTGCCCTTTCCTGCCAGCAAGGTGAGTGTTCCCCTTGGGTCCCAGCTCTGGCGGCGGGCGTGAGGGAGCCGCGGGCCTTGTGCTTGGGGGCTCCTGGGCGGCGATCCCTGTGGGATGGCGCTTCTGGGCACTGAGGCCGCTGCCTCCTCCCACCCGAGGGCCTAGAGAATCGGCCCCGGGCCAGGTTCTTAGGGGGCTCGGCGCCCCTGTGCTCCCGGTGAAAGTGGGCTTGCACTAGTGTCGGGAGACCTTGCTTCGCCCTTTGGGGAAACATTCCTCTGTACGGAAAGGGGCTTGAAGCTCAGCAGGTATTTCACTGGCAGCCTTTCTAGACCTCCTGTTTGAAATGTGGACATCGGTCTTTTGTCGCTTGGAGGAGATGCAAACTTGGGATTTGAGGGTTTTGATCTGGGCAACGGTTTGGTGTGCCTGTTGTTCGTTGCGAGAGCTTTTCTCTCTTGCCTTCCTTTTATTTTCGCATTTCTTGGACTGCGCCTGTGGACCTGGCTTGCGCTATATATGGGATGAGGGCTCAGAAATAAATGACTTTGAGGCCTGTTCTCGAGCTTGGTCTGGAGGCGCAGGCAGAGTTTTCACTTACAGGCTCCGCGGTGGCACTTTCGGCGGGGACTCGGGTTTCTTGGAGATGGGGGATTCTGATAAAGGGAACGTGTGAACCCGGCCTGCAGTGCGTGATGTGCGCGTCACAAAAGAGTTTCTTTGGGGTTCAGTGATTCGGGCATGGAAAATGTCCTCCACTTGGTTAAGATAGAACATTTTTGGAATGAGCGTAGTCCTGCAGATCCTTTTGGCAGGAACCTTGACATCATTTTCTTCATCACCCCACCCCCTACCACCTTTGCCCGTTTCATCTTGAGGTTTACATTGTTTGTTTTTTTTTTTTTTTCTTTTTTTTTTGTCCTGTTGCCCCAGTGGTTCCATATAGATTGTTGAATGATTGATACCTTAAATCGGTCGAAGTCCCCTGTAATCAAAATTAGCTTGGGTCTGTTGGTTGCTTTAACCATTTATGTTTTGTTATATCTTAGACTTTGAAATGGAAAAGCATTTTACTGGCCAGTCGTCCTTCTGTTTATTTCCATCGTCTGTATCATCTTTTTAAATTGCTCCTTTTAATATTTTGTTTGCTATGATGTCTTGATGTAATGCCTTCCATGGCTGGCAGAATTGTTTAGGAGTTATAGTGCCTCTGAAGGCACCCCTGAACTCCTGAATGAACTAGCTAGTTTATAATAGATAAGGTTGCCTATTGGGGATGTGTAAACTGTCTTTGTTGCTGGAGTGTCGTGAGACTCCTTGAAATAGTTTTTGGGTAGATGGGAATGGGGTTTACGACACTGTGTTCAAAGAATTACGGGGGAGGGGAGAATGGCAGAGAAAGCAACTTTCTAAGGCTTGAAATTATGCTCTTTCGGAGACCCTTGCTTCTCTTTTAATTTTTGGGAAAAAATTATTCTTAGTACTTTCATCAACTAATTTTTTTTCAACTAATTTTTAATCATGCTGATAAATTTCCTTGATGAAGTCGATTGAAACAAAACACCAAAATGGTTGTGGACTTCACTTAGTAAAAAAACAGATTCTTATCCTCTTGCTAAAATAATTGGAAAATGAATGTTTTTTTTTCTTCCATTTGAGTTCCAAAGGCTAATGAGAAGAGAATAATTACCATACTTTTCTCTCAGCTGTTTTAAATTTTCTAAGATATGTCCGAGAAAGAGGTAGGCCATTTCTGTCTCGGTACCATAGGTAGCAATATACAAACAAAAAAGTGTTTTTCAGGAACTAATATAATAGCTAATATGTATGGAAAGCTTATCAGGAGATAGTGTTCCAAAGGTTTAGAGAGTCACCACCATTATTATTCCCAAACCTGGAAACCCGAGCACAGACCTGTTAAATAACATGCCCAAGGCCACACATCTTGTCTATAGCTGAGAAGGAATTGGAATCACTAAGGCTACATACCTGATTCCTGGTCACAGTTGGTCTGGAGAATGACTTGACTGCATTTTGCAGTGATTCTAGTGCTAGTATGGCATTCACACTTTGTTCTTTCATGCACTGACTCAACAAATGATAACCACGTGGGAGGAGAAGGAGGTACCTGTATCATGAGAGACCCTGATGGAGAGAAAACACCAGATTATGATGGATGTCCTCAGGGAAGTCTTCCTGGAGGAAGAGGGACGGAGTGTGAGTGGGAATTAACGACGTGAAGAGTAGAAAGACGAGCATTTGCAAAATAACTTATGTATCTTATTTGTCCTATAAGACCAGTTTCCCCAGAAACCTTATAGCAAAATATTCATACCTTGTATAATGAAAACGAACTGACTGGTAGCCTAGTAAGAAGTGGAAAATGAGAAATAAGGAAAACAAAGCAAGGTGAAACCAAAGGAGCATACTGTGTACTACTTCACAGCCAGAGTTATTGGGAGTCACCTTGCAGAGGGTGGCTAGGTGGAAGCTGTACTTTGTTATCTTTTGAAAGAAGTTTTGAAATTTGATTCTTAGAGGTGGTTATGTAGATTAGTTCGTTTCTGAGACTGTAAGTTTTCTTTTACTGTGGTAGGATCAACAGTCTGTTTATTCTTTTCAGTTTGTTTATAAATGTTTGAGTCATAAAGAAAGGAGAGCAAAATGAGCTGGGCTTTGGAAGAATGGAAGGAAGGCCTGCCTACAAGAGCTCTTCAGAAGATTCAAGAGCTTGAAGGCCAGCTCGACAAACTGAAGAAAGAAAGGCAGCAGAGGCAGTTTCAGCTTGAGACCCTGGAGGCTGCTCTGCAAAAGCAAAAACAGAAGGTATCACTGAGATGCTGGTTTTTACAACTGTTCACTCATTATTTGGATTAACAGTTTTATCTTGGTCTTTTTAATTAAGAGAAAAGTGATTTTGCTGTCTGCAGGTGGTAATCCTCCCTCCTCTCCTCTATTGAGTCTTTTTGATTGTGATTACCTTATTTCTGCATTCTCTGTCCTCATTTCTGCTTATGTGCTCGTGAGTAGGGATGCTGAGTTCCATTTTCACTTCTGTTAGGGACCATGAATTGGACATTGCTTTTGCATTCTGCACCAACATGGCCAAAAGTCTCTGGCTCTGAATCTGGGGTCAGTATCAGAACACTTTGCAGCCCAAATAGATACTGCTTTTTTTGGGGGGCGGGGGGGTTGTGCGGCTTGTGGGATCTTAGTTCCTTGACCAGGGATCGAACCTACACTTCCTGCCGTGGAAGCTCAGAGTCTTAACCACTGGATCACCAAAGAAGTCTCCTAGATACTGCTTTGTGACAGTGAGCTTTCACTGTGGAGTTCCCATATCTCTCCAGGACTAGTAAATGGAAACTTAAATAGTACTCTTTCATACTAGAGTAGTAATATAATTGCTGCTTCTAAAATGTTTTTGCTAGTGGGAGAATTTTTCAATTTCTTATACTTACTGGCTTTGGCAGCTGAACTTGACAATGAGTAGCTAAGAGAGGGTTTATAAGGTTAATGTTTTTTAATTCTTGAAAGCATATTAAAGCCTCTCTAGGATCGGTGTGTGTAGACCTAACCAAAGACAGTGTAATACATGACTTTGTGAAACTTTTCTGTCAATAAACTTCAAAATGAAATCACCTAGGATTTCTCTGTTCATCAAGCATTAACTTCTGGATTATTACAATCATATTTCAGAAAATTAGTCATCAGGATTAGACTCAGATTCACAGATAGTGTCTGGTAAGTTCATGAGTAAGTGATGTATTTCCTTTTGAACAATCCCCACTAGGTTGAGAATGAAAAAACGGAGGGTGCAAACCTGAAAAGGGAGAACCAAAGCTTGATGGAAATATGTGAAAATCTGGAGAAGACTAAGCAGAAGATTTCTCATGAACTTCAAGTCAAGGACTCACAAGTGAATTTCCAAGAAGGTCAACTGAACTCGAGCAAAAAACAAATAGAAAAGCTGGAACAGGAACTTAAAAGGTAACTTTTTGGGGAAGAGTATTTATTATGGATATCTTTATATGTATTTATCAGGTGCATCCTTTTCATGGTGTTATTACATATTGCAGTTTTTTTCTTTCCAGTGGAATGAACAATGATTTGAGGAGAATGAATTCTCATATGCTTCAGTCATGTTGCATGGCTCAGGGCCGTGTGAATTCATTAAATGGTTGCTGGCTTATTCATTTACTTATTCAATATATGTTTATTAAGCTGCCTCATGTGCCAGGGTCTGTGTGTATTACTAGGGGGGTGCAATCATAAATACCCAAACTGTCAACAGTGGTTATTGGAAAGATGCAGGGAAGTTGAAACGTGGCTTCTATTGATGGCTTGTGTCTTCTCTGTGTGGAAAAGCTTCTGTAGAGAATGAGAACTAGGGAATTCCAAAAGATGGGGAGCATCGAGAACTCAGTTAAGGTTGGAGGCCAGGAATTTATAGTAGGACCAGTCTATAGCATTGTATGAGGGTTGTTTTTTCTTCTTTAGCTTGTTGGGGTATAAATGCTGAGAAGATATCCAAGAGGATTGATTTAGGGTTTGGGGGCAAGGTTGATGGGCTAGAAGACAGTGGAGTAATTGAGGATGTGGAAGAGAGTGAGTGAAGTTGGGTGCCAGCTGGGTGCCACGGAATCTCAGCTGGAGAGGAGGGAAGTGAAGTCTGCAAGCCTTTCCCACCGAGATCCCCATCCGAGAGACCTGTCTTCCATCTTGTGCATTACATAATCAGCTCACTGATTTCATTCTCTATGACTGCATCTCTCTTCCTGCCCTGGAAACAACGTGGACAGTTGGGGAAGGTGGGGGTGGGCAAATTGGGATTGACATATATCCACTACCTTGTACAAAATAGCTAGCTAGTTGGAACCTACTATGAAGCATAGGGAACTCAGCTCAGTGCTCTGTGAAGACCTGTATGGGTTGGGATGGGGGAGTGGGGGTAGGGGGGAGGTCTAAGAGGGAAGGGAATATATACATACAGCTGATTCACTTTATTGTGCAGCAGAAACGAGGCACAACGTTGCAAAGCAATTATACTCCAATAAAGAAATAAAACTGCCTGTCTTATAAAAGGCAGCCAAAAAATACTTGTTAAATGGGGAAAAACCCACCAATTTCAATGCCATATTTGACCAGTTTATTTTTGACCAATTTTTTAAAAAGTGCTTATTACTATTTTTCCATTTAAAAAAAAAATCCCCAAACACTAGAGGCATTAATTAAAAAATAAGTTTAGTGGGACTTGAGCACTGCTAGCTTATAAATGGAATCTTTTCATTCTAACAGTGGAAGATTAAAAGCAAAAAAGACTAGCAAATTGCCCCATGTTAATTTCTGTGAATGTTCCCCTAGAAATTTTAAGAATAAATTTTATTTTTAAATAACTTTATACTTCCAGAACCAGTTGTTAACACCTTGCATAACCAGGGTAAAATGACCAAACCAGAAATAAACGTTAATTCAATACTATTAACTAAACTATAGATCTTATTAGAATTTCTCTCCTTTTTCCAGTCATGTCCATACACTCATTTTTCTAGGAATGTCCTTTTTCTACTCCAGGATCTGAGCCAGGATTCCATGTTGCATTTAGTGGATGTTTTCTTTTCTCCTTAAGCTGTGATGATTTCTTGACTTTTGTGACTTTGACATTTTTAAGGAGCACTAGACCCCTTTATTGTAAAATAGAACTCATTTGGATTTGTCTGCTGTTTTTCGACAATGGCAGAGTTGACACTTTGGACTGGATTATTCTTCGTTGTGGAAGGCTGCCCTGTTCACCATAGGATACGTGGAATTTCTGGCCTCCACTCACTAGATACCAGTAGCATTTGCCCCATCTCCAAATTTTGACAGTCAGAAATGTCACCAGGCACTGCCAAATGCCCTTTGGGAGGGCAAAGTCATCCTGGAGAGAGAATCACTGGGTCAGATTGAGGCTATGAATTTTTGGTAAAAGTGTCACAGAACTAGTGACATGCCTTTCTCAGTGCCTCATATCAGAGGGTACATGATTCAGTTTGACTTTTAAACCATCACTTGGTTAGGGTGTTACCTGAATTTCTGGATTGTAAATTACTGTTTTTTCCGTTTGTAATAAGTGTTTTGATACCAAGAACTTTTTTCCAGGCATAGCTTGCAGTTATCTTAATTCTACCTACAAAGCAAACATACTTGTGAAAGGTAAAACATTTAAAAATTAAGAGTTGACTGTTCATATTTATGAGTTCTGAATCCACAGATTCAACCAACTAGGGTCAAAAATATTTGAAGAAAAAATTCCAGAGAGTTCCAAAAGCAAAAATTAAATTTGCATGCTGACAACTATTAACATAGTATATACATTATATTAGATATTATAAGTAACCTAGAGGTGATTTAAAATGTGCAGGATGATGTGCATAGGTTATTATGCAAATGCTAGCTATGTGATTTAATATGAGTTGAACCTTTGCACATTTTAGTATTTAAGGTGAAAGTACAAGTCACTCAGTCATCTCCGACTCTTTGCAACCCCATGGACTATACAGTCCCTGGAATTCTCCAGGCCAGAATACTGGAGTGAGTAGCCTTTCCCTTCTTCAGGGGATTTTTCCAACCCAGGGATCAAGCCCAGGTCTCCTGCTTTGCAGGTGGATTCTTTACCAGCTGAGACACAAGGGAAGCCATTTAGTATTTAAGAGGGTCCTAGAACCAACTTTCTGCAGGTACCAAGGGTTGATTGTCTGCTTGTCTTTTTGTGAAGATGATGACTTAGGTACATAGCTGTCTTTTTCTAATTTTGTTTTCTATCCATGTGGTAAGGTGGCTATTAAGTTGCAGTGTTAGTATGATAAATAAATGTCTTTTGTTCTTTGTTTTCCTAAACTTTATCTTTGTCTGGCTTGTTCATCACTGTATTCCTAGCACCTGGCAATTGCAGGTCCTCGAATACTTGTTGAATGAATAAATGAAAGAAGCATTTGTTTTGGAAAGCAGGTGCTTGGGAAATAGGAAGTTCACTTCAGTATGCCAGAATAATTATTTCTTTGAAAAGAACATTTTGGGTGCCAATGTTAGAGATATTGATGTTAATAATTTAGGCAGAAACATTCATATTTTAACATTTGAGGAAGAGATGCTTGGATAAATTAAACCTAGTAGAATAGAACTTAATTTAGTACATTTTTTTTTTAGTGGTGATAGTTTGTGTTTTTTTCCACTAGGAGACAGACGATACAAATGTTTATAAAAATAACAGCAGGGTATATTTTTATTTAATATTTAAAATTAATAAACTTTTTCAGATGAAAAGATAGGGAAAAGGGGATAAGATGTGAATTTGAGAGGGAAAAGAAACACCAATTTTGCAAGTTCCTTCAAAATTTCTCTCTGGAGTCACCAACCTTTTACCCCTTGGGAAGTCTATAGACCTGCAGTGTCCAATATGGTCCCCACTGGCTACATGTGGCCGTGGGACACTTGAAATGTGGTTAGTGTAAATGGAGGTGTGCTGGAAATATGCAGTGAACTCCAAATTCTGAAGATTTAGTACAGAGACATGTAAAATACCTTATTAACGGTTTTTGCATTGATGGTATGTTGAAATGATAATATCAAAAATATTGAGTGAAATATTAAGATTGAATTCATTTATTTCTTGTTATTTTTTTTTTTACACTAATAGAACATTTCTGTTGGAGAGGTGTTATCTATTATGAATTCGAAGGTGATTTGATTTGCTGAATAACCATTTTCAGCTCATACTTCTTCCTTCTTGGATTGAATTTAGATCCGGGAGGAGCTCGCGCACTGAGGCCCTTCCTTTATTCCTTTCTTCCCTTCCTGCTTTGATTAATGTGTCCTTGGCAGAGAGAATGGTGCCCATCATTAGCGATTGTATGAGGAGCTTCATTTTATTTCTTGTGTTAGGGAAAACCAGAGACACTGGGCGAGCTGCAAGAATTGCGTTCTCTTGAAAGGTGTTAGAACTTAAACGGTAAGGATACTCTACACACGTACAGTTCAGGTTCTCTGCATCTTCAGCTTCTACACCTAACGATATGAAGGGCTGACGGTACTACTGCTAATTCTATATAAGGGACTTGAGCATCCCTGGATATTTGTCATCTCCAGGGGTCTCGGAACCAATGCTCCACACATACTGAGAATGATTGTGTTTAGCTCACTTTCTTCATTTCTTTGGGACTGTTTCCTGCCAGTATCTTTTCTACGTGCATGAAGTTAACTTGATTTTTATATGTGCATTTAAAAAATGTCATAAAAGACATAGTATGTATATCAAGGCTATGTTTTTATTTACTTAAAATTTATACTTATTTAATTTTTAACTGGAGTATAATTGCTTTATAATATTGTGGTAGTTTCTGAACAATAGTGTGAATCAGCCGTAAGTATACATATATGCTGACCCTCGTAAGCCTCCCTCCCAGCCCCCTAACCCACCCCTGTAGGCCATCACGGAGCACTAAGCGAGTTCCCTGTGGTACAGAGCAGCTTCCTGCTAGCTATGTATCTTATACATGGTAGTGTGTATATGTCAGTACTACTCTCTTCATTCATCCACCCTGTCCTTCCTCCTCCGTCCACAAGTCCATTCTCTACATCTCTGTTTCTGCCTGGCAAATAGGTTCATCAGTGCCATTTTTCTAGATTCCTTATATATGTGTTAATATATGATACTCATTTTATTCTTTCTGGTATACTTCACTCTCTGTGACAGACTCTGGGTTCACCCACATCACTACAGATGACCCAGTTTCTTTCCCTTTTGTGGCTGAGTAATACTCGTATATTTGTACATCTTCTTTATCCGTTCATTTGTCTGTGGACATTCAGGCTGATTCCCTGGACTGCCTGTTGTAACTAGTGCCGCAGTGAACGATTGGGGTTGTCGTTGTTCAGTCACTAGGTTGTGTCTGACTCTTCTGCGACCCCATGGACTGTAGCCTGCCAGGCTCCTCTGTGCATGGGATTTCCCAGGCAAAAAAGACTGGATTGGGTAGCCATTCCCTTCTCCAGGGGATCCTCCCAACGCAGGGATTGAACCCATGTCTCCTGCATTGCAGGCGGATTCCTTACTGCGGAGCCACTGGTGAAGTCCTAACATGGGTTACATGTGTCTTTTTGAATTATGGTTTTCTCAAGGTGTATGCCCAGTACTGGGGTTGCTGGGTCATATGGTAGCTTTTAGTTTTTTAAGGAACCTCAGTACTGTTCTCCACAGTGGTTGTATCAATTTACATTCCACCAGCAGGTCAGGAGGGTTCTCTTTTTTCCACATCCTCTACAGCATCTATTGTTTGTAGATTTTTTGATGATGGCTGGTCTGACCTGTGTGAGGTGATAACCTGACTGTAGTTTGATCTGCATTTCTCTAATAATGAGTGATGTTGAGAATCTTTTCATGTTGTTGGCCATCTATCTGTCTCTTTTGGAGAAATGTCTGTTTAGATCTTCCATTTTTTGATATTTTTTAAAAAATAATTTTTATTTATATATGTATTTTTGGGTGTGTTGGGTCTTTGTTGCTGCGCCGGCTTTTTTCCAGCCGCGACGAGCAGGGGCCCTCTCTTGTGCGGCACAGGCTCCAGGGCACGCGGGCTTCGGTAGCTGCAGCTCCCGGGCTCTCGAGCACAGGCTCGGTAGTTGTGGGGCGTGGGCTTAGCTGCTCCTCAGCACGTGGGATCTTCCTGGATCAGGGATCGAACCCATGTCTCCTACATTGGCAGGTGAATTCTTTACCACTGAGCCACCAGGGAAGCCCTGCTGTTGTTGTTTTATACTGAACTCCATGAGCTGCTTGTATATTTTGGAGATTAATCTTTAGTCGCTTCACTTGCAAGTATTTTCTTCCCATTCTGAGGGCTGTCTTATCATCATCTTGTTTATGATTTCCTTGGCTGTGCAAAAGCTTTTAAGTTTAATTAGGTCCCATTTGTTTATTTTTATCTTCATTTCTCTAGAAGGTAGGTCAAAAGGATCTTGCCAAAGTCTATATTATTAATATAATGACAATATTATATGTAATATTATCTAGTTTCAAGATTTGAGCCCCTGCTTCAATGATAGCAATGTCCTCCTGTGTTTAAGTTCTGTTTTTTTTTTTTTTTTTGGTTGCACTGTGTCTTTCTTTGGCCTAGAATATAAAATTTGGTTGGAATGTGTCCCAACTCTCCTTTGCTATGATAGTGGTTATTACAGATCTTCACTATAGCCTTTATTACATTGTAATTGGCTGGCTTGTATTTCTGGAGACAAAGGACTGTCTCGCAAGTTAGTTCTTATGAGGTGTCTGTTGGACAAACGCAGTGGTAGGAACTCTTCGAGGGTGGGCATTTGTCAGCTGGTCACCCTCTGGGAATGCGTGGTGTTGGTGTCTGCAGCCGTGACTCCGGTGTGGCATCCTCTCGGGTTGTTTTCTTACAGGTGTAAATCTGAACTTGAAAGAAGCCAGCAAGCTGCACAATCTGCGGACGTCTCTCTGAATTCATGCCTCACACCACAAAAGATTTTTGCAACTCCGCTCACACCAAGCCAGTATTATAGTGGTAAGGATTCTTTTCTCTTTGTATAAATAGCTCTTTTGTTGAGATTTTTAATTCTGCCCAAGAAATGAAATCATTCAACCTTGAATTCAGCTTCTAATTTAAGCATTAAAAACAACAACAAAAAGCAGCCATTAGTTACATATATATTTGTGTATCTGTTGAAATATGTTGTGCCATCAGTCAGCCTTTAAGCTTTTCCCTTTATGCGTCTATGGTATTTTTTAAAATAATTCAGTTTTGGAATATTCAAAATGCCTGTGTTTCCATGCATTTTGATATTTGAGTAATTTGATCAGTATTGGTTGCCTTAACCAAAATATTCTATCTGATGAACGAAGATACTCATTTCTAGACTTATCATAATGATTCTTTGCAAAATCAGTGATCAAACTGAAACTGTATCTCATTGTCTGTGTTTAGGTTCCAAATATGAAGATCTAAAAGAAAAGTATAATAAAGAAGTTGAAGAACGACAAAGATTAGAGGCAGAGGTAAAAGCCTTGCAGGCAAAGGTAAGTTAATTATGGGCCTTTTAATGGAGTATGCAGTTGAAGAAGTACTTTGCTATAAGTAGGATGGAGCAAGGATAGAAAAATCTGCTCTACATGGGGCTGACCCGTTTTTCTTACACTGAGAAAACAGACTTCCTGGCTCATTGGTTTTGATATTTTTAAGTTTAAAAATAGGTAAGTGTGGAGTACAATGGATTGGGCAGATGACTTTATCCCTAAATATCAAATAGGCCGCGAATTCCCTAGAAACTGTGGAAGCATACTTGTTTCTCTGCTGAGTCTTACATGATAAAGAGTATGTTTGGAGAGGATGGGACCGGAGTTATTCCTGGCTGACTTTGGCACCTGGAGGCAACTGCTTCCTATTCAGACCTTCGGATGGAATTTGGGGATTGCTACCAGGGATGAGAGGTTTGGGGATCATTATTAATGGAATGTTTATTTCAGGTGAGAAGGTTGTCAACATAACCTCTCTAGTTCTTTTAAATAAGTAGCTGACAAGGGATTTAAAGTCCAATTTGGTAGGGGAGAAAAAGGCTGAGAGAGGTAGGTGAAAGATTTGCTTAACATCAATAAAATAAACAAAATGCATGTTTTGGGAACCCCAGCTTTTAGTTACAGGACTGACCCTGAAAATACCTGGTGTCTGTAGAATATACCTTTCTCATTTCTGCTCACATGGTATTATTTGTTTTTTTTTTTTTTTTTTAATTCCAAGAAAAAAAAATTCCAGTTTGGTGCTGAATGGCACAGTCCCACTCAGCATATAAACTTGATGAGATGGCCCAACTTAGCAGACAGGTTAAGGCTGAATGTACAACTAGATGCCTTAAATAGTGAGGATCAAAAAGTACCTGTTCGAGTTTTAGCAATTTTAATTTTTTTTTAAGCCTTTAACCCTTGTTTTGAGATCACCAGAGTTTTGGTACATAGCAAAAGCATTGCTTTTCAACATGAATAAAAATGAAACCATAAACTTCTGATTGTCTTGGAAATATCATTTGCTTTGTTAACCATTTCACATTGGTATCAATTCTGGCCCTGACATCTGTTCCCAGAGTTATTTTGTGGAGGACTGTGAGTCTCCAAAAACATTAAACCTCTCCCCGTGGTGAGAAAAGCCCTTGCTATAAAAAATTTAACTCAGCTACTGTAGCTGCAACTTGATGTTTGTTAGAATGGTGACAGAAGAACAAAAAGGATTCTAAATGGCAGAAAATGCACAAATGTGTTTTATATAATACAAAATGCCTCTTAGGACATTTTTTGGGGGGAAACAGTATGGTGGAACTTGAGATTCTTGTAAGAGTTCTTTGGTTAGTGCTGAATTTTGAGTCTGTGTTCAGAGCTATAGGGGGAAGTGACCAAGGGTGGGCAAAGGAAAATCATATTTCAGAATTCAAAATGGCAGTGAGTACTCACATGCGTTTTTATGAAGTTTATGAGGGATGCAGTATAAATAGAAAAGCTGAGCCCAGTTAAAATAGATTGAACCTCAGCTGGTGCTGGCTTTACCCTCCAGTGCTAAGTCTGACCGTTAGAACGTTTCACTGGGTGATGGGACTCGGTGGTTCCCCTGCCTTGATGAATGCTCTTTTCTGGTACACAGTGGAAGTGCTGTTAAATGCCTTCTCTGCATGGCTTTATGTTCTATTTGAAAATAAGTACGTAGTCCTTTTAAACATTTTGATTGTAGTGTAGCTGATTTTACAGTCTCGTAATAGTTTCACGTGTACGGCAAGGTGATTCAGTTTTATATATATAAATATATACACACACACACATACTTTTTCATATTCTTTTCTGTTATAGTTTATTGCAAAATATTGACTATAGTTCCCTGTGTGTAAGATCTTGTTTATCTATATTATATGTAGTAGTCTTTCCCCCACCACCACTTTCCTCTTTCATAAGCATGTTTATGTCTATGAGTCTAGTATGTAGTCTTAAATATTGTGACTTCTAAAGGGCTCTAAAGAGCTTCTGTTTTTACAGAAAGCAAGCCAGGCTATTCCCCAAAGCACCATGAATCACCGGGACATCGCCCGACATCAGGCTTCTTCATCTGTGTTCTCATGGCAGCAAGAAAAAACCCCAAGCCGTCTTTCATCCAGCACTCTAAAAACTCCAGTTAGGAGAGATTTCTCTGCATCTCATTTTTCTGGAGAACACGAAGTGACTCCGAGTAGATCAACTTTGCAAATAGGGAAGACAGATGCTAATAGCAGTTTCTGTGATAATTCTAGCAATTCTCATCTTTTGGATCAGTTAAAAGCACAGAACCAAGGTAACTTCTTGAGTTAAATTTTCCTGAGATAATTTCAGACATGACTCCAGACACATTTAATCCTAGAAAGTGGTACTGTGTTTTGTTAGACCCATCCGTGGTCAACATCCCAGCCTGGTGATATGAAATAGTGTCTTTGGGATAATGAAAAAAGCTATCACCATTTGGAAAGATACCTTTATTTTACTAAAAAGCTGGTGCCGTGAAGACTTCAAAAGTCGGGTGAGTGGCTTTGACTTTCCGAAGCAGGGAGAAGCGGTCACTGTTGACATTCCCCGTGCTTCTCACCTGGCCCCTTGTGTGGCCCGTGGAACAAGCCGGTTTTGGCCAGAGGTGAGGCATGTGTCTGCAGACCGGCTTTCCTGAGTGCTGCCAGGCTGTCCATATGGGGGCAAACCTGTAACCTTGGCTGCCGCACCACGCTGCTGCTGACGGCCAAGGGTGCCAGGTGGTGTTTTGGAATCTGTTCTGCAGACTATGATAATTTCCAGTGCTGTGATAGATTGAAAATCACCATCAGCGTGCACTGGTGAGAGCTATCACACGGCCAGTGCCTTTGGAATCAATATTGTGTATACGCAGGGAGAAAAAAAATGAAAAAAATTATTGTTAATTTTGGCAGTAGAGGGGGTTCACACTGTCTTGCTCTTTACTGGCAGTAAAGCCACTAGAGAATACAGGAGGGTGAATTTTTCACTGCTTAGCACTCATTTGCATTGATATGGGTACAAAATAAATATTTGTGGGTGTATAAAACCAAGTGGTAATTTTAACACAGGGTATTATATGTGATACACTTTTTGCAGTTTTCTCAATAAGATACTATTCATGATTTTAGAAAAGCATTCCCCCCTGCCACAAGTTTACTGTGAAAACATAAAATTTTTCTTCTGCTTTTTATAGGATTTTTGAATAAAAATAACAATAAAGACTAAATATTGAAATTAAATCCAATTAAAATAGCTTCTTTGTTTAATATGAATTGATTTATATTTGACTCACCAAAGATTTCCGAGTGTAGTAACAGTGACACATTCTGAGTTTAGTTGTAAATTTGTTCGTGAAAAATACATGTTTATTGAAGTGTGGGTTTTGTTTGTGATTTAAGAACTAAGGAGCAAGATTACTGAGTTTGAACTACGTCAGCAAGGACAAGAAAAAGAAATGAGAGGCCAAGTGAATAAACTTCAAGAACTCCAACTCCAACTGGAGAAAGCAAAAGTGGAATTAAATGAAAAAGAGAAAGTTTTGAACAAAAGCCGGGATGAACTGGTGAGAACAACTTCACAATATGACCAGGCATCAACCAAGGTACTCAACTTCTCACGAGTTACTGAACAATCTGCATTTTGTTCATACGATTATTTGGAAAGAGTATGCTTAGACTTGTCAAATAAGTATTAGTAATGAACCTAACTAATGTATACTAGGCAGTATTGATTGCAGTTGAACAGTAAGTTCTTTTAGAATTTGATAGATCTGGGTCAAACCTGGACTGCACAGTTTTTAGCTGGGGGACTTCACAAGTCGCTGATGTCGTTTACACCTCAGAGGGTGGTGGAGAGTAAACGTGCATACAGCATCTGACAGGTCCCTGATACCTAGAAGAGGCACGTAAAGTCAGGGAGCTTTGAAAGAGGCTTAGGACATGTGACAGAGTTGAATTGATCCACTCATGGAAACCAGTATATACCCTTCTGCCATTTAACCTTTTTTCAAGTTTTTTATTTTGTATTGGAGTATAGCTGATAGCAGTGTTGTGATGGTTTTAGGTGGACAGCAAAGGGACTCAGCCATACATACAGACGCATCCGTTCTCCCCCAGACTGCCCTCCCCTCCAGGCTGCCACATGTCACTGAGTAGAGTTCCCTGGGCCGTACAGTCTGTCCTTGTTGGTTTTCCATGTTCAGTGTAGCAGTGTGTACATGTCCATCCGAAACTTCTAACTATGCCTTCACCCATCCTTCCCCCCAGCAACTATTAGCTTATTCTCTAAATCTGTGAATCTGTTTCTGGACTCAATTTGAGTCGTTTACTGACTCATATGACAAATACTTATTGACAGTCTGCTGTATGTCAGGCACTGTTCTAGACCTGGGGTGCGGCAGTAGCAGTGAGTAAATAGACAAAAAGCGCTGCCCTTATGGAGCTTCATCCTAATGGGGGATGCAACGTAAATGTACCAGGCACTTTGATAGTGTGCTATATGGAGACAAGTGTAGAGAAAAATGAATTGATTTTATATATTTCTGAATTTTATTTACTAATAATTTGTTAAGGATTCTTGTGTCTATATTTATGAGTGATGTTGGTCAGTTGTTTTCTCTTTTTGTACTGCCTTTGTCTGGTATTTGTATCAGAGGTAGTTCTAGCTTCATAAAATGAATTGGGAAGTGTTCCCTCCTCTTCTGATTTTTTGGGAGATATTGTGTAGAATTGGTGTTATTTCTTCTTTATAACATTTGGTAGAATTCTCTGTGAAACTATCTGGGCCTAAAGATTTCTTTTTGGGAGTTTTAAAATTACAAATTCAATTTTTAAAACAGTGACAACCATTAAAATTATTTATTTCACATTGGATGAGGTGGGTTAGTTTGTGATTTTAGAGTAACTTTCATCTAAATTGTCAAATTTATGTATGTGGGGTTCATAGTATTTCCTTATTCTTTTGATGACTATAGGTCAGGCTTATTCCCTGTTCATTTCTGATATTTGTGTCTTCTTTTGTTTCTCTCTTTGTCAATATTGCTAGGAGTTTTGTCAGCTTTATGGCTCTTTTATTGATCTTACCAAAGAGTCAGCTCTTTAATTCATTGATTTTCTCTATTATTTCCTGTTTTCAGTTCCAGTGATTTTTTTTTTTGCTTTTGTTTTCTCCCCTCGGTTATTTTCTTCTGCTTGCTTTGAGTTTATTTTGCTCTTCTTTTTCTAGGTTGTTGAGGTGGGGCGCTTAGTTTAGTGACTGGAGACGTCTCTTTTCTAACACAGACGTTTAATGCTGTGAATTTCCCTTCCCATACTACTTTAACTGTGCCCTTCAAACTTTGATACATCTCATGGATTATTCAGAAATTTAGTTTCCAAGTATTTGGAGATTTTTCTTTTTGTTATTGATTTATTGTTTGACTCCACTGCTGTCAGAGAACATATATGATTTCAGTTCTTTTAGATTTCTTGGGGTTTGTTTTATCGTCTAGGATATGGTGTCTTAGTATATATTTCACAGGCACTTGGGGAAAAAATGTATATTCCGTTGTTGAGAGCAATATTCTAAAAGTGTCATTAGCTCCTGTTGATTAATATTCTTTGTTGAATTCCTCTTTTTCTTTTCTGATTTCCTGTCTAATTGCTTCTAGCAATTGTTGAGGGAAGGGTATTGCAGTCTCCCATAATTGTCTATTTCTCCTTTCAGTTTTATAAATTTTTGCTTCACTTATCTTGCAGTTCTGTAGTTTGGTCCATACACATTTAGGATTGTTATGTTTTCTTTTGGATTTACCTTTATCATGTAATATCCCTTAGTGTCTCTGATAATTTTTTTTTTCCCCATTCTGAAGTCTACTTTATCTGGTAGTAATATAACCTCTCCAGCTTTCCTTTGGTTAGTGTCATGATGTATTTCTTTGTCTTTTTACTTTCAGTCTATCTATACTGTTAAGTTAAAAAATATGACCTTACTATGAATTAAAAAAATAGCCTAATGTTAGTTTTGTGTAGACAGCACATAGTTGGGTCATATTTTTTAATCCACTCTTTTATTCCCTTTTAGAAACACTATCTCTCTATTAATTAGTGTTTTAAGACCATTTATAGTCATGTAATTATTGATATATCATGACTTAAGTTTTACATCTTATTTTTTATTTCATTCATTTCTCATTTGGCTGTTTTCATTTTTTTCTGCCTTCCCGTAGGTTTAACTTGAACACTTTTTAGAATTTCATTTTGAATTATCAATAGTTTGAGTATATTTCTTTGTAGGGCTTTTATGATTGTTCTAGCAATGGCAACGCACTCCAGTACTCTTGCCTGGAAAATCCCATGGATGGGAGGACCCTGGTAGGCTGCAGTCTATGGGGTCGCAAAGAGTCTGACACAACTGAGTGACTTCACTTTCACTTTTCACTTTCATGCATTGGAGAAGGAAATGACAACCCACTCTAGTGTTCTTGCCTGGAGAATCCCAGGGACAGGGGGGCCTGGTGGGCTGCCATCTCTGGGGTCGCACAGAGTCGGACACGACTGAAGTGACTTAGCAGCAGCAGCAGCAGATAATGTATGTATACATATAATTTATCACTTTATTGGTGTTGTCATTCTATCAACTCTAATAAATTATTGAAAGTTTACTTCTCTTTTTGTCGTTTTACCATCCCCTATTTATAGTATAATTTTCTTGAGCATTTTTTATATATACATTTAGAACCACATCAGGTAGTGTTACACTTTATTTGTGAAACATAATTTAGAAAACTGAAGAAGAAAAGGAAAACCTATTGTATATACATTTATTGTATATAGAAATATTCTTATTTTTCTTCCAAATTTCCTTCTTTCATCCTTTCCTTTCTTTTTAAAGAACATCCTTTAACCATTCTTTTAGTGTAGCAACAAATCCTCTAAATTTTCTTTTGTCTGGGAATGTCTTTATTCTTGGAAGATATTTCAACAGGGTATAGGATTCTGGGTTAACAGTTTTTTCTTTCAATACTACTATGCTTTTCCTTGGGTCCCAAAGTCTTGTTAATCTTCCCTCTTCTCTTTTCTGAAAAGAAACAAAAAAAAACTTATTTTTGTTTTAATAAAATATGCAGGTTTTAGATTGTTCTTGAAATGTTCATCTTTTCCATCTTCCTGGAGTTGGTAGTCCCGGTTCATTTTTAGAATTCCTCTAGTGCAGTGGTTTCCACAGAAAAATTCTCAACAACTATGGATTAGATATATGACGAAACATGATCTCCCTTGATCTGTATAATTTACTCTCTTTGTGCAGTATGGGTTTGTAATTTGGTTTTCTAAGTTAGACTTGGATTCAAGCCCTGGTTCTATTGCGTCCCAATTGTGTTACTTTGGAGCTATTTAACTTCTGAGCTTCAGTTGCCTAATCAATAAAATGATGTTAGTAATAATGCCTTTCTCATAGTATTGCTATAAAGTTTGTGATGATTTTTCTCAAGACTTTAGCATAGTGCCTGGCATATGGTGAACTTATAATAGTTATTGTTATATCGAGTTCCTAGTCAATGTAGTTCATTTGCATTTGCATTTCTGCCAACTCAGGCTTCTTTTGTTTGAGCATTATACTTTCCTTTCATATGTTGAGGGCTTCCCTGGTGGCTCAGATAGTAAAGAATCTGCCTGCAGTGCAGGAAATCCAAGTTCAAAATTCCTGGATCTGGAAGATCCCCTGGAGAAGGGAATGCCTACCCACTCCAGAATTCTTACCTGGAGAATTCCATGGACAGACGAGCCTGGCGGTCTACGGTCTGTGGGGTCGCAAAGATACTGAGCATCTGACTTTTACATGTTGCTTTGTTGGTTTTGGTGTGACAGAATCACCAGATCCTTCTCTCTAGCATATATCATGAGGTCACTTACCAGATCATGAATTATAATTTTTGAATAGGACAATGCTGAGAACATAGCTTTTGCTCTCTTTCTATTAGAGATTTCCCTCTAGGTTCTTAAGACTCATTTATTCAGTGCTTTCTGGATTCCATTTTTTTCTCATAAACTATAAACCCACCTAAATGAAAATTCAGTCTACTTTTCTCCATCTTGTCTCTAAAGATAGTATGACCTTGTCCAATATGTTGCTGAAATCAAATTATTCTTTGCTTATGCTATACCCTGATCTACCTTTAGAATTACCTATTAAATGGAGCTAATTTAGCCAAAATCAACCACGTGCTTCAGTAAACATATGCTGTTTCTAGTGTGCTTCTTTTCCAAGTATTTACACACCGGGTGGGATGCAAGGTTTGAACTCATGTAGGAACAGTGTTGGGGCTGGGCAGCAAATTTGACCTTCATATTTTATGGCTAAAAGCTCAGGCCCAGAGCACTGAGTCTCTAGGGTCTATATACGTACTGTTACATACTCTCTATGTACATACTGTTAAAGGACTAGAGCCCTGAGCCCTTTTTTAGAGTATTATGGAGCATTCATGATACCTAGTGGTCAGGTGCTTGTATATGGATGGTGCATCATAAATACCAGCATTTAAAAAAATCTAAATATAAATTACTCCCAAAGGCTTTTTTTTTTAAACCCAACTCTTTGCACAATAATAAGAAAGTATTACTGATTCTGAGATCTTGTGGGTTGCAGTTTGAGGGAGTGCCAGCAGAGGGTGCCAAGGATTCATTCATTTATTCTGCCGTGCATGGGTTTTTTTCCCCCCTGAGAATTGTCAACATTTTAGACCATCATTTAGGCAGTGATTTTTGTGTTAGTTGCTTACTGCTGTATCCCCAGTGCCTAGCATGGAGCTTGACATATTTGCTGAGTTCATATTTATTATTGTTAGAAATAATTTTCTTTCATACTTTTCCTTATGATAGTGAAGTCCCTCAGTCGTGTCCGACTCTTTGCGACCCCATGGACTGTAGCCTGCCAGGCTCCTCTGTCCATGGGAGTCTCCAGGCAAGAACACTAGAGTGGGTTGCCATTTCCTAAAATTCAAGAACAATAAGGATAATGACAGAGGTATCTTAATGTTCAAAGCAGTGAATTAGTTCGAACTACTGGCTCAATATTTTACTTTTTAAATTCAGGATCTTGAAAGTTCTGATATTTGCAAGATCAGACCAGCTTTATCTTTTCATCTGTGGTTAGTTAATCACTGGTGTCAGGTCTTATGGGAAATTTTACATAGTGTTTTCTTTTCCTCTTTGTTAAATTTCTAATAGCTCTAAATGGGTCTATAATGAGTCTCAGAGATATATTAGTGGAGTGATTTGCCACGCTGGGGTGCATTTCTTCTGGACCAGGAATTCTCCCCCAGCAATGTGACTTGTTCTTGTTCTTTCCTGGGAATTTAGAGTTGTTTTGTAGGGCAGGTCTAGGATTTGAACACCACAGGGAAGAATTAGAGGAATGGGTTTTAACACTTTGAAGATTTAATTTTAAAGAGCATCCTAAATTTCAGTGTAGTTCATGTTTTGAAAATTATTTTAAAGATAACTAGCTATATATAAAAAAAATGAAATAATGCCATTTGCAGCAACATGGACGGACCTAGAGATTAGAAGTAAGTCAAAGACAAATATCGCATATCATTTATATGTGGAATCTAAGAAGATCATACAAATGAATCTATTTACAAAACAGAAAGACTCACAGACACAGAAAACAAATGTATGGTTACTAAAGGGGAAAATAGGGAGGGGGTAAATTGGGGATTTGGGCTTAACAGATACACACTACTGTATATAAAATGGATAAATAATACAGCACAGGGAACTATATTCAATATCTTATAGTAATCTATAATGGAAAAGAATCTGAAAAAGAATATGTGTGTGTGTGCATGTGTGTGTAGTTGAATCACTTTGCTGTATAGCTGAAACAACACAACACTGTAAATCAACTATAGTTCAATTTTAAAAAAAAGATAACAGCTATGTAAAAAGGCAAATGAGTATTCTTTGTGTTGCCTCTGGCAGCTTGGTTAAAAACTCATTGTGATACTCTCTAGAGTGCTGTGAACTTCCAAACATTTAACATGACATAGTGGGAGCATTGTGGAAAGATGCATATTAATATTTAAAATTTCTCACAAAATCTGTTATGCTTGAAACAGACTACGTATGAGGATAATAGATACCCTCTGGTTATTTTGCAGCCTCTAATTTACACAGGTCGACATCACTGCATTTTAACCTCTCATTTCTGTACGACAAAATGTTAGGTGGCTGACTATTCAGACGCACTGATTACTTTTATGGCGCAACTTATGAAGAGTTTAGTTAAATAGCCTCATGCAGGTTTACAGCCTAGCTGATATTTCCCAAATATAAATTTATGTGTGCTAAAATAGTTGTAGTAGTTTTGCTATTTGGCTAATTGTTTTAGCCCCAACTTTGTATGATATAAAAAAGTCAAAACACAACGTTAAACTTGAGCCAGATCATGGGACTAATTTTTCTAAGTTCAGAATGTTTGCTTTCTTTCCAAGAATAATTTTTGTTTTGTACTGAACGTCTTAATTTGTTGTTAGTGTACTGCTTTGGAACAAAAACTGAAAAAATTGACCGAAGATTTGAGTTGTCAGCGTCAAAATGCAGAAAGTGCCAGATGTTCTCTGGAACAGAAAATCAAGGAAAAAGAAAAAGAATTCCAAGAGGTAAGGTAAACGGATTCATGAGGAGTTTGTCCAGAAGACTCTTGTGGTCATTTCCTAGTTTGATCATTTGACAAGAGGAGTGTCTGTCATCATTTGGGTTGTTCCACTAGAGGGGAAATGTTGTGTGTGGAAAAGATTACTATACTTTCCTTCACACTTTTCCATCTTTCAGTTTTTGATTGGAGAAGGGCTTTAGAATTTTTTTTTAATCTGTTTTCTGATTTGTTTGAAATTTGATACCAAATAGAAAAGGATTGTATTTCTTATTTCAAACACTCTCTGTTGTAAAGGAAATTATATTACATTCTACAGCTGTTTGGTTTTTTTTTTCTTCACTTTTTTACAAGTTTTGTTTTTTTAATTTTTTGGCCATACCCTGTGGTATGTGGAATATTAGTTCTCCAACCAGTGATCGAATCTACACCTAACCCACGTTGGAAGGTGGAGTCTTAACCACTGGTCTGCAGGGGAAGTCCTTCCAGCTGCTTTTAAAGTCTGTGAGTTGGCAAATACATTAAAAAGGTGATTAATGTCTAGGGGGAAGAAGGTGGCAGACAAGTTAGGGCTGAAGATGCACTTGAGTAAATCTTGGTATCAGTTTCAGGTGAGTGAGCCTGGAAGTAGGTCTGTAGTCTTTCAGTGAGAGTTACTGGAATTGTTAATCTGGGGTCCCTGTGTGGTTATCAAAGGTAATTGGTGGCATCTGCTTTCTCTTATTCTCAATGGTCAGTGGTGTGTGATGTTTGATGTTTTAAGCCCCATTTTTGAGTCTGTTGATTTCTCAGTGGGGTTGTGATCGGTTGGCTCTCAGCTCTACCCTTTTGTCCCTGGGTACTTCAGAACAGAGGTGATTCATTTAAGATGGGGATGAGATGCCAGCGGGCCAGTTTCCACGTGTTCTGGTGGAGTGCTTCATCTTCCGCTCAGAGACCGGGATCTGATGCCCGATCTAAGGCTGCCTGTGTTGGTCATCAAGTAGATGCCGACTGGCTCCATGCTCTCCTGTTCTTTCAGAAGAGCAGTGCCTGGAGGATGTCTGGGTCACGCCCTGGGCTCTCCCTTGTTAACCAGCATCCGTTGGATGCATTTGTCTTTCACTTTTTAGGAGCTCTCCCGTCAACAGCGTTCCTTCCAGACCCTGGACCAGGAGTGCACTCAGATGAAAGCCAAGCTCACCCAGGAGCTACAGCAAGCTAAGAACACACACAGCATCCTGCAGGCTGAACTGGATAAAGTAGGGTGCTAATTTACTTCTCCCGCCTCCGTAACCTCCGCCCCCACGTTTTAAAATAATGTGTCATTTCTGTACCACAGTGGAAATAGGATTCCTTTAAAGGGAAAAAACTTTCCTCACTTTCTTTAGTTATTAAAGTGGAGAGCAAACTGAACCTCTCTGGGTCTGGGTGATCTCATTTAGAGAAAGGGGACGCGAAGTGGGGATCTCAGATCTGAGGCTTGTGGGCGTCTCTGATATTCCGTGCCACCACACGGGAGCTCTCCTAAGTGAGTGTGCCCCAGTCAAAGCGCTGAAAATTATAATTTACTCTTTTAACACCCACTGCACAAATGATTTCATCCAGATTTATGGCTTTCTGAATCTTCCATGTGATGATGACACCCATGTTTCAATCTCCAGCCTGAGTGTCTGGTCTGAACTTCAGACTTGGGGTATGCATCCGATATTCCCACTCACGTGTCTAACAGGCATTTCGCACTTAACGTGCTGTCACTGGAACTCCAGCTTTTTACAGACTTGTTCTTTGCTTCATCTTCCTTGTCTCAGTAAAGAGCAATTCCATTCTTCACATTGCTTCGGTCAAAACCTTCCCGTCATCTTCAACTCCTCTTTCCTCTCATATGTCAAAGTAATCCCTTAAAACTCTGCTGACTGTGCCTTTATTTATTCACACACACATGTACACTGGAGTGTATTTGTGTATATCTACGCATATGTGTATTTGCATGCATTTGTATATATGTGCTCTAATATACATCATCTCTCACCTGGGTTTCTGTACTAGCAGAATCCTCCTGTGCCAGGATAAATTTTTATGAATTATTTATTGGCTGTCCTCCAAGATTAAAAACACAATAAATATTTACAGATGTATAATTTTTTTTTTTTCTTGCTTGTTTTAATTTTTGTTAAAAAAGGAAAACTCTGAGCTTTGTCCTTGTCAGATGTTTTGTAGTTTATTTTCCCTACTGATGGGTATTGAGGTTTGTATAGTGCCATTGGTAGTATCACTGGGCAGGTAAACATGTGTGGGGCTGATGTTTCTGTAGGACAACTTCCTGCATGTGACACTGATGGCCTCCAGGGCATGTATCTCCTCACGTGTGACAGGGTGCTTCCAAGCTGCCCTCAGGAAGGTTGTAACAGTTTACCTGACACCAGGTATGAGGCCTGTTACCTTCATCCTGCTAGTAGCGGACAGTCCTGATTTTAAAAATTTTGCCAAAGAGTGAAAAATGTTATTGTTTTAATTCACACTGTCTTGATTACCACTGAGGTTATTTCTTTCAGAGGGTGACTTGCCATTTATATCTTTTGTATAAAATTTCTATTTCTGTCTTTTGCTCATTTTTAAATGGACTTGCTTTTTTGTACATTGAATCATAGATATGCTTTATGTGTTGTATTTTGGGAATATCATTTTTATTCTGTTCTATTTATTGCAAATGTGTTCTCTCAGTTTGTTTTCCCATCTTTTACTGCTGTTGTTTCTCATCTCTTTTTTTTTTAAAACAAATTTTAGTTGTTTATTACTATTTAGTTGTTTTATTTCTTGTGGTTAGCTTTTTTCTTTCGTGATTTCCTCCCCAAGCCCAGCCTTGTTCATCAACATATGCTATTGCCAAGTGATGTCATGGGTTAACATGATGGTATTTTAAGTTCTGCTTCTAGGACCATGTTAAGCTATAACATATATAGTATGTCTCAACCAAAATAGATTGCTTCAGTTCTTATATTCCATGACCTTTTTATTGTTAAAGAATGAATAGCTACTTGAAAAGTAAAAACAAAAACGAAGCTTTGCCTTGTTTTCTCCTTGCAGGTCACGTCCGTAAAGCAACAGCTAGAAAAAAAATTAGAAGAGTTTAAGCAAAATTTCAGCAGAACCGAACAGGCCTTACAGTCAAGTCAGACCAAGGAAAGCGAGCTGAGGAGAAACAGTGAGGTGAGGAGCAGAGAGCATTTATTCGCTTCTGTGCATGAGGAAGTGCCAGGGTTAGAGAATTTCTGCACCGTTTTCCAGCAGTGTTTTTCTTTTTTACTTGCCAGAAGTATTACAAAGTGTTTTGTATATAATCTATGACATAGAACATAGTGGTTTTTTTCACTTTCTATTCTGATGTAACTTACTAATATGCATCTATCAATTATAGGAAAACATGACTTGTAGTAAGACCATTTGGTACTACTGTTTATTTAAGATAAATATATTTAAGATATATTTCAACCACCTGTGAGGTGGAAGGATGGAAGAAGGCAAGGGATTTTCTTTTCTTCTTTTTTTTTTTTCTTTTTAATTTTAAAATGTATTTAATTTTTGCTGCATTGGGTCTTCACTGCACAGGCTTTCTCTAGTGATGGTGGCTTTTCCTGTTATGGAGCAGGGGCTCTGGGGCACTCAGCCTCAGTGGTTGCAGCACACAGCCTCACACAGTTGCCCCATGGCATGTGGGATATTTCTGGACTAGGGATCAAACCAGTGTCCCCTGCAGTGCAGGCAGACGCTTAACCACTGAACCACCAAGGAAGTCCCGCAAGGGATTTTCTAAATGAAAAGTAGCAAAGTTGGTGATAGAAGGTATGATTTAAAAGTCGTCTTTCCAAGGGTTGGCTTTTGAATCATCAAGTATCAAAAACCTTGTGCAAAGTGATAGACTTAAATAAAATTTTTTTGAAAGAGAAAGGGTTTCTAGATTTAACATTGTTACAAAAGCATCAAGCAATAAAAATTGTATTATTCTGGCTTCAGCAGTCACACACTAACCTTCATGTTAAACATGTGCAAGCATGGGTGATGGTGTCTTTGTAGAGTCATAGTCATGATACACAATGGTGGATGAGGTTTCCCAGTGACGAGGATACAAGGAGTAGCTTGATATTGCTTCTACTAATAGATTTTATCTGTACTTACTTTAATTTGGTTCTCTTTGAACTTCTTTAGCTGCTTGGAGTTTATTTTAAAGGACTTAATTAAAATCCACCTAGGGATAGTTAATAGGCTGAAACAATTTGAATAGAGCCGTAAGTCAGCATCATAATTTTATGAAGAAGCATAGCAGAACAGTAGATGTCTCTTCTCCATCAAATATCACAGGGAAGACTATTTTTCACTAGTTTTTAAAATATTTTTATAAAATATATTAAATCTTTTACATATCTAAAATTACTTGTTAGATTGTATAGATTTTTTTTCTTTTTAAGTTCTCTGTAAGGAACAGTGATTTATCCTGGTGAGACACGTCTAAATGTATTTATCCTCTCAGCTTCAAAAAGTGTATTGGTTCTAGAATCAGAACATCTGTCAGTGGCAAAGAAGGGGTTGTTAAAGCAGCTATGGCCTCAGAGGGGTAATATTGCTGGAGAGAGGCGGCCACAGCCCCAGCCGCCGGAATGGAGGAAAGCTTCATATCAGATGATGGTTTCATCAGCAAACGTTTTTAAATGGAAGCGTTTGTTTCAGCAAAACAAATGTTTGCCTTTTGGCCAGTGGGGACCAACCAACAGATGCTTCTGCTAACATTTCCACAGGCAGACTGGCACCGAGCTCTTCCCTCTCTGAGCTTCCCTTTCAGCCAGGAACTCTCCTGCGACTCCACTGGCTGCCTGGTGGAAACATTTTGTAAAAGCGATCGTCTGGTTAAATGGGTCCAAACACTTTTCAAACGGTTTGCCTGGCCAAACGCTTTGCATAGCAAGCTGGACATTTCTTGCAGGTGTTTCTGAAGACTCATGCGTCCCTGCAGGGTCTGGTTTGTCAGCCGAGGAGCTGTCCACCATGAACTCGAGCTGTGCTGAGTTCAATGCCAGTCATGTTGTGCTCAATATTTCATAAGTTTCTGTGTCCAATGAGGGCAGTCATGGAGGTGTCTAGCACGGGGCCAGGGAATTCATTTAGAAATAGTCTTCAATGCATGTTTGTGTGTATGTGTCTTCTTTTGAGAATAATATCAAAAATTCAAAGGGCTTAGCTGGCTCTCACATTTTGAATTGGGATTGGAATCAGAAAAACAATCTACCCAGTTTGACGGGTGGTATAACTTTGTGGTAAAATGGTGGCTTTAGATGCCCTGAGATCTGAACCTGCCGTGTGACCTCGGGACCATGACTTACCCTTTGAGTCTGACTTGCCTTATCTTCATATGAGGACTAATAAAACCCTTCCCTTTTCAGAAGGGTTTAAATTAAGTATTATATGCCAAGTGCTTAGACCTGTGCCTAATCCATAAGGGCCCTTTGGTCTTGATAACTGTTAGAACTTTTTGGTGTGACCACTGTTTGCTGTCACTCATAGGCACAGAAAGTGATGAGCAAAGGACACGGCATTTGAGATTTTTCACGTTTAAAATTATAGCCTATTCTAGTCTATCACTCTGGGTGTCTTTCTGTATCTAATTATAAGTAAGCGCAAGCAAGTTTAGTGCGCTTATAGGTTTTGGATGCTGAAATTATGTGACAGTTGTACTGAAATGTTCCTTGTCCGTGTTTAGCAAACTAATATGCCGCTCACAATGAGAAATTATCAGTAGTGGAAACGTGATTTAATGGCCCGATCAAGGGTAAAGTTAACATTTAGTATCAAAGTGAATGGAGGGTTTAGCTAGGCTGCTCATCCAACATCTAGTGCCAGCCCCATAGTGCTGGCGTTAGACGATCATAAACCGTCATTTGACAGCCAAGATGAGGGAACACTTGCTTGGGGACCTTCCTGCGCGTGGGGACCTGTATGACACGGGGTCCTCTAAGGGACCTGGTCTGGCAGGCAAGAATGATGAGGTGGAAGGGGAGAAGCACATCCTTTGCATCCATCCCTGGTTCACCATATAGACTTCACGCCAGCAAGGGACGTATTAAGCTTCATTCATGGGTGCGATCGCGAGATGCCACACAGTAACTGAAATGTGTTTTGTCTGGCCCTAGGAAATGACACTTCCCTTGCTGCTTCTAAAACCAGAGTTGCTCTGGGTGGAATTGCTTGCTAAGCTCTAATGCTGGCTTGTGGTTATAGGGATTTTTGCTGTGTGTTTCCAGACCAGTACCCAATTTTTCGAATCATATTTGGTGGCGAGAGATGCCTGGGAGACTGTATCCTTGTATGCTTAACTCGTTGGTAATGAGCTACCCAATCAAGTCTTAAGTGGCTGTAAGCTGTGCAGAAAACTAATTGCTGATGGATGGCAGCCTACAGCTTCATTTTCAGATACTCATTTTCTAAATTCTGGCCTTTTAAAATTCTTGGGTTGGCTATAGCCATAGCATGATAAGCCTGCAGGGTCCTGGGGTTGGCTGAATGTTTCTTCATTAGAAACAAATATTTACGGAGCTAATGCCAGAATAAAGGCATGTTAATCTTTCCACTGGGCTAGTGTTCACTTAAATGTCTCCAGTTATAGACATGATGGATAGACGAACAGACACATAAACATCAGTTGTCCCCCTCCCTCCTGGGGTCCCTCCTTCCTCTTCTTTTCACCTTCTTTCCTCCTGCTGGGATGCACCCAACTTTGCATACAGTCTTGTCAGTTTTCTTGTCACACCTCTAGATGTAGATGCCCTTTGATTCAATGATTTTTTTTGAGCAAAAAATACAAGTTGCAAAATGCAACTTAGATGGTTACATTCTAGTTACTCTCCTGTGTTGAGCTCATTTAGCTGATCTGAGCGTTGAACACACAGAATCTAGCTGCTGTTGAATTTTAGGAAGAAACACTACTACTGATGCCCCATTGCCTGCCTTAGAGTGAGTAAAGGTGTTTTTCCTTTCACATCTGTGATCTCATTTGAGTGGTGATTATTCTGAGTCTGAAGAGCAAACAAGCGATTACACATTCTCTAGCTGAATGATGCTCGTTTAAGTCAATCACATCCTTGCACCTTAGTGATCATTCATCCTGTGCAGAATTTCATAATGACTGGTATGAACGTCAGTCTTGACATGAGTCGGTGTGGGCCTTTAGTTCTGGTGGATCTCTTAATTTGATAGAGTCTTACTCAGTTGAGTGCATGGAAAGGAGGGAGGATCAAGACAAAGGAGACAGAAATACAATGACAACGGGCTCTTAAATTTTGATGATGAAATGAACATATATACACGAATACAGCAGCCGCCAGCAAGTTTTCAAGTACTTTGTACCAGCCAGATTCTCCCTCTTCTTGAATTTGGCTTTGCTACATCAGTACCCATCTGCTGGTAGTAACCAGACTGATAATTGAAGGCAGGCTTCCAGCACCACGTTGCCAGGGCCATCTGTTTTCTAACGGTGCAGTAGGGTTTTGGAGGATGGGTCTTAACTGTTTCTTTAAGAATTCAAAAATTTCCTTTACTTCTCAGAGGGATATTTTTTTAAGTGTGTTTGTGTGCTTTTAAAGTGAGGCTTATGAGTTTCCCCTCCCCACACCACTCCAAGGATGGGGTTGCTTGGTTCTGTCAGTTTGTAATGATACCTGCCAATTCCCAGTGATCCAGAAGGTGCCGTATAATATAGGTTGAAATAATTAACAACTGTAATATCATTGAAGGTTGAACAGCAGGTTGAGGAATATGGATAGAGGAGTTATATCGATTATGCAAGTCACATGGTTAACAAGAAGCGTTTTTATTTGGCAGACAAATATTGCTTCGTTTTAAGACTAAGAAAAATAGGTCTCCCTAGAAAACAGAATGAGGCTGCGTGTGTAGGTCTCTGCTATTCTATGGCACATCAATGCTCAGCTCTTCATTTAGTCAGGTGCTCACCCAAGGGCCTGTCTTCACTGGGAAGCCTCAGATTCCTCCACCGAGAACTGGTCCTCCCATGCTCCAGCCATCTCATTTCTCCTAGCACACTTCCCCTCTCTTAAGCACCCGAACGCATCCTGCCATGTATTAAGTGACAGCCCCCTCAGGCCGGTACCTGTCCTGAGGGCAGAGACTGTGTCTTAATTTGTGACTGCACCTTTCATAATGCCCATTCCAACATCTTGTACACTGCAGATTTTAATAAATATTTCTTAAAGGTAATTTTACTCATAAAGACATTCCCATAGAGCAGTGAAACTTAAGATGGTTTTACAACAAAACATCAAAAATCGTCACAAGAATGTTTTTGGTTCGTTAGCACCTCGGAACTTAGCAAAGATATTTTTGATTATTTAGGCGTGATGGAAACTTGGAGCGATTGTGTCTTTAGGGAGCTTGTAAAAAGGGTTTTTCTTATGAGCGAATGCTTCAAAAAGTAAAGTTCTTGAAGGAAAAAGATTATCATCAATTCTTAGGTTTCGTGCTTCTGACTTCTATTTATGATATCATTTTATTGAAATAAAACTATCTAACTTCATTGCTCGAAGGGCAAGTGAGATGCACACGGTCCCATGAGACAAGTCCCACCGAGGCAGAAGGGCTGAATTGCTTGAGCATCTGCCAGGACAGTAAGATAACTAACTAAACCTGTCCTGTAGGAAATGAAGAGGGAAAACAGCTTCCTCAAGAGTCAGTCTGAGCAGAGGGCCCGAGAAGTCTGCCACCTGGAGGAAGAACTGAAGAAGGCCAAGCAGTGCTTGAGTCAGAGCCAGAATTTTGCAGAAGAAATGAAGGGTGAGTGGCATTTTAGAGTTCTTTCTCTAGGCTAATGTTCCCTCGAGGGAGGGTGGATGTCATTGGAAACTTCTTTGATTTTTTCCATATCTTCTCCCAGAGAGATTTCAGCAGCTGATGTGGAAAAAGTTTTTGCTTTTCCACTTTTTAGTTTCCAGAGTGATAGTTGGACTTTTTCTTTATTGGAACACACTGAGTCCCCAAATGCCTGGTTTTCAGCACTTTGAAACCAGAAGGGTAAATATTTTCCACACAAAAGTAAATTGTTGGTGCTGTCTCTTTCCCCAGCGTGCTATTTTGTGTCTCAAGTGGGTTTGTTAGTTATATCCAGACGGCTCATCTTCTCACCCATTACCGTTTCCCTTATAATGGAAAATTCTATATTAAATGCATGTTTTCCCAGCCCTTAGTGACCATTGTTTGTGGATGGCTTACTTGACTGAATGATTTTATTTCTTTACTTTCTATATAGCCACAGGATGATGCTATGTACACCAAATGATTCCACTGTTTCTTTCACATTTATTTGTATGTGGAATGTGTCTTTATTTAGATTTATTTTCTCCCCTGGGGTGTTTGCACGTCTTGGATTTCTTTTAACCTGAGCACTTCTGACTCTTTTCTTTTTTAAATTCTAATATCCCCATACAGCTTTCAATTTTCCACGGCAGGAGGTAGAAATATCAATCATCAGATTTTTTGAAAGAAAACTATAGGAAAAGAAAGAGTTAGGGATTTTTTTTCAGCCTTGCTTGGGGCTCTCACAAGCAAATAGCCTCTATGGCGCTGTCCGCAGCAGCCATCCACTCTCAGTAGGTAGGCGGAGATGAGCGGGCTAAAAAGAGGAATTGCTGCCCAGCTGGTATAACCCCTGAGTTTATAATACATGCTACCTTTCTCATTGACTGCTGAGATTCTTAACTTTTATTGTTTCTCGGCCTCCTTGGGAAGGCTTCCTATTGTTGAATGAAAGCAATGTGATTATTCTCAACTGGGAGAGGCCTGTGGGCAGAGGGGAGTTTTTAAGCAGAGAACAGGCAGTGATGGAGTCTATGACAGCTTCCTGATGGTTCCCATCTTCACAGGCACCACCCTGACTGAGGGGCTGGGGTGTGGGGCCATTGCTCCTCACTGATATTCCTGTGTATGCCTCGAGGGTTGCTGATATATAGAACCATATATACTTTGGGGAAAAAAAATATATATTTTTTAATCTAAGTATAGTTGGTTTACAAAGTTGTGTTAGTTTGGTTGTACAGCAGAGTGATTCAGTTATACATACATACACATATATATACACACATAGCTGTTTTCAAGTTATTTTCCTTTATAGGTTATTACAGAATACTTCAGTATAATTCCCTGTAGCAACACATACTCTGTCCTTAAGCCTGATCCTATGCATTTTTGACTAAAATGGCGAAGAAGTGACTCGCCTTTCTGAGATATCGGGGATATTCCACAGTGATGTGGGATGTTTCTATCCTGGTGCTGCTCCTCTCGCACTTTTCTCTCCTTGAATAGCTATTTCCAAAGGGCAAAAATATGCATATACATAAGCATATACAAGATAAAAGAATAAAAGAAAGTTTCAAGTGCTTAGGAGAATAACCCCTTGGTGTTTTATACAATAGCACTTTGTTATGCTGCTTATAAAGAAGAGAAACACATGTATCACCATCATGAAAAGGACCATTTTCTCATTTTCTTTATATGAGCTTAGATAATTGTCAGGTGGTTTATTTTCAAGGAGGTATGCAGGCAATAATGCCAGTTTTTACATGACTTAAGCTGTTGTTTTTTTTTTTTTTAGAGTTTAGAATTCTTATAGAATAAATATTAAAGCCGTGACAACTTAAAAATATATTTTTCCTCTTTTAATAGCTAAGAATACCTCTCAGGAAACCATGTTAAGAGATCTTCAAGAAAAGATAAATCAGCAAGAGAATTCCTTGACTTTAGAGAAACTGAAGCTTGCCTTGGCTGACCTGGAAAAGCAGCGAGATTGTTCTCAAGACCTTTTGAAGAAAAGGGAACATCACATTGAACAACTGAATGAAAAGTTAAGCAAAACAGAAAGAGAATCCGAAGCATTGTTGAACGCTTTGGAATTAAAGAAGAAAGAATACGAAGAACTGAAAGAAGAGAAAACTCTGTTTTCTCGCTGGAAAAGTGAAAACGAACAACTTTTAAATCAGATGGAATCAGAAAAGGAAAGCTTGCAGAGTAAAGTTAATCACTTGGAAACCTGTCTTAAGACACAGCAGATAAAAAGTCATGAATATAATGAGAGGGTAAGAACCCTGGAGATGGAAAGAGAAAATCTAAACGTGGAGATCAGGAACCTTCAAAACGTGATCGACAGCAAGACCACGGAGGCAGAGACACAGAAACGAGCCTATGGAGAACTGCAACAGAAAGCTGAGTTCTCAGATCAGAAACATGAGAAGGAGATAGAAAATATGTGTTTGAAAATCTCTCACCTCACTGGGCAAGTGGAAGACCTAGAACATAAGCTTCAGTTACTGTCAAGTGAAATCATGGACAAAGACCAGCGTTACCAAGACTTGCGTGCTGAATCTGAGAGCCTCAGGGATCTGCTAAAATCTAGAGATTCCTCTGTGGTGATAAGTGAGCCTCATCAGAGAAGTTGTTTGGCTTTTGAACAGCAGTCTGCACTGAACAATTCCTTCACAAATACAATTGGAGAGCAAGAAAGTGTGCCTTCAGAAAGGAGCGGATGCCCTGTAGCCACAGACCAAAGTCCTAAAAGTTCATCCGTGTTGCAAAATAGAGTCGTTTCTCTCGAATTTTCCTTAGAGTCGCAAAAGCAGATGAACTCAGATCTGCAGAAGCAGTGTGAAGAGTTGGTGCAGATCAAAGGAGAAATTGAAGAAAACCTCATGAAAGCAGAACAGATGCATCAAAGTTTTGTGGCTGAAACAAGTCAACGCATTAGTAAGTTACAAGAAGACACTTCTGTTCATCAGAATGTTGTTGCCGAAACTTTAGCTGCCCTGGAGAGCAAGGAAAGAGAGTTGCAACTTTTGAATGAAAAATTAGAAACGGAGCAGGCAGAGATTGGAGAGTTAAAAAAGAACAACCATTTACTGCAGGAATCTCTAAAGGAGCTACAGTTCTTGTCTGAATCCCTGAGCTTGGAGAAAAAGGAACTGAATTCCATCATTTCTCTAAATAAAAAGGACATTGAAGGGTTGACCCAAGAGAATGGGACTCTCAAGGAAATTAATGCCACCTTAACTCAAGAGAAGATGAACTTGCTCCAAAAAACCGAGAGTTTTTCAAACTGTATAGATGAAAGAGACAAAAGCATTTCAGAGTTATCTAATCAGTACAAACAAGAAAGACTTACTTTACTACAAAGATGTGAAGAAACAGGAAATGCATTTCGGGATCTTAGTGAAAAATATAAAGCGGTTCAGGAAAAGAACTCTAAATTAGAATGCTTGCTGAGTGAGTGCACGGGTGTTTGTGAAGACAGAAAAAATGAATTAGGACAGCTAAAGGAAACATTTGCAAGAGAACACCAAGCATTTGTATCGCAGTTAGCATTAGCTGAAGAAAGAAACCAGAATTTAATTCTGGAGTTGGAGACAGTGCAGCAAGCCCTGCAGTCTGAGATTACAGATATCCAAAACAGTTCCAAGAGGGAGGCCGATGGTTTAAGGCAAGAAATCATGAATTTAAAGGATGAACAAAATAAGATGCAACAGGAAATTAATGCCTTATTACAAGAGAATGAGCACCTGATGGAATTAATGAAGACAAAACATGAGTATCAATGTCTAGAATTGGAACCAATTCAAGACTCTGAGAAAGAAGGAGAGAGGGAGATAAATACATGTCACGTTCAACTTCCGATGGATCTTGATGTAAAAGATACTTCTCTAGACACTTATAATGCACAACTGGTGCAAGTAGAAACTAAAGTCAGAAACATGGGATTAAAACTTCAGCAAAGTGAAAAGGAAGAGTGTCTCCAGCACGAATTACAGACTAGAGAATTAGAAACTGAAGATTTGCAACAAGATACTCGGTCACAAGATATCAGTGGCCTTGGAGACTCTGAAATAGATCCAGAAGAAAAATATATTTCAGTGCTTCATGAGTTGTCAACAAGTCAGCAGGACAATGCCCACCTGCAGTGCTCTCTACAGACAGCCATGAACAAGCTGAATGAGTTAGAGAAAATGTGTGAAGCCCTGCAGGTTGAGAAGTCTGAACTCATATGTGAGCTGAATGACTCAAGATCAGAATGTATCACAGCAACTAGTAAAATGACAGAAGAGGTAGGGAAACTAATAAATGAAGTTAAAACATTAAATGACGAAAATGGGCTTCTCCAAGGCGAGTTAGTGGAAGAAACGCCAGAAGGTGAATTTGGTGAACAACAAGATGAGCAGACGTCTGCGAACTTAAATCCTTTGGATGACAATAATTTCTATGAGCATTTGACCTTGTCAAACAAAGAGGTTCAAATGCACTTTGCTGAATTACAGGAGAAATTCTCATCTTTACAGAGTGAACACAAAATTTTACATGATCAGCACTGTCTGATGAGCTCTAAGATGTCAGAGCTGCAGTCCTACGTTGACACATTAAAGGCTGAAAATTCCATCTTGTCCATGGGTCTGAGAAGCTCTCAAGGCGACTTGGTGAAGGAGGTGGTGCCAGGACTCGGGGAGGAGCATTTACTGTCCTTGTCATTCTCTTGTGTGACTGACAGCCCCGCTAACGCCGGTTTGGGAGAGTCCTCTTTCTACAAAGATCTTCTAGAGCACACAACAGAAACGTCCCTCTTGAATAATTTAGAAGGGACTGTTTCGGCAAACCAGTCCACTGTGGAGGAAGTCTCTTGCAGTAGCCTGGAGGAGGAGGAGGAGGAAAATGTGACCGAGAAGGAAATCCCCGCTGCCCCGCTGAGGAGCCCGCGAGAACCTGAGACCCTCTGTCAGACGTACCTCCAGTCCCTCAAGCAGCTGGAAGAGAAAATTGAAAGTCAAGGGGTTACGAAAAACAAGGAAATCCAAGAGCTCAAGGAGCTACTGAGTTCTTCGAGGGAGGAGCTCGCCTACCTCAGGAAGCAGTGTTTGTCGGAAAGTGAACGGTGGCAGCAGAAGCTGACCGACGTGACAGCCGAGATGGAGTCCAAGCTGGCGGCCGAGAAGGAGCACACGGGGCGCCTGACGCTTGAGCTCGAGGCGGCGCGGCTCCAGCTGCAGGGTCTGGACTTGAGCGCCCGGTCTCTGCTTGGCGCCGACGTGGAAGATGTAAGTACACGGGACCGACGCGCGCTTTCTCTAACCGCGTGCCTAGCAGGCACGCAGTGTTTGTTGAGACTGACGTTAAATCCAAATTAAAATATTTTTAGCGTTTAAGGAAATAAGAGGAAAATATACCACAGTTTTGAAAAAAGAAGCCAGAACTTGGGGGGTAATTTCTATCCTGATTATCTTTAAACAGTCTTATATTGGACATTACTACAGAGGTTTTTTTTAAAAGTCTCCTAGAGAAAATCATGTTATAGAGTCAGACTGTCTTCTTGAGGATGTCTTTATGTTTTCACTTTGTGAGTTCATAAAGCACATTGAATCTCAAATTGGACCTTAGGAATGGTAAGGTGATTGGAATTTTTATCTCTCTTACCCTTTTCAGACTGTTTTTAATGTTACAGAGTTATAGTCATGAAACTAAATATTAGTGTTTATTATGTAATTCTGAATACTTTTCTAATACTTTGCTTGGGTACAAATCTATGATTTGATATCAGTTATTCTAAGAGACGCTTTTTTCTTTATTGAATAAGTAGTTGTTTAGTTACTTACACCTTTGTCTTTTCTTGTCTACCAGCCAAACTACTAATTGTGTACAGTCAGTGAGTTTTACTTAATTCCCTCCCTGTACCTCTGTCAGGTGGTAGAAGGCAGGTGGAGAGGTGATAGCAATTGTGGTCAAAGTAGCAGATCCCCACTTTACAGATAAGAGAAGGGGAGGTTCAAACATGTGATTTATCCAAGAATATAAAGTGATATAAGCTGCTTATATTAAGTGATTAAGTCCTTGGCCTGGGAATTTGGTCATGAAGCCTTACTGCATTCTCTTATCGAAGAGTGTCATAAATGCTGAAGATGGAAGCTGACCGTTTTATTTGGAACTTGTTAGCCTCTTATTTGATAATCCCAAAGAAAATTTCAAATTTGGCTACTTAGAATATTCCTAACAAGAAAAAAATTTTGAAATATAACTACATCACAATTTAGATGATCACATAATTGAGCTGAAGGGTTTGTCTTCTTGATAAATACCCAGGACCCTGCACATAGCGAGCACTTCCTGAATGTTTGTTTAATTGTGTTGACTGTTTGGAAGGAGAGAGGTGAATCTGGTAGGCAGTATGCCATTTGAAGAGATGTGTTTAGCAGAGACAAGTATCTAGTTTCCAAAAAATAATAAGCCTATTCTGATTCTTCTTGAAAAGTAAGATGCATTCTTATTATATTTTGCAACTACAGGCTGTTCTGGGTGGAAGTGATAGCTGTGACATAAGAGAATCAGAAGAATATACTTCAGAAACTAAAGAGAGGACCCCAAGGCATGAGATTCATCAGATTTGTGAAAAAGATGTTCAGCAGGATCTCAGTCTAGAGATGGAGAAAATAGCAAAGACTGGTGCAACCAAACTTACAGAAGAATGGTCCAGAGAGCAGTCCTCAGAAACCAGTCATGAGACCCCAGTGGAAGATCCAGCCCAGGGCTGTTCAGAATGCATTTCTGAACTGTCCCTTTCTGGGCCTAATGCTTCGGTGCATAGGGATCTTCTGGAGAATCAGGTAACCATTCAGAGTCTCGAGCTGAAGGTAAAAGAGACATCAGATGAGAATTTGAGATTACTTCATGCCATAGAGGAACGTGACCAAAAAGTTGAAAACTTGCTAAATGAAATCAAAGAGCTAGACTCAAAATTCCATTTACTGGAAGTACAACTAACTACCAAGAGTGAAGCATGTATGGCATTGGAAAAAATAGTTGAGGACCTTAAGAAAGAAAAATTAGATTTAAATGAAAAATTGGAATCCTTTTCTGGTCACAACCAGAGAGAAGAAAGTTCAGGAGGTCTCACTTCTAACTTAGAAGTGGGCACAAGCAAATTGCCACATAAAGGTATTGAAGATGATGTAGCCAAGGTGACTGACAACTGGAGAGAGAAATGTCTCCAGGTGGAAAATGAGCTACAGAGGATTCAATCTGAGAAAGATAGCATGGAGCATCATGCCCTCTCTGTGGAAGCCAGCTTAGAGGCAGTTCAAACAGAGAAACTATATTTAGAAAAAGACAATGAAAATAAACAAAAAGTTATAACTTGTCTTGAGGAAGGACTCTCAGTGGTCACAAGTGAGAGAGACCAGCTTCGTGTAGAGTTAAATACTTTGTCAAAAGAAAATCAGGAGCTAGATCAGATGTCTGAAAAGATGAAGGAGAACATTCGAGAGCTTGAATCTCATCAAAGTGAGTGTCTGCATCTCCAAGAGCAGCTTCAGAGTTTGGAAAAGGATTCACAGGCACTGTCTCTGGTAAGAAGTGAGCTGGAAAACCAAATTGAACAACTAAATAAAGAGAAAGACTCACTTGTATGGGAATCCGAAAGCCTGCAGACCAAACTGAGCGAGTCGGAGCATGAAAAGCTGACTGTCACCAAGGCCTTGGAGGCTGCACTGATGGAGAAAGGTGAGGTCGCGGTGAGGCTGAGCTCCACGCAAGAGGAAGTGCGCCAGTTGAGGAAAGGCATTGAGAAGCTCAGGGTCCGAATTGAGGCTGATGAAAAGAAGCAGCTCCATGTCTCAGAGAAGCTGAAGGAAAGCGAGCGGAGGAATGACTCGCTTCAGGACAAGGTTGAGACCCTTGAAAGGGAGTTGCAGATGGCAGAGGAAAACCAAGAGCTGGTGATTCTTGATGCTGAGAATTGCAGAGCAGAGGTGGAGACCCTAAAAACACAAATAGAATTGATGACTGAACGCCTGAAAGATTTAGAATTAGACCTTGTCACAATACGGTCTGAAAAAGAAAATCTTTTGAAACAACTACAAGAAAAACAAAGTCAGGTGTCTGAATTCGATACGCTACTGTCTTCACTGAGAAACCTATTAGAAGAAAGGGAGCGAGAGAAGATACAGACGAAGGAAGAGTCTAGAGCTGCAATGGAGGTGCTGCAGACACAACTGAGAGAGCTGAGTGAGGAAGTAGCAGCCTTATGTGATGACCAGGAGGTCTGGAACCTCAAAGAACAGAGTCCGGACTCTCCTGCCCAGGAAGTACAACAGCTGAGAAATAACATTGGAAAGCTGAAAGTCTACTTGGACACTGATAAAAAGCAGCAGCTCCATATCTTAGAAAAACTGAAGGAAAGTGAGCATCTGGCAGATTTGCTTAAGGATACAGTTGAGAACCTTGAAAGAAAACTCGAGCTATCAGGAGAAAACCAAGAGCACGTGGCTCTTGAGGCTGAGAAGTCCAAAGCAGAAGTAGAGACCCTGAAAGCAACAGTGGAGGAGATGGCCCGAAATCTGAGAGGTTTGGAATTAGATCTTGTCAATATAAGATCAGAAAAAGAGGATCTGACTAAAGAATTACAGAAAGAGCAGATTCGAGTGTCTGAATTAGAAGCATTAAATTCTTCATTTGAAAACCTATTGCGAGAAAAAGAGCAAGAAAAAGTACAGATGAAGGAAGAATCTAAAGCTGCAGTGGAGATGCTGCAAGCACAATTAGAAGAGCTGAAAGGGAAAGTGGCAGCCTTGGGTGATGACCAAGAGACCTGGAAGGTCAAAGAAGAGAGCCTGAGCAGTCAAGTAGACTCCCTTGAACGCGAGAAGGCTCAGTTGCTGCAGGGCCTTGATGATGCCAAAAGTAATTACATGATTCTGCAGTCTTCCGTGAATGACCTCATTCAAGAAGTTGAAGATGGCAAACAGAAACTAGAGAAAAAGGACGAAGAAATCAGTATACTAAAAAGTCGGACTCAGGACCAAGAGCAGCTTGTCTCTAAACTGTCCCAGATGGAAGGAGAACAGCAACTTTGGAAGAAGCAAAAGGCAGACCTGGAAAATCTGATGGTGGAATTGGAGCAGAAGATTCAGGTGCTGCAATCCAAAAATGATGCTTTGCAGGACACCTTAGAAGCTCTGCAGAATTCTTCCAGGAATCTGGAGAAAGAGCTTGAATTGACAAAATTGGAAAATATGTCCTTTGTTGAAAAAGTAAGTGGCTTTATGTCTTTACATTTGAATCTGTTGTCAGGAGGAGGGGCAACCACTGTGTGAATTCTGTTTCCTTGTGGACAGTGTGCTGTATTGGCTCAAGCTTTGTAAAAACTTTAAGTTTGGGGCTCTTGAACTGGGGGGGATACTGACTTGGTTCCTACAGTGAGTGACTCTTAGCTTTGGCGCACACTTCCAGGGGGTACTTCCGTGGATTGGCCCAGTTTTCACGGTGACGCCTGGGCAGGGAAGCAGCTCTGGGCTGTGCCTGGTTCATTTCTTGCCAGTACATCAGAACAGTAGCCCCCATCCCCATCCCCAGTTGAGTACCACTGCTGTAGAGAGTGTAACACGTATTAGTCAGAATCAGTAGAGATCGCTTTTGCCTCTACCCTGCCATTTTTGCCTTTAGGAGAAAGAACTATTAAAGATACTGATATAATTATAACCAATAGAACCCTCATGGCTCCCAGGGCATGTCCCCCCTAGCGATTTTGTGCTTTCAGCCCCCTCTTTTGTATCTTCTCTTTGGGCAGTCTCCTGTTTTGTTAGCTGATGATGAAAGGGAAGATCTGCCATCAAGAAGCTCAATTATTTAAAAAAATTAAAAATTTTCCCTATACTTACTGATCTAGAAAAGTGATTCCTTCAAATTAAGTTTTTATTGAACAAGTAGATTGTCCAGAAAATACAGTCAATCATACCTCAATATTTTCCAAGAATTTCAAGTTTTTGCTTAGCTTGTAAGTGACAGCAGTTATGGTAGAGACAATTAGACAAGCTTTACCAGGCTATTTCAGTCTGGTGTAGGGATGGATGCAAACAATCCTGCTTTAACTGGTTTTAACAAACCATCATCCTGTTTCTTGTATTTTAGCATGGCTCTGGAGAATACATAAGAGATCCAAGGGCTGATAGATTAAGTCACTGCCTTGTAAATACTTTCTGATGTTTAAGTTTAATTCAAATCATTACCTCTATGAAGGATTTTAAGATTTGATAATATTATCTTTTTTTTGTCATTCTTTTCCTTATTGCTGCCTTTTGTTAAATCTTGCAGAGAAGAAAAGGTAAGCTTACCAGTCAGTTTTGAGAATATTAGTTGAGTGGATTAGCACCGGGAGGATTAGCTGGGTTTTATTTTATTATTGGAGTGATGTGAATGTCACGAATATGCTGTATCACAGTGATTAATATGATCAAACAGACAACCATAAGCAGATCCTAATGAAAGATGAAATTTCAGGTAAACACAATGACAGTGAAAGAAACTGAGCTTCAGAAGGAAAGGCGTGCGATGATACAAGAAACGGCGGAACTGAAAGAAGAATTTAGTGGGGAGAAAAACAGGCTAACGGAAGAATTAAATTTAATGTTGGAAGAAATAAAGAGCAGCAAAGTAAGTTTCTCTATGACAGATTCATTACACTCTAATAATTCTTATGCACTCTCTCATTGTTTTGGTAAGATCTTCTGTAATGTATCAAACTTTTTTTTATCTTTTGAAAAGAATAACCCAGAGCTATGTCATGGTCAGACCTGTAGTAATCTTCGCCATTCAGCACTGTCATGAGCCCTGAAGGAGTCCACAGAGGTCCCCAAATCCATGCAAATACCTGTCAAGGAGCCCAGATATGTTTTTCATAGAAGATAGCCCTTCTAACTATATTAAGTCATACCAGAAGTGGATTGCATGTAGCTTTCAGTAGGCTGTTTTCCTGGCCTGCCCCAGATTATAAGCCAGAGTGTTGCTAGAGACAGATGCACTGATCTTGCAGAGAACTAACAAAGTAACAGAGAGTCACAGTCAAATGTAAAATTGGAGCAGTCTTGAGTTGCTATTTTAGGGCGGGTGGTGGCAGAACTATAGCATTTGGGCTGCCACTCCCGCTGCTGGTCCCGTAATAGACATTGCTGATTCATGTGCTTTCTCCTGAATCTCTTAACAAGGAGACTTAGGTAGCAGCTACCATGCAGCCAGATGGCAAAATTCCTATGTTCATATAGTCCGTGTGCAACTTCATCCCCAAGTAGTTCTTAGAAAAGGATAGCAAGATATAATTGCGATTATGACCCAGAATAATACATAAAGTTGCAATGATATTTAGAATAGCCTGTATAAGAAATGGAGGGAATTTGTGCTTTTTTTTTTTTTTCAATAAGGTAGGTTTTTAAAAAATTATTAACTTTGTCTTTGCTATGTCTTTGTTGCTGCCTGTGGACTTTCTCTAGTTATGGAGACCGGGGGCTAGTCTGCGGTTGCAGTGCTCAGGCTTCCCGCTGCCGTGACTCCTCTTGTTGTGGAGCATGGGCTCTAGAGTCCAGGCTCAGTAGTTACGGCACATGGGCTTAGTTGCTGTGCGGCGTATAGGATCTTCCTGGACCAGGGATGGATGTCCCCTACATTGCAAGGTGGATTCTTAACCACTGAACCACCAGGGAAGCCCTGTACTTTTCTTTAAATATGGTATTTAAAAAAACAGAAAAGCTTTGGCGTTTAATCTCAGCAATTGGTTCATGGGATTTGTGCTAATGCTGTGTGGAAGGAGTTCCTATGAATGATATCTAAGTCCTGCATCTGCTGAAATCTGCTTGGGACTGAGCAGTCTGAGAGTATCCCTAGTATATTGTTACTTGCATTTCATTTATAGGCTCTTCTAAAAAAAAAAAATGCTAAGTGTTCAGCTTGAAGGCCATATGTATGAGTGTGTTGGTCTGCAATGGGTTTATTCATTCTGTAAATACTACTAAAATCAAAGGATAGCTATCCAGTGGTTCCTGCACTCACAGAACTTACCATCGCGACACAATAAATCACTCCATAGGAAATGTATAAAATAATCATGAACTCTTCAAGTGCTATAAGACTTGTCCAGTGGTTAAGAATCTGCCTGCCAGTGCAGGGGACACCGGTTTGACCCCTGGTCCAACAAGATTCCACAAACGGTGAGGCTGCTAAGCCCGTGTGCACAACTCCTGAACCTCTGCTCTGCAATGGGAGATACCGCTGCCGTGAGGAGTCCGGGCACCAAAGCTAGAGAGCAGCCCCTCCTTGCTGCAACTAGAGAAAGCCCATGTGCAGCAATGAAGACACAGTGTTGCCAAATAAATAAATTAGTATTTTTTAAAAAACAACTGTTAAGCATGATAAAGGAAACAAGATTCTTCCCTGCAGAATGTTTGAGAAGTTGGGTATAGGAGTAGGGAACAACCTAATTTAGACACGGTGGTCTGAGAATGCCACCTGCAAGGCAAGAGGTCACCATGTGAAGAACATGACCAAGGAAGGAGCCTTCTAAGTCTGTAGAGCAGTGTGACAAAATCTCTGAAATTAGGGACTTCCCTGGTGGTCCAGTGACGAAGACTCGGTGCTCCCAAAGCCAGGGGCCTGGGTGCAATCCCTGGTCAGGGAATTAGGTCCCATATGCCGCGACTAGGAGTTCACATGCCTCAACTAAAGATCCCGCATGCTGCTATGAAGATTTAAGATCCTGTGTGCTGCAAAGACATGGAGCAGCCTTAAAGGGGGGAAAAAACAAAACTCTGAAATTATAAACACCTATGGACATTTTTGAAATTGAAAGAAAGCCATTGTTGCTGGAGTCAGATGGAAAATAACATGAAAGAAGGTTGGAGCAGTAGGAGAACGTGGTAAAGAACTAGTTCAACTCAGTTGCTCAGTCGTGTCCGACTCTGCGACCCCGTGAACCGCAGCACGCCAGGCCTCCATGTCCATCACCAACTCCCAGAGTTTACTCAAACCCATGTCCATTGAGTCGGTGATGCCATCCAGCCATCTCACCCTCTGTCGTCCCCTTCTCCTCCTGCCCCCAATCCCTCCCAGCATCAGGGTCTTTTCAAATGAGTCTGCTCTTCACATCAGGTGGCCAAAGTATTGGAGTTTCAGCTTCAACATCAGTCCTTCCAATGAACACCCAGGACTGATCTCCTTTAGGATGGACTGGTTGGATCTCCTTGCAGTCCAAGGCACTCCCAAGAGTCTTCTCCAGCACGACAATTCAAAAGCATCAATTCTTCGGTGCTCAGCTTTCTTTATAGTCCAACTCTCACATCCATACGTGACTACCGGAAAAACCATAGCCTTGACTAGACGGACCTTTGTTGACAAAGTAATGTCTCTACTTTTTAATATGCTGTCTAGGTTTGTCATAACTTTCCTTCACAATCTAAAATGACACAAAATACAAGAGGCTGGTGATTGAAAGGAAGGTTTAGGATAGATACATGAATTTGGCTAGTTCACAATATAGGTAGTGTTTAAAAATTATCAGGATGGTAGAACATACAGATCGAGAAGAGAAGGTGCAGAAGAGGCGGCTCAGGGCCCAGCCCAGGTGACCCCCAGGTGACCTCCAGCACGCAGGGTGAGACGGAGGAGGACGAGCCGGCAAAGAAACTGGGACGACAGGAGGAGGCAAACCGGGAGAGCGTCCTGTTCCTGAAGGCACGAGTGGAGGCTGTCTCGGGACTGAAGGAGTGGTCAGAGGCATCAGATTCTGCTCAGAGGATGAACGAGATGAGGGCTAAAGAATGGGATTTGTAACATGGAGCTTGATGATGCTATTTCAGAAGGAGCTGGGATAAAAGGTTGGAGTGGGTTGGGGAATGGTTGATGAGAAAGTGGACACAGCATGTATATAAACACATGTAGGAACAGCTATTGGGGATCAGGCACGGAGAAGCCAGATGCCTCCAGGGCTGCGGTTTTTCTAGTCCTGCCCTGTGAAGGGAGAGAGGGGCAGAGGAGTAGGGAGCAAGTGACAGGAAATTCTTAAAGTGACAGAAGATGCACCTAAGTTGGCCAAGGAAGGAAACACAAGTCTGGAGGGGCTTGAGTGTAAAGGTGTTGGTGGTCCTGTTGATGAAGTTAAGAATTACTGTAATAGAAGTACTTTAAAAAGTGAGAAGCCCAGAGAGTCAAGGAAGGTTTGGTCCAGGGTATCTTAGTTGTGAAGTTGAGGTTTCAGAGATCCCGTGTTCCTTGTGGAGGTGACCTGGGGTTGAAACAAAGGAAATTGCCCCTAGAGGTGAAGTCACCTTTTAAAGTGAATTATAGTCATCCCTTGGTATCCACAGGAGATGGGTTCTAGGCCCTCCAGATTTCAAAATTCATAGATGTTCAAGTCCCTCCTATAAAATGGCGTAGTGTTTGCATGTAACCTACACACATCCCTCCGAGTACTTTTAAGTTTGCATGTGCTCAGTTGTTAGATCATGTCTGACTCTGCAACTCCATGGACAGTAGCCCGCCAGGCTTCTCTGTCCTTGGGATTTTCCAGGCAAGAATACTAGACTGGGTTGCCATTTCCTCTTCCAGGGGATCTTGCTGACCCAGGGATTGAACCCAAGTCTCCCGTGTCTGCATTGGCAGGTAGATTCTTTACCACTGAGCCACCTGGGAAGCCCATACTGGATTACCTAAAATATCTAATACTATGTAAATAGTTGTAAATACTCTGCCTGCAATGCAGGAGACCCCGGTTCGGGAAAGTCCCCTGGAGAAGGGATGGGCCACCCACTCCAGTATTCTTGGGCTCCCCTGGTGGCTGAGACAGTAAAGAATCCACCTGCAATGCAGAAGACCTGGGTCCAGTCCCTGGGTTGGGAAGATACTCTGGAGGAGGGCAACCCACTCCAGTATTCTTGCCTAGAGAGTCCTCATGGACAGAGGAACCTGGTGGGGCCCAGTCCATCAGGTTGAAAAGAATTGTACAGGACTGAGCGACTAAACAATAACAATAAGTAACCTACTAGAATATGTAAATACAATGTAAATGCTGTGTGGAAAGTTCCTGGTACACAGAAAATTCAACTTTGACTTTTTGGAACTGTCTGGAATTTTGGGGGAGTGGGGATGGAATATTTTTGTTTTGTAGTTGGTTATATTTGTGGATGTTTAATCTGTGGCTGTAGAACATCAACTGTACATTGCTAAGGATTATAGCCCTAATTCCGTATAGATTTTGTCTTGCCTGTAAATGATTTTTTTCCCTTCCATACTTAGTGTTCCTAAATATATATGTCCAGGTTCTTAATTATCTTCCCATAATTTTATTGTTTTTCTCATTAGGGTCAACTGAAGGAGCTCATGCTAGAAAATAGTGAATTGAAGAAGAGTTTGGATTGTGTACACAAAGACCAGATGGAAGAGCAAGGGAAAATGAGAGGAGAAATAGCTGAATATCAGCTACGGCTTCAGGAAGCTGAAAACAAACATCAGGCTTTGCTTCTGGATACAAACAAACAGGTAAAAAGTGTGTGGTCTGGAGACTGGGCAAGCTGGAGAGTATGTGTCGATGGTGGTGATGAGGCTTTTTTTTGCAAGCAAGCCAGTGTTGTGTATTATAATTATGCCTCATAATTTTGTGAGTGGTCTCATTCTATTAACTTGCCTTTCTTTCCCCCAGTTATTTGCACATGTCTTATTTTATGCCTTGAGTTTTTAAAAAATACATTTCCATCTTGGAGAGAGTTCCAAATACCATGATCTTTTTTTTTTTTTTTTCATTAGTTGGAGGCTAATTACTTCACAACATTTCAGTGGGTTTTGTCATACATTGACATGAATCAGCCATAGAGTTACACGTACCATGATCTTTGGAGTAGCACTTTTCTTTTCTGTTTGTTTCCCTTATGATGTTTTTACCTGAGCCTCCTGGCTAAAGTAATATTTTTATGCCCTAGCATGAAATGGAAATCCAGACATATCGAGAGAAACTGACTTCTAAGGAGGAATGTCTCAGCTCACAGAAGGTGGAGATAGACCTCTTAAAGTCCAGTAAAGAAGAACTCAATAATTCTTTGAAAGCAACCACTGAGCTTTTAGAAGAATTGAAGAAAACCGAGGTATGTACACTTATTCTTACTTCATAACTTAGAATGGCTAAGTTATTACTGTTACTAATACATGTACCAGTGGTTTTAATAATATGAAATTAAGTGTTTTCATGAAAAAAGTTTTTGTAGTGATAAATCATTCATCAGTTGCCTGCTGAGTTGTTTCTACAGATTAGAGGACAGCATGCAGTTCCATAGCCTGAGTAGACTTTATCCATCGCTCAGTGAATCCTCTCAAAGTAGAGGATGTCAGAGACTTCTTGAGGGGGATATGAAGATCAAGCCAATAATAGATCACGGCAGGCCCCTCCAGACATAGATGATGATTTTGTAGTGAAAGTCTTACGTGATTGGTCTTCAGGTTCACTACTGTCATCAAACCTACTTTCCCATGACTTTGGGGTTCAATGTGAGCCAAGCACTTGGCCAGCCATACATATGTATACGTTCTCCTCTTCCTCTCGATGCAGGGACCATCAAACTTTTTTCTTTAGAAAAAAGAAGGTGAACCCTAATCTCAGTATTGTTAGACTATGTGTGTGGGCTCAGTTGCTCAATCATGTCTGACTCTTTGTGACCCCGTGGACTGTAGCCCATAGGCCTCCTCTGTCCATGGAATTTTCTGGGCAAGAATACTGGAATGGGTTGCCATTTCTTACTCCAGCGGATCTTCCCTACCTGGAGATCCAACCCACGTTTCTTGTGTCTCCTGCATTGGCAGGCGGATTCTTTACCACTGTGCCACCTGGAAAGTTCCATTGTTAAGAGTATAGGAAGTCCTATAGTAATTCTACCTGGAGAAGGAGGCTGTTTTGATTCCCACAGATACTTTGCATAAAACTGGTAAATATCTTTCTTCAAAGTTATGATAACTAGGTATAGATTTCTTATGTTGATAGCCTTATACAATTATCACAATGAAGGAAATATACCAAGGAAATACAAACTAAGTTTAAAATAACATTAATGATCAATAATATCCTGTTGCTACAAAATGAGAGATATTAGATTTAGTAACAGAAAGAAATCGCTTCAGGTCTACTTTTTAATTTACTTGCTTTCTCCTTTTTTTAAATCTTTGACAGTTGTACTGTGGGGAATGTCTATTTATATATGTACAAAATGGTACATTGTTAGTTGAGTCTATTCAAATCTCATAATTTTATTGAAGTTGATAAGCATTGTTGAAATTGAATTAAATCTGTCTCTAATCCATTTATGTTTGGAATCAGAAATAGAAATTTCTGAAAGTTCAGATTTATTGCAACATTGCTGATAAAATTATTTCAAGGTGAAATGTACAAAGAGGGAAATCTATTTGTAACATCAATGTGCTGCTAAGCTGCTTCCTTCCTTTTTTTGACAGTTTGATCTGCCTTTGTATGTTTATGATCTCTTATCAGAACTTCTTAGAGATAGATTGTTTTAGAGTTCTGTATTTCTTAAATGTTAGATAATGCAATGCATATGCCACATATCACATAATATTCTATCAGAGTCTGGGGTGATACTTCATAATCACATTCATAGTTTTATAGCAAAATGTATGAATATTTTCACAAGGTGGGATAAATAAAGACTAAATTCCTTTATATCTGTTCAGGTCAAGTTTTGCCTATAAATCATTTTCAGAACTTGTTTTTTTGATTTTGCAATTGTGCTTAAGGAACTATGAACATGCACTACTAAGAAGTGCTTGATGACATAATTCTCCCACCATTCTATTCACTTTTTGTTTGAGTTACTATAACATTTAAATTTATGTTATAAACCATAATATCATTTGGCTTTAAATTAGTGTTGTGAGCCATATCTCTGGCCTTCATTTGGTATGACTCAACAAATGTCATCTTAGGTATTGAAACTGTGCCAGAGCACAGAATCACAAATGCGAACACAATTCTCTCATCTGGAGTATTTGGCCCACCAAGAATATATCCATGGACCCTTGGCCCCTACCTCCTGGGTGTGATTCCCATTGGATAAACACAGATATATTGGGCTACTTACTTAGTAGGACAAAGACACAGTGTTTACTGGGGGGACTTAGGACACTGAACAGAGACGAGGAATTGTTTTATGCATCTTTACATGTTTTGTCCTGTTCTTAAACTTAGAGCATATAATTCTTAATTATATCTCATTAATATTTTTCCATATGCTCACAAAAAGCCATTCAAGGTTTTTAAGTGGAATTGCTTTTGTTTTGTAGATGGAAAATCTAAAACATGCAGATAAATTGAAGAAGGAAAACGATCGTGCCCAGAGTAAAATAAAGTTATTGATGAAATCCTGTAAACAGCTGGAAGAGGAAAAGGTGTTGTTGCAGAAAGAACTGTCTCATCTTGAAGCTGCAGAGCAAAGGCAGAGAGCAGGTGGGTGGGCACACGTGGACCAGCCCTGACCGATGTCCACTAGTGAAGTCACACACCAGTGTGTCTGTGGGAGAAGCGTGGTTGGTGCTCTGTTCTGAGACAGCACGACCAGATTGAGCAGTGAGCCATTTCCCAGTTTCTGAATTTTGTGCTCAGGCTGGGGTCACTAATGGGATTCGGAATGAAGCCTGCATTTTAAAAATAGAACGACTGCACCTTCTGTTCTATAAAACGTTCAAAAACCTGGCAGCCCTGTTTGCTAATGAGCCTTTCCAAGAAGAGTTATTCATGTGGATGTCCATTACATAGTTCCTACATCAAAGGAAGATTGGCCGCTGAGCTGGCACTGGTAATTTACGAACAGATGATTCTGGTTGTCCTTGGCCCTACTAAATAGAAAGGTTGGGGACTATATTTTTGGGTGTGTAGGTAAAACGAAACAGTAATGACAACGCTTTTTGTCACTTTTCGCCACATATACCCCTAGAGTGGAATGCTTTTTCTGTATGGATAGATGACGGCAAATATAGTACGCATGGCTCTTGTGGACCATACATAGCTTGGCAGGGGTGAGGGGTCAACAGTCTTCCCTACTGAGAAGAGTAGTCAGAATGGACTGGGGCTTCAAGGATGGAATCAATACCAACCAGGAAGCTACAAGTGACTGAGACATCTTAGCATATAGTGTCCTTCAAACCCTTGTCCATCAGACCCTCTATTGCCTCCACACGGTTTTCAGCACTTCTTTAGACTTGTCTTTTCATTAGCCACTGCCTGTCTCCCAGTATACAGCCTTGACGTACTCCTTTCCCAATTTGGAATCAGTCTGTTGCTCCATGTCCAGTTCTAACTGTTGCTTCTTGACTTGCATACAGATTTCTCAGGAGGCAGGTCAGGTCATCTGGTATTCCCATCTCTTGAAGAATTTTCCACAGTTTATTGTGATGCACACAGTCAAAGGCTTTGGCATAGTCAATAAAGCAGAAGTAGATGTTTTTCTGGAACTCTCTTACTTTTTTGGTGATCCAATGAATGTTGGCAATTTCATCTCTGGTTCCTCTGCCTTTTCTAAATCCAGCTTGAACATCTGGAAGTTCACGGTTCATGTACTGTTGAAGCCTGGCTGGGAGAATTTTGAGCATTACTTTACTAGTGTGTGAGATGAGTGCAATTGTGTGGTAGTTTGAGCATTCTTTGGCATTGCCTTTCTTTGGGATTGGAATGAAAACTGACATTTTCCAGTCCTGTGGCCACTGCTGAGTTTTCCAAATTTACTTGCATATTGAGTACAGCACTTTCAGAGCATCATCTTTTAGGATTTGAAATAGCTCAGCTGGAATTCCATCAACTCCACTAGCTTTGTTTTTACTGATGCTTCCTAAGGCCCACTTGACTTCACATTCCAGGATGTGTGGCTCTGAGTGAGTGATCACACCATCGTGATTATCTGGGTTGTGAAGATCTTTTTTGTATAGTTCTGTGTATTCTTGCCACCTCTTCTTAGTATCTTCTGCTTCTGTTAGGTCCATACCATTTCTGTCTTTTATTGTGCCCATCTTTGCATGAAATATTCCCTTGGTATCTGTAATTTTCTTGAAGAGATCTCTAGTCTTTCTCATTCTATTGTTTCTTTTGCATTGATCACTGAGGAAGGCTTTCTTATCTCTCCTTGCTATTCTTTGGAACTCTACATTCAAATGGGTATATCTTTCCTTTTCTCCTTTGCCTTTAGCGTCTGTTCTTTTCAAAGCTATTTGTAAGGCCTCCTCAGATAACCATTTTGCTTTTTTGCATTTCTTTTTCTTGGGGATGGTCTTGATCACTGCCTACTGTACAGTGTCACAAACCTCCGTCCATAGTTCTTCAGGCTCTCTGTCTATCAGATCTAATCCCTTGAATCTATATGTCTTCCACTGTATAATCCTAAGTGTTCGGGAAAGGAGTACGTCAAGGCTGTATATTGTCACCCTGCTTATTTAACTTAAATGCAGAGTACATCATGAGAAATGCTGGACTGGATAAAGCACAAGCTGGAATCAAGATTGTCAGGAGAAATATCAATAACCTCACATATGCAGATGACACCACACTTATGGTAGAAAGCGAAGACGAACTAAAGAGCCTCTTGATGAAAGTGAAAGAGGAGTGTGAAAAAGTTGGCTTAAAACTCAACATTCAGAAAACTAAGATCATGGCATCTGGCCCCATCACTTCATGTCAAATAGATGGGGAAACAGTGGCTTTTTTTTTGGGGTTTATTTTTTGGGGTTCCAAAATCACTGCAGAAGGTGACTGCAGCCCTGAAATTAAAAGATGCTTATTCCTTGGAAGAGACGTTATGACAAACCTAGACAGCATATTAAAAAGCAGCGACATTACTTTGCCAACAAAGGTCCATCTAGTCAAAGCTATGGTTTTCCCAGTGGTCATGTATGGATATGAGAGTTGGACTATAAAGAAAGCTGAGTGCTGAAGAATTGATGCTTTTGAACTGTGGTGTTGGAGAAGACTCTTGAGAGTCCCTTGGACTGCAAGGAGATCCAACCTAAAGGAAATCAGTCCTGAATATTCATTGGAAGGACTGATGCTGAAGCTGAAACGCCAGTACTTTGGCCACCTGATGAGAAGAACTGACTCATTAGAAAAGACCCTGATGCTGGGAAAGATTGAAGGCAGGAGGAGAAGGGGATGACAGAGGATGAAATGGTTGGTTGGCATCACCGACTCCAGGGATACGAGTTTGAGTAAACATGGGAGTTGGTGATGGACAGGGAGGCCTGGTGTGCTGCAGTCCATGGGGTCACAAAGAGTCGGACATGACTGAGCAGCTCAACTTTCTCCCAAATCCTTTACAACAGTGACTCTATATTCTCTATCTACTTTTACTGTTCATTCACTTAAAATAGAGAGAATGGACAGATAAATATAGAGGGTGTAATAAATTAATTTGTTTTATGTAGTATGATAACTACAAGAAAGTTTGATGGATTGGCTGAAATATGAGTTTGAGATATTGGTGGATCATATTTAAACTATCCCAGCCAGTATGTGGGCTCCCCTGTTGCCTGAATAATCTGCCTGCGAAATGGTAAAGAATGTGCCTGCCAAGTAGGAGATAGGGGTTCAACTCTGGAGAAGGAAACGGCACCCCACTCCAGTATTCTTGCCTAGGAAATCCCACGGACAGAGTAGCCTGGTGGGCTACAGTCTGTGGGGTCTCAAAAGAATCGGGCATGACTTAGCAAGTAAACAATAATGTTACTCACTAGAATATGTATTTTTATACAATCCCTCCCAAATAAGAGCTGTTTAAAGTATAAGAACATCTGTAGCTACATCTTCCCCCACTCCTGCAAAATAAAAAAAATCGAGAGCAAGTCTAACGTTATCTGTTTGATGATGCCCAGTGTTAACTAGAGAAGTGCCACATTACAAATGACTTGTCACTTTACTTTTGACAGATACCGTTGTGGATGGTAATGTCGATGAATTAATAACCGAAATGAAAGAACTGAAAGAAACCCTTGAAGAAAAAACCAAGGAGGCAGACGAATACCTGGATAAATACTGTTCCCTGCTTATAAGCCATGAGAAGTTAGAGAAAGCCAAAGAGATGTTAGAAACACAAGTTGCTCGTCTGAGTTCACAACAATCTAAACTTAATCTTCGAAGTTCTCCTTTGGTGAATTCAGTTGCTCCAGGACCATCCCCAGTCCCTTCTGCCACTGAAAAGAAGTTACCATCTGGCCAAAATAAATCTTCAGGCAAAAGGCAAAGGTCCAGTGGGATTCGGGAGGATGGGGGAGAAACCACGCCTTCTACACCAGAGACATTTTCTAAAAAAAGCAGGAAAGCCATCAAAAGTGGTACTCACCCTGCAGAAGATGCTGAATTTGAGCCAGAGGGGCTTCCAGAAGTTGTAAAGAAAGGTATGATATTATTTTAAAAGTATTTGTGTTCTTTTAAAAAATTCTAAAAAAATCACATACAGAAAGAAAAGAAGCATTTGTATTTTTGGGTTATTATGCCATGGTCCTAATTAATCTTCAGAAGCAATAGTCCACTGTTAAATTGGTAAGGTATATACTTTCTTTTCTCTCATGAGAGAATGACAGATCTAAGTAAGACATAAGTAACTATGTCACAGTACAAAAAATACTAGGATATTTGAAAAATGACTGTCAAAAAACTGTTTGGAAATCGATATTTCTGTGCTGAAAAATCCCCAAATCAAAGATAACCCTTCAAGTTTCCCACCTTTAGTGTTGTGTGACCCAGGCAGTAGGGGAGCTGAGAGATGGGGGCCCCGTGATGCTGGCTCCTGGCTGGAGCTACTTACCATGTTTTTTGTTTGTTTGTTTTTTAACCCCAGTGTTCCCTCAACGTGTAGCCCAGAGACTGGGGCCAGTCTAGGAGTGTTTGTTACTGTCCCCTGACCAAAACGATGTATAGAAATCTTGAGTTAGAATTTCAAATTTTCCTAGCCATTTGCTCTTTTGCTGTTTGCAGTATCCAAGCACATAATCAGTTTTTATTGTACTCATTCTTATTGTATTATACAAAAGTATCATTCCACAGCAGATGAGAGATTACTCCCTATCCCTCTTCTGTCCCGTAGAACTAGAGAAAAACAAGTATCATATATTAACGCATAAAGGTAGAATCTGAAAAAATTGCTATAAATGGTCTTATTTATAGAGCTGAAATAGAGACACAGAAGTAGACAACAAACATGGATACCAAGAGGAAAAGCGGGGTGGCAGGATGAATTGGGAGATTAGGACTGATATATGTATATTTTGACATATGATATTGTTGATACTATGTATAAAATAGGTAACTAATGAGACCCTACTGTATCGCATGGGCTTCCCCGGTGATAAAGAATAAATGATATTCTTTATGAATGATCAGAATCCATCTGCCAATGCAGGAGACCAGGGTTCCACTCCAGGATCAGGAAGACCCCCTGGAGGAGGGCGTGGCAACCCACTCCATATTCTTGCCCGGGAAATCCCATGGACAGAGGCGCCTGGTGGGCTACAGTCCATGGGTCAGAAAGAGTCACGCAGCTGATGGCTTAGACCGGCATGCGCTGTATACAGCAGACATGTGGAACTCTGTGCTGGGTGCTCTGCGGTCACCTAAATGGGAATGCAGCTCCAAAGAGAGGGCTCACCTGATACACGGAGCCGATCCACTCTGCTGTACGGTAGAAATTGTAAAGCAAAATGGATCCTGGGATATAGAAAACAAACAAATGGTTACCAGTGGGGAGGGGACGGGGGAGGGGCAAGAGGGCGCAGGAGGCTAAGAGGTACCGACTACTACGCTTGAAATAAATGAGCTACAAGGCTATATCGTTCAGCGTAGGGAATAGAGCCCTAATATAGGCAATATTTTATAATAAGTAAAATGGAATGTCACCTTTAAAAATTGTGAATCACTGTGTTGTACACCTGAAACTAATATAATACCATTAATCAATTAAAAAGAAAAAATTCTGGGAGATGATTTGGGGAAACTTTTTTTTTTTTGCCATAGATGGTTTGAGAAGCACAATTTTGAGTAATTCTAACCTTTAGCTAAGAAATCCAACCTTCAAATAGTTGGCTCTTTTTTATGACCGCTTTTTATTTGTAGGTAAAGGTTAAAAACAAAAGCACAAAAAAAAAAAAAGAAAAAAAGCACAGGCTCCTGTAGTTAGTGTAGTTGCTTTAAGGCCGTTTTGGAGCGTGTATGACACGCTTTCTTTTAGTGTCCTTGGGATTGCCGTTCTCCTCTTGGCCATCACAGGTTCTATCAGTTCCCTCTATGGGGGGAGATGATGCCGAGTGAAGTCACTCTTAGCAAGATCCAGACTCTCCCCCCATCCAGTCTTTCTACGCGAGAGTATCCCCGCAAGTAGCTGTTGTGACTTCACAAATTCCCCCTTTCCACAAGAGCAGGCCTTCCCCTGTGCCTGCCCCTTTCCATTTTACCCCTTATTTCCCCCACCAGTCCGGAAGGCCTGCCGGTTTGTTCTTAGTAGATACAGGAAGTTTTTTCCTTTAATGTTATTTCCACCCCCACCTTCCTTTCCCCCATGTTGTTTCTTTTGTTTCTAACAAGAAAAAAAAAACCTGTGAGGGATTTACTCAGCTTGCTGCCTCCCAGGGTGATTGTGAATAAAGTGGGGCCGCCGCCCACTGCGGAGGAGGAAGTGGTTTTGGAGTCGCCCTTAACCTTGCTCACTCGTGAATGTCACTTGTGAATATCACTCCCCCTGGAGAGGCTGATGGAAGTGCAGCCAGCAGTGCTGACGGTCACTTTTGTGCCCTTAGGGTTTGCCGACATCCCAACCGGAAAGACGAGCCCGTACATCCTGCGGAGGACCACCATGGCAACCAGGACCAGCCCCCGCCTTGCTGCCCAGAAGTTAGCAGCATCCCCTCCAAGTCTCGACAAAGAAAATCTCCCCGAGACCTCCAATCCAACAGCTGGTGGCAGCAGATCACAAAAGGTAAACTCCGTGAACATGTATCTGCTGTGTGAAATCCAGGAAATGAGAGCGTTATCTGGGCAAGACTTTGGCACGGAACCCTCTGACCCAGGAGCCCAAAGTCTGCCCTTTTCCCCGTGGTATAAATAAGTCAGTAGTGAGGACAGCAGCAAGCAGATGCAAGGATAGTCGTCACGTTATCCGCCGCACAATCTCCTCCTTGACCCAGCAGGCTGCTTATGAACAGTCTGAGGGGAAGTGGTGGTGTCAGAGCGGAGCGCCAAGGGCTTGTTAGAACGTTTCGGGGGAACTGTGGAAGGACGGGGGCAGGCACTGGTCTTTGCTTGTTTACAGGCTTCCCTCTCACCCCTCTGCCCCCCTGCTGTGATTCTTAGTGTTTATTACTCCTTGGTTTTCTATGAAAAGCACGTATTTCAGTAGATGTCTGAAGAAAGGAGCTCTGCTTGTGGGTGTCTCTCTTGATTGTTGAAGTGAGAGAGGGTTGGAATCCTAGGGACCTCTCTGCACCTTGCAAAGAGCCCAGTCAAGTTATTTAAAGCAGAGAGTGTATTTGCTTCACAGCCATAGCAGCAGCTACCGTTTATGTATGCAAAGTACATGAATTTTAGGGAACTCGGTTTTATTTTATTTTATTGAACTCTCCTAGGTAGTTATTATAAAAGGACGAAGAAAGTAAGACTCATAAGATTGAACCTCCCCAGGGTTAACACCTGTCTCTCAGCTCCAGTCTTGCTCTTTTCCTATTGTTTCTCAAACTAGGGATCACAGGACTCTTGTTGGAAGTTTCTGGAATAACTTAACAGAATTTTTGTTTTTAATATTGTGATTTTACTTTGTTTATTGGTTAGAGTTTAAGTATTCAATCAGATAACCTTGATCCAGCCAACAAAACTTTGAAGGTGTAGTAACCCTTATTTGTAAAAGGTAAAACTTTTTAAGTGGGCAGGCGTGTTCCTCATTAGGATTTTAGATACCAAAGACTTTGGTGATTAGTTGCATCAAAGCAACAACATTTAAGCAAATGTTTGTTATGCTGATATACAAGAGCTTTAAGGATTAAGGAGTTTATATCTACAGTTAAGTTTGTTTATAACTTAGATTATAGTAAAGATCTTATTCACTGGAGGCTGAGGGAGAAGGGTATGAGATTTTCTTTCACTCATTAAATTGGGCCCATCTATGACTTGGAATTAGAAATATTCTGCTATTTTGTGCAAATTTCTTTCCCTTCCCCATCAAGCCTCCCCACCTCCCACCTCCAACTCACCTTTCTCTAATTTTTCTTTCTTACTGTACACTCGTGTTTGGAGTTAACTTTTGAGTGTTGATTAACAGTAAAACACTGAAGAGTATACTGGTGTAGGTCCTGACTCTCCAGGGACCATAAAAACAGTTTCTTTGCCGTAAAGTAACTAGTACTTTTAAAGAGTGAAGCTTCCAGACTTGACCAAAGCTATTAAGCACAGCCTAATTCCTGAAATGAAGTATTTGGCTGTTTCCAGTATGACTTCTGTGATGTTGCTGATTATGTTAACAGATTACTTGTGTCCTCATGTCTAATACAGATATCTTCTAAATTAATGGGGCTGTTAATGTCCTGAAGTGATTGCAATAATAGATGTTTAAAGGTGTGTTAGGAAATCACCTCATAAGATTATCATAGGGGTCACTTTTCCTTCTTTTATGAGGAACTGATGGTAAAGCAGTTGTCATGTGGAGTTCGAGCTTATTTTCTAAGAGCGCTTTGCACGCTAGGGGGCCTGCTCGCCACACTGCCGTCACATCTGCTGAGCAGAGAGCAGTAACCATGGTTTCCCGCAGACTTGTGTGTGCAGGAGCTATAGGCTGCAGTAGGCACCAGTGGTTATGAACTGCTAAGCAATTTTGTGCACTTGTGCACATGAATGGGGTTCCTCTTGAAAGGAGGTTATAGGGGACTTGTGATTAGATGCAAGCCTTCAAAACCCAGCCTATTGATTTTTAATGTAATTCAACATTTTCTGAGTCACCTTATAAAATGCTTGCCTCATCTGCTGAGCATATTTCATCATTCAGTTTGAAAAAAGAGACCGCAAGTTATCCTTTCCTAAAGCGGTTGCTTAGAAACTTCAGATTATGAATATTCACCTGAAGTCACTGGCTGAGTGTTGAAAGATTTCCTAGATCATTTAACAGAACTGTTAGTGACAGCTGACAAGTTCGAAGGGGAACATGGCTAAGATGCAGAATAGGTGAGGATCAGTCTCTGCTTTGTCTCTGGGAGTTAGCTCCAGAGGACCATCCACTAACTGTATGAGATGATCGTGAGGCCATCACCACAGGGCCTGTCAGCAATTTAGTGGGATCTTAACCATTTTTCCTACTTATGAGTTTCTTTTCCAATGAGCTATTTGCATATCATCTCCCCACTGTGGCTGCAGACACGGTTTGTAAGACAGTTAGGGTACTGGTGCACTTAATATCTTAAATACCTGGGAAGTCTGACCTCATCTAGTTATGGATAAGTCTGAAGCTAACTAACCAACATGAGGATCAAATCCGAAGTTAAAAGTCTGATTACCAACTACAGTTTCCTCAATTCAGAATCAAGAAATTGAGTCTGGAAGGGGAGGCCAGAGGGTGAACTTTGGCTATTCTGTTGGGTTTCAGAAGGAGTTTTACTAGCTACATTCTCTTTCCCCAGTGCAGTCTCTGTCCCTACCTCCTCTGTCTTTTAATGGTGCAACTAAAGGTTTGATTCTCCTGCAGCTCATGGGTTCAAGGGAAATGTCTGTCTTCTGTATCACTTTCTACTTAAAAAAAAGAAAAGGAAAGAAAAGAGTGCCAGTAAAACTCTTGTTTTTTTCCTTCAAATTTCCATGGACAGTAATTTTCCATTAAGTCCTAATCCTTCAAGGCCACTCCTTTTAAGTGTCCTGCACATCATCTGAGGTAGAGGCAACCTTTCCAGGGATCTGATCTGTTGGCCAGATTTACTATGTTTTGTAATGAAAAGTATTTAGCTGCCTTTTAAAACCACACACTTCCTATGGAAAGAATATACACAGGGAAATAATTTCCATTCTTTCTTCTTCTGCTTCAGAAGGCGGTCCCGGGCAGGCAGTTGGGCAGGGAGTGGTCTGTCCCATAGGTGCTTCTCAGAGTTGGTACTGAGCACATATAACCCTAACTAAGAGTCCTTCCTCTTTTTCTTTTAAAGATCTTCCTACCTGAACCGTCTACTCTTGCCCTTTCACTTTGGTTGTGACGTTTTTCTGTATGTCATCCGTCTTGCTCTTTCTTTCTCCTGACCCCATATTTTTTCTCACTACCATAGAAAACTCAAAAAATCTCAACCCTACCAGCTGCATTACCCTCTCATCTACTTAAAGTCTCACATTTTTTGAGATCCCCCTTTCTCTTAAAAGGGAGATCCCCCTTTCTCTTAAAAGGCAGGACATCTGGACTTTAAATGGAAGGAGAATGATTAAAATGTTATTATATGAGGAAGAGGCTCTAGGTCTTTTAAATGTTGTAAATAAAGCTTCCACCTTATGAAACTGTTAAGACTCACTGGAATACATTTATTTGAATGATAGAGGCTCAAGTAAGATAAATGGAAGCTGGTTTGGGTTCTTACGCAAATATTGAATGTTTGCTATTAGTCAAGCATATTCTGGGCACTGTGGATGCAAAGGTAAAAAGGACATAGTCTTTGCCCTCAGAGAGCTTACCTTCTGATCTGAGAAGGTCACGGTGACCTTGGGAACGAGTATCTGATCATTAGAGATGTCAAGGAAAGCTTTGCAAGGTGGCTCTTCAGAGGTGGTGTCCGACCCTTTTCTCTAGCTTCTCTGTTTAGGTGGGGGCCTGTTTTCAGGGTAGAAGAAATCGTCATACTGTGTACAACTCCTAGAAGAAGAATTGAACTTCAAATGTGATGACCTAAATAAGTACTTTATTTTTCATGCTGTAGAAATGCGAATATGATTTTAAACCTCTAATGACAATACTTGTGTTGCAGGTCAAGGTTTCTCAACAGAGCCCAGTGGATTCAGGCACTGCCTTCCGAGATCCCACTGCCAGATCTCTCTCCATCAGTAATCTTCCCGAGAGAAGTCCAGCGGGCAGCCCCAGGGAGGGCCTGAGAGCCAAGCGAGGCCGCCACGCCCCCAGCCCAGAAGCCAGCCTGGAGTCCAGGGGCGGTGAGAACTGTAGGGTCCAGTGAAGAGCCCGAGCGTGTCAGGACTCCTGGAGGCGGCGGCTGCTGGGCAGAACGCAGTCTGACTGTGCGCTTGTCTCTGTTCATCAGTCAGCGCCTTACCAGAGGGAAGAAAACAGCTCCTTTTAAATCGAAATACATTTGACTGTTTAGATCTCCCCTGTAGAAGAATTATAAAAGTGTGGAAGCACTGATGACCTCTACATTGATACTCCTCTTCTGTAATGCAAAATAGTCCCGTATAAAGCATTTTGGCAAGGTACACTTAAATGGCAAGCACTGTATTACAACTCCTGTTTTTATGTGGATTTTACACTAAAAAATTCAAGTAACCTTTTCTTACTTGCAACGGACAGCTCCCAGGAAAATGTAAACTTTTGCTTTATGATATTTCTTTTGTATAATGTTAGACATGGAATAATTTTAGATCAAGAATTTCTTTGAGTTGAGTAAAATGAAGGAAATCCTGTTACATGTTTTTAAGGAAAACATGCACCCAGATACATGTGTGGGTGTGTTCCTCTTCCACACTGTTTTCTAAATCTTGGCTTACTTATATAACCTGTTCACACTTGTGTGTGGTGTGGTGGGAGTTGTGTGTTGATTTTCAGTTAGCCTGGCTGCAGGCTCCTCAAAGGTACAGTATCTTGAGTTTTCTGTCATTGTGCTGTTTCTCCTCAAGGCCAGTTTGTTGGAGTGCTTTGGTAGGATTCTCATAAATGGTGATCTATAAAATATGGCATTTTTTCTAATAAAAAATTCAATTCACCTTTGTTTTATGTACAAATGATTTCTAAATATAAATATATTATAAACTTTGGTACCATTTCTTGTTAACTTCAACAGCCTCTTGTAAAAGTAAACATATTTTAACAAATGATACTACTACATTTAGGAAACACATTCAGTTATATTAAAAAGACAAGCTTTGGAATGTGGGTCATGAAGATTATGTAGGCGTATAATATGTCCAGCCGGTGTCTAGCACATTGTGTGTACTCATTAAATCTCATCAACACGGTTACAAGTATGTGGTATTTTCCAGCTCATTTATGGATGATAGAGTTTTGTAAATATGCAGGCATTCTGAGCCATATCAATTTCAAAAACTTTGGAACAAGTCCTTGTGTCCTCGAATCAGGGTAAAGAAGTTTTCCAGGACATGAACTTGTAAAAGATAATTTGCTGTTGACTTTTAGTTCAGATTTATGTATAAACTCTGACAAATACTAACATTTATATTTTAAAATTGTCCTTTGCTAGGTGGCCTCTATGTTGGATAATGCGGCAATAATCTGAAGCTACTCAGTATTCATCTACTGAAAGTGATATCCTGTCTTTCCCCCTGATTCTTCAGTTGCTCGGGGTTGTGATCTGGTGCAATATCCTTATCATAAGTCATCCCAAGGCTGCCATGTGCTCAAGGGCATGGCCCAGAGGAGATATTACTAATATCAGGCCATCAACTTTATTGGCTGTCTGCAGTTACTGGAAGATTCCACTCAGTAGGTCTGGCTGGGTGGTTCCGTGGGTTCTTAAAAGCATCCTTTTTTTTCTATTAATTTTTTACTGGAGTATATTTGCTTTACAATGTAGTATTCTTCTGTACAGCAAAATGAATCAGCTATGTGTATATACATAATCCCTCTGTTTTGAATTTCCTTTCCATTTGGGTCCCCGCAGAGCACTGAGTAGTTTCCTGAGCTATGCAGTATGTTTTTTCATTAGTTATCTATTTTATTCACAATATCAATAGTGTATATGTGTCAACCCCAGTCTCCCAGTTCCTCCCACCCTTCCCGCCTTCCCCCTTGGTATCTGTATATTCTCTGTGTTTCTATTTCTACTTTGCCAATAAGATCATCTATACCATTTTTTCGATTCCACATATATTATGTTAATATGCAGTATTTATTTTTCAGACTGACTTCATTTTGTATGACACTATCTCCGTCCATCCATGTCTCTACAAATGACCCAATTTTGTTCCTTTTTCTGGCTGCGTAATATTCCATGGTATGAAAGCATCTTGATCTTTTCCCAGGTGGACTGTAGCTGCTGCTCCTTGTTATGGAAAATTCTCAGCATGTCTTCCATTTATATAATTGTAGAGACTTGATCACAGTCTTATACACAGTCTTATACAAGATGTTAAATATTTTTTTCCTTGCGCTAACAATGCTTGTTATACTATGAGCTGAGTTGCATATAGGTGGTGGTTTAGTTGTTGTATCTGACTCTGTGCGACCCCGTGGACTGTAGCCTGCCAGATCCCTCTGTCCATGGGATTTACCAGGCAAGAATATTGGCGTGAGTTGCCATTTCCATCTCATTGCATATAGCATGAAAACAATACACTACAGTCCCAACCCTGAAGTACTTGATAAACCAGTTGAGTCACAAATAAGATCTGGTTGACAAATCATAGGGGAAAATAGACCAAGTCCAGAGATCTAGGTATTTGATTCTCATTTGTACAATGACAGGCTCAACTGAGATGATTATTTTCATCCTGAATATTCTGTAGGAACTGAGATGGCCCTTTGTATTATTGAGAGTTATCAGGAGTTCAAAGGGACTGCATCTTCAATAAAAAGGGAATAAAAACCAATTGGAATTGTAGCCCAAGTTTCTAAGAGTAACCCCTCAACTCTATACATACTAATTTTCTCTCAATATTTGTGATTTTTCTCATTCAATCCCAATCTTTCTTTTGTTGGAACTATCAAATTTAGATTTGTTTGAACCTGGAAAGTAGTCAGTATACTTCTTCCCAGGGGCTCCTAACTCTAGAAGGGGTGATCCGTTTCCCTTGCCAACTGTCTTTGTTTGAAAAGACTTCTAACTACTCTTAGGATGACTCAGAACATTGATCTTAGAATTTCCAAGTTAGCTTTCCCAAAGCCATTCAGGCTAGGGCAAGATGTTATGAAAATAATTTAAGTAGGAAGTAAACTGTGACCAATTTTTTTTTAAACAAAGATTTGTGTATTTACTGAGGCTATGCTGGGTCTCCGCTGCTGTGTGGGCTCTCCTCTCGTTGTGGCGAGAGGGGCTACTCTCCCCGGGGTGTGCAGGCTTCTCGCTGCTGTGACTCCTGTTGAGGAGCACAGGCTCTCGGGCGTCGGGGCTCAGTAGCTGCGGCTCCCGGGCTCCAGAGCACAGACGCAGTAGTTACGGTCCTCGGGCTTAGTTGCTCTGCGGCATGTGGATTCCCGGATCAGGAATCAAACCCGCGCCTCTTGCATTGGCAGGCAGACTCTTCACCACCCAGCTACCAGGGAAGGCCTTTCTTAAGGCAGAGGTTTGTTATACCACAATCAGGAGTTGAATGAAATACATTGGCATGTATTTTATTTCCCTTGTGTGGTTGACAAAGTGGATACAAGTGTTTCTTCAGCAGGACATTGGGATCGGTAGTTGCCAATTAATTGACAATTGAGGATAGTTGAGCTATGTTCTTTCTCCTCCTCCTGTTCACATAAGCTGCCTTCCCTTTAGAGAAATGGGCCTTACTGACCAGAGAACACTGAGGGGGTAAGACCTTGGGGAGCTTCAGAAGAACCAGGTCGTTCTAATGAGAAAAGCCTGAGAACCTGAAACTAGCATCCTACCTCCAGGTAGGGCTGTGTGTCTAAAGGCACTATTCACCTGAGCTATGGCTCAGCTACTTAAAACACTGTGTGGAAAGTTGTATTCATATCACAAAGTGATTTCACGTTTGCTCAGACCTTACACCTTTGTGAGGTAGGCATTAGGATCTCCATTTCATAGGCTAAGATTAAGTAAGAGACACAGCTTCTGACTCACGTCTGGAGACAGCTTGTTAATAATAATAACAATGGCTCTTCCAACAAGCTTGCAAAATGGGGATCATGCTCCTCGGATAAAAGATGACATGGGCTCAGAGAGTTGAAGTATTTCAAACTCCGTTTTGTGTGCAGAGAGGCCACACTTGTTTATACTGTGCCTCTGGGAGCAGGCTGTTCCAGAATAATTCTGATAGCACAAATATTCCTGTGATAGAAGTAGCTTTTTCATTTTGTGCAATGCATATGTCTGTCCTTCAGTCGAGGATGATGGCATCTGGCTTGCATTACCTTCTGTTGAATTTTCAAAACCTTAAAATGAGACTAGCTATAAATTTCAACTTGTAAAACTTATAACTACTACCACAATGCATGCATGTGTGCGTGCTAAGTCACTTCAGTCATGTCAGACTCTGAGACACAATGGACTGCAGCCCACCAGTCTCCTCTCGTCCATGGGGATTCTCCAGGCAAGAATACTGGAGTGAGCTGCCATGCCCTCCTCCAGGGGATCTTCTGTCCTGGGGAGGGAACCCACATCTCTTATCTCTCCTGAATTGGCAGGCAGGTTCTTTACCTCTAGCGCCAGCTGGGAAGCCCCAACTCAATGCATAAGCGCTATTTAAAATGCAGGTTTAATATAATGTAGACATTGAAAGTCAAGTGTCAGAATGCCTGGGCTCTCCATGTGACCTTGGGCCAAGTTTGACCTTCACTATGCCCCAGTTTCCTCTGGTAAAATTGGGAATAGTAAAAAAAAAAAAAAAATTGGGAATAGTAATAAAGCCTGGAGAAATGCAGATAAACATCTGCTTCATTGCCTACACCAAAGTCTTTGTGTGGATCACAACAAGCTGTGAAAAATTCTTAAAGAGATGGGGAATACCAGACCACCTAACCTGCCTCCTGAGAAATCTGTGTGCAGGTCAAGAAGCAACAGAACTAGATGTGGAACAACAGACTGATTCCAAATTGGGAAAAGAATACATCAAGGCTGTACATTGTCACCTTGCTTATGTAACCTATACACACAGTACATCATGGGGAATGCTGGGTTGGATGAAGCACAAGCTGGAATCAAGACTGCCGGGAGAAATACCCAATAACCTTGGATATGCAGACAACATCACCCTTACGACAGAAAGAGAAGAGGAACTAGAGTCTCTTGATGAAGGAGAAAGACAAGAGTGAAAAAGCTTAAAACTCAACATTCAAAAAATGAAGATCATAGCATCTGGTCCCATAACTTCATGGCAAATAGATGGGGAAACAAATGAAACAGTGACAGACTTTACTTTCTTGGGCTTCAAAATCACTGCAGATGGTGACTGCAGCCATGAAATTAAAAGATGCTTGCTCCTTGGAAGAAAAGCTATGACAAACCTAGACAGCATATTGAAAAGCAGAGACATGACTTTGCCAACAAAGATCCATCTAGTCAAAGCTATGGTTTTTCCAGTAATTATCATGTATGGATGTGAGAGTTGGACCATAAACAAAGCTGAGTGCTGAGGAATTGATGCTTTTGAACTGTGGTGTTGGAGAAGACTCTTGAGAGTCCCCTGGACTGCCAGGAGATCAAACCAGTCAATCCTAAAGGAAATCGGTCCTGAATATTCATTGGAAAGACTGATGCTGAGGCTCCAATACTTTGGCTACCTGATGTGATGAACTGACTCCTTAGAAAAGACACTGATGCTGGGAAAAATTGAAGGCAGGAGGAGAAGGGGACGACAGATGATGAGATGGTAGGATGGCATCACTTACTTGATGGACGTGAGTTTGAGCAAGTTCTGGGGGTTGGTGATGCACAGGGGAGCCTGGCATGCTGCAGTCCAAGAGATTGCAGAGTCTGACATGACTGAGCGACCGAACTGAACTGAATAAAACCTGGTGTGCTGCAGTCCATGGGATCGCAAAGAGTTGGACACAACTTAGAGACTAAACAACAACAACAATACCTCCTGATGCTGTCATGATAATTAAATTCATTGCTTATTATTTACTTATACAAATGATTTTACACTTAATAAATTGTTGGTTATTCTGTAGATGAGCTCCCCTGGTGGCTCAGTGGTAAAGAATCCGCCTATCAATGCAGGAGACCCAGGTTCGATCGCTGGGTTGGGAATATCCCCTGGAGAACAAAGTGGCAACCCACTCCAGTGTTTTTGCCTGGGAAATCCCAATGACAGAGGGACCTGGCAGGCTACAGTCGATGGGGTTGCAAAAGATTCGGACACAATCAAACAGCAATTCTGTATACAGATAATTACACAGGTGATTTTAAAATTTCAGTTTACACCTGTTAGATAAATCTGTCCATCCAACACTACACATTAATTTCAGATGAAGTTCTGTCCTACAAAATTCTCACCATTCTCAAACCACTAATGCTTGTTTTGCAAATGAGTTTAATCACTGTGGACTTGTTCATATTGTTGAATTACTGATCTTGCAAGTATACTGTCCACTGGTTTTGGTTTTTCTTTGGCTCATTAAAAATACTCAAAGAAAACAGTTGCTGCAATTTTAATTACAAATGAGTTGTGTTGTTGAAGTTCATATAAATTGACCATTTGGAACTCAAAATACATTTCTTTACAGAAACAGTATTACGAATTGTGCCTAATCAAGCTTAGAAAGTCAACTGAGCTCACACATAATGAATTAAAAATGAGAAATACTTTTGTTTCAACTATCAGCACCTCCACTCATAGCATTGTTTTACTGGGAAAAAAATGTATTTTAAGCTTTGGGTTACAGAAACTCATTTTTCCATGCCTCAATTCTTTTTGTAGTATGTCTCACTCTTCCACCCTGTGTAGTGTTGGACAGAATTGTCTAGTGGTTTCTGGAGAGTAACAGCTGTGTCGATTCTTTTTTTTTTTTTTAAGGTGAGTCACACACGTTTATTGCGGGTCCCAGGTGGGACGGGCCCCGGCACGTTGCTCCCCACATAGCGCGTGCTCACCGTCTGGATGACACCAGCTTCTTCTTGCTGGAGCTGGCGCTGAAGCAGCCCTGCAACGCAGGCAGAAGGCCGGCCAGGCCCCTCCCCGTGTGAGGGGCTTGCCTGCTTCGTGTGTGCGTGTGTGTGCGTGCGTGTGCAGGCGCGACTCTGCGTGACCCCGTGGGCTGTAGCCCACCAGGCTCCTCTGTCCATGGGACTCTCAAGGCAAGAATGCTGGAGTGGGTTGCCATTTCCTTCTCCTAGGTGTGCAGATTCTCATCTGCCACATCTCTAGCAGCAGTCTTTCCTGGTATGAAAGCCAAAGGGACTGCTTTTGTGTTGGTTCTGATGCTGCAGCAAGGTCGTCCTATGTGATGTTGATGTATTTATGTATGTAAATGTAAATGTTCTATTGATGTTTTAGAAAATCACAAGGAAACACGCATATCCCCAAACTTAATACATTTTTGTTGACTCACAGATTGAATTCCAGCACACAAAATTCCCAGCAGCCCTCATCCCCTCAAAACAAAGACCGTAGGAGATGAATAAGATGATTGTCCTTTGTTATTCCTCTCCTCTAGGACACCTTGAAGGCGATCAGAGGGTAACGTTTATATGTATACAAATAACCATACTTGTCAAGTGGAATCCTTGCAGTTTCAAATGCTTTATCTCATTTGATATTTAATAATTTTGTGAAAAATGTTAGTCGCTCAGTCGTGACTGACTCTTTGTGACCCCATGGACTGTAGCCTGCCAAGCTCTTTTGTCCATGAAATTCTCCAGGCAAGAATACTAGAGTGGGTAGCCATTCCTTTCTCCAGGGAATCTTCCCAACCCAAGGACTGAACCGAGGTCTCCTACATCGCAGGCAGATTCTTTACTGTCTGAGCCACCAGGGAAGCCCCAAAATACTGGACTGGGGCCCTATTTCGGCACTCAAGAAGACACTCTCCAAAACAGCCAAAAGTGTTACAAAGTTTGTACCAAAACAAAGCTGGGGTTCTAGACTGATCTCCAGTCCAAAGCTCCTCATATATTACCATATACCCCCTAGTAGAGAGTAAAGGAGACCAAGAAGTCAAACACCATCCCAATGAGTTCTTTTTAGGATCCTATTCTGAACCCAGTGGTGGGGGAATTCTTTTTTTAGGGCTCAGGACTACTCCACACCTAAAGAAAATGTGCTGTATTTAAATTTAACGCTTCAGTTAGGAATGGTTTCTAGTAAAAGTTACACTCTTGTAATCATAGTGAATTTCAATTTTTCCCACTTAAAATTTCCTCCAATGCTGCTTCTGCAAGGAGGTAGGAAAATGGCAGCTTTCCACAGTTACAGACTTTGGGGGGAAATATTGGGATATTCTGAGTTTTAAACGTGAGCTGATTCTCTGGGTGTTGAAATCGAAGCTGTGTTATCTAGTGTGCTGGCTGAGAGCCCATGCCTTCTTGCCAGCTCTTGGGCTGTCCACTGTCCTGGCCACCGCCTGCCTGTTGTTTGAACGGTCGTCTTCCTGCATGTGGGCGAGCAGAGGGTCATGAGTGTGCCCTGAGTCCGCCCGCAATGCTTTGTCTCCATGCTGTTCATGGGCAGCCCACAACTCATGCACTCATAGCAGGCTGGTGGTCATTTCCTTCCAAATCAGAGACCTGTGGGGAAGGAAAGAAGTGCTACTGTGATCTGTAAACTGGTGTGGTGAGCATGGAGTCTTAGTTTTCTTTGGAAACAGCCACACTTGGAGCAGGTAAGTGAGCTACACCTTGGCTCTGCCCAATGAGGTTCTTTCAGAGGTTAGATATTCAACCTGTGAGACAAGTTGAAATGCCAGATGTTCATGGGCTTGCATATAACAGATTTTAATGGCAGAGCAAATAAATGGAAGATACCCATCATTCCTAGAAGTTAAAACAAGTTCTTATTGAGAAGATTTACTGTAGATTCCACCTACCAATCTGCTGTTATAAAAACCAGAAGCCCAAATTAGCATCCTAAATCTTGTTCCAACAAGTATAACAAAATTAGAATTTTTTTCCTCCTTCAAGTTATAAACTCATTGAGAATATATTGGTATGCAGAGTCTCACACTGATCTTCCAAACATATTTGGAATGTTGTAGTCAATGAAGAATTATTAATATTTTTAAAGCAAATTTAGTCAGTTAAAAACAAAATTATCCCCAGACAGAAAATTTTCATTGCTGTGTTAGAGATGGTTGACTGCCTACTCAACTGTCACTTCCACTTTCTTTCTTGCCAATGGAACCTACTTTTGTTCAGATGCTGGGCAGCATTTGCTCAGAAAATATGGTCCCATCCCTAGGAAAGGAATGAAATTAGCATAAGCCAATTATGGTCATTCCATTCTCTTTTGCCAGAGATTGGTTATGATGACCACTCTATAGTCACTGATTCTGAGACCAGAAATAAAGCATTTCCAAAACACAGATGCCAGATCACAAAGGAGGGTCATTGACAACCATGTCAAGCCTCTGAACCAATCTTGGACTTCTCATCATGTCAGAAAATAAGCTATTAAAGTAACGTTCAGGAGGAAATTCTGTTACTCTAACCACAAGCTTCCCGATATAATTGCAAAGCCTGCTTTATGATTTTTTGTTAGCCAGTTCTTCATACTTTGTCTTTTCTCTGCTACTTGAGCAAGAGAGCCCTTTGAAACTCATGTGCCTAACAATCCTGCTTTCTCCAGGTCTGTCATGAATAGCGTTTCTGCTGGGATTGGCGTAGGGTACCTGTCTGAAACCTAAGTTACACCGGGGAGGACATAAAGAAAGTAGATCATTTCCTAATGCTTTTTATTTTGCTTTTGGCTGTGCTGGGTCCCAGCGGTGTGTGGGCTCTCTCTTGTGGTGCACGGGGGTCTCTTGTTGGGGTGCACGGGCTCCAGGGCACGAGGGCTCGGTAGGTGTGACACGTGGTGGCTTCTCTACTTGCAGCACTCAGGTTTAGTCGTCCCACAGCATGTGAGATCTTAGCTCCCTGACCAGAGATTAAACCCCCGTCCCCTGCATCGGAAGGTGGATTCTCAACCACTGGATCACCAGGGAAGGCTCCACAGTGCTTCTTAATGCTCGTCTTGAAAGTCATTCATTACTCTGACTATTGGGATTTCCCTCAACATCAGGTATTTACAATAGCTACAAACTCCAAAAGTCAAATGCCCTTTGGGGGCATCCATAACTTCTATTATGACAGTATGGTTTAATTATCTAGGTCTCCTTTATCACTTTGAAGATGAAGACATTGAGATTCTGAGTAAGAAATTGTTTTCTCTACATCCCACACTCTGTCCTGAAACCTGCATTCCAGCTCCTCAGAATGGTGCTTTAAAAAATAAAGCATGTGACCAATATGAATAATATCTTCACATATATTTTTTTTTTTCCGAGAAATGATCATTTGCAGCCCTGGAAGAAGTAGTAAGTGTGAACCACATCCAGAAAATTGGATCTTGAGTTCTATGCGGGTCAAATATCCCTTCGCTCTGTTCTGGCCTTATGGACCAGGCAATTTCACTAGGAAAACCAGTAAGAAAGCCATGATTAGGATGCCAGCTGCAAAGAGATGTATGTGTGTGCGTGTTAATGGAATCACCGTGGGGACAGACACACAGAGAATGAACACTCAAGTGTTTCTGGTGACAGAATCACAGAAGCTTTCCACCTCCTTCACCAGACTTTCCCCCAAACCAACGCCTCTGTGTGCTCAAGGGCTTCTCTCTCAGTAGCTCTTAAACACGGCTGTGTGTGTCTTTTACACAAATAGGGCTTTACATTAAAAAAAAAAAAAAAATCCTCAGATAGAATTTGTCAGAATTTTAAGAACTTCTCCTTCTCCCAGACTCCTTCTGTTTATGTGTACAACCTATATCCTCAACTTTGATTCAATTTATGAAAACCAGAACCAAATTAGAGTATGAATATCAACCTTTCCAAATCATTCCCGGGTATTCCCTTGAAGTAACAGTGGGTGAGAGCCCTAATATGTTGCTTTGAGGAGAATTAATCACTTGACAGAGTGTTTACAGAGAAATTTAATAGTTAGGTTAGTTACACCCACTGAGGATCAAGTAGAAACACACAAAAAGAATCCATGGTGGTCATTGCAAAAACAAAATACATTTTATTTTTTGTATTTATTTTTATTTATTTATTCTTGTGGCCACACCATGTAGTTGTTCCCTGACCAGGGACTGAATCTATGCTCCTTGCACTGGGAGTGCAGCATGCACCACCAGAGAAATCCTACAAAGTATATTTTAAGTCAATATAAAAAAATAACAGAATTTTTAAAATAGACAGAAATATTGTCTATAAACTCACCCTAACTCAAAAATTATTTTTAACAGAAATAGAGATATTAAGAAAGCGTTTTTTTCCTCATGTAACTTTTCATGACACACCAACAGAGAAGAGTTATTAACCACACACCCAGCTAGAGAGTTAGCCACTAAGGTTTCCTCTCAGTTCTGTTCTTTATTGTTATAGATTTTTTTAAGTTCAGAAAGATAAGTCTTTTTTTGTTTTCTGGTTTCACATATTAAATTTCCACTTTGACTGTTTCTAGTCTCTGAAATAGCTTTTTAAGTGATTGAAGTAAATGAGCCCCAGGATTTAAGGTTGGTTGACTTAGATACCATGATCATCTCACAGTAATTGCTAACGAATGTACTACTGGTGGTGGTGATCAGGAAATGCGCAAAGATGGACAGTGAGGGAAGGAAACAAAAAGGTGTGAAGGAGGAGCACGGAGCATATGGGGAAAGATAAGCCTAGGAAAGGAATACGGGCTGGGGATCAGAACACGCCCAGACAGCACTGGAGGTTTTTACAGTTACAGTTCAAGAACTGGAAGTTCAGTTGCATGAGAGGACTTAATTCTTGGCTGGGCAGACCTTGGACCCCCATCTCACAGCTATTAGCTGCCAACATGCATTTTACAACTGTGAACTCATGGAAGCCACTCCAAGGCTCTATCCAGGTTTAAAGTCTTCCTTCTGCACATACACACTTACTTTTCAGGCATAGTCAAAAAGCCTCTGCTTATTTAAAGAAGTTAGTATAGAGTTAAAGTCAGGTTATTCCAATTCCAACTCTGGTTTAACTAGTAGTTGTAACTTCCACCCTCACATTTCTGACCAGTTATGCTCTCCTGTATTGACTTGGAATGGTTTTGCAGTTCTCTACTCTAGACTCAGATGGTAAAGAGTCTGCCTGCAATGCAGGAGACCTGGGTTTGATCCCTGGGTTGGGTAGATCCTCTGCAGAAAAAAATGGTAACCCACTCCAGTATTCTTGCCTGGAGAATTCCATGGACAGATAAGCCTGGTAGGCTACAGTCTGTGGGGCTGCAATGAGTTGGACACGAATGAGTGACTTTCACCTTCACCACCCTAGTACAATTCTGAGAACTGGATTAGAAGTTTCAAGCCTTATGTAACTTTGCAGGTATAGTAAAACTTAATGTATCCATTCTTCATTAATTTGGCACTTGTGAAAATGTCTTACATACTCTAGGTTGAGATCTGTCTACATTATCTGGGAAGAACAGGTAGTCCAAATGGATTCAATTTACAATATTCCCAACACTTACCAGCCTCATTAACCTCCCTGAATGAACCTGCACCTGCAAGGCCTTTCCTTCAGGTATTTTTATTTTAATAATTTTCACCTCTTCCCTTTGTTCCTTTCATCTTAGGAATAATTACTGCTTATTGCACTTGCAACCTCTATAAATCCTTTGTGTTCTTTTGTTTGATTTTTCAGTTCTGCAATATCTAATGAACAATTCTTTATTAAATTCATTCTGTTTAAATAGTTGGTGTCATTTCTGCATCCTGGTTGGACCCTGTGTGACAGACCACACAGGTTCTCTTGTATATATGGAGGTAATAGAAATATTTAAAACTCTGTTTTCCACCTTTTAAAATTTCCACCAAATGTGTCCGAATTAGTGACATGTTCTAGAAATCCTGTCTTTCCTTCTGCAACAATCTATTCACCAGGCTTGATGCTAATACCCCAAGACAAAAAAAAGTCCACCAATCTCCATTTCCAGCAGATGAGAGCTGATATGTTTCTATTTCCTTGTCTCCTCACATCCCAAAAAGAGGGGATGAGTTGGAATGGGAGTATCCAAGTCAGTTCCACTCTTGTGAGACCTTCCAAATCACAGGAGGGGGCAATGCAGGACATTATGATAATCATCTCCCCCAAGAAGCAGTGATCCTGGGTCTTTCTTGTTCTTGGCATGGGAGGAGAAGCCCCAGTGGGAGCGACAGAATGGATTTAAATATTCCTTTCAACATTGCTCAGCATGAGTGCAGATGGGCTTTAGGAACAGAGACTTTGGCTTGAAGGTGGCTATTCTGAGGTCAGAGGAAAGCTTCTCCCTTGAGAACTTTTGTGCTGAGAGCAGTGCTGGTGTGTGCCATTACTGATTTGCTAACTACTCTGCTTCTCAGGTTTTGTTGTTGTTATGGAATGGTATCTTTTGCAGGACAGAAGTTTTTAACTTCAGTAAAGTCTAATTTAACCCTTCTTTCCTTCATGGGACATGTTTTTGATGTTGTACCTAAAGAGTTATCACAAAATCCAAAGGCACATAGACTTTTCTCCTATGCTTTCTTCTAGAAGTTTTATAGTGTTCCATTTTATCTTTAGGTCTGTGATTCATTTTGTTAAGGTGTATGGTGTTTGGATTTTTATTTTTATCCATATGAATCCAAGTTGTTCCAGCACCATTTGTTGCAAAGACTATCTCTTCTATATTGTATTACCTTTGTTCCTTTTTCAGGGATCAGTTGACTGTATTCATGTGGGTTAATTCTGAGCTCTTTATTCTGATCCAGGTTCATTCAATTTTCAGAAAATGTTTATTAAGTAATTAATAAATAAAGTTAAGAGAATTCTGCTTAGGTACAAAGGGGAAAGACAAAACCACTCTTTTCAGCAGCTCTCAGTCCTGGTAAATGCACCATTCACAGAACAGCTTGGTACAAATGATACAATGGAAGTATACACAGCGTACTAAGAGGTCCCAGAATATATAAAGCATCCAACCATTTCTTCTCACGAAATTAAACATTTCTTTCACACTTGCTCCTTGGAAGAAAAGCTATTACCAACCTAGATAGCATATTAAAAAGCAGAGACATTACTTTGCCTACAAAGGTCTGAATAGTCAAAGCTATGGTTTTTCAAGTAGTCATGTACAGATGTGAGAGTTGGATCATAAAGAAGGCTGAGCATCGAAGAATTGATGCTTTCAAACTGTCAGTGTTGGAGAAGATTCTTGAGAGAGTTCCTTGGACAGCAAGGAGATAAAGCCAGTCAATCCTAAAGAAAATCAACTCTGAATATTCATTGGAAGGACTGATGCTGAAGCTGAAGCTCAATACTTTGGCCATCTGATGCAAAGAGCCGTCTCATTGGAAAAGACCCTGATGCTGGGAAAGACTGAGGGCATGAAGAGAAGGGGGCAACAGAGGATGCAGTGGTTGGATGGCATCAATGACTCAATGGACATGAGTTTGAGCAAGTTCTGGGAGACAGTGAAGGACAGGGAAGTCTTGCGTGCTGCAGTCCGTTGGGTTACAGAGTCGGACATGACAGTGACTGAACAACAACAAATTTCTTCCCATCTCTATCATGACTATTTCCATTTGGGTCCCTGATACTATTATTTTTCACCTGGACTTTTTAAGTTGTTTTATAAAGTTCTCTGATGCTGTCCTTGCCTTTCCGTTAAAAGAAAGTAGAATTATGTCATTGTTCTGCTAAAAATCCCCAATGAGCTCCCTTCTACCTTGCAGTAATGTCAACATCCTCTCCATGGCCTTCATGAGCAGGAACCCATTGTGCTCTGGCCCGCATCTCCTAGTTTCACCCTCTTATTCTGGTCTGACCTCTCTGACTGTTAAAGTGCCGGGTGTTCTTGTTTCAGTATTGGCATTTGCTATGATCCCTGCTGGGGAAGGAGAAGGAAATGGCACCCCACTCCAGTACTCTTGCCTGGAGAGTCCCATGGATGGAGGAGCCTGGTGGGCTGCAGTCCATGGGGTCGCTAACAGTCGGACACGACTGAGTGAATTCACTTTCACTTTTCACTTTCATGCATTGCAGAAGGAAATGGCAACCCACCCCAGTGTTCTTGCCTGGAGAATCCCAGGGATGGGGAAGCCTGGTGGACTGCCGTCTATGGGGTCGCACAGAGTCAGACACGACTGAAGTGATTTAGCAGCAGCAGCAGCTGCTGGGGAAAATCTTGCCAGATATCCACACGCCTCTCTCCCTCCAATTCCCTTAGATTTAACACAGTCTATGCTATCAGTGTCTATTACCTGCTTAATATTTTAGATCTTCTTTTTCAAAAAAGTAATCTATGTCTCCCCAGTAAATTCCATGAGGTTAGGGAATTTTATCTCTCCTTCTCTCCCTTCATTCTCTTCTCTCCACCTTGGTGCCTAGAATAATGCTTGCAATATAATATGAACTCATGACATATTTACAGAATGAGGGAGTAAAAGCAAGAAAGAGAAATAGGGACACTTTGGGGGTAATCCTAGTAAACTATCAGCTTCTCAAGGAAAGACGAGCTTATGCGGGCATGCATGCTCAGTCGTGTCTGACTGTTTCAACCCCATGGACTGTAGCCCACCAGGTTCCTCTGTCCATGGGATTTTCTCAGCAAGAATACTGGAGTAGGTTGCCCTGTCCTCCTCCATGGGATCTTCCTGATCCAGGGATTGAATCTGTGTTTCCTGTACTGCAGACATATTCTTTACCTGCTGGGCCATTGGAGATGCCCCTAGATTATAAAAGCCATCAATGATTCCCAGTGTTTGAGCATGAAATAAATTTTGAATAAATGAGGAATAACATACTCAAATACCCATTTACAGTTGAGAACACTGAGGTATAAAACTTTAGATGATTTCTTAAGATCTTGTACCCTTGCAGAGACAGACAAGGCATTTGAGGCTACAGGGATATTTTTTTCTTTTCATTGCAACATTTTAAGACTATAATCTCTAAATAAGATGAACTAATTGAGACAATGGGATTAATTAGAAGCCAGGAGAGGGCTTCATGGGTTAGAATCTCAGTAAGATTTTGAAGGAAGTTAGCCTCAATTAAAAGGTAGGAAAAAAGAGGTCTCTCGTTGCAAATTCCCTATCTTGGCTGAGAAGTCTGCCAGCGCAGGAGCGTGCACCAGAGGGTCCTGACAGCGGCCTTGACGAGTGGCCATGGCGACTTTGCTTGCCAATTAACAGAGCTAGGACGGTATCACAGAGAGTCGGGCCAGCCTGAGTGACGAAGTGCGTGCACACACACACACACACACACACGAAGGTATGGGCTGCAAATGGATTTATCACAAGGAGCTGGACATGAGGACATGACTGAGTGACTAAGTCACACACACACACACACACACACATGAGTATGGGCTGAAAATGGAGTTAGCAATACACACACACATGTATGGGCTGAAAATAGAGTTAGCAACAGGCAGATGCATGCATGCATGCATGCACACACACACACACGCACACATGGGCTGATATGCATAGCATCCTGCAAGGCCTTCCATTTGCGATGAAAAAGCAAATGCTAGAAGATTAGGAACACCTGAGGAACCTAAGATGCGGAAGCAATTTTCTGAGACATGAGCTCTTCTCAGGGAATAGCAGAGATGACCCAGACAAAGCTACCCTTCTCAGGGTCCTTCTCACAGGGTCTCTCCTGACCCAAGCTGAAGATGCCTGTCCCTGCTCAGCTCTTCTAGGAAAGCGTGGGGAAAGGGTGAGATGTAGCTGACTGCTCTCAGCGCTCTCCAGGGCAGAGGTGTGTGCTGTAGGGTGGTGGGAAGGGTCTGCACCTTCCCACTGACCTCACTCAGTTCAGTTCAAGGGCAAGTGGCCGCGGAGCTTCCGTAACATCACAGATGCTGTCATCGGCGCTGGTGCAGGTAAGCAGGCGTGGTTGTGGCTGATCTCTCCAGCAAATGGCATTTATGGCTTTTTCTTTATATTAACTTTTTGGCTGAAAACATATACCATCAGAGAGCAAGTAATACTGACTTTCAAGATTTATATAACTAGTTTCATATACCTTCGGCAATTCTATCATATTTTTAGACAGTTACAAAAGACAACAGGATAGCAACCTGAACAACTGAAGGGTGTCTTGTGAAGTAAATAAAATACTAGGAAGTCAAAAGCTAACTACAAATGTTTTTACCAAAATTCATCAAGGAAGAAATGAGGAGAAATATTCTTTATAGTGATAACATGAAGTTTAAAAAAAAAAGCTGCCTTTTTTTTCTGTTCAAGACTCTGGATAACAAAAACTTTTTTTTTTTTTTTAAGTTGACTGTCTATTAGTAAAGCATCACTGTCTTAAACATGTTCCGAATTTTCTTTTTAAATTTGCCATGCTTATCATTATTCAGTATACCTGATAAGTTCATTTTTGGAATTTCAGAAAGCTTGATGAAATGGATTCATCATTCAATAAAGTACCAAGAAAGAATGGAACATTTTTTAAATTGAATTTTTGCTTTGTAGTTTCAGGCTTTTATACAGGTTACAAAACAAAAAAAGAATTTTCTCTTTAGGAGAAGTGTCATGACACCAAATCTCCTCATCCAATATTTCTACTCTAAGGACTGATGAGTAAGTCAACTGCTCTTTAAGAGTTTCAGGGATGGAGAGAGGGACTTGGATTTTCACTGTGTAGGGTCTGACTGACAACACTGAATTTTTCTTTGCATATGGATACATTTTCTTGTACTCACAAAGAAAAGGAAAAAAAAGCTTGGAACTCTATTCCCTCTGAGGATTCTTCTCTTTTTTTCTCCTTTTCTTTTGGCTGAAGAAGCAAAGATGAATGTGAATGGTTATTAAATAATCACTTATTACAAGTAACTGATTAGAATTTGGACTATGTCAACAGTGGTTGCTTGCCAGCCTCTTGGCAGAGCTCTAATCACGTTAGGTTTTGGGTAATCAATTTATTCTAATACAAACCATATTGAATGACTGAGATTTTATGCCTTTTTATTTCCTTTAAACAGCCTTCTGAACCAAATGCTTATTATTTTGAAATGCAGCCAAATTCTGGCCACCACAGGAGTTCAGTGTTAAGATGCAGCTCCTAGTACTTTAGATATTTTCTTGGCTTACACAGAACCCTTAGAAAACTGGTCCAAAAATTTATGTTTCTGATTTTCTTTCTTATCTGCTGATTATTCAAGTTTCTTTAGGAAAGTGAGTAATTTTTTTAATCTATAGAATATTTTTCTGCAATAAAACTTCCTCTTATTTTATTTTGCCTAAATTTTAGGTAAACAAAGAGTACCCACACATTTAGAACTCAAATCCAGTAATAAACAGCAACCATGCAGGTGGATGGAGCCCCAGAGAAGTGAGCAAAGTCAGGGTTTTCTGGGAAGAGATCATGGAAACTAACAACCAACAATGAAGAGGATTAGAGGAGTGATTAAGCTTAAAGGCTGGAAATAGAAATTACTTAGAGCTTTCCAGGGGAATGAGGCTATTAAAAAAGCCATGTTCTACAGGTTACATAAAGATGTCAACAAGACAAATATTTTGAGATATATAGGGCAGCAGAAGAAGACAGGTGCTTCAGATGAGCACCTGTGGATGATATGGAGAGATGGCTAATGTTTGAGAGAGGTGGCAGTCTCAAAGGCCTGTGGGGAATTGGCAGGTGACCTACATGTAGAGATGCTATTAATGATGTTTCACTGTTATGGGAGTGACATTTATCGATCAAAACAGACACTGGCCACAGGGGTGGAGTAAAATGGACTCTATGGAGATATCACAGAGAGCGGGGCAGACTATGGTAAGCCTGAGCAGGCATGCCACTGTGAACGACAGTCCAATGAGTTTTATGTCCATTGGAAATCACCTTTTTCGAAACTATTTTTTAACCCCATGCAGGTGAAATAAAACACATTTGCAGTTAATGGACAATTTCCATGCACCAGGGACTATACTGCTGCTGCTGCTGCTTCAGTCGTGTCCGACTCTGTGCGACCCCATAGATGGCAGTCCACCAGGCCCTGCCATCCCTGGGATTCTTCAGGCAAGAACACTGGAGTGGTTTGCCATTTCCTTCTCCAATGCATGAAAGTGAAAAGTGAAAGTGAAGTTGCTCAGTCGTGTCCGACTGTTAGCCACCCCATGGTCTGCAGCCCACCAGGCTCCTCCGTCTGTGGGGTTCTCCAGGCAAGAGCACTAGAGTGGGGTGCCATTGCCTTCTCCGAGGGACTATACTAGGTGCTGATATAGAAAGCTCATAAGATAGTCTCTCTTTATTGCCCTCAACAAGCTTACTGTCTAACTCAACTCAACTATCCACTGATGAAGCATTATCAAGAGTCTGGTTGACATCATCTTACTCAGTCCCTGGGGATGCTGACTGAACAGCCTTTCTCTTTTTTATTTTTTCACCTCCCTCTCCTCATGTTGGGCTTCCCCGATAGCTCAGTTGGTAAAGAATCCGCCTGCAATGTGGGAGGTCTGGTTTTGATCCCTGAGTTGGGAAGATCCCCTGGAGAAGGGAAAAGCTACCCACTCCAGTATTCTGGCCTGGAGAATTACATGAATGGGGTGACAAAGAGTGGGACACGACTGAGTCACTTTTGCTTTCACTCCTCATGCTACAACATAGTAATTTCCTCAGCATCTCATCTCGTGTGCTTGTTCTACATCTCAAAGTCCCCTGTTGAGCTACCTTGACAAACCTCATCTCTCCAGTCCCTTCATACCCTTTTCCCTTCCCTTTGTGGCTTTTGGACTTTCTTTTGCTCAGTTGCTCAGTCATGTTTGACTCTTTGTGACCTCATAGACTGTAGCCTGCCAGGCTCCTCTGTCCACAGAATTGTCCATGCCAGAATACTGCAGTGGTTTGCCATTCCCTTCTCCAGGGGATCTTCCCAACTCAGGGATCAAACCCAGGCCTTTTGCCTCTCCTGTATGGTCACCTGGGAAGCCCCTTGGACTTTCTTGCTCATGCAAATCCTCTTCCTCCCCCTCAGCCCTCCTAGCAGTCATGGGTCTTCAGCTTCACCAGGGACATTTTCCATAGCCCAGCTCATTAGAGCCTATGGCTTTCCTCTGAGCTGCCACCTGGACCAGATTTAATCTGGGGGAAATTTGTGCCCTTTGCTTTTGACTGACCTAACAGGTTTTCTGAAGCATCAGGTATAAAGTGAAGGGGTAGTAGAAGCATCTTGCCTGACACAAAAAGAGCACTAGACACATCAGATTGACTTAACAGAGGGAATTGAGGAGACAGACAAAAAGAGAGAAGGGCAAGGATGCACTTCTTAAAGAAAAAATTTTAAAGGGAAAGCCTTCCTTATCTAAACTTCCTCAAAGCTGTGAACAGTGGTGAGTTCAGAGAGCAACACAGTGCAGGCCAGACCATAGAGTTGGTCTCGTTTGAAGGCTGGGGAATGACGCCTCAGTCTCCATTCAAAGTCACTTTCTCCTTAGTCTAGGGTGAAACTTGTACACATCAAGAAAAGAGAAGACACTAGAGAAGGCTAAAGGTGAGCAGATGAGGCTTCTCAATATCTTCTTCTCAGAGTTATGTGGTCAATACTGGTTACATGGAAATGTGGGGCTGCTAGGATCTGTACCTGCTGCCTTTAAAGGATCAGAATGAAAGACGGGGCTTGTCAGCTTTCAGGGATCCACTTATGTCCACACAAAGAAATGACCGCTACAGTGAATGTTCCGTGTTCAGTTGTTTCCCTCTGGCAAAGATATGCTGACGTTCTAATCCCAGGTACCTCAGAATATGCCCATACTTAGAAATAGGGTCTTTATTATATCATTATTTTAAATCTTTTAAAAGACTAGAAAACAGAGCTTGCCTTTATTTTCCTTAGGGAAAACATGATATCTACAGGAAAACTGGGAAACTCTCTGACCCAGAAATAAGGTCTTTACAGAGGATATCAAGTTAAAATCAGGTCACTGAGTGGGCCCTAGTCCCTATGACTAGTATCCTTATAAAAAAGAGAAATTAGGGCAGAGACACAGAGGGAAAACAATATGAAGATGCACAGGGGACCTTATCCATATGACTCACAAATGCCCTCTACAAGCCAAGGAATACCAAGGATGGCTGGCAAACAACAGAAGCCAGAAGAGGCTAGAAAGGATTTTCCTCTAGAGATATGAGAGCATGGCCCTGCCAACATCTTGGTTTGCACTTCTGGCCTCCAACATTGTAAGACAATACATTCCTATTGTTTCAAGCCATCCGCTGTTTGGTATAATTAACACTCCTTCTTACCTTGTCAGCAGTCCCATATCAGTTCTGCTTATGGCTTACCACAGGCCATATAATAAAAGATAGGTTTCTTCTGCTTAGAGTATGGGAAGAACCACTGTGTTTTGCAGACACATTTGCACATAAAGGCAGTCTCTATGTATAAGCTAGTAACATACAACACCTTCTCTGTTTTTCTGCAACAGCACTCTCCAGTAACGTAGTCACCACTAGTTACATGTGGTTCTTTAAAATACAAATTTAATTAAAATGATTAAATTAAGAATTTAGTGCCTTAGACACGCCAGTCACACATCAAGTCGTCTGTGACTAGTAGCTACTGTATTGGACAATACAGATACAGAGCCTGTCCCTCACTGCAGGAAGTTCTATTGCACAGCACGGTTCCAGAGAAAGAGGGTCTAGTCAGTTGAATTTTCTGGGTAACAGAGAGGTACTACATATGGCTCAAAAAGTACAAATCAAAGAAAGAAAGAAATGAAAAAAGAGAAAAAGCCTATACAGTTAACTCTGAAAATGTACTTTGATAAATCTGAAGCAATGCTATGACTGTGAAATAATTTAGAGGTGGGAGTATGAATTTCAACCCTCACTGTATGGACAGTGGGCCAGAATGTTGGCAACCTGAGAGCTGGATTGATTGAATACTACACAAATCCGTGTCTGCTGTCTAAACTATGGCCCCAACACAAAATCTAACCAAGTCTGGGGAATAATATAGGAACATTTAAAGTCATTAGGATCATTAGCTCTGACTCGAGCAAAGCAAAATAAACAACTCTCTCAGCCTGATTTGGAACTAGTTCTTCTACTGCCTTCTAAGTCAAGGCGAAATCCTGAGTTTAAGTATATTACGAATGATTTCCTTTATCAGGCTATGTTTATTCTTGCATCTCTTTTTTGGGGGTTCGCTCCATTGTTTTCTGTAACCTGATCACTCACTGTGTTACAGCCATAGGGTGTGAAGGGCTGACTAGTCTAGTTCTGACCTTCAGTCTGAAACGTAGCTGAACAGACTGTCTATAACTGTCTATACGTCTGTGTTGTAGGTCCATCCATCCTGGTAACATAATCATCCCAGGGCTATACCTAGCAGTTTGATATCATACCATGATTTCTCTCGGCCCCTTATTTTTCATAATGGCATTTTTACAGTCTTTCCAAACTTTTGGGTCAGAGTGACATTTAGTCCATTCCTCTGACCTCTGGCTGCAATTTTCTTTGTCTGGACTGCAGAGAGGGAGACTAAATTTCCTTCTTTTATTGTGGTTAGAGGGTTCACCAAGGAACAACAGTAGGAATGTAGCTCTGAGTTCTGAAATCATAGATAATTAACACTTTACAGGCAGAGGGGACTCCAAAAATATTAACTGATTGGTTGGCATAAAGAAATTAACACTCTTCTATAAAAAATAATTTTGTCTATATTTAAGAGAGATGTGGTACTCTAAATTTGAAAAAAATTGCTGAAGAAGGACTTCACTCCAACTCTTCAGGGAGAAAAGTCATTATATTTGACTTTATTGATGACACTGATTTAGACATTTGTTTCTTTTCTTCCACCAGAAAAATGTCATGCCAGTTATGTTGTCAAGAGCTGCAGAGCTAACTGGGCTCTGATGAAGGCTTATCAGGAAGGTATGAGCAAGAAGGTCTCCTGGACAAGCAGGCTGAATCTCAGCTGGTGCCCTGGGCACTCTTTGGGAAGAAAACTGGGTCAGTGGGCCACTTACCTTTCCAGGGCCAATCATCTGATTATGTGATCAACAGATTATTATGTCAACCAAGAGGAAAGATGAATAGATGAACAAGAGAGGGAAGATTAATAGGAGAGCCTTTTCTATGTTGAGAATAGAGAGGTTCTATCACATTTTCAAGCCACCCCTGACCCTAGGCAGTCTCCCTTCTCCCCAGTATGGAAGATACATGGTGTTTCCCATTTTAAGAATTCAACAAATAAAAATCTAGAAAAAGAAACCCAGAATATCTTTTAAAAAACAGCAATTATTGAAAAAACTTTCTGAATTACTAAAGAGTATCTATGTAGTAAGATATTTTTTGAACAACAAGACTTGGCAGAAAGTTCTGTTCTGGTTTTAAGCAAATTCATTACTTTTCTTTTCTACCTGGGTTCTGGATACTCCACAATTCACTCATGGTGCTTTACAATAGGCTGCTTTTTCTCTTATGTTGTTCAGCAGCTCAGTCATGTCCAACTGTTTGTGACCCCAAGGACTGCAGCACGCCAAGCTTCCCTGTCCTTCACCATCTCCTGGAGCTTGCTCAAATTCATGTCCATTCAGTCCGTGATGTCATCCAACCATCTCATCCTCTGTCATCCCCTTCTCCTCCTGCCTTCAATCTTTCCCAGAATCAGGGTCTTTTCTAATGAGTCAGCTCTTCACATTAGGTGGCCAAAGTATTGGAGTTTCAGCTTTGGCATCAGCCCTTCCAGTGAATATTCAGGATTGATTTCCTTTAGGATTGACTAGTTTGATCTCCTTGCAGTCCAAGGGACTCTCAAGAGTCTTCACCAACACCACAGTTCAAAAGAATCAATTCCTTGTGCTCAGCCTTCTTTATGATCCAACTCTCACATCCATACATGACTGCTGAAAAAACCAAAGCTTTGACTAGACAGACTTTTGTTGGCAAAGTAATGTCTTTGCTTTTTAATATGCTGTCTAGGTTTGTCTCTTATATTGGGGCCCTTATTACAAGTTGTAGACAATTCTTGGTCTCTACCCCTAAATTTGGAGCCCCAGCCTACATCTCTATGTACCAAATTATCTAGGTAGTTTCTAGGTAGTTTTTAACTTGATGGTCCCATGGACATCTCAGACTGAACAGAGCCCAAGACTGTCTTTTAACCCCAAGTAGATTCTACTAGTAGTTTTCCCTGTGTCAGTTTTGGGTAATTCCAAAATTCCACCTGCTTAGGTCAAAAACCTTGGAATCAACTGGAACTTACCTCTCCTCCCATTTCCTCCTTTCCCCACACTTCACATCTACCAGTCAGGATGTCTATTTGAAAATATCTCCAGAGTCTGATCACTTCTCACCTCCCTCACTGCTGCTATTAGCCACCACGATCTCCCATTTTATGATAGTGGCCTCCTACCAGTTCTCTCTGCTTCCACTCTTCCCATTTATAGTTTGTTGACTCAGCATTCTTAATGCCCTTAGTTTGATCAAATTACACATAGCATTAATCACTGTTTAAAAAAACCTTTGGCCACTCTGGGTCTGCACTGTGCACAGGTTTCCTCTCCTTGTGGTTGAGGTCCTTTAGTTGAGGTCCTTTAGTTGAGGTCCACGGGCTTCTCATTGCGGTGGCTTCTCTTGCTGTGGAGCATGGGCTCTAGTGCCTGTGGGCTTCAGTACTTACGGCTCATGGGCTTAACTGCTCCTTGGCATGTGGGATCTTAGTTCCTGGGCCAGGTATCAAACCTGTGTCCCCTGCACTGGCAGGCAGATTCCTAACTCCTGGACCTCCAGGGAAGCCCAAGCATTAATCATTTTAAACAGAATACACAATTTACCTATTCATCACAGTTACTGTGTTCTCTTATCCTATCTCCCTACCCCCACCGCCAGAAGAATGTAGATATCTGGTCTGTTTGCTGATATTTCCAAGCATGGGATCATACTGATACATGGCACATTGAAAGCACTCTACATACTTGCTTAATGAGAAAAAACAATTTAATCATCACCCCCAGCTTCTGAATCCTGTACTGGGAAGGGAAGCAGGGATGCTTCTATTCCATAGCCTTACCATTTCTAAATCCTGCTCACTAGGCCAGGCTTATGACTCCTTCTCATTCCTTCTGAATTGGGAAGAAGGCATTAAGGAAACAAACAGAATCAGAGATTGCTGTTTTTACAGTCTGTCCTTGGTGTTCATGAGGCTTGACAAAAATAAACCTAGATCTAGATCTTTCTCTTACAATACATCTTGTGGGTTTTGAAGAAATCATGCTCACCGCCCCCACCCTCTCCTCACCAGGAATCTCCGATAATGACCAGCACTGTGATGTGGGATGTGGTTGGCCACTTTACAGTACAAACTCTCAGACTCGGAGCACTGGGCCTTCCGCCTTACCAGACTCTCTGTGGTAAACCTCTTGAGAGCAAGGTCTCCTTGAAGACGGCTCCAGTCTGGCTCCCCGGAGACCCATAATGGTTGAAAGGATCTCTCCTTACATCCTTCCCTGTGCAAAGTGCAATTCACATTCACTTTCTCTGAACGCTGCTTGTTAGCCTGACTTCAGATATTTCAGCCGAGTCAGACCGCAGTGTACTGAGTGGTCTCCTGGAATCTCCCCACTAGATCGCAAAGTGTGGGGGTAAAAGATCCCTCTTCTTCCCCTTTGTGGAAGAGACAGGTTGAGGGAGTAGATGCAGAATGACAGCTTCTTCTCAACCTTTTCAACTCCAACCCTGTTGTAGGCTCAAGATGGGTGGTAGATTAGGGGTTGATGAAGGGATGCCTGGGTACCCTCTCAGCAAGTTCTGTGGGGACATCTTGGCTCTATTATTTTGCTGTCAGCTAATGGGGAGAATAAACATAGAACAAGCGACAGTTTAGCATGTTCTTATAGTTTTAAAATAATAAGGAAATGAGTTGATGTTGTCAGAATGTTCCAACCTCAGTTTTGCCTCCACACACTGCTTTCTGGATGTGGAGGCTCCGTGTGCCCAGCTCCTCTTCCATTCCAGGTCTTGGCTTAGATGGAGCTTCCCAGAGAGGCCTGCTTGGCCTGATCAGTGCAAGACAGGTCCCTGTTATGCTTTCTCAGTACCTGCTTCATTTTCTTCATATACTTATTACAGTTTGTAATCACACGTGTATGGATAGGATCCTTTTCTACCTTTCGTACCAGACTTAGTAGCTCCAGGAAGTCAGTCTGCTTGGTTCATAGTAGCTTCCCTGGAGCCCAGGAGAGCTGAGCATCCGGGTCCTGCTCAGATTCACTAGGGGACACTCAGTGCTGCCTGGTGTGAACACGGCTCTGCCACTTACTAGCTGCACGCTCTCAGGAAAGTCCCTCAGCTATAAAGTTGGGACAACAACGGTACCAACTACTAGGTGATATGTATGTATTTACAGTGTTTAGAAAAGGGCCTGGCAGGTACCTTAAAAGTGTTTGCCGTGATTATTAACTCCATAAAGGTGATGCATTATCTAAGTGATACATTCAGTGTTTTCAGGCAATGTTCAGTTAAGGAAGGGTAATTGTTCCACAGTTGAATCCGCCGTTCTTGGGGTTGCAAAGAGTCGGACACAACTTAGCAACTGCACAACAACAATGATCGTCCCACCGCAGTCCAGAGAAAACCCACCAGTGTGCTGTGCTTCAGGGAATACAAAGGCATCCCTAAGGCCTGGTGCTGAGAGGTGCTCCCTAGCCCCTGCATCACACAGAAAGCGGAGACAAGATTCAGAACTGTAGGCTAGCTGAACGGTTCACACACAGGCTGTGGAGGATCTTACTTTTTCCACGTATAAACTCTGTGGTATTAAGGAGTTATTCGATTTCTCCAGGGCTTGGATTTCTCTATAATTAAAGTGGGTATAATAATACCTGCCTCACAAGGCCATTGTGAGGATTACATCATTTTATATATACGATGCTATTTGACCATTGTGCGTGTGTGCCGAACTGCTTCAGTCATGTCTGACTCTTTGTGACCCAATGGACTAGAGCCCGCCAGGCTCCTCTGTCCCTGGGATTCTCCAGGGAAGAATACTGAAGTGAATTGCCATGTCCTTCTCCAGGGGATCTTCCCGGCCCAGAGGTTGAACCTATGCCTCTTATGTCTCCTGCATTGGCAGGCAGGTTCTTTACCACTTAACAGCACCTGGGAAGCCTATTTGGCTATCACAAATGCTCAAAAAGGCAGCCATCGTTAATAGCGTTACCAGTAGCAGTAACTGTAGCCACAGAAAAACAGTGGACAAAGACTTTGTACTTTGGAAGTAAACTTTTAGAAACTGCACATAGTGCCTTTTGCAATCAGTGACTAGGACCTAATTTTTGGATGTAATCCCATTATGAGGAAATAAATACCTCCCCTCCCCACCAAGTCTCAATCTTAAATTAATAAAAAATATTTCTACTCCTTGCTTATTTCAAGTAACACTCACTGCAAGTAGTTTCTAGAGGATAACATAAATCAAACTACAAATGTGAGGAGTGGTTTGAATCTCAGTAATCTCTGGATTTACTGGTACGTGAAGCACCTCCCTGTGAAGGCACTTTGAACTCTTATTACTGACAGCACCATCTAAATCAAAGGTGCTGGTGTTATTTCAACCAAATTCAACTTCTGGAATACTCTCTCCTCACACACATAAATCTCTTAGTTTTAAATCTGCAAAACATCAATATAAGATTCTCAGTGTTTGGTTTACTGGAAATGATATTTGAATTACTTTAGAAATGAACATTTCTTGCTAGTTCTATGATAACTGGATGAAAAAGCTAGATTTTTATTTAGAAATTTTTCCATTGACATTTATCTCTTTGTTTAAATTGTGTACCCATTCATTTCAGCAGGGGGCAAGTGAAGCTGAATAAAGACATTCCGCTTATAAGATTAAGTCTCTATTCAGAATCATTTGGAAACTGAGCTGTGGGGATAGTAGTACTCTGAGACTCCTTGTTATAATCATTCTTCATGATTAAACATTTTGAGGACACTCTCTGGGTCTGTTTTTCAAAGACAGTTATTCTCTTCGACTATGCATACTTGATGTGATGTCATTTTCTTGTTTTCTCAAGGAAGCTAGAAGGTTAAACTAGAGTTTAGATGTTTTGGTTAGTGCTTATGGAAATTGAAGGCCATAATACATTTAGCAGGGCTCCAAATCTTCTGTCACTAGTTGGCTCATGACAATCACATGTTTCTACTGCTTAGCAGAAGCCTGGGGTTTTTGTACTTTCTTTGATCTCCCCAGGCTGTCCTTCTGAACTGTGGGCTGAAGAGTGCCAGAGGAACTGTTCCAGCCGTCAGGGAGCCCTGTGGCTCCAGGCAGGGCAAGCCCTTCCGCTGCCTCTTCCTCCTGGTCCATTTCCTTATGTGACCCTTTCTCTCTTTCTGCACTTGGTCACTGGGAGTCCTACTCTAGATTCAGAGGGCTGGAACTCGGGAGATGGAAGAACGTGGATGAGAAAAAGGGTCTTTCTTTCCATATCTCAGTACAGTGAAATGTGTGGTCAGGGTATTTGAGAAGAAAGCTCAGATGCTCAGGTACTCTCCTCTCCTGATAAGCCTTTCCTCCTGTCTCTCCTAGTAAACCTTCCTCCCTTCGCCCAAAAGCTTTTCTTCCATTGCAGAGCCATGGTCTGTAGCACCTGGGAGTGCAAACTGGCAGAGAGCCAATGGGCAAAAGGGTGACGAGGCTGAACTAAAAGTGCAGCCAACTGAGGCTGTGAGGTCGCAGCTCACTTTCACAGGGCTATCTGGACTCATGCCTCCCTGCACCACTGCACGGGGCACGCTTACCCAGGTGCAACACGGTTTAACTGAAGATCTACTAGTTTACTTTTGGTGTCAGCAACTAACTTTCTAACTATGTGTTTAGGTTTTGCTTGTGAAAATGCTTGTTTGAAAGTAAGGTGATTTTTAAAAATTAGCAATTCCCTTTGAGAATTTATAAAAGCCAACAGCACAGTTCATGGTATGCGAGAGAGAATACGGACGGGCCAATGTCATCCGTCTCTTAAGAGAATGCAGACAAGTTGTGTGGTGTAAAAACAGCATACGTGCAATACAGGATTTTATCAAGAGACCTGCGGTTTGATCCAAAAGGAGGAATGCCATGACTTGCTGAATTTTAAAACATCAAAATGGAGGAAAGTTCCAAATTTTAAAAATAAAACTATCAAAGCATTAGATGCAACAGGGCACTCTTGCAATCTTGAACAGAGCAGACACTTTCCAAGCAGACAACACCAGAATTCTAAAGGAAAAGCTAGCAGAACTGCCTCTAATAGTAATTTCTCATTGATTTTTTCCCTTTAATTAATGATTTTACTTTGAGATAACTGCAGACTCACTTGCAGTTGTAATAAACAGTGCAGAGAGCTCTGATGCACTTTTTGCTCCACTGCACCCAACGGCAGCATCTTACAAACATATAGTGCAATGTCTCAACGAGTATGGACCTTGATGCAGTCAGGATAGGTGATATTTCCATCCCCATAAGGAGTCATCATATTACCTTTTCAACCACAGCCACATTCCTTCCACCCCCATCCCTCCCTAACCCTTGGCAACCAGTAATCTGTTCTCCATTTCTATAATTTTATCATTTCAAGGATATTAGAGACATGGACTCACATAGCATATGATCTTTGGGGATTAAAAAAAAAAAACACTCAGCATAATTCTCTAGAGATACATCTAGTTTGGTGTGTGTTAATTGTTTCTTCTTTAAAAAAAAATTATTTATTTGGTTGAGCCAGCTCTTAGTTGTGGCACCTAGGATCTTTGTTGCGACATGTGGGATATTTTTGTTTGTGGTGGGTGGGCTTCTCTCTAGCTGTGGTGCAGACTCCAGAGTGGTGTGGCACATGGGCTTGGTTGCCCCACAGCACGTGGGACCTTAGTTTCCTGACCAGGGACTGAACCCATATATCCTGCAGTGGAAGGCAAATGTTTAACCACTGGACCACCAGGGAAGACCCCAGTAGTTTCTTTTTATTGCTGAGTAATAAAAAGGTACGGTATGGCTATGCCACAATTTATTGGATCACTCCCTGAAAGGACATCTGTGTTATTTCTAGGTTCTGGCTATTATGAATAAAGCTATCAGAAGCATTAGTGTACAAGTTTTTGTGTTACCATAAAATTTTACTTCTCTTGAATAAATGCCCAGGAATGCAATTGCTGAGTCATATAGTAGCTAATGTTTACTAAAGAAATTGCTGCACTACTTCCCAGAGAGGGTCAAGGAGGTTATTCTTTTTGGGGAATAGGGCCAAAAATGACCCTTTACATTCCCGTCAGCAATGGATGAATGGTCCGGTTTCTCTGCATTCTTGTCAACATTTGGTGTTGGCACTATTTTTTATTTTAGCCATTTTGATAGGTGTGTAGTGGTATCTCATTGTAGCTTTAATTTGCACTTTCCTAGGGGCTAATGCTGTTGAGCATCTTCTCATATATCTATTTGCCATCTGTATGTCTTCTTTGGTGAAGTGCCACTTCATATCTTTTGTCCATGCTGAGTTTTCAGAGTCCCTTTATATATTCTAGATGATAGTCCTGTGATAGGTAGGTAGTTTGTAAATATTTTTTCCCCTCTGTCGCTTGTCTTTTAACTTTCTTAACTGAGTCTGTCACAGAGAACTGTTTTTAAGTTTGACGAAGACCAATTTATCAAATGTTTTCTTTTCTGCTTTCCCTGTTAAGTCTAAGAACTCTATGCTTAGCCCTAGACTAAGATTTTTTGACGATATTTTTCTTAAAATTTTATTATAGCTTTATCTTCTATATTTAAGTCTATGATCAACTTTTAGTGAATATTTGTGTAAGGGGGGAAACCTAAATTGAAAATCTTTTTTTTTTTTTTTCTCTAGCACTATTTATTGAAAAGGCTATCTTTTCTCTGCTGAACTGATTTTTCACCTTTGTCAAAAATAACTCGGGCATATTTATGTTGGTCTACTTTTGGGTTTTCTGTTCTATTCTATTGATTTATGTATCTATCCTTCTCCCAATACTACAGTCTTGAATAGTGTGGTATATAATAAGTCTTGAAATCAAGTAGACTGCTTCCACATTATTTTTATGAAACTATTTTAGCTACTATAGTTTCTTTGCTTTTCCATGTAAATTTTATTTTAATTGAAAATATAGTTAATTTACCATGTTTCAGGTATTCAGCAAAGTGATTCAATTATATATATATGTATGTGTGTGTATGTATGTATATATATTCTTTTCGAGATTCCTTTTCATTATAGGCTAGATTCTTTTTCATTACAGATTCTTTTTCTTTTTTTAAAATTTTTTAAATTTTTAAATTTTTTTTCCAGTGGGTTCTGTCATACATTGATATGAATCAGCCATAGAGTTACACGTATATTATAAGATACTGTGCATAGTTCTCTGTGCTATCCTGTAGGTCCTTGTTTATCAATTTTATACATAGTAATGTGTATCTATTCATCTGTGCTATACAGTAGGACCTTGTTTATCCAGCTGAACTTTTGAATTTTGGTTATTTGCATTTTTCAGGTCTAAAATTTCCACATTGTTCTTTACATTGTTTTTATATTCCATTGATGAGACTTTCTCCTTATTCACTGAGGGTTTGTTTTTTTTTTTTCCATTTGTTTCAAGCATGTTCATAATTGCTCATTGTTAGCATCTTTATCATGGCTGTTTGAGAATTTTTGTCAAGATACTTTTAGCATCCCTGTCATCTTGGTGATGACATCTATTAATTTTCTTTTTCTTATTTAGTTTGAGATAATTCCTCATTCATCGTATGGCAAGTGATTTTCAACAGAAACTTAGACATTTTTGTATTGCATTATGAGACTCTGGATCTTATGAGAGAGGTGCCTCCTCATTACCACTGGATGTGGATGAAAGTTTCTGCTCTCCACGTGGTCTCCACTGACACCATGGCATAGTGGCCTTATTAACACTGGGTGATGGTGAATGTCCCGAGTCTCTACTAGAGTGCCTTTGATGCCATGCCAGTGGAGAAGTGTTCGGGTGCCTTGTTAAGGCTGAATTCTGAGCTCCCCATTTGCCCTTTTCTAGCACGGGTAGGGGCTTCCCAGGTGGCACTAGTGGTAAAGAACCTGCCTGCCGATGCTGGAGACAAAGAGATGCGGGTTCAATCCCTGAGTTGGGAAGATCCTTTGGAGGAGGGCACGGCAACCCACTCCCGTTTCCTTGCCTGGAGAATCCCATGGACAGAGGAGCCTGGCAGGCTGCAGTCCATAGGGGTGCACAGAGTAGAATATGACTGAAGCGACTTAGCACCCACGTATTGTTTTCAGAATAGAATGGTTATTGTCCAAAATGTTTCTCTATTGCTAGGTTTTCTCCTCTCCAGATTTTTTTTTTTTAACTTGGCTGTCCCGGGTCTTACTTGTGGCACGGAGGATCCTTGTTGCCATGTGCAGGGTCTTCACTGTGGCATGCATGATCCAGTTCCCTGATCAGGGATCAAACCCAGGCCCTCTGCCTTGGGAGTACAGAGTCTTAACCACTGGACCACCAGGGAAGTCCGTCTCCTGATTCTTTGACTATAAACAGCAGGCTTTTGTTGAAACTTCTTTGGTCTGTGCCAACTGGAATTTCTGAGTTGGCAGCTTCTTCATCTTCATTTGCCTATCTGAAGCAAAAAGAAAAGCCAAAGAACTCGCCAGTGTGTTGTTCCTTGGGTCCCAAGGTCCTTAGCCAATCTGCTCTCTTCTCTCCATCTCTCAGAGTCTTCTTACATTTGTCCTATATATAATACTAGTAAATGGTTTAATATGTTCATATTTATATAATTATATATATATTTTTATACATAATGTCCATGGTTTTTATAACTGTTCTTGGTGAGAGAAATAGAGAAAAAGTACAGCTATCTCATCTTTCCAAATGTGGAATTCATTTTTAGTATTTCTTCTAATGTCCAAATGTTTATACTTTTTCTCTTACTTGTATTGCAGGCATTTTCTCCCAGGTATAACTTTTCTTTCAATTTTGCTTTTGAAGTCTTTGACCGTTTCATTCACAGGAATTTTTAAAGGAACAATTTTTTTTTCCCCCAATGGGTAAGAGAAAAGCAGACAATTAAAACAGAAAGAAATACGAGTAACAACTAGTAAATATATGAAATTTTTTATCAATGAGTTCGATTTGAAGCAAAATTATTAAATTATAGAAATGCTACAAATTTTAAGGATCAAAATATAAAAGCTTTAATGAAAAATATTCAGTGAAGTATCAGTCAGTCCATGATTTTCTGTGCTAATAAGGAAATTTAAAGTTATATTCAATTCTGGAAATTTTTTCATCCTGGTGTGACGTCTCTAATTGTTAAAAAAAATTTATAAATCAATTTTTACATGCAGTATCATGGGAATGTTAGAAATTCTCTTAAAACTAGAAATGTACAAAATTTGTTTTACGACATTTCTGTTATTTTTGTGAAATTCACAAAAGAGACATAAAATTAAAGCACTGGAAGTACTTAGATAAGAACTCCTTTTAAAGGTGTAGAATTCTTAGTACTCTCAATAAAACAAATAGTCTCTGTGAGAGCTAAATGTCCTTTTTAGGCCAATTTACTAAATGCATCAAAACATTAGGCCCCAGTAAAGAAAGAAACATCTAGATATAAGTTTCCTTTTAGGATAATGGCTTATTTTTCCTGTTTCCCAAGATGTCTTCAGCCAGTTGTGTGCTTTTAATATGTAGTATTAATTTTATAACACAATGCCCTTGAGAATTCACAGCATATCTAGTTTCCTCAGAAATGTGTTTTGGAGGATTACATTCCTTGGTTTGTGTTACAGGCCTCACAGAATCACGTATACTGTATTTGACTGGATAAAAATAGCTGTGGAAGGTCTGGGAAGTTTTATGGATGATCATGTAGATACCTATTTCACTATTGTATCTGTAACTGGCATTCCACTTTCTCCAGGGAAACGGGACATAGGTACTAGAGTAATCGTGAAACCTAACTTCAGCCTTGTTCATGATAAAAAGTAACGAACTATAAACTATCCAGAAAATTACCTTGATTCATACTTGCCCCTACCTGTCTATTTTCTGAGACAGTTGTTAGTGTGACATGAAAGATGGGTAGGAGAAATAAAGATAAGTAGATGACTGGATTAAGCACAGTGGCCTGGAAAGTTTTCATCTCAAGTTATAGAATCTGAAATACCAACCATGTCATGATGTAGGTATAAAATAAAAGTAATGATAGTTATTGAATTGTGGGAAAAGGTGATATAGTGATATATGATAGGCTGTAAAGGAACATTTCTTTTAACAGTGTATCTCACTGTATTGGAGCATGGTATTTGAATAGAGATTTTTAGTCTAGAATCATATAGAATGGCCATTTTTGTCAGTAAAACATGAACACTTTCATATGGCTCAGTTTATACAAACTGTCCAATGTGCACATATGTTAGGCAAGACATTTCAAAATAGCAGAATCCTGTATTATGACTTCTCTGATGGTACAGTGGATAGGAATCTGCCTGCCAATGCAAGGGCGTGTGGGTTTGATCCCTGCTTGGGGGAGATCCCACCTGCCAAGGAGCACCTAGGCCTGTGTGCCGTAGTTACTAAGCCCACGTGCTGCAGCTGTTGAAGCCTTTGCACCTAGGGCCTGAGCTTTGCAGCAAGAGAAGCCACCGCCGCGAGAAGCCCACACGAGGTAATGACAAGCAGCCCCTGCTCGCTGCCGCTAGAGAAATCCACACAGCTGTGAAGACCCAGCAAGGCCAAAGGGGGAAAAAAAATCCTAGACTGTGATGGGTGAGTAGGGTTGAGGTAAGGAAAAGAAGGTGTAGCGTTTGGATCACATAACACAGAAAACAAAAAAGTCAGCTCTTCGGTATCACAGGACAGCAAGTTTTAAAATGTTGAACTTTACTTCTAGGCCACGTGTCAAACCTTCACCTCCACCCCACCCTCACCAGCACCTCTGTGCAGAATGTGTTCAGAAGTGTGAGAGTCTGGATCAGTCCAGAGGAAGAAGAACCAGTCATTCCTAGCATGATAGGGATCTACAAATGGTGCTGAAACAGCATGAAAAAATAACGTGGAAAACACAGAAAAAGTAATCATGGAAAGATACCGAACTACAATAAAAGAGCAGTGTATTCTATCTGATCCTTTCCTGGTATATGACTGGTTATATTTATTTGGTAATTTAATAATTCCCAGAAGTCCTCTGTTTTTTAACTCATAGATCTGTGTGCTGCATTTGTTGTATCATTTGAGACCTGGTTTGGATTTATGAACTAACATGGAGCAGTGAGGAACCAACCACAGTTCTCTGAAATAGTAGCAGGGTTTCTTGAATTAGCTATTCTAGTTGCTGGCACAAGCAGCCCATTTAAGTTTAAAAAAATTATATAACTTTCTGGATTTAAATTTCTGTTAGTTGTTTTCTTGCTAAATATGATGTCTTTGGTATATTATTAAGAAGTATATCACATAATACAAAATGCTACTGAATACAGAGCATTAAATCACTAAATCACTGTGGACGGTGACTGCAGTCATGAAATTAAAAGATGCTTGCCCCTTGGAAGAAAAGCTATGACAAACCTAGACAGCATATTAAAAACCAGGAGATCACTTCGCTGACAAAGATCCATAAAGTCAAAGCTAAGATTTTTCCAGTAGTCATGTACAGATGTGAGAGATGGACCATAAAGAAGGCTGAGCACCAAAGAACTGATGCTTTTGAACTGTGGTACTAGAGAAGACTCTTGAGAATCCCTTGGAGAGTAAGGAGATCAAACCAATTACTCCTCCAGGAAATCAACTTTGAATATTCATTGGAAGGACTGATGCTAAAGCTCCAATACTTTGGCCACCTGATGTGAAGAGCTGACTCACTGGAAAGACTCTGATGCTGGAAAAGATTGAGGGGAAAGGGAGAACGGGGCAGAAGAGGATGAGATCATTAGGTGGCATCACTGACTCAATGGACACGAATCTGAGCAAACTGCAGGAGCCGGTGAAGGACAGGGAAGCCTGGCCTGTGGCAGTCCATGCGGTTGCAAAGAGTCAGACTCAGTGTAGCCACCAAACAACAATGGAGCACTGACGATGCACAAAAGGGAGATAAACGGAAAAGCAGCACAAAACACAGCCATTTGGTTCTTTTATTGTGTGTGCTTAACTGTCTCTTTTATATTCATTCTAATTAAAGAGGGAATGCATGAAAGTCATCAACCTAGATAGAATTTTGGAGTTATTCTCAAAGAGCCTCCCTTGTTCACTAGGGAACATACATGGAGAGCAACTGCTGCACATGGTAAATAAAATAAAAATTTAACATACAGTTATAAATCTCAAAAAAATGTGTCACAATGTCCTCTAGAAAGGGGTTGAGTTTGTACCTTTGGCTGAGTCTGAGTGGCTGTAAAGTAATGCCAGGAGCTAACGTTTAAGAGAACACCCAGAGAGCAACAATCAGTTGAAAATCAACACTCATAGGGAAGAGGAGCTATTACAAAGGAAAACAATTCTGAAGTGAGTCTTAGGAGAGGGGAAGCATGGATCATTACAGGTACTCATTTCTTTCTACAGAGTTGCTTTTTGTCAAAAAGATTAACTGATTTAAAAGATTTCAACTTCTTTTTCCTTAAGAGGATATTCACTGCCTACCCTATGTCATACAAATTAAAATTTAAACAACCACTGAAAACATCAATTGTATACTAATTGAGACCTCATGAAGAATCTGAGGTTATTTTTTGCATTTAATGCACTATCAAAGTATGTTGATTGTGATTCCATTTTCATACACTGCACACATTTCACTCCCACATACCTATCATGTAAAATAATGCAAAAGCAAACCTCAGGATGCTGACATTTTCTGTGTGTAGAATGACAGTATTAGCAAAAAAAGTTACGGCAAATCTTCAAAAACCTGATTCTACCACAATTTGAGTAACTTTAAAACACCACCACATTCACTTCAGAAAGTCCTCTGCTACTGATTTGGTTAATAGAAAACGGTTAAATGTACATCAATATTTTTAGGAAATCTTGAGGAAGCTGTCACTACTAAGATTCAAATACATTATTACAATTATTTTAGATAAAATCAAATTGGCTTCAAACACATTTCCTTGAGGGCAGATTTCAGGTTTATTTCTTAAGGGTCTCATCCATGTGGTCAAAATAAGTGCAAACATTCACCAACCTACTGAACGTATTTTACTAATCATTTCTCTCCCTAGGCAGCACGAGCAGTAAAACAAAGCAAAACAGTTTCTTCCGCCGCTGCCTGACAAGGGCATCCAACCCTATTGGCCAGAAAGCAGGTACGCAAATTGCAGTACATACACTGCAGACTGAATGAATGAAGTGGTTGTTTGCAAACTCAACTTGGGGAACTGCAGGGTCCTAACCATGGGGTGAGATTTCAGCCTCTCAATATTTCCCTAGATATAATATTCATTATCAAATATCAAGACAGAGCTGATGAAATATTCATGGTAGCAAGATTTCAAAAGGACTTTCTGCTTTTTTAATGTTTTTAACTCATCTCTGTCCATCTCTTTCTTGACAATAACCTCAGCTTCAATTTTATAGATAAGATTGAGCTCTGGATCACTTGGCATGTCTTAGCTTTCCCACTTCTCTTCTAAGTAAGAATTGTCCCTTGTCCTTGCTAAGTTCAAAACTGGTATCTGAACTCATGATTCCATTTTGTGTGTCCTCCTTCTTGGTTACACTATGTCCCAGGTGGCTCAGTGGTAAATAAAGAATTCTCCTGCCAACACAGGAGATGCAGGAGACATGAGTTTGATCCCTGGGTCGGGAAGATCCCCTGCAGGAGAAAATGGCAACCCACTCCAATATTCTTGACTCAAAAATTCCATGGACAGAGGAACCTGGTGGGTGATAGTTCATGGGGTTACAAAGAGTCAGATACGGCCTAGCGACTGAGCACACACACAAAGTCCCAGTCTCTTTTAGGGCTTCACTTTTGCCTTTTCTGCTTGCTCCATCTCTGCCTCTAAACATGTATTTCCTGTTACAATGTATTTCCCTTTGATCCTGCTACCATCTCAAGTTGTAAGTACAGTATCACATGATATTGAGCATTTTTTCATGTACCTGCTGACCACCTGTATGTCTTTGGAAAAATATTTACTCAAGTCTTCCTCCCCTTTTTTAATTGGGTTGTTTGTTTTCTAATTTGGAGTTGCAACCCCTTTTGACGTTGTTCAGTCACTTAGTCGTGTCCAACTCTTTGCAACCCCATGGACTGTAGCATGCCAGGTTTCCCTGGCCTTCACCATCTCCTGGAGTTTGCTCAAACTCAATTCTATTGAGTTGGTGATGCCATCCAAACATCTCATCCTCTGTCATCCTTCTCCTCCCACCTACAATCTTTCCCACCATCAAGGTCTTTTCCAATGAGTCAGCTCTTCACATCAGGTAGCCAAAGTATTGGAGCTTCAGCGTCAGTCCTTCAAAATATTCAGGACTGATTTCCTTTAGAATTGACTGGTTTGATCTTCTGCTGTCCAAGGGACTCTCAAGAGTCTTCTCCAGTACCACAATTCAGAAGCATCAATGGACATGAGTTTGAGCAAACTCCAGGAGGTGGTGAAGGACAGGGAAGCCTTGTGTGCTGCAGTCCATGGGGTCGCAAAGAATTGCACATGACTGAGCAACTGAACAACAATTAAACAATTAGTTTGTGCATTATATTGATTTGCTTGAGGTTTCTCTGTAAAGATAAAAAGATGAAATCATATGCATATGATGCTAAACTGTATTATTTTCCCAATACTTACAAGAACTTTTTTTTTTCCTTGCTGGCCAAGACTTTGGAGTACCAATGGTCATACATTCTAAAAATATTTACTGAGTATGTATTTATGCCAGATGCTATACTAACCACTGTGGAAGCAAAACTTCAGTATACTAAGGACATTCTTTTTTCTTATCTTAAAGCATTCACTCACATATCTTATCTGTTTTGTTACTGATTTTAATTTTCTTACTTACAGCTCTATTTGTTGTGAAAGCAAGTCTGGCGCATACGTGCTCAGTTACTCAGTCGTGTCCAACTCTTTGTGACCCCATGGACTGTAGCCTGCTAGGCTCCTCCGTCCATGGAATTCTCCAAGCAAGAATACCAGAGTGGGTTGCAATTTCCTCCTCCAGCAAGTCTAGTACAGCTTCTCTATCATGCCTAGAAGGAGTTGTACCCAAAGAATTAACTAACACACATCAATAGAAAGTTTCTGTTTACCCATGATATTTGCAGAGATTTTTGGTAAATAGTCTTTATAAGGTCAAGGGAATTCTATTCTGTTACTAATTTCTAATAATTAGAAATTAATTTGTTAAGTTGTATCAGAAAGTTTTCTGGGTTTATCATGTGGTTTTTCTACCATAATTAATGTGGTGAATCATATTGACTTCTTTGAGATTTGTGTTCTTGTACTGAATTTCATTTTATTATTATGTAGTACTATATTTTAAAATAAACTATTCTATTCAGTTAATATTTTATTTAGGATGCTTTTGCATCTACATTTTTAAGTGAAATAGTTCTATACTCTTCATTTCTTCTTGCTTTTATATTTCAATTTTGGAATCAAGACTACTTTGACCTCATAAGATAAAGAGGACTACTTTACTTACTGTCTTTTTCCAAACAGCTTTTTTTCCCTGTAGCAGGTCATTTGTTACGTTAATGCTGGGTGGAATTCACTTGTACAATTTTCTGGATCTGTTTAAGCTTTCTATTTCTTCCAATTTGGCAATTTTATATTTTTTCAAAATTAAGTCCATTTCTTCTAGATTACCAGTGTATGCTTTTTCATGTTATCTTTTCATTATTTTAAAGTAACTTTACATTTTGATACATTATTTCTCCCTTTTATTATATACTTTAACTCCTTTTTTCCATCTTATTAAACTTGTCAAAGAATCTAATTTTTGTGTAATTTATTATGTTTTGATTCCTTTGTTTTCTGATTCATTGAGCCCTTATAGCAGTCAATTAGTTCCTTTTTCTTTTGGGCTTATTCACTGCTGTTTATCTCGTCTCAATTTGGACATGTAGCTCCCTTATTTAAAATTTTTATTTAGGCGATAACATTTCTTTTTTAAATTAATCTTTATTGGAATATAATTGATTTACAATGCTGCGTTAGTTTCTGCAGTACAGCAAAGTGAATCAGTCACACACACACATATACACTCTAATCTTTTTTATGCCCTTTTCCATGTAGGTCGTTACAGAATATTGAGTAGCGTTCCCTGTGCTAAACAGTAGCACATACAGAATTTCTTTGAGCACTGCTTTAGTGCTATCCCACAGATATTGGCATGCAGTGTCTTCAGTGTTACTCATTTCTTAGCATTTAACAATTTTCCTTAAAACTTCCTCTTTAACGCAGGTGTTCTTTCTTAGGTTATCTTTCAGTTTCCATGAACGCCAGCCGTCATACTTTCGCATCACCACTTCTGGACTGGTTTGTAAACTCCCTGGACATTCTGTGCTTTCCTTACCATCTTCCCTTACAATATTCAGTGGAGATATTTCATACTTCTCTAAGTGCTTAATGGATTTCTATGCTAAAACTGGTAATCTATAGGAGAAAATTACTAAATTAATATTTACATAGCATTGTCATCATTGCTGGTTCTAAAATTGCTTTTCTCTGTGCCTGGCTGTAAAGAGTTGTCCTCTCAGGAAAGGCATACCCTATAAACAACCCCGCTGCAGAGGTCTACTGACCAAGCCAGAAAGCTTACGGACTGCAAACAGACGATTATATCCTTACTTTTGATAGAGCTTGTAAGTTGGTTTAAGTCACTGACTCCTCTTCCTCTTTTGCTATGGGAGATGGCTGCCACAAAGCTGTGAAGGTGGAAAACTTATTGATACAACTCTAATTCCAGTTCTGTATTTATTTGTTCACTTACCCCAGTGAAGCTAAATGACATAGAAGGACCTATCGATACTACCACCTTTTTTTTTTTTTTTTAAATTCCATGGCTTTATGCATATGACTACTTCACTGTCAGCTGAAGATATCTGAAACTCCTCTCTCTCCACCTCAAATAGATTGTGGGGCTTATTACTTTACTAGAAATGAGAAACTAAGAGTCATTATTTTTTGGTGCCTGAAAGGCATAAATATCTATACATTTCCATTTAAAATATTTTAGTCAATTAAATAGAGACCAGGAAATGAACAAATATACACATCTTAAGTCATTTACTGGCATAGGACATTCATAAATAGTTTGATCTAGCAGTCCTTCCACTTCTGCTTTTATGCTATTATAACACTGATCCTAACTCTTATTTATGGATGACAGTCTAAAGAATGTGACCCAGAATGAAGGACTGTTCCACTAAAAACATCTATTGGTCACAGTAAAGAAGTCACTATGGAAACTGTCATCTCTTCCCTCCTCCACTCCCTCATTCTTTTACCATTTACTTTTCAAAAACTTCTGAACACGTTTATGAACATTACATGGGCAATGATAATTATAGAAAAGATGACCTTAATTTTGAATGCAGATCAAAGTTCCTTGGAGGAAAGAATGTCTTTGTCTGATGTAGGGAAGACTGATCACGAGACATATTCTTGGAAATATATTTGAGAAAGCCTCACCTAGTTCAAATCAGTTAGGGAACCCCCCCCCCCACAAACCCTGCAATATTTATTGTTGTTGTTCAGTCGCTCAGTCATGTCTGATTCTTTGCAACTCCATGGACTGCAGCACGCCAGGCTTCCCTGTCCTTCACCATCTCCCGGAGCTTGCTCAAACTCATGTCCATCGAGTCAGTGATGCCATCCAATTATCTTGTCCTCTGTCATCCCCTTCTCCACCTGCCTTCAATCTTTCCCAGCATCAGGGTCTTTTCTAATGAGTCGGCTCTTCGCCATTAGTTGGCCAAAGTATTGGAGCTTCATCATCATTTTTTCCAAAGAATATTCAGGATTGATTTCCTTTAGGATTTAGCAATATTTATACTTAGCTTCATATTTAGTTATTTGTAAAAACAACTATTTGTAGTTTATATTCATTTCTTTAGGTATAAACTGTTTTCAGACATGAAAATTCAGTTTATAATACTGTATGTATATAGGATACCAGCCCAGTGCACAATATCTTGATTTGCAGCTGTTGTACAATGGACCAATAAGGTTGTAGGTCAGGTATCATTTGCACCAGAATATCTGTGTTTACTTCTCTTCGTACAGGGGCATCCCTTATCACAATTTGCCTTTTGTCTCATGAACATTTTCATTTCATTCATTCATTCAACAGAGGATGCTCATGTTCTTCCTGGTATTTCTACCAGAGAAGAGTGCGACTCCTTTCCCAGTGAGTGTGGGACTAGCGCAGTGAACACTTCCGTTTCTTCCTCTTTTCACCTAATTAGAGGGACTGACCAATTTTATTGGTTGGTGCTGTTATCTGACAATGGGAAATCTCCCTCTTGGGAAGTGCCTGTACTCTGTGCTCAGGCAGGATGGTCCTGCACGACTATTCTCCACACCACAGCACCCTTGCGAGGGGCTTTTTAAGAGACCAAGGACAGAGAAGGGAAAGTTTGACATTTTCCATTTTCTCTAGTTGCAAATACTTTGAAGACTCAACTGTTTTCAAGAGCTCCCAGTGTGGCATCAGGTTTCAGTTACATTCTCCAACCTAGCTTTATCAGTTTTTTTTCTTTTTAAGTTATTAGATCATCACTAATAAAACTGGATTTTATATCTCTATACATCTTCCAGTATCTATTCTTTACTGGGAAGGACTTGGATGGGAGGAAACGTGAGTGTCTGACACTCCAAATATGAGATATAAATATGTAAGTCTGTAGCCTCAAGTAGCTTGTAATGTAGTTGAGGAGGCCAGGAATGAGCACATAAGTTCAATTAAAAATTTAAATAATCAACTCACTGATGCAAACAAGGATTCATAAAAGAGAGCAATCACTGAGTGTTAGGGTACTCAGAGTAAGATTTATAAAGGAGGAGGTAGAAATCTAGAAGCAAGGTTGTTTCAAATAAGTAGGGAAGCATACCAAAACACAAAACTTGAGCCAACAGAGAAACTGCAAAGGGCAGATTTTGGACTAATATGAGGAAGCGCTTTCCAACACATATTAATTTAAGATTATTGAATCTAGAAAAGGACCAATCGAAATTTACCATTTTGAACAAAACAACAAACAAAAAAAGTTTGAGACTTAAAATTATGAAAATAAATTGATATTATCTTAAATTAACAACATTCTGCCTTTAAATGCACATATGTATTTATTCTCAGAGTAAAAATAACTCAAATGATTTCTTAATATTTCTGATTATATATGATTTGATAATTTTCACAACAAATTTGACTTTTGCAACCTTATCAAAACATTTAATCCTTTTTCTATTATTCTTTTTCTTTTCTAAATTATCATGGTCAGTGTACAGCCCTGATGTTAGTGATCATCCTTGTTTATTACATAGTTTAATCATTAGCCTCTGGATTCATTTAATAATATAATTGGTATCCTCCTATCCAGGATTCAATTCAAGGGTTATGGTACAACTTTCATTATTATGCTTCTCTTTATTTTCTCCATTTGTTTCTTCCCATCTTGTTGAAACTGTTTTGAACTTCTGTGCTTATCATTCCTTGCCTTCCTTTTCAGTTTTAATACTTAAAAATACTTCAATTTTTTTTAATGCTTCAATATTTTAAGTTTAATTTATTTTTAAACTTTAATTAAAACAAAGTAGTAGTAGTCCTTATGAATTTGCTTATATTTCTAAATCTAATATTATAAAGAGTTAGCCAAAATACATAGATTTTATTCATTAATTGCCATTACTGTAAATTATTCCATTTATATAACTATACTACAATTTATCTATCTGCTCTTCATTCAAGGTATGGTTTAGCTGTTTTCAGTTTGGCTATTATTCTTTTATGCTGCTACAAAAATTCTTTTTGTTCACATGTGCAAGACTGTCTATAGTTAAAAGTCTATGTCTAAGAATGGAACTGCTAGTTTGAAGGGTATGAAGGTGAAAGTGCTAGTCACATGAAATATGTATTATTATCTGAATTTGCAGATGAAAGAAAAAAAATACTGAGGCTCTGTATCCTCTCTGGTTCACTACTGATGCATTCATTTATTTAGTAAATGTTTTTTGAGTACCTACAATGTGGCTGGCATTAATCTAATGAAATATATACATCAGTGAATAAAACAGAAAACACCTTATCTTTAAGGAAGTACTTTAGTTTCAGTGAAACTTCTAAAGAAAATAAAATGACAGGTATCTTTTATACTACATCTTTTTCTGTTCCTCATTTCATAAAGTAACACTTTAAACTTTTTACATGACAAAGAGAAATGGCACTATTCTTTATTACCCTTGACTCCAAGTGGTGGTCTCTATTTAATACTATTTTAAATTTTATTAGATTAAAAAATACTCAAACTGTTTACAACATTATTTTATTTAGAATGAAAAATCAAATTATTAGTAGAATAAGCCCTGAATAAAAAGTATGCTAAAACTTATGCAAACTAAACATATGAATTTTTTTTTGGATAAAGAAAAAATTTATTTCTATATCTCTTCAAGTTTACTTTCAGGCTGGTTTTCCCTTATTTATTATTTTGTTTTTATTTTTCTCTACATGAAGTAATTGTCAATAAACCTTAAAATTCAGGATGTCTTGGTGTGCATTTCTTTCTATAACACACTTCAAGGCAAAGCTTTTGAAGTAAAGTAAACTTCAAAGTTGAACTCTAAGCTTTTGAAGTGGATCTACCCTCAGATGGATTTCAAAACAAGAGTTATATGTTCATTCTCTCTTGTGCTTCACACATGACGGAGAAGAAATTTGTAGAGACAAACAGCACCTCTACCAAGACCTAAAGTATTTAAAGCAGTAAGCACAGTGTCCAAATGGTTTAAGATTTTGTAGGCAGAAGTTAAAAAAAAAAAAAAAAAAAAAAACTAAAACATAAAAGAAAAGGAAACTTTGAAGTTCTTTCTACTATCTGGGAAAACAGCAGATTAAAACAACTGTTTAGTTTTCAACCTTGATTTGAAAGATGTTAAGACTGTGAGGTGACTACAAAAATGCAAACTTAATATACTTAGATTAACCTACCTCATCAAGCCCAGGCTTATGTATTCTCTTTTTTTTCCCTCCAAAGTTCAAACTCATAGGGCAGCTTTGGCACCTAAGTATTCAGCTTTTATTTTTTTAATTGAAACAATACTGAAATATTGTAAATCAACGATATTATATATATGAATCCCTAAGTATGTAACTGAATAACTATATATAACTGAATTCATATATATGTATAATATATATAGTCAATTTACAATGTAAATCAACTATACTTCAATATTATTTTAATTTAAAAAAAACTGAATCGTTAGGTGCCAAAGCTACCCTAACATTCTCTTCCATTACAGGTTATTACAAGACATTGAGTATAGCTCCCTGTGCTAAACAGTAGGTTCTACTGATTTTCTATTTTATACATATGTGTGCTAAGTCGCTTCAGTCATGTCCGACTCTTTGTGACCCTGTGGACTGTAGCCCGCCAGGTTCCTCTGTCTATGGGATTCTCCAGGCAAGAACACTGGCGTGGGTTGCCATGCACTTCTCCAGATCTTCCCGACCCATAAGTCGAACATGCATCTCTTATGTCTCCATTGGCCGTCGAGTTCTTTACCACTAGCACAGTGTGTATATTTTAATTCCAAACTACTAATTTATCCCCCCTTTACCCCTTTGGTAACCATAAATTTGCTTTCTATGTCTGTGAGTCTAGTGCTCTTTTGTTAAATAAGCTCATTTATATCATTTGTTTTTAAGATTCCACATAAAAACATTTATCATATGATATTTGTCTTTCTCTGGTTTACCTCACTTAGTATGATAATCTCAAGTTCCATCCATGTTGCTGCAAATGAAATTATTTCATTCTTTGTAATGGCTGAGTAATATTCCATTGCGTGTATCTACATCACTTCTTTTTTTTTTTTTTAATCACATCTTTTCTATCCATTCATCTGTCAGTGAACTCTTTGGTTGCTTCCATGTCTTGGCCATTGTACATAGTGCTGCAGTGGACACTTGGGTGCATTTATCTTTTTGGATTAGAGTCTTCTCCAGGTATTTGTCTAGGAGTGGGACTGCAGGATCATTTTGTTGCTCTATTTTCAGTTTTTTTAAGGAAACTCCATACTGTTCCTTATAATGGCTGTGACAATTTACATTCCCAACTATAGTGTAGGAGGGTTTCTTTTTTCCATATCCTCTTCGGCATTTATTATTTGCAGACTTTTTTTTTCTTTTCATTTATTTTTATTAGTTGGAGGCTAATTACTTTACAATATTGTAGTGGTTTTTGTCATACATTGACATGAATCAGCCATGGATTTACATGTGTTCCCCATCCCGATCCCCCCTCCCACCTCCCTCTCCATCCCATCCCTCTGGGTCTTCCCAGTGCACCAGGCCCGAGCACCTGTCTCATGCATCCAGCCTGAGCTGGGGATCTGTTTCACCCTAGATAATATACATGTTTCAATGCTGTTCTCTCTAAACATCCCACCCTCGCCTTCTCCCACAGAGTTCAAAATTCTGTTCTGTACATCTGTGTCTCTTTTTCTGTTTTGCATATAAGGTTATCATTACCATCCTTCTAAATTCCACATATATGCGTTAGTATACTGTGTTGGTCTTTATCTTTCTGGCTTACTTCACTCTGTATAATGGGCTCCAGTTTCATCCATCTCATTAGAACTGATTCAAATGAATTCTTTTTAATGGCTGAGTAACATTCCATGGTGTATATGTACCACAGCTTCCTTATCCATTCGTCTGCTGATGGGCATCTAGGTTGCTTCCATGTCCTGGCTATTATAAACAGTGCTGTGATGAACATTGGGGTGCATGTGTCTCTTTCAGATCTGGTTTTCTCAGTGTGTATGCCCAGAAGTGGTATTGCTGGGTCATATGGCAGTTCTAATTCCAGTTTTTTAAGAAATCTCCATACTGTTCTCCATAGCGGCTGTACTAGTTTGCATTCCCACCAACAGTATAAGAGTGTTCCCTTTTCTCCACACCCTCTCCAGCATTTATTGCTTGTAGACTTTTGGATAGCAGCCATCCTGACTGGCGTGTAATGGTACCTCATTGTGGTTTTGATTTGCATTTCTCTGATAATGAGTGATGTTGAGCATCTTTTCATGTGTTTGTTAGCCATCTGCATGTCTTCTTTGGAGAAATGTCTGTTTAGTTCTTTGGTGCATTTTTTTTTTATTGAGTCATTTATTTTTCTGGAATTGAGCTTCAGGAGTTGCTTTTGCAGACGTTTTGATGATGGTCATTCTGACCTCTGTGAGGTGATAACTCATTGCAGATTTAATTTGCATTTCTCTAATAATTAGTGATGTTGAGCATCTTTTCATATGCTTGTTGGCCACCTGAATGTCTTCTTTGGGGGAATATTTACTTAGATCTTCTGCCATTTTTGATTGGGTTATTAGGTGGTTTTTTTAAGATTGAGTTGCATAAGCTGTTTATATATTTTGGAGATTAATCCCTTGTCAGGTACATCATTTGCAAATATTTCTTCCTCTTCTATAAGTTGTCTTTTATGATTTTCTTTCCTGTGCAAAGCTTTTCAGTTTAATTTGGTCCTGTTTATTTTTGTTTTTATTTCCTTTACTGTAGGAGGTGGACCCAAGCAATATTGCTGTAATTTCTGTCAAAGAATGTTCTGCCTATATTTTCCTCTAGAAGTTTGACAATATCTGGTTTTACATTTAGGTCTTTAATCAAGTTTGTGTTTATTTTTGTATATGGTGTTAGAGAATATTCTATTCTTTTTTTTTTAAAAGGTATTTATTTTTTGTGGCTGCCCTGGGTCTTCATTGCTGCATATGGGCTTTTCCTAGTTGCGGCAAGCAGGGGCTACTCTTCCTTGTGGTTCATGGGCTTCTCTTGTTGCGGAGCTTGGGCTCCACATGCTCAGGCTTCAGCAGCTGCTGTATGCTGTGCTGGCTCAGTGGTTGTGGCTTAGAGGCTCCACAGCCCTGGTTCAGTAGCTGTTGTACACAGGCTTGATTGCTCCTTGGCAGGTGGTACTTTCCCAGACCAGAGACGGACCTGTGTCCCCTGCATTGGCAGGCAAACTCTCAACCACGGGACCACCAAGGAAGTCCTGATTTCATACTTTTACATGCAGCTGGCCAGTTTTCCCAGCACCATTTATTGAAAGGCTTTCTATCCTGTTCCATTGATCTGTATTTCTACTTTTGTTTCAGTACCATACTGTACTTTTGATGATTGCAGCTTTGGGGCATAGTTTGATGTCAGGGAGCTTGATGCTTCTAACTCCATTTTTCTTCTCAACACTGCTTTGGCTACTTGGGTCTTGTGTGTTTTCATACAATCTTAAACGTTTTCTAGTTCTGTGAAAAATGCCATTGGTAATTTGACAGGGATTGCACTGAATCTGTAGATTGCCTGAGACAGTACAGTCATTTTGACAATATTGATTCCCCCAATCCAAGAACATGGTGTATCTTTTCCTTCTGTTTGCATCATCTTCAATTTCTTTTATCAATGTCTCACAGTTTTGGAGTGTGTCTTTTGTCTCCTAAGTTAGGATTATTCCTAGATATTTTGTCCTTTTTGATGTGATGGTAAATGGGATAGTTTTCTTAATTTCTCTTTCTGATCTTTCATTGTTAGTGTATGGAAATGCAACAGATTTGTGTATTAATCTTATATCTTTGCAACTTTACCAAATTCATTGACGAGCTGTCGTAGCTTTCTGATAGCATCTTTAGGCTTTAATATGTATAGAATCATGTCATCTGGAAACATGGCAGTTTTACTTCTTCTTTACCAATTTGGATTGCTTTTTCTTCTCTGATTGCTGTGGCTACGACTACCAAAACTATGTGGAATAAAGCCGTTTCATAGGTTTTAGTGGTGATAGAGGACATCCTTCTTTTGATTCTGATTTTAAAGAAAAATGCTTTCAGGTTTTCAACAGTGAGTATGATGTTAGCTGTGCGTTTGTCTTATATGGCCTTTATTATGTCGAGGTATGTTTCCTCTACGCATACTTTCTGGAGAGTTTTTTTTTTTTTTTAATAATTATAAACAGATGTTGAATTTTAGGAGTTTTTTTGCTTCTATTGTGATGATCATCTCTGTTTTATATTCTCAATTTATTAATGTGGTATATCACATTGATTGGTGTATATTGAAAAATCCTTGCATCCCTGGGATAAATCCCACTTGATCAATGGTGTATTATACTTTTCATGTACTATTGAATTCAGTTTGCTAGTATTTTGCTGAGAGCTTTGTGTCTATGTTCATCAGTAATATTGGCTGGTAATTTTCTTTTTTTGGTGATATATTTATCTGGTTTCAGTATCAGGTCTCATAGAATGAATGCGGAAGTGTTCCTTCCTCTGCAGTTGTTTTTAATAGCTTGATAAGGATAGATGTTACCTCTTTTCTAAATGCTTGACAGAATTCTCCTGTGAAGCCACTTAGTCCTAGACTTTTACTTATTGGGAATTTTTAAAAAAAATTTATTGGGAATTTTAAAATCAAATATTCAATTTCAGTACTTGTAACTTGCTTGTTCATATTTTCTCTATCTTTCTGGTTCATCTTTGAAGATTGCACCTTTCTAAAAATTTATCTGTTTCTTCCAGGTTGTTCATTTTATTGACATATAGTTGCTTATACTAGTTTCTTATGCTACTTTGTATTTCTGTGATGTCAGTGGTAACTACTCCTTTTACATTTCTAATTTTATTGATTTGGGTCCCTGCTTTTTTTTTTTTTTTTTTTTGATAAGTATGGCTAAATTTTTATCAATTTTGTTTATCTTTCCCAAGAACCAGCTTTTAGGTCTGCTGATCTTTTCTATTTTTTTTTCTTTAGTGTCTACTTCATTTATTTTTGCGCTGATCTTCATGAATTTTTTCTTTCTACTAACTTTGGGTTTTGTTTGTTCTCATTTCTCTAGTTGCTTTAGGTGTAAGGCTATATTGTCTATTTGAGATTTTTTCTTGTTTTCTGAGGTGAGACTGTACCACTATACCGTTTCCTCTTAGAATTGCTTTTGTTGTGTCCCATAGGTTTGTTCATAGCAAACACTCTCTTCCAAAAACACAAGAGATGACTCTACACATGGACATCACCAGATGGTCAATACTGCAATCAGACTGATTATATTCTTTGCAACCAAATATGGAGAAGCTCTATACAATCAGCAAAAACAAGACCAGGAGCTGACTGTGGCTCAGATCATGAACTCCTTATACAAAATTCAGACTTAAATTGAAGAAAGTAGGGAAAACCACTAGACCATTCAAGTATGATCTAAATCAAATCCCTTATGATTATACAGTAGAAGAGACAAATAGACTCAAGGGATTAGATCTGATAGGGTGCATGAAGAACTATGGACAGAGGTTCATGACATTGTATAGGAGGCAGTGACCAAGACCATCCCCCAAAAAAGAAATGCCAAAAGGCAAAACTGTTGCCTTAGGAGGCCTTACAAATAGCTGAGAAAAGAAGAGACACAAAAGGCAAAGGAGAAAAGGAAAGATACACCATTCTGAATGCAGAGTTCCAAAGAATAGCAAGGAGAGACAACAAAGCCTTCCTCAGAGATCAATGCAAAGAAATATAGAAAAACAATAGAATGAGAAAGACTAGAGAACTCGTCAAGAAAATCAGAGCTTCCAAGGGAACATTTCATGTAAAAATGGGCACAATAAAAGACAGAAATGGTATGGACCTAACAGCAGCAGAAGATATTAAGAAAAGGTGACAAGAATACACAGAACAATTATACAAAAAAGATCTTCATGATCAAGATAACCACGATGGTGTGATCACTCACCTAGAGCCAGATATTCTGGAATGCAAAGTCAAGTGGGTCTTAAGAAGTATCATTATGAACAAAACTAGTGGTGGTGATGGAATTCCAGCTGAGCTACTTCAAATCCTAAAAGATGATGCTGTGAAAGTGCTGCACTCATTATGCCAGCAAACTTGGAAAACTCAGCAGTGGCCACAGGACTGGAACAGGTCAGTTTTCTTTCCAATCCCAAAGAAAGGCAATGCCAAAGAATGCTCAAACTATGGCACAATTGCACTCATCTCACATGCTAACAAAGTAATCCTCAAAATTCTCCAAGCCAGGCTTCAATAGTATGTGAACCATGAACTTCCAGATGTTCAAACTGGATTTAGAAAAGTCAAAGGAACCAGAAATCAAATTGCCAACATTTGTTGGATCACAGCAAAAGCAAGAAAGTTCCAGAAAAAACATCTACTTCTGCTTTATTGACTACGCCAAAACCCCTAACTTGTGGATCGCAACAAACTATGAAATTTTCTTCAAGAGATGGGAATACCAGACCACCTTACCTGCCTCCTGAGAAATCTGTGTGCAGGTCAAGAAGAAACAGTTAGAACCAGACCTGGACCAATGGACTGGTTCCAAATTGGGAAAGGAGTATGTTGAGACTGTATATTGTCATGCTGTTTACTTAACTTATATGCAGAGTACATCATGTGAAATGCCAGGCTGGATGAAGCAGAAGCTGGAATCAAGATTGCCAGGGGAAATATCAATAACCTTAGATATGCAGATGACACCACCCTTACGGCAGAAAGCGAACAGGAACTAAAGAGCTTCTTGATGAAGACGAAAGGAGAGTGAAAAAGCTGCCTTAAAACTCAACATTCAAAAAACTAAGATCATGGCATCCAGTCCCATCACTTCATGGCAAATAGATGGGGAAACAATGGAAACAGGGACCAACTTTATTTTCTTCGGCTTCAAAATCTCTGCAGATGGTGACTGTAGCCATGAAGTTAAAAGACACTTGATTCTTGAAAGAAAAGCTATGACAAACCTAGATAGCATATTGAAAAGCAGAGACATTACTTTATCAACAAAGGCTTGTCTAGTCAAAGTCATGGTTTTTCCAGTAAAGCAGAGTAAAGTGAAGTGAAGTCACAGTCATGTCTGGATATGAGAGTTGGACCATGAAGAAAGCTGAGCAATGAAGAATTAATGCTTTTGAACTGACTTGTTGGAGAAGACTCTTGAGAGTCCTTGGACTGCAAGGAGATCAAACCAGTCAATCATAAAGCAATCAGTTCTGAATATTCATTGGAAGGACTGATGCTGAAGCTGAAACTCCAATACTTTGGCCATCTGATGCAAAGAACTGACTCCTTGGAAATGACCCCGATGCTGGGAAAGACTGAAGGCAGGAGGAAAGGGGGATGACAGAAGATGAAATGTTTGGATGGCATCACTGACTTGATGGTCATGAGTTTGAGCAAGCTCCGGTGCTGGTGATGGACAGGGAAGCCTGGTGTGCTACAGTCCATGGGGTCGCAAAGAGTCAGACATGACTGAGCGACTGAGCTGAACTGATAGGTTTTAGATTGTGATATTTTTGTTTTCATTTATCTTTAGATATTTTTTGATTTCCTCTTTGATTTCATCTGTGATCCATTGGTTATTTAGTAGCATGGTTAGCATCTGTGTTTGTGTTTCTTTGAAGTGTTCTCTTATAGTTGATTTCTAATCTCATATCATTGTGGTCAGAATTCATGCATGATATGATCTTCATCTTCCTAAATTTACCTAGGATTGCTTTTTCGTCTAGGATGTGATCTATCCTGGAGAATGTTCTATGATCTCTTGAAAAGAATGGGTATTCTGCTGCCTTTGAATGGACTATTCAATTCAGTAGAGCTGGTCTATTGTGTCATTTAAAGCCTGTGTTTCCTTCTTCTGTCTGAATGATTTGTCCACTGATGTAAAAGAGATGCTAAAGTCCCGCACTATTGTGTTACTTTCAACTTCTCCTTTTATGTCTGTGTTTTTGTTTAGTTGCTCTGTAGTGTCTGACTCTGCAACCCCATAAACTGCAGCACGCCAAGCTTCCCTGTTGTTCACTATCTCCTGGAGTTTGCTCAAATTCACGTCCATTGAGTTGGTGATGCCATTCAACCACCTCATTCTCTGTCACCCTCATCTTCACCTGCCCTCAATCTTTCCCACCCTCAGGGTTGTTTCCAATGAGTTGGCTCTTTGCATCAGGTGGTCAAAGTATTGATGGTCAGCTTCAGCACCAGTCCTTCCAATGAATATTCAGGGTTGATTTCCTTTAGGATTGACTGGTTTGATCTCCTTGCAGTCCAAGGGACTCTCTAGAGTCTTCTCCAGCACCACAATTCAAAAGCATCTATTCTTCAGTGCTCAGCCTTCTTTATGGTCCAGTTCTCACATCCATACCTGACTACTGGAAAAACCATAGCTTTGACGAGACAGATCTTTGTCGACAGAGTGATGTCTCTGGTGTTTAAATGCTGTTTAGGTGTGTCATAGCTTTTCTTTCAAGCTATGACTCAAGCCCCTTTGCCCTTCAAAATCAAGTGCCCTGGGGGCTTCTCTAGTTTGTGGGTTGCCCACCTGGGAGGTATGGGATTTGATAATATTGTGAGTATGCCCTTCTTACCCTTTTGCTGTGGTCTGTTATTCACCTTCTTTGTCTTTAGATATAGAATATCTTTTTATTCAATGGTTTTAGCTGTGATTTTGGTGTTTATATGGGAGGAGGTGAATTCAAGCTCTTTCTGTGCCACCATCTTGTCCCCAAATCTCAGGTTTATTTGAGAACTTATCTATTCTTAATATGTGTTTGAAAATGAAGTCAAATGCCCTTTGAAGCAGAACAATAAAATGAGATTATCAGAAAATAAAAACACAATATGTGGTTCCCATAAGAAAAAAAAGGAAAAATACTGACAGGATAATTGACTGCAATTACATTAGTTATAACAGATACCAATTGTAACTATGCAGTTTACCTTGTTTTCTAGATAAAGTTGCCATTTTTTTAGTGCTTTCTAAACTCTAAATATTTACATTAATCAGTGACATGTCAGGCTGAAAAATGTCTAAATATTTTAGACTTTTAATTTCTAATTTACTGACACCAACTAAGGCTAAAAAATTCAATACAAAAAGATACAAATGCATAAATATTTAATGATGACAAAAAATACATTTATGAGACATGACAACATATGTTACCTTCACTTGAGCATTACCTCAGAACACATTTTTTTATTTGAGTTCAAAATGGGTCATAAAGCAACAGAGACAACTCTCAACATCAACAATGCATTTGGCCCACGAACAGTTAATGAACTTGAATAAAAAAGTCACTCTAATTTGCTCACATCATTTTTATAGTCTCAGGGCTTCCCTCGTAGCTCAGTTGGTAAAGAATCTGACTGGTCTACGTGAGTGAAAGTCACTCAGTCATGTCCAACTTGTTGCGACCCCATGGACTATATATACAGTCCATGGAATTGTCCAGGCCAGAATACTGGAGTGGGTAGCCATTTCCTTTTCCAGGGGATCTTCCCAACCCAGGGATTGAAACCAGGTCTCCTGCATTGCAGGTGGATTCTTTACCAGCTGAGCCACCAGGGAAGCCCTCTATAGTCTAAAATAAACACAAAATAAACACCAAGTAATAAATAAGTCATTAGCAAAACACAAAAGGCTAGAAGCACACATTAGAATGATGTATAACATAACCACACTTATTTAAGAATGCATTTCAATATCAGATGGCAAAATTCCAACAACACAAAACTGCAATTACCTTTGTACTGACTTAATAATTAGAAACTTTACAGCTTGGTATGCTTTTGCTTTCTCTTAAAATGCTCTAGGGGAAACCAGCTACCATATGAGAAGTTTGATTCCTTTGGCATAAATGTACAGCACAATGGTGGTTCAAGAAGTTTTGCAGAGGAGGCGAGAGCTTTGAAGATGAGGAATGGAGTGGCTGGCCATCGGGGAATTCGACAATGACCAATTGAGAGTAATCATCGAAGCTGATCCTCTTCCAACTACATGAGAAGTTGCTGAAGAACTCAGTGTTGACCATTCTATGGTCATTAGGCATTTGAAGCAACTTGGAAAGGTGAAAAAGCTTGCTAAGTGAGTGCCTCATGAGCTGACTGAAAAAAAAAATCATCGTTCTGAAGTGCTGTCTTCTCTTATTCTACACAACTATCAACCATTTCTTGATCAGACTGTGACATGCAACAAAAAGTGGATTTCATATAACAACTGGCGATTCCCAGCTCAGTGATCATCGAGAAGACGCTCCAAAGCACTTCTCAAAGCAAACTTGCATCAAACAAAGGTCATGGTCACTGGTAGTCTGCTGCCATTCTGATCCATTACAGCTTTCTGAATCCTGGTGAAACCATTACCTCTGAGAAGTATGCTCAGCAAATCGACGAGATGCACCAAAAACTGTAATGCCTGCAGCCTGCATTGGTCAACAGAAAGGGCCCAATTCTTCCCCATGACAATGCCCAATGGCATGTCACACAACCAATGCATCAGAAGTTGAATGAACTGGGCTACAAAGTTTTGCCTCTTCAGTCATTTTCACCTAACTTCTTACCAACCAACTACCACTTCTTCAAGCATCTTGACAGCTTTCTGTACAGAAAACATGTCCACATCCAGCAGGAGGCAGAAAATGCTTTCCAAGAGTTTGCTGAATTCCAAAGCATGGATTTTTATGCTATAGGAATAAACAAACTTATTTCTTGTTGGCAAAATGTGATAATCAAAAACATAATCAAATATATTTTGATTAATAAAGATGTGTTTGAGCCTAGTTATAATGATTTAAAATTCATGGTCCAGAAGCACAGTTACTTGTGTACCAACCTACTACTTAGCTTCAAAAGTCCCAGAGCTTCATTCCTCTGTGTTTTATTGGTCAATCCAGTCTCTTAATCCAGCCCAGTTTCAAGGGAAGGAAGGGGAAATTCCACTTTTCCATGGGGGAATGACACAAAAAATTGATTCCACTATATGATGGGGGAATGGTATCAGGAGGAAAAAATGATGGCAACTATCTGGAAAAAAAAATCACAAAGACTATTCTTTGTACAATTCATGAATTAACTGTTGCAAGACTTTGGGGGATAGTTTCTTACTATATATTAGATGATTTCCTGCAGGAGTTTATATGCCTTCAAAATGGGTGAGGTCCTTGGAGGGGGGTGTGTCTAGGTGCTCATTTCCACTTTATTTTGAAAAACATAAAAATTCACTTTGTAAGGGTGTAAATGGAAGCAAAATTATTTTGAATAAATTTAAATCACCTTAGCAATTTCAGCATTACAATTGGTTTTTGTTCATTATACTTTTATTAATAAAATATGTTTTTGAAATTATCTGGTGGTAATCATTTCATTAAGGAAGCATAATTCTAACCCTGAAGTTGACTCCTTACTTAGGAAAACTATTAATGTTTGAACACAAAACTTCATCAACACCTGCCAAATGTCCTTGATGTTATATACTAGTAGTCTCCCAATTATTATTCTGCCTTATATCTATGTCACGAATAGTCAAAGTTGTTCTGTTTTTAAGAAACCAGCAAAGGGGAAAAAAGGGAAAAAAATTAAAGACAAACAAGTATGCTACTTGATGCTACTTTTTAAACTGTAGCAGCAACAGTTCTTGAAACATAATTACAACTTAACCTACACCTAAAAGTTCTTGACAAATTTAAACAATTTTAATTCCTGAGGAAAAGAGTATTTAATCTGCAACGTGTATTACACATGTTACCACATTTTAAAACTCGCAGTTTTCTAAATTCATATTATCACAGTTTTACTGGTAAGGAAACAGGTTTATTGAATTTGAGTCATTTGCCCGAGTTGGCATGGCTAAAAAAATGTGGTCTGAGGTCTATGGTTCTCCATTCACTCTGCTGCTTACAACATACATGGACATTTATGATTATCTCAACTTAACACTCCTGTCACTGGGGTTCACAAGAATCGACTCCTATTCCCTGGTTTCTAAATTCTACATTATTTAATGCTAAAATTTATTCATTTATTCACTCATTTGTCAACAAATATTTAGTGCATAGTATTTATGAGATTAAAATAGTTAAGGGAGTTGAAATATTTAAGATGCCTCTCCCTATTTCCTGTCTCCAGAGAATTAAGAAGATGTGCATTCCACAGTTTCTTTTCTGAAATAAACAAAACTCCCAAAGATCAAGATAGCACATGAATTTGTTTTCATTTTAATTTTTATGTCAGGTCTGGGCTAAGTTGGACCAAATTTGAGGGAAAACCATTGACTTGCAGTCAGTTGAGACAAGACTTAGTTAATTTCATTGGCAAATTGCCTCCCTGACTAAGAAAAAGTCAAGGCCTGAGCATGTCTATGGCCAAAATGACCTCTTTGTTTTCTGGAGGACATGGCCTTGCCTTTGTTAAAGCAAGCAACAAATTTAAGTCAAAAAAGAACTTGAGGGGAAGAGTTTTCCTTATGCTTCAATGGAAGTTGATGCTGAAATGACAGGTGTAATAAAATAAGAAGAGTAAAGGAATAATTGGGAAGAAGGCTGTATTATTTCTCAATATTTCCCAACTTTTTAGATTTTTCAGATATACTGTTAGTCTTTACTTGTAAAATTAAGACACATATAACAATACCCAGCTCTTAAAGCCCATATTACCTTTCTTTTACAGCTCTGTCAGGATTCTGAGGGGATGCGTTTGGGGAGGGGTTAGGGTAGAAGGTGCTATTAACGTTTTATTAATGTTAAATGGAACTAAGATACATCTACACAATGAAAATGGTATTTTTGGGAAAAATGACATGGAAAATGCTCATGACATAATGGAAACTAAAACATCAGAAGACAGTATTACATTACAGACTGAGACCAAAGACTAGGGGGAAAGAAGACTGGAAAAAAAATTACCGGTGTCATATCAGGGTGGGCCTATTGACTGTGACTTTAACTTTCTCGTAATACTTTCCTGTGTTTTTAAACTTTCTGTGGGGTCATGTATTAACAGTGACTTTAAGAGTCAGAAAAAAAGTTGTAAAGTCAAGTCTGTGGGCTTGAACAACTAGATTTCCATTATGTTATGATCTAGTTATATTTACCTCACTGGCTTGTTGCTCCTTTATGCCACTAATGAATTCTGTGTATTCATAAAATATTACCCAAGAGGAGATGGAAAATGATGAGATATTTTATGTAACATCCCCAAAGAGAGGAAAGCAGAGAAAAGGAAGAACAAACAGTAAAATCAGAGGAATAACCAAGGCAAAGATTCAGGATTCTTGCATAAATTACCAATTAGCTTCTCTTGAAATTTTAATTTATTCTTTCCTCACTTTCCCTTTCCTAATTTTTTTCTTTCTCCTTCCTTTCTCAAATATTTCCTTTCTTTTCTCCTTCAAACTTCTGCTTTTTTGGGTAATGGTAATAATTATAGCTACCTATTATGTGCACTGCAATCTAAGTTTTTAAGGGGCAAGACCAAGGTTCAAATATAGGTCCTCCTCACCCCCAAACTCCACATCATGTTGCCTCCTTATTGTAATGATGATGATGATTTCATATCTGTATACACCATGAAAGGATTCCCACAATCAAGGTAACATATCCATCACCCTCATCACGTTATATATTTATTTATTGTCTGTGTGCATGTGAGAACACTTAAGATGTATTCTCTTAGCAAATTTAAAATACACAGTACAGTCTAATCAACGATAGTCACCATGCTATATGTTAGACCCACAGAACTTATTCACTTTATAACAAAGGAAGAAATTAATGTCTGATTTATCTTGTTAAAAATAAAGGAAAGTGCAGATTGCAGAAATGCTTATAATGTTTCCATGTCATTTTGATTTGCATTCAAACAAAAGAAAACCAAACCCAAAGGAATCATAAGTGAAAGTTGCTCAGTTGTGTCCGATGCTTTGCGACCCAATAGGCCTGGAATTCTCCAGGCCAGAATACTGCAGTGGGGAGCCGGTCCCTTCTCCAGGGGATCTTCCCAACCCAGGGATTGAACCCAGGTCTCCCGTGTTGTAGGCAGATTCTTTACTAGCTGAGCCACAATCATATCGTCCAGCTTTTCAAATATTATATGACATGGCAATATATGAAATAAAGATTCAGAAATAATCTTCACAATCAGAATACAAATACAAGCTAGAGAAGCCAAACACATAAGTTGTTGAAAACAAAGGACTGACCATAAGCCACAGAACATTTACATTTATGTTTCTAAATAGCTCTCATTCATTATACACTAAGATACAATTCTCATCTTCAGCTGAATTTAAAGTAGGAGAAATTTCTCATTTGTTAGGGTAGCAGTGTTGAATCAAAAAGCAAATTTACATTTTGTTAAAAGATAAAGGTGCTTCAAGGCTTCCCTGTACAAATGTGGCAGAGATTCAGCGTCAACAAATCCTCCCCACTCTCTTGTCAATGTTTTTTCTTCATTAAATTGCAAACAAATTAGCAACTTTTCTTGTGTTAATATTCTGGCAATGATGACTGGCACTCACTGTGGATTTACTCTTTTGAAAGTCCTCCCATCAAGATTTCTGGAGAAAATAAATTGTGTTGGTTATTACGAAGCTTAATTAGAGCTCAACTGAGTGGCAATTCACATCTAAAGCTTGATTACACATAGCATCTATTGCTTTTGTCTAATAAGTGCTTTTAAAAATAACTTACAAAACTGAGATTCGCATAACATAAAAAGAACCATTTTGGAGTGAACCATTCAGTGGCATTTAGCACAATAACAATGTTGTAAAACCACCACCTCTGTCTAGTTCCAAAACATTTCCATCACTCCAAAGTAAAATACCTGTCCATTAAGCAGTTCCTCCCAATTCCTTCCCCTTCCAAGCCCCTGTCAACCACCATTCTGTGTTTGATCTCTGGATTTAACAATATGTAATCCTTTGTGTCTGGTTTCTTTCACTTAGTATAATGACTTTGAGGTTCATCCACATTGCAGCGTGTATCAATATTTCATTCCTTTTCATTCTCAGCTTTACTGAGGTATAATTGACAAAACTGAAATATATTTAAAGGGTACAGCATGATGATTTCATATCTGTATACATCATGAAAGGATTCCCACAATCAAGGTAACATATCCATCACCCTCATCACGTTATATATTTGTTTATTGTCTGTGTGCATGTGAGAACACTTAAGATGTATTCTCTTAGCAAATTTAAAATACACAGTACAGTCTAATCAACAATAGTCACCATGCTATATGTTAGACCCACGGAACTTATTCACTTTATAACAAAGTTTGTACTCTTCACCAATCTCTTTTCATTGAAATAATGAAAATACCTGGCAACCACCATTCTATTCTGTTTCTGTGAGTTTGATTTTTTTTTTTTTGTAATAAAAATGCTCCCTGCTCTCCCCACCCCTCCTAGCCTCCCAGTGCAACCAGGAGCTGGCAGCTCCCTTCGCATGAAACACTCCCAGACACAGAATCCACAATACCACACAAGGGCCAACCCGGAAGAGGTGCCCACCGGGGGACAGGCAGGGGCTCAGGATTGCCAGCACCATCAGGCCGGCCCCAAGAGCATGTCCAGCAGAGAGAGAGCGCCCTGCCCTGCCAGAGAACTGCCTAGAACACTGGTGGTCAGGAAGCGGCGAGGGAGTTGGTGGCACAGCCGAGCAGCACCAAGTCCTAGGCTAGGCGCCCACAGAGCAAGCAGGACTAGCCCTGCACAACAGCAACACGCCCTTGATCAGAGCGTTGGTGGTGGCAAGGAGGCGGTCCCACGGTGAGAGCAGCTGAAGACCCTGGTGCTGGGAAAGACTGAAGGCGGGAGGAGAAGGGGACAACAGAGGATGAGATGGTTGGATGGCATCACCGACTCAATGGACGCGAGTTTGGGCAGAGTCCGGGAGTTGGTGATGGATAGGAAGGCCTGGCGTGCTGCAGTCCATGTGGTCGCAAAGCGTTGGACACGACTGAGAGAGTGAACTGAACTGAAGGCCCACAGGGTCTGGGCTGGGGGTGATGCCTGCCACTTGACTGGATGGCTCCCGCAGAGCTAGGCCTCCGCCTTCACTCTGGGGGCTCCCACCCGCAGCCCAGGCCCTGGGGCCCCTGGTTACAGCCGATAGTTACCACGACAGCAGCAGGAGACCCTGGAAGGCGGCAGCTGGATGGGGGCCCACTCAGGCCCTTGCCCTGGCCAGCTGCCTCCACAGGGTCACCACCAGCAGGCCCAGTGCCACAGGCAGCGAGAGGCAGGTGCGGAGACTCCAAATCGCCGGAAGGTCTTCTACCACCAAAGGCGACTCCACCGAGACCCCGTTGACAGCAGCCCGTGAACTGGTGTCAAAGAGGTGGGTCGGACTAGACGGCCCGGCGTGGGAGCTGCTATTCAGCTCAAGGCTTGAGGCCTTCGGGTCGAGCAAAAGTCACTGCCAGCTCTTATTTCCCCACTTACGGCCAAGTAAGACGCTTTGGCGCTTCTGGGAACCTAAGACCACTGCAAGAAGCACCGACAGCCGGTGCTAGGGTCACCCCGCTGCAAGGCTGGCAGGCAGGGCGCGCAGGAAGGCGGCACAGCTCCAGAGGAGGATGACGAAAGAGGAAGGTGGTTTCTGGGTCTGAGCTGCCGAGCCCACCACCACCACACTCACCACCACGTCATGGGCCGAAGACTTCGGGACAGGGCCGCACCTCAGAACACACACAGACTTCTCTGGCTTCCGGCTTCCGGGATATCCGAGAAAGCCAGGCCAAGTCGGGCCTGGGGGCGTGGCCACAGCGGGCACCGCCCCCCAGAGCGTCAGGGGGCGGTGCAGAGCCTTCTCTGCTCCCATCAGGCACCGCTTGCTTCCAGACTCGGGGCTTAAGGAGACACCGGCCGGTTCAGAACCCTTGTGGCCCGAAAACGCAGCCGAGCTCGTGCGAGGACCCCAACTTACCGTCCTGAACTCAGGGAAGCCACTGGGTCAGCGCGTCCGGGCATTATCCAACGCCCTTGTGAGTTTGAGGTTTTTTTCTAAGACTCCACATATAAGTACTATCATGGCTTGTCAAAAATTAATTGCCCATGTATCTGTGGTTTATTTCTGGGCTCTCTATTATGTTTCACTGATCTATGCTCCTAGTACTATTTGGATTACTGGAACTTGGTACCATCTTTTGAAATCAGGCCCTGTGATGCCTCTAGCATTGTTCTTTTTCAAGATTGTTTTATCCATTTGGGGTAATTTGTGGTTCCATGCTAGTAGTAGGATTGTTTGCTCTGTTTCTGTGAAAAATGCTATTGGAATTTTGCTAAGGATTGAATTGAATCTGTAGATCAGTTTGAGTAGTATGGACATTTTAGCAGTATGAATTCTCTCCATCCATGAGCACTAAGTATCTTCTTTTATTTGTGTCTTTTCAATTTCTTTTGTCAGTGCTTTATAGTTTTCAGTGTATAGATCTTTCACTTCCTTAAATTTATTCCCAAGTATTTTATTTTTGATGCTGTTGTAAATGAGATTGTTTTCTAAATTTCTTTCCCATAGTTTGTTTTAATGTTTAAAAATGTGACTGATTTTTATATATTGATTTTCTATCTACAACTTCACTGAATTCATTAGTTTCAAACAATTTTTTTTTGGGGGGATAGAGACTTTGCAGTTTTCCATGTCTGCTAGTGATGCACTCAAATTCCTTCTAGAAAAAAATCTGGGAGATGGGGGTTTTTGTCTGCTTCCCCTGGGCTGAGCCTGGGGGATAGCCTTGAGGGGGATAGCATACCCATTTAAAAACTGCTCTGTGTTTGCTGTAGTCCTGTGGGACAGGTGCAGGCTCCATTGGCTCTCAGAGGTAGATGATTTGGGAACCTTTGGGTGGCAGCCTTAAAAGCTGAAGTGCTATATCTGTAGGCCAAGCTTTACTCCTTTAGGGAGAAACTGGACTTTGGGGTTTCATTCCTGATTGTAGAGGTGGGGCTGGAGGTGGGGTTTATGGTGAGAGTGTGTTTTTAGCCTTTTCCACCTGCTTCAACGTGGATATTTTTTTAGTTGCTTGAAGTGGTAGGATCACTCAACTAGTTTCTGGATTTCTATCAGAGAGAACCGGTCTGTGTATAGCTTTAAATTTGTCTGTGGAAGGAGGGAAATTCAGGATGAGGGTATGTCTCCACCTTGGTGACATGACACCACAATTATCCCTTCATTCCTTTTTTTTTTTCCTTCATTCCTTTTTATGGCTAAATAATATTTCATTGCGTGCTTCTACCAAGGTTTGTTTATTCACTCATTTGTTGATGAACATTTGGGCTGATTCCACATTTTGGCTGTTGTGAATAGTGCAGCTCTAATCAGTGCTTTTAAACATTTAAAAAAAAAAATCAAAGCTGTATAAGCGCATAGTTTGAGAGTAAAGTAGTTGCATGAGGCCTCTTACAAAAAGTAGCAGCACTCCCACCACTCTGTTGCTGAGTTTCTTTGCTCCCTAAAAGTTTGCGGGAATAAGAATACTCACAGCTTTGTGTGATCTTTGGAAATTGTTCTGCTCCTTTCTGTTCTTTTCTTGGCCTTTCACAAGTGTGCCAACCAGTGCTACCTGCAGGGTCTCCAGGGCTCAGGTGCCTTCTCTCCACGTAGTGCCTCCTCTCCTGGTCTTGACCCTGCAAAATCTAACCATCTAGGCCTCCCCCAACTCAGTCTGTGTCTCCTCAACTTGGGATCTGTTTAGCAAACCTCCCCTTTCCTTGCAGCCTGAACAGTGCCCGAGTTTGGTCCATCTGTATGGCTCATAGATAACCATAGGAGGTGATGAGGTAAATGCTCTTATATAGCAAAACCTTTCTGTATCTCCTGACATGTCAAATTATCATCTGAGAATAAAATGTAGAATTTATGTCTTGTGAAAGTTGCTCAGTTGTGTCTGACTCTTTGTGGCCCCATGGACTATACAGTCCATGGAATTCTCCAGGCCAGAATATTGGAGTAGGTGGCCTTTCCATTCTCCAGGGGATCTTCCCCACCCCGGGATCAAACCCAGGTCTCCCTCATTGCAGGCGAACTCTTTACCAACTGAGCTGTCAGGGAAGCCCCTGATATGTCCTCTTAGGAGTATATTAACTGCCAGTCTTAAGTGGAGGAGTTAAGGAAGCACCTCTTAGCATTATAAAACCTTCTTTTAAATTGTCTTACCCCATTCTTGTGTATGTCCAAGAATTTTTACAAGGTAAAATAGAAAGGTACTTCACCAATCATTTTGCAAGAATGGCAATAGTTATCACTTTAGCCAATGCTTTTCCTAGTGGAATCTCTTATATTCTAACACTTCAACTATTAGATTGAAGTGAAAGTGAAAGTCGCTCAGTTGTGTCTGACTCTTTGCAACCCCATGGACTGTCCATGGAGTTCTCTAGGCCAGAATACTGGAGTGGGTAGCCTTTCCCTTCTCCAGGGAACCTTCCCAATAAGGGATCAAACCTAGGTCTCCCGCATTGCAGGTGGATTCTTTACCAGCTGAACCACAAGGGAAGTCCAAAAATACTAGAGTGGGTAGCCCATCCCTCCTCCAGCGTATTATGCCATTGCTAATTGAGTAGCCCTGAGACTCTTTTGCTTGAAGGAGTGTTATGAACTGCCAGGGAGATGCAGTTTTGCATATCAGTTTGTAGCAGCCCAGCTCTTATTGACCTTTGACTCTTTCTGGTCCTTGAATTAAACATAAAGATAAAACCTGTGACTCATCTTGATTTTAAATTTTGGATCCTACTAGGAGCAATTTTAAAATAAGCATTGCATTTTAATTTGCTTATTTTTCTGAGGTGGCTGAATCGAACATTTCAGATTTTAGAACCCATAATTCATTTCTCTGTGTTTTTCAAACAGAAAAATGAGCAGAGGGGAAAAAAGTCTTTATTATTTTAGCTCTCTGTATTATCTAACGTGTCCAGTGAGATCATTTTGAAAAGGTTAACTGACTTGGAAATTTACAAGATTTTCTTAGTTTCATGTCCTATTCAGTTCTCCCAGGAGAGGATCTGGAAGCCACTGCCCCTGTTAGCCATCAGTATATCTGACCTGTGGAACCATTCAAGTAAAACTGTACTGAAGGAAAGAGAAAAGAGTAATAAAGGTAAATAACATCTATCTAGAGTTATGGGAAACGCAGGAAAAAAATTTAATGTGATTCCTATATATATGATGTTTTTAATAAGATACTATAAATCAGAGAGATATAAACATTAGAGAACAATACAAAATAGTATATAATTAAGAGCTCAGTCACGTGGTGTAAGTTGTAAACACTAGAAAGATTCAGAGAAAGCAGACACTGGTGTGGATTTAGAGGAAATGAGACAGGCAACAGAACGTTTTGGGAGTTTTTATCATTGAAGAGAAGTTAAAATTCGTTCAGAAACCAAGAAGAAGGAGGGCATGCTGTCTAGACGGAGCAGCATCCAGCAAAAATGAGGAGTGACAAAGGATTTCTTGCCCAGTAAGAACTGGCTGGATGAAGGTGTGATAGAGAAGATCCGTAATACGGGCAGAGAGTTGAAGAAAAGGCTTTCATGGTGATGGAACCATTAACACACCAAAATAGTTGTTTTTGTTGGAAACAATTTTTTCCTAACTGCAAATTTTGGAAAATATATCTGAGGCTGGAGGGGGTAAGAACAAGTAATGCAACAGTCCTGGTGGGCTGCGTGCTGGCTCAGGCCCTCACTGGCTCTGTGATCTTGGGAAGGTTCCTTCATTTGTTGAGCTTCTGAAGTCCCTGTAGCCTGCCCTCTGCCTGTTTATCTTGCTGTGTTTCCTATTTTCCAGCATACACTTTGGAAAAGTTGATTTCTCCCTTGGCCCATAAACTTCATTCTTTATGTCTTTTATCTAGGTTAAACTTTTTAATTAAAAAAAAGAATCCTCCTTGTTTATCACATGTTGATGAAGCCTGGAGGCCTTTGCAGGTTATATGAGCTTGCTCTTTTCTGGATTCTTGTTTTGAATCTATAGCATACCCCATTCAATCCCTACTCATAAAGTCTCTTGTATTACATATGTACTTCCTTAGTAGCTCAGTTGGTAAAAGAGTCTGCCTGCAATGCAGGAGACCTGGGTTCGATCCCTGGGTTGGGAAGTACCCTGGAGAAGGAAATGGCAACCCACCCGAGTACACTTGCCTGGAGAATTCCATGGACAGAGGAGCCTGGTGGGCTACAGTCCGTGGGGTCGCAAAGTGATGGACAAGGCTGTGCAACTAACTTTCTTTCTTCTTTCTTTCTGTTATGTGAAACGAGGTGTGTGTGTTTGTGTGTCTCACACTTGGTTACGAGGTTTTTATAGCTATGACTTTGACATAATACTGAACTCATAGGAGATGCCCGTTGTGCTTGTGCCAGTTAGCAGGCTAATATTCTGAATTCTTGGTTACTTCCTTTGACATTCTTGAGGATTGTTTGCTAAAGTAATCTTCTAAGTTAGGAGACAACCACTGGAGTTCATATTTGCGTGTATTTTTGAGACCTTTCATAGCAAAAACTGAAGTAGGAAATAAGAGAATGAAATCCTGGGACTAAGTCTAGTGAAACATAGAATAACAAAATCTATTCATAGAATGTTTCTGGTAAAGTTTTCTCATATGATAGTTTCATGATTTTTGGGAAATAGTCACACGGTTGTGTTTTTCTTTCTAAAACTTTCATTAGTAGAACATTCGAACACTATCTTAACATTTTAATTATATATTAATATTGAGTCTTTATATAGTGAACTTTAAGAATTGTCACATATTAAAGTAATTGCTATCAGATTTCCTAAAATTGTATTATCTCTATAAATACCTATTCTTGGGCATTTATCAATATATTAAAAAAATCAAGCTTTTGCTACTAAAACTATCATTATATAGATGATTATGATCATCTTAGAATTGAGATATAAAATATCTTTATGGAAGTTGAGTGGAATAATATATATTCCTCTTTTAATGTACATTTTTTAAAGATCTATAATATTTTTCTGTTAGTTCAGTCTCTCAGTCGTGTCAGACACTTTATGAATTCATGGACTGCAGCACCCCAGACTTTCCTGTCCATCACCAACTCCCAGAGCTTGTTCAAACTCATGTCCATCGAATTGGTGATGCCATCCAACCATCTCATCCTCTGTCGTCCCCTTCTCCTGCCTTCAATCTTTCCCAACATCAGGGTCTTTTCCAGAAGAGTCAGCTCTTCACATCAGATGGCCAAAATATTGGAGCTTCAGCTTCAGCATCAGTCCTTCCAATGAATATTCAGGACTGATTTACTTTAGGATGGACTGGTTTGATCTCTTTGTTGTCCAGTGGACTCTCAAGGGTCTTCTCTAACACTACAGTTCAAAAACATCAATTCTTTGGTGCTCAGCTTTCTTTATGGTCCAGCTCTCACATCCATACATGACCACTAGAAAAACCACAGCTTTGACTAGATGAACCTTTGTCCTCAAAGTAATGTTTCTGCTTTTTAATATGCTGTCTAGGTTGGTTATAACTTTTCTTCCAAGGAACAAGCATCTTTTAATTTCATGGCTGCAGTTACCATCTGCAGTGATTTTGGAGCCCAAGAAAATAAAGATTGTCCCTGCTTCCATTGTTTCCCCATCTATTTGCCATGAAGTGATGGGACCAGATGCCATCATCTTATTTTTAAACCAACTGTTTGACTCTCCTCTTTCACTTTCATCAAGAGGCTGTTTAGTTCTTCTTTGCTTTCTGCCATAAGGGTGGTGTCATCTGTGTATCTGAGATTATTGATATTTCTCCTGGTGAACTTGATTCCAGCTTATGCTTCATCCAGTCTGGCATTTCTCATGATGTACTCTGCATATAAGTTAAATAAGCAGGGAGACAATATACAGCCTTGACGTACTTTACAATTTGGAACCAGACTATTGTTTCATGTCCAGTTCTAACTGTTGCTTCTTGACCTGCATACAGATTTCAAAGGAGGCAGGTAAAGTGGTCTGGTATTCCCATTTGTTGAAGAATTTTTCACAGTTGGTTGTGATCCACACAATCAAAGGCTTTGGCATAGTCATTAAAGCAGAGGTAGATGTTTCTCTGGAATTCTCTTGTTTTTTCTGTGATCCAGTGGATGTTGGCAATTTGACCTCTGGTTTCTCTGTCTTTTCTAAATCCAGCTTGAGCATCTGGATGTTCTTGGCTCACATACTGTTGAACCCTGGCTTGGAGGATTTTGAGCATTACTTTGCTAGCATGTGAGATGAATGCAATTGTGCAGTAGTTTAAAGATTCTTTGGCATTGCCTTTCTTTGGGATTGGAATGAAAACTGATCTTTTCTAGCCCTGTGGCCACTGCTGAGTTTTCCAAATTTGCTGGCATATTGAGTGAAGCACTTTCATAGCATCATCTTTTAGGACTTGAAGTAGCTCAACTGGAATTCCTTCACCTCTACTAACTTTGTTCATAGTGATGCTTCCTAAGGCCCACTTGACTTAGGGCTCTAGGATGTCTGACTTTAGGTGAGTGGTCACACCATCATGGTTATCTGGGTCATTAAGATCTTTTTTGTATAGTTCTTCTGTGTATCCTTGCCAACTCCTCTCAATATTTTCTGCTTCTGTTAGGTCCATACCATTTCTGTCCTCTATTGTGCCCATCTTTGCGTGAGATGTTCCCTTGGTATCTCCAATTTTCTTGAAGAGATCTCTAGTCTTTCTCATTTTATTGTTTTCCTCTATTTTTTTGCGTTGATCACTGAAGAAGATTTTCTTGTCTCTCCTTGCTCTTCTTTGGAACTCTGCATTTGGATGGGTGTATCTTTTCTTTTTTCCTTTGCCTTTGGGTTCACATCTTTTCTCAGCTAATTGTAAGGCTTCCTCAGACGACCACTTTTTTTTTTTTTTTTGTGAAAGCAGCTAAATTAAAATAATTTGCCAAATAATGATTTGCTAAACTCTTAAGAAACTTATTAGAATTAATATTGAAAATTATACCCAAATTATTAATGTAGTTTTAATGACAAAGTCAATGGATACATTTTCTTCATGTAGCATTTTACTCTCCAAATTTTGTCTAGATTGATGTGTGCCAGCGTGCTGGCTGCTAAATCACCTCAGTTAATGTCCAATTCTTTGTGACCCCATGGACTGTAGCCCACCAGGCTCCTCTATCCATGGGATTCTCCAGGCAACAGTACTGGAGTGGGTTGCTATGCCCTCCTCCAGGGGCCCCTCCAGACCCAGGGATTGAACCTGTGTCTCTTATGTCTTTTGCTTTGACAGGCAGGTTCTTTACCACTAGAACCACCTATGTTTTTATAAATGACTCCAGCAAAAATAAACCTCTTCTGTTCAAAAAGATTGTACTGCTTGTATTTTGAGGGTAAAAAACCCAACCCTTTCACACGCTTCTTCAAATTGTACAAGTTATCAGGCTGAGATAGCACAGTAAATCAACCAAAAAAATATTTAGTTAATTTTTTAGAAAGTTATCTATGTATATTATTTTAAAAAGTTAATTAAATTATGATTAATTAATGCATGGGCATGGTTCATAATTTAAATGGTTCAAAGAGAGATACAATATAAAACAAATTTTGTACTTATTCTTCTCTACCAGTAACCCAATTTTTTATCTGAGTCATCTGCAATCAGTTTTATTATATGTCCTTCTAGAGAGAAAGTTTTTATTTACAGATATATAATTATATACATATTCTTCTTTTCGTAGTATACAATACAGTTTTTCTTTTTTTAACCAAAGAATTTATATTGGAGATTGTACAGTTTCAGAACCTAGTTGTGGTGGCTATATTTTAATGCATTATATATATATGTGTGTGTGTGTGTGTGTGTGTGTGTATATGTCTTGAGCCTGGTGGACTACAGTCCATGGGGTCTGAAATAAGTTGGACACGACTGAGCGCACACACACGTACAGACACATAAACACACGTATGTACCAAGGTGTATTTACCCAGTTCTCATCCATGGGTGTCTGCAGCCTTAAACAGTCTTTTGTTCTTGCTCAGCTAATAGCTTTGCACTTGCAATGTTGAGTACATGTTGGAGCATTTCTGGAGGACTTGTTTGTAGATGTCGAGTTGTTAGGACAAAGGAACCATGCTTTTTAAAATTTGGTAGACGTTGACAATCTAACAACATAAAGTAGCACTGGTTTCACACCAGTGAAGAAATAAAGGGCTGTTTATCCCTGCCCTTACCAAAAAGTATCTTTTTTTCTGTTGATCTGTTGGTCTTAATAGGAATTCATTATATATTAATGGTTAATGACATATTGCTGTAAATATTTGTTTCTGTTTTTTGCAATGAAGAAATTTATTTTCTCTATGTGTTTGAAATTGTTAGTCTTTTCTCTTTGTCTTTTGGATTTTGTGTCATACTTCAGTGCAGTTCAGTTGCTCAATCGTGTCTGACTGCGATCCCATGAACTGAAGCACGCCCGGCCTCCCTGTCTGTCACCAGCTCCCGGAGCTTGCTTAAACTCACGTCCATTGAGTTGGTGATGCCATCCAACCATCTCATCCTCTGTCATCCCCTTCTCCTCCTGCCTTCAATCTTTCCCAGCATCAGGGTCTTTTCCAATGAGTTAGTTCTTCACATCTGTTGGCCAAACTTAGAAAGGCCTTCTATACCCTAAGATGAAAGAAAAAATATTTTTTTCCCTTGGTATTTGCTAATGGTTTATGGTTTATTTTCTTTTCTACTTGTTTAAAAAATGTTTTAAATCCTTGCTGCATTCTATATTTACTTGAATATAAAGAATAAAATGACTTTGCAGGTGGCTCAGTGGTGAAGAATCTGCCTGCTGATTTAGGAGATGTAGAAGAAGTGGGTTCCATCCCTCGGTCAGGAATATTCCCTGAAGGAGGAAATGGCAAACCACTCCAGTATTCTTTTCTGAAAAATCCTCTGGACAGAGGAGCCTGGCAGGCTACAGTCCGTGGGGTCACAGAGTCAGACATGACTGAGCATGAACAAAGAATGGAAGAGGAATGAAGTAGTTTTTACTATGTGGCTGCCCTGTTGGTACAGCAATATTTATTGAATAATAAATTTATCCAGTAATCCATCATTATTTTCGGGAATAGAATGACACAAAGACCTCAATGTATTTGCCCCTACTTCTGGATCATTTGTTCTGATCCATTGATTATTGTACCTTTAAAATAGACTTCAATATCTGGTGGGCATGTGGGTCTAGTCATCATTTCTCTTTAAATTTTTTCAGAATTTTTTTTTTGTTTTTTTCCTCCCATGGAACTTTAGAATCAGCTTGCTTATATAAAAAGTAACTCCTGTTTGGTTTTATAAATAGTTGCAATAAACATTTATTTAGGGAAAACTGGCATCTTGGTAACAATGAATTTTCCTATCTAATAATAGCATTGTATGTTTTCCCACTTAACCAAGGTCTAATGTATCTCTCAGTCGTATTTAAAACATTTCTGCATAGAAAGTTTTTATATTTGGACTAAGTTTATTTTTAGATGGCTCAGACAGTAACGTGTATGCCTACAATGCGGAAGACCTGGGTTCAGTCCCTGGATCGGGAAGATCTCCTGGAGAAGGAGATGGCAATGCACTCCTGTATTCTTGCCTGGAAAATCCCATGGATAGAGGAGCCTGGTAGGCTACAGTCCATGGGGTCGCAAAGAGTCGGATACGACTGAGCGACTTCCCTTTCACTATTTTTAGATATTTGACATTTTTGATACTGTTTTGAGTGTCTTCTCCTCTAGTGTGTGTCTAGTGATTTTTACCTATTGTTTGAATTAATTTTGAACTCCATCCTCTTTCTGAATCCTCATATTTTTGCAATGAAATAGTTTTCTAGTGAATTCTCTTGGATTTTCCAGGTTTATAATGATCTTACCATGAAAAAAATGTAAATGTTACTGATCCCCGGTGGCTTTGGCCTGAATTGGCTTGAAGCAAGGTTCTTGGCCAGAGGTCAAGGTCGGGCAGAGGCAGGGAAAGCACGAGGCCACCAGGGGCCATGGCCGGTGGGGGGACCCTGGCCTGCCAGCTCTATGGACATGGATTTCCACAGAGACGTGGAAAGTAGTGAAGCAGGGGAGCGTTTATTAGGAGGAAAAGAGTATGTATGCATGCTGCTGCTGCCAAGTCGCATCAGTCCTGTCCGACTCTGTACGACCCCATAGACGGCAGCCCACCAGGCTCCTCTGTCCCTGGGATGCTTAGACACATGGAAATAGACACATGGGTAGGCTCAGAGAGATTCATGCCCTTATGACAGTTTCAATCACGTTTATGGGGGCATTTCTTCTGAGTTTCCTTTGGCCAGTCATCTTGCTTTGCCTGATTCTGAGTCCATATTTGGTTTATCTCAGGGTCCTCCCATATGTGCACACGTCTCTCTTAGCCAAAATGGATTCTAGTGATGAGGCCTATGGGTAGTCCACATCATTTACTATGAGGTGACGCCCCCATCCTTTTGACCTCCAAGGAGCCCTTCTGCGCATGTGTAGTCAGGGAGCCTGACTTCTTTCTTTCTTTTGGTTAATTGCCTTGGTTAGTAGGTTGAGAACTCTGCTAGTCAGTTGTGGCGATAGTTAACAAGCCAAGACTTATCCTTGACCTAATGAAAATTGTTGTTGTTGTTCAGTAGCTAAGTTATATCTGACTCTGTGACCCCGTGGACTGCAACTCACCAGGCTTCCCAGTCCTTCACCATCTCCTGGAGTTTGTTCAGACTCATGTCCATTGTTTTGATAATGCCATTCAACCATCTCATCCTCTGTTGCCTCCTTCTCCTGCGCTCAATCTTTCCCAGCATCAGGGTCTTTTCCAAATGAGTTGACTGTTCGTATCAGAGAATAAAAATTATCTTACTGCTTTTGACTCTTCTAGAAAGCAATTCATTTCATCTATGTTTTCTTATTTGTTTGCACATAACTGAGAAGTCTGCTTTGATTTGTGGTCCTATTTTTGTGATTTCTTTCTCTTATCTTTATTAATTTACTATTTATATGCAGAAAGCCACCTACTAAAACCGAAAGTTCAAGTTTACTGGATAGAGGCAGCTGCTGGGCTGGCTTTTATATTCATGACTTTATTTATGGCATCTGGAGATTTGTTACTTTCTTACAAGCTCAGCAATGCATTTAAAAGTGTTTAAACTCTCTTATCTAGCATTTCCAGATGTTTTATGGCCCATGGCTTTCAATTTCCTATATGCTGTTAATGGAAATCCTGTGTGTTTTTAAAAGTTACAGATACTTGTTTTTAGGAAGTGCTTTTCTTCAGCTACTCTTCCCCCTTTGTCTCTTAGTGTGTTTCTGTCTTTCTTCTTCCTTTTTGTTATTATTTCCATTTTGTAAATGGTGGCTTTTGTTGTGCAAATACAATTTGTTTGCTGAATATACTGGAATTGAAACATAATTAGAGAACCACAGAAAGTACAGTGCTTCATTTGCTACCTATTGTAAATGAATTGAAGTTGTCTTTTGAAAGAATTCAGAAGAAATTGGCAATGAGAACACCAGGTTCTAAGATGCCCTCAAGCCAAGGCATGTGGGTGCAGAATTTCAAATCATTGAAGTGAAACTCTTAACAACCAGTACTTTCACAAACTCTAAAATATCTGTGGTCTCCCTCATGGCATTTTTTCAGGTAGATCTTTGCATCCTTGAACATGTTGTAGAGGGTCACAGGATCAATGAGTGAGGAATTGTAATAGATGATCTTTCCAGTCCCTCCTAGTTCTGACACAAATGCTCCAACACACTACCCCTTGGCCTGGCTGTCACCCTCAATGTCCCTTTGATGGCATTATTGGTCTGCCTGCCTTGCATTGGGTCTGAATATAATCAGTACTCATTATTCATAAAACCTCCTGAACACTCTTGCTTATTTTGTGGGGCTCCTGGGAAACATTTCTGGAGTGAAGTAGGGATGAAGAGAAGCATTAAAGCATTTCTTTTGTAGGATTTTAAATGCTGAGTTCAGTTTTTCATTTCCTCTGCTGTCTAATTTGTTAAATAGAAAAGTACACAGAAAAACTGGTATGTAATAGTGCCTATATGATTTTAAAAGTGATGCTTTTCACTTTTTCATAGGTCACTGTTGAATCTTGAATCATTTTGAACCAAGCAGTGGGCTGGGGCCATGCTATTGGAGGGGCAGGGCATGCTGCAAAATCACCATGTTCAAATATTTAACAACTTGACAATCAATGAAAACTGGTCCTTGACCAATAAGCATCCAGTATTGTCTGAGGTTCAGTACTGTCATATCCATTTTCCCCTGATACATTTCTCACCTGTAGTTCTGCCCTCACTCTCTTTCTTTTCATCCCACACCCAGCCTGCCCTTCTGTCTGGTACGGTAGAGCACATGGCTTCATCCTTCCCTACTCCAGTCAATTCTAACCTCACTGCCAACTAATCTTCTCCAGTCATTCATTGGTCCTGTCTGTCCTCAGAAAACTCCCATGACTCTTCCCTTCTGTTGACTACTGATCACTGCTATTTATTGAGCTTGTGCTATACTCCAGTCACTGTGGAAAGCTGTTCCCATACACTTTCTAGTTTAAATATCACGAAAGTTCCAATGAAGTCTATTTTCCTACTGCATCTACTCCATAGATGATGAAAATGAAACTTACAGTGTCTTTTGTCCACCCTCACGCACCTTCTATATAGTGGAGCCAGGAATGAGAATTTACCTGGCTGGCTAAACATTTTATCTTGGTTTAAAAAAGCCCTTTACAATCTGCTTCACATGCAACATAGTGCCTGACATGTAGTTGTGACTCAGTAAATATTTGTTGATGAATAAATAAATGTCTTTATATCTTTACCTCTATACTCGAGCAACAAAGGTCGGTTCATTGTTCTGCCTACCTATTGTGTCCTCTCAGCTGAATAACCTTGTCTTTAAGGCTTAGGTAAGTATGTCACAACCCCCTATCTCATGTCCTTAGGAAAGTCCAGTGTTCTCCCCAAAGCTCTTACAAATATCTGGAAGTTCTTATTCATATCGTCAGTTTTGATTCTGGGAGTCATATATCCCCTCTTAAGAAAAAAGAGCCTCTTGAAAGAGGAGAGTGAAAAAGCTGGCTTAAAACTCAACATTCAAAAAATGAGGATCATGGCATCTGGTCCCATCACTTCATGGCAAATAGATGGAGAAACAATGGAAACAGTGACAGACTTTATTTTCTTGGGCTCCAAAATCACTGCAGCTGGTGACTGCAGCCATGAAATTAAAAGATGCTTGTTCCTTGGAAGAAAAGCTATGACCAACATAGAGAGCATATTAAAAGGCAGAGATATTACTTTGCCAACAAAGGTCTGTATAGTCAATGCTATGGTTTTTCTAGTAGTCATGTATGGATGTGAGAGTTGAACCATGAGGAATGCTGAGTACCAAAGAATTGATGCTTTTGAACTGTAGTGTTGGAGAAGACTCTTGAGAGTCCCTTAGACTGCAAGGAGATCAAACCAGTCAATCCTAAAGGAAATCAGTCCTGAATATTCATTGGAAGGACTGATGCTGAAGGTGAAGCTTTAATACTTTGGCCACCTGATGCGAAGAGCTGACTCTTTGGAAAATGGAAAGATTGAGGGCAGGAGGAGAAGGGGACGACAGAGGCTGAGATGGTTGGATGGCATCACTGACTTGATGGACTTGAGTTTGAGTAAGCTCCAGGAGCTGGTGATGGACAGGGAAGCCTGATGTGCTGCAGTCCGTGGGGTTGCAAAGAGTTGAACATGACAGAGAGACTGAACTGAACTGAAGATTAGTTGTATTTTAAGTTATGTTGTTATTTACTACTATGTATTGTTAGTCAGTTTCTCATTTTAAAAAGCACTCGATTAGTTGGTAACATCTTCAATGAAATGTATAATCTATATTTCCTTGAATTACTAATGTAGTGCGTTGGTCATATTCATGATTACTTGACTAATGCTTGTCTTACTCTCTGGCCTCCAGCTCCATGATGGCAAGAGTCTTGTCTATTTTTGCTAAATATTGAATCCTTAGGGCTGAATGCAGGAAGACTCTATAACAAGTGCTCAAAATAGTAATATTCATTTTCATTTTGCATTCTAAAGTACTAGAAAATGTACTGACTTTTGAAACAGACTTTGCTTTTGCCCCTTAATAACAACATGATCTTACACAAATTAATTAACCTTTCTGAACTCAGCTTGCTCATTTGTAAAATGAAATAATAATTGCTACCCACACAGGGTTGTTGTAAACGCTTTGCTCTTAGGGTGAGCATAATAAATGGCTTGGTTGAAATGAAAGTGGAATACAAATGAACTGTTACTGAGATTTATGTCGTGATCCAGAAAGTTCATTACAGAACAACATAAAAGTGCATTCCTTCTTGAAAAGTCCTAGAACACCATAAATCAAAGAATCATGGGTCACATCCTAAGACTCTAAAATATCATCTATACAGCTTTCTGCCTTGCTGCTCTCTAATCCAGCATTTCCCAATGGGTTGGCCAAATATGATCGATGTTTAAGATGTTTATAGATGTTCTGTGCAAAAAAAGTTTTGTAGCAAAAACAAAATTTACCAGCACTAGATTAAAAATACTTAAGTGTTTTCTACTGCAGGTCTTCTCATACCTTTTGATATGCCTTGAATATGGTGTAACTTGTAGCATTTTCTACTCTTGCTGTTATTATTTGCTTACATCCTGTATTATTGATTAGTAAGTATGTTTCAAAGACTATCCTTGAGAAAAATTTAGGTTCTAGTTTTGTGTCAAAGTGCTGTAACCTATTCCAATGAACAGGATGTTCTTTAAAACACGAAGAGGGATTAGAATACATTTATGAATAAGTAAGATAGATATTACTAGAAATCAGTGCTTTGTGATAATGCCAGTTACTAAAATAATAATTGACTAACCAGTGTGATGCTTGGATAATGAAGCAAATAAAGTCAGATTTAAAAATTTTCCTATTTCCCCTGCAACCTCAAGCCTCAAACCACTGTTTCTCCCACCAAGTGTGGAACTTTTAATTGGTATGCTGGAGAGAAACTGACAACTTGTTTTCATTCTAAATGCATGCCTCTTAGAAGAAAAATTTAAGCTTAACAGGATCCTTTAGGTGAAACTAGATATAAATAAATCAGACTATATCATCCTTCATTGCGTAGCTGAGAGATTTTATTTTTTACTCTTTACAGAGGTCAGAAAATGACAAAACTCCTATTCATTAGAGATCATATGTTGCAAGTTGAGGCCTGGTTGCCATTTTTAAAGTTTTGACATTCTTTTCTGAATTTGAGGAATTGCTTCTATTTTTGCATTGTGTTATGACTGTGATTATCTATTGGAAGCATTAAATAAGGTTTGTGGTGTTTTTTTTTTTTTTTGGTAGATACTGTCCTAAATAAACATCCTTTGTTATTGAAGTTTACTTTTTAATGACCTCCAAGAGCTGATGTTGAAAAGTTGAGCTGTCCCCAAAGTGGTTTGCTTGGATTCTTCATGTGATAATCTGAGATAGTCGGAACAGTGTTCCGCTAATAATGTCCTTTTTTTCCTGTTATATTTTTTCTTTCACTTTCTTTTTAGGCAAAAATTTCTCAACTTTGCAATGGACTTTTCTCTCCTTAGGCAGAAACCAGCCATTAAGTTTTCTCTTTTATGAAGTAGGCCTTGGGAGAGCAAGAACTGAGGATTTTCTGACACTGTTCACACATTTTTCAATTATGTATGTACTTTAGAAAGGCAATATTCTATATCACAGGATGATCTCCAAGATACTTTTTCAATTTTCACATTAACTTACCAAGTAGGCAATTCAAAGGAAAAATTTTGTTCTCAAGACCTAATTTTTCTATCCAGAGGGCTTACTATTTATCAGAATATAAAATAATGATCTAATCATCACAGCAATTTTATAGATGAAAAAGCAGAAGAGCCAGGATGTCACCCAGGCAGCAGCTCTTGAAGCCTGGCTCCTAGTCACCTCCTTCTAATTGACCAAGCCCGGTGTTCCAACAGAGTCCAAGAGGATTATTAGGGAATAGAAGCTATACCTCCCACTCCATCTCCCACCAACCTGCTCTCTCCTTACCCCTTTCCTTGACCCTCAACTCCTGCCCGTAAAGTGGGAGTATACCTCTGTTGCTATGCTTACTTGCTTAGTCGTGTCCGACTCTTTGCGACCCTGTGGACTGCAGCCCACCAGGCTCCTCTGTCCATGGGGATTCTCCAGGCAAGAATACTGGAGTGGGTTGCCATGCCCTCCTCCAGGGGATCTTCCCAATAGGGATCGAACCCAGGTCTCCCATATTGCAGGCGAATTCTTTACCATCTGAGCCACCAGGGAAGCCCATACCTCTGTTAGTATTGCAAATAAATACCTGAGTAGTGAGTAGAGCTAAAATGTGGAATTGAGGATGGGGCAGAAAAGTGATGCCTGTCTGTATTCCTTACCAGCTCAGCCAGCCATAAATACTTGGTTAGTGGTGTAAACCCAGAGTAACAAATGGCCCTGCTTCCCAGGGGAGCTTTGCCAGTGACCTAGGAGGAGGGACTGAATAAGAAGTAAAAACTAAATCAGATCAAGTAAAGTAAAATTTGCACCATTAAGCATTTCTTTAAGAAATTGAGTGAATATCCAGAGTTGGTGTTAGGTTGCAGTGCAAGTGAATTTCCTCTATGTGACCCCAGTCATGATGAGCGGTGGGAGGATTATGGCTAGGGCCATTATTTTGGCACCCTGGGAACCCCTTGAGAATAGGAGTCGTGAGGGAAGGGTGGTGGCGTTCCTGCCACTTGTATGCCTGTGAGAGAGGCCCCAGGTGGCCTTTGACCTGGGCCTGATACTAGGATCAGTGAACCTAAAAGGGGCTCTTGTTAACTGTGATGTTGATCTTTTGTACCCTCTGATCACTTTATTTGGGGGCGATCTGGGTCACAAAGGCTGATGTTCATGAATCTGAGAGAAATTTAGGATAGTAAAAAACTCATACCGTCAATGTGCCTGTGTTGTACTTATGGGCTTTTTGATCTAATAAGTCTTCCTTTATTTAGGAGTGAAAGAACAAGGTTCTGTTTATTCTCATATTCTTATTTCTGTTTTCAACATATGTCATATTTTCATTTTCTTAGGTTTTATACTCCACTTTGACAGTTTTAAACTTTCCTATGAAAGAGCCATAAAATTTGATTTGAACATATAGTTAAGTGGCTCAAAATCTGCATCATTTCTGAACCAGAGATTTCTTTTTTTTTGGCTGAAATTCTCTAGTATACCATATTATCTCCTGAAACCCTCAACTAGAGGAGAAAATGTTCTCTTTCTACCAGGAAATGAATTAACCGTCATAATTTTTTTTAAATAGATTTAATAGAGTACCTGGTGGACATGTGAAAAATAATTCCCTTTCATTACTGAGGAAAATTATGCCTGGCCAGAGTACGTCAAGTGACCATGAAATGGATTCTTATAAACTTGATTTCTTAATCCATCATATCTATACAAAACATGTGAATTATTCTGGTTCAGTTATTGACATTTGCTAATAAATAAAGGATATATGTATATTTTAACATATGTCCATGTTTTTAGGTTTCAACAAGAGAGTTAGTTATGCAAATAAATCTAGGTTAACAAAAACTGGACTTGGATGAATAATTACAATAATTTGCATTTTTGTTTTTCTAATCAAGAGCATCTCCTCAATTAAAATTTATTTAGGTCACTGACTTTCTTAGTTTATATTTCACAGCAGAGATGAATTTTTTCAAATGTCACTTTCGTCATCTTTTAAAAAGTCCATATGAATCTTTATTCCTCTACAAATACTATTTGCTTCCTTCAGGTTGGTCTCCCTCCTGTTTCTTAGCCCTGCTATGCTCACCTTTACTTTGAGTTTTTAAAAAATACATTTATATAATCTGGAAGGCCTTTTCCAGTCCTGTTTTACCTATATTCTGTAAGACCTCATTCAGGATATCTACACACATTGATTTATTTTCTCCTTTAAATCCTTTCAAGTTTGTACTACCCAATCAGAATCTTAATATATACTGCCTTGTTCTTCAGATGATTCTACCATGTACTTTTACACAAGTGGTAATGGATGTTAGTTTTATGACTTATTTCATTGTACGTCCTTACTTTTCCATTTATATTATAAGCCTCCACAGAGAAAACTCTCTCAGTTTAATTATTTTGTGTTCCTTCATACCTAAAATAGGGCTCGTATCTGTGAGAGGTGGTTAATAATTTCTTGGGTTGGTTGCAATTTTATGTTTTCCCAGAATAGCTTTTAATTAATCTATGGGCAGGTTTAATTCATAGGCTAATTTAGGTAATTTAATAAGCTTCCAATGTTAAAAATGTCATTAGCAAGATATTTCTCTCAATTAAATATAAAGACTATATTTTTAAAGAGTTTTTTCCCCAGTGTTTTGTACTCAGTCACTGAGTACTAACTGAACGTAAGGCATCCCACTGAGCGTGAGGCATCCCACTGAATGTAAGGCATCCCACTGATCATAAGGCATCTTTCTTATGTGTCCAGGTGGAGAGAGAGTGTGTAGTGCTTATTTTTTTAATCATATTTTAAATTCAGCCTGGGAGGTTAGTTATAGGATGTATGATAGGATACAAAAAGTACTGCAATTCTCTAAACATTTCCTTTTGTATGTTTTCTAAAAAAGTATAATTACATAGTGTAGGAAACGGGAAAAGCAGAGCAAGATAAGAATCCCCCATACCATGACTGGTTTCTTCATTGTTAATACCACGGTGTATTTTGATCTTTTCAGTACTTTTTCTAGATCAGGAATGAATATAGAACTTTTATGAGATCCAAACTTTTACATTTTGGAGGACCTTTAAAAAAAGGAACACAAAAGTATAGATACAAAATTGAGTTCAAAAGTGAATATTTATATAGAAATGTAAAAGAAATTGCAGAAATCACAAATTTTATAAACTTGAAAACGACCACAGATGTTACACAGTTCAGAAAAATAACAGATTACTGTTTAATATTTTGTTCGATTATCCTCCCCCCTGCCACATTTTTGGTTGAGCACTCATTGATTGCTTCTTCATAAGACAACAATTTTGAAATAATGTATTCTACAGAAATGGGCTTCCCGGGTGGCTCAGTGGTAAAGAATCCTCCTGCTGAGCAGGAGACAAGGGTTCAATGACTGAGTCAGAAAGATCCCCTGGGGAAGGAAATGGCAACCCATTCCGTTATTCTTGGCTAGAGGCAACCCACTCTGTTATTCTCGCCTAGAGAATTGTGTGGACAGAGGAGCCTGGAGGGCTGCAGTCCATGGAGTGGCACAGAATCAGACATGACTTAGTGATTAAACAACAACAACAACATTCTATATAAAATCTAGAAAAGTGTTTCCGTCTAGGCAGTGACTCATTCAGATCCTTTTAGGGGACGAAAATAGGATCTAAATGCTGTAGAAGATTCTCTAAGGTGTGTGTTTGCAGACCTGGTGGATATGGAGGTAGGTCTGGTAGTCTGCAGGCTCATGAAATCCCAGATGATCACTGGGATATAGACCGTGACCTCCAGTCTAGGGTAGTGACTGAAGCTGCTCCTTTCTTGAACAAAGATATGCCTGACTTTAGAAGGGCTGGTGCAAAGTGGGGGTTGGAACTGAAGTGTGCTGGCTTTGTAAGCAGTCCACCCCTTTTCTTGATACATATTTGAACAAAATAGTGTTTGAGTGATGTGATTTTTTTTTTTTATTTGGCAATCTATTGTGACTTTTTTGCATGCTAACAAATATTTTTCTAGAGCATATTTAGTATATGCTTGATAACCACCATATAACAAAATGTACTATCATTTTCTTAGCCAGTCTTTTATTGCTAGATATTTAGGTTTTTCCTAATTTTTAATATGTTTAACAATATTGCATCTAACATTATTATGCACATATATGATGCCATCTTTCAGAGCAATTTTTTTCTTAGGATAAATTTCTATAAGTCACAGTTTTTGGACAAAAGTATGCATTTTTTTTTTAAGGCTTTCAAATATGCAATAAGGCTTGATACATTGTCAAGATATTCTGTGGAAATACTGTAACAGTATATCCTACCAGTAAGTTTATGAGTGGAGAAGACTTTGTATTTCTTGAATGGAGAGCACTATAAATTAAGACTAATAATTAACTCAGCACCCCAGAGAGAGCCATTAAAGAACTGCTTTTAGAGAGAAACACACCAGGCATGTGTGCCTGACACATTTGTCAGAATAAGACTACAGAACAGCAGTCTGCATGAACAACTTTGCAAAAGCTTTTTACTGACATAAAAACGCCTGTGTTCTGTCATTGGGTTTTATTACTTAGTAGTATGATGTATGATCTGATACTGAAAGAAATTTAAGATGGAATCTTGAAGGCCTGGCCATCTTTGGGAAGCTGAGAGAATTTGGTGCACTAGGAATTTAAGACCCCTTCATATTGAGTGTCTGCAGTGCGGTATTAATGTCTTTTGATTTTGAAGGATGGTAGCAGTCAGTGTTTAGTCAGGCATGAATGCATTACTATGGTTTTTTGTCAGTAGATTTGATGGTGTGATTATTTTCTACCTATTATATTTAATATAAAATAAGAGGAAGTGAGGGCATATAGCATAATAAAAATGATAGAATACTGTATTGTGATTCCACTATTATTAGTGAAAGCCAGGAACAGTAAAGAACAAAAACTCTGTAACATATTGCTAAACAAATAAAACAATTATTTTCAAATAATGGCTAGAACCTCGACACATTACACAGGAAGGATTTAATTTATAAAGAATTTAATTGCTTTGGATATTTAAAATCTCTTACGAAGCCCAGAATTTAAAATTCATTAAAGCCTTACTGTCTGGGGAAAATACTTCGGTGTGACATGTTATAAACAAGTCAAAGAAATTTAATCAAAAAATTCATTTCAGATTCCGTGAAAACAAGTAATGATTCCTTCTAGCAACTGGCTGATGTGCCTTTTGTAGGAAATGCACAGTGACATAACATCCCAGCCAAATGTAGTTGTCAAATTGAACTGGAAGAAAGAGAAGGAGCCTTCAAACGGTGCATGACGCTTGCTGCATCTGGGCCTGCTCCGGACATTGCTGTGAGCAGGCCAGCGTGTCTCCGGCCATTTCCCGCAGTGAGGCACTGTCTCCATCACTCAGACCCACTTCCAACTATAATGGGATTGTGTTTGCTTTCTTGGTGTCCGAGTCATGTGAGGAGCCCGTCATTACATATATATGTGTACATGCATAATAGAACCTGGGAGGTACCCAGGTTCTGACATGTGTCTCCAGGTCCCAGTTTTCCAGCCTCTCTAGTACAAGAAGCCATGTTAGAAGGCTAGTTGCTTTCCAATAAGCACATTTGTCTTACTAGACATAGGTGATTTAACTTTTCTTCACACAGAACATATGTCATTTCATGTGTTAGCTGTGTTGATGTGCTGAATTCATCCAGTAATCTTATTCAGTTATATTTTGGGAGGGGATACCTGCCAGGTGCTTAAGGAGCCACAAAGAAAAATATTTAAATTATTTCCATTCTAAAATGAGAAGAAAAGTCCACGAATAATTATAACATGGAATTCTGTGACTGATGTAAGAGAAGAAACGCGAAATACTCTATAAAATTCAAAAGAGGAAAAGATTATATGTTTTGGGCGGTAGATTTGCAAGGTATCATGTAGGAGGTGCCATTGGAGATGTGCAGTAATGGATGGATGGAATTTTAATGGGTAGAGATATAACGGTATACATGGAGAGCATGGGGTAAGCAAAGGTACAGTACCATAAAAACATGGTGTTTACTTTGGAGAACAGAAGGTCATCGCATTCTGTAGAGGCAGAGAGATAGAGAGCATAATGCCAGAAAGCTCATCCTTGGTGAGAGGGCATCACTTAATTCAGTGGGTGATAGAGGTGAGGTATGTTGGAAGATGGCTACTAAGATTTTGAACAGTGAAATGGTCAGAGTCTAGACTTAGAATATTCTGGTTTAAATATCTTGGATTGCTTAGAACAGAGGGATGCTGATGCCATGCTTCTGCATAACTCTTTAGATAATCCCTTGCCTCTGTCTTTTTTTGGGGTCAGAATGATTCTAGTCTTGCCCATTTTTTACTTCAGTATTCCAAATGCCTATTCCAGTGCCTGGCACAGAGTAGGTTAATTAATTAACTCTTCCCCTAGACTTGACGATACCAGGGGGATTCTGCAAAAGGTAACCTGGCCTCTGGCCATACTCCTTTTCTTGTCCTCCAGGCAGTAGCTGCCAGTCTGTTCTTTTGGCTCATCAGAAATAATCACCAGTGCCATACCATAATTTCCCTCATTTTTACCCATTATTGGAAGATGTCTGAAACTGTCAGCTTCCAACTAAATGAAACCATTGTTAGGTTCCTTAGATTTGCTTCTATTTCAGAGCATTTACTGTGTCTTGCATGGTAGCTCTCCAGCTTTCAAATGTTGGATCCTTATGGACACTGTGGACAAGTCTCTAGTGACTGATTGTCTAATATCTGTGCATGTAAATGTTGTGGAATATGATCATACCAGTGAATCCCATGGGCCCCAGCTTTTTCCTTTACTATAAAGTGATTTGACTGTTCAGAAGGAATGTTGTTTGGTATACTCTTACCATGAGAGGTGAAAAGAGCTGGCAGAGCAGCAGGACTTGGCCAACTGGAGTAGGAGGCATAAGCAACCTGCTTGGGCAACTTTCCTGTGTCTTTAGGACTTGCTGGAGCCCAACTATACAAAATACACAGTGACCTGTGTATTTTTTTTTTTTTTCTTGAAGATGGATATGCCAGAATTTATACCATCCAGATCACATACAGCTCAGATGCCATAGTCATTCATATCTTGCTATAAATTTTTTACTCTGAAACTGGGTATAATGTTCAATTCAGTTCAGTCACTCAGTCGTGTCCTACTCTTTACAACCCCGTGAATCACAGCACACCAGACCTCTGTCCATCACCAACTGCCATTGTTTACTCAAACTCAAGTTCACCGAGTTGGTGATACCATCCACCCATCTCATCCTCTGTCATCCCCTTCTCCTCCTGCCCCCAATCCCTCCCAGCATCAGGGTCTTTACCAATGAGTCAGCTCTTCGCATGAGGTGGCCAAAGTATTGGAGTTTCAGTTTCAGCATCAGTCCTTCCAATGAACACCCATGACTAATCTCCTTTAGGATGAACTGGTTGGATCTCCTTGCAGTCCAAGGGACTCTCAAGAGTCTTATCCAACACCATAGTTGAAAAGCATCAATTTTTTGGCACTCAGCTTTCTTCACAGTCCAACTCTCACATCCATACATGACCACTGGAAAAACCATAGCCTTGACTAGATGGACCTTTGTTGGCAAAGTAATGTCTCTGCTTTTTAATATGCTCTCTAGGTTGGTCATAACTTTCCTTCCAAAGAGTAAGGGCCTTTTAATTTCATGGATGCAATCACCATCTGCAGTGATTTTGGAGCCCCCAAAAATAAAGTCTGACACTGTTTCCACTGTTCCCCCATCTGTGTGCTATGAAGTGATGGGACCAGATGCCATGATCTTAGTTTTCTGAATGTTGAGCTTTAAGCCAACTTTTTCACTCTCCTCTTTCACTTTCATCAAGAGGCTTTTTAGTTCCTCTTCACTTTCTGCCATGAGGGTGATGTCATCTGCATATCTGAGGTTATTGATATTTCTCCCAGCAATCTTGATTCCAGCTTGTGCTTCTTCCAGCCCAGGGTTTCTCATGATATACTCTGCATATAAGTTAAATAAGCAGGGTGACAGTTTACAGCCTTGAAGTACTCCTTTTCCTATTTGGTACCAGTCTGTTGTTCCATATCCAGTTCTAACTGTTGCTTCTTGACCTGCATATAGGTTTCTCCAGAGGCAGGTCAGGTGGTCTGGTATTCCCATCTCTTTAAGAATTTTCCACAGTTTACTGTGTTCCTAATGTTAGGTTGGTACAAATGTAATTGTAGTTTTGGACAGTGAATTTTAACTGTGAAATGACAGTGAAAATGACTCAAATACACCTTTATTGATTAAAATAGGAGCCATTACAATCAGCATATTTATACCAACAAGAAATAAGTTTGTTTATTCTTGCAGCGTAAAAATCCATGCTTCAGCATTCAGTAAACTCTTGGAAAGCATTTTCTACCTCCTGCTTGTTGTGGAAGCATTTTCTCAGCAAAAAGTTGTTGAGATGCTTGAAGAAGTGGTAGTTGGTTGGCAAGAGGTCAGGTGAATATGGTGGAAGAGGCAAAACTTCGTAGCCCAAATGATTCAACTTTTGAAGTGTTGATTATGTGAAGTGTGGTCAGGTTTGTCGTGGAGAAAAATTGGGCCCTTTCTGTTGACCAATATCAACTATGAGTGTTACAGTTTTCAGTGCATCTCATTGATTTGGTGAGCATACCTCTTAAATGTCATGATTTCACTGGGATTCAGAAAGATGTAGTGGATTATACAGGCAGCAGACTGCCAAACAGTGACTGTGACCCTTTTTTTGGTGCAAGTTTGACTTTGGGAAGTGCTTTGGAGCTTCTCTTGGTCCAGCCAGTTAGCTGATTGTCACTGGCTGTCATATAAAATCCACTTCTCATTGCATGTCACAACCCAGTCAAGAAATGGTTCATTGTTGCTGTGTAGAATAAGAGAAGACAACACTTCAAAAAGATAATTTTGATTTTGGGTCAAATCACGAGGTACCCACTTATGAAGGTTTTTCACCTTTCCAATTTGCTTCAAATGCTGAATGACCATAGAATGGTCAATGTGGAGTTCTTTGACAGCTTCTCATGTAGTTGTAAGAGGATCAACTTCTTGATGATTGCTCTCAATTGGTTGTTGTCAACATCCAGAGGCTGGCCATTACACTCCTCATCTTCAAGGCTCTCATTTCCTTTGCAAAACTTCTTGAACCACCACTGTCCTGTATGTTTGTTAGCAGTTCCTGGGCCAAATATGTTGTTGATGTTGCAAGTTGTCTCTGCTGCTTTATGACCCATTTTGAACTCAAATAAGAAAATCGCAGATAAGGTATGCAGATGACAACACCCTTATGGCAAAAAGCAAAGAGGAACTAAAGAGTCTCTTGATGAAGATGAAAGAGGAGAGTGAAAAAGCTGGCTTAAAACTCAACATTCAAAAAACGAATATCATGGCATCTGGTCCCATCACTTCATGGCAAATAGATGGAGAAACATGGAAACAGTGACAGACTTTATTTTCTTGGGCTCTAAAATCACTGCAGATGGTGACTGCAGCCATGAAACTAAAAAAATACTTGCCCCTTGGAAGAAAAGCTATGACAAACCTAGACAGCATCTTAAAAAGCAGAGACATCTCTTTGCCAACAAAGGTTCATCTAGTCAAAGCTGTGTTTTTTCCAGTAGTCATATATGGATGTGAGAGTTGGACCACAAAGAAGGCTGAGTGCCAGAGAATTGATGCTTTTGAATTGTAGTATTGCAGAATACTCTTGAGAGTCCCTTGGACTGCAAGGAGATCCAACCAGTCCTTCCTATAGGAAATCAGTCCTGAATATTCTTTGGAAGGACTGATGTTGAAGCTGAAACTCCAGTACTTTGGCCACCTGATGTGAAGAGCCAACTCATTGGAAAAGACCCTGATTCTGGGAAGGATTGAAGGCAGGAGGACAAGGGGACGACCGAGAATGAGATTGTTGGATGGCATCACTGACTAATTGGACATGAGTTTGAACAAACTCCAGGAGATGGTGAAGGACAGGGAAGCCTGGAGTGCTGCAGTCCATGGGCTCACAAAGAGTCGGACATGACTGAGCAAATGAACAAGAACAAATTAATTTGCTCATTTGCTTTTTGTTTAGTATCATTTCAGTAGCCTAAAATTATTAAAAAATACACAAGTAATGTCATTCACAAAGAAATATAAAGCAAGAAATATACATTAAAGTGATATATAACATAACCACTTTTATTTAAGAGTATATTTTAATATCAAAGGTCAGAGTTCAGCAATGTGAAACCGCAATTACTTTTACGCCAAACTAATAGCAAGGCAGTCGCTTCTAAAGAGGGCCTTCTGTCAGTGGATCAAGAAAAACTTTTCTGTTTGTTTGTTTAATATTGGACTTACAAGGACATATTTGTATGTTGAGAAGGAAAATCCACTTGCCTTGCTTTGTGCGTGTAGCTGGATTCAAGTGCAGCCTGCCCATTATTGGCTTCCCTTTTCCTAGTCCACATGTCCCCAAAGAGGGGAAGATAGATTTCACTGTTTTTAGTACAGATAAAGATTGATTATTATGTAATTATCATTGAAAACAAAATCCCATTGTCATCTGATTAATAGGCACCTTGTGATCATTGATTTCAACTATTCTACATTTAACATGCTGTGTAAAATGTAGATCTCTTATATATAGTTGAAAATCCCTGTATAATAAGAGAATTTTTTCTAGGTGATATGGTCAATCAGTCATTTCAGTGATGAGTTATATGGGCCTTTCTATAGTCCCAAGAGGAGCAATATGATTTAGTCATGAGAATACAGACTTTGGTACCAGACAAACTTAATTTCAAGTTCTGTTTCTGCCTCTTCCTAATTTTATATCTATTTTAAAAATAATAAATATGGATCATAGCCAAATTAGGAAAAGATAAAGAGGACTTTCCTTTGGAACCCAAGAGGCCTCCTCTCTGATTGTCCTAGAGGAGTTTGTTACAGTCTCTGTACAACAACTTGATCTACCTAAGACCCTTTGAGTTCCCTGACATCTTTGGGTCATAAGGTTGATAGCAACTCTACTGACTGGTTCTACTATATAACCAGCCAGAAAACATTATCTTGTTATTGACCTCACTCAAGGCCAGTGGTTGATATGTCACTTAGCAAATGTTTGAGAGCATCTTCTCCAAGTGTGACTTATTTTGCCTTTCACATGGAAAGAGGCATACAGTATTTGTGTCTCTCTTTCTTATTGATGGTGTGAAGAATTTTTTTCTTAGAGGAGATATTCAGTCACTTGAAACCACTGTATGCTGACTTGTGTTCATTACTGAGTTGTCAAGCCTCTTTACTCCTCTAGGATCTATCCCCTGCTCTCTAGTACATGCATCTGTTTCTAAGGTATCAAGAGTATATGCCTTGGGCTCGTGAGCCAGTCTAGAGAACTTTCCAGTACCTGAAAAGATCTATTTCAGCTATTGGGTTAGAAACTGGGGAAATAACCTCAAAATGTGTGGGGTGATTTACTGAGATTGCACTGTCTGAACTCCATTTATTATTGTCACACTAAACTTCTGTTTATTAGGTTTGGAACATTTTTCATAAAAAAAAAATCAAATAGGATCTTAGCTGCCCATATATTTTCTTCTTATGGGCCCCTGGTCGTTGCCAAAGAATTGGACCATTTTGATTGCTTGCTTTGCTACAGCGGCACTTGAACAGAGTGCACAATCTATGAGTTCACCGTCTGCAGAGCAGAACTGGTAGTCTCACCTGGCCAGGGAGTTCAGTGCCTCCTGTGGACTGATTCGGTCCCCAGATGCTGACCTGCACAGGCCTGGGTCCAGTGCAGCACAGTTAATTTATAGCCCCATCTACTACTGAATGGGGCTCCCCAGGTGTCACAGTGGTGAAGAATATGCCTGCTAGTTAAGGAGATGCGAGAGACGCAGGTTGGATCCCCGAATTGGGAAGATGCCCTGGAGGAGGAAATGGTAACCCACTCCAGTATTCTTGCCTGGAGAATCCCATGGATCGAGGAGCCTGGTGGGCTATAGTACATGGGATTGCAAAAAGGTGGACACGATTAAGCACAAATGCGTGCACACACTACTGCTGAATATAGTATCCAATCCTAACCAACTAGTAGGCCTGACCAGAGAATCCAGACAACCACAGAGCTCATCCTGCAGCCTTTCTTGGGTAGGGACCAAACCAGCCATCTTTTCCAACTATCCTCAGCCTCAGCGCAATACCCATCCCTGTCCTCAGAATTTGAATAGCAGACTTGCCCTCAAGTAAACCATAATAGCATACCCTACTAGTCTAAGGACATTATCAGAAGACACATCTCAAAATGCAAACTAAACTTACTAGTGAAAAAGTCTCTGCCAAAGCAACATGTGAATTCTGGAGGAGGGACTTGATTATGCAAATGGGCAGTAAGGAGTCAAGGGTTGTAAAAATAAAGTAAAAATGACACCAGCACAGAAAAGCAAAATAAAGCTCCAATAACTAACCCTAAAGGAATGGAGATCTATGAACTGTCAAACAAATAATTTAGAATAATTCTCTTAAGGAAGTTTAGTGAACTACAAGAAAACACAGATAGCTAAACAAAATTGCTAAACAATGCATGAACAAAAATGAGAAATTTGACAAGGAAATAGCAACCATAAAAAAAACTCAGAAATTCTAGAGTTGAAAAATACCGTAACTGAACTGAAGATTCAGCAGAGAGTTTCAGAGGTAGACTTGACCACGAAGAGTCAGTGACCTGGAGGATAAGACATTGGAAATACCCAGTCAAAAGGAAAAAGAAAAGAGAATGAAAAAGAGTGAAGAAAACCTATGGGAGTAATGGGACACAGTGAAAATAAACATGGAAACAATGAAAATGTGGAAGTTCCAGAAGAAGAGAAAGAGAAGGGACAGAAAGAATATTTAAAGCAATAATGACTAAAGACTTCTGAATCTAAGGCTAGAAGTGAATATCCCAGGTTGATGAGGCCACATAGGTTGAACCTAAATAGGGCTACAATGGTCAACAAAAGTCCGTCTAGTCAAGGCTGTGGTTTTTCCAGTAGTCATGTGTGGATGTGAGAAGAGTTGATGCTTTTGAACTGTGCTGTTGGAGAAGACTCTTGAGAGTCCCTTGGACTGCATGGAGATCCAACCAGTCCACCCTAAAGGAAATCAGTCCTGAATATTCATTGGAAGGACTGATGTTGAAGCTGAAACTCCAGTACTTTGGCCACCTCATGTGAAGAACTGATTCATTTGAAAAGACCCTGATGCTGGGAAAGATTGAAGTCAGGAGGAGAAGGGGACGACAGAGGATGAGATGGTTGGATGGCATCACTGACTCAATAGACATGAGTTTGAGTAAACTCTGGGAGTTGGTGATGGATAGGGAGGCCTGGTGTGCTGCAGTCCGTGGGGTCGCAAAGAGTCAGACACAACTGAGCGACTGAACTGAACTCAACTGAAATAGGGATACATTGAAAAATGTTATAATTAAACTGTCAAAGGTCAAAGACAAAGAATTTTAAGAGCAGCAGTAGAAAAGAAAGAAGTTTTGTACAAGGGAACCACCATTAGACTGTTGGTAGATTTTTCAGCAGAAACTCTCAGGCCAGGATGCAACAGGATGACATATTCAAAATATTGAAAGAGAATAGCTGTCAGCCAAGAATTATATACTGGCAAAGCTCTCCTTCAGAACTGACCTTTAGAATGTCTTCTTGAGAAGACTTTCCTAGACAAACAAAAGCTAAAGGTGTTCACTATCACCAGACCTGCCATACAAGAAACACTAAAGTGAGTTCATTGAGGGGAAGTAATAGAACACTAATTAACATCATGAAAACATAGAAAGGTACTGTAAATCTCACTGAAAATGGTAGTCATAGTTAGTTCTGCAATATGGTAATAGTGATGCATAATTCACAAAAAACTCTAAAAGTTAAAAAACAGACTTGATAATATAGTAAAAATAACCATAATTACAATAATGTCATGTTACACAATACAAAAAAAAAAAAGGTAATTGTAACATCAATAACCTAGCATATGAGGAGAAAAAGAAAGGGAAATAAAAGTGTTAAATTTACAAATGCTGTTCAGGTTAAATTGTTATCAGTTTAAAATATGGTATTATAAGTTTAAGATATTTATGAAAGCCTCATGGTAATCACAAGAGAAACTATTGTAGTAATCATACAAAAGGACACAATTAAGAAGTTAAAGCATACTGATACCAGAAGACATCAAAATAAAAATATACTCATCTCTAAATGTAATATTGTCAGATTTTTCATATGCTTGCAAATAAATTGCTGTTGGGTTAGAAGAATGAAAAAAAAAAGATAGTAGTTTAAGAAACAGGGAACAACAGATCTGTAAACAACCAGAAAACATTTAACAAAATGGCAATAGTAAGTCCTTACTTATAGTTTAACTATAAACATGAACAAATTAAATTCTTCAATTAAAAGACATGGAATGACTAAATGGATAAAAGAACAAGATCCAACAACATGCTGCCTATCAAAGATTCACTTTAGCCTTAAAGATTTAGGAAGACTGAGCATGAAGGGATGGAAGAAGACATTTCAGGCAGATATTCAGTTCCGTTCCTCACTCAGTTGTGTCTGACTCTTTGCAACCTCATGGACTGAAGCATGCTGGGCTTCCCTGTCCATCACCAACTCCTGAAGCTTGCTCAAATTCATGTCCATCAAGTCGGTGATGCCATCCAACCATCTCATCCTCTGTCATCCCCTTCTCCTCCTGTCTTCAGTCTTTCCCAGCAACAGGGGATTTTCCAGTGAGTCAGTTCTTCGCATCAGGTGGCCAAAGTACTGGAGTTTCAGCTTCAACATCAGTCCTTCCAGTGAATATTCAGGACTGATCTCCTTTAGGATTAACTGGTTGGATCTCCTTGCAGTCCAAGGGACTCTCAACAAGCAAATGTTAACAACAACCAAAAGCAGGGGTATATATGCTTATCAGATACAATAGACTTTAAAATTGACAAAAAGAGACAAAAAGGCCATTATATAATGATAAGTGAAGTCAATAGGTTAAAACAAATAGAAAGCGAAATGGTGGAAGAAGTGACAGGTTTTCTTTTGTTGGGCACTGTCCACAGTGATTTCAGTCACAAAATTAAGAGATGCTTGCTCCTTGGAAGGAAATCTATGACAAACCTAGATAATATATTAAGAAGCAGAGACATCACTTTGCTGGCAAAGGTCTGTATAATCAAAGAAGGCTGAGTACTGAAAAATAGATGCTTTTGAATTGTGGTGCTGGAGAAGACTCCTGAGAGTCCCTTAGACTGCAAGGAGATTGAACCAGTAGATCTTAAAGGAAATCAGTGCTGAGTATTCATTGGAAGGATTATTGCTGAAGCTGACACTCCAATATTTTGGCCACCTAGTGCAAAGAACTGACTCATTGAAAAAGACCCTCCTGATGCTCGGAAAGATTGAAGGTCTAAGGCAAGGGGAGCAGCAGAGGATGAATATGGCTAGATAGTATCACCGAATCAGTGGACATGAACATGAACAAACTCCAGGAGATAGTAGGGGATAGACTGATTAGACCAATTACTAGAAAGGGGATTGAATCAGTAATCAAACATCAGCCAAGAAAGAAAAACCCAGGACTATATGGCTTCACTGTTGATTTTTTACCAAACATTGAATAAAGATATAAAACAAATTCTTTTCAAACTCTTCTAAAAAAATCAAAGAGAACAGAACACTTCTGCACTCCTTTTACAAGGTCAGCATTACTCTGACACCAAAACCAGAAAAGGAAATTTCTAGGAAAGGAAAGTATAGACCAATATCCCCAAAGAATATAGATGCAAAAATTCTCAATAAAATATTAGCAAATCAATAAGTGGTGTTGGCCATACACAAAAATAAACTCAAAATGGATTAAAGATCTAAATGTAAGACCAGAAACTATAAAACTCCTAGAGGAGAACATAGGCAAAACACTCTCCGACATAAATCAGCAAGATCTTCTATGACCCACCTCCCAGAATATCGGAAATAAAAGCAAAAATAAACAAATGGGACCTAATGAAAATTAAAAGCTTTTGCACAACAAAGGAAACTATAAGTAAGGTGAAAAGACAGCCCTCAGATTGGGAGAAAATAATAACAAATGAGGAAACAAACAAAGGATTAATCTCAAAAATATACAAGCAACTCCTGAAGCTCAATTCCAGAAAAATAAACGACCCAATCAAAAAATGGGCCAAAGAACTAAACAGACATTTCTCCAAAGAAGACATACAGATGGCTAACAAACACATGAAAAGATGCTCAACATCACTCATCATCAGAGAAATGCAAATCAAAACCACAATGAGGTACCATTACACGCCAGTCAGGATGGCTGCTATCCAAAAGTCTACAAGCAATAAATGCTGGAGAGGGTGTGGAGAAAAGGGAACCCTCTTACACTGTTGGTGGGAATGCAAACTAGTACAGCCACTATGGAAAACAGTGTGGAGATTTCTTAAAAAACTGGAAATAGAACTGCCATATGACCCAGCAATACCACTTCTGGGCATACACACTGAGGAATCCAGATCTGAAAGAGACACATGCACCCCAATGTTCATCGCAGCACTGTTTATAATAGCCAGGACATGGAAGCAACCTAGATGCCCATCAGCAGATGAATGGATAAGGAAGCTGTGGTACATATACACCATGGAATGTTACTCAGCCGTTAAAAAGAATTCATTTGAATCAGTTCTAATGAGATGGATGAAACTGGAGCCCATTATACAGAGTGAAGTAAGCTAGAAACATAAAGAACATTACAGCATACTAACACATATATACGGAATTTAGAAAGATGGTGGCGATAACCCTATATGCAAAACAGAAAAAGAGACACAGAAGTACAGAACAGACTTTTGAACTCTGGGGGAGAACGTGAGGGTGGGATGTTTTGAAAGAACAGCATGTATATTATCTATGGTGAAACGGACCACCAGCCCAGGTGAGATGCATGAGACGAGTGCTCGGGCCTGGTGCACTGGGAGGACCCTGAGGAGTCGGGTGGGGAGGGAGGTGGGAGGGGGGATCGGGATGGGGAATACGTGTAACTATATGGCTGATTCATGTCAATGTATGACAAAACCCACTGAAATGTAAAGTGATTGGCCTCCAACTAATAAAATAATATTAAAAAAAAAAAATAAGTGGTGTTGGGATAATTGAATTTCACATGTAAAAAGAAACTGGGCCCAGATATTTTACCACTCACAAAAATTAACAAAAAATGGATTAAATACTTAAATATAAGATCTATAACCATGAAACTCCTAGAAGAAAACAGGAGTAAAACTCCTTCAAGCTTCCCAAGTGGCACCAGTGGTAAAGAATCTGCCTGCCAATTCAGAAGACCTAAGAGACGTGGGTTCGATCCCTGGGTCAGGAAGATCCTCCGAAGGAGGAAAATGGCAGCCCTTTCCAATACTCTAGCCTGAAGAATCCCATGGATAGAGGAGCTTGATAGGCTACAGTCCATAGGGTCGCAAAAAGTCAGACATGACTGAAGTGTCTTAGTACACATGCACACAAAGCTCCTTGACATAGGTCTTGGTAATAATTTTTGGATATGATACCTAAAACATAGGCCAAAATAAAAATAAAGAAGTGGGGCTACCTCCAACTCAAACATTTCTGCAGAGAAAAACAAGTCATCAGCAAAGTGAAAAGAGAGCCTATGGAATAAGAAAAAGTATTTGCAGACCATACATATGATGAGGGTTTCATGTGCACAATATATAAAGAACTTGTACAACTCAGTAAAAAAAAAACAAAACCCACCCAAATAACCCAATTTAAAAAATGTACAAAGAACCTGGATGAACATTTCTACAAAGAAGATATAGAGAAGGTCAACATATACATGAAAAGATGCTCGATATCACTAGTTATTAGAAAAACGCAAATTGAAACCACATTGAGTTACCACCTCATGCCTATTAGAATGGTGCTGGCGGTTGGTGATTTTGTCACTGAGTTGTATGAATGGTCTATTAGAATGGTCGTCACCAAAAAGATGAGAGATAATAAAGGTTGGCATGGGGGAGCATTTGCACTGTTGGTGGGATTCAATAGCCTGTATGGAAAATAGTATGGAGGATCCTCCCCAAAGTTAAAATAGAACCACACTATACTATTCAGCAATTCCAAAGGAAATGAAATGAAAACACTAACTTGAAAAGATAACTACACCCCCACAGTTATAGCAGCATTGTATACAATAGTCTAAGACATAGAAAGGGTTTCCCCAGTGGCTCAGAGGTAAAGAATCTGCCTACACAGTGTAGGAGACATGAATTGATCCCTGGGTTGGGAAGATCCCCTGGAGGGTGAAATGGCAACCCACTCCAGTATTCTTTCTGGGAAAATCCCATTGATAGAGGAATCCTTGGAGTCAAAAAGAGTCAGAAACAAAATAAAAACAATGTAGATGTCCATCAGTGGATGAATAGATACAATACAGAAATTATGCAATGAAATATTATTCAGCCATTAAACTAAAGAAATCCTACCATTTTCAATAACATTCATTTCAGTGAATACCTTGAAGACATTTTGCTAAGTGAAGTCAGTCAGACAGATAAAGACCTCTAAAACAAAACAAAACTAAACTGGTAGATTAGACTCATATTTGCCAGAGGGAAAGTCGAGAGGGCGTTAGAGGAAGGTGGTAAAAAGGTACAAATTTTCAGTTATAAGGTAAATAGGTATTATGGATGTAGTGTACAACATGAAGAGTAAATCCTAAGAGTTCTCATCACAAGGAGACTTTTGTTTAACTTTTTATTTCTTTGTTGTATCTATATGAGAAGATGGATGTTAGAGGAACCTGTTGCGGTAATCGTTTCACAATATATATAAATCTAACCATCATGCTGTATGCCTTTTAAAGTTACTACAGTGATGTGTATCAATTATTTCTCAATGAAACCGGAAAAGAAATTTTCTATGAACCAGCCAAGCACACTTTTAGGACTACTGCCAGCTATTGAGCAAGGACATCAAATCCAGAATTTCTGTTAAGTGTGCTTATATTGATAAATTTAGCCCCAATTTAAAACTACTTTCTTTTTTTCCTTGGTCAAATACTTCACAATACATTCTTGTACATATTCCCCAGGGTTTTGCCAAAATCAACAAGTCACATTCTGAAGAGTTTTTGGTATATAATTCTTTATTCTTGGGTTTGACTTTTTATTGGCCCTTTGGGATCCGTTTGGATCTGGCTGTAGTAGTAAGACTGTTGACCATAAGGGGTGTTTTGTGTGTGAGTGTCTGCCTATTCCCACATGTGTATTGGGGATGGAGCATGAGAAGAATTAACTTCATCTTTATAGGTAAGTCTCTGAGGTAAGGAAGATATTCTATAAATGTATTCTACATATGAGTATCCAGTTTGAATTTGCAGATTGATATGTAAACTGCAGCTACATAGAACAATGACTGTTCAGAAAATGTTGCCAAATTGTTGAAGTCTGATTTCCCCAGGGATTCATTATCATAAAATCTCTTTTCCAGACCAAGGAAGATTTCACCGGATCCAAGGGGTTAGATTTGGCTGGGTTAGAATTGGTCTCTTACTTTCTAAATCAAAATCAAGACCAAATAATTCCACTGAGACCTTGCCTTGAATCTGATAGTCCTTGTGATCAAAGATTCCTTTCTGCTCTCTATAACCTCGCTTTTCCTTTCTTTTCTTTTTTTCTTGCATTGAATCATCTGATCTTCTCAAGGATTTGATAAATAATCATCTATTGTTTGTCACAGATAATAACATAATAGACTTAAACTAAGAACTCAATTTTTTATACTCTTTTGGGCTTACAAGCATATAACTGCAAGTTTGAATCAAAGAAGGATTTTAGTAAACTGTTTAAAAGTAGAAACAGAAGCCCTGATCCATCATTTATTACAGTGCTTATTTTTGCACAAAAACTGAACTCTTGAAAGAGTATAATAAATGACATACATATTCCTTCAGTAACAAATATTAGCAAACAAAACATGCAGACGTGAATCTACCCTATCCAACATTTTACCCAGTGGAGTTTCTTTTGCCTGAGAATAATTTGTACTCACTTGCCTGGGGATCTGTGAAAATTTGCAGCTGAGCCAAGTTCTTTTGATTCCTGCTGAGATTCTCGTGATGCCAAGTCACTTCTCACACCCCTGACCTTGGGTTGATACTGCTTGGGAGAATATTATTTACTTAAGAAAGAACAAAGTCGCCCCCAGAGTTTAAGTTTTTATATATTATTTCTTAGCTTTTGTAAAAACATTGTTAAAACAATTATAAAACATTAGGAAAGGAAATAAAACTCTAGTTTCACTTGTAACTTAACTCCCTACCACAGCAGCTATTTTCATTCTCTCTTGTGTTCCTTTTGTTTCTGAATGAGGAAATTTTAGGGGCTTCCTGGGCAGCTTAGCCTTCTCAGGCACTTAGTAAGCTTTCCATGTGTTTGATGCCAATCAGTTTCATGTATCAGTAAGTGTATCACAGGTCATTTCTAGACTTCTGGACTTTTTTGCTTCTCTCTATATATATTTGGCTTTCTGCTTCCCTTTTCTCTCTTGACTAAATTACTAATTGGCAAATCTTTATTTATTTCAATGCATCATGTCCAAAGAGGGTCAGCAGTGGGCTCTGCCTAATCTTTCATTTCTCTCTTTTTTAAAAAAGCTGTCTGCTCCTATTGAAAGTCTTTACTAAATATCATGCTCTTAGCTGACTATTGCTCTTGGGGACACTAATCCATTCAGAGATTTTAGCAATGAGTATGATTCTTCTGACTTGTTAGCTAGGATTGATCAAGGCTGGGTTTTAATCAACTTTATTAGTTAAAGCATTTCTACATTTTCCATTTTAGTATTTGGGTCTGAGAAGCAGTTGCCTCTTTCCCTCTCTAACTCTCCGAATTCATGAGCTCTCTTACGATCTTTCTTGCCTTCAAACTGGGCCAGCTAGTTTCTGTGGCCAGTCACCCACCTCCCTCTTGCAAACCTTGCCAAAGGCAGTGACAGAACCAGTTCCCAGTATCAAGTTTGCTCCCTCATGGCTGCCTCTGCAGCTAAGTTCAGTAGGTGTGTGGTCTGCTTCCCAAGTTTTTCTAACACACATTGCCGCCTTCCCACCCTCCATTAGCAGTATTCCTGCTGTCTGCCCATTGACCATGAAGCCAATATCACATAGTTTAGGTTTTCATTATAGTACTACTATAGTACATTCTACTTTTAGGTTCCAATTTTTATATCTATCTGTACAGGTTCAGTTATGGTGTAGTGACAGACTGCTCTGACATCCCAATGACTTGACATGGGGGAAATTTATTTCTTGTTCATAGCATCCAAAGAGGGTTGGAGCCTTATAATGTCTTAGGGCTTCAGGCTAATGGGGAATCCACCTGAGCACATCCTTGGATGGTTGCTGAGCTAAGAAAGGGGTGGATAGGATCATGGGCTGGAGTTGACACCCTCACATTTGATTGGTCATTATAAATCATATAATCAGGCCTGACTTCAGGGTGATTGGGGAAATGCAGTCCTTCTATTGTGGGTTGAATTCCACTCCTCAAAAGATGTTGAGGTCCTAACCCCCAGAACCTGTGAATGTGACCTTCCTTGGTAATGGGGTTTTTACACGGATAATCAAATTACAATGAAGTCATTAGAGTGGGCTGTAATCTAATATGACTGATGGCCTTTTACAAAGGAGAAATTTGGGCAGAGATAAGTACGTGTAGAGGAAAGATTATGTGAAAACACAGGGATAACATTAACTACAAGCCAAGATGTGCCTGAGGTTACCAGAACCTGGGAGACAGTCTCCCTCACAGCTCTCAGAAGGAACCAACCCGGATGACACCTGGAGTTTAGACTTCTGCCTCCAGAACTATGAGTTGATAGATCTCTGCTGTTTGAAGCTTCTCAGTTTGTGATACTTTATTACAACAGTTCTAATATACCTACTGTATATTGAGGAGGAGAAGATGGGAATGTTTATAAACAGCATTAATGATCACAGTGTCTTTACTGATGTAAAATATACATCATTTTACTAGTTTTAATCCCAGTTTATAGAAAAATTTGCATCCCATTTTCTTTGCTTAGCATTATTTCATGTCTTTGTCCTTTTATACTGCTATATTTTAATTGCTAAATTGCTGTGTTTTTTATATATATATATATATAATTTATATTTTATTTTAAATTGTAGGATAATTATAATATTATGATGGTTTTTGCCATACATTAACATGAATCGGCCATAGGTATACATATGTCCCCTCCTTCCTGTACCTCCTTCCCTCCTCCTTCCTCCTTGTGTCCCTCTAAGCTGTCACAGAGGACCGGCTTTGGGTTCCTTGTGTCATAGAGTAAATTGCTGCATTATATCTTATCATATAGTCTCAAATGGTTAATTTATAATTTTCATGCTGTTACAAGTACTATGGATTGCAAAGTCAAAAATAGAAAAAACTATAAAATTCTCAGATAACATCGATTTCGAATAAAGCAACGAAATATGTGACACTAGGAGTGTAAATATATTGTCCAGTGTTGCAACAAATGTACTTAATGCTGACTCTTAGAAAGTCCAAGATTATTGCCAAAATTTGAGTTTATTCTTACACAGATAACATGTATCAATCTGTTCTGTTACTAGACTTTATTGGAGCTGAAAAATATATGTGCAACATAAAAAATTCTCTCTGTAAATATTCCAAGGAAAATTTCAGTGTTATCCCTTAATTCAGTGGTAAAGTAAGTCCTGATTTTCTAGGGAATAGTCAATGGAAAAAATCCAAATTAAATTTGTCCTTATTCTCAATATCTGGTGTTGCTCAAGAGGAAAATTCTTTGATCTTCAACTCCTACTCAGATATATATCCTTGTAAGGGATGTTGTAGTACATGCTGGAACACTTTCTTTCTTCTTTCCTGCTCCAACATTAAATTATGTATGACTCCCTGGTGTATATAAATATTTCCTTCTAGTTGGAATCTCACTTGCAGATGGTAGAATGTCATAAATATAACTAAAAATCCCCCCCAGTAACAGACTCAGGATACTCAAGGTATATTAATGTCACACATCTATGAAAAATGCATGAGATTCTTTCATAGAGTGATGATGCCATTTTTATTTCTTATCTATATTTAACCCTGAGAAAAGTGAGCAGAATGACAGAGTCAAATGAAATATGTTCTTTAAGCTACATTTCATGGTTTCATGGTTGAGTTAAAGATATCCTTATTTAGTGTCCTGAAATGTCTGCAAGTTTGCTGAGACCATTTCAGTACCAAGCCCAGTTTATTACATTGAAGAGAACATTTAGCACAGTATGTGGGGAATAAGGTTCTCAACTTGTGTTCTTATAGTCTGTGTCTGGCTTTTTTTTTTTTTTAACTGTGTTTCATAAAGTTCCAGATAGAGGATAGTAAAAGTTTTGGTTATCTGAGGATGTCTAAGGAACTAACATATAAAATCAGTTTTATAATTCGAGGCTTTTCATCAGCATCAACCAATAACTTCCTCACCACTCTCATGGAGATGCAGTTGTTATTTACTGAAATTATAGCGGGCTTCCCTCAAAGCTCAGCTGGTAAAGAATCTGCCTGCAATGCAGGAGACCCCAGTTCAATTCCTAGGTTGGGAAGATCCACTGAAGAAGGGGTAGGCTACCCATTCCAATGTTCTTGGGCTTGCCTTGTGGCTCAGCTGGTAAAGAATCCACCTGCAATGTGGGAGACCTGGGTTTGATCCCTGGGTGGGGAAGATCCCCTGGAGAAGGGGTAGGCTCCCCACTCCAGTACTCTGGCCTGGAGATTTCCATGGACAGTCCATGGGGGTCGCAATCACAGCAACTACTACATACGGAGCACTGTGCCAAGTGATTTATCTGCATCACTTATGTAGTCCTCACAAGAAAGGGATAGAGTAGCTCTTGTTATCCTCATTTTTATAGATAAAGAAACTGCAGTTTAGAAAGGGTTCACGCAAGTTAATGGGTACTGAAATGTGAATCTGAACCAGCTTGCTATCTCAGTCTCTCCTAACCATTACTCCAGAACTTTCCAATATTGTTTCATGTGGTAGCACACATAGAAATTGACAATACTTGCAGACAGACTTAAGAAAACTGAAGGGGATTTGGGAATATCTGCAGTGGGGCTTGGTGGAAAACAAGTCATTATATTTTCCCCGTGTTATGTAACTATTGTAAGAAGAATAAGAACAAAAGAACAAGGACTTTTTAATAAACACAATAAATCTTGTCCCATTTTATTTTTTTAATATTAGAGACGTGTAGTTGGTTCGCAATATTGTGTTAATTTCTGCTGTACAGCCAAGTGATTCTGTTATACATATGTGTCTTCTTTTTCATATTCTTTTCTATTGTTTATCTCAGGGTATTGAATGTAGTTTCCTGTGCTATATAACAGAACCTTGTTGTATTTCCATTCTGCATATTAGCTTGGTACAAATGTAATTGCGGTTTCAGACTGTGAATTTTAAATCATTATAGCTAGGCTTAAAAAGCAGAGACATTACTTTGCCAACAAAGATCCATATAGTCAAAGCTATGGTTTTTCCAGTAGTCATGTATGGATGTGAGAGTTGGACCATAAAGAAAGCTGAGCACCAAAGAACTGATGCTTTTGAACTGTGATGCTGGAGAAGACTCTTGAGAGTCCCTTGGTTAGCAAGGGGATCAAAGCAGTCAACTCTGAATATTCATTGGAAGGACTAATGTTGAAGCTTTAATAATTTGGCCACCTGATGCGAAGAGTTGAAAAGACCCTGATGCTGGGAAAGATTGAAGGCACGAGAAGGGGATGATAGAGGATGAGATGGTTGGATGGCATCACTGACTCGATAGACATGAGTTTGAGCAAGGTCCGGGAGATGGTGAAGGACAAGGAAGCCTGGCGAGCTGCAGTCCATGGGGTCGCAAAGAGTCAGACACGACTGAGCAACTGACCAACAACAGCAGCAGTGAGGCTCAAACACATCTTTATTAATTAAATTAGGAGCCATTACAGTCATTTTTGGCAACAAGAAATAAGTTTGTTTATTCCTGTAGCGTAAAAATCCATGCTTTGGGATTTGGTCAACTCTTGAAAAGCATTTCTGCCTCCTGCTGATTGTGGAAGCATTTTCCCTGGAAAAAGTTGTCGAGATGCCTAAAAAGGTGGTAGTCAGTTGACAGTCGGTCAGGTGAATATGGTGGATGAGGCAAAACTTTGTAGCCCAATTTGTTCAACTTTTGTAGAACTGATTGTGCGACATGCAGTGGAGAAGAACTTCTTGTGGAGAAGAACTGGGCCATTTCTGTTGACCAGTATTGGCTTCAGGCATTGCAGTTTTGGTGCATCTCATCAGTTTGCTGAGTTTTGTAGGGATTCAGAAAACTGTAGTGGATCAGATAGGCAGCCGACCACCAAATAGTGACCATGACCTTTTTTTGGTGCAAGTTTGGTTTGGGAAAGTGCCTTGGAATTTCTTTTCAGTCCAACCAATGAGCTGGTTGTCAGTGGTTGTCACTTACTGTTGTACGTCACAATCTGATTGAGAAATGGTTCGTTGTTGCATACAATAAGAGAAGACGCTTCAAAATGACGATTTTTTTTTTATTTTCGGTCTGCTAATGGAGCACCCAGTTTTTCAACTTTCAATTTGCTTCAAATGCTGAATGACCATAAAATGGTCAACATTGAGTTCTTTGGCAACTTCTCATGTGGTTAATGTGAGTTGTGTCCACTGCTTTATGACCCATTTTGAACTTGGATAAGAAATTTGCTCAAATTTGCTCATCATTTAACATTATTTCCACAGTCATATAAATGTAAATACACATACATATAAAATAGTCAGCGAATAAGACATCTTAGCAAAAAAACATAAAGTGAGAAATGCACATTAAAATGGTATATAAAACATAGCCACATTTATTTAAGAATGTATTCAAGTATCAAATGGCAAATTTCAGGAGTGCAAATACTGCAATTACTTTTGCACCAGCCTAGTATAATAGTTTGCATCTGCTCTTGGCATGCTTTAAATAAGGGACATGAGCTCACTTCTATGACCATATACTTTTGGCATCAGATTTTAGGCTTGAAACATAATTTCTGACCAGATTTTTTTAAGGACAGTTGCTTCAAATTCTTGATAGTGATCATCAACTAGAAACTTCTACAAACAAACAGGCGAAAAAATTTGAATTCATTTTAATAACCAATGACATCCGGAGGAGACGACAGAGGATGAGATGGTTGCATGGCATCACTGACTCGATGGACATGAGTTTGGGTACACTCCGGGAGTTGGTGATGGACAGGGAAGCCTGGCGTGCTGCAGTCTGTGGGGTCGCAGAGTTAGACACGACTGAGTGACTGAACTGAACTGAACTGAATTATATTTAGTAACCCTAAGGATTCCTTTTATCATGTTGAAATAGTCAGTGGTAGCATTTCATGTGAAAATGGATAGGCTTTGAATCCAGACTTTTTCACATCAGGGATTTCAGAGTACTGATAAAGCTCTGCATTTCCTGGAACTGTGTCTGCATAGTTCTGTTCCCTAGCCCCCACCCCCAAGAGTGCAACTGGGGGATTTGCACAGAATGTCTTACATGTTAAAGGGATTACTGGATTTTTTGTTAAGAATATGCTTATAAGGTAAAAGGAGTGAGCCTGAATATGGTTTGCTAATAAGATTTTTTAAAAAGAGACCAGTGGTAATAGATTTTGGCCTAGAGAATTGAAGTCACGTATGTAAGTTCATAGAAAATACATTTGGATTTGAACCCCTAACTCCAGAGCCTGAACCCCCTACTCCCACATTTGTTCACTAGATAACATTTATGGCCTGATTCTCCTATTAGAGCCCTTCACTGTTGACTGATATTTAACATTCTAAAAATGGGCAATTTCTAGGTACCGTTCAGAGTCTTGGTTAATCTTTTAAATCACAATATTTATTTTTCTGTCATTTTCTTTCTTTTTTTTTTTTTTTAATACTTCCCTAGATATAACTAGGTAAAAGAGAACATCATGCCTTATGTCAACAGTGAGTTCCCAGAAGGCAGCTATGCCCAGAGCAGCATTGAATAAGTATGCATTCAAGATTATTGATCATCTAATATGTGCCAAACATTGTGTCAAATTGCAGGATAGCATACAAACAATTTAAGTGGTGGTCATGGTGGAGGGGGTGAGGGAAGAAAGCCCTGTAAATAGAAAATGGGTTGCTTTTTCTCATAGGATTACAGAGAATGATGCCATGACCTGTACTTGAGGGCATCATGAAAGGCTTTTCAAAAAGTGGCATTTGAGGTGGGTTTTGAAGTGTGAATAGGAGTTTGACAAACATACACAATATGTGTGTATGTATACATATGCATCGTGATTATCTGAGCTCTCTCCTGTGGTGAGGTGATGTGATATAGTGAAAGAATACTGGGTGGAAAATCAAGAAAAACATGTTCCTGTCCTGATTTGTACATTATAACTTAGGGGTGAGTCATTTAATATCTCTGTCCTGCAGACTGTTTTGTGAAAGAATTTTGAAAAAAAAATCTTGACAATTCTAAGGGGATTATTGGCACCCAGCAATCAGCATTTCTACCCTCTGTCCTTTCACACAAGATTTTGTGCTTGTGCCTATTTAAAATCCACTTTTCCTCCTTTGCCTCTCTCAATAGTACCTTTAATTAAAAGTCATCTCTTTTCTTTTAATGAAGCATTTCACAGATGATTATCATTCAATACCACATGATTATTGAGGAACAACATTTTAAAATCTAAATACATATTTGAACTCCTGTGACATCGGACTATGTACCACGAGTATATAAAGATTGATATGGTCTGCCCAATCCTTTGGAAATTATAATCCAGGAGAAGAGACTGTTAGGTACAGAGATAACTCTGACACAGCTAGACAGGAATAAAATCAGGGATTTTGTGATCCAGGGGTGGAGGGACGCATCCACTGCACACGAGGAACTCTCAAATAAGTCAGACTTTAAATGAGAAGTAGTGTAGGTGCCAATAAAGTGTGTCCATGACCTAAGGCCTATAGAATATTATTCTGTTTACACCTCAGTTTATTTTACATTATCTCATTTGATCCTCAGATAAACTTGAAATGTAGGAAGGTATCATTTAATTTTATGAGTGAGAAATTCAAACTCAAGGAAATTAACTTACCTCCTCAGGGTTGTTAGCAGTGAGTGGGAGAACAGGGACTGATTTCTAAATTCAGTAATTTTTGTGTAGCACCAGCTGGTTGGATACAGACTCTGGAGGCTGGAGGTGGGAAAGAAAGGGACTGAGAGACAAATTCTTCATATGGCTCCTGTTTTTAAAGAATTCTTGCTTGGGGGTGTGGGTGTGGGGGTGAAACTATTGAATACCTGCATCACCAGTTTCATGGATTAACCGACAGGTGGCACCGCGTCCCAATACAAACCTTTTCTCCTTGAAGCTATAGCACAGACCCCTGACCTTCAGTTAAACTTGGCAGACTAAAGTGAGGCTCATAACCCTGCTTCCCCCCTTCCTGAGATAATCAGGATCTGTTTACTTATGTACTTAAAATCAGTAAATAAGGAGGTGGAAGGCATGAGGATGTTAGAATGTAATGGCTTGGGAATATCCATTCTGCCTTTCACTGCTGAATGCTTTGGACAAGCAACAAAGTCCTTCTCAACTCCGGCTCTTCACCTCTCAAGTGAAGTGAACTTTCACAGAAGTTTTTGTGAAGATTAGTCATAGTGCATGACTGTGGGCCAGCTACACACCTGTTCAGCAAACGGAAGTTATATTTACCCATAGCTAAACACAGTAAGGAAACCGTGATCATGCCATCATCTCTCTACCTACCCATTTGTTATTAGAAGAATATATTCAAGTAGTTAGTCCAGTGTTTACTATTGGTAGGGTATTATTCTTGCAATTTTGGACTCTTCAGCAGAGGATTCTTTCATGAAGGTTGGGCAGGGAGAGTAGTAAGTGGTAGAAAGAGAATACAGATGGCCTTTGATTATGCTGTGAGGGCTTTCATCATCTTTCTGATAAACAACATGACCCTGTCAAAAGTCCCCAAGGTAATGAACTAATGCACATTTTTTAGGTATATAACTAAGTATTCTACATGGTTGAAATAGCATAGAAATTCCTTCTCCAAATTTATATTATAAGGGAAAAAGAACTATTAACCATGAAACAACTGAAAATACTAGATTATAATTATGCATATAGTTAACTGCTAAATGATACTTCTGTGTAGGATTAAGGGAAGTTTTTGATTTCCTGCTCATCTAATCTGGCTCTGCTCACTTCTGAACTATTTTGAATAGCTGGTTTTCAGGGTAGTTTCTGTGAAATCATAGCCAATTTCTCAATAAATAACCTGAACGACAACAGTAAATGAAATCTACAGAGGTCAAAAGTCAAGAGTCCCTTACAATAAATCTCTTTTTTTTAAAAAATTTATTTAATTGGAGGATGATTGCTTTACAATATTGTATTGGTTTCTGGCATACATCAACACGCATCAGCCATAGGTATACATATGTCCCCTCCCTCTTGAACTTCCCTCTCACCTCCCACCCCTTCACACCCCTCTAGGTTGTCACAGAGAAATAAATCTCTTTTCATTTGGCAGGACAGTAATACGGTGAGTCATGTGAACCTGTGAGCTGGTTCTTCTCTTCCAGGTTGCAAGGTAAGAGAGATGTCAGGTCACCTAAGGAGAAGAAGTCTTATTGCAAGGACGCGTAGAATAGGAGTTGAACAGTGGGAAGCTTTCACAGAAGGCTTCATGGAATCTAGAAATTTGTTCAAGTGCAACACTGTTCATGCCATCTTATTCCTTCTGTGTCTCCTCAACAGCAGAAGTTTTTGCTTCCTTTCTCCTGCACGAGTTTGGATACTGCTTCTGCTGCTGTTACTATTATCACATAAGTTCCTATGTTCCCTTCTTTCCCCCCCTTTAATTGCAGGGTTTCTGCTAACTTGTGGCTTGTAGTCGTTCCTTCTGTTATCTTCTGAATAACTTATTTTTTACTACTTTTCTTTCTTTGTCTCCTTTTTCTGTCTAACAACTGTCTGTCTGATGACTCTTTTGGGGTTGAGTAGAGGATTTGATTCTGTCACCCATTCACCATGGAGTAGAGCATCCTCGTGGGTCACCTGCTAAACATCTGGTAAACTGTTTGGTTGCCTTTGGTCAGATATGCTTTCTCTGTTCATTGAATTCACTCAAGGTATTAGGGCTACATATTTCAGGGTATGGAGACCTATGTCAGGAATCTAGAGGTGGGCTAAGTCCATGGCAGCCACTTTGAGGATTCTCAACTGGGGCAGTGTAAATATAGTCACAATTCATGGAGTTCCTAATGGGCTGCATAGCCCATAAGAAATAAGAAGTAGATTAAAAAATTATTTTCTGCCTGTAGTTTTATTATTATTATTATTGTTGTTGTTGCCTCACAATCTTGCATGCATCTCTGCTGTGCAGCAGAAGGAATCAGTCATACATATGCACATCTGCATCTGTGTCTTAGTCATGTCCAACTCTTCGTGACCCCAAGGACTGTGTAGCCTGCCAGGCTCCTCCGTCAGTGGAATTTTCCAAGCAAGAATACTGGATCAGGTCACTATTTCCTACTCCAGGGCATCTTCCTGACCCAGGGATTTAACTGGAATCTCCTGAGCCTCCTGCATTGGCAGGTGGATTCTTTACCCCTGAGCCACCTGTGAAAACTGCAGGTGCATGGATACGTGTATCACAATGTGTCTCCTTCCTTTTGGACTTCCTTCCCACTGAGGCCACCCTAATGCATTAAGCAGACTTCCCCATGCTGTACAGTATGTTCTCATTAGCTATCTATACATAGTGTCAGTAGTGTATGTCTATGTGTCAGTCTTAGTCTGCCAGTTGCTTCCGCCATTCCCGTTTGCTCCTTAGTATCCATGTATTTCTTCTCTATGTCTGTTTCTTTTGTTTCTGCTTTGCAAATAAGATTATCTATACCATTCTTTTATATTCTGCATATATGCATGAATATATGATATTTGTTTTTCTGCATCTCATGCAGCTCAATATAAAAAACAAACAACCCAATCAAAATATGGGTGTAAGACCTAAATAGAAATAATGGTTTTGAGAGAGGTTCCCCAAGCAAGCTATGGGACCTGTGCCCATGTTAATTAGTTTTCTATTTGTGCTGTAATAAATTATTAATTTAGTGGCTTAAAGCAGCACACATTTATTATTTTATATTTCTGTAGGTCGGAAGTTCTGTATGGGTATCATTGGGCTAAATCTGGGTGTCAGCAGGGCTACATTTTTTTTTCTTTTTCTGGAGGTCCCGGAGAAGATTCTACTTGCAGGATCATTTAGGTTGTTGGCAGAATTCTGTTCCTTGCAGTAGTAGGATTAAGGGTTCTTTCCTTGCTGATGGTCAACTGAAAGCCCAGCTTCTAGGAGCCACCTGTATTCTTTGGCTTGTGGCCCCTTTCCTACCTTCAAAGCCAGAAAGGGAAGGTCAGTTACCTCTCAAGCTCCAGATCTCTTCTGCCTTCTCATCTCCTTGATCGATCTTTCATATGACTAGACAGGGTTTACCAGAATAATCTAGGATAATCCCACTGCCTCAAAGTCTATAATGTTAATCACCTCATTTGCAAAATCCCTTTGCCATGTAAGGTAACATATTCACAAGTTTCAGTATTAGGTCATGGACATCTTTGGGGGGCTGTTAATCTGTCCTAGCACACCATTTTTTGACTTACACTTGTCTTGACCATGATAAATATAAATCCTACAGAAACTCTCTCAGTTTTCACATCCTCCTGAAGTCTTCCTCACATATGATTGGCAATCCTGATCTTTTCTTTCTTTGACCATATTGTTTATACCACATTTTGTCACATTATCTTACAGTACTCTTGATGGTTCAATAAATATTTAAAATATTATATAAGTAGCAGGCTTTGGGGAAAGGAAGCCTGATGGAGTCCCAGTCCCTGGGCTGATGATCACTTCATTGATGTATTTACCACCAAAATGGAGCTACTAAAAGATTCTTATAATATGTTTTCTAGTTTTCTCTCTTACTCTGGCAGCCAGAGTTGATTAGAATTTAAATCATTCTTTCAATAGAGTAGAGCTTCTGTTCTTGGATTTTATTGTTTGTTTCATGAAAGAGCTCCAGTTGACAATTCAGGCATGGTTAGAATTCAGGAAATCTTTGTTGACAAAGATCACATTATAATTACCCTAAATCCAAGTCTCTATGAAGATAATAGAATGTTAGGAAGTTTAGGGTCAGGCTTAATGCCTAGATTTCGTCACTTGTTTTCTGTTCACTTCCAAAGTCTGTTGTATGTCCATAAAGGCAAGGCCAGGGATAAAAATATAAATGTTATCAAAGTATCAAGCAACAGTTCATTAATCTGTTTCCTAGAGCAGTGCTTTTTAGTAAGGGTCCAAATTGAGAGTGGCTATTGAGAAATGACCTTGGGATCTGTGCTATTCTGGTTTACCCACTTACCTGCAGACAGAAAGCTTTAGGCAGGCAAGAAGCCAAATTAGATACCTCTTTGCTTACTGCATGGAGGAGGAAGCCAGGGGTTTTAAAAATTTGTTTTATAGACTTTTGAAGCAGGCAACCCATAGTGAGTGAGAAATAAAGGCGTTTGTCTTGCTTTTGAGCGGCTCGCTGGTTTTATGGCCCAGTCTGATTAGTCTGTGACTCCAGCACTCCGAGAAGAGACTTAAAGTTTCATTCCTATTGATCCTTCCTGTATGCTCCATGTATCCCAAATCATCTCGAGATGAGAACTGATTTCCTGGCTTCAAATCAAGAGGAATGCCAACTTTCCACAAGTACCACAAGAGGAGGTTTCTCTCAGCTATACGTATGTGAGAGGGATGTTGAATTTGCGGCCTCAAATGAAATCGACCCCGAGATGCCCTGACTCAAAATCAGGCCGGAATTCCCTGCAGTGACTTGAATGCAAGCTGGATTTCATCTCACAAGATGAAGGGATGTCTGAATCCCCTGGGGAGACACTAGAGAAAGCCCTAGCTCCCTGCCCCATCTCGACAGGAGGCCTCACATCACTTTGACAACTCGAGAGGAACACGGAGTTCAATGATTCAAAAGGAGACGATGCCTGACTCCTCTCCCAGGTGGCTGAGTGGCAAAGAATCTGCCTGTCAGTGCAGGAGACGTGGGTTCGATTCCTGAGTCTGGAAGATCCCCTGGAGAAGGAAATTGCAACCCACTCCAATATTCTTGCCTGGGAAATCCCATGGACAGAGGAGCCTGGCGGGCTATAGTCCTTGGGGTCACAAAGAGTTGGACATGACTGAATGACTAAACAACAACAATTGCTCCTTCCTGGACAGTGGAACAAGAGTTCTGTCTCTTCTATGTACATGTGAAGGCAGGGGATAGACACTCACCCGTCTCTGGCCTTTCAGGAACTAGACTTTATTGAGCCCCACTTATTTATCAGTCACCAAATTGAGCTCTTCCTGAATATATTTCCTCATGAATCCTCAGTAGCTTTTGAGTAGACATCAATGGCACCTGCTTTGATCTCCAAAGACTCTTACCTCTGTACTCCTCTGCTAAGAGTTAAGGATCCAGATCAGCCACTGATTGTGGGTTGGAAGTTTCTTCGAAAGAAAAACAGTTGTTAGACTGTGTCTTCCATGTGTAGTTCCTTTTGCTGTGTTGCTTTGCTGTATTACTTTATCTGCAGGATTCTTCTCTTTTGAATCCTGCTTCTCATGTAGCAGTTAAGAAATGGTTCTGTCTCCCTAATGTTTTCTTAAAAAGCCTAAACATTTTAGGTTTACAGAAATGTTGCAAAAATTGTGCCTAGTTCACACACACTTTTCACCAAACTTTTCTTGATGTCAGTAACTTATATAACCATGGTATAGTGATCAAAATCAATGACCAAACTCAAGAATGAACACCGATACACCTCTGATCAACACAGTTGTTCAGATTTCACCAGTTTCCCTCTCATCAAAATATCCTTTTCTTGTCCAAGAACCCTATCAAGAACTTCACCTGCACTTACTGCATCCATCTCCTTAGTTTCCTACAACCTGTGACACATTATTTCTGTATCTTTCACCAATTTGACAATTTGGGTGAGTATTTGGGTTGAGATGTTTTGCAGAATCTCTCTCTCATTTGGGGTTTGTCTGATGTCCTCTCATCATTAGAGTAAGGTTGTGCTTGTTCAACAAAAATACCACCAGTGATGTTGCCTCCTGCTCAGGGCATCCCAGCAATAATTCTCATCACTTGGTTAAGGTAGTTTCTGTTGGGTTTCCACCGTAAAGTTATTTATGCATTGGAAATTGGTAATTATAGTGGGGGGGGGGAATTTTGAGAGTGGAGTAATATCTTTTTCATCAAACTTTTGCCCACCAATGTTAGCATCCATTGGTGGAACTTGTCTGTAACAGATATTACTGTCGTGTTGGGATCATGGTAATTTTCTAATTCCTTCTTTATTTTTACATTTATTAGTGGGAATTTTTCTGATAAGAGATATCATGTATCCCCAGTTTATTTATTTATCCAAGTATTTATAATCTGTAGGGACTCCTGGATATTTATTTTACTAATATGGCTTATAAATCCAACACTTTCTCTTCTCCTCTCTTATTTTCTTCCTCTGTCCCTTCCTCCCTCCCTTTCTTCCTCTCTTCTCTTCTATTTTTTTCTTTCACTGTTCAGACTTTGACTGTTTGGAGTTCCTTGCCATTGGCTCTTGTGTCCCTCTTGACATATCTCATTCTTTTCATACTCTTCCTTATTTTTCTCGCATCATGAGATGTCCCAGGCTTACCTTATATTTTCTCTGCTCCAGTCCTGATATCAGCTTGTCCTCTAAGGAGCCTACTCTCATTTTTGGAGAATGGTATTTAGAAGATGAAGATCTGGGTACTGGGCTTACTCCTTGTTACTGTAGTATCATTGATTCCAGGCCCTCTCAGTGGGCAGCATATATACTAACCCAACTATACACATTGTTTATTTACATTTATGTCTATATTCATAAATCTGCATATACATTTAAAACTGAGCTCATATTGGTATCTCTGACTCCAGTCCAACACCACAAGGTCTTCGTAGCCTTCCTTCTTTCCTCACTTTTATGTATGTGTTTATATTCAGGTTGCACTGAGTCTTCACTGCTGTGCATGGGCTTTCTCTGGTTGTGGTGAGCCGGCTTCCTGCTGCATTGCACAGGGCGTGTGGGCTTCAGGAGTTGCGGCTTGTGGGTCCTGGAGCCGGGGCTCAGTAGCTGCGGTCCATGGGCCTAGCTGCTCCGTGGCGTGTGGAATGTTCTGGACCAGGGATTAAACCCATGTCCCCTCCACTGGCAGACGGATTCTTATTCATTGCACCACCAAGGAAGTCTGCTCCTTTTTTATTTTTAACTTCTTTCCCCCCCACAATGAGAAAGCTGGATCTCAATATGTGCAATACCTTTTTATATTTGTTCAGTCCTAGAATATACATAAAGGATTATAGAATTGCTAGCCCAGACTGCTGTGAGAAATAGATTTGCTAAATAGTGTATGATATTTTTGTGTACAGTGTGAGATATTTATCTAATTTTAACGTTTCTAATCAACTTGTCAACATCCATAGGTTGTCCCAGCACCATTTATTAAAATGTCCATTTTTATCTTGGTGCTTTAAGATGCCACTTTTAGCATATACTCAGTGCTCATCGATACTTGTATCTGTTTCTGGACTTTTTATCCTTTTCTATCGATCTAGTTGTCCACAAAGGTGTGCCAATACCATGCTTTTAATTACAGAAGTTTTATAGTGTGTTTTAATGTGTGATATGGCTAGTTTCCCTCTGTGATTTTTCTCTTTCAGTGTTTTCCTAGCTATTCTTGCATATTTGTTTTTCTGTGTAAATTTTAGTTATCAACTTATCTAACTCCGTTAAATAATTTCTTGGTAATTTTATTAGGATTGCATAGAGTTAATAAATTAATATAAGGGAAACTGTCATGTTTAATGCCAGGTCACCCAGCCAAGAACAGAGAATGCCTTACCATTCATTAAAATCTCCTTTTGTCTCTTTCAGGAGCTCTGATATGTCTGATAATTTGCACCAGCCTCTTGGTTCTTCACCTTCCTCAGCCTCTCTGCACACGTGTTCAGGCCGTGCCCTTATAGATCCTTCCCTATGTCTGGCTGCCTCATGGCACTTAACATACATTTTTAAAAGGAAGAAAAGAAAAAGAAGAGAAGAAAGAAGAAAAGGTAACTTGTGATGGGCTCATTAGTGTTGTCTCCCCCCTGCAAAAACAATTTGTATTGTTGTCCTAACCTTAGAATGAAACCATATTTGGAGATTAGATCTTTATAGATGTGATTAAGTTAAAATGAGGTCGTTATGGTGACCTTAATCCAATCTGATAAAAAGGAGAAATTTGGACACAGATTTGTACTAAGGGAGGATCATCTGAGGACACAGGGAGAAGACAGTCATCTGGAAGCCAAGGAGAGAGGCCTCAGAAGAAAGCAACTCTGTTGACAACTTAAACTTAGCCTTTAGAACTCTGAGAAAATCAATTTCTGGGGTTTAAGCCGCTCAGCTAGTGGTAATTTGTTATTGCAGCCTTAGCAAGATAATATATTTGTCTAGAGAAAGTTTTACTTACCTCAAGAGATCAGCCCTATTGATTAATTAATAGTCAGTGTTTCTTTGCAAATTCTACTCTTGAGATATACTTTTTAGACCAGTATGGACGTGCTCTGAGCCTCAATATTGCTGTCATTGAATCAGTCAATATACAAGTGACATGATCAATATTTTCAAGCCATGTCCTCAGGGATGCTAGAAATACGACTTTATTTTTTTCTATCACTCACCCTTATTTCTGTCTTGAGCCTCAGTTCTGCCTGGTAGCAGAAAATTTACCCAGTTAATTCTGGTTTTAAGTATTTCAGATTAGGTCCGTTTGGGGACTTTTTCTTCCCAAATGACTTCTCAGAGATTGGCTCAGAAAAATGCAGTAAATCAGTCATGTTTTGTCGTGGCCAAGCTTGATAATGCCTCCTCTTATAATCTTCCCTGTTTCTCTCCCTATCTTTCATGCCGGCTTTTTGTATTCCCTGAAATGTGTAGCAGATACACCTTCTCTAGGCTGTCCTTTTTCTACAGACTAAAATAACACCTTTGCTTGTCTCTCTGGGTCCCACTTGGAAATAAGCTCAGTCCACCTTTGCTCTCTGAATGCCAGGATTATCTGAGGAGCATTTATTCATCTTTTCTTTCCCTTACACTAAGACCTGATCCCAAATTGGGCATGTAGGGTTAAAAGCCTCTTCTTTAAAGATGGAGACCCACCGCCTCCACTACCAGACACATGGAACTTCCTCATTCTTTCCAATGTCACATTCCATTCTGTGTATATTCTATAATTTATCTAATTGGTATCCCATCAATGGATATCTCTGCTATTGCAAACAGTATGGCCGTGAATATCCTTGTCCATCTGATAGACATTTGCAAATTGATCCAAACAATATGTGTGCAGTTTCTCATTGTCTCTACACTGTCCTCAGCATGTATGAATTTCATCCTACAATTCACCAGTTTCACCAACATTGAGGGCTATCAATCTTCTTGATATTTAACAATTTTGTAGATAAAATATTGCATATAATTTTAGTTTAGATGTTTATTTCTCTTTTTCTGAGATAAGATACTTTTTAATCATATATTTAAAAGCTTTTTATAGTTTTTGTAGCTTATCTGTTCCTATCCTTTTTTCTGTTCTTTTGTTGGTTTGTTGGTGTTATTGATTTTTCTGAGGGGATTGTAAAGGAAATTATCCCTTTGTCTTTCACTTGTTTTAGCTGTGTTTTTTCTTTATTTTTCATTTGTAGTTTGACTTTTCTAATAATGAGTTTTTAATTTTGTTATTAACTTTATCAGTTGTTTTCTTTGGCATCTTAGAACATCTGTGAATATTTAGTACTAGGAGCAGTAGCAAAGAAGTTGCTTTTTTCCTGTTCCTCCCTGCTAGAACGAAAGCGGGAAGAGTACCAGTGCTGTTTTCAAACTTTGCCTTAAATACCTCCTCTGTAGGTCTACATCAGAGTGAATTTGAAGTGTTGTTACTCAATTCTTACAAAATAATCTGGTTGATCCCAATTTACAGAGCTACTGGTGCCTTGTATAGTCCTTCAAAACTGTGGACAGGTTTTTCTGAAAAAAGAAAGAAACAGAACAAAACTAATGGTGCAGAAGAATCACTTGACTTGATGCCATGCCTGAGAAAAGCAACTATTCCACTGTTGATAACTGCTACAATGTACTTCCTTGCCCAAGTTAATGGATAGCAGTGATACAGAGTATAAAGATATGGTGCTTTTTGCTTTCATTTTCTTGACAGATTTCAATGAAATAACAAAGAATATTCTTTAGAACATGTTCTAACATTTATAGCACTTTTTCAAAACTTCTAGTATGATAATGCTACTAGATTAGGGCAGGTAGGAATTGCCTCCTTAAAAAAGGTATTTCATTTCTAAATGCTGCAGAACTGGAGTTTGTTGTCTCTTCTCTTATTACTAGCATAATTTAAATAATCAGGAGAGGTTCTTCAGTTAATTTGGTGCATGCCCTCAGTGTGCCTTAAGTAACCTCTTCCATGTTGCCAGCCTGGCTTATTGTTAGGAAGAAAGGGTGACCTTAAGAAACAGCTGAGTCTGTGTGCTCATTGTTTTCAGTAAGGTGGGCTTGACATCAGCTAACTAAGGCAAGAATTATAGTCCTGGTTAAAATTTTCTCCAAATACAAGTGTACTGCACCCCTACAGTTATCTTTCAGTGTAATGTAGCAAAATAAAGAAAAAGCCCTTCTGGCAGTGCAACTCATTCATTGGGAGATTGTAACATAGCTTCTTTTAAAGCCACACATTAAGTTGTAGTTGCTATTTGTTCAGTTCGGTTCAGTCGCTCAGTCGTGACCGACTCTTTGCGACCCCATGAATTGCAGCACACCAGGCCCCCTTGTCCATCACCAACTCCGGAGTTTACTCAAACTCATGCCCATTGAGTCGGTTATGCCATCCAGCCATCTCATCCTCTGTTGTCCCCTTCTCCTCTTGCCCCCAATCCCTCCCAGCATCAGGGTCTTTTCCAACGAGTCAACTCTTCACATGAGGTGGCTTCATGGAGTTTCAGCTTCAGCATCAGTCCTTCCAATGAACACCCAGGACTGATCTCCTTCAGGATGGACTGGTTGGATCTCCTTGGAGTCCAAGGGACTCTCAAGAGTCTTCTCCAACACCACAGTTCAAAAGCATCAATTCTTTGGCGCTCAGCTTTCTTCACAGTCCAACTCTCATATCCATACATGACCACTGGAAAAACCATGGCCTTGACTAGACGGACCTTTGTTGGCAAAGTAATATCTCTGCTTTTTAATATGCTATCTAGGTTGGTCATAACTTTCCTTCCAAGGAGTAAGGGTCTTTTAATTTCATGGCTGCAGTCACCATCTGCAGTGATTTTGGAGCCCCAAAAAATAAAGCCTGACACTAGAGACCCTCAAACTCTTCTGATGATCACATGACTTTCTTACTGACAGTGCAGGAACTGCCTGACTTAGGGATAAAGAAAGAGTTAATAAGAACTTTCAGTTTTTATTTTTTCCTTTAAAAACATTTGGCTCCCACATATGATTTTACTTTCTTTTGCTTAATACCATTTGAAAATTACTGTTAAATGACATAAATATATGAAGTTATTACCAAGTATCCAAGTGCTGAAGCAGATTTAATACTTCCTTCCTTTTTTCTTGAAAGAAAAATCTTGGTCATTTTGTCTTTTACAGCAGAAGAAAACACACAGGAACTTAAAAAGTTTGTTATAAAATTTTTCAAAATTTGAAGTTGAGGTATAATTTACATATAATAAAGTGCACAGATTTTGAATTTAGTTTTATTAGTTTTAATAACTGTGTGCATCCACCATCCATAAAAACAGTGTAGAATATTTCCATTTCCTCCAGGAAGTTCCCTTGTGTCCCTTTTTAGTCCGTACATGCCTCTTCTTACAACAGGCAACCTGTGACTGGACGTTTGGATTGTTTCCAGAGCTTTGCTGTCATGGGTAAGTTTTGCGAACGCTGTTGTACGCATCTTTCTGTGGATGTATGTTTTCAGTTCTCTTGGGTAAATGCCTAGAAATGTAAGTGCCAGCCATGAAGTAGAGGTATATTTGTAAGAAACTGCCTAATAATCTTCCAAAATACTGTACCATTTCACATTCTCATGGCAGTGGATGAGAGTTCCAGGTGCTCTACATCATCACCAACATTTGGTAATATCAGTTTTTTATTAAAAAAAAAAAAAGATTTACTTATTTATTTGTGGCTGTGTTGGGTCTTCACTGCAGTGCGCAGGCCTTCTCTAGTTGTGGTGAGTGAGGACTACTCTGCATTGCAGCGGCTTCTCTTGTTGCAGAGCCCAAGCTCTAGGCGCGTGGGCTTCAGTAGTTGTAGCATGCAGACTCAGTAGTTGTGGTCCACAGGCTTTGTTGGTCTGTGGCATGTGAGATCATCCTGGACCAGGGATCAGACCTGTCTCTTCTGCATTGGTGGGTGGATAATTAACCACAGGGCCACCAGGGAAGTCCCAGTGTGTGATTTTTGATGTTAACTATTCTAGTGGGTATGAAATGGTATCTCATTTTGACTTTATTTTGAATTTCCCTTGAATAAAAAGGAACTTCTTTTTATATCCTCTTGATCACTTATTTGTATCGCTTTTTTTGGGTGAAGAGTTTGTTGAAATATTTTGTCCATTAAAAAAATTAGGTTGTTAGTTTCTTTTTCTTAAGTGTTGATTTGTAAGAGTTCTTTGTATATACCGGGTACAGATTTTTAAAAACATGTTTAGCAGATATTTTTTTCCCTAGTGTGTAGCTTGCCTATTAATTTTGTAACTGGTAGTCTTTAAGGAGCAAAATTTTAAAATTGTGATGGGTCTGTTTATCAATTTTCCTTCAAAAGCTAGTGCTGCTGTGACCTAAGAAATCTTCAACTACTCTAGAGCCCTATGGCTCTAGTTTTCAGGTTTATATCTATAATCCACCCCAAATTAATTATTTATGTGTAGAGTGGAATAGCAGTTGAAGTTTATTTATGTATTTGTTTATTTTTAAAGTATTTTACAGAAGACTTTATTTCCCTCATAGAAATTCCTTGACTTCTTTTTTTTTAAACCAAGCAATATATGTGTGTGGATCTATTTCTGTAATCTCTATTTTGTTCTATTAATATATTTTTCTTTGTAGCACTAGCACACTCTATTGATTACTGTTACTACCTTGTGAGTTTTGAAATCAGGCAGTATACTTCTTCAACTTTGTTCTTTTTTTAAAGAACTACTTCCGATTCTTTGCATTTCTGTAAACATTTTAGAATCAGCTTTTCTACTGGAATTTTGGGATTGTACTAAAACATCAATTTGGGTAAAATGTGTATTGACAGTGTTGAGTCTTTCAAACTATGAACATAGTATCTTTCCATTTATTAGGTCTTCTTAATTTCTTTCAGAAATTTTTATAGATTTTAATCTATACAGCTTGTGAATTTTTTGCTAAAATTATTCCTATGTACTTGATGTACTGTGTTGCTATAGTACATGGTATTGTTTTAAGATTGCACCTTATTATTATTTGTTGTTTGTATGTAGAAGTACAATTGATTTATATGTTTTGCCCTAATATTCTTCAAACTTGCTAGATTCATTTGTCAGTTCAAATATAATTTTTTTTTGCAGCTTCTATAGGAATTTCTGGGTACCCAGTCATAATTGCAAATAATGATAGTTTTATTACCTTTCAAAACCATATGGCTTGTTTTGATTTTTTTGCTGTATTTGCCTATTCCTATTAATTCTAGTACAATAATAGTAAAATATTTCTAATGTACTGGAATAGAAAAATGAGTAGAAATGGTGAGAATTAGTTTCTTTCCTTGTTCCCAGTATTAGGGAGAAAAATTTCAGTGCTTCACTTTTATATTATTGTATTAGCTGTTAACTTTTTATTATTATTACCAATATATTATTATTACTAATATTCCCTTTATTAGATTTTCTTTTCCTCATTTAGAATATTTCTATTCTTTCTATTCCTATTTCCTTCTATTCCCTTTATTAGATTTTCTTCTCTTCCTTATTTGCTGAGTATTCTTTTTAAAATTATGAATAAGTGCTGAATTTTGTTTGCTGAATTTTTGCTTTTTTGTTATTTTCAATGATAATTTTATAATCTTTTTTCTAATTCTGTTCATGTGTCAATTAACATCAGTTAATTTTTATACCAACCTGTATTCTGTGTTTATGTTTGTTGTATGTTGTTGAATTTGATTTATTACTATTTTATGTCTATTGTATATATATTCATAAAGTCTATTGGCTTGTAATTTTCTTGTTTTTGTTAGGTTTTTGTATTAGGATTATGCTGGCATCAAAAGGAGTTGAGAACTATTTCCTTCTTGATTTTTCTGTAAGATTTGTATAAATCATAGGATTGTTTCTTAATCAACATTACAGAATGACAACACTCGAGGCATGATGAGTTGATGGTTCAGCACTTTCCAAAATTTTATTTTTGAGTCATCTGGTATTTTAAAGGAGATATCTAATAGACTTTTAATTATGAATTTCTCTACTTTTCCTAAACCTCTCCATTTCTCAGTTACATAATCAGAAGTCAGTTTGTGTGGTTCTAATTCCTTGAAGATACATTTTGATTTTTATGTAATACCACCCATTATGTATAAGGATAATACTAAAGTGATCATTTATAGTTTGTGTTATTTGCAGTATCATGACAGTAAGCATTTCTTACTCTCATCCAATGTCCCTGACATTAAAACCTGCACAATAAATATTTCATAGATTTACCCAGAAAAAGAAGTACATTTTTTTAAGCAAATATGTAGGTCTTTCAAGAGTTTGAACTTTTTAAAACTTAGTTACTATGAAGCTCAAAGTTGAATTTAGCATTCAGTTATGATATCTAACTTACACCAGTTGCTTTAGATAGCTTTGGTAGCTCAGTTGGTAAAGCATCTGCCTGCAATGCAGGAGACCCTGGTTCAATCCCTGGTTGGGAAGATCCACTGGAGAAGGGATAGACTACTCACTCCAGTATTCTTGGGCTTCCCTAGTGACTCAGCTGATAAAGAATCCGCCTGCCATGCGGGAGAACTGGGTTTGATCCCTGGGTTGGGAAGATCCCCTGGAGAAGGGAAAGGCTACCCACTCCAGTATTCTGACCTGGCGAATTCCATGGACTATGTAGTCCATGGGGTCGCAAAGAGTCGGACAGGACTGAACAACTTTCACTTTCACTTCTGAATTGGTAAAGAGATTGGGAAGAAAAGAATTAATAAAAACATTTTCACTCTTGCCCACTGAAAGCTCCATTTAACTGAACACACAACACCAGATTCTTAAACTAAAGACAAGTGGAATGATTTACCTGCTCCACACCACTGGTTCCAAAGTGGAACATTCTTAGCCCAGGATTCTTTTTTAGTGTTTAGTAATGGATGGGTGGGAAGAAATTCCTCTTGGATCATGACTTGACTCAGTTTTTGGTTAAAAGCAGAAACCATAGATGACATATCAGATCTCAAAGCAGCATCTGAGTAAGAATATGGAAAATCTGCACTATGGTAGTCCTAATCCACTAAGTGTAGCCCTCACTGAATTCACTTTGTCCTCTGAACCTCTTTCTTGCTTCCAGTTGGGTCATCATATGTCCACCTGGGTTTGTCACTGGTCCACCATCTTCAGTGCTCTTAAGTCATTTCTTAAATATTGATACATTTGGGTCATTGGAGACAATGTTCTTTATTAATACTAGGAATCAAAACAATTTTGTGGTTAGATCTCATTGATTGGTATAAACCTTTTACTCACTGATTCAAAATAATACATTAATTTTTTTCAAAAGAGATAAAAAAAGATACAAAATTTCACATGGAGGCTATACTTGATATCTTTTCTTATTCTCGCAAAGTGTGATGATCGTAAAAATACTCAAAGAAATCTACTCCTAGGTGCTTGGCTTACCTAACTACTCTAATTGCCATTTTTCCTTTTTTAATTGTTATTTTCTTATTTTATGTCTCCTGAAATTGTGAACTGCCTAACATTTTTTTTTTAAATAGGAGGGTTATAAAAATACTTAACAATCTAAAACATTGAACAGGTTGTGGTAAGTCATTTTTATAGTTCTTCCCCCAAGAAGATTGTAGAGTCATCACAAGTTGAAGGTAGGGTCATCCACTCTGCATGGTCAAATTAAATACTATTTCTGCAGGAAAGCAAGAAGTATTACATAGGAGAGTGATGAATACATAGATATGTGATGCTGCCTCTGTTCCAATAACCTCTACATTTGCATCTCCTGCTCAGACTTTTCCCTAACTCCATCTTGTATTCCCAGAATGTTCTCACATATATCTAAATGACATCTTATGGTTAACATGTCCTAAAGTGATTCTTGATCTTCCTAACCATGCCTCATCCTCCCATGCCCATCTCCTTTCAGTAAATGGCAAGTCCATACTTCCAGTTCCTCTGACAAAGCACCTCAAAGCCATCTTTGACTCTTCTCTTTTACTCACATCCCACATTTGATCCACAGTAAACTTTATCATTACATCTACAAAATACACTCTGAAAATGAACCTGTAGCAATGATCACTTTCACTATCACTGCCATGGTCTAAGTCATTTCCCACCTGGTTTGTTGCAATACTTTTCTAACCTACTTCCATCTTATTCTTTTCAGAATAATTTCAGTAATGCAAAGATTTTGTTAAAGTCTAGGTCAGATCTTGTAACTCTTCTGTGCCACTTCCCTGTTCCAGACTCTCCAAGAGCTTCCTTTCCCTCTGACATAGAGTGAAAGCTAGACAGAGACTTTCCAGTAGTCCATAGCATGTCCATGATCTGGCTGAGGATCACCTCTCTGAGCTCATTTCTTCCTCCTCCTCTCATGCCTGTCATTCCGCTCCAGCCTCACTGTCTTCTCGGGGCATCCTGTCTGGACCACTTTCTCCAGGTATCATCATGTGTTACTTTCTCATCACTTTTAGACTTTAATCGCTGTTACTTTCTCATTGAGGATTTTCCTGGCCACTGTAATATTGCACTCTCTCCTGGGTATTCTCTGTTCCATTCCACTGCTTTTTTCCCCTTCTTATATTTTATTATCACTCACAAATTGTGCTCCTTTCCTTGGGCTGCTGTAACAAAGAACCACAACCAGCTCTCTCAAAGCAACAGGTATTTATTCTCCCGCATTTATAGAGGATAGACATCCAGAATGAAGGTGTAGCAGGGTTAGTTCCCTTTGGAGGTTCTGACGGAGAATCTGTTTGTGCCTCTCTCCTGAATTTTGGTGGTTACTGGTCATCCTTGGCATTCTTTGGCGTGAAGCTGCATCACCCCAGTCTCAGCCTTTATTGTCACATGGTGTTCTTCTCATGTTTCTTTTCCCCCTTCTTAGAAGGACATGAGTCATGTTGGATTTAGGGCCCACCTTAAATCAGTATGGGCTTCCCTGGTGGCTCAGATCATAAAGAATCCACCTGCAATGCAGGAGACCTGGGTTTCCTCCCTGGGTTGGGAAGATCCCCTGGAGGAGGGCATGGCAACCCACTCCAGTGTTCTTGCCTGGAGAATTCCATGTACAAAGGAACCTGGCGGGCTACAGTCTATAGGGTCACAGAGAGTTGGACATGACTGATGGGACTTAGCATGTACATCTGGTCATCAAAGCCATGCTTTCTCCTTTTGATCCAGTATGATCTCATCTTACCTTGATTACATCTGTAAAGACTGTGTTTCTAAATAAGGTCATAGTCATAGATTCCAGATGGATATGAATTTTAAGGGAAAGTGACACTATTAAATTCAGTACACTAATACATTTGTCTTCTTTACTGTCTGTTTCCCTCACTGAAAGATACATTTGGGAGAACTTTACTTATCACTACATCCCTGTTCATAGAATAGTCTGAGACACATGTTAGGGCTTAGTGATGTTTATTAAATAAATAATACTCTTGGTTGGTCAGACTAGGTTTTAATTAGATGGCAGATGCCCAGCTATATTGCAGCTGATGATGATTACTGTGTTAAAGAGAGTCCATTTTTCTAAGTGAAGCCTATAGGCTAGTAATTCAATCATAATACTTTATTCCTTGATTTTTCCTCCCAGATCTATTCACAGACCTTGGACTAGCCTCCAGTCACCTCTGAAGCCATAACTTAGAAAATAATATCGGTTGTAAAAGACTCTGAGGTCTTGAATAAATGTACCATATCCACGCAAGGACCATTCCTTAAAGACAGTGCTAATGTCACTCGATGATAGAGGGCACTAAATAAACTCTTGATGTGTTTCTGACTTTTCTAAATTCCCTGGATAATAGGAATCACATAAGACAGTCCAAGAAAAATATTTCCAAACAAAGCAAATAAAAGCCCCCAACATACTTTTGACGTCAAAGCAAAGCTCTTCTCACATTTAATCCTAGTGTGTAAACTCTTGGGTACAGATGAATCAACAGCAGCTAAGTTAACAAATAAAATATGAAGCCTCGTATCCCAATATGAGCCTTCCCATCCCATTCAAAGAAGGAAACTTCAAGGCATGCATTTTTCTCTCAACTAATGGAAATTGCATTTGATTAGCAAAAGTTGCTGCCACTGATTTTTAAAAATGAAATGATTGCCTTTTACTTAAAAAGTTATCTCAGTTTTATTGCTTGCTATTAGTAGACTTAGAAAAAAGAGCATTTTGGTACTGGTGTCGTATGAGTTTTATGAGTTGTGTCGTATGAGTTGTATGTATATGAGCTGATTATTTGCTAAAGTTGTGGGTCATTCACTTGAGTGAGATTTCTTGCCAGGTGTTCACATGACTTTTTAATTTTTATCATAACCATATTTGAAGTGAGACGGTGTCCTGCCAGTAGGGTGCCCTGCAGAAACTGAATGTTTTTCGCTTGGAGAGAGACTGTTAAGGACTGATCTGTATCCACCTTCTACCCTTCTCCCAATTCATATGTTGAAACTCTAACCCTCTGTACCTTAGAATGTGACCTTATTTGGAAATAATGTCTTTGTGATGTAGTTAGTGAAGATGAATCAGTTAGGGTGAGGCCTAAATCCAGTATGACAAATGTCCCTGTAAAGGGAAGAGGGGAGGGTTGGGCACAGAGACATGCACACAGAGAGAGCTCTATGTGAAGATGAAGGTAGAGGTTGGGCTGATGCTTCTGTAAGCCAATAAACGCCAGATTGCTGGCAAATCAGTGGAGAGTCATGGAATAGATGCTTCCTCACAGTCCTTTGAAGGAAACAGCCCTGCTGATTGATTTAGGACTGCTGGCCTCCAGGACTTTAAGACAATAAATCTGTGTTGGTTAAGCCACCCAGTCCATGGTACTTTGATATGGCAACCCTAGAAAACTGATATACCCTGGAAGGCACTTTGGTGGAACTCTTTCAATATGGCCTTAGCCTGGCTCCCTTCATGGTGTCCACTTGGCTTGGCAGACAGGAAGTCACATGCCGTCTTTTCCTCCCAAACTCCCAATCCCTCCCTCTGTTTCCATGTTCTGTAGTATCAGGAGATTCCAGGTAACTCCTCTCCTCAGAATTTTCCAGTTCAGCAAATATGCAGCCAGGGGAGTGATGTCACGTTCCCCTTTTGCAAAAACCCCAGACTCACTTGGAGTTCTCTTCACTCAGCTGAGAAGTGAAGACTGAGGAACCTACAGTAAAGGAAATGTTCTCTAATAACAAGCTTCTGCCATTCATTGGCATTCATGCATCCGCCTCCTTGCATTCATACATCCTCCTCTTTACCTTCATTCTGTTGGCAAATATTGTTGAGTGTCAGACCTGAGGCATTAACAAAACAAGGTTCCTGCTCCCTTGTTTTCTAGAGATGAAGACAAACTATTAACAAATACATAAAATATATAATATGTCAGATGATGTTAAGTGCTGAGAACAATAAAGCAATATGAGAAGGGTTGATTTTATAGAAGAGGAAAAACCTCTCTGATATAGGAACATTTGTGTGTAAACTTGTGGGAATTGAGAGGAGAACAGGGAGGCTGTTTGAAGGAAGAACCATCCAGACAGAAAGAGTAATAAATGCAAAGACCCAGAAGTGAGAGCGCAGGTGGTTTGTTCGCAGAAAAGGAAGCAGAGCAGTATGGCAGCAGCATGGTGATGAAGGAGAAAATTGGTAGTAGATGAATTCCGAAAGGTGGGGTGCTTGCAGACCCGGAACGGGCTTATGAACCATTGAAAGGACTTTTGATTTTACTCTGAGAGAGATTGGAAGCATTGAATTATTTCAAGCACAGGAGTGACATGATCTAATGAATTTTAATGAGGATCTCTCTGGCTGCAGGTGAAGAATAGTCTGCAGAGAGAGGAGAAGAGAGGTCAATGTTATGAGTCTGTGAGCTGCTGACTAGGATCCATTCTTTCTCTCTTTTCTTGTATTTAGAAATTCCTAATTAACAGAACTGATAATGAAATCAGATTAAAAAATTCCCCAGACTACATTAACCAATCTTCCATGCACACAGGGGAGGTCTTGTGGCTAGTTCTAGCCAATTAAATGTCATCAGATGTTGTTGGGAGGGGCTTCTAGAATGCCAGTTAGAAAGGGTGCTGCCTCTGCCAGGGTGCTTTTTGCCTGTCATCTTTCCCTTCTTCCTGCATCAAATATGAATATGATGGTTGGAACCAAAGGAACCAGCATTAGGGAAATACAATTTAAAAACATAATGGTATAAAATAGTGCATACAACTCAACAACAAGAAAACAAACAACCCAATTGAAAAATGGACTGAAGACCTAAATAGACATTTCTCCAAAGAAGGCATGCAGATGGCCAAGAGGCACATGAAAATATGCTAAATCTCACTAATTATTAGAGATCTGCACATGAAAACTACAATGAGGTACAACCTCATGCTTGTCGGAGTGACTTATTGCCAAAAAATCTACAAATAACAAATGCTGGAGAGAATATAGAGAAAAGGGAACCTTCCTACACTGTTGGTGGGGATATAAATTAGTACAGCATTATGGAGAACAGTATGGAGGTTCCTTAAAAAACTAAAAATAGAATTACCAAATGATTCAACAGTCCCACTCCTGGACATATATCTAGAAGAAAACTAATTCAGAATGATACATGCACCCCAATGTTCACAGAAGCATTATTCACAGTAGCCAAGGCATGAAAACAACCTAAATGTCTGTTGGCAGGTGAATGGATAAAGAAGATGTGGTACTTAGGTACAATGGAATACTACTCACAATAAAAAAGAATGAAATAATGACTTATGCAAAGATGTGTATGGATTTTAGACATATATTATACTAAGTGAACTGAGTCAGAAAGACAAATACCACATGATATCACTTACATGTGGAATCTAAAATATGACACAAGTGAACCTATATAAAAACCAGAAACAGACTCACAGATGTAGAGAACAGACTGTGGTTGCCAAGGGAGGGATGTGGGGGGAAGGATGGATTAGGAATTTGGTGTTAGCAGATGCAAGCTATTATATATAGGATGGGTAAGCACAAGGTTCTGCTATAGCATAGGGAACGATATTCAGTATCCTGTGATAAACCATAGTGGAAAAGAATGTAAGGAAGAATGTATACATATGTATAACTGAATCACTTTGCCATACAGCAGAAACTAACACAACATTGCAAATCTACTATATATTAATTAAAAAATAGGGGTGTAACTACTCATACCTATCAGAATGGCTAAAATTTAAGCAAGACGATAGTACTAAGAGAATACTGCACACGGACATATACTGTGCACAAACAAAACCCTGTGCACAACAGGAGCCAGGAGAAAGGAGCAGCGTCCCCACAAGAGACTGAGCCAGACATGCCCATGAGTGTCCAGGAGTCTCCAGGGAGGTGTGGCTTGACAGTGGCCTGCTGGGGGTCAGGGGCGCTGAAGACAAGTCTTATTGAAGGAGTTCCCCATGACTGTCCTCCTTAGCCCTCCATAGTTTGGCCTCAGGCCAAACAACAGGGAGGGAACACAGCCCCACCCATCAACAGAAAACCGAGTTAAAGGTTTACTGAGCATCTTAAAGAGATGGGAATACCAGACCCCCTGACCTGCCTCTTGAGAAATCTGTATGCAAGTCAGGAAGCAGCAGTTAGAACAGGACATGGAACAACAGACTGGTTCCAAATAGGAAAAGGAGTAAGTTAAGGCCGTATATTGTCACCCTGCTTATTTAACTTATATGCAGAGTACATCATGCGAAACACTGGGCTGGCGGAAGCAGAAGCTGGAATCAAGATTGCCGGGAGAAATACCAATAACCTCAGATATGCAGATGACACCACCCTTATGGCAGAAAGTGAAGAGAAACAAAGACTGTCTTGATGAAAGTGAAAGAGGAGAGTGAAGAAGTTGGCTTAAAGCTCAACATTCAGAACACTAAGATCATGGCATCTGATCCAATCACTTCATGGCATTTAGATGGGGAAATAGTGGAAACAGTGGCTGACATTATTTTTCTGGGCTCCCAAATTACTGCAGATGGTGATTGCATCCATGAAATTAAAAGACACTTACTCCTTGGAAGGAAAGTTATGACCAACCTAGATAACATATTGAAAAGCAGAGACATTACTTTGCCAACAAAGGTCCATCTAGTCAAGGCTATGGTTTTTCCATTGGTAATGTATAAATGTGAGAGTTGGACTATAAAGAAAGCTAAGTGCAGAAGAATTGATGCTTTTGAACTGTGGTGTTGGAGAAGACTCTTGCGAGTCCCTTGGACTGCAAGGAGATCCAACCAGTCCATCCTAAAGGAGATCAGTCCTGGTGTTCATTGGAAGGGGTGATGTTGACGCTGAGATTCCAATACTTTGACCACCTGATGCAAAGAGCTGACTCATTGGAAAATACCCTGATGCTGAGAAAGATTGAGGGCAGGAGGAGAAGGGGACGACAGAGGATGAGATGGTTGGTGGCATCACTGACTCAATGGACATGGGTTTGGGTGGACTCCGGGAGTTGGTGATGGACAGGGAGACCTGGAGTGCTGCAGTTCATGGGGGTCACAAAGAGTCGGACATGACTGAGCAACTGAGCTGAATTGAACTGAGCATGGCCCCACCCATGAGAACAAGACCCAGTTTCCCCCACAGTCAGTCTTTCCCATCAGGAAGCTTCCATAAGCCTCATCCTTATCCATCAGAGAGCAGACAGAATGAAAACCACAGTCACAGAAAACTAACCAAATTGATCACATGGACCACAGCCTTGTCAAACTCATGGCTCAATATGAGCCATGCCGTGGAGGGCCACCCAAGACAGATGGGTCATGGTGGAGAGTTCTGACAAAACGTCCACTGGAGAAGGGAATGTCAAACCTCTTTAGTATTCTTGCCTTGAGAACCCCATGAACAGTATGAAAAGGCAAAAAGATAGGACACTGAAAAAGGAACTGCCCAGGTAAGTAGGTGCCCAATATGCTACTGGAAAAGAGTGGAGAAATAACTCCAGAAAGAATGAAGAGATAGAGCCAAAGCAAAAACAACCCTCACTTGTGGATGTGACTGGTGATGGCAGTAAAGTCCGATGCTGTAAAGAGCAATATTGCACAGGAACCTGGAATGTTAGCTCCATGAATCAAGGTAAATTGGAACTGATCAAACAGGAGATGGCAGGAGTGAACATTGACATTTAGGAATCAGTGAACTAAAATGGACTGGAATAGGTGAACTTAATTCAGATGATCATTATATCTACTACTGTGGGCAAGAATCCCTTAGAAAAAATGGAGTAGCCCTCATAGTCAACAAATGAGTCTGAAATGCAGTACTTGGGTGCAGTCTCAAAAATGACACAATGATCTCTATCCATTTCCAAGGCAGACCATTCAGTATCACAGTAATCCAAGTCTATTATCCAACCACTAATGCCGAAGAAACTGAAGTTGAACAGTTCTATGATGACCTAGAAGATCTTCTAGAACTAATACCAAAAAAAGATGTCCTTTTCATATTAGGGGACTGGAATGTAAAAGTAGGAAGTCAAGAGATAACCTGAAGTATCAGGTAAGTTTGGCCTTGGAGTACAAAATGAAGCAGGGCAAAGGCTAACACAGTTTTGCCAAGAGAACACACTGGTCATAGCAAACACCCTCTTCATGTGTAGATGACTCTACACATGGACGTCACCAGATGGTCAATACTGAAATCAAATTGATTATATTCCTTGCAGCCAAAGATGGAGAAGCTCTATACAGTCATCAAAAATAAGACCAGGGTCTGACTATGGCTCAGATCATGAACACGTTATTGCAAAATTCAGACTTAAACAAAGTAGGGAAAACCCAAGACCATTCAGGTATGACCTAAATCAAGGGTCTGACCTTACCCCTGTAAGGGTACAGGTCTGACTTAAATCGAATACAGTGAAAGTGACAAATAGATTCAAGGGATTAGATCTGATAGACAGAATGTCTGAAGAACTATGAACGGAGAGGTTCGTGACACTATACAGGAGGCAGTGATCAAGACCATCCCTAAGAATAAGAAATGCCAAAAGGCAAAATGGTTGTCTGAGGAGGCCTTACAAACTGAGAAAAGAAGAGAAGCTAAAGGCAAAGGAGAAAAGGAAAGATATACCCATTTGAATGCAGAGTTCCAAAGAATAGCAAGGGGAAATAAGATAGCCTTCCCCAGTGATCAGTGCAAAAAAATAAGAGGAAAACAATAGAATGGGAAAGACTAGTGATCTCTTCAAGAAAATTAGAGATACCAAGGGAATATTTCATGCAAAGATAGGCACAATAAAAGACAGAAATGGTATGGACCTAACAAAAGCAGAAGATATTAAGAAGAGGTGGCACAAATACACAGAACTATGCAAAAAAGATCTTAATGACTCAGATCACACACGATGGTGTGATCACTCACCTAGAGCCAGACATCCTGGAATGCGAAGTTAAGTGGGCTTTAGGAAGCATCAATACAAACTAAGCTAGCGGAGGTGATGGAATCCCAGTTGAGGTATTTCAAATCCTAAAAGATGATGCTGTTAAAGTGCTGCACTCAATATGCCAACAAATTTGGAAAACTCAGCAGTGGCCACAGGACTGGAAATGGTCAGTTTTCATTCCAATCCCAAAGAAGGGCAATGAGAAAGAATGTTCAAACTACTGCACAATTGCACTTATCTCACATGCTAGCAAAGTAATGCTCAAAATTCTCCAAGCCAGGCTTGGAGAACCAAGAACTTCCAGATGTTCAAGCTTGATTTAGAAAAAGCAGAGTAACCAGAGATCAAATTGCCAACATTCTTTGGGTCATCACAAAAGCAAGAGAGTTCCAGAAAAACATCTCCTTCTGCTTCAGTGACTACACGAAAGCCTTTGACTGTGTGGATCACAACAAATTTGGAAAATTCTTAAAGAGGTGGGAATACCAGATCACTTGACCTGCCTTGTAAGAAACCTGCATGCAGGTCAAGAAGCAGCAGTCAGAACCAGACATGGAACAATGGACTGGTTCCAAATTGGGAAAGGAGTACATCAAAGCTGTATGTTGTCACCCTGCTTATTTAACTGATATTCAGAGTACATAATGCGAAATGTCAGGCTGGATGAAGCATAAACTGGAATTAAGATTGCCAGGAGAAATATCAATAACCTCAGATATGCAGATGATACCACCCTTATGGCAGAGAGCAAAGAGGAACTAAATAGCCTCTTGATGAAAGTGAAAGAGGAGAGTGAAAAAGCTGACTTAAAGCTTAACATTTGAAAAACCAAGATCATGGCATCCAGTCCCATCACTTCATGGCAAATTGATGGGGAAACAATGGAAACAGAGACTTTATTTTCTTGGGCTCCCAAATCACTGCAGATGGTGACTGCAGCCATGAAATTAAAAGGTCCTTGGTCCTTGGAAGAAAAGCTATGACCAACCTAGATAGCATATTGAAAAGCAGAGACGTTAGTTTGTCAACAAAGGTCCATCTAGTCAAAAGCTATGGTTTTTCCAGTAGTCATGTATGGATGTGAGAGTTGGACCATAAAGAAAGCTAAGTGCCGAAGAATTGATGCTTTTGACCTGTGGTGTTGGAGATGACTCTTGGGGGTCCCCTGGACTGCAAGGAGATTGAACCAGTCAATCCTAAAGGAAATCAGTATTGAATATTCATTAGAAGGACTCATGCAGTGTTTTGGCCACCTGATGTGAAGAACTAACTCATTGGAAAAGACCCTGATATTGGGAAAGATTGAAGGCAGGAGAAGGGGGTGACAGAGGACGAGATGGTTAGATGGTATCACTGACTCGATGAATGTGAGTTTGAGCAAGCTCTGGAAGTTGGTGATGGACAGGGAAGCCTGGCATGCTGCAGTCCATGGGTTCACAAAGAGTCAGACAGTACTGAGCCAATGAACTGAACTGAACTGAAGAGAGGACTAAGAGAATGTGGTGTAGTTGGAACTCTCATACATTGAAAATGGAAATGTAAAATGTACAACTCAAGTTTTCGTAGAAATTTTAATCTACCCTCACTGTGTGATCTATCTATCTCATCTATGTGTTTACCCAGTAGAAGTTTAAACTTAAGTTTGTGTAGAAATGTGTATATAAATGTTTATAGAAACTTTATATATAATCTCTAAGCACTGAAAACAACTGAAATGGCCTTTAGTGGATGCATAGGTAAAGAAACTGTGGTATGTCCATGTAATGCAATTCTCCTCAACAACAGAAAAGAATGAACTATTGATACATGTGACAGCGTGCATGAATTTTTAATGATTTTGCAAAGTGAAAAAGCCAGATTCAAAAGATTTAATACTCTCTGATTTCATTTATATGTCATTACAAAATAGGGAAAACTGTAGAGATAGAAAAGAGACGAGAGGGGATATAGTCTGCAGAATGGGTTGATTATAGAGGGCAGTGTGAGAAAATTTGGGGGAGTCAATGGAACTGTTCTACATCATTATTCTGGTGGGCATACATCTCTGTGTGTTTGTCAGAGTCCATAGAACTGTACATCACAGGGTGAAAATTTTATAGTATATAAACTAAGAAATAATTTTTTTAATGGGGGAAAAAGATTGGGAAAATTGTCAGTCTAAATCTGGATTTTCTATTACAAAGTGGGAAAATAAAATTATCTTGATTCCTGAAACTCAGTTTTGTGGTTCAATAAAAGATAACTTAATTCCCCTTCATGGATACATAGTCTGGTTCTCATTTTTTAAACAAGTACTTGTGTTAGAAAGGCAACACAGGGAACAGAAGAGTCTGAACAATTGAGTTTGGTGTATTTTTTTCCATCTTAATATCTACTCCTGGAAACATTTGTAGAGGGTCAGAACCAACTGAAAGATAAGTCATGCTTTTAGCTTCTTTTCTTTCTGGTACATAAATGTTAATATGCCAGATGAATTGCTCTATAACAGTTGTTGTAGGGATAACATAGGGATAAAAAAACCAATTTCACCTCTCCCAGAAATCTCTCTCAGTTGAGATATGTAATTTTCAAAGTCTTTATATACAAATGATTTAGTTATTTTTGTTATTAGGGATGAAAATGTTTTGGAAGGAATATTTAGCTCTGGGTAGCAACCGAATGAGACAGCTGAAATGCAGAATCCCAGTAAATAAAGCTGCAGTCTGCTCAGCTCACCAGATGGAGAGCCCTGCAAGGCTCTTATCCTGTCACCAATTAACCCCCATCAATTTTCTTTCCAGGGACAGGCTAAGAAAATTCTGCACTTGAATACCCACATAGAAAATCCTCAAGCAATTCCCTGCCTTGTCCCCAAGCTACTCCAGATCACTCTCCAGGAGAAGCGAGACCAGCTCTGGTTTAACTAGCAGGGAATGCCAAACGGGTGAATGACATTCATTCGACTTTGTGCCTGCACATGGTGCAAGTGTTCTAAGATTAAAAAAAAAAAAAAACAACCCGAAGATGTGTTTGGAGAGGCAGATGAAGTGGAGCTCAGTCACTGTGTTTCTACTGAAGGAGATTTCTGAGTCAGAGACCGAGACAGACACTGTGTTTTATCTCCTTAGAGGAGCCCTCACCATGTGTGATGATGCCCTCGCATACGAATGGCTCCATGCTATTCGAAGTTGGCCTACAGAGGCAGTGCTGACCTGGTTGTCTTTCTTAGTGTATCCTGACTAGAGAGTAAAGAAGAACAGGGGCCGTAAATATCTAGAAGGGCCCCCAAAGCCTCTCTTGAACATTCTCAAGTCCAGCGGCATCTGGACCTTTTACTGGGCTACAACCCGCTTCAGTATTCTATTTTTAAAGCAGTTCCTTGGCCTGCTGGGCGGTCGTGGTGTCCTGGCCCCCAACAGTCATCTTTTCCAGCTGTGCAAGGGCAGTGCTTTCCAGGAGGGTGGGGTTGAGGGAAAAGAAGGGATGATGGGCCAAGCAGCGAAAAGCCTCCCCACCCGTGTTTATGGCTGGGTACAGAATCCTTCCTTTGTGACCTGAAATACACCTGACACATAGGCCAGGACTTGAAAATAAGACTTAAGTAGAGCTGAATCCAGTGATATTGGCTAAATTGTGATTCCACATGGGAATAGTTTCCACAAGCCATTAGTAGAGTTAAAATGGGAAGTTGGTACTGAGAAGTGTGTGCCTTGCACAGAGGAGAGATTGTCCTTGGTCCCCAATCTCCAACCGCTTGCCCCAACCTTCCCTGAAGCTGTTGCACTTTTTTCCATCTGCATTGTATCCTGATCCCACGTCCCATTTGTTCCTTTTTCCCCATCAAATCCCAGTTTTATTATGATATAATTGACATACAACATTGTTTTAGTTTAAGATGAGCAATATAATAATTTGATATATGTAGGTATTGTGAAATGATTACCCTTGAGTTTCGTTAATGTCCATCATCTCACATAGTAACAGTTTTTTTCTTGTATTATGAACTTTCAAGATCTATTCTCTTCAGTTCAGTTCAGTTGCTCAGTCGTGTCCGACTCTTTGCGACCCCATGGACTGCAGCATGCCAGGCCTCCCTGTCCATCACCAACTCCCGGAGTTTACCCAAATTCATGTCCATCGAGTCGGTGATGCCATCCAACCATCTCATCCTCTGTCGTCCCCTTCTCCTCCTGCCCTCAGTCTTTCCCAGCATCAGGGTCTTTTCAAAGGAGTCAGCCCTTCGCATCAGGTGGCCAAAGTATTGTAGTCTCAGCTTCAACATCAGCCCTTCCAATGAACACTAGGACTGATCTCCTTTAGGATGGACTGGTTGGACCTCCTTGCAGTCCAAGGGACTCTCAATAGTCTTCTCCAACACCACAGTTCAAAAGCATCAATTCTTCGGCGCTCAGCTTTCTTTACAGTCCAACTCTCACATCCATACATGACTACTGGAAAAACCATAGCCTTGACTAGACGGACCTTTGTTGACACAGTAATGTCAACATTACTTTTAATTTCTATTTTATTTTTAATTTTAATTTCTACTCTCTTAGCAACTTTTAAATATAAAAATATTTGTTAACTGTGGTCACCATTGCTCTACATTGGTCCTGTAAGACTTATTCATCTTATAACTGGAATTTTGTACCTTTTAACCACCTTCACTCCTTTCCCTCACCTCCCACCTGACACTGGCAACCACCAATGTGTTCTCTGTTTACATGTCTGTTTTTTAAGTATTAATTTATAAGTGAGATCACATAGTATTTCTCTTTCTCTGACTTCAATTAGCATAATGCTGTCGAGGTCTGTCTGTGTTGTTGCGAATGGCAGGCTTTCATTCCTTTTTATGGCTGAAAAACATTCCATGATACCATTTTCTATGTCCACTCATCTGTAATGGACACGTAGATTGTTTCCATGTGTTGACTGTTATAACTAATGCTGCAATGAACATATTTGTACAGATACCTCTTGGAGATAGAGATTTTGTTTCCTTCAGATACGTACCCAGAAGTGGGATTGCTGAATGACATGGTAGTTTTATTTTTAATTTTTTGAGGACTCTCCATACTGTTTTCCATAGCAGCTGTGTCAATTTACAGCCTTGCCAACAGTGCACAAGGAACCCATTTTCTCCACATATCTCTTCTCTTTCTGATGACAACCATTCCAACAGGTCTAAGCTGCTGTGTCATCGTGGACTTGCATTTCCACAGTGATTAGTGTTGTTGACTATTGAGCATTTTTTCACTTTTCCATTTCTCATCAGGACTCTTGCAGCAACCTCTTGACAATAATCTCTTGCTTCTATTCCAGTTTGTTTCCACATTATGTCCAGAGTGATCGTATAACTTATATACCAGGTTTTATCAATCTGCTTGAGACATCCAGTGATTTCCTTTCCACTTAGAGTAAACCCCAGCATTTTAAAAATCATGACTTATGAGGCCTTGAACTCACAGGGCTTCTACCCACCTCTCTACCTTCAGTCTAAAACACTTGCCTACTTGCTCATGACATTCCTGGACAACCCTCCTCTTCCTCAACATTCGAAGCCCTTCCTACTCCCAGCCTTTATCCATGCTGTTCCATTTGCCTAGAACACTCTTTCTCCAGCTCTCTGCATGACTGGTTTCATTCTCAGAAACTCAAGCCTTTCCTGACCACTCCTGATAAGATGGCTACTGCTAGGGATTCTGTGATCATTACCCCATTTATTTTCTTTAGAACATTTTCCCAAACAAATACTTCTTTGCTTATTTAGTGTCTTCCCTACAAGAATGTATACACTGTGAGGGTAGACAGCTTGTCTTGTTCATAGCTCTTTCCCCAGTGCCTAACACAGTGTAGAACATTGAAAGGAGCTTTTAAAATACTGGTTGAATGACTCAGTGACTATTAAGAGAAGGAACAAATGAGTGAGTGAGTGAGTGGCTAGAAGGAACATCTGGTTTCCCGATCTTTTGTTGGCTCATCTCAGGAAGTTTTTGATGATGACTTAGCTATCTGTGGTACTAGTGGTAAGGAGCCTGTCTGAAAATGCAGGAGACATAATGAGATACAGGTTCAATCCCTGGGTTGGTAAGATCCCCTGGAGGAGGGCATGGCAACCCATTCCAGTATTCTTGCCTGGAGAATCCCATGGACAGAGGAGCCTGGCCAGCTCCTGGATTTTTCTATATCTGGATTTCTCTATATCTGGATTTCTTTTTCTGAACCTTCTGGGCCCAATTACTTGTAGACAAGGTGAACGTGTGATGACTGGCTCTTCAAACACCCACTCTCCCCAGCTTGCAGCTGAAGTAGCAGACCCAGACTTCATCCTAAGCTCTTTCTTTCCTTTTCTCCACACCCAGTCTGATCAGCCACTGTGATGTCTTATGCCTGCTTCCTAATATGGAGCTTGACTCTTCTGCTTCTGACTACCTCCACTGTTGCTCTGGTCTGTTTATCACCAGTTTCCCTGCCTGGACTACTTTAGCAGCATCCCAAAGCCTTGAATCCTTGAGTTAAGGTTTAATCAAATGCATCTTTGACACCAAAGCCACTGATGTGAAAAAATGTAGGTCAGATCGCCTTTCTCCTCTGCTTACATTCCTTAGTGACTTCTGACACTTAGGTAGGTCTTCACTCAACTCACAAAACCTTAGGAAGTTGCCCTTATCTTTCACTCCTTTTGTATTGGCTTCCCCTTCTCCCCCAACTGGCATATTCTAAATTCTGACTGTGATCGTTCAGTCCTTCAGGCCCCATGGACTCTTTTTTTCCTTAAAACCATAGGATGCCCCTGGGTTTGGGGTACTTCACCTGGCCATCTCCTGTTCATGCTTCAGGCTGACCAAAGGGGTACTCCTCCCAGGAATTCTCTCTTGTCCCCTCTGCCTAGATGAAGCACTCTTGCTAGATCCTACTGAGGCAGATACTACTTTTTCTGTCACAGCTCTTGTCCCTCCTGGATGCAAGAGTTCCTCAGGGAAGAGACACTTTCTAGTTGGTTCACCATTTCTGGCACCTGGCACAGTGCCTGGCACATAATAAGTGCTTAATAAAAAAGGTGCTAGTGGTAAATAACTCTCCCGCCAGTGCAGAAGACATAAGAGATGTGGGTTCAATCCCTGGGTCGGAAAGTTTCCCAAAAGGAGGAAATAGCAGTCTCCTTCAGAGTTCTTGCCTGGTGAACCCCATGTATAGAGGAGCCTGGCGGGCTACAGTCCATGGAGTCACAGAGTCTGTCACAACTGAACTGAATTAGCCTGCAAAAATGTGTTGATACCAAGAACATCTCTGGATTCTTCTCTAATACATTCAGTGGTGGTTGTTGGGAGACCCTATTTCTCTGTGGTGTTCCATTCTGATTCTCACTGTTTTCTTTTTCCCATTTATTTTTATTAGTTGGAGGCTAATTAGTTTACAATATTGTAGTGGTTTTTGCCATACATTGACATGAATCAGCCATGGATTTACATGTATTCCCCATCCCGATCCTCTGGCTCTGCTGGGTTTTTTTGCTTTGCGTGGACTTTCTAGTTGCAACAAATGGGGGCTGTGATCTAGCTGTGGCATGTGGGCTTCTCATTGTGGTGACTTCTCTTGCTGCAAAACTTAGGCTCTGGGTGCAGGGGCTTCAGTAGTTGCAGCATGTGGGCACAATAGTTGCAGTTCCCGGGCCTTAGACCACAAGCTCAATAGTTATGGTGCATGGGCTTAGTTGTTCCAGGGCCTGTAGGATCTTCCCGGAGCAGGGATCGAACCCGTGTCTCCTGGATTGGCAGGCGGATTCTTTACCACGGAGCCACCAGGAAGCCCACTGATGCTTACCCTTGACTTCACTCTGTTTGTACTCTGCCTATTGCCTTGGCACCTGGGTAACCCCCCCACCCCCAATGTACCCAGACTCTGGTTCCTCAAAAGCCAAGTTCAGTTTGAGGTGGCTCTTCTCAGCATACTCTGTCCCACTCACCCTTGCTCAGTTCTTCCATTAGATTTGGCAGCAATCAGAGAAGAAATAAGCATTTTTAATGCCCGTTGTTGAACAGAAGGAAACTGGAGCCCAAAAATGAAGTACTTGCCTCAGGTAGCCATTCTTTAATAAAGAGGTCTTAGGTCACAGGTCGTCCATGTGTTAAAAACTTTTCCAAATTCTGTAACTCCATAACAAGCTAAATAGAAGGAAATTAAATTCTCTGGGATGACATTCAGGGACTTGGTAGATTGCCACTCTATCTTGCCCATACTTGAAAAAATGCATGACAAAGGATACTCAATGAGCTCCGTCTCCCCTCCCACTCACTTTCTCTGGAAAGCCCTGATTTTAGGTGTGAGATCCGCCTGCCTTTGGAGCTGTTAGTAAAACTCCCGGATCTCGTCTGTCAGCCTAGGTCTCAGCAGTTCGATCCCATTATGAGAATCTCCCTCCCCTTCACTCCCACTCAGACGTTTTTTCCATATCTTGCAGTTTGACACTTACCCATGAAACATCAAGAAAAGTCACTTAAAATTGGATTTTTCTTCAGTCAGAATGTTGAAAATAACAAGATTCAGAAGGAGATTGTAGTAATAAACTTGACCCCTTTCTTACCTCCTCTGGCCGTTCTTTGGCAGTCTCTTCTCAGCATTGCCATGGAAACCGCTGACTCCTTTCTTGTCAGGGTGATTATACCTTTTCAGATTTTGACAACTGGAAGATACAAGTGAAAGAAATCCAGACTCTTTCATTCCCGCTCCCCCTTCCACTGATGCTGCTCATGCAAATTGGAGAAAATGGGCTTTGTTATGTTTTATTTTGTATTCTGCTGACAAATACAGTGCATCTGTGAAGTGTATGTGTGAGAAGACTGGTTGCCCAGACGTTTGGGGAAGCATCGGATTTTCTTGCTTTTATTATATTACTTTAACTACCTGCTTGACAGATACAGTAATCATTACAGATTGGAAATAGCTTTGTCAGACAGCAATTTCCTGAGATGGGCAACTTCAGAAGTGTGCATAATGTATTGAGTTGACATCTTGCAGGGAGATCCAGGAAAAAAAAAAACTTGTGAAAGGGAAAAGCTTATTTTAGCAACAGACTTGGAAATTTCACAGACGTTATAGAGTTCTTTCAAAGCTCTGCATGATTTTTCCTCATCAGCTGCTAATTAAGGACATTAATTTATGTATTTGTTTGATACTGGAGACATAAGGCTTAGTTCAGCATGAGTTGCAATTTATCATAGTTTTAGTGTCTTTTAGATAATCTAAAATTATACTTTCCAATAAGTGATTTATGAGGAGTTTATAAGTATTCTTATTAAATCAGCATTTTTTTAAATGTATCATTCTCTGCTGTTATGTACCTCTGGAGACTATTAAAGTTTATTACTCAGTGTTCATTTTAATAAGAACCTTCTGACATTCCCAAGGGCCGGAGAAAAACTCTCCATGAGTTTCTGCCCAACACTGAATGTGGCTTTGGTGGTAAGGCAGTCCTCTTCATCAATACTTTGAAGGGAGAAATAAGTCGATGGTTCAGATTTCAGCTTTGAGACAATGGCTTAGGCCGGAGCTTCCTAGTCATTTTTACTTCATGACTCACTTGTAAACTTCCAAATTTGCAGCAGCAAAACTGGCCCACAGTGAATGGGTGCACATCTGGAAAACAGGAGTGTTGATAGCTGCCGGTGAGGCGTGGCCTCGCTGCCACACGTCCCATGCACCTGAGTTGACTGGGTCCCGAGTTCTGACCCTGGAGGGAGAAAGGAGAGACAAGGACTTGCGGGGACCTGGAAGAGGGCCCTAGATTGTTGGACCCGCGTTGTCTTGGAAGCATTTTAATTGAAAGAAATTGTCTGAGATTCAGACAAAAAGCCAAACTCACTTCCCAGACAGACATGGGGAGAAAGATAGAACCTCTGCCTTCCAGACACCCTGCCCCATTACACACCTGAAACCATCACATGTCCCAGTTGAGAGGTTAAGAGTTTAACACTTGAGAATAGGACTACAGGCTTTCCTTCTCTTCTGTCTGATATTTTAATTCTTTTTCATAAGCTATGCAAGAGTACACTCAAACTGCCTTTCTTATCATGCTGAATTTGGCATGATGTCTAACTGGCTGTCGCTGTTGCCTGCCAAGCAGTAGTTCAGTGTTGTTTCTCTAGTAGTGTTTGTTTCTGTAATTATTTAAATAAATATTTTATTGCATATAATCCTTAATATTTAAACATGTGTGGAAAACAGGGAAACTGAATTGTTGACATTAGTGATGAAACTATCAAGATGAAGATTATTCTCCGCCCCCCCACCCCAGTAGTGTTCAATTTTTAGCTTCAGTCGACACTTATCAGACCTGAGTTGCCAGTGATGTTCAATTGTAAAGGAAGGGGAAAAACATAAAGGACAAGTTGGGAATATGTTGTTGAAGATGGTCCAAATGGCATGGTGTAATTAGAGATTTTCCTTTGTCTTTTAGCTTTTTTGGAATAGATCCTCCCCTCATAATATATAAGGCCGTTGTTCAACTTTTCTATATTTGGTGTTTGTTTGTCTTCTTAGGAATTCATCATGTGTAAAAATTAATAATTATCTCTCTAACCCATCACCTTTATGCCTTTCTGCAAATGAGGGCTATTAGTTTAAGAAAATGTCTTTGTCTACTAATATGCTAGCATAACTACTTATCATTATATGAGTTAAAATCCAGGTGTCAATGTTGCCAGTTTTCAAAGCTATAAACTCATTTTTAACACTTTGTTTACCACAAATACTATTTTTATATTTTATTTTATATCTACCTTTGAATAGATAAGGGAAATCTTCCCAGGGAGACTACTTGTTAGAACTATTTAAATGCAACTATAATTGCCCTGGGATTTTAAAGCAAAAAGGAAATAAAACAATAAACCCAATAGATATTACTGCTAACATTATTTTAAAACAATTGTTTTTCTAAAAACCTTTACTTTTGTGACCTGGAAAGGCATAGAGAGGAAATGGAAATAGTGGGTAGGGGTCGATTACTCCTATAGGACTAAGTCCTCAGAAATGAATTGAAATTAAATTGTTATTAGCTCTTACCCAAAGTATCTATATTGAGAAGGACAATGGAATAACACTGTATTGACCAACACTAGAAAGTGAATAAAAACACATTCATGTTATAGTGGTAAATCTCCATCACACATGCTAAATCTGGCCTTCTGTTTAAATTCTTCCAGTCCCTGAGGTATGTACTGAAACTTATTAGTCCTGTATGCACCTGTGATGAAATACAGGTTAGGTGAAATACTAATGTAGTTCAGTATAATTCCAACATAGTAAGAATGTTACTCCAAAATGATAGACTCCTTTCCTTTTTTTTTTTTTTTTTAAACTGAGATAGAAAGATGTTATACTGCTTTCTTTGAAGATGGTAAATGGGGCTGTCAGCCAAGGAATGCTGGTGACCTCCAGAAGCTAGAAAAAAGAAAAATAAGGAAACAGTTTTTTTTCCTAGAACCCCCAGAAGGTGCATAGACCTGCCTATATGTTGATTTCAGCCCAGTGACACCTATTTTGAACTTCTGATTCACAAAGAGTAAGATAATAGATTTGTGTTGTTTTAAGCCCCTAAGATTGTGGTAATTATTTCAGCAGCCATAGGAAATGGATACACTGATGACTGTTAATATTTTGATAGCACATGGAAAGAAAAGATGACTCCTGCCCCTCAGTGCTATGAAATGGAAGTGTATTTGATCTACGCCAGGGCATGATAAACCTATTGGCCTTTCTTGGTCATGGTTTAGAAATGGACCTGTGTCCCAGTTCCATTCAGTGAGGCATAAAGGGAAGACTGATGGTAAAGAGACTTTCTGGGAAGAATTTTGCTCCTTTTTATGAAGAGCTTTTGAGATGAGAAATCTTGCCCTTTCCTGCCTGCTCTGACCAAAGTTAAGGGAGATTTTAATGGTTGAAGCTGCACTGAAAGACTTGATAATGATGGTGGTGTAATCTGTGGTAATAAGAGACTGAAAAGTGTGGTCAGAAGGCCTGACCAATAGCAACTAATGACTGCTTGAGGTGAAGAGACGCTTGATTTATTTTTGTTACTTAATTGTGAAGAAAAAGCATTGAACTTGCAGTTCAGGCAAATTTAGTTTTCTGCAGGGAGTTTGTGGTTGATTCAGGAACATTAGATCATGAACTTAAGCTGTTCTGTCAGAAAACAAGCATCGAACAACACACTGGCATCATTGTTCCAGTGTAGGGCTGGTAACTCACACAAAGCATTTCAGAAAAATCTGTTTCTTCCACTGAGCATTTTATGAAAGGACAAACAAATCAAGTCCCTTACACTGAACTTGACCAAGACACACTTGCTACAGAGAAACATTCCTTTGTAAGATGGGTCTCTCTGGAAGCTTCTATAAAGGAATTTCTCTCTCTGGAGAGCCTCCTTCTGTTTTTCCTGTGGTAGTAAAGAGAAGCCCAGTTGCATTTCCAGTTATCTAGGTCAGAAATCTGAGCCTCTGCATCTTTTCCTCCTCTCCTTTCCCTCATCTAACACCTGCCTGTTGCCTTTACGGTTCTCCATGTCTGTGTCCTCCTCTCTTTCTTTCTTGGTTCAAACTTTCTCCATCAGAAGTCTAGGTTACTACCGTGATCTCCCAACATGTCTCCCCATCCCCCTCTAATCCAGGCTGCAAACTTCAGGCAAGTGATGTTTTCAAAATGCAGAGCTGATCATCACCAACTCCGGCCTCCCAGTTATTTGACACCTCCTCATTCCCTGCAGGGTACAGTCCAAACTTCTGAGCCTTCACCACTAAATAATAAGAGCCAGCACGTGGCTCTTCATTGAGATCTCTGGCTAGGACTCTTCCTTCTAGAATCTTTAAGTCTAGTCAGTCAGAAGGAGACCTTCAGGTCTCTGAAGGTGACTGTTTCATCCCTCCCTCCCTGCCTTTCATCATGTTGCCTCCTGCCCTGGAATTGAAACCCTTCGCCACTCTGCAAACTCCAGTCAAACATCACCCCTTCTGTGATGATGCTCTGGCCCTCTTGTCGGTACTCAGGGGGAAGGGCCACGTCCTCCTTGGTGCTACACCCTCCTTCATTACCATTTTTGGCTATCTCTGTGTGCCTTTCTTACCGTGTTATATTTTTGATAGTCTTAGAAATTGTTCTCCCCATGTTAGGTAGTGAACTCCTGTAGAATAGGAATACCATTCTTAAGTTGTCTGTCTTTTGTTCAGGCTCAGTACAGTACCTGTTACATACAGGATAATCAATTTCAGAGATAAATAAATAAATACATATTGGTGGGATTTTAGGAAATTAACTTCGGAATTGATGTTTTTAGAGCAAAAGGAAAATTCTATGTATTATTTTGAATTTATATATTATTTATATCACATATTTTATATATAATTTATGTGCTATTTAGTCCAACTCATTCTATACTTCTAGACTGCACTGATCAAGTTGTCCTTTAAACACTTGAAATGTGGCTATTTTGTACTTGAATGTTGTGTAAGTGTAAAATACATACCAGATTTCAAAGGCCTAGTCCTCTCTCATTATTAATTTTATATGATTATGTTTTTTTTTTTTTTTCTTTTTTTGGCAACGTGCTGGACCTCAGTTTCGATGAGGAGACGGTAGTGAGTTCTCACTCAATGATTATGTTTTTATAATGATACTGTTTTAAATATATAAGACTAAATAAAATATATAATTAAATTTAATTTTGCCTACTTGCTTTTGCTTTTTTAAATATATGACTACTGTTTTAAATTACTTGTGTGATTCACATTTGTGGCTCACCTTTATTTCTCTTGGACAGTGTGATTCTAGAATAGGAGTTGACAAACTCAGGCACGTGGGTCAAATCTGACCAGCCACCTGTTTTTTGGTGTCTATTAACCAAAAAAAAAAAAAAAAATTTTTTTTTACATTTTTTTCCAGTTTCATTCTGATTATTTTCATGGTTGCATTTTAAATGTTTTTGTATATACCTACATAATAGCCTCGATTTTGCTTCTGGGCCCAGAGTATAACATATTTATAATCTGGCCCTTTAAGAAAAAGTTTGTTGATCCTGTTGTAAAAGATAAGGCCTCGTAATGATGATAATAGCATGAAACAGTAGCTGTTGCCTTAATAGTGATAGCTCACCCATCACATATTCTGTATGTCTTGATCTGTTTGAGTGCTTTGCTTATAGTAACTCATTTCATCTTCAGACCTTATTGAGGTAGCTACTATTGTGGTCACCATAGTTTGGAATAGGTAATCAAGACACAAGAAAGGTAACTAACTTGCTGAAGGATGCACAACTAGTAAATGTGGGGACAGAGTTTTAACTCAGGCATCTATTTTGAGGTTGAGAGGTCAAAGACGAGAGCCTTGAAGATGAGAATCACGGTGGCCAGCCTTCGGAAGTTGACAACGACCAATTGAGAGCCATCATCGAAGCTGATCCGCTTACAACCACATAAAAAGTTGTCAAAGAACTCAGTGTTGACCATTCTGTGGCCATTTGGCATTTGAAGCAAATTGGAAAAGTGGAAAAGCTCAGTAAGTGGGTGCCTTGAGAGCTGACCACAAATCTAAAAATCTTTTTGAAGTGTTATCTTCACTTATTCAACACAACAACAAGGAACCATTTCTCAATCAGATCATGACATGCAATGAAAAGTGGATTTTATATGACAACTAGTGATGACCAGCTCAGTGGTTGGACCAAGAAGAAGCTCCAAAGCACTTCCCAAAGCCAAACTTGCACCAAGAAAAGGTCATGGTCACTGTTTGGTGGTCTGCTGCCCGTCTGATCCACTACAACTTTCTGAATCCTGACAAAACCATTACATCTGAGAAGTATGCTCAGTAAATCGATGAGCTACATCCCAAACTGCAATGCCTGCAGATGGCACTGGTCAACAGAATCAGCCCAATTCTTAACAACACCCAATCGTACATCACACAACCAATGCTTCAAAAGTTGAACAAATTGGGCTATGAAGTTCTGCCTCATCTGCCTAACCTCTTGTCAACTGACTGCTACTTCTTCAAGCACCTCACCACCTTTTTGCAGGGAAAATGCTTCCACAGCCAGCAGAAAGCAGAAAACGCTTTCCAGGAGTTTGCTGAATCCCAAAGCATGGATTTTTATGCCACAGGAATGAACAGACTTATTTCTTATTGGCAAAAATGTGTAGATTGTAATGGTTCCTATTTTGATTAATAAAGATGTGTTTGAGCCTAGTTATAATGATTTAAAATTTCATGGTCTGAAACCACAATTACTTTTGCACTAACCTAATAAAACAGTTATCCATTTGTTTTTGAATAGGTTATTTGTGTAGTTGCATAAAATCTAAGTACCCAATGATATACCATTTAAGGAATGCTTATTCTGCCCACTCTGTCTGCCAGTTTCCCAGACCCTTACTCTAGAGGCTGCCATTGCTATTCATTTGCTGCACATACTTTTTTCCCTAGCTTTATTGAGATATGACCACATATAACTAGAGAAGAACATGGTAACCCATTCTAGGATGCTTGCTTGGGAGATCCCATGAGCATAGGAGCCTGGCAGGCTACAGTCTATGGGGTCACAAAGAGTCAGACAGGACATAGTGACTAAACAAACCACATGTAACATTGTATAAGCTTAAGGTTTGATTTGATACATTTATATTTGCAAAATGGTTATCACCATAGAGTTGTCTATACACTTCTTTTGATTTATACTTTATTTTTCTTTCTCAGAGGGAGGGAACTTTTCCGGAGTCCTGTCAATTCAGGTGAGGATATTCACTTTGATATTAGCAACGGTCATGCATATAAGGGGGACTTTCCAGGAGGTTCAGGGTAAAGAATCTATCTGCTAATGCAGGAGATGCAGGAGACACAGGTTTGATTCCTGGCTTGGGAAAATCCCCTGGAGGAGGAAATGGCAGCCCTCTTCAGTTTTCTTGCCTAGAAGATCCTGTGTACAGAGGAGCCTGGAAGGTTACAGTCTGTGAGGTCACAAAGAGTCGAACACGACTTAGCATGTACACAGCACATGTCGGACACGAACACAACATGGTACACACATGCATGTAAGGTCCTACAGGTCAGTGATTTCTAGCTCTGTGTTATTAGTGGAATTTCTTGTGCAAAATGCAAATTATATCTGTGAGTTAAGTGATTCGGATGGGAAACACCACTTCTGAAGATAAAGGAATTTTGTTTTGGATAGTAAGTATTGATCTACCCAATGAACAACTTAATTTTTTGATTTACATCTTTGATTTATAAGTATAATCACCAGTAAAAAGCACAAAACCCATCACTGTCTCATAGAAGATCCATGGAGATTTTTGGGGGTAATATTGCTTATTGTGAACTTTCTATCCTAACACAGATTAATCCCTTCTGTTTAATAACTGTTTTTTCACTTGATAATAGTTAATCTCATTTAATAATTCTTTTTGATAAAATAAGAGAAGGATAGCATTGATTCTAAGCCACATAAATATAATATTTTATAAATATAAGATTAAAAAAATGTCTACATCAAACATATTTTTTCTTTTTTGTTAGTGAAAACAGGTGAATCCTCAGCTCCAGAAACTTGCAGCCTCATTCAGGTATAGGCTAAATTGACTCATGGGTGTCAGCCCAATATGTGTTCCAGGAATGAATTTCCATCACAGGTTTTATTTGGGAAAGAAAGATGTATATGTTTTTCAACTTTAATAGAAATCATACAACCTACTTTGTAAAATTTTCCTATAACTTGGGGGCAGATGTTTGGCTGAAGAGTCTAAATACTTTTTTTTTCCTTAAAGCAACTATTTGTTGAGTACTTTCTACTTGCATGTCACTGAGATAAGAGCCTTACATGTTTTAAGATGTATGAGTTATTATTTGCATGTTGCAGATAAGAAAACTGAAGTTTAATAAGCTTTACTAACTCTCTAGATTCAAACTAGGCCTGTTGGACTTTAACATTCTGTAATGTAATACCACTTGTTTAATGACTTATATGTTTTAAACTGTTATAAATCAAGAATTATTTGAAAAGAGCTGAGGAATTTCCTACTCAAAGGAATCTTATGGGGAGTCTTTTCATCAATCATCTAAACATGTAAATACAGTCCTTCTAATTTAGTCTTATATTTATTTTTGTGATTAGGGTGTGATTTAGGATGACAACATTGATTGGCAGGTTTCTAAAAGACCAGCACATCTTTTTCTCAGGAAGAATTAGAAACTTCAGTGACTCTCTATGAAAAATAATCAGTGTAAAATTTTATCATCAACAGAGTGGTAATGAGCTCCTTGCCTCTTTTTAGTTTATCTTCTTATGTCTTAACTGCTCTTGAAAAGATAGAATCTTTTCTGTCAGTGAGCCACTATACTGGTTTGTTTTCTTCCGAGAATTAACAACACAATTTAAGGCCCAGTCCACCCATTTTAAACCATATTTAAGTCTTCATCTGTCAGGGTCTTTAGCAGTTGACAAGCATCGATCCATTTATTCATTCATTCTCTAAATATTGTTTGACAGTCTACTTTGGGCCAGATATTGTGAGTAGGTATTGCAAATTGAATGTTGTACAAAACAACTATGGTATACTTTCTGATGGACTTTAGAATCTCATGAGGAAGATATTTCTTTTTCTTTTTTTTTTTTTTTTTACTTTTATTATTTATTTACTTATTTATTTTTTAATTTTTCAGTGGGTTTTGTCATACATTGATATGAATCAGCCATAGAGTTACACATATTCCCCATCCCGGTCCCCCATCCCACCTCCCTCTCCACCCGATTCCTCTGAGTCTTCCCAGCCCACCAGGCCCGAGCACTTGTCTCATGCATCCCACATGGGCTAGTGATCTGTTTCACCACAGATAATATACTTGCTGTTCTTTCGAAACATCCCACCCTCACCTTCTCCCACAGAGTTCAAAAGTCTGTTCTGTACTTCTGCGTCTCTTCTTCTGCCCTGCATATAGGGCCATCGTTACCATCTTTCTAAATTCCGTATATATGTGTTAGTATACTGTAATGTTCTTTATCTTTCTGTCTTACTTCACTCTGTATAATGGGCTCCAGCTTCATCCATCTCATTAGAACTGATTCAAATGAATTCTTTTTAACGGCTGAGTAATAGTCCATGGTGTATATGTACCACAGCTTCCTTATCCATTCATCTGCTGAGGGAAGATATTTCTTAAGCGAATAAAACAAAGTTATAAAATACAAGAGGAAAGGCAGTCTAACTCAGTATGAATTTTGGGAATAGTAACTTTTAAGTAATTAAAAGTTACATAACTTTTAAGTTAAAATAACTTCAAAGTGATTAAAAGCCAAGTAATTAAAAGCCATTAGGCTTCCCTCATGGTAAGGAATCCATCCACCTGCAATGCAGGAGACCTGTGTTCTATCCCTGGATCAGAAAGATCCCATGGAGAAGGGAATGACAACCCACTCCAGCATCCTTGCTTGGAGAATAGCATGGGCATAGGAGCCTGGAGGGCTGCAGTCCATGCGGTTGCAAAGAGAAGGACACAGCTAAGTGACTAACACTACACTAATGCCATAACCCTAATGTTCTTAAGTTATTGGAGTGATCGACTTAAGATTTACTGATTGCAAGTTTATAGTTAGTATTCCTGTAAATGGTGCTTGAGATTGCTTGAGAAATTTTATCTTTCAAGTTATTTAGAATTTCAAATACCGTATTTATTTTTTCATTTTTTCAATTTATTCTTTTATTCAGGCATTGATAGAACTTGTCTTGCGGGACACTGGTATAGCAGTCTTGGTTCTCAGGAAGCCAGAACCCACGGAGGGGTCAGCATATTGTTACCATGTGATTCATGCTCAAATATGACTCCTTTGTTGTGAGACTATGGAGCTGGAGCAGCAAACTCCATCCAGGAGTTGGGAAATTTTTTTCAGGAGAGATGATACTACATCAGTGAACAGAGCTTTTCCTTGAAAAAAAGAGGGATGCATTCTAGAAAGAAGGAGCAGCATATGTAAGGGAATGCAAGTTTTATGTATCTGAGGGACAGAAGGAAGTTCAGCTGAGAGGAGCGTAGGAGTGTAGATGAAAAATGAATTTGAGGGGAGACACTAGAACCTGCCCATGGGGTATCTGGGATCCCTGCAGAAAAGGCTGAGTTTACTCCCAGTTGGTCAGAAACCTCTGATTTTTATTATTTATTTAGCAGTATAGTCTGAATTTTTCAAGTTTATCTTTCTACTGAGAGACACACAGGGAAAATGTGTGTCTTAGAAGTAAGTTTGAGACTGTTGAAACACAAGTGAGAAATAAAAAGAAATAAAAATCTGGGCCTTGTGGGAGGATCGAGAAGGAAAGTAGACGTGAGAGACATTTGAGAAGTAACACGAATTGATTTTCCTTGTTGAGCAGTATGAGGTCCACGCGAGGAAAGAGAAAAATCAAGATGGCCGCCATGCTTTACGTCGAGAGCCGCTGGATTGAGCCGCCGTTAGTCCAGAGAGAAACAGGAAACAGAGCAAGCGGGGAGCGGGGCTGAGAGGAAATTGCCGCGCTTGGGACGCTGCCAGGCTGAGCTGTCCCTGAGTGGGAAACGTGGATGTGGAGGCAAAGGTACCGAAGTGAATGAAGTCTAGGCCTTCCCTCAAGGAGGGTACGAGCTAGGGGAGGTGGCAGATTGTAGGCAGGTCATTTCTGTAGAGCAGGTGTTTTAGTCTGCTTGGGCTTCTGTAGCAAAATATTACAGACTGGGTGGCTTATAAACTACAGAAACTTCTTCCTTACGGTTCTGGAGGCTAGAAGGCTGAAGCCAGAGTGCCAACATTGTTGGGTGGCGACCTTCTGGGTCGCAGACTTCTCGTTGTGTCCTCACACGGGGGAACGGGTGAGGGAGCTCTGTAGGGTCTCTTTTATCAAGAGTACTAATCCCATTTATGAGAGTGGCACCCTCATGACCTAAGCACCTCCCGAAGCTCCAGCTGCTAATGACATCACATGGGGCATTAGAACTTCAACACGCGAGTCTTGGGAGTCGCACAGACATTCAATCCGTAGCAGCAAGATTAGCTAAGATACAAATCACCATTAAATCACAGCAGTGGTTATAATATGTAGCATAAAAACAAACCACAGCTCCTCAGTTACTCCTATTTGGTAAAAAAAATAGAGTCCATGTAATGAGTTTCTAGGTCTTCCCTGCTGCCTCAGCTGGAAAACAATTTGCCTACAATGCAGGAGACCCAGGTTCGATCCCTGGGTCAGGAAGATCCCCTGGAGTAGGAAATGGCAACCCCCTCCACTGTTCTTGTCTGGAGAATCCTATGGACAGAGGAGCCTGGTGGGCTACAGTCCATGGGGTCTACACGTTGGCACTGTTAAGTCTTTGATTTTTTTCTTCTGGGTAAGAATTTTGTCTGGTTCTATGAATTCTAGAGCACTCTGATATTTCTAACAAATAAATACTTATAAAAGAGTAATGAAAATAGCATTTGCTTTCTTTTAAAATCTCACTTCCATTTCCATGCTTATCCCACAGCTGCTCTTTTTGGCTCGAGTTTTAATTGTTTCCTTTCTCATATCCTTTTCCTCTGTATATTTTCCTCAGTCTGCTTTTTTTTTTTTTTTTTTTAGATATGGCACCATCTGAGTTTTTGCCATTACAAATGTCATTATCCTCCAGTATCATTTACAGTGCCCTGAACTACCTTATCCTTGGGAAAAGAATGGAAAAAAAGATCTGAGTTTGATATTCAATATATATTAATCTCACAAATATTTGGCCAGTTTCTACAACTTTTATTCACAATTTTCACTGGGGATTTTTTTTTTAATTAAAGGGGCAACTAGAGAAGGTATTATTTTAAGGATTTATACAATTTAAAGCTTCCCTGGTGGCTCAGCTGGTAAAGAATCCGCCTGCAATGTGGGAAGACCTGGGTTCAATCCCTGGGTTGGGAAGATCCCCTGGAGAAGGGAACGGATACCCACTCCAGTATTCTGGCCTGGAGAGTTCCATGGACTCCAATGGGCTCACAAAGAGTCAGACATGACTGAATGACTTTCACTTTTATACAATTTAAAAAGATTCCTCTAAGGATAATTTTGGTGTGGCAGTTAAAGAGTGTAATATATAAAACCAGTTATCCTCATTAAATATATTTTTCATCATCTTATAATAGTATATGTTACATTAGTCTCTAATGAGTTATTGACATTTTTACAAGTATAATTTTACTATTGTTATTTGGGGGGAGTTTACCTTACCTCTATTACTTAACAGCCAAGAAGTCCATTCTAGAGGAGTGCTGTGGATTCAGAGTTGCCATAGTGAACCCCCTGTGGGCAGCTTTTCTCAACTGAATCCTCCTCCAGTTACGGGGAATCCTTGCATGGCCCCTTACTGTGGAGCCCAATAGCAAGGTCGCAGGTGTGGAGTCCTGTCCCAAGGTCACAGGGCAAAAATCTCTGAAACTGACCAATCCCCATAGCAACTGTTGCTAAACCTGCCAGTTCCCTGACCCCATATTCGGCAAAATACCCACCCTATTGCCCACCCTATAGCATCCTAACCAGTCACCTAATGCCACCCTTCCAATAGGAATTTTCTCTGTCTTGACGCTATAAAAAATCAGCTACTAGCCCATGAAAGGGGTCGACTCTCTCTTAATCTGGCCTACTGTTTTAACAGCGTCTCCCGTGCTAGTAAACTTTATTCTCCTCTCATTCTGTCTCATGTCTGGAAATTCTTTTCCAGCCTGTGCACAGACTACAATACTAAGTATTAATATCGAGGCTAGGAGTTTCATTTGCTTTCCATAGTCCCTGTTCTTTCTCTGATCTTTCTCTTACAGAAACAGAGAGATTATCACATACAAACTTTGATTATTTTTGCTTTGGTCCTTAACTTTCTATTGCCTTAGCAGGGCTTATATAAACTAAAGTAGAAATGCTCCAGTTCCTTCAGCTATAGTTTCTTGTAAAATCTGCTTCCGAGACAGAATACAGAGTGGCAGCATTCATTTAAATCAGAACCAGTTTCCTACAGGATAACATTCTTCAAAGTTAAGTTATTTTAACCAATACTTAAAAAGAAACTCTAACATGGAGCCACAGTCCTCCCAACTGGTGCCTCCCCAATCCTCAAAATCAGCTTCCAAGTAGAAAGAGCAAATGGAAATTCATCAGTCTACATTGTTAGTTGGAGAGTGGCTGATAATTGGTAAGAATACTGGTAACAACATTTTTCCCCCCTGAACCCACAAACAGATCTTCGCTCTTTGACTACCTTAACTATAAAGAGGGAGATAGTAATATCTTGTTGATAGGGTCGTGAACAGCATCAAATATGGCATGTGAAAAACTATTTGGAATTTTAAATACAAGCAGTTATCGTTGCTGTTATTGTTTTTGGTAGTGGTGATTATAGTTTTAGATGTTGTAAGAATAGGAGTTGCGTTAATACCTTATCTTCCTCAGCCCAAGGTACAGGCAATGTCAGTGGAGAGAAAAGGAAAAAATGGAGAAAGATGGTAGGAGAGAAAAGAATGCGTCTGGGACAGAGTGGGAGAACTGATCAAGAACAACTTGTAAGGTTGTAGGATGTTACTTCTGTAATAAATGGAGCAATCTTAATTTAATCAAAGTGGACAAGAGGTGAGCATTTAAGGAGCACTTACACCATCATAGAATGCTTAAAGGTGTTTTTTCACTGAATCTTCACAACTATCCCCCGAGGCAAGTTTTATCAGGTATCCATTTTGCAGATGTGAAAACTGACGACAGGAGTGATTATGCAGCATTCTCTTAGGTCATCACACAACTAGTAAATATTAGAAGCCAAGATCAGAAAGTGGAATATGGAAATCCACCAGAAAAGAAAAGATAATAAGTAAAAACCGAGATACAGGCATGTGTTGCCTAAAGGTACTTTAATTTACTTCGCTTCCCCTTTGTGTCCCAACACTGTACTAGCCTATTGTTATTATTGTTTAGTCACGAAGTTGTGTCCCACTCTTTGAGACCCCAGACTTCTCTGCCCTTGGGATTTCCCAAGCAAGAATACTGGAGTGGGTTGCCAATTCCTTCTGCAGGGGATCTTCCCTACTCAGGGATTGCACCTGCGTCTCTTATGTCTCCTGCATTGGCAGGTGGCTTTTTTATCACTGTGCCACCAGAGAAGCCCAGTGAGGATGCAATTTTGACTTTATTTGACTATATAGGTATGAATAAAATTAGAATATGACTGGGTACTAGATGAAATTAAAGGAACATAGCTGTGATAATTTTTTTTATTATATTGTTGTTATGCAAGAAAATATTCTTATTTTAAAAAATTCACCCTGAAGTATTTTGGAGTTAAATGTCATAGTATCTTGGATTTGCTTTTCAATAGATGGGAAGGTGAAAAAGCAGGAGAGAGTGAGAAGAGAGAGAGAGAGGGAGAGAGAAAATATGGCGAAATACTGGCAATCATTGAATCTAGGTGCTCGATGAACTGTGGTTTATTGTGTATTCTCTCTACCTCGTATCTATTTAAACTCTTTTATAATAAAATTTTTAAAAAAGAGTTCACTTGAGTTCACAGGAGTCCAATGGTAATGCCAGCATCAGTATATGACAAATGAATGTGGTAAATACACAGGGCCAGCTTAATACCACTAAGCAATTTACATGAAAGTGTCATTTTATGACACAAGATTATACTGTTTGCTTTTCATGTGTTAGTACTTTTTGTAAAAAAAAAAAGTAGGAAGGGCAATAATATCTAAGTCTGTTTACTAGGAAAAACACTTGTATAATTGTTTTAATATGCTGTAGCTCCATATTTATTTTTAGCTTTCTTTGTTTTATTGGTTAATTAAAAACATAAACACTTCCTGGCTTAAGCAAAATCAGCCTGTCACATCCACACCAGAAGGTCATAATCACTTGTTCAGTCTCATTTGAACTTTGTGAAAAGACAAATTTTCACTTTTTAAAAGTTCACAAGTAGGAGGCAAATATATTTGCAAAGATTTTCCCCCTTTAATTACAGCTCAAATAACAAGCACATTTTTAAAAGAAATTTTTTTTTGCACATTTACAATTCTAGTTTCCTATAATACAGATAATTGAAAACCTAACATTTGATAAAATTTCCCTCAGCTTTAAAAGGTATATTCCTAGCTATATTACTTAGTTCAGTATAGATTTTGCCCAGTCTTTATTTCCTTTATAAATGTTTGTCTTCCCAACTTTTTTTTAATGTAATTTTTATTTTATATTGGGGTATAGTTGATTTACAATGCTGTGTCAGTTTTGGGTGGACAGCAAAGTGATTCAGTTATTAAAATGTACATATATCCATTCTTTTTCGGGGTTCCCAGGTGGCGCTAGTGGTAAAGAATTCACCTACCCATGCAGGAGGTGCAAAGAGAGTTTGATCCCTGGATTGGGAAGATTCCCTGGAGTAGGAAATGGCAACTTGCTCCAGTATTCTTCCTGAAAATGTCATAGGTAGAGGAGGCTGGCTCGCTACAGTCCCTGGGGCTGCAAAGCATCAGACAGAACTGAGCGTACAACACATACAGTTCTTTTTCAGACTTTTCCCCCGGAAGGTTGTTATGTAACACTGCGTGGAGAGTCCTGTGCTATATACAGTAGGTCCTTGTTGATTATCTACTGTATATGTGCGTGCATGCACGCTCAGTCACTCAGTCGTGTCTGACTCTTTGCAGCCCCAGGGACTGTAGCCTGCCAGCCTCCTCTGTCCATGGGGATTCTCCAGGCAAGAATACTGGAGTGGGTTGCCATTTCCTCCTCCAGGGATATCTTCCTGACCCAGAGATGGAACACGCACCTCCTGTATTGGCAGCTGGCTTCTTTACCACTGAGCACCTGCAAAACCCCTATTTTGTATGTAGTAATGTGTATATGCTAACGTCAACCTCCTAATTTATTCCTTCCCCCACCTTTCCCCTTTGGTAACCATAAGTTTTTGAAGTCTGTGAGTCCATTCTTGTTTTATAAATAATAAGATCATTTGTATCATTTCTTTAAGATTTCACATGTAAATGTCATCATATGGTATTTTTCTTTGACTTACTTCACTATCACTAGTACAGGTTCATCCATGTTGCTGCAAATGGCATTATTTCATTTTTAGCTTTTTGTTGGAGTATAGTTGTTTACAATGTTGTGTTAGGTTTTGCTGTATGGCAAAGTGAATCAGCTCTATGTTTCCATCTATCCCCTCTTTTTTGGATTTCCTTCCCATTTAGGTCAACTCAGAGCACTACATAGAGTTCCCTGTGCTGTATAGTAGGTTCTCATTAGTTGTCTGTTTTATGAATATACATAATAGTATATATATCTCCATCTCCCAATCCATCCCTTTCCCCTTGGTACCTATGCATTTGTTCTCTAAGTCTGTGCCTCTGCTTCTGCTTTGCATAGAAGTTCACCTGTATCATTTTTCATGGCTGAGTAGTATTCCATTTTATATATGCATCACATCTTTTTTATCCAATAGCCAACCTGACCTAAATTGATGTGATGCTCCTTAGATATTTTCTTAGTATTCGTTGCAGACATAAGAATGTATTTGACTGCAAGTTGAGCTTTCAGATGCCATTGGAGACACTACGTGGTATATAGTGCATACAAAGTAATATTTCCCTAAAATCAGAAACGCACAGAATTTGAAACACACTTGACTGCAAGAACTTCAGAGGAGAGATTATGGACCTGTATTTGCAAACGTTGACCTTTTAAAATTATTTCAGAAGTTGCTAAATCAAACTTGGAAAGATGTTCACTGCAGCAGTATTTATAATTGCCAAGACATGGAAGAAACCTAAATGTTCATTGTTCAGTACCATTGGGGTTTTAGCACTTCATATCAAAGACTCTAGAACTGTATATTGTGGATAAGAGGGCCATAGTACTCTGGAGTCAGATGAATTTTACCTGTGATTCTTAATAGGTGTGTAACAATGTAAACCTCATTTTCCCCATTTATAAAATGGAAATGATACCTGCTTCATGAATTGTTGTGAAGATAATTTGTGCAAAGTGCTAGGCATAATGCCTGTTGCACTGTAAGCAGTCAAAAAGCAGTAGCTATTATAATACTGCTGGGGTTTCTCAGGTGGCCCTAGTGGTGAAGGATCTGCCTGCCACAGCAAGAGAGCTAAGAGATGCTGGTTTGATCCCTGGGTCAGGAGGATCCCCTGGAGGAGGAAACGGCAACCCACTCCAGTATTCTTGCCTGAAGAATTCCCATGGACAGAGGAGCCTGGCAGGCTATGGTCTGCTGGGTTGCAGAGAATCAGAAGCAACTGCATGACTGAGCACCATTGTAATACTATATTTTTATTGAATATAAAAAAGATGTGAAAAGCATTCTATTATTTTAAATCAGTCTCCAGGTCTTTTTGTCTTTGGGTAGGATGTGTACTTGGGTCCAAGCTATTAAAGAAATTAAACTTTTGAATAATGATTACGGAGCTCTGACTGATGACTTTCACCCAAACTAAGCATCCACTAGGCAATATTCTGAATTTAAAACAACGGAATTTTCAAAATTTTTCAAAGTGAGTTGTTATGAAGATTTGGTAAAAAAAAATCACTTCTGAAAATTAAATTAACTTTAAGCACTGAAAAAGTTATTTGCCATATTGTATACATTTTATTTGATAAGTAAACATTTTTCAGTACACACTATATACAGAGCATTGAAAACCAGAAAACAGTCTCTATCCTCAGTTCTATTCCTTGGCCCATGGTTTATCATTTAGCAAAAATTGATAAAGTAAATGTATCATAAATGCATATTGAGTGATCACACCTAACATGAAAGTTTCCATTGTGCTTGCATAATACAGCTTTTTCTAAGCTTCAAATTAGCAGTCATTCAAAATTAAGGTTTTTCTCTAAATGGATAAAAAAAAATATGGTCTCTTTTCTGAGGCCTGCTATATTTATATTTTGGCTTTTATAAATGTGCATGGTAGGTTTATAGTAAAGATTTTGTCATTGTTGATCCTTTTATTTAATTAAACATTTGAAAGATTGCATTTTTTCCACATTCATAAGTGATCATACAGATTTTCTCAAACTTTCCAGAGAGGAAAAAAATAACTATATTTGGGTGGAGCTTGAACATGAAATGGAAAGTTTCTGCCTCAAAGACATTTTTTTTCATCAAGTTATGAACATGTGAACATGGATTATAATTGAAACCATTTTGTATACTTCACCATCAAATTCATACTGAAAAGAATGTTTTACCAATTTAAGCAGCAGTTATAACAAAGTCTCACCAGTCCCCAGGATTTATTCAGTATGCACTGTAGCCCTCCTGCACTAAGTACAGGGGAGTGATGCATGAAGTAAACGGTGAGTTATTAAGGATGTTGTTAATAGATACACATAGAATAGCTAAATGAAGCCTACAGATGCATCTTTGTTTTATTATTGCTTAAAAATATTTTTAATTTTTTGCTTTTTATTTCAGACATGAGGTGTAGTGGACATATAAAATTATAAGATATTTAAAGTTTACTTTGTGGTGATTTGATGTATATGTACATTGTGAAAGGATTCCTTCTAGCCAATTAACACATTCATTATGTCATATATTTAACTTTTTCTTTTTAGTGAGAGCATTTAAGTTTAACTCCTTAGTAAGTTTCAGTTATTCAAATTTCTTGTATAAGTGTTATGAGTAACACTTGTGTAAGTGTTCTTACAATCACCATGTTTTATATTTGATCCTCAGACCCTATTCATCTTATAGCTAAAAGTTTGTGCCCCTTCCAACTTCTTCCTATCTCCCTTACCTCCCAGCCCCTGGTACTTTTCTCTTCTTTTGAGTTTGACCTTTTTCTTTTTTTTTAAGATTCCACATATAATTGATATTGTGCAGTTCTTGTCTTTGGTTTATTTCACTTAGCATTTTACCCTAAAATTACATCCATCTTGTTATAAATGTCAGGATACCTTTCTTTTTCATGAGTGAATAATATTCCATTGTGTATATGTACATCTTCTTTACTCATTCATCCACTGATATACATTTAGGATGTTTCCCTATCTTGGCTGTTGTGGATAGTGCTGCCATGAGCACAGGGGTGTATGTGTCTCCTTGATATCTTGTTTTCATTTCCTTTGGATCTATACCCAGAAGTGGATTCGTTGGGTCATGTGGTAGTTCTGTTTTTAATTTATTGAGAAACCTCCATGTTGTTTTCCATAGTGGCTGCACCAATTTACATGCCCAGGACCAGTGCACAAAGGTTCCCCTTTCTCCATATCCTTGCTCATTACTTGTTGTCTCTTGTTTTTGTAACAGTAGCCGTCCTAACAAGTGTGAATTGATACGTCATTGTGGTTTTAATTTGCATTTCCTGATGATTAGTGATGTTGAGGGTCATTCATGAACCTGTTGGCTTCCAGTGATTATATTTGATCTTCTCTTTTGTGCCAGGTGTTATGATCAGCTCTGGGTATCTACTAATGAAGGAAACTGATAACGTAGTGGTCCTTGGAGTTCACAGTTGAGAGGAGAGAGAGAAATAACAAGCAATGAAGCAGTGGGTGTCAGGAATCCTCAGGCCCTTATTAATTCCTGAATATTCAGGAATTAAGAAGAGAGGCATGCCTTTCCCGGGGCTGAGGAATCCAAGCATTTTCTTTGTTAGTTTCTCATTATGGTGATAAGTACCCTCTTCTCTCTTTAATAGGGATCATCGCCTTGTGTTTTGTTAGTCTGGAATTTTAATCTTTATCTTTGCTGAGAATAACTACCTTGTAAGACAGTATATATGCCCACTCCATGTTGATTAAAACACCTTTGGTCCATCAGCGCTTTGGTCCCTGTGTCTGTCTTTCTTTCTCTCTCTCTCTCTATTTCTGGCTCATTCCCTGGAGTGCGGAAGCCGGCTGCGTAACCCAGGGAATATTAGCTTCTCTTCTTTCACTTTCTCATCGTCGACTCCGGAACCCCAGGTTCTGGTCCGTTAAAGGACCAATAGTGGGTAGTGGCAAATTCTGACTACCATATAAAGGAAACAAGCAGGATCTAGAGGGGGCTTTCTATTAAGGAGTCTGACTCTGCTTTTAATGTTTGACCATGGACAGCATTCACACCCCACAACTCTTCCTTCCTTTCTTGTCCCACCTCTGAGCAATAAACTTTCTAATAATAAAATTGGATGCTCCCTCACTTAGTGCTGGTAGGGAGTTCAAACAGTGGCAGGCCCATCTCTGAGAGGGAGGCCTCATCCAGTCCTGTTCCTCCTAACCATCGTATAATCCTACGCCAGTTGCCCCTCTGTGCTTTCTTGGGACTTGGTCAGCAGGATGCACTGGTCTCCCAGAACAGTGTGAGTGATAAGCCTTTTCATACCCTCTCATGTATGGCATGATCAGTCTCAACATGCAAACCAAATTTGGGGTGGTAGGTCCATCCTTTCTGTGAGATAACCCCAAGAGGCTTGCTACATAAATATCACAGTCCCAACTAATATGATAATAACTGTATTTATAATTTAGATGGTTTTGATTTGTCTATTTCTCCAGAGTCGTGGCATAATTTTCTGAGTTCCAGAAAGAATCTTAGGCAGAATTGACAGAAATAAATATATATTTAATAGAGTCAGTATATAAAAATACTTCCAGATTTTTCTTTTAGATTATTTAGATAGTATATTAAATTTAGTTCCCAAATTAGAGTCAGCTCTTCATTTAAGTAGGCCCTGTGGTCTGGAGAGCAGAAGTTTTTCATCATCCAAAATACCTACTCCAGGGATATGTCACAGGCCTATCTTTAGACTCACTCTCAAGGACTTTTTGAAATCATTTTGTCACGCGAGTGTATGCTTCTCGGTTCTTTGTCTCGTCACAACAAAAATTTGGAGTGACGGACATTGAAGCCCCCTCGGCGGGTCACAGCTCTCGGAGGACAGACCGTGTTATAGCTCTTAAGTAACTCAGTGTTACAGCTCAGTGTTACAGCTCTATTTATTTAGGTAATAGCAGGAAAATCTATCTTTGAGGCGTGAGGGCACGTCGATCCAAGGACGCAAAGAGAAGAGCGCCCCATCGCGCGGGAGAGAGAGAGAGAGAGAGAGAGAGAGAGAGAGAGAGAGAGGGAGAGAGAGAGAGAGAGAGAGAGAAGAGCTTTGGCTCCTCTTTTTATATGTCTCTCTGTCCCTGGGTCTGTCTTATGTAAATTGGTCCAGCCAGGAGTGTTGTTTGTTTTACCTGAGGTTCTCACTCCCGTCCTCGGACCTTCCTTTGTTCTATTTTCGCGGGCTTTTCCCTTCCAGGTCTTTTAGCCACCGCCATTTTGGACTCCTTTTCCCTATTCTAACTACCTAACAATTTCTTTTAATCATGGGAGGGCATTAAATAATCTGGAGAAAGAGAACTCCTGAGGAAGTCCATGTTAGGAGCAGCGGTCCCTGGAAAGGACCTGGCATTAGAAAGCCTGGATTCAGGCCCCAGCTCTGCTGGTTTCAGTCTTTGAGGCCGTGAACACTTGTTTTTCTCATCTTTGAAGATAATGGTTTTCTTTTCAATATCTTTTTACTTCTGCTTTAACCTGCCACCTCTGGTTCAATGTGCCAATGTGTCTTGACTGGAAAGTCTGATAAAGGAACCAAGTTTCACTTCTGCAGTTGTTTTCTGATGACCCCACCAACAGTAAAGGCTCCCTGGTAGTGAGCCGTGACTGGTGAGGTGAGCGTGAGGTGTGGGCACGTGAGGTGATGCTGTCAAGAGCCCCCAGTGTGTGTTAGAGTTGGCGGCCCGAGGACCGAAGCCTGGCTCTCCAACTCCTCGTTCTCCTTCCATATAAAACAGAGATTTCAACAGTAACCCCCTGATAGAGTTGTTGTGAGAATTAAATACAGAATTTTAAGAAAAGTTCTGAGGAAGCCTTCAATAGATGTTAACTATTAGTGCTACTATTATTTGCTTTTGTGTGGTCATTTTGATCCTTTCTAAAAGAGTTAGGAGAGCCTAGAGAGTTTTAAGAGGGAGTCTCTAAAACTGACTGTGCCACTTTTCCCCAGATCTATCGTTCTAACACTTAAAGGTCTTGGTAATTTGGAAATGAAACTTGAGAGTGAGAGGGAAAAAGAAGTTATTTTGAATTTTTTTTCCTATAAGTTAGTGATATGAGTGAGCACGGGAAAATTTTTAAGAATATTGTTGATGCTTTTTTAAATTAGAAAGATAGGATAAAACACCTGGCTAAGCAGCGAAGGGCTCTCAAAGTCAGATATTTGAACAGTGTCTGTGGCAGAGTGGTGATACACACGATACACAGTTGCTGTGTAGCCCTGGGCTCTTTAACTGAGCAGACTGATGTGTTGCTTGTGTAATGGGTGTTTGGAGTGCCAGGAGTGCCAGGCATTGTTATCCCTCCTCCCTCAAAGGTGTATATTTGAAGTGGAGGTGAATACAAACCAGTCAGGAAAGAATGGGTCTGACACAGTAACAAGAGCAGCCATTTTGGCAGCAGGGAGTAGACGTGTTAGCTCAGATAGCAGGAGACCATGAGGCTAAGATTCGGAATGCAGGATTTCCCCAGTTTGAAATCTATCAGCATAAGAAAGAAGAATTACAAAACAGTCCCCACCTTTTTGATGCTAATCTTTTCATATCAGTAAAAATTTAAAAAGCCCTCTGTCTTCAAAGTTAACTAAGTTGCAGCAAGCGAATTTAGAAGTTTATCCCTAATTTTCCCCCCTTTTGGTTTTATTACGTCTGTATCAAGGGTTAGCAAACAATGGCCCAAGGACCAAGTCTGGCCCACTACCTGTTTTTATAAATAGGTTTGTGGGAGCACATTCACGCTCAGTCACTTCCTTATTGTTCACAGCTGCTTTCATTCCATGATGGCAGAGTTGAATAGTTGTGCACAGAACTTATGATCCACAAAGCCTAAAATATTTCCCATCTGGTCCTTCACAGAATGAGCTTGCCGACTCTGTGAACTGTTGTCACAGGTCAGTCAAGTCCTTTCCCATTTCTTTGATTAAAATCCTTAAATGACTTACTGGTGCCTCCAGGGTAAGTCTGAATTTTGAATACATTTTAGATGCACTCAACTATGTTTTATATTAAACCCAAAAGTTTTAGAGATGGTTTGATGTAAAACAATTAAGTTTAGCTGATGTTATTTCCTAGAGTAGGTATTAAAATAAAAATTTGCCCTTAACTTTGCATACTTTTCTTTTTTTACTGTTCACTCTCTAATGATGATTTAAATGACCAGTGTAAAGGATTCAGATCAAGATGGCCAAGTAGGAGGACATGGAACTCGCCCTCCACCCACAAGTACATTGAATGTAAATCTACATGTGGAGTATTTCTTTGGGGATAATAACTGTAGACTAGCAGAAAGTACAACCAAGGCTAAGAAAGATCCACATGGAATTGGGTGGGAGGGGAAGAGGAGAGAAGTGATCAGGTTGAAAACTGTGCCCGTGAGAGAGGACAATAGAGGAGGCAGATGACACAACTGGAGACATGCCCTGGGAGTGAGCGGTTCAAGCCACATATTTGGCAGGCCAGCCCTGGGTTCCGTCACTGGGAAGATGAGTCCCCTTAGCTAGTTAGAAAACCAGTGGAACTAACTGGAGGACTGTGAGAAATCTAGACCCTGCTGATAAAAAGTATGCACCCACTTGTTTACTTTTTTTTTTTAAGAAATTTCATTGGAATGTAGTTGATTTACAATGTTGTGTTAATTTCAGGAATACAGAAAAGTGAATCAGTTGTACGTATACATATATCCACCTCTTCTTAAAAATTCTTTTCCTCTATAGACCATATTGAAACAAAGTGGAGAAAGCAGATGGAAAATGCCCTGAACTCTGGCCAGTTGCCCACAACCACGCTGGCGTGTGCCCCAGCCTGAGCCAGGTGCCTGCTGCATGGCCCAGCTCCATCCTCTGCCAGGGGCTGCAGCAGCTGAGGGGAGTGGCCAGTTACGAAGGCGATGAGCTGGACTTGGACCCGGAGTGGCATCTAAATAGGGTGAGGGTTGCCGGGATGGAGTGCTTGCATGGGGGCAGCACAGCAGGGGGGTGCAGAGCTCTGCATGAGGCCTTGGCGCCGAAGCCTGCACTCAGGCCCCTGCAGAGTGGCAGCTTTGAGTCTCACTTGCTACAGGACCGCTCCCTCCTGGGGCAAGGGCTTTGGTACCCGGAGAGGGCGAATGTGCACTTGTAAGCACAGTAAGGGAGAGAAAAACCTGGACGGGTAAGAGGCTGTGGCCAGAAAGGAAATGGAGACTTAAGATGCTAAAGGTCAGGCACCTCTGGGTGATGACAGAGGAGGGAGCAGAAAGCCGAGAGGGCCGTGGGACCCTGGTGCTTTTGCAGCAGCTACCCTTCTAGCAGCCTAATCTTTCAAGTTTAGTAAAAGAGTGGCTTACATCTGTCATGCCCACTTCCTCTCTTTTTATTGACTTCTCAAACCACTGTACTAAAATTGCTCTTGAAAAGATTAGTCCTAACTTCATTTTATGTTTCCAGTTAACTTAATTGAGTTTCCTGTAGTATTTGCATTATTGATCAAGCTCTGTTTGAAACCCTCTCTGCCTCTGGCTTCTCTTGATTTTCTTTCTATCTCTGAGATGAACCGTTCTCAGCTTTTTCTTATTCTCCACTTGACTTTCCCAATTCCCCCTTTCCCTGACTGTCCAGTTTTACGCTTTTTCTAACTCCCCCTCTCCCCTCACCCCCAGTGATGGTGACACAGGGCTCCCTTTTTAGCCCTTGATATCTTTGGTATTTATCCTCTCCATGATTAATCATCTACTCTTTGGTTTAAACTCTGGCAGTATTCTGGAGACTTCCACATATAAATCTCCTGTTTAAATGTCTCTTTAGAGCTGCATCTACAGCTCATTAAGAGGCATGTCCACTTGGATATTGTGTTGTTCAGGGTCCAGTTAGGAGATAGAAAATACACCACAATTAAAATAAGAGGATATTTAATAGAAAAAACTGACTGTAGCCTACCAGGCTCCTCTGTCCATGGAATTCTCCAGGCAAGAATACTGGAGTGGGTTGCCATGCCCTTCTTTCCAAGGGAACTTCCCGTCCCTGGGTCTCCTGCATTACAGGCAGATTCTCTACCATCTGAGCCATCAGGGAAACAAAAGGGAAACGTAAGTCTTTGAAAGTGGAAGATTATTAAATGCAGACAGCAACTACTACGTCTAGGGCTGTGGAAGAGCAAAAATGTAAGAAATTCAGAATTTCAGAAGGCCACCTTTCTCCCTCCCAGGGCTGACTCAGGCCCCTTTGGAGATTTTGGCTCTCAGAGGAAAGAGAAAAACTTGTCAGAAGGCACGGGAGCTGATCTGAGAGGGGTTCTGGGGTGAGCGCCCTGGGCCTTCTACATGCTGACTCACTTCTGCTGCTTTGGTCTCCAAGGGTCCCTCCAGTGCTGTCTGCTGCTAAACCCTACCACTGAGTCAGCTAGTAAAGGATATTTGTCTACAGGGGGTTGGCTTTAGTACACAAAGCAAGGAAGCGTGGATTTAGGGGCTCAGAGACAATAAATTGATAACTGGCACAAATGGTTCCCTTGTTAGCTCCAAGGCAATCTGTCAAAAATAGAGTTAATTACAGTATCTGCTGATTCTTGTTTTACTAAATGGTATCACTTATCTTCCCAGTCAGACAAATGGAAAGCCTGTAAAGCAACCTAGACTCTTTCCTTCTCCTAACCCTTCCATTTTATCAGTCAACAAGTCCGAGTGATTTCACTTCCTAGATGTTCATTCATTTAATAAATATCTCTTGAGTACCTGCTATGTACCAGGCACCATCCTAGGCACTGCAGATATGTAGCAATGACCAGAACTACCCATATGGAACTTATAGTCCAGGATGAAGTGAAGGGCATAGATGAAAAACAAAAACAAACAAACAAACAAAAAATAAAGTAAAACATTATACAGTATATTGGGAGATAAAAAGAGCCATAGACAAAATTAAATAGGGGAAAGGAAATAGGGAAAGTTAAGGATGGTAATTTTCTAGAAAATTCCCTCTTCCATGAGGAAACCGTCATGGAGAAGGTGGCATTTGAGCAGATTTGAAGGAGGAGAGGGAAGAAATATTTAGGGGAAGACATTCCAGTAAAAGGGAAAATTCTCTATGTCAGTAGAGTACCTGGCGTGTTTGGGGATGCATAACGGGAGAAGAGGTCAGCGAGATGAGCAGGTCAAGGCTGTGTGACTTTCAGGGCCATTTAAAGAGCTCTGGTTTGTATTCGCAGTCTGATGCCAGGCCATTGGAGGATTTTAATCAGGGGAGTCACATAATCAGATCTAAGTTTCAGCAGAATCATCTTGGTTGCTGAGTGACAATGGGTGAAGGCAAAGCGAGGAGGAAAATGGGGAGACCAGCTGGGAGGCTTTTGTGAAAATCCAGTCAAAGGACAATAATGGCTTGCCCCAGTGTGGCAGTGTTACCAGCAAGGGCCCGACAGGCATAGAATCTAATACTATGGCTTTTGAGTGGGAAAAAAAGGGTCTTATTGTGAGGTCGACCAGCAAGGAGAGGAGTGAAGACTCAAATCTCTCTATTCCATCCAAGGTTGGGGCAAAGTTTAAGGGTTAGGGGAATATAAACTGGAAGCTGATTGGCTAGTCTCTAATCAACCCATAGATGGTACTCGTGCTGCTGGAAACCACACGGTCCCTTTTGTTGGGCATCTTGCTTTGTAAAGAGATGGGTAGCAATGCTGTTATTCTTTGAGCTCCCCAGACAGAAGATTCTTGGTTCTAGGGTCATCTTGGAGATCTGAGTTCCCACTTGCACGTGTGCATTGCTGTCTGTAAAATAACTCAGGGTTTGATTAATCGGTCAACCTCTTTAAGGAAGTTGTGTGCGGTTTCAGTTTGAAGAATCAAGTCTGTGTAAGGAGGCAAAACCAGTTCAAGGGGTCAGTGTTCTGCACAGTATGTGCTGTTGCAGGAGCGGTGAGGAGTGAGAAACAGCCCTGCAGTGGACAAATCTGAAGTCTGTCGTCTCTACCCACATAGTTGTCGTCTTAGATTTTTGCTTTTTGTTTGTTTGGTTTTCCATTTTACCTCCTAATTCAGCTCCCCACTTGCACTTTCAATCTCTTCTATCCCTCACTAAAGTTTATCTTTCACTTTAATGCTACAGTACAAAGAGTTGACTCGTTGGAAAAGACCCTGATGCTGGGAGGGATTGGGGGGAGGAGGAGAAGGGGATGACAGAGGATGAGATGGCTGGATGGCATCACCAACTCAATGGGCATGAGTTTGAGTAAACTCCAGGAGTTGGTGATAGACAGGGAGGCCTGGCGTGCTGCAATTCACAAAGAGTCGGACACGACTGAGCGACTGAACTGAACTGAACTGAATCATTCTAAAATGTAATTCTGAATTTCTCTAGCACTTGACTTCCCATCTGTGATAGGCTAAAAAGCCCAAATTCTTAGCATGGTATACACTGTTCAATGCTCTAAATCTTTTATCTCCCAGCACGGTGCCTTGTGCTCTAGACAACCCAATTTACGCTCAGGTCTTCAAACTGCTCTTGTCTACCCAATTTATGCTCAGGTCTTCAAGCTTTCTTTTTTGCCCTTTCTGTATTCTATTTCTTCTCTCTAGAATGCTTTAGAATTTCTTAGTATTGAACCTTTCAGTAGTTTGGCAGTTTTTCCCTGACCCCTCTTCATGAGGTTCTTGGCCCTCCTCTGACCCTGATTATCCCAAGCATAATTATATTAGCACACTTACATGTGCTGTTGTTTGAAGTCTGTCTCCCTTACTAGTCTGAGAACCCATCGAAGGCAGTTACCCTCGTTTTCTTCTGTGTACTCACATTTAAAGTACTCAAACATTTGTGGAATGAGTACATAAAGCTCTGTGGATGCCAGCTATGGGCCCGAGCTTAAGATGGTCGGTCTGAGTCAACTAGAAGACTTAGGTCTCTGTGTGAGATCTGGGACCAGGGAAACAAAGGAGAAGGGTGCTTTCCTAATGGTTATAAATTCTGCCGTGGCTCAGTGCATCGTGTGGGTGTAACCTTGAGATCTGGGGTCCGGACCTCTGCTCATATCAAGAATGAGAGTTATGCTCACTCCACAAACAAATGCTGAGATAGTATATGAGACTAGAGCTAATATTGTATTGTACACATTGCTGCGTTATATTATTATTTTATCCTAGCCTTCACCTTATCAGAGGAGAGCGGGTGCTTCCCCACTTCTGTAGTGTCAGGGCCTCACTAACCAATAGCGGGGGTTTCTTTCCCAGGCTCTTCTGTGACCTTCTTGATGTCTTCCACTCCGAGAGAAGGCAGCAGATCACAAGGCCAGACTCATGTCTGCTACCGCTCCTGTCCCTAGCAAATCTTGGAAGAATGAAAGTGAAAGTCGCTCAGTTGTGTCTGACTCTTTGCGACCCCATGGACTATACAGTCAATGAAATTCTCTAGGCCAGAATACTGGAGTGAGTAGCCTTTCTCTTCTCCTGGGGATCTTCCCAACCCAGGGATCGAACCCAGGTCTCCTGCATTACAGGTGGAATCTTTACCAGCTGAGCCACCAGGGAAGCCCAAGAATACTGGAGTGGGTAGCCTATCCCTTCTCCAGCGGATCTTCCTGACCCAGGAATTCAACTGGGGTCTCCTGCATTGCAGGTGGAGCTACCAGGGAAGCCAGGAGGAATATTGCTAGGCAATTTACTCCTTTTTGTTGCTGTTCATTTGCTCAGTTGGGTCCAACTTTTTATGACCCTGTAGACTGCAGCACACCAGGCTTCCCTGTCCTTCACCATCTCCCAGAGTTTGCTCAAACTCATGTTCATTGAGTCGGTGATGCCATCCAACCATCTTGTTCTCTGTTGTCCCCTTCTCCTCCGTCCTTCAGTCTTTTCCAGCATCTTAGGGTCTTTTCCAATGATACTAAGTTTATTAATAAACAGAAATCCCTTAAACTTCTGACTTTAGTGTGCATAAGATAGGCAAAAATTGCTAGTTGGTTTCATCACATAGATCAGAACATTCTTCCTTGCATGTAATTTAATGTTATTTGAGATTTATTGAGCTAATAGGCAGGATCAGATACTTAATGAAGACCCCAGGAGGAGCCTCTAAGCCATTATAAAGCAGGAGTTAGCACACAAAATTTCAGTGATTACTAAAAAGCTTTCAGCAAGAAATATGCTGCGGGGCATTTTGGATGAACTTCTCAGAAGACTGTTTCCCACCTTTTCAATCCTGGGCTATCTATCCTTATTTGCTACACAGATTCAACTCATGGTTTGACACAGTCACCTTCCTTAGCTCTCAGTGTCTCTTAGTGGTGTTGGAAACTGCAGGATACAAGCCTGGTATCCTGATGGAGGGAGGAAGTGACTGCCCCATGTTGAACCTGTAGCTCAGGGTGAGAGCCCAGGCTGGAAGCGGGGTCTGTGAAGGAAGTCTCGCCAACGCTTGTAAAATGCCTTGTTGCTCTTTAAGCTGCTTTTCCAATGGGTTATAAGACTGTGCAACTAGCTCTGAGAATATCTTTCTAAAAGTAATTTAAATTTTAATAAATATCCAAAGAAGAAGCAAATATTGAGAGAGTGCTAAAGATTTATGAAAATGGTCATCTCTCCCCCTAATTCCTAGCATCTGATCTACTCTCCAGAGGTAAATTGTTCATAGTCTTTTAGTAGCGTCTTTCTGTATTTATCTTCATATTTCTATTTTTTTTTTTTACATGCAATCTATCTTTATTTTTTTTTCTTTTTTTAAATTTTTCAGTGGGTTTTGTCATACATTGATGTGAATCAGCCATAGAGTTACACGAATTCCCCATCCCGGTCTCCTATCCCACCTCCCTCTCCACCCGATTCCTCTGGATCTTCCCAGCCCAACAGGCCCGAGCACTTGACTCATGCCTCCCACCTGGGCTGGTGGTCTGTTTCACCACAGATAATATACATGCTGTTCTTTCGAAACATCCCACCCTCCCCTTCTCCCACAGAGTTCAAAAGTCTGTTCTGTACTTCTGCGTCTCTTCTTCTGCCCTGCATATAGGGCCATTGTTACCATCTATCTAAATTCCGTATATATGTGTTAGTATACTGTAATGTTCTTTATCTTTCTGGCTCACCTCACTCTGTATAATGGGCTCCAGTTTCATCCATCTCATTAGAACTGATTCAAATGAATTCTTTTTAACGGCTGAGTAATATTCCATGGTGTATATGTACCACAGCTTCCTTATCCATTCATCTGCTGATGGGCAGCTAGGTTGCTTCCATGTCCTGGCTATTATAAACAGTGCTGCGATGAACATTGGGGTGCACGTGTCTCTTTCAGATCTGGATTCCTCAGTGTGTATGCCCAGGAGTGGTATTGCTGGGTCATATGGTAGTTCTATTTCCAGTTTTTTAAGAAATCTCCACACTGTTTTCCATAGTGGCTGTACTAGTTTGCATTCCCACCAACAGTGTAAGAGGGTTCTTTTTTCTCCACACCCTCTCCAGCATTTATTGCTTGTAGACTTTTGGATAGCAGCCATCCTGACTGGCGTATAATGGTACCTCATTGTGGTTTTGATTTGCATTTCTCTGATAATGAGTGATGTGGAGCATCTTTTCATGTGTTTGTTAGCCATCTGTATGTCTTCTTTGGAGAAATGTCTCTTTAGTTCTTTGGCCCATTTTTTGATTGGGTCATTTATTTTTCTGGAATTGAGCTTCAGGAGTTGCTTATATATTTTTGAGATTAATCCTTTTTCTGTTTCCTCATTTGCTATTATTTTCTCCCAATCTGAGGGCTGTCTTTTCACCTTACTTATAGTTTCCTTTGTTGTGCAAAAGCTTTTAAGTTTCATTAGGTCCCATTTGTTTATTTTTGCTTTTATTTCCAATATTCTGGGAGGTGGGTCATAGAGGATCTTGCTGTGATTTATGTCGGAGAGTGTTTTGCCTATGTTCTCCTCTAGGAATTTTATAGTTTCTGGTCTTACATTTAGATCTTTAATCCATTTTGAGTTTATTTTTGTGTATGGTGTTAGAAAGTGTTCTAGTTTCATTCTTTTACAAGTGGTTGACCAGTTTTCCCAGCACCACTTGTTTCTAAATGTTGTTTGTACCGTTTCATGGTGAACCAGTTTTAGACTGTGTCTCAACTTTTGACTGAGGATGATTAAGAATTAGCTCTCATACACATAGACTTGTTGCCCAGTCATCTCACTTCCTACATATACTCTGAGTCCTTACACCCATCTTTCCAATACAGTTATAGGACAACGTGGGATAATCAAAACTTAGAGTTTACATTCTTATGACTGTTATACAAAAAAATTGTTCACTGCTGAGATAGTAACATACTAAAATTTCTTTTCCTGAAAAAAAAAAATTCTCCTGGAGTTAATCATTGCCTCCTTCCTTCATTTGAGTTTTCTTTGTACCCATTACTAAGTATTTTCATTACCTTCCATAGCTTTTCCATACAGTTTTCCACATTTGAATTGAATTGAATGACATCATCAATCAGATTCTTATTTTCCCTTAAAGGAGTTTTTCAGCTTCTTAATTCAACCCGAATTGTGTTCTCTAGCCTTTTTGGCATCCTGGGGCTTATACTGGGATTTACCTTTGAGTATCTTCCTGTTCCTTGATTCTTATACCCTGTATCTTTTTCTTTTTTGATTTTTTCCCCACTATGTCACTGTAGCCCTTGAGTGGTTTTTGAGAAAAGTATGTGGCCAATAAATTTCTGACGCATTGTGTGTGTGTGAAAATGTGCTAATTATACCTTCACATCTAATTTATAATTTGATTTGGGGTAGGATTTAGAATTCAAAATGATCTTCTTTCCTCCTTGAAGGAATTGTTCCGTTGTTTCTAACTTTAAATGTTGTTGATTACTTGTCAAGTGTCATTCTTTTTTATCCTTTGTATGTGGTCTAATTTTTCCTCTCTGGAAGCATTTATGATTTCATTGTTTCACATTTCAAAATGATGTGCCTTGGTATGGGCCTGTTTTTATTCAATGAGCTTTGTATCTAGTGGGTGCTTTCAATCTGGAGGCTTTTGTGTTCAGTTAAGTGAAAAGTTTTAGTAGTCTTTCTTTGATAAATTCCTCCCAACGTTTTTATTGTTTCACTCTGGAAATTCCATTAGTAGAATATTGGGCCTCTTAAAGAGCCATCTTCTCATTTCCTGGTTTTTCTGGTTTTGTTCAGCATTTAGTCCTCTCACTCCATTCTGTTGTGTTTCTTGGCCGTATCTTCTATTTTAGTGCATTATTTATTTTTTCCTTATTCTCTGATTGTTCTATTTCTACGCATGGTGGATTAAGGAAAGGAGACATTTCAACTGTCGCCTATATAATCCTCATCCGTTTTCTGAGGGTTTTTACCGCAACTCTTCACATTGCTTTGTGTTATAAGCTTCATGCTGTGAGTCTCGAGCCTTTCTTGTGAGACTTTCTGGGAGTCAGTAGCATTATTCATCATTCATGCTGCAAATCTCTTGGCACTAACATTTTGTGCTCCACTTTGTTTTTGCCACTTCTCTCATTTTCTTTCAGTTTTCATTTATTGTGGTTTAGCTGTCTTCTTTATTTTTTTTAACCAAAGATGAAGTTTTTAATTTTGACTCTTAACACTTTCTGCCATTTTTGGATAATTTATGAGGATAGAAATGGACAGAAATATCTATTTTGCCATAAAAAAATCCTTGGACTATATCTTAAAGCCATAATACAGTTCTTCTCCCAATAAATATCAGACTGAGTCCATAGCTGGTGACTCTGTACTTGCAACTTTCTCTTCGTAATCACATATGTGTAGCCTGATGTTTATTTACACAATGAAGAAAAATTGTAGCACCGTAAACTTGCCTCAACTTGAGGGTTTAAACTGCAACGTTATTAAATCAAAATAGCTGCTTATCTGAATCTATCCATTTCTTCAAAATTAGATAAGCTGTGCACCGATCCAATGCTTTGGCTGAAACTCTTGACCTAGTGTTTTCCACAGCTAAAGGCTAATAATCTGACCCTGGACAAGAACTCTGTTTGCACGCTGTTGCCTCATGCCAGTTGTGTTAAAAGGTGCAGGCACACCCCACTGAGAAGAGCTTGGTCTGGCAAGTGGGAGGCCGTCTCACTGGATCCCACCCCAGATGTCAGGCAGTGCCTCGTAGTAGGGTGCTGGAGCTTGTTCCCAATGTGACTCCTATTGGAAATGGTGGCCTCTGGCCACTGTGAACACCTTTTGATGCTTGGAAACTTCCCCAACTTACGATAACTCCGCCCTCAAGGTAGGAGTCAGTTATTGGCCTTTCCCTTGCAGTTGTATCTCAGGTGTGTGACCTAAGCCCCTAGCAACCAGACTCACTCGTGAGAGACTTCAGTTCAGAAACTAGTGGCCCTAAGCAGCAGCTGTTGTGGGGCATTCAGCCTGGTGAGGGTGGAAAGAAGAGACAGCAGGATCGAGGTCCAGTGACAGCATCAGTGGGGCAAACTATGGACTCCCTTTCCCAGGTGTGGCAAGCTGTGGCATCTTCATCAGGGAAGATCTAGATATAATTGGGGTGTTGTGCCAGTAGCATAGCCTCTAAGCCTGGCCTTCTGAGGCTCTCTACCACTCTCGTTTAGGAATTGCATTTTTGTAAAGGGGACAGAGTTGGTTCTGTTTGCAGATCTTTTTTTTTCTTTTTAAAGAAGGTTGTGTTTACTATGTATTTATTTATTTTGATTTTTGACTGCGCTGAGTCCTCGTTGCTGCACGCAAGCTCTCTCTAGTTTTGGCCAGTGGGCTCTGTTCTTTGTTGTGGTGCACGGGCTTCTCATTTTAATTCATTCGTTAGAGAGTGAGCATAACACCTCTTCTCACCCATGTTGTTCCCATTGTTTCTGACATCTAGTTTGAACTTTGATTTTGTTGATCCCTGTTGCCTTACCGGCTTGTGACTGGCTTTACTTCACTTGGGGAAAATGTTCTTTTAGTTGATTTTGAGGTTTTGATGCAAGAAGCTAAAAGCTGCCTTCTGAGAAAGCATTCTTAGTAGTCCTAAGCAGGGCACATGAAGTGTGGGTCAGATTGGGTTTGGTGTCAGACCTGGAGGGCTCCAAGTGACTTATGTCCTCCGCACTTGGGAGCAACATCACTTGGAAGAACTAGTGACCCTCAGCGATTCCTCATACTAGAATTCTTCCAGCAAAATGCAGTGGACACTGTGGGTAAGTAAGGTTATCCTTTTCCATGAATTTTTATGAGAAAATTTATTTCTACATGTATTTCAGCTCATTTTTTTTTTCTCAGACACATTCTGTATACTTTGTGAGGAGTGATAAAATACTGACTTACCAACAGGTTCTTTCTCCTTTCGTAGATGCAGTTCAAGAGGTGAATATGGTCCTCTAATCTCAAAACAGATGGAAATCCAGTCTGTTGCTTGTGCCCTGAGGAGATACAAACAGCCTGATTATTTTGTTTCATCCATTGCTCAACCTTGACATCAGGACTTTGTCTCTGCTGTAGAAATCAAGCCATTGCCTGTGATGTCCACCTTTGGCTCTGCAATTCTGAGCCTTGAGGTAAATCTCTGATGTATTTTGCACCTTGGGAATTTTCGGAGGTAACCAGTTAGAGCTAATTATAAAGGGTATATATTTTCTTTGGCTTTGTGTAACCAAGGGAAAAAGTATTTGAAGGCAGCAACTCAGGAATTACAGATGCATCTCATGCCTAGTTTGTTTTAAAACCAGCGGTCTCTAGGGACTTCTCTCAAGGTCCAGTGGTTAAGACTTTGCCCTCCGGTGGAGGGGTATGGGTTTGATCCCTGGTCAGGGAGCTAAGATCCTACATGCCTTGGGGTCCAAAAACCAAAACATAAAGCAGAAGCAATGTTGTAACAAATTCAATAAAGATTTTAAAAAACAGCCTGCATTAAAATATCTTAAAAAAAAAAACAGCAGTTGTCTCTAAACTTTTCTGATTGCTTCTTGAGCATATCTTCAATATGTGTATTATTAATGTATAAACTATATACACATGCATCTCTAACAATGCATTATATGTGTGTGTGTATATATTATATACATATATATATATAATACAGATGGGTTATATTAAAATGAATATTAATCAAATTTTTACTGTATTCCTTTCCCGTCCTGATGGGTTGTTTTGTGTGTTGCTTAGCATCCACTCCAGTATTCTTGGGACTTCCCTGGTGGAATAGATGGTAAAGAATCTGCCTGCAGTGAGGGAGATCTGAGTTCAATCCCTGGGTCGGGAAGGTCCCCTAGAGAAAGGAATGGCTATCCACTCTAGTATTCTTGCATGGAGAATCCCATGGATAGAGAGACCTGGTGGGCTACAGTCCATGGCGTCTCAAGGAATTGGACGTGACTGAATGACTAACACTTTCACTTAGGGTATATGCTTGCAGTTTTGAAGATGACTACTTGTCTATGTGTGGACAAAGCAAATAGGAGATGAGATAGCTCAGCATTCTGCAAGGAAATACCCTAGTTTTGAAAAGGTGACTGGTTTGTGTCCTGCCTGGATTCTCATTCAATGTGGATATGCTTTCTGCCCCTTTCACTTGCCTTACAATATGCCTCTCTCATGGATTCCTCCAAGAGAGGAAGAGTGGTTGAGTGGAAAGAGAATCACTAAGACTTTGGAGTGTTGATATTGCAGCTCCTCCATTAACTAACCTTGTGACTTCACGTGTTATCAGACCTCTTTTAGCCTTGATTTTCAGTGATTAGGAGGGCTTCAAGTCAGGAAGATCAGGAATGTGCTATGAAACATTCTTCCCCTGACCAAGTGTAAAGTATTGTCAGATCTATTATGAAAAGCTGGTGTGTTTAAGAGGGATCAAGATATTCCTTGGTTGAAAGTAAGGTAGTGTTGAAACTATGAAGCTTACCAGAAGATAGAGCAGAGATACCTGAAAGTGATTCAGTGCTAGAATATCATCTATAGCATTTCTAACAGAGGGTCATCTAACTTCCACGTCTTCGGATAGAAAACTCATTTGTTTTTAAAAAAGACAATTCATTCCATTAAGAAAAATTTGAACTGAGATTATATAGTTAATGCTTTAAAGCTAAGAAATAATGCACAAATGGAGAATAAAATGATTTACATTTATATATATACATTGTGCTTCTCAGGTGGTGCAGGGGTAAAGAATCCGCCTGCCAGTGCAGGAAATGCAGATTTGATCTCTGGGTTGGGAAGATCCCCTGGAGTAGGAAATGGCAGCCCACTCCAGAATTCTTGCCTGGAGAATCCTATGGGCAGAGGAGCCTGGCAGGTTACAGTCCATGGGGTCACCAAGAGTCAGACACCACTGAGCATGCATGCATGCACAGATAAACATGGCAACCCTTTAAAATATCTGAAGATAACTATTATACTCCTCTTAATCTCCTTATCTTTAACACAAACATGATCAATTCTTTAAGTCCTCGCTCACAGTCACTTCCAGATTCTTTGTTATCTCATTTGCTATTCTCTGAACAAACCTGGAATTGATTTGGGGGTTACTGGTTCCCAAAAGGTGGCTCCCAGAGTTGTTTTTTGAGCAGGCACCAGCCTCTGGAGACCATTGCCTCACTTCGAGAAGCACCCACTCTGTCTCTTTGTTATCCACTCCCTCCAAGGAGTCTGAAAGCAGACAGGGCTTCAAGTCTTTTGGATGAAACCCCATTCTTCACTTGTTACTAGATAGCTGGCTTGAGGACTGAAACCTGAGTGTGGATGTGTTTTTGGATTTTACTTCTACTCTGTCTTTCTGCTGGACTTGGATCTCTGAAAGTCAAACTTGGTCAGTTTTCTTAGATACTAAAATTTGTTCGCATCATTAGGCTTGCCCTCATACCCTGGATTCTGACCTCATCTCTGCCCACAGGATGCCCAATAACATTCTGCTCTGCATGCCCAAATCCTAGCACTAATTTTCATAACATCACTTGTCATGTGGTTATCTTATTAAGCCTGAAACAGCAGTCTCTCTTTCGTCTCAGTTTCTCCAGCTCTTAATGGCTGCAGAACTCATTTCACATTTAAAATACATAGGCCTTCTTGTCATTTGCTTTTATAAGCACACCTCTTGTTTGTCCAGCTGGATTATACATATTCTATACGTAGGGACTAGGGTTTTTTTGCATCTTGATATTCAGTACAATGCTTAGTTTAAGTCCTTGAATTACATGCTTAATATTTCTTCTTAATATTCCTTTTAATAAAGGAATGGCAAGGTATTACTTTTACCTTAAGGTATTTTGGAAAATTATTACACTTTTTGGACTAATCACTCTTTTTATGCTTTGGAGAATTTATTTCCTCCTCACTGATGTTGCACATTGTATAACATATTAGATATCCTTTTTAGTTTGGGATGTCAGAAAAATTATAACTAAGTTCGCTCACTCTATTGACTCTCTCCTTCCCTACTCTCCTCAATGCTAGTTTTCCACTTCCATTTCTATTATATTAATTTTATTTTATGCTTCTTTCTTATTTTTTGTAAGGCATTTTTAATCCCTTTTGGGAGGAAAAGATATTATGAATATACTTGCATAAGACTCTTTTTAATAGAAATCTAACTTTTTTAAAATTAATTTTCCATTTAGTCATTCAGGAAATATTAAAGGAACTGAACTGAAGAAGATGTAAGAGGCAGTGAAGGTCTAGATGCCTACCCATTAGAGAAATATTCATTATTTTTCAAAACACAGTGATCATAATTTTTTTGAAAGGCAATGGAATCTAGGGTAAGCTGAATAACTGGAATGTCAGGTGGAAAAGAGACTAAAAAATTCATGTATTTCAAATAATACTGCTAAATTACTCAGAATAGAGCCATCTGGACAAAGTCCATGTTAATAAATGAAAGAAAGACAAGTAATTTCCGTAGAGTATACCTTCATGAAATATTTTTCAAAATGGGCAAAATATTAGTTTGAGGAGCAATGAGAAATACCGAACCTATATCAATGTTAATGACTCTAAGGGACATAAAATAACTATAAAATTTTCAATAGAAGTTTCGTGTGTTGTTTTTGAAGTTATTCTTATTTATTTTGGCGTCTTATCTCCATATTACCATAATGTTGATGACAATGTGAAAATAGTGCATTTCACGTAATCAGCTCTGGAAATTATAATATATTCCCTATCCAAGTTTCATAGGAGTTTGCTTTATACTACTCATTTTAGCACTTTAATCTTATATTGTTCCCTAACTGATTCAGCAAAATATTTATATACAGGAGGCACAAATAAATAAAACTTGGTAATTGATTTTCAAGAGTTTGCTACTTAATAGGGGAGCTCATACTCTGGATTAACCAATTATATCAGTTGCATTCATCTTGCTGGTTCAAAATATATGATGTGTAGCCTGAATAGTATGAGATCCTTGATACCCTTCTATTGTGTTGAGTAGCAGTAACAACCCACAGAAAAATAATAAGGCTTTTTAACCAGATGGTACAATATTGCTATCAAACTTTTGAGTTAATCCTGTCATAAATCTGCAGTGTATAACTTCAGAATAAGGAATCATGATCTTAATGGAATTAGAAAGGAACGAAAAAATAAGTTGCAGTGTTAGTTGGCAAATAGATGCTAAATATTTCTCATAGTGACTGGCACATATGATCCAAATAGTTGGAGTTTCACAGATCCTTAATGTTTGATTGGTTGGTACACAGGAGCAGCTGGTCTGTTGGAACTTTGAGAAACAGGATCACAAGAGCACACCAGTTTATAAATCAGTTCATGTGTACATTGTCTAAGGAGTGCCCTTTTCTGCTAGGGGCATGAAGGACATTGTTAGACATTAGGATGGTGGTAACAGAGGAGAAATGTATGAATGATGGTTACAACAGTGGTGGAGTCTGGGTCTGGTCTGAGAAGGAGGATAGTGCTGTTCCTCGGTCTGAAAAGATAATTGTTTGGTGGCTAGAAGTCAGTCAAGAGAAAATAAGTAGGTAAGAAATAGTAATCTCGGGATTCCACTAGCCATGACTTTTAGATGACTGGGAAAATAAAGATCACAGATAATGACCATGGTAAGGCAAATATCACCTTTGGGGAGAAGTTATAGGGAGAGGGGGTCAGTGATCCATCAGATTGAAATATGTCAATTGCTGAAAAAATCAGGGGATCTCAAATCTGCTTTCAAGTAATTATAAATCTAGCAGAGGAAATAAGACAGTATTAAAACTAGAGCCTAAGGTAATTGTCAAAAGAATGTGTCATGAAAAACTATGAAACATCAGAGACTGAATGTGAGGGGATATAATGTCAAATAAATGCGTACCATGTGCCAAGAACATGCTTGGTATTTTTTTTTTTTTAATGTACAGGAGGACATTATCATGTGTGGTTGGAAGATCAGAAAAGGTTTTATCATTAATTCTTTTTAAAATTGAGCTTAGTCAGAGAACCAAGTCTAGAGTCCAACGATTTGAATTCTAATTTTTTCATTAATCGTTGTGTAATTTTCAGCACATCATTTAAAAAGCTTCAGTTTGTCCTTCTTAATATGTAAACTAAGGATAACAATAGTTGCATAACCTTGCAGAGTGATGGTGAGCACTAAATGTGGTGGCTGATTTCAGACCTTTTTTTGCTCGCTCATGATATTTTTGGTTATGTAAATAAAAGTTTGTTTGCTTTTTCTTTTACAAGGTCCCAAGACAAGCTATGGCAAAATATGAAAAGCTATGACAAACGTAGACAGGGTATTAAACAACAGAGACATCATCTTTCCAGCAAAGGTCTGACATATAGTCAGAGCTATTATTTTTCCAGTAGTCATGTACAGATGTGAGAGTTGGACCATGAAGAAGAATGAGCACCGAATAATTGATGCCTTCAAACTGTGGTGCTGGAGAAAACTCTTGAGAGTCCCTTGGACTGCAGGGAGATCCATCCAGTAAATCCCAAGGGAAATCAACCTTAAATTTTCATTGGAAGGATTGATCTTAAAGCTAAAGCTTCAGTACTTTGTCACCTGATGCAAAGAGCTGGCTTATTGGAAAATACCCTGATGCTGGGAAAGATTGAAGACAGGAGGACAAAGGGGTGAGAGAGGATGACATGGTTGGATGGTATCACCGACTCAATGGGCATGAGTTTGAGCAAATTCCAAACGATAGTGAAGGACAGGGAAGCCTGGTGTGCTGCAGTCCACGAGGTCTCAGAGAGTCGAACATGACTTAGCAACTGATCAACAACAACAGCAAGACAGTTCAATGAAGGAAAGAATAGTATTTTCAGAAAATGATTCTGGAAAATCTATAGATACTCATTTAGAACAGTGAAGTTGGACTTCCAACTCATACTGTATTCAAAAATTAATAACTCAAAATGTATAATAGACCTAAGTGTAAGGGTTAAAACTGTAAACTCTGGAAAGAAAACATAGGAGTAAATCTTCAGGCTCTTGTATTAGGCAGTGACTTCTTAGATATGATTCCAAAAGCATAAGCAACAAAAGAAAAAAAATAGATAAATTGCAAGTTATCCAAGATTGTGTTGCAGTGACACCATCAAGAAAGTGAAAAAGATAGTTTATAAGTTTGTGAATCATATAAGGATATGCTGCTGCTTCTGCTGCTAAGTCACTTCAGTCGTGTCTGACTCTGTGTGACCCCATAGACGGCAGCCCACCAGGCTCCCCCGTCCCTGGGATTCTCCAGGCAGTAACACTGGAGTGGGTTGCCATTTCCTTCTCCAATGCATGAAAGTGAAAAGTGAAAGTGAAGTCGCTCAGTCGTGTCCAACTCTTCGCGACCCCAAGGACTGCGGCCTACTAGGCTCCTCCATCCATGGGATTTTCCAGGCAAGAGTACTGAAGTGGGGTGCCATTGCCTTCTCCAATGCATGAAAGTGAAAAGTGAAAGTGAAGTCGCTCAGTCATGTCCAACTCTTTGCGACCCCAAGAACTGCAGCCTACTAGGCTCCTCTATTGATGGGATTTTCCAGGCAAGAGTACTGGAGTGGGTTGCCATTGCCTTCTCTGATATTTGATATAGAGAATTCTTAAAACTCAACAAAGTGGGCAAAAGATTCGAATAGAAGTATCTCTAAAAAAGTACATGAATGACTTACAAGCACATGGAAAGATCTACATCAGTAACCATTAAAATACAAATTCAAGCCACAATTATATACCGTTTCATACTTCCTGTTGTTGTTGTTAGTCACTAAGTCATGTCTGACTCTTTTGCGACCCCATAGACTGTAGCCTGCCAGGCTTCTCTGTGGGATTTCCTAGGCAAGAATACTGGAGTGGGTTACCATTTCCTACTAGGACAGCCAAAATAAAAAGAAAGGCATAATAAGTGTTGATGAGGTTGTGGAGAGTTTGGAACACTGTTCCATTGCTGCAGGAACTTAATTTTATTTTATTTTTTTTTTAATTTTATTTTATTAGTTGGAGGCCAATTACTTCACAACATTTCAGTGGGTTTTGTCATACATTGACACGAATCAGCCATTGAGTTACACGTATTCCCCATCCCGATCCCCCCTCCCACCTCCCTCTCCACCCGACTCCTCTGGGTCCTCCCAGTGCACCAGGCCCGAGCACTCGTCTCATGCATCCCACCTGGGCTAGTGATCTGATTCACCATAGATAATATACATGCTGTTCTTTTGAAACATCCCACCCTCACCTTCTCCCACGGAGTTCAAAAGTCTGTTCTGTACTTCTGTGTTTCTTTTTCTGTTTTGCATATAGGGTTATCGTTACCATCTTTCTAAATTCCGTATATATGTGTTAGTATGCTGTAATGTTCTTTATCTTTCTGGCTTACTTCACTCTGTATAATGGGCTCCAGTTTCGTCCATCTCATTAGAACTGATTCAAATGAATTCTTTTTAACGGCTGAGTAATATTCCATGGCTGCAGGAACTTTAAAATGGTGCAGCCACTATGGAAGATACTTCTGATAAGTGGGTAAACAAAATGTTTAAGTGGATAAACAAAATATCCATACAACAGATTAAAAAAAATCAAGCACTGGTTTATTATATAACATGGATGACACTTTAAAATAATTTTATCAAGAGAAAGCAGTCAGTCACAAAGGCCACATGTTTTATGATTCCATTTATATGAAACACCCAGAATATCCATGGAGATAGAAAGTATATTAGTGGTTGCAAGGAGGTTGGGAGAGATGGTATGGGTAGATTTTCAACATTGTTTATGATGTTAGCTATAGCTTTGCATATAAGGCCTTTATTATGTTGAGATATGTTCCCTCTGTGCCCACATTCTAGAAATTTTAATCATAAATTATGTTGAACTTTGTCAAAAACTTTTTCTGTATCTATTGAGGTGACTATATGGTTTTTATTCTTCAATTTATTCATGTGGTATATCACATTGATTTGTGTATATTGAAAAATTCTTGCATCCCTGAGATAAAGTCCAAACAACCCAATTAAAAAATAGGGCAGTACCAAATAGATGTTTTTTCCATGAGGAAACGCAGGAACTTCCCTGGGGGTACAGTGGATGGGAGTCCACCTGCCAGGACAGGCAGACGTGTTTAATCCCTAGTCAAGGAGGACTCCGCAGGCCATGGAGCAACTGGGCCCATCGCCACAACTACTGAGCCAGCACTCTCGACCCCGCGAGCCATAACTGTTGAGCCCTCAGGTGACAGCTACTGAAGTGTGCATGCTCCAGGGCCCACAAGCCACAGTTAATGAGCCCCTGTGCTACAACTACTAAAACCTATGCACCTAGAGCCTGTGTTCCACAAGAGAAGCCACAGTGAGAAGCCCATGCACAACATCAAAGAGTAGCCCCTATTGTCTGTAACTAGAAAAAGGCTTTGTGCAGTAACAAAGACCCAGTGCAGCCAGCAATAAATAAATTATGCAGATGGCCAACAGGTACATGAAAAGATGCTCATCATCACGAAATGCAAATTAATACTGCAATGAGCTCCCATCTCACACCTGTCAGATTGACTATCATCAAAAAGAACACAAGGAACAAATGTTGGTGAGGATGTGGAGAAAGGGGAACCCTTGCACATTGTTGGTGGGAATGTAGATTGGTGCAGCCTCTGTCAAAATCAGTGTAGAAATTTCTCAAAACTGAAATTTTCTCAAAATTGAAATTTTTTAGAATTGCTGTATGACCCAGCAATTCTACTCCTGGGTATATATTTGTAGAAAACAAAAAGATTAATTTGGAAAGGCACATGCACCACAGTGTTCATAGCAGCATTATTTACAATTGTCAAGATATGAAAGCAACCTAAGTGTCCATCAATAGCTGAATGGATAAAGAAGATGTGGTGTATTTATATGATGAAATACTACTTGGATCAGAAAAAGAGAATGAACATCTGCCCTTTGCAGCAACATGGATGGCCTTGGAAGATATTATGCTAAGTGAAATTAGCCAGACAGAGAGAGAGAAATGCTGTATAATATCACTTATGTGTAGAATCTAAGCAATAATACAACAACAAAAAAGCAGACTCACAGATATATAGAACAAACTAATGGTTACCAGTGGGAGGGCAATATAGGGCAGAAGAGTGGGAGGTACAAACTATTGGATGTAAGATAGGCTCAAGGATGTATTGTACAACTATATTGTCTAATATAGCCAATATTTTGCAATAACTATAAATGGAAAGTCACCTTTAAAATTTGTGTTATAAATAAAAATAAATTAAAGAAAAAGAATATCATGATCCATTAACCATCATCTTTAGAACACAGTAGCTCAAAACACTTTGGTTGACATTCCAGTTTTGCTGTCCATGGCAGTAATTATGTCTATCATGTCTCAGTCAGTCAAGTGCTGTTGTTTTGCCTCTGCATCCCAGGATCCTACCATCCCCATTTCTAGAAAGAATCCAATCCTCCCACCCCCAGGGTCACCCCTAAATTACAGAAGATACCCAGAACAGAATTTTTCAAAGACACTACTAGCCTTTTCAAATGACAGCAGTGACTGTCTGTGAAGAGAATGTCCTAAAGGCCCCCTCCTGAGAATGTTAGATGGAGGTGCTTAAACCATGTACAATGCAGGAAAAAGAAAGATGCTCTGTCACTCAGCCGTGTCTGACTCTTGCGACCCCGTGGACGGTAGCCCACCAGGCTCCTCTGCTCGTGGAATTCTCCAGGCGAGGATATTGGAGCGGGTTGCCACTACCTACTCCAGGCGGTCTTCCTGTGGGGACTGAACCCGCGTCTCTTGCGTCTCCTGCGTTGGCAGGCGGGTTCTTTACCACTGTGCCACCTGGGAGGCCCGATGCTGACGCAGAGTGCTTTTATAAGCAGTTACCCCCATGGGCCACTGGCGCCGAATCCCTCTGGCCACCTCTGGGAGATGGTGTGCATTTGGAACTCAGAATGGTCTCACTCAAGGAGTGAGGGGGCTGGCGGACGCTTTTCTAATTCTCAAGTGGGGTTGAAGGTTACCTTTGAAGGTGTGGACTCCCTGGCACTCAGGCCATCCCGGCTGACCCTAAAAATGCACCCAGGTGAGGAGTTACAGGCGCTTGCTGTTAGACACCTTGGTGTGTGTGCTCAGTTGCTCAGCTGTGTCCGACTCTTTGTAACCCCTCCAGGCTCCTCTGTCCATAGCATTCTCTAGGCAAGAATACCGGAGTAGGTTGTCATTTCCTCTTCCAAGGGATCTTACCAACCCGGGGATAAAACCTGCATCTCCTATGTTTCCTGCATTGGCAGGCGGATTCTTTACCACTGAGCCTCCTTTGGCCTTATGAAAGCACTGTGTACCAGGGGACATGGGCAAAATGTCAGTAAATTTCAGCTGGACAAATAAACAAACCCCACATTCTTTATTTTTATTTATTTATTTTTTCAACATATTTAATTTTTATTTTTTTCAGTGGGTTTTGTCATACATTGATATGAATCAGCCATAGAGTTACACGTATTCCCCATTAATATTTGACTCTCAAAAATCACATTCTTGATATTTGTTATTCTCTTATCAGTGGAGAATTCAGAAGTGAATAGAAGGATCATTTCATACTGATATAGAAATGCTTCCTTCAGCAGACTATAGAAACCTTGAGAATAATGATTTTATCTCCTTTGATCACTGTGACATTCCCAGTGGTCTAGTAGAATACCCAATTAATTTTTATTTGCCACATTTTATAGTGTCTGCTTTCTCATATTATTGAAATGGGAGAATTCTCTCTCTTTCTTAATTTTTGAAATTATGGTTCAGAGCGTTCTATGAGGTAGTAATCAGTTAACCTGTGCCTGGTAAAAAGTAGGTGGTAGGTAATATTAGTAAAATGAAGGAGAAGCACAGAAAGTCATTATTAGTGTTGCATTTTTAGTCATGCTATATTTTAATAAATTTTAATATTTTGCTGTTATAATATTATGTTAAATTTAAATGGGAGCTAGAGTGCTTGTTCTGCTGATTAATATTAATACAAGAAGATATATATTTTTTGGTAAATGATGCATGAGTCGATTTCATCTGCATACATTTATTATAGTGTAGTATTTAGAATTTCAGATTATCCAGTTTATGTCTGTATTAAGAAATATTTTGACTTTTGAGATGCAAACACACACATGTACGACTTGCCATTCTGCTTCATTCTGTCCATGTAGGTGATTCTACTGAGTTCAGAATAATTTATATTTTGCACTGAACTATGTTAAATAATTTATTCTTGCAAATGTTCTTCTTAAAGATTTTCCCCTTAGGTCTTAAAATTGGTTTGTATGCCCTGAACATATATCAATTGAAAGCGGAGAGAAGTCTGACTGACCCACAAAATTTGCGATAGAGGGGAAAAACTAACCTGAAATTAAACATGGACTTTATAGGATCCACAAAACATAGATTTGGCTTTGTCTTTTCTCTGTCATATACCTATCTTTAGAGCATTTGATGTTGTCTTCATCTAAAGTCTTCTTTTGCCAAGACTCTATCTGTCTATATACAATTTTATTGGCCTGTTTTATTGGCCAATTGCCCTGGTTTCTTACAAGTAGAAAAAGCTGGAGCTAATTTGATGTCTGTTGTTTTTCCAGTAGTCATGTATGGATGTGATAGTTGGACTATAAAGAAAGCTGAGCGCCAAAGAATTGATGCTTTTGAACTGTGGTGTTGGAGGAGACTCTTGAGAGTCCCTTGGACTACAAGGAGATCCAACCAGTCCATCCTAAAGCAAATCAGTCCTGAATATTCATTGGAAGGACTGATGCTGAAGCTGAAACTCCAGTACTTTGGCTACCTAATGCAAAGAACTGACTCATTAAAAAAGACCCTGATGCTGGGAAAGATTGAAGGTGGGAAGAGAAGGGGATGACAGATAATGAGATGGTTGGTTGGCATCACCAGTTCAATGGACATGAGTGTGAGTAGGTTCTGGGAGTTGGTGATGGACAGGGAAGCCTGGTGTGCTGCAGTTCATGGGGTTGCAAAGAGTCAGATACTACTGAGCAACTGAACTGAACTGATACTGTTGGGAGGGAGTTCTCTGTAGAAAAATAGTTCTTTACTCTTTTATTTCTGCCAAACATTTAGAAATAAATAGCAGATTTAACACTTGCAATTTCATCTCACAATTATCTCCAATTACAAATTAGCTGCCTAAAATTATTTATAAGTAACACTTTTGCTGGTACATTCATTGCAAATGTCTGTGGCTGTGTCATGCAAAATGTATATTTAGCTTTATAATGCATTATTCTGTGAAAAATAACTATTAGTTGAGCACATGATGAATTTAGGTTTTATGAAGACCAAATTTTATAATTTTGAGAAGCCTACTTTAAAAAATAATAGCATTAATATTATTAATATAAAATTAGGTATAAAAGCAAATATTTATTTAGAATGAGAAATCATAACAACTGAAAAATCATACTTAATACAAAACCTGGACTAATAACATTACTTGTTATTATTGACTATCTGATACATATGTCTAATAAGGTTTTCCTACATTTTTAACTACGTATTTTTGAAAGTCTCTTTTCATAACAGCTGTGTAATTTAATTTTCCATGGAGAATAGAAAGATAATTTAGTCTTTTCTCTAAGAATGTTCATCCAAAAGTTGTTTTTATTACTGCTAATTTAGAAAATTTGCTTTCTGTTCCCTAGCTTGTTATGGACCATGTGGTATACTTGCAGGGAGTGATGTTGTATTTGAGAAGACTCTCAGATTTCTTTCATATCTGAACTGTGAGATTGTAGGACATTGCTACACTCATAAGTTGTCTCCTTATGAATTGCCTCTTCTCAATTACTCATCTCCCCTTAGAGAAATGTTGGACTTTTCCATTATATTCTCTATGCCTCTTACCTTTTCTTTGAGCTGTAATTGCCTCTCATTTTTTTGTGTGTCAAATATTTTCTTCTGATTTATCTTTCAGTTAATGTGCTTTTCAGATCTATTACTAAATCTGACTTTTAAGTTTTAATTTCAGCTTTCAAAGTTTTTATTTCTATAAGTTCTTTTTTCAAACTTACTTTGGTATTTTTCAATCCTTTGGTGGTATTATCAATCTGCTTTTTGCTTCTTTAAACCATAATGTTGGTAGTTATTTGATGTTCTGTTCTCATCATTCCAATAACTGAATATGTTGTTTAATGTTGATTTTGTTGATTGATTCTGTTTAGTATTGATTTTCTTGTGTCCTGCATGGCACCATGTTACCTTGTATATTTTGCTTTTGACTGTGAGGTCACATTTTCTGAAACTTTTTCTAGAGGAATATTTTAAGGTTTGAGTTGCAGATCCATAGAAGCAGATACAATTTTTGTTTGCTTCTGCTTATTCATTAGGGCTATCAACTCAGGACTACTTTAAAGTTAATTCTCAGCTCAAAGCTTTGTAATTTTTATTTTCTTTTAAATCTCATAGACAGTATGAATTTGTATGGTGTCTTGTGTCTCTGAATTCTCGGGGGAGAATTTCCCTCTTGTCTGGGCACTGAAGTTAGGATAAGTATGCTACCTCGAAAGACCCTTCAGTCCATGAATTCCTTTCTAGTTGTCTCTCACAACGAAGGTGAATCTCATTGATATTCCACATTTATTTCGGGTCCCTATTTGACTCCCTATCTTGGGTTACCCTCAGGCTTTGCCTCTTTTACCTCATACTCAGAGCGCTAGTGGTAAAGAAGCTACCTGCCAATGCAGGAGAAACGAGTTCCATCCCTGGGTCAGGAAGATCCCCTGGGGAAGGAAATGGCAACCTTCTTCAGTATTCTTGCCTGGAGAATCCCATGGACAGAGGAGCCTAGCAGGCTACAGTCCACAGGGTCACAAAGAGTTGGACATGACTGAAGCAACTTAGCACGCACAGGGCCATCAAAACTCAAGCTCAAGTTCATCAGGATTCAGCTGTTGCCCTTGGAGTGAAACCGGAATCTGCTCTGCTTGCCTTTTCAGTTCCCCTTTCACTGAATTTTTTTAGCCTCTGAGCATTCTCTACTTCCTTTCCACAACAGCAATGCTTTTAAAAAGATGTTTAAAACATGTCCACTGTGTTCATCTCTTTCAGCAAGAAAGTTTTTTCAGATTATCAGCTTAAAAATAAGCATCTCTTTGGCTTTGTGTTAAAATCGGAACCTGTGGAAATAGAACAGGTTTGGGGTTCCTACAGCTCTGTGTTTGGAGCCCAGTTCCACCAGTTACTTTGATAAACTTGCATTAATCACAATTTTCCTGTATCTGTTTCTTCTACTTTAAAGACAGATGGTATTACTTGCTCTACCTGGTTTTGTAATTATTATTAATGTGTGTGTGTTAGTTGCTCAATCATGTCCGACTTTGCAATCACATGAACTGTAGCCCACCAGGTTCCTTCATCTGTGGAATTCTCTAGCCAAGAATACTGGAGTGAATTGCCGTTCATTTCTCCAGGGGACCTTCCCACCCCAGGGCCCGAACCCGGGTCTCCTGCACTCAGGTGGATTCTTCACTGTCTGAGCCACCAGGGAAGCCAATTGTTATTAGCAGTGTAAAGTAACTAGCTTAGTGTCTAATACATTGAAGATATTTAATAAATGGTAGCTATTATCATCATCATCACCCTAATATTTTTGTACACATAATTTACTAGAGTATTTTATTATTTTAACATCTTGTTAAAATATACACATACAATAAGGTATTAAGATAGTAAATATTGTAAAGAGTTATAAATGTACATATACATGCATATGTATCTCCATGTTATTGTTCGGTCGGTAAGTTGTGTCCGACTCTGTGACCCAATGGACTGCAGCATGCCAGGCTTCCCTGTCCTCACTGTCTCCAGGAGTTTGCTCAAACTCACGGCCATTGAAATGATGATGCTTTCTCTACACATGCTTGCCTATATACATATAAAGTTTGTTCTTTAATCTTAACTTTTTTTTTGGTTGATGACAATCACAGACAAATTAATTCTATGGAACAGCATTTCTCCCAATAATACTTCACAACTTTTGCCCTAGTCCAGGCCATCACCACCCCTCATCCCTCTTTATTACCACACCCTCTTAACCAGTCTTTCTTCACCCAGTCTTGGCCTTTTCCTATCTACTCTGTACACCTCAATGAGAATTACCTTTCTGAAATGTAAGTTTGTTCATATCACCCCTCTGCTTCATGGTTTCCATTGCCCTTGGGATGACCTGAAACTCCTTTTTGTGGCCGGTGAGGCCCTTTGAGACCTGCCTTCACTATCTCAAGTTCCTCCTGGTGCCTTGCCTCGCTTCAGCCACACTGAACTTCTTCCAGTCTCCATCTCCAGGCTTCTTCTTCCTTCCAAGCCTTGGCACAAAGTTTGGTCCTCCTGCCTGGAATGTACTTCTTCTTCATTCCCTTTTCCTTGAATAATAATATTCATTCTGTAGCAATTCTCTTAAGAGCCCTGTTCTTCAAGAAGCCTTTCCTGAATTTTTGTCCCCTAGGTTGAAGTTAGATGCTCCTACTTCCTATTTCTGTAAAAGCTCAGTTACCCCCCTCCCATAACTATACTGTCCTATACTGTGTAAGCCCAGCAAGAACTGGGTCAAATCTGTTCTGTAGAACCTCAGACCCAGCACAGGGTCTGCCCTAATGTAGGTGCTCAAAATCTCAAAATGCACAAAGGACTGAAGCAGTAAGTCATCAGTGATCTTTGCTGCCGGCTTCACTTCTCACCCCTCCCCACCTTACCCCGCTCTCCCAAACTGAGCATATTTTAGGTCCTCAGTGGCTCCAGGTGTTCTTTCCTTCCCAGGCTTGGCACATGCTGTCCTCTTTCTCTTCCTCTTTATCTCGCTGAGTCCTTCTTATCCTTCAGCTGTCAGCTGACATACCACCCTCTGATGTCATGCCCTTCTTACCCTCTACCGCTCTTCACTTGGTTATTACGCTTCTGCCCTCATGACACCACCCACGTGTTCTAAGGATGCTTGTTGAGATTGGCCTTCCCCGTTCTCTTTCTAGTGCCTGTCACTGTGCCTGTTCCAGTTGATTTTTGTGGAATGAATACATGAATGACCTAGTATTCTGCTGAACACACTTTGTGGAAAATACTTAAGAAATAGTTGCCTCCAGACATTTATATTTTTCCTTTCTGATTTCTTGGATAAGCAAAACCTAAAATCAATTTAAACTGAATGTGTTAGTAGATATGCTTTTCATTCTGAGTGTGAGGTATCAAATTATAAAAAAAGAGCATCCTAAACTAGGGAGAAGGAGAGCAAGAGTGGAGACAAGCAGGAAGCTATTGAAGTCATTCAGGTAAGAGATCATGCAGGCTTGGGCTGGGAGCATGGCGCTGTCATGGTGGGAAGTCTGTGAAGCTAAGCCTGTACATCCGCTGTGGGACTGGAATCAACACGACATACACGAGAAAGAGACGTCAAACTTAAAATGCAAGAGAAGACGTAACGGGCCTGAGCAACTGGGTGCATAGAGGAATCATTGCTGAGATAGAGCATTAGGTGTTGCCACAAGATTTTGGGAGGAAAGGCCATAAATTTGATTTTGGATATTTTGATATGTTTATCAGGCAAAAAGTGGACATGTCAATAAGACTTAGACACATTGTCAGGGTTGAAGATGGAAATTTCAGAACCATCCATGATAAGTTGGCATTTAAAGCCAGGAGGCTGGAAGAGATCACAGAATTTTCTTTTCTCTCAGGTTTTCTTTTAGAAACATCAAATAATAACTTTTTCAGCCTTTAGTGAAGCAGTCTATTACTGCACAAGAAAATCCAAGTGATGAGAATGATGTATGTCAGGAACGCATTTTGTTGCAAGAGCTAAGGATTCCTTTGGAAATTAACCATTTGTAAGATAATTATTTAAAGGGTTTCTGATAGGTGAGATGCAATTTGACTTCAAAATGAGCCTTAGAATTTAAAGTAAAAATTTTAAAAGTTAGTTCCATTTGAATAATGAAAATGAAAGGATACACTTTTCTAAGAATGCAAAAGGAATCTGAAGGAGATCATCATTTGCCAGGGTGTAAAGCAGTAGATGTAAAACTTGAATTTGAAGTCAGGTTTTCTTTTTTTTCAGGGCCCATTTTTTAAGCCACACCAATGACAAGTCATTATGGTTGGAAGAAAACAAAGAGAATGTCACGTCTTCCACTTCTCTCATTTGCTCTTTTATGAAATCCACAAAATATGCTTTTAAATCACAGAACTGTACATTAAACTATATCAGAAAAAATAATATTATTTTTCATGTAGCAATCTAAAACATATATTTACTTTTTGTTATATATTTCAAATGCTCCATTGATTTTTCTGATTACAAAATGAAATCTGTATCATGCAGACATTAACATGATGTGAAAAATATAAAGAGGAAATTTCTATCACTTGTACCACAGAAAGATGGTCATGATTCAAATTTTGATGTTTTTATTTCAAGATTTTATTTTGCTGTGCATGCTCATTCACACTCAAGCTTTTATTTTTTTAAAAAACAAATAAATATAACAAAATGGTAAGGCCATGACATACTCAAGCTTTTATTTTTTAAAGACAAAGATTGAAATATAACAAAATGGTAAAGCCATGATGTATTATAGACACCTAAATACAGGGACTAATAAAGATCTATATTATTTTTTGCATAAGCTACAGAGCATTACATTGGTAGAAAATCATAAGTTGTAGATATTAAATGTTCTATTGATGAACATTTGAACTATTTTAATTTCCTTCTATTATAATCAGTGTTGTGGGCAGTCATATAAAAGAATATTTAATACAATAAAAATTTTGATGTCAAATGAGAAGTTGTTTTCTGTGGACATTGTACCAGTGTATATTTCTTTTGGTACAATATGAGAGTGCTCATTTTCTCAAATTCTTGCCAACATTTTCTTTACTTAATTCATTTTTTTTCTTTTTTAATTGGAGTATAATTGATTTACAATATTAGTTTCAGGTGAACAACATGCCGATTAAATTTTTTTTTAGATTATACTCTTATTATAGAGCTTCCCCAATGGCTAAGCAGGTAAAGAATCCACACCTGCAATGCAGGAGACATGGGTTCAATTCCTGGGTCGGGAAGATCCCCTAGAGAAGGAAATGGCAACCCACTCCAGTATTCTTGCCTGGAAAATTCCATGGACAGAGAAACCTGGTGGGCTACAGTCCAAAGTGTCGTGAAGAGTTGGACATGTCTGACATAGTACACCACATGATTATATAAAGTATTGACTATATTCCCAGTGATGTACAATATATGCTTGTAGCTTATCTTATATGTAATAGTTTGTACCTCTTAATCTCTATACCTGTTTTGCCTCCTCCACTTTCCTGTCACCACTGGTAAGCACTGACTTGTTCCCTATATCTGAGTCTGTTTCTATTGTTATGTTCATTTATTTATTTTTTAATATTCATAATATAAATGATAACAGAATATTTTTCTTTGACCTGTTTCGCTAAGCATAATACCATTCAGGTTCATCCATGTTGTTGCAAATGGCAATATCTCATTCTTTCTTGTGGTTAAGTAGTATTCTATTGTATATATACACTCTAGTAATACTCTGCGGCTTTTTCTATTTTTCAAAGTGATTTCTTCTATAGTGGTGGTGGTAGTTTAGTCACTAAGTCATGTCCAACTCTTGCGACCCCATGAGCCTGCCTGGCTCCTCTGTCCATGGGATTCTCCAGACAAGAATACTGGACTGGGTTGCCGTTCCCTTCTCCAAGGGATCTTCCTGACCCAGGAATTGAACCTGGGTCTCCTGCATTACAGGCAGATTCTTTACAGACTGAGCTACGAGGGAAGCCTCATTTTATCTATACAATAACTCTGAGATATAGACCAAATAAACATCATTTTTCTCATTTCATTGAAGGGAAAGTTGAGACACAGTTAAGAATCAAGCCTGAGATTTCACAGGTAGGAAGTTTTCAGACTAGGAAAAAGACATTAAATTCTGTTATGTTCTGTCCATGCTAATGAAAGTCTTGTTCAGTAACTGTTTATGTGTGTTAGATTTCTAGCTTACCTCTATGTCTTCTAGTCCTATTTTTCCCTTTTAACAGTTAGCAGGAGTTGGAGGTACATGGTAGATACTCACTAACCACTTTGATAGATGCTCTATATCAGTGTGGATAATGGTGCCACCTTAAGTGACTACCGTGATTGATTGTACTTCCTACCTAGGGGACTGTGAGAAATATTCTGAGATTATATCTGGGCTCAGGTGGAGAGAGTGTGATAATCGATGAGTGACATCTGTTTTTGAGCAGAAGAGGCCACATATTCATGCTAGTGAAGAGAACAGTCATGTGTACAAATTATTTCTCATTTTTGAATTTCTTATCTGACTACTTTTAAAGACTATTTTTAAAACAGTCTTTCAAGTCCTTGTCCTTTTAATTTATGTATAAATTTATTCAATTCTAAGAAACATTACAGATCTATACTTATTTCAAAACAATGATTTTATGAGTTATGCATACTTTGTGTTTTATAAAAATGAATTCCTTGGGGAAGGAGCCTTGGTTTTCTTGTTCACTGATGCATCCTTAGTATCTGCATATATTAGGTGCTTAATCAGTATTTATTGAATAAATGAATGAAAGTCTCAGTGGTCTTTATGTTTTTTGAAACCGTGATTCCTTTATGTGTTGCTTTAAACTGATCAGAAGCTTAAATCCATCCTTGTGTGGAGGTTGGATGGACTCTGAAAACCTTAGAATCAAACTAGTTAAATAATTTACTTAATTTTAGTGATATCTGTTGTTGTCTTATAGAGCCTGTGACTATATGAGTCAAAATTTTTAAAACTGCTTGGTTAGATTAATGCATATTTAGTAGAATAATGTAGGACTAGCCTTTGAAGGAGTAGAGTCATCTGCCAGTTACTCCAACAGGGTGAACTGTTTGTGAGGGTTATAATGCTGATCCTTGTACCACTTTACCCAGCATAGTGCCTGGGGAGGGAGCCAATTTTATCTTTCAAAAATGGAGGAGAAATTGCAAAGTCAACTGTTCAGAGGCACAATTTATCACATTATTGTGTTAAAGGACACTAAAACCCAGCACTCACTCATAGCTTCTTTTATATATATCTGTGTCTGTATCTACTATATGTACATATCCTTCTTGTTTTTTCTTAGGAAAGTCATGGCCATAGGTGAAAGATTTTTTATTCATTTTCATTTTATTGTAGCTAAATAGTTGAACGAATTCAAGGTTCATCTTGTGACCCAGACCATCTCTTTCTCTGAAGGTAATTAACACATGCTGAATTCTAAGTTTAGGGTAGGAATTGTGATGGGAGTGGTTACGTCACAAGCTTAGACTTGAGTCTGGAAAGTACTGAACAGTCAGTAAATTGATATTTTCACTTCTTTTCTGCTATTGCTCCTTGGTTGTAGGGTTGTTGATCTGAAATCCTTCAGGGATTTTGAAAAGATTCATCTATTTCAAATAAATTGCCCCCTGGGTGAACTATAAAATGTCAGCTACCTTAATAAGACTAAAATTTTAAATTAGAAAATGAGAGTTCTGTACTATATTTTAGGGAAAAATTTGATCGTTGTGGAGACAGATGGTAGAGTTCTCACCTTTAAAAAAAAATACAAATAGGAGCTTTTAGAAGCCTAGTGCTAAAATCACATAAGAATGGAAATTAAGGGAGGAAAGCTGGGATCTAAGAGATTATCTTAATGAATTTTAGATGTTTTCAGTTTTATACAGTGGTAACTTGTCAGTCATCTTTAGCATTAAGTATATGCATTTTGTAAATGAAGAATTTGATAATCTCTAAGTTAAGAAAGAAGAGATAAAACATCTATCTAGCTGCTGGGAACACCCCAGCACGCATGGAGAAATGAAAGGAAACGAGCAGATGAAATGGAAGTTACTGGATTGAAGATGCAGTTTAATGCACTGCATTGAGGAAAAATGTGAATGTCTAAAACTATTAAAAATAGCATCTATTGGCATTGGAGCAGGTATGTTGTAAGAACAACAAGAAGACTATGATGTAAACCAAGACATATCCACTACAGGAATTTTCATATTTTATCCTGTGCCACAAACCCATCTTTCTCCCCTTCTTGGAACATAATTTGAATCCTATAATTTGGGGATTCCCTATTAAATTCTTATGATCCAATGAGTCACTCTACCAAAAATATTTAGATTTCCATTCATTTGGAATAAAATAATGATGATGTGATTTCTGTTGAAGAAATATGAAAAAGGGGAGATGAAAAGCAAGTAAAGGAGACAGACATAGTCTGTCAAGTCCTGGGAGAGGTGCTTATCAAAAATAGGTGAAGAAACTGAAAACCAACAGGGGCTCATTTTCAGCTTTCCCTGAACTCCCCTTATGTAAAGAAGGATCATATAATCTGTGGTCAAAACAGAGACACCTTTCAGAGCAAGATGAAGTGCTGTTAATAATATGCCCGGATGGTGGTATAAATCTAACTTTTCTGGGGAAACGGGAATGCATGACCACTCTACCCACTTGGTTCCTTGTGGCATGAAATCCACCTGCCATGATTACCACCTTTGTTTTCTCTAGTAGATTCCCTTCGAGTTTGATCAGTGTTCTTAACCCTCAGGCTCCCACAGGCGGGTCCCTTGCCTTTGTTTACTTGGTCCTTCTCCTGGCACACAGCCTGATGTGACTGGCGTGTGAAACTAGCCGGGGATGCTTCCTTTCAAGAGAAACTCCAACAGTCTCCTTTCACTTTGGCTTCTTATTTGCATCCTAGACTCTTTCGGTGCGATGTGTTGGTGCGGTAAGTTGACCAAGGGAGTAGCTTTTCCAGCCTTGGGCTAAGAACTGTCTCTGCGAACTTCTCTCCTTGCTGGTGTGTGTTCTCTGAATTTCCTCACCAGAAGTACAAGAGACTGTTGTGAGTTTAGAGGTAGAAGACAGTAACCTAGTTTATTTTTCTACCATTGTTTTTGCTCCCTGGGTTCACGTAAGCCTTAGCAAAAATAAGCTGATGAGTCACTCTAGTTTATCAGGGTCAGCATTGAGATTTGAGCTCAACTTTCCAACTAATAAGTTATTCCTTTTCCCGGTTTATAATACAATAGATAAATATCAGAGGAATCTTTCCATTTTAGCTGTGTGACATTTTCCATTTTAGCTTTCTTGGTGCTCATAGTTGATCTTCTAGAATATTCTGTCTTTTACCTGCCTAGAATATTTAGACAGTATCAGAAGTGTTTGGAGTTTTTCTGGATCTGTTTCTCAGAAGTCTATAATGTTCCATTTGGGACTATTCACAGATATTTGGAGACAAGGGTAGTTCTTTTTATTTACTTCCAGACATCAGCTTTTTCTGCTAGTCAGATTCCTTTGACTCTGCTTCTTTATGATAGACTGAACATCATTTCTAGCCTTTTGGGGAGGCTTTTTCGTTCTATTTATTCCCTTGTCTTCTTCCTAAAGCACAACAGTGATTTTGCAGTGTGTTTTTTTTACTTTATTTTTCCTTTTAAAAATGTAAAATATATTTCCGTAAGGATGTGTAAACAAATACGTACCTTTTAAAGAGTCATAATAAAAATCTAGTCTGTATCCACCACTCAAATGAAAAATAGAATATCACAGACACTTTAAAAATTCTCTGAATGTCCATTGCCAATTCTGTCCCCATCCTGGAAACGTTTTGACTTTCCTGTTAATCATTCTCTTGATTTCTTAACTTTTTTTATTTTAAAGTCAACTTTGTATTATGTGCCTATAAGCAATATATTACTTAATTTTACCTTTTCTGAACTTTATATAAATGAAAACTAGCTCTCTGGAATTTTTGGAAATTATTAATCTCAGTGGAAAAGTTGAACTATAATTTTAAGTAATAGTATCTGAAATGATTAAAGCATAAATTATATCTGTCTAGTCATAATATTGATTAAGGAACTGTAGATTTGCTAAACAATTACATAAATTTTGAGGATTAACACTATTAAAAGCATGACTTTGTTTTGCAAAATTATTAATAGTTTCCTTTGATGCATTTAAATCTTGGCTAACAAGTAATTAACTGCTTTTGGAAAGCAAAGAGGAGGAAAGGCAGAAATCCTGAATGCTTTACCTTTAAGGGTCATCACTTAGCAAAATAATTCAGGATTGGAGTTAAAGTATACCTAAGAGTATAAGGCAATTAAAAAAAAAAAGTTTTTTAAAAAACAGTCCGACATGTCATCCTCTGCTGCCTTCTTTTGCCTTCAGTCTTTCCCAGCATCAAGGAAAGTCAACTCTTTGCATCAGGTAGCCAAAGTATTGGAGCTTCAGCTTCAGCATCAGTCCCTCCAATGAATATTTAGGGTTGATTTGCTTTAGGATTGACTGGTTTGATTAACTGACTTTCAAAGGGACTCTCAAGAGTGTTCTCCAACACCACAGTTTGAAAGCATCATTTAGTCAGTGCTCAGCTTCTTTATGGTCCAATTCTCACATCCGTACATGATGACTACTGGAAAAACCATGGCTTTGACTATATGGACCTTTGTCAGCAAAGTGATGTCTCTGCTTTTTAATACTCTGTCTTGGTTTGTCATAGCCTTTCTTCCAAGGAGCCAGAGTCTTTTAATTTCATGACTGCAGTCACCATCTGCAGTGATTTTGAAGCCCAAGAAAATAAAATCTATTAATGTTCATTTTTTCCCCTTCTATTTGCCATGAAGTGATGGGACTGGATGCCATGATGTTAGTCCTTTGAATGTTGAATTTTAAGCCAGGTTTTACACTTTTCTCTTTCACTCTCATCAGAGGCTCCTTAGTTCCTCTTTGCTTTCTGCCATTAAGGTGGTATCATTTTCATATCTGAGGTTGTTGTTATTTTTCCCGAAAATCTTGATTCCAGCTTGTGATTTATCCAGCCCAGCATTTCGCATGATGTACTCTGCATACAATAAGTTAAATAAACAAGGTGACAATATACAGCCTTGATGTATTCCTTTTCCAATTTTGAAGCAGTCCATTATTCCATGTCCAGTTCTAATTGTTGCTTCTTGTCCAACATACAGGTTTTTCAAGAGACAAGTAAGATGGTCTGTTATTCCCATCTCTTTAAGAATTTTTCAGTTTGTTGTGATCCACACAGTCAAAGGCTTTAGCATAGTCAATGAAGCAGGTAGGTGTTTTTCTAGAATTCCCTTGCTTTCTCTATGATCCAACGAATGTTGGCAATTTGATCTCTGGTTCATCTGCCTTCTCTATACCCAGCTGGTACCTCTGAAAGTTCTCAGTTCATGTGCTACTGAAGCCTAGCTTGAAGGATTTTAAGCATAACCTTACTAGCATGCAAAATGAATGCAGTTGTCCAGTAGTTTGAACATTCTTTGGCATTGTCCTTCTTTGGGATTGGAATGAAAACTGACATTTTTCTGTCCCGTGTACACTGCTGAGGTTTCCAAATTTGCTGGCATATTGAGTGCAGCACTTTAACAACATCATCTTTTAGGATATGAAATAGCTCAGTTGGAGTTCCATCACCTCCCCTAGCTTTGTTTGTAGTAATGCTTCCTAACGCTCACTTGACTTCACACTCCATGGTGTTTGGCTCTGGGTGAGTGACCACACCATCATCATTATCCCAGTCATTAAATTTTTTTTGTATAGTTCCTCTGTGTATTCTTGCCATCTCTTCTTAATCTCTTCTGCTTCTGTTAGATCCTTACTGTATCTGTCCTTTACTCTGCCCATCTTTGCAAGTAATGTTCCCCTGAAGAGATCTCTAGTCTTTCCCATTCTATTGTTTTCCTTTATTTCTTTGCATTTTTCATTGAAGAAGGCCTTCTTATTTCTCCTTGCTGTTCTCTGGAACTCTATATTCAGTTGGGTATATCTTATTCTTTCTTCCTTGCTTTTGACTTCCTTTCTTTCTTCAGCTATTTGTAAAGCCTCTTCAGACAACCACTTTCCTTCTTGCATTTCTTTTTCTTGGGGATGGTTTTGGTCACTGTCTCCTGTATACTGTGACAAAGCTCTGTCCGTAGTTCTTCAGGCAGTCTGTCTACAGGATCTAATTGAGTGAATCTATTCATCACCTCCACTGTATAATCATAAAGGATTTGATTTAGGTCATATCTGAATGGCCTAGTGGTTTTCCTAACTTTCTTCAATTAAGCCTGAATTTTGTAATAAGGAGCTGATGATCCGAGCCACAGTCAGCTCCAGGTCTTGTTTTTGCTGATTGTATATACAGGTTCTCCATCTTTGGCTGCACAGAATACAATCAGTCTGATTTTGGTGTTGACCATTTGGTGATGTCCATGTGTAAGGTCATTTCTTGTGTTGTTGGAAAAGGGTCTTTTCTTTGACCATTGTGTTCTTTTGACAAAACTCTGTTAACCCTTGTCCTGCTTCATTTTGTACTCCAAGGTCAAGCTTGTCTGTTACTCCAGGTATCTCTTGATTTCCTGCTTTTGCATTCCAGTCCCCTGTGATAAAAGGATGTCTTTTTGGGGGGTTGTTAGTTCTACAGGGTCTTGTAGATCTTTATTAGAACTGGTCAACTTCAGCTTCTTCAGCATCAGTGGCTGGAGCAGAGACTTGGATTACTGTGATGTTGAAAGACATACATAATAATATGTTTAAAGACATATAGCATTATAATAATAATGTATCTTTCATCTTTCCTATTCTGCTGAATTCTATTTTAAGAGGTCTTTCACATACTCTCCTCTTCTTTGAAATAGTTATATGACTCTTCGGAGGAAATCACCTACTTGGGTCCCTATTATTAACTGAGATCCATCTTTCTTGGATCATGAATAGTCAATGAACAAATAGTTGGTTGCTATAGTGTATTGTTATTAGAAAAGGAATCAAAAGAAGTAGACTCCATAGTATATGAAAATTCTATTATTAAGTATTCTCTTTTTGGAAATAATCCTTTTTATATTTTATGATAAATATGATAAACTTGCCCATCAGTGTCTTAAAATAAGGTGAAACACAGTTGAACATCTGAAACATAGAATATCACAGAGAGCAAGCTACAGTGCATGGGGTTGCAAAGAATTGGACACAACTGAGCACATACACAGGCAAGCGATGTTCTACATATACCTCTATTTTTGCCTTATAAAGAAGCACAGAGTAACTTTACTTTTCTCATAGAGAAATTCTTTCTTGTTTTGCTTTCACCTCACAGTACTTACCCAATCTTATAGTAAGAACCATTTCTACTTAAGAATGGGAATATGTAAGAAGTACAAAGTAATTAATGGTGCAGCTTTCAAAGTAAATGTTTTATCCTCTCCATGATTAATCATCTACCCTTTGCTTTAAATTCCAGCAGTATTATGGAGTCTTTCAAGTATAAATCTCCTGTTTAAATGTCTCTTTAAAGCCGCGTCTGCAAATCATTAAGAAACATCTCCAATTGGATGTTGTGTTGGTCAGGGTCCTGTTAGGAGACAGAAGATACACCACAATGTAAATGAGAGAATATTTAATATAAAAAACTGACTGTGGCCTACCAGGCTCCTCTCTGTCCATGGATTTCTCCAAACAAGAATACTGGAATGGGCTGCCATTTTTTCCTCCAGGGGATCTTCCCAACTCAGGTACTGAACCCATGTCTCTGGCATGTCTTGCATTGGCAGGTGGATTCTTTAGCCCTAAACCACCTGAGAAGACATATGTATAACATATGGGCTTACAAAATAAGTTGGCAGTGAAAACACTTGCAATAAAATAGTCTGAAGTTGTGTATATGTAATTTACATAGATAGCCATCTCAGCAGTAAAGACTCTGCCCACAATGCAAGAGACACAAGTTCAATCACTGGGTTGGCAAGATCCCCTGGAGAAGGAAATGCAGTATTCTTGCCTGGGAAATGCCATGGACTAAGGAGCCTTATTAGCTAAAGTCCATGGGGTCATAAAAGAATTGGACACGATTTAGCAATTAGGCAGTTTATTCAGTTCAGTTCAGTTCAGTTGTGTCTGACTCTTTACAATCACATGGACTGCAGCACATCAGGCCTCCCTGTCCATCACCAACTTCTGGAGCCTATTCAAACTCACGTCCATGGAGTCGGTGATGCCATCCAACCATTTCATCCTCCGTTGTCCCCTTCTCTTCCCTCCTTCAATCTTTCCCAGCATCAAGGCCTTTTCAAATGAGTCAGTTCTTCGCATCAGGTGGCCAAAGTATTGGAGTTTCAGCTTCAGCATCAGTACTTCCAATGAATATTCAGGACTGATTTCCTTTAGGATAGACTGGTTGGATCTCCTTGCTGTCCAAGAGACGCTCAAGAGTCTTCTCCAACACCACAATTCAAAAGCATTAATTCTTCAGTGCTCAACTTTCTTGATAGTCCAACTCTCACATCTATACATGACTACTGGAAAAACCATAGCTTTGACTAGATGGACCTTTGTTGGCAAAGTAATGTCTCTGCTTTTTAATATGCTATCTAGGTTGGTCATAGCTTTTCTTCTAAGGAGCAAGCATCTTTTAATTTCATGGCTGCAGTCACCATCTGCAGTGATTTTGGAGCCCCCCCAAAATAAAGGCTGTCCCTGTTTCTATTGTTTCCCCACCTGTTTGCCATGAAGTGATGGGACTGGATGCCATGATCTTAGTTTTCTGAATGTTGAGTTTTAATCCAACTTTTTCATTCTCTTCTTCCCTTTTATCAAAAGGCTCTTTAGTTCTTCGCTTTCTGCCATAAGTGTTGTGTCATTGACACATCTGAGGTTATTGATATTTCTCCCAGCATTCTTGATTCCAGCTTGTGCTTTATGTAGACATGTAAATTATCTGAATATACAGCATTTTAATGCCGTTTTTGCTTCTTGCACACTAAATGCTTTGATCTATTAGCTGTTGTTAGTTCATATGGACAGATTCTCATTCTGACATCCAGAATATTTATATTTTAGAAAAAAGTTGAAAAGCACTCGACAACCAGATTTGAGAAATAACTGTTACTTTCCATATTGAAGACTGACTGTAGGTTCATAATAAAAGGCTGAGAGGCTTTTCCATTCCTATCCCTTCTGGAAGATTAGCCAAGCATTTGTATTGTAGGACCTTGTTCTTGTTTGTTTTTAGTCACTCAGTCATGTCTGACTCTTTGTGACCCCATAGACTGTAGCCCACTAGGATCCTCTTTCTATGGGGATTCTCTAGTCAAGAATACTAGAGTGGGTTGCCATGGCCTCCTCCAGAGGATCTTTCCAACCAAGGGATCGAACCCAGCTCTCCTGCATGGCAGGCAGATTCTTCATCATCTCAGCCACCAGGGAAGCCCATTGTAGGACCTAGGCCATTGTTTTTCCAAGTGTGGTCCTTGAACCACCTGTTTCCAATTTATTCAAGACCGTTGCTATAAATTTCTGGGATCCACTCAAAACTGACTGACTAAGATGTATACATATAAAGGTATTTCAAGTTATACTTATCCACAGTGTGTTTTGAGAATCATTGATCAAGGGCCCCTTCTTTTCCCTTTTGTATCACCTTCAGGTTTAGCCCGGTAGCCTTTGTTGGGGAAGTCAGGCTCAACAAGGGATGCAGAGATGTTGTCAAGAGAAGAGAATGAGGGGAGAGAGGCTGATGCTTGGAAGATGAACAGAGTGTCCTCAGGAGGGATTCACTGAGTCAGGCTGTGTTGATGGGTAATAGATTCTGTGGATGATGGAGATTTGCAAAGCTCCTCAGCAGGTAATAGGCCGCCGCTGGGAGTGGCTCATGGATGCTGGAGGACTTAATCCCTGTAGACAAGCTCTGGGAGTGGCACTTCTCTAGCTTTTCCTGAGAAGCAGTATTTAACAGATACTTGATAGTGGCTTCAAGTATAGCATAAGAAAAGCAATAACTATGGAAAACACACTGTTCAAAGCCAGGCTGACCTTCAGTTTCTTGAAACATTAAGGATTCAGAGTTTTGTTTAATCCAGTGGATTACAGGGTATGGGTTATGTGGGGTAGAAGAATGAGAGCAAACTTAAATATTCAAATATACTCTTAAATGGAAAATATTCTAAAGACATTCATAAGAAGACCAGCTAGCAACTCTACATAAAAAAGACACCATTGTGAAAATCCCAGAACTCAGATTGAGGCTGAAGCACTCACTGTTCACAGAGATGAGGAGAATTGGATTAGAAGGGTTTGACAAGCAGTTTTGCTTTGACCACATTGCTCCCCTCACCCCCAGGCTGGCAAAATACCTTGACAATATGCCACCCAATCCCCACCCCTTGGCCTGTGATTTCTCCAGTGGGAGTGCAAAGTGGACATCTAGCTTTCTCAGCATTGCCGTTCCCTTCACAAGAGGCCTCCTTAAATTTCAGTTCATGGTTATCACCAGGAGAAACACTGGGGATCAGATAGACACAAAGTGGACGGGGTTTACAGCAACCGGGGTTCAGATATTATTCAGCTATTCCTACTTGCAGTAGATCTCTAGCAGAGATCTCAGCTAATAGGACCTTCGCATCTGAATTATATGAGGAGAGTCAAATCAGTGGAGCCATTTAGCCAAGAAATGGCTAGCTCTGCCTGATTTGGATAACTAGACAATAAGCCGTACCACTGTGGAGCTTGTTTTATGAATCCGCTTGGGCAGAGAAACGAATATACAGCTCCACTCAATTGCTGAGCAAAGCCTCTTGTCCTACTCAATCAGGAAGCCTGGCAAAAGCTGCAAGCCCATTCAGCAGCCCCAGGAGCCAAGCCAGCAGCCCTGCTCAACCACTGAGCATAGCCTACGACTCTGCATAACCAGAGACCCTCAGTAATGACCCTGAGCAGCCTACAACCCAGCCCTGCAGCCCTATTGAATTCTTGAATGTAGCCTGTGGCCTTGCCCAGGGAAGGAGGCCGGCCTGTGGCCCTGCCCAGTCACAAAACCTAACCTGCAGTGCCTGGGAGCCTGAATAGTGACCCTGTCCTCCTGCGGAGCACCGTCTCCAGCTCCATACAGCTGTGGGTGCAGCTGGAGGTCATGCCCCACCAGAGTGCCCGACCAGCAACCTTGCCCAGCAGTGCAATGCAGCCACACACCCAGCGGGCTACTGACTCTCAGAGCCCCAACTGTGGTCCCACCAGATCGTGTAGCCCGTGGCCTCACCCCATCAGAGAACACAGACTGAGTCCCCCCCAACCACAAAGCTCTGCATGCACCCCACCTGAATATGGAGTCTTACAAGTGGCACCATCCAGTTTAGCACAGCCTGGGGCCACCCGACCAGGAACAGTTGCTCAACCCAGCCTGCAGCCATGCCGAAGGGTAGAATCCAACCAGTGGCACGACCCTGCCAGGTGACTTAGCCTGCAGCCCCACTGACCAGAGCCTAGCTAGTGGCCTGACCTGGCTGTGAAGCACCACCAGAAGCCCCTCCTAGGAACAAACACCTCACTGTGGCCTTGCTAGAACAAAGAACCCAGCCGGCAGGCTCACTTAGCCATCGAGCTTAGCCAGAGGCATCTGCTACCTCTCCTTGACCTGAGAGCATGGGCAGGGTCTCTTGACCAACTAGAGACCCTGAGAGCAAGCCCTGCCTGCCCATGGACTCTGCCTCTTGACCCACCCAGAACCACACTGAACTAACTAGTGAAGGTTTTTCCAGGTTGCAGCGAATCTGTAAAGGCTGGAAGAAGAGACCATTTACTTAAATGGTCTCCTCATCACTTCATGGCAAATAGATGGGAAAACAATGGAAACAGTGGCAGACTTTATTTTCTTGGACTCAAAATCACTGCAGATGGTGACTGCAGCCATGAAATGAAAAGATGCTTGCTCCTTGAAAGAAAAGCTATGACAAATCTAGACAGAGTATTAAAATGCAGAGACATCACTTTGCCAAAAAAAAGTCCATATAGTCAAAGCTGTGGTGCTAGAGAAGACTCTTGAGAGTCCCTTGGACCACAAGGAGATCAAAGCTGTCAACCTAAAGGAAATCAACCCTGAATCTTCACTGGAAGGACTGATGCTGAAGCCGAAGCTCCAATACTTTGGCCACCTGATGTGAAGAACTGACTCATTGGAAAGGACCCTGATGCTGGGAAAGACTGAGGGCAGGAGGAGAAGGAGATGACAGAGGATGAGATGGTTGTATGGCATCACTGACTCAATGGACATGAGTTTTAAGCAAGCTCTGGGAGATGGTGAAGGACAGGGAAGCCTGGCGTGCTGCAGTCCATGGGGTTGCAAAGAGTCGAATGCGGCTGAGTGACTTAACAACAACTTTAAGTAAGGAGGACATGGAAGCGAAGTACATTGGCTGTTTCCAGGGTCACTGGGGGAAATGGATGAAGGTGATCAAAGGATACAAACTTCCATGTATAAGATGAATACATGTTGCCATAATGTACAACATGAGGACTCTAGTTAACAACACTGTATTGCATACTTGAAAGTTGCTGAGAGAGGACATCTTAAAAGATCTCAAGGCAAAAAAAAAAACAAAAGGTCCTCTGTGAGGTGAGAGGTGATAGATGTATTAATTAAACTTATTGTGGTAAACACTTCATAATATGTAAGTACACCAAATCATCACGTTGTATTCCATAAGCTTACACAATTTTATATTTAATTATATCTCTCAGGTAAGCTGAAAGGAAAAAAAAAATACTCTCATCACACTTGACAGTTCTTGTATTCAGGGTATATGGAGTTAATATCATGAACCATGTAGAATTTATATATTCATTGAATATTGAAGTTATACCTTAGAGGAATAATGAATGTTCTCTATTCTGTTTCTTATTTCAATGCATATAAAATATTTAAAACAAAAGGTTTATTTTGTAAACCTTACTGAAAAATGTCTATGCCAGGCACAGAAACCAAGTCATCTCTTTTTATTTGTTGAGATCATGGGAGATAAAAGCTTTAATGAAAATTCAAGGACATTTTTTTGTTGTTGGAATTTCTATAGTATTTAATGCTTTTGGAAGAAATACCAAGTTAACTAATCTATTGCAGATTCACTTATCTCTTAAACTATTGGATCAAGTCTTTATATTTTTTGGGGGGAAATTATACAATCATATAATGACATGATGACAGTATTTTTTAGATTTCCTTTTTCGTCAGTTTTGTATGTATAGTGTGATGAAAATTGTTATTTTGATTATGCTAATAAAATCATTAAACCCTTTCCCACTATTATCTGGACTGTTGGGAATCATTTTAAAGGATTTTTCTTGAACTCTAATATTTTACATCCACTAGTTTCTGTCTGAAATAGTCCAAATGTTCTGAAAAAGTGTTTTTGTTTTTGTTTTTTTTTAAGAGAGACAGTTTGAATCATAACATTATAAGCTTTATGCTAAGGTTTTCCTTTTTTTTCCTTTTGCTTTGAGTTTTATTTAAGTCCTTGGGTATGAATGAAAGCCATTGGTTTGAAAAATGTTTCTAACTGGGTCGGATGTTATCCTAGAAATAGTGGTAGGTGATGGGTAAGGCAGTCAGGTTATCTGTCCCGGCACTGACACCCACTAACTGGGTGATGCTGAAATAAGTCACTTCATGTCTCTGTGACCTAGTTTTTCTACCTATAAAGTGGAGATAATGTTATTTTAATTTCTATTTTGCTAGGTTACTACAAGTGTAACTTTAACTTCTTTCTAAGAGTCAAATGCTTACAGGGATAAAGACACAGAGACATTAGCAGTGAGGAGAAGAAGGAAGATCCATTAATAGATATAAAATCCACTGGATCTTGAATTGGCACCAGAGGGATGAGCCAGGATATAGTGAAGGTGTGGGCTCAAACTGTACACAGCTTGCTGGAGAAAGACTGCAAGGTCAACAACAGCTGGACCTAGGACTGCTGACACATGGAAGTAAGGTATCTGAAGCCCCAGATGTTGTTTCCTTGGCTTAGTGAGGGGCATCATCACTGTCAGCTGTCAGTTACAAATGGGAGCCTTCAGGGATGCCCCTGGAGGCTCAGACAGTAAAGAATCTGCCTGCAATGCAGGAGACCCAGGTTCAGTCCCTGGGTCAGGAAGATCCACTGGAGAAGTGCATGGCAACCCACTCCAGTATTCTTGCCTGGAAAATTCCATGGACAGAGGATCCTGGCAGGCTACAGTTCATGGGGTCACCAAGAGTTGGTCACAACTGAGCAACTAACACTTTCATTTTCAGGGCTGAAATGACAGGAAGAAATTGAGAAGTTGAAGGTAGATGATCAGAAGACAGAGGATGAAAGAATGGCACAAGGGAAGAGAGTAGATATTCCCAATGTGTGTTCTGTAAGAGCTGCAGAATAAGAGGAGAAGAGTATGAAGACCTTCTCAAGGAAAGATGTGGCTTAAGAATCTGCTGAACATCTAGTTATAAGAAGCAGTGTAGCCAGGGCATATGTAGTGGAGACTGATTAGATATTCAATTTGGAAGAGCAGAAGTGTCTTTGTTATAATCCAAATTCTGGAGTCAGGGACGAATGCATTTTCAGTCACCACAGAAGCTAGTTCTAATTGTAACATCCATTTAAGAGAGACAGGGCTAGAATCTGTAGAGCTTAGTAGAAGACTTCATCATCTGTTACCTAGACTAATATAACAGTCTCTGTATTTTCTCCCTCTTGCCAGTCACTTCTTATAATCTATACTAGGCACATTGTTGTCAGAGTGATCTTAAAACAAAAACAAAATAAAGAAATCGACAGATCTGATCATTGCTTAAAATTATTGACTACCTATAGAATGAAGTCCAAACTCTTCAATGTGATATTAGTACTTTTGGTCATAGCCCAGCCTACTTTTCCAACCTCATCTCCTAACCCCCTTACCTTATATAAATTTACTTTATATAAAGTTCAATCTATATAAAAAATATCCAATCTGTAATACTGATTTTCTTGCCCTGGAGTTATTGGAAGCTTTGAGAACAAATCTGTCCTGGATTCTTCTCACAGACCCAGATTTCTTGTCTCCATGTTGCCCGTGGGCCACTGTCTATCCTTTCAAGATCACTTTTGGTGATCTCCAAATAAATTTTGCTTGGATTGTAGCAGTGGTTACGTCTGAGCTGTGGAAAGGCTGCAGTGTTACTGTACTTGCAAGCTGACAAGTTGCCTGCTGTAGTCTTCTGTCTCTGTCTTTGTACATCTGTCTCCAAACCCTTATCTGTGTGTGTATATATATATATCTCATCTATATATATATAAACGTAACATCTCAGGAGCAGGGAATGGCCCCTTCTCACAGAGCAGCTTCCGTCAGTTCCCTGAGCCCCGATTCTCCGGGGGGTGAAGGCACAGTGAGTGCGGTGTGTACCCACCCATGCAGAGGTTTGCACTGTAGACGAGGAATCCCCAGATTGTGAAACTCGGGATTTATATGGGATCTCCTGGCACATCTGCACATTGTGCCTCTGGGAGCTTCAAGGGGAACTGGGGAGGAAGGAGATGGGTGTAGGGAGGGAAAGAAAGCGCGAGAAAAAGAGCGAGAATGGTTTTTGTTTTGTAATGTGAACAAATCCTCGCTCGTCAGTGTTAACAGATGGCTCCAGGGTGATGCCTCTTGGTTCTCTGCAGATGTCCGTATCTTTAGGGCTGCTCTCCAGTTTTCCTTTTACACACCTGTCAGTGCTCTTCGCTGAGAAGGTCCTGAGCGTGGAAATGTGAAAATACTGATGGAACGCTGTCTCCCAACAGTTGCCCATCCTTGTGCTGCTCTCCTGTTACCTCCTTGGGCCTTCTCTGGTTTCCCTGGGTGAAAGATGAGTCAAGGGTATAGAATTTGGCACACTTTTAATGGAGGTTTGGGAATAACAGGAGGGAAGCACCACCCAGGGAGGAATTTATGGTTGGTTCTAGATGGGGCCAGTTTCTGATAGACCCGGACACAGGCCCGTCCTCATCGCCTGCCTACATGACAGGAGCCAAGCGCCTGAGCCCGTTAGACTCCTCCAGAGAAGCCTTCTCCGGAGCAGCTCACTGCGCTTGGAGAGCCCGGCGTTAATGCGGGGATGGCGTTAGGGCAGTGGGCACGGTAGAGAGCCCTGGCTCGATTTCAGCTAGATGGTCAATGATGCTTATGTTACAGGTCAAGGAGGAAGAGAAACATGGTTAAACAAGTGATTCTGGGACAGTGTTTTATTTAAGGTAGGTTAATTATTTAATTGAGAAAAGTAAAATGTGTTTTTTTGGGGGGAGGGATAACTATTTATTAACAAGTCTGTCTCAAAACCAGACTCTGTTTTCTGTTACATAGTTTGAGTTTATTACATGATGTTTGAAAATGTGTTTTGAGATTCAGGGGAGATATTTCTGTGTCTCTAGAGTGCTTTATCAAAAAAAAAACCAAACACCCCCATATCATTTATTATGTCCCTACTGCCTTCGTTTGTAAATTTGTAATATTTTAGATACAGTTCTGTAAGAATTTAAGATGAAGAAGTATCAGAGATATGAAACAAATTTGGAAAAGAAGGCAAATGCTGAAAAATTTAGGAAGAGAGTACACTTCTAAGATTTGGTTTTTCTAAGATATTTTAAAAGTTGAGTAATTTCTGAATATTTAATAAAATATTTAAGGCAATCCATATTGCTTCTCATCTCAATCAACTCTGAATTATTACTAAATACCACAAGTTGAGATTTGGCATTTAATAGGTACTTATTGGATTGCTTGAATTAACGAATTGAAAAGAATTTTTGATGCCAGAAAATTTAAATTTCTGGCCACCATACTGTTGTTATCTCTTGATTCGTAGGTAGAAAATGAAGGTAACGTTAGCCAGAACTATTTAACATTTTATTGTGTTCTAAATACAACACCGCATTTACAACATTAGAAAGTGTGGTGGTCTTTTGTCACTGTTTACCTATTCAAACTCTTTCCCACGTTTGGGAATCCCCCGCCTGGGCAGGGGGCCTGGCCTGTTGGCAAAGACCTCTCCCTCGGATGCCGCTGGCTGGCTCAGCCTGCCTTGCAGTTAGAGGGCGGGCAGGTTACCCAGCGTGCACCGCTCAGCGGCCCTCCGCCAGGTACTGTCAGGAGCCAGGGACGGGAGGGCGGGAGCGGAGGCAGGCTGGGCTCCTGGGCCTGGAAGTGCACGCAGCTGCCGTGGTACTGCAGCAAAATGAAGCGGTGGCTGCACTGGGGCTAGCGGGACGTTTCCTCTCCAGAGGGGAGCCTACTCACAGCTCACTGTCTTGTCCTGAGACCTGCAAAAGATCATCATCTCCAAACACTGTCCAAAATAAGTCTATTTTCCTAACTCTGTGCTGTTCCCTTTTGAACAATACCATATGCTGAGCATTATAATTCCAGTTTCTTTACTGTTTCTTGTCTGTGCACAGCAAATATCATATTTCTTCCGTTTTTAGCATCTTTGCTTCCAAATCACCTCCGAGAAAGTGCTTGAACTTGAGTACGCACGTGCATGCACACATTGCTGCAAAAACAAAGACATCGGGCAGTTTCTGTTCTTACAGAAAATTGGACACATTTATCTCAACAAGCCAACTAACTCTTCAGAGACATAACTCTGCTATGTCTGTACTCAGGATGCTCAGGATGGATGCTCTGTTGTGGAATAGGTGTGTTCTTTTTGTTTTTGTTTTTAATTTTTTCAGAAAGTGAAGGGGCAATTTGCCTCAGAGATTAATTCAATTCTCCATCTGTCAAGAGACAGAAGTATTTGCAGTTTTAAAATGATGTTTTTTCTTCCCAATTTCTGGCCATAAGACTAAAAGAAAAATTAGGCTGAAAGCGTTTCTTCTAAAAAGGGAAGCAGAAAACTATGATTAACTGGACTTAAGGTGCATGAAATGACAGGGTGTTAATATAGCAAGTGCTAAGTCGCTTCAGTTTTGTCCGACTCTGTGTGACCCTATGGTCTGTAGCCCACCAGGCTCCTCTGTCCATGGGATTCTCCAGGCAAGAATGCTGGAGTGGTTGTCATGCCCTCCTCCAGGGGATCTTCTCCACCCAGGGATCTAAATTGCATCTCTTATGTCTCCTGCAGTGGCAGGTGGGTTCTTTACCGCTAGCGCCACCTGGGAAGCCCAGTATAATAAAACTGGATATATGTCTTTTGGCCAGCCAGGCAGCACAACACCGAACCAGTTTGATTTTTGAATGATCTCATTAGGTGAGCCTAAGCGGGAAGCAGAACCATTCATCCCTTTTGCTATGGAAATTGAAAAAGGCCAATTATTCCCTCCCCTGTCTCTGACATCCAGAGCACGTGCACCTGATTTCAGCTCCACCATTAGGATGCTCCTGTCTGGGAACCTGTCCCTTGAGAAGCAGCTAAGGAGCTGTGAAGCCTTTAACAATGGCTTCAGAAATGAGTGGTCAGAGATCACACTCTGCGGCCGGCTTCCAGAGCTTTCTTGGCTCCTGTTTACATGTCAAGCCTGCTTCTATACTTTGTGAACCCCACTATGGCTTTATTAATCTCACCTATGTCTGAGAGAGTCAAGTGTTCCTTTCTATGACCAGCAATCAAGGATGCAGACAGGAGAATATGATAATAGTCTTTTTGAATCAGGAGATTGAAGAATCTACAACATTGGTCTTTCTTGGGCTATAAACAGGCCAACAAGCAGCACCTCTGTATTCCTTGTTCAAGTTTTTGACCAATATAATTTTACTCGTTTACCTTGCTTATCTCTTTCAACCTTAAAGATAGTACCATAGATCAATGAACACAGTATATTTTTTGTCTGTTTTGTTCACTGCTGAATCTTCAGCATTTTAGATAGCTGTTTAGTTGCTCAGCCATGTCCAACTCTCTTGTGACCCCATGAACTGTAGCCTGCCAGGCCCTCTATCCATGGGATTTTCCAGGCAAGAATACTTGAGTGGGATGCCATTTCCTCTCCAGAGCATTTTCTGATCCAGGGACAGAACCTGCATCTCCATATCTCCTGCATTACAGGCAGATTCTTTACCGGTGAGCCACTGGGAAAGCCCCATGTTAGGGGGGTACCTGATTTATAATAGGAGTATTATAATCAGTATATTATAATCAGTATAAATCAGGAGTACCTGATTTATAATAGGCACTCAATAATTATTTGTTGAATGTGTGAAGGAATAAATGAAAGAATGGGAAAGGCATATGAAAATAAAAACATCAACTGCATTACAGATATGAGATTATATTTGAGAATTGAGGAAATGTATGCACTTAGTTGCAAGACCCCTTAGGCCACCGGAGGACATGTGTTCTCCAAGGGCAGATCAGCTGTCAAGAGTAACAGGGAGAGGGAGTGATAATTAGGCCAGCTTATCACTTCTAAATCTGCTTACGGATAACGGGGGAGAGTGAGCCAGGGGTGGACACAGCCCAGGAGCTTCATGACAGGGAAGCTTGCTCCACAAGCGAAAGAACAGCAGGAGTTGAGAAACAATGCTCTGTGGTAAGACTTCCAGAGAATAGCAAGGATATACAAGAAAGCCTTCCGAGGTGATCACTGCAAAGAAACAGAGGAAAACAATAGACTGGGAAAGACTAGCGATCTCCTCAAGAAAATTAGAGATACCAAGGGAACATTTCATGCAAAGATGGGCACAATAAAGGACAGAAATGGTATGGACCTAACAGAAGCCGAAGATATTAAGAAGAGGTGGCAAGAATACACAGAAGAACTATACAAAAAAAAAAAAGATCTTAATGACCCAGAAAACCGTGATGGTGTGATCACTCACTTGGAGTTAGACATCCTGGAGGTGAAGTCAAGTGGGCCTTAGGAAGCATCACTACAAACAAAGCTAGTGGAGGTGATGAAATTCCAGCTGAGCTATTTCAAATCTTAAAAGATGATGCTGTGAAAGTGTTGCACTCAATATGCCAGCAAATTTGGAAAAGTTAGCAGTGACCACAGGACTGGAAAAGGTCAGTTTTTGCCGACAAAGGTCTGTCTAGTCAAAGCTATGTTTTTTCCAATAGTCATGTACGGATGTAAGAGTTGAACCATAAAGAAAGCTTAGTGCCAAAGAATCAATGCTTTTGAACTGTGGTGTTGGAGAAGACTCTTGAGAGTCCCTTGGACTGCAAGGAGACCCAACCAGTCCATCCTATAGGAAATCAGTCCTAAATATTCACTGGAAGGACTGATGCTGAAGCTCTAATACTTTGGCCACCTGAGGCAAACAACTGACTCATTGGAAAAGAACCCTGATGCTGGGAAAGATTGAAGGCAGGAGGAGTAGGGGACAACAGAGGATGAGATGGTTGAATGGCATCACTGACATGTTGGACATGAGTTTGAGCAAGCTCCAAGAGTTGGTGATGGACAGGGAAGCCTGGCATGCTGTAGTACATGGGGTCACAAAGAGTTGGACACGACAGAGCAACTGAATGAACTGAATGAGTGATGATGTCCAGATTGACTGCTGCCAAGGGGGTGTTGGATGGGGTTACACGGATGTGTCGTGGTGCTGATCACATTTAGAATTTGATTAAAGTTTGGACTCCAAACTTTAGGAAGAAACTCATCCCACTAAAGTGGGTTTAAAAACTCCTACACCCCCAAAACTGTGAGCAACAACAACAAAACAGATAAACTTCATCAAAATGAAAACTTTCATGTATCAAAGCATTATAAAGAAAGTTAAAAAAAAACCACTAACCAACATCATAGGAGAAAATATTTGCAAGTAATATATCTGATAAGCATAAAGTGTATGTGCCTGCTCAGTCAGGTGCAACTCTTTGCAACCCTATAGACTGTAGCCCACCAGGCTCCTCTGTCCATGGAATCCTCCAGGCGAGAATACTGGAGTGAGTTGCCATTTCCTTCTCCAGGGAATCTTTCTGACCCAGGGATCAAATCCACATCTTTTGTATCTCCTGCATCGACAGGCAGACTCTTTACCACTGTGCCACCTGGGAAGCCTCTAATATATCTGATGGGGTCTAGTATTCAGAATATGTAAAGAATTCCTATAACTCAGCAATAAAAGGAAAAAAAAGTGAGTAAAGGACTTGAAGAGACTTTTCTCCAAAAAGATATACAGATGGTCAAAAAATGAATAAACCATCTTAAAAAAAGAAGAATGTTAAAAGATGCTCAACATCATTAGTCACTGTAGTTCAGTTCAGTTCAGTTTAGTCGCTCAGTCGTGTCCGACTCTTTGCGACCCCATGAACCGCAGCACACCAGGCTTCCCTGTCCATCACCAACTCCCAGAGTCCACCCAAACCCATGTCCATCGAGTTGGTGATGCCATTCAACATCTCATCCTTTGTTGTCCCTTCTCCTCTTGCCGTCAATCTTTCCCAGCATCAGGGTCTTTTCAAATGAGTCAGTTCTTCGCCTCAGATGGCCAAAGTATTGGAGTTTCAGCTTCAACATCAGTCCTTCCAATGAACACCCAGGACTGATCTCCTTTAGGATGGACTGGTTGGATCTCCTTGCAGTCCAAGGCACTCTCAAGAGTCTTCTCCAACACCACAGTTCAAAAGCATCAATTCTTCAGCACTCAGCTTTCTTTATAGTCCAACTCTCACATCCATACATGACCACTGGAAAAACCATAGCCTTGACTAGACAGCCCTTTGTTGGCAAAGTAATGTCTCTGCCTTTTAATATGCTGTCTAGGTTGATCATAACTTTCCTTCCAAGGAGCAAGCATCTTTTAATTTCATGGCTGCAGTCACCATTCGCAGTGATTTTGGAGTCCAGAAAAACAAAGTCAGCCACTGTTTCCACTGTTTCCTCATCTATCTGCCATGAAGTGATGGGACCAGATGCCATGATCTTAGTTTTCTGAATGTTGAGCTTTAAGCCAACTTTTTCACACTCCTCTTTCACTTTCATCAAGAGGCTCTTTAGTTCTTCCTCACTGTCTGCCATAAGGGTGGTGTCATCTGCATATCTGAGATTATTGATATTTCTCCCGCCAAGCTTGATTCCAGCTTCTGCTTCCTCCAGCCCAGCATTTCTCATGATGTACTCTGCATATAAGTTAAATAAGCAGGGTGACAATATACAGCCTTGATGTACTCCTTTTCTAAGTAACTGTAAATAGCAAACATCTGAGAACAAAGACAGTAGGAATCAAAGTTAATGAAAGCACGTTTAGAAATTGTCAATAATGACACCGTCAAAAACAAAAACACAACAGACTTCCTAAAATTTTCAAGAGGAAGGGAAGGGAAGTGGTGAGATCAAGAGATGAATACCACTATGCTAAAAATGGCATTTATCCAGAAATGATGGAGAACACAATTATTAACTTAACTTTTAGCACATGCAATGTGGATGATTGGATACTACAACTATATATTATAAATCACTTTGTCCTTTGCATTTGAAAGGTTTAGAAAATGATAGTTAAACTGCTAAATTTCTTTTTAATTTGACTATCTCTTCATCTAAAGTATATAAATAAACATGTACTATCAGTTATCTTAGGTCAAGTTCCCTGGAAACCAGATGCAGAGACACAGAGATTGTGTGAAGGGAATTTAGTAGGGGGTACTCTAGGGATCAATGCCTATAAGGGAGTGAGGGAAGCAGTTCTGTTGAACTGTGATACACAGAGTCCTGAGCTAGAGTCTTTAGAGTTGCTCAGAATCAGTGATTGACTGGCTTCATACTCACATCAGCCAGCTGTTGGATGTGAATTGCCCTTGCCAGTGGGACATAAACTTGGATGAGGCAGGACCAGTGACTCAGGGAGAGTCAGCTGTGAGAGGTCAGCAGCCAACTGTCCCGGCCGCCTGTGGAAAAGGTGCCAAGAGCCTGCAGGGGAACCTGGGTGACATTCCACAGCACCCACCCCGCTAGTTGCTATGGAGTATTTTCTCTTAGGTAGGACATATGTATCATGTTATCCTTTTCAGCTCAAGAATAATATCCGTTAACATTAGGGAGCTAGGCAGATCATATTGAAGGAGATCTTGTTAGGGCTATCTGAGAATAGCGTATAGAGGAAGAAAATAAGGTTAAAAAAAATCAAATTACCACTGTCCTAGGGCAGATTCTAATAAATTCTTTTCTAGACATTCAGTAATCTGTATTTATTCTTTTATATCAATTACTGTAATATCCAACCCAGTGACCTGAGAGATTTAATGCAGCTACTAAAAACTATGCCTAATTTTCACTAGGCAGTGGTCCTTGCTTGATAATAGCTGTGCTAATGTTACATTTGCTTCCTTGTGACTCTCAAGCTTTATCATTTTTTTAAGAATGGAAGTGATGCATGACCCCTCAGACCCCTATGATTATCCTTATTCCATAGCTGTGAAAATAAGAAAGTCATATTCTGGAACATTTTGAGTACACTTACCCGAAGAAAATGAGAACTGGGTTAAGACAAACAAATTGTTAGAACTTAGTAGGAATTAAACCAGCTGCTTAATTCAGATCTGCTGGATTTCACACTGGTTTCTTCCATCAATAAAACAGAAAACCCAGGAGGGCACTGTGGTCCCATGTTACTTGATTTCTGTATAGCAGTGATGCTATGACCAGTTTGTCCTTCTGGAGACTTGCCCTCGTTGGCTTTCGAGACACTAGTTTCTTCATAATTATTACTTAACTCCCTTCCACCAGCTCCTCCAGACTCTATAGGACTCCTTTTCCTCTCTCCACTCTTTATGTGTGAATGTCTACCTGAGTTATTGTCACTTTTCTTTTTCATCCACATTACACTGGTCCAGGATGATGTAATCTATTTTATGGCTTCAAACCTACCGATATTCTAGGGATGTTTAAATGTCTTTCTACAGAGTTCTAGATGATCAAGTCCAATGGCCTGCTAGACAACTTCATTTGCATGTTCCACAGACATATCAACTCAGCACATAAAATAGAACACACCAACTAATAATAATCATCCAATATTTTCTATCTTGGTGGCTGTCATTATCATTTATGGTCATCCCTGTTGGCCAACTAGGAAAACAATCATCCTTGACCTCGTCTCTCCTGCCACAAGCTGGTGCCCAATCTGTTTATTCTGTCTTGCTATCTCTTAAAACAATCTTCTTCTTTTCCCCTTTTATTTCTGTATCAACTATGTCTTTTTTTTCCATTGCAACTTTGCCTTCTTTCAATCATTTTTAACACAATGAAAAAGATCTAATTTTCTAACAGTTGTGAGAGTTTCTTCTGAGGAAGGAATACTCTTTACGGGAATATGCCTTGATATGCCTGCTTGGAGGCAGCTGAACCACCCCAGGCAGAGAACTGTACAGGAATCTGACATCAGAGCAGAGGGCATGCGGGCCAAATAGAGGGAAAACCATTTCTTGCTGCTGAGAATGTGACCAAAAGGCGTGAGAAAGTCACAGTGATACAGTAAGGAAAGAGAAACTGCTAACTGCCTAGGGAAACCCAGTTAGACTCTCGTGGGCCACAGTGAACAGCCAAGGGCATTTTGTGTTGTTGACATGTAAACCTTTCTGCATCTTACCTAAGAAAATTTCAGTGTAGTTTTCAAAACAACATAAGAAAAAACCAATAAGCTAAAGACTTGGTGTGGGCTTCCCTGGTGGCTCAGATGGTAGGGAATCTACCTGCAATACAGGAGATGCAGATTCAGTCCCTGGGTCGGGAAGATCCCCTGGAGAAGGGAATGGCAACCCACTCCAGTATTCTTGCCTGGAGTATCCCATGGACAGAGGAGCCTGGCGGGCTACAGTCCAGGGGGTCGCAAAGGGTCAGACACAACTGAGCGACTAACACTTACAAAGACTTGGTGTAAATGAAGAAAGTTTTTATTGTGTGTTTGAAATCAAAGGAGAAAGCTGTATTATCTACTGGGATAGATATTGAAGGGAAATAGAAGCCTGAGAGACTGGAGAAGCCAGGAAACGAAAACTCTCCGGGGAACTAGCAGAACACTCTGAGGACTCTGCCCCTGGGGGAATCCTAGGGCATATTTATTGTGTCACTAGATGGGGTCAACGCTGCTGACATCGGGGTTACACATTGGTCACGCTGTCATCAGAGCCACTGCGCTTCCTAAAGAGCAAGCACATCTTTTGCAAAATACTTCAGTGAGTCCCTGTAGTTTCCACATAGAATCTACACTTCTCATCAGTATAGAATCTATGCTTCTCATCAGTGAAGACACAATCTATTACCACCTGCACCAACATCTCTTGTCATTTTTCTCCCATCTCTAAACTCTAGTTCAATGCAGGTAATAATCATGTCCTTGGTTTGACTCTCTTCTCTATGATTTGATGCCTACTTTCTTGTCATTGTCTGGCTAAGCTCATATATTGATAAACATGAAAATATTTTCCCTACCTTTTCTGTCTTCCCCTGCCTTTACTCTTTTTTTCATTCACCTGACGCCTGAACCATCCGCTTCTGCCTATTCATCAAGTTGGGAGTTGGAGAAAAGGAATTTTCATTTCTTTGAATATATAACATGCCAGTATTTGAATGGCATGTTCATGTAACAAAACAGATACGGGTGATATGAGATGGAGAAAATAGCATTTATTGGAATTCTTGGAGAAGGAACATATTTGGAAGAAACTCAGTAGGTATGCTTATGGAATTAGGAATGGTGGCTAAGTGATCAAGTTCGCTTTGTAGGTATACAAAGAAAATTACAACACAATGTGGAAAGTGTGATGGAAAGGGCCTGCAGAAGGACCTAAGGGAGTACAAGAAAAAGACACTTGACCAATTTCAAGGACTAGGAGACTCTGTTTCTGAACCCTGCATGCCTGGATCCTAAAATAACTAGAAGCTATTTTCAGTATTTACAAAAAGCCAGTAGAAATGATTCATTATTATTGCAGACCTGCCTATGCTAATTAAAATGTCAATTTTCTTTGCTTTAGCCTGGAATTATAATTAGCACACTGTAGAAATACCAATTTTGCTAGGTTGTTTTAAATTGATAAAGGTAAAGTCCCTTATAGATAGTTGGACTTTTCCTTCTTCTGTCTAGTGAGGCTTCTATCGCCATACACATCTGCCATATTGTCCCACTTTAAAAATTTCAGTTTCTCCTCTCTTCTGGCCCCATTCTATCACTAGATCTTTCTCTTATATACAAATTGTGTCCATTACTCTAAGCACAATGCCTCCTTCTGTAAACTTGTGGTTTCACTGCTGTGGTAAAGTGTAAGTTCAAAGTGATATCTATTTCCCATTCTCTGATTTAAGCAAAACCTGTCTGTTTCATCATCCTCCTGGTGAATTCCTTTTGCCTCTCTATAGATGACAAGTGTGACTTTCATTTGTGACAGTGGGAGTTCTTCCTGTGAAATCAACTCAAAGAACCCCAACTGGGGAAGAGGAGAGTCTCAGGAAAAAAATAAAAGCAGAAACATTTGTTCTTCAAGAATGTTCTAGGCCTTTTGATGCTTCTTGGACTGCTGCTTTGTGTGGGAGTGCCCTCCAAGGGGGTTAGAGAGGGAAAACACCTAGATTCTTTGTTCTTAGGACTTCTGGGACTTTTTTGGCTATGATTTTTCATATAATAGTACCTTTCCAAAGCATCTGGTAAGTGTTTTAAGTGGTTTCACACCTATCATCTTATTTGATTCTCCTAGCAGCTGTTTCCAAGACCCATGAAATTCTGGAGCCGAAAGATAGCTTGAGGTCATTTAGGTTAATCCTGTTCCTCTTCCATTAAAAGAAGCCCATTCTAGAGAGATCAAGTGGTGAAGAGCTGACCATCACTACTAGGTCTTGGCCTGGGCCCTTTTTTAACAAAATAGATCATCAGCATCTCAAATTCCTCCCTTCCCAACTCCCATCATGGAAAAGCCCACTCTGGGTTCTAGGTGAGTTCTAGGTGTTTTGCAGACAGTGGAACTAAGGGCTTTAAATTTCTTCTACCAAAAAAAAAAAAAAAAAAAAAAAAAAGGTTGTGATTGAATAGTTCTTGCTCCAGAGCCTACTTTTTATGCTCCTTTTTGTATTAACCTCATGCTAGTAATACCGAGCCCAGCTACACTTTGGTTCTCTCCTTTGATTCCTGGAGATAAGAAAATCATTTTTTTTTTTGGGTCATGGAAGGAGGGTAGATTTTGTAACTTGTCACTTATGCCAATTCCTATGGGAGCTTTCAGGCTTCCCAGGTGGCTCAGTGGTAAAGAATCCACCTGCCAATGCAGAAGATGCAGGTTTGATCCCTGGGTCGGGAAGATCTCCTGGAGAAGGGAATGGCAACCCACTCCAGTATTTTTGCCTGGAAAATCCCATGGACAGAGGAACCTGGCAGGCCTCAATCCATGGAGTTGCAAAGAGTCCAACACAGCTGAGTGAGCATGCAACCATGGGAGATTTCAATCAAGATGTTTGATAACCCAAATATGAACTAAGAGCCTATTTATAAATATCTGGAAGAGTCCCCAGTAACCCACCATCCAAGATGCTATTCAGAACCCAGTAGAGATTATAGCACAGTCCAGGGAGCCTGTAGGAGGCCTCTTATCCTTTGCCTTTGAATCTTGGTTGGATTGGCAGAGCTGATTTTTGACCTGACTACCCACTTAATCTCCTATGGCAGAGGTAAAAGAGAAAAAAGTGGCCCATGACCTGACTCAGAAGACAGACTTTGCCCTGGTCAACTTACCATACGTGGTGTCACGAGGGTCCTGTAATCACATTAAGGGAGTATGATCTTTCCCACCTTAGCAAGGCCTTTGCCTCCAGCTCTGAACTCAGATTAGCAACTCTTCCTGCACAGGACAGGGTTAGCTAGAGCATTATTGGGCCAGAAGGCAAAAAACTCCCTTCTCACACAAGGCTGACTTTAGAGAGTAGCTGTAAGGCAGGAAGGCATTAATGCGAGCGGATTACTTGGAACACAATAAGGACTCACCAGAGTTCAGCACTTTTTTTTTTTAAGATTCTTTTATGTGGGCCATTTTTTAAAGTCTTCATCGAATTTGTTACAATACTGCTTCTGTTTTATGTTTTGGTTTTTTGGTCCCGATGTATGTGGGATATTAGCTTCCCACCAGGGGATGGAACCTGGGCCCCCTGCATTGGAAGGTGAAGTCTTACCCACTAGACCAGGGAAGGCCCTCACCTTCTATTATTCCTGGGTGCTCCTCATCCTCTGGGGAATTGTGATAACCAAGACAAATCCCATCATATACAAAGTGTAAACATTTGAACTACACTGGGAAAATGAGCCCATAGGTAAGGTGAAATCTTTACTTTTTCCCCTAGCTGAGGAGTCCAGTCTTAGTAAGCAGTAATGACATAAAGCTGCAGGAATCTTTTCATTTTTATAGGTTAGACTAGGAGAAACCATCTATCAACTTCTATAGTTTTAGCATGTATTTGTTCAGTTACAGTTTACATTTTTACTCAGACACCCTTTTAAGGGCTTATCTCATGTTCTTCTGTATGCCCTTATACTAAAACATCTATTTTGTATGTCTCTGACTGAATCATTCTAGGTTGATAGAAAACGCTCTCTCCTATTAATTCCTCCTATCATTGTGCCCTCCAAGCTGCTAATGCTCCTGAATTTCAGTATTCAAATGCTCTGGTGTTCAAGTGCTCTGTTAGTTTAGTCCTATTTATTAAAAGTTTAGGAGGTTCATGATTCCAAATATTTTCTAGGCCTTACCATTAGAGTAGCTCAGAGCCAGGCAGCTGGTGTGCAATCTAAGTTTTACTATTAATATTTACTTATGCTGGAACTCTGATCAAGATACTTAGTCTATGTTTGTATTAGTTTTCGCATTTGCAAAACAGAGGTAATAATAGAACAACCAAATAGGATTAAAAGAGTTAATATACAGAAAGCACTTAGAGATCTATCTAATGCTTATAGTAAACATCACCATTATAATTATTCTGTAACTAAAAGTAATATTATCCTAAAGGCAATCAACCCTGAATATTCATTGGAAGGACTGATGCTGAAGCTGAAGCTCCAATACTTTTTGAGAAGAGCCGACTCATTGGAAAAGACCCTGATGCTGGCAAAGATCGAAGGCAGGAGGAGAAGGGGGACGCAGAGGATGAGATGGTTGTATGCCATCATCGACTCAATAGACAATGAGTTTGAGCAAACTCTGGGAGATAATAAATGATGGCGAAGACTGGCATGCTGCAGTTCGTGGGGTTGCAAAGAGTCAGACATGACTTTACAACTGAATAACAACAAAAGCAATATTAAGATCCCTCCCACACAAGGAACTATATTTAATATCCTATGATAAACCATAATGGAAAATAATATAAAAAATAATGTATATATATGTATAACTGAGTCACTCTGCTATGTAGCAAAGATTGGTGCAACATATTAAGTCAATTATACTTCAATAAAAAAATAGATTTCTTCTCATAATGCTTTATGGGGACCATGTAATTTATGAAATATGTTACTACCTTACCACCTTGCAATATCAGTATCAACTTTGGGTCTTGGGATCCCTCATTGTTGGAAAAATGCCATAAACTATAAGGAGATAAGAAGTTTTGGAATTGAACAATGTAAATAAAATAAAGGAAAACTCAGCTACCATCTAAAAACAAAAATGATTCAGTAGTTTTTAATATATCAGCAACTGTTCTTTCTAGAAACTAAAGTCCATTTAAGAACTGATCTAATTCTTCCAACAACAGACAAACATATTAATGCTACAGAGATTTTTTTTCTACTAAGAGGATGGCGTAAGCTCTGTATATGAGTAGGAACATTCTAGAACTCTCTGCCAGGATTTCATTTACATAGAGATTTCAGTCTTGTTCTAAAAGCTAAATTATTTGAATGCCCTTCTATTTGTCTATGGACTTTCCTCTTTTTTTTTTTCCTTCAGCTGAGGTCAGTGATTTTCTATATTAGTGACTAAGATGACTGTGAAGACCGCTGTATATAAACCTTATATACTGTGCTTTAGATCAGTTTGAGGGATTTTTGAAGGATAGTTTTGATTATAAACAATTATGGCTTTATCTATGGTGACATAGGATTAATTTGCCACCACTGATCCCCTGCAGGTTGGCCTTCTAGTGAAGTAATTGAGTTTACTTGAAGTTCCATGCGCACTGGTTTTGAGTCAATGCTTAAGATTATCAGTCCTAATCAACTGCAAATTTGGACACCGACCTCCTATCTTCATCCATACTATCATGGCAGGAAGGTGCTGGAGTTATCCTCAACAGTGAATACTTAAGATGAGAGGATATGATTGGAACCAAGGTTCTGTTAACTAACATTGCTGTTGTACCTTGGCCCCTGTTCAAACCAGGAAAGGGGGCATGCTTCCTTAATTATGCAGCATAGGAACCCTAGAGGCCCAAAGTTTGGGTCCCTTTTTTATCATCTGAAATACAAATATGGTAGATTTCTATGCACAGCCCAAGCAAGTCTGGTATACGGGACCATTGGCTATTTACACCAAATTATGTGATAGCCATGACTTGCATGGGTGCATGCTAAGTTGCTTGAGTCATGTCTGACTCTTTGTGACTCCACTGACTGTGGCCCGCCAGGCTCCTCTGTCCATGGGATTTCCAGGCAAGTATACTGGAGTGGGTTGCTATTCCCTTCTCCAGGGTATCATCTTTCTGATGAAGGATCTAACCTGCATCTCTTATGTCTCCTGAATTGACAGGTGGGTTCTTTACCGCTAGCACCACCCGGAAAGCCAGATAACCATGGCTTAGGGTTCTCCAATTTTTATGAGACTACTATATTAACCTTTCATCTTCTGTCCATCCCTATCTCACTAAAACTGTAATAGATGGAATATATATATAAATATACATAGATTTTATACATTTACAAATCTTACTTTTTAAATTTTGAAGAGGCAAAATTCTCTCATTGCTTCCTCTGTCTTTTCCAGCAGAGTTAGAAGGTTAAGGAAGACGTAAGACTAAAACTCTGATCCTCAGTTTTTCAGCCTCTAGCACTTTTCTGCTTGTGATATTATTGAAGTCTAGTCATTCTGTATATGTCATGTGGCTATAGTGTGTTGGCTCCAAGCAACAATAACAACAGTAGAAAGTTTGAATATCATTTTCCAAGCACTTGTGACAAGCAGTTCAAAGTATTATCTTCTTTAATTCTCATAAGTACCCTCCAAAAATTTATTTACTATTTTAAAAGTGAATAAATAGATGCTCAGAGAGGGTTAGGAACTGGTTTGTGGATCCATAGCAGAAAGATGACTGATCTTTGAATTGATCCCAAATCTGTCTAACTCCAGCTTTCAAGCTCTAAAACTTGATTCTCCACCACCTTTCCACTCTGGGAGTGAGATGGAGACCTAGACCTGCCACATCACCTCAGTTTCTATTCATGTCTCTTCATCCACAATATTATATGAAGACTACTTCCTATAAAAAAACCTGTATTTTATTTTTCTTTAGATATTTAAGGCACTGACTATGTAGTTGCTGTTTTTTTCTCAGAAATGTTATTTTGTGCTACTTCCTCCATAAAACAATTATCATCAGTAATTTATTTACAAGTTCATTTACAAAAGGACAATTCCTAAAGGCATTAATTTAACCTACTGACACCTTCCTGATATGACTGATTATCTGTTTTCAAAGTTCACTGTACTTTTGAAGCATCAAACAAGAAGACGGCAGAGCACATTGATGGAGGCTAGGTGTGGTATATGACCACTCTTCTATCCTACTCAAATTATCATTTTATTTTAGTTTTTATATATTGTCCTGACAAGTGAGGGAGTTGACAGAAAAATAACAAAATCTGATACACAAACTTAAGTTTAAGATTTGGGTAAATAATTCCACTAACCTCAGGAGATTGTCGGGTGAAACTGTGTCGTAGTATTTTATACTGGTTGATGTTATGATGTTGAGCCATTCCATTCCATATATGTTCTCTCTTAAAAATGGCAGTAACACTTTAAATATATATTTGGAATGCTTTAATTACAAGTTAGATTGAATAGTAAACATTTTTATGTTTCTGAGGTTAAACCTAAATTAGAAATCCATCATTCAGAAAAACACTTTTTTTCAGAGGATCTCCGCGTTTATGATGGAGTACATCAAAGCCCATCGACACCTGAATCTACCATGCATTTACTTCCAAAGTAATGATCCTTTGGTGGATGTAATGAAATACTTTGGTGGAGTTATTTGGTGGGTATAATGAAAATCTTCTCTCCTCAACTGCTTTGCCTGTATGTTCCTCTCTTCCTTACGGTGGGACTGTAGGGGATTTGGAGTCAGTTCAAATGAGAGTGAACCTTAGTGCTGTGACCTAGGGCAGGATTTACACCTTCTATTAGAAGAATTTACTTTTAAACCCTGGTGGCTCAGATGGTAAAGCATCTGCCTTCAATGCGGGATACCCAAGTTCGATCCCTGGGTTGGAAAGATCTTCTGGAAAAGGGACTGGCAACCCACTCCAGTACTCTTGCCTGGAAAATCCCATGGACAGAGGAGCCTGGTAGGCTACAGTCCATGGGGTTGCAAAGAGTTGGACAGAACTGAGCGACTTCACTTTCACATTATAAGAATGTGGTAGCTACAGATTTTTTTTCCCCCTGAACATCTTTTCTTTTCCTTACTTTCTCTGGTCACTGAACTCTTTTTTCTATGCGGCCCTCCTCTATGTGGTTTGGTTGAGTCTGATTACACCCTCTCACTACACGATGGGCGCGTGACCCACCCTGGCCAGGGTGCCCTGTTCAAATCATTGGTTCGGTTAGAGTGATGTGATCCAAGCCAAAAAACCAGAGACTTCCTTGGGACATTTTTCCCCAGAACCGTCAGGAAAAAGGCACTCTTTCTCCCCTCTGGGATTGCGAGCTCTAAGGCTGATGTCAGCCTGGCACATTGGGGGTCATCCTTGACATACATGGCAAGAGTCTGTCTGAGAATAGGGCCAACACAGAGGGAAACAGGGCTGAGCAAAGAAGATGAAGCCAGGAATATGATAACCTTTGAACCTGTGGCCTCAGCCAGGCCTGAAGGCAGTGCTGTAGATTTTCCAGTTGTTTGAGCCAACTAAATAAATTCCTTTGCCTAAAATAGTTTGAATTGGATTCCTGGCAGTTTTACCCAAAGAATCCTTATTCATAGACTCCTTTGGTTTTCCAATTTGTAAAACGGTAATGAGATTCAGTACATCGTAGAGTAAGGTTTAAATAAAATGATGTGTGCCAACTACACAGCACACATTACATCCTCAACAAATGAGCCCTGAATTCAACAGCAGGCAAGCTCTCTGATTTCCTTCCCTAGGAAGAAATCTCTCTCTGCGGTTTCTGTCTGCCTGGCTCCCAGCTGAGAGCCCTTGTTCTTGCCTTCTCCGGGATGGGTCACTTGACTGCGGGCTGCCTGTTCCCAAGCCCAGCTGGTCAGAGAGCCTTGCCCGGCTCTTGGTGGGCAGATGCTTTTCAGAGGGTAAAGAAGAAATGGTCTCTCCTCTGAGGCGTGTGAGAGAGATCTCACCTAGAGAAGACAGCAGCTCTCACAGGGATGCCCGAGGAAACCACATTCAAGGCCCGGATGAGCTGATTTTGGTCCTCGTTCAGGAACATCTGGAGTAACAGCTGTGGGTGACAAGAACGTGTTTATCTCTTTCAAAAAGGAAAGTAGTCAAAAGGCAGGGAACGCAGCTCGACCAAATAGAGATGTGCGCCCATCATCCACACTTGGGGTGGAGAATAGTGGAAGAAAAACACAGCTTGTTTTTAAATCAAACAGCTTAAAGGGGAATGAGTTGAGGGGGTGGAAGAGAGAACTAAAATCTTCAAGCCTTGATGCATCCTATCTGCTGCTAATGGTAGTAATAAGAATCTAGAAAATATATCAATATCTGACTTCAAAATTTTCTCCACTGGCAAAACCTAAATTTCTTCCTTATTATTGGAAGGTTAACTCCCTTGGGATTTTATTTGGGAGCTAGTATTATTGATGTCCTGAAAAAGTCCCTAAAATTTACTATACTTTCACAAGTCAGAATTTTCTTTCTTTCTTTCTTTTGGCAGCATTAAAAAGACTACTATGACTTTTCACGAACAAATTCAATAGTTTGGGCTTCAGCCTTACAAATTTATGATCATGGCTTTTAAAAGAATTTTGTTTTCTAAAAAAGTGCCTGCCTCATATTTCCCAAAACTAGGAAAAATAAAATTTAAGCATTTATGATACTTGGAAAAAAGTAGACTAGTTGCAGTTTTATGGTCTGAACTCTGACTATAATAACCACTTTTTTTTTCCTTGTAGCCAAGTTACCAAGGGTTTTTTCTCTCTCCTTATAAGCAGATGAAGCTTCAAGTAAATGAAGAAGAATTAGAACCTGATATTAAACTAGTTTTGGAAACATGTTAGATTGGTTATTATTACATACTTTCTAATTTTCCTTTGTGGGGAAATGATAACAAATCATATCTAGAATATTCATCTGTGGTAGTGCAATGGGGAAATTCAGGTTTATTACTAAGAGGGAGAAAAAGCCTTGCAAAACATATGGGCTTAGCTTTATAGGAAACAGTTTCTAGACAAACATGGATGAATGATTTAACAGCAGCAGGGCACCCATTTATGTAAATACTGAACTGTGGGACTCAAAAAAACAAATTCAAAGAAAACATTATTAATCAGCTTGAGATCCCCCCGCCTCCTCTCAACATTCTAAAAGAACAAACAGATCAACATTAAGGAATGCTTTCAACAAGAACAACAAGCAAAGCATGATTTAGAGTTGCCCTTGATAAAACTTTTCAGAGTTAAAAAAAAAAAACTTTTCAGAATTATTTAGACTCTTTAGCTGTTCTTCATTTTCATGCATCATACATGTGGAAGTAGTCAAACATCAAAATACCATAATGTCCTAATCGCTTTTCCTTTAAAATTTTGCCTAATCAACTTCTGGTTGACCCACCAAATATGTTGCACCCTCTATATGATGAAAGCAGGTACTAAATATATACCTGAATTTTATAGAGGAGTTTACATACCAGTATTCAAATTGCCTTACTGAAAGTGTCTTTGTAGAAAGATACAGTAGAGTATTAGCTAGAAATCCTATATTAACTAAATTTGCGAAGTGAAGTGGAGATTTAAGATGTTCTGAGTAATCTAGATCTGAAATGCTTTCAGGGCGATTACCTAAAATAATTAAGAAATGGACAGAGAATAATTTTTGTTCCTTGATTTATTGCTATAATTTTCTTCATTGAATGCTTAGTTCAACGAAAACTTATGGAAAATTCTAATAGCCCCATTACAGACTCTAGGCACCCGTTAGGTAAATGTTCAGTCATTCACATCTTACCAAGCAGAAGACAGAGCCACTGGCTCAGTTCCTCTCTGGCTAATCATTTTCATACTCATGTTCTTTAAATCAGAGGTCCCCAACCTCTGGAATCTAATGCCTGATGATCTGAAGTGGAGCTGATGTAATAAAAATAGAAATAAAGCACACAATAAATGTAATGTATTTGAATCATCCGCCAACCATCACTCTTCTGGTCTGTGAAAAAATTATTTCATGAAACAGGTCCCTGGTGCCAAAAAGCTTGGGGATTACTGCTTTAGATAATTTTGCTTACACTTGAAGAAGTTCATTGCAGGGTTGGGGTGGGGGACAATTTTTAGATATAGTAGTAAAACTGTCTGAACATTCCTAAACAGTGTTATTGATCATGAGGTTAATGCATTTAGATTCTTGGATGGCCGATGTTAATCTGTACTTGGATTTGAATGTCTCTTTATATATATCTTTGTTAGGGTTAAAGATTGTGTTAAAATGTAATTGTCAATGCTGAAGATGCTCCTTATTGTATTCTTATAGGTAAATGGGTATAATCACACATAAAATGTTCAGTAAGTTGTAATTGTGAGGTAAATACTTTCTCAAACACATTAAATGGTGCATTTATAAAAATCTAAACCATGTTGAAAGATATTTCTCAACAGAAATAAGTACATAAAAATAATTTCTCAATAAGTCTATCACTTTTAGTGTCTAGATTAGAGAGCTAACTAATAGATCTAATTTCTAGATTAAAGGCTTATATAACTTAATATTACTAAAAACTGATAATCTTAATGTGTGTTTGTGTGTGTGTATTGGTGGACTCAACTTTAGAAAAAATCAGCTTTATAGTAGGCTTACTTTTATACTACTTTTTATGATTACACTTATTTTGAATATTTGCAACATTTAACAATCATTTATCTGCTATTTGGAATCCTAGTATAACCATTTTCAACTATTTGAGGATTCCTTGTGAATTTTTTATAATGTTTTAATAGGTTTATAAACTATTACAGAGCAGTCCTTTGGAGATTGAGATTGCTTACTGTTTTTTATGTGCATGACACACACACACACAAAATAATGAGCAACTTTCCACAGTCAAATAGCTAGATTTTTAAAAAGCGTTTAGTAGGTATGGTTTTGTGAACAGTGTAAAATGCCATGTGCAACATTGTAACAGTGAAACATTTTTAAAAAATCTTTATTTTCCTGAAAATGTTGTCTCTTCAACAAAATATCACTATTTTAACTTTTTTTCTGAACTTTTTTCTAGTCCTTATCTATATACTTACAACATTTTAATTATATAGCATGGGTTTGTAAGGTATATGTATATGCTATAGTATATACATTTAAAGTATACATTATAAAGTATATACTTTATGCATTATTTATATACTATATAAAAATTAGTATATGTTATTTATATAGTATTAAAATATAAACATAAAATATATATATATATAAAGTATATACTTAAAGTATACTTAAATGTATATTATATACATTTAAAGTATTCTTATTATTATTTACACAATTGGCGTTGTGTTTCAGCTTTGGTTTTTATGAAGTGCCTTAGTCTACGCTTATTGGAGATCTACATTTGTAACCATGGAAAGTAGATATAGGCCTTAGGGTACTAAAAATTGAAAAGTATTAAAGTCAAATATCTCTTTTTTGTTACTTAAACACATTTTCTGATTGTGAGGATGAAATATATCAATAACAAGACAAAGTTGGACAACAGCAATTATTTTAATTTCTGTTACTAGCTTCTAATAGTCAGTCAGTCAGTCAGTCATGTTCAAGTCTTTGTGACCCCACGGACTGCGGCATGCCAGGCTTACCTGTCCATCACCAACTCCCAGAGCTTTCTCAGACTCGTGTCCATCAAGCCAATGATGCCATCCAAACATCTCATCCTCTGTCGTCCCCTTCTCCTGCCTTCAATCTTTCCCAGCATCAGATTTTTTCCAGTGAGTCAGCTCTTCATATCAGGTGGCCAAAGAATTGTAGCTTCAGCTTCAGCATCAGCCCTTCCAATGAATATTCAGGACTGACTTCCTTTAGGATTGACTGGTTGGATCTCCTTGCAGTCCAAGGGACTCTCAAAAGTCTTCTCCAACACCACAGTTCAAAAGCATCAATTCTTTGGCGCTCAGCTTTCTTCATGGTCCAACTCTCACATCCATACATGACCACTGGAAAACTTGAATCTAACTTGATCATGAAATTATACCAATACTGTCTTTATTCGGGCTGCTCTGGTGAGCGCTGAAGGATTCATTGTGTCAGTCATCGACTTTCCATTCTATAGGGAAGCAAACAAAGGAAAGAATCCTTAACAGAGATGGGCTCTGGTTCTGACTTTTATTTATACATAAAGCCCCAAAGAGCAATTAGTAGCTTTTCATCTCTACTAACTCTTTTTCGATTGTGGTAAGTGTTGTACCAAATATTTTCATCTATGTTTTCTTTCTTAAATGTTCCTAATGAGCTTATGAATTAGATCCCATTTTGGAGATAAAGAAACTAAGATTCCCAGTGCTTGAGAACTTGCTCAAAGTCATCTCTCTACAGAGCAATGCCTTGAGCCTTGTGTTAAGCCAGGCAGTATGACTCCACAGCAAGCACATGTAACCACTAAAATGGATTTCACCTAAAAGTGAAAAATTGAAGGAACTCAACTGTTAAAAAAGACCTCATTGCTGTCATTTTCTAAGGATTTCATTGTCAACATCAAGATCATTAGTCTGGTGAGATATTCTTGAGTCTGTCTTGGAGGTGACTCATTTCTCTTATTATGGATTTTAAGTGTAATATACTGTGGTTTCTGTTGCATTTTGGATCATCACATGGTCTTTCAACATCTACTCAAGAGATCGAGCTCTTCTTTCCTGGAAGGGGCCTGGATTTACTTTGGGAAAAATAGATCCAAGTATGTTTCACTTTTCTCTATGTAGATGAGCTAAAGATTTGTGAGATGGAAGAGAATGTGGTGCAGATACTACCCTCTTCCTGTTACTGCCTGGCCACTATCACTGCATATTTATCCTTTGCTACAAATGTGGAGCTGACTCAGTGTAGTGGAGGTCCCAGAGCCTAGGTTATATCCATATCTAGTCCCAGGAGTATGGAATGGATGGACATGGAGACTGTTCTTCCTGGAGACAGCTGATAACAGTCATATCTTTATAAGCGGCTAACCTACAGTCTAGAGCCATTTAAACCAAGATTTTCAGCTCAGTCTACCTTGGAGTTAGTGAGAAAGAAAGCAACAGTCTGTCTCTAGCCACTGAGAGTGCTGGAGTATAATAACTGGTGCAACAGATGGGCATATTACAAAAGGGTTTATTCACTATGGACAAAGTTCTCTTAGGAACTAAGGACTAGGATTGGCAAGGTGTATTATGATTGCCTGGGCAAAGGGTGCTTCCTATTTTATCTATATTGTGTTCTTTAAGATATTTTCTGGTCAGTTCGTCTTTTGTGCTCTAACACAGGTGCCATCCAGTTCTTTTAGACTGTCGAACCCTCTGGAGACAACAAAATCAACTGGAAAAGCTATCAAAGTTATGAGTCAGTTTTCTTCCTCAAAGTGGAAATCTTTCAAGAATTAACTAGGGAAAACATGTTCAAGATGTGTTCACTAGATAGATATGGAATAAATTTAGCTAGAAATAAGAATACAACTTTCTTAAAAATATCTTCATGTATTCTGCACTTATGTGTAGTTAATTTTCACTTAGATTAATCACTCTGCTTGGTTCTGTTTACATAATATAAAAATGTGTCTAAAGTATCATAATAATTATTCCAGAACCATCTGCTCCTTTGTGTCTCCAGAAGCAGAGAATGGCATGCTTTAGCATTTTAAGTTATTCAATTTCTAACAAATGAGAAAATTTTAGAACAAAGATAGATTTTGATGGTTCATTTAACACTATACATAATTATGCAACATACTTTTCAATAACTTCTCAAGAATGTGAAAACTCTGGGTAAGAGAAAAATCAGATGAGAAATTAACCTCTTATGGAGAGATTTCATTAGGAAATAATCTAAGAATTTACTATACGATTCATTAAAGACTTAGTCAATATTTGCAGTGAATTGTCAATGTGATTTACTACCTAGAAAGAATATGACTACACTATGTGATGGAATTAAGAGCCAGTAAAATTTAAGATTGTAAGAAATATTATACTTGTTATACGTTGCTTATCATTTTAGATTAATGATTGAAGCATCAGCAGAACATGGTGATGTCCAGCTTATAAAAAGAGCTTGTATTAGAAGCTATTAGTGTGGTATGTGTTTCACAATAGTCTTGCATTGACTTGTCAATAATGTCCTCTTTAGTGTTGCTTATGACTGGTAGCAGGAATGTTTAATGGAAGTAAGAAAATATGTTCTTTCACTAGAGCCTTCAACTTTGTGTGGTTCTTGAGCTGGATAGGATGAGTAGGAAGCAAGCAAATAGGCAAGTAAGTTGTTTACCTTGCTAGATATACTGACGGAAACAAGAATTTTCTGTCTCTGCTGCTGCTGCTGCTAAGTCGCTTCAGTCGTGTCTGACTCTGTGCGACCCCAGAGACGGCCGCCCGCCAGGCTCCTCCGTCCATGGGATTCTCCAGGCAAGAACACTGGAGTGGGTTGCCATTTCCTTCTCTGGTCTCTAGCTTCCCCCTAATCATTGTCATTGAGTCATCCATGTTTTATTATTTGGAAAGATGTGTATAATAGTTATGTCTGTATGGATTCAATACAGGCATGTTCACTATCAACATTTAATTTCTCTCTTCCTTCTAATGATAATCTAAACCTTTGGCTTAGCTACAGGAAGCTTTCTTTCACATTTAAGACATTAAACATTTTCCTTTTCCCTCCATGTCCATTTCTGAAAACAAAAATAAATAGATTTTTATTTATTGGGAATAAATAAATGGGAAAAATACATTATATTGGAAAATGGGGAAAATACATTATATTGGAAAATGATGGTATGGGTTTTAATTTCAGATCTCCTGCTAAGTAGCCAATAATTGTGGGCAAGTTATCTCTTGGTCTGGGTTTTCTTATTTGTTGAATTGAGGAGATTGGATCAGGTAACTTCTAAGACTTGTGTCATTGCTGTGTTTTTATGACTCTAAGAATTTTATTGAGTTAATCCTCTCATATACACTTATGGATAGGTCTAAATAAGTACATATCTCCATCCTCCCCTTATTTTGTCTCCTGTGAACTTTGAAAAGAGCTCTCTCTGTCTCTTTTTTGAAACTTTCCTCTTTTTTCTTCAGTGACACCATACTCTGCTGGTATTCCTATTAACTCTCTAACTTCTCCTTCTTAGTCTTTTCGCTGAGAACTTTTTTCCTCATTAAATATTTCTGTTGCCTTTCCTGAGCCCTCTTCTATTTTGCATACTTTCTCCTTCTATTATCATACTGATACTCATACCTCTAAAGGTTATCTATATCTTGCTGACTTTCATATCCATATATTTAGCCTTGATTTTTCCTTTGAGCTTTTAGCTTATAGTATTTTAAACAGCCTGCTTGACCTCTCCATTTGAAGGCTAATAGAAGCTCTAATTTTAACACATATTATCCTAAACTCTTGATTACTCTCGCTATCGTCAATCCTATCTTATTTTTGTTGTTGTTTTGATTGTGTGTTAGTTGCTCAGTCATATCCCACTCTTTGCAATCCCATGGACTGTAGTCCACCAGATTCCTCTATCCATGGAATTCTCCAGGTAGTAATACTGAGGAGGGTTGCCATTCCCTTCTCCAGGGGATCTTTCTGACCCAGGGATCAAACCTGAGTCTCCTGCATTGCAGGCAGATTCTTTACCATCTGAGTCACCAATCCTATTAGTAAATAGCAAGTCCACCTGTCTCTTGATTGTTCAAGCCAGAAATCTTAGATCCATTCTTGATTTCTTCTCTTCTTTAAGAATCCAATTGTCAGCATATCCTGGTAATTTTTTCCCTGAGATTTATCCTGACCCTATTTCCTTCTCCTCATCTCTACTCCACCATCTTGATCAAGAAAATCACTCTTTCTCATCTGGACTTTTACAGAATGAGATCCTGACCCTCACTTCCATTTCTGTCATCTGCAATCCTTTTTCCAAATAGCAGCTGGAATAATTTTCTTGCTATGTAAATCAGATTATGTAAGACATCACACCAAAGATTGTCCCTTACTGCAAAATCAAAGCACCCTACCATGGTCTGTAAGACCCAGACTTTGACCCCCTCTGCAGCTTCATCTTGGGCTTCCCTGGTGGTTCAGATGGTAAAGAATCCACCCGCAACGTGGGAGACCTGGGTTCAATCCCTGGGTTGGAAAGACCCCCTAGAGGAGGGCATGGCAACCCACTCCAGTATTCTTGCATAGAGAAGTCCAAGGACAGAGGAGCCTGGCAGACTGCAGTCTATGGGGACGCAAAGAGTCGGCGATGACTGAATGACTGAGCACATCACACACAGCTTCATCTTGCGGCCCTTCCCCCTGCACTCACGGTTCCACTAGCCTTTTCTGCCTCAAACCTTTGCATTTTCAATTCCTTCTGCCTCTAAGACTGACTCCTTCTCATCCTTCCCATCACACTTTATCACCTCTTTAAAAGGCTTTCCTGTGAAATAAGAGAAACATCCTATCTAATATAGTTCCATTCCTCATTAGTCCTTATTACTTACTAGCAACATTCATACCTTTTATTTTGTACTCATTACAGCAATTATTATTTTTTTTGTAGATGGTCTTCTTGAGGTGGACACTGTTAGATGCCTTCCTAATATCTCTTCTTGCTTTTTTCTTATTAAAAAGTCCTTGGTATTCTTCGGAGTGTCATTGTGCCCAGGTAAATAGAAATGCTTCACTAAGCTGTCTTGCCACTAGTGTGGCAGTGTGATACAGGTCTAATCAACGAGTCTTAAACTGATGGTTTCCTGGGAAGCTTAGACACTCAATCCCATGTGTGATGCGTTCTTGATCATTATGTTTTCCTCTTGGGTGCAACTGCCTGAGAACAGCAGCCATGCCCATCTTGCAGCCCCTGCATGTTCCTTAAATGCCTGGCACACAGTAAGCTCTTGGTTAATGTCTGTTAATTTAAGACTAGAATTTGAAGCACAAAAACAACCGCTACAAAAAAAGCCAAAGCACACATTGGGGAAGAATATTTTCAGCATACATCAGAAATACTGTCAATATGTTTAAAATATGAAGATTTGTGTAAAGCAATAGGAAGAAATATTAATAATATCAAAGTAATACAGATGGACATGAGTTTGAGTAAACTCCGGGAGTTGGTGATGGACAGGGAGGCCTGGTGTGCTGCGATTCATGGGGTTGCAAAGAGTCGGACACGACTGAGCGACTGAGCTGAACTGAACTGAATACAGACTCAAACAATAAATTGGCATATTTTAATCAAATATTTGAAACAATCCATTGTTGTTGAATTCAAAATGAGACTGATATTTTTAATTGATTTTGTTTGTATTATAAACAGGCTCAACTCTTTTGGAAAGAATTTTAGTACAGTTCATTTCAGTTCAGTCTCTCAGTCATGTCCGACTCTTTGTGACCCCATGGACTGCAGCATGCCATGATTCCCTGTCCATCACCATTTCCTGGAGCTTGCTCAAACTCATGTCCTTCGAGTCAGTGATGCCATCCAACCATCTCATCCTCTGTTGTCCCCGTCTCCTCCTGCCTTCAGTAGTTCCCAGCATCAGGATCTTTTCAAATGAATCAGTTCTTCACATCAGGTGGCCAAAGTGTGAAGCTTCAGCTTCAGCATCAGTCCTTCCAATGAATATTTAGGATTGATTTCCTTTAGAATGGGCTGGTTGGATCTCCTTGCTGTCCAAGGGACTCTCAAAAGTCTTCTCCAACACCACAGTTCAAAAGCATTAATTCTTCAGCACTCAGCTTTCCTTATGGTCCAACTCTCACATCCATACATGACTACAGGAAAAATAATAGCTTTGACTAGACAAACCTTTGTCAGCAAAGTAATGTCTCTGCTTTTTAATATGATGTAATAGGTTGGTCATAGCTTTTCTTCCAAAGGGCAAGTGTCTTTTAAGATGGCTGCAGTCACCATCTGCACTGATTTTGGAGCCCAGAAAAGTAAAGTCAGTCACTGTGGAAATTGTTTCTCTGTCTATTTGCCATGAAGTGATGGGACTAGATGCCATGATCTTAGTTTTCTGAATGTTGAGTTTTAAGCCAACTTTTTCACTCTCCTCTTTCGCTTTCATCAAGAGTTTCTTTAGTTCTTCTTCACTTTCTGCCAAAAGGATGGTGTCATCTGCATATCTGAGGTTATCAATATTTTTCTCAGCAATCTTGATTCCAGCTTGTGTTTCATCCAGCCTGGCATTTCACATGATGTACTCTGCATATAAGTTAAAGAAGCAGGGTGACAATATACAGCCTTGATGTACTCCTTTTCCTATTTGGAACCAGTCTGTTGTTCCATGTCCAGTTCTAACTATTGCTTCTTGACCTGCATACAGATTTCTCAGGAGGCAAGTAAGGTGGTCTGGTGTTCCCATCTATTGAAGAGTTTTCCACAGTTTGTTGTGATCCACACAGTCAAGGGCTTTGGCATAGTCAATAAAGCAGAAGCAGATGTTTTTCTGGAATTTTCTTGCTTTTGCTATGATCCAGCGGATGTTGGCAATTTCATCTCTGGTTCCTCTGCCTTTTCTAAATCCATCTTGAACATCTGGAAATTCACAGTTCACAGACTGTTGAAGCCTGGCTTGAAGAATTTTGAGCATTACTTTGCTACCATGTGAGATGAGTGCAATTGTATAGTAGTTTTAACATTCTTTGGCATTGCCTTTCTTTGGGACTGTATGAAAACTGACATTTTCCAGTTCTGTGGTCACTACTGAGTTTTCCAAATTTGCTGGCATATTGAGTGCAGCATTTTCACAACATCATCTTTTAGGATTTGAAATAGCTCAACTAGAATTCCATCACCTCCACTAGCTTTCTTCATAGTGATGCTTCCTAAGGCCCACTTGACTTCTCATTCCAGATGTCTGGCTCAAGGTGAGTGATCACACCATCATGTTCATTTGGGTGATGAAGATTGTTATTGCATAGTTCTTCTGTGTGTTCTTGCCACCTCTTCTTAATATCTTCTGCTTATGTTAGGTCCATTCCATTTCTGTCCTTTATAGTGTCCATCTGCATGAAATGTTCTCTTGGTATCTCTCATTATCTTGAAGAGATCTCTAGTCTTTCCCATTCTGTTGTTTTCCTCTGTATCTTTGCATTGATCGCTGAGGAAGACTTTCTTATCTCTCCTTGCTATTCTTTGGAACTCTGCATTCAAATGGGTATATCTTTCTTTTTCTCCTTTGCCTTTAGCTTCTCCTCTTTTCTCAGCTGTTTGTAAGGCCTCCTCAGACAACCATTTTGCCTTTTTGCATTTCTTTTTCTTGGGGATGGTCTTGATCACTGCCTCCTATACAATGTCATGAACCTCTGTCTATTATTCTTCAGGCACTTTGTCTATCAGATCTAAACCCTTGAATCTGTTTTTCACCTCCACTGTATAATCATAAGGGATTTGATTTAGGTCATACCCGAATGGTCTTGTGGTTTTCCCTACTTACTTCAATTTAACTCTGAATTTTGCAATAAGGTGTTCATGATCTGAGTCACAGTCAGCTCCCAGTCTTGCTCTTGCTGACTGTATAAAGCTTCTCCATCTTTGACTGCAAAGAATGTCATCAGTCTGATCTCAGTATTGACCATCTAGTGATGTCCATGTATAGAGTCTTCTCTTGTGTTGTTGGAAGAGGGTGTTTGCTATGACCAGTGCATTCTCTTGGCAAAGCTCTGTTAGCCTTTGTCCTGCTTCATTTTGTACTTTAAGGCCAAATTTGCCTGTTACTCCAGGTATCTTTGACTTCCTACTTTTGCATTCCAGTCCCCTATAACGAAAAGGACATCATTTTTGGGTGTTAGTTCCTGAAGGTCCTGTAGGTCTTCACAGAACTGTTCAGCTTCTTCAGCATTACTGGTTGGGGCATAGACTTGCATTACTGTGATAATCAGTGGTTTGCCTTTGAAACGAACAGAGATCATTCTGTCATTTTTGAGGTTTCACCCAAGTACTGCATTTCAGATTCTTTTATTGACTATGAGGGCTGCTCCATTTCTCCTAAGGGATTCTTGCCCACAGTAGTAGATAAAATGGTCATGTGAATTAGTGTTTTTAGTGTTTCACATAAAAAACTGTAAAAGTGATGTCCTTCGATTCAGTAGTTTTTTTTTGGTTTGTTTGTTTGTTTTTGGTGTTTTCCCCCGAGAAGGAAATTTTGAACAAGGACATTATTCTTCACAGGAAAAGTAATTGAAATGTCCAGCTGTAGAAGAATATGTGTTCCCCACCTTCTAGTAGAGTATTATGTGACCATTACATATAATTATTAAGCCTTTGTAAAAATATAAAAATGATTAAATCAGGTGCTAGCACAGTTGAACTAAAAGGTAGGAATCAGAGCTCTGTGGTGAGTCGTGTACGGCTGTGATGAGGCCTTGTTAATGACTACCATAGCTGTAAGCAATCAAAAGTTTTCAGAGTCATCCAGGTTTAATAAGCCACAAAAGATGGGAAACTTGTCGTCTGTTAAAACTTGAGCACAACAGTGGGTGGTGCTTTGCCGTCTGAGGAGGCCTATTGTCCATCCTCGGTTGCAGTGTGGTCAGCATCCTCCCAGTAGCCTTACTGGCAGCAAAGTCATGCAGCTGGTCATGGTTGGGTCAGCAGTGGTGACTGACACTCTAGGTTTAATAGAATGAGCTGGAATCATGTTGGTGATACAGCCCCTTGCCCAGTATTCCACTGGTGCTCAGCTGGCTGCAGATCTTTCTACATTGACTCCAGTCCAGTCATGCCCTCACTGTGCACAGACTCCAGGCAAACCTCCACAAGCCGGGCTTGACAATGTATAATTTTAATATAATATAGCTTCTACAAAAGCACAGGTAGATTGCATATAACCTCTTGTCTCTATCATAAGAGTTTTGGGATCAGTTACAAAATGTTTTGTGTTAGTCACTCAGACTCTGTGACCCCATGAACTATAGCTCTCCAGGCTCCTCTGTCCATGGAATTCTGTAGACAAGAATACTGAAGTGGGTTGCCATGCCCTTCTCCAGGGGATCTTTCTGACCCAGGGATCAAACCCTGGTCTCCTGCATTGCAGGTGGGTTCTTTACCAATTGAACCATCAGGGAAGCCCTGAGTAGGAAAAGCAATTTCCTAGTAAAGTATTTGAGCAAGTATTTTGGCTTTGGTGTACATGGGCACTGTAAGCAGGCAGTCTGGCTAATTCAGAATTCAGTCCTGATTTCAAACCACCCTAACTCAAAATCACATATTATTGTTTCCTACCGTGTTGATTGACTTTCATGTAAACATGCCTATGAAGTTGGAAAATATAAGAAAGGGTGAAAGAAAAGAAGGTGGCTAAGTGGAAGGGCTAAATTGCTGATTCTGTGATGTATGAATGAAACAAATAATTATCCAGATGACTCTCTGTAGGATTCAATTCAGAGAGTAATCAGCTCAACTCTATTTCCTTCCTCTGAACAGTCCTTTCCTGTTCTATGTGATATCTGATTCAGCTGAAACTGACATTATTTTCTTTTATTTTGTCACTTGAACTCCTGGTTTTGTTTACATTAGTCAAATTAAATGGCCTTGGTGGAACTGATGAGTTTTGTCCAGGAAAAAATTTAATAAAAATAGCTGCCATTTATTGAAAGGTCTATTAGGTGTCCATCTTCTATGGTGGATTATCTCAACCAGTAGCTCAGTGGTAAAAGCATCTGCCTGCAATGCAGGAGTTGCAGGTTCTATCCCTGCATTGGGAAGATCCCCTGGAGGAGGAAATGGCAACCCCACTCCAATATTCTTGCCTGGAAAATCCCATAGACAGAGGAACCTGACAGAGGCTATAAGTCCATAGGGTTGCAAAAAGGCGGACACAGCTGAGCGACTGAACGAGTAGCACAGCACAATCCTCAGAATAGTTCTGGAAGCTGGATATTATTATTTCATAGTTATTTTGCACATCATGGATAAAGAGTCAGAGGCTTCAAACGTTAAGCTATAACTTATGACAAGGTACGCTCATCTCTGGTTCCAAAGATCATGCTGTTTGCCTCATATATGAAGCTTAAATTATTTTTTTTCTCCTTTTGAGACTTAACTTTGCCTGTGCAGATGTGATTTTAGCTTTTCATTAAGGACAAGGGTGAAGAAGAGTTATTACACATGTATGGCATTTGCAGATCTTAGTATCTCCGATTTAGGAAAGAATTGTAATAATGCCACTCAGTATTCCACCTACCTCTGGTAAAGGAAGATTAGAAGATTGGAAAATTTGACATGACTTTGATGTGTTAAATGCTAAATAGTGCTGCACAGGATAAAAATTCTTTGGAAGAAGACCATAACTATTTTTGCAGGTGTTTTAAGAGCAAAAATCTGTTCACTCAGTGATTCCACATTTTTGGGAAGAAGGTAACTAGGAAAAATTTTAGTGTTTTTTTTTTTTTCTCAAGGAAGGAACATGAAAATGCCAGAAATATAGAGGTAATTATTTTGATCAAGCAGTTATGTTATTCATTATGATGGCAAAATCAATTTGTCCTTTATAGAATCATTTGTCAAAAAGCTTGGAAGTATAGCACATTGATAACTGCGGCAAAAGCAATTATATTTGGTTTCTTGATTAAGAAGAAAATAACGAGTATAACCCATTAATTAACAAAATTATGAAGAGTCTCAAGTCAAATATACACTTATTTTTCTTGATGACTACGAGGTGATTTGACATTCATAAAATCCCATAGGAGTTTCAGCAGTCCAGACTTTCTAAATGTCAAGAGAAGATAAATTGAAGCTTCACTGGTAACTTGTTCAATAAAATACGTAAGAAAAAAATTAGGGTTTGTGAAAAGGAAAATAGTGATCTATCAGGACACTTGAAACTACTAGAGAGATGGGATCCACATAGAAATACTTGACATAGTCTTGGAATATAGCTTTGTATTAGGCTGTAATCCAAATTGCAAATCTGTATTTAACCAGATGACATCTAAGGTCAAGATCTGAATCATCCAACAGCTTGATCCGGACCTTTTGTGAGGCCCTGCTAGCCTTTGAGACTTCCCTTGGCATCTGGGTTGACACAAAGAAGCATTAAATATACTGCAACAAGATTGGAAAACCGGCTCCCAAATAAGGCTCATTTCTTTTAAAACTATGGATTTAATATCCATTAAGCATGTGAAAGTTCTTTCGGAAACTTCTTTGTGTGGGCTGTAGCTCATTTTCATACTGCATTTTTTCACCCCATCACTTAGGACAATTAAAAATCCACCAAATTTATTTGAAGTAACCAATTAATACTTTGAGAGGCAACAATTAATATGTAAATTATGCCACATTAAGAGTCTCAGGAGGAATGAATTAAATTGAAAATACACAACCCTTTAGAAGTTAAAAAAGATATTGTTTTACCATCACAGATTTTCCAAATCCATGTGATTTTTCTTCTGTGGTTCATTTTATTATCTCCTTGCCTAGAAGTACCGAAACAAATGACCATGCCTGTCTTAAATGCATTACGTCAGGAGACTAATAGAAGGATATTAAACATGATAGTCATATTTGACAGAAGACCTGATGAGGCAAATAACAATGCACATAAATAAATGTGAATTCAAAACAGAATAATTACATCAAAAAGTAAATAATTATCATTGCCATTTCCTTCTCTGAAATGCTCACAGGGACCAAGAGGTCATTTGGAGATCATTATCAAACAGGCAAAGTCTTTACTCATGTGTGCAAATTCTGTGGTACAATTAGATTTTAAATGGTTTTTCCTGGTGACTGGATAATGTTAGGGAAATATGAATGTTATCAATAGAACACCTTTGCTCAGGGCTTGGCCTGTCATCTAAACCTCACAACAGCTCTCTGAAATAGGTATTGTGGTTACTGTCTTACAAGAGAGGAACCCCAGGGCAATGTGATTGACTGAGGCTGCCCAGGGAGCAGGGCCAGGCTCTGAGCCCGAAGATCTAACTCAGGAGCCCACTTTTTTCACCATGATGTCATCTCTGAGAAGGGGGCCAGAAAATATCATTGGTATTTTTTTGAGCTTAAGTATTAAACTGTTAGAAAATTAGACAGATGAATATTGCTATTTAGATAATTGTCATTATGTTTACTTCTTGCTATTATTTCTACAATCTAATTTTTATTACTCTAAATATATGATAAAATATGTTGTAAGAATTAATGCACAGGTGTATTGTTTTCCCACTGAGCTCAGGAAGGTTTAAATGTATCATCTCATTATTTTACCTTCAGTTCACCTCAATTCAGTTGTTCAGTCATGTCTGACTCTTTGCGACCCCATGAACTGCAGCACCCCAGGCCTCCCTGTCCATCGCCAACTCCCAGAGTTTACTCAAACTCATGTCCATTGAGCCGGTGATGCCATCCAGCTATCTCATCCTCTGTTGTCCCCTTCTCCTCCCGCCTTCAATCTTTCCCAGCATCAGGGTCTTTTCCAATGAGTCAGTTCTTCACATCAGATGGCCCAAGTATTGGAGTTTCAGCTTCAGCATCAGTCCTTCCAATGAATATTCAGGACTGATTTCCTTTAGGATGGATTGGTTGGATCTCCTTGCAGTATAAGGGACTGTCAGGAGTCTCCAACACCACAGTTCAAAAGCATCAATTCTTTGGCACTTAGCTTTCTTTATAGTCCACTGTCACATCCATACACGACTACTGGAAAAACCATAGCTTTGACTAGATGGACTTTTGTTGGCAAAGTAATGTCTCTGCTTTTTATTATGCTGTCTAGGTTAAATTTTCCTTAATTAGAGATTGGAAGAAGCTGCATTTCTTCTCCTAGTGTAAATGACAAATATGGAGGTGATTACTTAGATATTGGTAGTGGATATTTGCAAGAGAGTTGAGCTAATTATTAAAATTCTTGTGGAAAACAGGTATTTTGCAAAGAACTACCCAGTACTAGATTCTCTTTTTTCTTATATATTGAGTTGGCCAAAAGTTTGTTTGGGTTTTTCCATAAGATATTATCATTATCATCACCACCATCATCACCACCATTCCTGTCTTTTTCTGAAAAGATATGACACAATTGCTTGAACTACATGCTTCAGGTAGAAGTCAGTTTTGGCCTAAAGGATAAATTAAGTCCATTAACAAGTGATTATTAAGCGTGTATTCCATACAAAACACTGCATTAGCTGCTTTGTGATAATAATTTTGAAATGCTCTAACTTTTGAGAGCCTGCAGTTTCACTGGGTCAATAAATCATACACACAATTAAAATCAAGGATGTCTGAGGAAAATACTTTTACAAGTAGAAAATCACATAAGAGTGTATAGATTATTTCCAAGTGGGAATTAAGAATAAGTAGGAGGAAAATCTGAAAATGGTCGTTAAGAAAGTTTTTAAATTGAGTTTTATGGGCACAGTAAGTTGTGTCCACTCATGTAAATCTATTTATTTTGCGACAGTTTACCAAATTTTCTCTTAAAGATGGAGCGGTTTTTATTTTCTGTGAGAAATACTGTGCTAAACTGTCAGTATAGCACAACTTAAACATCAGCTCTGCTGCTTAGTCACTGTATGATCTTGGGCAAATTACTGTGCCTCTGTTTTCTTACCTGTGAAGTGGAGATGATGGTAATATCTGCCTCATAGGGTTCTTCTGATGATAAATGAATTAATATGAGCAAAGCAATACAGTGCTTGGCACTATATAAGATGTAGCTACTCGGATTATTATTTCAGTGGGGATAGCAAGTTCTGATCATGTACATTTAAGATGTATAGGTATTAGCGCAAGAGTCATTTTGTATGTTTCAAAAATAAGAGGGAGGGCAAAAGACATGCCCTGAGCTAAAAACATGGCAAAAGCACAGACATGGAAAAACATAGGGTTTGTTTAATGTCATTTTGTTTTGTTTGGAGGAAACAAATAAGTGTTATGTCTTATTTATCATAAGGCATATTTACAGATCAGATAAAGAAAGTTTTTGAGGACTCATGAACATTAAATGTTGAATTCCCTTTTTGCCTTAGAAGTCTTAGGTTTTTGATAAGAGCAAATACATCATTCCCAAGACTGCCTTCATGAAGTTGATAAAATACTAGGAGACAAAACAGGATAGAACCGACTGAAAATTAATTGGTCTTTCAAGAGGATTAAAAGCAATCATTTCCTTCTGCCCCACATATTCATGTAGCAAGGAGGCATTTTATTTTTGGTTATTCCTGAGGATAAAAACTGTTCTCAATACTATAAGACAATGTAACTGATTTCTATAGGAAAATTCTCACTTAAGCATTTATTCACCTCTCTGATCACTTAGCTCATTTGTTATTGTTAACCCAGGTGAAAGTGAAAGTCCTTCATTTCCAATCTTGTATTCCCAAAGCTTATTGACTTATTTTTACAGGGCTGCTCAGGTTTTTATAGTAAAAAGCCACTTGAAAATCTTGTCTAAATGTGTTCAGGTGCATACTAATTGATTTTCCTCCTTTTATTAAAATTTGACAAGAGGACAGCTGGAGACAGTTTATTAACCATTTGGAAATCTTGGGCTCGAGAGATACTTGGAAAAGAACAGGAGGGGGAAAGTAGCATGATTTAAAGGAACACAAGTAGTCTTCCTGACAGTGAGATATAATATTTATCCATTTGCCCATTGATTACTTCCTCTACAAAACTTCTGGCTCAGAAATAGTCTGGAAATTAAATTAAGACTGTCTCCTGCATGATGCTCCAGAATGGTAAATATATGTATCTTTTGGTATTTAATATTTGATAGCTGATACTGCTGAAATATATATTTCAGAAACTTCTGTTTCAAATGATAATCACTCAGCTCAAAATATTTTAAGCAAAGGAAGGAATTTATTAACTCATTTAATGAAATTTCAGAGTGGTTCTAACTTCAAGCATGGCAGGGACTCGTGTAGTATCTTTTGGATTCTATCTTGCTGTATCTTGTCACTTTCCTTCCCTTGTGGTCTAGGTACACTTTCTGATGTGTTGTTGTTGTTGTTTTGTAGTAGCAAAGATGGCCCTCACAACCCCAGTCTTAAATCATTATGGCTTGAGGTTTAGAAGGAAAAGGCAGCCCTTTTCCCTAACATGCATGTATCAGTTCTGAGAGGAGTTCCTGACTGTATTTGCTTATGACAAATGTCCTCTCATGTATGATAATAAGCTGCTCAAACTATAACATATATACATATCATAAATAAACTTGATAAACATGTTAAACTGCAGATTTTAACTAAGCCCACTTTAACATTTTTTATATAGGTAACTTAACTCCCAAGGCATATAGGTTGCCACACATATCTTTTATGTCATATTATAAAAAGGAAGAAAAAGAATAAATGGAAAAAAGAGAAGTCTTTTTCTAGAAGTATCATACCTTGAACGAGCTGTATCACTGAAAACTATCAGACCCTGTGTGCTCAGTTGCTCAGTCGTGTCTGACCCTTTGCAGCCCCATGGACTGTAGCCCACCAGGCTCCTCTGTCCATGGAATTTTCCAGGCAACAATACTGGAGCAGGTTGCCGTTTCCTAGTCTGGGGATCTTCCCACCCCAGGGATCGAACCCATATTTCACGCGTCTCCTGCATCAGCAGGCGGGTTCTTTACCACTGGCACCACCTGGAAAGCCCATGTTGTTTTCTATGAATTGAAAGAATAGTATTCCAAAGGCACACTACTAATAGTAGACCTTAGGGTTGAAACATTTTATATGTATTGCTGAGTTGCAATATGTTTCCAGGATAAGCAGTGAGAAATCCTTAGAAGTGAAAACAGCAGTGAATATGGGAACCTAGGGAGGTGGATACACATTTAAGCTGTTCTTTTCTTGAGAACACTCAAACTATGGTGACTTGAGTTTATAATTTGATGGTCGCACAAGATGCAGAACATACTGACAAAACCTAGATCTAAAATATGCCTAATTGGAGATTCCAAGGTTGATAATAGAAAAATAATGAGAGAGAGAATTATTTGAAAAGAGAGCTGTTAAGAGTTTTTTAGTCAACACGAGAATGTTAAATCTCTTAAGATTTAACTGTGTTGTTTTTGTTGAGTTGCTTAGTTGTGTCTGACTCTTTGTGACCCTGTAGACTGTAGCCCACCAGGCTGCTCGATCCATGGGATTTCCTAGGCAAGAATACTAGGAGTGGGTTACCATTTCCTTCTCCAGGGGATCTTCCTGACCCAGGGACTGAACCCGAGTTTCCTGTGTCTCCTGCACTGGCAAATGGGTTCTTTACCACTGAGCCACCTGGAAAGCTCACAGAATATAAATATGTTTAATATATTTATAGAGATTAAAGAGGGAGTTGAAAGTATAATTAGAAGAGCAAGACACTTAAAATTTTCTTGGTAAGTAGAAAAAGAAAAAAAAACTCAGAGCAGTAAGAAAAGGAAAATAAAGTAATTAAGAAAATGAAAAAATGTGGTGGAGACACATGTAAGAGTTTCTTTTTTTTAAAAAAAGCTATATAATGATCTAATTATCTGGTCCAGCAGTTGATTACAGAAAGATAATGGGGAAGAGTAAAGTATTATAATTCAATAGCTGAGAATTTTCCAGAATTAGTAAAAAGTACAATGCTTAGATTCAGGAAGTTCATTAAATCCCCATGCATGGTAAATTAAAAGAAATTTGCAGTTAAACACATTACGTAAGGTTGTAAACTGAGGTGGGGAATGGTGCAGAAGTGGGTGGGTGGAGAAAAATGTTTTAAAAGTTGTTGTTCAGTCACTAAGTCATGTCTGAAATACAGTGCTGAACTTCCAAACTAGAAAAGGAAGAAAAGGAATATAAAAATTGTATTTAACTGAAAGAAAGATCAAAGAAGGAAAGAGAAAAAACACAATTGAAATGTAAGTACAAAATAATATTGTAGCAACAAGTCCACATATGTTAGTCATCATAATAAACATAAACGGACTAACTTTCCATTTAAGAGATAAAAATCGTCAGGCTCTATAAAAAAATAAAACTCATCTATTTGTAAGGGATACAACTAAATCGCAGGATACAGAGAAATTATAAGACTAAACAAAGATCCACAGGGCAAACGTTAAGACCTTCTCTGTAAAGTTAGAGTAATTAAAGCTTTTCGGTAATGGTGCAGGGACAGTCAAATAGGCGTGTCATCCGGGCTCTGCCACTCAGACATGACCTCTGGGGCTGCTGACAAAAGGCAGAAGGGCAGTAGTGCTGGGGATGGAAGTGGTTGCTGCCGTTGTTTCCTTATCAGACCCGTTCTGCAGTGAGATTTTGAATGTTGTCCCTGGAAGATTACCTGGAGCTAGAAATTCTGTGATCTACCCTATCTACCCTATGTATCACTCACCTAGAGCCAGACATCCTGGAATGCGAAGTCAAGTGGGCCTTAGGAAGGAGCACTATAAAGAAAGCTAGTGGAGGTGATGGAATTCCAGTTGAGCTATTTCAAATCCTAAAAGATGATGCTGTGAAAATGCTTCACTCAATATACCAGCAAATCTGAAAAAGTCAGCTGTGGTCACAGGACTAGAAAAGGTCAGTTTTCATTCCAATCCCAAAGAAAGGCAATGCCAAGGAATGCTCATACTATGACATAATCGCACTCATCTCACATGCTAGCAGAGTAATGCTCAAAATTCTTCAAGCCAGGCTTCAACAGTATGTGAACCATGAGATTCCAGATGTTCAAGCTGGGTTTATTTTATTTTATTTTTTTTTCTTTTTTTTTTTCAAGCTGGGTTTAGAAAAGGCAGAAGAACCAGAGATCAAAATGCCAACATCCGTTGGATCATAACAAAAGCAAGAGAATCCCAGAAAAACATCTGTTTCTGCTTTATTGACTATGCCAAAGCCTTTGACTGTGTGGATCACAACAAACTGTGGAAAACTCTTCAAGAGATGGGAATGCCAGACCACCTTACCTGCCTCCTGAGAAATCTGTATGCAGGTCAAGATGCAACAGTTAGAACTGGACATGGAACAACAGACTGGTTCCAAATAGAGAAAGGAGTATATCAAGGCTGTATGTTGTGACCCTGCTTATTTAACTTATATGCAGAGTATATCATGAGAAATGCTGGGTTGGATAAGCACAAGCTGGAATCAAGATTGCTGGGAAAAATGTCAATAACCTCAGATATGCAGATGACACCACCCTTATGACAGAAAGTAAAGAAGAACTAAAGAGCCTCTTGATGAAAGAAGGGAGTGAAAAAGTTGTCTTAAAACTCAACATTCAGAAAACTAAGATCATGGCATCTGGTCCCATCACTTCATGGCAAATAGATGGGGAAACAGTGGAAACAGTGACAGCCTTAGTTTATTGGGCTCCAAAATCAGTGCAGTTGGTGACTGCAGCCATGAAATTAAAAGACGCTTATTCCTTGGAAGGAAAGTTATGATCAACCTAGACAGCATATTAAAAAGCAGAGACATTACTTTGTCCACAAAGGTCCATCTACTGAAAGCTATTGTTTTTTTCAATAGTCATGTATGGATATGAGAGTTGGACCATAAAGAAAGCTGAGCACCGAAGAACTGATGCTTTTGAACTGTGGTGTTGGAGAAGACTCTTGAGAGTCACTTGGACAGCAAGGAGATAAAACCAGTCCATCCTAAAGGAAATCAGTCCTGAATATTCATTGGAAGGACTGATGCTGAAGCTGAAACTGCAGTATTTTGGCCACTTGATATGAAGAACTGACTCATTTGAAAAGACGCTGATACTGGGAAAGATTGAAGGCAGGAGGAGAAGGGGAGGACAGAGGTTGAGATGGTTGGATGGCATCTCTGACTCAATGGATATGAGTCTGAGTAAACTCCGGTAGTTGATGATGGACAGGGAAGCCTGGGGTGCTGCAGTCCATAGGGTCACAAAGAGTCGGACACGACAGAACAACTGAACTGAACTGTACAGAACCCTGTGTCTTTAAACAAAGAAATGCTCTCCTGCTGTTCTTTTTCACTCAGAGTCAGCTTCTATCATTTGCAGCTAGGAATCCTGACTAAAACAAAATGCGCTTCCTAAGAGGAAGAAGAGAAAATTTTAAGGTTTTAGCCTTAAATTAGCCTCTGGATTGCTAATTGGGATCCTGTCACTCTGATCTTTCCTGCAAAATGGGAGCACATTTCTGAATTCTCCCATTATTTGCAATGATTTCATCTCTTCCATTTCCCAGCAAAGTGTGAAAGATTAGAATCTATGTTCAGAAATACATCAAATTTAGAAACAATCCAAAGCAAGGGATACTTGTTTAAGGCAAAGTTCAGCTTTCAGGAGTTCTTGACAATAATATGAAAAGAAACTGATGATAATTTTAAAAGAAATGATATTTTAAAAAGAAACCTATAAATCACAGCAGGATCCTCTATGACCCACCTCCCAGAATATTGGAAATAAAAGCAAAAATAAACAAATGGGACCTAATGAAACTTAAAAGCTTTTGCACAACAAAGGAAACTATAAGCAATGTGAAAAGACAGCCCTCAGATTGGGAGATAATAATAGCAAATGAAGCAACAGACAAAGGATTAATCTCAGAAATATATAAGCAACTCCTGAAGCTCAATTCCAGAAAAATAAATGACCCAATCAAAAAATGGGCCAAAGAACTAAACAGACATTTCTCCAAAGAAGACATACAGATGGCTAACAAACACATGAAAAGATGCTCAACATCACTCATTATCAGAGAAATGCAAATCAAAACCACAATGAGGTACCATTACACGCCAGTCAGGATGGCTGCTATCCAAAAGTCTACAAGCAATAAATGCTGGAGAGGGTGTGGAGAAAAGGGAACCCTCTTACACTGTTGGTGGGAATGCAAACTAGTACAGCAACTATGGAGAACAGTGTGGAGATTTCTTAAAAAAACTGGAAATAGAACTGCCATATGATCCAGCAATACCACTTCTGGGCATACACACTGAGGAATCCAGATCTGAAAGAGACACGTGCACCCCAATGTTCATCACAGCACTGTTTATAATAGCCAGGACATGGAAGCAACCTAGATGCCCATCAGCAGACGAATGGATAAGCTGTGGTACATATACACTATGGAATATTACTCAGCCATTAAAAAGAATTCATTTGAATCAGTTGTAATGAGATGGATGAAACTGGAGCCCATTATACAGAGTGAAGTAAGCCAGAAAGATAAAGACCATTACAGTATACTAACACATATATATGGAATTTGGAAAGATGATAATGATAATCTTATATGCAAAACAGAAAAAGAGACACAGAGCTACAGAACAGACTTTTGGACTCTGTGGGAGAAGGCGAGGGTGGGATGTTTAGAGAGAACAGCATCAAAACATGTATAATATCTAGGGTGAAACAGATCACCAGCCCAGGTTGGATGCATGAGACAGGTGCTCGGGCCTGTTGCACTGGGAAGACCCAGAGGAATCGGGTGGAGAGGGAGATGGGAGGGGGGATCGGGATGGGGAATACATGTAAATCAATGGCTAATTCATGTCAATGTATGACAAAAACCACTACAATATTGTAAAGTAATTAGCCTCCAACTAATAAAGATAAATGAAAAATAAATAAATAAATAAAATAAAATAAATAAAAAGAAAAAGAAACCTGGAGGAGAGTTGATACATGAGATGCATAACCTTTATATTTTTAAAATTTATATTATATATTTTTATATATTAAAAGTGATATGTAATTTGTTTAGAGATTTTTTCTTTCTTTTCAAGTTTTTTTTTTCTTTCTGAAATTTAGGCCTAGTTATCTGTACCTTGACCCAGTATTAGTTTTCTTAAATGATTTTTCATGTGACTTGTCTAAATGCCTGCCTCGCTAGGAGATTCTAAGCATCACGATAGCGGAGAAGCATTTGTCTTATTCACTGGGTACTCCTGTTGCCTAGCAGAGTGCCTAGTATATAATAAGTGACTGAAAAAAATATTCTCAGTTAAATGAAAAATAATGAATAAGTAGAATATGGTAAAGGCAAAACATTTTTTACTCTCTTATTTCACTAAAATGATAACTTCAGACTGAATGGTTTTAAATATAATACCATAGAAACATTAAAAAAATATATCTGCATGATTGATTAGCATGAAGAAATACAAATTGTGTTTTTATATCTCCAAACCAAAAAAATGACTTTTGATTACACACAAGTTTAATGTTCTCATTCAAAATTCAACTATTCCACAAAAAATTTAATTTAATTTAATTTTATGTCTCAAATAGGCCCTCTCCCAGGATTTTCTTTGAAGAAGTTCATTAAATCTTCTGGATTTGAACAGAAGATTAATCTCCAGAGCTTTCTTCTAAATGTCTGTGTAGCACTATCTACTCTAATGAACTTGCCTTTCTTTAGGAATTATTCTTTTTCAGTCTTTAAATAAAATTTCCACTTCTTCCCAGGACCTTCTAAATTAAACAATTCATCTGCCTGGACAGCGCCTATTCCTTCTTCCTCTAGATTAATATTATTTGAAATTTTTACTTAAAAAATCTTCCTTGATATTTATGATAAAAATGAAATATTAAGTCAAATCCATAGTGGACTTCCATGATTGACATTGTACTTTGCTGGCCTTGAAATGTGTGTCTGTGCTTTGGGGGTGACGGTGAGAGGAGTGAGATGGAGTAACCATTGTTGAATCTCTCTGTAGAGGGACTGCCTCCCATGTGTATCCCCTAGATATGGTCTCCTCATCCTGGGATCATTCTCCAATGTTCTAATGCACTCCTTCACATTTCCAGCCCCTGCCTGATTGAACAATGCTCAATGTCCCCGGCAGAGCCAGAGCATCTGGGGCTTTCTCTGTCCTTTTTGATCTATTATCATGGCCTAAACTCTCTGTGTTAGTTTGCTAGGGCTTCTATAATAAAGTACCATGGACTGGGTTGCTTAAGCAACAGTGGCTAATCTTCTCACATTTCTGAAGGTTAGACATCTGAGATCAAAGTGTCAGCAGGGTTGATTTCTTCTCAACTCTCTCTCCTTGGCTTATAGGGATCTACCTTCTCCGTTTCTTCATGTAGTCTTTCCTCCATAGTTGTGTATCCTAATTTCCTCCTTTCTTAAGGACACCAGTCATTTTGGATGAAGGCCCACTCTAATGACCTCATTTAACCTTAGCTATGTTGTAAAGATCCTTTTTCCAAATACAGTCACATTCTGAGGTACTGGCAATTAGAACTTCAGTGTATGAATTTGGAAGCAATACAGTTCATCCCATAACCCCATATATCTTGCTTCTTTGAGCTTCAAAAGCCTACTTGTGAATTGTAAAGGAAAAAAAACAACAACAAACAAACCCAGAACATTTGTTGCTTCTTCTTTGTATTCAGCCTAGAACAACTCTAATTTTCCCTGAGGAAATGATTCAGCAGTAGGATGATGTGTAAAGAAAAGCACATGGATGGCTATTTTAAAATAGTATTTCACTGCTCCTACACTTTGCCATAAGTCGTGCTGGGAGCTTCCTAAAATTAATAACCTCACTCACATGGGCTCTGAGGTGACAGTCTATGCAAGAGGATGCAGACCCAAGGAGAGTTTAGGTCAGGTGTACAAGGTTAGTGACAGGATTGCAAAGCAGGAAAGTCCATCTCCAAAACCCAAGCTCTCATTGTAGAGATGACTGTTCTCAGTATTAGTTGGGCAAGAAAGTTGCAGTGTATGTAGATGCTATTAAAGACTCATACTGATTATAGCTAATGGATGAAGAGCGTCGGGAGAGTAATATGGTGGTCTGCTCTAAAATTAGCATAGTAATAATGACTGGAGTTCATGGCAGGATCCTCTTCCTGCCATAAGATGGCCAATGAATACATGAACCTTATGTTTTTGCCATGTGATTCTAAGGCTTTCAATAGGGCAGAGTGGGCAGGAACCTCTCTGTTGTACTGAATGAAGCAGAGCTTGGACTGCTCAGCTCTCTAGGTTTTAGCCCACTCTTGGTAGAGGATTACATCACTTACCACCTCCAATATCCCTTGTCACTTTTTTATACTTCTTACAAAACAACACCAAGGAATGACAGAAGCAGTAGGTGTATAAGTTACTGGGTTAGGAAAGAATTTCAGTGGATGTTTTTCTACATTTTTAAGAAATATTTTCCTCTGCAGAAAGGAAAATGACCAATCTAATAATTTTGATTATGATAATCATAATGACAAAGAAATAGTATAAATTATTACCATGTGTTATGTTTTGGACTATGCACATAATACTGTTAGTAAAAAAATGATCTTTACAGCCTCATTAAAATGGGATAAATCACAAAATTAATTAAATCTATTTGTCATTATTCCTGGCAGACTTTCTTTTTAGTGTTTTTATAACAAAATCAATATATAAGTTTATTCATAGAAAAGTAAGTTATTTATGTGAACTCCAAGTCACATAAATTACTTTTTCTTTAGGACCAATGTAGAAAATATCTGATACCACTTATTAATAATTAAATTTTAACAAAGAGGTTGAAATATACAAATAATGTGGTGATTTATTTGCTAGACCAGAGGTTACAGGGAGAGGAGCATAAAATTAGAGTGAAGAAAATCATGCAGGGTGAGATGGGGAACATGTGGGAATAATAAGAGCCTGTGCATTCTGAACTAAGAGTTCAAGGTTCTGGGACTGCTAGGGAGAGGTTGAAGGTTTGGGTTTACTTACATAATAATAGAGGGGAGTGTGCAAACAAAGAGTACTATGGAGGCATAAGATGTGTTCCTTGTCTCCAACAAAGATGAATTAAAGATGGGTCTTAGTTACAGGTTTTAAAGAAATTTTCTACCTTTAAGTTGCCAAATCCGGATAAAGGTCAATAAAGAAAATCATTCATTAATTCATTAAACCAACATTTGTCGAGTGACTTATGTATAAGCCAGTGTGTGGGCACTGGGCTTGCATCAAGAAGTAAGACAGAGATTTCTCATTGGCCTTATTTATCTTATAGTCTTGTGGAAATTATCCAGTCTTCCTGGATATCCTAATGAATAGAAGTCTTAAATTAGATTATTTTGAATTCCAAGAGCTCACCTGGTTAAATACAGAAGGGAATTTGCTCTGTTCTCCCAGGTTTGCTGCTATTTTTGAAGTATAGAAGAAGCATTTTTTTTTTTTTTTAATCTCACAAGGGACTATGAGCAACATTTCCATTCAAACCGCCTCAAAATTTCAAGAAGTTTTTAACAAGAACTCACTTGGAGCCCAGAACTTCGGAGACAGTAAAAGTATCTGCTTTCTGTGGTAGTTAGACAGAGCATCTGTTTCTTATGTACCTGGGAGCCTATGGGCTGCAGAAGAAGGGTAGAGGGCTGCGAAGGGGAAGGAAAGAGACGAAGAGGTACCAAGGTCAAGAGAGAGATACAGGGTCAGTGAGAGGGAGGCTCTAGGCAGGGCATTTTGCAAATAGACGAGTACAGTAGGTTCCCTGCATGCAGCCAAGTTCCATTCTGAGGTCACCCTCCTCAGTCCAATGTGTTTGTAAGTCCAACAGAGTTAGCCTACGTAGCCAACTAACACCGTTGGCTATATATTAATAGGTTGCTATAATAGGTTGATGATATTTTTCACACAAATAATACATAAAAAACAAACTCAAAAATAATACATTTTTAATCTTATAGTACAATACCTTGAAAAGTGCAGTAGTACAGTACAGCAGCTGGCATACAGGGGTTTGCATCCACTGAACAGGAGAGAAGAGTTACTGATTGGGAAGGGGTGGGAGATGGTAGGGCTGAAGGAGCAACAGCAATAGGAGGTGGAAGGCAATGGAAGGCAAGCTGCAGTTTCACTCAGGCCTGACATTGATGGCACAGGTTCTGGTTCCTTTCTGGAACCAGATGTAAGTTCACATCTTTGAAAGTTCCCATATTGAAGGTTCATAGGTAGGGGACTTATACGTTCTTAGACTGCCTGTGATGTTTCATCCTTAGCAAGATGGTGATGCTCATTTGGAGAGACTTCCCAAATTTCCTGTTTCAAGGAGGTATCTTTTAGCAGGTAAATTGCTCATCTGCTGTCTCTCCCATCCCAATACTTGGGAGGCGGCAGGGTCTTTCTCTACAAGAACTCTAATGTCTACTGCTGGGTCTTCCTAATACTCACTTGCAGACAGAGTCCAACTCAGGTCCTACCAGAAAGGCTTCTTGCTCGAGGAGAATGAGTCTGCTTTTCCCTGGGCCTTTTTCAGTTAAATGGGCTCCCCACTGTTTCTTGTGATCAAGCCTTTATTTGTAACAGGGTCCTGGTCCTCACCGTTGCCTAGGATCTCAGTTCCTTGGATCCTAGATTGCTCCTGGGACTCCTTTGTCCTCTCTCCTTAGAATGCCTTCCCACGATAGGTCACTGTTTTCTTCCGTCGGGCCGTCCTGATGCTCAGGGCATCTTGGCTATGGGTTTGCTACCTACTGGAACAGCCCCCTGACTTCCTCCTCGGTCTCACTGATGTGTAGTGTTGCCTGTACTTCTGTTGTTTTTGGTAAAAAGGGATTTGGGAAATAATTAATAATCCTTAACTCGTCAGAAGCTTCCCCCTCTTATGAAAGCGTGTGATAGTGTTAGTCGCTCAGTCGTGTCTGAATCTTTGTGACCCCATGAACTGTAGCCCACCAGGCTTCTCTGTTCATGGACTTCTCTAGGAAAGAATACTAGAGTGGGTTGCCATTCCTTTCTCCAGGGGATCCTCCCCACCCAGGGATTGAACCCAGGTCTCCTGCATCGCAAGCAGATTCTTTACTGTCTGAGTCACCAGGGAAACCCTAATATTCAGTTTGTAAAGATGCTAATTCTTGTTCAGTGGAGCTGTGAAAATGTTAGATATGATTGATGTTTACTGTGTGTACAAACCATAGATTTTGGTTTTGTTTTGATTGAATTTGTTTCGGTTGAATATGTTTACATCTGAGAACCATGTCGATCATGGGAGAAAGGAATGCTGGCTGAAAATGTTGAGCATGGATTAGATGACAAAGTATCTTTAATAGTTAAGATTACCTGTGAAGGCGCAAAACCGAGAGAATGAATACAGTTGGGCAATTGGTTTGATAAAGATCTTCTGATGTTCACCCTGATCATTGGAACCACAGACCAATATGTGGCTCTTAGAAGAATGAATAAGTATTTTGAGAAAACCTCTTTAGGATGGAGTAACTTCATGGTCTGCTCTCTCTCAGAATTCTGTGAGGAGCAAGTTTTCCAGTCTCTGTCTGCTTGGACCCCAGGAGCTCGGCTCTGCAGGGACTTGTCCAGGCACCCTCAGGGATCTCTAGCCCTTCACAATCCTAAAGTCTAAGCTTTATTTTGTACTCTGGTAATTAGAGGTGCAAGAAAGAAGGCAAAGGCTTCAGCCTTTTCTTCTGGGTTCCCCTAAAGGCCAAACTCTTTCTTTGGAAGAAAGAGAAAGGAACTTTAATTAGAGTTTTGAAATGCAAATCTGACTCACTTAGCTTGCTGCCAGAATGCCTGAGCACTTGAGTGTCCTCTCCCAAAACTGCCCCATAGCCTCCTGATGGCTGTTTCTCTGCTTGTATTTTGGAGTGTAATTTATCAGACAGGTTACTACATTTTATTTACTGATTCATTCTACTTAAAAATGAAAAAATTCATTAAGCAACTATGTTAGTTTAATAGTTAAATCAATGCAGTTCTTGATTTTAAGGAGGGAAACTAATGGATAAACCAGTAAGTGGCATGAAGTGATAGGTCATGGTAGAAAGTACGTACAGGATGAAGGAACGGAGGTGAAAGGAAGGAGGGTCAGATACCGAATTTCAAATTACTCTGGGGTGAGTTTTATTTTTTTTTATTTTTTTATTTTTTTAAATTTTTTATTTTACAGTGGGTTTTGTCATACATTGATATGAATCAGCCATAGAGTTACACGAATTCCCCATCCCGGTCTCCCATCCCACCTCCCTCTCCACCCGATTCCTCTGGATCCCCCCAGCCCAACAGGCCCGAGCACTTGACTCATGCATCCCACCTGGGCTGGTGATCTGTTTCACCATAGATAATATACATGCTGTTCTTTCGAAACATCCCACCCTCCCCTTCTCCCACAGAGTTCAAAAGTCTGTTCTGTACTTCTGTGTCTCTTTTTCTGTTTTGCATATAGGGCCATCGTTACCATCTTTCTAAAAATACCCTAATTCAACCCCAGTGACTGTTTGCTAAACCCTGGCTCTAAGACTTGGGCTCTGCCAAGCCAGGCTTGCTTCCCATAACAAAGTCCATTGGCCTCTCAGATTAATTATTCCTGTCCACAAAATAGCAAAGAAACATCACGCCAAAGCATTTGATTATCTTCTGCTTGAAGCTTTAATTAATCAGGTTTTTGCTGATTTATCATAATCTCAAGCAAGTGCCAGAAAAACATCATGGTGGAATGGAAAGGCACATTTCTTTGCTCAGAAATCACAGAAGATTGAAAGCTCTAAAGAGGCAGCTTAAAACTGGGCTTTGCCATGTACTTGGGCTTCATCAATCTGAGAACGAGGATGCTTTACCGCTATTTGAAAGCGTTTCTGCTTTCAAAAACCTCACCTGCTACTTGCATTTTAAGAAACAGGCATTCAACCTGTTTTGGGGAATTGACATATGGCTTCATTTTCCTGAATTTCTGCGGCTGTGTCTCTAAGGATTGTCTAGAGATACAGACAGTCACAGTGGTTCTACTGCAATAGTTTTTCAAGTATTGGCTATCAGTATCATAGGATATATGATGTTATTGATTATGGGAAAGAAAGTCCTTTTGCCTCTAGATTGGAAGTGGGTTGTATTTTAACATCTAATGTGTTTGGTCTCACCATTTTCCCTGAGTTTGGCAAAATTTTGAGAAAGATCAAACTAAGGTTGTCACAAATGAACAAATGTCTGTCAGTGACCCAACAATAAAAAGTTTTAGGTCAAGAACAAACCCATCTTGAAAATTTTTGTCCATCTTCTTCAACAGCTAGCTTTCTTAAGGAGAGATATAGTTGGTCAATTTTAAGGGTGGTTTGGTAGACAAATTTATTACTATTGTTTGAATGCTATCATCTCACTTTACACTCATGTGAACTATATGGTATAGGTTGTATTATCTCTGTTTAGTGAATGATGAATTCAGAGTATATGAAATTAGGTGACTTGTACAGTTTCAGACAGGTGGTATGGGGCAAAACTGGGACTTGACTTCACCAAATCCACATGGTTTCCATTAAACCATTATGCAGTTATGCAACCAATATCGCAGGCTCCTTGAAAACAAATGATTATTTGTAGCATTTTTCCCCCCTCATTGTACCAGATATCACTCTGGGAGTAGATGGCTTGATTTCCTCAGTTTATGGCACTATTCTCTAGAGATGTGCAGGTAACTATACCAAATAAATATGGATATATGTCTATATACTATAGCCAAAATATGGAACTATAAAATCCCATTGACTGGAGAAACAGACATAGAGAATAGACTTGTGGACATGGGGAGAGAGGGGGAGAGGGTGAGACGTATGGAGAGAGTAACATGGAAACTTACATCACCATATGTAAGGTAGATAGCCAACGGGAATTTGCTGTATGGCTCAGGAAACTCAAACAGGGTGCCTGGATCAACCTAGAGGGATGGGATGGGGAGGGAGATGGGAGGGAGTTTCAAAAGGGAGGGGATATATGTATGCCTATGGCTGATTCATGTTGAAGTTTGACATAAAACAACAAAATTCTGTAAAGCAATTATCCTTCAATAAAAAAAAAAATTTTTTTTTTAAAATCCCATTGACTAACATCTTACAGAGTACTTTTAAGGACTGTGAATTAAGGATTAGATTTTACCCTACTTGCAAACTATGAAGTAAGCCTGCCACAGTTTCATAGGGGCTGGTAGAAGACTCAGATTTCTCAAAGTAATAGCAGTACCAATCAACATTTTCCATCTTGTTTCTCCAAGTTCCGCTTCCTGTCTGGTGATACCAAGAGGGCCAGGTAAACCTCTGTATGCAGTGAGTTGTATTATAGGAAGGAACTATAATAGGATAGTAAGCATGCTTCTGCGCTTCCCTGGTGGCTCAGCTGGTAAAGAATCCGCCTGCAATGCAGCAGACTCTGGTTTGATTCCTGGGTCACGAAGTTCCGCTGAACTAGGGATAGGCTACCCACTCCAGTATTCTTGGGCTTCCCTGGTGGCTCAGATGGTAAAGAATCCACCTGCAATGCAGGAGACCTAGGTTCCATCCCTGGGTTGGGAAGATCCCCTGAAGGAGGGAATGGCTACCCACTCCAGCATTCTTGCCTGGAGAATCCCCATGGACAGAGGAGCCTGGCGGGCTACAGTCCATGGGGTCGCAAAGAGTCGGACACGACTAAGCAACTAAGCATAGCGCAGACAGCAAGCACGTTTCTACTCCAAAGGAAGACTGTATTTTATTAATATATTCTCAAACTATTCACTATACAAACATTTTTGGAAAGAGTGTTATGAGAAGAAAGCCTGGCTTGGCCAGGCTCAGTTCTTAGAGCCAGGACTTAGTGGGCACTTGGGTTGACTATAGTGTTTTCAAAACTCACCCAAAAATAATTTCAGCTCTGGCATCTAGAACAAAGGGCAGGTAAGCACCTTTCAAGGTGGTAGATAAAAGAGAGGACCATGGAGAATTGTCTCCCAGAACATATTCAACTCCTTTACTTGTGTTCGGCATAGAGTTTCAGTGTCTGAGGAGGCAGTTTCCCCACACCATCCAACAGTCAACTCTGACATCAGCGAGGTGTCCTTCAGTTCAACTCAATTCTGAGGCTATATACCTGGAGATAGCATCGGATTCCACAGACCCCACAACCCTGCAAGACTGCTCCCCTTTCAGATGCCAATCTCAAGCGCAGGTTCCTCTGCCTGGCTATAAATCAAAGGTTCCTATGACTCCCTCTTTGGGTTTGATTAACTTGGTGGCTTATAGAACTTGGGAAACCCGTGTACTCACTAGATTACCAGCTTATTATAAAGGATATTAGAGGATGTGAATCAACAGCCAGGTGAAGAGATGCATAGGGGAAGGCATGGGGAAAGGGCTTCATACTTCCTCACTTCCTCACCTTCTCCAGGCACACCGCTCTAATTATGTGGTTGGTTCTCTTGGCAATCAGTCTCCACGATCAACTTCTTATTCTTTAGGTCTCAGTTTAAACCTTTCTTCCTCAAGGAGACTAATCCTACCCCCGTGACTTGAATGGTCTGAAGTTCTACCTTCTGTGTAAGCTAACATTTTATCCTGCCACACTTTCATAGATGCTGGCAGAAGACACAAGACTTGTGGGTCAGAGACAGTCTTTATTATTACCAGACCAGGATCATTTGCCAGACATGCAACACGCCAGATGCTGAAAAGCTGAGGCTTACAGCAGAGTAGAAGTTTACTTGCAAGGCAGCCAAGTGAGGAGTCAGGAGAACAGCTCTCGGATCTGCCTCCCAGAAGATGGGGTTTAGGGATGTTGAAGGGTTAGAGGGGCAGGGTGATCTGAGGCATGGGGAAAAGTGACTGGAGGTAAGAAAAGTGAGGTCATGGGTGGTCTGCACAAGAGTACTCAGACTTCGTGCCTCTTCACAGGCCGCATGTTCAGAGAATGACTTCATTAGCTGCTGTAAGGGTGGAGTTTTGGACCCTATATTGTCAAAAAGTCATCCATCAAACATTCATGCAGGCCCACTCAGATGGTCCGTGGTCTCAACTGGTCCCAACAGGCAAGGTCTAGCTCCCAGTTCCTGAAAGATAAGCAATCATTACTCCAGCGACCCATATGTCAGAAGTGTTTTCTATAAGGAAGCTCTTGGGAGTTTAGTTTAAAATCAGCTAGAAGCCAGCAGTTAAAAGCCAGTGAGGCAGGTTAGGTGTGGCCGGCTTAATCAGATTTGCCCTCAGTTTCATTTCTTTTCATTCCTTTTTTTTGGCTGCACTGAATCCTCAGTGTTGCGTGCAGGCTTTCTCTAGTTGAGGCGAGCGGAGTCTGTTCTCTAGTTGTGGTATGTGGTCTTCTCATCGCGGTGGCTTCTCTTGTTGCGGATCTCGGGCTCTGGGGCATGCAGGCGCAGCAGTTGGGGCGCACAGGCTCCAGAGCCCAGGCTCAGCAGTTGCGGTGCCCAGACTCAGGTGCCCTGTGGCATGCGGAATCTTCCTGAACCAGGGGTCGAACCTGTGTCCCCTGTGTTGGCGGGGACTCTTAGCCCCTGGACCACTAGGGAAGTCCCTCAGTTTCCTTATTACAGCACAGCAGGCGGCACAGCTGTCCTTTCGCCTCGGCTCCTCTTGTCCCCGAAGTCTCAGGAGGGTGGTGGCGAGCAGAGCAGGTCAGCGCTGCACACGCAGTGGGTTTGCTGCATAGCTGCGGAGACTCACGCCCAAGAACCTTGGTCTTCCAAAGGGGACTTCCGGCAAACCCGCCCATCCTTTGCCATGGAGGCTGACATGGTCTTTACCGTGCTGGGAGGAAACCTTCCCTGCGCCTCAGAGGGAGACACCATCTCTGTCTTCTGAGGCTGCTTCTTATACAAACATCCATGAAAAGAAAGAAGGGAACAAAAGCTGACGCAAGAGATACATGAATGTGAGAGACCCAAGGAGAATGGTCTCCCAATACCCCTTCACTGCCTCATCTACCTCATCTACATTATGGTAGGTTGTTATAAATTTGTATAAAACTGTTATTTTCTCTTGGTAACACTTATTCCAATTACATTTAATAACGTCTTAGTATAATTGTTTTATTTATGTCTTCTCTAGATTCTAAGTTCCACGTGGGTAGAGACTAATTTGAATGTTAAACATCTAATTCTTAGCAAAGCCTACATGAGGTGATTCATAGATGCTCATAGAATTTTGTAGAATCATGAATGAACATGGCTGGGGCCTCTCTTGTGCCTGGAACCTCCTTTGAGAAGTCTTCTCAGATTCTCTAAATGTTGGTTTGATGTCCTGTGAACTTCTGTCCTATCTTATATGTGGTCATATTGCAACGTTCACTGCAACACTGAAATTATTTAGTAAACTTTGAACTTCTCCACAGAAGAGTCATCATTTCTTCCCCAGCTAGAACAATGCTTTGCACAGAGTAGAAGCTTAATGGGTATGTGCTTTTGTCTACACAGACCTAAATCTCCCTACTGACAGCCTTATATATTAAACTGCTTTTGGAGCTCATCTCCTAATATCCTGTAAGAAAACAGATAAATGAGTCACAAACATAAAGTTACACCATTTTGACTCAGTGTTTGACCCATACTTAACTAAAGGAGGAAAATAAAATATAAGTAGGTAGCTCAGTTGAACAAAAGTGATTATTTTGTTTGGGAATATCAAACCTAAGTCAAATACACATGATCACCAGTTTAAGATATTTTACTTTTCTTATATGTCTGATATTTCTTGTGTTGTCTAGAATATTGAATTGGGACAATTCTCTCTCCTTTTTTTTTTAAAGAACAATTCTTATTTTATTAAAAGAAAGTAGCAGGATAGCTTAGTTGAAAGTGCATGGACTTTTGAATCAGAAAAAAAAAATAGGAATTCTGGCTTTGTCATTATGAATTCAGGTAAGTTATACCTTTCTTGATTTCTCAATTCAAAAATAGGAATTGTTATATTTATTTTATTGTGCCAAGAATTGGATATTATATCTGTGATTTGCTTTGAAACCACATCTACGCCCCATCCCTTTGGACATTTGTGAATTCTTTACAAGTTTTGCCATGTGCCAAAGACCTGCCTTCCCCGTAATGCTGGCGATGCCCTTGGCACAGGCACAGGGAGGTGGCAGAGGGCTTGCCCGTCAGAGTTGCCTTCTCCAGCGGTTGACTCTGTACCCAGTGATGCAGCAGAGATGCTCCCTCTGTGTCCCTCTTTCTGCCAACAGGGCAGTAGCCATGCTTTCCCGGCTTAGTTCTTGACCCAGAAATGACAGTGCGGTGCCCACCCCCTGATGATGGCTGCACTGTTGTCTTCACCAGACAATCCTATGGCACGATTTTCAGCATTATTCCTCGAAGTGCAGCCTCGAGTCTGCGTCCCTAGCACTCCCTGTGGTTCTGGGAACTTTTTTGTCATTGTTCAGTAGCTCAGTCTTGTCCAACTCTTTGCGACCCCACGGACTGCAGCGCGCCAGCCTTCCCTGTCCTGCACTAACTCCCGGAGTTTTTAGAATACTGGAGTGGCTAGTCATTCCCTTCTCCAGGGGATCTTACCAACCCAGGGATAGAACCTAGGTTTCCCGCATTGCGGGCGGATTCTTTACCATCTGAGCCACCAGGGAAGCCCTCTGGGAACTACATGATATCTTTGATTTCATTTTCTACCTACTCAGTCAGAGACAGTTTCTGTCACTTTCATCTAAAAACCTCAAGCCAACGTATGTCCCCAGCGTATGAAGGTCCGGTGGGTTCGGCAAGTGAGAGGCCAATTAGCTCAGGTCCAGGCGGGGTTGAGAGGCTTCTCAACAACCCCAGAGTCGCCTTAAATGTCTGATGATCTGAGCACTGTACATAATTATTTAGGTCCAGAAAAGTGGAAATGAGGCAGTCGTTGATGATTCAAGCAAACACGCATGTTCTTTCGTTTGACTTTCTCTTTTAGGGCATTTGGTTTTACTTCATGCTCAGAATTAACTCAGTTTCATGCACTTGCCAAAGAAGCATGTGCCAGGGGAGTTCAGTAAGTATGAAAAGCCGTTCCTCTAAAAAGCAAGGAGCAGCCAATTTGGGGATACACCAGGCCCTCAATCGAAAAGGAGGCATTTACAGAAATCCTAAAATTTTAAGAAACGTTGGCACTAAATTAAGGCATTATTTCATCATCATGTATTTTTGGTGGAAGTGTTTAGGTTTTCTGATCATAAGCATTAAAACTTTATGTGCAGACTTAGCCTTTAATTTTGCTTTCAAAGACTTTCTAATTTTCCCCAAACCACAAAGAATAAAAAGCTATTTTAAAAAGTCCTATACAACTTGGTTTTAAATAAAAACAAAGGGTAATGTGATTTTAAGAGCTCTGGGCTTAAAGTCAAAAGTTTGTGATTTCTCCTCCTCCAACTTGCCCGCTTCCCACTGTTTGATCGCTCCTTGTCTCTGTTTCCCTATTTGTGGAAGTGGGTCATAAAATTCGTTCCACAGAGCTGTTTTGAGGACAAAATCCTGGGACTGTGTATACTAGAGCCCCTGCCTGGAGACTTGACATAGGAGGATCTTGCAGAAGATTGACATTTATACACTACTGTGCCTAAAGTAGGCTTCCCTGGTAACTCAGCTGGTAAGGAATCTGCTTGCAATGCAGGAGACCCTGGTTTGACTCCTGGGTCGGGAAGATCCCCTGTAGAAGGGATAGGCTACCCACTCCAGTATTCTTGGGCTTCCCTGATGGCTCGGATGGTAAAGAATCCACCTGCAACGTGGAAGACCTGGGTTCGATCCCTGGGTTGGGAAGATCCCCTGGAGGAGGGCATGGCAACCCACTCCAGTAATCTCGCCTGGAGAATCCCCATGGACAGAGGAGCCTGGTGGGTTGTAGTCCATGGGGTTACAAAGAACTGGACATGACTAGGCAACTAAACACACACACACGTGTGTAAAATAGATCGCTATTGAGAGGATATATCGCACAGGGAACTCAGCCTCATTCTCTGTGATGACCTAGAAGGTGGGATGGGGGCAGTGGGAGGCAGGTCCACGAGGGAGGGGATATATGTATACATATAGCAGATTCACTTCCTTGTACAGAATAAATAACATTGTAAAGCAATTATACTCCAATTAAAAAAAGAGGTTGAATTGATTTTGATCCTGAAAGTATTCTGACATTAATTTAAGATGAACTATATGGTGAAGGGGAGAGATGTTAGGCCCTTCTATAGTGCAGTTAATGTTTATTTTTAGGAAACTGCTCTCTTGTTATTATTATTTTCCCATAGTCTTAAAAATCTGAAAAGTGAAAGTGGCTCAGTCGTGTTCGACTCATTGTGACCCCATGAACTATGTAGTCCATGGAAGTCTCCAGGCCAGAATATCGGAGTGGGTAGCTGTTCCCTTCTCCAGGGGATCTTCCCAACCCAGGGACTGAATCCAGGTCTCCTGCATTGCAGTCAGATTCTTTACCAGCTGAGCTACCAGGGAAGCCCTTAAAAATCTGAATCCCAAATGATTGCTCCAAATCCTTATTAGAGAGAGGAATTTATTTTATTATTTTTTAATATAAGAATGTCAGGATGGGGGCTAAAGGGAGGGAAGATCCAGATTGTGAAAAATGAAGACTCCATAAACCTAAGTTTGTTTCTTCGGGGCAGGAGAGGAGGCATCGTGGGAAACGTGGGGCATCCCAGAGGAGGATCACTCCTTTATTTCTGTCTCGTTTCCGTCTCCTGAGCTGTAAGCACTGCGGATACAGTGCACACCAGCCCTCCTTTGCCAGCTTCCCTCCCACACCCACACAAGAACAATCTGTTACTGTCCTGGGGCTTGCAATTACCGAGTCTAAACCTGCACACACATAAAGGAGTACAGTTCAAGTAGAGTGTCAACGTGAAGATAGCATTTCTAAAAGTCTGCCTCCTTTGAGCCTGAAGAGTTGAGAGATGTGTGTGTTACCTGGAACATCTTGGAGCAGAGGATTTGTTTGTGCGTTGATGTGTGGCCAGAGCCGTTTGCAGGGCTTATCATCGAGTGATGTTGGTTTGAAGCCTCTGCTTGACAAGGGCTGGCTCCCAGCTCCTCCACCACCCCACTGCCCGGGTTGTTAGAATCGGCCTTGGTGTCTGAGACCACTTTGTCACAGCAGTGCCTCCGTGTGCCCTGAAGTCATTCCTTTAACCCGCCATGCTTCTGCTCTGGCTATTTCAGCTTTCCTCACAGTCTTGTCAGAGCAGTTCTGTTGGGCAGTGAGGTTCTTCATCTCCAGCCTGGAACTCTAATCCAGGCCCATGTTAAAGAACACCAGGGGAAGACTGGACCCACAGAACCGGCACCAACCTTTAGGTCTGTAGTTGTGCCTTGTATGGAAGTGTTACGGAAGGATGTTCATCATTCACTACGCCCAGCCTCGACGAGCCTCTGCACGGGCTTGTGGAGGAGATGGCTTCTCTGGGACTCGCTCACCCACATCAGGCACTTTCAGAAGGGCTTCCTGTTTTCAGAAGGGCTGCGGGTTTGGTTCAGACTTCTAACTATTGGGATGGTCAGATGTGGCCAAAGCATCTACTTGAAGAGCTCATTCGAGGAAAAGATGCTGTTTTTCATGGCTATACCTTTGACCCCACTTCCTCTGCCCCACTCTCCCCAGACAGCTTGTATTTAATTAATTTTGCTGCTAGTCACTCTGTCATGTCTGACTGTTTGTGAGCTGGGGCTGTAGCCTGCTAGGTTCCTCTGTCCATGGGATTCTCCAGGTAAGAATACTGGAGTGGGTTGCCATTTCCTTCTCCAGGGGATCTTACTGACCCAGGGATTGAACCCAGGTCTCCTGCATTGCAGGCAGATTTTTTATAGTCAAAGCCATCAGGGAAGCGTCATTTCTTTAATGGCTATACCACTAACCCAACTTTCTATGCCCCACACCCCCCAAGGTAGCTTGTATTTAATTAGCTTTGCTGAGCCTCAATTTTTCTCGTCTCAGAAATGGGGATAGTATTTTATATCTCATAGCGTTTCTTTGAGGATTAAGTGAAATAATGGTTAGAAATCACTTGACAAATCAGACGCATTGTGTTTCCTTCTCTTTATGTTTATAACAATTGTCACAACTTGTCATCCTTAGGGATGATTCCACCATCTGTTCTGTGTGTCATGCCAACAAAAATCATGCTGAAATATATATAGAACAAAAATTCAGCACTACTGGCCACTAAAAACCTAATGAGACCTGTTAATTAGCTAGATTATTTTCAACCCTGCGCTTTGGCAGAACAAGATAAATGACATAAAGTAGTCCATGACTCTGGTATCAGCTGAAATGAACAAGGAATTTCATGGCACGCACTGAGGGCTTATGTATACAGTGATCTTAATTACATGTACATTATTGCAGTGGGGTCATCAGGGAAAGTTTTGCATATTGACTCTCAATCTGCTTAGATCCTTAGTTACCAAATAAATATTACATTCATTATTAGCACTCATATTTGAGTAGCCCAGGCCTTCCCTTGTGGCTCAGATGGTAAAGAGTCTGCTTGCAATGCAGGAGACCTGGGTTCAATCCCTGGGTTGGGAAGATCCCCTGGAGGAGGCATGGCAACCCACTCTAGTATTCTTGCCTGGAGAATCCCGTGGACAGAGGAACCTGGTGGGCTACAGTCCATGGGGTCACATAGAGTTGGACACGAGTGATGAATGTACACAGAAGATTCTGATGATGGAGATGATTCTTGTATCGCAAAACTTTGCTAAAGAAGTATCCAATCAGCAATGGTAACCACTGCTTCGTTTAGAACATGGAGATGAGTTGCCAGAGGTAGATTTCAAGACCACAATAGAAAACATTTAGCTTCCAATCAGAGAGTGTGTGTGTTAAGTCACTTCAGTTGTGTCCAGCTCTCTGTCACCCTGTGGACCATAGCCCACTAGGTTCCTCTGTCCTTGGGGTTTTCCAGGCAAGAATACTGGAGCATTGGTGTCACGCTCTCCTCCAGGGGATCTTCCCCACCCAGGGATTGAACCCTGGTCTCCTGCACTGGCCAGGTAGATTCTTTACCACTAGCACCACCTGAGAAGCTTCTCTAATCAGAGTAACTGCTAATTACACTCAAGATCCCACTAGAAATTTTAACCTCGTTATAACTCAAACTATATCTCTTTCTTATTTAAATAACAACGCTAAATATTTGCTTATACCTTGTAGTAGTTTCGGGTTAAAGTATAAAGAAGAGAAAGGTAATTGATGACAAAATTATCTTCATGATCATTTGCATTGATTACATTACTTCTGATTCAAAAGAGTCAGTATTCAGATTATAATCACGTGTTATATTTTTTTAGATAGCACGATTTCATCGGGGGTGTGTCTGTAGTGCTTTACAATTGGCAGATTTGTTAATGAGTGACAAAAGTTCTGCCTCAAGATTTAGCATGTTTAGTAGTAACTGGAGTCTCAGTAGAAAACATCCATTCCTAATATACTATGATTATTTTATTAGGCTGATTCTAGGAGATGATGCTTAATTCTCTATCCTATCAATTATAGCTGGTTTTCCTAGTAATGGTGATTCACTTATATCTTATTCTTGATTGTCCATAGCCAAGTGGCACGTGTGGTAAAGAACCCACCTGCAATGCAGGTAGACGCAAGAAACTCAGGTTTGATCATGTGGTCAGGAAAATTCCCTGGAGGAAGGCATGGCAACCCACTCCAGTATTCTTGCCTAGAGAATCCCATGGACAGAGGAGCCTGGCGGGCTACAGTCCATGGGGTTAGAAAGAGTCTGACACGACAGAAGCGACTTAGCATAGCATGGCATACACAGCCAAGTACTGTAATACTAACTTAAGTAAACAGAATCTACAGCTAACTTGATGCCATATTTGGTTAGCTGTCACTTGTGGAGCTGTCTTTGTTTTGCAGAATTCCCTCTGCTAGATCTAGGAACAGGGACAGTTGGCTTGGATATTTGAAGGAACACTATTCTGCTGGCATAGAGCTAAGAAACATAATATAAAAATCAATGAAGAGGGATTTTGCTGTGTGTTTTACTGTTGCATCGGCTGAACAGTTTATTTGTGTTTTTCCATAACATGTTATGAAAAGCCCAAACGAATGTTTTGGCCAACCCAATACTTTTCATGTCTCACTTCTATCCTTAGACAGAGGTAAGAATGTCTATGTATCAAGCTAAGGAAAGAAGGAGAAAATGACCAGGACTGTGTGTTTATTGAACAGTTTTAGTGTTAAACTATGTAGGATTAACTAACAATCTACTTCTGCTTCATTGACTACCCTAAAGCCTTGAACTGTGTGGATCACAACAAACTGTGGAAAATTCTTAAAGATATGGGAATACCAGACTACCTTACCTGCCTCCTGAGAAATCTGTATGCAGGTCAAAAAGGAACAGTCAGAACTGGCTTGGGACAACAGACTGGTTCCAAATTGGGAAAGGAATACATCAAGGCTGTATATTCTCACCCTGCTTATTTAACTTATATGCAGAGTTCATTCTGGGAAGTGCCAGACTGGATGAAGCACAAGCTGGAATCAAGATTGCCGAGAGAGAAATATCAATAACCTGAGATACGCAGATGACATCACCCTTATGGCAGAAAGTGAAAAGGAACTAAAGAGCCTCTTGATGAAAGTGAAAAAGGAGAGTGAAAAAACTGGCTTAAAACTTAACATTCAAAGAACTGAGATCATAGCATTTGGTCCCATCACTTCATGGTAAATAGATGGGGAAACAGTGAGAAACTTTATTTTCTTGGGCTCCAAAATCACTGCAGTTGGTGACTGCAGCCGTGAAATTAAAAGATGCTTGCTCCTTGGAAGAAAGCTATGACAAACCTAGACCACATATTAAAAAGCAAAGACATTACTTTGCCATTAAAGGTCTGTCTAGTCAAAGCTATGGTTTTTCCAGTAGTCATGTATGGATGTGAGAGTTGGACAATAAAGAAAGCTGAGTGCCAAAGAATTGATGCTTTTGAAGTGTGTTGGAGAAGACTCTTGAGAGTTCCTTGGACTGCAGGGAGATCCAACCAGTCCATCCTAAAGGAAATCAGTCCTGAATATTCATTGGAAGGACTGATGCTGAAGCTGAAACTGTAATACTTTGGCTACCTGATGTGAAGAACTGACTCATTGGAAAAGACTCTGATGCTGGGAAAGATTGAAGGCAGGAGGAGAGGGGACGACAGAGGATGAGTTGATTGGACGGCATCACCAACTCAATGGACATGAGTTTGAGCAGGCTCCAGGAGATGGTGAAGAACAGGGAAGCCTGGAGTGCTGCAGTCCATGGGGTCGCAAAGAGTCGGACATAACTGAGCAACTGAACAACAACAAATAAACCTCTTGGTTTCCTGATCCAAATTTTGCCAGCGAGGCACCTTTTCACATAAAAATGCTTCTGCTACTAGCCCTCAAATACTATTTGGCCTTATGGTGTCATGGAAATGATTGGAGACAGAGAACATGACTGTATACAGATGCCTGAATTAATACTGACTGGAAACAATCTTGTGACTTGATTCTGAGTTTATATAAAGGCAGGAATTGGAAGTTCCAGACTCACCGCCCTTGGAATTGAGATGGACTCGATGGACATGAGTTTGAGTAAACCCTGGGAGTTGGTGATGGACAGGGAGGTCTGGCGTGCTGCAATTCATGGGGTCACAAAGAGTCAGAAAAGACTGAGTGAATAAACTGAACTGAACTGATCTAGTGAATTAGTTTAATCAAATATTTTGAATCTCTAGCCCTTTTCAGCCCTTAAACACCTAGCTAGGGTCTTTTTACTGTTAGAGTCTTGTCCCAAATTAAGGCACCAAAACAGTAACCAGAAACAGGTTTCTTTTCAGAAACCAGAAACCAGTTTCTTCATGACGAAGCCAAATCTGAAAAGCTGCCATCTTCGAAGGTAGCAAATTCAGTCTTATTTGAGCAGGAAAAGGCAAAAAAGCACCCATGTCAATTTAACTTTACTCTTGGGACTCACAGTACCACAGTTTTGCAAGTGAAGTATTGCTTTCTATGGAATATGTAACAATGGGAATTTCCGAGCAGCTCAGATAAATTGGAAAGAACATGGACATGAGTAATGAAAATGATGAAGGAGCTGGAAGACCTGATTTATGGCAGAAGATGAGAAGAATTTAATATGGATATCTTGGCTAAGTAAAGAATAGATCCTTTGATTAATAACTATGCATTCTTGAAGTGCATAAGCACTATGAAAAGTCAGTTTGGGGGTGTGGAAAACATGAATAATGGAATCAATTAAGTAAGGGAAAATAGGCTGAATGTAAAATGTAAGATATCTATTTCTGGATTTTTCAGATGTGCCTCTTGAGGTACTTTCAATGTTAAATATTTTCTAGTAGGATGGATAAGCTCTTAACATGTTCAATTGTTTTTTCCTAAAAGAAGCAAAATCTCCCAAGAGTTTTGAAAGGATGCATTTTGTCATAGGGGCATTGTGGTCAGATTCTGGGGTCTATGATCTTCAGGACAGAGACTTTGTATCTAATGTTATTGGTCCTAAAACTGAAGGATAGGCTTCTCATTTTTCTCTAGGAAGTTTGTCTCAGACCTCTAAGAGAAGCCGAGGGAAACAGTTGCCAGGGCTTTGACACCCATTGATTCAGGATGACCTGAATGCACACTGTCTCCTAATAAGAGGAGTCTGAGGTTCAGTTCAGAAGTTGGAAAAGTCTTCAGTTGAAAAATATTAATGAAATATGTCAGCATGGTTATGCTCAGACTTCAGTTGCCAAGACAGAAGTTACAAATGCACCTAAGGATGTGGAGGAGCAAATCTGGAGATTCCAAGCAGGCTGGTACCATGGTTTAACTAACACATGTACGTGGATTATCTGTCATTCCAATAAATCTTGGAGTCCAGGGTAGCAGCTTACTGTTTAATCTCAGGCAAATGTCCACCCTGTCTACATCGCAGCCTGCTCTTCTGTGGGCAGCTCCAAGCACTGTTGTGAGGATTGTGTCAAAGATGATATTTATAGAGCTCAGCAAGTGCCTGATTTAGCAAGTGTTCATTGCATGCATGAGTGTTCAGTTGCTCAGTCATGTCTGACCCTTTGCAGCCCCATGGACTGTAGCTTGCCAGGCGCCTCTGTCCATGGGATTTTCCAGGCAAGAATATTGGAGCAGGTTGCCATGTCCTTCTCCAGGGAATCTTCCCGACTCAGGGATTGAACCTGAGTCTTCTGCATTGGCAGGTGGATTCTGAGTCACCTGGGAAACCCCTAAGTGTTCAGTAAATCTTAGTAATTATTCTTGTTACTAGCTGGGTTCTCTACCCTGACTGTATCCTCCACCACTTTGATCACACCTCTTCTTCCAAAGGTAAGGACCAGTGATGGGCTATTCTTGGGAGAGATGAAAGAGAATAAATTGTCATCATTCCATGAGAAAGTATGGGGTATTTTATATATATGTAGATTTCAGGAAAACCTCTATGGTTTAAACTAAAATCTGAATAGTCTGACATGTCTAAATTATAATGTTCTAATAGAAATTCAGTCTTATTCTATTTCATTATGAGTGATAATCCATTTGCTTATTTCTCTACTTTTCTCAAATCTTAATTCACTGCTTTTATTTGTATCCTTTCTGTTATTAACTTTTTAATTCTAAATTTATATTTTACTAGGATTTTTGTGATTTCTAGTTTCACTGTAAGCCACCCCAAATCTTCTAGATAAGAAGTAAGGATATAAACAAATAAATAAAATGTGCATAATTGAACTACTTATAAAACAACACTTTATATGTATAGCTTAGGAATATATGCTCATGTTCTTAAAGAATGGAGAAATTCGTGTCAACAAAGAATAGCAAACTAATGATGCTGATTCAGCCTGGGGGAAAGAAAAGGGAGTTTGGGAAGAAGAATCCAGAAAGCTTCGGCTGTCCTGGGAATGTATGGAATGGATCTAGGGAAAACAGTAGGGTGCAGGCTTCAGTTGTTGTTCAGTCGCTCAGTCACATCCGACTCTGCAACCCCATGGGCTGCAGCATGCCAGGCTTCCCCGTCCTTCACCTCTCCCAGAGCTTGCTCAGACTCAGGCTTCAGTACCATGACATCGTTTCCATGATGAGTGGTCCTGGGAGAACTGGCATAAAGACTGTCTACGAAGATCAGTTTGATAAACTCAAAGGTGATGAGAACTCTAAAGCACAGTTGGCTTCTGCATGTGTTGCTTGTGACTCGGTTCTCTGTGCTTCATGTTGCACCTTCTGACAGTGCTTATGTTCCTCGCTAGTATGAATCTTTTCTGTCCTTATTATTTTGTTTTCTGGGAACTCAGTGTACATACAGGGTTCTATTAACAGCACTGACAGCTAAAGTTTTTAATACCAAATGCTTTGCAGGCACCATCTAATCCCATCACTTTAATCTTCTCCTAAAAATCTCTGCAATTATACACTCAAAATTAGGGCAGAATCAACTAAATTGAAATTCCATCCCCTCCAGGAAGGCTAATCTAACAGTGATGTCAGAGACTGGGTTTTCAGGTACAGGGTTTGGCTGAGCACTTCTGCCTGGGTTAAATGTTGTGACGGCATAACTCTGGGTTAAGAAGGCTTAGGAAATGAGCAATTTGAAATTAGAGGCAAAACTGAAAAATGAGAATCTTGGGTGCTGCAGATACAGAGCAAGAAAAGGGATCAGTAACACAATGTGGGATTGACTTACCATGGGCAAGGCATTACGTTTTGTAAATGAATAAATATCAGAAATCCAAGTCAGATGAGAATGTCACATCAGAAGAGGAAAAGGAGGCTTACAGAGCTTTAAGTGACGTGCTCATAGCCACATAGCTAGTGGTGGGCAGAGCTGGCTTCAAATCTAGATTTGTCTTCCCTCTAGAGCTGCTGTCCTTGACCTTTACGTCAGGAATTTATGTGCAAATTTCATAGTTACTTTTACTCAGCTGAGCAAACATGTATATTTCCTCACTTGTCAATAAAAAATTTAATTTCTCTCTGAAGCGCCTCTGATGTCTGATGCAAACATCTTCATTTAGACATTACCGGGGAAACCCAGTCGTATTTAATTTTGTAGTCTCTCATTTCAGGTCTGAAGTTATTCTGCTACGCCCTGCCTTTCCCTGGAGTTGACACTATGCCCAGCAGGCTACGTGGACCACGCGGAGGTGTTTCATTCTCTGACTTGGATGTGTCTCGGTGGCCCGCTGTTGTCCGTTCGACTTTCCAGCTTGTCTCCAGCCTGATATGGTGCCGTGGCATTTGAACAGCGGAACCCCTACTGGACAGGCCACTTTATATCTCTGTGTTAGGGCCCTGCTGTAATCCCTCTGTAATCTACCAGCACTCTGCACTTGGGCCAACTGCTGCTCCCGGCTGAGGGACCACAACCTCTCAATGTGTTCCTGCTGATTCCAGGGTCGAAAGAGTCTCCTCTCCCCAGCCCTCTCCTTCCCTCCCCGCCCCACCACCATTACAGTTTATTACAATATATTGAGTGTGATCCCCTGTGCTCTACAGTAGGACTTCATTGGTTACCTGTTTTATATATAGTAGTTTGTCTGCTAATTGCAAACTCCTAATTTGTCTCTCCCCCACCCTTTTCTCCCCTTTGGTAGCCATAGGTTTGCTTTCTATGTCTGTGAGTCTGTTTCTGTTTTCTAAATAAGTTCATTTCTATCTCGTTTTTTAGATTCCGTGTATAAGTGATATCATACGGTATTTGTCATTCTCGGTCTCACTTACTTTACTTGGTATGATAATCTTCAGGTCCATCCATGTAGCAACATGGATCCAGCCCTCTCCTTTATCCTTGATGGTGCCCACACCACACTGGCACAGCCAATTCCTTTCCAAGGTCCTCCCCAGGAAAATGGAGGCCAAGGTCTCCCATTTTTGAAATTTAATGACTTAATTGAAAGGCTGAAGGTATTTTTGGCTCCCCAAGGAGGCTGAGCTTGAAGAATGGAGGGGTTAGGATGCCACTTCCTGCCTCTGTCCTTAATGGATAACTCCCATGGTTTGTGTCTATTCTAGCTCTGATATCTTTTCTACCTCAACCTGCAGCATTCTCTCTAGATTGATGTAGGGGTGAAGAATGGAACGTTCAGTCACCCAGTCGTGTCTGACTCTTTGCGACCCCAGGGACTACAGCATGCCAGGCAGTTAACAATAGCTTCTTCCTAATCCTTCCGTCTTACTCATGGATCTGAAATGTTTGAGTTTACTGGCCCAGTTGTTCCTTTTGAAACTCTCCCTTAGAGCAAAATAGCCTGAGAGCTCCCAGCCTTGTTGGGGCAGGTCACATCTCTGGGAGGAGGGGGTGATGAGATGAAATAGCACTCCAGTTTGTGCTTACAAATCATTTTCCAACTTCAGTGAAATCATTATACCTTGTTGGAGGCATCAGGAGGCATCATTTTGGGGGGAGATTCCCAAAATTCATAATATTATTCTGTGGAAGTTGTTGATGCTGAAAGGTTGCCTAAATACTGAGGACTTCATAAGTTCAGTCAAAGTTACTTAATTTGCTATTCTGCTGTTACTTCAGGAACCTTGACATTTAAGACACATAAAAGGGAATAATTATGTAAGTCATAAAATTAACACATACTGCGGCAGTTCACAAAATACGTAAGCCAAGTCTGTCTTCCTGCAGGTGTTGGGAATTCAAGGGTGAGAAAAATTTGGCATTGACATGGGATGCTGATTATGTGGGCTTGTGCAACTTACATTATCAATCATCCTTGTTTGCACAAGAGAAGCCCTGTTACAATAGTCTTTAAGGAATTGCCCAGATTCTTTTGTTCACATCAAAATGGTTTTAATCCTGGACTCTTGGTTCATCTCCATATCCATGCAGAAACCAAATTCTGTCTTGCAAATATTTGTCCTGGCTTCTCCATCCCCATTATTACTGCCTTAGCTCAGACCCTTGTCTGAACTAGTTTATCTCTTGTCTATAATATTATAAGATCCTCCAGACTCTTCCTGCCTCACCCAGTACATACTTTGTGTGCACCCAGGTATTTCTTATTAAATACAGATCTGATCTTTTCTTCCCACTTGGGAAGCTGTGATGCCTGGCTACCGCTTATAGAATAAAACACCATCCCTTTGAGCAAAGTGTATAAGGCACTTTTCTGTCTGCATCTAAATCATGTCAGCATGTATGCATGTGTTCACTCACTTGTTCAAGGTTTCTATTGAATGCGTCACAGAAATTTATACAAAGATTAATGGGTATAGTTTATGCCCAGGTAAGAGTGGGGTTCTGGGTAAGGAGTAGATAGAAAGGAGAAAAATAAGGAGAGAAATCACTACACTGTCTGTAATAGGAAGATGCAGAAGATACAGTGGAGTGTGTGTGTGTTCAATTATGTCTGACCCTTTGTGACCCTATGGGAGATACAGAGGAAGTGTTCACTAAATCTGTTGGGGAAAGTTAGAGATGTTATCTTCTACTGCTTAGACTTTCCTTCTCCAAGGCACCTTTAATTCAGCTGTTCCACCATTATCTTTCTTTTTTTTTTCAACAACATCTCTTTTTTTTTTTTTTTTTTCAATTTATTTTCATTAGTTGGAGGCTAATTACTTTGCAATATTGTAGTGGTTTTTGTGATGCATTGACATGAATCAGCCATGGATTTACACGTATTCCCCATCCCGATCCCCCCTCCCATCTCCCTCTCCACCCGATTCCTCTGGGTCTTCCCAGTGCACCACGCCCGAGCACTTGTCTCATGCATCCAGCCTGGGCTGGGGATCTGTTTCACCCTAGATAATATACATGTTTCAATGCTATTCTCTTGAAACATCCCACCCTCGCCTTCTCCCACAGAGTCCAAAATTCTGTTCTGTACATCTGTGTCTCTTCTTCTGTTTTGCATATAGGGTTATTGTTACCATCTTTCTAAATTCCACAAAGCCACAGTCATCAAGACAGTATGGTACTGGCACAAAGACAGAAATACAGATCAATGGAACAGAATAGAAAGCCCAGAGATAAATCCACGAACCTATGAACACCTTATCTTCGACAAAGGAGGCAAGAATATACGATGGAAAAAAGACAACCTCTTTAACAAGTGGTCCTGGGAAAACTGGTCAACCACTTGTAAAAGAATGAAACTAGAACACTTTCTAACACCACACACAAAAACAAACTCAAAATGGATTAAAGATCTAAATGTAAGGCCAGAAACTATAAAACTCCTAGAGGAGAACATAGGCAAAACACTCTCCGACATAAATCACAGAAGCATCCTCTATGACCCACCTCCCAGAATATTGGAAATAAAAGCAAAAATAAACAAATGGGACCTAATGAAACTTAAAAGCTTTTGCACAACAAAGGAAACTATAAGCAATGTGAAAAGACAGCCCTCAGATTGGGAGAAAATAATAGCAAACGAAGCAACAGACAAAGGATTAATCTCAAAAGTATACAAGTAACTCCTGCAGCTCAATTCCAGAAAAATAAATGACCCAATCAAAAAATGGGCCAAAGAACTAAACAGACATTTCTCCAAAGAAGACCATTATCTTTCAATTCTGCTAAATTAAGAGTTTCATGATAAGCAGATTCTTTTTCCTTATCTTTGTTGCCTCAGAGTTGCCTAACAAAGTACTTGGAACTTTGTGGCATCCAGTAACCACAGTTGAATTAGGACATCATACTGAATTTTGTCTGAAATATGCTGAGGTTTGAAACTGTGTTTGTTACTGAGGGATGATCATTTTAATGAAAATTATTTATGAAAAATAATATATTTTTTTCTCCTAAATATACCCTTAGATGTTTGCCTTACTATCTGTTCTCTTTTTGAACCATAAGTAATAGCCATATTTAATTTACTTGTTCACACTTAATTCTTAAACTTAGTACTTAGCATTTTTAAGAGATGGGATTCCAATAGTCATGGGGGGGCGGGGGAAGCTTCCTGATTATAAGGACACACTTAACATAATAGAGAAGATACTGCAACAAAAGCATTGAGTAGCTGAGTAGTGAGACTAATCATAGAAAGCTTCATGAAGAAGGTTAGCATCTAGCCTGATTTCAAAAGGAGGGGTCAGGCGAAAAGAAGCAATGAGAAACATTTCAGAGAAAGTGGTCTATTTGCAAAGGTGAGAAGTATGTATAGGGCATGAGATATGAATTGTTAGACTATAGGGAGGGGAACATTTAGGATTAAAAAAGAAAGTGCTTGGTGTGCTTGCTTATTTTTTTAAAGATTGTATCTTGTGCTTATAAAGTGCTTAATCCAAAATTTATTGATTTCTTGGATTAATAGCAGAATGGTTAAAAAAAATAAGAAAATTGAAATCCAGATAGAATCTCCTGGATAGTACATGAAGTTAATTTTAAGTATATAACACTTCTTTTTTAAATCAAAGTTTTAGAATATAATACAGTGGATCATTTCTGTCTACCAGGGCTTCCCAGGTGGCTCAATGGTAAAGAATCCACCTGTCAATGCAGAGATGCAGATTTGACCCCTGGGTTAGAAAGATTCCCTGGAGAAGGAAATGGCAGCCCACTCCAGTATTCTTGCCTGGAAAATCCCATGGCAGAAGAGCCTGGTGGGCTATAGAACCATGGGTCACAAAGAGTCAGACCCAATTGAGCATGTATGTATACATATATATATGGAATAGTGAACGGTTGTGCTCTGATCCCCTAAACAAAGCCAGTATGAAAGAGGGAAGTTGGGAATCAAGAGAGGAGCTGCCTTGAGAGACTGGAGAGCATCATGGTAATATTAGCCCTCCACCCTCCCCTCCCCTTGTTTTCTCTAAGCCCAACTTCAGCTTAGCCTATTGGGTGAAAGCTCTCCCCATTGTTTTACCAGGTTAAGTTATGCTTCTGTTATTTGGAGCAGAAGTTGATCTGGCAAGCTTAGTGACTTAATATCCACCGAATCATAAAAGAGGCTTAATTTTATTGTGAGAAAGCTCTTACAAGGCTAACCAGTTTCTGCTTTCCACTGTCATCAATGCTCATTCACAATGTGTGTTAAGTTGCTTCGGTTGTGTCCCACTCTGTGCAGCTCTGTGGACTGTAGCCTGGCAGTCCTCTGTCCGAGGGATTCTCCAGGCAAGAATACTGGAGTGGGTTGCCATGCCTTTCTTCAGGGGATCTTCTTGAGCCAGGGATGGAACCCACATCTCTTGTGTCTCCTGCATGGGCAGGCAGGTTCTTTACCACTAGTGCCAAATAATGCCCACCTATTTTTAGGGTAGTCTAGATTAGAACACTACTCTCTTAACTTCTGGGAGAGGAGGGTGACTAAGAGTCATCGTCCCCCATCCCGGTCTGAATATCATGATTCCAGCTTTCACAGCATGCTAAAAGGCATTCGAGTAGAAAAGAGACTGTTTTCTGGTAACTCAGAATCTCATAAACTCTTGTTGCTTTAGCTGCATCTGACATTCTACTGTAGGACAAATGGGCCCCTGCAGTGGCCAGATTGTTTTCATGTTTTATCTGTTTTCCTTTGGAAAAGGTTGAACTCTCTACTTTGTTTTGTGATGTCTAGGGGTATGATGTTTATGTGGTTTTTGGCAAGTTTATTTGACCCTGGATTCCTCCAAATGTCATTCTCTAAGGCAACAGAATATTCACTGAAGACTCTTAAAAATGCAACAGGCTTGTTTTTTTGGGGGGAGAGGAGGGAGGTTGTCCTTGATTGATTAAGGTATAATTATTTGTAATAATGAATATACTATTACAGGGACATCTTGGGGCAGAAGCAAAACATTTAAAAATGCAACAATAACAACTGCATCTAAGAAAATCAAGGTGTCTTTTGATGATCCCTGTAAGATTCACATTACTATTCTCATCTTTGCATCAAATGTTTATTTAGTAGGATCTAATAGAGAACATCTTGCCAAGACTTGGGGACAACAAAATGAATATATCTCCTGACTTTTTAGGAGTTGCAATCTTGTACAGAAGTCAGGGCATATATTATAATAACCAGAGTATATCTAGGTGCCACAGAAAAATACAGTTCACAGTGATAATAAAAAACAAATCAGCAATATTTCTCCAACTCATCTACTATATATAGCTTGGTCTGCCATTTCCCACCTCAGATTTTCCCAGCTAATTCAGGAAACTCTGAGGGAGTAACTCACCTGTGCTAACCAACAGAGGTTTCTTGTCTTATGAGGTAGACTCCAGGAGTTCTTCATCATGCCTTGGTTGGCTGGTTGGTTGTTCAGTCGCTGAGTCATGTCCAACTCTTGCAACCCTGCAGATGGTAGCCTGCCAGGCTCCTCTGTCCATGGGATTTCCCAGGCAAGAATACTGCAGTGGATTGCTATTGCCTTCTCCAGGGGATCTTCCTGACCCAGGGATTGAACCCGCATCTCCTGCATTGCTCGAAGTCTCCTGAATTGCATGCGGATTGTTAAGTGACTGAGACGCCAGGAAAGCCTCCATCATGCCTTACTGCGCAGGTATCTTGGCCACCTTGAGAGGCTCCCATGTTCTCTTTCCTGCCTTTTGCTCTGTTCGAGAGAAGAAAGTGCTTTCTGTCCGTCTTGGTTGCTGTGGTCTACTGCCTGGACTAAAAAGAAGCAGCACTTAGCGTGCTCTGGGCCTGATGGATCTTAATAAAGCAGCACTTTTATTTAATCACGTTGTAAACTCTAACTCCCTGGGATTTTGGCTAAGTTCCGCTCGAGTTATTAGGTAAGATGGTGATGAATGGGCTGAGAGAAAATGGGAACAACATACTTCAAGTGGCACTTAAAACTATCCCTCCTTTCCTAGGTGACCCACTGGGCTTGGATTAATCATTGCTGACAATAATTTACTTTCACAGAATGCTTCTTTGCTTTTCAGGCGTGTAGATCTTGTGCTCTCTCAACCTTAATGTTCCTCTAGCTCTGGTTTTATTTGCTAAAATGTAATGAGTACCTACTATGTGTCAGGTGCTGTGCTGGACCTTGGTGATATACTGGTGGATGAAACAGTCCCAGTTTCTCTTATCAAGCATCTTAGCAGAAAGAATTACAGTCCTAAACTGTCTGAATATTCAGTAGATAGACAGGTTATGTTTTTTAAAAATTTACTTATTTTTAATCGGAAGATAATCACTTTACAATATTGTGTTGGTTTCTGCCATACATCAACATGAAGCAGCCATCAGTCCCCTCCCCCTTGACATCATATGTCCCCTCCCTCTTGGCTTCTAACCCCTGCTGCAGAACGAATGAGCAGCAGAAGGCTGTTTGTTAAATGCAGAATAAAGAAGCACCATAGGATTTCAGAGGAGCAATTGTTTACTGGAAAGGCTGGACTAAACTCTATGAAAGAGACGAGAGTTGAGACCTTGAGAGAAAGGACTAGATGGATAGAAATAAACAGGAATAGCATTCTAGGAGAACTGCATATGGCAGGTCCCAGAAGAGAGAAGCAGTCCAGGTTTGTGTCCATGCACGCCAGGAGAAATTCTCAGGACAGTATAAAGTCTCAATGACCTTGATTCAAATCAGAGTCTGATCACTTAGTGTGGATGTGAGTGACTTTGGGTTAGTTCATTAGATTCTCTGAGTCTCAATTTTCTAATCTGTAAAGTGACGATATTAAGACCTACTTCCCTGGTGGTCCAGTGGTTAAGACTTCGTCTTCCAGTGCAAGGCAAGGGGTGCCAGCTTGATCCCTGGTTGGGAAGCTAGGATCCCACATGCCTCATGGCCAAAAAAGGAAAACATAAAACAGATTCAATAAAACTTTAATGGTCCACAGAAAAAATATTTTTCAAAAGGACCTACTTCTTGGATTTTTGCATTGATTATAAGAGTACAAAGTTTATAAATGTAGAAAAAGTGCTAAAAATCATGCTAACAAATAGTAAGTGCTCAAAACTGACAGGTCTTGCTGTTTTGGTTGACCAGGTGATGCCTGTAGGATGAAGGAAGTACTTACTTTTAGATATTTAGTTTTGGAGTTTACCTGTTGCTCTTGAGTAGGTGAAAATGACCGAGAAATACTCTCTTGTTTTGTCACCCACAAGGTGAAAGAAAAACCAATAGAAAAATAAGTGACGAACACGGACTATTTTCTTCTTCTTCTTTCAAATTCTTATCATTTGTGTTGAGCACCTGAATTACTCAGCCGGATTCTTTCTGTGTTTGGGACGTGTGCTGGGCCAGTTGGGGGCTGGGAGAGGACACCCTCTTTTCCCCCATTACTCTTTACTTGGCAAACGGGGAGCAGAGCTGTGTATGAGATGATCTAACCACATACATCATTGTTATGCCAGAACATCAAGTTAGGTTATTTGAATTTAAAAGCTATTAGCAAACAGGGCTCATATGTTTCTACTTCCCATCATAAACACTAGCTTATAGACACTCATCTCTATTGCTTCCAATTGTGTCTTACCCTTTATTTGTGACAAAATCATCTTCACTGATTTAACTTGCTCATTCCTACTGTTGGCTTCTAATCTGTTTCCTTTATAATCACTTTAAACTCAAAGTCAATTGTAGTGCTGTAAAAACGGCAGCTTCAAAGTGAAGATGCCATTTCACATAGAATAAAGTAGATCTTTAATTTCGATTCCACATAGTCAAGGCTTTGAACAAGTCCTTGTGGAACTCTCACCTGAGTTTCTGTTGTAGCCACACTACAGTAAAAGGAGCAGAATCAGAAATAATATGTCTGGCTCTTTTTATTTCTCAGTGTCTTTTGCTGAAAGAATGCCAGCTTGTACCAGAAAATCTAAAAGAGAAAGACAGAGAATTGTTAGTAGGAGTGAGATATTTTGTAGTTTCAATAAAAAAACAACTAAAACCAAGAGGAAAGTGGGAGCATTTGGTAAACATAAAAAAAGAAAAGCAAGAAATAGGAGGAAAAGAATTACCAGATAGGTTAACAGTTTGCAAATAAGACAAATGGCAAAGAATTGTTGAAAGAAGAATGGTACAAGATTACTGGCCTGCGATTCAACGCTTGTCTTGACTGAATGAGATGGGAGACTCAAAGGGGATTATAATTCCAATCCAGTGGATTTCTTTTACTCTGAATTACCAGCAGACTAGAACAGCTCATATCATGATTTAATTGAGCAAGGCATCTCTAAATTTTTAGCCCCAGTCCTTTTTGTTCCTAATATGGTTCCTTAGCCTTTCTTCTGAAATTGAACACCTGAGCACCATTGTATTCAAGTTAATTGATTAAGTGTCTTATTGCAGCTGCCAGTGGGACTCTTGAGGGCATGGAACCTGTTGTGTCCATCAGTGAGTTTCCTGTGCCTGACCCACAACTGGGCACACATTAGGTGTTCTCTGAAAGTTCTGACATGAATGAATAAAGTAGTGACCCTTTGGCATGGCCCAATAGGCTTTCAGCCCATTTCTTTGAGTATTCTTTAGACAGATTGCTTATTATTCTACTTCCTCTGAAGCAATGAATTCTCTCTGACATCCAAGAAACATTCAAAAAGAGAAATAGGACTTTGATTCCCAAAAGGGTTTCCCTACAAACACAAAGTATTTCATGTGTAATGATGAAAGAACCCAAAATCAGTCTGGCACCATCGCGACAGTAACTGACAGGCTGACAAGCTGCACTTTGCCTGAAAAATCTCAGAGGGCTGGGTGTGTTTTTCATACCCTGCCAGTTTCGAGCATCTACCTGACAGATGTCTGTCGGGTGGCAGCAAGAAAAAACAGCCTCGGGGAGGCCCAGTGGTGTTGCCTGTACGTGCAGCTGGATGTGAAAAGTGGCCTGACTTTGACTACTACGTGATCTCGTCTCTGGACCTGGAACCTAAGATATTTTCATTTCCCCAATTCTGGGAATTAGAGTCACTTTCAGAAATAGGAACTTCATTGTCTGTTTATTCTAATATGTGTGTGTGTGCATGCTCAGTCCTGTCTGACTGTTTGTGACCCCATGAACTGTAGCCTGCCAGGCTCCTCTGTCCATGGGATTTCCCAGGCAAGAAGACTGGAGCAGGTTGCTGTTTCCTACTCCAGGGGATCTTCCTGATCCCGGGAACAAACCTGCATCTCCTGTGTCTCCAGCATTGGCAGGCAGATTCCTTACCACTGTGCCACCTGGGAAGCACATGAAGTGAATGAAGACAGCTTATTAAAAAGGTATAGATTTTTCTGTTTTGCACAGGCCTGGTGCACTGGGAAGACCCAGAGGAATCAGGTGGAGAGGGAGGTGGGAGGGGGGATCGGGATGGGGAATACATGTAAATCCATGGCTGATTCATGTCAATGTATGACAAAAACCACTGCAGTATTGTAAAGTAATTAGCCTCCAACTAATAAATGGAAAAAAAAGGTATAGATTTGAGAATCAGATGAATAGTTTTTAGTTGAGTGAAAGTGAGCAAATATCAATGAGTCTGTGTTTCTTAATCCAAAGAAGTGTGTATGATACTTGTTTCACAGAGTTGTTGAGAATGGAGATAGTGTGCCTGGAGTGTATGAGATGTTTGTTTGTTCTCCCTGAAAATCTGTATGTTGAAACCGAATCCCCAGGGTGATGGCATGAGGACTCGTGGCCTTTGGAAGTGATTAGGTCATGAGGGTGGATCCCTCATGAGTGGGATTAGTGCCCTCTTAGGCTTTGAAGTGCTTACTCTCCACTTCCACCCTGTGAGGACAGATCGAAAAAGATGGACTGTCTATGACCCAAGAAGCTGATCCTCACCAGACACCAAATCTGCTGGTGCCCTGAACTTAGACTTTCCAGCCTCTAAAGTTGTGGCATATAAATGTGAGTTATTTAAGCCACCCAATCTATGGTATTTTTGTTTTAGCAGCCAAAATGGGTTAAGACAGGATCTACTGAGCAGTGGTTCTTAACTGGAACAGTTTTGTGTTCCCCTCTAACTAGGGGCATTTGGCAATGTCTAGGGACATTTTTGGTTGTCACCACTAGGGAGGTTGCTGCTGGCCTCTAGTGGCTAGAGGGGTGCTGCTCAGCATCCTGCAATGCATAGAATAGCCGCCACCACCACACACCCCTCCCCATAAACGAGGAACTATTCTGCTCCAAGTAATCAGTACTGCCAAGCCTGAGAAATGCTCCTGGAGAGCAGGAACGCTCGAGCCGTGAGCGGAAGCTTGTGTGTTTAAGTCCTAGAAGGGTTGTTGTCTTGTTCTCCTTAAATAAACCCCCACTCAGAAATCATGTGACCCTTTAAACCATGCTCCTCACTCAAAAAGCATTTGGGCTTTAATCTTTTAACACTAGGTTGAACCAGAATGTTCTGTAACGTATTTTAGTGACTCAGGCAAGCGCTCTTTCAGGTCTGAGACCCGTCTCATCCTCCCATAGTCTCACAGAGCCCTGCAAAATATTCCCCTGGGCTGCCTCTCATCTTCGGCCACATTCCGTGGAGGGGTCCATGTGTGGGGTCTGCTCTCTGGCTTCTAACTTGCTGTGATTTCCGAGGCACTGTGTTGGCAGAGTTTGCTCATGACTCAGTTGTCTAGCTGTCATGGGTAACTCCCCAACCCCCGGATTCACATGATGAAGTCCTAACCGCCCAGTGCCTCACAACGTGGCTGTGTTTGGAGTTAAGGTCTTTAAACAGGTACTCTAGTCAAAGTTAGGCCATTAGGATGAACCTTAATATAATATGACTGGTGTCCTTCTAAGAGGAGATGAAGACACAGACAAGCACAGGGCAAAGACCCGCAGCATCAGGGTCATCTGAGAACTCGTTAAAAATGCAGATTCTCAAGCTCCATCTCAAACTTACTGAATCAGAAACTGGAGAGGTGGGACACAGCAATTTTATGTTTTTAAGAAGTCCTTCGAGAGAATCTGATACATTTTCAAATTTGAGGCTCTAGATGTGGCATCTTTGAGTCTCTGAGAATTCTTTTTGTTTCCAGCACAGTCTCTTCTGTCTCAAAGGACTCTCTGGTATCTAATTGTTGGAGTTCCTCCCCAGAGTGACATCCTATTCTTCCATTAAAACACCCTTCAACTGCTTTCCTATGGGGAGATCATCAGTAGGGTTCACAGATTTTAGGATGGAAAACTCAATTCTCAATCATCCTTCCATCAAAATCAGACCATTGGCTAGCTTATCCCCTGAAAATTATTTTTCCCTGACTAGGCTAGTAACCTATTTATACTTAGTTGCAACATTAAATGCACTTTTGTGTTATCACCAGGCTGCAAGTTCCAAATTTATGTACTTGATGAGAAAAGGAGTAGGGGAGAGGATCTTGTCTCAATAGTTTTAGATAAATAGTAATATTAATAGTTTCAAATTGTAAAGCATTTTCCAATGTACAAAACTCTCTTTACCTCCTGAAATGTTTGTGTCCTCATCTGTACAGCAGGAATTTAGAACTGGACATGGAACAATAGACTGGTTTCAAATAGGAAAAGGAGTACATCAAGGCTGTATATTGTCACCCTGCTTATTTAACTTATATGCAGAGTACATCATGAGAAACGCTGGGCTGAAAGAAGCACAAGCTGGAATCAAGCTTGGCGGGAGAAATATCAATAACCTCAGATATGCAGATGACACCACCCTTATGGCAGAAAGTGAAGAGGAACTAAAAAGTCTCTTGATGAAAGTGAAAGAAGAGAGTGAAAAAGTTGGCTTAAAGCTCAACATTCAGACAACTAAGATCATGGCATCTGGTCCCATCACTTCATGGGAAATAGATGCGGAAACAGTGGAAACAGTGTCAGACTTTATATTTTTGGGCTCCAAAATCACTGCAGATGGTGACTGCAGGCATGAAATTAAAAGACGCTTACTCCTTGGAAGGAAAGTTATGATCAACTTAGATAGCATATTAAAAAGCAGAGACATTACTTTGCCAACAAAGGTCCATCTAGTCAAGGCTATGGTTTTTCCAGTGGTCATGTATGGATGTGAGAGTTGGATTGTGAAGAAAACTGAACGCTGAAGAATTGATGCTTTTGAACTGTGGTGTTGGAGAAGACTCTTGAGAGTCCCTTGGACTGCAAGGAGACCCTACCAGTCCATCTTAAAGGAGATCAGTCCTGGGTGTTCATTGGAAGGACTGATGCTGAAGCTGAAACTCCAATACTTTGGCCACCTGTTGCAAAGAGTTGACTCATTGGAAAAGACCCTGATGCTGGGAGGGATTGGGGGCAGGAGGAGAAGGGATGACAGAGGAAGAGATGTCTGGATGGCATCACCGACTCAATGGACATGAGTAGGAGTAAACTCCGAGGGTTGGTGATGGACAGGGAGGCCTGGTGTGCTGTGATTCATGGGGTCACAAAGAGTCATACACGACTGAGCGACTGAACTGAACTGAACTGAATAGGGATTTTAAAACAAGCTCATGAGTTTGGATCCCCATTTCTCAGAAGGGAAACTGAGATTCAGAGAAATCACATGACACAAGCTGTGGGTCCTGCAAAGAGATTTTCTGATACCATCATTGAAAACAAGACAAATCCATTTGTTCCCACATTGTAGGTTTTTAGCACTAAGTAGGGATGGTCCAGCCACCAGGACCCTCACTTGACGTATGCCTGGGAGACAAATTATGTTTCTTACATCTTTGGTTGCTGATCCATGCCCTCACTAAAAATAACTGAATGTACAGCCCAGGGGGCCTGCTTTCAATTCTCTTCTGTAAATTAAAGAGGGGAGAAGACAGAGTTCTTATTGCAGCTAATTACGGCTAGAGTCAGTGGGAAAAATGAGTTGTGACAAAAGCCAACCATCAGTGGCAAGGTACTGTCTGCAGTGGGAGGACTTGGGAAGGCTGGTAATGCATGGCTGTGGAAAGCTCTGAAGATGAAGGTGGCTTTTTCTGTTACTGCTGGACACCTGCTCTAAAAAACCCAAGGACCCGGGGGGAAAACAGGCTCTGTCCACAAGTTGGAAAACTTTCTGTATTAGAATGTTGAACATTGTCTGATGCAAAAACTCTGGGGGGCTGCTACAGATGATTGACAATTCCCCCAAAAAAGAATGGAGATAGAGTCATGTGAAAGACTTGCAGGAAACTGGAGAACTCTGCTGAAACCTTGATACTTGAATGAGAAAGTTATGCATTTGTGTTTACATGTAGGTGCATGCCCCCACCGCCGCCTCTGTTTGTTAGTTGCTCAGTCGTGTCCAACTCTTTGCCACCCCTGGACTGTAGCCCGCCAGGCTCCTCTGTCCATGGGATTCTCCAGGCATGAATACTGGAGTGGGTTGCCATTCCCTTCTCCAGGGGCATATACATGCCTGTGTGAATGCACGTGTCTGGGCTCGTGTGATTATGTATGCATGTGTGTGTGTTTAATGTTTCTTTTTTATACCTTTTAAAAGCCCCACAGATGTTTGCGGGAGAGGATTTTAAGTGATATGTAAGCATGTCAGGTTGTCTTTGAGAAAACATAAAATTCTGGGAGCCATGGAAATTGTGATGGAATTTTCCTAGATTCTTAAAAGAAGTGAGTGCCAAAACTTAAGGTATAATTAGAATATGTTAAAGTATATTCTTGGCAACCACCTACTTAATAGGTATTTTATGTCTTTTTTTCCCTCCCTTTCAAGATGAGAGTCAATTGTTGGCCACCCCTTAGCATGTTGGCATAATTTGGATATATAACCTTACTCTGACCTCTGAAGACTGCCACCTTGGCCCTTTTGTTTTTCATTCTGAATGCACAAGTTATTGTTGCTTTTTGCAGTATAATGATATAACTAAAGCTCCAAATAAGTCACAATAATAATAATACAAGAGTGGACATTTATTTTCTACTATTCACTGGACATTGTTCTAAGACTTTATAGGTAATATCAACTTTAACTTCTACAGTTTAGAGGCAGACTGTACTTGCTTCTCTTTTTTTCTGAGTTCATTGTAATGAGGGCAGAAATAATCTTTTTAAAAGTATAAATCAGAGATTGAAAGCTGACAAATCAAGGTCTGGATTTTGCCAGTGAACGTATTTTGATTGACCTGCAAAGCGTTCATAAAAATATTATTTTCCAACATTTAAATACTGATTGTTTCTCATAAGAATTCATATCTCTGGCAGTTTTGAAAAAAGATCAGATATTTAACATTTCAGATATTTGACATTTCCTTCTCACAGGCCAGTGATTGGCTGAGGGTGGGTAATGACTGTATTTCCTTCTCACAGGTTAGTGATTGGCTTGGGGTGGGTAATGATTGCCATTTTAGATGAATAGTAGGTCTTCAACATTCTGCTACACAATTATTTTATCTTCCTCTAAAATGTTGAAGTACCTAGGGCTCGATCATGAGATCTCTTCTTTGTTCTATCTATACTCATCACTCTGTACTGACTCCCTGGGTAATTTCATCTAATCTCATGACTTTTAATCTTATTTCAATACAGATTAATCCAAAATTAATATTTTCATTCCAAAATACTCTGCTTTTCAGTAAATGTCCATTGGCAGATGAATGGATAAAGAAGATGTGGTACATAGATACAATGAAATATTATTCAGAATGAGTAATAAGAATAAAGGATTAAATAATGCCATCTGCAACAATGCCATGGATGGATCTAGAGATGATCATACTAAGTGAGAAAGAGAAAAAGAAATACCATATGATATCACTTATAGGTAGAATCTAAACAAAATGATACAAATGAAGTTATTTACAAAACAAAAACGGATTCACAGACATGTTACCAAAGGGCAAAGGTGGAGAGGGATAAATTAAGGGTCTGAGATACTATTGCATGCAAAATACATCAATGGCAAAGATCTGTTGTATAGCACAGTGGACTATATTCAATATCTTATAATGACCTATAATGGAAAAGAATCTGAGAAAGATTATGTATGTATATATGTATATATAATGTATGTATATAATATATAGTATACTATATATTATATATAATTAATATGATACATTATATATGTGTATATAATGTATGTATTTATATGTATAATGCATATATATAGTATATGTATATATAATGCATTTTGTATACATATATTTCTATATGTATATACATAATTATATAATAAATATTATATATCTGAATCACTGCGTATACCTGAAAATAATACATTGCAAATCAACTTTACTTCAATCTTATTTTATTTATTTATTTCATTTTTATTATTTATTTATTTATTTGTTTATTTTTCATTTATTTATATTACTTGGAGGCTAATTACAATATTGTAGTGATTTTTGCCATACATTGATATGAATCAGCCATGGATTTACATATGTTCCCCATCCTGAACCCTCCTTCAATTTTAAAAAATGCAAGTCAGTTCATGGCTCTACGTTGCTTAAAATCCTCCACTGACCCAGTTCACATAAAGAAAAGCCTCAGTTCAGTTCAGTTGCATAGTCATGTCTGACTCTTTGCGACCCCATGGACTGCAGCATGCCAGGCTTCCTGGTCCATCCTCTGCTTCCAGAGCTTGCTCAAATTCATGTCCATCGAGTAAGTGAATCCATTCAACCATCTCATCTTCTGTTGTCCTCTTCTCCTCCTGCCTTCAATCTTTCCCAGCATCAGGGTCTTTTCCAATGAGTCAGTTCTTTGTAGCAGGTGGCCAAAGCATTGGAGCTTCAGATTCAGCATCAGTCCTTCCAATGAATATTCAGGACTGATTTCCTTTAGGATGGACTGGTTGGATCTCCTTGCTGGCCAAGGGACTCGCAAGAGTCTTTTCCAACACCACAGTTCAAAAGCATCAATTCTTCGGCTCTTAGCTTTCTTTGTGCTCCAACTCTCACATCCATACATGACTTCTGGAAAAACCATAGCTTTGACTAGACCGACCTGTGTCAAGCAAAGTAATGTCTCTGCTTTTTAATACATTGTCTAGGTTTGTCATAACTTTTCTTCCAAGGAGAAAGCGTCTTTTAATTATATGACTGCAGTCACCATCTGCAGTGATTTTGGAGCCCCCCAGAATAAAGTCTGTCACTGTTTCTGTTGTTTCTCCATCTATTTGCCTTGAAATGATGGGACTGGATGTCATGATCTTCACTTTTGGAGTGTTGAGTTTTAAGCCAGCTTTTTCACTCGCCTCTTTCTCTTTCATCAAGAGGCTCTTTAGTTCCTCTTTGCTTTTTGCCATAAGGGTGGTGTCATCTGCATATCTGAGGTTATTGATATTTCTCCCGGCAGTCTTGATTCCAGCTTGGGCTTCATCCAGTCCAGCATTTCACATAATGTACACTGCATATAAGTTAAATAAGCAGGGTGACAATATACAGTCTTGACATACTCCCTTCCTGATTTGGATCTAGGCTGTTCCATGTCTGGTTCTAACTGTTGTTTCTTGACCTGCATACAGATTTCTCATGAGGCAGGTCAGGTGGTCTAATATTCCATCTCTTTAAGAATTTTCCACCGTCTTACTGAGCCATTACCTGAAAACCCATCATGTATTTCATTGTGTTGCATTCCTATCCCCTCTCCTGCTTTATTTTGATCCTTTGTGAAAATTATCGCCAGCTGAATTACTATATGTGTTTATTTTATTTAATTGTCTCTTTCTCTTTGAATTGTAATGTTGCTTTCCAAAGGCCAAAATGTTTTTTCCATTGCTATATCCCAAGTGATACAGTGGTACCTGATACTAAGTAGGTGCTCAACGAATATCTGCTAAATAAATGAATGAATGAATAAATAACTTGGCTCCAAGTAAAATGTTTTCAAGGTGAATGGAACAGATTCAAAGGAATAGATAAAAGAAGTAAGCGGCCAAAAAATACTCAAAATTGGATTAAGAAGGTATATATTTCTTTTCTCAACCTGAAATAACATTTATGTGCACTATTTGAAGTGAACATTCTTACAAACCAATAGTGTAAAGGGACACAGAAAAAAAATAGAGCTATGTTTAATAATGAATTTTTAAGTGTTGGCTTAAAAAATCATTGAAAGTTGGAGTTAATGTTAAATGGACCAGGCTTTAGCTGATACCAAACTTTAAAAGTCACATGCTTAAAGAACCTCTTCTGGGAACATTACTTTCACTTTCTTGCACTAGCTCAGTGGACTGGATCTCTCCCAGGAAGAGCAGCATCAACATCAGTGGAACTGGTTAGACATGTAGATTCTCAGACCCCACCCCAGATTGCTGCGTCAGAAAAAAGATGACAAATGAGAACAGGCTGTATGTCACAGGGAACTCTACCTAAAGCACCATAGTGACCAGGGTGGGAAGTCAGTCCACAAGGGAAGGGATGCATGTGTGTGCGTGGCTGACTCACTCTGCTGCATGGTGGAGACTAGCATAACACTGTAAAGCAACTATGCTCCGATAAAAATTAATTTTAAAAAAGGAAGTCCTGGGTAGGGTTCAGAAATTTGCATTTCCATGAGTCCTCCAGGTGATTCTGACACACGTGAAAGTCTGAGACCCGTGGCTGGCTATAACCAGCTCTGGCTCTCCAAGGGACACACTGCTTCCCTGCCGTGCTCCCACGTGGAAACTGTATTCCAGTTGCTTTCTTTAGACCACTGGCTGGAAGTGAGCTAGTGGCCTCGTTTTTAAGCCTCCTTGCCTCTCAGGCCGTTTCACTCCCTTCTCTGACAATGGAAACATACACGCGCGTGCACACACACACTGGGGTTATCAGACCAGACTTATTATCCATTGTACCTTCTCATTTGATATCATCCTTGTCTTCTACCTCGTGCACAAACAAGGTATGCTTTTGCCATTCCAAAAACAAAACACGGCTTCCCTGACGGCTCAGTGGGAAAGAATCTGGCTGCCAATGCAGGAGAAACAGGGCCGATGCTTAATCAGAGAACCCACACGTCCCAGAGCAACCAGGCCTGTGTCCATAACACTGAGCCTGTGCTGTAGAGTCTGGGAGCGACAACTACAGAAGCCCACGTGCTCTAGAGCCTGTGCTCTGCAAGGAGAAAGCCACCACAGTGAGAAGCTCACACCCTGCAGCTAGAGAGTAGCCCCCCTTGCCACAACTAGGGAAAAGTCCATGCAGCAATGAAGACCCAGAATAGCCCATAAATAAAATTACAAAAAACAAAATAAAAATTTGAAAATTCTCTCATGAGCTTCTTTCCCTTCAAGTCATTCTCCCATTTCTCAACTTACTTTTATAGCAGAACTTAAAATGAATTCTCTTAAAACTCTCCTTTTTCTTTTGAACCCACTAAATCTGGCTTTTTACTGACACCACTTTACTAAAACTGCTTTTATCAAGGTCATTCCACTGTGCTACATCCAATGAGCAGTGTTTAGTCCTTCTCATACAGTTCTTCTCTGAGTACTGACCACTTCCCTATTCTATCTATGCCCATTTTACATCTAATACCACGGCTTTATATACCAATAAAGAATCTGCCTGCAATGCCATAGACCCGAGTTTGATCCCTGGGTCAGAAAGATCCCCTGGAAAAGGGTATGGCTACTCACTCCAGTATTCTTGCCTGGAGAATCCCGTGGACAGAGGAGCCTGCAGACTACAGTCCATGGGATAGCAAAGAGTCAGACATGACTGAGCGACTAACACTTTCACATTCATATATTGATGACTCCCAAATTTGTATCTCTAGATCCAAATGGTACCCTAGCTCTAGAGCTCAAAACTATATCCAAATGTCTGCTTCCCGTGTCCATTTTGGTGATTAACAGGCATCTTGAAATTAACATATCCCAAACCAATTGCCTATATGTTCCCTCCCAGACCTACTTCTTTACATTCTTATCTCAGTTGATTGATTATAACTCCATTCTTCCAGTTGCTTAGACCAAAAACCCTGATAACATTTACACTTCTTTCTCTTTCATGTCACATGCAAAGCAACGAACAGCAAACATCGTTGGCTCCATTTTCAAAATACATCCAGAATTTGATTGCTTAGATTCTTCCTCCAGAGCTCTTACACTGGTCCAAGCCACAATCATATCCTGCCTGGATTGCGTGGTGAGCTCTTAAATGGTCTGACTTTTTCACTTATTCCCGGTGAGTCCATTTCAGCACAGCACTGGCCTGATCCTGCTAAGCCCAAGTCAGATCTCTACTCTTTTACCCAGATCCTTTCAGTGATTGCCCCGCCAGGCCAGAGTGCAGAGCAAAGCACTTATGATTGAAGGGGTCCACCGTGATCAGCCCAACATTAAGTTTTTGATCTAAATTCCTGCTCACTCTCTCCTTGGCTCCCTGGCCTTTTTGCTATTTTCTTTCTTCCTTCCTTTCTGAAAAGTTTTGCTTGTTTGGACACACCATGCAGCATGTAGGATCTTAGTTTCCTGACCAGGGATTGAACCCGTGCCCCCTGCAGTGGAAGTGTGGAGTCTTAACCACTGGACCCCAGGGAATTCCCATCTTTCCCGTTTTCTTAAACACTTGATAGGCGCATTCCCACTTCTGGTCTCTGCCTTGCAGTAACTGCTGCCTTTGCCTGGACTATTTCCTTGCAGTTTTCTGCATTCCTCTCTCTCACATCCCCCAGGGTCACAATTCCTTGTCTAACATTTTAATTCTCTCGGATAGCTTCTCTCTCCCTTCCATTTATTTATAACACAAACTTTGTAACTTAGCACCATATGGGATATGGTATATTTTATTCATCTGTGTTGTTCATTGTCTCTCTTCCACACTAGACTATTAACTTTGTGAAAGTAGAAATTTGTGTCTCTTTTGCTCTTCCCCAGCACCTAGAGCAGTGCCTGGAGTGTAGTAGACACTGAATATCTCTTTACTGAGAAATGAGTGAACTAAAACTTAAGCTCATAATTTCAAAAAGAGCATCTGTACTCATCCTCAGGCTGAAAGGATAATATAAAACTCTTGCATTTTTAATGGAAAAAAATGTATAAATATTCTTATGATGACTTTGTTAAGGCCTGTCCCTCCTCCCACTTGATTCTGAGTAGCATGAAGACGGGAACTGAGTCTCATTTTCTCGCAGTTGTCCAGGAGCAACTGTGACAATGAGGCTTGTGCTCTGGACATAAAGTTAAATTGGGGTAGGGCACATCAAGCAATCAAGATACATAATATTTTCATACAATGCTTTTAAAATGTCAAGATGTAAAAATCTGATGAATAGCATACCAAATTTTTAAATAAAAATAGGATTAGTATTCCTGACTGTCTTTAGCTTCAGTCTCAAATTTGGCTTCACTTGGTGCTAATTTTGCCTTTTTTACCTTCATTTATATATATTGATTTGATTGATTGACGACAGCATGGCACATAGTAAGTGTAGGTTGCTTTCGTTATTAATGCCAAAGCACAAAGGAAGGTCTCTAAGAGGTAGGTTTCTCATACTCTGCATCTTTGCTGGACTTCATTTCCTTGTTCATGCAGCAAATGGTTATCAGGTAGCAAAAGGTTATGTGTGTGTGTGTGTGTGTGTGTGTGTGTAATAATTTATTAATTTAAACATTCCCCACACACTATAAACTGTTATTTCTGCTATCATCCCCATTTTACAGATGTGGAAATTGAGGTCGAGAGAGATGACATGATTTGAGTGACTTCATAGTAAGTGGCAGCTCTAGGCTTGATAGTGGCAGATCTTCTGTGGATAGGAAGTCTGATAGTCTGCACGGCACCAGGATACATTCCAGGAAAAGGGAATCTAAGCAAATTCCTTTTACTCTTATAGAGCAAGTTCACACAGACACCAAAATAAATCATGAAAACCTAGGAAAAAACAGATGTCACGATCTAAACACTAGGCTAGGGAAACTAATGTGGAATTGTTTTATGAAGCCTGTGAAACATATGGAACATGTTACAAAGCAGGGTCATTAGGTTTTTTTTTTTTTTTAAGTACAGTTGGCTTCAGGAACCAGGGTGTAGTATAGAAGAAAGAAGAGTGAAGGAAGGAGGTAAATTATCCTACCCTCTACAGTAACAGAGACGATTGCTCTGATAGTTTCCTTATCATTATATACCTTTTAAAATGCTTTTTCCCTGTGAGAAATAACTCACGGTGCCCTTACGGGAATGCTGGCAGTCCATTTTGCTCTAAATGGTTTTGTATATAATAGGTAGGATCCCAGGTGGGGATTACGTGCTAGAGATTATTTGTAAGTCACTCATAGCAAACACCATTGGTGTTAGCCATACTAATTTGGAATAGTGTTTCAAGGCTGTTGTTGACGTTTATCATCAGAAAGGTGGCTTACCATTTAAAATGTGTGAACAAGTTTTCAGGAAATAACATTAACACATTTAAGTGAATATCATCGCTACGCCATTATTAAAAGCAACATCTCCCCTTGTTTTGTGCAAAATAGTGAATTTTTATCGCATTTGGTGAATATTGGCAGTTACATAAGTAAATCTTTGAGAGATGGGTTAAGGGTGAATAATGTGAGAGGCCTGTAGGTCTGGTCCAGGCTTCTATCAAATTACTGTTCTTGTCCCCTTTCCTAGTGCATGTGAGGTTTCTGTGTGCGCTACCCATGTGGCTCAGACGGTAAAGAATCTATCTTGTAATGCAGGAGACCCGGCTTCAGTCCCCAGGTTGGGAAGACTCTCTGGAGAAGGAAATGGCCACCCACTGCAGTATTCTTGCCTGGAGAATTCCATGGACAGAGGAGCCTGATGGACTACAGTCCACAGGGTCGCAAAGAGTCAGACATGACTGAGCAACTAACACTTTTTGTGCTTGCAGGCTCTGTCTTAAAACAAGTTGCAAAATATTTGGGTAGTGACATGGTTTTGAATTCCAGGCGCTTAGATGACAACTTCTGATTTCCCTCTGCCCTTCTCAAAAGTCATCAGCAAAGTGGGCTCCACCTGGACTTGAAGCCACAGGCTTCCCCTCCTGATCTCTTAAGCTGTTCACCCTGGCAGACCAGAAAAAAATAAGAAAATAAAAGTGCATCCACCCCCAGGCTCTGAGTGGAATTTTATATTCTGATCTGACTCCTTTTAAGAGGTGTTGAAATAAAGTCAGATTTTTTTTACTTCCCTTTTACGTGATTTTCTGGGGCTCTTTGAAGTCCCGGAGCGGACCGACAGCTTTACTTAGTTGTTTTTATGAGACCTTGTAAGTGCCGTCCTCCTGAGCTGTTTTGTTCTGTGTGTTCTTGAGAGCAGAACTCATTGCTTTTTGGTGTATGTGAGGAATGATCCTTGTCCTAAATCACCGAACGCTTCATTGGAAATAAAGAGGCGTTTTAAAGTTGTGATTTCACATAAAAAGAGTCTTCTCCAGCAGCACAATTTGAAAGCATTAATTCAGTACTCTATGTAATATAGATAACTAATAAGGACCTACCGCATAGCACAGGGAACTCTACTTAGCCTGTAAAGACCTAAATGGGAATAGAATCTAAAAAAGAGTTGATATATGTGCATGTATAAATGACTCATTTTGCTGTACGGCAAAAGCTAACAACATTGTAAATCAAGTGTACCCCAGTAAAAATTTTTAAAAATAATAGTTATTTCAAAAGATGGGGGAGCAACATAGCCCCGAAGCATCATTTTCTAATGTCAACTATAATCATTTGCTACCTCTCCATAGGCAGAAAAGAGTCAGAGAACAGAGACCAGACTTCTTTGATATTTCTGAAGTCAAGCATAGAAGCTTGAGAGAAAACACTGGATTTATCATACTGTTCCTATTAGGCAATATCATGATGAATTACAGTCTAATGTTACAAGAGGGCTGAAGCAATGAGCATGACAGGTTTGTTAAATCACTCTCCTATCAATCAGTTCTGTGACCTTCAGCAAGACACTTAACTTTTCTGGGACTTGAGCTTTTCTTTTTCTCCAATTCTTTTCTTCTACCTATGCAAGAAGAAATTTAAAAGTTCACAGATAAAATTTCATTCATTTGTTCATTGAACATTTGTATTGATCATCTACTTTTGTGCCAGACTGACCACAGGGTACCAATGATTTAGCGCCCAGCAAAGTAAAACTTGGTTGCGACACCGTTGGAGTTTACACTCTAGTGGGAAGACGTAGGCATTATTCAAAAATCATAAAAAGAAAAATGTATAAATATAATAACTTTAAAGAGTTAGGTGAAATGCTTTGAGCCTTGCAAGCATTTTAAAGGGAGAATTGAGCTAGTCCACCATGAGTATTCTATTTTATACAAGGGATAGTTTAGGAAAAAGAAAATGTTTATGACAAGATTTTTTCAGTCAAAAACAGTTTTATTGAGTCACACAGAGGAAATCATATATCTTTATTTCATGCTATGAAGAAAAGCAATTTGGTGATTATATAAGAACTCCTTGAAGGTAGAAACCCAGTTTTGTAGAGAGAAGCCAAGCTTCTAAGGACTGAGTATAGATGAACTTCTGTGTGAGTGAGCAAATGGGATACGTTTGTGAACAGGCTTGAAGGTGTAGGATAAGAAGAGGGAATGGGTGAGTGGAGAGAGCAAGATGACAGATAAGGGGCAGAATGAGAGGTACCCCTACCAGGCTTCCCAGGTGGCACAGTGGTAAAGAATCCGCCTGCCAATGCAGGAAATGCAAGAGACATGGGTTCAATCCCTGGGTGAAGAAAGATCCCCTGGAGGAGGAAATGGCACCCCACTCCAATATTCTTGCCTGGAAAATTCCATGGACAGAGGAGCCTTGTGGGCTACAGTCCATGGGGTCACAGAGTCGTACACGACTGAGTGACTGATACCTCCCCATGCCCCCAAATCCTTTAAGTCTTAAAGCTATTCAACCCACATAGTGTTTCCACAGAAATTGATTTAGAGGTTGGACTTGGCGATTCTAGGTAATAAGCCAACAAACAGAGATCCTAAACTGTCAGGAATCTGCAAAAAGTGAAGCTGGGGACTCTTTGGACTTCACTAAGGTTAAGTTCAATAAGATTTCTGTGAGGCAATAGGATTCAGCAAATATCAGTGTTATACTCCGTGTTCGGTTATATGCTATATTAAATAGAAGACTGCCAAAGAGAAATTTTGCACTGTTTTTTTGCTACTAAAATGGTATCTGCTATCTCCAGTGACTGTACTCACATCCTCTGAGCCTCTCTCTCTGTGGCTTCGGTTCACCTCGTGATATCTTCTGTTATGTGCACATTTCTTTCCATAGCCCCTGGTGGAAACCTGCTTTCTCAAGGATTTGAATGTACTTGGAAATTGGGAGTGTATCACTTCCAGGAGCATTCTTTATGGAGTGTGGGAACAGATGGATAAATTCATCCCCAGGGGGATAGTTCTAAGATACATTAATATACTTTTTATAAACCCTCCTGCAAGAACAAGCCCCAGTAGTCCACAGAAGTGACCTCAAAAATTAGCTTTTCCCTCCTCTTTAACTTTCCCTCTTCCCTCTCTCCTTCTTCTAAGGCTTGCTCCTCATATCAGGACACAAGTCCACATATCAGGATCTGCTTTTGTAGGGAGCACTAAAGATAAAAATATGTGCATATTTGAAAAGAAGAATATGGACGCTGCTCTCTTTTTCTCCATTCCTGGGTTTGTTTATGCCTTTGTGAATTCCAAAGTACTATTATGATTGCATTTTATCCTTGAAATGGTTCTTAGAAAAAGAATTTTTATTATCCCCATTGTCCAGGTGGAGAAATTAACACTCAAAGCAAAGAAGTAAGAAGGTAGCTGGCTCAGAGTTGCAGTTTTGCCCACATAGAACTAAAATCGGTTATTCCACAGTCACATTCTACACATGGATGGCTACCGTGTGCTGGGTCCCGGGCCAGCCGCTGGTCCTTGTTCTTCTTTCCTCTGGATCTCCTTTCCAGATCTTTGTAGGATCTCTCTTCTACTTAGGCTGATCTAGGCCTGATCCAGAAGAGAAGGGCACTCCCTCCAGCATCTGGAAGGACCGGTGGATGGCATACTAAGATCACTGTCTTCTTGAAGTTGCTCTTGTCCCAGTGGCCCAGAGATATAGCTCCTCATCCTTGGCTTCAGGGGTATCTTTATGGACTTCCTTTCACTCACCACTCTCAGCCAAATGGCCCAGGACCAACAATTCTGAAAAGATTCCTCTTTGAAAAGTTTGCCTTGATGGCTTTTCTTCCTGATCTCTCTGCTTAGTAAGTTCTGAAAAGTTGTGATTGAAATTATTTTATAGGATTTATCTCAAGGCTGTATCGTCCATGATCTCTCCTCAGTGTTTTGAAGTGTGTTGACTCTTAGATAGGCCTTGAATGCATATGAAATTATCCTTCCCCCACAGACAGCAATGAATCAACTACAAATGGTCTGATTTCTGAAACGATCCCTAAGGCTGACATAAGAAAAAGATACTGATCAGGATCAATAATGCTGGACTATCAATCCACAAATTAATATGCATGCCTTGATTTAGAATTGGGAAATAAGAAGGATAAAATCAAGATCATTTAAGCATCTGTATTGTTTTGCTATGTATATTATAAAAGTATACTGCAAATGGCATTAGACATTTGCCTTATTTCCTACCCAACATGAAATAAAATAGCACACATAGAAAAACTGTTCAATGGACATTAATCTTAAAATATGCCTCTGCTATTAGCAGAGTAGCTAAAACAGATTTTTGGTTTCAGGCTTCATAACATTTAAGAGAAAAGTATTTTAAGCTGAAAAATGTCTTAAGCTAAAAGTCTCCACGGTACTTGTTTCATTTATATAGAATTCTGAGAGTCTGAAACCCCACTTTCCTAAAGGATTAGTGTTCTTAATGATCATTTTCCAAAATTTATAGCTGCTATTTTACAAAGTTCATATTTATTACTTTGTGTAAAACTTTTTTTTTTCCACTAGCAAAGAACAAAACAAAACCATAAAGAGCAAACAAAAATTCTAGGGTTTATAAATTCTTTATGACTTAAATATCTTATGTCATAATGTCACCATAGAGTACTTAGGGATTTTATGTGGTATGGAACTTTGTATGGAATAGTAAAAGGAAGTAAATTATCATAGGTTTTAATTTTTCATATATATATCTATATATATATCAAACTGTGTTTGTATAATTATATATATATAGTATATATAAAATTATGCACATATATACATGCACAGATGTCTTCCCCTGGATTCCCTTGAAAACTGAACGTAACAAAAGGCTGTGGTGCTAATGCTTTTTTGGAAAGAGAACTCCAGGGTAAGGACTTCCTTGGTGGTCCAGTGGTTAAGAATCTGCCTTCCAATGCAAGGGATGCAGGTTCAAGTCCTGGTCAGGGAACTGAGATTCTCACATGCCTTGAGGCCTCTGAGTCCATGCACCACAAGTATTGAGCTTGCACACCCCCAGTAGACAGCCTGAATTCCACTGTCTTCAGAGTCCATATGTTCTGGAGCTTGTGCACCTAAGCTAAGACCTGATGCCGCCCAAAATAAATGAATAAATAAGTTAAAAAAAAAAAGAATTCCAAGTTAACTAGAGTGAAGAAAAGGGCAAGTGTGGCAGCGAACAATGGGAAGCACATTCAAGCTGACATGTTAGCGTACTGACCACTGCTCCACAAAGAGCCACAATGAGACGTGGCCATGCCATCAGCTCTGCACCTGCTTGGCCGTATGTGGTATTGCTCACCCAGATGGCACGGCCAAACCTTGTATCTCCTACAGCCCATCTCAGGGAAGAAGCGAGATGACATTTATCTACCTGCCCTCTTTCATCTTCTGTTTCTTGTTGGTCGCAGATGGACTCGTGAGAGTTGATTCACATACACTTAGAAAGTTCTATCACCTGGTCCCTTCAGCAGCTTTGGGGAAGCCATCACACTCTATGCAATGTGTGCTCCTGGAAGTGGTGAAAGGAACCAGGGGCTCCATATATTTTCGCTTGTTTGGCCTCAGGTACAAAATCACACATCAGACCCACAAGTAGCTCTCAGGGTCAGAAACTGGATTGAGGAAGTTGCCGAGGGCCTGGGAGTCAGGTGACATCAAGAGAATATAGATAGGAGGATAAAAGGTGATAATACAATGTCAGTTAGTCAATCTCAGATGCAGCAGTAGTACCAACATAATATATAATGCATCCTCAAATCTCTGCACTAAAGAAAGAGAAAGAAGTATGTATAAGCTTGTACAGAATACAATGTGAAAATATGCCAAGCTTTGGAATGGGTGTTTATATTTTCTGAGATCCAAGTGAAAAGTCTGAAAACAGAGTAATGAAGATTTATTGGGAGATTTGGTTTAGGAAGCTAAAGAAAACCATCTTTACCTGTCATCCTCTCTTTCATCTCTTGGATTAACCACTTACAGTAAAAATTTGTCTGGAAATAGACAGGATAGTTCTTCCAAACAATGCCAAGTATTGGATGCCTAGTAAGGGCTGTCTCCTCAGAGCAGAAGAAATAGATCTTTGGATTTTAAACAGCTTCCCACTAGGCAGCCTGTAGAATAAACAAAAAGAGGTAGGAAGCCAACAATACAAGTGGAGAAGTTGAATCAATAAGCTTCAAATTCAGAAAATGGCAGTGTGAGTAACAATCTTTCAGATAAACAAGGCCGAGAATTATAAGTGCTTAATTTATATGTATTTTCTAGGTACTGTGGGAAGAGATCTATATAGGAAAACATGCGTTCTAGAAATCAACAAGATGAGGGTTCAGAATAAAAATATTAGAGCAATACTCTTATGAACAGAAAGTCATTATGTAGTAAAGTGTCATGAGCAAGTTGATTTTAAAAAATACCTAAGGGGCAGGTGTGGTCCCTAAACGTGTGAGCAGCGCATGCATACCCAGATCTACCACAGCGGGTGTCTTGGCGAGGGTTTCTTTATACTGTGGCCCTCGTGTGTCTAGGGCTTTTGTGTCTTTGTGTAACTGACTAGCTAGCAGCTAGGGACATTGCCTCCCTGCCCCCTCCCCAGCTCGCTCAGCTCCTCCATTGCAGCCCAGCAGCGAGACAGTTTGGCAAGGGATGGAGCCGGCAGACTGAGGTGCTAAAGCCACACGCCCTGCCCTGGCCAATCTGATCGGCCTCCCACGCCAGCTCTTCAGACCTGCAGGCGAGCAGGTCAGTATGGAGGACATGCAGGCGTTCTCGGAAGTCTGTGAGAGCAAACCCCGCTGAGGGGGCAGTGTATGCCAGGTTCGACCAGTACAAGTGGACCTGAAACCTGGAGAATCAAGGAAATGGAAAATTTAATCTCAGGATGCTATGGGTGATAGACAAGGCAGCAGTATCCAGGATTGCACTGACTCCCTCTGATTTCTGAACATGCTGCAGGGAAATCTAAAAGAGACATTATTCTTCAAACTTCAAATCAAGAAGTTTGAATGAATCTTGAGGGAAAACCAGTGTGCCTACATCAATGATTCCATTGGCTTACATTGAGTACAGGGTATCAGCCATACAGAACCTCCCCCGAGCCTTCACTTGAACAGTTCGCCATTTGATACCTACTATGCCTTTGATCAAAGAACAGGATGTAAAGACAGTCACCATGGCATTCCATAGCAACTCTGGAATCAGGACTCCACTCACAACTTAAGGATCACTGGAGAGTGACTAAAGAGTACCAAACCCTCAGAGATTTTACTTTAAGCTCCATGAAACTTTTGCCTCGGAAAAGGTCTCCCACCATTTGCTCTCCAGTAATAAACTTTACAAGGCCAATACTTAGATCATTAATACTGTAAAGCAGATGTTAATTATAAGGCATTAACTAAGCAAATAGTGCCCTGAGCTATTATAGAAGAAAAAAATCCCACTAAAGATAAAAAAGCTTGTGATTTTAAAATACCAAATCAGGTGTGCCACTGGGTTTTACTCTCAAAACCCACTGGAACCATACTGTGAATGTCGACGAAGGGTTTCGTAGTTTATGGAAATGCTTTAGTCTCTGAATTGTAATTAGCAATAAATAAATGTCATACAAGACATCAAACCACTTGTCTAGCTACTTGAAGGACTAAACGTAGATGTCTTCAATATGCTTTATATGTTCTTAATATTTGAAGAGAGTTTTTTACATCTGTGCATTTTAGTTTTCCAGTATTATTTTACAAATACCTGTTATATAAATAATAGAGTATTGTAGATAGAGAAACTTAAGGCACATTGCCATTTCGTAATGAAATGAAGGGCCGAAGATTTAGAAAAGTACATGTACCCAAACCCACAACAAACCAAAATTAGACACTCATGTCTATTTTGTGTCCAGTGGTCAAACTTTGTACCGCTGCCAGAATTGCCAAATAATTGTAATAAAATGGATCTGAACATAAAAAAAATAAGGGGCAATTAACTTTGGGGTGGGATTCTAGAAGTGCCCATTAGAATTCTAGATACAGAACACAAAAATGCAAACTTTTAAAATGTAAAAGCATTCAGGAGGTAAAAGTATCTTTGTGGTGGTTGGTGGTTTTGTTGCTAAATCGTATCTAAGTCTTGTGACCCCACAGAATGTGGCCTGCCATGTTCCTCTGACCATGGGATTTCCCAGACAAGAATATTGGAGTGGGTTGCCATTTCCTTCTCCAGGGAATCTTCCTGACCCAGGGATTGAACCTGTGTCTCCTGCATTGCAGGTGGATTCTTTACCACTGAGCCACCAGGGAAAGCCAAAAATATCTTTAGGAACCTCTTAACTATGTGTTTGATACTCTAGGAAGATCTAACAATCTATACATTATTTATATTCTGGTGGCAAACCACTTATAATTTGTTAATGTTAATATATATATTTGGAACGTCTGTTAGAGATTGCTCCATAGACATGAAACCTCTATAGCTGGAGTTTCACATTTATGGCCTGTGGGCAAATCATGCCTACTGATGTTTTTCAAAGTACTTTCAAAATTAGGAACAATCATTATAAAGTTTTAGTGTCTGGCCATATTAAGTGCGCAATCGTTCACGGCTGATACTGGTTGGAGGTGAGTGTAGCAAGTGTGCCCTTGACACGGGTGCTCTTCTGTTGCCTCATTTTCATGACTATTCTATTGAATAAGCTTCCCTGTCTCCTGTGGATGATTGCATCTGTAACTGTGCTCCTCCTCAAAGAACCACCTTGAAGAATATTAACCTGGAGAGAGTTCCCCCGAGTGTCCGTCTTTGTGACTCTTAGCGCCTGCTGGCCTGGTTCATCGCGGTTGCTGGCTCCCTTTGGCTCTCAGGCGTTCCTCATGCCATCTCCGGCCGCCCCTCCAACCTCATCTCTCTCACAGGTGCCGTTTGGGTGTGTTGCCTGTGCATTCTTAGGCCACTGTCCACCCACTTCAATTTGGGATTTGGCTTTCCTCCTCTCTCGGTGCTGAAAGCTGATTCTAATCTCACAGGTCGAGGCATCCCAATGTTGTGTGTGCGCTCAGTCACTCGGGCGTGTCCAGCACTTTGAGCCCTGTAGATGGCAGTCCATGGGCTTGTCCTGGCAAGAAGACTGGAGTGGGTTGCCATTTCCTCCTATAGTGAATCTTGCAGATCCAAGGATCGAACCCACATCTCCTGAGGTTCCTGCATGGGGAAGCAGAGCCTTTACTTCTGAGGCACCTAGAAAGCTGAAATTGTTGTGGATTCATCCAAGTGACTGAATATGACTGATTTCTTATTTTCCGTATGCCTGTGGTGGAGAGAGTATATGAACGGCCCCAACTTTCCATGCGTCTGTGTATCCACATCTTTTGGTACTTAATCTCTGCCACTTCCAAAGACACACATGGACTCTGGGCTCAGCAAGTTGACCCAAATAGAGGTGTTAAAGTGCACTTCTACATTTATACTTCCTCTCTTGCTTTGATTGCCTTGAAAACATATTTAAGCTGGCCAGAGAGTTCCTGAGCTCACTTATTGAAGGGTTATGAAAAACAGGTACAAGTGAAGACACAAGAGTTCAGTTTTCCCAGCTATTGAGTTATATGAGTCTATTCTATATCAGCTTGCAGACAGCTAACTTCCCAAACATAATAAAAATCACAGAGTCACCTACTTGACATGCAGCTATTGCCCAGATATGACCAGAATTGTTATGCTGACCTGTAAAACAGTCAACAATAATGTATGTCTATTATTTTAAGCCATTGAGTTTTGGAGTAGGTGTGTTACATAGCAATGACTAACTGATACAGTGTCCCAGTTAGTGAGATGTTGGTTGTATTTACCATATAGTCTTCTCATGGAAATGAACCTATAGGAAGTCCTTGGGCAGCTATACATGTAACAGTAAGCCAGAAAAATATTCTTATAATATTTTGAAGTTCTCAGAAGTAAAATAATTTAATTGAAGGGTTCCTTTGGGGTAGGTTGTTTTCATTTGGGAGAATGTGAACATGTCTCATCTAAAAATTGAACATGTTCTGAGGACATTCAAACCCAATGTTTGTGTTGCAAATGGCGTTCCAAACCCATTTCCACATAGGTAGGGGGATCATGGGCTGGCATACAGAAAATATTTCAAAATAAACCATGGCATTCACTGTTACGTTGAGGTCTCTATGCAGAAATGTTATTGAAAATAAATGCATCAGGGACCTCAGAAGGTTGGCAGTGCCTTGTAGATGCTTGTCGGAGCCACACAAGTTAGGAATCTGGGATGGAAATCTCCTAAGAATAACCATTCTCATGATATTTCCAATCCCTCTTTTTTTTTTTTTTTTTGGCAGAATTTAAAATTCCATGGAAATGGCTCATGTTGCAAGACTTCTGTGTGGAGCTGGCCAGCACCAGGCAGAAGGGTGACCCAGCAAAGGAAAACCATACCAGTGTGGCTGCATGTTTTCACGCCTTTGAAAAGGTTTGGGTTTGGCTCAAACCAAGAAAGAGCATTTGAGGTTTTTATTTTGTGCCAACTCCTTCAAATACCATTCACCTGAATCATGGAACTTTGTGCATCAGGAGGAAACAAACCATCAACCTTCATTAACCACTTCCTTATCTCTCAATCCCACATTAACCAACCTTTCGTCATTCCCAACATGACTTTCACCCCAGTAGCTTTCACCTTCTCCATCCTTGGGTCACTTCATCAGCCTTCTCATTTGCAAATATATAAGGTCAGCAAATGTTTATGAGTTAGGGCTTTTTCATCCACTGGTCTAATTCTAAGAAGCTAATTTAAAGAAATCTTAACTTCTAGACTCTAGATCTAAAACCATTTACGGCTCTGAATTACATGACATCTAGTAAAATGGTCATATTTGGATTTGAAATGCAGAAATTCTTTCCCACAAAGTTAAAACAGGATAAGGATAATCTGATTAGTTTATTTTTCAAGTTGCCAGTGACTGGGTACTTCATTGGATTGTAGGATGAGATGGTACTAATGAAGCGAAGGTCAGGGGTTCAGGTCTCTGTCTGGTCCAATGAGCATTATTAGTTTTCACCTTCTCTTTCCATTCCCCTCTCTCTCAGCCAACTCTCCTACCAGTTAGTGCAACTGTGCAAAGAGACGTCCAGAAAAGAGAGCACGGGGATTCAGTGAAAACTCACTCAATTCTGAATGAAGTCAGCTGTGCTCTTTCCACTTATGAATACACGTAAGTTTGTGCCTGGAGAGGGTTGTTTTGGTATATGCAGGTATAAATATGTGTCTGTCCAATTTCTTTCACTCCCACATGATTTGAAAAGCGTGCATTGTTTTAGTCAGATGGAAAGATTAGGTTACCTGAATACTGGTATTTAATGTACATTATCACATTTATTATCATATCAAAACCAGATGTTTAAAATTTGGGCTAGAAATTCCATAGCACGGGTTGTATTACCCCAGGGTCACCCTACCGCCTTAAGCTCACTGCTCAGCTGTATTTTGTTATGACTCTAATAGAGCGGTAATGTGTTTCCACAAGTCTTAGTCTGGTATTAGATGACATGCGGGCTAATTTTGGTGGGTTGAGCAGACTGGTAGGGGGTTATACAAACCAGAGCAATTTGCTTTCCCAACAATAAGAAAACATGTGAAAAATTATTGTTAATGGTCAAAGCACCCCCCGTCTCTCTCTCTCACTCTGGCTTTGGCTCGCTCTCTCTCTTTACCTCTCCTCTTCTCTCCTCTCTCTCACTCTGCCTTTCATTCCTTTTCTTTGGTTTCTTTATTTAAAATTTGTTGTCATTTTTATTGTCTCCAAATGCCCCTCAAACTTACTCCAGAAACAGGAGCTGCCTCTAATTACTAACTTTCTTATCTCTGCAAAAGCTATTGGAAACCTTCCTCTTATTTGCCTGGCTTGCATTGCTTCTGTACTGATCAAATTCAAACAAGCAAACTCAAATGGTAGCATTCTTGATTTAAGAAATTATAATCAGTACAATTTAGATAAGGTTTTTAAAAAAAAAAAAAGAAATAAAAGCCCATGTGGAACCAAGCCAGCGATTCATCTGTTCGCATTAATAGGTTCCAGCTATGGTACTACAGGCACGGAAAGCCTGCTCGCCACTGCACTTAGCAAGCATATGAGCTTAAAAATAAACTTTGACAATGTAGATCTCTTTGTCCTTTCAGGAATGGAAAACATTATGTACTTCAAAGCATACTAAGCCTGATTTTAAAATATAGTTGGGATATTATTACTGTGGCAATTGGGAGTGTCTTTAGGCTGCACACAGTACACGATGCTTCGGGTGCAGTAGGACTTGAGCCACAAACTAATGCGAGTAAATGACTGGCAATTTGGATATGCTCATTCATAAGGAAGAAACTTCTGCCTTTTAGGTTCTCTGGGACAACTGTGATATAGTTCCTCCTTTCAATGAGGGAATTTCTTCCTGAACCAAACCACAACAACAGTGTTTGAGTAGCACATTTTCACTTGCGTACGGCAGCGTTTGTTCACTTTTGAGTGTTTCTGGACAGGAAATCGATCTACAGGGTAACATTCACACACAAAAAGGAAACAGTATGGGACGATGGCTTGTTAGTACAAGTGACTCTGTTTGGGAAATTACGGACAAGAAACCTTGGAGGAAGAACGGCATTAAAGATCAAAAGCATGATGACTCCTGATGAAAACATCCCCAAATGATGAACCCACGAGCAAAAAGGAACTTCTACTGTAAGTATTTTTGTGATGATCAAGTATCTAAATATTTTCAAAATTTCTAGAGCATGTGGAGTTAGATTTCCAAGCAAGTACTTGATGTAAGGAGTCTTCATTATAGTCAAGTCTATAATTAAACTCAATGGGTGATTCCAGCAGAGGATTAGTTACTGGAATTTTTTCCATGACCTTGCAACACAAATAAGTTGCAAGTTGACATGGGCATGTTTTATACAATAGGCATGTAATATCAGGCTTTTAATGTGTGATGTATTACTCTGGCAATGTAAAGTTGATCAATATTTGTATCTATAAATCGCCTTACATTTGGATTCTGACTATTTAAATGATGTTACTTTGGTTTCATGTTATGTTTAATCCTGCAGTTGTGTTTTTTCATAGTTTGACACAGTATTTGTAATTTGCTTAGAGAGAATATTAGTTCTTTCCTTAGTGAATCTAATTTATATACAGTAGGGGGAAGAGGTGTGTTAGAATTTTGAAAATGGGGAAGAAGAGGTATGCTAGTTTTAAACTTGAGAACTAAGGCATTTAAAAATATTTACATTTCCATAATATATTGGTAAGTAATTCTGAAAATCATTTAGATTTCTCTATATAAGACTGCTAACTCCACATGAATATTGTTACGATCTTGGAAATGTGAATCAAGCTCATAATAGCATAATGCTGTGTAATTATTAAATATAGCTAAGTCCATATTTAGTGCCTGGCACAGAATACATACTTGATAGTTGTTGCATGTTGAGTATAGGCTGATGTTGGGTAATAGAACACGTATCCTGATTGTACAGTAGTCATTTCATATCGGGATTTCACTTTATGAACTTACCCATGAATGTGTGATTAAATTGTTTAACAAAGAACTGTAGAATAATGGGGTTAGATTGTTTTGCTGTTTTCAATAAGGAATTGCTTTAAAAATAAAATTTTGAATGGATTTCTATTCCTGGTTGTTTGTGTAACACTGTTTATCTGAAGGGGTATCATAAAGCTTCTGGAGCAATTCAGTATATAAAATATCAGTTTAGTTCCAATTAGTATGTAATTTCCAGGAGCTAGTTTGTGGCATTGAGACTTGGAATTAGCAATTTTGGAGCCCCCTCTGCTGAGGATTGATGGGTAGGTCAGGATGTTGGCCAAATCCTCAGATGGGGAGATCATTTTTTAGGTGTAAGGGACATGAATATAAACTGAGAGGTGAGAAGATGAAGAGATTCTTGGAGTCAAGCCAAGTGTTTCTGCAGTGAAAGAAGAGAAGCAGAAAATATGGAGAAAGCCATAGAGTGAGAGAGTGCTGGAGAGGTAATGGAAATTCATTATAGATGTCATCTCTATCTCATATAATGCCAGATAACAATGTTCTAGTACCTCAATTTTTTCCTAGGTCATTTGCTATAGATATTTATCAAACTAAACACACGTCCTTCTACTACCACAAGTAGGAAATAAGAATGCTATACACATGATTTTGTTGTGTCTTATTAGAAGTGATGGGAACCTTGAGTAGGAGATGATAGAAGCTGTAACTAAGCAACAACTGTCATCAAGGTAAAAGATTTTTGAATAATCATATATAACATTTAGATAAGCGTAAATTATCCCAATAACTGTTCAGTCTCCTACTTTCTATGTATTTTACAAGTAATTTATCCAGGCATATCTATCAGAATGTAACTATAATTAGAACAAGATATTCTATAGGAATCATTTAGAAGTTCTTTTAAGAATTAAAAGGTTGACTGATACTGTCTGCATGAGCATTTTTTCACATTAAATTCACCCAGATTTATTAGGCAGGATTCTGAGACCTCAGTCAAGAAATGATACAATATTGGAGGAGTCTTAAGCCTTCATTTTTAAGGAACAGAAAGGGATCTGATTATAATATGAAAGCCAATGTATGGTAGATTGATTTTGAGGATTATCTTCAAAAGGAAAATGTAGGTATAGGATGTGTCCCTCCCCCTACCCCCACCAGTACTGATCAGAATATAGTTATTGATAACAAATAATAATTTGAACTTTTATGGCATAGTATGATCTTTCCTAGTTAGTTGTTCGACATCAGAAACATCTATTGCTGAGCTGTTTAAGATTTGCTGTATTAGGAGGAATAAACTCCTTGCCACTCCTACTACTGGTAGATGAGGAGGTTTATCGTGGAGGGAAAAGAAAATATTTTGAATCAGACAAATGTCCATTGGAATTCCAGATTTCTCATTTATAAACTATGTGACCTTGAGCAAATTACTTAAACTCTAAATGTCTGGTTTCCCATGCAGAAATGGGGTTAATAATTCCCTTTTAGAATTATTGTAAAGAATAAGTGAGATAATTTATGTCAACTGCTTGGGCTGGTAAGATAGTTAAACTACATGAGCTTTGGAGATCTTTCTATTTTTCTCATTCTAGTAATTCTAGATATTTGCATGCGTGATGCAAAGTCGCCTCAGTTGAGTTCTGACTCTGTGCAATCCTATGACCTGCAGCCTGCCAGGTTCCTCTGATCTGTAGGATTCTCTAGGCAAGAATACTGAGTGGATTGCCATGCGCTCCTCCAGGGGATCTTCCCCACCCAGGGATGGAACCAGCCTCTCTTACATCTTCTGCATTGGCAAGCAAGATCTTTACCACTAGCGCCTCCTGGGACACCTTAGATGTTTGAGTGACTGAGTGAAATCTCTCAGTCGTGTCCGACTCGTAGTGACCCCGTGGACTGCAGCCTACCGTCCATGGGATTTTCCAAGCAAGAGTACTGGAGTGGGCTGCCATTTCCTTCTCCAGGGGATCTTCCCGACCCAGGGACTGAACCTGGGTCTCCTGCATTGTAGACAGACGCTTTACCGTCTGAGCCATCAGGGAAGTCCTTAGATGTTTAAAATAACCTAAATTCCTTGCTTGCACTAAAATGCTATTTGAAGATGCAACTCAGTAGAAGTATCTATTCTCCACCTACTGGGTGCCTCATAAGAAAATTGTAAAGCAAAGCTATTACAAGTGTAGTAAAAGAATAAGGCAATCAGAATGTATGATTTGAAAGTAAAAAAGGGGTTTTGTGATGTTCTTGATGTATTAAGTTCAGTCGCTCAGTCATGTCTGACTCTTTGTGACCCCATGGACTGCAGCACACCAGACTTTTCTGTCCATCACCAACTCCCGGAGTTTACTCAGACTTATGTCCATCAAGTCAGTAATGCGGTTCAACCATCTCATCCTCTGTCGTCCCCTTCTCATCTCGCCTTCAGTCTTTCCCAGCATCATGGTCTTTTCCAAACAGTCAGTTCTTTGCATCAGGTGGCCAAAGTATTGGAGTTTCAGCTCCAGCATCAGTCCTTCCAATGAATATTCAGGACTGATTTTGATGTGTTAGGTGGTCTAAATTAATCTGATTGACTATTCTGCAGTCTTCAATGACTAAGATACTGTAAACACCGGGTTGGCCTTGGCTAATGAATTTCCTCTTTCCTGTTTTTAACCACTTTAGGAAACCCACCGTAGCCAACAAGGTCGTTCTCAGGAGAATCAGTTTTGGAGAGTTTAAGGACATAAAATGTTCATCTTCAAAATTTTTCCTATGACATCTTCCTATGGTGTCTACAAAAGTCCAAGTTTTAAGGGGATGGTATATTTTGATGATTTAATTTATTGTGTCCATTTGTTACCAGCATAAGTGCAAAGCACTTGGCAGAACTGTCATTCTTATACTAGTGCTTAAACTAGCCTAAGAATGTTTACACATCACAGATATGAAATAACAATCTAGCTGATAGATTTACTTTCTGGAAAGTTGAGAGTGTGAGTGGACATGCTCAGTCGTGTCTGACTGCAACCCAATGGACTGTAGCCCCCCAGGTTCCTCTGTCCATGGAATTCTTTGGGCAAGATTACTGGAGTGGGTTGTCATTACCTACTTCTGGGGATCTTCCTGGCCCAGGGATTGAACCCGCATCTCTTGAGTCTCCTGCATTGGCAGGTGGATTCTTAACCAGCTACACCATCCGAGAAGCCCATATAGAAAGTTGCTATGTATTAAGGAGAGTGTCATTAGTAGCTATTAAAGAAAATATTATCTTGCATCTGTTTAGTGCCATTTTCTTTTAAAAATGTTTCTACATATATAACTTCATTTTTTCTCATCTTTGAAGTAGAGAGGGATGCTACTTTTACTTTACTTACTGCATAATATGAATAATAGTTCAGAGATTAAGCAGAATTGTCTGAGGAGATTAAATATGAAATAAGATTTTTCACCTAGTATAATTTATCTAATGGTTTTATGACTATCTCTGATTTTTTTATCTAGATAATGAGACTCATCTGCTTATCTCATACCTTAGTAGGACCCTTAAACTTGAGCAGTAATTAAAATTTTCCTTGTTTGGTGCCTTCTATGGAGGCCCAACCAATCAGGCACACAAAAAGAGATACTGAAACTAGGTTCAACCCCAGTTAGGCATGCAGAAAATCTGTCCTGTTGGAATTCTCTGGATCCTCTACTATCAGTATTATCCTAGACACTTCTAGAGAGTAAAGTTGTTGAGACTTGCTCTTTGTTTTACAAAGGAGTCAAGGCCACAGTCAACGCTCTTGGCCATCTTCCTTATCTAAAATGATATGGATCTGGATAATTTTATATATCTTATAGTTTTTCATTTATATGCTATATAAACAAATAAGCATATATATATTTATGCATATATACAAAGGTCAAAGGATGATAAACTGCATCTTATAGGCATAGATACAGAGACTCTGGGTATGGTTATATGTGTTGATTTGTGCCTAATAATCAGAAGCCTTTCTTGGTGTGACTGAAGATTTTAGCCGGCAAGAACCACAGTGTACAGACACAAGAGAAAACCAGGAAACCATACAGCAACAAGGTGCATATATCTTACACAAGTTATCCACCAGGTGGTTTTGAAATGAAATGCATTGATTTTTTTCTTAACAGCAGCCCCTTTTGTACAATATTGTGTTAGCTCAGTTCTTAATTTTCTTTTCATTTAAAAGCTTAACATTGCCACATGTTCTGTATAATACTTCTGGTTGATGACATTTTATGAAAAATGTTGCCTTCAAGAGGAAACTTTGGAACGGAGGGCTTAGGCACATTTTGAATTGAATAGATTGAAACGTCGAGAAAACCTTGATCTGCGTGAAAATGGCTCAGAGAGCAGTATCCTTATTACTCCTTTCTCCTGTGAGGGAAACAGCCTCTCAGATTAGACTTGGTGCAGCAGAGCTAATGGAGGTGCAATTACAGGTCATTAAATAGCAAGATGCCAAAGTGTTTTGTTTCCATTATGCTGTTTTTGTTCTTTTGAAACCCAAGGTGACAGGTCAAGCTGAATTGAGCAGTCATGTATAAAAGCAGACAGTAAACTTTTCACACCTTGACATTTTAAGAGTTCCGAGTAGTGCAATCCTGAAAAAGTTCTTGCTTTTCTTTCTTTATACTTTGAAGTTTTTTTGTTTTTTGGAGAATGGTACAAGATTCTTTAGGTCCTCCCTTGTAGCTCAGATGCAATGCAGGAGACCCGGATTCAATCCCTGGGTCAGGAAAATCCCCCGGAGAAGGGAATGGCTACCCACTCCAGTGTTCTTGCCTAGAGAATGCCATGGACAGAGGAGCCTGGTGGGCTACAGTTCATGGAGTCACAGAGTTGGACATAATTGAGCGACTAACATTTCACTTCACAGGATTCTTATCTGTCCATTTAAGATAGTCTGCTCACAAAAAAACAGATTTTTACATTGTTTATATGTCTTAGATTACTAAACAATGTACATAATATAAAATTAACTGATATTTCTGTGCATATATCTGTGAGTTCTGACAAATACATAGTCTTGTAACCATCACCACAATCAAGATAAAGAACAGCTCCTTCATTGCCAAAATACTCCCTCATGCTGCCAGTTTGTAGTAAAAACATCCCCATCCCCAACTCCTGGGGACACTGATCCGTTTTAGTCTCTATAGTTTTGCCTTTTCCAGAAAGTCTTACAAGTGAAATAATACATTTTGCAACCTTTTGAGTCTGGTTTTCCCCTTTTCCAGAAAGTCATGCAAGTGAAATAATACAGTTTGCAACCTTTTGAGTCTGGTATCTTTCACTTAGCAGAATGCAATCCTGATTCATCTGTGTCTGTCAATAGTTTGTTTCTTCTTACTGCCTAGCAGTATTTTATTGTGCCAGAGTTTGTTGATTTATTCACCAATGTAGAACCCTCAGACTGTTTCTAGTTTTTGATGATTATAAACAAGGCTGCTATAAACATGATGCACTGTCAGCACAGGGTTTTGTGTGAATGTGTTTTCATTTTTCTAGGGTAAATGAATTCCTCGGAATGAGGTTGCAGCTAATATGGTAAATGTGCATCTAAGTTTATAAGAAACTGCCAAACTGTTTTCCAAACCGACTTTACCAATTTGCATTCCCACCAACAAAATGTAAGAGTTCTGGTTTCTCTGCCTTCTTGTCAGCACTTGGCATCACTGGTCAGTTTTATTGTCTGTTTTGTTCTTTTTATTTCTTATCCTTTCTATCGAGCTTACCACCCCAAAATTGCACCCTGTTCACAAATGGCTTTATTCGTCTCAAAAAGAAAAAAGAAGCGTGTAATGGCATCTCATTATGACTTTAAGATGGTGAGCATTTTTTCGTGTGCTGGTTTGTGATCTGAATATCTTTTTTGGTGAAATGTTTGTTCAAACCTCTAGTCCATTTTTTACTAGATATTTGTTTTCTGGTGATGAAAGTAAAATCCAATGATGCAAAGAACTATATTGTATAGGAACCTGGAATGCAAGGCCATGAATCAGAGAAAACTGGATGTGGTAAAGCAGGAGATGGTAAGAATAAACGTCAACATCCTAGGAATCAGTGAACTAAAATAGACTGGAATGGGCGAATTGAATTCAGATGATCATTATATCTACTACTGTGGACAAGAATCCCATAGGAGAAATGAAGTAGCCCTCGTAATCAACAAAAGAGTCCAAAATGCACTACTTGGGTGCAACCTCAAAAATGACACAATGATCTCGGTTCATTTCCAAGGCAAGCTATTCAGCATCACAGTATGTTGACTCCAAGTCTATGCCTCTATAGCCCATGCTGAAGAAGCTGAAACTGATCAGTTCTATGAAGACCTAGGAGACTTCCTAGAACTAACACCTAAAAAGATTTTCTATTCATCGTCAGGGACTGGAATGCAAAGGTAGGAAGTCCCGATACACCTGGAATAACAGACAAGTTTGACCTTGGAGAGCAAAAGGAAGCAGGGCAAAGGTTAACTGAATCCTGCCAAGAGAATGCACTAGTCATATAGCAAATACCATTTCTCAACAACACAAGAGGCAATTTTACACATGGACGTCACCAAGTGGTCAATACAGAAATCAAATTGTTTACATTGTTTGCAGTCAAAGATGCAGAAGCTGTATACAGTCAGCAAAAACAAGGCCGGGAGATGACTGTGGCTCAGAGCATCAGCTTTTCATAGTAAAATTCAGGCTTAAACTAAAGAAAATCAGGAAAAACAATATGCCAGCCAGGTATGATTTAAATCAAATCCTGTATGAAATCACAGTAGAGGTAACAAATAGATTTAAGGGACTAGATCTAGTTAACAGTGTGCCTGAAGAACTGTAGACAGAGGTCCATAATATTGTACAGGAGGTGGTGAACAAAACCACCCCAAAGAAAAATAAAAGCAAGAAGGCAAAGTGGTTATCTGAGGAGGCTTTACAAATAGCAGACTAATGAAGAGAAGCGAAAAGCAAAGGAGAGAGGGAAAGGTACATCCAATTAAATGCAGAGTTCCAAGAAATAGCTAGAAGAGACAAGAAGGCCATCTTCAATGAACAATGCTTAATAATAGAAGAAAACAGCATAAGGGGAAAGACTAGAGCTCTCATCAGGAAAACTGGAAATATCAAGGGAGCATTCCACCCGAAGATGGGCACAATAAAGGATAAAAATGGTAGAGACCTAGTAGACACTGCAGAGATCAAGAAGAGATGGTAAGAATACATGGGGGAACTGTATTAAAAAGATCCTAGTGAACTGAATTATTATGATGGTGTGGTTAGTTACCCAGATCCAGACATTCTGGGGTGCGAAGTTAAGTTGACCTTAAGAAGCACTGCTGTTAATAAAGCTAGTGGATGCAATGAAATTCCAGCAGAACTTTTCACATTTCTAGTGGATTATGCCGTCAAAGTTTTGCACTCATTATGTCAGGAAATCTGGAAGACCCAGCAGTGGCCACAGGACTGGAAAAGGTCAATCCTCATCCCAATTCCCAAGAAGGGCAGTATCAAAGAATGTGCTAACCATCGGACAATTGTACTCATCTCCTGTGCTAGTAAGGTCATGCTTAAAATCTTGTGTGCTAGGCTTTGGCATTATGTGAACCAAGAACTTCCATTTTTCCAAACTGGGTTTAGAAAAGGAAGAGGAACTAGAGATCAAATTGCCAGCATTCGTTGGATTATAGAGAAAGCAAAGGAATTTCAGAAAAACATCTCTCTCTCTGTTTCATCGACTACATTAAAGCCTTTGACTGTGTGGATAATGACAAACTGTGGAAAGCTCTTAGAGAGATGGGAATACCAGACCACCTTACCTGTCTCCTGGGAAACCAGTATGTGGGTCAAGAAGCAACAGTTAGAACCCGGTATGGAACAACTGATTGGTTCAAGATTGAGAAAGGAGTATGATAGGGCCATCTGCTGTCACCCTGTTTGTTTAACCTGTGTGCTGAGCACATCCTGAGACATTCTGGGCTGAATAAGTTACTAGCTGGAATCAAGATAGGCAGGAGAAACATCAACACCCTCAGATATATGAATGATAACACTCTAATGGCAGAAAGTGAAGAGGAATTAAAGAGCCTCTTGATGAAGCTGAAGGAGAAGAGTGAAAGAGCTGGCTTAAGACTCAATATTAAAAAAAAAACTAAAACCATGGCATCCGGACCCATTACTGCATGGCATATAGAAGGGGAAAAGGTGGAAATAGTGACAGATTTTCATACTGTTCATGGGAGTGGCCACCTGATATGAGGAACTGATTCTCTAGAAAAGATTCTGGTGCTGGGAAAGATTGAAGGCAGGAGAAGAGGATGAGGTGGTTGGATGGCATCACTGACTCGATGGACATGAATTTGAGCAAGCTCTGGGAGCTGGTGATGGACAGGGAAGCCTGGCGTGCTGCAGTCCATGGGGTCACAAAGAGTCAGACACGACTAAGCGACTGAACTGAACCGAGTGACAAATTTCCTCTTCTTGGGCTCCAAAATCACTGTGGACGGTGACAGCAGTGATGAAATCAGAAGACAGTTGCTTCTTGGCAGGAAAGTGATGACAAACCTAGACAGTGACATTACTCTGCCAACAAAGGTCTGCATAGTCAAGGCTTTGATCTTCCCAGTGGTCATGGACGGTTGTGAGAATTGACCAGCAAAGAGAGCAGAACGCCAAGGAATTGATCCCTTTGAACTGTGGTGCTGGAGAAGACTCCTGAAAGTCCCTTGGACAGCAAGGACATCAAACCAGTCTGTCATAAGAGATATTAACCCTGAATATTTACTGGAAGGACTGATGCTGAACCTGAAGCTCCAGAATTTTGGTCATCGAATGTGAATAGATGACTCATTGGAAAAGTCCCTGATGCTGGGAAAGATTGAGGACAGAAGGAGAAGAGGGCGTCAGAGGATGACATGGCTGGATGGCATCACAGATGCAATGAACATGAATTTGGGCAAACTCTGGGAGGTGGTGAGGGACAGGGAAGACTGCAGTGCTGCAGTTCATGGGGTCACAAGACTCAGACATGACTGGGTGACTGAACAACATTTGTTTTCTTATTGTTACTTTGAGAGTTCTTTAAATTATGGTATAAGTCCTTTGTTGAATTCGTGATTTGAAGATATTGTCTGTAGTTTATTTTTTACTTTCTTAATCATCTTTTATAGAGAAGGTGATTTTAGTTATGATGCAATATAATCAATCTATTATTTTCTTATAGATCAAGCTGCTAGAGTTATTCCTAAGAATTCTTCACAACCCAAAAACATGAACATTCTCTCCTGTGTTTTATCAAAAGATTTATAATTTTATGAATTATAAATTATAGGCACATGATCCACTATAAACTATTTATTTAAATAGGATATGAAGTGTGGGTTGAGGCATATAATTTTGCATATGAATTTCCAATTGTTTTAGGCTTCCCAGGTAGCACTAATGGTAAAAATCCTGCCTGCCAATGCAGGAAATATAAAAGACATGGGCTTGATCCCTGGGTCGGAAAGATCTCCTAGAGGAGGGCATGCAACCCACTCCACTATTCTTGCCTGAAGAATCCCATGGACAGAAAAGCCTGGTGGATTATAAAATCGCATAAGACTCTGATACAACTGAAGTGACAGCACACACACATCCAATTGTTTCAGCACCATTTGTGGAAAAGACTTACCTTTTATCCACAGAATTGCCTTTGCACTTTTATTAAAATTCAATTGACTATATTTTTGTAGGTCTTTTTCTGGACTTTCCATTTTGCCCCATTATGTTGTGTGTGTAAGCTTTCACTAAAACCATACTGTCCTAAGTAGATTCTTTACTGTCTAAACCACCAGGGAAGCCCTAAGTATTGATATTATAAAATGAGCTCTTTTATCCTATTCCACTATTATCAATAACTGATTATAGTATAGTTTTCTCCAATAAAACCTAGACTCCAAGCAATTTTGATAGTAAAAAAGAAGCAAACACAAATATAGAGAATAAAGAAGAAACAAACACAGTGGGAAGAGAGAAGGGGGGAGGAGCAATATAGGGGTAGGAGAGTAAGAGGTACAAACTGTTAGGTATAAAATAAGCTACAAAGATATACTGTACAGCACAGGAAATAGCAAATATTTTATAGTCACTCTAAGTGGAGTATAACTTCTAAAAATTCCTAATCACTATATTATATACCTATAACATGTAATATAGCATATCAACTGTGCTTCAGTTTCAAGAAAAAGGAAAAAAATTAGGAGGCCCTTTTCTGTTTGATAGAGTAATATCATCTTACTTTTAAAATCTTATGAACAGATAAAACTACCTACTTGTACAATGTGTTTTTTACCTTTTCTGAAGCAAAAAACAGACTTGAAAAGATAGGTTGCAATTAGAGATGTTGTGTTTCATATTAAGTTCACACACACAAAAAACACCTACCTCTATGTGAAAAGGGTCTATTTCTCCCATTAAGAAGCAGCCATGAGCAGTGCTCAAATATGTCCAGTATGATAGCATCTGGCTTCCCTGGTGGACCAGTGGTAAAGAATCCGCCTGAAATTCAGGAGACACAGGTTTGATCCCTGGGTTGAAAAGATCCCCTGGAGAAGGAAATGGCAACCCACTGCAGTGTTCTTGCCTGGCAAATCCCATAGACAGAGGAGCCTGGCAGGCTACAGTCTATGGAGTCTCAAGAGTTGGACAAGACATAGTAACTAAACAACAGCAGTGATAATGTCTGTTGTAAGTGGCTCGTGTCTGTTAGTTGCCATGTCTGTTTTCATCGGTCAATGCTGATGCATTCTTTTTTTTTTTTTTTTTTTTTTTTTGGCTGCACATCTTGGCAAGTGGGATCTTAGTTCCCCAATCAGGTATCAAACCTGCTCCCCCTGAATTGGAATAATGGAGTCTCAGTCGCTGGACTGTCAGGGAAGCCCTCTGATGCATTAATGTTTGTTAAATATTAAAAACTCACTCTGCTCACGAATATTAACATGATATTTAAAATTTTCCTTTGGAACATATTTCATTTAATTCATCTTCTATATGGTTGGAATTAGACATTGAGGATTGGCAACATTCGGACACACCACCCACAATCCTTTTAGGGGGCAAGGAAGGAAGACTATCAGAGGGACCTATTTATTTATTTTAAAATTTAATTTAATTTATTTTTTAGTTGAATGCTAACTACAATATTGTGGTGGTTTTTGCCGTACATTGACATGAATCAGTCACAGGTGTACATGTGTCCCCCATCCTGAACCCCCCTCCCACCTCCCTCCCCATCCCATCCCTCAGGGTCATCCCAGTGCACCAGCCCTGAGCACCCTGTCTCATGCATCGAACCTGGACTGGCGATCTGTTTCACATATGATAATACACGTTTCAGTGCTTTTCAGAGAGACTTATTTTAAAGATGCTTAAGGTCATCTCTTTTTGCATTGTCAGTTTTTCAGAACGCTTGGTTGTGTTCCTTGGAGAATGCTCCAGCTGGTTTGCCTCTGTTATGCTTTTCTCTCTTTCTTTGATGTGATGTTATTGTTTTGCTTTTTAAAAAGAAAAAAAATGTTAAGAGGATTTAGTTCATGACTCATCATAGATCACTTGGTCAAAGTTCATAGTATTAACTGTCTTTCCTCCCTTATTGAATGGGCGTGCATCTTTCATCGTTTGTGGCAATCCTTTGGTAGCTCATTAGCTGTCCTTCAGAAGGGTGATGCTTTGGGTATTTTCAGTGGGGCCTTCTTTGAGGATAGTTTTATGCTGTGAACTCCATTAAAACTGTTTGGGACCAATTTATTGGGTAAGTGTATCAAGCTTGGAAATATTATTAATAGTCAAAGATAAAGTCTGATTATAAAGACTTTTAGACTACCTTTCTTGAATGTCTATCTTTCTTGAGTGACAGCACCTATTTTCTTGTGGGGCTTGTATACCATCTCAGAAGCCAACTTCAAAAGAGGGATTCCAAGAATATTTTCAGCATCAATACTTTAGATGTCAATGGTTTTCCAGTGTGATTGTTTCAAGATGGTAATCATTTGAATGTGGGAATTCTAGAAAGTTCCCTTTATACTTTATTCTTTGTTCCCATCATATGGGTATGTGAGTGCTAACTCACTTCAGTCATGTCACTCTTTGTGACCCCATGGACTGTAGCCTGCCAGGCTCCTCTGTCCATGGGAGTTCTCCAGGCATGAATACTGGAGTGGGTTGCCATGCCCTTCTCCAGGGGGTCTTCCCAAACCAGGGATCCAACTCCCGTCTCTTATGTTTCCTGGATTAGCAGTGGGATTCTTTACCACTAGTGCTGTCTGCGAAGCCCTCCAATCACATACACTCAGACAAATAATTAGGATTAAAAAACCTTTAACTAAAATGTCATACATAGGTTATCACCTCTTAATTTCATTTATAAGACTCCTGGTCTGCCTAACTCTAATAATCGAATCCATTTCAATAGTGAAGGGAAGATTTAGTCATTTCAACAGCTTCAAATGATCAAATTTTAAAAAATCACAGAATGTATGTTTTCACTGATAGATTAGCTGGGTATTGGATATTAAGAACATTTTTAAAACTTTATGGTAATTGTCATCTACGTTTAGACAGCGAGAAAATTATGCTTGAGGTAGTCATGTGAAGTGCTTATGATTTTCAACCTATAAACTTGCATGTTTAAGAAATATGATTTTAATTTCCTTTAAAGCGAACTTAAATTTTATTTTATATTCCCTGTTTTACTTGAGAGAAATTTAATCTTGGGTTAATTTGGAGTTTCTCCCATTGTTTCAGGGTCTTTTCAGTCAATTCAGGATCTTCTGAAATCCTGAATTTGGCAGATTTCAGCAGTCTTAAGTCCTTGGCATGGATATTTTGTCATCTGTCTTGGTGGCACTGGCAAGATTGTGCCGTATCTGATTATTGAGTCCTCAAAAGTTGTATCCTCCTTGTCCTAAACATCAACACTCATCAAGTCTGCTTTGGCAATTTCTCAGCCCATCTCAGGAGACACGGGAAATGTGTGGCTCTTCCCTTGTGCCACTCCAGGCACAAGGGGCTCTCTGATGCCATGTCCATCCTTTTTTGGCTGGAAACCTTAACGCAGTCTTTGCTACTCAAATGCTGCCATGCCAAGCATGGCATAATGTATTTTAAAGAAATGTGCTGCTTACTGAAATCTGCGAAGTGAGTTTCAGGTTGCAGGCTCCTGTGGGATTCCACAAACCTGTATGAGAAGGTGGATTCTCCCTGTGGCTGACTTGGTCTGGTGTCAGGGGAGGGTACAGGGCCCCTTCCCAAGGATTCAAGAGCATCTAATCTCACTTTCTCTCTCTGATATTTGTCTCCTTTTCCCAGCCCAGATTATCTTTACGTTCTCTGAAATAGAAAAGAAGAAACCTTGAATTTCATACATCATGATTTCCCCACCTTTAATTTTTTTTTTTTAACTTTTTAGTTTGTATTGGAGTATATAGTCAATTAACAAGCAAAGTTGTGATAGCTTTAGGTCCATCCACCTTTAATGTTTATATAAAGACTTTGGCTTCTGAAACGCAGAAGTCAGTGATTTCCTTTGTTCTTTCCATCCTAGAGGCTGTAAATTTAGAACTGATTTAATCAACGGGAGTAGAATCACATGAGTAAAAAGAAATGACTAGGAATGAAGAGAGACCATCCAATTATAAAATATCCAAGCAGGAGGAGTATGGTTGTGTAGGCATGGCGATCCTCAGCTTACAGAGCTTTAAACTGAAGGAAGTGACCCTAAAATGTGAGGCTTCCACTTTAATGGAGCTATTGCTACTGTGAAACAACTGTGGAAACCCCTTTCAACTGACCCATCTTGTCATTTAGAAACTTTCTCTAAAGCTTTGTTTGCTTTTTGTTGTTGCATTTTCCCCCGGTACAGTTAAATTAGGAACGAAATCTCTTCTTGGAAATACACAGGCTCTTTGGGCTCTAGCCAACTCTATTACAAAGACATCTTTCTGTGTACCTCTATTTAACAAAGAGAATTCCTGCTGTATTATCCAGCTGTGCATAACTGAACGTGTCAGTTCAGTGACTCTTTAATGAATCTCTTTTTAGCGTCTGCCCTCTGGCCATAAGTATGTCACTTCAATATTATTTTATGGTTTGACTTGAGTTACATGGAAACATTTTGAGAATGGAAAGGCATGACAGTATTTTACTGTAAATAATTGCACAACAGTCATAGTCAAGTGCCCTGATTAGTGAACCTGGGCATGTTGCAGGCAGATTTAGCATCTAAGGATATGTATCCCAGCTAAAGCCCATCCATCAGCAGGTGCCTTTCAGTGAGCACCAAATTCCTAAATTGGTTTTGACACTGGTGTTGACTAATGATGGGAGGGGTGCAAAACAATTATACATCTACAGAAAATAATTTTTAGTTTACCAGACACTCGTTTCCAGGTGAGAAAATTTGGATGAGAGAAGCTCAAAGCTCGGTTAATCTACTGTAGCGATTATACTTGACTTCAGATAGCCGACCCTAAATTCTACACTGTGCGCTGTTTTGTTTCGTCTCCCACCACCACACTCTGCTGCTTTTGACGCCTTGTCATTAGGACACAGAATAGAAGGACCAAATCTGCACACCCAGCGCTGGGGATCCCCGCCCGCCTCCCACCAGTGCAAGTATAACTGCCATGGGCAGCAGGGGCTGCCAAGAAGCAGGCAGGAGAAGGGATCTGGGCCCCCTTTGAGGATGGGGACATTTGTTTTGCTTCTGACAAAGTAGGGGTGGCATGAGGTTCCTGAGGCAGGTGTCGGGACCTGATGGGGTGAATGCTTCTGCCAGCCGCAGCCCTGCCCTGACACCCTATAGACTCATAAGCCACGAGGACTAAGACAATGTCTGATGGGGCCCGTGTTTGTCGAGGACTTCCAGATGGGGCCACGTCAGGTGTCCACACAGCATCCGTGTCGTCTGCTCATGGTGTTTGGTTCAGTGGTGAGGGGCTCAGGCTTGCAGGTCCCCCTGCCCAGAGAATGTGCTGGCATCTGGCACTGTGTACACCTGTGCACTCCTCTAGGTTTAGCAACACTGCGCATGTGTGCTAAGTCACTTCAGTCGTGTCTGACTCTCTGCCACCCAATGGACTGTAGCCCGCCAGGCTCCTCGGTCCATGGGACTCTCCAGGCAAGAATACTGGAGTGGGTTGCCATGCCCTCCTCCAGGGGAATCTTCCCGACCCAGGGATCAAACCCATGTCCCCTGCATCTCCTGCATTGCAAGTGGATTTTTTACCTCTGAGCCACCAGGGAAGCCCCTTATCAACCTTGCTTTCATGAAAAAATGCTTGTGCTGGCCCAGGTTCCTGCAGCAATGTAGGTTTTGAAGATGACTTGCAGTTTTCTGCTGAATTTTTTCTCACACTATTCTATGATTTCTCAAAATCTTACCTATGCACTAAATATCACCTCCTTCATAAAGCTTTTCATGTCTGAAATTCCCACTGAACAAATGTTACTTAAATGTTAAAGAGCTCTAAATGAGAAAGGGGAAAAAAAAACCCTCAATGATTCATGAATTGTTTTTGCTGTGTAGGAGACTATCTGACTGCTTATTAGACATGTATTAGTGATACCAAAGTCTTTATCTTCATCCCCACCTACAAGAGCTAATAAATTAATAGCCCACAGCCTAGCAGACTTCTGCAACCTTTTTTCTTGCTCAGACAAACATACGTATCTCTAGGAGTTTATCTTTTTACTGAAATAAAATTATATTATACACATGACTTTGCAATTGTGTATTTAGCTTAACAATAAGCCCTGGACGTAAACTGGTTACATGGCAACGTGTCTAGTGGCCAAGGCTTCAGGGTCACACTGCCTAAGTTCAAATACAAGCCCTGGAACTAAATACTGTGTAACTTTGGGAAAGTTATTTAACCTCTTAGTCTTCTCATTTGTTAAATGAGCAGTAATAAGTCATTTGAACCTCCTGGGGTGGTTGTGATGGTTAAGTAAGTCAGTACATATAGAACGCTTACAAGGGCACACTCAATGACTGTAGGTGTTACACGTTGCCTGTGTGGGTCAGAAAACATGTATATACACACAAATTTAACTTTATGTACATGAGATTATCAAAATGCTTTCATTTCAGTATATTTCCTTTTTGTTTCTCCTTTTAGTCTATTTCTTTTTCTTCCCGTATTTGCCTCTTTTGCTCCTATCACTTGAAGTAATATCAACATTAGCAAGTATAAACCCTCTCAACAGGATTTCCTGTGGTCCAGTGGCTGAGAATCTGTCTTGCAATGCAAGGAGCATCAGTTCAATCCCTGGTTAGAGAAGAAAGATCCCACATGGTGCAGATCCATTAAGCCCTCTAGCTTCAACTACTGAATCTGTGCACCACAAGAGAGTCTGCACGCCAACAAAAGACCCCGCTTGATGCAGTGAAGATCCTGCATGCTGCAACTAAGACCCAGCCAAATAAATTAAAGAAAAAAAATAACCCTTAACTACGGTCACTGTACATGCATTTTCTGTAAATTCCCTGATGATTATTGAACCAAATCTCACATGTATACTTATACACATAATATACATATGTGCACATAGATGCTCATGTGTGTATGTTTGTGTCATTGTGAAACCATATTATATACACTTTTTTGGCATCTTGTTTTTCTTATGCACTAATTGCTTTTGGGAACCCCTCAAAGTTAGCATATATGAACAGTAATATTGTGCCTTGTGGATTACCTGAATTTTCTGAATTATCTGAATAACATAATATTCTATGGATAACCATAGTTTATCCCTTTGTGTACACATTTATTGCCACTATCAAGATTACTGTAATAAACATTTGGGCTCACATATCTTTCATTACTGGTGATTGTATTGTAATGGGATATATACCTAGGATATAGATTGCCATGTCAAAAGGTTTGTGTTTTTAATTTTAATAAATGCTGCCATACTGCTTTCTAAAGAAGCTGTACCCATTTGCATTTCCACTAGCAATGCAGAAAAGACTCTTTTCCACATATCCCATGGACAATGTTACCATTGTTTAAAATTTTTGCCAGTCTGCTACGCATAAAGTAATGGTTTATTGTTAACTCTTTCAATTTCCCAATTAGTGAATTTCAAAATATATTTATATGTATTTATAGACCATTTGGATTTGCTCATCTATGAATTGCCTATTTATATTTGTTGCTTATTTTCCTCTTAGGCTGTTGCCTGTTTCTTTTCAATTTTTAAAGCTCCCTTTATGTAATTATAGCTTTTAAACTCTATCTGTCATCTATGCTGCAAACATGTTTTCTAAGTCTGTTATTTGTTTACTGTCTTTATTAAGTGTCTTCTGCCAAACCACAGTTCTTTATTAACTTTTATATATTCCCTAACAGTCCTGACAAAATATTTAAATAATATTTAACACTTTAAAATAATCTACCTTTTTAATATATGACATGAACTAGAATTATTACTTTAATATTTTCAGGATGGATACCCAGTTTGGGGAGAAATGTCATTAAATACAGATTTTTTTTTTTCTCTTGAATCTCTCTTCTACTTTCTCTTGGTTTTCTTTTATATCATTGTCATTCTAATTCTCAGAAACTATACTAAGCTGAGTTATTTTAGTTCTTCTTTAATAGCAGAGACATTTAAGCTATGCATTTTCTGTTGGATAAAATTTTCACTCCTATAGGTTTCTGCATTTTTCAAAATTGTGGTTTATTACCTTTGGTGAAGTGCATAGATTGTAAGTGTACAGTTCACAGAGTTTTGACAAATGGATTCAGCATGTGACTATTAAGATATTCAGTCGGCTTCTGAGCAAAACGGTTTTGAACTGTTTAGGTCCACTTACACACGTGTGTTTTTCAATAAGTATACAGCAAGCCCTCGCTATCTGTGCTTGTGGCACCCAGGGATACAGAGACTGAGTATGTTACCTGAGCATCTGTGGACTTTGTATGATTTTAGAGCATTTCCATTAACCTAGAAAGCTCACTCGTGTCCTTTTCTGGTAAATTCCTTATAACACCTAGGCAGCCAGTGCTCTGATTTCTGTCACTATAAACTTATCTTCCTGTTGTGGGACTTCACATCAACTGAATAATTTAACGATTCTTTTTAAATTCTGATTTATTCCATTTAGAATAATATTTCAAATTCATTAATATTTTTACATATGCCATTATTCAATACTTTTCATTGCTTAGTAGCAATTAACTGTATGGATATAGCATAATCTGTTTATACTCTCCACTGCTGATAGATATTTGTGTTTCCATCTACTTTACTAGTGTGAAAAAAGCTGCTATGAATATCATATATTTATTTTTCTGTTCTTTTTAATTATTTTTCTTGATTAAATACTAATTAACATTATAAGTAACTTCCCATTTCTGAAGGGGTTTTTTATCATTTTACATCATCACCATAGTGTGTAAAAGTTCTGGTTATTTCACACGCTTGCAATACTTTCTGCTGTCAGTTTCTATAATTCGAGCCTTTCTAGTATTTGTGAAATGATATCTCAGTGTGGTTTTAATTTGCAGTTCCTTGCAAACTAGTAATGTTAAAAAAATTAAGTACTTCTCATTTGCTTCATTCTGTCTCTTCTTTTGTGAAGTAGCTGTTGGAATCTTCAGCTAATCTGGGGGGAGTTGTTTGTGTTTTTTAAGTTTTAATTTAAAGAATAGCAAGGAGAGAAAAGAAAGCCTTCCTCAGCTATCAATGCAAAGAAATAGACAAAAACAATAGAATGGAAAAGACTAGAGATCTCTTTAAGAAAATTAGAGATAACAAGGGAACATTTCATGCAAAGATGGGCACAATTAAGCACAGAAATGGTATGGACCTAACCATAGCAGAAGATACTAAGAAGAGATGGTTAGAATACACAGAAAAACTATACAAAAAAGATCTTCAAGACCAAGATAGCCACAATGGTGTGATCACTCACCTAGAGCCAGACATCTGGAATGCGAAGTCAAGTGGGCCTTAGGAAGCATCACTATGAACAAAGCTAGTGGAGGTGATGGAATTCCAGTTGAGCTATTTCAAACCCTAAAAGATGATGCTGTGAAAGTGCTGCACTCAATATGCCAGCAAATTTGGGAAACTCAGCAGTGACCACAGGACTAGAAAAGGTCAGTTTTCATTCCAATCCCAAAGAAAGGCAACGCCAAACAATGCTCAAACTGCCACACAATTGCACTCATCTCACATTCTAGCAAAGTAATGCTCAAAATTCTTCAAGCCAGGCTTCAACAGTACGTGAACCGTGAACTTCCAGATGTTCAAGCTGGATTTAGAAAAGGCATATGAACCAGAAATCAAATTGCCAACATCAGCTGGATCATCGAAAAATCAAGATAGTTCCAGAAAAACATCTATTTCTGCTTTACTGACTAGCCAAAGTCTTTGACTATGTGGGTCACAACAAACTGGAAAATTCTTAAAGAGATGGGAATACCAGACCACATGACCTGCCTCATGAGATATCTTAATGCAGGTCAAGAAGCAACAGTTAGAACTGGACATGAAACAAAAGACTGGTTTCAAATTGGGAAGGAGTACATTGAGGCTCTCTATTGTCACCCTGCTTATTTAACTTATATGCAGAGTACAGCGTGAGAAATGCTGGACTGGATGAAGCACAAGCTGGAATCAAGATTGCTGGGAGAAATATCAACAACATCAGATATGCAGATGACACCACCCTTATGGCAGAAAGTGAAGAAGAACTAAAGAGCCTATTGATGAAAGCGAAAGAGGAGAGTGAAAATGTTGGCTTAAAGCTCAACATTCAGAAAACTAAGATCATGGCATCTGGTCCCATCACTTATGGCAAATAGATGGAGAAACAGTGGAAACCAGTGAGAGACTTTATTTTTTGGGCTCCAAAATCACTGTAGATGGTGACTGAAGCCTTGAAATTAAAAGATGATTGCTCCCTAGAAGAAAAGAAAGAAAAGTTATGACCAGCCTAGACAGTATGTTAAGAAGCAGAGACATTAGTTTGCCAGCAAAGGTCTGTCTAGTCAAAGCTATAGTTTTTTCCACTAGAGTCATACATGACTGAGTGATTGAATTGAACTGAACTGAAGTTATAATTTGGAATAATTTTTGATTTATATAGAAGTTGCAAGATACCATTGAGTTCCTCTATGAAGATAAATCCTTCTCCAGCTTGCCATAATGTTCAGTTCTGTTGCTCAGTCGTGTCCAGCTCTTTGCAACCCTATGGACTGCAGCACACCAGGCTTCCCTGACCATCACCAACTTCTGGAGCCTACTAAAACTCATGTCCATCGCGTTAGTGATGCCATCCAACCATCTCATCCTCTGTCATCCCCTTCTCCTGCCTTCAATCTTTCCCAGCATCAGGGTCTTTTCCAGTGAGTCAATTCTTTGTATCAGGTGGCCAAAGTATTGGAGTTTCAGCTTTAGCATCAGTCCTTCCAATGAATATTCAGGACTGATCTCCTTTAGGATGGATTGGTTGGATCTCCTTTCAGTCCAAGGGACTCTCAAGAGTCTTCTCCAACACCACAGTTCAAAAGCATCAATTCTTTGGCACTCAGCTTTCTTTATAGTCCAACTCTCACATCCATACATGACTAATGGAAAAACCATAGCTTTGACTAGATGGATCTTTGTTGGTAGAGTAATGTCTCCACTTTTTAATATGCTGCCTAGATTTGTCATAGCTTTTCTTACAAGGAGCAAGCATCTTCTAATTTCATGGCTGCAGTCACCATTTGCAGTGATTATGGAGCCCAAAAAATAAAGTCTCTCACTATTTCCATTGTTTGCCCATCTATTTGCCATGAAGTGAGGGGACCAGATGCCATGATCTTAGTTTTTCTGAACGTTGAGTTTAAGTCAACTTCTTCACTCTCTTTTTGCACTTTCATCAAGAGGCTCTTTAGTTCTTCTTTGCTTTCTGCCATAATGGTGGTGTCATCTGCATATCTGAGGTTATTGATAATTTTCCCAGCAATCCTGATTCCATCTTGTGCGTCATCAAGCCCAGCATTTGGCATGATGTACTCTACATATAAGTTAAATAAGCAAGGTGATGATATACAGCCTTGACATACTTCCTTTCCTGTTTGGAACCAGTCTGTTGTTCCATGTCCAGTTCTACTTATTGCTTCTTGATCTGCATTAAGATTTCTCAGGAGGAGAGTGTTTTGTCGGCAAAACACTCTCCGACATAAATCTCAGCAGGGTCCTCTATGACCCACCTCCCAGAATATTGGAAATAAAAGCAAAACTAAACAAATGGGACCTAATGAAACTTAAAAGCTTCTGCACTACAAAGGAAACTATAAGTAAGGTGAAAAGACAGCCCTCAGATTGGGAGAAAATAATAGCAAATGAAGAAACAGACAAAGGATTAATCTCAAAAATATACAAGCAACTCCTGAAGCTCAATTCCAGAAAAATAAATGACCCAATCAAAAAATGGACCAAAGAACTCAACAGACATTTCTCCAAAGAAGACATACAGATGGCTAACAAATACATGAAAAGATGCTCAACATCACTCATTATCAGAGAAATGCAAATCAAAACCACAATGAAGTACCATTACACGCCAGTCAGGATGGCTGCTATCCAAAAGTCTACAAGCAATAAATGCTGGAGAGGGTGTGGAGAAAAGGGAACCCTCTTACACTGTTGGTGGGAATGCAAACTAGTACAGCCACTATGGAAAACAGTGTGGAGATTTCTTAAAAAACTGGAAATAGAACTGCCATATGACCCAGCAATACCACTTCTGGGCATACACACCGAGGAAACCAGATCTGAAAGAGACACATGGACCCCAATGTTCATCGCAGCACTGTTTATAATAGCCAGGACATGGAAGCAGCCTAGATGCCCATCAGCAGATGAATGGATAAGGAAGCTGTGGTACATATACACCATGGAATATTACTCAGCCGTTAAAAAGAATGCATTTGAATCAGTTCTAATGAGATGGACGAAACTGGAGCCCATTATACAGAGTGAAGTAAGCCAGAAAGATAACATTACAGCATACTAACACATATATATGGAATTTAGAAATTTTATATGCCAAACAAAAAGAGACACAGAAGTACAGAACAGACTTTTGAACTCTGTGGGAGAAGGTGAGGGTGGGATGTTTCAAAAGAACAGCATGTATATTATCTATGGTGAAACAGATCACTAGCTCAGGTGAGATGCATGAGACGAGTGCTCAGGCCTGGTGCACTGGGAGGACCCAGAGGAGTCGGGTGGAGAGGGAGGTGGGAGGGGAGATCGGGATGGGGAATAAAAAAAAGAAAAAAAAAAAAAAGATTTCTCAGGAGGCAGGTCATGTGGTCTGGTATTCCCATCTCTTTAAGAATTTTCCAGTTTGTTGTGACCCACATAGTCAAAGACTTTGGCTAGTCAATAAAGCAGAAGTAGATGTTTTTCTGGAACTATCTTGATTTTTCGATGATCCAGCTGATGTTGGCAATTTGATTTCTGGTTCGTATGCCTTTTCTAAATCCAGCTTGAACATCTGGAAGTTCACGGTTCACGTACTGTTGAAGCCTGGCTTGAAGAATTTTGAGCATTACTTTGCTAGAATGTGAGATGAGTGCAATTGTGTGGCAGTTTGAGCATTGTTTGGCATTGCCTTTCTTTGGGATTGGAATGAAAACTGACCTTTTCTAGTCCTGTGGTCACTGCTGAGTTTCCCAAATTTGCTGGCATATTGAGTGCAGCACTTTCACAGCATCATCTTTTAGGGTTTGAAATAGCTCAACTGGAATTCCATCACCTCCACTAGCTTTGTTCATAGTGATGCTTCCTAAGGCCCACTTGACTTCGCATTCCAGGATGTCTGGCTCTAGGTGAGTGATCACACCGTTGTGGCTATCTTGGTCTTGAAGATCTTTTTTGTATAGTTTTTCTGTGTATTCTAACCATCTCTTCTTAGTATCTTCTGCTATGGTTAGGTCCATACCATTTCTGTGCTTAATTGTGCCCATCTTTGCATGAAATGTTCCCTTGGTATCTCTGATTTTCTTAAAGAGATCCCTAGTCTTTCCTATTCTATTGTTTTTCTCTGTTTCCTTGCACTGACCACTGAGGAAGTCTTTCTTATCTCTCCTTGCTATTCTTTGGAACTCTGCATTCAGATGTGTATATCTTTCCTTTTCTCCTTTGTCTTTTGCTTCTCTTCTTTTCTCAGTGATTTGAGGGCCTCATCAGACAGCCATCTTTTCTTTTTGCATTTCTTTTTCTTGGGGGTGGTCTTGATCACTGCCTCCTGTACAATGTCATGGACCTCCATCCCTAGTTCTTCAGGCACTCTGTCTATCAGATCTAATATCTTGAACTTGTCACTTCCAATGTATAATCTTAAGGAATTTGATTTAGGTCATACCTGAATGGTCTAGTGGTTTTCCCTACTTTCTTCAATTTAAGTCTGAATTTTGCAATAAGGAGTTCACGCTCTGAGCCACAGTCAGCTCCTGGTCTTGTTTTTGCTGACTGTATAGAGCTTCTCCATCTTTGGCTGCAAAGAATATAATCAATATCATTTCAGTGTTGACCATCTGGTGATGTTCATGTGTAGAGTCTTCTCTTGTGTTGTTGGAAGAGGGTGTTTGCTATGACCAATGCATTCTCTTGCAAAACTCTGTTAGCCTTTGACCTGCTTCATTCTGTACTCCAAGGCCAAATTTGCCTGTTACTCCAGGTATCTTTGACTTCCTACTTTTGCATTCCAGTCCCCTATAATGAAAAGGACATCTTTTCTGGGTGTTAGTTCTAGAAGATCTTGTAGGTCTTCACAGAAATGTTCAGCTTCAGCTTCTTCAGCATTACTGCTCAGGACATAGACTTGGATTACTGTGATATTGAATGGTTTGCCTTGGAAACAAGCAGATTATTCTGTTGTTTTTGAGATTGCAAACAAGTATTGCATTTCAGACCCTTTTATTGACTATGATGGCCACTTATTTCTTCTAAGGGATTCTTGCCCATAGTAGTAGATATAATGATCATCTGAGTTAAAATCACCCATTCCAGTCCATTTTAGTTCATTGATTCCTAAAATGTCTATCTTCACTATATAACCATGTTAACTAGAATGTTAACATTAGTGCAGCACTTTAACTACACTGCAGACTTTACTCAAATTCATCAGTTGCTGCAATTAGTGAACCTATATTTATATACTATTATTCATTAAAATCTGTATATTATTCAAATTTCTCTAGTTTTGACTCTCTGTGTTGTTCTGTTCCAGGACTAAATCCGGAACACCACATTGCATTGAGTTGTCATGTCTCTTCAATCTCCTTCAATATGTGACCATTTCTCAATCATTTTGCTTCTGTTTTTATTTTTCATGACCTTGATAGATAGAAAATTACTACTGGGCAAGTATTTTGTGGGATATTCCTAAGTTTGAGCTCATCTGGTATTTGCTCATGATTGGACTATAGTTACAGATTTTTGGAAGGATATCATACAAATGAAGCTCACTTCTAATCACATCATGTCTGATGACACACGATCTCAACATGGCTTACTGATGATGTTTGCTTTGATCACTTGGCTAAGTTAGCCTGTCAAGTTTCCACTACAAATTTACTATTTTCTTTTTCCAAACTGTTTTTTAGAATCCATTCACTAAGTCCATCTCACACTCAAGGGGAGGGAAATTAAATATCACCTCCTGGAAGAAGTATCTATATATATTATTTGAAATTTTCTGTAAGAAAAATTTTTTCCTTCTTCACTATTTTTTATTGACTTATTTATTTATATCTGTATGGATTTGTATATATTTATTTTATTTATATTATAATCTAGTACTATTGCTATTTTTGTTCACATTATTCCAGCTTTGGCCACTGAGAACTCTTTTGACTCCTACATCCTGTGGATATTCAACATTCTTTGTCTTCTCCTTTTTCTCCTCATTACCGTTTTTCTTCTTGCACTTTCTTATTTTCTAGCATGAGGTGCTCCAGGTTCATCTTGTATTTTCCCTGAATCAGTCCTAAATTCAAACTTTTTCACAAGGAGCCCTGGGTCCTTTTTTGGACAAAGATATTATAAAGCAAGATCTAGACAAATAAGCATCCATATATTTATATTTATCTATTTGTATATACCTTAAAATGCACATGAATTCATGTTGACATTGATGATTCTAATCCAACATCACAGAGTTCATTCTAATTAACCTACCCCAGCCCCTACCACTTGCTCATTTGTAACTTCTTCCTCAGACAGTGAGAAAACTGGATCCTGTTAGCACAATTTATTTACTTATTTGTTCACCTCTAACATACATGCAGTTTCAGAATTTCTAAACTACACCCCTGTGAGAAACAAATTTGCCAACTAGAGTTGGTATTTGCTTACAAATCGTTTTGGTTTTTACTTACACTGTCTAGTAAACACACAGTTTTCCAAAGTTGTTCAGGTTAACAACTTTTTTCTATACCCACTTTAGTGATGTTATGTCATACATATTCAATACAGTCAGACTCATTTATCACAGTCTGCATTCCATCCCGTCACCACCTGACATCTGGTTGAGTTTTTAATATTTGCATATGGTAAAGTTACTTTGTATTGTACAGTTCAGTGGGGATTTGACAGATGTCTAAGGTCATGTATCCATCATCCCAGTACCATGCAGAACAGTTTCATCACCCTAAAATTCCTTTATGTAGCTTTATTGCCAATTTCTACTTAATTTCCCAACTCCTAGAAACCATTATCTGTCTTCCATTTCTATAGTTTTGCTTTTTTCCCCAGGATATAATGGAAAGTTTGTATATGTAGACTTTTGGTCTGACTTCTTTTCCTCAGCAAAACACACTTAAGTTTCACCCATATTATTGTTTGAATCACTTGAGTAGTAATGCATTGAGTAGATATACCACAGTTTGTTTATTCATTCACCTGCTGGAAAGTATCTTGCTTGCTTCCAGTTTTTGACCATAATGAATAAAGCTACCATAGACATTGGTGTACAGGTTTTTGTCAGAACCTAGATGTTCAGCTCAGTTGTATAAATTCTTGGGAGTAGAATTGCTGGTTTCTATGGTAAGTACATGTTTACCTTTATAAGAAAATGTCAAATTACTTTTTAAAGCAACTGTGCATTCTGCTTCCCAGAGCAGTGAATCATAGTTTCCATGCTCTGCCTCCTCTTCATCACTTGGTGGTGTCAGATTTGTGATTGGTTTACAGAATTCTCTATGTATTCTGGACACTGGTCCTTTGTGAGATACATGCATAACAGATATTTTTTCCTAGTTCAGTTTTTATCTCTTCATTTTCTTAACAATGCCTTTTGATAATAATTTTTAAATTTTCATGAATTCCAATTTATTAATTTTTTGTAGTTAGTGCTTTCTGTGAACTATGTAAGAAATTTTAGGCTATTTCAGGTTTGTTCCAAAATTTTATAATTTTAATTTTCACTTTTAATCTGTGATCTATCTAAAATTAATTTTTGTGTATGATAAGACAAGCATGACGATAAGGTCCATTTGTTTTCCATATGGATATTCAGTTGTTCCAGCATCATTTGTTGAAATGATATTCCTTTTCTCCACTGAAATACTTAGGTAGGTTTATTGAAAACCAGATTGTGTACACAAATATGGGTCTATATCTAGACTTTCTATTCTGTTCCGTTGATCTATTTTGCTATATTACATCAATATCACACTGTCTTAATAAAAATAACTTTATGTAAAATTTTAAAACTTTAGTGTAAGTCTTCCAACTTGGTTCTTCCTTTCAACATTGCTTTAACTCTTGTACTTTCAATTTTTTGAATTGATTTGTTGGTTTCTTCAAAATACCTACTAAGGTTTGAATTGATTTGTCTTTGATCTATAGATTATCTGAGGGAGAATTTGCATCTTTGCAAGACTGAATCCTCGAACATACTATCATACTTCATTTATTTAAATTGTCTTTAATTTTTTTCACCAATACTTTGTAGTATTTAGTTTACAGAACTTGAGATTTTTCATTTAACTTGTCCCTTAGTATTTCAGTATTTTTTGATGTTGTTGTATATGGTATCATCTCCTTGATTTCATTTTCCAGTTGTTTGTTACTAATATGCAGGAGTTCAGTTGGCTTTGTGTATTGACCTTATGTTCTGCAGTCTTAATAAGTTCACTAATTTGTTCTCATACTTGTTCTGTAGATGCTTCAAATTTACTAAATGGATAATCATATCATCTGTGAATAGACATTATTTTATATGTATATAAAATACATCCCTTTTCCCTTTTCATCCATTATGGTTTTTATTTTATTTTTTTTCTTGCCTTGTTGCACAGGACAGAATACCAATTCAGTATTGACTAGAACTGATGGGAATGTGTAGTCTTACTTTGTACCTGATCTTTGGAGGGCAAATCACTCAGTGTTCCATCCTTAAATATGTTAGCAACTGTAGCATTTTGAGGGTTTTGGCAGACAATTTTTATCAGGTTGAAAGGGTTACTGTTTATTCCCAAGTTGCTGAGAACTTTTTCAGTTTTTTTTTTTTCTCATGAATGGGTATAGAATTTTGTGAAATGATTTTTCTATATTTACTGCATAATCATATTTTAATTTTTTCTTTTAATATTTTAATGTAGTGTATTATGCTGACTGATTTTCAACTAGTAAGTCAATCTCATGTCCCTAAGATAAGCTGTAATTACTTGTGATGAATTGACTTTTTATGTATCTCTGGGTTTGACTTATTGGTTTTGTTAAAGGAGTTCCAGGTCCAATTTCATATGGAATATTGGTTTGAAAGTTTTATTTTCTTGTAAAATCATTGTCATATTTTCATGAGTTGTGCTTATTGACCTTGTAAAATGTTATAAATATTCCATTCTCTTATGTATTTGGAAAGATTTGTGTACGATTGTATTATTTCTTCTTTAAATGTTTGCATAAATTCATAGATGTTACCCAAGCCTAGAGTTTTCTTTTTGGTAAGGTTTTAAATTATGAATTCGATTACTTACAAGTTAATACTTAATATTTAGATATTAACATTATGATAATCTAAGTTTTTTCTTAAGTCAGTTTTGATAATTTGTGTCATTTAGGGCATTTATCGATTTTATCTATGTTATCACATTTATTGGCATCATATTTTTTAATACACCCTGTTTCCTTTGGCCACCTCATGCAAAGAGTTGACTCATTGGAAAAGACCCTGATGCTGGGAGGGATTGGGGGCAGGAGGAGAAGGGGATGACAGAGGATGAGATGGCTGGATGGCATCATGGACATGAGTTTGAGTAAACTCCGGGAGTTGGTGATGGACAGGGAGGCCTGGCGTGCCGCGATTCATGGGGTCGCAAAGGGTCGGACGCAATTGAGCGACTGAACTGATCTGAATTTCCTTTTAAGGTTTGTAGAATCTGTAACAATCTCTTTCATTTCTGGTATTGGTCATTGTGTTTCTCTTTTTTGAGAGAGATTCCCGGTGGTAGGAAGTAGTTATGCATGTTACAGCAACAGGTCAGTTGTCAATGTCTCCTTTGAGACATAAGAGGAAAGCTTCTAGCTGTTCATTCTTCTTGTTCTCCTAACCTCAGCTGTAGAGAAAACTTAGTCCACATGTTTATCTCTTCTGTAAATCTTAGAGACCAAAGAGACCCGCCATCTCACTAAGGATATCATGGGCCCACTCACCCATTCCATGGTCTTCATCCATCCACCCTAAGTTGCTTCAGTTGTGTCCAACTCTGTGGCCTATGGATCTCAGCCCAGCAGGCTCCTCTGTCCATTGGATTCCAGGCAAGAATACTGGAAGAGCTTCCCCCTTCTTTCTCCATGGGATCTTCCTGACCCAGGGATCAAACCCACATCTCTTAGGTCTCCTGCATGGGCAGGTAGGTTTTTGCCACTAGCACCAGCAGGGAAGGCCTTCTCCTGGATCCACCTCACTTAGCTCCTTGATATAGGGCCCGTCAGTGATGTCCTTTGAGTCAGGCCTCAGATGGAACAGATTTATGACTCATTGACTCATGCCCTCTAATTATATTTTGCTTGCTGGTATCAACAGCTGCTGGTCCTTCAGGAGATGGTAGGGTGGCATGAAAGTTGAAAGTGAATGAAGTTGGTATATGTTAAGGTGTCCAAATTTCCATTTCAGGGTCCAAATTTTATTTCTTAAATTTAAGTTCATAAACATCATCTACAAGACTCTATCTAAATGTTCCCACAGTATTTCTAGTACTCTAGACAAGCTCCAGAGTCACTTCTTATTTTTAACTCCATATATTTAATTTTGTCCCCAAAGAATTTGCAAAGGGACATGGAAGCCAAATCAATTAATTGTACTCCTGGAATAGGGAACTCTTTTCCTTTTTTCCTCAGTAAATTTTAAAGAAATATTATTTATTTAAAAATTCTAATCAGGAGGCATCACTATCTGACATTTTCTCTCAATTTGACCTTTCCTCAACATCCCTGAAACCTCTAAAAAATGTTGTATTCCAAGCATTTCTGCTTGCCGAATGCCACTTTATTTGCTTCTATTTCTCTCCTTTCTCTCTTCAGTTATAAGGTCATTTACATGAAAATGGCATCTAAGATGGCTTATCAATATGTTATGATTATTTTCACCTGCAGCAAGGAATACTCTCACATCTTTTATTGTTGCCATGGAAGCAATTATGCTATCAAAGAAGAGAATTTATATTTCAGTTAGGGTAGAAATCAGTTGGACAGATAATGTTGAAAAAATGAAAAAGTGCCTGCTTTTTGTACCTAAAGGAAAACAAAGTAAAATTTAGGTAGCAATTAGTCATTTCATTTTGAGACTATCTATAAGAATGTAAAAATCAAATATGGAGGCAAGTGTGTGTATTTTACCCATGCAATAAAGCTAAGGAGTGTCAGTCTGTGTCTTGACTGCTCTTTAATCTTTGTCAATTGAGTTAGGTCGCACACAAAAATCACTCTAACTTGAATATGTCTGCATGTTCGGTCGTATCCAATTCTTTGCCACCCCATGGACTGCAACACACCAGGCTTCTCTGTTCATAGGCTTTTCCTGGCAGGAATACTGGAGTGGGTTGCCATTTCCTCCTCCAGAGGATCTTTCTGACCCAGGGATCAAACTGGCATCTCCAGGGTCTCCTGCATTGCAGGTAGAGTCTTTCCCACTGAACCACCTGGGAATCACTCTAACTTGAATATACTTCTATTTTAACAAGCTAACCCATAACTTAGATCATGATTCTTCCAGCAAGATGGGGACAATTCCATCTGTTCATGAAGCTTCTCACAAAATTAATCTTGAAAAATGAAGTGTAGTCATTCATCACAGAGGTCACTGAGTTATATAGTGATTTTTATATAGTCTCTACTTGGGAGAATCTTTTTTCTAATTTTCCAATAAAACTCATCCATGCTTGTTATGTCTTCATTATCTTCCAAATTATAAATGAGTATTGTCAAAGAAGGTAGTATTTGAATATTGAAGAGAAGTAACTTGAAGGTAAGCTATTTTGAAAAGAGAAACAATTTAAATGGAAAGGTAAATTACAAACTTTAACTTGAAGTTGAGGTAGGTAAAATATATGACTTCAAAACATTTCAAAAATTATTGTCAGAAACCAAACACAGTTGCGTCTAATGGGCTATTTTGAAAGTTTTCTCTTTAATTTTATTTCTACAAATGTTTTTCTTCTTTTAGGCTATTCATAGTTAAGTATTTGGATCCTTGCTATCACATATAATTTGCTTTCTAATAATTTTTTAATTTATCCTCTGAAGAACTCAGTTACTCTGAACCTGCTGAGACTGGGGTGTTTGGGACAGAGGAAGAATGAATGAAGACGTTTTCTATCATTGTTTTCTTCCAAAAGAGCTGATTTTATGCAGCACATCATGATTAACTAGGGACTGAGCAATCTGGCTGTGCCACTTTGCAGAACAGTAATGGAATGTCATTCTTTGGACAGTTTTAGAAATGGGGAAGGATATGTATTGTGTAACTGAAGGAGCTCTGAGTTGATATGTTTTTACATATGTTTAATATATTGTAGTTTATATATGTTCATATAAATATAAATATGTTTATATAAGTATATATATGTTTATATAAATGTAAATATGTTTATATAAATATATTGTTTATATTAAACAATATATGTTTAATATATTGTAGCTCCTGTGCTAACTACTTTATATTAGAGTATTGTAGTGGTCACAGGCTTCTGAATCAGTCTGGTTTTGAATTTGAACTCTTCACTTACTATTATGAGATGGTGGGCAACTTATTTAACCTATCTCTGCCTTTTATTAGCTAGGAAAATAATACTTTGTCCACCTTTAAGACTTGTTGCAAGGCACATAATCGGGGCTATATAATATTTGCAATTACCTTTAACAATTAAACCTATGAAGGAACCACTGTTACTATTTCCATTTTACAGATGACAAAGTGGATGGTTAGAGAGGCTCCACAGCTTGCCCTAAGTCATGCTCCTAGTTCAATGGCAAGATCAGAATCTGAAGCTAGGCCTATTTGCTTTTAAAGACATTATTCTTTATGATTATACCAGATGTGACTCTGCTTCTAAATAACTGTACGATACTGGGGAAGCTAGTTAACCCTTCAGAGCCTCCCTTATACGACTGTATGACTACAGAGAACCCCGGGACTTAATGTAAACAAAATGACTGACCCACTTAGCAGAAGTCTCTTGTTTATGAAGTGAGGAAGTCTCTGTCACTAGAAGTGATTTGACATAATGCGGAAGGAAGCTAGCTACTTGCTAGCTGTGAGTTTTGGGGCAAACAAACCAGTTTTCTCAAGTCTCATTGAGATTCAGTCATTATCAATTTTCAGTGCCTGCCAGCGTTACACCAGATGAGGATAATATTCCGCAGATGAGTCAACCTCTAAAGGCGGTTGCAGTGTCAGATAAAATATTTGACACAAAACGGCTGATTGCATAGCATCTGTGCTCTGCATTCAAGAATGGCCTATGTTCTCTGTGGACCGCCCTGCAATCCCTTTTGACTCAGAACCAGACAACCCAGACAGGTCTGAACAAGGCAGGGATCTCTGACCCAGGGCTTGTCTTCCTTTGAAACTTTGCATTCTTATGTTTCACTCCTCTTCTCCTCTACCATTCCACTTCTAGTTGGACTGAGAAAACCATTCGATGTTCAGCAACAGAGGTCCATGTTTTAGGAACCAAAGTGTCAGAAAATTGTGCTTTATTCCATTCTTCTATTTTTTATATATCTTTGGTGTGGCTCTGCCACTTCTTTGGGATTCGTTTTGAGTAAGTTACTTTTCTCACTAAACCTCAGTTTTGTTTTTCTTTCTTAAATTTGTGAACTGAGGATAATAAGAACCGCTTCCATAAGTTAAATATGATAGTAGAATTACATATGATAATGCATATAAAGTGCGGACAAAGTATGTTCTAACAGTAACTCCCAGTGTGTGCTAACGGTAGATAGTTAACTGGTGAGAAGAGCTCTGAGGATAAGGAATGAAATAAAACTCGAGTTATAAATCTTGTTTCTTGGAACTCTGATCCAAGATGATAGAAAAGGCCAACTGTTTCCTTAAATTATAATTTTGAAATTTTCTGTGATTCATGTTTTCTTTGTCTAACGTTAATATGGATAATCAAGTGAATCATATGTAGTCAAAATTTGATATTATTATTTTGCTAAGAATGTTGGATTTTAAGCAGAGATATTTGTCCTCAAAACTGTGTGATGAATTCTTAAGTATATATGGCCAGGGGAAAGGCAGAATGCCTACCATTGATGATTTTTCAAATGAATGAATGCTTTCTGAGGTGTAACTTACCAGCAAGGGCACAAGCCCATTGAACATGGTTTGGTCTAGAGTATCAGGTTTTTTGAAAGCATGCTGAAACGGTCTTTTTTTCTACATGAGTTCACAGTTTCACAAACAATATTTATGATGAAAGTCATAGAGAGGACATAAGCACAAAGGAACAAGAATTGAAGAAATCTTTTAATTGCATTTGTGGGCATGGCTTGCCCACTGAGGATATTTTATTGGAGGCACTGCTTTAAACAAAATGAATAGGAAGAGGAGTTTGAGAAGGTTCCTAGAGAAGCTAGAGTTTTGTAAGACGGATCAGTGATGGAGTCAAAGAGCCTGTCAATTTGTGAAAATAAAAAGTAGCACATTCACATCTCAATATAACTTTGGGAAGGGGCATCAGCAGGAGTAGAATGGATGGACTAAGGGTGTATTGAGCTAATTTGCCTAAGAATAATAGCAGGACAGTAGAAAGTACACTGTCTTTATATGAGGTTTTAAAATTACTCTTAGTGGCTCTCTTGCTAGACAGTCCATCAAGATGCTAAACTTAGCGTCACCTTTTATTTCTTCTCTTAAAAAAAAATTTTTTTTTTGATGTGGAGCATTTTAAAAGTCTTTATTGAACTTTTTACAATATTGCTTCTGCTTTAAGTTTTGATTTTTTGGCCATGAGGCATGCGGGGTCCTAGGTCCCTGACCAAGGATTGAATCCACACCCCCTACATTGGAAGGTGAGATCTTAACCACTGGACCACCAGCAAAGTCTCTGTTTGTTCTCTTTTATCAAACCCTTTTGGGTTGTTTTTACTGTGTTCTCTCGTGAATTCATGACTGGTCTTGCCATTTTCTATATGGGCTCAACTCCAGAAAAAAGTTTCCAGTGAAAATGACCATTTCTTACCTCAAATATTTACTTTTTTCTGAATTCACAATGGCTCCTACTTTAACAGTGGACAAAGTACAGACTCATCTTTCCATTCTAGGCTTTCTCTTTGAATCTAGTCTTCTCTCTTACTATATATAATAAATGCTCCCTAAGCATCCAGTATGTATCACATGTTCTCCTAGGTACCCATGATCGTGTAATAAAACAGTGTGTGCCCTTGTGGGGCTACAAGATCAATATTTGAAGCATTCCTTAAATCATAAGTTACTTCACACCCATTAACGTGGCTATTATAAACAAAAAAGAAAATAACAAGTGTTGGAGACACTGTGGAAAAATTGGAATCTCTCTGCACTGTTAATGGGAATGTAAATATTGTAGCTGCTGTGAAAAAAAGCACAGCAGTTCCTCAAAAAATTACCCTTAGAAAAAAACACAATCTAGCAATTCCACTTTTGGACATAGACCCCAAAGAATTCAAAGCAGACTCTAACAGATATGTGTGACCCTTGTTCACAGCGGCATCATTCACAATAGCCAAAAGGAAAGCCACCCAAATGACCATTAATGGAAAATATGGTATATATGTATGCAACAGAATATTATTCTGCTTTAAAAAGGAGGGAAATTCTGACATATGCAATAAAATGGATGAACCTTGAAGGCATCGTGCTAAGTAAAATAACCACTCACAGAAGGACAGATGCTCTAGGTTTCTAGTTACATGTTGAGATAACAGTTGTCAAATTCACAGAGACATAAGGTGAAATGGTGGTTTCTGGAAGCTGGGGAAGGATGGAATGGAGAGTTAGTGTTTAAAGTGTCCCAAGTTTCAATTTGAAAAATGAAAATATTCTGGAGACAGATGATGATGATGAAGTAATTGTCATGTATATTTTACCACAATAAAAATAAAAGAAAGAAACTATTAGGTAATAATTAGCAAGTTATACACTCCCCCAAAAACTGAGTCAGCAAGGTATATGAAATCCATGTTGTTGTTCAGCCTCTAAGTCATGTCTAGTACTTTGTGACTCCATGGATTGTAGCATGCCAGACTTCCCTGTCCTTCACTGTCTTTGGAGTTTGCTCAGATACAAGTCCATTGAGTCAGTGATGCTTTTAACATCTTGTACATCTCATCCTCTACCATTCCTTTCCCCTTTGCCTTTAATCTTTTCCAACATCGGGGTCTTTTCCAGTGAGTTGTCTCTTCCCATTGGGTGGCCAAAGTATTGGAGCTTCAACTTCAGCATCAGTCCTTCCAATAAATATTCAAGGTTGATCTCTTTAGGATTCCCTGCTTTGATCTCCTTGCAGTCCAAGGGACTCTCTAGAGTCTTCTCCAGCACACAACTCAAAAGGATCAGTTCTTTGGTGCTCAGCCTTCTTTATGGGCCAAATCTCCCATCTGTACGTAACTACTGGATAAAAACCATACCCTTGACTATATGAACCTTTGTCAGCAAAGTAGTGGTTCTGCTTTTTAATACACTGTCTAGCTTTGTCATAGATTTTTTTCCCAAGGAGCAAGCATCTTTTAATTTCATGGCTGCAGTCACTGCAGTGATTTTGGAGCCAAAGAAAATAAAATCTGCCACTGTTTCCACTTTTCCCCCATCTATTTGCCATAAAATGATGGGACAGGATGTCATGATCTTGGTTTTTGAATTTTGAGTTTAAAGCCAATTTTTCACTCCCCTCTTTCACCCTCATCAAGAAGCTCTTGAGGTCCTCTTCACTTTCAGCTCTATGAGTGGTATCAGCGCATATCTGAGGTGGTTGATGTTTCTCTTGGCAATCTTGATTCCAACTTGTGATTCATTCAGTCCAGTATTTTTCATGATGAAATCTGCATATAAATTAAATAAGCAGTATGATAATATACATTCTTGTTTTACTTCTTTCCTAATTTTGAGCCAGTTAGTTGTTGCATGGTTCTAACTGTTGCTTCTTGACCCGCATACAGTTTTCTCCAGAGACAAGTAAGGTGGTCTGGTACTCTCATCAATTTAAGTATTTTCCACAGTTTGTTGTGATCTACACAGTCAAAGGCTTTAGCATTGACAATGAAGCAGAAGTAGATGTTTTTCTGGAACTCTCTTGCTTCTCCATAATCCAACAAATGTTGGCAATTTGATCTCTGGTTCCTCTGCCTTTTCTTTTCTTTTCTTTTTTTTTTTCATTTATTTTTATTAGTTGAAGGCTAATTACTTTACAATATTGTAGTGGTTTTTGCCATACATTGACATGAATCAGCCATGGATTTACATGTGTTCCCCATCCCAGTCCCCCCTCCCGCCTCCCTCCCCAGCTAATACATCTGGAATTTCTCGGTTCACATGCTGCTGAAGACTAGCTTGAAGGATTTTGAGCATAACCTTGCCAGTATGTGAAATGAACTCATTTGCATGGTAGTTTGAACACTTTTTGGCACTGCCCTTTTTTGAGATTGGAATAAAAACTGACCTTTTCCAGTTCTGTGATCACTGCTGAGTTTTCCAAATTTGCTGGCATATTGAGTGCAATACTTTCACAGCATCATCTTTTAGGATTTGAAATAGCTCAGCTGGAATTCCATCATCTCCACTAGCTTTGTTTGTAGAAGTGCTTCCTAAGGCCCTCTTGATTTCACACTCCAGGATGTCTAGCTCTAGGTGAGTGACCACACCGTTGTGTTATTCAGGTCATTAAGATCTTTTTTTTTTTTCTTGTATAGTTCTTCTGTGTATCCTTGCCACCTCTTCTTAATATCTTCTGCTTTTGTTAGGTCCTTACCATTTCTGTCCTTTATCATACCTATCCTTGCATAAAATATTCCCTTGTTCTCTCCAAATTTCTTGAAGAGATCTCTGTTCTTTTTCACTCTGTTGTTTTCCTCTATTTCTTCGTATTGTTTATTTAAGAAGGGCTTCTTATCTCTCCTTGCTAGTCTCTGGAACTCTGCATTCAATTGAATATATCTTTCCCTTTCTTCCTTGCCTTTCACTTCTCTTCTTTCCTCAGCTATTTGTAAAGCCTCCTTAGACAACCACTTTGCCTTCATGCATTTCTTTTTCTTTGAGATGGTTTTGGTCACTGCCTCCTGTATAGTGTTACAAATCTCTGTCCATGATTCTTTAGGCACTCTGTCTACTAGCTCTAATTTGTCACTTCCACTGTATAATCATAAGGGATTTGATATAGATCATACCTGAATGGTCTAGTGGTTTTCCTTACTTTCTTCAACTTAAGCCTGAATGTTTGCAATAAGGAGCTTATGATCTAAGCCGTAGTCAGCTCTAAGTCTTGTTTTTGCTGACTGAATAGAGCTTCTCCTTCACTGGCTGCAAAGAACACAATCAATCTGATTTCAGTATTAACCAACTGGTGATGTCCATGTGTAGAATCATCTCTTTGGTGGTTGGAAAAGGGTATTTACTCTGACCAGTGTGTTCTTTTGACGAAACTCTGATAACCTTTGCTCTGCTTCAGTTTGTACTCCAAGACCAAACTTACCTGTTACTCCACATATCTCTTGACTTCCTAATCTGGCACTCCAAAACTCTATGATGAAAAGGACAGTTTTTTTGGTGTTAGCTCTAGTAGGTTTTGTAAGTCTTGTGTTCACAAGCATTTCAGCTTCCTTGGCATTAGTGGTTGGATAGACTTGGATTACTGTCATCTTGAATTGTTTGCCTTGGAAACAAACCAAGATCATTCTGTCATTTTTGAGGTTACACCCAAGTGCTGCACTTTGGACTCTTTTTCATTGACTTTGGGGGCTATTCCATTTCTTTTAAGGGATTCTTGCCCACAGTAGTAGATATAATGGTCATCTGAATTAAATTTGCCCCGTTCCTAGCCATTTCAATTCACTGATTCCTAAGATGTCAGTGTTCAATCTTGCCATCTCCTGCTTGAGTGTGCCCAATTTACCATGATTCATGATTCTAACATTCCAGGTTCCTATGCAATACTGTTCTTTACAGCCTCGAGCTTTAGTTTCACCACCAGACATAGCCACAATTTAGCATTATTTCTGCTTTGGCCCAATTGCTTTATTCTTACTGTATCTATGAGTAATTACCCTCCACTCTTCCCCAGTAGCATACTGGACATCTTCCAATCTGGGGGGCTCATCTTCGGGTGTTATATCTCTTTTCCATTTCATACTGTCCATGGGGTTCTCCAGACGAGAATACTGGAGTGGATTGCCATTTCCTTCTCCAGTGGACCACATTTTGTCAGAATTCTTCACTATGACCCATCCATCCGGGGTGGCCCTGCAGGGCATGGCTTATAGCTTCATTGAGTTATGCAAGCCCCTTCACCACCACAAGGCTCTGATCCGTGAAGGGGAGAGGAAGTCCATCGATGATGCCAAAATAAATGATCACAATGAAACAAATGAGAGGAAAGATAAATATATAATAAGAATTCTCCAAATAGGTATAGAATAAAAGGATAAGACAAAGATAATTAATACAATATAAGAGAAGAAAATTTAACTGAATTGAGGAAGAACACCAGTTTGAAAAGTGTACAGGCTCTTTATTAATAAGTACAATAAATTAATTAAACAGAAAAACACATGTTTTGGTGCAGTTTTTCCAAAAATAAATTCAGAAAACACTAGTCCTGCATGACATTCTGAGTGGAGAGAAAAGGTGACTACATACTAATATATTTTGGAACTAGTATGTGTATATTATCTGCCTCATAGTGTTAGTTGCTCAGTTGTGTCTGACTCTTTGCAACCCCATGGACTGTAGCCTGCCAGTCTCCTCTGTCCATGGGATTTCCCAGACTGGAGTGGGTTGCCGTATCCTTCTCTAAGGAATCTTCCCAACCTAGGAATTGAACCCAGGTCTTCTACATTGTAGGCAGATTCCACTTCATAGATGTTTAAAAAATTCATGAGCTCTGAGTATCCCAATGATGACAAAACTGTTAATTTGTATCTAACCCAGCACTTTCATGATTTATTTGAGCAAAAAGTCTATTAATATTCTAAAACACACCTTGGAAAGAATTATATAATTGAAAGTGCATGGGTGACTTCCCTGTGGCTAAGACTCCACACTCCCAATGCAGGGGGCTAAGGTTCAATCGCTGGTTAGGGAACTAGATCCCACGTGCCACAACTAAGAGTTTGCATGCTACAAGTAAATATCCTGAGTGCTTAAAACCTGGTGGTGGTGGTTTAGTTGATAAATCATGTCCAACTCTTACGACCCCATGGACTGTAGCCCACCAGTTTCTTCTGTCCATGGGATTTTCCAGGCAAGAATACTGGAATACATTGCCGTTTCCTTCTCAAGGGGATCTTCCTGACCCAGGAATCGAACCTGGGTCTCCTGCATTGCAGTCAGATTCTTTACTGACTGAGCTATGAGGGAGAACCTGGTGCAGACATACAAATAAGTAAGTAAATAAATAAATATTTTTAAAAAGTAGATAGGATTTTTTAGTTGGAAGGCCTGGGTTTGAATGCCATTTTTCTGTCTCAGTTTTCTCATTTATGAAGTGATCATAGTAATAATAATAGTATCTACTTTATGAAGTCGAATGCTAGAAGTTAAGATTGCTTAACAAAGTAATCCATTAGTTGATTTAATTGATTAATCAACCAGTTACCACCTATTGACATATATATTACAGTAAAAAGTAGTATCTTGAAAGAGTAGGATTCTGAAAGGGCACAAGTTGATGGGGAGATATGAAAATTGAGTCATAACTGGGGATCATCATTGACCAGAGTGATGTTCTATAACTAGACACCTGGGGGTTCGTTTGTGTATGTATTGATGGTGAGTTGGCCAGAATTTCTTAATAAATGAACAAAGCTAAAAACAAATTTGGGATTAGCTAAACTATGAGTCAGTAACTACTCCTACCAATAAAATAATCCTTTGTGATCTCATATAAACCCAGTACTGGCCTAGGAAACTAATTCGTCTGGGTCTTTGTACCATTAATTATGTCCCTATATGAGCTGCTGGAGAGATCTAACCTTTTTCTCAATGTGACAGTTTTCCTTTGCAAACTAAAATTCAAAGAGAACTCTAATCTTGTTTGTTGCAGTTCATCAAAGGATGACCTTGTGAGTAATACTTGAGATAAGAAATTTTAAGGATTATGCATATCTTGGGTTTTTCCCAAATGCATATAAAGTAATTCAAATATGCATATAACCTTTGCTTAATTTGATAGACTGCATCTGAAGTTTTGTCCTTGAATGATTATCTGAAAGTCCTGTTTTTCAATCTATGTATTTCTGACCTTGGGTAATTTTTTAAATAAAAAGATGGCCTTGAATAGTTATCTAAAGTGATACATGTGTTCCCAGCAGGTTTTCCTGGGCTCTCGCCTATAAATAGATTTTTCTTCCTGTGGTTCCCTCATTTTGCCATGCTAACAAATGCATGACTTCTGGAAGAGTATAGATGTGTGTTCCATGAATATGTCCATTAATGCTAATAATGGTACAATCAATTCACATTAATTACCTTGTTAAAGGACTCACCATTGGCAAAACAAACAAACAAAATATCCATTATATTGTAAAAACAGTTCCAGAATGTTAACAAGTAGAATTTTATAGCTTTCTGTGTGATGGATTACACTTTTTAATACTTCAAGTAATCACGGGAAACTCTACTATCCAAGAATTGATTATAATACAGAAATGATTAATAAATATTTAGATCTTAAACTAACTCAGACTTGTAAATTCTAGGTCATATCCAGGAAAATAGAACCTAATGGAATTGTCCCTTGGGATGAACAGTCTTGGTTTGAGAAATACGGCAGCTCTACATTTTATAGAGATGGCCCTTGGCATAAAAAGTGATGAATCTAAGAAAAAATTTAAAGGGTTAAATATATACATATTCATGCACTTTAATTTTTAACGCTATATAAATTTAATATTTTTCAGGTGTCATGAATGTGTTTGGAACTATATTCGACTAAGGTCAACTCTGATGTATAAGAATGTGCCATTTAGGAAAATTTCATTTTCTGATATAAAATACTCATTCTGATGCTTGTGTTTCAACCCTGAAAGTTCAGGGGCAATTAACTTCATTTGGCATAGTTAGAAGAAAGTTGTCTTCAGAATAAACAGATTCAGATTGTGCTGATTATTACCATATTCATAGAATCAGATTAGCTTTCTCAGGATTTTTAAACATATACTCTTTTATATAAACAAAATCTTATATCCTACTTTCATATTATAGAAAATTTACAAATATACATGTAACATGACTTAAAAATTAACTTGATAAAATAAATTTTACATCAAAACGTAAATGGCTTTATCATGTGATATAAATTTAAGGCTTGACTTGGCTTGACTGTGAGGTGTGAGCAGAGTGTAGGTCAATTTCGTGATAAATTTGTGGGAAAAGAGAAACTAGTCTCTCTATGGTGATTTCCTAGCAATTGTCTAAGGGGATCAAGTCACACAATTTTGAAACTTGTTAGACAGAGCCTGGAATAGATTGAAAATGATTAAGCATACGTTTCCTTGAACATTCAAAATGGGAAATGTCAGCATCATAACAGGAAAATATTGTCTGGTTTCAATTTACAGAAAAGATAAATATAATTTAATGTTCTGCTTTAGAAGATTTTTCACAGAATATAGACAAATATATTAGCACTAATTCCTATAGTGATAGTTGATTTGGATGAAGTAGTTAGGATTATTATCTTCATTTTAGAGATGAAATTGAGTGAAGTATAGGATTTAGGACTTAGATTAAGTAATAGCCCAAGATCACACACCTAGCAAATGAGAGAACCTAGATTTGAACGTAGGGCTCTTTGACTCCTAAGTCCCTAATCTTGATTGTAGCTTACAATGTACATGATTGATACTATTAAGCAGTGCTATGATGTCTGCTGCCTCTATTAATGCATTAAAACTTAAAATATCCCTGGGAAATTTGCCAAAATCTTCTGAGAATTGTTTCCTACATTCGGAGTAAAATTTCTCCCTTGTTTTAACAATGCAGAAACTATAGCTTTTATGTCTCAGCTCTGATCAAGCACATTTTCTTTAGCAATCTCTATACAGAGTTAAATATAAAGATATTCTTTATGTTGCTACAATCAGGTAGCACCTCACACCCACCAGAATGGCCATCATTAAAAAGTCTACAAACAACAAATGCTGGAGAGGGTGTGGAGAAAAGAGGATACTCTTACACTACGGGTCAGAATGTAAATTGATACAGCCACGGCGGAGAATGGTATGGAGATTCCTTAAAACACTAAAAATAGAATTACCATATGACCCAGCAATCCCACTACTGGTCATATACCCCGAGAAAACCATGATTCAAAAAGACACTTGCACGCCAATGTTCACTGCAGCACTATTTATAGCAGCCAGGACATAGAAGCAACCTGAATGCCTATCAACAGAGGAATGGACAAAGAACATGTGATACATATATACAATGGGATATTGCTCAGCCATAAAAAGAACAAAATCCGTTCATTTGCTGAGATGTGGATGGACCTAGAGACTGTCATAGGGAGCAAAGTGCGGCAGAAAGAGAGAACATATATTGCATATTAATGCATATATGTGGAATCTAGAAAAATGTTATAAATGATCTTATTTGCAGAGCAGAAGTAGAGAATAAATGTATGGACACCAGCAGGGGGAAGGGAAGTGGGATAAATTGGGAGATTGAGGTTGACATATATATATCTTATTGATACTGTGTATAAAAATAGCTAACTATGAGAACCTACTGTATAGATCAGGGAACCCCACCCAGTGCTCTGTGGTGACCTGTATGGGAAGGAAATCCAAAAAAGGAGGGAATGTCTGTGTACATAGAGTTGATTTACTTTGCTGCACGGTAGAAATGAACACAGCGTTGTAAAGCAACTGTACTCCAATAAAAATTAATTTAAAATGGCCATCAGTAAAAAGTCTACAAATAATAAGTGTGGGAGAGGATGGAGAGAGAAAAGAACCCTCTTACACTCTTAGTGGGAATGTAAATTGGTGCAGCCTTTGTGGAGAACAGTATGGCGTTTCCTTAAAAAAAACTAAAAAAGAGTTACATATGAGCCTGTGATTCCACCGCTGGGCGTATATCTGTATATTGAGAGAAGACTTTAATACAAAAAGCTACATGCATCCACTCCAAAGTGTGGAAGCAGCATTCACACTATAACCTTCATGAGAATCTTCAGTGATATGAGGTTTTCTGTTTTTGCTTTTAATGCTTAGTGATTAAAAGAGAAGTTTCTGTGAATTTCCTATAGACTTTGCGGCTTTATTTCTCACACAGGCTGATAGTATGTGCTACACAGAATCATGCTTTGCAACAAAACAAACGGTGACAACAAATAAAATATAGTCCCTCATATTTTTCATTTTTAAAAAGGCTTTTATGCTTTTCAATTCAAGTTTTTCTCAAGTCAAAGGGGCCCTACTGCTGTAGATAGACAACAGCCAGAGTAAACTGTATTCCCTTCTTTGCTAGCTCTGTGACTTACCATTGAGCACACAACCAAAGGGCCAGGAGAGGCTGGAATCCACCGCTCTGGTTCACCAGACCCCATGCCTTGGTTAAGCTCTGTCATCCAGCAAAAATTCCTCCAAGCTTGGAGATGCATTCAAGTTTTGTGTGTATCAATAGTTTATAGTTTTACTTTTTTTAATTTCTGAGTAGTGTTTCATGATGTACCAGAGTTTATTTAACCATTATCCTATTAAAAGCATCTGACTTGCTTCCACTGTTTGGCTACTGTGAATAAAGCTGGCTACTGTGAATAAAGCTTCTATGAACATGATATATAGGTTTTTGGGGGCACAGAAACTTCCATCTCTCTGATGCTGAAGAGCACAATTTCTGGGTCATATGATAATTACATGTTTTGTTTCATAAGAAACCACCAGACTGTTTCCCAGAGTGGCTGAACATTTTCCATTCCCATCAGCAATATACGAGTGATCCAGTTTCTCAGCATCCTTGCCAGCTCTTGAGGTTATCACTAAGTTTTATCTTGGGCTTGCCAGGTGGCTCAGAGGTAAAGAAGCTGCCTGCCAATGCAGGAGATGCAGAAGACATGGGTTCCATCCCTGGGTTGGGAGGATCCCCTGAAGGAGGAAATGGCAACTCACTCCAGTATTCTTATCTAAAATATCCCACGGACAGAGGAGTCTGGTGGGCTACCGTCTGTGGGGTCACACAAAGAGTCAGACACAACTCAGCACTCATGATAAGTTTTATTTTAGCTGTTTTGATGGGTGTTTGGTGATGTCTCATGTTGTTGTGTTTTTAATGTGCATTTTCCTAGTAGTTATAAAGGTTAATCATATTTTCATGTGTTTATTTGCCATCTGTACATTCTCTTCAGTGAAAGGGCTCTTCATGTCTTTTTAAAAAGTTAATTAATTTATTTTAATTGGAGGATAATGACTTTACAATACTGTGGTGGTTTTTGCCATACATTGTCATGAACCAGCCACGGGTGCACATGTGTCCCCCTGATCCTGACCCCCCTCCTACCCCCCTCCCCACCCCATCCCTTTGAGTTGTTCCAGAGAACCAACTTTGAGTGCCCTGCTTCATGCATCAAACTTTCACTGGTCATTGGTTTTACACAAACACACTTCAATCCTATTCTCTCAAATCATCCCACTCTCACCTTCTCCCACATAGTCTAAAAGACTGTTTTTACATCTGTGTTTCTTTTGCTGCCTTGCATATAGGATCGTTGTTACTATCTTTCTAAATTCCATATGTTTGCGTGATTATACTGTATTGGTGTTTCTCTTTCTGACTTCTCTGACTCTGTATAATAAGCTCCAGTTTCATCCACCTCATTAGAACTGACTCAAATGCATTCCTTTTTGTAGTTGAGTAATATTCCATCGTGTCTCTTTCGTGTCTTCTTAAAAGGAATGTCTGCATCTGGCTGCGTCAGGCCTCAGCTGCGGCACCGGATCTTCGCAGTGTCCTGCAGGATCTTCTGTCGCGGGGCACGGGCTCTCTATTTGTGGCCCGTGGGCTCAGTAGCTGCGGCAGCTGGGCTTAGCTGCTCTGTGGCCCATGGGATCTTAGTTCCCTGACCAGGGATCAAACTTGCATCCCTTGCATTGCAAGGTAGAGTCTTGACCCCTAGACCACCAGGAAAGTCCCATTTCTTCATATCTTTTGCCTGTTTTCAAATTGCATTTTTTAAAAACTGTTATTCCCAGAGAACTTTATTTACCTAACAGTCTATTGTTGGATATGTAGTATGAAATATGTTTTCTCACTCTGTAGCTTGGCTTTTTATCCTCTGAACAGGATCTTTTGCACAAAAAATATTCTTTATTTTGATGGGTTCTGAGTTACCAAGTTTTCCTTTGATGTCCGGTCTAAGAACTCTTTGCATAGCCGTAGATCCCAAAGATTTTATTTTATTTTTCCTGTAAGTGTATTATTGTTGTTTATTCACCAAGTTGTGTCTGACTCTTTTGTGACCCCATGGACTGTAGCCTGTCAGGCTCCTCTGTCTATGGGATTTCCCAGGCAAGAATACTGGAGTGGGTTGCCATTTCCTTCTGCAGGGGATCTTCCTGACCCAGGACGGACCCTACATCTCCACATTGGCAGACCACTGAGCCACCAGGGAAGCTCAAAAGTTGTATAGCTTTATGTTTTACATGGAAGTGCATGCTTAATTTTGAGTTAGTTTTTGAGTAATGTGTGATGTTTAGGTTCTTTCTTTTTTTTTTTTTTTTGCCCATGAAAGTCCAATTGCTTTGGCATCATTTGATGAAAAAGTTACCTTCCTTCCCTTAAATTGCTTTACACCTTTGAAAAAAAAATCAACTGGGCATAAATGTGTGACTCTGTCTCTGGATTATCTGTACTGGTCATTGAACCTGTGTGTTTATTCCACTTACTATTATAGCTTTTTAGTAGGCCTTTGTATCAGAATAATTCCTTCTATTTTATTCTTATTTATTTTAGCTATCCTACAGCCTGTACCTTTCCACATGAATTTTAGAATAAACTTGTCTATGAATTTCATTAAGCTGGTAGTTCGACTTTGGGGGAGATCTGACATCTTCACTATGTTGAATCTTCCAATTCATAAACTTCCATTTTTTGTCTTCTTTGATTTCTTTCATTAGCATTTTGTAACTTTCAACATACAGATCTTGAGCATATTTTTAAAGTGTAAATCTAAGCATTTCATTTGCTTTCAGAATAAATGGTGCTATATTTTTGTTTGTTTCTACAGGTTAATATATAGAAATCTGACTGATATATATGTTGGGATGATTTCTTTAAAGTTGTTCCTAGTTCAAAAACCTCCTATAGTATTAAAACTTTTCATTAGTTATTTCAATCAGCAGATATTTACTGGGAGCCTTCTGTATGCCAAGAACTATTCTAGGTAATAGGGATAGAACAATTTAAAAAAAATTAGAATTCCCTGGCGGTCCAGTGGTTAGGACTCTGAGTTTTTACTACCAAGGCCCCAGGTTCAATCCCTGGTTAGAGAAATAAAGTCCCACAAGTCATATGGTGAGGCCAAAAATTAGGTAAAGTTTCTCTACTGTGGAAATTAAATTCTAGTTGAGGAGTAGGAGCCGGGGACAGGGGGTACAGACAGGAAATAAACAAAAAGTATCATGTTGTAGATGGTGATAAGGGTTACTGTGGAAAATAGTGCAGATTAAAGATATGGTGACCATGTGATTTATCTTCCAAATCGGGACATCTTTAAGGGTGACAGACGGCACTGACCAAGGGGCACATAAAGAAGAGGTGTACTTTTGGATTCTCCCAGCAACCTGGTGTTTATTGACATGTTGCTTAAAGTCACGGAGCATGCTTCTCGAGGTTGGTGGTGCTATTGTTGATGCCCACCCTCCTCCCGACCCCAGGCAAGATCTAACATAAAGACACGTGAGTCAAACAAAGTTGGGTTTATTAGCCCATAGCAATGCAGAAGACTGCACACCATAGGAAACTGGAATGTCTTGGTTAGAGGTTGTTAAGAGGGGGCTTATTACAGGGTTTGAGCTTGTGTTATGCGAATTTGGAGAACTTTCAAGGAAGTGAGGTTTTGCTCTTGATTGGTTGCTGTTAGAAAGTCAAAGCAATTCTATGATTTGCTTAATAGTCTTAATATGTAAGGTGTAGGGAATGAAGTGGAGCTACAGCTGAAATTGGTAAAGATGGAGCAGTCACTCATATTAGCAGGAGAAAGGAGAGTGTTTGACAGTGTTTCTCTCTCTCTCTCGGTCTCTACTCACCACAATTACAGGGTGCTTTTGCTTTTGTCTTGATCTATCACAGCACAAAGTAGCCTTGTCTAATGTTGGTGTTCTGTAAAGTTGTTTATAATTCAAGAGAAAAATGCATTTGCCTGGCTATTGTAGCAAGGACACCTCCAGGCTGATGGTAGATGAGGGCTGCATTTTCTTTCTTACTTTTTTATATAATATAGTCAGGGCCAGCCCTTCTAACAAGAGATCACTTGACCCGGCGGATGTGAGAGTCATGGGACATCTAGGGTCCAGCATTCAGACTGGAGAGCAGCCAGTGCCAAGGCTCTGAAGTGGGCATGTGCTGGGCATGTTTGGGAGCAGAAGGAAGGCCAGCATGTGGTTCAAGTTTTGAGAGGCAAATGTTAGGAAATCATGCAGGGAAGGTAGATGTGGTCCAGATCATGCAGGGTCTTGCAGGTAATTGGAAGGGCTTTTGTTTTAACTCAGGATGAGATAAGAATTCTTTGAATTGCTGTTTGTTTTTCAGCGTGTACATGACCTCCCAAAGTCCCTAACTATCTTTTGCCCCTGCAACCATAAGTTCATTTTCTAAGTCTGTGAGTCTCTTCCTGTTTTATAAGTAAGTTCATTTGTATAATTTCTTTTTAGATTTCACATACAAGGGATGTCACATAATATTTCTCCTTCTCTGTCTGGTGTACTTAGTTTGACACTCTCTAGGTTCATCCATGTTGCTGCAAATGGCATTACTTCATTCTTTTTAATGACTGAGTAATATTCCATTGTATATATGTGAAGTGAAAGTCACTCAGTTGTGTCCAACTCTTTGTGACCCCATGGGCTATACAGTCCTTGGAATTCTCCAAGCCAGAATACTGGAGTGGGTAGCCTTTCCCTTCTTCAGGGGATCTTCCCAACCCAGGATCAAACCCAGGTCTCCTGCATTGCAGGTGGATTCTATGCTAGCTGAGTCACAATACATGAACCACATTTAACTGATTTGAGTTAATCATATAAAAATCATACATTATTTTAAATATGTAAAATGAAAATAATATAAATGAAATGAAAAGTAAAGTAAAAAATGAAAAATGACTTGTAAATCCAAATAAAGATGATTAGATGAAACTGTAATACAATTAATATAGGGTAATGACTTATAGTGTTTGGGGGAGAAGGGAGTTATTTACAGATGATGATTCTGGAAAATCTTTCTGAGAAATGATACTTCAATAAACTCTTGAATACTACAAAAAGAGTCAGCATTCCAAGGAGAGTATATAAATGTTCTGAAGTGGGAAAACTTGGCAGATTTGAAAAATAGTACAAAAGCAATGACACTTGAGAACCATCGACAAGGGGAGAGTGCTGGGAGGTGATATGATGAGCAGTTCCCAGTGTAACGAGAAGGCATTGGAAGGTTTTAAGAAGAGAAATGATATAATGTGATTGAGATTTTTAAAAGATCATGTTGACTGTAGAGCAGAAAATGGACTGAAGGGGTTGCAATGAAAAGCTATTGTTGTGGTCCAGGTGAGTGGTGAGAGCTTAGATTTGGGTCAGATGATAGCTTTAGAGTCAAGATAAATTTTGGAATTTCAGCTTTCAGGACTTGCTTTTGAGTTCAGTGATTCTCAGTTGGGAATGATTTTCTCCCCTCTCCCCCAGGGGATATTTGAAAATGTCTGGGAACATGGTTGGTTGTGGTTACTGGGGATGTGCTGTGAGCATGGAGAAGTCAAACAGTGCTCAGTTGCATCTGACTTCTTACGGCCCCATGGACTGTAACCAGGCTTCTCTCCGCGTGGAATTCTCCAGGCAAGAACACTGGAGTGGGGCGCCATTTCCTACTCCAGGGCATCTTTCCGACCCAGGGACCCAACCCATGCCTCTTGTGTCTCCTGCATTGGTAGATGGATTCCTTACCACTTTGGTGCCACCTGGGATGCCCTGGATGCTGCTAAATATCCTGCTGTGACCAGGACAGCATCCTCACAGTATGAATTATTCAACTCCAAATATCGGTGAGGCCAAGTCTGAGAAGTCCTGGATTAGAAGTTGTGGGAGAAGAGTCAATGGTGATTTCTATGTTTGGGACATCAGCCATGAATGGTGCTCATTAGTCATTAGTTTTATGATGAGAAAGAAGGGAAGAGGAACAGTTTTGCATTGTGACTATCACATAGAATGAAGTAGTATACTGTGGATGAAGAAATACTCAGGTATTTCACTGAATTTTTGCCAAGGTACTCAATTCCTCTCTTATCTGTAAATGATAGTTATGTTAAAGTCAGCTGAGTAGATACAAGAACCCAAACCCAGAGGAATTTGAGCTTTTCAAGCTTTCACTTGCATGGTTTTTTGTGTTTGCACTTCTGGGTTGAGCCAGTTAATGATGGCTCAACCATCATTATACAACTTCCATCTATACAACAGAGGCAGGAAGAATAAACCCATGTAGACACAGGAAAAACAAAACTCCTCTCAGGAAGGGTGCTATCTCCTGAAGTTCTTCTGAGATAAGAGTGACAATGACTGATATTTTTCCTAGATACTTTGGGTAATAAGTAAGAAGGTACCATCTGAAAAATGTTTGAGGCCCTGGAATGTATGAGGACGTGAGGTTAGACATTGGACAATTTGTTAAATGAGCAGTGAATAAATGAATGAACAAACCAGCAGGCAGGGAGAGATAAAAGGGACAAGGCAAATTATTACAGCTTGTGGAATTTGTTAAATGTACTTTTTTTGGACAGAAATTTGTCTGGAAAAAGTGATGTTTCATGCTTGAACTCAAATCACAATCACAACAAGGAAATTCTAGTAAAGAGAAAATGAAAATGAATGCTTTCTTTTTCATTGTGTTTCTAGCTTACAAAGGTAGAAGTAAAGTCTTAGATACATATTCGTGAATAAAGTACAGCCCTAGCTGTTGGGTTTTGATTTTTTTTTTTATCGCTGCTTTTCAAAGCTGTCTTTTCTTAGTCAGTCAGAATGGTCCTCTACCTTACATAGATGATGGGATAGATACCAGAAAATCTATAATTTAGAGCTGCAATTATATTTTTGAATTTTTCAATTTCTGTTACTATTAATTCCCTGATTAATCTATGAAATCTAAAGAAATCTATGGTGGGGACTTCCCTGATGGTCCAGTGTTTAAGACTTGGCCTTCAACCTCAGGGAGTGCGGGTTTGATCCCTGGTCAAGGAGTTAATATCCTCCCACATGCCTCGTGGTCAAAAAACCAAAACATGAGACAGAAGCCACATTGTAAAAAATTCAATAAAGACTTTTAAAATGGTTCACATCAAAAAAAATCTTAAAAAAATAAAAGAACTCTACAGTTTGCTGAGATTTCTTTTAATTCAGAATTGTCAATGTCACTTTTCTTGATGGGAGGGAATTGGATAGTTAGGAGACTGTTAAAGGGAGTTTTGAGTCTTTCTCCTCCAAGTCAGAAAGGCTTATAAACAGCTCCTTATTTTTAGCTCTGACTGCTAAAGCCCCCAGGTCACTTTGAAAATCTTGAGGGGTCTCAAAGGCTGCTTTGTTTTCAGCACCATCCCTCCACCAGGAAACTGTAATTCATCATGAGTTTAAAATGAGCTGTATTCTCGTCAGTGTAGCTTAGCTTCCCCAGGCATGTACCAAATACCCACTGGAGTTGGTTGGTTCTCCTTGCAGGGGCCAAGAAGGCACCAACCATGAGTTATTATGCACAAGGAAAAGTCTGCAAGTTTTGTGTCAAGGTCACTAGCATGTCTTTCTATAAATAGCAAGTGATAATGCAAACCACAAAGATATATAAAGACAAAGAAACTATTGCTTGACAGGGGACATTTTCTTGGCTTTTCTTATACAAGCCAATCAAGGTTTGTTCAAAAAGATGATTGTTGGTGCACATGTATTGATACTTTAAATCATTTTTCATTTTTTTCTCATGTGTTCTTTCCACTAGGTTTGTTTTTACTTGTTGTTACCAAATACTATTTGTTCATGAAATTGTATCTTGAAAGCACTAATTTGACTGTTGAGCATGGGATTCAAGTGTAAGATCCCTCTTTTACTTTTTATTATTTTTTTTAAGATCCCTCTTTTAAATAGTGAACGTAGAATTGAAATTTCACGGTCATTGGACTAAATGAACTGCTTATCTCAGCATATTACAGGAATGTCATAATTTATCATTAAATCTAAACTACATCAGAATCCTGCAAGTTTGATCTTGAATGATTAGTTTATAATATAAGAAGTGTCTAAGGCACTCTGTCTTTCAAACAATATTGCCATTATTCCTCAGTGAGTGAATGTGCACTAAGTCACTTTAGCCGCGTCCAACTCTGTGTTACCCTGTGGACTGCAGCCTGCCAGGCTCTTCGTCCATGGAATTCTCCAGGCAAGAATACTGGAGTGGGTTGCCATGCCCTTCTGCAGGGAGTCTTCCTGACCCAGGGATCAAACCAGAGTCTTTTACATTTCCTGCATTGGCAGGCAGGTTCTTTGCCACTGGCACGGCCTGGGAAGCCCATTCCTGAGTAAACTTCAATAAAGTTTAAAATGGTCCACATCAGAAAAATCTTTTTTAAAAAATGTTCTGCAAATAGTAACTAGAGGAGCGTGTCCCTTTTCTCTGCTGCCCCACCTAAGCTTCTGAGAATATGCTTGTAACTATGGAGGCAGCTCTTTAGGCATGCCTTCCTGTAACTTGAAAATCAATGTGCAGTGCAACATCCATTTGTTAGTCCTTTTTCATGGCTTGTGGAAGTGATACATATCTTATTCTGTCTGAAATGGGAAGATATTCCGAGCACGTAGTGAGAATATCTAATCCCACAAAGTTATTGGAAAATATAAAACACTTCTCTGAAGGTGGTATAAAAGTACCCAGATACTGATAAATCTTAAATCTTTTGCCCTGCTGTTTACTCAGGAATGGGCTTCCCATGCCGTGCTAGTGGCAAAGAACCTGCTTGCCAATGCAGGAGACCTAAGAGAGGTGGGTTCCATCCCTGGGTCAGGAAGATCCCCCGGAGGAGGGCATGGCAGCCCACTCCAGTATTCTTGCCTGGATAATCCCATGGACAGAGGAGCCTGGCGGGGTACAGGCATAGGGTTGCAAAGTCGGACACGACTGAGCGACTCGGCACGCATGCCCGCACAGCATCCACACTATGTTAGTGAGGCAGGATGTGCCTTACACCAGGGGTCCCCAAGCCCTGGGCCACGGACCAGTACCACGGTTAGGAGCCATCCACACGGCAGGATGCAAGCGGTGGGCACGCAAGCGAAGCCTCTTCGTCTGTCTTTACAGTCGCTCCCCATTGCTCGCGTTACCGCCCGAGCGGCCTGCCGGCAGGTCAGCAGCAGCCTTAGGTTCTAATAGGAGTGTGAACCCTACTGTGCTTCAGTCATCCTGAAGCCATCCCCCAGCCCTCCCAGTCCATGGGAAAATCGCCTTCCATGAAACTACCTGGTCTTTGGTGCCAAAAAGGTTGGGGTCTGCTGCCTTAAACACTCAGGCTGTGGAGACGGCAGAATCAGATCTCGCTCCCAGGAAACTTACTATCCTAAGGACTCAACAGTAGAATAGGAATTATTTAATAATTATCAAAAATGTTTGTCAGAAGAGCTAAATGTAAGCAATTTGTCACTTGTTTGGCTCAGAGTGGGTGACAAAGTTTCTTACTTGTCTGTATTACTCCTTTTTGGATTTCTGAAAAATCCAAACCTGCTCATTTCCTAACCTGTTCTTAGCCAGCTTTCTGCAGTATTCAGTTGGATTACCCAAAAATCAGGTTAAGCCTGCATTTGGGGCCATAGCAAACCAGAGGTATAAATATATTTTTGGAGTGAATTTGGGCTTTTATATTTAAGCAGAGAACTATTATAGGATAATCATAACATTTTTGGACATTCTTACCCTTACTTTTCAGCTCAATATTATTCTTGTTTTGAACTATACATAGCAAGTGATGTAGAGACAGGAAAAATGATCTTTTAAGTGCTTATAAGCCTGACTGGGTATGTGACAAAGTCCCACATGTACAGAGGGACTGGGCTGGAAGTCAGCGCAGAGGGAATAGTTTTCACAAATGGCCTGACTCTGGACGTGAGAGTCAAGGCAGGACCCACCAGGTGTCAGTGAAGAAAGACGGTTTCTGCCTCCGTCTGTATATCTATGTTAGGAGCGGTGTTTCTGTGGAATAGACGCTACATTGAGCCGCTTTCGGTTCATGGGGTCGCAAAGAGTTGGACATGACTGAGTGACTGAATGAACTGACCTGCTTGTAAGCCTTGGCTCTGCTCCTGAAGTTCTTTCAGTTCTAATAGTCCATAACTTCTAATTTCTATTTGTAATAATAGCAAATTTCAGTTCAGAAATAGCCAGATAAGACAGAGGCATGAGGCAGGGTAGTCTGACTAGAATAGAAGAAGGCAACAGGAGAAGAGACAGAAGAGGGAAAGACAGACCGGCCAGGAGGAGGTCAGGGGAAGCCAGAATGAAGAGGAGAAAGAAGAAAGCAGAGAGGGATGGGAAAGAAAAGACAAGGAATATGAAGGAAGGAGAGAGGAGTCACAGAGCCTGGGAGCTTAGACTGAGGACACAGAGGCAGACAAACTTGTTTTCACACTCAGCTCTGCCACTTCCTGGCTGGGTGACCTAGCCTTGGGTAAGCTGCTTTGTTTTGTTAAGCCCAGGGTACCTTTCAAGGGGTCTATCACATCTGCCCCAGGGAAGTTCCAGAAAGTAATACAGAGTGTCCGTGTGTGCTGGTTTAATACTCAATAAATAACAGCAGCAATGATGGTGGTGTTGATGGTGATGATTATGATACGATCGTGATGATGATGATGATGGGCAAAACTAACAAAGTTTCAGAAGTAAGAAAAAGAGAGGGAGAAGAAACCTGGAGAATAAGAAGGTATAATATAAGGACTTAAAAGGGAAAAAACAAACATGACAGAGGTTAATTTTTTGAATGCCACGTAGACTCGGTTGAAGCTTTGCCTCAACCCTCTTTAAGGAATAGCATCTCTTTCTCTTCCCCTTGGTGGCACCCATGCCCCTCCACTAGATAGATACAGGTCATTTACCTATTCATTGGCTGCCAGAGGTACTCAGTCCTCACGTTTGTGATATTTACCACCTCCTTGCCCTTCTAGGAGCGACAGAATTGCATCTTATGAGCTGCAATTTAACTGAACTAAAGATGAATCCAGGACTATTAGTTATGCAGATTGGAGATGCATATATGCTCATTCTAACCCTATATATCTTTTCAGAATATGCTAAAAGCAAAGAAAATTTTCTTGATTCCTCTTTCTCTCATTCATCAAAAAGTCCTGTTGATTTTACCTCCAAAACGTGTACTAAATGCATCTACTTTCTTTATTCTACTGTCTCACTAGCCTGAGCCTTCATTGGCAGTAACCAGATTTTCTAAGACAAGCTTTGCTTCCGCTTTTGCCTCCTAGTCTTTTCCCAAAGGTAAAATTATTCCCCTATCAAAGGCATCCTATGGGATGGCCTCCCTTTGCACTCGAATAAAATCCAAACCTTTTCTCTTTGTTTACAAAGCCCTGAATAATCGCTTCCATTGACCTTTCCAATTTCTATTCTACTTTTCTCCTTGCTTTTTACCCTCCAGCCAGACTGAAGACATTTCTCTCTCTATTTCTTGAACTTGCCAAGTTTTGATGTTTCCCTTTAGGGCTTTTCAAATGGCTCTGTCTTTTCTTTCTTATCTTCATATGCCAGATTCCTTCTTGTCATTCTGATTTTAGCTTAAAAGTCACTCTCTGAGCAGCTTTAGATTGCTACTCCTTGTAAAAGTCACCCAGTCTCTCGGGTCACAGTAAACTACTTTATTTCTTCACACAGGCTCTTCTCACTTCTGTTTCTCTCATGTGTGTATCTGGGCATATGTATGTATGTGTGTATATATGTATGTCTCCTTGCCCAAGAATTTCAGCTCTAAGTGTACAGAAGTCATGCCTGTCTTGCTTACAGAATGTTTCCTGGTGCCAAGAGTTATGGCTAGTATATAATAGGAACTCAATACGTAATCTGTTAAATTAATGATTCATACTCTGAATACAGAATCCTTGTCAGTATTTGAAATTCTTTATAGGTAATCAGCATTCCAATAAAGCTGTTAATCCAGAAAGATTTTCCGTCTCTCTTTTATCTTGATAAGTTAATAATGAGTAAAATTTACTAAGTCAGTAGTGATACAAATAGTAAGAAATGCTGCTTAGAAAAAAGTTCAGATGATTTCATTTTATTTTTCACTTTTAACATACAAACAACTCAAGGCATCCATCTGCCGTGGGGTGAAGTGAGATTAAGACTGTTAAGGAAGAAACAAAATATCATTTATTTTATGACTTTCAATACAGACTCTTGCAGCAAATCAGTGGCTTTAAAAGCCAGAGGCTGTTGAAAGAAAAAGAATTTTCTAAATCTCTATAGCTCCCATTTAACAGTCTAAAATGCCAGGCCTGGCCAAACTAGATCAGATAATTTCATATACAGACAAGCTGTGATAGAGAAAAGGTGAAATAAAAGAAAAATCTATCTAATTGAGCCCTGGAGAAGGGGAAGAAAGAAAAAAAAGAAAATATGGGTAAAAAGTCAGAAGCATACCTTCTTGGTCTGAACCATGGGGCCGTAGGAGGGTGGGTCGCCAATATTCTTAGGCCTTGCTTCTCTTTTGTGATGTGGTCCTCATGCATGGAGGGGCTGAGGCAACTCAGAGACGTGGGCTTGGGGCACAACACAGTTGACAGGACAAACCAGCCTGGCCCGTGTGCCTGGGGACCTGCAGTCTTGATGCTTACACAGATGGCAGTGTACGGCCTGGCTTCAGTTTCCCTGAAGCATGGGTTCCGTGGTGAGAGCCAGCAGACCCAGCCTGGGGACTGTAGACTTGGCCAAGACTCAGAGGGTCTGCAGTGCCAGCCAGCCAGAGCTGAGGTGAGGCTGAGTCAGCAGGCAGGGCCTGACCCAATTCACAGGGAGAATAGAGACTCTTGGTGTATTGACCTGAGGATCAAGCGTTGATACTAGCAGGATGCTCTGGAAGAGACCGGCCTGATGATACTTCAGGGGATCAACTAACTCACAGCAAGGGAGGGACATGCCCTCCTCCGTGGCCCCCTTCCTCCCAATACCAAGAGACAAGGTAAACATTGGCCTGTTCCCTAGACCCCATCTCTGAAAGAACCCAGGAGAGGTTGTGACTGAGGACAGAGCAAATATTCCCAAAGGACGAGTAATGTAATTCCTAGGTGTCTGGTATAAACTAATGACTCGGACTTTTTTTTTTTTTTTTGGCTGCATTGGATCTAGTTGTGGGTTTTTGTTGTGGCACGTGGTCTTCCCTCTAGTTGAGGTGATGCGTGCTCAGTAGTTGTGGCTCCTGGGCCTTGGTGCACAAACTTAGAAGTTGTGGCACATGGGCGTGTGGGATCTTAGTTCCCTGACCAGGGATCAGAACCCACATCCCCTGTGTTGGAAGGCAGATTCTTAACCACTGGACCACCAGGGAAGTCCCTCAAATGGACTTTGGAACTGACTTGAACTCAATTCATCCCTCCCTACCTCCCTCCCTTTCTCCCCTTTTCTTACGCCTTATAGCAGGTAAGGGATTTGGGGAAGATCAGAGCAGTTTCAGACAAAATTATGAATCTACATTTTCTTTACATACCTGTCATGTGAGTTGCTTTTGTAACTCATTTTACCATATTGAATGGAAACTCATTCTTCATTCTGATGCCTTAGATATTTACTGAATATGAATTATCTTCTCAAACTGAGACTAATAATATCAACACTGAATATGATTTCTTAAGCTTATCACTTTTTGTGTGAATATAAAAATATGAAGGAATACATTTAGGAAGACATTTACCTATTTAAGTTAAATATTAAGTTTAAGAATATATGATTGTATAGCTAGAAGGTTACATATATTGTTGTTGTTGTTCAGTCACCAAGTCTGCCTGACTCTTTGCGACCTCATGGACTGCAGCACACCAGCCTTCCCTGTCCCTCATCATCTCCTGAAGTTTGTCTACGTTCATGTCCGTTGCATTGGTATATATGCATGTATAAAATATTTTAAAAATTCTCAATAAATTTTCTAATTACAGAAGACATGAATGTTAGGAAAATTTGGATCACATAACCATATATAATAGAAATAGATCTAGCGCAAAATTGGTAGCATGTTATATATTCTGTTTTTACCACCTTTTTAAAAATTGATATTATAGTAGCTGATTTGCATATCATGCTATGTACCATGTCCAATTTCCAAACCCTTTAAATATTTTTTTAATCAGATTGAGAATATTTTCCCATACCATTAAAATATCTTCAAAAAACAAGTTTTTAATTTGTATGTAATGTTCAATAATGCCTATAAATCATGATTTATTAAACCATAGCTCTAATGATGGACAATAAACATTTCTTCTATAGAAATAATTCTGCTTATAGATAAAACTTTATGTATATCTCCCAATTGTAGCTTGTATGTATGAGAATGAGGTTTATTATTAATGGATTCACCTATTATCAACTATTATCACCTTCAAACAATATGGTCTTTGGTTATTCTCAAAATTCTTTGAAGCATCTGCTTTAAACATCCATGTAAAATGAATGAGATTTGACCTACTTTAAATTTTGAAATTAGTTACAAATATGAATCTTTCGAGTATTTATATAGTTTATTTTTCAAATTAAGTTTCAATGTCCCTTTTAAAAGGAAAAACCTCCAAAGAACAAGTTTTAAATTGTATTATTGATTATTTTTAAGTGTCTGTTGATTTAAAAATTTATGATAGCTTGTCAAATATGCAAATAGTCTGCGGATTAAAACTTAATTAACTCACTGGTGCAAACTCTTGAGGCCTTCCAAAAATATCTTAAGAGTTACTTTGTATATCTGAGTGGATTTAAGAAAGAAGTAAATTTCTTTAAAACTATTCCAGATGTATTGTTTTTCTCTAATAAAAAATAGTTGTCCTTATAATTAATTTAAGTAATTAACAGTGGCTCAGCCTGTTTCTTTGGAAACATATTTAGGAAATAGTCAAGGGATAGTTGGGATAAAGAAGGATTTATTAGCATTTGTTTTATTTTTAGAAGAAAATAATCTTAAAGTTATAAAAGCTTTAATTAAACACTGACGTTAAATCCTAAAAATTATTTATAAATTATTAGACAGTTTAAAGTAATTTTACAGTGTAATAATAGATGCTAACAATCCTCAACACAATATTGTGATTTTAACAGTAACATTCTTCCTTTCAGCTCTAGTCAATACATGGCATTCATTAAATTCTACACAAGTTTCTGACAGAGTTAATTGTCTAAGCCTGTTCAAAAGGCCAAAAATTTCTCTCAGGGAATCAAAACATTATGCTGAAAACCAAAGACACAGATAAGAGGGTGGACTTAATTTAAAGAAAAGAGATGAATCCTGCTCAATAAACAGACTCTCTACTTTGGTTTTAATAGCTACAACATTTTTTTTTTTTTAAGCACCACTTCAGATCGGTTTAAGTCCTTTGAGATCTAAACAAGACTCGTGGTCAGCTCATAAGCCAAACTCACTGAATTTTGTGTCTAGTACCTTAGCAATTCTACAACATCCAGTATTTTACACGTATGTGGAACATAGTGGGAAAATAAATATGCCAAGTTTCCAAAAGGCCAACTCTAAGAAGGAAGGTAAGACAAACATGGAATCTACAAGAACCCTAAGCCCAAAATGCAAAGTAAAATCTTTAAGCTGGTACTCATGATCCTTAGATGTGGAGTGGATTGAAGTCTCATTCAACACTATTAATTAAACAGTGCAGCAACTATGCAAATAAGATCATGGAAGGTTTGTTTAAACCAAAAACCTGCTTTGAAAATCTTTTAATATGTTTAAAAGTAAAACTACTGATCCCAAACACATTTTATACACTCTTCAAACATTTATTAAAACTTCCACTACATGTTGGCCCCTGGCCTGAAATTTGCGGATCTAGAAAGTGAAAGATATATGCTCTGATTTCAAAGGAGAATGAACGTACCAGAAAATGAAAGAATGTAATACAGTGAAATGAGAATTATGAAAGAAAAAACTTAGTGCTGGAAGGAAGAGTCCATAAAGTTTCCTGTGAGAGAAGAGAAGAGGGAGATGGTAATGCTCAGCCTTGGAAGGTGTTCTGAAGGATGAGTGGAAGTTAGCCAGATGGATTTGGGTCAAGAAGCAAGGAGATCTTGTGTAAAGAGATGTCAACTTGGGAGAGCTTGCACTGTTTGGGGGAATATAGCAATAAAAGGCTAGGAACTAGAGTCGTAATATGTGGAAGCAAAATAGAACATGAACCTGAAGAAACATGCAAATGAAAGCGTCTGTAACTTGCCAGTAGCTGTAATTTTATTTTGAAGGCTGTGGGAAACCACTGGAAGGTTTATAGCAAGGTTGGATTCTGACCAGTGGGGGAAAAAATTAGAGAGAGATATGGCAGAGGCGAGGGCACCAACTTAGAGCCTACAGCAGGAATCCAGGTCACAAAGATGAGGTACCCCTTCCCTGTCCACATCTCCATGCAGACTCATATTTTGGATTTTCTACTCCATGTGTCATAAGCATTTGAAAGATGCTTTCCCTGCCTCTTCAGAGAGTAACTGTGCTAATGAGAATAACTAATGCCTATGTGTCAGACACTTCTACACCCTTTACAGGTCACAAATGATATAATTCTCAGAACAGCCCTATGAAGAAAGTACTATCATTATCTCCACTTTATAGGGAAAAAAAAAGGAACAAGACAGTCACAAAGCAAATGGGCGGCAGAAACTTGCTGCTGAGTCTGTTTTTGACCAACATGCTCTCATTACTGTCTTCAGTAACATCATTCTTTGGATAATTTCTTTCCTTTGTCTTGATTACTCTCCTTGCTTTGATTCTGATTTTGTTTTGGCTTAGTGAGTTTTCAGCCACCCACGCCCACCCACGTTTCATTCTCTGCACCTAGACTTGATCCTGGTAGGACCCTGGGCTGACCGCTCAGCTGAGGTCACCCACCCCCAGGTAAGACTTGGCACTATAAATCAGGGGCTGGAGAAGAAAGGGTGTGAACTACTCACGAGTTAGAATTTGTGGGATTTGCTGACTAAATGCACATATTGGGTTAGGAAGCAAACAGGTACAAGGGTGTTAGACCACAATTATTGGTTGTCAATATTCAGTGTTTGCATTATTAATATTTAAAAGTATTATTCATTGTGACCCACACAATGAAGTAAGACTGTATTTCCTTTTTAGTATTACTTGTCTTTTCTCTGAAGTTAATAACCACCTTATTTTTTTAATTTGCTCTTTCCCATATACGTATCATTGTATTTTTCCTAAAGTCTCTGACAGAAATAGAAATCTTTTCTCACCGTATCACCCATGAGGAAATCTGTCAAGTTCATTTTTTACTTGCGGACATCCTTCCAGCCTTCCTTATATCCTCTTTTAATCAGACGATTTGCTCCTTAAGACTGTCTGATCTCTGAAGTCCTGGGCTTCCCTTTGCCATCTTTCTGTGAATTGCTTTCGCTTCATTTCTATATTCTGTATTGTATGTCTTCCAATTTCTTATCCTGTTTCTTGGCTTTGTTGGAGCATGTGTGCTAAGTTGCTTTTGTCGTGTCCGACTCTTTGCGCCCCTGTGGACTGTAGCCCACCAGGCTCCTCTGTCCATGGGATTCTCCAGGCAAGAATGCTGGAGTGGGTTGCCATGCCCTTCTCCAGGGCATCTTACTGATCTAGGGATCTTATGTCTCCTGCACTGGTAGGTGGATTCTTTACCGCTATATTATCCCACAATTGCTGAGAAAGAGCTCACGAAAAACTGGGCAGAATCCACATTATGCCCCACATATATAGACATAGATAGTCTATATATGTGCATTCTGATTGATGTTGGTCTTCTGTCCTGATTGTTTTTGAATATTTTGAATTTCTTGTCAACATATAAGGTAAATATTTTGAGAATTTGCATGTCTGAAAATAACTATATTCTAAGAGATAAGCAAGTATTGTATATTAACACACATGTATGGAATATAGAAAAATGGTACTGATGAACCTAGTAGAGAACAGACTTGTGGACCCAGCAGGGGAAGGTGAGAGTGGGACACCCTGGAAAGTAGCCTTGACATATGTATACACTATCATGTGGGAAATAGATAGTGAAAGGGAAGTTGCTAAATAACACAAGGAGCTCAGCCTGGCCCTCTGTGATGACATAGAGGGACGGGATGGGGTTGATAGGGAGGCTCAGGAGGGAAGGGATATATACATATATATAATTATGACCAATTTGCAATTTATGGCAGAAACCAACACAAAAGTGTAAAGTAATTTTTCACCAATTAATAAACTCAAAGGATTAGTTTAGTAGGTATAGAATTGTCATTTGGACATCATTTTTACCCTGAAATGGCAGTTTTTGCTAAATTTTATTCAAATTCTGGTGTTAAGGTTTATATGTCCAAGTGAAGTGAAAGTCACTCAGTAGTGTCTGACTCTTTGTGACCCCATGGACTATACAGTCCATGTAATTCTCCAGGCCTGAATACTAGAGTGGGTAGCCTTTTCCTTCTTCAGGGGATCTTCTAAACCTAGGGATTGAACCCAGGTTTTCCACTCTGCAGGCAGATTTCTTTACCAGCTGAGCCACCAGGGAAGCCTGTTTATACATTCAAAATCATTCTAAATTCTGATTTGTAGTAAGTGACCTATTTCTTCTCTTTTGAAGTGTTATGGATCTTCTTTTTATCTCCATTGTTCTGGCAATTTCTAGTTTTTTTTTTTTTCTTTCATTTATTGACCTGTATGTTACATGAGATATTTTAGTATGATGACTTTTGGTCTTCAGTTCTGGAAATTTTTCTGTTATTTTTCAGACAAATTTCTCTGCTAAATCTCTTTTTGTGAAACTACTACTATTTTAACACTAGGATCTCTGAACTAATACTCCATCTTATATTTTCTTTCCTCTTTTCTATTCTCTGTGTTTTTTGTTAATTTCCAAGGAATACCCTCAGATGTATCTGCTCAAACTTCTCTGCAATTTTTTATTAGGGCTATCCAAATTTTGATTTCCAAGAGTTTCTTTTTGTTTCCTGATCACTTCTTTTTTTTATAACCTCCTGTTATTTTTTGGATTGTCTTTTTTTTGATCAATAATTAATTTTATTGAATTTTCACTAAAAATATAGGTTTATCTCTTTATTTTACTGAGATATAAACAACAAATAAAAATTGTATTTATTTAAAGAGTATCATATGATGATTTTGTATAAGTATGTATTGGAAATGATTACCACAATCAAGCTAATCATCACATCCGTCATCTCACCTAGTTACTTTGCTTAGCTCTCAGAATAAAACTGAGAGTCTCTATGAAATTACCTTTTGGTCTCTGAATTGTCTCAGTGTGCTGAGATCTTTTTCTTTAAGTTGTTTTGCTCTTTTTTGCATTAAAGGATTTCCTCTTTCGTTCAATGATCTCTGGTGCTGCATTTGTGTTTATGAGAACTAACAGCAATGTGTGCGTGTGGTGGGAAGTGCCTCTGGAGTGGTGAGTTTCTGAGTAGCGACTTTACTATAGGGATCAGGCAGACAGTGAGCTCCAGACCTTTCTTCTTGGGCCTGTCAACTTCTCCACAGAGGAATTACCTAATCCTTGGCCTGGGGAACTGACTTAAGCCTGCTGTCAGCATTCTGGGAGCCAAGTGAGAGAAGAGAGCATTACTTCAAACTATCTGAAAAATAGCACTGACTCTTGTTTAATTTGTTCTGTATTTCGTCCAGATTTGTTGGGGTTACTGAGACTTCTCTTCATGAACAATTATAGTAAGCATCTGGGCCAATCCTAGAAACTGTGATTCTCACCATATACTTTAAACACTGTAAGACTCTAAAAAATCATCTTTGAGGATGATTAAATCGTTTCATCAATTTGCCATAATGACTGACATTTTTACCACTAAACTTTGTGACCAAAGCTTCCTTTATACACACCTATGTTACCTGAAAGAAGTATACATCATCAAATAACATACAATGTTAGCTAGTTATCTCTTAATCCAGATTCTCTGAATGGCAGGCAGACAGATTTCTTTTGACTGGGAAGAGAGTAAAGGAAACACATATAATGCATGATATACTGGCCTTCATTTCCCTACTGGAATATCATAACTGAGGAAACTGGCGGATTTGGTGCTGTGTAGAAATGGAGAAAGAACACAAAGAAATAGAACAGTATTTTTGAAGGGAAAACAAAATTAATACTGGTTGGCTCTGTAAAAGTAAGAACTTAAAAGCGAGTGGAGTGGAAGGGGCCCCATAGAATGTGTCTGGGGGTTTTATGGACTGGTTCCCTTGAGCAGTCCTAAAGTAGGAAAAGAAACATGATGTGAGGGTGACATCAGTGAGAAAAAGGGATTGTTATCTATCTATCTAAATATCTATCTATCTACCAGGTAATTAAGCATTTTTTGGTAATCTAAGTAAGCTATATAGATTCACAGGTACTCATGCAAAGAGAATTAAAGAAACGAGATTCTCCACATTTATCTGAAATATCTGAACTATCCAGATAATTGAGACAAAATTGTGTCAAGTCTGCATTTTTAAAAGCTTATGTCTGTAAGCATTTAATACAGATGGATCCAACCAAAGAAAATAAATAACTGGACTTCATATAGTTCAGGAAATTCAGAAACTTCCCAAGTCCTAGAAACAGTGTTTGGCTGCATTGCCTTGGTGAGGAGGCTGCAGAATCCAGTGTCTAGAAGAGTTTTTATTTCCCTGGGTGATTCCAACAGGCTTGGGCTTGCTCACTGTTTTCTAAGGACCTCGCTGCTTGGACACCGAGTTCCTCCATAAAGGGATGCAGGTAACTGGGAAAGTTATGGCTTGCTCTAGGTACGGCTGGAACCTGGGTTAGGGAGGAGGCCGGCAAAACTGCTGCTGAGTCTGACCTTCCGAGAGCTTGGAAACAGGTCACTCTGGTTTTCTTAAACATCAAGGCCAGGCTTCACTGAAGGCAGGGTTGTTTAATATTCAAGAGCTCAGACTGAAGTCCATCTCTGCTAATTATATTACTTATATTTGAATTGTTTGGAGTTTCAAAGAAAAGGTCTGTCTTCTTTCTGCTCTTGCTTCCCTCCCACTGCTAGCTGTGTGCATGCTTAGTCATGTCAGACTTTCTGTGACCCCATGGATTGTAGCCTGGCAAGCTCCTCTGTCCATGGGATTATCCAGGCAAGAATACTGGAGTGGGTTGGCATTTCCTTCTCCAGGGGATCTTCCTGATCCAGAGACTGAACCCACGTCCTTTGTGTCTCCTGCATTGGCAGGGCGGATTCTTTACCACTCCACCACCTGGGAAGCCATGATTCCTGTTTATTTCTTGTGTTTGTGGGTTGTGCAGGGTTATGGTGCAGTGTTTAAAGTTTAGCTGTGTCTTATCAAACAGATTTGGTTATGATTTGACTTGGGGAAACTTTAGAAATGAAAGGTAATAAAGGATTACAAATTTGCAAGTAATGCAATATACTACTTATTTAAACTAATTTTACATTGAGGGATTAGACATTATATTATCAAGGCTTTGCATTCTTACCCATAGAGATTTATCTAAAGCTTTAAGCAAGTCATTTTTTAGATTTTTTGTAAACAGAACTTTTGAAATGGAACAAGATTTTTACAGGTACTCTAATTTGAAGATGCACTCAGATAAATCCTCTTACAAAGCCAGGAGCTGCCACCTATTTTATCTGTCTTCAAAGATTAGATTTGAACCAGAAGTTGCAGAGAAATTTAGGTGTTCTTTAAATTTTTTTCCAAAAGACTTTTTATTGGTCCTTAGTCTTAGCTAGATTTTTTAGAATAAAATAAAAAGAATGAAAAGTAAGAAATTCAAGCATCTAATTCGGTGAGTTGAGATATATGAAATACATTTATTGAAACGTTTGGGCTCTCAAAACTAAAGTTCTTTCCTTTAGCATTACTCATCTGGTTATTGACTAGAGGTAAATTATGATTCAGTGTTTCAGTTTCATATTAAATGAGAATTAGATACCCAGTAGCCAAATGATAAAAAGGATTTTGTCTAGGAAAATGTTTTTAGGAAATTGTGCATGTGATTAACAAGCAAGTCTCTTCTTCTAAGCTACTGCTTTGTTTTCACAAACACTACAATCTTCTTTGATGGGAAATGTGGACAACTTACATTAGCAACGCATGTTCTGAGTTAATAGCCTGTCTAACTATTAAATCATGTGTCTTTGAAGGAAAAACTGAGAGGAAAGGAAAAGAAAGATGTCTCTTCTTAAATTTCAAAAGAGAAACTCCCACCTCCTTTTCTTGCCATTACTCTGAACTGGGTGTGAATTGGTGACTGCTGGACGGTTTTTGGTGTGGATCTTTGGGTTGGTGTGCAAAGTGCATGCCTTGCCTATCATTTCTAATCCCTGGCTCTCAACTCAGGACTTTTTGCTTTGATAAAGCAGTGAGTAGAAAGGGCTGGTCAAGGTAGTCTAACAATGTGAAAAGGCATGAAAGAAACTCTTTGCTTCATATTCATAAGACTTTCTTTCATTTTTCTAACCTAAGGCAAATATTAGATTTTAAGTGATAAAGATTTTTACTCTAAATTTGATTAGGTATCATACTGAAAAAGCTCTGCATATCTCAACATGGGTAAATCTTGACAAGGTAAGCCTTAAATGAAAAAAAAAAAGCCAGCTGAAAAGAATTAATTTAATACAGTACAATTTATGTAAATTTTAAAATGCTTTATATTGTTATGGCTATATAGGCACATGAGAAAAACACATTTACAGTCACAAGAAGGATGAGCACCAGCTCCAGTAGGGCCATTATTTTGGAAGAAGGAGACAGATGAAAGGAACAGGGTGGGCTAGGTGAATCAGGACTGTGATTGTAATATGGCTTTTTTAATCAAAAATGGAGAAAAAAATATATCTGAAGCAAATATGGCAAAATGTTAGTACTTTTAAAACCCAGGTTTACACTATTTTGTAATATTTGCTACTTAAAAATTGGCAAAATTTTTATAAACAAAAAAGTCTCTGAGGTTGCTAAAACATTGGAGTTCATTTAACAAGGCTTTATTGGCAATCTACTATGTATTAGGTATTAGGGAGAGTGACATGAGGGTGACTCCGTCCCTACCCTAAGGAATTCACTGTCAAGGGGGAAAGAGATATCCTTGACATAATAAATACCCATAATCATGTTATACGTGGTCATCACAATCATGTTATACATAATGGTTTCTACATGGAATGATTAACTCTGAGATGATGACTTTACTGGCTGAATCTTAATGAAACCTAGACCAAGTTAATGACAAAAAATCATCATGAATTGAATTTTAAAAATAACATTTTCATATTTAATATTTCAAATGGATTGCTAACAAAGTATTCTCAAAGAGAGGTTCTCAAATATAACTGGCATATACTCCCATGTAATTTATTTAATAAATATTCATTATGTACCTTAGCAGATTTCCTTTGTGGTACGTTCTAACTCTGTCTTTATGATTCATATTTTTGTTCATGGAAATGTTTTCACGGCAAGATAAATCTTTCCAGAGAGTGTTGTCTGGTCTTCATATTTTTATCTCCCAATCCCTAGAGCTTTAAGTATATATGTATTATTTATGTATAAACAATAGCAATGGTTCAATAACAATAGACAATAGCAATGATAAATTTTTATTGAATGCCTACTATATGCTATTGGATCATAGTAAAAGAGTACTTAAGTCTGAACTCAGAATTCAGGGTCAAGGGTAGCAGGAAACATATATAGATTTAAAATCTATATTGCCAGAAATATGTGGATATAGTATGTGAAAAATGTAATGTCACATATGAAGATGTCACAAATGACAAATTTGTAACATCACTTCAGGCAGTGAGTGATCACTTCAGTGAAGTGATTCACTTCAGTACAGTGAAGTTGCATCACTTCAGGCAAAAGAAACACTATAGTTAATTACTAAGAAGGTTGGCAAGACATTTTGGAATCTGAACAATGCACTACTGGTTCCCCTTCTTGAGAAAATATTAATGCAAAACAGTAAATTTTTTTTATACCCAACTTTTGTCCAAAGAAAAGCTACCACAAAATAGCATTCTACTGTTAGGGTAGAAAAAAATGCCATTTATTCTTCTCATGGCTGTGCTTGGTGGCCAACAGATTTTCATCAAAACTTGTTAAAAATAAAACAGTAAATATTTGACATCTCAATTTTAATTAAAATGAGCATAACGTGATACCAAGGTGAGAAGAATAGAAGAGATCCCTGATAAATCAGCAAAGAGGGAACAGGTAGTGTCTGACTCACAGGAGTAAATACACATTACACCTGTTGGCTCAACAGAAAACTCCATTCCTAGAACCCTACTGTGTATGTTATTTGCATACGTTGGTCCCCTTAGCTACCAACAACCTGGGGTTCTAAAAACTTTACCTGAACCAAAGTCCTGTTTGTGGAAGGGTTTTATCTGTGTCCAGAAGACAACATTGATAACAATGAAGTGGGACGAATCAAGCAAACCCAGAAGTGTTGAAAGCATTCATAGTTGCTAAGGAGATAGAAAGTAAAGTCAACACAATTGAAATGCCAGTTGTGGCTCAGCTGGTAAGGAACCCGCCTGCATTGAAAGAGACCAGGGTTCAATCCCTGGGTTGGAAAGATCCCCTGGAGAAGGGAAAGGCTACCCACCCCAGTATTCTGGCCTGGAGAATTCCATGGACGCTATTGCCCATGGGGTCGCAAAGAATCGGACACGACTGAGTGACTTTCACTTTCATTTCAGAGAGCAACAGTTCAAAATGTTGGGGCCATAGCCAAAGGGAGATCTGAGCATGTGCATGGTAAAGAAAGTGGCAACATCCCATCTATAACGATGAGAAGAGAGCTTTAGGTCTGTTTCTGGGCTCCCAGTACAGCCTTGTGAACCCCTCTACATTCCCCCTTCCTCACCCAACTGGCTCTCCCTCATCCACCTTTGCTGGCTACATCCTTGTGAGGAGTTCTCTGCCGTCAGGTGGAATGGGCAAGGCTTCCTGTTCTAGGAAGAAGTCATCCGAGTTGCAGAGTCTCTTCTTTCTAGAACAGGAAGGCTAGAATTTGACTCCATCTTTTGCAGCTGTGTTTTCCTTCCTGAATCCCGGTTGTTCATTTGGTTCCTAAAAGCCAGTTCCCAGGTGATTGCTGGCCAAGCCCCAGAAGATTAATGATCTCCTTTATGTCTTCACTTACCTCAGATCCATCATCTTTCCCTCTCTCCATGGTTTAGGGCTATCAGTGCGAGTAACACTGTTAATAGTGACCGATGTTTACTGAGTTCTTACTCTGTTTAGGGTACTGTTCAGAATACTTATCAAGAATTGACTCTTTTAGGTCTCATTAACAGGTTGATTACTTTTCACCCCCATCTCACAGATGAGGAATTAAGGCACAGGTCAGTAGCTGAGACAGGACTTGAATCTGGGCAGCTCACAATTTTTACCAGTGAACTACATTGACCTTCATGTTAATCTTATGTGAAGACAGAATTACATGAGCTATTAAAGAGCATGAAAGAAATACAGTGAATGACTTTCAATGTGCTAAAAATACCTTGATGTGAAAAATGCTTCTGATGATAAATGTCACAGTTACCATGAAATCCTCTTTGAAAGTCATAAGAGCTGTTGATTTTGTGTGTTGGGGTAGTGGTGGTCTTTTATTTACACCAATTTAAAAAATTGCTTATATTATGTGTTATAAGAAATTAAAAAAAATTCAGATAAGACACTTGTCTTCAGAGAGCCTTAGTCTAGTATAGAAAGCATGACATGGAGACAAATATACACGTAAGAGTCAAAGATGCTATGAATTTATAGCAGGATCCATAGACAATTGTGATCAAATTTATCAGAGGTTAAGCCATGAAATTAAAAGACGCTTACTCCTTGGAAGGAAAGTTATGACCAACCTAGAGAGCATATTAAAAAGCAGAGACATTACTTTGTCAACAAAGATCCGTCTAGTCAAGGCTATGGTTTTTCCAGTGGTCATGTATGGATGTGAGAGTTGGACTATAAAGAAAGCTGAACGCTGAAGAATTGATGCTTTTGAACTGTGGTGTTGGAGAAGACTCCTGAGAGTCCCTTGGACTGCAAGGAGATCCAACCAGTTCATCCTAAAGGAGATCAGTCCTGGGTGTTCATTGGAAGGACTGATGTTGAAGCTGAAACTCCAGTACTTTGGCTGCCTGATGCAAAGAGTTGGCTCATTGGAAAAGACCCTGATGCTGGGAAAGACTGAGGGCAGGAGGAGAAGGGGACGACAGAGGATGAGATGGTTGGATGGCATCACCAACTCCATGGACATGGGTTTGGGTGAACTCCGGGAGTTGGTGATGGACAAGGAGGCCTGGCGTGCTGCGATTCATGGGGTCGCAAAGAGTCAGACACGATTGAGCAACTGAACTGAACTGAAGAACAAGGAAGATTTCACAGAGCAGGATAGTCAAGATATATGATCAGGTAGCTGTCCTGATCAAATTGTCTAACTATATTTTTTGTTTTCTAATGTCTGAAGACCCAGATTTCACAGGAATTTGGGACTTCATTGTATCTTGTTCTTATTCAAATTAAAGTTACAGGAATTATGCAGTATTGAAGTGTCTGTGCTAGTTCTGTTTTCCCAATGAGTGTTTTGACAATTCATAAATAGATTTGCCAATTCCAGATTTGGAGAAGGAAATGGAAACCCACTCTAATATTCTTGCCTGGAGAATCACATGGACAGAGGAGCCTGGCAAGCCATGGTCCATAGGGTCACAGAGTTGGACATGACTGAAGTGACTAAACACACAAATATATTTGCGTAACTGGCTATGTTAGTCCTTGTGTGAGGTTGACATGTCTTATGGCTCTTAAGCTTTGAGAAAATCTTTCTAGAGATTGTGATAACCCTGAATTAACATTTTGCCCTCAGTTATTACCTAATTGTGCACATTAATTATCTTATGGAGGAGTCTGCTGTGATGATGGATGAGAAGGTCTATATGGGGAGTGGCTGCTTAGGAAAGGTCACAGTGTTCTCTATAATGTCTAGCTTTAAAACATTTCAGATGTGATTTCTAAGCTGAAAGCTGAACCGCCATATGAGCATTCCACGGTAACGAACCTGCATCTGTTGGACTCCACTTGGCAAGCTGTAGCAGGGCTAGAGACAGATCTCCATCTGAAGCATCTAGCAGTGTGGCAGAAGTAAGCAGGTATTAAGCTGAAACTTGGGAGAAAATTATAGTTAAGGCAGTTCCATCAGAAATGAGTTGTAACATCTCAGAGAAGAAACAACAGCACTCAAGAGGCATTCTTTCCAGGGAGGGAGATAAACTTGAGATGCCACTGGAAGTGTAAGTTATTTCATCATATGTGCAGTGCCATGCATGCTTGAGCACAGTATTTTGAGTGAGTGATAGTTGCTTCCTCTGTAATACACACCATACCTGGAGCTCCAGGAAAGGGAAACTTAAGCAATAAAAGAGAGTTCCCATATGTGATCTAGCAGGGAGGAGGGTAAACATCAGTGAAACAGGAGAGCAGGGCCAGGACTGAGGTGAGGCTAGTGAGGCCAGCCTGTGCATGTGCAAGGTTGGATCCTCTTTATTTAAAACTGCAAGCTTTTTGTTCACCATGGATTTTTCACATTAATATTGATTTTTAAATACTGTATTCAAATATTATTTGTCTGTGTTTTGATGCCCATTTAAATTTTGTGCCCCAGGCGAGTACGTCTCACTTGCTTTAGCCTAGTGCCAGCCCCGCTTGACTACAATTGAAGTGAGATGTTTCAACACTTACCATAGCCTAGAAGATAGAATCATTGCACTTTACTACAGATTTGACCTCACAGGGCATCATCTGATGTTACCTGAACCCAGAGGCTGAAATCAGAGAGCCTCAGGACCATTTGCAGCCTACAGATATCTTTTATTTGCCATTATCATTGTTTATTTTTGAAAATTGATTTAGTGGCCCCAGATGTGGAACAACTGACTGGTTCAAAACTGGGAAAGTAGTATGACAAGGCTGTATATTGTCACCTTGTTTACTTAACTTGAATGAGGAGCACATTATGCGAAATGCCATGGCTGGATAAATCACAAGCTGGAATCAAGATTGCTGGGAGAAATATCAATAACCTCAGATATGCAAATGATGCATTCTAATGGCAGAGAGTAAAGAGGAACTAAAGAGCCTCTTGATGAGGGTGAAAGAGGAGAGTAAAAAAGCTGGCTTAAAATTCAACATTAAACAAAGATCATGGCATCTGGTCCCATCACTTCATGGCAAATAGAAAGGGAAAAAGTGGAAGATTTTATTTTCTTGGGCTCCAAAATCACTGCAGATGGTGACTGTAACCATGAAATTAAAAGACACTTTCCCCTGGGAAGGAAAGCTATAACAAATCTAGACAGTGTATTAAAAAGTAGAGACATTACTTTGCCGACAAAGGTGTGTATAATCAAAGCTATGATTTTTCTAGTAGTCATGTATGGATGTGAGAGTTGGACCATAAAGAAGGTTGAGTGCTAAAGAATTGATGCTTTTGAACTGTGTGCTGGAGAAGACTTTTGAGAGTCCCTTGGACTGCAAGATCAGATGAATCAATTCTAAAGGAAATCAGTCCTGAATATTCATTGGAAGGGCTGATGCTGAAGCTGAAACTCCAATACTCTGGCCTCCTGCTGGGAAGAACTGACTCATTGGAAAAGACCCTGATGCTGGGAAAGATTGAGGGCAGAAGGAGAAGAGGGCAGTAGAAGATTAGTTGGTTACATAGCATCAACGACTCAATGGACATGAATCTGAGCAAACTCTAGGAAATACTGAATGACAAGGGAACCTGGCATGCTGCAGTCCATGGCATCACAAATATTCAGATGCGACACGTGACTTAGCAACTGATCAACAACAACAACAATTTGAAATTGAAAGATTTCTTCTAAGACAACCTGGATATCTGACTTCTCTTGGAAAACTGGAAGGTTTAACATACTGGATCCATGTTCTTTCATGGCAGTAATCGACTAAATATGACTAGAATATCTCCTCCAGTTCACTGGTTCACTAGACCCACTTCATGCATATATGTTCCTGCCAGATGCTGTATGCATTGCCATTCTGAGCCCTAATTAACTGCAGGATTCTTTTAATAATATCTCTTAATAATAGACTTTCATTCATTTAAGGAGTATTTATTTTTGTGCTTATTATATGTAAGATATTGTGATTAGGAACAAGATGGTAAGATCTCTTCTCTGTTGGTACTTGTTTTAGTCTCACACACAATGTTATGGGTTGAATTGTGTCCCTCCATAAAGGTATATTGAAGTCCTATCCCCAGTACTTGAGAATGTGACCTTACTGGGAAAAGGGTCTTTACCGAGGTAATTAAGCTAAAAATGGACTTCCCCGGTTGCTCAGCAGTAAAGGATCTGCTTTCCAATGCAGGAGACACATGTTAGATCCCTGGGTTAGGAAGATCCCCTGGAGAAGGAAGTGGCAACCCACTCCAATATTCTGGCTTGGATAATCCCACGGACGGAGGAGCCTAGGGAATTACAGGCCATGGGGTCGCAAAAGAGTCAGACAGGACTTAGCAACTAAACAACATCAACAACAAGAGGTCATTGGTTGTGCCCTGATCTAATATGACAGGCATCCTTTAAAAAAAGAGAAATTGAGACACAGAGCTAGACATGGACACAAACAGGGAAAACAATGTGAAGACATGCAAGGAGAATACGACCATGGGACTGGAGTGATGTATATACAAGCCAAGGAATGCCAAGGAATACCAAGGATTGATGTCAAATACCAGAAGCTAGAAGCAGTAAGGAAGGATTCTCCCCTAGTGCTGTCAGCTTAGTTTCTGACTTCTAGTCTCCAGAACTGAGATAAAAATGTCTGGTGTTGTTAGCCACCCAAGTTTTTGATGCATTGTCATGGCAGCTCTAAGAAGCTAATATAGGGCAGTGACTAAATAATTTGAAGAAGTAGTTAAATAACAGTTATGACCACAATAATGAGGGGAGAGTCCAGAATGTTACGAGAGTGTATCTGTTGGGGTGATGGGTTGATCTAGTTAAAAGGTTATGGGGCCTTTTTTGAGGAAGGAAAATCCCATAAACAGAGGAGCCGAGTGGGTCACAGAGTTGGACACGACTGAGCGCACACACACACACACACACACACACACACACACACACACACACACGTCTTAGCTGAAGCCTGAAGAAATAGTGTAAGTTAGTTCCTAGTAGTAAGGGAAATAGGCACAGTCTAGGCTAGAAGGACTGGTATGTGTGAAGACCCTAAGGAAAGAAGGAATAGGGGATACTCAAGCAAGAGGAAAAGCTAGTGAGCCTGGCCTATATAGTAGGTATATTGACTAATCAGCTATGTTACATTGGGGAAGTTATGTTAACTTCTCTGAGGATAATAACAGTACATATCTCATTGGTTTTTAAGAGGATTAAACGAAGAAGTAAATGAAACGGTCTTAAAAGAATGGCCAGCACACATGCTCCGTTAGATGCTACCTCTTGTTATGAGTCCTGCTCTCGTTGTTACTATGATTATTCACAGGGTTAAGACTTCAAGGCCCTGAGAATGCCCCTAGATGATTAGTCTCCATAGTGAAGGCAATGGGAGGCTAGTGTATGCTTCAGGGCTTCAACTTAACTGGGTTTTATCTCTAAAAGCTTCCTCTGGCCACACTGTGGAGGATGGATCAGAGGTTAGTGGAGATGAGGCCACTGGTGAAGCTCCTGGGAACAGGTGGCGGTGGTGGCAGTCTACTTGCCTTGTTTACTTTGTAGAATTTGGAAAGATCGCACAGTCATCTTAACATTTTTAAAAATTCAAGAAAAAGCTGCTTTCTTCTTTTCTTTCTTTTAGAACTAACATGCCTTGGGTGATACATAGGTTTTTAATCTCAATTCTTCCATAAACTTAGTAGAAGGCCTTGAGCAAGACTTGTATGTGTTCATTTAATCATAGACACAGAAACATACGAGGGAAAGTTAGATTCTACGTGTGTGTGGTGACACTGGGCTTCCCTTGTAGCTCAGCTGGTAAAGAATCTGCCTGCAACGTGGGAGACCTTGGTTCTAGCCCTGGGCTGGGAAGATCTCCTGGAGAAGGGATAGGCTACCCACTCTAGGATTCTTGGGCTTCCCTTGTGGTTCGCTAGTAAAGAATCCACCTGCAATGTGGGAGACCTGGGTTCAATCCCTGGGTGGGAAGATCCCCTGGAGAAGGGAAAGGCTACCCACGCCAGTATTCTGGCCTGGAGAATTCCATGGGTTGTATAGTCATGGGGTGGCAAAAAGTCGGACACAACTGAGCGACTTTCCCTTAATGGTGACGTTAACGGTGATCTTAATGGTGACATTAAGATCTCTAGTTATTGAACACATTAACAAATATCTTTAAGAGAGTTCAAACCTCACAGTCTCTATTTGCTTTTCTATTGCCTTTATATCTTGTGACTTAATTTTAGAAGAGAAATCGAATTGATTTGTTCTTCACACACAAAAATTGATTTCTTCTTCACTGTTGTCAAAAATCTGTGCTCTCAGGTGAAGACAAAATGCTAGATTGGCAAATTTTCACAACCAATACAAGTTTTAAATAAAGTACTGGATGTGCTGAAAATTCATTAGGAAATGAAAGCCATCAAGAAAAAAATTTAAGTTTAGTTCTCTCTGAATTTATGGCTGATTTTAATAAAAAGCACCACATTTGAAATAATTAGTTTGCCTAATGTTGACAGACTAAAAATTATTTTAAAATGAATCCATTGTTAGTCTAGATACATATCAGTGAAGTGTTCATTTCCTAGTGATAGTGTATGATACTCAGCTTTGAAAAGAGGAAGAAAATTTGGAGTAGAATTTCCTCTTTGTAAACTAAGTAAATTCTAATGTTTTTGGAATTTAATCTTATAACAGAGTACTGTTATGATAAGGATTTCTTTACAACACCCTTAATCAAGACCTTATTTTCTTTCGAGCAAAGTTATATATGAATGTTAATGTATTTTTATAAGTAACACTTAAATGTACTTACTGTTTAAAGAACTGATTTTATAACAAAAGTTGGGTGTTTTGACTTACATAAATTTTCAAAACTTAAAAGAAATCTCATGGGACTAAGAATTGCCATTATAAGAGAGATTCTTGTTTACATTTTAAAATCTTATCATTCTTCATATTTTCATGTATATGTGTTTATATATATAAGCAAATATATAAAGCCATTAAAAAAGATATTGCTGAGTGTTATATATTTTAGAGTGACTTTAATTTTTGCAAAATGAGCCTCTTGACAGATTTTGCAAAGTTTAATGAAAAAATGACTTTTTTTTTCATTTTTCAGGGTGAGGTACTTTAAACTGAAACCACCTCAGTAACTCGATGATATTTTCCCGATAGACACAGACGTGGTTTCACTGGTGTGATTCTTTCCTTATTTTGACTCCATGATTAGAAAGATTTGGTGTGTCTTTTTTTCTGCAGTGTATCCCAAGTACTAGAAAAATGCCTTTCTGAGCATGTGCATGCGTGCTCAGACACTTCAGTCATGCCCAGCTCTCTGTGACCCCAAGGACTGTAGCCCACCAGGCTCTTCTGTTCATGGGATTCTCCAGGCAAGGATACTGGAGTGGGTTGCCGTTGTCCTCCAGGGGATCTTCCTGATCCAGGGATCGAACCCTGGTCTCCTGCATTGCAGACAGATTCTTTACCGCTGAGCCCCCAGGGAAGCCGCCTCTCATACACAGAGGAGCTTAACAGTGAGAGTGAATGGTGGTAAGTGCCAGGGCCCGGCGTGGTTCGCCAAACACGGGCGGAGGGCCCAAGTTGTCACCTCGCCCAATTTCTTACCACTGCAGAAGCCTCCTCTGTGATGGTGAGCGCCAGTAGAGTGAACCCAAATCCTGCTTTTCCTCCAGGATTCTCTTAGCCTGCTCCCTGGACTAGCAGCGTCGGCATCACCTGGGAACTTGATTTTCATGCCAATTCTCAGGCCCCCACACCCAAAAGGCACCAGAAACTCAGGGGCCACGCTCAGCAATCTGTGTTCTAGAAGCACTCCAGGAGATTCTGACGTTCACTCCAGCCTGAGACCTGCTGCTCGAGACAATGCTTGTATGAGCACTGCCTATATTACCTCTTTGCTTTCTTTGCTCTTCTCCTAATAATGTCCAACTTCCCTTCTGATCGACATATTTGAATTTTAGGTTTATGAATATTTCAAAATCAATACATTTTGGCATTTTAAAAAAATTGCAATTTATTTATGGTTGTGCCGGGTCTTCCCTGGTGCACAGGCTTTTCTCTAGCTGTGGTGAGAGGGGCGGCTCTCTAGCTGGGACGTGCTGGCTTCTCGTTGCAGTGGCTTTTCCTGCTGCGGAACACGGGCTCTGGGGGTGGTGGGGGAGGTGGTAGGCTTCAGTAGCTGCAGCTCCTGGCCTCTGCACACAGTTTCAGTAGTTGTGGTGTAAGGGCTTAATTGCTCCGAGCATGTGGGATCTTCCTGGATCAGGGATTGAACTCGTGTCTCCTGCGTTGGCAGGTGGATTCTTTACCAACTGAGCCACCGGGGAAGCCTCATGCTGGCTTTTGAGAAATTGCCTTCTTAAAGTAACTTGCACGACTCAGGTCTGACTAATACTTCACAGCTTACTTGGAATTTAACTCTTGGAGGTTGTATTACTATCTGTTGCTGCATGAAGAAGTATCCCAAAACTTACCACCTGAAAACAAGAAACATTTATGGTCTCATAGTTTTTTTTTTTTTGAATGTTTTCAATTGAAGTGTAATTGATGTACAATGTTGTATTAGCTTCAGGTATACAGAAAATAATCCAGTTATATATTGATATAGATTAATATGCATATGTGTATGTATATATGTGCTGTTTGTGTATTTTGTAAATTAATCCCTTGTTGGTCTTCTAATTTTGCAAATATTTTCTCCCATTCTGTAGGTTGTCTGCTCATTTTATTTATGGTTTCTTTCATTATACAAATGCTTTTAAGTTTAATTAGGTATCATTTATTTATTTTTGTTTTCATTTCCATTACTCTAGGAGATGGATTTCCCCCCTCCCCGCCCCCCCGCCAAAAAAAAGTACTGCTGCAATTTATGTCAAAGAGTGTTCTGCTTATGTTTTCCTCCAGGTGATCTCACAGTTTGGGAGGCTTAAGAATTTGGAAGGAACTTACTTGGGTGGTTGTAATTCAGGGTCTCTCAAGAGGCTGTACTCAAGGTGTTATCTGTGACTATAGTGATCTCCTGACTCGAAGGGAGAGGGATCGGCCTCCAAGCTCACTTCCATGGCCATTAGAAGAGCATAGGAGACCACCTCCAGGTTTCTTCTCCTCTCCCTTACAGCATGGAAGCTGGCTGCCACCAGAGGGAAAGATCCAAGACCCTTACCTAAGGGTAAGAGGGCGCACACAGGAGGGAAGCCACAGTCTTTTTATAACCTAACCTGGGAAGAGACATCCCATTGCTTGCACTGCATTTTGTTCATTGGTAGCCCACATTTGAGGGGGGTGGGTTTAATGCAAGGCATCAATACCAGCAGGCAGGAATCATTGGGGGTCAACTTAGACATCCCCATATAGGTAAATTATTTCTCTCTTCCTCCAGTTCCTTGCTTTATATTGTCTTGATTAGGATTTTCTGGTATCAGGAATCTCAAGACCAACTGGTTTATACAAAGAGAAAATATGTGTGGCTTATGGTGTAGTTTGATACAGGGAAGTGATCAAACGTTGTCACAAGACCTGGTCATTTTGGTTCTATCTGCTCTTTACTGGCTTCATTCTTAGGTAGTGTCTCTTCTCTTGCTGGCATAATAGTCTCCAAAACCTTCAGGTTCAAGGTCAGAGGTATAGCAGGAAAGTCTCTTTCCTCGGAATTCCTGGCATAGGTTCCATCGACTGAGTGGGCCACAGGCCTGTGCCTGAACCAACTGAAAGACCAAGGAATCATGACTGTGTTATTGAGGCCCGGGACACACACAACACCTGCAATCAGGGGTGGGGCCCACAAGAAACATAACAGCTGTTAGCAGGGAAGGTGGGTGGCCCTGGAGGGAGCGTATCAGGCAGGCATTTCACGGAAGTACTGCCTAGCCTATACGTGTTGACTCCTCTGAGTTTGCACGAACTAGAACCTCTTGGATAATGGCCACCCTCTTCCCCAGCATTTCCTGCCCGCATGCAGGGGATCATGGAGTCCAGTTGATCTACTGACGCCACCTCTCTCATCCTCTCTTCCACTCCCATCCAAGTCACCATGAAGTTCTCACCTGGACTAAGCAAGAGCATCTGACTCCCTGAATACGTTTCCATTTTTGTCTGTCTTCTGTCTATTCCCTGTGTAGCAACCAGAGTGATTTCTTTCAAATGCCACCTGATGAAGTTAGATGAAAATCCATCAAAGTCCCAGTAACTAAAATCCAAGGCGTTATGACCTGGTTTCTGCCTGCCTCTTTAGCTTGACCACTGTTTTACCACCAGTCCTCCTCTCTGAGCTCCCCACATTCTCCAAGCTTCTTCCTGCCACACGGAAGGGCCACAGCTCTACCTCCTGCTGAGGAGGGTCTTTCCTTTCATTATCTCTCCCCCTCTCTGCTCTTGCTCATCTTCAGGCCTCAGTTGTATGTCACTTTTGACAGGCCTTCCTGGACTGTCCAACATTAGGTACTCTCACTGTACTCTGTACCTTCTATTTATCACACTTAGAATTTTCATTTTAGGTTTATTTAGCACCTTCCCTCTCTAGACCATAAGGTAATGACGGCAGTAGCCTTGCTATAGCCACAGAGCTCCTCTTTGGTTCCTCATAGGTACTCAGTAGATATTTGATAAATGTGATGCATTTCCCTCATCTAAGACCTGTGCAACTGTGTTCTCCAGAGGATTAAATAGATGACGAGATTTATTACAGAGTTGGGATTTGCTGGTGGTCTTGTTCGGCCGGGAGACCCCTGCTTCATTGGGTTAGGTCAAGCACAGGAGAGAACGAAATTCTTTTTGAGGACCTGCAATGTTAAACATATATATGTGTTTAGTTCTTAGAACAATCTCTTGCAAGTTCAGTGTAGTATCCTTATTTTGTGGATGAGGGAACTGATGGTCAGAGAGAGAGAAGGATTCCCTCAAATTTACATTGTTCAGCAGTGGCAGAGTTAGGATACTTACGGAAGTGACTTTGATTACAAAATTCCAGGTCTGAATGGAACTATGGAAAAGTCAGTGGCATACTCTGTTTTGTTTTTGTTTTATCTTTGAGTAGGGCAAGGTCAAAAAGAAAATTAAACATGAAAGTGAAGTAGTGTTGATTTCTTGCTGCTAGTTGGAGCACAACAGAAAGCCTGAAAGCACTGGAATGAGGGGAGTATGGAATTTGGGGGTGCAGAGTCTTTTTATTATGTATTTCAGGGTTTCCCGTCCAGTAAAATAAAGTTACCAGGTGTTGAGTAGCCTGGGTCTGGGGGCATGAAAGAAATAGAGTCCGTCTAGGCTTTCTAAGACACCTTTGATGGGATTTATATGCACTGAAGTGCAGACATAAAATTAAACAGCATAAACCATTTCATTTCCTTCTTTCTCAAGTTGCAATGATACATAAACTAGTCTATTCCCCTTTTTTCCTTTTTATCTCAAACATGGTGAGTAAGCACAAGAAGGCTCTTAAAGGGGTAGAAGGCTTTAACTGAGGGATGGTGTGGGGCTGCAGTGGAAAGTGGGGCTGGAGTCAGTGTGGAGACAAGTTTCTCGTTTTTTTTGAATTATTTGTGAAGTGAAGCTAGCTTGTTGGAATGATTCCTGCTAATGTCACCGTTTGACATTTTGTTTCTTTTTAAAATCTTAGTTTAATATCTCTGTAAGGTAAATCTGTTGCCCCCTACCCCTAGCCCTATATATGTGTGTGTGTGTCTGTGTGTAAGTGTCTGTGTGTGTGTGTGTGATATGAGGATATGCAAGGGGAACATGAAAGACCACTGCAGCACATGACTTGAGAGAAGGGAAAATGGCCAATCAGCATTTGTGACTGGTGATGAGTCTTACATACCATGAGCAGGGAGGCACTACACAGGCAAATTTATTTATTTTTATTATTATTTTAAAAAATATTTATTTATTTACTTACTTATTTGGCATCATCTGGTCTTAGCTGAGCAGGCGGGATCTTCACTGCATTATCCAGCGTCTTTTGTTACGGCGCATGGACTCTCTAGCTGTAGTCCACGGCCCCAGAGTGCATGGGCTCAGAAGCCGCAGTGCACTACATGGGCTTCGGTGCTCCGCAGCCTGTGGGATCTTGGTTCCCTCAGCAGGGATTGAACTGCTTCTCAAGCATTGCAAGGTGGATTCTTAACCACTGGTCCACCAGGGAAGTCCCCACAGGCAGATTTAAACTGAGTTAATCTCCCACTTTAGTAAGCGTTAGCCAACTGGACAGAGGACAAGTGATTGGCAAGGTGTGGCTAAATTTGCAAAAGACCCAAATGCAACAGAAAAGAACCATCAAGTCGTTAACTAAAAGGGGAAAAGTTTAAAATAAAAAAGGCTATGCAAAGTGTTTGGGGTCATTTTACTAGGAGAACAAGAAGCCTATAATAGGGTAGAAAATGATTCTGAAGTGAATTATAATTATAAATGTAAGATACCTAGTTCCCAAAACCTAGAAGGAGGTCAGGTAAATGATGTCTGCAATCACACTTTCATTCATATGTTTATCAAACACCTATTTATCTGTAGTCACTGGTTACTGTTGATACTATGGGGAACACAGAGCCATGGTTTATATTCTAACTGAACTTCAGTCATTCAGTTCAGTTGCTCAGTCGTGTCCGACTCTTTGTGACCCCATAGACTGCAGCATGCCAGGCTTCCCTGTCCATCACCAACTCCCGGAGCTTACTCAAACTCATCTCCATCCAGTCAGTGATGCCATCCAACCATCTCATCCTCTGTTGTCCCCTTCTCCTCCCACCTTCAATCTTTCCCAGCATCAGGGTCTTTTCCAATGAGTCAGTTCTTCACATAAGGTGGTCAAAGTACTGGAGTTTCAGCACCAGTCCTTCCAATGACTTACAGTCTGGTTAAGGAACTGAGCTTTTTGAACTGAGCTTACAGTCTGGTTAAAGAAGCAACACAGTGTGACAAGTGCACAAACAGAAGCATAAGTGAGACACCAGACTCGGTTTTGGTTTCAGGAGAAACTTCAACAACTGGGTGATCTGGAGAATAACACCTATGATGGTTAGTTTGATGTGTCAACTTGGCTAGGTTATGGCGGGGGTGGTTTAGTTGCTAAAACATGTCTGACTCTTGGGACCTCATGGACCGCCAGGCTCTTCTGTCCATGGGATTCTCCAGGCAACAATACTGGAGTGAGCTGCCATTTCCTCCTCCAGGGGACCTTTCCCACCCAGAGATGGAAGCTGGGTGTCCTGCATTTTGCAGGCAGTCTCCTGCATTGCAGGTGGATTCTTTACAGACTGAGCTACCAGAGAAGCCCCCTGGCTAGGCTATATCACCCAGCTATTTCATCAAATACTTGCCTGGGCATTGCTGTGGAGGTATTTTGTAGATATGGTTAACATCTACCATCAGTAGACTTTAAGGAAAGATCACCCTTGATGATGTGGGTAGGGCGCAACTAAGGTTTCCCAGAAAAGAGGAAATTCAAGACTGAAGTGTCAACTCTTGCCTGATTTTCCAGAATTATTCTAGAGATTTCAGACGGACCTGGCAGCCCCGGTAGTTGTGTGAGCCAAAATAAAATTCACACACACATCTTATTTGTCCTGTTTCTCTGGAGAACCACACTGATGCAGGATCTTAGTCATGTAAAGTTGGGGAGAGGAATGGGGAAGGTGTGTGAGGGAAGGTGACCGCATGTACAGAGGCCAGGAATGAGAAAGAGAAGCCAGACCAGGAAGCTTTTACATGGGACCTAGAGAGTCTGAGAGTGAGAGGATCAGATTCACATTTCACAAAGGACACCCAATTATTTTATTATTGAAAGCAGAAGTCGAGAACACCGTTTCAATTCCAGCAGGAAGGAATTCCTAATAAGGGGGAATTCCTAATAAGGGAAATATTTTTAATAGGAGAAAGAAGGAGACAGCCGGCTGAGTCTATTCTGGAATTTAAAAACTAATTTGGCATTTCAAATGGTTGACGGCCACAGCCTTGCGTACAGCGTTCTTTTTACAGTCCAGAGCCCTTCCGTTTTACCTTCCCTCCTTCACGTCTATAGCTTTACGCGAGGAAATTCTCCTGGTCCCTTGGGAGATGCTATCTGACCAAGCAGCGGTTCTGGAAGATAAACTCTCTCACAGCGCTGGAGGTGGGAGGGTGGAGGTCAGAAGGGGATTCCCGCTGCGCAAGTGGGAAGGAGGAAAGAGTTTACTAACCGGCAGAAGTTCCATTCCATCCTGTGTGAGGCGAGAAGGCTCGCCCATCACAGCTGCAGCCGGGCGTCTGCCCACTTTCTGCCCGCTCTCGTGCGGGTTCGGTTCCCGCCTCCACAATCGCCAGGGGTCCAGCGGCCCCAGCGCGGCGGTCTGCCAGTCTGGGGGGAGGTACCTGCCAAGCTGGGATCCGGGTGCGGAGGTGCGCGCGGAGCACCGAGTTCAGACTGAGGTCCGGGGGTCCCCGCCGACCACCTTCGCAACCGCTGTGCCCAGCCAAAGAGGTCTTACCCTGAGAATCAAATGGATTTTTCTTCCATTTCCTTTGCATCCCTGAATGTCTTCACCCTGGTTCCCGGTGCCTTCCCCATTCGATCAACGTTGTGCGGACAGAAGCTAGTTGCCCAGGTCCAGCACCCTGGAAGACGGGGGGTGGAGGGCGCTGGGGCTTGATAAGCCTTCCCCAGGCGCGGGCTGGAAGAAATCAGCGTCCTCATCACTGCCCCAGCTCCAGGGGACTCAGGGGGTAGGTTTGTGTACAGCCCTGGTGGGGCAGGGAGGGGAGCATGCCCACGTGCTGGAGTCCAGAACCCGGCTCCCCAAAGCTCGGCCCCACACCTTGCAACCCGACCTGGACGGAGACAGGTTGGAGCCGGGTGTACCCGAGAGCGTGAGTGAGGATGTAGAGAGCGGGGGCAGGGTTAGCGCACGGGTCCGAGAGGAGGAGAGGCGGCAGGTGAACCCGAGGGCCGTGCCCGCAGGCGGGGACGCGGATTGAGGGGGGCCTCGGAAGAGCCAGGGGAGACGAGGCGAGGGCTGGGCTCGCAGGGCTGGCGGAGCGGCGAGCCCAGGCGGCGAGACGGACGGGGAAGGGGGGCGGGGAGCCCAGGGGGAGGGAGTTCCGAAGGGAGGGAAAGGGGCGAGCCTGGAAGGGAGAGCGGCGGCGGCCGGCCGAGCCGCGAGCTGGAGGGCGCCCGGCGCGCCCAGACCGTGCCACCCCACCCTTCGCCCCCGGGGCGCCGAGGGCTCTGCCGGGGAGACGCACAAAGACATGCGAAGCGGGGCTGAGCGAGGCTCGCGCACAAAGACGCCGGGGCGCACGGCCGCTCGGGCTGCACCCACCGCCCCCGCGCCGCGCCGCGCCGGGGCCGGGCCAGCGCGCAGCCCGGGGCGGAGCGCGCGGCGGCGGCGGCGGCTGCGGGCCGGCGCGGGACCCGGGTCGCCCGCGCTCTCCGGGTGACCCGGGCCCGGCCGCAGGCGCGCGCGGGGGCGGCGGCGCCCCAGCCCAACTTGGCCTCGGCCTCGCCCTCTGCCCGGCCCGCGGGTGTCCCCTCCTTCCCGCGATTCCGTGTCTTCTCACGCTCCCCTCCTCCCTCCCCGCGTCCAGCCCTGGCTCTCCCCACCTTGTAAAACAAAGCCGGGGGAAAAAAATGCCTGCCTGTGCAGCTCGGAGCGCGCAGCCCGTCTCTGAATAAGAAGTGAGTACGATGGCGTGTTGTTTGTAAAAGCTTCAAGTCCGTCTTTAAAAAAAAAAAAAAATTGTGAATGCTGCATGCCTCATGCTTCCCAGCGCCTCGCGGGAGAGAGCCGGCTATAGAGCAGGAGGTGAGACCCCCGGGTACCCCCCTCTTCCCCATCTCCCGCCGCGCGTTTGCCGTCCCAGCCAGTCCCGGGAGGGTTGCAGAAGCCCAGCTGGCAGCAGGCGGACGTTTTCCACCTTTCGTTTCCCGTCCTAGGTGTTGGATCCCAATCTGGGGTTGGAGGCAAATCTGTCCCCGGATCCACTCCTGGCTGCTTCTCCTCACTCTCCCGCGGGTGCCTGGGCGTTTTGCATCTGTCTTGGGTATAGGTTTGGGACACTTAGGGGAGTTTCCGAAGGAGGAGGGTCAGCTCTTGGGAGTCACCCGACGGGTGACCCTGGTCACACTTGTTGCCCACAGCGCGGTGGCCTAGGCAGTGGTACTGAAAAAAGCCCATTTCTCCTGGAATTGACTCGTCAGTTGTGGCCGGGAGCGAAGAAGACAAACGTGGGTGCGGATGAGAGGCTAGGATTAAGCGGAGGCTGTGAGGTGCTGCAGGCAGAGAAGGGAGGGCCTGCTGGTGCCGGAGTGTGTGGAAGGAGTGAATCTTTGATTCCTTATTCTAAGGAGCTTCTCTTCATGATCATACATCAAACGACATGGAGATGGAAACCCAGAGGGTTCCCCATATTAGATCGCGTGGAAAGACTGTTGTTTTTTATTTTGTTGTTTCACCAGGTTCTGCCCATTCTGTCTGCCAAATGTGCATTATATATATATTTCTGCTAATTGAAAAAAAAGCAATAACTTAAAAGAATTAAAATACACCAGGAAATATTTTAATAATACACACACTACATACACAGTCTTAAAAAAAAAAACTCTCCTTTTCCCCCCTAATCATATAATAATAATATCTTAGTTTGGCATTGCAGTTTAGGATTGGGATTTGGGAGCGTCCAGGTAAACGGTCTTGGTGTTTTCCAGTGCTGCAGACCAGAAATCAGTGATGGGGAAAATCAGAAACATGAGAAGAGAGCACAGAGAACTGGGGAGGAAAGGCTTGGACAGCTTCCTTCAGAGAGATAATGTGGAGTTTCTGAGTGATTTTCTGTTATTTTTGTTCCAAAGATGGCTTAATTTTAGACGATGACCTTTATGTTTCACTGAGACTCACTAAGCAGCTTGGAGGTGGGGTGAGGTGGCTAGACAGCAGATGACAGTAATTTCAGCTGTTATCAACATTTCTATTAAAATGTTTCAAAAAATTAAAGCCTTGAACACGTGCTGTGCCGTGCTTAGCTGATCAGTCGTGTTGGACTCTGGTCTACAGTCCAGACCCCATGGACTGTAGCCGTGAAACACATATCCCGTGCTTATTTGGGATGAAGTTTCCTTTATGAATATCACGTGTCAAAAGGTGTCTGCTCATTTGTGGTTTGATTTGGAGCCGGTGACTGTATCAGGAGGAAAATGTGTACATATCTTTGCATAGCAGGTTGAACCATTTGAAACTGCTGAAGTGACCTGTACTTATGTGGAATCCCCACTTGGATCCCAAGCTCCGGTTACTTCATCAGAGCACTGACTTCCCTTCAAAGTCAGAACCGTTCAGAGTTACGCTGATTGAGGAGCGCTCTGTTATCTGCCATCATTACACAATACTCCTCACTTAGGTCTGGTGCTTCACATAGCTTTGTTTGCAAAGCTTCTTTCTGATGGGCAACAGATGATTTATTTTATGAACTCCCAACTGTGGCAGTCCTCCATTTAACTCACAGTGGTAGACACGAGGGCAGAGTATGTAGTCATGTGAAGATGGACACTCCTTATTCCCTTCTTATTTTCAAGTAATTTCAGGTACCTGTATGATGTTTGGGTGCAATTGCATAGGTATTTCTTATGTGCTTACCTAAAAAGTGTTATTCAGATTAGGTTATCATTTTATTAAACACCAAAGTAATTTTGGGCTTTCCTGGTGGTTCAGCAGTAAAGAATCCACCTACCAATGCAAGAGACGTGGATTCAGTCCCTGGGTTGGGAAGATGCTCTGGAGAAGGAAATGGCAACCAGTATATACTCCAGTATTCTTGCCTGGGAAATCCCATGGACAGAGGGACCTGATGGGCTACAGTCCACGGGGTTGAAAAAAGTCAGCCATGACTTAGCAACTAAACAACAACAACAACAACAAGAAAGCAATTTTCCTTATATCTGTAAGAATTATGGGTGGTAAATTAATTATTCTGTCAGAGTTAATGACATCTTGAAGTGTCCCCATCTTTCAGCCATTCTGTTACCCGTTTTGGTTCAGTGTTGCCTTTTCAAGCAAATACTCTGTAAATGGCTTATTTTCCCTTTAGCAAGTGGAAGTCTAGTATCTCTTGAATTTTCTAAAAAGAAATCCATTAATGATATTTTGGAACAGTTGAGATAAATAATAAATGGATTTAGAGTCACCCCAGAGTATGTGGGAATTTGTAAGCGAACTCATAAATCCACTCTAATGGAGCAATTAGCTTTGTACAGAGCACGTAGGTCTAAGGTGTGAGACAAGGTTTTAATTTTTTTTTTTCTTGATAATGTTCACTATTGAAATGGAAAGAACTTGTCATCTCTTGGCTGCACCTGTGATTGTGCCAGAACGGGCGACAATACTTTTGTTTTTCTTTTTTCAAGATATCAGAGATTGAATAACAAAATACAGAGAATACTTAATCATGAGCCCACTTTGGATGCGAGCAAAAAGAAAGGATAGAACTATTGAGTAGTTTATTTGCTATCACGTTTTACCAGATGTTTACTAATGTTTTACTTCGATCAACAATGTCTAGAGTGCAAATTCACTTATAATACAGTTCCTTTATTGTAACGAATTTTTAGATAATTTGCTTGTGAGATAGAGTGTTCTTGAGAACAGGAATAATAACAGTAGCCTTCTTTATGAGCATTCAGATATCTAGTTTAGTACCATCAACTCTTAATAGTTCTGCAAATGTGTTTACTAGCACGTTGGACAAGTATAAATTTTTAAATTAATTAGGAAGACTGCAGGCATTTATTCATTTTTTTTAAGGTTCTTGGTCCGCCTCCTGTTTTTTCCTCCTCCTTTTGGAAACCCCAATAGCAGCAGAGAGCTGAGACCCACCCCCTTCTTGCACCTCATATGTGGTCCTGGATGCGGCCTCCTGGGCGCACTTCTGGTTTAGGCTCTGGAGCTCTTACCAGGATAGCGGGCAGAGTCCAGACCACTTTTGCTGACCCCTCTAACCTCCCTTCTCTGTTGTTGGCAGTGGCGGCCCCTGATTTGCTGGATCCTAAGTCTGCTGCTCAGAACTCCAAACCCAGGCTGTCCTTCTCCACCAAACCCACCGTGCTTGCTTCCCGGGTGGAGAGTGACACGACCATCAATGTTATGAAATGGAAGACGGTCTCCACGATTTTCCTGGTGGTCGTCCTCTATCTCATCATCGGAGCCACCGTGTTCAAAGCCTTGGAGCAGCCTCACGAGATTTCCCAGCGGACCACCATCGTGATCCAGAAGCAGACGTTTATTTCCCAGCACGCCTGTGTCAATTCCACCGAGCTCGACGAACTCATCCAGGTAAGGCGCCCAGGAGTTGGTACTCCGTTTTCCCTGCGGGGAAGACAAGCCAGAGGAAGAGGCAGTAACTCAGCCTTCGGCTCTCCATGTGCCCGTGGGGTCCTCTTCCACTTTTCTCCCTAACCTAGACGTCTTTGGCCACTGTTTCCTTTTCTTGTTATTGTACTGCCTCCCTCTTTTCCTGCCTTTGGCGTCTCTTCTCTTCCTTCCCCTTTATTTCTCCTGCTTGCTGCTCCTTCTCATCCCCTTCTGCCCTCGTGTTTCTCTGCTTCTGACCTTTTGTCACTTCTGTCCTTCTGTCACTCTCCCTTTTTTCCATTTGCCTTGTCTTGGAACTGCCAGTGACCACCTGTGAATGTGGGGTCAACCTTGGCTGGAGGCCCGCAAGGTGAGAGGACCGTTGACAAATGAAGGGAAAATGCGAGGCAGGAAAAGTGTAGTAACTGTGTCACTGGCCACCCTAGGAAAGAAAAGATGGGTTGTGGTCTGACCCGCTTGAGGTGGGTACTCCTCATGGTTAATAAGCCGTAGCTCACTTCTTTAATCTAACCAAAGTATAACTCCAGTAACTGGCTTTTTTAGGTGTCTGGGCAGAAGTAATTAATCACTGCTTCTCTAAACCCCAACTGAAAGCAATTTACTACCAACACAGAAAAATGGAGTTTTTGAATAAAAAGTAATTTAGTTTTAATTTACTCTATAATGGCAGAGTAGTATCCTTATGGAAAAACTTTTTTTCAAAAAAATGTTAATCCCAAAATGATGTAAAAATTTCAGTTAGACTCCTTGGAGATGGCTATATTTTTGTTGTAGATTTCTTTTGTTTAAAAGAATACATTGGTCCAACCAAGAATCTTGGTCAAGAAGAAAACCCTAGAATTTTATTTCAAGGAGAGATCTGATGGATAGTTGAGCACATTTTAACTATATATATATTCATTTTTTCTATGGAGCCTATTTTTCTTACCAGTTTTAAGTCAAATGAGACTGAAAACCATCTGTGAGTCATCAACTGAGCAGCTTCTTCCTCATGTTATGTTTGGTTTTTTGCATCATTTGAGTGAGCTGGGATTGTTGATTGAGGGGAGAAATTATTAGTGATTTTTACCCAGTTTCTTGCTTTATGACCTTTCTTCTCATATTTCCTCTTGCCATGGATCTCCAAATGTTACTTCTGTCTTTTATTGCCCTCTTTATAGAATACACACACAAGTTCTCATTCGGGTTTTGTTAAAAGCTATCAAAGCTAGTATGCTGTTATCCTCACCCACCACATTCGGCACTTCTGCACCTCACCTATTGGGCTTAAATTTTGTAAAGGTTCTTTAGCCACTAGATACTGAATTCCCTACTGTTTGTAGATGATGGCACCATTTTCAATATTGGCAATATACCTGCCAGATAATATTGATTCAACCATCCCATTTCCTATTCCTGCATAAGCCCATTTCCACTTCACTTTTGATTTGTGCATATCGTCTGTAGCAGTACTAAAAATCTTTGAAGAATCCCCACTTCCCTTGAGTTTTAGAAGAGCTCCTGGTCATTTTGGCAGAGTTGTGGTAAAAATCTCAACTTTGGGATGGGATAAGATGTTTTAAACTCCATTTGAGTACTTTACTAGAGGTGTTATCTTGAACAAGTAATTTTCCTGTCTAAGCCTTGAAAGATCTATCTAGAATGAAGGGAGAAAAGCTATCAAACAGGTTGCTGTGAGGAGTAAAGAGATAATCCATGTAAGGCATTGAGGTGCTCAAGAAGTGTTAGGTTTGTTTGCTGTTGTTCTTTTTCCTTCCCTGCTTATCTTTTAATTGGGTGGAAGCACTTGTTTCAGGTAGTTGCATTCTTACCTTCTCCAGAGAGATTGTTTTGTCTTCCGCAGAAAAAGAAAATGTTACATTGTTTTTGGAATAAACACAAATGGAGCTCAGTCTATGACCTAATTTTTTATTTCTTTCTGCTATCCACAGACAATCCATTTTAGCCTTATTGATATTCACTGCTGATTGAGTATTTTTGCTTCTCAAAAAATCTTAAGGATTTTGGTGCTTATTCAGTACTTTTAAATGCAGAGGTTGCCTGTTATTTATTGTCATATCCATACCTTTCTAACCCTGTGTTTATTTTTCTCCCTTTGAATATAACTTCTTCTTATCAGAGAAATCTTTGTAATGGCATGGCTCCAAGGGTCAAGATCAGTGTCTAAATAGGGAGGAAAGCGAATGAGCCAGGAATCATATATTAGAGTTACATTTCATTTGTGTGATTCTCATAAATTTCCAAGTGTTTTCCCCATGTTTATTTTCCCTTTTACTCCTGCCTTAAAGCCTCATGAGTAGTCATATTAAGCAGTAATTGCAGAACTAAGGATTAGGAAACTAAGACACAGACAGCCCCACTGACTTCCTCCAGACAGTATCATTACGATCAAAGTTCAGGTCTTCAGATCTGGTTTTATTCCTAGGAGTTTGCACTCTTTCATGGCTTTCAGTGCTGAGGGTGAAAGAGGTGATGTTAGAAGTTCAGGCCTAGTGCTGTAGAGAAGGAATTCTGGATTCTTTTTGTGAAGAGTGGGCAAGGAGGAGGAAGTGGATAGTAGGACAGTATGACCAACGTCAGTTAGCCTTAGGTTACCTACAGTTAACCTAATCTTGTTCACTGTTATTGTTCAGTTGCTAAGTCATGTCTTGACCAGGCTCTTACCAGACTCCTCCATCCATGGGATTTTCCAGGCAAGAGTACTGGAGTGGGTTGCCATTGACTTCTCTGTAATGGACATGGGTTTGAGCAAATTCTGGGAGATGGCGAAGGTCAGGGAAGCCTGGCGTGCTGCAGTTCATGGGGTCGCTAAGAGTTGGACACCACTGAGTGGCTTCACTTTCATTTTTCACTTTCATGCATTGGAGAAGGAAATGGCAACCCACTCCAGTGTTCTTGCCTGGAGAGTTCCAGGGATGGGGGAGCCTGGTGGGCTGCTGTCTATGGGGTCACATAGAGTCGAACACGACTGAGGTGACTTAGCAGCAGAATATCCATTGAGTCAGTGATGCCATCCAGCCATCTCGTCCCCTGTCACCCACTTTTGCTCCTGCCCTCAATCTTTCCCAGCATCAGGGTCTTTTGCAATGAGTTGGTTCTTTGCATCAAGTGGCCAAAGTATTGGCGCTTCAGCTTCAGCATCAATCCTTTCAATGAATAGTCAGGGTTGATTTCACTTAGGATTGACTGTTTTGATCTCCTTGCCGTCCAAGAGCCTCTCAAGGGTCTTTTCCAACACCACAGTTCAAAAGCATCATTTCTTCGGGGCTAAGCCTTCTTTGTGGTTCAGCTCTCATATCCATACATGACTACTGGAAAAACCATAGCTCTGACCATATGGACCTTTGTCAGCAAAGTGGTGTCTGTGCTCTTTTTTTTTGCGGGGGGGAGGGATATTAATTACACCTCTGAGTGGGCAGTTGCAACCTCATTCCATGCTGTGGTTGTGTCACAGGGAAGCCTAGACTTGGGGGCAGGAGGGAGATAGGGAAATGCAGCCCTAAGGCACATGGGAGCAACTTCCTCTTCTCTTTTGATTCCCAACATGTGTGTTCCATCCAAGTGCTGTTTTTGGCACAGGCCCTCTAAGGCAAGATTGAGGTGGCGGCAGAGATATCAAGACAAAGAGATATTTTCTGGGGTGAAATATTTTGAAAACTTTGACTTTTCAACTTTTTTTACATTTGTTGGTTTCATGTCAGTGCAGAAAAATATATGGAAACATCTTTAAATTTCAAGAGTCGTGAATACATTAATAATAGCCAAAATTTAATGAGCAATTTCTATGTGCAAGGCAATGTTCTAACTCGTTATATGTGTTATCTTCTTTAATTCTCTTAAACAACACTATGAGGAATGTGCTTTATTATCTATATGTAACTTACGTGAAACTGAGTCAAAAGGAGCTAATTTTCTAAAAGTTAGACTGCAGTGTTATTCAAAGCTAAATGGACAAACTCCAGAGCCTATGCTTTTAGCTCTTGAATTTACTGCCTCTAAAAACAGGTAATATGCATTAAAGTTTGCTGCAAAGTTTTCTTTCGTTTTATTTAGTAAAGTGTAATGACTATCAAATTATAGTCCTCTGTATGCAGTGATTTATATTTTATAACATAGTTTTCTCTCCATATACACAGAGAATATATAACCTGTATTTTAATATTCTTTTTGGACAACACTTTCTGATTTACTCCTGTTTGAATGTTGTGAGCCAGTAGAGGCATAGTTATATTAGATATGTGAAAAAAAGTGAAAGTGTTAGTTACCCAGTCGTGTCCTACTCTTTGGGACCCCGTGGACTGTAGCCCACCAGGCTTACCTGTCCATGAAATTCTTCAGGCAAGAGTACTGGAGTAGGTTGTATTTCCCTTCTCCTGGAGATCTTCCTGACCCAGGGATCTACCATCACTTATTCATTCACAAGTATTTATTAAATTCCTGCTATGTGCATTGTTCCAGGCACTGAAACACAGTAGAGAATAAAACGCGAACATTCTTGCCCTGGGTGAGCTTGCATTCTCCTAAGGGAACAGAGTTTGTTAGGGAGTGATAAGTCTCAGGAGAAAAAAATAAGAGTGAAGTGGGGTAGGAAATGTTGGATCGTCCTGCTGATGGATGTTAGATAAGGTCACTGAAGAAGCTTCATGGATAAGGTGACTTTTAATGAAGGGAATGAGGGAATGAACTCAGGGACCATCTGAGGAGATTAACCCAGAAATATTAAAGGGATGTTTATATATCTTTCAGGTAACTTTATGTTAAAATCATATTCTAAAGTCAAAATTCATCCAAAAGAAAAGACAACCCTTTTAGAGGACAACATGATATTGTATCCATAAATAAAATGATCAAAAATGGGCTTCCCAGGTGGCACAGTGGTAAAGTGGTAAAGATTTCTCCTGCCAATGCAGGAGACGAAAGAGAGGTGGGTTCAATTCCTGGGTCGGAAAGATCGTCTGGAGTAGGAAATGACAACCCACTCCAGTGTTCTTGTCTGGAGAATCCCATGGACAGAGGAGCCTGACGGGATACAGTCAGGGTCTCGAGAGAGTCAGACACGACGTAAGTGACTTAGCGTGCACACACACACGGATCTTCTTCAGCAACCAAAGTCTGTCTGATGGACACTGCTGCTGCTGCTGCGGCTAAGTCACTTCAGTCGTGTCCGACTCTGTGCGACCCCATAGACGGCAGCCCGCCAGGCTCCCCCATCCCTGGGATTCTCCAGGCAAGAACACTGGAGTGGGTTGCCATTTCCTTCCCCAATGCATGAAAGTGAGAAGTGAAAGTGAAGTCGCTCAGTCGTGTCTGACTCTTAGCGACCCCATGGACTGCAGCCTACCAGGCAAATCCCTCCTGGGATTTTCCAGGCAAGAGTACTGGAGTGGGGTGCCATTGCCTTCTCCGCTAATGGACACTCTCAGTGTACAAAACTAAGCTCCCCCGGCACTCTTCCTCATCTCAGAAAAATGAGAACTGCCTTCTCTTAGTTCCTCAGGACAAAACAATTGGGGTTATCTTTAACGCCTTACCTTTGCCCTGCCCATCTTGTCTGTGAGTAGGTCTCACTGGTGGCCTTGCAAACTATAACTAGAATCTGACCATATCTTACACCCTTTATGCAACCACCTTACTTTTAGATAGCATAATGTGTAAACTTCTAGTTGCTGTTCAGTCGCTCAGCGATGTCCAACTCTTTGTGACCCCGTGGACTACAGCACACCGGGCTGTCCTTCACTATTTCCAGTTTGCTGAAACTCATGTCTACTGAGCTGATGATGTCATCCAACCATCTCATCCTCTGTCATTCCCTTCTCCTTCTAGTAGCGTGGATTATTTTACCAGAATATCTAGGAGTTATTTAAAAAACTGGGCTTCAAGGGTAAGGGTTACTCAGGAGCACTGTCTTCACAGTTACAAGAAGGAATAAGGTATCAAGGGTGATGTAGAAGTCTTAAGGAAAACCTTGTCAGTTTCCAGTTTTCCTGGGATTTCCTAGAATTCTCTCATTTGCTACTTTCTTAGTGAGATGTGTTTGCCTCCCATCTCTCCCTATATTTTAATGTTATCTTGACTTTCAGAGTGAAAGCATTAAAATGGAAAACTTTTTTTCCATGTGTAAGTAAATCAAATAAAAACTGAGATATTCTCATTCACTGTTTTTTAATTATACTTGAGTTTTTGTATAAAGCATAAAAGTAGTTGTCAGAAAATGATTTTATCACCAAAGGATATATGAAAATTAAGTAGTTAATATTGGTTAAAAGATTAGTAAGGTGCTATATGAATGTTATATATCAATAAAATATGACCCAAACTGATATGATTAAAAAGGAATATTTTAAAATAATAATGGCATGATTTGATAGCTGGAATAGTTATTGGAGAATATGAGAAATTCGTTTGCAAATACATTGTAATACATTTAAAAATAGTTTTTGGCTGACAGTTTCTTTGGTCTAAACTAAAAACATGACTTGAATGTAAAGCCCAAATAGTATTAGAGTGAAGCTTGACTAGTATATATCTGTCAATATCAATTATGATGGTGGCTGTAAAATTCTTAGAGTTGTATATCTACATTTTCACTTTGTCATATATTTGAATACTATTTTGCATGTTAAGGCATATTATATTACTTAATTCACACAGCCCCTGACATGTATATTTTAATTCACATTTGTACAATGAGGAAACTGAGGCACAGACAGATTAAGTGCCTTGTAGTTCAGGAAGAGACAAAATAGTACCTAGATTAGAGTCTTCCTTGTGACTCCATCTCCAGGACCTTTTCATTAGATGGTTACACAAGAATGTGTGTAGCATAATGTCTAGTGATAGTAAATACCCAATAAGTATTTAGTTCAAGGGTGCTGGACTGAGCTGTGCTTAGTCACTCAGTCATGTCTCACTCTCTGCAACTCCTTGGACTGTGGCCCACCGGGCTTCTCTGGCCATGGGATTCTCCAGGCAAGAATACTAGAGTGGGTTGTCATGCCCTCCTCCAGGGGATCTCCCCAACCCTGGGATCGAACCCGGGTCTCCCACACTGCAGGCAGATTCTTTACTGTCTGAGCTACTAGGGAAGCCCCAAAATACTGGAGAGGGTAGCCTATCCCTTCTCCAGATCTTCCTGACCCAGGAATCCAACCGGGGTCTCCTGCATCGCAGGTGGGTTCTTTGCCATCTGAGCTACCCTGGAAGCCCTAGTTCCAGAATACATCTTTTTAAAAAGTACTTTGATCTTGTTTTGTCAGGAAGCAGAGAGGTTATTCTTCATCATCCCCTTTTGTAGATAGGGAAACTGAGGCACAGAATGTGCAACCCCAGGTCACTCAGCCTTTTTTGGCTTGAGTTGCTGACAGTGGTACAACGAGCATTAGAATTGCAGGGCAGTCATCCTGGTGACTCTGTAGTTCGTTTCCATTGTTCCAAATGCCTCTTCGAAAGCAACGTTATTTTCTTGTGTCTTCTTACCCTGAGCCCTGGTTTTACCCAATCCTACAAACTAGATCAGATTTCTGACTTGTGCACCAAGGAAGGATACACTGTCTTCATTTGAAGTTGCTGGTGCATCTATACACTCCATGCTGTACTTAGATCAGCAGCAGAAGATGCAGCAGGTCTGTAAGTGTGAAGGCAAGATATATGCTCGTGGAAAGCTAGAGTGCAATTATAAGGCCACAGTGAGCAGCTAAAATATAATGCAGAAACATGTGATTGGGCGCAAGTCATGCTGAAGCCTGAGCAGGTGAGGTAAGTCAGGGAAGGCGATTTAGAGCTGGTGAATTCTTACCTGGAAGGAAGAGATAGACAGAAGTGGAAAGTGAAAAAGCAGAAGGAAATAGTTGCAAGAACACACTTAACATTCTGTCTGTAGGATTATAGCACTTGCATCCCTTTCTTGATTTCTAACATTTACAAAGTATTTATAATATCCTGTACAAAATCCAGATGATTCCAGTAGGTATCAAGAAGAAAGTAACAATCTGAAATCCTTCCCCCCAGAGTTAGCCAAGACCTCTCTTTAGGCATTATACACAAATGGAATAGACTGGTATGTGTGTGTGTGTGTGTATGCACACATATGCATATGTCCATGCAGAATTGTACACACATGGGATCACATAGGCATGCCATTTTGCCATCTCCATTTTTTGCTCACCATTGTGTAGGGGGCAGTTCAGAAATATTCCAAGTCTTCATGTTAGATATTGTCTGAAGGATTTTGACATGGAAGACCTGATGCAGAGAGCTACCACCCACCCCCCGCCCCCACCATGTCCCTTGTGGTGGGGGATTTAAGTTCTGTTTTGGTCCTTTGGTCCAAATGGTTCATTCTTTTCATAAGTAATGTGTAGAGGAAACCGAAGTATTGACTGCAGGGTTCAAGTCTGGAGTATTGAAGAGTGTAGAATAGAGCCTGTGGCATTGCAAAAGAGAACTACTCATCTCTTCTAGATCTTGGAGTAGTAGAACTGCTGCATCCTGAAATGTTTTCATCTCAGGAAATGAATGATGGTTCTTTTTAGCCATTAAACTGGGAGCCTCTGGTCTAAACTCAGAGGCATGGCCCCATTCATTCCTATTTTGTTAATTTTAAGTATTCACATAGATTATATGATATCCTTTTCAGTAAGGGAATGAGATGATGTTTTCTATCTTTTTCAGCTGTTTCCCTGCCTTTTATTTTTATGAACATTTGAATATCTTGGCTGAATCAAGAAGAGTAATTTACCTAGTTTAGTATTTCTTACTCTTAACAATGGCACTAAGGAACAGTTAGAAACAGTACCATGGTTCCCGTTATAAAGCCAGCTTTAAAAGGGATATGTCTACCCTGTGCATCCTGACATTATAAAAAATCTGTCATGGATCTAATATCCATAAGCTTCATTTATTTAAACTCTTTGAATTTAGCTGTATTTTACCCTGTACCTTCTCTTGAGATGTGTCTTACTTTCTAAAATTTTTCCTTTCATTTGCTCTTTTATAGAATTACATCCTTTAAGTTTTAAGTCATTTGGCCTTGTGAATTTTGCAAACAAAGAAATGCAATTCCCTTCTAAAGAGAGGGACACTGTCTTTTTTATCTTCATCCCCTACCGCATCTAAATTCATTCTCACTCAGCTTGTTTGCTTTTATAATTCTTGATGATGTGTCTTGGGTCTTTGCCTTTCTGGTAGTCATGTTTTTTAATCTCTTCCTTAGCTTACAGTGTCTCCTAGATTATTTTACTTATCCTTTTTTGAAGGATAAGTTAACATTTTGATAAGTGTCAATTAAATCTGTGGAAAAAAAAAAAAATTAAATCTGTGGGCAGTATTCCAGAGGAGGAGGAATCATAATGTAGCACAAGAGTGGCTGTCGGTTTTGATTCTTTCTCTGTCCTTTTTTTTTCCTTCTGTTTTACTTCTGTTACCTCTCTGGTAACGCCTAGCGTTTGTATGTTGTCCTTGTTGAATGATGCCTTCAGGCAAAGAATCGCAGTGACTTGAGGCTTCTCCTAGGTTACTGAAGATACTATTTGTAAAGGGTGCATGCGTGCATGCTCATTTGCTCAGTCGTGTCCGACTCTGACCGTGTGGACTGAAGCCCATCGGGCTCCTCTGTCTGTGGGGTTTCCCAGGCAAGAACGCTGAAGTGGGTTGCCATTTCCTCCTCCAGGAGATCTTCCCAACCCAGGGATCGAACCTGTGTCTCCTGAATTGGCAGACTGATTCTTTGCCATTGAGCCACCTGGGAAGCCCATTTGAAAAGGGTAACCTAGGTTATTTTCTCACAAGTCCATTAGTTTTCATTTGGCAAAGATGAGCTTCAATTCTCATTCATGTGCCTCTTCACCCAGGCACGTGAGATTTTAAAAATTTAATTGAACATCAGTCATTTCACAATCCTAAAGATCATGGTAGTACTTCCACACTTTGATATTTCCCTTTTTAGTGTAAAATTAAAACTGCAGAACAGATACCTTCAAACAGATTTAATCCTTCCAGACACATATTTATTATATCTACATTTTTAAACTATTAAAGCCTTTCCTTTTAGATCTGTAACCAAATGTATGCATTTTTACAAAGAATGTTTGTTTCTTAGTTTTAGTACATGCTCTTCTTTTTATGACTTCTTACATTTTACTAATTAGCTTCTCTCTATGTCCTTATGTACTCCCTTATAATAGCTGTTTGATTGGCGAGACCTACTTTCTCTATACATAACTGCTTTATTTCCCCCCATGATTAGTTATCTTGCATATGTGTTCAAAAATATGCTCTATGTGCTTTTGTTCTTTTCTGATTTTAATTTTTCTCAGAAAACTCCAGTTTATTTAGAACCTATTGTTATATGTGAGAGAGGTCCGATTAGTCCTCAGCCTATAATAGTGTTATGTGAAAGTGCCAATATTTGCAGAGTGTTAAGTTTAAAAATGGCTTTCCAGGTGGCTCAGAGGTAAAGAATCTACCTCCAATGCAGGAGACGCAGGAGATGTGGCCTTGACCCCTGGGTTGGGAAGATCCCCTGGAAAACGAAATGACAACCTGCTCTAGTATTATTGCCTGGAAAATCCCACAGAGAGGAGCCTCGTGGGCTACAGTCCTTGGGGTCGCAGAGAGTTGGACACGACATAGAGCCTGAGCAGCTGCAGCAGCAAGCAAGTTTAAAAATATGTGCTGCTTTTTAGGGGCACCTAAGAAATCACAATTTGCCAGAAACTTGTAGAAGTAAGTTATGTTCTCCAGTGGTGTGACCATGAAGGAAACTCAGGGAAATAATAAAGTGACGAATGTGAGCACTTTGGACCAGGTGAAGGACCGCAGTAGACTCTGTCACACGACCAGGTTGGGTGCAGTGATGCACATTTCAGTAAAAAATATTTTTAATTCTTAAATGTTCCCTTTTTAGGGTCCCCACATAGTTTCTTGGCTATTGTAAAATCTCTTTTCTCCAATTATGCATCCATTGTTATTTTGCTAAAACTCACTTAGCGCAATATGGGGGGTGGTCATCAGAACTCATAAGCTAAAACAGAGCATGTTCCTTTTGGGCAAATGAAAAGTTCTCCTTTCCTGTCACTGTTATTCATATATATATAGAGAGAGGGTGATTTAAAAACATTTGATTTAAGTGGCAGATACAGTCAAAAGAGCTCCTCTCTCCTTGGACATCATGTGCATGCGGCGCAGGGAAGTGGAGTCTGAGATTCGTGGGTGAGGAGACACTGGCCTGGGTCCGTTTAGATATGCTGGTGTAGCTCTGAGAGCAGAGGTACCTAACTTCTCCTCCTTGTTTGAAGGGGCGTCTTTAGGGAGGTTTTGTGTTAACCCAGAGTCACGTGTGTCTGCGGTGCTGAGTGTGTTTCCAACAAGGTGACAGTGTAGTCAGGATTCACTAACAGATTTCCAGGCAAGGCCAGGCCAAATGGCTTAGAAAGGAGAAGCATTGTTATTAGATGGTAGAGTTCTTGTGTTTTATTTTCCGGGGGAATAAAGGGAAGGTCTTATTTTCTTTAAAATAGCCCTGAAGATGAATACAAATTATGTTCTTTGTTGGGCAGCATATTTTCACGTACCAGCATCCAGGTGTTTCTTGAGCAAAGAAGCAGCTGGTGAATATGGCAGAAATCTCCTTGGTTTTGACTTTAGAGCCTGCTCGGGTGATGGTGCTGTTTTCTGGTAAAACAGAGTTTACAATGTTAATTACAAATCAGTCCATAGGGAAATTTATTTATTTTTATTTTTTTTTAACAAGGAAATATAAAGGTTTCTGGGTGCAGTTGCAAAGGTCCTATTGGGCGAGGGAGGGGTTGGTGAGGATTTCTCTGAACGTCTGTTTCGCTCTTGCTTCTCAGAAGGTGAGGCAGGCTGCTGCTCTTCTCCATTCGTCCCAGTGGATGCACAAATCAAGAGCCAATCAAAAATGGAGACATTTATCCCCAGTTTTTATGAAATAAAATTTTATAAGACAAAATTGCATTTTGATTAGCCAACTTATCACTCATACAGGAGAAAAAGAATTTATTTGTAGTGTAGTTTTGTGAATTGGAATTTTTTGGACATTTGGACACACACTGAACATCCTGAGTTCTCTCTTTCTGAATCCTCAGTTCAGTTCAGTCGCTCAGCTGTGTCCGACTCTTTGCGACCCCATGGACTGCAGCACGCCAGGCTTCCCTGTCCATCATCAACTCCCGAGAGCTTGCTCAAACTCATATCCATCGAGTTGGTGATGCCACTGAATCCTCACTTGGAAATATTTTTGCATTCATCTGTCATGTTCAGACAGCATATCAGTTCTTAGAGAGACCTGAAGTAAGATGATGTAAAGATCTACCCATCTACAGGAAGTAGTTAAAATGCACTTTCATTCTGCATGCAGTGTTTTTTAAAAGGTATGGTTTTAAGCAAGAGGGATCATCAACATAGAGCTGTACTGACAGAGTGCTCTCTTGAAGCTGCTATGCTAATGGGAAGTGACTGAAAATAAAGAAGCAGCTGAACAAGATAATTTCAGGAAGTGCAAATGTTCTAAAGACCAAAGAATGACCCAGTGAGATAGTGGAAGGGCTCCTCTAGAAGGGCTGTGTTCAGATGGAGTTTTCTCTGAGATGATGCCAATAAGCTGAGGTTTGAATGAGGGAGTCAGTCACATAGAGATCTTGGGAGGAAGTGTTCCAGGAGGAGTTGGCAGCAAATGTAAAGGTGAAGAGCATCCTTGGTGTGTTCTAGGACCTATGTAAGCGCTGATGTGGGTGGGCCATTGTTTGTGAGTTGAGGGAAGCTGGCCAAAACTTTCTAGTCTTCATAAATGGTCTAGGTTTTATGTGCAATGGAAATCAACAAATAGAAAATTTAGAAAGAACCAAACATAATTATGTCATAATAGTGCTAAGCAAATAATACAGTGGTTTATTAGGGGGATTTAATCAAATAAAATGAGAAAGATTAGTTGGATAAATTTTAATGAAAGTTGATTTTGCGAAGATTTTAAGTAAGGGGGAACAAACGAGGTTTGGGCTAGTAGGAGAGGAGAGTGTCTTTCAGGAAGACATGCTAAAGGGTGGTGATCCTGGTAGTGTGTGTACTTTTGGGGAAGGTAGGAGAGGACAGATGACTAAGGGTTCTGAAGCTGATACTAGATATTCAACCTAATGTGTGTAAGATCCATTGAAAAGAAGATCATTTCAATGAGCATAGTAATTGCTAGATGACTTGCATGGGCTGTGTGTGGCAGAAGCCCTTTATTTTGTTTTTATTTTATCAAAATACATCCTAATATCTATTTTAAGATATAAGATGTATATTTATTGCCTTTAAAATTATTTTTTTATTTAAAACTTCCCACAGTAGTGATATTTCTGGTCATGTTACAGCTTACATTCTACCATAAAAAATTGTATAATTACTTTTTCCTTGATTAATATCAATGTTCTCCCCCCCCGGTTAATAAGTTCCAAAGCTTCACACCAGTTTTCATTTCTGGAAGATGTTTATCAGATGATGACATTTTGTTCCTAATTTAAGCAGGCCTGAAGAATCTATTTCTTGAGGCTTATTTTAAATAAATTGGTTTAATTAAAATTGTGAATAGTGTTTTTTGTAATATTGGTATCATTCCTGGGGCATATTTTTCGCGGACAGCCATACGGTGCTGTCTGTATGCATTATGCAGAAATAATGCAAAACCCATATTTTTTGATAAGATAAGACTTCCTGCTTTATTCTCCTTTTGTTAGTACCTCACAGTCGTACTGTTTCTTGATCCATAGAGAACTTGTGTGTATGTTTGTATGTTTGTCTGTGTTTTTTATGCCCTGTGATTCTTCTCTTATGCAGGATTAAATTGCTTCAGATAGCCTTCTTCTTTGAGCAAAAAGAAAAAAAAATGTACATTAATCTCATTATTAACTAAACTGCAGTGTGTGTCTTTGAGTCTCAAAATACAGAGTACAAGCAAAAGTGGTAACTTTTATATCTGAAAGTCAGGGAATTTCTGAAAAACATCAGCAAAAATTTTTCATAATGTATTTTGAATTAATTGCATACAACATTGTAAGGAATAAACTCATTGAATTTGGAACTTGGACTCTACATTGCCTAGTCAAACTCTGTCATTTTAGAGCTAAACAACAAAAAAAACAGTTCAACAATTTTTCTAAGAGCCTGCTACCAGTTAGTAACAGAATGATATTGGATCCATGAATTCAAACTCCCTAAACTTCCCCCACCTCCCAAATTCTCCTTTTCTTTTTCTCTTATAAATATCAGCATCTTTCTAGGATCAGAGATGATAGACTAACATTTTTTATTTTGCTGAAATAATTCAGATATTTTGCTTTTGCCCTCTGTATATAGTTTGTATTTCCATACAGATATGACTCATTATTTTGCACCTATCCATTGCTTATTGCCTCTTACACTGAGTGAATGAATGAATGAGACTATGATTTAAAATCATATTTTATAATATGTAATTTTTTTATATCCTTATTGTCTCACTTTGTACTGTATCATGAATCTATCTTTCACTATAGGTTTATGAAATCCTTTTAAATGGCTTTATAGTATGCCATTTTATGGAAATATCATACTCTATTAAGATTATTCTCCTATTTCAGAGACTTTATCTTTTATTATTATTTTTTTATTGTGGCAAAAAGCACATAGCTTGAGGTCTGCACAGGTAATAAATTCTTAGGTATGAAGGACAGTGTTGTTAACTGTAAGTACAGTGTTGTTCAGCAGACCTCTGAACTCTTGTATCATATATGACTGAGGCTCTGTATCTATTGAAAAGCACCTGCACTTGTCCCCTCCCCCAAACCCTGACATCACCATCCTACTTTCTGCTTCTGTTGAGTTAGACTACTTCAGATACCACTTGTAAATGGAATCATGAAGTATATGTCCTTCTGTGACTAGTTTATTTCAGCTAGTGTATTGTCCTCAAGGTTCATCCAAGTTGTTGCATGTAAAAGAATGCCTTTCTTTTTGAAGGCTGAATAATATTTCATTGTATGTGTATGCCACTTTTCCCCATTATCCACTCTTCCATTGATTGACATTTAGATTGTCTTCACCTCTTGACTCTTGTGAACAATGCTACGATGCTATCATCATCTTTGAGAAACTGTTTTGTATTCCTTCAGTTGAATATTCAGAGATGGAATAACTGGATCATAAGCTAGTTCAATCTTTACTTTTTGAGGACTATCCATACTATTTCCTATAGTAGCTATACCTGCACTGTTTTACATTTTCACCAAAAGTGCCCAAGTGTTGCAATTTCTCCACATCTTTGGTAACACTTTTTATGTTCTATTTTTGTTTGTTTTACACCAGCCGTCCTAACAGGTGTGAGCTTATATCTCATTGTGGTTTTGATTTGAATTTCCATGATGAGTAGTGATGGTGAGCATTTTTCATGTTATCTCTTGGCCATTTGCATGTCTTTTTTGGGTAAGTGTATATTTAAGATTTTTGCTTATTTAAAATATTTAAATTTATTTATTTTGCTATTCAGTTGTAGGAGATCCTTATATGTTTTGGATATTTACCCCTTACCAGATAAACAGTTGGCAGATATTTTCTCCCATTATGTAGGTTGCCTTTTCACTCTGTTGATTGTTTCCTTTGCTGTGCAGAACATTTTTAGTTTGATGAAGTTCCACTTGTGTATTTTTGCTTTGTTGCTAGTGCTTTTGACAGCATGTCCAAGAAATCACTGCCAAGACCAATTTTATGAAGTTTGTTTCCTGTGTTTTATGCTAACAGTTTTATGGTATCAGGTCTTATGTTTAAGTCTTTAATCTATTTCAAGTTGATTTTTGTGTGTGATGTAAGATAAAGGTTCACTTTCATTCTTTTGCATGTGAATATCCAATTTTCCCAGCACCGTTTGTTGAGGAGACTATGATTTCCCTATTTGTGGTCTTGATACTCTTGTGGAAGATCATTTGACCATGTACTTATTCTGTGCTTAGTCGCTAAGTCAGGTCCAATTCTTTGTGACCCCATGGACTGTAGCCCACCAGACACTTCTATCCATGGGGTTTCTCAAGGAAAGAATTCTGGAGTGGCTTGCCATACCCTCCTTCAGAGGATCTTCTCAACCCAGGGATCGAACCCAGGTCTCCTGCGTTGCATGCAGATTCTTTACCATCTGATTCATCAGGGGAGCCCAAGAATACTGGAGTGGGTAGCCTAACCATTCTCCAGGGGATCTTTCCAACCCAGGAATCGAACCAGAGTCTCCTGCATTGCAGGCAGATTCTTTACCAACTGAGCTATCAGGGAAGCCCTTGACTATGTATGTGGGGATTTATTTCTGGACTCTCTCTACTGTTCTGTTGTCTATATGTCTGTCTGTATGCCAATACTATACTGTTTTGATTAAGTAGCTTTGTAATATATTTTGAAGTTAGGAAATGTGGAGCATCCAGCTTTATTTCTTTTTAAAATTGCTTTGGATATGTGAGGTCATTTTTAGTTCCATGTGAATTTTAGATTTTTTTAAAAAAATTTCTGCAAAATGTAACATTCCAAGTTCAATAGGATTGCATTGACTCTGCAGATAATTTTGCACAGTGTGGACATTTCAATGATATGAAGTCTTCCAATATATGAACACAGGGATGTATTTCCGTTTATTTCTGTTTAATTTCTTTCAGCAAATTTTGTAATTTTCATTATACAAGTCATTCATCTGCTTGGTTAATTTAAACATATATCCATTTTGATGCTATTATGAATAAGAATGGGTTCTCTTTTTCTGTATTAACATTTTTGTAGTTATAATTTTTTTTAATACTCTTGTATTTTGACTTCTATATCAGAATTAAAATAATTTATACACCACCTTAACAATTCAACAGTATTCTATATTTGTTTATCTGTTTACCTTTAATAATGAAGTCTATATTTTTATGTGCTGTCTTGTTGATCTCTAGCATCCTTTCACTTCAACTTGTGGAATTCCCTTGCTGTTATAAAGCAGGCTAGGTGATAATGAACTCCATCAACTTTTGTTTATCTGGCGAGGTTTTATTTATTTTTCATTTTTGAAGGACAGTTTTATCTGATGTAGAATACCTGGGTGACATTTTTTTTTAGCACTTTGAATAAGTATTTCTGTCCTATAGGTTTTTTGCTGAGAAATCTGCTTAGAGCCTTATGTGGGCTCCCTTATATGTAATGAGTTACTTTTCTCTTGCTGTTTTCTTACTGTTTTCAAAATTCTCTCTGACTTTCAACAATTTGATTATTTGTGTCTTGTGGGGACTTCTTTGGATTCATCCTGTTTGGAATCTTTTGGGCTTCTTGAATTTTTTATTTTCTTCTCCAGAATTGGGATGTTTTGGATTATTATTTGCTCAAATAAACCCTGCTTCTTTTTTTCTTTTACTTCTGGGTCTTTGGATATATATATTGATCTACTTGATGGTGATCTCTAAATCCCTTAGGTTCTCTTTGCTCTTTTTCTTTTTTTGACCATGCTGCTCAGCTTATGAGATCTTAGTTTCCTGACCAGGGATTGAACCCAGGACCTGGAAGTGAAAGCACTGAGTAATAACCACTGGGCCACCAAGGAATCCTCTCTCTATTCTCACTGTTTTTCATTCTTTTTCTTTTTGTTCCTCTGACTGGATACTGTAAATATCTTGTCTTTACGTTCCCTGATCCTTTTGTTTATTTATTTTTTTTCTGCTTGGTCGGGTCTGCTGTTGAATGCTTCTAGAAAATTTTGCATTCAGTTATTGTGTCCTTCAGACCCCAAATTCCTGTTTGGTTCTTTTTTATACTTACCTTTTTCTATTCTCATTTTGTTCATGCATTGTTTTCTGGAGCTCAGTAATCATCCTTATGATCGCTGTTTTGTGTTCCTTGAGGTAGTTCATGTATCTTTGTTTCCTCAGTATTTGTTTCTGTTGGTTTATGTTGTTCTCTTCATTGAGCCATGCTTCCCTGTTTCCTTGTGTGTGGTGTAACTTGGTGTTGGGATCTGCCACACACTGTTTGAAAAAACAGCCGCCTCTCTCAGTTTTTGCAGACTGATCATGTACAGGGAAAGATTTCATCAGTCTGCCCAGAGTGAGATTTGGTGGGCCTCTCAAATCTTTTCTGTGGATATGTACGTATGTTAGTTGCTCAGTCATGTCTGACTTTTTATGATCCCGTGGACTGTAGCCCTCTGGCGCCTCTGTCCATGGAATTCTCCAGAAAAGAATAGTGGAGTGGGTAGCATTCCCTTCTCCAGGGGGTATTCCTGACCCAGGCATTGAACACAGGTCTCCTGCATTGCAGACATTCTTTACCACATGAGCCACCAGGAAAGCCCAGACTTGTGCGTATAAATTCCCGGTTAGATGGGTTTGCCTGTTTGTAATCTCGTGCTGCCTCTGGAGTATATGTACAGTAATGTTAGCTTTTCTAGAGCTACTGCAGGCTTCCTAGGTCTTTTATTCTCAGTAATCCTAATGTTTCTAGAATATGCTTCATCTGATTAGTGCTTTGAGTCAGATGAGATAGAAACCAGTCCTTTGAGCAGCCTCCCAAAAAGCCAGAGGATTAGACACATGCTCCACTCTTGTCAGTGTCCTAACGGATAGATCGTTAAGCTGCAACACTGTCTGCGGTACCGTGGGTCCTTTGGTGCAGAGACAAGCTTCAGTCTCCGTAGTAGTTTGGTTCACAGTGTCTGCTAGGCATCTAGAGTGTATGGAGTCCTGTAAGTGCTCTAACATAGGCAAGACCGAAACCTGTCCCATGGCTGGTACCCCCAAAACCCGGGACATTACATGTGTGTTCCAATTTCTTTCCTCTTTAAAGAGAAGCCAGAAGCTGAGTTTTCTCCCAGTTGCACCACACTGAACTGGGAGGTGTGGGGGGAGTTGCCAGGATTTTTTCTACCAGCTTTGATGCAGGTGATTTCATGCTCATTTGAAGTTTAGGAACTTCTTAACTGATTTCTGGATTTCTTGCTAAGGGAACTGGTCTGTGCATTGTTGAATTAATATCTCTTTTTGGGGAGGCGGGGTGGGGTTGGAGAATCTTGGGATTTCTATTTTACCATCTTGCTGATGTCACCCAACTTAAGGACATGAACATTAAAGCCATGAATTAACTCAGTAAGATTTTTATAGTTATCTTAATAGAAGTAATAAATAAATAAACTAATAAATATATAAGGTAATTATAAATAAAACCCCCACAATTCTAAGTATTTTGAGAAAGTAATATAGTTTGTGTGATGGAGAGTCACTGTGAAGTGAAAGTTGCTCAGTCATGTCTTATTCTTCGTGACCCCATGGACTATACAGTCCATGGAATTCTCCCAGCCAGAATACTGGAGTGGGTAGCCTTTCCCTCACTGCCTTGGCTAATTAAATTGGCAGATCTGGGAACTCAGAAATTTTAGCATCGATCTCGAAAGTAATAAATAGCTATACATAGACATGTGAATAACCAGGGGAAGGCATTCCAGGTAGAGAGAACAAACGCAAAGGCCCAGAGATAGGCATGTTCTCGGCAGAGGAGTCACATGGTTAGAGGGGATGAATGAAGGGGAAATAAATTTTTAAAAAGGTTAGAGGAGTAACAGGAGCTCAGCTCCTATTTGTTGTTGTTGATCAAGTCGCTAAGTCGTGTCTGACACTTTGATACTCCATGGAATGTAGCATGCAGGCTCCTCTGTCCTCCACTATCTCCCAGAGTTTGTTGATTGAGTCATTGATGCCATCTAACCATCTCATCCTCTGCCGCCTTCTTCTCCTTTTGCCTTCAGTCTTTTGCAGCATCAGGGTCTTTTCCAGTGAGTTGGCTTTTCACATCAGGTGGTCAAAGTATTGGAGCTTCAGCTTCAGCCTCATTCCTTCCAACGAATACTCAGGGTTGATTTCCTTCAGGATTGACTGGTTTAATCTCCTTGTAGTCCAAGGGACTCTCAAGAGTCTTCTCTAGCACCACAACTTGAAAGCATCAATCTTCAGTGCTCAGCAGTTTTTATGGACTAACTCTTATATTCATGCGTGACTACGGGAAAATCTATAGCTTTGACTATATGTACCTTTGTTGGCAAAGTGCTGTCTTTGCTTTTTTTTTTTCAATTTAGTAAAGATATTTTAATATAAGACTAATTAATTTTTCTCAGGATATTTTTTAAAATTTATTTTTTATTGAAGGATAATTGCTTTACAGATTTTTTTGTTGTTTTCTGTCAAACCTCAGAGATGTCTCTGCTTTTTAATATGTTGTATAGGTTTATCATAGCTTTCCTTCCAAGGAGTAAGTGTCTTTTAACTTCATGGCTGCAGTCATCATCTGCTGTGATTTTGGAGTCTAAGAAATGAAAATCTGTCACTGCTTCCAATTTTCACTCTTTGATTTGCCATGAAGTGATGGGATCAGATGTCATGATCTTAGTTTTTTTAAATGCTGAATTTCAAGTCAGCTTTTTCACTCTCATCAAGGGGCTCTTTAGTTCCTCTTCACTTTCTGCCGTTAAAGTGGTATCCCCTGCTTATCTGGGATTATTGATATTTTTCCTAGCAATCTCGATTTCAGCTTGTGATTCATAAGGCCTTGTAAATTGGCATATGGGATCCTAGATTTTGCTCAGAGTGACTTGCAGGACCGTGAACAGACTTGGGACAAAGCAGGGACATGATCTGACTTATAGCTTAAAGGGATCACTGTGGTTGCCCTGTGAGAAGTAGAATGTAGTGGATGAAGTTGGAAATCCACTGCAAGAGCCCAGGGGGAGTTAGTGGTGGCCTGGATGAGCAAGGAAGCAGTGAATGTGATGAAATTTCACACTGGGATCTTTTGAGGGTAAAACTAGCAGATTTTGATGTGAGGTGTGAGAGAAAGAAGTCAAGAATGATTCATAGGTTTTGGACCTAAAAAACTGGAAAAATAGAGTTGCCAACTATGGAGATGGGAAAAACTCATATGGAGCAGGTTCAGGAAGGAGCTTAGAAGTTCGACTTGGCATTTGGTTGGTTTAAGTTGCCTTTCAGACATCCATGCAGGGAATGGTCCAGGATGAAGAATACCTCTGGGAGTTATCATCATACTGACAATATTGAAAGCCTTGAGTTTAAATGAAATCATTTAGGAGTGTGTGAATGGATAGAGAACAGAATCGTGGGCTCAAAGGTGAGGGGGATGAGAGAGAAGTCAGGGAGATTTGAGGAAGGCTCGACTGTGGTGTTCTGTGAGCCAGACACGTTGCCAAGTGGGAGAGATTAGCTGTGTCAAATGGTACTGCAAAGTCTTAGCTCTCTTTACCATGACCTGTAATATGCAATTAGAACTCTTATCAGCTCATGTTAGTGATTTTATGTGTACTTAGAAATCAGTAAGCACAACCTTTGCCACAAATAATCCTTGAGCAATCAATATTACGCTAGACATACGGGCCATATGTGGCACAAAGATTCGAAGATACAAGACAAGGCCTGATGAGCATTTGTGATATAATATACACAGGTAGACAAAATAAACAAGATGTTCACCCAACTTCAAACTTATGAATGGGACTATTACTTAAAAAAAATTCATTTATAAATATAATTCCTACTTGGAACTTTCAAAGTATTATCACATAGAAATAATACTATAAATGATAGCTATCTCTAAAGGTAGGTACCCAAAGCTATAATGCAGCTAAACTGTAACACCAAGGCCTGTGACTGATTTTCCTGGTTATTTTATTATTTGTTTACTTACTTTGAAACTTGTGATACATTTAGTCTCTCTATACCTCAGCTTTTGTGGAAGATCCATTTGAGGCATCTAATTCTTGTCACATGATACCACTACTGATAGTGGTCACAGGGTTATTTTTATGAGATGATGAAGCATCTCAGGCCTTGCACTGCTGGTTCCCAGTACTTACTTAAGGAGAGATAGCTGTCTGCAGCACACACAATGGTTGCACACAGCAGGGGATTGAAAATGAAAAAAGTGAGTAAGCGTTGCTCTCCTCTGACTTTTCATTCCTCTCTCTTTCTGCCCAGTTTAAACATAGTCTATCCAGCCCATCCCACTAGCATAAACACATTCTTGTTTTGAAGGGGCTTGGGGAGCAGGAGAAGTGAAGATCGTGAAGTGTGTTTAGCCCATCTTGGTACCTCTCCAGGCACTAGACCCAGCCTCTAGCACAGACTGTCCTGATAACGGCATCTTCATATTCTGGGCCTCTGAGCAGAGTTGACCCTCTAGTCTCGTGTTTATCACATGGATTTTAGCGCATCTTCCCTTTCGTAGGTCCCTGGGCCAGGGAGATTTCCCTGGAGAAGGAAATGGCAACTCCCTCCAGTATTCTTGCCTGGAAAATCCCATGGACAGAGGAGCCTGGTGGGCTGCAGTCGATGGGGTCACAAAAGAGTCAGACAACTTCGCAACTAAACAACAGCGACCCTTTCCTAGGTTGCTGTGCCCTGAGATGGTCTTGGGATTGGTATCCTTGTGTGAGTGAAGATGATCAATACTGCATATGTGAGTGACTAGTATGAAAAACATGAGGAGAGGATGCCAGCTCGTTTTCAGCGCGGATGGGTGGTGTGACACTCTTAAGTCAGGCTGAGAGGTGCCCGAGGGGAGAGTTTAATTGCATTTTTGTGCAGTAACTACTGGACAGGTGTCAAGGGGTAGCGCCATCATTCCATTTGGCTTGAAAAAGTATAAGAAATTCTGTCAGGTTGCTATTTTCGACAAAATGGATTTCCATCGATTCACATTTGCTGTAACTGGTGCGTGTATGAGTGTGTAATTGAGAACGATGGATGAAATTTTGAGAAAAGCTAAGAAGCTAAGACAGAGTAAGTATGAATCACTACATTTTGGGAAGTTATTCATATATTATTTTTTTCTGCCTTGATTTTGTGACATTAAGAGCCCAGAAATATTAACATATTAAGCAGTTTTGCAAAACTTCCCATTCTCTGCATAATGTTAGCAAGTCGTTGGTAAATTTACTCTGCACTGTGTTAAGAAATTTTACCTGGATCTTGAAAGCATAGACATTTCTTGTAGGCAATGAGTCAGTTCAGTTGAAGTGAGAAATATATAAGCTTTGTGGTGCCTGAAACAGAGGGACTGTTTATCAGAATATTATAGGAATGTTTTAGTATTATGATATTTTGCCTTTATAGATGGCTATTTGGTGGTGTGGGAATTTTGGTTTACTTTAACACAAACTGGGTTAACTACTTACTTTGTTGGTTTTGCAGGTGTACATAGACCTTAAGATTTTCAATCCTTGTCATGATGTTTTACTTAAATATTCAGGAAGGGCAGGACAAAGTCATTTGTTTTTAAAATATATTATGAAAAAGAGATTGCCTTTCTGTGAAAACCTGAATAGCTTCCCTAACTATTTCCCTTGGGATTAATTTTATGTAGGTGTTAAGCACTTTTTTTGTTTAAACTGGTATCTATCATGGAAATATATGCTTAAGTGTGATGGAAAATCAAATAAGTGGAAGCCTGTGACATTCTGTGGGAAAGGCCAACAAAATCTCCAAATTTGGGGATTCTATGGATGTGTGTAATTGACAGAGTAAAACTGCCTTTGTTCCATTTTGGACTTTTTTTTTTTCATCAGTTTAGAACTTGAGGCTTTAAAAACAGAGCATGAATAAGTGTTGGTTGGTGGTGTGCCTTGGGCAAACTGGTGTAAAAATATTGCCTAGTGCTGTGTTTCCTTGATCTCACTCTTCCACCTACTCAAATCCTATTTTAAGGATAACCTCTTTCAAAAGAACTTCCTAGACAGAGTGTGACTATAACTTGTATTAAGTTCCTATCTTATTCTTCTAGACCTTTTTGTTAACTAAACAGCCTTTATCTTTTTCTTTTCTACTTGTTGTTTTATTTCTTTCTGACTTCCTCCTCTGTCTCCTTGCTCCAAATTTTCCTTTTCTTCCATTAACCTTGCTCCTGATTTATGCTGAGATGAGGTAGAAAGGGACAGATAGACAGAGATTAATATTCTGATGGAATATTAATGGACCATAGTATGGAATGTAGGAAAGTTCATGGAAAAATGCAGGATTCAGTGTGCTTGCTTGTACATTTATGTTTTTTGGCTCTTTCGGAGTTACAAGGACTCAGATCTTGGCCATGTTTTATTGTTTCTACATCACAGTGCTATTTCATGCAGGATTAATAGGATAACAGAACTTCAGTGTTTCCTGTTTGATCCTTGTCTGATGTATAAATCATCTCTATAATCATCTTTCAAATGATCACCTGAACTTGGATTCTGTTATACAAATTTATTTAATGATAGAAGAGTAGTAGGCAGCTGCTCAGTGATTTTGATGACTTCAAAATGCCTTGGAGCATGCTTATATTAGATGGAAACTGGAAAGCACATTAATTATGACAACTATTAAAACCCCAAATTGAATATATGCATGTTGTTAAAAAAAAATGGTTTCAGGGGCTGTGAGTGAACTTTTTAATTCTTATTTTTCCAAATGTTCCATATTGTATATACACATATGTATGTACATTTATAACTTTTGTGATTTTTTTTTTTACTTTTGTGATTTAAAAACCGCTTCCAGAGTGGACAGAGCAGGGAAGGCGCCCCTCATACCCTGTGATGTGCCTCTTGCTTCTGGCCCTGTTGATAACATCCACCTCCAGCTTTCCCCCTTTGGACTTTAAGCTTTTGTTTCTACTAATAGGAAATAAATTTACACTTACAAAAGAACAAGAAAAAAGCTGTACACTTCATTAGTCTGTATAAAAATAGCTTTGACATGCAATGGCATAATCCTTAAATGGAAAGAAAGTCTTGGGAAGGTAAGCGAGATGTTTACTTTTAGAGGTGCTTTCTAAAACCTGGTACATGAAAATTGCTTTCTGTAGGTAATACTATCCTTTCTAAGCATTAAGAACTAAGCTTTTTGTGTTTTTTTTACAGAAACTTTACAAGAAGTTTCTAATTAATGTGTGGTTAAACTTAGGTCATGCATTGTGTGGAAACACATTCTAAGGGCTTTGAAAGCCTTTTTAGGATAATAGGAAATGTGTTTTGACTCAAATTGTGTCCAACAAAGACAAAAGATTAAAAATATTACTGCATATTACCTTTCTGACTTAAAAGATATACTCTGGGGAGACCTTGAAAACATCCTCCTTTACCAGATTCTAAATATAGAATGATGTAATCACCTGTATTCTGTATGAAATATGCAAATGTTCTACTCCATCTTTTTTCTGCATATAAAATCAGAAATATATCTTTTAAAAATAAAAATATTAATGTTAGATTTAGAAATCTGACCTTTGTCAATACTTAAAACAGTTCATTTAATTATGAAATATAAGTTTGGGATTTTTTTTTCTTTTTTGAATTTATGTAGGTGCCTCTAATTTTCATAGACAGAAAAAACACAAAAGGAAAAAATGTCATCTTTATATAACTATAGAATTTTTCTTATCTTGACTGATTTTTGTTAGGATAGAAGTTCTGAAAAATTAAGTTACATAATGTGTTTCAGGTTCATTTATCAAACCTGAGGTTAGAATGTACAGTAGTATGAATATTTGATGTCAAAAGATGAATATACACATTTACTGCTAGCAAATGTTATCATCTTAAATAGTAGATAATATCACCTGAAATCTGAGATGTGTGCAAAAGTTGGACATAACGTGAATTTCGAATAAGGATGCAATAGTTAGTCTATATTTTCTCAGAATAGCGTTCTCAATCATATAAAATTCTTCTTCATACATATCTTTCACGGTAGGACTGTATGCAAGCCCATACTAGATTAATTTGTTGTTAACAGTTTCCTGCTTATTAGAATTAACTTTAGTCTTGCAGTATGATGGCTCAGTGGCTAAAGAATCCGCCTGCAGTGCAGGAGACTCAGGAGACGTGAATCTGATCCCTGGGTCAGGATGATCCCCTGGAGAAGGAAATGGCAACCCACTCCAGTATTCTTGCCTGGGAAATCCCATGGACAGAGGAGCCTGGGGCGCCACAGTCCAAAGGGTGGCAAAGAGTCGGACATGACTTAGCAACTAAACAGTCAACACACGTGTTATGCTCAATGAAATTTATCATGTTATAAACTATTAGTGAAAGCATATATACCATTCTGTTGTATGCTTTTTATGACAATTATGAAATTGTCATTGGCCATTTGGCGTGGTTCAATCAGTATTATCATTAGCTCAGAGCTACTGCTGGAATGTTTTTGTGGAGCTGTGTGCTAATACCATATGGTTTTCAGAAAGTTTTGTTTCCTTGTTGGATTGTCAACTATCTCAATTGACATTCTGACAGAACTATCTCATGCAAGGAAGTCTGTGGCACTGATTAACTTTCCAGAAGACCAAGAAAGGACCCAAGTCGAAGAAGATGAGTTTGGTTTCCGGGGATTTTCCTAGTGGTGTAAAGGATATCATGGGTTGCCTTTGTATGTAAATTTGCAATGAAACCCTAGAACTTCTTGGCTGAACCTGATTTAGTTTGTATGATGGCCTGGGAAGCAGCCCCAGTGATTAAGACTACAACCTATCACTGACATAAGAATAGAAGCTTCTTATGCAACAATTGTCTATAAATAACGTTTAAGACAGGTATGTATGGCTAATAAAGATTTTCCAAAAAGCACCTAGGAAGTGGATAAACAAATGTGATTACTCATTGATTCAAAAATGCCAGTTGAGGTTACCTAGGATCTCCCAGTACTGTGTTTGAATGCTGAGTCTGTAAGGGTAAAGGCCATTTGGAGATACTCTCTGGTTCTCTCTGGGGCTTCCCTGATAGCTCAGTTGGTAAAGAATCCACCTGCAATGCAGGAGACCCCGGTTCAATTCCTGGGTCGGGAAGATCCTCTGGAATAGGGATAGGCTACCCACTCCAGTATTCTTGGGCTTCCCTTGTGGCTCAGCTGGTAAAGAATCCACCTGCAATGCGGGAGACCTGGGTTCGATCCCTGGGTTGGGAAAAGTCCCTAGAGAAGGAAAGGCTATCAACTCCAGTATTCTTGCTGGAGAATTCCATGTACTATATAGTCCATGGGGTGGCAAAGAGTTGGACACGACTGAGCAACTTTCACTTTCTGGTTCCAAAGCAGCTCACATCATCTGATATTAGGTAATCATGGTATATTGGTGCATAGCCGGAAGATTAAGGATAAGCATAAGGATCCTGTAGCCTTTGGCAAAAGTTCTCAAGCATTGCTGCATATTATTGATGGATGATGACTGTTTTTTGTAGCATAACAATAAATAGCAATGATACCTACATAATGTCTTCCCACAAAGTCATTTGGCACTGAGAACATCATTATTTTGCTTTCCTCATTAAGCATTCTTCAAGTCTTTCAAAATAGTCTTGTTTACATGGTTGAAGTGGTCAGACCTGTGTGAGATGGTCAGATGCGTGATTTGACTTCTTTCCTAAAGAGGAGCCTCCTCAGGATGAAATTAGTTCCCCCACAAGGATATAGTGACCAAAAAGGTATAAAACTGTGTCTTACAGAAATTTAGCAAGAGTATTTGTTCCTCTTTGAGGAACTTTGAGGAACTGTAATTATACAGATGTCAGTATAACTATAGTTGGATTTAGCTATTGTATCAGTTTAGTAGGAATAATGTCCTTTTTCAGAGGAGAAAATGTGAGATCAGTCTTAAATATTCAATTAAAAGAAGTTGTCACTGAAGCAGTTACATGTACATCATTGTGCATGTGGGTTCTATCACTTAAGTCACGTCTGACTCTTTATAACTCTATAGACTATAGCCTGTCAGGCTCCTCTGTTTGTGGAATTTTCCAGGCAAGAATACTGGAGTGGGTTGCCATGCCCTCCTCTAGGGAATCTTCCCAACCCAGGGATTGAATCTGCATCTCCTGCATTGCAAATGGATTCTTTATTGCTGAGGCACTGGGGAAGCCCTGTACATCATTTTTGAATCCCAATTAGATACCAGTGCCTTGCATCTGCAGTTTGAAATTCTTGTATCACTTTGAGATTACTAGCGTGATCCTGTTTTTAGGATTATAGGTGTAATAGCATATTTCAGTGAAATCTTGATTATAATATTAACAGGGTAGGAATCTGTAGTAGGCTTTCAGAACAATCTGTATTGTTCTGGTAAACATGAACATCTGAGCATCTGAGCAAAGGAGAAAAAAACGTGAAATCAGAAATTGTATTTTAAGATTCACAATATAACCTACTCTGAAAACAATGTGTTCTTCAGGCCTTCCCTGGGGTTGCTTACTTTCTAATAGCTATTCCTTAAAGTTAGTCAAGTACTTTATAACACATGTGAAAGTTGTTCCTAGGCATTGGACTCCCAGGAACATTTTCATGATTGTCATTGATTGCCTTGAGTTCCGAGCCTATACTAGTGTCTTACAAGTAAGGGTGTCTTAGCATGGTTTGGTGTTAAAGCTCGATACAGTTCCAAAATGCCAGATGACACTGAGACATAAACAGTACAATTCAAGAATGTGCGAATTCCCGTTAGAAGTCAATGAACTTTGATTCTAAAGCCACTATTGTCATGGAAACCAAGATGTTTTTTTAATAATTACTTTTAAGAGCAATTACCTTTATCAACTCTAGGAGTATAAGCCTCTCAGAGCTCTGTTTCTTAAGTTTAAGTTCCTGTTCTTGAATAGAATCATGTATGCAACTGCCTTTCATTTCCTTTTTTTTTCACTATACATATATATTTACTTGGTTAGATTTGTACAATTTTTTGTAACTTTGTGGGTATATATATATATATAGATAGATAGATAGATAGATAGATATATTTAATGCAACTGCCTTTTCTTAATGCATGTTCTATGATTGTAGATGAACTGAAAAGCAAAATTGAGTGTGAATCCATCGAAGATTATTGTATACTATTTCTATTGTAGGTTTTATGTTTGGAAGTCCTCTCTTAATCAATACTTCAGGTAATAATATGTTAGGATTAAATGCAGAGGATTGTACATTTCCTTTACCCTAACCTAAAAAATACAATTTATTCATAAATTGTCAATATGGTGGTCCACAAAAGTTGTCTTTAGTGGGAAAGTGAGTTATTATTGAGGTGATTGGCTTTAATCACATAATCTGACACATACGGGAACACTTCTCAGGAAGGCGTTTGCTAAGTGCTCTGATGGCCTGAACTGACATTGAAATTACAGAGACTCTTAGGTCTGTGCCAGTGCCAAGGGCATCTGATGTCCTTTGGATGTTGACCAAGGGACCTTGTACCAATAGATAAAATAAATTTACAAGAATATTTCAGAGAAAGGACCTCATGGTAGACTCATACTCACAGTGATTTGACATGGTCCTTGTTCCATCTAAAGCCTCTGTTGCAATAATCACAGCTCTGTGATAACTATTTACAACCCACACATTGCCAGACATTACTGTCTCTAAGTCTACATGTGCTTCTTTTGGATTTAAATAATTTGTGGAATTTATCCAACTGTCTGGGTAATGCTGCAAGCCTTGTCATCGACAAGCAAAACAATAAACTAAAATGATGATGCTGGCTATGGATGTTATATTGTCATTTGTTGGAGGAATTAGCTGGCTTCTAGTGAATAAAATAATTAATTTTACTTAATTAAGTGGAATCTACAGACATGTCTTATATTTTCTCAATTATATCACCCATGTTTTTACTTTTCTGTTGTTTCTTCATTGCCTAGCGCCATAAACAATTGGTAAATATTTTGGAATAAATGAATATGTTGAAGATATACTTTTTAATTAAAGTACAGTTAGCATACAATATTATATTAATTTCAGTTGTAAATCATAATGATTCAACATTTAAATATATTACAGAATAATCATCCTGATAAATCTAGTAACCTCCTGTTCTATACAAAATTATTAGAGTATTACTGACTATATTCCTTTTGCTGTATATTACATCCTTGTGACATTTACTTTATAAGGAAATTTTTGCTATATATTACACCCTGGTGACTTATTTATTTTATAAGGAAGTTTGTACTCTTAATCCCCTTTATTTATTTTACTCAACTCCCTCCCCTTCCCCCTCTACCAACCACTAGTTTGTCCTTTGTATCTATGTTTTTGTTTATGTTTTGCTTTGTTTATTTTTAAAATTTCATTTATGAGTGAAATCATATGGTATTTTTCTTTCTTTCTGACTAATTTCACTTAGCATAATACCCTCTAGGTCCCTTCATGTTGCAGATGGCAAGATTTCCCTCTTTTTTACGGCAGAGTAATATTCTATTGTACATGTATCCATTTGTCTATTGATGGGCCCTCAGATTGCTTCCATATCTTGACTATTGTAAATAATGTTGAATTGAACATAGAAGTCCATGTATCTTTTTGAATTAGTGATTTTCATGTTTTTTGGATAAATACCAAGAGGTAGAACTGTTGGATTGTGTGGTAGTTCTGTTTTTAATTTTTTGAGGAATTGCCATATTGTTTTCCAGATTGGATGCAGAAGCATATATTAGAGTGTAACTGTTTTATATTAAGCCTGGCATTTCAGAGATTTATAAAATCCTAAAACAATGCCTGTCTTCTCACTAAATCTTTGTTTTGGAAAACATAATTCTTTTTCATAAAAATGTGTTAACACTTATTGTTATTTTTATGTGATTAATCAAAACATTTGAAAGTTAGAAATTCAAACAAAAATATAAGTATCAATAGTTATAACTCACATTCCGATGTTCCTAGATGTCTGCAATAGTCTTTGAGACTGTAAATTGTTTTTGAGATAAAAAAATTTGAGAGTTGCTGACTCAGAGAAATATATATTTGTGTTTGTGTGTGTGCTCAGTCACCCAGTTGTGTCCCACTCTTTGTGACCCTATGACTAGCCCACCAGGCCCCTCTGTCCATGGGATATCCCAGGCAAGAATACTGGAGTGGGTTGTCATGTCCTCCTCTGGGGATCTTCCCGACACAGGGATTGAACCTGTGTCTCCTGCATTGGGAGGCAGTTTCTTTACCACTGAACCACCCGGGAAGCCCATATTTGTGTGTACAATGCAATAACCAATTGTAATTTAAAACAGAAAAAAAGGAAAATATCTAACAATAGCCTTATAGGTCTATGTGAAGTATAATAAAAAATGCTCTTATTTCAGAATATGAAAGGAGATTCAGAAATTGAAGATTCACACCATGTTGTTTGATGGGAAGTTTCACTATCCTAGTGGTATTCATTTTCCTTACTTAATTTATAGATTACACATATATCTAAACAGCAAAAATATTTTAAACCTGTGAAAATGAAAATTGCTATAAAATTTAACTAAATAATTCTAAAGTTTATACGAGAATAATAGGTTAGTAGCTGCAAAAAATATTTTTCAAAGAAGGATTATCAGGAAGACCTTCTTATCTGATATTATATTTATAGTAGAGAGTCAGATAAAGAAAATCAGTGATCTCACCACTAGCTTCATTGTCTTCTATGCATATATGTGTACATATGTATATTCATGTGCATTTAGTATATGTTAAAGGAAACATTAGCACTCAACTTCGCTCACAATAGAGGACAAATAAATGTAAACAATTCCTATCAGTTCCGCTAAGATAGATTATTAATATTAGAGGTAAATTGCATTTGTAAATTGCTGTGGGGGAAATTATAAATTGTAACTGCCTTCTTGGATAACTATTTGTTACTGTACATCAAGTGCTTTAAAATATTCATAATCTTTAATATGGCAAATTTATTTCTAGTAATCTCTTCCACAAAAATATTCAGAAATGAAAAAATATTTATACACAAATATGTTCATAACAGCAGTTTTTATAATAAGACAAGTTATAATAAGACAAACTTTAGAACAGCATGTATGTCTACATATTGGGCAATGATTAAGTAAATATAATTGCAAGGAAAACCACATGTAGAATAATATTAAATAAAAATAGAGAATACATTTCATATAGTGCATAAGTCTGGCTATGTATGTATGAATGCCTGGAGTAGACACCTTAATACATTAACTGTAGTTGTCTCTCAATTCTGGAATTATGAATAATTTGTATTATCTTCTTTATTCCTTTCTGTATTTTCCTAAACTTTTTAAGCCATGAATACATACTGTTGTTAAAGTAAATAAAAGCTTACAATTCAATTAACTGTTGAAGTTTTAACCCATGGATTAAAACAAGTCAAACAAGTGAAATTTTATATTGCATTTCAGCTCGAGATTACCTGCTCTTTTACATCTGACAGTAAGTTCTTTGGGTAGCATGTCCATTTTCCCAGTGTAGTTTTTGTCCATTTGCCAATAAACTGTATGACTTTAAACAAGTCACTTTACCTCTCTAGGTCTTTAATTTCTTTGCCTATCAAATGAAGTTCCTTCCAATTTTAAAATCTGGAAATTACATGATAAATATTTAAAAACTATATTTCCAACAGAAACGTCTTTTGCCACAATCTATATGTATCTCTTTCACTATACATTTTCTCCTTATTCTCTTCTGTGTTTGTGTTTCTGGAGCTCTGTCTTCCCTCCCTAACACCTGATGATTGAGAAGGGATTATGGTATCATCTTTCTGTCCCTCTCCCAGTATTACTACTCAAGGCAGCATCTAGATTCTAGTGTTCCTGTATGAATATTGTTGACTGTCATTTACAAGTCATTGGTGATGTACACTGTCATAGAATTTATAAAAATCTGTAGAGATTCTAAGAATCTCGATATCAATGGATTGACTTAAGCTTGATGGTGAAGTGAATTGCCTGTTCCTTGTCATCTTAGCCTGTTTTGTTGGACCTTACTGATTTTATCATGAGTTTGAGCAAACTCCGGGAGATGGTGAAGGACAGGGAAGCCTGGTACACTGTATGTAGCGATTGAATAACGACAACTGATTTTATACTCTATACTGTTGTACACAGTCCAGGATTGGATACTTATATTTACCATTCAAAATGACTAGCATTTTGGAAAAACTTGTGTTTTTTTTGATGAAGCTATTACATACTACTTAAATTGTAGTTGGCGATCTGATATTTTTAACTCGGTGGTGCTTATTAAACTTATTGCTGTATTTAGTTGTTAATTCAAATAAATTGCTAACAATGGTACTGGATGACATTATGAATGCATATCATAACACTATATAATAAACTTTATGCAGATCCATTCTCTTGATATCAAATAAACTTTTCTTATAATTCAATGTATTAAATTCTTTAGTGTAAAGTTTTAATCTATAGTGTATACTTTAAATGGAAGAGTAGACCTTAGAATTGATGCTCTTTGACTAATTGGTTGTCTGGGGGGGAATATATGCTGTTTGATGCCTCCATGTGATTCATGTGTACTGATAAATTTCTTTTTAAACTTGCAGCAAATAGTGGCAGCAATAAATGCAGGGATTATACCTTTAGGAAACACCTCCAATCAAATCAGTCACTGGGATTTGGGAAGTTCCTTCTTCTTTGCTGGCACTGTTATTACAACCATAGGTAGGAGACAACTTATTTTGTTGTTTAATTTTGGTACAGCTTGTGAGTTAAAATTCATTTGTTTGAATTTTTTTTTACAGTTGGTCAAAATGGTCCTCTCAAGGTAGAAAACTAGTCTACTAAATTGATTCTGAAAAGAGAGTTTAAAAGTTTGAACAAAGGAATGATGAAAATGAATTACTGATTCAGAATACTGAGTTGTTTAAAATCCACCCAAAACTCGGGAACAGTTCAGTTGAGTCCTTTGACTAATGGGCAAGAACATCAAGAAATGGCTTGACATGATGATTTTGGTGGAGGGGACAAGTAGTTTAAAAATTTCCTGCATCTTTGATTCTTTAGTACAGAAAGAAATGATTTGAGTACAGTTTTGACATTCTTTTCGTGAAGTTCTTATTGGATATTACCTTGTTCAACTTATAAAATTTAACTCTACATTTTAGCAGATTGTTCCATTCTTATGTGGTTGTCTATTATGATTGCTTCAGACCTTTTTATGCATTATGTTTTTCCAGTAACACAAATCTGTAAAAAATTAACAGTGAAATATGAGGATTACAAAAGGAATGAAACTTTAAGCCCTTGACCTTTTATCTTTTAATCACGTTGAATGTCATAGTGTTTGAAAGTGGAACATGGTCTCTTTTTTGGGACTGACTGCATCCACTCAGCACCCACTAGGCAGCAGAATGGGTACATGTAGGCAATTTCTCTGCTGTCTTTCTTCAGTGCCCAAGAAATATTCCGAGGATATAAATGCAGACCCCGTAGTGAAAGCTATGCTTCCCGTGCTGTGAGAATTGGGAGGGGTTACAGCTATCTTATTTCATGGAAGGAGGTAGGTTTAAAGCATAATTTTCAACAAAGGGAAGAAAATGAACCCATCACAGGAATGCAGAAAATATGTGTGTGAAGGGAATTCTCCGGCTTGTGATGAGATTTCCTCTCATGAGCCTGACCTCTGATTTGGGCACGTGAATTAATTTTCTAAAGGCTTTAATTTTATTGTTTGTCATTGGTAGATCATGAAGTGCCTACAGTTTTCAAATGAGTACTTCTATCAAAGTCCTGAATAAGAGAACATGGGCAGTTTATGGATGAGCTCTTGCTTAAATTTTCCTTTGAGAGGGATTAGTAGTGTCCTATCATTATGTGGATGCACTGTAATGCCTTTTCTTGCTGAATCACTTGCCAGTGAAATAAATACCTTAGCATGTTGATGTTTGCCTTCGTTAAGAGGTCAAAGAACTCTGTTTACTCTTACATTTCCATCAGCTAGGTCAAAAGTTATGTGGCTGTGAAAATCTGGAAGAATGGCAACCTTGATTTCTGACCATAATAATAGGTTAACTATGGAACTTAGACAGCTTGGCCATTTCTACTATGGAAATAACTGTTTATTGTGTAAACTACTTAGAGTCTGGAAGGAAAAAAAAGCTCACAGACAGAGTGAGAATGGTTTGTTTCTGCCCAGTGAAAACTCAAAAAGTCCACGTTATAGCTCATCATGACCACCACTAAATTATTCTCCAAGACACTTAGTCATTATCCAGACTTACTGTTGCATCCTATGTTTATAAACAGTCTCAGTTTTTGAATCCCAAATTCAGTAAGTTTTGCAGACATATACTTCAACACATGAAAAAAAATAAACCATTATTACCAGCCTTACCCCAAATTATAGCCATTAAGCACAGTAGCTGATTATTTAGGTTGTTTAGGTAGCTCCCTGACAGCCCACATCTCTTACTGTTCTACCTTAGGCTTTAATCTTAGGTTGATTAAGTCATTCTAGGTCACTGACATTTACTCCATGGTCTTCTACTCTAAGGTCAAGGCAGTCTCCTCTGACCTCAGACTAGTTTTATGGTCTAGGGCAAGATAAACATTTGGCCTTTTTCATAAGTCTCCATTTGACATCCAAGTAATTATTTAATAAAATTCAGTGTAATTGTTAATATTGCTAATGATAATAATTGTCTGACCTTTGAAATGGTTTTTAGAAATTGAGGCAATTGTAACCTCTAGCACTAAGCTGCATTGGATTAGTTGTTTAAACAATAAACTTGAGACCGTCTGGGAGGATCCGTTTCAGTGGCTTTTTGTAGGGTGCCTGATACAGGCAGTGTTTCATGGAGCTGCACTGGCTGACACTGTCCCAGATTTTTCTACTCAGTGTAGACAATTTATCTAAGAAGTCAGAGTGACCCTTACTCTTCATTACAGATATGCTCAGGAGAAGTTCAGTTATACAAAATAGAATGTTAAAATTTAAGGTCTAATTTAAGAGAATCTCTTCATATATCTACATGCTCTTTCCAAAACCATATCCTTCCAAACCCTTCACAAATTCCATTTCACAGTGGCACAGACTAACGTACATTCTCGACTATTCTTTTTCTCTCATTCCTTCCTCCCAGTTCGTCAGTCAGCCCTGCTGGCTATGCCTATAAAGGAGATTTAGAATTTAACTACTGCTCCCCATTCAAACTGCCACCATTTTGGCCCAAGCCAGCATCATCTCAGCTCCTGCATCCCTGGATAGAGAAACTTGTGGCTCAGAAATACTCTCTGGATTCCAACTAATTCAGAGCAAATACTGTTCTCCATTGCTTAGGTCATCTAGTAAGATGCAAGTTCAGGAATTTTTGTGTGTGTTTGAGTCTTTTCTGTATCCCCCAATGCCTCACACATAGTGGATGCTTAATAATTATTTTTGGAATTAAAAAAACAGGTGGAGATTCTAAATGAGAGGAACTAAAGCTTGTTGGAAATTACATAATATTAAGTTAATAACTTGTTACACTAAATTCTTAATTCCTTAAACAGGTTACTAACATTTTTGTTCATTTATTTATTCAGTAAATAATAAAACATGATTTGTCTGCTACTGTAAAGATAAGAGGTAAATTGTTTGGGCCCAAGTGGCACACAGACCAGTCAGGGAGATCAGTAGGCAAATTGTCATTTACCCTATAGCCTGCCAGGTGCTATGGTTTAAGAGCATTTAATGCGAATGTACTGGGAAGATCCCCTGGAAAAGGAAATGGCATCCCACTCCAGTATTCTTGCCTGGAGAATTCCAGGGACAGAGGAGCCTGGTGGGCTACAGTCCACGGGGTCACAAAGAGTTTGACACAACTGAATAACTAACACTTCAGGTAATTAAAGACATTAATAAAATGAGGGCTTTGTAGGCATCGGGGGTTCATGTGGGCAAGATTAGGGGCAACAGAGAGTATGAGCTATTTAGGAGCTGTTGTTGAGTCGATCAGTCCTGTCCAACTCTTTGTCAACACTATGGACTGTAGCCTGCCAGGCTCCTTTGCCCATGGGATTTCCCAGGCAGAAATACTGGAGTGGGTTGCCATTTCCTCCTCTAGGGGAATCTTTCTCACCCAGGGATAGAACCTGTACCTCCTGCATTGCAGGCAGATTCTTTACCACTGAGCAATTTGGGAAGTCCGTTTAGGAATTACAGGCCATCCAAAATGGTTGTTTGTAATTGAAGGGATTCATCTTTAGGACTGTGTAAATCAAGTCAGCATAGTAGCTCCTGCTGAAATCTCTGCTACTTTTGCTGCTGCTGGGAGTGTAAAAGGAAACAAGAACACAGTTTTGGTTTGCAATCTAATTTGGGAGATAAAATTTACAGGTAGGAAATAATGGAATAATAACAGAAATGGGTCTTGTAGAATCAAATATTACATGGAATGATGGTTTCAATGTTAAAAGAAGAGAAAAAGGAAAGAATATGTGGGCTAGAATGGGGAAAACTTAATTAGAGAAGTTGAGTTTGAGGTACGCTTTGAAGAAAATGATTTGGTTTAGATTGGTGGAGGGAATAAAAGCCTCCCAGTCTGTGAGATAGTTAAGCAAAAATACCAAGAGAGAATGAGCCTGACTTATTTTGAAGGCAAAGAAGTATTCGAGGAGACCAGAGGAATTGTTTAACCGGTTAGTGGGAAATGTTATTGACTGATTCAGATGGGAAGAATACAGTTGAATATAATTTGGTTTTTGAGAAGCTTGGACCTACTGTACTAAGAACAAAGGAATTTTTTTATTTTTGGGGGGGAAAGTGAGTTGATAGGTTAAAAGATGCATCTGTCTGGAATAGAATATGTGGAGACTGACAGTGAGGGAACAGTTAAGAGGCCTTTACTGTGATCCACAGAAGAGTCAGAGTATTAACTGGGAGAATTGGAGCTGGTGTTGAGAAATGGGATTAGGACCAAAGATTGAAATAATTAGATGCAAGAATCAACAGGCCTTGGGGAGTAATGCAATGAAGAGAGAGGTGTCAAAATGTTGACTATTGAAATGAATATTTAGGCAGCAGGTCAGTACAGTTCATAGGCAGTGCTAGTTGATGCTGTGAAGAAAAAGAAGTTTTAAAAAATGGTCAATTAAAATAAATAAATTAATTTTTTTAATGACTGAAATTTTATACATGTTGTTGTATTAGGAAGCTTCATTTTAGTTGTTTTCCTTCCTCAATTTGTATTTGTTGGTTTATTCTTTAATTCAGAGAGACTAGAAAGACAAGGTAAACAGGCTCCCTCCTGGAGGAAACCCAAAATCAGTCAGTGCCCTGAAGAACAAGGCCATTATCAGTGGTGACAAGTGCTCCATAGGAAGTTCATGTGTGGGATGCAGAGTCGATAGTGGAACCAGAGCAAGGAGTAGGAGGTGCTCTAGAGCAGACTGGTTCAGGAGCTCTCAGAGCAGGTAACAGTTAAGATGAAGCTTAAAGGATGAAACCAAATCAGCCAGGGAATCAACGTATGTGCATATGTGCTCAGTCGTGTCCAGCTCTTTGCAACCCCATGGACTGTGACCCAGCAAGCTCTTCTGGCCATGGGATTTCCCAGGCAAGGGCACTGGAGTGGGTTACCATCTCCTTCTCCAGGCGGATCTTCTCGACCCAGGGCTCGAACCCATACCTCCTGCAAGTGGCAAGCCTTGGCAGGTGGATTCTTTGCCACTGAGCCACCCAGGAAGCCTAAGTCAGGAAGAGAAGAATGCAGAGATGCGTTCAGGCAGAGGGCACGGCATGGCAAGAAGAAGCAAGGTTAGCACGATGAACGGGGGCCGGAGCATGACAGGACCTGGTAGTCGTGACAAGATCCTCAATTCAGTGGGAAGCCAGAGAAAAATTTCAGCAGAAGAGAGTCCTAATGTGACTCATGTTGCTGTTCAGAGGGCAAAAGGGAAAGCAGGAAGGCCATTGAGAAGGTTATTGCGTTAATCCATAAGAGAGATAGCAACACGGATGGATCTAGAGATTGTCATGCTGAGTGAAGTAAGTCAGGCACAGAGAAGACAAATATCACATGAGATAGCTTATATGGGGAAGGCAATCTAAAACAAAAGCATATATATGAACTTACTTACAAAACAAAAGTAGATCATGAATGTAGAAGACACACTTATAGTCACCAGGGGATAAGGGAAGGGAGAGGGATACCCTGGGAGTTCGGGACTGACATATACACACTGCCGTATATAAAATAGATAACTAATAAGGGCCTAACGTATAGCTCAGGAAACTCTACTCAGTACTCTGTAATGGCCCTTATGGGAAAATAATCTAGCAAAAAGAATGGATATATGTGTATGTATAACTGATTTTTGAAATTGACACAACATTGTAAATCAACTATATTCCAATATCTTTTTTTAAAAAAGAGAGCTTATGAATGGAAATATACTTGTCTCTGAGAATGGTGCTATGGGAAGTTTAGTGTTTTAAATTTTAAGTTATTTTAAAGCTAATAAGAAATCACTTAAACTCTAGGAAAGTCTGTTGGCAAAAGTGATGTAATGGAAAACTGTATTCTATTTTGAGGTCAATTTAAAGATTAGAATAAGATGTAAGGTGATTTTGTTCCCAGAAGGCTTTAAAATATAATAAAATTTTCCCCAGTGGAAAGTAAAGTGAAATGCCAGAGCCAGGATTTGCCCAAGCTTATCACTGAATCATCGTGGTCTCTGAGTGTCAGAATGTGAATAACAAGATAGCACTGTGGTCTATAGCAGCTTCAAGATCTCAAAGCATCATGTTGGGTCTTATGGAAAACATTTCCTCGGAGTAATGTTTCTCTTATTTACAAAGGACTCTTGTTTCCTTCCCCTTGAGTTATAGAGATTGGATTCAGGTATATAATTTCTGTGTTTAGTTTTTCTGTATTTTGAACCAGCCACGAGTCTCTCAATTTCCTTTTACCTTGATTGAATTATTGAATTGCTAACGCTGTTAGGACAGTGGGCACAGAGTTTCTGCAAGCTCCTGTTTCACCTGTTTAGCATAATGCTTACTTGAGTAGACAAAAAGGAGAAAAAAACTAGAGAGTGGTTTAAGCAAACAATTGCAAATAAAAAGAAAAGGTCAGTTTTGAAAATGCCAAGAGTATGTTGAAAAGTGTAAAGCCTTATCCATATCTTTAGCAGGGAATCTAGGATCTTCCTGTTGGACATGATAAAAAACCAAAAAAACCCCAAAAACTGTAGCTTAAAAGATGAGGGAAAAGTTGTAAGAGCTTTTCTGTACAATTTTGTTATCTCATGAAACCACTCACTGAACTTGGAAATGAGCAGACTTAAGGTAGTGGGGTGTAGAATTTTACAGCCAGTATTTTCCTGGGGGTGATGTCATTGCAGCTTTAGTTGTTAGGTGCTATTTTATTTATTTGGTATACTCGAATTTGATGGCATTTCGCTAGCCTCTTGGATGTTCTCTGAGAACTGCATATTGGTTTTTGGGAACCCATTTTAAAGGAAAGCTGAACTTTCAGGCAGCTTAAAAGGTGAATTATCTTGCAAGGTGACTTCCAGCTCTGACTCCACAATCTCCTTGCATTTTTCTTTATACCAGTCTGTTAAAGTAGATTATTCTTTTTCCAAAATCTGTAATTCTAATGCTGTGCAGTTGAAATTCAGAAGTTGAAATTAAGAAATTGTTTTGGGTCATTGATGCTCTGTTTCTCTTCTCATCTACTAAAATTAACAAAAGGAAAACCTGTCTCAAGATATTTATATATATATATGTATATATATGTTTTCTGACCTTTCAAAATCTTCACATAGGTTTATTTTCTAAGTTAAAATGCATTTCTTTCTCAGAGAAGAAAAATGCCTTCTGAACAGTAGTTAAAGTTTGTAGAGTGTAAAATTATATTTGATAGACAATAAAGCAGAATTTTTACTTAGTGTTAAAGACTCTAAAGCAATAATGAAATAGATCAGTCATCATCTTTTCTCATTATGTATATTAGTATGTATGGTAGTCAGCCACAAAGAGGTTTAATTCAGAGCACTGAGTACTTAGAATTCCATGCTAGTTGGAAGGAGTGTTATGGATCTAGTCTTCCCAGGAGTGTGGTAGTGTTTATTATTATTATTTTGTGGCAGTAGAATGCAAAGCAAGAAAGTGTAGATATAAAAGAAACTGGAAGTGCCAGTGAGAGGAGGGCTATGGTATCAACATAGTAGTCATCCATATCGTGGGTGTATTCAAGGCAGAAATTGCTTATATTCTGCAACAAAACAAACTTTTATGCATTTCTGCCTACTTTTGAAAAGTTTGCATTAACATATTTTTGATCTTCGGGAAAGCAATCACTGTTAAATGGTGTGATTGTGAAATTACCTTAAAATGGAAGCAAAGAATTGTCATGAAGTTCATGCCCTGAATAAATACAGAATCTATTTTAAATCTTGTCTTTTCTCCTTTCCCAACCACTTGACATGCAGCACGTTTGTCATACATTATAGATTTTAAAGAACATCTGATTGACCCCTAAATATGCAAGTATTGCTCAGAATGTGATTAAAACTATAGGTGGGATGATTATCAGAAAAACATTTTTTTAAATTGTCTCAAGTACTGCATTTGATAGGGAAGGAATGTAATACAATTTGTCTGGGCCTGTCTACTTTAAGCTAGTAATTATACTACATATTTGTTTTCTTCCCAATCCTTTAAAAAAAAATCTAGACTTGTGCAATCTTACTCTTGGAAAATTGGCATTGTTATTTATGTGGTACTGAAATTATAACATGATATGTGCAAAAGAAGTACCTGTGCCAAATGAGGTTCATGAGTAATTATTGTGGTTTGTGTGCACATAAGATACAATGCAAATAATTAATTTTAAACAGAAAAGAATTCCAGGCAGCTATCTTTTGGTTCTAAAGTACCACTGGAAGGAATATTGATTATATAAAGTTTTGAAAATAACAGTTCAGTTCAGTTCAGTCGTATATAAACTTTTGAAAATAACAGTTCAGTTCTGTTCAGTCGCTCAGTCGTGTCTGACTCTTTGCAACCCCATGGACTGCAGCATGCCAGGCCGCCCTGTCCATCACCAACTCCCGGAGTTTACTCAAACTCATGTCCATTGAGTCAGTGATGCCATCCAACCATCTCATCCTGTCATCCCCTCTCCTCCAGCCTTCAATCTTTCCCAGCATCAGGGTCTTTTCCAGTGAGTCAGCTCTTCGCATCAGGTCACCAAAGTATTGGAGTTTCAGCTTCAGCATCAGTCCTTCCAATGAATATTCAGGACTGATTTCCTTTAGGATGGACTGGTTGGATCTCCTTGCAGTCCAAGGGACTCTCAAGAGTCTTCTCCAACACCACAGTTCAAAAGCATCAAATTTTTGGTGCCACAGGTCATCAAAAATGAATCTTAATTACCAGTCTTAAACTTCTTTCCCTATTAACTTTATTTTTAAAGCAAAAACAACAAACCTGTGGACAAGTTTGGTTGATATGTTGTGCCTTTCCTCTCTAAGTTTGTTTCCCTTATTGTAGATGCTAACAAAGAATTTCCAAAGGCAAGCAGCAAGAGAAGGAAAAAGAAAGAGAGGGTATGGAATAACTCATGATCCCCTTAAGTAGCTCCTGTTCAAAGAATACAGGTTTTAATAGGTAGATGATTTAATAGAAACTCTGTTTAAATTTCATTTGATGCATAAAAAAACAGATGTAGACATGACCTCCTAATAAATATAAAACTGCAAGTCAATGAAGTTCTATATGTATTCATGCTAGTTTTACTTACATTGTACCTCTCAGAATGAAAATATTTCTCCCTATTTTTTTAAAGAAGTGATACAGGAGAAGGAATATCAGATTTCATTTTAGAGAATTTGTTTAGGTTTGTCTTTACTGCGAACTAGGGTTGTGTCTGTTTAAGCAAATCACAGTTCTATTATCCTTAATTTTCTTCTTTATCAAAGAGGGCTAGTGTTTCTCACAGTCAGAATTGTTGTGAAGGTTAAGTGAACGTGTATGAAAAGCAGTTTGTACACTGGATGACAGTATAATAAATTGAAACTGATTTTGTTACTAGGGTAATTTTATTTTATGATTAAACTTTATATTACATTTATTTATGTTACTAATGTTAACAAAGAAAGTTCATTCTTTCTTAAAGATTTGCTCCTTTCATTTTAATTATTACAGTATTTATAATGTTGCCTTCACATACTGAAGGTGTGCTCAAACCAGTTATTCTCACAATGCTCAGTGTTAGAGTTGACTAGTTTCTTCATCTATTTAATTTGTAGTTTGATCTAATGAAATGAGTTGATTTTAATGATATTTAGGTGATCTAAAATGTGATCATGAGAATAATATATAATGAAGCAAGGTGTTAACTATTAGTTGAGAATAATAAAAGTTAGTGAAAGTCAGACAGTCATGTCCAACTCTTTGTGACCCCATTGACTGTAGCCCACCAGGCTTCTTTGTCCATGGGATTCTCCAGGCAAGAATACTGGAGTGGGTAGCTATTCCCTTCTCCAGGGGATCTTCCTGACCCAGGGATCAAACCCGGGTCTGCCACATTGCAAGCCGATTCTTTACCAACTGAACTACTATTTGTATAAATGTTTTTTTCTATATCTTAAAAAAAAAAATCTGTGCCTCTTTAGTATCTGCCAAGTTATTTTCTATAGTAAACAACCCTCACATTTTGTTGGCTTTACAGAATAAAAAGTTTATTTCCTGATCACATTGTATGTCCAGTGTGGATCAACAGGAGGGCCTTGCCCGTTGTCCTTGCTCATAAGAAGGAGAGCATGAAAACCTGACCGCTGGCTGATCATGCTTTGTATGTGTGAACACACTGTTTTTACCAACATGACATTGGCCAGACTACTTTCAAGAGTACAGGTGGGGAAGTGCTCTCCTGCCCTGTGATCAGAAGAACCAGGGTATTTTGTGACAGCCCTAATAACTTCCACAAGCGAATATACTAGTTAGATACTTCCTTGAATGTTATTTGATATTCAAAGTAATTAAACATGATAACAAAATATAGTTTGTATTTTAATTTGCTTTTTCAAATTGTGTCTCCTTGACTCCATCACTGCAATAGGATTTTCATTTTTCACATCTAATATTGTGCTACTGAAGGAGATTGTGTTCCAAATTTACCTCCCTCTATAGTGTTTCATCAGTGTTACTATCTCAAAATGAAAATAAGAATCAATATATAAAACTCTAGTTTTAGTTTCTTGGCAGAGATTTTGCTGTCACTCATTAGTGATATTGCATAGGGGTTCCATTAGTGTTTAGAGTATAGTCACCTTTTGATATCCAACGATGAATTGACTCCAGAACCCCCTCAGGTACCAAATCCATAGGTACTCAATTCTCTTATATAAAATAGTATGGTGTTTGTATATAACCTACAGATTGTACTTTAACCCATATACTTTAAATCGCTTCTAGATTAATTTTAATACTAATGTAATGTAAATGCTATGTAAATGGTTGTAAATATAATATAAATGCTATGGAAATAGTTGCCAGCATTTGCCAAATTCGTTTTACCTTTTGGAACTTTCTGGAAATTTTTTTTCAAATATTTTTGCTCCATGGTTCATTAAATCTTCAGATACAGAAACCAAAGATATGGGTTGGAGGGCCAACTGCATTTTATTAATGATCACTTATCAAGGTCAAAATTATGATGATACAAAACAGTAGAACCGTTTAGGAAAATAAATTAAGCAACTGAGTTTACCTTTGATGTAGAAGCGAAATAATGCAGGGGTCAGTAAACTATGACCCTGTGGGCAAAATCCAACCTTCCTTCTGTTATGTAATTAGAACACAGCTATGTCCACTTATTTTAGTATTGACTTTGGCTACCTTCATGCTATAATGGCAGAGTTGAGTAGTGCATCGGAGGATGTATGGCTGCAAAACTGAAAATTTTACTATCTGGCCCTTTATAGAAAACATTTGCCAAGCCCTGGACTAAAGGAAAGAACATAAAGCAAAGAAAAAAATACAGTTTATAAATAGAAGACCTGGGTTTGTTCTGATTCTAACATTATTCACTGTGTACTTTTGACCAGATCACTGAACATCTCTGAATTATTTTCTCATGTGAATAGTCCATATGATTTCCTAATAAGTGAATAATAGTTGTGCTTCCTGTCCCCCAGGATTTTATGAAAATTCAAAGGATATTTAATAATGCTTAACTACTATGCAATTAAAATTCACCATTTTAAAAGAAGATGCTTTTTTTCTCCATTTTTCCTCATTGTCCAATAAAGGTTGAAATGAACTCTGTGCCTCAAATTCTGTGAACCTCTGGAAGGTTAAGCCTCAGGGGTTTATAATCTTATTTTCCAGAGAGATGACCCATAATGTACATTAGATTCTCAAAGTGTACTGTAATTCTTAGGAGAGTTTAAAGCCATTGGCTTGAATAATTTCTATTTTAATTTTTAGGCTGATAGAAAGTAACATTTTGTAGCACTTCAAAAATTGAGAAAAAAAGTACTGCATCAGAAACATTGTAGTAATATGCTGGTGTAGATGCTGGCAGACTAAAGAACTGCTTAGAAAACTGAATACAGTGCTTGGAAGGAAACCATGTAAAAATACATTTCTAAAAATAAGAAAATCTTATGTTACTGCTGAGCTCTGAGTGATATTATAGTGTCAAATATTTTCAATTCTTCCAAAATCCTGCAGATTCTGAATTGTTATCTGTAAACATGATAAGAAATGTTATGCTTTAGAAAACTAGAGTATTACCATCCCCATCCACGACATTCTGGATTTTAAGAATTCAGCCTTCCTCCAGTTCTGTAATTATTAGAACACAGCTACATCAATTTATTTTAGTATTGCCTTGGCTATCTACACACTGTGATGGCAGAGTTGAATAGTACAGCAGAGCCTACTTGGACTGCAAAGCCAGAATCTCGAAAAGAATACTCACACACACTCACACACGTGTATAACTGAATTACTGTGCTGGCCACCGGAACTGGCACAGCATTAGAAATCAAGTATGTACGCGTCCTAAGTTGCTGCAGTCACGTGCAACTCTTTGTGACCCTGTGGACTGGAGCTCGTCAGGCTGCTCTGTCAATGAGATTCTCCAGGCAAGAGTACTGGAGTGGGTTGCCACTTCCTCCTCCAGGGGATCTTCCCAACCCAGGGACCGAACCAGTATCTGTTATGTCTCTTGTATTGGTAGGCAGGTTCCTTACCACTAGCGCCACCTAGAAAGCACCCCGCCCCCAAATCAACTATATTTCATAAAAATTGAAACAAAAACAAGAAAAGGAAAGCATGCAAATGTAACAATTAAAAAAGTGGTACTGGATAAAGGAAAAAAAGACTAGACCAGAAAAATAGGCTGGGAATGAGAGGCACAATTTCAAAGGAGCCTAAAAGATGATATTTCTTTTGCAGTTTTTATATTACTTGTTCTCGCTTTGAATTTGTGTTTCTAAACTGTGAACACAGAGGGTGAATGGGGGCCTCAAAAGTTCTTCCCACTTAATTCAATGTGGGCAGGCTTAGTAGCAGGATAACAAAACTAGAGTTAGCTACCAATTAGTAATTTCAGTACACTGCCTTCTACCAAGTGGAAAATCCTCCCATATTCTCTCTCTAGAAGCTCTGAATTGTTATGGAAACAAGGAAATCATGTTTTTGTAGCCATTATCCTGAGCTGTCTTTGAGAGTGTCTTGTTGATTTCTTACTAAAATCTTGCATTCCAGGATTAGGTTTTCTATTAGACTGAATTCAAGATAAAGGACTTAATCTGAGATAGTCTTCGTAGCTGTGAAGAGATTACAGAAAAGAGAAAAATGTACTCAGAGTTCACATTTTGGGCACGATGAGGCCTTCTTGTAATTTGTGTGTGTGTGTGTGTGTGTGTGTGTGTGTTCATGATTCAATTCAAGTTCAAATGAGACTGTATTAGAAATTAAGAAGTAAGAATGCAGGTGTTGAGAAGCAGTGGTGGTCACACTCCTTCCCTGTCTACCACCTCTTGAATCCTTCCTTTAAATTAAACCCTATGAATGTCAAACATATCTAAAACAGGTAAATGGAATTATTTGTGTGTGCGCGTGTCTGTCTGTGGCAGGGAAGGGAGAGTGGTTGAATCTGAGACCAGGCAGCCTGTTTCCATAGTTGGGCAAGGCTTCCCGGTCAGATAGATGTGCATTTAAATGCTGGCTGTGTTACTTTCAATTGCTCATGTCTGTTTTACTTAACATTTCTGAGCCCTACGTTTTAAGACACCCTTTCCAGAATGTTCAGTTCAGTTCAGTTGCTCAGTCGTGTCCGACTCTTTGTGATCCCATGAATCGCAGCACGCCAGGCCTCCCTGTCCATCACCAACTCCCAGAGTTTACTCAAACTCATGTCCATCGAGTTGGTGATGCCATCCAGCCATCTCATCCTCTGTCGTCCCCTTCTCCTCCTGCCCCCAATCCCTCCCAGCATCAGGATCTTTTCCAATGAGTCAACTCTTCACATCAGGTGGCCAAAGTATTGGAGTTTCAGCTTCAGCATCAGTCCTTCCAATGAACACCCAGGACTGATCTCCTTTAGGGTGGACTGATTGGATCTCTTTGCAGTCCAAGGGACTCTCAAGAGTCTTCTCTAACACCACAGTCCAGAATGTTACTTTGGGAATGAATTGAGGAAAACATACCCAGAGTGCCTAGGATACCACAGTCGTTCCCTCATAACAGATTGTCAGTGTTAAGTTCCTTTTATACTTCTTTCCAGTTCAAACGTCTCCTGGTCAGAGGTTGGGGGATGGGCCTTTCCCCACCCTCTTCTCCTAGTCCCAAGTCTTAGAAGAGCACATTTTCTACTGTCTGTGGGAAATAAATTCTAGACACCAAAGGAAATGACCCACATAAAGCAAAACATTAGATAGGACAGAACCAATGAAAACTAATAGCCTGTGATTGATGAATCACCAACAGTTGTTGGGTGGATTATTTGAGCTTTTGATAGTTATTTGCTTGACAGAACTATGTAATAGACGTAGATTATTTGTTGTTGTTTGGTCGCTAAGTCATATCCGACTCTTTGTGACTCCGTGAACTGTAGCCGGCCAGGCTCCTTTGTCCATGGGATTTCCTAGGCAAGAACACTGGAGTGGGTTGCCCTTTCCTTCTCCAGGGGATCTTCCCGACCCAGGGATCGAACCCAGGTCTCCTGCATTGACAGGCAGATCTCTTACCATTGAGACACCAGTGAAGCCCTCGGTATAGATTGGTAAGACCTATATATAAAGCCAGTGCAGGAGACATAAGAGACACGGGTTTAATCCCTGGTCAAGAAGATCCCCTGGAGGAGGGCATGGCAACCCACTCCATTTCTTGCCTGGAGAATCCCATGGACAGAGGAGCTGGCAGACTCCACTGCACAGGGTTTCAAAGAGTCAGACACAACTGAAGTGACTTAGCATGCATGCATAAAACCCAAAAGACATTGACAAGTCAGCACAACTGTGGGATCAGACTGAAATATTTGTCTTTTATGTGGTCCCTTATGTAATAATGTAATAGCAAAGAAGTATAACATTCAGTACGGCTTCCCTGGTGGCTCAGATGATAAAGAATCTGCCTGCTATGTGGGACATCCAGGTTCAATCCCTGGGTTGGGAAGATCTCCTGGAGAAGGGTATGGCAACCCCCTCCAGTTGTTTTTCCCTGGAGAATTCCATGGACAGAGGAGCCTGGTGGGCTACAGTTCATGGGATCGCAAAGAGTCAGTCACAATCGAGCGACTAACACTTTCATAACATTCTGTATATGCTAGGTACTCTTTTAAGTACTTTATGTGTATATTCAAAGATTTTCATCCCTGCAACAACCTATAAGGTATTGCTGTCATTATTCCCATTTTAGGATAAGCAAAGGGAGGCATTGAGGGTTTAGATAACGTGCCTGAGTCATGCAGCGAGTAGATGGCATTTAGTGGGGTTTCAAATCCACCTGGCTTGGCTGCAGGGTCCACATTCATAATCTCTGACCTCTATTGCATTATACATTGAGAAAAGCAGGGTATAAGTGATTTACCATAAATTCCTTGTGAACCGATCGTATCTGTTCACCTGTGCCTCCTAATGGTTAGGGACTGTTTCAGGACTCTACGTTTCTAGGTGATTGAATGATGCCATTGTTACCTTTGGAAAATATATAAGTAATTTGGAGAAAATCAACTTGAAAAGTGCAGGGCTCTGATGGATCCTCCAACACTTGTTACTTGTGAATATTGGATTAAGTAAAGTATATCTGCCTTTGCCATGTGAGGAAAACCTTTTATATAAGTGGCCTTACTCTTTTGATGTTGAGGATATAAATTTTTAGACACGAAAATATGCATCCTTAACTTTCTTTTTTAGTGTATTAAAAAAAAATAAGATACCCAGATAAATTAGTTTGAAGATATTTAATTTGTCAAAAATCAAAGAATGCATGGAAATCTAATCTCATATCTGAGGTGAATCTTAAAAGATGTTGGATAGGATATTAAATTTAAATTAAATTTACCCAATGTCTCGTAATGGTTTGGGTGATGTATTCTGTCATCTCAATGACCCAACTTCAGCTGTCATCACTCAAGTTCAGTATCTGGATAATTATACATCTTTCAGATAGGTTAGCTGTCACATTCTCTTTCTTTTCCTTTTTGACAATGGCAGTAGTTGATGAGGTTTGAATTACTGCCCCAGGTTAATAGCCAAGACAAGCATAGAAAAATCCTTATACTATAATTTAATTTTAACTTAAATTGTATTAAATATGAACACTCAGCACTTAAAAACTTTGCATTCTGTCTCTCCAGCGTCTGCTTCCTAATTACCACCAATACTTCAATTTTCTTGGTCTCAGCTTCTTATATTTGTGTAATGATGGGATTAGAATTCTATTGGCCATTTCAATTCTTACATCTTATAATTTTGTTTACTAACTTAAGGTGATTTTTCCCTCTTTATTTGTGGTACTTTATATTGTGAATACAGAAAAATAATAGACCATTTCAGATAAGATACTATCTAGAGACCCTGTGAGAGATGTTGAAGTAGTTCCTCCAAAACAACAGGTTTTGCTGTGATACAGTTATTATGTGTAGCTTGCTAATGAAGGATGAAACATCTAATAGCTGCCAATGCCTGGTTGGCTGTGACAATAACCAGTGAATTGCAGTAACACAGAGCACTTTGTTCGTTATTTGATTGGTATCGTATAACTGTTTATGTTCCATGGTGTAATCTGCACAGTGAAGAGCATGAAAAAAGGACATGGTATATTATTCAGCCATGAAAAGGAACAAAATCATGTCATTTGCAGCAACATGGGTGGGCCTAGAGATTGTTATATTGCGTGGAAGAGATCAGGCAGAAAAAAAACAAATAGCATATAATATCACTTATATATTGTAAGTTATCATTTATAATATATAAGTGATATAATGATACTCATATGTACAATCTGAAAAAACAGTTACAAGAACTTATCTACAAAACAGAAATAGAGCTACAGATGTAGAAAACAAACTTATGGTTACCTGGGGGGAAAAGGGGAGGAGGGATAAATTGGGAGGTTGGGACAGACATATACACACTGCTGTATATAAAGTGAGTAACCAGCAAGGACCTACTGTATAGCGCAGTGAGCTCTACTCAATACTCTGTAATGGCCTATATGAGAAAAAAATCTAAAGTGGAGTGGATATATGTATATGTATAACTGATTCGCTTTGCTATACACCTGTAACTAACACCATATTGTAAACCAACTATACTCCAGTAAAATTTTTTTAAAGAAGAAAAATAACATTGGCTTAACTCCCCCTTACTCTAAACACATTTCAGTGGGAAAAGTAGCGTCCGCATAAGCATCACCATCTTTACCACCGTTGTTTTCATCAACAGTGGACATTTATTCCCCTGAGAAGGAAGTGGTAACCCACTCCAGTATTCTCGCCTGGAAAATCCCGTGGACTGAGGAGCCTGGTGGGCTACAGTCCACGGGATCGCAGAGTCGGACACGACTGAGCCGCCGAGGTGTGTGTGAGGTGGACGTTTATCCAGACCACCCGCGGCCGCACCTGAGCCAGGCTTTATGGCAGAAGAGTGGCCTTGGCCAGCTGACACTCACCGACTGCTTGCCGTGTGCCGAGCATCTTATCATGCCCTTCCTGTGTAGTGAATCACACAGTCCTCGTCACTCTTCACAAATGAGAAAACTGAGGCACACAGTTTTCTCCAAAATTCTTTTAGTAACTTTCTCAGGGACAGAGTGGCAAATCTAGAATTCAAACCCAGTTATTTTAGGGCTCCACAGCCTGCAGTTTTAATCACTATGCTATTTTGCCCTCAGTATCCTTGAAGGGAGATTTGAGCGAGTCTGTTTGCAACTGAGGAAAATTATTGCATATCAAAGACAGTGTAGCTTTCTCGGCAGTTCAGATTATCAGTGTCCTCCAAGATCCAACTCTCTAAAAAGAAAAAGAGAAAAAAATTGCATTTATTGTGTCTAATATATTCTTTTTAGAGGTATTGTATAGTTTTATTATTCTGCTGCTTACAGCGTTAAAAAAAATTTATTCGGTGACACTCATCAGAGTGGTAAGGCAGACCTCGTTCCGGGCGGTGTGGTAGGGTGGGAACCACTGCGGTAGCTTTGGAGTAAGGGAGGGACACTGGGCTCAACTCTGAACACAGCAAAGCAGAGTAGGGATTTATCGCCAAAGAGCACAGGGTGGGGAGCCCATAGATTGACTAAAAGGGGACATGAGGAGACACAAGGGGCTGATTTTAAACAAACCACCCTAACAGGATTTTTTTTTTTTAATGGGGCTGTACCAGGTCTTAGTGTGGGCTCTCAGTTGCAGCATGCAGGATCTAGTTCCTGACCAGGGATCGAACTTGGGCCCCTTGCATTGGAGCGCAGAGTCTTAACCACCGGACCACCAGGGAAGTCCCCCTCACAAGATTCTTGCTAAAGGGCTATCAGAGGTGATCAGGTATCACCTGAGCAATGACTAAGGACAAGGAAACAGGATGATCAAATACTGAGAATGGGGGTGGGGGACGCAGTTCTGGCTAAACTGAGCTTCAACAGGATTTTTACTAGAACTGAACTTTATAAAAAAGGACATGGAAGCCCAAGGCTTAGTCAAAAGAGATCAGAAGAGCCAGACCAGAGTTTAGTCCAAGACAAAATGTTTTCCAGTAGACAGTATGGTTTTCTTTATTGCTTTGATGGTTTGTCATTTGATGTCATGTATGACCAGGAAGATAACCTAAAATTATACTAAAATTCTTATCAGAAAATTCTTTTACCAATAACCTTTAAAGTATGATTTCTGGAAAATGCACTTATCATAGTTCAGATTCTTGATTACAGTCTCTATATGCGTGGAAAAATGTAAGTTATTCAGATTTCTCGCTAAGAAATAGTTTGCCACTTCCTTGATGCTGTTGGATCATCTTTCTTCCCTCTTGGGATAAGAGGAGAACCAGATAATAAGAGGCAGTTAAATAGCACATGAATTTGCTGCCGTTTATAGAAATATCATTTCATTACACCATGAACAGATCTCTGTTTATTGGCTTGAGTTTCAGATGAAATTGTTGACCAACATTTAGTGGTCATGTTTTATCAAAATGCACGTCTTTGAACACTGAGACTCTAATCCAGGACAATTAGATGCTCTCCCTAGGAGAGGCATATGGGGACTGAGAAGAACATTGAGGTGAGATGTTTTACTTCTCCCTTGACCCATATGGTCTAGGCTGTTCTCACCAGTGGGTGAAGCTCTAGTGCTACTTAAATATGCTCTCTTACTCCCACTCCCCTCACTGGGTCTCTTTCCTTCCTCCCACATATTTGAATCTGTGAAAAGAGAAAGGATGCAGTTCCAATGTATTAAATGAAAAGCTGGAAGCAACGTACAGGTCGATGACTATTGTTCTTTGGCAGGATTACTTTGCAAGAGAGTTTCCCTTCAACCTTTAACTGCAGGTGTAGATTTTTATAACTGTATCTTGTTAGCAAAAAATAAAAATTAACTTAAGAAATAGGTAGCTTCCTGTAGATTTGCCATTATTCAACTGCGATGTAGGATTTTATGATGTAAGTTGCAACTAAAGATAGCAAGGGAGCCATCTTGTGAAACACGGTTTGAACTGCAGGCTGGTGGCTTCTGGGCCTAGAGGAAAGCTGGTGATAGTAATGGTGAAACAGGAGGTCAAAATTTAATTCCTTAAACTGACACATTTATTTTGATGCTCCTGTACATTCTTTCCCAGTCTATGTAAATCAGCAAGTGCTGGAAGAATAGTATGTCCGGGGGTGGTTCATATTCCCTGGTTATTTAACTGAGAAATCCCTTAAGTTTGAGGAATGATACTTGTAGCCTTGATCCTTAATCCTAAATACTTGCTGTAAGCGATCGAAATAATAGTTTAAATCTCAGCCTTAAAGTCTAGTAAGTGTTTAACCTTGAACACATTACTTCAGTAAACCTGTTTGTTTCTGCATTCGGAATGAAGATAATTAACAGTACTTCTCTCATAGGGTAGTGAAGGTTGAATGGAGTGTACACATGAAGTGGCTGGGGCTTCCTTGGAGGCTCAGATGGTAACGAATCTGCCTGCAGTGCAGGAGACCTGAGTTCAATCCCTGGATCAAGAAGATCCCCTGGAGAAGGGAATGGCTACCTACTCCAGTATTCTTGACTGGAGAATCCCATGGACAGAGGAGCCTGGCAGGCTATAGACCATGGGGTTGCAGAGTAGAGATGGCTAAGTGACTAACACTTTCATTTCATGAAGGGACTAGCATTGTATCTGTGATGTAGTGAGAGAGAAAAAGGGTGTGTGTGTGTCTCAATAAATAGTGTTGGCCATTATTTTTATCATTGATATTGACAGTTGTTTTATTTTTATTTTATTATTTTATTTTTGATAATGAAAATAGAGTAATGAAGTAACGCCATAGCAGGTCTAAAAGAGGTACTCTGATCATGGTCATCCTACAATTCACTTCCTAATTTTGTTTTCTTCTCTCCTGAGGAGCCCTACCCCCCTTATTGAATAGCTTTAGACCCACAAAACCATGCCCCTGTCACAGAAAGTAAATCAGAATCACATCTGTAGATATTTTAAAATACATGAACAGAATGCCCTCCTCTCCCAGTGGAAGATAAGAGTTTAGGTGTTCTGGGGTGGATTTTTTAAATTCCTTCTGTGATTCTGATGTGCACCCTTGGTTTAAAAACAATGACCTAGAAGAACAATGTCCTGCTTTGTGAAAGTTATGAAATGAATACTTCTTTTATCAAAACATTGTTTAGTTGTCTCTTAATTAAAATCATATTGTTTCCAGAACTGTTATTTCTTATTCAGTGTTTGCTTAGCTTGTATGTCAGTGCTGTGGGTTTGATTCGCTTTTGAAAAATGACCAGGTGTAGCACTTTCCTGGTGGTCCCATGGTTAAGACTTCAACTTCCAGTGCAGGGGGTGTGGGTTCGATCCCTGGTGGGGGAACCAAGATCCCACATGCCTTGAGGCCAAAAAAATCAAAACGTAAAACAGAAGCAATATTGTAACAGGTTCAGAAATGGTCCACGTGAAAAAAAAAATCATTAAAAAACAAATAAATAAAAAAGACCAGGTGTGATTATCCTTTCACTTTGTTTTCTGAATAGTTTCCTCTTTTTCTTAGGTTGCTAACAGAGGACACCCTGAATTTACCCTGTTCTTACCCTACCTCCAGTAGTTTACCCTCATACCCTACTCTATTACTGTTTTTCTGCATCTCAAATAATTTAAGTTGTTTTACATTAAAATACCATTTTAGTTGTTACTTTTAGGGGTTACTTTTTAAAATACAGTTTGCACAGGTATAGAGCTCTCTTTTTACTTGTCAACTTCGAATAAAACTAAAAGGAGTAAAAAAGTACAGTAGAACTATTTAGATTTGAGGATGTCTATTTAATTAAAATATATGAATAAGACCCATAGATGTTTCTTCTTAGTTTAATATATTCTCTTGAACATCTGCTCTGAGCAAAGCACTACACATTTTTGTATGTAAAGGAAAGAAAAATATCTCTGCTCCCAAGAAGTTTGTCACCCAGAAGAAAGACAAAAGCATGTAACCAAATGGCAGGAATTCATGTAGAAGTCATACATAATCCCTGAAAAGGAAATAGCAAGTGTTATGGATGTTCAAAGAAGCAAGATCACAGCTGGCTGAGAGGGAGGGGAATGACCGTATATTGGAAGTGATGTGTGGGGGGTGGGGGGCAGAAAGGACAGAAAAGATTTCAAATCACGATCGAAGGGGCCGCATTCGTACCAGCTAGAAGGAGAAAACAATATAAAAAAAGTAAGGAATCAAAAAAGGCGAGCTAAGTTTTTTTTCAGTGAGTAATGATGACTCTGGTGTTACTGGAGGGAGTACAGTTGCCTAACAGGGAGTTTGGGGAAATAGGAAAGGTGATTTGTAAGTAAAGGCCTTGGAACGGGTAAGGGTTTTACAGATTATGGAGTATAAACACCTGGCGGTGCTTTAGGGAGAATGGACTGTGATGAGATGGCTTGGTTGAGAAAAGACCATGGTCAGGCTCTTTGGATGGCCTCAGGTAGTAGCAGCAGAACCATCGAGAAGCAGAGGAGAATGGCAGGGTTGCCGTGGGCTGGGGATCTGCTTCATTGCCTGCGGAGCTATATGGCTTTGGGATCTTACGGGATTTACAGTACCGTGTGTAAAACAGGCAGCCAGTGGGAGACTATCGAATAACACGGAGAGCCACCCCAGCGCTCTGCGACGTGTGTGTACACACGTGTGTGGCTTTGTGGCTCACACACACATGTGGCTGCTTCATGTTGTATGGCAGGAACCAGCGCAGCATTTGCAAAGCAATTGTCCTCTGATTAAAATTCCTTTTAAAATACGGCGTGACAAAGTGAGTGAACGTGGTCGTTATCTGCTGGTCATCCGCTGAGAACAGAATCCTGAATTACCAGAGGAGGGAAGTTAAACATGCTAATCTGATTATTTTTAAAGGAAAAGTACTAGTCAGAAGTCAACACAATAAAGCGAAACCTCAGCTAACAACTTAGGCACAGAGGAGATTTGGAAGGAATAACGAAAGTCAGGAGAAGGATTCCTTTGTGAACATCTTTCCACAGCCCCACCATTTCATGAGAGCCACAGCAAACCAGCTGTTTGAAGGCACTTTAGGTCTAAGCTCTGAGTGAGTCAAGTACTCTTGAAATCGCCAACGTTTGAAAAATGGAAACTGCCTGAACAGAAAGAAGAGAGGGCTGCAGCGAGGCGCAGAGAGTAGAACGGGAGTTTCAGGAAGAATATATCTTTAAAAAATTTTATTTTTTAGAATTGAGCCGTGTTTTCGTTGTTGTTCTTGTTTAAATGTTATCTTAGCTATTATTTGGTCCTACTGTGAGTTCAGCATGCAGGATCTTAGTCCCCCAGCTAAGGATCAAACCCATGCTCCCTTCAGTGGACGCATGGAGTCTTAACCAGCTAGACCACCAGGGGATCCCGGAATCTGTTTACTTTAGATGTCCAAAGGAAAAACTAGGGCTACAATGAGGACCAAGAAATGGTCCCTCACAGAACTTCTCCTTATGAAACTGGCGGTTACAATCCAGTGAGATGATTCTCAGGATAAAGGGAATGTGTGTACAGGAGGGGACCATGCCCAACCTTGGGGCTATGTAGTGAGGGCTCAAGAAAGGCTTCTTGGAGAAATTAATTTCTAACCTAAGTAATGATGGAATCTTAAGGATCAACCAGGTGAAGAGTTGTGGGAGGGGGGAAGGTTTGCATTTGAGGCAAAAGAAGAAACAATCAGAGGGGATCAATAGGGAAGTAGTTTAGTTTGGTTGATTTATTTGTATCTTTCATCTGCATGGTACTTATTTTTATATAAGGTGAATAGTCCTTCAAAATAGTAATCAATTTTCTCAGCCTTATTAATTGTATAATTATTCAACTTTGAATTTATGATGCTTTTAAAAAGGTGCTATGTCTAACCTTATTCTTGTCTTTTCTGTTCTTTTCTTTTTTGTTGCATTTCACTCTACACTAGCCCAAACTGTTCTCTAAAGCTCTTCCATATGTCTTGATGAGATTACTTTTAGGTATTTCATAATTCCCTTATATTAAAAATAAGGTATTTTTCCATTTCAATTAGCGAATTTGAGATTGTGTATAATGCTGTTGGTTTCTGCATATTTATCACATATTCAGCTATTTTCCTGAGCTTTTTTCCCATTTGATAATTTTTAATATTCTCCTGTATTTGCTAGATATTTAATTCCACCTACAACTAATATATTTGTCTTCTTTATAATAATCATTCCTTTCATATGTTTACTGCCATTATGTCTGTTAGAACTTTCAGAATAATAAAAAAAAGCAAATTGTCACATGGATATTTTCCCCCCTGACTGTAAGGGGATTCCTTTTATTGTCCTTTAATATTAAATATGATGTTGAATGTTTTGAGATAGACACCCTTTGTCATGATAAGAATTATTTTCTATTTATCACTTTTAAAGAATTATAAGAAATTATACAGATTGTTAATCAGATTGCTTTTTTAATAGCTGTATAGTAGATATCATGTAGGGCCTTCCCTGGTAGCTCAGATGGTAAAGAATCTGCCTGCAATGTGGGAGCCCTGGGTTGCATGCCTGGGTTGAGAAGATCCCCTGGAGGAGGGGATGGTAACCCACTGCAGTATTCTTGCCTGGAGAATCCCCATGGACAGAGGAGCCTGGTGGGCTATAGTCCACGGGACTGCAAAGAATTAGATATGACTGAGCGACTAAGCACAGCACAGCACATACGTCATGTAGAGCAAAATTTCCTACCTCATTTTCCCCCAAATATTCTCAGCTATTATTGGTTCTTTACTTTCTTTTATTACTTTTATAAAATTCCATCAATTTGTACTGAAAACTGTTGCAAAATATTTATTGCATCAGGGTCTTTTCCACTGCACCAGTTCTTCCCATCAGGTGGTCAAAGTATTGGAGCTTCAGCTTCAGCATCAGTCCTTCCAATGAATATTCAGGTCTGATTTCCTTTAGGATGAACTGGTTTGATCTCCTTGCAGTCCAAGGGACTCTCAAGAGTCTTCTTCTCCAATACCACAGTTCAAAAGCATCAGTTCTTTGGAGCTCAGCTTTCTTTATAGTCCAACTCTCATATCCATACATGACCACAGGAAAAACCATAGCTTTGACTGTATAGACCTGTGTCGGCAAAGTATTGTCTCTGCTGTTTAATGTGTGGTCTAGGTTGATCATAGCTTTTCTTCCAAGGAGCAAGTGTCTTTTAATTTCATGGCTGTAGTGGTTTTGGAGCCCCCAAAAATAAAGTCTGTCACGGTTTACATTGTTTCTCCATCTATTTGCCATGAAGTGATGGGACTGGATGCCATGATCTTCATTTTTTCAATGTTGAGTTTTAAGCCAGCTTTTTCACTCTCCTCTTTCACTTTCATCAAGAGACTGTTTAGTTCCTCTTTGCTTTCTCCCATAAGGGTGGTGTCATCTGCATATCTGAGGTTATTGATATTTCACCCTGCAATCTTGATTCCAGCTTGTGCTTCATGCAGTCTGTTTTTTTACATCATTATTTATTATTAACATATGTAAATAATAAATCAACCTCTGTACTCATGGAACTCATAAATGATAAACTCATGGAATAATAAATATATATCTATAATAAATCAATCTCTACACTCATGGAACTCATAGTCAAGTGTGGAATATGTATATAATAGATATTAAATCAGTTGTTACAAATATGTAATTGCAAGTGTGCAAAGTGTTTGAAAAGGGTCTTATTTATTTGTAGTATTAATAAATTCTGTCATAAAAGTGACATGTTCACTTGGAGCTATTCAGATGTGGGTGGCGTATATGGGCCTCCTGTAGGTATTCCACTAACAATGGACCCAAGGCAGCTTTCTGCAGAAGGCCCTTCCCTGAAAGTGATGTGAAGGCCAGATGGTAGCTGTTCTGATGATATATTTCTATAAATGTCAGCGGTTGGCCTAGAGGCATTGGTTTGGCTTCCATTCAGATCTCTAGCACAGACTATGTACAGTCCCCTAAATTTGGCTCTTATTCTGTACTGTATTGGTCAATATTAAGTAGCTGAAAAGGGAGAAGTCCTAAATTGTAGTGCTTGGCAATTTCTAAGGTGTAAATATGTCTACTGTAGTTGATTTCAGACTATCAATGTGAAGTCAACTGACTTATAGAATTCCTGAGAAATTAACCATTGATCTCTCAAGATAGGGTCAAGATACCGTGGGACCCTCTCCTCCTCCCAGGTCCTGTCCTCTGGTTTCTGCCCCACCCAACCTCCTCCACAGTCAGGCCCCTTCAATCTTCAATCTAGTCTGTTCCCTTAAGCTCTTTGGAAGCTGGATCAACTGCCAGTCCTTTAACTTTCTTGCCAAGCATATGTGATGCTATAAACTGACAGCTGCTCTCCTCAGGCGAAGCATTTTGAGTGTGAACACCTTAATTTAGGAGTTACAACAAAACTTAATATTGTTTCTTTTCCATTTTCTTCTTGCCAAAACAGTCTGTTTCACCCTGAGGCAAGGAAGATGCTGCTGACTAACCAAGGGAAAGAGTCAGGAAGTCCAGACAACCACTAAAATTAATCTTTTTACAAGCTTGGCATGCTGTATTGCTTAGAGTCAATAGATACTTTTCATAAGTCCATTAATAGTATCAAGTCATTTTACTAGGATCTATTCATTGCTTAAGATGTGGTAAATGCGTGGAGTGAAGACTACTCTTGTTTTCTGGGAAAGAAGGAAGAAAACACAAGGAACATCCCCTGAACAGCCACGTGATCCTCTCACTCGGGCAAATGTCTGGGGCATTGTTGGCACGTCCTTTATGTCAGAAAACTGCTCAGTGGCCGTGTGTGTGAGTGTGTGTGTGTGTGTGTGTGTGTGTGTGTGCGCGCGCGCGCACTGGGTGACTGTATGAGGGCTTCCACCTCCAAGGCACGGGTTCAGCAGGAGAGCTCAGCATAATGTTATGGAGAGAAGGTTCATGTTTGGAAGATGAAGCAGAAAGAGACTCCCAGTAGAGTCATGTCAGACTTCATCAACCCTTCTCCTTTCATTCTCCCATCTGCCAACTTTGGAGATAATAAAGATGAAGTATAGAGATGCCACAAGGAACTGGTCTCTGTCTTTTGATCAAGGAAAGGTAGATCGACTCTCTTTACATCTAGAATTCTTTGGATTGGGGGCCATCTCATTCGTGACATAAACAGGATTTCTGAGGAAATCCTTTGTCCCCTTTTCTGAAGATGTTCTGGTTACTTCTGGCCAAATCTGTCAGTGATGGCTGAAAAATTGGGAGTCTTATTTCTAATGTCCTTTTAACCCATGTGGGGCAGATCAAATTGAGCCCTCTGATGCTTAGGCTTTTTATTTTTCAAACGGTAGAGCCTGTTTTTAGTGATGCCGCAGTCAGTATTTCTTTTAATTGTATCTTTTCTTTTTGATCCTTGATCCTTGCTGGTGGTAGGTTACTTCTCATGGATGTAACTCTGAAGATATTTATCCTCTTCTGCAGAAAGAGAAAATGGGATGATATGGGATAACTCAGATGCTTGCCCTACTTCAGGTCACATGGTTGTTCATCTGGAGAGACAATAAAAAAAAAGTGTTAGATCTTAGCAGGACTCTCTGGAATAATCAGAGAACCCAGGTCAAAACAATCCACCCTCCTGATTTAGCAGGTCTCTCTTGTTATTGGTATTCTGCTTGTTGATGATAGAATAGAAGACAGGATTGAGATGGTTGAGTTCCATCTTGGATGGTGTAAAGAAATGCTACACTCTTCCAAACAGTCCAGGTTAAACATTCTACCTGACTTTTGCGATGGCCTTTTCCTTCTTCAAATTACCTTGATACAAGACTTCTGGGCCTTTTTCACACACGCCCTGGATGGACATTTGTATATATTGCCTTGATGCTCATCTTTCCAAAGCATTAGTAGACAAGAGCAGATGCAAGGTAAATGCATAGGAAGGTAAACGAGTTAAATGCGTAGACAGCTTACATCATGTTCCCCAAACAGTCAGTGGGTCTGAGAAGCAGTAAGGCAGCTCTTGAACTGGAGGCTAAAAAAAAAAAAATTGTTGACTAAAAACACACACAACACAAGGGTTGCAAGTTAAGTTTTATTTGGGGGCAAAATGAGGATGATAGCCATGGAGCCTTTCAGATAGCTTCGAGAAGCTGCTCCAAAGAGGTAGGGGGGAAGGTCAGTATATATGTGATTTTGGTGAAAGGGGAGAATATGGAATTAAGAACATTATTTTTTTGCAGAAAGTTTCTGCTAGTCACAAGGAGTACTCATCACCATGAAAGATTTAAAGATTTTAGTGCTTTTCTAGACATGAAAAGATACAAAAATTTGGTTCGTAAAATTGGCTCCTGGAAATGTCTAACTATATGCAGACCTGTTCTGCCAGATTTCCTCAGAGCACAGAGCACTTCATTTCTGCTCTCTACTGTGAACTTCTTGCAGGGGATTTTGAAAATCAGCAGTAACAGCTGCACATGATTTAATCCTTGTAAATGTAGATGGCAAATGCTAATTTGTAATTCACGGGTTTGATAATTTTAAGTTTTCATTTACTGCTTTTTGGTAGGTACTTGAATGAAAAAAAATTTTTTAAGTTGTTATTAAATGTTTAATAATTTAAGCATATTTGAATACTCTTAAGGCAATACACACTTAATAAATGGCAACAAAAGCTTTGTAGTCAACTGCATTAGCAGCATAGGGAGGTAGAAGTAAATTGAATGAAAACATTGACTTTATTGTGTGTGTTACTCCCTCAGTTTTCATCATCTAGTTTTATTGGAACATTAGCTATACTTTGAAGATTGTTAGAGTGCTTGTTTTTAAGAAGATTTTGCATTAAAAGCTTGTGTGGTATAAAGGGATTCTTAATTAGTTGAAATCTAGGATTGGTGTCTTATAATATTTGGAAATTTCTGAAGCAAGTTTGAGGTCATATGTTTTAAACTATTACTCATTTCTAAACAACTGAATTCTTATTCTTCTTTGTATTTTTAGGATTTGGAAACATCTCACCACGCACAGAAGGGGGGAAAATATTCTGTATCATCTATGCCTTACTGGGAATTCCCCTCTTTGGCTTTCTGTTGGCTGGAGTTGGAGATCAACTAGGGACCATATTTGGAAAAGGAATTGCAAAAGTGGAAGATACATTTATTGTGAGTATGATAGCCATTTAACTGCATGTGTTAATTGTCTCATTTTTCAAAAATATTATAACTTTTCTATTCACCTCACATATAGTTAGATGTAAGTTATTGGGTTTTCTATAACAATTTACATGAACTTCTTTTTGCAAATAATTCACTGTATAGTTGTTTTTATACTTCTCTGAATGAATATATTAATGAATGAGAAAAAGCAAAATATACAGAAGTAGAAATCTGACAGTCCTGGGCTCAAATTCCAGATGTATTGTATCCTAGCTATATTCACTTAAGCTAATTATTTTACCCTTAAATCTCCATTTTGCCATTTATATGAATAATAGTACTAATGATGAAGCATTACTTTAGAGATTTAGAGATATTCTAAGTGAAATCTTAACATAGCTAGTAAACCTTAACCCTTTGCTGAAGGATTGAATAATATACAGCTAACATGATAAAGGGGATCTTATAACTTATTTTAATAATGTTGCTGATAGAAATTTAACTAAGGTATGTAATTTAGTAGGACCAAAAATAATATAATGAAGATGTTCATGGGCATATGATATTCAGTAGAAAAAATAAATGAAAATGCTCTTAGAATTTTAAGTCAAAAATAATAATAATACCATGATGACAAGCTTTTATTATTGAAAGTTATGAATGAAGAAAATAATTCTGTTAGAGAGTGAGATTATAGATGATTTGTTACTTCTGTCACTAATATTGTTTTATTTTTTATTTGATAATGTTTTATCTTTTCATAAAAAGTTCAAGTATTTAATTATTGATGAAATAAGACCACGGAGTGTTAGATTTTCAATTGAAATTATAATTCCCATTTTAACATTAGATATATTTCATATTGGGACTTTCTGGTGGCTCAGCAGTTTAAAGATAATGCCTGCAATGTAGGAACTGCAGGGGATATGGGTTCGATCCCTGGTTTGGGAAGATCCCCTGCAGGAGAGCAAGTAACCCACTCCAGTATTCTTGCCTGGAGAATGCCAGGGACAGAGCAGCCTGGCGGGCTATAGTCCATAGAGTTGCAAAGAGTCAGACATGACTAAAGCGACCTAGCATGCATACATGAATGCACACATGTTTCATATTAAATTCAGAGGTGAAACAGTGTGGGTTCTCTGAGGGCAGCTCTAGCTTAGAGGTGTTGAAGACTTATCGTTGTCTACATATCATGTCTTGTATATTTAGTTGTATAGCTTAAGGTCATAGAATAGTGAAATGGCTTGTCTAGTTCACATGGGAATCAACTGTGGACTTTAAGTCTGCTAGTATTTTGCTTTAATCAATTGAACAATGATAGGAAAATGTGGTAGGAGAGGGAAAAAGTTTCCATGAAGTTAATGATTTTATCAGTTATCAACAGTGGATGTTTATGCTTCAGTTTTCTCAATTTTCATATATTTCTAGGTTGTCTTTGGCCCGAAATCAGTTGTTTGCTTGTAGAATAGAAACATTTCAAAAGTAGTTCAGGTAAACAAAGAATGATGTAAATCTGAAATTTTGTTCTCTGAGCAAATGTTATGTACTTTAGAAAGTATTTGACCTGTTGCAAAGCTATATAAAAGTAAAGTAGCATCATTATTAGCATTGGTTGTTTTCAGTTATTCATATTATACCTAATATATTTAAGTAAAGACAATTGAAAATTAATTATAAAAGAATAAGATGCCATTCTCATTTGCTAATTTGCTGATAACAGTGTGTATAGGTTATATGCATGAAATAGATAACTAATGAGAACCTACTGTATTGCTCTGGGAGTTCTCCTCAGAGCTCTATGGTGACCTAAATGGGAAGGAAATCTAAAAAAGAAGTGGTGTGTGTGTGTGTGTGTGTGTGTGTATAGCTGATTCACTTTGTTCTACAGTAGAAACGAACATAACGTTGTAAAGCAACTATACTCCAATAAAAAATAATTTAAACAGTATATATAGGTTAGCTTTGCAGGTACATCAATAATCGATCTCAGTCAATTTCTCCCTCTTAGTATCTCTCTTGCCCCGCCCCCTCTCTCTCCCTCTCTCGTCCCTAGAAGTGGAATGTTAGTCAAACCAAGATACGCATCATCTCAACCATCATCTTTATTCTGTTTGGCTGTGTCCTCTTCGTCGCTCTGCCCGCAGTCATTTTCAAGCACATAGAAGGCTGGAGTGCCCTGGATGCCATTTATTTTGTGGTTATCACCTTAACCACCATCGGCTTTGGCGACTACGTGGCAGGTAAGTTTTTGGAGGTATACTGCTCTCCTAACCCTTCTCCTTCAGTTAAACTTTTTCTCTTGGGTTTGCAGACAACACAGTGACTCTCTTCATTTCCCAGGGCTGTCATAAGAAAGTACCACAAACTGGGTGCCTTTAAACAAAAGAAATTCATTCTGTTATAGAAGTTCAAAGTCAGCGTGCCAGTAGGGGCAGGGTCCCTCTGAGACTGGTAGAATCCTCCCTTGCTTCTCCCAGCTTCTGGAGGCGGAGAGCATCAGTCCCTGCTGGTCCTTGGGTGGTAGCTGCATCACTTCATCTCTGCTTTCGTCATCATATCATGTTCTCCCTGTGTCCCAGTTGCTGTGACTGAATTTCCCTCTTCTTATAAAGACACATCAGATTAAAAGCCCACTCTACTCCAGTATGAATTCATCATAACTAATTGTATCTGCCAAGGGCCTTATTTCCAAATAAACTCATGTTTCAAAGTGCCAGGGTCGGGACTTCAGCATGTATTTTTGGAAAACAGTTTCATCCATAACAGTGACAGAGCCAAAAAAATTAAAAAAAGAGATCATTCCATGACAGTGAAGGTCAGCAAAAGGGTACAGTTGAATATTTATTTTTCATTCTATAAAAGAAATTTAAATTACTGTCTGTTCAGAGTGTTATAGCACCACTCTAATTTCAGAAACCACTTATCTGCCTCTTATTTATTTTTTTAGTGGTACAAGAATCAAGTTTAAATTATCTTTGCTCTTTTTACTAGGCCTTTCCATATCTTAGTTTTTCCTCCCAGTTTTATTGAGAGATCACTGACATACATCACTGGGTATGTTCAAGGGGTAGCAGCAGGATGGTTTGATTTACATAGATCATGCAATGACATGATCACCACAGTCAGTTCAGCTAACATCCATCCTTCTAATGCAGTCTGCCTTGGTGTCTGGGGTCCCAGGGTGCTTCAGCCCCACTCCCATGTCCTAGGATTCTCTCAGTGGCGTCTTGTCCTTGAATAGTTGCTAGTTTTCCTTCTTGTGAGCAGGGAGCAAAGCCAGGAACAAGCTAGTTACCATCTTGCTAATGTCACTCTCATATTTTAGTTTTAGAAACACCTCAAACTTTGGAAGATGTGCTGAGCTACTTAAAACCTTCTTTTCTCTAAGATATTTATCTCCTGTAATTTTCAGTTCTAACATCAGTGTTTTTAATCTTTTTAGCAATTTATCCATATTTTAAAATTCATGATTTTAAGATGTGTTTCCTTTTTCTATGTATGTTATTTCTGTTGCTGTTTGCTTTATTGTTTTATCTCTTAGATCTTATATCATTTCATTTCTCTTTTCCTATTATATTTTCTCATTATTGTTACTGTTCAGGGGCTGCCCCAGTGGCTCAGTGGTGAAGAATCTACCTGCCAGTGGAGGAGACTTGGGAGACGTGGGTTTGATCCCTGGGTTGGGAAGATCCCCTGGAGGAGGAAATGGCAACCCACTCCACTATCCTTGCCTGGAGAATACCATGGACAGAGGAGCCTGGCAAGCTAGGGTCCATGGAGTCACAAAGAGTCAGACATGACTAGCATACACATACACATTATTGTTCTAACTCTAGTGTTAAATAAATTGTAGTAATAGTGGTAAAAGTAATGTAGTAATTCTCTGTCATGCATCATTTTGACCAGCTCCTAAAAAATCTAAATGTTTCTTTAAAAAAATAAGTTTGAAGTGTTAGAAAAACATGCTCATAATCATTATAGTAGGAATGTGCTAGTAAACGTCCCAGAATAGACTAAGTAGCCTAATTTAATTTTAGGAGGGTTTTATACTTTCGAGTTGCTTACTCTTTCTTCTTTTTTGACTCAAACTTCTTACTTAAATATTATCTGAAAAGAAAATATGTCGTGTAGCTTTATAAAAATTTCAGAGAAGGCATCTGTTTTTATTATTTGTTAATTACAGTTTAACTTGGCAAAACCCTTCTTTCTGGGGAATGTATAGTATCTTTGAAGACAGGGATGTTTCTAGAAGCAAAGATTTGCTTTTGGTCAAAAACAGTACATTCACATCTCTGTGCTGGATGGGAAAAGATGGAGATCTTTTTGTATTCTGATTAGCAAAATGCAGAGAGAAGAATCTCGGACGTTTGTAGGTCTATGTTGGACAACAAGCTTTTGTCCTATCCACCTTTCATTAATGTCACAGATATAGTTTGCATAAGTAGAAGTGGAAAGAGCTTTAATGTAGCAGAAAGTGAGACATAGGGATGTCATGCAGAGTGAAGTGAGTTAGAAAGAGCAAAACAAATATCGTGTATTAATGCGTATATGTGGAATATAGAAAAATGGTAGAGATGAACCTATTTGCAAGGCAAGAAAAGAGATGCGAACATAGGGAATGGGTGTGTGGACACACGGTGGTGTGGGATGAATTGGGAGATTGGAATTGACATATGTGCTGTGCCATGTGCAAAGCAGATAGCAGGTGGGAAGCTGCTAGATAGCGAGGGGGCTCAGCTCTGTGCTCTCTGTTGACCTAGATGAGTGGGATGGGATGGGATGGGGAGGGTGTAGGAGGGAGGTCCAAGAGGGTGGGGAGATGTGTGTGTGTGTGTGTGTATGTGTATAGCTGGTTCACTTCATCGTATAGCATAAACTAACACAACGTTGTAAAGCAACTGTACCCCAATTTAAAAATAAAATTATACTTGTGCTATGTTAATCTGAGGCTGTTGTGCGTGTGTGCTATCACTTCAGTGGTGTCCAGCTCTTTGAGACCCAATAGACTGTAGCCCGCCAGGCTCCTCTGTCCATGGGATTCTCCAGGCAAGAATACTGGAGAGGGTTGCCATGCCCTCCTGCAGGGCATCTTCTTCACCCAGGGATCAAACCCGCATCTCTTGTGTCTCCTGTTTTGGCAGGCAGATTTGTTACCACTAGTGCAACCTGGGAAGCCCAGCCTGTTGTACCTTTTTGTAAATATAATTAGCAATTATATTTAATTATAATTAAATTGACAAGTCTTCCATTTTCAAGCCAATAGCCTTGTATTGCACATGTTATTATATCCTATTTAATTTTTAGTGTTTTATGGTAATGCATAGTTATGTTTATTAATGTATTTATTTTTCAGCTTTATTGAGGTGCAATTGACAGATAAAATTGTAAGGTATTTAAAGTGCACATCGTGGTGTTTTCATATACATATATTATACATTGTGAAAGAATCCAATTGATTAATACATTCCTCACCTCACTCTAGGCTTCCCCAGTGGGTCAGCAGGTAAAGAATCTGCCTCAATGTAGGAGACACAGGAGATGCAGGTTTGACCCTGGGTCGTGAAGATCCCCTGGAGAAGGAAATGGCAACCCACTCCAGTATCCTTGCCTGGAGAATCCCATGGACAGAGGAGGCTGGTGGGCCATAGTGCTAAGGATTGCAAAGAGTCCGTCACAACTAAGCAACTAAGCATGCACATCTCATTTATTTATTTGTTTGTTTAGTGGGAACTTTTAAGTTCTTTTATCTTAGCAAATTTCAATGATATAATATGGCGCACATGTTATTTTAAATATGTGTCAGTCCAGTGTGAATGTCATAGTCTGAGACTAAAAAAAAACAAAAATTATAAATAAAAATGTGGGTGGAATCCTAAAATAGTGTTATATTTGTGACCACAGTATAAACCAGCTTAGATAAAAACGAACAAATATTTTTACTTTATGGTTCTTTGTAGAAGATGAAAAAATTTAGTTTTTAATTTCCCTTAGGAGACCAACACTCTGAAACTGGCTGGATTGTATTGGTCTATTAGTAGCTGCTCTCAGCTGTCTGAAAACATCTTGTATATTAGTGGGAACCCTGAATACAGAATCATGGCCACAGTATTGGAGGGGAACAGGGGAACAGAATATTTGCATGGCATTAAAGCTGCAGTCCATGGGGTCACTGAGAGTCAGGCACGACTGAACGACTTCACTTTGGCTTTTCACTTTCATGCATTGGAGAAGGTAATGGCAATCCACTCCGTGTTCTTGCCTGGAGAATCCCAGGGATGGGGGAGCCTGGTGGGCTGCCGACTATGGGGTCGCACAGAGTCGGACACGACAGAAGCGACTTAGCAGCAGCAGCAGCAGCAGATAGAGTTTAATAAACATTGTTATTATTACTAAGGTTTTATTTTATTATACTGCTTTGAACCCATTATTTTAATTTCATTTGTATTTTACAGAAGAATAGTGAAAAATGGTAGAAATATACTTTGCAAACAACTTGCAAAGGAATTTAATGTGTTCGAAGTGACAAATGCTGAGAAAATTAGAGAAGCAGAATGAACACTACTTTTGTTGACTGATCTCTGTCTCCTTAATTTACGTATTCTGTACCTATTTTGGTCTTTGTGAAACTGTAGAACCCTATTCCTAGTCCTGTAGTCTTTACATCCTAGATCTATGTGCCCCGGGAGCATTTTTGGATTGAAATGGTGGACAAGGGGAAAGATGTGGCAAAAGCTGCCTAGGAAATGTGTGCCCTTTGTGAGAGTCTTTGGAAAAAAAAATAATTGTGAGTTTTTTTAAAGGATCTTGGAAAATAACTGCTATAGTTAAGTAGAATGCATAAAAATAGTCTTTCCTTCTGGGTACCTTGTGACAAGTACAATTAGCCACTAAGTTAAAGTGATGACCCCATCTGGGAAACATCAGTTGTTTACTTTTTAGAGCCTTCCCTCTTGCTATTAGATGTCTCTACAGATAGGATTCTCACTTAATTTTTTTATGTTTGCCAGGAAAAAGCAAGCTGTATTGCTCAAACTTGAACCTTCTCATCTTTCTATTAGACTGTAAATCTCCAAAGAAAACAGAGATGTACTTCTCTTAATAGACACCCACTGTCTGATGCCTTTCTCAAGTCTGCAAATGCTACTCCAAATGGGATTAGAATTCAATTATATTTTTGTATTGAACTTCTTTGAAGACAAACTTAAAAACATACACTTCAAACCATGGTGTTATTAAAGCAAAAGGAGGAAATTTTGGAATGTGATATCTAAATGTTTGGGATACAGGTTGTAACATTGCTATAAGTATTAGGAGCATCTCAAAAGCAACAAGAGATGATGTGATGTGGTAGTTCAGACAACTCTGAGGCAGAGTGCTCATCCTCAGGGAGTGAGCACAAAAATCCATGCAGCTAGACCTTTTGCCATGGGAAGAAAACAGGTCAACCCCTGTTGCTTTGTATTTTTATATGTCATTTCTTACTTTTTATTGTTTTTATTTTTTGGCTTTAGATCTATTATGTTGCTATGATCCTATGATTCTTTGTTTGTTTGTTTTTTAATTTGTAATATAGCTACCTTTGATTTCCCTAGGTGCTCAGATGGTAAAAAAAAATCTGCCTGCAATGCAGGAGACTGGGTTTGATCCCTGGGTCAGGAAGATGCCCTGATGAAGGGAATGGTTACCCATGTCAGTATCCTTGCCTGGAGGATTGCATGGACAGAGGAGCCTGGCGGGCTACAGTCTGGGGTGGCAAAGAGTCAGGCATGACTAAGTGACTAATGCTCTACAAAGATACAGCCGCCTTACAGTGTGTGGTGGTTTCTGCCGTACAGCGGAGTGAATCAGCCACACATATACATATATCCCCGCTTCCGAGGATTTCCTTCCCAATTAGGACACCACAGTGCGTAGTAGAATTCCCCGTACTATGCAGTCGGTTCTCATTAGTTGTTTGTTTTATATGAGTGTGTGTATGTCAATCCCAATCTCCAAGCTCACCCCACCCCCTCCTTTCCCCACTTTGTATCCATATATTTGTTCTCTACATCAGTGTTTCTATTTCTTCTTTGCTAATAAGATCATCTACACCGTTTTCCCAGATTCTACATAATTTCATATTAACATCCACGTCTGTCTGCATCTCTGCAAATGGCACAAGTTCTTTCCTTTTTATGGCTGCTTGCTTTTCATTTTTTGTGAATCATGATGTTCATGATATAATCTATTAGAGCATAATTATTTCTAATTCATAAATAAATGTAAATTTACATTTGCACCCACTGATCCTTTTCACTGTTGACTATACTGTATCAGAGGCATTTAGCAACTACTAGTAAAGACTAGTATATTTCAGAGTTCAGCTTTCTCTGGGTATGTGACTGAACATAAGAATTCAACATTTAATAGTTTTTCTGCAGGAAGAACTCCCCCAGCAATTTTCAGTCTTCCATTTATGTTTATGGAAGAGTATGATTCTTCCATACTGGCTGGCTGGCTGCCTTAGTAATTTCTGTTTACTCCTTCCTGATGGCCTGTTTTGTTCTTTTACTAAAGCTCAATATTCTAGAGCTGAAAAGACCTGGGAACCACAGGTCCATTGCAGCACTTTTATTATACATAGGAATAAACAGACCCTCTATTGCCAACTGGAATTCACAGAGCAACTCTTCTTAAAAGATAAGAAGAGAAAGTACATTATTTAGCAAAGTATCATTTACTTGATTTTCAGTTCAGTTCAGTCACTCAGTCGTGTCCGACTCCTTGCCACCCCATGAACCGTAGCACGCCAGGCCTCCCTGTCCATCACCAACTCCCAGAGTCCACCCAAACCCATGCCCATTGAGTCAGTGATACCATCCAGCCATCTCATACTCTGTCGTCCCCTTCTCCTTCTGCCCCCAATCCCTCCCAGCAGCAGGGTCTTTTCCAATGAGTCAACTATTCGCATTAGGTGGCCAAAGTACTGGAGTTTCAGCTTCAACATCAGTCCTTCCAATGAACACCCAGGACTGATCTCCCTTAGGATGGACTGGTTGGATCTCCTTGCGGTCCAAGGGACTCTCAAGAGTCTTCTCCAACACCTCAGTTCAAAAGCATCAATTCTTCTGCACTCAGCTTTCTTTACTTGATTTTAACAATGTCTATAATAATTTGTAATCAAATTTGTAGAGGTAAGTTAAGTGTTACTCACTCAGTCATGTCTGACTCTGCAGCAGATTCCTCTGTCCTTGGAATTCTCCAGGCAAGAATGCTGGAGTGGGTTTCCATTTCCTTCCACGGACTCTTCCCAACCCAGGAACAGAACCCAAGTTTCCTGCATTGCAGGCAGATTCTTTACTGTCTGATCCACCAGGAAAGATTGGTAACAATTATATTTGACAGTTTATATTTGACAGTATATATTATATCTTGGTTTCCTATGTTTTATTTCTTAACTTTTGTCATGTTATTTTTCATTTGATGAGAAGTCTGAATTGATAAATTATTAAGTCATGCTTGCCTTATAGGCCGAGAGTTAGATCTCATTAAAATCTAAGAAGTTATATTAATTATATAGAAATGTGTGAAAGGTTGAGCTGTACTTACTTAGGCTTGCTTCTAAAACTTGTCTAAATCCATGATTTAAAAAAATTACTATGGGCTGGGGGATGGGAAAAATAGATGAAGCTGATTAAGAGGCACAAATCTCCAGTTATAAAGTAAAGAATAAAATAAATAAGTTACAGAATAGGGAGTATATTAACTAATATTGTATAATTTTAGTGACAGTAACTAGACCTATTGTCATGATCATCTCATTTTATATATATATATAATGTCGAACCACTATATTATACACCTGAAACTAACATAATGTATGTCAATTATGTATCAGTAAAAAATTAGTTGATGATTCTTCAGGAGTGAAGTCAAGTAATTACCTAATTTAACATAATGTAACATTAGTTTTCAAAGTTAGTGTCCTCTTTAATTTATACCATTAGGACTAGAGTAAGTCATGGAAACCAAGAAGTGCATTTCTATGAACTGATAGACATTGCCCAAAGAAGTCTTTTTGTTCTTGTTTAGTCTCTTAAGTCTTGTCTGATTCTTTTGCAACCCCACGGACTGTAGCCCACCATGCCAGAAGTCTTCAGCAACACTCTTTGGTAAGCCAGGTTAGTTCACAAGAGGTAATATGATTGAGTGAAAGCCAGATACAAATACATAGTTTCACAAAACAATGTCCTCACATTAGCTCCTTTTCTAATAAAACCCAAAAATTTTAACAAAAAGTTTAGATGTATTTTAAGAAACCCTTATAGTTGATATTGTGAAAACACATTTTCGTTCTGAGCCTAAATTTACTTTGCCATCCAAATATATATTCTTGGAATTTTGATCAGTGAAATTTAGTATGTTTAGTTGAACAATGAAACTTTTTGTCTCACATGTAGTTTTGAGTACTTACTGGGTTAATCAGGCTTTAGGCTTAATGCCATATGCTTCTCTAAATAGAAACAAAAAATTGGGAAATGAAAGCAGGTAAAACTGTCTTTCCAGTGCATTTACCTTTTCAAAACTTTACAGATTTTCAGTTATTGAATCTTTTGTCTTCATATTTTTTGACTTGGGAACAAAACATATTTGTTTATCTCATATTAAGAATCAAGTTTTCTTGGAATTATGTTTTCAAACTCATTATTGGAAATGCAGTTTTTGTAACCAAGCCATTGCTTTCTCTTATAACCAAAAACATGACGCATTTAGTGGAGTGCTCAGAGCTTGTTTAATGGAAGATGATTTTATCATGAAAACATATAAATCTCCATTGAAAAACCATGACAAGCTTTTTTGGTTCCAAACAGTTTGTCCTAATAGACAACTTTGAGAAAACAGTTTCTGATGTGGTCTAAACGTTTTTCAACTATTCAAAGACCAGGTATTAAAATTGCTATTATTGGGCTGATCACTGAGCAGAGATTTGCCAGGAATTTAGCAAATGACATGGAAAATACCTGATCAGAAGTCAGGTCAACTGAAGAACAGTCAGTTCTTCAGCACCACCACAATGGCTCAGAAAAATTTCTCTGATTGAAAAGAGAGGGCTTACGTGACTGTTAGGGAGATGCCTTTTCGTCATCATTCATATGTGCATTCATTCTGATGTTTAGTGAGCATGTATTGTATATTATATAACTGTGCTTAGCACTTAGTGGTAATGATTGCACTAGGTCCTGTTCCTATGGGACATAATGTTTGAAATCCAGGAGTAACAATTAAATAGGAAATCGTTTTCTCTTCTTGATAGTTCTGTGTGTTAAAATGGAAAAATTCCGCAAGACATCTGGTCACCCCCTGAATCAGCTGGTGACTCTCGGAGAACTCAGCTCATCAGAAAACTGAGAGCTATATGTGTAATTAATTTAATGGGATTAGACCCAAACAGATCAGAAGTTAGGGACTGTGGGCAAAGCAAGGAGTTATTTAACTTCTAGGATTCAAAATGGATATATAGAAGAATTATAGAACACGTGGGAAAAAATGGCAAAGAAAACATTTAGTGACTGACAGTTAATTCTTAGTGAGCTAGGCTGTAAATTGTACTAACTTTAATGAAAAAGAATATGTAGACTTAAAGATAATTTGTAGACATAGCAATTATGTACATCCTATATCCTATAGATTTCCATCCTTATAAAGGATGAGTAAGACAATGTGTTGATTTTTCTTTCTTTATGATCATGAGACTGCTGTTTTTCTGATGGCAGTTTCCCTAGTCTTACCAAGTACCTATCAGGAAATGGACAATTTCTTGAGTGCTGAAATTGAAAATCCCCAAATATAGGTTCAAATGCTAGAGAGATTTAGTTACTTTTTTGGTCTCGTGTTTTTTTTTTTTAAACTTGATAGCATAGGGGAAGTTTGATTTAGTGGGTGAGCTGTTGTTTAATACTGAAGTCATATTTTCATTTGTAAAAAAGAAAACATAATTTGCAACATTATTGAAAGAACCTCTTAATTCTTGATGCATTAAGAAAAGACTTTATTAAGTTAAATTGCTTTACTATATAGAAGAAAAATATACTAAAGCAGAAAATAACTTTTTGCCCCTTCATATTAAGACAGCATGGATGTGTGTCATGCTAAGTCACTGCAGTCATGTCCAGCTCTTTGCAACCCCATGGACTATAACCCGCCAGGCTCCTCTGTCTCTGGGAGTCCCCAGGCAAGAGCACTGGAATGGACTACCCTGCAGCTTTCATGAATAAAAAGAAAGTCAAATGTACTAAAAATACTGAAATCCATATTTGATATCTATATTAAAATACAGACCCTTGTAAAACATGACCTTTATTTTCTTTAAAACAAAGTTGTATATTTTATCTATATTTTATAATATATATATTATTTTAGAAAAGCTGAGGAGGCGCATGGAGTTTGATTCATAATGGCTAAATCATTCTTTAAATCCTTATTTGTAAATATTCTGTGATTCACTATCATCCAAAGAAAGAAAATTAAATTTAATGGAGAGAGGGCAATGTACATTCAAATGTTGTAGAGCAGAATAGGGCCAACTTTTGGAAACTGTTGGAATGGGGACATAAGACAAGAAGCTCCTAGTAAAACAGTCCTGACCTCAGACCCACCTGGTTACTAGGTAAGAACCTTGAGGGGAAAAGGAGCACCTTGTTTGATGTAGCATCTCCAGCCCTAGCTAAGTGTCTGCCATCCAGTATGGACGAAAAAAGGAGGTGGGAAAATGGGAAGGATAGTAACTGAGTGGGAATGATGGGAAGGACAGTAACAGTAACAGATCACAGGTGACGTAGACATCCTGGTTCAATGACAGGAGCCATGTAATGAAGCCAAACAAGCTGGAGTGTGAATTCTAGCTCTGCTGTCCCCTTTGCTGTGTGACCTGACCACTGTTATTATACCTACTGAGAGTACGGCTTGTCTGTTGGAAAATGGGGATACTTACTACTGGGATTTTAGGAACCCAAAACGAATCTTGCATCCTTGAGTTCTGAACTGACTGTGAGAATGATGGCAATTGAAATACTGATAAAGACGTCTGGAGATATGGCTTAAGGCTCAATGACCAACTGGTCTTATTAAGAATCTTGTGCTAAATCAGTGGAAATAGGAGGAGTGGGAAGGGCTTCCCTAGTGACTCAGACAGTAAAGAATCTGCCGGCAATGAAGGAGATCTGGGTTCAATCCCTGGGTCTGGAAGATTTCCCCTGGAGGAGGAAATGGCTTCCCACTCCGGCAGTCTTGCCTGGAGAATTCCATGGACAGAAGAGCCTGATGGGATACAGTCCACGGACGTGCAAAGAGTTGGACACAACTGAGAAACTAACACCTCCACTTTCATGAGGAGTGCGAATGCAATGCCCCTCAACACCTACCTCCTCAGGACTTTAGTACGGCCTGATTTCATTGAGAGAGACCATCAGTAAGTCTTAGCTCTCACTCCCCTCTCTCCATCAGAGTTTGAATATTCTGTAAATCAGCTTCAGTGAGCTTATTAGCTGGGACTGGGTTAGCTAGGACTATGAGACCAAAATAAAAGAACCTCAACCAACAACTCTCTGGTACCAGATAGGAAAGGGCTTCGTTAATGCTGGAACCAGGTAAGAAAGGGGTTGTTGTGGGCCAGTGTTTGGGAAGCTCATCTGAGGAGCGAATGGGCTCCTAGGAATAATGCCAGACTCAAGCGGAGACTTTCCTGGGCTTGATGAGCTTTGCTAGGCTCTGGTGACTTCCTTATTGAAGTGTCAAAGAGAATAATTCCAGACAAAAATGGCACCATCTAAAAGAGGCCATCATGTGAGAGTCAGAAAGAGGCTTATTTTAACTATTTTTGAAAGTTTATAAGATTCCTAAAACCTTGGTACCTCCACCCATCTTTGCTATTTTTATTACCATCGGTCTGCTCTCCTGTAATGATTAGCCAGAAAGCTCTTAAAATGGAAAGGACTTGTGTGCATATTTTCAGTGGCAACAATTAAAATGGCAGTGAGGTGCCAGATGAGGGGGGACGAGTGGGTTGTAGCAGCCCACAGGCCATGTCTCAGGAGTCTGGGCGAGAAAGAAGAAAACAGTGGAGTGGTGGAATGGAGATGAGAGTAGGGGCCAGTGGAGATGTCCTGGACTGCCAGGACAGAGAGATTACCCTAGGGCTTTTTGGGTTTTCTGGTGGGGGGGAGGGAGGGATAGAGTTGCTTTACAATGTGTTAGTTCCTGCTGTACGGGTAACGTCAATCAGCTATATGCATACGTATCTCCCCTCCCTCTTGGCCCTCCTCTCTCTCATTCCATTCGTTTAGGTCACTGAGCTGAGCTCCCTGCATGTGCATAGGTTCCCATTAGCTAGCAAGAGACCCATGTACAGATTTCTTGAATGTGCTGGACTGAAATTAATGCTTATAATGACATTTTAAAAATTTCCCAATTTAAAAATAAAATAACTTTTTCAGCAAGTTATCTTGACATTATAGATTTTTAAAATTTGGTTAAGATTCTTGAATCCAATAGATCAAATACTATGAGAATTAATTCATAAATCTTAGATATCAGAAAGTGAAAAGATTTTGTGAGTATTGGGTAATACTTGTATATACATTAGCTTTCCCTGGATCACTTGACTGCCAGTATTTCATCTTAAGAGTGGCAATTAAGAATGAGAAAACATCCCCCAGCCCACACTTCCCCCGGCTTAGAATCCACTAGAACTTGTGGGATGAACATTTTACCCAAATATAGACCTTTTAGTGATTAAGTTAATTTACTCTTTTCAAACTGTGACATCCTGTTTATAAGAAAGAAAACTTATAAAAAGTCATCTTGAGCATGAACTAACTTCTAAAATCAACATTTTGGTGAACTTATGTGTTAAGTGAGTCACAACTATTTGGATGAGGACTTTCTGGTTTTGAAAGAGAAAGTACTTGGGAAAAAAATGTCATTTTGGTTTCTTTGAAATGGAAACATTTAAAAAATGGAATTCACTAGTGAGCCTATCATGTAACAGATTTCCACACACATTTCCTAAGTCACTTCTGTGAATTTGTAGCAGTGCATCCCCCATGGGCCAAGTCTTAACCATCCCAAGATGCATTTAGCCTTTATAGTCCTTCCCAGAAATGATATTTTTAAAAATGCTGCACAAGGTAAATTTTTTATAATATTTTGAAGGTAAATATTACTGACTTTATAAACTGAACCTTGAAAATTATTCTTTGTCCCCAACCAAGGCTGAACTTGTATCTGTTCTTATTATTTGCCTGATGGAAAAAGTGTTCTCTTTTTACTCTGACCCTTTAATATTTGAAAATGTCATTGTGGGTAACTCACAGTCTAAGTTATAGAGAGTATGTTATAGTCAATTTTTTATATTTGATTTTTAATGTATACCGGCTGTTTGCTAGCTGTTCTTCTGAATATACAGGTTGACTTTTTTTAATTATGTCCACAACCCCTGTTTAAGCCCTGTTTAATCCCCAGCCTCTACACTTTTGATTCTAAAATCATTCCCTGCTCTTCCCTGTTGTGTGTGTGCTAAGTTGCTTAGTCGTGTCTGACTGTTTGTGACCCTACCCACCAGGCCCCTCAGTCCGTGGGATTCTCCAGGCTATAATACTGAAGTGGGTAGCCATTCCCTTCTCCAGGGGACCTTTCCTGACCCAGGGATCGAACCCGTGTCTCCCACGTGGCAGGCAGACTCTTCACTGTCTGAGCCAGCAGGGAAGCTCTGCCCTGTTAAGTGTTAAGATTTGTATTTAAGGATCCTGCTGGTTGTCTTGCCTTTTAGTACCTCAAGCGCTTCAAAATTGTGATGGCCCATTTTGAATTACTTTTCCTTTTATTGTCCCTGTTCCTTCTGCTGTGTTTCCTGTTTAATTGCTGGTGCCATCCACCCAGTGAGGGTCTCTGGTCTCCGGTCAGCCTCGAGCCCTTCCTTCCACTTACCACACCACTGAGTAGTTGGCAGTCCCGGACGGTTCTGCCTCAGATGTCTTTTCTTTCCATCGCAGTCTGACTCTGCCTCAATCTTTCCTCACTAGCTCAAAACAAAGTTTCTCACTGGGCTTCCCATCAAACCTTCCCTCTCTGCCCCTAGGTCTTTCTGCGCATGCAAGTCAAACACCAATCTGCCTAAAAACCTTTACCCACTCCCCACTGCTTTCAGAACAAGTCTTTACAACTTCTTTTCCCCCTAGATTCCTTTCTTCTACCTGTCTATTCTCTTGACCCCCTTCCAGATGTAGCTTTAGCTGATACTAGCAGCACCTTTGGGACCTGTGCTGGTCTTTGCTGCTGTGTAAGGGCTTCCTCGAGTTGCGGCACGAGGGCTTCTCTTGTTGCTCCAGCACTGGCTCTGGAGCCTGAGTGCTCAGTAGCTGCGCCAGGCTCGCTTCCCTGATGGGCTTAGAGACCCTGCGGCTTGAGGGATCTTAGGTCCCCAACCAGGGATCGAACCTGTGTCCTCTGCATTGGAATGCGGATTCTAAACCTCTGGACCACAGGGGAGATCCTAGTCCTGCGGATATATCAAATGTTTTCACACTAAGTTTTTTTCTGTTTTGATCCTCATTGTTTGACTCACCTTCTGTCTTCTCATCTTTGCCCTTCCAGAAGTAAAAATCGTTTCTTCTGTGTCCTGTCATAGTACTTTTTAATTCTTTTTTGCCATCCTTTGATATGTCACATTGTGTCTATGAGAGGCTTTCTCAGGCTAAATTATTAATTTCTCAAGAGAGAGACTGCTTCCCTCTCCTGTGAAAAGTATAACTGTTTTGGAGTTGGAAACTTAATAAGTGCCCTGTTAATGTGTTCTGAAGTTGGGATACATTGAAATGTATTCAGATTCTCATAGGTGCAATTATTGCACCAAATAAATGGAAAAGTAACAAAGATTAAAGCAGAAGTCCATTGCCAATTTTTTTTTCTTGAGAGCAAGGGATTTAAATTTATGACAGACACGGGAATTCCCTTGAAACATCAGATAATAATGAATGGCAGTATCATCTGAAAATTGCTATTTATTCAAATTAGACCCGCCAAAATATTTCACTGGCATTTGTTATCAATCCATTGTATTGATGATTTTAAAATAAGAACTAATTTCTGTCCAGGTTTTCTTTGAATTGATTGGTTTGCATGTATTGATTGGTTAGCATGAATTGATGAGAAATAGGATAAAAATACTAAGTTAAATACATGCTAAAAAAGTGTCAACTCTGTTGCCTATTACAAGAGAGGTGGAAAGAGAAACTAATACACATGAAATAATTAAGAACTAGACTAGTTGAGATTGATTATAATAAACAAAAAGAAACATGGGACAAGGAAAAATTGTTATTACCTGAAGAAGTTATGAAAGTCTTATTAAGAACTTATTATATCTGAAACCAATATAATATTGTAAATCGACTGTCATTTCAGTCACTGTCATGTCCAACTCTTTTCGACCCCATAGACTGCAGCACGCCAGGCTTTCCTGTCCATCATCAACTCCTGGAGTTTGCTGAAACTCATGTCCTTGGAGTTGGTGATGCCATCCAACCATCTTATCCTCCATCGTCCCCTTCTCCTCCTGCCTTCAATCTTTCGCAGCATCGGGGTCTTTTCCAGTGAGTCAGTTCTTCATAGCAGGTGGCTAAAGTATTGGAGTTACAGCTTCAGTATCAACTGTACTTTAATTAAAAATGAATTAATTTGAATGGTTCTTGAAAAATAGATAGGAATTACATGCATGAAAATAAGGAATTCCATATGAAGTAAACAACATGGATCAACTGACAAGATTTCTGTGTTTTGAAGGCCAAAATGCAGTTAATAATTAAAGCAGGAATCTGTGGTTTACCTCTATAATATGAAGTTGCTCTGTTCTGCTTTGTTTTTGTCTCACAGGTGGATCGGATATTGAGTACCTAGACTTCTATAAGCCTGTCGTGTGGTTTTGGATCCTTGTAGGGCTTGCTTACTTCGCTGCTGTCCTGAGTATGATTGGAGACTGGCTCCGAGTGATATCAAAAAAGACAAAGGAAGAGGTGAGAAATAAAAATGTGTGCAAAAATCTGATTTAACTAATTCAGTAAAGGTTGCTTTTAATGTCTTTTAACATTTATTTTTTTAGATACTAAATATTTACTAATTCACTTAAATATTTAAAAATATTTAAACATTACTTAAAATTTTTAATGTTTATGTTTGGTGTGTATTTGCCACAGGAAGCTATCAATCATATGAGGTGCAATTCATGGACTTAACCAAAACTTACTAAATACCACTCCATGTCAGATGATATCTTGGTGCTGAGAGTAATTTGTAATGAGAAAAAGATGCAATTAAAGACATTTTATTCATTCTTTTTTTTTCTTGATTTCCTCAATAACATAGAGTAAATTTTATTCCATAAAGAGACAGTAGGAAATATTTGTGTCAAGATATCAGTAGCATGAAAAGGTGAAGGTAATATATAATATTGAATTCTCATTGTATTCAATGATTTCCTTTTCTCTTAGGTCTGTGTAAGTGTGTACACATGCACATGTACACACATGCATGTATTCCCCAAAGCTGTTTACATTAGAACCCATTATCTTGTCTATGGATTTCAGCTGTTCAGAGAGATACCCTTTTATCTTTTTGGTGCAACTGTATATACAGAAATGACCACTAGAATTTTTGACTCAAGATTTTGGAAAGTTTGAAATTTCAATCTTGACTAAAATTCCTAAACGGAATTACATTTTAATTTATTTTGAAAAGTCCAGAATTACTACTAGTTTAAGTGTGACAGAGTAGTGTTTTATTATGAATTCTGTATTTTTTGGTTCTGAATCTTAGCCAACTTTATTAATATTTTTTACAACACAATTCATAAGACTTGCAAATATAGTATCCACAGTCTTCCTTTAATTATCCCTCCCTTTCATTATCTGGTGTTCATAGACCAGGAGACATCAGTGTTAAAATCTTTGATTGATAACAGCAATCGTGAGTCTTTAAACATAGGCCCGAAAGAAACTAAGATAGACTAAGATAATAAATGATAAAATTAATTTCTCTCAACAAACAAGTATTTTCTTTGAACACATCAAGTCATTTAATTTCTTACTAATACCCAAGGTGCCTATGGTAATTAGAAGGAGTATAAGTTATCCAACATTTCCCTTCATGGATACCATATTTCTCAGTTGGTAATTCATATATTCAGTCTGTGTGTATTAATCTGTATCTTAGTTACACCATAAAACCAAAAACTATTATAAACATGTCAGCAGGACAATGTGCTTGACATTCTAGTTTAAATCATGTGAAAAGTACTTTGAATAAGACCTCAACTGATTTGCCTCAGTCTTATTGTGTGTGTTTGTGTTTGTGTGTGAGAGAGAGAGACAGAGAGAGAGAGAGGAAGAGAGGGAAGGATAGAATAAAGTGGAGAGGGAGAGAATTATGGTTATTTTAACTTCAGTGTACTTTTAAGGGTCTTGAGATGCTAAGGGGGACAAAAGAAATTGTAACTAGGAAATATGCTAGATAACATAGGTAAAAAAGCAACTTTCAAACTTCTAGTATAAGCTGGCATTAAAATGCATTTTTAAAACACACAAACATTTTTTCTAAGTAAAATAGAGTTGAACAGAGAATATCTCTGTTAGATAGTTTAAAAAGTATTGTTTTGTGGAAATATATATTTCCACATATATATATATATAGTAAATGTAGTATATATTATATACATACAGATACACACATATATATGTGCGTATATATACCCACTTACAGACAGACAGACACACATGCACACACACACACACACATATACTAAGATTATTTTGGATCATACTCCAAAAGTTTGAAAGCTACCAAAGCACATATAGAATGGGTGAAATTTTATCTTTATGCCACTGGCAAAATATGTTTGATTAAAGTTTAAAAGCTCGTATTACTAAAAAAAGAAAAACCAGTGCTTTTTGTGATAGGATTAGCTAGTACAAAGCACTAGCATGTTTTTTCAAGAGCAGTGAGATAACCATCTGTATTACTGTCCTTGGGCTGCTATAGCAAGAATGACTTAAAGAGTAGGACTCTATTTCTTCACAATTCAGGAAGATGGAAGTCCTGGATTAAGGTGCTGGTTTCTGGTGAGATCTCTCTCCTTGGCTTGCAGGTGGTGCCTTCTTGCTGTGTATTCATAGGCCTCTGCACATGTGCCTGCAGAGAGAAGGTTCTAGATCACTTTCCTCTTCTTACAGGGATACCAGTGCTGTTGGATTAGGGCTGCACCCTTACGACCTCCCTGAACCTTGCATGTGTATGCATGCATGCTAAGTCACTTCAGCCGTGTCTGACTCTTTGCGACCCTGTGGACTGCAGCCCGCCAGGCTCCTCTGTCCATGGGATTCTCCAGGCAAGAACACTGGAGTGGGTTGCCACGGCCTCCTCCAGGGGCTCTTCCTGACCCAGGAATGGAACCTGTGTCTCTTATGTCTCCTGCACTGGCAGGGGGGTTGTTTACCACTAGCGCCGCCTGGGAAGCCCCACTGAATCTCAATTAACCCCCTTTAAGGCTCTGTCCCCAAATGCAGTGACAGTGGGGATTAGGGCCTCAACAAAGGACTTGCTGGAGGACTGGATTCAGGCTTTAACACAGTCGTTTCAAAGAAATTTAAATTTCTACATTAACTGGCTTACTTAATATGAGAAGCAAGTTTGTTGCCTCCTTTTGAATGATCTTCTTGATTCTCAGCCAGAAGTGTGAGATGTATCATTGTGTGTTTCCAACACTGAAAGTAGAAAGCTCTTTTCCTTTCTTCCCATAAGTCTTTTGGCTTGTCCCTCGTCTTTGGAGTGACATATCCTTTCTGGTGACTGCATCTGGAGAAAGCTCATGTGAGTGAAGGCCGTGAGCAAGTTTACGGAAACCCGCTGGAGCTGCAGCTGCTCCAGACAGTGGAGCCAGTTGCAATGGAACTGTCACTTTGAGCAGATGTGTGTTTTCTACTCTGTAATGCAGTTTAGGGAAATGACAAAAGTGGGTCACAAATTCAACAGAGAATGTAAAGAGAGAAAGGGAGAGATGATTTATAATTGTGAAGAAAGAAAGAGAAAGACAATTTATAATTGTGAATGTATAGATTGTTAGGGCCAAAATTTTTATAAAGGAAATATGACTAAACATTTCTGCAGCAGTGGAAAAAGATTATTAAATAAGTCTAATCTTGAAATAACTCACTAAAGTTAAATAATTAAATAAAAACCAACTAACTACATCCTAGGAGTCATCTTTACACACACAAACCATATTGGGTGACTACTCACTATGTGTTCATTACCCTTTGTACTTAAACCATTTCAAACGCTCCAACTTTTAAAAACTGCCTAAGTGTTCAGAAACAACAAGAATATTTCTAGTTTTCAGTTCCATGAGAATGCTAAATAATTTTTGATAACTTGGAATCCTCGATATTAAAAATGTCACTAGTACAGAACATTAAAAAATCAAAATAATATATATTAGAAATTTTTCAAGTGGTGATACAAAAACACAAGCTTTCCCTCCCACGAAAGATTCTGGCTAATAGTAAGTTCCAGTCTTACATTAGTTTTTCAAAAACAAATCTCCTTAAATCATATCAGGTAAGTGTAAACATAGAGCTCAATCATATTTCTGGTTTTTTTTTAATCTTAAAGTCTGTTCTGTTTCCAATGAAGATCAATTTTAATGAAAATATAACTAGGAGTAAGGAAAAAGTTTTTGATGAGCATGCTGAAATAAAACGTTGATACAGCTGATCTATCTGAAATGTTTGAGAGGAAAGGGTTGAGACAGAGAGTCGCATTGGCATGTATACACTACGGTGGGTGGTGAAACAGATTGCTAGTGCGAAGCTGCTCTGTAGCTCAGGGAGCTTGGCTCAGCGCTCTCTGGTCACCTAGGGGGCGGGCTGGGGGGTGGAAGGGAGGCCAAGGAGGGAGGGGACATACGTCTACATGCAGCCGATTCACATTGTTTTGCAGCAGACGCTAACACAGCCTTGTAAAACAATTATATTCCAATTAAAAAGAGAGTTAGTTGGAACAACGCTGTGTAGTTTCAGAACTATCACATATAATTATAGTTGATCTGCATTCCTCAAGGAAAAGACTAATGACCTCAATCATTTTTCCATGGAGTCGTATGCATTTCTGTAAAAGGATTTATCTGTTTCATTATTTCTTAAGCTCTAATGGAGAGTAACAATATTCAGTACTGAGAATTGATATGACTAATTATGTTTTTCTGTGAAACCATGTACCCTCTTCTGAGGAAATAATGTTTCCATTTAGAAAATAAAGATTATTTATATATTCTAAATAACACAGCAATACTGATTTCTGAGGCAGGTAAAATAAAAATAAGATGTGACCACAAATTCAGAAGGTAAACTCCTAAGCAGGCAGGGGATACTGCATCCGTATGTACAGATGTAGTTCAGTTTGCTACTGCTGACTTTCCTTGAGGTTGAAAGACCTATAATTTCTGTATCGTTCTTGTACTGACGTACAGGCACCACATCTTGTTGGGATGGTCTTGTCTGTGTGTGACAAACACCACTTCAGCCCCTGTATCAGCTGCCTCTGTTCTCTGGAGTGCCAGTGGCACTCTTGTTGCTGGTTAATGGCTAAGTTGTGTCCGACTCTTTGCAACCCCATAGACTGCAGCACACCAGGCTCCTCTGTCCATGGGGATTCTCCAGGCAAGAATACTAGAGTGGGTTGACATGCCCTCCTCCAGGGGATCTTCTCAACTCAGGGATGGAACCCAGGTCTTCCGCATTGCAGGCAGTTTCTTTACCGTCTGAGCCACCAGGGAAGTCCTTTTAAACCAGCATCATTTCTTTAACCTCTGAAGGTGTTTGTTCAAGTAGCATTCACTTTAGTAAGTTGGCCTTATATCATATTAAGAAAACTCCCTTTGATTAGGAAACTCTAGTGCTAAGCAGCCTTGAAAGACTGTTCCTGGAACTTGTATTAGGCCCCAGCCTTGTGCAGGGACCTGAGAATATGGAGGGGCATGGTTTTCTTCTGCTAATGACCTGGCAAGAGCATTTGGTCTTCCCTGATCTTCACTCAGGGTGGTAGTGCCTCCTGCTAGTCAAAGAGCTGGGATTTAACAGCTCTTTATCTTGTCTAGAGATGGAGAACTAAAGAATAGTTGCAGCCTGAGTCTTGGAAAGCTTACAGTAGAGTACTTTATCATTAGGTCTTATGGGAGAAGTGCTTTTAATATGAAAGGTTCCATATGCCTTTTGAAATAAGTTAGACTTTCTTCTGAAAACCCTAGGGAGCCATTGAAGAATTTTAAATAAGTGGAATGAAATATCTTGTCAACATGAAGGCAGATGAATTATAAACAAAGCCTGATGCCAGTAAATCAGTTGCAAGATTATTGAGATTATTGAAGGAATCTAGGTAGTGCAGAATGAAGAGTCTCTGGTGGCAGCAGGATAGAGATGAAAGTAAGGATTTCAAAATTATTTGGGGGATAGAAGAGATAGGTTACCCTTTAGCTGTGGGCAATAAAGAGAAAGAGGGGATGACATTCATGATTCTAGCTTTGGCTGGAATTACAAAACACAGGAGAGTGAGATATTCTGAGTAGATGAGAGGAATGAGAATGTCATTTGGACATATTGTGATTGAGGGCTGTGTTGGACATCCAGGTAGTTCATCAAGTTTAGAGAATTGGGTATATGCAAGCCTGGGAAGTAGGAAGGATAGGAGTTGCAGAGAGTTGGCTGGATAGGGGCAGGGGAGAGGGCATTCATCAGAACGTACATGACGATGGAGGTTCTGATTATGGATGAATTTACCTAATGAATACTTGGAAAGTAGTCAGCCATCAAGCTAAAAATGGAACCTGGAATAAAATAGTTAAGACGGTGGGTGGAGAGACCATGAAGGATTGGATAGCAAATAATATAGTCAAATAAATTGATTCATGGATAGGGCAAAGGCATGGAGGTTTTGAAGAGAGGATGGTTCAAATGATGGATCAGACTGGCTAAAGACAATGGGTAAAGAAAGGAACCCAAGGGAAGATTGACACAGTAACCTAAAAAATAAATTAGCGAGAGTTCTTTGTGAGGTTGTGCTCCAAGACTGCCACTCCTGTAGCAGAAAATTTAAATATTTACCCCTGGATTCTTGGAGGAGGAAATGGCAACTCACTCCAGTATTCTTGCTGGGATTATCCCATGGATGGAGGAGCCTGGCAGGCTGCAGTTCCTGGGGTTGCTAAGAATAGGATATGACTTAGCGACTAAACAACAACAATAACTCTGGATTGTACAATACATTGGATATATCCCATGAATGTTCTTTTGGCACATCAAGCACAATTCCAAAGGGGGTAATATTCACAGAATATTCTGTGGAAATGGGAGCATTGGAGCACAGGTAATAAAAAATTGTTGATTGAGCAGTGTAGAAGCATTGATACTGGGTACTGCTGGGCATGCATACATGGTAAATATGGACAGTGTGGTGGGGTGGGTGGTGAACTGTGGAGTGACAATGTCAAAGAGGCAGGAAGAGGAAAACTGGTCTCATGGAAACATGTTAGGAGTTTATTTAATGTCTAATTTACTGCTAAATCACTCATTTATTCATTCATGTAAGAAAAGATGTACTAAGTACAATATGATGTACAGTATATTAGGTTCTGGGAGTAATTTCCCATCTGTTGGAGTTTGAGCCTTATCTCTTTAATGGAAAGATTCCATAGGTGGTGCATTTCCTTATTTATCTTTATAATGATAAATTAGCTCCCCTGGTAGCTTAGCTGGTAAAGAATCCACCTGCAATGCAGGAGACCCCAGTTCAATTTCTGGGTTGGAAATATCCCCTGGAGAAGGGAAAGGCTACCCACTCCAATATTCTTGGGCTTCCCTGATGGCTCATATGGTAAAGAATCTGCCTGCAATGTGGGAGACCTGGATTCAATCCCTGGGTTGGGAAGATCTCCTGGAGGAAGGCATGGCAACTGACTCCAGTATTCTTTTCTGAAGAATCCTCATGGACAGAGGGAATTTTGAAAATGAAGGAACTTAGTCTTTGATTGATTTTCAAAATAGCCTACTTTTACTTTTTTTCTTTAGTCTTCCTCCTTTTTTCCTTCCTAGTTTTTGTTCCGACTTCTAATATATTTGGAGGAGGGGTGGTATATTTTTGTTTTTCTCTGTTGAAGCACTGAAGTCATTATAAATGACTCGAGTTGGACTGTGGGCACAATGTACGCTGATCGTAAGACGTCTCAGGTTTTTATTTTAATGCAGACAACTCTTCTTCGACTAGAGGGTAAGAATAGAATAAAGTGGAGATGGTATCGCAATTATTAAAATGAGGCATATCTGAAGGGCCCTCGTCTCCTGCCCCATGGGGAAAGAGATATCCCTCACTGTGCTTTGGGGAGGGCTTCCCTGCTGGCTCAGATGATAAAGAACCCGCTTGCAATGCAGGAGACCTAGGTTTGATCCCTGGGTTAGAAAGATCCCCTAGAGGAGGGCATGGCAACCCACCCCAGTATTCTTGCCTGGAGAATCCCATGGACAGAGGAGCCTGGTGGGCTACAGTTCATAGGGTCGCAAAGAGTCGAACACGACTGAGCGACTAGGCATAGCACAGCACATGCTTTGGGGAAAAGATCAAAGCAGACGTTGAGCTTCATCTGCTGGTTTATATTTCACTGTACCTCGCTGTGCCATGGAGAAAGTTCCTTCTCTTTTTCAGTCCAACCATCAGCTCAGCAAATCATTACTGATGTAGTAAGTAGGCAATTGGGAAGGACAATAAAAGAACAAATAACATTGTAAGACTTAAATGATGCTTTGCGATAATAGTAGCTCTCAGACACCAGGGTATGTCTAATTTCTAAATGAACTTTATGGACAGTCATTTTTGGAGAAGCCAGGCCCCAAGCTGTGTCTCACTTTCAGCTCAGTATTGTGGTGCATACCGTGAACCTTTATGAGTCTAATGTTAGGAAGGTCTTAGAAGGCAAAATATATGTTAAAAACAAAATAGGGTTTGAGGTGGTGAAAATGGAAATACTTTCCTTCTAGAATATGCTTTATTTCTTTTTTTAATCTTAAATGTGATGAAAGTGTTCAGTTGTCAAATAAGAATCACTAAAAAGGAAACTGAAGCACTGGGAGGTGAAGTGACTTACTTAAGGTTATGCAGCCCGCACGTGATAGAATCAGTAATCAACTCAGATGGCTTGACTGCATGGCCCAGCCTTTTGGCGACACTAACTTTTTTTCCTATACTGCCTCCCAAATGCTCAAAAAAGTTGGTTACATATTGTTTTTTTTTTTTCTTATCATTTTACATGTAGGTAATATCGACACATTAGACATGAGTACCCAACTCTGACCCATTTGTTACAGTGCAGCTACAGAGAAGAGCTTCGTGAATTTATTAAATCAGTTTGGTAACTGGTTGTGTTATGATCAGTGAAATCTAAAGCTTTGACATGCTTTTAAATGATTGGAAATGATTTGTATGCTTTCTAAAATTTGCATGGGCTTTGGAACCCTTAAACCTGAGATTTAATTCTATCTTAACTATTTACTAGCTCTGCAAACTTCACCAAAATACCTAATCTCTGTGTCTCCATTTTCTGAAAAAATTCTATTTAACTCCCTTTATGGGGCTACTGTAGAGATTCAGTGGGTAGAGTGTAGGATGTGGCTAAATTCTTACTGAATGCTTATTCTTTTCCTCATGGGTTTTCTGAAAGAATTAGTATCAAATTATTGTCCCAAATCAAATGACCTGTAATGGTCTAAGACTATCATCTATATGTCATCATCTATTGTTCTCCATAGAGTATAAAATGCTGTGAGCACTTACATGTCTAAACATCTTATCTGGTTGAAATGATAAAAACACAAAAGAAAAGAGCTGTGTGCTGTGCTAAGCCACTTCAGTCATCTGACTCTTTGCGACCCTATAGACAGTAGTTCTCCAGGCTCCTCTGTTCATGGGGTTCTCCCAGCAAGAATACTAGAATGGGTTGCCAGGGGATCTTTCCAACCCAGGGATCCAACCAGCATCTCTTATGTCTCCTGCATTGGCAGATGGGTTCTTCACGACTATGGCCACCTGGAGGCCCAAGGAACCATTAAGGTTTATGTATATTGCTAGAATTTGATCATTGTCACAGAGTTCAAAAGAACCTAAGAAAAAGGTGAATTCAAAAATTTCAAATATGTTGAATGTTCTCTGGACTTGAAAACTAGTTTTTTGCATTAAATGTTCCTTATTTAGGTATAATCTACCTAATTACTGCTCTCTTAATTCTTCCCTTGATTTAGAGCTGTAGATTTTCTGGTGTCCTGATGTGTGGACTGAGGTAGAAAACACTTATATTTTTCCTTTTATTAAATTGAGAGTGAGTAGCTCAGTTGTTATATTAAAAAATAAAAGCATGAAGGAAGATTCCTTTTTTTTCTGTTTTAGATTGAACCCTCACTGTTTATAAATTGTAACTTCTTTTTGCTTCAGTTATTTCACAGAACATCATCTGGTAATGAAAATGCAGAGTAATTTTTTCTTTTCATTTGTACACAGTAGGAAAATAACTTAAGATAATAGTTTTTGCCTCAAAACACTTTATAAGTAATTTCATTTTTTTTTTAGCTAGAGAGCACATTATGGAATTTAATGCAACACAATGTAATGTTATCTCTCTCTTTTGACTGTTTTGATGTCATCTGTTCTGAGAATTTGTGAGAAAAGTGACCACCATGAACTTGGCTTTCAAAATTGTTTTTGGACTTCCTTCATCAAAGTAAAGTATTGTACTCTCCTGTACTCAGGGCTAAAATCAATCACATCTTACAAAAAAAAAAGGAAAATCAGGCCTATGTTTGCTGAAAACACAAGCAAGTGTGTTTTCAGAGATGGAGCAACACAAATAATTCACTTTCATTTCCTCCATGGATGGCTTTCTGAAAGAATATTAGTTTGTAGTCAGTCAGAGCTAAGAGTAGGTAGAGCACTTTGAAGTTTAATCAAGGATTTTTATTCATCTTTAGCTACAAAATATGGTGATTTGTTTAGTGTTTAGTGGATGGCATCCAATTTTAATAAGGCAGTTTCATTGTCCCTGCCTCCATCTTGATTTGAACCAAAAGAATGGCTTCTCATTAACGATATTTGTGTCTTTGCGCATACACCGAAAATCTCCTGCTTTTGAACAAGGATGCACCCCTGTTCTTCCTGTAGTAAAATTGTTAGTCATCAATGCTGTTCATCTATTAGACAAATTTTAAATGTTATTTATTATACTAATAGTTTCCTTTGTCCATCCAGACATATGGTGGGATTGCACTTTCTCTTGCCCTTGTGGTTGGTGAGCTATGGGAATCGTTCTGGCACTGCTGTGGGCAGAGTGGGAAGATGCTTTAATTGCGCCTATGAGTCCCTCAGGGGCGTACTTGCCTCTGGCTCGGCGACCGTAAAGATGACGGCGCTGCGTCAGCCTGGGCCCCTGAGTAACCGCGTTGAGCAGAGCCTGATGCCGACGTGTCGTGGGCATTCAGCAATAGTGAGGCGTTAGCCTTTGTTGCCTTAAGCCACTAATATTAAGGAGCTGTTTGTTCTAGGTCATAACCTCGCCTGTCCTGACTAATCCAGTAAAACAGTAAAATACAGTTGCTCTAACAGAGTTAAAGTAGCAATAATAATTTAGAAGATTTAAATTTTATGAGCCATACTCATATTTGGTGAATTTTGTATTAGCTTCCAAATCTCTGATAGGATTATGTTTATTATCTGCATTTATATTATTTAAGATATATTACCTGTATTTATCTTACTTAAGATTCGCTAATGGTTTTACTAAAATGGAAGCATCAAGGTAAGAGCTGAAGTGAAATAGAGCAACCTGCTTTTTAAAGAAAGTATAGGCGGGATTTAAATTGTCCAGAGACCAAATATTCCTGTTCCTATAAAAAAAGCAGTCTCTCCCACTCATTCAGGATTATGTACCCACTCAAAATTGGGCCAGTGATATTAAATCTGTTGTATATGTAAGCTCTCTGAAATAAAGAAATTTCAACAAATTTAAGTTTCAAAAAACCAGTGCATCATACCAGAGTAATCATAGATATGAAAGAGCAGGATTTCCTTGTGTAATATTATTTTTGAAATTTATTAGGTTGAACTGTTGACATTCAACTATTTTTGACCTTAAGAAAAACAATTGCATATGGTTGAACCTAATATTCTAACATTCAACTGTATTTCCAAGCCAGTTTCTATAAATAATTTTCATGTTATAATTTATCATTAGATTATGACCTATACATTATGCAAAATCATATGTGGCTAGACATTTCTGGTATCCTTTCTTTATTTAGTACTTGGCTAAAACTTTGCCAAATTCTGTTTCTATTATGTATAGACTGTAGACTGATTATCTCATCTCAACTTGAAGACAGACTAATCTGTTGTACTCTTACACTCACAGATCCATCCCAGTCGCTTGTCAATCTAAACTGCAGCTCAGAATTTCCCTCTTCTCTCACCCAGCCATGTCATAACTGCTGAAGTTCTCTCTGGGACTACTTAACTGCTTTCATGGTTTTAGACTCCTCACTCTGTTTCCCAGAAAGCAGCTAGTGTGAGGCTGAAACAGTTTAGTTTTGTGGAAGGCTTGGGGATAACTTAAGGGAATTACAGAGTAGAGAAGGGAACACTTTAAGCTTGGGCAATTAGACAGTATTGCTGCTAGAGTTCCTCGGTCATCTTTGCAAAGGGTTCCCCCTTGGCATCTCACTCTGCAACCCCTGGCCCTGTAGCCTATTCCTGGGGTCTGCTTACCACTCTAGATCCGTTCATTCTATTTGGGTATTCCCTACCCTGAGCGCAGGGACCAAACTGGGGCTTCTCAGGTGGCGCTCGTGGTAAAGGGCCCGCATCCAAATGCAGGAGACGCAAGAGACAGGGGTTCAATCCCTGGGTCAAGTAGATCTCCTGGAGTAGGAAAGGACACCCGAAACCAGTATTCTTGACTAGAAAATTTCATGGGCAGAGGAGCCTGGTAGGCTACAGTCTGTGGGGCCACAAAGAATCAGACACGACCGAGCCACTGAGCATGTGCGTGCACACACACACACATGCACACGCACACACACTCTCACACACACACACACGCACACACACTCACACACACTCATACACACGCTCATACACAGGGACCAAACCAGCTGAAGATAAGTTGGTACAATGTAGAGAACACACTTGTGGACACAGGGAGGGAGGCAGGGTAGGAATTGAGAGTAGCATTGACTGCTTTTAATGAGACTCTGCTCTATAGCACAGGAATTTCAGCTCGGTGCTCTGTGATGACCTGGGGGAGGGGGGCGGGGGAAGGGGCGGGGCGGGGGCGGAGGGAGGGGAGGGGCGGGGGCGGAGGGAGGGGAGGGGCGGGGTGGAGGAGGGGAGGGGTGGGGGCGGAGGGAGGCTCCAGAGGGAGGGGGATATATGCATGCATATGGCTGATTCACAATGCTGTACAGCAGAGACATTGGAAAGCAGTTATATTCCAATTGTTTTAAAGAAGTATTCTACTGAAATAGAAACAAAGAATTCAATGTATACTATATACATATATATGTGTAGATATACAGATATATATTACATGCATACACAATATATGCATATATATAATACTCTCCTACAAATGGAGATGGCTGTTTAAATTCTTAAACATGATACTGGATATCTTAGTCTAAAGCAACTTCCTTTCTCAGGTAAGATTGTTCTTAGTGACTGTAGATATGTATTTGACTTACATTTCTGTAATTAAACAAACAAAACAGACAAATGAATAGACACGCTCACCAGAATAGTCATGTTTATAGTGAAAAAGGTCCCAGTCCAAGGATAAGCTCTAGCTCTGGAATGTCAGGCTGCACATAATCCCTGAAGTGTCCATTTTTTCACTTGTGCAATTAAAACAAACAGCTTCTCACATCTTGTAACTGTTTATCACTACTACACCTAGTTGTTCCTAACCACTCTGGTTTTTACTTGTTTCATAATCTCTCCATATCAACAAGCACTTAGTTATCTTTTAAGCAAAATGTTTCTGTGAAATATTGCCCTAAAGTTAGGTAGAAGATCAGCCATATTGGGAAATCTTGCTATACAAAGGAATTTATTTCCAAAATTGGAAGCTGTGTATAAAAATATGATGATATTTTTCATGGTCTTTCTCATACTTGCCAAAATTTGGAATATCTCTATGGCTCTTTCAGTTTTCTGGTGCCTGTTCATAAGAAGCTGAAATATTTCTATTAGTGAGGGTATTTTTATGTTATCCAGTATTTTAATATTGTTGTTGTTCATGTGTGCTTGATCATGTCTGACTCTTTGTGACCCCATGGACGGTAGCCCTCGGGACTCCTCTGTCCATGGAATTTTCAGGCAAGAATACTGGAGTGGATTGCCATTTCCTACTCCAGGGATCTTCCTGGGCCAGGGATCAAACCCTCGTCTCTTCTGTCTCCTGCATGACAGGTGTGTCCTTTGCCACTGTGCCACCTGGGAAAATATCACACATATTCATCTTTATACATAAATATAGGGCTTCCCTGGTGGCTCAGATGGTAAAGAATCCGCCTGCAATGCAGGAGACCTGGGTTCAATCCCTGAGTTGGGAAGATCCCCTGGAGGCGGGGATGGCAACCCACTCCAGTACTCTTGCTTGGAGAATCCCATGGTCAGAGGAGCCTGGCAGCTACAGTCCATGGGGTCACAGAGAGTCAGACACGACTGAGAGATTAAGCAGAGCACACACATAAATGTATGGATATTATATATTCATCTTCACTCCAAGTTGTGCCATTTCTACCATGCTTTGAGAGCCTGTTGGATAGATTTAACCTAAATATAAGTTCAGTTTAAGGGCTACTTTTGTGTTCAATACACATTTCCAAATGAGCTATAAAGTCTGAAAGGACATATTTAATCAGAGCAGAATGAAAACTGCTTTCCTATTTTGAAGCCACGTGGACAGCAACATGCAAACTTTTCCATAAATGTGGAGTAATCTAAAGGCAGTATAGCCTGAGTATAGGAGAAATAAGGATTTCACTGAGCTGTCCTTCTGCTATGCTAGGTGTAGACTGCTCTGCCGCCCCCACAAAATATGCACACATGGCTTCATTCCAGAAGAACTCATTGACTGGTTTGTTCAGCAAACATGTTTTGATTGTCCTTGGTGCATCAGGCATTTTATAGGTATTGGGAATAGAGGCATAAAAAGTGACAGCATTTGCCCCCAATGAGAAACGTATAGGTAAGATGATGATGTTAAAGTGCTATACTCATTGTGTCAGCATATTTGGAAAATTTTCAGCAGTGCCCACAGGACTAGAAAAGGTCAGATTTTATTCCAATCCCAAAAAAGGGCAATGCCAAAAAATGTCCAAACTACCATACAGTTGCGGTCATTTCACATGCTAGCAAGGTTATGCTTAAAATCTTTCAAGCTAGGCTTCAGCAGTATGTGAACCAAGCACCTCCAGAAGTAAAATCTGGGTTTCAAAGAGGCAAAGGAAGCAGAGATCAAATTGCCAACACTCATTGGATCATGGAGAAAGCAAGGGAATTCCACCACCCCCAAAATCTATTTCTGCCTCATTGACTATGCTAAAGCCTTTATCTGTGTAGATTACAACAAATTGTGGAAAATTCTTAGAGATGGGAATACCAGACCACTTTACCTGTCTTCTGAGAAACCTGTGTGCAGGTCAAGAAGCAACAGTTAGAACCGAACATGGAACGATGGACTGGCTCTAAATTGGGAAAGGGGTGTAATAAGGCTGTATGTTGTCGCCCTGCTTATTTAATGTATATGCAGAGTACCTCATGTGAAATGCCAGACTGGATGACTCGGAAGCTGGAATATAGATTACTGGGAAAAATGTCAACAACCTTAGATATGCAGATGATACCACTCAAATGGCAGAGTGTGAAGAGGAACTAAAGAACCTCTTGATAAGGGTGAAAGAGGAGACTAAAAAAGCTAGTTTAAAGCTCAGCATTCAAAAAACTAAGATCATGGCATCCAGTCCCATTACTTCATGGCAAATAGATGGGGAAACAATGGAAACAGTGACATATTTTATTTTATTGGGCTCAAAATCACTATAGAGTGTTACTGCAGCCATGAAATTAAAAGATGCTTACTCCTTGGAAAGAAAGCTATGACAAACCTAGACAGTATATTAAAGAGCAGAGACATCACTTTGCCAACAAAGGTCTGTGTAGTCAAAGCTGTGGTTTTTCCGGTAGTCATGTATGGATATGAGAGTTGGCTCATAAAGGAGGCTTAGCACCAAAGAATTGATGTTTTTGAACTGTGGTGTTAGAGGAGACTCTTGAGAGTCCCTTGGACTGCAAGGAAATCAAACCAGTCAATCCTAAAGGATATCAGTCCTGAATAGTCACTGGAAGGACTGATACTGATGGTGAAGCTCCAGTACTTTGGCCTCCTGATGCGAAGAGCTGACTTATTGGAAAAGACCCTGATGCTGGGAAAGATTGAAGAAAGAAGGAGAAGGGGGCAGCAGAGGATGAAATGGTTAGATAACATCACTAACTCAGTGGACATGAATTTGAGCAAACTCTGGGAGACAGGGGAGGACAGAGGCGCCTGGTGTGTAGCAGTCCATGGAATCACAAAGAATCAGACATGACTTAGCGACTAAACAATAGCAGAAAAAGATTGCTACAGGGTAGGAACTCTGATAGAAATATAAAGAAGAAGTTTTGTGTTCAATGGTGTACAGAAGTGGAATTACTAAATCTAGTTGAGTGAATTGGGGAAGATTACATAAACAAGATGATATTGCTGACCCCTCTCTTTCCAATTTTACTTTCAGTCCTACAGGATTGATGGGAAAACACATTCAGACTCAAACCACTTCTCACTATGTCATGATCGTTTTCCATGTCATCACTAACTCACACCTGGATTATTCCCAAAGCATCCTAACCAGTCTTCCTGCTTCTACTTTTGTTTTCTGTGAAGTTTATACTCAATCAAGATGCTAGAGTAGTCCTTTGAAACAAGTTGTAAAATATCATCTCTCTGCTTATGTTTCCCAGCGTCTCCCTGTTGATCTCAGAGTGAGTCTGTAAAATAATATAAAAGGTTCTGTGTAATCCAGTCCCCTTTACTCTGACTTTTCTTACTATTCCTCCCCACCACAGACACACCCTGTCCCATTGCTTTTGTACTGATTGTTTCCTGCATTAGACATACTCTTTTCCAGGATATCTATTTGCTTGCCTCACTTCCTAATATCTTCTAGTCTTTAAAAATTTTTTTTCAATTTTTAGTAATGAAAATAATTCACCATTCCAGAAACAATTTTAGGGGAGAAAACTCTTTTGTATGAAAACAAACTCATCAAAATTATAAATAGTATGACTTTTTGCTTCTTCAATTTAAAATCCTCCCTTGCAGTTCTACCCCGCCCTTCGATATCTTTCTTCTGCCATCACATACTGAAGATAAACAGTATTATGGCAGACCTTGATAGTTTAACTTAACATCAGAATTTGTACAATGAGTTTTAAAAAAATCTTTGGCCTTAGTGACTTTCCTTCTCCATTGGAAATGCTGCTGCAGTAACCATTGTGGAAGATATCTACTTTAAAAAATACACAGCATGAGAGTTGTGAGTCAGGTTTCATTTGGGGCAAAATAAGGATGATTGACAGGGAGAAGACACCTCAGACAGCTCTGAGAAACTGCTTCAAAGAGCTAGAGGAGGTCAGTATGTATGTGATTTTGGTGAAGGGGGAGTTCATGCAATCAAAGATATGTTTTTTGCAGGAGGTTTCTGCTAGTCATGGGGAGCAGGTGTCACCATGAAGAATTCTAGGGCCTTTCTAGACATCAGGAAATAGAAAAACTGGGCTCATAAAACTGGCTCCTGAAAATATCTAACTATCTGAAGACCTGTTCTGTCAGTTTTTCCCAAAGCACAGCGTGAGTGCCTCCTCTGTGCTCTCCGCCCTGCACTCCTTTCAGGGGCTGCAGTGGCACATGATTAAATTCTTGTAGCGGTAGATGGCAAGTGCCAGTGGCAAGTGCCAATTATAGTTGACAAAGAGAACATTCTCATCACCTACCATTTTGTCAACGAAGCCACATCGACCACCCTATTTAAAGCTGAAACCTCTTTCCCCCAGTTCTCTTGACTCTTCTTGCCCTGCCCTAGTTTCTCACTATATTTACCAAATTCTAACATTCTAAGTGATTTATTCATTGATCCTTTCATTGTTTATTGCCTATTTCTCATTTCAGAAGGTATTGTTCATCGGGAATGAATTTTTGCTATCTTACTCCATTGAAATGAAGTAAAACAGTGCTTGGCATATAGTAGACACTCAGTAAATGCTTGTTGAGCTGAGTAGATGCAAAAATGTAGAGAGAAAATGATTCAGAAGTGTACTTTGGAATTTGAAAAAGTTTGGAGATATCTAAAATAACATATGGAGTTAGTTTTTCATACTTACTTTCAATTTTAGCCTATCTTGTACTTCAGTGCTAAAAGAGAAAAGGGCTAGTTTTCCTCTCTGTTGAACCAGATGATTTTAATTTTATTCATTTTTTAATGTTTTCAGTAGAACCCAAGTATACTTAACTTTAGTGGTTTTTATTCAATTCTATTATTGTTTACAGGAACAAAATAGATTGTAATTAATATTTAAGAGATTAATGTAATAATTTAATAGCTTGACATACACACTGGTTATAATTTCCCATACACCAAAACAATTCATGTTTAAATTTTTAAAACTTGGGTCATTGCTGTAAGATGTAGTACAAAGTTTGATACCATTAAGCTAGAAGCTAGTTCAAACAGTTAAAACTTTTTGAGCTTTTATCATGAGCTTTTAACATGTTAAATACAATTGTGTGCATGATCAATCATGTCTGACTCTGCGACCCCATGGACTGTAACCTCTAGGCTCCTCTGTCCACGAGATTTTCCAGGCAAGTATACTGGAGTGGGCTACTCCAGTATTTCCTACTCCAGGGGATCTTCCTAACCAGGGGATCGAACTTATATCTCTTGAATCTCCTGCATCGGCAGGCAGTTTCTTCACTAGTGCCACCTGGGAAGCCCTGAATAAAATTAGACTTAGGCAAAAATTCTGTCCCACTCCACCCTCTATGACTGTTGATTTAATGTGAAAGATAATGAATCCAGATGTACTTAGTATCAAATCAAAAACAATAGGTAACTCTGGCATTTGAATTTGTTATTGCTTCTCCCAGCCTCTTCTCACTTTCCTGAATATTCCTTCCCCTTTAAGACTTGATGTAAGGCAAGCTTTCTAAAATAACCAGACCAAAGTATAACAGAGACCCACTATAATACAGCTCTCTGTTAAATGGATACAAACAAAAATAGGTCAAATCATGTTCTCTAAAGCATGAAGTGATATCATAAGTGCTCTATGGGAACGTTAGCCTGGAGGAGATTCGCGGAAGTGAAGAGGTGCCATTTCATTCCCTTTTTCAGTAGATTTCTGTACTGTTTGTATGGTGGGAATAGATGCTTTAGATGCTCCGACTGCCACAGTCAAGGGGTGTATGTGTCCATTATGCTGCCTTTCGGGATATTATTTAGAAGCATCTATTGAAGGGAGATTAATGTATGGTTCTTTGGCTTTTTTTCACAGTGGTTGCTTCCTATGTTTTTTTTTTTTTTTTTTTTTTTAATTTTGTTAGTTGGAGGCCAATTACTTCACAACATTTCAGTGGGTTTTGTCATACATTAACATGAATCAGCCATAGAGTTATACGTATTCCCCACATTCTGTAACATTGTTTTCTCCTAAATCCTAAATCCACCATCAGTAGACACAGCTGAGGACAGAGGTTCATGGCCTTTCTGATGCATGCACATCACTCGGGAAAGCCCCTGAACTCTGGGGTGAGAGACCCGCTGTGCCTTGCTGTCCCATCCGCAATATTTCCATTGCCCCTTCCTTAATTTTCTCTCTCTCCCCCCTGTTTCTTAGGCAGCCTCATCATAGTTTTGCCAAGTTAATTGGAATATGCCGATGTGCTTGTAAGACAGAGCCTCTCAGGCACAGTGAACAGCCTTTCCGTAAGATTATCTTGCCGTCGCCATTGTGATCAGTGCCATCTTGCCGTTGTGAACACCGGTTCCATATGCAGTGAACACTGCGTTATTAGACCTTTTCTGCCACTTCTTTTTCTTTGGCCACGTGGCATGTGGGATCTTGGCTCCTTGTCCAGGGATTGAACCCATGCCCCCTGCAGTGGAAGCATGGAGTCTTAACCGCTGGACCATGAGAGAAGTTTTATTTGTTTTATTTATCCATCTGGCATATTTATCCACTTGCCAGTTTTATTTGTTGAAATCGAGTTGGGGAAAATTGCTGATTTTGTATTATTTTACAAAACTACGTGACCACTTTTACTTGTCTTCTGAATGTTTTTGTGCACATTCATAAAAGAATAAAAGCATGATTTTTTGAGTCCAATTTAAAGATGGCGTTGGAAGGGCATTCTATGGACCACTGCTGCCCAATAGAAATGGGTCACATGTGTAACTTTAACATGTTAAACTTTAACATGTTAAACTTTAACAAATTTAGTTCACATGTATAACTTTAAATTTTCTAATAGCCTCATTAAAAAAGTAAAAAGAAACATGAAATTCATTTTAATAATATATGTTATTTAACAATATATTCAACTACTATCATTGAATATGTAAATGTTGAAAATAGAAAATATAAATGAGATGCTTTACAGTCTTTGTAGTAAAATTTTATTATCTGATATGTATTTTACATTTACAGTGCATCTCAAATCAGACTGGCCATCTTTAAAGTATTCAATAGCCAGAATGATAGTGGCCACTGAAGTGGACAGCACAGCTATAGACTAAGATAAAAATATAGACTGTAGCCTATTCATAGAATATAGACTAAGAATCTCAGGCAATAACTTGTTTTAAAACAGAGCTACTTCTTCTGTGGTAATGATATAGATTGTGTTTTTTCCTTCTAGAAATTTTATTGTCTTAATTGATATCATTTCAAGGAGTTAGAAAGGATAAGAGTAAAAGGCAAGTTGCAAAGGCAGTGACATACACGTGTCAATTCACCTTACTTGCTCTTTTCCCTATTTGAAGCAGTTCTTGGAGAATATCTTTGAGCTTAATATTAGGGTTAGTGTTGCTGCCTCTGCATTTCATCTAATGTGTCAAGGTGAATAGCTATATGTGGATCATCAAATATTTCAGAGGATTTCTGTAAAGGTCGACCACCCACACCCATGCAGTTATATAGGAGAGAGTTTACTCTGTAAGAGCAATTTTCTGGAGTCAGATTCCCCTTTGAAAAAGAAGTTGGAAATATGATTTTTCCTGGATCTGTTTGCTTAGACCATATTGAATATTGTCTTCACATTCCTTTGTGTAAATTTTAAATATGAGAAAACTATTCTTAAACTAATAGAGCATGTCTTTAGATACAAATGCATTAACTTCAGAAAATAAGAACAACAGACAACAATAAAATGAAGACATTCTTCTCTCACTTGTTTATTACTCACTTCTCTTCTTTTTCACATGCTGAAATCCTCCAGCTCCTCATCTAGAACTTGCATGACACTGATTCTAGAAATGCACCTGATCAGACACTGGTTTATCCCTAGAAGCCTAAGTAACTTTTTAAACTTTTTTTTTTTTTAACTTTTTTTAACTTTCATAGGAAAAAAAAAAAAAAAAGAATGCATAACTGGCATTGCTTAGAATTGGATTTCCAGTGTGCTTAAATGTCATGAATACAGACTGGATTTAATGCTTTACATTTTTTTTTAGCTTTTTATTTTATATTGGAGTACAGCTGATTCACAACGTTGTGGTAGTTTCAGGTGGACAGTGAAAGGACTCAGCTCTACATATACAAGTATCCATTCTCCCCCAAACTCCCCTCCCATCCAGCCTGGCACATGACATTGAGCAGAGTTCCCTGCGCTATACCTAGGGCCTTGTTGGTTATCCACTTAAAATACAATAGTGTGTACGTGTCGGTCCCAAACTCCCAAAGTGTCTCTCCCCCATTGGCAACCATAAGTCTGTTCTCTCAATCTGAGTCTGTTTCTGTTTTGTAATTAACTTCATTTATATCATTTCTTTTTATATTCTGCCTAGAAGGGATGTCATATGATATTCTCCTCCTCTGTCTTACTGATTTCACTTGACAATTCAGCTTGACAATTTCTAGGTTCATCCATGTTGCTACAAATAGCATTATTTCATTCTTTTTAATGGCTGAGTAATATTCCATTGCATATTTGTACCACACCTTTATTCATCCATCTGTCGATGGACACTTAGGTCGCTTCCATGTGTTGGCTATTATAAACAGTGCTGTAGTGAATACTGGCGTGCATGCACCCTTTTAGAGCATGTTTTTCCCAGGAATGGGATTGCTGGATCATATGGTATTTTATTTTTACTTTTCTAAGGAGCTTTTATACTGTTCTCCGTAGTGGTTGTACCACTTCATATTCTCACCAGCACTGTAGGAGGGTACCTTTCTCTCCACACCCTCTCAAGCATTCATTGTTTGTGGATTTTTTTTTTTTTTTGATGATAGCCTTAATGGCTTTAAAATTTAAAATAATTACCTTTAGTTTACTGACTGAACTGGATTTTTGAGCATTGATAGGTATCATTTACCTATTTCAATAGATTTAAGGTAAATAAAAGAAAAAGCAGTTATTTTTATCTGCACAGTTCAGTTATTTTAAAGTTCTATGGGGCAGTCACTGTGTTCAGGCAATGAGATTGATGTTGGAGATAAAAAATGACAGTTAGACACAGTCTCAGGCTTCAATGATAAGGGTCCAGTAGAAAATGTAGTAGATGTAAACCAGTAGCCACGATACAATATGTGACTATCAAAGTAGGTATATAAACAGTGTTTGAGGGAATTTATGGGGTCCTGGGAGGGTACAGAGGTGATGCTTTATGGGGAGTAGCTAGAATAGCAAAGGAAAGAGTCAAGAGGGACCAGTGGACTAAGACACTAATGAACCGAGTGCCTACGAGGCTCAGTGCAGTCACCGTATTGGATATTGGTGGTAAGAGTGTAAAAGAGCTAAAGATTGGACTTATAGTCAGAGATTAGGTTCAGGATAAGGCCATAACAGTGGGTGCTGACCTAAAGCAAAGGTTATGGTGCCAGGGATGCTGGAGGGGGAGATTGGTGGGGCTCCTGTGCTCACTGGAGATGGAAATTCTGCTGAGAAGTTGGCAGGAGCTGCTGTGCAGCTTGCCTGGAAAATCCCATGGATGGAGGAGCCTGGAGGCTGCAGTCCCTGGGGTTGCTAAGGTCAGCTGAGCGACTTCACTTTCACTTTTCACTTTCATGCATTGGAGGAGGAAATGGCAACCCACTCCAGTGTTCTTGCCTGGAGAATCCCAGGGACAGGGGAGCCTGGTAGGCTGCCATCTATGGGGGTCACACAGAGTCGGACATGACTGAAGCGACTTAGCAGCAGCAGCAACTGTGCAAGAGATACTTTATAATAAACCACTACTTTATCATCTCTAACTTAACATGATCTCTTCTCAGGTTCCAGCCCTAAGTAAATTATCACTTAATGTGTATTCATTTGCTCATGCCAAAATCTTTGCAGTCATTCTTTTTTTTTTTTTTTGATGTGGACCATTTTAAAAGTCTTTATTGAATTTAATACGATCTTGTTTCTGTTTTATGTTTTGTTTTTTTGGCCATGAGGCATGTGGGATCTTAGCTTCCCAACCAGGGACTGAACCCACATCCCCTGCATTGGAAGGGGAAGTCTTAACACTGGATCAGCCTGCAGTCATTCCGATGCTTGTTTTCCTCACCTCCGTGGTTTGTGCATCACACGTTCTAATGATAAAGTCACCAAAACACATTTAAGTGCTTCCGTGTACATTCTGTGCCCATACTCTAAAACTGCTCTTTGCGCTTGCCTGATCCATCACAGTCAGCATCCTAACTAGATGTCTTCCTTCCCTCCTCACCTTTCTGCTTCCTTTCTTCAGTGGTCTCCAGAATTTCTATTGTGAATTGTTATTAGTAAAAACGTTTTGAGCATGTACCTCTACAGTATGCATACTTATTTGTAAATTACATACCTGCAGTACTGTATTCCTGTACCAATATTTAGATACATATTTACAACATATGTAAAGGGAGACATTTTAAAAGATGAAAATTAAGTAGTTTAAAATGTTTTAATTGTGCTTACTGGTAATTCAGTCTTTTTTGCTCTCACAAAAAAATTATTCATAATGAGAATAGTATGATTTGTATGTCCCGTTAACTTTTTCAGATCTGGATTTAGCACTCCACATTATAGTAATCCCCAATTCTAGTCCATAATGCAGTTTATTTTGATTCTTAAATTGATGGTATATCAGAAAAAGGTAAATCATATAGTGCAAATGAAAGAAGTACATTTAAAATTCTTCCTTTTAAACATTGAACTCATTTTAAAATATTGTTCACTAGTTGTGAAAATTATTTTAAGTTAGGAAATATCCATCTTCTCTGATGCCAAACCATTGTTTTTAAGGTTAGCCCATTTTTAATATCCATGGAAACCCTTTGTTTGAGAGTCTTTCCTACAGGTGATAAAATCCTTCTTCCAAGTTTGCCAGGTATTAAGATATGTGATTTGATAAGTAGCACCCCATTTGAGGGGACAGATATAGCAATGACAGTATGTTCGAACACCCATTAAATTTTTTTTTCTTCCATCATTGTACACACAAAATTTTTTTTTTGAATAGCAGTTACCATCTTATATATCTTATATCCTTTGAAGGGGTAGGCGAAATAGTTTATTTGTTTCAAAATATCTGCCAAGTAGCATCCTGTGGAACACCTTTCTCATCACAAATTAGGTCATCAAATTTTAAGAAAGAAAAATGCATAGATTATACCATGCGGCATGTGCCAGCAGTATGTTGGTGACAAAGATTTTCATGGCCATGCCCCATCTTATTACGTACTTTTACAAAAACTCTATGATTTAAGAATTTTGGTTTTATGAGAGTAATCATATTGCTGATGTCCAATAGCCCATAAATTCGAATGCACTAGAATATGCTGACAGCAAGGGGACGAGTGAGCCCCTGTCCCCTAGCCCATCAGGGAGATCAGGTTCTTCCCCTGGGAGATCAGGCATTCCTCCATGGAACAGGGACCAAGTGAAGGCCCTCAGGTCATCCCATACAGAAAATGTTAGTAGCAGTTTAATAAAAATAAATGAAGCTAGAATTGTGTTTCTTTTTTCTGCATTCCCAAGGATTTTTTGTCAGCAGGTGGTGCATGCACAGAAATTAAAACCCAAATCTGACAGTGTTATTCTCTGTTGCATATTGTTGAGTTGCCTCAAGTTCAAAATCTTTTAATTACCACGACTTCTGCATTCATGTAATTTGGGCCCTACCTCCCTTTCAAAGCTCATCTTGTAGATTCACTACAATCATGCCACACAGGTCTTCTTTCAGTTCTCTGATTGCACCAAACTCTTTTTTTTTTTTTCCACACATATCCCTTTCCTTCTTACACATTATGCCCTGGCCTTGAATGTTCTTCTCCACATGTTATCACCTTGCTGACTACAGAGCTGCTTCAGATCTCAGATCAAATGTCACATCTCTGCAGACATCCCATCTGACCCCTTTAATGTGAATTATTCCTCCTCTTTATATGCACTCTTCACATTTCTTATCTTGGCTTAACTGCACTTAATCATGATTTGTGATTAGGTATCAGTATTTATTCATGAGGTTATTTGTCTCACCCAAGAAGTACCATGAAATCAGTATCTTCTCTTCCAACCCCTTTCCAGTGGATCTTTGTGTCATGGCACACTTCATTTGAAATTAGAGCATTCTTCATAATCCTGTCTACCATCCTCTCCTCTTTTATCTACTCACCTCCTCATGACATCTAAAATTCATTTGGCTTCTGGGACATTTATTCAGCAAAGATTTATAAGTGTTCACAATGCGCCTCTACTGTGGTAGGCAGTTGAGATAAGACAGTACACATTATGAGACTTAGAAAACATATTGCTTTGAATGGTCTTCCACTTTTAGTAAGGAAGATTCTACTTGTAAACGTCAGTGTTGAGTTTACTTAATAGAGCAGGAGTTTATAAGCTTTAGTGGATCACATCCTCTTTGAGTTTGTTAAGAGCTCTGATCCCCTTTCACAGTGAAACATGCACAAACCCTAAGTGCATATACAGTTTTAAGAGGTTCGACTAACTCCTAAAGCTCATGGTTGGGTGACACTTCCTGAATCAATCATGTTCTTGGAATGTAAAAAATATTTACATTCTCTCCCTAAACTATGAGATAGAGAAGGACAAAAAGGTGAAAAGGAGAATAAAGAAGTGAATCACAACTTCTGTCTCTGGAGGAGGGGAAGGGAATGGATTGTAGGAGAAAACCTTTTCTCATTGCTGCCTGATACCATAGTTACAAAACACTGGTCCAGAACAACAGTCTGTGTGAATTCCCTGAAAGTATTTTGAAAAGTGGGGTCTGCCCACACATATTTTTAAGTTAAAATCTAAAATACTTCATTTTAGGTTAAATAATTTTCATTGTAGGTTAATTGCAATGGATTTAATTATCAGTGACTTAAACACTGACATTTAGCTGTGACTATTATGTGGGGGTTCCCTGATGGCTCAGTGGGAAAAGAATCCACTTGCCATGCAGGAGACGCAAGAGACCAATATAATGTTATGTCAGTTATATTTGTTGCTATTTCATCACTAAATCATGTCTGACTCTTTGCCACCGCAAGGACTGTAGCCCACCAGCCACCAGGCTCCCCTATCCATGGATTCTCCAGACAAGAATACTGGGAGTGGGCTGCCATTTCTTCCTCTAGGGGATCTTCCCAAGCCAGGGATCAAACCTGCGTCTCATGCGCTGTAGCCTCCTGCATTGCCAGTGGATTCTTTACTGACTGAGCTTCTAGGGAAGCCTTATATACTTCAGTTAAAAAAATAGTAATTGCAGAGAAAATCATGAATTCAAACTGATATTCCCATTCCAATCTAACACAAGAGTTCCTTCTACTCTGCTCTGCTTTTTTGTATTTTTAATTACTTCCTCTTACAGCAAAATACCCAATCCTTGTTATTCCCAATATCTTTTTCCTCCTTGTATACAGCCAGGCTCGGATCGCCTCTGCTGCGCCCGCTCCCAGCCCTCCAGGGACGCCCGTCCCTCCTGCTTGGTTCCAGCAGTATACATGGACTTCCCTGTGGGCTTGTCCTCCTCACCCCGCTCAGGCTCCGAACCCCACGAGGGGCGCGCCTCCTTGTGTGGCTGCTCCCCTCATGCTGATCTACATTTCATTCTGGTACCAAGGCCCCCTCTCCAAACCTGTCACACTGATGTCTCCGTGGTTGTGTTCATCTAACTGCTTTGGGGCTCATTCGCTTAGAAAGGAAAGTGCAAGAAGGGAAGCAAAGCTGCTTTTTAATACACAGGTCTTGTATTCCGTTTGGTTTCCCTGGTGGCTCAGTGGTAAAGGATCCGCCTGCCAGGGGAGGAGACTCGGGTTTGATCCCTGGGTCGGGAAGATTCCCTGGAGAAGGAAATGGCAACCCACGACGTATTCCTGCCTGGGAAATCCCATGGGCAGAGAGCCTGGCAGGCTCATGTCGCAAAAGAATTGGACATGACTTAGGGAGGAAACAGCAACTTGCATTCCTATAGGAACATAAAATACTCTTTTGTTATAGGTAAACTACTGTTAACTCCAGATATCCTAAATGAATTTTGAAGTGTCATTATGTGGTTTGGTTTTATTAATTATATAATGAAGATATTTTGTGGAGAATGCCTTTAAGGTTTTTGGCCCACCCTTTCATTCAGTTATTATTTTTGAATGGTGTTTTTTTTTTTTTTTTGCACAACTATACACATTTAAGGAATTAAATAATGAACAGATGATGACCACCCCCCATCACCGCCCCCCAACAATACCCCCCAACATACTCCCCAACACCACCCCCCAACATTACCCCCATCATAGAGTGTTCACACTTACTAATAGACACATGTCTAGTTACTGTAACTCAATCATATAAAAATGTGGAGAATTGTATTAAAATGTATGTAAATTATTTGGCTTCCTGAATTTTAATTCCCATATTTTTATAGCACAATAAAATGTTATATAAGTTGGATCAGCTCTGTAATATAGGTTGTTAAAGTAACCCCAGACCAGGGGGGAGGCTTTCAAAGGTGTTCAGTGACACAGAGCCAGTATGTCACTACAGTGTCAATAATAAAGAAGCTGAGTTCACTGTACAACAAGCAAGTGTGTGATTTCACAACCCCACCTCATTATTAATGCAGTTAATAATATGCATTATCCTTTTGCAGTTTTTGATGAAAGATAAAAGCATGGTATTAGTATTATTATCCTTCTTGACTTTTAAAATTAAAGCTATTGTACTTAATGTTTACACAGTTGTGTTAATATGTGTGGTATTAAGAAGCGGAGAAATTGCTAACTAAAAAAGATAGTTTAGATTAAGGAAACCTTATGAATATTACATATACTTTCCTGAAAACCAGAGAAAAACATCATGTACTGTTTTGTCAAGATAATGTGACATTTTGTAACCCTTTTAGTTGTCGTGTGTGTGTGTGTGTGTGTGTGTTTAACCTGGTTAGTAAAGAGAATACTTTGACTTGTTCTTTTAATAGTACAGTTCAAAAATACAGCGAAATGGGAATACTTCAGAAAATGAATTAGTGATAATTGTCAGAAATTATAGTCTAGGCAACTTTTGAAATTTGAATGAAAAGTAGGCTTCAAATTATTTTTACATATTTAACCAGAGGGATGGTTTCAACTCAGCTACCTGCTTGTAATATTTAACTTTCCTCAAGTTATTAAGGTAGATAAGTTTCTGAGTACTGAGAGGAGTATATTAAAATCCCACTGTCAAAAGGGTCAGGAAAAAACGTTGCTCAAAGACAAGAAAAACCTCTTAGTGTTATGTCTGGTGAAGAGGTTACTTAATGGCCATTAAATCCTAACTGTTCAGCTGTGCTTTATATCCTTAGGGAAAAGGTTTTCAATTCATGCTACTCTGATCAGATCTGCCTGTAAATAGAATATTTTTTAAAGGAAAACTTGAATATGAATAATGAATACATTGGTATAGACAGTTCTCTCAGGTCAGGAATGTTTTAGAGAAATGGGAATAAGTAACTATGTTGATGGCCTTAGTTTTGTTTTTGAGGGACTCTCCTTTCTTTTCTTTATTTTTCTTTTCTGTTTTCTTCTTGCTTTGAGTTTGAACTGCTATGTTCCTTGTCTAGTATCATGAAGAATAGTAGAAAAATAAGGGCACAACAGAGAGGAAGCAGATATCATTATTGAATTGGTAAGTGCTTCTAGTGCATTTTTTATGAATAAATTTTCATTCTTTTCAATATCTTTAGGAAATTATGGTGGTAGGTCCTTGCCGTAATAACCTGCAATAGGGTGGATTTCCACATAATGTAAATTTGCCTTGCACTCCTCCCAAAGATGTTTATTCTTTAGAAGTAAGATTTTCCTGGTGAGGCAAAACAATATGCTGGAGTTAGACCTCCAAATTTGAATCGTGGCGTATTCATTGTGTGTCTAAAGTTCTTTAAACTCTCTAGCCTCAATTTCTTCTGTGAAATAATAGGAATCTTCCCCCACAGAGTTGTTGTAAACATTAAATAAGTTCATACTTTTAAAAGAACAATGCCTAGCACATAGTCAGCTCTATCTGTGCATACAAAATTTACTCCATCCCATCACATAGACCTATATTAATAATGGGAGTCCGTTTTATTATGAGTTATACATGTTTATTGAGTGATACAGTAAATTCACTATTATATTTTACAATATTATTTCAGTTGTAATAATTAGGATAAGGCAAACACAATCTCTTGCCTTGACATTCATTTGAGTGATGAAATATATCATTCAGTGTCTCTGACTGGGATGATTGGCCAATTGAATTTTTATGTATGTCTCCAACATTCTCAAAACACCTCATGCCTTAAAGATCTCCAGAACTCTGAGTTTGATCCGTCTGTAGCACTTCTGGTGAGTATCAGAGAACTTAGACTACGCTGCCACTGGGTGCTTAGAACCTGTGAATTATATTCCAGGGGGAAATGTCCCATTTTTTTTCAATTCTGTATCACTTATTCTGTATCTGGTACTTTTCTTTAAGCTCTTAAACTGCCCTTAGCAAACCATATCATCATTACCCATTGTTATCATCATAATCACTAATTGTGCAGTCCTTTATGTTGTAAGAACACAGACACCCACACACATATACACACACATGCATACACACATCATTTGTTTCTCCTGTGAAATAGATTATTATGACCTTATTTTATAGATAAGGAATCTGAAACTCAAAAAAGTTAAACTGCTTGGCTGTAGGCACCCAGCTAAGTGACAGAGCTGGAAATGGAGGCTTCTTCTCACCTCTTGCTAACCCCTTCTATCCCTGTTTGATGATATTTCCAGAGGCAGCCCTTATGACCTCCAGAGATTGCATTTCCACCCCTGGGAACTCCAGAAAAATTAGAAGAAAAGAAAAATGTCCCTAGAAGCAGTATTCTACCAGCCTCTGCCAGAGATTGAGTTCAATTAAAGATAGAAATTAAAGAGTTATGAACTCAGACAAGTCTGAGCTTTCCTTGTATTTAGGCTTTTACTAATTTGCAGGAATCACTAATTTGTGGGAGCACCTTGCTTTGCAGAAAGCTGCATGTCATTAGTGCAACCTCAGTGATCATGGTGACTTCAAGACACCTGCTTCTGGAGAAAAATCAGACCTAGTTAAGGAAGGCGTTCATTTTTCAGTCAATTTTTTATGACCAATTAAATTTCCAGTCACAATAGAGAGATGATTAAAATATCTAAAAGAGTTTCTATGCAGGATCCATGATCTGGTGATTTTTTTGCTGTGAAAAGACAATGGTTACCTCCGTGTGCAAAAAGAGGAAATAGTGGGGTGACTGGGAACCTTGAGTCTGAAGACAGTAGGGATTAGATGGAAATTTCAGCATCCTCAAAATCTGAAAATATATGTATCTTTTGACACAGTTTTTCCACTTCTAGTAATTCTTGATCACATTAACCAAGATACGGATATAAGAATATTCACTCAAGTATTGTTTTCTATAGCAAAAGACAAACAAAGAACAAACCCTTATTCATAAACAGGGGCATGCCACATCCATCATCCCGTGGACCACTAGGCAGCCAGTATAAACTATGAGCTGGTATGTGTGTGTGTGTTGGTCAGTCATTCGTGTCCAACTCTTTGCGACTCCATGGACTGTAGCCCACCAGGCTCCTCCATCCATGGGATTTTCTGGGCAAGAATGCTGGAGTGGGTTGCCATTTCCTTCTCTGTGAGGTAGTATAATGAGTACTAATAGGAAAAAAAAAAGACTAAAATTGATTATGTGAAAAAAAATGTATTTGTAAAATAGTATGTTTACTATAAGACCATTTTTGCAAAAATATTAATGGTCATCAAAAGTGAGGAGGAATAAAGGTTAGAACAGAGATGAAAGAACAGTGGTGGTATGCATGCTATACTATGGCTCTTGTTATCATTCAGGTGTGAGATGACAGAGAACATGAATTTGGGGGGCATATACTCATTCATTTAACAGGTATTTCTTAATGAATTTGGGGGGCATATACTCATTCATTTAACAGGTATTTCTTAGAAGTCAGCCACATACCAGGTATTATCCTAGGTGCTGGGATATACACAGAACTTACATCCTAGTTGTAGGAGATAGAAAATTAGCAAATAAAATCCTTAACACCTGCATTTTAGACAAGCAAATCTATTATGAACAATAGGAAGTTTTTATTGAAGTATCCTTGATTTACAGTGTTGTCTTTGCTTCAGATGTTCAGCAAAGTGATTCCATTATACGTGTACACATAGCTATTCTTTTTCAGATTTTTTCCCTTATAAGTTATTACAAAATATTGAGTAGCATTCCCTGTGCTGTACAGCAGGTCCATGTTGGTTCTCTATTTTATATGTGGTAGTGTGTATCTGTTAATCCCAAACTCCAAATTCACCCCTCCCTCTAAATTGGGAGATTCGGATTGACATATACACGCCACGGTATGTAATACAGATAACTAGTAAGGGCCTATCGTATAGCCCAGGGAACTCTGCTCAGGGCTCTGTAATAACATACAGGAAAGGACTCTGAAAATCAATGGGTATATGTATACGTATAACTGATTCACTTTGCTACACAGCAGAAATTAACACAACATTGTAAATCACTATTCGCCAATAAAAATTAATTTCAAAAAGAGAATAGACCTAATTGTAGGTCCATCAGTTTTGACAGTGCCTCCAGACTTGAGGCATGATTTAGGGGCTTACTCAGATGGATGTCCTCTAAGAAAGTGATTATTTCTAGTTAACCAGTCTTTTATGGGAGGAAATTGAATATAGTAGTTAATTCTTACACTTTTCACAAACATTTAAACAAATATGTAGACTCTTAGCTGTTTTCTTTATAATATTAACCATACAATAGTTAAAATAGTTAAAATAAAATAACTAACCAACTAAATAAATAAATAATAAATAAAATAACTAACTAAATAAATAAAATAAAATAGTTAAAATAGTTAAAAAAATAGTTTAAAAAGATAAGCTCATAATAGAAAATACTATATTAGTATTTTTTCTTTTTACACTTAGAAAATTATGAATTCTCAAATAGAACAGGTTAATTCCTTTTTAATAAAATCACTGGTAAGATGGGAATAAAATCAGATAGAATGTTTAGTTTTTCATCAATAGCGATTGTTTTATTTTAAACAGCAAATTTCACACTGCTTGAGATTATCTATTTGTAATGTAAACTAGGAGAATTTAATGATATGTTGGACAATAATAACTGTTTTGTTCAAGACCGTATTAATCAGGTTCTCTCTGTAAGCATACAGAAATTTTAAGTCTTTAAAATTAAATCAAAACGGAGAAACAACTGACGCTCTTAACTTTTTATGTTAAAAATATTTATTTCAAAATTTTATGAATAGTGTTTACTTATTAATTCAGTGCAGTTCATCAAATTTCTACTGAGTGCTTTTTCTGTTCCAGACACTAGATGTTTTATATACACCAATGAATATAGTATAGACCCCAGACTCAAAAATGCTTAGTCTAATAAAAAAGATGGCTGGGCAAACAGAAAAAGAATATAAACAGTTGGAGGGTTTGTTTATAAGTGTGTTTGGAGTGATTCAGCATTTCTAACCACTGATCGATACTGCCTAACCAGAACGTTTCCCCAAAGCAGAATTAAACTTTCAGTAATTGTTTTTGGAGCTAAGTGCAGTCAAGCACAGTCCCTTATGAGAACAGTTAGAATCTTCAGGCTGAATTGCTATAAAATTAACACTTCTTTTCCTGTAGGTTCCCTCTAAGATGCCTCAGTGATTAAGGAATGCTTGATCTTGCAAATTGTGTGTGCCACAAACTTCTCATTTTTCCATTTTTGCTTTTTCCAAAACCAGATCTGGAAAACAAGCAATTATTCCTTGTTAGGACAATACAAGTAGAAAGTAAACCTTTTCAAAATAAAAAGTAGATCATGAAATGTATGCATGTATGTAATTATGGGTGGATGCGGAAGAGTTGATCTGCTATGTACTGCCACCTTCCAAGGATATTTGAACAGTTTCCATCTTGTGTACCCACCCCCCCGCAACCCACACACATATCTATGACTTTCAGTGTAAATATTTAGAACCTCACTTAGTTCCATCAGGCTGCTATAACAAAATACCACACACTGGGGATCTTATAAACAACATTTATTTCTCACATTTCTGGAGATTCAAAATCATAGTGTCAGCATGATAAAGGGCTCTCTTCCTGGTTTGGAGCCAGAGCCTTCTTGCTGTGTCCTCACATGGTGGAAGGGGTGAGGGATTTTTCTAGTTTCTCTTCTGTAAGATGCTGCACTTACATTACACTTACATTCATGAGGGCTTCACTTCATGATTTAAGTGCTTCCCAAAGGCCCCCCATCCTGATACAATCACCTGTGGAGTTAGGGTTTCAATATATGAATTTTTAGGAATTCAAACTATAGCAGAAGCTATCAATAATGTTTCCCATATCAAAATTTAAAACGAAAAGCAACAGAGGTAAAACAAAACCAACCAAAGCTGTAGCTATTCACCTGCCAGGTAAGGAGGTGCCCACATCATTTAAAAAGTGAGTGAAGTGGGGCCCCCAAAGCAGACGTGCTACCAATGAGGGATGGGGGACTTGTTCCACCTTAGGAGGTTATTCTAGGAAATCTTTTTGATTACTGAATTCTAGTTGATTAAGAAAAAGTTTACCATGGGATTGGTCATTGTTCTGTTTTAGGTCACCATAGTACAGACCTTATTTTAAAGGGGTCAGAGAGAACATTCTTATGCACATGCTTGAAAGTGAAAGTGTTAATCGCTCGGTTGTGTCTGTTTGCGACCCCGTGGACTGTAGCCCCCAGGCTCCTCTGTCCGTGGAATCCTCCAGGCCAGAACACTGGAGTGGGCTGCCATGCCCTCCTCCAGGGCATCTTCCCAACCCAGGGATCAAACCCCAGTCTCTTGCATTGCAGGCAGATTCTTTAGGGCCACATGGTTAGGACTTGGCAAAAATTTTTTTCTTCAACTTTCAAACAAAGGCTACAGTCATAATTACATTGCATTTGAACTACATTAGCCCAACCATCCTGTTAGGTATATACTGTAAAGATGCCTGTTTTACAGCTGAGGAAATGGGAGCTCAGACACGTTAAATTAATTAATTCCATAAACATTCATTGAGAAACTATTTCTTGGAAATTTTTCAAATGGGCCTCACAATAAACTTGTCAGTCCTTTTCTATTTGCTTTCCCTGGAAGCAGAGACAAAACATTTTGTTGCTTATTTAGTAAACAGAGGATTCCTAAATGACCAGTATGGGGTTGAATTCAGAGTTCTTGCACACACCATTTCTGGTCTCTAAAATCTGTGTTTATATCCAGAGCAGAAAGCATTGCTGTTATGAGAACCAACCAAGTCAGCTGGGTTCACGTTCCAGGCTCTTTTACTCTGTCTTGCTGCTTCTCCTGTGTCTTCCTGACTTCTCCACATTCAAATACTTCTTAAAATTACAAATTAAAAAAAAAAATTTACAGAGTTTTAAAAAGTTAGAGATTGCCTTTTTATAGCATCAGTGACAGGACTCATCTCCAGAAACAAGGACATCTAGTACCTCTCATATAATTTGGTTAATAGAGTTTAAGCTCATAGATTCATTTTTAGGGTCATATCTGCATAAAACAGAATCTTGCTCTTCCCAAATTGTGCGGTGACCTCAATTCTCAGATGGCTCCTATTACAAAAAGCTACAACCTCCTTTTCAGACCTTCCAAATTCAGTGATCAGAGGATAAAGCACACAGAATGTTGACTGTCCTGTTGGTCTGTCTGTCTTTTCTCTGCATGCATGTTCCAGGTGGGAGAGTTCAGAGCGCATGCCGCTGAGTGGACGGCCAACGTCACAGCTGAATTCAAGGAAACCAGGAGGCGGCTGAGCGTGGAGATTTATGACAAGTTCCAGCGCGCCACCTCCATCAAGCGGAAGCTCTCTGCAGAGCTGGCTGGGAACCACAACCAGGAGCTGACTCCCTGTAGGAGGACCCTGTCCGTGAACCACCTGGCCAGCGAGAGGGACGTCCTGCCTTCCTTACTGAAAACAGAAAGTATCTATTTGAACGGATTGACACCACATTGTGCAGGCGAGGAAATTGCTGTTATTGAGAACATTAAGTAGCCCTCTCTTTGAAGAGCCTCAGGCATAGCCATTAGGTGAGGACTTCTATATGCTCTTTATGACTGTTGCTGGTAGCATTTTTAAAATTGTGCATGAGCTCCAAAGGGGGAAAAAAATAGATACACCCATCATGGTCATCTGCCATCAAGAGAATTTGGAATTCTGAGCCAGCACTATTTTTTTTTTTTTTTTTTTGATGATGCTTGTTGGAACAGTCCACTTTCTTTGACAAGTGGAATAAAACAAGCGATGTCTGATGCCTTTTTTGTGCCCAGACTGTTTTCCTCCCTCTTTTCCTAACGTGCCATAAGGCCTCAGAATGAATTATAATTGTTTCTGGTAATAATGTAGCTTTGAGGGATCAGTCCTTACTTTTCAGGGTCTACCTAACTGAGCCTAGATATGGACCATTTATGGATGACAACATTTCTTTTTGTAAATGGCAAGAAATTCTTATGCAGCCTTTTACCTAAGAAATTTTCTGTCAGTGCCTTATCTTATGAAGAAACAGAACCTCTCTAGCTAATGTGTGGTTTCTCCTTCCCTGCCCCACCCCTAGGCTCAACTCCACAGTCCTTTTCCCCACAACTCCCGTTTGAATACCATACCTTGCTGGAAAAGTGTGTAAAATGACCGAAGTGATAATGCCCGAAGAAGGAATAGATGCCAAATTAGATGGACACTGAAGCAACACTCAGAAACCCTAGCGTTACAGGCACTGCAGAGAAATGAGGTGCAGAGATGGCCCCTCTGAGTATTTATTTGACTCGGGTACCAATGGTACATGTATACAGTGTAATTATTACCAGGCCAGTAAAATTGACTGCTCCCAAACAGTCCCTTTTTTTCCTGGCAGTATTTAAAATTTATCATTTATTACTATGATGTATATATATATATACACACACACATATATATATACACATCTTTTAAAGGTGGAAGAAGAAAATCCATATATATATCCATATATATAAACACATATCCATAAGTGATCTGACAAAAGAAAACTGTTAAAATGGATATTATTGAAGATGAACTTAGACAGTTGGTGTGAATTGCCACTCAGATGACACGAAGAGAGCCAAACGATGTATTATAAGCATTTGCTAATAAACACTATACTGCCAGCATCTATCTGTTTTCTGATGTATGAGAGGCTTATATGGTTTTCTTTCCCTGGGTAACTTGTGCCCGGTGAGGGGAGGGGGTATGTAGGCAGAGCTGGGCACAGCCCTCGCCTTCCGTGGGTGTACCTCTGGAGTTGTGGCTGAGTGTGAAAGCAGAAGCTGAAACTGGATCACTGTGATTTTGCACATGGAAAAATGCAGATTGCAGGCATAATTCATCTCTGACATTAGAGAAAAAGCTGTTATAGCACAATTTAAATCTTGAGAGCTTTTTTTTTTTTAAGATAGAAAAGGCTGTTAGTCCTCTTTAGTTTAATTTTATATCCTGCAACTCTTTGGAGGTTTTCAGGATTCAGAAGAAATTCAGTAAAGGCAACTAGTAGATCGCTCCTCTTTCTTTTATTTTCATACATAAATCTGCTGTACATTGTAAATAAAATTTTTAAAATGCAGAAAGAAAATGATTTCCCTAAATATAATTGCAAAACATGACTTTTCTTGGGGGTGGGAGTATTTGAATAAGTGGCATTCATATTAGGGTCTTAAAAAATAAACCCAGGATCTTAAAAAAAAAAAAAGAAAATTTAACAGATGCTTATTTTTCAAAATTTAAGCTAGAAATGTAAATATTCAGTTAACTTGTTGAAGGTACTTTTATAAACTTAAAGAATTCTAACCAAAATTTCAGAAAGTCAGGCTCTTTTAGAAGGAAAGCTACACCCAGTTCCTTGATAACTATTCTGAAAGTTCATATGGTGGATTGCACCATGTATAAACTGTGAATTGTATTGACAAATAAAGTTTGTAATTAAAGTCAGCATCTTCTGAGTCTCCTGCTTGCTACTGAGGGTTTAGATCTGATCCTGGCTGTGCAGAATTCCAGGATGTCACAGTTCATGCTGAGTTTTTGTGACTCCTTTGTTCACAATATTCAAGAAATATTTTTGATGCAGTATTTCTACCCTTGTTAAACACACGCAAATGTTCTTCTTGGTGGCTGTTTATCAAAAGTAAAAATCCTGAAATTTCACTTTTGAAATATGATATTTTAAAGAGCATATAAATTCAAGATTGTTTCTATTAAATTGTTATGTCAATGTCTTATATTGTCATTGTTAGACCTTGTCATGACCTGCCTGAAGTAATTGGAATGCTGAACATGGGCACCTGAATGTTTTTGTAAGGGAAAAAAAAGAAAAAACAGTCAAACATCCTGGCAGTGTTGAAGCCTAAAGAAGGTAGTTGCCAACTAATCTTCTAGACCTCATACCCCAAATATTTGGACTACACACCTTGTCAGTAGCTTACATAAATTTAATTTTTCATTCCCAAGCACCTTGATATTCAGTAAATAGCCTAAAACTGGTCCCCAACATTATCCTTAGAATTGGGGGAAATCTAAGGAGGTGTGTACATATCATAGCAATTTTGTTTTTTAAGCTTCCTTTTGTTTACCTCTTGTGGAGAGAACATTGATAAAGATTTTGACATAAACTATGAGTTTATTTTTAAAACGGACTAGTTTAAGAATGAATGGTTTTGCCCTGAAAGATGTTTGAAAACAAAAAGTACCAAGCCCAGCAAGAATTAGAAACTCTCTTATCTGGAATCAGACATGGATTCTAGACAAGGCTTTTTACCTGCCTTACAGCTAGTAACTGTAAAATGATTATTTTGGAGTTCTTTTAATTTATTACATAAATCTATGTACCCTACTACCATAGTTCATGTCACACAGCCTTTTTCCCCCAAAATATTTCACTCTTGCAATACAGGAAAAAGTGAAACTTCTAAAGCCAAGAGGGAATTGGACAATATGTCATGACCTTCAAAAAAAAAAAAAAGAACAGGCTATAAGGCTTGGTTTCTTTCTCAAATTCTGAGGGACACATGACATACAAGAGGAACTGAATCCCACCTCACTATGTATAAAAAAATCTGTAGAATGCTTTGATTCTAAAGGCTAGGAGTTCAAAGAGATCAAGAGAAACTTTACATGGAACACCAGAAAAAAAAATGTAGACATTCTGAAGATTTGAGATAGCTATTTATGCCTAAGAACTGGAGGCCTAGATCAACTTTTGTTTTCCTTTAAAAAATGTTTGCTGTTCTAGTAAAAGTCATAACTTATTTGTGGTTTGCGTTCCTTATCAAAGTGTGAGTATAAATTTGCTTTTGTATAAAGTAAAAGATGTCTCTATTTGAATACTCATAACTGCATTAAAATTAATATATGATTTTTGCTTCAGCATGACTTTACTTAAATGGGTCTTTTCCAGAGAAACTTATTGGTCTTGCATATGCTCATGTGTTGGTTCCAAGACGGCATGGAGTGACCTGGTTACTTTGGATAGGAACTTTTGAGAGTAACTTATTGTGGTTATCTTAATAAAGGGAAAGCTTCATAACTCCACGAGCCACCTTCATCCCACCCCACCTCAAAGGTTTATACAGCTTTTGTCACACATGATACTTCCCCACCCAGATCTCAGCTACCCCTTCTTAAAAGACAGGGATTAGTTCCAACAACCAGGACTTTTGACTCTGCTCTTTTGTTTGACTCAACACCATTTGTTCACTAGGCCCCACTTCTTATTATATATCTAAGATTCATAAAAACCATTTATTTTCCTAAGATTAGCCTTATAAAATATGTTCACTGTGTTATGCTTGTCTCAGTTGACAATTATTTTTTTTTCCCTTTTATCTGTCATTCTTTTCCAAATTATTGATACTTTGGTGCATTGACAGAAAACTCACGGCCCGGTCTTTATTCTTTTTCTTTATCCTCTCAGACTTGGATTCTCTCTGACTTCCATATTCATCTAGCTAACTCCAGTTGGATTTATCCACTTCTCAAATGCACTCTCATCATCTTCCCCAGACCTGGGCCTCTTTAGTGTCATCTCTTTCTGCAAAGGGCATCCCCATCCATCTGGTCAGCCAGGTCATCTTTGATGCTGTCTTCTCTGCTTCAAGTCCATGCCTACCTGTCACCAAGCCGTACTGACCCGTGCCCTGAATATGTCTAGAATTTATACACAGTCATCACTTTAATCCAAGCCGTTGCCATAGCTGCCCTTTCCACTAACTGCTTTTGTTTCATGCTCCAGTCATTGATGGAAGAGTGGTCTTTTTCGTATGCAAATCTGATTGTGGTCACTCTCCAATTTAAAGCCACTAATTGTCTTTCATTTCTTTAGCAGTGAGATCAGAATCTTTCAAATAGGACTTCTTTAGGTCTCCCTTTTGCCATCCTCTCTGGGTTCATTCTTGGTCTTCCCTTGTGGCTCAGCTGGTAAAGAATCCGCCTGCAATGTGGGAGACCTGGGTTGGGAAGATCCCCTGGAGAAGGGAAAGGCTACCCACTCCAGTATTCTGGCCTGGAGAACTCCATGGACTGTATAGTTCATGGGGTGGCAAAGAGTCGGACACGACTGAGTGACTTTCACCTTCACTTTCTGGGCTCATATGGTCTCTCTCTGTCTCTGCATCTCAGCCCCAGTGCTTCCTCTTTTTTCATGAAGCTATTCCTTTAATGCTTGGTCTCCTTTTCATCCTCAGCTTTTTTCATCTAACAAACTCATTCTTCATAACCCAGCTTAAATATTACTTTCCCTGGTAGGCCTTCCCTGACACCAACTCAGGCACCTTTATAACATACTCTATAAAACCCTGTTTATTTCCCTGTTTATGTTTAGGTATCCATTAGGATTCCTCTTTGATTATTATCTATCTTTCCCACTAGAATCTAATTCATTTTTTTCACTTACTAAAGGTACTTTCATTTCCAAATATTAGCAAAGTACATATAGTGAGTGTTCAAAAAACATGTGATGAACAAATGAAAATAAAAACAGGGATTTAACTATTGTAACCATCCGAAGTATCCTCATGTTTAAGTATCCCACATTTTCTCGGGTCTGCAAACATTTTATCTGTGCTCTTCTACAAGTTTAGTTGTAAATGAGATACAAATATTTCTCCTATTAACTGACAAGCTGGTAATAGTTACTCATTGTATATAAAAAACTCAAAACCAATTCTTCAACTAAAGAGGCTTGCAGTTTGTCATTATACTCTTACTCCTTCTAAATAAGGGTTTCATTATTTTCATTTTCAAATTTTGGCTTATAATAGATACTATCAAAGCTTTTCAATTATAATCCTGAATATTTGTTTAGAAATTAATTGTAAAGCATATTTGCTAATACTTATAAATGGGTGTCTTTTATTAGTAGAAAGCTAAATGCACATTTATTATCCTTGCCAAATAAAATTCAGCTTTTTTCATGCTTAAACAAATTTATAAGCAGTCTGGGAAGAAATCCATTATTGGGTACATTTTGAACTGTATCCAATTGAGAATATTAGTCACTTACATGGTATAGTTTTGAAATCAACTCATAGAATAAACATTAATTTCCATCCCATTGACACCTGAATTTTGTAGATAGAATTCATTTCTATACCATAGAATTAAAACAGTAGTATGCAGACGATCTTTACCATACTACCTATTCTGTTAAAAAACATTTTAGACTTTTAAATATTACTGACATTAGACTGTATGTTTCTGGAGTTTTATCAAAAATTCTAAGTGAGCACTGGTAAGAGGTAGTATCTGATCCAGATCAAGTTTTATCACTACCCAAGTATTAGAGAGATGGGAAGACACAAGACACTTATAAAGATATCTGTCAAACCCATTCTGTTCCTTAGTCAGGTACAGCAATTAAGAGTATATACATGGGTGAGAAAGTTTAATATTGCTAAGGTCTAGATATATGCAGACAGATTAGCCAAGTGCGTGAATCTCTTCAATAATTACTTTGTATGTGCAAACAAAATATGACTGTTCATGGTTTACCAAGTCGACATTTCCCAAGATATTTTAATGTGCCAATCGCTGGAAATGCTAAGCCAAAGAAATGTCTGCTCTCCAGGAGATGGCAAGACATGGGCAGGACAAGATGGAGGGGAAGAATGGTACCGAGGAGCCCAGAACACAAGGACTGTTGATGACCCGTGGAGGCCGAGGCAGAAGGGAAGGGAGAAGGGCTCACAGTGGAAAGTTCCTGGGTCAGAGTGGAGAAAAGTGCCTCACCTGAGGCCCCAGTAAGGAGGTCTCTGAGTAGAGGTGCTTGAGTCTGAGTTCTTGATGCAACTTTCTCTCCAGACGATTACCTTGCACTCTAGTGGGAGGGCAGCTTCGCCAAGGACGCCTGCCAAATCAAACGACGTTGTCTCTGCCGGGGGCTGGGAGATCACACAGGGCATTCTGGCCTGGAGCCAGGCTCCTCAGAAAGAACTGTGAGGCCTCTCCAAGAATTTTGCATTTGACACTGGGGAAGCTGTTTCAAACTGTAAAACAGGGAATGAAATGAATACATCTGTCCTTTTAGAACAATCACTCGGGCAACAGTGTGGAATAGAGGCTGGGGGGAAATGAGGAGTGACGTGTGGCAGGAAGCCCCTGAGAGAGATTGAGGCTTGAACCCCATGAGGGCACTGAGGAGATGCTGCTGCCTTCAGCTCAGATTAGGAACACTGAGCTAGGGGAAACGGGGGAAGGCTTTGAATTTAAGACGCCTGCTGGGACACAGAAATGAAAACCCTCCATGAGCAGTTAGAATACTCAAATGAACTCAGGTCAGAGATCCTAGGAAGAGAAATGAATGTAGGAATCACTGACATTAGAAGTCTGCACCTTGAAAATTAGAAATCGATGTCACCACAGTTAATATTGTTAAGTAAAATTCCCCTCGTAAATATTTGGTGCTCCAATAATGACACTTGTGTGCACACTCAGTTGCGTCAGTTAGGTCCAACTTTTTGTAACCTGATAAACTGTAGCCCGCCAGGCTCCTCGGTCCGTGGAATTCTCTAGGCAGGAATACTGCAGTGCCATGTCTTACTCCAGGGGATCTTCCCGACCCAGGGATTGAACCCACATCTCTTAAGTCTCTTGCATTAACAGGTGATTCTTTACCACTATGTAGGTTAGGTATATTTTAATGCAAGTGAAAAAAACAAAAACCCCTCTCATGTGAGTTAAATAAGTAGACCTTGGAACATTTTCAACCTAAATGTTAGTTAAGAATTTCTTGGGGTCAGGTCCAAATGGCAGCCCACTCCAGTATTCTTGCCTGGAGAATCCCATGGACAGAGGAGCCCGGCAGGTTACAGACCATGGGGTCACAAAGAGTTGGACATGACTGAGCGACTTCACTTTCACTTTTCTAGTAATACTGGAGTGGGTTGCCATTTCCTTCTCCAGGGGATCTTCCCAACCCAGGGATAGAACCCATGTCTCCTGCATCTCCTACATTGGCAGGCAGATTTTTTTTACCACTTAGCCACCTTCGAAGCCCATCCTCTCTTCTTAGAAAGGAGAAACGTAACTTAGTCTTGCTTTAAAATAGAAAAATACAAATGAAAACACACATGACAGTTTTAATGGACAGTATTGTTGTTACTGGGCTAATGGCCCCATCACTAGCTGCTCTGAATATTGGATATGAACACTTCACAACCTCCTTTTCTGGAAAGCAACCTTACACAGATTAGAAGCCTCCTCACTGGAAAGTTACCTAGCTCCAGCCCCACCCAATATGGGTGTGAAAAAGTGAATGTTTGTGAAGTCTTTGCGACCCCATGGACTGTAGCCCACCATGCTCCTCTGTCCATGGAGTTCTCCAGGCAAGAGAATGGAGGATGGAGTGGGTTGCCAGTCCCTTCTCTAGGGGATCTTCCCGACCCAGCAATCAAACCTGGTCTCCTGCACCGCCGGTGGATTCTTTACCATCTGAGCCACCAGGGAAGCCCCAGAGTGGGGTGACCCAGGGCCAGTAACTGACATGGGGGTAACAGAACTCAGACAGCTTTGCCTTAGGTGGCAGCACCTCTGTGCTACAGCTTACACTCCAGAGCTCTCCGTGGGGCCAGGCTGAGGCCAGATTCCAGCTGAGACCACATCCTGGCTTAACACTTCCTCCCTTCGCTCACATTTTCCACACTCCCTTTCTCCCAAGGGCAAGTCTCCAAATACCACATGTACCCAAATTCCTGTCTCAGGTTCTATTTTGAAGACAACCATAGAAGTTATATGTTGAAGTAAGGTCCAGGGTAGGGAGAAATAAAACATTTTTTTATAGATGATAACTTTGAGGACTTATTTGACTTCTATTTTCTAGGTAGCCACTTTGAAAAGTAGAATCTTGATCAGTGAAACAATGACTTGGTTCTCATCATCCATGATGAGAAAGTATATCCATGTCTCATGAAAACAAAGACTTTTCAGGGCTTAGCTCTAAAAATAGACTTTTTAGATGGGGTTTCATCCAGGTAATAGAGAGAAATGCAAGTGAAACAAAACACAGTATTTATACAAAAAGCTTATAGTGAATTCTATGACTGTCATCACATTGGCTCTAGATAAGGTAATATAATGGCACCTATTCTAATTTAATAAAAATATTTCTTTTGCATGGGTCAAACTTATATGATTCAAGTGTACATCTTTCTAACATCTGCCTTGATAATATTTGAATTTCTATAGCAGTGTTTTGGGCTTCTTTACCACAGGTGGTTCAGTGGTAAAGAATCCTCCTGCCAATGCAGGAGATGCAAGAAACTCAGGTTTGGTTCCTGGGTGAAGATGATCCCTTGGAGGAGGAAATGGCAACCCACTCCAGTATTCTTGCCTGGGAAGTCGCATAGACAAAGGAGCCCAGCAGGCTACAGTCCATGGGATAGCAAAGAGTTGAACATTGACAGAGCAACTAAACAGCAACAAAACAATGGCTAAGATATTATCTATAGCCCTTGAGAAGGGACTAAAAGTCCTGGATTTTATTTAATGGCTAAACTGTTATTATTTTGTCTTGGTTGACTATTTTTCTTCATTTTCTCATTTCTCTGATTAAATTTGTTCTTTGGAAGTTGGGGAAAGCCTAGGAGGCTAAAGCTTTTCCACAAACAAAGAGACAGGTAGAGGGCATGGAGTGGGCAGGTGGTCTGTCCTGGAAAGATCCTGTAGGTTCCTACCCAGTGACAAGGTGTCCCCTTGGGAGCAAAATTACTCCTAGTTGACAAAAACTGAACTACACAGTTGTATATGTTGTAGTAAGGAGTTTAGTAACATTCAACAAAGAGGGAAAGAAATGCTCTAGCAAAATAAATAGGTGGGCAGCTAATTAAATATATGCAGTTGAGAGACACTCACAACCTAAGGAATGCTGTTAGAGAGCTGGTTCAGACTGATATGTGTTCACATCCAAGCAATGAAACCAATGAAGGAGGAGAGCTAGCCACGTTGCCTGCAATTCCTTTTGAGTTGACTTGATTCAACTAAAGTGCTAAAGAGAGAGCTCCCTTGATTAGGTTTAGATTAAGTGGAATTAAAACCATTTTTAACATTGTGGTCTGAAATTCTTACATTGTCCATCCATGGGCAGCCGTTATAACCAAGGGAAGTGGTCAGATAAGTGGTAAGCAGTTCCATCTGCTATGCTTGCCACAAGCTTGCATAAGCTAGATCTGCATTTTGGAGGTTAGTAGCTTTTCTCAAATACCTTTTCCCCTGAGAGTCACGGAAATCCTCTTTGAGCTTTCCCCCCCATGTGTTGTCTAAGGAAGCCTGCTGTGATGATGTAGACTCTTTTGTAAAGGTCTTACTCTCATCTGAATCCCAGCAACAATTTCCTTCAGCAAAACAAGGATCTTTGAGTTTCAGCTTGGGAATTAAAAAAAAAAAATGCATTTCTTAAATCATGTGTGAGTGCTCTCCCCATAGCAGGGCTCACTTTTAAAGGTTTAACATTCACAGTTTATTAATTTCTTATGATCAGCTATGGAACATGACCAACCTTACAGGGATGGACTCTAATATTTGTGAATTATTTTGGCAATGGCTGTTAGCAGAAAGATACCTATTTAATCAGATTTCAATAATCTTCTGCCAATTAAGTGCTGCTATGCCCTCTGCACAGGAAATGCACCGAAGATCAGGAATTTGGAATACTTTGACTTCTGTGCCTGACTTAGCCAAACGCATCTGGGCTTTTCCAAATTTCTCTGAATTGACTGCTCTGAAAACTTTAGTTAACTAGATGGATCTGATCTCTTCTTAATGTGACTGTGAGGCTTGACTGGGGCAGGGAGATCTATGTCAAAGGTGATTCATACATGTGGCTGTTGGCAGGGGGCCTGTTATTTATCAGAACTCTTCATAGAACTCCAAGGGCCCTCCTGACATGGCAGCTGGCTTCACACAAAATTAGGCATCCAAAAAAACAGAGAGCAAGCAGAAAGCCACAGTGTGTTTTACGATCTGGCTTTTGAAGTCATACATGGTCACTTCCATGTGATTAGATGTGAATCACTAAGTCAAGCTAACATTCTAAGGATAGGGAATTAGGAAGCACTTTGAAGGGAGCATCAAAGAAGTTGTGGATTTATTTTGAAGCTCCACCTAATCAAATGGTTTAATCCATCACTTTCCTAATTTACTTGGCCACAGAGTTCTCTCTGCCCATAATACCTACTCAGTTTAGTTCAGTTCAGTTCAGTCGCTCAGCTGTGTCCAAGTCTTTGTGACCCCATGAATCACAGCACGCCAGGCCTCCCTGTCCATCACCAACTCCCGGAGTTTACTCGAACTAGTATAATACCTACTAGCATAGTTAATAGTCCTGTAGACTAGAACATAATCAAGGGAATGCTATATTATACTTTTTTATTTTCACTCACTGAAATGTGGACAAAGAAAAGATATAAATGATGTACATAAATTGGTAATTTGGCAAAATACCATCTTTATATTTTACATTTCTAATTTTGCAAATGTATCTTAACATGTTTTTGGAGAGAAGTTAATGTTACTGAAAAAAATTATACAATATAAAAACAATCCTTTTCCTCACATAACACTTGTAATGCTATGTACAATGTGTTATGGTTGGAGGTACTTTTGATGAAATGCTTCCTGACAGTTGTCCAGCATGGGGGAAAAAAATGGACTATCAATTACCCTGTGAGAGCTGGACAACTTAGACAGCATCAGTATGCATCTTAAGTGAAAACTTTGACAAATCTATTGTAGATCCAAATAATATGTGTTACAGGTGAATATGTGTCCATGGTTCTTAACAAAGAAAAAAATTGCGAATGATTAGCCTAAACAGTTTGGGTGGTTTGCTCCCTTGCAAAGAGTTCAAATGATGACAATGCAAATGCTCTTAATTGCCAAAGAGTTATCCTCTATTTCATGGGCACGGTCCAGTGTTCCTGACCAGTCATTTTAAAGACGTCCGCTTGACGTAATTAATAAATGATGTGAGAGAAAGTAGATAGCTCAGTAAAACACCACAAGTCATAACTGGACTGGATAAGACAGAAACAGTCTAGACAGTCAATAGCAGCACCTGGATTGGCTTTTAACAGTAAGAGACCCTGGACGTGGATGATAGCTACCATCAGAAGAATCCACTCCAGGCAGGAATAGTCTGGTCCTAAGATCCTTACTGTATCCCGGGTGGCTCAGATGGTAAAGAATCTGCCTGCAATGTGAGAGACCTGGGTTTGATCCCTGGGTGGGGAAGACCCCCTGGAGAAGGGAATGGCCACCCACTCCAGTATTCTTGCCTGAGGAATTCCATGGACAGAGGAGCCTGGTGGGCTACAGTCCTTGGGTTTGCAAAGGGTCAGGCATGACTGAAGTGACTAAACATGCTACAAAAGCAAAGCCTGGGGCTGAACCGTGTGGTAGATCCAAAACTGTGTAGAGGAGAAGCGATCAACCAGCTGTGCATTGGGCAGCAGGTTTTCTTGAGGTGAGATCTGAACAGGGCTACCATGTCTGACAGCAGCAGTTTGTTCCACACGCCCTGTGGGGGACTGAGATCAGGGAAGTGGGCAAAAGGACAAGTACCAAAAGAGATGGCAAACAGCTCCTTGTTCTTGTTTTTCTCCAGATCTCCACTGACTGATGGGCTGGATGTAGTTAATATGATGACCAGAACTGTGTTTTCATTCTTTGAAAACCCAGAATTCTCCCACTTTTATTTCAAACTGCCCTTAGTCCTGTTCCCATTTAGACTCTTGTCTTGACCTCTACGACCAAAAGTGTATTTGTGACAAAGGGAAAAAATTTGATACGGATGATGGAAAAAAGTGAGTGAGAAAGTTTTAAAGATTAAGTTGTGGGTAGATCACAGACACCGTAAGGCTGTGGTTCTTAGACTTTAATTCTATTTACAAATTGCTATGGAATATTAATTACGGCATTAGTGAATAAGAGTCATTTTACCACAGGCAAGAAACCATAACTGCACCTCACTGTGGAAATAAAAGTACAAATGATATCTATTATTTTTTAAAAGAACAGTAAATATGAAAGAAAATATGCACCTTTTCACTACTTGTGTGTGCTTGTTGTGTACTTTGTCACTCAATTGTGTCTGACTCTTTGCGACCTTGGCAAGCCTGTAGCCCCCCAGGCTCCTCTGTCCATGGGGATTCTCCAGGCAAGAATACTGGAGTGGGTTGCCATTCCTTCCTCCAGGGGATCTTTCCAGCCCAGGGATTGAACCTAGGTCTCCTTCATTGCAGGTGGATTCTTACAGCCCTTTACTTTCCATATAGAGAAATGAGTCCACGTGGCTGAACTGTGTATGAATTTTGAGTGGCAGCTGCCAAGCTAAACTGAAAATCAGGATTCCTTTCTGGTCCTGGTGTATTGTTGCTAAAATCATCACACTGTCCCTCTATTCCAGGCTCCCATTCAGACAGGCTTCTCTTGGGCACAGGTATCAGTTAGCCAGACATAAACAGATCTACGTAAACTTCATTTGAGGCTCAAAGGTAAACATATGCCACACTTCTACTGTCAAAAAACTAGAAACATAGTGAGTTCTCAGTAGATTATAAGATGAAAAATCAGTCACTATGAATATTACAAATGCTAAATATTAAAGCATTGACAATATATGGGAAAATATGGAAGTGTATGGACTCTAGTGTTAAATATTAAAAAATCACTTAGCGATCCCATTTTATATATCCAGAGATTATATGTGCTCAGTCACTAAGTTGTGTCCAGCTTTCTGCAACCCCATGGACTCTAGCTCCTCCAGGCTTCTCTGTCCATGGGATATCCCAGGCAAGAATACTGGAGTGGGTTGCCATTATAGTAATAAGCATATATGAAAAAACAAGCTATATAAAAACTATATATGTACAATGCTGCATTGTACATATATATTATACATATAAGAAAAATTATATACACTTCCCATAATTATTGTGTGGAGCAGAGAGAAACATTTACAGTAATGTACTGACACTTGAACAGTTCCCTAAAGTCCAGTAAGATCCCAAGGTTAAGAAAGGTCAGATAGAAATGGTCTCAGGGCCTGGAAAGTAATTCTGGTCCAGAGAATGGGTGGTGGCCAATATGAGAGGCCACACTGCAGTATGACCCCAGGGCAGCTGAAATCCTGACTCCTGGAGAGAAGGTGCCAGGAATACATTCAGTTCAATTCAGTCGCTCAGTCGTGTCCGACTCCTTGCGACCCCATGGACGGCAGCACGTCAGGCTTCCTGTCCATCGTGAACTCCCAGAGCTTGCTCAAATTCATGCCCATCGAGTCAGTGATGCGATTGAACCATCTCATCCTCTGTCGTCCCCTTCTCCTGCCTTCCATCTTTCCCAGCATCAGGGTCTTTTCCAGTGAGTCAGTTCTTTGCATCAGGTGGTCAATATTGGAGTTGCAGTTTCAGCATCAGTCCTTCCAATGTATATTCAGGACTGATTTCCTTTAGGATGGACTGGTTGGATCTCCTTGCAGTCCAAGGGACTCTTAAGAGTCTTCTCCAACACCTCAGTTCAAAAGCATCAATTCTTCTGCACTCAGCTTTCTTAATAGTCCACTCTCACATTCATACATAACTACTGGAAAAACCATAGCTTTGACTAGACAGACCTTTGTTGGCAAAGGAATGTCTCTGCTTTTTAATATGCTGTCTAGGTTGGTCATAACTTTTCTTCCAAGGAGTAAGTGTCTTTTAATTTTCATGGCTGCATTTGCAGTGATTTTGGAGCCCCCAAAAGTAAAGTCTGCCACTGTTTCCACTATTTCCCCATCTATTTGCCATGATGTAATGGGACCAGATGACATGATCTTAGTTTTCTGAATGTTGAACTTGAAGCCAACTTTTTCACTCTCCTCTTTCACTTTCATCAAGAGCCTCTTTAGTTCTTCCCTTTCTGCCATAAGGGTGCTGTCATCTGCATGTCTGAGGTTATTGATATTTCTCCCGACAATCTTGATTCCAGCTTATGCTTCATCCAACCTGGCATTTTGCATGATGTACTCTGCATATGAGTTAAATAAAGCAGGGTGACAATATACAGCCTTGATGTACTCATTTCCTTACTTGGAATCAGTCTGCTGTTCCATGTCTAGTTCTAACTATTGCTTCTTGACTTGCATACAGATATCTCAGGAGGCAGGTCAGGTGGTTTGGTATTCCCGTCTCTTGAAGAATTTTCCACAGATTGTTGTGATCCACACAGTCAAAGACTTTGTACTGGTCAATAAAGCAGAAGTAGATGTTTTTCTGAACTCTCTTGCTTTTTCGAAGATCCAGCATCGGATATTGGCAAATTGATCTCTGGTTCCTATGTCTTTTCTAAAGCCAGCTTGAACATGTGGAAATTCACAGTTCAAAAACTATTGAAGTCTGGTATGGAGGATTTTGAGCATGACTTTGCTAGTGTGTGAGATGAGTGCAATTGTGCCATAGTTTGAACATTCTTTGTCATTGCCTCTCAGGGATTGGAATGAAAATTGACCTTTTATAGTCTTGGGGCCACTGCTGAGTTTTCCAAATTTTCTGGTATATTGAGTGTAGCACCTTCACAGCATCATCTTTCAGGATTTGAAATAGCTCAACTGGAATTCTATCACCTCCACTGGCTTTGTTTGTAGTGATGCTTCTTAAGACCCACTTGACTTTACATTCCAGGATGTCTGGCTCTAGGTGAGTGATTATAACATTGTGGTTATCTGGGTCATGAAGATTTTTTTGTGTGTAGTTCTTCTGTGTATTCTTGCCACCTCTTCTTAATATCTTCTGCTTCTATTAGGTCCATACCATTTCTCTCCTTTATTGTGCCCATCTTTGCATGATATGTTCCCTTGGTATTTCTAATTTTCTTGAAGAGATCTCTAGTCTTTCCTATTCTATTGTTTTCCTCTATTTCTTTGCATTGATCATTGAGGAAGGCTTTCTTTTCTTTTCTTATCTTTTTATCTTAAAAGAAGATAAGTGAGTGAGAAGGCTCACTCACCTAGAGCCACACATCCTGGAATGGGAAATCAAGTGGGCCTTAGGAAGCATCACTAGGAAGAAATCTAGTGGAGGTGATGGAATTCCACTTGAGCTATTTCAAATCCTAAAAGATGATGCTGTGAATGTGCTGCATTCAATATACCAGCAAATTTGGAAAACTCAGCAGAGGCCACAGGATAGGAAAAAGTCAGTTTTCATTCCAATCCCAAAGAAAGAGGCAGTGCCAAAGAATGTCCAAACTACCACACAACTGTACTCATCTCACATGCTAGCTCCTTGGAAGGAAAGTTATGACCAACCTAGACAGCATATTAAAAAGCAGAGACATTACTTTGTCAACAAAGGTCCATCCAATCAAGGTTATGGTTTTTCCAGCAGTCATGTATGGATGTGAGAGTTGGACTATTAAGAAAGCTGAGTACCAAAGAATTGATGCTTTTGAACTGTGGTGTTAGAGAAGACTTTTGAGAGTCCCTTGGACTGCAAGGAGATCAAATGAGTCTATCCTAAAGGAAATCAGTCCTGAATATACATTGGAAGGACTAATGCTGAAGCTGCAACTCCAATACTTTGGCAACCTGATGCAAAGAGCAGACTCATTGGAAAAGACCCTGATGCTGGGAAAGATTGAAAGCAGGAGGAGAAGAGGATGACAGAGGATGAGATGGTTGGATGGCATCACTGATTCTATGGACATGAGTTTGAGTAAGCTCCGGGAGTTGGTGATGGGCAGGGAAGCTTGTCATGCTGTAGTCCATGTGGTCGCAAAGAGTCAGACATGACTGAGTGACTGAGCTGAACTGAAGTCACAATCTTCTATAAATGCTCAGATAGGAAGTGTAAGAGGCAAATCCCTAAGAGTACTTCTGATTAAGTTCAACAACTTATCTCCATTCATATAACTTCAGGGTTAAAAGACTTCTTAAAAATCTTTGTGAAATTTCAGGGAGAAACCCAACGGTGGTCCAAGGCTGTTGAATGGAAAAGTTTGCAAGCTAAAAATATGTATAGCAATTACATGTTAGTGACCCAATTTTAAAGTGAAAGGAGATATGTCTATCACTGTGCCCTAGAGTCAGTCTAAGAGCTCAGCATACTTAGCAGTGATTCCTCAAAACTTATTCAATAACAGAGTCAAGACTGAGTACATTTTTTTGTGTAAGTCACTGATTGCTGGGAATAAGAGATGTGTCTAGCCAAGGTGTACAGAGAAAAAAGGACAAAGATCTTAGAAATATTGATCTATGTCCTGTGATAGCATGAGACAGAAATATCTTCTATTATTTTCACAGAAAATCTATTTTTCTTTACCTTAAAGTGAATGTATCATTTATATAATACATATTTTCTTGGGGTGTTGAATGATAGTACTTTGAAGGTACTATTTTTATTTTATTTTCCTCTGTTCGCCCATAATACACAGTGGCTTAAGCTTTTTACAGGTGGAAAGTACATCTGTGGGGCTGAGAGGGGAAGAGAGGGAGGCAGCCAGGCAGTAGAAGTTGAGAGGGAGGGTGGAACTGACCTAGCAGACTTCTGAAAAACAATGTGGCAGGAGAAGTCTGTGACGCAACTTTGTAATTTTTGTTATACTTGAGAGGCCTTGGAAGAGGTCTGCACTAGATTAGATTGCTGTCAGATGCCTATGGGTTCAATATTTTCTCAGAAACTCCAGTGTATAAATGAGAATCAGACTCTAAGGTCAGTTCCCTGGTAAACCATCCTCAGGCCTGTAAGAGTATCCTCCTCTCTTCACTCGGGATTACATTCCATCACTAGAAGAGCCACCATCACAGTCATAACAGCCATTTAATGCTGAAAATGCACTGAGAGAACCACCTCCCAAATCAGATCTGTCAGCCTCCACAGCAGCTGGTTTGCCCACCGTGTAAGCTGTATGCCGGGAAGCCCCGCTGCCTACGGTCACAGGGCCGCTCTGTGCACCCACAGTCACAGAGGATACCAGCAATACTTTGCTTACAAAAGTACCGCAGAGGCGCAATCTTGGGGAAACACCCAGCTCCTTTCTGAGCCAAGATCCTTCTCTTTAACATCCTTCTCTTCTACCCACCATTAGAAGGTAGCTCTGGCTTTTCCAGACCTGTAAGGACCACTCAACACGGATCGTGTGACTTTACTGCCACTTTCTTAATCCTACCCCAGGTCAAGGAAGAAGCCCAATTTTCAGCTCAACATTGAACTCTAAGACCATCCTTTCCTTTAATCTCAGATCCATCTCCTCACCTGTCAGCAGCCTGGGTACCAAATACAGTAGTAGCTAGGATGTGTATCTGGGGAGCAGTAAAGTGTGGTCTTCCTCCTGCAAGGTCATCATTACCCACAACCCAGACTCACCCTCCCTGCCTTAGAAACATGCTCTGGCAAATATAATGGAGGCTAGAATAGGTAGATCCTTGAATTTCTGTTTTAAAAAATGAGCTTTTCCCTCAAATTAAACGGCTGTTGAAGTAATGTCTAAATTATAGAGCAGTTTCTTCTTTGCTGAATTTTTATCCAACCTCTTTGTTTTGTGCAGGTCCAAGGCATATCTGTGGTGGGTCAGCAAGCTGACACCTTACACAGCTTTTGACTGATAAGTGTTTCTGAACACTAAAGAGCTGGGAGAGGCTGCTGACCCAGGAAGTATTTTGACTATTTGAAGGAGTCAAATATAATAGCAAGTTATTACAGATGTAGGACACAGAATGGAAGTTAGAAAATGTTTTGGACTTTTGCATACAATAAACCAACCTCTAGGCCTTTTAACTGGTCAAAGACAATCTTCAGATTCTCTTATCTTATGTGGATCTAGTCAAAAATAATTAGGTAATCATCACTGGACCAGACTCTGTATATTATGCCTGACAGACTGGTTTTTAAACAATGTTTATTAAATTGAATTAAATTGAAGGCCCTTTGGGAAATTACTATTTCTTTTACTTTAGAAAATCCCTTTAGTGATAGTCTTTGCTAAAATTTGTGATGTGGAATATTGGCACAGAAAATGGGCACTTAGGTTGAACTTAAGAAGATTGATTCATGGTAGAATGGAAAGTGACCTAGCCTTGGTTCTAGTTCTAATTCTCCTACTGCTTGACTATGTGATGACAAGCAAGGTGAGACTCAGTTTCCTCATTTTTTCAAATAGAGGGCTGTGACTGACTAATTCCTTTAAGATTAAAATTTCCGATATTTTAATGCCTTCAAGGTCAAGGTGACTTCTTTTGTAAATTCCTGAGCCACTAAGATCTAACTTTCATGATAAGAGTTAGAAATGGAAATGGAAAAGGACCAAGGGCTGACCAATTCAGCCATTCAGAGATGAAAAGTAGTGTGCCCTCACACCACCCATGGAAGGAATGAGCGCTTAGTTCATCCTGACATCAGAGGACTCAGTTAATTTATTTCCAACCTCATCTCAGGCCGGCAAAATCCTTCCATTCAAGGGTGTGAGAGAAAAATCCAGGGCACCCTGGTCATTAATGTTTGGGACAAAAGATGTCATGACTTTTGTTCTATTCTGAGTGGCATTTCATTCAGCAGAAATTGTAAACATGCTTGGCATGTCTTAGTTGTCACTTTCCTATAGAAGATCTTTAGACAGCATGCTGGCCTGATGCCAAGTGAGACATTTGTTCCTCTAATTTCCCATACAGTAGCTATTTATCTGTCTCCCAGGCAATTCTAACTATAGTGTCTCAGAAGCAGATTAGAAGTTTAGTCAAGAAAGACTGCAGGCCCTACTGGACCCAGCTAATCAAATGGCTGTCAGAGGATAAATATGAGTGAAAATAAAACAAAGGAGAGATTTCAACGTCTACAGAATAGAGATGTAGTGACTAGTTACCTCTTAATTATTAAAATATATTTTTTCAAGAGCATATATATCATAGCTACACATTATTTAACCTTGATAGTGAGACATTTGCTTTGCTCACAGTAATTATCACATGAAATTTGCTTGAATTTTGAAACTTCGTATTTCCACCAGAGAATAGCCTCAGCAAATACACTAAGGAGGATGAATGATTTTGTAGAAAATGCATTTTGATTATTTCTCAGTGTTTCAATTTATATTTCAAATTTAAATTATATTCCAAAAATATTGAAGAAGCTCACAGTAAAAGACACATGTGACAGAAGAATAAGATTATAACCAAGACTCAAATTTACATAAGAGTTTTATACTAAGTTGGCATACATATACAGTCTTAATCCTTTGACTAATTGTAAAAATTTGTGGATAGGCTGCTTGGAAAGATTGGGACATGTTAGATTTATTTCTTTCCCTCTGTACCGAGAGAGGCAGTAAATTTTACTGGGCACTTATGTATTAGGCACCATCAGAGGCTTCATAAATATGGACATTTAAGCATCCAAGAATTCAAGAAGGTGGATTTAATTTTTCTCCTTTTGCATATAAGGAAACTATGTCTCTTAGTCATCCCAAATAATTTCCTTAAAACACACAATAAGTGAAGAATTGAGATTCTATCCCAAGTGTCCTTGGACTGTAAGATGTGTGCTCCTTACGCTATCTCCTGTGTTCCAACCAAAATACAGAGTTCTAACATTGGTTGAGATAAGAATCAACTTTATGCCCACTCACTACCCATGGGCTAATAAGAATTGTATTTCACTCAGGAGGTTGATGGGGGCTTCCCTGATAGCTCAGTTGGTAAAGAATCTGCCTGCAAGGCAGGAGACCTTGGTTCAATTCCTGGGTCAGGAAAATCCCCTGGAGAAGGGAAGGGTTACCCATTCCAGTATTCTTGGGTTTCCCTTGTGACTCAGCTGATAAAGAATCTGCCTGCAGTGTGGGAGACCTGGGCTTGATCCCTGGGTTGGGAAGATCCTCTGGAGGAAGGGAAAGGCTACCCACTCCAGTATTCTGGCCTGGAGAATTCCATGGACTGTATAGCCCATGGGGTCGCAAAGAGTTAGACACAACTGAGCAACTTTCACTTTCAGGAGGTTGATGAAGAAAAAAGCCATAGTATTTGTAACTAGAGCATCCTCGTGGAGACTTAAGAGTGATAGCTGCTAGTTGAGCCCGAAAAGGAGCCAGAAGGAGCATGGGCCATGGGGGTCCATGGAGAGTTAACAGATAGACGGATATGATGATAATGAAAAAGGTTGGTGCAGCCAGAAGAGCTGAGCCTCATTATTTGCATTTGTACATTTACAAAATATTTATTTATTTGGCTGTTCCAGGTCTTAGTTGTGCATGCAGGATTTTTTAGTTGTGGGGTGTGGGTTCTGCTGTAGTTCCCGAGCAGGAATCAAAATCAGACCCCTGATTTGGGAGCACAGAGTCTTAGCCACTGGATGACCAGGGAAGTCCCCATTTGTACATTTTTAAGTGGTACATTTTGAAGCTGTAAAATTTGTAAAGTTAATCTGGCTCCAGGGGTTCACACCTCTTTTCTACATCACATTAGCATCTTGTGGCTTCTCGGCTAATGGTTACCCCCATTTATCTATTTAAGTTTTAGTGTTTCTACTCGCTGTGTATGTAATTTATATGTTAGAACTGTAAACTTTCCTCCACTAAAAAAATTGTATTTCTCAGTTTTTATTCCTCATTAATTTTGTACATGTATGCATATGTATGTACATAGGTGTGTACATGCTCAGTCATGTGCAACGTATTGCAACTGCATTGATTGTAACCTGCCAGGCTCCTCTGTCCATGGAATTTTCCAGGCAAGAATACAGGAGTGGGTTGCCATTCCTTTCTCCAGGGGTTCTTTCTGAGCCAGGGATTGAACCTGCATCTGGCAGGCAGATTCTTTGCCACTGTGCCACCTATGTGTATATATTATATATGTATATGAAATTTAGACTTTTTAAGTATCACAATCTGAAAGGAGTTACTTAAGGTGAAACATTAAAGAGATGCTTTTTTCTTAAGGTTCAGTCTTCTCCTGCACGATGCCAATTTTCCAGTTTTCTATAATTGATCCTGTCATAGGTTATCCTCGATTTCTCCTTAGTACATTGATATATGCAGCTTCAAACTCACCTTTCTTTACATATCCAAATGCTTTGACTCATCCAGAAGCCAAGCATATTTTGTGAACCAAACTAAATGTGACTTTTGGGAGCTAGAACTGCGGATGCTTCCAAGTGCTCCATGTCCAGGAATGCTATGTGCCACCACTGGCAGCCGCATGGTATTCTTTGGAGGGAAGCATGTCAGTTTCCATGAGTGTAACAGGAGGTCAACACCATCATTTTTTCCTTGGGATTGTACTTAGTGACCACTGTTGGTGGCAACTGTAACAACCCTAAGAGAAGTGTAGCTTTTAAAACAAGTGTGGGTTGCATGTTTAGGGTAAGGGAATGTACAAAGAAGACAGCATCTCCCTTTCTCATGACTTATTTTATCATTTCTTTTTTTTTAAAATTTTACTCTATTGGAGTACAGTTGATTTACAATGTTGTATTAGTTTCTGGTGGACAGCAAAGTAATTCCATTATAATATATATAATAGTCTGCATCTATGAATCCCCAACTCCCAACACATCCCCCTCCCTCTGTTGTCTATGCTCACAGTTCAGTTTTCTTTTTACGAGTCAGACTTTCAGTTAAGGAAGAACGTACTGCAAACGTTTCATTAGAGGAAGCATAAATAGCCATATTGGCGTTCCTCAAAAGGAGGGCAATTTCTAAAGAATTGAAAGATTTATCAATGAGGTCTGCATGGGGCGGACCCCAGTCTGGGTTCAGTAGACAATGTTTGATGTTGAGTCATATTTTGTTGACAACTGTTGTTTTCTTTATATAACACTTCAAGGAGAAAGGAAATTGATTATATATACACATGACCTGTGTGAATATATGATTATAACTTAGGACCATTCAAAGTTGCATTCAACAGAGACTCAGCATGAACCAGTATTATACCAGTATGATACCAGTATTATATTCTTCTCTCACCTTAATGCACTTGCAAATAATCACTCATTTTCCACATAGGAGGGCCTTAGCAATCTTACTGTTAGTATGTAGACAGTAAGACAGTGCAGACATCCAGATTTTCTGGCAAATTCTCTTTCCAAATTATGTTTAGCTTGAGGTCTGAGTCTGGAAAGTGAGCAAGCTACTACTGGCCCCTTATTTGCTCTTTGATTTGTTTTCCAGTTACTCTCTCCAAAGGTGGCTGGATCCTTAAGGGTTATCACTCGCTCTAGTGGAGGTTTTTTCCCTTCCAGGTGTCCTGCAGTTGGGTTAGACTGCATCCTCACAGAAATTGTCTGAACTTAGGGAATCTTTAACAACTCTGCTTATCAGTTTAATCTTAAAAGATCTCAAAGAGTGTAAAGTTTAAAAAAAAATATTGCTTTCAGTCAATGTATAAACAAAATTCTACTAATTAGATTTCTTCTATTTTATTTCTGAAACTCTGAATCACTAGCTACAGTTAACTCTAGGCTAGGTTCTGTTGGGTCTAAGAGGGTTACTTAGGTAATATGCTATTTATTCAAAAAATGTCAGAACAACTGCAAATACAGTTCAAAAGATGGCCCAGTGGTAAAGAATTTGCCTGCCAATGCAGGAGAAATAAGAGATGCAGCTTTGTTCCCTGGGTTGGGAAGATTTCCTGGAGAAGGAAATGGCAACCCACTTTACAATTCTTGCCTGCAAAACTCCATGGACAGAGGAGCCTGGTGGGCTACAGTTCATAGGATCACAAAGAGTCAGACATGACTGAGCATGCACTCAACACAACACACACATAAGTATATTTTTAATAGATAGTATCAGCTCAATTAAGAAATATTTTGGGAATTACTCTTCTTTAATGAATTATTAAACAAATAAAAAGGCTTACAGATCTTATAAGACTTTTGGTTTTTTTTGGTTGCTTGTGTAAAAAGTCAGCTAAGACAACTGGGAGTCTATTATCACTGCTTTAATGCAATTTTTCCGTAGCTACTCATTATTTTGTCTGTTCTGCAACTTTCACACCCTTCCTCTAGTGACAGTGCCCCAACTTTCTTTGGAGAAATATTCCTCCCCATTCCATGTGGTTGTGCTGGTGCCTGCAATTAGAATGTTCCATCCATGTGGTCATGTTACACGATGCTGACCACCATGACTGGCTTCCTATTACACGTGCCTCTCCAAAATTCCTGTATGCTGGAAGCAGTCTGTAGAACATGTATGTCTTTTTCAATTTCTAATTATGAGTTCTCTACTCAGTACTAGTCTCTTCCAAAGATGCTCATAACAGCAACCATAAAGATAGAGATTTTTATAGCTCTGAAGGCTCAGATAATTCCTGATACTGGACACTGAACACTCCACTGAGGTGCTGGTCTTTTTCTAACCTCACGGTCCTATTACAGTCATGTAACTTTTCAGTCTTTTGCTTGCATCTCATACTGCATCCCTCCCACATTTGTCAGTTTTTGGTAACATGTGTTCTCTACCTGTAAACTCAAAGGCTGATCCACAGGAGACTCTAGACTAGCTTCACAGATCAAGGGAATGCATTTTCAGTTGGTAGAAAAAGAGAAAAAAAAAGTTTCAAAATTACTTAATTAAAATACGTCTGCCACAAAGAGAGAACTGATTTCCTAAGAAATTGATAAATCTGTTGAACCTGTGAAAAAATTAATCACAAAATTAATATCAGACTTCTGAAAGTTGATTAATTTCCTGAACTCACACATAACATAAAACAAGTCAAATTCTCTGTACACCCTTACTGGGTCATGTAACTGCTGACTTGCAATAATTCATTCTCTGCAATGTGCCTCCGGCATTTAGAGGACCATCCCATTTTATGCCAAGTCAGTTCTCAGTTACTTGCATGAAAAGGCAAGAAGCCAGAGAGTCATAGTGAAAGTTGAAATTCTCTCTTGACATGAATTTGAGCAAACTCTGGTAGATAGTGGAGGACAGAGGAGCCTGGCGTTGCAGTCTATGGGGTCACAAAGTGTCAGATACGACTTAGCAACTGAATAACAGCAACTGGGACGCTAGATATTAGACCTGGGGTCCAACTCCCACAGAGAAGCTCCAAAATGTGACTAATATAACGCCGTGCTTTCAGTTCAGTCTCAGCTAAGTGCTGCATTCAGAGGAAGTACACATCCAAATGTCCAGAAGGAATATAAAGCAACTGAAATCTTATGTGTCAGGGCAAAGAGAGGGATTTTATATCATGCCATGTGCCAAAACTATTACACATACATTCTTTCACCCTCTTCCTCAAAGGTCTTTATATCACAGTATGACACCCACCACCTACCACATCCACAATTGTTCCTCTCTTCTGACTATCCTAATTTCTCCCCATATAGTTTTTCCTCTCTCTCTGTTTCTCCTATTTCCTTTTCCTTTTTTCCTTCCAATGGTTCCTTGTCCTTCCCAACAGAATTCAATGCAGACTTTCTAAGGTTTTATATTAGTAGAGGTCCAGTCAAGAGACAAAAACAAGAGCAAAAAGATCTTAAAGGGTTAACTAGGAATAAAGTTGGTAACTAAGAAAATGAAAAGGCAAAAAGACAACTTTAGGATGTTGTAGAAGAGCAACCACAAGAAGCCACACCCACTCCAGCAATGATATAAAAAAGACGATGGTGAAATCACTAAAGCTTAGAAACCTAGGGGATAGCTCCATGTGGCTAAAACTCTGACCTCTGAGGAGGAAGCACTGCTTGGCAGGTGTAAGAGTTTAATGACCCCTCCTACAGGTCTTGAGAAAACGGAAATCTGTGTTCAGTTACTGCTCTAAAAAGAAACTCCTTGGCTGGAAGAAAGAAATTTTGCTACAGGGACTTTCACAGAAGAGGCAAGCAGAGAAATAGCCCATGGGAAGCACACAGGAAGGAGCAAGTCTCTTGCACCTCTTTGAGAAGCGAAAGTTGCTCAGTCGTGTCCAACTCTTTGTGGCCCCATGGTCTATATAGTCCATGGAATTTCTCCAGGCCAGAATACTGGAGTGGGTAGCCTTTCCCTTCTCCAGGAGATCTTTCCAACCCAGATATTGAACCCAGGTCTCCCACATTGCAGGCAGATTCTTTACGGGCTGAGCCACCAGGGAAGCCCAAGAATACAGGAGTGGGTAGCCCATCCCTTCCCCAGGGCGTCTTCCTGACCCGGGAATCGAACCGGGGTCCCCTGCATCGCAAGCAGATTCTTTACCAGCTGAGCTGCCAGGGAAGCTCAAACTGTATTAGCTACCTCTTGCGCCCTCTATTGGCAGAGCCTAGCATAGAGTCAGGTGGCAAAAACAAAATGGGGTTCACAGAAGCTCATGCTCAGCATCAGGGACAGGTGACACAAGCGTGTATTTGGAGTTGGAACAGCAGTGCAGTAACTGGCATAGTCTGTCTCTGGCTACTTCGCATCCGCACGCAGTATCCTCCGCATATTTTTCCTTTCATACAATATAAATATGCTGTTTCTGCCTAAGACAATGCAACTACCTTCACAAATGAAGACATTATCACTCTCGCTCCAAAAAGGAGTTACAAAGTCTAATAAGCAGTGTATCCATTTCTGGCCTCTGTGTATTACTCCTAAATTCAGTCCCAATTGCATCCAAATATTCTGTTACTTAAAGACTAAACTGTAAAGTCAACCTCCAACAAAACTTGTATAAATGAATGATGAAACAGGAGACAGAAGAAAATAGTTAATCCGTATAAATGCATAAGCATACAAAGATATCGATATATAGATATAAAGACACACACTCACAGACAAAGCAAATAAGAAAATGCGGTCTCTTATTTTTTTTAATTTTGTAACTAGTCAAGAGGCCACAGTAGATACATATGTAACTTCCTTCTTGCAATACACATTCTAAATCTTTTTGCTTGCTTCTGCTCATTTAGTAATTTACCTGGTTTGGTCACTCAAATTCATTCCTGGAGGATCTGAATTCTTAGTGAGTTTGTCTTTTGTTACTGGTTGTAGTAATTTTCTTTTCTTTTTTTTTTTTTTTGTGTGTGTGTGTGTTCTTTTTTTTATTTTATTTTATTTATTTATTTATTTTTTTTAATTTTCTTTTTCTTTTCTTTTTTTTTTTTTTTCAGTGGGTTTTGTCATACATTGATGTGAATCAGCCATAGAGTTACATGAATTCCCCATCCTGGTCTCTCATCCCACCTCCCTCTCCACCCGATTCCTCTGGATCTTCCCAGCCCAACAGGCCCAAGCACTTGACTCATGCCTCCCACCTGGGCTGGTGGTCTGTTTCACCACAGATAATACACATGCTGTTCTCTCGAAACATCCCACCCTCCCCTTCTCCCACAGAGTTCAAAAGTCTGTTCTGTACTTCTGCGTCTCTTCTTCTGCCCTGCATATAGGGCCATCGTTACCATCTTTCTAAATTCCATATATATGTGTTAGTATACTGTAATGTTCTTTATCCCTCTGGCTCACCTCACTCTGTATAATGGGCTCCAGTTTCATCCATCTCATTCGAACTGATTCAAATGAATTCTTTTTAACGGCTGAGTAATATTCCATGGTGTATATGTACCACAGCTTCCTTATCCATTCATCTGCTGATGGGCATCTAGGTTGCTTCCATGTCCTGGCTATTATAAACAGTGCTGCGATGAACATTGGTGGATTGGAAGAATCAATATTGTCAAAATGGCTATTCTACCCAAAGCAATCTATAGATTCAATGCAATCCCTATCAAGCTACCAACGGTATTTTTCACAGAACTAGAACAAATAATTTCACAATTTGTATGGAAATACAAAAAACCTCGAATAGCCAAAGTAATCTTGAGAAAGAAGAATGGAACTGGAGGAATCAACCTGCCTGACTTCAGACTCTACTACAAAGCCACAGTCATCAAGACAGTATGGTACTGGCACAAAGACAGAAATATAGATCAATGGAACAGAATAGAAAGCCCAGAGATAAATCCACGAACCTATGGACAGCTTATCTTTGACAAAGGAGGCAAGGATATACAATGGAAAAAAGACAATCTCTTTAACAAGTGGTGCTGGAAAAACTGGTCAACCACTTGTAAAAGAATGAAACTAGAACACTTTCTAACACCATACACAAAAATAAACTCAAAATGGATTAAAGATCTAAATGTAAGACCAGAAACTATAAAACTCCTAGAGGAGAACATAGGCAAAACACTCTCTGACATAAATCACAGCAAGATCTTCTATGACCCACCTCCCAGAATATTGGAAATAAAAGCAAAAATAAACAAATGGGACCTAATGAAACTTAAAAGCTTTTGCACAACAAAGGAAACTATAAGTAAGGTGAAAAGACAGCCCTCAGATTGGGAGAAAATAATAGCAAATGAGGAAACAGACAAAGGATTAATCTCAAAAATATACAAGCAACTCCTGAAGCTCAATTCCAGAAAAATAAATGACCCAATCAAAAAATGGGCCAAAGAACTAAACAGACATTTCTCCAAAGAAGACATACAGATGGCTAACAAACACATGAAAAGATGCTCCACATCGCTCATTATCAGAGAAATGCAAATCAAAACCACAATGAGGTACCATTACACGCCAGTCAGGATGGCTGCTATCCAAAAGTCTACAAGCAATAAATGCTGGAGAGGGTGTGGAGAAAAGGGAACCCTCTTACACTGTTGGTGGGAATGCAAACTAGTACAGCCACTATGGAAAACAGTGTGGAGATTTCTTAAAAAACTGGAAATAGAACTGCCATATGACCCAGAAATACCACTTCTGGGCATACACACTGAGGAATCCAGATCTGAAAGAGACACGTGCACCCCAATGTTCATGGTTGTAGTAATTTTCTATTAACTTTTATTTCTGTAGAAATGCTGTATGGAATATGATGACAGATGAAAACAAAACAAAACAAAACAAAACCCTTTTGTAAGTCCGTGAAAGGGAAATCTGGAAGAAACATAATATGCAGCAAAGAAAACTGATGTCCAGAATATGTTTCTGTTCCAGGGATGACAAATCAGTAGTCACGTGGGAAGAAGTCCAGTGTCACGGGTCTGTTATCAGGTACTGGATGGTCTGTCTGGTCCCTGCTTTTGGCAGGTGAGGCATCTAGCCTTGGTGAGGAGAAGTCCATGTTGCTGAAGTCATGCGTTGTCCCTCCATCCCTATCAACATTGCCACCATTGACTAACTGGCTGCCGTGTGCATCCATGGTCATCCTTGGGATAAGAGGCTGAATGACATTCATAGATCAGAGAAAGTGGCCAACCAAATGGACCACACAATGTCTGACCACTGCGTGCTATACGCTTTGGCACTTTTTCAGGGCTCCTCCCGAGTGATACTAGACTGCTGCATTTGGCCACTTTCAGTGGGGTCTCCATACTGTGTAGAACTATCTGTAGGCTAGAGTGAGTGGTGTTTTCCCTCACTCCCCTATTATAAAATTATGGGATCTTAAGTGAGAAGATGCTAGTAGAAGTTGATGTCAAAGAAGCATGAAGCACCTGCCCATGCAACTAGCTTGTGTCATTTGGACCTGCTCAAGAACAGTCTCATATATAACTTCACCAAATGCCTTTGCCAACTGATAACAGGTGCTTCACTTATACCTTAGTGAGTTAAGCAGCACCCGAGCATAATGGGAATCTCAGTTACATAGCCAAAGTCCCATAGTTCTACGTTCAGTCTCTACCCCTGGTTCAGTAGTAAGCCAGAAGCTGTTTCTCAAAAGAAAAACAATTATCAGCAAAAGAGAGAATAGATTTCCTCCAAAATTCTAAAGGTCTGCACTGAAATTATTCCTATTGGTGTTTATCAGAGGTTCCACATAGCATCTGTACTCAAGTATCACTGGATCCGCTGGGTCATTAGGTAAAAGTGGAAGAAGTGGTTTGTACTGCACAGCACCAAAGTCTTATCTTAACTCTGGTCCTTTCCTCCACAAAGGCACCTTCTTAAGCTTCAGAGTAACACATTCAAATCTGGTGCATGTTGCTTCAAAACAAACAAGGCCATCAAACACTACGCCTTTTCATTTTTACTGGAAGGTGTGCAAAGTGCAGCAACCTGAGTTTCGCTGTTGAGAGCTAACTTGATAGTCCTCTGACCATTTCGCTTGAAGTGGTAGATGCGTGATATTTCACTTGGTTTATCTCCCGCTCTCACATTCATGTATGAGGAAGCATCTCAAATACTTGTTACTTATGCAAATTATATCCAATCAGCAAAATGCTATCAGTGGCAATGGAATCAGGAATTTCATCTCAAATATGGCATTTCCTATTTTCATCCCTGGTTTACAGAAGAGAGTCGTCACAGGCTTTCCAGAGTTTCAGGTACTTCACACATGTGTTGTTGCATGTGTTTCTCAATAGCTGAGGAAAGGGAATGTCTTCTGAGCCCTGTTGGGAGATGTTGTTGACATACTGGTGTACAGTTTGCATATGATGTAATTTCTCCAATATTTATATCTCCCTAAGCCTTTTAAATTAAAAGACACTTGCTCCTTGGAAGAAAAGCTATTGCAAACCTAGAGAGCATATTCAAAAGCAGAGACATTCCTTTGCCAACAAAGATTCATATAGTCAAAGCTATGATTTTTCCAGTATGTATGGATGTGAGAGTTGGACCATCAAAAAGGCTGAGTACCAAAGAACTGATGCTTTTGGACTGTGATGCCAGAGAAGACTCTTGAGAGTCCCCTGGACTGCAAGGCAATCTAACCAGTCCATCCTAAAGGAAGTCAGTCCTGAATATTCATTGGAAGGACTGATGCTGAAGCTGAAGCTCCAATACTTTGGTCACCTAATGCGGAGAGCCAACTCATGAGAAAAGACCCTGGTGATGGGAAAGATTGAAGGCAGGAGGAGAAGGGGATGACAGAGGATGAGATGGTTGGATGTTATCACCAACTCAATAGACATGAGCTTGAGCAAGCTCTGGAAGATGGTGATGGACAGGGAAGACTTGTGTGCTCCAGTCCATGGGGTGGCAAAGAATCGGACATGACTGAGTGACTGAACAACAAAAAGCCTTTGAATTCCTTTCGCTACATTTTGCCATGAAAGTTTTGCCATCTCTACTGCAACACACCAAGGAAACTGCTTGAATCAGTTCTAGCTCTATGGCCTAACACATTAAATCCGGAATCTTTTAAAACTGCAGAAGCAACTGACAAGGGGTTAATCCCCAAAATATACAAACAGCTCATGCAGCTCAATATCAAAAGAAACAAGCAGCTCATCAAAAAATGGGTAGAAGACATAAATAGCTAATGCTCTAAAGAAGACATTCAGATGGCAAAAAGTCCATGAAAAAATTCTCAACATTACTAATTATTAGAGAAACACACATCAAAACTACAAGGAAGTATCATCTCATGCTCATCAGAATGGCCATCATCAAAAATTCTATCAACCATAAATTGCTGAACAGGCTGTGGAGAAAAGGAAACCTTCCTATACAGTTGGTGGGAACGTAAATTGGTACAGCCACTATGGTGAACACTATGGAGATTCCTTAAAAAACTAAAAATAAGAGTCACCATATGACCTGGAAACCCCACTCCCGGGCATAGAAATGAAGAAAACCATAATTCAAAAAGATACATGTACACCAGTGTTCGCTGCAGCATTATTTACAATAGGCAGGACACAGAAACAAGCTAAATATCCATCCACAGAGGAATGGACAAGGAAGGTGTGGTACATACATACAACAGAATATTTCTCAGCCATAAAAAATCAAAATAAAGCCATTTGCAGCTATAAAAAAGAACTGAATATCTGCCATTTTTAGCACCATGCATGGACTTGGAGGGCATTATGCTAAGTGAAATAAGTCAAGCAGAGAAAAACAAATACTGTATGTTATTACTGATATGTAGAACCTAAAAGATACAACAAACTAATAACTGTAACAAAAAAGCAGCAGACTCACAGCTACGGAGAACTAGTGCCCGCCAGTGGGGGGAAGGCTATATGGGGTGGTGAAGTGGGCGCAGCAAACAGGATGAGCCATAGGGATGTATTGTACAACAAGAGGCATGCAGCCAACACTTACAATTTGCTTAATAACTGTAAGTGGAGTGAAACCTTTCAAAGTTGTATAAAAAATTTAAAGTTAAAAAAAAAAAACAAAGTAAAATTACACCCCATGAGTAAATACGGTCTGATTTTATTCTATATCCCATCTTCTTCGTTCTACCTTCCCCACTTAAAACTGACTTTGGCACATATTCCCTAGGTTTCTATCAACATATTTTTGCAAAACCTTACACTTGTTTTTTGTGTATAAACTATCTCCCTCGGGTCAGATTTTGTACTTGACCAAAGGAACATGCTGAAATCTGACCCTAGTTATAAGTCTAGTGACAACAAGAGGTGGTGGAGGTTAATTGTGAACAAAATGAACTCCACTTGCAAAGCAACAACTCCTGGTTAGATGTTTGCAAGTTTCCAAGCAAGGGAAGTCTAATGTTTTTAGGCAGAGACAGGTAATCAGCTCCTATTGACAAGGAAGACTCAGTGACTAGAGTCTAAGATTCTCAGCTTCATCTAACTTGATGTGTTCATTTTAAATATCTTAGCCCCTCTTCTTCCTAATTAAGACCCCAACGTTCTTGTGAGACACTTGGTGAGGCTGTGAATTCAACACATATTGCAATTCTGCAACACACACAATATTTTGAGTTTAGTTTTTTGAAATATTGTGTCTGTGCCTACCAAAAAGAACAGGAGACCCATTTAGGGCTGGCATAGAAGCTTCATGATTCTCTGACTATGATCTGAGCTGAAAATTTAAAGGCCTGTATTTGTCATTTCCATACTATCAGCACTTGAATGCACTCATAAAAATCCATCCCATACCACAGTCTTTATAGGCATCCTTATTCCTACAAGCCAAGTACAGTCCTAAGACCCTTGATTAAGTAAACACTTCATCCCAGTCTTCCCTGGCTTCCCTGGTGGCTCAGATAGTAAAGCGTCTGCCCACAATGCGGGAGACCTGGGTTCGATCCCTGGGTCAGGAAGATCCCCTGGGGAAGGAAATGGCAACCCACTCCAGTCTTCTTGCCCGGAAAATTCCATGGATGGAAGAGCCTGGTGGGCTATAGTCCATGGGGTTGCCAAGAGTTGGACATGACTGAGCGACTTCACTTTCACTTTTTCATCACAGTCTACCACAAATAGTAGCTTGATTAATTGTAATGAGACTACTTCCCATGGGTTATTAGAATCTCATCTCTCCCTAACAAGAACCTACCGTATGGCACAGGGAACTCTACTCAATGCTCTGTGGTGACCTAAATAGGAAGGAAATCCAAAAAAGAGAGGATATATATATATATATATATATATGTATGTATAGCTGATTCATTTTGATGCACAGAAAGTAACAGAATGTTGTAAAACAACTATCCTCCAATGATAACTTTAAAAAAATCTCATTTCCCATTGGCAAGGAGCTCAAGAATATGACCAAACTAATCCCAAAATAACTTGGAGGATCTGGTATCCTAAAATGACCCCTGGAACTAGTAATTTCTGGTTAAGTAAGGGCTCAGTCCCGAGACAGACACAGCACTACCTATTTGAACCAGGACATGTTAATATAAAAAATGATTTCCTAATTATAAACTTCTTCAGTAGATAAAGAGGAGAATACCAGTATAATACTAAGATATCTAAGACACCAGCTGCAGAAAGTAGCTGCCATCCTTAGGGCTGAGGCAGCAAGGAGAAAAGGCTGGAATTATCAAAACTGCAAACTTAGTTTCTAAGTTTGATACTTTCTGTGGAGCTGAAATACAGGCCTTAGAAGAAGAAATGTCCCTCAGCTAGAGCTGGTATACCTGAGCTCAGGGAAAGGGCTCTGTGGACTTGGGACCCAGGTCTCAGGACAGGGGGCATCAGATAGTTCTTGCTGGTGTTTTTGGGTGGAGGACATAATGACACTGATTCTGCAAGTGTGATAAACACTATAAATTGGTTTCAGTTGCTGCCATGGGGAAGTAATAAACTTGCTACATGGTGAAGAAACACTTCTGAAGTAATGTTCATGGCTACTGCCCCCGGAGGAATAAAAAGAGTTGCTTGCTCCCCCTGCAGCCTTGCGGACTCTCTCTGGCTCCCCTCTTTGGCAGTTTCACAGCGTGCAGCTGGAAAAGCCAGCGTGGTTTGCAGAGTTCAGCATCACAAAGCAAAAGAGAGGAGGGTGAGTCGGGAGCTGAGGACAATAACTGAGACAGGCTTCTTCTAATTCTGCACTCAGGCCCGTTGGCTTCATAAATCCAAAGCAGGAATCTGTTTAGAAAGTAGACAAAGGGGAGAGGAACCTACATCACTCTGATATTCTATTTTCAATTAAATAAAACCACATTGCTCCTGATGCTAGAGGCTGTGCTCACTTAGTCATGCCCGGCTCTTTGCGGTCCCATGACTGTAGCCTGCCAGGCTCCTCTGCCATGGAATTTTCCAGGCAAGGATACTGGAGTGAGTTGCCACTTCCGACTCCAGGAGATCTTTCCCACTCAGGGATCAAACTTGCACCTCCTGCATCAGCAGGTGTATTCTTTACCACCAGCTCCACCTGGGAAGCCCGATTCTAGAGGCATTTGGTACTATTTTTGTACTGCTGAGAACCTACTCCTCTTGGCTTTTCTGGTCTTACTGTCGCCTCTCTTTTCTGTGGCTTCTCTGACATCTGTCAAGTCTCATTCACAGCCTTTTGGTGTCACCGGCTTTCCCCAAAACCTGCCCTTTCTCCCATATTTGCCTCAGTAAGTGGCATTAACTTTTATAACATCCAAGCTAGAAATGGAAAAGTCATTCCCCATCTTCTGCAGCCTGGGCATCCAGACAGATAACAAAACCTGTGTGTTCTGCTTCCTCCCTAATCATTCTCACATATCTTCCCTCACTTCCTTTCACTTTGCCCCTAATATTATTAAGGTCGTCATCATTAGCCCCTTCTAACTCATTTCCCTGCCTCTGTTCTATTCCAAGTACCACACTTCCCTGTGTAAATTCTCTGTATGCTTCCTATCGCTACGGCTCTGTGGTTTTTACCCCAACTGTGCTAGAATCACCAGAAGAACTTTACAAAATACAGATGCCTGACATCCTACCTCCAGAGGCTTCATTTAAACTGGTCTGGACAGGTATCCAGGCTTTGATGTGTTTTAAACTTTCCCCAGTTAATTCTAACGTTCAGCCAAGGGAAGCCACAGCTTGAGTTGAAGTATCCAGTGCCTCTTATGAAATGTCTTGTTTCTGTATCTCAAACCACATGTTCCACACCTTTCTCATAATACACCCTGTGGCCTAGTTTTAATAAACCACTTGCTTTCTGGCCTCAAATGTTCTCCCCACCACTTCTCTTCTTTAACAATTCGAAACCTAAGACTCAACCTAGGCACCCATTTGGGAAGTGACTGTAGTTGACCCTTGAATAACGTGAGTCTGAACCACGAGGGTTCACTTATACATGAATATTTTTCAATAGTAAATGTTATGGCACTACACGATCCAAGCTTGGTTAAATCCATGGATGGGGAAGAGCCTCAGTTATCAAGGACGGACTATCAATTGTGTGTGAATTAATCCCCACATTGTTCAAAGATCAACAGTATTGCCTAACATTGTGTAATTGACAGGTAAGAGCATAGGTTTTGGAGTCTGAACATTATAATCTCAGCTCTAACAGGTGAGATTTACAACAGCTATGTGGCCGCAGGCAAGTTATGTAGCCAATCTAAGCTTTAAATCCATATCTGTAAAATGGAGATAATATCTGCCCTAGAGGGCAGGTATACCAAATAAATAATGTATTTGCACTGCCTATCATAGTGACTGGCAGTAGATATTATCTAAAAATCATCAGCTGCATGTGCTTTGTATTCTCTTTCTCCATCATCAGTTGTACGCACAGCATTTGTAGGGACTATATTTTTCATTTTTGTACCACAATACTTAACACAGCAGCTGAAACAACATAGGTATCAAATACAATACCTATTAAATGAATAAAGACATGGTCCCTGTTCTAGATGTCTCAGAGTCTATTAAGAGAGACAGTCAGAAAACTAACTTAACTCTTTAATTTTTGTTCATCTTTTATCTCACCTGCAGCTATTAATATGTGACGTGTGGCTCACATACTCACATTTAAAAAATTATCTTCCGTGTGATAAGTGATAAGTTTTTCCTTAATCTATACATTAGAATTGTTCATCTTCTCTGAGTTCCTATTTGAACACAATATACCCCATTTTTTTCAATAATACTTATTGAGTGTCACATGCATCAGGCATCATTCCTTACACTGGGAGGAGATTTGTGAACCTGTACTCTGGTGTATCACCCATTTAGTGGTGGACATCTGTTGAAAGGAAAGAGGGTGGAAGGAAGGAAAGAAGGAAAAATAGAATGAAAGAAAGGAAGGAGGAGGTGCGAGAGGGAGGGAGGAAGGGAGGGAAAAAGAAGGAAGACAGATCTCTGAGCTGGGTGCTTTCCCCCACACCCTCCTCTGCCGTCTCCACCTTTACAAATTCAGTTTAGTCACTCAGTCATGTCCAACTCTTTGAGACCCGATGGACTCCAGCACGCCAGGCTTCCCTGTCTATTACCAACTCCAGGAACTTACTGAAACTCATGTCCATTGAGTCAGTGATGCCATCCAAGCATCTCATTCTCCGTCGTCCCCTTCTCTTCCTGCCTTCAATCTTTCCCAGCATCAGGGTCATTTCCAATGAGTCAGTTTTTCCCATCAGGTGGCCAGAGTATTGGAGTTTCAGCTTCAGCATCAGCTCTTCCAGTGAATATTCAGGACTGATTTCCTTTACGTTGACTGGTTTGATCTCCTTGCCCTCCAAGGGATTCTCAGGAGTCTTCTCTAACTGGCGCTCAGCTTTCTTTATAGTCCAACTCTCACATCCATACATGACTACTGGAAAAACCATAGCTTTGACTAGATGGACCTTTGTCAGCAAAGTCATGTCTCTGCTTTTTAATACGCTGTCTAGGTTTGTCATAGCTTTAGTTCCAAGGAGCAAGCGTCTTTTAATTTCATGGCTGCAGTCACCATCTGCAGTGATTTTGGAGCCCGAGAAAATAAAGTCTGTCACTGTTTCCATTGTTTCCCCATCTATTTGCCATGAAGAGATGGCATCAGATGCCATGATCTTAGTTTTTTGAATGTTGAGTTTTAAGCTAGTTTTTTTCACTCTCCTCTTTCGCTTTACGAATTTCGTCTGTATATTTCTTTCTCTTTTTAAAGAAAGTCTACACTCTCTCAAGACCTATTTCAAATGCCACCTTCCACAAAGGATCCTCCAGCTGGAATGAATCCCATGGCAGTAAGTGTGTGATCATTGCACTCTGTGTCTCTATCACATTGCCTTCATCCCCGGCTGGAGACACTTGCTCTACCCAACTCTTCCAACAGACTCTCTTGTTTGAGGCAAGGGTGACGCCATCTATCTACATACCCCTCATGATATGTAGCATAGCTCAATACACACAGTGGTTATCCATAGTGGTTAACTATTTTTTGTTGCCATTTTACATGTTATCAAGGTTTTTTTTTTTTTTTTTTAAACTCTCTTCATACCCTCACTTACTGGAGTATTTGTACCACAGTCAACAGGCTTATCATCACTATCATCACTTATCATAACAGCATAGATGCTGTTATGATTTGAGAAATTGTAAAAAATTGTTGCAAAGTAGTGATCTTCTTTCCTTAAACTAAATGGGAAAAAACACAACCACAGAATCACTTATCTTTAAAACTTCTGTAGTGGAGGTAGAGAAATGCCATAGAAAAACACATATTTCTGAAACCTCAATTTCCTGTGAGTCATCCTTGGGGGAATACAATATGAAAAGAATCAGCACAGATTCCAGATGGGAGGGTTCCCTGAAACACCCTCAAAGTTGCATGAGGATGTTCTGCAAATTGTTTGTGATTTATTGATCTGTACTGGGTCTGGGCAAGAAATGTGTGATCCAGTCTGGTCCCTCTCTCTCTCCTATCCCACTTATCTCAAGGGTTTCCTGTGACTTTGCCTAAATAAGGATTTTTTTTTTGTTTGTTGTTTACAGAATTTAATAACAATTACTGAGAACCTTCTTAGAGTTGTTCCTTAAATCACTTGCGTTGAGAGCAATATATGTTCAGCCTTATTTTTTTTTTATTACATGCATTAATTTTGCACTCTAAAAAGAAGCAATACATCATGGAGATTAAGAGCACGGAATCTGGACTTAAATTTCCTGGGCTTGAATCCTAACCACATTATTATGAGCTTTGTGGCCATGAGCAGGTTATTTAACCTCTTTGTTCCAGTTTCCCAATCTTACCTGTCTTTTAATATGTATTTGTACCACTAGATTAATTAATATATATTGATTCCTTAGAATAGGACATAGAGTAATCACTCAACAAGAGTAAATACTCAGTAAGTCTCAGAGATTATTATCAAAATTATTAAAATTTTAATCTTTCCAACCTTACCCCAAGTGTGCTTCTTCTTTCTTCCCTCCTTTTCTTCCTTCCTTCTCCCCTTTCCTTCCTTTTTGACTGTTTATTAAGAAATATTATTGAGGAACTATAGTATTCCAAGCTCCTCTATGTGCTGGAGAAAAAGACAAGAGCAACATAGACAACCTTCCTTGCATGAAGAGGAGGCTTTGTTCCTGAGGAGGAACCTGGTAATAAACAAGCAGATCTATAGCTCAATAACAGAGCAATGACAGATTCATGCTAAGGAAAAAAGACAAGGTAAAGTGAATATATGACTGTTTCAAGTACAAACGGGGACAATGATACATGGAAATAGGAACTGTACTAAAGTGGATGACTGTTTCAGATTTCACAGTATATTACCTCTGCTTGCTGTCTCAAACTTAGGACAAGAAGTGTTGATTTAAACATCAATACTTTGCTTTGTCAACTTGTATTTTTTCCTGGGGTGTTTCTGCCCAGACTGTCATAAAATAGAGTTAAGTAGGAAGAAAAGGAACTTGGAGCTTTGACACATGCTTCCGGGTCTGCAGGTAATCCACAAAACTGGAAAAGCAATGATGGAGGGCAGTTCAGTTTCTGGTCAATGTCAGAGAGGTCTTGGTTAAGCAACAATAGTAATGATAGCATTTTATGAATTTTGTACCTGAAACTTCAGGAAGTCAAGTAACTTGCCTTGGTTTTATAATTTGTAAAATGGGAACTGAAAAACAACTTCATGGAGTAGTTGTAGAGATTAAAGTTAATTCCTAAAAGTGAAGAGTGAGTGATTCAAACCCATCGTGATGGCCTCTAAAGGCCATGGTACCCCCACCAGGCAGCCCTCCTGATCCCAGAGGGCAGACTAACATCAGTATGGAGGCAGTGTTGCTGCAGACGGGAAAGTATTTGGCACAGGGTGTGAGTGCTGTTTGAAGCAATAGGATTCATCAGGACAGAAAATGTCCTTCAGACTGGAGGAACCAAAGTTTTTGGCGTTGAATTAAGACAGAAACTGAGGCAAAAGGGAAGCGATTTGGAGCATGGATTAGGAATGCAGATTATTGAGAAGCTCAGTTATCAGAAATGAGTCGCAGGTTGATATGAAAGTAACAGCAAATTCTGCCTCCTGATTCACCATAAACTCCATAAGCCTTTATACTCCCCCTATAGGGATGAAGTCAGCCCTTATGCTTAAAGTATAGTAAAGACATGCAGGGTAAGAAAACAGTTATTATGATGCTGAAAAAATACGTATATCACTGCTTTGCATCATTAGTGCTGATTATGAGTTAATATGCAATACTTTGGATTCCTGATCCTTAATCTTCAAATAGCAGCAGATGCCACGTGTTAATCTACCTGAATGTTACTATTAGTACAAAGGTTCGAAGGTAGACACTGTAGAGCAGGTGATTAGGTGGTTTAGCCTGTAAGTCATGTCCGACTCTTGAGACCCCATGAGCTGTAGCCTGCCTGGCTCCTCTGTCCATGGGATTTTCCAGGCAAGAATACTGCAGTGAGTTGCTATTTCCTTCTCCAGGGAATCTTCCTGACCAAGGGATTGAACTAGAGTCTTCTGCATTGCTGGCAGTGTTCTGCATTGCAGGCGGATTCTTTACCAACTGAGCCACCAGGGAAGCCCAATTTTTAAATAGAAATAGATACCATTTAATTTACCTGAGTGTTTCTATTAGGTGCAAAGATTCAGAGGCAGGCACTGTAGAGTAGAAAGCACATAGGACTTGAAATTGAAGTCTGAATGTTGAGTTCGATTCCCAACCAATGAGATTGTATACTTGTCATTTCAGTTCTCTTAGATTCTACAACTACAAACTTGACATCATTCTTGTTTCATATTATTTATAAAATTGTTCTTAAGATAATATAAATTAATACACAGAGTGTATGAAATATTGACATAAAGGGTGATAGCTTTATGTTCTTATACAGTTGCAGGTAAAAAGAAAGTTCTATATAGTAGAACATTTAATGTAGGAACTGTCATTGTCTAGGGGAATTGTGATAATTCTTTGGCCAAATTTTTAACTCATAAAAATGAACAGTTTCTCAAATGCATCTATTTATAATTTTGTATGTTGGCTTTATTTAAGTTTAAAAAGCCAACATCTTAAGTCCAGTTTATTAAAAACATTTTAACCTAGTCACATGCCAGTGGAAGACCACTTCTGTCAGAATGGTGATGATAGCTGCTAAGACGGGTATTTGGGGTGACAGCTGACAGTTGAGTGTTAAATGCGCCTCAGACTCTTCCTTTAGTGGTAATCTGAACTTTGTAGACTTCAGAGGTGGTCCTAAACTGCAGATGGAAACTATCAAGAGACTGTTGTGACAACAGAACAGAAGGCAGCTGTGTGACACAGTGGACCATGTCCTACTTGGGAGAAAGAAGTAGGAAAGATTGAGAGCATGGTAAAAAGAATCTGACTCTTTTAGGAGTTCACTTATGCAACATCATGAAAGTTACTCATTCATCATCACCCATGCTTAAACGTCCAAGTCTTTTGTGACCCCATGGACTGTATCCCACCAGGTTCCTCTGGCCATGGGATTTCCCTGGCAAGAATACTGGCGTGGGTTGTCATTTCCTCCTCCAGAGGATCTTACTGACCCAGGGATCGAACCCACATCTTCTGCATTGGCAGGCAGATTCTTTACCACTGAGCTATCACAGAAGTCCCACAAATATGCTTATTTTTCCCTTAAAAATGATTGGGATAAAAAGAGATACTTGCTTCTTTCACATTGTTACCTGTAAACAGTAGATTTAAATGGATCTTAGTAATATCAGAAATAAGAGAAGGATTGAGTAACCAGCTCCAAATGCTCTGAGTAAGTAAGAGTATCAGAGAACCTTGAGTACTTTGATGATGGTGATTGCTCTTTTCTAAGAGTGAGAGAAATTCACCATAGTCTTCTAAGGCAGGAGAAACTGTTCAGTGGTTTTCACCACTCACTATTTCATGCTATTTCTATAATATGAATCTTGAAATAATGAGTCTATAATATGATATTGAATGCCCAGTTTTCTGGTCCATGAGATAAACCTTCAGACACTTCTTGACTTTACTCAAAGTATTATCTCTCAGAACCTTCTGTGTTTGGCAGCTCGTAGAATTGTTGCACATGTCCCTAGAAGTATCAGAAATGCCCAAGATAGGATTCTTTCTCTGATCAAAATTCCATCTAAATTAAAACCAGAGGCATAGTTTTCTTTCAACTGAAATTAACTTTGCAACTGTGTTGTCCAGATGTACAATCTCCTTGACAGTTTGTTTATGGATTGTACACATGTACCGCTTTGGAAAACAGAGAAGCTGTTGTTCTGGCAGTTGACTGTCAAAGCACTTATGGTAGTTGTTTGTGGGACCTTTCCTGGAAATCTGAACATCTGACTGACTCAGAGGATGCCGATCAGTAACCTCCTCAGCCCTTAGAATCTTCTACACAACTTAGCCTGCTATCACATTCTAACAAGATACAGTTGTAGTTTAAGAGGGTACATGTGGCATGTCAAATTATATACCCCAAGAATGGTATGTTCAAGTAATCACAACTAGTTATGACTCTGGGCATCATTCTGAATGTCTGATTTTCTTGTAAAAGAAAGGAAAAAGGATACATGGCTTTGCATTGCTTTTTCATAGCTGAAGAATTTGCACATTGCGTCAAAATATATTTAAGAGTCATCTTGTTATTTTCTAATGGGTTATTTCTGCAATGAAGTACAATGAAAATTAACAATCAGGTCATATCTTTGTAATGCTCAAAGTTCCAGTACCATCGGTCTTTAAAAAGTCATATTGAATCTGTTTCATTTGCAGAAAAATTCTGAGTGTTATTAGTAGAGATGGTTTTAATTTCATTTAAAAGTTTCATTTAAAACACTTTGTGTCTTAGTCAACTTGGGCTTCCATAGAAAAATACTTCTAACTGTGTGCATTAAACAACAGAAATCTGAATTCCCACAGTTCTGGAGTCTAGAAGCCCAAGATCAAGGTATTGGCATGGTCAGGTTTTAGGGAGAGCTGTGTTTGTGGCTTGTAGGCAGGTCTTCTTACAGTGTCGTCACCTGGCAGGGTGAACGGAGCAAACTCTCTGGTGTCCCCATTTATAAAAGGGTCAATCTCATCACGAGAGCCTCATGAACTTCTCTAAACACACCGACCTCCCAAAGGCCCCATCTCCAAATGCCACCACATTGGAGATAGGACTTCAACAGATGGATTTTAAAGGAACATAATTCAGTCCACAGCAGCTTGCTTTGTCACTATGCCCATAAACTATTACTTCCTGCTCTGAATGTGTGGCACCATTCAGACACTTTAAATTGTCTCAGTTAGTGGTATAAGGTTCTCAACACAAAATTGCATTTCACTTTAATTCAAGTAATATAAAATATGAAGCCTCCATCTTGGGAAAATTAATGACTAACATGGTAGGTAAATACCTATAAAATAATAGAGTAGGAGCTATTAGTGAACTCAAATCTGGCAAAAACTAAAACAAACACGAACATGATATTTCTATTTCAAAAAATTTGGAGTCATTGACATAATGAAAGCTAAAACATTTGGGTGTTTGAGAGCTGAACTATCCATCTAATGAGCTTATAAATGCTAAAAACTTTGACAGTGAGTAGGAGGTTTTAGTTCAGTAGTAAGGATGACTTACACATTATTGGGTTTATTCACAGAACAGCACAGGGATGGCTCCAGCAAACCACTGCAGTGGATCTATGTTGCAGTTACCGCTTTGAAAGCAGGACACTTGGATACAGGCTAGAGGAAGGACTCTGTGTTACAACCCTTTAAAATCACCACCCATCTTTTCAATACCCTGTTTCAGCTGGGCATTTGGCACACATTTCAACTGGTGGTTCATAGGTAAAGAATTTGCCTGCAAAGCAGGGAATATGGGTTCAATTCCTAGGTTGGGAAGATCCCCTAGAGAAGGAAATGGCAACCCATTCCAATATTCTTGCCTGGGAAATCCCATGGCCATAAGAGCCTGGTGGGCTACAGCCCATGGGGTCGCAGAGAGTCAGACACAACTTAGTGACTAAACAAGAAAAACAATGTTAAATATTTTATTTCAACTGAATAAACTGATTAATTTATAAAAGTATAGCTTGATTTCCTATTAGTATGTTCTTTACTACTCCCAAATATGTTGGATAATCTCTTTTACTGTAATTAATTTTTGACCTATTATTTTTGTTATATTTGTAAGCAACAAATAAAATAAAAATACACTTCAAGTGTTCTATAGGCAAGGATCTATCCTCAGTCTTGTGAACTCACATTTACTTAAAATTAACTACTTAGCATTTAAATGTGTATCTCTACTTAGAATAGTAATTCTCAAAGTGTGGGCCCTGGATAGCATCATCTCAGAACTTGTTAGAAATGCAGAATCTCTCCCCAGCCAAACACACAGCAGACCTATTAAGTCGGAAACTTTGGGGGTGGAGACCATTACAATAATCTGTATTTTAACAAGCATTCCCAGTTATTCTGATGCATGCTAAATTTGGAAAACACTATCCTAGAATATAAGCTTCATCTCCAGCACCTAGAATAAGTGCTTGCATTTACTAGATGCTCAAGTGATTAACAAATAAATTGAAATTTTTATCAATACATAGAAAAAAGAACTATTAAGACATTATCATAGTTAGCAAAGAAAAAGTGCTATGCTTAGTTGTTCAGACATGTCCTATTCTTTGCAACCCCATGGACTGTAGCCCACCAGGCTCCTCTGTCCATGGGGATTCTCCAAGCAAGAATACTGAAGTGGGTTGCCATGCCCTCTTCCAGAGGATCTTCCCAACCCAGGAATTGAACCCAGGTCTGCCACATTGCAGGTGGATTCTTTACCATCTGAGCCACGATGGAAGCCCATGAATACTGGACTGGGTAGCCTATCCCTTCTCCAGGGGATCTTCCCAAGACAGGAATTGAATCAGGGTCTCCTGTATTGCAGGCAGATTTTTAACTAGCTGAGCCACCGGTAGGAGGGATAACAAGTATAATGAATGATTGTATCAGAATCCTAGATGATCTCAAAGCATGGTTTGTTAGATTCAGCAAGAAAGAAGTTAACATGGAAAACATTATTCTTATATTTGGATAAGGAAAAAGTGCTATTACACTAATACATGCTAGGAAGATACGGTTTGGATGTAATATGTAAAAAAGTTTGATTTTAATTTAAAATATATTTGATATGAGCCAATAGTGTATTTGGTTGAGGAAAAAAAGATGCTACGGTAATCTCAAACTGCGTCACAGGAAATATGATATTCTATCTTGAACAAGTATGGCTTTGATGCTCTCTCTACTCACCAGTCCTCATTTGAACTATTGAGTCGTGTTTCTGAGAGGGAGAGGCACGTTGAAGCATTAAAGGGGAATAACTGAATCCACCTATCTGTTTAAAAATAAATAAAAATGAAAGTGCTAATAACTGGGCAAGGAAATTGGAAATACAGGATGAATATGACACAGTCACTAATTCCAGGGAACTCAGAAATGACAGAGAAATCAGGCATGTAAGACGGTAGCCCAGGTGCTTGCCAAAAAAGAGTTCTCTTAAGGTAGTGAGTGCACAGGGAGGTTTAGTCAGCAGGCTCTGTGAGTCCCAAAAACACATCCTCTCATGCACAGTCTTTACAATTGGAAATTTCAACTTAGAGAAGAGTAAATCAAGCGATGGCAATCATAAAATAGTTGAAGTACTATTGTGAGGATGGAAGCTGGGCCTTTATCATTAAATATCCAGGGGAGTGGATAAGGTCAACGAATGTAACTCTGAGGAGGTAGAAAGTTTGATATGAGAGAACTTTCTAAAAGTGAAAGCTTTCAAAGGCTAGAAGGAATTTCTTGGAAAAGAGGGAACATACGGTAGGGACTATTCTATAGAACACTTTGACTTTGGAACGGCATTAGAGTATATAAATTTTATGATCTCATTTTACTCTGAGGTTCTATATAATTTACTATGATTCTAACTAGGATGAAGAGAAAATAATTTTGCTTGGGATTTGTTTTCCCCTTCTATTTTAAAGAAAAAATTTCTTTTAATCTCCTTTAGGTTTTATTCAACCCATATATCCCCTGATAGTACTTCCTATTTCCCAAGCCTAACAGTTAGAGGACAGGGGCTTATGAAGGGTAGGTTTTGAGGACAGAGTGGAGACAGTTGAATAATGGGGTTGGAGTACAGAGCAAAACTTCATGGTGGAGAGAAGAAAGTGACAGCTATAGATTATGTGGGGATGAAGGAAAATGTAGACTGTTAGGCAAAGAAATAAAGGTTGACATCAAACAATGAAGGATGCCTGGAAGTTCTTCAGTATAGGATGATGTGATAAAACCAGCCCTTTAGGAAGTAGTATGTCAGTAGTATGAGGATTCAGCTATTAAGCAGGAGTCAGATGTGAGGTGTGGAAATTAAAGTTGGGAGAAGGCACTAAACAACACATTGATAAACAAGGCTTATCAAGATTTGTTAACTGACCGCAACTGCAATGAAAGAAAGAAAGGATGAAAAATTATAGCACAATATCTATGGGAGTAAGAGAATGATGAGGGTCATAGATAGATTAGGAGATTAAAAAGGAATTTAAAGGAGTAATAATTCTCACTCCAGTTCGGGTCAGGGGTTTTCCCCATGCTATCAATAATTCTCTGACACCATCTGGGAGTTCAACACAATTCTGACACCATCGACCTGGAGGTTTGCTAGGTTAAGGGCTCTGTCCCACGAGACTGCCCTCTGCTTCAGATGCTAAGGGCAAGCCCAGGTTGTCACCAATGCTTCTGAGCCACCAGCTATAAACCAAAGGTTCCCAAAGCTTCCCAAGGACCCCCTCCGTAGGTTCAATTAATTTGCTCAGTGGTTCACGGCACTCAAGAAACCAGTTTACTCACTAGATTACTGGCTTATTATGAAAGTATATTACTTGGGGACAGCCAGATGGACATGATGCACGAGGCAAACGATGGGGAAGGGCACAGAGCTCCCATGCCCTCTCCGAGGGCACCGTTCCTCTGAGATTGACACATTTACTAGCCCTGAAGCTTTCTTGAAATTCCTTGTGGATTTGCATGTAGGCTTCGGTACAGAGACAAAATTGATTAGGTCATCAGTCATTTGTGATTGAACTCGACCTTCAGCCCCTTCCCTCTCCCCAGTGATCAGGAAGGACTGAAAGTTCCAACCTTCTAATCACAAGATTTTCTCCTCCTGACAACTAGCTCCCATCCGAGACGCTTCCCAAAAGTTGCCTCATTAACATAACAAAAGACACCTTGATTATTCATCACTTAAAAATTCCAGAAGTTTTTCTGTGTCAGAAATGGGAAGACTACATATATATTCCATATTATAAATTACAATGTCACAAAGATTCTAGACAGAAACATTCTAGAGACATTTACAAAGTTTTCAGGTTATTTCCTCAGCTCATGAGCTCCTCTTATCTCAGGCGTCTGACCTGACACAAATGATTCAGTTATGTACCAAGTTATAACCTTAGTGAGTGAAAAGCCTTTCTTCCATTTAAGATTTATTGCTTGAATAGAAGATAATTAAATTACTGTTGTTTCCATATGACTTTACTCTCTGTTACTTTTTTAAAACATCAGTAACAACAAAACAATTTTTGTTTTTTTTTTGCATTTTTAGAACTTGTCATTATTTCAAGGTAAAACGGATTAGAGCAGTAACCGCACCTGCTGGAATAGTTGCTGTTGGTTATGTAACTTACAAAAGATTTTTGTGTTAAATACCTTCAGTGCAAATCTATGGAAAACCTTCACATCCAGAAAAACAACTCCAAGGTAATACATGCTTTTGGAATGGAGGGTTTGGGGATAAAAAGCTTTGTACTGCCACTGTTGGAGTTCCAAAGTTCTCATTCTGTGATGAATCTCATCTAAAGCACAGTGAAAAACAAGAGCAAAAACAAAAAAACTGGAGAAAACATGGAACCTCTGATGGTTAACACAAAAAAGAAACTTAACTGGAGAGTTTTGTTGCTGCAGACCAACTTGGTAGGATTGTATAACTGAATGACTACAACTTTTGTCTAATTCATCTCCCCTTGGTTCTAGATATATGATACACTGTAAACTGCAGTTTTCATATTCATGGCATTTGTCTTACTTGAAACATTGTGGTGCACAAGGAAAACAAGCCATGCACTGGTTTTCTAAGGAAGGGAGCAAATTCTCTTCCTACAAGGGTCTTTAAAATTACAATGTAATATTATTTTAATTATGCATTAAATTATTGTAGCATTAAAAATAACACTCTATGTTGAAAAGCATATGTATAACAGTATTTCTCTTATATGACCAAGCATTTCTTTCTTATAAAATGTTTTATGATAGTGAATGTCTTCCATATATAAAAGTAAATAGAATAGTATCAACTTATGGTCAATCTTCCTTTATCTCTTCCCAACACAAATTAAAGAAAAATTTAGACACCATATTATTTTATCTCTAAATACTTCAGTATGTATCTCTAAAAATATATATATAATCACAATGCTATTGCTACATTTAAGTAAGTGAAAGTTGCTCAGTCACGTCTGAGTCTTTGCAACGCCATGGACTATACAGCCCTTGGAATTTTCCAGGCCAGAATACTGGAGTAGGTAGCCTTTCCCTTCTCCAGGGGATCTTCCCAACCCAGGGACAGAACCCAGACCTCCCATATTGCAGTCAGATTCTGTACCAGCTGAGCCACAAGGGAAGCCCACATCTAACAAATTAATTAATCCTTATTTTTATATACAAAATTATCTTACAATTTTATCATAAAATTATGTTTCCTTTTGGCTTTGTTGACCTATAGCAAATAGACTGCCAGTTATTTTTGTAGCAAAAAAGAGTTTGTTCAGAATCAGTAAAGATTTGCAATTTGGGGTCTGAAGCCATGGAGAGTCACGTACAACTCCCTCCACAGATAGGAGAGGAGAAATCTTTTAAAGGGAAAAGAAAATTTGGAGGGCTAGAGTTAACAAAGAATCTATTGGAGGAGTTAAGAGTTTAAAGTACATTGGCTTCCTATTGGCTGAGTCATGACAGTCTCTCCTTGTCTGAGCTTTTGCCAAGAAAGAGATCTATCTTCTTCTCCTTGGGCTCTGCTGTCATCAAAGAGTGTGAGAAATTGCTCTTCTGTTTTCTCAATTTTATGTGAGGTTTCTGTTTATTAATATTTTACCTTTTCCCCTTTTGATGAAGATCTTTCTCTGAAAGCAGTGCTGATCAAGAGTCTGGGTTTCTAGTCTTCATTCCTTTCTGTCCCTCTGTGTCAGAAAGGACCTCTCCTGTGTGTGGTGTCTCATGTTGGAGGGAAAGTGAATAGATTGGGACATGAAACACAGGAGGTCAGTGTTACCCAAAGCTATTTCCAGCAGATCATTATGAAGAGTCAGGAAGTGATCTTTCAGCCCTAAGCAATCATGAGGGATTTCACTGGAGATGAAGGGGGTAAGAGAAGCAGTGATAAGGCTCTTAAAATATAAAAATTTTGTGAGGAGCAGTTAACTAAAGAACTTCATAGGAGGCGAGATGGTTGACTGAGAAATCCTGAGTGGGATGGGCTTCAGGAGGACTTTTATTTCATGAGGTACAAAAACGGATAAAGAAGACCCCACAAAGATTCTCTTGATGGTCTTAACCAAAAGGTCAGTGGCAGTAATGGCTCTAAGGTAAGGGGGATCCAGTTGCTGGCTATAACATCCTATGGGTCAATGGTGGTTCCAATGGTTTGGACGAATACCCCAAGGGCATTCTCTTCATTTTTATACACAAAAAGGAAAACGAGAATCTGACCATTGGGAATCCAAGGGTAGGTGTGCTCACCAAACTCTTCTTCAAGGCATTAAAGTCTGGGTCATCCAGTGCTTTCCATAAATTTGTGTTGGGCTTGTTGTTCTTCAGTAAAACATACAAAACTTTGGCCATAAGAGAGAAATTTGGAATCCAGTGCTGGCAATATACAACTAACTTAAGGAAACCTCACAGTTGAGGTTTGTTTTGGGTTTTGAACACCTTAATTTTGGGGTTAGAACACCATAAAGCCTATCAGAATATAGATGTAGCCCTTATTTTAATATTAGATGCCCTAATTAGAACAGCTTGGGTTTTGAACACAGCTTAGTTTTGGATTTTGAACACCATGAATCCTATCAGAATATAGAGGTAGCCCTTGTTTTAATATTAGATGCCTTAAATACTAAAGCTCTGTTTGAGCAAATTCCAATTTTTCTGCAGTGACCCTATATTTCTAAAAGCTTTAGCAAGTGGATGCTGTCTTCCTACGAGAAAGTTTGAGAAGAAGAGCAAAGAAACAAATGGTTCACATATTGTGACAAAGGAGAACTCTAGGAAGCTTTATATTAGGAGTTCAGTCTTCAGGATTTGTGAGAAATAAGAAGGACTTTCAGTAAAACCCTGAGGTATTTCGGTCCAGGTAATTTTGTTTTCTTCTCAAGTGAAGGCAGAAGGTATTGGATGGCTTCATCGACAGGAATACTAATGAATGCACTGCATAAATCAGTTACAATAAAGAATTTGCTTCTGGTGAAAACAGATGTTGGTGGCACATGAGGATTAGAAACAATAGGGTGTTGAGGGATAACAATGTTGTTTATTGCTCAGGGCCCCAGGACAAGACCTTGGGTTTTTTCTCATCATTAAAAGAGGAGTATTACAGGTTCTAGCACAAGGAATAATGAAGCCTTGAGTCTTGCAATCCTCTATTATGGGCTTTATACCTTGAAAGGTTACATTACTTATAGGCCATTCATTACTTCTAGGAAGATATTTTCAGGGATCTATTTGAATCTTGGTGGAAGGTATGCTATGAATTTTGCCAATATCAGTTGCAGATTTTGCTTGTAAGGAATGTGGTAACTGATTCAATAGGGACAAATGTTCCCTGTTTCCTGAATCAACTCTAGTATCATCAGAGATGTAGCAAAGAAGATATCAAAATGTCATTTAATTTATCAGCTTGGCTGCTTTATTTATGGTCAAATTCTAGAATTACTTCCCCTTCTTGGGAGAAAGAATCTCTGGTGTGATAATTTTCTAAGAAGTCCCAACCTAGTAGGGCTTCCTAGGTGGTGCAGTGGTAAAGAATCCACCAGTCTGCCAATGCAGGAGATGTAAGAGACATGGGTTCAGTCTCTGGGTCAGGAGGATCCCCTGGAGAAGGAAATGGCAACCCAATCCAGTCCTTCATGCCTGGAGAATTCCATGGACAGAGGAGCTTGGCGGGCTACAGTCCATGGAGTCCAAGGAGTCAGACAGGACTCAGCAACTGAGCATGTGTGTCCACATATGCACGCACACACACACACACACACAGCCTAGTAAATAAACAGGGGCAGAGGGACTAAGGACCAATGTGTACCTCTCAAAGGACCTAAACAAAAGGGAATAGGTTCAGAGTTAGGAACCTTTTGAGGTCCGTTAGATAGAAATCTTTTGAGGTTCATCAGAGATCTCCACTGTTTGAATTGTTTCAGTACTCTGAGTTGGGGCTGACTTATGGTAGTGCGTTGAGTACGGACAGTGTGACTTCCATGTCAGTTAGGACTGGAAGAGTTTCATCCCCAGTCTGGAGTAATGTTTCTCCAGCCGATTAAGAGGGAGGATTGGGAAGAGCCTCTACAGTTGAGAATTGGGAGGACATTGGAAACGCTGGTTAGAGGTCTAGAGGCACTTTGAAGCACTTAATTTTAAACAACCTCAACAGCTCAAGCAGCTTCAACACCCTAAACAGCTTAAATAATCTACAGACCTCACACCAGCCAGTTCCAAGAAACAGTTTCACCCTAAAGGATCCACTCTGAAGTCTGTTTAGTGCAATTCTAATGAAACAGCCTAAATTCCAAGGAGCCAGACTAACTGTTTACCAGCACAATTCCAACAGAACACCACTCTTTCCTACAAGTATCAGGCTGAGGGGTAGCACAGTTTCAGTTGGAACAGCCTGACTTCAAAGAGTCAGGCCAAAGTGCAAAAGGAATATTCTCATACAGAAGAAAGTCTTAACCAGAAGAGAGAAAACCTTAAAATAGCACCCAAATAAGGCCTGGAGAACTTCAAAATGCAAAGAGGGAGGAACTCAGATCCAGGAGAAAGACTTTCCCTCAAACCCCAGGGTTGGCTAGAAAAGCAACGAGCAACAGTGGGCTCAACGTGGGTACTACATCTGTTTGCTTATCAGCCCCTGAATCATTGGGGGTCTTCTTTGAATTCCTGTATGGACCACCAAAATGTTGACTTAAACCCAGTAGACTGGTGACTGTTTCTCCAGCAAAAAATGGATTTATTTGGGGTCAGCAAAGAATTACAATCTGGGGTCTGCTACTATGGTGAGACACATAAACGATCCCTGCAATGAAGAAAGCAGAACTCTTTCAAAGAGAGGAAGAGGAAGCTGGGAGGGCAATAGCAAACAAAGTGTCCACTGGGGGAATTGAGAGATTAGCAGGTTTTCACAGGTTAAGTTGTGACTGTCTCTTATTGGGAGCTCTTGCTGGGCAAGAAGAGAAGGTCTTTCTTCACCCTACTGGATTCCACTCTCCATAAAACGTAAAAGCTCCCCCTTTTGACTTCCTGAGTCTGTTTTAATTGAGGTTTCTGTTTATTAATTTTTACAGTTTCTAATCCAAAAAAGGTTCATATACTGTGACTGATTGAGATATTTCTTAAAATTTTTTTTACTCTATTTGAACCTCTCTGATCTATGTTGCTTTTCCTTTCAACTCTTTGTTGAAGAGACTGTAATTTGTCTTGCAGATTTCCCCACAGTTTAGACTTTGCTGATTTCATCTTCATGGGGTCATTTTATATGTGTGTATTTCTTCTGCATTTTGTATACACTGTTAGAGAGATGGATCAGTGTCAAGTGTAATTTTATGTTATGCAAAATTACTTCATAGGTGGTGTTGAACTCCACTGGGAGGTTCATAATGTCTGAGTATCCCTCTTCTTGCAATATTAGCAGCCTTTAACAATCATTGCTATGAATGTAAGTTCTTATATTATTCACAAAAAAGTGCTTAACTTCCCTACCACTGAAATTACTCTCAGAAAGAGCTACCCATAAGTTCAACACTCCCTATTTATCTTTTTTGTCATATCTTCTCCTTCTAAAATAATTTTAAACAAGTAACCTAAGAATAAATATATTCAAAACAATCTAGGGGTAATAGACATTTGGTTACTTAAATGAATATACAACAAGTGCAAAGTTTATTTACCTTAAATATGTTCTGTGCCTTTTATTTCTTCCATATCATCAATTAAAAAAAATTGATCCTTTAACCATTTTTTGCTAACTTAAAACCTATCTTTTTTTACTGACACTAAAAAGAATAAATTGTTTCTTTTCAGTTTTGACATTTATTACCTTTATTTCATTTTTCTGTGCCTTTATAAATCTAATCTTATTTTCTAAAATTGAAGCATAGTTTATTTACAATATTGTGTTAACTTTTAGTGTACAGCAAGATGATTCAGATATGTGTATACACATATATCAGATGTCTATTCTTTCTCACATTCTTTTCCATTATAAGTTATTACAAAATGTTGGATATAGTTTCCTGTGATGTTCAGTAGGACTTTGTTGTTTATCTACTTCATATATAATAGTTAATGTCTGCTAATCCCAAACTCCTGATTCAACCCTTGTCCCTTTCCCCTTTGGTAACTGTAAATTTTGTTTTCTATATCTGTAAGTCTGTTTCTGTTTTGTCAATAAGTTCTTTTGTATCATAGTTTAGATTCCACATGTAAGTGATATTATATGATATTTTTCTCTGGCTGGCTTAGTATGATAGTCTCTATGCCCATCCATGTTACTGCAAATACATATGTACATATATATAGATATACATATATATATATATACATATATATGTACATGTCTTGGTTATTGTAAACAGTGCTGCAATGAACATTTGGGCTGCATGTATATCTTCAAATTAGAGTTTTCTCTGGATATATGCCCAGGAGTGGGAATGTAGGATCATATGGTAATTCTACATGTAATTTTCTGAGGAACCTCTATACCGTTTTCCATAGTGGCTTCACCAACTTACATTCCCACCAATAGTGTAGGATGATTCCTTTTTCTCCACATCCTCTCCAGCATTTATTATTTGTAGACTCTTTGAGCTCTCTTCATGTGCCTATTGGCTATCTGTGTGTCTTCCTTGAAGAAATATCCATTTAAGTCTTCTGCCAAATTTTTGCGAATTAAAACATTTTTAAAATTTATTTTTATTTATTTTTTGATTGCACCATGCAGCATGTGGGATCCTAGTTCCCCAGTCAGGGATTGAACCCAGGCCCCCTGCAATGGAAGTGTGGATTCTTAACCACTGGACTGCCAGGAAACTCTCATGCCAGTTTTTTTAATTGGGTTTTTTCTTATATTGGGCTGTAAGAGTTGTTTGCATATTTTAAAAATTAATCCCTTACTGGTCACATCATTTGCAAATATTTTCTCCCAAGCTGTAGGCTGTCTTTTTGTTTCCTTTATGGTTTCCTTTGCTGTGCAAAAGCTTTTAAGTTGAATTAAGTCTCATTTATCTATTTTTGCTTTCATTACTATTGCTTTGGGAGATTGACCTAAGAAAACATTGTTACAAATAATGTCAGAGAATGTTTTGCCTATGGGGAATAAATGTTCTTATTTACATTTTTTTAATAATAATCAAACTATTTTGCTGGGTTTTCTAGGTCATTGATAGACTCAGTCCTTACATGGGAAATTACAAATTCTTTTTCCCTATTTAATATTTTTCCAATATAGTCTTACTTAAATTTATACATAAATTTAATATCAAAGACTAGTAATTTGTATTTTTTAATATGATATTATAGGAATGTAGCTTACATTTTTTTCTACTTTTTTTTGACTACCAATATATTCATTACATATTTGATTCACATTATAGTGCCGCTTCCTTATACCTTTCCACATTTTAAAAATTTACTTCATATCCCTGAATAAAAAACTGCATATTTTAGATTCCTATGTTGCTCCTAGATGGATGAATTTTAAAGAAAACCCATTTATTCTCCGATATTTTTTTCCTCCATGATTATATTGCTCTGACTAAAAATGCTGGTAAAAAAAGCATGGACTAGCATGATAAGCCTGAAAAAATAAAGCTGCTGTTTCTTAATCATTTGTGACATGGCCAAAGTTTCTAAAATTAAAGAAACAATAAATCAAACAAATAAATCCCAGAACATATTTATATTTGGAAACAATTTATTTTTAAAATATTAATGCAGCATTGTTGTTTTTAAATTGATCTTTCTTTCTAATCAGACTACATTTTATAGTTAAAAGAGAGAAAAAAATCACCAGGCCAAGCAGTGACCTTTAGAAAGATCTATGCACTCCCTATAAACTTTTTCAATTGTCAGTTTACTTTTCTTTTTATTTTGGGTTTTTCTTTGGGGTGGGTGGTTCATGAGGTGTAAGAGAAGGAAAAGTTCTCTCTGAAGAAATCAAGCAGATTAAAGATAATAAATTATTATGTCAGAAACAGAGCCCAAATAAGAAACACCATCAGTAAAATGACCAGATGGTCTGGATAATAACACCATATACACCCAAAGAAAACCACAGCTGTTTATAAATGCATCTGCTGACAAATGTTCATTGTGAATGGAAACCTACTCCAATGAACCAGTGAGACTATTTAATTGAAGTTTACTATGAAAGCAGAAGAGACTTAATAATAGAACAGAACTTTTAAAGAACTATCAGCCTTCTGCTCAGCACGCACCCTAGTTCTTTGAATGTATTTTTATTGTATACTTGTTGGGGCTAATCATAACCAAATGTTGGAGTGTCTATTCCATATACTTGGTCTCAACATTATATTTTCATCCCATGTGGTAAAAAGTTTTCCACTCAAAACCTTAATTACTCCTATGCATGTGCATGAGTGGACAGGATGTATATATCTATGGAAATGAGCAGGGTTCTGAGTTACATCCTGATTCCCAAGGAAATAGCTTATACCCACAGGAAGTCATCAACTTTTGCCTTCCTTCTAAAATAATGAAATACCCTCATCAGCCTCATAGAAGCAGAGCCACATATTGTTTCCTAGAATTTACAAATTCTTCAATACCTAGGGCTGTAATGATTTAAAAAACAAGGATTCTATTTCCATGAAGGCTAGCTCTTTCCTATATGTTGGCCAGACAACCTGACAGTTCTCCATCATAATCATGCAATTCTAGAGCTGAAGGAATATCTAAAGGCCCTTTGCTTCAGTCCCCATGTTACTAGCCAGGTGAAAACCCAAAGATGCATAACTGATGTTGCTATAAATTCAACTGATGCAATGAACACAAAAGATATTTTTTCTCAATCAATTTTCCTATGAGAGAAATAAGTATGAATTTCTTGTAAGCAACACAACAATGTGACTTCCTACATAACCGAACAAGATAAAGCATTATAGTAGAAAAAAATGTAATGAGTTATTACTTTTCATTTAGATTATATTCTGCTTTGAGATGAAGGTTTTTTGGTTGTTGTTGTTGTAACTGTTGCTGTTATCACTGCTGTTCAACTATAAAATAGGTTTCTCTGGTTGTGTTTGCTGATCTTCAACATCATATGTATTACTAATCTCTTACCTTGAAAATTTTCCCACCAATTTGCTGCATGACAATAATATTCCCTCCATGAACATTAACCAACTGGTTGGTGATAAATTTTGAAATGGAAATATTCCATATTTAAACACTGAGTGGTCTCACACACATTGCCTGGATAGCATGCATGTAAGACAGTAGCCATTTTTTAATCAAGGGTTTTTCCTAGTCAGAGATGGTTACAACTGATTCCCTTAAGAGTGTGCGTTTGCCTAAATAAAATTAAATCACTAACAAATATCTATCGCATGTCCAATAGACTTTGTAAACTTAAGTTTTAAATGAACCTTTATTTTTCATAGATTCAAATAGAAATTCTAAATTGTCTTTATTGGTTATCCTGGGGTTTGTTGACTTTTAACTTCCCAGTGTCTTCTGGGCTAGATAAATTAATTTGATACATTTTTAAAGCCTCTTCCTATAGCACTCGGAGTAGTGGAAGCACATTTTCTTGCTTTACTATTAATTATATAGGTAAATTAAATCACTGCTTACTTTTCTTTCTTAGTTGACTATAAAACCAATATAATTAATTATGCTATTAGATTAGTTTCTCTTCAGTTCTTCAAGTTGTCTTGGCTATGAGGTACAGCTTCAGAAATGTTAGCTTCAGTCACAAAAACCATTATCATAATGCTAATTCCTTCAGGTAACTAAATTGGTTTGTACACAAAAGGCAGTCAAGTTATTTTATAGTAACATATGTGGACTTCTACCTATAGTACATCAGAGAATCTGTGGCAGTTTTTGATAAGGAGGCAAGTCTTTGCCACAGTTACAGTTGGAAGCATCAAGTAATAACAAGGTAGATTGTTGTTAACGACAGTTTGCCACATCTCAAACAATTTTATTATTCTTAGAGTCTTACAAGTGCAATAACCATGGTCCTCACTTCCCCTTTGTCTTTTGAATTTTTAGTTACACCTGGAACTCATTTTCTCAGGGAAGTCACTTGGGTATATTTGCCCTTTGGATAACTACTGGAGACCAAAACATATTCTAAGTGGAAGGGTGAAAACTTCTTTTTTTGAATCATCTGAGTACTTTGTCTACATGGTGCCAAACATCTGGATATCTGAGATGCCTTCAGATGATTGAATTCATTTTCAACCAACATGGTTTCTGGCATCATGGAAACAAAGCATCAGGCTTTGTTTACACAGTGGCCTCAAGCCAACTGCTTAAGAGTAAACTGGTGCCTACCCACATAAGCTGTCCTGTCTGATAAGAGGAAACATCTGCAATTAGTTGCTTCTTTGTTCTGTATCCTAAGAGGGGTAGAGGGGTTGGCAACTTTATCACAAGAGATGAGATCAGAGATAAAAATAGCAGCTAGCTCTTGAAAGGCTTTCCAAACAATGTTAAAGGAATAGAGAATCACTGAAGTGCTAAAAGCAGGGAACTAATGAGTTCACTCTTGATTTTAGAAACAGTCATACTGAGAACATATTGCCAACTTGATTAGAGGCAAGTTAATTGGAGGCAGTAAATAGTCTATCAAAGGTCTATTGCAGTAAGCAGATGAGAAGTTTATGATGGCTTAGACTATAGTATTGTCAGTGGTGATGGAAATAGTGAAGGTTTTTGAACAGTAGTGGAAATGAAAAGAAATAAACTTTAGGAAATTTAATATTATAGTACTCTAGAGGAGTGGTCCTCAACCTTTTTGGCACCAGGGACCAGTTTCGTGGAAAACAGTTTTTGCATGAACTGGGTAGGGTGGTGGTTTGGGGATGATTCAAAGACATTACATTTATTGTAATTTTTTATTGTAATAAATAAATATGTAATTTATTGTAGTTATTACATTTATTTCTATTATTACATCAGATTCATTTCAGATCATCAGGTATTAGATTCCAGACTTTGGGGACCCCTGCTGTATAGGAAACAGTTGAAAGGAAAGCAAACGGAAGCTGGGATAGTAGACTACATGAGAAGTAAGGGCCTGAACAAGTGTAATGGCCATGGGGATGGAGGAGGAAATGGATTGAGAGAGGAGAAAGGATGTCTAGAATTTAGCAGGATCTCGAATGAAATATAAAGATAAAGATATATTCCAAAACAAGTGAGGTTTCACTGAGATGGCAATATCCACAAAAGAAAAGGGACATCAGGAAATTTAGCTCTGAAGAGGAGCTCACCTTGAGATGTTGGTAACATCTAATACAGTTCAGTGGAGATATTTGACAAGTGCTTTAGGCATTTAGGTGTGAAGTTGGGACCAGAGACATAGACTTGAAATCAGAAAAGTGGATGAAATTGCCAAGGAGAGAAGGTGGAGAAAGACCTACTATTATGTCATAGAAGAGAGAAGATGAGACAATTCAGGAGATAGAAAAGAAATAACCTTCAAGAAAGATAAGAAGAGTGAAATAGGAGAGGCCAGTATCCCATGACCCTCACGGCACAACCCCTGTGCACTTTCCCTTCAACAGTTATGCCCAGGAAGAGGACTCTTCAGATCTTTCCTACTCACCCGAGTTACCAATTCTGCAAAAAGATAAGACACCCTTGGACTGCGATGAAAAGTTTTCTTTCTTTCAAACACCAGAGTTGCTCTGGTTCTTGCGAATCAATTATTACGATGATTAAATGGACTATGACCATAATTCCCCAGTGTCTCTAGCTGTGCTTTCTGAGTGTGTTTCATGGAGAGAGTTACCTGCTTTACTGATTACCCTCCAGTTCCTCCAGTTCATCTACGTTCCTCATTCCTCTTGTGTCTTCACATATGGCTGTTAGCATAACTGGTGCCATCCTGGGCCCTCACAGTTTCCTCTGCCCTTTCACTGACCCTGCCCAGGACTGTACTGTGCAGTGAGTTGTCTGTCTACCACCAGGGACTTTGCAGTTAGTAGACATTGTTTAATAATCAGTAGGACCATGCTGCTCTGTAATCTTCAATGATGAAAATCTTCCCCGATGTATTTCTGGCACCCACTAGACTAGTTATCCAGTCGTAAAATCTTCACTTAGGAATACACACACTGTCTCTAGGCACCTCTCCCCCACACTCTCGGTTAAACTATAAGTGGTCCCAGTGGCCTTCAGAAGTGTGGAGTGCAGCTGGGAATGCTTCCAGACCATTATCTTCCCAATACCCATCCACCCTGTGAATAGGTTACCAATAACAAACTGATCCATTGACTATATGGACCTGCTTGCCTCATTTTTCAGTTTGAAGATGCCTTCTCAGTTGGGTGGGCAACTTTCTTTCCCCCACATCATCCAACCCTTTACACTGATTACTTTACCCATATGTTGATCCATTTGTTTCTTTCTGGATTTAGCCCAACATAACTTCAGACCAGCTAGCTGCACAGATCTTGGAGCTAAGAGGGTCTGTCTCTAAGGACCATGGACATAATGATAGACTCACATTACTTATATGTAAATTACCAGTTACCCCTTATTTCTGCCCCTCTACCAATTTCCAGTGGTCACTGGCTCCAGCACTTCATTTAGAATGCAGAGTTGACATTTCTAGTGTGAATATGTTTAGTCTGGATCCCAAGAGGGGAGAAAAGTTAACAAATGGAATGAGTAAATCAAACACCAGAGAGAGGTTGAGAAGGATAATAGGGAAAGGATTATTATATTTGGTAATGAATCATGGATATTTAAAGATACTAGAATGCTGATAGCAGAAGAAAGGTTACAGTAGATAAGGAAGAATGAGTTTCTCCTTTTACAGAATTTAAGTGCGTGTAAACAAGTATTCCCTTTCATGGATCACTGCCAGTAATCATGTAGGGATGTGAGAGTTGGACCATAAAGAAGGCCGAGCACCAAAGAATTGATGCTTTTGAATTGTGGTGTTGGAGAAGACTCTTGAAAGTCCAGCGGACTGCAAGGAGATCCAACCAGTCCATCCTAAAGGAAATCAACCCTTAATATTCATTGCAAGGACTGATACTGAAGCTGAAGCTCCAATATTTAGCCACCTGATGTGAAGGGCCAGCTCATTGGATAAACCCTAGTGTTAGGAAAGATTGAGGGCAGGAGGAGAAGGGGGAACAAAGGATGAGATGGTTAGATAGCATCCGACTCAATGAACATGAATTTGAGCAAACTCCTGAAGACAGTGGAAGACAGAGAAGCCTGGTGTGCTGCGGTCCCTGGGGTTGCCAAGAGACAGACACAACTTAGCGAACAACAAACCAAGCATTAATGCACACTACTCAATACTTCAGTATTAACTGTTCAAACTCATTTAAGATTGGCATCTCAGTTAACATTTTTTCTGAAAGATTCTACTAAGGAAATTTCAACCGGAGGTTCTTTCTCTCTTGCTTACTAAGTCTGTCCTTGTAGCTGCTGCATGGTTAGTGCTGACGGTACGGTTTGTACTTTCAGTAAGAAGAGTTCCCTGTTGCTGAATTTTTAACTTTTTCATTGCTCTTACATTCAACTACTTTTTTAGAAAGTGATTCCTGTTGGTATCAAATCCTCACCAGCTGGTCCTGCCAGACATTTATTTGAGGCACCAGCACAGAAGAAAATCAAATACAACTATGAGGAAAAGAAAATAAGTTTATGGCAGGCTGTATTCAATAAACAAGGAGCAAAGCTAGCATTTTCCTGCCCTCTTAAAGCAATAACAGTATTATTACAAACACAAAAAGGACACGCTTTAGAACCAATTCTCCTTCTACATTGGCCATCCCACATTCCACTGGCATCCTGGAATGTGGAAACTTGGTTTGAGGGAAAAATTCAACTCAACTGGCAATAAGACAGTCTCTGACCCAGAACTCCTGAAACGTTCATGGGAGATTTTTTTGCAACTTCTGGTTGTCTTTGGGTATGTAAAAAGACAAGGTTGTTTTGAAAATACCCAAGGCTTGGAAACTAATTTTTTATGTAATAGTCTGGGGTGAGAAACATGAGTGTAGCTACTGCCCAAGCAGCCAGTTCTTAGAACTCATAAAAACCAGACCATTTAAGTGTGAGTGCCTTTTAGGGGACAGTACAAGTAGTTTTGCAAGGTTTGCTGGTCATTTACAGCAGACTCTGTTGTCAACCCTGCATCCTAATTTCCTTTCTTCTTTGAGGGCAGAGTCCTGGTTTTGTTCTTAGAAGGGAACAACTGCATGGGTTGTAGAATCTAGTATTTAGCCATTTTCAAAAAGCAGAAATCATAAGTCAGAAGAGCTTTACTATTGTGCATGAAGGAGATATAAGAACCGAAAGAGCACTTCAAATAATAACAATTTCAGTATTATCTTTGCCATAATGTGTCAAATACTTGGCTAGGTATTTTACATATCTCATTTGTTTCTCTTATGACTATTATAACTTAGGTATCTAATAATTCCTCATTTTCGGATGAGAGTCACACACACAGTAATTTCATTAGGCACACAGTGAGTATAATAACAGTAATGACGAATATCTATCTTATGTGTGCGTGCTGCTAAGTCGCTTCAGTCGTGTCTGACTCTCTGTGATCGCATGGACTGTAGCCCACCAGGCTGCTCTGTCCATGGGATTCTCCAGGCAAGAATACTGGAGTGTGTTACCAAACCCTCCTCCAAGAGATCTCCCTGACCCAGGGATCGAACCCTTGTCTCGGGCATTTCCTGCATTGACAAGTGGGATCTTTACCACTAGCACTACCTAGGAAGCCCTGTTTATTTTGTACTTACTGTATTTCAGGTATTTCCTAAGCACTTTTTGTGTATAGCACTAGCTCATTCATCATTACATTAACTCTGTAAAGAGACTACTTTTATTTTCATTGTTTTGCCAACAGGGAAACTAGAGCACAGAAAATATGAGCAGATTTTCTAAAGTCACATAAAGTAAGCAGTGGTGTGTAACTTCAAATCCTACACACTTACTGCCTCCCCCCACACCATGCCGTGATTCAGAACTACAGTCTATGTCTGTCTAAATTCTAGGCCTGTGTTTTTCCCTCCAGGTTGAGTAGGGATGACAAAATATGTTTTGGTTACCTGCTATGTTTCAGAGACCCAGAATGAAATTAAACTTCAAAAAATGATTTTGATGCCATGAATGAAACAGGCAAACACTCTGGTTTAAGCAAGGGGACAGCTTGCTCTCTGACTCCAGAGAGCTTTTGCTGTGTCCTAGAGAGCAATAAGGAATAATGGGCTCAAAGAACAAGACAGTGTCAAGGTGCATATACATGGAGACAGGGCCCAAGCCCTCCAGAGCAAATCATCAGAGGGGTGCAGATGCAGTTCGTGTCATCTGTTGCAGCTGATGGAAGAAGTAAGGGGGAAATTACTGGAAGTGTGTATAAAAGGAGCAAAAATATATTCAAAATTAGATGCAGAGGATTTAGGGCAATGAATGAGATTTATAATCACATTCACCTTCATCTGCTAAAGCTATTGAATTGAATACAAAGTGTAATTAAGTTTTTCATTTATTTATTTTCACTCAATAAACTTTCACCATGAGGCTGACTCTGCTGGGCTCTGCTAGGCTCTATGGATGTAACCCCCAATATCTTACCGTTTTACACAGTAACGATCCAGGTCCTTCCTTTGATGTAAAGGAATCTTACTACTGCAGTCTCTTCTACTACCATCTTTACTCCTGCTCACCCTGCTGCAGCCTCACTCCTCTCCTGGCCTCTGGTGGAACAGAGCAGGCAAGCTTCTGCTTTAGGGCATGGCTCTGCATTCTCCCCCCTTCTTTATCCAGATCACACTTCCAGATATTTGTCTGACTGGCTCACTCCTTACTTGATTCAAGGGTGTACTCAGAAGTCATTCTATCTGCCACTATTCTCTCATTCTACTTTGACTGACATCATATATTTATTACATATTTACCTGTTCATGTATTTTTTATTGTCTCTACCCAGCCCTGCTTCTTTTTGTTAAGGGCTTTCTTCCACTCATGGCTATATTTTTAGCACTTACTATAGTGATTAACATACAGTTAGTACTCAAAATGGAGAAGGCAATGGCAACCCACTCCAGTACTCTCACCTGGAAAATCCCATGAACAGAGGACCCTGGTAGGCTGCAGTCCCTGGGGTCGCTCAATTGAGTCAGACACAATTGAGCGGCTTTGCTTTCACTTTTCACTTTCATGCATTGGAGAAGGAAATGGCAACCCACTCCAGTATTCTTGCCTGGAGAATCCCAGGGACGGGGGAGCCTGGTGGGCTGCCATGTATGGGGTTGTACAGTGCTGGACACGACTGAAGCAATTTAGCAGCAGCAGCAGCAGCTGTCCTCAAAAAATATTTGTGAAAAAAGAAAAGATGACACTCATGGATACAACAAGATGTCTAGAATATGACAGATGCTCTCCTCCAGAGACTCAAGTTCAGTGCTATAATCCAGTATAATCCAAAGGCTTAATAATGTGAAGGTTTGTGTGAGTAATTGTTTATTATATAGTACAGTTAAGTATAAGCCCCAAATATTTGCCTATTCCATCTTTACCTCTGAACATAGGTTAATGATAGTAAAATTTTAAAACTTAATTGCTGCTGTACTTTTTTTTAAGGTCTGCAGATATTTTCTTAATTGTTGATGTGGAAATTTCTGGTTAGCCCGTATTTACTACTGTTGGTAAACTAAATCTTCCCATGTAACATGAAAACTTGTAACAATGATTTGTATGGGATAGTAGCATCAGCAAAAATCTAGAGCAAGCAAGGAGCGTTGTTCTTGATTCCATGTCACACCTAAAACCAACTTAAATGAATTTTCAGAAGCTCTGGCATTTGGAAATGTGGGTTGCGTGAGCAACTTCTGCCCAAGCAAATCCAGTACATTCCATTTTTGTGCTGAGCATGGGGCTGGCCTAAAAATTGGTGCCAAAACCAGATGTTTGACTCTGGAAAAAGGGCATTCCACACATTCATCAAGAACACTTCCTGGCAAGTCCAAGCCAACGGTACAGAACACATATGTCTCTCCATGGTGGATAGTGCAGAAACCACACTGGTTATTTACAGGGAGCATTGTAAAAATTGGATGTATTTATAGAAATGCCTATGAGACACACAGTTATTTTTAACAAGAAAGAGTTGAAGCTGTTTGGTGCAGATGCATGAATTGCTTTACAAATGAAATGATTGACGGTAACACAATCCAGACTTCCAGATATTATCTGATAGCTTCACCATCAAGCACTCCTTGTATGTGACAGAGGACTGGAAATTGCACAGTAGAAAGAGATCTACTATGCTTGGTCTCTGAAAAAGTACATGCTCTCAAAATAAAATGAGAGACGCATGCTTGTGGAGAAATCAACTGTTTTTGAGAAACTGGCTACAGTCTTCTATGGCCATCAGTACACAGGATAAACCTACTAGATAAAGTAGCCACACCTGTTTTTGGTCTTTTTGCACTGTAGTGATGGATATAACTGAATTCTTTAGTAGGACCCCATTGTGTCCTCTGTGCTAATGAGAGCTCTCAACTGATAAATTAAAAAGGAAAAAGACAACTAGATTCTTCATCACAACTGTTTACAAACTACATAAAAACTGAAATATAGGTGATATTTTAAAAAGGCAACTTCCAACTCAAGACATCATATTATTAACTCTTCAACAAACATTCCTCTACCTTGCCCCTACTGATATGCTTAAAAGAAACACAAAGTGGTAATAATTAAATATGGGGAACAGTCACTACAGGCATACTTCAGAGATATTGTGGGTTGACTCCAGACCACTGCAGTAAAGCATATACCACAATAAAGCAAGTCACACAAACTTTTTGGTTTTCCAGTGCACATAAAAGTTGTATTTATGTGTTACTATAAAGTATGCAGCAGCATTATGTCAAAAAAATCCAATATACATTGCTTATTTTAAAAAAATGCTTTATTGCTAAAAAGTGCTAACCATCATCTGACAACAACAGGTTCCACACACCTTCAACTTACAGAACACACAATACCTGCAAAGCGCAGTAAAGTGAAATGCAATAAATCAAGATAAACAGAAAAATCCTGGCTTCTTGGGGAATGCAGGTTTTGAATTGAGCACCAAAAGCTGGGTAGGATGTGAAGATAGTAGGAAAGGAAATTCCATGGTGGAGGGAGCTTATAGGAACAAGTGATAAGTTTCTGTGACAGTGTGGCAAGATCTTAACATGAATGAGCTGGTAGAGAGCAGGACTGTGTAAGAATTCTAACTGAAGGGAAAAATAGATGATCTAACCTGCTTGTTCACACTTATCTCTATAAACTAGTACAGTGCCTAGAATGCAGTAGACATTCAATAAATACTTCATGGTGAAAAAAATCCAAGCGAACCTGGGTTGGACCGACTATAGATTGTTACAGAAGAGGGATCACAAAGGACTGAAACACTATACCAAGAATGAGGGGAGGGAGTGAGCCTCCAAGCTCTGTTGGCATGGTATTCTCATTTACCAAGCTCTTACACATAAAAGAGACTGGAAGTTCTCACAACTGTCCTTACAACTAGTTTAAAAAAAATGAACAAAACAAAAATCAATGTCTTTCCTTGGACTTACATGAAACAAGGCCTTCCAGGTATACAAGCTGGGTTTTGAAGTGGCAGAGAAAGCAGAAATCAAATTGCCAGCCTTCACTGGATCATGGAGAAAGCAAAGGAGATCCAGCAAAACAACCACTTCTACTTCAATGACTATGCTAAAGTCTTTGACTCTGTGCATAACTGTGGAATAAGCTGTGGAAAATTCTTAAAGATATGGGAGCACCAGACTATCTTACCTGCCTCCTGAGAAACCTGTATGTGGGTCAAGAAGCAACAGTTAGAACTGGACATGGAACAACAGACTGGTTCCAAATTGGGAAAGGGGTATGTCAAGGCTGTATATTGTCACCCTGCTTATTTAACTTCTATGCAGAGTACATCATGAGAAATGCTGGGCTGGATGAAGCACAAGCTGGAATCAAGATTGCCAGGAGAAATATCAACAACCTCAGATATGCAGAGGACACCACCCTTACGGCAGAAAGTGAAGAGAAACTAAAGAGCCACTTGATGAAAGTGAGAGAGGAGAGTGAAAAAGTTGGCTTACAATTCCACATTCAGAAAACTAAGATCAAGGCATCTGGTCCCATCATTTCATGGCAAATAGATGGGGAAACAATGGAAGCAGTGAGAGACTTTATTTTCTCGGGTTCCAGAATCACTGCAGTTGGTGACTCTAGCCATGAAATTAAAAGATGCTTGCTCCTTAGAAGAAAAGTTATGACCAACTTAACTTATTAAAAAGCAGAGGCATTACTTTGCCAGCAAAATTACATCTTGTCAAAGCTATGGTTTTTCCAGTAGTCATGTATGGATGTGAGAGTTGACTATAAAGAAAGCCGAGTGCCGGAGAATTGATGCTTTTTTTTTCCCTTTATTTTAATTAGTTGGAGGCTAATTACTTTACAATATTGTAGTGGGTTTTGTCATACATTGACATGAATCAGCCCTGGATTTACATGTGTTCCCCATCCTGATCCCCCCCTCTCTCTTCCCTCCCCATCCCATCCCTCTGGGTCTTCCCAGTGCACCAGCCCTGAGCACTTGTCTCATGCATCCAACCTGGGCTGGCGATCTGTTTCACACTTGATAATATACATGTTTCAATGCTATTTTCTCAGATCATCCCACCCTCGCCTTTTCCCACAGAGTCCAAAAGTCTGTTCTATACATCTGTGTCTCTTTTTCTGTCCTGCATATAGAGTTATCGTTACCATCTTTTAAAATTCCATATATATGCGTTAGTATACTGTATTGGTGTTTATCTTTCTGGCTTACTTCACTCTGTATAATGGGCTCCAGTTTCATCCATCTCATTAGAATTGATGCTTTTGAACTGTGGTGTTGGAGAAGACTCTTCAGAGTCCCTTGGACTACAAGGAGATCAAATCATTCAATCCTAAACAAAATCAACCCTGAATATCCATTGGAAGGATTGTTGCTGAAGCTGATGCTCCAGTACTCTGGCCACCTGATGTGAAGAGCCAACTCATTGGAAATGACCCTGATGCTAGGAAACATTGAAGGCGAAAGGAGGAGGGGGTAGCCGAGAATGAGATGGTTAGAGAGCACCTCCCACTCAATGCACATGAAATTGAGCAAACTCTGGGAGATAGCTGAGGACAGAAGAGCCTGGTGTATTACAGTCCATGTGGTTGTAAAGAGTCAGACAAGTCTTAGTGACTGACAACAACAGCTAAAACATCAAGCCATCACCTAAGGAGAAGTTTTTAGAGAAACTGAAAAAGAACAGGGAAATAAAACACAAGAATACCAGAGTAATTTGAAGTCTCAGAACATCTACAGCTGCAACAAAAATTAAACAGTTCAATTCCTAACCAGATTATCATGAAACATCACATTAAAGAATTGTTTACCTCAGTTACTATTACCTAATCAACCATATCCAGCTTTCAGTAAAAAATCCTAAAGCATACTAGGAAGCAAGTAAAAATTCAGTGTGAAGAGACAAAGGAAGCATCAGATCCAGATGTACAGATGGTAAAAAATTGGAATTATTGGACAGGAAAAGTAAGGTAACTATAATTAATATGTTAAGGGCACTAACAGAAAAAGTAGACAACATGTAAGATCAGGTGGGTAACATAAGCACAGAAATGGAAATTCTAAGAAAGAATAAAAAAGAAATGCTGGAAAAATGGTTTTTCAGTTAAAAACATTGTAACTGAAATGAAGAACACCTATAATGGGCTCATCTGTACTCTAGTCACAGCCAAAGGAAGAATCGGTGAGTTTCAAGACACATTTGTAAAAATTTCTTAAACTGAAATGCAAAGGGATAAAAAGACTGGGAGAAAAAAACCACTAAAGTGAGAGGACTAAATAAGATAGATGGGTAGATAGATAATATAGAGATACATACTTGCACATATTTACAATTTTTATATTTTTACATGTAGTTAATATTTATATAGCACTCTATAATAAGCATATTGCTAAGAATTTCACATATATTGACTCAGTCCTCAACACAGTTTTATGAGATAGACAGTATTATTTTTCCAATTTTAGTGATGAGGCTACAGAGGTTGCAATGGCTTTATTAAGATACATGGCTAGTAAATGGCAGTCTGAGAAGTGCAAAGATAAAGAAAATAGATGGAAGAAGACTAACATGTCACAAATCCAAACCTAAGAGAAGTCAGGAAATGACAAGGGAATTCAAAGAAAACATTTTAAATTCACATCAAGAGGGTGATAAAACCTGCAGCAGGTTGTATAAGTCAAGACTGTGAAATCCCTCCATTGTGGACTCAGGGATTGAACCCGGGTCTCCTGCATTGCAGGCAATCTTTACCATCTGAGCCGCCAGGAGGGCCCACTTAATGGGTTAGAGAGTTTATAATGGAAAGTAGTATACCAAACTGAAAATGCTAAGTGGGTGAAAAGTAGAAAGTCATGTCTAACAGGATGAGCAACAGGCAGTAGGAACTTTAGAGGCATGTGAATTAAGTAAATTCTGAAAGAAAGGATGTAGAAGGGACAGAGAGATGGGTGAGCATTATTAGGCTGTCATTGAACTACAGACATAATTATGAACTAAACTGGTGCTAAGGATTAAAGATGTCTGAGGTTCCTTTGCAGCATGAGATAAATGATCCTCACAAAATCCTGAACACCAGGAGGGGAAGCACATAATAGAGAAAACAGGGGGAGTCAGCACAGCCACTTGGACTGTCTAGGAGTCCTCAAGTGCAAATCCAAGAACTATCTCTTTACTCAGCCTGCCCTCCTTATCAACTGCCACTATATGTTAAAAACCTATTATATTCCTGGTGAAATTCTAGGCACTTTGAGGATTCTCACAGTCTGAAGAAGAAGGCCTAATCTTTACTTTCAATGAGAACACATATTAATGAGAACATTTCCTTTTGATTTGGAGCCAGTTGCTAAAGATGTATGCTTGGACACATGGGTGCCTTTTTTATTTTTATTTTTTTAAACAATCAAAGCACAAAATCAGAGACTGAGCAATACTTTTGTAAGCACAAAATCTATGATCATTATCTAGCTTTCCAGAAACATCTGGGATTTGAATTTCTGTTTTCATTACTCTGGAAAGCAATAAGATTCCTCTTGACATTCACTTCCAGTTGACCTTATTGTAACAATGCTTACAAAGAGCTCCAGATTTGTCTATGGAACTACCATTTAAGACACTGCCTAAATCATCTCATGATCCATATTGCTCAGAATCATTTTTCCTTGGGAGTGAGATAGGAATGACTGTTAACTATAATCATGCTTTAATTACTAAACGTGTTGTTTCACTCACCTTCTGTGTTCCTCTTTAACCTTACAAGACAAGGATGCCCACTTTCACCACTTTTATTTAATGTAGTATTGGAATTGCTAGCCATAGCAATTAAAGTAGAAACATATAAGGAATCCAAATTGGAAGGGAAGAAGTAAAACTGTCACCATTTGCAGATAACATAGTATTATGTATAGAAAATTCTAAAGACTTCATCAAAAACTATTAGAACTAATAAATGAATTCCATAATGTTTCAGAATACAATATCAATACATAGAAATCTGTAGTGTTTCTAGACACTAATAATGAACTATTAGAAAGAGAAACTAAAAAACAATCCCACTTATAATTCCATTAAAAAGAATAAAATAGCTATGAATAAATTTAACCAAGGAAATGAAAGACTTGTACTCAGAAAGCTATAAGAAGTTGATGAAAGAAATTGAAAGTGACACAAATAAATGGAACGATATTCCACACTCATGGATCGAACAAATTAATATTGTTAAAATGTCCATTCTACACAAAGAAATCTATAGATTTAATGCAATCCCTATCAAATTATCAATGGGCATTTTTCACAGAACTGAAAAAATAATTGTAAAATTTGTATGGCACCACAAACATTCCCACTAACCAAAGCAACATTAAGAAAGAACTATACTGGAGGTATCATGTTCTCTGATTTCAAAGTTATACTATAAAGTAAAGTGGTCAAAACTGTATTATAGTGGGACAAAAACATGCACATAGATCATAAACTCACACTTAGATACAACAAAGGGGCTAAAAATATACAGTGAGGAAAACCCTTTTCAATAAATTGTATTGGCAAAACTGGACACAGTTACAAGCAAAAGAATGAAACTGGACCACTTTCTACACCACATACAGAAATAAATAAAAATGGATTAAAGACAAATATAAAACCTGAAATCATAAAACTCCTAGAAGAAAATATAGAAAAGAAAATACCATCAAGAGCAGTAATGCTCTTTGACATCAATTTTAACAATACATTTTCCACATTGTTCTCCTCAGGCAAAGATGACAAAAGCAAAAGTAAACAAATGGTGTTACATCAAACTAAAAAGCTTTTGCATAGTGAAGGAAATCATTAGCAAAATAAACAGGCAACTTACTGATTGGGGGAAGATATTTACAAGTGATAGATCTGATAAGGGTTTAATATTCAAAATATATAAAGAACCAGAACAACTCAATATCAGAAAATAAACAAAACTCAAATAAAAAATGGGTAGAGGACTTGAACAAACATTTTTCCAAGAAGACATATGGATGGCCTACATACACATGAAAAACTGTTCAACATCACTAATCAGCAGGGAAATGAAATTCAGTAGCACAATGAGATGTTACCTCATACCTATCAGAATGACTACTCTCAAAAAGAAAACAAATAACAAGTGTTGGGAAAGATGTGGCAAAAAGGGAACCCTGGTGAACTGCTGGTGGGAATGTAAATTGGTACAACCATTATGGAAAACAGTATGAAAGTTTCTCAAAAATTTAAAATTAGAACTACCATATGACACAGCAATTCCACACCTGGGGATTTATCAAAGAAAATGAAAACACTAATTTGAAAAGATAAAAGCACATGGATGTTCATCAGTTAAGTTCAGTCACTCAGTCATGTCCGACTCTTTGTGACCCCATGAACTGCAACACCCCAGGCTTCCCTGTCCATCACCAACTCCTGGAGCTTACTCAAATTCATGTCCATTGAGTCGGTGATGCCATCCAACCATCTCCTCTTTCTCTGTGCCCTTCGCCTCCTGGCCTTCAATCTTTCCCAGCATCAGGATCTTTTCCAACAAGTTAGTTCCTTGCATCAGGTAACCAAAGTACTGCAGTTTTAAATTCAGCATCAGTCCTTCCAGTGAATATTCAGGACTGATTTCCTTTAGGATTGACTTGTTTGATCTCCTTGCAGTCCAAGGGACTCTCAAGAGTCTTCTCCAACACTACAGTTCAAAAGTATCAATTCTTTGCTGCTCAGCTTTCTTTATGGTCTAACTCTCATATTCATACATGACTACTGGAAAAACCATAGCTTTGACTAGATGGACTCTTGTCAGGAAAGCAATGTCTCTGCTTTTTAATATGCTATCTAGGTTTGTCATAGCTCTTTTTCCAAGGAGCAAGTGTCTTTTAATTTCATGGCTGCAGTCACCATCTGCAGTGATTTTGGAGACCCAAAAATAAAGTTTCTCATTGTTCCCACTGTTTCTCCATCTATTTCCCATGAAGTGATGGGACCAGATGCCTTGATCTTAGTTTTCTGAATGTTGGGCTTTAAGCCAACTTTTTCACTCTCCTGTCTCACTTTCATCAAGAGGCTCTTTAGTTCCTCTTCACTTTCTGCCATAAGGGTGGTGTCCTCTGCATATCTGAGGTTATTGATATTTCTCCCGGCAATCTTGATTCCAGCTTGTGCTTCATCCAACCTGGCATTTTGCATGATTTACACTGCATATAAGTTAAATAAGCAGGGTGACAATATACAGCCTTGATGTATTCCTTTCCCAATTTGGAACCAGTCTGTTGTTCTATGTCTGGTTTTAACAGTTGCTTCTTGATCTGAATACAGATACTGCAGAAAGCAGGTCAGGTGGTCTGGTATTCCCATCTCTTGAAAAAGTCTCCACAGTTTCTTGTGATCCACAGTTTCTTGTGATCCACAGTCAAAGGCTTCGGCATAGTCAATAAAGCAGAAGTAGATGTTTTTCTGGAATTTTCTTGCTTTTTCTATGATCCAACAGATGTTGGCAATTTGATCTCTGGTTCCTCTGCATTTTCTAAATTCAGCTTGAACATCTGGAAGTTCTCAGTTCATGTACTGTTGAAGCCCTGCTTGCATAATTTTGAGCATTACTTTGCTAGCTTGTGAGATCGTGCAATCGTGTGATAGTTTGAACATTCTTTGGCATTGCCGTTCTTTGGGATTGGAATGAAAACTGACCTTTTCCAGTCCTGTGGCCACTGCTGAGTTTTACAGATTTGCTGGCATATTGAGTGCAGCACTTTCACAGCATCATCTTTTAGAATTTGAAATAGCTCAACTGGAATTCCATCATCCTCCACTAGCTTTGTTCATAGTGATGCTTCCTAAGGCCCACTTGACTTCATATTCCAGGATTGTCTGGCTCTAGGTGAGTGATCATACCATCATGGTTATCTGGGTCATGAAGATTTTTTGTACGGTTCTTCTGTGTATTCTTGCCACCTCATCTTAATATCTTCTGCTTGTGTTAGGTTCATACTCTTTCTGCCCCTTATTGTGCCCATCTTTGCATGAAATGTTCCCTTGGTATATCTAATTTTCTCGAAGAGATCTCTAGTCTTTCCCAATCTATTGTTTTCCTCTATTTCTTTGCATTGATCACTGAGGAAGGCTTCTTATCTCTCCTTGCTATTCTTTGGAACTCTGCATTCTGATGGATATATCTTTCCTTTTCTGCTTGCCTTTAGCTTTTATAGCAGTATTATTTACAATAACCAAGATACAGAAGCAGTCTAGGTTTCCATCAACAGATGAGTAGATAAAGAAGATGTGGTGCATATCTCTATACCCTTGTTATATAATGAAACTGTTGTTGTTTAGTCACTCAGTCACGTTTAACTCTTTTGACCCCATGGACTGCTGCACACCAGGCTCCTCTGTTCATGGGATTCTCCGGGCAACAATACTGGAATGGGTTGCCATTTCCTTTTCCATATAATGAGATATTAGCCATAAAAACAAAAATTTCCACTTCCAGCCATGTAAGTAGACATAGAGGATATTATCTTCACTGAAATAAGTCAGAGAAAAATACTTCATGTTACCAGTTGTATGTGGGATCTAAAAGATAAAACAAACATATGTATAAAACGAAGCAGAAACAGACTCACAGAGGTAGAAAATAATTTAGTGGTTACCAGTAGAGACAGGGAAAGGGAGGAGGGGCATATAGGGGTAAGGGATAAAGAGATGCAAATTGCTATGTATACAATAAATAAGGAACAGGGATATATTGTACAAACAGGGAAATACAGCCATTATTTTTTAATAACTATAAATGGTGTATAATCTATAAAAAAATTGAACCACTATGTTGTTCACCTAAAATGAATATACCATTGTAAATAAACTATATTTCAATTTTAAAAATTGAAAGAACTCACTGTAATAAAAAAAAATTATTTTAAGCAGCTAGAAGTGATGTATCATGTGCAGGGGAATGATGATAAAATATGACAATAGACCTCTCATTAGAAACAAAGCAAACTTGAAGAACACACAAGAAAAAAAACCTGCCAATTTATAATTCCTTATCCAGCAAAAATGTCTTTCAAAAACAAAGGTGAAATAAATACTGTTTAAGGTACACAAAAGCTGGAAGAATTTACTATTAATATGCCTTCCTTTGTCTTGGGTAGTTTCCTTATCCATATATATTAATCTCTACTAAACTTCTAGTTTAATTTTAGTTTAATTCAAGGAGACTTGAATTCCAGAGTTTCTTTCTCTACGGAGTTCTCTCCTCTCTGGTACTCTGCTCCTGTGCAGTCTAGCTAACTTGTTCTTCTATGCTCCTGGCTTCCTTTTGTAATCTCTGAGAGGACACTAGGCTCTTCTCAGGGTCTTTTACCACACCTCTGGGCTGGAAACATTCTCTAGGCAATACACTGGACAATCATAGGCCTCATTTTATTTGTTTCTCATCTCAACAATCCCAGTTGCTTCCTTATATATAATATCTAGAAACCACAATTTCATAATTTTGTCCAGTTTTTTAGTTGGTGGATAAAAACAATCTCTGCTAGCTCATCATGACCAGAAGTTGAGATTGAGAATTTTGAACTTCAAAATTTGTCTAACATCCTTTGCCAGTAAAGAAATTCTCTTCAATTCATCCTTTGTGGGGGGGGGGGGGCGGGGGGAGGAATATATATATATATATATATATATATATATATATATATTTGAGAGCCTAATGGTTGGCTCTCAAGTTGATGCCCATTCTTATCTGGATGTGTCCTGACACGTTTCATTGACTCAAACCTATAACACATATCCTGGGCTGAGTTATAGGCATATTTTAGAAAGAAACAATCTTTATATCAACATGATTATATGACATTACCAAGCTATGTCAGCAAGTACCTGGTGAGGATATGTGAACGTAGATTCCAATTTTAATGGTGTTAACCAATGAAGACAGAACATAAGACTTGATTGTAGGTAAATTCCTTGTCCTATATTTCCTCTTATGTGAGATTAGGAATTAAATTTTGTGTCCCAGGGAGTAGGTTAATAGTTTATTGGGTTAAATAATCATATTATGAACTCAATCAGGGCCATACGGTGCCTGCATGGTTAGTCGTATCCGACTGCTTGCTACTCTTTGGACTGTAGCCTGTCAGGCTCCTCTGTCCATGGAGTTTTTCCAGACAAGAATACTGGAGCAGGTTGCCGTTTCCTTTTCCAGGGGATCTTCCTGACCCAGGGATCAAACCCCCATCTCCTGTGTCTCCTGCATTGCAGGTGAATTCTTTACCCACTGAGCCATTGGGGAAGCCCAATCAGGCTTCCCCAGTGCTAATCAGGGCCTATAGGTATAAAAAACAGAGAGAGAGGGAGAGAGGGCTTTAGATTTAATCCTGTAAGCAAACAGGGATGAGCATTACTGTTTTCCATCCTCTTTTGTCCTTCTCTCTATCCTGCATTACTAAAACAAAACAAAAAACAGCAAAAATTAAAAAAAAAGCAACCAAACCAAAAAAAATAAATATGAGAAATTGTTTGGAAATACAAAATCCACCTAAAGAAAAATGAATTCTCAGTCGTTAAGTGTGGGTGGCATTGCTCCTTAAAATGTATCATTCCCTTCACATATGAGACTTAATACAATATCTAAATAAATGGTATGAACCCAGTGAATCTTAGCAACTTTTATGCCCTGCAAGAAGGGTAGACATGATTTGTGTCCTTTTGGTATCTCTGAAACTGACGCTTTCAACGTAAAAGTTTGGATCTGAAGAATTATTCTATAGAGAGGTTGACCATAAGAAAGTTGCACCACTTCCTCTAGCATTACTCACCATTGAGACAGTAGTCAGATAGAATACTTAATGAACTCCCTGACATATTTTACTTTTATTCAGTCGATGTATGCTGATGTGGGTGAAGACCCACAGGCTCACATACTCTGAGTTCTGTGTTTTGTACAACAGATACTATTGCAGTGCCTTCTGCTATTTTGGTCTTCTCTCAGGCTCTGTTTTTTGGTTAATGGAAACTACCTGTCACTTCCAGATTACTTCCTATGCACTGTGTAAAAACTGCTCTATACAGCATCTTAAATGCAACTCACTCCAGTATTCTTGCCTGGAGAAACCCATGGACAGAGAAGCCTGGTGGGCTTCAGTCCATGGGGTCACAAGAGTCAGACATGACTTAGTGACTAAATCACCAACCACATTATCGTATGTCTCCAATAGCGCTCTTGGGTGTCTCTCCATTAAATAAATTTTACAACTGTTTTAAAACTTTTTATTATACTTTATTCCATGAGAAAAAAATAACTATTGTGGTTAAACCAAAATGCTTCCTCAGGAATATTATTTCCCTTTAGTGAGATTCCTTCTTTTTTATTGGGTGCCAGGCTGGTGTCAGCCCTTGTTTTCTCCCAGAAGTCCTTACTCAGCAGCATCGTTAGCAGGCATGCTTCAGGGTACTTGCAGTTTCAAAAAGGCAATAAAATTCTCCTTCTGGGCTTCAGTTATCTAACCTCATACCTGGCTTCATGGGCTTAAAAAAACCTGTGATAGCCTTTGGTAAATATCGCAGCAATTTCTAAGCTATAATTCAACAATTCATCTGCTCAGTAGAGGCCATCTCTGTTATCTGTAGTGAGGTCTCCTAGGGAATCTTTCTAATACTGTTATGGAAAATAGGCCACACAAGAATTACACCACAATGGAAAGTACCTAGTCGTAAATAACCTTCCACTAAACTTCAAAAAATCAAAGGCACTTCAATTAAAACAGCCTTGGAACTATCCTGCTTCTTTGCATTAGGCACAGTCAATAAGGAGTGTATCTCCTGAATTGCCCTTACATAGCACTTTTCTTAATGCCACAACATGAAAAAAGGAATCATTTGACTGAATTCTCTTCTACTTTATGACATATTGCCCTATCACTCAAACTAAATAAAATAAAATAAAATAAAAATAATAAAAAAAATCACAGCTAAAAGCTCTCACAAGATCCCAGAGGTTTAAGCAATCTGAGTCAGTACAAGTACTAGGAACAAAAAAAATAAAACATTTAGTCAAATAAATATTTTGACAGCTACATTGGCCAGAAAACCAAAAACACACCAAGTTGATGGTACTTCTATCCTTCCCTTTTCTCCTTCATCCTCAGCTAATCTTATCACTCAACTGAAGTTACCTGGTATTTTGATCAAACAAAACCCAGCGGAATTTGGCACCAAGTGAAAAATGGGAAATCAACTGCTACCCACACTCTCTAACTTGGGAGCTTCCAAGGAAAAAGTGGGCTTTTTAAACGTATTGTTTCAGAATTTGGAGCTGCTTTCAATGGTAGTAATATAACACCCACCCCCACCACCCGGTCCTATCCAAAATCCCAAAACAGACAGCAGAAAAAGCTATTCTACTGCTTACCTCACATAACCCCATATAAAAATGGCAATTTAGAATATTTCATGAAGTCTTGAGTTCAAGGTAATAGATTCACTTAGGATAATTTATCTTTGTACAATCTTTTCAGAGCTGGTTAGTACCTTCCTACACTCGACGTGAATTACTACTCCTTAGAAAATATTCACTAAATAAGACACTGGAAGATCGTAAGCCTGAGACAGAGAATATCTGATTAACGTTAAAGGACTTCTCTGGCTGTTGTGTTGAGGCGTATAGGAGATGAAAGAGCAGAAAGGGGAAGATTAGTGAGAAGACTGAGAAGCGTGAGTCAAGGCAAGAGACAGCAGCTTACAACAGGTCATTGCAGTGGAGATGGACAAATGTGGATGCATTTTGCAGGTAGATTCAAATCACTTATGAGTGTCTACAGCCATACCACCCTAAATGTACCTGATCTTATCTTGTCAAGTCACTTATGGGTGAGTTAATGTAATGGTGGTGAAATAGAGATGAGTCAAAGAGGACATGTACATTTTGCACCCCCAAACCTGTACGTGGTAGTGACATGCTAAGGAAAGGAAGGGCGAGAATGGTGGGGGTTATGGTGAAGGGAGGACTCCAGTGTTTAGTTTTGAACATACTAGGTTGGAAATATCTCTAGGATAACCACATGTACTTCACAGGTTGGCATGTGGCTAAGTCGCTTCAGTCTTGTCTGGCTCTTTGCAACCCTGTGAACTGTAGCCACCGGGCTCCTCTGTCCATGGGATTCTCCAAGCAGGAATACTGGAGTGGGTTGCAATTTTCTTCTCTAGGGAATTTTCCCAACCCAGGGATCAGAACCACATCTCTTATGTCTCCTGCATTGGCAGGAGGGTTCTTTACCACTAGCGCCACCTGGGAAACCCAGGTTGTCAGTCAGATATAAAGTCTAGTGTTCAGAAGTAAAGCCAGATACAAATATGGGAATTTACTTACACACACACACACACACACACACACACACACACACACACGTATACTTATATATATGTAAACAAGGAACTATTCTGTAGATGGTAATAGAATATATTAATAACATACTTTAGAAATGGATATTAGATACAGAGAATAACTCAATTCTGACCCAGGAAAACATGAAACTCTGGCCAGCCTTTTCTTTCTTAAGAAATTCTCTTTAGCTTACGAGCAAATTATTATTTTCATTTCCTCCTATTTTGAGTGGAGGTTATTTCTTCTCTTTCAGAGATCTTCATTATCATCCCTATACTCTAAGGATAATCTTCTGTACTTTCACTCTATACTTTAAAAAATTATTATTTTGGAAATCACCTCCACATATGTAATTGTCCTATAAATAGGTCTTGTGGTCTGCTTGGGACATTGGTCCAAATCAGATATGTTTTTGGTGTCCATGCTTTCAGTTATAGCTTCTTGCTGGCGATGCAACTCTGTGTCCCATAACCACATCTGTAGCAGAGCCTTGAGTCCCACTTAGGCATGACTGATACTTCCCCGGCTCCTTGCAGTACAATGGAGCCTCATATTTTGCTGCAAACTTGAGTAGCTGGGTATGGTTGTACCCAGGTAACTACTGCTGGCTCCTTTTCACATGTGCTACAAATTCACATGTCAACAGATCTTTAGTCTAGAAAGAGTGACTCCATCTACACGGATGTTGGGCCCCCTGGTCCTGTGTTATATGATTGGCATTCATCAAATACAGGCTCCCTCCGGTTTTGAACCATTGTCTGTCTCTTGGTTGCCATTATGGGTTCCCAGCTGTTGCTGTTCTAGCTTTATTTGTCTGCTGTACAGATCTCCCCATTTCTAGTGTAAGAAGACTCCTCTTTCTTGTTTTTGAACTTTTCTTTTTTTTAACCATGAATGAGGTTTCCTTACGTGTTCAGCCAGCTACCTTATCACTTTAAATTCAATGTTATTGGGGTATAATTTCCATACAATAAACTGCATCCATTTAAATTGTATAATTAAATTAGATAAGTTTTGAAAAGATGCATGCACCACAAAGTCGCTGACAGTCAAAATATAAATATAGCCATCACACGTATTAGATTCCTCGTGGCCCTTTGTAGCCATCCCTTTTTGCTTTATGCCCTTGTCAGGCAATCACTGACCTGCTTTATGTCACTTTTAATTAGTTTGAATTCTCTAGAATTTCATATTAATAGAATCATGTACTATGTACTCTTTTGTGTCGTGCTCCTTTCACTTCCTTCCCTTTTCATTGCTGAATATTGCCTGTATTTTGCTTATTCATTCAGCCATTGATGGACATTTGAGTCATTTCCATTTGAGGTCTATTATGAACAAAACTCTTAGGAACAATCATTTTCAAGTCTTTATGTGAACATCCACTTTTATTTCTCTTGAGTGAATACTGAGGATTGGAACGCCTGTTTTGTATGGGAGGTGCATGTTTAATCCTTATTTATATTTAATGCCAAACAGCTTTCTAAAGAGCTTATACCATTTTACATATTTTACATACATTTTTCATATACCCACTAGCAGTATATGAAAGTTCCAGTTGCTCAACCTTCTCACCTTGGTATCGCTTTTTTAATTTTATCTCTTCTAATGTGTGTGTGAACACGTGTGTAAATAGTATCTCATGATTTTAATTTGGATTTTTATGACTAATGAGATTGAGGTACTTTCCTTTTTTGTCTAATTGATTTATCTCATCTGGATCTTTTGTGCTTTCATATAAATTTAGGTAACTATCAATTTCTTTAAAACAATAACAACAACAACAACAACAAACCTACAGCAGTTTTGCTTGGAGTTTTCCTGAATCAGCAGATAAATTTGAGGAAAATTGTCACCTTAATAGAAAGTCTGTAAATATACCTCTTTAGATATGTGGGTTTCCTATGGTTTATCCCAGGACTATTCTGTAATTTTCAGTGTACACAGCTTGCAAGTTTTTGTTAATTTATTTAAAAATATTTTAGGACTTTGGTGATATATATAAATATACAAATTTGGTGATATATATAGATATATAAATTTATATATACAATGTATCACATTTATATAAATTGGTTTTTACTTCAATTCTGCTTTGGATAGAGAATTCACTCTGTTTGATTTGAATCCCAGCATATAGTCTGTTTTAGTAAATTTGTTACATGTACTTGAAAAAAAATGGTATTCTATTGTTACAGAGCTATATAAATATCAATTAGATTAAAGTGGTTAATATTATTGTAAAAATCATCTCTGCCTTTACAAATTTTTGTCTAGCTGTCTCATTCATCGCAGGCCAATGACATTGAACTCTATTACTATAATTGTAGAGTTGTCTACTTCTCCATTTAATTTTGTCAATTTTTGTTTCATTTTCTCATGTATTTTGAAGTTGCTTTATTTGGTGTATACATATTTATGACTTTTATGTATTCCTGACGAATTGACATTTTTATCATTCTGAAATGTCCCTATTTATCTCTAGCAATAATCTTTGTCTTAAGACCAAATTTTTAAGATATTAATGTAGCCACTCTAGCCTTCCTAAGTTAGCATTTGTATAGCACATTGCCTTCTGGGCTTCCCTAGGGGCTCAATCAATAAAGAAGTGTTAGTTGCTCAGTCGTGTCCGACTCCTTGTGACCCCATGGACTGCAGCCCACCAGGCCCCTCTGTCCATGGGATTCTCTAGGCAAGAATACTGGAGTGGGTTGCCATTTCCTTCTCCAAGTCAGTAAAGAATCCACCTGCAATTCAGGAGGCTGCCTGCAATGCAGGAGATCCGAATTCATTTCCTGAGTCAGGAAGATCTCCTGGAGAAGGAAATAGCAACCCACTCCAGTATTCTTGACTGGAAAATTCCATGGACAGAGCAGCCTGGCAGATCACAGCCCACAGCGTTGCAAGAGCTGACATGACTTAGTGACAAAACCACCACCATATTATTTTCTAATAATTTACTTTCACTGTGGGATTTTTCATTTTTAAATATTCTGATTATATCTGCCTTTGAGAGTTTAGTCTATTAATGTGCTCAGTCATGTCCAACTCTCTGTGAACCTCTGGACTGTATGTGATATTTTCCAGGCAAGAATACTGGAGTGGTTGCCATTTCCTCCTCAGGGAATCTTTCCGACCTAGGGATTGAACCTGCATCTCCTGTGTTGGCAGATGGATTCTTCACCATGGAGCCACCTGGGAAGCCCATTGGCCCACTAATATTTAGTGTGATACACTGACAAGTTTGGAATTATGTCCACTATTTTATTGTTTTATGTTTGTCCCTCTGTTTTTTTTCCTCTGTTCTCCATTTCCTTCCTTCTTTTGGTATATTTGAATACATTATTTTATTTTGAATTTATTTAGTAGCATATATTTTTTTCTAAATGCCAGGAACTAGACTTTATAGTAGTAATATGAAACAAAACCAAATATTTATTTCTGCTTATGCTCTACAATATGGAACAAGATTTGAAGTACAGCAGCTTTGGCATCTAAGCTTAAGAAAAGAGACTAAGAGGGCATTAAACACTTGAAGCTTGTGTATTTTTTCTCATTGTAAGAACTTTTTATTTTGTGTTTTTGTTTTAATAGTGTTTATGCAGCTTGACTAACAATTTTATTCTCTATGAAGTTTGGGCATATACCTTCACTGTAGGTTAAGTCATTAGCAGCAAAAACGGCTATGCCATATGGGAAAATACATTGTCAGGTCAGTTCAGTTCAGTCACTCAGTCACATCCGACTCTTTACGATCCCATGAATCGCAGCACGCCAGGCCTCCCTGTCCATCACCAACTCCCAGAGTTTACTCAAACCCATGTCCATCAAGTCGGTGATGCCATCCAAACATCTCATCCTCTGTCGTCCCCTTCTCCTCCTGCCCCCGATCCCTCCCAGCATCAGGGTCTTTTCCAATGAGTCAAAATACAGTGTAGGTAAGCATAAATATCTTTGCCAATTAACAAGGGCAGGATAAACAATGCAAATGGTAAATGAGTATATGTTATAATTCCCAGGAAGAGCATTTTCATTCTGCTCAAGAGAAGAATTTCTTTTTTTTTTTTTTTTTTAAATATTATTTTATTAGTTGGAGGCCAATCACTTTACAACATTTCAGTGGGTTTTGTCATACATTGACATGAATCAGCCATATAGTTACACGTATTCCCCATCCCGATCCCCCCTCCCACCTCCCTCCCCACCCGACTCCTCAGGGTCCTCCCAGTGCACCAGGCCTGAGCACCTGACTCATGTATCCCACCTGGGCTGGTGGTCCGTTTCACCATAGATAATATACATGCTGTTCTTTCAAAACATCCCACCCTCACGTTCTCCCCCAGAGTTCAAAAGTCTGTTCTGTACTTCTGTGTCTCTTTTTCTGTTTTGCATATAGGGTTATCGCCACCATCTAGCTAAATTCCGTATATATGTGTTAGTATACTGTAATGATCTTTATCTTTCTGGCTTACTTCACTCTGTATAACTATTTAACTACTTTAGAAATAAAACATGCACGTATTGGAAGCACTAGAGACTTTTTCAAATTAATTCAGTGCAGAAAACTATGCTGGAGGAGTAATAGAAGTTAAGATGAATTTGTTTGGGCCCAATTAATTTTCTGGTTATTCCCTTGCCATAAAAACGAGTTCATTTCTGTCTCAATGATTTATTTGCAAATAGGACTCTTTTGGATGTCTATTTGTTGTCATCAGAAAGAATGGTGTTTTTACATTTTATGTAGTCTTATTTTTCATATTTTCCTATAATAAAGGGAGTAGACTACTGTCATAGGCCACCACATGAACTACTATCAAAATCATGGTGCTCAGTCAAGGAATCCAATCACAAAACACCCCATAACATATGATTCTATTTATATAAAATTTCTAAAACAGGCAAAACTATAATGATAGAAAGTAAATTCATGGTTACTGAGGTCGAGGAGAGGAAAGAAGAGGGGAGAAGGAAATAGGGGAAAAGGAGAAAGAAGAAAGGGGTAGGTGAAGGGTACCAAGGCAAATAGATGTATCGGCTCATGATGCCTTTAATTTTTTCCCACTTCTATGCTACTACCATGTTTTATTTCAACTAACTTACTCAATGTGTGGAATTTTATGTTTCTTCTCTCTCATAGTTGTCATTTCATGAAGATTATTCTTATCATCAAATAAATGACATAGGAAATAAATGTTTCCTTTCAGAATGAAGTACTTTAAAGCTTATTTGCTAGCTGCTATAGCGTATACCTTTCGGAAATAACTAGGTTCAGTGCAAGTCATGTTCTTTACATGTAACTTTCATATGTATATGTTCTTCCAACAGGTATCTGAAGCATTGTATTTATAAATTGTTATTGTTGAGATAAAAATTCAATATGTTACACAAAGAAAAACTTTCCAAATTCATAATCTCAAGGGTAGCAGCAGCCCTAGATGTAAAACGTATTCAGATTTAGGATCCTCTATAATGTGTTTGTGGCTCTATGTTACCTCTTCTCAGAGGCTGCAACAAAATTAGTTCTTTTAGTCAAATAATGAGCACAGTGGCAGACAGTGAAATAGCCATTGAAAGCTGACACTTCTCTGTCTTTGGAGTAGTTATCATTACTGGAGTCTTACTCCAGGAAGAGATTAACTGAGAGTAGAATATATGTTCTTTTCTATTCTTCTCCAGAAAGCATACTCAGAATCGGTACTTTGTCAGGCATCCTTGCAGAAAAAAAGAATTGTCAAGAGAAACAAACAAGCAAAAAGTTTAGAGGGTATGTTCAGAAAATAAGCTATTTTATTAAACCTGAGTTGCTGTAAAAGTAAATAATGCAGGAGAGTTACTCATTGTATCTACTTTTGAGCTCATGGCAGTGTTAGTGATATTGTCATCACCATACTCCTGTCAGGGTCTTTCTTGCCGAGTGTGGTTGGGCACATCACCACTCTACTTTCATCACAATGGAGTCTCTGATCCAGGTTATTAAGTAAGACTAGAACTGTCTCAAATATGCTCAAAAACCAACTGACAAAGTAGAAAATAGAATTGATGATTGTCATCAGAAAGAACCAATTTTAAGGGAAAAAAAGATAGTTTTCCCCAAATCGTACTGAAACTTAGAACTTTCCAATTAATCCACTAATGTGGCTACAATACAAAGTCTTTTCAAGAGTATAATGGACATTCTTATTTGGAAATTTTGTCTCTTTGACAAAAAGGTGGTCCAAAACCTATTGGAAGTTGTAGTAAGAATCTTCCAACCAGAAAACTACTCAGCAATCAACTCCCTCACTAATAAATGGTGATATTGATAAACAGAGAGGTTAGCTGCGGCACCCAAGGTCACATAGCTAATTACTGGCAAAGGACTAGTGCCAAGGTCAGCTAACCCCCAGTTCATACTTTTCCTCCTACTTGGTCACTCATTCCTTCAACAAATGTTTATTGAATGTTACCATGGTCCTATTACTGAGATATGTACAAGAGATACAAGAGTTAAACATGTTATAACTTTTGTTCTTGTGGATTATATATTCTATCAGAATGGAATGGTTTAAAATTAAAAGCAAACAAGTGAAACAGTTACTACAAAAACAAAAAAGATAACTTCAGAAAGTCAAAACTGTAATAAAGATAATAAGACAAAGTGATTGAATAACAAGTGACTTGTGAGGCATTCTTATTGACTTGTATTATTTAGATAATTAAGGACGATCTAATTTAGATAATTTACACAGTTAAGGACAAAGGGTGATATTTAAACTGAGTAACAAGGCACTAGTCATGCAAAATTCAGGGAGAAAGATGCTTCAGGAGGAGGGAAGGGAAAAACTGAGATAGGTAGGTCAAGCTGGCTAAATGTAATGACTGAAAGAGAGCATGCCATAGGACTGTAGTAAATTGAATAGTGACTCCCACCAAATTCAGGTCCGCATGGAGTCTCAGAAGGTGACCTTATTTAGAAATAGGTTCTCTGTAGATATAACTAAAGATTTAAAAGAAAACATACTGCATTAGTGTGAAGAAGTGACGTGTTAGTCATTCAGTTGTGTCTGACTCTTTTGCAACCCCATAGATTGTAGCCCGCCAGGCTCCTCTTTCCATGAAATTCTCCAGGCAAGAATACTGGAGTGGGTTTCCATTTCCTTCTCCAGGGGATCTTCCCAACCCAGGGATCAAACCCAGGTCTCCCGCACTGCAGGCAGATTCTTGAATGATCCCTAAATCTGTGAATGTAAACATAAAAGGGACAGAAAAGGACACAAACACACAGAGAAAATGACCACATGAAGATGGAGGCAGGCAAAGACTGGAGTTACAGTACCACACGCCAAGGAATAGATAGGGTCACAAGCAGGTGACATTCAAGAAAGGATTCTTCCTACAGCCTTCAGATGAAGTGTGGTCTTGTTGACATCTTGAATTGGACATGTAGCCTTCAGAATTGTAAGAGAATATACTTTTGTTGTTCTAAGGTCTTTGGAGCCTGCACCTTTCAGTCTTAAATAGGCCCAGTTAGAGAAAACAGCTGCCAGTGGCATCACTGATTGGATGGACACGAGTTTGTGCAAGCTCCAGGAGATGGTGAAGGACAGGGAAGGCTGGCGTGCTGCAGTCCATGGGGTCACAAAGAGTCAGACACGACTGAGTGACTGCAGAACAAGAGAAAACAACATGGACAGAGTTAAAAAAAAAAAAAAAACAAAAACAGATTCAGTCAGTTCCGTATCTAACTAGGGACCTGTTTTTTAAACATTTTGTTGATTTCCTCACACAGCGGTTATATTGACATGACTGGAGTATTGTGTCCCAATTACTGAAATGACTATAATATTTCCTAATGACTGTTAATTATACAAGATACAGGTTAACAACTCACCAATGTAACATTTCCAGTTGAAAATCCAGTTTTCCAAAGAAAATGGTTAATTTTCTTTTTTCATTTCACTTGGTCCTAAGAGTCAAAAATGTTTTGCCAACAAATTAAATTTATAATTCGCAGTGTCAGCTAAGATTGTTATTCTTTCAGTAATCTCTGGGGCTAACTTTGATTTAAAACAAAATTCATTAAAATTTAAACATCTCAGAGGAAATCCTAAATAAGCCTGTCCTTTTAGGTGTTCCCCTGGTGGTTCAATTGGTAAAGAATCCGCCTGCAATGCAGGAGACCTGGGTTCGACCCCTGGGTTGGGAAGATCCCCTGGAGGAGGGCACAGCAACCCACTCCAGTATTCTTTAAGTAGAATCCCCAAAGACAGAGGAGCCTGGCGGGCTGCAGTCCATGGGGTCACAAAGAGTCGGACACAACTGAGTGACTAGGCGCAGAACAGCACAGTATAAGCCATAGCAGGAAAAAATAAAGGCATCTGACTTCACATTTCAAAACACAATATTTTACAAACACTAGTATTGTAGTAATTGGAATTAATGTTCCTTAAGCTAAGTCATCAAACACAGACATTATTTTCCAAATGAGTGGTTTCAATTTTTCCAGACTTTCGAATTTTATAAACAACCAAAACTGTTTTCTTTTTCCAAAAAGAGCACCAATAAAATACTTCCAGATTGCTATTTTGTTAACAGAAAGCATTTTTTAAAACTTATTATTTTCTAGCACAGTCTTTTTATAAAGGAAATTATATTTGAACCCTCCAGAGTAGGAAAAACATAATTATAGAAAAAGTGGAGTAAACCTTCTGAGGAAGTGGGCAAAAAATTCATAAGTTAAAAATCCTGCCATGGACTACTAGAAGAATCCCATGTCTAGATATCATAAGTGATTTCTCTAAGACCTAATGAAATAACTTAATCAAGATGGTTAATACAGGCTAGAGGTTGGCACAGGTAGGCACAGGCTAGGTGTTGGTTGTTTAACAGAACCCAGGACCCTTTCTTCTAACCCAGTGCCTAATGGATTTAGTTATTATATGGAGATATTCAGAGTGCATTTTGTTCTGTTTGTTTTTGATTTTCTAGTTCTGCCTGCATCTTGGGGTTTCTATGGCCAATAGCTGCAACATATCCCTTCCTCCGCATACTCCAGGTGTCTACAAGGGCAGGAGATCTTTCAGTGCTGGAGTTTGCCACTGACTTTTTTTCCTGACTGCATTTCAGATTCATCTGGGACTCAATAAACACATAAAGTGAAAGCATCGGTCACTCAGTCATCTCCGACTCTTTGTGACCCCATGGACTCTGCTGCTGCTGCTGCTAAGTCACGTTAGTCGTGTCCGACTCTGTGCGACCCCATAGACGGCAGCCCACCAGGCTCTGGTCCCTGGGATTCTCCAGGCAAGAATACTGGAGTGGGTTGCCAGTTCCTTCTCCAGTGCATGAAAGTGAGAAGTGAAAGTGAAGTAGCTCAGTCATGTCCAATGCTTCGCAACCCCATGGACTGTAGCCTACCAGGCTCCTCCGTCCATGGGATTTCCCAGGCAAGAGTGCTGGAGTGGGGTGCCATTGCCTCCACCGCCATGGACTCTAGCCAGCCAGTATTTTCTGTTCATGGGATTCCCCAGGCAAGAATACTAGAGTGGGTTGCTGTTTCCTTCTCCAGTGAATCTTCCTGACCCAGGGACTGAACCTGTGTCTCCCGCATTGCAGGCAGATTCTTTAAAATCTGAGCCACCAGGGAAGTCCGAAAGCCTGGTCCCTATTCTCAGAGATTCTGACATAATTGCTCTGGGGAGAAGGCTAGACACAGATATTTGTTAAACTCTCTGGAATATTCTAAGACATTACCAGGTTTGAGATGCACTGCTTTAAGTTGATGTTACAGCTTCCCTGCTTGTTCTCTTCAGTTTCCCATTTTCTGGCTTAAAAGCCACTATGGGTAAAATGGCAAAATATGTACAGCCATCTTTGCACAGTTCTTTTGGTTTAAAGGGTTTTAAAAAATCTTTACACAGAGTGGCCTCTTTAAGGACTCACCTATTAATGGGGAGAGAATACCTGAAGACGGGTGTGAACAAGTGGTTTAGTGAAAAATCAGGATAGGGCTCTATCCTGTGAAGCCAGTGTTTGGTGTGTTAGGGAGGGAGCAGCAGAAACTCTGCTTGATGCTCTGGCTGGGGGGTCAGGGGTAATCTCAGCAGAGAGAAATTAAAAGGATCTTATACACAAACTGAGAGATGTTAGGGAAATAATTAGCACCTTCCATCTAGGTGACTGAGGGGCAGAAATCAGCTAAAGATCTCCAGACAACACCAAAGTTAAAAGAAAATTATTACTCATGGAGTAACCCTCATAGTCAACAAAAGAGTCTGAACTGCAGTACTTGGGTGCAGTCTCAAAAATGGCTGAATGATCTCTGTTCGTTTCCAAGGCAAACCATTCAGTATCACAGTAATCTAAAAATATGCCCCAACCACTGATGCTGATTAAGCTGAAGTTGAACAGTTCTATGATGACCAACGAGACCTTCTAGAACTAACATGAAAAAAGATGTCCTTTTCATCATAGGGGACTGGAATGCAAAAGTAGGAAGTCAAGAGATACCTGGAGTAACAGGCAAGTGTGGCCTTGAGTACAAAGTGAAGCAGGGCAAAGGCTAACAGAGTTTTGCCAAGAGAATGCACTGGTCATAGCAAACACATTCTTCCAACAGAAGAGATGACTTTACACGTGGACATCACCAGATGGTCAGTACTGAAATCAGGCTGATTATATTCCTTACAGCCGAAGATGGAGAAGCTCTACATAGTCAGCAAAAACAAGATCGGGAACTGATGGTGGCTCATACCATGAACTCCTTATTGCAAAATTCGGAAAAAATAGAAGAAAGTAAGGAAATGGGAAAGGGTCTAGGGAAAACCACTAGGTCATTCAGGTATGACCTAAATAAAATCCTTTATGATTATACAGTGGAAGTGACACATAGATTTGAGGGATTAGATCTGGTAGACAGAGTGCCTGAAGATCTATGGATGGAGGTTTGTAACATTGTACAGGTGGTGATGATCAAAACCACCCCCAAGAAAAAGAAATACAGAAAGGCAAAATGGTTGTCTGAGGAGGCCTTACAAATAGCTGAGAACAGAAGAGAAGCTAAAAGCAAAGGAGAAAAGGAAAGATATATCCATCTGAATGCAGAGTTCCAAAGAATAGCAAGGAGAAATAAGAAAGCCTTCCTCAGTGATCAGTGCAAAGAAATAGAGGAAAACAACAGGATGGGAAAGATTTCTTCAAGGAAACTAGAGATACTAAGGGAATATTTCATGCAAAGATGGGTTCGATTAAGGACAGAAATGGTATGGACCGAACAGAAGCAGAAGATATTAAGATGAGGTGGCAAGAATACACATAAGAATCATACAAAAAAGATCTTCAGGACCCAGATAACTATGACGCTATGATCACTCACCTAGAGACAGAGATCCTGGGATATGAAGTCAGGTGGGCCTTAAGAAGCATCACTACGAACAAAGCTAGTGGAGGTGATGGAATTCCAGTTGAGCTATAACAAATCCTAAAAGATGATGCTGTGAAGGTGCTGCACTCAATATGCTAGCAAATCTGTAAAACTCAGCAGTGGCCACAGGACTGGAAAAGGTCAGTTTTCATTCCAATCCCAAAGAAAGGCAATGCCAGAGAATGCTCAAACTACCGCACAGTTGCACTCGTCTCACATGCTAGCAAAGTAATGCTCAAAATTCTTCAAGCCAGGCTTCAACAGCATGTGAACCATGAGATTACAGATGTTCAAGCTGAATTTAGAAAAGGCAGAGGAACCAGAGATCAAATTGCCAACATCCATTGAATTTTAAAAAAGGAGGAGGGTTCCAGAAAAACATATACTTCTGTTTCGTTGACTACACCAATGCCTTTGACTGTGTGGTTCACATCAAACTGGGGAAAATTCTTCAAGAGATGGGAATACCAGACCATCTTACCTGTCTCCTGAGAAATCTGTATGCAGGTAAAGAAGCTGTAAGAGTTAGAACTGGACATGGAACAACAGACTGGTTCCAAATAAGGAAAGATATATGTCAAGGCTGTATACTGTCACCCTGCTTATTTAACTTGTATGCAGAGACATCAGTTCAGTTCAGTCGCTCAGTCATGTCCGACTCTTTGCGACTCCATGAGTTGCAGCATGCCAGGCCTCCCTGTCCATCACCAACCCCCAGAGTTTATTCAAACTCATGCCCATCGAGTCGGTGATGCCATCCAGCCATCTCATCCTCTGTTGTCCCCTTCTCCTCCTGCCCCCAATCCCTCCCAGCATCAGGGTCTTTTCCAATCAGTCAACTCTTCCCATGAGGTGGCCAAAGTATTGGAGTTTCAGCTTCAGCATCAGTCCTTCCAATGAACACCCAGGACTGATCTCCTTTAGGATGGACTGGTTGGATCTCCTTGCAGTCCAAGGGACTCTCAAGAGTCTTCTCCAACACCACAATTCAAAAGCATCAATTTTTTGGTGCTCAGCTTTCCTCACAGTTCAACTCTCACATCCACACATGACCACTGGAAAAACTATAGCCTTGACCAGATGGACCTTTGTTGGCAAAGTAATGTCTCTGCTTTCCAATATGCTATCTAGATTGGTCATAACTTTCCTTCCAAGGAGTAAGCGTCTTTTAATTTCATGGCTGCAATCACCATCTGCAGTAATTTTGGAGCCCCCCAAAATAAACTCTGACACTGTTTTCACTGTTTCCCCATCTATTTCCCATGAAGTGATGGAACCAGATGCCATGATCTTAGTTTTCTGAATGTTGAGCTTTAAGCCAACTTTTTCACTCTCCTCTTTCACTTTCATCGAGAGGCTTTTTAGTTCATCTTCACTTTCTGCCATAAGGGTGAGTGCAGAGACCATCATGTGAAATGCTGGGCTGGATAAAGCACAAGCTGGAATCAAGATTGCTGGGAGAAATATCAATAATCTCAGATATGCAGATGACACCACCCTTATTCACTACCTTGTGAGAAATAGATAGCTACCGGGAATTTTTGTCTAGCACAGGGAGCTGAGCTTGGTGCCCTGTGATGCCCTAGATGGGTGGGATGGGAGATATGCAAAATGGAGAGCATAGCTGATTCACTTCATTGTACAGCAGAAATTAAAATAACATTGTAAAGCAATTATACTCCAATAAGAATTTTAAAAGGTGTCAATCTCTTTTCTAGGTATAAAGAAAATTAATACTTAAATTAATAATTCACAATTGGTGAACCATGGCAACTGTGCTTAGGAGTCCAGTTGATATTCAGATGTAAAATACTATATGGCCAAACAAGTGTGAAAGCATTTTAAGTAAACTCTTTGGGGATAATATGACTGGAATTAGTAACGAGTTCAAAAATTTTCTCCTTCATAAAAGCTGTGAGACTACAGGCCAACATTATCAGAATCAACATTTTCAGAATTCTGCAAATCAATCAAAGTATTGGCAGAATCTGGGAAACTTTATTTTTTAAAAAATTTAAATATTGGTAATTTTAATTTCCCTTTTATCATCAAGCCATCCACTATCAGAGGTGTCTTTGAAAACCAAAACTTTGAAATCACAGTGAAAATCAGCAGCCTGGCAGTCTCTGGAGGGGGAGAGATGGAGTTGGAGCCCTTTGAAAGCAAAACCCACTACAATATTGCAAAGTAATTAGCCTCTAACTAATAAAAATAAATGGGGGAAAAAAAAAGAAAGCCTCATTTCCAGAGAACGGTTATTATTTGACCTATCTGATCATTCCCTGGAAGAACCCTCTCTCAAAGCTTGTCTTTATCAGGCTGGACTTGGAACTTTCCTAATGCAGCAACCCTGGGGCAGCTGTTGAAAACAGTTGGTAGAAATTATTTAACATTGCTGCTATTGCTTCTTGGCTTTTTGGCTAAGATCAAGTGTAACATGGCTGTTGTCTGGGGGTGGTAGATAACAGTTGGAGAAATTTTTAATCAAAAAGGAAACATACAATGAGCAGTCCATATGGGCCTTTCAGAAACTCTGACATATTCTGGGGAAACTAGAAGTCATAACTGTTGATTCTAGCTGAACTTGAGTCTCTGAAAAAGTTGGATGTGAGGGCTAAGGCAGAGTTTTCAACTGCCTGTCTGACTGTTGAAGCCATGCTCAGACATGCATACAGAGACCATTGACAAAGCCCGTGAAACATTAATTTCAGGTATTTCAGGATCCAGGTCAAATCATTAACTCATTAGTGATTTAATATTTAACACTAGTTTCTTGGATAAATGGCTGATACTAGGACTGGAGCCTATAAGATAATGTCTGGAACATCTTGTACTGCCAGAGATTAAGAAGTGTTAAAATATTAAATATGCAGATGGTCATTGGGAAACAGCTGTTACTCTGCATCCCCCAGATGCTCCCCTCCCTTCTTTCACACCTGCCCCCTTTTATGACCTAATAACTAAAAGATGAATGCCCTTCACAGTAGAAGGTCTTGGCACCCAGGTCCTGCCATAATACAAGAGGCTACGTGGAGCATCTGCTGTGATTGGTCCATGTCTGTGCCAGGCAAACTGTTAAATACTTGGACTCTCATTCCTGCTTTGAAGTTAGTGATTATTTTAATATTTGTCTTTTTAACGCATGCTATTAGAAAAAGGAAACAGGTGTTGAAGTTACTATGTGCTATTTTCTTCCTTAAAAAAAATTGTCTCTTTGTTGCCAGGACATAGATAGTAGACAGTAGTCAAGTAACAAAGAGTAGATTCTATGTGATTGGGTTTCTTCTTTTGGGATGTCTTATGTTAAAAAAAAAAAAAATTTTGACCTAAATTATGCCAAGAATAAAAAGTCATCTTGTTACAGACATCCCTTAAGAAGACCTAACTTGAGAGGACTTATTTTACTTAACTCTTTTGCCCCAATTATGTCATATTGTTGAACAGACCACAGGTACATTTATTTTCTTCAACTATGCTTTACAGCATTTGGTTCTGTCATTTAATTACTTACCCAGATTAAATTTTGTCATGATGTTGCCAGTTTATCCAGAGTGTAGTGAGCCCTGGGCTGCAGGCAACCATGTAGTGATTATCTGGAGTGTTTTTAAGGAGGCTGGCACTGAGGATGCTGACAACTATGTTATATTGTGATAAGGCAATTTATTCTTGGGATAGTGTCACAAATGTTTTTGCTTCTACTGTATCACTGGACACTAGGAGTGGTATAATGCATTCCATTTACCTTTTCTCCTGGAGTCCTAGCAGTCTGTGATTCTAATTTGTGGTTCTATTGTAGACAGTGCAAGGAGTTTTATAGAATTAAATACTATTTTTGACCTTGTCTTACTAGTATTACTTTCTTTTTCATTTTTCATATATATAATATTATCTCTATATATACCCATATCTCAAGTAAGAGAGAGTATGCTAATTAATATTCTGGCTAAAGTGAAACCTAATTGTCAGTCACATAAATATTATTTAAGTGGCTATTACTCTTAGAGAAGCAAATTTAATCTTAAATAATTGTCTTTCATGCCTTCTTTTCTCCAATTTTGTTTCTGTTCTTGCACTGTTTCCACCTCCTATTTAGCCTTCTATGCTTATATATCAAACTTCTTTGCCAGTGAATCGAGAGGGAAGCCTGATAACATGTGATTTATATATTTAAAATGTATTCTCTTTTCACTTTGTTTACATTCAGTAGAGCTCTGCAAGACGAAATTTGTATTCCTTCAAAGAGTGAAATATTTGTCTTGTTCTCACTGACCTGATGGTGCCATCAATTTTCTCTCCTTCGTTTCATTTTAAGCCATGTGAAATCTCTTATGTATCGATGGACACAAATGACTTGAAAGTTTAGAATCATCAGATCAGCCCACTTAAATTTTCTCTCTAACTTTTGGCTAGCTATCACAGTATGTAGCAAATATGTGCTATTTTTGCCTGTTTACTAACCCTTCTCCTTCCTCTGCTAATAGTAACTGTATTTCCTCTGAGGGACACATTCCATATGGTCTGGTTAGAGCTGTTCTTTCTCTACAGACTTAGAAATCAGCTATTTTCTGACTGTTCACAATAATTTGTTGAAGAATGAGCAAGTGACCCAAGCGAGACCCAAATCTTCCCTAGAGCTTGCCTGTCAGTTATTGAATAAAACATTTGTTCTTTCACTGAGAAAGAAAGCTCCTATAAGTAGGTCTTGGCTGTAAGCAGCTATTCTGCATTCACATGAAGATAGCTTACTCTATGGCAGAAAGAGATTTGGTATCTTAATGACATTTTCTTGAGTCCTTACTTTCAGCTATACCGGGAATCAGCACCATCCACCAGTTTTTCAGTTGTGTAAGGCCAACACAATACCATTTTTGTTTAAGTCAGACTGAACTGAGACTCAATCTTCTGCAAAGGAAAGAGTCCTGGCTAATAATGGTATATTTTATTAGGTGATAATAAAGGTATAAACCAACTGTCACTGGAATATAAAGGAAAGTGTAATTGAGCTTGAAAAAGCCAAGGAAGGCTGATCAGAGGATGTAACAGATGAAGTCAATCTTACCAAAAAGATGAGTTTTCAAAAGAGAGGGAGACAGGTTGAGGAAACCAAGCAGGTAAAACAACGCACTTAAAAACACAGAAGTATAAAAGAACAGCTTGTTAGAATCTGGAACATGTACTTAGGTGTAGATGGAACTATTGTGGGAAACAGAGGTTGAGACAGAGTTTTGCAAACAGAATATTTATTAGGCATCAATACCTATAGCTCAAACTGCCACACAACTGCACTCATCTCACACGCTAGTAAACTAATGCTGAAAATTCTACAAGTCAGGCTTCAGCAATATGTGAACAGTGAACTTCCAGATGTTCAAGCTGGTTTTAGAAAAGGCAGAGGAACCAGAGATCAAATTGCTAACATTCACTGGATCATTGAAAAAGCAAGAGACTTCCAGAAAAACATCTATTTTTGTTTTATTGACTATAGCTTTTGACTGTGTGGATCACAATAAACTGTGGAAAATTCTGAAAGAGATGGGAATATCAGACCACCTGACCTGTCTCTTGAGAAACCTGTATGCAGGTCAGGAAGCAACAGTTAGAACTGGACATGGAACAACAGACTGGTTCCAAATAGGAAAAGGAGTACGTCAAGGCTGTATATTGTCACCCTACTTATTTAACTTATATGCAGAGTACATCATGAGAAATGCTGGGCTGGATGAAGTACAAGCTGGAATCAAGATTGCCGGGAGAAATATTAATAACCTCATATATGCAAATGACACCACCCTTATGGCAGAAAGTGAAGAGGAACTAAAGAGCCTCCTGATGAAAGTGAAAGAGGAGAGTGAAAAAGTTGGCTTAAAGCTCGACATTCAGAAAACTAAGATCATGGCATCTGGTCCCATCACTTCATGGGAAATAGATGGGGAAACAGTGGAAAAAGTGGCTGACTTTATTTTTCTGGGCTCCAAAATCACTGCAGATGGTGATTGCGGCCATGAAATTAAAAGACGCTTACTCCTTGGAAGGGAAGTTATGACCAACCTAGATAGCATATTAAAAAGCAGAGACATTACTTTGTCAACAAAGGTCTGTCTAGTCAAGGCTATGGTTTTTCCAGTGGTCATGTATGGATGTGAGAGTTGGACTATAAAGAAAGCTGAGCGCAGAAGAATTGATGCTTTTGAACTGTGGTGTTGGAGAAGACTCTTGAGAGTCCCTTGGACTGCAAGGAGATCCAACCAGTCCATCCTAAAGGAGATTAGTCCTGGGTGTTCATTGGAAGGACTGATGCTGAAGCTGAAACTCCAATACTTTGGCCACCTGATAGGAAGAGCTGACTCATTTGGAAAGACCCTGATGCTGGGAGGGATTGAGAGCAGGAGGAGAAGGGGACGACACAGGATGAGATGGTTGGATGGCGTCACTGACTCAATGGCCATGAGTTTGGGTAAACTCTGGAAGTTTGTGATAGACAGGGAGGCCTGGCGTGCTGCGGTTCATGGGGTTGCAAAGAGTCAAACACCACTGAGTGACTGAAGTGAACTGAACTGAATACATATAGATTGGAGAAGTAAGAATGAGGATTGGGTAGAGAAGTTGAACCTTAAAGTTTTGACCAGACTCATAGGAAGCTTTGCTTCTCAGGTGGCTCAGAGGTTAAGAATCCACCTGCATTGCAGAAGGGATGTGGGTTCGATACCTGGGTCAGGGAAGATCTCCTGGAAAATGAAGTGGCAACCCACTCCAGTATTCTTGCAGGGAAAATCCCATAGACAGAGGAACCAGGCAGGCTATAGTCCATGTGGTTGTGAAGACACAACTAACTGACTAAGTGTGCATGCGTGCACACACACATGCACACACACACACAGAGGAAACTCTGCCTGAAAAGGCTATAGGCGTCTATACACCCATCGCAACATTTCACCGGATAAGGACCACGTGGGAAGGGTATGTCCTTCAGTAAGAGTATTCTCTGCAGCTGAGGCAGATCAGGAAAGAGCTGACAGCATCTCTAGTCGTGTTGTCAACAAACTCTTCCTTGAATAGGGATCTGAGTAACATATGTTTATGTCTTTTAAAGGAACAAAAAGACGACTGAATAAAAACAAGAGAATATTTCTCTTCTTAAGTAACCTCATATATTATGCTATGGATCTTGGCCTTTATTCTGTATATATTAGAGATCCATTGAAAGAGTTCAGCTGAGAAGTACAAAGATTATTTTTTTAGAGAGGTACTTTTTGTCATGATGAAAGGAGAGAATCCAGAAGCAGGCAGAACATTAGGAGACTCACAATAATCCAGGAAGGAAAGGATGTGAGTGTGAACTAAGAGAGAAGCAAAGAAAGTGAGTGAGAAAGAATTATCTCAGGAGTAGGGTCGAAAAAATCCTCAGGTTTTAACAATCTATGCCTTTAGTATATGGCATATACATGCAAGTAAAGAGGATGGATTTAGTAATATAAGTTGATTTGAAGAAATGGAAGAAATGCAGAGAGAGAGAGAGAGGTCAGAAGTTCCTCCAGAGAAAAATGTCAAAGTGACAAGGGCAGGGTTTCTTAATTCTTTTTTCTTTCATTTTCATACTGCTTCTCTCACAGAATCAATTTTTTCTTGCCTGGAGCAATATTACACCCTCTGAGAATGTATGAATTAGAGAAATGTAGCATTATTGCCAGGCAGGCAGCATTTTGGACTGTTACTGCTGTCATTAGGTTCATGGTCATGAATTTAAAGGACAACCAGTCAGGGACTTGTTAGTGCTCTGTGAAGTGTAGAGTCCTGCTCCCCACTCTGCCTTTAATGACACCACCCCAGCGGCAGGAAAAGTGTGGTTTGGAGAGTCTTTTTACACCGTGGTAGGTGTGGAAGTCTAGATTTCCCACTTGACCTCTGAGGATCTGGGTAGGGGTCAGACCACAGTTTTTTCTGAGGTGTAGGCTGGAGGAATGGTTATTTTGTAAAAGTTTCTATCTTGCTAGGCTATGTAATTTTTTAGTCCTTTGGCTAGTACTGGAAGGCTTTCTTGGGCTGGCTTTTTTTAAGGGGGGTTGCTGCACATACTGGCACTTTCCGATTGCCATCTTCTACGCTACCTGGTCTGGGATATATGAGTCAAAAAGAAAACTCAGGCAACTCATTACTGTCATTCCTCGAGTCCCAAATTTTCTCAATAGTCTGCCTTTTCTCTGTCTGTGTTTGTTTTATATATAATATCCAGGGATGTTAGCTCTACTTAGATTTTTTAAAACATAAAATGTGTTACAAACTAGAGAAAATATAAAGAAAAGCAAAATGCATTTAAGAAGTTAATCACTTGATTGATAGTTTCTCATGACTGTTTCTTATAGAAAATTTCAAACACATATAGAAGTAGACAAAGTAATTGAGTGAACAATTGTGTATACCTCAACCAGCTTCAGGAAACATCAACTCACGTACAATCTTACTTCATCTATACTGCTACCCTATCTCCCTACACCAAACTATTTTGATGAAAATCTCAGACATCAGGTCTTGCCTGGTGGTCCAGTGGTTAAGACTTTGCCTTCCAGTCCAGGGGGTGAGGGTTAGATCCCTGATCAGAGAGCTAAGAACCCACATGCCTCACAGCCAAAAATTCAAAATATAAAACAGAAGCAATATTGTGACAAATTCAATAAAGACTTTAAAAAGTGGTCCACATTACACACTCCAGTACTCTTGCCTGGAAAATCCCATGGACGGAGGGTCCTGGTGGGCTACAGTCCATGGGGTCGCTAAGAGTCAGACACGACTGAGTGACTTCACTTTCACTTTTCACTTTCATGCACTGGAGAAGGAAATGGCAACCCACTCCAGGGTTCTTGCCTGGAGAATCCCAGGGACGGGGGAGCCTGGTGGGCTGCCGTCTATGGGGTCACACAGAGTCAGACACGGCTGAAGTTATTCAGTAGCAGCAGCAGCAGCAACATTACAAAAAAATCTTAAAAATCTCAGACATCATTTTCATAAGATTTTAGTAATAACATTAAACTATTTTAGTAAAGTCATAATTGGATAATAAAACCCTTAATATCATGCTTCATTTATTACTTGATAAGATTAAAATCACATTTTCCATCACAGTGTATTTTTCAAAGAGGCATCCAACATGGTCTCCCACTACACATGCTCCTATGATTCTATAACTTTGAAAGTCTGTCCATTGAGAAGCAGGTTTTGTATTCCCGTCCTTTGAACGTGGGTGACACAGAAGTCAAACTGTGAGACTTCCAAGGATAAATGATACAAAGCAACCAGCTTCCAGCTGGTACTCCTGGGGTGCTTTCTCATGGAACATAGTTGCCATGCTCTGACAATCCCAGGATCCAAGGAAAGGTTACATGCAGGTGCTCCTGTTGATAGCTCCAGCTAAGATCCCAGCTGATGGCCTCAATGGTCAGATGGGTGAATGTATGAACCTTCAGACGAGTCTAGCTCCCAGTCATCCATTCACACCCAGCATTTGCATTTTCCCATCTGAGGTGTCAAATACTGCAGAGCAGAGACAAGCTACCCTCCCCAACCTCTGCCCAAACTGCAGTTTCATATTGTAAACAACTGACAGTCGTTTTAAATTAGGGGGTGGTTTGTTAAACAATAGATAGCTGAAACACTACTGTAGGAACATCTATGTTAGAAGCTATCTTCTATTTCTTTTCTTCAAATAATCCCAGAATAGCCTCTTGTTTGGTCAGGTAGATACATTTTTTATTTCCTCATTTATTACTAAAGTAAAACTTCTAGGTTTAGTAGATAACGTAGTTAGCTGGGTGAAAGAGAGGTGCTGGGAGAGAGAAAGGCCACAAAACTGTAAATAGATGACCACACCTCTATTCAGAACTAAAGTGAACTGTAGAATCAGAAGAGAGAGCTTATCTGGAGGAGGGAAGGGATAGGGCAGGTGCACAATTTCAGAAAAGGATGTGCAGAATCCTTTTCTGAATCCACATGGAAAGGCATGAGCACAGTCCAGATCTACACTCCTGGGCAATGCACATCTGGGGTTCTGCCCAGACAAGTATTTCAGGAACTGAGTACATTCCAGGAATGAGATGGGACCATCCCTAAGGTCCCAGAACATGAAGTAAATGATATCCAAACATGATGCAGAAAGGAATCATATATGAAAGAGCTAGACAGAAGGATGATGACAAGATTGGACACAAAGTTTTCCCCTAGAGAAAGTATAACAGATACTTTGGGAGGGCAGTGACAGGCAGCATCCAGATTATCAACCTGGGGTCCTGTGAGAAACCTCACAGATGGGCTATGGTGGCTATGGTTATTTAGAATTCAGAATTTCAGTGACCTAGATGGGTGATGCCAGGAGTTTATGTAGTCTGAAGAGAGAAATTTGAGGATAGATGTAGCCTCCTTAAAATTAGGGGTTGTCTGGAATCATGAAGAGCTCCTAGTGTCAAGAGTTAACCAAGAGGGACTTCCCTGGTGGGCCAGTGGCTAAGACTCCATGCTCCCAATACAGGGGGCCCAGTTTGAACCCTGGTCAAGGAACTAAGTCCTCCATGCCTCAACTAAGAGATCGCAGGCTGCAACTGAAGATCCTGCATGCTGTTGCTGAGACCCATCATAGCCAAACATTAATTTTAAAATAAATAATTAAAAAAAAAAGAGTTAACCAAAACTCACTCTTAGACATCAGTACTAGGGCAATACTGTGTGCTAGAATAACTCAACTGGGAAAGAAACAGAGGGCATCCCAGCTCCCATAAGGTGTTTGGGAAATGTGACTGGAGAAGTACTTGCTACGTTCTTTACCAGGGATAAGTGGGGGTAACCAGTTTTTAAATTTTTCCGGAACTCTGTAAAGCTTACAAGTGTCCAGGTCCATTAATTTCCCATGGAATGGGGAGGATGATAGACCAGCCCAACAACTTCAGGATTCACATTCAAAGTAGCCTGTAATGGAGCTAAAATGGAAGCTGGCTCTAGAAATTACAGTACAGTGGTTGAATAGAAGCCATAAATCTGTCATACAGACTAATGATCTAGTTACACTGAAGCATTCATGGCACAAACAGTAAATGTTTCTATTCAAAGGAGGAAATAATGTGGGATTAATTATATGGTAATCATTTAAGCACAACAACTAATTTCCCTCAAAATGCATGCTACTCAAGCCAAATGACTGATTTTTCCCAGGTCCACACCACCACCATCCATCTCACCCAACACACACCATTCTCTATTAGCTGGCTGAGACTTTCTTCCCCACCACAGTCCATCTTTGGATGTGGGCTGCTCCAGGGAGTATGAGAATCTGGTCATGAGATTCTCTTCAAATGAAATAAATCTCATAAGAGCTGACAGTTGGGTCAGTAAGTCCTTTCTTGAATGGGATTGGTGCAGTGATTCCATCTCCATGCTCCCCAAAACAGAATACTTAATAAAGACTGGTTGAATGAATGAAACTAGTAAAGCATCAAATAACTCTATGATAAAGCAAGCACAATATTTGGCTTTGTTTCAGTGTTAGTTCATTTTTCAGGAAGGATTGTTTGCAAAATACCCATTTTGCTCAGTTCAATTGTTTTATCTTTCCACAGACAACTAACATTGCTTATTAATCACTTTGCTCATAAGTGTTAAGAACTATGGGAAATACAAAGAAAAATCAAGAATGCAGTCTTACCATTCTTATTCATTAAAGTCTTATTTATTTGCCAGACCATATCCAGACTGCATATGTATCACAGAACATTAGAATCTTATGGTCTAAAATTTTAGAACAGAGACATCATTAACTTTGAATTAGGACCCTTTTATAGGCTTTCCTTGTGGCTCAGATAGTAAAGAATCTGTCTGCCAATGCAGGAAACCCAGGTTTGATCCCTGGGTCTGTAAGATTCCCTGGAGAAGAGAATGGCAACCCACTTCAGTATTCTTGCCTGCAGAATTCCATGGACAGAGGAGCCTGGAGGGCTACAGTCCATGGGGTCACAAGGAGTCAGACAACTGAGCAACCAACACTTTCACTTTTATCTTATGACTAAGAGAATAGAATATTCAGATAGAAAGTACAAATTTGCTATAACACCAAGGTTAATAGTCATGTTGGTTCCAAATTACTGATTCATAGCTCTCTATGCATTGAGTATCAAAGGAGAAATCTAGAAATCTATGATGTGCAATTTCACATGGTATAGCAAATCAGGAAACATGGCTCCCTAAACATAAAGTGATATGCTGATATTAATTATTCAATTGCTTTTAGGGAGTAAAACTGAAATTAGAATTTAATTCTCCTCATTTCCCACTTATATATTTTTATTTATCTATTTCTATTCTCACTGTTATATTGTAACTTTGAGTTATTTGTGTTCTTTTGTGTGCATGTGTGTTTTTATTTAATTTTTATTTTATATTGTAGTGTAAGCAATTTACGTTGATTCTTCATGTTCACTTGCTTCTGTGACTTTAGTTAATAATCATTGCTATATAAAAATCTCCAATCAATATGACTTATGAGAACAGGATAACACCTCACTTATTCAGGACTTCTTGGTGACAGACTAGAAATTACATCAGAAGAACTGTATTTTTGCTCCCAGAAACTGGGTTACCCTGAACAAGACTCTTCATTTTTAAAAATGTTTCACCTGTTGGTCTAAAGGAACATTAAAACTATGAAGTTCCACTTGTCTACTTTTGCTTTTCTTGCCTGTGCTTTAGTGTTACGTCCAGAAAAACATCGCTGAAGCCAATGTCAAGAAGCTTTCCCCCTGTTTTCTCCCGGAAGTTTTACAGTCTAGGTTTTTATGTTTAAATCGCTAGCCCATATTGAGTTTATTTTTGTGTGGTACAAGATAAGGGTTCAATTTCATTCTTTTGCATACTATACTCAGTTTTCCTAACACTATTTGTTGAAAAGACTACACTTTCTCCATTGCATGTTCTTGGCACCCTTGTCAAAGATCAGTTTACCATATCTGAAACACAGATTTATTTCCACGCTATCTATTATGTCCCATAAGTCTATATATCTATTTTATGCCAGCACCATACTATTTTAATTACTGTAGTTTTATACTATATTTCAAAATCAGGAAGTGTGTCCAGTCTTTTGCATATCAATTATTTCTCAGTAAAGTTGTTTACAAAACTTTTCTGAAGTAGAACTGTTTTGAATGGTAAGAAATATCTGTTGGACTTTCATTTACAAAACAGTTTAAACAATTTGTGAACTTCTAAAGGATAGAGCTAGCATCAAAGTTATAAGAAGGCTGGTTTTAGCACACTAAAAGAAAAAATTTATAATATATAAAACTGTTCATATGACCCACCTCCCAGAATATTGGAAATAAAAGCAAAAATAAACAAATGGGACCTAATTAAACTTAAAAGCTTTGAACAACAAAGGAAACTATAAGTAAGGTGAAAAGACAGCCTTCAGAGTGGGAGAAAATAATAGCAAATGAAGCAACAGACAAAGGATTAATCTCAAAAATATACAAGAGTCTTGCAGCTCAATTCCAGAAAAATAAACAACCCAATCAAAAAATGGGCCAAAGATCTAAATAGACATTTCTCCAAAGAAGACATACCGATGGCTAACAAACACATGAAAAGATGCTCAACATCACTCATTATCAGAGAAATACAAATCAAAACCACAATGAGGTACCATTACATGCCAGCCAGAATGGCTGCTATTCAAAAGTCTACAAGCAATAAATGCTGGAGAGGGTGTGGAGAAAAGGGAACCCTCTTACACTGTTGGTGGGAATGCAAACTAGTACAGCCACTATGGAGAACAGTGAGGAGATTCCTTAAAAAACTGGAAATAGAACTGCCATATGACCCAGCAATCCCACCCCTGGGCATACACACTGAGGAAACCAGAATTGAAAGAGACATGTGTACCCTAACGTTCATCACAGCACTGTTTACAATAGCCAGGACATGGAAGCAACCTAGATGCCCATCAGCAGACGAATGGATAAGAAAGCTATGGAATATTGGAATGGAATAACACAATGGAATATTACTCAGCCATTAAAAAGAATACATTTGAATCAGTTCTAATGAGATGGATGAAACTGGAGCCCATTATACAGAGTGAAGTAAGCCAGAAAGATAAACACCAATACAGTATACTAACGCATATATATGGAATTAGAAAAATGGTAACGATAACCATATATGCAAGACAGAAAAAGGGACGCAGATGTATAGAACAGACTTTTGGACTCTATGGGAGAAGGCGAGGGTGGGTTGATCTGAGAGAATAGCATTGAAACATGTACATTATCAAGTGTGAAACAGATCACCAGTCCAGGTTGGATAAAATAAAAATAAAATTAAAGCTGTTCAACAGTAGGCACATATGCCTTGAATATAATAGTCTTCCTAGCACATCAAGATTAATGGGTTAAACATTTGTCTGCAAAGTTTTCAAGTGTTCCTACATATACAGGATATTAGAATAGGGAACCTCAAAGTTTATTTGTAAATCAAAGTTTCAGTAATTCTATGGAAAATAAATTGTTCTCTGCAGAATCATTTACATTACCTACCCCACATCTAGTAAATCTTTTCAGATATATTTAACTGAGTATTGAAGTTTGTCTCCTTCTTCACTACCTATAACAGGCTTTTCTGTCCCAGTAGGTCAATGTGAGGGACTTCAAAGCCTCTGAGGGATCCTCACAGTATGGGGAAGATGCTAGCAGGGGATAAACAAGGGTCCGCAATCAGTTTCATTCCAACAAATTTAAGTACTCAGGGATGGCTATCCTTGCCATTATTATTGTCTTTTCCCCCTTGTTAAATGAAATAGTACTTTCTGTATTGATTTCACAGGACTTCTGTCAGTGAGATAAATATTTTTATAAGTGAAAAATGTTACATAAATATAATATCATTATTATTCAAGGCTTCCCCCATGGTTCAGACAGCAAAGAATCTGCCTTCAATGCAGGAGGTTCAGGTTTGATCCCTGGGTCGGGAAGAGTCCCTGGAGAAGGGAATGGCAACCCACTCCAATATTCTTGTCTGATGAGTTTCTGGAAAGAGGAGCCTGGTGGGCCATAGACCACGGGGTCACAAAGAGTTGGATGTGATGGGAGCAACTGAGCACACACACATTGGAGTCATCTATCTGAAAACCTCCATTTGAGAAAAAATCATTTTAAGGAACTAAGAATGGAGTGAGATTTCATTAAGCATCCTTTAAAGAAAGTCACATAATTAAAATTAGGTGTAACCTACTTAAACTCATATAAAACAGAATCATAGAGGCAGAGATTATGTCATAATATACATAGCAATCAGCTTCATTAAACTCATTCAACCCATCCATCTATTTTATTTACATGCTGGCAAATTACCAAATGAGTTTTCACTTTTTAGCCAATTATTTCATGTGAAATTCTATTCTAGTTAGCATGACTGGGATAAGAATTAGGCTTGCACTTATTTCTCCATCAAATTTTCGGTATCTTAAGAAGATGAAGGAGAAAGAACATAGGTACCAACAAAACAGTATTTTAATGATTTACTCTTAGAAAAAGAAACATAAAAGACACACCAATTTTATTTAATGTTATATGTAGAGTGAATTTTGATTTAAAGAGAACCACAGTAGCTCCAGTGGTGTAATCAGTTAGTGTACCCATAAAATACATCATAAATCAAAGATAACTTTGTACTGGTTACCAAGGTTCTGAAGAATTATTAATTTGTCACCATGAGTAAGAGAAAATGCTTGAAACAGTCATTAGACCCTCACTCTTCTGACTGAACCATGGGGGAAAGTAAGGAAATGATGAAATACATTCAGAGGCTTCTTGTGGATAAAACAGATTGAGGGAGTGAGTACTGCTAAGGCATCAGGAAAGCATCATAAGACTGATTCAGGCAGACAGGCAGTGAGCAATTTGTTAAAATGTTTTGAAAACCCAACTTTACCCTCATGACTTCCCAAATAAGAACAAGGCCAGTAACACAGTATGGAAAGTGATTAATGGTCAAGGATTGGTCCCCAATGAGTTATAAAGATCATATCCATCAACAGCCATGGCCATTCTAAATCAAAGTATCTCGACAGTGAAAGCATCTAGAACTCGCAAATGGAAAACAACAGATGGAGGAAACAAGACATTGATAATTGAAATTTTTTTTTCTTTTTTTGTTCATAACACTCAGATTTTCTTTCTCTTTCTCCCTCAGTCTCTTTTTCTTTTTTCTTTTCTTCCTTCCTTCCTATTTTCTATCCTTCTTCTTTACTTCTCTCCTCCCTTCCTTTCCACCTTTGCTTCTTTTTTACTTTCTTCTTCCTACCTCTCTTTTCTCCTCCACCTCGTCCTCCTTCTCCCTAGCATGTTACAATTATAACGCAGACACATGAGATAAAATTTCTGGTCCCCATATTAAATTGTCTGGACCAACAAATTGAGCTGGTCCTTATTTTTAAAAAATTGTCCTTAAGCCATTTCTCAGTTTCAGTTCAGTTCAGTCACTCAGTCGTGTCCGACTCTTTGTGACACCATGAACCGCAGCCCGCCAGGCCTCCCTGTCCATCACCAACTCCTGGAGTTCACCCAAACCCATGTCCATCGAGTTGGTGGTGCCATCCAACCATCTCATCATATCGTCCCCTTCACCTCCTGCCCTGAATCTTTCCCGGCAGCAGGGTCTTTTCCAATGAGTCAGCTCTTCGCATCAGGTGGCCAAAGCATTGGAGTTTCAGCTTCAACATCAGTCCTTCCAATGAACACTCAGGATTGATCTCCTTTAGGATGGACTGGTTGGATCTCCTTGCAGTCTAAGGGACTCTCAAGAGTCTTCTCCAACACCACAGTTCAAAAGCATCAATTCTTCTGCGCTCAACTTTCTTTATAGTTCAACTCTCACATCCATACTTGACCACTGGAAAAACCATAGCTTTGACTAGGTGAACCTTTGATGACAAAGTAATGTCTCTGCTTTTTAATATGCCATCTAGGTTAGTCATAACTTTCCTTCCAAGGAGTAAGTGTCTTTTAATTTCATGGCTGCAATCACCATCTGCAGTGATTCTGGAGCCCAGAAAAATAAAGTCAGTCACTTTTTCCACTGTTTCCCCATCTATTTCCCATGAAGTGATGGGACCAGATACCATGATCTTAGTTTTCTGAGATGGTCCTTAATTTTAAAAAATTGTCCTTAAGCCATTCCTCAATACTTCCTTTTAAAAGTTATCTACGTAGTTTTCATGATTGTGTGAAAAATAATATCTATCATGTGGGAAATTCTTAACTACTATAATTTTGACAACAGCACAACCATTTTTTAAATCTACTTGCAAGTTCTAGTGTACAGTTTCCTAGACAAAACCTATTTTAAGTAAAACAGATTTTTTAGGATCAAATTATTCAGAAGATTCCATATGTTGAAATATTTCCATAACTGAATTTTATTTTTCAGCTTGAATAATGGTGCCAAGTAAACCAACACTATAACAAAAATGATTATTTAAAGAAAGTCATATTTTGGTTTGCATGCTTTTTTTTAAACTTCCAAGAGCTCAACTACTTCAAATAGTTATTTTTGAGAAGTAAATCCAAAAGTTGAGGCTATATATACCTGTTGTGCTAGACCAATTAGCTCTTAGGTTGAATATGAGCAATTAGGCAAAACAATAATTTTTGATTGTCAGTGCAATGTCAACATGGGATGACAGAAAAGAAGTCACATTTTTTTAATTTCCTGCTTAGTTATCAAATAAACTATTAAAATTAAATAGGTACAATTAGCTTAAAAATTCTACTAGAAAAATAAATGGCAAAATCAAAAGATATAAGCCAAGATAAAAGTGCAAAATAAACAATAGAAAACAAATATAATGTCAAAAAATAAAAATTAGAATAGCAAATAACAATGAAGTAAATAAAAAGAATTTTAAATAATATAAAGTGTTTGTTTACAAGATACAAAAGCAAGGACATTGCAGTAATAATAAAGGTTAACTAAAAGAATGTAGAAGAGTAAATAAATTATAAGGATAAATGGTCAATAGAATTTAAGAATATAGGCCAAGGCAAAAATAAACTAAAATATTTTACTTTTGTGAATAAGTAATTTAAAGTGACCATCCAAAGTATAATAAGCAAAAGGGATAACAGATCAGATCCAGATTAAACCCATTTTATCAGCCTGAAGCAGAAGCAGGTATGAGGCAGGTTTTTTATTTAATTTCAAAACTTTCATCAGGATTTCTCTCAAAAGATTCCTAAAAATGAAACTCCCCAGCATATAGCTCCATCATGGAGAATAACCCTATTCCTCTGATTCATGAATCTTAACTTGAAGACATATTTTTAGTCTAAGGACAAAGCAATCTCTAATTGGCATGGATTCTGCAGAATAATGCAAGAAGTACATTCAGAGAGACATTTCTCTCATCAAGTCTACATTGTTTCCTTCTTCAAAACAAATGAACTAGAAACAATTTTTATAGAACCTAAACCATCCATATTACTAATACATTACACCACACCATACCCTTAAAACCATGCTTAGCACAAATCTTTTTAGAGTTCTGGTTCCTAAAACACAAAGACATAGCCATATTCCTTATCAAGACTAATATAATTTCCAGTGTGCATTTTTTAAACCATAGAGTAGAGAAGGAGTGGCCAAGATGGTAGAATACGAAGCCCCTGACATACTCTAACCCATATCCCCAGATAGGTAACCAACACACAGGAGGGAAATTACAATTGCAGAGTTGCTCCCCAAGGAGTTAAGGGGTCCAAGCCTCACATTGGGCTACCAAGACTGTAGGCCCTACAACAACAGAAGAAGAGCCCCCAGAATGTTTGGTGTAGATATATTTCCTAAGGCAAAGAAAGTAAGGCAAAAATATACAAGTAAATGGGGCTATATTAAACCAAGAAGCTTTCGCACAGTGGAAATCATCAAGCAAACAATAAGACTGCCTACCGAATCAAAGAAGATATTTGCAAACAGTATATCTGATAAGAGGCTAATATCCAAAATATAGAAGGAAAACACACAACTCAATATCACAAACCAAAACAACCCAATTTAAACACTAGCAGAGGACCTGAATATTTTTCTAAAACAAACAAACATACAGATGGCCAATAGGCACATGAAAAGATGCTCAACATTACTAATCATCAGGACACATCAACCATTACTAAGGACATCTAGAGTTTAGTGTTCCACTGGAAAAGACACCCAAATGATGCTACTTCACTGTGAATGGTGATGTTAGTAACTATCAATTGGCTTAACTCAAATAAACATCAAGGAGTATATCACTGGATAGAACACAACCTGTTCAGGAAATTGCTTTTTAAATAATTTTATTGGTCAGTATTTCTTTTCATTAAATGTTACTAGCACATTTTGTAAGTGTCTTTTATCCTCCATAGGAAATATACCAGTTCTATATTTTCATTTTATGGAGGAAAATGGTAACAAAACCTAAGAATATTTGGCCACACTTATAGGATAAGTTGAGACTAATTTTAGGGATGCAGTAAAGATGTTACTGTTTTTGTTCCCTGGTATTTCATTAAAGCTAGCTCAAAGTCCATTAAAAATAAATATTAAAAAAAATTAATTTATGAACATAGATTTTTAACCCATTTCTAAAACAGAGTCATTCAGTTCAGTCGCTCAGTCGTGTCCGACTCTTTGCAACCCCATCAATCGCTGCATGCCAGGCCTCCCTATCCATCACCAACTCCTGGAGTTTACCCAAACTCATGTCCATTGAGTCAGTGATGCCATCCAGCCATCTCATCCTCTGTCGTCCCCTTCTCCTCCTGCCCTCAATATTTCCCAGCATCAGGGTCTTTTCTAATGAGTCAACTCTTCCCATCAGGTGGCCAAAGTATTGGAGCTTCAGTTTCAGCATCAGTCCTTCCAATGAACACCCAGGACTGATTTCCTTTAGGATGGACTGGTTGGATCTCCTTGCAGTCCAAGGGACTCTCAAGAGTCTTCTCCAACACCACAGTTCAAAAGCATCAATTTTTTGGGCTCAGCTTTCTTCACTAAATGTACAGCTACATCATTTTTTTTTCTTTTCCCACTAGTGGTTTGTTTTGGTTCCTTATGTCACATTTTCCACCAGTTTATTCATAATTACCACTGAACTAAAAATAAATAAACAAAGAAGGTTTTCTAAACTGCTATAATTAGTAATGCCATTTTATAATGAATTCAGCTGTTGCTTGAATAAACAACTAATTTACTTAAATATCTGTAACAGAATAGAAAAACTGAAGTTTTTCTTAATGATTACAGTAAGTCAGTTTTCAGGTAAAGCATAGGATTATGACAGAACAGCTGGAAAACTATGTAGCAAAATTAAAAAAAAATTATGCTATATTGTTTGTGCCTCCTCTTTATAACTGTGCTTCTATGGAGACACAAAGCCTGTTAAATAGAACCCATTTAGAGCAAATTGCATGACTCTCACTTGGGATCCTAGGCCCCCTCTTTCCAGATCTTCTGCTCCTTCATGTACCTGTAAAGACACTATGGAAAATTTCAAGTAATATCTTCAAAACAAATATGTGTTTTCAGTGATTCTGTTTTCTCGGGGCTTTCTTGTTGTCCAGAGAGAAATAAAGTCAGAGCATTCGAGCTGGAACATCCTTTTGAAATTCTGTAATCCAAATTTCCCATTTTACAGGGTTCATAATGAGAGCCAGAGACACGAACAGACTTGCCTGGCAGCTGGGTAACAGCACTGAGAAATGACTTACGAGCACTCCACTTCAGCTCAGGACTCTCTTCCACTGCCTTTCAAACTCTGGCTCCGAACATTTTCTGTCCACGGCTCTCCTCCCCCTCAATAAAACATTCTATAATGCAGTAGGACACAGCAACTCTGAACCCTCTGCAGCAGAGGGTGATCCTGACTCCCAACAATACTAGAGAGAAGAAATCCCAGTCACCAAGCTAACAAGCAAAGAGAGATGGAGCCGCCTCCTTGCAGGGGCCTCACATCTGAGAAAACAATGTCTCTTGCTCATTTACACTGAAAACAGACAGGACTGTATCAGAAACTTCTCCACTTGTAAGCGGTGAATTCCTGGTAGAGGGTGAGTGAGATCATTGGGGAGGAAAAGAGGAAAGTAAAAGCTCATTCTGATGACACAGAGCCCCTAAATAATATTCAGAATAATTTCCTCCTAAATAAGAGGAACACACTCCACAGAAGCAGGTGAAAATGCAATTTTAGAGCATTTGGTAATGGTTCTGTCTCTGACATGTCTTTCTTCCAAAAGAAGTGGGCATCTGTTTGGTTACTTTGCAGATGGTGTGTGATACCAGTAAGAGGATGCAGGGCTAGTGGAGCCCTGATAATGTAAGTGCAGGCTCCCCTCACATCAGCTGAAGAGAAAACCATCACGGTGCTCTGCAAAGAGCAAACCCTCAGAGCCGACAGAGAAGAGTGGCTGTGAAATGAGGTCATCGTAACTGCTGCATAAAAGTCAGGAATGATATAAGAGTGCTGTGCGCGAGGAATAAAGGGCTTCTGTCTGGCTTAGAAAATTCCTTATATTTTTCCAAAGAACTTAGCAATGTCTGAAATTTACCTTCAGGTTGTATCCTTAATCTAAGGGTAGTGTCTCTAGCTACAGTGTCTGTTCAACCCAGTCTCTTATTGGGTCTGCAACATGTTCTGTTCCAGTGACACTCCTCTGCCAGTCAGCTTCTACATGCAATGTGCCTGTGTGCCTATTCACATGAAACGCCTCTCCTAGCAAAATAATGTGCCTTTTCTTTCCTAATTCATGCCCCTGACCTCTTCAAAATAATAACCACAGGATATCTGTACCAGCAAGTCCTTTGATAACTATGGGTTATTTACCATGCAGCCTCTTGATGAGCAAGTACATGGGCAATAATGCATTGCTTTTGATCTTTAAATACTTTTTTATAATAAAATACTTACATTTTTGTTATAGATTTTAGATGAATTGCCTCAGGAAATTTGAAAACTCCTTGAAGTTCTTCCTTATTTGCTTTCCATTTTTGCCAGAGAACTTAGCATATGGCCTTGCATGCAACAGATACCCAATACTAGTTTTTATTGACTGCTTCCAAAGGAAATGAGTCAAATTCTCTAATTTCACTCCATTTTTCACCATTTCGCCACTAAGTATGTTAATGAACCATATTAAGAAAGAAGATAAATCAAAGATAAAAATAATTAATATACTTTATCTGATTAATTTTTCAAAGATTAAAATGATAAATCTTCATAAACATTTTGACCACAAGAGAAGCTTAAATATCACCTGTCTCAGTGACTTCACTTTCACTTTTCACTTTCCTGCATTGGAGAAGGAAATGGCAACCCACTGCAGTGTTCTTGCCTGGAGAATCCCAGGGACGGGGGAGCCTGGTGGGCTGCCATCTAGGGGGTTGCACAGAGTCGGACACGACTGAAGCAACTTAGCACCAGCAGCCTCTTAGAGAAAAACTGATATCACACTATACTATACATTAGAAACAGTTACATCAGAGGCATTAGAATATTTTTCGTGACCTGTGAGCTGTACCTTCCAAGGCTGGAGACATGGAGGAACAAATGGGTATTGATCTCTCTCTATCTTAGGACTTTTATAAGGATTTTAATTTCTATTGAAGCTCTAGTTTTTATAAAGCATCCCCAAATTTCTAATCTGTAGGTTACTGACAGGAAAAACCAATTTAGACACTTTTTAAATAACCTGCTACTTTTCAGGTGCCATTAATATGACAGAGTCCCTGCTGTTGAAGCACTTGAGTAGTTATCTTGCAGAACTTTGTTTTCTAGTTACTGCAAAATCTAGTTACTGCAAAACAGATTTGGTGGAGATCAAGATGGCAGAATAGGAGCACATTGAATTCATGCCTTGCAATGAACACATCAGAAATACATCTACATGCAGAAAAATTCTCATCAAAAATGAACTGGAGATTGGCGGAAAGACCCTTCTATAACAAAAGCCATAAAAAAGGATCCACACTGAGCTGGGTACGAAGGGAGTGGACGTGATCAGATTGGAAGCTGTGCCCCCAGGAGGAGACACAAAAGAAGAGGGGGATATCACAGGTTAAGAGAACCTCCCTGGGGAGTAAGAGGTTTGAACCCTATGTTGGGTACCCCAGCCTTGGGATCTGACAGTGGAAAAGTGAGTCCCCATAGTTGGTTTGAAACCTGTGTGACTTACAGAGCGGCTGTGTAGAGAACACACACACTTGCTTCCTTCTGGGAACAAGGGAAATAGACTGAAATTGTCCATTTCCTGTGACTCTGACGGCACGGTCCAGGCATCCGCAGCTCCGGTGCCGCTCCCTACTGAGGCTGCCGTCGCCAAGAGGACGCACACTTGAGGGCATGGAGGCATCTCGGGCCTGACGCTACTTCTGCATGGGCAAGTGCGGCCAATGCTGGCACGTGCAGAGGGGGCGGATCGGGAACGGTGTTAGACTCTGACACGCGGGGATTATCCTAGCGTTTGCCTCAGCCCATGCCAAACACTTCTTCAGACCCCTCTCGCTTCAGCGCTGCTCCTCTCGGGGGTGAAGGTGTCGTTGCTGGGTGAGCAGAGAATGTACTCTCGGATCAAAACCAGGTTGGATTTGACCCTGCCTCTGATAGGGTGGTGTTGGCAGAAGAGGAAGTGAAAGTGAAAAACGAAAGAGGCTCAGGTGTCTGACTCTTTGCAACCCCATGGACTGTATAGTCCATGGAATTCTCCAGGCCAGCATACTGGAGTGGTAGCCTTTCCCTTCTCCAGGGGATCTTCCCAACCCAGGGATCGAACCCAGGTCTCCCACATGGCAGGCGGATTTTTTTTTTTTTTTTTTACCAGCTGAGCCATAAGGGAAGACCAAGAAGACTGGAGTGGGTGGTCTATCCCTTCTCCAGCAGATCTCCCAAACCCAAGAATCGAACCAGGGTTTCCTGCATTGCAGGCAGATTCTTTACCAACTGAGCTACGAAGGAAGCCCTGGCAGAAGAGAAGCCCTGACTCAAATCTGGCTCCGGCTCTATCCCTCTATCTCTGGCCCCATCTTCTAGCAAGGTGATAGCTACCAGCACACCCTGAGGGAAGGCATGATTGTGTTCACTTCAGGTCCAGCCACTGGGCAACATGCACAGAGATCCTCCTCCACAGGGCACACCTTCAAGACTGGGGTCAGGAACTGTTTCACCTACTTTCACAGAGACAGAGAAAGTTTTTAAAAATCTGAGAAGACAGAGGAATTTGTTTCAAATGAAAGGACAAGAAAAACTCCCTGAGAAAAACAACTAATTAAACAGAGGCAAATAATTTACCAGATAAAGAGTTCAAAGCCTTAGTAATAAGAATGCTAATTGAATTTGGGAGAAGAATAGATGAATGCAGTGAGGATTTTAACAAGGAACTAGAAAATATAAAAAATATTCAGCCAGAGCTGAAGAAAAACAGTAATTGAAATTAAAAACAAACAAAGATATAAAAGCAGGGGATATAGAAGGGGATATGGAAGAATACATAAATGATCTGAGAGGCTGAATAGTGGAAATCATCCAATCAGAACGGTGAAAAGAAAAACAAATTTGAAAAAATAAGGACAGTTTAGGGACCTCTGAGACAACAGCACAAGGTCACAAAATTAAAAGACACTTGTTCCTTGGAAGAAAAGCAATAACAAACTTAGCATAATAAAAAGCAGAGATGGTACTTTGCGGACAAAGGTCTGTATTGTCAAAGCTATGGTTTTTCCAGTCGTCATGTATGGATGTGAGAATTGGACCATAAAGAAAGCTGAGCACCAAAGAATTGATGCTTTTGAACTGTGGTGTTGGAGAAGACTCTTGAAAAGTCCCTTGGACTGAAAGGAAATCAAACCAGTCAATTGTAAAGGAAATCAGTCCTGAATATTCATTAGAAGGACTGATGCTGAAGTTCCAATTCTTTGGCCACCTGATGCGAAGAACTGACTCATTGGAAAAGACTCTGATATTGGGAAAGACTGAAGGCAGAAGGGGACAACAGAGAGTGAGATGGTTGGATGGGATCAACCAACTCAATGGACATGAGTTTGAGCAAACTCCAGGAGTTGATGATGGGCAGGGAAGCCTAGTGTGCTGCAGTTCATGGGATTGCAAATAGTCAGACACGACTGAGAGACTGAAATGAACAGAGACAACAGCAAACATATTAACATTTGCATCATGGGGGTCCCAGAAAGAGAAGAGTGAGAGAAAGGATTTAAAAATGTATTTGATAAAATTATGGCTGAAACTTCCTGAACTTGAAGAAGGAAACAGATATCCAAGTACAGGAAGCACAGAGAATCTCAAACAGTATGAACCTTAAGAGGTCCACACCAAGACAGATCACATTTAAAATGGCAAAAGTTTAAGATAAAGAGAGAATTCTAAAGGGAGTAAGAGAAAAACAAAGAGCCATGAACAAGGGAACCTATATAAGGCTGTCAGTTGATTTTCTGCAAAAACTTTGCAGGCCAGAATGGAGTGGCATGATGTATCTAAAGAGCTGAAAGTGAAAAACCTAAAACTTAGCATACTCTAAACAGCAAGGTAATCATTCAGAATTCAGGGAGATATACTCTCTTAAGCAAGAATTAAAAGAGTTCATCAATACTACATTGACCCTGAGATGTATAAATTATCTTCTCTAAATGGAAAAAAAAAGCTACAACAAGAAGTAATAATTTATAAGAAAGGAAAAATCTCACTAGTAAAGGCAAATATAAAATGAAAGTTGTGGGTCAACCACTTAAATCAGCGAGTACAAAGATTAAAAGACAAAATCATAAAACCAATTATAATTACAGTAAACAGTTAAGGCACAAACATAAAGATGTAAAATGTGATATAAAAACAACAAATAGGAAAGGGGATTAAAAATTTAGATTTTTTTTCAAATGTATTAGAACTTAAATGACTATCGTCTAGAAAGTGCTTGAATTTAATGACTATAGTTTAAAAATAAGCAGGTATAATTACAGGTAAACATATACAAACCCCATGGAAACCACAAATCAAAAACCTAAAACAGGTACACAAAACTAGAGATAAAAAAATGTTACTAAAGAAAATCATCAAATTACAAGGGAAGAAACTAAAAGAAGAACAGAGAACAGCAAACAACCAGATAATAAGTAACAAAATGGCAATAACTACATAACAATTTATAATCATTTTAAATATCATAGGGCAGCTAATTGGATGAAACAAGACACCTCTATATGCTTTTTATGACAAATTCACTTCAGAGTTAAAGACACACACAGACAAAGTGAGAGGATGAAAACAGATATTTCATGCAAATGCAAAAGACAATAAGACTCAGTAGCAATATTCATATCAGATAAAGTAGACTTTAAAACACAATCTGTAACAAAATACAAAGAAAGGCATTATATAATGATGAAGAATCAACACAAGAAGATATAAAGTTCATTAACAAATATGCACCTAAAACAAGAGCATCTAAATATATTAAAAAAACATTAACAAGTATAGAGACACTGACAATTATACAATATCAGGGGACCTTAACACCTCACTTAAATCAATGGACAGGTCATCCAGGTGGGAAATCAATAAGATAACACAGTTTTAAGCATCAGATAAAGTAGGAAATATGTATCAAGATAAATATATCTTTAAACTGTACAGTCACCCAGAGTTTGGCAAAATTTTTACACTGAGAGGCAGTTACTGAAATAAAAAATTAGATCTGAAGAGAGCTCCTGCTTCCCATCTCAGGGTCACGTTAGGGCTTTTGCTCTTTGATTTTGATGCAGGACAGAAATTTCTACTACTCATTTTTCGAATGACTGTATATAGTTGAATTCTCAATTAAATATAACATGGTACAATCTAACACCATCCTTTTATAACTCATTTTTAAAAAATTCATTTTGGTGTTCAAATATCAGTCAGTTCAGTCTCTCAGTCATGTCTGACTCTTTGCAACCCCATGGACTGCAGCACACCAGGCCTCCTGTCCATCACCAACTCCCGGAGCTTGCTCAGACTCATGTCCATTGAGCTGGTGACGCCATCAAACCATCTGATTTTCTGTCGTCCCCTTCACCTCCTGCCTTCAGTCTTTCCCAGTGTTCAAATACAGAGCTGCACAAATGCTATGCCATCTCCAGTTCAGCTTGTTTCAGGTCTTGCTATAGCTGTAGCTCTTGCTCTTCCCCTTGGCTTTAATTCTGCCAATATTCACTGAGCATCTTTGCTTCGTGTGTTGTGTAGGAACACAAAGAGAAATAAAACAAGACCTCTGAGTTCAAGGTATTTACAGTCCAGAGGCACTATTTTTATTGTGATTTTTTTTGTCTTCAAAATTCACAATTTACATCTTATTATATTATTCTGAGCTCAGCTGCCCCTCATGCCACAAAGTTGCCATATTCATTGCACTGAATTGACAGTTTCTAATACAGGACTCACTCAGACTTCTAAAATACATCTTCCCCCTTCCCAACCACTGATCCCCAAGGGAGCAGGATCAGTGACTTCCTTGGTTTCTTCCTTTCTGGTTGGGTCATCATCCTTGCTACCTTGACTGCTAGTGTCAAGTTATTCAATTCAACTCGCCTTTACAGTGAGGTTACCCCTGCCACCTGGCTTGCCTTCTCCATCATAGAAGTGAACATTTATCCATTTCTATAGATTTGAGTGCAGCAGAACCAACTTTCCAGCTGAGAAACAGTAGGAGGACTGTCCTCATGGAATACTGTAAAACCCTGAATCTCAATGCCTTATTTTCTCCATTTCTACTTCAAAGCTTTTCCCCTCCTGTAGCTAAAACACAACATGACTCTTCTTTAAGAGATGCCTGCACACATTTCACTGCAATGGTTCCAGATATTTTTTAAAGTCTGTTAGCTATTTAACTTATAAAAAGTGATGCCGTTTCTAGGAAGACCCTCTCTAGAAATGTATTTCTCCTGAAAGATCTGCTTGTGAATTTGAAATTACAGAAGTCAGGCTAAGCAGACCTAGAAGATCCTCCCTGCCTGCAGACTCATTGGCTCTGGAAAGATGGGAGGAAGCCTGAGACTGAGCCTTGCTCAAGCCTCACCAAGGAAACTCTTTCTTAGTCAAGGAACAAAACAAAGAGTTTTCTGATTTTTTGAAAAAAACTAAGAAACAAACAAACAAAAAAACATAAGTTATTCAGGAGCAACTACTGTGGGATTTTCCCCAAGGGAGCTACAAAATGTACAAACCTATTTAAAGTGTTACACATCCATCAAAGAATTAAGGGAATGTAGGTGCTACCACAGAGTACTTCTAAAATTTTTATTGAGGTATAGTTGATTTACAATGTTGTATAAATTTCTGATGTATAGCAAAGTGACTCAGTTATGTGTGTGTGCATATATATATATATATATATATATATATGCACACACACATACTTTTTCATATTCTTTGCCTTTATAGTTTATCACAGCATATTGAATATAATTATCTGTGCTATACAGTAAGACCTTGTTGTTTATTCTTCCTATATATAATAGTTTGCATTTATTAATCCCAAACTTCCAGTCCTTCCCCCTCCACCCTCTTAACTCATTCTCTCTGTTTGTGAGTCTGTTACTAGTTCGTAAACATGTTGATTTGTGTTGCATTTTAGATTCTACACATAAGTGATATCATGTGGTATTTGTCTTTCTTTCACTGACTTACTTCACTTATGAAGTATGGTCATCTCTAGGTCCATCCATGTTGCAGCAAACAGCATTATTTCATTCATTTTAATGACTGAGTAATATTCCATTGCATATGTATACACCACATCTTCTTTACCCATTCTTCTGTCAGTGGGCATTTAGGTTGTTTTTATTTCTTAGCCATTGTAAATAGTACTGCTTTGAACATAGGGATGCATGAATCTTTTTGAATTATAGTTTTGTCTGGGTATAGACCCAGAAGTGGGGTTGCTGAAACATATGGCAAATCTATATTTAGTTTTTGTAAGAGCCTCCATACTGTTTTCCTAAGCGGCCACATCAATTTACATTCCCAACAAGAGTGTAAGAGGGTTTCCTTTTCTCCACACCCTCTCCAGCATTTATTATCTGTAGACTTCTTAATGATGGCCATTCTGACCGCTGCGAGGTGGTAACTCGTTGTAGTTTTAATTTGCATTTCTCTAGTAATTAGCAATGATCAACATCTTATCATACAACATAGTATTTTTTTGTGTATTTTCTTCACTGCTATACCTCAACATCCAGAACAGTGTCTGGCACATAGCAAGTACTCATTAAATATTTCATGAATTAATGTGAAAACTTTTTATTCAACAAAGCTAAAGGTAATAGGTACCCAAATAAAGTGAAAATTATCTGTGAATGACCTTCTAAACTGCATACGAGAGGCATGCAACAGTTGCTCCCTTGTATAAAAATCCTGTATCTATGCTGAGGATATCAAAGGGGAAAATGTCTGAATGGTGTGTAGGGGGTGGGGTGGAGAATCATGCTGCTGTGAATGAAAGAGGAGGTGGCTTTGGAGTAGATGCTCAAAGCATTAAAGAATTCACTGTCCCTGGGTAGCTCTACAGAGCCTGTTCAGACACTTGAAACATTTTAGTTCCAACTGTTTGGTGAAGAAAAATGATAAGTCCTGTAAAATCAAGAGAGGAATTCAATCCTTTGCTTGAGATTAAGTCCACCCATTAATTACCCTTCCATTTGAGGAATGAATTGCTATTCTTTCATTCCAAGCCCTCACATTTTTGTGTTCCTTTTTATGGTGCTACTTTGGAAGTTCTCAGCCTTGGTAGCACATCAGAATCACTGACATGAAACTTTCTGGAAAAACCAGTGTCTAGATTCCCAAGTCCCAGCCCAGTGCTATTTTGATTTTTGGGGAGTGGGGTAGGACCCAGGCATTTGCATATTTAAAAATCTCCCCAGATGATTCTCATGTGCATCCAGGCCTGAGAAAATTTTCCCTGCCTCATGTTTTGACCAAGATACATTTTTCTACTTTATCATAGAGAATATATAATAATTTTTCTTACCTCAACAATTATATATATATATCTACCCTTTCCCTTTCTCTGTGTTGATTTCTGCATTCTTTAGTGGTCTTCATGAATATACCATCTGATTACTAATTTTCCTTCATGATCATTCTTACTTCTTGTGAAACCCTTAAAAACAGTCTTTTCAAGAGGACTCTGTTACTTACACATGTAAGTACATGCAATGTAGATACACAATTTTATTCTATTCTGGTTCCGAAAAAGACTGTCTCAACAACAACAAAAAATGTCATAAACAAGTGACCCTTTAAACAATAAACACTGGTGAGTTCACTCAGCTGGAATGTTAGCAAATCTGGAAGAGGAGAGAAATCAGAGATTTATCTTCAAATATACATATATATATATTTTAACTCTTCTGTTTTTTTTAAAAATTAGCTGTCTAGGGTCTTAAGCTAAAGCAAGGTGTAGGCTTAATTCACTGACTATTAAGCAGGAATACAGTTATATTAAGAAAATGCTTATTGGATATTACTGGAAAAGATGAAAACAATTTGAAAAGATATATGCACCCCAATGTTCAGAGCAGCACTGTTTACAATAGCCAAAAACATGGAAGCAACAGAAATGTCCATGGAGAGAGGAACGGATAAAGAAGATGTCATACGTTTACACAACGGAGCACTACTCAGCCACAAAAAAAGAATGACATAATGCCATTTGTAGCAACACGGATGAACCTACAGATTACAATACTAAGTGACGTAAATCATATAGAGAAAGTCAAATGTCATATGACCTCAATTATATGTGGAATCTAAAAAATGATACAAATGAACTTATTTACAAAAGAGAAATAGACTTACAGAACAGAAAACAAACAGAAAACCAAGGGGAAAGGGAGAGGAAAGGTAAATTATGAGTATGAGATTAGCAAATACATACTACAATACATAAATAGATTAAAAACAAGGACCTACTGTATAGCATAGTAAAGTATATAGTATATTCAACATCTTATAATAATCTATAATGGGAAAGAATCTGAAAACAGTACATATATATATGATGAATCACTTTGCTATGTATCTGAAACTAGTACATTGTAAATCAACTATACTTCAATTATTCAAATAAATAAATAAGTAAAAAATATTTTCTCTTGTATACGAATACTTTAATTCATCTGTGGCTTGCCTTTCACCTCTGTGAAATAAAGATAACTGACTGTTTCAGCCCTAATAAGCCACAAAATATGATTGCAATTGGTACCCTGATAGAATTCCTTGTTTTGCCAAGCAGTGTAGAATTAAAAGAAATTTTCAAAGCCAAAAGTTGTTTAGAGATTAGGTACTAGGACTGAAACAAATTCACACTCCACATTCTCTCTGGAACTCTATAGCTGGCTCCACGGTGGCATTTATCTTTGGAAGGACACTTTTGATCTTAGGCTCTTTAGTCTTTAATTGGCCCTCAAAGCATTTGTTTAACAGGTACACATTTATGAGATATGAACCGCTCCCTTCATATTTTGGAGCAACATGTTCCTTGAAATGACAAATTTGGGGATACAGTAGCATACAGTTTTTGAAGAAAATAATTTCCTGTCAATCATTTTTGGAAGTACAACTAAAATTAAAATGTAAGGAACATAAAAGCAGCTGGCAAAGTTTCTGGGACTTGATTTAAGATGGAATTATTAATAGGTATTTATTAAGAAAGAGAACCATCCCAAAGTACACTGGAAATTCAACAATATTAAAACACAGTCTGGCAACAGGACTCCTACCATTTTCAAAAGACAGTAAATGCTTTCATGGCATGAGTTAGCTCCACAGTCCAGGACTAGGGAATAAAACTATTTTAAAAAAATAAGCAGTATCCATATGTCTAAGAGAAAAATCTTTATAAGAAAAACCTGAAGAACCGAGTTCTTTGGTTAAGCAATAGGGTGGGTGGGACTTGATGAATACCACTTGAAGGTCAATTTGGTAAACCTTGTGAAGTGCAACGAATACTGAATGTATTCCAATAAGATGCTTCTGCTAATATCCAGTAGCCATAAGAATGTGCCATGAAATACACTCACAACTGTAAATTTGATTGTATATAAACAGCCCTCCGCTAATAATAAATTGTTTTAAATGTATTTTTCTATATATTACTTACAAAGGAGGCAGAATAAAAAGTTGTTGTTAAATGAATATGCATCATTTTCAAACACTTCATTTATTATTGATTGTACATAAAGTCAAGTCTCATCTTTGATTCTTTATACAGCTTCACTTGAATGCCTAATTGTGGTTCAGTGGCTCAATCGTGTCCAACTCTTTGTGACCCCATGGACTGCAGCATGCCAGGCTTCTCTGTCTATCACCATCTCCCAGAGTTTGCTCAAACTCATGTCCATTGAGTCAGTGATGCCATCCAACCATCTTATCCTCTGTCATCCCCTTCTCCTCCTGCCTTCAATCTTTCCCAGCCTTGGGGTCTTTCCAGTGAATCAGCTCTTTGCATCAGGTGGCCAAAGGATTGGCGCTTCACCTTCAGCAGTAGTCCTTCCAATGAATATTCAGGATTGATTTCCTTTAGGATTGACTGACTGGATCTCCTTGCAGTCCAAGGGACTCTCAAGAGTCTTCTCCAACACCACAATTCAAAAGCATCAATTCTTTGGTGCTCAGCTTTCTTGATAGTCCAACTCTCACATCCATACATGACTACTGGAAAAACCACAGTGTTGACTATATGGACATTTGTCAGCAAAGTAATGTCCCAAGAAATTAAAATATGCCACAGTCAGTTCAGTCACTCAGTCCCATCTGACTTTTTGTGACCCCGTGGGCTGCAGCACACCAGGCTTCCCAGTCCATCGCCAACCCAGAGCTTTCTCTAACTCATATCCATCAAGTCGGTGATGCCATTCCTTTAGGACACCTATTAGTATCTCAAAATTGCCATTTCCTAAGACCCGACTTCTGGTCTTCCCTCATAACTTTTTATTTCAGTCTTCTCAATTTCAGTTACATGAAATGAAACAATGGCAATTACATCCTACCTGTTGCTCAGGACAAAACCTTGGAGTCATTCTGTTTCTCACCTTGCAACCAATCAGACAGTAAATCCTTCAAAACTACCACCTCTCACCACCTTCACTCACACCAGAATCTTAGCTATTCTCTCACCAAGTTATTGCTCCTGCTCTGCCCTTCCCCTCATTTTAACACACTCTCAACACAGCTGCCAGTAAGTCAAGAACATCTCCATGAGGCTCAGCACCTTTGTATGGCTTCCATTGCAGTCACAGTTAATGCTGACCCAGAGGCTCTACAAAATCTCGTCTCATGTGCTTCCCGAGTTTGTCTCTTGCAACTGTCCCCCTCGTCCTCCCCTCTTTGGCCACACTGGCCCCTTTTAAGCTCCTCAAATATGTTAATCAAACATGTTAAGCAGTCCTCTGCTTCAGAGACTTTGTATGTGGTGTTGCTTCTTCCAGGTAAGCTCTTCATCCTGTCTGCATTCTTTATTCCCGCACTTCTTTTAGGATTGATTTTCTAGAGTCATCTTCCCAGGAAGGCCTTCCCTGACCACCCTAAAGAAAAACTATGTACATACTTACATGGAGGACTTCACTCCCTTCACAGTTTTATTTTCTCCACACATTTATCATGTGATGAACTGCATATGTATATATATAAGTGTGCATGTGTATTTATTGTCTGTCTCTCCAGAATAGTGCAAACTCCATGAGGGTAAGGACTTCTGACTCTTAGAGTCCCTGTCATATCCCCTCTCATGTTCCTAGAATAGCACCTAGACTGTACCTGTACATGGGAGGTTCTCAACAACCATCTGTCTCATGAACAAATGAATACACTGATGAATTTATTACATTCAATTCTATACTTTTTGTGATTATTTTATTATCTTATTCTACTTCTTTCCTGGGCCATGCAAATTTACTGTCCTTTTCTTCTGTTGTACTATCATATTTTCCTTAATGTCTAGAGCTGTCCCTTAAACTTTTATTTTTTAGGATGCATTTTTTTCATTAAGTTTTTGCTTATTTTAAACTCATAGTGATACATTTGGTCAAATTTTCCTTCTACTCCATGACAACATTCTATTGATAAATATTATCTACCATTTTGTTTTCTGCTCTTGGCCTACTTTTATCTTGTTTTATCTTGGCATGTAGATCCTACACTAGCTTATGTTTAATAACTCATCTTCAAATGAAGTTGATCTCCTTAGATCTGCTATATGCATGAGGGTCCTGGTGAGGGGACCAGGCTGTAAGAGTTTTCCTACAGCACAGAGATCATAGGGATTTGTATGAAATCCTGTAAATATAAATAAATAGCAATAAATAATTAAACAATAAGTCCTATAAATATATTTGTATAGGAGTCTTTACTTCTCCCTCAACCACTAGGACTTTCAGAACTGCCTACAATGCCTTCTCTCCTACATTTCTGCCTCTCCAAACACTGCTTCCTGCAAATACTGCTTGCCTGAGTGAGTACTCCTCTGATTCCCCATCTCCTTTCCCAACATTATGCAACTCATTACCAGGTCTAGGAAGAGCTCATCATGAGCCCTCTTATTCTTTCATCACCAATAGAAGCTGTCAGTGTTGTGACTCGGGGGCTCCATTCCTTTGGAAAAGTGCTCTTTGTTAGTGTTTTTCTGAGATCTGCAACAATGGACATTCTCTCTTCCTATTTTCATACACCTCACCATTTTGGCAAATCTCCCTCCCATTGTGTGATCTGAAGTTTCATTTTTTTCCTTAGTTTTGTTTAAAATGGAATTCTAAAGGACATATGTCTATGTGTTAACATCTGTTAAATCTAAGTAATTGAAACAGAGGATATGTTGTTTTGCTAATTTTTGAGTATTAGAAATATTTCACAATGAAATTTATTACTTTTACTTTTAACAGATTGATATAAAGCACATAAATTACTAATTAACAGGAATTGATAAAGATGTGGCATATATATACAATGGAATACTACTCAGCCATAAAAGCGCACAAAATCGAGTCATTTGTAGAGATATGGATGAATCTAGAGAGTGTCACACAGAGTGAAGCAAACCAAAACAGGAAAAACAAATATCATACAGATATTGGACAAATCTAATAGTATAGATGAACTTATTTGCAAAGAAGAAATAGATACACAGACACAGAGGACAAATATATGAATACCAAGGGGGGAAGTAGGGATGAGAGAAATTTGAGCAATTGGGATTGGCACATATACACTATTGATACCATGTGTAAAGTGATAACTCATGAGAATATCACGTGCAGCACAGGGGACTCTGCTTAATGCACTGCGGTGACCTGAACAGAAAGGAAGGCCAGAAGGGAGGGGATAGATGTATATGTACGGCTGACTCATTTTTCTGCACAGTAGAAAATAATGAAACATCGTAAAGTAACTATATTACAATAAAATTAATTTAAAAATAAATAGATAATAAAGAATAGTTAGAGATTTTAAAAAAAGTCCTTCAAATCTAACAACACATTCACAATGTTTTGGCTTGGTATTGTTAGAATGACTAATTTAGGTAATGCATAGTAGGTATTCTAATAAATCAAATTTAATATTTGTTGTGTTTGGATAATGGATAAGATCACAGACTCTAGAGCCATATTGCAAGGCCTTAAACTCTTCATGTCTACTGCTTATGAGGTATGTGACCTTGGGCAAGTCATTTAACATCTGTGCCTCATGTTTTCAGTTATGAAGTGAAGATAATAAAATTGTTGTGAGGAGTAAACAAATTAATATTTATAAAGAATACAGAACAGTGCTTGACACATAATAAGTGCTACACACTTATTCCATGTGTAATGGGATGCAAACATAATTTAAATAGCAAATGCAAAATTTTATCATACATTATTGGAATATTTATTCTAGTTATGTCAATTAGGCATGTTAAATAGATGATGTCTCAAGATCATATTTTGAAAATTAGTGAAATCATGGATGTGAAAATGATTTAACACCTGGTTCTTAAGGTCAAGTCATTTAAATAGGCCATCCTTACTGGAAACATTATGATACCATGCGCCTGTTAATCATTATTAAGTTCCATGAGTCTTTTCCTGTACCTTTAGTTCCATAATTCTGGAGGTTCTAGCATGAAGAAATGAGGTCAAGATCATTTACAATTTTTTTTTCCTGAAATGAAATATAGAAATCGTTTGTTGTTGTTGTTCTTTAGTTGCTAAGTCACGTCTGACTCTTTGTGGTGCCATGGACTGTAGCCTGCCAGGCTCCTCTGTGCATGGGATTTCCCAGGCAAGCATACAGGAGTAGGTTGGCATTTCCTTTGACAGCAGATCTTCCCAACCTAGGGACTGAACCCACATTTCCTACCTTGCAGGTGATTCTTTACTGCTGAGCCACCAGGAAACCCCAAGCTTGTTTTCTTGCTAGTGGCTTCCAACTGTACATGTAGTAATTTAAGGATGAAAGCAAAATGCCTGTCTTTACCCTCCATTCACTGATATATTCACTAAGAATAAGTCACTACAAGTCACTATGAAAAGCTGGAATTAGAGAAATTCATTAAGCAGATTTTCTGCTCTGTAAAAATTTCTATCTAGCAGAAGAGGTAACATGAACATATAATCCACAGGTGCAGTGGTTTGTTTAGCCAATGAAGTAGTAAAAAAGGACAGAAGAGCTAGCTCTTCTCGGATGCTGCATTGTAGAGCATGTTTTCTTGTTGATTAATTATGGCTCAAATGTAGCCTTCAATTTTGCAGGTTTAGGAAATTGAGAGCATCCTAAAGATGGTTACATCTCTCAAGTCAGAAGTAAATGAGTATAAAGCTGGTTTTAAAACTGGTATAAAATTAAAATTTACTAATTTTTAATTTTGCTATATTATTTTATATTACAGTATTAGTCTATTATAATTTCAACATATTGATTATAATTAATTAACTGGACTTCCCTATAGCTCATACAGTAAAGAATTTGCCTGCAGTGCAGGAGACCCAGATTCGATCCCTGGGTCTGGAAAATCCTCTGGAGAAGGGCATGGCAACCCACTCCAGTATTCTTGCCTGGAGAATCCCATGGACAGAGGAGCCTGGTGGGCTACAGTCTGGTGGCATCACAAAGAGTCAAGACACAACTGAGCGAGTAAAACACACACTATAGGATAGGGGTTGCTTATGCCTATTTGATCATAAAGAACATCTTAGGCCAAGTCTTCTTTAACCTCTAGATCTTGTTTCCTTCAACCCTACCACTCTTTAACCTCTGAATACCATTTTGTAATCTGGATAAATTTACCTGCTAGTTGAGTATTTAGATGTACTGATCAGGTTATAACTGAATCTTGCTGTTCTTGGAGTTCTTTTATCTTCTTAATGTGACTTTGCACATCTCTGCCCTGATTCATATAGGGAATCTTACTGCTTAAACGTCTGTATGTAATTTGATATCACTTATATTGTAGCAGAGTATATTGAAATGAATAATTCACATGCCTTAATTATTTGGTTGTATCTCCAAATAATGAACCTAGTAAAGTGGATAATTGAAATGAATAATAATGACCCATGAAAAAACATAGAAATTTATTTTATTTTCCATGAAATATGCCTTAAATATTGCATTAAAATAAATTTTCACAGAAATCATGTGGAGGAGTCTGGTTAACAACACAGACATGCTCTGTCCTGATTTCTGCTTCTCTGCCTGCCCTGGAACTCTTCCTTTGACACGTCTCCATCTCTGTCTCATCTGGTCTCCGTTTACTATTGACCCTAATGTGCTTCATTTATATCTAAGCACAGGTTACCCAGAACCATCATCTCCTGGAAGATGCAGGCTGCAGTTAGATTACCTCTTGAAACTTGTGAATAGTCGATCATGTTACAGTATAAGTTTCATCTGGCTACTGAATGTGACCATCAACACAGATTAGTTCTCCCTTCATGATAGATGCCCAAAATATTAATATCTGACTCACTTTGAATTGCCTCTATCCATTATTCCATACTAAATCTAGTAGAAATTTTATATTTATCATTTGAGACACATTTAGCAGAGGAAACAGGATGCCCCGATACATCAACTCAAATAGCTGAGTATTGACATCACAGTATGATTGTATCACCACTTATGATTAATTTAAAGGACACAATAATTTATTATAGAACAAAATAAATTCATAATATATTATGAATCATAATATATTATGTGCTATATTAAATGTTAATTCAACCAAGTTTTCATGTACGAACAGTACTGCTTATATGCAAATTCTACTTTTCTTGAATATGTCTATTCAATGTCATAAACTATCATTGTTTCTATCATTTCAGTTTAAAATTCAATAAATAGTTTAGGAAAATCAGTTAAACCAGTTTTTTCCTGTGAGAGGTACAATCAGAAAATGGACTGAATGTTGATTTCACATCTTTTTAGGTATTAACAGGCTCTTCCCCTGTCTTTTTTTTTTCCTCTCTCTCTCTTTAATGCCTGCTTTGAGACATTGGGATACTGTGAGTTTTCATTCATCATCCTCTCCTATTCTCATTTAAAAATTTTTTTCCACAGTGCTTAACTCTTAGCCTGTCAAATTAAATTTCTTTCTCTCTTTATGTCTTTTTTGTCCACCAGACCATGGATACTGTGAAGGCAAAAAGGATGTCTTCCTCATTTTTATATCTCCAGAGTCTATCACAATATCTAGAATTTATCAGAGACTCATAATTTTTTCTAGGCACATATTTTGCTTTTATAGAAGCACTACAGTTAATATGACAAATGTGAATATAATTTCAAGTTCCTGGCTGCATTTTCTTTCCTGACCTGGTATATTGAACACACAGTGTTTGAAGAAGAGTTCCTCTGATTTTTCATATTTTTGTTTACATTAAACTACAAAGGCCATTCAGGATAACATGAGTCTTCTTATTCATTACCAGTAACATATGTTTGTTATAATTAAAACCTATTTCTTTCAAACAGTAAACTTTGTGTGCATACTCTGAAATGGATTAAAATAATGTAGTTTTATAAAATCTATGACAATTAGCTCAAAGATCAGCAAATTTGATATAAACAGTAATTGGTTACACACAAAAATGCTGTTTAACTAAACAAGTTAACCAACAAAATTTCTTTATGGAGAAATGTCTAATATTATTAGTCTCAATTCCAATGCTGGCATAATTTTCCTTTCTTCATTTTAATAGCATTGCTCTAATTGCCTTCTATAAATTATAATATTAATAAATGTGAATGTACTATTCATAAATATAATAAATCCCAATCACATGTCAATATATTAGTTTTAAGCTTATTCTATTGCATTAGAGATATGACAAGTTAACTTTTAGATCTCATTCTTACTCATGTTTATAATTGGAATAAGTTTCTACTTATTTGAAGTCATATAGTATTATCTATAATTCACATATCATTAATTATCTTTTATTGATCTCCATTTAGTTTAATAAATTAACATTCCATGTGATTCTCAACATAGAGTAATTAAGAAAAGTAATTTTTGATTAAAACAACTCAATATTCAAGGTAAAGCATTTGCCATTTTTCATTTATTCAACAGAGCATGTCAAAATGACATTAAATTTAAATTAAAACTCCAAGTTGATTTAATTTTAATGAAAACTGTCAGACATACTTCTTAAATGTCTGGTGTTTAGACTATTTTAATGATGAAATTATGTAGATATTCTCCTTTAATGGACATTTAATTTATGTTCAGAACTATCCTGTTATAACTTCAAAGAGAAATTACACTCATGTTCATTGCAGCATTATTCACAATAGCCAAAATAAGAGGTGGAAATAATTTAAGTGGCTACTGGTGGATGAATGGAAAAAGAGAATATGGTATATATTTCCTATAACATTATTTAACCTTAAAAATAAGGAAATCCTCTTGTATGCTACAACTTGGATGAATCTTGAGGACATTGTTCTAAGTGAAATACGTCAATCACAAAGAGACAAATAATTCCATGATTCCACTTATTTGAGGTATCTAAAGTAGTCAAACTCTTAGAAACAAAGATCAGAATGGCGGTTTCCAGGGACTGAAGGAGAGGAAAAAGTAGAATTATTGCTCAATAGGTATAGAGTTTCAATTTTGCAAGATAAAAAGTTTCTAGAAATCTGCTGTAGAATATTGTGGATTTAGTTAACATTGCTGAATTGAACACTTAGAATGGTTAAGATAGTAAATTTTACTTTATATATATATATATATATATATATATATATATATATATATTCTTTAACCACAACATTAAAAAGAAAATTAGAACTCTGATTAACACATTTTTTTAAATTAAAAAAGCTATCCTGTTGTAGAACCCTAGAACTTAAAAGGGTACTTAACTAATTAAAAATAGATAAGCTCTCTTAGAGTAGGGTATTTCTCCTTGGACATCTGCAAAACTCAGTGCCTTTGTCTGGAAGGGAGTTCTTTCCTGTAGGCTGGCTTATTTACCCTTTGTAGGTTCATGTCTCCCGGGAACCTACCTGTTTAGAACCCGGTTGAGAGCTGCCTGAAGGAATCAAAATAGTGCCCCCTAACTTCATTATCAGAAGCCTCAGTCTCAGAGATCTAGTTGCCTTCTGGGGTCAGTCTTTAAAAAAGACCAATGTTAAGCATTTGTATTTAATTCTTCTGTTCATTAACATCAGTTGTTTTTTTTTGTAATAAAATGCTTTCATTACTATTACTTGCTTATTTAATTTTTGATTATCTCTCAGCTACGTATCTCAAAAGACAAGATTTAGGCTACTTCAAATCCACCCCATGAAAGTATCACAATTATATGCTTTAGCCCTTAACTTAAATATTTTTTGCTCCCTTAGTCATGTTCCTTACAGAATCCATAAGAAATTATTTTAGCTATTATCTTATATTAGTGTTTCAATACCGAGACAGAGTGATTCAAATTATTTGAGAATTACAATAGGGAATAAGTTTGAAACCAAGGGTTTATGTCAAGCCCTGTGTAACTATTAAAAGGGAGTTGTAAAGAATGAATCTTACCTCTTTTCTCACTTGGGTAAGAAGACTTCAATACATAGATATGCATGAGTTTTGTTCTTTCCACACCCTCTGTTAACATCATAGTCTTGTCCATTAAAGTATTTTACGGAGTAAACTGCGTAGAGTTTACTAGTGTTAATCATCCCAAAACACAAATCTTTGATTATGTCATTTTCCTACTTTAACCTTTTATTAAAATTCAGCATGGTTTATAAGCTATTGCATTTTTCATTTTATAGAGGAGAAAACTAAGATCAAGAGGCTAAGTAGCTTTCCTGAGAAGAAATGACTAATAAAAGGCCAGAGCCAGATTCACACTTAGCTTTGTCAGTGTTGACATGCCGAGGGCTAGTGAAATGATCTGAGAAGGCTGAAGGAAAGGAACGGGAACTTTCAAGTTTTATTTGGTACCTGCCACATGACAGGCACTTCATTAATTTCTAATGCTACAAAAATAAGTAAAATATTAGTTCCAGGGCAGTGTAAAGAAGGAGTAAAGGAAAGTATTAGAATTTATGATTTTTAATTTTCTTTCTTGCTAATCAGGGAGATGATACCATGAGTAATTTATTAAGTTTCCTGTGATATGACTGTGGTGTCTCTTAATTCTTTCAACACAGCAGCAGAAGGGTGTAGCAGTGCAGAATGTGGGCTCCAGGTTCCAAAGACCTGGAGTCTAGCCCAGCTCCACATAGTGCGGTTATGAAGATTAAAAGTGGTAATTCATGCAAAATGTTTAGTCCAGTCCTGGTAAATAATATATCCTTGGTCCATAGTAGTTATCATTAAATGAGTTTTTATTTGTTTTCCTTCTGAGCAGTAGGATTCAGGAGGAGACTCTATCTTTAATATCAGAATTTTCAGTGTATGGCAAAGCCTAGACTATACATAGTACCAATTCAATAAATATTACATGAATAAATGGCATGGGTTATGGCACTAAATTCTTTGTGTGTGTTAAAACAAAGACTCCTGAAAGGATAAAACTGTTTTGAGTAGCTTAGTATGGATGGAGGCAGTGGAAGAGGTATAGGCTATAAAGGTGGGCAGATAATCCTTGAACAGCTTTATAAGACATGTAAAGAAGACAGAACTTCACTCAGAATAGGGAAAAATGTAAAGCAGTTTATGCTTAAACAGCACAATCAAACTTCTGAATTTTAAGCACAAACACTCTGACTGCTAATTGAAGGCATTATTGGAGAGGAACCTGACAGGAAGCATGGAGGCTGTTAAGAGGAATCAGGTGGAGAGGGAGGTGGGAGGGGGGATCGGGATGGGGAATACGTGTAACTCTATGGCTGATTCATATCAATGTATGACAAACCCACTGAAAAAATAAAAATTAAAAATAAAAATTAAAAAAAAAAAAAGAGGATACTGATGTAAATCGGTAAGAGTAAGGAAAGCCTTACATTCTTACCAGAGGCAATGACAATAAGGGCATCACTGTGAACTAAAGGAAAAATCCACTGAACTCTTTTGTGAATTAATGTGGTGATAAAAAATAGGACGAAGTCTATATAGTAATTCCTGAATACTAATGTTTAGACTTGCAAAATCAAAGTCACTTTGAGGAACTTCTGAAGAATACAGTTTCCTGGGCTCATCCACAGAGACCTAATTCAGTATAGCAAATTGGTCCTAACTTGTGGTTTCTATGCATTGTTTAAACTTGAATTGCACCGTGTTCTTGATTTTTTGCCACAATACATACATGAACGGCAAAATTATCAATTTCATGCAGCCACTTGCCAGCCCTGTTCTAGGTGAAGTGGTGCATACAAGAGAAATGAACACAACTGTTAATTCAAGTACTTTGCAACTTGACTGAGAGGACAAAGATAACAGACATTAAACAATGAGAGAGCAACTGTCAAACCATAAGCTATTGGTGATGGATGGCGTAAGTGTTTTAGAGATACAAGATCATCATGGGAATTGGAGCAGATATAAATTGAATGGACTCATGATAGGAAGAGTACTAGAAAATTAAGGAGGAAACATGACCGTTCAGCTCTGACAGGACCAGCACAAACTGAGCCACTCAATGTGGAGATGGATGAGAAGAACATCATGAATGGAACGAAGGGAGAGTCAGTGTAGTTTGACAGGCTGGGTAAGACAGTGGAAAACTTCAAGGCAATAATATTTTAGGAATATAGCAATAGCATAAGAAAAGTGAATAATGGAGAAACTGGAAAGAGGCAAATTAGTCTGGGGTGGGTGTGGGTGTGTTTCAATAATTTCAAATATGAGGTGATGAAAGTGTGATCATTAGTTTTATGTGTTAACTTGGCAAATCAATGTACCCAGTTGTTTGGTCAAACAGCAGTCTAGATGTGGCTGTTAAGATACTTTTTAGAGATGATTAACGTTTAAAACATTATCAGCAGGCTTTAAGTAAAGCAGATTAGCCTCCGGAATGTGGATGACTCTCATCCAAACAGTTGAAGGCCTTAAGAGCAAAGACTGAGCATTCCTAAAAAAGGAATTCTGCACAAGAATGAAACACAGAAACCCTGCCTGTCCCCAGCCTGGTACCCTGTGAAATTCAAAGCTATAACACCGACTCTGACTTACTACTCGTCTGCCCTACAGACTTTGAACTTGCCAGTCCCCGCCATCACATGAACCAATTTCCTAAAATCTCTTCCTCTTTCTATATATTCCATTTAATTCTGTCTTTCTGTCTCAGAGAACCTGACTAAACAGACAGGATGAATACCAGAGATATTATGAAGGGGGAAGAAAAAAACTGAGAATAAAAAGAACATTAAAAAAATCAAAGGTAACTTCAAAGTTTCTAGAAGACTGAAAACAGCTGCAGCTTCAGGAGCTGGCTATGATCTATTGTCTTCACGTGCTTCCCTCAAAGGAGTTTTGCTCCCTTGAGTGTTTAATGATGCTGGTAGATGGGTTGTGTTGAATTATTGTGCTGTCAGCAATTCCATTGACTTTTTAATAATATGGTTCCTTTTATTGTATTACACAATTTGTACCTTCCTTCTAAATATTTGATATTTTTCTAATTTTAATGTTTTAAATATTCCTTAATTGCCCTAGAATTTTAGTTTGGGGATCCCCTTTATTAATATCTAAAGAACTAGCAGAGCTATTCCTCTGGGGTTACAGAACAGGGAAGTAGATCCAGAAGGCAATATAATTTCTCACCTTTGATGTCAATGGGGGTGAACACAAATGTAATGCTGGAATAACTAATTATTCTTACTTGAAATTATGATTCAATAATAACTGAAATTATGATTCAGTTCTTATATAATACCATTCTGCCTCAGATTCATCAAGTATGTTTTTCAATTCTCTCTTGGTTCAGACTGACCTCTAATGAGTAAGTTTCCTATAATGGAAAGCCAAGGGGGGAAAAAAATCTCAAAAGCCTTATGCAGTGCTGTAATTTTCCTTATATATGGCACTATAAGCTAACAAAGTATTCTGTTGAGTGCTCGATTAATCTAATTCACCACTCCTGCCAATTTCAGTGCATTTCAACTATTTATCTAGACTCGTTTCGCACCTTCTAATTCCCAATTTGTTTAGTTGTTGTTCTTGTTGTTGTTCAGTCACTCAGCCATGTCCAACTTTTGTGATCCCATGGACTGTAGCATGCCAGGGTTCCCTGTACTTCACTATCTCTCAGTTTTCTCAAACTCATGTCCATTGAGTCAGTGATGCCATCCAACCATCTCATCCTCTGTTGCCACCTTCTCCTCCTGCCCTCGATCTTTCTCAGCATCAGGGTCTTTCTCAATGAGTTGGCTCTTTGCATCAGGTGGCCGAAGTATTGAAGCTTCAGCCTCAGCATCAGAACTCCCAATGAATGTTCAGGGTTGATTTCCTCTAGGATTGCCTGCAGTCCATGGGGTCGCAGAGAGTCGGACATGACAGCAACTGAACTGAACTGAACTGAGGATTGACTGGTGGGATCTCCTTACTGTACAAGGGGCTCTCAAAGTTCTTCTCCAGCACCACAGTTTAAAAGCACCAATTCTCTGGAGCTCAGTTTTGTTTATGGTCCAACCCTCACATCTATACATGCATGACTACTGGGAAAACCATAGCTTTGACTATATAGACCTTTGTTGGCAAAGTGATGTCTATGCTTTTTAACACACTGTCTAGGTTTGCCATAGCTTTTCTTCCAACAAGCAATTTGTTTAGAGAATTCACTAAAAGTTTTTTTTAAGTTATCAACTATAATTTTTAACACTACCATCAACAAAATTATATCTTAGTTACCTGTGATAGATTCTTTGCAGCCTAAAAGATGGCTGCAGCGGAGTATTCATTCTGCTAATCTACATGCAAACACTTAAATTTTAGAAATTGCTTACTATATAAAAATATGTAGTGGACACTGTTTCCCTTGAAAACCAAGCATCTATTCACTCCTTTGTGGGAAACTCCAATTTTACTCAGGTATCTGGTCTCATCTATTTGTTTCAGGGAAGGATGATAAATCTATGCCAATTCTGCCCAATAGAACACCCAGTAATGATGAAAGTATTTGATACCTGTGCTGTCCAATATGGCAGCCTCATGTCACGTGTGACTACTGAGCATTTGGAACATGGCTAATGCAACTGAAGAACTAAATAGCCACATGTGGAGGGTGGTTATCATATTGGACAGCAAAGGAAAGCAGTGATGCTATTCTTTTAATAACCCTGCAAGTGATGGGTTTAAACATACATGGTTACAAGACAATGCTGACCAATAATGTGAAATGGAGTGTCTGAAGGGGAACTTACGAGAAAGTTTTAGTATATCTACTAGACATACAAGTCAACTAATACTAAGTGAACAAGAATATGGATTTCCTAGAATTCTCATAGGAGATCAAATAAATACAACCATTTTGGAGGAAATAAGTTAGTTGCCTCTTACAAAAGTTTCACTTCTTTATACCTAATGATCAAGCAATACTTTAGGTTTATACTTTAGAGAAATGTTTGTGCATATGGATAGGACACAAAAAAGAATAATCAAATCAGCAGGGCTTGCAATTGCAAAAATTAGAAATAGCCATATTAATCAAGAAAGAACTAAAAGGCATTGAAGAATATTACATATCAGTGAAAAAGAGCAAAGAACAACCAGAGATGTCAACAGAGATAAACTTTAGGCTCATAATTTTGCCTGAGCAAAAAGAGAATTACAGATAACAATATACATCATGATACCATTTTCATAAAGTAAAAAAGCAAAATTAAAAGGTATACATTTTATGGGTGCATACATATATGGCAAAAATAAAGAAAATCAAGGAAATTTTTTATTTAATTGAAGATACCTGAGGAGTTAGGGGTGAATTGGGCTTGAATCTGGGTTAACAACACATGCAGGTTCTGCAGGGTTGGAAACATTCTGTTTCAGTTGTTGCTATTCTTCATAAGTTCCATGCATGTTACATGCCTGCATGTGTGCTAAGTTGCTTCAGTCATGTCTGACTCTTGCAACCCCATGGATTGTAGCCCGCCAAGCTGCTCTGCCCAAGGGATTCTCCAGGCAAGAACACTGGAGTGAGTTGCCATGCCCTCATCCATTTTCCCTCACCCATGGATCAATTCATGTCTCTTAGGCTTCCTGCTCTGGGAAGAAGGTTCTTTAACACTAGTGCCAGCTGGGAAGTCCCCGTGTATATTAGGTACATTGCTTTGAATGTATATTACATACATTGCTTTGAATGTATCAAATCTTTCTGCTTAAAAGAAAAAAGGAAGACAAACAAGAGATATATTTTACCATTAAGAATCAACAAGGGAACATATTCAGAATCTGAATGGTACATTGCCTAAAGTTTCTAGGTTTTAACAAAAAATTATGAAAGACATAAAGAAACAGGAAAGTGTGACCAATACTGAGAAGGAAAAACAGTGAATAGAAATTTACTCCAAGTGAGACTTCCCTGGTGGTCCAGGGGCTAAGACTCTGTGCAGGGGACCTGGGTTCAAACCTGGTCAGGGAACTAGATCCCACATGTACAACTAAAGATCCCAGGTTCCACAGTTAAAAAAGACCCCACATGTCACAACTAAAGAAGATCCCACAGGCTGCAATGAAGACTGATGATCCCATATGCCACAGCTAAGACCTGGTGCAGCCAAATAAAATTTAAAAATTTAGAGAAGTGAAACATAAATTTTTGAAAAATGGAGTGTCATTAAAAAAAATTTACTCCAAGTTGTTCCAGATCTTAGATGTAGCAAAGACATCAAAGCAGCTATTATAAATGTATTCAAATAATTAAACTACATAAAGAACTTAAAGGAAACTATGATGATAAGAACTCATCTCATCTCACTGCATTAAGGTAATCTCAAAAAAGAAACACAAACTATCAAAAGTTGAAAATTACAATAACTGAACTTAACTGAAAAATGAATCCATGAACTTGAAGATCATAAAAATTATCAAGTAGAGGAACACAGTAAGAAAGATTGAAAAACAAAACTATCTCAGGTACTCATGGGACAATGTCATAATGGAAGTTTCAGATAGAGGTGATAGAGAACATGGCGCACACATACACACACACACACAAACGTTAAAAAATAATGGCCAAAAACATCCTAAATCTTATGAAAACATTAAAACTTGAACATTTCTATCTAAGGAAGTCAATGACAACCCAGCAGGAAGAACACCAAGAGATTGACTCCTAAACACACCATAGTCAAACTTTTCAAAGTCAAAGACAAAGAGAAAATCTTGAAAACAAAGAGAAAAGTGACTGAAAACTGACTTCTTAGAAATAATGGAAGTCAGAGGCAGTGGAATGATATCTTTGAAGTGCAGCGGGGGGACACATTTCTGGAACACAGTTCGTAGTTTCTCAAAAAACAAGCATACACTTACTACATGACCCAGCAATTCCACTCCCAGTTATATACCCAGGAGAAATGTAAATGTACGTCCACACAAAAACTTTTGCCTGAATTTTCATGGCAGTATTATTTATACTGTCCAAAAGCCAGAAACAATCCAACAATTGAATAATATTCAGTTATGAAAAAGAAATTAAATTCTTATATACACCACAGATGGATAAAACTTGAAAACATTAATGTAAGTGAAAGGATCCAGTCACAAAAGGCTGTTGTTTTGCTACATTTACTGAATGTATATGTTGTTTTGCTACATTTACTGAAATATCTAGAATAGGAAAACCCATAGTAAAAGAAAGTAAATTAGTGGTTTTGAGGTTCTAAATAGAACCTAGTAAAACCTGAATAACTTACAAAAACAAGCTCAAACACTGTTTTGGTATAATAGAAATGTTATAAAATTGGATGATGGTGATGAATGCACAACTCTATGTATTTACTAAATGTCATTGAATTATATGCTTACAACGGGTAATTAACAGTTTGCAAATTATACTCCAATAAATGTGTTAAAACACATATACAAAAATATTCATCCACATTCAGTATTTCTTCCATTTTAATTTTAACTGTAAATTGCCAATTTAAAAATTATCTAAGTTTCAGTAAACTCTTAAGGGAATTCAGCCATAAATAAATAAGCTGCCTTAGAAAACTAAAGTTAATTAACTAATTATTCATTTTAGCTTGAATTTTGTATTGACAAAAATATTCTTTGAGAGATCCATCATCATTGACAAATTGATTTAATGTGAAATTGCCTAATTATTAATATACGTCCTTTCTGCATTGTGCATATACAATGCATAGTTATCCTAGGTATGTATTCAAAGTCTATGCAAGGATCATAACATGGAATCAGGTTAGAATTTACAAAATAAAATATAACTAAAATTAGATATTACCTAACTATCTTTTTGAATGGCTTTAATTAACTCTATTTTCATGCAGCATACCTCTGTTATCTATAGGAAATTTAACCTTAATTGCTTTTTCAAAATAAACTTTCCACATTAATAAATTTTAATTGTTATTTTCTCCAACATCAGATCAGCATTACTGAATTTCAAAGATAATTATATGTTAACAGAATCAGAAACTTACTGCATAAGTACCTTAATCTTAACTAGAATTTGAAATGGAAAGTATATGCAATGATATGCAGAGTGCGACAGTTTATTGGCAAATATTTAGTCACTGCCTCTTCAGAGAAAAAAATTCTAATATAATATTTCCCAATTTTCATAAGTAATACTGCCAAGACCAATGTCAAGCTGGTGATGTCAACCAGTCTGCAAAATTCCTGAACACTTAATAACTGGCTCTTACAAGCTAGTACAAGTAAACTCTAGCATTCCACTTCCAGTATGTCTCTTTTTGTTTACTAAAATTGGAACTGTCTTGATTTGCACTGATTTTCTGAATCCTTGATTCATGATGCTGTATTATGTTTTCCCATTAGAAGGGTAAGTTCTTTGAGGGCAGGAATTCACACAGAATTTTTCACAAAGAGCATATATTCTTTTTCTCTGACCACTTGTATTTCTGAAAGGTATATTTAAGAATGTAGAGATAATTGATACGATCGCCAGGACACTGATTGAGCTCCCTCTGTTAGGACCTACGTGGTTGTGTAGGTCCCAGCTCCCAGGAAAGATTAGATTCTGAAGTTGGAAGCCTTCTAAGAAGAGAGGTCCGTGATACATCTCTAAAGGGAAAGTTGAACTCCTTTACCAAGCTCACACAAGGGACTGTCAACAGTGGCACCTCCACTTCTAGCTAATTCTTGATTGTTTTCCAGAATCACCTTCCTTAAATGGTTCAAGCTTAAAGTTTACCAATGACAGAAATGTGTATAAGATTTAAATTCAGAAGGGAAGTGAAAATCATTAGCCTTAGGAGATTGTGGAATCTCAGGATCCTCTCACGATGGCACCAGACAGGGAAGCACAGATCGATGCTGTAGCTTTGCAGACCTCTCAGCTACTGACCTCGCTAAGTTCCACTTTAAGGTCTCAATTTGGTGACAAAATACACATGACTTCTTAGACATCCCCCACCCCCCATATTCTGGCTTTTCCACCTGCTCCACTATGTCAAGATGTAGCAGTTAATGATTTCTATCATTCACTGAAACCCCCTTCCAAGTCTTCAATTTCACAATTCCTCTCAATTTTGCATAGGTCCTAATTCTTAATTGCTTCTCTGGTGGCTCAGTCAGTAAAGAGTTTGCCTACAATGTGGGAGACCCGGGTTCAATTCCTGGGTCAGGAAGATAGCCTGGAGAAGAAAATCGCAACCCACTTCAGTATTCTTGCCTGGAGAATTACATGGACAGAAGAGCCTGGCAGGCTACAGTCCATGGGGTCACAAAGAGCTGGACACGAACCCTTCATTTTCTCTTTATATTTGTTCCATTAGCTATAGAAGGAGAGTTTTTGCAGTAGAAAGGGTCACATGAAAAACCTTAAAACTACTCTTTCTGTCAAAAGAGTAAATAAAAGCAATACTGAAGTCTTTAAAGGTTCTCAGATATTAGTGCCTCCAAGAGAAACTTGAGGAATGCAGAGGTGACAGGCCCAATCATATGCCCATCTCAAACCACCCCAGACTTGGTGGCAGTTTATCATTATCTCTCTTTATTCTAGAGATGACTGAGCTTAACTGGGAAGTTCTTAGTTGTGGTCTTTCATATGGAAGCACCTTACAAGTAAAAATTTTAAGGTTTCTATTACCTAGCTTCAAAAGTCCTAAAATGCCACTTTTGTCAATCAAGACCGTCACTAACACCAAGCAGATTCAATTGACGTGGATGTGGTGTCTACCTCTCGATTTCATCAGAAAAGAAAGAACTGACTGTGCCATTTTGAAGACTATCTACCACACCATTCCATAAGATATTATGGTGGTCCAATATATTTATAATATGCTGATAGCACCTAGTAAGCAGAATACATTTAGTATTAATGTTTAATGCTTAGTAGAATTCACTTGTGAAGCCATCTGATCCTAGAGTTTTATTTGTTTGGGGATTTTTGTTACTGAAATAATCACCTTTCTCATTATTGATTTGTTAAGATTTTCTTTTACTTCATAATTCAGCCTTGGTAAGCTGTGTGCTTCTAGGAATTTGTTCATTTCTTTTAAAATGTCTAATTCATTGGCATGTAATTGTTCCTTATAGTCTGTTCTGAGCATTTGTATTTCTGTGGTTTCAGCTGTATTCTTTCATTTCTACTTTGAGTCATCTCTCTTTTTAGGCTAGTAAAGGTTTTTCAGTTTTATTTATGTTTAGGCAAATCTTAGTTTCATTGACCTTTTCTATTGTTTTCTAGTCTCTATTCCATTATTTTTGCTCTTATCTTTGTTATTTCCTTCTTTCAGCTAACTTTGGGCCTAGTTGTTCTTCCTTTTCTAGTTCCCTGAGGTGTAAAGATGTTTACTTGAGATCTTTCTTTTTTCTTAATGTAGGCATTCATTGCTATAAACTTCCCTCTTGGAACTTCTTTTGGTGATTCCCATCAGTTTTGGAATGTTGCATTTCCATTATCATTTTTCTCATGATATCTTTTTGATTTCTTCTTTGATCCATTTGTTATTCAGAAGCATGGTATTTAATTTCCAAATACTTGTGAATTTTCCAACTTTCTTACTGTTACTGATTTCTAGTTTTATACCACTGTGGTAAGAGAAATACTCAACATATTTTCAATCTTTTTTAATTTGTTAAGACTTTTTTGTGAGCTAACATATGATCTATTTTGGAGAATGTTCTGTGTGGAGTTGCTAAGATATGTATTCTGTTGCAATTGGATGGAATGTTCTATATATGATTGTTAGGTCAATTTGGTTTAAAATATAATTCAAGTCCAATGTTTTCTTGTTGATTTTCTCTCTGGATAATCCATCTATTGTTGAAAATGGGGAAGAGAAATCCTCTACTATCATTGCATTGTTGTGTAGTTTCACCTTCAGATTTGTTAGTAATTCTTTAATATATTTAGGTGCCCCAGTAATTGTTATGTATATGTCTACAATTTTTACATCCTCTCAATGAACTCACATCTACCTTATTACATAATGACTTTGTCTCTTGTTTCAGTTTTTGATTGAAAATCCATTTTGCCTGATATAAATATAGCTACCCCTGATCTCTTTTGGTTTCCACTTTCATGGAATATCTTTATTCATCCTGATACTTTAAACAGACTGAGGCTGCTGTTGAAGCTCTATATTGCATCTTTATTTCATTTGTTGACTCTTCAGCTCCCAGATATCTATTTGGTGATTTTAAATAACTTCTCTCTTTCCGCTGAATTCTTTTTCAAGTAACCCAGAGGCCTCTATTTCTTCGGAGTCAGTTATTGGAAAGTTATTTGGTAGTATCACGTTTCTGATGGTTTTGCATTTAAGTCTGCACATTTGAGGGCACATTCCCTCTTCCTGGCACAAAAGTGGAGTCTGTGCATCTCCATCAGCTGAGGTCAGTTGGCACAGACTGCAGGGGTCTTCTTTGGTCAAGAATATGATGGGCTGTGGATGGCAGTAGTGGCTAGCGCTCCTGGGATCCTCAAAGGTGATGCTGGGGTCTTCCTGTTGTTCTCTTTATTTTGCCCATGGGAGGCAGTAGTAGCCAAGGAGATTCCTCTTGACACCTGGTTTGGTATGCTATCGCTCAGGGTCTGGGGTCAGGTGCACATAAGACCAACATAGTATCTTGGTCGTGGAGCACAGGTGTACTTTCTGGAGCAGTGGCGCTGGTGTCTTAAGTCGTTTTGTGCAGATCATCAGTAGAACCGGAGCATCCAGGGTCACCACAGTGACAGCAACTGGGGTGGATGCCTCTGCAGCATCCACAGGGCCCCAGGAGGACACGGCATGGCAGTGCCTTAGACCCCAAGCAGGCAGCTGCAGGGTTAGCACAGTGTGGGGATGGTGGGTCAAAGTCCCGACTTCGACTCCAGATGGCAGTTGCAGGGCAGAAGCATCATGCCCCCAGTGGTGGCCTATTAAAGTCACATGTCAGGAATTATGGCATGGAGCTCAGAGGAGCAGCGGTATGGCTGAGCCATGACCTGGGACTCAGAGGGCAGAACACAGGGCAGTGGCAGTGATTTCATAGATGGTAAGGCATTGTGACTACCCAATCAGGAGAGCAGGACACAGCAGTCACTGGGGCCTCTTGGGGCTCATTTTGCCAAACTGATAGCTCCAATCTCAGGGAGAGGATGCAGTGAGGAGACTCTGGGCAGCTTCATCAGCTAGAATCAGGTTGGTGTACACTGTGGGAGTCTACTCTTGAGAGTCCCTTGGACTGCATGGAGATCAAACCAGTCAATCCTAAAGGCAATCAATCCTGAAAATTCACTGGAAGGATTGATGCTGAAGCTGAAGCTCCAACACTTTGGCTACCTGATGCAAAGATCTGACTCATTAGAAAAACCCCGATGCTAGGGAAGATTGAAGGCAGGAGGAGAAGGGACGACAGAGGCTGAGATGGTTGGATGGCATCACCGACTTCATGGACATGAGTTTGAGTAAGCTCCGGGAGTTGGTGAATGACAGGGAAGCCTGGGGTGCTGCAGTCCATGGGGTCCCAGGGTCGGACGCAACCGAGCGACTGGACTGAACTGAACTGACTGTGGAAGACCTTATGAGCAGCAGACTGTAAACTTGCACAGTGGTGAGCCTTGCCGGGGTCCTTGTGCTCTCCTTTCCTCATGGGGTGAATGCTCCCTGAAGGAATCTCTCCTGGCATCAAGCTGCTCTGGACTGGGGGATTGGGTGACACAGATAAAATGCTTCCTGCACCTTCTGTGTAGCCACAGAGCTCTGCTGGCTTTTTGCTGCTTCTCTGTTGTAGTCTAGAACACTCTCTGAGCTATTAACATTGGTGTGTAGTTGCTTATTTATTGTTTTTGGTTCAGGAGATGAGGGTTGGGACTTCCTTATCCTCCATCTTGCTTTTGACTACATTTTAAATCTTTCTGTGAATTGGACAGTCATTATTTTATACATTTTCCAATTATTTTATTTACTTCTTATTGATTTTTAAGAACCCTAAGTCTTGAAGATCTTAACAATTTTTTTTTGTTGTGCAAGTAATTTTTCCCATGACACTGAACATTAGCTATTGGTAATATTGCTCAAACCTTTCCTTCTTCTTGTGATGCAAATGGCTGCAGCATAGAATAACTATTATACTTACCTTGAGGTTAATCACTTACCTGAATGCTGGCATAGTTTTTACATTTACTTGCTGAGTATGAGGTTAAGCAAGTCAATTAACTTCTCTAATTTTCTTTCCTCATTTGTATAATTAAATGTTTAATAGATAATGCTAAGATACCTTCCAGCTGTAAATTCCTAAAGCCTTTTATGAAATGCAGGGAACAATTGCCACATGTGGAATTTCCTAGGCAATTTGGAATGCCCTCCCCATAACCTTCATATAATTAATAATGAACTTTCTTCTCTCTACAAGGTGCACTGATATGTTCTTTGTATTCTAGTAATCATAATTGCATTGTACAATTCTCTGCACTTCTCTGAAGTACTTTGAAGTGTCACAGTTTTTCATAACTGTAAGAATCTTAAAAATCATATCCTCAACTATTTCATTTGAAAAACAAGAGAATATTGTCTAAGAAAGATTAAGTAGATTGCCCACAGTCGCCCAGCTGTGATGTGATACAGATTAGAACCTGCATTTTATGATTTTTAATCCAATGCTGTTTTCACTACATTTCATTGTTTCTGCTTTGGAACTCTACCATTCTTTCACTATAATTGCCTTTAATATCTTAACATTTATATCAGTATGTACACAATACTATTAAAAATATTTCATGGGCAGTGTCAGTTTTACAAACTTGACACATATCTTTAAGGAGCTTATATTTGAAAGAAACTAGTCCATTTTTTGCTTATTGATTGACACTTAAGCCTACTTTTCATAATCCTGACTTGATACTTGAAAACCACTTGTTCTTTCTGTTTAGACAGATAGCCAGACATCTAAACATATAATGGGGCTTCCCTGGTGGCTAAGATGCTAAAGAATCTGCCTGCAATGTAGGAGACCTGGGTTCCACCCTTGGGTTGGGAAGATCCCCTGGATAAGGGAATGATTACCCACTCTAGTATGCTTGCCTGAAGAATCCCATGAACAGAGGAGTCTATAGGCTACAGTCCATGGGGTCACAAAGAGTCAGACACAACTAAGTGACTAAGTACACACACATATGCATGCGATAGGATTTTCTACCATGAGTTAGAGTACTTTCCTGGGACTTAGAGACATGGTGATGATAGATAGACATACACCTTGTTCACAAAGAGATCAATTTGGTGGAAAGAATACACAAAACTACAAATAAGTAGTGATTATTCTATGATAATAATAACATCATGCACTTATCTGTTAAACAGTTTGGATAAGTCACATAAATCAAGAGAATATTAAATTGCAAATATAATTAAAGGATTAGAAAGCAGAAGCATGCATACAGTTAGGTATATATATAATTAATCTATTGAGGTCTTCCCAGGTGAGTGATTCCAGATGAAGTAAATAAAGCTTTTGTTTTTGTTTTTGTTTCATGCTTTGTATTTGCTTTTGTTTTTATGAGTCATGTATGTTTACTGAGTGATACAATAAATTCATTAATATATTTTATAATATTATTTCAGTTGCAATAATGAGGATAAAGCAAATATAAACACTCTCTTGCTTTGACCTTCATTTGACTGATGAGATACATCTATCAATGCACATACATGTACATACATGAACTACATCATTCAATCCCATTCAGTGGGATGATTGTTCAGTTGTATTATTTAAAAATTTTTATTGGAGTACAGCTGTTTACAATGTTGTGTTAGTTTCGGCAAAGTGAATCAGCTATACGTATATATATATCTCCTCCCTTTTTTGCTTTAGTTTTCCTTCCCATTGAGGTCACCACAGAGCTCTGAGTAGATACAGCTCTGAGCTGTAGAGTAGGTTCTCATTAGTTATCTATTTTATACATAGTAGTGTATATATGTCGATCCCAATCTTCCAATTATCCCAATCTTCCAATTCATCCCTCTCCCTCTGCCCTCCTTGGTGTCCATATGTTTGTCCAGATGAAGTAAGGTTTTTGACAAAGGAAATGGACAAGAATTGGTGGAGAAGCCTGAGTAAGGAGGACAGCATATTCAGGATGGATAACCCAACTCACTGGAGCCCATGTTGGCAAGTAACCATAAAGAAGTAAACAGACAGTGGGGATCTAAAATCATAGGAAATAAGAGGGGTACCTTCCTTTTCCCTACAGCTTTATCCCAGGAGATGAAAGCATTTAACTAGATGAATTCAAATTAGTCCAACATCATTAATAGGAAGTTCAAATATAACTAAAGAGGATCTACTTAATTAGTGTACCCTACAGGTGTTGGAACTGATTCTGTCATCCATGACTTTCTTTCACTTATTTTGGAATAAAAATTTGCTTTGAGATTGGATGCTGTTTAAAACCTTTGAAGTAAAGCCAAAATGTACAGCTTGGGTTTCACTAAATTTATTTAGATAAGAAAACATCTCCTTTGGGAGATCTCTTGATCACAGAAACAATTAACTTAGCATAATAAATAGAAGAGCAAAAATCCTTTAAATGACTTGAAATAATAGATATTGTGAAATCACATTTTTGAAGCCTCAGTATGTAATTTGAAACAACTTTCAAAACTGTTAGCTTTAATCTTCTTCTCAGTACCATGGTGCCAATATGGACTGGTCTGTGACTATGAGGAAACTGCAATGGCTAATTGGGATGTTTAGAAACTGGAATCATTATTTAAACTGCAAGAGTCATGAGAGAACATGCAATTATTCTTTGGTTTCAAATATAGCTATGTGTAATAGTTCAAAATAAAAAAATCAAGTTATTGGCAATTTTAACATCCTCAGAAATGTATTCCTTGATAAATACATTCAAATATTTAAAGCAATAAAGGTGTCAGAAAATGTATGCTTAATGTATATTATTAAAAAGTAAAGTCTAGATTAAAATTGTGAAGCTCAAACCAAATTTAAAATGTGCTGGGACTTATCATTCTCACAAATTTATTGACAAATTCACCTGTAAATTTTAACCTTTTCATTTGTGCTGTTATTGTTATATGTTTACAAGTTACTCCTTAAAATTTGTCATATTATATTATCTTAAATTACAAGAAAATGGATTCCCACATACATATGAAGAAAACATTTCTTAAATGTCATCAAGATATAAATGTTGCTCTTATTTCATGAATTGTATGAATTTTTCTTTTGTTTTCACAGCTTTTCTTTTCTCTCTTAAAAAAAGTATATTTACTTTTCAAGGAAAGGCAATCTATTTAAAATATAGCAGTGTGTACATGGTAATCTCAAACTCTCAATTTATCCCTCCTGCTGTCCTTCCCCTCCCTGGTAACCATAAGTTCATTCTCTAAGTCTGTGAGTCTGTTTCTGTTTTATAAATAAATTCATTTGCATTATTTTCACTTTTAGATTCCCCATATAAGCAATATCATATGATATTTGTCTTTCTCTGATTTACTTCACTTGTATGATGATCTCCAGCTCCATCCATGCTACTGCAAATGGCATGACTTCACTCTTTTTAGTGGCTGAGTAACATTCCTTTGTATATATGTACCTCATCTTCTATATCCATTCCTCTGTTGATGGACATTTAGGTTGCTTCCATGTTCTGGCTATTTCTTCAATGACCATTAGGGGGCATGTACCATTTTGAACCATGTTTCTCTCTCTATATATGCTCCAAAGTGGGATTGCTGGATCATATGGTAGCTCTATTTTTCATTTTTTTTAAAAGAACCTCTATACTGTTCTCCAGAGTGGCTGTACCAATTTACAACAGGGTGAGAGGGTTCCCTTCTCTCCACATCCTCTCCAGCACATACTGTTTGCAGATATTTTAATGATAGCCATTCTCACAGGAGTGAAGGGATATATCTCATTATAGTTTTATTTGCATTTCATTAATAATTAGGGATGTTGAGCATCTTTTCATGTGCCTCTTGCCCATCTCTTTTGTCTTATTTGGAGAAATGTCTCATTATGTCTTCTACTCATTTTTTTGATTGAGTTGTATTTTTGCTATTGAGCTGCATGAGTTGCTTATTAATTTTGGAGACTAAACCCTTGTCAGTCACATCATCTGCAAGTATTTTCTCCCATTCTGTGGGTTGTCTTTTCATTTTGCTTATGGTTTCCTTTGCTGTGCAAAAGCTTATGAGTTTAATTAGGTTCCATTTGTTTATTTTCGTTCTTATTTCCATTACTTGGGGAGACAGATCAGAAATGATCTTGTGGTTTATGTCAGAGTTTTCTGTCTGTTTCCCTCTAAGAGTTTTATAGTATCTGGTCTTATATTTAGGTCTTTAATCCATTTTGAACTTATTTTTGTGTATGGTGTTAAAGAAGAAAACATGTATTTTTGACATTCTATCACTGATATATAACACTTTGCTCACAAAAATAAACATTATGAACTCTTTAAAAGATACATTTCTGAAATTCAACATAAATATGTATATAGATAAGTGGAAAAGAGAATAAAGTGACAAAATTTCACATACATTGTCAGTGAAATGTTTGCAAACCAGAAATCTTCAGAAGCTTTTTGACAAATACCCACATATATTCATGTTTTTCTCATTCTCGATTGCCCTCTTCAGAACGTACTCCTCCAACTGGAGGCTTCCTTGAAGTTCATGTCACTGTCTACTTAATCTTCAGTCTTTGATTTCTGTGTTATCTATCAGTCTCCTTTTCTTTACTAAGGTTATAATACCAGGCTCGATACCAGTTTTCTTCTCCATTCCCAAGTTCTGCCTCATGTCCAGTGATTTAGTTTCCTGTTGACCTATCCAATATTCTGGCATCATAGTTCACCCACATTCACTGTCCTAGGGGCCTTTATCTCTACTCTAGACATCCACAGAAATGTGTTGGTCATTAACTGGAACACTCCACTTCCACACTCTTCCTTACAGAGCCCGTCATTTACTAGTCACACTTCTGCGCTCCCTTTCACTCAAGTAAATATTTTCTGTTCTTGGCACAGGGATCTGCAGCCATTTGGACCCTTTGGTATTCTCCTCTTGTCTTCATTTCCTTTCCTACTTAGTTATACTTATTGGTTTATCATTTTACTAGTCTTATGTTTATATTTCAAATCTCTTTTTTAAAATTGAAGCATAGTTCTTTTACAACATTGTGATAGGTTCTGGTACAGCAAAGTGATTCAATTTTACATTTTTATATGTATATATACATATATATATATACACAAACACATACATATTCTTTTCCATTATGGTTTATTCAGTTCAGTTCAATCACTCAGTCATGTGCGACTCTTTGTGACTCTATGGACTGCAGGACGCCAGGCCTCCCTGTCCACTGCCAACTCCCAGAGTTTACTCAAACTCATGTCCATTGAGTTGGTGATGCCATCCAACCATTTTATCCTCTGTTGTCCCCTCCTCCTCCTGCCTTCAATCTTCCCCAGCATCAGTGTCTTTTCCAGTGAGTAAGCTCTTTGCATCAGGTGGCCAAAGTATTGGAGTTTCAGCCTCAACATCATTCCTTCCAATGAATTTTCAGGATTGATTTCCTTTAGGATGGACTGGTTTGATCTCCTTGCAGTCCAAGGGACTCTCAAGAGTCTTCTCCAATACCACAGTTCAAAAGTATCAATTCTTCAGTGCTCAGCTCTCTTTATAGTCCAACTCTCACATCCATACATGACTACTGGAAAAACCATAACCTTGAGTAGATGAACCTTTGTTGGCAAAGTAATGTCTCTGTTTTTTAACATGCTGTCTAGGTTAGTCAAAACTTCTCTTCCAAGGAGCAAGCACCTTTTATTTTCAAGGCTGCAGTCACCATCTGCAGTGATTTTGGAACCTAAGAAAATAAAGTCTCTCACTGTTTCCACTGTTCCTTCATCTATTTGCCATGAAGTGATGGGTCTGGATGCCATGATCTTTGTTTTCTGAATGTTGAGCTTTAAGCCAGCTTTTTCTCCCTCCTCTTTCACTTTCATCAAGAGGCTCTTTAGTTCTTCTTCACTTTCTGCCATATGGTTTATTACAGGATACCAAATATAGTTCTCTGTGCTATAGAGTAGGATCTTGTTTATCTATTTCACAATTTGTATCTGCTAATCCCAAACTCCTAATTTGTCCCGTCTTTACTGCCTTTCTGCTTTGGTAAACCTAAGTGTGTTTTCTAAGTCTGTGAGTCCATTTCTGTCTTGTAAATAAGTTATTTTATGTCACATATTAGATTCCACATATAAGTGATATCACATGATATTTGTCTTTGTCTGTCTGTCTTACTTCACTTAGTATGGTAATTTCTAGGTCTATCCATGTAACTGCAAATGGCATTATTTCATTCTAATATTTCAAATCAGGGGAAGTGACAACTAGAATCAAGGGATTAGATCTGATAGACAGAGTGCCTGAAGAACTATGGACGGAGGCTTGAGACACTGTACAGGAGGCAGTGATCAAGACCATCCCCAAGGAAAAGAAATGCAAAAGTCAATATGGTTGTCTGAGGAGGCCTTACAAATAGCTGAGAAAAGACGAGAAGTAAAAGGCAAAGGAGAAAAGGAAAGATATATCCACCTGAGTGCAGAATTCCAAAGAATAGCAAAGAGAGACAAGAAAGCCTTCCTCAGTGATCAATGCAAAGAAATAGAGAAAAACAATAGAATGGGAAATACTAGAAATTGCTTCAAGAATATTAGAGATACCAAGGGAATGTTTCAAGCAAAGATGGACACAATAAAGGTCAGAAATGGTATGGACCTAACAGAAGCAGAAAATATTAAGAAGAGGTAGCAAGAATACACAGAAGAACTCTACAAAAAAGATCTTCAGGACCTAGATAACCACAACGATGTGATCACTCACCTAGAGCCAGACATCCTAGAATGTGAAGTCAAGTGGGCCTTAGGAAGCATCACGATGAACAAAGCTAGTGAAGGTGATGGAATTCCAGTTGAACTATTTCAAATCCTAAAAGATGATGTTGTGAAAGTGCTGCATTCAACATACCAAAAAATTTGGAAGACACAGCAGTGGCCACAGGACTGGAAAAGGTCAGTTTTCTTTCCAATCCCTAAGAAAGGCAATGCCAAAGAATGCTCAAACCACCACACAATTGCACTCATCTCACATGCTAGTGAAGTAATGCTCAAAATTCTCCAAGCTAGGCTTCAGCAATACATGAACCATGAACTTCCTGATGTTCAAGCTGGATTTAGGAAAGGCAGACGAACCAGAGCTCGAACTGCCAACATCCACTGGATCATTGAAAAAGCAAGAGAGTTCCAGAAAAACATCTACTTCTGCTTTAAAGACTATGCCAAAGACTTTGACTGTGTGGATCACAACGAACTATGGAAAATTCTCAGAGATGGGAATACCACACCCACTGACCTGCTTCCTGAAAAATCTGTATGCAGGTCAAAAAGCAACAGTTAGGACTGGACATGGAAAAATGGACTGGTTCCAATTTGGGAAAGGAGTACATCAAGGCTGTATATTGTCACCTGCTTATTTAATTTATATGCAGAGTACATCATGAGAAATGCCAGGCTAGATGAAGCACAAGTTGGAATCAAGATTGCTGGGAGAAATATCAATAACTTCAGATATGCAGAGGACACCACCCTTATGGCAGAAAGTGAAGAACTACTAAAGAGCCTCTTGATGAAAGTGAAACAGGAGAGTGAAAAAGTTGGCTTAAAGCTCGACATTCAGAAAACTAAGATCATGGCATCTGGTCCCATCACTTTATGGCAAATAGATGGGGAAATAAAGGAAACAGAGAGAGGCTTTATTTTGGGGGGCTCCAAAATCACTGCACATGGTCACTGCAGCTTTTTTTTTTTTTTTTTTTTTTGTCACTGCAGCTTTGAAATAAAAAGACACTTGCTTCTTGGAAGAAAAGTTATGACCAACCTAGACAGTATATTAAAAAGCAGAGACATTACTTTGCCAAGAAAGGTCCATCTAGTCAAAGCTATGGTTTCTCCAATAGTCATGTATGGATGTGATAGTTGGACTATCAAGAATGCCGAGTGCCAAAGAACTGATGCTTTTGAATTGTGGTGTTGGAGGAGACTCTTGAGAGTCCCTTGGAATGCAAGGAGATCCAACCAGTCCATCCTAAAGGAAATCAGTCCTGAATATTTATTGGAAGGGCTGATGCTGAAACGGAAACTCCAATATTTTGGCCACCTCATGCGAAGAGTTGACTCACTGGAAAAGACCCTGATGCTGGAAAACATTGAAGGTGGGAGGAGAAGAGGAAGAGAGGATGAGATGGTGGGATGGCATCACTGACTCGATGGACATGTATTTGAGTAAGCTCCGGGAGTTGGAGATGGATAGGGAAGCCTAGCGTGCTGCAGTCCGTGGGGTTGCAAGAGTTGAACACAACTGAGCAACTGAACTGAACTGAACTGACCTGAACTTGATGATCTTGAGAACATTATGGTAAATAAAATAAGATAGAGAATTACAAATACTGTATGACTTAAGTATATCTAGAATCTAAAAAACAAAACAAAATTATTTATAAGAACCTAACTCATAAATTCAGAGAGCAAATTGGTGGTTGCCAGATTGGGGACTTGGGGCTGGGTGAAATGAGTGATGGTGGTAAAATCTACCTGCTTCTAGTTATAAATAAAGTCCTATTAATGTAAGATATGGTATGATTACTATAGTTAATATTTCACTGCATGTTTGAAAACTGTTAAGACAGTAAATCTTAAAAGTACTATCACAAGACAAAGATTTATAACTATGTATGGTGATGGGTATTTAACTGAACTTACTGCGGTAATCATTTTGCAATATATACATATATTGAATTATTACTTTGTACACCTAAAACTAAGACAAAATTATATGTCAGTCATATCTCATTATAGAAAAGAAAGAAGACCTCAAAATTCACCTTTGTAGATTTCTCTTTCATATAAAGATGAATACTGAACAAGATTAGATACAAATATTCAACATTTTTACTTCAGTTCAACTCTTTCACAATGGATTAAGGAATGTTTTCATCCACGTGTATGGATATAGTCATTTGTATAGTGATATATGACAGGGAAGATAATTATGGAGGTGCTATTATGCATGTACTGCTTTTGAAAACTTTTCCCTTCTGATTGTCTTTTCCTAATCTGTTCCCTTTTGTCTTCTCTTTCTTGTAGAATATTATTGATCCCGAATGGTTTTACTATCTGCTCCCTATTTGTAATATTCATCTATTCCTTTCTGACCTTCTTGCCAGTTTTCTTTATATAACATAACAGCAAGCAGTTAAGAATTTCGGTAGCATTTGTGTCTGTGTGAGTTCACAGGGATGTGTATATGCAGATATGTGCATGTAAACATGGATGGACAGACACGCCAGAGAGCCTGTAATGGCAAGTAGAAGGGTTGCTGGATCTTCTAATATTGAGAAACACTCCATTACAGCTCTACTTTTCTATAGCACTACTTTTCTTTCACCCCACCACTCAGATGTCAATATACTAGGATACAATTTTGAAATGAAAAATTCTTCTCCTTTTGGATGTCAGATCTGATCTCATTTTCTCTCTGACTTCTCTTTAAATTAAGTTCACCTAGGCTTCCAGAATACCATTTGGTCCAATTATTTCTGATATGTTCAGACATGCTCTATTATCAGGCACCAAATAATGGGTAATTTGAGCAAAGTATTTTATATCATTTTTATAGGATCTGTAGAATATTTTTGAAAAAAATGGAAGGAAAAGCAACCTCAGAGCCATAGAGAGTTGACATAAAATAAGTTTTCACACAGCTGGGAAAAAAAATACTCAGTGCTAAATGGTTACACTTAATTGGCTCACATAAGGCTCAAAATAGTTCATAGCCCCACCAGTCAGAGAGGAAAAACATGGGTCATCAGTACAGTCCTCAGAAAGCATCTCCTTAGAAGTAGGGACTAAATCATCCCTAGATTGAGAGTTTGGACCCAAATAATAATGTTCAAAATCTCAACAAACTAGATTTGAAGGTCAGTTTTCTCAACCTGATATTGGGGATCTAGTTATCACCATACTTCGTGGTGAAAGACTAAATGCTATCTCATTAAGACTGGGAATAAGTGAGGCTGTCATCTGTCACCACTCCTATTAAAAACTGTACTACCCAGCGCTACGATGCAAGAAAAAGAAAAACTGTGCATAAAAATTAGGAATAAAGGACAGAAACACTATGGACTTAACAGAACCAGAAGACATTAAGAAGAGATCACAAGAATACACAGAAGAATGATGTAAAAAAGATCTTCATGACCCAAATAACCATGATGGTATGTTCACTCACCTGAGCCAGACATCCCGGAATGTGAAGTCAAGTGGGTCTTAGGAAGCATCAATACAAACAAAGCTAGTGGATGTGATGGAATTCCAGTTGAGCTATTTCAAATCTTAAAATATGCTGCTGTGAAAGTGCTGCACTCAATACACCAACAAATTAGGAAAACTCAGCAGTGGCCACAGGACTAGAAAAGGTCAGTTTTCTTTCCAATCCCAAAGAAAGGCAATGCCAAAGAATGCTCAAACTACCACAAAACTGCACTCATTTCAAACGCTAGTGAATAACGCTGAAAATTCTCAAGCTAGGCTTCATCAGTATGTGAACTGTGACTTCCAGATGTTCAAGCTGGATTTAGAAAAGGCAAAGGAACCAGAGATCAAACTGCCAACATCCGTTGGATCGTTGAAAAAGCAAGAGAGTTCCGGAAAAAACATTTACTTCTGCTTCATTGACTATGCCAAAGCCTTTGACTGTATGGTTCACAACAAAATGGGGAAAACTCCTAAAGAGATGGGAATACCAGACCACCTGATCTGCCTCCTAAGAAATCTGTATGCAGGTCAAGAAGCAACAGTTAGAACTGGACATGGAGCAACAGACTGGTTCCAAACTGGGAAAGGAGTACATCAAGCTTGTATATTGTCACCTGTTTATTTAACTTATATGCAGGGTACATCATGCAAAATGCTGGGCCGGATAAAGCATAAGCTGGGATCAAGATTGCCGGGAGAAATAACCTCAGATATGCAGATGACACCACCCTTATGGCAGAAAGTGAAGAAGAACTAAAAAGCCTCATGAGGAAAGTGAAAGAGAGAAAAAGCTGGCTTAAAGCTCAACATTCAAAAAATGAAGATCAAGGCAAATGGGCCCATCACTTCATGGCAAATAGATGGTGAAACAATAGAAACAGTAACATACTTTATTTTCTTAGGCTCCAAAATCACTGCAGATGATGACTGCAGCCAGGAAATTAAAAGACGCTCGCTCCTTGAAAGAAAAACTATGAATAACCTAGACAGCATATTAAAAAGCAGAGACATTATTTTGCCAACAAAGATCCTTCTAATCAAAGCTATGGTTTTTCTAGTAGTCATGTATGGACATGAGAGTTGGACTATCAAGAACGCTGAGTGCTGAAGAATTGTTGCTTTTGAACTGTGGTTTTGGAGAGGACTCTTGAGAGCCCTTTGCACTGCAAGGAGATCAAACCAGTCAATCCTTAAGGCCATCAGTTCTAAATACTCATTGGAAGGAATGATGTTGAAGCTGAGGCTCCAATACTTTGGCCACCTGATACAAAGAAATGTCTCATTAGAAAAGACCCTGATACTGGGAAAGATGAGAGGCAGGAGGAGAAGCGCACGATAGAGGATGAGATGGTTGGATGGCATCACCAACTTGACGGACATGAGTTTGAGCAAGCTTCAGGAGTTGGCGATGGACAGAGAAACCTGGTGCACTGCAGTCTATGGGGTCGCAAAGAGTTGGACATGACTGACCGACTGAACTGAACTGAAAGATTAGGAAAAAGAAAATAAAAGAATCTTTTTTCACAGATGACATTATCATGTATGCAAAAAACAGTAAGAAATCTACCAAAAAAAGAGATCCTAGACCCAGTAAATGAATACTAAATTTGCAGGAAGCAGGATCAATATACAAAAATCTTATTCTATTCCTTATATGCAAGCAACAAGCAGCTGGAAATTTAAATTAAAATACTATTTATGATAACATCAAAAATATAAAATTGAAATAGATTTACCAAAGTAAGAACAAGACCAATACAATGAGTGTTATAAAATTTTGCTATGGTAAGTGAAAGAAGAGTGAACTAAAGGGAGAGATATGTTAATGGATTGGCAATATTGATAAAATCCAATTCCCCCTAAATTGATCCACAGATTTAATGTCATCTCAATCAAAAAATCTCAGCTGGTATTTTTGTAGAAATTGACAAGGTCAATTGTTTAAAATTAAAACAAAAACTACCAAATCTGTTGACTTTACTTCAACTGAAATTTGAAGACTTTTATAAATTACTTTATTTCATTCCTGAGATATGTCATCATTGAGTAGAAAGACTGGAAGATGAAGCCAGAAAACATTTTCTATTGTTGGCTAATTATTTGATCTGAGATAGTTTACTTAGCTCCTTGGTCTTCAATTTCCTTCAATTCAGTATCTATTGGATACCTGCATTTTATACCTCACATGAATCTGTAGTGATAAAATGAGAACGAACTTTGACTTTGAGAATCAAATATCTTGAACTCAAATTCTTGTTGAGTGCTGAGAAAATATCATAAGTGGGAAAAGCAGAAGAACATAAAGTGTAGAGAACTGATGCACTGTCTCAGTGGGAAAAAGATGGCAGTTATTGCTCAGCTTTGACTAATTATTGTCATGAAACCATCCCCACACTGACAATTAGATTCCTCATCCAACTTCTCAAGAGTAGAAATATGAATTTATACATAACATATCCATTCAAAAATACTGGCAATCAATTGAAATGATCATATACAGTGTGGGCCAACAAAACATGTCTGTAAGCTGTGTTCAGTGAGTGGGAACCGATTTGTTTCTGCTATCATGAACTGTTTTACACATGCTGGGTATTATTAATATAATGATAACAATATTCATAATGAAAGCTGTGCCAAATACATTACCTGCTCTAAGAAACAGCAAAATATAATTGAAAAAACATACAGATATTCAAGAGGAGATCAATATCAAATGACAGATTCAAATTTGAGCCTGAAAGAATAGATAATATTTTAAAGAAAATTAGACTGATTCCTAATGGTCAGGACATTTCCTGGTTGGCTCTACAAGCTGCTGACTCTGATCTTCAATTGGTGAAGCAAATTCGAAAGAATGCAACTATCATGGCATAGAAGGTGTGGTTGGCCTACCCTTGCTTAAATAAATTACTCCACCAAAACAATCACATATACATCCAGGCAGCTAATTTACTTTGTCAAGGATTCAGAAAATCACTGAAATTATCCAGTTTCAGCTCTGTTCTTTTTATTTAAGTCCAGATAGCTCATTATACAGTATCTTAATCATTACATAAATCTAACTTCTTTTCCATTAATTTTCAGCCCTCTTTCTATAATGGTGTCTAATTGATTGTTATATGTAAATTTTCTTCTCTCTCTTATGCTATTATAATAATTTTAGTGGGATGATTTCCTACTCATAATCTAGCTTCCAGAATTTTTTTGCATAATTATTTTTTATAAGTGCAAAGTAACTACTGAATATATAAATTTAATCAACTTAGAATCCATCAATAAGTTGGGAAGAATTAGCTAAATAAGTAAAATCTATTAATCCACTAATTCAGTTAACCATTTAATAAGCTAAAAAAAAATGAGACTCGCCCTTGTGTAAAACAGCTGATTAGCCCTTTTCTTTCTACAATTTCCTCATGAAGTAAAAAGGAGAGGAGAGTGAGAGAAGGGAGGGAAGGAGAAGGAAGAAGTAAATTTTTTTTCATTAAAAAAAATGAAACTAAAAAAAAATCTCTTTAGTGAACTGTATTTTACAGCAAGTAATGAATATTTGAGGCTAAAATCTAACAAGTATACAAATTAAAAAAGGAAGCGATAATCTCCTGCTGTATTTATCAGACTTATTACAACATTGAAATGAAAATATAATCACTGAAGGAAGGTCCTCGAACATAGTAAGAAATAACAACTTTCTACTTCTCCTACCAACTTACAGGGAAGAATCTTAGATTAAGTCTTAATAACTTCAGGATTGAAATTGGACTTAAGAGCAGTAAATAATCAAATAGCTACTGTTTTCTTACAAGAAAAAAATCTGTCAAAAGGTCCATTTTACTGTAGTTGAGCATCATGTTCTAAATCTCACTCTTAAAGGAGCATAGCACTAGCACTCCTTGGGATTTCTTCTGGGAGACTGGATTGTGAATCCAAACAGTTATAGAGAAAAAGAAAAAGACTGCACTACTTGGAATTCCTACAAGTGACATTTCTCTAAGCTTCCCATTTGGAGATGCTCAGCTAGCACCCTTAACTTCCCGCTGTGTTCCCCTCTTTCCTTTGCACCACTGGGGACTTATGAAGGTCAAAGAAGGGGGGGAATATAAAATAAATAAATAAAACAATACATCAAGAAATTTTGCTATCAAAGTTAAAATGAAATTTTTTGGCTATCAGAGGACCAAGAAGCAAGAGACTGAAAAACAAACAAAAACAAAAACCAGAGACCTCCAAGGATGCCCTGAACATTTTACTCCTGAGTCAATAAAAGAAGAAGCATTGAGTCTTTGTTAACTATAGGATCTAATTCCATGAGAAAAGTATCTTATACTCAAATCCTTCAAAATATTTATAAAACAGTACAAACCCAAAATAAGGAGGCATTGTAGTTTGTCTGGAAATGTTAACTTCGGGAAGAATCATTTAAAGTCACAAGTCACATCACCTAGGCTTGCTTCTTTAAAAAACATTTATTTCAAATTCCAATAAAATCATGTATTTAGAAATACATGTGCCATAATTCTAATTAATAATAAGGCTAATACATATATTTTCCTCTGCTTCTCACAATGCAAAAGCTGCCTAGTTACTGTTTATATTGCTGGTGATAAAAAGAAATCCAGTTGGCTGAATTTGCTTTCCTTGTTCTGCCTCTAGCTTTTTATCATTAACTTTTCCTCACACTGATCAATAAACAATCAGAGTAGACACATGTTTATGTATAACTGAATCACTTTGCTGTACACTGAAATTAACACAACACTGTTAATCAACTATGCTTTGATACAAAACAAAAAGTTAAAAAAAATAAATAATCAAATGTGTATCTTCTGCAAATGGATTACTCAAGAAAGTCAAGATTTTGATTAAATGGTTTTACATACAATACTCCATGAGGACTTGGCTCCACCTAGTCTTTGTTGATGGCATAACAGATGTCAGGCACTGTGTTAGATACTTTTATATTATAGTTCATTTTTCTTTCTGAGCTTCTAAGCATACTCTGCATATATATTTTAGTGAACTATACAGCCATAATTATGAGTTCTGCCTCTTAATATACTTTAGTGGTCTCTCTCAATTCCTTTCTCTCTCAAGTTCCCTAGTATAATGAATCTGCAGTTCCCTTAGGCAGACAGTTTGTTTGAAAAGGTATAAAATGCAGACAGGCGTATATAAACAAATGGTATAAACAGAAAAAGATCGATGTTTGAGACTCGGCCTTATGTCTTACCAGTTATGGGGCCTTGGGAGAATCACTTCACATCTTTAGAGCTTCGTTTGTAAAGTACTCATGTGATAATGATAATAACCCATCATTCAAAGGCAAGATATAAAATTTTCTCACTGAAAAGAGTAAGTGAATTTAATTATCATCAAAATTTGTTTTTTAAGTTAATAAAATTCAATATATGTTTTATGTCAGATATCATGATTTGATCAATTTTGGACCTCTAACTGCTGAAATTGAATGTTATCACAATTTCATTTCTTTGTCATTAATAATCCTGAAGGTTCATTCTGTTGCACAAAAGAGTTTTGAAATGATCTGATTTTTAAAGTAAATATGTCAAAAATACCAGGGAAGCATGTTGTCCTACAAAACTCTTTATGTGGCAAAGAAGCACACTCAGAGCTGGACCATCAATTTCAACTTTTTTCCATGACCTTAAAAAAATTACACACTCAAGAACTAATAATTACACTCTTCTTGCTCATAGGAGGATGTATATAATACCTGGAATATAAGTTCAGGTATGTTGAACTGGGTTCTTTGGGAACACATTATGACATACCCATACTTAAATGTAAATTCTGTATTTTATGTATATAGACTCTTTAACCATCATTTTACCATCATTGGCTTCTAATATACCAGAAATCTCAAAAAAGTTTGATAAAGCCTCAGGAAAGACTTCAATAGGGAATCAGTAAAGACAAAATCTTTTTCCTGGTTGCAGTGACTTCTTCTCATAAACTGTCATAGCCTTCACTTTTTTCCTTATCTGGAATATTCACTTCCACTTCTATTAATTAAGGTAGCCTATTTGCTATAATGAATAGACCCCAAAATGTATAATTGCTCAAATACCAAACATAACAGAGGTTTAAAGAAAAAATTATGCTCATATTAAAGTACTTACCTGGTAAATACCTCCGTCCTTTTTCACACAGCTATGAACCAGACCAACATGGCTCTGCCATCACCAACACATGGTTTTCAAGGCCATGCTGGGCTCATCTCCATTTCAGCTAACTGGAGAAAGGAAAGGATATGAATGAACATGTACAGAAGACTTTTATAGACCAAGCCTGGGATTTGATTATATTGCTTCTACTTACATTTTACTGACTAGAACTCAGTCATATAGCTTGGTATCCTGGGATATAAATTCTATCTGTGTTCCCAAGAAGAAGAAAATATGGATTTAGTAAGCAGATAGTACACAGGGACAGCTTCTGAATATTCACATGGAAGCTATCTTGATATTTGATAAATAAGTTAAAGCCATTTTACATTCCAGTGTCATATGTCATTCAATAAATATTTACTAAACATTCATTGAATATCTTTTCTATATACAGGCAATAGTTTTGTGTGTAGTCTGGAGTAAATCCAGACTCAATGGAGAGGATTCAAGCCCCCAAATCCAACTTTGTACTTAGAGAACTCAGAGCAACAAAAATTGATGTTTCCACACTGATGTTATGTTTTTTGACTAAGAGTAGTTCTCAAAATTCCAGGCTATAAATAATGAGAAAGCTTTTCACAGGGTTTTTGTTCCTTCAAAACTTGCATGACCTCTTGTAATGAAATCTTATATACTTCATCATGGGCTCAGCCAGGTTAGTTTCAAGGAGCAAAGTGCTTTTGTGTGAGGGAGAAGGGATAGAGGATGACGTTATCATACTTAGTTGATACAGGACTTCTTTCTTTAGTTTGGAACAAAGCAACGTATTTGAAATACACGCAGAAAGGGTCATATGTATACCAAAGTAAAAGTTTCAAGAAGTATCCTTATCATTCATGAATCTCTGATAATATCTATTCTATTCATTATATTTAAAAAATCAGCCACAATTTTATAACCAACTGAATGCTTTAAAAAAAAAAAAACATAGTGGAAAGAATAGAGCAAGGGCTTTGGATCTGTATGGAGTTAAACTTTTATTCCTGGGATAAGTTAACATGTTTTAGCTTTATATTTTTTTCATTTATAAGATGATCCTATTTGTATTGAACATTATAAATTAAGTGACCACTAATTTGTAGTGTGTTTGTCACATATAATAACACATTCAATAAGTGTTTGTCTCCTAATAAATTGTCGACTTTTCTTATTCTCCCCCTCTTCAAATTTTGCCTTTTCTTCTACACTTTTTTTAGTGTGTTGATTAAATGGTGAATTAAAATTGGAAAAGAGGATTATCACTGAGATCTAAATCACTGCAGATGGCCACCCACAAAATTATGTTTGCTCCTTGCAAGAAAAGCTATGACAAAACTAGACAGCATATTAAAAAGCAGAGACATCCCTTTGCTGACAAAGGGTCATCTAGTCAAACAATAGTTTTTCCAGTAGTCATGTATGGATGTGAGATTTGAACAATAAAGGAGGCTGAGTGCTAAAGAATTGATGCTTTAAAATTATGGTGCTGGAAAAGACTCCTGAGAGTCCCTTGGACTGCAAAGAGATCAAATTCAGTCAATCCTAAAGGAAATCAACCCTAAATATTCATTGCAAGGACTGATGCTGAAGCTGAAATTCCAATACTTTGGCCACCTGATGCGAAGAGCCAACTCATTGGAAAAGACCCTGACGTGGGAAAGACTGAGGTCAGGAGAAGAAGGGGGTGACAGAGGATGAGATGGTTGGATGGCATCACTGACTCAATGGACATAGTTTGAGCAAACTCTGGGAGGTAGTGAAGGACAAGGAAGCCTGGCATGCTGCAGTTCATGGGGTCACAAAGAGGCGGGCATGACTTAGCGACTGAATAGCAGCATAGATCTTTGGCCTGTTGTCATGATAACTGTGGCAATTCCTATTTCAACAATTCCTATCTGCTTTCTTGAAGCAGAATATGAGTGGTGGTGACATGTACTACTTTCCTGTGGAAGTCTTTGAAACTAACAATTATCCTTTGCATTATCACAATGACCAGGACATTCCACATGTGCAGAGTCCAACTAGGAACAGAGCCTCCTACTGATCTTGAACAGAGTGGGAGGTGGAAAGTAGGTTCAAGAGGGTATACTGTCACCCTGCTTATTTAACTTATATGCAGAGTACATCATGAGAAATGCTGGGCTGGATGAAGCACAAGTTGGAATCAAGATTGCTGGGAGAAATATCAATAACCTCAGGTATGCAGATGACATCACCCTTATGGTAGAAAGTGAAGAAGAACTAAAGAGCCTCTTGATGAAAGTGGAAGAGGAGAGTGAAAAAGTTGGCTTAAAACTCAACATTCAGAAAACTAAGATCATAGCATCTGGTCCCATCAGTTGATGGCAAATAGATGGGGAAGCAAGGGAAACTGTGACAGACTATTTTTTGGGCTCAAAAATCACTGCAGATGGTGACTGCAGCCATGAAATTAAAAGATACTTGCTCCTTGGAAGAAAAGTTATGACCAACCTAGACAGCATATTGAAAAGCAGAGACGTTACTTTGCCAACAAAGGTCCATCTAGTCAAAGTTACGGCTTTTCCCGTAGTCATGTAAGGATGTGAGAGTTGGACTATAAAGAAAGCTGAGCGCTGAAGAATTGATGCTTTTGAACTGTGGTGTTGGAGAAGACTCTTGAGAGTCCCTTGGACCGCAAGGAAAGCCAACCAGTCCATCCGAAAGGAAATCAGTCCTGAATATTTATTGGAAGGACTGATGCTGAAGCTGAAACTCCAATACTTTGGCTACCAGATGCGAAGAACTGACTCATTTGAAAAGACCCTGATGCTGGGAAAGATTGAAGGCAGGAGGAGAAGGGGATGACAGAGCATAGATGGTTGGATGGTATCACCAACTCAATGGACATGAATTTGTGTAAACTCCGGGAGTTGGTGATGGACAGGAAGGCCTAGTATGCATGGGGTTACAAAGAGTCAGACGTGACTGAGCGACTGAATTGAACTGAATTGAACTGATGGCTGATTCAATTTGATGTATGCCAGAAACCAATAAAATATTGTAGAGCAATTATCCTCAAACTAAAAATAAATTAAAAAAATAAAACATGAGCTGGAAATAATCTTTTTAAAACACTGAGAATTGGGGGTTATTATCAAAGCATGAAAGTCAAAGTGAAGTCGCTCAGTCGTGTCTGACTCTGTGCGACCCCATGAACTGGGGTCTACCAGGCTCCTCCGTCCATGGGATTCTCCAGGCAAGAATACTGGCGTGGGTTGCCATTTCCTTCTCCAGGGACTCTTCCCCACCCAGGAATCGAACCTGGGTCTCCCGCATTGTAGGCAGATGCTTTACCATCTGAGCCACCAGGGAAGTCCTATCAAAGCATAGCCTAACGTATTTTGACTGCTTAAAACAAGTTTTCTTTTTTTATATATAAGTAATTATATTACCTAAATTTTTACATGAAGACCAATATTTTACTGGAGTACCCAGCCATAGGCTTAAGCATGATGTTCTAGAACAAAATATTCCCTGGAGAGATTTGAGTGAGAAGACAGAAACAAGATCATTTTCAAAAACAGCTTTGAAAGTTAGTCTGCCTTCATGGCTCTTCCGAGAAGCAAGACCCAAAAGCTAAAAAGGAGTGCTCTGGGTTAAACCACTGACTTCCTAAATATAGATAGGTACACACTCTACATACAGGCATTGCTCATTTATTAAAATGTGGAATATGCTGACTTTTATCTGGGATGAGGTGGGATGGAACTATCAAGGCATCTATCTGTGCTAATTATACCTTACCTCTCTCTCATCTTGTTAACAAGACAAACCTAAAATTTAAGGTCCTTGACAGAAAGGCAGTTTGACTGGGCTCTCTTTATTTTAGTAGCTTGCGATTTTTCACTTTTGCTAGCAGAAAAAGAATCAATTTGTCAAGGATAAAATGTTAAAACTGAAAACAGTGCAGTTTTTACAGAGAAGCAAGCCAACAGCTGATTTAGCCATCATCTAAAAAGCAGCAACATCCTGGCAGCGGAATTCAGATCATCTATTGAGAAAGTCCTGACTTGTCCTGGAAGTTGGTGGTGAGTGTGATGAATGTTGTGACTGCCTACGGGAAACCCTGTGAAGACAGAATGATAGAGGAGGTGTGGGGGACTGTGAATTCAGAGTCACAAACAAATTGATGATAGTACTTTGATCTTTTTATTCCTTGGCCAATACAGAGAAAGGTCTATGTAAGAAGTCAAAGCTAGATAACTGAGACATAGATACTATTTTTCTTAAACCTGAAATCCCCATGGATGAGGGAAAGCAGCTAACTGGGCTGAAATGCATACTAGAGCATCAGAATATGAATTTGGTCATGTAGAACCACTAACCTTTACATCATTTTTTAAACTTTCTTAGTAAAAAAGAATATTTCAATCCATGTGAATAGCTTCAACTGTATCTTATATCTGTGACCCTTATATTGGTGTAAGGATATATTCAACTATGTAAAAAGTTCCTGGTCCTTCATTAGGGGTTGAACATGAAGTATCTCATTTAATTCTAACAACAACTTTATGGTGTAAGGCTATTATTAGACCAACCATGTCAATAAGGAACAGAGCTGATAAGTAATTTATCCAGTTTTACCTTGAATATATTTTTAGAGTAAATACACATTGTAAGTAAAATTTATTTGGAGTAAATGAATTAATACTCCAAACTTAACACTTTGCTGCTTCCATAGGAAAAGTGGGAACGATGCAGACCATGTATAAATTTCTAAGAAAAATATGAAATAAATATTAAAACAAATATATTTTATTAATGCTCTGAGTATCTTCAAAAAGGTAACAACATAGTGGGTTATAACCACCAAGGAATTTGAAATTTACCCTTCTGGTGTCTTTTAAATATATCAAGGAAATGAAAATGATGGCATTCATCTTAGAACACATAAAAGAATGATGTAGACAAGGATGTCACTTGAAGTAAGAAAATTTTATTCTCAGAAAATATACTTGCATTCTGTATGTAGATTGGTTCCTGTTGGTAGGACTGATAGTAGATCTGTGTTATGGGTTGGATGTTTGCGTTCCTTCAAAATTCATATGGTGAAGGTCTAACCCCCAGGGTGGCTACATTTGGAGGTGAAGCCTCTAAGGGAGCAAAGGTTACATGAAGTTGTAAGTGTGGACTCCTGACCGGATAGGGTTAGTGTCCTCTGAAGGAGAGGCACCAAAGAGTTCAAAGCAATGGCCATGTGAGGACAAAGCAGCCATTCTCAAGCCAGAAAGACAGCTCTCATCATAAACTGAACCCTGCTGGCACTGTGATTTTGGATTTTTCAGCCTCCAGAACTGGGAGAAAATGAATTTCTGTTATTCAAGGCACCCAGCTTGCGGTATTTTATGATGACAGCCCGAGCACAGTAACACAATAAAATGTTTGGAGAAATCACATTTTCAAGTTTTCACTTTAATATTTTTGTGTTAGTCATTCCTTTTGTCCTCTGCTAGCAGCAGACAGGTAGTAGCAGGTCTTAAAGATTTAAGAAAATCAAATATCAAATAAACAATACTCTGTATCGATTCATTTTTCTGTAATTTTCAAAAATAACATTATGCTTTATTTCAAGTCAATAAGCTGGTTCAGTTCCCGGAATACCACTATCTCTCAGAGGATAACCAGGAGCCACTGGACAGATGAGAAATGTCCTAAGCTCTCAGTTTGAGAATACCTTTTTCTATGAAAGCTTTTGTGCTTTTATATTGTTGTTTATTTTCAAAACAAGTTTATAACTAATGACTATTTACTGGAAACTTCCGAGGAATAAATGTACCCACAGTACCACTACTCAGATATGCTGGTAACACTGGAGGAATTATGGTCTAAAGATATCCATCCTGCTTATACTATGCTCCTTTATAGAGGAGACACTACTGAGCATGGGCTTAGAGAGTTGAATTTATGCCAGGCTTTGTCACAAACTCTTTGTGAACTTGAGAAAAGTCTATTCTTCCTGGTTTCAATAGAGAAATGCTAGTAATCTATGTTAACTCTCAACTTCCAGGACTGCTATGTGAATGTATTTTTACCTATTAGAGCCAGATCTTTCTCAAAGAGGGAATAACATGAAGGTCAATGTTGTCATGAGTGGCAGGCAGCTTTTAGGGTAGGTGAAGAGTATGACTTGTTTCCAAGAAGCAGAACCCAACTTCTTTCAGTTCAGTTCAGTTCAGTCGCTCAGTCGTGTCCAACTCTTTGCAACCCCATGAACCACAGCACACCAGGCTTCCCTGTCCATCACCAACTCCTGGAGTCCACCCAGACCCATGTCCATTGAGTCGGTGATGCCATCCAACCATCTCATCCTCTGTCATCCCCTTCTGCTCCTGCTCTCAATCTTTCCCAGCATCAGGGTCTTTTCCAATGAGTCATCTCTTCACATCAGGTGGCCAAAGTATTGGAGTTTCAGCTTCAACATCAGTCCTTCCAATGAATATTCAGGACTGATCTCCTTTAGGATGGACTGGTTGGATCTCCTTGCAGTCCAAGGGACTCTCAAGAGTCTTCTCCAACACCACAGTTCAAAAGCATCAATTCTTCTGCACTCAGCTTTCTTTATAGTCCAACTCTCACATCCATACATGACTAGAAAAATCATAACCTTGACTAGACGGACCTTTGTTGACAAAGTAATGTCTCTGCAACTTCTTAGCAGGTAAGAAACAAAAAACAAAAAACAAAAAACAGGCCAACAGGAATACTGGAAACTTTATAGAGCTGGACCTCTAAATCACAGTCAGACATTCATGGATGTATCAGCCAGTGTCCATCGGAAAAACAGAAACCATTTCAAAGATTTCAAACAGAGAGGGCTTTGATGCCGGGACTTGAAAAGGGTTGCAAATATAAGAGGAAGAGAGGTCAACTGTGCTGGGATAGGAAAGCTGCTACCATCACTGCTGCCACTTCCCGCCACTGTTATAACTGAACGTGAATCCAGGAGTCTACACTCCACCGAGGAGCCCACACACGGCCTCACTGCTGCTGCAAAAAACACCTCTGATTCTGCTCTTAGAACTGCTCCATCACCACTTAGAATCCAGGCACTGCGAATCCCACGGAGGAGCTGGCTCTCCCATTGCTGTTCCTGCCCAAAACAGCTCTGAAAACTGGGGGGAAATGACTTCCTCTTTCCTCTTCCCTCACAAATCTTCTTTCAGGACATCATGCAGAATCATCTGTAAACCAGGTCTCAGTTTTTCTTCTCCTACCAGTTTGACCAGAGAAAGCAAGTCAGGAGCTATTTCTCAAAGGGACAGTACCTGCTTGCAGAAGAGGCCATGGCTTTGCTCCAACCTACCCATGAGACGTTAGGTGTGGATTGAAGGATGATAGCAATAAAGCAGAAGTGAAGCGAAGTGAAGTTAAAGTTGTTCAGTTGTGTTCAACTCTTTGTGATCCAGGCCAGCATGCTGGACTGGTAGCCTTTCCTTTCTCCAGGAGATCTTCCCAACCCAGGCATCAAACCCAGGTCTCCTGCATTGCAGGCAGATTCTTTACCAGCTAAGCCACAAGGAAAGCCCAGGAATCCTGGAGTGGGTAGCCTATCCCTTCTCCAGTGGAACTTCCCAACCCAGGAATCAAACTCCTGCATTACAGGTGGATTCTTTACCAACAAACTATCAGGGAAGCCCACACAAAGCAGAAGTAAGGGTTACAGAAGTCTGAGCCACTGGTCATGAAATTTACTTGTATTTTTAGTGTCTTATCAAGTCTAATCTCATATACTCAGCTTCCACCTAATGACAGAATACTGCTTCTGTATATATCTCTGTTTAGAGCTTGGTAGATCAGATAATACTTGGCTTGATACAATTCAGATACTTGATAATCAAGCACCGGTTTTTACCTGGGCCCAAAACAAAATCAGGAAATGTTTCTAGAGGGAAAGTGGTTGTTTGTAGAAGAAGGCATGGCTTTCCCTCCAAACCCTCAGGGTATGCCCTAGAAGTCTGTACTGGAACACATCAGAACTTCTGTAGCATCTTAATCTGTGATAGACATTTGGACAGCTATTGAATCCTCTTGTCATAAAACCCAAGTGGAAGCACCTTGAGCACCACTATTTCGGTAGCCTTGCAAGCTACTCAGCAAATACTCAAAGCAGCACACCAAAATATGGTATTATTTGTCTCAATAATGCAAATATGAACACAAAATATGTACCTCTTTCAGAGTGGTCTATAGTGCAAAATGCAGTCCTTTGTTTTGGAAGACATGCCCCAGAAGATTAGACTGCTCAAACTCCACCAAGATGCCAGACCCTTGAATTTTTATGAGGCTTATCTCCTACCTTCTCACACACATGTAGTTTTTAAAGGAAGGTTGCTGCTGCTGCTGCTAAGCCACTTCAGTCATGTCCAACTCTGTGCGACCCCATAGATGGCAGCCCACCAGGCTCCCCCATCCCTGGGATTCTCCAGGCAAGAACACTGGAGTGGGTTGCCATTTCCTTCTCCAATGCATGAAAGTGAAAAGTGAAAGTGAAGTCGCTCAGTTATGTCCCACTCTTAGCAACCTCATGGGCTACAGCCTACCAGGCTCCTCCATCCATGGAATTTTCCAGGCAAGAGTACTGGAGTGGATTGCCATTGCCTTCTCTGAAAGGAAGGCTATAATTCTCAAATTTGGTGCTCATCAGAACTACCCTGAGGGCTTGCTAAAACACAGACTGATCCACCTACTGACTCAGTAGGTCTGAGGTGGGACTGAGGCTGGAGAACTTTTAACACATTCACTGGTGGTAGTGATGCTACTGGTCTAAAGATCACACTTTATGAACCACTTTTCTAAGTCACTAATAGAAGTTATCACTCCCTGATCACCAGGATCAATCAATTTGTTATGATCTATATAATGTACCATCATTATGTTCCAGAGAATGTTGAGATAATCAAGATCTTTGCAGGCTAGATTATACTCAAGAGAACATGAGAATTAACAAAGCCATAAGTGAAGGTGAACTTTTGTTCTTGCTAGATGGAAGCAAAATGTTCCTTGTAAATTGGAATAGAAAAGAAAAAAAAAAGCCAGATTAATAATTATAAACCATGTTCCAAAGGCTGTTTTGTTCCATATGTTATATTTATAATTTATAATTGCAATATATACTTGGAATTATTTATCACTTTCTTATATCTGCAAAGCCCCACATTCTCCAAGATCCACCTGCCCTTTTCACAAAGACAATGCTAATTAGGTGGCAACATTTTTCAAATTTGAAAAATAACATTAATTTCTGTGATTCTTCCTGTGAATGAGATACTTCTTTTAGTTTGTATTTTGGTAGGGATAAGAAGTTCTAAGAGCCTCCACTTGGTCCTGCCTATAATAATAGCCTTCTATCCATAGTTTATGAGTCCATGGTGGGGATTCTATCTATTGCCAAAAACATCATTTCAATTATGTATTTGAGAGCTATGAAAATCAAAACAACATGGGTCCATGGACCTATTGAACCCACTGTGAGATGTAGTAAAACCAAACTTCCACATATTTTAGTTGGATTAAAATGATACTTGTCATCATCAGAGAATAGCAATTCGGAGATACTGATTTATAATGCTCTAAATGTCTGGGTTATTTCCCTTTCCTCATCATCAGAGAATAGCAATTCAGAGATACTGATTTATAATGCTCTAAATGTCTGGGTTATTTTCCCTTTCCCTTACAGCCATTCTGGTATATGGGTTCAGATCCCTTTGGATGTGTTAAAAATTCTCCAGTCTCAGTCCTGCCTCAAACCTACTCAGTCGGTAGGTAGATCAGTCTGTGTTTTAACAAGCCCTCATGGGAAAGGATCTGAAAAGGATCACAGTATTTACTAATTACAGGGTCCCAGGAACCTTCTTCAAAGATACCTAACCTTCCTTTCATTTAGGTGGGCCTTGTTCTTTAAACTGCTTCATGTCTGAAAACTGGATGAGAGGACATGATGCTCTTGTGCAGATTCAAACAAGTCTTCTCTTCCTAGTCCTACTAGAGTTTTACTAATTATAAGCTAAGTTGCCAATATTCAAAGACTTTGTAAAAAAAAAAATTGCCATTGCCAAGAATCTCTGTAAGCTGAAACTGTCACTGTGGCCCCAACTGAAAATACACCTAAAATTAAGCACTGCTACGTGGCTTCTGCCTTGGCCTTTGGGGATTTCATCATCCCCACTAAATAAGAGAATCCATTATATTTGGTCCTTTTTGGGTTACCCACTGAAAACCCATTCCTATATACATTCTCTAGGGGGTTATTTTCCAATATAAGCTGGCAAAAATGTTATCATTCTTTTAATGTTTATCCCTTAGAATATTCTGGGATCTTTTAATTGTGAATCTACAGGCAGATGGACTTCCCTGGTGGCTCAGACGGTGAAGCGTCTGCCTACAATGTGGAAGACCTGGGTTCAATCCCTGGGTCGGGAAGATCTCCTGGAGAAGGAAATGGCAACCCACTCCAGTATTCTTGCCTGGAAAATCCCATGGACGGATAAGCGTGGTTGGCTACAGTCCATGGGGTTGCAAAGAGTCAGACACGACTGAGCGACATCACTTTCACTTTCACCGGCAAATGGGTGTTAAGGATAGATCATGAGGAGAAAGAGAAACTGAGCCCTGTAAGATAATTGCTAGATTTTCAAGGAAAGTGAAAGAGTAGTTAGAAAGGGGATGAGGGGCTGCTTTTGAAAGCAAAGGACAGGTGGTTTGGGGTGTTAAGTTTCTTAGAGTCATTTGAGTACTCTCAATTGTCTCCATTCCCATCCCAGTGCTCAAGGTCCCAGTCCATACCAATCAACATTCCATTTTCTTAATGTAAGAGACCTGGTTAAGTACTGAATTTTAATTGCATTGCAATTCTATAGTTCACCAAGTAGATTAAAGGTATAAGATTCTTTGGCATTTTTCAGATAATGGCATTTCTATGTAAATATATGCCTATAAAATAGCCAGGATACACTTTATCAATATCATCAGCTCGGTGCAATGACACAGGTAAGCATCTTTAGTGATAATAATATATCCACTGAAGAATATTTTTCTATTGAGTGGTGTTTTGTGACCACATGAAGTGTTTTGTGAGAAATGCAGCGAAATGGGTACTATAGATTAACTTCTACAAGACATAAACCTCCACTTCAAATTCTGGCCATTAAGGGTTTCAGTCACGTGTCCCATATCCTAATTCACTTGGCCAAATATAGCATCTAAGAAAATTCATGTCACATTTTTTGTGCCCAAAGATGAATACTACTTTGATCAGTCACACTATATAATTTTTTCCTATATATTATTTCTGTCTTGTGATTTACAGAGTAAATAATTCTATAGTTTGACTGAAAATCACAGGCCTCTGACTCAGACTTGCCAGAATTTGCAATTAGTTAGACTCTAGAGATATAAAAATAGTCCAGAGCACTACATTAAAGGCATGTCCTGTTCTGATCAGGTAAGATCAAATGGGCACAAAAGCTTTATTCAGACATCACATGGAGTTTATAAAAATCTATGTAGACTTGAAAAGCAGAATGTTTTAGCTTAAAATTCCAATAGCCTACTAAGCTACCAGGGAAACTCATAGCTGAAAAAAAAAAATTCTGGTTAAAAGGCAGGTTTCTTCCCCTCTCCCATTCCATGTGTCAAGCTTTTAATATAATTCCTCTTACTTCAAATACATATTCAGTGCCTACAATATACCTGACATAGATCGAAATACTTGAACCACATCATTAAACAAAACTGACAAAGCTCCCCAAATTCTGCCCTTGGAAATTTATATTCTGACAGAAAGAGAGACAACGAAAATACATAGCAAAGGAATAACATGATTGAGTAGGAGGTTGCAAGTAATAGCAAGGAGAGAAAAAGTGAAGCAAGGAAAAAGACATAAAGGTACTACATTGCAAAGTTTACAGTTGTTTTAATTAGAGTAGGTCAAAAAGTCTAAAGTGAAGTTTAAAAATATTTTAAGCAAATGAAAATTAAAACACTACCTACCAAAGTTTGTGGAATGTGATGAAAGTAGTGCTCAGACACAAATTGATAATAGTGGATATGTACATTAGGAAAGATGGAAGATTTAAAATCAATAACCTACGTTTTCACCTTCAGAAGCCAGAGAAAGAAGAAAATTTAATCTTAAAGAAGCAGAAGAAAAGAAATGGTAAAAATGAGATTAGAAATCAATGAAATTCAAAACAGGAAAATAACAGAGAAAAATCAATAAAACCAAAAGCTGTTTCTTTGGGGAAAAAAAATCAATAAAAATGATAAACCTATAGGCAGACTAAATAAGAAAAAGAGAATGCAGAATGCAAATGGCCAATATCAGAAATTAGTAAAAGGTCATCATTACTAAATTTGTGGATATTAAAAGTCTACTGTTCAGTTTTAAATATGCACAATTATATTTGTCAAATATTCCACGATAAACCTTTGTGAAAAGGATAGTAAAGGAATACTGTGAACACCTCTAGGACACAAATTTGATAAGTGAAGTGGACCAATTCCTTGAAAGACATAAATTACCAAATTTACACAGGGAGAAACAGACTGTTTGATAAGGCTATATCTGTTAAAGGAATAAATTCAATAATTAATAAAATTCCAGAATAATCGACTATCAGAGTTAGGGAGTTTGGATGGTCATGTACACACTGATATATTTAAAGTGGATAACCAACAATGACCTATTGTATAACACATGGAACTCTGTTCAATTTTATGTGGCAGCCTAGATGAGAGGGGGTTTAGGGGAGAATGGATACATGTAAACGTGTGGCTTGGTCCCTTTGTGTTCACCTGAAACTATTACAACATTGTTAATCAGCTATACTCCAACACAAAATAAAAAGCTAAAAAAAAGAAAAAAAAGCTTCAAGTAGCCTTTTAAAAAATAAAAGAGTACATCAGACCCAGATGGTTTCATTGATAAATTCTACCATAATTTTAAGGAAAAAATAGAACTAATTCTCCACAATCTCTTCCAGAAAACAGAAGCAAAGAAAATATTTCTTAACCTATTCTATGAGGAGATCATTATTCTAATACAAAACTAAACTGTTAGTGACTTAATTCGCGACTCCTCCAAGGAGATTTTTAATTTGGAAATAAAGATCAGACCTCTATTAGTGGCACTATCACTCTTTGTGTGATACCTTGATTCCACTGGACCCTCTTAATGTCACAAAGGCAACTCTGGGCAAAACAACTGATCTTTGAACTTAAAGTTCAGGAAACTGAAGAATCAAATCATACAGGACAGTTGATGAAATTACTTTCTTGACTTTTCATTTGTTTAAGAAGTTTGAAAATCCTTGGCACATTCTGATAACATTAGAAGTATTCAGCCTCCATGTTAACAAAGCCAACGTTTAACAACAGCCTGAACACATTGGTGTTGCCCTTACTTCAGCCCCATCATACGCCCTTGATTCCCACATGCCGGGAACTTCCTGTGTGTGGTTTGGCCTGCACCCTCTCCCCTGTTCCTCCTCCTCTGGTTTCCCCTCAAATCTCAGTAGTCCTGGTTCTTCTCTTTCTCCCTAGTTCTCCTGTCACCCACGGTCCTGGCACAGAGCACATAACCCAGACATGTTGTCTTTCCCATTTTAAACATCCACATATCTGGATACCATACAATGGACTGAATTTTTCATTTTCCTTCCAAGGGGTGGTAGCCTGTGATCCAGACAGAGTCTCTGTATTGTCTGATTCAGCTCTGGGAATTGTCAAATTATCTATAAAGAAGAATGAAACAGACACAGGAGTGAGGGAATCCAGTGGGTTTAAGGAGATCAGCCTAATCTTGACCCTTGCAGTCAATGCCACTGCGGTAAGAAACATGTGCAAAATCTGTATCTCCATACTAACATGTCTTTTGTTTAGAAACTCAACCCTTGAGGGGGTGAGGTCAGGGAACAGTTGGGGAATTGTTTCAACTTCATAATAAGCTAAGAACTTCTACCCCAGTGAGGGGGAGGAGGATAAATTTCCTCTTTAAAAGCTATTAAACATATCCCTGAAAAAAGCAGAAACTTGGACTGAATTAGATAATGCAATGGAATTCCATATTCTTTGATGATCTGGGAAATTACTGATTGTGAATATAGGCAATGGGTCACATTGTTTTCATTTGACTCTTCCAAAAGTACCACCACCATATTTGAGAATTGGAAATGAGACTTTTGAAAAATCTCATCTGGAAATTACAAATTAGAAACTGTAAACATAATTCAAAAACTGATAACAAATAACCCTAAGAAACTTATGCAACCCTTATGCTAGATTAATTCAGTTCATTGATATTTATTAAATATCAATAATAACAATGACCAAAACTTATCTTTGTTTTTTCTCCATTAAATCAACACAAATAAGAAGCCTACAAAGCACTAAAACAATTCTTGATATGAAGTTTATAGATTTTTGGTTTTACAGGAGCTGGCTACAGACTGTGGGAGTTGGAACCATTTACAATCTACAGGTTTTTAATTTTATGCATTAGGTGCTTGACCCTTTTATACATAAAATAAGTATTTAAGTTCAAAGATCAAATACGGCCCTCCTACCGTATCCATCCTCCATTTTTTGTGTAATTTAGATTTTCAAATATGTTTATAAAACACAAAAACGAGAGTGGCAAAGTTCACAATGGATTAATGATCTTGCAAGAAGCTCTATGCTCTATCTGCTCTAATGGAGTGCCTTATTTTGGAAATAGTATCTTACGCCGTTTAGATTCTGTATAAGTAAAACTGCTTAAGTGAAATATTTATGATACTGGCACTGAGAAGTTTTTTCCAATCAGAGCTTCCAAGGAAAGGACTCTAATTTAATTCTTGAGCAATTTTTTTTTTATTGTTTTTCACTATGAGATAATTAAATATTGCCTTGTGTAGGTAGATATTGCTTCTGGGTGAATTTACCTCAATGTCGCAAAAGATAAATCCAAAACCTTTGGCATTTGAGTTTAAGGTAAGGATAGCTGACATGCTCCATTTCAAATAAGATTCACTACAAAGCTCAGAATTTGAAGGCCCACAAATCCCTGAACTACATAGGTTTCTTTTCTCTTTTTAAAAAGTTTGTTATTGGTTTTTTATGCTAAAAACACACGACAAAAATTTACTTTCTTAATGACTTTTAGGTATACATTACTATTTTAACTATGCACACTGTTGCATAGCAAATCCTTCTTCTTGCATGCCTGAAACTATGCATTGAAAAACTCTGTTTCGCTCTCCCCCCAGCCTCTGGCAACCTCCATTCTACTTTTTGCTTTCAAGATTTTGATTACTTTAGATACATCATACAAATAAACATAGGTCTTTTATTCTTAATTTCTTATTAAGTCATGACAATCAATATTTAACATATATTGACTGTATAGTTTTACCATCCAGGGTTTGCTCAACTGTATTTCTTGCTAACTGTGTCTTGAACTACAGATAGTAGAAAACTAAAGTTAGGATTTCTCACACCCCTATCTGAGTTTTAGTTGTGATTTTTATTCTGCCACTTAGATCCGTTCATGTAAGATTTGGAAGCAGCAGTGAGAAAGGGGCTGTGTTTCTGGTGCTCTTAGAAGCTGCTTCTGGCAAGCAAAGATACTAGAGACAGATTCTTCTGCAATGGTGTAGCAAGGTCCAGTCATTTTCTTTGTGGGTGTTGGAAGGCAGTATGGTAGCGTTGGTGGAAACTGGAATCCATCTTCCAGCATCCGGTTACCAAGTTTGTTTTGGTCAAGACACAGTGGAGCTTCCTGATCCTGGATTGCAGCTACAGCAGACTGCTATTGAACGCACCAATTCTAGACGTTCCTCCTGACCCTCCAACCTTCCTAACTTCACAGTCAGCACAGCTGTTTCCTGGGTAGTTTGGTTCAGCTATTTTACTCTAGGAGTCTTTTCCAGAGATGAAATCTCATGTACATTCCTTCAATTTTTGCCATAATTTTTAAAGCAACTAATTCTCTCTAGCAAATCACTTTGCATTTCAAATGACCAAAGTGTTTCTCATTCTTGAACTGGCCCTTGGCCGATTCACCAACCAGCATGTTTTAACTAGATTTCAGCTTTAATGGCCCTCCCTCTGCCCTTAGTTTATTACATGCCTTTGGCTTTAGTTAACACTAAGTAGAGATGGATACTCATGATCAGTCATTTTAATGCTGCTGCTGCTGCTGCTAAGTTACTCCAGTCATGCCCGACTCTGTGCGACCCCATAGACGGCAGCCCACCAGGCTCCACCAACCCTGGGATTCTCCAGGCAAGAACACTGGAGTGGGTTGCCATTTCCTTCTCCAATGCATGAAAGTGAAAAGCGAAAGTGAAGTCACTCAGTTGTGTCCGACTCTTCACAACCCCATGGACTGCAGCCTACTGGGTTCCTCAGTCCATGGGATTTTCCAAGCAAGAGTACTGGAGGGGGTTGCCATTGCCTTCTCTGCATTTTAATGCTAGTCTTTCTAATTGTTCTGATTACATTATTGCAGCAAAATGATCAACTAGCATTTCAATACTTATTCATTATCATTTTGAAATAATATACCAAATTCAGTATTTCATTTGTATTTATAATTTGTAATATTTTAAAATCAACAAAACTAAAAATGGTAATAGATTTTAAGTAGAAAAATATCTAAAAATTTAAATTAATGTGTGTATAAAGCCTAAGCACACACTCTGATTCTGATTTAACTATTAGATAATTAAACTAATAAAAGAAGCATTAGCAAAAGTTGTTATGTTAAATATTACTGTGAGATAAATATAACATAGCAAGTAGTAAAAATTTTAAAACAAAACATTATTTCAGCTACTTTCTAAAATGCAGCCTTTTTGCAATTTATAAGGAATATATATATTTGATACAAACAGTACATACAACTCCACAACAAAAAGCAACCCAATTGAAAAATAGGCAGAAGACATAAATAGACATTTCTCCAAACAAGAAATATACATGGCCAACAAGCAAATGAAAAGATGCTCAACATCATCAATTAATAGAGAAATGCAAATCAAAACTACATTGAGGCAATACCTCACACTGGTCAGAAGAGCCATTCTGAAAAAGTCTACAAATAACAAATGCTCGAAAGGGTGTAGAGAAAAGGGAGCTCGCCTACACTGTTTGTGGGAATGTAAATTGGTGCAGCCACTGTGGAAAACAGTGTGGAGTTTCCTCAAAAAGTGGGATATGATCCCGCAATCCCACTCCTTGGCATATATCAGTACAAAGAGATAATTCAAAAAGATACAGGTAACCCTCTGTTCACAACAGCACTGTTCACAATAGCCAAGACATGGAAACATTAATGCCCACTGACAGAGGAACGGATACGATCTACACACATACAGTAGGATACTACTCAGCCATAAAAAATAACGCCATTTGCAGCAACACGAATGGAACTAAACATTATCACACTAAGTGAAGTAAGACAGAAAGAGAAAGACAAATATCATATGACATCACTTATATGTGGACTTTAAAATATGACACAAATGAACCTATCTACAAAACAGAAAGGGACTCACAGACATAGACAACAAACTTGTGGTTGCCAAGAGGTAGGGAGTTGGCGGGGGAATGGACTGGGAATTTAGGGTTAACAGATACCCTCTACTATATAGAAACTAGATAAACAACAAGGTACTGTATAGAGAACCCCATGAACAGTATGAAAACACAGAAAGATATGACACTGTAGAGCACAGGGAATTATATTCAGTATCTTGAGATAAACCATAATGAAAGAAAATACTTAAAAGGGTATATAAAACTGAATCAATTTGCTGTTATAGCAGAAATTAACACAACATTATAAATAACTTATAATTCAATTGAAAAAAGAAAAAAATATATTTGGTCATTCTCAGATATATTTGGTCTTCCTGGTTCATGGCTTTCATAAAACCTTGTAATTTTCTGATCAATAATAACATGGGAGCATCTTTTGCTATATTTGGTCTCTTGTCCTCAGTTCCAGAAAACACTGCAGGGCCAAAAATGTTAAATAGGTGTCTTGTGATTCATAACAAGCCATTTCCATCACAACTGGGTTTTACCTTAGTGAAGATGACTTTGGATCCCACCCTGAGGTGTTGCCTAGATAATTAATCTTGTGATCAATTCAGCTCAGTTGCTCAGTTGAGTCTGACTCTTTGTGACACCAAGGACTGCAACACGCCAGGCCTCCATGTCCGTCACCAGTTCCTGGAGTTTACTCAAACTCATGTCCATTGAGTTGGTGATACCATCCAACTATCTCATCCTCTGTTGTCCCCTTCTCCTCCTGCCTTCAATCTTTCCCAGCATCAGGGTCTTTTCAAATGAGTCATTTCTTTTCATCAGGTGGCCAAAGCATTGCAGTTTCAGCTTCAGCATCAGTCCTTCCAATGAATATTCAGGACTACTTTCCTTTAGGATGGACTAGTTTGCTCTCCTTGCAGTCCAAGGGACTCTCAAGAGTCTTCTCCAACACCACAGTTCAAAAACATCAATTCTTTGGCACTCAGCTTTTTTATAGTTCAACTCTCACATCTATCCATGACTACTGGAGAAACCACAGCTTTGACTAGACAGACCTTTGTTGGCAAAGTAATGTCTCTACTTTTTAACATGCTGTCTAGGTTGGTCATAACTTTTCTTCCAAGGAGCATGTGTCTTTTAATTTCATGGCTGCAGTCACCATCTACAGTGATTTTGGAGCCCCCCAAAATAAAGTCTCTCCCTGTTTCCTTTGTCTCCCCATCTATTTGCCATGAAGTGATGGGACTGGATGTCATGATCTTAGTTTTCTGAATGTTGAGTTTTAAGCCAACTTTTTCACTCTCCTCTTTCATTTTCATCAAGAGGCTCTCTAGTTCTTCTTTGCTTTCTGCCGTAAGGGTGGTGTCATCTGCATATCTCAGGTTATTAACATTTTTCCCGGCAATCTTGATTCCAACTTGTGCTTTATCCAGTCCAGCATTTCTCATGATGTACTCTGCATATAAGTTAAACAAGCAGTATACAAACTTGACATACTCCTTTCCCTACTTGGAACAAGTCTGTTGTTCCATGTCCAGTTCTAACTGTTGCTTCCTGACCTGCATACTGATTTCTCAAGAGGCAGGTCAGGTAGTCTGGTATTCCTATCTTTTTAAGGATTTTCCACAGTTTGTTGTGATCCACACAGTCAAAGGCTTTGGCACAGTCAATGAAGTGGAAATAGATGCTTTTCTTGAACTCTGTTGCTTTTACAATGATCCAGAGGATGTTGGCAATTTGATCTCTGGTTCCTCTCCCTTTTCTAAATCCAGCTTCAACATCTGGAAGTTCATGGTTCACATACTGTTGAAGCCTGGCTTGGAAAATTTTGAGCATTACTTTATTAGCGTGTGAAATGAGTGCAGTTGTGCGGTAGTTTGAGCATTCTTTAGCATTGCCTTTCTTTGGGATTGGAAAGAAAGCTGACCTTTTCCAGTCCTGTGGCCACTGCTGAATTTTTCAAATTTGCTGGTATATTGAGTGCAGAACTGTCACAGCATCATCTTTTAGGATTTGAAATAGCTCAACTGGAATTCTACCACTTCCACTAGCTTTGTTCATAGTGAAGCTTCCTAGGGCCCACTTGACTTTGCATTCTAGGATGTCTGACTCTAGGTGACTGATCACACCATTGTGATTATCTGGGTTGTGAAGATCTTTTTTGTATAGTTCTTCTATGTAGTCTTGCCACCTCTTCTTAATATCTTCTGCTTCTGTTAGGTCCATACCATTTCTGTCCTTTATTGTGCCCACCTTTGCATGAAATGTTGCCTTGGTATCTCTAATTTTCTTGAAAAGATCTCTAGTCTTTCCCATTCTATTGTTTTCCTCTATTCTTTTGCACTGATCGCTGAGGAATACTTTCTTATCTCTCTTTGCTATTCTTTGGAACTCTGCATTCAAATGGGTATATCTTTCCTTTTCTTCTTTGCCATTCACTTCTCTTCTCAGCTATTTGTAAGGCCTACTCAGACAACCATTTTGTCTTTTTACCTTTCCGTTCCTTGGGGATGGTCTTGATCCCTGCCTCCTGTACAATTTCACAAACCTCCATCCATAGTTCATCAGACACTCTTATCAGATCAAATCCCTTGATTCTAGTTGTCACTTCCACTGCAGAATCATAAGGGATTTGATTTAGGTCATACCTGAATTGCCTAGTGGTTTTCCCTAGTTTCTTCAAATTTAAGTCCGAATTTACCAATAAGGAGTTCATGGTCTGTGCCACAGTCAGTTCCGGGTCTTGTTTTTGCTGACTTTATAGAAATTCTCCATCTTTGGCTCCAAAGAATATAATCAATCTGATTTAGGTATTGACCATCTGGTGACGTCCATCTGTAGAGTCTTCTCTTGTGGTGTTGGAAGAGGGTGTTTGCTATGACCGTGCAAATCTTGTGATCAGAGGGCTGGAACTTTCAGTCCTGCCCCTCTCCCTAGGGAGGGGAGAAAGGGCTTGAGGTTGAATCAATTGCTATTGGCCAATGATTTAATCAAAGATGACTATGTAATGAAGTCTCCATATAATGCTGGAAGGACAGCTTTTTGACCCTTTTTTAGACTGCTTCAACATCAGGGAACCAGAACACTTCTGCGTACCACTTTGCAGAGCCCCAGATTCCATGAGGACATACGTGCTCCTGTTCCAGACCTCACCCTATGTATCTCTTCATCTGGTTGTAGATTTGAATTCTTTAATATCCTTTTATAATAAATCAGTAATCTAGTGAATAAACAGGTTTTCCTTAGTACTATCCGCTGCTCCGGCAAATTAATCAAAAACCCACAGAGGCAGTCACGGGAACCTCTGATTCACAGACCATCAGAAGCATAGATAATCACCTGGATTTGTGATTGGCACCTGACATGGAGGCTGCTTGGGGAATGGTGTCCTTTACCTGTAGAATATGCTTCTATTTCCGGAGAGATAGTGTCGGAATTGATAGGAATTGTAGGTCACCCAGCTGGCATCCAAGAACTGGAATCAGGAACCCTTTTCAGTGTATGTGTGAGGCAGAGGGTGCCTGCATGATCAGCTCCAGTAGAAACCCTGGGCCCTGAGACTCTAAGGACCTTCTCTGGTAGAGGGTGTTTCCTGTTGTCGGGGAATCAAGCACGTGGTATGTGACTCCACTGAGAGATGGCTCCAGAGGCTTGTGCTGTTCCCCCTGGGGCTTCCCCCCAAGCCTTTTCCCTTTGCAGACTCTGCTCTGTATCCTTTTATTGTAATAAATTCAGCCATGAGTATGACAGCACACCCAGTCCTCCGAGCTAATCTCTGAGTCTGGGGGTGGTCTTGAGAACCTCGGCACAAATAGAGTTCATAAAATACACTATCAAAATTAATTTCACTTGTTTCTTTTTGCTTACCCTGGCTACAGGAAAATTCACCATGATGGATGTGTTCACATAATGTTTCCATTGCTCCAGCACCTTGGAATTGCAAACGCTTCAACAGAGAGGCCAGAGTTTCCATTCTGAATAAGCGAGGCTCAGAGCGGGTGTAGGGTGTGGCTGAGACCACACAGCTAGGCGGGAACAGGAGGACCTGAGCAAGGGACTCAGCAGGACTCCAGCCCCAGGTACTTACAGATGGACGTGGAGTGGTCCGTCTTGGGGACTGAGGATTTTCTGGACGAGCTGCCTGGCTTCCTTGTCATTGGACTGGTTCTGGGCCTGAGTAGACTGACTCAGTCCCCACGGACCAGCCCCTTGGTTTTGGCAGCAGTCACGGGAGTGGCTTTCAAGGCGGCAATGCCAGAGTCAACGTGGGAAGGACTTCTGTGTACCGTTGAAACCGAAGCAGCATCTCAGGGTCCATCATGCAGATACCAGGCAGGACGGGCAACAGTGGGGAGATCTTGAGGAGTCCTGAGTGGGTCACAGCGAGGGACCCCAAAGCCCTCTGTGTCCTCATCTCAGTCCGCGGTCTCGTGTAAGAGGTCCGAGTCACTGCGAGTAGTGACATGCTAACAGACGTGGGTGGTGTCTCCCGGGCCCTAAGAGCGCCCGTCAGCTTCTGGGACCAGGCGCTGTCCCTGGAGCTGCCAGGGCACATAGGTATCAGCGCCATGGGTACTGCCTGATGGTGCAGTACTCACAGAATGACACCAGGCACAGACGACGTCGTGTGGGGAGGCCCGGGGCTCCATCCCTGCGCCCCAGAGCTTGAGGTTCAGCCCGGCTTCACTCAAGATGGTGGGTGGTGGGAGCGGCCCTTACTCAAAGGCAGCGGACAGGGACTCGTACATCTCTAGGGGGTCACTGTGGGGAAACTCAGGACCCATCCTCCCTACCCCGCAGGGGGCTGGGGGCAGTAGCCCAGGGGTCTCAGCTGGACGCTGGTGGGCTCCGCCGGCAGAAGAGGGGAGTGCATGACCGGGGAGTGCTGGTGGCCAACTGCAGCACCAGGGTTTTCTCCTCCAGGATACACCTCCTCCCTGCCGGGCTCAGCCCCACTCCCTTCTGCTCTCCTGGCTGCACGTGGCCACCAGCTGGGGGCACACCAGGCCCCGCCCCCGGAAGCCGGAAGTCGCTGCCAGCCTCGAGTGGGCTGGCGTCTCCACACCGGAAGTCGGAAGTCCAGTCGCGGTGCTGCGGCGGGGCCCATTTTCTGCTGTGGGTGGGATAACTGGGTGGGGTGAGTTGCATGCTCTCCAGGCCTTGGGAGCGACCTGGGCATCTGCCTTCTTGCCTTGGACAGCAGTGGAGTGGGGCACCTCCCGCCGCTGTGGTCCATCACCTGGGGCGGCAGCAGGGGTGACTTGTAAAAATAAAATACAAAATACAGCCAGCACGAGCGCGTTGAAAGGTGTCAGCTATTTTGTGCAAAATATTTTAAGTTTCAGTTAAAAATTCTGATTTTACCATAAATAGAAAGCTGAGAAGATAGTGTTATGTCAGTTCAAACATTTGTCTCTTTTTCGTCTTCAGATGGCGCTATCTCCTGTAATCATTTAATTGTATATATATGTAATTTTTGAAGTCTTCTACTTGGGGGGAAGGGATCAGAGAGGAAATATTTATATGAGATGTTCTTGTTTAAAGAAAACTTTTCTAGTTTGCCTTCCTCTTCCTTAGTTTCACTGTGTATAGATGGAGATTCTGATTTAGCATTTTGATACTCATATTTTCCGTGTTTGGAAAGTCTTCTGACTAAAATAAGGTTTATTCTTCCAGTAGAAGCTTTGCAGTACCCTAATATGGATGCTTATTTAAGCTCATGCAAGCTGGGATGTGTCTAAACCTGTGAACTGCATATAGGTTTGGTTTTAGCACATACAAGAACTCTGTAAAAAAAAAAATCATTTAACTCAATCTCAAGATGTTAAATCACTCTTTCAGGTTTTTTAAAAATAACAATTTATACCCACAAAGATTCAATTCTCCAGCACATCTCTCACAAGGACTTTGTTTCTCTCTCCACCCCAAATGCATTTCTCTGCTCTACCTCTCTGTCACCCTGAATCCCACCCTCACATGTCTCTCAAAGGATCACACTCTCCTTCCTTATTGTAAAATTATGAGCCTTCTAAAAAAAAAAAACCCTTGTGTGGCGATTTCTCTTGACTCCAAACACTTCTGTCTTCGTGGGTTCCCCCCCCCCCCCGCTTTGCCCAGCCCCCCACCCTCCCTTCCTTTTCCAAGGGAAGATGTCCTTTTGCATCTCACCTGCTTCTAATTCTTTTTCTTCTAGTTTTCTGGGAATCTTATTCCATGTATTCTCTATTCCCCTTCCCAATTTTCCATCATCTCTAACTCTTTCTATTCATCTCCAAATATGTCAGTTGTCCTCATATTTTTAAACTCACCATTGATCCTGGTGAGGATCACCATTGATCTCCTAGCCATCTCTTTTTTCTTTTGCAGGAGCAGTTAAGTAAGGGAGTCCTGCCTGACAAGATAACCTGCTGCCCAAGTTTGCAGGCCAGCTCCACCATCTGCGTGACCAGCAAGTTCCTTAATCTCTAGGTGTAAAATTCAGATGACTGTATTGTTTTTATTAGCTCATTTTTTTTATCTTCAAAAAGACTAACCATATTTCCCCCTATCTTTTCTTCTGTGGTCTCTCTTCCTACCCAACAGAGAGGTGGAAAATGTAAAGTCAGAATATAGGTATGCAAAAATGCAACTTTCTTTTCTCAGATGTGAATTGAACTTGCTCATAAGCCCTAATTCTACTCCATGATAGATAACGCTGAAATTGGCCCTTGGAGGAAAATGAGGAGCTGCTGATTTTAAAGGTTGTCTGATATATCAAAGCTCAGTTTAAGCCTCTTCCACTGTATGTGTTTAATTACATCAAAGGGAAGAAAAGAAACTTCAAGGCAGCCCTATCAGTAGTCTTCTTAGTGAAAAACAGTGTGTAGCAGGTTTGGCCATAGAATCAGAGACAGAAATTTTTATCCCTACAGCTCAATTTCAGTTTCACTGACAAAGGCAATGAGGTGTAGCCTGTAAGGGAATGCTTTTGATCACAGCACTACATCTGAGAAACTAGTTTCCCTGTGCAACTGCTGTGTGCGTTGTTCTGAAGGATGAATGAGAATAAGAACAATATCCTGAATTGTTTAGCTGGCTATTCTGCAATATTCTCCATAACATGTTATCTTACCTTCATCTAGCAAAATACATATTTACTAAAACAAAAAGCTTAGAATTTTTTTAATAAATATAATGTATTGTGGCATAAGGAAGTCTTAGAATTTAGTTCATTCTATACAGTAGCTGCTAAATTGACTCACACCAAAGAAGCAGTAAATCCCTGACTGTTCAATCTTTTCTTATGGTGGGTGTGCAAGTATTAAAGGTTACATTCTTTTGACCCTGCTTTTTCTGATGCATTAAGTCTTTTCTCTCTTGGGACACTGGAGCAATGCCTACAGTAACCTGAATTGCTGCAGGTAAGGCAGTTTAAATCAGAGGCCATTCTGATTAGATGAGGCTTGTTGCAAAATCCAGGAAGTTTAAATTATATTGAGGTTCTAGAATGATGGGGGAAGGTATTAAGCAAATTATGGTTGGAAAGGAAAAAATATGCTTTGGGATTTTGTTTCCTCCTAAAGTCAGCCAAAACTGAGCTCCCCTCCCACTTCACTTTTTCTTATTTACTTCCTACAGGAAACAGTATTCACAGATATCAATTACATAATTATTTACTTATTTGGATGGCTACCTTCCCTGAACAAAATAAAGGTAGCAGATGCTCAGCCAAAGTGCAACTTATGCGAGTGAAAACAGCCGGTCTTTTGGGTCACCAGATGTTGGGATGAGTGTGTACTGTGACACCAAGGCAAATTGATAGTTAGCCACTAAACCACAGCTGACAAAAAACATCATTTTATCATGTGTTTGTTAGCCATCTGTATGTCTTCTTTGGAGAAATGTCTGTTTAGATCTTTGGCCCATTTTTTGATTGGGTCATTTATTTTTCTGGAATTGAGCTTCAGGAGTTGCTTGTATATTTTTGAGATTAATCCTTTGTCTGATTCCTCATTTGCTATTATTTTCTCCCAATCTGAGGGCTGTCTTTTCACCTTACTTATAGTTTCCTTTGTTGTGCAAAAGCTTTTAATTTTCATTAGGTCCCATTTGTTTATTTTTGCTTTTATTTCCAATATTCTGGGAGGTGGGTCATAGAAGATCTTGCTGTAATTTATGTCAGAGAGTGTTTTGCCTATGTTCTCCTCTAGGAGTTTATAGTTTCTGGTCTTACATTTAGATCTTTAATCCATTTTGAGTTTATTTTTGTGTATGGTGTTAGAAAGTGTTCTAGTTTCATTCTTTTACAAGTGGTTGACCAGTTTTTCCAGCACCACTTGTTAAAGAGATTGTCTTTTTTCCATTGTATATCCTTGCCTCCTTTGTCAAAGATAAGCTGTCCATAGGTTCGTGGATTTATCTCTGGGCTTTCTATTCTGTTCCATTGATCTGTATTTCTGTCTTTGTGCCAGTACCATACTGTCTTGATGACTGTGGCTTTGTAGTAGAGTCTGAAGTCAGGCAGGTTGATTCCTCCAGTTCCATTCTTCTTTTTCAAGATTACTTTGGCTGTTCGAGGTTTTTTGTATTTCCATACAAATTGTGAAATTATTTGTTCTAGTTCTGTGAAAAATACCGTTGGTAGGTTGATAGGGATTGCATTGAATCTATAGATTGCTTTGGGTAGAATAGCCATTTTGACAATATTGTTTCTTCCAATCCATGAACACGGTATGTTTCTCCATCTGTTTGTGTCCTCTTTGATTTCTTTCATCAATGTTTTATAGTTTTCTGTGTATAGGTCTTTTGTTTCTTTAGGTAGATATACTCCTAAGTATTTTATTCTTTTTGTTGCAATGGTGAATGGTATTGTTTCCTTAATTTCTCTTTCTGTTTTCTCATTGTTAGTGTATAGGAATGCAAGGGATTTCTGTGTGTTAATTTTATATCCTGCAACTTTACTATATTCATTGATTAGCTCTAGTAATTTTCTGGAAGAGTCTTTAGGGTTTTCTATGTAGAGGATCATGTCATCTACAAACTGTTTATAATAGCCAGGACATGGAAGCAACCTAGATGCCCATCAGCAGATGAATGGATAAGAAAGCTGTGGTACATATACACCATGGAATATTACTCAGCCGTTAAAAAGAATTCATTTGAATCAGTTCTAATGAGATGGATGAAACTGGAGCCCATTATACAGAGTGAAGTAAGCCAGAAAGATAAAGAACATTACAGCATACTAACACATATATACGGAATTTAGAAAGATGGTAACGATGGCCCTATATGCAGGGCAGAAGAAGAGACGCAGAAGTACAGAACAGACTTTTGAACTCTGTGGGAGAAGGTGAGGGTGGGATGTTTCGAAAGAACAGCATGTATATTATCTGTGGTGAAACAGACCACCAGCCCAGGTGGGAGGCATGAGTCAAGTGCTCGGGCCTGGTGGGCTGGGAAGACCCAGAGGAATCGGGTGGAGAGGGAGGTGGGAGGGGAGACCGGGATGGGAAATTCGTATAACTCTATGGCTGATTCATATCAATGTATGACAAAACCCACTGAAAAATAAAAATAAATAAATTAATTAATTAAAAAAATATTCCATTTATGGACACACACACACAAAAAAAACATCATTTTAGAGTAGAGTCATGATCATTGAATTTTCCTGTAGAGGTTTGAAAAAAAAAGAAGTGTGAAGTAATCTATTCTTGACCAAAGTACAGGAAATAAGTGAGCAATTCGTGTACTAAAAACAATTGTTCCCTTTATTATTGAAAAAAATGTGCATTGCACTAAATATATCTGCTAGTTTCTCTGATAAATATTTAATAAATAGATTTGGTAGAATCCTAATATATGATGCATTCTCAAACCATCCATTAGCCGAGCTCATTTGTTTATTTACAGAAATACTAAACCATTTTCCATTACTGAAAGAAGTTAGGAGGTCAAGACTATCCTTGCAAGTGTGGCTAACACAAGGTATCAGCCTATATATTCTTTTTAAAAGTTTTTAAGTTTTACATACAAAAAATGCACAAATCTTAAACATATAGCTCAAAGAATTTTTACAGATGTGTGCTTACCTACCCACGTATTGCACAGATATGCACATACAATGGCACTAGGCTTCCCAGGGCTCTGTGGTAAAGAACCTACCTGCCAGTGCAGAGATGGAGAAGACTCAGGTTTGATCACTGTGTCAGGAAGATCTCCAGTAGGAGAGCATGGCCATCCACTCCAGTATTCTTGCCTGGAGAATCCAATGGATAGAGGAGCCTGGCAGGCTACTGACCATGGGATCACAAAGAGTTAGATACAACTGAAGCGACTTAGCATTCACGCAGAATCCTCTGAGCCACGTCTCAGTAGCTACCACTTATAAGGAAACTGCTCATTTAACTTCTATCACCACACATTAAGTTTTCACTGCTTTCGAGCTTTAAAGAATCATAGAAAGTGCACAAGCATTTGCTCTATGTATTTGATGTATTTCATTCAATGGTTTGTGAGATTTTTCTGGGGTATCACAGTGTTATTGGTGCACAGCTCCCTTGGAGAAATATATCCAAATTTATCCATTCCATTGGTAGCATTTGAGTTGTTTGAGGCTGTTACAGGCAAGGATACTCTCAACATTCTGGTGCATGTCTTCTGGAACACATGTATAAGCATTTATCTTGGAAATAAGTGTAGGAGAGAAATTGCTGAGTCATAGATTATATATCCTGTTTTCCAAAGTGGTTTTGCAAATGTAAACTCCCACCAGCAGAATATAGAAGTTCCAGTTGTTCTACATTCTCACCAACTCCTGGCATTATCGGATTTTTAAATTTTTGCCATTCTGGTAGATGTGTAGTAGTAACTCATCATGTTTTAATTTCTATTTCCACGATGCCTTAAATTTTTGAGTATCTTTCTTAATGCTTATTGGTGACTTGGATATATTTCTATAGGAAGTTATGGTCTAAGAATTTAATATTGTAAAGTAATTAGCCTCCAGCTAATAAAAATAAATGAAAAAAAAAAAAAAGAATTTTCCTATGTATTAATTAGATTATCTTGTCTTTCATTTATTGATTTGTTAGACTTAAATAATCTAGATGAGTCATCTATTGTGTATAATATATTGCAAGTTTATCTTAAACTCTGTAGATTTTCATTCATTATGATAATTTTTAAAAAGAGGAGCTCAATTTTAATCACATTAAATTTAGTAAACTTTTCAGATGCTCAAGCTGGATTTAGAAAAGGCAGAGGAACCAGAGATCAAGCTGTCAACATCTGTTGGATCATCAGAAAAGCAAGAGAGTTCCAGAAAAACAGCTACTTCTGCTTTATTGACTATGCCAAAACCTTTGTGTGGATCACAACAAACTATGGAAAATTCTTAAAAAGATAGGAATACCAGACCACCTGACCTGCCTCCTGAGAAACCTATATGCAGGTCAGGAAGCAACAATAAGAACTGGACATGGAACAACAGACTGCTTCCAAATCAGGAAAGAAGAATATTAAGGCTGTATATTGTCACCATGCTTGTTTAACTTATATGCTGAGTACTTCATGAGAAACTCTGGGCTGGATGAAGCACAAGCTGAAATCAAGATTGCCAGGAGAAATATAAATAAGCTCAGATGTGCAGATGACACCACCCTTATGGCAGAAAGTGAAGAAGAACTAAAGAGCCTCTTGATGAAAGTGAGAGAGCAGAGTGAAAAAGTTGGCTTAAATAACATTCAGAAAACTAAGATCATGACATCTGATCCCATCACTTCATGGCAAATAGATGGGGAAGCAATGGAAATAGTGAGAGACTATTTTGGGGGGGCTCCAAAATCACTGCAGATGGTGATGCAGGCATGAAATTAAAAGACACTTGCTCCTTGGAAGAAAAGTTATGACCAACATAGACAACATACTAAAAAGCAGAGACATTACTTTGCCAACAAAGGTCCATCTAGTCAAAGTTATGGTTTTTCCAGTAGTCATGCATGGATGTGATAGTTGGACTATAAAGAAAACTGAGCAGTGAAGAATTGATGTTTTGAACTGTGGTGTTGGAGAAGACTCTTGAGAGTCTCTTGGACAACAAGGAAATCCAACCAGTCCATCCTAAAGGAACTTAGTCCTGAATATTCGTTGGAAAGACTGATGCTGAAGCTGAAACTCCAATACTTTGGCCACCTGATATGAAGAGCTGACTCATTGGAAAAGACCCTGATGCTGGGAAAGATTGACATCACCCACTCATTGAACATGAGTTTGAGTAAACTGCCGGAGTTGGTGATGGACAGGGAGGCCTGGCGTGCTGCCGTCCATGGGGTCCCCAAGAGTCGGACACAACTGAGTGACTGAACTGAACTGAAATGAAACTTTTATGATTATTACCATTTGCTTTCTGCTTTTCAAATTTTTGTTTAACAAGTCTTTGCCTACCACAAGGTCATAAAGATATTTTATCTGCTATATTATCTTCTAGAATCTGTACTCTTTTTAAAATTATTTTTTGTTTCAACTATATTTGATTTTTGAGGCTCATATAAGGGAGCAATGTTCTTTTTCCCACATGCATATCTAGCTGATCCAGCACTAATTGGACATGAAACCATCTATTGCAATACTATTCTGCTTTAATCAGTTGAACAAATATATATGAATCTATTTCTAAATTACTCATCCTGACTTACTGGCCTGTTTCTCTATCCTTGGGCCAGTATCTTACTCTTGGCTATCATTACTTTTAATAAGACTTGGTATATAGTAATTTAAGTCTTCCAACTTTGTTCATCAAGTTTCCCATGTCTATTCTCAATTCTTTGCTTTTTGATATGAATTTTAGAATCTACTTTATATTTCCTAAAAACTGAGTCTTTAAATCAATATGAGACAAATTATGTCATTCTGATATTTAATAACTTTGTGCACAAACATTATTCCATGTATTTAGATCTCTAATTTCTCTCAGTTTAAGCTTTTGTGTTCTTGTATGTCTTACAAAATACTTATTCCTAGGTCTTTGTTATTTAAAATTTTCATTTAAGAACTAAACTTACAATTTTTAAAATGTTAAACTTTATTTTAAATAGTTCATTTCTAGCTGTTGCTAGTGGTAAAGAACTCACCTTCCAGTGCAGGAGACATAAAACACAGGTTCAGTTCCTGGGTTGGGAAGATCCCCTGGAGGAGTGCACAGTAGCCCACTTCAGTATTCTTGCCTGGAGAATCCCATGGACAGAGAAGCCTGGTGGACTATAGTCCATAGGGTCACAAAGAGTAGGACATGACTGAAGCAACTTAGCAATATATGGAAATACTATTGATTTGAGGAGTCTGATTCTATATCACTGACTTTTCCAAACTTATTAATTATAGAAATCTGCATATAGATTCTTTTGGATTATCTACCATAATCATGACAACTGAAAATGATATATTTCTATTTCTTCTCTCTCACTTTCCTCTCTTTCCTCTCTCACTTTCCTCTCTCACTTTCATGAAGAGGCTCTTTAGTTCCTTTTCACTTTATGCCATAAGGGTGGTGTCATCTGCATATCTGAGGCTATGATACTTCCCCTGGCAATCTTGATTCCAACTTGTGCTTCATCCAATCCAGTATTTTGCATGATATACTCTGCATATAAGTTAAATAAGCAGAGTGACAATATACAGCCTTGATGTTCTCCTTTCCCAATTTGGAACCAGCTCATTGTTCTATGTCTGGTTCTAACTGTTGCTTCTTGACCTACATACAGGTTTCAAAGGAGGCCAGTAAGGTGGTCTGGTATTCCCATTTCTTGGAGAATTTTCCAGTTTGTTGTGACCCACACAGTCAAGGTTTTAGCAAAGTCAATGAAGCAGAAGTAGATATTTTTCTGGAATTCTCTTGCTTTTTCTATGATCCAACAGATGTTGGCAATTTGATCTGTGGTTCCTCTGCTTGTACATCCTCAACTTGTACATCTGAAAGTTCTTGGTTCACGTACTGTTCAAGCCTAGTTTGAAGGATTTTGAGCATTACCATGCTAGCATGTGAAATGAGTGCAATTGTGTGGTAGTTTAAACAATCTTTGGCAATGCCCTTCTTTGGGGTTGGAAAGAAACTGACCTTTTCCAGTCCTGTGGCCGCTGCTGTGTTTTCCAAATTTGCTAGCATATTGAGTGCAGCACTTTAACAGCATTATTTTTTTACAATTAAATGTTAAATATGAGTTCTGGTAACAAATATCCTTGTTTTATCTCTGACCTCACACAAAAAAATATTTCAATATTTTATCATTAAATGTGAAGTTGCTAGGTGTTTTGTAGTTATCCTTTACTGGATTGTAGAAGATATTTTCTGCTATGAATTCTGAGAATTCTATTTATAATTAGTGAGTGACAAATGTTTTCAAATATTTGTGTTTGTATTGAGGTGATCATACAGTTTTTCTTATTTATTCTCTTAATATAGTGAATATATTGATTGATTTTCATTTTTATGATAAGCCAACCTTGTGATTCTGGGATAAACCACCACCTGGATAGTGACGTATGATCTTTGGAATATATCAATAGCTGTTATGTGTTAATATTTAATTCAGTATTCTTTCATCTGTGTTTTCCATGTTGCCTTGTAGTTTGATTTGATTTTCTTATAATTTTCTTGTCAAATATTGGTATCAGTGTAATTCTAGCCTTGTAAAACAAGTTGGGAATGATCCTTTTTTTTTCTATTGTCTGGAATTTTCACAAGTTACATGTTATTTCAGTCTTAATTATTTGGGATAATTCACAAATAAAACTTTCTGGACTGAAATTTTTCTTCATGGAAGGTTTTAAACTATCAATTCAACTTCATTGGTAGATATAAAGTGATTTAGGCTTTAAATTTCTTCTTATGTCAAATTTTATTTATTGTGTTCTTAAAGAATGTGACCATTTTACCTAAATTGCTAAATTTACTTGGTAAGATATTCACATATCTTTTGTTTTTAGAGTTTCTGTAGGATCCATAGTGAGTTGAGAAAGAAGGAGGAGAGGAAGAACATTTTTTAACATAAATCATCAAAAGACAAATAAGGCAAAGGAAAAAAGCAAAAATAAACAAATGTGACTTAAATAAATGTAAAGACTTTCATGCAACAAAGGAAACTGTTGACAAAACAAAAAGACAACCTACTGAATGGGGGAATATATTTGCAAATGATATGACTGATAATTGGTTAATATTCAAAATTTCTAAACAGCTCATACAACTCAATAATAAACAAACAAATAACTCAGTTCAAAAATTAGCAGAAGATCCAAATACACATCTTTCCAAAGAAGACATACATATGTCCAGCAAGTACATGAAAAGATGCTAAACATCATCAATCATCAGAGAAATGCAAATCAAAATCACAGTGAGATACCCCTTTTGCATGTCAGAATGGCCACCATCAAAAAGACCACGGATATCAACGTTGATGAGGATATGGAGAAAAGGGAACTCTTGTACACTATTGGTGGAAATGTAAATTGGATCAGTTACTGTGAAAAACAGTGAGGAACCTCCTCAAAAACTAAAAGTAAAACTACCATATGATCCAGCAATTCCTCTCCTGGGTATATATCCATAAAAAATGAAAACACTAATTTGAAAAAATATGCCTCAATGTTCAGAACAGCGTTATTTACAATAGCTAAGATATAGAAGCAACTTCAACAAAGCAGTGGATAAAGAACACACACACACACACACACACACACTGAACAATTACTCAGCCATAAAAAAGAAAATTTTGCCTTTGCCAACAATATGAATGGACCCAGGGGTATTATACCTAGTGAAATAAGTCAGAGAAAGATAAATACTGTATACTTTCACGTATATGTGGAATCTAAAAAAATAAAACAAATGAATGAATATAACAAAACAGAAACCAAGTCGTTAATATACAAAACAAACTAGTCACCAGTGGTGAGAGGGAAGGGGATGGGGAAAGCACACACAGGAGTATGGAATTAAGAGGTATAAAATATTGATACTATATGTAAGATAAAAAAGCTACAAGAAGATAATGTACAGCATAGAGAATATAGCCAATATTTTATAATAACTTAAATAGTGTACAATCTATAGAAATATTGATTCACTATGTCATACTTCTGAAACTATTATAATATAAATCAACTAAAAATAAATAAATAAGCTCTATACTTACTTTTAAAATAATGCATTTTGTTATTGTACATGAAACCTCAATATTGTTAAAATCAAGTGATCGACATACTTGATTTTTATTGTATCAGATAACAGAGATGAAATATTAATGGATCTGGAATTAAAGTACCTAATTTTTTTATAAATGTAAGTATTAATAATTTTCTATTCGTTAATGGTTTGTGCTGATGTGCTCAGTCGCGGGCAACTCTTGGCGACCCCGTGGAATGTAGTCTATCAGGCTCCTCTGTCCTTAGAATTTTCCAGGCAAGAACACTGGGGTGGGTTGCCATTTCCTTCTCCATGTTAACGGTATAAGCTGTGTTAAGTAGAAAAAAATATAATTTCTTAAATATACAGATACATTTTAGTTGAATATTTGCTAATATGAAAATCATAAAAGCAAACCAATTGACAGCTCATAAAATCTCTGCCTTAAAGTTTCTATAACTTTTTAAGGGTGCCAAGCACTGTTACAAAAATTAGATGCTCAACATCACTCGTTATCAGAGAAATGTAAATCAAAACCACAATGAGGTACCATTACACACCAGTCAGGATGGCTGCTATCCAAAAGTCTACAAGCAATAAATGCTGGAGAGGGTGTGGAGAAAAGGGAACCCTCTTACACTGTTGGTGGGAATGCAAACTAGTACAGACACTATGGAGAACAGTGTGGATATTTCTTAAAAAACTGGAATTAGAACTGCCATATGACCCAGCAGTCCCACTTCTGGGCATACACACTGAGGAATCCAGATCTGAAAGAGACACGTGCACCCCAATGTTCATCGCAGCACTGTTTATAATAGCCAGGACATGGAAGCAACCTAGATGCCCATCAGCAGACGAATGGATAAGGAAGCTGTGGTACATATACACCATGGAATATTACTCAGCCTTTAAAAAGAATTCATTTGAATCAGTTCTAATGAGATGGATGAAACTTTATACAGAGTGAAGTAAGCCAGAAAGATAAAGACCAATACAGTATACTAACACATATATATGGAATTTAGAAAGATGGTAATATTAACCCTATATGCAAAACAGAAAAAGAGACACAGATATACAGAACAGACTTTTGGACTCTGTGAGAGAAGGCGAGGGTGGGATGTTTTGAGAGAACAGAATCGAAACATGTATATTATCTAGGGTGAAACAGATCACCAGCCCAGGTTGGATGCATGAGACAAGTGCTCGGGCCTGGTGCACTGGGAAGACCCAGAGGAATCGGGTAGAGAGGGAGGTGGGAGCGGGGATCAGGATGGGGAATACATGTAAATCCATGGCTGACTCATGTCAATGTATGACAAAAACCACTACAATATTGTAAAGTAATTAGCCTCCAACTAATAAAAATAAATGGAAAAAAAATAAGCAAAATCTATTACAGTTTTCTTGTGGAAGGAAAAAAAATCACATGAAAAAACCTTAAGCAAACCTTGTTGTTATTGCTCAGTTGCCCAGTTGTATCTGACTTTTTTGTGACCCAATGGATTGAGATTTTGCAGGCAGGAATACTAGAGTCTTGCCATTTCCTTCTCCACGGGAGAAGGACCCAGGGATCAAACCTGCATCTCCAGTCCACCTCTCATGCATTGCAGGCAAATTCTTTACCACTGAGCCACCAGGGAAGCCCCAAGCAAGTCTTAAAAGCAACATAAAATGCAGTAGAAATTAATATATTGTAGATGAACTAGAAATACAGTTAAGACTGACTAATAATTAATATTTTATAGATTACAAAGCATTTTCACCTATGTCTTCTCATACATTTAGCCTATCTCCCAAATACAAGGACTACTTATCAATGGTGGGCTTTAGCTGTGATAGGAGGCACAATGTGAGGAATAAAACTCAAGTGGGACCTGTTTTCATGAAGCTTGTGAATCATGAGGGAGGCAGAAAATAACTCAAACAGTCAGAATACATAATGATAAAGTCTGTGATGGTGGCAGTGAGAGGTGGTATGAAAAATGAAGGGGACCTAAATCAGATCTGGAAGACATGATCAGAGAATTCTTTTCTATAGAAAGAAAACTCTAAGAAGCATGAAATAAAACCCAGAGGTAGGCAGGTAGAGCTTGCGTGAGATGGGGAAAGGAGAATGTCGTGGCTGGAATATAGACGTAGGGGCCCTCTGGCTATGATGAGGCTGGACATTTTGAGGTCTGTATTGGTACTTTATACTATAGAGTTAGTAAAAGAGTACTACCAATTATTTTAAGCATTTAAGAGATTTATAGGAATGCTAGCAAGTATATTTGATTGTATTAATGGATTGTAATTCTCCAAGCAGATTTAATTTCTAATTATAAGCTTATTGATAAAAATTCTAAAAGGACTGTTCTACTCATGTTTTGGAGGCACCGCAGAGATTAGCAGAGACCTACCTGGATCATAACACATATTTGTGAGGTTGAATTGTCAGAAATTCTAAATGAATGCCAGAAGATGAAACATATCACGCACTGTAGGAAGGCCAAATGAAGCTCAGAATTAGAACCATAGGCAAGTTTGGAGCATGTTCCACATTCCTGCGATTCCCAGGTGGCACCAGTGGTAAAAGAATCTCCCTGCCAAGGTAGGAGACATAAGAGACAAGGGTTTGATCCCTGAGTCAGAAAGACCCCCTGGCGGAGGAAATGGCAACTCGCTCCACTATTACTATTCTTGCCTGAAAAATCCCATGGACAGAGGAGCCTGGTGTGCTGTAGTCCATGGGGTCGCACAGCCTTGGACACAACTGCGCAACTAAACATTCATTCACTGCATTCCTAGAACGCTGTCTCAATCAACTAACAGGAAGATAACCAAGAAAGCATCAAATCTTTAATTCCACAAAAGAAGACTGAAGTTGGAAAAATTAATAACAGACTAGTACACTTGGACCACACAGGAAGACAGATGTTGAAACAAAGAAGGCTGTCAGATGCTATGCCTCTTGCAGTGAAACTACACAATCCCCAAACACCTGGGTAAATCCTTTTGTGAGATCCCTTAGGATTCAAAGAGGAATCTGGCCTCTCTCAGGCAAGGGCTTACACTTGGAATGTAGACCTTGTTTCAGCCACAAAAGGTGCAAAGGCATTCTTGATCATTTTCAGTCATGTTGCCAGACCAGAAAACTCTTCTGCAAAAGTGTGTTCCCAGGAGCAAAATAATCCCTTCATTAGGCAACTGTGGGAATGCACTGCACTTTAGGATCTCATTAAGGTGGAAATTTGGAGGAGCAAGCAGAGTTTGTGAAAGAAGATGCTTTTCCTAAAGAAGGGAAAGGAGAGCATCGGCCAAGCCCGTGTTATGTATCCTGTTCATTTACTTTACCTTGTAATCTATTATCTCTTTCCATAGCTGAGGCTCACTTTCCAGGGCTCACTTGATGCTTCTGGTACTTTCCTGGAAATTTGTACCAAGGGTCTTCTATTGTCGTCATTGTAGCTCTCAGCATGGGTGCAGTGTCACTATTAATATTCTTTTCATTCCATTCTAAAGACTTACCTTAAATGTTACTTCTGGAATTTACTGGTGAATTAACATGTTTCTTCAGTTTAGAAAACACAGCCTATTCGAACGCATACAATTTTGGATCTCTAATTTTTTAGGTCCTGAAGACTATTTTACTAAGTCAAGATAATAAATGTTTTCCAAAATTTTAATTCAGCCTCACACCCATGACTTGATAAATTCTTCTCATTTATAGTCATGCAATGTGTGCTTACATCTTCAAAGGAATCACGATAGTTCTAAAAAGGACAATAGACTAATGTAGCAGTGGGGATATTGATGGTCTGGTATGCATGTGTGCTCAGTCATTAGTTCTGTCCAACTCTTTTCTTGCAACCACATAGTTTGTAGCCCATCAGGGTCCTCTGTCCATGGAATTTTCCAGGCAAGAATACTGGAGTGGGTGCCATTTCCTCCTCCAGGGGATCTTCCTGACCCAGGGATGAAACCCATGTCTCTTGTGTCTCCTGCACTGGCAGGCAGATTCTTTACTACTAGCACCATCTGGGAAGTCCAAAGGTCAATTAGAACCTTTTAATTCCTTCCGAATTGGCTTTCACATCGAGGAGGTTGTTACCATTCAAGTTGTATTATATCATAAACCCAAATTGGTAAAAGACTGGTGAGTTCATTCCTCTATTGTTGATTGACTTCATTGTTCCATTTTTAAATCTTTTTAAAGCTCTCTTGTCTATATGGAAGTTCTCAGTGCATCTCCTGGACGTAGGCAATGTGACCTCAGGCATCTTGGCTCAAATTCTCTGAGAGTGCAGGTATAATGTTGTCCCTTAGCCTCCCCATCGGATCATTCTAATATAGAAGCGGCATGGAGTCAGACAGATCAGACCTGAGCCCTAGCGCTGCCACTTTTTAGCAGAAAAATTACTTCACCTTTAGGGCTTTCAGTTATTTCATCTATGAAATTAATAATAGTGATATCGAAGTGCCTTGCTGAATACCAAGTAGATTCATTGAGATATTTGTGAATGCTCTAACAAACTGTTTGGTACAAAATAGACAGTACATACTACTTTTTCTGTCAATGGCTGAAATCTACAACATAATATATTTTTTTAATGTTGTCTCTCCCTCCCTTGCCTTAAATAAACAATCACTCCCCAAAGCCATTACTCAAGTGTTTATTCCTCCTTGTTCTCATGTGGTCAGGTAAGAAGAGGCTATTTTTTTAAAAGAAGAGGTGATTTTCTCATCTGTTTACTGGCTCTTCCAGACCTTCCTCTTCTACTTTCCCTTGAAGATCCTTCTTTCCATAACTTCATCCTCTCCCTCTCCATTGATTCATTTCCTTCAGCTATGGTCATATTAAAAAGCAGAGACATTACTTTGCCAACAAAGGTCCGTCAAGTCAAGGCCATGGTTTTTCCAGTAGTCATGTATGGATGTGAGAGTTGGACCATACAGAAAGCTGAGCGCCGAAGAAATGATGCTTTTGAACTGTGGTGTTGGAGAAGGCTCTTGAGAGTCCCTTGGACTGCAAGGAGATCCAGCCAGTCCATCCTAAAGGAGATCAGTCCTGGGTGTTCATTGGAAGAACTGATGCTGAAGCTGAAACTCCAATACTTTGGCCACCTCATGCAAAGGGCTGACTCATTTGAAAAGACCCTGATGCTGGGAAGGATTGAGGGCAGGAGGAGAAGAGGACGACAGAGGATGAGATGGTTGGATGGCATCACCGACTCAACGGACATGAGTTTGTGTAAACTCCGGGAGTTGGTGATGGACAGGGAAGCCTGACCTGCTGCAGCTCATGGGGTCACAAAGAGTCGGACACAACTGAACGACTGAACTGAACTGAACTGATAGTTATTTTCAAACACTTTTTATCTTAAAAAAAAATACCTAAGCAAATAAAAAGTATCTGCTTTGATTCTCTGCCCCTATTGTTATTACTATAACAATCTCTTTCTTGACATAAAAGACAAGTGAATGTGAAATGAATAAGTCAGAACTCTTGCTCTGAGTTTTTTCATGGTACTTGAAATAATAGATCTCCATTATCAAATTTAGTACATTATACTGTGGTTCTGTTTCCTCACTTGTAAACAGGAGATAATGAAAGTTAATTTTTTGCTCATGCAAATCTGATGTGGAACTGGCAGCCTTCCACATATTTCATGACCAAGGAAGAGAAAGCTTCATCTTTCTATGGAAAGTTTTGAAGGACCTAATCTACCACTAGCTTACATTGCTTATTAGCATTTGGTCACATCCAATTGACCAGAACTAAGTCACATGTTCCAAACTAATGGCAAGTACAAGGCAGGTGTGCATCCTCAGTTGTGTCTGACTCTGCGACTCTATGTACTGTAGCCTGCCAGGCTCCTCTATCCATGGAATTTTACAGGCAAGAACACTGACATGGATTGCCATTCCTACTCCAGGGGAATCTTCCCAACCAAGGGATTGAATGCAAATCTCTTGTATTTCCTGCATTGGCAGGCCGATTCTTTACCACTGCTCCATCTGGCACGTATAAGGAAACCTGAAAACACAGTTCTTATGCATTCCCAGGAAGAAAAACTATGGTGAACATACAGTGTTGTCTCTGCCTAACATGAATATCATCTCTTTAGTTACTGTTTCTCTCACTAGTATGTAATTTCCTCAGGGAAATGTACTCAATGTGTCTCTTTTTGCTTCTCTGCAGTACATGGCAAGCACTCAGTAAATGTTTGTGAAGTGACTGACAGAGTCATTGACTGAATGAGCAACCCACTGAGAATGAATGAATGGCTGATGACCTGAAGTTTGCTAGTGGTTAAAACTAGAACACAATATCACAGATAGTCCTACCGGAAGACGATTCACTATGGGTCTTTCACATTTCTGTACATCTTGCCAGTAGTCAATGGCTGTCCTTTGTTATAGATTACAATTTCAAGAATGTTCACCTAGCAATCCGCCTTAGAAGACAGAGAAAAATGTTTCCCACTAGAGCTAAGAGAAGTTTTGTTCACAGCCTTTTAAGATGGAGAGGATGCTCTGAAACAAAGGACAGATGGAGTTACAATTCAGTGAAATAATGTCTAACTCCAGAGCAAAAGGAAAGCATGCTTACTGCCCTTTATAAAAGATTCAAGTGCCCAGGTGCCCAAAGTTCAGAATTCCTCCCCTATAAGGCACCCCACTACCTGTGCAGGTATGTTTGACCCTATTCACATCACCCTATGGAAACAGCCTCAGAAAATCAACACCAAAATGCAGATACTCTGGCTACTGCTATTGCTGTGAGTAATAAATAGGCCTTCATCTCTCACCCAGGAGTCTCAATTCTCCTACCAGCATCCATGAAACTATGTCAGCTTAACTTGTTAGTTTGTAAGCAGTGTAAAATCTCAGACCTTTCACAGTTTTAGACAACTCCTTCCACTAGAAATTTGCATTGTTTTATGTTCATTTTACTTGTAACTTGCTTTGTTTTCCATGACCTTTGTATATAAAATTAAGAATCCAGTTCCGCCCCCTCCCCTGACAAAATATTTTGCATATCTTTGCTTGTTTTGGTCCTTGTTTTGCAGATAAATGTAAAAGCAGTTTCCTGTATTTATTTACCCAAAAAAATAGCCATTTTGTTACTGATGTAAAAAAATTGTCATGCTGCTGACAATTATATATTTTTGAAGTTCAGTAAAAGCTGTTGAGGTCATTACTCCCCCTCGCTAAAGTTACAAAGATCCCTGTTCACAAAAGGCATTAGCAGACTTTGTGATTAGAATGATCTAACACACAAGAGGGTCTGTTAATACATGGCATGTTCCAAGGAATTTGGAACATTTCAGAATGTCTTTCCGCCTCCCTTTTGTTCCGGTGAACACACTCTTTGCAAGAGTGCAGGTGTGTTCCTGGGATGGTTGTACTTGAAGGGAACAAGCCCTGTGCCAGGAGCCAGTGGAAGCATTTTTCCAGTTTCCCATAGGAAAAAATTGAATGGAATGGTAAATCGTTTGTGAAGCCAGATGAAAGCAATGCATTAATGCATGGATTTGTACCATTCCTTGTTCTCTGAGACGCCCACTAGTTTGTCTCGCTGCAAATGGCCCACCGGAGTCAAAAGAGAATACATGCAAATTTCTTAAGAATCAAATGGGTTTTCCGTTGGCTAACATTGATGAATCCTCAGTCTCTAAAGAGTTCTTCAAACTCGGTTGTTCAACAGTGATTCTCTTGGAATATTATGGAATAACCTGTAGTCTTACTCAGAGTGGAAAGATTCAAGCTGCTTCCTAAAACAGTGGAAGAGGGGTGATGTCCTCTCTAAACAATTAGTGAGGAAGACTAACAGCACGGTGATTTATGCTTTAGCAATTTGTAATAAAAGAGTAATTTCCTCTTGCTTAACAAGAAATTCTTAATGGATTCAGTTATTTATTCATTTCTAACAAGGACAAGGTTGTTTTCCTAAAAGAAATGGAATTAAAGCTGCCATAAAAGCCAGAAATGGCAGAGTTCTAGAAACCTTTTTTCTCTTTTCATTTGAAATAAGAATTATACATATATAATTCCCAAAATGAGCCTCAAAAAGAAATAACTAGTTTGATTTTTATGGGTTATGTTCTTTAAGATGGTATAAAGAATCTTTTTTTTTTTAATTTTATTTTACTAGTTGGAGGCTAATTACTTCACAACATTTCAGTGGGTTTTGTCATACATTGACATGAATCAGCCAAAGAATCATGTTTTTTATCAACATCTGTTGATGCTCAAGGCACCATAAAATAAGGACTTTATTTCATAGGGCTTCATCTCTGAATTTGCTTTTTTTAAAAAACTGATCAAGACTAACATATATCTATACATATATTGATTTGTTCATGGCAGGAACCCATCACAAGCTGTACTACTATCTCCTTCATGTTCTTGCTCTGAGATTTGGACCAAGCTACCAGAAAAGCTGTCTAGTTCCTTACTTAGTGCTAGAAGACAGTAGTATTTTTATGTTACTCAAGCATGAGACTTAGTAAAAAAAAAAAAAAAATTGCAACATTGTGTTAAGGTGTCTAAGTTAAATTCTTTCACTGCTTCTGGCACAGTGCTTGTCCTCTCTGAGGATGACCACCTGAGGAACATATCTTCAACTTTAGCATTCACCAGAACAAAGGGAAGTAGAAAGACATTCCAAAACATTCCAAACTGCTTGGAACAAGACATGTATTAACAAACCCTCTTGTCCATTAAATCATTCTAATTACAATGTCTGCTAATGACAGGGTCAGGAACCTCATGTAAAATCAGAATGAGATCAATGAGTGATCCTTTCCACTCACCTGTTTGTACAAATGTGCCCCTTGCAAATTGACTGGACTTGGGTGTTAGTATGCAAAAAGGAGTGGGGATGAGGAAACTGAGATCTTTTCAGATATTCTACTAAGGCCCGGATGATATAGCCAACTGCTCCCTGGATGTTTTGTTCTTTATAGTTATCGCTCAAAACAAGTTATTTTGGGGTCTTCATTTGTTTGCTCATATAACTAGGAAACATTTATTGTAGCATGACAAGAACACCTAGAAAAACAAAAATACCTTGCACACCCTCGAGTCACTTGATTATTTACCAGCATAGATGGCTACTGTTGGCATGAGAGTGTTTAGTTGGTTTGGGCTGCTGTAAAAGGATGCCACAGACTGGGTAGGTAATAGACAACAGAAATTGATTTCTCAGCGTTCTGGAGGTTGGAAGTCTAAGATCAGGATGCCAGCATAGTTGGGTTCTATTGAGGGTCCTCTTCTTGGTTGCACATGACCATCTCTCATTGTATCCTTCAGTTCAGTTCAGTCACTCAGTCATGTCTGATTCTTTGCGACCCCATGAATTGCAGCATGTCAGGCCTCCCTGTCCATCACCAACACCTGGAGTTTACTCAAACTCATGCCCATCGAGTCAGTGATGCCATCCAGTCATCTCATCCTCTATCATCCCCTTCTGTATTCTTACACAGTATTAATAGAAGGAGCACAAGAGTTCTCTGGAGTCTCTTTGTAAGGGCTCTAATCCCATTCAGGAAGCTCCCTCCCTCTTATAATCTAATCATCTCCCAGAGGCCTCATCTCTTAATACTATCACATCCAGTATTAGGCTTCAGTTTTGGAGGTACACATTCAGTCCCTAGGAAAGATAATCAAATGTTTTAAGTGTCTACAGCTACAGGTTGTCTACAGAGTGTCTACAACTACAGACTCTAGAAAATTCTAGGCCCCTCTAGAAAAATTTCATGCTTTCCTACTCTACACGCTTCTGATTTTCCTTTCCCCTTTTCTTTCCTCAGACGCTCAGGAGCAACGGGGAGGGATGCCAGGGAAGTGTCGTCCTGACAACTACGTAGGAAGAGTCATTTCCACTGTCATCCTTGTTGTAGCCCCACTAGTTCAGAAGTCTGCCCTTCACCATGGATCCAGGCTAGAGACGAGAGGACTAGGCTTCTATTTGGTTAAGTGAATGGACACTCCCCTGTCACATTTATAAGTTCAAGACTTCCCTCTGTCCAGAGATTTGGTAGAATAGAAGCCCATCTTGTACAAATGACTGAAATTCAAGAATTTGCTTTCTGCCTCAACTTCCCTCCTGTTAAAGGTGGACAGACGGCCTGTCTGTACCAAGTGATAAGCCAACCACTGTGTTTCATAGCCAGTTTGGCTCAAAGCAGATGGCAGTGCCAGACAGGAGAGATGAACTGGTTGAACTAACCTCCTCTGGCCTTTGGGTTACACTCAAGTGAAGCTTGTCTTCCCTTCATGATGTTCCTCCTAAAGTCAGGAGTCTGTGCCTGATTCTAAGACATCAGCCTTGTGAACCTCACCCTTATTTTTACTTTTTTTTTTTATTATGGTAAAAGTCATACAATATAAAACACACTAGTTTAACCATATTTAACTACACAGTTCAGTGGAACTAAGTACATTCATACTGTTGTGCAACTCTCACCATCATCTACTGCCCAAATTTTTTGCTTTTTTATACTGAACCTTGGGCTTCCAGGTGGCACAGTGGTAAAGAATCCTCCTGCTAATGCAGAAGCCACAGGTTCAATCCCTGGGTCAGGAAGATCCCCTGGAGTAGGAAATGGAAACCCACTCCAGTATTCTCGCCTGGAAAATTCCATGGACAGAGGAGTCTGGCGGGCAACAATCCATGGGGTCGCGAGGAGTTGGACACGACTGAGTGACTTGAGCACGCAAACTGAAACTCTGTTCCCATTAAACACTAGCTCCCTGCCCGGCTTGCTGTCTTGCTACCCTTTCAACACACTCATTTCTCATTCCATACTCCTTCAGGGGACGTTTTTTTTCAGTTTGAATAACTGAACCAGGAGTTTCTGTCTAGCATTCAAAGCCAGGAAATCAATCTGGTTTCGGACAAGCTGAACTAGAGTCTGCACCACTTTTCACCGCTACACTGTGGGTCTGCATTTTCCATTAAAGTACACATGACAGTGGATTTGCCTGTTTAAAAAAATGTTTCCTGGCCAGGCATCCCAACTTTCAGCACCACTGACCTCTGACCAAAGACCTGCAGTCCTTTCCTCTTTGCTTCTGTCTTTTTGATTTCCTCTTCAGTGCCAGTATAACTTCCCAAGCAAAGTTGACTTGTCTTGATTTATCTTTACAAAGCAGCAGTAGCAAAGTTAGTGCCTTAGCCCTGCCCCACCTCATCATAAGATTTTCCTTGGAGCAGCTCCTGTTACACTGGCATAGTTACTATGCCAGGAAGGTAGTAGGTTATGCCAGGAAGTCAGAGTCATGGACAGAGTCATCTGTCACTTTAATGCCAGAATCACGGAATCAAGTGCTGTTTTCTCCTACTAGCCTTGAAAGTAAAGTGGTCACACTCTATGCATCAGTATTATTTTAAGAAAACTTCATTTCAATCTACAAATCCTGCTTATAGAACATGGTCTTCAGAAAAGGTGTGATCTGTTTTTGCTGATGTCTCTAATAATGCATGCTTCCACCAACATGCTTATTTCTGCAACAATAGGTCTTTTTTAAATAACTTTTTATTTTGTATTGGGGTATACAATGATAACAATGTTGATTGTTAATCAAAACTTATTAACACTGATTACCAATGTGGTGACAGATTCAGGTGGACAGTGAAAGGACTCAGCCATATACATGTATCCATTCTCCCCCAAACTCCCCTCCCATCCAAACTGCCACATAACATTGAGCAGAGTTCCCTGTACTATACGGTAGGTCCTTGTTGGTTATGCATTATAAATATAGCAGTGTGTACACATCTATCCCAACCTCCCTAACTATCCCTTCCCTCCATCCTTCCCCCGGCAACTATAAGTTCATTCTCTAAGTCTGTGAGTCTGTTTCCATTTGCCTATAACGATAGGTCTTAGTTACACTTGTACATCATGATCCTAAAAATGATCATCAAAACTAGTGGAATTCTCAGGGTGTTTAAAGAGGGTTTCAGAATGGAACCGTTTCACATAAATCCTGAAGCAGCTTTGGAAACAGACAAGCCCAGATTCAGATATTAGCTCTGCCACTTACTAGCTCTTAGACCTTGGGCAAGCTTCAGATACAGTTCCCACATCTGTAAAATGGGGATGAAGAAAGCAATCACAGTGAATGAGCTGCATCTCATGCACTATGCTGAGTGTTTTACAGCCTTCATGTCATTTAATCCTCACGACCAGCCGACGAGTTACACAGTGCTCACACCCATTTTAGAGAGGGGAACACTGAGGCTTGGAAAGGGTGAGTGTCCTCACCGTGTTGACGTGGGGATGACTGAGGGGAACCATGTGGGGGTTTCCCACTGGAACGGTTACTGATGCTGCTGTTCATCATCACTCTGGGTCCCCTTCTCGAATGTGTCCTTTTAGTACTTTAGTCCAACTGTGTACTCATTTCTTGGAACACACTTTGCTTGTTTGTCAAAGTCTTTTCCTTCCTGTCTCACAGCCATCACTCTGTAAGTTCTTCATTTCCCGTTCTTTCTACTTTCCTTAACTTGTCGGAAGTGAGATGATCAGGTCTGTGGAACAAAAAAAGGTAGCTTGTATTCTTCAGTTTCACATTCTTAAAGTTAAAGGCACCTTCTCTCTTAACCGAGCATATGGTGAATAATTAAGCTGCTGTGTTTTACGTTATTTTGATTTATGGATCCACCAGATAAGCTTCCACTTTAGGCAAACTTTGGAGTTCCCTTGCTTTTTATTATTTATTTTTATGATTGCTCAAATTATACAGAATTCAAACACTGTAGAAATAATTAAGTTTAGAAAGGAAAAAAAGTCCTCCTCACCAAAAATGTCAAAGATGGCCACAGTCAACCAAATGAAGCACATCCCTCTGTCTTTTTTCTCTCTGCATACTAATCTATTATTTCTATTATTTATTTACACATATATATACACATTTACACACATATATACACATTTATATATAGGTATAAATGTATTTCATTCTTTTCAATGACTCTTTACTATTTTGTTGTGTGAATATGCCTAACAATTCATGTAATTCTCATATAATTTGCCTCTCAGGAAGTCAAGCATCTAAGGAGCACACATCCATACATATATGCACACACAGGTGAAATATCTCCCATAAGCCCGTTTCTGCTCCTGGGAAATTCTTTTATTACTTCTTTGCTATTGAAATACTTTATTTCTAGATGTGTTCTATTCTGTCCCAATCCTGGTACCCTGAGTTGGTAACTCATTAAATGATTAACACTTGGAGCTTGGTGCCTGGATAAATTGAGGGGGAAGGAGCAGAAAGTGAAAATGAAGATACAAAAGAAAAACTTTTGCCGTTATGGTTGTTTTCTGAGTGGTCATTTTCACAGGGCCTGGATAGTTGCCTGGGGTCAGAGTGCAAAAGAATGACCATAAAGAAGCATAAAGTAACTTTTTGGGGGTGATTATAAGCATGTAATTATATGTGTTATATGTGCAGTTATACATTTGTCAAAACTTATCTATGGGCTTCCCTGATAGCTCAGTTGGTAAAGAATCTGCCTGCAGTGCAGGAGGCCCTGGTTCGATTCCTGGGTGGGAAGATCCCCTGGGAAAGGGAAAGTCTACCCACTCCAGTATTCTGGCCTGGAGAAGTCCATGGACTGTGTAGACCATGGGGTCACAAAGAGTCAGGCATGACACAGTGACTTTCACTTATCTAACTATGCTTAAAGTGGGTGCATTTTATTTCATGTAAGTTATATGAAATAAACATATAAAATTTTGTTTAATATTATGTGTTGTCTATTGTTTTCTCATTATCCCAGATTCATCTTGTCTTTGTTTACTGTAACTTTATAAATCAGGGGCTACTTTATAATCTTTTCTGAGTCTCTTACATCTCCTACTTAGCAGGCAGATTCTTTACCACTAACGCCACATGAGAAGCCCAGTCACAGGCATTAGTATACTTACTATATAGCCAATTAGGAGCATATCCCATTTAAAAGAAGTGTGCCTTTCTCTGTTTGGTGGAGAAATTGTATGTTTTTTCCCAACCTTTATGAATATTTAGAGTTTGCTCTTGGTGATCAGCTCTCTGTGACTTTGAGATTAACTTAAATTTATCAATTTATTCAGGAAAAATTGTCAACTTTTCAGTTTCAGTTTTTATTTAGGTTTCTTATCTAGAAAAATGCTAAATATCTCTTCTCAAGCTGTTTTATGTGACTCGGGGATTTTTCATTAGCTTTCTTGAGTCTTTTCTTAAATATTTCTATATTTTATATTTAAATATTTATATTTAAATATTAAATATAAATATTTAATTAAATATAAATATTTAAATATTTTATATTTCTTATGCTATTATATTTGAGTTTTCTTCTTTTATACATTCAAGTTACTTTTTGTTGATAAGGAGAAAACTATTGGTTTTTATGCCAGCATATTTACTTCATAATTACTGATTTTTTCCTTTTTGTATATCCTGGTTTCCAGGCACAAGACCTACAGATAATAAAATAGTTTCCATTTCCCTCTCCAGTATTTGCAATTCTTATTTATTTTACTTGCTTATAACATTAGCTAGCATTTCCAAAATAATATTAAGTAGAAGGGGTAACATTCTTATCTCTGATTATAATGACAATCAATGCCTACAGTGTTTATCACTAAATAAATGTTAGCTAGTGGTTTGTGGTAGAGTTTCCTTACCAAAAAAACTCAATGACTTATAAGGTCACTTTACCAGGAATTTATATTTTAGAAATATTTTCAGCACTGAGATAAAATCACCCCCATTGTTAAGTTGCTCCAGTGTCTTCTCAGTATAATGAGAAGAATATCCCAAATTCCTTACTATAGTCTATAAGAGGGGCCCATAACCCCCCGGGCCACACAGCAGGAGGTGAGTGGTGGGCGGCAAGCAAGTGAAATTTCCTCTACATTTACTGCCACTCACCATTGTTCACATTACAGCCTGAACTCCACCTCCCATCAGATCTGGGGTCAGCATTAGGTCCTCATAGGAGCATGATCTGTGAACTGTGAACTGTGCATGTGAGGGATCTAGGTTGCATGCTCTTTATGAGAACCTAATGCCTTATGATCTGATTCTGCATTAGGGTGAGTTGTATAATTATTTCATTATACAACACAATGTAATAATAATAGAAATAAAAAGCACAATGAATGTAATACACTTGAATCATCCTGAAACCATCTTCCACACATCCCGAGAAAAATTGTCTTCCACACAACCAGTCTCTGGTACCAAAAATGTTGGGGACCATTGTTCTATAAGACCTGAAGAGTTCTTATCATCAAACCCTTCAACCTTATCTCTCCCTTAGGCTCTGACATATTAACTCAAATCTTATTGTCTTTTGGTTCATATGCATGCCAAGTTTTTTCTTAGCACAGGGCCTTTGCACCTACTATTCTCTTTACCTAAAGAAAATTACTTCCAGATTATTTCATATCTGAATCTTTCTTTTCACTTAGATTGTGTCTCAAATATCCTCTCCTTAGAAACATCCAGTATAAAGAAATTATCCAAACTCTGGTCCCTCTCTAACATACCTACCTTTATTTATACTTGATACAATCTGATATTATTTTATGTACATGCATAATTTTTCTGTTCCAATCACCTCCCAGCTAGAATATAAGCTCCATGAGAATAGTCTTGTCCAGGAATTTGCAGAAGTTTTACAGAAATGGCCAGATAGTAATTATTATTATTATTATTATTGCAGTATGGGACATATGGTGTGTATGCATTTAGCTACTCTTCCCTTATGGGAAGTCCAGGTGACTCAGTGGTAAAGAATCTGCCTGCCAATGCAGGAGTCACAGGATGCATGGCTTCTATACCTGGGTCAGGAAGATCCCCGGGGGAGGAAATGGCAACCTACTCCAGTATCATTGCTGGAATAGTCCCTTGAACAGAAGAGGCTGGTGGGATACAGTCCATGGAATTGCATAGAGTCAGACATGACTGAAGCAACTGAGCATGCACGCACTCTGCCCTTATCAGTTCAGTTCAGTTCAGTTCAGTCGCTCAGTCGTGTCCGACTCTTTGCGACCCCATGAATCGCAGCACGCCAGGCCTCCCTGTCCATCACCAACTCCCAGAGTCCACCCAAACCCATGTCCATCGAGTCGGTGATGCCATCCAGCCATCTCATCCTCTGTCATCCCCTTCTCCTCCTGCCCCCAGTCCCTCCCAGCATCAGGGTCTTTTCCAATGAGTCAACTCTTCACATGAGGTGGCCAAAGTATTGGAGTTTCAGCTACAACATTAGTCCTTCCAGTGAACACCCAGGACTGATCTCCTTTAGGATGGACTGGCTGGATCTCCTTGCAGTCCAAGGGACTCTCAAGAGTCTCCTCCAATACCACAGTTCAAAAGCATAACTCTGTCCTTATAGCATAAAAGAAATTATAGACAATAACCTAAATGAATGGTCATGGCTATGCTCCAATAAAACTTTATTTAAAAAACAGATAGCAGAACAAATTTGCCCCAGGCACCATATTTGCCAGCTTCTGTCTAATCAATCTTGTTCTTTTCTTCATCCTCAATGCCTAGAAAAGTATCTGGCTCATAGCAGGTAATCAGTAATATTTATGGAAAGCATGAATGGTCATCACAATTTTATTTTGATACACTTACTCAGTCTTGCAGAATGTGGTACAATTACCATTTTTACTTTTAATTGATTTCATTTTTTAAAATAAAATTTAAATATTTTTTACTTGAAAATCTTTCATTTATTCTTAAAATACATACTTTATACTTAATTACAACCAGAGGTTTTTTAATTCAAGTAGGGCTGATTTAAATATTAGTTGAATCACAAAGATTAAGGTATGCAATATAAAGATATAAATTTTTTATAGATTATACTCCATCTAAAGTTGTTATAAAATGTTGGTTATATTCCCTTTGCTATACAACATATCCTTAGCTTATTTTCTTCATACACAGAGTTTGTACCTTGTAATCCTATTGGGAGCCAGATCTGGCATGATGCAGTATCTGAGTGGAGAGAGGAGAGCCATTGATGGTGCTTCAAGAGACAGTGGATTGGGAGAAGTCCAGAAGGATCACTGGAGCCAGGACCACCCCAGTCTGCACCACAACCCACGCTGAACACCTACTCCAGCCCATCTGGCCCCAGCACTGTTTCCCTGTAGGGCAATGGTGCAGGTGCTGGAAGCAGGCATAGCTAGCTCAGACATGATCTTCAGGCTTCTGTTCCAGCGACTTAGGGCCTGGCTTTGCCCTCCAATAGGATGGTGTTGGCCGCTGAACAGAGGAAACGCCAGGGTTCACACCTGGCTCTGGCTCTGGCCCCATCCATCTCCAGCCCCACCTCCTACCAAGTAGCAGCCAACTCATACTGGGGAAAGACATGATCTTGCTCACTTCAGATACCGTTCTCCCAGCAAAGCCACAGGGCAGCCTGCATGGGATACTGCCACACAAGGACACTTCTTTAAGACTGGGAAAGGTAACCCTTTCATCTAATTTCACTGAGGCAGAGAGAATAGGGCAAAATGAAAAGGCAGAGAAATTTGCTTCAAATGAAAGAACAAGGAAATAATTCTGAGAAAACGACTACTGAAACTGATAAATAATTTACCAAGTAAAGAGTTCAATCAAGGCTTCTAAAAAATGATGCTTCTGTGCTGAGAAAGCTTGATAAAAGCATTGTTTAAGAATGTTTAAGCATCTATCAAGGTTTAGCTGTACAGAATTGTGCAAATTCACTAACACAGTACTTTTGAAAGAAGACAATAATAACAATTGTTATTATTATTTGTTAACTATAATAGAGCTTAAAATAGTTTATTATTCTCTTTGTGTTACACTTTGTACTGAGCAATTAACAAATCAATCATTTATTATAATTTGTTAAAAGTTCCTAAGAAATAAGAATTTAACTTGATAGATGCATCGCAGTGTGGATTTCATAATTTTCAAGTAAAGTATCTTCTTTCAAGTATTACTCTTATAAATAAAGTTGAAATGATCTCTACTCTCATGATTATTGAAGAACAAAAAATAAAATATAAATCAATATGAAAGTTAACTGTCCAATTGTTACTATTTTGTAAACATTAAATATACTGAAATCAGGTCAGTGGTCATTAGACTCTATACAGACAGACACTGAGAGTGCAGTTTGTGAATTATCTGGGTCCATTAGCCCTCCCTTCCTTTCTTCTTTCTTTTCCTCACTCCATTCTTCCTCCTGACCTCTCTCTCACTCTCCTTCTTTCTCTTTCTCTTCCCCGGTCTCTCTTCTCTCCATCTCTCCAAATAAGTTTGGTTGCCGGAACTGATCAGAAGATATAAGCCATGTGAAGGTAATATCAGAAATCTGTCAATATCTTGGCAGTTCTGAAAAGACAGTTGGTAAGCAAAAGACCTATTAAGACCTAATATAAAATTTTATTGGTGTGTATTCCTCTTATTTAATGTGCATTTCAGTTACCTAAGTTGACCCCCTCTATTCAGAGTGAATGAATAGATATGAATTGGCATCTATTGCCAGAAGGGAAAGAAAGTATATAGTAATGTAACAAACAAATGTGAAAAGAGTATATTTCATTTGGGATTTTGCTTTACATTTTAATCCTGAAATTTATCAAGACAAAAATAAAATACTCTTAGTAGACAAATCTAACCCAGCCAACCTTCTAAATTTGACAAAAAAAAGTGGATATGAGTAAGACTATTTAGATCAGTTACTAAGGAAGTTTTAAAAAATTCTTTAAAGTAACTTTAGAACATATTATCTCTGCACATGGTGACTGCAGCAATGAAATTAAAAGATGCTTGCTCCTTGAAAGGAAAGTTATGACCAACCTAGACAGCATATTAAAAAGCAGAGACATTACTTTGCCAACAAAGATCTGTCTAGTCAAAGCTATGGTTTTTCCAGTAGTCATGTATGGATGTGAGAGTTGGACTATAAAGAAAGCTGAGTGCTGAAGAACTGATGCCTTTGAACTGTGGTGTTGGAGAAGGCTCTTGAGAGTCCTTTGGACTGCAAGAAGGTCCAACCAGTCCATCCTAAAGGAACTCAGTTCTGAATATTCATTGGAAGGACTGATGCTGAAGCTGAAACTCCAATACTTTGGCCACCTAATGCAAAGAACTGACTCATTTGAAAAGACCCTGATGCTGGGAAAGATTGAAGGCAGGAGGAAAAGGGGATGACACAAGATGAGATGGTTGAATGGCATCACCAACTCAATGGACATGAGACTGAGTTAACTCTGGGAGTCAGTGATGGTCAGGGAGGCCTGGCATGCTGCAGTCCATAGGATCGCAAAAAGTTGGACATGACTGAGTGACTGAACTGAAGAAAATATTATAGTTTATTATACAATATTCATATATGTATTTCACAAATTTTTCCTCTAAAGTAATTCTTATACATTTATATGACCAGCAATCCTCCTTCTAGTTGCTTACTCAAGAAAAGTGAAAACTTGTGCTTTCACACAAAAAGTGTTTTGAATATTTATAGTGACTTTATTCATAATTACCAAAAACTAGAAACAACTGAAATGTCTTTCAGTTGGTGAATGATGAATGGATAAAGAAACAGTTATATCCACAAAACAGAACATTACTTAGCAATTAAAATGAGTGAGTTTCTAATACACTCAACAACAAATAAATTGCAAATGCATTACACTAAGTGAAAAAGCCAAATTCAAAAGGATAGATATTATATGGCTCTATATATGACAAAAATACAGGGACATAGATTCAATGGAATCTTGATCAGAATCCTGGCACATTAATTTGCATATATCAACAAACTGATTCTACAGCTTATATGGAAAGGGAAAAGACCCAGCACAGCCAATGTGATACTGAAGGAAGGAAGAAAGAACAAAGTTGGAGAACTGAAACTATCGGACTTTAAGACTTAACTATAATGCTATAGTAATCAAGACAGTCTGGAATCAGTGATAAAGCAGAAAAAATAGATCAATGGAACATAATCTAGAGCCCAGAAACAGATCCCCAGAATATAGAAAACATCTTTGATGAAGGAGCAAAGGCAATACAATGAGGTGAAGATAGTCTCTTCAACAAATAGTTCAGGAGCAAGTAGACAGTCAACATTCAAAAAATGAACATAGACACAGACCTTAGACCCTTTACAAAACTCCACTCAAAATGAATCACAAACCTAAATGCAAAGTGTTGAGCTGGAAGACTCCTAGTTGATAACATAGAAAAAAAAGTAAATAACCTTGAGTATTACCTTTAGGTAAAAAAAAAAAAATACACAATTCATGGAAGAAATAATTGATAAACCAGACTTCATTAAAATTAAAAACTTCTGCTCCACAAAAGAAAATGTCAAGAGAGTGATAGATAAGACAAGCCACAATTGGAGAAAATACATGCAAAAGGCACATAAGATAAAAGACTGATTCAAAATATACATCATTACTTACAACTGAATATTAAGGGAACAAATATTTAACTGAAAAATTAGCTAAAAACTTTACCAGACAACTCACCAAAGAATATGTACAGATGGTAAATAAGCATATGAAAGATACTCTGCATTTTATGTCATCAAGCAAATGCAAATTGAAACACTAATAAAATATCACTATTATTGTTCAGTCGCTAAGTCGTGTCTGACTCTTTGAGACCTCATGGACTACAGCACACCAGGCCTCCCTGTCCATCACCAACTCCCAGAGCTTGATTAAGCTTATGTCCTTCGAGTTGGTGATGCCATCCAACCATCTCCTTCTCTGCCTGTCCCCTTCTCCTTCCCCTTCAAACTTTCCCAGCGTCAGGGTCTTTTCAAATGAGTCAGTACTTCGCATGAGGTGGCCAAAGTATTGGAGCTTCAACTTCAGTATCAGTCCTTCCAATGAATATTCGGGACTGATTTCCTTTAAGATTGACTGGTTTGATCCCCTTGCAGTTCAAGAGACTCTCAAGAGTCTTCTCCAACACCGACCGCAGTTCAAAAGCATCAATTCTTCAGCTCTCAGCTTTCTTTATAGTCCAACGCTCACATCTATCCATGACTACTGAAAGAAGCATAGCTTTGATTAGATGAACATTTGTTGACAAAGTAATTTCTCTGCTTTTTATTATGCTGTCTAGGTTGGTCATAGCTTTTCTTCCAAAGAGCAAATGTCTTTTAATTACATGGTTGCAGTCATCATCTGCAGTGATTTTGGAGCCTGAGAAAATAGTCTCCTGCTGTTTCCATTGTTTCTCCATCTATTTGCCATGAAGTGATGGGACCAGATGCCATGATCTTCATTTTTTGAATGTTGAGTTTTAAGCTAGTTTTTTTCACTCTCCTCTTTTACCTTCAACAAGAGGCTCTTCAGTTCCTCTTCACTTTCTGCCATAAGGGTGATGGCACCTGTATATCTGAGGTTATTGATATTTCTCCAGTGATCTTGATTCAGCTTGTGCTGCATCCAGCCCACCATTTTGCATGATGTACTCTGCATATAAGTTGAATAAGCAGAGTGGCAATATACAGCCTTGATTAACTCATTTCCCAATTTTGAATCGGTCTGTTGTTCCATATACAGTTCTAACTTTTGCTTCTTGACCTGCCTACAGGTTTCTCAGGAGGCAGGTCAGTTGGTCTGGTATTCCCATCTCTTTAAGAATGTTCCACAGTTTGTTATGATCCTTACAGTCAAAGGTCTTAGTGTAGTCAATGAAGCAGATTTTTTTTTTTTAATGCCCTTGCTTTTTCTATGATCCAACAGATGTTGGCAATTTGATCTTTGCTTCCTCTGCCTTCTCTGAATCCAGTTTGTACATCTGGAAGTTCTTGGTTCACATAGTATTGAAGCCTAGCTTGAAGGATTTTGAGCATTACCCTGCTAGCATGTGAAATGAGCACAGTTACATGATAGTTTGAACATTCTTTGGTGTTGCCTTCTTTGAGGATAGATGAAAGGTGACCTTTTCCAGTCCTGTGACCACTGCTGAGTTTTCCAAATTTGCTGGCATATTTAAAAGCATCATTTGCTGCATGTAAATTAGCCTCAATAAAACTGAATGATAAATAGAAATAATCAAGGTAATAAAAGAAGACATTTTTTTCATATACTATTTATAACTTTGAGAATCAAAGACTATCAGAGTTTTTACCAGTTTAATCTTTGGTGTTAGCTAGTAGTGGAGGACAGGGGACTCTGGCGTGCTGCAGTCCATGGGGTTGCAGAGTCAGACACAACTTAGCTACTGAACAACAACAAGATAATTGTCTGACATTTCTAAACTGCTTAGTAACCAGTAAAAATTATATTTAAAAAATATAAAATATATTTTCTTCACCAATATAATGGCATAAAATGAAAAAAATAAGCAGGCAAGAATACTGGAGTGAGGTGCCATTCCCTCCCTCTAAGGGATCTTCCCAACCCAGGAATCAAACCTGGGTCTCCCACATTGCAGTAGGTTCTTTACCATCTGACCCACCAGGGAAGCTCATATAATGGCATAGAACTCAGAATATGGTCTATTTAGCTGAGCTCTGAGGAATAAAATGAAAAAGTATTTCAAATGTCAATTATAATAAATTAGTGGTTTTGATTTGTCTTCACCCAAAGATGAATGTTGATGCTTCCCTCTGGGTATCAGCGTTATCCTTCCCTCAGGGCTTTCTGGTCCTGAAGACAACTGAAGGCAGTTCTCCCAGGGGAAACCTTCCCAGAGACATAGCGGAAAGAAAAGCTGACGAAACTACTTTTTTAGCAGAGTAGGTTGCTGATGCTTCTTGAATACCAAGTATATTTTGAATCAATAATTCTAACTACAATTGTATACCTTGGCAATATGTACATATATTTATCACCATCACAGCCACTTGATATAATCACTTTGATTCAGTTTTATCTTCCTCTAGTTAAAATTGCTAGTATTATAGGATTTCTCTCAAGTCATAGAGACTCGATATAAAACCAATTTAAAGGTGACTTTCACTTTCACATTATCAAATGACTTTTGTGTCTAAATGTTGTGGAGCTGTGGTGGCTCCATGATATTTCTTCAGTCTTCTTTTTATTACTACTGGATGGTCCTATTTCTGTTGCAGTGAGAAAAGATAAAATGCTTTGATATCATATGTGGGATGTTTTAATTAAGCGTATATTGGCTGTATTGTAAATTTTTTCCAATACCATCAGGGAAAAGAATTTCTGAATAAAATCATTTGTGTCTTCAGTAAAATACAGAAAGCTGTGGTTCTGAGATAGTGCTTTTAATTCAGTAGATATATTTGTCATCATTAGCACATTTACATTATAATGTCTGACCAATTGTCAGGTTTTTTTTGAAGGAAGAGCAAAGCCAACTATGTCTTTAATACATGACACCAAAGCCAATTTCATAGATTAGCTGAACTAAGTATCACTTAAATATAGAACAAGTGCTTACAGATTGATGGAGCATATGGCTGCAGGGAAAAAAAAATGCCACTTGGCTCATAGCAAGCATCCAGAGGACAAAGGAGTATTGCCAATTCATTAGGCAGGAACTAGGGCAGTAGCCACTTGTATTAATAACAGCACAGGAATGGCTAGATTGAAAGTATGCACAATGCTGCATCACATGAGTGCCTAAATGGGAATCTAAAAATGCAAAATATTGACCTTAAATCACATCCAACAAGGGGCTTCCTTATAAACAGTAGCTTACTGGAGATCCTTTTAACTCTGTTTTGCAGCATGTTGTTCATGCCTCTGAATGTTGATTTGCAATGGCTCCTAGAGATCCAGACTTTTGTTATCCTAAATTGCATTTATGAACTGTTAATATGTTGAAAAAATGTTGCAAAGTAACTCATATGTTTATAACCTTAGTTTCTATTTTATATTTCCAGACTCATAGTATGTGAGATAATAATTTAGGTCAACTTTTGTTATCTGTTTCAATTTATTTAATAAGAGTGTCTTTATGCTGACAATGAAGAAATGAAAACCCATTTTAGGGATGTTTCACATATCTCGTTTTTATGGTCACTCAGTAAGAAAGTTCTACTGGAGGTTCAGGATGCATGTTATAATAACACAAAATTAAAGTGATAAAAATAACTAGAAATAACCAACGGACTGACTGAAAATGTAGTGGAAATTAAAAATAACACTTTAGTAACATATTGGTTAATAAATATCAACTTTTACAACATGTTGATTGAGACCTTTTTTCCTTCAGCTACTTCATAAAAATATCTGATGATGGTGTATCTTTCACTAAACAAAATGAAAGCTAACAAGGATCATACTGGGTTATCTTGGAAAGTAATAAAGAATTTACTTGTTGATTTGTGTAAAAGGTGGCATGATTTACACTCTAGCAAAGTTAAAATGAAATAGCTTTTCCAAACTTTATCTAGGATCAGGTTTTCAGGGTTAGGATTCTGTCATATGCAACAATTACTGAGCAAAGTCTAAAGTTTATTCAGAACATAACACAGAAGGCATGAGAAAGGATCGAAAACCACCCACTAGGTAAATACTTAAATAGGAGCCAAGTTTACATCATAGTGGGTGAGGCATATTTCCACATGGTCTTGGCAACCTTCAGATATGATGTGGGCAAAGAATGACCCCCTAGGAGTCCATGCAGAAGTAGTAGCAGTTTTCTTCTGGAAGAACACACCAAAATTGAGGCCAAAAGAGAAACTTATTCTTGTGAACTTGGCTTAAAGCAAGGCTCCAACTTAGGTCATGGATGCAGGAGCACTGAAAATAAAACAGAAATATTGCATTTCAAAGGATTTGGGCAGTTAGAAGGGAGATTGGCAGTTACCTGCAAAGTAGAGACTAGTGAAGGGTGCCAGTGACGAGCTCCAGGCCAGTCTCTCTGTGACAGGTTAACCGGCAAGATTCAATAGGCAGAGTTTACTCTGTACCAAAACTCTTCTCTGCTTCTGTTTGGTGGATAGTCAAGGATATTTTGATATAATAAAAAGAGCAGAGATTTTGTAGACTGAAAACTTGAGCTCAAATTCTGGGTCTTCTATCTACAGATTATGATAAAAGCTGCTGGCTCTTCACCAAAATGTTGTCTCATTTTTCCTGGACACCCAGTAAGGTTGCAATTCTCAGCTTCTCTCACAATTAATCATATCACATATGACTGTGTTCTAGCTAGTAGAATGACAACAAAAATAATGTTGGTGTGATTTTGACAAAAACAAAGACGCTTAGGAGTTGTCCTAGAGGGTAATTAGGCATTTGCCAGGTGGTCTATTTTAGAGCATGTGCTTGCACATATTCAAAAAGTAAGAATGGAAGAACCTTCATGATTCTCCCAAATTCTATGTTCTTATTCAAGAACAAACTGAGTCCATGCTGCTAGTCCTCTTTTCACCATGAAAAGAGAGGTTTTTTTATGTACTAAAAATGAACCTCATTAACTAATAAAAGATATTTACAAAATATCAAAAGTAAGCACCACACTTAACATTTGGTGAAAATCAGAAATATTTTTCTCTACTATCACTTAATTAAAAAAACAAAATGGGGCATTTTGCCAGAGCACTAAGACAATAAATGAAAAACATTTTTAAAACCCTGTCAAAAAGAAATTAAAATATGCAAGACTTTGTTTAAGGAAACGATAAAATTATCCAGAATGACAAAAATAATAATCTCAATAAGTGGAGAAATTCATTATAATTCTCAAAAAAATAGTCTTAAATTTAGCGTAGTCCAAATCCAAATTCCAACAGGATTTTTGAAGGAATTTGACAGGCTGATTCACAATATCATGTAGGAGGTCTTAACTATAAGATTATCAGAGACATTTTTGACAAAGAAGAAAAAAAAGTGTATTATGAAAGCTTATCTAAACAACATACAGAAATTAAGCTGGCTAGGATCACAAGAAGGGCTTCCCTGATAGCTCAGTTGGTAAATAATCTACCTGCAGTGTGCGAGACCTGGGTTTGACCCCTGGGTTGGGAAGATTCCTTGGAGAAGGGAAAGGCTACCCACTCCAGTATTCTGGCCTGGAAAATTCCATGGACTGTATAGTCCATGGGGGTGCAAAGACTTGGGCACAACTGAGCGACTAATAAAAAAAAGAAAAAAAAAGGATCACAATAAGAAAAGCATATCAATCAATCAAAACAAAGAATTAAGAAACAGGCACATTAATAAATGTAGATTTTGTAAATAAATAAAGTTGGTGTTTTTAAACCACCGAGGAAATGATACATTATTCAACAAATGGAGTTGGGACAGTTGACTACTAATTTTAAAAAATGGTAAAATTAAGACTGTACCTCACAGAAATCACAAAATGGGTTTTAAATTAACTCAAAATATAAGTCTAAGGCAAATTTTAAGATAATCATGAATAATATATCTATAAGCCTGGAATAAGTGAGGGAGCCAAAGCAAAAACAATACCCAGTTGTGGATGTGACAGGTGACAGAAGCAAGGTTTGATGCTGTAAAGAGCAATATTGCATAGGAACCTGGAATGTTAGGTCCATGAATCAAGGCAAATTGGAAGTGGTCAAACAGGAGATTGCAAGAGTGAATGTCGACACTCTAGGAATCAGCGAACTAAAATGGACTGGAATGGGTGAATTTAACTCAGATGACCATTATATCTACTACTGTGGGCAGGAATCCCTTAGAAGAAATGGAGTAGCCATCATGGTCAACAAAAGAGTCCGAAATGCAGTACTTGGATGCAATCTCAAAAACGACAGAATGATCTCTGTTCGTTTCCAAGGCAAACCATTCAATATCACGGTAATCCAAGCCTATGCTCCAAACAGTAACGCTGAAGAAGCTGAAGTTGAATGGTTCTATGAAGACCTACAAGACCTTTTAGAACTAACACCCAAAAAAGATGTCCTTCTCATTATAGGGGACTGGAATGCAAAAGTAGGAAGTCAAGAAACACCTGGAGTAACAGGCAAATTTGGCCTTGGAGTACGGAATGAAGCAGGGCAAAGGCTAATAGAGTTTTGCTAAGAGAACGCACTGGTCATAGCAAACACCCTCTTCCAACAACACAAGAGAAGACTCTACACATGGACATCACCAAATGGTCAGCACCAAAATCAGACTGATTATATTCTTTGCAGCCAAAGATGGAGAAGCTCTATACAGTCAGCAAAAACAAGACCAGGAGCTGACTGTGGCTCAGATCATGAACTCCTTATTGTCAAATTCAGACTTAAACTGAAGAAAGTAGGGAAAACTACTCGACCATTCAGGTATGACCTAAATCAAATCCCTTATGACTATACAGTGAAAGTGAGAAATAGATTTAAGGGACTAGATCTGATAGAGAGCCTGATGAACTATGGACAGAAGTTTGTGACATTGTACAGGAGACAGGGATCAAGATCATCCCCATGGAAAAGAAATGCAAAAAGGCAAAATGGTTGTCTGAGAAGGCCTTACAAATATCTGTGAAAAGAAGAGAAGCAAAAAGCAAAGGAGAAAAGGAAAGCTATTCCCATTCGAATGCAGAATTCCAAAGAATAGCCAGGAGAGATAAGAAAGCCTTCCACAGTGATCAATGCAAAGAAATAGAGGAAAACAACAGAATGGGAAAAACTAGAGATCTCTTCAAGAAAATTAGAGATACCAAAGGAACATTTCACAAAAAGATGGGTTCAACTAAGGACAGAAATAGTATGGACCTAACAGAAGCAGAAGATATTAAGAAGAGGTGGCAAGAATATACAGAAGAACTGTACAGAAAAGATCTTCACAATCCAGATAATCACAATGGTGTGATCACTCACCTAGAGCCAGACATCCTGGAATGTGAAGTCAAGTGGGCCTTAGAAAGCATCACTACGAACAAAGCTAGTGGATGTGATGGAATTCCAGTGGAACTATTTCAAATTCTGAAAGATGATGCTGTGAAAGTGCTGCACTCGGTCGGAGGAGCCAAGATGGCGGAGGAGTAGGACGGGGAGACCAATTTCTCTCCTAGAAATTCATCAAAAGAATAACTGAACGCAGAGCAAACTTCACATAACAACTTCCGATTGCTAGCTGAGGTCACCAGGCGCCCAGAAAAGCAGCCCATTGTCTTCGAAAGGAGGTAGGACAAAATATAAAAGATAAAAAGTGAGACCAAAGAGCTAAGGACGGAGATCCTTCCCGGGAAGGGTCTTAATAGAGGACGTTCCCAGACACCGGGAAACCCTCGCACTGGCGGGCCTGGGGGAAGTGTTTGAATCTCGGAGTTTGAATCTGGCTGGGAGGGATAGAATAAATAAAACCCACAGATTACGAGCCTAAAAGCAACTCCCAAAAGAAAAGTACCCCAGACGCCCGCATCCGCAACCAGCAAGTGGGGGCGGAACGGAGAGGAGCTGGCGGCATTGCTTGGGGTAGGGTCTGGGGCCTGAGAGCCCTGAGGACAATCGGAGGGAGCTTTTGTGGGTGCCCAGCCTGAACTGTGGGAAGCAAAAGAGGGAGAGTAAATTAACCGGCCCGAACACACTGCCGGCCGTTCGCAGAACAAAGGGACCGAGAAAGTCCTGAGAAGAGCTCGCAGGCTGCGGACCGGCCCAGCCCCGCCGGAGGCAGGAGGCAGGGGGGAGGGGAAGGGGGCAGGCTCGGCCACAAGGACCGCATCCCCTGCCGCACTGCAAACGGGCCTCCGCCTTCTAATCAAAGACCTCCGGGGATTCTGGATGGTCGACATCCGCCGGGAGGGTCGTGGCTAGACACAGTACACGCACCCGGCCAGTGCGGGCGGGATTGGGGCCGGGGACGCGGAGGGCAGAAGGCGCACGCACCCGACTGGCGCGGCGGAAACCGAGGCTGGGATCGCGCAGGGCGGAAGGCGCGCCGCACCGGGGAGAGAGCGCCCGACAAGCGCCTGGCTGCCTGAGCCACTCGGGCGGCGTAGGGACAAACCGCAGGCGCAGCTTTGTGTGCCGCGCTTTTGTGAATCACCCGAGGGCTGGAACCGCCTGGAGCCTGAGCAGCCCAGACAGAGAAAATAGCGCCAGCCCCTCCCTGCAGCGCCAGCCCCACCCCGGAGCTCGACGGAACTAGCTACCTGAATGAGAATCCACCTCCGCCCCCTGTGTCAGGGCGGAAATTAGGCCCTGAAGAGACCGGCAACAGAAGCCAAATACACAAAGGGAACTGCTTCAGAAGGGACCGGTGCAACAGATTAAAATCCCTGAAGAAAACATCGACTTCACCAGAAGGACTTATAGATATCGAGAAGTATAAGCTGGAACGAGGAGATATCTGAAACTGAGCCTAACCCACACTGACCGAAACAGCTCCAGAGAAATTCCTAGATATAATTTTTTCTTTTTTCTTTTTTTTAAATTTTTTTAATTATTTTTTAATTTTTTTTATTTTTCCTTTAAAATTCCCTATTACTCCCCCATTACTCCTTAACTTTCATATTCATAAGATTTTTACGATTTTTTTTATTAGGTAAAACAATTTTTTTCTCTTTTTTTTCTTTTTCTTCTTTTTTTTCCTTTTCTTTTTTCTTCTTCTCTTCTATTTTCTATTTTTCTCTTTCTCATTCCTTTTAAAGTCATCTAGTACTCCTCTTACTACTCCTTAATTTTCATTTTCAATACACTATAACCTTACAGGGAAAAAAAAAAAGAAGAGAAGCCCTATTTTTAAACCAAACTTCATATATATTTCTAATTTTTTTTTTTTTTATGTTTTGGTTTTTGTTTTTAATATAGTATTTTTAAGAGTCTAACCTCTACTCTAGATTTTTAATTTTTGTTTTTCAGTATATGATATAAATTGTGAACATTTAAGAATCCAATATTCAGCTCCCATTTTTATTCAGGAGTGTGTTGATTATTCTCGCCCAATCTTGACTCTCTGTTTTCTATCTCAGAACACCTCTATTTCTTCCTTTCCCCTTCTCTTCCCAATCCAATTCTGTGAATCTTTGTGGGTGTCTGGGCTACGGAGAACACTCTGGGATCAGACAACTTCGTAGATCTGTCTCTCTCCTCTTGAGTCCCCCTTTTTCTCCTCCTGCTCATCTCTATCTCCCTCCTCCCTCTCCCCTTCCTCATGTAACTCTGTGAACCTCTCTGGGTGTCCCTAACGGAGGAGAAACTTTTCACCATTAACCTAGAAGTTTTATTATCAGTGCTGTATGGTTGGAGAAGTCCTGAGACTACAGGAAGAATAAAACTGAAATCCAGAGACAGGAGACTTAAGCCCAAAACCTGAGAACACCAGAAAACTCCTGACTACATGGATCTTTAAGTAATAAGTGACCGTCCAAAAACCTCCAAACCTACACTGAAACCTACCACCACCCAAGAGCCAATAAATTTTAGAGCAAGACATACCACGCAAATTCTCCAGCAACGCAGGAACATAGCCCTGAACGTCAACATACAGACTACCCAAGGTCACACCTAACACATAAACCCATCTCAAAACTCATTAATTACTGGGCACTCCATTGCTCTCCAAAGAGAAGAAATCAAGATTCACGCACCAGAACACTGACGCAAGCTTCGCTAATCAGGAAACCTTGACAAGCCAATCATCTAACCCCACCCACTGGGTAAAACCTCCACAATAAAAAGGAACCACAGACCTCCAGAATACAGAAAGCCCACTCCAGACACAGCAATCTAAACAAGATGAAAAGGCAGAGAAATACCCAACAGGTAAAGGAACATGAAAAAAGCCCACCAAGTCAAACAAAAGAGGAGGAGATAGGGAATCTACCTGAAAAAGAATTTAGAATAATGATAATAAAAATGATCCAAAATCTTGAAAGCAAAATGGAGTTACAGATAAATAGCCTGGAGACAAAGATTGAAAAGATGCAAGAAATGTTTAATAAAGACCTAGAAGAAATAAAAAAGAGTCAATTAAAAATGAATAATGCAATGAATGAGATCAAAAACACTCTGGAGGGAGCCAAGAGTAGAATAACGGAGACAGAAGATAGGATAAGTGAGGTAGAAGATAGAATGGTGGAAATAAATGAAGCAGAGAGGAAAAAAGAAAAAAGGATCAAAAGAAATGAGGACAACCTCAGGGACCTCTGGGACAATGTGAAACGCCCCAATATTCGAATCATAGGAGTCCCAGAAGAAGAAGACAAAAAGAAAGGCCATGAGAAAATACTCGAGGAGATAATAGCTGAAAACTTCCCTAAAATGGGGAAGGAAATAGCCACCCAAGTCCAAGAAACCCAGAGAGTCCCAAACAGGATAAACCCAAGGCGAAACACCCCAAGACACATATTAATCAAATTAACAAAGATCAAACACAAAGAACAAATACTAAAAGCAACAAGGGAGAAGCAACAAATAACACACAAAGGGATTCCCATAAGGATAACAGCTGATCTATCAATAGAAACCCTCCAGGCCAGAAGGGAATGGCAGGACATACTGAAAGTAATGAAAGAGAATAACCTACAACCTAGATTACTGTACCCAGCAAGGATCTCATTCAGATACGAAGGAGAATTCAAAAGCTTTACAGACAAGCAAAAGCTGAGAGAATTCAGCACCACCAAACCAGCTCTTCAACAAATGCTAAAGGATCTTCTCTAGACAGGAAATGCAGAAAGGTTGAATAAACGTGAACACATAACAACAAAGTAAATGGCAATGGGTCCACACCTATCAATAATTACCTTAAATGTAAATGGGTTGAATGCCCCAACCAAAAGACAAAGATTGGCTGAATGGATACAAAAACAAGACCCCTATATATGCTGTCTACAAGAGACCCACCTCAAAACCAGAGACACATACAGACTAAAAGTGAAGGGCTGGAAAAAAGTATTTCACGCAAACGGAGACCAAAAGAAAGCAGGAGTCGCAATACTCATATCAGATAAAATAGACTTTCAAATAAAGGATGTGAAAAGAGACAAAGAAGGACACTACATAATGATCAAAGGATCAATCCAAGAAGAAGATATAACAATTATAAATATATATGCACCCAACATAGGAGCACCGCAATATGTACGGCAAACGCTAACAAGTATGAAAGAGGAAATTAATAGTAACACAATAATAGTGGGAGACTTTAATACCCCACTCACAACTATGGATAGATCAACTAAACAGAAAATCAACAAGGAAACACAAACCTTAAATGATACAATGGACCAGCTAGACCTAGTTGATATCTATAGGACATTTCACCCCAAAACAATCAATTTCACCTTTTTCTCAAGTGCACACGGAACCTTCTCCAGAATAGATCACATCCTGGGCCATAAATCTGGTCTTGGAAAATTCAAAAAAATTGAAATCATTCCAGTCATCTTTTCTGACCACAGTGCAATAAGATTAGATCTCAATTACAGGAAAAAAATTGTTAAAAATTCAAACATATGGAGGCTAAATAACACGCTTCTGAATAACCAACAAATCATAGAAGAAATCAAAAAAGAAATCAAAATATGTATAGAAACGAATGAAAATGAAAGCACAACAACCCAAAACCTATGGGACACTGTAAAAGCAGTGCTAAGGGGAAGGTTCATAGCATTACAGGCTTACATCAAGAAACAAGAAAAAAGCCAAATAAATAACCTAACTCTACACCTAAAGCAATTAGAGAAGGAAGAAATGAAGAACCCCAGGGTTAGCAGAAGGAAAGAAATCTTAAAAATTAGGGCAGAAATAAATGCAAAAGAAACTAAAGAGACCATAGCAAAAGTCAACAAAGCTAAAAGCTGGTTTTTTGAAAAAATAAACAAAATTGACAAACCATTAGCAAGACTCATTAAGAAACAAAGAGAGAAGAACCAAATTAACAAAATTAGAAATGAAAATGGAGAGATCACAACAGACAACACTGAAATCCAAAGGATCATAAGAGACTACTACCAGCAGCTCTATGCCAATAAAATGGACAACTTGGATGAAATGGACAAATTCTTAGAAAAGTATAACTTTCCAAAACTGAACCAGGAAGAAATAGAAGATCTTAACAGAACCATCACAAGCAAGGAAATCGAAACTTTAATCAAAAATCTTCCAGCAAACAAAAGCCCAGGACCAGATGGCTTCACAGCTGAATTCTACCAAAAATTTAGAGAAGAGCTAACACCCATCTTACTCAAACTCTTCCAGAAAATTGCAGATGAAGGTAAACTTCCAAACTCATTCTATGAGGCCACCATCACACTAATTCCAAAACCAGACAAAGATGCCACAAAAAAAGAAAACTACAGGCCAACATCACTGATGAACATAGATGCAAAAATCCTTAACAAAATTCTAGCAAACAGAATCCAGCAACATATTAAAAAAATCATACACCATGACCAAGTGGGCTTTATCCCAGGAATGCAAGGATTCTTTAATATCCGCAAATCGATCAACGTAATACACCACATTAACAAATTGGAAGATAAAAACCATATGATTATCTCAATAGATGCAGAGAAAGCCTTTGACAAAATTCAACACTCATTTATGATTAAAACTCTCCAGAAAGCAGGAATACAAGGAACATACCTCAACATAATAAAAGCTATATATGACAAACCCAAAGCAAGCATCACCCTCAATGGTGAAAAATTGAAAGCATTTCCTCTGAAATCAGGAACAAGACAAGGATGCCCACTCTCACCACTACTATTCAACATAGTGTTGGAAGTTTTGGCCACAGCAATCAGAGCAGAAAAAGACGTAAAAGGAATCCAGATAGGAAAAGAAGAAGTGAAACTCTCGCTGTTTGCAGATGACATGATCCTCTACATAGAAAACCCTAAAGACTCTTCCAGAAAATTACTAGAGCTAATCAATGAATATAGTAAAGTTGCAGGATATAAAATTAACACACAGAAATCCCTTGCATTCCTATATACTAACAATGAAAAAACAGAAAGAGAAATTAAGGAAACAATACCATTCACCATTGCAACAAAAAGAATAAAATACTTAGGAGTATATCTACCTAAAGAAACAAAAGACCTATACATAGAAAACTATAAAACACTGATGAAAGAAATCAAAGAGGACACAAACAGATGGAGAAATATACCGTGTTCATGGATTGGAAGAATCAATATTGTCAAAATGGCTATTCTACCCAAAGCAATCTATAGATTCAATGCAATCCCTATCAAGCTACCAACGGTATTTTTCACAGAACTAGAACAAATAATTTCACAATTTGTATGGAAATACAAAAAACCTCGAATAGCCAAAGTAATCTTGAGAAAGAAGAATGGAACTGGAGGAATCAACCTGCCTGACTTCAGACTCTACTACAAAGCCACAGTCATCAAGACAGTATGGTACTGGCACAAAGACAGAAATATAGATCAATGGAACAGAATAGAAAGCCCAGAGATAAATCCACGAACCTATGGACACCTTATCTTTGACAAAGGAGGCAAGGATATACAATGGAAAAAAGACAATCTCTTTAACAAGTGGTGCTGGGAAAACTGGTCAACCACTTGTAAAAGAATGAAACTAGAACACTTTCTAACACCATACACAAAAATAAACTCAAAATGGATTAAAGATCTAAATGTAAGACCAGAAACTATAAAACTCCTAGAGGAGAACATAGGCAAAACACTCTCTGACATAAATCACAGCAAGATCTTCTATGACCCACCTCCCAGAATATTGGAAATAAAAGCAAAAATAAACAAATGGGACCTAATGAAACTTAAAAGCTTCTGCACTACAAAGGAAACTATAAGTAAGGTGAAAAGACAGCCCTCAGGTTGGGAGAAAATAATAGCAAATGAAGAAACAGACAAAGGACTAATCTCAAAAATATACAAGCAACTCCTGAAGCTCAATTCCAGAAAAATCAATGACCCAATCAAAAAATGGGCCAAAGAACTAAACAGACATTTCTCCAAAGAAGACATACAGATGGCTAACAAACACATGAAAAGATGCTCAACATCACTCATTATCAGAGAAATGCAAATCAAAACCACAATGAGGTACCATTACACGCCAGTCAGGATGGCTGCTATCCAAAAGTCTACAAGCAATAAATGCTGGAGAGGGTGTGGAGAAAAGGGAACCCTCTTACACTGTTGGTGGGAATGCAAACTAGTACAGCCATTATGGAAAACAGTGTGGAGATTTCTTAAAAAACTGGAAATAGAACTGCCATATGACCCAGCAATCCCACTTCTGGGCATACACACTGAGGAATCCAGATCTGAAAGAGACACGTGCACCCCAATGTTCATCACAGCACTGTTTATAATAGCCAGGACATGGAAACAACTTAGATGTCCATCAGCAGATGAATGGATAAGGAAGCTGTGGTACATATACACCATGGAATATTACTCAGCCGTTAAAAAGAATTCATTTGAATCAGTTCTAATGAGATGGATGAAACTGGAGCCCATTATACAGAGTGAGGTGAGCCAGAAAGATAAAGAACATTACAATATACTAACACATATATACGGAATTTAGAAAGATGGTAACGATGGCCCTATATGCAGGGCAGAAGAAGAGACGCAGAAGTACAGAACAGACTTTTGAACTCTGTGGGAGAAGGGGAGGGTGGGATGTTTCGAAAGAACAGCATGTATATTATATGTGGTGAAACAGACCACCAGCCCAGGTGGGAGGCATGAGTCAAGTGCTCGGGCCTGTTGGGCTGGGAAGATCCAGAGGAATCGGGTGGAGAGGGAGGTGGGATGGGAGACCGGGATGGGAAATTCGTATAACTCTATGGCTGATTCATATCAATGTATGACAAAACCCACTGAAAAATAAAAATCAAAATAATCAGTAAAAAAAAAAAAAAAAAAAGAAAGAAAGTGCTGCACTCAATATGCCAGCAAATTTGGAGTAAGTGATATCATCACTTAAAATATTAAAGTAGTAATAAATTTCACTACATCAAAATTAAAGCTTTATATATGATAAATGTGACCATAAAACTTTTTAAACCAAACAATAGAAAAGGGAAATATATTTGAAATCTCTATCACAAGAAAATAGTTAATGTCCAGCCATATAAAAACACAACTCTTACAAATTAAAATTTTAATGCTCTACAAAAATAAGGGAAGAATATAAATTGGCAGTTCCAAAGGGAAAGACCAAACAGCCAGTAAACAAGACATGCAGCCTCACAGGTCAGGGAGGAAATGGGAATTAAAGCAACCCTGTGATGCCTTTTTAAAAAAAAACAATCTAATTAGGGGGAAAATGCTATAATATCAAAAGCTATTGAGCCTAAAGGTGAAAAGAACACTCCAAAGCTTCTAGTAGTAAACTGGTGCAGTCACTTTGGAAAACAATTTTGTGGTATTTGTTAGATTTTTTTCCCTACCCATTCGATCTATTTTCATTAATGATAGCATTCTTATGTATTACCATATCATTGATTCCCACAATATTGTGTAATTTCAGCACACTAACAACTCTTGAGGTAGGCATTGATGCCATACTTCTGAACCCTTCTTTTATTTTAGAATCACCTTGGAGCTTTAGAAACTTTCTATGTGCTTCCTCTCAAAGATTGTGGTTACATTTTTCTGAAGCATCCAGTAATCTTAATTTTTTTTTCACCTATTTTTATTAGTTGGAGGCTAATTATTTTACAATGTTGTAGTGGTTTTTGCCATACATTGACATGAATCAGCCATGGATTTACATGTGTTCCCCATCCCGATCCCCCCTCCCAACTCCCTCCCCATCCCATCCCTCTGGGTCTTCCCAGTGCACCAGCCCTGAGCACTTGTCTCATGCATCCAGCCTGGACTGGCGATCTGTTTCACACTTGATAATATATATGTTTCAATGCTATTCTCTCAGATCATCCCACACAGATTTTTTTTTTTTGGAGGATAATTGCTTTACAAAGTTGTGTTTGTTTCTGCTGTATAACAGCAAGAATCGGCTACATGTGTACATATACCCCTCCCCACCTCCGCCTTGAACCTCCCTCACATTTCCCAACCTCATCCCACTCCTCCAGGTCATCACAGAGAACCAGGCTGAGCTCCCTCTGCTATTTGGCAGCTTCCCACTAGCCATCTATTTTACACGTGGTAGTGTGTACATGTCAATGCTATTCTTTCAACTTGTCCCACCATCTTCTTCTCTGCTGTGTCCACAAGTCCATTCTCTGTGTCCGTGTCTCTATTCCTGCCCTGCAAATAGGTTCATCGGTACTATTTTTCCAGACTCTATATATATGCATTAGTATACAATATTTGTGCTTCACTTTCTGACTTACTTCATTCTATATGACAGATTCTAGGTTCATCCACATCACTAAAAATGACCCGATTTCATTCTTTTTTTTGACCAATCTTCATATGTATAAATATATATGTATATATATGTACCAGAACTTCTTGAAGTACATCTCCTATGTCTTGCCACTTCCATCCCCAGAGATCTCTAGAGACACATTCTAGAGGTGTACCTAGAGAGATATGCATGAGGTATTACACCAATTTTAAGCAGTTAAAATTGGTTGTTTAAAAAAAGAGAAATAAGCATATATATCAACAAAATGATTATACTCCAACATATTATATCCTTTTTCTGAACTTTTAATATCTTATGGGAAAATGTTATTTGGATATGGGAATATACATTATCATTTATATCTTTAAAAAATAATACTATGTACCATTTTTTAATTTATTTTTTTTCTCTTTTATTTATTTATTTTTTCAGTGGGTTTTGTCATACATTGACATGAATCAGTCATGGAGTTACATGTATTCCCCATCCCGATCCCCTCTCCCCCCTCCCTCTCCACCCGATTCCTCTGGGTCTTCCCAGCGCACCAGGCCCGAGCACTTGACTCATGCATCCCACCTGGGCTGGTGACCTGTTTCACCATAGATAATATACATGCTGTTCTTTCGAAACATCCCACCCTCCCCTTCTCCCACAGAGTTCAAAAGTCTGTTCTGTACTTCTGTGTCTCTTTTTCTGTTTTGCATATAGGGTTATCGTTACCATCTTTCTAAATTCCATATATATGTACCATTTTTGTATAGAGACACTTGTTTGGGCAAATATATAGAAAGGCCTCATAGCATAGATGATATTCATTGATAGTAATGGCTACTTGGGCACTTCCTTGGTGGTCTAGTGGTTACGAATCCACCAGGCAATGCAGGGGGCTGGATTCAATCCCTAGCCAAGGAACTAAGATCCCACAAGCTGTGGAGCAGCTAAGCCTGTGGGCGGCAACTGCTAAGCCTGTGCTCCAGAGCCCAAGTGCCACGGCTAGAGAGTCTGTACTCCACACAAATGATCCTGCATGACAATGAAGACCTGATGCCGCCAATTAAATAATAATAGTCACCAGAAGGGAAGGGCCTGGACATTAAATGTGATGGTGAAGTAAGACTTGGTGTTGGCATAATATTTTTACATATTTGACAATGAGAATACATTTATGTATTCATTATTATTTAATATAATAAAACTTAAAAATATTTTGGCATGTTTAGACTCCACTGGATTGAGTTTCAGGAGCTTTCTATATCCAGCAGCTGAGTGTCGCAGACAGAATAATGGTTCCCCCCAAAATGTGCATGTCCTAATCCTTGGAACATGTGAATATGTTACCTCACATTGCAATGGAGACTTTACAGATGTGTTAAAGACCTTGAGTTGTGAAAGTATCCTGGAATATCTGGGTAGACCCAATGTGGTCGCAAGGGTCCTTATAAGAGGGAGGCAGCAGGGTCGATCAAAAGCTGATGTGACAATGGAAGTAGAGAGAGAGAGATTGGATGATGCCACACTGACTGCTGGCTTTGAAGATGGAGGAAGGGACCACAAGCCAAGGATTGCAGGTGGCCAAGCCTGGCGGGCTACAGTCCATGGGTCGTAAGAGTTGGACACAGCTTAGTGACCAAACCACCACAACTCAAAAGCTGGAAAAGAAAAGCAACCAGACTCTCTCTCAAAATCTCCAGGAGGAACACAGCCCTGCTGATCCACTATGAACTTCTGACCTCCGGATTGGAATATAATAAACCTTTGAGTTTGTGGCAATTTGTTACCATCGCAATAGGAAACCGACAAGACTAGTGGTAACAATAATTTATCAGTCAGTATATAAATAAGGCAGGCGACCTTAATTATTAAATAGCTTCTACTTTATTGTTGTTGTTCAGACGCCCAGTTATGTCCAACTCTTTGCGACCCCATGGGCTGCAGCAGGCCAGGCCTCTCTGTCCATCACCATCTCCAGAAGTGTGCCCAAGTTCACGTCCATTGCATCAGTCTCATACAAAAAAAGTGTTAATTTCAGGATATGTTTAATAAAAGTTCCTAAATACAGAGATGGTATATCAAAATACAGATAAAAGAGTAAATATAAATTATTAACACCAGTGACTATTTTTTGTTAAAAATGCTGTTTATCACTTTTCTATTTCTGTCAAGGACATTTTTAGTGATGTTATCTTACTTCTGGGTCAAGTTATGGAGATATTTTTAGTACTGTTTATGAATAAGTTCTCAGTTTCAACAAATATATATATTACTTACCAGCTCATTCATCTTTTTTTTTTCATTCATTTTTATTAGTTGGAGGCTAATTACTTCACAACATTGCAGTGGGTTTTGTCATACATTGACATGAATCAGCCATGGAGTTACATGTATTCCCCATTCCGATCCCCCCTCCCACCTCCCCCTCCACCCGATCCCTCTGGGTCTTCCCAGTGCACCAGGCCCGAGCACTTGTCTCATGCATCCAGCCTGGGCTGGTGATCTGTTTCACTATATCAGATGTTGGTCTTACCGGTGATACAGGTTTTATAGCAAAGGTTTTATAGCTCTTTCGCAGGCAGAAAGCAGCCTTATAGACAGGCTGGGACCGTCAGGATGCATCTATATCAGAGAGGGAGTTTTTTGTCAGTGAACTTCGCAGGTCACTCTAAGCTGCTTTATCTTCTTAAATAACAGAAGAAAAACATATATTTTAAAATTAATTTTTATTGGAGCATAGTGGCTTTACAATGTTGTGTTAGTTTCTATAGCAAAAAAAAAAAAAATCAACTATACATATACATATTTTTCCTCCCTTTTGGACTTCTTTCACATTCAGGTCACTGAAAAAAAAAAAAAAAAAACAACTACATTTTTGTGAAACCTATTTTTAGAGTAGTTTAAGATTCACAGCAAAACTGAGAGGAAGGTACAGAGATTTCTCATATACTCTCTGTCTCCACACAGGCACAGCCTCCCTGTTTATCAACATCCCTCACCACAAACTAGTGAATATAACAAAGAAGAGACTCACAGATACAGAGAACAAACTAGTGGTTACCAGTGGAGAGGGAAGGGGGAAGGTGCAAGATTGGGATAGGAGTTAAAAGGCACAAACTATTATGTGTAAAATAAATAAGCTACAAAGATGTATTGCACAATGCAGGGAATATAGGCAGCATTTTGTAGTAGCTATAGGTGGAATATAGCATTTAAAAATTATGAATCACTATGTTGTACACCTGTAATTTATGTAATATTATACATCAACTGCACTTCAAATTTAAAAAATGAAAAAGAAAATCCCCCATCAGAGTGGTGCATTTGTTACAGCTGATAAACCTGCACTGACACATCATTATTTCCCAAAGTCCACAGGTTACATTGGGGTTCACTATTGGTGGTGTATATCCTAAGGGTTTTGACAGATGGAGAATGTCATATACCCATCATTATAGTATTTTCACTCCTTTTAAAATCCTCTAGGCTCTACTTACTTATTCCTCCTTTCACTCGAGCCCCTGGCAACCACTGATTTTTTAACTGTCTCCATAGTTATGCCAAGTAAAAAAAAATTTTTTTAAAGACTAACAAAGAGTATTTTTAAATTCCTGTTTGATTTTCCCTTCTGTTAAAATCAAACTGATCAAACTCACTCACCAATTGCATTTTTCACTGACAGTATTTTTCCATAAAGTTGTCTCCTGATTTATTTTTCAGTGTCAAAAAGCACTTAAAATATCAAAGACCCTCTCCAGAACAAGTTCATAGATGAAAGCCCTTGACTGGCTACTGATGGATCAAGTTTATAGTCTACTTCTTTAAAAAGAAAAAAAAACATTGTCTCCAAGTCCAAGAATTTCAAAAAGATTACTTTTTAGAGAATACTTTGGAAAGTCTAGAGTAAGAGATGCTATTTTGGGGAGAGGAGTGGGATGAAGAGAGAAGAGGTTTAAGATAAACTTTCCCATTGATGGCATTAGTCTATTATCTTGAAACGGAAACATAAGACAAATTGCCCTCCTTTCCACTTCTGCTATTAATGTCATCTTTTCAACTGACAGTGTCTTATGGTTCTTGAGAAAGTTGTTCTGCTGACAGTCTCTCAAGAAAAATTGCACTCAGCCCAGAGTGAAAGGGGGCAGGTTATGAGGACGATAGAACACAGTTGCGATCTGTATGAACCAAGCACTGAGGAAGAATTTTTTTAATTGAAACAGGTCATATTATTTTCTATTTTCAAGACAATTCCATTTAATCATTTTATGGAGCTCGCTCAAGTAGATGTGATTTTGTTCTTTTTCAATAGCCTCAGCAGATCAAGCAGATCAAGATAGAATCTGAAATCGAGAGAATCAGATTTTGAATTACATCTCCGCCAGGTCCTAGCTTCTTCCCTAGGATAGTTTTCATACAGTGCTTTAAGATTTTGTTTCCTCATCTGTTCAGTGGAAATGGGAATACCTCCTTCACTTGACGGTCATGAGTACTGAGTGAGATAGAAGCCTCTTTGCACTAAGCCAGCACACACCAAGGATTCAATAGACAACAAATGTTCCTATTTGGTTTGTATCTTTTAAATCACGGTGATAATCAGGAAAATTTATTGCTATGACTAATAAAATCCATCCACTTCTTTTCAGCCAATTTCTTCTTGCTTAAATCTCTGCAATCCTGGACTGAACACATACTTAACTGGACTGAACACCTACTTAATTATGCTAATTGGGCAAGAAGTAATTTGATCCATAAGGTCAGCCCAACCCACTTACTGATGGAATGGACTAGAACAAAGAATTATGTTGGGTTAAATAATAAATCTGAAGCAGATATCCTTTATATGTCACATTTCTCCAGTAATGGAATACCCCAACTTAATTTCTATCAAGACTACAGATTGAGAAACTAACATTAAATTCTGTTACTTGAGCAACCTTCTGTTCCCTGAGACATTTATCCTCAAAAAGGAAAATTAACCAAAAGGGGCACTATGGTGAAAGGCTCCAGGTTACAGTGTGGGTCCATGAATAATTAGTCTCATTTATTCATTTAATAAATATGTATGTTTTGAACACCTACTAGTCAGGCATAGTACCAGGATCTGGAAATAGAACAAACAATGAAACAAAGCCCAGATAGGTCATATTCTAACGTGTACTAATATCAAAAATAAGGCCAGACAGGGTCAATAAGGGGTGTCAGCTTGGTAGTGGGAGTTGGGGAGTCAGAGACAGCCTTTCTAAAAAGATGATAACTGGGCAGAGGTATGGAGTGTGCCGTGTAGATATCTAGGTGTAGAATGTTTCTGGCAAGGATTCTTGTACTAACAATACACGTTATATTTAGTGGCTTATGGCAGTGACTAGATCTCAACTAAAAATCCTCCAGAAAGAGTAAAACAACATTCTGAATTTGTATAATTAATGACTTTAAAAATATTTTTTTCAGTTTTACAATTCAATGACATAACAAAGTCAGCAAGAATGGAATCTTAGAATGTGTATAATTTTCCAGTACTTTGGTAAAACCAGTCCACACTGGTGAATCTGCAAAGAATCAGATGCAGAGCAATGTCCAATGAGGTATTCTGTTGTGGACTGAAGAGGGAAGTGATTCCAAACTGGAAAACAGGAAAATTCTTTAACATAGCATGTGGATAAATGAGAAGGACAGTGGTGATGGGCTTCCCAGGTGGCGCTAGTGGTAAACAGCCCAACAGGGAGTTAGTTCTATCCCTGGATCAGGAAGATTCCCAGGAGGAGGGCATGGTAACCCACTCCAGTATTCTTGCCTGGAGAATCCCATGGACAGAGGACCTGCTGGGCTACAGTCTATATGGTTTCAGAAGAGTCAGACACAACTGAAGTGACTTAGCATGTGTGCACCATGGTGACCCAGCACGTGGTGGCAGCCATAGGAGGTGGAATTGTTCTGTTAGGGAAAAATTTTCAGGCCAACCAAAAGGCAAAATTCTCAAGCAGTCTCAGCAGCCTTCGACAGGAGCCACAGTTGTTCATCAACAGATGTACCTAACATGCGTTCATTGAGAAAAGACACAGATGAACACACAAAGAGCAGCTTATTCTAAAAAGAAAATAATGCAAAAACACCCTTTCTCGATGCCAGAGCAAACACACAAGTTTATTCCATTTCATATGTCTTGGTCACACACATAATAGGCATTCAGTTCTCAATGCTATAAGACACTGCGTGGTATGAAAATATTACATTTAAAGTAGAAGAAACAATTTAGCCTTATTCACCAAGCAGTTTTATGATGGGGAGTCTTGTTCTGAATCATAAAAGACCTGTCTTAATATTCTCTGCCATCATTTGGCTTGAGAAGACCTCTGTGTCAGTTTCGCCTTGGGCTTAGATCTGATATTTTTATGGGTTGCATTTTCAAAGGAATGCAGGTGACTGCCAATATATCTGACACATGCTGATCAAGCAACTATACCTCAAGCAATCTGCTAATGCAAAATTTAATAATGTGATTGCAAAACTTGCACATGTTCATACTAGAGAAGATTTTGCCTGTCTGATTCTGTATCTACTTTCCAGGACTGATAAACTGTCTTGACCCTTCTCTTCGGTTTCTTCCTATTCAGTATCACAGACTCCTGGGCTTTTTGGGAAGGTTGTCTGAGCTCATTCAGAATAGAGGAGTCATGAAACACACGTCAGATGTCTCATGTTTGCTGTGGATTATCAGTCGTTGAAAGTGGTGCCATAATGTATAAGGCAGAAGCTATGAGGCAATTTATACCTGACAATCACATTATTAAATTTAAAGAGCCAGGCTCTGTGCTACGTAAAGAATAGAGTGAGAAAAAAAGTGTTCCTAATCATAGGGTGACTGTAGTGATTTAAACATTTTAATAGATTCTAACTTGTCAGTTACATTCTAAATGGAACTTTAGATAATTGCATTTTAAAAAACTAGAACAGTATAGATTAAAATGAAATAAAGATACCGAGCTGAAGATGAAGGAAAAGATGAACAGAATAAGGATCAAGCTAACATAGTATGAAACTGTAAGATAATTACCAATTTCAGATGGTATCCCTCTATCAAATTTCATAGCCATATCACACTAAATGAAGAACAAAAGCTATCACTAAGGCAATCCACCATTAAATGCAGTTTATCATAGACCTGAACATTGTGTTGAAATTATGGCGTTTCTATAAATTAGCTGAGCATTGGAAAGCCCTGAAATGGATGGGAAAATAGAGAATGATGGGGGTACAGGACAGATCATTTCATCAATTATTGACCACTTGTAAAACTTGAGAGAACCAAATAAATTAGTGCTTTTAAAACACTAAAATTTCCCTTCAAATTTAGAGAACTTGAGCATCTGAAATAAACAAGATGGGACATGTTTGAGCGATCAATTATAGAATACCTCTGATTGCCAAAGTCAAGATATAATTGCACCTGGAGAATTAATTGATCATTAAGACATGTCTGATCAATTTTTAATTCATTGAGGACTTTGGAATTGTGAAAATCTATAAATAAGGTCTAGCGTGATTAAGTCCTAAAGGACGGAATCAGTTAAATATAGAAGGTGAGAAAATACACTTCTAAACCAGCATTTCGATTTCTGGCAAAGATGGTAAAGTGAATTTTAAACATACAAACACATACACACATCAAACCATTCTTTATGCTTCTTCATTCTATTCATTGGCTTGAATCATTTTTCTTTTTAATTAATGCTAGCCCATATTTAAAGTGACTTCACAACTCTAGAAGGTTAAGTTCATACCAAATTACTAGTGCTAAAGGCTTTATCTAGAGCATCTCAATTAGTCCTCACAATAACCCTGTAAGACATCACCATATTCAGCCTGTCAGATGGATTATTCAGTGAAAACACACTTGACCTCAAGAGCGTGATTACTGAGTGTGACAAAGCATGACAAAGCATGTTAGACTGAGCAGATGGCCTCTTGTATCCAACAACGAGCCCTCACTAGACAATGGCATAGCTCTTATTTTTACAGTTCACACCTTGGCAAGGACAGCGTGTTTCAGCAGTCAGTTATTTTCTTGACTTTTTCAGAAATGTATAAATTTAGGCACCAGTGTTCAAAATATTAAATATAGACCAGGGAAAACCCAGCAAGGTGAACAAGATAGCCTAAGTTAGAGGAAGGCAGGGATTCACGGATACCTTCCAGATGTCTAGGACAATACCTGACACATACACAATAGATACATAATAAATATTTGTTTAATAAATGGCCATATGGATTCAAATATACTGTTTGAATGCAAAGTTTTAGGTGGTATGTACCCATGTTTGGGGTCAATGGCCCATACTTTTCATCAGATTCTCAAAAGTCTGTGAAATGAGTTATGATCCACAGCTGGAAGAAAGGGATCTATGTGTTGGGCAGCAAGTAGGACTAGATGATCTCTAAAAACTTTTCAACTCTAACATTTGACCTCAAAATACTTATATCTCTTATAATGTTAGTATGTTTACACATCAATTGCATCAGTCTTTAAAGCCCAACTTCTACTCATGAGATTGAAATTGCTCTTCTTAGAAAGAAGCTAAAGATTGTACTGAACCAGGGGGAAGCCTGATGGAATTCAAGAAACCTGTGATATAGGGCACTTCCAGGGCTGCTATTAGTATTATAGGAAGCCCTGCCCTTCTGTCTTTTTTTCTATCAAGATCAGACCACCATAAACGGCTCAGCACAATCCACATGCTGTGAATTTCTGGCAGTGGGAGTAGATTTAATTTATGGCAACCACGTTTTCTATCGTTTCATGTAACTAATTAATTACACTACTATGTATACTTTCTAAACAACTAATTAGTGCCTAGAGTCTATAAATATTTGTCTGACTTGTGTTTATATAGAAAGTCTCATATTGTCATAAAAATACAATAGCAAATCCTCTTTACTTGAAGAATGGATTTGTGGTGACCATAAATTCCAAACCTGACATTTGGGACACAAAGCCAAAAATTTTGATCTCCAAATTTATTATCCTCAAACCACATACAACTCTACAGGGAAACCACATTAAATTATAACTTTGGTATGTGTGTGTCTTATGGTTCACAGGTTAAGATGAGAAATTATGAATTTTATATACTTACAGCCTCAAATTATCATCGTGTGCCTGATTCCGATTTCAATATCCTATGAAGGTCAAGAAGAAAGAGCAAAAATTCAGGAAGTTGAGATTTCCCTGAAATTTGGATTTAAAAAAAAAAGCAGAATAAAAAGCAGGAAAAGGGGGAGGTCTGGAAAGGGGATGCGGGCATGGTTACACTAGATGAGCAAGAATTTCTCTGAATCCTCTGGTTCTAAGTTCACTTCCTCCCTCACGAGCTGCCCTGATCTCCACAGTCTCCTAGTTGATCCCCTTCCCTCCTTCTGCATTTCCCCCACTTTGTTCTTAAGGAAATTCCTCTAACATGGTGTAAGGATCTTTATTCACAGTGCAAGCTTGGTCCATGCTGTTCAACTAAACAAACTTGATACCATTTTAATCCTATTATGCAGTCCTAGGCTAAAGTTATTACAAAGCTCGTATTATTCCCACAGTGATCAGAGTGCTATCCTTGAACTTGGAGCTGCATAGAAGAAAATCAGGTGGAACTATTATGTCTCTCTGAGTGCCTCATTATCTCTGCCAAGGAAAGGAGTTTTTCCTGACTCTTCTCTGTTATTCTCCAGCAGGAAGCCTGGGTCTCATATTTATTGACACTTTTATAGTTGACCATCAAGCTGTTTGACAGATTTCAACAGTGATGTTTAACGAGGAGAAATAAATCACTCTTCCCTACCAACACTGTGCTGTTGACGGCTCCTGCTCCTCGCTTTCTTAGCTCTATTATTTATTATCATCTCCTAATATAAATAAAGAACCAAAAGTGGACTCATGTAGTGTTGGCCTGTGAACTACATTAGAAAAAGTGTAGCTTGCCCCATATTGTTGAAAAATAGAGCAAAACACTAAGGATAAGAAAATGCTTTTCTAAAAGAATAAGGTTTGAAGCAGATGCTTTTGAGTCTATATTTGGTGTTTACAAATCCTGGCAGATATGGACCAATGTTAAATAGAGAGTTTTCTATGCAATATATTTTGTCATTTTTCAGAAAACACAAATATAGCGAACGGGTCAAATTTTACTTCTCTTGTTGTAAAATCCAGGTTCTTCCAACTTAATATGCTGTATGTGCTCAGTTTTTGGTCGCTTCCGTTGTGTCCGACTCTTTGCGACCTCATGGACCGTGGCCTTCCCGGTCATGCCCTCAGGGGATATTCCCAACCCAGGGATCAGACCCATGTCTCCCGCATCACCTCCATTGCAGGCTAATTCTTTACCACTGAGCCACCAGGGGAGCCCCAATATATTCTATATGGATATACTAAATATATGTGTGTGTATCATTTTTAACTGTTTATTTATATCTAGTTGTATGTATCAACTTTACATACATTATTTTATGGTATTTGTTATTTTTTGAAGACTTACAGAAATGTAAATGTAAGGCATAGTTCCGGCGAGGCAGAAAAGGAAAGACGACCTCAACAGAAGTAGGTTACCTTTATTCAGGCAAGGAGGGGTGACAGTCGGCCTAACGACCAGGCTGAGCGCCGAAAGGGATCAGGGAGGCTTCATACTTACAGGAAGGTTTGTGGAAGCGATACGGGAAATGTCAATCAAGTGGGATATTTTGAGTATTCTTTTGTTGAGATGATACTTGTAGTTGGGCAGGGGGTGATAAGTCTGAGCGGGTGTAGGGGGTGGAAGGTTTCTGGACAGGGGGTGATAAGTCCCAGATAGATGCAACTGACCTGGAGCATCAGGATGGAACTAAAGTTATGCTTTGTTTTCTCTGAAGTCAGATGATTCAGCAAGGGGCCTTTGAGACTGTTGTTCTCTTTTCTAGGCCCAAAAGACTCCTTCAGTAAATGCTTAAGAGAGTTTAAAACTACATTGAAAACTAGAAAAATGTTATTTAAAATTTGAACTGAAGGAAGTGGTCTTTGAAAACAGCAAAAATCTAAGAGCATTTCAATTATTTTGAATTTAATCATTCCCTATGATCATAATATTCTGTTAATAAACATATTCACATGGAAGATAATATACTCTAGACTGCACGTGGGCTTCCCCAGTGGTTCAGTGGTAAAGAATTTGCCTGCAGGAGACGTGGGTTTGATCCCTGGTTCAGGAATATGCCCTAGAGAAGGAATAGCAAAGTACTCCAGTATTCTTGCCTGGAGAATCCAGTGGACAGAGACTGGCAGGCTACAGTCCATGGAATCACGATAGACTCAGACACGACTTAGAGACTAAATGCACCCACAGATGACACTTTAGTTCAGTTCAGTCACTCAGTCACTCTTTGCCACCCCATGGACTACAGCATGCCAGGCTTCCCTGACCATCACCAACTCATGGAGTTTACTCAAACTCATGTCCGTAGAGTCGGCGATGGCATCCAACCATCTCATCTTCTGTTGTCCCTTTCTCCTCCCACATTCAATCTTTCCAAGCATCAGGGTCTTTCCCAATGAGTCAGTTCTTCTCATCAGGTGACCAAAGTATTGGAGTTTCAGCTTCAGCATCAGTCCTTCCAATGAATATTCAGGACTGATTTCCTTCAGGATTGACTGATTTGATCTCCTTGCAGTCCAAGGGACTCTCAAGATTGCACTTACACTACTATAATAATGGGAAATTATATTAAATTAAAATAATGAATTAAAACATTTGATAAAAGCATGGATATCATGGCCTCTGAGCATTTTGTCAGAAGGAACAAGAGAGCTGAAGAAAGTATGTGATTTGAAAATTCATCTGCCGGGGTCCAGCCTCGGCAGGATCCAGGGGATACCCTCAGGATGAACGGCGTCAGCGAGAGAGAGAAGTGAGACCAGCCTTGATAGGGCCAAATCTGTGAGGGAGAGAGAGAGAAAGAGAGAGAGAGTGACCAGACGGGGGGTGCAGCAGGGTCTGGCAGAGTCTGGCAATGCTTTATTTTTTATCATGGCTTTTATACCCTAAATTAGTACATTTCTAAGAGGAAGATAGTTTAACATTATATCAGCTTGTTCTTCATGAAACCAGGGTGTTTTCTACATGCTTCTTTGTTTATGAGGGTCATGTACATTATCTTCTGGCCTTGGGGCCTATTGACATTTTATGACCTAGGTGAATGCAAAGCTGTTTTCCGTAATCTATTCTTTAATGAACACAAAGGTCAGTCCTTTTGCAGAAGTTATCAGTTACATTTTTTTTTTTAATATTATTTTATTAGTTGGAGGCCAATCACTTTACAACATTTCAGTGGGTTTTGTCATACATTGACATGAATCAGCCATATCAGTTAAATTTATCTAAAAGGTTTACCACACAAAGACTCTGCAGCTCCAGTGAGGCAGCCCCTGTTTAGAATTCCTTTTAAAATTAACAATTCTGAACTCTTATTTTTCTAGATCTTTAACTATAACCGCTTTTAGAATATATTTTATGTTCTCTAATAGGGCTTCCTCACCCCCGAAGGGCTCTGTACCTATTAGGGCCTTTTGTGGGATCAGGTTCTTTATGCTGTTTATGATTAAGATGTTGTGAGCAGTCATGTGCATTAGTACGCATTTGCCAAGCAGGCTAGAATGCCAGCAAAGGGGTCTAAATTGAAACATTCCTTTCATCCTGGATAATCTTACAGGATACCACCGTCCGGCAAACATATTAATTAAAGTTCTAAGTCGATTCTGTTTGGAAAGAGATTGGGGAAGGTCTTCTACCCGTGTCACAGAAATTAGGGAGTAGTCTAATATAGCAAGCATCAGAAAGACAGAGATCATCTTTAAGGTGAGTGCCGGGGTAGCTTTTCGAAATCCCTGAAGTCCTGATCTGCCTTGCTTGTCAGGTTTCCTCCTCAGGACCTTGTCACGGGTGGGATCTGGTGTGCTGGCTCCCGGCATTCATCTAAAATGATCTAAATGTTAAAAAGGAGGAGGAATGTGAGAGACTTGAATGTCATGAAAGAAATTTAAAACTAGCTAGAAGTATCATAGGTTTTAGCTATACAGATTCAGTAAAAAAAAAAAAAAAAAAAAATCAGTCAGGTGTGTGTGTGTTTTTTCTACCCTATGCCAGAGATAATTTATACAAAAGCACTTTGAAAAACTGTATGCCTGTGACTAAACAGAACTTTGCTAATTGTAAAAATTTTTAGACCTTGGAACAGGTTGCTAAGATAAAAAGAGTGGAATTTTCTTCCCTAGATACTGTTAATGCAGAATAAAGAGTTGTCTGGCCTCCTTCCTGCACAACCTTTTAAGGGTTCTTTTCATTTTGCCACTTTATAAAATTTTCTAAGGCTACAGGATTAATATTGGCATTCTGCAAGCTCTCTTGACTTTGAACTTTTATTTCCATTTTCTTTAGCAAGGAAGAATCCAGTCTGGATAGTAAATGATGGCTTTGAGCTTTAGTACTTCAAGATTTTCTCCTACTTCTTTACTTGCTTGTTGTAAAATATGTACCAATGCCTCATAGAAGGAAGCTGTGAGCTTTCCATGGTATTTCTGGAACAAATGAATCTTGCATGCTCTCCTTGGTACTCCCTTGATTGTTGCCCACATATCAAATCCGGCTTCATCAGAGCATGACATTGATAATCCTCATAAATTCAGTATGATTGTGATAGACAGCCATGTAACCCAAATGTTCATGGGTTCACTGACCATGATGTGGTGAAGCCTAGCCATTGTACTCTCTACACAGACATGATCTATGGATGTGGGTTTCACTAGGTTAATTAACATAAAACAATTTCACATATTAACCATCATTTTAATGTGGGTGAGAAAAATTTCGAGAATAATGACCTACCTGACTGTATTTTTTAGATTCCCTTAGATCAGCATGACCATATAATCTATTGTCCAATTTAGGACACTTTTGAAAGCAAAGCAAAGGATGGGGGAGTCATCAATAACAACCCTGGGACCGCACATATGTAGACGGGGACCATCCTAGTAACCCAGGAAGAGTGGCTGCCCTGCTCTGAAACTGAGCACTAACAAACAAGAAAGACTGTTGTCCTGACTGAGGACTAGAGAAGTTTATCACTCCTAGTTATTTACTGAAAAGGAAGACTGCTAAGTGGGAAGACATAGAACAAGTGCATCTATCTCTTTTCTTATGCACTATAACCTCTTTACTATTTTTACAAGATACGTATTATTAAAATTTAATTTCAGTAATTTTGTACAATTTAGGTATTTGCTTTTATTTGAAGGGTTTTGATTTAGGTGGCTCCAGTTCTAACATCTTGCATAATAACCACCCCAAACAGAGTAGCATAAAGCAGAAGCAATCACTTCTTATCTCTTCCAATTCTGGTAGTTGACTGGGCATAAAGTAGTTCTTGTTCCATGGACTATCTTGAAGCTGCAGTCAAATGGTGTCTGGTACTAATGTCATCTCAGAGGCTGCCCTCTTGACATGCCGGGTAGTCGTTGCTGACGATCAATCAGGACTTCAGATTGTCAGCCAGAACCCCTCACAGCCATTAACAATACAAGATAAATACAGAATAAATACAGAATAAAAAGCTAAAAGAAAAACATAAAGATGTTCTTGAAAGAGAGAGAGAGTCCTGAAGGTGATAGAGTTCATCTTGCTCAGGAAAACTCACAGAAACAACTCATTTTGGTCTGCTCTAGGGTAAACTTTGATTATGACAATGAACTATAGGTCTTACAAGAACTTGTTTAACCATTTAACTCTTTGGGGTGCAGAAGAGCATCCTTAAATGTATTAAAATTGATCCCTTTCTCAGTAATTAGTGTTATTGGAACTGCACTTGAAGTCATCATAATTTAATTTTCAAAGAATGACTTAGAATTGTGATCCTCCAAAATCATTTATGTAAAAGACTCATTCTACATGCCATACTAAAAGTTAAGTTCTAACTCAGAGTGAAAAGTGGCTAGGGGGAAGGCACAATTGATGGAGATGGTGATAATGGTGACAAGACTGGGGAAATGGCTTGAGACATTACATTAAAGCAGCTACTTTGATGTCTCAGGTCAGAGAGGATCGGAGCTGAGAGAATAGGTTGGAAATCATGGACCCCTAAGACCCACAGGGCTGAATGAGAAAACATGCCTGGAAATGTCTGGTCTGTAAACCCACAGTAATTCTGTTCCACTCCTTGAGGATATATGAAAATAGTTAGAAAAATTTTGTCTTGAAGCCAGTTGTTCTGCTTCCTAAATTCTGTCTAATTTGATTCAAATTGTTCACTGATGTTATGAATTTTCCAATGCAGCATTCCCTTTCACCATAAGCTTGGAAAGAAACTATTTGGAAATTAAGTCATAGTGCATTTTTCTTTAACTATTTCAAAATAATGGAAAGATCATCATCTAAATGTAAATACCTGGTCAGATATCTTTCCACTCTATCAGCATTAATTTAAATAAATGCCTGTAAAATTTGTTTGGTCTTCTGTTACAGTTTTCAGTATAATAATGTTTGCAATTTTATTTCTGGAATAAATCATTCATGTTTTAATTATAAGCAGTACATGCATGTGCATGCGTGCTCAGTCAAGTCAGTCATGTCCAACTCTTTGCCACCCCATGGACCAGAGCCCGCCAAGCTCCTCTTTCCATGGGATTCTCCAGGCAAGAATACTGGAGTGGGTTGCCAAGGGATTGAATCCACATGTCCTATGTCTTCTGCATTGCAGGTGGACTCTTTACCCGCTGAACTACCTGGGAAGCCCTGTAAGCAGGATAGTACTGAGGGAAAAGAGCTTCCCAGGTGCCTCAGTGATGAAGAATCTGCTTGTCGATGCAGGAGATGTGGATTTGATCCCTGGGTCAGGAAACCTTCCTGGAGAAAGAAATGGCAACCCACTCCAGTATTCTTGCCTGGGAAATCCCATGGACAGAGAAGCCTGGAGGGCTACAGGCCATAGAGTTGCAAAAGATTCGGACGCTACTTACATACTAAACAACAGCAACAATAAAAACTAGGAGAAACAGTGAGGGTTAGAATTCTGAATCTACAACTTACTAAATGTGTTACCTTGGATAAATTATTTAACTTTTCTGAGTTGCAGTTTTTTCATCTATAAAAGCAGGATAGTATAGTGTATAGTAGTATTCAAAATGATAACTACTAATACTAGATATTCATGTGGGAGGGCTTCCCTGGTGGCTTAGATAGTAAAGAATGTGCCTGCAATGAGGGAAACCTGGGTTTGATCTCTGGGTTGGGAAGATCCCCTAGAGGCGGGCATGGCAACCCACCGCAGTATTCTTACCTGGAGAATCCCATGGACAGAGGAGCCTGGTGGGTTACAGTCCACGTGGTCACAAAGAGTCAGACATGACTGAGTGACTAGCGCAGCACAGCATATTCATGTGGGATCTTATCACAGATCTCATCAGATTCAAAAGCAATCATATTCTACTAATAAAATCTGGAGTGGTTTGTTCTTGCGGTGACAAGCAGAAGCCACAGGAATTGTTGTTGTTTTCTGATAAATCTGTAAACCCAAAGCTCTTGTTAACCATTTCCCTATCAGGAAAAACTGAGCGACTATCACTCACTTACCATCAGCGACTATACCCACAGATATTTTTTCATACTAAGCATTTAACTCCTGAACTCTAATAACTCAAAATGCTCTCCAAAAATGACTAGTCCTTTGTTCTAAAGATAACCATCCTTTTTAGAGAAGGAAGAAAGGAAGATTCAGATGTGAAAAGAAAGGACTTCTTTTAAAGAAGTCTATTTAATATGCAATTCCTGTGATTCCTAGACTTACCATAAAAGAAAAAAATGAGTTATTTTAGTAACTCTTTACTCAGATAATATTCAAGAGGAGCAGAGGAAATGATCAAGGTGTCTGATTCTACTTTCCTGTGAGTAGCTTCTGGTTGTTCTGAGGCAATTGAAGCTAATCTCTTTCTACTCTGATACAATGACTGATAGACCTCTTCATTCAACATAATAGCTAGAAGTCATGAACTGATTCAGAATAATATGAAGAACTGTCCATCAATAATTTAGTGTGTCAATTTTTCCAACTATATCAGGGCTAGATTTCTGGAACATATTTAGCCTGTGGCAAAGAATGTCGTATTGTAATTTGTTTGAACTGGGGTGTGTTCGAGATCTGACGTAAGACACCAAAGATACCAAAATGTTCCTTCTGCTTCTTCCAAAAAGAAATCTACTTGGAGCAGTGTAAATGTAAAGGAGGACACAGGATGAACAGGAGAAAAGGGAAATAAAATAGCAAATGATCACTGGACAATATTTTAAAAGTTGGAATTTATGAGTTTGCAGTGGAATAAATATTTGATTTTTACCTATTGGTCCCTCCATTTCCTTTCCTTAACTGAATCTGGATTCTTTGAGGATATTGCTTTTTCTGCAATTCCCTTAATGTGAAACTCTTTATTGACTTGTGTTCAGGCACTGCAGTGTCCAAATGCACGGTGAATGTTAGTTTATCTGGCTGCCCACACTCATTGCTGCTCTCATTTCGTTTCATTTTCACCTTCATTTGAACCCTCCTCCCTCTAGTGTTCATGACGTTTGATTACACCAAAAACTAGCTGTATTTCTGCTGGTCGTGTTCTACCTGACCTGGAGGCTGTCAGGGAAGACTTACATTCTCCTGGCTCCTCACTGTGGTTTCCAGGCCTCTGGTGACTGTCCTCATTTCACAGAAGCTCCTTCTTTGAACCTCATCCCTCCAGCTGACACCAGCTTAGTTTAATTGTCCACGTTTCTAGGCTGTTTCTGTCTAACAAGGATATTAGCACCAGATTCACTGTTTTCCTCTCTAGATTGGCTTCTTCTGTCAACCAAGGAGATCTGGCTGGCTCAAGACCTCTGTATCATAGCTCTCCAATCCACTCTACTATAATGATAGTAATAATTTGTATCTAATTTTATAGCCCAACACAAATATTAGTCCCATCTAAAGATGAGAAAACAGATAAAAGTTAAATTTTTTTTTCACTTGCGCAGGAGCTAAATAAGAGAATTAAATATACATCCAACTCTGTCTGATCTCAAAAGCTGAGTTTTTGGCAACTAAGTTCTGCTGCCTCCTAATGATCCTCATCTCGATTCGGGTTTATTTCCTCAATTCTAAGTTCTTTTAGCATGAATTACATCATTGTCCAATTTGATTCACTTTTGAAATACTGAACTATGAAACCTCCAATTATAACTACCAACTTCTTGCATTCCATGTCTCACACTTTCTGACTAAACCCTCCTTTTCAAGTTCACCACAACTTTTAATTTCTAGATAAAGTTTTTTCAATTTTCTCAATTTCCCTGCAACTCCCCTCTTTGTCATCCTGAATTCCATTGGTAGAATAATCCAACTCTATTTTCAGTGGTTTCCCTCCCTTGTCTTGCCACAAGTTTGCCAGCTGTCCTCTTTTTCACTCCAGACCCAGCGTGATGCCGAAAGGTGTATCAACTAGTTTTGTGCATATTTAACAGACACAGCAGCTAATATGATAGGATGAAGATATACAACTCAACCTCAAAGAACACATAATCTGGAGGAAAATAGCATGCAAATAGTTAAGCACAATAAATGTTATTTAAACAGTTTGTATTCAGTGAATATAGATAAAGGTCCATTTAAGTCCAGGAAATAAAAAGTACTGTTGGATGCTTGTCTATGTGAAAATTGAGGTCTCCTAGACAACAGGCAGAACTTTGGATAGAAGCAGAAAAAACAGTGAGTCCTTTGTCAAAAGTTCTACATTATTATATTAGTGAATAAAAAAGGGGCAGTTAGGAGGTTCAGTGTTGAAGTATTGGTGAAAATAAGATCTATCACTTTTCTTCTCCTTTTGACAACAATCTTGATTTTCCTTTGGGAATTCACCCTTCCACCTGTCTGTGTCCAAAGTTGGCCCAAATACAGTGAATAAGAGAACTTTGGCAAGAGCTACCAAGAAAAGAGACTGTCTTTAGGACTGAATTTGAACTTGAGCTACTGCAGACATCTGACCATCGTGTAAAGTTTGAGAGTGAAACCAACCTGCCAAAGGCACATAAAGTAGCAAAGAAAGGAAGTCAGATATCTGATGGAACTGTTAGAGACTGAAATTAGGCTGCACCTGAAACCAGCTCTACTCCTGGATAAGTTTTCAAGTTCATGAACCATTAAGTTTCCATTTTTATTCTCAAGAGGTTTGGATTGCATTTTTCCATTACCCACAACTGGAAAGAACCAATAGACCATACATAATAAGGAAGGTAAATGGAGCCAGACCTAAATAAAATGTATATGTTTCTTGTACATACAAAAAAGATCAGAAAAGAGGCTAATAAATTACATTCTTACAAGCAGATTGCTTATATCTAAATTCCAGATTTGCTGCTCATTGGATGTGTAACTTTAGGCAAGTTACTTAATTTCTCCATACTTTCATAGGTAAAGTGAGAATAATAATAGTTCCCATCTCATAAATTTGTTATGAAGATAGAGGAATCAAACTCTTAGAACATTATCAGTGCTATTTGTCAGATGGGGATAATCTGAGAAAGGTAAGGAGAGTAGGAGAAGCAGAGAAGAGGAATTGCAGCAGAAAAAGTGAAAATTTATATTTAGAAAAATCAAACAGTGGCATATAGAAAGCAAAGTGAAAGAAAGTGTGTTAGTTGCTCAGTCATGGTCAACTCTTTGTGATCCCAAGGACTGTAGCCAGCCAGACTCTTCTGTCCGTGGAATTCTCCAGGCAAGGATACTGGAATGGGTAGCCATTTCCTTCTCCAAGGGACCTTCCTGACCCAGGGATTGTATCTGCATCTCCTGACCCAGGGGTTGTATCTGCATCTCCTGCATCGCATGCAGATTCTTTACCATCTGAGCCACCAGGGAAGCCCAAGCTGGAGAAAAATCCAAGACCCCAAACAGGCTGATGTCAAAGAGAGTTTTGGAGGGAGAATGAAGTTTCATGCTCTGAGGCCTATGAGGGTAAGAGAAATGGGGAAAGATTTTCAAAAGGGTTAGAGTGGTTAATAAATTGGTCTTTTACAAATCAAAGAGATGAGGCAACAAAAGTTGTTTTAATGTGTATCCTGCTCTAAGCCTGGGCCAAGCAAAGCTCCAGCTCATAGCTGGTTTATGTATTCTTTGACAGCATCACTGGTTTAAAAGCAAGATAAGACAAGGACAGAGGAGTGGAAGCAAAGTTGAGAAAAGATTGAGGAGCATGTGGGGGTTTTCAAAGGCTTTCTCAAATCTAGTGTTAGAGGAATTGACTGATTTTCATGATGAAGTTACCCTATTTCTTAAAAAAATAGAAACGAACAGCTCCCTGGTTAGCTGTGGTGCTGTCTCCTGTGGGGAAGAGGAGGTATTTACACATACATGTGTTAAGTGTCAAAACACTGTTGACTGAATAATATGTGTACCCTCTCATTACTGACTTCAAATCTCATCTCCTGTTGTGCCCATGTATGAAAAAAGGAGGGAAAAAATTACAGTCCATCTCACCTGCTGCTGATTCATAGACACTATCAAAATTTGTAATATGATTAAAATACTTGAGGGAAGTCTATGCATAAAATATCCAAGGTATAACCACCTTTGTACTCAGTCATGTCTGACTCTGTGGCCCCATGAACTATAGCCTGCCAGGTTTCTCTGTCCATGGAATTCTCCAGGTAAGAATACTGGAGCGGGTTATGCATGCCACCTGGGAAGCCCATCCAAGGTATGGTCTGTCTGTATTTGAACAGTAGCAATAATTACTCAAGATTTTAAAATGAATGACCTACTTGCCCAAGTGTAATAACCTATACAGACAAAGATGTTATCCATGAATTTCCTGGCACTAAAAAACTGCAAGCAATCTAAATGCCCATTAATATGGAGTAGTTAGATTAATTATAGCATAATAAGCACATTTTTGTGTTGCTTAAATGTGTTACAAGTGTGAATCAATTTATTAATTAGAAAATTTTGATGTCAAATTATATAAAAACTATAATGTGTGATGTAGCTGCTGAAAAGAGTAAGGTGGATATGTATGCACTGACATGGGAAACATTTATGATAAAACATTTTTAAATTTAAAAAAGCTACAAATTATAGTAGAATCTCACTTTTTAAACAAATGATTAAAATTCAGCTATTATTGGTGCTATTTGTGTATCCTTAGAGAGAATTGTACAAGCTTACATATCAAACTGTTATCAATGGTTATCTACTGAGATTGGTAAACAGAAGATTGTAATTTTTTAACATATAGCTTTTGTATTATCTGGATTTTTAATAATTACATATTTATTTTATTTAGTATCAAACAAAATAAACTGTAAATAATCAAGTATTTTAAAGGATATTTAAATAAGTGGCTTTAAAAAAACTATTTTAAATCATGTGAAGAGCTCTTTTTCAAGATCTTGAAATATCATTAGCTTAATGCTTTTTCTGTGAGTATAATAAAGGAAAATGAAATACCTGTATGTGGGGAATAAAGCTATATGTAAGATTCAGAAAAATATAATGTGTAACTGAGAATCAGAATTCATGCTTATTAATTGTCAAGAACATTATCTGGATCTTTGCTACAGTCTAGAAATGCTTAAGAATGAACTAGGATATTTATCTGCTAAATATTCACTATTTCAGTTCAGTTCAGTTCAGTCAGTGTGTCCAACTTTTTGTGACCTCATCATCTGCAGCATGCCAGGCTTCCCCGTCCATCACCAACTCCCGGAGCTTGCTCAAACTCATGTCCATTAAGTCGGTGATGCCACCCAACCATCTCATCCTCTGTTGTCCCCTTCTCCTCCTGTCTTCAATCTTTGCCAGCATCAGGGTCTTTTCCAAGGTGTCAGTTCTTCTCATCAGGTGGCCAAAGTATTGGAGTTTCAGCTTCAGAATCAGTCCTTCCAATGAGTATTCAGGACTAATTTCCTTTAGGATTGACTGGTTTGATCTTCTTTCAGGTCAAGCGACTCTCAAGAGCCTTCTCCAACATCACAGTTCAAACGCATCAATTCTTCAGTGCTCAGCTTTCTTTATAGTCCAACTCTCACATCCATACATGACTACTGGAGAAACCATAGCTTTGACTAGATGGACCTTTGTCAGTAATGTCTCTGCTTTTAAATATGCTCTCTAGGTTGGTCATAACTTTTCTTCCAAGGAGCATGCATCATTCAATCTCATGGCTGCAGTTACCATCTGCAGTGATTTTGGAGCCCAAAAAAGTAAAGTCTCTCATGGTTTCCATTGTTTCCCCATCTATTTGCCATGAAGTTATGGGACCAGATGCCATGATCTTAGTTTTATGAATGTTGAGTTTTAAGCCAACGTTTTCACTCTCCTCTTTCACATTCATCAAGAGGCTGTTTAGTTCTTCGCTTATTACCATAAGGGTGCTGTCATCTGCATATCTGAGATTATTAATATTTCTCCTGAAAATCTTGATTTCAACTTGTGCTTCATCCAGCCTGGCATTTTGCATGATGTACTCTGCATATAAGTTAAATAAGCAGGGTAACAGTATACAACCTTGACGTACTCCTTTCCCAGTTTGGAACCAGTCTGTTGTTCTCTCTCAAGTTCTGTTGCTTCTTGACCTGCCTACAGATTTCTCAGGAGACAGTAAGGTTGTCTGATATTTCCATATCTTGAAGACTCTTCCACAGTTTGTTGTGATCTACACAGTCAGAGGCTTTGGCGTAATCAATAAAGCAGAAGTAGATGTTTTTCTGGTATTCGCTTGCTTTTTTGATGATCCAGCGGATGCTGGTAATTTGATCTCTGGTTCATTTGCCTTTCCTAAATTCAACTTGAACATCTGGAAGTTCACAAGTCACGTACAGTTGAAGCTTGGCTTGGAGAATTTTGAACATTACTTTGCTAGCATGTGAGATGCGTGCAACTGTGTGGTAGTTTGAGCAATCTTTGGCATTGCCTTTCTTTGGGATTGGAATGAAAACTGACATTTTCCAGTCCTTTAGCCACTGCTGAGTTTTCCAAATTCGCTGGCATATTGACTGCAGCACTTTCACAACATCATCTTTTAGGATTTGAAACAGCTCAATTGAAATTCCATCACCTCCACTAACTTTGTTCATAGTGATGCTTCCTAAGGCCCACTTGACTTCTCATTCCAGGATGTCTGGCTCTAGGTGACACTCCTCCACTACTTAGCTATCTATCATTTTCTCCTGTTATGCAATCACTGTTTGCAAGATCTAATCTACAGTAAAGACAAACATTTAAATAGTGCCTATAAGCAAATAATTGCATATGTGAATTATCTAATATGTTGTTATTTATTTTTTCATTAAAAAAATAAATTTTTTAAGAGACTGTTTTCTCCTGCTAAAGTCCAAATGAGTTGTCTTTTCATTACTTATCAAATTGGTAATTCTTCCAGCAATGATTATGGAATGCCTTGATATTGGTAAAAATCTATATTTTCATAGCAAATCAATATAGGAAGTCAATTGTGGCAGTGTTATCATAAAAAATTTCTCTTTATGATTATAGTTTTAGCTGGAGTTCTGTTTAATTGTTAGACTTTTTCCTTACTTCCAACTCTCCTTCCAAAGGGCTTAAAATTCAACAGACGTGACGTATAAAGTGAAAATTTGTAAAAAAAATTACAAACAAAATAAAATATTTTGTCAATTACTTTATTCTTTTTGACTCTGGGATGAACTTGTCAGAAAGTTTTATTTAAAGAGAATTATGGGGTAAATTGTTTTGTTCTAAGCTGTTAATATTTTTTACATTCAAAGTCACTTTATAGAAGAGCTTCTAAAATATTTTTAGTGAATATTATCTTCATAAATATTGATATTTCACTTCAGAAAATGAAGATGGGACACTAAAGTACAGAGCAGTAAATGATATATAGTGAAATTTTATGACATAGATTTCTTGACTAATGCATTTTGCAGTAGATTGTTTGTATATTTATACAGCTTGACCAGGTTGCAACTATGAAACTTCCTTGGGATTGAGAATGAGGATTCCATTTATTGTCAAAAAAGGAAGCTTATATTAGTAATAAAAGCATGCTGTCCAAATGATCACCTCAAATTATAGAGAATTAAATTGGTTGTGATACATTGGGGAAAAAACTGGTAAAAAAAAATCTGATTATAGTTTGAGTGTTGTTTTGATGACATAGAGTATTTTTTTCCCTACTGCAACATTATTGTGCTGTGACTATAAGGAAAAATATTAGAAAGGAGTATTATAAATATTAGTCTTTTTGTTTCTTCTCAATAGAGAACTTACCCTATGTTTTGAAAATTGCCCACTTTTGAATCTTTGTTTTCTCTTGAATATAGAGATAAAGAAGGCAATAAGGTTGTCAGATTTAACAAATAAAAACACAGGATGCCCAGCTAAATTTAAATTTCACATAAACAGAAAATAAATTTTCAGTGAAAATATGCTCAATAAGGATAGCCTCCAAATTCTGCAACCCTAGAAGACAAGATCTTGATTTCCCAGTCTCCTATGGAGCGAGGATGTGACACAGAATGGTCCTGTGACCTAAGATTAATCAATTAGATGCACTAGATTGACCAGATCTTGAATCAGAAGAAGCAGGCACAGTAGGGACTCCATTTAGTCACTGACCTGGCAGGAGCCACGGCAGCAGCGTCAAGTTTCCATGGTAACAACAAGGACACTTGTGATGCCGTGGTGCCCAGCAATGAAAGCTTTGGCATACTGTGTCCAGTAGCTGTGGCAGAAACAACAGTATCTCCACTGGTCTGATTCAAGGGCGTGGTTTGGCTCCTTGGCATCTCTTCTTCCCAAAACATTACCAAGTCCAATTCTTTGGAATTCTTGATGATTATTTGATTTACCCAACATCCTTTCAAACCTAAATAGCATATTGGAAAGCAGAGATATTACTTTGCCAACAAAGGTCCATCTAGTCAAGGCTATAGTTTTTCCAGTAATCATGTATGGATGTGAAAGTTGGACTATAAAGAAAGCTGAGTGCTGAAGAACTGATGCTTTTGAACTGTGGTGTTGGAGAAGACTCTTGAGAGTCCCTTGGACTGAAAAGAGATCAAACCAGTCAATCCTAAAGGAAATCAGTCCTGAATATTCATTGGAAGGACTTATGCAGATGTCTTATGAAGCTGAAGCTTCAATACTTTGGCCACTTGATGCAGAGAACTGATTCCTTGGAAAAGACCCTGATGCTGGGAAAGATTGAAGGCAGGAGAAGAAGGGGACAACAGTGGATCAGATGGTTGGATGGCATCACTGACTCAATGGACATGGGTCTGAGCAAGCTCCGGGAGATGGTGATGGACAGGGAGGCCTGGTGTGCTACAGTCCATTGGGTTGCAAAGAGTCGGACATGACTGAGCGACTGAACTGAACCAAACTGAACATCTTTTCAACAAATTCCTTTTCTGTTGAAATAGCCCAGAATCACTTTTGTTCTTATATAAAAAGTGAAAGTCATTCATTCCGTCATGGCTGACTGTTTGTGACTCCATGGACTGTCCCCATGGAATTCTCCAGGCCAGAATACTGGAGTGGGTAGCCTTTCCCTTCTCCAGGGGATCTTCCCAACCCAGGGATCAAATCCAGGTCTCCGGCAATGCAGGTGGATTCTTTACCAGCTGAGCCACCAGGGAAGCCCGAGAGTGATTTGTGGAGGGAGGAAAAAAAGAATCTAAGCCTTCAAATACAATATAATTCAGTCATTCTCTTGAAGATAGTAGAATCTTCACTCCCAAGAGCAACAGAGCAGCATTAGAACGTGGGCGCTGGAGCAGTGGCCCCTGGGTCAATAGCCCAACTCTGCCACTTACCACCTAAGGAACATTGAGCACGTTGCTTATTTTTTCTGTGGTTCAAAAAAGTTTGTTTCCACACTGGTAAAATGAGCACAGGAATGGTTTCTATCTTACAGAATTGTCTTCAATTTCAAATGGTTAATGTTTGGAACAGGTACTTGTATATAATGGGGCTTCCCTGATGACTCAGACAGTCATCAGTAGATGACGGGTTCAATTCCTAGGTTGAGAAGATCCCCTGGAGAAGAAAATAGCAACCCACTACAGTATTCTTGCCTGTGAAATCTTATGGACAGAACAGTCTGGTGGGCTACAGTCCATGGGGCTGCAAACAGTCAAACACGACTGAGTGACTAACACTTTGACTTTACTTTTCCCTGGTATATAAAGAGCACTATATGCATCTTTAAAAAACAACAGCAGCAGCAAAAAGCCAATCAGCATTCACAATTTTGAGCTGTATTCAGAGGCAAAATCAATCATAGTATATTGGCTCTCTCCTCCAGATGCTAGAAAAGGGCTTCAGAGGAGAGAGACTTTCATGTGATAAACTATTTCATAACTCATACATGTTTGAACAAGCAAAACAGTCTTAACATTAGTACCCAGACCTCTAGCATCATAATACAAAACTCGAGAGGTAGGTGGCCATATTTGAAAGTGAAATAGGTGAGATTTGAGAGGAAATATAAAAACATCTATAAAAACATCCATACACCAACAACATCACCCCCCTACCCGACCGCCAGCTTGTTGTGGTCTTAGAGTGTTATTATCAATGGGCTAAACAGAAAAGCTGCATTTGGAGTGATCAGAGAGCTAAAAAATCAATAGCAGATCATAAAAGAGAATGGATTTGATTAATTAATTGATATTACAGGTCCTGGAGTTGCATCATACAGGATGTGGAATTTTTAGGAGAGTCCATGATGAGAAGCAAGAAAGGGGAATTTTATCACCTCTTGATGAAAAGAGAGAGGTGTGTGAGTTGAGGTCAAGAGCAGGACAGAACAATAGACTTAATGTCAGAAATCTGAATGAGATGATATGAGAAAGGAGATGGTGGGAACATGGCATCTCCAACTGACAAATTACCCTTTATTGACTCATTTAACAAATACTTATTAAGTGCCTCCCCTATACCAGATAAAATTTTATCTAGACTCTGTTTGGAACCAAAAAAAATAAGGCATAGAATATAGTATTAATGAGATAAAATTAATCCTAGAGCCAGTGCTGATTCTGCTTCTATTTCTTTAATCAATAGACTGAAAAAGCAATAGACTCCAAAAATCATTTGGCATAAACTAGAATCAAAAGGAACCACGGGAATAGATAGCACTTATTCCAAAGCCAGAAACACATGTAAGAAATGGAAACAGATTTCTTTTTTTTTGGTTATTAGTTCTGGAAATTCTTTTAAGAAAATACTGAATGTATTCTTTAAAAACTATATTGATAAACATTTTGGCTGGAGGGGGAGGTCCCAGGGGACATAGTCAAATGAATAGAATCATGGTTACTAAATTCTTTGTAGGGCTCCATTAAACTTAGTACACTGCCCAGTACCCAAAGGGTAAAAATTATTCTTCTGGGTGTTTAGTAAACTGATTTTGCTTTAAGCCATTCATCCTATTAATGGTTGAATTTAAGTGGGAAGTCAAAACAACTTTCACAGTTTTTCAAATACTCTATTTAGGACAGAGGGGTCTATAATTGTACAGATTTAGGCTATGTTGTTATAATTTCTTTGAAAATTTTTATTTATCTTCAATTTTTTGGCTTAGTTGGTGTCCGTAACATAAGACCTCTAGCACAGAGTAAATAAAGCAATCTATTCACATAATTTTAATGGCTCAAAATTCCTCCTTAAAGAGAAGTTGAGAAGTACTCTGTCACTGAGAAAGGTGGTAATGAACAACCTTCTTAACAACTTTCACATTTTAAGAAATATCTGTGTTTGGTGACAACAAAAATTGGAAGATGAATTTAGATTCCAGAAATGAAGAGATTATTGCATCAGATCAAACCTGACAAGAATTATTTTGGTACTTATTGTGTGTCAAGAACCATTTTAGCATCTATTAAATGCATTAGCTTGATTTTCAGAAGAATATTGTGAATGTTAGTCTCATTTCTTAGATAAAGAAGCAGGTTATAAAAATATTATTTGGGGTAACAAAAGTACCATAAAGCTAGAATAAAATATTCTAATTCTACAGATTTGGGTACCAAAATACAGAGAGTTTGTTATTTAAAGTCATTCATCAAATCCAAATATAAAGCTGATTTTCTGCTCCATTATTTTTGGAATACTCACAGTTCCTTAAACTTTCTAGAGCGTTTGTATTTTTAAAAGTGATAAATCTCCCACTGCATTTTGGGGGAAGATTATGCTATTTAATACATGTGAGACACTTGGAACAGTGCCTGGCAAAGATAGGCACTCAGTAAATACTACAAACTGTCACTATTCATAATGTTAATGCCAGAGTTTGAGCTTCTAACACCATGAAAACATTTGGGGATGGGAGAAAGATATCTGGAACAAGAGACTACACAAATGGTCAGGATAATGTGGTTTAAAATTTGACCCTGAAGTTGAGTCTGCTATCTAGACTCAATTTTTTCTGTTAAATCAAGCAGCATTTATTAAGCGTCTACCTGAAGTACAGCATTATGTCAGGTACTGCGGGGAACATAGAAATGAATGAAACAGTCCCTATAAAACAAAGCATAAAGGGACAAGGACCATGTGAAAATAATTCATTGCCATGGCAATACAGAACAGATTCCTTTCAAATAAGGCTGTGAGCAAGAAGTAGCATCTGAGGCAGATAATCAACACGGAAACTATTCAAAAAAATGAATATCTCAAACACAAGGACAGTATGAGCAAAGGCATAGAACCAGAAAAGAATGGGATTCATTCATTATCCAGTCACTCATTCACCAAAATATTATAAGCCGGACACTGTCTGAGGCCTAGAGACATAGAAATGAATTGAAAAAAAGACAAAAACCACTTCCTGTACTTAAAGGCTTTGTCATCAGTTGGGAGAATACAGGGAAGCTAGTAAGAGTCACAAATTATTAGAGATACCATAAAAAAATATAATAAGGACAACTAGGCAGGAATATCTGGTTACAGAGGCAAGTTTATAGAGTTTTAAATACTTCACAGGAAAGGGTCTAACCAGTCGGTAGTGGTTTATGGCAAAAAGGGAACAATTAGTGAAAATAAACAAGAAGTGAAGTCTCATAGGGATTAAAAAATAAACCACTTACTTAACTAATGATTTCTGATAATCCCAGGTAGTCTAGAGTCTGCAACTCAATAGCCACAAAAATATAGAGGTATGACTAGACAGAAATCAAAATGAGACTGCTACATGAAGCTGGTATACACAAAGATATTCTACACTGGATGTAAGATCCAGGTAAAACGCAGCCACAAGAAAGGGACTTCCGGTCTCAGGTTTGGCTCTGGGTAGACTGGAATTGAAAAGAAAAATGCCTGCCTTAAATGTCATAAACCACTGTATGATATTCATGTGACACAAATTTTATGAATGTGGCCCAAAAAATGCAAGTCAAAAGTTTAGTCTGGAGTAGATTCAGGTTGACAGTCCTCCCAGGTTGCTATTAAATAGCTCGCCAGCTATCATTTTTATTGTTGCCAGTGACAAGTCAGCTCTCAAGTTAGTCACCACTTTTTGCAGACACAGATGCAGCACAAGCCTGATCAGAATAAGCATTGTTCAGTTCCCAAGGAAACAATTCATAGAAAAACCACAAGTGTGGAGTATACATCTTGCATAAATGTACTTGGCAGCCCTCAAAATTTCTTTCCTACTTTACAGTTTCTTTGGTACTTTTTATATTCTTATTTGTCTTTGAAGTTCTCAATTTCACTGCAGAAAATCTGTATATAGATTTCTTTTTTCTTATTCATTGAGTTCATTTAGATTCATGAATCTAAATTGTGATGCTTTTTTTTCCATTCTGAGAAAAATCTCAGCCATTCTTTCTTCTCATGTTGCTTTCCCTCACTCATTCTTTCCTTTTGTTCAGAATATGCTCTTTTTCTTCTATTTTTTTATTTCTCTCTCTCTTTGATTTACATTATTTTTATCTCTCTGTCAGATTTTGTGTAATAGCTTAACATTATCCTCCAATTCACTAATTTTCTCCTTGGTTTTGTCTAATCTTCAATTTAGCATGCTTAATGAGTTTTTTCAACTTTTCCAACAATTATTTATTTGTAAAAGTAGTTTCTTGATATTTACTTTGTTAATTTTTATAGCCTCATAATTTTACCATACTTGAAATTCTGTTTTTTCTTTCTTTGAATATATGAAGTATATCCTGTATCTGAGACTTTTAATACTTTTGTCTGATTTTTCAGTTTGATTTCTGCTAATCTTGCTTATGGTGACTTGTTTCTCATGTGTTTAGCGAATTTACAAATTTTGAGCTTATGTGTCTTCTACATTTGTTGAAATTTTTTAAGTCTACTATTGTAGATAGATAGAATATTTGAAATGCTAAGATAAAATAATTTCTAATATAAAAATTTGTATCCAAAGAAACTATCTCCCAATATCAAGCCTGAAATAAAGAGGTTTTCCAAAAACTGATAAATAAAAACTGAACAAGATTACCACAAAGATGCTCCAAAAGAATTCCAAAAGAATTCCAAAAGAATCTTCAAAGGATGAATGAATGAAGAAGAATGATTGAAGAAGGTCAAATATTCCACTCATATTATGAGCCAAAAAAAAGCACTGCTAAACTTGAGTAAATTGAACAAGTAGACTAGATAAAACAATAATAAAAATGTTCAATATGTGGGCCGCATTTTTAGATAATAATGTCACCAATTGAGAGAAGTATGATTTGGGATACAGAATTTTAAGTTCTTTTTCTTGATTGACAGGATGGTGAAAAATATTAGTTGACTATAGAGTTTGCTAACTACATCAGCAAATATTAAAAGAATAAAATTACAAAAGTGTAACCCTCAAATTAGTAGGAAGAACAAAATTGGGGAAAAGGGAATTTCAAAAATACAGAAAGGAACAAATAGAATGCACTAAATAAAATGGAATAAATAAAACCTAAGACCTCAATAAACATAACCAATTTAAATAGACTAATTTCTCCAGGAAAAAAAAAAATTGTGAAACTAGACTTTTTAAAAATCAAGATATATTCCAATTAAAAGAAATGCACCTGATACATAAAGTTTTCAGTAAATTTCTAACATAAAAATATATATAAGTGCTAACCAATAAAAGTTGACATGACAAAAACAAACATACAGATGAAGGAAACAGAAGAGAGAACCCAGAAATAAACCCACAGGCCTGTGGTCAATTAATCTTCAGCAAAGGAGGCATGGATATACCATGGAAAAAAGACAGTCTCTTCAACAAATGGTGTTGGGACACCAGGATAGCCTCATGTAAATCAAAGAAATTAGAACCTTCCCTCACATCATATCTAGATATAAACTCAAAAATGGCGTAAAGACTTAAATATAAGATTTAAGAGCCAGAATCCCAGGTTTGAGTTTTAATTTCCGCCGCTTGGTAGCTTTGTAATACAGAGCCACTTAAAGTAAATTATATACCTATATCCCTGATAGCTCAGTTGTTAAAGAATCCACCTGCAATGCAGGAGACCTGGGTTCAGTTCCTGGGTTGGGAAGATTTCCTGGAGAAGGGAAATGCTACCCACTCCTGTATTTTGGCCTGGAGAATTCTGTGGTCTGTATAGTCCATGGGGTCACAAAGATTCAGACATGACTGAGCGACCTTCACTTTCAAGAAATGTTCAGTTTACAAAACTTAGATTATCTTTTCACTCTCCATATGTCATCATTCATCAAGTGTACTTTTTTCAGGTTTTAACATCTTCAAAATTGACATAATCACTGGTGTCTTGGCGTCACTGTCGGTGATGTTGAAATTGTGAAGTGTTTATCACTGACTGTGAATCTACAAACATGACTGTTTAATTCCTGGTAATTCAACTAATTGCAATCCCTTGATATTTTGGTCAGTAAACCAAATAAGGATCTTTCGTGGAAGGAATATAAACTCTTACTGGCATCTAAATAGTTAGATGGAATTGACACTGTAATTAAGAATATTAATTCTTAAGAACATTCTGAGTATCTAATGGACAGCATAGTCACTAGAGGCTATTATAGTGAACTTGAAATTTGCTAACAGGGTAGATAGTAAGTGTTCTCACTGAATACAAGCAAGCAGGGCTTCAGTGGTAAAGAATCCGCCTGCCAATGCAGGAGGCAATAGTTGGATCTCTGGTCTGGGAAGATCCCACATGGCCCTTGGCATCTAAGCCCCTGGACAACAACTACTGAACCTGTACTCTAGAGCCTGGGAGCCAAGACTAATGAAGCCCTGGGCCCTAGATCCCTTCTCTGCAACAAGAGAAACCACCACAGTGAGAAGCCCATACTCACCGCATCTAGAGAAAGCCTGTGCGCAGCAGCAAAGACCCAGCACAGCCAAAAATGAATAAATAAATAAAGTCATTAAAAAAATAAAGTGGGAAGAGATATGATTTCTTAAAAAGCAAGCAAACAAAAAAAAATAAAAGTTTAGTATGTGAAATGAAAGATGTGTTAACTTGATTGCAGTCATTTCCCAATGTATATCAAATCATCGCATTGTACCCTTTAAATATATTACAATTTTATTGTCAATTATGCCTTCATAAAGCTGGTGGAAAGATCCTAATCTAATCCTCCCCTGCCCTCCTGACCTGATCTCTCATCCTAGGTATGAGCTGCATAGGGCATCCATCGCCTCCATCCAATATACACCTTACATTCTTTGCCTCAAACACCAGCCCCAGGCCTTAATACTGGTTGTTGATTCTACTTAGAATTCCATCCCCTACAAATTCCTACAATTGTTTCTTCCTACTCCTTAGGTTTTCAGTGAAATTATATTTCCTCTGAGAAAATATCCATGGTCACATGATCCAAAATAACCCCCACTCCACTCCTCTATTTCATCTTGTCCTCAAGTTCTTGTTTCTATGTCACTTGCTTCTGTTTAAATTTATTCGTTAAATGTCTGCTTCTCCCCCTAGCCCACATAGACATTTAAATTGGGTATAACTCCAAAAGGGCAGTGTTCTTACCCATCTTTGCAACTGCAACTCCAGTTCTAAATTTCCTCCTGGCCTCCAGTGGGATCTTTGGCTTGAACTAGTGAATGCTCACAGCCACCTAATGCAGTGGGTAATGGCATTCTTGTTTTACAATTGGAAATTCAGGCTTAGAACACTTGGCTCAAACACTCAGCTGTTAAGTAAACAAGATTCCAAATCCAGGCCTGTTGTCCACAACACTTGACTCTCCTCCTAGGTCAGGAAGTGACTCTTTTTAAGCAACAGGAAATTGAGAAGACATTCCACTCAAATGCATAGTGGGAGTCTGTTAAGATATTTGCAATTCAAGATCCTTGGTTAGTAGGAAAAATAAAAGATAATTTTAAGACATTTTTTAATGTGATTTTCATTTGGCACAACTTGCCTTTTGCACATTTGTAATATTCTACCCTCTTCTCTTTGTTTGGCTAACTTCTACTTGTCCTTCATGCCCCACTTTGATGCCATCTCCTCTTGGATATGTATTCTGACTTTTTAGACCTGGGCTGGGTGCTCATATTATGTTCACCTAGAGCACCTTGGAAATGAATCCTCTTATTACTCTGTACCGTAATTAACTGTTTACTTGCTCAAAGTCCTTGGAGGGACATAGTCTTGATCACTGCTATTATATACCTACTACTGTGTCTAGTGTATATGGTCTGTGTGCAAAACTTATGCAGTTGAATATGTCATGGTCCTTCAATGGCAATATGAAGAAAAAAGACTGTCCACACTTTTAGCAAAATAATCACAACAATTTCATCAATAAATATTTACTATTCTGATCACTGAGGTTACAAAAGGGGACAAGGCAAGCTACCATCTTGGAACGTACTGAAAATCAACCAAATACATAGCGTCTACACTATATTGTGTGTCTGCATGCATGCTCTGTCTTGTCCAACTCTTTGCAACCCCATATACTGTAGCGCCACCAGGAGCCTTTGTTTATGAGATTATCCTGGCATGAATACTGGAGTAGGTTGCCATTTCCTCCTCCAAGGGATCTTCCTGATCCAGGGATCAAACCCCCATCTCCAGCTTTTCTTGCATTGGCAGGCAGATTCTTCAGCACTGAGCCACTTGGGAAGTCTACAGTATATAGTACATTATGTCAAATGGTGATGAGTCCTATGGAGGAAAATAGTCTAAGAGGAGCAGGCAGTAGCCCACAGTTGCTGCTTTACACACTGTGATGGTATCCTCAAGTGGGGAAGAATAACTAAGCAAGTATATGAGTGAGAAAAAATCCAGTCAAAGAAGAGGATGAGCAAAGGTCCCGATGTGAAAGAGGACCTGATAAGTTTCCAGACTGTGTGGCTGAAAGAGAACATTTACAGGAGAAAAAAGAAAATAATAGGAAATGAGGTTAAAGAAGTAGCCCAGTCATGCGGTGGCTTTTAGCCATCAGGTATTGTTCCAAATGCAATAGAAGCCCTTGGAGAAGTATCTCTTCGGTGCTTGACAAAGTAAATTGGGACATACTGACCTTTTCTACCCCACTGGGGTCTCTGTTGGTTAGATTTCCTAAGGAAGTCATTCTTCCAGCTTCTTCGCACTCTAGCAAGCCCGTATGTCTTTCTGTCCATATTGTTCTAGATTTTTCCCAGTACCACTGCCTAATCTTCTTCCAGATAGTTCATGGAGAGCTTCTGGTAGGAAAAAAATTTGAACATCTTCTTGTTGGGGACATGTGGGTCACATCTGGATTTAATGGATTCCAATGGTTTAACTATGATAGTGTCCTCAGTTAATGTTTGTTGCTTGGGTTTATCTCCTCTCCGCTAAGGCTACCATTTTGTTTCTCTTCCTGGTAAGTCATACTTTCAACATCTCAAGCTATAGCACACTATGGCAACACACCTCTGGGAATGAAGTCACCCGGGAGCTAAATCTTCTGTTTGATACCTAGGTTTTGTGGGGAGTGTTATTAAGTAGTTTGCTGGAATGGCACTGAGTTTGTTCTTTCACTACTAAGTTGCTTTGTGTGGGTCCACACACACACTCTTACACAATCAAAAGCAAGAAGCTATAGTGTTTTGTGATTTTGATGCTACAATGTCAAGATAATAATTTTTTTGCTTTTTAATTATCTAGGATTACTGTATTAATCTTCATGAAACCTTGCAATAAATGATTATGATACTTAGGAATATGTAAGAAAATACAATGAATTCCCCAGGAATAATATGGCACTGCATTGACCAGCACAATTACTGACAAAATGTGAATTGATCAGTCATAAGTTAGTGAAGACTGCCACAGTGTGGTTATAGTACCTAATTTCATATAAACTTGACCAAAAAGTTTTTTGAAGCTAAAATAGGATTACTTTGTTGCTATTAAAGTTTCTTCCATAACTGCACATTAAAATAAAAAATTTAAATCTGTCAGTCGTTTAGCTTAAAGATTCTCTTCAAATAGACACATATGGTGATTTGTTATTAATAATTAAATGCCAAAAGTCACACTACTGGTAAATGGATGAGCAGTGCTGAATTTTACTTTTATCTGATTTCAAGTTCTATGCTTTCAATAATCTATGATGTAAGCAAACGCCTGTATAACCTAAAAGATATCCTCCACCTCACCCCACCACCACTGCAATAACTAATGATCTTGGCTTCACAGGCCTATAGGATCAATTACTACACATATTTTTCAGAAATCACATTAATACCTCAAACAGGACTTATCAGGTTTGAGGGACTTTACAGTAATTTTGTCAAACAGAAGAGACAGATAGTAATATTCATTTTTTTTCAAGCAAAGAGAATTTAAAATTCAAACTATATAGGTATAATTTTATATGGCACTTAAGTGACAGAAATCAGACAGGGGGTTTCTGGCTTACAGTCTGTACATTTGGATGATTATGAGAACATGTGGGGTCAGAGGTCAGGAGACCAGGACCGCAAGCTAATCTCTGTCTGATTAGTTGTATTGTGGTAAGCAGGTCACTTAAATGCCTGAGTTTCTAGTTTTTTTTTGTAAAGAAATTAACCCTACTCCCCTTGCTTGTCTTTAGAGACTCTCCTATCAATCAAATGAAATAGCATGTTAAACACCTTTTCACAGACTGTGAAGTACATGTATGTTAGCTGTTTTATTATTTTCTTTCTACCACCACAATATAAAAATGCTTCAATAATGTGGTGAAGTTTAATCATTGTTTTTCAAAATGCAATTAACTGATAACTGTAACCTAAGCTAAAGTGTCCATTTTAAATTACTCATTCAAAATTAGGATTTTTATACCAGTCTGAAAAAATGCATAATCATCAAATTCTTACCGATATCGTATCATTTAGGGATACAATGCTATTAACTTAGTAAAGAGTCTCCACTAAGTACAACATATATATTACATGTAGTAAAACAGATCTGGAGTTACAGAAGGTGTGCTTTAAGGATAATGTGATAGTAATTCTGATATTAGATAAACCTTCAAAAAATCCAAACCCTGTACACAAAGGAGGTGAAGATAACCCACATCTCACAGGACCTAACATGGTAATAAATTTAGACATTTGCTCTTTAAAACTAGCTGGAAGACCATCTCCTTGAGCAGCAGGTGACATCAGTAATTTCATAAAAGGTTCTTGAAAGTATTGCCAAGGAGTCAAGGGGTATATTTCCTATATGTGGTTCAGACCTGTTCAAACTCTGTAACTCAAGGTTATCTGTTTTTATACCTATCATTAGTTATTAGTCATGAAATGAGTTCAAGCAAGTTCTGAAATAAGGTTATCTACATCCTTTTATGTTACAACATTGTTATAAAATTAACATAGCAGCTTTAAAGAGCATTTCCCCATTCACAAAACAATGTAAGAAATTCTGGTCATTAACAACTCTTATTGTCCAGTCCCTGAGTCCTCCAAAGGACAGTCACCTATAGGGGGTGCCATAGTGCAGATAAACACGGGAGTGCAGGTGAAGGAAAGAACCATAGAGGAGAAATGGTCCTCTTTTGCCCTTAGGATGAAGGTCAGGAAAAAAGTTGAGAGCAGTTCAGTTCAGTTCAGTCGCTCAGTCGTGTCTGACTCTTTGCGACCCCCTGTACTGCAGCACGCCAGGCCTCCCTGTCCATCACCAACTCCCGGAGTTTGCTCAAACTCATGCCCATCGAGTCAGTGATGCCACCCAACCATCTCATCCTCTGTTGTCCCCTTCTCCTCCTGCCTTCAATCTTTCCCAGCATCAGGGTCTTTTCCAATGAGTCAGTTCTTTGCATCAGGTGGCCAAAGTATTGGAGTTTCAGCTTCAGCATCAGTCCTTCCAATGAACACCCAGGACTGATTTCCCTTAGGATGGACCGGTTGGATCTCCTTGCAGTCGAAGGGACTCTTAAGAGTCTTCTCCAATACCATAGTTCAAAAGCACCAATTTTTCGGCGCTCAGTTTTCTTCACAGTCCAACTCTCACATCCATACATGACCACTGGAAAAACCATAGCCTTGACCAAATATGAGAGCAGCTAGCACCTGGAAAAGCTAGGATTTTGCAGAAATTACAGGCCCGGGGACAATATGTATAAAGGCATGACTGAGAATGTGTTAAAAATGGGAAGGCAATTCTCCAGTGTGTTGGGTAGATCATTCACTTTTAGGTTTTCATTATGTCTTTCTCATTACTCCATTTTATTCCTGGGTATCTTTATTCACAGTAGCAAACAAAATGAACAAAAAGATGGTAGAATCATTTTTAAAAACATGTGTTACACTATTGCAATCCAATTACATATTATACATGTTTTCTAAGTGCAGGATATGCTCTGAAGTTCTATTTCTCATTAGAGAAATGTAACTATATGTGCATTAACAGACCTATTGATGTGGCAGTGTTAGTCACTCAACTGCGTCGGACTCTTCGCAACCCCATGGACTGTAGCCCACCAGGCTCCCCTGTCCATGGGATTCTCCAGGCAATACTGGACTGGGTTGCCATACGCCTCCCCCAGGGTATCTTCCCTATCGAGAGATCCAACCCTGGTCTCCCTCATTGCAGGAGGATTCTTTGTGGTATGAAGACGTGCTAATGTAGAACAATTTTGGAAGAATGCTTCCATCTAGTGGTCAAACCGAGATTTTCAGTCAGTTCAGTTGCTCAGTCGTGTCCGAGTCCCGAGTCTTTGCGACCCAGTGGACTGCAGCACGCGGGGCCTCCCTGTCCATCACCAACTCCCGGAGCTTGCTCAATCTCATGTCCATCGAGTCGGTGATGCCATCCAACCATCTCATCCTCTGTTGTCCCCTTCTCCTCCTGCCTTCAATCTTTCCCAGCATCAGGGTCTTTTCCAATCAGTAAGTTCTTTGCATCAGGTGGCCAAAGTATTGGAGTTTCAGCTTCAGCATCAGTCCTTCCAATGAACACCCAGGACTGCTCTCCTTTAGGATGGACTGGTTGGATCTCCTTGCAGTCCAAGGGGCTCTCAAGTGTCTTCTCCAACACCACAGTTCAAAAGCATCAGTTCTTCAGCACTCAGTTTTCTTTAAAAATCCAACTCTCACATCCACACATGACCACTGGGAAAATCATAGCTTTGACTAGACGGACCTTTGTTGGCAAAGTAATGTCTCTGCTTTTAATATGCTGTCTAGGTTGGTCATAGCTTTTCTTCCAAGGAGTAAGCATCTTTGAATTTCAAGGCTGCAGTCACGATCTGCAGTGATTTGGAGCTCCCCAAAATAAAGTCTGTCATGGTTTCCATTTTTCCCCATCTATTTGCCATGAAGTGATTCACTTACATGCAAATATATTTCTCAGTGTTTCTTATGAGTTTTATATACTGATTAAATATCTTGTTATTCATTAATATTTAATAATTTCTCATTTATTTTCAGCTATTGGGGGTACTAACAATTAAGTCTTATACCTGGTCTCTTGATTCTTGAGGAAATATCTTCTGTAAAGAAAGAATAAGTCTCAAAAAAAGACCTTGTATCTGTTAAAGTTTTGTTGCTGTCAATTCTTAATTAATTAATTTTAATTGGAGGATAATTGGTTTACAATATTGTGATGGTTTTTGCTATACATCCACATGAATCAGCAACAGGTACACATGTGTCCCCTCGATCCTGAACCCCCTCCCACCTCCCTCCCCACTCTATCCCTCTGGGGTGTCCAGGGCACTGGCTTTGGGTGCTCTGCTTCATGCATCGAAATTGCACTGGTCATCTATTTTACATATAGTAATGTACACGTTTCAGTGCTGTTCTTTCAAATCACCCATTCTTGCCTTCTCCAATGAGTCCAGATCTTTATATCTGTGTCTCCCTTGTTGCCATGAATGTAGGACCATCAGAACCATTTTTCTAAATTCCATATATATGCGTTATTGTGCACTATTTGTCCTTCTCTTTCTGACTTACTTCACTCTGTATAATAGGCTCCAGATTCATCCACCTCATTAGAACTGACTCAAATGTGTTCCTTTCTATAGCTGAGTAATATTCCATGGTGTAAATGTACCACGACTTCCTTATCTATTCATCTGCTGATGGACATCTAGACTGCTTCCATGTTCTAGCTATTGTAAATACTGTTGCAATGAACGTTGAAATACATGTGCCTCTTTCAATTCTGGTTTCCTCGGGATGTATACCCACGAGTGGGATTGCTGGATCATATGGACTTGATGGACATGGGTTTGAGTAAACTCTGGGAGTTGGTGGTGTACAGGGAGGCCTGACTTGCTGCGATTCATGGGGTCGCAAAGAGTCGGACACGACTGAGCAACTGAACTGAACTGAACTGAAGTGATGGCAGTTCTATTCCCAGTTTTTAAAGGAATCTCCACACTCTTCTCCATAGTGGCTGTACCGGTGTACATTCCCATCAAGTGTAAGAGGGTTCCCTTTTCTCCACACCTCTTCCAGCATTTATTGCTTGTAGGCTTTTTGATGTGACTGGTGTGAGATGATATCTCATCTCGTGGTTTTGATTTGCATTTCTCTAATAATGAGTGATGTTGAGCATCTTTTCATGTGTTTATTAGTCATCTGTATGTCTTCTTTGGAGAAATGTCTGTTTAGGTCTTTTGCCCACTTTTTGATTGGGTTGTTTTTTTTTTTTCCTGGTATTGAGCTGCATGTGTTGCTTGTACATTTTGGAGATTAATTAAACTTTTTATACACCCTTTATCATTTGATAGTCATAGCCATCTTATGAGAATATAAAAACATTTAATCTTATTCCCCCTATTATAGGTGAGCAAACAAAACATAACAGTGTAAGAAATTTACCCCAAGGGTGTCATGCAAAAAACTGCCTCATCAGGACAATTCAGTTTGAATGCTCCATTTTCTTGATGCCTTAACATTAACTCTCTTGGTAAAGCTATGAATCCTTTATGTGATATGAATCATATCAATTTAGTAAGTCTGGAATTTGAAAGATGTGAAGGTTTTCATAATAAAACATTAGTCGGCATAGGCTACTTAATGCCAGTGTAATGACTCCTAGATCTCAGGAATTTCACACAAGAAAGTGGTACTTCTCATCTTGATTCAGCAATAACATCACATCTGCTTGCAATTTATCAGGGAAATAAATGGGAGCAAATTACAGGTTTGAGGAGGATTACTTTCCACCACAGGAGCTATACTCCGTTTTCTCATTTATAACAGGCATATAAAGTAAGGCTCTTGGATCATTGGGCTTGCAAAGCATTACTGTGTTTTTGCTTTTATTTCTGTTTTGTTTTGTTCCCATAAGGACCTCAAGATCACAGAATTGTTTTCATCTTAATCCTTAGCTCCTGGTGTTTTTATGATTGGTCCATGTATGCATGCACGTGTGCTAAGTCACTTCAATTGTGTCCAACTCTCTGTGACTCTCTGGACTGTAACCTGCCACACTCCTCTGTCCATGGGAGTCTCCAGGCAAGAATACTGGAGATGGTCGCCATGCCCTCCTCCAGGGGATCTTCCCCGCCCAGGAATCGAACCCACATCTCTTATGTTTCCTGCATTAGCAGGTGGCTACCACCAGTGCCACATGGGAAGCCTGGTCCATGTATAGCTCTCTTCTAAGTACGTATATATGCCTGCGTGTGTGTATTTAATAAGGTAATAAGCACCTCTGGCGGAGAAGGCACTGGCACCCCACGCCAGTCCTCTAGCCTGGAAAATCCCATGGACGGAGGAGCCTGGTAGGCTGCAGTCCATGGGGTTGCTAAGAGTCGGACACGACTGGCAACTTCACTTTCACTTTTCACTTTCAAGCATTGGAGAAGGAAATGGCAACCCACTCCAGTGTTCTTGCCTGGAGAATCCCAGGGATGGGGGAGCCTGGTGGGCTTCTGTCTACAAGGTTGCACAGAGTCGGACATGACTGAAGTGACTTAGCAGCAGTAGCAGCAAGCACCTCTGAACATAACAGCAAATATGAAATTTCAGACTTTGGCAGTAAGTTACATCTAGTTGTGTGGTCCCCACTCCATCCACCTGCTAATCAACACACGCCCCCTAAGCCAGGAGGGAGTTACCTCATAGCTGACCAGTGGGCCAAGCTGTTTCATCTCTGCACCTCAATTCATGCAGTTACTCAGACTTAGGACTTTCTCCTAACTTCTCATGGCTTCATAAAAGTGAAGTCGCTCAGTCGTGTCCAACTCTTTGCGACCCCGTGGACTGTAGCCTACCAGGCTCCTCTGTCCATGGGATTCTCCAGGCAAGAGTATTGGAGTGGGTTGCCATTTCCTTCTCCAGGGCATGGCTTCATGAACCCACCTGTAAATGCTGAAGCCCATATTCTTCTTGACCTTCCCAAAATGTACATGATAACTAGCACACAATTCAGAAATCCTAAAGGTATTTCATATTTGTTTCTTTTTTTACTCAACAAAAATATCATAAATTCCTTAATGACAAGGGTCTTCATTTCATATGTGTCCCTCAAAATGAATTTATATTGTTTACCATGCATTATCCCATTAGCAAAATATACTGTGCCAATCTCTAAAATGTGCTTTCCCAGGTACAGAGTCACCAGACAAAATAAGTGGTGTGATTACTCTTTTAAAAATAAGTAGCCTTTAAACTGGAAAAGGCAGTGGAAACCCACTCCAGTACTCTTGCCTGGAAAATCCCATGGACGGAGGAGCCTGGCAGGCTTCAGTCCATGGGGTTGCTAAGAGTCAGATACGACTGAGTGGCTTCACTTTCACTTTTCACTTTTGTGCATTGGAGAAGGCAATGGCAACCCTCTCCAGTGTTCTTGCCTGGAGAATCCCAGGGACGGGGGAGCCTGGTGGGCTGCCAACTAGGGGGGTCGCACAGAGTCAGATACGACTGAAGAAGCAGCAGCCTTTAAACATTTCTGATCATTATTGTTGTTGTTTAGTTGCTGAGTCCTATCCAACTCTTTTGTGACCCCATGGACTATAGCCCACCAGGCTCCTCTGTCCAAGGGATTCTCCAGGCAAGAATACTGGAGCGGGTTGCCATTTCCTCCTCCAGAGGATCTTCCCGACCCAAGGATCGAACCTGGGTCTCCTGCATTGGCAGATGGATTCTTCATCACTGAGCCACATGAGCAGCCCACAAAAACACACAGACCATGACTAACACAAATTATGCCCATTGAATGAGGAAGTTGTGTGAGATCCAATTGCCAGTTTGGATGGTCCATTTGAAATGGGCAAATTTTAAATGTCAAATAGGCAGTTTGAAATGTCAGGAAGCAGTGTGATCAGGCTTCCTCGGGTTGTGTTTCAGACAGGTAGAACAAGTGAGGCAGGCACACTTTTGGCCATGTTAAAGTTTCCCCATCCCCTCCCCACTGCACTGATTCAGGAGTCCTCTTATTTTGTCAATACATCAAGGTTTGAATGCATTTACAGTGGGGGAGGGGTGGGTTTTAGCACCTGTAGTAGGGGTATGTTATTATTTGATCTGAACCAGTATTTCTCTTTTTCCAAACCAGTATTTTTTGAATTTCCAATCTAATTTTCCTTTTCTGAGGCCAATAACTGGTTTTTTCTAGCTAATTTTTCTTAAGTTATCATTTGAGGACATATCCCTTCAGACCGTGACAGAGATCTGGCGGCTGATGGTTCCTTGAAAGGAAGCAATCCTATAGAAAGGTTAGCAAGGTGGTTTCCTCTAGCTTCTAGAAAGTCAAGTGTAGAATGCCCCAGAATCTTACTAAGAGCTAAAATGGCAGGTAACAATGTCATATTCAATAATTCCTGGCCATAAGGGCCATTTTAAATTTTATTTCTCCTGCAAGTAAGGAAGACATGTTACTTCCACAACATTCCAAAATCATGAACTACTTCAAAATATGTCTACTGTCAGTGTAAATATTGGCAATTTTGCCCTTGGTTAAAGTACAAACTTATGTAAGAGTATATAATTCATCCTGTTGGGTCAACATGGTCATAGGGAAGTATGCTGCCTCAACAATATCAACAGGATTGCAATAGCGTATCCAGCACAGTATTTGCCATTGTGATCCTTTAAATAGAAGCATCGGTGAACCATGAGAAGTCAGTGCTACTCAGAGACTTTCCCTGCAGATGATCCCTCTGGAGGAGACCTGTCAGCATTAAGTAGATAGAGCTAAGGATGCTGACACTTTCCATTTCAACCTAACACTACCGAGTACATTCTGGTTTTCATTAGCATATTTTTTGAGAATTTCATTCTTCCTCTGAGATGAGAAACCTGGCTTCCATTACACTTAATACATTTAATTAATCTCCATTTTCATCGTCAGTGCTCTTCCTCTACCTGGATGTCTTCTGACACTGTGCTTATTCTGATCTCCTACTTTGATTCGTGGTGGCTCCATGACCATCACCATCTCTGCCTACCTGTCTCTGCCCCACCTGATGGCTTTAGGATGAAATAGTCTAGGAATTAAAAAGAGTGGAAGAGGAAAAGAAAAGAAAGAGGAATGACTGCCAAAATTTTTTATGAAGGTTTTCAATATCAGAATAAAGCACTTGTGTCTAAGATTTTCTTTCATAGAAATGAAATATGTGTCTAGGTACACACACACATATACATGCACACACACTAAACTTTATCTTAGTGTTTTTATTACTTAACAAAAAAAAGTTGCCTGAAATTTGTCAGCCTATATTGGGTGAAGTAAAGTAGGTCCCAGTCAAGAACATGAACAACAAGCAAATGCTTATGTCAAAAAGCAAAGAACTAAGCCAAAATTACCGGTGCAGGTGGACAATTTGCAGGACGACTAAGAGGACATCTCACTCATCAGCCATTCATTGAGTCAGAGATGACAGGATGAAAAAATGCATTTATAGATTTAATTTGCCATCAAAATGTGTTTTTATAAAATCAGAACTCTAGCAAATTTATAAATGAACAAATTGTTAACACTGAACTAGTTAAGGAGCCTCTGTAGGTAATGGCATTTAAGAAACCAGAAGCCTGTGAACAAAGAGAAAGCAAGGATCCTAGATCATTCCGGTTTTATAATCACTAGTGTTTAAAGTTTCCATCTAATTAATTTCTTGGAAACACATCAGTTATGATATAAAGGCCATGAGGTCAAGGGCGTGGGACACCAGCTCAGACATTAGTAACCTTGGACAAATCTCTCAAGCTCTCTGGTGGTGGTTTGGTTGCCAAGTCATGTCCGACTCTTGTGACCCCATGGACTGTAGCCCTCCAGGCTCCTCTGTCCATGGGATTCTCCAGGCAAGAATACTGGAATAAGTTAGCCATTTCCTTCTCCAGGGAATCTTCCCAGCCCAGGAATTGAATTCACGTCTCCTGCATTGCAGGCAGATTCTTTACCGACTGAGCTACAAGGGAAGCTTTCTGGTCTTGTTATTTCCCAGGGGGTATTTTGAAAGACAAATGAAATATAAACAGTATTGCCACATCTTGAAAAAAATAAGTGAAAATTAAATTTTTACATTTCCCACTCTGTTCTGGGCACATTGGTCTCTTTCTTATTCCTGGAACATGCTTGGCGCTCTACCTGAGAGCATATGTATCTGCAATCCCCTCTGCTGGGTGTGTTCTTCCCTTAAATATCCACAGACCCTGCCCACTCAGCTCCAGTATTCTCGCCTGGGAAATCCCAGGGACAGAGGAGGCTGGTGGGCTACAGTCAGTGAGGCTGCAAAAGAGCTGGACACAACTTAGCGACTAAAGAGCAACAGCAACCATCTCAGTGTGACCTTCCCTGGGGCTAACATTCTAGGGATTTATTTGTACAGTTTATTGTTGGTCATCTCCATTAGAAAGTAAGGGCCTTCAAAGTGTGAAAGTGATTGAAGCTGGGTCCCCTGCATTGCAGGCAGATTCTTTGCCACCTCAGTCACCAGGGAAGCCCAAGGTCGGTGAAGGTAGGCACTTTTGTCATTGTTGTCCGATGCTGTGTCCCCAGACCCTGCAACACGCCTGATGGCCTGTAGAGGGCAATCATTCGCCATGTGCACGGATCAACCAACGAATGAACTTTCAGGGGTTCCCTTCCTGTTACCTTGTCTTTCTTCACGGGTAGAAACGTGAATGAAGGTTAGAGGAAAAAAGACACATGAACAGAGAGATTAAAGAATGGTAGACTCAGAGCAAGAAAAGTGAGGAAGCCCTTCTATTTGAGATACTAACTCTGAATGTTAGCGGTTCAACAATAACAAGCCACAGTCATGCAATACAGACTGTCCCTAAGACAAGTCTTTCAGATTCAGCACTTGTCACTCTTCTGGATTTTTCTCTGAGGTCCACTGCTGTCTGTTGCACAAGTGGGATAGTATCAGCAAAGTAAACTAGAAGGGGTTACATGTTTTTTCCCTATATTCTGAATAAATAAACACCATTTGCTCAAAAAACACATACTTTCTCTTCTAAGAAAAATCACCATGATTTAAAATGTTGTTTCACATTTGAGTTTAGGGTTAACAATTTTTGTGTCTGAAAGCCATGAGTCTGAGCATCTGTCATAGCCACAGCGCAATAGTTCATTAAAGATAACAAAAACTCAGTTACCTCTTGTTTATTTGTATACAGATGTATTTATTTCATATATGCATATATAAATAAAAAATAGTGTTGTCTCATGGCATGAATAAATCCAGTCAGTGAATTATACTCACACACAATACAAAGTCTTACTTTTAAAGATTGAACTGTTAAATATTCTAAAAAAGGAACCACCTTTTTAAAAAGAGGACACATAGATAGTTGGTGAGGAATGTCTAAAAAATACAGTATATGTCCCTACATTTGCATCAGGAAATTCATACTGATAGAAAATGTAGCTGAGTTATATTTTTACAAAATTGACATCATCTGTCAATCTAGCAAAGTTTTACAAGTATGGTTCTCATGCAGCTAAGTAACTGCAACTTTGAGTATCAACCAGTCTCTCAAGATCAGTGCTAATACCTGTCCTGGGATTTTAAATCCAGTTGTGGAATTTCAAACTGCCTCCGCATCAGAAATTGCTACCCTTTCCAGTACACAAACTATGCTGTGGGTTTGCTTAGAAACTCCTTGTTGAAGAATCTTCTTGCCTCAACACTACTGAGGGAAACAGAGCAACGCGACGGATTCTGCCTTCTATATTCGATGCTTTCGACTATAGCATTCTTTATTACCTGCAAATAGAGGCAAAAGATGTATAATTAGTGTTATTCGGAACTCACTGAAACAGTTGTTTGGCCAAGATATACATATCTCTATGTATCTACATAACCTATCTATCACTATCATCTGTCTATCTATCTATAAATAAGGCAAGTCTGAGAAGTTTACATCATAGCTCCTCCCACCCAGAGCTGGTATGGCCCACGTGGCCTTGGAGATGTGTAGGGATTTCCCATTTCCTCATGCAGTCTCCATGGGCAAGCCGGGAGAAATGTGTGACTTGGGTGATGCTAACCTACATTAATCTTCTGTGACTTATGTGAGACCCGCTGGGCAGGGCCCTCTGTTCTCTAGTGATAACTTTAAACAAACTGTCATGTTCTAGGAAGAGGGATTTATCATGGGAATGTGACACCTTTATTTGCTTTGTAATTTTTAATTTTTATATGAGTTTTTCCCATAAGACAATTATATATATAATTTTAATTTAATTTTAGCTTTATTTTATAATTTTCCAATTTAATTATAATTTTATAATCATAATTAAAAGTTACAATTTAATTATAATTTTACAGTCTATATATAATTATATATATAATTGTCTACTGAAAAAGATGAGTTCAAATGTTAGTGAGTCTTTTAAGTAAAGCAGATATACACTGACCCCATCTTTCCCATGAGCCAGGGAAACATAATGCTACAGAAATAGAAGAGGGGGCTTCAGGTCTATAATGGAGACCTTGTTAGACGGCCTCCAGGCACAGGGACTTCTTGGCTGTGGAGATCAAGGGGAATTAACTTATATCCCCCAGGCTATTTCTTCTTCTTTAAAATGGAAATAATAATATTAATCTGGGATTTTGTGGGAACTGGAGATCATTTATTAATGCCTGGCATATAGGAAACATTTCACAACTAGCATCTATTTATTGTTGGTATTTTCACTAACCACACATGAGAAAATTTAGGAGCTTTCCCTTAGGTGGGAGGCTGTAATATTTACTAGAAATAAACCCACCATATATAGCCAATAGCAGATTTTTTGTGGTAAAAGTCAGTAAATCAATTCCACTATCAAATGTGCCCTTCTATGTCTCCTTTTAATTAATCTCACTGTCATTCTAGAAATCATGTCAGCAAGTTTTCAGTAAGTTTCTCTTGAAAAGAGCACCAAAGCAACATGAGACATACCAACCCTCATTTCAGAGAACCCAAGTAAAATTAAAAATCAGCTATTTACATCCCAAGTACCTAAAAACCTTTAAAATATATAAAAGATCACTGGGGACATTACATTGATGACTGCAGTCAACCCCTTTACAATGAATTCATGAGCACAAAAAAAATATCAATGTTCGAGCAAAAGCAACAATATGAATATTACAAATTAGTGAGTTTATCATAGGTGGAATCTGGCAGATACTTTTAATAAAGGGTCATTCTTATCAAGGAAAATGGATATCCACATTTATAACTCTGAAAAACTCAAATCACATGCAATTAGAATATGCAAGCCGAACCACTAGGTGGCACATTAACACCGTGAAACCATTAACCAGGATATCAGACTATTGCAGAAAATACTCATTGGTTTGATGTATCAACAGGAATGGCTGAGCTTAATACTACATCAGTTGCTAAATTCAAACCTTTTGGCATGATCCGTGGTACAACTAGACATGTTCAAAGAGGCATTAAGTTATGTTTGAGCCTTTCTATTTTCTTATTAGAGTAGGAGTAATTATAAATAGGAGATAGTCACTCAGTCATGTCCGACTCTGCAATCCCATGGGCCGTAGCTTGCCAGGCTCCCCAGTCCATGGAATTCTCCAGGCAAGGATACTGGAGTGGGTAGCCATTTCCTTCTCTAGGGGATCTTCCCGACCCAGGGATCAAACCCAGGTCTCCTACATTGCAGGCAGATTCTTTACCGTCTGAGTCACCAGGGAAGCCTCCGTTGTAAATAGTGTTTATATCTCTTTTTATTTTTTCAGTCCCCTCTGAACGTCACTGAAACTCCAATCCTTCCCATCAGTGTCATTCTAGCACAGATCCTCAGATCTCAACCTCCTCCATCCACATCAGTTCAGTTCAGTTCAGTTCAGTCGCTCAGTCATGTCTGACTCTTTGCGACCCCATGAACCGCAGCACACCAGGCCTCCCTGTCCATCACCTATCCCCAGATAAGACACGGGTCATCTTTCTGGTGCTATTTAATGGTCTCCCAATCTGCCAGATCCTTTAAATATTTGGCAATCAGGGCAAAAAGTAAGAAAACATGCAAAATGTCATCACTCCCCAAAAGGAACAAACTTAGAAACGTGAGATTGGAAACACTCCACAAGTAAGCACTGAATTTTCAGAATAGAAAATTTTAAATGAGCCTCAAAAGAAAGTTACAGTATATTCTGCCAGAGAAAGAAGACTTCCAAATATAACAAAAGGAAAGAGGATAGTCTGGCCTAAATTACTGTGGATTTGCTGGTTAATGCCTGCCTTCTGAATAAAAACTGAAGTGTTATTAAAGCAAAGGCCTTATTGGTCTTGTCATTTTCCATTCTGGCACTTAGAACACGGAAGGGAAAGAATAAATATTTGTAAGATTAATGACTGTCCAGAAGGTGCTCCCTGGAGATCAAATTAAACAGGATAAAGCTCAACCCGTGGGGACAATGAGACTTGAGCTGAGGTGAAGGACAAGCAGGATTTGATACCTGGAGTGGAAAGACCAGGTCTTCTCAGTAAAAGGATAATTTCACAAAGAGGTGGAAGGCATGCACAGGAAACATCTGGGAAGTAGGCCGGCTGGAAAGGAGGCTGTGTAAGGAGTAACTAGGAAATAAGGCTGCTTGAGAGACAGATGGTTCAAAAGTGAGGAAAGAGTGAGGAAAAACAGAACAAAACAACCTATGACCCCATCTCAGCCCCACAACAAAACTGTGTGTCTTCCAGAAATCAGCCACAATAATCCACGACTCAGCTGTCTCACACAGAAATAAAAACACCTACCTCAAAGGCCAGCTCTGAGTGCTCAGGATTTGAAAAGGATGTATCTGGTTTATATCAAGCACTCAAAACTTTTCCTTGTTCTTTTCATGTTGTGCATTATTTATCCTTAGTTCCTAAAACAGTGCCTGGCACAGTATATAGTCAATAAATATGTGTTGAATTAATAAATAAATAAGATGTAAAAAGATTATAGGTAGCATTAAAGGTAAATGAATTTGGGCCTAGTATTTAAGGCCATGATAACCAACAAGGACCTAGTATACTGCACAGGGAACTATACTCAATATTTTGTAGTAACCTAAAAGGGAAAAGAACATGAAAAGGGATATATATAGAGAGAGAGATATGTACATATATATATATATATATAGAGAGAGAGACAGATATATATATATATATGTACACATATATGTGTATATATATAACTGAATCAATGTGCTATATACTTGAAACTAACTTGAACTTTAACATTGTAAATCAGCTATGCGTGTGTGCGTGCTAAGTCATTTCAGTTGTATCTGACTCTGTCAGTCTCTTGGACTGTAGCCCACCAGGCTCCTCTGTCCATGGACTTCTCCAGCAAGAATACTGGAGTGGGTAGCCATTCCTCTCTTCAGGGAAATCAGCTATACTTCAATTTAAAAACAAAAAAATGTCTAGAGATATCACACTTTTAAAAGGCTATGATATATATTAGACTTCTAAATTATTTTGTAAAAGATAAAAACTTTAACTTGTACCTAAATACTCTTAACATGATGAGGAAATACCAACAAATAAAGAAGTAGATACAAATACTTATGGATACATGTTTTTCCTCATTTTGAGTGAAAAGTGAAAGTTGCTCAGTTGTGTCCATCTCTTTGTGACCCCATGGACTATATAGTCCATGGAATTCTCCAGGCAAGAATACTGGAGCGGGTAGCCTTTCCCTTCTCCAGGGGATCTTCCCAACCCAGGGATCGAACCCAGGTTTCCTGCATTGCAGGCAGATTCTTTACCAGCTGAGTCACCAGGGAAACCCTTTCTTCATTTTGGTTAACACCTAATATTGAATACTTTATAGGATCATTGGAGAAAGGATTTTAAAAGCTCATGATTACACAGCATTGGTGTATTATTGAATAAACTGTCACTGTTTTTATAGCATGCCTGCTAAGTTAATACATTGAATGAGTGAGACTGTGTAACAGTAATTTTCCTGGGATAATTGAATCATCAAGTTCCTGGAAAAGAAACCTCGGAAGGTGTGTTACCTCCAGATCAAGGTGACAGTTTATGGGTAGAGCGTGTAACCACGTTACCTGGTCAGCATGCATTTCGTGGAGTTACTCCACGGTCAGGCATCTGCCTCCAGAGGCCTGTATCCTGACACTCTCTACCCCCTCCTCCTATCATATTAAACTCAACAGTTTCAGCCAGTAAGTCGATGACATTTTCTAAATGATTCATGGACATTTTATTACATATTTACTTTGGTACTGGCCATTGTGATCAGTATCCCTGGAGGATACAAGGTAAATAAGGCAAGCCATTGCTTTTAAAAGGTTTAAATTTATAGTTAAAAGCAGAAGATAAATATAAACATGGATAAAAATTAACATCCTTATCAATATTACGCATTTCAGTTTATTGAGTGTCTCATACATGCCAAGCTCTTAAATTATATTCTTTTACTTAATCCTCATCCCGATCTTGTAAAATATATATCACTGCTTCCATTTACAAATGAGGAAAGTATAGTTTGGAAAAGTTAACCAACATGCCCAAGGTCACACAGCAAAAATTTGAGTACCAAACTTGGTCTGACTCCAAAGCCTCTGCATTTTCCACATACCACCTGTGAACCAGTGTAAGTCACTATATGCTTGGTTTCCTTAAAAAAAGACAGACAAAAAGACAAAAAAAAAATTGACATGCTGCCACTGTAAAAGCACTTGAGCAATGTTCAGTGAGAAAGAATTTGGGAGGACTGAGTAAGTGCAGAAACCCGAGGCTGATGAGAAAGCCAGCCTGCCGTCACAGAGTGAAAAGAAACAGAAGCTTCTTAGGATGAACTGGAATTCAGCTTCAGTGAAGCAGGCCCACTGAGATCTCTGGAAATGAAGCAACGAAGCACACAGCTGTCAGAGACAGGCTGGTCTTTTCAGAGTCAAGGTTTAAGTCGGAATGTGAATCGAAGATGAAAATTCGCCTTAAGTCACAGTGGTGGTGGCCACAACGTTGAAAGCTGCCTCCATGGGATGGGCAGCCAGACGTCTGTGCGTGAGAAGAGTTTATATACACAGTGTCCACAGCTGGTGAGCAACTCTGCCAGTCTATGGCAATAAGCATGTGCTGTGTTGCTGTTGTGTGAATTACTCACTTACTCTCGTCAAATGGTGTTGGGAGCGAGTGACTTAGCTCATGACTGAGCCTAATGACCTAGCAGCCTAGCTCAGAGTTCGGCTCTTCTTTATTTCTCATCACTTATCAAGAAACTTTGATTCTGATAAAATATATCTTCCTGGTTAAAAACAAGGAGTGGGCGTCATCAAAGGAGAGGTAAATGTCAGTGAAAACTGGAAGTCTTGCCTGGGTATGAGGCGCACACACACATATACACACCCAAGAAAAATCTCAGTGGCCATATAATTTAAGAGGGAAGCCTAAATTCATTCCTTCAAAAATACATGCATTTACTGCCCAGGCTGCTATTACCTGTACTGACTTGTTTATATTCTTACTTCTCACCATTCGCAAAGGTCTTGACATAGATCCATCATGGTGCAGGATATAGACACACATGGGTATTCTTCCCAATTATTAAGCAGCTTCGGTTTACAGGGAACTGTTTGTTCATCCATCACCTGATTGAAAATTCACTACTGCCACCATGATAGGTACTGTTACACTTGCTTCAGAGATGAGGAAATTGAGGCTCAAAAAGTTTAAGTAGCTTATTCAAAGTCATAAAAATAGCCCATCTAAGAGCTAAACATGATATAAACTCCATGACCTTGCTTCTACTTACTGTGTCAGGTAAGTTCTTAGAAGTAATTAAAACCTGCTTAATTGGATGGCTTGTGAAAAATCTGTGTTTGATGAGCTCTAAGTCAGGACAGTTATTTTGGGATTCAGTCTGGGTTTGTTTAGGTGTTAACTTTTTCACCTATGTGTCAGACAAAGATGAATTCTTCATACTTTGAAGAATGTTTGTAAAATATATAAATAGAACTATATCATTCCTTAAATAGCTTAGTGAGTTTTATATAAACCAGAACTGAAAACAATGAGAGAGATGAAGTTGTGTAAATTATATACACATATATGTATATATATGCCATATATATACACATGAATATATACACATACGTAGATATACAGATATACTTGTATGTTTGTGTATGTATCCTTTTATTTTCCCAAGTCCAATGGATATTTATACATTCCTATAATCTATTTTTTAAATCCATTTGAGGACAACTGACCAAGTTTAATACATTTCATCCCAATGAGAAGACAATATAATTATTTGTTTACTGGCTTCATACTGGAAAAATAGGATTATTACTTTATTAACCCTTAGTTCTTTTTTATTTTAACAGCATGAGGTTTTATAAAACACAACTCTATTCTGAGAATATCTGTTTGCTTCCTAAAATCGTAGATTAAAATATTGATTTTCTTTTAATATTCTTTAAATTTTCACCATCACCACAGAAACAATGTAGCATACAGATTTCAGATTTTCACTGAATAATAAGGTAAAAGAAAAGGAATAAATCTATTTAGAAAATGACATGTACTATAAATGTTGCTACTCATGTTTTACTTGAACTGCCCCATATTATTCACAAATGAACACTAACAAGAAACACTTTGGAGTTGCAGAAACTGAAGGTTATTGGGGACATTTTCATATGTTTAAAAAAAATTAAAGATATTGATTAATAAATAAATTGTGGCGTAACTGTTACAACTGCACACAATCGATCATTACTAGTTTCAGACCAAACTAAACAAACAAGCAAACTAGATGTTGCCAGAATTCTAGTAGATCACAAAAGTCTAATGTCATCTCATATGCACAGAAGACTCATTCACACATGGTACGTTCTTTTACTCCATTCATACAATCTCCAAAAGGACTGGCAAATCGGGTGTGATGCCTTTTCCTTTTCATTTAATTTTTCTTTCTTTTTCTTTTATGTGTTTTTCTAATGTACAAAATCCAAGTAGACTCATGAACTTGGACTTTTACCACTGATCATCATTTGTCAGACACTATGATGTGGAACCACAAGCCAACATGACTCCAATTACACAACAGTGGTCCTAAATGGTGAGTTAGCAGCTAAAGAATTTTACACAGATACAGAATCTTAGCAGCAGATATACTCATGATAGGAATAATACTGAAGAGAATGACTTGTTTTAATGTTTCTAAAGCAAAGCACACTTGATATCTCCAGGGCTAAACTTGGAGAGACTGCTACTTCAGGAGACATTTCCAAGATCCACAAAAACAAAAAGACATTTAAAAGCATGAGTCTGTTCATTAAAATTCATGCTATTTTTACAGATTAATCACACTTCTGGTAGCACTCACTTCTCTACTCGTATTTCCATTGTATCACTTTTCTTCCCACTTACAGTTTACTTTTTCATATGATAAACCTACTAGATATCTTGGGAAAGAAGCTGAGGATTAACTAGTCCTTCAAAACAATAGCATAAAATGTGGGCTCTGCCAATTTGGAGGTACTGGGTTCCTTATTTGTGAATTTTATGGGGTTCTTCTGGAGATTATTAGAATTCACAGAAATGAAAATGGTACATTTTGGGGTGGGATCATTCATAAAAGTTATTTTTAATGAATTAAAATGAGGTATTGCTGTGTTCGTGTGATATGGAAATATTTGACATTGTCACTGATCATAGGAGATACTTACATCAATGTTGTTCAGGGTATTGAAGTACATGAGATCATGCAGCCTTTTAAATGCTTGATTTGGGTACTGAAAGTTGAAGGTTGAAAATGGTGATTCAGGGTCATCAAAAATATCAAAATCAGCTATCTCTTTCTCTTCGTTAGTTTCTCTTGGAACACCTAAATATAAGAAGAGTTTCAAATGATGTTATTTCGAAAATCACAAAGTATCTCTAAAGTCCAGGGCATAAAACATACAAAGAGCCATAAACACAGCCTTGGGAGCCCCTTCAGGAGTCATACGATCCTTAGTTCACACTCTGAGGCCTCTGCTCACATACCCTGGACTTGACCATTTCTGTGTACTCTGACTGGGCCCCTTCCGATCGCCAGTCCCTGCATCTGTGTGCCTAAGGGCTTTCCGCTGCTCCTGTTCAGTTGCAAAGTTGCGTCTGACTCTTTTGCAGCCCCACAGACTGCGGCCCACCAGGTGCCTCTGTCCATGCGATTTCCCAGGCAAGCATACTGGAGTGGGTTACCATTTCCTTCTCCAGGGGATCTTCCCAACTCAGGGATCAAACCTGTGTCTCCGGCTTGGTAGGTGGACTCTTTACCACTGAGCCACCTGGGAAGCCCTGAAGGCTTTCTACCCCTCCCTGTATCTGCTCAAGGCTGTTTTGCTCATTAGCAGCAGGCTGGAAGTTCCAGTCAATAACACTCTGTCCCAGGAAGCAATCAACCAAAGACTCTATGGTATTCTATATAAATTCCTTGGTTCCCTTGCCACCTGCTGTGTGAGTGGAAAGCATGATCTGACTATAGATTCCATGTCATTTCCTAGAGTTTCCCAGTAGGCTCAGGTTCTGCTCGTGGTAGCAGGCTTACTAACACATCTTCTGTTGTCTGCCTTTCTCCCTTTTAGCAGTTCTCAGCTCTCTTACTAAGGTTTCCAACTTCACCCAAATAAATTATTTGCACTTGAACCATTTGCTTGGAATTTGCTTCTGGTGGAACCCAAACCCAGACATTAATTAACTGTCCTCATGTCACAAGAATCCCTCCACAACCTGTTTTTGAGAACTAATAGTGATAGAAAATTCAAAATTGTCTATGCTTTAGGTATTTCACTGTTCAATAACTAAAAATTCCAGCTAATTCTTCCTTCTTTTGTGTTGAAGTATGACTCAGGAGAACCTCCACCTCTATTGACCTTTCCTCTGACTTCATCCACTATCTAGAAAAAGATCACTTTCCTCCCCATAGTCTCAAATCTTCCATGACTATTTTTTCATCTTTTCTTTAACAGCTACATTTTCTGGTCTGAAAATAATATAACTTTGAGGCATTTAGTATCTTGCCGGTCAATCTCTAGCTCTCCTTCTGTTAATCAGTATCTTCTAGGATATAGAAGAGTCCATAGACTCCTTTGGATGTGGCAAAACAAAATGCCGGTGACTTGAACTTGATTCTCTTTTTCTAAAGGAATGTAACATGGTGACCTGAAATTATTATCCATATTATACTGCTAGATTTCATGAATTTTTACAGTCAGTTAACATTCCCACAATTTTTTGCACGATTTGTTCTGAAACAAGGCCTCCCTTAGGAAGGTAGCAATCAAAATATTTAATAATGCCTATGACAAGGGCACCGATCCATCAGAACAAATATAACCTGAGATTACGGGGTTAAGCCCCAGAGGCTTTACTGAGCTAGTTAATCACCCTTCAGTTTCCGGATCGTGAGGAACTCAGGAGACTCTGGTGAGAAAGAGGGGAGTGCTTGGGGGTCTCAGGACGGCGGCCATTTACCAAGGTGAAGGAAGTGATCAATGTTGGAACAGCTGGTACGGCAGTGCCAGCATGAACCGCCTGAATGTCATTCTTACGCTTTATCAGCTTTCTGCCTTACAGACTGTAACTCCCGATGTACCTGGAGCCTTGTACTTTCTGAAGCTGATGTTGGCCAGAACAAAGTGAATGATAGTCGGGCAGTCTTTCTCGACATCAGGATTCTTGGGTTTAAAGACATAGCATTCCTTCAGTCCTTCTCGATCGAACACGTAAGGATCAATCTTTGGAAAGGGGAGCTTGTTCATTTTAGCCCACTTTTCTGCAAGTAGAAGTTCCTATGGAAGAGAGGGAAAGATCATGTGTTCAGCTGCTCTGCTCATCATTCACTATTCATTCATTCACTAACCTACGATGTGTTAGTATGCTTCTTGCTAGAGATGAGAAACAATCCTGTTCTTAAGAAACTTATCAATCTCAAAAAATACAAAATTACTCCATAAACAAACTCACGATCATTTTTTTTAGTTCTTTATATAAGGCTAGTTCCATAGGAGGCATTGGGAATATTATTAATGAACTGAGCTGACTGAAATTACCCTGATGCAATTGCCAGAGATTCTGGGCAGGCTTTCCCGGTGGCTCAGGGGTAAAGACTCTGCCTGCAAAAGGGAGGCTCAGGGAAGATAGCCGGAGTAAGTAGTGGCAACTCACTCCAGTATTCCTGCCTCGAAATCCCATGAATCGCAAGAGCTGGACACAACTGAGCGACTAAACAACAACAACAACCGTGGGTTCTGGGCATTTACAAGCCACGCGAATGTTTTTTAACCCTTCAAAGTTAAAAAAAAAATCCGTTGAGGCAGAATGAGGAGCACTCTGTTACTGAATTTTTACCTGCATATTCTCCACAAAACTGATTAAAAATGAATACATCTTATGAATGCAAAATCATCTGAGCTGCTCTGAATTTGCTTCTTTTTTCTTGCTTCTTTTTATGAAAAGAAGCTGTTCTGTTGACATGTAACATGACCAAGAAGTACATGTTTGCTGTTGACTACTGAGGTTTTAGGTTTGTTTTCGCATCAAGGATGACTAATAGAGGGTAAGCACAAAAAATAATTAATTCAAACTGGAGAACATAAGTCAATACAGAGAGGTGCAGTGAATAGAGCTTATTTATATTGAAATGCAGCTTAAAGGCACAGGCGACAAGTAAGAAACAGACCGCGGTAGCGGGGAAAGCACAGACTCTGGGGCCTGACTGCCGGAGTTAAAGTGCACGCGCTGGGACCTTGGGTATGTTCCCTGAGGTCGCTGCACCCAACACCCTCAAATATAAAATAAAGATGGTAATAATACATACCTCATAAGACTGCTATCAGAATTAAATCAATTAACATGAGTGCAGCAGTTAGTAGCATGCCTGACACATATTCCTTTCTCTATGCATGTTGGCCAAATAAAAGTCAGCAAAGAGAGGAAAAGATTTGGAAGGGGGAAAAGTGAAGAAAGAAAAGAAGCAGGAAGAGAGAGAGCAACAGTATTAGGGAATCCCTGAAGAGCAGAAGTTGTAGAGAAATGATCACTACCATCTTAAATTTTTTTCTAAACTACTCTTGTCATCACATTGATTCCTTCAGTGATAATTATTAGTCGTCAATCTAAGCTCTATGCTAGGAGGTGGGGACATAATGGTGAGTAAAACTCTTGTTCTTACAAGGTGTATGTAGCCTGGTGGATGAGAGACAGTAGTCAAACAACACTTTAGGTTTAAAACTGTGGCAAATGCCATGAGGAAAGTATTTATTTGCCATGAGATTTTGCAGCATACCTGGACTATTTCCTCACAGTGTATATGAATTTACTCAACATTATGCCTGAGCACCTATGTTCCAGGCATAAGAGAGGCGCTATCCTTGAATACTTGGACTTTCCTGGTGGCTCAGATGGTAAAGTGTCTGCCTACAATGCGGGAGACCTGGGTTCAATCCCTGGGTTGGGAAGATCTCCTGGAGAAGGAAATGGCAACCCACTCCAGTATTCTTGCCTGGAAAATCCCATGGAAAGAAGAGCCTGGAGGGCTGTAGTCCATCAGGTCGCAGAGAGTCAGACACGACTGAGTGAGTGAGCACACACACACAATCCCAGTTTATCTACATTTCAGCTGTTCTTATTTCTCAGCAACTCATTTGTAAATAAATGAGCTGTAAAATAAAGTTGATACTACTATCTTCCCGAGCATTGCTGTGAGGATTAAGCAAGATCATGTATTTTTATAAACTCAGTAATTTATATTTAAGAAAACTATTTACTTATTTGTGAGCTTTCCCCCATAAATTATTTTTTAATTGGATGAAAATTGCTTTACAAAGCTGTGTTAACCTAGTTAAGAAAATAGTTACTTTAAAATAGCACCTTAAATTTACAAAAAATGCTTTTCACTGAGCTTTCACTGTTCCTGATGCTTCTGGAATGTCATGAACATTAAGTTGATCGACTCTCTCAATGCCATTTACTGAGAAATAAAAATCTGGGAAAACAGATTTATATTAAAACATTTGTTCCATAAACTGTCAAGCTAAATGTGATTATATTTCACTGAAAATCACATACGTACACAGGGACAGTTGCGTGTTTGAAACTTGAGACACCTTATCTCTAAATCCTTTTTCTTCCTGTTCAACTGAATTATTCAGCCTGTTATCTCTTGTCTAGCACTGTTCACAGTTATTCATTGATGATTATTCAACATCAAAATAAAACCAAAAGTTCGCACTGTGGAACTGCATGAGAAAAGGGAAAGAAAGGGCTCCCCAGTGTTTACAAACATGACTCAAGGATATGACCAACGACGTGTGAATGTGTGGAGAAAGAGGAAAAGGGAATGGCGTGAGGCAAAAGACCACGCTATTTTTAGATAGATATTTTATGCAGGAATCGGGAAGTGATGGAAACTTTCCCTTTCCTTATATGAGCCTGATGTGGAAAGGATTAAAACCCGATGACTATAAAGGCAGTGATTACAGGATGGAAAAACCGTCTCCTCTCCGCTGTCTCGTTTTACTGTTTGTAAAGGCTGAGAAACAGTGACACAACTATGAGTGGAACAGACAAGTTTGAAAAGAATATTTCAAAAGAATGCAGTGAGCAAAAAAATTGCTATTCCACAAATTACAGCAGAACTGAGCTCTAACCATCCATTTTGGTTACTGCTTGACACCTCAGATTTCCACAGACAAATTCATGGTAAATTTACATAGTATTAACCAAAATGATTTTCTGTGAAGATAAAAAGTTGAAAGCATCCTTCAAAGAGATACTTTGTAGGATGTTTATATTCACCTAAGAGTACTAAAACACTTTGAAAGATAGGAAAAACAATCTGTATAATATAAAAATATGTACGAACTATAGTGTGAATGGCATATATATGCCATTTTATTTATTTATACATGTAGATAAATCTATACTTTAAATTTATTATATATGAATATATATAATAAATTAGCTTTTCTCCAGAGGAAATGAGGTTTTTTTCTCTATATACCTAGGGCATGTGTTTTCTCATTTTTTAAAATCTATTTTTTAGAATGGATAGAGGAGTATAACTGTGCAAATAAATTTACAGAATCTAGAAAATTTTTGAAGGAACTAATGTAAGATACAATGGATAGAAACACAATCTAGAATTCATTATTTTGTGGTTATGATCATTCTCACTTCCAAAAAAAGGGCTAGGATCCCAGAGCTTTACAATGCAATAGGCACAAAAATAATTTTCTGTATCTAACAGTGTACAGAGTACTTTACATTTCTCCTTAGTACTTTTTCACTGAGAGGTTACTATACATTCACAAAAATATGCAAGGAGAAATTAATGTTGGGTATATTTCCTCACGACAAGGCCTCTAATCCTCCATGACCAAACAGGTGTAGTGGGTCGAATGGTGGCCCTCCAAAAGATAAATCTCTGCCCTAACCCCCCAGGACCTGTGAATGCAACCTCATTAGGAGAAGTGGTTTTTGCAAGTGTAATTAAGTTAAGGGTCTGAAGAGGAGATCATTGTGGATTAGCTGGGTGGACCATAAAATCCAGTAATGAATGTTCTTATGAAAACGCACACACACAGAGGAGGCCATAGGAAGATGAAGGCTGAGATTGGAGTGATGTAGCCACAAGCCAAGGAAAGCCTGGAACCACTGGAAACTGGAAATGACAAGGAAGAACTCTCCTGTAGAGCTTTTGGAGGGAGTGTGGCCCTGAAGACACCTTTATCTTGATTTCTGGTCTCCAGAACTATGAGAGATGAATACATTTCTGTTGTTTGTGGCAATTTTGCTGCTATAACCCCAGAAAACAGACTTAAGCAGGAAGCCTATAAAGGCTACGCTCAGTAACATGCACTTCCCTTCATCAGCCCTGTTGGACTAATGCCCAACAGAGCTAACACTTGGACTGGTTTGGCCCTGATGGTTTAACCCAATTTAACAATCTAAGTACAACGTATACAGAAGTTCTAAACCAAGGAGCATGCCATAATGTCAACAAATAAATCAGGTTAGTGTTGAAAAACACAGATTCTTTTTTGTATTATTTGTGGTGGTGGTTTAATCACGAAATTGTGTCCGACTCTTGTGACCCCATGGACTGTAGCCCAAAGGGCTCTTCTGTCAATGGGATTTTCCAGGCAAGGATACTGGAGTAGATTGCAATTCACTTTTTCAGGAAATCTTCCCAATCCAGGGTTCAAAAAACCCAGGTCTCCTGCATTGCAAATAGATTCTTTTGGAATAAAGGAAGCCCCTTTTTGTGGGTAAATGAAATTTTGACCTTGATAAAGTTAATTTAGATACATTACTTCTATAATTTGTAAAGACTAGCTACTTTCAAATTTCCTTTTAATTCTCTTGTCCTTTCCCCCTTCCCTCATTGCTTCCTTCTCTCCTTTTCTCCTTCTTTCTTTCTTTCCTTTTATTTTTAAGAGGATGAACTCATTGTTCCAGCTTCCAGCCACTAAGCATTTAAAAGGACACTGAAAAACAGCTAGATTCATGTCCAATATATGGCAGCATAATATAAAGTAACATAATTTATGGCATAACAATCCAAATCCATTACTCTACATAAAACTTCATAAGCTAAAGGAAAATATCTACAATGGTAAACTCCGAACTTCCCTGTATTCCTTGCTTATTCCTCAAAACATCCAAAGCTTTTTTCCCCTACCTTAAATTCAACCTACTTATTTTGCAGACTTGACTGTGAAGGTACTGGCTTATTTTTATGACCAATATGAAGAATAAATCTTATTAAAATTTATCTTGGATGAACCCTACAGGTAAACTAAATTTGCATGGCATATATCTAAGTTATTAAATGGTAACAAAAAAACTTGATAAATTGAAACCCAAAATTATTTTTTCCTAAATCAATTAATAATACTATTTAGACTAATGAGGTTCTGTATATTTGGACTATTATTAGAGTGTGTAGCCACTAATCTACAAAAAACAAAATCCTTCATTATCACTGACATTGACGTCATGAACTTTCTAGGCTAGTTATAAAGTAGATATAATATGAACTGTGTTGCCTTTATCAAAGGCATGATATCCATCATTCTATATCTCCCTGACAAAATCTGAGATTTAACTATATTTATGACATGCCTAAGAAACATAGTTACTGGCTGTAAATTTTTGCTCAGGATTTATGCTCTACTCCTTAACTTCAAATGGTATCCAATTTCAGTCTCACAAATAGAACATTTGTTGGTGTCATTGCTGTTTAGTTATTAAGTTGTGTCTGACTCTTTGTAGCCCCATGGACTGTAGCCCACCAGGCTCCTCTGTCCATCAGATTTTCCAGGCAAGAACACTGGAGTGAGTTGCCATTTCCTTCTTCAAGGGATCTTCCTGACCTAGGGACTGAACTCACATCTCCTTCACTGGCAGGCAGATTCCACTGAGCCACCAGACAAACCACCCAAATAGAAAATTATTCATTATTTAATTACCTTAAAAAATCATATCGCATATATCCAGGTATTGCATTGGAACTTCCCTGCTATCAAAAACTTCTATGTACAATTCAATTTTTATGGCTCAGGAGTAAAGAATTTGCCTGCAGTGGAGGAGACACAGGATACCCGAGTTCAGTCCTCGGGTTGGGAAGATCTCTGGAAGAGGGCATGGCAACCCACTCCAATATTCTTGCCTGGAGAATCCCATGAACAGAGGAGTCTGGAAGCCTAGTCCATAGGGTCACAAAGAGTCGGATATGACTGAAGTAACTTGGTACGTAGTATACCTATAATAAGTATACCACTTTGGTATGAATAGTATTTTTAAAATATTTTTTATTAATTTAAAAATTATATCTGAGGAATCTTTTAAATCTATATTGAAATGCATATTATTATGACAATCTATATAACAATACTCATAAGTTTAAAAAATCATTTTCAATATTCCAAGTGAGACTGAAAGTTTCATTTCACTCACTTTGAATTTTATGAAGTTCATTTTTAGAGGAAAATGTATCATATATAATATATTACAATTTCTTTTATATTAAGTCTCTGAAAATACAGTTCACTATTTCCAGAATGATAGGTTTCATGCTACACCAAACCAATAGTTAAAGGATATATTCACATAGGAGGAAGAGCGTAAGGTGTAAGGAATTGACAAAATAATTCTAAAGCACATCTATGAGCATAAACAGCTGTAATATTTTTCCATGCCAGTAAAGCCATGTAAAACAAGGATTTGCCTGTGCAATCTAATACAGTAATATAAACTGGTGCAGCTTTTTGGGAAAGTGATCTGGAAATGCTTATTAAAAATCTTAACATATACATATCTAAGAATCTAAGTAAGGGAATAATAAAAAGTGTGATTAAAGATTCATGTGCAAAGATGACAATTAGAAGAAAGAATTGACAAGATAGCAATAATCTAAAAGTTGAAAACAGAGCACTGATAATAAATTCTTGCTTATTCATATAATAGAGATATCATTTTGTGTTTAAAATTATGTTCTAAAAATACTGAATGGCATAGGAAAATGCTTACAATGTAACTTTAAGAAGAAAGAAGCAGATTACAAAAATATATGACCCTGGTGTTGATACACACACATATGTACACATGTATGCACATATACAATGAAGAGAGAAGAAAATAAAAACAAAATATCAGCAGCTATTGTCTATGAATAGCAGAAGCACTTGGTGTATTTTTATGAGTATGCTTTTTAATCAGAAATAGTGAATCAAAGTATGTTTAAAAACTACAATAAAGTACAATGGCTCTTTTCAGAGGTACAAAGTAAAATTCTAAAACCTTCTAATATTCATTAAGGTAGTGGAGCTCTGATTCATGTATAAAATGATGACTTTGACATTTTACACTTCCATTGGTGAACTGAATAATCAGGTTCTTCCACCTCCAGAATGAGCTCCTAAATTATCACAGTGGAGTCATGCATTGAAACTCACCTCCCCATTGCTGCTCATCCATCACCAAATCCTGGTCTTGGTTTTCACAGTCACCCTCCCTGGTGCATACTTCACTGTCCTACACTTATATTACAGTAAATCCCTCTTAATTTTAACCTTTTGTTCTCCATCCTCCAATTCATCCTATTTTCTGTTATCACATTAATCATTCTAAAATTCCAATTTCATGAAGTCATTTGTCTGCTGGAAATCCTTCACTGATTTTCCATTTGCTATCATCCAATCATAAATTCTTCTTTACAGCCCTCCTAATGGGAGTGTAAAATTTATCACTTTAATCAAATCACTCCTCAGATGTGCTTATTGCCATTTCTGTACCATTTTCATCCTATTTCACTTATTTCCCTGCTTATCTACTCCAGAACACACCAATCTATTTTTGAATGGATCTCCTACAACACACATAGTTGTCGTTGTTGTTTAATTACTAAGTCAGGTCCAACTCTTTTGTGATGTCATGGACTGTAGCCCACCAGGCTCCTCTGTCCATGGGATTTTCCAGGCAAGAACACTAGAGTGGGTTGCCATTTCCTTCTCCAGGGGATCTTCCTGAATTAGATTCTTCCTGAACCATTGGCAGGTGGATTCTTCACCACTGAGCCACCAAGGAAGCCCAATACACATAGTTGTATAAGTTTACATAATATATATAGTTACATAAACCCAAATAACTACTTAACAAGAAAATTTCTCAATTTCCTTCCAAATGACTTGGGTTTAGAAGTCTCCCCACCTGCCAAAAGCTAAAATGTTTTAGACATCAAGGACCACATTTTACCACTAACTGCTGTACATAGCACAGAAAAAAGAATATACATAGTATATATAAAGCCAGGTAGCTAGTGAAGTGAAAAGAGCGCTAGAGTCTCATCCTGGATCCTTGGAATCTGGTCCAATTTAACCATTACTTACCTAGTATTTCCCCAGCCAGATCCTGGGCTATGTTCTTTTTTTTTTTTTGAGGTGGACCATTTTTAAAGTCTTTGTTGAACTTGTTACAATATTGCTTCTGTTTTATGTTTGATTTTTGGCCTGAGGCATGCGGGATCTTAGTTCCCCAACCAGGGATGGAACTCATGCCCCATGCATTAGAAGGCAAGGTCTTAATCACTGGACCCCTGGGGAAGTCCCCTGGGCTATGTTCTTTTCATCCATTGTTGTTTAGTCACTTTGTCATATCCGACTCTTCTATGACCACCATGGACTGCAGCCTGCCGAGTTCCTCTGTCCATGGGATTTTCCAAGCAAGAATACTGGAATGGGTTGCCATTTCCTACTGCAGGGGAATCTTCCCAACCCAGGGAGTAAACCCATGTTTCCTGCATTTCAAGCAGATTCTTAATGGCTTAATGGGAAGAACTTTCACCCATTATCTTATTTAATTTCTTGGCGTGATGAGGTTTCTTGTCTCATCAATCCTTGTTTCCTTCTCTGAATACTACTAACTACATCAAAAGGTGAAATATGAAAGCACTTTTAAAATAAGAAGCTTATATATGTTAAAGAGTTATTATAACCATTATTGGGTCTTGAGAACATCTTAATTACGTACAATAAAAATGAAAACAAGTCCAAGGACCTGGGTCCTTATCACCAACTCTTCCTAGCTGGGAGATTGTGAAACATTTCACTTAATCTCTATGAGTACCTGTTTCTTAATCTATGAAAGGGAGATAGCAACTTCATTTCTATTATAACATTTCATTCATTTACCCACAAAACATATTCTACATACCATAATTTGGGCTAGCACTTATAAAGCAATTAGAGTCAAATGATTAAAACAAAACACAAATACACACACACACAACACACACACACACACAAGTTAATGTTCTAGTCTCCAAGGAGTTCACAGAGAGTGGAAGCAATATGTATGCAAACAAATATAGACAGTACAATATGAAACTTGCTATGTTAGGAGAATTTACTAAGTCTTTCGTACTAAAACTATACTTGTGGAGGTCAAGAAAAGTACTTGAGCTATACTGAAAGGAAGTTTGAAGTCAAGGCGACAAACAACATTCACGTCTCACTTAGATGTTTCCCAGCACTCTTTCCACATGACCCTCGTTAGAAATTGTCCTTGTTTCTTCAGACAGGCAGACTTGCTATCCTTGTAGCCGAGGCTCTACCTCCTCTCTACTCAAAAGATAGTGCTGACAACAAATTCTTCTAAGAGTTAGAAGTCATCGCGTGAGTGCTTTTCCATCTTCCCATCTCTGTGCCTACAGCTAACCTCCAATCCACGCACAATACCCCCCTTCTCTCTTGTCCCAATATGGATGTATCTAGACTCCTCTCCATCGGTGTTTTTGTATCTCCCTTCCACTCCCCGCCCCTATAATCTCCCAGGGATGTGATGCTATTGTATACGTCATCTCTCCTTCCACAACATTGCTTCATTCACAAGTCCTAGACATCAAAACAGTTAAACACACTCAAGGATTTCCAACCCACCCCTCCACACACATGCAATTTTCCTATTCCCACATCCTCCTGCAGATATAGTTCATTTCCTTCTTCCTGGAATGGTTTATAGGATTGTCTCCACTTTCTTAACTTCCTCTTAACCTTCAAATCACTGCAGTATGACATCTGCCCTCTCAGCCCTATTGAAACTGCTCTCTTCCACTTAACCAAAGATATCTTGTTGTTAAATATCTTCAGTTAGTTTTATAACACTGTATACTTCCTTCGTTTTTGTCCTTTTCCCCAGACACTGCTGCTGAATCATCAAGATACTATTCCATGTCCTCTTCTCTCCTCATGAGTATACATTCCCCATGCATAGCTTTGAAAAGTGAGAGCAAAAGTCATTCAGTCATGTCTGACTCTACAGTCTATGGAATTCTCCAGGCCAGAATACTGGAGTGGGTAGCCTTTCCCTTCTCCAGTGGGTCTTTCCCACCCAGGATTGAATCCAGATCTCCCACATTGCAGGCAGATTCTCTACCAGCTGAGCCACCAGGGAAGCCCAAGAATACTGGAGCAGGTAGCCTATCCCTTCTCCAGGGGATCTTCCCGACCCAGGGATGGAACTGGGGTCTCCTGTGTCCTAGGCAGATTCTTTACCAACTGAGCTACCAGGGAAGCCCATGTATGGCTTTACTTGGCTTTACTTATGTTTTACCTGCTAATTCTCAAATTTCAGCCTAATTTGCTTCCTGAACTTCAGATATATTGCACTGTTCTTATCCTGCTCAGGACTATGAACTTGAATGAAGCTTGGGAAATCAAATAAAGGCTTTGTTAAGTGGAAAAGTGATTGAATCACATCTGTGTTTTAGAAATATTACTCCTAAAAATGTAGAAAATAGGCTAAAGGGATAAGAAATCAGAGTCCAAAAGACTAAGATAGCTACAAGACATGCAAAAGAATGTGGTAGACGATGGATGCTATATAAATTCTCCTTACCTTGAACGGAGGACTGGAGTCACTTGGTCTTGCAGAAAAGTCAAAGGAGATGATGAGATCAACTCCCCTCTGAGGCCTCAGGATCAAGGGGTATGGAAGGTTAAATGTGAGGCCACTGTCCACCACGTGAATCTTTTTACTTTTGACATCCAAAGGCTCATATATCTGCTCAAATTCATCAGGATCTTTAAAATGGAAAGAAACAAACAGAATGGATTAAATGATCACTTAACATTATTTAGAATTTAAAACTATTTGTTATATAAATATGTGAGAAGAATTCCATATGGCTAGGCCCTCAGGCCTTGGAGACTCTATCTGTAATATCAGAGTAAAAGATTCTATCAGTAAGAGTGCTGTGAGGAATTTCTTTTTTTTTTTTTTTTTTAATGTGGACCATTTTTAAAATCTTTTTTGAATTTGTTATAATATTGCTTCTGTTTTAAGTTTCGGTTTTTTGGTCATGAGACATGTGGGATCTTAATTCCTAGACCAGGGATCAAACCCGCGCCCCCTGGGTCTTAACCACTCAACTGCCAGGGAAGCCTCTGCTGTGAGAAGTAAGTGGGATGAAACACTGAAAATGCAAGTAAGGCTCAGGCCCTAGGAGTAAGTTTAAGTTGTATACCATGAGCCCTGTCCTAGGATTACCTACATTACATGGGTCTTTACTGGTTTAAAAACACTTCCTCAGGCATCATCTTGTTTAAGACTTAGAACAGACATGTGAGATAGAGGATACTATAAATGGATTAAACAGAGATGAAATTCATCTCTAAAGTGGCCTAACTAGGGAGTGGCAGAGTCTGAAGGATCCCACAAGCATCTCTCTAGGTGATGGAAGTCCAGGAGAAGAGTCCAGTCAATTGAGCAAACACACATTGTCTGCTACTCTTTAGGCACTACTTCAGTGCTGAACAAGCGAGGCAAACTCTGCTCCAATAGAGCACACTGCTGGTAAGTCAGTAAACAAACATATTAAAAGATGGTTCAGGCACTGATAAAAGGAATGAAAAAAATAATAGAGGGTAATAGGATCGGCGGGAGGGGGGGGGGGGCTTCTCTGGTGACTCAATGGTAAACAAGCCACCTGCCAACGCAGGAGACGTGGGTTTGATCCCTGATCCAGGGAGATCCCCTGAAGAAGGAAACGGCTACCCGCTCCAGTACTCTTGCCTAGGAAATCCCATGGACTGCAGAGCCTGGTGGGCTATAGGCCATGGGCTGCAAAACCATGGATATGACTTGGTGACTGAACAACCACAACAACAATAGGATAGGGAAGAGCTTCAGGTAGATGGTCAGGAGAGACCCCTCTGAGAAGGAGACTTTAAGACCAGATTCAGGGGCTTTCCTGCTAGTCCAGCAGTTAAGAATCTGCCTTCCAATGCAGGGGACATGGGTTCAATCCCTGGTCTCAAACCCAACTTTAACAGCTATCCATCCGAAATTTTTATTGTTTAACAGTTTTATAAGGTAAACAACTATGAGTCTGTGTAAGTTTTAAAATATTTTACTAAGAAGCAGGAAAATTTTTATGTGGGTACTTTTATTCCTCCTAAAAGCAGCTTTATTTGAGTGTATAGAATATATTGTATAGTAGTAGTGCTCTGTCGCTTAGCTGTGTCTGACTCTTTGCAACTTCACGGACTGTAGCCCTCCAGGCTCCTCTGTCCATGCGATTTCCCAGGCAAGAATACTGGAGTGGGTTGCCGTTTCCTTCTTCATGGGGTCTTCCTGAGCCAGGGATCGCATCTGTGTCTCCTACATTGCAGGCAGATTCTTTATCACTGAGCCACCTGGGAAGCCCATATATTAGTAATTTCATATATAAGATTTACCAGAAGACAAAGGAAATATCATTTATATCATTTTAAAGATAAAGAAACGAGGCCCTAATAGATCCAGTTTAACACAGTAAGAAGCAAGATTCAACGCCTGGTCTAAAGCCTATACACAGTGTCACAATGTCACTTCAGAAAGTGAGTGGCACAGCCATAAGACTAAAGAGTTTTGAAATGGGTAATTTAAAAACACAATAACTGTAATGCACAGAGGTAATCTACATATGCATCTATCAGTCATGAAAACCACATTGATATGCATATTTCACAAAGAGCATAAAAAGTTAAAAACATTAATGGGAATATTTATTTACAATGCAGTGATTTTTCCTAATAAAAAAACTACAATGATAATTCACAAATAATTTTTTTGGTTTCATAAACTGATGCTTTAAATTTCAGCTAAAAGATTAACCAGTAACAGACTATTCTCTCTTATTTTATTTGATTTGCTCCCTCTCATCATGAAAGTGATAGTCTCTTTTTCCCTCTTTTAAATCCAAGGTTACATTTGAGAGAAAAATCTTTATGTAGACCAACTCACAGCTCTGGCATGTAGCTAACCACCATGATTCCAACTATCCACCTAAACTGACAGGAAACAATGTTTCTTAACTGTGTTATAAAAAATACAGTTTTGCAAGATATTACCAGATAGTCTATGTAAAAAAAATAAGAGTTGCATGATTAAATAGGTTTGAGAAATACAAGATTCAACAACTTAAAGTAACAGCAAATTATAATGTGCGTGCCCTATTTTCCTTACTATGCCTTTGACTAACAGCACTTTTTAGAGGGGATGCTACGTAATCCTGATGATAACTCTATAAGACAGTTAACAACTATTTCTATTTTAAAGTCAACCTTTGGGGTAAACAGTAAGGTTTGTTACATACTCACTAACCTACAGGTTCACCGGGAGCAGGGTGCTGGTTTTTAGTTTCACTCTACTTCTCTCTTAATGTTTACTGAGGTTACGCTAAGTAATGGCACAGGACTGTCCAACTAACAAATGACACAACTGGGATTCAAATACAGCCAGTCTGCTTTTAAAGTACTATACTTGAGCGGTCTTTAAGTAGAACTTCTCAAACTCATTAGAGCATGCCATCGCTATGAAGTGGGAGATGGAGTTGTTAGTTTTACAAAACTTATTTGAACTTGATCCCTATTTATTACCATCCACTAAAATGTTATAGAAAGTTTGATAAGTGCCACTATGAAAGAACATCATCCCATAAATGAAAGCATACACGGTTTCCAAACCTGTGGATGAGTGAATCAGATTCTTTGATGGGTATGGAAACATGCTCTGCTTTATAACTATGAACCAGTTCCTTAAAGCGATTCTGCTATGAAAATTTTATCATGGTCATTTTACAAATACACCAACAGATTCCATTTACAATGCACAAATATTTGGATGTTTGTCTTTTGGACTCATCCCTAGATGAACTCATGTCTTGATTTCTTATTCCAGATGGCGTGTGTTGCAGAAGATAACATAAACACAAAAGTAAACAGGAAAGAAGTCACGTAACTAATGATCAGTTTATCCAAAATTAGTTTCCACAGGTATACAACTATTTTGAAGTAAACAAACAAAGGGGGTTTTATCATCTGATTTCTCTTGTTTTCAAAAGAGGGACTGCAAGGTGAAGTAATAAGCACGAAAATAGCACACTAACTTTTTCTCATTGTAGGTTGATTGTTTCAAGATGCTCAAATTTGAATCTGTTAAAATAGTAAAGTAAACGTGCAATTTTCCCAATATAATATATAGATAAGACAAAAAACTCTAAATATAAGATAAAAGAGGAATAACCTTAGTGTTTTAATTAAATTGTGGTGTTTTGACTATATGATAAAACTTTTAATGAAGACTTTATGAACCAATTTAACTACCATTTATGCTAAACCTCTTAACTTTTCATACCAAACACACAATCATTCTAAAACTTGGAAATAACCAGACGGAGATAAATGGAGTCCATCTTGGTAAAAGTTTTATCTGAAAAAGCACTAATCAATTTAGTACATTTAGTTTAAAATGTAGTCATTTTTAATAATGTTGGTTTATAAACAATAAATTTGAATGAACTTGTCACTCATCTGACTAGATTTTTGACTAGTCAACATTCTGCATACATTTTTTCAATCAGCTAAATACAAAATAACAAGTATAATTTGATGACATATTCACTGACAATATTTACAGTTCCTTCCGAAGTTCATTACTTTAAAATAATTTTGGGCTTCGCTGGTGGCTCAGACAGTAAAGAATCTGCCTGCCATGCAAGAGACCCAGGTTTGATCCCTAGGTCAGGAAGACATCCTCGAGAAGGGAATGGTTACCCACTCCAGTATTCTTGCCTGGAGGATTCCATGGACTACAGTTGGCTACAGCCCACGAAGCTGCAGAGTCAGACACAACTGAGCGACCAACACTTTAATAAGTTTAGGTTAGAACAAATCAAAATTTCCCAACAAAAGAAATATTTAGTATATTTAATATCATATTTTAATTGCAGTATTAAAATATGTATTATCATATTTTAGGATGAAGAGAAGAAAGATGAAAATGAAGAACAATCTGAAATAAGAGGCACACTTCCTAAGGGTACCAAATTAATCTAATAAAAATATAGGATGTCCAGTTAGATTTGAATTTCAGATTAATAGCAAATGATTTTTATACGAGAATGTCCCAAATGTTACAAAGGAGTGTACTTATATTCTTTCTCTCTCTCTCTCTCTCTCTATATATATATATATGAATTGAAATTCAAATTTAACTGAGCACTGTGCTTTACCTAGCAACCCTAACACTTCCAAATCTACTATGAAATCACCAGGAAGTTGTTAAAATGTTGAGTGCAGAGCCCGTGCTGTGTAAACCACAGAAAGATCAAAGTAGTAACATAAAACAGATGTAATAAGTACACACAAGGAAACTTCCATTTTTACATCAGCAAGACAATGACTAATAAAACCAAAGGCTATGAGGAAGGGAGTGAGCAGAAGGGAAAGGCTCCTGAGCAATGTCAAGAGGCCTATTCAAGTGTCCCAATTCCAGTTCAGTTGAGCAATTCTAGGCAAACATGATGCTGTCTCCTTGGACCTTCCTTTTCTATGGAGTAAAATACTAATGCTTCTCTCTGGTTCTAAATGCTCTGTGAGGCTAAGTTTTTTTTTTTTTTTTAAAGCCTATTATCACTCATCTATAAAGCCTAAGTTTCTAAAGAAGATGCATTTAACTGGTATTGCAATAGCAATAAGTAAAATCATAAGTAACACACACACAAATAACATCACTGTATGGTCAACGGTTTTTATTTTGGATGAATTTAAAAAGAGACACTGACTTTATCACAAATATTCATAGACTTTTATTATAGCTCATATGAAAGGATTTGCATGGCAGGTTTATAATCAGATATATCTCATATCCTAGACTTTGATGTCACAAACATAACGCAAAATATAGTGAGTTTCCACTTCTCTTGTTTAAAAACAGGGGTAAATTTTGCTTCTGCAATTTCCCTTAAACTCAAACAACAAACAAACAGCATTACCTAAACAAAAAGATCTAAAGCCATGTCCTAATTTTGACAAATATAGATATAATCCTTCAACAAAGAGTGGCAGAAAGTTTTTTGGAAAATTTTCCATTTACATTTTCTTAGCCCCCTGTCAATGTTCTTAGGCAGTAATGATTGAAAAAATGACATTTGGGCAGTTAAGGGAAACACGATGACATGATGAAGTAGAAAAAGTTTACGATGACAGGAGCATTATAAGAAAGATGATTATGTAGTGACTAGTCACCAAGGCAAATTTAACTTTTAATTTGGAATACCCATGGAAACGAAGAATCGAGGGAAGTGTTCTTTAGTTTGGCTAACTGACAATCCTGAAAGTGAGTGGGTTCTTAATGAGATCCTTAAGGGGCCTTACGAAAGTTACCTAATCTTTCGGAGAACTGGAGGGACAAATTCAATAGCCTGTTAATATATGATATCTCTTTTTCTCTTTCTGACTTCACTTCACTCTTTATAATAGGGACTCTATGGGGTCCGGAAAGACAGTACTGATGAACCTATTTGCAGGGCAGCAATGGAGAGGCAGAGGGAACAGACTTGTGCACACCATGGGAGGAGAGAGAGGGACGAATGGAAAGAGTTAACATTGAAACATACACATTACCATATGTAAAATAGATAGCCAGTGGGAATTTGATGTATGAAGCAGGGAACTCAAGCCTGGTGCTCTGCGACAAGCTAGAGGGGTGAGGTGGTGGCGTGGGAGGGGACATATGTATACCTATGGCTGATTCATGTTGACGGTTCGGCAGGAGCTAACACAATATTGTAAAGCAATTATCTTCCAATTAAAAATAAATTTAAAAAATTCAGTAGCTGGAGGGATGCGGCAAATAGGTAAACTCAGCTGACTCTCGCCCCTAGGGGGCAGGCATTACTGCTCTTCATACAGAAGATTCCCTCGCAGCTCTGGGGCTGCTGAGACTTCCTTCCTTCGCCAAGGAGAAACACCCACATGAGATTTGAAGGAGGAAATGAGACAGAGGCTGCGTTTGTGCTATTTCTATTGCCAAGCACTGTTGTGGGGGTGTTTATGGGGGTGATTCTGAAGTTTTTTTGGAATCATTCCTAGATGCTTAGCCTGGAGCTTGCTCCTCCACGCCTCAGAACAGTTTTGTAAGCACCCAATTCCATTCTCTAAACCCCTTTCGCTTAAACAAGTGAGAGGGTTTCCTGTTTCCAGTGAGCGAGCCTTGACCAACACAGGGAAGCAAAGTCCCTCTCAATATTTCAATGAAAATTGTTTATGCTGACACGACGATGCCATTTCCTGTCCAGTGTATTTTTCTTCCAAAAAAACAATAATTCATAGTCCTTCCCCATTAAAAAGAAAAGAAGGTGAAGTCGCTCCGTCGTGTCTGACTCTTTGCGACCCCAGGGACTGTAGCCTGCCAGGCTCCTTCATCCATGGGATTCTCCAGGGAAGAATACTGGAGTGGGTTGCCATTTCCTTCTCCAGTGGCTCATCTGGATCCAGGGATCGAACCCAGGTCTCCCACATTGCAGGCAAACTCCTTACCATGTGAGCCACCAGGGAATTCCCTCCCCCCGTTAAATGCATGTTTTAAAATTGGATTATAAATGAGTTACTAGTAACAATAATTAAATGCTCCTCCCCAGAGAAGGAAGAACAGTCTCTTGAATTAGCTTCCGTGGGTTACACTTTGCTACCTACCTGCCACAGCGGTATCCAATTCGTCTTCGTCCAGGGACTCTTGCGTGGTAAAGCTTCTCAAAGGAGACATCGGATAGGATGTATTGAGATTCAAGCCCAGCATGAAGTTGTGCACCTTCCCGGCACGTCCTTCTCTGGTATTGAACAAAGCTGAGTCACTCACCAAGGCCATGAGCATACGTTGGACCCAACTTGCTTGATTATCATTTTGATAGTCCCTTTCTGCTTCTTCATTTTCAGTGCCTAAGGAAAAAGATCATTGGACATTGTCCAAAATCCATAAAGATGAAAAAAGATATTTGGTCTATGGAGTGTTAGCATTAGGGGAATGCAGGCTCTCAGTTCCCCGACCAGGGATTGAACCCATGCCCCCTGCAGTGGAAGCACAGAGTCTTAACCACTGAACTGCCAAGGAAATCCCTCCAGTTTTTGATTCAAACATGTTTATTCATGTAAATTAATACAGTCAATATTTCAGTTAATCATTTTTGTTCTTAAATTGTTCTTACCTTTACTGACTTCCTGGTAGCTCACACAGTAAAAGCATCTGCCTACAATGAGGGAGACCCAGGTTGACCCCTGGGTCGGGAAGATCCTCTGGAGAAGGAAATGGCAGCCCACTCCAGTACTCTTGCCTGGAAAATCCCAAGGATGGAGAAGCCTAGTAGGCTACAATCCATGGGGTCGCAAAGAGTTGGACACGACTGAGCGACTCCGTGTTTCTTTCTTCCTACCCTTTACCTATAGTAAGTCTAAAGGCTATATTCTTGACAGTGTTACTTGGCTTATTCTTTGATTTCCAGAGAAACTTCTATTTTTCCATTTTTTTCCCCTTTCCCCAATTCTTTTCTTCTCTTTTCTTGGCTATGGCTATGCATAAGAGGGAATATCCATAGTAGCTAATCCCCTTTCTTTCCCAAGTTTCCTTCCCTGTCATGTTTAATAAACATCCAGAAATCATGCAAACTGAGAGCAGACAGTTGAAGGATTCAACATATATTTGCTTCTCTATAAACACCCTCTGAAATGTCATTGCATTCTTGCTTATAAAGTTTGGGGCTTAAAAGTCTGTAATTTAAATTTATGTTTTAAAATGGCTTAAAATTCGACAATCTTCCAAAAGAAGCAGTTTTCAATGACTTTTTCCTTAAAATCGATGCACTCGTCACTACTACTGGGAAGCCAGATTGTGTCATTATTTTAGAGTACTGGTTCCAGAATCAGACTGCCCAGATTCCAATCCTCTCTCCACTGTTTACTAGTTAATTGACCCTTTTCAGTATTCATTTCCTCATCAGTAAACCTCCTTGGGTTGTTATGAGGATAAACTAAGTTAATGCATTCATGCAAATTTCTTAGAAAGGTGCCTGGCCTGCATTAAATTCTCAGTAAACACTAGTAGGTAGTAGAAGTAGTTTAGCAGCAGCAGCATCGTAATCATCACCAATAGCATTCTTCATTCATGACTTAAATCTAAGAACATTGTATAGTAGAGGATAATCCCCTTACCTAGAACACTTCTGTTCAGATTTCTGGGAACTATAAATATAAATATGTATGCATATGTAAATCTATATGTGTGTGTGTACTGAAAGAGGAAAAAGAGAGTCTATATTCAAACTTCATAATTTTCAATAAATGCTAACTAAACATACATAAAACCATAATATCTTCAAAAGATTAGCTTAACTGAGCTCAGTAAGTGAAGGGCTCTTTCTCTCCATAACCAACCCAGATGACTGCACAGTCATGAAAAAACAATTATACTCTCTTTTCTACTCCCACACTTTTCTAATGCCAAATATGACAAATAAAATCTTTCACTAGAACAAATCAAGCTTTAAAATAAATGATTTATCTCTTCAGTTACACAGGATATGAATAAGATACTCAATTATTTTCCAAGGATTTGCTACTTCCTCTTCTTTTCCTTTTTCATCATCACTGTTGTTGTTATTAAATTTATCTCACTTCTATACCAGCAATGGATCTACCTTCCATATGACATATTTGGAAATGGCAACAAGATAACATAAATGATATATCTTGCTTATTAGCTTTAATATGAACAGTAAATGTCTATTTATTAGCCTTTCACAATTTAAAGCCCTTTGTGTGCTTTTGCTACTTTTATGGTTACAGCAATTTGAAACAACTGAAGTTGAAAATGCCTAAAAATTGTGTTCAAAATCACTTGACTAAATACAAAGAAGCCTCAAGAGAAGAAGACAAGGCACAGGCTGGGAGAAAATATTTGCAAAAGACTCATCTGATGATGGGGTGTTACCCAAAATGTACAAAGGACTCTTTCAAACTCAACAATAAGAAAACAAACATCCTGATTTAAAAATGGGCAAAAGACCTTAACATACACCTTGCCAAAAAAGACCTCTCGGGGACTTCCCTTTCAGTCCAATGGTCAGGACTTCACTCTCCATTGCAGGCGTGCAGGTTCAATCCCTGGTCGGGTAAGTAAGATACCACATCCCTCCAGGCCAAAAGACCAAGCAGGAGAGAAGGCAATATTGTAACAAATTCAATAAAGATTTAAAAAATGGTCCACATTAAAAAAAGTCTTTAAAAAAATATAGATGACAAGTACATTTATGAAAAGATGTTTCATCACATGTCATCAGGGAGATGCAAATAAAACCGAGATGACACTACACACCTATTAGAAATGTCAAAATCCAAAACAGACAACACCAAATGCTGGTTAGAATGTGAAACAACAGGACACTCAAACAGGGATGGTGGAAAAGCAAAGTGGTGCAACCTCTTTGGAAGTTTCTTACAAAACTTAATTATACTCGTAGCAAATGATACTGCAATCACTCTCCTTCATTTTTACCCAAAGGAGTTGAAAACTTATATGCACATAAAAATCTGAACATAGATATTTATAACAGTGCCAGTCATAATTACCCAAATTTGAAAGCCACCAAGATGTTCTTCAGTAGGTGAATGGATAAACTGTGTAATAATACCCAGACAATGAAATACTATTCAATGCTAAAGAGAAATGAAGTCATGAAAAAACACGGAGGAAACTTAAAAGCATATTACTAAGCAAAGGAAGCCAATCTGAAAAGTTTATCCATTGTATTATTCCAACTAGACGACATTCCAGAAAGGCAAAATGATGGAGACAGTAAAAAGATAGAGTTGCCAGGTGGGTCGGGGGTGGGAAGCAGAGGGATATTTAGAGCACAGAGAATTTTAAGGGTAGTGAAACTACTCTTATGACACAATAATGTTAGATATGTGTCATCATACGTTTGTGAAAACCTGTAGAACGCACAATATCAAGAGTGAACTCGAAAGCTTAGACTTTGGGTGATAATGATGGGTCAGATAATGATGGGTCAGTACTGACCCATCCTTGGAAAATAAATGTACCTCTCTAGTACAGGATGTTAAAAGTGGTGGAGGCAATGTGTGTGGATACAGGGAATATATGGGAATTCTCTGTACTACTTGCTCAATTTTGCTGTGAGTCTCAAACTACTCTAATAAATATAGGTTATTTAAAAAGAAAAAAGAATATTAAGAGCTAATAAGAAATCCTCAAAAACACCCTAAATATCATTTCTTCAATGTTGGCTGGTATTGAAACCAAAGCAGCCATACTCAGAGGGTCCTTGAGCTTCTCAGCTTTAAGATAATCTGCCAGTACTGGCAGAGGTGATCAAATGCACTGATGATTTTGGCAATTTACTTAATCAATAAACCATTATTAATCCACTTGATGGTCCCAACATCAATACAAAGTTAATCCTATGAGTGGTAGGCATATGCTGTCCATCATTTTTTCTATCCCCCTTCGTTAAAAGGAAATTCAAAATAGAAGAAAAAAAATCTGAACAAAACTGAAAAATAACAGCTTGGCTATGAAAAGAGAACTTTAATTTCAGTGTTTATCCAGCAAAGATAAAACAGCCTCTTCTAATAGCCTTACCTTAGCTGATGGAGTTCATTAAGTTTTGGACAAAAAAGTATTTAATCTCTTTTAAAATCTAGATGATTTTATTCAAACTATAACAGGACATGTTCATCTAGTTGTTGTAAAATCTTCTGCTTTTTTTTTTTTTTTGGTTTTTGAGCTGTTGGGAACATTTGCCCAAATGGCTCTGTCCAAATGTAAAATCATTCCATTTTACCACATAACAATTGCAACAAACATGCCAGATCTTTTCCACAGCTCTTCCCTGACTCCACACGAACTATCATGTTCCACACAAGGTGAAAACTGCCTTGTCAAGGTGTACAAGAACCCATTTACACCACAAAGCGATACATGAAACAAAAAGTTCTCAATAAATCTACTCCATCACTGATCCTTTTTCAGAGAGAGAATTTTGGCAATGGGATAAAGCTCAAGAATGGAGTGAGGACTTAATTTTTCAAATGTTACTTAATAATAACATTTTAAAGGATGAAATTTTAGTTTTTAAAGCTACACAAAAATGTTCCCACATCACCATTTCTATGCTTAGAAACCTAGTGCTCTAACCAGATTTAACACAGAATTTGGTATTTCTGTTATACCATCTCAGTTTGTTCTCTGTTCAACTGATAAAATGTTTGGGGTATATAAAATAAATGAAATAAGGCATACTTATATATTGCATATTTTATTGCATACATGGCATTGATTCTCTCTCTGAATTGAAAGCTACAATTCTATCACTTAGAGCCTTAAGCAGAGACTACCATTAGTATCTTGAGTGAGAAAATCAGACAAAACATTCAGTCTTTCTAATGCAGTTCTGCCAGAGAAGGTTCCAGCTCTCTTACCTTTGGGTTCTTGTGATTCGTCATCACTGTCTGAGCTATCATTACTCACAATATGCTTTGCTGTAATATTTTCTGCGAAAAGAAAACAAAACAATGAAAGAATCTCAGGTGTCAAGACTCATAGTGAAATTTACTATAAGGAAGTACTCTCAGCAAAACCACAGTGAGCTCAACTAGATTTATCAGTGTAAATCTAGATCAATTTAGTAAATTCAAATGTATTAGATTTACTAATATTTTTCAAATTTCTCATTGGAAAACAAAATTTCCCAGAGCATGAAAAATTAGTTTAGAATTTATTCATATGTGATTTAAAGGGGAGAATTTTTGTTTATAATTCTTACAGGAAGAACAGCTTGATTATAGAATTCTTATTACCCCAAAGATACATTTTTCTTTAATTAAATATGTTGAAATGTTGTTTATGAAAGTCAATATAGGGTAAAGCCAAAATCTACAATGGGCTGCAACAGTTTTACTAAGATAAATGGTTACTAATATGAGGGGGCTTTTTTTAATAATAATGAATATCATCTATTGAAATGTGTGTTTTGGTTTCGATTTGTGCTTCCTCAGAATGTATTAAGAGAACAGTTATAAAAGCTAAAATAGAAACCATAAAGCCTTAAAGATAAGAGTAAAATTTAGCATTATACCTAGCTCTCTTTTAAAAAAGTACCCAAATTATGGAATACACAGGCAATTTTATAATCATCATTTATAGAAAAATTAAACTTTGGGGTGACATTTACATGAAATCCTTTTCTGTAGAGTGACTTTTTTCCCCTTCTACTAGTCAATAGAATTTTTATTTTTTTGACTGACTTCAAATTTATAATTTTCAGTGATAGAACCATTTGGGCTTTTAAACTCAAAAAAATATGGGTATAACATTTGGTTTGCCCATATTACACTCCAATTGACCTTAAAATCTTTCTTTGATAGAGAGAAAAATGAAACTAAAACCACCTCTGAACATCCCTCTAAGAGGCAGACTTTAGCTGGCCAATGGATGAAAGGGTCACCAGGAGTCCTGAGATTCCCCTCAGTCACTCACCTCTCTGGTCTCATTCCTGGAAACCCTTCCCTAATCTGAGGTAACATGCATCCTGCCGGCTGGGGGTTCTCAGGACACAATATTCCCCTTAATTCTGACACACAGTGAAAGTAAACAAGCTGCCAACCTCTGGTCTCAAAGGGGACATCTAACAACAAAGAATATTCTCAAGAATACTGAGTATAAACATTCTCCTTTTCCTCAGCCTTGAGCTATTGTCTCACCCACCCTCAGATGTGTTGTTCCAGTCCTATTCTCTTCCTGTCTTAGGAGGAAGAAGCAACAAACTGTGGGTTTATCTGGATTATTCAAGAGAGAAGAGCACAGAGAAGCAAGCCTCACAAAAGGCAGTAATTCTGTTCTTTCTCTTTCCTTTTTTTTTTTTTTTTCCCTTGCCTGAAATCTTCACATAACTTAGAAAAGAGTTTATTATACCTACAAAATTAGGTGAGAACAGGATATTCATCTGGGATACAATGTTCATTAAAATGAGTCAAGTCAGAGCATTTCAGCACTAAACACTTTGCCTTGCGTTACCCTTGGGAGCATGTGGCTCTGTGGTTAAGGTTAGACAATGCTCCAAAGTTCCACCAACCTTGGTTGCTTGTTCCCTGGATGATGCTCAGAAGATAGAAGCAAGTTAAAGGACAAAGTACCTCTTCGGTTGCTTTTATTTTTATTCTAGTCTTTCACTCTAGGGAAATCATAAGATCACTTTCACATTATTTATTAAGAATTACACCCAAAATATTAAGGACTATAGAAAGTTGCTGCACTTAATATATATATCACATATTGAAAATCAACTCTTGCAGGAAGAGTGACTTCACACTTCTTGAAAGTCAAGTTGGCATACATCAATTAAAGTTATAATTGTATTTTTGTTTGCATATAGAACTTATTTAAATCAACTGTCACTGTCTGCAATAACTAAGGACAGCTTGTTAGAAAAAAATCCTACAGTAAGTTGTTAACATGCAAGTATTTTTCAAAGAGATTGTTGAAAAAGTCATTTATGTTGTTTTGTTAACTCTGAAATAGATGTGGGATACTTCAGAGGCACAGAAGAGGAGGTAGGGAGGTACTTTGTTGATAATCTTCAGGATCCTTCTACCCAGACCCTGCTGGGCTGGCCCCAAATTCAAATTCAGCATTCCCCTGATCCTTACTACTTCCAGTCAAAATAGTCATAACAAAAATTCAGTGTTGACTATGATACAGACAGCATTGCACCTGAGAGATCCTGAATGTATGTTTTGTGTAAATCAAATTTATTCATTAAAGATAACATGTTTCTGTGGCATTAATATTATAACAAATGAAAACTACTGGTCCTTAATTGAGTTTGTCTACTTTTTCAAGTTGTATAAAAATTACTTTTAATTTATTATGGGCTTGTGAGTTAGATTTGAAGAAAATTATTAGTGGTAATTTATTAACTGTGATTTGAAATATTTTTTTCATGTTTTTGGTATGAATTAGCTATAAGAAGCTAACAGAATTCTAATGAGGTAGTATTTAAGAGGCAAATAAACTATCAAGCTTGAATTTAAGTGTCATACTGTGTTCAACTGTTGATAAATCTAATCTTCCAAAAGCTGCCCTTATTCATAAAAGGAGAATAGATCTCCCTTGACTTACGATGGAGTTACATCCCGATAAGCCTACTGTAAGCTGAACATTTTGTTAGCTGCATCAGGCATGCATTTAATGCATCTAATCTACTGCACACCACAGCTTAGTCTAGCCTACCTTAAACATGCTCAGAAACTTACATTCAGCCTACAGTACTTTATAGTAAATGTTGAAGAGCTCACATAATTTATAGAATGCTGCACTGAAAGTGAAAAACAGAATGCTTGAGAGAGTGCAGAATGGTTTTAAGTATTGGGTTGTTTACCATTGTGATTGTGTGGCTGATGTGACTGGGAGTGGCAGCTTGCTATTGGAAGGTAGTATACTGCTTATTGCTAGCCTGAAAAAGATCAAAGCTCAAAGACTGAAGTATGGTTTCTACTGAGTAATATCACTTTTACACTATCGTAGTCAAAAAATTGTCAGTTGGACCATAGTAAGTCAGGGACCACTTGTATTCTCTAATACAAATAGTATGTTTTGATACATAATAACTAAAAGGAATAAAAATGCTCTAGTAAAATTGATTCCACTGTAGATATATACACTGGAATACTACTCAGCAATAAAAACAAATGCATTTGAGTCAGCTCTAATGAGGTAGACAAACCCGGAGCCTATTATACAGAGTGAAGTAAATAAAAAAGAGAAATATAAATATCATATACATAGATCATATAAGTATATGGACTCTAGAAAGATGTTACTGACGAATTTCTTTTCAGGGCAGCAATGGAGAAACAGACATAGAAAACAGACCTAAGGACATTGGGGGGGGGGGGCGGAGGAGAGAGAGGGTGAGATGTGTGGAGAGAGTAGCATGGAAACTTACATTACCACGTGTAAAACAGATAGCCAACGGGAATTTGCCGTATGACACAGGGAACTCAAACAAGGGCTCTGTGACAATCTAGCAGGGTGGGGTGGGGAGGAAAATGGAAGGGAAGTTTGGGACGGAGGGGATATGGGTGTACCTATGGCTGATTCTTGTTAATGTATGACAGAAAACCACAAAATTCTGTAAAGCAAATATCCTTCAATTAAAAAAAAATAAAGTGGCAAAAAAAAAAAAAGATTCTTAGGAATCAGTAGTTTCTATGAACTCCACAACTTCGATGTCAAAACAATAGTTAAGAGGCAAAAGCATATATTTTTAACAAATAATTACGTTGATTCAGCTAAAATACTGATAGCATTAGAATAATTACAATTTTATGAAGATGTAACTTTATATGTATATGTTAATGAAGCTTATCAATATAGCATAATTATTATCAATGCAAGCATGTTTTTACAATACCTAGTTCTTCTTCCATTGTGGAGCCTTTACTTTGTGATCCAGAAACTCCCAAGACTCTGTTGAACAATATAGAAAAGGCACTACCCCAGACACCTAAAGGAGAGCAAAAACGGAGTATGACTTAGAATGTACCAAGATTTAAAACAGTCAGACAAACTCATGGTAGATTTAGATCACTTACCCATTAAGAAATGCAAGGGGTTTTCTTCGTATTTCTTTACAACTGTTCCCATGAAAAATTTGCTTCCAAATAAGTCAGGCGCCATAAAAGTACCATATTTAGCCATGCCAATCTCAAACGGGCTAAATTCAACCCAATCTGAAATGATTTTTAAAAATGCAATCCATTAGTAGAAAAATACTACAGAGATATACACACAGATTACTCCAACACTGGCATAATTATCCTCATTCATTTAAAATATTTTTAAAAATTAGCAAATATCTATCATGTATATGAAAGTGAAAGTGTTAGTCACTCAATTGTGTCTGACTCTCTGCAACCCCATGGACTGTAGCCTGCCAGGTTCCTCTGTCCGTGAAATTCTCCAGGCAGAAATACTGAAGTAGGCAGCCATTCCCTTCTCCAGGGGATCTTCCCCACCCAAGGATTGAGCCTGGGTCTCCTACAGTGCAGGCAGATTCTTTACCGTCTGAGTCATCACGGGAGGAGAAGGGGGTGACAGAGGATGAGATGGTTGGATGGCATCATTGACACAATGGACATGAGTCTGAGCAAACTCCAGGAAATAGTGAAGGGTGGGGAAATCTGGCATGCTGCAATCCATGGGGCCGCAAAGAGACACGTCTTAGTGACTGCACGCAATGAACAACCATGTGTATGACATTACATAGAAATTGGGGGGGAAGTCCATAGATGAATAAGATGAGAACACAAAAGGATTCCTTATTTGCACAAATTGAATACCCTTTGGCATTTAAAAACTCAGGTATCTTTTATAAAGTCCATCTTAATTAGACAGTTTTAAAACTGCTGACTCAGACGTTTAAAATCCATGAAGGAGACAAAAGAAATTAAACTCTTTCTGATAATGGAAGCAGACTATAAAAATGCAAGAAAGTGGTGTCTAACATTTGCCTTTTCTTCATCTTTCCTTAATTTTTCTTATTAACCATTATTCTAACTCTTAAGATTATAATGCAAAGTTTTTATATTGTATATATTCAGAAATGCATAGGAATAGAGCCAACAGCTTATTTTCTCAGAACAGAGGCTCTGCAGCCAGAAACTTGGGTTCAAATTCTGTTGTGTTGTTTACTAACTATGCAGCTTTGGGTAGATTACATGTTCTCTGTGTCTTAGTTTCTTAATCCGTAAAATGTGAATAAAATCAGTAGATAGTTTGCAAGATTTGGGGGAAGAACCAATGAGTTAAGAAACTTAAAGAACTTAGAAGAGGACATAGTACCTTTTAATCACTCAGTAAATAGTAGCCACTCTTATATTTCATGTATTCCTGTGGTTATAACTCTGTCTAAAAATCAACTGAGTCTTAGTCTATCCAAACAGAATTCCTAGCTCTGACTCCCACTTCTTTGTCGTCTCTCAATTTTCCCCTTCTTTGTAAATGGTACTTCTTTTCATAGATTCATACCACCATCCATGCTATCCACACCATACTTTAGAATAACTCTTTTTTAGAGTTTAGATTTTTTTTTTTAACATGGAACATTTTTAAAGTCTTTATTGAATTTGTTACAAGATTGCTAAATATTGCTTTTTTGGCCACAAGGCATGTGTGATCTGAGCTCTCCGACAAGATGTCGAACTCACACCCCCGGCATTGGAAGACAATCACTTAACTACTGGCCTGCCAGGGAAATCACTAGGATTATTCTTGATGGTCTTTTTTATCTTATATCTCAAAGAGAAAAAAAATCAAGTTCTGTAGGCTCTATCATCAGATGTGGTTAGAAACTGGCTAGTGATCCATTTGTTCACCAAGACCATACCGATAAAAGCTGTCATACGCTCTCCTGGATCTTCATAATAGCCTCTTAAAACATTTTCTCTATTCCCCTACTATCTTTTAGATACCCTGTTGCCAGAATGAATTTTTAAAGATACAAATCACAGCATACTAATGCCAGCTGAAAACTTTCCAATGGCTTCTTATTTATATCTTTATATCTTATATAAAATCATGGTCGAGAAGTGTTCCCGATGGTCTGGCTCATGTTCCCTAACTGACCCATGTCCTAAACAATCTCCTAGCACATTTTGTCCAGCTTATTCCACTTCAGCCACATACCTTCTTAATTTCCTCCAAGAGACCAAGCTCATTCCCACCTTGCAGCCCTCATGCTCACTATTTCCTTCTGTAATCATAAGGCTTGCTCCTTCTTATCCTTTAGTTCAAAGTCTTTGTTGACCATTTTCTATGGAATCCAACTACCATGAATCCCTGCCTAACCCCAAACCCTCTGTCTTCCTTTTCCATCCCAGTTTTCCCCTTTCTAAAATTTTTGCATGTCTCTATCCCCTTATCCAACAATCTGAAATCCAAATAACTCCAAAATTCACACTGGATTTTGCAATTCCTTTGCTATTCACCTGGTGGTAAAATTCGCCCTGAATTCATTTAGTAGAAAACCAGTCTTTTAATCTTTACATGAGGCTTAATCTTTACATATCCCACTCAATGTGAATATCAATACATCCCACTGAAGAAATCATTATTTAATTATAAGATCCCAATGGGGCATTATGTAATATATAGTATAAGCACATATAATATATAGTGTAAGTATATTTTTTTAACTTCAAAATCTAAAATATTCTGAATTTTAAAACATCTATCCTCAAAATTTTGGGGAAAAAATCATGGATATGTATGTTTTTATTATTTACTCAATAATATAGAATGTTCTACTTTTGTGAAACAAGTTATAAACCACAGTTGTGATGAGAACACAATGCAATTCATTTCACATTAAAGCCAAATGGCACATATACCCTTCATGACAAAGTGGTATGTTTTATAATGATTTACATGGGGTTAGTGAGACATGACTAGCAGTGAATCAGAGACCATTAGGAAACTTTCTATATCACTACAAGTAATTTCTTATCTGTGAGTTTCACACCCTTATCCACAGTACTAAAACAAAGATTTCCTGGTTCCTACTTCTCCAGCAATCTCTTCTTGATTAATGCTGTGGTTTTGTGCACACAGTAAAGAGAGACATTTTTCAGAGGCAGATTTGCTCTCTGATCCTTACTAAAGAAGTCATTATGCTATTTTGACTACTATTTCTCTGATGCTGAATTTGTACATTTCAAACTTGAACTTCTCTCATGAACCTCCATCTATTCATCTCCAACTCCCTGTTGTGCATTTACCCTTGGGTATTCTGTCATCACATTCCACTACACTTGTGTGGAAAGGAATTCATAACCTTTCTTCCTGGTATAGCTCACCTGTTTCTATAAACCATGCTATCACAGCCCAGAAAAAAATCTTAACTGAAATCACTCTCATACCCACTCACATCAAATTTATCCATCCATCACACATTTCACTGGTAATATTTAAACTTTTCACATCCATCTTCTCCTCTCTTTCCTTATCAGTATCTCCCTAGTTCTAAGCCCTTATTTACAAAAACATAGTAATACCACTGCTTTCAGTTTCTTTCTGTGCCAGTCTACCCATATGAACTATCAAAATACTTTTTTTCAAAAACACAATGTAAATAACTTCCTAGCAAAAATCATTAAATGTTTCCCCTTATCATGACTGAATAAAAACCTTTCTATCTGGAAGTCAAATCTTTCTATAGCTTGACACTAATGGTTTTTCCAAATATACCACCTATTCTTCACCAGTTCATACATTAACCAAATCTAGTGTCTTTTTACTGCTCCCTGAAACACACCTTTGGCTTCCCTTCTGAGCATTTTCTTATACTGTTTTACACAAAGATGATGTCTCACCCCCAACTGGTAGATCTTTCCAAGTTCAAGTTGAACCTGAGTTCTACCACCTTTCTGAAGTCTTTCATACAACTACACTAAATCTCTAATATCTTACACTTTATGTCAGGTCTATATACTCTAACAGACAACAGTGTTCTACGTGTATTTTTCTTGCTAATAGGAATGGAATCTTCTTGAGGAAGAGCACTATGTGTTTCTTCTGTAATGTCTGTTAAGGGACTTAACATGATGTGAAGTTGTAAATTGTGCTCAGTAATTGCAATTCACAGACAACGCAAATTAAAGGTTGAAATCCTGTCAGAAATATAGTGAAGTAGAGGAGTCAAAAATATGTTACCATTTAAACAACTCATGTTTATTTGTTTAAAGTCTTCAAAAGGTGAAAATGTTTAAAACTTTTCTAAGAAGGAAGAAAAACATTCTCTAGTATTATTGAAATAAAGTTGATAAAACTTCTGTAAGCTAAGATAACTGGGATCTTTGACTTTTTATAATATAATTCAAATAATATTTTAACTTTTTTTCCTGAATAGCCAATCCCTTTTAATCCAAGGAAATTTTAAAGGCATAAAGTATAGACATGCCTCTTTTTTTTTTCCCCACAACTCAAGCTCTTTGAACATTCATAACATGCCCCTTTGAATGTCTTATCTGAGTACAAGATCCACACAATTAATGCTTCATGGTTTTGTACAACTCTGTTGGAAGAAACCGCTTGAACCTCCTTATCATAGGAGCTTAACAATGAAGGTTAATGAGGCTTGTCTTATCTTGGTAACAATATCTGCTAGGCAGCTTGCCCAAATCAGGCACGTTCATATTGAAAGACTACCAACTGAACATAAATAGCCTTTTCCGACTCCAGATGAATCAAAAATATTCACTAGCTAAAATATTATTCATTCTTTAATTATTTTACTGAGATTTTCTCTTGAGAATGGCCACTGACTGGAAGTACAGAATAAAGAGTCAACTGTGAAAATGCCTTAAGAATCATAACAGTAATAATAAAACTATTATATTTTAATATCTCTTTTTCACATCAGTATTATCCATATCTCATTCAATTGTCTTAATAGCTCTGTAAGATAAAACTGACTTATTAATATCCTTTTTAATAATGAAAATAAGAATCAGCGAGATTAAGAGACCCACTTAAGGTGTATATTTACCAACCAATTTCCAAGCATTCCAAGACTTCACAAGACATCAGCTAAAGGAAAACAAACAAACAAAACAACAGCAACAACAATTTATCATGACCTTTTCTTTTCATTTATGATAGAACGTAAACTGAGAGAAGTTCTAGATGTACAAGTTGGATTTAGAAACGGCACAGGAACCAGAGATCAAATTGCCAATATCCGTTGGATCACAGAAAAAACAAGAGAATCATAGAAAAACATCTACTTCTGCTTCATTGACTACACTAAAGCCTTTGATTGTGTGGATCACAAAAACCATGGAAAATTCTTAAAGAGATGGGAATACCAGACCACCTTACCTGCCTCCTGAGAAACTTGTATGCAGGTCAAGAAGCAACAGTTAGAACCAGACACAGAACAACAGACTGGTTCCAAATTGGGAAAGGAGTATATCAAGGCTGTATATTGTCACCCTGCTTATTTAACTTGTATGCAGAGTACATCATGCAAAATGATGGACTGGATGAAGCACAAGCTGGAATCAAGACTGCCAGGAGAAATATCAATAAACTCAAAATGCAGATGACATCACCCTAATGGCAGAAAGCAAAGAGGAACTGAAGAACCTTTTCATGAAGGGGAAAGAGAGAGTTAAAAAACTGGCTTACATTCAATATTCAAAAAACTAAGATCATGGCATTTGACCCCATCACTTCATGGCAAATAGATGGGGAAACAATGGAAACAGTGACAGACTTTATTTCTTAGGCTCCAAAATCACTGCAGATGGTGACTGCAGTCATGAAATTAAAAGATGCTTGCTTCTTGGAAGAAAACCTATGACCAACTTAGACAGCATATTAAAAAGCAGAGGCATTATTTTGCCAAAAAAGGTCCATCTAGCCAAAGCTACGGTTTTTCCAGTAGTCACGTAAGGATGTGAGAGTTGAACCATACAGAAGGCTGAGTGCTGAAGAACTGATGCTTTTGAACTGTGGTGCTGGAGAAGACTCTTAAAAGTCCTTTGGACTGCAAGGAGATCCAACCAGTCAATCCTAATGGACATCAACCCTGAATATTCATTGGAAGGACTGATGCTGAAGCTGAAGCTCCAATACTTTGGCCACCTGATACGAGGAACCAACTCATTGGAAAAGGCCCTGATGCTGGGAAAGATTGAAGGAGGGAGGAGAAGGGGACAACAGAGGATGAGATGGTTGGATGGCATCACTGACTCAATGGACATGAGTTTGAGCAAGTTTCAGGAGGTGGTGAAGCCTGACATACTGCAGTCCATGGGGTTGCAAAGAGTTGGACATGACTGAACAATTGACAACAACAATGTTCTCTTTCACAAAATGTGGTTCCTTACTACTGCTGAGTATGCCATGATTATCCTAGAATCCTAGGATATCCTAGAATAAAATTGAATGTTTTAATCCCCATCTGACAACTAAATTTGTTTTCATATACAAATCAATTCATCTTTAAAATCCAGACCTCTAACTTTTCTCATACAGTTTTCACAGAAGATTCCAATTTGTTAAGATTTACTGAAACTTCGTTTGGGCTTACAATTAAGTTCTTTACATAGTTTATCTCATTTATTTAGCAAAAACTATGAGATTCTCATCTTCACTTTAACAGATGAGGAAACAGGCGAAAAGATATCACATAATTTGGCCCCAAAAAAGAAACAGTGCATAGTAACATTCTGTTCTTCTTTTGCCTTAACTTCTTTAATAACTGCCATAAATTTCTCAAACAGATTACAGGATTACTAGGTCTTACAGGAAAAGAGTAACATACTGTGGAGGGGAGGAGAGTTCATACTTCATGCCTGGAGCACTACATTCTACATCATCAGCAATCAGAGAAATCAATATTTTCATAAAAGGAACAAAATATTTCAAGACCAATTCTTAGCTCTTTACTTACCTTGTATGTGGCAATCATTGAATCTTTCTGAAATTTTGTTTTTTCTTCTTTGAAGCAATGCTCAATATATCTCCCTCCCTCCCTAGGTTATAGTTAATATTGAATAAGATAATAAATATGATAAGTGCTTTCTGAACCATATGCATGAGAAACATTTTAGTCAAGATAATTGATAAACACTTGTTGAATGAATGATTTCCAGGTGTACTGCTTTTATAAACTATTCCAAATCTTGCTTGAGGGTAGTCAGTTGAACAAAAAGTAAGACTTGGAAAAAATGCAAAAGAATTCTAGATATAAATCTGGAATTAATTTCATGCCATTCACAATAATTTTTTAAGCTCAGGATGTGACTAATGTCACTGAGGTGCTTTTCCTAAAAATATAATGAACCCTATTAGCCAGTCATAGATGCTACCACATTGCAAACTAAGAAGAACAGTGGTCCCCAGAAAGAAGTAGAGAGTTATTGTTCTGAGAGCACTCACCAAGAAGCAGAGCTACAGAAGAAGTAAATGTTTATATCTGAGACTTAACAGATTGAGGCGTTTTATTCACCACCTGTCACAAATAAAGACTGGTACTTTTAAGGTGCTAAATTATAAAAATTAGAATAGAGTTTTAAATGATAAACATATGTCATGTTACCCAACTCAATGAACAGATAAGCAGCAAGCAAAAAGATAAACATTGCCTAAAACAGGCAAGCTGTTTTATTAAAAATCCTTGACAAATAGATAATTAAGATTGACTATTGACTACATTCATGAATTACTTTTTTATATCTCCTTTCCCACTGATTTGAATGAAGATATATTAGTAATTAGTTTCATAGGATATTTCTACAACCAGAAAGTTATCTAGTGTAAAACATTCTTAGATTTTCAGACGTTTTTATGTTACAGAAAATATATTAAAATAAGCAACTAAAATTGCTTATGATCTTCCTCTAAAGCAAATCATTAAGAACCACAGTTCCAAGTTTCCAGGAAATGCTTTGCAAGAGGAAATTCCATACCTGCAAACATCAGCTCTGAGACATCGGGTTTGACATGGAGACAGGTGAAAAGAGGCAAAGGACACTGTCCAGTATTGACTTTTTCCTTCAAACTACTCAAGGTCGTGTTCATTCTCTGTTCACCGAAGAAAGAAAAGGTTTTACATATATAAACTGTTACAGATAAGAAAAAAAATCTACGTAAAATAGTGCTTCCAATCAAGACCCTTAAAACTTTTATGATAAAAATTAGCCTTATTATTACCTAGAAATCTCTGATTCTGAAAAAAAAATAAAAGCTCACTGGAAGTAATCATCCTCATTCTAAAAAACAGTCATAACTCTGGGGACAATGTTGACATTTGAACTGGAAAATGATTTGGCAGCAATGGAGCCCAGAAGGAATTTAGCCCCCAGATTCTCTGGCACAGGCTCCACCCGCCTACTTTATCTTCAGATAAAATATCACCCTATGGTCATGTGTCAAATGTGTTTCTTCCATGTGATTCATTCCTTTTTTTCTGGCTTTTTCCAGGCAACCTCCATTTTTCCTCTGCCACTTAAATATTACTTTTATTCACTTCTTTATCTAAAAATATTGCTACTTGGGCAGAATGAGCAGTTGAGGGTTAAAATGTGTAGCTTTCTAAAGAAAAAGAATACAAAAGTATTTACCTATCCATCCAAACTGACACATGGGGAGTTCCTTGGAAGTCCAGGGGTTAGGACTCCTCACTCAAACTGCTGAGAGTGTGAGTTCTATCCCTTGTTGGGGAACTAAGATCCCATAAGCCAAGCAGCACAGCCAACAACAACAACAACATATAGTTGACACATATAGCTAGAATAAATTAGTAGGCACAACTGTGGCGTGAAATGTAGAAGAGTTATATCTGCAGGGAGTAGGTACTCAGTGCATGTTTATAGGATAATGGGAGTCAACTGACTTTTACAAAAATGCATCACATTTTGTTTTATTTAAAAACATGATATACATTGTCTTCTTGTATTAAAAGGATTGTAGACTGAGACAGAGCTTACATTGTGAATTAGTGTTTCTCCTATTAACATCCCAAAGATATCAGTAAAGGTGACAGGTTGTCCAGAACTTTTTTTCCTCCATAAAGACTCAACATATCTTTTAATTTTTTGTGGTGTCAGAAGTAACAGAGGGTTGTGGCTGACATTTTTCATTAGCTCTTCGTTAATCTCTGCTGGCCCTTTCTCTGGAAAATCAGGGTGAGAATATAAGGTTGACATATACCTGTAAAGAAAACAAAAGATAATCAGTAAAGATAAAGGACATCACATAGCAAGTAGTCTCCAAAGAAAGCAGGCATCTCTGCTGTCACAAAAAGAAAGAATAATGGAAGTAGTTGATTAACTGATCTTCTGATTGAAGATATTAACTCATTTAAGAAAAGAATGCATCATTCAGAAAATAGCCGGTCTAAATAGACGTAAAGGGGAGATCTCAGAGGAAACACTCGACTTCCCTCACATAGTCCAGAGGACAGAATGCCTACTGGGCCAACTCTCCACTCTCTATTCTCCAGGGGTGGGCATCCCTATCTGGCCATCAGACACTGATAACAGAACACATTGAGAGCCATGTGAATCAATGGACTTTTCTGGATATAATGGACTTCCCTGGTGGCTGAGGCAGTAAAGAACTTGCCTGTAATGCAGGAAACCTGGATTTAATCCCTGGGTCAGAGAGATCCCCTGGAGAAGGAAATGGCAGTACTCTTGCCTGGAGAAATCCATGGACAGAGGAGCCTGGTGGGCTATAGTCTATGGGTTCCCAAAGAGTTGGTCATGACTAAGTGATTAACACTTCACTTTTATTTTTTCCTGTATATAATACTAGCCAAGCAATCTGATAATTTCACTTTCCATGGTGATTCTCTATAGGTAGAGAATGTGCTATCCAGACTATTGTGAATGTCTAATTCTCCTGATACATGTGGTTTTTGTTTTAATTGTCCACTGGCCAACGAGACAAAAATACCAAGTCTTGCCAACTGTAAATGTCAGAATTTCTGAGCATACAAATCTAACGGTGAAATCCTAGAGAGAATAGTGCTGGCAGGTAAATGTTTTCTTGTGAAGATTCTGGCATCAGCCATTTGGCCACTTAAGGTGATGCTGGAAATCAACATATCTCTTAGTATTTGATACTGAGATGATAAATGAAGTTACAATCTTCCTGGAAACCAGTCTCTTTACTACTGTAGTTCTCACACTAAATATTAACTATTAGTTTTCTTAACTGTCTCACTTAAATAGCTGTGATCACCATCAGGGAAAACTTTACTTATTTGTATCTGTTTTTATCTCAATGATTAGCCAATGCCTAGTATATGACAAGCATGTTGTTTTGAACTGTTGAACAGAGAGCACAAAAATAATGAAATATTCCACCACTCCCTCCAACCAAAGAGAATATAGTAAATATATTTAAAACTCTTTGTTTCCTTATATTCAAGTCAAATTGCCATCACAGTGATTTATCTTCCCTTCATGCAGGGGTGAAAACTAACTCTGGTATGTTCTAGGCCTGAGCAGGCTAATTGTTCCTAAGCTATTGTCTTGAAGACTTGTGATAGCTTAAAATAATTCTTCTATTTTAAAGATAAGCAGAGGATTGATGAATTTAAATAACATGTTCACAGTTCCCCAGTTAATAACAGAAGAACTCATATTTAAATGTGTCTTCTCCCCTGATAGGTTTTATTTCTTAAAAAATCTTTAAAATGATTTCAGGTCTTAGAGACCAAATAATTCCCACTACACATTGAATTGAAATTTTTTGCTGGATTCACAGTTAGAGACAGACTGAGATTAACTATAACTTAACAAATGGAGAGTGATTATAGACCAAACATGAAACATATGGTCTGCAAAAAAATTTAAAATTCTTAAAAGATCTTTATTACACAAACTGGATTCTTAACATTTCTCATAACAAGCAATAGCATCACTGACTCATGGACATGAGTCTGAGCCAAATCAAGGAGATAGTGAAGGGCAGGGGAACCTGGCATGCTGCAGTCCATGGGGTCACAAAGAGTCAGACACAACTTAGAGACTGAACACAAAAACAACAAAGATAAATCAAACAGGCTTACTCTGAACTCAAGCCTGGTATAATCAACAAATATCTTCTAAAAACATAGCTGATGTTGCTAGAAAGATGGAAAGTCCATTCATTTCTATAGCCACTCCAAGGTGTACTACATGATTCATCTATATGAACAATGATCCAATTCTGGACCACTTCATACTTTTCAATAAATGCACATATTGGTGTAATGATACTGGTTTACATTTAAAGATACAATAAAAATAGAACAATAAACATGCTCTTTGAGTCTCTAAGTGATTAGTTCTGGAACTATTCATGTGTTTCATCCTTTATGATAACATTAAGAAATTATTTACTGGTCTTACTTATCAAGAATAAGTTCTACATCCACAGACCATTGGCTTGCCCTTAACTTATAAAAAATGTATGTTATATAACTATGCATAGTTTGGATTTAGCCTTGAATTCTAGAAAACTTAAACCGAAGCCTATGTCTCATGCCTCCCAAAGCTACAGGTTATAGCATGAATTTTTAATTTAATTTATAGTTATATATATGTATATATATACACACACACACATTGAAACTTTTCTCCCACTTCTATATTGTGTGAAATTCAGTTTTACTTTACTTGTAAAGCTACATTAAATCATTTCCTTAATGATGCCGGATTAAAAATAAGGTAAAGGAAACACTTGATGTCAGTAGAAGTCAATTCAGCCACAATATAATTTTTCAAAAGTAGGTGAAAAGGAAACAATATGATAATTCTGCTATTAGAAGTTGTTTGTAATAGTTCAGCAGAAAGATGCAATTACTCAAATCTCATTTACATTACTTAAGACTTCTCTATATTTACTTGGTCTTTAAATGAATCAATGTATGATTTTAACAAGCACCTTAGCCTCATAAATTTCCTCCAGAAAAATCTGGAGCCTCCTCTTCTCTTGTTCCTTCCTCCCAGTGTTAGCCATTGGATCTAGATTGAAAATCCTTCCTCTAAGATTAAAGAATTGCTCAAAATCTAGGACTCTGTGCCACAATTTCAGAGGCAGGTCTTTATCAAAGGTCAAACGTACATGGATGTTAGCTCAATTCTCTGTTTTTGCTCCACGTAGAATGGCTGCAGTCCATTTTCTGCTATCTAAAGGTTGAAGTTATCTCATTCACATGGGGAGTCTCTTTCCCCTTTCTTTCTTCCTCTCTCATGAGAAGGTTGGCTCAAGTATACAAGTCCCATAGAAAGACAGAAAGACCTAGAACACCTCAACCATTTGCTCTGGAGCTAATGTTCTCTGCTTGTTCAGTATTTATAAGCCCATTTCCCTTAGAATTAACAAGTGTGAATTGGATAGACATTTGATGACATCATTGCAGTGACATCTATGACTTGAATTTTTGCTTTGGTGATGGCTAAAAATGGAATAGAAGGTAACGGTCAATTTTCCTTAAATAACTTTATTTTTTAACTTTTCTATTCACCTTTACATTTTTCAACATATTTATATGATGGGATACCTCATTCTCTTCATATGAATGCATTTTAGGCTAAATACAAATTTTAAAAAAAACTTAAAATTATTCCAGAGAGCAAGGAATTCTCAGCTCAGTTCCTGATGCCAAATCACAGAGCCGATGCTTTAAAATATTAGTGCCTGGTGCCTTAGGACCTTCCTAATCATAATCTTCAAGGATAAAGATTTAGAATTTCTGTGCTTAAAAAAGTTCCAGAAGTAATTCTCATATGCAACTAATGCTGCACATGTCTTAACAAGGCCCTCAACACTGAAGCAAATATCCTGAAACCCTAGAGAAATTCTTAGATTAATTTTCCCCAAAATGCAATTACTTATGCAAATATTCATTTAGTCATTAAATATGTGACAAGTGGGAGAGGTTCATTAGCATACAAAATAAGCATATTCCCCACCTCAAACAACATATTTTTTCTAACATACTCTTCATCTTTTAGTCTATCATTTCTTATGGGTCAATTTCTATTAAAATTGGCTCATTTTTCAATATCCCACAAATTCTTCAGACTGTTAAACTGAAAGTTTTCATTCTTGAATTCCATCTTATAGCTTCAAATCAGGTCTTATGGTCTATAGGTACAGAACTGTTCTCATTTTTCCTTTCAATGATAAAGCCACACAAATACAGCAGTCAATATCCGATAGTCTAGCAATCCCACTACTGGGCAGATACCCAGAGAAAATCATAATTCCAAAGACACGGTTCACTGAAGCAGTATTCACAATAGCCAGGACATGGAAGTAACCTGGATGCTCATCAACAGAGGAATGAGTAAAGAAGATGAAGCATGCATATACAATGGAATATTATTCAAACTATAAAAAGGAATGGCATTGGATCGTTTGTAGGGACATGGATGAACCTGGAGACTATCACACAGAGTGAAGTAAGTCAAAAGTATAGTATATTAATGCATATAGGCAGACTCTAAAAAATTGGTATTGAACATCTTATTTGTAGACCAGAAATAAAGATACAGATGTAGAGAGTAAACATAGGGACACAAAGAGAGGGAAGGAGGGGTTGGGATAAATCGGAAGATTGGGGTTGACATACCTACATTATTGATAGTATGCATAAAATTGATAACCAATGAGAACCTACTGTGTAGCACAGGAAACTCTACTCAATCTACTCAATGCTCAGGGCTGACCTAAATAGGAAAGAAATCCAAAAAAAAAAAAAGAGGGGATATATGTATACGAATAGGTGATTCACTTTGCTGCACAGAAAAACTAACACAACATTGTAAAGCAACTCTGCTCCAATAAAAATTGATTTATTAATTTAAAAAAGGAGAAAAAAAAACCCCCAGCCCCTTGATACTCCAAAGGAACAGCTGTGCTGAGGGAGAGCGTTGTGTTCACCCAGGGAGAGAACGCAGGGTTACTGCCACCCGTTCACTCAGGCCAGTCCTCCTGGTTGGCTAATGTTTCTATTTAATGAATGACAACCACCGTCCAAAAATAATTTCAGGAATAATTACTATAAAGGTAGCAGCGATTACAAGAGAAGCTTTTGTCTTACATAAAGTTCTCTTCTATGATCACAGAAAACATGATGGGAGGTCCCAGCCTTCTCTAGAGATTCCCGTATTACCTAACTTGTGCCAGGGAATGGTCATGTATCAGCAGAATATAAAACTTACACAAGAGTGTAATTTCTGTTTCCAAGTCTCTCTGAATCCCTTCGTTAGAACCGTCTACCTTCTCCCCTATACTTTTCAAAAGAAAATTGTTAATATGAATCATCCTGGCCACTCTTTCTTTTGTCTCAAGAAGTATGTCTTCTCCACGGTTGACAGTTTTTTATCTTGTCCCTATCCTGTCTCTGCCCAAACCTCTTTCTATCCATGATCCGTTTCTTTATTCATCTATCCCTCTACACTATTTCCTTTACCTCAGACTTCTACAAAAACACTCTAGTCTCTTATATTCTGAAAACCAAACAAAAACATTTCCTGGGTCCTATATTGAAATAGTAAACGGCTCCTACTAAGGTTCACATTCCCACCTTTTTTCCTTTCATATTCTATTCATTTCTTATTGGTAATTTCATGGTCAAAGGTGCCCTTCATTTACTTTATCTACTTTTAATTTTTGCTAAAACCATGAAAACTCTAAACCCATTTGTAAGTGAAGCTTCTCACAGATTTTTGCTCTATTAAAATACCCATTACTTGTGACGCACTCTCCACCCTTAGATACTTTGCATTGTCTATTAAGGTTCGCTTTCTTCTTCTTCTTCCTTTTTTTTTTTTTTTTTGGCCCACTAACTTTTTGAATGTTTTGGAGATCTACAAATGAAATGACTGATGATAATAACTCAAGTGGTAGAAGGTGGTGAAATTACCAAGGGAAGATGTGTAAATATAATGGAACTAAAGGGAGGTTCTGGAGAAAAGTTCATTTTAAGGGGAAAAGTAGTAGAAGTAGAAAAGACAACAATGAAGAGACAGCAATCAGAGAGGATGGGGGGGGGGGCGGGGCAAGATAGGTGGGATCTGAAAGAGGGACAATTCAATGTATGAAATGTCTCAATTCCCAACCTCATCCTCCCAGACTCCTTGCAAAAGTCAAGGAGAATAACTTCAAAAGACACCATTATATTTGGAAATGATGTGGTCTCCAGGTAAAAAAGGATTGTAAGAATTTTAGGAGTGTATGCATGTGCATGCTCAGTTACTTTATTCACGTCTGACTCTTTGTGACCCTATGGACTGCAGCCCACCAGGCTCCTCTGTCCATGGGATTCTCCAGGCAAGAATACCGGAGTGGGTTGCCATGCCCTTCTCCGGGGAATCTTCCCACCCTAGGGATCGAACCCACATCTCCTGTGTCTCCTCCACTGCAGAAAGATTCTTTACCTATTGAGCCATCTGGGAAGCCCTTAGGAGTACACGACCTTTAAGGAAACAGAACAAATAAAAGAAGGCTAATCTGAGGAAATCAGACACTGATGGATAGAGCAGAGATGTTGTATGTATAAAACGGTGACCTACAACATTTAAATGATTGGGCTGTAATATTTAAAATTCCCTTGATTATTTTTTTTCAGAACCCTGACAGAGGATTTTAGATGTGTCCCTAAATTTATAACCAAAGTAATAACTGCAGCTCAAATTAAGCCCAAATATACACCATTACAGCCTGCAAATAACACTGAAGGTCTGGTCTTTCTCTATTAGATGAGTTTAAGAAGACAAGTTTCTTGCAATGTATTAGTCAGTGCTGGACCACAGGGATCTAAAAAAAATAATGGATAGATAAAGAAAATTATCTGAAGAGTAATAATAAAATACTTGAGTAGGTGAAGTTAATCTAAGGGTCTAAATTTTTCCATCATATTCATATTACTCATTAAACAGGCAAGTGCCTGCTCTTTCCTTCAAGGGAAGGAATAATGATGGGCTACACCCTTCTTTCAAAAGAGATAAATCATGTTGAGGGGACAGACAAAATAGATGGCAATCATGGTTCTAGGTTCCTGTTTTTCAGCTACAGAAGCTGGTTCAAAATATTTAAGAAACTATAGATTCTTTAAGTGTGACTCTCTAGGTAGAATAAATAGCTGTACAAGAGAAGGTTACGGTTGAGTTGAAAGAATCCAGAATAGGGGATGGAAACCCTGAGTTTCTATGTTGGCTCTGCTATAATTTGGACAAATCACTTGACTTCTGAGTCATATTTTTTTTGCTTGAAAAACGAAGAAGCTCATAGCCAACTCATGGGGTGAGAAGATACAGAAATTTTAAAATACAGACATACATAATATATATTATTACATATATATTGTAATTATATAATATATACTTATATAATACTTATGTTATACAATTACATACAATACAATATTATAAAAGATAAGTTTTACCACAGGCTGAATGACTAAAAGGGCTTGTAAACCATTCTGTAATAGGTGATACTTTTATTTGGGACAGCTAAGCAAGACACTTGATTTTCAATGTGCTTGTGTGAGGTAAGCAAACCAAAAGGTACAAAGTATCATCTTTGAGAATGTTTTACAAATATATTTTTGAAAAGGCAGACCTACAGTATGCAAATATTTACAAATATTATACAGACTGATGCCTTAACTCTATCCAAATTTAGCTGAACTTAGATACATTTGAAGGATTAATTTCATAATTAGTCAGATATAAATCACTGAAATTTATTGCATTTATTCATTCAAAAGTTGTTTTCCTTCTTCTGTATACTAAAGTATCTTGCATTTCACTCTATTTGCCCTAAAGAAGAAAATGAATACCTAGTGAATCATGTAGACTTAGACATCATCACTGCAAGATTACAAATCAGTAAATTATAGGAAGATTAAATTAATTATGGGTGGAGTACGCTATTCCACTTATGAGATATTTCTATAGAATTATTTCAATTGATCTATTTTTTGTTTTATGTTTAACTATTACATTTTAAGTCACAAATGGATTCAAAGGGAGAAACGTATGATGAGAGTCATCAATAGGTATGAATTTGCCTTAAAAATATTTTTAAGAAACAAATTTCTGCATCAAGCTGGAATACTCAGTAATTGCAAGTTAATGTCAACTTTTAAAACACTCTTTTTTGGTTCCAGGCAGATAAATGCTAAGCATTTAGGATGATAAACCCAAGATGTAAAATGCATACTAACCATGTGGATCCAGAAAGACCAGCAATGTAGGTAGCACAGTCCAGAATCCCCGACTCATACAGAGCCTTCATCACACCAGAGAATCCTACCATGGCTCGGAATCCCCCGCCGGAGCCCAGGATGGCCACCACAGGTACCTGTAATGATGAAACACAGGCTCATTTATCAAATAAAATCATAAAGTGGGTCCTCTTCATTTCCATTTTGATATGTCCCACATTTGACAATAAGGAATTATAAGCTCACTCATATTTTGATATTATCTAACTGTTAAAAAATAAAATACTGTTTAAGAAAATCAAGAATTAATGTCTGTTAGAAAGCAGACATTATTAAAACGGTCAACTAACCCTATTTGAAAACAATAATAATAGCAACAGCAGTCCTTTATATTTGCTTGACTCTTTGCAGATTGGGGCTTGCTTTTGGGTGTACTTTTTGTTTTAACTGGTCCTTTCAAAATTGAGCAAAAACAGTATTTGGGCATTTTGCAGAGGGAAGTTCTGAAAGGATGCTATACTTATATAAGATCTATCAGTTGGTAATCTGTAGTTGAGTAAGCACCTTGCCTTCTTGGTCCAGAATTCTTAGCGATCCTTTATGCTGACCTACTTCAAAAAATATGCTATTATTTAAGCCATCAAAAAGAACATAATCATCTTAAAGACATATAAAATTTATTTCTTCTTTCTTTAATTCATTCATCAATCTGATTAAGTGGCCTTTGTGTTTCAGGCATCCCCACAGTGGAGCTGGGGAATACAGTTAATTTAAGTGAGGCAGAAATGTAATAGTAATTACAACAGCAACAACAAAAGGAACAGGTGATATTCATTGAGCTCTTATTATCTGGTAGGAATTGTTCCCAACATTTTATAGACATTGCCTTATTTAATCCTCAGGAAATCCCTATGAGAGTTTCACTTTACAAGTGAGGAAATCCAGGCCTTGAAAATTTGTGTAGAGTCATGCAACCAGTAAGTAGCAGCGCTGAGTCAAGAGTCATACCCTCGGCCCTGGTAGCATGTCTTATCAAAGTCAAGTGCTACAGGTTGGCAACATATCAGGTCCAGAAGGTATGGTCAGTTCCAATCAGAAGGATTGGAGTGGTGGAGAAAGCTTCACAGTCAAAGAAACCTGAGCTTGATGTTAAAGATGCAAAATTATTCCATAGGGAGGTAGAAAGACAAGGGAGAAGGCTGTTCTGGGGAATGGGAACAGCATAGGCCAATGAAGAGTACTTGCAGTGAATCAGAGAGGCATAGACTGTAACATGACTGAAATGCAAGTGTGTTTCTTTGGAAAACTTGTGTAGAGTCATGCAACCAATAAGTAGCACAGTTGAGTCAAGAGTTGTACCCTCGGCCCTGGTAGCATGCCTTACCTCATGTGTGCATAGCTTTCAGGGGATCCACAAAGTCAAAAGTCTTTTCACAATAACAAGAAGATCTTACCTTCCTTTTTTCACTCTCATTTTCTCACAAATGGAAAATGGAGTTTTCCAGAGACTATATGATATTAGATATAGCAACAGTTTGAATTTAAAAATATATTGTAAAGTAATTAGCCTCCAACTAATAAAAATAAATTTAAAAAATATGAGAATAACTTGCATTGAGTTTCAAGCACTTAAATCCTAATGCTTGGGTGTTCACTCACCAATGGGATAAATACAGATATTTGTGACATCATTATTTGAGAACTAAAAGGACCAAAAAGGTTATAGAATTCTTACATATAGAAAGGGAAGTCTACAGAGGTTAGGTCTTACTGGAGGTAGAACAGTGAATGGCAACACAACCAGAACTGATTTCCTAATCCAGGGCTCTTCTGCAGTACTTGGTGACTATCAAATTTCAAACCAACTGAAGCCCTCATTCATGAAAGCACAGGGCAATGAAGCAACTGAAATGGCTTTGAACCTGTGTATATTTAGATGAACAGAATGCTCTGAAACATAGTATTAAAATTGTAAATAAAGTAAAATATATAAGTTCTGAAAAACTTCTATGGCGAGGGATGAAAGCTAAAATAACAAACTAAAGTGGGTTATAAAGTGGGTGAAAGGAGTATAATACAGCGTTAAGAGTAGTTGTAAGGATGCCAGATTAGAAATTAGGAGAACTGATTTGAGTTAGGCCTTGAATGAAGGGCTGAGTTTATAGGTACTATAGTAATAATGATAATAATAAACCATTTACTGTTACTATGTGCAAAACACTAGATCTAAGGTCAGGTTAAGATAGCCACAAATAAGAAAAGGTATGTGATTCTGGGATGCAAAGATCAGTCTTAGTAGTAGGACTGTACTAGGGAGCTACGAAAAAAAGATTATGAAAGACTTTAAAGGGAAAAAAATATCAGGGTTGATGTTGTTGAAGGAGGAAGACTATTTATATTCAAAAATTATGTGGGGGTTTTTAAGTCTGTTGATTTGGTTACTTGCAACACTGTGTTATTGAAAATAATGTTAAGCCCAAAACAAATAAGGTAGTTCAGAGTAAAAGTTACAGGTAACACTATTTCATTTCAACATAGAATACAAAACCTACAATATTGTTCAAACAGAAATTTCATAAGAGAAGTTGGAAAGTTGAATGTAAGACTTCTTTAATCCTAAGAAAACAATTCCCCAGATGTCCTTTTTCACATGCCAGGAGCCCAACACATACTCATGGATGACAATCTTATGTCAGGAATTTTCTGAAAACAGCCACTTATTAAACTGGGACTCATGTAACTCAATTTTCATCACTGCTTTACAGTAACCCTAAAGAGGTTTTCAGGTCAGAAATTTGGATTGCTATCAGTTGAAAGAAAAGGTCATATTATTTGTATATAAAAATTAAATAATGAAATAATTGAACTGTATAGAATTTACAACCTATTTATTGCACATGAATTACTATGTTTTTGTGTATCATTTAATTTTTGCAATTCTATAAGATATATCTTATTGGCATTTTATTTATTATTTATTTATTTATTTTACTTTACAATATTGTATTGGTTTTGCCATACATTGACATGAATCAGCCATGGATTTACATGTGTTCCCCATCCTGAACCCCCTCCCACTTCCCTCCCCATCCCATCCCTCAGGGTCATCCCAGTGCACCAGCCCCGAGCACCCTGTCTCATGCATTGAACCTGGACTGGCAATTCGTTTCACATATGATATTTTACAAGTTTCATTGCTATTCTCCCATATCATCCCACCCTCACCCTCTCCCAGAGTCCAAAAGACTGTTCAATACATCTGTGTCTCTTTTGCTGCCTCACATACAGGGTTATCGTTACCATCTTTCTAAATTCCATATATATGCATTAGTATACTGTATTGGTGTTTTTCTTTCTGGCTTACTTCACTCTGTATAATGGGCTCCAGTTTCATCTACCTCATTAGAACTGATTCAAATGTATTCTTTTTAATGGCTGAGTAATATTCCACTGTGTATTGGTACCACAGTTTTCTTATCCATTCATCTGCCGATGGACATCTAGGATGTCCACATCCTGGCTATTATAAACAGTGCTGCGATGAACACTGGGGTACAAGGCATTGAAACACAAGAAACATCACTTTTCCACTGTCATAAAGCCAGAGAGTGGTGTCCTGTGGATTTAAAGCTGGGTTTGTCAGATTCCGAAGTTTTAAATTCACTGTGCTCCACTCGGAAAGATTCCCTGTAACTACAGCGACCTTAGCAAAGGAAACCCTCTTTGAAAAACATAAAATTTGGAGGTAGGATTAATAAAATTTTTGCCACTGGTAACATTCTGGACCCTATAAGTCATACAGAATATGCATTTTTTAAATATAAAATTTTTATTAACTATAAAAGAAAGGATATTTAGACTTCTGAAGAAAATTTATTTCATTTAATCTTGTGTGTGTGTGCTCAGTTGTGTCTGACTCTTTACAACCCATGGACTGCAGCCCACCAGGCTCCTCTGTCCATGAAATCATCCAGGCAAGAATACTGGAGTGGGTTGCCGTTTCCAACTCCAGGAGATCTTCCTGATCCAAATAACAAACTTGTGTCTCTTTTAACTCCTACACTGGCAGCCGGATTCTTTACCAACTGCACCACCTAGGAAACCTCCTCAAAAGGAGATTATTATTATTTTCATGTCTCAAATGAGGAGGTATTTAAGTGCAAACATTATACCATATCTGCATCCATATTGCTGATAATCAGAATGTGAGATGCGGAGTCATGGGCACATAACTCATGCTCTTTCCTTTTCCCTATTATTTAAAAAGAAAAGAGTAATCCTTGTTGAGAGAAATCATTTGGTATTTAGCTAAATTACATTTTTTTTTTTTTTTTTGCCATGGATCATTGCTGCTGGGATCTTCCTGACCAGGGATTGAACCTGCACCCTCAGCAGTGAAAGCACACAGTCCACCAGGGAATTCCCTAAGTTACATTTCAGATTTAGGCATCACTTCATACACTAGCACAATTTTATGTAATGAATAAAGACTAACTTTGGATGTTTCGATAGTGGTAGTCATTCTGAAATAACTTACAAAGAATAATGGGTGCAGATGTTAGCCCTGGCTCTAAGTCTAAAAAAATGAAACAAATAAAAGTTCTGTGAAATTTTAAGTTATATTTAGACTTAATTGCACCAATATTTGTGTATAAATGATATCAATGAATATTTCTCATACTTCTGTCATATGATTACAGGAAATGAATTTTATTTACCAAAAACCATGTGTTTTGATTAAATTATCCTCATGCATGGGCTTGCGGATATTATTAATTTCCTCCTTTGCAAAATAAAATTTGAAAATGCTCAAGGATTTTTTTTAATTTTATGTTTTAATAGATTTTAAGTTCCAACAATTATATAAGACTTTTGCCTTCTTGGCTCCTGTATTAGACAGAGTTCTCCAAAGAAATGGAACCAGTAGGTAGGTAGGTAGGTAGGTAGGAAGGTAATCTATCTATCTATGTATGAAAGTGACTCATGCAATTATGAAGAATGACAAGTCCAGATTCGCAGCTGTAGTCCAAATGCCAATAGGTAAGGAACCAAGAGAGCTGATGATTCAGGTGAAGCCCAAGCCTGTTGGAGAATTCTCTCTTGCTTGCTAAGGTTGATCCTTTTGTTCTAGTTAGACCTTCAGCTGATTAGGTGGGGCCCACCCACATTATAGATGACAACTTGATTATTCAAATTTCACTGATTTAAATATCAGTCAAGGGACTTCCCTGGTGGTCCAGTGGCTAAGACTTCATGTTCCCAATGCAGGGGGCTCAGGTTTGATTCCTGATCAGGGACCTAGTTCCCACATGCCGTGACCGAGAATTCTTACACAGCAACTAAAGATTCCATGTGCTACAAGTAATACCTGGGCAGCCAAATAAATAAATAAATACTAATCAAATAAAAAAACATCCTCCACACTGATGAAAATTGACTATCACAAGTCTACCCCTTCTCAACTCAGCAGCCATATGCGTCCCTTTAACCATACTTAATCTCCAAATAAGGGACTTCCCTGGTGGCTCAGACGGTAAAGTGTCTGCCTATAGTGCAGGAGACCCGGGTTCAATCCCTGGGTCAGGAAGATCTCCTGGAGAAGGAAATTGCAACCCATCCCAGTATTCTTGCCTGGAAACTCCCATGGGTGGAGGAGCCTGGCTGGCTAAGTCCATGGGGTCACAAAGAGTCAGACACGACTGACTGAGTGACTTCACTTTCACTTCAATCTCCAAATAAAGACAACAAGGTCATACTCCTAGCTAACATGACACAGATATCCTGTGTGCAACTGGAAATGCACTAATCCTTTCCCCAGAAAAGAATGCAAAGTCCTTAAATATGCTTATTCTTCTCTTTGATACCTCATAACTTAAATATGAATCTGTTTTTGTAATCCTGTGTGTGCATGCACCCACACACACACACACATTCATAATAAATTAGGGGAGAAATATTCATGGCAAATACAATCTCATTTCAGTCATCTGGTAATAGCTGGTATTTATAACTACCTCCTATCACTATCCATTCTGTATTTTCTTTGCTTTCAACTCGCACCTCAGCTGGTGGGTGATCTAACCTTCATTTCTGAAAGTTCTGGGTCATTAGCAGTCCTTCCTGGATTGGGTTCTTAGAGTTTTCCATTGATGTAACTCAGGGCATGGTAATATGAACGGACAGACACCACAGAGGATCTCTTGTATCTCAGATATACTCTTCCTTACCACATCATAGAGTAATCCAATTCCTCTTTAATAGTCAGGAATCAATCACCCCCACCAGGATAGTAGTTCCCTTCTTTACCTGCTGAGTAAAGAGGAGCCCAAAAAGGTCAGGGAGCAGTCTTAAATTATAGTTCAGTGGAATCATTGTTGCACTTTTGGTGGAAGCATTCCTTCCTCAGAATTAAGACCTCTAAGTCAGAAGAGTATAAGGTCATGCAGACAGAAAACAAATATTTTGCTAGTGGATCACTAGGGTAATAGTGAGTGGAAGCACTTCCACTCTTGCAGTCATGAATTCTGGGGATAAATAGCGCCAATTTTGGATGCTGGTTCAGAGGATTTAAACCTCCCAGAAAACGATATTCCAGGTCCGCAAGGTACTGCCACTGAGCTGGCACTATAACTGAGTCTTCAAAAGGTATTCTACCATTCCATCAAACTAGCTACGTCATGATGGTGGAGAAGATGGTAAGGCAGGTAAAGCCCGTGACATGGCTCATTGCCATACTTCATTTGCTGTGAGATGATTTCCTTGATCAGAAGCAACACTGTATGGAATACTGTGACACTAAATAAGGCATTTTGTATGTCTACAGATGGTAGTTTGGGCAAAATTCTTGAGTGCAGGGAAGGCAAATTCGAATCCAGAATAAGTGTTTATTCAGGTAAACACAAAACATTGCCCTTCCATGATGGCAGCAGTCTGGCGTAATCAATCTGCCACTGATGACCCATAGCAACGATGCCATGCTGGGGACTCAGAGTTGGTCTCTGCTGCTGGCTGACTGAGCACTTACTTAGCAGCTCCTGTAGCCAGTTCAGCCTTGGCAGATGGACGTCCACACTGCGGAATCCAAGCATAACCTCCATCCCTGCCATGACGGCCACTTTTTTCATGATCCTATTGGGTGGTGGCTGGGGAGACTTGTGAAAGAAACTGACTGGTATCCACAGAACAGTTCATCTTATATACTTCATTATTAAAATCCTTCTCTGCTAAGGCCACTCTCTGGTGGGCATAGACCTAGGACACAGCTATTTTCCATCCATTCAGAAAGATCAATTCATATACCTCCTGTACAATCTTTTCCTTTTTTGTCATCTGTTTTCTAATTGTGTTCTTTTAAAGTCCCTAACCAAGCAGCCCAACCATTGGCCACAGGCCAGTATCAGTATATAATTTCATGTCTGACCATTTCCCCAACCAAGCAAAATGAAAGACTCCGTGCACTCTTATAACTCTGCCCTCTGGGAAGATTTCCTTGCACAACTTTTCTTCAAGGGTGTCCCAGAAAGGGGCTGGGGTCCTGCAGCTGTCCTCTTTTAGGTGGTACCGAAATACTATGCAAAATCACCTGTAACAAGAAACAAGTGTTCTCTCCTCTTGTCAACTGACCATAGGTATCTCCCCCATGAGACTCTGGATGCAGGACGGGAAAGAGAAGTTAGGGTAACAAAAGTGGGACACATGGGCATTTGGGCCACTTCTTCATGGAATTTATGTGTATCTTCAGGGCCTGGTCAGCCTAGTTCATATATAACACTTGCATAGTATGATGGAGTGCATCTGTGCACACCCAACTTTGTGGCTCAGTGGGTCAGATAACAGGATGGTCAGCTGAGGTCACGTGATAACTTGGTCACTCATAGTTGAGCATGCAATCTCTACTAAGGCCCAGCAAGCAGGCCAAAAGCTACTTTTCCGAAGGATAGTAGTTAGTCAGAGAGAATGGCAAGGGCTTGTTCCCAAGGTGCCATGCTGCAAATCACCTACAAGTACCTACCCCGGCCTGCGAAGCGCAGTCCTACCTGCCACACACACTTCAAGCAGCAGCAGATCTGAATGGTCATACGGCCCCCGGGGCAGAGCAGCTCACAACTTAACTGAATCCTATTGCAGAGCCTTCTCTAGTTTTGGACCCCATTCAAAACTAGCTAAGGGGAGTTCCAACTGATTGTCCAACCACGTTTATGACTAAAAGGAATAAGAATTGACACAGGGAAGTGCTATTGTCATAAGGAAGGTGGAAGCAAGAGGAAGAATATTCTTAATGAAGGAAATAGACTAAACAAAGAAATAAAAATTCTTATTGACAAACCAAGGTTGATTTTTTATTACCTCCTTCTTTGAAACTGTTTGGCTTTTTCTCCCCCTCTATCACTAGACATTCTCTTCTTTCTCTAGTTTTTCACTTAATTTATCTGACAAACGAGTAGAGAATAGTATTCTAGATAATAGTATATATTATTTAAGAACTACTTATACTCCTATTTTCATACAAAGTTATCTATCTGTATATCCCTTATATTTTGCCTTGAGAAGAAACATTTCCTTCTTTATTCGTCCATGAAAGTTGAAGCAAAATTTCCTTCTCTCATTTCCCTGCTATTTTAATTTCAAATCTGAGTCCCCTAACCAGTTCTTGCTCTCTTTATAGTCAGTTTTGTGGGGACATGAAAACTGTTAAGTAGCATTTCTCTGCAAATAAGAGACTCTAATCTGGAAACGTCATCTGATTAAAAGCTATTTTGGAACAAGAACATTGAAAAGAACTGGCCTTTAAATAATCCAAATATGACCAAAATTCCCACACACAAAGTGTCACAGATCTTACTCACAGGAAAGACCTCAGCCCTTTTTATTTATGGAGGAATTATATTCATCAGAGACACTGTTCCAACAACAAGCTTGCTTATCAGATTTTAATTCCACAAAAACAAAGTTGAAAGAGAAAGGGATGATTTGAAGAAATTACTTTTGTGGGATACATAGAGCCTGGAGAAATGGCAGTTGATCGCAAAGGCTGCAAACACGAGACCATTTAAACCACTTCAGTCTGGGCAAAGAGTTAGGCTCTTTAGAAACTTTTTATCCAAATGACTAAAATCAATACATTTTAGAACTTTTTATTATCAAGAATAATTTTTTTTTTTAAGTCTGAGTGCTGAGAAGAAACTCTTGGGTTACTCGAAACATTAACTATTTGATTTATTCAAGTGGCTCAGATGTTAAAGAATCTGCTTGCAATGTAGGTTTGATCCCTGGGTTGGGAAGATCCCCTGGAGGAGGGCATGGCAACCCACTCCAGGATTCTTTCTTGGAGAATCTCCACGGACAGATGAGCCTGGCGGGCTACAGCCCATGGACTCACAGAGTCAGACACGACTGAATGACTAGACACAGCATTATCCAAGTAGGAAAGCTAAGGTTTTATTGAATTTGACATTGCCCTGGGGTGTTACGTAACAGCAATACCCACATATTGGTTTAATAGCTACCATTGTATTAAGTAACCAAGATGTGCCTTACCCATTTGGCCTGCTTTACAAGCCTTTATACTCATCCTTTCAGTTGAATAAGAGACATTGTCTCTATTTTACAAGTGAAACACAGGGAAGAAGCAAGGGACCCAAATTCCTTCTGCAAAATTCATTCTACATTTTAAGTCAACATTGGTGTCCTAAACTGGATGCTGCAAAATACTTGTTGAAAACTGGGAACAAGACAGGCACCATCTCTGCATCAATATTGAGTAGGACTGTTCTGTCTTAGACAAACTGCTATAGCAGTCTGCTCCTTTTACCTTCAGGAGGCCAACTACCAGTACTGAATCGAAGGTGAAGATCTTGGCAGGAAGCAAGGGAAATGGGAGCTTAAGAGGCCCTTGGCTCAGGAGAAACACAAAATAGGAAAATGATACTTGTGTTATGGGAATGGGTGGTGCTGAATACATCTAAGTGGATGATTTCTGCCAAGAGAAAAAAGTCTCAACCAAAACATCAAAAGTTTTAATTCTAGGAATGACTACTAAAAACATGAGTTTAATATTTTTGAAGACTAGCCCAGAGAGAAGCATAATTACCTCATTCTCCATCTGCTGCAGAAAAGTCAATATGTATGAATAGTAGGCCAAATTTCATTTTCCCAGAAAGACTCCTTTTCACAACAGGAGTGCCTAGGAGATGAGGCAGCAACTTTCCTTTTGAAAAGGAAAACCTATGACCAAAGGCCACTGGACTTTTGTGGCAATGTGCCCCACAGACTTTCAATTCAACCCTTCAAACTGCGATCTTTTCATCCAAACCTGTCTCCTCCCCAGTGTGTGTTAGTCAGGCAGTCGTGTCTGACTCTTTGAGAGTCAGACTGTACCTCTGCCCATGGGCTTCTCCAGGCAAGAATACTGGAGTGGGTTGCTATTCCCTCCTCCAGGGGATCTTCCCAACCCAGGCATTGAACCCGCATCTCCTGAAGCTCCTGCCTCAGAAGGCGGGTTCTTTACCACTAGCACCACCTGAGAAACCCCCTCCTCCCCAATAACCTGATAAACAGTCCTCAGCTACAAGCCCCTGCTCTCTCTCTAGTGAACCCATGCCCTGGCTGAAATGCCAAACCACGCCCTACATGTGTGCCCTGACTCTTACCGTTCCCGATGAATCTGAGGTTCTTGATGTCGCATTGTGAAAGAAATCAGTGAGAGACAAACTGATAGGCAGGAAGTGGATTTATTTAGAGAAAAACACACTCCACCAAGTATGAGCCATCTCAGAAAGCTAGGGAGCGCTGAAAAATAGTGCGGTTAGTTTTAATGGGCCGGGTAATTTCATAGGCGAATCAGTGGGGGGATTATTCCAATTATCTGGAGGAAGGGGCAGAGGTTTCCAGGAGTGATGCCACGGCCCACTTTCTGGCCTTTGATGGTTAGCCTCAGAACTGTCCTGGCGCTGGTGGGCATGCCATTTAGTTAGCTATTACCATGAGCGTATGATGAGGCTCAAGGTCCACTGGAAGTCGAATATTTGACCACCTTGGACCTAGTTGGTTCTTTTTTTTGTCGTATCTTATGGCTATGTCATTCTCTTAAAGGCTGTGCCTTGCCCCCTTCCTTCCTGTCTTCATTACAACACCAGATTTACTGAGGGTCTACTGCAAGCTATAGGAGCTGAGCTGGTGCTGGGAATATAAAGGTGAATAACACAGACACTGCTGTACTCGTCATGAAAATTATATTCTAATAGAAAAAAAAAAACAGACATGAAATGAATACAGTATTTTAAAAGTTTGATTGAGGGAAATTCAGAGAAGATAATGTACATATCTGCGCTGTAAAAGAACATGACTGAGAAACCTCACTTGGACCCAGGGGGAGAGACAGAAGGATGGAGGAGCGAATGATGAAGACTGCTTGAGTAACACATGTTCCGATTCAAGATTGAGAGGCTGTAAGTTCACTGAAAAGGGGGTGGGTGGAGGAAGGGGGCATGGGGGAGGCAAAGGCAGACAGAAGCAGCAATGTGCACACAAGAAATGCGAACTGGGAAAGGATTCTGCTGAGATCTGGAACCAAGAGGTAATCGGTGGAGGGGGTGGAGGTGATTTGGGATGAACTAGGAACACATGGGTGTCTTAACCACTAGATCATCAGGGAAGTCCACACTTCGCTGTATACTTTACTTCCCAAGTGGTGCTGATGGTAAAGAACCCGCCTGCCAGTGCAGAAGACATAAGAGACACAGGTTAGATCGCTGGATTGGGAAGATCCCCTGGAGGAAGGCACAGCAACCCACTCCGGGATTCTTGCCTGGGAAATCCCATGGATGGAGGAGCTCAGCGAGCTACAGTTCACAAGGGTCAAAAAGAGTCGGACACGACTGAAGTGACTTAGCACGCACAGCAACACATGACGCTGGAAAGATGCTTTGAGGCCAGTCCTAAGAGCAGGGGAAGGATTTTAAGCTTGAGTTTGATAAAATCAGATTTGTGTTTTGGAAATATCATTCAGATTTCAGTGTGAACAGAAAATGGAAAGGAGGAGGACAAGCATCACTAGGACTGTAAGGAGGAGAGGATTTGATGTTCGGATTCAGATATGCTGAGTGTGAGATGTGAGGAATACATGTGAATGAATCAGAAAAAGGAGGTACCGATATTTCAGGTCTGAAGATCACAAAGGAGGTTCTAAGTCACTGAGAAACGTGAAGGTTCTTAGCCCAAAGGTGTTGTTGGGTGACGCATGGAAGAGAGAGAAAATTCTTAAGGGTGCAGAATGCAGAGAAAAAGGGCTTGGGGCTGAGTATCAAAGAACTCATAATTAAATAATGCACAGAGAAAGAAGATCTGGTAAAGGGAACCAAATAGGTATGATGAAAATAAAGAGAAGATAGTAGATATACAGATGCCAAGAGGGAGAAAGGGGCAGAACACTTGAGAGATTGGTAATGACACACAGATCCTATTGATATTACGGATAAAATAGGTAACTAATGAGAACCTACTGAACGGAACCAGGGTCTCCTGCATTGCAGGCAGATTCTTGAGCCACCAGGGAAGCCCAAATAGCAGAGGGAACTCTACTTTAACGCGCTGTGGTGACCTGGATGGGGAGGAAGCCTGAAAGGGAGAGGATATACGGCATGTGCACGGCTGGTTCATTTCGCTGGACAGTAGAAACTTACACAACATTGTAAAGTGACTATACTCTGATAAAAACTAATTTTTCAAAAAGAGAGACGATGGTAAGTGAAGGAGAGGGAATGCTTCAAATAGCAGAAAACCTGAGTCATTTGCAGCTATAGAATAGGTTTAAGACAGAGCCAGAAGATCCTTTTGCACGCGTTCTTTGGTCCTGGGGACTAGGGGAGTCACTGCGGTCGAGTCCTGAGGGCAGAAGCCTGAGGGAAGCAAGGAAGGAGAATGAGATTGTGTAGGAAACTGTGGAAAAGTCTGTGAAGATAAGGAGAGAAGCAGAGTGGAAAAGAGAAGGGAATGTCCATTCCAGGGGGATTTTTCTGGTTCTGTTTTTTTTTTTTTTTTCTAAATGTATCAGAGTTTAGAGCATAGTTGTGTTTTTATAGGAAAAGTTCATGCAGAGGTTGAGGCCGACAATAGAGGTGGGGAGGGGCGCTGGGAAGACTGGAAAGTTGCTATGTTGGGGTTCCTAGTCGGGCTTTGCAATCCCTATCTGTGGTGTGAGGCGACTGAATTGGAAAGAAAAGGCATGGTTTCTTCTACTGAACTCAGAGGGAAGTGGCAAAGGCTAAGCCCGGGCTATGGAATATGTCAATCCTCTGGCAAGAAATGAAAGATCTGTCATCTCATGACTTTCATTTCCCAGATTAGCAGGCCAGTCTATCCGTTGTGAGGGAGGAGGAGGGTGGGTCAGCAGCTGGGAATGAGAAACATTCTTATTCCATTTGCAAATAAATGGAAAGCAACTAGGTGAGGAAGCACCTAGACAGCCAGTCTCCCAAATGAAGCTGGTAGCCATGAATTAACAGAGGTACCCGTTTCCATCACTTTTTATCTGCGTAAATGTCTTCCTCCCCAGGGAGGCTTTAAACCTCACTAAGGAAAGTGACTGTCTGGTATTAACCATTTCAGCTTTGTTCACCTTCAGTTCCTAGCACAATGTCTCAACAAATGACAAATGGCAGAAATGAAAAATAACTTGAAATATCATTTCTCTGCTCCAAGGATATAACAGTGCCAGCCAAGGATGGGGACAAAAAGAAGGTGTAGAACTGCTGATGAAAGGATTATTGTAAAAAGCAAAATCATAAGGACATCCCAGGAAGCCAGAAACTTCTGAGTAATATGTAGTCAAGGATGTGTCTCCAAGGACTTATTGACCAAGACAATGAAAAGTGAAAAAAGTGAAGTCGCTCAGTCGTGTCCAACTCTTTGTGACCCCATGGACTATGGCCTACTAGGCTCCTCCGTCTGCAGGATTTTCCAGGCAAGAATGCTGAAGTGGGTTGCTATTTCCTTTTCCAGGGGAATCTTCCTGACCCAAGGATTGAACCCAGGCCTCCCGCATTGTAGGCAGACGCTTTACCATCTGAGCCACCAAGGAAGTCACGTTAACTGAGACAATAGTCAACCACAATATGAAGGACTGAGAGAAGTCCCTCATTTTTTCTTAAATAGAAACATCCATGGAGGTTTTGCTCCTCCTCCAAGCTTCCTTTTAGCAAAAACTCCCCATCAGCAACATCTTATCTTATAGTTTGCTCCTATCATAGCAAAGCCATTTCAGCATCAGCAGACCAACTTTTGACCCCAACACCCACCTAGAAACACAGGTAGATACTCTGTCATCACATATGGAGCAGGTACACATCTGGTCCCCTTACTCAGAATTTTTCTCTCATTTCCAATTGCATTTGGTCCTTAATTTACAATAAACTTGAATCCCTGGTCTGTGAGTATATGCATGGGGATAAATATGCATGCTTATAGGTATATATTGACTTATACATTTAATAGGGGCTTCCCTAATAGCTCAGTTGGTAAAGAATCCGCCTGCAATGCAGGAGACCCCCAGTTCGATTCCTGAATCAGGAAGATCCCCTGGAGAAGGGAAAAGCTACCCACTCCAGTATTCTTGGGCTTCCCTTGTTGTACAGCTGGTAAAGAATCCACCTGCAATGCAGAAGACCTGGGTTCGATCCCCAGGTTGGGAAGATCCGCTGGAGAAGGGAAAGGCTACCCACTCCAGTACTCTGGCCTGGAGAATTCCATGGACTATACAGTCCATGGGGTCTCAAAGAGTCAGACACAACTGAGCGACTTTCACTTTCATGCATTTAATATCTTTCTAAAAGTAAATTATATTCATCTAAAATATTCAATTAACAGAAAAGCTCAAAACAATAAGTAAAAAATATTACCTGATATGCCATTAAGAAGAAATTCCTTATCATTTGATGAGCATCACTATAGCACATTTTTTAATATTGTTTCATTGAGGTATGATTGACATATCTTATAACTGCTTTAGGTGTACAACATAATGATTTGTTATTTGTATATACTGTGAAATTATCACCACAATAAGTCTAGCTAATATTCATCCCTATACATAGTTATAAAAATTTTTCTTGTGATAAGGACTTTTATTTTCTACCCTTAGCAACTTTAAAATATATAATACAGAATTATTAACCATGGCAGGAATTTATTTTGTAGATTTCAGAAAGAAGAATAGACCATTAGATGGATAGATGGATGGATGGGTGGATGGATTGGTAGATAGGTAGGTGGGCAGGTAGATAGGTAGATACATACATACATACATACTTACATACATAAATCAGAGAAGGGGTAAGTAGATAAACAGACAAAAACTGGATTATATAATATGTTACTGAGTAAAATAAATGCCATCTACTTTTTTGGAATTTAAGGGAAGAAAAAGGAGTTAAAGTACAATTGAAGGACTGTACTTTCAATATTCATTGACAAACTTCTTAAATTTTAACATCTCTCTATAATTAGAATCATGAAAAATATTCACATGTGGAGATCATTGTTTTAACTACCTGGTCAACTTTGGATAATTTTCACTCCCTGCTATGAAATAGTAATAATTTGAAACATTTCCTTTTATCTCCCCTGTTCATGTCTTTTAAGAAGAAAATTTTGTTTATTGTTGTCGTTAAGATTTAGAACATTTTGTTCTGGTTCAGTAATGATAATTTCCACAATTATTTAATCTTAGTTTGTATTAAAATGAATTCAATGACCCATTCACAGGTTAAACTTTTCCTACAAATGAAATGAACATCTCGTTTGTGCATCAGTATGACTATGCCTGTTTTAAAAATTACATCTGATAAATACTACCAAATATGGGCAGTCCTTGTGATGATCTTCCTCAAAGAGTTTCCATTTATAAAACACTCACCTTACCTTAGAAAGATAGAGAAATAATACTCAGTCTCAATATCTTCACATTTGAGAGGAATTTGAGAGAAAGTACAAACAAAATTGTTATTAAATTGCAAAAACATTTTGAAAAATTTCCAACTCACATCCCGTGTAGAATGTAAGCCTTCACTATTCTTTGGACCCAGGAGTTTCTTCATGTTCTCCTTTATGTTCTCCTTTCTCTGTTGTCTGAAAGCTTTCTCTTGGTCACACAGAGCCATACTGAACCGGAGGTCTGGGGATGAACTGTATTTAAACAGAGACAATAAACTAATGCCCTCAAGTCTATAGCCTTGTTATACATCATCCAGTTCCCACAACCCCCGTAACTACACTGATATATTCTCACTTCTTCCCTCAAGCTGTTTCCAAGGAGGGGATCTGAAATAAACTATAAAGCAATGCTATTGTATCTTATCACAGCAACATCCAAGGGACACTCCTCAGTTTTATCTCCTCTTCTGTTCCTCACAGGTAACCACTACCTTCAACTTGCTCTTTCTTTTTCTGATGTACTTATTTATAATCTTACCTTATACATTTAGGTCTAAATAATATCAAAAGTCATTTTATAGGTTTTTAATATTTTGTGTAAATGCTATCAACCAGATGTATTCTGCAAATCACTTTTTCTACTGAACTTTTTTTTGAGGATTCATTTGTGTTTATAAGTAGAACTAATTCAAATATCTTTACTAGTCTGAGGCATTTTCATTATTTGATTATTGCACAATTTATGTATCCATAAGTACTAGTGTTATGTCCATTTTTTTAAACTACTACAAGCAGTATTACCACAAACATGTGGAAAAGTTTCCTGTAAGACATGCTCTTTAGAAAGAACACCTCATTAAATTGTCACAATAGATACACTTATAAAGTACTTTTATTTTACAAATAAGTAAAAGAGTGATTAGAAATATTTCAACTGTTAACAAAATTAGCAAGCAGATATTTAAATCCAGGACTTCTCATTCTACAACTCATGTTCCTTGTAATACACTATACTGATCATTATCTTACATTAAGCACAAGAAGAATGATTTTTAAAAGATCTACAAATAAAGCAATGAACATAGATGCTTAGAAGATATCAGTATGAAAATATGTAAAAGAAAATACAAAACATTTTGAAAAATTTTGCAAATATAGTAACAGAAGTATGGTTCATATCTTCTGTACTGTCTTTAAGCTCTCTAATTTCTTTCCTGATTTTATTTTTTTTTTAATTGAAGACATTCCATTGAGTTTTTCTTTAAAGAGCATTTCATTTTAGAGTCAAGACAAATTAACACATAAAACTAGAGTTTGATTAAAGTTTACTGTAAATATATAGTAAATTGCTTTGGGACCTATGGATACTATTTAGCTGAGGTGTTTTTCCTACATTATTTTTGACAATTCTGCTTTGTTAAAGCTAATAGTGTCTTAATTACCGCGATGGAGACCATTTCCCATTAAAATGAATAGCTTTACTTTCATAGTCAAGTAACAAAAATATTTCTAATCTCATGCCAAAATATATCACTTATAAGCAAGAACTGATGTATGCAAAATAGCAGACGTAAAAAAGTTGGAGTGTCCTTTGATACATCCTGATATATACTGAAGGGCAGCAGTAACTTACGGAATAATTCTCTAGGTTGAATCAACATTATCCAGGGATCAAAATAAGAAAAATATATAAAACCCAATGTCAATGTATCCATAATCATTCATTTAGCAAGTTATAAGATTTAAATGTTACACAAATTTTGTGGTGTTCATGTTGGAGAAGGCAATGGCACCCCACTCCAGTACCCTTGCCTGGAGAATCCCATGGACGGAGGAGCCTGGTGGGCTGCAGTCCATGGGGTAGCTAAGAGTCGGACACGACTGAGCGACTTCACTTTCACTTTTCACTTTCATGTATTGGAGAAGGAAATGGCAACCCACTCCAGTGTTCTTGCCTGGAGAATCCCAGGGACGGGGGAGCTTGGTGGGCTGCTGTTTATGGGGTTGCACAGAGTCAGACACGACTGAAGCGACTTAGCAGCAGCAGCATTAGTAACTTTAGTAAAAACCCACTTCAAAGAGATGCAGAGAGCTTGAGGAAGGTAGCATCTATTGACCTCAGTCTTAGGTGAGAGATGAACTTATTCTCAAGGCAGGCCTGACTCCCCTAAGTCTCACCATTTGAAAATAAATAAATTGAATTTCCAGCATTCATTATTAGAGGCCACTTTGAAAGAACAATACACATCATGGAACGCAATCATTTGTTTTCCTGTTGATCATTATGAACAAAGGCAGTCTCAATTTTCAGTGTCTCCTCTTAGTGTTTCCTGTTCACTTTCGTGTTTTTTAATATCCATCTGAATCAACAATGAAAAACCACCTTCAATAGCTGTATTTATTTCTATGGGAATAGATCCTTAACTTGATGGAGGGCCCTTTCTAAAGGCTCTTCTGACAATTATGATTTAACCACCAAATTATCGGAAACTTAAGCAAAGAATATTAGTTGTTTTTTTTTTAATGCTATAGCTAATAGGAGAGAGCTAAAGAAAAGCAAAGTACATTTCGTGCGCATTTTTGATAAAGCTGTCAGAATTACTTCATATAGTTTTTTTACTTCATATATTAAAAGCATAATGTTTAACAATTAAAATCAGTGGATCACTCACAATATTTTCCATCCAATGAAATTAATGCACTTACCAAACTTCAAGAGACATTTCCAGAATCATTTCAGTGACCTAGAACAGACAAATTAGTCAGGTAGGTCATAAAATGGATGTGTGTTGTATGTAATGCAAACAAAATCAAAATAATTTTTGAGTGACAGATGACTTTTAACCTAGAACTATGTTAAAAATAAAAGTACTATAGTTCTATTAAGATCCTAAATTATAGGTGTATTTCAGTAAATAATTCTTTGCTATTTTTTCATGAGACAAGCTTACTTTATAATCATTCTTTTCTTTTACTTTTTGGCTGTGCCATGGGGTATGTGGGATCACAGTTCCCTGAACAGCGATTCCACTGTAGGGCATAAACCTTCATCCCTACAGTGGAAGGGCAGGGTCTTTAGCACTGGGCCACCAGAGAAGTCCTATACATGATTTTAACAAGCATAACAATTGCCTTGATAGGGTTGTTATCCTCTTTCATCAAAAAAAGCAGTGCATTTAAAAATCATTTTTCAAAAATCATAAAAGTTTCCTGAGATTTAAAACTCCAGAGATGTGTACCATTATTTAGGGGCTATCCCCAGGCCTCAAAATCAGGGGCCAAACTTAAAGAAAACCTGGATGAAAAGGTCACATTTGTGCATAGTGACAAATGTACGCTGTAGTAAACCAAAGACAGAATGCCTGTCCAGGGTGGACAGCAAGACCTGGGGGCCAGCCAACTGTGGTCAGTGTAAGAAACATCTGATATTGGGACGTGGGGCTCAAGTTTTTATTTTTTCAATACTGTGTGAACCAACCAGACTTCTGGGAGGACTCTATCCTTCCAACAGGCCGATATGGGTTTAATGAAGAAAAGAATGACTAACATCCACGAGAAAAGGCATATTAAAAATGTCTTTCCAGAGACTATAAATCTATTGTATAGAAAGACCTTCTCAATATTATCCCTGCCATTAGTGATAAATGATGTAGCTTTAGATGGTTACGAGAACCAAATGAGAAAATGTTTCAAAGTTTGCTGCACAATTGTAAGCTGGTGCTATTATTTTTACATCAGTTACCTTAAGAATATAGTTTGAATGAACGTGCTGAATACCTTCAAATAGAACAGAAGTAGGATATGCCTCTTAAAATGGGAAGAGGATTTTTTTGAGCCAACACAAAATGCTGCAGAGTATTGACTTTTTCTTTTTTTGGTTTCAGGAGATGGAATAAAGCAAACTAGACGGAGCTTTCCAAAATGTTAAAAAAAAAAAAAAGCTCATGGATAATTCTCAGTACTGAATTTTATGAGTAAGAAAAAGGCATGGAAATTATCTGTACAAAAATTTGCCTCTTCCACTAGATTGCAAGCTCTGCCTTAAGTAGGTCTCCATTACAAGTTCATTACACAGTGTTTGGCATACAACATACGATCAATAAGTATCTTGAATTGATATGTGAATTACTGTGCATGTGTGTGTAGAAGAATAGCAAATAAGGTATCATTTCCAGTCAAGAAACTTTTCATTGCTACTAGAGGAAAAAATCATAGGCTGGTCCCACCCACATAGCAGTTCTCATAAGGAATTCTATGAATATTCTGTATTACTTTGAAGTTGATAAAATAATCAAGAATCCCAGTACAAATGGAATTGTGCGTACCTAGATAAATTGTAGTTCAGTTTTAAATCAAAAAGGTGACTGGCTTATAAACAATTTATGTAATTGCTGTGCATTCTATCAAGGAAAGCACTGCTCAGACCACATTTCAGCACATTTCTATTTCCACATTCCAAATGGAGTCTTTCCCAAAGAGGGGCTTGGAAAGCATTTTACACTGAGTGAGTTTAATTCTTCAGATATTTATAAGAAAGACAAGTGGATAAAACACAGTCTGCTTGTTTAAAAAAAGAATACATGAAAACTGATATTAAAATGAGATTAGATTTACTGTTTTTATCTACAAAGGGCAAAAGCCCCAAGGAAGTATGGAAATTAAAAGAACAAGATTACAATATGGAGTTTTCTAACTCATGGAAAGATTCAAAGCTGGAATGGGTTTCCTAATTCAGTATGACACCTCATGACAGAAAGTGGAAAAAAGCTGGCTTCTCAACTGGTAGATCTCTAAATATTTTAAATTTAAAAACATCTGATGCCTGAATATATCTAATGCTTACTTGTCCCAACAATAATAGAAGGAAAGTTAACTGCTCTGTCTATGGTCATATTTATTTTCTCCATGAGAATGTCCCTTCTACATCCAAATGCAACATTTCTTGGCTAAGACACTCATGATCCTAGACAGACTGAGAAGACTCTTTAAATGAAGGCAGGAGGAGAGAAGAGAAGACATGACTTTTCTGAAATTTGGAGTATTATAGAAGTGCTGCCATGGTTCTTGTCACGTGGATTCAGGTCCTTACTTCCATGTATTGCCCCAGGACCACCCACAACCTGGAAGAAGTTTTAAATTCTCCCACTTGATGCTCTATTTTCAGACATGCTATGAAGATGGACATTCACAATCTCTCTACATCTTTCACCTGGAACAAATCATTACAGATAAAAGAGCCACAAAAATATGTACTTCCTATGAGGCATTAAACAACTATTGAAAACTCCTTCCTACACACTGCATGAAGCAGTTCTGCATCACCCTCTTCCAGGTTGCTTGCATTAGCAAGGCTATTAAAAGGAAAGGTGGTCAAATCTCCCTTGTCTCCTCAACCCCTAAATACACTTAGACAGGACAATGAAGAGAAGTCCACCTCTTCTAGGAATTACTAATATAAAAAGCAGGCTACTGCATATTCTAGGGGGAAACAACAATCTCTTTTTTGAATTTCACAGTATAAAACAGTTTTAGATGCTTACAGTGGAAGATGTTCAGTTGGGGCAGTCAGGGGAGGGGAGCTATAGACAAGAAACTATTTTTTAAAGTCATTTCAGACTTAAAAATAATTTTTAAGGTATTTAACCCACTAATTCTCTTGTAAACTCCCCAGGGTTATTTTGAAATAATAAAGCAAATATAATAAGCATAGTGCCCAGCATTAAGAAAGTCCTTTAAAATTATTTCCAAAGGATACACACAGTCAAATAAGTTTTAACTTGAAAATCTATCCTGTTAGTAAAGAGCTCTTCAAATATGCCACACCATCACTTATTATAACACTCCAGTATTTACAGACTTTACTTTCAATAAAACTTATTTTGAATTCTGATCACTTCTAAGTACTTTACTCATTTTACCCCCTTGTAAGAAACAAAGAGCAGCTTATCACCATGTTGACTCAATAATCATTACATCTTTCAAAAGACCGACATGATATTTTCTAATTTATCTGTATTTACCTGACCTAGGCAAGATAACAAAAAAATTATATCAACAAATAAGGGTCATTTTTACAAAGAATCATGTTTACATAAACTGGAATCCTATGAAGAAGGAATTGGATGTGGATGTAAAAAAGTAGGCAATCCAGGTGCAGAGGGGAAATTATAATCTCACCAAAACAAGTCACAGCTAAATAAATTTTGCATGTTTAAAGTTGAATGATACACTGTTAAAAGCATTTTTTAAAAATACATATGATTTTTTATATCACTGTAAACTAACATTTTTTAATTGAGATGTAATTCCATATGCCATTATATTAGTTTTAGGTACATAACAACGATTTGGTATCTGTATATATTGCAATAGGATCACCACAGTAAGTCTTGCTAAAAAATACAGCTTCTTAATAAAATTAAATTTGCATTCACTACCAGGAATCATATAATCCATCACCCAAGAATTCAGAACAGTTGTACCTCCCAAAATATCCCAGACAGTCTTAAAAGATTTGAAAGACAAACAAATACACTATTATTTCTGTGGCCATGTTTCACTTTATCACAGAGTTTTCCTGTTTACATTTGACAACAGTCTCTTTTTCCATAAAGTCCTTTTTTTTTAACGTGGACATTGGAAATTCAGAAAGAACTGTGTAACTGTCAGCTATCATACAATAAACCAGACTTCCTAAAGCACTACTATGAAACCAAAATACTACTCTTTTCCAAATGGGAATCTCTCATGCCCTTAAGTTTTTCTCTTTTTTAAACTTCATCTACTTTCATTATGCTCATCTGAGCACTTTCCAGGTTTTCTGTGTTTCCCACAAGGGCATTCATTTATCCATTCTTTCAAAAATGAAAGTATCTGATGCCTGTCAGATCAGATAAGTAACATTAAATAGACTGAAAGTGTCCTAGTCCTTGATGAAGCTTCGATCCAGAAGAGGATCCCAAGGATGCAAGGGCATACTCAGATGCCCTGAAGTTTAAAAGGTATAAATTGTAGAAGTATCAAAATAGATTCACGTAAGTTTCCATCGCTAGTATGCCAAAATACAAATGCGTTCTCTCATAAAGTCAGGAATTGTTTGGCCTATGTCTGAACTCTGCCCTATTTTAATACAATGGCATTCACATCTTAGCTGAAGATCTCCCAAATTTCTCACAAAATTTTATATTTCTCTTGCTTTCCCTCCAAATTCTGCTCTGTCTCATTCACTGTGCTAAATCGTAGTCTTTGCCTTCACATATCAATACACAGTTTTCCAATGCAATCATTTGATACTAACTCACCATCAAAACTACCTTTTCTTAATTTTGTCACTATCTTTTCCATAGGACTCTCGCATTCATCTTGAAGTTGCAGTCAGGAATGCGCAATAACCAAAGAAAACATTCAGTCAAAGTTAAGATACCACAGAAACCATGAAATATGGCTATTTTAAAATAATAACACTAACTTATAAATAAATATGTCCAATTGAAACACCATACAGTGGGAAATCTGAGACCACCTTCCTCAGAGTATTGACCAAGATAAAGATTCATCCAGAGAATTAAAAAAGTGTAATTTTTACCCATCTAACTTCAAAACCTTAGCATGTTCATGATTTTCTTGAAGTGGGTGATTTTGCTTACACAAAACATACTAAATTTGGAAGAAACCCTATCTTCCACTTAAAAATGGGATACTGCAACAAACACTGCACTTGATATATTCAGTAATGGGTGACTAGAGCAGTTTCGATTCTGAACTGGATTGAAACAACGATCACTAAATGTACAGTCTCTACCTGTATATAAAGAAGTTCATTTCGGTCAATAAGTTCAAATCAGCGAGAGTAATAGTTAAGTCAGGTTCATGAAGCACTTGACAAATAATTCAATCCAGCCAGTATAATTATAATAAGAATATTTAATATTTATTTGGTGCTTAGTGAGCCAGGCACAGCTCTAAAAGTTTCCATCTATAAACTCATTTAACCATAACCACAACCTTTAGAGGTAGGTACTACATATAACTCTGCTTCACAAATAGAAATGCATGGCTAAAAGAAAAAAAAAATTCGTCCAACATCATGCAGTGAGTGAATAAGTAGCCAAATCATGAGTCCAACCCAGACAGCTGTCTGTCTGACTCTGAGCCTAGGGTCTGAAAATCTGCACGTCTCACCAGTCTCGCTCGCAAGACAACTCTGACTCTCTCCAAACTTGTGATTCCACCAAGCACAGCCTAACTCAGGTTTTATGAATGTTAGCTGGGAAACAAAACTGTGGGCTCAAATTGGTTTTCTCCTCAAAAAAAAAAAAAAAAAAGAGAGAGAGAGAGCATTCTAAAATTGAATTGAATGATAAATCATAGTCCCAGGAAAAGCTGAAGAACTTCCTGCTTTCCAACTTCAGCTGATTCTCACTGTCACTGAGCAATCATTCCACTCTATTTGTCTTAACACATTAAAGGTAATGCCACATTTATTTTTTGCTCATGTCACCCTGTATTCTTCACATCTATACCTGCCACTTTCAACAGAGCTAGTCAAAGCTATATCAACCTTCTTGTTTTCAATATCAAACATTCTATATCTTTACCTATCAACTTTTGACTCAGTAATACTTCTGAGGAAAAAGCCAAATCCTGTTTGCTCTAAATTCCCCCATGACCTGGTCAAAAACCTTCCATGACTCACTGATATCAGTAAGATAATACTCAAATTTCAGCATCTTGAATTTGAGCCCTGCTAAGGTTTGATCTCCACGTACCTTCCTTCACACATGAATGCCCTTCCCACCCCCCCACGCCCACTGGCACTTGTCTAAACACCGTTTCCTGAACATGCTTGTCCTTTCTAGTCCTGGAACTGTGAGCAAAGGTCCAGGACTCTTCTCTCCACCGGAATGGCCTTCTGACCTTTCAGTGACCCAACCATATCCTTCCTTTAAGAGCAAGCCCCCACCATTGACCCACAAGGGTCCACTGTGACCACATGCCCGTCCTCATTTCCGGCCACCCTCCCTACGACTCTCTGTGCTCCATCCAGCCACGCTCTTCCTCTCGCTGTTCTCAGCAAGTCAGGCAAACCTCTGCTTCAAGACCTTCCCACTCCGAGCGCCTTCTGCCTTCAGATATCATCACAGATGCTGTTCTTAGTCACATTTTTGGAACTGCATTTGCAACCCTCTTCACAGACATATGCCTGCTCCCCTCCTCCTTCCTTGATTTATTTAGCTCTCTATCCAACATAGGTATCCTTTACTTATTTATCTTACTAGGTACTGGGTTAGGCAAAAAGTTCATTCAGGTTTTCTGTATGCTGTTAGGGGACTAACCTAAACAAACTTTTTGACCAATTCAATAGAATATGAGTTCCAGGAGGGGAGGGATTCCTGTTTGTTTGTGCATTGCTGAATAGGTAATGCCTAAAGACTATGCACACAGTAGGTGCTCCATTGTTATTTGCAAAATGTATAAATGGATGAATAATTCTCCTTATAATTCTCATTTTATACATTGTCTACATGATTTATTTGGTACTTGCATTACAATTCATAAATCCTGAACTCTAGTTACTGATGTGCTGAAGTGTGTTTAGGGATGAAACAGGCTGTTGTCTGCAGTCTACTTTATTTTTTAATTATAAATTTATTTTTTAATTGAAGTATAATTGCTTTACAGAATTGTGTTGGTTTCTGCCAAACATCAACATGAAACAGCAATAGGTATACATATGTTCCATCCCTCTTGACCTGCAGTTTGTTTTCAAATGTATCAAGATGGAGACTTTCCTGGATGCTCAGTGGTTAGGACACCATAGTTTCACTGCCAAGAGGTTGGGTTTGATCCCCAGTCAGGGAACTAAGATTTCACAAGCCTTATTATGGCCACAAAATATATATATATACACACATACATACATAAGTATGTATCAAGATGGTTTGATGTATGGACAGATAGAAAGATATGTGAAAAGCAAAAAGAATAGAATGTTAATTGTAGAATCTAGCTAGCATTTATATGGGTGTCTGATGTAAAAATATTTCAACATTGTATATGCTTGAAAATTTTGATAAGAAAATTTAAAGAAAACAATAATACCTTTGAAAGGCCTTTTTTGACTATATAAACTCCATTGCCCATCAACTGTTCTCTATCACACCCCTCTATTTTATTTTCCCCATAGTATTTATCACTGATTTATATTATGTTGATTATCCTTTTGTTTCTTGGTACCTATTTACTTTCCCCATCAACATGCAAGCTCCCTGGGAACCATCATCTACCATGTCCTCTGCTGTCTGCCCACCACCTAGAATATTCCCTGGAACACAATCAGTATTGAATAAATAAATCAATGAATAGGTGTGCCATGAGACTGCTTATTCTATTACTTATCAGCTTATCATAATGTTTACTCCTTCTCCAAACAGACTATTAGTTCCTTGAAAATGAAACTTTTGATAGCTTTCCTGATATGAAGCAAAGTTTTAGGTACACTGTAAAGACTCAGATTCTCATATTAAAAAATAAGCTATGGCTAGGTCAATACTTCAAAGATGCATGAAAAAGATTTTTTAAATTATTACATTATCATTTTCATTAGATATCATTATTACATTATCATTAGATTTAAATTATTACATTATCATTTTCTATATCTGTAAAGGGCAAGCATTGAAAACTTCTGGGTAAAAACAGTCAAGTGATAAGCAAGACATTCTTTCTACTGCACAGAAATTCATGAATTTAAAAGTATCTAGAAATAAGTTAATGGAGGGACTTTCCCTGGCGGTCCAGTGGTTGAGACTCAACGCTCCCAGTGCAGCAGGTGCAGGTTCCAGCCCTGGACTGGGAAGATCCCATATGCCTCAGAGCAACTAAGCTCATGTGCCACAAGTACCGAGGCCGCGCTACAGAGCCCATGCTCTCAGAGCCCGCGCTCAGCAACAAGAGAAACCTCCACAATGAGAAGCCTGCCCATCAGAATTAGAGACTACCCCTGCTCGCTGTAACTAGAGAAAAGCTAGCTGGCAACAACGAAGACCCAGTGCTGCCAAAAATAAAGAAATGATTTTTTAAAAATAAATTAATTAAAAAAAAATTCTCATTCAGATTGAAACTACAAAGGACTCTGGAGAATGGTGTAATGAAAAAAAAAAAGTTGCTTGGCCAACTGTTTTTTCAAGCATGGTAAAGAAAATAATTATATAAGCTACTCAAAATTCAAGAATGCAGAAAGTCTTTTTCAGAGCCTGGCAATCACACACCTGAGCGTAGGAAATGACAGGAGAGGTGATGCATGTTTTCCTACAGTTTCCTCTCTTAAAATCAATCTTTGAGTCATAGACAGAAAAGCAGAAAAAACCGTTCCATTTTGGAAACGCCAGTCATGCTTACAAAGTCCTCAACAAGGGTCTGTTGAGAACTGACCTTAGTAACATGCGTAGGTAATATTAACCTTGAACCATCTCTAACTCTCTACTCGCTGCCTGCCAGCATGTACCTGCCAAGCTGTGTAACTTGTCAGGCCTCAGCTTGCTTTCTTCTTTCAAGACTCCATGCCTTGGCAGTTTCTACTAGAAACTAGAATGCTCATAACTGCTTCTCTGCCTACTGAAATCCAGATTTTTACAAACATACATATTGCTTAATAGGCACACATACACATGTATGAACCACTGAGTACTATATGTATGGATGGCTAATCTATGTGAATATTATATATATTTCTATAATCAATTATTGTTATATATTTTATATATGGGGTTCCCACGTGGTGCTAGTGGTAAAGAATCTGCCTGACAATGCAGGAGATGAAACAAATGTGGGTTTGATCCCTGGGTTGGGCAGATCCCCTGGAGTAGGAAATGGCATCCCACTCCAGTATTCTTGCCTGGAAAATTCCATGGGTAGAGGAGCCTGACAGGCTGCAGTCCACGGGGCCTCAAAGAGTTGGACACGACTGAGCACATTTTATATGTACTGTTATATACTTAATGTATAAACTAATATATGATCATATTCATACAAAATTATATAAGTAGTAATTATATCATTATATTTAAATGTAATATGCATTACAATCTAGTCTATATATTATATATAAATTATATAGATAAATAGAACTAACTCATTTAATCATAGTGATTCTCCTGTGAGATATTATCTCCACTTTGCCTGCTCAGTCAGTCATGTCCAACTCTTTGAGACCTCATGGACTGCAGCCCACCATGCTCCTCTGTGAACTGAATTTTCCAGGCAAGAATACTGGAGTGGGGTGCCATTTCCTACTCCAGGGGATCTGCCCAACACATTGCCATTTCCTTCTCCAGGGATCTCCACTTCACAGATGAGTAAATTGACATTCAGAGAAGCTAAGAGATTTTGCCAGGATGAAACGGATGGTAAGAAACAAAGGTGGGATTTAAACACCAAACAACCTGGCTTCAATTGACAAGATGTTAAGAGATGTGTTCACTGTTTGACCTGCTCAAAATCACCTACTGATATGGACCCACACCTGGCCTCCTCTCATAACACCAGCTTTCTTTATTCTGCTTCCCACTGCGCTCTGTATATACCTCACTGATGCTTAATCTTGCTGTGTGGTGGTTTCTTTTCATCACGTATATCTCCCTGTATCCATTTGCTTTCCCAACCTCTACCTCACCTCTGCCCCAGATGAAGATAACTGAGGGAAGAGTTTCCTATATCTTCTTCTTCTTTAGATGCCTTGAACACAACACAATGATGGGTAGACGCCAGTAAACACTTGAAGGAGTGAAATATGAGTGAAATAACTTTAAAATGTGGCCAGTGTATCTCTTGGCACTGGGCAGAAAATATAGAGAAGACATGCTTCCTGGAGCAGCTAAAGGGATCGGGGGGAGTGTGTGACTGTAGTGTTCATAACGCACCAGGGTTCCTCTGATTAGATGAGCTGGTCAAGCAGTCCTCAGGGCTTAAGTCAGTTCTTAAGCATGCACGACCACTATTCTAAATTCCTGGCCTACAGGATTTTAGTTTGAAGAGGTTAAAAGATTCAGTCCCAATGAACAACATGTAATTATCATGGAGGTTCAGGAAGAAAGAGATAATTCGGGATGGTAACTGTTAGGAAAGGAGCTAAGATTAAGGCGTATGTACATTTGAGTGAGAGGAGAGAGATTTGCAAAGTCATTTGAAGGGACAAAAACACTGAACTGCACCCAACAAGAATAAATTAATGCAGTGACAAGCTTTCTGAATCCTGGTTTACCAGTTGCTTACATTTCTTATTGTAAAATACTAGTTTCCTGTAAAAGTAAGTTTCCTGTAAAAAGAATCTAATGTTTTCTCAGTGTAAATAATTTTTCTAGAGTCTTATTATTCTTAAAAAAAACTACTGAAATCTCAGAAATGCAGCACACCTAAGAAAAAAAGAAAGGAAGGAAGAGAAGGATTTCCAAACATTAAACTCCAACTCTCCAGAGTAACTAGATTTTATCTGACATAAGGTTGCAAAGTAATTCTGTTGTGTTGCTTACTTGATTGAAAATAAAAGGAACCTGTTTCTTCTCTCCCACTTTCATAGAAGATATTGGAAATGTTGTTGTCCCAAGAGTTTCATCCATAACATAATTGGCGTCCATTAATGTGATCTGTAGAGAGTAAAAAATAGAGCACAGGTATCAAATTTTTCTGGGATCTTTGGAAATTGTATCTAAAATCTCCACCACACTTTAAAAAAAGTGAAATTTTTGAAGTAATATTTAATAGTCATTTGAAATCCTAAATATTCTACTAGTAATAATACTTTGTCTTTTCTTTCTGAGTTTCTAACATAATCATTCACTTTTTCACTTTTGTGATTGACCTCTTCATTTTTATATTTTGAAAAATGAAATTTCTCCCCTCTCAGAGGAAATGCTATTTTGGAATATGAGGAAGAAGTTAATGTAGAAAACTCTTGCAACTGTTGGAAAAGATCTATGTGAACTTATTTTAAAGCTAAGTATTTCAAATTTAAGCTAATAAAGTTAACTTATTTTGACGTCCAAATCAATTGGCAATATTTCATCCTTTGTACTTGGATCCCCCCTTTTAAAACAGAAAGAATGTTTTCTCCAAAGTGCAATTGATTGGCATGGTTTAGTCACTAAATCATGTCTGACTCTTGTGACCCCATGGACTGTAGCAAACTACACGGTGAGGATTAAAGACTCTAGCCCCACCTAACTCCTGTATCTGGACACTCACATAGCTTGATGTGTGGCAGCTAGAAGCTCATCTACCATATACTGCACAGCTGGACTCCAACTACCTAACCAAGAAGAATGAAGGCAGTGAGAGGAAAAATGTGATGCTTTCAAGCTCAACTTGAAGATAACCCCCTCAATGACTCACTTGACCCCCACTGGCCCACTATCCCCAATGACTCACTTACCTCTAAAACATTTTCCTGATTAGGATCCAAAATAAATTCAAAGGTCTCATTCCACACAGGGTTTATGTCATTATTGAAGTGTCTTGTTCTCTTCCTGCTGTCAGGGGTTGAAGAGATGAAAAGTTCCACATAGGGGTCTGGAGTGTCAACTGTAGACAGTAAACACAAGTGAGAAGGAAGCAAAAATGTGATTAAATTCTCTTTTTTTTTATCGACATGTGTTATCAGGTTATTTTCAATGAATCTACAATTACATATTTGAAATGTCTGAGACCAAATAATATATAATGGAAGAACATTGTAGGTGATATACTTTCTACATATTACACCCCTGGACTTCCTAACAGTCCTTTGTGAGGGAATCATTTATTAGGCGATCTATTCAGAATTCCTCTGATTGTCTAGAGGATGTGGTCACTGCAATCAACATCTCAGTCCAACTACAGACAATGATAACAATCTCTTTTAGCTAACCACAACATAACCTCTATCAACAGGACTACAATGGTGACAAGATTATGAGCTCAGGATCATCATGATTGTTTATATTAGAAAAGTTACCAAACTATGTTACTTGCCAAACCAAATAATGAAAGCCAGTGTGACATAAATACTGTTTATAGGTATAAGGATGCCTTGGATGGTTGTACAGGTTGTACACTGAAAAACTCTAAGGGGAGGCATTTACAATAGTAGTCAATACATATTTCTGTATTTATTATAGCGGTACTCAATCAGATGGAAGTGAGTGTATCAAGGAAGTGACAGCTTTTTCTGTTGCTTGTAAAGACTCACTGAGTCAGGACCTGATATGGGTATCATTTAAAACTGAGAGAAATAACTGCAATGGACTGTTTAAATTTCCTCCCTCTCTCTATATGTATTTTTAATAGCAAGGCAACTGACCCTGTGTGTGGCAATATTGATCATTCTCTCTTTAGTGGCTCCTCTGAATCCTCATCTTACACTACTGCACTTTTCCTACAAGACTGTGAACAACTTGAGGTTAGGAACTCCTCTTCATATCTTCAGAATCTAACAACTATCACAATATTTAAGGCCTCCTAACCTAAGGACTTGACTTCTCTCTTTAACACATCCTCTCCTGTGTGGCCATTATAACTGATAACCATGAAAACCAGCCATCGAGTGATGACTGACAGGATATCTGCTGAGCACTTCACATGCATGAATCTCATTCTAATCTCACAAAACAGCACTAAAAAGTACTTTTAGTGTTGAGGCGACAAGAAAAGAGAAATGTTAATATCACACAGCTAGTAAGTATCAGAGCAAGACGCGACTGCAACGGCCATTCTCTCAATGACATCACGCTCCTAAGTGCTAAAGATGTGATCATAACGGGCGGCTTGCCAAGGAAAGAGGAGCTAGAAAGGAGTTTTGGAGAAGAAGGGAGACAGGAGGAAGGGAAGAGAGGGAGAGTGGAAACAGAGAGAGGGTAAGGGTGGGAAGTGAGAGAGAGAGGTGCAGAAGTTCACCAAAAAAAGATGCAAAAATTGAAAACAAAGGAAAAGCAAAAACAATAGTTCTTAAATAACTGGCTTTCAAAGAATAATTTTTTGAATAATTTTTTAAATAATTTTTTACAATATACTTTGTCCTTTTACAATAGTTACGGTCAAACAATGTAAGTGATGCCCATCACAGTTCTTCTCTGTGGTCATCACACTTTTGATATCTTTATTTTAGAGAGAAGGAAATAGTTAGTTATTTTCATTGAATTTATGTATTTCTTCATATTGAGATATAACTGATATATAACATTGTGTAAGGTACACAATGTATTGGTTTAAAACATTTATATATAGCAATTTCTAACTCGATGCTTTTCTCTCTCGACAGATCAACAGTAGACAAATTAGAAAACAGGAGACTAGACAGGAAGGATGGCAAGAGAAAATGGGCCAAAGAAGAGAAGGACATGGTACGAGGGGACTCAACTCACTCCTCAACCAAGAGATGACCGTTCCTTTTCCTTAGCCGTGTTTCTGCCGTGTCACCAGTGTTCAGGGTTGCAAACCACAAATAAAACTACATATTTAGAATAGCAAGTAGAGGACTTCCCTAGTGGTCCAGTGGTTGAAAATCCACCTACCAATGCAGGGAATACAGGTTTGATCGCTGGTCTGTGAAGATTCCACATGCCGTGGGGCAAATAAGTCCATGAACCACAACTACTAAGCCTGTGTTCTAGAGCCCAGGGGTCACAGCTAAGGCGTCTGAGAGCCACAGCTATTGAAGCCCCTGACCCTGGAGCCTGTGCTCCACGACAAGAGAAGCGTCTGCAATGAGAATTCCATGCACTGCAATCAGACAGTAGCCCCTACTGGCCACAACTAGAGAAAGCCCACATGCCGCAAAGAAGACCCAAAGCAGCCAAAAATAACTAAATAAAATTATTAGAATAGCATGAGGTGGAAGATTATAAGAAAAATACCTTTCCTTTTCTGAGTAGAAGTACATACTTTTAAAGAGAATATGCACTGGCACTTCACATTAAATGTACAAAAATGTAGCCCTTCCTCATCCCGTAAGTTTAGTTTTTTATGGGATTAAAACTCTCCCCCCCACCCCCAAAATATCAGAAATGAAGAAGGAAATGGCAACCCACTCCAGTATTCTTGCCTGGGAAATCTCATGGACAGAGGAGTCTGGCGGGCTACAGTCCCTGGGGTTGTGAAGACTCAGACCCAACTTAGCGACTTAACAAGAAGAAGAAAATATTGGAAAACAAAAAACCAAGCAAAAGCTAATCTTGAAAACCAAAAGTATGCCAGGAAGGGGAAGTAAACATGGTAAACATCATTCATTCATTCAACAAATATTTGGGTGCCTACTGAACATCAGGGACTGCCCATCAAGAAGCAGTTTGAGGGAGCTAAACATGAAAGTGCAGATTTGAAACATGGAAGTGAGTCAAATGCTAACAGCCTAATTTTAGAGGCAAGGAAGACAAGCAGATACACTAAGCTAGTGACTAGTAACTCAGTCACCCAGGTTGTTACACATACATAATGTTAAATCGTAGGTGGAGAAATGGCCTTATGTGGTTTGATCTTTATTTGAATCTTTGAAAAAGAGGAGGGACAGTTTTTCTCCAGTCAAACAAGAAAGAGAAAGTAGAAAGTGAAGTTCTTTGTGAGGAACTAGATAGGGGAAGGAAGCAGCAAATTGAAGCGGCATGAATCAACTAGTGATATTACCATCTTCTCATTTTCGACTCTCATTGGGTCATATGATTTTCCAGATTCTAACTCTTGCAAAATAATTAAGAAAATACCATACAACATGATGCCAGCCCTGTTTTTATATATCAGAACATCAACAGATTTTTTTAAAAATCTTTTGGCCATGCCACATGGCATGAGGAATTTAGTTCCCCAGTCAGGAAGTGACCCATGCCCCTTGCACTGGCAGTGCAGTTTTAACCACTGGACAACCAGGAAAGTCCAACAGACAATTTTTTAAAAAGAAAAAAATTGAAATTGAGTGCAGATTTGTCATTTTAGATTTTTATTTTTACTTTTGAATACAGTCAATACTCTAAAAGTTTTTGTCAAGACTGGTGGTTTTTCTAGTTCTGCTTCATTAATAAGACACATCAAAGAGGAGACATCAAAGGCTGCTAGACAGTGGAAAACCACTGACAGCTGCAAACCGTGATACTGAAATCTGCATCATTGCTTATCTTTGTAAGTTAAGAAACAGCTGTAGCGGTGGTGGACAACACAGGATGAAAGGAAGTTTTAAGAAGCTATTTTAAAATTGGGTTAAGAGAATCACATAGCTCACTTAAAAAAAAATCTATAATCTTCATTGGCAGGAAGCTTTGAAAGGGGACATCAGTCCATTTTTGGCAGCAAAACTTAGCCATACTTAATAGAGTAATTCCTAGAAATGCATTAAGGGGAGAAGAAAGTGAAACACATGAAAAAAAACTTTATTTCATGCCTTTGTGAATTAATGCCTATCGGATTAACAGGGTGTTGAGTCACTGATTCAGCTTCACCTTGATTAGCTCCAATGAAATGGGTGGTAAAGATGCAATGTGTGGGCTCAGACTTTCTTACATCGTATCCTTTTGTTTGAATCGTGACTAACAAAAATGTTGGGGATGTGAGATACAGATCTTTTTTTTTCGCTCCCATAAAGATGACATGAAACTACATGCATCAGAAATAACTTCAGAATTCCCGGGTTGTAAAACTTCTCATAAACTTCAGTAGTTGAAGGAGTGCCTGCCTAAAGTCATAACAAGGCCATCTGTCATTTCAGCTTTGTCTGAGTCATATATTATATGATTCATCTCAGGAGCTGGTGGCAGCTTCCACACTCCAGGTTTGATTTTAAATATGCTCCATTTGCTTCTCACACCCACCTTGCTCAGCAGCACGCTAAACCCTTTGCTTCGAATAACGATGGCCCATGTGCTGTGCTTAGTCGCTCAGTCGTGTCCGACTCTCTGCAGCCCGTGGACTGCAGTCCACCAGGCTCCCCTATTCATGGGATTTCCCAGGCAAGAATACTGGATTTGATTGCCACGCCCTCTTCCATGGGATCTTCCTGATCTAGGTATCAAATCCGACTCTCCAGAGTCTCCTGCATTGTAAGTGGATTCTTTATTGCTGAGCACTGGTGAAGCCCAAAGATGCCCATAATGTTACAATTCATGTGATATATGCAGCAAAACAAACAAACAAACAAAGAAAAAGTCTCCCCCAAATCTACAGCAAAATATCCCATTCTGGGGACTTCCCTGGTGGTCCAGTGGTTAAGAATTCACTTCTCAATACAGAGGACTCAGGTTGGATATCTGGCCAGGGAACCAAGATCCTACATGCCTCTGAGCAACTAAGCCCATGAGCTGCGATTACCGAGCCTACATGCCACATCTGAGAGTCTGTGCACCACAGCGAAAGATCCTGCATGATGCAACAAAAGGGCCAAGTGCTGCATCTAAGACCTAACATAGCCGAATCAATTAAAAAAAAAAAATCCCGTTCTGAACAGCTGCAATCCACTGACAGTGAGCTTAAAGCAGTGTTTCCCAAAACACAGTCCACTAAAGCATCTTCACAGAATCACCTGGAGTGTTAAAATGTAGACACCTTGCATTTTCAGAGTCTTCAGCATGGACCTGGAAATCTGCATTTTAACAACTTCATCAGAGGATACTTAGGCACACACGTTTGAAAAGTGGGGTTTAAAGTACATTATGACAATCACGTATCATGGGCTTCCCTGGTGGCTCAGATGGTAAAGAATCCACCTGCAATGCAGATCTGGGCTCGGCTCCTGGGTCTGGAAGATCCCCTGGAGAAGGAAATGGCAACCCACTCCAGTATTCTTGCCTGGAGAATTCTGTGGACAAGGGAGCCTCATGGGCTATAGTCTGTGGGGTTGCAAAGAGTCAAACACGACTGAGCAGATAGCACACACATGACAATCAAATAAAGAACAATGGTTTAATAACACCCACAGAAAATAGAAACATTTTGGCATTGAGAAGTCAACAAGGTCACCAACCTTCGTCATGGAGTTATTCCGCCTGTGGACTATATTAAGCACAACAAATTAATTCATGTCTGTTTCTCTCTAGCCATTAAATACATTTTCAAGTGACCAAATGAAAACAAATCCAAGAATAAAGTACATGAGGGTGTGTGAGCTGGCACTCTATTTAAGGTGATGGACTAATATTCAAGTGTTCTGCTTCAGTTGCCACCAAAGTATGAATGCCATAGTAAGACCAAAAATTAAATATCAATTTGTTGAAAAAATGCCTCTGAATACTATTCTCCAATGGGGTCACTCCTTTAAACATTTATGATTTAGGGATAATAATTAGATGGAGAACTTACAGCTTTTAAACTTAAAGATTTAGACACATAAATGTTTTATGATGCCAACCTTTTCACTATTCCCACACTTTTTGATGTTCAGTTGCTAAGTCACGTCTGACTCTTTGCAACCCCATGGACTGCACCACACCAGGCTCTTCTGTACTTCCCTATCTCCCAGAGGTTGTTCAAATTAATGTCCGTTGAGTTGGTGATGCTATCTAACCTTCTCATCCTCTGCCAATCCCCTCTCCTCCTGCCCTCAATCTTTCCCAACACCAGGATCTTTTCCAGAGAGTCAGCTCTTCATATTAGGTGGCCAAAATATTGGATCTTCAGCAACAGTCCTTTCAATGGATATCCAGGGTTGATTTCCTTTAGGACTGACTTTAGGATTGATTTCCTTTTTGATCTCCTTGCTGTACAAGGGACTCTCGAGAGTCTTCTCCAGCACCACGGTTTGAATGCATCAATTAGGGGCTCAGGCTTCTTCCGCACTTCCTACACTGTGCCCGCTCATTTACTGATATAAGCCCTGGGAAAGCGATGGTTAGCTCCACTATACACAGATGAATTTCAGTAACACTTTAGTTCCTTTCTTAATGTAATATTTTTATTGAAGGATAAAATAGATGCAGAAAAAAATTGTTAATAGATGATTTTAACCATACAGTTTGCTGAATTTTCATAAAATGAACTCATCCATGATACCACCACCCGGATAGAGATACAGAGTAATATCAGCATTCCAAAAGCCTTCCCCATCTCCTCCAAAAGGGTGACCATTACCCTTCTTTTGTCACTAGAGAATATTTTTACTTTTATTTTTATCCTTATATACATAGACTCAAGAACAGTATGTACTCCTGTACATATCGGTCTAGCTTACTCTGCTCACCATTAAGTTTGTGAGATTCATCCATATTGACATGTGTAGAATAACACACTCATTAATTATTAATGTAAACTGTTTTACTGTTTGAGCATTTCATAAAATATTTATCCATTCCACCATTAGTGGACATTGGATTGTTTCTACTTTGGGCTATTACTAATGGTGCTGCTACGAACATTCTTAGGCGTGACATTTGGTGCACACATTTTTATGTTTCTGATGTGAAATTCCTAAGAATTCAATTACTTGGATGTGGAGTTATTCTGTCTTTGTACATCCTGATGTTAATACTCACATGGCAGAAATCATACTCCATATTTAATATTGTCAGTTTTGCAATTTTAAACATCTGATGGATTTGTAACAATATCTCACTATAGATTAAATTCACACATCTTGCATGACTATCTGAGGTTGAATAATTCTTTATGTGTTTCTTTTGGTCTGTTGGATATGTTCTTGAGTAAAAGACATACTTGAAATCTTGTCCAATAAACTTGCCATTATTTATTAGAAATGCTGCTTTAACCCTAATACTACAATATAAACATTTCATTAATGAAGTGGTTGTATAAGTGTGTATGGACTTACAGACTGTCTACTATATTCATTTAAGCTTGTAGCAACTTCAATTAGTATTATTACAGTTTATGATAAATAATAGCTTTATAATAAATTATTATTATAATTATTATTGTATTTTATAGTAAATTATTATACTGTAAATTATTATTATTATTTTATTTCAGCACTTAAAAAATGTCATTCTGTTACCTCATGGCCTCTATCTGGTCTGTTGAGGGATTTACTTTCAGTTCTTTGCTTTTCTCTTGTTCAGTCACTCAGTCGTGTCTGACTCTTTGCGACCCCATGGACTGCAGCACGCCAGGCTTCCCTGTCCATCACCAACTCCCAGAGTTTGTTCAAACTCATGTCCATTGAGTCGTGATACCATCTAACCATCTTATCCGCTGTCGCCCCTTTCTCCTCCTGCGTCAGTCTTTTCCAGCATCAGGGTCTTTTCCAATGAGTCAACTCTTGCTATTCTGAATATATCTTTTCCCCTCTGTATGCTTTTAGGATGTTTTTTCTTTGCTTTTAGTTTTCAACAGTTTTAATGCAATATGCGTAATATCTGATTTTTTTTGTATTTACCCTTGAGTTCATAACAGCATTTTTATCAGTAACAGAAAATTCTCAGCCATTATATCTTCAAATATTATTTCTGCCCCATTCTCTTTCTCTTCCCCAGAGATTTTTAAATCATACCCCAGATATTCATTATACTTTATATTTTATTTCACATTTTGTTCTCTGTATTTTAGTCTGGATACTTTCTACTGGCCTATTCAGTTTACTAATTCTCTCTTTTCAACTGTCTTCAAACTATGGCAAACCCATCTACTGAACTTCGATTTTCATTTAGTGTGTTTTGAGTTTCAAATTTTCCATTTGCTTCTTTTCCATGCATCTGGATCCCTGGTAGAATTCTCCATCTATTTTCTTGAATATCTATTTTGCCATCTATTTTCTTGAACATATTAATCTTAGTTAAAGTTCATATCCAGTACTCAAGGATCTATTTATTTCTGATCTTATTTTTTTGGTCTACCGGGCAATTCTTGACTGAATGCCCAGAACTTTTCATGAAGAATTGTGGAGGAGCTAGATCTACCTCTTCAGAGACCCATCTTATTCTCTGGCAAGCAGTGAGAATGGGTTAAATCTGCTCAATTTAATAAAAAAACTGACTTGACTTAAATCAAAAACTGACTTGACTTAAAGTTCAGTCTACTTCTTATCCACTCTCATCCAAAACCTCTCAACTGAGATCCTGGGGTGTGTCCTTGGCCCCTTTTATTTGGCAGTTCTGTACCCATTTTTCTTTTCCTCTTAGCACCATGATACTGCCAACAACACTGCTTTGCTTTTCTCATATTTTCTGTTGGCTTCTTAGGCTGTTGCCTTGTATAAATTACAGATTTGGCTCCTACACATGGTGAAGGTTCTGACTTCCAGGCTTCTCTATGCTTCCCTTCTCTCGGGGATCTTGCCCCTCAAATCCTAACTGACTTGGTTCTGAAATCCAGCTTTCATATCCCCAAGTCCTTTGAGATTGCCAAAGTTCTAGTGGATTCCCTGCTTCTTCACTACTTGGTCACATCTCACATCCCCATCACCCCCACACCCACCGAGATTCCACAGTGGATTGAGCGGGAAGTGGCTAGCAGAATACTGGACCTAATTCAATGACTTTTCTTCTCACTGAGATCTTAGTCCCTCAAATCCTAGTTGACTCAGAAGCTTTCCAATCTTACAGACATTTAAAAAATTAATTTAATCTGTATTTTCTAAATTGCTCTTAGGAGACAGGAATGCTCCACTGTTAGTTACTTCAGCATAGTCCAATGATCATTTAACTATTAACTTGAACAAACATACAACTAATCCCTATTCTTTTTTATTTCCATCCTCCATACAGTTGTTCAAACATTTACGGCTTTTCTCGAGTCACCTATCCTACTCACTATTTCTCATCTCAGAAAACAATTCGGGTTCACACTTCACTAGGAAAATAAGAAGGAGAGGATTAAATGCTCTCTTCTAGTTTCTCTTCCCCATCCCTCACAATTTAAAAAATATATTTATAATAGGAAATTGTATTTATTCATACTTAAATTCTTCCCTGATGTCTTAGAAGGAAAAGTTTCCATATACTCTTTTCTCAATTTCAGACTATTCCACCTCCTCTCAGAGATTTCTCATTTATTTATCCCCAACCCCAAATGTAACCTGTAAATATTTGCTTGGGCATGGCTACTTCCTTTCAACTTATAAATATAAACAAACATTGATTATTCTAAAAAACAAACACAATTTTAATTGATTCTGCCAATTCCTCAAGATTTTTCTTCTCTTCCATCAAAGTTTTTGGAAAAATAATATAGTTTATATTTACTGCTTCTAAGGCCCATTAGCCATAAACTCCTAACCTATTATGCTCTGCCTTATTTTATTACCATAATCAGTCTATTCTCTATTATTTTGCAGTTTTGTTGAGATGTAATTGACAAATGACACTGTGTAAGTTTGAGGCATACAATATGATTATTTGCTACACACACCTACTGCCAAATGATTACCACAGTTAAGCTAGTTAACACCTCCATTTCCTAGCATAGCTGCCTTTTCTTTTTTGTGGTAAGAACATTTAAGATCTACTCTCTTAGCTAATTTCAAGAATATACTACAAGTATTTTTTTTTTTTTTAATTTTAGATGCATTTATTTATTTGACGGTGCCAGGTCTTAGTTGTGGCATGTGGGATCTAGTTCCCTGACCAGGGACGGAACTCACGTCCCCAGCATTGGGGGCTCAGAGTCTTAGCCACTGGACTATCAGGGAAGTCCCATAAACATAATACAATGTTATTAACTACACTCAGCATGCTGTACATTACAATCCCATAACTTATTCTTCTTATAACTGGAAGTGTGTACCTTTTAACAAATATTTCTCTATATCAACCTCCTCCCCTCATCAACTCCTGACAGTCACCATGCCCCTATCATAACTTCAATGTAAAATTCAGTAAGTTTTCTTTCGTCAATTTTCATTTGATTTGGCATACATGCAATGCCCTTTATGCAATTATCGTCTTTTCTGTTCAAAATATCTTTTTTTTCTGATTCCCTAACTACACCTCTGTTTCCTCATTGTATCTGAAATATTTTACCCCCAACTTACCAGTAAACTATGGACTTTCTCTTCATTGATCTTACACATCTCCATTAGAATGTTTTAGAAGAAACTGAACTCTTTAAAAAATGTAGTGCTCACGTAGTCAAAACCATTTGAAAAGGAATTATCACAGCCATTTATAGTTTTGGGGTTTATTTGTGGCCCTATCACATGTGGGAATCAGCATGTGGGAATCTTAGTTCCCTGACCAGGAAGCAGACCCATGTCCCCTGCGGGGGATGGACAGAGTTCTCACCACCGGACCACCAGGGAAGTCCCATACAGTCTTAAGAACACCCAATGTGCACCCTTCAAGACACACAGCACGTATCAGTCCTATAGTGTAACTATTCTCAGATCCTCTAAAGCCAATCATCTTCAGGTTTAAACGGCAGTCATCATACACTCCTCCTTGCAGCCTTGAGGAAATGACAAATATAAGATTTTTGATTACACATCCATATATTATCTATTGCTAAGTAGTCCATTTTGAAATTTTTTCCCTAAATGCAAAAGGAAAGAAAAAACAAAGCAAAACAAACCCCAAGAAACTAAAATAAAAACGTGTTCTTTTTCCTGACTTTCTTATTTTTATTGAATAGTACCATCATTTCTAGCTGTTTGAGAGTTGCTCTCTTTTCCTCATAGCTCCTGTTTCCAACTTTTACTTATTTCACCTTTAACATGCTGGCTCCTCAGTTCCTCTCAAAATGTCCCTTACCCAGTTCAACTATGTCACCTGGACTAGTCACACAATTTTCTTTGTTGCTTATCTTCCCACATTCAAGCCACTCTCCGTAATGCTGCCATACTTGTCTTCGTGAAACACTTTTGACCTTCATTGCAAGTCTAACCACTGTGATAACAGGCCTACCAGGGCCTCCTCCACTAGACCCCAGGTTTCTTTCTGGTCAGTGACCCTCCTCCAACAGGCACTAGAACATTCAGGCCATGGAGCATCTCTGGAATCCACACATTTCAAACACACTGCACGGTCACATTGATGGCAGAAGCATCTGTTCTATCCAAGAGAACATTGCTTCTCTTTTACTTAAGCATATCACTGTGTTTTCATTGGACAGTTTAGCTGATAACTAAACACTAGTCATTCATAACTAAAGATTATTCAAATCTTTGTCCTTGTCCTAAGACTATCCAAGATAAGGGTCCAAAGACCGTACACTTAAAAGATGCATGGAATGAGCTGTTCTCTCTATGCTTCCCTTAACTAGTTCATAAGTCCATTTCTATTTTCCTCTTGGGTTACATTGGGCACTACCAATCATGTCTCCTAGTGGCCTCATCTTCATAAAACAAAAATAATTCCACATAATCTTTAACTAGCTCTCAGCAATACTGTAGAAGTGGTGACTTCTATTATAAGCACAACCACCTCTCCTCTCTAATTTCTTTCTACTTTTTAGTATGTTTCATACGTCCTAGTACTTTGTCCTACCCCATTTATTTGTATTTTAATACACAAATATCAGTGTCGGTTATTTTTTTCCAAGTGCATTTGTATCTAACTTTTATTTCCAAATACTAAACACAAATATAAATGAATAAAGAAGAAAATCTTCAAATCCCAGAGTGCCTTCTTTAATAACTCAAAAAATAGGGCAAAGTGCCAGGGGTTTATGAGTAGTAGCCCCTACTCCCTCCAGAATGGATTCAAAATTAGAATTGTTATGGCTATAGGTGCTGAAGGGCAACACCTGCAAATTGCTGGAAATGCAGAAGCTGGAAAAGTTAGTGAAGAATTTGATGTGGTTTAGTAAAACAGATCTTTGACAGTGATTCTGTATATACTGGAGCTGCTGCTGCTGCTGCTGCTAAGTCGCTTCAGTCGTGTCTGACTCTGTGCGACCCCATAGATGGCAGCCCACCAGGCTCCCCTGTCCCTGGGATTCTCCAGGCAAGAACACGAGTGGGTTGCCATTTGAGAGACGTGCAAAATCCTTATAATTAAGGCAACATTGTCTAGGAACTCAAATAATTATAGAATGCTTTTTTTTCATTGAAATTATGAAGCCATTTTATTAACACTGTTTGGGGATCCCTTTATTAGGCAGAGTCTCCAACTTGAACATCTCCTATTTTTTCATTTTCTTTTTTTCTCACAGCCTCTGATCTTTCACGGTGTCTTCTCAGCGTCACATGTTTCCTTTTGAAATGAACATGAAACTATCAGAATGTACCATCAGCCAAATAAATGTCAGAAAGAAAGCCCAGTAACATCTACTCACAACTGACTTGGTACATTTTGTACTAACAACTGACTTACTAAAGTAACGAAGCAAGCTACCATCGGCGTATAGCAAAAATGACTTATTATAAAGAATGCTGGTGTTGATGAAAGAACAAAGATAATGGAAAATGACCCAAAGAAAGATAAGCATAGATCTAAAACAGAACAGCAAGTTTTGCTGTTGCCTGCATTTCCCTCTTACTTAAATCTCTATGATACCTTTTTGGAAGAAAACAAAAATACTTCTGTTATCAGTATTTCTGTTTGGAACGTTTTAAAGATTCATAAACCAGGGATGTTTCTTGGAATCCCTTTAGGTTGGAGTGAGTAAATCTCTAGAAATTCTTATGCAGTATTATAAATCATATTAATATATTTATATAATTAATTTTAGCTATGTGGATTTATCAATATATTATATGTATATGTAATTCCACTCTATGTAAGAATAATTCTTTTTCATTAAAACAAGATTCTTAACTTTGACATTACTGACATTTGAAGGGAGAATCCTTTGCTCTGGGCACTGTCTGTGACCTCCACCCACTAGAAGCCAGCAGGATCTCCCAATTGTGACAACTAAAAATGTCTCCAGGGACTTCCCTGATGGTCTGATGGTTAAGACTTCATGCTTCCAATGCAAGGGGTGCAGGTTTGATCCCTGGTCAGGGAACTAGTATCCTACATGCCTCACAGGGTGGTCAAATAAATTAAAAAATAAAATAAAAAATAAATCAAGATAAAAATGTCTCCAGACATTTCCCAATGTGCCTGGGGCCAAAATTAATCACCAGTTTAGAACCACTGCACTAGAGGCTATCTGATATTTATTCTTGGGATAAATCATTAGAAATTAGCCAAATTCCCTACGTAGTATAATTAGATGGATTATGTCGATCCCATTTTAAAAATATTTCCTTATTTTTTTTTTCCAAATTGAAATGTCCCACATCCATATCCATTGCAGGCATTAAAACTCTACTTAAGTTATAAAACCCATCTCCACCTCTATTCAAGCTGTAAAGCCTTCTCAGAAGCTACTGTCAACACTTCTCAAAATTAGTAATACTGTGTAATCTAAACACACAATCTCTGAGCTATTTACACTCATTTCATCTTCCCAACTAGGTCATAAATAGCTCAAAGGCAAAGCTGTTGCACGAACAGACATCAGCGTGAGACAAGTTTGAGTTCTCGCCCCAAAACAGAACAGTTGTGTGACTTTGGGCTGTTCATTTAATGTCTTTAAACAAATCCCTATGCTGGTAAAATTAACAACATCACATATTTCACAGTGCTACAGAAATGAGTATATGAAATAGAAAATCCTAAGAACTCTGTTTAGCATTTTTGTTTATTCATTTAACAAAAAAATTGTGTACATTATGCATCAAGCACTTTTCTAAGCATTTCATAATCTCATTTAATCCTCATTAAAAAAAGTTTAGGAGGGAGGAAGGATAAATTAGCTTAGGGTTAACATAAACACACTACCATTAATATATATAAAATAAATAACCAACAAGGACCTCCTATATAGCACAGGGAACACTTTGTAATAACCTCTAAGGGAAAAGAATCCGAAAAAATCATGTGTGTGTGTGTGTGTGTGTGTGTGTGTGTGTGCATAATTGATTCAGCTCTAAAGAATCCGCTTGCAATGAAGAAGAAGCAGGAGACTCCAGTTCAATCCCTGGGTCAGGAAGATACCCTGGAGGAGGAAATGGCAACCCACTCCAGTATTCTGGCCTGGAGAATCCGACGGACAGAGGAGCCTGGCAGGCTACAGTCCATGGGGTCCCCAAGAGTTGGACATGACTAAGCAAGCACGCACATGCATGCATAACTGAGTCTCTGTGCTATACACCTGAAACTAACACAACATTATAAATCAACTGTACTTCAATTTAAAAATATCTAGGAGGAAGCTACAATTATTATCCCACACTGAGCAGCTAAGAAAATTGAGACTTAGGAAAGCTAAGTAACTTGCTCAAACTCACATGGTTAATGAAGGAGAAGAGAGATGTGAATCTAAGTAAGTCAGTTCCTGACAGAGTCAGTGTTTAAACCACTAGCCCAAGCTTCCTCGCTGGTATGAAACAGGCACTCTAAAAAGGGATCTACCTTAAGTACCGCCTTCATTTCTTTTGTCCTTCTTCAAGACACTGAATGAGTACTGAGTCCGCAACAGATGCTCAGCATGCATTGATGACATTAATAATGCTGGGGTAAGCATTGGGTTACGTGTAACATTTCTTTTCCAAAGTTGAAATTTCAGAACTGCTATTTCATTTTGCATCTGGAGGTTTAGATTACCCTTTGAACACCAACTTAAAATAATTTTGTCTAGGATGTTATCTAAAATATTTTATGAAAAACATACTGATACATCAAATGAGGAGTGAGAAGGTAAAAGTGCTTCCAAAGAGTAGTAAAATCTACAAAACCCCTCATACCAGATCTCAGTGAACTTTAACTTTAGTCATTTCACTCTCTGCATCATACAACTTTATTTTTAAGAAAAAAGTTAAAATATTAAATATACTAAAATAATATATATGATAAGTGTCTTCTCATAAATTTTAGACCAGCAGAGCTACTCTTTTTGAAATGAAAACTTGAACAGTATGCTTTTCTTTGGAAATTTAAGAAACATTTAACCTGTTTTCTAATTTAATTTCAGTAGATACTAATCATAGCAGTTCAATATATTAATAGAAGTGGTATATGATTTTAGACAAAGAGCGTCTACTTAGCAAATAACAATAAGGTTATCATCACTCAGCTGTAAAAATGGTTTTAAAAATTAGGGTTTTTTTCCTTTAACTTTAGAAAATTAAAGATACTTTGTAGAACATTGAGATGTTAAAGAACATGTATGAAAAAACATAAAAAGATTTTAAGATGAAGAAGCTTAAGTATAAGATATATATACAATAAAGAAGTGAATGAAGGAATTCCCTGGAAGACTAGGTGAGTAGGATCCATTACTGATAGGTCTTAAAAAAATAAAAAGAGAACAGATGGGTTATGTCCCTACTGCTACTGGTAATGTACTCTTCACCTTGACAGGAACCTGCTAATAAATTATCTCCAAAAGCAGGCTGCCAAATATACCACTGGAATATAGCTCCATTTATCTCCATGGATAAATGGAATATAGTTCCATTTATCCATTTATTGAATAAACATGGTGAAATCCACCAAGGATCCATTGATGTTAACAAAATATCATAAAATAGTATCAATCACTACATGTACCTAAAACACACAAATATATACCTGTAAACAAACAAAAAAATCCATTGAAATTTAGATAGAGAGGAGAAAGACTAACCATACTCACAAAACCATTTGACAACTTAATAAATTGCATGACATTCTAATTACGTTCGGAACAACAAAGGGTTTCTAATACATTTCTATTTTCCTACCACATAGAAAATACTAGATAAGAAATAAGAGACAGATGTGTGTGTTCCGGAATACTTTGCTCATCTTGAAATTATTTTCCATAAAAAGCCCATTGGGAAATAATTTCAGAATTTTTAGAGTCATGGGTGGATACTCAAAAATATTACAAAAATATTGAGTAAACCAAAATTCATGTTCAATCACAACTGATGTTAGGAAAAAGTTTGATTCAGAAAAGATGACAACAGCAGTGTCATTTATAAAAAGAAGTATTTGCAGTTCCATAATTAATCCAAGAAAAGATTAATTATGTTATAAATCAATCCAAGTTTGAAACCCATGAAGATTTTGGATAGCTATGGATAAAAATAGCAGAAGCGTTTATAATCTACAAAAATGCAGTATGAAATTGTTTTTTTAACTTTCTCTCTGCTGCTGCTGCTGCTAAGTCGCTTCAGTCATGTCCAACTCTGTGCGACCCCATAGACGGCAGCCCACCAGGCTCCCCCATCCCTGGGATTCTCCAGGCAAGAACACTGGAGTGGGTTGACATTTCCTTCTCCAATGTATGAAAGTGAAAAGTGAAAGTGAAGTCACTCAGTCCTGTCCGACTCAGCAACACCATGGACTGCAGCCCACCAGGCTCCTCCATCCATAGGATTCTCCATTCTCTCTCTAGTGAGGCAAAAAACAAAGCAATATCCAAGAAGAAAGGTATAGTTATACATATTTATGCATTTTATTCATTCATCCAAAATTCTCTGAGATCTTCCAGACTCAAGAACTTATTTTCTAAAAATTAAGTAATAGGCCCCTGCCTTACAAGAACATGTGACAAGTATTTTGTGGGAGGGGGTTGTTTTTGTTTCATTGGGGGGCCATGCCATGTGGTTTGTAGGATCTTAGTTCCCACACCAGGGATTGAACCCTGGCCCCCTGCAGTGGAAGCACAGAGTCCTAACCATTGGACTACCAGGAAATTTCTGCATGTGATAAGTGTTAAACAGAGGCCTGGACAGCTGTCAAGGCACCAAAGGAGTGAATTGTGCCCAAGAGTATCAACAAGACAATGGAAGCACCATTCCACCATTTCTCTTGAGCTGAATAAGAAAAAAAAAAAAAAAAATTCTGTAAAACAATTATCCTTCAATCAAAAAATAAATAAATAAATAAATAAAGACCAGCATGGGGGTGGAGTGGGGGAAAGGATCCAATCATCTGCTCAACACAGAAATTCAGAATGGAAATTTCCTGTTTCCAAGATAAAAAACTGAAAATTATATCAAGTGCACAATCTACCTAAATAGAAAATTCTTTGATTCATTTAAAGATTATATTTAAGAAATTAATGCCTTCTTACATTCTTATCCAAAATCATTTTAACAATAATATATAATATTCATTGAGTAATTACTATGCATGAGGCATGTAAATGCATCACATATATCAACTCACTGAATTCTCTCAACATCTTTAAGATGAGAAAAAAAAAGACAGAGGAAACTTGCCTGAAGACACAAGACTAATGAGTAGCATTTTGCCCCTGAAGCCCAGGTTCTTTCATAAATATATCCTGCCTCCTCCCTGGAGATTCTGATCACTGTGGAACTCAAGAACGGCTAGAGGAAGGGACTTTCCTGGTGGTCCAATGGTTAAGAATCCCTGCTTCCATTATTGGAGGTCTGAGGTCGAGCCCTGGTTTGGGAAGTAAGATCCCTTATGGTCATGAACTAAGATCCCCTATGGTGTGGCCAAAAAAAATTTTTTTTAAATGGCTACCAGAGAGGATAATATATTTTCATAGTAATTTCAACATTGCCCTTGCTGCTAATGAAGATTCTCAAAAGATTGAATAGGTAATGTTTCTCTACATACAGACCCAACACCATGCCTCTCGCCCCAACATTTACAAATAGGAAGGATGGGTTCTGACTGCCTTTCCCAGGGAATTATTAACACTTTGGATTGGGAGTCACATCCTTTGAAGACATTTAATGCTCTGGATGGTCTAGAGGTAACAGGATTCAGACTGCTGCTTTGGAGAGACAAGACTGGAGTTAAGAGGGCTACCTGTCCTAAAGCTCAAATGAGTTTCGATTTTCTGAAGTTTCTACAAGAGTTGAAAAGTCATGCTTCTGCTGTACTGGGCACAGCGTGATGACTATGGGATGGTCACGGAGTCTGATCTGTAAGCACTGTAGTCCTGAGCACAGGAGGAGAGGCTCTCTCTGGTGTGGCCTGTGATCACCAGGAAGACTGCTCTGAGACATATCCTAGTGCCTATCCAAGTGGAAAGCCTGGATCCATGCAAACAACATATAGCTGAAGTTTTGATACCAACGACAGCAGCCAAGGCTTATGGCAGGCCCCACCCCTGATTACAGGCAACTCAAAGTACCCGAGGGCTTCCCTGGTGATTCAAGAGGGTAAAGAATCCACCTGCAGTGCAAGAGACCTGGATTTGAACTCTTGAGTCAAGAAGATCCCCTGGAGAAGGGCATGACTACCCACTCCAGTATTCTTGCCTGGAGAATCCCATGAGTAGAGGAACCTGGTGAGCTGCAGTCCATGAGGTCGCAAGAGAAACCCAGCACTAAGTGACTAAAATACCTGAAGGACCCCGACAAGGGAGAGACCACCCATAATCCCCCACCTAATCTGTGAGCCAGGGGCTCAGAGCCAAAGTTAACGTGATTTAGAAAAACCATAAAAGATGAAATTTTATGGACTTGATTACTGTGGAGAAGAGTCATTTCACTACACAGAGAAGTGTGAACTCTTAGAGTAATTACTCCATAGGACTGAAAAACATAAAAAGCAGCACGGAATGATTCAAAAGGAATTAAACACTTGAAAACAATTAGTACCTGATGCCTATTTTACATATGAATAGGTGTAAACAAACTACGTTTAGTTCAAACCATCTTAAAGATGCTCCACTTGCAGGCTGCAGGTCACAAGCCCTGCATCAGTACTGTTGTTGATTCATCCTCACTCCACGCCACCCCAGAAAGTAGGAGAGAAGCCACAAGTGAGTGTTTCCTCTCTCCACAGACCACCAAGGGGTACAAATCTGAAGTTCTTCCTGAATCCCCACAAGAAGTCAGGTGGTCCAGAATATTTTAAAAGTCTTCCATTCCTTTTGAATAACCATATTTTTATGCATTCTTTGACAATAAGATGACAACTGAAACTTCTTTTGTGAAGAACAGCCAAGTTCTCAGTAATGATAAGCATTTATCCAAACTTCTGCAGTCAACACACTTCGAGTACACGTCTCAGTCAAAGCTCTTTGCAGAGAGAGAAATAGTATTTCACAATGTTACAGCAAAGAAAAGCAGAGTACCTAGATTTACCCTGCCTGGGTTCTTAGAAATGTCTTAAATAAAATCACAGATTACTAAGTTGAGGGAGCATTAAACTATATTAAAATATTTAGAGAATATATTTGTGTATATGAGAGGAAAAGTATATTTGTGTATATGACAGGGAGAGTATATTTATATACATGAGAGAAAGAGTGCACTATATTTGTACAAGTATACAGTACCTTCCATTCGTTCAATCATTTCACTTTAAGTGTGTACTCTGACCTTTGAAATGGTAAAAATAGATGCCTTACTCTCTTCATTGCTTTCATCTAGAATGATCATGCAATTATATTATAAATTTCAGAAATTCATAATATAATTGTGGTGGACATTTAAGATGTTTGTGTCTATTTCTATCATTTTTCTCAAGGATAATATATTGAGTCGTGTAATTAATCCTTTATAGGAATTTTAAAAATAAAAAGTATTAAAGTGTTCATGGTTATTTCATTTAAGAAAAGGCAAATCAGCAGAAACCTCAAAACATTAGAATCTTTGCCCATTTTAGAATACTTAGAAGTTTCGATGTTTTTTCATTTCTCTGAGCTTTTAAGCACAGTGGACTCGGGATGTGTGTGTGTTAGTCACTCAGTTGTATTTGATTCTTTGCGACCCCAGGGACTGTAGCCCACCAGGCTCCTCTGTCCATGGGGATTCTCCAGGCAAGAATACTGGAATGGGTTGCCACGCCCTCCTTCAGGGGATCTTCCCAACCCAGGGATCAAACCCCCGTCCCCTGCGTCTCCTGTGCTGAGGGTGTATTCTTTACCCACTGAACCACCTGAGAAGCCCCAGACTCAGAATAAGTAAACATAACAGAAATTGCCTAGACCCTGCCTCCCCAAATGCAGTCTATAGATGTGCAATGTCTGCATCATTTGTGTGTTAGAATCTACTCCCCAGACCTTCTGAATCAGAATCTGCATTTTGGACAATATCCCCTGGTGATTCAAAGCCACATTAAAGTGTGAGAAGCACTATCTGGAGCAATTAGGTCAGCCTCAGATCTGCTATTTAAAAATGAGGAATTTGATGGAGATCTTGCTGAGTTTATCTGAAATAAAATACACATTACCCATAAACAAGGACATTATGAAAAATTAAAGTGTGGAATCCTTAAAAAAAAAAAAAGAACCTTGAAAAGCTTCCTTAAAATATTAAGCAGGAAGAACTTGTAAAAATTGGTTTAAATACAATGAGTTCACAATCCACCCAAGTATTTTTATTTTCTTCATAGAGTTTAAACATTGGCATTAAGCTTAGTTGTCTCCTGAATGCTGAAAGAAGATCTACCAGCATTTCTATAACTGTCCTTAGAAGCCCTACTGATGCTAATTTTGTAAAGAGTCCAGCACCCAACAAGACAAGAATTCACAGTACATGTGCATAATTAGGATATTAAAAATGTTGAGCATTGATAGGGTATTTTATTGTTTCAAGAACACTATGATATTTATTACCTGATATCATCCTTAGGGATTTCATCTTAGTCAATGATTTCATCTATCTAGTTCTGAATTCTGGGACAAGCCTCCATTATCATCTGTTATCATACACGATCTGTTTTCTCCAACTTTTTTAAAGGAACAGAAATTCAATGAAGGAGCTACAGCATTAGTGCCAGCTATCTTATTTGGTTATAAAATGAGATTCATGGCCAGGGATGTGTGCTTTGTTTCATATTGCATAAAGGAAACTAAATAAACAACTGAAATTGTACTGTCACTGCGCTCATTCTACAAATATATTATCTTCTGTTAGAAGAGGAAAGGAGAAATGCAAAATACAGAGTTGAATATATATTTAATATAATATTAACTAATCCAACCAATGCTTGGCACTGACACGACAGATCGGCTCCTGGTCAGGTCAAATAAATGCAAACTACTTTTTTAAAAATAAGTCTATGGTGAGTCACCAACTCAATGGACACGAATTTGAGCAAATTCCAGCAGCGAGTGGAGCACAGAGGAGTCTGGCGTGCTGCCGTCCATATGGTCACAGAGAGTCGGACACGACTTAGCAACCGAGCAGCAACATGGTGAGTCAGGGACGTGTCTGAACTTCAAACTGCATCTTCCTGTGGCATGAGCATAAGAAGGCAGGGAAAGGCTGGCCCTGAAGCCCTGGGTATTCATGATACATTTGAACACTGAGATTAACAGCGATGTCTGGGAAGGGGCTGTCTTGTCCTTGGTTGGCCCAGTGCTCTGAGGTTAAAAAAAAACTAAAAAAAGGAAATGAGTGAGATGTTATGATTCAAACGCCAGCTCTTACTCCTCTCAAGAGAGATTGTGGGGTGCTCCTGATGCTATGATGATGTTTTAGCAACGCAGGATGGTATTCCGAAATGAAATTAGTTAGAATAGGACTTTACAAGGGACAAAATAAAAAATAGATACAATCTTAGTATTAGATTAAAAAAAAATCAGATATAGGTATTTTGTTAGATGTCAGGTATTTGATTAAAGTGGCATCCTTGAGACAGCTGCCACATGCCCAGGAAAAACTGAAAAACCCAATAGCAATCAGTCATATGCTTCTCTACCAACATGCAAAACTATATGGAAATTTGCCTTTTTAAATAAATGTAGACACTATCAACAACAGAAGTGGGCGTAGTTTCCTGTCACCCTTTGCAGATCTTAGGACATTTTTTATAGTTCTATCCTTGGCTATTTTTAAAGAACTTCTAAGCACAATCATGCCAAACTCTTACTAGGTAAACAGAGTATGTATGGATCAAGCTCACCAAGCAACGCCATCAAAACTCTTAAAGTGACAGCTCAGGCTGGCACATGGCTTTTCTCACAATAATCACCTACAACTTCTCAAAAATAGTTTGGCACTGTGTATTGTCCCTCTATTTTTTCTTACCAACCCTTATTATTGATTTTATTTCTCTAAGACTCTCTTTCTGTAAACTCATCAAGGTGACATCAAGGGGTGGCAGCAATTCCTCCCCCTCAAAAAAAGATTATAACTCAAGCAAGATAAAGTCAAATGACAAATGCTGTTTAAAAATGTTAAGAGAATCTCACAACACAATCCCTCCTCCAGTAGTGATTAATGTCAGGTGACTATTCTTTTCATGGTTAGAATTCCCTGGTGGTCCAGAGGTTAGGACTCGATACTTTCACTGCTGTGGGCCTGGGTTCAATCCCTGGTCAGGGAACTAAGATCCCACAAGGCACCTGGTATGGCCAACAAATAAATAAGTAAATAAATAAATAACAAGCTTTCTGGAAATCAGGAGTCCAACCTGTGCTGTATACACTCTGGGAATCCAAAAAATACCTGTTGGCTATTTTGTGAGATGAATTAATGTCTCATGTTTATTTTTGAATAATGTTAGTAATATCAACTCAAGTAGGTTTAAAATGACATTTGCGGCAGCACTCTCTTTCCAGTCCTAACTACAATAAATGTGTGTGTGTGCGCTTAGTCACTCAGTCGTGTCTGACTCTTGCAACCCCACAGATCATAGCCTTCCAGGCTCCTCTGTCAATGGGATTCTCCAGGCAAGAATACTGGAGTGGCTTGCCATTGCCTTCTCCAGAACTACAACAAATAAGCACTGCCAAAGTGCCTGAGGATTGTGGAGAAAGTACTGACTGATAAGAAATCAGATCCCTACTAGTTGAAGAGATTCACAGTAGAATTTGAGCTGCTGGTCACTTCACCTCAAGCATAGTAAAGCTCACTGTCTCTCTAGGACAGAGTTCTGAACTGATACAACAGAAAAGGACGCTGCTACTTTATGTGTATGTGCGCAGTCGTGTCCGACTCTTTGCAAACCGAAGGACTATAGCCTTCCAGGATCCTCTGTCCATGGAATTTTCCAGGCGAGAATATGGGAGTGGGTTGCCAGTTCCTACTCCTAGGTAAGTAGTTCCTACTTCCTGCCCCAGGGATTGAACCCACGTCTCTTGTGTCTCCTTCTTTGGCAGGCGAATTCTTTACCACTGAGTCACCCAGGAAGCCCATACTACTTTGTATAAGAGATAACTAAATTTTTTAAAGTCAAATTAGGTCAGTAACTTGCATGGCTGATGAGTCACTGACATAGCCTTTAGTCGAATTATAAATGACTTTTCTAACTAACAGTACAACCTCTAGGGTTGTAAGGCATGTGCTTTTCTCAAGGTCACAGGGTTATCAGATTTTAAATATGGCATCTGATCTGGCTTCTTTTTCACAGATACGTTTCTTCTAGTGAACTCTCATTGAATTGATGAAAATTCATAGTATTAAAAGCAAAAGAAGAATAACAATAAAAACATTGGCAGAGGCATGATTAATTGAAGTATATCAGTGTGTGAGATAAAATTTAGAAAATAAATCCCTGATCCAGATTAGATGTAAAGAAATTGTCCTTGTTCCATCATGTCTCCTGAGAAGCATTGTTCATCAGATCCCACCTCCTGGTCACCCCCTTATTTCCACCTTTCACTGACTTCCTGGACACTCTTCTTCAATCACTGAAGGCTTGAGCTCAAATTCTTCATTCCTTAGTATTTAACCTCTCTCTCTCTCTCTCTCTCTCTCTCTCTCTCTCTCTCTCTCTCTCGTGGCCCATTTTCGTTGTGATTTCAACAAGCTTGAGTCACTCCTATTTTTAAATATAAAAAGTATATTCTAAAGTCACCTCCAATATATTTAACATACTATGGCAAGATCATTTTTTTAAACTTTTTATTTCATGTTGGAGTATAGCCGACCAACAGTGTTGTGATAGTTTCAGGTGGGCAGCGAAAGGACTCAGCCATAATTATACATGTATCGATTCTCCCCCAAACCCCCCTCTCATCCTGGTTGCCACATAACATTGAGCAGAGTTCCCTGTGTTATGCAGTAGAAGCTTGTTTGTTATCCATTTTAAATATAGCAGTGTGCCCATGTCCCTCCCAAATTCCTTAACTATCTTTTCCCGCCATCCTTCCCCCCCTCCCAGCAACCATAAGCAAAACAAATATTTTTTAAAATAAAGGGCCAATCATGTGACTTGTGACTCAAATGCCATCAAGTTATTCCTGCTGCATTTCTGATAAAAGTGCAGCCTTGTTGAATTAGCCTCATTTTCCTTCACCTTTGCTGTGTGTCTAACAGCTCACGACCTCACAAGTACTCTGCCCTTCTCTCACCCTTGAATATGCCATTTTCCCTGCTTGAGACTCTCCCTGCTCTGAGCACTAGATCCTCCTCCTTCAAGTACCAGTTTAAATGTCATTTCAACGGAAAGACTTCCCTGTTTCCCAGACTGATTAATGGCAATCTCCATTCTTTCCTCAGAACCCGTTCTGAGAGGTAGATTGCCATTTCCATATTTTAGCAATAATCTACAATTAACTTTACCCAACTCAGCATCACAGTACTTATTCATTTTTCTTTGTATTCCCACATCCATGACTCCCAGTCTTTTGAATGGTAAGATTAACCAGGAAAACTGCATTTTAAAATATAGAGAAGGATACTGCCAACAAGTTAATTCAAAATTATCCTCAGGCTCTCGTTCACATCATTTCAAACTGTCCCATACCAGTTTCTATACTATTTTCACACATAAAAAACACAACTTAAAGGAGTAAGAGTTAGATAAACTGCATTGTAAAAAAAATCCTATAGGCACAATATCTCACAGAGGCAGTTAATTTAAAGTCTTGACTCAGTCCTCTTTCCAAAGGAGAATACAAATGTCTTTGAAATCCAAAACTCTGTATATCATAGGACAGTCATTTTATCTGACTCCAAGTACTCTCAACTTTGACCACCTGATGTGAAGAAATGACTCATTGGAAAAGACCCTGATGCTGGGAAAGATTGAGGGCAGGAGGAGAAGGGGACAACAGAGAATGAGATGGCTAGATGGCATCACCAACTCAATGGACATGGGTTTGGGTGGACTCCGGGAGTTGGTGACGGACAGGGAGGCCTGGCATGCTGCAGTTCATGGGGTCGCAAAGAGTCGGACATTACTGAGCGACTGAACTGAACTGAACTCGCAACTGATGCAAAGTCAACGTAGAACACTATGCCAACAGATAAAAGAGCATCAGAGAACCATTTAAAATATTAGCATTCAAAGCTGTAGACAAAGATAATCACATCTGAAGAAGGGACAGCCCCTGGCTTGTCGAGGAACTCAAGCCACTGAAGAGTGAATCATATTTACGTATTTTCAACAGAAGAGCAAATAAGGGAACTTACGCATGTCACCAAAGGTTCCCTTTGTCACTTTTGTGGCACGCAGCACCACTACTGTGAACTTGTGGGAATAATGGTGCTCCACCTGGAAGAAAATAAAGGATAGTGAATTTAAAACAAACCTGAAATATAGGATTCAAGCCAATTGTTCTCATTCCTTCCTTGAGACAAATTGAAAATATTCCAGTTGAAAGGAAGTAACATGCATACCAGAAACATTCTTTGATCTTGAGATTCTTCCTTTTTTGATCCTCTCCTCTCTGTAGCACAGACGACTGAGACATTTAGATCATGCTTTAAAATGTCCCTACAGCTTGACTGCTACGACAGCTTTGCAGTCCCTACTTTACAGGGTTTATCAAGCCCTGAGGAAAAATGTAAATAAGGATTGCAGGCTTTCTCAGTGTACAATCAGGCTTTGTACTGGGTGATAAGTAAGACCTGCCTTAGAAAGCTGAAGTTCAGAGGAAGATGTTTGCATTATCTAAATTTGCTTGTTCTTATTGTTACTGTTCAATAAACACCCCCCCCCCTCTTTTTTTGGTATAACATTTCCAGAGCAGTTTTCAAAATCCTTTGGATCTAAAACAATAACCAGCAAACCACTTAATTTTAACATATCTGTTAAAACCATACATGACAATGTCAAAAGTTTCTACTAGCCTAATAGCTTGTATGCACATAGGAAATATTAACAGGTAGAAGACTTTATTAAACACTTAACTGGAAATTAGTTCTCAAACAATTCTACTCACCAAAGCAGAATGGGAAAGCAAGAATTCACAAAATTCTCTGAGCAACTGAAAAGATTACAGTCTTTATCTAAAGTTCAAGCATTTTTGTTTTAGGAGAGACTCAAAAACTTCCCTGGTGGCTTAGAGGGTAAAGCATCTGCCGGCAATGCAGGAAACCCAGGTTCTATTCCTGGGTCGGGGAGACCCCCTGGAGAAGGAAATGGCAACGCACTCCAGTACCCTTGCCTGGAAAATCCCATGAATGGAGAAGCCTGGTAGGCTACAGTCCATGGGATCACAAAGAGTCGGACACGACTGAGAGACATCACTTTCACTTTCACATTTATAAGTTACTACTGTATATGTTTGTGTGCATGTGTGTGTGTGTGTGTGTGTGCACATGCCTGCTCACGCGTCCTCAGTCAAAGCCAACTCTTTGCAACCCCATGGGCTGTAGCTCACCAGGCTTCTTTGTCCATGGGATTTCCCAGACAAGAATACTGGAGTGGGTTGCCATTCCTGACCCAGGAATCAAACCCGTGTCTCCTGCATTGGCAGGCAGATTCTCTACCACTGACCCACCTGGGAAACCCAAGTTACTCCTACTTTTCATAATTTTAATAGACTTGCTAAACTGGTTGAAAAGTCCATAACTAATTAAAAGAAGCTAAGAAATGGACAATACTAAGAAGTGAGTCTAAAAGCAAGGAGGCAGAAAAAAAAAATTAAAGAACAGATTCAAAAGAACTAGCAGTAGTGAAATATAGAAGTAAATGTTATAAAGTATTCAAAAATTTCTGAAGCTATCACTCTATCAACAGAGTAATTTATGTTCAGATTTACAACAACATCAAGATGAGATGAAGTTATGAATAAGCATACCTTGTTTAAAAAGACAGAAGCATATAAAATCTTTCAAGATAATTCTTATTCAAGATTATTGTCAAACAGAAATACCTTCCATATTCAGAAGAGTTCTGAAGGGCCAAAGTTATTCCACATAAATGAAATTATCAATCATAAAAAGGTGAATGCCTAAAAACAGGCATATTGTCTTATACTACTACCAAAAATCACACACACTCCTCCCACCAAAAAAAAAAAAAGAAAGAAAGAAAGAAAGGAAGAGAGAGAGAAAGAGAATCGAAGGAATTCCCTGGTGGTCCATGGGTTAGGACTCCGTGCTTCAACTGCATGGGGCACAGGTTCATTCCTGGTCAGGGAACTAAGAAGTTGCATGTCTTTGGCATGACCAAAAAAAAGAAGAAAGAGATTGAGAATCCACTATTGTAAGTTGAGACGTCAATACCCCTTTATTGGAAACGAATAGATCCAGCAGGCAGAAAATCAGTATTGACAGAGTTGAACTCAACAAATCATCAATCAACTAGACATAATTGACAACTATAAACTACTTCATCCAACAGCAGCAGAATACATATTATTCTTAAGCTCACATGGAACAAAAATTCAATGTCTATTCTCACAATGGAATTAAATTAGAAATCAGCAAAATAATAACAGCTAGTGTAATCAGAACAGCATGGTATTAATGAAAAAATAGACAAATAGATCCATGGAACAGAATACAGAACCCCAAAACAGACCAACCCGCAAATAATCAAATGACTTTTACAAAGGAGCTAAGGTAATACAAAGGAAAAAACAAAGACTTTTCAACACATGGTGCTGGAACAACTAGACATCCACATGCAAAAAAGAAAAAAACAGAAAGATTCCAGACAAATGATGTCTGAGCCTGAACAAGAACAAGTAAATGCTCTTGAAAACCCTGTTTATAAAAAAAAAAAGAAAAAGAAAATCCTGTTTATGGATTAGATTTCTCCACTAAAGAGAACTTTTCAATAACAATTATTATATATAATATTAAATAGCACATACTCCCCAAACCATCTAGGCTCTTTTTTTCATATCCTAGAACTTTTAATACCACAAGATTTTTCAAATATCTAAAACCTTCCCTGTAAGATAAAAATGATTATCAATATTCATCTATTATTTAACACAATTTTTGAAATTGCTACAAATGTACTCATGTCAAATGTTTACTAATAACATTGTTATTATAAGGATTCATTGAGAATGAACCATATGTTAAATATTCTAATAGGTGCAAATTCTGTTTTCCAATAATCCTACAAAATAGATGCTACTATATATATTTACAGATGAATAAGTGAGATTCTGAGATAGTAAGTAATTTCTGGTATCTCACAGACAATAAAAGCTAAAATTGAATTAGAAAACAGTCTTCCTGTCCCCAGTGTCTTTATTCTTTCTATATTCCTTTACTTATAGAGAATAATAATAGGAACACTGATTCATGATAGTAAGAAAGGGCTACTTCCATTTATTAAAGTGTTACAGATAGTTATAATCTAGTCTATTATATCTGAAGTTAATCTAAAGTCTCTCTAGTAATTGAGTAATTTTCTCTATCATTCAACTCTCCATTTTAATCTGTTTTTATTTCCATTAGCCTTAATTCTATCTTACTAACTACAATCAGAACTTGTATATATGAATTTGCACACTGCTCACAGAAGATAAGGAGCAACCACTTTCTTGGTTTTTATAAGTTAATTTTGGAGGCATCACAAATCTTCAGATGACCAGTAAACTACCTTCAAAACAAGAGTGTCAAAACTATGCTCTTTTTAAGTGCTTTAAGTGCTGTAAAGACCCATGTTTCCTGGAGCCAATATCACAAATAATTTCAAACTAGTATGGACTAGGCTAGCTTCTAACTTGGATAAGAGGCTTTTGGTTATGTCTCAGGAATGATGCCAGAGGAAATATGTTATTGAATACAAAACCAGGGTTCCCTGTGGTGCGGTGGGGAACCTAATGACTCAGCGCAATGCTACTTGGTAGTCAACAAAAGAGATGCCATATTTCAAGTGAGACATCAAGTATAAGCTCAATGCCCTGACTCAGTCACCAAGATTAAGCCTTGCCTTCAGGTCTTGGATTACCTTACTCAGTATCTTTCCTTATCCGAAATCTTTTTCATAGTGCAAATCATGAACCCCACCCCCCGTTTTTTTGTTTTTTTTTTCCCCTACAACTACAATTTCTAAGTCATCATGAAAACTGCTACTGCATTAAATTCATTCTGGAGAATTATACTGACCTCTGTAACTAAAATGATTGGGGAAAAAGAACTAATCAATTTATACAAAATCAATTTGATGATTATCCTAATCTGTTGAAAGTTCTACTGTTACAAAGAAGAACGGTGAAATGTGAAACCCAAACGACTCCATTTTAGGATAGCACCGCCATTTTGAGTAAAACCCCCTCCAGAGGAGAGAAAACGAAATTTAAAGAAAAAGAAACAACGAGCCAATCAGGGGAGGACAGAAAAGTCCCTCACCCCCCCTTACTCTAACCCACCAATCAGTAGCTAACAAGACATCCTTAGTTGAAGAATTGACCAATCCCCTTAAGCTTCCCTTCCCGCTTCCCCTGCTGCACAGTATGAATTAACCAATCCCCTTAAGCTTCCCTTCCCGCTTCCCCTGCTATACAATATAAAAATGATTTGCCGCTTTCACTGGGGGCTCCTTCCCTTTGTGTGAAGAAAGTCCCTGCTCGAGCTTGTAATAAAGTTCCTCACTGTTTTTGCATCGATCCGCGGCTCCTGTGGTGTTCCGCGATGGGGTACGATAGAACCAAAGAACAATCATAAAACAAATCTGATGGAAGAGAGGTAGATTCTGCACATACATTTTTTTTTTTTTTCTGTTCAACTGCCATTGCCTAATTTTAACTCAGATTAAAGCTAAAGGCTGTTAGGATGGTAAGGACTACAGAATCTCAATACTGAACACAGAGATTGTGATCACCGTAATCAGCCACAGGCAACTTCAGACAGATCTCAGCAATTTTAAAAAGAATTGCTGCATTGATGTCATCCAAGAGTCAAGATGCTTGTTTAGATAAGATACTTATTTTCAATGTCACATCCTAGTGTGATTTCATTCTAATACATTTAAGAGGCACAGACCTTGTGCATTCTTCTCGCACATTTTTTAAAGAAAAGAGCAGTTTATTTAAAATCAACAGTTCTATCTAAACTTGCTTTAAGAACTATTAGTCATGGATTGGCTGTATGTACAAATTACCCTAATGTCCAAAACACCAAATTTGGCAACAAAATTTAACTTTATCATACATCAATAAGGAAAATTATAATCAGAAATATGATTTGCATTTCCTCTCCCTCATGAACAAAAAACTTTCTACTTGCACAATAAGTATTATATATGTCAAATAGAGTAATAACATTATATTATAATATACGCATCTTTAAATATTCAAGTAGAGCTCATTTTCACTGAAATTAGAAGATTTTAGGTCTTGTTTTAATTAGGATTACTGGGACTGCTCTAGCAGTGAAACCAATACCAAATTTTAAAAATTGATAGTGACAACTTGGATCTAAAATACTCATTTAATGATATTCACTATGAATGTATTGTGACTCTAATATCTTCAAAATATAAAAAGTAAATAATCACCCAAATATTAATTGATATAAATTCTAGTCAAATGGTAATTACCCAGCTATAAGACAACACACACAAAAATTTTTTTTTAACATTAGCTTTTTTCCCCTCTCTCAATACTGTAAGCAGATAGGTTTGGTGGAGTCCCAGAGAAAGAATCAGGTATGGCTTTCATGACATAAGAGAAGCCATTTTTGGCCTGAGCCATTTAGGGATCTAAGCCTGGCCTCAATGCTTGCCCTTGAATAGGTCTCAGCAATTAATGATCTTAAGGGAACAAATGAGTGCAGAGAAAAAGGATTATTATCAGGCAAGAGAAATAACAAAAACAAGATAATATATCAGTTGTTAAGACTCCTAGTTCTATTTCAATGGTAGAGATAAGCCTGAAGCTATCAACCACCAGATCAACTGGAACCTAAGGGAAGATGATATTGACCTTTTAAGATGATGTTCATCTTTTCTAGTCTTTGTGACTTCAGTCAACAAAAGCTTGGACTCTGTCAATCTTTGCTACAATTATGCCAAACTAAAGGCTCAAGCCCCTTCATGAAGATGCATGTACTCTTAGCTTAAAACTTCCCCAATTTTGCAGTTTGGAAGACACTATTTTGGGAAAGAATCCTGGCATTCTCCTTACTTGCCACAAATAGTAAATCCTTCCTTCTTTTGATCTTTTGCTTGACTGTGTCTTTTGGTTCAACATTCACCCAGTTTTCAGGTAGCAATAATTCTGAAAAAAATCTACACTCTCTTAGAAGTAATTATGACTAAGTTAAGACCTGTGAAGTACATATATACCTTTATCCTCTTGGAGGGGCTCGCTAGAACACAAGAAAAGTGCTCTTGAAAAGTTCTCCCCATAAGTCCTTAAAGTGCTTTGGGTGTCAGATACTTATTTGTTTTAGAATTACTGACCTAGGTGATATGTCATGTTCATTCAAATCTAAGATGTCTTTGCACTGATGATTTTTAGCAGTGAACTTTAAGTCTAGTAGACCCAACAGACTTGGAAATATGAATATATTTACAGATAATACTTTGGATAATATACCCTTATTTTAAGGGACTTGTTAAAAAACCTCTTTGTCTTACATGTTCTTTCCCTTAAGCATTAATTGTAAAGTGATTAATATCTAAAAGACATAGGCAAAAGTCAGAAGGAATTTACAATATAGTATTTTGTACTTTCCATCTTCATTTTCTACCCTTGCAATGCTATGATTTATAAGAAATGTATATATATTTGGTTATTCAGATAATCAAATATACATATATCATCATAACAATTTTATAATTATATAATTATGCATTTTATAATCATAGAATTGAGTTGAATTCTTGGTCACTCTGCTAGTGTCTAAGAATTGTTTGTTGATGTGGAGAAGCCTTTACACACATGTTGGAACTGAGTCTGGGAAGCCCTTGCAGCCTCGGTTTCCTCATCTGTAAAATGGCAACTATAATATTACCAACTACATGGGATTTCTCAAGGGTCCCCTGTTACAAACCCAGATTCCAACATTAGAATTTCACACAAGGCAATATTGAGTATCAAGTTTGGGGGATAATTTTACCATCTGTGGAAATCTTTTAAGATGAGATGATTATCTTTTTGGATTTATCTAGAGGCATAACGGATTTAGAGTAAAAGGAAGACATTGAATTCCACTTGTGATGGTTGCAGACTAAATAATCTGAGTTACCACTTCCCATAGAAAATAAATAAAAACTGAATGAGGTTTTACAAGGTAAGTAAGCATTTCCCTAAAAGTAACTGTGATGTTTAATTTCATTTGTCAACTTGGCCACAAAGTGCCCAGATTAAACTTCATTTCTCTGTGTGTCTCTGAGGGTGTCTGCGGATGAGTACTTGAATCACTGGAGTTGGGAAAGGAAATTGCCACCTCCAGTGTGGGTTGGCATCATCCAATCTGTTGAGGGCCTGAAAAGAATAAAAGAAAGAACTTTTCCTGAGGGAGGAGCCAAGATGGCAGAGGAATAGGACGGGGAGACCACTTTCTCTCCTACAAATTCATCAAAAGAATAATTGAACGCAGAGCAGACTTGACAAAACAACTTCTGATCGCTAGCTGAGGTCATCAGGCGCCCAGAAAAGCAACCCATTGTCTTTGAAAGGAGGTAGGGCAAAATATAAAAGATAAAAAGAGAGACAAAAGAGCTAAGGACGGAGATCCGTCCCAGGAAGGGAGTCTTAATAGAGGAAGTTTCCAAACACCAGGAAACCCTGGCACTGTCGGGTCTGGGGGAAGTTTTTGAATCTCGGAGGGCAACCTGACTGGGAGGGGAACAATAAATAAAACCCACAGATTACATGCCTAAAAGCAACTCCCAGCAGAAAAGCACCCCAGACGCCCGCATCCGCCACCAGCAAGTGGGGACGGAACGGAGAGGAGCGGGCGGCATTGCTTAGGGTAAGGACCGGGCCTGAGTGCCCTGAGGACAATCGGAGGGCGCTTTTGTGAGTTACCAACTTAAACTGTGGGAGAGCAAGAGAGAGAGAGATAATTAACCGGCCGGAACACACTGCCAGCCGTTCGCAGAACAAAGGGACCGAGCAAGTCCAGAGAAGAGCTCGCAGGCTGCGGACCGGCCCAGTCCCGCAGGAGGCTGGAGGCAGGGGGCAGGGGAAAGGGGCAGGCTCGGCCCCAAGGACCGCATCCCCTGCCGCACTGCAAACAGGCCCCCAGTTTCTAATCAAAGACCTCCTGAGATTCTGGATGGTCGACATCTGCCAGGAGGGTCGTGGCTAAACACAGGGCACACGCACCCGACTGGCGCAGGCAGGGACTGGGGCTGGGGATGCGGAGGGCAGAAGGCGCGCGCACCCGACTGGCGCGGGCGGAAACTGAGGCTGGGACGGCAGATGGGAGAAGGCGCGCCGCACCCGGGGAGAGTGCGCCTGGCAAGCCCCTGGCTGCCTGAGCCGCTCGGACGGGGAAGGCACAAAACGCAGGCGCAGCCTAGTCCGCGCTTTTGTGGATCACCCGAGGGCTGGAACCGCGCACAGCGCAGGGCATGCTCCGTATAGAACAGCCGGGAGCCTGAGCAGCATAGAGGGGAAAGGGCGCCAGTCCCTCCCTGCAGCGTGACGGAACTAGCTACCTGAATAAGAGACCACCTCCGCCCGCCTGTGCCAGGGCGGAAACTGGGCACTGAGGAGACCGGCAAACAGAAGCCAAATAAACAAAGGGAACCGCTTCAGAAGGGACCGGTGCAACAGATTAAAATCCCTGTAGATAACACCGACTACACTGGAAGGGGCCTGTAGATATCGAGAAGTGTAAGCTGGAACGAGGAGCTATCTGAAACTGAGCCGAACCCACACTGACCACAACAGCTCCAGAGAAATTCCTAGATATATTTTTACTTTTTTATTTTTTAAGTAAAAAAAAATTTTTTTTTCTTCTTTCTTATTTTTTCTCTTTTGTTTTCTTTTAAAATTCCTTATTACTCCCCCATTACTCCTTAACTTTCATTTTCATAAATTTTTACGATTTTTTTAATTAGGAAAAATTTTGTTCTTGTTTTTTTTTCTTTTTCTCTTCTATTTTCTATTTTTCTTTTTCTCTTATTTCCTTTTAAAGTCCTCTACTACTCCTTAATTTTCATTTTCATTACACTATAACCTTACAAAAAAGAAAAGAGAAGCCCTATTTTTAAACTGAACTTCATATATATTTCTAAAATTTTTTGTGTGTGTTTTTGTTTTTGTTTTTAATATTGTATTTTTAAGAGTCTAACCTCTACTTTAGATTTTTAATCTTTGTTTTTCAGTATATGATATAAATTGTGGACATTTAGGAATCCAATATTCAGTTCCCATTTTTATTCAGGAGTGTGTTGATTACTCTCCCCCAATCTTGACTCTCCGTTTTCTACCTCAGAACACCTCTATTTCCTCCTTTCTCCTTCTCTTCCCAATCCAATTCTGTGAATCTTTGTGGGTGTCTGGGCTACGGAGAACACTCTGGGAACAGACAACTGCATATATCTGTCTCTCTCCTCTTGAGTCCCCCTTTTTCTCCTCCTGCTCATCTCTATCTCCCTCCTCCCTCTCCTCCTCTTCATGTAACTCTGTGAATCTCTCTGGGTGACCCTCACGGGGGAGAATCTTTTCACCATTAACCCAGAAGTTTTATTATCAGTGCTGTATAGTTGGAGAAGTCTTGAGACTACTGGAAGAATAAAACTGAAATCCAGAGGCAGGAGACTTAAGCCCAAAACCTGAATCACCAGAAAACTCCTCACTACATGGAACTTTAAGTAATTTTTATTATCAGTGCTGTATAGTTGGAGAAGTCTTGAGACTACTGGAAGAATAAAACTGAAATCCAGAGGCAGGAGACTTAAGCCCAAAACCTGAATCACCAGAAAACTCCTCACTACATGGAACTTTAAGTAATAAGAGATCATCCAAAAGCCTCCATACCTACACTGAAACCAACCACCACTCAAGAGCCAATAAGTTTTAGAGCAAGACATACCACGGAAATTCCCCAGCAACGCAGGAACATAGCCCTGAACGCCAACATACAGGCTGCCCAAGGTCACACCTAACACATAGACCCATCTCAAAACTCATTACTGGGCACTCCATTGCACTCCAGAGAGAAGAAGTCTACTTCCACGCACCAAAACACCGACACAAGCTTCCCTAACCAGGAAACCTTGACAAGCCAACCCCACCCACTGGGTAAAACCTCCACAATATAAAGGAACCACAGACCCCCAGAATACAGAAAGTCCACTCCAGACAGCAATCTAAACAAGATGAAAAGGCAGAGAAATACCCAACAGTTAAAGGAACATGAAAAATGCCCACCAAGTCAAACAAAAGAGGAGGAGATAGGGAATCTACCTGAAAAGGAATTTAGAATAATGACAATAAAAATGATCCAAAATCTTGAAAACAAAATGGAGTTACAGATAAATAGCCTGGAGACAAAGATTGAGAAGATACAAGAAATGTTTAATAAGGACCTAGAAGAAATAAAAAAGAGTCAATTAAAAATGAATAATGCAATAAATGAGATAAAAAACACTCTGGAGGGAACCAAGAGTAGAATAACGGAGACAGAAGATAGGATCAGTGAGGTAGAAGATAAAATGGTGTAAATAAATGAAGCAGAGAGGAAAAAAGAAAAAAGAATCAAAAGAAATGAGGACAACCTCAGGGAACTCTGGGACACTGTGAAATGCCCCAACATTTGAATCATAGGAATCCCAGAAGAAGAAGACAAAAAGAAAGGCCATGAGAAGATACTCGAGGAGATAATAGCTGAAAACTTCCCTAAAATGGGGAAGGAAATAGCCACCCAAGTCCAAGAAACCCAGAGAGTCCCAAACACAATAAACCCAAGGCGAAACAACCCAAGACACATATTAATCAAATTAACAAAGATCAAACACAAAGAACAAATATTAAAAGCAACAAGGGAGAAACAACAAATAACACACAAAGGGATTCCCATAAGGATAACAGCTGATCTATGAATAGAAACCCTCAAGGCCAGAAGGAAATGGCAGGACATACTTAAAGTAATGAAAGAGAATAACCTACAACCTAGATTACTGTACCCAGCAAGGATCTCATTCAGATATGAAGGAGAATTCAAAAGTTTTACAGACAAGCAAAAGCTGAGAGAATTCAGCACCACCAAACGAGCTCTTCAACAAATGCTAAAGGATCTTCTCTAGACAGGAAATGCAGAAAGGTTGTATAAACGTGAACCCAAAACAACAAAGTAAATGGCAACGGGACCACACCTATCAATAATTACCTTAAATGTAAATGGGTTGAATGCCCCAACCAAAGGACAAAGATTGGCTGAAAGGATACAAAAACAAGACCCCTATATATGCTGTCTACAAGAGACCCACCTCAAAACAAGAGACACATATAGACTAAAAGTGAAGGGCTAGAAAAAATATTTCATGCAAATGGAGAACAAAAGAAAGCAGGAGTCGCAATACTCATATCAGATAAAATAGACTTTCAAATAAAGGATGTGAAAAGAGACAAAGAAGGACACTACATAATGATCAAAGGATCAATCCAAGAAGAAGATATAACAATTATAAATATATATGCACCCAATATAGGAGCACTGCAATATGTACGGCAAACGCTAACAAGTATGAAAGAGGAAATTAATAGTAACACAATAATAGTGGAAGACTTTAATACCCCACTCACAACTATGGATAGATCAACTAAACAGAAAATTAACAAGGAAACACAAACCTTAAATGACACAATGGACCAGCTAGGCCTAATCGATATCTATAGGACATTTCACCCCAAAACAATCAACTTCACCTTTTTCTCAAGTGCACACGGAACCTTCTCCAGAATAGATCACATCCTGGGCCATAAATCTGGTCTTGGAACATTCAAAAAAATTGAAATCATTCCAGTCATCTTTTCTGGCCACAGTGCAGTAAGATTAGATCTCAATTACAGGGAAAAAATTGTTAAAAAATCAAACATATGGAGGCTAAATAACACGCTTCTGAATAATAAACAAATCATAGAAGAAATCAAAAAAGAAATCAAAGTATGCATAGAAATGAATGAAAATGAAAACACAACAACCCAAAACCTATGGGACACTGTAAAAGCAGTGCTAAGGGGAAGGTTCATAGCATTACAGGCTTACATCAAGAAACAAGCCAAATAAATAACCTAACTCTACACCTAAAGCAATTAGCGAAGGAAGAAATGAAGAACCCTAGGGTTAGCAGAAGGAAAGAAATCTTAAAAATTAGGGTAGAAATAAATGCAAAAGAAACTAAAGAGACCATAGCAAAAATCAACAAAGCTAAAAGTTGGTTTTTTGAAAAAATAAACAAAATTGACAAACCATTAGCAAGACTCATTAAGAAACAAAGAGAGAAGAACCAAATTAACAAAATTAGAAATGAAAATGGAGAGATCACAACAGACAACACTGAAATACAAAGGATCATAAGAGACTACTACCAGCAGCTCTATGCCAATAAAATGGACAACTTGGAAGAAATGGACAAATTCTTAGAAAAGAATTCTTCCTGAACCAGGAAGAAATAGAAGTTCTTAACAGAGCCATCACAAGCAAGGAAATCGAAACTGTATTCAGAAATCTTCCACCAAACAAAAGTCCAGGACCAGATGGCTTCACAGCTGAATTCTACCAAAAATTTAGAGAAGAGCTAACACCTATCTTACTCAAACTCTTCCAGAAAATTGCAGAAGGTAAACTTCCAAACTCATTCTATGAGGCCACTATCACCCTACTTCCAAAACCAGACAAAGAGGCCACAAAAAAAGAAAACCATAGGCCAATATCACTGATGAACATAGATGCAAAAATCCTTAACAAAATTCTAGCAAACAGAATCCAACAACATATTAAAAAAATCATACACCATGACCAAGTGGGCTTTATCCCAGGAATGCAAGGATTCTTTAATATCCACAAATCAATCAATACACCACATTAACAAATTGAAAGATAAAAACCTTATGATTATCTCAATAGATACAGAGAAAGCCTTTGACAAAATTCAACACTCATTTATGATTAAAACTCTCCAGAAAGCAGGAATAGAAGGAACATACCTCAACATAATAAAAGCTATATATGACAAACCCACAGCAAGCATTACCCTCAATGGCGAAAAATTGAAAGCATTTCCCCTGAAATCAGGAACAAGACAAGGTTGCCCACTCTCACCACTGCTATTCAACATAGTTTTGGAAGTTTTGGCCACAGCAATCAGAGCAGAAAAAGAAGTAAAAGGAATCCAGATAGGAAAAGAAGTGAAACTCTCGCTGTTTGCAGATGACATGATCCTCTACATAGAAAACCTTAGAGACTCTACCAGAAAATTACTAGAGCTAATCAATGAATATAGTAAAGTTGCAGGATATAAAATTAACACACAGAAATCCCTTGCATTCCTATACACTAACAATGAGAAAATAGAGAAATTAAGGAAACAATACCATTCACTATTGCAACAAAAAGAATAAAATACTTAGGAGTATATCTACCTAAAGAAACAAAAGACCTATACATAGAAAACTATAAAACACTGATGAAAGAAATCAAAGAGGACACAAACAGATGGAGAAACATACCGTGTTCATGGATTGTAAGAGTCAATATTGTTAAAATGGCTATTCTACCCAAAGCAATCTATAGATTCAATGCAATCCCTATCGAGCTACCAATGGTATTTTTCACAGAACTAGAACAAATAATTTCACAATTTGTATGGAAATACAAAAAACCTCGAATAGCCAAAGTAATCTTGAGAAAGAAGAATGGAACTGGAGGAATCAACCTGCCTGACTTCAGACTCTACTACAAAGCCACAGTCATCAAGACAGTATGGTACTGGCACAAAGACAGAAATATAGATCAATGGAACAGAATAGAAAGCCCAGAGATAAGTCCACGAACCTATGGACACCTTATCTTTGACAAAGGAGGCAAGGATATACAATGGAAAAAAGACAACCTCTTTAACAAGTGGTGCTGGGAAAACTGGTCAACCACTTGTAAAAGAATGAAACTAGAACACTTTCTAACACCATACACAAAAATAAACTCAAAATGGATTAAAGATCTAAATGTAAGACCAGAAACTATAAAACTCCTAGAGGAGAACATAGGCAAAACACTCTCTGACATAAATCACAGCAGGATCCTCTATGACCCACCTCCCAGAGTAATGGAAATAAAAGCAAAACTAAACAAATGGGACCTAATGAAATTTAAAAGCTTTTGCACAACAAAGGAAACTATAAGTAAGGTGAAAAGACAGCCCTCAGATTGGGAGAAAATAATAGCAAATGAAGCAACAAAGGATTAATCTCAAAAATATACAAGCAACTCCTGCAGCTCAATTCCAGAAAAATAAATGACCCAATCAAAAAATGGGCCAAAGAACTAAACAGACATTTCTCCAAAGAAGACATACAGATGGCTAACAAATACATGAAAAGATCCTCAACATCGTTCATTATCAGAGAAATGCAAATCAAAACCACAATGAGGTACCATTACACGCCAGTCAGGATGGCTGCTATCCAAAAGTCTACAAGCAATAAATGCTGGAGAGGGTGTGGAGAAAAGGGAACCCTCTTACACTGTTGGTGGGAATGCAAACTAGTACAGCCACTATGGAAAGCAGTGTGGAGATTTCTTAAAAAACTGGAAATAGAACTGCCATATGACCCAGTCATCCCACTTCTGGGCATACACACCGAGGAAACCAGATCTGAAAGAAACATGTGCACCCCAATGTTCATCGCAGCACTGTTTATAATAGCCAGGACATGGAAGCAACCTAGATGCCCATCAGCAGATGAATGGATAAGGAAGCTGTGGTACATATATACCATGGAATATTACTCAGCCATTAAAAAGAATTCATTTGAATCAGTGCCATTGAGATGGATGGAACTGGAGCCCATTATACAGAGTGAAGTAAGCCAGAAAGATAAAGAATATTACAGCATACTAACACATATATATCGAATTTAAAAAGATGGTATTGAGAACCCTATATGCAAAACAGAAAAAGAGACACAGGACTCTGTGGGAGAAGCCAAGGGTGGGATGTTTCGAGAAAACAGTATGTATATTATCTATAGTGAAACAGATCAGCAGCCCAGGTGGGATGCATGAGATAAGTGCTCGGGCCTGGTGCACTAGGAAGACCCAGAGGAATCGGGTGGAGAGGGAGGTGGGAGGGGGGATCGGGATGGGGAATACATGTAAAACCATGGCTGATTCATGTCAATGTATGACAAAATCCACTGCAATGTTGTGAAGTAATTAGCCTCCAACTAATAAAAATAAATGAAAAATTAAAATTTAAAAAAAAAAGAACTTTTCCCCCATCTCACTGCTTGAGTTGAGACATCTCCTTTTATCTCCTGTCTTAAACTGAATTACACTGCTGTCTATCCTGGGTATCCAGGTTGCTGATGGCAGATATGGGACTTTCAGTCTCCATAACCTCATCACACAATTCTTCACAATATATCTCCACGGTTAGATCAATCTGTTATAGTCTGAATGTTTGTGTCCCCCCAAAATACATGTTGACATTCTAAACCCTCAAAGATGATGGTATTAGAAGATGGGACATTTGGGAAGAAAAAAAAGAAAAACATGAATGGATAAGTGCCTTTATGAAAGAACTGAACTGAGAGAGATTCTTTGCCCCATCCACAAAGTGAACACTGCAGCTACAAACCAGGCCCTCACCAAATACAACCATGCTCATGTCTCAGTCTTGGACTTCTCGACTCCATAAATGTGAGCAATAAGTTTCTATTGTTTATAAGCCAACCAGTCTGCAGTACTGTGCAGTGCTTTGCGCTTAGTCGCTCAGTCATGTCCAACTCTTTGCGACCCCATGAACTGCAGCCTGCCAGGCTTCTCTGTCCATGGGGAGTCTCCAGGTAAGAATACTAGAATACTAGAGTGGGTTAGAGTGGAATGCTAGAGTGGAATACTGGAGTGGGTTGCCATTTCCTTCTCCAAGAGATCTTCTTAACCCTAGGATCAAACCCAGGTCTCCCACACTGCAGGCAGATTCTTTACTATCAGAGTCACCAGGGAAGCAGCCCAAACAAATTAAGACATTCTATCTATCTCCTTTTGGTTCTGTTTCTAATCAGAGATCCTGACTATTACAGTAACAAAGAACTAACAAGATAGGAATCCTCAATTCCCATAACAGAGATCAAGAAGTGCAGAGAAACACAGGGATGAGCAGTTTGACCACAGGACATTTGCTGATCCAAAGAGGAGGAGGCTGAGAAGCTGAGGGATTAGGAGCCTTCTAGGGATAAAGAACCTAGTAAACAACTCTTTTGTTTCAAGCCTAAGACTCCACAGACTGCGCCACAGGAATAACTTTGTACAATGCCCCCTACCCTGTACAGTCAGCCAGTTTTAATGTCATTCAGGAAACCCAAAGAACAAGTAACCTGAAACTGGGATTACCTTTATCCCAGACTGCTAGCTTCCCGAGGAGCCTGACGGAAACCAATGAAATTCTGGAGAATTATTTCTAGAGATGATTTTTCATTATAATGATGTTCAGCAAAATCAAAGGTAATTAGGAACACGAGGAGGTATTACACCAAGGCTCCAAACCAGCACAATAAATGAACAGGCACAGAAACAGTCCTCTCCATGAAACAGTGAAGCTACACTTACCATGTTTAAGGAAATTGAAGTCAAACTTCATTATGATTATATTAAACTTCAAACTATTAAAAAAAAATGGCTCAGAAGTTCTGAAAAAGAACCAAATCAAAATTCAAGAACTAAGAAGTAAACCGGCTTTACTTCTGGTTTACACAGGGATTCCCAGCCTCTGCTCTGTGGTGAAGAAGCAGAAATACGGACATTACTTTAAGCGCACACACTTTTGCCTCAAATGGGAGGCTTGTGGCAGGGAACGGCTGGTATCAGAAAAACAGCAGAAGCTTATCATTAACCATCCTCTCCCTCACTTTGCTAGAATCTGTTAGTGCTCACCAAAAATATGCGATTGCCATAAAACTCACTATTCCTTTGTGCACCGTGCTGGTACTTCTGTAATAGTTTTGGCACCTTTATATTTCTGATTTCCCAACAGCAGTATCTCACCTCCTGCTGCCCCCTGGAAATATCTTACCTTATTAAGTTTCTAAAGAATACTTGTGTATATAATGATTTATTATTTATAAAGCCCTGTGGAACAGACATACAGGTACTATTCATACTACATGTGAAGCAGCTAAAAGTTTAAGTGCTCAAGAGCACGTAACTGAAGTCTGGAATTACCACTAAAACACTAGTTCTTTGATGACCTACTTGGTGGTTTCCCCCACCCCCCATGTTACCATAATAATCCAAAATAATAGCTTTGTACTTTTCTGGTAACATTTCCAGTCATCCTACAATGACCTTTCTCAAAGGTCCCTGTATCTTAGCAGGCAGTCATGCTCACACACCCAGGTGGTTGACCTCAGTGTGGACACAACCTCAGTTTTCCGTGGATGTGGGGCATTGGCCCTCCATTGCTAATAGATGGTGGGAAGAGCTCCAGATTTTTTTCACTCCAGGGAAGTGACTCATCCCTTCAGAGTAAAAAGATGGAATTTTTAAAAGGAATATTTTATATTTTATCTATCTTTGTAACACTGATATCTTCCTGATCCAGCACAACTTCAGTAGACTGTGGAGACATAAAGACCCTTCAGATTGGACAGAACCTCAGAACAACTCTAGACGTATGGACATTGCATTCTGCCATGGATGTGTTACTCCACTTTCTCCTCCATTCTTAAAAACTGGTACCGCTGGAAACGAGAACTTGCTGTATCAGCCCACAGGATTCTCCAACATGTCCCTGCATCACAGGTATGGTGAAGATGAGTCCAATCTTCACTGCCTTGAGGCAGATGAAACTGCGTTGGCCCATCTGGCACCCTTCACTACGAGTAAGTTGGCTTAGCTTTCCACATCTTTCCTTTTTAATAAAATTGTTCTGTGTTGAGTGCACTCACCAATATATTGTGAAAAGAATCCTTCTGTGAAAACTAGGGCAGGAAATTTTGTCACAAAAGCAATTTACACACACACACACACACATGCATAGTTGTTTGTTTTTGTTTTTTAAACACGTAACAAAAACATGCATGAATAATACCAGAAAGTTCTTAGGATCCTCTGTATTGAAAAGGGCTATACAATCACAGAGAACTCTGCTCAATGTTATGTGGCAGCCTGGATGGAAGGGGAGTTTGAGGGGAGAATGAATATATGAATATCTATGGCTGAGTCCCTTTGCTGTCCACCTGAAGCTATCATAATATTATTAACTGGCTATATTCCAATATAAAATAAAAAGTTTTTAAAAAGAAAAGGGCTATACATTGGAATGTTGATGGAGCGTCCAGTTCTGATGCTGGGGAAGGTCAAGGAAAATGTGACACAGATATGTGGCTTTGGCACATTTCATCGTATTAAGGTGCCATGTGAGTAATTATTGGGCTTTCCTGGCGGCTCCAAAAGCAAAAAACACGCCTGCAATGTGGGAGACCCAAGTTCGATCCCTTGGTCAGGAAGATTCCCTGGAGAAGGGAATGGCAACCCACTCCAGTATGCTTGCCTGGAGAATTCCATGGACAGAGGAGCCTGGAGGGCCACAGTCCATGGAATAGCAAAGAGTTGGACACAACTGAGTGACAGAGGGACAGAGAGCGATAGTTATTATGACCTACTTCTCTGACTACAGTTAACAAAATCTGCAAGGAAAGGTGACAGAAATGAGCTTTAAAATACCCAGATATGGTTTGATTTTAAATATGTAATCCCTTGTTAAAAGAAAAAGAGAAACTAAATGGCCAGTTAACATGGTCAACTACCAAGAGACATGTGGGGACTGCACAGGCGTTAATAGCAAGTCCTGGTCAAACGAGGTAGAAAAGAGAAGGTCATTTAAAATAATAATGTTTTTCAAAATGTATTATCCTCCAGTCATACCTAATTGTTTCATTTCCTCATGGCATGTACTTCCTTACCTCCAGACTACTCACTTCACACATGCCGTTCCCAATCCAGTCATTTTCTCGCTCTTTTCCTAACCCTCAGGTCTGTGCTTACATGTCACTGTCTCAGGGAATTCCAGAAGGATTCCTGTCACTAATTATTCACATTGTATATTCCCAGAGTAATCTTCATCGTCTCCTATCAGAGTCGTTACGATTATTATAGATTGTTTGTCTGCCAGATATAAGCTCAGTTTGGACACGACTAAGTGACTGAGCACTAATATAGCACTAGAAGCTCAATTCAGGGATTATTTTGATTCCCGGCGCCTGCTGACCGGTACTAGAAGACAATGGGCATTCGGTAAATCATGATAAAGGAAATTCCCTGGCAGCTCAGTGGGTAGAACTCCATGCTCTCATTACCGAGGGCCTAGGTTCAACTCCTGGTCTGGGAACTAAGATCCTACAGGTTGCATGGGGCAACCAAAAACAGAAAAACTAAAAAATAAAATAAATGATGATAAGTGCTCAGAAAAAAAAATATTAAAACAGATCTGGAGACAGAGTGAATTCAAAGTCCAAATGTTAAGATTTAGAATTATCATTGGTCTTCGTCTCAAGCTCAGGGTTATACACTTTAACCTTATCTTTCTTCTCAGTTTCAAGTGCCAAAGTGTTCATGTCAATGTCACTGCACTCCTTGAATTACAGAAATTATCCATATATCTTGAGATGGTAGAGTGAGGAAAAAAACTAATTTGCACAAAAAATATAGAAATGTCATCATTATGAAAAACCAGTTAAAAAGAACCTAGCTTCATTGTTTAAATTCATCTACAGAAAACAATAATGCTGGAAGGAATGTAGGATATTGTTTCAGGAAACAAAGATTATCTCAAATTAAACCTTGATTATGTGCTTTTTACAAGAACCACACATTAAATATAAGAAAAATATAAATTGAAAGCAAAAGGATGTACTTATCAAAGAAACTAAAAGGGACTATTTTAATAAAAGACAAAGCAAAAATTCAGTCTCCAATAATGAGATAAAAAAGACCTATTATAATGATAAAATATCAATTAAACAGAGATATATACAATTCAAAACTTATGTGCATTAATAATATATCTTAAAAATTCATAAGGCAAAAGTTGAATATGAAACACATTGTTATATATAGAACCTTTACCAGAATAGACAATGTGTGAGGGCATCTCATGTAAAAATTGAAACAGCAAAAATTATAGAGTATATTTTCTGAACAGAAAGGGATGAGATTAGAAATTAATGACAAAGAGAAACCAAAAAATTACCAAATGTTTGAAAGTTAAGAAATAATGTTTAATCTATGTGTCAAAAAATAAATCATAATAAAATTTAGAAAATGCTTTTAATTTAACAATTATGAAAATAAAATATTTTCAAACTTGTAATCTATACCTAAAATAGATGGTCTACAATCAGTAAAGTGGAAAAATAAATGAACATTAAAAATTAAAAAGGAAGAAATAAAACTGGAATTATTCACCAATAGCAGGAATGTGTAAGTTAAAAATCTAAAAGAACCTACAAACTATTAGAATTAATAAAGAAATTTCATAAGTTCACTGCATCTGCAAAAATTATTTCTATATAAATGAAATATTAGTATTTTAGATTCTAGTTTAACATTAGCTTCATGCATTGAGGGTTCCCCTAGTGACTCAGACGGTAAAGAATCTGCCTGCAATGCAGGAGCCCCAGGTTCGATCCCTGGATCCGGAAGATCCCCTGGAAAAGGGAATGGCAACCCACTCCAATATTCTTGCCTGGAAAATTCCATAGACAGAGGAGTCTGGTGGGCTTACAGTCCATAATGTCGCACAGAGTTGGACATGACTGAGAAACTAACGCTTCATGTATTGCGAATGGACTGGAAGATTCAATATTATTATCATATCATCTCTTCCCTAAATTACCTACAAAGTAATTTCAGTTCTAATAAAAATCACAGCATTTGTGTGTGTGTGTGTGTGTGTGAGTTGACAGAGTGATTTCAAAACTTATATGGAAATGCAGAAGCCTAAAAAAAGACAAGGAATCTCAAAGAAGAAAAAGTTGGAGGATTTACACTACCATTTCAAAGCCATAGACATTAAAGTAGATTGGTATTGGGGCAAACAAAGACCAATAGAACTGAAAAGAAACCAAATCATACACTGCCTGATTAGCAGAGGTACCATTGCCATTTAGTGAGGGCATGAGGGTTATCAGTGGACTAGATAAGTAGTTTGCAGTATACTGTATTCAGGGCTTCCCAGGTGGCGCGAGTGGTAAAGAACCCTGCCAATGCAGGAGACTTAAGAGACGTCAGTTCGATCCCTGGGTCAGGAAGATCCCCTGAAGGAGGGCATGGCAACCCACTCCAGTATTCTTGCCTGGAGAATCCCCAGGGACTGATGAGTCTAGTGAGTTACCATTCACAGGGTCTCAAAGAGTCAGACACGAATGAATAGACTTGGCATGCGTGAGCACAGTATTCAAATAATGAGATACTACACGGCAGTGTGAAAAGAAAGTGAAAGTGAAGTCGCTCAGTCGTGTCCGACTCTTCGCGACCCCAAGGACTGCATCCTGCCAGGCTCCTCCGCCCATGGGATTTTCCAGACAAGAGTACTGGAGTGGGTTGCCATTTCCTTCTCCAAGTGTGGAATTCTGCTACTCACAACAGCATGAATGAATCTCAGACAAAGAGTGGAATGCAGGCATCTAATGAGGGTCAAGAATAGGAAAACTGATCCTTGGTAACAAAAGACAAATAACTGGTTAGTTTTGTGGGGCTTATGGACTGGAAGGGACATAAGCAACTCTTTCAGGGTACTTATAATGCATACCTTTATCTGGATGAAGGTTTCATGGGTGAAATACACGTGCAAAAATTCATCAAGCTGAACAATTAAAATTTATGCACTTTATATATCTTATGCTTCTGTTCTTAAAAAAAATTTAACATCAAAAGAAGCTTGCAAAAAAATAATAATAATAACTTTTCAGGAGTTTTAAGAAGAAGAGAATGACCAGCAGAGATGGTGGTGAGGGGTACCTGAAGAATCTATTTAATTCAGCAGCAAAGAGGTCCTTGATGATTAGACCTTTTTGTGAAGTAGAAAAGCTGAATACAGCTTTCAATGATTCAAGTTGTGAATGTAAGAAAGAACTACAAAAAGTTGCAGTACATTAATCCTTGCTCTCCAAGCAGAGAGAGAGGATGGCAGCTTGTGAGAGCTTCAGGTTCAATTTAAACAGAAATGAGGCTTTGTATTATTCCTTAATATCCATAAAAACTATTTCTAGTCTATATAAATCTTACTGGATCTCAAGGGTTAAACTTAGCAAAGAAATTTTTTCTCCTCTGCTTCTTTGATCATAAGAGAAAGCACACTTCTAATGGAATTTGAAAAGTTCCACACTAAAATCTGAAACACTCAACTTTTTACTAAAAATAACCCAATGTTAAAAGAGTTTGTTGAAATATATCTTGGGCTTCCCAGGTGGTGTTGGTGATAAAAAATCTGCCTGCCAATGTTGGAGATACAGAAGGTGTAGGTTCAGTCCCTGGGTTGGGAAGATCTCTTGGAATAGGAAATGGCAACTCACTCCATTACTCTTGCCTGGAAAATCCCATGGACAGAGGAGCCTGGTGGGCTACAGTGCATAGGGTCACAAAGAGTCAGACATGACTGAGAGATTGAGCACATAAAATATATCTAACTAAAGGATAGTTTACAAAAGTAATTACCCTGAAAATGCATACCAAAGTATAGTCCTTAATGCAATAATTATTTTAGCTCTCTGTCATTTCATATGAAAGATGCAGGTTGACAACTGCTAAGTGATAACTACACTTTTTATTGTTTTATGAACATTTAATACTATTACAGATATTTTGGTATTTTCCCTTCCAAATCCCTCTTTTCTGGAAACTTACAGTGATAAAACAAAGAGATGAGTTAGTTTTATTACAGATTCTACCTTATTTGAATCACAGTTAAGTTCATATGATTTTCATTAAAAAATGTAAAACTTTTCATAGATTTTTGTACTTTTGTCCACTTAAAAGAAAGCTGCAAGTTAAGTTTTATTTGGGGCAAAATGAGGATTGCAACCCAGGAGACAGAACCTCAGATAGCTCTAAGAACCTGCTCCAAAGAGGTCAGTATATATGTGATTTTGGTGAAGGGTGAATACATGCAGTCAAGCACATATTCTCCAGAAGGTTTCTACTAGTCTTGTGAAGGTGTTGTTAGTCACAAGGAGCAGTTGTCACCATGAAGGATTTTAATGCTTTTTTAGATATGGAAGATAAAAGAGTTAGGCTCATAAAATGGGCTTCTGAAAATATCTAACGACCTGTCCTGCCAGGTCCCCCTCCCCACCTCCAGCACATGTATACTCTCCATCTGCCTCATTTATACTCTCTACCCTGAACTCCTTTCAGGGGGTGGTTGAAGGTCAGCAGAAGCACATGATTTAATACTTGCAAAGGTAGGTAGATGGCAAGTGCCAATTTGTAACTGACACTGAACGAGCAACATCAGTGATACTCGTGCACAAAAGTATGTCTGACCCACTCCCAGAGGAATATATAAGCAGAAAGTAACTTACAATAATGTGTTGGTAAGGATCTATAAATGACATGCTGGTTTCAATTACGAGAAATCTCTTCACACTTCAAAAGTCTTCTTTGGCACTCTAGCTTCTTTAAAACCTACAAAATAAGCAATCCTTATTGTTAAGCCTTTTCTTGGATGCATTTACAAGATTTAAATGATGATGGATGTGACTCTTAGGAAGTAAGATTCTACTCAAGGGGACTTGTGTGGATTGAGCTCCCTAATTGTTCGTACGTGAGGGTATACACACATAGCTTAGAAAAGGATAAACATATTCTGCTATTACTGCTTACTTTCCATATTTGTTCAAATTTATTCTGTGAGTAATTATTAGGAAACTCCAGGATTTTTTCTTTTTTGCATTTGCCAAGTACTTCATGAGAAATGTATTGAAATCATGGAAAATTAAAATTATTTTTGTGCTATTTATAATCAAAAAGTCACATGCTATTGCTTGTTTTCTTAATTGGATCAGTACTACACACATTCACAATTTAAAAAAAAGAATGCTTTTCATTTTGGCTATGTGTTAAGAGTTTTAAAAACATATTCATGTTAAATTTCCACTTTTAATGCTGATGATTTAAAATAAATGATTTGTTCATTCTAAAGTACCAGTTTAATTTGAAAGCAGTTAAATGAAATTTTAAGAGATTAGAAATAGTGCTGTAAAAAATGATGGAAACAAGCAAGTGAAACTAGAGAATAACTGGGAACTTGATCTCAGTGAGCAACTATAGTGGGTGAGGAGGAGTGAATTTAGAATTTAGAGTTCCAGGCAGGCCATTTGAGGAACTGAGAGAAGACACTGGCTGGTGAATGGTGACCAAGAGTAAAAGTGGCTCATGATGAGTTTGGAAATATGGGGAGGAGCAGATCATGCAAGGCCATGGAAGCAACCACTATTCACCTAGCTATAGCTCATCCACTCTCCAGGACTCAGCTTAAATGTCACCTCTACTGAGAAAACTTTCATGATGTTCAGAATATGTTTGGTTTGCCTGTTCCCGGTTTCATTTGTACCTTGTACTTCTTTTTCAAGTCTTTCATTGCACTTACACAATGTCTGCCTTTCCTGAAAGAGCTAAAGATGCATAAAGTCGGTGACCATATTTATCTTGTTCATAGAGTTATCCATCCCTACTGCATAGCGCTGTGCCTAAAATATAGTAGGTTGAGAATAAATATTTGTTGGATAGATGGGTGGATGGATGGATAAATATTACATGATTTCAGGTTTATGTATGAAGGAAATTCACAGAATAGTCCTGGTACTCTCTTTTGATGTTCCTCTTTTTCATTCCAAACTATTCTTAATGTAAAAGGATGTTAAATATCCATCTCTAATTTTAACAGAAAGAAAGCAGAACAAGTGAAATCCGAGAAGGAGTGAGACTAGTACTCAAAATGTTTAGAGGAAATTTGTTGCTGGTGACCAAAGTTTGGTTTCAGCAACTTTACTTCCTCTTTCCATTTCTAGCAACTCCATTCATAACCCCTGTGACTTACCACCTAACTCTTCACCACTTCTGTCACTACTGTATCCTGACTCAGGATACAGTAATATGGATAGAGGCTCTCTCCATATTAAAGCCAAAAATTGGAAACATGCATACAATAGCTAACTGCCCAGGTCTATGGTTTTTCCAGTAGTCATGTACAGATGTAGAGTTAAACCATAAAGAAGGCTGAGCACCGAAGAACTGATGCTTTCAAACTATGGTGCTGGAGAAGACTCTTTAGAGTCCACTGGTCAGCAAGGAGATCAAACCAGTCAAGCCTAAAGAAAATAAACCCTGAATATTCATTGGAAGGACTGATGCTGAAGCTGAAGCTTCAATACTTTGGCCACCTGATGCGAAGAGCTGACTCACTGGAGAAGACCCTGATGCTGGGAAAGATTGAAAGTAGGAGGAGAGAAGGGGACACCAGAGGATGAGATGGTTTGAATGGCACCACTGACTCAATGGATATGAGTTTGAGCAAACTGTGGGAGATGGTGAAGGACAGGGAAGCTGGGTGTGCTACAGTCCACGGGGTCATAAAGAGTCGGACACGACTTAGCGACTAAACAATATAAGATATTATATGGGGAAATCTGGGTAATGAATATATGGAAATAGCAGCTTTTGCTGTTTCCTAACTTAGATTATTTCAAAATAAAAAATATATCTTAAAAGTCCACTATATGTGAATAGGTGCAATTTATACATACAATTTTCATTCCAAACTTAAAGAAGCAACATCAGTCATATGGGAAAACTCTTGGGTAAGGTTCACTTTCTTCCCAAAAATATCATTGGTTATTATTGCCAGACAGTGATGACATTTTCAGTTCCAGTTACAAATAGGCACCCATTCATCCCTTTTACCTCCCTACACTATTAATAGCAGCAATAGATATCTTCAGTTTCCGTGGAATTATGACATTTCTGTCCACCTAGTCACATTAAACAATGAGAAAATGCCACCCCCCCCCCACCCCCTGCAACTAGCATAGCCTGGAAAAATTATTGCAACTAGTTTGCATAACCACTCTTATGAATGCTTATAAAACAGCAATTTGGAGTGGGGTGGGGGGGGAGGGTTGTTTCTACTAATTAAGCTAAATAACCAATCTTGGTGAGTGTACAGTCTTTTAAGTCTTGAAGCAACAAATAGTTTCTTTTTTCTTTACCTTCCCCCCTTCCCTGTAATTAGATACTTCCTGAACACTAATGAGGGGGAAATGCAGATATACTCTTCAACACACACTTGCCTGTGCGATGTAACTATTGGCTTTCAGTGAAGGCTTCATAGTGTGTGGTCTGTCCAAAACCCTGTTAGTCACGTTGGCAGGAGAGATGGACTTCTCTTGGGAAGGTGAAAAAAAAATACCCACAGACTAGAAGATTTTGTCATGCTTTTTCCCCACCTACTGGCTTCTCTGGTGGTTCAGGCAGTAAAGAATCTGCACCATGCAGGAGACCCAGGTTCAATCCCTGGGTGGGGAGGATCCCCTGGAGAAGGAAATGGCAACCCACTCCAGTATTATTGCCTGGAGAATTTCATGGACAGACAAGCTCGGCAGGGCAGAGTGCATGGGATCGCAAAGAGTCAGGCACAGGACTAATACTTTTCCCTGCCTAGAATTACAGGAAACAGGAAAACAAGGGGTTATCATGGACATGTGAAGGTGAACTGAAGGTGTTAGTCACTCAGTCGTGTCCGTCTCTTTGGGATCCCATGGACTGTAGCCCTCCAGGCTCCCCTGTCCGTGGAATCCTTCAGGCAAGAATCCTGGAGTGCATAGCCATTTACTTCTCCAGGAAAACTTCCTGACCCAGGGATCAAACCCATGTCTCCTGCATTGCAGGTGGATTCTTTACTGTCTTAGCACCAGGGAAGCCCAATCATGGGCATACTCCAGAGATATTGCAAGTTTGGTTCCACAACAAAGGTAATATTTCAATAAAACTAAGCACAAAAATGCTTTAGTTTTCCAGTGTATATTAAAGTTATATTTAAACTGTAATGTAGTCTATTAAGTGTTCAGTAGCATTGTGTCCAAAGAACAATGTACAAACCTTAATTAAAAATACTTTATTGCTAACTAGCATCTCGGTTGCTTGGTCATGTCAGACTCTTTGCGACACCATGGACTGCAGCACACAGGCTTCCCTGTCCTTCACCAACTCCGGAAATTGCTCAAACTCATGTCCACCGAATCGATGATGACATCCAACCATCTCATCCTCTGTCGTCCCCTTCTCCTCCTGCCTTCAATCAGTCCCAGCATCAGGGTATTTTCTAATGAGCCAGTTCTTTGCATCAGGTGGCCAAAGTATTGGAGGTTCAGCTTCAGTATCAATCCTTCCAATGAATATTCAGGACTGATTTCCTTTAAGATTGACTGGTTTGATCTCCTTGCAGTCCATGGGACTCTCAGTCTTCTCCAACACCACAGTTCAGAAGCATCAATTATTTCGCACTCAGCCTTCTTTATGGTCCAGCTCTCACACCCATAAACGACTACTGGAAAAACCATAGCTTTGACTAGATGGACCTTTGCTGGCAAAGTAATGTCTTTGCTTTTTAATATGCTGTCTAGGTTGGTCATAGCTTTTCTTCCAAGGAGCTAACATCTTTTAATTTCATGGCTTCAGTCACAATCTGCAGTGATTTTAGAGCCCAAGAAAATAAAGTCTCTCACTGTTTCAATTGTTTCCCCATCTATTTGCCATGAAGTGATAGGACCGGATGCCACGATCTTAGTTTTTTGAATGTTGAGTTTTAAGCCAGCTTTCTTACTTTCCTCTTTCACCTTCATCAAGAACCTCTTCAGTTTCTCCTCTCTTTCTGCCATTACAGTCTTATCATCTGCATATTTGAGTTTACTGATATTTCTCCTGGCAATCTTGATTCCAGCTAGTGCTTCATCCAGCCCAGCATTTCACATGAGGTACTCTGCATGTAAGTTAAATAAACAGGGTGACATATACAGCCTTGACATACTCCTTTCCCAATTTGGAACCAGTCTGTTGTTCTGTGTCTGGTTTTAAGAGTTGCTTCTTGACCTGCATACAAGTTTCTCAGGAGGAAGGTAAAGTGGCCTGGTATTTCCATCTCTTGAAGAATTTTCCACAGTTTGTTGTGATCCACACAATCAAAAGTTTTAGCATAGTCAGTGAAGCAGAAGTAGATTTTTTCTGAAATTCTCTTGCATTTTCTATGATCCAGTGGATGTTGGTAATTTGATCTTTGGCTCCTCTAGCTTTTCTAAAATCAGCTTGAACATCTCAAAGTTCTCTCTTCATGTACTATTGACACCTGGCTTGGAGAATTTTGAGCATTATTTTGCTAATGTGTGAGATGAGTGCAATGTGCAGTAGGGTGAACATTCTTTGGCATTGCCTTTTTTCGGGTTTGGAATGAAAACTGACCTTTCCCAGTCCTGTGGCCATTTCTGAGTTTTCCAAATTTGCTGGCATATTGATTGCAGCACTTTTACAACATCATCACTGAGTATCTGAAATAGCTCAACTGGAATTCCATCACCTCCACTAGCTTTGTTTGTAGTGATGCTTCCTAAGGCCCACTTGACTCTGCATTCCAGGATGTCTGGCTCTAGGTGAGTGATCACACCATCATGGCCATCTTTGTCATTAAGGTATTTTTTGTATAGTTCTTCTGTGTATTCTTGTCACCTCTTCTTAATTTCTTCTGCTTCTGTTAGGTCTATAACATTTCTGTCCTTTATTGTCCCCATCTTTGCATGAAATGTTCCTTTGGTATCTCTAATTTTCTTGAAGAGATCTCCAGTTTCCCATTCTGTTGTTTTCCTCTATTTCTTTACATTGATCACTGAGGAAGGCTTTCTTACCTCTCCTTGCTATTCTTAAACTCTGCATTCAGATGGATATATCTTTCCTTTTCTCCTTTGCCTTTAGCTTCTCTCCTTTTCTCAGCTATTTGTAAGGCCTCCTCAGACAACCATTTTGCCTTTTTGTTTTACTTTTTCTTGGGGATGGTCTTGATCCCTGCCTCCTGTACAAGGTCATGAACCTTTGTCCATGGTTCTTCAGGCACTTTATCAGATATAATCCCTTGAATCTATTTGTCACTTCCACTGTATAATCATAAGGGGTATGATTTAGATCATACCTGAATGCTCTAGTGGTTTCCCCTACTTTCTTCAATTTAAGTCTGAATTTGGCAATGAGTTCATGATCTGAGCCACAGTCAGCTCCCAATCTTGTTTTCGCTGACTGTATAGAGTTTCTCCATCTTTGTCTGCAAAGAATATAATCAATCTGATTTCCAGCTGGTATTGACCAGCTGGTGATGTACATGTGTAGAATTGTCTCTTGTATTGTTGGACAAGGGTGTTTGCTATGACCAGTGCATTCTCTTGGCAGAACTCTGTTAGCCTTTGCCCTGATTCATTTTGTACTCCAAGGCCAAACTTGCCTGTTATTCCAGGTACCTCTTGACTTCCTACTTTTGCATTCTAGTCCCCTATGATGAGAGTGAAAGTCAATCAGTCATGTCCAACTCCTTGTGACCATGTGGACTATACAGTTCATGGAATTCTCCAGGCCAGAATACTGGAGTGGGTAGCCTTTCCCTTCTCCAGGGGATCTTCCCAACCCAGGGATCGAACCCAGGTCTCCCACATTGCAGGTGGATTCTTTCCCAGCTAAGCCACAAGGGAGTCCCAAGAATACTGGAGTGGCTAGCCTATCCCTTCTCCAGTGGATACTCCTGAACCAGAAATCAAACCAGGGTCTCCTGCATTGCAGGTGGATTCTTTACCAACTGAGCTAGAAGGACATCTTTTTCTGGTGTTAGTTCTAGAAGGTCTTGTAGGTCATCATAGAACCATTCAACTTCAGCTTCTTCAGCATTAGTGGTTGGGGCACATACTTTGATTACTGTGATATTGAATAGTTTGCCTTTAGTGAGTCATAATCTTTTGCTCGTGGAGAGTCCCACCTCAGTGTTGATGGCTGCTGACTGACCAGGATGGTGGTTTCTGAAGGCTGGGATAACTATGGCAATTTCTTTTTTGTGTGTGTAGCAATTATTTAGAACGAGACAACAATGAAGTTTGCTGCATCAACTAATTCTTCCTCACAAGCACAATTTCCCTGTAGCATGCAATGTTATTTGAGAGCATTTTACCCAGAGTAGGACTTCTTTCAAAATTGGAGTCAATCCTCTCAAACCTTGCTACTGCTTTATCAACTAAGTTTATATAATATCTTAATTGGTTTACTGTCATTTCAACAGCCTTCACAGCATCCTCACCAGGAGTAGATTCAACCTTAAGAAAACACTTTGCTCATCCAAAGCAACTCCTCATCCTTTCAAGTTTTATCAATCAGACTGTAGCAATTCAGTCACATCTTCAGGCTCCCTTCTAGTTCTAGTTCTCTTAGCACTTCCACCACAGTTATTTACTCCACTGAAATCTTGAACCCCTCAAAGTCATCCTTGAGGGTTGGAATCAACTTTTTATAAGCTTCAGTGAATGTTGATATTGTGACCTCTTTCCATGAATCACAAATGTCCTTCATGGCATCCAGAACGGAGAATCCTTTATAAGGTTTTCAGTTGACTTTGCCCAGACCAATCAGAGGCAGCAATCGCCATATAAAATTTACTTCTTAAAGAATAAGACTTGAGTCAAATAAATGGATGCTGTGTCAAGAGGCATAAAAACAACATTAATTTCATCTCTATTTGAGCTCTTGGGTAACAACTGAATTGTCAATGAACAGTAGTAATATTTTGAAAGGCCTTTGTTTCGAGAAGTAGGTCTCAATAGTAGGCTTAAAATATTCAATAAATCATGTTGTAAACAGATATGCTGTCACCAGGCTTTGTTGTTCCATTTATAGAGCACAGCAGAGTAGATTTTTAAGGGCCCTAGGATTTTTGGAATGGTAAATGAGCATTGGCTTCAACTTAAAATCACCAGATGCATTTAGTCCCTAACTGTAAAATCAGCCTGTCCTTTGAAACTTTAAAGCCAGTCAATGACTTCTCCTCTCTAGCTACTGAAGTTCTAAATAGCATCTTCTTCCAATAGAAGGTCATTTCATCACCACTGAAAATCCGTTCTTTAGCCACCTTCAGTGATCACCTTAGCTAGACCCTTTGGATAATTTACTGTCGCTTCTATATGAGTACTTGCTGCCTCACCATGCACATGTCTTCTTTACTGAAACCTCAAGAACCAAGCTCTGTTAGATTCAAACTTTTCTTCTGCAATGTCTTCACCTCTTTCAATCCTCATAAAACTGAAGAGAGTTAGAGCCCTGCTCACCATTAGGCTTTGGTTGAATTAAACTTTGTAGTTAATTGGATCTTTCATCCAGATCACTGAAACTTTCTCCACATCAGCAGTAAAGCTGTTGGCCGTTTTGCTTTCTTATCATTCATGTGCTCACTAGAGTAGTATTTTTAATTTCCTCAAGAAATTTTCCTGTGCATTTCACAATTTAAGCTAACTCTGGCACAAGAGGCCTAGCTTCTGGCCCATCTCAACTTTCAACATGCCTTCCTCACTAAGCTTAACTTTATTTCTAGTGTTTTATTTAAAGTGAGAGACACATGACTTTTCCTTTCGTGTGAACACTTAAAGGACCTATTAATTGGTCTAATTTCAAGATTGTTGTGTCTTAGGGACTAAAGAGACCTGATGAGAGGGACAGAGGTGGGGAGCAGACAGTGGATAGACTCTTCAGAACACACACAATATTGACTAAGTTTACTGTCCTATATGGGTGCAGTTTGTGGAGCCTCCACACAAATATAGTAGTTTTTTTATCGGTAACGTGGGAGAAATGGTTCCCACACCTCACAGAGGCAATTGGAGGATGAATTGAAGAAATGTATGTCAATAATTATGCACAGTACCTAGGAGGTCATAAGTATACAAAATTATCATTATGAAACTGATGCCTTCTCCCAAATTCCTGAGATTTATTTGGCTCTATGAAGATTTCTAAGAAACTCAAGTAGGCAAATTTGATGAACATCTTTTCTATAAAGACTGTGTATTTTTCATACTCAAAAATGAGTTTTAATGGAGATTAAAAAGTACTGCTATTTCTGACCCATTAAATTGTATGTATATATATGCAACTTCACTTTCACTTTTCACTTTCATTGGAGAAGGAAATGGCAACCCACTCCAGTGTTCTTGCCTGGAGGATGCCAGGGATGGGGGAGCCTGGTGGGCTGTCATCTATGGGGTCGCACAGAATCAGACACAACTGAAGCGACTTAGCAGCAGCAGAAGCATATGCATACATGTGTGTGTGTGTGTGTGTGTGTGTATATATATATATATATATATATATATATATATATATATGTATAACTCTGATTTATCTGCTTCCAAATTCAAAGCTTTCTCCATTATTCTGGATATAGAAAGATGTTCTAAAAGCATTAAGAGTAGTGCATTACTGTTTCCATCATCATCCATAAATATAAACACACACACACATACACAGTTACTAAGACATCAGTAAAGTTTTAAGTCCTTAAATTATTTTGCTGTTGCTTTTCTAAAACCTAGGCTAAGAAAAGAGTTAGACATCACTAACAGACACAGAAGAATGAAGAAACAATAAGAATTAAGTAAATGAGCTGCTTTAAATTCAAACTGTCTCTCAGGCTGTGCGTGTGTGCTAAGTCACTAAGTCATGTCCAATTCTTTGCAACCTTATGGAGTACAGCCCACCAGACTTCTCTGTCCGTGGGATTTTCCAGAAAAGAATACTGGAGAGGGTTACCATTTCCTTCTCCAAAGTGATCTTCCCAACCCAGGGATCGAACCTGTATGCCCTGTATTACCTGCATTGGCAGGCAGATTCCTTACCACTGAGCCACCTGGGAAGCCTGTCTCTTAGGCTGTACCTTAATTTGAATACAAGGGTTTCCCTGATGGTACACTGGATAACAGTCTGCCTGCCAATAGAGAGGACACAGGTTCAATTCCTGGTCCAGGGAGATTCCATGTGAGCTGGAACAACTAAGCCTGTGTACCACAACTACTGAAGTCCACACGCCTAGAGCTGTGCTCTGCAGTGAGAGCAGCCACTGCAAGAAGCCCTCACATCACAGTACAGGGTATCCCCTGCCCCCCTCACCAAGAGAAAGCCTGTGCAGCCACAAAGACACAGTGCAATCCAAAATTAAATAATTAAACACACACACACACAAAATCTGTTAAAACAACTCTCCATTTCCAAAGAAATGGAAAAGCATGTCCTCAGACACAAAGGCACAGATCATGAACTGGGTCTATTTCTCAAGCCAGGAAACCAAGAGCTTGTTGCGTGCCTCAGGGGCCCCGGAGTGAGATGCCTGCTCCCTCACTGATGTTCAGCCACACTATTTCTTTCGAATTGACTTTTTCCACTCTGTTTTTATTCCTAGACCACTGACACTGCTTCTTTGTCTCTCAAATTTGTATTATTGAAAGTTCATTATTTACTCAGACAAGCTTATATGGAAAATCTACTGGAGTTTCAGAACAGAGAAAGTCATGTGGTTTAAAACAGACAAGGCTTGCTGGAGAAGGCAAAAAACTGAGCTGATATTTGAAACCAGGAAAGGGCACAGATGTCTAGAAAGGGGGGGGGGGGGGGATGAAAACATGTGCTGCGGGAAAAGATCATGAATAGCAAGCTACAGTCACAGTGGAGATGCCCATCCCATCTCAGGCTTTCATCGGAGCTACCCAGCCCCTCCAAAACGCCGCCCACAACCTTCCTACCCTCCCCACATACCTTCTTGGCCGTGCCACGCATGGGTCTGTGAGATCTTAGTTCCTGGATCAAGGACTCAAACCCGGGGCCCTTGGCAGTGTGAGCACAGAGTTTTAACCACTGGACTACCAGGGACTCCCTCCCCCACATGCCTTCAGTTCAGCATAGCCTCTGCCTGTCCTTCAGGGTTCTGCATAAACTCACTCTCTGAAGTGAACCGTCTCTTTTATCTCCATGGTTAGGACCCTGGATTTTTCCTGGATATCTCTTACCACAGCATTATGTACTCTACTACCATGATTAGAGGGCAGGTCTCCTCAAGCTGTGAGCAACAAGAGGAAAATTCTGTCTCCTTCTCCCTGTATTTTTGTTGGACCACAAGTGATCACCCAACTAATATTTATTAAAGGATGAATGAACAAACTTGGGAATTTGTATGGAGTACAGGGGAAAACTGATTAAACCATAGATGAGGTTCTGCGTTGAGTAATAATTAAGAAGAAGGAGAACTTAATCATAGAACCTGGGATGACAAGCCGGAAAATAACTCAGCAATTAGTAATTTAAATACTTAGTCTTCAAAGTTCACATTAAACATTTGCTAGATGCCAGGGATGCTGTGCTAAGTGATTTATATATACCACCTTGTTTTGTCTTCATAATTAGAGAGGGATTGCTATTGCCATTTTAGAAATAAAGGGTGAGTGTTTAAAATCAGTTTAAAAATCACTGACAGCTCAGACTGAGGCAGATGGGCCCCCATATACTCTACAAGAGAATACTGACTTCCAGAAAGACTAAGAAATGTTTCCCAGCTCATCCGGCTGACCAATGTTGAGCTGGCCCTAGAATCCTAACCCTCTAACTCATACCAAAGTCTCTTTCCACATCTTCCTGCCATTCTACAGAAGAGCCCACAGCACAGGCAGAGAAAGGGGACACAGTGGGAGTGACACCTTGTGTTCATTTGCCAGGGCTACTGGAATATAGCACCACAACCGACATGGCTTAAACAACAGAAAGGTATGTTCTGACAGATTTAGAGGCCAGATGACTGAGATCAAAACGCCCAGCAGGCGTGTGGTTTTGTGGCTCTGCTGTATGTTAATTGCAGTACACGAGAGTCTCTAGTTGTAGCTCTGGCTTCTCCTGTGGCGCAAGGGCTCTAGACTGCAAGGGATCAACACTTGCAGTACACAGATTCACTTGCCCTACAGCATGTGGGGTCTTAGCTCGCTAACCAAGGATTGAACCCATGTGCCCTGCATAGGAAGGTGAATTCTTAACCACTGGACCACCAGGGAAGTCCCAGGTTTGGCTTCTTCTGATGCCTTTCTTCTTGGTTTGAAGATGCCATCTTCTCCCTGAATCCACATGTGGTCTTTCCTCTGTACCCATGTTCCCCTGGTGTCTCTTTGAGCGTCCAAATCTTTGCCACCCCATGAACCATAGTCCACGAGGCTCCTCTGTCCTCTTGCCTGGAATTCTCCAGGCAAGAATACTGGAGTGGGTTGCCATACCCTTCTCCAGGGGATCTTCCCGACGTAGGGATCAAATCCAGGTCTCTTGCATTGCATGCAGATTGTTTACCGTCTGAGTCACCAGGGAAGCCCCTTCTTATAACACCAGTCAGTCTGATGGGGGCCCACCCTGGGGGCCTCGTTTAACTCGTCATCTCTTTAAAGACCTAATCTCCAAAAGCTATCACATTCTCAGGGCTTGGGTCGGGGGTGGTGGTTAGGACTTTAACATATGAATTGGGAAGGGCACAAATTAGTCAACATCACAGTTCAGTAATATAAATGCAACAGATAAACAAATAAGCATACAGTTGTTAATGGAAAAAGGTGGCATTTGAGAAGGGAGGAACAACCAGCAGAGAGGTCCAGATGTCATAAAATAGGCACCTAAACTAGCACTGTGAGGAGATAAAGAAGAGAGCATTGTTTAGATAGACCAGCCTCCCTCATCCGGTTACTTTGAAAGCACACCCCATAGGTGCACATGTGCGCGTGCACACACACACACACACACACACACACACACACACACACACACACAGAGTGTACTTAAGTGAGACACAATGCATGATGTAATTTATTTTACCCCTTCATGAATGGGAAGTGCAAAACTATTTTAAGGACCAGAAAACTGGCTAGCCCAGTTTCACACGCTGCATTACAAAAAAGCAATAATGTCTCCTCACAGTTTACTGTTATTTTTCCATTGTTTCACCTCTTTGGTGACAAAAAATAAGGAGCCACTTGGGCTCTATTTTAAGATCACAAAAAAGAAGCAGTCATAATCACCACCTAGACAGACCGTGTGCTCATTTGTAAGCTGAGGTCTAAAGATATAAACAAACCTAGAGTTCACCCAGTTAGGGAGACAGCTGAACTCATCTTGCACTCTCCAGCTGGGGCCCTTTACACCCTTTCGGCATCCCTCTCTCTCCTCTCCCTCCACCCCCACCCCCAAACACTCAGGCTAAAAAGGTAGTAGAGCCAAAATTAAAAGAGCATTTATATACAACTTAGTTTGACCACTATTTTAAGTTGCTAAGCTATTTTTTGGTGGTGTGAAGCAGGCTTAAGATATGAATCTGAAGGAGAAGAATAACTGAGTTTCTCTCGGTGATTGGTTAAATAAAGCTTGAAAAGAGTCATTTTCATCTTTTACACTCTTTTAGATTTGAATCATAGTTATTAGATGCTGACTTACAAATCCTACATGGATGGTTTTTTAAAAATTCCTCTTCTCACAATGGACCTAGAGTCTATCATACAGAGTGAAGTAAGTCAGAAAGAGAAAAACATCATATATGTATATATATACATATATATATATATGGAATCTAGAAAAATTGTACAGATCAATCTATTTGCAGGTCAGGAATAGAGACGCAGATGTAGACAACGGATGTGTGGACACAGAAAGGGAAGGGGAGGATGGGATGACTTGAGAGTAGCCCCGACATATATACACTACCATGAGTAAAATAGACAGCTAGTGGGAGCCTGCTATATAGCACAACAAGAGAGTTCAACTTGGTGCTCTGTAATGATCTTAAGTCATGGGATGAGGGGAGGTGGAGGTGGAGAAGGAAGCTTAAGAGGGAAGAAATACCTGTATACATATAGCTGGTTCACTTTGATGTACAACAGAAACTACTATCATATTGTAAAGCAACTGTACTCCAAAAATAAAATATGAAAAAAAAGTTTTTAAAAATTTTCTTCCCCACACAGACCACTATGGAATAATGCCTCACTGACATTGAACAAACTATATTATGCTCATTTTCAGAAAATGTTCCACCTTTTGTTTAAAAGAAACAGATCACGGAGAGGAATCAGTATTAACACTTCTTAACTATACCTAACAACGTGGCAAAAAATGCCAGGAAAAGAAATGGGTTTTGAAAAGTGCATTTATTTCTCCAGACCAGACAGTTTGCAAATATGTCCCCCTAGACATATCTGTGTTTTGTTGAGGGCTCCACTCCCTCCGTAATTGCTGCCTCTTTTTATGACGTACTCAAGATTGCCACAGCAGGGAAAGCCATATCTTTTTCTAAAGAAAACAGTCCAGGGAAAACCCCCAGGAAAACCGTCATGCTGGCTTCAGTGTTTCACGAAAGCCATTTTATTACTGGATGAGTTATAACATTCTGGAGAAGTTTTACTTTTCAACTCACACTGTAACTATTTAAAGCAGCCACTGAGGTTGATCTCACAATTAAAACTGGGATGCTGACTATGATCTCGAAAGGGAAAAAAAATGAAAGAAAAAATAGCAGGAGTTGTGGAAGATCAGAGGCATGGTATACCCACCCATCTCATGGGTTACTGGGAAGCTAAACCACGAACCATGACATGAGCATTCTACAAATCCTGGATTGTGTAACATTTAATATGAATTCAAGTTCATCATTCTGTTTTCAGGTTGTAAGAAGTTTTAGAAGGGGCTTCAAGACACTGTAAATGACAATTCACTTTTGAAATAATTCAAAAATTTAGTCTTTTGCAGGATTAAGAACTCTGTTCATAGGAAGTATGCATCTGAGGAGGAATTCTCAGGAGCCCTCAATATGTTTTGTGTCTTGGATTTCTTTGGCAGTCTGGTGAAGCCTACAGATCCCATGATATAGTCTGACACTGAAAAAGTCTTAAAATAAAAACACTAGGTTACAAAGGAAACCAATTACATTGAAATACATGGAATCTATGCCGTGTAGTAGGCCTCTTAAATGGTATTTATACATGCTTTGAAGGCGTGCATTTTCTCTCGCTACCTCTGTGGAGTATACCCATGTAATTCTAAAGTTCAGCGTAAAATTTTTGAAGACAAAAGAACTTACACAACTATAAGGGGTAGAACAATAGAAAACAAAACTGCTTTTGTATTACCCCTGCTAGCACTGAAATAAACATGTAAACCCAACCTGAATGTTTAGGGGTTACATATAATAAGCACATGGAAAAGGAAATGGCAACCCCCTCTGGTATTCTTGCCTGGAAAAGCCCATGGACAGAGGAGGCTGGAGGGCTGCTGTCTGTGGGGTTGCAAAGAGTCAGACATGACTGAGCGGCTAACACACACAGACATAATAAGCATAGGTTGAAATGAACTAGAAATACTCATTTGCTCCAAATTAAGAAGTTTACATTTCCTCAACCTTTGATTAACAGCAGAGAACAGAGACAGGAACATTAATAAAACTGATAAGAATGTTTCAGTTGAGCTTCTGCTCATGAGATATAAAGCCTCAGTGGGTTTGTGAAAATGCAAAATTACCAAAAGCAAAGTTACTCTCCTCCCTTCATTTTGGACAGGAAGAAGTTTGATAACTATACCACAGCCTAAGGAAATATGGGCAGCACCAGGAATAAAGTCCAGGATGACTTTCCAACACATGTTAGACATGTGTCATTGAAACAGGGAGGGAAGGAGGACAAAGAGGCATCTCCTGAGTGCCAGGCAGTGCATCTGAGAAACATCCAAGCCAGAAGCAAACTCAAGTTCATCTGATCACAGCGAGCTTCCTCTCCATATCTCCCTGCCCAGCCTGACACACACAGATTCACTGCTTCCATTCATGGAAGCACCTAGCCATCAGCAGCATAAAACTAGAGCACTTCAATAAAAGTATTTATGAAAAATGACTATTGAATCAAAAATTCATTAAAATGAGATTTTTTTAAACTTTGAGGAAATACAAGAGTCAGTATTTCTTTTTATTTAATCTTTATAAAACTTTTTATTTCATATTGGGATATAGCTGATAACAATGTTGTGATAGTTCACGGTGAACAGCGGAGGGACTCAGCCATATGTATACATGTATCCATTCTCCCTCCAACTCCCATCCCATCCAGGCTGCCTCCGTAACATTGAGCAGAGTTCCCTGTGCTGTCCAGTAGATCCTTGTTGGTTATCCATTCTAAATACAGCAGTGTGTACATGAAAAGACCGTTCTTTTCAATGGTGGATTACAATTACTAAATGTTTCAGCTCTCTTTACATTGCACAGTTGTAATGCTTCCAAGTCTATAACCACTGTCTTCAAGGGAGCACTGAGGTGGCCTTAGGAGCTTGCAGGAGTTGAGGAGTAAGATATAAACCATACACAAGAACCCAGCAAGACATCCAAGAAAGGTGGGCAAGGCAACAGTTAAACATTTAGAACTTAACAATCTATCAATTAGGAAGGAAAAAGAGCCCAGCAGGGTGGCTCCTGGAAATAGGTAAAGTCTCTGAAGTAGAGAACCAGGCCTACCAGTTGGCTAGGCCCAGAATCCAAGAGTTTAAAAGAACAAAGACTCAATCCTTGCCAATCAGATGCTGGAAATCAGGCTAATTTGTGACTACTCCCTACTAGTTAATAATTACCCTAGAAAAAAGGATGTGTATTCTACAAGCTCATGAATTTCTATGTATTTTTGTTTAAGGTGTTTTGTTTTGCTTGCTTTGTGTATTTGATGGTTTATTTTAAGGATTTCTAGATTTTCTTTCACTCTTTCTAGATTTCTTCCACTTCAGCTGAAACAAAACAAAACAAAACAAACCTCTCCAGAAAAACTTAAGGCCATTCTGGCTTCTCTAGGCTTGCTCCTAGCATTTAAACATAGCTGGGGAAAAACCACCTAACCTGGCAAACTGGTTTTTAATCTTAGGTTCACTTTCTCAAATCTCAGAGACATTCTCACGACTACACAGCATCTTTCTAAATTGTTCTGGGGCCCTTGTATGCCAACACTAGAAAGACTTTCTTCTCCCCTTCCAGTCTATCACCTGACCCCATCCTCACTCTTGGCTGTGACCTCATTTCCCTTCACTGAAGAAGCAGAAGGTGGCAGGGGGAAGTTCCCCATCTTCCCACCAGCGACTCTGCAAACTCCTCTGCCAGGCACTCGGGTTCTCCTTCCTCCTGTCATGAAGGAGGCAGAGTTCCTCCTCCTGTTGTGACCCATGGGTGGCTTCTGAACACAAAATCCCTCTGTTTTCCTCAGGTACTTCCCTCTAATGGCCATGCTTTTCTTTTCTAAGGTATCAAACTTTACTTTCTACTAGATCATCTGATGGGTAAACTTTGTTACCCTCCCCCTGACTTCACATTCCTTTTCCCTTCATGTTTCCACTTTAAAAAAAAATAGTAGGAATACACCACTTGCTTTAACAATTATGGTTACTATTAAAATATCAATAAATTACCAAATAAAGCTGAAAAACAATCCCTTCTGACCTGTTTTCTAGTATTGAAGATTGCCTTCTCCCTGGATGTTTTTCTACTCCCTTCTTCCACCAGTGAACATTCTGGTGTCTCTCAAAAGACAAACTCCCACTTCTACACTCTATGACCACGTCAGTACCAAAGATGCCCCAGCATAACTTCTCAAGTTTCTGCCAAGAGTATGTCTCCATTTTTATGTTGTGTTTCATGGACAGATTTCTTGAAAGGGCCATTTGCTCACGGTGTATCTATCCATGTCCTCAGAGTCCTTACTTCCATTCTCCTCTGCCATCTTATTGAATCCCCACCACTTCACTGGAACTGCTCTTATTAAGACCACTAATGACTTCCATAAAACTAAAAGGCACTTATCCTTGGAAGGAAAGTTATGACCAACCTAGATAGCAAGTTAAAAACCAGAGACAATACTTTGCCAACAAAGGTCTGTCTAGTCAAGGCTATGGTTTTTCCCAGTGGTCATGTATGGATGTGAGAGTTGGACTATAAAGAAAGCTGAGCACCAAAAAATTGATGCTTTTGAACTGTGGTGTTGGAGAAGACTCTGGAGAGTCCCTTGGACTGCAAGGAGATCCAACCAGTCCATCCTAAAGGAGATCAGTCCTGGGTGTTCATTGGAAGAACTGATGTTGAAGCTGGAACTCCAATACTTTGACCACCTGATGTGATGAGTTGACTCATTGGAAAAGACCCTGATGCTGGGAGGGATTGGGGGCAGGAGGAGAAGGGGATGACAGAGGATGAGATGGCTGGATGGCATCACAGACTCGATGGACATGGATTTGGATAGACTCTGGGAGTTGGTGATGGACAAGGAGGGCTGGCGTGCTGCGATTCATGGGGTCGCAAAGAGTCGGACACGACTGAGTAACTGAACTGAACTGAACTGAATGACTTCCAAGTTTTCAAATGTGGTTGTCAACTTTCCCATCCTGTTTCTCTGGAACCACTTTGCTTCCTTGGTTCCATGACATCATCCTAACTACTGGTTTTCCATTGGATTTCTTGGTTGTTCCTTTGCAGGCTTATTTGCAAATGTTGTTCTCTGTCTAAAGCTCCCATCTGAGCTCCACCACCCTCAATCCCTTTCTCTTTCATACCTGGCTTCTCAACCCTCACATCCCAGTTTAAATTTTACCTCCCCAGGAAACCTTTCCTTCACCTCCCCAGGTTAGCCTGTATTAATAAAGTCCATTTGCTCCTCTTATTATATATCATTTGCTGAATTATTATCTCTCTCCTCCAAGAAGGAATTAACTCTTTATTCAGGTATGTCATAAACGTAGCACAGTACCTAGCATGTAGTTAGTACTAATTGAAACATACTGAATTCGTTAAGGAAAAAATGTGCATAGCCCAGAAATCAAACATTCCTGGATAATACTAGCATCTGCCTTTTTTTCCCCTTGACCAGCAGGCAAAATTCTTAAGTGAAAAAGAGAGTACAGACTATCTAAGATGCTTTCTCTAATACCTCTTCTTCTTCTAAGAATTAAAAAAAGGTACATATTTCCTACTCTTTTCTTAGGTATGTTACACATACTAATGAATGTGTGTGTGTGCTAAGTCACTTCAGTCCTGTCCGACTCTTTGCCACCCCATGGGCTGTAGCCCACCAGGCTCCAGCTCTTCCCTGGAATTCTCCAGAGAAGAATACTGGAGTGGGTTGCCATGCCCTCCTCCAGGGGACTGTCCCAACCCAGGGATCAAATCATATTCATGAACAGTATCTAGAAATTCTTTTCTTCACAGAAAATTATAATTTCTACAAGACTGCTCTTTTTATTGTGACAATAGCTCATAAGGTATTAATCAACCAAGTCAATTTATCAATTTAACACATAATTTAAGCAGATAGTAAAATTTTCTGCAAACACTGAATGAGTCTCACAAAACTGGTTCTTTTATTGCTTTTCACTGACAACAGAGGGGTCATTAGTGATAAAAAATAAGAAAAAAATCTCATATAAACACTGTGAACTTTTATATATTTTAAATATAAACCCCTGGTTGTCACTGCCTCAAAAAATAAGTACCACACATCTTAATATTTTGCAACTAAATTTTTAATTAAGAAATCTTTTTAAATTAGAATTTTTGCTGTGAGAAATCAGTCTAAAATATGTTAAGAGCACACTTATCAATGATATAATGATATTCTGAAGTTATATTTGAACATGAATTCCCATTCACACTGAAAGCAATGATTTTGAAAACTGTTCCATGAACTACAGAAATTCCCTAAAATTGTCTCTTTGAGATCTAAGTTCATATAACCTCGACCAGTTTTAAACTCATCTGCCACTTCTTCATGACAGTTGCATGGAAAGAAAGTTGATATCTGTAAGTAGTAGATAATAACAGGGATTGATGGATACTAAGAAATCTTAATTAAAAACGCAGGAATCTAGTATATCCTCATAACCATATGCATCTCTAGATACTTTCCCCCAGGATGCTGTTCTAGAAATTCTTACTTATTTGCTCTAAGTTACTTTCCTTACTGGACAGGTGGTGCTAATGGTAAAGAATCTGCCTGCTAATGCAGAAGACACAAGAGACATGAGTTTGATCCCTGGGTGGGGAAGAACACCTGGAGAAGGAAATGGCAACTCCCTCCAGTATTCTTGCCTGGAAAATTCCATGGACAGAGGAGCTTAGCAGGCTACAGTCCATGGGGTTGGAAAGAGTTGGACACGACTGAGCATGTATACACACATTCACTCTCACATAATATTGCATCATAATACTCACATGATATTGCATCAACTACATATAAAAAGACCACAAAATGGGCTACCTTTTTGTTTCAAGAAATAAAAAATGAGCGCCTGGGGACATTCTGGCATTCCAGTGGTTAAGACTCCAACGCTTCCACTGCAGGAGGAATCAGTTTGATTCCTGATTGGGGAATTAAGATACAGCATGCCAAGAAGAGGCTGAAGAAAACTTACAGACACCATTTATCTCCCCTTAAACAATCCCAGGCAGACACTGTCTCTTCTACAATTACAAGTGCAAGAATCTCGCAAGAATACATAAAGGGTCTAATGTCTCAATTTACTGCTGAGGTATGACACTCAACTTAGTTATTTTGTTGAAGCTGTGGACATAAAAGTATGGGGCAAATAGGAAGCGTGTCAGTTTACTGACCAAAATTCAGGAGCTACCTGCTGACCTAACACGTCAAGTGCAGTTTCATCTAGCAGTCAAACATGATCTGCTGTGTATTATTTATGATGAAGTTTTATATATATGTGTGTAATAATAAGCCACTCTATAACTAAAGCTGATTTTTACTCCAGAAAAAAAAAAAATCTAGTTTAGGTAAGCTACTGAGTTGTTTGGAAAGGTAAAATAATGATGAGTTTTTCATACAAATGATAAATCCAAAGTCAGAGTAACTATTTTGATACAAATGCTTTAAGCTAACCACCAATGTTAATAAGGCCAAAAGAACTATAGGTTCTGCAGGTTGTACTCAGAATATTCTAAAAGAATGCTCTATTACCAAATAAAAGTAAAACCTTCGGTAGAATTAGTGTTTTTTGCACAACTCATAATAAGTCTATTTTGTATTTTTGGATTAAACTGCATATACCCTATTTTCTTAAAGTAGTATATATCTCTATACAATGCTAAATAGTTACAAAGTAAGAAATTCTAAATTATATAATACTTCTTGAGACTTCCCTGGCAGTCCAGTGGTTAAGACTCTGTGCTTCCAATGCAAAGGGTGCAAATTCAATCCCTAGTCAGAAAAACAATATTCCACATGCCCTGTGGTACCTCAGGCAAAAATAAATTAATTAAATGAGGGGGAAAAAAAGGAAAAAAAATTTTAATTAAAAAGGAGCTAATTCAACAAATAAATAAATCATATACTACTTCTTCAATCATTCTTAAACGTTTATGCAACTTCCTCTATTATGTTAATCAGTAATCCCATTATAAGAACAGAATAGGTAATAGGGGAACTGTTGGGATGTGGACTTTCTAGTTCTCCCCCTATAATTTTTCTGATGTTAACACAAACAGGAAGAGGTTGACAGCCTTAAATAACATGCATCAAAACTGGAAATATAAACCAATCAATTAGTCAATTGAAGCATACAAAATATATCAAAATGAAAATCATAAGACTAAGTAAGCTAGAGCAAGTCCCCAACATATGAACTAGTTCTATTCTAACAACATATGCATAAATCCAACAAAGTTAGCCTAGGTACCCAATTAACACAAGTGACTATATAGTACTGTACTGTAACGGGTTTATATGAATAATATTTGTCACACAAATAATATGTACATAAAAAACCAGCACAAAATAAAGAAAACATTTTAAATCTTACTGTATAGTACTTTGAAATGTACGGTAGTATGGTATGACAGCTGACATACAGGGGCTGTGACATATGCTCGCATCTTTGCAAGTTCACAACTTGAAGGTTTGTATACAAGAGACTTTCGGTATTTAACTGTCCAACAACACCTCTTTCACATTTGTAAAATGTGAATATCTGCTCTGCTAATTTACGTGGTTATTATGTAAACAAAGTTTTTAAGCAATCTCTTTATAAACCACAAAATGCTATGCAAACAAAAGGTATTATTGTCCCTCTGATATTTTGTTTCAAACTAGGTAATCAGAAAATAACTTGTAAATTAAATAAAATGAAAAACAAAGCTCGGTGTTATAAAAATGAGGTTTTCATATTATGGAAGACTGAAATCACACATATTATGGGTATTTGTTTTCTAACTCAAAACAGACTATTACCTAAAATGCATAAACTTCCCTGCAGACCTCAGAAGTCAAGCAAATGAGGAAGATTAAGGAAAAGGGAGCAACTGATTTACAAGTGCACTCCACCTCCCTGTGAAAAGGGAAAGAAAGGGAAATGAGTGCAACGTGGTCTCAGCCCTTCATCTTTGACTCAGTGGTTACTAAACTCTGCCAGGGATCACTTACAGATGATTGCTGAGCTTCACTAAAGCTATTGCAACTCATTCAGTAAGCAATCAAGCTGGTGGTGCAGCTTCATAAACCAGCTTATGGAGAGCACTGAGTTATTTAAGCTTATTTTATATTTGCATGATGGAAAAATAAATTATATTTTCAAAGAATGTTCTAAGGGTGGACCAGGAATCAAAGAGAATCCAAAAATAAGTGAGAATCACACACTGGCAAGGGTAGCAAAATTTGGGCACATCTCTTTTTCTCAGGTGTGTGGTGGGATCAAAAGACAGCAACAAAATCAGCTCTGTTGCACTGTTTTCTTTGGAAAGAACTCCAGAACCAACTCTTTGGTTCTCCCAACTGTCACTGCCCTAGCGGCCAAGGAGTAGAAGATGAATGGCTAAAGCTTAAATTCATTGTTTCTAAATTGGTTCTTGACAAACATGGACACCGTTTCTCTTACAGAGCCTTTAGAAAGAATCATCTATAACCCTTAGTCCTGTCTCCATCTTCTCTGCATTAAGCAAGTCTGGACGTTCCTAAAGCTGTGGGAGATTCTACAAAAGTTTTGGCCCTCTTCTCGGAAACCTCTTCTACTTCCCTGATTTTGTAGAAAATGACAGTCTATGAGAATAAAAATAACTTGCTTTCATTTTTCTATGCATCTCACCCACGTTTTAAGAAAAGTTATCAGGAAACAATATGAACAATCCTCTAAACTCGAAAAAAGCAATGTTTACAGAATTTCTATTTCCATTTCAGAATTATTGAGGACCTGAAAGGGCCTTTGATTATATAAGTGATATCCATTGATATTTACCATATTAGAAATTAAAACTGAAAAAAAAGATTTAAAAATCATATTAAAAGAGGCAATTCATAAACACAGACACAGAAGAGGCTGCCATGAAAACCGTTCAATCTTATTTCTGAAAGAAATGCAAATTTAAACAAGAAACTATTTTCATATAACATTTGTTTCAGTTTTTTGATTTTCTGTTATTTGTTCTGTTTGAATATTAACATCATGTTGGCTTAGGGAAATTATACTCTTTTTCTATTTATAAACGGATACAATATTTATCAACAGAAAGATGACAAAAATAAAACTAGCATTCCCCAATAGTTTGCTGAATATTTTTTAAATCCTCTAGATACTCAATAAATATTATTATTAATCTTTTACAGTTGACAAAAGAACATTTTGATAAAGCTTTTGACTTAACGATCTCACCTGTCCTTAGGAGAACTTTTAATAGAACTTGAAAAATACATTTCAAGAATCTATCCAGGACTTCCCTGGTGGCACAGGAGATAAGAATCCAGCTACCAACGCAGGGGAGACTGGTTCGATCCCTGTCCAGAAGATTCCACATGCCACAGAGCAACTAAGCCGGTGCGCCATGAGTGCTGAAGCCCCAGAGCTGCAACTACTGAGCCCTCATGCTCCGGAGCCTGTGCTCCACAACGAGAGAGGCCCCGCCAGTGAGAAGCCCAAACGCTGCAACCAAGAGTAGCCCCTGCTCGCTGCAACTAGAGAAAGCTGGCACACAGCAATGAAGACCCCGCACAACCGAAAATAAATAAACAAACAAAAAAATTTTTAAAAATCTATCCAAATGAAATAAACAAACATTTATACTCAGAGGTCCTAAGTGAAACACTATTAAGAACAGCAGAAAAATTTAATTCATATAAAGATCTAGCAATTTATAATCAGCCAACACAGAATTTCCATCAACAAAAAATTAGATCTTAGATCCATACTCTCTGGCTCATGGCTAGATTGCCATCACTTGCATAGTGCCTGACACATAGGAGGGCTCAGTAATATTTGTTTATTATATGAATGAATATTAAAGGAAAACTAAAGACTATAAAAATGTCTGGAGAGAAAATTTCATGATTGAGGAGAAGCATGTTACGAAACAGCATGAACAGCGCGTTAAATTAATTAAACACGGATGTCACTAGACTAAGGTGACCCTAATGCCACCACAACCTGCATCAGCAAACCAAAATCTAAGCCAGTAAATGCCTCAAAGTTACAAACTCAAAAACTAAGGACAATCATTCAGAAACAGCCTACTAAGCTTTAAGCTGTAGCCAATCAATAAATTCCTTACTCTGCTTCTGCTTTTCCTCTATAAAATCTCTCCCTCACATAGAGTCAGTGAAGCACCCCCAACCACTTATGGTTGGACACTGCACCACGCCGATCACTTTTTCTTCAAATAAACTAAAAAATTTTTAATATGCCTCAGTTTATCTTTTAACAAGTGTGATCACAACTTTGTGAAATATACATATGAATGAATGCATTATAGAAAAATGTCTAGAAATACAAAGAGATGTATATACTTGAGTTCCTTGTCTCTATGCTGATGCATGCTAGTTACTAAAAAAATATTTCTGATTGAATAAATGATATTTTAAAAGTAGTTACCCCTTAGGGGACTATATGTACAGTTTTCCTTTTCTTCTTTGTAATTTCTATATTTGACAAGATTTAACCAATAAGCATGAATTATCTTTGCAATAAATAAGAATATGATAAAACATAATTATGCTGGGAAATATTAAGAATTTTGGAGCAAAAGTTGCAAATATAGACTTCCTACAATCTACTAAGAAAATAACATGTATCTTACTTCCCTATTATGTTTTACTGATTGCATTTGGTGATAAGAAATATCAGATGTTACAGAAAAATGGTAAGCTTAAGATTGTACAGCTAATTACTATTGGAGTGGAGTCTAGAATGTAGGTCATTTGATTTCCAGGCAAGTAGTTTTTCCATTACACTAATTATTTAGAATTCTGAAACACTAAGTGAATAAATGCAATATTTACTATAAGGCAGTTCTTTATTTATATGTGAAATAATTTGCTAATTATTTTATACTGTCAGAAAACTCTAAAATTCTAAGAAATATTATGTTTTCACATGACATGAATCATTTGGAGAATCTGAAATTCCTAAAGGTGTTTAAAAATTTGTGCATTTTACAGGAGCATATGTCATTATTCGGGGAAGGGGTCTATAGCTTTCATAAGATTTGTTAAAGGGTCTGGAAAAATAAAAAAGAAGTTGAGAATGACTAAAGCTTAACTCTGCAAGCAAGAGGAAGGAAAAAACTAATGGTAAATAAAAGGCATAAGAGAGGAAATGGAACCACAGCTAATTCTGTCTTCCTCTTTTTTATTCCTGAAACATATTTTTTTAATAAGCAAATGATTTGGTCTTTATGACTTTGCTTTCTAAGCAAACACTAGGAAAGATGCTGATGGGTTAAAAACACAGGCAAATTACCTCTGTGGGATAAGCTTTATCAGGTACTGTTAGCAAGAAGCTGATAAATGTAGAATGTAAAAAAAAAAAAAAAAAATTAACATTGCAAGTCACTTTTGAGATATTTTTCATTCATGTTTAATTGAGAAAAGGAAAATTATTAAATAGATTTCTTAGTTTCTTGTCCCATGAAATGTGCTTCCCCTACAGGAAGTTTGTAAAGCAGTTTTGAGCAAATGCAGATTAAACACTTCTCTGTGCATTTCACAATTATTGCTTAAATGAAAATGTAACTCTTTCTTTGCCCAATGAAAGAATCAAATACCTGTTGGTTAATCCCAATATTCAACTTGATCAGCAAGGTCTAGAGATATCTGGAATATAATTCCAAGACTCTTAAGCAAGATTTGTTTCATTACTCTTCCCTGCAAACATCTCTTAGGCCACAATTTCAAATTTGGGCAACAGAAATACATGTAAATCCATGGCTGATTCATGTCAATGTATGACAAAAACCACTAGAATATTGTAAAGTAATTAGCCTCCAACTAATAAAAATAAATGAAAAATAAATAAATAAAAACAAAACAAACAAACAAAAAGACAGAAATTCCCCTTGAATCCAAAAGGTTATACATGCAAATATCATAGCTTGAAACTGACATACACCCAAATGGTCTGCCTCCAGTACCTCCATCTCCCTTAGATGAGTAAGTGCTTATGTCATCAACCAACCTGAAGACCATTTCTTGTTTTACTTTTTGAGGTCATTTCTAAGACTAAAGTGAGTACAATATAGGAGACTTAAATAAGTTAAACCACTATCATTTCAAATCCAAGTGGCTTTTTTATTTTTTTTAACAAATGCTTTCAATACAAAATTACTAAATAGTGTTCACACTCAAAACTTAACTTTCTTATTTGAGCATATCTTTTCCACCTCTAGTTTCAAGCTCTGCCCTCCTGGCATGTCCAATAACTTAGAAGGACGAATCAGAAGGCCAGTCATTGTACGATTAGTTTTTCAATGTTGTCTGTCTTTTCGCATAACACTGCCACACGTTAAACACCCAGGTACGCTTTGCATAAGTGACAGAAATGACGGTGCTTCAATTAAACCTTAAATGAGTGGATAAATTCCTTCGCTAAAGATCCTCAGGGCTGTCAATCGGCAGGTTGCAGGACGATGGGCATTGGCCACCACCGGGCGGCCTCACGTGGAGCTCTAACTAGAGCCACCTCGCCGCGGTTCTGAACGTTAGCTTTCTTTCCGGGCTGTAAATGAAGGAAACGCCTTATCTCGGACTCCACAGTGCATCTAGACCCCGGAAAGCAAACTGGCATTTGTTAGAAGGAAATTAAGGCCCCCGATCTGTGTCTCATTGCAAAAGGCAGAGGACAGGCAGACTTTGGAGAGAGCGGTCACCCCTAGCCTTGCCTCCGTCCCTTCTTCCTTCCAAGCAAGGTAGGAACTAAAAGTTAGCGAGAGTGGGAGACAGACCTGGAGCGAGCGGGGTGGGGTGGGGTGGGGGGAGAGTAAATAGATTGCTTACAGTTCCCAGAGTTACAATGAGATCCGTCGGGCTCCTTTACGCCTCTGGTTTTCCGTCAGGATCCTTTCTTAGCCCGGGACCACAGAGAAGTTCAAGTCTTATCCTTGGTGGGAGGGGCTAAAATGTGGGCTGGTTTCCTCTCCTCTTTGCAGATGCGTTAAGGTGGAATTAAAGAGGAAGGGAGGGAAAGCGCTGTTCTCGGAGGAGCTAACATCTTAAATGTAAATGTTTACTTTTTAGAACTAGGAGTCTGAAGTCAGCCAGCGCGCGCAAAGAAAATGTAAATTAACCAGCTCTAAATTTCATGGATGCTGTGTGTGCCTGTGTGTTTGAAAGTACTTCTTGTCCTTAAGTAGCTACTGCTTCCTCCTTTTTTTTCTAAACAAGAACTCAATTGAAAAGATGAATAAGCCAGAGCATTTTTTTTTTTCCTCTTTACAAAGGCAAAGTTTATAACGAACCTAAAATATAGGCTATACATTTTGGAGATGAACTATTAGACCACTTTAAAAATGAAATCTATTTAAATATTTCCTCCCCAAACACCAAAGGCCAGTTAATAACCACGTGTTTGTAAATTTAAGATTAAAGACATACCAAAACATGTAATACACATGTTGAGATTTAGGGGGGGAAAAAATCAAATCAGGTTAAATCAGAAATCTGCAAAGTAATTTCAAATACCCGATGTCACAAAGAAGGTATATAGATTAAATTTATCCAAATTCCATAAGAATCAATTAGTGTCTTTAAAGACTGACATATTCATTTAATATATCTTGTTTTTCAAACACAGGATCTTCTAATTTGGTCTTTTTTAAATTTCTTTTTAATTAGAGGATAATTGCTTTCCAGTGCTGTGTTGGCTTCTGCCATAAAACAGTGTGAATCAGCCATAAGTATACATATGTCCCCTCTCTCTTGAAACTTGCTCCCACTGGCTACTGCATCCCCCCTCGGAGGTTGTCACAGAATACCATGTTGAGCTCCCTCTGTTACACAGTAATTTGCCATTAGCTGTCTACTTTACATATGGTAGTCTATATGTTTCAATGCTATTCTCTCAGTTCATCGCACCTTGTCTTTCCCCACTGTGTCCATAAGCTTGTTCTCTATGTCTGCGTCTCTATTCCTTCCCCACAGATAGGTTCATCACTACCATTTCTCTAGATTCCATATATGCGTTAATATATGAATATTGTTTTTCTCTTTCTGACTTACTTCACTCTGTATATCAAGCTGTAGGTTTTATCTTTCATATTGAGCACACCCTTTTAAAACATTTTCAAAGAATATAACTTCTGCACATGCCGTCATTAAATCTTCTGGATTATTTGCTTTCTGTAACCCAAGATCCAACTCCTTTTTGTCTTCATTTTCTCCCATAAATTCAAACTGCTATATCATCAATCTCTCCTTCCTAAAAAAAAAAAAAAAAAAAAAAAGGTCTATGGTGTCTTAGAAAGTCAAGATCTTTTGCTTTCCAAAGAAGATTCTGAATTTCTGAAAGATTAAGTATGCTAAGTGGAGGAATAGAGAGCACACTACTTTTTTTTTTTTTTTTTTTTTTTTTACCTTTTTCCCAAGGTAAAGAAAGAGTATGTTTTGCAGGGCACACATCCTAAGACTCTTGTGAAGAAAGGCTCCTTTGAAAAGCAGCTTCATCATGCTCAGATCAGTTTGATAATAAAAGTTGTACCTCAGTATTTGGAGGGGAAAGCCAACAATGTGTAACCTGTTGAAGATAAAAGTTTTGATTCTGTTGTTCAATCACTTAGCTGTGTCTGACTCTTTGAGACCCATGGACTCCAGCACGCCAGGCTTCCCTGTCCTTCCCCATCTCCCAGAGTTTACTCAAACTCATGTCCACTGAGTCGGTGATGTCATCCAACCATCCTGTCTTCTGTTGTCCCCTTCTTGACCTGCCTTCAATCTTTCCCAGCATCAGGGTCTTTTCTAATGAGTCAGCTCTTCGGATCAGGTGGCCAAAGTATTGGAGTTTCAGTCAGCATCAGTCCTTTCAATGAATATTCAGGACTGATTTCCTTTAGGATTGACTGGTTTGATCTCCTTGCAGTCCAAAGGACTCTCAAGAATCTTCTTCAACACCACAGTTTGAAAGCATCAATTTTTTGGCACTCAGCCTTCTTTATGGTCCAACTCTCACATCCATACATCTTTAAAAACATTTAATCAAAAATAGTTTTGATTAACTGCTTTTAAAGAGAATTTCAGGGTATGTTATGATTAGGGTTAAAACATACGGGGAGGACTTCCTTGGTGGTCCAGTGGTTTGAAATGCCATGCTTCCACTGCAGAGGGCATGGTTTTGATCCCTTATTGGGGAGCTTCCACATACTACACAGTATGGCAAAAAAAAAAAAAGCAAACAAAATGTATGGGCAAACGAAGTAATTGACAAATAATTAATCTCAAAAATAAACAAGCAGCTCATGCAGCTCAATTCCAGAAAAATAAATGACCCAATCAAAAAGTGGGCCAAAGAACTAAGCAGACATTTCTCCAAAGAAGACATACAGATGGCTAACAAACACATGAAAAGATGCTCCACATCACTCATTATCAGAGAAATGCAAATCAAAACCACAATGAGGTACCATTACACGCCAGTCAGGATGGCTGCTATCCAAAAGTCTACAAGCAATAAATGCTGGAGAGGGTGTGGAGAAAAGGGAACCCTCTTACACTGTTGGTGGGAATGCAAACTAGTACAGTCACTATGGAGAACAGTGTGGAGATTCCTTTAAAAACTGGAAATAGAACTGCCGTGTGACCCAGCAATCCCACTGCTGGGCATACACACCGAGGAAACCAGAATTGAAAGAGACACACATACCCCAATGTTCATTGAAGCACTGTTTACAATAGCCAGGACATGGACACAACCTAAATGTCCAGTGGCAGACGAATGGATAAGAAAGCTGTAAAAAGAATACATTTGAATCAGTACTAATGAGGTGGATGAAACTGGAGCCTATTATGCAGAGTGAAGTAAGTCAGAAAGAAAAACACCAATACAGTATATTAACGCATATATATGGAATTTAGAAAGATGGTAATGATGACCCTATATTCGAGACAGCAAAAGAGACACAGATGTAAAGAACAGACTTTTGGACTCTGTGGGAGAAGGCAAGGGTGGGATGATTTGAGAGAATAGCACTGAAGCATGTATATTACCATATGTGAAATAGATCACCAGTCCAGGTTCGATGCATGAGACAGGGTGCTCAGGGCTGGTGCACTGGGATGACTCTGAGGGATGGGATGGGGAGGGAGGTGGGAGGGGGTTCAGGATGGAGGACACATGTACACCCGTGGCTGATTCAGCTGAATGTATGGCAAAACCCACTGCTATATTGTGAAGTAATTAGCTTCCTATTAAAATACATAAATTAAATTTTTTTTAATGTATGGGCAGATGTTCGCCTCTTTCCAGCCCTACTAAATCAGGCTGACTTAGTGCCATCCTTATAGTGAATAATCTACTGCATGTATGTCCCTTCCTCTCTGGAATGGATGTCAGATCACCTCCATTGCCCACATTCTATTCAGTTTGGCTCCCTACCTATGATCTCATTGTTTACATAGACTCCTTGACGAATGATGGCTATTCAAATTGGCTATCCTCGCTTTGTCCTAGTTCCTCCAAAAATATTTCCAACATTAGCCTACTAGTTCCAAGAATCTCCACCTTAGGTAATACAGACCCTGCTTTCATAGCCTGCCTCAATATATAGGATGAATTAGGTGTGAAGACTGTTATTCATCCTATGTACTGGGCCTGCCCATCAAGAAGATTTGTTAGAAGGAATACAGGTGGGCCCATCTGAAACTGAGCAAGATTGTATGTAGCAGCCTCTTTAAGTCCAATCCCACCTCATGCATTATTACTAGTCATTAAGTTTCAGATCCTTCACCATTAATTATGAAAATTTTGAAAAATTTAGACTGAAGATAATAAGGTAATTTAATCACTAGATAAGTAAGAAAAAAGAACAGCCTAAGAACTTGCCGAATTAACTAAAAGAAAGTAGCTACTTGTCAAAATCCATGGCTTAAAAAGCAGAAAAGAAAACTCTAATGTTTTCATGACTGATTTTTCTTCCTTTATGTGCAGTTGGTTTCTATTCTCTTTTTCACTACTTCTACTTCACCTTTCCTGTATTCTAAGCACATGAAAATGATCTGTCTCCCATGACCTTGGACTTGAGGAATAAGATACTATTTGATAGTTTAATCCATATATCCAATGAAAATTATTAGCCAACACGGGATGCTTTTAGAGAGACCTGAATAGAAGAGTCTAATACAGATTGCAGATAGAGCAGAGAAGTTTCTAAATCATCACCAGTTAACCAATTTACTTATAATAATATTTCCCTCTCATATACTGCTTCACTTGGGTGTTCTAGTCCATAATGCAACAATAGTGATAGTAAAACAATAAATTGGTATTGTCACTGTTTTTCTGTCTGTGAATACAATTAATGAGTCATTCCCCTCTTTATGTATTAACAAAATCAAGTTAATAAGACACCCCAATCAAAGAAAATGAAAGTAATTCTCACCTGTGAGTTTTTTTGGCATCCAACTAATTAACTGTCATCTTTCATTCAGACTGCCACAGAAACTAATCTCCTAGCATGACTTTCTCTTAAATTCTACTAAAATAAACCTACTTATTCTGCCAGGCTTACCTTAATTATACCTTGATTGAGAAGTTTCTCTACCCACTCCCTTTTCCAGCAGAACTATTCTTTCAATTTCAATATGAACACTTATTAAACACTGATAAATTTGTATCACACTTGGCTGTCCAAGAAAAAATATTTTATGCTCCATGATAGTAAGAAACAAACCTTAATTTTAGCAAACTCTTTTTCCACACAAAGTCTATAATATATTAGGAGCTCAAAGGATGTTTGTTGAATTTGTTATTGATGATACTAGGTTCAAAGATGTCTTAAACCTAACACCCAATTAGCACTCTACTTGTCACTGCCGTTTTCGTCATTACTAAAGAAGAAACAGTTTATTTTTTTGTATGCCCCTAGGTTGTTGTTGTTTGTTAGTTGTTAAGTCATGTCTGACTCTTTGTGACCCCACAGACTGTAGCTGGCCAGGCTCCTCTGCCCATAAGACTTTCCAGGCAAGAATACTGGAGTGGGTTGCCATTTCCTTCTCCAGGGGATCTTCCTGATCCAGGGATCAAACCGTGTCTCCTACATTGGCAGACATTGGCAGGCAGGTTCTTTATTGCTGATCCACCAGGGAAGCCCTATACGCCCCACCCCACTCCACCCCAACACACACACTAATAAAATTCCTGGAAATATGAAGCTAATCAGAGACAAGGGTGAAATGAACCCTAATTAAAATGCATTTACAATTAATTAAAAAATTAGATATCATGGGAGTTCTCTGGTTACTTCTCTGGCCTAGCGGTTGGAATTCTGAGCTTTCACCACCATGGTCTGGGTTTAGTCCCTGGTCAGGGAACCAAGACTGCATGGTGCAGCCAAAATAAATCAGTATTTTTAAAAATAAATAAAAATTAAAAGTCATGATGAAAGCACAGATCTAGGGAGAGTATATTTATGAACAGTTAGAATTCTCTTTTTTTTTTTTTTTTTTATTTTTTTTAATTTTTTTTTTTATTTTTTTTTTTTTTTCAGATAAAATATTATAGGTTTATTTAAAACTTAATTCTCACCTTGAGTATGCAAAATACAAACTCCACAAAATGTTCATTTTTTTTACTTTGTAGTTTACAAATATACAAAATAGAAGTTTGCTTAAATTTATATTACATATTTATTAAGGCAAGGAACTATATAGAAAAAACATTTGTTCTGCTTAAGGCATACTTGGGAATAAACCATTGTACAAATTATTGCACATCTGAAACCACAGTGCATAACAGACTGTCTGCATAAAAAGATTAAAGTAAACCAGGTGTATTTACCTGACTTAGGTCATAAATGTAGATCGGAAGACAAAAATAGATTTTCCTTGTCAAAGTATGCAGCAGTTTGAGAACTTTGGCCTCATTTGGTACCTTTAGAACCAAGACTTACCAAGCACCATCGTTTAGGCTATTAAACACCATTTTCTGTACCTGAATTTCTTCCTCTTCTTCTAAGATCGTCATAATGGCTTTTAGAAGGCAAACAGAATACAAGGTGATCTTTATGCTTATATTGCATCAAAACAATAGAATTCTCTTTTAACAGCTAAATACCTACTAGGGGTTATCATCTATACTTTCAATGTGCATTTACTGTACCCATATGTTTGCATCAATATTTTGACTTAAAAAATGAAAGTAATATTTTTCTCTCAATAACTGTTTTTTAAATTGAACATGTTAGGCAGATTACTACTACTTTATGAAACTTTTTCCTCCTCAATGTTTTTTTTAGAATACATTAAGAGAGCAATACCAAATAATAGCATAGCATTACCGACTCAATAGACATGAGTTTGAGCAAACTCTGGGAGATAGGGGAGGACAAGTAAGCTTGATGTGCTACAGTCCATGTGGTCGCAGAGTCAGACACGACTTAGCAACTGAACAACAGCAACAATATCAAATAAAGCAGCGGTAATATCATTGCTGCTCCTTGTCTCGAGCCAATACTGGGCCCCATACTTTGTTCTATCACTACATTTGGAGTATCATTAACACTGTATTCATTAAATTAGGCATTATTGTCCTTATTTAGAACCCTAAGCACACAAAATCAGTAGTGAAACCAGGATTTCAATCCAAATCTGTCTGACAGTTATTTCAGTGTATCATGCCATCTCTTAGAGCAAGTTTTGTTTGACCATCTTTTCAGTCTATCCCAAGTCAGCAAAATGCCTGACTTACAAATTTATATTGTGCAAATGGAATCATATTGTCAATGATTCGTATGACTTAATACACAGTAGAACCTGTTCAGGAGCTTCTGACAAAGCCAAGTAGTCCTAATTCATTTTACTTACTTGGGCAATAATGTACAAGCGATTTTCTGCTCTTCAAGATCCCGCTAAATTTGGTAAGGTAAGCTTATGTCTAATTTCAGCCATTCTGTCAGAATGGGCACAAACCCAGTCACACAGCTCAGAAACTGACTTGCAGACACTTTATAGGGATTTAAAAATTCTTGTGCCTTTGGAATTTAAATGTACTGGCAGTCATTCGAGAGGTTGAATCCATGTCTTTTGCTTTGAAGGCAATCTTGATTAGGAAGAATTACTGCTAAGCAAATGTCCGGAGTTCCTCAATTAACTGAGCTCTGATGATGTCAGTGGAGGGTTTCCATTAGAGAATGGTAATAGCATTTCTATATTTATGTTTATAAAACCAGTGACTAAGCATCTCAAAAGCACCTTTGCTGTTTGACTTTTTAAATATATTGTCAAGACCAACATTTTCTCTTTGGAAAGATATGGTTTCATTCATTCTTTATATATGTAAAGAATGAATACTGATTGGAAACACAACAAAGACAACTCTTGATCCTCACCCAAATAACAAAAATAGTCACATAACAAATTTTAATTTCATTACATTTATAATTTAGCTTTAAAGTCCAATTAGTCCCAAGTTTATTTTTTTGGATAGAGTAAAATTTGATCATTTATAACCACAATAACAAAAATCCAGAAGTTATAAAAAAAATTTCTGCTAATCTAGCTCATTCTAAATTAACAAAATGATCCAACCGTTTTCTACATATAGACAGGACTAGTAAAGAAAACAGTGCTGATTCAACAAATTTAAACATTCCCTAATTAATACCCTACTGAAGTATTTTTGCTTTCCTGAAAATAGCAGTGGTCCAGTAATTGAATTAAAAATAAAATTTTAGGCTAACATCCTAAACAACTGTATGTCCATTGTCACTTATAAATTGCTAAATTTAAAGAAAGCATTGAAATATCAGATAATATTTTCTTTTATCACTAAAATAGGAAGAAAGGAGAAGGTAGGGCTACTTTGCTATAAATAATAGTTCTAGAAAAACATTCTCCTTTTCATTTGGCTCTCTAGATAGTTCTATTTACTTTCCTTAACAGCCATTCTGTTATTTGTAATAAACCCATGACTTAAGTCATATATCATCATTATTTTGGAATGTTCCACCAACTCTCATACATCATTCTCTTTGGATTTAATGTGTGTTTAGTAAACAGCATCAGTTCACCCAATTAATATGATTCATTCATTTGGTCCCTCATTCACAACAGTTTTTAAATGTCCATGCTAGGAAATCCTTTACAAATTTTGTAATACACTTGGGGAAGCAAAAATTAAGCTCAGTAAGCACAGAATTACTATTGAAGTAGCCAAGTCACTTCATCCCTTGAAAATAAGACCCGTTTACCCTGCCTCTATGCCAAGATTGGGCCTGAGAATTCCTGGAAACATAACCCAACTCTACCAAGGGCTCCATAGTCCGCAGAGGTCTTGCCTACTCACCCTGTGCCTAGCATATGGTTAGGCACTGGATAGAGTGAACAATGTCCGTATTTTCATGGAGGTTACATCCTAGTGCATGCAGGAGACAAGGAGCAAGTTAAACATGATAATGACCAAAAAAAAAATGTCCAGAAAAGGCTGCTCTGAGGATACATTTTGACTTGAAAGATGAGAATATGCCAACCAACCATGAAACCATGTGAGACGAAAGTTTCAGACAAAACCAACAAGTACAAGCATAGAAACCTGTATTGTCACATGAACCATGAAAGACATACATGACCAAAAGCAATTACGAGTGTCTTGAACAGAAAATATGACAGTAAAGAAGAGACAAGAAAGCACTAAATCAAGTCTGAAATCCAAACTGGGCCATGAAACTAGGGTTGGATTTTGGTGGGTAGCTGTGATCAATTTAAGCAGCAAAGATAAAGGGAGGAATTCACGACTGAGAGGAAGTATAAAGGCAATTCTAAGAAAGGAGAAGAGCCCGTGAAGAGAGCAGTTCAGAAATGTACACTAAGGGTCAGACTTTAAAAGTTCATGAAAAACAGATGGAGGAATTTAGACATTTTCCTGTGATGAAGAAGAAACTTCCTGGTCTTGTCTGGTGGCACAGTGGATAAGAATCCACCTGCCAGTGCAGGGCATACAGGGGACCGAGTTTGGATCCTTGGTCCAGGAAAATTCCACATGCTGAGGTGAAACTAAGCCCAAGCTTGAGGGCCTGCAATCCGTGACCACTGAGCCAAGCGCCCTAGAGCCTGTGCTCAGCAAAAGAGAAGCCACCTCAATAAGAGGCCCGTGCACCACAAGGGAGAATAGCCTTCCCCCAACCCCACCGCTTGCCACAACTAGAGAAAGCCCTCACCAAAGCAATGAAGACCCAGCACAGCCCAAAAAGAATTAATAAAAAAAAAAAAAAAGAAAGAAAGAAACCTTCCAGGTATCACCAAAGTGGAAGAAGGGGGGTAATTTAGGAGTTTGGGATTAACATGTATACACTACCACATATAAATAGGTAACCAACAAGCACCTACTATATAGCACAGGGAACTATCCTCAGTATTTTGCAATAATCTATAAGGGAAAAGAATATGAAAAATAATAGATAGACATGTATAACCGAATCACTTTTTGAAACTAGCCAAGACACTGTAAATCAACTATACTTCAACAACAAAGAAAATTTTTTTAAAAAAGAGAATAAATAAATGTGGCAAATTCAAAAAAAGAAACTTCTCAACTATTAAATGATGGAAGTAGTTAGTTACACTGTTTTATTTTGAATTTGGTAGTTGATTGTCAGAGATGGGTGTTGGTTTCCTGGCCTAGTAAGGGAATGACATTATTAATCTGGTATTTAGGAAGATAGCAGCAGAGACGGAAGAATGGAGACTGTAATGTGGGGAGGGGAAAACCAGAATTATTACTGTGTCAAAAAGGAATGGTCAACTCCCAAGGGAGGAGACTTATCAAAATGGAAAAGACTAGGTTGAGGCAATTTGACAAAAACTCAGCTACGGGAATAAACCAAGCCATTTGATATGAGAAGATGATCCGTATCAGATGGATGATTCAGACACTCAATCTAGAGACTTAATGTCTTATACATGGTATGTATTTAATAGTGTTTTATTAAGAATTAAGCAACGAGTTGGACACGACTGAGCAACTGAAGATATAATCTCCAAATTGCCTCTTACTTCATATATTTATGTCTGAACAAGTTAAGTCAGTTTATTCTTAGTTGGGATCAGTTTTGCCATCTGAAAGTTGTGAAAAACAATTTAGGGAAAAAGAGATTTAGGATTATAAACTGTATCCTCTGCTTTTAAGTCCTCAGAGGGGCAGACATGATTGCTTAAAGAAGAAACTCTTCTTTAAGACCCCAGGGTACTGAGGTCTTCCGATGGAGTGTAAACCCTGAGATTAAGGGGGGTCTTGGCAGCATGATCCCAACCTTGTAAAGTAGAAGATTTACCCAAAATTGAACATCAAAGTTTAACCAAATCTTTGACCTCAAATTACATATCTATAGCCATTTCCCATTGCTTGTTCACATTTGGTTAAATAGCATCACTGACTCAGTGGACATGAAGTCGAGCAAACTCTGGGAGATGGTGGAGGACAGAGGAGCCTGGCATGCTGTGGTCCATAGGGTCAGAAAAGGGTCGGACACAACTTAAGAGGCTGAACAACAACAAATTCACAGATAAATTAATTGAGCCTTAGAAGTCAAAGAAAAAGCTCCCAAATAAATAGGAAATGGAAACGTTTCTGAGTTTTTGTCTACAGCTGCTTTGTTTGTTCCCTAATAACTTTTTAAAAAAATTTCACATTAGAAAGGTAACAATTCCATTGTTGAACGTTTAGAAAAATATATGTGCCATCCTTTTGTGTTTATCCCTCATGATTGTGGGTATTTTTTTCTTTTTTATTCCAAATCATGATTTTGTGTTCCCTTAATAAAAAATCTTTTAAGAAGTAAAAGCAACCACCATAAAGCATGGAGATTACTACTGTGGACTCCCCACTTTCCTCCATGCCTTTTCCCAATTATGTTTGAAAAGCATAAATTCTTGTAGGGAATTATGAAAGGGAGCAAACATGAAGACAAGGTAGAAGGGATCCAGTTGATATATGTATTTGCAGAGAATTGGTAGCCCCATGCCTCAGATAAAGAGCAGGTATCAAGACTTCTGCAGAATGGCTACCTGGCCGCATGATAGAAGATCATTTGTGTAGGATTATTATTTAATCCTCAGAGTCTCTGGTTCAGAGACTCTATTTAGAATTAAGGACTTTAGCGCCTTATACATAGTAAGTAATAGATATTATTACATAGTAGTACATAAGTAATACACAGTGATACACAATAGTATGCATTTGATCATGTATTTTTAGATTTTATCTTTAAATTTACACACATCATGAATTAATTCTTAAACAAGAAAGCCAGTTTATTCTTAGTGGGAACCACTTTTACCATGTGAAAATGAGAAAAACAGGACTTCCCTAGTGGTCCAGTAATTAAGATTCCACCATCCCAGGGCTTCCATTGCAAGGGGCATGGGTTCGATTCCTGGTCTGGGGACTAAGATGCCACATGCCATGTGGCACCACCAAAAAAAGAAATGAAAAAAACAATTTGAGGAAGAATGAAGAGATTTGGGATTACAAAATGCACAATGATGGGGTTAACATTGGACTATGTCTGCAGGAGTTCACAGAACTCAAACTTGGCACAGAGGCACGAGAAAAATTCTTAGATTTAAAGGCATGCTGGGCTTATCATAGATGATGAGAATATGCCAAAAGCTGAAGATTCTATTTAAAAGTTTGGAACTTTACAATATCCACAGGACATTTGCACAAACTTGGAGAATTTTAAGAGGAAATAAGTTTCAACAGTACTGTAAACTCACCAGTTTAACTTTGACTAGAAAAATAGAAGAAATGTGATACTTCTTACATCCTGGCTTATAGAAGTCATAGCCACTGGACTATTATACAGAAGGAAAAAAAATAGAAATCATACACCCTAACACCCAGAGTTAACAATGGTTAACATTTGCTGTATTATCATTCTGGTTTTTTATTCTATGCCTGTACATATGCTTTTTCATATCATTACACTGTATACATTGTTTTATTTCTATTTCTCCCTATTCACAGCATGTTGGAAATATTTAACATGCCAATTTTCAACAATTGTGTAGAATTACAATATACGGCACACTAGAATTTTTTAAAGGATAAGTATTTTAGGGTATGCTGTTTCCAACTTTTTACTGTTATAAACAATGCTTTGATAAATTTTTTGTAACTAAAACTCAGTTGAAATCCAGAATTAATCAAAGAGGCAAGCTTTGATTTGAGAAGAAATGGGAAAATTAACATTTGCATGTTTCCTTGTGGAGAACATTCTAGAAATTCATTTTAGAAAATCAGGCAGATGGATGTCCACCATCCTATATATTCAAAGGGATCTAAGTGGAAATGAAACATTAGATACTAGAACTGGAAGAATGAACTTGAGAAGAGAATAGCAACCATTTATTGAGGGTCCAGAAAACATATTGATGCTCTTTCATTCATGTTCAGCTGCACTGTGAAAAGGTATTATCCACATTAATTAATAATTAATAATATTCCCATATAAATGAAAGACTAAGGCACAGTTTCCCTAAATTGCCCAAGGTTAAATTACTAAGTGTTAGAGTGGAGATCCAGATTCAAGTCTTCCTGATTTCAAAGCCCATGGGTTTTCAATTGTTTTTTCCTCTTTCTTTTAACATGGATAACTTAAAACAAGTTTGGCCAACATTGTACATAGGCATGATTTTAGCTAATAATAATAACATTTATTCTGCTCTAAAATATGTAAGAAATGATGAAGGAAGCAGGAAGTTCAAATTTCTGGAAATACTCTTCTTGGTGGGCTAGTAGAGGGATGCTTGTATATTCCTCTCCAGGTAAAGACTAAACACACAGACCTTCTTAAGCCTGCTTTATATAGAGATGGAAATTACATGCTTATGTTTCCAAAGCTCTTTTCCACCAGATGAACTATTTTAGCTAATAAAAGGAAAGTGAAAATATAATGTCAATAAACATTTTCAGAGATGCTCACTCACTGGATCTTTATTTTCTAAATATTTTCAATATAAATTACTATATATGCAGCTATTTTATGTGTCAGTTCCTTAGAAAAATGCCACAAGTCACGGAAGTCTTAAAATAAGAGGTTTTAAGTTTCTGTTCCTATTCTGGGATTACTGTTCAGCACCCTTAAATGAAAGCACGATGACTCATCAGAATTGTGTTGTGTCTCCCAGGGGTATATTTACAAATCTAGTAGCTATCAAACAAAGGAAAACTCAGAAACATCTGCTGTCTTCCGGCGCATAAGCAACTAATGCTGCGTTCTGGGTAAGAGAGGTTAATCCCCTGGTCGATGATGCTGTTTAGTGGCTCAGTCTTATCTGATTCTTTGCAACCCCGTGGCCTGGGACCCCATACATAGCCCGCCAGGCCCCTCTGTCCATGGTATTTCCCAGGCAAGAATACTGGAGTGGGTTGTCTTTTCCTTCTGCAGCAGATCTTCCAGACCCAGAGATCAAACCTGCATTCCCTGCATTGGCAGGCAGATTTTTCTATCACTAAGCCACCAGGGAAACCCCAAGCCCCTTCTAGTCTATCCTAAAAGACACAGCTGTGGACCTAAGGTGTATTTCAAGCCCTTAAGTGACTTAGGGTATGTTTGATTCACAAGTAAAGGCAACACTGGTTTTTATCCTGTCTCTCTGGTAGGTAGAACTGAGGCATACACAAATTCAGTTTTGGGGTCATTGTGAATAAGACAAAACATTAAAGCTTTGTGAACTATACCATAACTAGAAAAATCATATACACAAAAATGTTATTAACTGTCCTTTCACAGGAATAAGAAGCCTTACTATTTACTGTGAGATTTTATGCTCTTTGAATTTTGGTTTTAGGGACTTTCCTGGCCATCCGGGGTCTAGGATTCCACACTTGTGCTGCGTGGGGTGTGGGTTCAGTCCCTGGTTAGGGAACTGAAATCCTGCATGCTGTGGGGGGTGGCAAAAAAAAAAATCCAATATAAAAATCATTAATAAAGTAAATTTTTTAAAAAATTAGCATTAAAAATAGCAATCCAAATTTTTATTGGGGTTATTGCTTTGTTTTGTTTTTTGGAGGGGAGAGATAAGTAATTTTTGATCTCTGATATCCAAAGGTCTGAGAACCAAAATTTTGAACCCTTTCCAGAAAAGCTAGAAAATCTTGCTTTCTTAAAATGCTTCTAGCAACACGAACATTTACAATCTCATAATGAGTGTTGTCATCAAGAAAGAAGACTTTCCAGGCTACATAAACTCCCAGAGTCTACCCAAACTAATGTCCATCAAGTTGGTGATGCCATCCAGCCATCTCATCCTCTGTCGTCCCCTTCTCCACCCGCCCCCAATCCTTCCCCACATCAGGGTCTTTTCCAGTGAGTCAATTCTTCACATGAGGTGGCCAAATTATTAGAGTTTCAGCTTCAACATCAGTCCTTCTAATGAACACCCAGGGCTGATCTCCTTTAGGATGGACTGGTTGGATTTTCTTGCAGTCCAAGGGACTCTCAGGAGTCTTCTCCAACACCACTGTTCAAAAGCATCAATTCTTTGGCACTCAGCTTTCTTTATAGTCCAACTCTCACATCCATACATGACTACTGGAAAAACCATAGCCTTGACTAGACGGACCTTTGTTGGCAAAGTAATGTCTGCTTTTAAATATGCTATCTAGGTTGGTCACAACTTTCCTTCCAAGGAGTAAGTATCTTTTAATTCCATGGCTGCAGTCACCATCTGCAGTGATTTTGGAGCCCCCAAAAAATAAAGTCTGACACTGTTTCCACTGTTTCCCCATCTATTTCCTATGAAGTGATGGGACCAAAGGCCATGATCTTAGTTTTCTGAATGTTAAGCTTTAAGCCAACTTTTTCACTCTCCTCTTTTACTTTCATCAAGAGGCTTTTTAGTTCCTCTTCTCTCTCTGCCATAAGGGTGGTGTCATCTGCATATCTGAGATTATTGATATTTCTCCCAGCCATCTTGATTCCAGCTTGTGCTTCTTCCAGCTCAGTGTTTCTCATGATATACTCTGCATATAAGTTAAAAGAGTCCCAAAAACATCTACTTTTGCTTTATTGACTATGCCAAAGTCTTTAACTGTGTGGATCACAACAAACTGTGGAAAATTCTGAAAGTCATGGGAATACCAGACCACCTGACCTGCCTCTTGAGAAATCTGTATGCAGGTCAGGAAGCAACAGTTAGAACTGGACATAGAACAACAGACCGGTTCCAAATAGGTAAAGGAGTATGTCAAGGCTGTATATTGTCACCCTGCTTATTTAACTGATCTGCAGAGTACATCATGAGAAGTGCTGGGCTGGATGAAGCACAAGCTGGAATCAAGATTGCCGGGAGAAATATCAGTAACCTCAGACATGCAGATGACACCACCCTTATGGCAGAAAGTGAAGAAGAACTAAAGAGCCTCTTGATGAAAGTGAAAGAGGAGAGTGAAAAAAATTGGCTTAAAACTCAACATTCAGAAAACAAAGATCATGGCATCTGGTCCCATCACTTCATGGCAAATAGATGGGGAAACAGTGGAAACAGTGAGAGACTTTATTTGGGGGGGGCTCCAAAATCACTGCAGATGCTAACTGCAGCCATGAAATTAAAAGACACTTGCTCCTTGGAAAGAAAGTTGTGACCAACCTAGATAGCACATTAAAAAGCAGAGACATTAGTTTGTCAACAAAGGTCCGTCTAGTCAAGGCTATGGTTTTTCCAATAGTCATGTATGGATGTGAGAGTTGGACTATAAAGAAAGCTGAGTGCCAAAGAATTAATGCTTTGAACTGTGGTGTTGGAGAAGACTCCTGAGAGTCCCTTGGACTGCAAGAAAATCCAACCACTCCATCCTAAAGGAGATCAGTCCTGAATATTCATTGGAAGGACTGATGCTGAAGCTGAAACTCCAGTACTTTGGCCACCTGATGCAAAGAACTGTCTCATTTGAAAAGACCCTGATGCTGGGAAAGACTGAAAGCAGGAGGATAAGGCAACAACAGAGGATGAGATGGTTGGATGTCATCACCTACTCAATGGACATGGGTTTGGGTGGACTCCGGGAGTTGGTGATGGACAGGGAGGTCTGGTGTGCTGCGGTTCATTGGGTTGCTAAGAGTTAGACACAACTAAGTGACTGAGCTGACTGATAGACCCAATGTAAAGTGTGATACCTAAATAAGTTGATATTAACTTATTTATTAAGTTAACTCAATAATTTATTAACTCTATAAATATTTTCAATGAATGAATTCTCTGTTCTTAGCTTTCTAAGCTCTTTTGTCAGATTATTTTCTAGTCTATTAGTTTCAATAACTGATCTTAATTCATCCAAGAGACAATGTGTTACATTAGTATCCCATTTTCCAAGGTTTACTGCTCTGCATTTAATATATGAGAACATGTTTTCCTGTAACATTTCTTCTTTGTGTTACCAAATTCTGAGTTATGCTTCCCAAATTTTGGTTTTTTTTTTTAAGATAAGATGCAATGAACACAGGACCATAAATGACACAAGCTAGTATGCTTCTATTTCTCATATTAAGTTTCTAGAATGAAGTCTTAAGACTCTGCCACATACCTCAACAGGATGATTGATCACAGTAGGGCTTCTTAATCATTTCTGAGGATGTGATATGGTGAAATGGTTGAAAGTAAACAGAAAAAGTGATTTGTCAAATAATTACTGTGGAAGAAAAGGAAACCACAATAGAAGACCATCTCATAACTATGGATTAAGTTGTCATTTAAATTTAAATGTTTAAATTTTTAAAAAGAAAAAATGGTAGGCAGTTGTGTGGAGCAATGCTTACTGAGGAGAAGAAGCAATCACAAACATTTTCAGGCCTTGCAAACTAAAATAATTCACTATTGTGTGTAAAACCTGGGGAAAATTTCTGATTATATACTTGTTTTTAAACATATTCGTTCATCCAGATAATGATCACTTTCAGGATCATCATTTTGAAATAAAAAGAGGGAAGGAAGGGGAAGGGCATGTAAAAGAAGGAAACTGCCTCAATTCACAAGAAACTTACAAATTTAGGGGACAATGACCTTCAAAATCACCTAAGAAAATTCTCATCAATTTGAATATGAGGAACTGAGACATGAATTGTGCTCTAACTTACATTCACCCAGTCCATGATATATAAAGAGATCATTTTATTCTTTAGTCACTAAGTCATATCCAACACTTTTGTGACCCTGTGAACTATAGCCCCCCAGGCTCTTCTGTCCATGGGATTTTCCAGGCAAGAATATTGGAGTTGGTTGCCATTTCCTTCTCCAGGAGATCTTCCTGACTCAGGGATCAAACGTGCATCTCCTGCATTGCAGGCAAGTTCTTTACCATTGAGTCACTGGGGAAGCCCAAGTGAACCATTAGGATACCTTAAAAATGTACTGAATTTTAAGCAGCCCTTAGCACATTCCTAAAATTGGATTCTATTCCAAATTCCCTAGTGCTCTTAAGATCCATAGGCTCGTATTCCTAGAGTTAAATTTATCAGAACTCTCTCCATGTTATCCTACATTTAATGAGATTCTGTCATTTTTCCCCCCTACTTAATATCTTATCTTCTATATTATTCTTTTCTTTTCTAGTTCTACAGCTTCAATTCTAATTCTCTATAATTCCTCATATAGAAGATCTGTGATAAGCACCAACTGATCTCTCTATTGGGCCAGCCTGTGCAAAGTAGCCAAAGCAATGAAAATAATTATCTCAAAGATCATTTCCATCATAGCGTATTACATGTTATTGTATCACTTAAAATCTTAAATACTTCTCCACTGCCTAGTAAAATGAAAACATTCATAGCAATCAGGAACTATCTGCACCCGGGACAGAAAATTCCCCTTCTTGCACACATGTCTGTGAGTTCAACACCATCCTTGCTGTGATCTTGGGCTAACTGGATAAGATAAGCACAGCAGTGGAAAGAACCCAGACACTGTTTCCCAGCCTTGCCCATCATCAGGTGTATGACCTTGCTGCTGCTCTTTATTCGTTCTGAGCTGCAGTTTGTAAATCATTTCACTCTCCACCACATTGACTTGCTATGATGGATGAAACTGGAGCCCATTATACAGAGTGAAGTAAGCCAGAAAGATAAAGAACATTACAGTATACTAACACATGTATACGGAATTTAGATAGATGGTGGCGATAACCCTATATGCAAAACAGAAAAAGAGACACAGAAGTACAGAACAGACTTTTGAACTCTGGGGGAGAACGTGAGGGTGGGATGTTTTGAAAGAACAGCATGTATACTATCTATGGTGAAACGGACCACCAGCCCAGGTGGGATACATGAGTCAGGTGCTCGGGCCTGGTGCACTGGGAGGACCCTGAGGAGTCGGGTGGGGAGGGAGGTGGGAGGGGGGATCGGGATGGGGAATACATGTAACTATATGGCTGATTCATGCCAATGTATGACAAAACCCACTGAAATGTTGTAAAGTGATTGGCCTCCAACTAATAAAATAATATTTAAAAAAAAAAAAAAGAGAATTAACAGACATAATGAAAGTATGAGATTTTTGGATGGCATCACTGAATCAGTGGACATTAGTTCTAGCAAACTTTAGGAGACAGTGAAGGACAGGGAAACCTGCAGTCCATGGGGTCGCAAAGAGTCGCATGTGAACAACAACAACACAAGTATATAGCACCTGGCATGTATTAAACATACTCACACTTTTAACAGCTTTAATCTTATATATTTGCCCTGCTTGATTTTACAAAGGATTTGAATAAGCCATCATCTACTCATTTTAAAATTCATTTATTTAAGCAAATATATTGAATACTTCCTTGTGCCAGGCATTATGTCAGTTGTTTGTAATATAAAGAATAAAACATAATCCCTCACCCTGAAAAAACTCACATAGTATCAAAATGTAAAAATATAAACATAAAGCAAGGCACCTATGTGAGAATGGTAGTACCTTGTGCATTAGTGGATCCCTGAGGGTAGAATCTTAAACTCAACTAAAATTCGAAAGTTGAGGGACTTCCCTGGTGGTGCAGTGCTTAAGAATTCACCTTGCAATGCAGGGGCTCAGGTTTGATCCCTTAGGTCAGGGAACTAAGATCACGCATATGGCACATACCCAGAGCAACTAAGCCCAAATGCCAGTACCACTGAGCCTGTGCGCTCTGAAGCCCGTGAGACACAACTAGAGTCTGTGCATTGCAGCAAAAGATCCTGTGTGCCATAACTAAGACAGCAGCCAAATGAATAAATAAATAAATGCTTAGAATTTTGAAATTTGGGTCAAGAGAATGGGACACCTGATTTTAATCAACAGGAAAAAATGAGTTAAAGTTGTAAAGGCAATCAGAGAGCAAAAGGCTGTCAGAGGTATATGGGTAGATTACTGTGACAACGTGGTTGTCAGTGTGGTTATTACTATAAAGATGTCCACCAGAAAACACTGCTCAGATCCGAGTTAACTTCTGCTTCCTTACTTGTAGCAAGCTGTACTGGATTCTAACTTTGCCCGGTTTATCTGTGACTAAACCCCACACCTACCCCCATACCCAGCTCTGGACACATTCTCTCTGGACTGGTTCTCTGCTTCTGTACACCTCAGAATCGTGGTTTAAGTTCCTGCCATCCTTCCTCACAGGGTCCTTATCCTGCTTGCTTAGCCGTTTGTTTCTTGTCTACTCCTTCTTGGCCACGTTGGCCTCCCAGGTTTTCGGAATTAGTCTGTCTGCTGGAATTTTTCCACCAGACTGGGTTCATTTCAGCCCCACATCCCTCAGGGTATGTGTGTGGCTCCTTCTTGACATCAGGTCTTTGCTTAAATATCACATCTTCAAAGGGCCCTCCCCTACTCACCTCCCTTCTCCATCCCCAGATTTAAAAGAAAAACTCAAAGTCTCTTTCATAATATTCACTTTAATTTCTGCATTGCAATTTGTTATCTGTTATCTGATAAACACATATCACGTGTGTTTACTATCTGTTTCTGACTCTTTCCACCCAGATGTAAGTTCCATGAAGTTTAAAGCTTTGTCTGTTTTACTCCCTGTTGCATACACAGTGCCCAGACCATTTTTTGAAACATAGAAAATTATCTGTAAATATAAGATTAATGAATGGATGAATGAATATCTCTATCAACTGACTCTCAAAGCCAATAAGCTCTCCAGACTCTCAAAGCCAATAAGATTCCCCTTTTCTTTCAGTTGACTCCTAGTTTTCTCTTATGATCTACCCCACTGGTTGCCATATAAGCCCCTAGATCCACATAAACCTATGACTGAAGATCATCCATTATCTTCCCCATCCCAGTCCTTAACTCATACTTTATTAAATCAGCAATTCCACCCCTCTATTTTAGCCAACAACATTTAGTTGTCATCATTCAGCCAAACTTACTAATGTTTATCCTTGTCCCTTAACACAAGTCATTATCTTAGCTTTAGAATATGAATTTATTTTCAATGTCACTGAAGACCAAAATAAATTAATCATGTTTCCAAAGGTTGTTGTGGAGCACAGCTTAGCTCTTTCACTCCACCAACAGCTTAGACTGTGACACTGAAGTGCTGGACCCACTGCTTTGGCTTCCATGTAATTGTCACAGAGATGGACTGTGCTTGCTCAGTGGGTCAGTTCTAGATGGCTGTGCTTGTGGGTCTCATTGCTTCAGCACCAAAATATCAAAGGTCCACTGTTCTTAGCTTTCTTTTACTTGTTATTACAGAAAGTCCATTCTTTCCTCCATAGGCAGAAAAGCAAATTTGTAATATTTTAGGTGCTTTTTCAATGTAGCTTGTTTACAGTTTTGTAACTTATTTTCCCATATTATGTAGAAGGCAAAAAGACCCCAGATTTAGAAGAATCAATGATATGTTTGTGACAGATAAGTGGTGAAAAGTAACATGTTACTGTATAAGACCCCAACTCAGCCAGTGCTTAGCAGGAGGGGAAACAAAGGAGGGACCCACTTCAATCATAGTAAGAGGTAGAAGAACTAGGTAATTCTCAAAGTCAGAGAGAGATTAGCAACATTTTTTACTGGAGGCTGACCTAACAAACTATTATTTTAGTGCTTATTATGTTTTCCTTGATTTGGTTCCAGAGTCTGAAGCAGAGCCAAGCAGTGCCCGTAGGTATCAAAAAGGTCTGGCTATAAAGTTTGTAAAAAGGCAATGAGAAGGAGACAGGCAGGATATTATCCTGTTGGATCCATCCTCTGGTTGGATCATACTCATTTGATCCCTATGTTTATGAGGTCCATTTGCTCTTTTCTATTCCCACTTACACGCACATGTATGGTGCTGTACCCCTTTTCTTATAAGCCTGATCTTAACCTTGAATATTCTCATTGGATCAGAATTTAATTTTAGTTATATTAACTCAAGATGGTATTTTCTTATTAGAAACTTAAGAGAATTTCTTGTAATTCTGAAAGCACTGAAAATTTATTCGTCTAGCACTGGTTTCCTTATAGAACCATAATCCTTCGTTGTTGTTGTTCAGTCGCTCAGTTGTGTCCGACTCTTTGCAACCCCATGGACTGCAGCATGCCAGGCTTCCCTATCCTTCACCATCTCCCAGAACTTACTAAAGCTCATGCCATCCAACCATTTCATCTTCTGTCATCCCCTTCTCCTCCTGCCTTCAGTTTTTCCCAGCATCAGGGTCTTTTCTAATAAGTTGGTTCATTGCATCAGGTGGCCAAAGTTTTGGAGCTTCAGTTTCAGCATCAGTCCTTCCAATGAATATTCAGTGTTGATTTCCTTTAGGATGGACTGACTTGATCTTCTTGCAGTCTAAAGGACTCTCAGGAGTCTTCTCCAACATCACAGTTCAAAAGCATCAATTCTTGGGTGGTCAGCTTTCTTTATGGTCCAACTCTCACATCCATACATGACTACTGTATAAACCGTAGCTTTGACTAGATGGACCTTTGTTGGCCAAGTAATGTCTCTGCTTTTTAATATGCTGTCTAGGTTGGTCATAGCTTTTCTTCATATAACCTGCCAATCATTCAGTTGATTGAATATTAAGAGCTTAACTATACAGACCCGGCTTCCCAGGAGGCGCTGGTGGTGAAGAATCCACAAGCCAGTGCAGAAGACACTACTTGCAGGAGCTTGAAACCTAGTGTGAACTGCACCTGTGAGAGATCTAGACTGCGTGCTCCTTATGAAAATCATCCCAAGAGCATTACCCTCATTCTCCAGTCCATAGACAAGTTGTCTTCTGTGAAATCAATCCCTGGTGCCTAGAGGGTTGGGGACCATTGATATAGATGACTTGAATCTCTTTTACATTATTTTGTATGAGAGGTAAACTACTGTCCCGGAATTTAGGTAAACTTATTTTTTATTATGGGTTTCTCTCATAGTTCAGTCGGTAAAGAAACTGTCTGCAACACGGGAGACTCGGGTTTGATTCCTGGGCCCAGGACTCGGGTATTCTTGCCTGGAGAATCCCATGACAGTGGAGCCTAGCAGGCTATAGTCCATGGGATTGCAAGAGTCAGAGATGACTTAGCAAGTAATCCCAAACAACCATTTTCTGTTATAGTTCTATTTTTCATGTTGATTCATACTTAAGTCTCTTCTTTTTGGGTTCATTCTTTCCCTGTAGAATTTTGACCTCAGTCTCCCTTGAGGAGCTGTAAATTATTTATCTTGGAATCTTTTAAAAATTCTTGTGGCTCAAAAGATTTCAGTAGTAAGACTACTTTCATCATGATGAGGCAATCTCTTAACTAAAGGAGTATAATCTTCCACCCTGGATTTTCTCTCTTAACAAAACAAAATGTATTTGTGGATTGCCACAGCCCTCTTAATTCCATTTTTGTAAAAATTTATTCATGCATTCAATAACCCTTATTCAAATCTTTATTACATACCAGTAACCAAGGAGGAATATTGAAGTAAAGAATGACTCAATACTTTCCTTTCAAAAGCTTGTAATCTAATTGAGGATATAAAAATATATACATGCATAAAAAAAGTAATGACAATAATAGTTATAACAATAATAATAACAGTAGCAATAACATTCTTATGGAGATTTACCATTGTTAGGGAACGTTCTCTTCTTTGATCCTACAATGATCCTGTGAAATGGATGATATTACCTTGCCCATTTTACATATGAGGAAACCAAAGCATTTGCCACTAAAACAGAAACATTTAAGACAATTATCTATATATTCATCTAAAAATAAGAATAATAGCTTCATTAATAAGAACATAAATATATTTTAGGGATAAATAAGATTCTCCAGCCCCCCCAAAAAAGATAAAATTAGTGGGAAGAGTAGCATTATTGGACATTTTTGCAAATTTCTGTACTGTCTGGCTGAAGAGAGGATGTCTAGATTCTTCTACTATCTCTGGTCTGTCCATTGCAATATATTGCTTCAGTTGGGGTAGATGAAGAAAATTCAGCTTCACTCAGATATGCCATTGGGAAAAGAGAAATATTTTAATAGCTCTTTAACAATTACCTTTGGACTTCCCTGGTGCTGCAGTGATTAAGAATCCACTTGCCAATGCAGGGGATATGGGGTCGATCCCTTCTCTGGAAAGATTCCACATGCCATGGAGCAACTGAGCCCTTGTGCTACTGAACCCACTCTCTAGGGCACTTTCTCTTGCAAAAAGAGAAGACACCACAATGAGAAGCCTGCACACTGCAACTAGAGAATAGCTCCTGCTCACCAAAACTAGAGAAATTTCATGTGCAGCAAGAAAAAAAATAATGAAAAACATGGCACAGCCAAAAACACATAAATAAATGAAATTAAACAAACAATTACCTTTGCTACTACACCACAATATAGCAAGTTGTAGTTTCTTAAAGGTGAGTTGAAATGTGGACTCTGAAACCAAAATCAATAAACTTTTTAAAATATTCAAATGTATTGGCTTGTCTTATGTTTGAATAGGTTTTTCTACTCATGCATGATTTTGTGGCACATGTGTTTATCTTTGGAAAATATTGGTTGATTGAGTCACACGCTCTGTAAAACATTGGCACACTTCGTTATAGAAAATGAAAGGTCACATTTGTTAATATGACTACCTATCTCACTAGAAAATTGTTTAGGTATTTGGAAATTGTTAAGCTCACAGTGCTGGATATAAGTTTTCCAAAATTCTGATTTTCATATGAAACTTCAAATGTTATTGTCAACAAACACTGTTAGCTGTTTTCCTTGAAGTGATGGTCTCACTTCATTCATTTTTGAAAGAGTGAATGCCAAAAATTAAAGTCAAAATAACCACAATCTGTCAGTCAGTGGGCCTTTCAATTAAAAAATGGTAGTTTATTAAAAAATGTGACTATTTTATCTCAAAACTCGGACAACTGTATGCATGCTTTTTCCTTGAGACACCATCATATTCAGGGAATAGAAATGTTTTATGTGTTCTGTTTATATCACACAGAATATTAAAAAGGAATATACTCAAAAGTTGAGGTTTATTAATAACAAAATTATTATGTTTTACTACTTCCTAAAGGGCATTTTTAAGTAATGCTGACATTTTTTTTTTTAACTGAGATTGTGTGGCAGTAAAGGATTCAGTGACTATAATGAGTATTAGTCCTAGTGGCGAAGAGTACAGTGATTTCTAGTAATGGTTAAATAGGGCTTCGCTGGTGGTTCAGCAGTAAAGAATCCACCAGCCACGCTAGATGCGGGTTTGATCCCTGGGTCAGGAAGATTCCCTGGAGAAGGAAATGGCAACCCACTCCAGTCTTCTTGCCTGAGAAATCCCATGGACAGAGGAGCCTGGCGGGTTTCAGTTCAGGGGGCTGCAAAAGAGTCAGACCCAACTTAATGACTAAACACAACGGTTAAATGAATGATGGGCGATTAATACCCTAGCATTGTTATGAAAATGTTTCTCCTTGTGGACTTCTTAATAGGATTTTGGGGACCCCGTAAGTATTGTTGCTTTAGAACATCTGATAGTAGCTGATGCCTATGGACTTTTTCTACGTGCCAGGACCTATTCTAAGCACTGAGTTATTCTAAATCTGGATGTGATGTCATTTTTACTTTAATGAGAATTTTAATTGTGTTGAAGTGGAAGAATGTAATACTTTTTAACAAAATACATCCGGTAAATGTTCTCAGCAACTCTTTTCCCGTACAGTTTCATTGAGAAAATGGACATACAGCCCTGTGTAAGTTTGACGTGTGTGGCATAATGATTTGACTCACATACATCCCAAAATGATTATCATGAAAAGTGTATAGAATATTCATCATCTCATGTGGATTCAAAATTAAAGATATAGAAAAAATACAGATTTTTTCCCCTTGTGATGAGAACTCAGGATTTTCTCCCTTAAATGTCATATAACATACAGTAGTGTTAATAATATTTATCATGTTGTACATTACATCCATAATACTTGTTTATCTTATAACTGGAAGTTTGTACTTTTTGCCCACCTTCATCCAATTCTCCCACCTCTTACCCCATGCAGTTATGTCCAACTCTTTGCAATCCCATGGACTGCAGCCCGCCAGGCTCCTCTGTCCACAGGATTTCCCAGGCAAGAATTCTAGAGTGGGTTTCCATTTCCTCCTCCAGGGGATCTTCCTTACCCAGGGATTAAACCCATGTCTCCTGTGTCTCCTGCATTAATAGGCATATATCTGATCTATCTATGTATGAGTTTTGTTTGTTTTTGCCTTACAATTGACCTACGACACTAAATTTGATCCTAGTATGCAACATAGTGATTCAATATTTCTGTCAATTTCAACATGATCACCATGTTAAGTCTAGTTACCATCTGCCACTATACAAAGATACTGTATAAGTATTGACTATATTTCCCATAATGTACATTTTGTAGCCATCATTCATTTTGTACTTGGAAGTCTGTACTTCTCAATCCCCCTTACCTATTTCTCTCCTCTCTCCAGCCCCTCCTGTCTGGCAACCGCTTGCTTGGTCTTTGTACCTATGATTCTGCTTCTATTTAGTTATGTTTGTTCATTTGTTTTGTTTTTTAGATTCACGTGTAAGTGAGATCATGCAGTATTTGTCCTTCTCTGTTAAACTTATTTCACTTAGGGTAATACCTTCTAGGTCTATCTACCATGTTTTCACAAATGGCAAGACTATGTTTTTCATGACTGAAACTATATAGTCTACATCTTCTTTATCCATGTGTCTATTATAGCCACTTAGCTACTTTCCATATCTTGGCTATTGTAAATAAAGGTGCAGTGAACCTAGTGGTGCATGTATCATTTAGAATTAATTTTTTTTCTCTTTGTATAAATATCCAGGAATAAATTGTCTGGATTGATTCTCTGGCATTAGTCTTAGCAATACTTTTTTGGATGTATCTCCCCAGACAAGGGAAACAAAAGCAAAAATAAACAAATGGGACTACAGCAAACTAATTTTTTTTAGGAACTTTCATACTGTTTTCCGTAGTGGCTGCACCCATATTCCCACCAACAGTGTACAAGAGTTTTCTTTTCTCCACATCTTCGTCTATACTTGTGATTTGTTATCTTTTTGATAATAATCCTTATGACAGGTGTAAGGTGATATCTCATTGTGGTTTTGATTTGCATTTCCTTGATAATTAGTAATGCTGACCATCTTTTCTTGTTCCTCTTGGCCATCTGTGTGTCTTCTTTGGAAAAATGTCTATTCTTTCCTTTTACTCATTATTTAATCAGGTTATTTGTTATTTTGATGTTGAATTATATGAGTTTCCTGTATATTTTGGATATGAACCCCTTATTGCATATATCATTTGCAAAAATCTCCCATTCAATAGGCAGCTTTTTTTGTTTTGTTGATAGCTTCCTTCACTGTACAAAAGCTTTTTAGTTTGACATAATCCCATTTTTAACATTTTCACTTTTGTTTCCCTTTCCTGAGGATGTATATCCAAAAAACTATTGCTAAGATCAACACCAAATAATGTGCTGCCTTTGCTTTCTTCCAGGAGCTTTAGGGTTTTAGATCTTACATTTAGGTCCAGTTTGAGTTTATTTTTATGCATGGAATAAGAAAGTAATCTTGTTTTATTCTTTTGCATGTTGCTATACAATTTTCTCAACACCAATTGCTGAAGAGTTTTTCTTTTCTCCACTGTACATTCTTGCTTCCTTTGTTGGGGATTAACTGACTTTGTCTGTGTGGGCTTATTTCTGCCTCTCCATTCTGTTCCATTAATCTGTATGTCTGTTTTTGTGCCAGTACCATGCTATTTTGATTACTGTAGCTTTGTCATATTGCTCTCTCAGTAACTTGAGATCTAAAGTATATACTTTTAAATGATATTCACTGATAAACTGTAATAAACCAACATTTTTGTGGGACTATAAGTAGAATGAAATTTCCCCAGTTCTTAGCACCAATTTCTCCCACTGGCAAAACAATTAACCAAGAATTTTAAAGAGAATTATGCCTACTCGGTGTTACAGCAATCTTCAATTCAGTTCAGTCGCTCAGTCGTGTCCGACTCTTTGCAACCCCATGAATGGCAGCATGCCAGGCCTCCCTGTCCATCACCAGCTCCTGAAGTTTACTCAAACTCATGCCCATTGAGTCCGTGATGCCATCCAGCCATCTCATCCTCTGTCCTCCCCTTCTCCTCCTGCCCCCAATCCCTCCCAGCATCAAGGTCTTTTCCAATGAGTCAACTCTTCGCATGAGGTGGCCAAAATATTGGAGTTTCAGCTTCAGCATCAGTCCTTCCAATGAATACCCAGGACTGATCTCCTTCAGGATGGACTGGTTGGATCTCCTTGCAGTCCAAGGGACTCTCAAGAGTCTTCTCAAACATCACAGTTCAAAAGCATCAATTCTTCGGCACTCAGCTTTCTTTATAGTCCAACTGTCATATCCATACATGACCACTGGAAAAACCATAGCCTTGACCAGATGGACCTTTGTTGGCAAAGTAATGTCTCTGCTTTTTAATATGCTATCTAGGTTGGTCACAACTTTCCTTCCAAGGAGTAAGCGTCTTTTAATTTCATGGCTGCAGTCACCATCTGCAGTGATTTTGGAGCCCAAAAAATGAAGTCTGACACTGTTTCCACTGTCTCCCCATCTATTTCCCATGAGGTGATGGGACCAGATGCCATGATCTTAGTTTTCTGAATGTTAATCTTTAAGCCAACTTTTTCACTCTCCTCTTTCACTTCAATTTTAGGAAGACCCAGTTCCTAGCCTCAAGAAATTTATTTAAACTTAGAATTAGATTCTAGTCCAAGGTTTGCTATTTTGTGGTGCATAATTCAAATCACTAACTTTTGGGGTGCTGGAGTATTAAAGGAAGAATTTTAAAGTATGTAAAATGACTTCTGGTCTGGGACCATTAAAAGAAAACCCAAAGCCTGCTCAAATTCTATGGCAAGAGTTATTAAGAAGGATTGTTCAGTCAGACATTCTCCTATGGAAGTGGCTATTAAGAGAGCATTTGGAAAATAGGCACTTTTTGCCGTTGGAAAATAGAAGATTTTTAGGTCTCATGGAGACATCAGTGAGTAACACCACACTAATCTAAACAGTCTAATAAAGAAAAAACAGCAAATGGAAAACTAGTTTCTCTAGACTTGGCTCTATACCATTTTATCTATCTTGTTTGCTAAAAGTTAGTTTCTTATTCTGTAAAACTGATTTAATAATACTGGCCTAAATGACAGGATTGTCAAGAGCTGTCAGAATAGTAGAATTACAAGACAGCATATTCCTGGCTAGAAGGAGTCAAATTACAGGACAGTTTTGGTGTCATAGACTCTAAGAGCAAAGGATCAGAATAAATCATTAGAATATCAGAATAAAGGATCAAAGGTCCCAAATCAACCTCTAAACTTACCTGCAATTACTGACTTTCATTGTAACCTGGGAGGATGGAACATAATGTGTCCTCCATCATCATCATCTCCAGGAAAAAGGCCTGTCAGATGAAACGCAGGGAAATGACATAGCATTCTCTCACAGGTCAGCAGGGGGTGTCACTTCACCAGCCTTCTTGACGTCCTTTAAGCTCCTGTAGTTGGAGAAGAGATCTTTGAATGAACAAAGCATTCCAATGAAATTTATCCAGGACAACTGTGACCCTTCTCATTTTATTCCCTTCTAAAATGGCAACCCACTCTAGTATTCTTGCCTAGAGAATTCCGTGGACAGGGGAGCCTGGAGGGCTGCTGTCCATAGGGTTGCACAGAGTCGGACACGACTGAAGTGACTTAGCATGCATGCATGCATAGGAGATGGACATAGCAACCCACCCCAGTATTCTTGCCTTCAGAATCTCAGGGACAGAGGAGCCTGGTGGGCCACCGTCTATGGGGTCGCACAGAGTTGGACGCAACTGAAGCAACTTAGCAGCAGCAGCAGCATTCATCTAATGTTTCCTTATAGTTTTCAGAACTACCTTTCTAGACTTCTGTAGAAAATTAATATATTGCTGCATAAATAAATTTTGTTCCTGGACTCAGTTCCTATCTGTGTGTGGGCAGGGTGGGGGTTGGGGGGCTCTCCCAAACCAATGAGCAATTCTCAGATGCCAGCAAGGTGTCCAAGAACCCAATTGATTTCTGGCCCTATCTAACTGGAGATTGAATCAGATTCCACTGGTAAAGAGCTCAGTTCCGCAGTACCCCCCTCCACTTCAGATGTCACTATCAGGTCCAACTGGTTACCTGTGCTTCTGACCAATTGGTAATAAATCAAAGGTTCCTACGACCTCATCCTTGGGTTTCATTAGCTTGTTAGAATGGCTCACTCACTTAATCACTGACTTATTACAAAGGATATTAAAGGATATGAGCCAGCCAGACAAAGAGAAACATAGAGTGCTAAGGAGGTGGGGAGGGGGGTCCCACACAAGGAGACATTGTCCTTGTGGAGCATGGGGCCTGACACAGTGGTACATGGAAGTTTTCTTATAAGAACTTGTTATGACCGGATAAGGAATGCGTGACGAGCAGATGGCTTTCAGAGATTTTTAAATTTTAATTGTTAAAGAAAAAAAAGAACAAGTTTAAAATGCTTATTTAGAGCCTGTTGGGAATAGCAAGACACCAATTTTACCCATTTCACCTTTGGGTCAAAGAAGCATTTTCAGGAACTGAGCACAAGAGAGCAATTATGATTAACAAAGATACTCCCAAAGATACTCTTATTTTTCAGGAAATTTCAAAGGGTTTGAGAACTACGAGTCAGAAACCATAGATGAAAACAAAATATATATGAGAAATATATTTAACCAAAAATATATATATGACCAGGGTTCGATCCCTGTGTCAGGAAGAGTCCCTAGAGAAGGGAATGGCAACCTATTCCAATATTCTTGCCTGGAGAATCCCATGGACAGAGGAGCCTGGCGAGCTATGGCCCATGGGATCGCAGAGTCAGACATGACTGAAGTGAATGAGTACACAGCACTCACACACATATATGACCAACTATAAATATTTCTTATAAATCACAATATTGCAACAAAATTATTTAAAATTCTTAGCTTATATTTTACAAACATGTCCTTATGTTTTAATCGCTGTCACAAAAGTCAACTTATTTTAAAACAGAATCAAAGCAAATTTCTCATTTTTTAAAAAATTTTTTTAAAAAGCAGAAAAAATCAGTCAGCCCAGGAAAAACTATAGAATTCCTTAAGTGATATGTAGCATTACAGACTGTAACTATAGAAGAACTTTAGAATAGTGGTTGTTGCTAACAAATAAGCAAAGTTTTCCTCAATAAAGTTTAAGTCAAGTATTAAGAGACACAAATCATGCTATAGAGTTGCATCTTGGCACAACATATCATATGGGAGGCTGGTAAAGAGTCACACAGTCAAGACAAGTGTATCAGGTCAGGTAAGGAGTGATTGTGGAAGAGATGGCTTTAGGAGATTTTGCCATTTTTAATTGTTTAAAAAAAAAAAGAAGATATTTGAAATGCTTATTTAGAGGCAAATATAAAACAGCTTGCAATTTGTTTCTTTTTAATTTTATTTTAAAATTTATTTTTTAAAATATTATTAAAGTATAGTTGATTTAGAGTGTACAGCAAAGTGATTCAGTTATACATGCATATACATGTTTTTCATATTATTTTCCATTATGGTTTATCAGGGGATGTTTAGTATAGTTCCTTGTGCTGTATAATAGGACCTGGTTGTTTACCTATCCTGTCTATAATAGTTTGCATCTGCAAATCCCAAACTCCCAATTCTTCCCTCCCCAACCCTGCAATTTTTTTAAGTCTTAAAAAAATTCATGGGCCAAAAAGCTATTTGAAGGAGCTAGTGAGGGGAAAGCCTGCATTCTTCCTATGCACTCTGTCACCAATGGAAACCAGGATGCTGGGCTATGCTTTCTGTTGTCACAGCTAGGATCTGGACAGTTGTCCTCACCAACGACTGATTCCCCCAGATGACTGCAACTCAATCAACTTTAGCAACTCCTGTGTTTAAGAGAATGTAGAAAGTAAGTTAATTATGTAATGTCTTCTGCGTTTATAGATAAACACAGCTCTGACCCTGTCATGACTTTGACTGCAGAAGCAGTTTTCATCAGCTTGGTTATTTTCCTCCTCAAGTGGGCCAGGCAGTGTGGATCCAGGGGTGGCTTGGTATAATTCATGAACTTTTAAATTGTCAGGGAGGGAGAAATTCTTCTCTTTCTAGGTTTTTTTGACAGGTCTAAAAATTAAAATGACATGAAACAGGGACTTCCCTGGTGGTGCAGGGGGTAAGAATCTGCCTACCAATGCAGGGAACATGGGTTTGATCCCTGGTCCAAGACATATCCCACATGCCTTGGAGCAACTAGGCCTGTGCTCTGCAACAAGAGAAATCACCACAATGAGAAATCCACACACCGCAACCAGAGAAAGCCCGCACAAAGCGATGAAGACCCAGCACAGCCAAAAATAAAATCAATCAATCTATGAAATTATTTTTTTTAAAGACATGAGACAGATTAACTAACAGAAGTTTAATAAGATGTATTTATGGGAAAGATACCCCAAGACTGAGCAAGTTACTAAAATGGGTAAGCAAGTCACTTAAATACTACCTTCAGCCAAATACAAAAGAGGAAGTTGAGAGTAGTGGTTTGGAACCTCAAGTAGGAGGAAGGTAATTTACATGGAGGTGGACAAACAAATGTTTAGTAAACAAAAGCATGCTGAGCCATGGGACACAAGGAGACACAGAGCGGCCTCTGATCTCCAGGCCCTACCTAAAGTTCCCCCCACCATATTTAGTCTATGTTGGTGGTGGTGGTGCTTATTCACGAAGTCGAATCCAACTCTTTTGCAACCCCACAGACTCTAGCCCACTATGCTCCTCTGTCCCTGGGATTTCCCTGGCAAGAATACTGGAGTGAGTCGCTATTTCTTTCTGCAGGAGATCTTCCTGACCCAAGGATGGAACCTGCATCTCCTGCATTGGCAGGCAGATTCATTACCACTGAGCCCCCAGGGAAGCCCATTTAACTCAACTCTTTGCAAATATATCCAGTGGTAGCTCTATTTGAGGAATAGGCCTTCTTTCTAAATTCTTCTAACTTAAATTCTAACTTAAATTCTTCTAAGCAGTTAGAGGGGAGATCAAAGTTTCTTTCTGTCTTTTAGCCTTGATTATTTTCAGCTCAAAATATTATCCATACTGAAAAGATATTTGGGGATGGCAAATTTTGCTTCCCTACAGAACAAAGGTGAGTATTTCCAAGAAAAGGAATCTATAAGTATGGCACAAAATTGTTTTAATTTTATCCTACCTTTACATCCAATAATTTACCTATATACGCACAGTCAACCTAAGTAATATATATTTTCTATCTATTCAACATAGAAGACAAAACCTGGAACTGTGAAAAGTAAAAATATTAGGTGCCTGGTGATATTATAATGACAAATTAATTCATTATATGTTTGAAAGAAAGTTCACATCCTGGGTGATTTATGGTCACATTGCTAGAAACTAGTTATTTCAAAGCACTTATATTGCACTCAAAATCTCCACTCTTATGTGTGTCCAGCGTGGATATTGGTTAAAATCCAACAACCAGGAGCTAGGGAGAGTAGGTAGTCAGGAGGCAATGGTGTGAATAACCTTGTGTGCCCTTCAGAAAATGACTGCGTAATAACCGTGTCCAGCCTTGAAACAGCATAGTTGATTATGTTTCTGAAAGCTCTATTCAGTCATTTCAAAACTTGTCCATGGTTAAAGAGTAACAACATTATTATTTCCTTTTTTCCCAAGGGAATTACCAAATTGCAAAATCCTGTTACGAGGACCCAGGCCTCTGACAACATACTGAGTAGGAAAACCTCACTCAGGATAATTGTGCAGGCGGCTCCCTTGTTCTGAATGGGGTCTCTGGTGCACTTTCGTAAATACTTTAATTTATAGACTATTTTTGGGAAAAAATGTGGCTTATTCATTTCCAGCACATTTTATGATACCCCAAGACATCAGTGAGTTCGGATACTCGTAGTTCACATCGTGGTTTCAGCGATATTGTCTCAGAAGAGCCAGGCAAAATTATTTTTATCTCCAAAAGTTAACAACAAACAGCAATGAGCAAAATTTTCAAATGAGAAGCTTAGATGTTTGTTTGAAAGGCTCTCCAAACTCCTATTCATTGTTATCCCCTCAACCTCAGCAGTATTTATTCTTTCAGGTACCCACTGGGACCACACAGTTTAATCTCATCTCTCATTAAGGAAAGAGGAATAGACCTGAAAATAAGTAAAGTAGGACATGCACTCATCCCCATCAATCTCTTCACTTCTACGAGTAACCAATGTAATCCACAGATGGCCCCTTCTTTGAAAAGTGTTGTAGGCAATAAAAAGTAGAATGCAAAGGAATTAGAATGAAAGATGTTAATGACTACACACGTTTCACCTGAGCTGGGACTTCCCTAGTGGTCCAGTAGCTAAGATTCTGAGCTCCCAATGCAAGGGGCCAAGATTTGATCCCTGGTCAAAGGACTAGATCCCACATGCTGCGACTAAGAGTTCCAATGCCACAACTATAGATTTTGATCTGGCGCAGCCAAATAGATAATTTCATTTTTTAAGTTTCATCTTCTCCAGTGCCTCCCTCTCCTCCATTCAACTCCACTATTTCTTCTGCCCTAAGGACTTTAGGCTGAAGGAATCCAAAATCTGCTCTGATTTCAAAGCTCTCCCTGATCTATGTGTCCTTGAATACTCATGCTTTTTCATTTATAGAAAGTTAAAGTATTCCGTCTGAGAAACAAGGAGCTGGACCAGGTGGTAACAGTAGGAATAAAGACATAGCCACACTTGGCACCTGCCTTTAACAGCATGATCCCATGACTGGAGAAATGTTGTAGGTGCTCAGCCGGTGTATGTCAGACACTCAGAAAATATCTTGTCCCAAAGGGTTAGTACAAAGGGACAGAAACGTTACTTTCAAAACTTCAATTAGGATTAATATTCACACTACAATAATACATAAAACAGACAACAAATAGGTACCTAGTCTATAGCACAAGGAACTCTCCACAATACTCTGTAATGATCTATGTGGGAAAAGAATAAAAAAGAGTGGATACACAGATTTAGAGAACAAACTTATGGTTACCGGGGGAAGGGGTGGGGGAAGGAAGTTTGGGATTGTCACATACATACTGCTATATTTAAAATGGATAACCAACAAGGACCTACGGTAGAGCATAAGGAACTCTGCTCAATATTGTGTAACAACCCAAATGTGAAAAGAATTTGAAAAAGAACAAAATAAAAATATAAAAAATTTTAAAGAGCAGATGTATGTATATGCATAACAAATTCACTTTGCTATTCAACAGAAACTAACCCAACATTGTAAATCAACTATGCTTCAGTGAAAATGAAAAATAAATACATAAATAAATGGATGAATGAATAAAACTTCCCCCATGGAGGACAGATCAAGGCAATGTGAGCAGTGGCTGGAAGTGAACAAGAGTTATTTCACAACATTACTACTCAGGAATGTCTGGTCTCCACATCTCTGCATTGGGAGATATTCCAGAAGACTCAGAAAATTCCATCAAGTACATCTGTAGCAATGGTCTCAGCCATTTTCTATACAAGTTTCTTCTTTCACATGGAAGAAGAGGAGAACAACAAGATGTCACTGGCTGATCTAATATTTCTATGGGAGAAAAGAAGAGGCCTACCTCTCAGAATCCCAAATGAGAAAGAAAAGTTATAACTGGTTGGAAAAAACAAAAAATCTTTCCAATAAGGAAAGCAGCCTCACAGTCAGAGAGCTAAGGAAGAAGTAGGAGTGATGTCTGACAATTATTCTTAATTTTATCTTGAATAAAATATACAAGAAACAATGGTAAAAAACTATTTTTGCTTGATACCTTTTTCTTAGAGTTCTTAATATTTTGATATCTTTAAAAAAAAAACGTATTTCCTTTGAGTTCAATAAAGATAAGACAGTCTCTCCTGACATTCCTCAAATATGCCATCAAAAAGGAGATTTAGGATATATCCCAAGCGAAGTATTCTTTTGGTCTGCAGGGCAAGTGAGGAACATAAAGAGACTACATCATCAGTATCTTCCAGCATTTTACAATCTATGTCATGCAGGCACTTTATTGGGCATTTCTTTTGTATGTGCTTCCATGTTTTGCCTGTAATAACTTCCTCTCCATTCAAGGTTTGTTATTGTTGTTATATTAATAGTATAATAAAGTGAAGGAAACAAATTGATGGACTATGTGGTGAATCCAACCTATTTAGTAAGTGATCACTGATTTCTGTTTTTTAAGTCATGCCATGAGGCATGAGGGATATCTTAGCTCCCTGACCAGGGATCAAAACCATGCCAGGTACAGAGGAAATTTGGAATCTTAACCACTAGACCATCAGGGAAGTTCCAATATGTTTTTAACTAACTAAATTTAATTCTTTTTCTTTTGATGTACCAGCCATGTTTCATAATTTCTTCTCATTTATTTATATTCCTTTTTATTTTATTCAACTGTTCAACTGTGGGCTTGTTTAGACTCCAGAAGGCAACCAAAGAACATGTTTCAATAAATAATTTTAATGTTGCATGGTATTTAAATTTATATTAAAACATAATAAATCCTAAAATTTTTCATCATAGGGAAATTTTTTTTCCTATTTCTTTGATGTTGTTTCTATATGAGATTATGAGTCCTCACTAAACCTACTGTTGTAATCATTTCACGATGTATGTAGCCATGTAGCCATTACCATGTTGTACACATTAAAGCTATTAGTTCAGCTCAGTCACTCAGTCATGTTCGACTATTTGTGACCCCAGGGACTGCAGTACACCAGGTTTCCCTGTCCATCATCAACTCCCAGAGCTTACTCAAGCTCATGTCCACTGAGTGGGTGATGCAATCCAACCATCTCATCCTCTGCCATCCCCTTCTCCTCCTGCCTTCAATGTTACCCAGCATCAGAGTCTTTTCCAGTGAGTCAGTTCTTCACATCAGGTCATCAAAGTATTGGAGCTTTAGCTCCAGAATCAGTCCTTCTAATGACTATTCAGAACTGATTTGACTGGTTTGATCTCCTTGCAGTCCAAGGGATTCCCAGGATCTTCTCCAACACCACAGTTCAAAAGCAGCAAGTCTTCGATGCTCAGCTTTGTTTATGGTCTAACTTTCACATCCATACAGAAGTACTGGAAAAAAACACAGCTTTGACTATATGGGTCTTTATTGGCAAAGTAATGTCTCTGCTTTTTAATATGCTGTCTAAGTTTGTCATTGCTTGTCTTTGAAGAAGCAAGCATCTTTTAATTTCATGACTGCAGTCACCATCTGCAGTGATTTCAGTTCAGTTCAGTTCAGTTCAGTGGCTCAGTCATGTCTGAATCTTTGTGACTCCATAGACTGCATCACGCCAGGCTTCCCTGTCCACAATCAACTCCTGGAGTTTACTCAAACTAACATCCATCAAGTCAGTGATGCCATCCAACCGTCTCATCCTCTGTCATCCCCTTCTCCTCCTGCCTTTAGTCTTTCCCAGCATCAGGGTCTTTTCAAATGAGTCAGTTCTGTGCATCAGGTAGCCAAAGTGTTGGAGTTTCAGCTTCAGCATCAGTCCTTCCAATGAATAGTCAAGACTGATCTCCTTTAGGATGAATTGGCTGGATCTCCTTGCAGTCCAAGGAACTCTCAAGAGTCTTCAACACCACAGTTCAAAAGCATCAATTCTTCAGCACTCAGCATTTTTTATAGTCCAACTCCCACTTCTGTACATTACTACTGGAAAAATCATAGCTTTGACTAGACGTACCTTTGTTGCAAAGTTGGCAAAGTAATGTCTCTATTTTTAATACGCTCTCTAGGTTGGTCATAGCTTTTCTTCCAAGGAGTAAGTGTCTTTTAATTTCATGGCTGCAGTCACCACCTGCAGTGATTTTGGAGCCCAACAAAATAAAGTCTCTCACTGTTTCCATTGTTTCCCCATCTATTTGCCATGAAGTGATGGGACCAGATGCCATGATCTTAGTTTTCTAAACGCTGAGTTTTAAGCCAACTTTTTCACTCTCCTCTTTCACTTTCATCAAGAGGTTCCTTAGTTTCTTGTTCACTTTCTGCCATAAGGATGGTGTCATTGGCATATCTGAGGTTATTCATATTTCTCCTGGCAATACTGATTCCAGCTTGTGCTTCATCTACCCTGGCATTTTGCATGATGTACTCTGCATATAAGTTAAATAAGTAGTGTGACAAAATACAGCCTTAATGTACTCCTTTCACTACTTGAAATCAGTCTGTTGTTCCATGTACTGTTCTCACTGTTGTTTTCTTGACCTGCATATAGATTTCTCAGGAGATGGGTCAGGTGGTCTGGTATTTCCATCTCTTGAAGAATTTTCCACAGTGTGTTGTGATCCACACAGTCAAAGGCCTTGGCATAGTCAGTAAAGCAGAAATAGATGTTTTTCTGGAATTCTCTTGCTTTTTCTATGATCCAATGGATGTTGGCAATTTGATCTCTGGTTCCTCTGCCTTTTCTAAATCCAGTTTGAACATTTCAAAGTTCTCGATTTACACAGTATTGAAACCTAGCTTGGGAGAATTTTGAGCATTACTTTGCTAGTGCATGAGACGAGTGCAATTGTGCAGTAGTTTGAACTTTCTTTGGCATTGCTTTTCTTTGGGATTGGAATGAAAACTGACCTTTTCCAGTCCTGTGGCCACTGCTGAGTTTTTCAAATTTGCTGGCATATTGAGTTCAACACTTTAACGCATCATCTTTGAGGATATCTCAATAAAACTGGAAATGTGTATATACTTATCATGTATATATTTATTATATACACATATAAAATACATACATAATATATATGCTTATATTTATGTGGCCTTCCCTGGTGGCTCAGACAGTAAAAATTTCACCTGCAATGTAGGAGACCAGGGTTCAATCCCTGAGTCAGGAAGATTCCCTGGATATTGGAATAGCCACCCACTCCAGTATTCTTGCCAGGAGAATTTCATGGACAGAGGAGACTGAAAGGCTTTTATACACTGTAATATTTATTTATTTGTAATTTTTTATGGTTTAGTGACATCACCTTACATTTTACAAAAATAATATACTTGAAAAGACCAATTTAATAACATCTAGTTGATAATCTTCAAGGTCTGGAGTATTAGGTAACTGTTCAGGAATCAAACATCTTTCTAAGTCTCTAAAAGATAACACCCAACATCATAGGACTGTTAGGAGTACAGACTCAAGAGTTTTTAATATTCTTGAAACAGTGTCTGCTATAAGCCAGGGTTAAGGAGGAAAGGGATTTGAAATGTAGAAGAAGTTGAGAATTGTTGGAATTTTATCACATTATAGCTGTGTCTAGAGATTTCCCAAAAATATAATCAGTTCAAATTGTACAAATTGAATGTCATCAAGCAGATAAAATCTTACCTGGTAAGCACAAAAATAGCATGAGAGATATTGTCTTAAAATATTTTTTAATTTAACTCAGTAAACATGACAGCATCTTTAGTTAGACTGGGCAGCTTGGAGTCTTTGGTGTGAATTTGGGGATGTAGATATCTACAGTCCTAAAGACAATGGGGAGAAGAGCTGGAGAATATGAAAAAAAATGAAATGAACAGAGCAATAACATCTTATATGCATGATAAATCTCTACACATTTCCTTCAATCTAATTGTCCTTAAAACAACAGCCTGGTAACAAGTAAAAACAACTGGAATGAACTAGTCTTTGTCATGTTTTGATACACAAAAATATTTGCAGGTGTGTTGACCAAAGTCCAGCATTATGATCTACATTTCTATGCTTTGAATATCATGCAATAACTATATAATATCGCAATTAAAATTGCCTTCATCTATCATGTACTATTTGTAGAACATATGTCTATGGATTGTGCTAAAGTATTACAAACTCATTAGACAATAACACCCTTGGTTGCATTGTAACATGAAGACTCATGAAATAAGAATATTCATGATTTTTTTCTAAAGCTGTAATAAAAATAAAAGGTGTTTTCTTTATTTTACTATCTTTCACATAGAATATTTTCTACATATAAGAAGGAGAAATATAGGCAAAAAAATAAACAAGAATCTATGAATAGACAAATAACTTGACATAGTGTGATTGTAAGAGTAGATAAGTTCAAGAAAAAAGAGGAGAAGAAATGGAATAAATTGGAAGGAGAAGAAAGGGAAGAGAAGTAAAGAAAAGCACAATAAGGCAATTCAGAGACAATCAATAGGAATCTTTTAAAAAATAAGGCAGAAACTTCATGCACTATAAATTATAGTATTCTTGACCTTATAATACTATGAGTAAGTAAAAATGTATTATTTTCTCAATGGCTATGGTCAATTTCGAGATGTGAAAAGACACTAGGCAACTCCTGAATCTTCCAGCTAAGTAATTACTGGTCATGTGGCATTACTTTAAAATTATTTAACAGTAAACTTGTGGTTACCATGGGGAGAAGAGGAGAGGAATAAATCGGGAGATCGGTACTGACACATACACACTGCTATATATAAAATAGATAACTAATTAGAACTTACTGTATAGCACAGGGAACTCTACTCATACTCTGTAATGGCCTATATGGGGAGCAAATCTGAAAAAGAGAGGATATACTATATGCATAACTGATTCACTTTGCTGTACCATGAAACTAACACAACATTGTAAATCAATGGTACTCCAATAAAAATTTACAAATAAACAAATAAAAAATTACTTAACAGTAATGTCATCAGTGACTCCAGATGAATAAATTTTTTTTCTTTTTATTTTGTGTTGAGGCATAGCAAATTAACAATGTTGTGATCGTTTCAGGTGAACGGTGAAGGGACTCAGTCGTACATATGCAGGTATCCATTCTCTCCCAAACTCCCCTCCCATCCAGGCTGCCACATAACATTGAGCAGAATTACATGTGCTATACCACAGGTCCTTGTGGGTTATCCATTTTAAATATTGCACTGTGTGCATGTCCATCCCAAACTCCCTAACTACCCCTTCCCTCCATCCTTCCCTCTGGCAGCCCTAAGTTCCTTCTCTAAGTCTGTGAGTCTGTTTCTGTTTTGTAAGTTAATTTGTATTATTTCTTTTTAGAGAGATGAATATTTTTTATCTACTCCACTTTCTCTTTTGTTTCATCCTTCTAATAGTTGAACATGATTCACATGTCAATGATGCAGAGTTAAATCGTCAGATCAGTTCAGTACAGTTCAGTTGCTCAGTCGTGTCCAGCTCTTTGTGACCCCATGGACTGCAGCATGCCAGGCCTCCCTGTCCATTGCCAACTCCCGAAGTTTACTCAAACTCATATCCATTGAGTCGGTGATGCCATCCAACCATCTCCTCCTCTGTCATCCCCTCCTCCTTCTACCTTCAATCTTTCCCAGCATCAGGGTATTTTCAGATGAGTCGGTTCTTCGCATCAGGTAGCCAAAGTGTTGGAATTTCAGCTTCAGCATCAGTCCTTCCAATGAATATTCAGGACTGATTTCCTTTAGGATGGACTGGTTGGATCTCCTTGCCGTCCAAGGGACTTTCAAGAGTCTTCTCCAACACCACAGTTCAAAAGCATTAATTCTTCAGCACCCAGCTTTCTTCATAATCCAACTCTCACATCCATATGTGACTACTGGAAAAACCATAGCTTTGACTAGGCAGACCTTTGTTGGCAAAGTAATGTCTCTGCTTTTTAATATGCTGTCTAGCTTGGTCATAACTTTCTTCCAAGGAGCAAGTATCTTTTAATTTCATGGCTGCAATCACCATCTGCAATGATTTTGAAGGCCCCCAAAATAAAGTCTCTCACTGTTTTCATTGTTTCCCCATCTATGAAGTGATGGGACCAGGTGCCATGATCTTAGTTTTCTGAATGTTAAGTTTTAAGCTGACTTTTTCACTCTCCTCTTTAACTTTCATCAAGAAGCCCTTTAGTTTTTCTTCGCTTTCTGCCATAAATGTGGTGTCATCTGCATATTGAGGTTATTCATATTTCTCCTGGCAATCTTGTTTCCAGATTGTGCTTCCTCCAGCCCAGCGTTTCTCATGATGTACTCTGCATATAAGTTAAACAAGCAGGGTGACAATATATAGCCTTGACGTACTCCTTTCCCATGTCCAGTCCTAACTATTGCTTCCTGACCTGCATGCAGATTTCTCAAGAGGTAGGTAAGTTGATCTGGTACGCTCATCTCGAAGAATTTTCCTTAGTTTGGTGTGGTCCACACAGTCAAAGGCTTTGGCATAGTCAATAAAGCAAAAGTGTATATTTTTCTCGAGCTCTCTTGATTTTTTGATAATCCAACGGATGTTGGAAATTTGATCTCTGGTTCCTCTGCCTTTTCTAAGTCCAGCTTGAACATCTGGAAGTTCACAGTTCATGTACTGTTGAAGCCTGACTTGGAGAATTAGTCTGAATGTATAAAATCTCATTTGCTTAAAAGACATTTCCTTCATTACCAAATCTGTTATGGGAACAGAAACAAAGGGTAAGACCTCTGGTTCTCTGTTATTTCCTCTCATAACATCTGCTCAAAATGTTCTATATTTCTTAAATGGAAGGATGTTTCATCTGACATGATATATGAGGTCATAGTGAGAGATATTTGCACAGAGCTTATCTGTATCTGTTTTATGAATCGAGTTGTCTGTGAGGCTCTTAACTAGAGGTTATGGAATATGGAAATCGATAAAAGACGAAAAGATTTGTGAGGAATGTGCTGTAGAAGAAAATTAAAGCCCTGGTTTCAGGCAAGATTACTGTGAAGCCTGTCCCCAGTCACCTGATCCCCTCTGCACTTGTCCTCATTCATGGTGCCTCTTTCTCTGATCTGGCTTCCTCACCACCCCAGCAGACACTTATTTCTTTTACCATCCAGTGGTCAAACAACTCCATGAGGATATTATCTGATTTATAGAGTCACATAAAAGTGTATTGGAAGGATTGTGTGTGCTCAGTCACTCAGTCATCTCTGACTCTGAGATCCTTTGGATTGTAGCCACCAAATTCCTCTTTCCGTGGGATTTTTCAGGCCATTTTCTCCTTCAGGGAACTTCCCAACCCGGAGAGTGTATCTGTGTCTCCTGTATCTCCTGCATTGCAGGTGGATTCTTTACTAACAAGCCATGATTACCATTCCTGAAAGCATTTGCATCAAGAAATATATACTTTTGGGGACTTCCCTGTTGACCAGTGGTTAAGAATCTGCTTTGCAATGCAGGGACTGTGGGTTTGAACCCTGATTAGGGAACTAAGATCTCACATACAGCAGGGCATCTGAGCCCATACACGTCAATTAGAGCGTAGACGAAGACCCATTGTGGTCCCCTCCACAAAATATATATATATATGTATATATATATATATATATATACACTCATTTTTTTTCAGATTATTTTCCTTTATAGGTTATTACAAAATACTGAGAATAGCTGCCTGTACTATACAGTAAGTTCTTGCTGGTTATCTCTTTTATATATAGTAATGTTATATATATGTTACATCTAAGCTCCTAATTTATCTCTCCCCACTTTCTTTTCCTTTTGGTAACCGTAAGTTTCTTTTCTGCATCTGTGGGTCTATTTCTATTTTGTAAATAAGTTCATTTGTGTGCATATATATATATATACATATATATACACACACACACACATATATGTATATATAAGATTCCACATATGAGTAACATTGTATGGTATTTGTCTTTCTCTGTCTGGTTTACTTCACTCAGTGTAATAATCTTAGATCCATCCACATTATTGCAAATGGCATTATTTCATTCTTTTCATGGCTGTGTAATACTACATCATATAAATATATCACTTTTTTTTTATCCATTCATTTGTTGATGGACATTTAGGTTGCTTCCATGTCTTGGCTATTGTAATTAGTGCAGCAGTGAACATTGGGGTGCATGTATCTTTTTAAATAATAATTATTTTCTGGATATATGCCCAGGAGTGGAATCATGTGACCTATGATCACATCAAAGTCCGATTTTCAGTTTTTTAAGGAAACTCCATACTGTTCTCCATAGTGGCTGTGTCAGTTGACATTCTTTTTTTTTCTTTTTTTTTTTTCATTTATTTTTATTAGTTGGAGGCTAATTACTTTTCAATATTGTAGTGGTTTTTGCCATACATTGACATGAATCAGCCATGGATTTACACGTGTTTCCCATCCTGATCCCCCCTCCCACCTCCCTCCCCATGCCATCCCTCTGGGTCTTCCCAGTTTCTTATCAACAGTGTAGGAAAGTTCCTTTAAAAAACACAAACTTGAGTATAAAGAAATGAAATAGAATGACATTTCAAACATAGTTTAGCTGAAAGGGCTTGGGACTGGTAGAAGCAGTGGCGAAAATACAAAGTGGTAACTTCTGATGCACTGTGTAGAGATGTATCTAACACATTTATACACAGCCCCTAGTCTTTATACCACAGTCTTACTAATTATTGAAACTGTTTGGCACTATGGAAAGAGTTTTAGATCAAGAATGAAGATCTGACATATAGTTCTAGATTTTCTCACCCGATCTGAATGATTCAGACTATCTTACTCGTTTCTTCATTTCCACAGCAACTTCCTTTTAGCTGTTTTATTTTTAAAGTATAGAAATTGAGTTATTGTGTGCAGTATAAAATAAAAACATCCTTCCAAATTAGCAAATATTGAAGTTTAACAGAACACTCTATTAGCATCTCTTGGCTGAATTAAAATGCTGGCTTCCTGTGAAATTTCCTATTGTTGAACCCTGTCAAGAGTTCCATTTGTAAATCCAAATGACATAATTTAAAATGAGTTATGACTTCCTATTCAAACTCCCACAGAGGCTCTGAGCTGATAAGGAATCTTTTGAAAGGGACTGTTCCTCCCAAGGGATTTAGAACCTAACAAAGAAAAAGGTAAGTAAATGTTTACTGGTGTTTTGGAAACAAGAAAGCAATTTGAGTTCAGTAAGTGAGCAGATAGTCTAAGTACAATAGTAATACGACTATAAAGATTCTTGAGATACACAACCTATTGGATTTCCTGTTTAGTTTTACTTTGAGAAATTCTAATTTTTTGCTCAGGGGTCTTTTGCTTATTTATGATTACATAATTTTATTAGTAAGTAACAACTTTTGCTACTCTATGCTCCAGTTTATAATGGAAGGAAAAAGTGTGGAAAACACAAACAGAAGCACACATAACCCAAGCACAAACTCATAAATGACCACAGCTCTGGAATGCACCATAAAAATACTTGACCATCAGGCAAAGAAAAAATTAGCAGGTCGGGAAGAGAAGTTGAAGGAATTTTCTACAGTGGCGATTAAAGTGACAGAGCCAAAACCTGGATGGAGGGGAGTTTGGGGGAGAATAAACACACGGATATATGAGGCTGAGTCCCTTTGTTGCCCACCTGAAGCTATCACTACATAGTTAATCAGCTATACTTCAATACAAATTAAAAAATTTAAAAAAAAAAAAAAAAAGAAAGAAAGAAAGTGACTGAGCCAAACTTGGTCATAAAGTTTGACCAAGCTCTCTGAAGGACTTAGGTAGTAATTTGTAATAGTCTTCTTTTATTCTTACATCCTCACATGAAAGCGTAGAAAATTTGTTATAACTTTGTAAACGACTATAGTCCTGTACTTAATTTTGATAAGATACTCTTTGTAATAAGCAGGGTTTTTTTTTTTTTCTCTTTATAAGATTTTGTAGACTAAAATTCTTTCCCCCAGATTACCTTTCATGCTATCTAAAATTTGAATTTTAGATACATAGTTGGACCTATGTATCCAACTTTACTTGACATCTCTTAGATTTCTCAAAGGTACCTCAAACTCAGTGTGACAGCACTTAAAACCACAACTTCATCTCACACCTGATTAGTGCTGCCTTTCTCAGTGAATGACATATGCATTCGATTGTCATCCTTGACAATTGTCACCATTGATACTTCCATCTTCAGGTCTGTTGATATTACTTTGAAAATATCCCTTAAATCTATGTACACCTCTCTTGCTTTCCATTGTCACCACCTGTAATTCAAACAAGGTCTCCTAGGGTACCCCCCTAATCTGGTTTTCCATATAGTTTCTGCTTCTTACCATTGATCCCCTCATCTGTGGGGAGATGGTAAGATGGAGATGGGGAGTGGTAAGATGTTTCTTACCATTGATCCAGCCATCTGTGGGGGCTCATTAGAATATAAATCTTATCACATTATCTCACTTTGACAAATTCTTCAAAAGTAATACATTTCTTTTCAAGTAAAGAGAAGACTCCTTGACATGTTCTAGGAAGTTCTGACTGACCTAACTCCATATCACCTCAGCTCTAAACTTCTTAACTGCTCTTTTCTTCCTCACAGTCCTCATTCAAACTTATGGCTTCTCTCTGATTCTGAATATGACAGCATATGTTGACAAGGGTGTGGAGAAATCAGAACTCTCATATAATGCTGGCTGAAATGTAAAATGAAGCAGTCCCATTTTAGAACAATTTGGTAGTTTCTCAACAAATAACACACAAAGGGATTCCTATAAGGATAACAGCTGATCTATCAATAGAAACCCTCCAGGCCAGAAGGGAATGGCAGGATATACTTAAAGTAATGAAAGAGAATAACCTACAGCCTGGATTACTGTACCCAGCAAGGATCTCATTCAGATATGAAGGAGAATTCAAAAGCTTTACAGACAAGCAAAAGCTGAGAGAATTCAGCACCACCAAACCAGCTCTTCAACAAATGCTAAAGGATCTTCTCTAGACAGGAAATGCATAAAGGCTGTATAAACGTGAATCCAAAACAACAAAGTAAATAACACCATACACAAAAATAAACTCAAAATGGATTAAAGATCTAAATGTAAGACCAGAAACTATAAAACTCCTAGAGGAGAACATAGGCAAAACACTCTCCAACATAAATTGCAGCAAGATCTTCTATGACCCACCTCCCAGAATATTGGAAATAAAAGCAAAAATAAACAAATGGGACCTAATGAAAATTAAAAGCTTTTGCACAACAAAGGAAACTATAAGTAAGGTGAAAAGACAGCCCTCAGATTGGGAGAAAATAATAGCAAATGAGGAAACAGACAAAGGATTAATCTCAAAAATATACAAGCAACTCCTGAAGCTCAATTCCAGAAAAATAAATGACCCAATCAAAAAATGGGCCAAAGAACTAAACAGGCATTTCTCCAAAGAAGACATACAGATGGCTAACAAACACATGAAAAGATGCTCCACATCACTCATTATCAGAGAAATGCAAATCAAAACCACAATGAGGTACCATTACACGCCAGTCAGGATGGCTGCTAAAAGTCTACAAGCAATAAATGCTGGAGAGGGTGTGGAGAAAAGGGAACCCTCTTACACTGTTGGTGGGAATGCAAACTAGTACAGCCACTATGGAGAACAGTGTGGAGATTTCTTAAAAAACTGGAAATAGAACTGCCATATGACCCAGCAATACCACTTCTGGGCATACACACTGAGGAATCCAGATCTGAAAGAGACACGTGCACCCCAATGTTCATCGCAGCACTGTTTATAATAGCCAGGACATGGAAGCAACCTAGATGCCCATCAGCAGACGAATGGATAAGGAAGCTGTGGTACATATACACCATGGAATATTACTCAGCCGTTAAAAAGAATTCATATGAATCAGTTCTAATGAGATGGATGAAACTGGAGCCCATTATACAGAGTGAGGTAAGCCAGAAAGATAAAGAACATTACAGTATACTAACACATATATACGGAATTTAGAAAGATGGCAACGATGGCCCTATATGCAGGGCAGAAGAAGAGACGCAGAAGTACAGAACAGACTTTTGAACTCTGTGGGAGAAGGGGAGGGTGGGATGTTTCGAAAGAACAGCATGTATATTATCTATGGTGAAACAGACCACCAGCCCGGGTGGGAGGCATGAGTCAAGTGTTCGGGCCTGTTGGGCTGGGAAGATCCAGAGGAATCGGGTGGAGAGGGAGGTGGGATGGGAGACCGGGGTGGGGAATTCGTGTAACTCTATGGCTGATTCATATCAATGTATGACAAAACCCACTGAAAAATAAAAAAAAATTTTTTAAAATTAAAAAAACTAGAACAAGATGAAGTTGTAAAATATGTTTTATAAATAGTGTTTTTAGCACACAATTTATTTCAAAAATAGCAGTTACTGTTGTTGAAATAAATTCTTGGTTTAGGATAAAGCCACTCCTTGCTCCTGCCCAGGGTGCTATGTGGGCAAATCAAAACTTGAATATCTTAATTTTCTTGTAAAAGGTCCACTTTAACAGAAACTCGGTATATACAGTCAGTCAAACCCTAAATGCCAAGCCAACCCAGTTCCTTCTCAGCTCAAAGGTGGTATGTAGCCCTGGTCAAGCAAATATTTCCCATTTTTCTGTTCCTGTTCTTTATTTTCTAATGTATAAAAGTTTCCTGCTTTATGCCCCATTTTGCAGTTCTCTGAAAGGAGACTGTTCATGAAGTTTTAAACAAAGTTTGCTTTGTTTATCTATTTAAAAAAATAAATAAATAAATGGCAACGGGACCACACCTATCAATAATTACCTTAAATGTAAATGGGTTGAATGCCTCAACCAAAAGACAAAGATTGGTTGAATGGATACAAAAACAAGACCCCTATATATGCTGTCTACAAGAGACCCACCTCAAAACAAGAGACACACCTCAAAACAAGAGACACACACAGACTAAAAGTGAAGGGCTGGAAAAAAATATTTCACGCAAACGGAGACCAAAAGAAAGCAGGAGTCGCAATACTCATATCAGATAAAATTGACTTTCAAATAAAGGATGTGAAAAGAGACAAAGAAGGACACTACATAATGATCAAAGGATCAATCCAAGAAGAAGATATAACAATTATAAATATAGATGCACCCAACATAGGAGCACCACAATATGTACGGCAAACGCTAAGGAGTATGAAAGCGGAAATTAATAGTAACACAATAATAGTGGGAGACTTTAATACCCCACTCACAACTATGGATAGATCAACTAAACAGAAAATTAACAAGGAAACACAAACCTTAAATGACACAATGGGCCAGCTAGACCTTATTGATATCTATAGGACATTTCACTCCAAAACAATCAACTTCACCTTTTTCTCAAGTGCACACGGAGCCTTCTCCAGAATAGATCACATCCTGGGCCATAAATCTGGTCTTGGAACATTCAAAAAAATTGAAATCATTCCAGTCATCTTTTCTGACCACAGTGCAGTAAGATTAGATCTCAATTACAGGAAAAAAATTGTTAAAAATTCAAACATATGGAGGCTAAATAACACGCTTCTGAATAATCAACAAATCATAGAAGAAATCAAAAAAGAAATCAAAATATGCATAGAAATGAATGAAAATGAAAACACAACAACCCAAAACCTATGGGACACTGTAAAAGCAGTGCTAAGGGGAAGGTTCATAGCATTACAGGCTTACATCAAGAAACAAGAAAAAAGCCATATAAATAACCTAACTCTACACCTAAAGCAATTAGAGAAGGAAGAAATGAAGAATCCCAGGGTTAGTAGAAGGAAAGAAATCTTAAAAATTAGGGCAGAAATAAATGCAAACGAAACTAAAGAGACCATAGCAAAAATCAACAAAGCTAAAAGCTGGTTTTTTTAAAAAAATAAACAAAATTGACAAACCATTAGCAAGACTCATTAAGAAACAAAGAGAGAAGAACCAAATTAACAAAATTAGAAATGAAAATGGAGAGATCACAACAGACAACACTGAAATACAAAGGATCATAAGAGAATACTACCAGCAGCTCTATGCCAATAAAATGGACAACTTGGAAGAAAAGGACAAATTCTTAGAAAAGTATAACTTTCCAAAACTGAACAAGGAATAAATAGAAGATCTTAACAGAACCATCACAAGAAAGGAAATCGAAACTGTAGTCAAAAATCTTCCAGCAAACAAAAGCCCAGGACCAGATGGCTTCACAGCTGAATTCTACCAAAAATTTAGAGAAGAGCTAACACCTATCTTACTCAAACTCTTCCAGAAAATTGCAGATGAAGGTAAACTTCCAAACTCATTCTATGAGGCCACTATCACCCTAATTCCAAAACCAGACAAAGATGCCACAAAAAAAGAAAACTACAGGCCAATATCACTGATGAACATAGATGCAAAAATCCTTAACAAAATTCTAGCAAACAGAATCCAACAACATATTAAAAAAATCATATATCATGACCAAGTGGGCTTTATCCCAGGAATGCAAGTATTCTTTAATATCTGCAAATCAATCAACGTAATACACCACATTAATAAATTGGAAGATAAAAACCATATGATTATCTCAATAGATGCAGAGAAAGCCTTTGACAAAATTCAACACTCATTTATGATTAAAACTCTCCAGCAAGCAGGAATAGAAGGAACATACCTCAACATAATAAAGGCTATATATGACAAACCCACAGCAAGCATCACCCTCAATGGCGAAAAATTGAAAGCATTTCCCCTGAAATCAGGAACAAGACAAGGGTGCCCACTCTCACCACTGCTATTCAACATAGTGTTGGAAGTTTTGGCCACAGCAATCAGAGCAGAAAAAGAAGCAAAAGGAATCCAGATAGGAAAAGAAGAAGTGAAACTCTCGCTGTTTGCAGATGACATGATCCTCTACATAGAAAACCCTAAAGACTCTTCCAGAAAATTACTAGAGCTAATCAATGAATATAGTAAAGTTGCAGGATATAAAATTAACACACAGAAATCCCTTGCATTCCTATATACTAACAATGAGAAAACAGAAAGAGAAATTAAGGAAACAATACCATTCACCACTGCAACAAAAAGAATAAAATACTTAGGAGTATATCTACCTAAAGAAACAAAAGACCTATACATAGAAAACTATAAAACACTGATGAAAGAAATCAAAGAGGACACAAACAGATGGAGAAACATACCATGCTCATGGATTGGAAGAATCAATATTGTCAAAATGGCTATTCTACCCAAAGCAATCTATAGATTCAATGCAATCCCTATCAAGCTACCAATGGTATTTTTCACAGAACTAGAACAAATAATTTCACAATTTGTATGGAAATACAAAAATCCTCGAATATCCAAAGTAATCTTGAAAAAGAAGAATGGAACTGGAGGAATCAACCTGCCTGACTTCAGACTCTACTACAAAGCCACAGTCATCAAGACAGTATGGTACTAGCACAAAGACAGAAATATAGATCAATGGAACAGAATAGAAAGCCCAGAGGTAAATCCACGAACCTATGGACACCTTATCTTTGACAAAGGAGGCAAGGATATATAATGGAAAAAAGACAACCTCTTTAACAAGTGGTGCTGGGAAAACTGGTCAACTCCTCATAAAAGAATGAAACTAGAACACTTTCTAACACCATACACAAAAATAAACTCAAAATGGATTAAAGATCTAAATGTAAGACCAGAAACTATAAAACTCCTAGAGGAGAACATAGGCAAAACACTCTCCAACATAAATTGCAGCAAGATCTTCTATGACCCACCTCCCAGAATATTGGAAATAAAAGCAAAAATAAACAAATGGGACCTAATGAAAATTAAAAGCTTTTGCACAACAAAGGAAACTATAAGTAAGGTGAAAAGACAGCCCTCAGATTGGGAGAAAATAATAGCAAGTGAAGCAACAAACAATGGATTAATCTAAAAAATATACAAGCAACACCTGCAGCTCAATTCCAGAAAAATAAATGACCCAATCAAAAAATGGGCCAAAGATCTAAACAGACATTTCTCCAAAGAAGACATACAGATGGCTAACAAACACATGAAAAGATGCTCAACATCACTCATTATCAGAGAAATGCAAATCAAAACCACAATGAGGTACCATTACACGCCAGTCAGGATGGCTGCTATCCAAAAGTCTACAAGCAATAAATGCTGGAGAGGGTGTGGAGAAAAGGGAACCCTCTTACACTGTTGGTGGGAATGCAAACTAGTACAGCCACTATGGAAAACAGTGTGGAGATTTCTTAAAAAACTGGAAATAGAACTGCCATATGACCCAGCAATCCCACTTCTGGGCATACACACTGAGGAATCCAGATCTGAAAGAGACACGTGCACCCCAATGTTCATCGCAGCACTGTTTATAATAGCCAGGACATGGAAGCAACCTAGATGCCCATCAGCAGACGAATGGATAAGGAAGCTGTGGTACATATACACCATGGAATATTACTTAGCCGTTAAAAAGAATTCATATGAATCAGTTCTAATGAGATGGATGAAACTGGAGCCCATTATACAGAGTGAGGTAAGCCAGAAAGATAAAGAACATTACAGCATACTAACACATATATATGGAATTTAGAAAGATGGTAATGATAACCCTACATGCAAAACAGAAAAAGAGACACAGAAGTACAGAACAGACTTTTGAACTCTGTGGGAGAAGGTGAGGGTGGGATGTTTTGAAAGAAAAGCATGTATATTATCTATGGTGAAACAGATCACCAGCCCAGGTGGGATGCATGAGACAAGTGCTCGGGCCTGGTGCACTAGGAAGACCCAGAGGAATCGGGTGGAGAGGGAAGTGGGAGGGGGGGATCGGAATGGGGAATACATGTAACTGTATGGCTGATGCATATCAACGTATGACAAAACCCACTGAAATGTTGTGAAGTATTTAGCCTCCAACTAATAAAAAAAAAAAGAAAAAAAAAAAAAGAACAATTTGGTAGTTTCTCAAAATGTTAAACTCAGAGTTCTCATATTACCTAGAAATTTCACTCATAGGTATCTACCAAGAGAAATTTTTCAAGAGGTTCACAAAAGACTTGTACATGAATACCCATATGTATTCATTCACAAAATTCATACATATTTAGTTTTATTCATTACAGTCAGAACATGGAAATAGCCCAAATGCCCATCAATCTGATAAATCGATAAACAGAATGTGGTATACAATGAAATATTATCCAGCAATGAATGTGAATGAAGTGATACATTTTACAAAATGTATGAGTCTTAGAAATAAATTAAGTGAACGAAATCAATTACAAAGGACCAAATAATATATGATTCTATTTAGATGAAAAGTCCAAAATAGACAAATACATAGAAACCAAAATTAGATTAGTAGTTCTAGAGGCTGGAGGGAAAGAGGAATATGGAGAGTGACTACTTAATGGGCAATGGGGTTTCTTTGAGGGATGCTTAAAATGTTGAAAGTTAGGTTCTAGCAATTGTTGCACATCTCTCAGAATGTATGAAAAACCACCATGCGTGTACACTAAAGGAGTGAATTTTATGGCATATGAATTATATCTAAAAACTGTTATAAAAATAAATACAGCCTATTAGCTAGTGGAAATCTAATAATGTGTACAAAATGTAGGGGTGCAAGGACTGAGGAAAGGCATGGAACAGATGGGATAGATGATGTGAATAAAGTCTGAATTACTTGCCTTTCACCCAGCCTTATCTGTCGACACCTTGGGAGTCAGTTTCATCAGGTTTTGGCTGCCCAGACACATAAATATTAAAAAAAAAATAATAACCGTAGTGTTTAGTGTTGAATGGAAAATATGTTCCAGAACTTTCAAGCATATAATTCCCAAGAGTTTAAGCTTCGGGCAAATCCAGTTTCCCCAGCTAGATCTCTAACAGAGATCATTACAGCAGGTCAGCTACACCTGAGTTTATTCAGTGATGTATTTTTTATTTTTAAATTTTTTTCTCTCTTCAAAGACTCATAAATACAAGAATTGCCAGGAGACAAGAACCTCTCAAACAGTTTATTCTCACAGGATGTTGAATAAGTAGTCTTTAAAACCCACTTCATTTATCTGGTTGTTAACTGTGTAACCAAAACAATTCAGGTCTCCAAATGCTTGCTCACATACTGAAAACCTAAACAATATTACGTAGCGCACTAAAGACAGGAAATGCCTCCTGGATACTGTTGCAATACTGAGCACTTTGGTACCATAGTCAAACTTATCCAGGAGGAAATGCGGTCTCTTTTATCAATGCCAATGCTCAGAAATTACAGCAATCAAATTCCCAATCTTCTCTCTATAGACTAAATCTGTGCAAAAAAAAAAAAAGGTTTAGACTGTCCAAGCCAGAGTTCATATATATCATTAACCTAGGGCACAGTTTTTATGGCGCTGTTGGCTACCTGTTAGTACTGTTTCATCAATCTCACACAATGAGTAAATAATAGCATGAAAAATGCAATTAAAAAAAATGTGAGAGTGTACTAAAGTTGAATTTTTATTGTAATCCAGGAAATGAAAAGCTTGCCATTCATTTCTCCTTGCACATCGGTGGATCAAAGTAACAAGAACAAGTTGTTCTATTAATAACAAAAACTTGCATCACAAACTATACATATATTTAGTGACCTTAAAATTTCCGGCAAAAGAAATGTCATGTCAAAAGACCACTGTGATCACGAAAGAGTAGCAATCTATGGACCAGGAAGAAATGTGTCTTAGCAGACTCAGTGACCAATCCCTGGATAATATTGGGCAACTGCATTTTATAATATAATAGAGGAGTGCTGAGTCAGAGTTGAAGTTAGCCTGTAATGATAGACTAGTAGAATCAGAAAACAATATGAACAAATGACATAATCCTCACATTTCCACTGACTCACTAAAGTGGACTATATCTTGACCTCCAGTGGGGATGTCAGCTGTACTCTCGTCTGCATAGGTCTCATACTGGACAAGAAGAGAGGAAAACAAAATCCTGAAAGGTTTGGAATGGGGAAAGTCAAGCATTTTTGTGGGGTGCTCAGTCGCTCAGTCGTGTCCAACTCTTTTTGACCCCATGGACTGTAGCCTGCCAGGTTCTTCTGTCCATGGGATTCTCCAGGCAAGAATACTGAAGTGGGTCGCCATTTCCTCCTCCAGGGGATATTCCCAAACCTGGTATCAAATTGGCATCTCCTGCATTGGCAGGCGGATTCTTTACCACTGGGCCACCTGGGGAGGGTCAAGGAAAGTTCTTTATGACAGTTTTCCTGCCTAGTAGAATATCTACAGAAAAACTTATCTTGTATTGTGAATGTTAGTTTGCCATTAGTATTTGGTTTGTACTATTAAACCTTTTTTATTGAGATGTATTTTACTGTAGCGAAGTAGATAGACTTCAAAGATACAGTTTTGACAAATGGATTAGCTCATGTATTCTACACCCTATCAAAATATAAAACATTTTTATGGGTCCGGAAAATTTTGCTTATGCCTCTTTCTAGTCAAGCGCTTTTCGGCAGAAATAGCTTTTTTTCATATTCTTCATCACCATTAAAAAGCACTTTTTTGTACTACCAGTTTATGTAAATATATATTCCTTTATGTCAGGATTCTTTCATTCTGTATAATACTTCTGTGTGCATCTGTAATTTATTCCTTTTTATAACTGAGTGGTATCCCATTGTATATTTGTCTATCTATTCTTCCATTATTGAAAATCTAGTCTGTTTCCTGGTTTGACCTATTAGAAATAAATTACTGTGAATATTGTTGTACAAGTTTTCTGAGACATATTCTTTCTCTTGAATAAAACTGGACTTGCTGGGTCATAAGGTAGAAGTATGTTTAAGTGTTTCAAAAACTGCCAGTTTTCCAAAATAGATACACCATTTTACACTTCCACCAACAATACTCTATTATTTACACATTCATCAACATTTGATTATGTCTTTTCATTTTAGCGTTTCTAGTGAGTGAGTGAGTGTTAGTCACTCAATTGTGTCTGACTCTTTGCAACCCCGTGGACTGTAGCCCACCAGGCTCCTCTGTCCATGGGATTCTCCAGGCAAGAATACTGGAGAGGGTGGTCATTCCCTTCTCCAGGGGATCTTCCCGACCCAGGGATCGAACCTGGGTCTCCCACATTGCAGGCACATTCTTTACTGTCTGAACTACCAGGGAAGCCCAATCTTTCTAGTGGCTACCTGTAATTATTTCACATGATAGTTTTAACTGGCATTCTTCTAATGATTAAAGATGCTGAACATATTTTCATGTGCCTATTGACCATTTGTATACCTTTTTTGTGAAGTATATGCAAGTCTGCTAGTCATTTTTATACTTAGCTGGTTATTTTTGTATTATTGAAATGTAGCTAACTTTCTATATTCTGAATACCAGTCCTTTTCTCAAATATATGTGTTGCAAGTATTTTTCTCCTTGCCTATGGTGTGTATATTCATCTTCTTAGTGATGTCTCCTGATGAACAGAAATTTTGAATATTAACACTCAATTTATCATTATTTCTTTTAAATTTACCTTTATTTCTGTGTCATTTCTGAAAATACTTACTCAATACAAATTTGCAAGTATACTCCCTTTTTTTCTTCTAGGAGCTTCATAGTTTTGGCTTTTGCATTTAGGACTATCATTCATTTCAAATTAATGTTTGCGTATGACTTGAGGTAAAGGTCAAGTCTGTTTTTTGGTGTGTTTTTTTTTTTTTTTAATTTTCCCCACATGGATACCCACTGGTTTTAGTACCATTTATTTTAAAAGTAATTTTTGCTTTTTTTAGGTTCTTTGAATTACTTTCACAAATTTTACAATTATCTTCTCAACTGCTACTTTAAAAAAGTCTGCTAAGAATGTGATTACAAAAATCAAAAGACCAGATTTTAACAGTGGTGCAGTGGATAAGAATCTGCCTGCCAATTCAGGGAACACAGGTTCAATTCCTGGTCTGGAAGATTCTACATGCCACAGAGCAACTGAGCCAGTGTGCCGCAACGTGCTCTAGAGCCCTTGCACCACAACTAATGGGCCCCTCTGTTGCAACTACTGAAGCCTGTGCACCTAGACCCCATCTTCCACAACTAATGAAGCCACTGCAATGAGAAGCCCATGCACTGAAGCTAGAGAGTAACCCCTTCTCACCACAAGTAGAGAAATCCCACCACAGCAACAAAGACCCAGTGCAACCACAGATTAATAATGCAGTGTGTATTTGTCAAAAAAAAAAAAAAATCAATAGAACAATTTGAGGACAACTGTACATTTAGTCATGTTGAATCTTACAGTTCATTATTCCTAAGTATTTATAATTTTGACATAAATGCTATCTTAAATTTTACTCTCCAATGTTAAAAACATGAAAATGCAGTTTAGTTTTGCATATTGGCTTTGATACTAAAATATTGCTAAATTTACCTGTAAGTTCTAGTAGATTTTGTATAGACATAGGAATTTCTACAGATTCAAACATGTCACCCAGAGAGACAGGTTTATTGTTTCCTTTTGTATCTGTATGTCTTTTATTCCTTTTTCTTGCTGTATTGCACTAGATTGGACCTCAATTACAACTTTAAATAAAAGTTATAAAAGTGGACATCCTGCAAGAGACTAAGAGGGCAGATTAGACTGGGAGAAAAATTTGAAAAAGATGTATTTGATAAAGAACTATTATTCAAAATATATAAAGAAATCATGGAACTCAACAATAAGGAAATGAAAACCTCACTTTAAAAATAAACAGAGAACCTCAACTGACACCTCACCAAAGAAGATATATGGATGGAAAATAAGCATATGAAAAGAGACTTAACATCAAATGGCATTCAGTTCAGCTCAGTTGTGTCCGATTCTTTGCGACCCCATGAACCACAGCACGCCAGGCCTCCCTGTCCATCATCAACTCCCAGAGTCCACCCAAACCCATGTCCATAGAGTTGATGATACCATCCAACCATCTCATCCTGTCGTCCCCTTCTCCTCCTGCCCTCAGTCTTTCCCAGCATCAGGGTCTTTTCCAATGAGTCAGTTCTTCACATCAGGTGGCCAAAGTATTAGGGAATTGCAAATTAAAGCAATTAGATATCACTACATACCTATAGGCATATTATACCTATTATAACCTACTATACCGTTTATAACCCTAAACACTGACAACTCCAAATGTTACTGAGGATGTGCAGCAGTGGGAACTCTCATTCACTTCTGGTGGGAATACAAAGAGATGCAGTCACTTTGGAAGACAGTTTGGCAGTTTCTTCCAAAACTAATATGATCTAGCAATTGCACTCCTAGGCATTCACCAAAAATGAGTTGAGAATGTATGTTCACATGAAAACCTACACAAGAATGTTTATCGCAGTTTTATTCATAATTGCCAAAACTTGGAAGAAACCAAGATGCCCTCGTCCTTCAGTAGATGAGTGTATAAATAAACTGATACATCCAGGCAACTGAATATTATTCAGGCTCATACAGTAAAGTGTCTGCCTACAATGTGGAAAACATGGGTTCAACCCTTGGGTCGGGAACATCTCCTGGAGAAGGCAATGGCAACCCACTCCAGTATTCTTGCCTGGAAAGTCCCATGGACGGAGGAGCCTGGTAGGCTACAGTCCATGGGGTTGTAAAGAGTCGGATGTGACTGAGTGACTTCACTTTATTTTCTTTTCAGTGCAATAAAGAAATATGCTCAAGCCATGAAAAGACATACAGGAACCTAAAATGCATATTGGTAAATGAAAGAAGACAATCTGAAGAGCTACATAGTATATGCTTCAGACTATATTACATTCTGGAAAGAGGGAGACTATCAAAACATTAAAAGGACCAGTGGTTGCCAGGAGTTTGGGAAAGGAGGAAGGATGAATAAGGAGAGTACAGAGGATATTTAGCCATGAAATTATTCTGTACACTGCTACAGTGATAGATACATGTGATTATACTTTCATCAAAATCTATAGCATGTACAACACCCAGAGTGAACTCGGATGTAAAGCATGGGCTTTCGGTGATATGATGTGTCTGTGTAGGTCTATGAATTGTAACAGATCATACCTTTCTGGAGGGAGGTATTGCTAATAGGGGAGGCTGTGTGTAAGTCAGCACCAGGGGTATATGAGTCTCTGTAGCTTCCTCAATTTTTCTGTAAGCCTAAAACTACCTTATTTAAAAAAAAAAAAAGGTGGCCACCCATGCCTTCTCCCTATGCTTGAGGAAGAACATCCAGTATTTCATCAGTAAGAATGATATTAGAAATTTTTATATATGCTTTTCTGATAACTTTTTCATCTATTCTTATTTTGCAGAGAGTTTTTATCATAACTTACAGCTGAAATTTGACAAATGCTTTTTCTTCATCTTTTGAATTATATAACTTTTCTTCTTAATTAATATTTAAAATCACATTGTTGAACTTTTACGTTAAACCAACAATGTATTATGCCTTTTCTCTGTCGCTATATTTGATTTGCTTATATTCTGTTAAGAATTGTTTGTATAAGAAATGTTAATATATAATTTTTCTTTTCTTGTAATGTCTTCAGCACTTTTGGTATCAGAATTACACAGAGTTCCCAAAATTAGCTGGGAAATACTACCTCTATTATCTTTTATTATCTGAAAGAGTTTGTGTAATATTCATAATATTTTTCTTATTTTTTCTGTATTTTTTTCCTTTCCTGTTTTTAGTTAGTACTTTACAAAAAGCCCTCTAACTTAGCACCTAAGAACTCTAGCTCTAGCTCTGGTTTATGGCAGTTGGGTCTTTGAGTTGTAAGAGGAAACACGTCTTGTGTGTATACATTTTTTAAAAAGACTCTTGAAACCTCTATCATTTGACAGATGCGTGTGTGTGTGTGTGTGTGTGTGTGTGTGTGTGTTTCACGTTTAGGTGAAATTCTAAATCCTTACACACATCTAAAATGAACATCACAGCCTGGCTAGCTCAGCAGGTAGTGCATTAGACTTTTAATTTGAAGGCCGAGCGTTCAAGTTCCTGTCTGTCTAGTTGCCAAAAATAAAGAAAGAAAGTAAATTTTATTAAAAAAAATAAAAGCAACAATGCACACATGTATGTGCACCAGATTAATAGATTGTTTAAGACCATAATTTTTGAAATGCCTTACTTCTGCTGGTATAATAGCCATTGTTTTAGCTTTAGCTATCTTCTTCTTGAAAAGTAAGTTGTGTAGATACTGAGAGAAAGCTAAGTTATGCAGAAAAAATTTGCCATCTAGTGAAAGGAATGCTCCAGACAGTTATTGTTTACACAGGTGAGAAATTAAGATTGCATTACAGCTGGTAATATTGACATTTCTAAGTTTTCTACAGATTGAATCTCAAGTGAAATTATTTTCTAAAGAGATAAAAGACCCCATAAATTAGAGACTTCAGTTGTATTTTTTAATTTTTTTTAAGTGGACCATATCTAAAGTCTTTTATTCAATTTGTAACAATATTGCTTCTGATTTTTTTGTTTGTTTTAGGCCAGGAGGCATATGGGATCTTAGTTCCCCCACCAAGGATCGAAGGCAAATTCTTAACCGCTGGAGCACCAGGGATGGCCCTAACTGTATGTAAGTAGCAATTTTCAATGCACTGGGCAGAGGCACTGACCTAGCCAAGTTACACAGCAAGCGTATTGCGGACCTGAGATTCAGTTCTGACTTTAAATTCAATGCTCTTACACATGCAGTATCTCCTTATTGATATTTTGATATATTGATATATATATATTTTGATATATTGATATATTGCTATTAAGTGCCTAAAGCACTCAATTGGCAGAGCACTTTATCTATTACATATTCTACCTTTTAATACCCAATCTCAACCTAAGCTTTGGCATATTTGCTTAATATTCTTAATCTACTTCTAAAATGCTGCATTGTCACAACATTGCAGGAATCCATACAAACAAATGAGTAATTACCATTACACATCAAAAATAATTATACATCAAAAGGATCAATGACAATTAAAACTTTTACAACATGTAGTATAAAAGATTACTATCTTTAAAACTGAATACATAAAGAATTCATTTAATAATAAAGAAAAGCACTTAATAAAACTATGGGTAAAAGGTATTAAAAGGAATTTTTTTCATAAGATAGATAGGTTCTTCAAAAAGATTGAGTTATCATGTGATTGTAAAATAAATGTCATGGGTGTGGAATCATTTTCCCTCCCTCTATCAGACTGGAAAGACAAGAGAGAATCTGTGCTCTTTTTGTTGCTTTGAGACATTGGATCTTTTGTGGCAGTACACTGCCATATCTACGTATACCAGGCTTTGTTTATTTTTTGCAATAATAACTATAAAAATAATACAGCTTCCTGGATGGCACCAGTGGTAAAAGAACCCACCTGCCAATGCAGGAAACAGAAGAGAGACAGAAGACATGAGGCTGGAAAGCAGAGACTTCTTATTCACTTCCTGCTTTGTGCCTTTAACCCTTGTGTGGGTCAAGGCTCTTTTTGTTTGCAAGTGACAGAAACCTGGCTCAACTGGCTTAGTTTTAAAAGGGGATTTATTGAATTATAGAGCTGAGAAGTCCAGTAGAAGAGCCAGCCTGGGAAACTCTGGGAAATCAAATCATCTTGTCAGTTCCCCTTTTCTCCTCCCCCACTCCTTCCTCCCCCACCTCCTCCCTGCACCCCCCTCCCTCCTCCTCTTCCTCTTCCCATTTTTACAGGAGGGGGATGGTGACCAGAGTTAATAATACTGTTCAGCATATTTGAAAGTTGCTAGGAGAATAAATCTTAAAAGTCTTTATCACAAGAGAAAAGAAAAATTGTAACCACGTCCTTGCCTGGAGAAGGCACGGACAGAGGAACCTGGAGGGCTACAATCCACAGGGTCGCAAAGAGTCAGACACAACGGAGTGACTTAGCACTCACTCTCACTTGATGAGGAGTGCTATGCGCATGCCAAGTTTCTTCAATTCTCCGACTCTTTGCGACCCCATGGACTGCAGTCCACCAGGTTCCTCTGTCCAGGCAAGAATACTGGAGTGGGTTTGCCATGCCCTCCTCCAGGGGATCTTCCTGACCCAGGGATGGAGCCCCCATCTCTTGGGCTGCTGCGTTACCACTAGCGCCACCTGGGGAGTCTGGTGATAAATGGTAGCTGGGCTTATTGTGATTATTTTGCAGTTGCCCTTGACTCGTGCTTGATTTATACATTAATTTCCAAATATGTGGGGATTACGAAATAGCTATTATTAACTGTATCAATAGCTTAATATGAAGTTAGAGGATATATTTTAGTATTTGAAATTTTGAGATTCTTTTATGACCTAGAATACAGTGAACTTTTTGTAAATACTTTATGTGTACTTACAAAACATACATTATTCTGCACTTGTGTGCGGTGTTCCATATTTGTTCAGTAGGTAATTTTTAATTTTTATTATTCAAATCTTATATCTCCATACTGATTTTTTTTGTATGTGCCTGTTTGTTTTACAAAATACTGTGAGAAATGTGTTAAAGTGTCTTCCTGTGGTTGTGGATTTTTCTGTTTCTTTGTAATTTTGACTTTACTTTTTCTGTTGTTGAGGTTACAGTTTGCTTAGCATGATAATTAAATATTAATACATTTTTCTGATGGATTAAATCAAGAAATTAATTCTAATCATTATAAAATGAACTTTAATCTCTAGTATTATTTTATCATAGAATTTCATCTGATATAATATAAATGTAGCTATACGTGTTTTATTGTGTTGTTGTTTGCATACCCTTGTGTGCAATTAGCTAAAAAATGTGTAAGAAACTACTCATTAGATCTATTTGGTTCATTTTAAAATAACTTCTAGGGGCTTCCTCATGGCTCAGTGGTAAAGAATCTACCTGCCAATGCAGGAGACGTGGGTTCAATCACGAATCTGGAAAGATCCCACATGCCACAGGGCAACTAAGCCGGTGTGTGCGTCACAGCTACTGAGCCTGTGTTCTATAGCCCAGAGCTGTAATAAGCGAGCCCACACACCACACCTACTGCCGTCTGCTCGGCTAGGACCTGTGCTCCACAAGAGAGGCCACCGCAGTGGGAAGCCCAAGCACCACAACTCAGAGCAGCCCCTGATTGCCGCGGCTAGAGGAAGCCTTCCAGCAGCAGTGAAGACAGCACAGCCAAAGCTAAACAAAAAGTTAAAATAACTTCTAAAACTTTGATGCCGTTATAATTAGGTCTTTGGACATGGAACAAAGTTTGCAATACATTAGTGAAAAAACAATACCAAATATAATAAATAGCATATTCTCATGGCGGGGGAGGAGGATGTACGAGGGGTGTGTGTGTGTGTCTGTGTGTGTATGCTCATAGTGGACTGCTTTGGGTAGTTTGTCTTAGGTAATGGAATGTGGGTGATCTTTGTTTCTTTTTGCTTCTTTATATTTTCTAAAATGAGATTTGGGGTTTTGTTTTCAAGAAAAACTTTTTAAAAAAAATTAAGAGAAAGGGAAGAGTGTCAAATGCCCAAGGAGAAAGCAACCTGTAACTGGACTGGAGACTCATTAGCAATAGCAGTGTCTTCAATATCTAACAAGCAGAGTTTAGTGGAGGGCTTGAGGCTGAGGTTAGAGTATTAATGGACTTCAGAGTAGGAAAAACAAGGGAAGGACATGAAAAAGATGATGTATGAATGGTGTCTGAAAGAAAAGGGAAGGCTTAATTTTATTTTTGCTTATATTAAACAAAAAGTTAACCTGTTCCTTGGCAAAGGGGAAGAAAGAAGATGAAGACATAAAGGCCAGCTGATGGAGCCAGACAGAAGACAGCCTTAAGACACAAGTGTCTTTTAAGAAATAGAAACTGAGTAGAAACAGGTAAGGATTGCATTCTGTACATTCCTTTCAAATCAAGAAACAATAAATCAGTACCCAATGTTTACAATCAAAGAGGCACGCAAGACCTTCAGGCATCCCCTGGGGATATTGTGGGTTCAGCATCAGACCACCGCCCTAAAATGGTTATTGCAAAGAAGTGAATCACATGAACTGCTCGGTTTCCCCGTGCACGTAAAAGTGTATGTTTAACTGCATTGTAGTCTATTAAGTATGCAATAGCATTACATCTAAAAAACAATGTACATACCTAATTAAAAAAGTTTTGTTATAAAAAGTTTTTGAAAGCTCACTATCATCTGAGCTTTTAGCAAGTCATAATCTTTTGGCTGGTGGAAGTTGTTGCCTTAATGTTGACAGCTGCTGACTGATCAAGGCAGTGTTTGCTTAAGGTTGGGGTGGCTGTTACAGTTTATTAAAATTAGACAACAATGGAGTTTGCCACATTGATTGATTCTTTCTTTCATGAGCAATTCCTCTATAGCACGCAATGCTATTTGAGATCATTTTCGCAGAGTGGAACTTCTTTCAAAATAGGAGTCAAGCCTCTCAAACTACTGCTTCTGCTTTAAATGTATGTAATATTCTAAATCTTTCGTTGTCATTTCAAAAATCTTCACAGCACCTTCACCAGGAGTAAATTCCACCTTAAGAAACTGCTTTCTTTGCTCATCCATAAGAAGCAGTTTCTCATGCATTTAAGTTTTATCATGAGATTGCAGCAATTCAGTCACAACTTCAGGCTATACTTCTAAGTCAGGTCTCCTGTTATTTCTACCACATTTGCTGTTACTTCCTCCACTGAAATCTTAAACCCTTCCAATCTTGAACCCAATCCAAGAGAGTTGGAATCAGCTTCTTATAAATGTCTGTCAATGTTGAAATTGTGACCTTTTCCCATGAATCACAAATGATCTTCATGGCATCTAAAGTGGTGGATCCTTTCCAGAAGGTTTTCCACTAAACTTGCCCAGATCCATCAGAGGAATCACCATCTATGGCAGCGATAGCCTAATAAAGTGTATTTCTTTAATTAAAAGACCTGAATATTGAAATAACTCCTTGGTCTTGGGTTACAAAATGGGCTTTGTGTCAGCAGACATGCAAACAACGTTAATCTCATTGTACATCTCTGTCAGAGCTTTTGGGTGATCAGGAGCCTTGTCAATGAGAAGTATTTTGATAAGAACCTCTTTTTTTCTGAGTAGTAGGTCTCAACAGTGGGCTTAAAATAGTAAGTCATGTTGTAAACATGTATGTTGTCATCCAGGCTTTGTTGTTACATTTATAGAGCACAGGCGGAGTAGATTTAGCATAATTCTTAAGGGCCCTAGGATTTTCAGAGTGGTAAATGAGGATTGACTTCAAGTCACCAGGTGCGTTCACCCCAAACAAGAGTCAGTCTATTTTTTTGAAACTGTTTGAAGCCAAGCACTGACTTCTCCTCTCTAACTATGAAAGTACTACACAACTTGCTCTTCCAATAAAAGCTGTTCTATCTACATTGAAAAATCTGCTCAGTGTACCTCTTCATTAAGGATCTTTGTCAGATCTTCTGGATAACTTGTTGCAGCTTCAGAAATAGGACTTGCTGTTTCACCTCGAACTTTTATGTCATGGAATTGGCTTCTTCCTTAAAACCTCATAAACCAATCTCTGCCACCTGCAAACTTTCCTTCTGCAGCTTTCTCACCTCTCTCTGTTTTTGGAGAGTTGAAATTTAGGGCCTTGCTTGGAATTAAGCTTTGTCTTAAGGGAATGTTGTGACTGGTTTGATCTTCCATCCAGACCACTGAGCCTTTCTCCATATCAGGAATAAGACAATTTCATTTTGTTATCATCCATGAGTTCACTAGAGTAGCACTTTCAATCTCCTTTACAGAACTTTTCCTTTGCATTTAAAACTTGACTACCTGTTTGGTGGAAGAGGCCTGGCTTTCAGCCAGCTAGGCTTTTGACACAGCTTCTTCACTAAGCTTAATCTTATATCTGGCTTTTGATTTAAAGTGGAAGACATATGACTCCTGCCTTCACTTAAACACTTAGATACTATCATAGGGTTATTAATTGACCTAATTTCAATATTGTGTCTCAGAGAATAGGGAGGCCTGAGGAGAGGGAGAGAGATGGGGGAATAGCCAGTTGGGTGGAGCACTCAATGTCCCTTTGATGACATTAACATCAAATATCCCTGACCATAGATCACCATAACAAATATAGCAATAATTGAAATAGTTTGAAAATTACCAAAATATGACAGAGATATAAAATGAATAAATGCTGTGGGGAAAATGGTACTGATAGACATCCTGAACTCTGGGCTGCTGGAAACTTTTGATTTATTTAGAAAAAAAAATACAATAAAGGGAAGTGTAATAAAACAAGGTATGCCTAAAGTTTCAACTTGCTTAATGTTGGCATTTTTTTCTGAGAAAAACAACACAAATCCCTAAAACATAGGAGTTTATTAAAGGAATTAGAAGAATCTAGACTATGTCTTGGAGAAGGTAATGGCACCCCACTCCAGTACTCTTGCCTGGAAAATCCCAGGGACAGAGGAGCCTGGTGGGCTGCCGTCTATGGGGTCGGACAGAGTCGGACACGACGGAAGCGACTTAGCAGCAGCAGCAGCAGACTATGTCTTGCTGAATACCTGAATAATTAAACCATTCCAGTTGCCTTTTATAACTAGACTCAGGGTCACTTATACTACAAACTCAAGGGAAAAATAGAGCAGGGATGTTTTCTCTCAGCCTTGTCTAAAATGAAAATGTGCATTAATTATTAAATGATTATTTAGAAGTATAGTTCCCCTTAAATTTATACCCAAGGGCAACCATTTAAAGTAGTATATTCATAACATTAGCGTATTTTGTTTCAAGAAGCTGTGACAAAAGACATGGAACTTTGTGGAGGGGAAACAAAGTGAGGAAAGGAACCAAATCATACTGAATATTCCGGATTGGTGGAAACAGTAACTCTGATGCTTACATTTTATATATGATGAAGCTGAACCTAAAGAGATTAAGTTATTTACCCTAACTCACACAGCTAGCAAGCAGCAGCACTAGAATTTCACTCTAGAATCCACAGTTTCCACTATGCCAGCCTGGCTAAAGTTCAGGATGATTGCTGATCTCAGAGCTGTCTTCCACAATTATGAAACCAGCCAATAGATCCTTGCAGAAGATGAGTGAACGAAAATAGCAAAGGAGGAGAAGACTAACTTCCAGAGAAGAAAACTGGCCTCGAGGCTCATGTCAGCCCACATACTTTCCATGTGGCTGAGGGCAACTCATTACCTTCTCTGGGTCTCGGTCTCCTTATCTGAAAAATGAAGACTTTTACTAAATTACTCTAAGATTCCTTTCAAGCTTCAGAGTACAAGATCTCATAGTACTTGCTCTGTGCTGAAAGTCCTGACTGGTTTTCATCATTCTATGTGGTTCTTAAGATCCCTCAGGATAGATGGCTTGCCTACAGAGCCCAGAGAGCAAGACAGGAAAAGATACAGCCCTTTAGGTCAGAGTCTGCCTGCAATCAGCCTTTTGTTGTTGTTGTTCAGTTGCTAAGTCATGTCCAACTCTTCCTCCTGCCTTCAGTTATTCCCAGCATTGGGGTCTTTTCCAGTGAGTCAGCTCTTCACATCAGGTGGCCACAGTATTGGAACTTCAGCTTCAGCTTCAGTCCTTCCAATGAATATTCAAGACTGATTTCCTTTAGGATTGACTGGTTTGATCTTCTTGCAGTCCAAGGGACTCTCAAGAGGCTTTTATCCAGCACCACAGTTCAAAAGTATCAATTCTTCAGTGTTCAGCCTTCTTTATGGTCCAACCCTCACTTCCATACATGACAACTGGAAAAATCATAGCTTTAACCATATGGACCTTTGTCAGCAAAATGATGTCTCTGCTTTTTAATATGCTGTCTAGGTTTGTCATAGCTTTCCTTCCAAGAAGCAAGTGTCTTTTAATTTCATGACTGTAGTCACATTCCACAGTGATTTTGGGAGCCCAAGAATATAAAATCTGTCACTGCTTGCAGTTTTTCCCCATCTATTTGCCATCAAGTGATAAGACCGGATGCCACAATCTCAGTTTTTTGAATGTTGAGCTTTAAGTCTTACATAAGCAGCAAGAAACAACCAATTTCCCACTATCTTTCCAAGTCAGGAACTGCATATGTTAGCAAGGACGCCTTTTTCATTAAATTTTATTGCCTAGTCTCTGCCTTATTTTTGATTATGCAAAGATAGAAAAGAAAATAATACATTTTGAAAAGCATTTATTTATTTTATTCATTTCTTTGGATGTGCCGGGTCTTAGTTGTGAGGGAGTTAACCAAATAGATGACTAAGTGGGCATGTCTAATGTGCTCCAGGAAGAGGAAAGAGGTTAGTGTGACCTGAGTGGAGATTGAAGGAAGGAAAGAGGGAAAGAGAAAGGGGAAAAGAGAGGAAGAACAATAGAAGGAAAGACCTTATCTCAAAAATGATTTACATAACTGCAAACATAATTTACATTAACCTGAATCTCTGGAAGGATTATTTCCCCCAAAGCAGCACTTGTTCATAAATGGACGTGTACTACAGTATTTCAGTACTCCAGATAAATGTAGCATAGACTCAAATAAAAATTTTACATTTATATTTTCAATTGGAGAACTATTTGGGAAAGGGGGACATTCATTTAACTGGCTTAAATAGCTTTGTTCAGTAACAGAACTGAAGGGCTTCTCTGGTGGTACAGTAGATAAGAATCTGCACGGTGATACAGGAGACACGGATTCCACCCTTGGTCCAGGAAGATGCCACATCCTGCGTGGCAATTAAGTTCATGTGCCACAACTCCTGAGTCTGGCTCTAGACCCCCTGAGCTGCAACTACTGAAGGCTTATTCACCTAGAACCGGTGCTCTGCCACACGAGAAACCACTGCAATGAGAAACTCGCACACCACAACAAGGGAGTGGGCCCCACTCACCGCAACTAGAGAAAGACTGCATGCAGCAGTGAAGAACCAGCACATCCAAAAATCTTAAATAAAATAGCGGAGCTGAAAATCTGTCATCTATCATCTATCTATTTATATTTAATCCCCCAGGGCAACACACATCTGTCCACCTTCTTAGCACACTGCAGGTGATAGAGGGACAGAAACACCAGATCTGGAGTGGTTTGAATGAATCTGGGATGCAGCAACCTGCATCTGTCTGATACCCCAGACCAAAATATTAGTTTCAAGAATAGGAAAATGTTGGTTTCTAGTAACAAAAGCCACTCCTATTGAGTAGGTGAGTAGCTCTATATGGAATGCTAGTTTAGTCATTGATGATTCCTTTCTGTAGCTTTTTTTTGCTTACAGTAAGGTCAATAACTTTAATTGGAGTTTAATAAATGTCAACAATAAAAATGATAAATTTATTTGAAAACATTGGAGTTTATTTAAATACACACATATCAACTTGCCAATTGCAAAGAAAACAGCAATAAAACTGGTCAGGCTTAACTGTAATGAGTACTCAACCCTGGAAAATATCTTGAGCATCTCCCCAAACAAGAAGCAATTTTCAGTTATAACAACTTTACTGAGCATTTTACAGGTGTTAATTCATTTATTCTATACAACAATTCTATGAGATGGATACTATTGTGATCCCAGTTTTAATAGATGAGAAAACTAAAGCACAGAGAATTTAGGGAAGTTGCCCAAGGTGGCATAATCAGTAAAAGGTAGAGCTGGGATTTGAACTCTGGTGTCATGGGTCCAGAGTTGGGGTCTATACCAACACCCATTCTACCTTTCCAGTTGGCATAAGTGTTTACTGTGAATTTAAACAGTTTACCAAATACTGTTCATCCATTGCATCATTTAATCCTTTTAACAAACTGTGATACTCTGAAGTAGATACTATTATCATATCTATTTTTATAGATAAATTAACCTGCCTAAAGTACCACAGCCAAAAAATTAGGAGGTTTAGACTTAATCCTGGGTAGTCTGGTTTTAGCCTCAAAATTGTTACCACCAACTGCTGTTGCCTGTAAACCATGCTCCATTTTTTTTTCTTTTTATAAAAACTGGCATACAATTTACTTACAATCCATTTTTCTTTTGTTTTTATTTTTTTTATGTTTCTTAAAAGTTATTTACAACAATCAAGATTTATATTCATTCTGGGAATTCCCTGGCAGTCCGCTGGTCAGGACTTTGCACCTGCACTGTGAGGGTTTGGGTTCAGTCCCTAGCTGGGGGACCATTTGCTTTCTTCTACTAAACTGTCTGCCAAGATTTGTGTTTGGCAGCTGAAGACCCTTTTAGAAGCGTATTTCGGACGTTATCCCTAGTTTAATGCAAGAAATGAGCAAAAATTCGATAAAAAAAGAGGTATTGTATTATCCTTTGATTCTTCAAAATCACTTAGTTCACAGATGAGAAACTGTCCAATTGAACCACAGGTTGACCAGAATCTCCTGAGGGGCAGACTTGTATACTCATATTGAATTTCAAATAGTCCCGAATTAACTCATTAATTGGAAGGTTTTCATGAGACAATGATGGTCAGGGTTCCCTTTTATCAGCAAGGGCATTGAAAACTTCAGCTCAAATCCTTGCCCTTAAATGCTGCAATACTTCTCTTTTTCCCCGGTTTCCTTTAAAACGGCCTTCAGCTCCGCGGCAGTTGCTAGTTTTCAATGGCCAGGGGTTTGCCTGCAGTCCAGTTTTTTCTTGACAACATTTGTTTTTGCTTCCAAGAAAACTGTTTCACTGAATGCTACATGAGACAATCATCTCCTGTGGGATCTGATAACAAAATCATGTGGGATTTGGTAACAAAATCAGATTTGAGCTGTACGATAACACTAATGGGAAAACGCTTTGGGGAAAAAGTTCCATCCTTAGTTATTTATGGGGCTGTTTTGTAAAATCAAAACAAAACAGAGAACAAATGCATGTTGTTAGTGCAAATAAAATAGTTCCTAAGACACTATACAATCATCTATAAGCTGAATTTTATTCATATTGTACCTTTTTTTACAAGAAAATTTTGAAAATCAGAATAATTAATATATGGGTGTGGAGCAAAAGTGTTTAGTAAGCTCCAAGTTAACAGAGATCTACAAGGAAGGCAAATACACAGAACCTGTCTGCGAAGCTGAACACAGGACGAGATGGAGACGATTTATGATGCCACAGCCAGATAAGACAAGTCCTGAAGCATAAAATCAAGAAAATAAGGGAGCAATTGTCCTTCTTTTGAGGCTTAGTCATCATGACAAATTTTTCTTGAGGGATGAAAAATTTGACTGAATCAGAACATGAATTCTTAGATTACAGGTGGCTAACAATATGCTGAATGGAATAAAATAGAATAATGTTGTTGGTCATTCACTGGTTTGTTGAATATTTATTGAACAATCACTCTGCCTGAATTGTATAAAACATCAGGGTCAGATCCATGGGTGATAAAAAGAAGTAGATGACTTCGATTGGTCCTAGCCCTTGTAGACAGAAGAGAGACGTAAAAAAATACTTTCACCCCAAAGCTGTCTGTGAATGGTAGCATACTGAAGGGAAAGTGAAGGTGAAAGTTGCTCAGTCGTGTCTGACTCTTTGTGACCCCATGGAGTATAGAGCCCACAGAACTCTCCAGGCCAGAATACTGGAGTGGGGAGCCTTTCCCTTCTCCAGGGGATCTTCCCAATCCAGGGATGGAACTCAGGTCTCCCGCATTGCAGGTGGACTCTTTACTGAGTCATAAGGGCAGATGGAAAAGACACTGAATGTTTTTTTGCAATGTTAAGATAAACTTCCCTGCTAGTCCAGTGGTTAAGGGTCTGTGCTTCCAACTCAGCGGGTACGGGTTTGGTCCCTGGCTGGGAAACAGTGATCCCACATGCCTCGTGGTGCTGCCCCCCCAAAAGATAGGAAACCCCACTGTGAATTGGGAGAAAAAATTTTCTCTTACAGAGAGGCCAAATAAAATAAAGGCCGACAGGGAATACCTGACTATTGGCTGCAATCCTGACACCCTTTCAATTTCTTTTCCTAGAACTTTCCTGGACCTAGCTTTATTATTGTTTCAGGGTCCATAAGATAATAAAGAGCCCTGTATAATAAGTTCCCATTTTTCCAAAGTTATCTAGAGCTAGTATTATTTACAGCCACAGTATTTTAACAATGGTAGGGAGAAACAGGTCATAGGACAAGTCAGGAGGTTATTGCAGTATTCCAAGTGAAAGAGGATGACAGCCTAAACAAGCTTAAAGACATTGAGAAGGAAAAGAAGATGGATCAGTTATTGATATCCAAGGCAGAATCAATAACTCTTACTGATCTATTTGATAGGACAATGTGGCAAAGATAATTGCTATATGTTTACAAAACCATTACGTTCTTCTGGGCACACTGCTAAACATTGGTACAAGTATCGAGGTGGTGTCGTATGATGAATTCTTACTGTGGAATATAAGTAAAAGTTATGTGTCAGTCTAGTCCAAGGTAATTAAGAACAGATGGTGGTTCAGAGGTAAAAAAATCCACATGCTAATGCAGGAGTTGCAAGTTTGATCTCTGGGTTAGGAAGATCCCCTGGAGAAGGAAATGGCAACCCCCGCCATTATTCTTGGCTGGGAAATTCTCACGGGAAGAGGAACCTGGCAGGCTGTAGTCCATGGGGTTACAAAAGAGTTGGACATGACTTAGCAACTAAACAACCACAACAGATACTTTCTCCACTCCCACTTTTGTCCATCCAGTTAAAAGAAAAGACTCTTATGGTGGTAGTGTTTTCAGATAGATGAATCTTGAATCCCTGAGTCACCAGTTTGTGGTTTGTTAGTTATATAGTGGAACTGTCTTCAGTAGGAATTGTTTTCTAAGGGATCCAAGGTACCCCTAGTTTTTGAAATGTTGCAATAATTTCCTTATTTTACTGTTCTGGAACCAGTTTTCACTACTTCTCAGCTGAGGTTCTACTGCACCATCTGTGTCCCACATGGCACGTTTACAATTCCCATGTGTGTCCGTGCTTTTCCTGCTCGGTTCCCTTTCTCATCAAGGCGGTGCTCTTTCCAGTGTCCTGCTTATAGGCAGACATCTCATTTTCAACTGCTTGCTTGCCTTATGCAGGTTCAAGGCCTTATCTGTTTGCTTTCTTTCTTCTTTTCTTTTTTCTTTTGGCTATACCATTGGACATGCAGGATCTTAGTTACCAGACCAGGGGTCAATTCCAGGCCCCCTGCAGTGGAAGCACAGAGTTCTAACCACTGGCAGGGAATTCCCTGCTTTCTTCATAGACATTAAAATCACAGCTAGTTATCATTAAGCAAATATTCAGATTCAAGATCTTCTAAGGACATAGTGGAAAAGGCATGAGCTTGTTATTACTGACGGTGAATGCTCTTTTCATTTCTTGGATTTTCTTTTTATTTGTTTTGAGCAGTCATGTATAAAGTATGTTGATGTATTTTTTTATATTCTATACCACATTTTTTTTAATTAAGAGGGTTTCCTACTAACTCAGTCTGCTGTGTTATCAGAGACAAAAATATAGGAATTCTCTTTTGGCTATGCTTACTTGAGGGCTCCATTGGACATACAGTAGATATGTTTAATATTCAGTGGGCTATCTTGACCTGAAGTTTGGAAGACAGATCTGGGATGGAGCCATAAAATTAGAATAAAAACAATGAGTTTGCCTGGATTGATGATACAAAGAAAGAAAAGGAGATTGTTAAAATAATGGGAACTTTGAGAAAAAACACTTTGAGAAAAAATATTTAATGAGTCTAAAAATAAAGGATGATTAAGGGAAAGTTGGGCTCCCCTTAGATGGCTCAGATGATAAAAAATCCACCTGCAATGCAGGAGACCAGGATTCAACCTCAGGGTCAGGAAGATCCCTTGGAGAAGGGAATGACTGCCCACTCCAGTATTCTTGCCTGGAGAATCCCATGGACAGAGGAGCCTGCCGGGCTATGGCTCATGGGGTTGCAAAGAGTGCGCAATTAACACGTTAAGGAAAAGTTAGAAAGAATAGTGGTAGGATGAGGGGAGGGGAGGGAGGCTCAAGAGGGAGAAATAGGTTGCAATCATTGTCAGTTTCAAATGCAAAGTCAAGCCCTTCAATTTACAAGAAATATTCAAGTGAGAAGTCAAAAATGATGCAGGCTTGAACAAATCATATGAGATTCTTGGACAGAAGGAGGTCTTTAGCAGTGGCAATAAATTTACTAAAGAAGATAAATCCAATGTCTTTGGTCATAGGTAGTATAATTTTACATAGTTTCCATGATTTTGCTGTGGGGGCCATAGAAGCATCTTTGTGGCCCTGGGGCATTATACTGGCACCTGGGTGTACCCCGGCTCATTCTAGACTAACAAATGGAATACAAAGTGAAAAGTGAAAGTGTTCATCGCTCAGTCCTGTCCTGCTCTTTGTGACCCCATGGACCATAGCCCACCAGGCTCTGCTATCTATCTAATTCTCCAGGCAAGAATACCGGAGTGGGTAGCTATTCCCTTCTCCAGAATGTCTTCCCAACCCAGGGATTGAAACCAGGTCTCCTACATTGCAGGTGGATTCTTTACCATCTGAGCCACCAGGGAAGCCCATAAATAAATAGAACAGAAAATAATCTCACAAATCACACACATACAGTTTCTTGATTCCCTTCCCTCTACCAGATTCTCTTTTCTCTTTTCCATGTTCTTTCCTTTAGGGACATGAAATCAATCAGAAAATGAGAGGGATGGCTTGGATGCTGCAAAGGCCACACTGGGACAGATGGCACTGCGGTCCTCCATCCAGTTGAGTGTGGTATTTTATCAGCAACTGTTTGTCCTACCATTTCTGATGGGCCTGAATCCAGAGGCATTGCCTTTTACCATTTTAAGGGCCAAAATCAAGAAGTAGGGGTGTTATTCGTAGTATCAAGTTGCTGTGGAGGGCAGAAGAGGATTCAGATAAATTTCCTAGCTAATAGAAATAAAAGATGTCCATTTAAATTACTGACCACAGTTTCAGCAGAAAAAAATAGGTGAAAGGCAGACTGTAGCATTTGGAAAATAAAAGAAAAGCTGAGGAGATATAGAAGACTGAGAAATGCTGCCATTTTAGTAAGTATGGCTCAGGAGAAAAAGGAAATAGGCTGGTGACCAGAACAGAAAGTAGGGACCAGGAATGTTTGTCATTATTTGATGATTGGGTCACTTGTATATGTGAGAAGCTAAGGGGAAAGTCAGAAAAGAGGATATGGTGTCAAGAAGGATAGGTGCAGAGAAAAGTTTCCTAAAGGGAGACGGACACCAAGAGAAAAATGCTGGGAGAGACTCAGAGTGTCATCTGGTCGATATTCTCCTTTTTCAAGGGTCAGTGTTAGTCGATCAGTTGTGTCCAACTCTTTGTGACCCCCATGGACTGTAGACAGCCAGGTTCCTCCATCCATGGGATTTTCCAGACAGGAATACTGGAGTAGGTTGCCATTTCCTTCCCCAGGGGATTTTCCCAACCCAGGGATGGAACCCAGGTCTCCTGCATTACAAACAGATTCTTTACAGACTTTGCTACTAGGGAAGGACCTTTATTTTTTGTTTGCTGTGCCACACAGCCTGCATGCTATTAGTTCCCAGATCAGAGATCGAAACAGGGTCCATGGCCATGAAAGCTCCAAGTCCCAACCACTAGACCACCAGGAAACTCCCAAATCAGACTCTTAGAGCAATAATAGGTTTGGGGAATTCCCAGGTGGCCTAATGCTTAGGATTCAACTTTCACTGTCATGGCCCAGGTTCAAGTCCCAGGTTCAGTTCCCTGGCCAACTGTGTGGTGCAGCCAATACGGGAAATAAAGAAAGTTTCAAATCTATTTTGTTAACTAGTTAGTTGGCTTTAATTTTCTACCTAATAAGTTTTCTTAAATTTTCCTGTGCTGTTACTTGTGTAATTTGTGTCCATTAAAGAAATTATTTTGATATATATTAGTAGAAAGCCCAAATTATCTCATTTTGAAGAGTTTATAATCTTAAGTTCCTATAACCACTTTTCTCCTACCACAAATGTTCCTCTTAAGTAAGTTTTATTTAAAAATAGGTTGTAATTCAAAAATCAGATAAGTTAGCTTAAAGGAAGAACAGGGATTAATTTATGTTTGTGTCTTTATATTATTAGTCCCAAAGATGTAACAAGACATGAAATTTAGAGAAACTGAGTTATCTCTAGAAAGCACTTTGGGACTAATGGAACATTGTTATTTCCAAGAACAAAGAAGTTAAAATGTCAAGCTAATTCTCCATTATTCACAGAGTTTGAAATAGGCTTGAGCCAAGAATCTAAAACAGTAAAAGAATCATGCATTTAAGACACCTTTATTTCTGGAACATAATCATGGAATTTACATTTGTATATAGAGATTCTGATGCTTGGGAGCATGTAGATTTTTCCCCAAAATGAACCTACAGTGTAAATATCTACCTTTTAGTTAGATTCACTTTGGTGCTGCTGCCAAAAACCAGGCTTAGGCAGAGCTACAGCTGCCTTATTTCAGGAAATCAATTATCTTGCTTGTTTATGCTGGTACCTAAGGTAGGCAATTGAATTGGCTAAAATGGGAGTTGGTTTATTATGTAAAAAGTGTTTGTTTTATCATGTCAGTGAAGAATCTACCTAATTAAGTATAAGAAGTAACAGCATTGGTCAGAATTTTTAGGCACTGTTGAGAATTAATTTTATGCTACTATCCGATTCTTACAAACTCTGTGGATTTTTCTATGTTCCCACTGGATCCTAAGCATTTATCTGTTATTGAATTACTATTATATGGTGGAAGTTCCTCAGAAACATGTTTTTGTACAAGGTATGAGAGGGGATGGGTTTTTCCAGTGGCTCAGTGATAAAGAATCCTCTTGCCAGTGCAGGGGACATAAGAGATGCAGGTTTGATTCTTAGGTTGGGAAGATCCCTTGGAGGAAGAAACGGCAACTCAATTCAGTATTCTTGCCTGGGAAATTCCATGGACAGAGGAGCCTGGTGGGCTACAGTCAGTCCATGGCGCTGCAAAAGAGATGAACACGGCTTAATGACTGAACAACAACAACAGTGTGGAAGAGAATACATAGCTGCTATTTGGAGCAGAAAGAAAAACAAATCAAAAAAACAAACACGAAGGGCAAGTGAGGGCTCCAGGAGGAAGGGCCCTCTAGAGCGGGATGTGAAGATTCTGCACTCAAGAGGAGTTTGGGTAGTGGCTCTAGGCTCTAGGAGGGGCTTCCCTGATGTCTCAGTAGTAAAGAATCCACCTGCCAATCCAGGAGACACGGGTTCATGCCCTGGGTCAGGAACATCCCCTGGAGGAGGGAATGGCAACCCACTCCAGTGTTCTTGCCTGGAAAATTCCATGGACAGAGGAGCCTGGAGGGCTACAGTCCATGGGATCACGAAGAGTCAAATATGACTGGGCAGCTAAGCGCGCGCGTGCACACACACACACAGACACGTTAGACTCTAGGAAGGGACAGTGGAATTCATGGCCCTGGTGTGGCAATCTGTAATTAGACCCAGCTTTCAAGCTAATGTACCCTAGTTATGTTGCTACATTGTGAAAGAGTTACAGATATGTTTAAGTCCTGATTCCCTTACCCTTGAGGGTTCTAGATGAGATCTCAGACCAGTTGTCCTAAGACACAAGTAAACGTGTCAGTTCACCACAATGTGCCATACATACAATATCACTTTCTGCATATTATAAAATTTCTTGGGAAGTATTGCCTTAAAATAAATAGTTTAAGGTGTAGCTACCATGTGGAGTAAAAATTAATGAGTGGAGAGAAATGAGGATAACAGTGGTAAAGCATAGAAATATTGTGAAAGGTCTGTAAATCATTAGAAAGATTTGGGGGGAATCATTTAATAGATGTAGGCAAAGAACTAACGTGAAGAGATTTGCATTTTTGAAAAAACACTCTGTATGGTGTGAGAGGCTAGATTGGAAGGTCAGCCAAGGAAGACTAGTCAATATGCTATCATAGCAACTCAGGAAAGAGTAGTGGTTCCTGGACAGGGAAAAAGGTAAGGGGATGGAGTGTGAATCAGTTCCAGGATGTTAAGGAGATGGAAACTATAGAACTCAGAAATTAAGGAAATGCTAGAGAGAAAATAAACAGAGAAGGGAAAGACTGAGGTCACAAGGGGAAGGGGTTGACAGAGAATGAGAAAGTTGGATGGCATCATCAACTCAATGAACATGAGTTTGAGCAGAGGCCAGGAGACAGTGAAGGACAAGGAAGCCTGGTGTGCTGCAGTCCATGGGGTTGCCAAGAGTTAGACACGACTTAGTCACTGAACAACGGAGAGAAAAGAGGGGTAAAGGTCAAGGATGACATGCAGGCATTTGGTTTAATCCATTAGTTAGATGACAATAATAGTGGATGTTTACCAGGCACTTTTAAATTTTATTTATTCATTTTTGGTTGTGCTGGGTCTTCATTGCTGCATGGGCTTCTTCTCTAGTTGCAAACAGCATGGCTACTGTCTAGCTGTGGTGCCCTGGCTTCTCATTGTGGCTTCTCTAGCTGCAGGGCATGGGTTCTAGGTCATGTAGCTTTCAGTAGTTGTGTGGTACATGGGTTCAATAGTTGCAGCTCCCAGGCTCGAGAGGACAGGATCAATACTTGTGGCACACGAGCTTAGTTGCTCGGCAACATTTGGAATCCTCCCAAACCAGGGATTGAACCTATATCTCCTGCATTGGCTGGCTGATTCTTCACCACTGAGCAACCTGGGAAGCCCTGAGTGCTGTTTTGCTAATTATATCCAGGTGCCTGGCACTGTTTCAAGGATTATAGCAACTCACTTAATGCTATAAGTGAGCGATTATAACTCACTTAATGCTCATCATACTCCCATAAGACAGATACTATAAAATAATCCCATTCATGGATGAAAAACATGAGACCCAAGGGCACGTTTGTTAGTAAAAGATAAGAACCTGGATTTGAGCCCAAGAAGACTGACTCTAGCAACCACTTCTTTATTTCTATGTTATACCATCTCTGGTGCAGTTCACTAAAATTGAGAACATAGGAAATGGATCAGATTTGAGTATGAAACTGATGAGTTCAGTCTTGGACATTGTTTTGGACTGAATTATCCCCCTCCCCCACACACCCAAATTCATATGTTAAAGCTCAGCCTCCAGTGTGGCTGTATCTGGAGATAGGGCCTTTCCTTTGTGGAGATGTTTAAGATTAAATGAGAATATAAGGGTAGGACCTTAATCTGAAGGACTGTGACTTTATAAGAAAAGGAAGAAAAAGATTCCCCAGATCACCATCATAGATCATCCAGAACATAGTGAAAAGATATCAGCAGATTAGCCCACTGGGACCCAATCATGTAGACACCCTGATCTCAGACTTCTAGCCTCTACTACTATGAGAAAATAAATATCTATTGTTTAAAAGCAGCTATTCAATGGTATTTTGCTATGATAGCCTGAGCAGACTAAGGCAAATACGTCCCTGTGGAGATACAAGGGGAGCTGTGTGCATGAATCTGTTACTCAGAAGAGCTGCTGGAATAGACCTGTGGATTTGGGAGTCATCAGTATACAGATGGAAAATCAAACCATGGAACTTAATGAGATTGACTGGCAAGAATATCTGTAGTAAAGAAAGCTAAGGATAAAGCCCCTAGAGACACCAACATGTAAGAAATGGGCAACAGATGGCAAGCTGGCAAAAGAGATTGCTTAAGAAGAATCAGCAAGAAAATGGGAGAATGTAGTATCACAGTATCAAGGAAAGAAAGATTCCAAGAGGAAGGAACAAAGGAGCAATGGTAAATGCTACCGAAAACTATATGGAATAGTAATTATCCATTGAATTTAACTAGAAGAAATCACTAATTCTTAGAACAAATTTATTATAATAGACATGTAAAGGCAGAAGCCATATAGAAAAGTATGAAGACTAAGGGGTTGTTGGAAGTGGTGAGAGTAGATCACTCATTCAAAGAGATGTACTTAATAGGAAAGAAAGATAACAGTAGAAGCTTTTGTTGATCTTAAAACAGGAGAGCTTGCAACAAGATTGATAGGAAGGACGGAATGAAAATGTGGTAGGAGAGAGGTGAGAAACACAGGCCTCTCACGTACAGAGATGAACTTTAAAAAAAGGAACACCATTTCTTTAAAAGAAAAGCAAAAGAGAAAAATGAGTATGGATGCAGATGACTCTTTAGACTTAAACATGATGTTAAGAGGTCTCTTAGTTGATGGCATATATTTCCTTCAGAATTAGGCGTTAAAATGTTCTAAGAACAAGGGGGAAGTTGGGGAGGCATTGAGTAGAGGTTTACTTTGCTGGTACAGTCCTGAAAACGTGATAGTCATCCATGCTTGGAATTTCACAGGCAGGGGTAAGAGTAGATTGGGATGTAGATTATCAGTCAAAGAAAACGTTAGAATGTGAATCATGTAATCAGATAGAGGGGAAGGTTGAATTACTGGGAGAAAAACTGATAGGTGAAGACAAAGGAAAAGTGTCCTGGAATTCCAAGTTCTCTGAAGATCCCAGAATGGAAAATGGAAGTGTAAATGACAAAGACATTGTCACCAGAGAGTAGGATGACTGAGTTGAAGATTTCAAGTTCTTCATGGTGACAAGGTCTAGAGGGTGATCATTGGACATGAGTTGCTTTTACAAAAGAAATAAAGAAGAGAGTGTATGAATAGAGAGAGTCCTTTTAAGCAAGTAGTCAAAACGGCACCTGAAACTCTCAGATCAACCTCATCCCTTTCTAGTTCAAGCATGAGAACAAACAGAGAAAGCAGTCATTGTCCTCTCACTCTGCAGGAGGGAGCCTCAGAAGGATATTTCAAAATCAAGACACCTGGACCCACACCCTTGAGAAACCTCTGGCAGCATCCACAGTGTCCACGTCTTTAGCACTTTCCTCCGGCCAAACACAGCCTTCGCTTAGCAATAAGGGACCGTACCTGTAGACAAGGAGGCCGGCAGAGTTGAAAGCTCAGTGAAATATCTGAAGCTGTTTGTCTATCATCCCAACTAAGATCCCCACCTGTTGACACCCCCAGTGACAACATAACCATCTAGGAGAATACCAACACCCTTGTACTTTTTCTGTTGTTAAAAAGGCTATCTCCTGATGGTGTTGCAGCCTATAGTTACAAGATAGCAATGTTTCCAAGGCTTTTTTCTACACATGCATGGAATAATATTGACATCAATGGAATGATTCTAATGCAAACAGAAAAGTTAAAATCAAAGTAAGGAAAACATATGGAAGAAAACCTGGCTTTGATCAAATTTTATTATACCAGAAATGAGAATTATGAATGCAGTCTAATAAACCATTCTTCCACCACCTTCAAAACATGAAAAAGACAACTTTTTTGCTTTTTCCCATTTCTAAAACCACCACTAGAAACTCGCTTTTCCCTGGGTTCCTTCCAGGATATGTATCATTTCTTTTATTTATAAAATTTATTTTATTGTTATTACTATTATTTTGGTCCCTCTGGGTCTTTGTTGCTGTGCACGGACTTCCTCTAGTTGCAGAGAGCAGGAGTTACTTGTTGCAGCATGTCGAGCTTCTCATTGTGGTGGCATCTCTTGTTGCAGAGCATTAGCTCTAGGTTTTCAGAAGTTGTGTATGAGGGCTTAGTTGCTCTGCAGCATGTGGAACCTTCAAGAATCAAGGATCAAACCCATGTCCACCTGCATTGGCAGGTGGATTCTTATCCACCATACCACCAGAGAAGTCCCATGTATCACTTCTGTCTTGGACCACTCAATATCTCTTGGGTCAGGTTTGAAGAATACTGCCTCTAGATCTTCTACAAGAGTCATCGTTTTTGCCCATATTTAAAGGTTAGGTTCTATGGGCTGCTTCTCATCATGAGCAGGTCTCCTGAATATCATTCTCCATTCACACAGGGGTGACTATCTTTTCCAAACATTACTCAACATGCACTTAAATCCTACCATCTCCTTCTTGAAGTCTTCTCTGGTCATCATGAGCTGCAGAGAATTCTCTTCCCTACAGCATGAGCTACATAGCTCAACATGAATTTATTGGATGTCTAATAAGATGCAGGCACTGTACTAGGTTCTGGTAATACTTTGTTGAATAATATGGCTTATAAAAACAAAAACATTTTCAAATTGTGGTGCTAGAGAAGGCTCTTGAGAGTCCCTTGGACTGCAAGGAGATCAAACCAGCCAATCCTAAAGGAAATCAACCCTGAATATTCATTGGAAAGACCAATGCTGAAGCTGAAGCTCCAAAACTTCAGCCATTTGATGCAAAGAGCCGACTCACTGGAAAAGACCCTGATGCAGGAGAAGCAGGGTGTAAGAAGTTGAAATGGTTGGGTGACATCACCAACTCAATGGACCTGAGTTTGAGCAAACTCCAGGAGATGGTGAGGGACAGGGGAGCCTGGTGTGCTGGATTCCATGGGCTTGCAAAGAGTCAGATACAACTGAGCGACTGAACAACGATAATAAGTATGAACAAGGGGCAAAATGCAGAGTAAAGAAATAAATACTTGGTACGTAAACTTTTTGGCAGAGGTTCAAGGTGGAATAAAATAAATTTTTAAGCCTTCTCTTCTGCAGACCAAGACTTTAATTTTCAGAGTATCCCTTACAGTATCCCGAAAAAACTGGCCAGAAGAGTCTACAGGGAAGGAACTCACATAAAGGTCATGTGATAAAACAGAAATCATCTGGCTCATTCCAAAGCCAAGCTTTGACCACTTTACTGAAGCTGCCTCCATAGGGTAGGACAGGGCTTATTACATTACAAGCATTTATTGAGTACTTGTTACAAGCCACGCATTATCTAAGCATTCATTTAATTCTCATGTCCATGGTATGAAGTGGACCCTATTGTCCCTATTTTAAAGATAAAAACAAATTACTGGAGAAGAGGTTAAATAACTTGTCCAGAGTCTGCCAGCAATTAAAACACAGCCAGTTTTCTACCTCATTTTCTCTGATGGCAGAATTCAAGATCTTTATTATTTTATTTTACGAGCACTTAAAGGTTAGGAATCTAGACTGTAGTCATGACTCCATCATTATGAGTTGTTTGAACCTGCAAAATTTCATGTGCTCCCAATCCTTGGTATTTCAAATGAGAAAAATGATATTGTCCATCCTGACATTTTGTGGAACCATGTGAGATTCCAATGAGAATTATTTCTTAGGTGCTTTATTAATAGTAGATAACAAAAAGTTAAAATTTAGAATAGGTTACTGGCTTCTGAAGAGTTGTCTGTTATCAACTTCTGCTCAAGGAAAAATCTCTTTACTTTAAACTTTAGAGAGGATGACTAAAATATTTTTAATGAATGGCACCTCGGAAATTTAGCAAACAATTCAACAGCTTTATTCTCAATGTAGATTATTTTTTTAAAAACTCAGTGTACATAATATGGAGAAGTGGGGGGTTGGGGAGTTGGTGGCAGAAGATGAGATGTTTGGATAGCATCACCAACTTAGTGGACGTGAATTTGAGCAAACTCTGGGAGATGGTGAGGGACAGGGAAGCCTGGCGTGCTGCAGTCACTAAGAGTCAAGTACAACTTAGTGACTAAACAACAACAACATAATATGGAAAGCTGTCTAACTGGGAAAGTGAAGGCAGTGCAAAGGCAGAGGTGGGCCTGAGGGATTCTTCCCTACCTGGGGCCTCCCACAGGTGTGTCCTGCCCCTTTGCACAGAAGACCAGGGCAGTGGGTCATCTTGTTCAGAGGGAATTTGCATACCAAACCCAGGCAGGGCTCTGGGCCTAGGAGGCTGGCAGGGCAGGGAGCAGGGCCCTGCATGCTCCAGAGCCCCCTGCACACTCATGCCCGTGACTCGGCTCTTTGTTGAATGAGGAGACTGGCACAGAGGGGACCAGATTTGTTCCCAAGCATCCTGGGTCTTGACTCAGAGATTCCAAGTTCCAAGACCATTCTTCAAGCAGTCTGGCATCCAGGGTCTTGCTTGCAGTGCCAGAGGTGTGGACAATGATTAAGGGAGATTTTTCTAGTTCTGGAGATGTCAGGTTGTTATCATGGGGAAGGGCACAGGCGGTGAAGGCCAGTAGCGCTGTGTTATAGACAGGAAACCAAGGAACAGTGAGACCAAGGGGACGTACTTACAGAACGCCAGCCAGGTTAGGTGTGGGATCCATCCCTTGTCGCGTTACCAGACATCCCCAACCCATGGTGCTCAGGGCTGTGTATGCTTTTAGCATAAACTAGTCTTTTGGGGTGGAGAAGGAAATGGCAACCCACTCCAATACTCTTGCCTGGAAAATCCCATGGACAGAGGAGCCTGGTAGGCTACAGTCCATGACTGAGCGACTTCACTTTCACTTTTCACTTTCATGCATTGGAGGAGGAAATGGCAACCCACTCCAGTGTTCTTGCCTGGAGAATCCCAGGGACGGAGGAGCCTGGTGGGCTGCCGTCTATGGGGTCGCACTGAGTCGGACATGACTGAAGCGACTTAGCAGTAGCAGCAGCAGCAGCAGTCTTATGGGAACGTTGGTCCAGAGGTTGATGACTTCTGAGCAGCACCTCCCCAACCAAACTGAGGCTGCAGAGCACATGAGCCAGTTCAGGCAGCCTCCTTTCAGGCACCTAGAATCAGTGGAATGACAGGACTGTCCTCTGGGATGTCACTGCCACAGGGGAGGCAGCCCAGGGGATGAGGAGGAAGCCGACTGTATGTGACTTTGGGCACATCTTCCCTCTTTGGGACTTTGCATCTCTAGTGCTAAGTGGAGGGGTTGAACAGGAAGTCCAGCCCTATGGTGGGCCACAAAGCTGGCTCTGGCCTTGTCCCTACCTTCAGTGCAATAGAAGAGACAGGTATAAACAGACTCATAGTCCCAGATGACTAGGGTAGTGACAGAAGCCTGCGAAAGCCCAGAGGAGGGAAAAACAATGTCACCTGAGATGAGATTGGTATGAAAGAGCCTAGCATACTTGGTCCCTGGGCCTGGCCTGAAAGCAACCCAAGAAATGTTTTATCTCCTTGGTGCTCATCCCGTCTTCAGGGTCCTCCTGGTCATGCAAAGAATGTCTGTCTTTCTCTGAATTTCTGTTGTTTACTGTGGGAGCTTGGCGGGAGGTTGGGGACTGGTAGGGTCAGAGAGCCTAGGGCTCAGGCTGCCCTGATGGCTCTGAGTGTCCACACACACCTAGATCTTTTCTTGCCCTATCTTTGCTTAAAACCTCTCAAGCCTATCTGCCTTCAGGATAAAGTACAAATTCTTCAGCACAAAAACGCGTGCCTTGCACAATCGGATTCCTCTTGAGATTACATTAGGCTTTCTTAACCTTGGTACTATTGATATTTGGGGTTGGATAGTTCTTTGTTTGGGTTTCCTTGTGGCTCAGCTGGTAAAGAATCTGCCTGCAATGAGGGAGACCAGGGTTCTTTGTTTAGGGAATGGGGGGTTGTCCTGTGAGATGCAGGATGCTGGGGGGGCATCATTGGCCTCTGCTTACTAGACGTCAGTAGCACACGTATCCCTCCCCCCTTGTGATAACCGAAAATGTCTCCAGACATTGAGAAATGTTCTCTGTGGGTCAAAATCACTCCTGTTTGAGAACCACTAGACTAGAGGAGGATCAGCCACTCTGGGCATTTTTTATTTCCAGGAACGTGGCTTACTATCTCTTTCCTCATAATACCCTTTCACATTTCTCCCCTCTTGTTGTTCAGTCACCCAGTAATGTCTGACTCTTTGCAACCCCATGGACTGCATGCCTCCCTGTCCTTCACCATCTCCCAGAACTTGCTCAAACTCATGTCCATTGAGTCAGTGATGCCATCCAACCATCTTGTCTTTTGTCATCCCCTTCTCCTCCTGCCTTCAGTCTTTCCCAGCATCTCCCTTCTACCTGGCTGAAAACTTACTACAGAGGTTAGACCTCCTCTCCCCCAGAAGCCCTAGTTGACCCCTCAGATGGCCAAGTGCCACCTCTGGGCCCCCACAGCCTGCCCAGCTCCCCTGACCCAGCCCAGCCCACCTGGCATTACCACTGGACGAGGCGCCCCAAGAAGGCCGTCTTTGTCAGCACTGTGTCCCCAGCGCTGCCCTGCTCAGGCTTGAGTGCAAAGCAAGAGCTCATGTTCATGGAAAGCAAGAGGCTGGGCTGAGGTGGAATTCCCTGATGCTAATCGAGTGTGGATGCTGGAAGCTAGCTGGGACCTGCTGGAAGGCCTGCCTGCCTCCGGGCCCCTGTCTGGCACTGTGAGGACGTGCTGGAAAGTCAGGCCGTCTTCTGGCCACCTGCCTAGCCCTCAGGTTTCTCAACTGCTTCTTAGCCCTCGTGGGTCCCTGAGCAGAGATTCCTGGGGATTGTTTGATCCTGGACATACCAGATCCAAACGCAAGGACGGTGTTTTCATCACTGCTCTGTCCACAGCCAGCACCACCCTCTCCTCCCGTAGCCAGAGGCCCAGACACAGGGCCCAGAGGCCTGCCGTTCATTCCTTCAGCTAATGTGTCTGGACTCTGCCACTAATGCTAGTGCTGAGGATAGAGCTGTGACAAAGCAGAGGCCCTCTCTCCAGGAGTCCCGCTCTAGCTGACTGCGGGGTGAGGCAGCGGAAGGAGGACGAGCACACACAGTGAACAAAGACCAAGTCTGAGACTGTTAGTCACACAGTCGCGTCCGACTCTCTGCGACCCCATGGACTGCAGCCCACCGGGCTCCTCTGTCCGTGGGCCTCTCCGGGCCAGGATACTGGAGTGGGCAGCCGTTCTCTTCAGGGGATCTTCTGAACCCAGGGACAAAACCCAGGTCTCTCGCAGATTCTTTACCATCAGAGCCACCCCTGAAAGTAGAGACATAGTGAACAAGGCAAATAAAAATATATAGCAGGTCAGATGGCAATAAGGCCATGGAAAGAAATACTTTTTGTCAGGGGGACAATAAATGAGGGAGATAGGGTATGAGGTTGTAGTTTAAATTGGGTAGTCTAGGGAATTCCCTGGCAGTCCAGTGGTTAGGGTTCTGTGATTCTACTGCGGGGTGCGCAGGTTCCATCCCTGGTCAGGGAACTAAGAAGCCATATGTGAAGGAAAGTGAAAGTGTTAGCAACTCAGTCATGTCTGACTCTTGGCAACCCCATGGACTGTAGCCCACCAGGCTCCTCTGTCCATGGGATTTCCCAGGTAAGAATACTGGAGTGGGTTGCCATTCCCTTCTCCAGGGGATCGATCCCAACCCAGGGATTGAACCCGAGTCTCCTACATTGCAGGTAGTTTCCTTAACCTCTGAGCCACCAGGGAAGCGGCCCCCGCCCCCCATATGAGAATGGCAAGGCCAAATAATTTTTTAAAATTATTTTATAAGTAATATAAATAAAATAAATTATTTTATTTATAACAATGTAAGGTGGTTTGGAAGGGCTTCTCTGAGGGAGTGACATCTTAACAAAGACCTGAAGGTTGTCAGAGAAGGAGTCACGCAGATATGTGGGGAAGAGTGTTCCAGGTGAAAGGGACAACCAGTGCAAAGGCTTGGAGCAGGGAGGTGCCTGGGATGATGAAGGAACAGTGAGGAGGTCTGTGGGGTAGGGAGTGGGTGAGTGAGGAAAGAGGGGAGAGCTCCGAGAGGCAGGGAGGGGACCAGATCATGCCAGGATTGGGGGCCATGGTGAAGACTTTGCCTTGACAATGAGGGAAGGGGAACACAGGAGGATTGCTTCTTCCTTCATCAAGGCATAATTTAGATAGAATTCTTAAGATAGGGTTCAGTGGACTTCAGTGCATTTATGCAGCTGTGCAGTACACTCATCACCATCCTGGGAATACTTCCATCCCTGAAGAAAGGTCACTGCTTCCCTTTTTCAGTAACTCTTGGTCTACCCCCAGCCCCAGGGGTTACTAAGGTGCTTTCTGTCTCCACAGTTTTGCTTTTCTAAAGGTTTCTTATAAAACGCAGGAGATCTGGGTTCAATCCCTGGGTTGGGAAGATTCCCTGGAGAAGGAAATGACAACCCACTCCAGTATTCTTGCCTGGAGAATCCCATGGACAGAGGAGCTTGGCAGGCTACTACTCATGGGGTCACAAAGAGTTGGACACGACTGAGCAATTCTCACTCACTCACTCACTCAAAGGTTTCCCATAAATAGAACAACAACAATCTTATTCAATATGGCTTTTTTTAGTACTTTGCCTCTGGTAGTGAACCTCAAAAATAAACAAAGATAGAACTCAAAATCAACAAAAGTATTGCCTTCTGAGGCATGAAGAGGACAAATGAGTCACTACATCATAAAATAAGTCAGTTACTACATAAATCAGTAAGAAAAGAAAAACTTTGTGATATTGAGACTGTGATACTAAGACTTCAGAATCCTATTCTGTGTTGCTTCTTACTGTTTAAACTTTTCACCCTGCTGAAGCTCTCTCCAATGAAAACAGTCTTAGGAGGAAACCCCAATGTTTGTAGACTCACTTTGGAAAAGAACTCCTTGTATGTTTGTGTTTGATAACATTGTTATAGTTACTAAAATATCAGCTCATGTTTCTGGAATTTTGTAGGATTCCCAACTGAGGAGGCAAGGTTATTCATGGACCCAAGCTTCTCAGTTCAATATTTTCTCTAACATTGGGTTGCTATAGAACAACAAATCAATGAATTTCCTTGGTATCCAAGCTAGTCTAAGTTGATTTTCAATATGATTAAATGTGAATGAAAAATACTGTGCAGAAATTTTTCTTTGTTTATTATGTTCTTTGAATCTTTTTAAAATTTATTATTTTTTAAGTATAATTGATTTATGATGTTGTGTTAGTTTCAGGTGTATAGTAAAGTGACTCAGTTATATATATACATGTATATATAAGAATAATATATACATTCTTTTTCAGATGCTTATATAGGTTATTACAAAATATTGGGTATAGTTCCCTGTCCTATACAGTGGGTCCTTGGCAGTTTTTCTACTGTACATTGTTTTACAAAATAACCAATTTCTCAATCTTCATCCTTCCACTTATATTTTTTGGTACATCATAAAGTTTTACAGGATGTCTCAAGACGAAAGGTAAATTCTGATATATAGGGTCTATTTTCAGATATTCATAGAATGGTCAAGATATTTTAATCTCACGGCAAGAGGAAGACATCACGCTGATCAAATTGTCAAGTCCAAATGGAGTAAGATCTCATAAGAGTTCTGTAAAAACAGCACAGGAATAAATATTAGTCATATTAAAAAAAATTAATGGCTCACTAAATTTGAGAATGTTGGAGTAATGAAATCTGTTTATGCAGAATTATTGGCTACTGATTTTGATACATGATACATGACCCAGCAAGAATAACACCAAGAGAGCATTTTGTTATTAGGGTTTGTTATTAGGGTTATATGAATTTTCATATTTGAGTAAAATAAGATGATTAAGACCAGAGCAAGAACAGACTCGAGTAAATGCTGCATATTTCATTTACATAAATCCAAGTGTTTTGTGGTCCTGACACAATTATTTGATTACAGTATAGTTGGCTTACAATATTATTTTAGTTTCAAGCATACCACATGGTGATTCTATATTTCATATATTCTTCTGTATTTTATGTATTATCTACATTGTGATCACCAAAATAAGTCCTGTTACCAACTGTCACCATACAAGATTATTACACTATTAGTGACTATATTCTTTATGTTGTACACTACATCCCTCTGACTTATTTATTCTATAAATGGACGCTTGTACCTCCTAATCCCCTTCCCCTATTTCACCCATCCACCCACTCCTCTTGCCTCTGGCTACCAAGCCATTTGCTTTCTGTACCTACAAGTCTGATTCTGCTTTGTTATGACTATTCATTCATTCTTCTTTTTAAATTCTACAAACACATGAAATCATACAGTACTTGATTTTGTCTGAGTTTATTTCACTTAGCTTAATATTGTCTAGGCTCATCCATGTTGTTGTAAATGGCAAAATTTTCGTATTTTTAATGTCTGAGTAATATTCCATTGGGGCTTTCCTGGTGGCTCAGCAGTAAAGAATCCATCTGTAATGCAGGAAACACAGATTTGATCCTGGGTTAGGAAGATATCCTGAAGGAGTATGTGTCAACACACTCCAGTATTCTTGGCTGGAGAATTCCTTGGACAGAGGAGCCTGGTGGGCTACAGTCCATAGGGTAGCAAAGAGTCAGACACAACTGAAGCAACTTAGCATGCATGCACACAATATTTCATTAAGTGTGTGTGTGGGTCGGTGGGGGGGCTTCCCTGGTTTCTCACATGGTTAAGAATCTACCTGCAGTGCAGGAGACCCAGGTTTGATCCCTGGATTAGGAAGATCCCCTGGAGAAGGGAATGGTAACCCACTCTGGTCTTCTTTCCTGGAGTGGACATGGACAGAGGAGCCTGGTGGGCTACAGTTTACGGGGTTGCAAAGAGTCAGATATGATTGAGTAACTAAGCACGCACATGTGTATATGTATATGTGTGTGTATATACACATGTATGTATATATACACATACCATATCTTCTATCCTGTCATCTCTCAATGGACACGTATGTAGAACTAAATATTTTCCTTTAAGATACTGAAGACCAGGGCAGTGACTTATTCCTAATGGAAAGAGGTGCACATAGTATACTAGAAGTGTATGATCTGGGACATAATATCAGATTATGTAAAGTAAATGCACAGATTATGCACAAAGTAAAACTGAGACCATTTGTGCGATGTTTAGTACACTAAAAGAAAAGTGATTTCTAGTAATTAATGGAAATGCATTTAAACATCCCATTAATAGCTATATAAATCATGCCAACAATGTATGCAAAATACATTTTTTTCAAATTTTCTTTCTTTTTTTGCATCTGAAAAGAAAAGAGGGGAGGGTACTTCGCAGATGGCACAGTAGCTAAGAGTCCATGCTCCCAATGAGGGGGGCCAGGGTTTGATCCCTGGTCTGGGAACTATATCCCACATGCTACAACTTGAGTTTGCATGCTGCATCTAAACACTCTGCATGCCACAACTAAGACTCAGTGCAATCAAATAAATAATAAATAAAAAGACAAAGGGTATGCTACACAAACCATCAAGACTCACACAAGACATATAAACCAGAAGGTAAAACCATTTGTTTCATTGAAGATATGACTTTCCATCCCAGAGCACCCCCTTTCCAGTAGCAGTGTCTGTTTCCAGTGAGAGGGCAATCAAGGGACTTGGTATCTGATAAATCTACACTCAAATCCAACTCTGTAAATTGCCAACTGACTTCCCAGCAGCCTGTTGTACAAGTTACTATGACTCAGTTTCTTCTTCAGTGAAATGGAAAAACTCAGAGTTGTTGGAAAAGTAAATTAACTTGCTCAAAGAACATAGAATAGTGGCTGGCTTATGGTAAATAGTCCAAATACATGGTCCAAATACATATTGAAACAAATCAGTCAGTCAGTTCAGTCGCTCAGTAGTGTCTGACTCTTTGCGACCCCATGAATCGCAGCATGCCAGGCCTCCCTGTCCATCACCAACTCCCAGAGTTCTCTCAAACCCATGTCCATCCAGTCGGTGATGCCATTTAACCATCTCATCCTAGTCATCTCCTTCTCCTGCCCTCAATCTTTCCCAGCATCAGGGTCTTTTCAAATCAGTCAGCTCTTCGCATTAGGTGGCCAAAGTATTAGAGTTTCAGCTTCAACATGAGTCCTTCCAGTGAATACTCAGGACTGATCTCCTTTAGGATGGACTGGTTGGATCTCCTTGCAGTCTAAGGGACTCTCAAGAGTCTTCTCCAACACCACAGTTCAAAAGCATCAATTCTTCGGTGCTCAGCTTTCTTTATAGTCCAACTCTCACATGCATACATGACAACTGAAAAAACCATAGCCTTGAGTAGACGGACCTTTGTTGGCAAAGTAATGTCTCTGCTTTTTAATATGCTGTCTAGGTTGGTTATAACTTTCCTTCCAAGGAGTAAGTGCCTTTTAATTTCATGGCTGCAATCATCTGCAGTGATTTTGGAGCCCTGAAAAACAGTCAGCCACTGTTTCCACTGTTTCCCCATCTATTTGCCATGAAGTGATGGGACCGGATGCCATGATCTTAGTTTTCTGAATGTTGAGTGTTAAGCCAACTTTTTCACTCTCTTCTTTCACTTTCATCAAGAGGCTCTTTAGTTCTTCTTCACTTTCTGCCATAAGGGTGGTGTCATCTGCATATCTGAGGTTATTGCTATTTCTCCCGGCAATCTTGATTCCACCTTATGCTTCCTCCAGCCGAGAGTTTCTCATGATGTACTCTGCATATAAGTTAAATAAGCAGGAAACTAATAATGTATTATTAAAAATAATAATTCTAGCAAGACTAAAGTTACAGTAAATGGACCTGAAGAATACTGTCCTCAGGTTATGATACAGCATAGAGTCTCATCCTTTTTTTAACTAGAGAAAACCACCTTCTGAGTGATTGGAACATTTATGTCCACTAGAAATATTTGGTTTGTCTCTATGTGTTTTGGCTTTTTTTTTTTTTTTAGTAATATTTAAGAACTGACACATTTTTACTCTTTAATCTCTTTTTTTTAAACAATACGTAAAGTGTTGTTGTTGAGTTGCTAAGTTAAAACCAACTCTTTTGCAACCCCGTGGACTGTCGCCACCAGGCTGCTTTGTCCATAAGATTCTCCAGGAAAAATACTGGAGTGGGTTGCCATGCCCTCCTCCAGGGGATCTTCCTGACCCAGGGATCAAACCTGCTTCTCCTGCATCACCTGCATTGGCAGGCAGATTCTCTACTACTGAGCCACCAAGGAAACCCACATAAAGAGTACTGCAATCCAATTAAGGGGCTTTTTTTTTTTTGCATAATTTAAATTACACTCTTTCCTAAAGATACAGTATTTCACTCTGAATTCAGAAACTGCATGCCCAACATGTTTGCAAATCATCCCTCCAGTAAGCTCTTTCATTTTCATTTTTCCTCTCACTGACTTTAATATGAGAGGGTGACATTTTTCTGGCTTTGCTTTAGCTCTTACATGATCTAACATGGCTCTATGTAACTGTGTTTTAGGTGGAGCATCACTAAATAACAAGTGTTTAATTTCCCACCACACCATTAGATTACTTGACAGAGACTGTCTAAACTCCAACTAGACTTAAAATATTTTTTAGACACTTTTGAAGTTACATGTGGCCATATAACTTCCTCTGGTGATGAAATGGGGGCAGAAATGTTGCAAGTCATCCTTCCCCCATCATTTAGCAAAATGTTGATGCCCAGAGAGACTTTAGCTGCTGCACATTGAAACAGGCAAAGCACCATAGACTTGGGACGGGAAGACAGTGTGGAGCAGAATCCTTCCCCTTCCAAAGACCAGTCTCAACATGAACAAGAAACAAACTACTCATGAAATCTATGGGATCTGAGGGTTTATCTTTTATAGCCTTTAGCATCATTAAACCATAGAGAAATTCTTATTAGCATGAGGGGCATAGGTGAGAGGTTGGGCATCTAAACATTTGTTAAAGCAGTGGTCTATGATAAGTTGTAACATAGTCTTCTAGCTCTAGTGGAGGAAGTTGGATAATAAAAAGCTAAAAATGTGTTGATCATTAATGGCCATGTGAACCTGTTACTAAAAGAAAAACAAACTTGAGCAAGAAGTGGCTCTTTAGCCCGCAGGACAAAAAGAGGAATAAAAGTGAAAGTCACTCAGTCATGTCCGACTCTTTGCCACGCCATGGACTGTAGTCCATGGAATTCACCAGGCCAGAATACTGAAGTGGATAACCTTTCCCTTCTCCAGGGGATCTTCTCAACCCAGGGATCGAACCCAGGTCTCCCACATTGCAGGTGGATTCTTTACCAGCTGAGCCACAAGGGAAGCCCATAAAGAGGAATAGAATACCACCTGATGGGGTTTCAAAATGTTGGAAAACTAGATGTTTCAAGACCCAAGCAGTGGGAACCTCTCATGCTACAAAGATATAGTAAAACTAAGTCTTGCTTAGAAACAAACAAAATAAGGAAAATCTAAGAGTTTGGCCTTTTCCCTAAATTTGATGTCCTATGGATTGCTGCCATTAAGTTGAGAGAGCTGTGAGGCCAGGAAGGAAAGAAATTTTCATTTGATTGATGAACATCTTTTCTTGTGCTTGATGACTATTGGTATATCTTTTTTTGGTGAGGTATCTCTTTAATCTTTTGCTAATTTCTTATTAATAATCGGGATGTTTTGTTTTTCAGTTGCAAATGGTTTTTTGTAAATCTGACGTTCATTGTCTTTGGTAGGCCCATTTCCTTCTTCCCAACCTGTGGCCTTTCTTTTCTTTCTTTTTATTTTTAATAGTATTTTTTGAAGAGTCAACACTTTTAATTTTGATAAATTCAAATTTATCTCTCTTTTTTAAAAAAGGATCTTGCTCCTGCTGCCTTGTTTGCTTCCAGGTCACTCAGTTGTGTGTGTGTGTGTGTGTGTGTGTGTGTTTTGGAGAGGGGTGTTGTTTGCTTTTTAAGTTTTATAGTTACAGATTTTACACTTAGGTTTAGAATTTATTTTGAGCTAAATTTTGTGTATGGAAATAAGATAAAAGTAGATTTTTTTTCATACACATATCCAGTTGATTCAGCACCATTTGTTAAGAAATTGCTTTCCCTATTGAACATATTTTGCATTTTTGCCTAAAGAGAAATGATTATATATGCATAGGTGGAATCTAGGCTGCTGCATTGATTTAGATGTCTCTCCTTTCCCTCAGACCACATTGTCTTGATTACTGTAGCTTTACTGTAATTACTGAAACCAAGTGCTGTCACTCTTCTAACTTTCCTCTTTTTTATTTTTACTTTTCTGTAGGCGATCTACAATGAATGACTCTGCATTTTGGGAAGAGTCACAATGTCTAGGCAGGGCTGACCTTCCTGGGAGGAGCTAAGAGAATTCACACCAATCATAGTTTGTAGCGGGTTTCTGATCACCCATCTGTGAGCTACACTGAACACCTGATTAGCATCGCCTGTGGGGGAACTGACTTGGGAAGGGGAGTAGTAAACTCTAGCCCTGACGCTCAGTTCATGACAACTTCTCAAGAATCTCATCAATAGTCTACACGGCACCGTTTCCCAAAAGTAATCATGTTAAGGCAAGCAGACAACTCTCTAGAACCCTAAACACATTTTCTGGCTGTATTTATGTGGCACTCTCTGGCTACAATGGGCAGTGGTGAAGAGGTTCTTGTTCAGGACGATATGGTCACAAGACTCCAACAGCCCAAGGAGACGCAGGGGAGCTGCCTGATGAAATTTAATTGGTACCGCATTAAATCTCTAGATCATTTAGGTAGAATTGACATCTTAACAATATTGAGTCTTTTCACTTCATAAACATGGTAAATCTTTCCACTTATTTATTATTTTGTTGTTGTTTAGTTGCCAAGTTGTGTCCGACTCTTTTGTGACCCCATGGACTGTAGCCCACCTGTCTCTTCTGTCCATGAGATTTCTCAGGCAAGAATACTGGAGTGGGTTGCCATTTCCTTCTCAGAGGAGCTTCCCAACCCAGGGGTAGAACCCACGTCTCCTGCATTGGCAGCACCCCAACAAAGATAGGACCACTAGAATCTCAGATCCTATTGGGTACCCCATCAAGTGAAATACCTGACCAACTGAGATCCTGGTAGCAGGAATAAATGGTGGAGAAAGAAGCAATAATTAATAAACTCAAATCATTTAGTTAGCTACAAAAGCAACAATAGCTGCTGTCTTTTATGTTGTTTCTTCATCCCCCTCCACTTTTTTAAGCTACTTTGCTTGAATAGCACTGATATGGCTAATATTTAGGTTTGAGATGAGAATATGACAAAATAGCTATCCTCCCATGGTGAAATAATAATAGATTTCTCCATTCTAAATGTCTAGATTGCAATTTTTTTTTTTTTTACCCAGACCCGAATTGATTATGAGCAACAAAAAGGGCTGGAATGGATCTCTTGAGATAAAACTTGTATCTTACTTTTTGGTCAAGGAATCTGACTCATAAGGACTGGCTGGGTGGAGCCCTTGGGAAGCACTGGCAGAGATCCAAAGGGTGTGAGAAAAGTGAACCTAGAATAGTTTTCTTTTGGGTTTCCTCCATGCTAAGCTGCCTCAAGGTGTCTGCTTTCATCTTTAAAGAGGGCCAAGCTTCTCTTGCATGGTCTTCTGTACATAACCCTCTCAGGGTCCTAATAATTCCTTCCATCTCTTACCCCTCCCTTCAGGTCTAAAGATGGAAAGGCTCCCCACAATACTACACTAATTTTTTTGCTTTTCTGGAATATTGCTCATATGTTTATAAATGATCCCTTTATTAGACTCTCCTTCAGTCATTTACTTTTATTGGCAATCTTTTCTTACTGTGATCCACCTGATATGCAAATTACAGTTTTGTGTCCTTAACACCAATTCCTACACACAGTTTAGCTCACAGATGTGTATATATGTATTTGAGAGTGTGTGTGTTTGGGTAGCCATGGGTCTGAAGTCAATATTCAGGTGCTTCATCTCCTAAAGTGCAAGAAATTGAGCCCAAGAGGTGGGAGCTGGCAGGTCAGCTGGACTTTGTTAGTTTGTGCCTCTGAAGAGTGTTTTTGATCCCAAGCTTCCCTTGCAGGGAGGCCCACTGCTGCCAGTCACCAGGAGGACTCAAAGGAATAAAGCTGAGTAGTCAAAGTCTTCCAATATCGATGGAATTCAGTGCATTGATCTTCTTTGGTCAGTCTTACTGCTGATACAAATATAACAGCTCCTATCATCTTCTTTAGAATAAAGTTAATATTGAACAAAATTTTAATCATTAAATAAGTTAATAAAATTATGCAAGTAAACAGAAAACAGACAAAACCAAACCAATTAAAAAGCAGAACTATGACTAAGACTAATGGACAAATGCAACAAGGCCAGATTGGGAAAGCATTAGAAATTTGCTAATGCTGATTCAAATTTCTACAACTGTAAATAAGCATATTCAAATGGTAAAGAATCTGCCTGTAATGCAGGAGACCCAGGTTTGATCCCTGGGTCAGGAAGATCCCCTGGAGAAGGAAATGGCAACCCACTCCAGTATTCTTGCCTGGAGAATCCCAAGGACAGAGGAGCCTGGTAGACTATGATCCACAGGGTCGCAAAGAGGTGGACACAACTGAGCAACTTCACTAATCTGACACTAGAGTTTGTGTTCATAACCACTGCCCCAGGCTGTTTTTTTTTTCTCCTAAACAGGGCGATGGTTGGTGTTAGTGATCTTCCAAAGTTTCTTTTAGCTTGAATTTTCTGTGCCTCTGAATCTGTTTCATTCCCTCCACAGGAGGTTGATAATTTCTCTTTAACATCAACATTAACTTCTCACATCACCAACACACCATACAGTGCCAATGAATGTTTTGGGCCCCTACTCTTCCCCTACCTCTGTTGAGGTCATCCTTTACATTGTGGTAATTTGCACTTGAACTTACTACTACTAGATTGCGAATCCCTTTGTTTCTCTCTTTACTTCTTTCATTCTTTTGGCCATGCTGGGTCTTGGTTGTTGCACACAGGCTTTCTCTAGTTGTGGTAATCAGGGGCTACTCTCTAGTTGTGGTGTGCAGGCTTCTCACTGAGGTGGCGTCGCTTGTTGTGGAGCCTGGGCCCTTGGGTGCTGGCTTCAGTAGGTGCAGCTCGTGGTTTCTAGAGCACAGGCTTAGGAGGGTTTCACACAGGCTTAGTGGTCCTGCTGCACGTGGAATCTTCTCAGACCAGGAATCAAACCTGTCCTCTTGGATTGGCAGGCAGATTCTTAACCACTGTGCCACCAGAGGTGTAGTAAATTGCGAATTTCTGGGGTCATGAGCTGTTTATCTTCTCTGAAACTCACTGTGGAAATGACCTTAGGCGCTTACCTCAACCCTTCCTAAAAACCTTACCATTCTCAGAGCTAGAGCTGACATGATACCAAATCTCCACTGTAACTTAAAGGTCTACTCATTCCATGATGACACAGATGCCTGTGATACTTAGTCAGTGTCCAGATGTAGTCATTTTGGAATACCCAAATTTTTCCTGTTTACTTGATCTCTTCCTTTTCTAATGTCTTTCCACCTGTTCCATTCTTCCCTTATTTCCTCCTCCAAACCTTTCTACTGCAACCTGTAAGACTCTCCACTCAGCTAAGCAAATGCTCCTGCCTTCTCAGTCTCGGTGGAGCAACTGATTTTTTGAGGTGGTCATCTTTGACCCAAAACTATTCATACATTGTAGAGAGCACTAGCATAATTTCTGGAGAGGTGAAACTAGCATGACTGACTATAAGATTCAACTGTGGCGGGTCATTTTACAATGAATGCAAATGCTCTTTAGGGATGAGACTAAAAATAACTAGCTCATTGATTAAAATAACTCAAATACATCTCTTTCTTTATTAGGATCAGTCTTTACACAAGAGCCCCAGCTGAAACAGTGCTTTGGAAAACTTGATGCTTCCTGGAAAATACAAATGAACATATCCTCAGTCTGATCATACTTGAGATAAAGGAAGCATATTTAAATGTGAACAGATGGCTCTGTTAACAAAATATTCATGAACAAAGGCTATCAAAGATTTTAGAATGATTAGTTTACATTTTTCAAATTTCTTTAGATGTGTGGCCAATGCTAGGTTACTGTAACTCTGGCAGAAAAATAAGTGCAGCATGTGCCATAACATTCAAAATTTTGCTCAAAATAAAAGTTCAAAAAATGATTTGAGGTTTCTTGCTGAAGCCTTTCTATTTTGGAACCTGCACTGATGGCTGTTAAGAAAAATCCTTCAGGTTCCATCAAGAACTATAAGGTTTTAATTAACAGTCTTCACCTATCTGTGTCTTAGCTCAGGTGAAGTGTGAATTCCTTGAGAAGTAATTTAACTTCATTTCATTAAAACAGTGTTGTTATCTTGAACTTTAACTCTTTTGCTAGACTCTTTTCCAAAGCATAGTCCAAATTTGTGAAAAATTGTATTTATTAATATATTGATCTAGTACACTAATGGCCATATCTTTGGTAGCACCTATTATGATTAGGAATGATTCTAGAGTCTAAGAACACAGGATTGGATAATCCAGGATGTAGAGGTCATGTTGGAAGAGACCTAGCCACACTTATAACTGCAGAGAGCAATGCACGGTGAATGCACAGTATCAAGGGATGAAGAAAATGGATCGATATATCACAGTGATTACTTTAGGCAGAGGCAGGGGAGACTAGAGAAAGTTACACATAAAACTGAATTGTTTTAGGTAAGTTTTCAAGGATAACTCAGAGCTCTCCAGTTAGATAAAGGGGCTAAGAACGTTTCAGATGGAGGGAAACTGTGCATCCTACGAAAGCAGTGGGTTCTTTGGAATCAAACTTCTTGATTCACTCAATGGCTCTCCCCAGTTTGGAACTAGATATTCTGATAAGATAAAATACTTGGCCCTCGCGTTCCAGTTCTGCAAGATCAAGATGGAAACAACTCTAGGGAATAGGAAAGCAAATAAACGTTTGCTTGTTGCATGTCATTTATCTAATAGAAAAATCAGTTGAGATTGGGTGCTCCTTCTACCCAGGGCTGCATTATGACTTCTGTTGGTCCTAAGCACTTGCCTCTGTGGATTCCTTCTTCCATTAAAAAAGTACTAAAAATAATATTTTGCAACAGTGCTGGTAAAACGATCCAGATGTTAATATTACACATTAAAACATTTTTTTTTCTAAAAGTTCATTTTTATCTTCTGATTTTAGAGCAAATTGAAGCATTTGCTTGGGACCCTAAACACTGTGTCTAGTGATAAATCCCCTCAAGCATCCTCTCCCATACTCCATTTTGCATTTCATTGCCAAAAATACTTCTAAAATTTTCCCTTTCATTGGATGACAGAGAACCTTTCAATGTTGCAATCCCAGAACCTCTGCCCTGGACTCAAGGCTTCACTGAGTCTTCTTTTGCTTGACAATTCAACCTGACTTCTAAATGTACCTCTTCATCAGACCACACTCTCATTAGTCCGACACTGTGAACTGAAGTAACCTCCAGAGGTGTTTGGGTTTTTTTTTTAATTTTATTTTTGTTTTGTTTTAAATTCTGGCTCCAAAACCAATCATATTGGAATCTCTGGGTGTGGGACCCAGAAAGCCATAATTCATAATGCTTCTCAATGATTCCAGTTTTCCTATAGGTTTGTGAACAGAAAATGATCATCATTGTCCTATAAAGTGCTCTATACATGTATGTATGTATCATATTGCTTTGTCATAGCTTGTTTACACATAAGTCTCTTTAGATGGAAAACTCCAAGCATGATTTCTCAATCATTTTAATTGAGAATGAACCCACCAGCTAGTTCAATGACTAGCATCCAGTAGACACTCAATAAAGGTTTTTATGGAATGAGTAAATGGGTGAATGAATTGGCACATGCTCTTAAACTGTTACTTTCTCTCTTCCATTATTCTTCTTCATTGTCTTACTACAACTCTTCTCAACCCTACCTGCACATTAAAATCACCTGAGAGCTTTGTCAAACTATCCTGGGCCCCACCCCAGGCCAATTAACTCAGGATTTCTGAAGGTGGGGCACAGGGAGTTTTTTCAAAATCCTTAGGCAATTTGAATGCACAGCCAAGGTTGAGAATCACTGACTAAGATTTACTCACTCTTTAGGACCCTCTTTAAAATCTAACTTTTTCAGGAAACTTTATCTGATACTCTGTCACGTGTATCTTTCAATCTCTTAAATTCTGGTGTTTAACAGAAAAATACATTTCCATCTTCATTACTTTCTTGATGCATTCATATTGACATTTTCATTTTGAAGCTAGCATTTGAGGGCATCTTCTCTTGCTTTGTGGGCTTCCCTTGTGGCTCAGCTGGTAAAGAATCTGCCTGCAATGCGGGAAACCTGGGCTTGATCCCTGGGTTGGAAAGATCCCCTGGAGAAGGGAAAGGCTACCCACTCCAGTATTCTGGCCTGGAGAATTCCATGGGCAGTACAGTCCAGGGGGTCGCAAAGAGTCAGACACGACCGAGTGACTTTCACTTTCACTTCACTCACGCTTTGTATAGCGTTGCTTTCCTGGGAGATATAAGAAAGGTGCTAAACCTGAATTTGAATACTTGGTGACAAAAGGCAGGTATACGGGGATTTTATGTGGGAATATCATGTTTCATAAGCCAAGCCTGCCACATACTACTCAGTAAATCTTAGGCGATCAATAAATTGCTTGATATTTTCACTGTGTTGTACTTACCAATTAATTTTCACAACTTGTCCCTAGTTTATAAACAATTTTGATTTAAACTATAACTTTAGTGGATAGCTCCTTGAAAGGGATTCATTCAAGTTATCAAACAAGGATCAATAGATTGATTTCAGTTTATGAAGGAGCAAGGTAAAGAGATTCAAAATTCAAAATTCAAGTTACATTGCTATCCTTGGTATTTCTAACTCTTAACTCATATTTTCCCAGGGGAAATAGAGGTGGTGTAAGAATTTGGGAGGCAACTTCTAGCACTCACCTTGGGCATGTGAACACCTGATTATGTTCATGACCAAATCAGAGAATACCATAACGCTTATTAAAAATGCTGATTTTTTTATTAGTCAGCATTACTCTGTGACTGAGTGGTATGAATTTGGTAACTTAGCAGTTAATGGATATACATCTATTAATGGCTGTGAACCATTTCAGTGCAGGATTTTATATAGATATTTCAGCTCTATATTTTGTAGGACTCTCCTGTTTTGAAATTTCTTTTGTCTATTTTTAAATTTAGAAATAAACATATAACAAATATGTGGTTTCTCAACTAGCAAAAATGTATGTGCCTCATCTGTATTGGAGAGGGGAAAAGCAGATAAAATTAATATGGGGATTTGGTCCGTCTGTGATGAACAAACAGTATCTGACTCTCGAGGGGAAAAAGTCACATTTAGAAATGCATAATGCAGATGCAAACTCTGAGTTAATTTCTGCATTCAAAAACTTTACTTACCTGAAACTCTTGTTAAATAAAGTCACTAGAAATGGTGACTTTCATAAACTTCTGCAGTATCTGAAAGTTCTCAGCAAAACCAAAGAAATTTTGTCTTTTCAAGACAAATTCAGTGAGACATTTCTTTTTACAGTAAAGATACCTGTTTTCCATTAATAAATGTTGTTCTTCAAGTTAGTTTAATCGTGATAAGCACAAATTCTTGGAAGGGGTTGATGAACATCTGCTTGGAAAAAATTCTGCTAAGTACCAAATATTTGTAAAACACTCAAACCCACACAGACAAACATGGACATGCACAAGCACATCCAAAAGAGACATTTTTGGTTTATGTTCTGAGACCCAAATGAAGAAGTGACTATGTAATAAAAATTCCAGTTTGGCACTAATTATACAGAAGTGTTTGAATGGAAGTACTAATTTAAATACCTTGTTAATATTTAGAATCCTGTGTCTTTGCAAACCTACAGTTTTTAAATAGCAGAGCAATTGAATACCAAATATTGAAAATATAGAGATTTCTACTGAGTCACTTGTTTTGGGTTTCTTGAAAGAAATTAACATGGATGGTTTTATTCATAATTAATACAATTCAACGATATTTCTTTTTGGTATTGTACTCATATGGGTGAGGTGGCAATAATCAAAAAGAAGATGAAAAGCCAATTTCTTCATCCTTCTGTATGTATCAGGTAATAAGGAAGAAGATCCAACTTGTGCTTTACATTTTTAAAGACATTTTAATAAACTTGTTTATTTGTATTTTCCCCCATTTATTAGAGGTAAGTAAATGAGATTCAGGAAGCTTCAATGACTTTCCCAAATTTTCACGATCTTCAAACTCAATGGCAATTGTTTATATTTACAATTACACAACAGCTTTGTAACAGATAAGGCACCATATTTTAATTTCTCTGTTACAAGAAACACAATATGGTCGGCCTTCAGGTCAAAGCCTGGTCACTTTATTATATAGTCAATACCTCTCACTTTCTTTCTGAAATACCTTGCAGTAAGAAAAGCCTTTCACCAAGATGTCAAACATTCCTGAAGTGTTTAGAAGATACTGGGTGCCTTTAGCTCTCTCATGAACTAGCAATTGCTATAGTCACTCCTGAATTAAAGTCTGGGTAACTCCAGCTGAGAGCAAAGCCCATTCATGCTTAGTGCAATGGGTCCCTTCAGCTTCAAGAGTTAGCATGAAGTTGGCAGTATTTCTACACAAAGCGGTTTTTAATAAGTGTTGGTTCCTAATATCATAGTGATTGTAAATGCTAATAAACTTCCTACAAGAGAAGTAGAAGTGGAAAATTTTATTTGTTGAACATTTTATCACTGTACTTGGTTAGCATGGACAATTACCCCAATTCCCCGAGGCGTATATTGCCTGAGTGTTTAGTAGTTAATGAATACAGATAGTAGCAAACCAGCAGTTTTCAAAACCATAAATAATTATTACTCTGAAAGCTCCTTCTAATGGAAAAAATTTAAATAAAAAATAACATGGCAAAAATATTACTTATTAACTTAAGGTCAAAACTGAAGTTTTAAATCTTTCTAGCTTGTACTATCCCAGGACACTATAAAGCTCTTCAATTAATTTACAGATGGAGCTTTATAAATGTAACTTTTAAATGGTTCTTTTCCACATACAATATTTATTCCTTATATAATTTCCTAAAAAATAGACGATAGTAAAATGTCCATCAATAGGATGGTGTTCATTGATGATCAATAAATTTTGTCTGTATTGATATTTCTATAATAATTTTTTTATTATTTATTATTTATTTATTATTTTTCTGAATTAAAAATATTCCAGGACTTCCCTAGTGGTTCATTGGCTAAGACTCCATTCTTCTAACATAGAGGGCTCACATTCAATCCCTGATCAGGGAATTCTATCCTACATGCCATAACTAAAGATCCTGCATGCCATAACTAAGGACCCACGTGCCATAGGAAGATAGAAGATCCCAGGTGCTGCAACTAACACTTGATTCAGTCAATTAATTAGTTAATTAATTTAAAAATCAACATTAAAAAATATTCCTTTAAGAATACAAGTTCATAGGGAATTGCCTAGTGGTCCAGTGGTTAGGATTCTGTGCTTTGACTACCTGGACCCAGGTTTGAACCCCGTCAGGGAACCCATGCAAGCAGTGTGGTACGAAAGATAGTGTCTGTGAAATTTTTCCACTCTAAAGTTACTTCTCCCCATTCCCATATTCTATTCTTCGGAAGTCAGTCTCTAAGTGCAGCTCACACTCAAGGAGAAAGGTAGGGGTGGGTGGATTCAGCACTTTTTTGAAAAACTTACCCAGATATATTTTTCTAATTTTTCTGTAGCAAGCACAGGCAATAGAAACTAAGTTACTAATCTTTGTCTCTAATTAAGAAGTTTGAATTCTCTTCCTCTATTCTGATAAAACATTTATTTGCTACCTGATTTTGAAGAGAGATGGATTGATTCAAAAAGAGGTAAACATGGAAGGAAGGGAGAAAGCAAAGAGAAAGAGGGAAAGAAAATTGAAATATTGGCCTAATTTACAGCTCTGCCATGCACACCTCAGTATCCTGAAGATGCTTTTATTAGGGAGTGTGTTTCAAATGGAATTGGAGATGCGTTTGGGAAAGAAGATAGGGAAAAGTAAAAAAAATTCTTCAGATTACTACATAACTACAAAATCTTATTGCTTTCTAGTATTGTTTCAGAAGCCAATAGCATTTTGAAAGAAACAATGATGTATGCAGCATTTTATTTTATGTAACATTTGAGTATACATTCTTATCCTTATCCATTCAACTCATATTTACTGAACACTCAATGTATGTTAAGCATTCTTCTGGGCACAGAGCATACAGGCGTAAACAAGGAGTCACATCTTTATAAAAGATTGTCGCTTTCAGGAAGCAACAATGCTCGGGAAAAAGAAAAATAGGAGGACCACAGAGAGCGACAATAAACAAGCAAGCAAATAAATGAGCTAATGTGATGGAGACAAGTCTGAAAAAGAACTCCAGGGATGATAAAGCGGAAATGGTGCAGGGAGAGGCTACTTTATGTTGAGATTTAGATTCTGATAAGATCACAGCCTGTATCATTTGTGCTGGTGTTTTGGTTTTCAGATGTCAGTCTTTTCTACTTCACTATGCTGTGGCACAAGTTCTAGAAAAGAGGAGAGAGAAGTAGAAAAAAGCAATGCAAGCAGGATGGATCTGAAAACGACTTCTGTTACAAGGTTTCTCAAATGAAATGATCAGATTATGTTCTCAAACTGGGACACCACTACACAGATATTTAAGGAAGTCTACATAACCGTATAGAGGTAAAAGGATTTTTAACACTAGTACCAATGCATCCAAATGAATATTTTCTGGTACTTTGATCCCCTCAGCATATAAAACATTTACTGAAATTATACTGTACTACTCAAAATTCCCAAAGAGGACAGAAAAATTTGAACAAGCATTGGATAAATCAATTCAGAGCTCAGTGCTGATACACCAAATTTACTTCTTTGAAGGGACTGATATGCATTCAGATGAATGATTTCTGATAATTTGATATTTTAAAATGAGTCATCTTACTTTGTAGTCACTCTTCATATTCTTCTATAACCACTGCTAGGAAATTTGGGGGAATTCCCTGGCTGCCCATTGGTTAGGATTTGATGTTTTCACTGCTGAGACCAGTATTCAATCCCTGGTCAGGGAACTAAGATCCTGAGGCAAGAAACAATTGGAGACTTTTGCTTTTATATTTTATTTGTGTCATACTAAATGGTTTTGTTCAATCTAGAAAGAGTTCTTATGGCTTTAATTTATATATATAAATTTATTTTATATAGATATAAATTTTTATATATATTAAATTTGCCATTTCTACTCCAAGGAGAATTATATAGGTTAAGTCTTGTCAAATACATAGGACATATATATAGATAGATATATAATCTGAGAGATATTGGCGTAATCACACAGATATGTAATTAAACTTTAATATGTTGAAGATGCTTCTTAAGAGAGTGACTTGGTAATTCAGTAAAGACAGTCTGTTAAAAATTGACTTCGTATATAAAATTCAAAATTAAAGGTCTGTTTTTGCCTATAGAAATAAATTTAACTTAACCCATTTTCCATAAATCCTATAAACAAGACATGTAGGGTTAGAATCATTTTCATTATTACTATATACCATTTAATCTCTTAAAATTGAAGTGACCTACTATGATGACCATTTAACCTTGTAATTACGAATCTTATTACTTTGTAATTGGGTTTCCCAAGTGGTGCAGCGGTAAAGACTCTACGTGCTAATGCAGGAGACACAAGAGGTGTGGGTTTGATCCCTGGGTCAGGAGGATTGCCTGGATTAGGAAATGGCAACCCGCCCCAGTATTCTTGCCTAGAAAATTCCATGGACAGAGGAGCCCGGTGGGCTGCAGTCAGTGGAGTCACAGAGTCGGACACAATTGAGTAACTAAGTGCACATGTGCGTGTGCGTGCATGCACACACACACACACGCACACACACACTATGTCATTGTTAATTTAATTAATGCTACTGTAGTCCTACAGCTTATTTTTAGAAATATTACCACCCTAAAAGGAAATATGAGAAAAAATTGTACACATTTTTAAAAAGGGTAAGGAAACTGATTCATACTTCCTGATTCCAAAAACCAAAAAAACATTTGGTTTCAGTGAAGCCTTGGCCAACTTTCAGTTAGTAGATGTGTAGAATTGAACTGCACACATCTCGCTGCCTTAGTTAACTTCTTCATGAAAACTTTAGGAGAATTACAAGCTATCCATTGATAAGGTATTGTTGAAGTGGGCACGGCTGACTAATGACAGCTACTCACTAATTTGTTTAGCTGGCTTTGGGCTGTTCTTCTGCCTTCAGGTAACCGACACACCTAAATATTCTACTAGAAGCTCATTTTGTATTGTCCTAACAAGCTTCTCTGAATCGGAAGTAAACTAAATGAGGATCTTTGTCATCCAGGGATGTGTCACTCGTGCTTGCTATATCTGGCTACTCCCTATTATATCCTCCCTTTTTTTTTTTTTTCCCTCACCTGGCCTTCTGGCAATTCAATTAAATTTCACTGGGCAGGGCTTCCCTGGTGGTCCGGGATTCCCAGGTGGTAGAGTGGTAAAGAATACACCTGCCAATGCAGGACACATCGGTTCAATCACCAGGCTGGGAAGATTCCATGTGCCGCAGGGCAGCTAAGCCCACGCTCCAGCTACTGAAGCAGGAGTACCCTAGAGCCCTGCTCCCCAATAAGAGAAGCCACCAAAATGAGCAGCCCAAGTACTGCAACCAACTGTAGCCCCCACTTGTCCCAACTAGAGGAAGGCCACACACAGCAACGAAGTCCCAGCGCAGCCAAAAATAAGTAAATAAGCAATTTTTTTTTTAATTTCATTTGGCAAGTGTTGTCCCTACTCCTTGCCAGTTATTGTGCAAGGCACAGCAGTGATCACAAGTTTTTGCCTTTGAGGCACACATGGTTTAGAGACAAAGATCAATAAATAAAAGGGCAACTTCAAAACTTTAAGTGTAAAATTACAGGTGTGATATAGCATACACTAGGGATCCTTAATCCAGTTTTGCAGGATCATGGAAGACTCCCCCAGGTAAAGTCTAAACTGAAACCTGAAAATAAGTAGAATTTAGTCAGGATTGCCATTGTCCTGAAGCTCCAATGCTTTGCTGAAGCTGAAACTCCAATCCTTTGGCCACCTGGTGCAAAGAACTGACTCATTGGAAAAGACCCTGATGCTGGGAAAGGTTAAAGGTGAGAGGAGAAGGGGACGACAGAGGATGAGGTGGTGGATGGCATCACCGACTCGATAGACATGAGTTTGAGCAAGCTCCAAGAGTTGGTGATGGACAGGGAAGCCTGGCGTGCTGCAGTCCTTAGGGTTACAAAGAGTCGGACACAGCTGAGTGACTGAAATGACTGCCACTGTCCTCCATGGTGCTAAACCTGAAGGTAACTAGTTTTCATTCTTAATCTTACTTGGCCTATCAGTAACCTTGCTCCCCTATCTTTGTAAAGCTTTCTTCACTTCACTTTTACATCCTGTTCTCCTGGCTTTCCTGCTATCTTATCTTACTGAGTCATCTCCTTTGTTCCTTAGAAGCTCTGAGGAATATTGGTGCTCCAAGGCTCAGTCCTCAGACTTTTATCTCTTCACTAAATTTCTTGATTATATATCTAGTTTCATCTGAATCCAGACTTCTATCTTGAACAGTATACTTAAATGCTACACGAAGACTCTTGAGAGTCCCTTGGACAGCAAGAAAATCAAAGCAGGCAATCCTAAAGGAAATCAACCCTGAATACTTCTTTGGAAGGACTGATGCTGAAGCTCCAATATTTTGGCCACCTGATGTGAAGAGACGACTCATTGAAAAAGACCCTGTTGCTGGGAAGAATTGAAGGCAAAAGGAGAAAGGGGTGGTGGAGGATGAGATGGTTAGACAGCATCACTGACTCAGTGGAGATGAATTTGAGCAAACTCTGGGAGATAGTGGGAGGAACAGGGGAGCCTGGCATGCTGCAGTCCTTGGGGTAGCAAAGAGTCAGGCAGGACTTGGCAACTAAGCAACAACAGGACATCCTGAACTTACCATATTAAAAACAGACATCTCACTAGCACTCCCCAAATCTGTTCTTTATGTAATCTTCCCCTGTGTCACTTAATGGTAACTCTACACTTGTGTGTGTGTGATGTGCGTTACCCCATTGACTGTAGCCTGGCACGCTCCTCTATCTATGGAATTTTCCAGGCAAGAATACTGGAATGGGTTGTCATTTCCTTCTCCAGGGGATCTTTCTGATCCAGGGGTCAAAAGTTAAGTTACTTAAGTTACCCAGGACCATAACCTTGATGCAATCTTTAATCCCTTTCTCTTTCAACCTCACTTAAATCTGTTAACAAATCAAATGGATTCTTTCCCTTAAACATACATCCACAATGGAGTCATTTACTACCAACATCATTACAGCAATTCTAGGCAAAGCTACCTCCATTGCTCATCTGCATTATTTTAATAACTTCTTAATTTGCCTGCTTTTGTCCTTGGCCCCCTTCAGCCTATTATTTTAAAAGAAAGCAGATCACATTTTATGCCTTCGTTTAAGACCTGCTGCCTTTCCTGTGGTTTCCCATTTAATCAAGGGGCCTTTGCCGTGTGGTTCTTATCTCTGAATTTATTTCCACCTCAGCTCTCCCTTTTGCTCTCTCCCACTCTGCTCCAGCTATGGAATTTCTGGATAAGACCTAATGGTTGATTTGGATGTTGGATGGTTGAAGGAGAGAAGAAATTAAGGATAAGACTTGAATTTATGGGTTGGGTCTCTAAGGACATAGTGTTGCATTCAGTAAGGAAGGGAAGGAACATGGATGGAAGGCTGGCTTTTGAGTTGATGGGAAGAGGGAGAATGAGCCCTTTTTGAAAATGCTGAATTTTACTTGCCCTGAGACACCCTTCAGTTCAGTTCAGTTCAGTTGCTCAGTTGTGTCCTACTCTTTGCAACACAATGAACTGCAGCACACCAGGCCTGCCTGTCCATCACCAACTCCCGGAGCCTACCCAAACTCATGTCATTGAGTCAGTGATGCCATCCAACCATCTCATCCTCTGTCATTCCCTTCTCCTCCAGCCCTCAATCTTTCCCAGCATCAGGGTCTTTTCAAATCAGTCAGCTCTTCACATCAGGTGGCCAAAATATTGGAGTTTCAGCTTCAGCATCAGTCCTTCCAATGAATATTCAGGACTGATTTCCTTTAGGATGGACTGGTTGGATCTCCGTGCAGTCCAAGAAGACTCTCAAGAGTCTTCTCCAACACCACAGTTCAATAGCATCAATTCTTCGGCACTCAGCTTTCTTTATAGTCCAACTCTCACATCCATATATGACTACTAGAAAAACCAGAGCTTTGACTAGACAGACCTTTGATGGCAAAGTAATGTCACTGCTTTTTAATATGCAGTCTAGGTTGATCATAACTTTCCTTCAAAGGAGCAAGAGTCTTTTAATTTCATGGCTGCAGTCACCATCTGCAGTGATTTTGCAGACACCTATGAATTTTGGAGACACATATGGAGATACAGTGATAATTTTACATAAGAGTTGAGCTCAGAAGAGAGATCTGTGTCATACATTTCTATTTTGAGGTCATTACTGTATAGTAATTGGGGCCATGAAACCTGCTGAGATGACTGGGAGCAGGCCTAGCAATGGAATGGTTATGAATCCACTATAAGCCAAGGGACAGGCAATGCTTGAGGCACTTTCAAATACAACAAAGGGGAGAAACTAAACATACAATAAAAGAAAACTAGGAGAGTGAGAGCTGTCATTTAGGATACAGACTATCCTACCAAACATAGCTCTAAAGGTAGGGATTTATTTACCAAGACAACTTATTATCTGGAAGTGGGCAATTCAGTGGCTCATGAAGCCTCCAGAATCCAAACTCACGCAGCCTACTCTCCACTCTACTGGCTTTTGTCCTCAGGTATTTTTTATTTTTGTTTAAACAAATACTCTATACTGAAACTGGAGGGAAGGAGGCAGGACACAACCTTCAAAAGAATGACATAGTCATTGGACAAGACACAAACAGGTTAGGCCCAACTAGATCCAAGATGGCAGAAGATTCCACTTCTAGTAGACCTCAAGCATCAGTATATGCTCATCGTAATGCATTAGCTAAATGACACACCCGCAGGTGCCATAACTGGTTCAAGACTGACCATAAATGGTCAAAAAGTGGGTAATGGTTCAGTTCCTGGAAACCACCCCTTCCCCAGAACAGCTGGAATACTCCTCTCACTCACTAGCCTATGAAATTATCCACCCCTATAAAAATTGACAACCCCTCATACCCTGAGGCCTCTTGCCTTCTGTGATGGCTCACATTCCGTGGAGTGTGTTTCTCCATGGAGTGTTTCTCTGTGGAGTGTGTTTCTCTCTAAATAAATTCACCTCTTACCTATCACTTTGTCTCTCATTGAGTTCTTTCTGTGATGAGACATCAAGAACCTGAGCTTAATTAAGTCCTGAGATCAGATGTCTGATCTCAGTTAAAAGACTGTCAAGTCCCAATCTGTTTTTAGGCTGAGTTCAGGTCCCAATCTGAGTTACACAGTTTCAGTGCCAGTCCCATTATTTCATAAAAAGTAACTTACTTAAGCCTCACGTTATTTCTCTTAGGCAGTTCCATTCCCAATTTACAGATGGGAAAAGATCAGCACAGAGAGATTAAGTATCTTACCCAGTTTATAAAATAGCATCTTGGGGAGCTGGAATTTGAATGGCAGACTCCAGAGTTCATGCTCTCAATCACTGTTACACTGCCTCTCCTTTTTACCTAAGATGACTATCACAGCTTTAGACATCACTTCAACTCCTTCAAGGGCTGAGAGGGCTTACCAATAGCCCTCTTCCAGAGTTCTTATACCTGGTGAGCTATAATTAGCTATAATTAGCTATAATTAAGTCATCGGTACTCTCCTAAATCAATCACTGGTAGTAGAAAATGGGATAACTGCTTGAATACAGCATCAGCAGATATTTGAGAAAAAATTCAGGTCCTGTCAAAAAATAAGAGGTAGGTGTTGAGGAGACACTATCATTATGGAAAACTAGGGAAGGCTGTGCTTTAAAAAGAAGGGAATATTCGAAAATTTTTTTATTTTATTTTTTTGGTTGCCCTGAGTCTGCGTTGCTGTGGACTTTCTCCAGTCGCCACAGTCAGGGACTTCGTTGTGGTGCGTGGGCTTCTCACTGTCGTCTCATCTCTCGTTTCAGAGCACAGGCTCTAGAGCCCAGGTTTAGCTTAGTTGCTCCAAGGCACATGGAATCTTCTGGGATCAGGGATCAAAGCTGTGTCCTCTGCATTGGCAGGCAGAGTCTTATCCACAACACCATCAGGGAAGTCCGGAATATTCAAAAATTATGTTATGATGAAATGTTATAATGAGGCTAGGTAAGGCTTTAAAAGTGTTAATTGGATTAAGTGAGAAGGACCTTTCATTGGTGACCTTTGCAAAAGAATTTGGGTGTAGACGAGATTAGAGTTTATGAATGATGAGACTATAAAAAAAGATAAAACTATTCTTTGAAGTGGAGCCTAAAAGGGAAAGGGGCAGTAGATATTTTGGCTAAGAAGTTCAGAGGAATTTTCTTATTTTGATGAGGTTAGAAATTGACTTGAGTATACCTAAAAGGTGATAGGAAGGAACAAAGAAGGAAGCAGGAGAAATGAGCTTCTTGCAAAGGAGACTGGGATCTAAAGTATAGGCGGTGGAATTTAAATGTCAAGTAGTTACTCTGCCATTGACATGAAGGAAAAAAGGAATAAACATGTAGGCTTAAGATAATTTGTAGGGACCACCACTCCCTGGTGGTCCAGTGGCTAAGACTGAGCTCCTAATGCAGGGGCCCAGGTTCAACCCCTAGTCAGGGAACTAGATTTCACATGCCACAACTAAAGGTCCCAAATGCTGCAATGAACATCAAAGATCCTGAAACAGATCCAGCACAGCCAAATGAATAAATACTTTTTTAAAAACAAAGAAAATTTGTAAATATAACATTAGGAATTTGGAGTGGCTCCTATTTAATGACTATGCTTGCATCCAAGTGGTATTTTTTAAGGTAGTAGGAGTTTTCCTACACTTAGCGCAGAAGTAAGGAAATAAATACTGTGGAAGCCTATTAAGACTGCTCATGGAAAACACCTACAGGCAAATTCCCTGGCAGGCCAGTATTTAGGACTCTGTTCCTGTAGGATCCAGGTTGCATCTCTAAGCAAGGAACTGAGAGCTGGAAAGTCACTCAGCCAGAAAACAAAACAAAACAAAAAAATGTCCACAGCACTGATAAAAGACTGATTCCAGTAGAATGTAACATCTCAGATTTCACTTGCCTTATCACAGATAATTCTTTCAATTCAATTCAATTCAGTCGCTCAGTCCTGTCTGATACTTTCGACCCCATGAATCACAGAACGCCAGGCCTCCCTGTTCATCACAAACTCCCGGAGTTTACTCAAATTCATGCCCATTGAGTCAGTGATGCCATCCAACCATCTCATCTTCTGTCGTCCCATCTCCTCCTGCCCCCAATCCCTCCTAGCATCAGGGTCTTTTCCAATGAGTCAACTCTTTGCATGAGGTGGCCAAAGTATTGGAGTTTCAGGTACAGCATCAGTCTGTCCAGTGAACACCCAGGACTGATCGCCTTTAGGATGGACTGGTTGGATCTCCTTGCAGTCCAAGGGACTCTCAAGAGTCTTCTCCAACACCACAGTTCAAAAGCATCAATTTTTTGGCTCTCAGCTTTCTTCACAATCCAACTCTCACATCCATACATGACCACTGGAAAAACCATAGCCTTGACTAGATGGACCTTTGTTGGCAAAGTAATGTCTCTGCTTTTTAATATGCTGTCTAGGTTGGTCATAACTTTCCTTCCAAGGAGTAAGTGTCTTTTAATTTCATGGCTGCAGTCACCATCTGCAGTGATTTTGGAGCCCCCCAAAATAAAGTCTGTCTCCCCATCTATTTCCCATGAGAGATAAGTCTTTAGACATGTTCATTTAGAACTTAATATTAAAGATAAATGCTTTGTCATTTTCAGTTTTTTGTATTGTGTTGTGTGTTCCTGATTAGATTTTAATCCCCTCAAATGTAGGATTTCTTTTTTTCAGTTCCTAATACTGGACTATGTAACTAGTGAATGGCCAATAAGGATCACTGATGAGTGATAGCAATAATGATGGTTTTAGAGTAAAAATATGGCAAATTTTATGACCCTTCTTTATAAAGCAGGAATGAATGCATTATTCATATATGTGCATTTATTCATATATATAGTACATATATACATATATATGTGTGTGTGTATATATATACATATATATATATATGTATATATATATATATATATATATGCCTTACTGCATAGCTTGTGAGATCTTAGTTCCCTGACCAGGGATCGAACCTGTGCCCTCTGCAGTGGAAGTGCCAAGTCCTAACCATGGGATTGACAGGGAATATCCTGACCTTCATATTTTTTAACAACCCTTCTGGATTTCCATGGTGGCTTAGCTGGTAAAGCATCAGCCTGAAATGCGGGAGACCTGGGTTCGATCCCTGAATTGGGAAGATCCCCTGGAGAAGGGAATGGCTACCCACTCCAGTATCCTGGCCTGGAGAATTCCATGGACTGTATAGTCCAAGGGGTCGGAAAGAGTCGGACACTCACTGAGTGACTTTTACTTTCACGGGATTGCCTACATAAAGGGTTAGTATTTTACAAATCAATTTTACATGTGCAGTAAATAACTGCCTGCTGGCCAGTAGCCGTAACTCCTGTGACTTAATGAGATATGCATTCTAGATAAAATTGTGCAGTGTCAGAACTGGAAAAGGTATTCCAAAAGTGATAGGTCACCTGGGTGCAGCACATCTCTGAATCACTTAAGGATGCCCATCTGAATCATCAATGACCAAAAGTCAAATTATGACCAAATATAAACAAAAATCTTTAAACAAGTCGAATAGGTGGGAGTGAAGGATGGATGAAACACACAAGTAAAATTTCTCCCTGTGTAAAACTAATACTTCATTAAATGTCACTGAGCAGTTCACTGATGTCAGCCCTTTCGTTTTTGAGTTTAATTTTAGTCTAATAATTGGAGAAGACACTTATTGGTCTGTTCTGCTGTCAAGTATGCCACTTTCAACTCTAAAACTGCAGGAAGCACAGCATTCATTCATTCACTTATTCATTCATGTTTTGATTCAACACCAATTTGAATTGGTGTTCAAATTTGAACACCAATTTTTCATCAGGAACCAGGAATTCAGACAAATGTGGCCATAAAACTTTGTCTTCAAGTAATTCACAAGTCAGCCCAGCATCTCACAGTCGAGTTACGAATGATTTTAACTGGACAGTAGCCATTTAATTAATAATTTCTTCTTAAATGATCCATTGCTCTGAACCTGTTTAATTAGCAAAATCCTCAGAAATTTCTGTTCTTTTCATTACTAAAATGAAGATAAAAGAAGAAAAAGCAAAAGTGGAATGTGGATCTTAAAAAAGGGTGTGTTGCTCTTTCAATGTCTTTCAGTTATTGAAAGACAGTTGCATTCCATTTCTGAAAAGGAATACACTGGGGATGATACACATGAATTATTTTAGACACAAGGCAAATCTCTTACATATAAGATGCCTAATGAACAGTTGAAATATGCAAGCAAAGAAAATATTAGATGACTGGTCTTGGCAGACCTCAAGATAAAAAGCAACTGCACATGGTCTTAACATTCTAGACTATTAAGGGAAATGTTTTCTAAAATACATTAAATATAAAGGAGTATTTCAATGAATTTGTTCATCTAAACAAAATACATTTAGTTTTGTGTCTTATATTCTAAGTGAACTCATTAATGAGTGTTTTTTTGTGCTTCTGAAATTCAAATAGCCATTCACATTTTCTGTGCTTACTGGTAACCAAAGCTAATTAGCTATGCATTAACAATTAGTTATGTAAGTTGATAATGTTCCTCCTATTCCTGTTAATTATTTACCTAAAAGTACAACTGCCTTACAACTTTTTTAGCTTATAATCTACATTCATTTGTTTTAAAAATATTACTAAGCATAGAATATATGCAAGACAGTATGCTAACATTGGAAATAAAATATGCTTTATATTCAACAAGCTTGTATTTTAACGGAGGCCACAAGTCATGCAACCACATTGCCACAAAATCAAATAGAAAATGCTAGAAGTCATGACAGAGATTTAGTGTATGATATGAATTGAGAGGAGAGGAGATCTGTACTGAAATGGAGCAAGAAAGAGAGAAGGCTTTGAAGAAGATGCCTGTGAACTTGATGTTGAATGGAGGCGGATGAAATGCTATCCCAACCTGAGAAAAGAGCATGGTGGGAAAAGATGAAATATTCCAGGATGACAAGAGCATAATATATGATAGAAGATTTGGAAGACAGGCATGAGACAAAGAATTGATTATCTGAATACTAAGAAATAGAATTTTGAGTTTAGACAATAGAAAATAAATTACAAGGGAAGAAGAACAAAAATCCCTCGAAATTCAATCAAAGAAAACAAGTAGGGTTTTAATGCCAAAAACACTTCATTTTTCCACTTTGCAAATAGACATTAAAGATACACGGTTTCTCTTATCGCCCACCCTCCCCTTGCCTTTTTATCCTACAAAGCAGTAGACAGCTACATGGTGGCCATCACTAATCACCCAAAGGATGCTGCTGAAGGTGTGGTTGGGAGGGGCTATCATAAATCTCCTTTTCTTGCATGGAATACATTCATACTAAAATTATTCTAAATCATCACAATAACTACATGACAGAACACATCTCTATGATTCAGTATATGAGTCACAGCAACTCATTTCATGATCAGTGTGTTTTTCATTGAAAATAATAGAAAATTTTCATCAGTTGAGGGTATTCCACAAAATGGTACATCTATACAATGGTCTATTATGTAGCCATGGAAAATAATGATTGAGAACTATACAAATTGGTTTAGAGGGATTTCCTCAAGGTAAGTAGCAAATACTAATAATAACTAATTGCTGAGTGCTTAGTATACAGCAGCATTTTCTGTATATTACCTTATTTAAAATCTTCAACCAAATCCTGTTGTTATTATCTCATTTTAAGTTTGGAATCACGGTGAGTTTTGCCCAAGATCACACCCAGAGTAAATGGCAGAACTGGGATTAGAACACAGGGAGTCTGCCCTTATAGATTCAAGCCTTTTAACTACTATCCACTTAATGACATTATTTGTAACTAGATCTAGATCTTCCTGATAGATTGTCCAAATTTATTTTTCATCTTCTCATCCTCTGAGCCACCTCTTCTTGGTAGACCTAAAAGAAGCCTCAAATGCTGGAATCATTTTTCTGTAATTTCTTTTTCCAAAAGAATATGTTTTGGGGGGCAAATATGTTTGCCCTACATATTTTTAATGCTTTGATAGCTTTCTCATGCCATTTGTCATTTAAAAGTGTTTTGGCCATGATTTTTTGTTGTTCTTGATGAATGAGTTGGTTCAATTTCCTACTCAATTTTTCCTAAAAGTGCAAATTCCTCCCAAAATGTTTGTTGTTCCTTTTTTATTCAGTAGACTGCCTCTGATTCCTCCAAAGCTGAAGAAAGCATGGATGAAAAGCAGAAGGAAGAGGTAGGAAAAATCTTACTCAACTGAACCAATATAATCTACTATTAGTTTCTTCTATCTGATGCCAGAATTACAAATGGTCTTTTTTCCTCTTGAGCACTCTAGTAGACTTATAATGTTGCACCTGCCTTTGATTCAGATTTCACTCTTCAGCTAAAATGCACAGCTGTTCTTCACCCAAAGAGTCACTTTAAAAATATTTTTCAAATATTCCTCAAGGAGGAATTAGGGATTAATTGGTCCCTATTGCTTGAAATCTTAGTCCAAATGGAGGCATACAAGTCCCAATTTAATGCCTTTAAAAGGCACAAAGCAGGGCCCGTTGGTTAAGAATCTGCCTGCCAATGCAGAAGACATGTGTTTGATCCCTGAGCAAGGAAGATTTCATATGCCATGGGACAAATAAACCCAGGCACCACAACTACTGAAGCCTGTACCCTTCGGCATGGAGAAGTCCATGCACCATAATTGGAGAGAAAAACCTCACACAGTGATGAAGAGCAGGGCAGTCCAAAATCAATTCATTTTTAAAAAGATTTTTATAGGGGCTTCCTTATAGGTGCAGTGGTTAAGAATCCATCTACCAATGCAGGGCACACAGGTTCAATCCCTGCTCTTGGAAGATCCCACACGCCTGGAGAACCAAAGACTGTGCGCTACAACTACTGAGCCAGCACTCTAGAGCCTGAGGACTAGAGCCTCACACCCAGAGTCCACGCTCTGCTATAAGAGAAGCCAGCAATGAGAAGCCCTGCACTGCAACAAAGCATAACCCAGCTCACCACTCCTAGAGAAAGCCCACGCGCAGCCACAAAGATCCAGCACAGCCAAAAAGTAAAACTATAGTTCGATCTTTAAAAAAAATAAAGATTTATATATAAAAAAGTTGTGACACTTTAAAAAAAAAGGCACAAAACATGAGGTGAAATACCATTTGTCAATTACAAAGCTACACTAATGACTGATTGAAAATTCTTATGAAATTGACATGCATTTTTACCTTAAAATTTAGTAAGAGAATTAAGAAATAAAGAAATGTAGAAGAACTAAAATTAAGAAACAGAGTAAACTAAGAAAATGTGTGTTGCACCGTTGATTTAGAAATAGCATATGTTTTGAAATTCCTTCAGACTTTTTCTTAAGCTGAAAGTGAATTTTTTGCCTGGAATCTAGTTTGTTGCACAACTAGTAAATTACATCAAGTAATCTTTGTCTTCTGTGTGTTCTCACAATCACAGTGCCCTCTTTAATTTTTCTCATCTTTATTCCCATGAACTCACTGGTTTGACTCCTCATGAGCACATTCTGCATTAACAGAACAACTTCTTGGTTGATTTTCCAGTTCTAGTATTATCCTCTTTCAATTGTCCATGAACAGAACACTGCTTCCAAGACTAATCTTGGAGCATACTATTTCAATCACATCATTCTTTAATCCAAAACAAATGCCAAGGCCTCCTGTTTTGTTTTTTGGCGGCATCACACAGCTTGTGGGATTTCACTTTCCTGACCAGGGACTGAACCAGACTCTTGGCAGTGAGGACGCACAGTCCTAACCACTGGCCCACCAGGGAATTCCTAAGGCCCCCTATTATTAGTTTTATCTCCTGGGAGAGGTAATTAAGAATAAAGCCACTAATTCTGGACTAGGCCTTTGCTAAATATCTGAGAAATACATAATACAGACCAACAAAATGTATTCCACTCTGTTTATTTATTTTTGGTTGTACTGGGGCTTCGATGCTCTGGAGGGCTTTCTCTCTAGTTGCAGTTCAGGGGCTTCTGATTGTGGTGCTTCTCTTGTTGCAGAGCACACGCTCTAGGGCATGCGGGCTTCTGTAGTTGCAGCACGTGGGCTCAGAAGTTGTGGCACATGGACTTAGTTGCCCAGCAGCATGTGGAATCTTCCCAGAGGAAGGATCAAACCCATGTCCTCTGCACCGGCAGGTGGATCTCAACCACTGGACCACCAGCGAAGTTCTCTACTGTGTTTTTACCTCTAGTCTTGGATCCAAGCCCCAATTTCAAGCGACCCTAGTGTAGTCTAGTCGCATTTAACCTAGACTATCTCACGTCTACACAGTATTTCTCTTGGCCTCTACTCTCTTCCTTCCTAGTTTTTCAAAAACAAACAAGAATCATGACTCTTTTAATAGGAACCTACTCCCTGACTGCCTGCAATTCTGTGAGAATTTCATGAGACAGAAGTGCAATAGAAAGACTTGGACAAAAGACCTTTAACTCACTTCTCTTTCTAATTCCCTTACTACCTACCCTTCAAAACTCCAGACTTAGAGTTTCATGTTTCCCTGAGCTCCCCCTTAAGTTCAGAGCATTTAAACTATAAATTCATAACTCTCATTGTACTTAGAGCAGACCATATTAATCTCAGCATCATTTGCTTGTATATGTAATTGAATAGAAGAAATATAAGTAGAGTACAGAAGAAATTTAAAAGTCTTCCTCTAAATATCTAGGGAAAGACTTGATTGGTTGTTTCATCATTCTCTCATTCATTCATTCAATAAATGCCTGGGCTGGAGCATAAATATTACCTTTCAGTTTTAGCAGACTTGTCTTCCCAATAGGTATACAGACTAGGGAACATTGGGTAAGTACCTCGAAAGGGGGGGAGGGGTACCAAAGAAAAGCATCTTCAAACAATAAAGATTAAAGTTGACTGTTTAATTCTTTAATTTATTCATACAATCAACATTTTGTATTGTTTTTATTGAATGTCATTTGATATGAGGATTGAATAGTGAACAAATTACTGCATCTGTCCACTTGAGATTACAACAACGTTGACACTCAGATGACAAGAAAAACACCACGTGGAAGAACGGCAGAGTAGAAACAAGAAAGCAAAAGGAGACAGTATTTTAGAATACGTGACATTTAGTTGAATTTTAAAGAATGAATAGATTTGGAATAGTTGGGAGTAGGGGAAAAGTTTACTGGGTAATGTCAGGTAAATGTATCATTGAAGTATCGTAGTCCAATAAATAAACTGGAAATTTACACTGTAACTCTAGTAAGAACTTTTTTTTTTTTTTGGCCACCTTGCATGTGGGATCCTAAGTCCCTGACCAGGGATCTAACCCACACCTTTTGTCTGCACAGTCTTTCTTACCCACTGGAGAGCCAGGGAAGTCCCTAGGAAGATTTTTATTAACCTCCAAGAAGAGTTAGGAAAGAAAAATCTCTCAAATGCCTCTCCAATGGCCCCAAATGATCTGAAACAAAATAGAAACTCAGAGAAGCAATTAAGAGAAGGAAAGGGATATACTAGCAATAAAATTAATGATAAAATTAACAAAAAGTTTTTCTATTTAAATTATGATTTGGGACATCTTTGATTATTGCGATGGTATCTTAAAGACCTCAAAAAGAAAAATCCCAATCCAATTCAGTTAATATAATAAACAAGTTTTCTTCCACCCACACAACCTTGTAGATAAACTAATTCTTGCATTTGCAGAGATTTGAAAGGTTACCAAAAAAAAAAAAAAAAAAAAAAAAACCGAAAAACAAAGACCCAGAGAAGTTAAGTAAACAGTTACACAGGAGTTGGTGGCAGGGGAAAAAGAGATATGATTCACTGATATGATCTACCATGATATTTATGATCTACCATGCCAGACTGAAAAAATCAAAATATTGTAAGAAGGAAAGATTATGTAGAGCTTCATTGATATCATTTTCTTTCCACAATCACTATGTTATGCTGAGCTTTAAATTTTCCTTCATTACTTATAATGTAAGAACTACTAGAGCATGTCAGTAGCAATAAATCTTTGAGACTGTTAAAAGCACACAATTTTATTAAATAAGTAGTTTTTTAAAACGCTGTCTCTGAAGATTTGGAATTTTCCACTTTTTAAGTTCTTACCATGTTCAAAGAAGAATGGAAAAACACAAATTCATTAAAAATGCCTTCACAGAAATGATACATTCTCACTCAAAATATATGAAGTTGGGCCTCCTTCATGTGAAGTTAATTTTTGTTCATTATAATTCAACAAAGATTTATTGAGCATTCACTGTGGGTAGAGGTTGTACTAAATGCTAAGGAAAAAATAGTAAAAAACAAACATAAAATGGACCTATGTCTTGTTCTTGTGGCAAAAACAGTCTTGTGATTAATGTATCTCAGAAACAGTATGATTACAAAGCTATTTATTTCAAGTATCAGTCAGTTAGTTCAGTCAGTCGTGTCCAGCTCTTTGTGACCCCGTGAACCGCAGCCCGCCAGGCCTCCCTGTCCATCACCAACTCCCAGAGTTCACCCAAACCCATGTCCATTGAGTTGGTGATGCCATCCAACCATCTCATCCTCTGTCGTCCCCTTCTCCTCCTGCCCCCAATCCCTCCCAACGTCAGGGTCTTTTCCAGTGTGTCAGCTCTTCACATCAGGTGGCCAAAGTATTGGAGTTTCAGCTTCAAGTCAGTCCTTTAAATGAGCACTCAGGACTGATCTCCTTTAGGATGGACTGGTTGGATCTCCTTGCAGTCCAAGGGACTCTCAAGAGTCTTCTCCAACACCACAGTTCAAAAGCATCAATTCTTTGGTGCTCAGCTTTCTTCACAATCCAACTCTCACATCCATACATGACCACTGGAAAAACCATAGTCTTGACTAGACAGACCTTTGTTGGCAAAGTAATGTCCCTGCTTTTTAATATGCTGTCAAGGATGGTCATAACTTTCCTTCCAAGGAGTAAGTGTCTTTTAATTTCAAGTATAAGTCTATGTAAGGGATTCCTTGGTAGCTCAGATGGTAAAGAGTCTGCCTGCAATGTGGGAGATCTGGGTTCAATCCCTGACTGGGGAGATGTCCTGGAGAAGCAAATGGCAACCCACTTCAGTATTGCCTGGGTAATCCCATGGACAGAGGAACCAGGCAGGCTACAGTCCATGGAGTCACAAAGAGTCTATGTAAGTCTATGTAACCTTTCAATGTTTCAGTAGTTTCTATTGAAATTAAGGAAATAAGTTTACTAATCACTGTCGACTAAAAAAAGATGTACAACTTGAGAGTTGTGAGTTAACTTTTATTTGGGGCAAAATGAGGACTGCAGCCCAGGAGGCAGCATCTCAGCTAGCTCTGAGAGACTGCTCCAAAGTGGCAGTGGTGGAAAGTCAATATATAAGGTTTTGGTGAAGGGGGAGTTCAATACCATAAAGCACTCATTTGATAAAGCACAAATTTTGGTCATCAGACACGAGGATCTGATGTCACCATGAAGGGATTTAGTGCTTCTCTAGAGGAGATGCAAGGATTGAGACCATAAAATCTATTCTTAAAAACACCCAGCTACCTAAAGACCTGTCCCACCAGATTCCCTGGAGTACACAGCGCCTACTGCAGCCTGAATTCCTTCAGGGGTTGCTGAAAGTCAGCTGCTACAGCAGCGTGGGCTTCAATCTCCCTAGGGGCAGATGGCAAATGCCTTTGTTGTTGGCAATGTTCTTGGTAAGTGCCAGTTTGTAGTTGACATCACAAATAGATTTGTTCTATATCCTTGCCCTCAAGATACTGACTTTAATTTTGGACAATCTGATGGCTCTAAATAATATAGCTTTGGGTTTGTAATTTGCATATATTAGTTAACTAAAGAGCTGTATGTGTTTATTGGTCATTTGTATTTCTTCTGTGAAATGTATTTGTCTCTATGTTTATTGAATTGCTGATCTTTTTTCTTTTTTGAGCTTTAAGAACTCTCTCTATATTAAGGATATTAACCTTTTGTTATCATTTATATTCTTGTGTGTGACCCAAAAGCCTGGAAGGCTTGATATTGACTGTTGCTTAGTGAGTCCCTCTTGCCTATATGCTAGTCTAAGCTGCTCTCACCTTTGTACGTGCAAATCAGATTCATGTTCTCCCCCAAAGTTCTTGTCCTGAATTTGCCACCTACCATTAAGGAGCATTCATCATATTCTAGAAGTCCTAGTAATATTTCAAAGTGATTATGACATTATGGAATCCGCAGCACGTAGTGTCTGACACCCTGGGGTTATTTAATACCTTAGATTAATGAATGAAAGAGTGGCACTAACTGTTCAGGGTCTGCATTTTCTAACACTGCAGCTACTTTATTGTTTTTTCATACAACAGACGTATGCTTAATATTCACTTATAATACACAATTCAGAAACTAGAAAGAAATTTTAAAATGGATTCAAGGCCTTAAATAACACATTAAAAATTATTCTTAGAGTCATAAGAATAAGAGTAGGATAGAATCATATGTTTGCTTATCTCCTACTTCCTCCTGCAAAGAGTCCAAGTGGGGTTCTCAGGGGGGAAGAAAAGCTAACATAATGTGTACAATGTAAATATGAATTTAAAAAATCAGAATCCAGTAAATATGAATTAAACAAGGGTGCCAAAATCAGGAACTCAACTATGTAGGTCATAAGTTCACATATATCTGCTGCTTCAGCTGTGATTTTAAAGGTACTGGCAAACAAAGACGAAAGGGATATAGCATAAATTTCAGATCTTTCAATGTAACAGTGCTTTAGAGAATCTTTTCCTAGAACTGAATTCTAAATAAATTTCCCAAGAGTCATTACTGGAAGCAATAAACAGTGTCCTAGAAAATGTCTTCCACACAACCTTTCCCCAATGAAGCCAAGAGTTGTGTGGAGGACCTTCTTGCCTAAGTAACAGGTTCAAGACAGGAGATTTGGGAGAATCTGGGAGAAGCTGATCCTCTCCGTCAACTTCTGTCCAGGGGATGGGGAGGGGTAAGAGGAATTCCAAAAAGAGGAATGGGTAGGTTCAAGTTGAAGAAGATCAAATTCCAAAACCAATTCTACAGATGGAAGATAGAGGACACACAAGCCCATGTCTGAAAGTAGAAAAACAAAACAAAGCTAAGTGCAAGTGAGGACAGGATCAGTGCTGTGTGGAAATCTGAGGTCAAGGAGATGATACATGAGTTCCTGTTAACAGGTCACCAGGGCGGCAACTTTGTTGCCTCGGGGTTTCTTTTGAAGTCTCTATTTCATGCATTGGTCTACCCAGGGTTTTAGCATGATTCATCCCATTCTCCACTCTTCAGGACTAAGCTGATGAGGTCAATCAGTATTTGAGAAAAAAAGACAAATATTTTTAATGACTGACTTCCTATTATGCACCAGGCATTTTGATTACATAACATTTAACACTCAAGGGAGATTCCCTGGTGGTCCAAAGGTTAAGACTCTGTGCTTCCAGCCAGGGGTTGGAGGGTCTGTCCCTAGTTGGGGAAATAAGATCCCCCATGTTGGGTGACGTGGTCAAAACAAAACAAAACTACTGTCAAAACACTCCCATAAAGTATAATCTTCATTTTGCAAAAAGGCAAGGAATGATAAATTTATAGCTATTTAGTTAAGATTACTGTGAAGAATTCAAATGAACAATAAGGAAGGGATAAGTTACTTTTCTGAAGCGACCGGCTTGTGTAAAACCAAGTTTTATCATGTTGAACAAGTACAACAAGGTTGATTTTGCATCAATCCATTCCTAATGGCAATCTACCCCTGATCATGTGCTCAGGGTTTTACAACTGAACTTCTCTTTCGGACCAGAATCTGCCTTGTAATAAGAAATATTACCCCCATGCCTCCTCACCTTAAGCCTGAAGCTCTCCCTTACCTTCTGAATCACCAGGTCCCCTGCTCAGAGGGTTTTGTTTCTGAGCACTTCACTTTTGTTTTTTTTCCGGCCACAGCACGGCTTGTGGGATCCTAGTTCTCTGCGGAAGGATTGAACCCAGGCCCCCTGCAGTGGAAGCCAGAGGTTTAACCACTAAACCGCCAGGGAATTCCCAAAGCTTTACTTCTTGCTTTTTTATTTTCTTGCACTAATGAATTGCCTGGCAACCAAGATTTTCAAGCACAGAATCCCTTAGAGTTTCTGCTCATTATTCATTCCCCATCCCTTAGGACCTGGGGTTTGAAACTGTACTGTTGTTTTTGTGAAAAGCTATGCCTGATATCCTACACTTTAGGCATCAAGTCTTGCCTAAAAATTGAAGTTTTTATTAATGTGTCTAGGAGAAGCCCAGTGTCTCCCTGCTCCATAGCTGACATATGCCACAATAAAACTCACTCCAAAGTTCACACGCAATGAAAAATACTATTTTTAAAATTAGCTTTCTTACTACCATCTAAGAAATTTAAGGAAAAGTATTTTCTTAGATCCTGAAAACTCTAAGAAGTTAGATTAGTGAGCATTTGATAAATATTATGTGGTAAAGCTGAGAAACTATATTATTTTATAGTCTGTCGTAATTCTTTTTAATGCAAAATTAAGCCCAATTGGAAAAATACCCATACTCAGCTTAACTATTTGTTGTTATGATATATTCTTCAGTAATGACCTACTAAGTATTTCAGTATACACTGCGCGGGCACAGGAGGGCCGAGAGGGGCTACTCCACATCCAAGGTCAGGAGGGGCGGCTGTGAGAAGATACCCCTCGTCCAAGGTAAGAGAAACCCAAGTGAGATGGTAGGTGTTGTGAGGGGGCATCAGAGGGCAGATACACTGAAACCATAATCACATAAAATTAGCCAGTCTGGTCACAGGACCACAGTCGTGTCTAACTCAATGAAACTAGGCCATGCCATGTGGGGCCACCCAAGACAGATGGGTCATGGTGGAGAGGTCTGACAGAATGTGCTCCACTGGAGAAGGGAATGGCAAACCACTTCAGTACCCTTCCTTGAGAACCCCACGAACAGTATGAAAAGGCAAAATGATAGGATACTGAAAGAGGAACTCCCCAGGTTGGTAGGTGCCCAATATGCTACTGGAGAACAGTGGAGAAATAACTCCAGAAAGAATGAAGGGATGGAGCCAAAGCAAAAACAATACCCAGTTGTGGATGTGACTGGTGATAGAAGCAAGGTCCAATGCTGTAAAGAGCAATATTGCATAGGAACCTGGAATGTTAGGTCCATGAATCAAGGCAAAGTGGAAGTGGTCAAACAGGAGATGGCAAGAGTGAAAGTTGACATTCTAGGAATCAACAAACTAAAATGGACTGGAATGGGTGAATTTAACTCAGATGACCATTATATCTACTACTGTGGGCAGGAATCCCTTAGAAGAAATGGAGTAGCCATCATGGTCAACTAGAGTCCGAAATGCAGTACTTGGATGCAATCTCAAAAATGACAGAATGATCTCTGTTTGCTTCCAAGGCAAACCATTCAATATCACGGTAATCCAAGCCTATGCCCCAACCAGTAATGCTGAAGAAGCTGAAGTTGAAGGGTTCTATGTAGACCTACAAGACCTTTTAGAACTAACACCCAAAAAAGATGTCCTTTTTATTATAGGGGACCGTAAAGCAAAAGTAGGAAGTCAAGAAACACCTGGAGTAACTGGCAAATTTGGCCTTGGAGTATGGAATAAAGCAGGACAAAGGCTCATAGAGTTTTGCCAAGAGAATGCGCTGGTCATAGCAAACACGCTCTTCCAACAACACAAGAGAAGACTCTATACATGGACATCACCAGATGGTCAACACCAAAATCAGATTGATTATATTCTTTGCAGCCAAAGATGGAGAAGCTCTATATAGTCAGCAAAAAGAAGACCGGGAGCTGACTGTGGCTCAGATCATGAACTCCTTATTGCCAAATTCAGACTTAAACTGAAGAAAGTAGGGAAAACCACTAGACCATTCAGGTATGACCTAAATCAAATCCCTTATGACTATATAGTGGAAGTTAGAAATAGATTTAAGGGACTAGATCTGATAGACAGAGAACCTGATAACTATGGACGGAGGTTCGTGACATTGTACAGGAGACAGGGATCAAGATCATCCCCATGGAAAAGAAATGCAAAAACGCAAAATGGTTGTCTGAGGAGACCTTACAAATAGCTGTGAAAAGAAGAGAAGCGAAAAGCAAAGGAGAAAAGGAAAGATATTCCCATTTGAATGCAGAGTTCCAAAGAATAGCAAGGAGAGATAAGAAAGCCTTCCTCAGCAATCAATGCAAAGAAATAGAGGAAAACAACAGAATGGGAAAGACTAGAGATCTCTTCAAGAAAATTAGAGATATCTAAGGAACATTTCACACAAAGATGGGTTCGATAAAGGACAGAAATGGTATGGACCTAACAGAAGCAGAAGATATTAAGAAGAGGTGGCAAGAATACACAGAAGAACTGTACAAAAAAGATCTTAATGACCCAGATAATCACAATGGTGTGATCACTCACCTAGAGCCAGACATCCTGGAATGTGAAGTCAAGTAGGCCTTAGGAAGCATCACTATGAACAAAGCTAGTGGAGGTGATGGAATTCCAGTTGAGCTATTTCAAATCCTGAAAGATGATGCTGTGAAAGTGCTGCACTCAATATGCCAGCAAATTTGGAAATCTCAGCAGTGGCCACAGGACTGGAAATGGGCAGTTTTCATTCCAATCCCTAAGAAAGGCAATCCCAAAGAATGCTGAAACTACAGCACAATTGCACTCATCTCACATGCTAGTAAAGTAATACTCAAAATTCTCCAAGCCAAGCTTCAGCAATACATGAACCGTGAACTTGCAGATGTTCAAGCTGGTTTTAGAAAAGGCAGATGAACCAGACATCAAATTGGCAACATCCACTGGATGATCAAAAAAGCACGAGCATTCCAGAAAAACATCTATTTCTGCTTTATTGACTATGCCAAAGCCTTCGACTGTGTGTATCACAGTAAACTGTGGAAAATTCTGAAAGAGATAGGAATACCAGACCACCTGACCTGCCTCTTGAGAAACCTGTATCAGGAAGCAACAGTTAGAACTGGACATGGAACAACAGACTGGTTCCAAATAGGAAAAGGAGTACGTCAAGGCTGTGCGTTGTCACCCTGCTTATTTAACTTATTTGCAGAGTACATCATGAGAAATGCTGGGCTGGAAGAAGTACAAGCTGGAGTTAAGATTTCCGGGAAAAATATCAATAACCTCAGATATGCAGATGACACCACCCTTATGGCAGAAAGTGAAGATGAACTAAAAAGACTCTTGATGAAAGTGAAAGAGGAGCATGAAAAAGTTGGCTCAAAGCTTAACATTTAGAAAACTAAGATCATGGCATCTGGTCCCATCACTTCATGGCAAATAGATGAAGAGACAGTGGAAACAGTGTCAGACTTTATTTTGGGGGGCTCCAAAATCACTGCAGATGGTGATTGCAGCCATGAAATTAAAAGGCACTTACTCCTTGGAAGGAAAGTTATGACCAACCTAGACAGCATATTAAAAAGCAGAGACATTATTTTGCCAACAAAGGTCCATCTGTTCAAGGCTATGGTTTTTCCAGTGGTCATGTATGGATGTGAGAGTTGGATTGTGAAGAAAGCTGAGCACCAAAACATTGATGCTTTTGAACTGTGGTGTTGGAGAAGACTCTTGAGAGTCCCTTGGACTGCAAGGAGGTCCAACCAATCCATCCTAAAGGAGATCAGTCCTGGGTGTTCATTGGAAGGACTGATGCTGAAGCTGAAACTCCAATACTTTGGCCACCTCATTCGAAGAGCTGACTCATTGCAAAAGACCCTGACGCTGGGAAGGATTGGGGGCAGGAGGAGAAGGGGACGACAGAGGATGAGATGGTTGGATGGCATCACCGACTCAATGGACATGGTTTTGAGTAAACACCGGGAGTTTGTGATGGACAGGGAGGCCTGGCGTGCTGTGATTCATGGGGTCGCAAAGAGTCAGACACAACTGAGCAACTGAACTGAACTGAACTAGCACCTAAAGAAACAAATATGTAAGATATTTTCTTTGGTTCCTTCTATCAGTTTTTTCCTTTCTGTTTTATCATTTCTGTTGAATTATATTTTTGTATAAATTTTATCTTGAGACCAACTACAATTGAAGGAAAATTCCACTGGCTTACTGCATTGGGTCCTCTTTTAAGGAAATACTAAGTCACAGGAAATTTGGTGCTTATCAGTTGAGTCAGCTAAATCTTAAAGATCACCTCTCCAAATAATTCTATAACTGTGCCTATTTAAATGGTTCTGTCCTCTAGACTTTGTTTGAAAATAAAGAGAGAACTTAGAGGAAGCTTGCCATCAGTTTCAGTTCATTCAAAATGTTCATAAAAAGCTGTTAGATTCTTGAAGATGGCAGTAACTGATCTGAAAAACAGCTTTTCTTCATAAAGGGCTCAAAACTTTGAGTCTCTGATGAGTCTCATAATCATCGATTTTTTAAAAAAAAATTACAATATTGATTTACCATAGAGACCAGAACATACACTTCAAGTAGTAATATAAAGTCCGAGGTTATCAGGTGAGTGACGTCTCTCCTCAAATCTTCAAGAGGCTTCTCTCATATTCCTTATCAATTTTGTATTAAATTATGTTATTGGCTAATGTGAAATGCCTAATACCCATCCCATGTCCAGCTAACTTCCTTCCTCATTCTTTGTCTAGGGAGGATTAACTTCTGTTTATCTCAGGGCAACTAATGTTCCCGGAAAATAAGCATGCATGTTTCATTTGTTTTAGTGCATAACAACAATTTTATCATTTTCAAATTTAAGGAAGATCCAGGACTTCCATACCTTAGTTGACATTTAGCCCTCTGAAAATGAATGACATGATGATTTGTAAAAGTGCTCCTAAATGCTCATTTAACCAGCTTATTTCTAAAGTCCTACAAAATGCTTACTGGTGAGAAAATTTTAAACTGTAAATCCACCTAACAGCTAATTAACACACACACACACTCACTCGCTTTTTTTGTGTGTGCTAGAATAATGCCTGAATAAGTGCAGTCATTCATTTGCATTTATCTTAATAATTTATCTTAATAATAATGCTTGAGTCCTCAATTCTCAAACTAAAGAGGTGATGTGTATATATATGTGTATATGTATATATATATATATCAAGATTTACAAACCCATATAATAACACCAACCTTATTATATTCATGTGGCATTTCACATTATTCTGTCATTATCACAATAAGCCTAGTGAGAAAAGTCTTGTAATCTCATGTATTATCTGCATCTTACAATTGAGGAAGCTAAGACTCATACAACTTTATAAATTTGCCTAATGCCGCAGAGCTAGTGTCAGAAGTAGGACTCACTCCTGGTCTTCCATCCAGAGGTTGGTACTAGTCAATTCATAAAGACTGCTTCATGATCCCTACCTCTGACAAGTTCTCAGATACCATCCTAGAATCCACCTGTGATACAGAACTTGAGCAGATTACCAAGAATATGTTTTTAAATGAGTGAAATAGAAGTTGCATTGAAGAGTAAAGAAAACAAGCTTTAGAGTATCTAACACTTGATTTGCACTCTGTCTCCTAAACTTACTAGCTCTGGGACCTTGGACAAATCCTTCATCTTTTCTGTATCATAGAAATTTTACAGGATTATTGTGGATAATATAAAACAAAGTACCTGGCTCATCACAAGCACTTACTAAATGACAATTATAAAAAGAATGAAATGCCCCAGTAGAGGTCCAAATTTTGGCTCACCATCAAGAATCACCTGTAGAGCTTTGGGAAAACATGCATCTTTGGACTCCAGTGCAAACCTGTAGAGTCTGAATCTTCGTAGATAGAGCCTGAGAATTTCTCTCTCTTTTTTTTTCTTTCTATTTTTTGGCACACAGGCTTAGTTGCTCTGCAGAATGTGGAATCATCCCTGACCAGTGGTCTAACCCATATTTCCTGCAGTGGCAAGCAGATTCTTCACTATGGAGCCACCAAGGAAGCCCTGAGAATTTGGAAAACTTTGATTAGTTCATAAAATATAAACATTTATTTTTATTTAGCATTCATTAAATGATACAGGAATATAAGGAAAATGTGTCCAATGCCCTCAAAAGACAGAAATCAGGCCAACCATTTGATAGCAATTTATCACAGCAACACAAGAGAAAAAATTTTTTTTCAAGTTAAAGAAAACTGACACTTGAAGGGTTTATGAATAATGGAGCCAGAATTAGAACTTAAGTTTGTCTAAATGTTTTCACTCTATGTATTATGTTTCTACATATTCGTGTTTGCTACAACTATGACATACGCTGTCACTGAAGTTGCTCTCAAAGTTAATGTGATTATGGTGATGACGTGCTTCTGGACCATAAAATTGTTGATGCTGATTAATGCCACATGAGGGGAGTAGAGTGGAAATACACAGCATTGTGTAAATTGTTAGATTTTCTTTTTAAGACCAATGGTTGTTTACTTATTTCTCAAGACTGACCTTCTGAATATAGATCATTTAACTGAAGTGAATCATTTCTTCTGATGATATTTAGTATAGATGTACTTTTCAAGTAGAAAATTCTACAATTTCACCTTTTCCAGGAATTTCCTATCTTCTCTGTAGAAAGAAACTCATTTGCACAATCACAAAAATATGTAGTTGTACATTTACATACAATTCACATTGCAGAGTATTCACTATTTTTGTAGAAAGTTTAATGAGGCATTTGTGATGTTAAGCTTCAGTATGATAGTTTAATGTCTACGTGGATAGAACTCAGTCATTTATCATCCATTCAATTATTCACTCAATCATTAGACAGATGATACAAATTATGTTAAGAATACAAAAGTGAATAAAACCACTGAGGTGCTTCTTATGAGGCTTACAGTCCAATTGGAGAGATGGTTCTCACTCAATAAAACAAACAAGTGTAAAAATGTAACTGCCATGGTACCATGAAGGAAAGGTGTACAGTGCCATGAGGAGTGTGGTAGTTAATTTTATGCAGCAGCTTAACTGGGTCACAGAATGCCCAGATGTCCAATTAAACATAATTACTAGGCATGTCTATGCAGGTGTTTCTGGAAGACAGTCACACTTGAGCTGGTTGCTGGAATAAGCAGACGTGCCTCTCCAAAGTGGGTGGGCATCGTTCAGTCCACGGAGGCCCTGAACAGAACCAAAGGGGGAGGACACTTGGGCTCAGAGCCCCTTTGCCTAAGTGAGCTGGAATTGATCTTCTGTTCTCACTACTGCAGATACTCAACCCACCGCCAGCTTTCTTGGGTCTCCAGCAGATCACAGGATTTCTAGTCTCCATAATCAAGCAAGATAATACCTTAAAATAAAACTCTCTATATATCCTATTGGTTCTGTTTCTCTGGAGAACCCTGACTAACATAAGGAGTTATAATTGGAAGACTTGTAAAGTAACATTGTCTGAGGGATGAGTAAAATTTACTAGGTAAAGAGAAGTAGAAATAAAATGTAAAGCAAAGGGAGGGGTGTGAATAATGCTCGGTTCTAAGAACTAAAAAGGGTGAGCGTGAGTAAGAGAGAGGACAACGGAGTGGGAGGTAGGTGATACCAGGTTATGCAGAGCCTAGTCGGCTGTGTGAATTTTTCCCTGTAGCCTAAGATCTACAAACATCGAAGGATTTACATAAGGGGATAGTTTGTCAAATTTTTGTCTGAAAAAGATCTTTCTGGCCTCAGGGAAAACATACAAGAAGAAAACAGAAAGAAGATGTAAGGGACACGGGATGACGACTTGAGCCAGGATAGTAAGGGTGGATATGAAAAAAAAAAAATTACACAAATACAAAAGATATTTAGGAAGTAAAATCATGAAAGTAGGCTTTTATAACTAGATGAATCATGCTGTGATTCACTAAAAAGGGGAAATTGACAGATTTAGCAAGGTAGGTAGAAAGAGTGTAGAGGAGACTACATGAGTACCATTTTGGACATGCCAAGTTTGAGGTATCATTGTAATATTCAAGTGAGAAAAGTAGGCCTTTAGGTATTCAGAGGAGAAGTCTGAGCCAGAGATATAAATATTTGAGGTATCTGCACAAAATGGAGCCTAGGGGATGGGGAAAGATGGGAGAAAAGGGGCCTAGGATCTAGTTTGGAGGAAGAACAAAATAGGACAGGTGAGGACAAACCTATAAAGATGAGTGATGAAAAATCATCAGAGATGAAGGAGAAAAACAATGAAAGTGTTTCCAAAAGTTAGGAATAGGACAGTTTAAAAGAAAAAATATCCAAACTTGTTATATTATTTTACTCCATCTTCCATAATATGTGCCTCTCCCCTTTTATTATTTGAACTATGTACATACATACATTTAATTTCCAAAATATTCTATGGCTAACCAGACATGTGAAACTTTTGTAAACAAGGGAACTTTTTGTATCCTGAGAATTAACAACTGGAATAGAAAGCTGTGCTTCCAGATTACACTTCTCAAATTAGATAATGAATTGGTGTCACCAAGTGCTAATAACACACACATAATCTTAAAATCACTGAACTGTAAAATGTGAAGTGGAATGAAAAGTATCTTGGAAAGAAATTTCAAAGTTTCTCAGAGCCAGGTATATTTATTGTCTAGAAGTTAAACAAGAGATGTATACTCCTAGTTAGATCATAAAACAAAACCTATCTACACAATATGCAAAATGCATATCTTAAAAAGCTAACAAAGACTAAGAACAGGAAATAACATGGCAGGCAAATGCAAAGAAAAAGAGAATACTGATCAAAATATTAATACCAAGCAAAATTGAATTACGACAAAGTGCATTAAATGAAGGGGAAAAAAGAAAAAAACTTTATTATAGTAGAGGTCAAGTAAAAATGAAGATCATTTGTCTTGAATCTTTTGTTGTTGTTCAGTTGCTAAGTCATGTCTGATTCTTTGTGACCTCATAGACTGCAGCATGTCAGGCCTCCCTGTCCTTCACTATCTCCCAGAGCTTGCTCAAGCTCATATTCATTGAGTCGATTATGCCATCTAGTCATCTCATCCTCTGTCGTCCCCTTCTCCTCCTGCCCTCTATCTTTCCCAGCATCAGGGTCTTTTCCAATGAGTCGGCTCTTCGCATTAGGGGACCAAAGTATTGGAGCTTCACCTTCAGCATCAGCCCTTCCAGTGAATATTCAGGATTAATTTCCTTTAGGATTGACTGGTTTGATCTCCTTGCAGTACAAGGGGCTCTCAAGAGTCTTTTCCAGACCACAATTTGAAAGCATCAATTATTTGATACTAAGCCTTTTTGATGGTCCAGCTCTCACATCCATACATGACTACTGAAGAAACCAACAGTTATCCAATCTGCAATCAATACGTTAAGAATATATATGGTGTATATATATATATATCTTATATATGTATAAGAATATATATGTACTATCCAATACAATTAAATAGCAAAAATAAATATAAAATATGACTTTTTCAAGTGGTAATGGAGTTTTTATAAAAATGGACAAACATGCAAGAGAAATGAAAACATATGCCCCTAAATAGATTCACATAAGAATGTTTTATAGCCAACTTAATAATAATCTCTCTAAACTGGAAATATCCATGTGTATATCAACAGAAGAACATATAAAGAAATTGGCATATTCCTACAATGGAAAACAATAATAATAATAAAAAAGAAGGAATTATTGATACATGAAACAACATGAGTTAATTTCCAAAAAAGCTCAGAGTAAAAAAAGTCATATACAGAAGAGCACATATTGTTTAATTCCATTCAGATAACAGACAAACAAAACTATGGTGGGAAAATACCAGAACCATGGATGCTTCTAAGGGTGGAAGGTTGGAGATTGATTAGAAAGGGATATGAAGGAATGTTCTAAGGTGATGGTAATATTCTATATCTTAATGTGGCCTACATTATACCAGTGTACCAATTTGTTAAATTTTCACTAATATACACTTATTATTTTTGTACTTCATTATTTGTAAATTTTAACTGAAAAGGAAAAAAGCTCTAAGCAAGTAATAAATTCTAGTTAATGATATGCATGCTGAAGTATTTAAAGAAAATGTAATCAATTTATAATTTACATTGAAACATGAAAAAATAAAATGGATGGATGTGTGGATGGATTTAGAGATGGATAAATATGGAAAAGTAAGTATAATAAAATGGTAAAATCTAGATGGTAGTTTCTTGGTAAAAAAACAATCAACATGATAAAGTCAGGAAATAATCAGATAAGAGTAGGGGAAAACCCATTAAATATTAGATAAGCTCATTATCTACTTTTATAAATAAACAAAAACTAATTAACTACTAGCTAGCATAGCTAATCAAAGGAAAAATCCACCAAACAACAAAAATGTTAATGGGAAGAAGAAAACAACACTTATATACTAGAAACTGCAATGTTAAAAATTAAAATATTTTTCTCCTTTCTATTCAAAAACATTTGAATATCTGAATTTAAAAAATTGTATTCAGGGAGATTTCCCTGGTGGTCCAGTGACTAAGACTCCACTTTCCCAATACAGGGGGCCATTCCCAATGGGTTTGATCCCTGGTCAGGGTACTAGATCCCACATGCCACAACTAAGATCTAGTGCAGCCAACTAAATAAATATTTTTTAAATTGTTTTCAAGAAATAGAAATGCCATATTTGAAATAAAAAAAAACAGAAATCCACACTGACTTTAATAGAAAAAAAATGAAGAGGTCAAATGCCAACGTCTTAAAATGATACCAAAACTACATGACTTCACAAATAAATTATATCAGTTACTCAAATAAATCATTTCAATAATGTCATTCCAGACCCTACAGAGAAAAGGTTGGCTTCCTGTTTCTCAGGGACTGGGGCCTTTGGTTTTGTCAGTCCACACTGGAGTCCATGTCAGTGACTGAGAATCCCCTATTCATCAAACAGGCCACTTCTACAATAGAAATCATCGGAGGCAGACACTCACTTTTCCAGACGTCTTTGCAGCTAGAGCTGGGCACAAAACCTGGGGTGTGCCACGCAGGGCCTGTGAGTCAGCCAGCTGCTCGAGGACTAGAGCTTCTGTCAAATAAATTCTAACAACAGGCAGCAGAATTGGTTTCAGCCATCTCTGCTTTCCAGAGACAACAGTGACAGCAGATTCAGTGATACCACTGGGAGGCCTATGTTCATTATATGGAACCATTCAAGACAGAAAAAAATCTAACAAAGTTCACCAAGAGATGAAGTTGAAAGAGCTATAGTTTAGTTAAAACTAACAGGAGGTTGGCATTCAGCCCAATTTTATTTGGTGTATATGTTTTCCCTTGTGGCTTCCTTTGTGGTTCAGCTGGTAAAGAACCCACCTGCAATGCAGAGGAACTGGGTTTCATCCCTCGGCTGGGAAGATCCCCTGGAGAAGGGAAAGGCTGCCCACTCCAGTATTCTGGCCTAGAGAATCCCATGGACTGTATAGTCCATGGGGTCGCAAAGAATCGGACACGACTAAATGACTTTCACTTCACTCAAGTCACAGCGTCTGGTGCCCAAGAGTAGAAGTGCTGTCTTCTCTGTATCAGCCCGGGGACTGCCTGTGAGGTGTTGATCTGGCAATGTAACTTCCTAGTCTAATTCTCAATATTTTAGAGATTTTATGAGCCTCCCAATTTCTTTCATGATTTATTTTACTACTACTAGTTAATACGTTTCCCTTCATTTCAGTTGAGAACCCCAACTATACACAATAGACACAATGAAACTTTGGCAAGAGCAGCTGACAGAGATACTCTTTTAAATGTATAGATCCATCTCACGTGTAAGCATCAATGCTAATGCAAAAATAATTTAATAGAATCCGGCAGCTTATTAAAAGAATAATTCACCATGACTCAGAGGGGTTTTCCCAAAGGAGATTTTTTTTTATTATTAGGAAATCTACTGCGATAATTAATGCAATTAAAAGGTCAAAGGAAATAAGCCATTTAATCATCACTGATGATGCCAAAAAGACATGTGATAAAATTAAGCATCCATTACTGATTCAAAATAAAATTTCATAAAACCGGAAGAATAGATTTTTTTTTAACATAACAAAATATAAGTTTTTTCAAACTCAAATTACATCATACCTAGTAGGGAAAGTATATTCATACTCTCACTAAGATCAGGAACAAAATAACCATACCCACTACCATAATTCTTGGCATAATTTTTGAAGAACTGGACAAGTAATTAGAAAATGGCAGAGTACTTAAAAACAGAAGAACAAAAGAGAAAATGTTACTTATTTCAGATGGTGTATGACTGTATATCTGTGAATCCTATCAATTGTAAATTAAAATATAATTAAGCTGGCTAGACACAAATTAACATACAAATATCAATGTCAGCAGTTTTCCTAAAATGACTTTCCTTACGGTTACTTAGGAAAATAAAGAAAGAAAAGATGCAATTTATAATAGCAACAACAACAACCAAAAAAAATAGGAATAAGCTTAAATGTGAAAGAATTATGTGATGAAAACTTCAGCCAAAGATACATTTAATAAAGTTGAATAGAGACACAACCATTTTTAAGGTTTGCTGTTATAGTGGCATTTATTTTCCTTTAAGCTATTTTATGAATGCCATGTAATCTCAATAGAAATACAAATGCTTTTTGATGGAACAAGAAAAATCTACAACAAAATTCATGTAGAAAAATAAAAATAGAAAAGCAGGTAAAGAAATAATGAAGGCCTAGTTCTTTCATACATTTAAATCTGTAATTACAGTTATTAAAGTAGTATGACATTAGCAAATAAAAAGTTCAGTACAATAGAGGCATTCATAAAGAAACCCAAACAGATAGAAGAATTTGTATATAATAGGACAGCATTTTGCAATAGTGGAAAAGGACAAGCTGTTCACCATATGGAAAATTTGGCTGTTTTGGCAAATGTTTAGCTATTTAAAAAAAAAACAAAACCAAACAGTATTCCTACCTAGTTCTTTAGATCATGATAAACTCCAAATATATCAAATATGCCATGTCAATAATATGATAAAGTAAAAATTTCATATAAAAACATGAGAGAGTCTTAGTGGGGAGGCCTTTCTTCATATTCAAACCATAGAAGCCATAAAAGAGTTTGACAAATATGAATGCATTAAAGTGAAACATATTTCTAAACAATGACAACAATATATACACAAATATAAATATATGTATATTATATATGTGTGTACATATATGTATGTGTAAATGCCAGTAACTATGCCAGATAAAAATAAAGTTTGAGAGTGAGTCTGGCAGAATCTGCAAAAGCTTGAGCTACTCAAGTGACTACCCACTGGGTAGGCAGAAAGGAAAGTCATTCTCCATCATTCCCAGTATCTTCCCACAGGGGAACATGAACCATCACACTACCCATAAGAAAATCACCAAAACCTTGGCCTTTCTGTACACGGGGTGCTGAATCAAATCCTGGAGACAGTTTTGGGTGAAGCAGAAAAGCTTTATTGATTTGCCAGGCAAAGGGAGACACACCAGGCTTTTTCCAGAAAAATTATGTGTCTCTCCACCCAGAAACCCTGAGGAAGGTTTTTATAACAGTGGGTCCAAGTGGGGTCTATAACAAGATTAGGATGTTCGCACTTTCTTAAGTTCTTCTCAGGTGTCTCCTGATCTTGATGAGCTTCCCTGTTTCTTTTAGTCTTGCTTGCATCAGGTCATTTCTCAGCTGTTCCTCCCTTGATTAGCAACTGCTCAAATCTTCCCTTTGGACCTCAGGGAAGGTCATAATGGCAAGAGTCTTGCCTACAAGAAATGGGGGACAGAAGGCCTCTGTGATTTGGAGCCCCTCAGGGCTCACTCAGTTTCATTAGTAAGAGCACAAAGAGAGTAGAGACCCATTTAAAAACCTCAACCTCCAGTCCTGACTGTCTGACCTGCAGCTCCAGGTTCAGTTCAGTTGCTCAGTCCTGCCCGACTCTTTGCAACCCCATGGACTGCAGCACACCAGGCTTCCCTGTCCATCACCAACTCCCAGAGCTTGCTCAAACTAATGTCCATCCAGTTGGTGATACCATCCAACCATGTCATCTTCTATTGTCCCCTTCTCCTCCTGTCTTCAATCTTTCCCAGCATCAGGGACTTTTCCAATGACTCAGTTCTTCATATCAGGTGGCCAAAGTATTGGAGTTTCAGCTTCAGCATCAGTCATTCCAATGAATATTCAGGACTGAATTCCTTTAGGATTGCTTTCCTTTAGGATTGACTGGTTTGATCTCTTTGCAGTCCAAGGGACCCTCAAGAGTCTTCTCCAACACCACAGTTAGAAAGCATCAATTCATTGGCTCTCAACTTTCTTCATGGTCCAACTCTCACATCCATACATGACCACTGGTAAAACCATAGCCTTGACTAGACAGACCTTTGTTGGCAAAGGAATGTCTCTGCTTTTGAATATGCTGTCTAGGTTGGTCATAGCGTTTCTTCCAAGGAGCAAGCATCTTTTAATTTCATGGCTGCAGTCACCATCTGCAGTGATTTTGGAACCCAAGAAAATAAAGTCTGTCACTGTTTCCACTGCTTCCACATCTATTTGCCATGAAGTAATAGGACTGGATGCCATGATCTTTGTTTTTTGAATGTTGAGTTTTAACCCAGCTTTTTCATTCTCCTCTTTCATTTTCATCAAGAGACTCTTCAGTTCCTCATCCCTTTCTGCCATAAGGGTGATTTCATCTGCATGTTTGTGGTTATTGATATTTCTCCCAGCAATCTTGAGTCCAGCTTGTGCTTCATCCAGCTTCGCATTTTGCATGATGTAATCTGCACTTAAATAAGCAGGGTGACAATATACAGACTTAATGCACTCCTTTCCCAATTGGGAACCAGTCCGTTGTTCCGTGTCCGGTTCTAATTGTTGCTTCCTGACCTGCATACAGATTCCTCAGGAGGTAGGTAAAGTGGTCTGGTATTCCCATCTCTTTAAGAATTTTCCAGTTTGTTGTGATCCACACAGTCAAAGGCTTTGGCACAGTCAATGAAGCAGAAGTAGATGTTTTTTCTGGAACTTTCTTGCTTTTTCTATCATCCAACATATGTTGGCAATTTGATCTCTGGTTCCTCTGCCTTTTCTAAATTCTGCTTGAACATTTGGAAGTTCTTGGTTCAGATACTGATGAAGCCTTGCTTGGAGAATTTTGAGCATTACTTAGCTAGTAGGTGAGATGAGTGCAATTGTGCAGTAGTTTGAATGTTCTTTGGCATTGCCTTTCTTTGGGATTGGAATGAAAACTGCCCTTTTCCAGTCCTGTGGCCACTGCTGAGTTTTCCAAATTTGCTGGCATATTGAGTGCAGCACTTTCACAGCATCATCTTTCAGGATTTGAAACAGCTCAACTGGAATTCCCTCTCCTCCACTAGCTTTGTTTGTAGCAATGTTTCCTAAGGTCCACTTGACTTCACATTCCAGAATGTCTAGCTCTAGATGAGTGATCACACCACTGTGGTTATCTGGGTCATGAAGATCTTTTTTGTAGAGTTCTACTGTGTATTCTTGCCACTTCTTCTTGGTAGCTTCTGCTTCTGCTAGGTCCATACTGTGTACAAATGAAGAGTCATAGCTCAGGGTCCTCAGGAAACTGCCTCTGAGCGAGAGACTTTCAAAGGAAGCTTACCAAAATATGTTCTGGGTACAACATCCTTAGAGTGGTTCCAAGGAAGTAGTATTGGGCAGAAGAGAGTCACTGAACTTCTCCCGGAAGCTGAGGAAATGAGTCCCTCAGCCCTGCAGAGGGATCCAGGCAGTGCCCACGTCATCCACCACAAAGAGCAGGAGTGTTTCCGAACAGCCTTGGCTCAGGGCAGAGATGAGCAAATGCTGAAGTTATTCTCCAAATATGTAAATTTTGTTATTCCAGTCTTTTGAATGATCTCAGGTTTGCATTTTATGCACTGCTATATCCCCCATACATACCTAGATATACACCTAAAACAATTCCTTAGTTCAACAGATGGCCAGATAATAGTATTGAATCAATGAAGGAATAAATAAGGCAATTAAATTTTGATTTCCTTAAAATATAAATAATTCTTTCAATCAATTGACTAATATCTATCAATATTTTTAATGTATACGTCCTTTGGCTTTATGATTGCATATCTAGAATTTTTTCTGCAGCTATAGTCACATAGCTGAATAACATGTATGTGATAGAAAATTATATCTTGCACTGTTATTTAAAATATTAAGACTGCCATGGCTGTGTGCTTAGTTTTTTCCAACTCTTTTCGACCCTTTGGACTGTAGCCTGCCAGGCTCCTCTGTCCATGGGGTTTTCCAGGTAAGAATACTGGAGCAGGTTGCCATTTCCTTCTTCAGGGGAACTTCCCAACCCAGGAATTGAACACACGTCTCCTGTATCTCTTGCATTGCAGGTGGATTCTTTACCTGCTGAGCCATTGGGGAACCCCATTTAAAGACTGGAAACAATATAAAGTCTATAAATATGGAACTGACTAAGAGTGAATGACAGGTCAATACAACTGAACACCATGCTGTTTAAAAGGAGGTGATGGAATGCACCGAAAAGAAATTATTTCCAAGGCATGTTTAGAGGTGAGGAAAGTGTGATGCTAAACTGGGTTTAGGGAACTCCCTTGTGGTCCAGAGGTGAAGAAGCCACCTTGCAAAGCCAGGGGTGCGAGTCTGATCCTCGGTCAGGGAACTAAGACTCACATCCCACGGGACAGCTAAGTCTGTGCTCTGCAACTGCTGAGCCCACAGTCCAGAGCCCGAGTGTCACAACTAGAGAGCCTGCCAGCAATTCCTGACAAAGCCAAAAAAATAAATAGTAAACAGTGGTTATAAAGTTCTTATGTTTGATAAAAATGAAAAATATCCATACATAAAAATAAAAGTCAAGGTTCTGCTGAATATTAAAAAAAAATGTCTTTTAAAAAAAATTTGTTTATTTTTGACCGTGCTGGGTCTTCGCTGCTGCACCTGGGCTTTCTCTAGTTGCGGCAAGCGGGGACACCTCTGTTGCAGTGCGCAGGCTTCTCGTTGCATTGACTTGTCCTGTTGCAGAGTAGCAGCTCTAGGGTGCGCTGGCTCCAGTAGGAGCAGCTGGTGGGCTAGTAGGCGTGGCTCATGGAATCCTCCTGGACTAGGGATCAAACCAGCATCCCCTGCATCGCAAAGCATATTCATAACCACTGGGCCAGCAGAAAAGCCCTATTTGTCATGTTTTTAGCATCATCTATTAAAAGGGTTTGAGTTTGAGTAAACTCAGGAGTTGATGATGGACAGGGAGGCCTGGCGTGCTGCAGTCCATGGGGTCGCAAAGAGTCAGACACGCCTGAGCACTGAACTGAACTGAACTGATTAAAAGCGTTTCTGACGTTCCTCCGTCCAAATCCAATTTGTTTTTTAAATATTTTTTTAATGTGGATCATTCTTTTTAAAAAAAATTTTGGCCACGCCCAGTGGCATGTGGGATCTTAGTTCCCCAACCAAGGATCCAAGCCATACCCCATATATAGGACGATGAAATCTTAACCACCAGCCCACCAAGGAAGTCCCTTTTTCTTTTTTCTTTCTTTCTTTCTTTTTTTGAGGAGTAAAAAGGAGTAGCTTTATTCCTTTGGCAGTAGGATTTGATGAGGAATTTTATAGCACTATTTCCCAAGGGTGGGGTTGCTCACAAGATGTGGGTGTGTGCAGGGTGTCAGGTGGTCAGATCTCCTAATCTTTATGACTTTCTCTGAGCTCTTTAATTTTGCCTCAGGTGGATTCTCGACTGCCCCTCCATTGATTAGCAATTGTTCAAAGCTGCCCTTAAGAACTCAGGAAAGGTCATTGAGGCTGGAGTCTTGCCTACAAGAAATAAGGGGGAAAAAAGTCTTCTGTGCCCCAACTTGGTTTCACTTCCCCCTTTCTTGGATCCTCCTTACTATCCGAGTAGTTATATCATACTTACTTAAAGTCTACATTTGTAATAATCACTGGTTTTAGGCATTCTTTAAATTTATCTCTCTTCTAAATTTCAACTTTCTCGGTCCAGCTCTTTTGGAACCCCACAGACTGTAGCCCACCAGGCTCCTCTGTCCATGGAATTTCCCAGGCAAGAATACTGGAGTGGGTTGCCATTTCCTTCTCCAGGGAATTTTCCCACCCCAGGGATGGAACCTGAGTCTCCTGCTTGGCAGGTAGATTCTTCACCACTGAGCCACCAGTGAAACCCAATTTCAACTTTACAAATCAATAATTAGACATCTCGGTATTTCACATTATAGATAAGCTGCAGAGTTTTTCTTAATTTACATACATTTTCAAATGCTATTTGAAAACTTTGTAATTTGATTATTTACTTCTACAGAGACAGCATCATAGGCATTTTTAAAGCTGAAATAAACTTTAGAAAGCATCTTAGATATGAGGAAACGTGGGTCCATGGAGATTAAAAGCATTACGGAAGATTCAGCACTACTTAATAGCAGAGACTGCAGAATACCACACATCTGATGGCAGCCAGGTGTTCTGTCTTAGTAAAAACAATCTTTTATTACTAGATTTTGTCTGTCATGATTTTCAGATCATGTGAGACAGCTAAAAATAAACTGTGACTTGTTGAGAAGACAAATATAAACCATCTAGTATAAGTTTATTTTCAAAGATAGTACAACCAAAGTAATCATTTATCATGTAGTTTATACATAGGCTAACTAGGGTGATTTTTCCAGTGTGGACCTGCATAATATAAACCTCCTGAAACCAAGAAAACTTTTCTAGTAGGACTTTATTAAATAAATCCTTAGTTAAATTTCCTCAACTTCCTTTCTTAAAAGAATTTATATTTCTGTTTAAATAGGATGTCTGAAAAATATATCTTTAAAGACTTCTCTAAAAAAGATCTGCCAGGACTTAAAGTCTATTTTATAGTCAACAACAAGAGTCACAGTTTGACCACACTGGAGAAGCGCACACACACTGTTATCAGGTTGCCCTGGTTCCAATCCCAGTTCTGCCCCTTAATATTATGTGTGACCTCGTACTGTCCCTGCACCTCAGAGCCCTCATCTGTAAAAGATGCATGATAACAACACCAATCTCTATGAATTGTTTTGCATCTTGGAACTTAAATGAATTTTACTCTAAAGAAGCTTGGGCTTCCCAGGCGGCTCAGTGGTAGAGAATCTGCCTGCCAGTGCCGGAGACATGGGTTTGGTCCCTGGGTTGGGAAAATCCCCTGGAGAAGGAAATGGCAACCCATTCCAATATTCTTGCCTGGAAAATCCCATGGACAGAGGAGCCTGGTGGGCCATAATCCATGAGGCTGAAGAAGAGTTGGACACGACTTAGCGACTAAACAACCGCAACATGAAGAAGCTTATAATAGGACCAGAGTATGTGTGTGTGCTCAGTCACTCAGTTGTGTCCAACTCTTGGTGACACTATGGACTGTAGCCTTCAAGGCTCCTCTGTTCATGGGATTTCCCAGGCAAGAATGCTGGAGTGGGTTTCCATTTCCTTCTCCAGGAGATCTTCCCAATCCAGTGAGTCTCCTGAGTCTCTTGCATCAGCAGGTGGATTACCCCTGGGCCAGCTGGGAAGCCCAATCAGTTAAATTGAAAACCTATGTAAAAGTTAACTGTTATTATGCAGAAATGCAGCTGTGCTCTTGAAATTCTGCAGTAATAGGAGACATCTCTAGTGGTCGATATTTTTCCCCCTTCCGTTTTCCTTCTTTCTTAAATAAAGATGTACTGAACACCTACTTGGTTCAATAAACTTACCTCACTTGGAACAAATGTGTCTCTGTGTGAGGATAAATAAATTTTGTAGTCTTTGTCATCTCAACATATTTGGTTTTTTTTTTTAATTGGAGGATAATTACTTTACAATACTGTGTTAGTTTCTGCTGTCCAACATGAATCAGCTATATGCACACATATACCCCCTCCCTCTTGGACCTCTCCCCCACCGCTGCCCCATCCCATCCCTCTAGGTCATAACAGGGCACCAGACTGAGCTCCCTGTGTTATATAGTAGCTTCCCACTAGCTCTATACTTTACACATAGAGCGACTCACACACACACGTGTGTATACGTCAATGCTACTCTCTCAATTTTCCAACATATGTGTATTTTTTATTTCTACTGTATGCCCTTAGTAGGTCATGGACTGAATTGATTTTTCTAGTACCCATGATAAAATTGCTCAGCACCATCTTGATTTCTTTTCTCACCCACCTTTGTAGCTTTATGAAATGGCATGCTTGGATTGGATGCTTAGTTCCTGAATAAGGAATAAAAAAAAAAAAAAAAGTGACCACTACATTTCTCACTCACTCCTCAGTCTTAAATCATTTTTGAACTTATTACTCAAACTAATTTCTACAGCACAGAAATTAAAATATTAACATTGTTAAGGAAATCAGAAAAATTCATATGCATTGTGTTTTGTTTTATTTTCACGTGGTCTTACCCCAAAGTTGATTTACTGTGAAGATAACATTTTTAAGCTCCTGGCACCAGCTTTTTCTGAGATCTTAGATGCCCCAGTCTTGTAGAACTTGCTTGTTGTGTACTCAAAAACCAATGAAGATTAGTGTCTGCATGAGAAATCGACATTCTTACCACTAGTTAAGAAAAGAAACTTAATATTTACCCACATATTATATTACCAACAGGGAGCATTATACACACTTGGGAGTTTAATACAGAGAGAGATTTCCTTTGGGAAGCTTGATGTGATCTTCAAATCAATATGATGTGAATTTTCTCAAATCCCTGGGAGACCCTAAATCAAAGTAAAGAAGCCACTTTTTAGAGCAGTTGAACCCACCACATAGTCCCATGAAGGCAGAAAGATACTGAACATTTAAGAATGTTAGAACACAGGTGGGATCCTAATTCCCTGACCAGGGATTGAACCCATGTCCCTTGCAGTGGAAACACAGTCTTAAACTACTGTACCACCAGGGAATTCCTGAAAATATTCAGTATCAGATGTTCGTGTTCCAACAATGTAAAGTAAGTTGAAAAAAAAAAAAGTCAAGATTTCAGTGCTTTCACAATGTTTGGTTATTTATTCTTTCCATTATAGCATCTATTGAATATTTGAGGTGAGGCATAATATAGAGTGTAATTTAATCTTCGCCAACAGCTGTTACCTATATATATAGGATCCCACATGTCAGGCAGCACAGCCAGAAAACAAACAAACAAAATTATTGGCCTAGAGAAGAGTGATGACTCCATGGTAGCAATGTTTAAAGTATTATATTTTTCTATTAAACAGTACTAAAGAATGAGTGACCCATCTTAGCTTTTTTCATCTTCTTGCTACATATCTTATTGTAAAGCTCAAAAATGTTGTATTAAAACCACCACATATGGTGTGTTTCAATGGTTCATTTATTCATAACACAATTTCACCAAAAAAAAAATGTATGTTATGTTCTGCATTAACAGACCCTCTTTGACCAACATATACTTTTCAATCACTGAACCTGTTTAATGCTTTCATATAACTTAATTCAATTTGTAAACACATTCATTTCTTCCTTACTAGCTTATCTTCTGCCTTCCTCTCAATAATAAAGGAAAGGCCCTTATTTTTGGTAATCAGTGATTACAGTTAATACCTGTAATGCCGATAGATGACTGAGTGAACATTGCTCCAAGAAAACAGAAGAATGAAAGTCATGGGCAGTGTGTCATTTGCCAAATATATATTGAATAATTACCTTGAGCCAGAGATCTACAATTACCCTCATTGGCATGTTTACTCATAAAAGTAGGCCATTGATTTGCTTGCTTCAAAACTAAGCTCTGAATTTGATTCCAGCTTTGCATCGAAGCTTTGCATCTCCTATCCATAGAAGGCACCTAGTATTTTGTGAAAATACATTCAGGAGTAAAAAAAAAAAGTGCCTATAAAATAGATGATTTATCTCAATGTATTTAGGATTGCGTGCTACGTGCTAAGTTGCTTCAGTGGTGTCTGACTCTTTGTGACCCTATGGACTGTAGCCTGCCAAGCTCTTCTGTCCATGGAATTCTCAAGAAAGAATACTGGAGTGGGTTGCCATGCCCTCCTCCAGGTCAAAGATAACATTTGGAAACAAACAACAAATAGCTAGTGAATAACACATCCATTAAATCACTTCAAATTTTTGTTTTGTTTTTCTAATTTCTTTTTTAATAAAAAATTGGGAAGGAAGTTGGGAGCGGGTACCTTCTTTAAATAGATTTTTTTTTCCATTTGCTTCTAAAATAAATTACACGTACCACTTATAAGTAAAAACAGCTGATTTACTTAAAAGCCAAGTGAGTAAGGTTTTACTTAAATGCCAAGTGAAGAATGTAAATTTAAAAACAGTATTTGCAACTATTCAAATAATACCAAAATGGAGTCAGTTTAAACCACAAAAAGGAGATGTGTTTTGGAGTTGAATGTCATATCAGCACTGTGATCATATTTGTGGCAGATGAACATCTTAACAACAGCCAGCAATCTGAAAATAGTTCAAATAAAATTAGACAGATGAAAGTGAAAATGTATCACCTTATGGCAGAAAGCAAAGAACTAAAGAGCCTCTTGATGAAAGTGAAGGAGGAGACTGAAAAAGTTGGCTTAAAGCTCAACATTCAGAAAACTAAGATCATGGCATCTGGTCCCATCACTTCATGGCAAATAGATGGGGAAACAGTGGAAACAGTGGGAGACTTTATTTTGGGGGGCTCCAAAATCACTGCAGATGGTGATTGCAGCCATGAAATTAAAAGATGCTTACTCCTTGGAAGGAAAATTATGACCAACCTAGACAGCACATTAAAAAGCAGAGACATTACTTTGCCAACAAAGGTCCCTCTAGTCAAGGCTATGGTTTTTCCAGTAGTCACGTATGAATGTGAGAATTGGACTATAAAGAAAGGTGAGTGCCGAAGAATTGATGCTTTTGAACTGTGGTGTTGGAGAAAACTCTTGAGTCTTGGACTCCAGGAGATCCTGGACTGCAAGAAGATCCAACCAGTCCATCCTAAAGGAGATCAATCCGGGGTGTTTATTGGAAGGACTAATGTTGAAGCTGAAATTCCAATACCTCGGCCACCTGATGCGAAGAGCTGACTCATTTGAAAAGACCCTGATGCTAGGAAAGATTGAAGGCAGGAGGAGAAGGGTTAAAATGACAGAGGATGAAATGGTTTGGGTGGCATTACCGACTCAATAGACATGAGTTTGGGTGAACTCCGGGAGTTGGTGATGGACAGGGAGGCCTGGCGTGCTGCGGTTCATAGGGTCGCAAAGAGTCAGACACGACAGAGTGACTAAACTGAACTGAAGTTTATTAAAAAAACAGGAATATAAAAATGGACATATGTTGAGTCCAACTGTTGCCAGTGATTTTGAGGTTCCTTCTTTGTCATGAAAGAATTCAGAGATGAAGCAGAGAGGTTTAAGAAATTAAACTATGAAAAGTTAGTTATTCATTCATGTCTGACTCTTTGAGACACCATGGACTATCTTTCTTTGCTACTCAAACCCTTATCACTCAAAATGTGTGCTTTCATCTTGTTCTTGTTTTCCTTTGTTTGCCTATGGACGTCTGCAGTTTATAAAATATGTGATTTTAGCCCGCTAGGCTCCTCTGTCCATGGGGATTCTCCAGGCAAGAATACTGGAGGGGGTTGCCATGTCCTTCCCCAGGGGGTCTTCCTGATCCAGGGATTGAAGCTGCATCATTAATCTGTAGACCTGTACAAATGGTCAGAGCAGTTCCTGGCAGGAGAGGCCTCCAGCAGTGTCAGCCATAACTATTGCATTAAAAAAAAAAAAAAAAGCTTTAAAAATGTTGATACCATTGATTTGGAAATTCAAACTTTAGGAAAGGACTATAAGATGAAATGAAGATCATCTAATTATTAAAGCTTATTTTGAAACCCAGCAAGACCCTGTGGGACTCCTGGGCATAGAAGCCTTTCTGTGTCCCCCATTTCTTGCATGAAGTAAAGGCCAGCCTTCATGACCTTCTTCTCTGAGTTCCAACAGATGCTAGTCAGGGAAGGGAGGGGATACACAGATAAGGGAAGAACAGCCTAGAAGCAATAGAACAGCCCTGGGGCAGGGTCAGCCTCATGGGATATACATGACAATAGCTTTGAGCTATTTACAGAACTAAAACAAATAGAAGATGTTACCATTCTTCATTCCAGAGAAGACCACCAGAGGTCAGGTTAAAGGAACTAGAGAAGCTCATCAGCAGATCACTTGAGGCCAGGTTAAGGAGTACAGGCCCTACACATACCTGATCCTTATCAGCAATCTCCCTCTTGAACACTTGCTATAGGACATCTCACCAAATCTTCCTGACTTAGTGAAGTGAGTGAAGTGAAATCGTCCAGTCATGTCCGACTCTTTGCGACCCCATGGACTGTAGCCCACCAGGCTCCGCTGTCCATGGGGTTCTCCAGGCAAGAATACTGGAGTGGGTTGCCATCTCCTTCTCCAGGGAATCTTCCCAACCCAGGGATCAAACCAAGGTCTCCCGTATTGCATGCAGACGCTTTACACTCTGAACCACCAGGAAGCCCATCCTGGCTTAGGTCACACAATTTTGTGACACAGGAATCTGCTGTGTCCTCCCTTGTTAAGCAAAGCAATAAAGCCATTCTTTTCTACTTCACCCCAACTTCTGTCTCTAAGATTTGATGCGGTATCAAGTGCATAGAGGCTGAGTTGTCAGCATGAACTTCACAGAAGATGTCATTGTTGTTTAGTCACTAAGTCATGTCTGACTCTTTGCGACCCCATGGACTGTAGCCCACCAGCCTCTTCTGTCCATGGAATTCTCCAGGCAAGAATACTGGCATGGGTTGCCATTTCCTTCTCCAGGGTATCTACCCAACCCAGTAATCGAACCCTCATCTCATGCATCTTTACCACTGTGCCACCATGGAAGCCACAGAAGACAGCTCTACTCATTTATTCAATAAATATTTATTGAAATATGTGTAGCACTTGAGATATTGACAAATGCTAATAAGTGATAAATCTGGTTGGACTGTGAGCCTGTTAACTCCTATGGTGAATATTAAAGGAAAATAGCTTTATGCTGATGCTGAAGTTCCAAAACTTTGGCCACCTGATGCAAAGAGCCAACTCATTGGAAAAGACCCTGATGCTGGAAAAGACTGAAGGCAAAAGGAGAAGGGGGTGGCAGAAGATGAGATATTAGCATCACTAACCAAATGGACATGAATTTGAGCAAACTCTGGGAGATAGTGGAGGACAGAGGAAACTGGTATGCTGCAGTTCATGGGGTCACAAAGAGTTGGACTATTAACCGAGCCCAGGCTCGCTCTGCTCACCACATGACAGGCCAATGAACCTGAGAGACTAGGTGTTGAGGCAAGGAAAACAACTTTATTCAGAAAGCCAGATGATTAGTCCACCATCTTGGCTTACTAGGATCATTTTGATGTGAAACTCTTGTAACTGCTTCCATAACCTTCTAGTGAATCTCCTTGTTAGTGAAGCCCTTTTTATAACAGCATCACAGTACAAAAGTATCTATAAATGACAAAAGACTTAAAAGTCATGGTTAGACATCTGATTAATTGATAAAGACACTTCGATAATACTTATTCCTTAAAGTAACCAGAGATCTCAAAAGCAAATATAAGTCACTTAAAGACAAAGAAACTCATGTTGTCTGTTATCAGAAATGCATTCCAATAAAACTTTTCTCTGAACAACAACAACAACAAAACCAAATCCAAGTCTTAGGAAATCCTGATTGTTGGAAATGCTCTCAAACGGTGTGGCAGGAATAAAACAGTCAAAAATGATTCATCAAGGCAGTCTTAACTTCTGCCAGAGGGGTCGCTACAGACAAAGGGTGTCTGTAGCAAGGATGTCTTGGAGTAAGCACATCCAGTGGGAAATCCGCTTGATTGGTAACTATCCCTTGTGGTTCAGCTGATAAAGAATCTGCCTGTAATGCAGGAGACCTGGATTCGATCACTGGATTAGGAAGATCCCCTGCAGAAGGGAAAGGCCCTCCCAGGTATAAAAACCTCTCTGTGGTGACCCAAGGACGAAAGAGCAGATAAAACTAAGGAGGGTCTTGGAGTACAGGAACAGAAAAACCAAATCCTTATTATCCTTCCCTCTCCCACGTTATAACTATTAACTGATTTCAAGTTCTCCTGAACAGTATAACCTGTTTCCCCTCCTACCCAATAGGGAGGAGATATTTGCGTTACTCTTCCCCTACTGCAATATATGTGCCTCATCCAATCAGCAAATGACCCAGAAGACCCCTATCCCACTCCTGTACCCTGGGTATAAAAGTGTACTGAGGACCCCTGTTCAACGTCGGATCTCCCTTGAGCTGGCCCGCTGTTCTCACAGTGTCTCCCACTCTAATAAACTTTATTTCCCTTTCATTCTGTCTCATGTCTGGAAATTCTTTTCCAGCCCGCGCCCAGACCACGACACTCTCCATGCTCCCTATTTCTTGTTTACGGGAAAAAAGGCTTCAGCCTACTTGATCTTTCCTAAGTTCTAAAGTGGGCTTCCCTGGTGGCTCAGATGGTAAAGAATCTGCTTGCAATGCAGCAGTTCTGTGTGTGTGCTAAGTCACTTTAGTCATGCCCGACTCTTTGCGACCTTTTAGACTATAGCCCACCAGGCTCCTCTGTCCATGGGATTCTCTGGGCAAGAGTACTGAAGTGGGTTGCCATGCCCTCCTGAAGGTGATCTTTCTGACCCAGGAATTGAACATGCATCTCTTATGTCTCCTGCATTGGCAGGCAGGTTGTTTATCACTAGGGCCACCTGGAAAGACTGCAATGCAGGAGACCCGGGTCCAATTTCTGGCTCGGAAAGATCCCCTGGAGAAGGAAATGGCAACCCACTCAAATATTCTTGCCTGGAGAATCCCACGGACAGAGGAGGCTGGCAGGCTACAGTCCATGGGGTCACAAAGGGTCAGACATGACTGAGCAACTAACAAAAAGCAGATTCAATTAGTTCCTAACTAGGGAATAAAGGTCAAAGCTATGGGAACGGAGGTCAAAGCTATAGTCAAAGCTATGGTTTTTTCAGTAGTTGTGTATAGATGTGAGAGTTGGACCATTAAGCAGGCTGAGCGTCAAAGAATTGATATTTTTGAACTGTGGTGCTGGAGAAGTGTCTTGAGAGTCCCTTGGACTGCAAGGAGATCAAACCAGTCAATCCTAAAGGAAATCAATCCTGAATATTCATTGGAAGGACTGATGCTGAAGCTGAAACTCTAATACTTTGGCCACCTGATGCGAAGAACTGACTCACTTGAAAAGACCCTGATGCTAGGAAAGATTGAAGGCGGGAGGAGAAGGGGATGACAGAGGATGAAATGGTTGGATGACACCACCAACTTGAAGGACAAGAGTTTGAGTAAACTTTGGGAGTTGGTGATGGACAGGCAAGCCTGGTGTGCTGCACTCCATGGGGTAGCAAAGAGTTGGACACAACTGAATGACTGAACTGAACTGAAGAGAAGGGAGGAAATGCAGAAACAAAAGAGGAGCAGGCAAGAAACAATAGTGCAGTGGTAAAGGGGGTCTTGGTTTCTCCTCAAGGGATATGCATGTTTTTGAGATCTTTGTCAGGAACAAAGGTCCCACCCCAATAAAGAATGGCAACTTCAGGCTGAGTACAAGATTCCTGGGGCACCACCAAGCTGTTGCCTCACCACCAACCAATCAGAAGAAAGTCACATGCCCTGCGGATATCACCCCAAATTCTGCCTTTAAAAACTTTTACCCCAAATGACTGGAGAGTTCAAGGTTTTTGAGCATGAGCTGCCTGTTCTCCTTGCTTGGTCCCTGCAGTAAACCTTTCTCTGCTCCCAACTCCAATGTTTCCATTTGTTTAGCCTCCCTTTGCATTGAGCATAAGCACTTGGGTGTTGCATCACTTCAAAAAAATGGAAAAGAGGACTTATATGAATACAGTGTCTGGATATGAGAGGAATGAGAGAAGGAATAAATTCTTCAGATTTTATTAATAACAAGGGAATTATTGTCCTTAGGGTACAGGGAATTTTTAGTTAGGAAATGAGCATCTGTCATTTTTCAGATACTGCAGCATTCAGCCTTGAAGATTTTTGCCAATGATTATGAATAGTCATCAAAAAAAATGCATTGCCTTTAGCAAAATAGCCTTGTTTCTCACATGGTGGAGGTTGTTTTCATCCACCACTAAAATTAACGTGAAGCATGTGTGAGAAGAGTATAATTAATATGTGAACACGTGAAAAAGAAACAGCGAAAAGCAAAAGCCCTTTTATGGACTGAAGTTCTTTTAAATGTTTTTTAATTAATAAACTTGATTTTTTAGAGCAGTGTAAGGTCATGGAAAAATTAAGCTGCAAGTACAGAGTTCCCATATACTCATGTCCCCACACATGGACATTCTGCCCCATTCAAAAAGTGGGAAAGGGACCTGAAGAGACAGTTCTCCAAAGAAGGCATACAGAGGGTTAACAAGCACAGGAAAAGATGCTCAACATCACTCATTATTAGAGAAATGCAAATCAACACTACAGTGAGATACCATCTCACACCAATCAGAATGGCCATCATCAAAAAGTCTACAAACAACAAATGCTGGAGAGTGTGTGTAGAAAGGGGAACACTCTTGCATTGCTGGTGGGAATGTAAAGTGATAGAACCACTATGAAAGACGGTACGGAGATCCCCTAAAAAGCTAGGAATAAAACCACCATGTGACCCAGCAATCCCAGTCCTAGTCATATACCCTGAGGAAACCAAAGTTGAAAAAGACACATGTATCCCAATGTTCATTGCAGCACTGTTTACAATAGCTATAACATGGAAGCAACCTAGATGTCCACTGATAGATGAATTGATAAAGAAGCTGTGGTACATATACACAATGGAATATTACTCGACCATAAAAAGGAACATATTTGAATCCATTCTAATGAGGTGGATGAACCTAGGGCCTATTATACAGAGTGAAGTAAGTCAGAAAGGGAAATATAAATATCATATACTGATATGGAATATATATATGGAATCTAAAAAGATGATACTGATGAATTTATTTTCAGGGCAGCAATGGAGAAACAGACATAGAGAACAGAACTATGGACATGGTGGGAGAGGGGAAGGAGAAGGGGAGATGTACAGAGAGAGTAACATAGAAATTTGTGTGTGTGTTAGTCATCCAGTCGTGTCTGACTCTTTGCGACCCCATGGACTGTAGCCCACCAGGTTCCTCTGTCCATGGAATTCTCTAAGCAAGAATACTGGAGTGGGTTGCCATTTCCTTCTCCAACATAGAAATTTACAATACTGCAGCAGGTAGCTACAGTCAGTCACTAAGACAGTGCAGTATGCCATACTAAAATAGATAGCCAATGGGAATTTGCTGCATGAATCAGGGAACTCAAACAGGGGCTCTGTGGCAGGTTGAAGGGTTGGCTGGGGTGGGAGATGGAGGCGAGGGGACATGGGTGTACCTATGGCTGATTCTTGTTGGTGTGTGACAGAAAACCACAAAATTCTGTAAAGCAATTATCCTTCAATTAGAAATTTTTTAAAAATAAACTTTATTTTTTAGAGCAGTTTAAGGTTATGGCAAAATTAAGCAGCAAGTATGGAGTTCCCATATACCCACGTCCCCTCACATGGACAATCTGCTTCATTGCCAGCATCCCCCACCAGAGTGGCCTGTTTGTTGCAGATGATGAACATAAACTGACACATCATTATCACCCAAAGTGGCTTTTCTTTTCATCTTCTTTACAGGGTCTTTCAGAAAGCAGAAGTTTCAGAAAGCAGATGTAGAATTTAATCTACATCATCAATCACTTCTGATTTCAAGGATCATGAAAGGCTACTGTATCTAAAAAGTCATTGTGATAACATAGGCCACATAGATTTTCTCCTACATCATCTTTTATATCTTTTTTAGTTTTGCATTTCACATTTAACTCTATTTTGAGACAATTTTTGTGAAGAAAACTGTCTAGGTTTTTTTTCTTGCATATGGATGTTCACTTGCCCCAGTTTCATTGGTCGAACAGACTATATTTCTCTATTATATTGCTTTTGCTCCTTTGCCAAAGATCAGTCGACTCTATGGGGTCTATTCTGGGCTCTGTTCTATTGATCTACTTGTTCTTTTGCCATACTGCACTGTCTTAGTAACTGCAGCTATATGCTAAGTCTTGAAGTCATTAGTATCAGTCTTACAATCTTTTTCTTCTTCTTCAATATTTAACTAAATAGCCTTGGTCTTTTCCATTTCAAAGTCTTTAGAATCAGTTTTCCCATATCCACAAGATAAATTTCTGAGATTTTGATTGAAAGTGCATTGAATCTATCAAGTTGGGAAGAACTGACAGCTTGACAATAATGAGTCTTTCTATCTATGAACATGGATTTTCTCCAATTATTTAGTTCTTTGATTTTTTTTGTCATTAGAGTTTTGTACTTTTCTTTATATAGATTTTGTACATATCTTGTTACTTTGCATACTTAAATAAATTCCACTTCATTATGGTGTATAATTTTTATACATTGTTGGATTTCTCGTTGCTGTTGTTTAGTCACTAAGTCATGTCTGACTCCTTGCAATCCCATGGACTGAAGCACACAAAGTCTCCCGGTCCTTCACTGTCCCTCAGAGTTTTCTCAAACTCATGTCCATTGAGTTGATTTTGCCATCCAGTCATCTCATCCTCTGTCACCCCCTTTTCCTCCTACCTTCAATCTTTCCCAGCATCAGGGTCTTTTCAAATGAGTTGGCTCTTCGCATCAGGTGGCCAAAGTTTTGGAGCTTCAGCTTCAGCATAAATCCTTCCAATGACTATTCAGAACTTATTTCCTTTAGAATTGACTGATTTCATCTCCTTGCAGTCCAAGGGACTCTCAAGAGTCTTCTTGAATACCACAGTTCAAAAGCATCAGTTCTTCGGCACTCAGCTTTCTTTATGGTCCAACTCTCACATTCACTTATGACTACTGGAAAAATCATAGCTTTGACTATTTGGACCTTTGTCAGCAAAGTGATGTCTCTGCTTTTTAATAAGCTGTCAAGTTTTGTCATAGCTTTCCTTCCAAGGAACAAGCGTCTTTTAATTTCACGGCTGCAGTCACTGTCCACAGTGATTTTGGAGCCCCAGAAAATAAAATCTGCCATTGCTTCCACTTTTTCCCTGTCTATTTGCCATGAAATGATGGGAGTGGATGCCATGATCTTCGTTTTTTTGAATGTTGAGTTTTAAACCAGCTTTTTCACTCTCCATTTTCATTCTCATCAAGAAGCTCTTTAGTTTCTCTTCACTTTCTGCCACTAAAGTGGTGTCGTCTGCATATCTGAGACTGTTGATATTTCTCCTGGCAATCTTGATTCCAGCCTGTGATTCATCCAGTTTGGCACTTCCCATGATATACTCTGCATATAAGTTAAACAGGGTGACAATATACAGCCTTGTCTTACTCCTTTCCCAATTTTGAACGAGTCATTCCCTGTAAGGTTATAACTATTGTTTCTTGACCTGCATATAGATTTCTCAGGAGACTGATAAGGTGGTCTGGTATTCCCATCTCTTAAAGGATTTTCCAGAGTTTGTTTTGACCCACACAATCAAAGGCTTTCACATAGTCAATGAAGCAGAAGTAGATGTTTTCCTGGAATTCCTTTGATTTCTCTATGACTGAATGAATGTTGGCAATTTGGTCTCTGGTTCCTCTGCCTTTTCTAAATCCAGTTTGTACATCTGGAAGTTTTCCGTTTAAGTACTGCTGAAGTCTAGCTTGAAGGATTTGGACTTTTTTGCTAATAATTTGTTGCAAAATTTTGCACCAATACTTATGAGAGACATTAGTTTGTAGTTATATTTTCTTGTAATGTCTTTGTGTGGTTTTGGTAATAGGTTAATGCTAACTTCATGGTTAAGTTACGAATTATGCTCTCATCTTCTGTTTTGTGGAAGAGACTGTAGAGGTTTAGAATAATTTCTTCTTTAAATGTTTAGTTGAAATTAGTAATGGATCCATCTGGGCCTGGTGCTTTCTATTTTAGAAGGTTATTAATTATTAATTCAACCTCTTTAGTAGAATTCATATTGTCTAATTTTACTTGCTTGAATTTTAGTCAAAGTGTCTTTCAAAAATTGGTCCATTTCATCTAGATGTCAAATTTGTGGTCACAGTGTTGTTATTTAGCCTATAATTAGCCTTTTTATTTCCATTATAATGTGCCCACTCTCATTTCTGTTATTAGCAATTTGTTTCATTCTACCCTCACCACTCCCACCCCCTGCATTTTTCAGTTTTGTTTCCCCAGGTGGAAACTAAGATTACTGATTTTAGATCCTTCTTCTTTTCGAATATATACATTTAATGCTATCAACTTCCCTTCAAGCAGTGCTTTGGCTGAATCCTATGAAGTTTAAGTTGTATTTTTATTTTCACTTAGTTTAAGTTTAAAAATTAAACTTAGTTTAAAATTTTTGAGCCTTTGACTGTTTGTATCACAACAAACTGTGGAAAATTCTTAAAGAGATGGGAATACCAGACCACCTGACCTGCCTCTTGAGAAACCTGTATGCAGGTCAAAAAGCAACAATCAGAACTGGACATGGAACAACAGACTGGTTCCAAATAGGAAAATAGTACATCAAGGCTGCATATTGTCACCCTGCTTATTTAACTTATACATCATGCGAAATACCAGGCTGGATGAAGCACAAGCTGGAATCAAGATTGCCGGGAGAAATATCAATAACCTCAGACACGCAGATTACACCACCCTTATGGCAGAAAGCAAAGAAGAACTAAAGAGCTGCTTGATGAAAGTGAAAAAGGAGAGTGAAAAAGTTGGCTTAAAACTCAACATTCAGAAAACAAAGATCATGGCATCTGGTCCCATCACTTCATGGCAAATAGATGGGGAAACAATGGAAACAGTGACAGACTTTATTTTCTTGGGCTCCAAAAAAGCAGCTATGAAATTAAAAGGCACTTGCTCCTTGGAAGAAAACCTATGACCAACCTAGACAGTATATTAAAAAGCAGAGACTTTACTTTGCCAACAAAAGTCCGTCTAGTCCATCTAGTCAAAGCTATGGTTTTTCCAGTAGTCATGTATGGATGTGAGAGTTGGACTATAAAGAAAGCTGAGTGCCAAAGAATTGATGTTTTTGAACTGTGGTGCTGGATAAGATTCTTGAGAGTCCCTTGGACTGCAAGGAAAACCAACCAGTCCATCCTAAAGGAAATCAGTCCTGAACATTCATTGGAAGGACTGATGCTGAAACTGAAACTCCCACCTGATGTGAAGAACTGACTGATTTGAAAAGATTCTGATGCTGGGAAAGATTGAAGGCAGGAGGAGAGGGGACAACAGAGGATGAGGTGGTTGGATGGCATCACCGACTCAGTGGACATGAGTTTGAGTAATCTCCGGGAGTTGGTGATGGACAGGGAAGCCTGGCGTGCTGTGGTCCTTGGGGTTGCAGAGTCAGACATGACTGAATGACTAAACTGAACTAAAAATTTTAAATGTCTCTTATTATTTCAAATTTGACCCATGTGTTATTTAGAAGTGTGTTTGGAAATCTCCAAATATTTTGTAATTTTCTGGTTATCTTTCTGGTTATTGATTTTTAGTTTAATTCCACTGTGGTCTGATACATTGTATGATTTTTATCATTCTCAATTTGTTAGGGTGTTCTTTTTTATGGCCCAGAATGTGGTTTATTTTTGTGTATTTTCTGTGTGACCTTGAGAAGAATCTGTATTCTTGTGATTTTTTAAATAAAGTAGTCTATAGATGACAGTTATATCCAGTTGATTGATGATACTATTGAATTCAACTATGTTCTTACTGATTTTATGCTGGATCTGTTTTTGATAGAGAAATTAGAGTGACTTCATCTATTTCTCCTTGCAGTTCTATTTCTATCAGTTTTTGCCTCATGTATTTTGAGGTTGTGTTGTTAGACACATACACTTTAAAGACTGCTATGTCCTCTTGGAGAATTGACACCTTTGTATTATTTAATGTACCTCTTTGTACATGGGATTCTCTTGTGGCTCACAGGGTAAAGAGTCAGCCCACAATGCAGGAGACGTGAGTTAGATCCCTGTGTCAGGAAGATCCCCTGGAGAAGAAAATGGCAACCCACTCCAGTATTCTTGCCTGGAAAATCCCATGGGCGGAGGAGTCTGGCAGGCTACAGTCCATAGGGTCGCAAAGAGTTGGACACAACTGAGCGACTTCATATATATATATTTGTCCATGATAAGTTTCCTTGCTCTGAAGACTGTTCTGTCTGAAATTCATATGGCTACTACTGCCTTCTTTTAAATAATTTTTTTTTTTTTACTGCCTTCTTTTAACTGGAGTTAGCATGGTATATCTTTCTCCATCCTTTTACTTTATTCTGTGTATGTCTTTATATTTAAGGCAGTTTCTTGTAGAAACCATATAGGTGATCTTCTTCTTTGGTTTGTTCTGATAATCTCTGTTTTTCAGTTGATATATTTGTATGATTGTTGCTTAAAGTGATTACTGATAGAGTTGGATTAATATCTACCATATTAACTTTTTTCTACTTGTTTTCCTTGTATTCTGTTCCTATTTTTGTCTTCCATTCTTTTTCTTTCTGATAATTGTGCTTTTAATTGGGGATTTTATATGACTCTATTTCCTCTTCTTTCTTAACGTATCAATTATGCTTAAAAATATCATAGTGGTCATCATATACATTTGCAATTAAACCAACTCTATTTTCAAATAACATTATACCACTTCATGCTTCATAACAAAATATTCCTAATTCCTCCCTCTTCCTTTGGTGTAATTTACCTACTATACATAAGCTGTAATTGACCTCCTATACATAAGCTATAATCCTTAAATACACATTTACCTTTATTATGTTGAACAAACTGCTACTTGTTAGATCAATTAAAAATAAGAAAAATAAAAGTTTTTATTTTACCTTTACTAAGTCTTCACTAATGCTCTTTGTTTTTCTATAGATCTGAGATTCTAACTTTCATCATTTCCCTTCTCTCTGAAGAATTTCTTGTGTAAGGCAGATCTACTGGCCACAAATTCCCTCAAATTTTGTTTGAGAAAATGTGTTCCTTCACTTTCGAGGGTTAGTTTCCTAGTATACAGAACTCTATATCAGTGATTTTTGTTGTTGCCGTTTTTTCAACATTTTATTTCATTTTCTTCCTGCTTGTATGGCTTCTGAAGGGAAGTAGGATAAAATTCTTATCTTTGTTCTGTATATATGGTAAGGTTTTTTTTCCTCTAGCTTCTTTCAAGATTTTTTCCTTTATATTTTCTTTTCTGCAGTTCTAATATAATAGTATGTTTGCACTGGCACATCCTTACTTGATGTTCTCTGAGCTTCCTGGATCTGTGATTAATTTAGAGAATTTCTCAGTTAATATTGCTTCAAATATTCCTTCTATTCCTTTCTTTCTTTTCCTGCTGTATTCGCATTACATCTATGTGACACCTTTTACAGTTCTCCAACAATTCTTGGCTATTCTTTATGTTTTTTTTTTAATACTATTTTTTCTCTTTGCATATTTTTCTTTTTCGATTTTGGAAGTGTCTGCTTCCTTACCCTCAAGCTCAAAGATTCTTTCCTCAGACGTATCCAGCCTATTAAGAAGTTCATCAAAGTCATTCTTCATTCCTATTACAATGTTATTGACCTCTAGCATTTTTTTTTAATTCTTTCTTGGAATTTCCATCGCTCTGCTCATATTATCCATCTGTTCTTGTACATTAACTACTATTCCATCAGCACTCATGATCTTATATATTTCCACCATCTGTGCTGCATCTCTGAGTCTGGCTTCAATGTTCTGCCTCTTCCAACTGTTTTTTGTCTCTCATCATGACTTGTCATTTTTTTTTTTTTTTTTTTTGAAAGCTGGGCAAGGTGTACTGGGTGAAAAGAGCTCTGATAAATAGTTCTTTAGCAATGTGGTGGGAGGGGTGGAGTGGGGGAGTCTTCTGGAGTCCTATGATCAGGCCTCTGTGTTTCACTCAGCCTATGCCTCTGAGCTGTGTCACAAGCACTCCTCCATTCTCCACTGCCACAGATTAAATGGGACATGGCTAGAGGGTGCTAGAGTTTGAGTACATCCTTTCCCCAGGTCATTTAGGCTCTGATAAAATTCCCAGAGTTTAGGCTCTGGTAATAAAATTTCTTTTGAGCCTAATTTCAAAGAATGACACTCTGGCATATTTCAAAATGGTTATTTTTCCCCTGCTTCTCTGCCAGTCTGCCAAAGGGATTTTTTTTTCCTGATAATTCACTGTGGGAACTTGGCAGAGTTCCAGGAAGTAAAACTCATGAAAGTAAATAGACCCTCCAGCCCACCCCCCAGAATCTGTAACCCTTAAGATTTATTCAAGATATGTGTGTGTGCGCTTTACTCTTCAGGCTTCCCTGGTGGCTCAGACGGTGAAGAATCTGCCTGCAGTGTCAGAGACGTATGTTCGATCCCTGGGTCGGGACAATCCCCTTGAGAAGGGCATGGCAACCCACTCCAGTATCGTTGTCTCCATGGAGAATCCCCACGGACAGAGGAGCCTGGCAGTTTACAGTCCACGGGGTCGCAGAGTCAGACACAATGAGCGACTAAGCACAATCCATTACTCTTGGGTTTCCCTACACAGGCGCTGGTTTTCAAGGAGGTGTTTGCCTGTGGGTTTCTGTTCTGGTAAACTGCGCTTTTCTGCATGGCCAATCTCTCCAATTTTGTTGCTGTTGCTGTTTAGTTGCTAAGTCGTATAGATGCTTTTGCAACCTCATGGACTGTAGCCCTCCAGGCTCCTCTGTCCATGGGATTTCCCAGAAAAGAATACTGGAGTGGGCTTCCATTTCCTTCTCCAGGGGATCTTCCTGACCCAGGGATTGCACCCGTGTTTCCTGCATTGCCGGCGAATTCCTTACTGCTGAGCCACCATGGACGCCCCCTCCAATTTTGAGGGCAGCTTTTTATCCTGTCACCTCACTTCTTTGGAGGATCTAAGGATAGCATTTTGAGTTTTCACTTTGTTCAGATTTTTGTTAGGATAGAGTGACAACTTCCAAGCTCATTTAAACTAGGTTTAATCCGTCACTGTCAGTGTGGTCTCATTCCGCTGGCCCCAGCACACGCTGCTCCTTATCCCCTTTTAGGATTCCTAGCTCTAACACAAATACTATGTTCAATCTACCTTGACTCACCTTAGTAGTTAAGATATACAACCATAAAAATGAAGGGAAAGAAAAATCTATCCGGGAACTAAGCTGAGAAAAAGGAGATACTTTTTTAAAAATAAAACTTAGCACTAAATATTGTTTGGCATTTCTTCATCGGTTTACTTGACAAGGATTTTTTTTAATTAAAAAAATTGTCCTTGTCAACTGAAAACAAAACAAAACAAAACAAAAAAACCCTGCACAACCTAAAAGTTGAGAATTATGTTTTCTTTGGTGTTAAGTCCAGGATACCATCTCTCAGATAACTCTGAAGGACTTTTCTGAAGAGGTAAAGAGTCAGGATATACAAGTGTTTTTGCAAAACAAAAACTCCAAAACTCAGGAAGTGGAAGATCAAGATTCCTGCTAATCAAAAGAAACCAGATATCTCAAGCTAGTGAATTTAGTGCTGTCCACACATGGGAAAATGCAAGACCCTGGGATTATTGACATTATTTCTTTGGTAGGGCCACTATCCCATTGTTCTGCACGCTGTGTCCCCTCAGGGCACACAGTCACTGCAGTGGAAGCCTGCTTACCTCCCCTCGGGAGCCACTGTTCTGTACCATCAGGCTGGGGTGGGGGCAGGGAGCCGTGTCTGAGGGTTTTACAGCCCTTGTTTACTGAAATGAGAGGTGACATTCTTTGTCCACATGCTCTTGTTTTTCTAGTTGAAACTCCTATCTTGTGTAGTCAGGAATATGTAAATAACCAGGATTTACTACAAGGATGGGTTTCCCAGGTGGCACTAGCGGTAAACAACCCACCTGCCAATGCAGGAGACATGAGAGATGTGGGTTCGATCCCTGGGTCGGGGAGATTTCCTGGAGGAGGGTCCAGCAACCCACTCCAGTCTTCTGACCTGGAGAATCCCATGGACAGAGGAGCTTGGAGGGCTACAGTCCATGGGGTTGTAAAGAGTCAGACAAGACTGAAGCAACTTAGCATGCATGCACACACTAAAAGACTAATGTAGAGGTCTTTTATGGGTACTTTTATGAGTACATCTGTTTCTGCCCTTCAAGAAACAGATGTACACTGTGGCAAAAACTTGTTAAAAATGTCTCTTCAGGCAAGATGCAAGATAGTAAAGCTCTCTTTCTAGTCAGCCTGTCATGAATAAAAAAGACAAGGGCAATCTGCACTATCTTTGAGTGAATTAGAATAGGCTAAAGGTGAAGATAGGGAGATAGAAAAAAGTTCCATGTCTAAGATAGTAGATATGACCATCCTTCCATGTCTGAATAGTGCGTGCGTGCGTGCGTGCGTGTGTGTGTGTGTATGTGTGCGCGCGCGCAAAGTCACTTCAGTTGTATCCTACTCTTTGCGAGCCTATGGAATGTAGCCCGCCAGGCTCCTCTGTGCATGGGATTCTCCAGGCAGAAGACTGGAGTGGGCTGCCGTGCCCTCCTCCAGGGGATCTTCCCAACCTACCGATCGAACCCACATCTCTCATGTCTCCTGCACTGGCAGGCGAGTTCTTTACCACTAGTGCCACCTGGGAAGCCCCTGAATGGTAGAACCCTGCTCAAAGCAGTTAGAAATATCTTCTTTGAAAATGTTAGTGCCTTTGGAATTTGGGGTATTAATAGTCTTCAATGTTCATTTTCTTTTAGCTCATATGAATGGCTTATTACTTCAACTAACACATATTTCATTCCTTTTTTAGTATATTCATGAAGGTTAAATCTCAAATGAACACTGCATATGTAGACTTTTAAAAATGTTGTAACATCAGACACAAAATCTACCTAGTGATCTTTACAACAATCAGGAGAGAAAAAGAAGTTGATAAAAACTGAAGCAGCAGAAGGGGGCAGTAAAACGCAGCAGAATGCTCTGGAAGATTTTTTTTTAATATGCTTTCTTATTTTCAGTTAACAGAGAATTCTTCAACAAATTTCAGAGACTAATGTATTTTATATAACAGATACATGTATTTGTCTAAAATGAACACAGAAACACTAAACACAGACACAGGTGAGAAACATAAGTCTCACATGATTATAATCTTATTTTTTATGCTGTAACATATCATGGCATAATAATCATAGTACTTTTCCACATAGGACAGGATTTAGCCATTTTGATTTGGTTTGGGACATTTAATATTCCCCCATGACCAGCATTCCTAAATGCACTACCCATTCTATTTTACTGTCCCAGACTTACCAAAGTTAATAAATCATAAACAGTTTTTCCTCAAGTCCATAACTGGACTTCCTTTCTAAACTGCACCCATCCTTAAAGTGTCATTTTCTCCTTGAACTATTTTCTGACTGCATAGGTACATGCAATTCTCTCTACTCTATTGTGCTATAGAAGTTACAGATTAAACCAAGTAGTTTAACCGAATAGTTAAATTTCTTTAATAGTTTAAAGAATAGTTCAATTTCTTTAAGTTCCAAGTAGTCTAAATCTGATTATTCTCAACATCCTGTTTTGTTCTCACTTTGAATTTAGTCTCCCTGCAAACAATAGAACACACTTTTATACGCAGCAGGTATACAATTAAGATCAGATGAGGACAATGATGATGATGACTTCAAAATGAATTCAGGATTACAATATAAAGCCGACAGAGTCAGAGTATGAATTCTTCCTTGGCATCTAACCAAACTCAAATTGGTAGTCCTAAATATCCACTTAAAATTTGAGTAGACACATCCTACCACTTAAAATGAAACAGAAAACTGGAAATATTAAAAGACTGTTTACATCTATGCTCTTAGTTGAAATTTCACGAAAGACTCAGTACAATAAATGGGAGTGTCACAAATGGAATGATTAAATATGACTAGAGGAGAAAGGCTTCCTGGGTGAGATAGAATTTTAGTCATTTGTCTCACGCAGAATCACATTAAGCAAAATGTTGAAAAAAAAGTTGATTGTCTTCTTTAAAAGGCCTCTACGATGCTGCGACTTTTTTCTTTTCTCTTTTTTTTTTTGGGGGGGGGGGTGGCATTTCACCTTCACATACTCCTCCAGACCACAAAACAGAATCAAACAAAAGCAAAAGATGATGAAATTGAAAATTGTCAATATCACCCTTCCTTTACATCCATTCCATCCAAATTCCTCATCAAATTACCTTCCAAAATAAGACTAGAAAACTGGCCCTAATAAACCCAGACAGCCGAAAAGTAAATGTAATGTTGTACTTTAATCCTTTGTCACAATTCATCATCCTAGAGAAGCAGGCAGAAAACACACACACAAAGCAAGCTTTAAAAATCTACTTCCTTCAACTGGCATCTCCTGTGAAGAGTGGTGATCAAAACAGTGAAAATCATGCTGCAGAGAAAGAAATGCCTTAAAGCAGATCTTTTGGACGGTGAGCATCCTTAAACATCCCGGTCACCTCTGCTTCTGCTGTTCACGCGAGGAGAGGAAAGGTTACAGCGGTGACCCCTCAATCTCAGATTGACTATTTACAGGATAAGTGCTCAGGGTCAGTTTTGAGGGGAGGAATTTACCTTTATTTCCTCTCCCCAGGAAGCAACGTCCGGGTGGTGGCATGAAGAACAGTATTTTTTATGTTGAAAACAACTTTGCTAGAAAAAGAACCCTACAGGTACATACATTGACTACAGCTATTACAGTTAATTCGGTCGGTTAAAAAAAAATAAAAAATAAAAAAATTAAACCTTTGTATGTGCGTACATCTACACGAGGTTAAGAGTAGTCACCGAAATCCGGACACATCTGAAATAGATGCCATGAGTAGAACATGTCAGCCTTTCTTGGCCCGATTCTCCCCGTCTCTCCAGACTGGGACGTCCTCGGCCCCCAAAAGCCGAGGGACCAGACGTGGGGGTGGGGGCCGGGGGCGCGCGAGGGGATTCCCTGCTGTCCGGAACCTCCCAGGCCCCTGATCGATTCCCGGAGAGGAAGCCCGGAGGCCGCCCCCCCACCCCCGCCCCCACCCAGAAGATCTACCTCGGACCCCCTCTCGGAAGCCTCGGTCCAAGCCGCGACAGAAGCAAAGGAGTCTGGCGCGAGCCCGGCGCCAGCGGCGGAGAAACCGGCCGAGGGGCGCTGGAAGGTCGGAACTGGGAGGGGGCGATCCGCTTTGCACCCACCTTAGGGAAGCCAAGCGCGACTCCCCAAGTTTCCGATTTTCTAGTTTGCGTAGCTAAAAAAAAGAAAAGAAATCCTGCCCCCACCCGGGTCTTACGCAACTGTTTAAGTAGAAAGAGGGGGAAAATTTTTGGAAGGGGGGAAGGAAAGGCGGAAAGAAACAGTCATGCCGTCACGTGGGCTATTTCACGCATAAAAGGAAGGTCCTCTCCGTTAGCTTCCAGTTGTCAAAGGCCTCGCAACGAGCGGCAGAGGACGCCCCGGAACTCCGCACAGCGCCTCCTGCGGCCCCGCAGCGCCGATCCGCGCACCTCTACGCCTCCGCCGGCCCCGCGCCCCGCCCGCAGCCGAGATGCTCGCCCGAGCCCTGCTGCTCTGCGCCGCCGCGGCGCTCTGCGGTGCAGGTGAGTAGTGCCTGGCGCCCGCGCCCGGACCCGCGGCTCCGTCCACCCGGGCTGAGTTTCTGCTCAGACTTCTCCCGGGAATTCCAGGTATTCTAAATGCTCCCAGAATTCAGAGGCCGAGTCCGGACCACTCGAGTCCAAATAAACTGGACGGATAGCCCCGCTTTGCCCTCAGCTCTGATCTTCATGGGCCCGTTATTGGACCCATATTTACTCATCTGCTAAATAGGAACGGGGATACTAATTTGCAGGTTGTCATTATAAGACAAGAAGACCTGATCAATATATGTGAGATGCTTTTGTACCACCTAACTGTTATTGAATGAAAATAATTGTATTATACAACTTCCCTAGTTAGTGCTCTCCCGTCCCAGGGAAGCCCAGATTGTTTTTTAAGATAAACAGAATAGCTTAAAAGCAAGCTGTCCTTACTTTGCAAATTTCTCTATAGTTTGTGTTTGTCGTTGTTTTTTTTAATGTAAATTAAGTCATGCCACCTTAATACTGTAAATCATTCAATGATCTCCCCTGACACGTGGACTAAAACCCAAGTTCCCATAAAAACCACAGGATCTGCCTTCACCTTTTCTGAATTTAGCTTCCACCTCTGCTTCTCCTGCTGTCAGGCACGCCTCAAGGCCTTTGCACTTGTTTTCCTCTCAACTTAGAATGTTCTTCCTCCAGATCTTTCTCCAGCTTTATGACAGAGAAGAAAGAAGAAAAAAAAAATCCGTTTGATTAAAATACTAGATCTATTCACTTTAGTTTTGAAAGTCCTACTTTGAGCCTCTTCTAAAGGCTAATTTGAGCATCTAAAGTTTCTAAGAAAAATTTAGCAACATGATTTCCCTGATAGAATATTCTGTTACCTTTATTTAGAAAAGGAAGCTGGTATTCCTACATTATACCCATTCTGTGAGGCAAGTCAAAAAAAAAAAATTTCCCATGACTACCTGTATATTTCTTGAATTTTTTATTGTGAAGTTGACTCATAGTAAGTAAAGCAATTAAATGCTTAAGCCAAGATTGACACTGAAGAATTATTTATTCACTGTCTTTATTGTTTTTGTAGCAAATCCTTGCTGTTCGCATCCATGCCAGAATCGAGGTGTATGTATGAGTGTAGGATTTGACCAGTATAAATGTGACTGTACCCGAACAGGATTCTATGGTGAAAACTGTACCGCACGTAAGTTTGTTGTTGAGTGCCCTCATTTGGAATGGGATATATACAGGTATCATTTTACAGGATTGTGTCATAATGTGTCCCGTTAATTTCTTTTTCCTCTCATTGCAGCTGAATTTCTGACGAGAATAAAATTACTCCTGAAACCCACTCCCAACACAGTGCACTACATACTTACCCACTTCAAGGGAGTCTGGAACATTGTCAATAATATCTCCTTCCTGCGAAATATGATTATGAGATATGTGTTGACCTGTAAGTACAAATCACTTTCTAGGGTTCTCAGCTGCCTCAAAGAAAAATGTAATTTACAAATTTTAGATTTTTAAACTTAATTCAAAATGTGTTTAAATATACCATTTTAGTTTGCCTACTATATTAATGGCCAAAAATATTGATATCTGAATCCCTTGAAGTTTCTAAAGTTCTGTCCCACAGGCAGAATTCTATTTAAAATACCGCATACCTCTGCTGACCTTCATTGTTCTCGACAGTTTGTGAAGGAAGCATGGTCCAGTTGTTTATTGAGTGGCCATGGGGCACAGAAATGCACCCATTAAAATAAATGAATAATTTGGAATGGGGTCGGCAAGAAAATAAGCTTTATTTCTAAAGTGAGTGTCAAGCCCAGACATTTTGCTCATGGGCCTCTTGAACAATAAGTGGATGGTTATTTGAAAAAAATCAAAATGGCTAGACCAAAACATCTCCTGTAAAGAATACATGCTTTATCAAAGACGCCTTTTAATGCATCATTCTTTCCTCTTTTTTGAGCACCAGTAGCAGGCTTTAAAGTATGATTGCTTTAAAATAGAGTATCTTTGTATTAATTAAATTAAATTTATTCTAGTGCCACTTTGTACATTATACAATAAAAATGAGCATTAATTTGTCTTGTGGATGGAAACAAATAACATTTTTTTTCCTCTAAAATTTCAGCAAGATCACATTTGATTGACAGTCCACCAACTTATAATGTGCACTACAGCTATAAAAGCTGGGAAGCCTTTTCTAACCTGTCCTATTACACCAGAGCTCTTCCTCCTGTGCCCGATGACTGCCCAACACCCATGGGTGTGAAAGGTGAGTGAGAGGAGACAGAGTTGTATTAACTGTAACTGGGATTGGATTGACACCTAGAAAATTTGGCCCCAAACTATGATTATTTGTTAATAAAACCATTTTTTCCCTTCTTATGGATATCTCTGGATATTTTTTGAAATTGTGAGTCCATGTAAACTATTCCATGGAAGCAAATAGGCATTTTGGTATGAAAAAGTGAAAATGTTAGTCACTCAATTGAGTCCAACTCTGTGACTCCATGAACTGTGGCCAGCCAGGCTTCTATGTCGTTGGAATTCTCCAGGCAAGAGTACTGCCATTCTTTTCTCCAGGGAAATCTTCCTAACCTAAGAATCGAATCCAGGTTTCTGCATTGCAGGCAGATTCTTTACCATCTGAGCCACCAGGGAAGCCTAGACATTTTGGTATAATGTCATATGTTCTCAAATTCTTTCATTAAAACTGAATTAATACTAGTTAAAGATTATTCAGTAAGAGGTTGTTCCCTTATATCTTAGAACTTCCATCAATATTACAATCCTGTTCCAAGTTGTATTTTTCCTGTAAGTGAAGAAGACCCTGATAAATTGATAGTTCACTCTGCTTCCTTAAAGAAATAGATGGGTTCTTATTTTGGCTTTCTAATTTTTTATAGGGAGGAAAGAGCTTCCTGATTCAAAAGAAGTTGTGAAAAAAGTACTTCTAAGAAGAAAGTTCATTCCTGATCCCCAAGGCACAAATATGATGTTTGCATTCTTTGCCCAGCACTTCACCCATCAGTTTTTCAAGACAGATTTTGAACGAGGACCAGCTTTCACTAAGGGAAAGAACCATGGGGTAAGACAGAGTTAAATGGAAATTTGTAGCAAATCAAGTTCTATGTGTAAAAACCTTAATGGAGTTTCCATTTTATCTCACTGATTGAATAAAAAAATACACACACACATACTTACATACATATATACAGATTATTATTTGTAGTTTGACTCATATTTTTAGTTTAAAATATTGGATCTGCAAAAAAAGTTGTCTTCAAAAAAATTTGTTACCTTGATTATGCTGCCTTAAATATTACAAGGTAAGATTTTTGCAGCATTATTATTTCTTGGGTTTCAGTGACATAGCTTCAGTTAATAAGTATTTTATATCAAAACATTTTCTGCTGCTTTTTAAAAGAAATATCATATAATTAGAGTGAAAATTTCTGATACAGGCTCCATATGAGACACTAATAGACATTTAGGTTTATACGCTATGAGGTTATTTTTAGTGGATAAACAAGTTAATTTATTATTTTGTGGCTGTGAAAAAAAAAATGTGTTACTGAAAAATTTTAAAGCAAACTAAATCATCACATTATTTAATAATAAATACATCCTAGGCATTTTACGTAAGGACAACTTCAGTAGCAAGTAAAAAATTTTCCATAATCTTCTAGGTGGACTTAAGTCACATTTATGGTGAATCTTTAGAGAGACAGCATAAGCTGCGCCTTTTCAAGGATGGAAAAATGAAATATCAGGTTTGTTCCATTTAAATATTAAGAATTCCTTATGACTTACCACCTACCTATGTTCCAAATCTCTAATGATGAAAATTTGTTTCTTACCTCTTCTTACTGATACTTTTTTAGATGATTAATGGAGAGATGTATCCTCCTACAGTCAAAGATACTCAGGTTGAAATGATCTACCCACCTCATGTTCCTGAACACTTGAAGTTTGCTGTGGGCCAGGAGGTCTTTGGTCTGGTGCCTGGTCTGATGATGTATGCCACCATTTGGCTGCGGGAACACAACAGAGTGTGTGATGTGCTTAAACAAGAGCATCCAGAATGGGGCGATGAGCAGTTGTTCCAGACAAGCAGGCTAATCCTGATAGGTAAGCAAGAAGAGCAAATCACTTAAAGAAAACCCTCTTCCTCAAAGAAAACGAACTTGTTTCCTTTGCTTGGGAGGAATGTAATTCTGGGGGAGTGTCATGCATGTATTCATATTCATTCAGTCCACATTCATTCAGTCCTTCAGCTGGATTGATTAGACACCTACCTTTCGATGGTGGAAAAGAAAGTCTAGATAGGAATGCCAAATGACCAGTTGCATTTCAGTTGCTTGAACATTTGTGAGCAGAAAGAATTCATGTTTTCAATTTTTTATTTTGTGCCCTTAGGAGAAACTATTAAGATTGTGATCGAAGACTACGTCCAGCACTTGAGTGGCTATCACTTCAAACTGAAGTTTGACCCAGAGCTGCTCTTCAGCCAACAGTTCCAGTACCAAAACCGCATAGCTGCTGAGTTTAACACGCTCTACCACTGGCATCCCCTTCTGCCTGACGTCTTTCGGATTGATGGCCAGGACTACAGCTATCAGCAGTTTATCTATAACAATTCTATCTTACTGGAACATGGTGTCACTCAGTTTGTTGAATCTTTCACCAGGCAAAATGCTGGCAGGGTAAGCGTTATTAGTGAAAAACAAAATAAAACAAAGGACTAGTCGGTAACTAGAATGTCTGCTGCAGGAAAGATTTTTCTTAAACTTACTGAAAGATTAGTTATTGCTAGTAATCTTTCCTTGAAATAAGGGTATGTAATATATATGTTTAATATTATATGATCTTGATTATAATATAATGTTACCATTATAATCTAGACATAGAAATTATCTATAAATATTCCAAACTTATAGTTTAGGTCTCCACTGGTAGCATCAGTTTACCTACTTGGCACTCAAGGGATGTTTTTCAAATAGAAATCTTGGGAATTCCCTGGTGGTGCAGTGGTTAGAATTTCTTGCTCTCACTGCTGAGGGGCTGGGTTCAGTCCCTGGTCAGGGAACTAAAATCCCACAGGTCACTTGGCATGGCCAAAAAAAGAAAAGAAAAAAAAAATCTTACTTGTGCCTAAAACTCAGTTAATTGTGTTCTACAATTTAATTCATATTCCACAGGTTGCTGGTGGTAGGAATCTTCCAGTTGCAGTAGAGAAAGTATCAAAGGCTTCAATTGACCAGAGCAGAGAGATGAAATACCAGTCTTTTAATGAGTATCGCAAACGTTTTCTGCTGAAGCCCTATGAATCATTTGAGGAACTTACAGGTGAGAAACAGTTTCTAAACTTCTTCAAAGAGTCACGGGGCAAATGGAAACAGAGAAGTTGAAAGCCAGTTGAGCGAAGGGGTAAAACTCTTCATTTTGTCAAAAGGTTGACATTGGTTGTATCTTTGTCCTCGTCACCCTCACAGGAGAGAAGGAAATGGCTGCAGAGTTAGAAGCGCTGTACGGAGACATAGATGCCATGGAGCTGTATCCCGCCCTTCTGGTAGAGAAGCCTCGTCCAGACGCCATCTTTGGGGAGACCATGGTAGAAGCTGGAGCACCATTCTCCCTGAAAGGACTTATGGGTAATCCTATATGTTCTCCTGAGTACTGGAAGCCTAGCACTTTTGGTGGAGAAGTAGGTTTTAAAATCATCAACACTGCCTCAATTCAGTCTCTCATCTGCAATAACGTGAAAGGCTGTCCTTTTACCTCATTCAGTGTTCAAGACGCGCACCTCACCAAAACAGTCACCATTAATGCAAGCTCTTCCCACTCTGGACTGGATGATATCAACCCCACAGTCCTCCTAAAGGAACGTTCAACCGAACTGTAGAAGCCTAATGATCATATTTATTTATTTATATGAACTGTTTCTTTTAACTTAATTATTTAATATTTATATGAAACTCCTTGTGTTACTTAACGTCTTCTGTTAAGGAGAAAAGGGGGTCATACTTGTGAAGATTTTCATGTTGATTTTAAAGATGTCGAAGTTTCTTCAAGTTAAAGGGGAAAGCAGTTTTCATTCTTCTGTACAATCCAATGGGAGATGAGTATCACATCTTTTTACTTGAATTTCAACTTATAATAAGAACAAAAGCTAAGTTTGAACACTTAAATGCTGTTGCAAGATGACAAAATGCTGCACATTTCGACACTATCAATATTTCCAGGGTGTCTCCTATGATGTATGAGAAACAGCTGTCTACTCACTGGTCCTTTAATGGTCTTCTTTTAGCCATTTTCAGATCAGTTTACTTCGTCTATTTTGTTTTCCTGGTTTTAAGGTCTGAGTGTGTGTTTTTTGGACTCTGCCTGTACTTTCTTACCTGAACTTATGCAAGTTTTCAGGAAAACCTCAGCTCAGAACTACTACAAAAGGCCTTTACAAAAAGGTATACATTCATTTTAAGTGAAAGGCAGAGAACTCTACAAATAAACTATAACCTAATAAAGAGCCCAATACCTTAGAGCCCTAATGAGTTCTTGATACCAAGAAAGTATTCCTATTCTAATTAACGTCTTTCCTCATTTAAAAGCAAATAATTGCCGAATAGTTCCCAGGAAGACAATGTTTCTTTTCCACATCTCATTGTCAGTTGACATTTTCTGGTACTGTATATTAACTTAATTTATTGAGGGCTATTATGTCTTCTTAGGATGACTATTATAAACTGGGTTTAAGGCTGCATGGTGGGTTTTTTTGGCATTATGTCAGAATCAATGTATCTTTTAGGATTACCTCTCTGAATTATTACTATAAGATAAATGTTTGGATTAAGATTTGTGAAAACATGTTAGGAACCCAACTCTGGTATATTGAGACGTAAAGCTGGAATTCATCTTTAAGGTTTACCTATTCCCCAGCCCACAGAGAACGCTGTCTCATTACCCTGGATGTGCCATAACACTGACAGTGTATACATTTTTGAAGGACTTGCAGATGTTTCATTAATTCATTCACCCCTAACTTTCTGGAGAAACATTCTTTACAAAGCACTGTGGGTCTTAATATTTTTAAATCATGCACTGAAAATCAGTATTTATGTAAATAATTTAAAAAGTATGCCTTTTAGGCAGAGGGAGAAAAATGAAATTTCATTAAAGAGAAATAACTCAGGGGAACTTTCAAGATTTTATGTTTAAATGATTTATGGTTAAGAAAGAGTCAATAGTAGAAGAGCTTGTATTAAAAAATTGTTACCTTCATTGATTTTTTAAAAAACTGATTTGTTAATATCTGAATGACTGAATCTGAGAATTTGGAATATGTGAGTGTTTTGGTGCCTCAGACTATGTATGATGAAATTAATTTATGTAAACTGTAAGTGTTGAAACAAATAGCTGTTTATTTTTGTATTATTTAAAAATTGAAAACCTCTTCTAAAATAAATTTTGACTGTTTCTGTATATCTGTGTCATGAGATGATTTCTCTAATTCATGATTCTCCTCTGTCTCCCAAACCGGACTGGTTCTTAGTGAAATGGTTCTGCCCTCCATCATATAGAGGTCTTAAGGTCACTATTTATAATCTCTCATACATGGAAACACTGTATTAGAAAATGGGGGCTTTGTCCTATAGAAGAGAGATAGCAACAAACTTATTTTCATTACCTAATCTTAGAAGTAGGAAAAAAAGTACACAAAAGGCAAAGAATAAGGCAAAGCTGCTAAGGAGGTACGGAATTTAAAAGGAAGTTGAAAAGAGAGATTAAGTTCAGTTGGGTAAATCACTGATACCAGGTTCACTGGCTCTGTCCTTCCCTACTCTTGACATCTTGGTAGTTTCAATGTCCACATGGACTACATGTTTAACATCCTGCCTGGGGTCTCTTGTCTTCTATTCTAGTGTTGCCTTCTTCCATATTTCCTATGATCACACAGACCTTGATCTCATCATTAATTAATTTTTTCATTTCAATCATCTTTTACTACCAACACTTGCAGCTCACATATTTTAGTACTCATGCTCTAACATCTAACTTCAGCTTCACTGAACCTATTGATTCACCAAACCTTATCACTATCTTTCACCTCCTATCTCCTCATTTCCTTCCTTGTGCATCTAACTCAGATTCCATTGTCCAGCTTTAGACTCATTCCCTCATTTATTGGTCTACTCTCCATTGTATGTAACTGACACAACTTAATTTCAGCCATAAACAGATTATTTGACTTCTCAGTAGCATTCAACACAAATGTCTATAGTGTCTTTACTGAAAGATCTTTCTGTTGACTTCATGGTTGGATACTCTCCTCATCTTTCTCCCGTTCCATAACGAGTTACTATTGGGTGGTTTATTTTTAAAGCTCTTCATACATTGTGTGTGGTGTGTGTGTGTGCTCAGTCATTCAGTCGTGTCTGATTCTCTCCAACCCCATGAACAGTAGCCCTCCAGGCTCCTCTGTCCATGGGATTTTCCAGGCAACAATATTGGAGTGGGTTGCCATTTCCTCTTCCAAGGGATCTTCCTGACTAGGGATTAAACCTGCATTTCCTGCATTGGCTGGTGGATTCTTTACCTCTGAGCCACCTGGGAAACCCTTATCATCACTATAACATTAAAGTGTCCTGATTCCTTTTTTCTCTTCTTTATCTATACTCTTCCAGGTTAATCCTATCCAAGTTTATAAACTGATACTAATTAATCACTCTCAGATTTGTTTCTAGAACCAACTTCTGTCAATTAACAACTCAAATTCATATATTTAGTGGTTTATTTTATATCTCTGCCCTTTCAGCACCACATACTCCAAATAATAATCATTCAATATTAAAGACACCACTATTGTCCAGTTTTTAAGCAAAAGCATCTGTTTCCTTTACACTCATAGCCAGTCCAGCAGCAATTCTGTTGACTATATTCCCACACACAAATCTTAAATCTGTCACTTTCCATCCAACTCCATCGTGATCAACCTAATTGATATAGTGATCTGTTAATTGGTGTTCTCTATTCTTGCCACATTCCAAAAATCACTGCCATAGCAATGAGAGTGATGATTTTCAGACATAAATCATATTGTGCCCCTTCCCTTGTTTGAAATCTTCTCAATTCAGTTCAGTTCAGTCACTCAGTCGTGTCCAATTCTTTGTGACCCCATGGACTGCAGCATGCCAGGCTTCCCTGTGCATCACCAACTCTTGGAGCTTACTCAAACTCATGTCCATTGAGTTGGTGATGCCATCCAACTATCTTATCATCTGTCGTCCCCTTCTCCTCCCGCCCTCACTCTTTCCCAGCATCACGGTCTTTTCCAATGAGTCAGCTCTCTGCATCAGGTGGCCAAAGTATTGGAGTTTCAGCTTCAATATCAGTCCTACAAATGAACACCCAGGGCTAATCTCATTTAGGATGGACTTGGATCTCCTTGCAGTCCAAGGGACTCTCAAGAGTCTTCTCTAACACCACAGTTCAGAAGCATCAATTCTTTGGCATGATCCAGCAATTCTCCTTCCAGCTGCTTACCTAAGAAAATGAATATATGTGTACATAGAGACTTAAGACTGTCCATGGGCACTCTTCCAAAAAATTGCAGAGGGTGGAAAGCTCCCAAACTCATTTTACAAGGCCACCACCACCCTGATACCAAAATAAGAAAAGGTTACTACACACAAAAAATTTACAGACCAATATCATTCTTGAACATATTTGTAAAAATTCTCAGCAAAAATCTAGCAGACAGAATCAAACAACACATTAAAAGAATCATACACTAGGATCAAGTGGAGTTTATCCCAGGGATGCAAGAATTCTTCAATATATGCAAATTAATCAATGTGATACACAAAATTAACAAAACGAGAGATTAAAAACCATATGATCATCTCCATATATGCAGAGAAAGTTTTTGACAAAATTCAACACCCATTTATGATAAAAAAAAAAAAAAACCTCTCCAGAAAATGGGCACATAAGGAACCTACCTCAACATATTAAAGCCCATATAGGACAAACCCACAGCAAACATTATTCTCAATGGTGAAAAACTAAAAACATTTACTCTAAGATCAGGATCAAGACAAGGGTGCCCACTCTCACCACTATTATTCAATATAGTTTTGGAAGTCCTAGCCATGACAATCAGAGAATAAAAAGAAATAAAAGGAAACCAGATTGGAAAAGAAGTAAAACTCTCACTATTTGTAGAGGACAGGATACTATACATAAAAAATCCTTAAGATGCCACCAGAAAATTACTAGAACTAATCAATGAAATAGTAAAGTTGCAGGATACAAAATTAATATGCAGAAATCCCTTGCATTCCTATACATGACCAATGAAAAATCAGAAAGAGAAATTAAGGAAACAATTTCATTCAACATTGTAACAAAAAGAATAAAGTACCTAGGAATAAATCTACCTAAAGAGACAAAAGATCTGTATGCAGAAAACTATGGATGCATGCATGTTAAGTCAATTCAGTCGTGTGCGACTCTTTGCGATTATGGACTATAGCCTGCCAGGCTCCTCTGTCCATGGGATTCTCCAAGCAAGAATACTGGAATGGGTTCCCATTTCCTTCCCTAGGGGATCTTCCTGACCCAGGAATCGAACCCTGGTCTCCTGCATTGCAGACACATTCTTTACTGACTGAGCTATGAGGGAGGCCCTAAAGACAGTATGGTACTGGCACAAAAACAGAAATATAGACCAATGGAACAAGATAGAAAGCCTGAGATAAACCCACACACCTATAGGCACCTTATCTTGGGCAAAGCAAGCAAGAATATACAACCCTTTCAATAACTGGTGGTGGGAAAACTGGACAGTTACATATAGAAGGATGAAATCAGAATACTTCCTAACACCATACACAAAAATAAACTCAAAATGGATTAAAGACAAATGTAAGGCCAGAAACTAAAAAAACTCAAAGAAAAGAGGCAGAGCACTCTTTGACATAAATTGCAGCACGATCCTCTTTGACCCACTTCCTAGATTAATGAAAATAAAACAAAAATAAACAAATGAGACCTAATTAAAAGTAAAGTTTTTTCACAGCACAGCAAACTATAAACAAGATGAAAAGATAAAGCTTAGACTGGAGAAAATAATTGCAAATGAAGCAATGATAGAGGATTAACCTTCAACATATATTAGCAGCGCATACAGCTCAATATCAGAAAAACAAACAACCCAATCAAAAAATGGGCAGAAGACCTGAAAAGGCACTTCTCCAAAGAAGACGTACAGTTGGCCAATATACACATGAAAAGATGCTCAACATCTCTCATTATTAGAGAAATGCAAATCAAAGCTATGATAAGGTATCACCTCATACCAGTCAGAATGTCCATCATCATAATATCTACAAGCAATAAATTCTGGAGAGGATGTGGAGAAAAGGGAACCCTCTTGCACTGTTGGTGGAAATGTAAGTTGATACAGCCACTATGGAAAACAGTATGGCGATTCTTTTAAAAAAAACTAGGAACAAATCTACCAGATGACCCAACAATCCCACTACACCCTGAGAAAACCACAATTCAAAAACACACCTGGAGAAGAGGAGCTAAGATGGCAGAGGAATAGGATGAGGAGACCACTTTCTCCCCTACAAATTCATCGAAAGAACATTTGAACGCTGAGCAAACTTCACAAAACAACTTCTGATCACTAGCAGAAGGTATCAGGCGACCAGAAAAGCAGCCCATCGTCTTTGAAAGGAGGTAGGACAAAATATAAAAGATAAAAAGAGAGACAAAACAGCTAGGGACAGAGACCCATCCCGGGAAGGGAGACATAATAGAGGAAGTTTCCAGACACCACTGGTGGGTGTGGGGGAAGTTTTCGAATCTCGGAGGGCAACCTAACTGGGAGGAAAAATAAATAAAACCCACAGATTACATGCCTAAAAGCAACTCCCAGTGGAAAAGTACCCCAGACACCCGCATCCACCACCAGCAAGTGGGGGCGGAATGGAGAGGAGCGGGTGGCATTGCTTAGGATAAGGACCGGCCCGAATGCCCTGAGGGCAATCGGAGGGAGCTACCGTGAGATAGCAACTTAAACTGTGGGATAGCGAGAGAGAGAGAGAGAGAGAGAGAGAAAATTAACCGGCCCGAACACACTGCCTGCCATTCGCAGAACAAAGGGACTGAGCAATTCCAGAGAAGAGCTAGCCGGCTGCGGACCGGCCCATCCCCCGCCAGAGGCAGGAGGCAGGGGGGAGGGGAAAGCGGCAAACTCGGCCCCAGAGACGTCACCCCCACCAAACTGCAAACAGGCTCCCAGTTTCTAACCAAAGACTTCTTGAGATTCTGGATGGTGGACATCCCCCGGGAGGGTCGCGGCTAGAGACCAGCTCCCCAGAACAGTCACAAGGCGCACCGCACCGGCGCGCGCAGAAACCGAGGCTGGCCCCGCGGAGGGGAGAAGGCGCCGCACCCGGGGAGAGTGCGCCCGGCAAGCTCCTGGCTGCCTGAGCTGCTTGGGCCGGGGAAGGCACAAAACGCAGGCCCAACCGAGTCCGCGCTTTTGTGGAGAACCTGAAAACTGGAACTGCACGCAACGCAGGGCCGCTCCCTGTAGAGCAGCCTGGAGCCTGAGCAGTGTAGATGGGGAAAGCACACGCCCGTGAGCGGGGCAAACTCAGGGTGGCCGGGACACTGCCAGCGCTCCCCACACACGCAGTGACATTTGTCTGCAGCACCCCTCCCTCCCCGCAGCACGACTGAGCAAGAGAACCTGAACAAGAGACCACCTCCGCCTGCCTGTGTCAGGGCAGAAATTAGACACTGAAGAGACGGGCAAACAGGAGCCAAATAAACAAAGGGAACCGCTTCAGAAGGGACCGGTGCAACAGATTAAAATCCCTGTAGGTAATACCGACTACACCAGAAGGGGCCTATAGATATCGAGAAGTGTAGCTGGAACAAGGAGCTATCAGAAACTTAACTGAACCCACACTGCCCGCAACAGCTCCAGAGAAATTCCTAGATATATTTTGACTCTTTTCTTTTTTTTAATTAAAAAAATTTTTTTTTCTTTTCTTTTTAAAAATTTTTTCTTTTTTATTTTCTTTTAAAATTCCCTATTACTCCTCTATTACTCTTTAACTTTCATTTTCATGTATTTTTACTATTTTTTTAGTTAAAAAATTTTTTTTCTTTTTTCTTTTTTTTCTCTTATTTTCTTCTAAAGTCCTCTATTACTCCTTAACATTCATTTTCATTTCACTATAACCTTGCAATAAAAAAAGAGGCCCTATTTTTAAATGGAACTTCATATATATTTCTTAAATTTTTGTGTATTTGTTTTTAATATTGTATTTTTAAGAGTCTAACCTCTACTCTAGATTTTTAATCTTTGTTTTTCAGTATTTTATATCAATTTTGGACATTTAAGAATCCAATGTTCAGTACCCATTTTTACTCAGGAATATGTTGATTACTCTCTCCCACTTTTGACTCTCCATTTTCTCCCTCAGATCACCTCTATTTCCTTCCTCCCCCTTCTCTTCTCAATCCAATTCTGTGAATCTCTGTGGGTGTTCTGGGCTATGGAGAACACTTAGGGAGAAGAAAACTGTGTAGATCTGTCTCTCTCCTCTTGAGTCCCCCTTGTTCTCCTCCTGGTCATCTCTATCTCCCTCCTCCCTCTCCTCTTCTTCATGTAACTTTGTGAACCTCTCTGGGTGTCCCTCACAGTGGAGAATCTTTTCACCATTAACCAAGAAGTTTTATTATCAGTGCTGTATAGTTGGAGAAGTCTGGGGGCTACTGAAAGAATAAGATTGAAATCCAGAGGCAGCAGACTTAAGCCCAAAACCTGAGAACACCATAAAACTCCTGACTACAGGGGACATTAAGTAATAAGAAATCATCCAAAAGCCTCCATACCTACACTGAAACCAACCACCACCCAAGAGTCAATAAGTTCCAGAGCAAGACATACCACGCAAATTCTCCAGCAACGCAGGAACATAGCCCTGAGAGTCAACATACAGGCTGCCCAAAGTCACACCTAACACATAGACCCATCTCAAAACTCACTACTGGGCACTCCATTGCACTCCAGAGAGAAGAAATCCAGTTCCATGCACCAGAACACCGATGCAAGCTTCCCTAACCAGGAAACCCTGACAAGCCAATCGTCCAACCCCACCACTGGGTAAAAACCTCCACAATATAAAGGAACCACAGACCCCCAGAATACAGAAAGGCCACTCCAGACAGAACAATCTAAACAAGGAAAAGGCAGAGAAATACCCAGCAGGTAAAGGAACATGAAAAATGCCCACCAAGTCAAACAAAAGAGGAGGAGATAGGGAATCTACCTGAAAAAGAATTTAGAATAGTGATAATAAAAATGATTCAAAATCTTGAAAACAAAATGGAGTTAGAGATAAATAGCCTGGAGACAAAGATTGAGAAGATGCAAGAAATGTTTAATAAGGACCTATGAGAAATAAGAAAGAGTCAATTAAAAATGAATAATGCAATAAATGAGATCAAAAACACCCTGGAGGGAACCAACAGTAGAATAACAGAGACAGAAGATAGGATAAGTGAGGTAGAAGATAAAATGGTGGAAATAAATGAAGCAGAGAGGAAAAAAGAATCAAAAGAAATGAGGACAACCTCAGGGACCTCTGGGACAATGTGAAATGCGCCAACATTTGAATCATAGGAGTCCCAGAAGAAGAAGACAAAAAGAAAGGCCATGAGAAAATATTACATGAGGAAAATACATGAGGAGATAATAGCTGAAAACTTCCCTAAAATGGGGAAGGAAAAGTCACACAGGTCTAAGAAACCGAGAGAGTCCCAAACAGGATAAACCAAAGGCGAAACACCCCAAGACACATATTAATCAAATTAACAAAGATCAAACACAAAGGACAAATATTAAAAGCAGCAAGGGAGAAACAACAGATAACATACAAAGGGATTCCCATAAGGATAACAGCTGATCTATGAATAGAAACCCTTCAGGCCAGAAGGGAATGGCAGGACATACTTAAAGTAATGAAAGAGAATAACCTACAACCTAGATTACTGTACCAGCAAGGATCTCATTCAGATATGAAGAAGAATTCAAAAGCTTCACAGACAAGCAAAAGCTGAGAGAATTCAGCAACACCAAGCCAGCTCTTCAACAAATGCTAAAGGATCTTCTCTAGACAAGAAACAAAGAAAGGTTGTATAAACATGAACCCAAAACAGCAAAGTAAATAGCAATGGGATCATAGTTAGTTAGTTAGTTCAGTCGCTAAGTCGTGTCCGACTCTTTGCGACCCCATGAATCACAGCACGCCAGGCCTCCCTGTCCATCACAAACTCCCGGAGTTCACTCAAACTCATGCCCATTGAGTTGGTGATGCCATCCAACTATCTCATCCTCTGTCGTCCCCTTCTCCTGCCCCCAATCCCTCAAAGCATCAGGGTCTTTCCCAATGAGTCAACTCGTCGCACGAGGTGGCCAAAGTATTGGAGTTTCAGCTTCAGCATCGGCCCCTGCAATGAACATCCAGGACCTAGCTCCTTCAGGATGGACTGGTTGGATCTTCCTGCAGTCCAGGGGACTCTCAAAAGTCTTCTCCAACACCACAGTTGAAAAGCATCAATTCTTTTGTGCTCAGCTTTCTTCACAGTCCAACTCTCACATCCATACATGGTCACTGGAAAAACCATAGCCTTGACCAGATGGACCTTTGTTGGCAAAGTAATATCTCTGATTTTTAATATGCTTTCTAGGTTGGTCCTAACTTTCCTTCCAAGGAGTAAGTGTCTTTTAATTTCATGGCTGCAATCACCATCTGCAGTGATTTTGGAGACCAGAAAAATAAAGTCAGCCACTGTTTCCACTATTTCCCCATCTATTTGCCATGAAGTGATGGGACCAGATGCCATGATCTTAGTTTTCTGAATGTTAAGCTTTAAGCCAACTTTTTCACTCTCCTCTTTCACTTTCATCAAGAGGCTTTTTAGTTCCTCTTCACTTTCTGCCATAAGGGTGGTGTCATCTGCATATCTGAGGTTATTGATATTTCTCCCAGCAATCTTGATTCCAGCTTGTGCTTCATCCAGACCAGCATTTCTCATGATGTATTCTGCATAGAAGTTAAATAAGCAGGGTGACAATATATAGCCTTGACATACTCCTTTTCCTATTTGGAACCAGTCTGTTGTCCCATGTCCAGTTCTAACTGTTGCTTCCTAACCTGCATACAGGTTTCTCAAGAGGCAGGTCAGGTGGTCTGGTATTCCCATCTCCTTCAGAATTTTCCACAGTTTATTGTGATCCATACGGTCGAAGGCTTTGGCATAATCAATAAAGCAGAAATAGATGTTTTCCTCAAACCATCTTGCTTTTTTGATGATCCAGAGGATATTGGCAATTTGATCTCTGATTCCTCTGCCTTTTCTAAAACCAGCTTGAACATCTGGAAGCTCATGGTTCACGTATTGCTGAAGCCTGGGTTGGAGAATTTTGAGCATTACTTTACTAGAGTGTGAGATGAGTGCAATTGTGCAGTAGTTTCAGCATTCCTTGAGATTCCCTTTCTTAGGGATTGGAATGAAAATGGACCTTTTCCAGTCCTGTGGCCACTGCTGAGTTTTCCAAATTTGCTGGCATATTGAGTGTGGTACTTTAACAGCATCATCTTTCAGGATTTGAAATAGCTCAACTGGAATTCCATCACATCCACTAGCTTTGTTCGTAGTGATGCTTTCTAAGGCCCACTTGACTTCACATTCCAGGATGTCTGGCTCTAGGTGAGTGATCACACGATTGCAATTATCTGGGTCATGATCTTTTTTGTACAGTTCTTCTGCATATTCTTGCCACATATCTATCAATAATTACCTTAAATATAAATGGGTTGAATGCCCCAACCAAAAGTCAAAGACTGGCTGAATGGATACAAAAACAAGACCCCTATATATGCTGTCTATAAGAGACCCACCTCAAAACAAGGGACACATACAGACTAAAAGTGAAGGGTTGGAAAAAAATATTTCACGCAAACGGAGACCAAAAGAAAGCAGGAGTCACAATACTCATATCAAATAAAATAGACTTTAAAATAAAGGCTGTGAAAAGAGACAACAAAGGACACTGCATAATGATCAAAGGATCAATCCAAGAAAATATAACAATTATAAATATATATGCACCCAACATAGGAGCACCGCAAAATGTAAGGCAAATGCTAACGAGTATGAAAGGGGAAATTAACAGTAACACAATAATAGTGGGAGACTTAATACCCCACTCACAACTATGGATAGATCAACTAAACAGAAAATTAACAAGGAAACACACTTTAAATGACACAATGGACCAGCTAGATCTAATCGATATCTGTAGGACATTTCACCCCAAAACAATCAATTTCACCTTTTTCTCAAGCACACACGGAACCTTCTCCAGAATAGATCACATCCTGGGCCATAAATCTAGCCTTGGTAAATTCAAAAAAATTGAAATCATCCCAGTCATCTTTTCTGACCACAGTGCAGTAAGATTAGATCTCAATTACAGGAAAAAAATTATTAAAAATTCAAGCATATGGAGGCTAAATAACACACTTCTGAATAACCAACAAATCATAGAAGAAATCAAAAAAGAAATCAAATATGCATAGAAACGAATGAAAATGAAAACACAACAACCCAAAACCTATGGGACACTGTAAAAGCAGTGCTAAGGGGAAGGTTCATAGCAATACCAGCTTACTTCAAGAAACAAGAAAAAAGCCAAATAAATAACCTAACTCTACACCTAAAGCAACTAGAGAAGGAAGAAATGAAGAACCCCAGGGTTAGTAGAAGGAAAGAAATCTTTAAAATTAGGGCAGAAATAAATGCAAAAGAAACAGAAGAGACCATAGCAAAAATCAACAAACCTAAAAGTTGGTTTTTTGAAAAGGTAAATAAAATTGACAAACCATTAGCCAGACTCATCAAGAAACAAAGGGAGAAGAACCAAATCAACAAAATTAGAAATGAAAATGGAGACATCACAACAGACAACACTGAAATACAAAGGATCATAAGAGACTACTACCAGCAGCTCTATGCCAATAAAATGGACAACTTGGAAGAAATGGACAAATTCTTGAAAAAGTATAACTTTCCAAAACTGAACCAGGAATAAATAGAAGATCTTAACAGACCCATCACAAGCAAGGAAATCGAAACTGTAATCAGAAATCTTCCAGCAAACAAAAGCCCAGGACCAGATGGCTTCACAACTGAATTCTACCAAAAATTTAGAGAAGAGCTAACACCTATCTTACTCAAACTCTTCCAGAAAATTGCAGAAGAAGGCAAACTTCCAAGCTCATTCTATGAGGCTACCATCACCCTAATACCAAAACCAGACAAGGATACCACAAAAAAGAAAGCTACAGGCCAATATCACTGATGAACATAGATGCAAAAATCCTTAACAAAATCCAGCAAACAGAATCCAACAACATATTAAAATAATCATACACCATGACCAAGTGGGCTTTATCCCAGGAATGCAAGGATTCTTTAATATCCACAAATCAATCAATGTAATACACCACATTAACAAATTGGAAGATAAAAGCCATATGATTACCTCAATAGATGCAGAAAAAGTCTTTGACAAAATTCCACATCCATTTATGATTAAAACTCTCCAGAAAGCAGGAATGGAAGGAATATACCTCAACATAATAAAAGCTATATATGACAAACCCACAGCAAGCATTACCCTTAAGGGTGAAAAATTGAAAGCATTTCCCCTGAAATCAGGAACAAGACAAGGGTGCCCACTCTCACCACTACTATTCAACATAGTTTTGGAAGTTTTGGCCACAGCAATCAGAGCAGAAAAAGAAGCAAAAGGAATCCAGATAGGAAAAGAAGAAGTGAAACTCTCACTGCTTGCAGATGACATGATCCTCTACATAGAAAACCCTAAAGACTCTACCAGAAAATTACTAGAGCTAATCAATGAATATAGTAAAGTTGCAGGATATAAAATTAACACACAGAAATCCCTTGCATTCATATACACTAACAATGAGAAAACAGAAAGAGAAATTAAGGAAACAATTCCATTCACCACAAAGAATACAATACTTAGGAGTATATCCACCTAAAGAAACAAAAGACCTATACATAGAAAACTATAAAACACTGATGAAAGAAATCACAGAGGACACAAATAGATGGAGAAACATACCGTGTTCATGGATTGGAAGAATCAATATTGTCAAAATGGCTATTCTACTCAAAGCAATCTATAGATTCAATGCAATCCCTATCAAGCTACCAACGGTATTCTTCACAGAACTAGAACAAACAATCTCACAATTTGTATGGAAATACAAAAAAACTCAAATAGCCAAAGCAATCTTGAGAAAGAAGAATGGAACTGGAGGAATCAACCTGCCTGACTTCAGACTCTACTACAAAGCCACAGTCATCAAGACAGTATGGTACTGGCACAAAGACAGAAATATAGATCAATGGAACAAAATAGAAAGCCCAGAGATAAATCCACATACCTATGGACACCTTATCTTTGACAAAGAAGGCAAGGATATACAATGGAAAAAAGACAACCTCTTTAACAAGTGGTGCTGGAAAAACTGGTCAACCACTTGTAAAAGAATGAAACTAGAACACTTTCTAACACTATACACAAAAATATACTCAAAATGGATTAAAGATCTAAATGTAAGACCAGAAACTATAAAACTCCTAGAGGAGAACATAGGCAAAACACTCTCCAACATAAATTGCAGCAGGATCCTCTATGACCCACCTCCCAGAATATTGGAAATAAAAGCAAAAATAAGCTAATGAACTTAAAAGCTTTTGCAAAACAAAGGAAACTATAAGCAAGGTGAAAAGACAGCCTTCAGAGTGGGAGAAAATAATAGCAAACGAAGAAACAGACAAAGGATTAATCTCAAAAATATACAAGCAACTCCTGAAGCTCTATTCCAGAAAAATAAATGACCCAATCAAAAAATGGGCCAAAGAACTAAACAGACATTTCTCCAAAGAAGACATACAGATAGCTAACAAACACATGAAAAGATGCTCAACATCACTCATTATCAGAGAAATGCAAATCAAAACCACAGTGAGGTACCATTACACGCCAGTCAGGATGGCTGCTATCCAAAAGTCTACAAGCAATAAATGCTGGAGAGGTTGTGGAGAAAAGGGAACCCTCTTACACTGTTGGTGGGAATGCAAACTAGTACAGCCACTATGGAGAACAGTGTGGAGATTTCTTAAAAAAACTGGAAGTAGAACCGCCATATGACCCAGCAATCCCACTTCTGGGCATACACACAGAGGAAACCAGATCTGAAAGAGACACATGGACCCCAGTGTTCATCGCAGCACTGTTTACAATAGCCAGGACATGGAAGCAACCTAGATGCCCATCAGCAGATGAATGGATAAGGAAGCTGTGGTACATATACACCATGGAATATTACTCAGCTGTTAAAAAGAATTCATTTGAATCAGTTCTAATGAGATGGATGAAACTGGAGCCCATTATACAGAGTGAAGTAAGCCAGAAAGATAAAGATCAATACAGTATACTAATGCATATATATGGAATTTAGAAAGATGGTAATGATAAACCTATATGCAAAACAGAAAAAGAGATACAGATGTACAGGACAGACTTTTGGACTCTGTGGGAGAAGGCGAGGGTGGGACGTTTTGAGAGAACAACACCGAAACGTGTATACTATCAAGGGTGAAACAGATCACCAGCCCAGGTTGGATGCATGAGACAAGTGCTCAGGGCTGGTGCACTGGGAAGACCCAGACGGGTGGGGTGGGGAGGGAGGCGGGAGGAAGGTTCAGGATGGGGAATACATGTAAATTCATGGCTGATTCATGGCAATGTATGGCAAAAACCACTACAATATTATAAAGTAATTAGCCTCCAACTAATAAAATAAATGTAAAAAAAAATACAACTGTACCCCAATATTTGTTGCAGCACCATTTACAATAGCCAGTACATGGAAGCAACCCAAATGTTCATCAACAGATGAATGTATAAGAAGTCGAGGTACATATATACGAATGAATATTACTCAGTCATGAAAAGGAACAAATGCTAATGAGTTGAACTGAGGTGGATGAACCTGAAGCCTATTATACAGAGTGACAGAAGTCAAAAGAGATAAACAAATATCATATATTAATTCATATATATATGGAACCTTGGAAAATGGTACTGATTAAACTATTTATAGGGAAGGGATGGAGATGCAGACATAGAGAAGGGACTTGTGGACACAGTGGGCGAAGGAGAGGGTGGGATGAGTTGAGAAAGTAGTGTTAACATATATGTGCTGCCATTGGGTAAAATAGACAGCTAGTGGGAAGCTGCTCTATAACGCAGGGGACCCAGCCTGGTGCTCTGTGACAACCTAGAGGAGTTGAATGGGGAGAGGGTGTGGGAGGAAGGCTCAAGAGGGAGGATAAATATATACACACACACACACAGTTATGACTGATTTGTGTTGTTGTACAGCAGAAACCAACACAACTTTGTAAAGCAATTATCATCCAGTTAAACAAATTTTAAATAAAGAAATAGAACAGATAACATAAATAAGTACTTAAGATATAATTTACAGCATGATGGCCATAGTTGCCATGCTGTATGATATATATGAAAGCTGTTAAGAAATTAAACCTAAGAATTCTCTTCAGGAAGCACCCGAGTCTGCCCTTCTGCACTGCAGTGGCAAAGAGTAAGGTTCAGATGGAAGCTTGGCCATGGTTTTGATTTTGATAGGGAAATTAAAATGAAGAAGAGAGCAGGCCTTTGACTGACTTCTGACCCTGCCTGGACTACATACCTGCCTGCAAACACACCAATTGTTACCAGAAAGTCAAGAGGCAGTTTAGATAAGAGAGCAAGTAGGTATTGGATTTTCTTGAGCCCTTAGAGGCCTGGCCAGTCCCCTGAGGTCCAGAAAATCTGGTGACTTTCATCCAGAAAGTCCAGATGAAACAAATAGCTTTGTAAATGTTAAAGAAAAATCAGAGCTGTATTTTTGCATGCAAACTGATGATATCAGTTTGGGATTATAATCGGGAGCCCCATAACTGAAATTTGAAGTCTCATCCATGGGGTGAATGCACAGTTGGGACCTCTTCCCAACTGAGACTCCAGATTGCTGTTAACAAGGGATTTCTCACTGCTGTTTAAGTCTGGATGTTGTTCAAATTTGGTGACATATGTGCCACTACTTTTCTTCTTTCTATTTCTCTTCTTTTAATGACTGTATATTGAAATTAAGTCAATCAATCATTTATTAAATATTGATATTATTCAAAACAAAACAAAATCTTTGTTGATCAAAGAGACTTACCAGTGCTCAAACAACTGCCTTTTATTTTTCTCTTAGAGATATGAAGAAATAGCTAACAAGGAATGTCAATGAAATGAAAATCTCATATATTTGAATGCAGTTACCATAATATCTTTCAGTTTTCTTATCAGGAGAATACTGATATTTTCTCTCCCTTTCTCTTTTTTATTAGGTTCCATTATTTAAATGTAACTTTGTGGTAGCCATTTGACTTCTCTCACACAACATAGTTCAGTTCAATTGCTCAGTCGTGTCCAACTCTTCATGACCCCATGAACTGCAGCAAACCAGGCCTCCCTGTCCATCACCAACTCCCGGAGTCCACCCAAACCTATGTCCATTGAGTCGGTGATGCCATCCAACCATCTCATCCTTTGTCATCCCCTTCTCCTCCTGCCTTAAATCTTTCCCAGCATCAGGATCTGTTCCAGTGAGTCAACTCTTCGCATCAGGTGGCCAAAGTATTGGAATTTCAGCTTCAGCATCAGTCCTTCCAATGAATATTCAGCATTGATCTCCTTTAGGATGGACTGGTTTGATTTCCTTGCAGTCCAAGGGACTCTCAAGAGTCTTCTCCAACACCACAGCTGAAAAGCATCAATTCTTTGGTGCTCAGCTTTCTTTATAGTCCAACTCTCACATCCATACATGACCACTGGAAAAACCATAGCTTTGACTAGACAGACCTTTGTTGGCAAAGGAATGTCTCTGCTTTTTAATATGCTGTCTAGGCTGGTCATAACTTTCCTTCCAAGGAGTAAACGTCTTTTAATTTCATGGCTGCAATCACCATCTGCAGTGATTTTGGAGCCCCCAAAAATAAAATCTGACACTGTTTTCCCTGTTTCCCCATCTATTTGCCATGAAGTGATGGGACCAGATGCCAAGGTCTTAGTTTTCTGAATGTTGAGTTTTAAGCCAACTTTATCACTCTCCTCTTTAAATTTCATCAAGAGGCTCTTTAGTTCTTCTTCATTTTCTGCCATAAGGGTGGTGTCATCTGCATATCTGAGGTTACTGATATTTCTCCCGACAATCTTGATTCTAACTTGTGCTTCTTCCAGCCCAACATTTCTCACGATGTACTCAGCATATGAGTTAAATAATCAGGGTGACAATATACAGCCTTGACGTACTCCTTTTCCTATTTGGAACCAGTCTGTTGTTCCATGTCCAGTTCTAACTGTTGCTTCCTGACTTGCATCCAGGTTTCTCAAGCGGCAGGTCAGGTGGTTTGGTATTCCCATCTCTTTCAGAATTTTCCACAGTTTATTGTGATCCACACAGTCAAAGGCTTTGGCATAATCAATAAAGCAGAAATAGATGTTTTTCTCGAACTCTCTTGCTTTTTTGATGATCCAGCAGATGTAGGCAATTTCATGTCTGGTTCCTCTGCCTTTTCTAAAACCAGCTTGAACATCTGGAAGTTCACGGTTCACGTATTGCTGAAGCCTGGCTTGGAGAATTTTGAGCATTACTTTATTAGCATGTAAGATGAGTGCAATTGTGAGGTAGTCTGAGCATTCTTTAGCATTGCCTTTCTTTAGGATTGGAATGAAAACTGATCTTTTCCAGTCCTGTGGCCACTGCTGAGTTTTCCAAATTTACTGGCATATTGAGTGCAGCACTCTCACAGCATCATCTTTCAGGATTTGAAATAGCTCAACTGGAATTCCATCACCTCCACTAGCTTTGTTCATAGTGATGCTTCCTAAGGCCCACCAGGATGTCTGGCTCTTGGTGAATGTGAGTAATCACACCTTTGTGATTATCTGGATCCTGAAGATCTTTTTTGTACAGTTCTTCTGTGTATTCTTGCCACCTCTTCTTAATATCTTCTGCTTCTGTTAGGTCCATACCATTTCTGTCTTTTATTGAGGTCATCTTTGCATGAAATGTTCCCTTAGTATCTCTAATTTTCTTGAAGAGATCTCTAGTCTTTCCCATTCTGTTATTTTCCTTTATTTCTTTGCATTGATCACTAAGGAAGGCTTTCTTATCTCTCCTTGCTATTCTTTGGAACACTGCATTCAAATGGGAATATCTTTCCTTTTCTCCTTTGCCTTTTGCTTCTCTTCTTTTCACAGCTATTTCTAAGGCCTCTTCAGACAGCCATTTTGCTTTTTGGGATTTCTTTTTCTTGGGGGTGGTCTTGCTCCCTGCCTCCTGTACAATGTCACGAGCCTCCGCCCATAGTTCATCAGGCTTTCTGTCTATCAGATCTAGTCCCTTAAATCTATTTCTCAGTTCCACTGTATAGTCATAAGGGATTTGATTTAGGTCATACCTGAATGGTCTAGTGGTTTTCCCTACTTTCTTCCATTTAAGTCTGAATTTGGCAATAAGGAGTTCATGCTCTGAGCCACAGTCAGCTCCTGGTCTTGTTTTTACTGACTGTATAGATCTTCTCCATCTTGGCTGCAAAGGATATAATCAATCTGATTTCAGTGTGACCATCTGGTGATGTCCATGTGTAGAGTCTTCTCTTGTATTGTTAGAAGAGGGTGTTTGTTATGACCAGTGCGTTCTCTTGGCAGAACTCTGTTAGCCTTTGCCTTGCTTCATTCTGTACTCCAAGACCAAATTTTCCTGTTACTCCAGGTATTTCTTGACTTCCTACTTTTGCATTCCAGTCCCCTATAATGAAAAGGACATCTTTTTTGGGTGTTCTAGAAACAAAAGAACAAATTGAAACACACATGCACACATGATTAAGTCTTCAGAATCTGCCTTCATCTGTAAGGCTCAGCTCCATCACTCAAGGTAGCATGCTACCTAATTTTTCTATTCCTCCTACTAAAAGCATGTGAACTAATCTTTATATTCTTAGAGGTACAACACACTGTGATTATGTGATTTTGATTGAATTTGTTGATTTTCCACCTATGTAGACTATTTTTCTATGTGAATGAGAGCTCCTAGCCACTCTATTCGGATACAGAGTTTACCATGCGAGAGCTTAAGTAAAGATTTGGAATGGGCCATCTTACTCCTTATAAATGAAAATGTCCCTGGTATATCATAACCAATTACTGCATATAGAATTAAATACATATCACTTTTAAGAATGTAGTTTATTTAATAATCACAATAAAGAATAATGAAAAATAAAAGCAAATCAATGAGAAATGAAAATAATTGTAATAAACTTCATGTGCTAAAGCTAGCATACTTTAGTCACAAGAAAGCATTTGAAGATCTCAGTGAAAGGCAAGTTTTTTTCTCTAAGTTTTTTCTTTTTTCAACTGCACTGCACAGTTTGTGGGATTTTAGTTCCCTGACCAGGGATCAAACCTGGGCCCTCAAGAGTAAGAGCAAAAAGCCCTAACCACTGGATCACCAGGGAATTCTGGCAGTTTCTTCTTGATTAGGGCACTTGCTGATAACCTGGTAATTAGGAAGATGAAGAAAATAGAAAAGTAAATAAACACACATCTCAAAATTGAAATCTAAGGGAAATGTGGTTGTTACATATTTTACATTATGTGAGTGATCACTTAAGTAATCAAGAAACTGCTATGTATCATTTTAAAAACGGGTCCCTTTTTGTTCCCTTACTTTCCTTCATTCCATAGACATGGATATAAATAGGGGATTGCCTGGCAGCGCTGTGGTTAGGACTCCTGCTCTCACTGCTGAGGGTCCAGGTCTGATCTCCTGGTCAGAGAAATAAGGTCTCACAAACTGTGTGGTGTGACCAAAAGAATACAGATAGATAGATAGACAGCCTTAACAAATGTTATAACTTGCCTAATAATTGTATTTTAACAACTTAATATCACAGACTTAGTATATTCAGAGGTGCTTTTTTCCATTGAAGTTTAACAAAGGATTTAAAAATCACAATTGTCCTGCAACTTGACCTCCAATTTCAATGTATTACTGAGGACTCAAGCTTTTGCAGAGCTTAGCCACAGTCTGGGTTTGAAGTAGAGGGAAGCAGTTTAAGATGAATAGTAAACAGTTTGGAAAATCATTCTGTTTTTAAATTTTTAATCCAGACAAAAAGCACTACTTCTGCAGATCCTCACTAAATACCATTGGCATTCTAAAGTAATCAGATTACTCTCACTATAATAATTAATTTAAAGGCCTTAGATTAAGTAAAATGTATTACTATTTCAGCATTCTATGTTATGTTACTCCGAAAAACAAATGGCCAAATTGCCTGTAAGATTAACCCACGAAGGAACCTCAGAAAATAAATTGCTTTTTGAGAAAATAACACAAGAGATTATCTTCAGTTTACTTCCCAACTTCCTTCCTAAATGACTCATCACTGAAACCAAACAGAAGTTTGAGATTTGGTCATGTGTCTCAGCCTCTAGTGTTTTAACTTCTCTTGCTTCTGTGTCTTTGTTCAAGTGGACTCTGTCCAGATAGCATGCACTTGCTGTTTCAGGTTCCTGATTGTTCCTAATAGATTATGTGAAGCATCATGGTGTGACTTCCCTGGTTATTACTCAATATCTGTTTAAGATGGCAACATTCACAAAAGGCAGGGTGGGGTATGTTTTACATGCTCTTGAAAAAGTGGAAAACATTATAATCTAAAAGAAGCAAGAAGAATGGCCAATGGATAAACAATCTTTCCTCAAACAAAACAATATTTAGAAATGATGCAAATGAAGAATATTTCTTTCACCTACATCCTAAAATGTACCATGTATGTTTTTTGTAACATTATCATGGTATATGTATGTGTGTGTGTGTGTGTGTGTGTATCTTAGACTCAACATCACTATTGAGAAATATATTAAATATTGTTATCTGAAATGCTCTTTAAAGTCAGAAGATGCCTCCTTCAGAGAGAAAAAGAATAAAAGCATTTGAATAGAAACAATGTAATTGTATTAAAAACTCCAACTTTGAAGAGGCTAACATCAAATAGATTGATGTACACTCCCTTTTCTCATATTAATTCTCTTTATTCATCTAAGAAATTATATATATTATAAATAATAAGGTGAAGTCACATAAATAGGTTCATTTAGAATATGACTTCTACTCTATGTTTAAAAATCTATAGCATCACTTGAAATAAACTTATGTCCTTGGGAATTATAAAACAATTGTGAATATCTAAGCTAAACTACTTAATTTAGGTGTTACAAGTCAAGAATAGGACTTTTCACACTCTTGAGGATATTAGCACAGTGGTGGACTGGCTAGATGCTTGCAGACGGGATGGGCTTGGGAGCTGGGCAAATATGGGTTCTGTTCCTTTCAAGCAATGTGGTTAATAAGAGCCCTATATTCCTCATCATTCAAAGGTAAAATGGGAATAGTAATACCTACTGCATTCCTGGGGCTTCCCTGTGGCTCAGATGGTACAGAGTCTACCTGCAGTGCAGGAGACCTGGGTTGCATCCCTGGGTTGGGAAGATCCCCTGGAGAAGGAAATGGCAACCCACTCCAGTATTCCTGCCTGGGGAATCCCATGGACAGAGGAGCCTGGTGGGCTACAGTCCACAGGGTCACCAAGGGTCGGACACGACTGAGTGACTAACACACACACTGTATTCCTAGCTCAGGACTGACATAGAATTCAAGGAAGCAAGCTTTATTTTTCTATTTCAAACTATAACTCAAGGCAAATGACTTTGCAGGTTTTCATTTCTCTGAGTGAGTGGGTGAAAGTCACTCAGTTGTGTCCAACTCTTTGTGACCCCATGCACTATACAGTCCATGGAATTCTCTAGGCCAGGATACTAAAGTGGGTAGCCTTTCCCTTCTCCAGGGGATCTTCCCAACCCATGGATTGAACCCAGGTCCCTGTCATTGCAGGCAGATTCTTTACCAGCTGAGCCACCAGGGAAGCCCTAGAATACTAGAGTGGGCAGTCTATCCCTTCTCCAGGGGATCTTCCCGACTCAGGAATCAAACTGGGGTCTCCTGCATTGCAGGTGGATTCTTTACCAACTGAGCTACCAGGGAACCATATAATAAATATGTTAATAATACTGCATTGAAAAAAATAACAGAGAAAGTGGAAATAACTTGATGTTCTAAAATTGGCTTTCTGTGACATCAAGAACTAAGAATCTCTCTGCACTTCATTTGCTTCAGTTTTACTACAAGAAGTTTTAGAGAGAGCTACACAATTCCTCTTCTTTTATATACTACTAAATTAACTTAATATCCGCACATTCTGTGGTAACTCAATATAGTTCTTTGTTTCTCAATTGGTTTACAGCTCAGCAAACATCTACCCTGTTATGCCATGATGCAAAGCAATAATTAGGCCATTAAAAAAATAAAACTTTAGCTGTGTTAGGCAGAATCATGTACCCCTACCGTAAGCTGTCCAGGTTCTAAATCCTGGAATTTGTCATATATTATATAACAACATGGAATAAAAGCTGCAGAAAAAATTATTTTGCTAATTATCTGATCTTAAACTAAAGAGTTCATTCTGGATTACCCAATGTAATCATAAGAGTAACTCAAAAGGGTTCCTAAATATGAAAGAGGAAGACAGAAGGCTCATTGACAGGGCGATGCAATGTGAGAAAGCCTTGACTGGCTATTAGTAGTTTTGAAGATGGAAGCAGCCAGAGAAACAAGAAAACGTATTTCCACCGTGGAAAAGGGCAAGAAAACGTATTCTCCCTTAGAGGTTCCACAAAGGAATCCACACCTCGATTTTAGCCAGTGTGGCCAGTTTAGGAGTTCTGAACTTCGGAACTAAAAGATAATGAATTTGTATTGTTAAGTTTAGGGAGGCTGTTACAGCAGCAATAGGAGACTAATACAGTAGCTAATGTGAGCAAGAGAAGAGCACTTTGGGGGTGATGAGACCAACCTCTTATAATGAGTGTAAATCACTCAACACAGATACATGCAACAAATCATATAGTGTCTTTTGAGCTCTTTCTCCTTCTACTGCATGATAATGTTGCAGTCCTTCTCAGACCTGCTTACAGCATTCCCAATAGACTGGCAGGTGTATGCTTTTTGCTTCAATGCCCTTATGACTTGGGTCTCCCTAGTGGCTCAGATGGTAAAGAATCTGCCTGCAATGTGGGAGACCTAGGTTTGATCTCTGGGTTGGGAAGATCCCCTGGAGAAGAGAATGGCGACCCACTCCAGTGTTCTTACCAGGAGCACTAATTCCATGGGCAGAGGAGCCTGGTGGGCTACAGTCATGGGGTCACAGAGAGTTGGACGTAACTGTGCAACTAACACTCACTTTTTTCCCTCGTGACTTATTTCTCTTAGGTCTTGTCTTGTGCATTTACCTTAAGTGTAGTCTTTTAAGCCCTAAAGTCATCACAGCATTTCTTCAGAGATTTTCCTTTTTTGAATTTTCTCTGAAAATACTAGCTATAGAGTGATTCATTATCTTTCTTACCTGTGTGCTCACGCTCTGCACGATCTCTGTTGGGCCCACTCTAGTCTATATTGTGTGGATTAGAGGGCGATTTAAAAGGAGAACGTGTAATTTTTTCCTGGAATTAAAACTGAAAATGAAAATCTCCACTTGCAAAATAAGTGGGACATCACCAGAATTCTTTCTTTACCCAACACAATGTCAGTTCAGAATAAGGAAAAAACAAAACTGGTCAGCTACTTCATGCCCAATATCCTACAACTTTAATAAGATATAGAAGGAGGAGACAAGTCAAATTGGGAGTTATCATGCTATGGTGAAAAGAAAAAAATAGTAGTTTTGGAGTCAGCAAAACTTGTATGTTCAACAATTATGTTCCTCTTCAGTTCTTCCTAATCATTTTTTCTCTTTTAGTAAGTCTTTATTACAGAATTGTGACATTCATTTTCTCATTCTTATCATGAAGCTCACTGCTGGGAAACACCCTTATTGGTTTTTGATTGAATGAATATACCTAATTTAGCACAGAAAGGAACTTTTGAGTGAGAAAACTGTCACTCTGATAGGATACAGAAAACTACTGCTTAGTAGATGGATACTTTTGCTATCATAGATTATTTTGAGAATCTTATAAAGGCTAAACACCTAAAACAAAAAATAACACAATAACACAGTAGTTATCATAAAACTTCAGATAGTTCTTAAGCTTTTGAACATGATCCAAATTAAAAACCTACAACAGCGGATCCTCCTGCAGTAAAATAAAAGGGAATTAGTAACAACTTGGAAAAGACTCTGAAGAGAATTACATAACAAAAGAGGCTAGTAATGTCATAGAAAGAACTTTCAATTGAGAATCAAGTAACTAAGAGATCCAGTTTTACCAAGAATTTATCTAATCAAGTTATTTAAAACATTTTGACAGAAAACATCAAAGAGGACTTCCCTGGCATTCTGCCAGTTAAGACTGCTTCCAATGCAGGGGGTGTGGGTTCAATGTCGATCAGGGAACTAAGATACTACATGCCACATGGCCAAAAATTTAAAAGTTAAATTAAATTTTTGAAAATCAGTAGAAGGCTTAATCGTAACACTCTTTAGGTCTCTTTTCATCTTGTTTCTAACATTCTCTTGACCTGTTTCTACTTTATAAAATTAGGGTGTTAGTGATATGGGTTAAATGTTTGTGTCCCTCCAGATTTCACATGTTGAACTTCTAACTCAAGTATGGATGAATTTACTTCTCAGGAAGTAATTAAGTTTAAATGAGATTATAAAGTGAGGTCCTGGATAACAACAAGGTCCTACTGTATAGATCAGGGAACAATATTCAGTATCCTATGATAAATCACCGTGGAAAAGAATATTAAAAAGAGAATGTAAATATATGTATAACCGAATCCCTTTGTTGTACAGCAGAAATCAACACAACTTCATAAGTCAACTATACTTCAACAAAAAAGAAGTCAGGGCCCTGATCTAATAGTATGACGGTCCTTGTAAGAAAAGATTCTACGTTTGGTACAGTCAGATAATAGAACACTATTCAGCACTAAAATGAAATGAGCTGTCAAGCATGAAAAGACATGGAGTAACCTTAAATGCATATTACTAAGCAAAAATGAATCTTCTCTAAGCCAGGAAGAGACCTTTCATCAGAAATCAAATTTTCCAGCACCTTGATCTTGGATTTTTCAACCTTCAGAACTATAAGAAATAAATTTATGTTGTTTAAACCACCTAGACTGTGGAATTTTCTTATTATTACTTTTTGGCTGCATCAGGTCTTAGTCATGGCGTGCAGATCATCCTTGGGTCATGCAGGGTCTTTCCATGCAGCTCACATGCAGCTTAGTTGCCTTCACCTCCCCACCCGCCACCAGCTTGCAGGATCTTAGTCCCAAGACCAGGAATTGAACCTCCATCCTCTGCATTGCAAGGCAGAGTCTTAACCTCTGGACTACCAGGGAAATCCCTATGGAATTTTATTAGGGCAGCCCAAGCAGACATACACAACTGAATAATCACCAAGGTTCTGGTATCATTTCTATTTCCATAATGTCACATATCTCTAATTAGTCCAACTTGGGAGGCCAATATAAGAAACAACTATAGATGACATTTTATTTCTGTTATGAGATAACACATATAAAATCAAGTTTTTTCTTAAACACAGTCTTGAACTATACCAACAATTTTTTGTTATAAAATGGTTTCAACTATTACTATGTTTTCAACTCTCTTTATTTTTTTTAATGTTAGGTATAGAACTTTTATTAAAAATTTCCAATCCAAAGACAAAAATTGTCCAGCTTCCACAATAAATCAATAAGCCTGCAGGATATCCATATGCCTTAGACAATCACTGTATCACTCAGAATAAAACATTATTGTTCCATTGTCCCAATGAAAATGAGAAAAAATATAGCTTCACACATAAAATGATAAAATCACTAACTATAAATCATATTCATAAGAATAAATGTAAATACAAAAATCATGCCAAATGTTCCTGACTCAAGTGTTATAACCATGTCCAAAAGTGATTAAAGAAAAAGTGAGGGACTTCTATGTGATCCAGTTGCTAAGATTCTGTGCTCCCAATGCAGGGAACTCAGGTTTGATCCCTGGTCAGGGAACTAGGATCCAGCACAGTCAAATAAATAAATAAATATTTTTTAAAAATACTTTGTTAAAAAAGTAAAAGTAGAAAATACTGAAAGTGAAAAAGGACACATAGTTTTAAGAAACTTTAAGTCTGTCAGAGGAATCAACTGTTAACTGTGTCCACACATACAATTTTATTCATAAATATTCATATAATTTAATTTCTGTTTAAAAAGACTGTGTCAATTTTTTGTCCCATTATAGAAGTTTCATTATATATTGTGTCATATAGATCTACACGTATTTTACATGGAACTTTTATAGTCATTGATTTAAAACCAACATATTCTCAAAGTCAATTTGTTATTGACTATAATAATTAGGAATAATGAAATTTTCCGCAAAATAATTAACAAGTGAAAACTAAATAAAGCAAGTCTAAAGAAGAAACCAAGGAAAGAAAAATAGGGAACTTCCCTGGTAATCCAGTGGCTAAGACTCCATGCTCTCAATGCAGGGGACCAGGTTTGATCTCTGGTCAGGGAATCAGATCCCACATGCCATAATGAAGATGGAAGATTCCATGTGGCCCAACTAAGACCCAGTGTAGCCAAATAAAAAAAATTTTTTTTAAAGGAAAGAAAAAAGAAAATAAAACAAAAGTTGAGTTAATTTTATCCTTCGGTTAAAATCATAGCATCTGGTACCATCACTTCATGGCAAATAGAAGTGGAAACAGTGATAGAGTTTATGAAAATCTGTTCAGACAGTGACTGAAGCCATGAAATTAAAAGATACTTGCTCCTTGGAAGGAAAGTTATGATAAACATAGCACATTAAAAAACAGAAATGTCACTTTGTCAACAAAGGTCCATCTAGGCAAAGCTGTGGTTTTCCCAGTAGTCATGTATGGATGTGAGAGTTGGACCATAAAAAAGGCTGAACACCAAAGAATTGATGCTTTCAATCTGTGGTGGTGGAGAAGACCCTTGAGAGTTCCTTGGACTGCAAGGAGATTCAACCAGTCCATCCTAAAGGAAATCAACCCTGATTATTCATTCATGACCCAGATAACCATGATAGTGTGATCACTCATCTCGATCCAGACAGCCTGGAATGTAAAGTCAAATGGGCGTTAGGAAGCATCACTACGAACAAACCTAGTGGAGGTGATGGAATTCCAGTTGAGCTATTTCAAATCCTAAAAGATGATGCTGTGAAAGTGCTGCACTCAATATGTCAGCAAATTTGGAAAACTCAGCAGTGGCCACAGGATTGAAAAAGATCAGTTTTCATTCCAATCCCAAAGAAAGGCAATGCCAAAGAATGTTCAAACTACTGCACAATTGCACTCATCTCACATGCTAGCAAAGTAATGCTCAAAATTCTCCAAGCCAGGCTTCAACAGTATGTGAACTGTGAACGTCCAGATATTCAAGCTGGATTTAGAAAAAGCAGAAGAACCAGAGATCAAGTTGGCAACATACATTGGATCATCAAAAAAGCAAGAGAGTTCCAGAAAAACATCTGCTCTATTGAGTATGTCAAAACCTTTGACTGTGTGGATCACAGCAAGCTGTGGAAAATTCTTCAAGAGATGAGAATACCAGACCACCTGACCTGCCTCTTGAGAAATCTGTATGCAGGTCAAGAAGCAACAGTGAGAACTGTACATGGAACAATAGACTGGTTCCAAATCAGGAAAGGAGTATATTAAGGCTGTATATTGTCACCCAGCTTGTTTAACTTATATGCAGAGTACATCATGCAAAATGACAGGCTAGATGAAGCACAAGCTGGAATCAAGATTGCTGGGAGAAATATCAATAACCTCAGATACGCATATGACACCACCCTTATGGAGGAAAACAATGAAGAACTAAAGAGGCTCTTGATGAAAGTGAAAGAGGAGAGTGAAAAACTTGGCTTAAAACTCAACATTCAAAAAACTGAGATCATGGCATCTGGTCCCATCAGTTCTGTACAGTTCAGCCGTTCAGTCATGTCCAACTCTTTGTGACCCCATGAATCGCAGCATGCCAGGCCTCCCTGTTCATCACCAACTCCTGGAGTTTACTCAAACTCATGTCCATCAAATCAGTGATGCCATCCAGCCATCTCATCCTCTGAAGTCCCCTTTGCCTCCTGCCACCAATCCCTCCCAGCATCAGGGTCTTTTCATGAGTCAACTCTTCACATGAAGTGGCCAAAGTATTGGAGCTTCAGCTACAGCATCAGTCCCTCCAATGAACACCCAGGACTGATCTCCTTCATGGCAAATAGATGGGGAAACAGTGGAAACAGTCACAGACTTTATTTTTCGGGGGCTCCAAAATCACTGCAGATGGTAATTGCAGCCATGAAATTAAAATATGCTTGCTCCTTGGAAAAAAAAGTTATGACCAACCTAAACAGCACATTAAAAAGCAAAGATGTTACTTTGTTAACAAAGGTCCATCTAATCAAAGCTATGGTTTTTCCAGTAGTCATGTATGGATGTGAGTTGGACTATAAAGAAAGCTAAGCACTGAAGAACTGATGCTTTTGAACTGTGGTGTTGGAGAAGACTCTTGAGAGTCTCTTGGACTGTAAGGAGATCCAACCAGTCCATCCTAAAGAAAATTAGTCCTGAATATTCATTAGAAGGACTGATGCTGAAACTGAAACTCCAACACTTTGGCAACCTGATGTGAAGAATGACTCATTGAAAAAGACCCTGATGCTGAGAAAGACTGAAGGTGGGAGGAGAAGGGGACAACAAAGGATGAGATGGTTGGATGGCATCACCCACTCGATGGACATGAGTTTGTATAAGCTCCAGGAGTTGGTGATAGACAGGGAAGCCTGACATGCTGTGGTCCATGGGGTCACAAAGAATCAGACATGACTGAGCAACTGAACTGAAGTGATTCATTGGAGGGATTGATGCTAGAGCTGATGCTTCAATACTTAAGTTACTTGATGTAAAGAGCCAACTCATTGGAAAAGACCCTGAAGCTGGGAAAGATTGAGGGCAGTAGGAGAAGGAGGTGACAGAGGATGAGATGATTGGATGACATCATCAACTCAGTGGACATGAGTCTGAGCAAATTCCAAGAGATAGTGAATGATAGGGAAGGTTGGCATGCTGCTTATCCACTGGCTCACAGAGTCTTGGACATGACTTAGCAACTGAACCACAATAAATACTCTTTGACAGGATTTTTTCAGGATGCTTTCTATTAAATGGTTTGAGGGTTTGGGTGTCATTGTTGGATTTTTAATTTGTTATATATGTATATTTGTATGTTTTATTGAATTATAATTGATTTACTGTTTATTTCATTTTATTTATTTTTGGCTGCAGTAGGTCTTTGTTGCTTCACCTGGGTGTTCTCTAGTTGAGGCGAGTGGGAGCTACTCTTCATTGGGGTGGTGAGGCATCTCGTTGTGGTGGCTTCTCTTGTTGCGGGGCCCAGGCTCTACGGCGCTGGCTCAGTAGGGTGGCACATAGGCTTAGTTGCTCTGTGGATTGTGAGGTCTTCCCAGACCAGGGATCAAATCCATGTCCCCTGCTTTAGTAGGTGGATTCTTAACCATTGGACCATCAGGGAAGCCCGAGTTGATTTGCTATTATGTGACTTTGAGCAACCTTTTATTTGTGATGGCCCAGTGAATAATTGACAAAAGGCAAAGACATTGTCCAAAGATGATGGTTGTCTAGAAGTTCTGAGTGAAAATTACCCACATAACATTAAAATGTATTTCTGTTAAAGCGATTCTCTCCAGACTAGAGTCGTATGGCTCAGGTAAATAGATCTTCAAAAATAAACATTTCTAAATTAGGAGCAGGTTAATGTCTTTCTCAATTAAATGGTAAAGGACTCAAACCAGAATGGGATTCTGAATTGTAATGGACTTTCTATAACATACAAATCTTTAAGAAATAAATATGCCTGTGATGTTTGGAACAAGATACCAACTCTTTACTCTTATAAAGCAGCAAGTAACATGACAACAACAAAGTAATACAGAGTTTTGTGAGTCAAATTTGTATTTTCTCTCTATTAGTCAGGCATCTCCAGAGAGATAGAAATAGTAGATTTATCTTTATCTCCTAAATGCCAGTTAATTTTAAGATGCTATCAATCAGAAAATACTAGTTTCTGGTATGTAAAGTACAAACATGAAATATGTGTCTAAGAATCTATATAAGGGAGGTCCTATGATGGCCCTCTGGATTGGAAATCTAAATAATCTAAACATTAAACAGAACAGCTTCCTCAAATACCTGGGAAATTCAGAATGACTGACATTTCTGAAGCTGTTCAAATTTTGAAGAGATGTTTGCCAGTAGATTCACATAAGATGACAAGTTCAGTTCAGTTCAGTCACTCAGTCGTGTCCAACTGCATGCCAGGCCTCCCTGTCCACCACCAACTCCCGGAACCTACGCAAATTCATGTCCATTGAGTCGGTGATGCCATCCAGCCATCTCATCCTCTGTCATCCCCTTCTCCTTCTGCCTTCAATCTTTCCCAGCATCAGGGTCTTTCCATACTAGTCAGCTCTTTGCATCAGGTGGCCAAGGTACTGGAGTTTCACCTTCAACATCAGTCCTTCCAATGAACATTCAGGACTGATTTCCTTTAGAATGGACTGGTTGGATCTCTTTGCTGTCCAAGAGACTCTCAAGAGTCTTTTTCAACACCACAGCTCAAGAGCATCAATTCGTCGGCGCTCAGCTTTCTTTATAGTCCAACTCTCACATCCACACATGACTCCTGGAAAAACCATAGCCTTGACTATATGGACCTTTGCTGGCAAAGTAATGTCTCTGATTTTTAATATGCTGTCTAGGTTGGTCATAACTTTCCTTCCAAGGAGCAAGCATCTTTTAATTTCATGGCTGCAGTCACCATCTGCAGTGATTTTGGAGCCCCCGAAAAATAAAGTCTGTCACTGTTTTCACTGTTTCCCCATCTATTTGCCATGAAGTGATCAAACCGGATGCCATGATCTTAGTTTTCTGAATGTTGAGTTTTAACTTTTTCACAAAGAGTACCAAGAATAACTGAAACACCCTCCTGAATCCCCTCCAATCGTTGAGCAATGGAATAGCAGATCTGGTAGGAACCAGAAAAATAGGGGCAATCGGTTCCAAGGTAATAGACAGTTTAGAGGTAGGGATAGCAGACAGGGGTGCCCAAGTGACAATTGACCCAATCAGTGGCATGAATGACCCTGGGATAACAATTGCCTGCAGCACAGACCAGAATGTTACTACCCCCATCAATATGGACATTATGGTTACAACCAACAGCCTCCCTATGGCTACTACTAATAGAAGTGTAGGCCGCTTGTAGTAAAACCATCTACTTTGTTAACATGACAAAAGTTTATATTGTACCTTCTGTTGCTCACAGTTTTACATTCTGACTGTAGTGAGGGAATTATTAATTATTTTTGGAACTTGAGAGTTTTTAAAAATTAGATCTTACTGGAGAGATGTAATGGTTGCTAGAAATAAATACCCTCCTAAAAACATTTTTTAAAAAATCTATGAAACACTGTTATGAAATTCACACTTAATGTTTGACATGCACTACCTGCATAAATTAGTTCAGGAAGAAGAGAATGAGGGCCTAGGAATCTCATAAGATATGACAAAGGCTGAAAGAAACTTGTTACCTAATTGATGCCTCTAATTACTGAAGAGAATGTGTTAACAAAAGGGTGCTCTCTGTTTGTAGTTTAGAAAGAGGTGACCCAATGAACAAAAATGTGCCTGCAGCACTGTTGACACAGTTTTATAATAAAACAGAACTCTGTTCCATGGAGTAATTATATTCCCATAGCACCAGATTATTATAACCAAATCTCCTGAATCTGTGAATCTATTAAGAAACTCAAGTTCACATCATATCATGGAGAAAAATACAGTTACAATATGGAGGTAATACCAGCAGACTATCCAGTCTGTAACTTATAGAAGCTAAAGATTATTTTTTAAGATTATGTGTATATTATATATAAAAACCAGCCTGCATTTGCATGATAGACTAGAAATAAGGGGAATTGAAAGAATTCATGTTTCAGATGGTCTCCCCAGGATGTTTCTTTAAAGCAGTTAATTCAATCTACTTAAACCACATGGGTTCCCAGATCCTCTTATGGAGAATTCTAGTGAATACCAAGTGAATATTAAAGGACTATGGAGACAGAAGAAGAAGCAAACTTCAGGATTGAATGGAGGGAGGTGTATATGTCATCAGAAGCTCAGTGTCTCGATACACCAGTGCCAGATTCAGAGACAGAGCTTTGGCTGAAGTGGAAAAAGATAGCTTTATTACTTTGCCAGGCAAAGGAGGATATAGCAGGTTAATGCTCTCAAAACTGTGTATCCCTTCTTTGAGAGAATAATGAGAAATTTTATGGTTCAAAGAGGGCATGATCAGCTTGTGGATACACTTCTGATTGGTTGGTGATATGGCTAAAGGAGTCAGCGTTATCAACCTTCAGGTTCCAACCAGTCTGAGATCTATATGCTTGTGGGTAGCATACCCAGGGATTCAATCCCACCTGCAGGGAGTTTCCGTATCTGCAAAACAGCTCAAAGATAATGTTGTGTGTGTTGATGAGGAATCAGGACCCTGGCCCAAGACTGCACTACTGTTTCTCTTGACTGTTTACTTCTTTCTTGTCTTGCTTCCCTCTCTTTCCTAACTAACAGCTGCTTGAATCTGCCCACTGAAACTCAGGGAATGTCATGGAGGCTGAATGAAGGCTATTTTCTATAATCAAAGAAAAAGGGGACACAGAAAGTCTTTGTGCCCACAGAAAGTCTTTGTACCCAGAAGGCCCACAGGGCCTTGCTCAGTATCATAGATGAGCAAGATTACTGCATGTTTCAAGAGGAGAAAAACAGTCTTAAAATCTGCACCAATTATGGACACTGATTACAAACATTAGAATCCTCATGGAGAACTAGAATACAAATCTGCTTCATTATTACTTTCACGAGGCTTTTTAGGGGATTGCAGGGGGCAGAGGAGGTGAGGGTGGGTGGTTTTGGTAATGAGTAGAAGTGGGAATGTTTATAAAAAGCAACATAAGTAAAAACATAGGCTATTTTTGGCTATGCTGTGTGGTTTGCAGAATCTTAGCTCCCTGACTAGGGACTGGGCTATGGCAGTGAAAGTGCTGAGTACTAACCATGGAACAGCCAGGGAACTCCCATGAGATCTTAAGCAACTTCCTCCAAATGATTCTGATTAATCTTGCCAGTGTTTTCTTGACATTCAAGTAATCTTTATCAAAATCAGGAAGTGGGTCAGGAAAACCTAGGGTAGACAAGACAATCAGTAGGTACATAAGCAAGTGGAAGACTTCTGTAAATCAGTAGGGGACTTGTAAGATTTCTTAGACTTAAAGGGTTGCTTGTCATATGGCAGAGCCTCTCATCACTTTCTCATCTTCCTTTACCCTAAATTTACTGATATAATTAGGCATGCACACAAATTAAGAGGTTGAAATATTAAAGAACAGTCAGTATAGTAGGAAAGTGAAGATTTTAACATTACATAAAATGTCTACAACATGCATACTACGCATGCTAAGTCACTTCAGCCGTGTTTGACTTTTTGTGACCCCATGGACTGTAGCCCATCAGGCCCCTCTGTCCATGGGATTCTCCAGGCAAGAATACCAGAATGGGTTGCCATGCCCTCCTCCAGGGGATCTTCCTGACCCGGCGATCAAATCTGCATCTCTTATTGTAAATCAGTTTCCTATATTTCAATTTAAAAAGTTCATGTACTACAACTTGCTCTATATTCCAATTGCAAATTACTTTCCACTCATCAAGCAAGGACTCTGGAATCTGAGAAAGTAGTCTCTTAAACACATGTAGCAGATAAGCAGATTACAGAAGCTTAAGATTTTATGATTGTAAAGAATTTTAGTAATTAGATAGTCTAGTCCTTTCATTGCAAAATATAAACATGAAGTTATAATCCAGAAAGAGAATGAGAGTTTTTTTTTTCAAAATATATAAGCTTTTCTTGTCCTACTAATTCCTCCAGGCCAAGAATTGTTCATATCTTTTCTGTAGACTGGTGGTTTCCAGATGTCTACAACATAGATGAAGCAGAGGAGATATATAGTTGATTAAATACAACAACATGATGATCCATTGTTAAAAATATGACTCCTCCTGGGTTGATTCTAAGAGCTGCCATTTATGCATAACCAGTTCTAGATTCAGTGGGGGCAGGATGGGATGTTTCTTTGAATAAAGTAGTAAATTTTAGAGATGTAATCTACCAGTTCCCTAGTCCATAATATCCTTGTACAATCCTTAATCAGACATTTCAGGGTTTGATAATGGCTCAGAGTCTTGCACTTCCCCACAACTCTTGCCTACCTTTTAAATCATTATAGGGATCATGTAGCTAATCTATTCAACAGTCTATACTTTTCAGCACTTGTTGGTTTCAGGCACCATCCACTCTTTTCCAAGGCAACCTCTATCACCCTTTAGCTTGGTACTCGTGCTCATGCTAAGTCACTGAGTTGTGTCCAACTTTTTGCTACCCCGTGGACTGTAGCCTTCCAGGCTCCTCTGTCCATGGGATTTTCCAGGCAAGAATACTGGAGTGGGTTGCGATTTCCTCCTCCAGAGGATCTTCTTGACCCAGCAATTGAACCCGAGTCTCCTGCTTCTCTTTCATTGGTGGGTAGATTCCTTACCACTGAGCCATCCTGGGAAGCTCATAATATTTAACTTCTTTCCACTCACTTCTGTACCAACAGGTATCTCCCACCTTAACTCACACCTCTTGTGGACCTAATTCCTTATCCCTCTACCTTGTTTCAGTCAATCACTGTTCTTTGGTGCTTTCTTTCTTCCCTATGACATACTTTTACCATCCAGAGACAACTATTCCTAATATTTTGGTATATAAGGACATTACAGTATTATTTTCTTATTTATTTATCTGGCTGTCCCAGGTCTTAGTTGCAGCATGTGGGATATTCCAGCTTCCTCCATTGAGCCATACGGGATCTTTAGCTGTGGCATGCAACCTCGTAGTTGTGGCCCGTGGGATCTAGTTCCTTGACCGGGGATTGAACCCAGGCTCCCTGCACTGGGAGGGAGGAGTCTTAGCCCCTGGACCACCTGGGGTGTCCCAGTATTAACTTAACTTACAGAAATTATGCTTTTTATTGGAGTCAAAACTATGAACTCCTTATTGCCTGTGATTTTAAATCTTGTTGAAAGCTTCCTCACGCAAAGGCCTGTAATCTTTTCTACTAATAGTTAGCTTTGTGTTTCACAGTTAGGTCTTCAATGTGTGAGAAGCTCACATTTGTAAAAGCAGAGTAGAAGTGAGGACTCCTTGACGCGTTGGTAACAGAGGCAGCAGAGGAGACAGGAGGCACAGATTAGGTAGCTTTGCTATCACTCACCCACCCTCTATAGGGAAGCTCTACTCACTCATCCCCAGCTTAGTAAAACCCGTATCTTAATTAACATATTCAGAGGAGAAACTGACATTCTTAAAGCAAAAGACATGCTATGAAAATGAACCAATCATCAAATAAAGAAGAAGTTACACATAACTAAACATATGATGCTATCAGTAAAAAATTCAATATGTGTAGAGACCTAGAACAATCTTCTGAAAAGTAGTATAAAAGATATGTGAAGGAAATGTGAAAGAAAAGGTAAAAGGATTAGAGAAACCCAGGAGGGCCAACTTCCGATAAACAGGAGGTTTTGAAATGTAAAACAATAAAAATATAGGGACTTCTGTTTAAATTATAAATAAAATGTCCTATGGTGGAGAGAGGTTAGTGAGTTCCAGCCTAGAAAATGAAAACAGATCTGAACCATAATGTTATGAAATTTTGGAACACTTAATGATGAAGAAGAGAACTAAAAGGATGAAAAGAAGCTACGATTTTAAAAAGTGTTACTCGCTCAGTCATTTCTGACTTTTTGTGATCACATGGACTGTAGCCCATCAGGCTCCTCTGTCCATGGGGTTTTCCTGGCAAGAATACTGGAGTAGGTTGCCATTTCCTTCTCCAGGGGATTTTCCCAACCCAGGGATTGAACTCAGGTCTTCATCATTGGCAGGTTCCTTACCACTGAGCCACCAAGGAAGTTTTCATTAAAAACTCTCAAATGAAAGTCTCTGGTTGGCCTGGCTGGGAACAGGTGTTCATCCTTGGCTCAATCACTACAGCTGGAGGAATGAATGAGTCACTCTGACAGGCCAGGTACAGATCAGGTGCCCATCCTGGCCCTGTGGAGAAGGTACCTTAATGGGTAGCCTGAGCAGGAAAGGGAGAGGAAACCAGACCGATAAATATAGAAACATATACTCTCTATATCAAGGGCTTCCCTGGTGGCTCAGACAGTAGAGAATCTGCTTGCCAAAGCAGGAGACATGGGTTTGATCCCTGGTCTGGGAAGATCCCCTGGAGAAGGAAGTGGCAACCCACTCCAATATTCTTGCCTGGAAAATCCCATGGACAAATGAGCCTGGTGGGCTCCTACTGTCCATAGGGTCACAAAAGAGTTGGACACGACTTAGCAACTAAACAATTCTATATGTCCTATAAAATCTTTGACAGTCTGAAGACTGCCTACTTCGATAGCCTTATTTCCTTCCACTATTTAAGTCAGATTATGCTTCAGAAGGATAGCAGAGCAGTTCAGAGAGTGAGATTTGAGATTAGCAGAACTACATTTGCAAAAGAAATTTGCAATTTACAAATTATATTATTTTGGGTAATTTTTGCAACCTATCTAAGCCTTAGTCTCTTCACTTGTTAAATATGGTAAATAATTAAACCAAAGGACATGATACCAGAAAAACATTTGGCATAGGTCTCCCAGGAAACAGGTGTGAAATTTTCGGTGGTCAGTAAAAAATACCCATTAGCGATTTCCTGTCTCATACAGAACAAAACCTTGCTTCTCAGGTCTTTAAACTATACCACTGGCTTTCCTGGTTCTTCAGCTTCTAGAGGGTATGTCATGGGGCTTCTCAGCCTCTATAATTGCTTGAACCAATATCTTAGAACAAACTATAATTCTGTTCTTTTTCTTAAGAGAATCCTGGCTAATACAGCTGTTAATTAGAGTCCATGCCTTATTCAGTTTTCACCAGATTTTTATACCCTCATTTACGTGTGTGTGTGTGGGTATACTTCCATACAATTTGAATACCATACACAAATTCATGTAACCACCATCAACATCTATATACAGAACTACTCATACAACTCCATAGCAAAAAAGCAAACAATTTGATTAAAAACTGAGAAACAAGTTGAACAGACATATTCTCAAGGAAGAAATACAGACTGGCCAGTATATATACAAGGACATGAAAGGGTGCTCAACATCATTAATTACGAAGGAAATGTAAATGGAACAACAAATATTGGCAAGGATGTAGAGAAAAAGGAAAGATTATATTCAATACATTGTTGGTGGGAATGGAGATCTGTATATGTATATGTATAAATTCCATAGCCACTATGGAAAACAGTATGGACACTCTTCAAAAAACTGAAAATAGAATACTGTATATCCAGAAATACATATATGTGTATATATATATATATATATATGTATATATGTGTATATATATATGTGTATATATATATATGTGTGTATATATATATGTGTATATATATATATGTATATATATGTATATATGTGTATATATGTGTATATATATATATATATGTATATATGTGTATATATATATGTGTATATATATGTGTATATATATATATGTGTATATATATGTGTGTATATATATATATATATGTATATATATGTATATATGTGTATATATATATATATATATATAATACAAATACTGTATAATCCAGAAATTCCACTGCTGGGTATTTATTGGAAAAAAATTAAAACACTAACTCAAAAAGATATCTGCACCTCCATGTTCATTAAGCATTATTTACAATAGCCAAGACATGCAAATAACCTAAGGGTTCATCATTGAATGAATGAAGAAAAGACATATAATAAATATATGTATGTATGCTATTCAATCATTTAAAAAGGAAATCCTGCCACTTCTAACAATGTGGATGAACCTTGAAAGCATTATGCTAAGTGAATAAGTTAAAGACAAAAATCATATGCAAGCTCACTTATAAGTAAAATCTAATAAAAACCACTGACCTTATACATAGAAAGAACAGACTGATCGTTGCCAGAGGCAGGGGGTGGTATGTGAAATGGGTAAAAGTGGTCAAAAGGTACAAACTTCCAGTTATAAAATAAGTAAGTCCTGAGGATATAATGTGTGGCATGGTGACTATAGTTAATAACACTGTATTGTAAATTTAAAGTTGCTAACAGAGTAGATCTTAAAATTTATCATCACAAGAAAAAAAATTGCAACCATGTGTGGTGGGAGTAAAAGAGATACAGAAATGTTCCACCAGCATATAGTAACTCCACAAGCTCTTCTTATGTAATCATACCTTCCCACTTCTGTCCTTGTCTGCTTATCTATTCTCCACCTTTATAGTTTTGTTATTTTGAGAATTCAACATCAGTGAAACCATGTACCATGTAACCTTTGAAACTGGCTTTTTTCACTAAGCATGAGGCCCCTGAGACACATCCAAGTTGTTGCATGTATCCCCAGTTCCTTCCTTTTTATTGCTGACCAGTATTCCATTGTATAGATTCCATTGTACCTATTTGCTTAATCATTCACCTATTGAAAGGCATTTCAATTGTTTCCTCTCAAATTTATTTTTAAAGAAGTAAACATTTTCAAACCGTGGCTCTTTCACTTCTATGAATAACTTTAAATCTTCCCAGCCCAGGGACTGAACCCAGGTCTCCTGGGCAAATTCTTTACTGTTGGATTCTTTACTGTCTGAGCCACGGGGGGAAGCCCTTAAATTTGCCTCAGGAGTGATTAATTCACTGATTAAGTGTTTCTGAACAAGAGGAATGCAGACATCACATGGGATATCTACTTGAATAAATATGGCTTTATGAGGGTGACTTTTAAAATTCTTTAAGCACTAATCAGTTGATCATCATTCTTCAGTTGCTCAGTTGTGTCCCATGTGACCCCAAGAACTATAGGCAGCCAGGCTCTGCTGTCCATAGGATTTCCAAGGCAAGGATACTGGAGTGGGTTGCCATTTCCTTCTCCAGGGAATCTTCTCGACTCAGGGCTCGAACCTGCATCTCCTGCATTGGCGGGCAAACTCAATGACACTGAGACACCAGGGAAGACCTAGTCAGTTGATAGCTTAATCCTAAACAGTGTCAGGTCTCAGGAGACTGTAGTGGGAGGGGACCAGAGATGGTCAGCATGAGGCAAAGAGTGCTGGCCCTATATTACGTTGGAGTAAGGAGGGGGGCTGATGGAGAAAGTGGTGTGCAAAAGAGAAAGAGTGGTTTTGCAACAGGAAAGATGACAACATGGGTGTCACTTACACTTCTCATTTCCCTCAGGTTCCAGTGGCTGGACTACACTGCCACTCGCTACAACACCCCTTTGAGCCTGCACTTATATCCAGTAATAGCCATTCCATTATTACTTTTACAAAACCATACGTGGAAATTAAACCCACCCCAAAGGCCATGTTTTTTGTTACAAAAAATTCAGAAGAACGTATTCTCTTTTAAATCAATTATGTATCTATACATTTGAAGTTAGTTTTAGCTCATTTGGGGTAATAATTTACCCTCTTCAGACCTTCTATTTCTACACTTGCAAAGCAGAATAATCATATATTATCTTTCTGAAGGTAATGAACAAGTCAAAAAAAATTCTTTGAATTTCTATTTTTACTATTTCATTAAAATAGTGCTGTATCTATCAAAAATATTCTACAGGAAAGAGATTTTGTTCTTTCAAAAGGAACCAAGAGATTCCAGGTGAACAAAATATATTTAAGATGCAATCTCTGCTCTCAATGGGCTCCCAGTTTAACTCAGTGGAGAAAACAAATGTTGGAAGTATAAAGCGTGGAGTTATTGTAGTAATTACAAATAAATATATCATGGCTATTTGACATTTTCTTCTTCTCTTAGTGGTCCATTTCCATTATCATCACCTAGATAAAGTCATCATGCTATTAAGTTAAGCATTTTGCTCTGTGACCATATCCTTCTATTCTTTCAGACTGTTTGTTTGAATAATGCCCTCCCCACTATGGGACACCCCTGGGTCCTCTTGGGTTCTCCAGTCCTTTAGCATCTCTGTTGTATTTCTTTTCTTTAGCTCCCTTCTGCCTTTTTTTCTCTCCTTTTCCAGAATAAATGGTCCACCACCTCAATAATTCTCTTGCCAAAACATTAAGCTCATTTGTCCCCATTTTCATTCCCTTTTACTATGGTAAAATCCCTGGAAGCAACTAAATATTCAGTTTCTTCACATTTTCTCCACACTGACTTCATACTTAACTGATACTTTCTCTACACATGTTCCATACTCACAGGAGAGAATGTGGGACTCTTACAAATTCATGATTCCTAAATTAAAATGTGCCTTCAGTATTCATGGGAATCCCATCGCCTTTTCTGACCAACTCCCTCCTTCCTGTCCAAGAGGGCTTTTTCCCACCTTTTCACTCCTCAAACTTCTGCACTGGACAAATTCTTCCCCTTGCTCCATGAAGACGACCTACTTCCACCCTAACAGAAAAAAATAAAGGCCAGCAGCTGTGAACTCCCACAAGTTCCTCCTATCATACCTAGGAAATGTCCCTGCGCCTGGGTCTACTATAGCCTCCTTCACTCCTGTTTCAGCAAAATGTGCTCCATCTCCATCATTCGAGACATAGACTCAACCTGGGTTCCCACTCCCTTGTTAGCCCAGCACCATCCACTGTCTGCCTTTCATCTCTTTCTCCCCTTCTGTATATTAGTCCTTTCCATCATGGCATCTGGTCCCATCACTTCATGGCAAATAGATGGGGAAACAATGGGAACAATGACAGACTTTATTTTCTTGGGCTCCAAAATCACTGTAGTCAGTGACTGCAGCCATGAGACACTTGCTCCTTGGAAGAAAAGCTATGACCAATCTAGACAGCATATTAAAACCAGAGATATTACTTTGCCAACAAAGGTTCATCTAGTCAAGGCTGTGATTTTTCCAGTAGTCATGTATGGGTGTAAGTGTTGGACCATAAAGAAAACTGAGCACCAAAGAATTGATGCTTTTGAACTGTGGTGTTGGAGAAGACTCTTGAGAGTCTCTTGGACTGCAAAGAGGTCCAACCAACCAATCCTGAAGGAGATCAGTTCTGAATATTCATTGGAAGGACTGATGCTGAACCTGAAGCTCCAATACTTTGCCCACCTGATGTGATGAACTGACTTATTTGAAAAGACCCTGATGCTGGGAAAGATTGAGGGCATGTGAAGAAGGAGACGATGGTGGATAAGATGGTTGGATGGCATCACTGACTTGACGGACATGAATTTGAGCAAGCTCTGGGAGTTGGTGATGGACTGGGAATCCTGGCATGCTGCAGTCTATAGGGTCACAAAGAGTCGGACATGACCGAGTGACTGAACTGAACTGATCAGCACTTAAACATGCATATCCATCTCAGAACAAACCTCCCTTAATCTCACTTCCTCTTTCCCAGTTACCATCTTCCTCCCTCCTTTCCCATGGGGCCCAGAAACTTGTTTTTTTTTTAACCATGATGACTATAGTTTTTTGCCTCAAAGCTGTACATTAGTGCCATCCTCCCAACCCATTCCTTTTCTAGTAAAAGACCCTGCCCTCGCTACAGAAATGGGCTTATGTCCCAGACTCGACCAACTATGGTCATTATCTGTACTCAGCAATTAGTGATTGGCCCTGAGACCTGCGTAACCAAGGGCCCAAGAAAGTAAACAGAAACCACACTGGATACTTCAAAGAGACATGAATTAATCCAGGAAACTCTTAAGTATGAAAAGGTTGGAAAAGCAAACAGGAGCTTAATAATTGCTAGATCTGCAGAAGCAAAAAACAAAAAAAAGGATGAGGGGTAGGGACATAGGAATTTATGGGAGGGGGTCTCTGAGATCTGTTGCTACAAGTTGTAGGGGGAGATTCTCCACAGCTCGGGTGTGGTCTTCTGTGGAGGATATTTGTCTGGGCAGATCCCTGGATGGCCTGGGAGCTACAGCCCAGTGGATGATGTGCAGCAGAACTGTTATGCCAACTACAAGGGGATACATCCTGATATTAAGAGTTACTGGTTCTTCCAAGGAACACAGTGAAGGGGGTGCTGAGAGTTCAGATAGAAGTTGGAATCTGGAGCCGTCTTCCCCTGTTGCTGAAGTGACGAGATGCAAATGGAAAAACGGGGAAGAAATTCCTTTGCTTTCCTCCTCCTGTCTTCTGATTTTCTTCTCTTGCTTCTCACTGATAGGCCCTAGTGAGAAACCAGCTGGGGCTTCCCTGGTAGTCCAGTGGTTAAGACTCTATGCTCCCAATACAGGGGGTCCCGGTTCAATCCCCTGGTCAGGAAACTAGATCCCACATGCTGCAACTAAGAGTTCACAACATTTTTGTAACTACAAAAAAGACCCCGCTAAGGTCCAGCATGGTCAAATAAATTTTTTAAAAGAAAAGAAACCAGCTGACAAAGCAGTCCAAGAAATGCAGTCCCAGACCCAGCATCACAAAGCAGAATATGAAAGGTTAGAGTTGGTAGAAACCTAACATGTGACCTCAGCTAGATTTGACTTGGAAATTCAGATCAATAGTAGCCTCTTTTTTCTCCTCAGCCTCTAGGGCTGTGAGTACTGATCTCAGAGTGCAGGCTGTGCCTAGGAAAGCCTGACCAAAGAATGGCAGAATAAATCAAGCAGGAATAGGTGATTTCCAGCACTCCTCCACCCAACTTCTAACTCTCTGAAATTGTAAGATGTAAAAGTGAAATTGTAAGATGTAAAAAGGAATGGATCTCCATCAATTTCCTACCATGTGTAGGAGAAGATTGCCCTGTAAGCAAATTTTAGATATTCTTTTAATAAAAAATGTGTTTTGATCATGGCAAGAAGCATGCTTGTTCAGTATAACAGTTATTCCAACAGCTTTGAAGAGGAGACTAGAGGAGGAAAAACCTGGGCAGAAGACAGAGAAGCTCTTGTCAGGAAGGCAAGAGAGGTCAAAATAACATCTTAGAAGTCAAAACAGGAGAGAGTTTCAAGAGTTGAACAAAAATGTCAAATGTCTAATGAATTACCACGTGATTGATTAGGTTAACATTACTTGTAGCTGTGAAAGTGAAAGTGAACTCACTTAATCGTGTCTGACTCTTTGCAACCCCATGGACTGTAGCCTACCAGGCTCCTCTGTCCACGGGATTTTCCAGGCAAGAGTACCAGAATGGGTTGCCATTTCCTTCTCTAACTTGTAGCTATTGGTCTTGCTAAATTTTGCAATTAACGATTCATTGTTGATGGGTCCCAACAACCCAAAAAACCCTCTTAATAAATTCTTTCTGGATTTCCAATTCAAACTGAGGGCAATATTCTTGGTTCATTTACAGTTTGCAGATTTCACTTCTCCTATATGAAAAATCAAAGAAATAAGTTAAAGAGTGATGGAACTTCCCTGGTGATCCAGTGATTGAGACTCCTTGCTTCTATTGCAGGGGACATGGGTTCCATCCCTGGTTGGAGAACTGCGATTCCACATGGCATGGACCAAAAAAAAAAAAAAAAAAACAAAGAGTAAGTAATTAATAGATGCTATCACCTAGAGAATACACAAAAACCAAGAACAGGGCTGCTGCTTTTCTGAAGGAATTTATAGGCCAGTCAGGGAGACCTTTATTCAAATTGAGGAGCTCTGCAACTTCAGTCAACTTCAGAGGAAAGTCACACACTTTATTCTATAAAGCAGACATACTGGGAATTACTGTGTTATTTGTATATTTATTTGGTTGTGCCAGGTCTTATTTGCAGCCCATGGGATCTTTGATCTTCATTACAGCATGTGGGATCTTTAGGCATTCGAACTCTTAGTTGTAGCATGTGAGATCTAGTTCCCTGACCAGGGATTGAACCTGGGCCCCCTGCATTGCGATCATGGAGTCTTAGCCATTGGACCACCAGAAGAATCCTGGAAATCATTCTTTCAAAAGATTAAAAAAACACTCGTGAGGTCATTTTAAATTTCACACCCTCTGCAATACTTTGCTAGGGTTGCCGTAACATAATACCACACACTGGGTGACTTAAACACAAAAAATGCATTTTCTCACAGTTCTGGAGGCTAGAATTCTAAAATCAAAGTGTCTGCAGGTTTGGTTTCTCCTGAGGCCTCTTTCCTTGGCTTGCAGGTGGCTGCCTTCTCCCAGCATCCTCACCTGACCTTTCCTCTGTGCATCTGTGTTCTAATCTCCTCTTCTTATAAGGATATCAGGCATACTAGATTAGAGTCCACCCTAATGACCTCATGTTACCTTAGCCAGCTCCTTAAAGGCCCTAGCTCTAAATACAGTCACATTCGGAGGTACTGGGGGTTAGGGTTTCAACATATAAATCTATTGGGATACAGTTCAGGCCATAACACCGTGAAAACCAATTCTACATAATGCAGTGATTTGTACAGTCAGTATAATCCATGCATGCTAAGTCACTCAGTTGTGTCCGACTCTTTGTGACCCTATGGGCTGTAACCCACCAGGCTCTTCTGTCCATGGGATTCTCCAGGCAAGAATACTGGAGTGGGTTGTCATGCCCTCCTACAGGGGATCTTCCCAACCCAGGGATTGAACCTGCATTTCTTATGTCTCCTGCATTGGCAGGTGAGTTCTTTACCACTGGCGCCACCTAGGAAGCCTAGGATGATTCATAAAAGCACTAGGTATTATTCTGCATGGATAGATTTCTAATTCAGCAAAAAAAACTTCTTTTTCCACATCACTTCACACCAAAGTATTAAGAAAATTGCCTAGAAGGAAATATCATCTACCTAATAAATTTGAGCACTTATTACAGTGTTCCTTTCCCTTGCAGTCAAGTGACCTGAATCTTCAGGCCCTGAGTTAATTCCTCTAATTTTCATGGCAACAGTTGGGTGTGATATCTGCTGTTCTCATTCCAATCCAGATCCTACAAAGAAGAGCCCCGGGAGTGTATTCACTGTTTACTTTGCACAGCCTTGCTTGGCAACAGGATTTGGAGTCTCCCTCATTTTTAAAAGCTCCTTTCCACACCCCTCACAAGGCCCTTTAGGAGAAAACACTTTCTACATATTCTTCTTATGTATCTTAGTAGCTGATTATACCTGTGTGTTTGTTTCCAAAATACTGCCCGTTACAACTTGCATAACTTGGAAACAGGTATATTATGCAAAAGTCTACATTTACATGAAAATTTGTCTCCCTTTTCCTGCAGGCAGCAAGTTGCAATGGCCTGCCCTCCAAGCCTTTCATAGTATTTGAGTGGGCAGGGCAATGGCAGAACGCATACCCGTACATTATTGCCATGGCGGAAGAACTGACTGATCTTAAGGCTCCCCAAGGGAAATTATGTGTCTTCTACTAGAAGGCAGGGAGGGAACCCTACACCTCTTACCCTAAGAAATTCCTTTGGAGAACTGGATGATGCTGTAACCTGCCATGTAGGATGAGACCATGCCTAGAAACAGTGAAAGCCAAACAAACCTGTAAACAAAAAAAATTGTAGTGGCAAATCATGACACTAATTTACATCAAAAGTGAATGACTATGCAGATACTAGCTGCAAATCTAAGAAATCTATCCGTATGTATTCTCAATGTGATACATGTAGCATTTTAGAATTTAGACCTAGGAAGAGTATTCCCGAGAAACTAGGAGACACCGTTTTCTCCGGAAATGTGAACCAAGTGACAGATTTTCCAACCATGATGTCATATCTCATGAACATACCTGGGAGTGTTTATAGGTTTGCCCAGATATTGATCCTCTCAGCCTCATGTTTGTTGGATCCCAGAGTTAATAGAGCAGGCGCCTCTGTTTTCCATCACATCCCATAAAATAATTACAGTGTTCTGTTTGTACTATTATATAACAGTTAAGAAGCCCTGATGTAACTGACCACATTTTCCACTGTTTTTTCCTTGTAGGTCAGGAAGCTCTGAGACAAGTATGAAGTTTGACTACTAAATTATCATAGAGCTAGGATATTTTTATTTCTCCCTTTGTTCTGATTTTCCATTTTACTAATGCTATTTTGCGTGTCTTTTGTGCAAATAAAATCCTTATGGGAAAAAAAAAACAAGATAAATCTTCTATTAGTGATACTAGAGGAGTTGAAATACAAAATACAACTATACAAACAGTGCCCTGGCTGCTTTACAGATAAAAGTGAGGATCACCCTAAGAAGTGACCTTTGATGAAAATCCTGCCCTAGACTGCAGTTAAGCACATGTTTTTATATTTATTCTCAGCTGTTTCTTCCACATGTTACTCATTATGTTGTTCAGAAATGTATATTTAATGACTCTCAATATCTGATTGATATGTACAGTGCATTATTGAAAAACACAGTTAACATGTGATGATATACAGCAGTAGAGAGGACGGAGTGGGGGGGAGCTACTAAGATGGAAAAGTTAAAATCCACAACTGAAAGATTCTCCAAATAATTCCTTCAATTCTATTCTACTATATTCTACCTTCAAAGGATCTTTCTTTTTCACCACAATTTATTATGGATAGCATTACTGACCAAAATCTTGATATCAAAGAAATCATTGTTAGAAATGGTTCTACCAAGGTGTAGGGACTAAAATATTCCGTGACTCCATTTCACCTGTTGTTAGTTCACATTAACACTGGGACACTATAAATTTTCTTAACTGTTATGAAGAAGATTAGAATAAATTTAAACTAGAAACATGACCAGCAGTGTAATACATTGTTTATAGCAATTAAACCTCTAATCAAGAGAGGCTCAACTATTGGTTTTGAATGCATAAATTAAGCCTATGTAGTTCACTTAAAAAGGAATCATTCACTAATATTTTTCAATATAAGCTAATATATAATTCCAAAGATCAACTCAGTAAATCTGGATGATTTAATTTAAAGAAAAAAATGTCTATAAGAGTGGACAGACTACATATTCCTAAGAAAATAGTCCAGAAATACATAGTTTTCTGCCAAATTTCTGTTAAGTCCAGAATAGCAAAGAGCATGAGGTCTGTACTCATTAATGGATGCTTAGAGTTCAGTCATTCAATGCTGTGTATTAAAAGAAAACTCATAGAAGTGCTACAAAGTTGAAATTCAACAACTTTTAATTTTAATTAGGCCATAAATCTACATAAAAGAATATTGAGTCGCCAAATAAAGGTATGTGCTTAAAGTCAGTATTTTAACAAATATATCTCTTTTTTAATATTTATTTTTTGAATTAATGTATTTATTTGGCTGTGCTGGGTCTCAGTTGGGAGATCGATCTTCATTGTGGCATTCAGGATCTTTAGCTGTGGAGAGCAAACTTTTAGTTGAGGTTTGTGGGACTTGGTTCCCTGAGCAGGGGTCAAACCTGGACCCCCTGAATTGGGAATGCAGAGTCTTAGCCACTTGGCCACCAGGGAAGTCCCAATAAATAAATATCTTAACCAAAAAGATTCATAAAATTTAATTTGCATTAAGCTCCTTTTCAACTTTTTTTTTCCTATTCAAATTTTACTTATACTAGTGATGAGAACATAAATCTAGAAATAAGATTTGTAGTCATCACTTTCCTTCCAAATTCCCAAATTAACATTATACCAAACACTAGTGCTGTTTTGGACTTCAGGAAAATTATATAAGTTTTCTAGCCCTTGGTTTTCTAACCTGTATAATGGAAATGATTAATAGTACCTACTTCATATCCCCTCTTCCTGGTGGCTCAGACTATAAAGTGTCTGCCTGCAATGTGGGGTGGGGGGGTCCGAGTTTGATCCCTGGTTCGGGAAGATCCCCCAGAGAAGTAAATAGCAAACCCACTCCTACTCTTGCCTGGAAAGTCCGATGGACGAAGGAACCTGGCAGGCTACAGTCCATGGGGTCACAAAGAGTTGGAAACGACTGAGAGACTTCACTTTCACCTGCTTCATAAGGTTGTTTTGAAAATTTAGTAAAATTTCACATGTGAGGCAATGGCCAAAAGGTGGGGCACAGATTGACTGTCCAATAAGTGTTAGCTGTTAATGTCACTATTGTGATTATTATTATGATAATGATTTTTAAATCATTATTCTGTCAGTATCTTTTACATTTAAAACCATCTCATCTTTCAGTTTCTTACAATATTTTCTTAATTCTTCTGCAATTTCAGCCATGAAAACTCTGAGTAATGTCCAAATGATAATGATGATGACAATGACAATAACCCTGATAATGAGGATGATAAAAATGAAGTCCCAAAAAGCTTGTTATGGGACTTTCTTGGTGGTAGTGGTTAAGAATCCAACTGCCAATGCAGGGAACACAGGTTCCATTCCTGGTCCAGGACGATCCCACATGCCATGGAGCAACTATGTCCACGCTCTAGAGCCCACTCAGCTACTAAAGCCCGAATACCTAAAACCCATGTTCTGCAACAAGAGAAGCCATTGCAATGAGCAGTCCATGTACCACAATCAAGGCCCAATGCAGCCAAAAATTAATAAACAAAATTTTTTTTAAGTTTGTTTTGATAGATCATGAAATTTTGGAGAATGTTTATATGGTATTGTTGCCAACAAACTCCAAAATTCTTCCACACAGTCTTTGCCCTGTTAGTCCTTCCCACATGATTTCCACAAAGAAGAAACATGCACAGGATCCAAGGAAAATGGCAAAAAAGCTACCATTTTATTATTAAGTGGGCCTGTACTTAAGTTCCAATGCAGAGATGTCTGGTTAGCCAGATTAATAAATGTGACCTGGTGAAAAGGATTACTATAACGTCCTTTCTCACCAGTTTAAGTACAAAACTGGGTCCACACCTCAGGGTCTTTCTGTCTTCAGGTTGATCACTTAGTACAGAGGACTAAAGAGATGGGAATGTTTGTAGATGCTAAGAAGGGCAAGGAAGGAGAGTAGGATGGCTCAGATCACCTTAGGAGAAGATCCTTTGAAAGTTTCTATGGCTCCTGCTTCATGGGGCGAAAGAAAGAAGAAAGATTCACAATTAGGCACAGGACCTTTCAATACACCATAACCCACCCACAGGTAGATGTGATCCAACAACATCTAAGACTTGGCTCCAATCAGGTTAATGTTCCCTTGGAAGGTTTCCTCGGAAGAAAGCATAAGAGATCCTCCTCAACTCTGTTTCCCAAATAGTGAGTGGTTCAATAACACTTTGAATCTATAACATACCAAAAACATACCAAGAAGTGATTACTTAAAAATGTTTGAAAAATAATAAATAAATTTTGAATTCTTGACTTTTAAGTATGCTAGAAAACTATGCTTTTAAGAACTAACTAGAAAGACCTAATGTTTCTAAAACTATGATCTTTTCCTGGACACAGAGCTCTGAATAATAGAAATGAATAGATTTTTAAAGGTCTTGTATATTGGCTTAGTGCTCAACTAATCAGTGAAATATGGTATTTAATCATCAATTAACATTTTTATTTACAAAGATGAAAGATTTTCTTGAAATTCAAAAGAAAGAATAAAAGTTGAATTTTTTGGTGAAGTCAGCATACAATAGCTGACAGTTGTTAAAATACCATGAAGATATTAAACAATCAAGTGGAAGAATATCTTCCCATGCACTTGGTCTCTTAAAATCTTCTGGTCCAACCACCTGAGTAACACATAAGTGACTATTAGCCATATTTATAATTGGAAATTTTAATCTAATAGTTTTATTTTGAACATGAAATGTATTATAGATGTATTATATATATAGATGTATTATAAATACATCTATATATATAAATATATAAATATATAGATGTATTATAAATGTATTCCAGAAGTCTTATAGACTGTAAGGCCTAACCGAAGATTTTCCTTACTTAATCACAGAGAATAAGAAAAGAAGAGAAACTTACTGTCCATTTTTGATTGATCCTTGTTAGGGTTGAATCATAACAATTTGTGTTTCATAGACTTCTGGAAATACCAGTTACATTTCAATAGTTCATTTTAAACTACTTATATATCATAAAAGGAAAATCAAATTGGCTTAGACTACCTCATTCATTCACTCATTCAAGATATGACCCTCAAGAATATACCTCAAGTTTATGGGGTGGAGAGTTGTTATATAAGGAGGTAATTAGTGCAAATGTAAATATAGAAAGAAGGCATTATGGGAGCAGAAAAGAGGGAACAACTCACTCTGCCTGGGGGAAGGAGAAGGAGGTGTGGGAGGGCTTCAAGGAAAGATGGAAAGCTGTTTTTAAGTATGACTAAGACAAGTAGGTGGACAAGGCAGGGTATGAGGTGTGGCAGAGGTGGAGGAAACAGCCTTTTAGGTGGAGGAAGAATCCGTATACATGCATGAAGGCATGACAAGCTATGGTGTGTAAGGGTAGTTGACAATCCTTTTTGTCTGGAAATCATTAGAGAAATGAAAAAAAAAAATGCAAGGGAAAGAATAGTGGAAGATGAAGCTAGAAAATTAATCAGTAAACAGGTGGTGAAAATAAGCCATGGAAAGGAGTTTTCTGAAGGGGGAATTACTGGCAATTTACTTAAAGAGTGTCTTCTAAAATAGAAGAAGAAGACTAACAAAAAAGGCCATTACAGGAAATTTCCTGCTGGTCTGGTGGTTAGGACCCCCCCACCCCCCACCGCTTCCATTACCAAGGGCACAGGTTTGATCCCTGGTCCCAGGTTGGGGAATTAAGATCCTGTTATAAAAAAACAGTGTGCAGCTGAAATCTGACAATGGAAACAGAGCAAAGGAAATGTTTAGGAGATAAAACAAAAGGATAGAAAAACAGATTAGATGTTGAGGATGGAGGAGAAGAAATCAATATGAGTCCCTAGTATGATTTTAATTAACTAATGGTAGAAATACAGGGGAGACCAAATTAATGGAGAAATCTGTGAATTCAACTTGGTATACACTGAGTTTGAGATGCTTCTGGGACAATAAGATGAAGCTATTCCATTGTCAATGGAGTAAAGGAATCTGTGACCAAGAGAAAGGTTTTGGCAAGAGATTTGTAAGTCACTGACATTCATTTGGCAGTCTAGGCTATGGGATTGGAAAAGACAGCCCAGAGAGAAAATGTAGACAGAAGAAAAGTGAATCACTCTCGTTACATAAAAAGTGAGTCATCGGATCGGATATCAGGTCTGTCTACTGATTACGCGTGGGCAGAGCTGGACTGTCCCCCAAAGCAGGGAATGATCTCTTTAGTGTCCCTCTGGCAAGGGTGGAGAAGTTAAGTTTCCATATGTTTTTTCCTTTGAATTCTTCCCATTCTTTCTATCCCTTTTAATTTCATGCTTCTTCGTGGTCTACTGGTCCTAGTCCCTCTCACACCTAGTCTTTCTACACAAAGCCTCTTCTTCAATCCATCCTACACACTGTTTTCAGTCGGTCTTTATAAATATCACTTCCAATCATCATGCTCTCCCCTCCCGTACACATACCTCTTAAAATAGGCCAGTAAATACATTTCACACATTTTGCAAAAAAAGGGCAGTGCTTCATAATGGAAAGCAAGCGTTGGAACTAGATCAATCTGAACTCAAATCTCAGTTCATCAGATAGAATCATGTAGAACCATATATAACTTTCATTTTTGTAGGTTAAAAATGGTTGAATATCAGCAGTTCCTATTGTTCAATTCGAGCTTCCCAGGTTGCACTAGCGGTAAAGAACTTGCCTGCCACTGCAGGAGACATAAGAGATGTGGGTTTGATCTCTGAGTTGGGAAGAGCCCCTGGAGGAGGAAATGGCAACCCACTCCAGTATTCTTGCATGGAGAAGCCCATGGACAGAGGAGCCTGGCAGGCTACAGTCCGAAGGGTTGAAAAGAGTTAGACACGACTGAAGTGACTTAGCACGCACATACACACATGGTTCACTTTAATAGCTTTGCGAGCCAGGGCTCACTAGCAAGTTAAATTACTCTCTCAGAGCTTAATCCCCATTGTCTCCTGTGTTAACAGAGGCAGTGAACTCCCAAAGATGCATTCCTAGATCAACTTGCTAAATTTGGGAAGCAATGAAACATGGCTTTAAACCAATCTAAGTATCAATTTCTTCTTCCTTGGGAAGAAAAAGTCCTTCTTTTAGGCTGAGGCAGAAATGTTAGGAGAGGAGGAGAGAATTTAGGGCCCTCCCAAAGTAATATGATGGGTCCATTTGTTCAAGTCTTCCTGTTCCATGATCTGTTACTAATCACCCTATCCTTTCTTCAGTCTTTTATGAGGGGCAGGTTATTTCTTTGGAAACATAAATGTTACTGATTTGGCTGAGTCATATATTATTCAGACCTGAGAACCATCCTCTTTCTTCAATACATTACAATTTTGCCTATTTCTTATATCATTTCTTAGTTTGAATTTCATAGTTGAACTCTCAGAAGTCAACTCCACTTCCAAGCTCTTGAAGATAGCTCACTATGTTCTTATGAACAATTTATATTAGTGGTTTTTAAAATTTTTTTTAAAACAGGAGTTCTGGAGAAAGAGGGTGAGAGAGTGAGGGTAAGAGAAGAGACAGAGAGATAATATCATGTAAAACACATACAAGGAGTGAATGAGATTAGGAGACAGTCACCTGACCCACCTCTCTCTTTCTGTGGTTCCATAAAACACCATGATCCCTGTAGAGACATCTGAAGATAGTTCAGCTTATCCTTTGATCGAATTTCTACCAGGTGTATGTATACGTGTGTGCATGTCTGCAAGTGTATGTGTGTATGTATGTATATGTATATGTGTTCATGAGTGTTTTCCATAGACCCAAATCAGGAACTGGTAAACAGAATCCACTGATGAAACAATACTTCACCCAATGGCATCTTTAGAAAATATTATGATAATCTGGAGAGCTACCAATGATGAAAAAGCTTAACAAATTTAAAGGTTAGAAAGCCAGAGTATTATTTAATTAAGAATCTGTACATTGTTATTGTTCATTAAACTTTCCAAAATAGTAAGTCTTTCTAACTTATGTTCTGACTGCAGCTACTGTTTACTGATCAATGTGAAGTTGTGATACAATTCTTTACTGATGAAGGAATTTATAAATACAGGCTTCCATAGTGGTTCTTCTTATTATTATGTAGGTTACAGGCTTCCTGGGGGAACTAGATAAAAGCTATGAATGGTTCTCTGCAAAAAAAAAAAAAAAATTGCATGGCCAAAAATACTCAAAAAAAATTTTTTTATAATTTAAGGAGATAACAAGCCCTTTGAAATCCTTTATAAGTTATTAAGAAGTTCTTTCTATAGTGAGGACAGTCCATTGATTAACTAAACAAGATTTCATGGTAAAAGAGAAAGAAAACAGCTTCTAATTTCACCCTCAAAGATACTGATGCATCAAATGCTGACTTAAAGTTTCAGTTATTGTATCAATAGGATGCTGCTAGGTTATGCTGCATTAACAAACAATCCCCAGTCTCAGGGGTTGAGCACAAAAAAGTCATATTTCTCACTCACCTGTGCAGTGTAGGTTGGTACATGTCTTTGGTAATCAGTGTCACTCAGAAACACAGAATGATGGAGCATCACTGTCTAGGCAGTGTTTTCTGATCACTGAGATAGGAAAAGCCAGTGTGATTTACCACACTCTAACAGAGTTTCTGTGTGGAAATGACAAGTAATCTTTCTACTCAAGTTCCATCAGCCAAAATAAGAGATACTCATGTATAACTTTAAGAGGTAAAGAAAAGAAGGGTGAGAAGTAGAGACTATTGCTATGGTCTTTGTTTCAAGAGTTGATTGTATGTGTTATTTCTGAACTTCTTTGAACATGATGTATTCTACTTCTTTGTAATCAAAGATGCTAAGCTTTCGAACCTTGATATTCTTTATAAGGATTCTCATCAAACATTATTTATAATTATGCATGGGTTCTATTAAAGTATTCTTTAAATTCTTCTTTGGGGCTATATTCTGATTCAAACCTTCCAAAATTGGAAGATTAATCTCTTAGTTTTATGGAACTGGCAACATAAAAACATGACACCATAGTGTGGGTAGAGATGGCATGTTCACTGTCAATTTCAATGAAGTAATTGAGTCGATATAAAACTTATTAATGTTGGGGTGCCTTTATATCACTTCAATGGTGTGAAGGCACAGGTAACTATTCAACTATCATCTCTTGCTGAAGCCATTCCTGGCCCTCCAATTCTTCCCATAGGACTCTGTATGCTTTTTTGCACTTGTTTCATTGGCCCAAAATTGCCTACATGCCTTTCTGCCCCATTGACTGTAAGCTCATTCATTCATTAAACAAATATTTATTTTTAATCTACTTTACATTTCTGCTCTTCACATAGGGGCTAGTACAGATGGGAGTTCATAAATGAAAACTAATATGTGTGTATTCAGTCACCTCTAACTCTTTGTGACCCTATGGACTGTAGCCTGTCAGGCTCCTCTGTCCATGGGATTTTCCAGGCAAGAATACTGAAAATGTCATGCCCTCCTCCAGGGAATTTTCCTGACCCAGGGATCAAACCCATATTTCTTATATCTTCTGCATTGGCAGGTGGATTCTTTACCAATAGCACTATCTGTAAAATTGAATTAATGAATAAATTGAAGAATATGATTAGCAGTAGTGTTATTTTTATAGTGGCAACCACTATTTATTGAAAGGAAGTCAGGATCCTTAACTAATTTATTGAGTACTTTTATACATTCTGGGTTTTGTGCTAAATGTTTTACATGTGTTATCGTGTGTGCGCGAGCATGCTCAGTCACTCACTCGTGTCCCGCTCTTTGCAGCCCCAAGGACTATAGCCAGCCAGGCTCCTCCGTCCATGGGATTCTCCAGGCAAGTATACTGGGGTAGGGGTTTCCATTTCCTTCTCTGAGGAATCTTTCCAACCCAGAGACTGAGCCTACATCTCCTGTGTCTCCTGCAGTGGCATGAGGTTATCCTCTTCAATCCTATAGTAACTAAGAGATGGATATTATTACCCGTATGAGATGACTCCATTCACTGTCTCAGTCGCTCTATTTTGAATTGCATCTAATTGGTTTCCACTTCCTTCCTGAGTCTGGGAGTTTGCTGTTAGCAACTTTCCATCTCTTACATCTAGTATGCATTGTGGTCCTCTTCTAATCGCATAGGTTGAAGTTCTAACCCCTAGAACCTCAGAATGCGAGCTCACTTGGAAATAAGGTTTTTGCAGATGTAACTAATTACACTTACAGATTAGAACAGATAAATTAGAATTAGAATAATTAGATAACTTAGATAAACAGATAAATTAGATAAAATAGATAAATAATTAGATACATTAGATAACTAGGACAGATAAAGTTATACCAGTGTAGGCAGGCCCCTTACCTGACAGATGCCCCTATAAAAGCAGGAAATCTGGGCACAGACACACAAACTGGGGTGATCCCATGTGAAGACCGGGGAATTGGTGACAAAGGAACAGACTGTGCAGTGAAAAATTGGGGGATAACTGTGTTTGTTGTTGTTTGGCCACACCATGCAGCTTGCAGGATCTTACTTTCCTGACCAGCGACTGAACATGGGCCAGGGAAATCCCTAGGGATACTTGTTTTATACTGAAAAGCTTTCATAGAACCAGCATTTGTAACAGCTTGCACACAAACTATATGCTAAAGAGCCTACAATTCAAGTGGAACTATTGGGAAAACTCATAACATCAGTGTGAGTCGGCTGCTTTTTGCCTCTTGTCAAAGTTGTAAGAGAGTCATGGATTCAGGCTAGCTATAAGAGGTGCTTCTGATTCTAAAGAGGTAGTATATTTAAAAAAAGAAAAGAAAGAAAGAAAGCTGTAGCCCAGCCTTTCTCAAGCATCTGCATTAGGTAATGAGAACTTGGTCATGATGAAACTTATCACTGGCAAGAATCAAATTCTGGATGCTACCCTTCTACTCAGGGCCTCTCTTCCAGACAGCTTCAGTCTGGGGGTAAGTGGCGGGTGTGGCTAGAGCGCCAAGGGCAGGAAATTAAAGATCAGAGATTTCAATCGCCGTGTGCCCAGATGATAGGCTTCGCTGTGGTTACCTGGAAACATAAGAAGCATATCAAGGAAACTTCACTGCTGAAAAGAACTTACAGGCTGGTTCACAAAAGCCTGTGATTTTTTTTGATCTCTATAGGAACCTCTGGATTCCCAGATCTGAACCAAGAGGAAGCAAGTATAAAGGATGTTTAGCCTCCTAAGGAGAGCATAGTCCTACTCCCCACTTTAGATACAATCACAGGAAACAGAAATCTCCCAGAAAGAAGAATCAGGGGCTAAAAGATACAGTAACCACCTACTTTATAAGCTCAAAATGAATTAAAGATATATAAGGCTTGAAACCATAAAACTCCAAGAAAAAAACATTGGCAATACTCCCATTGACATAGATTTTAGCAATATATATATATATGTATGTATGTATATATACATATGTATGTGTGTGTGTATATATATATATATATATATATATATATATATATATATATGTTTGCTTGTTTTTTTTTGCAGGGGGTGGATCTATCTCCTCAGCAAGGGAAACGAAAGCAAAAATAAACAAATGGGACCTAACCAAACTTAGAAGATTTTATACATCAAAGGAAACCATCAATAAAATGAAAAGGCACCCTACTGAATAAGAGAAGACATTTGCAAATGACATGTCTAATAAAGGGATTAATAGCCAAAGTATGCAAATAACTCATGAAATTCAAAATGAAAAACAAACAAAAACACATAATTCATTTGAAAAATTGAACAGAAGACCTGAAAAGATATTTTTCCAAGAAGACACAAAGATGACCAACAGACTTATGGAAAGATGCTTAGCATCACTAATCATCAGAGAAATTCAAATCAAAACCACAATGAAATAGGGACTTCCCTGGCAGTCTAGTGGTTAAGACTTCACCTTCCAATGCAGGGGGTGCAGGTTTGACCCCTGGTTGGGAAGTTAAGATCCCACAAGCCTCATGGCCAAAAACCAAAACATAAAACAGAAGCAAGACTGTAACAAATTCAATTTTAAAAAGTACACACAATAAGATAACACCTCATAGTGGTCAGAACGGCTATTGTCAAAAAGACTAGAAATAACAAGTGTTGGTGAACATGTGGAGAAAAGGAAACCCTTGCACACTGTTGGTGGGAATGTAAACTGGTGTAGCCAGTAAGGAAAACTGTATGGAAGTTTCTTAAAAACACTAAAAATGGAATCACCATATCATCCAGCAATTCTGTTTCTAGAGTGCTTATCCAAAGAACACGATTCAAAAAGATATATGTACCCAGTGTTCATAGAAGCATTATTTTCAACAGCCAAGGTATGGAGGCACCCGCTAAGGCCATCAGCAGATGAATGGATGAAGATTTGGTAAACATACACAATGAAATATTTACTATTGCTCAGGGTAGGGAGTTTTTATCATTTCTGTTAGTAGGATTTAAAGATTGCTAGATATTGGTGCTTTTTATGAATTTCCAAGTTTTTCACTTTCTGAATGGGAGTTTGTATTGCACTTACTTGGTTCCCATCCCTTCTTTGTATACTGGTTGGTGCTAAGGTTCGTGGGGAAAGTGTTTCTTTCAGTTTACAGGTTGTTGGATCACAAGACCCACATCCCATCCTAGTTAAAAGAACATACATCACCCAGAGATACTGGATAACCCCCAGCAAACTTGGACTGTAAGCAAGCACACCAAACAGATAATATTCGGCGACCATCTCACTTTCATAGGGGCAAAGGTGGTCTCTTTGTGAAAAAGTAGTGCACTCAGATATTTGGGTCACCAAAGTGGTTTTGGCAGAGGTTGCTAGCCCTGCCTTCAATGTCTGCTTTCCACTTTGTCTCCAGTAATAAAAGCTCAGTAGGAAACTTTTATTAGACTGCTGAGTTTAAGATTCTCTTTTTAAGCTTCCTTTGTAGCTAGGCATAACTATGTAACTAGGTTCCGCCTAAGGGATGTGAGTAGAATTAACATGTGTCACTGTTCTTCGTGGTTTTAGAAACAGAGTATATCCAACTTTCTTCTCCATTTCCTGCTGGTCAAATGTGAAACTGTCATTTAGGAATAGCCACACCAGAGGAAACTGGGTCCTTCGGTGAATTTCATGTGCAAGCTGTACTATTTGCCATGAACCACCTATTAAAGAACTTTAGATGAGACAGAAATTGTTACCTGAAAATTGGATTCCCCTCTTGGTGGGCGTTGAGCCAAAAGACACAACCTACTCTAAGAGTTGGAGAAGGAAGGGTTTATTACCTGCAGCAAGTAAGGAGAACAGCAAGGCTCTTTCCCAAAGGACTGTCATCGCAAACAGCAAAATCAGGGAAGTTTTAAGCTAAAGGTACATGCATCTTCATGAAGGGGCTAGAGCAGAGGAAAATTTAGTGTAGAATTTCAGCAAAGGTCAACAGAATCCATCCGTTAGTTGATTGAAGTCATGAAATTCAAAAAGGGTCAACATCATCATCCATTAGGTTCTACTTGATCTGATGGTTGAGCACTCAAGGGAGGCTTAAATTCTGCAAAACAGCTTGAGAAAGTGCTTCAGGTTAATCTTAGCCGTTGGTACAGATCTAGAGGTTTTGCAAGTGGTCATTATATTTGCTATTTTTACTTCTCTTGCCTGATAACAGTCTTTTATTCCTGAATTCTTTTTTACTTTTTAAAGAAAATTTTATTTATTTATTCATCTATTTGGCTGCCCTGGGTATTAGTTGCAGCATGCGGTAGTTCCCCCACCAGGGACTGAACTCAGTCCCCCTGCATTGGGAGCACAGAGTCCTAGCCACTGGACCACCAGGGAAGTCCCCTGAATTCTTCTGTTCTCCGAAGATGATTAATTACTGAGACCTGTTCAAAGGCAAGCATTCTGGTCAATCTCAGATCACAAAATTATTTAAGTCAAAAATGGCTTCTCTTATGTCAAGAAAGCCATGCCTGTTTCTCTTCCTCCAGGAAATGAATTGAACCTGATAAGGTCGCTTTTACCTTAGCCTAATGTTACATCACCGACTCGATGAACATGAGTTTGAGTAAACTCCGGGAGTTAGTGATGGACAGGGAGCCCTGGCGTGCTGCAATTCATGGGACTGCAAAGAGTCGGACACGACTGAGTGACTGAACTGAACTGAACTGAATGTTACAGTATTAGAAACAGTCTTCTATTACCCAGTACCCACTCCTAGTAACTTTTCTTTCCCACCACACCATCCATCCTATTCATGGATCCTGCTAACATTATCTTTAAAATTCCCCTTCCTTTCATATTGATTTATATGTGGCTCCTTTCCATCAATATCCACCACCAAGGCTTCATTCTGCTACTCCTCTTGTGTAAGTCTGTATAATAATATTTAATTCATTGTATCACTTTTCTTTTCTTTTCTTTTTCTTTCTTAGCTATCTTCCTCACTAGAGTACCTTTCTCACTTAAGGCAGTAGGGACTATTTCTTGTTCATCGTGGGTTTACTAGTGACTACTGTCAGGTGAAACAGGAGGGAAGAATGCAGGGCATAGGCTTTAAGATAAGGACAGCCCTTGGATACAACATAAACTGATTAACCAATTAGGTCCAAGATGGCAGATGAGTCGAGTTCTACTAGACCGTGAGCCTCATGACATGCTTATTTTTAACAGAGTAGCAATTAAATGACACATCTATAGGTGCCATAACAGTTTCAAGACTGACCATAAAGATCAAGAAGTGGGCAGTGGCCCAATTTCTGGAAATTCCCACCCTTTCCTCAAAATAGCTGGAATACTCTTCTCACTCATTAGCCTATGAAATTAACCACTGCTATAAAACTGTCAACCCCAGACCCTGGGGCTGCTCTTGCCTTCAGAGATGGCCTACACTCTGTCTATGGAGTGTGCTTCTCTCTAAATAAATCTATTTCTTACCTATCACTTTGACTCTCACTGAATTCTTTCTGCAATGAGATATCATGAACCCAAACTTCATGAAGTCCTGAGAGCATGTGTGTAATCTTAGTGAAAAGACCATGGGGTTCAAGTCCCAATGTGAGTCAAACAGTTTCACAGGGATATATTTAATGAGCACTGAATAAACAGATGTTAAAAGGAAGAAAAGGTTCATTTTTGGACCTAATCTACATTTCTCAGATGACGTTCCTTAGACATTACAACATATTTCTACTGCATTGACTAAGGACTGCAGTATAACAAGATTAAAAGGTATATAGGGTATAAGACTGAACTTTAGTTTTGAATGCAGGCCATGATGATCACTTGTTTCGCAAAAAGGAAACAACCCAATGAATGCAGAAATAAGAACAAAGCGTTGAGGTAAAAGCCTGAGGAACTTCAGAAGACCTGGGTGTGCATTTCAGTGCTATCACTGTTAGCAGCGTTAGTCACTCAGTCGTGTACGACTCTTTGTGACCCTGTGGACTGTAGCCCACCAGGTAAGAATAGTGGAGTGGGATGCCATTCCCTGCTCCAGAGGATCTTCCCAACCCAGGAATTGAACACAGGTCTCCTGCACTGCAGGCAGATTCTTTTCTGTCTGAGCTATAGGGTAGCCCAAATGATAGAAGCTACTAGTATTGTGTAAATCATATATGATTATAGCATCATTGCCTGATAGAAACGAGTGTTCTCTCTGATACAGGCCACAGAGTTTCTCTCTGAGGCCAGCAAGATGAAGAGTAGATCTGAAAAATGTCACACTTTCAGGAGGTTTTCTTTTAAAAAAAAAAAAAAATTTAAAAATGTGGGAGAAAATTAGAAAAACTGTTTAGCACTTAGTTTTTGTTTCATATTCTTTTTTTTTTAATCATTCTAACATATTTGCTTTAGAAATAACATAATGATAGGGCTTCCCTGGTGGCTCAGGGGTAAAGAATCTACCTGCCAATGTGGGGGGAACGGGTTTGATCCCTGATCCAGGAAAATCTCACTTGCTACAGAGCAACTAAGCTTGTTCAGTTCAGTTCATTTCAGATGCTCAGTCATGTCTGACTCTTTGCAACCCCATGGACTGCAGCATGCCAGGCCTCCCTGTCCATCACCAACTGCCAGAGTTTACTCAAACTCATGTCCATTGAGTCGGTGATGTCATCCAACCACCTCATCCTATGTGGTCCCCTTCTCCTCCCGCCTTCAATCTTTCCCAGAATCCGGGTCTTTTCAAATGAGTCAGTTCTTCGCATCAGGTGGCCAAAGTACTGGAGTTTCAGTTTCAGCATCAGTCCATCCCATGAATATTCAGAACTTATTTCCTTTAGGACGGACTGGTTGGATCACCTTGCAGTGCAAGGCACTCTCAAGAGTCTTCTCCAACACCACAGTTCAAAAACATCAATTCTTCGGCATTCAGCTTTCTTTATAGTTCAACTCTCACATTCATACATGACCACTGGTAAAACCATAGCCTTGATGAAACGGACCTTTGTTGGCAAAGTCATGTCTCTGCTTTTTAACATGCTGTCTTGTTATAAAAGACATAACTTTTGGTCATAACTTTTCTTACAAGAAGCAAGAGTCTTTTAATTTCATGGCTGCAGTCACCATCTGCACTGATTTTGGAGCCCTGACAAATAAAGTCTCTCACTGTTTCCACTGTTTCCCATCTATTTACCATGAAGTGATGGCACCAGATGCCATGATCTTAGTTTTCTGAATGTTGAGCTTTAAGCCAACTTTTTCACTCTCCTCTTTCACTTTCATCAAGAGGCTCTTTAGTTCCTCGCTTTCTGCCATAAGGATGGTGTCATCTGCATATCTGAGGTTATTGATATTTCTCCCTTCAGTCTTGATTCCAGCTGGTGCTTCATCCAGACCAGCATTTCTCATGATGTACTCTGCATATAAGTTAAATAAGCAGGGTGACAATATACAGCCTTGACGTACTCCTTTCCTATTTGGAACCAGTCTGTTGTTCCATATCCAGTTCTAACTGTTGCTTCCTGACCTGCATACAGGTTTCTCAAGAGGCAGGTCAGGTGGTCTGTTATTCCCATCTCTTGAACAATTTTCCAGTTTGTTGTGATCCACACAGTCAAAGGTTTGGCATAGTCAATAAAGTAGAAGTAGATGTTTTTCTAGAACTCTCTTGCTTTTTTGATAATCCAACAGATGTTGGCAAATTCATGTCTGGTTCCTTTGCCTTTTCGAAAACCAGCTTGAACATCTGGAAGTTCACGGTTCACATACTGCTGAAGCCTGGCTTGAAAAATTTTGAGCATTACTTTACTAGCGTGTGAGATGAGTGCAATTGGGCAGTAGTTTGAACATTCTTTGGCATTGCCTTTCTTTGGGATTGAAATGAAAGCTGACCTGTTCCAGACCTGTGGCCCCTGCTTAGTTTTCCAAATTTTCCAAATTTTCTGGCATATTGATTGAAAGTGCAGCACTTTCATAGCATCATCTTTTAGGATTTGAAATAGTTCAACTGGAATCCCATCACCTATGTTAGCTATGTTCATAGTGATGCTCCCTAAGGCCCATTTGACTTTGCATTCCAGGATGTCTGGCTCTAGGTGAGAGATCACACCATTGTGATTATCTGGATTGTGAAGATCTTTTTTGTACAGTTCTTCTGTGTATTCTTGCCACCTCTCCTTAACATCCTTTGCTTCTGTTAGGTCCATACTATTTCTGTCCTTTATTGAGTCCATCTTTGTATGAAATGTTACCTTGGAATCTCTAATTTTCTTGAAGAGATCTCTAGTCTTTCCCATTCTATTGTTATCCTCTATTTCTTTGCATTGATCATTGAGGAAGGCTTTCTTATCTCTCCTTGCTATTCTTTGGAACTCTGCATTCAAATGGGTTTATCTTTCCTTTTCTCCTTTGCCTTTTGCCTCTCTTCTTTCACAGTTATTTGTAAGGCCTCCTCAGACAGCCATTTTTCTTTTTTGCATTTCTTTTTCTTAGGGATGGTCTTGCTCCCTGCCTCCTATACAATATCACAAACCTCCACCCATAGTTCATCAGGCACTCTGTCTATCAGATCCAATTTTATTGAAATCTATTTCTCACATCCACTGTATAATCGTAAGGGATTTGATTTAGGTCATACCTGAATGGTCTAGTGGTTTTTCCTACTTTCTTTAATTTAAGTCTGAATTTGGCAATAAGGAGTTCATGATCTGAGCCACAGTCAGCTCCCGGTCTTGTTTTTGCTGACTGTATAGAGCGTCTCCATCTTTGGCTGCAAAGAATATAATCATTCCGATTTTGGTGTTGACCATCTGGTGATGTCCATGTGTAGAGTCTTCTCTTGTGTTGTTGGAAGAGGGTGTTTGCTATGACCAGTGCATTCTCTTGGTAAAACTCTTGTTAACCTTTACCATGCTTCATTCTGTATTCTTGTATTCTGTATTCCTATATTTTGTAAATTTGCCTGTTACTCCAGGTGTTCTTGACTTCCTACTTTTGCATACCAGTACCCTATAATGAAAAGGACATCCTTTTCGGGTGTTAAACTAAGCTTGTACACCACAACAATTGAACCCATACTCTAGCACCTGGGTAGTGCAACTACTAAGCCCACACACCCTAGAGCCTGTGCTCCACCACAAGCGAAGTGACTGCAATAGGAAGCCCATGCACCAAAAGAAAGAATAGCTCCTCCTCACTGAAACTAGAGAAAATCTCAAGCAGCAATGAAGACCCAGAAGAGCCAAAGATAAATAAATAAATAATTTTTTAAAAAAGGAATAATATAATGATAAAAAAAATCTGAAGGGAGAAATGGAGACCTACTAAACTATTAAATTGTATTATGGACACAGTCATATATTTCCTTTAGATTGATGGGGGAAAAAAACCAAAATTGTTTCTCAGTTTCATTCTCAGATTTCACACTGAATTTATGCTATTCAGTCACTACATTAAAACTAATGAAAAGGTCTACTACTACTAAACTAAAACTACTTCAAGGTCTACATATTTTCTTACTGGCTTCTACCAAAAAATGTCATTTAAATAGATACCCTACTTTTATATTAGAAAGAAAAAGTTTACCTAGAAAATCATAATGAAGAAAAAAAAACAAAGTCTTTCTAGGAGAAAAAATTGAATAAATGGTTTGAAAGAAAAGCTAATATGTTCTTGAAGAGTCATATTTCATCAAAGTGAGAAATTTCTGTTTCCACAGTTAGAGTGAATGTGTATAAAATGCAGATTAGGCAGAAGGTTTTTTTGGCCATTTTGATCAGAAGATGAGCCTTCATGTGTTGAAATGTTTCCATTATTTTGAGAGTAAAAACTGCCGTCAAGTGGATTTCCCAGATTAAGCCAGCTGATTCACTATATTAGTGTTTGTTTTGGTGTCATGTAGATAAGGAATTTCAGGAAAGGATTTAAAATCTGAAAGTCATTAAGGTCTACTCTTAAAATTCCAGGTTGGTTTGAGTGTAAATTTAGGACCAGAGCTAGAAGGGCCCTGGCATCTGCTGTGGGAACATATGAGCAGCTCTGGCTTCTGTTAATAAGGGCGCAAATAGAGTATGTTGTATAAACATGCCGAGCAATGGAAAGTAGGTTGCCCTAAAATAGAAATAGCATACCAGTTATACTGAATATCCCAAAAAGGACAGACTAATACCACTAATTAGTAAGTGCTAAAAATAGTACTACAATTAGAAAACGGCAATTTTATTCCAAGAGGTAGCACTGAAACTTCCCAGGTGGCGCCAGTGGTAAAGAACCCGCCTGTCAGTGCAGGTTAGATATAAAAGACCCAGCTTCAGCCTCTGTGCTGGGAAGATCCCCTGGAGGAGGGCACCACAACCCATTCCAGTATTATTGCCTACAGAATCCCAAGGACAGAGGAGCCTAGCAGGTCTCACAGAATCAGACACGTCTGAAGGGACTTAGCACATACCACGCAAACTAGCGTCTGTAAAGTGATTCCAAAATGATTTCATAAACAGTGGCAGAAGGGTAGTAAAATATTGAAACCATGCAACCCAGACTGGGACTCAAACCCACTGTCTTTTAACTGAGATCATACCTGGTCTCAGGACTTAGTGAACCTGGGGTTCTTAATGTCTCATTATAGAAGGAATTCAGTGAGAGACAAAGTGGTAGGTAAGAAGTGGATTTATTTAGAGAGAAACACATTGGAGAGACAGAATGCAGTCACCTCAAACGATGAGAACAGCTCTGGGAGGAAAACACTCCACAGAGTGTGGGCCATCTCAGAAAGCAAGAGGCCTTAAAATATGGCACGGTTAGTTTTTATGGGCTAATGAGTGGGAGAGGATTACTCCAACTATTGTGGAGAGGAGGCAGACATTTCCAGGAATTGGGCCACCAGCTCAGAATAGTGATGACATTGATGAGTGTGTCATTTAGCATGCTAATGCATTACAATGAGCTTATCAGTTCAGTTCAGTTCAGTTGCTCAGTCATGTCTGACTTTTTGTGACCCCATGGACTGTGGCATGCCAGTCTTCCCTGTCCATCACCAACTCCTGGAGTTTACTCAAACTCATGTCCATTGAGTCAGTGATGCCATCCAGCCATCTCAACCTCTGTTGTCCCCTTCTTCTCCTGCCTTCAATCTTTCCCGGCATCAGGGTCTTTTCAGATTAGTCAGTCTTCATATCAGGTGGGCAAAGTATTGGAGTTTCAGCTTCAGCATCAGTCCTTCCAATGAATATTCAGAACTGATTTCCTTTAGGATGGACTGTTTGGATCTCTTTGCTGTCCAAGGGACTCTCAAGTGTCTTCTCCAACACCATAGTTCAAAACCATCAATTCTTTGGCGCTCAGCTTTCTCTATAGTCCAACTCTCACATCCATATGTGACTACTGGAAAAACCATGTTTTTGACTAGACAGACCTTTGTTGGCAAAGTAATATCTCTGCTTTTTAATATGTGGTCTAGGTTGGTCATAACTTTTCTTCCAAAGAGCAAGCATCTTTTAATTTCATGGCTGCAGTCGCCATCTGCAGTGATTTTGGAGCCCCCACAAATAAAGTCTCTCACTGTTCCCACTGTTTCCCCATCTATTTGCCATGAAGTGATGGGACCAGATGCCATGGCCTTAGTTTTCTGAATGTTGAGTTTTAAACCAAATTTTTCACACTCCTCTTTAACTTTCATCAGGTATTCCATCACCTCCACTAGCTTTGTTCGTAGTGATGCTTTCTAAAGCCCACTTGACTTTGCATTCCAGGATGTCTGGTCTATATCACACCATTGTGGTTATCTGGATCATTAAGACCTTTTTTTGTATAGTTCTTCTGTGTATTCTTGCCATCTCTTCTTATGCTTCTGTCAGGTCCATACCGTTTCTACCCTTTATTACACAATGAGTGTATAATGAGGCTCAAGATCTACTGGAAGTTGAATCTTCTGCTATCCTGGTTGGTTCTAACTAGTTTTTGTCATGTCCTCAATGGCTATGTCATTATCTTAGAGGTTGTGTCCTGCCCATTTTCCTCCTGTTTCAATGAGTTCACAATCAGAAAAATTATTGAAAATAACTGCAGCCAAGTTCAGAGACCTGGGATCACAGCTCCAGGATGTAGTAGGTATGACTAATTTTCACTGACCTAGGCTATGCCTAGAGTTTGTGCTCCCATTTTAATATCTCTATGTTGCTATGAAACAGACAAACTAAGGAACAAAGCTTTGCTGAACCATAAGAGCGAGCTGGGCAAGCACATAAGAGAATCGTAGAAGCTTGGTTGAAAAGAAGACACTGACTGAAAAGATGTTTGTTTAGAGTTTTATCCTTAGAATGACAGCAGAGGAAAGGAAGGAAAGAAGGCTGGGGTTTTGATGGAACAGGCTCTGAGAGATTGGGGCTTCAGGCTGTTCCAAGCAAGAATGGTAACTAAAGATCTTTCTGAATCTGTGACTCTTAAATGGTGTGATACAGAAAAAAAAAAAAAAAAGAAAGAAAGAAAAGAAAACTAATAGAATTTTCTTGGACTGTTCCTTGAACTTTGTTGCTCAAAATTTTCTAAGCAGATAGGGTAGAGGGAGCCCCAGAGAAAAAGAACCAGAGATGGCTATCTTGACATAAGAGAAGCCATTTTTGGTCTAAGCCATTTTGTGATCTCAGCCTGACCACAATGCTTGCCCTTAACCAGGTCTCAGTAATTAATGGTCTTAAGGGAACAAAAGAATGCAGTAACAAAGGACCATTATTGGGCAAGAGAAGTAACAATAGTAAAGACAATAAACCACTTGTAAAAGACTCCTAGTTCTGTCTCAATGGCAAAGATTAGCCTGAAGCACTTTCTTGAGCTCTCTTGCAGAATTTAAGCCCCTGGATCCAGGGAAAGTTGGAGGAGTTGCAGGCCCGGCCACTGGTTTACACAAATTGGGTCAGCCAGCAGACAAATGACAAAATGTGTGAGCTACAAAGTGCTGCCTCACTTCTGCCCTCAAAATCTTGCACAAGAATATATCTTGTGACTTACCCTAACCAGAAACATACAAGAAAATTCACTCTGAGAAACAGATGTCAGGCTAGCCAACTCAACACAATACAAAGTCTATGCAAATTATGTGTCTAAGTAGCCTATGCAAATTATGTGTGTATGCCAAATGACATCACAGTCTGGTGTATAAATAATAATACAACTTATTGAATACTTTCTGTGTTCTATTCTTTGGGCATTAAGTCATTGAATTATCATAACTCAACACTGAGGGACTATTTTTGTTCCCATTTTCCAGATGTGGAAACTGAATCAAATATAATTAAGTAAAAAAAAAAAAGTTAAGTAACTTGTGTAAGGCCAGAGAGCCAATGAGTATTAGCAACAACAGAATTTAAACTATCCAGGCAGTCTAGCTGCAGAGCCTCTGCCCTTACCTACTACCTCGCTACAGCAGCCAGACAGACAAGGTGAGAAAGGCTCTGGCAGAACTGAGTCAAAAGAGGACACAATGTAATTTCAGCCTGACAAGAGCAAAGGGACCTGAGCCACACAGTCAGCAGGGATTTCCCGTTGTGAGCAGCATAGCACTCTTCACCTGATTAAATGAATGATCCAAATTTTTCATGAATTTTCTTTATAGATTTCTCTTTTCACGTACAGTTTTTTGGCTGAAAATAATTAATAGCAAGCAGTACAGCTCTTAAATAGTGAACAGCTTAACTTAATGGGAACCAGCTGAACTATTTCTGATAGAGGAAGAGGATGTAGGGAGGAGCCAACACTTCTGAGAACATCATTAATAAACAGTGAACAAGTGGGACTTTCCAGCTGGTCCAGTGGCTAAGACTCCATCCTCCCAATGCAAGGAGCCTGTGTTTGATCCCTGGTCAGGGAACTAGATCCCACATGCCATAACTAAGACCCAGCACAGCTACATGCATACATATATACATACGTATTTTAAAAAAGAATAAACAAGTGAATAAAGTATAAAGAATGAAGCATTAGCTAAGGCCATGAAGAATGTTTTTTTTTAATTGTCAATCCCTACTAAATGAGAGATGCTTTTGCCAGATGATATTAAGTGCTCGAGCTAAATGTGCATGCAGTTTTCCTCGTCCATTCACAAAACGCCAGAGTTTCACAGCAAAATGCTTCCTCTTTGTCCCTGTGGGCAGATTTTTTTAAATGTCCCACTTAAGTTCTTGGAGGGAAAGGCAGTGGGAATCAAGGTACGTCAGTATGATTATGGCTGTCTGGCTGGAAGGCTTGCGCAATTCTGTGTGTCTCAGCATTTGAAGGTTAGAACGCATTTGGCGTTTTCTGTGACAATGGCTTTGTATTGCACAAGTCCCGAACTGCTCTCAATCACTCAGCCACTTCCCCCTTGCATGGATGGCAGGCATTTCCTTCAGGGCAAGGATGCCCTGGAGACGCACTTTGGGTCTAATGTGTCTCACCTGCCAAACGCTGTAGACCCACACTTGGCACCGACCTAGCCCACTCCTCGCGGGTGTTCGGCGGCTCTATTCTGTAAAGCTAATTTGTGGGAAATCCTGAAACTACAGCTCTCTACAAATACTCCACATAATGTGCATTTCCCCCAGAATGATTCATTAAAAGCCTTGTCTGCAGATCACCCACTGGCTCCGGCCCCAGACCGTCTCCCGGTAGGCAATGGATTCCGCTGGCCACGGGTGCCAAGTCCAGGAATCTCCTCTCCTCCTCTCCTGAGTCTTTTGAGTCCCTGCTGATTCCCCAAAACACTCTCCCAAACTTTTTAAATTCCTCTAAATCAAATCACTGCCTCTCCTTCTCACAGACTTATCTGACAAGTCCCGACTACTGTCCTCTATCCGATTTCAAATACTTGGGATGTACCCCTGCTTTTTCAGCCTTTATTTTAGTTTCAAGGTACTAGTGAGCAGCTCAGATGCAATCCTTTCCTGACGCCACCAGGCGGTTAATTATTTTTCCTTTAGTACTTCCACAAAGTGGTTTAGACTTCTCTTTCTTTCATGCTCTTCTTTTATTTCTTGTTTTTTAATTGACACAAAATACTACTATGGCCTCTTGTAAAAGATCAAAGCCCTAGATTCCAATTCTGCCTCCTTCAGGAACCATGTGATGTTGTTCAAGTCACCTCATCTTTCTGGTACTCCGTTTTCTCATCTGCAATGTATTAGTAATAATCATGATAAAATGTAACAATAGTTTTAACAAGATCTAGCACATACAGTGCTTTCTATGTGCCAGGAACTCTAAGAGTGAACATATGTTAATTTTTTAAAAATGCAGAAGCATGATTAAATAATTTTTTAGCAAATCCATACCATAGGGTATTATGTAGCCATTAAACATAATGAGGTATAATAACATTAAGCTACATCGCTGATATAATATTAAGTATGTCTCTCTCTGACTCTTTAAAAATATATTCACAGAGACATGCATATATGGTTTGAATTTTTACAAAGCATGTGTTTATACGTCTATATAGTTTAAATTTTTCAATGAACATTTTGAAAATAAAATAAATAGATAAGTTGACTTAAAAATAAATTATAATTTTAACAAACATACCAGAACTGGTGGCTTGAGTGAATTAATGTTACTGCTTGTGAAACTAGAAACTGCTATTGTATTATCCCTATTCCAATCACAATTTTTAAAATATTTTGATATATACCTTTAAGAACTGCCAACTAAACCAGGCTTGCATTTTTCTGATTATACTCAGTGAGATAGACTTCTACTTTGGGAATGGTTATTTTTTAACAGAAAAGATTATTTGTTACCATGACTGAAATTGCTTATCAGGTGGGTAATGCTGATTCTAATTAAAACTATCACAGACTTTTCTCATTCAAGGCCCTTTAAATTTTAGTTTTTAAAAGATTGTTTTAAATTGAGATATGTACATTAAAAAAAATTATTTATTTATTTGACTGCAAGCAGGATCTCTGGTGTGCCATACAGCTCTTCCATTGTGGCTCCTGGACTCTCAAGTTGGGAAACTCGGCCTCTGGAGATTGAGGGCTTAGTAGTTGCCTCCCATGGGCTTAGTTGCCTGTGGGATCTTATTTCCCCAACCAAGGATCATACCCACATCCCCTGCATTGGGAGGCAAGTTTTTAACCACAGGACCACCAGGGAAGTCCCCGAAGCCCTGCAATTTTTAAAAAATGTTGTAGGGGCAACAGTTCAGTCCTTTCACAGGATATAGAGCTTCCAAAATGTTTCCAACGCCTGTTTCAAAATAATAAGCTTAATTATGCTTTGCAGGAAGAAATCTGCACATTTATTGAAATTATGATGCTTAGATCCCATTCTTCTAGTTAGCTGCCGATTGGAGCCAATCTGTAAAACTTTTCAATAATTTCATCAGGCCTAGAAGTTGCTAGCTAAATGCCTTATTTATCATGTTTTACAGTTCAGTCAGTAAGTTGTGTCTGACTCTTTGTGAGTCCATGGACTGCAGCACACCAGGCCCTCTGTCCTTCACCATCTCCCAAGTTTGCTCAAATTCATGCTCATTGAGAAGGTGATGCTATCCAACCATCACATTCCCTGCCACTCCCTTCTCCTGCTCTCAATCTTTACCAGCATCAGAGTCTTTTCCGATGAATCAGCTCTTCTCGTCAGGTGACAGTCAGGTGTGTACTCCACGGATCACAGCCTTGTGGTGGTGAAGCGGCTTCGTATTCAGCAGTTTGAATTTTTTAATCTTCTTTTTATAAAACACTCTTACCATTACTTTATCTCTATAGGTAACTTTTATATATAATACATTTCACTTAATACTATATAACATAACTTATTCTTGTTTTTAAATGAAAAAAATTTATTTTAGTTTTACCTGTAACTACTACCATCACAAGTAGCCTACCTTAAAAATGCTGTTCCTTCAAGCTGAAATCCAATACAGTGACTTGCTGGCCCATCTCCAACAAGTATCTAGCTCTGCACTGTGGCTTGTCTATATATCTTTTATTCAGTAAAAGAGGGGAACGTCTGTCTGAGATTAATCTCTCAGCCCACTCTCTGAGACTTGCTCCACCATATAGATCAATTCATCTTTATCATCAGCTCCTCTTTTCACTCAGTTTTTGCTCTTTCGTGTTTAAACAAGTCAGGTCTCTCCCACAGAGACCTGAGAGAAAGGGACCGAAAGAGAAAGAGACAATCATGGCGAGAGAGAAAACCTTGATCCTAGGTCTCCTTCCAGTGTCTGAACCATCCCAGGACTCCTTCTTTAAAACAAGTCAGTGCCCTCTTAAATTACTCTCACATTCTTCTAAAGCCATAGAGTTAGGGTTATGCCCCAATCACTCCAATAAAAGCATCAGCGGTGTTCACTAATGACCATCCATTGTCTAAACCCAAGGGATAATTTTCAGGCATCTTACTTGAATTCCTTGGCATTGCACATTTCACACTGTTCACTACTTCTTCCTTGAAGCGTTTAGATTGGCTTCTGTGAAATCACACCCTTTCTGTTCTTCTACTTCCTGTTCCCTTTTTTGTGTATTTTGCAGATTCATCATCTAAAACTTGATGCCCCCCAGAATTCCATCATGGGCCCTCTCTCTTCTCCATCTATACACTTAGGCTTATCATCTCTTCTTTGTTCAAGGCCTCAAATGCTACTTCTGCCTGCTGGCATCCTAACCTTCGAGCCTAAGCTGGCCTTTGTCCCCTGAGGGCCATCCTGAACTCATCATGTGGCCCCACAAACTCTCTTGTCCTTCCTGTCCCTTTTTGGCAAATGGCACCATCCATTTCACAAAAATACATGGAGTCCTCCTAGGATTTGTCTCTCTTCCTCATTTCCCATATCCATTGATCTTCAAACCTTGCCAATTCTATTTATTAAATGCATCTTCAAGTATTCATTTAGCACTTTTCCACTTCTTATCGAGATTGCTGTCATAGCCTCACTACACCTCTGATTTTAGTTTTATCTCTTCCGGTATAACCTCCCCAACATCATCACAAGAAACATTCTAATACACAGATCAGTAACTCCTCATCAATTTCCAGTGAAAACCTAAACCTAAGACTACATAATCTGGCCCCTGCCTGCCTTCCCAGTTTTATCTTCTCTGAACTCCACAGACATCCTGAGATCTGGCCACACGCAACAACTGAAATTTTGTAAACGTATCACACTCTCTTCCCACACTTTCCCATTGTTTTCCGTCTTCCTCTTTTCTTCTCAGCATTGCTAATTATTACTTCTTGGGAAATAGTTTCACTTCTATCAAGATTTATCGGGCCTTCCCTGGCAGTCCAGTGGTTAAGACGCTGCTCTTCCATGGCAGGGGCGCGAGTTGGATGCCTGCTTGGGGAACTGAGATCGCACATGCTGTAGAGCGGAGTCAAAAAAAAAAAAAAAAAGAACAGATTTATCTTATCTGAACTTTTAATGAAATTGCTTAGAATTGAAAAAAGTGACTTTCCTTCAGGAATCCTTAGATCTCTGTCTCTCTTATTACGTGTACAATACCAGGTCTCTTATTTGCAAGTTCTGAAATTAAACCCAAATCAGACTTTAAAATAGGGTAAAGGAGGACCGAACAGAATGCAGTATGTAAAAACTAGTGGAAAGCCTGTGATGTAAATTTTAAAGTATAGCTGAATAGAGTGGCCTAACCAATTTCCTCAGGAGCCTTTTCTCCATCTTTATCTTTGTTTTTCTCTATGTTGGCCTCATTTTCAGACAAGCTGTCACTGCTAACTGCTACCTTTAAGTCACTTCAGTCGTGTCCGACTCTGTGCAACCGCCTAGACGGCAGTCCACCAGGCTCCCCCATCCCTGGGATTCTCCAGGCAAGAATACTGAAGTGGGTTGCCATTTCCTCCTCCAATGCATGAAAGTGAAAAATGAAAGCGAAGTCGCTCAGTCATGTCCGACTCTTAGCGACCCCATGGACTGCAGCCCACCAGGCTCCTCCATCCATGGGATTTCCCAGGCAAGAGTACTGGAGTGGGGTGCCATTGCCTTGCCCGAAGCTGTCACTACCTGATAGCAAAGAAGGTTGTCAGCTGCTTTCTTGAAACTTCCATCAAAAATTATAGGATGAATAGAAAAAAAGAAAAAAAATCCTAGGATGGTTTCTCATTGACCTAACTACGGCCACATGTCTGTTTCCCTGAATAATCACTTTGGTTAGGACAAAGAGATATCTTGACTTGCCAGGCCCAGGCCATAGGCCAGGCATAGGTGTTGGGGTAGTGGGTGGGGTCATAAATTGAAAATGGGAGAAATGATTCCATTCAAAACATGGTAGACATAGAAGGGTACATATGTACCCCATTTTCAAAGGAGAATGAAAAATCCTAGGAATTTTTCATGCCATGCCTAGAAGGAATGGCAACCCTTCTCACTATTTTTATATAGTGTGTTTGCCTGCCTACTCACTGATTTGTGAGTTCTTTCAGGGGAGGTAGAGATTATATTTTCACGTATGTAACCCAAGCATAAAGTATACCACATGTTAGTATTCTTGTGAGAACTTCATAAAATAATGTATTTAAAGTCTTTCAAGCATTTAGCCACACACAAAAAAAGAAATCTTGCCATTTGCAACAACATGGATGGACTTGTAGGGCATTATGCCAAGTGAAACAGGTAAGAGAAACACTACAGATTTCCCTTATATGTAGAACATAAAAAATAAAACAAAATAGACAACAAAAAATAATAAAACAAAACAAAATAAAAGCCAAGCTCATAGACACATACAGGGATCAAAGTGGTAGATGCCGGAGGTGGGGGGGGGGGGTGGACAAAAATGGGTAAAAGGGTCAAAAGGTCAAAACTTCCAGCTGTAAAATAAGTCACAGGGATGTACTATATAGCACAGTGAATAAAGTCAACAATACTGTATTTTATATATTTGAAAGTTGCTAAGAGAATAAATATTAAGATCTCATCACAAGAAAAAGAATGGTTTGTAACTATGTATGGTGACAAATGTTGATCAGACTTACTGTGGTGATCATTTTGCAGTATATATATAGACCTAATCATTATTCTGTATGCTTGAATCATATACATTGTTATATGTCAATTATACCTCAAAAAATAAAGCATTGATTACAAAGTCAGATATATAATAAACAATACTATTAGCATTAATGTTTCATATATAGAGTGAAAAAGGTAGTATGAAATAAGCTTCATTTGTATAGCCAAAGTACTGAAGAAATTCATATGCACGTTTGATTTTTTTTTTTCCTTTTTGGCTGTGTTTAGTTCCCCAACCAGGGATTGAACCTGGGCCTGTGGCAGTGAAAGTGTGGAGTACACGGAACTGTCAGCGAATTCCCATCATATGCGTGACTTTGTTGTTTAGTTGCTAAATTGTGTCCAACTCCTTGCAACCCCATGGGCTGTAGTTCACCAGGCTCCTCTGTCCATAGAATTTCCCAGGCAAGACCACTGGAGAGGGTTGCCATTTCCTTCTCCTGGGGATCTTCCTGACCCAGGGATGGAACCCAGGTCTCCTGGTTGGCAGGCAGATTCCGTACCACTGAGCCAATGCATTACTACCATTAGAGAAAACAGTTTCACCTTCAAGTGACGGAATAACCATCCACAAGTGAATTAAACTTAAGAGATTTGTTATCTCACATAGCAAGGAGTCTAGAAGCCACATGGTGATAAAGAGATGGTTAGATCAGTGGCTAAAAGAAATAATCAAAGATCCAGAGTACTTACATCTTTCAGTTTTGCCATGCTCACAGGGTAAGTCAGTTCTCTTCGTGGTCACAAGAGACTGTTGAAGCTCCTAGCAGTATGTTCTTGCATACCACATGGCCTAAATGCAGAAAAAAGGGATACCTTTTCTCATGGTTCTCTTTTTAAGAATAAAGAGTTTTCTCAGAATTGTCCCTGTCCCCAGCCAATTACTACTACATATCTTTGGTCAGAATTGGGCTGGAGTGAGATCAAAGTGATCTCATAGATCAAGCAAGACATTTTCAAAAGGAGCATGTACCTTCTAACATTGGTGACCCAGCCAATATGGAGGGCCTTGGGATATACCTATAGTGTTGGCAAAAAATGAAATCAGCCACGTTTTGTAGGCACTTCCAAATATGTGTTCACTGTTGCATTCAATACATCCATAGTGTCTACAGTAAAATTACTATTTTTCCCTACTGTCCCCTGATTTTATCCCTTGGTATACACACAGTTAACTGCTGAGGGAACTGGGTATGCTTCTTATTTTCATTTGCTCCTACAAAAATGAAAGCATATTGGTGAGTTGGCTCCCCCAAATGGAAACAGGCTATATATGTTCTACATTTTCAAACTGATGCACATTATTTGCATGATAGAATGTGTCAGCTATCGATTTATTGCCTTTTATTTCCACCCTTCTTTGCACTGTTTTGTGATTCTGGAGCTGCCTTTTTAAACATTTCTCCTTTGATTTGCATCTGCCTGCAATGCAGGAGACCTGGGTTCAATCCCTGGGTCAGGAAGATCCCCTGGAGAAGGAAATGGCTACCCACTCCAGCATTCTTGCCTGGAGAATCCCATGGACGGAGGAGCCTGGTGGGCTACAGTCCACGGGGTCGCAAAGAGTCGGACACGACTTCACTTTCACTTTGATTTCTCCTGGCTCAGTTTTAGACTTTGTCAACACAGGGTGCTAGAGGGACACCAAGAGGCCAGAGCAGGAGGAGGAGTCTTCCCTTCCTGCTTCCAGAGGGGTGTTTCTGGCCTGGCAGCCAGTTGATGGGCTCACATTATCAGCTCTGCTCATGGACACTCTGACAAGCTTTTCTGGCCCACCCTGCAGGTCGGTCCATGCTATGGCTACACCCTCAGCAAGTTTCTTTCCACTAGCCCACTGCATGTTCCTGTGGCAGCCACACCCTCTCCAGAGGTCTGAATCTGTCTTGGGCAAAGGGAGAGCTCTTCTAGATTCTTCTTTCCTTCCTTCAAGTTCTTCAGCACAAGGATTAGTAAATTCTTTCTGTATTTACTACCTCTGTACTTCTTAGACCTTTATTTCCCCCTTTTTATGGGTTGACAATTTTTCATATCAAATTGTCTCTGTTTACATTATCTTTGTGGTTTCTTTTGACTGGATTCCGTCCCAATTCCTTCAAAATTTATGGTTTTGAGTGCCGGGTTTTTTTGTTTTTGTTTTTTTTTTTAAATTTTCTTGGCTGCTCCATGCAACATGTGGGATCTTAGTTCCCCAACCAGGGATTGAACCGTCACCCCTTGCACTGGAAGTGTGGAGTCTTACCACTGAACCACCAGGGAAGGCCCTTGAGTGTCTGAGTTTAAAATTCAATTTAAATAAATATTTATTAAGAAACTATTGTACTATTTGCATATTAGTTTATTATTAAACATATTAGTTTAAATATTAGGAATAATGTACAAACTCCTTAATTCATGGAGTTTACAGTCTACTAGAGATTCAGCAGAGATTCTAGGAGAGATTCTGGCAGAGATTCAGGTGATAAAATTAAATAAATACAAAACTCAAGATAGTGATCAGTGGTATAAGGAAAATATGAATGTTTAAGAGACCAGTGAGTAAAAATAAATCAGAGGATAGGAGACCATGTGTTGTGTGCTCCGCTTAGTCGCTCAGTCATATCCGACTCTTCGTGACCCCGTGGATCATAATCCGCCAGGTTCCTCTATCCATGGGGATTCTCCAGGCAAGAATACTGGAGCGGGTTGCCATGCCTTCCTCCAGGAGATCTTCTCAACCTAGGGACTGAACCTAGGTCTCCCGCACTGCAGGCAGATGGGGGTAGCATAATCAAGAAAGAATTATCTGAGGAGGTAACATTTGAGCAGAGATCTGAATCATGGGAAGGAGTGAACAGTTTGCAAAACAGCAAACATCTGTTGTGGCTGGAGCAGGGTCTAAAAAGAATAGACGGGTAGAAAGTGGGGCCAGAAGTCAGCAGATAATGCGGAACTAGGTAGGCAATGAAAAGTTTAGATGTTATTCTAAAGATGATGGGAAGCCATTGGAATGTTTTAAACAGGAATGAAACAATCTACTTTATGTTTTAGAGGACCCCTTTGACTGTTGTATAAAGCATAAACTCTCTGAAGTCAAGAATAGAAATAGGTATACAACAGAAGAACTATACAAAACAGATCTTCATGACCCAAATAACCATGATGGTGTGATCACTCACCTAGAGCCAGACAGCCTGGAATTCTGAATCAAGTGGACCTTAGGAAGCATCACTACGAACAAAGTTAGTGGAGGTGATGGAATTCCAGTTGAGCTATTTCAAACCCTAAAAGATGATGCTATTAAGGTGCTGCACTCATTATGCCAGCAAATTTGGAAAACTCAGCAGTGGCCACAGGACTGGAAAAGGTCAGTTTTCATTCCAATCCCAAAGAAAGGCAATGCTAAAGAATGCTCAAACTACTGCACAATTGCACTCATTTCATATGCTAGCAAAGTAATGTTCAAAATTCTCCAAGACAGGCTTCAACAGTATGTGAACCGTGAACTTCCAGATATTCAAGTTGGATTTAGAAAAGGCAGAGGAACCAGATATTAAATTGCCAACCTCTGTTGGATCACTGAAAAAGCACAAGAGTTCCAGAAAAACATCTACTTATGCTTTATTGACTACGCCAAAGCCTTTAACTGTGTGGATCACAATAAACTGTGGAAAATTCCTCAAGAGATGGGAATATCAGACCACCTGATCTGCCTCCTGAGAAATCTGTATGCAGGTCAGAAGCAACAGTTAGAACTGGACATGGAACAACAGACTGGTTCCAAATTGGGAAAGGATTACATCAAGGCTGTCTATTGTCACTGTGCTTATTTAACAAATGCAGAGTATATCATGAGAAATACTGGGCTGGATGAAACACAAGTTGGAATCAAAATTACCAGGAGAAATATCAATAACCTCAGATATGCAGATGACTCCACTCTTATGGCAGAAAGTGAAGAAGAACTAAAGAGCCTCTTGATGGAAGTGAAAGAAGAGAGTGAAAAAGTTGGCTTAAAACTCAACATTCAGAAGACTAAGATCATGGCATCGGGTCCAATCACTTCATTGCAAATGGTGACTGCAGCCATGAAATTAAAAGACGCTTACTCCTCGGAAGAAAAGCTCTCACCAACCTAGACAGCATATTAAAAAGCAAAGACATTACTTTGCCAACAAAAGTCCTTCTAGTCAAAGCTATGGTTTTTCCAGTAGTCATGTATGGATGTGAGAGTTGGACTATAAAGAAAGCTGAGCACCGAAGAATTGATGTTTTTGAACTGTGATGTTGGAGAAGACTCTTGAGAGTCCCTTGGACTGCAAGGAGATCCAACCAGTCCATCCTAAAGGAGATCAGTCCTGAATATTCATTAGAAGGACTGATGCTGAAGCTGAAACTCCAATACTTTGCCACTTGATGTGAAGAACTGACTCATTTGAAAAGACCCTGATCCTGGGAGATTGAAGATAGGAGGAGAAGGTGATGACAGAGGATCACCTTGTTTGGATGGCATCACTGACTCTATGGACATGAGTTTGAGTAATTTCCAGAAGTTGGTGATGTACTGGGAAGCCTGGCGTGCTTTAGTCCATGGGGTCGTAAAGAGTCAGACACAACTGAGCAAGTAAACTGAATTGATACAAGTTAGGAGGCTATACTAGTCATCACAGAGATATTGTTGACATGGACTGAAATGGTAGCAATGGTAGCAGTAAACAATGGAGGGTAATAAGTGTAAGATAGAGCCCACAGATGTTACTGATTGATTATTAGTGGAGAATGAGAAGAAGTGAGGGATCAGAGATAACTCCCACCTTGCTGCTGCTGCTGCTGCTAAGTCACTTCAGTCGTGTACGACTGTATGAGACCCCATAGACGGCAGCCCACCAGACTCCTCTGTCCCTGGGATTCTCCAGGCAAGAATACTGGAGTGGGTTGCCATTTCCTTCTCCAATGCATTCATGCATGCTAAGTCGCTTCAGTCGTGTCCGACTCTGTGCGACCCTATGGACAGTAGCCCTCCAGGTTCCTCTGTCTACAGGATTCACCAGGCAAGAATATTGGAGTGGGCTGCCATTTCCTCCTCCCACATTGGGGCCTGAATAAATGGTTAACATATGTGAAATTTAGTGGGCTTTACATCGGCAGTTCTCAAACATCTTGGTCTCGGGACCCTTTTGTAAAAAAAACAAACAAAAAAATTGCTTATTAATTTGGCTACATTGGGTCTTAGTTGCAGCACATGGGATCTCTGTTGCATCATGTGGGGTCTCTAATTGCGGTGCACAGACTCTCTAGTTGTGATGTGTGGATACCAGATAGTGCAGTTTTCAGTAGCTGCAGCATGCAGGCTCTCTAGTTGGAAGGCAGATTCTTAATCACTGGACCACCAGGGAAGTCCCAGGATCCTTTTTTACTTTTAAAAATTGAGTAATTTAAAAAATGGGGCCTCCCAGGTGGCTCAATGGTAAAGAATCTGCCTGCCAATGCAGAAGATGTAGGAGATGTTCAATACTGGGTCAGAAAGATTTCCTGGAGGAAGAAATGACAACCCACTCCAGTATTCTTGCCTCAAAAATGCTATGCACAGAGGAGCCTGTCAGGCTACAGTCCATAGAGTCACAAAGAGTCAGACAAACTGAGCAACTGAGCATACAGAATTTTTAAAATGTTTTCATTTATATGGAATACATAAATATTTATCATATTAAAAGTAAAACAGAAAATATTTAAATATGTATTTATTAATTCACTTAAAAACAATAAATCCATAGCATGTGGACATAAATGGCATTCTTTATGAAAAATACCATATTCTATGACAATTATTCTATGGAACAAAAACTGTTTTGTGAGAAGAGAGGCATAGTTTTATATTTTCCAAATCTCATTAACGTCTGGCTTAATAAAAGACAATTGTACAGTATTCTTAAATCTGCTTCCTTACTCCAGTATTCTTGCCTGGAAAATTCCAAGGACAGAGGAGTCTCACAGGCCACAGTCCGTGGGGTTGCGAAGAGTTAGACATGACTGAGTGCACACACACACATGCCATCTGTTACGATACATTGTTTTAGTTACACCACATGAAAAAAACCTCACCTCACATAGATATGTAGTTAGAAATGGAAGAGTTGTCTTAATAGCCTTTTCAGATCATTGCAGATATTCTTCTTTGACATTACACTAAAACTTCAGAAATATTTCTTAAAGGTGATCTGCAGTGAGTACTCTGAAACCATCTCAATGAACTTCTCATGCTGTTATAGTAAAATCTATTGGTCTGTTTGTACTTTGAATCGATTTTTTATCCACATGAGTTTGAGTGCATGAATGCCCAAAGATACCCAGAACACATTTGAGAATAACTGGGTCACATAACATTATTCACTAATTTAAAAAATACATATTGAGTTATTACCATAGGTCAGCCCTTGTTCTGTAAGCCAGCAATACAAAGAAATGATTTAACATGACCCTTTCTTTGTTACATAATTCTGAGCACACTACCTTTGAGGGCTCTATGCCCTATGACAGTACCACTTGGGGGACGGTTTCTTTCCCAAACAGTATTTTGTAAGCCAAAAAGTTTCAACTCCAAACCATTTAGGGAGTACTTACTCAACAACAAAAAAATTAAAAACAAAACAAAACACCCCAACAAAAACCCTGGCACTTTCTCAGGTATGCAGGTAAATGGAAGGTAGTTAAACATGTTTATACACATACTTCCTGCATTGCTTTATCACTTCCACCATCGTGATAAACCACCCATATAGATTACTAACTCTAATCTCTTCACACGTTAAAGTCAGATGTCAACATTTTGTTTTCAAAAAACTCAGAATCTCTGTATCACCTTGAACGTTCTTCATTCCTCCAGAATCAAATTCACAAAAAAATTATTACTTCATAAAATGACCTCACACATCAACTCCTTGAACTCTGTTCATAGTAATGAAGCCAGATGATGTGAGACTGGGGGAAATCCCATATTCTTTCTGTGGTTGATGACTTTAATAGTGCCAATTTTCTTTTCTTACTTTAGTCAATGTATGATATAATGCTCAACTATAGTACAGCTTTCTAATCTGGCTATGATGATGGGTAGCTTAATCAGAAAAACAGAAAAGTTGTTTTCAGGCTATAATTCTTAAAATTTAGTCACAAAAATATGGATTAAATATTACTATTCAGAAGAGAAACTGCCTGATACTGGAGAGCAAGGATTATCTTTGTGTTATTACTTACAACTACTACCTTTTCTACTTTAATTAAAGCGGATGCTACAGGAACATTTGTAAAGTTGAAGATGAGAGGAATCCAAATAGAAGCAAACAGTTTCAGAGCTTTAATTGAAAAGTTCAGAGATAAAAACTTATCTGGAAAGAAACTATGCTAAAGATGGAAATGACATGATATTGTTCATCTCCTTAAAGGATAATCTTTAATAAACCTTTGAAAAATAATTTCAGTTCCTCCTCTTTAAAATGAGAGAAGCGATACCTTCCAGCTCTAGCTATTGAAGGACTAAATGAGGTAGTGGATATAAAGCTCCCAGTGCAGTTCTGGCTTCTCTGAGGTTAATTCCTTTCTTTCCTTCTTTGTGAACCTCCTCCATAAAGATGCTTGGAGGACACTTTTTGTCCCCCCTATGCTGCGTGGCATGCAGGATTGAAACTCTGCTCCCTGAAGTGGAAACACAGAGTTTTAACCACTGGTCTGCCAGGGAAGTCCGAAATACACTTTTCAAGATTGACTAGGACAAAATATTAAACATAATCATGTTATTAATGAGTCTAACCATTTTCAAAATTTTTTTCTCTATGTTTTTAAAAGTAAGAGTTTTGTAGTAGCATCTCTTTGTCCAGTTTGTATTTATTGGGCATCTACTACACGACAGGTCCTACCAGATCCTGGAGACATGGCTCTAAATGTGTCCTCAAAGCCTCTGAATCTCATGGGGAAGACAAGAATCCACCAAATAATTATGCAAATAATTAATTACAATTATCCCTATTTCTTATATTTTCTCTTTACTTCTTCTCACTGAGTAACATACATTATACTTGGCCTATTTATTCTAGTTTATTGTCTGCCTTCATCACCAGAAGGTCTGTTTTATTCCCTGTTGAGTACATCAAGATTAGTACTTGACACACAATGGACATTCAATGAATATTTGTTGAAAGAAATGCATGAATTACAATTTAATAATCACTTTGAAAAAGTTAAGGATGCTATGTGAGTTTATAATATGGAGGTTAACCTCATGTCTCATACCAATGACAAAAGAAAGAAGTTTCTCTGTATATGAAAGAGGAGTAAAAGGACGATTATACAGAAATATAAGAAGATAATAGATGTCTTCAATTTGAAAAGCCATAAGAAACTTGCTTAAGTGCTGAAGTTGAGGTTAGAACGTAGAGATTCAGAATGACTGAAAAGTTTGTAACTTAGCACTGGTATGAAAAACTGAGATCAATGGAAGGAAAGGTATAAGTAACTCATTAAACATTTAGAGGAAGATATAAATCCTTTATGTTACTTTGAAAGGCTCATATCCTCTAATGAAGTGAGTAGTATAAGAAGATAATGGCCATTTGACCACTAATTAAAAACTTCTTTTTGAAAGCTAAACACATAGCTGACGCAATTTCCTAAATATCTATCTTGGGAAAAGGATGAACTCTTTGGCCCAAGGTAGTCAACAGTAAGCTGATATCTCCCTAAGCTGTTTGTGTAGCACCTGAGAGGCAACAGTCAACTTTTATAGGGTTGCTCTTAAAACAAAAATGAATACTAAACATACACATTACTATACCTTGTCTATGTGAATCTCAAGAATTAAGTACACAAAGGAAACCCCGGGCAAACAGGAACGTGTTCCTTTCTCTAAAACTTCCGAGGAAGTAATGTTTAAAACACATCTGCTTCTTGATGTCCCCAAAGGGAGATTTTCACATGTAACAATCCACCCTGTTACTGAAAATTTTATTCAATTCTGATATGAATCTGTGTATAAATAGTAAATCAAAATCAATATAAATTTTTGAAATGTGAGAAAGGCTCCATTTTAACAAATGCATTTCGCTAAGAGCATTATTTGTTGTACAACACATCAAGGCTGACTCATCATTTAAGCCCTATGGCAAATATGAAGGACAGAGTTCCACAACTTCATCACGTACACAGAAAACTTTTTGTGTTGCCAAACTTGTCAAAGATAAGGAAAGACTATTAGTTCTTGTATTTGTTTGCTTCCTTAAATCAGCCTTTAGATCACATCAGCAGGTCTCAGAAATTAAGATATGTGTCTGACACCATGAATGGATGGGACAAACAGGAAACTAGCCGACACCAAGGCTTATTCTTAGTGCAAATGATCACACAAAGTTAAAAAGCTTTGCATCTAAAATTATGTCTATTTATTGTGAATGTACCATGTCCCTTCTCTTTTAGTCTAAACCAGAAGCATATTGACAGGGAAGGAGAAACCATTTAGTTTATACCAAGGCTATCCTCTGCAAAGTTAAGAAAATAAGAATAATTAAAATAATATTAACTTTTATTGAACACTTATCATGAATCGGCATTTGTGCCAAGCCTCATATTATTATTATTGACTTATCACAGAAATTCTTTAAAATGGGAAAAATTATGATAAATCCACAATTTTTTATTTGGTCTAAAAAAAGGAGAACACAAGTTTTAATAAGAGTTTTGTCAGATTGAGAAACTGGACTATGAAATTTAAAAATAAAAATTATAATGCACTGAACTAACTGTGATCTCTTCTGTATTGCCGCTGTTATTGGTTAGTCACTGAGTCACGTCTGACTCTTTGCAACCGCATGGAGTGGAGCCCTCCAGGCTCCTCTGTCCATGAGATTTTCCAGGCAAGAACACTGGAGTGGGTTGCCATTTCCTCCAATTTTCTGTATCAGTTCAGTTCAGTCACTCAGTCGTGTCTGACTCTTTCTGACCCCATGAACCGCAGCACGCCAGGCCTCCCTGTCCATCACCAACTCCTGGAGTCTACCCAAACCCATGTCCATCGAGTCAGTGATGGCATCCAACCATCTCATCCTCTGTCGTCCCCTTCTCCTCTGGCCCTTAATCTTTCCCAGCATCAGGGTCTTTTCAAATGAGTCAGCTCTTTGCATCAGGTGGCCAAAGTATTGGAGTTTCAGCTTCAACATCAGTCCTTCCAATGAACACTCAGGACTGATCTCCTTTAGGATGGGCTGGTTGGATCTCCTTGCAATCCAAGGGACCCTCAAGAGTCTTCTCCAACACCACAGTTTGAAAGCAGTAATTCTTCTGTGCTCAGCCCTCTTTATAGTCCAACTCTCACATCCATACATGACCACTGGGAAAACCATAGCCTTGACTAGACAGACCTTTGTTGGCAAAGGAGTGTCTTTGCTTTTGAATATGCTGTCTAGGTTGGTCATAGAGTTTCTTCCAAGGAGCAAGCATCTTTTAATTTCATGGCTGCAGTCACCATCTGCAGTGATTTTGGAACCCAAGAAAATAAAGTCTGTCACTGTTTCCACTGTTTCCACATCTATTTGCCATGAAGTAACAGGACCAGATGCCATGATCTTTGTTTTTTGAATGTTGAGTTTTAACCCAGCTTTTTCACTCTCCTCTTTCACTTTCATCAAGAGACTCTTCAGTTTCTCTTCACTTTCTGCCATAAGGGTGGTTTCATCTGCATGTCTGTGGTTATTGATATTTCCCCCAGTAATCTTGAGTCCAGCTTGTGCTTCATCCAGCCTGACATTTTGCATGATGTAATGTGCACACAAGTTAAATAAGCAGGGTGACAATATACAGACTTAATGTACTCCTTCCCCAATTTGGAACCAGTCCGTTGTTCTGTGTCCGGTTCTAACTGTTGCCTCCTGACCTGCATACAGATTCCTCAGGAGGCAGGTAAAATGGTCTGGTATTCCCATCTCTTTAAGAATTTTCCAGTTTGTTGTGATCCACACAGTCAAAGACTTTGGCCCAGTCAATGAAGCAGAAGCAGATGTTTTTCTGGAACTTTCTTGCTTTTTCTATGATCCAACATATGTTGACAATTTGATCTCTGCCTTTTCTAAATTCTCTTGAACATTTGGAAGTTCTTGGTTCAGATAGTGTTGAAGCCTTGCTTGGAGAATTTTGAGCATTTGTCATTTCCTCCCAAGGAGTAAGCATCTTTTAATTTCATGGCTGCAATCACCATCTGCAGTGATTTTGGAGCCCCGAAAAATAAAGTCTGACACTGTTTCCCCTGTTTCCCCATCTATTTGCCATGAAGTGATGGGACCAGATGCCATGATCTTAGTTTTCTGAATGTTGAGCTTTAAGCCAACTTTTTCACTCCCCTCTTTCACCTTCATCAAGAGGCTCTTTAGTTCTTCTTCACTTTCTGCCATAAGGGTGGTGTCATCTGCATATCTGAGGTTATTGATATTTCTCCCTGCAATCTTGATTCCAGCTTGTGCTTCATCCAGCCCAGCATTTCTCATGATGTACTCTGCATATAAGTTAAATAAGCAGGGTGAAAATATACAGCCTTGACATACTCCTTTTCCTATTTGGTACCAGTCTGTTGTTCCACGTCCAGTTCTAACTCTTTCTTCCTGACCTGCATACAGGTTTCTCAAGAGGCAGGTCAGGTGGTCTGGTATTCCCATCTCTAAATAGGAGTAAAAGCTAGAGGATATTTATGTTATTGATAGTTTGAAAGTCTAAGAATATAAACATTTTAGTTAGTATAGCAAAGTCCTTTCTTGCAAGATTAAACTTATGTTTATCATTATAAAAATGAGTAGTTCATTCATATGAAATTCTTTTGATGGTACTAGTTACTCATACTGAGAATGTAAATACTTGTTTAATTTCTTAAAGAAAATTATATTTACTCATGGTATTAAGCTTTCTGATACTTACCTTCCCAACTATGATTGCTCTGATTTTACTATAATTAACTTGAAAAGCATAAAATCTGTCAATGTTCTTTAGCAGTTTAGCAAAATTATCTGTTTTTCTCTTTATCTCAATTAAGGTATAAGTAAAAATGCATAATGCTTATGACAGAAATACCCTCAAAACATAGTAAAGAATCTTGGCTTTCTTTCCAACATAACACTTAGCATTTATTAAATTCTGAATTATAAATGTTAAATCACTCAGTTTGTTAGAAAAGGCTAAGAAAAGGAAAGCTGGGGCATGTCCCAGGGCTATTTTTCTCCCATGCCCTGACTGCTACTACAGAGCTAGTGAAAGCCACAGCTCACAAACAGACCACTCAGCAGAACAAGATAATTGCTACCTTTTAAAATGGACCTATTGGGGAATATCCTGGTGGTCCAGTGGTTAGGACACCATGCTCTCACTGCTGAGGGTCTGGGTTTGATCCCTGGTCAGGGAATTAAAATCTCACAAGCCCATTAGAATGGTCAAAAAAAAAAAAAAAAAAAAAAGAATAAATAAATAAAATGGACCTACTGTAAGAAAAAGAAATGCAGTTTGGAACATTTCTGATTTATATTCTCAGCTAGATTAAACAAGAGAATTTGTTTATATGCAGCCAAGCTGGAAATGAGCTGAAAATGAGAAGGATTACAATGTTTTTTTAAAATGTGTCATTTAAGATGATTGCCCTTGTCAGTCATATCATTTGTATATATTTTCTCCCATTCTATAGGTTGTTTTTTTTTTCCTTTACTGCGCAAAAGCTTTTAAGTTTAATTAGGTTCTCTTTGTTTTTACTTGTACTTCTTTTGCCTTAAGAAACAGACCCAAGAATACATTGCTAAGAGTTATGTTAAAGAGTGTTCCACTAATGTTCTCTTTTTTTTATTTTATGATTTCAGGTCTTACTTTTAAGTCTTTAAGCCGTTTTGAGCTTATTTTTGTATATCATGTGAGAGAATGTTCTAATGTCATTGTTTTTCATGTGGCGGCCAAGTTTTTCCCAGTATTACTTGTTGAAGAGACTATCTTTTCTCCACTGAGTATTCTCGCCTCTTTTGTTGTAGATTAATTGATCATAGGTGCATGGGTTTATTTCTGGGTTCTCTATTCTGCTCCATTGATCTATGCATATATTTTGTGCCAATTCCATATTGTTTGGACTACTGTAGCTTTGCAGTATAGTCAAGCCAGGTAGGGTGATACTTCTAGCTTTATTCTTTTTTCACAGGATTGCTCTGGCAATTCAAGGTCTTTTGTGATTCAATATAAATTTTATGATTTTTTTTTCTAGTTCTCTGAAAAATGTCATGGGTATTTTGATCATGTTTGCACTAAATCTGTACATTGCTCTCAGTTGTATGGCCATTTTATTAACATTCATTCTTCCAAACCAACAGCATCAGATATTTTTCCATTTCTTGAATCATCTTCAATTTCTTCCATCAATGCTTTGTAGGTTTCGGAATGTAAGTTTTCCGAGTCTTCCAAAGTATACAAACAGCTCATACAACTCAATATAAAAACAAAACAAAAACAAAAACCAAACAACCCAAACAAAAAATGGTCAGAACATGAATAGACATTTTCCAAAGGAAGACACACAGATGACCAACAGGCACATGAAAAGTTTCGCAACATCACAGATTATTAGAGAAGTGCAAATCAAAACCACAATGAGGTATTATTTCACACATGTCAGAATGGCTATCATTAAGTCTACAAATAACAAATGCTGGAGAGGATGTAGAAGAGAGGGAACACTTGTACAGTATTAGTGGGAATGTAAACTGGTGCAGTCACTAAGGAAAAAAACAGGAAAAAAAGGAAAATATTAATTTGAAAAGATACAGGCAACCCAATGTTCATGGCAGTGCTATTACAGTAGCCAAGACGTGGAAGTAACCCAAATTCCCATAAACAGCTGAATTAAGATGCAAACTGATCTCTAAACAGGCCCCTGGTGTGGCCCAGATGAGCTCATAGGTATGCTACAAAATAACCACAGAGACTCTCCCAACTCTGGTGCATGTACCCTAGGAGCACAATGGATGCTCCAATTCAGGCACAGGTGTCCTTGATGCACAGCTGTGTCTTCAAGTGACCCTAGGCAGCCAGGAGTCCACTGAGGGTTCTTAAATATTCTATACATATATACATCTGATTATAACAGACTGAATTATAGGAAAGACATGCACAATAGAGCCTGTTGTTATGTAACTTGCAACTGTCAATCAAAGCTGTCAGTCCCCGGCTGCCTAAATGAACATGTAAAAGCTCAGTCTTGAAGAATCCCATACCTCATCATTCTGGTTCCAGTGCCCCCTTGGCTTGGCCCATCTCTCCCTTGAGGTGTTCTTTCTGTTCCTCCCTTAATAAACTTGTCTTTGCCACTGGTAAAACCTCAGATTCTTCTTTGTGTTCTTGCCAAGAACTGAGGCCCAAGGTAAGGGTCCTCTTTGCCCCTCTCCTACCTAATAACATAATCCCATGTAATAAGTATAACAATGGTTGCTTTTAGAATTGAATGTTGAATATAGATTAAGGGAAAAATCAATGTCTACATACATTGTTTTGGAGTGCTACCTCTTGAACATAATAGAGTCTATATCCTTAAGAAAAAAATACAGGAACTTCTCTGACAGTCCAGTGGTTAAGACTTTCCAATCCTAATGCGGGGGGCACAGGTTCATTCCCTGGTCAGGGAACTAAGATCCATAAACCAGAGGGTGTGGCTATATATATGTACACAGTTAGTCTATGATTTGGTTACTAAATAGAGTAATAACAAGATTAACTGAATCTCACTTTCAACCTATAGATTGAAAGTTAAGAAGGGTAAGGAGGCTACTAAAAGCAAGATGAAATTAGGTGACTTCAATTAATTTCTAAGGGTTAAAATGCCAGTGTGTTGGGGAAAGTGTCAAAGTAGGAAATTTAAATAAGCAGATGGATGTCATACTATTCAAGTTCTGTGCATGCCAGATATATATTAGAAAAGCAATGAAGAATTACTGAAAAATCATGAGTAGGGGACTGACAACAGTTTGCAAAGTAGAAAAAGTAGAAAGACAATGCTGAAAGCAGTGTGGTATGAAACTTGAGTCATAATAGTGGTGATAAGGGTAGTTCTAGATTAATGATATCACTGGACTAGAGGAAGCTAATACATAATGCATTTAGCAATGAAACAGGCTTCCCTGGTGGCTCAGATGGTAGAGAGTCCCCCAGCCAATGCAGGAGACTTGGGTTTGATCCCTGGGTTGGGAAGATGCCCTGGAGAAGGGAATGGCATCCCACTCCAGTTTTCTTGCCTGGAGAATCTCAAGGACAGAGAAGCCTGGTGGGCTATAGTACATGGGGTCACATAGAGTTGGACATGACTGAGCAACTAACACTTTAGCAATGAAAACCTGAATTAAGGAACTGATATCAGAAACAATGTTGGAACATATCTGGGAAATACTTAGATATATAAATACATAATTATTTTTATTAGAATCTACATACATAGTTCCTTTTACTTAAAAAAAAAAAAATCCCTGCTAATTGGCCATACAACCTTTATCCTCTTTTCTTATTATACCCCCAGAGGCTTGATTCCTCTCTGCCAGCCCCCAACCACTCTTTTTTGACACTCCTGGTTTCTAATTCTTCCCAGAATGTTAACACACTGTTTAACTACCATTATAAAGGAAGAAGGCTCTTTGAGGAAAAGAGCCAGGTTTTGCTTATTTTACCATCCAAATGTCTAATAGTCTGTAGTACATAGAAATTACTCATTTCATTTCTGTTGAACAAATAAATAGATAGCTTCCCTTTGATCACATCTGGAAAATCTACTGTATGTATCAGCTGAAGGTCTTCATTGCTAAGGACAGAAACCACCTCTGAAGCAACAGTGAGGAAGCAAGGGTGTGGGGTAATTATAAGGAAGAAGGTAAAATTTCTTGCTTGATTAGCAGGTTTTTAAGCAACAGGAAAATACTGGAAGGCCACTGAGAGATAACAAAACCTAAAGAAAGCCTAAGGAAAACTCAGGAACCTAAGCAAATCTTTGAGGGTTAAAATGTAAGAAATCCACAAACTTTCTGAGTTAGAGCATTAAAGCATCACTAATGGAATGAACAAAGTTCAAATCAACTCTTTGTCACCTTGTTCAAATCAAATCACAATGTAATAGCATCTAAATGGCACAATTTGTGTGAAACTCCTAACCATAATTAAGCTAAAAATCTAAGCACCTAGAACACAACCCAGACAGAGAGAAGTCTCAACAAGCAGCTATTCAATGTTCAAAAAGTGCTAAACTTTTGGTTAGGGAGGGCAAAGTTGATTACTGTCCAGTCAGATTACACCCAAGGGTGAAAAGGTTAACTCCCTAAAAGTAAGTCTCTTGTTAGAAGTAGAACAAGATATTTGCCATATCTAAAAAAATGCTAAGAATACATAGCTTTCATTATATTCAGAGTAGTCAGGAAATCCTGTAACTAATGATAGGAAATCCAGTAGCATTAAAAAAAAAAACAAAAAAGAAATTGGTGAGATTAAATTACCTTTATCCATAAAGTAGAGATATAAAACCATGATCCCCCCCCCAGATTTCTCTATTTCCTTAGTTCTTGATTTCCTTTTCTATTTGGGACAAAATTGAGGCATTGTGGCTTCTAAGATACTACCTACCTACACGCCTAACTTTGTTACTACTAGTTGCAGCTGTTCATACACTCTTTTGATTCCCTATTCATCTCTTTCCTCCTTGGAAAGCAAGGGAAGAGATTATTTTGTAACCTGATGATAAGATTTGTCATGTCATTCTTTCTTTCTCTATTTCCTTGCTTCACTTTGGAATTTATCTCCTCCCCAGCCTCAGTTTATTAACCTTCAGGGTATGGTGTAATACTAAACATTTCCTTAATTGAGTCACGTAAAGAAGAGTGGTTTTTACTATCAAGTTTAACAATTTGCTATTTTGAAACTCTTGCTAGACCCACATTAAATGGGATGGTAGAGAATATTATGAAGAGTAAATTTCTCTTTTTACAGAAATAAAAATGTATTATTTTAATGTATCATTTGTGTGGTATTGGTATGATAGCCACGAGATTTATCCAAAACCCTGCAGTTACTGATTAGTATAATGTCATCTCTAACTTGCTGAAAAGCAACACGAGAGGAAATGAGAAAACTCATATGATATTCATAGTGCAGGACTTTTTCAGAAAAGAACTCCCAATTATTAGTGAATAATTCTTAGAAAGAGATACTACAGATTGACTTTCAGGTGATAAAGCCATAGGGCTGAGTGAAAGAGACACAGAGTTTAATGGCGGAAGTGCCTTCCAAGTTGTGTCCTTGAACGATGTGGAGAATTTGATACTTCGAATGAACCAGAATGATCAAGTATCCTATCTCAGACAGTGGGAAAGAAAACTGTAGCAATATTGACATTCCCATATACCTGATAAATTATTAATGATTTGTCTATCAGTTCAGTTCAGTTCAGTTGCTAAGTTGTGTCCAACTCTGCAACCCCATGGACTGCAGCACCAACTCCCGGAGTTTACCCAAACCCATGTCCATCGAGTCGGTGATGCCATTGAACCATCTCATCCTCTGTCGTTCCCTTCTCCTCCTGACTTCAATCTTTCCCAGCATCAGGGTCTTTTCACATGAGTCAGCTCTTCGCATCAAGTGGCCAAAGTATTGGAGTTTCAGCTTCAACATCAGTCCTTCCAATGAACACTCAGGAGTAATCTCCTTTTTGTCTGACTATATAGCAATGGTTATACAAACTTGGACAGAAAAGCCTGTGGGCTACAGTCCACAGGGTTGCAAAAGAGCTGGACACAACTTAGTGACCAAACAACAATACAAACTTGGGTTAAAGTCTTCCTCTCAGTTCAGTTCAGTCGCTCAGTCATGTCCAACTCTTTGCAAGCCCATGAATCACAGCACGCCAGGCCTCCCTGTCCATCACCAACTCCCGGAATTTACTCAAACCCATGTCCATTGACTCAGTGATGCCATCCAGCCATCTCATCCTCTGTCATCCCCTTCTCCTCCTGCCCCCAACCCCTCCCAGCATCAGGGTCTTTTCCAATAAGTCAACTCTTCGCATGAGGTGGCCAAAGTATTGGAGTTTCAGCTTCAACATCAGTCCTTCCAATGAACACCCAGGACTGATTTCCTTTAGGATGGACTGGTTGGATCTCATTATAGTACAAGGGACCCTCAAGAGTCTTCTCCAACACCACAGTTCAAAAGCATCAATTCTTCGGTGCTCAGCTTTCTTCACAGTCCAACTCTCACATCCATACATGACCACTGGAAAAACCATAGCCTTGACCAGACGAACCTTTGTTGGCAAAGGAATGTCTCTGCTTTTGAATACACTATCTAGGTTGGTCATAACTTTCCTCCCAAGGAGTAGGTGTCTTTTAATTTCATGGCTGCAGTCGCCATCTGCAGTGATTTTGGAGCCCCAAAAAATAAAGTCTGACACTGTTTCCACTGTTTCCCCATCTATTTGTCATGAAGTGACGGGACCAGATGTCATGATCTTAGTTTTCTGAATGTTGAGCTTTAAGCCAACTTTTTCACTCTCCTCTTTCACCTTCATCAAGAGGCTTTTTAGTTCCTCTTCACTTTCTGCCATAAGGGTGGTGTCATCTGCATATCTGAGGTTGTTGATATTTCTCCCAGCAATCTTGATTCCAGCTTGTGCTTCTTCCAGCCCAGCGCATCTCATGATGTACTCTGCATATAATTCTTTCCCTACTATTTATTAACTGTTTGGCTCTGGGTAAGGTTTCACTTTTTAATCCTCAATGTCTAACATGGAGGTAAAAATGCTCTCTCTTCAGAGTTGTTGAAGGAATTAGTAAGAAAGTACATGTTACTGACACATAAGAACTTTGTAATAACATGAACTTAATGGTTGTTTTCAAATCCACTATCCACAATCCATACTATCCACTGCTGCTGCTGCTGCTAAGTTGCTTCAGTCATGTCCAACTCTGTGCGACCCCATAGACGGAAGCCCAACAGGCTCCTCCGTCCCTGGGATTCTCCAGGCAAAACACTGGAGTGGGTAGACATTTTCCTCTCCAATGCACGAAAGTGAAAAGTGAAAGGGAAGTCCCTCAGTCGTGTTCGACTCTTAGTGACCCCCACGGACTGCAGCCTACCAGGCTCCTCCATTCATGGGATTTTCCAGGCCACAGAGATGCCCAATAAACAACATGATTTAACACTAAAAACTGAAGAACTTCCTAAATGAGAAGATAAAACGTCCAGCCATGAAACACTGAAATAAAGTACATCAATGAGAAAATAATTTTTTTAAAAACCAGAATGTAATTTCTTTAGAACTTCTAGAGAATATATCAACTATTATAAGTCTTGATTTAGATGAAGGGGAAGTGGCATGGTTCTCTTTTTTTTTAATTTAACTTGATTCTATGAAGATAATTATATATCTCGATTTTTAAAACAGAGCAAATGGAGGATTTCTCCAGATTAAAGGAAAATGTGTGTGTGTGTGTGTGTGTGTGTGTGTGTTAGTCACTCAGTCATGTCTGACTCTGACCCCATGTAGCCCACCAGGATCCTCTGTCCATGGAATTCTACAAACAAGAGTACTATAGCAGGTTGCCATTTCCTTATCCAGGGAGTCTTCCTGACCCAGGAATTGAACCAGGGTCTCCTGCGTTGCAGGGAGATTCTTTACTATCTGAGCCACCAGAGAAGATAAAAGGCCATAAAAATAGTAACGAGATAGCACTTCTCTGGCTCTGGCTCTCAGACACAAGTGGAGGGGCTCTATTTTCTGCCGATTTGTGCTTGGAAGCATCTGAGTTCATCATATTTGCACTTCACAAATAGCACACACACGAAACAAGACTTTTCTTTCATCTAGTCCTTGGTTTCTGCAGTATGGTCTCAGAGTATGACACATTTCCCTGCCTCTTTTTCAGGTATTGTTTTCTAGTCATAACTCAATAAGCATCAAAAGCAACCACAGGTTGAGAAGTGCCCCTTATTCAACAGCTTTGCTACATTCTGTTGCAGAGGATACAAGTAAGTGTTTCTCTGTCCCCTCAAGTTATTAGATATACGTCTTTTCATCATCTCCTCTTGTACGGCTCTGGCACAAGCGTCAGGGGACAAGAGTAAAATAAAGGGCCAAGGTCAGCAGCACATCTCCAACTGTACCTAGAACTACCCTTCTGTGATGATACTGCTCCTCTGCCTTGGGACTGACTCAAGAAATAAAGTGTGCTAGTTGCTCAGTTGTATCTGACTCTTTGTGACACCATGGACTGTAGCCCACCAGGCTCCTCTGTCCATGGAATTATCCAGACAAGAATATTGGAGTGGGTTGCCATGCCCTTCTCCAGGGGATCTTCCTGTCACAGGGAATTGAATTGGGGTCTCCTGCATTGCAGGCAGACACTTCAGCATCTGAGTCACACCAGGGACTGACTCAACTTCTCTGTAAATGAGTTCTGCTCCCGGTGGTCCTTCGGTCTCTTGTGCAAATAGACCCTTGTAAGTTTTTCCAACCCAGCCTTAGAGACAACCCAAATATATCTGAAACCTCTGAGGAACCCAGAAGAAATGTTCCACAAACAAAGATATTTTTTGCTTCACAGAAAAGGGAAAATTCTCTACAGGATGCCCAAATGCTAGTGTAGGGTGTCTAGCTTCTGATTACGCTCTTGCAGATCATACTGAAGAGCCCTTCTTGCCTGATTCACTTTGGTTATAATAACTGAAACTGACTCTGACTTTGTAGGCAACAGGGGGATTTTATTATAAAGAATCAGTTTTCTGATTCTTTCTGAACACAGGGACAGGCTACCTGCCCTTGCTGCCTCAAGCAAAGCTGAAGTGGGAATTTAACTCAACCAGGGTCTGGCTTAACTTCCATCTTTGCCTTTGTCTGTGACACTGGGTCACTGGTCTCCTCCTCTCCCCTCTCCGCCCCGCTGTGCTTCTCCCCCCTTCTCCCCCACTTCGGCCTTGCTTTCTCTCTCTCACACCTTTCCTCCCTGTTTTCCCCCTTTACTTTTCTTGTTTCCAAGCCCATGTGACAGAAAACCAAACTTCCAATGAAGCCTAAGATTGAAGTTTAGTCATTCAGTGAGAAATGGTTTTCTCTTTTCCTGACAGTCTAATACCACATTCTTTTTTGACCCAACTTGGGTCAGGTGACTACCTAAAATTTAACAACCAGGCAAAAACCGAAAGAAAATCAAACAAATCAAAAGCTAGAACTACAAAGAATTAGCAAAATAAACTGCTTTAGATTTTATTTCTTTACCTATGATTTAGTTGAAATGACTTGTTGTCATAATTATAAAATAGATGATGATTAAAGAGATAGGATATCTTAAAAGTTGGTCAGTCAATATCTGAAGAAGTAAAAATTGACAGTAGGAGAAGTAAAAATTTACTAAAGGTATTCTTTGAGACGGGCTTCCCAGGTCGCGCTAATGGTAAAAACCCTGCCTGCCAATGCAAAAGACATGGGTTTGATCACTGGGTCGGGAAGATCCCCTGGAGGGCACAACAATTCACTCCAGTATTTTTGCCTGAAGAATCCCATGGACAGAGGGGCTACAGTCCATAGGGTCATAAATAGCTGGACACGACTGAAGCGACTCAGGACATTCTTTGAGACACTAATTCAATCAAATGTCCAGGATGAAACTGTTTCATCATCAATTACACTTTGAAAAGCAGGATTACTACAGCCCTCTCCTGGACAGTCACAATACATATTTATGTTCCAAAACATAAATAATTCTCTATAAACACAAGGAAATTGTTCACATTCTAAACTTATTCCTTTTTAATGATTTTTGAAATTGCTGTTTTTCTAGCTACCATTTTATGCTATTATTATGAATGCTTCTTTTATGCTCTTAAATCCCTGAATATTACCAAAATTTAGGATGGGTAAGGGCTTGGTTTCCTTAGACAATTTCCAAGAGTCTAGAGCAAGCTGGGGAAGCTAATAGAAGTTGAGTATGGGGCAAGGTCACTATCATCACTTTTAATCAACTGATTGTCAAACTCTAACAAATTCTGCCTAACTTAAAGTTCTGGATACTTTATCATCTTTGTTTTATTTATGAAGCAACTCGGATTTTGGAGAAATTTGGTGAGATTTAGCAAAAGAATTTTAAGTCAGTTTTTAGGCTTAAGAGCTAAACATCTATCTAGGTAGATTTGTTTGTAAGACTGTTAAATTTACTTTTGTTTTGGGAAGACTTTATTATCCAAACATTAAAAGTTCATTAAATCATCATTATGTGCATTTCTTCTAAGATATAGAAAAAAACAAGGCATAAATTATTTTTATAGGTCAAGTCAGAGGCAACAGAATCATCCCCTAAATTTTGAATTTCTCATTAAACTCCTAATTTTGATTGGAATTTCTAACTTTTCACCCTCTCAATATAACTTTATTTTTAAAAAAATGTTTTTATTAGTTACCCCAGAAGGTGACATCTGTTAAAGAGTTAGAGATACATTGTATTTCAACATATATTAAGTCATCATATTATAAAGCATGTTGACACGAAAACTGTAGTGTCACAGGAAATTAAGAATTAATGTATTTTTGCATAAAAAGGAAGATGGAACTTTGCCAAGGCAGCTACAGCTGCAAGACAATTTTATAGTTAGGTTGAGTAGTTTTTCCTTTATTGGTGTCTGGGTCTAAAATGTTAGATGTGAGTCACCACGCACAGAGGAGGATCCTAGTGACCCTGAAAACACTCCCTGCCAGGTGTTTTCTAATGTGTCATTTAAAAAAAGGTCATGGGGCCATCCCGCAATGTAATTATGCAATTATGAGAAATTTTAAAGGAAATATTTGAAGATTAAAAATCGGAAAATCCCAAAACCTTCCATTGTGATGGAAAAATCCCATGAACAAATAAATGAAGGATATATCCAAACAGAAGTCACAAGTAAATCATCAGCATAGGTGTAAATCCTAGCCACGTAAACATTGTAAGACAGAGAAATCCAAGGGTAGGAGGCAGGTAAGTCTTTCTAAATACTAATGTATCTGCAATCAATAAAGAAAAAAGGCATTTTTCTTTTGCTGCAGTCTGTACATGTGACTCTAGAATAAGAAAGCATAGAATTGATTGTGAAAAGTATTTCAGAATAAGTTATTAAGATTCCGATGGAATTCTATGACTTCCTTCTTAATGCATTTGGAAATACATTGAAATGGTTAGACATCATCCGTATTTATTTTATGAGAAATTTAACCCAGCTGCATTCTTTTTGAAAGTGAAAATTTGGCTAAACTTAAGAAATTATTTAAACTTCATCTGCATCTGAATCTAGTAACTTTTGTATTCATATTCTTTATAATCTGGGTGTTGGAGGGCAGGAAAATGGATGGGGAAGCAATTTCTCCTTATTTTTACATTCGAATAAACCAATACTTGTTGGGTCTCTACCAGTCAATTACTCTTTATCAGACAGTATTCTTGGCACTGTGGAAACAGAAGTGGACAATAGGGACGAGTCCCTTTTTCCATAGAGCTCTCTTTCTGTTAAGGAGACCAAGCAGTTAAACAAATAAACAAGTAACAAAGTTGGACAAGTTAACCAAACTGCGATAAGACCTAAAAAAGAGACAAATAGGATAATATAATAGTACACAATGCCCCTGAGAGGTGATGTGTAAATTGAAATACAATTTCAGCCACTTGAAAGTCTCGGTGAAAGGGTTTCATTTACAGAAAACAACAACTGCTAAGACCTCAGGAAGCAGGAGTTTGAGTTTATTTGAAGAAAAGAAGAGAGTTCAGGGTAACTTCAGCATCAGGGGTATGGAGACCAGTGTGAATGAGCCTGATGAGGAAAGAAGAGCCCAGATTATTGCATGTTTGTATTTTACCGTAAATGCAGGGGTAAACCACTGAGCTTCTTGGCTAGGCTCAGTGGTTAGCATCATAAAACAAAATCATAAGTATTAATACTTCAAGACATAAATTTACACTTAAATTATGAGATAGTGAATTACTCTGTGAAAGATTTATTTTCATCATGAAACGTAACACTTGTCTTCTATACTTTACCTCATTGATGAAGATGTGAGTAGACCTTAGTCATGAAGTTAAGTATAGCAATTATTTTAAAAGATATCATTTGGAAAATTAAGGGTTTACATTTTGAAATGATTAATATTATAGATCATGAATAAAGGACAGTCTATCTGGAGGAAGTGGTCATGGAGTGAAGAGGTAGAAAGGTTTAAGAAGTTAACTCATTTCTATTGTTTTGAGATGAACTAAGGAAGGCTTTCTGAAATAGAAGGTAATAATACTTATTATTTTATATATGATTAAAAATGTAGCAGTTGCTATTTTCAGTGAATTTGGCTACTACCTAAAAGTACAAAGAAGAAAATAGTTCACCCATAATAAAATTACTTCCTAGTCTTTCTTAATCATTGTGACATATATTTGACAAAACTGAAAATTTATAGGATATGAAGTTTTTCAACCCAATTAGCTTCACCTAATATTATGTTTTTGGTAACTCTCATGTCAATGTATATTCTTTGACAATGCCATCTTTATCTACATAACAATTCTTCTTGTGGCTATAAAATGATTAATTTACTCATTTATCTGTTTTGGTTTCTTATATCCTCTTAGCAAGAGTTTCTGAGAAACTATTACTCACGGCACTTTTTTATTCTAAGATTTGTCTACTACATTAGAAGACACAGCACCAAGTCCTTGGCAAGCAGAAATATAGGAATTTTTTGGTGGTGGAATACATTTCTTTTAGTTAATGTTACTAAGCATCTCATGGGCTTCCTTGGTGGCTCAGTAGTAAAAGAATCTGCCTGGAATGCAGGAGCTCGAGGTTCAGTCCCTGGGTCAGGAAGATCCCTGGAGAAGGAAGTGGCAGCACACTCCAGTATTCTTGCCTGGGAAATTCCATGAACAGAGAAGCCTGGTGAGCTACAGTCCACGGGTTCGCAAGAGTTGAACACGACTAAGCGACCAGACCACCAGCACTAAGCATCACAGTGACTAATAACATAATCTCACAACGACAGCAAAAAGATACTAATGGCTGAAACACTGGGATGTATTTCATTTGTTTATATCAGACTATTTTTTCTGGGGGTGTTCTTTCACCTTATTTCATCCCTAGAGTGGTTTTAGAAGTTCAGTGTGGAATGAAGTGGGCTTTATATATTCACTGACTGAATTCAAAGTGTAATTCCCAGCCACCAGAGAAGTTCTATATTTCTAGGGAAGTCCCATGTACCCTAATGTAATGGGACACATTTTGAAAATAAATAACTGCCATGAGTAAAAAGATACTTCCGGAGGGAAAAAATAATGCTGGAGTTTTCATCAGTTCTCTGCCTTTAGTCTAAAGGTCAAATGCCATTTATATATTTAATAAATATTATTCATCATCCACTATTTGCCAAGAAAAGTAATCTCTGTCCTGATGGAGACTTCATTCTAGAGGTGAGACAGGTATCAATCAAGCAATCATACCAATAAACAGTTACAGAGTGTCTTAGCAAAGACACTCAGCACTGGCAGGTGTATGACAAGCCTGACAAGAGAACTGTCCTAGCCTGGGGAGGATCAGGAGAGCTTTCCCCAAAGAAGTGATATCTGAGCTGAGATCCGAAAGAGAAATAGAGGCTACCCAGGGACAGAGGAAAACATTCCAGATAGGAAAGACAATAAATGAATACTCATTACTATTATAAACCTTGGGAAGGGAAGATTTTTAACTAGTTCAAAGTACTACTTAAGATCTCACTAGAGCCTAGTCAGTTTATTAGACATGGTTTATGTATGTCCTGGGTGTTCACTGGAGGGACTGATGTTGAAGCTGAAACTCCAGTACTTTGTCCACCTGATGAGAAGAACTGACTCATTTGAAAAGACCCTGAAGCTGGGAAAGATTGAGGGCAGGAGGAGAAGGGGACGACAGAGGATGAGATGGCTGGATGGCATCACTGACTCGATGGACATGGGTTTGGGTGGACTCCGGGAGTTGGTGATCGACAGGGAGGCCTGGCGTGCTGCGGTTCATGGGGTCGCAAAGAGTTGGACACGACTGAGCGACTGAACTGAACTGAATTGATGTTTGTACATTAAAGGGTGATGTCGTTTACTAGGCAACCAGTACTGACTCCAAACAGTGACATATAAACACTAAAAGAAAATAAGAAATAGCACTGGTTTTTCAGTGGTCTCTTACTTTAAGTATTTGAACCAGAGCCTCACCTAAAAGAATAAAGATCCATGCATCTTACTGTATTATATGTCATTAAGGGTATAAGGCAACAATTGTGGGGAATGAGGAAGTACAAATACAATTTACCTACTGCTTTTAAAATGGTTTTAGCAGTAAAAATAGGTTATTTTAGCTTTTTTCCAACAGCTTATCAACTAGAAAGAAGCCAAATATTTAGACTTACATATTAAGACAGGAAACCATAAAACTTCTTGAAGAGAATATAGGCAAAGATACTCTGATATAAATCATAGCAATGATTTCTTAGATCAGTCTCCCAAGGCAATAAAAGAAATACAAACAAAAATAAACAAATGAAACCTATCAAACTTATAAGCTTTTACATAGCAAAGGAAACCATAAACAAAACAAAAAGGCAATCTGCAGACTGGGAGAAAATATTTGCAAATGATGTGACCTACAAGGGGTTTAATTTCCAAAATATATAAACAGTTCATACAACTCAATAGCAAAGAACCAAACAACCCAATCAAAAAATAAGGAGAGGACCTAAATAGACATTTCTCCAATGAAGATAGACAAATGGCCAATAAGTATATGAAAATATGCTCGACATTGCTAATTATCAGAGAAATAAATATCAAAACTACAATAAGGTAACATTTCACAGTGGTCAGAAAGGCTAACATTAAAGTCTACAAAGAATGAAGAGAAAGAGGGTGTGGAGAAAAGGAAACTCTCCTCCACTGTTGATGGGAATGTAAATTGGCACAGCCACTATGGAAAACAGTATGGAGGTTCCTTAAAAAAATGAAAATAGAGTTACCATATGATTCAACAAGCCCGCTCCTAGACACATATCTGGAGAGAACTCTACTTTGAAAAGATACATGCACCCCCAAAGTTCATGGCAGATATATTCACAATAGCCAAGACACGGAAGCAACCTAAATGTTCATTGACAGATGAGTAAGTAAAGAAGATGTGTAATGCATGCTCAGTCATCTCTGACTCTTTGCGACCCTATGGGCTGTAGCCTGCTAGGCTCTTCTATCCACGGGATTTCCCAGGCAAGAATACTGGAATGGGCTGCCATTTCCTTCTCCAGGGGATCTTCCCCATCCAGGGATGGTGCCCACATGTCCTACATTGCAGGTGGATTCTTTACCACTGAGCCATCGGGGAAGCCCAAAGAAGATGTTGTCATTGTTCATTCATTCAGTCGTGCCCAACTCTTTGCAACCCAATGGCTTCCCTGTCCTTCACCATCTCCCAGAGCTTGCTCAAAATTGTGTCCACTGAGTCAGTGATGCCATCCAGTCATCTCATTCTTTGTCATCCCCTTTTCCTCCTGTCTTAAATCTTTTCCAGCATCAGGGTCTTTTCTAATGAGTAGGCTCTTCGCTTCAGGTGGCCAAAGTATTGGAGCTTCAGCTTCAACATTAGTCCTTCCAATGAATACTCAAGATTGATTTCCTTTAGGATTTACTAGTTTGTTCTCCTTGCAATCCAAGGGACTCTCAAGATTCTTCTCCAAGACCACAATTCAAAAGCATCAATTCTTTGGCGCTCAGCCTACTTTATGGTCCAACTCTCACATCCATATATGACTACTGGAAAAACCATGTCTTTGACTATAGTTGAAAGAAGAATATATATATATATATATATATATATAATGGAAGCACTTGATGTACACTGAAAACTAACACATCATTATAAATCAACTGCACTTGAGTGGAAAGAGAGAAGCCAAATTACAAGTCTTTATTATGGATAAATGCATCCAGAAATATGCTTACGATCATCACAAACATTAAAAGTGCTTTGGTACACATTTTAATCAAATTATGCAAAATTGCCAGTAAATATAAGCAGCATTAGGACTAGTAGTAGTTGTAGTAACAGTAGTTGTTAGTAGTACCAGTAGCAGTAATACCTGCAGTAGTTTAGTAGTAATAACAGTGGTGGTGGCAGCAGTAGTTATAGTAGTATTAATATTAGTAATAATTACTATAATACTGTTGTAATAGTTACTATAATATTTATTCTAGTAATTACTATAATATTCTGAGTTCATCATGAATTTACCAATGTATTGCAAATACTTTAAATTACTGTCCAAGACATTTTTGCTTTATTGACAACATACTTTAGGTTCATAGAGGTTAAATGAACTGTGCAAGATCACACAGTGAGCAATGGAGTGAGGACTCAGCCCTGGTCTCTCTGGCTCTCTCTTCCAGATGAATACTGCTTACATTTACAGGACTTATCTGATTCTGTTTTAATAATGTCAATTTCTTTCAGGGTAACTGTGTTTTTTCATAGCTGTAAAATAGTGACGTTCCATTTACATTCCATATATTTCAGGTTAGAGTAAAGCAGAAAATTCACTTAAAAATTATAGAAAATTTCTTCCAAGGGGCTAGACTGATGCTCAAGAACATGCTTATTAATTAATAGAATTCTTAGTAAAGATATATAGATGTTCCTGGAAAGACAAAATGTTCTACAAAGGGGGTGTTATTGTATAAAATATAACTAACAATATTTGCAAGAAGTACCAGCACAGTAATTCTTTTGATGATCATTTCCTTAAGATTTGAAATCTTACCTAGTTTCAATAATCCCCAGATAAAGAGGAACATTTTCTAAACAGAAGCAACAGTTAAAAGAGATATTAGTTCTTATTGTCAATGAGATAAATCATTCAGTCAGAAAAGAGAGAACTAGAAATGGAAGGCAGCACAACTTAAAATGTAAAGCAAGATTTATTAGCAGGAAAGGTCATATTCAATTCAAAACAAAAGACATTTTCTATAAAAAAAGTACAATGCTATATCCTTTCAGCTGGGTAATGGCAGAATCAATAATTAAACTCATGTATCTAATTTGGGTTTGCTGTTCTCATCCAATCCTGAGGGAAATCAAATCCTAAGGGAAATCAGTCCTGAATAGTCATTGGAAGGATTGATGCTAAAGCTGAGGCTCCAAAACTTTGGCCACCTGATGTGAAGCAACAGTTAGAACTGGACATGGAACAACAGACTGGTTCCAAATAGAAAAAGGAGTACATCAAGGCTGTATATTGTCACCTGCTTATTTAACTTATATGCAGAGTATCATGAGAAACGCTGGGCTGGATGAAGCACAAGCTGGAATCAAGATTGTCGGGAGAAATATCAATAACCTCAGATATGCAGATGGCACCACCCTTATGGCAGAAAGTGAAGAAGAATTAAAGAGCCTCTTGATGAAAGTGAAAGAGGAGAGTGAAAAAGTTGGCTTAAAGCTCAACATTCAGAAAACTAAGATCATGGTATCTGGTCCCATCACTTCAAGGCAGATAGATGGGTAAACAGTAGAAACAGTGGCTGACTTTATTTTTCTGGGCTCCAAAATCACTGCAGATGGTGACTGCAACAATGAAACTAAAAGATGCTTACTCCTTGGTAGAAAAGTTATGACCAACCTAGACAGCATATTAAAAAGCAGAGACATGACTTTGCCAACAAAGGTTCATCTGGTCAAGGCTATGATTTTTCCAGTGACCATGTATGGATGTGAGAGTTGTACTATAAAGAAAGCTGAGCACAAAAGAATTGATGCTTTTGAACTGTGGTGTTGGAGAAAACTCTTGAGAGTCCCTTGGACTGCAAAGACATCCAACCAGTCCATCATAAAGGAGATCAGTCCTGGGTGTTCGTTGGAAGGAGTGATGCTGGAGCTGAAATTCCAAAACTTTGGCCACCTGATGGGAAGAGCTGACTCATTGGAAAAGACCCTGAAGCTGGGAAAGATTGAGGGCAGGAGGAGAAGGGGACGACAGAGGATGAGATAGTTGGATGGCATCATCGACACGATGGACAAGGATTTGGGTGGATGGACAGGGAGGCCTGGCATGCTGTGGTTCATGGGGTCGCAAAGTGTTGGACACGACTGAACTGAACTGTGAAGAATTGATTTCATTGGAAAAGACCCTGATGCTGGGAAAGATTGCAGGCAGGAGGAGAAGGGGATGGTAGAGGACGAGATGGTTGGATGGCATCACCGACTTGATGGACATGAGTTTGAGCAAGCTCCAGGAGTTGGTGATGGACAGGGAAGCCTGGCATACTGCAGTCCATGGGGTCGCAAAGAGTCAGACACAACTCAGTGACTGAATTGAACTGAACTGGTCCATGCCTGTAGTAGATTCTAGACTAAATGAAGTGTAGATTTTACTGTAAATAGATGAACCAAATCCCTCACACATATACAAACTTTAAAATGTCTGCTGGTTTAGTCTGGGTAAGGGCAATAGGTGAAAATATAGTTATACTTAAGGAAAGATGAAAAAATAAGCATTAACAAAATTCTATTCTCCTCTAGGTAAAATGGAATATAAACCAAAAAAAAGGTTATAGGTAAAATGGAATATAAACAAAAAAAAGTAAGAAGATACAATTATAATCACAGTGACAATATTAAGAAGTTTTACCATCGTTTCTTGAAAATCAGTGAAGGAAGAAGCTGGTCTCATTTTCATACTATTTGTTGAATAAATGAGACCATTGCTCATGCGGGAATCTGAGTTTGCTCTGGTAATTCCCTCTCCTTCGTATTATGCAACAGTTCTGCTTGTAATAATTAGATTGAGAGATAGGGGAGGGGCTTCAAGGATCAAAGCCCTAAATAGCAGCACTTAAAATTTTTTTTAAAAAAAGAAACAGAATGATTGGTCATCCCAGAAGATTTAAATCTAGTTTGATAGGGTTAGTGTGTGGGGAGAAGGTTTAAAAATCTGAAAGGCTCATGTGGCAGGATGAGAATAAAGAAAGAGAACTCCATAGGCTGCACAAAAGCAGGGGAATGAGATATGTGTGCTCAAGCTTTAAGAATTAAAGGCTGCCCTGCCCCTGGAAGCACAGATGGATCAAGTTGAACAGAACAGAGGAGACACTTGCAGTTTCCCATACAAGGTGCACCACATATAGATTTAAATAAACAAATTAAGTCTGAAATAAAGACCTGCACATTCTTCTGAATTCCTGCATGTGTGTGTGTGTGTGTGTGTGTGTGTGTGTGTGTGTGTGTGTGTGTGTCTATGTCAGACAGAGAGAGAGAAAGAGCAGATAAGACTGAGTATATCCTAGTAAGAACTTGTCAGGATTAGGCTGTTAAGATAGATACACTGCATAAGGAAAAACCTTCCTGTCTATAGGATCTGACTATTTACCAGGCTCACAGTCTGACTTATGTTTGAAAAGAGATTTTTAAAATTCTAACAGTGCTACACAACTGCAAAAGAAACTTAGCCAAGCCAGTTACTTGTATCAATCAATACAGACCGTTTTAAAAATGGAAATGACTTCTTTCTTTATCTTTTGTTGTTGCACTAGGTCTTCATTGCTGCGTATGTGGGTTTTCTCTAGTTGTGGCAAGTGGGGGCTATCTCTTGTTGCAGAGTATAGGCTCTAGGGTGCAGGTTCAGTAGTTCTGGTGCCTGGGCCAAGGTGTTCCAAGGCATGTGGAATCTTCTTGGACCAGGGATTGAACCCACTGGCATTTAACTGCATTGACCCACATTGAATGCATTGGCATTGGCATTGAACTGCATTGGCAAGTGGATTCTTAACCACTGAAACACCAGGTAAGTCTTGAAGTATCATTTACTTATAATATTGTATTATTTTCAGGTACAATATAGTAATTTGATATCTTTATAGCTTATACTCTGTACAAATTTATTAGAGACTATTGCCTATATCCCCTCATAACTTATTTATTATGCACTACATCTTCACAAGTTATTTTACACCTGGGAGTTTGTACCTCTTAATTTCCTTCATCTATTTTGCCCCTCTCCCTTCTCCCTCTCCTCTGGTAGCCATTAATTTGATCTCTGTATCTCTGAGTCTGTTTCTGATTTGTTGTATTTGTTCATTTACTTTATTTTTCAGATTCCACATATAAGTGGGGGAGTCAAGAATATACAGTGGGGAGAAGACAGTCTCTTCAATAAGTGGTTTTGGCAAAACCAGAAAAATACATGAAAAAGAATAAAACTGGAACATTCCTTCACACCACATAAAAAAATAAATTCAAAATAGTTTAAAGACCTAAATATAAGACCTGAAACTATAAAACTCCTAGAGGAAAACATAAACAGTATGCTCTTGGACATTGATCTTAGCAATATTAATTTTTTTTGTATCTGTCTCCTCAGGCAAGGAAAACAAACCCAAAAATAAACAACTGGGACCTCAGTTCAGTTCAGTTCAGCCACTCAGTCATGCCTGACTCTTTGCAACCCTATGGACTGCAGCACGCCATGATACCCTGTCCATAACCAATTCCCAGAGCTTGCTCATGTTCCCCAACTCATGTTCATTGAGTTGGTGATGCCATCCAATCATCTCATCCTCTGTTGTCCCCTTCTCTTCCTGCCTTCTCAGCATCAGGGTCTTTTCTAATGAGTCAGTTCTTCTCATCAGGTGGCCAAAGTACTGGAGTTTCAGCTTCAACATCAGTCCTTCCAATGAATGTTCAGGATTGATTTCCTTTAGGATGGACTGGTTGGATCTCCTTGCAGTCCAAGGGACTCTCAAGAGTCTTCTCCAACACCTCAGTTCAAAAGCATCAATTCTTCAGCACTCAGCTTTCTTTATAGTCCAACTCTCACATCCATACATGACTACTGGAAAAACCATAGCTTTGATTAGATGGAAGTTTGTTGGCAAAGTAATGTCTCTGCTTTTTAATATGCTGTCTAGGTTAGTCATAGCTTTTCTTCCAAGGAGCAAGCATCTTTTAATTTCAAGGCTGCAGTCTCCATCTGCAGTGATTTGGGAGCCCAAGAAAATAAAGTCTGCCACTGTTTCCCCATCACTTGCCATGAAGTGATGGGACCGGATACCATGATCTTAGTTTTCTGAATGTTGAGTTTTAAGCCAACTTTTTCACTCTCCTCTTTCACTTTCATCAAGAGGCTCTTTAGCTCTTTGCCTTCTGCCATAACGGTGGTATCATCTAGATATCTGAGGTTAATGATATTTCTCCCAGCAATCTTGATTCCAGCTTGTGCTTCATCCAGCCCAGCATTTCACATGATGTACTCTGCATATAAGTTAAGTAAGCAGAGTGACAACATACAGTCTTGACGTACTCCTTTGGAGCAAGTCTGTTGTTTCATGTCCAGTGGAACATAATCAAGCTTAAAACTAATTAAACTTAATCAAACCCTAAGTGGGATCTAATCAAACTTACAAGCTTCTCCAGAGCAAAGGAAACCATCAATGTAATGAAAAGGCAATCTATTGAATGGGAAAAAATATCTGCAAATGACATGCCCAACAAGAGGTTTAATTTCCAAAATATATAAAGAACTCATACAACTCAATATGAAAAAAGCAAACAACCCAGCTACAAAATTCATAGAGCACCTGAATAGGCATTTTTCCAAAGAACACATAGAGTTGACCAATAGGCACATGAAAAGATGCTCAAGATACTAATCATCAAGGGAATGCAAATCAAAACCACAAGATATCATCTCACATAGTCAGAATGGCTTCTGTCGAAAAGACAAGAAATAACAAGTGTTGGCGAGTATCTGCAGAAAAGGAAATTCTTGTTTGTTTGTTCCTTTGCTCTGGGTCTTCATTCCTGTGGTCTGACTTTCTCCAGTTGACTGTGGAAGCTACTCTTTGTTGCAGTGCATGGACTTCTCTTTGCAGTGGCTTCTCTTGTTGTGGAGTACAGGCTCTAGGTGCTTGAGGTCAGCAGTTATGGCACATGGGCTTAGTTGCTCCAAGGCATGTGGGATCTTCCTGGACCAGGAATCAAACCCCTGCAATGGACAGTGGATTCTTAACCACCGGACCACCAGGGAAGTCCAGAGAAAAGGGAACTCTTGTACACTGTTGTTGGAAATGTAAATTGGCACAGACACTACAGAAAATATAATAGTATGAATGTTCCTCAAAAAATTAAAAATAGAATGTGATCACTATCACATTGCTATGTGATCCAGCAATTCTACTCAACATAGATTTTTATTCATAAATTTGATCATCAGACATTTGAAGAAAACAAAGTGAAGAGAAAGATCACTATAAACTAATAGAATAGTGGATCAAAAGGAAAAGATCATGCAAGAAATAGAAGGAAGCTATTGAAAGTTTATCATAATCAAAGAAATTAGAGCATATTGCATTCATGAAACAAAAATAATATTATAGTAAAGGAGCAATTAGAGAATTAGAATGTCCAAAATCTAGAAGACTGACAATACCCAGTGCTGGTGAGGATATGAACCAACAGGAACTTATTCATTGCTGCTGGGAATGCAAAACGGTACAGTCATTTTCAAAGACAGTTCAGCAGATTCTTACAAAGCTAAACCATACTTTTACCACATGATTTAGCAATCATATTCCTTGGTATTTACCCAAAGGAGCGGAGAACTTAGGTCTACAAAAATACTACACAGGTATGTTTATAGCACCTTTATTTATAGCTGCCAAAACTTGCCAGCAAGCAGTATGTCCTTTCAGTAGGTGAATGGATAAATAAACTGTGATACATCCAGACAATGAAAAGTTCTTCAGTGCTGAAAATAAATGATCTATCAAAACATGAAAGGACAGGGAGAAACCTTAAATCATATTATTAAGTGAAAGAAGCCAATCTGAAAAAGCTGCATACTACTTGATTCCCACTACATGATATTGTGGGAAAGGCAAATCTGTGGACACAATAAAAATATCAGTGGTTGCTAGGGATAGCAGTAGGGGAGTCAGTCGGGAGAGATGAAAGGGCAGAGAACAGAGGATTTTTAGAGTAGTGGGAATATTCTACATATATTAAATGATGGATATATGGATAGATACACATTTGTCCAAACCCATAGAATATACAGCACCAATAATAGTGAATCCTAAGGGAAATTGTAGACATTGGGTGATATGATGTGTCAGTGTAGATCATTCCTGGTAAAAACATATACTATTCTGGTGAATGGTGTTGATAATGGAGGAGGATATACACACGTGTGGGCAATGAATATATGAGAAATCTCTGTACATTCCTCAATTCTATTGTAAACCTAAACTGCTCTGAAACAAACAAACAAACCTACAATGATTTAGTTTGAAAAGGTCCAATGCACCAAGTAAGGTGAATTAAGAAAAAGCCATACTGAGGTGATCAGACCTGTACTCCCTTCTGATGGTGTAAACTCTCCTGCGTCTGCACCATCTTTCTCTTCTTCCCTCCTGTGAGAAAGGAGGATGCACCCAGCCCCATCTCAAGACCTAACCTCTTCCACTTGGGTCAGAGAGTTCCCACTTGTTCAAGGTTCACCCCCTCACTTAGTCCCTCTCCCTCCAGCAACATTATTTCCACCAATAGGAAAATATGTTTCAGAATTCTTATCATAAAGCAAAAACCAAAATCCTCCTTATTTCATTCTGTTTTATATCCTACTTCATGTTTCAGCTCTCCTTGAGAGCTCTCCTTTGCTGTAGAAATGTATAAGGCTTTTGTCCCCATTTACTGTTTTGTAGGTTTACCCATATTGTTACATGTATAACTTCATTCTGTTTTATTGCTGAGTAGTGTGAGAAAAGAAGAGAAACAAAAGGCAAAGGAGAATAGGAAAGATATACCCATCTGAATGCAGAGTTCCAAAGAATGGCAAGGAGAGATAAGAAAGTCTTCCTCAGTGATCAATGCAAAGAAGTAGAAGAAAACAATAGAATGGAAAGACTAGAGATCTCTTCAAGAAAATAGAGATAATCAAGGGAACATTTCATGCAAAGATGGGCACAATAAAGGACAGAAATCGTATGGACCTAATAGAAGCAGAAGATATTAAGAAGAGGTGGCAAGAATACACAGAACTACACAAAAAATACCTTAAAGACCCAGATAACCTTAATGGTGTGATCACTCACCTAGAACCAGACATCCTGGAATGCTAAGTCAAGTGGGACTTAGGAAGCACCACTGCAAAAAAAAGGGGAGGTGATGGAATTCCAGATGAGCTATTTCAAATCCTAAAAGATGATGCTGTTAAGGTGCTGCACTCAATATGCCAGCAAATTTGGAAAGCTCAGCAGTGGCCACAGGACTGGAAACAGTCAGTTTTTGTTTCAATCCCAAAGAAAGGCAATGCCAAGGAATGCTCAAACTACCGCACAATTGCACTCATCTCACATGCTAGCAAAATAATGTTCAAAATTCTCCAAGCCAGGCTTCAACAGTACATGAACTGTGAACTTCCAGATATTCAAGCTGGATTTAGAAAATGCAGAGGAACCAGAGATCAAATTGTCAACATCCATTGGATCATCGAAAAAGCAAGGGAGTTCCAGAAAAGCATCTGTTTTATTGATTACGTGAAAGCCTTTGACTATGTGGATCACAAAAAACTGTGGAAAATTCTTCAAGAGATGGGAAGACCAGACCATCTTACCTTACTCGTGAGAAACCTGTATGCAGGTCAGGAAGCAACAGTTAGAACTGAATATTGAACAACAGACTGGTTCCAAATCAGGAAAGGAGTATGTCAAGACTGCATATTGTCACCCTGCTTATTTAACTTATATGCAGAGTACATCATGAGAAATGCTGAGCTGGATGAAGTACAAGCTAGAGTTAAGATTGCCAGGAGAAATAACCTCAGATATGCAAATGACACCACCCTTATGACAGAAAGTGAAGAAGAACAAAAGAGCCTCTTGATGAAAGTGAAAGAGTTGAATGAAAAAACTGGCTTAAAACTCAACATTCAGAAAACTAAGATTATGGCATCTGTTCCCATCACTTCATGGCAAGTAGTTGGGGAAACAATGGGAACCGTGACAGACTTCATTTTCTTGGGCTCCCAAATCACTGCAGATGATGACTACAGCCATGAAATTAAAAGATGCTTGCTCCTTGGAAGAAAAGCTATGACCAACCTAGACAGCATATTAAAAAGCAGAGACATTACTTTTCCGACAAAGGTGCATCTAGTCAAAGCTATGGTTTTTCCAGTAGTTATGCATGGATATTAGAGTTGGACCATAAGCACCAAAGAATTGATGCTTTTGAATTGTGGTGTTGGAGAAGACTCTTGAGAGTCCCTTGGACTGCAAGGAGATCCAACCAGTCCATCCTAAAGGAAATCAATCCTGAACATTCATTGAAAGGACTGATGTTGAAGCGAAGTTCTAGTACTTTGGTCACCTGCTGTGAAGAACTGGCTCATTGGAAAAGACCCTGATGCTGGGAAAGTTTGAAGGCAGGAGGAGAAGAGGACGACAAAGGATGAGATGGTTGGATGGTGTCATCAATGCAATAGATATGAGTCTGAGCAAACTTCAGGAGTTGGTGATGGACAGGGAAGCCTGGCTTGTTGTAGTCCATGGGGTCGCAAAGAGGCAGACATGACTGAGCAACTGAACTGACTGACTGTGTTACTTAATATCACAATTTGTTAATCAGTTCTCATTGCTATGGACATCCAGATTATTTCCAGATTGGAGTGATTATGAAAAAAGTTGCTGTATTTTTTAAAAAGTAAGAGACAATTTCTTCCCTCATTAGTGTATATTAAACAAAAAGAACTATTTTGCCTCCAGTTTTCATTTACATTTACTTATTAACCCTCTTCTATCTGGATTCCACTTTCAGATGTTCACTGAAGCTACTTTTTTTGAGGACACTACAGGCTGGATAACATTAATTAATCGGAGTTTGACACAGCTGATCACTCCTTCCCTCTCTGAAATTCACATGATCCTGACTCTTTTCTTTAAATGGTTCGTTTCTCTTTCACAATCTCCTTTCCTGATCCTTCTCTCTTACTAAACCTCTAGACAGACTGCTACAGATCTTGCACTCTTCTTAATATCTTCTCTTTCCCTCCTCTTTCTAGTTTATCTCATAATTCCCATGGTGTAGCTTCTATAAGTATGTTGTCAACTTTCATATCTGTGTTTCCAGAAAGATTTCTCCACTAAGTTCCAGACTTACATATCCAGTTTCCTCCTTGACATTTCAACCTGCACATCTTATCAACCTTTCAAATTTAAAATGTTCAGAATATGAAGTAAAACCTGGTTCTTACCTACAGTCCAAAGCTTCCCCATCTCAGAAATAGCAATCTACCTAGTTGCTTATACCAAAAACTCCAGGAAGTGTGATTTCTTCCTTATCTATATTCTCTATATCCAACATATTCTTTCTCTAAGATGTATATTCACCCTCCCAACCTCTCCTAATCTCTTCTGTAGTGACTTATGGTATTATAGTCTCATTCAGTTACACTGTAATTTCTATAAATATAATTTAACATGATCCTCAAAATAACTAAGTGATGTATAGAGAAAATGGACTCTTATTCAAGGTAATTAACTTGACCAAGTTTCCACACTCAGTGGTACAGATGAAACACTAAACTAGTGTTTATAAGTATGTGAACAAATGATAACTGATATTTGATTACCTGCTGTGTGTTAAGCATTTTCCCTGTTTTGTCTCTTTGTGTTATAAGAAGAAGATATTAATTGCTGTCCTTTCTTAAATCAAATTCAAGGGTATTACATCAGTTGCCCAAAATTAGAGTTCTCTGCTCCCAGTTCTAACTTCCTCCTTTCCATTTTTTCTCAATATTCTCATAGACATTTGTCAGAAATCTTTAATGGTTCAGAATTGGCTACAGACATATCCTTCTCAGGACATTTCGGTGCTTTTATGATCTGGCCGCTGCCTTTCTTTAGAATTCCATTTGATACTATTCCTTACCACATCATCAGCTGGATTCCAGCCATATCAACTACCTTAGAGATCCAGTTTGAACATGCTGCGTTCTCTCTTTATGTCTTTATCTGAGCTGTTTCTTCTGTTTGAGTGTTCTACCTACATATAACGGCCATTGCATTTGCCTGGCTACCATCTGTTTTGTTTCTTTCTATGAGTACTCCTATTTCTGTTTAAATAGCCACACTTCCCTTGTGATATGGTTCAAACTTGGTTCAGTGCTAGTTAACAAACATGATTTTATATTCTGGTTACAGTTCTTCATTCAGACAAACCAGATACAGACAGTGAGAGATAAAATGAGACTTATGTGAAAAATATTTCCAGACTCCTTGGGGGGGGGGGGGTCTTGGAACTGCCATTCCCACACCACCACCACCCCCACTCTTGCAACTGATGTGTAGTTGGTAGCTGTCTGATGAGCCTGAGGGCGAATGAGTCTTAAGCTAAAGCCTGACACTTAGGAAGGCAGAGGAGTGGAAGGATTACATCAGGTCCTTCCTTAGTGATGTCACTGGGCTGCTGAAAAAAACCAACACTGAAGCTCATTTTGACTCTTAACTTTTCAGTTATGTGGATCATTTTATCGACAGATTTTTCTGCTACTTGCAACTGAAAACAGCTAAATGTTACAACACATTTTATCATATAGGCCATCTGTAGTTTCTCAGTGAAGTTAGGTAATTTTCCCTCAGTGAACGTTCCTTCTGCATGCCTCTACCAAAGCCTATACTACATTGCTTTAATTATTAGTCTGCTTCCCCAGGATATGGAATACCTTCAGTAAAACAGTTTGTGTTATATGCTGCTCTGATGACTGACACAGTAAAAAATCTGCCTGCAATGCAGGAGACCCAGATTCAATCCCTGGATTGGGAAGATCCCCTGTAGAAGGGAATGGCTTATCTACTCTAGTCTTCTTGCCTGGAGAATTCCTTGGACCAAAGAGTCTGGTGGGCTACAGCCCATGGGGTCATAGAGTTGGACACGACTGAGTAACTAATACTATATGCTGCTCTATCAGTTTATTATAAGACAATGTGCCCAGAAACAGAAACCATTCCTCTCCCAAACACTCTTTTTTAATGCAAGGTTATCAACCTCAGCACTATTGTTATTTTGGGCCAAATATACCTTGGTTGTAAAGGGCTATCCTGTGCAATATATAATATTTAGCAGCATCCCTGGACTCTACTCATTAGAGACCAGTAACATTACCCCTGCCCTCAATTTGTGACAATAAAAAATGTCATCCCCTGGGAGATAAAATTGTGTCTAGTTGGCAACAACTGGCTTAACGTAATGACCAACAGTTTAGACATTATTACAATCATTCTTTTTGTTTTGCTTGTTTGTTTTGCTATTTTTTTCTTATTTTTTCTTTTTCATTTTTGCTATGCCACACAATATGTGGGATCTTAGTTCCCTGATCAGGGACTGAACCTGTGCCCCCTGCAATGGAAGGTAGAGTCTTAGCCAGTGGACTGCTGGGAAAATCCTCTCTTGGATTTTTAAGTCAATGGCAATTTATAGAATCTAACCCTTAAAGGATCATATTAAATCCACCATTAAATATAAGGAAGGATGAAGGGTCCCACACATGGCAAAGTATATTGGTTCCACGTGAAGCTATTGGTCTGGTATGTAATAAAGGAGTGCTAGGGTAAACTCCACCTTTACTGGGCCAGGATGTGATCTCACACACCAAACCTGCTTTTCTCATAAGCCAATCCCTTTCCAGAAACTTCTCATTCCAAAAGGATGGGTCACTTTCATCATAGGAAAAGGAAGGACCAAAAAGAGAAGGAAATTTCTTAAACATAAGAAATATTATACTAGGCACCTATAACAGAACTTGGCACCAAACTTCTTTCATCACCTCCTCATATCTTACGCATACCTAGCCTAATCCCTAAATGGTTTCTCCCCACATACAGTGAGCTCTTTCACACTGTTACTAATTATAAACTCCTTCAGAGCTGAGGTGTTTTCTCCGAGAGTGAACACGCAGGTACTTGAGCCCACGCCACCTCCTTGGCCTGAGGGCAAACACTTCTGCCTTGAAATAGGATGAGGAAAACGGAAGCTGCAGAACTGAGTGAACCAAGTCAAAAGCCTCATGTGAGTGATTAGGTGTTCTCTAACATATAAAGAATTCAGAGATGGGGCAGAGTGAATGCACCTCACTCTGATCTGACACAGTAATCTGTAGTTCTTATCTTTATGTCCAAAGCAAGTTTTATTTCTACCAAATTTATTTACTTTCTACTTGAATACATCATTTTGATAAACATGAAAATTAATTATTGCAGGTGAAATGTATAATTTATAAACATACATTTTGATTTCTCTTTTCCCTTACCCCTTAGGTTGATGCAAACAAAATATTTGCCTTTGAACCTAGATGTAGATTTGAAGATGTAGAGAATACTGATTTTCATATATAGGTTTATTTAAAAGTTTATAAGAATTTAATTGAAAGTCTTGATTCCAAACACAAAGATACTAATGAAAACCAAAAAATTTTATATAGTATTAATAACAAAGTCATTGATATAATTAATGATATATATGTATGGTATGCTTCATTCCCCATATACTCCAGAAAACAATATAATTTTGGCAATTGATCTAGACATGGATGGAGCTTCTAAATTCTCTCTGTAAAACAGAGATTTTGCATTGGAAAAAATTAGGTCACAACTATAAAGTAATTTCCCTGGAACCTGAAATGGAAGACTGTGGTATTTTTATGGTCTGCTTTGTAGAAGACAAAATTCTTTAGAATTAGTTGGGGATAGATATATAATCTAGATTTTTTATTGCTCTAGAAACATATCAATATGTGAATAGTTAACAGAGCCAAAATATAAACTAATATAACAACTTCTCACTATTTTATTACACTCTGTATCATGATTCATGTGGAGTTACTGTTTTCTAGCTTTATATCCTGTCTAAAAATAACCACCTACTAAATACCTATAATATACCAAGCATACATTATGTCATATGATAACCATAATACATGTCAAATGATTGATGCATAATATATGTCAAATTATTGACATATATTAGGTCAATCAATTACTTTCTCACAAAGTAATTCTGAGGTTATACTATTACTTCTATTTTACAGATGAGAAAACTGAGTTTGGAGAAGTCCATAACTTGCCCAAAGCCATAGAGCCTACAAGAAACAAAAAAGAAAGGCAATTGAATATTTTGTCCATCAGATAGGTCATAAGCCAAAAGGGATCATCTGAATCCTTGTGTTCCTCTAAAAGAGGACTTGCTTATCAAATATTGGGTTGGCTCAGAACTTCAGTTGGTTTTTTCCATCAGACGACTCTAGTTAGTGGTTGGTCTCCTGCATTGCAAGCAAATTTTTTACCCACTGAGCCATCAGGGAAGCCCCTAGTAGTTCTTAGTTATCTTTAACTTCATTAGAAACAATTTTGCTATATTGTATTATGACAGCTGTTGTATCAGCAGGTATTTAAAAAAAAAAACTGAACTAAATTGTATTTTTGTGTAGCCATTTTAATACTGAAGATGAAAGAAAAAAGCAAAATTTTGGCATATTATGCTTTATTATTTCAAAAAAGGTAAAAATGCAACTAAAAGGCACAAATGATTTTGCAATACATGGAGAAAGTGCTGTGACTGACTGTATCAAAGGTAGTTTGTGAAGTTTAGTGCTAGAGATTTCTTGCTGGATGGTGCTCCTTGGTTGGGTAGACCAGTTGAAGTTGATAGCAAGTAAACTGAGACATTAATTGAGAGAAATCAATGATATACCACATGGGTGATAGCCAACATACTCAAAATATCCAAATCAAACATTGAAAATCATGTGCACCAGCTTGGTTATGTTCATCACTCTGATGTTTGGGTTTCACATAAGTAAATAGAAAAAAATTTTTGACTGTATTTCTGCAAGTGATTCTCTACTGAAATGTAACAAAATATTCTGTGGAGTAGGCAGAGGGAAGCAGCCTGAGGTCTGCTCCCTTCCTGTCCCTTGAACTGTTCTTTTCTGAAGTAAATGTACATACATAAGTAAATGTTTAAATACTGCTTGGTATCTGAGCTTGCCTCTCCCGTCTTCTTCAGATTGTTCTCAAGAGAAGGAGGTGAGAGAGTTGCCTTTGGGGCTGGGGCCAACTGGGGCCCCTGAGACTGATAGATGCTCTGTACCCCGTTATCCCTCGTAGCTTCAGGCCTAGGAACAGGAGGTAGCAGCACCCCCCCCCAGCCACACCCCCTGGACCTACTGCTGCTGGGCCTGGGTTGATGGATAATGAAAAGCGGATACTGTACAATTATGCAGAATGGAACAGACTGTGGGGCAAGTAAAATGAACCGCCACCAACCCAGCAAAGGCCAGTCTTAAGAGAAAGTGATGTATATATAGTGGGACTAGAAGGGAGTCCTCTATTACAAGCTCCTTCTGGAAAACTAAACAATTAATTTCAACAAGTGCTTGCTCCCAGTTAGGTCAACTGAAAGCAGCACAAATGGAAAAGTGTCCAGAATTAGTTAACAGAAAATGCATCATCTTCCATCAGGATAATGCAAGACCGCATGTTTCTTTGATGACCAGGCAAAAACTGTTACAGCTTGGCTGAGAAGTTCTGATTCATCTGCCATATTCACCAGACATTGTACCTTCAAATTTCCATCTATTTTGGTCTTTACAAAATTCTCTTAATGAAAAAAATTCAGTTCTCTGGAAAACTGTAAAAAGCATCTGGAACAGTTTCTTTGCTCAAAAAGACACAAAGCTTTGTGAAGGCAGAATAATGAAGTTGCCTGAAAGATGGCAGAAGGTACTGGAACAAAACGGTGAATAAGTTGTTTAATAAAATTCTTGGTGAAAATGAAAAATGTACCTTTTAATTTTTACTTTAAAACTAAAGGAATGTTTTAGCCAACTCAATCTGTAGGTGACATAAAATTGGACGTGAAAGTTAATAAAATTTAAAATGACCTTAGCAAGCTAAAGAAACAGATCCAAAATCAGCAAGATGAAACCAGTATAAGGATGGAAGTAGTGGTTTAGAGTTACCTGGAAAAGACATCCATTGAGCAGTGAGGAAAAAGTGATTGATTGGGGGTGATGGCCCATCTTTTAACACTCATTGGTTATGGGCAGCTTACCACTATCACTTTGTCAAGTGCCTTAGGCCACAGGGGTCACATGGTATCTATAGCAATTCCCCGTTCTATCAACCTAGAAACCCTAGCAGAAATAAAATTGATTTGTTTAGCAAGACTTGTTCTTTCAGAACTCATGCTGGATTCTCACTGGAAACTATATTACTTAAGTTTTCCTATGCTATCTATTTAACAATATATTCTACAAACTCTTCCCAAGGATTGATGTGAAGTTGACTAGTCAGAAATTCCCAAACTCTATCATCTTCCTCTTAAAAAATTTAGATTTTGGCTATTCCTACACAATTTTCTTGAAGACAATCAATAGAGAGCTTTATGGTCACATCTCAAGCACTTTCATAAACCAGGATATTATACACTTCATCCTGTACTTTGAACACAGTATAAAGTTAGTTATCAAAAAATAAATAAATAAAGTTAGTTATTAGTTACTAGGTTAGGAAATGGAGAAAATTTAAGCATCCAGTAAGCTTCACGTATTATTTCATTTGATCCTACCTTACTAATCTTCTAGTAGGTATTATTTTCACATTAAAAATGAAGAAAATGAAACTTTAGATACCACTCAGCTTGAACAGATCAACTAGCTTGCCTAGTCATGTACCTAGTAAGACATAAATTCAAACTTTGCTTTAACATCAGACCCTATATTTTGCCATTATTACCTGCTAGTATTGTCCCTCTTTGTCCCTTCATTAAATTTTAATTTTCTCTTTATAATCACTAGTTAATATATGTCAGCATGTCAGTTTAAATATCATATCCTTAGAAGATGATGAATGCAAAATAGTAATAGAGTAGTTCTGTTTTCTTTCTGTGAGCTGTTAAATTTAATTCCCATCCCAAAATAGTACATCTATCTCTGCCTTATTCTTCTTACTCTGAACATAAAGAAAGAGGTAGGGGGGAAGGAGGGAGGAAGAGAGGAGGGGAAAGATAGGGAGAGAGAGAGAGAGAGAAAAGGGCAGAGAAGAGAAAGAGAGAGAAGAAACAGAAATTTTTGTTCATCATCACTTCACAGTTCTCCACTATCATAGACATATTCTCTCAACTTACATGTTATTAATATATTTCTCAACCAGTTGTTCCTCACCATTATTAAACACAGAGAGTTTGTCTTATCACTTCCAGGTAAGACATCACATTAAAAAAAAAGTCAAGAATTTTTATAAACTACTTTAACTCTATTTTTTTCCCCCAAGGTTTTAAAATTATTTATTTTTGCCTCACTGTGCACCACGTTGGATCTTAATCATGACATTGGATATCCAATTTTGTGAACACTGCCCATAAACACTATTTCTTGTTTATATAAAATAGTGTAGCAGTTAAGAGTACCTAAATGCAGAGATTCTGTTTCAAAGTCATTTTAAAAATAGTCAGCTCACTCAAAGCATGTTTTTACTTCCAAAACCCAGACACAGCCAAGAAATGCTGGTGCTAATAGTCAGGAAAGTTAAACAGGCCATTTCCTAAGAAAACATTTGTGATTAGTTAGTCAGTACAAATTTTCCCTTAAAATGTATCTTGTTAAAATGTTTTTGTTTATGCTTTTAAGGAAGAATTTTCCCATCTTTGTCACAAGATTATTTTAAAACATCTGTTCTAGAGCAACATTGATTTAACACATCATTTGAGACTGGCTAATATTTAGCATATGAACATGAGAATAGCTGGCCATTTAAAAATACTGTCAATGTTGAATAAAATCTGAAATATAATTTGAAGCCAGTGTTTAGGAAAAAAACAAAAGCAAACAGTGGTGTTTCTTCTTTTCCTGTGTGTCCACTTTAATTTACTAAGTTTTTTCCTGCCCCAAGCCACATCTCACATTAGAACAACGCCTCTTTCTCACTCCATTCTTCCAACAAGCAAGAAACAAGAAAGACTAACCTGTTGTTTTTATTGTGGAAAGATTTCCTCTGTCAGGACCTCTCTCCCACTGCCTTGTGTTAGCGCTCTCAAAATCTCTCACCAGGATAACAGAAATGGTCTTTAGTTAGCCTCCTACTTAACATTATGTGCCCACTGCTGTCCCACAGCTACACTGTCATATCTGATAACTTGCTTATTTTAATCCTCCATTGGATCTCTATTGCCTTCAGAATAAACTGGTGTTGGAATTCATAACTGGCTTCCATCAGTAGCTTGACCTTCCTATGACTCCACCCCTAGCCCTGGATAAGAAGCAGATCACAGTCTCAGGAGCCGTGATGCAGCCTCCCCTGAACACGCCGTGCTCCTTCACAGGCAGCTACCAGTGACTATTCATTGCACCCAAGCCAGAAACTTGTTCTCCTTCTCTTTTCTACATAGATCTGACTCTTCCATCTCACCATAAATGTCCCTTCCTATAGTGATTTGACTTTTCTTCCTCAGTAAAAATTAACCATACTCCCATCTTAGCCATAGCACTTTATTCACAGCACTTGTGTTAATATTAACTTCAAAATGATATTTAAAAAAAGCACTCTGAGAGAGACAGACAAGTCATACAGGGTGGAAAAGGGAAAGGAAAACTTGGTGCCTGACATCCTAAGTCCTATGAACGATGGTGAGTTCACTGAAGACAGCAGCTTGGATTTATTCATTATCCATTCAGCTGGACTTTTATATTGACTCACAGTGAGTGTTCAATACATTTTTCTTAAATAAATAGTCTCCTTCAGAAAAGAGTTAATTACTAATCTTAACCATTGCTTTAATGTTGGGAGTCATATACTCACATTTTTTTTTTCAAACTGTTCAAGGTGTGCAATATTAGTTTACCCAATAGGAAGCCAGTAAGGTCCTAGAGGTGAGGCATCCAAAAGACTCATACTGAATTAAATGGTAATCATAATAAGTTATCTTTACGACAGATTTAACTTCCTGAATTACAGTTTCTATCATTTCCGTATAAAAATACCAAAATACCAAAACTTTGCATCATGTGTTGTGTGGTCACTACTCAGACTACTTGGAATGTGATTTGAATATGTTAATAATTTGGGGAATTTTTTCCACAAAGATGATACATGTGGTGGATGAGTATCACAGTGTTGACACAACAAATCAAACTCACTCATTTAAAGGTACAGTGGAAATATCATTACTTATTTTAATCTCATTAGTGACATGATAATCAAGAATAAAGCAGCAAAAGTAGCCAATAAACCTCACCATTTTAGAGTTTCCAATGTTACCATTATTTATGCTGTGCTGTGGTTAGCTGCTCGTTGTGTCCGACTCTTTGTGACCTCATGGACTGTAGCCTGCCAAGCTCCTCTGTCCATGGGGATTCTCCAGGCAAGAATATTGGAGTGGGTTGCATGCCCTTTCTAGTCCAGGAATTGAACCAGGGTTTCCCACACTGCAGGTGGATTCTTTACCATCTGAGCCGCCAGGGAAGCCCACCATTACTTATACTAATTTTAAAAACATGAATAAAATCCTAATACTCTGTGTATGCTTTCAGTTGGTTCTTAAGCAATATAAAATCAGATAAATTCTATTCTCCTACGAACTTTACCTCAAGTTAATAGATTTTAATCTTTTTTAAAAATAATCACTGGAAGTAAAATGACTCCCAATGGGGCTTGAGCATTTTTCAGCTTCTTTGATACAAATCTATGAGAAATGTTATTTTCAATAATTTAGAGTTTTTGATTGCTTAACTTTGGCTAAAGAATAACTTTGGCTGAAGAACTATGGATGGAGGTTCATGACATTGTACACGAGGCAGTGATAAACACCATCTCCAAGAAAAAGAAATGCAAAAAGGCAAAATGGAAAAAAAAAAAAGGCAAAATGTTTCTCTGAGGAGGCCTTACAAACAGCTGAGAAAAGAAGAGAAGTGAAAGGCAAAGGAGAAAAGGAAAGATAAACCCATTTGAATGCAGAGTTCCAAAGAATAGCAAGGAGAGATAAGAAAGCCTTCCTCACTGATCAATGCAAAGAAATAGAGGAAAACAACAGAATGGGAAAGACTAGAGATCTCTTCAAGAAAATTAGAGATACCAAGGGAACATTTCATGCAAAGATGGGCTCAATAAAGGACAGAAATAGTATGGACCTAACAGAAGCAGAAGATATTAAGAAGAGGTGGCAAGAATACACACAAGAACTATACAAAAAAGATCTTCACAACTCAGATACTCACAATGGTTTGATTACTCAGCTAGATCCAGACATCCTGGAATGTGAAGTCCAGTGGGCCTTAGGAAGCATCACTGCGAACAAAACTAGTGGAGGTGATGGAATTCCAGTTGAGCTATTTCAAATACTAAAAGATAATGCTGTGAAACTGCTGTACTCAATACGCCAGCAAATTTGGAAAACTCAGCAGTGGCCACAGGTCTGGAACAGGTCAGTTTTCATTCCAATCTCAAAGAAAGGCAATGCCAAAGAATGCTCACACTACCGCACAATTGCATTCATCTCACACGCTAGTAAAGTAATGCTCAAAATCCTCCAAGCCAGGTTTCAACAGTACATGAACCATGAACTTCCAGATGTTCAAGATGGATTTAGCAAAGGCAGAGGAACCAGAGATCAAATTGCCAACATCCGCTGGATCATCAAAAAAGCAAGAGTTCCAGAAAAACATCTAATTCTGCTTTATAGACTACGCCAAAGTCTTTGACTGTGTGGATCACAACAAATTGTGGAAAATTCTTCAAGAGACAGGAACACCAGACCTCCTTACCTGCCTCCTGAGAAATCTGTATGCAGGTCAGAAGCAACAGTTAGAACTGGACATGGAACAACAGACTGGTTCCAAATCGAGAAAGGAGTATGTCAAGGCTGCATATTGTCACCCTGCTTATTTAACTTATATGCAGAGTACATCATGAGAAACGCTGGGCTGGATGAAGCACAACCTGGACTCAAGATTGCTGGAAGAAATAACAATAATCTCAGATATGCAGATGACACCACCCTTATGGCAGAAAGTGAAGAAGAACAAAAGAGCCTCTTCATGAAAGTGAAAGAGGTGAGTGAAAAAGTTAGCTTAAAACTCAACATTCAGAAAACTAAGATCATGGCATTTGGTCCCATCACTTCATGGCAAATAGATGGGGAAACAATGGAAACAGTGTAAGATTTTACTTTGGGGGGCTCCAAAATCACTGCAGATGGTGACTGCAGCCATAAAATAAAAAGACGCTTATCTCTCAGAAGAAAACCTATGACCAACCTAGACAGCATATTAAAAAGCAGAGACATTACTTTGCTGATAAAGGTCTGTCTAGTCAAAGCTATGGTTTTTCCAGTAGTCATGTATGGATATGAGAGTTGGACCCTAAAGAGAGCTGAGCGCTGAAGAATTGATGCTTTTGAACTGTGGTGTTGGAGAAGACTCTTGAGAGTCCCTTGGACTGCAAGGAGATCCAACCAGTCAATCCTAAAGGAAATCTTAGTCCTGAATATTCATTGGAAGGACTGATGTTGAAGCTGAAACTCCAGTACTTTGGCCACCTGATGCAAAGAACTGACTGATTTGAAAAGACCCTGATCCTGGTAAAGATTGAAGGCAGGAGGAGAAGGGGAAGACAGAGGATGAGATGGTTGGATGGCATCACTGACTCTATGGACAAGAGTTTGAAGAAACTCCGGGAGTTGGTGATGTACAGGGAAGCCTTGTGTGCTGTAGTCCTTGGGGTCGCAAAGAGTCAGACACGACTGAGCAACTGAAGTGAAATGAATTGAAAGAATAATTTGACACCTAACAACTTTAAACAGTCATTTGTAATTCAAAGTATCTGATTATATAATTATATATCTAATATCTAAAAAATAAAGACTGCTATCTATCCTAAGGAAACAATTCCAAATTATTAAAAAATACACAAAGTTGTTTATCACATCATGGTGTATGCTACAAAGTCAATACAACTTCAATTTCTACAAATAACGTACATTTTATAAATATTAGACTGGATATAATGTTACAGAGTTTAAAAGACTGTAGCAATGCAAAAATGCTTGTGTGAATTAAATTTTAAAGCAAAATATAAAATTGTATGTTTATTATGATTACAAACAGGTAAAAAATTAAATATCTGTAATGACTAGTTGGTGAACTTTGAGAAAGAGACTACAAAATGTCAGTAATGTTCAGTCAGTTTATGATTTGATGGAGATGATTTTTCTCCCCTTATTCCCCAAACTCTCTCTTATGTAGTTTCATTATTTTTAAAAATTTGTATTTATAATACTATTTGAAATATTACATTATCAGCAAACCATTTTAGCAAGAAATTTATTTGGAACTTGAATTTACCAATTAGTTGATTACTTTTAGGTGCTTAAGCTAACATAAAATTATATTATCTACACAGTATTTACTAGGTACAGATACTGTAAACTCATACATGTCCTTATTTTATTTGTAAAAGAGTATACCACCACCAAGTCTATTCTACTTTTTCTCCAATTTCAGTGTATTTCCTTAGGTACACCTTCCACTCACTGTGGACATGGGTGGGTCAAGGCCTGGCCAATGGAGAGGATCCAGCCTAGCTCAAGATTCTCTCTTAGACTTTCCCAGTGGTCCAGTGGTAAAAGAATCTGCCTACCAATGCAGGGACATGTGTGCATGCTAAGTCACTTCAGTCATGTCCGACTCTTTTCAACCCCATGGACTCTAGCCCGCCAGGCTCCTCTGCCCATGGAATTCTCTAGGTGAGGATACTGGAGTGGGTTGCCCTACCCTCCTTCAAGGGATCTTCCAGACGCAGAGATTGAACCTGGGTCTCCTGCATTGTAGGCAGATTCTTTACCACTGGACCACTTTACCATCTGAGCCACTACAGAAGCCCGCCAACGGAGGGAACACGAGTTCAATGCCTGATCTGGGAAGATGTCACATGCCACAGAGCAACTCAGCCCATGCAACACAACACCTTAGCCCGCACACCACAACTACTGAAGTCCAAGCACCTAAAGTTCATGCTCTGCAAGCAGAGAAACCACTGCAATGGGAAACCCATGCACTGCAACTAGAGAGTAGCCCCCTTTGCAGCAACTAGAGAAAGCCCAAGCACAGTGATGAAGACCCGACACAACCAATACATAAATAAATAATTTTCTCTCAATGCATGGCTATACTGATTATTTTTTTAAATCACCTAATGGGGCCCTCATATATGTTTCAGGCATAGTGCAAAATATTTAAATGCATTACCCTCCAAGGAGAGCTATGAATGAGTTTCATTGTCCCTATTTTAGGTATGAGAAAGCTGAGTGTCACAACACTGAGTATATAACACTCATGTAAACCTGACTTTGGTAAGGGCCTCAGGCTGTCAGCTGTAGCTGTTGTCCACTAGTCCACAGGCCCTCATTCTATGCTGTCTGTGTCTCTGCCCTTCTTCCAAGGCTCAGATGCAAAAAGAAAAGAAGGCAGCCTAAAGTCTGATACTTCTTAGACAGAGTGTCAACCAGTCATTCTGTTTTCAGCTCTTTGTCTTCACCCCCACTTTCACAGGTACCTGATATCAATAATTTCTGAGCCTTTGGGGATCTACAATGTTTTTTTTTTTTAATTCTTCTTGGATTTTCTCACTGCTAGTTAAGACTCAGGTTTTTTGGGTCTACTAAACTAGTTACCATTCATATTTCATTAATTCAACTTTTAAAATATTCCATTCCTTCACCACCTTCTTCTCCTGCTTCTTCTTTCCTACTCCCTCTCTTCATTCCCCCCAAATATCTTGTTGTGAAATATAATATGCACACCTAAGTAAACATATATCTGTAGTAGGCAAGATGATGACCCCAAGACATCCATATCACCGATACTGTGAATATGTTGTTACTTTCTATGCAAAAAAGGACTTTGTAGATGTGATTTAAGAATCTTGATATGGGAGGAATTCCCTGGAAGTTCAGTGTTTAGGATTCTGTGCTTTCACTGCCAAGGGCCTGGGTTCAGTCCCCAGCTGGGAAACTAAGATCCTGCAAGCTACATGACACAGCCAAAAAAAAGAAGAACAAAACAAACAAAAAAACCTTGATACGGGAAGGTTATATTGGATTATCTAATATTGGCCCAATTATAATCACAAGAGTGATTAAAGTGAAAGAGAGAAGAAGAACAGGTGGTAAGAATGATGTCATGTGATGGGGCTTTCCTGTTGGTCCAAAGGCTAAGACTCCACACTCCCAATGCAGGGGGCCCAGGTTTGATCCCTGGTCAGGGAACTAGATCCCACGTGACACAACTAAGAATTCACATGCCACAGTGAAGACTGAAGATTCCAGGTGCTGCAACTAAGACACAGCACAACCAAATAAATAAATAAACATTTTTCCAAAAAATGGTGTTATGTGAGAAGCTGTTCCTAACACTGAAGATGGAGTAAGGTGACCAGGAGTCAAGGAATGCCAGTATTCTATAGAAACTGGAAAATGGGAGGAAATCCTTCCCAAGAGTCTCCAAAAAGTCACAAAGCCCTCTTGATTCATTGATTCATGCTCAGTGAGACCTATGTTGGATTTCTAATTCACAGAACTGTAAGAAAATTAATTTGTGTTACTTTAAGTGACTGTATTTCCAATAATTTGTTATAGAATCATTAAGAAATAAGCACAGCACAATAAAAATAATCAAAAGTTAAAGAGCATGTAACCATCATCCAAATCAAAACATAAAACTATATTTTTGCCTGTGTTTTTAGCATACCAAAGATGAGATCACACTATATGCATTCTTTCGTGTTTTGCTCCTTTAGTTTAACATTTCTATATGACCCATACATGATGTTGTATATAATTTCAGTAATTGTAACTGCTGCATATATATTTTTTATTAATGCTTATTTTATCTCTTGGGCTTCTCTGGTGGCTCAGTGGTGAAGAACCCACCTGCCAATGCAGAAGACGTGGAGAAGATGCAGGCTCTGGTCAGGAAGCCCCTGGAGAAGGAAATGGGAACTCACTCCAGTGTATTTGTCTGAGAAACCCCAAGGTCAGAGGAACCTGGTGGGCTACAGTCCATATGGGTTGCAAAAGAATCGGACTCAACTTAGTGACTGAACAATGATAAGCATTTTATACAATATATTAGTTTTCTTTTGGTTGGTTTTTATGTGCTACTTGATTTTCCCACCCTTTTAAAATTGTGTATTCTTATGTTTATAAATGTCTCTTTTCAACAACCTATAGGTAGGATTTTTAAACAGTCTGATAATCATTCTGTTAACTGACACATTCAGTTCATTTGTGTGTACTGTGGGTGCTAAGTCACTTCAGTCATGTCCAACTCTTTGTAATCCCATGTAGCTTACCAGGCTCCTCTGTCCATGGGATTCTCCAGGCAAGAATACTGGAGTGGGTTGCCATTTCCTCCTCTGCGGATCTTCCCAACCCAGGGATCAAACCTACATCTCTTACATCTCCTGCATTGGCAGGCAGGTACTTTACCACTAATAAATAATAGATTTAAATTTACCTCAGTATTTTGTGACTTTCATTTGTACCACCTGATCTATTCTTTTTCTTTCATTCTCTTTCTTGCCTTTATTGTTGGGTCAGGGGAGTTACTGAGAGCATTTTGTATTATTCCATTTTTTCCCCTCTGTTGGTTTGAAAATTATGCTTTTGTGTTTTTATTTTTTTGTTGTTGCATCCTTAAATTATTCAAATTAACTATCTCCTAATAAAACAATAGATCTTATCAATGGATAAAATGGGAAACTGGACAGATCAAGTGGACATTATATGATCTTAGCCTCACTAAAAACAAACCCAGACATATTTTCTTGGTGCGATAAAATGTGAAGGACAACAGTTTCACCCTGTGCAATACTGCTGCCAACAAACAGAGACACTGAACTGAATTGCTAAGGACTGGGCTGTGCTCACTAAATTTCATATGTTGAAGCCCTAATTCCCAAAGTTATGATATCTGGAGATAGAGATTTTGGCAGGTAACTTGGGCTGAATGAGGTCATGAAGGTGAGGCCCTCATGATGGGATTAGTGCCCTTTTAATAGGAGACACTAGAGAACTTGTTCTCCCTCTCTTTGTGCCCACAAACAATAGGTTCTGTGGGCACACAGTGAGATCGTGGCTGCCTACAAGCCAAGAGAAGAGGCCCCTGAATGAAATTTGTCTCTCCAGCACCTCTTTTTAGACTTCCCAGTCCTGTGAACTGTGAGAAAACTACTACATATTAAGTCATCAAGTCTATGGTATTTCGTTATGGCAGCCTGAGCTACTTCCTGCATTTTCTTTTATATTTCTTCCCTTCTTCTATCTCCCTAGCATATTTCATAGGTGCCAACATAACCAGTATGAGGATTAAAAAAATAGACTTTTTAGGTGATCAAGATTTACTCTTATCTCTTGTAATGGAAATTCAGAATACTGTAATGATTGTATGAACCAGGCAATTAATTGTTACTATAACCTAATCAAATGTTAACTGTAAGTGAAAGTATTGAATCCAGAAAAAAGTAAAACTGTTTCAAATTAAATCCATTATCTATGTCTTTTAATGACATTATTTGGTTTTGCTTTCCTAGATTTCCTTTTGATCTCACTCTCTCCATCTATATAATACTAAATCATATATTCAGAATTAGTTTTAAACAATTCATAGTGGTTAAAGCTTTCAGATTTGCAATATTATGAAGATCTAAGATTACTAAGAAAAGCAACATGGTCCAGTTATAAGAGCTATGACCTCTGACTCAGAAGCTGGATTACTAAGAACTATATGATCACAGAAAGGTCATTTTAAGTCCACAGTGTTCACTTTATAAAACGAGGTTACTATAGTAGATATATATATGTATATAGATATACATACACATATAAACACATGTATCTAACATTAATATGAGGAGGAGACATAATGCAGGAGACACAACAGATGTGGGTTCAATCTCTGGATTGAGAAGATTGCTTGGAGGAGGAAATGGTACCCCACTCTAGTATTCTTGTCTGGAAAATTCCATGGACAGAGGAGACTGGTAGGTCACCATTCACGGCCCGCAAAGAGTTGGACATGACTGAGTGAATGAGCACAATGCAATGAGAATACTGTTGTAATCCACTTCAACTAGATCCACAAACATTTTTGAGTGGCCTTTTATATCCCCGCCGTTGTTCCAGATGCAATGGAAAAGACTGCCTAGTCCCTAACCTCATGGAATTCATAAGAGTCTGATGGGCATGATGAGTCAAAAAAGGCATGATGGATGTTACAAAAGGGACAGTGAGAGCTGCTCTAAGAGCGATAAAGCTATGAAATTTAACTATATAGGGACTCTCCTGAAGAGATGAGAGGCTAAAATGGAGGGAGATGGAGTAATGAAAAGAAGAACTACAGTATTGAAGAATGAGCAATCTGGCTCCCTACAGGAATAATAACAGTAAGCAGAACATGATTTATTGACTTTTGGAGTGCTTAGAAAAACAGTTGCCAACATTTAAGAACTTGGAGATTACACACACACACAAAACAGATTTCTTGAAAAATTACATCTAACACATGGCAACTTTCAGCTGAACCAAGAAGCAGCTACTTCTATGAGTGAATGTGTGATTCAATTTGCACCAGATACCACCACTCTACACTTGACTTGTTTCACTTTACATTATTCTGCTTAGGTCTGTATTTGGTATTTAAATATCTGACCTAGAAAGAAATACACTGAAGAACAGAAGTAAGTCCTGTGTGGCTGCTACACAGAGATAAAAAAGAATCAGATTGGGAATCCCAGCTGGAGTGGGAAGTATTTGCCAAATTGGGGCAAGTCTGGTAGGTTTTTAGATCAATGGAAGAATCACTGAAAAGTCTTAAACTGGGAAATTACACGCTCATACTTGAGTTTTAAAAATATTTTTCTAGATGCAAAGTGAAAAGGAGACTACAAAAAATACTTTGAAAGTTGAAGACTAGAAAGTATCAATGTGGCTTATCTTGTTAAGTTTCAGATGAAAACCTAGAATGAATTTTAAGTTTTGTGTAGAAGAGGTTCCATTCTGATAAAAGAAAGCCATTATGACTCTTTTAACTTTCTCTAAGGACAAAAAATAAACGTTAGTCATACTTTGAAAAAAATAAAAATAAAAACATTGACCAAAATTATTCTAATGTGAAAGGGGGAAAAAACTTGCATAAAAAGTGAAAAACCAGATGATAAAACTTGAATGATAAAAGAAAACTTTCCCGTATGTTACAGAAAAGTATTCCCCTTGCTCAATACAGTACATCCTAGTATTATACAAACAAACACAAACTCATACAGACACACTGAAGAAGTTATAACTCAGAATGACCCATGGGGCTTATTTCCTGTTAGATTCTGTCCCTGGTTCTGCTCTCTAATTCTCTTTGAATACATTTCAGCAATGATTCATTTTGTCAGCCTGCCAGTAGTCTTTCCTACTGAGCAAGTAGCATGTACTTCACGTACGTTAGCAGACACACAATTGAGAAGTTTTGCCCGGGATTACCTTATTTGCTTCTTAAAAGTGTCAGTTTTTTTTTCATATTGGTAATATGCCTCTCTAAGACTACATATCATATGACAAAGAGAGCAAGTTGTTTAAAACACCAAAGGAACATTTCTCTAGAAATGGCTTTGACCTGCATTTGGTCTTGCCCTAATATATTTATGAGATTCTAATCAAATCTTTTATTTCATTATTTTTTTCTCACCTACTCCTTGCCACCCCTATATCCTCCTCAAAGCACAAGTCTGAAGTCCATGAAGAGCTGAGCTAACAATATTAGCTAATATTTCTTGAGTCATGTGTCAGAGATCATTTAAAGTGTTTTGTACAGATTACTTCGTTCTATCCTCACAACCACCGAATCAGACAAGTAGGAAAGTTATTCTTTTTACAAATAAGGAAATTGGACCCATACAGTGGTCAAGCTGGAATTTGAACTCTTGTTATTAACTATCATGCTATAACTCTTTGTTGTTCAGTTACTCAGTTGTGTCCCACTCTTTGCGACCCCATGGGCTGCAGCACACCAGGCTTCCCTGTCCTTTATCATTTTCCAAAGCTTGCTCAAACTCACGTCCATCAAGCAAGTGATGCCATCCAGCAATCTCATCCTTTGTCATCCCCTTATCCTCCTATCTTCATCTTTACCAGCATCAGGGTCTTTTCTTTCTTTTATTTTAATTTATTTTAATTGGAGGTTAACTATTTTACAATATTGTAGTGGTTTTTGCCATACATTGACACAAATCAGTCATGGGTGTACATGTGTCCCCCATCCTGAACCCACTTCCCCCGTCCCTCCCCATCCCATCCCTCAGGGTCATCCCAGTGCACCAGCCCATCGGGGTCTTTTCTACTGAGTCAGCTTTTAGCATCAAGTGGCCAAAATATTGGAGGTTCAGCTTCAGCATCAGTCCTTCCAATGAACATTCAGGACTGATTACTTTTAGGGTTGACTGGTTTGATCTCCTTGCAGTCCAAGGGACTCTCAAGAGTCTTCTCCAACACCACAATTCAAAAGCATCAATTCTTTGGTGCTGAGCCTTCTTTAGGGTTCAACTCTCACATCCATACATGACCACTGGAAAAACCATAGCTTTAACTAGATGGACCTTTGTAAGCAAAGTAAAGTCTCTGCTTTTTAATATGTTGTCTAGGTTGGTCATAGGTTTTCTTCCAAGGAGCAAGTGTCTTTTAATTTCATGGCTGCAGTCAACATCTGCAGTGATTTTGGAGCCCAAGAAAACAAAGTCTGCCACTGTTTCCACTGTTTCCTCATCTATTTGTCATGAAATGATGGAACCGGATGCCATGATATTCATTTTTGGAATGTTGAGTTTTAAGCCAGTTTTTTCACTCTCCTCTTTCACTTTCATCATGCGGCTCTTTAGTTCTTCTTCACTTTCTGTCACAAGGGTGGTGTCATCTGCATATCTGAGATTATTGATATTTCTTCCAGCAGTCTTGAGTCCAGCTTGTGCTTCATCCAGCCCAGCATTTCACATGATATACTCTGCATATAAGTTAAATAAGCAGGGTGACAATAGACAGCCTTGATGTACTCCTTTCCCAATTTGGATCCAGTTCATTGTTCCAAGTCCGGTTCTAACTCTTGCTTCTTGACCTGCATACACATTTCTCAGGAGGCAGGTCAGGTGGTCTGGTATTCCCAACACTTTAAGAATTTTCCACTGTTTGTTGTGATCCACACAGCCAAAGGCTATGTGGTCATTAAAGCAGAAATAGATGTTTTTCTCAAATTCTCTTGCTTTTTCTATGATGCAACGGATGTTGGCAGTTTGATCTCTGGTTCCTCTGCCTTTTCTAAATCCAGCTTGAACACCTGGGAGTTCTCAATTCACATAGTGTTGAAGCCTAGCTTGGAGAATTTTGAACATTACTTTGCTAGCATGTGAAATGAGTGCAACTGTGTGGTAGTCTGAACATTCTTTGGTATTGCCCTTCTTTGGGACTGGAATGAAAACTGACCTTTTCCAGTCCTGTGGCCACTGCTGAGTTTTCCAAATTTTCTGGCATATTGAATGCAGCACTTTTACAGCACCATCTTTTAGGATTTGAAACAGCTCACCTGAATTTCCACCACAGAACCCATATTTTTAACCTCTACATGATTAACATTTTATTATACTTAGATTAACCTGTCTTCTGTAATATTTAATACTATATTAAATGTACTGTTTTATAAGAGGCTTTTATGCTCCTGGTGGGCAAATCTTATCAATCCACAAGTCCTACCAGATATAGCTGGAAAGCAGTAGCCCCCACCTATGCTCAAGTTGGGATCCCTACTCTCCCCACCTCCTGGATAAGACCAACCCACAGATCTACCTTTGTCATCTGTTCATCTCCATCAAGGCAGATTGACAGCTTGATTTTTTCCCTTCTACTTAATGCCCATTTTGGGCTTCCCAAGTGGTGCTAGTGGTAAAGAATCTGCCTGCTAATATAGGATACATAAGAGATGCAGGTTCCACCCCTCGGTGGGGAAGGTCCCCTGGAGAAGGAAATGTCAACGCACTCCAGTATTCTTGCCTGGAGAATCCCACGGACAGAGGAGCCTGGAGGGCTACAGTCCATAGCGTCGCAGAGTCAGACACAACTGAAGCGACTTAGCCCACACAGCACAATGCCTATATTGGAGATAGCATTCTTTTTTAAACTAGGGATGAGCAAATAAAGAATCCTCTTTCTTTCCTGAGTCAAAGAAGAAACAAAAGGAAATCCTATTAACCATTCAAGTATCTTATGGAAGTTTGGTTGGTAGCTAGGACCAAGTGTTCCTAAGATCAAATTTCCAGCAGTATTTATTTCCCTCTAGAAAGAAATGACTAAGCTAAATCCAAAGTCATCTCTTGATTCATTATTTTCCTAAAACTTCTCACTTCCTTATAAGAATTACTTTTAAACTGTTGAATTCATCCATTTTCCTCAATGCTCTCTCACCTGAATTGCTGAAAATACATTACCTAGTTTCCCAGACTCCCCTATCTCTGCCATTCTCTTTCATTTTTCACATTCTAGCCAAAGAGTATTTGCAAATTGTAAACCTAGTCAAATTACTTTCATGTATAAAGTTCTTCAGTGACTCTCCACTGCTCTTTGTTGTTGTTGTTGATCCACTAAGTTGTGTCCGACTCTTTGCAACCCCATGGACTACCACGCGCCAGGCTTCCCTGTCCTTTACTATCTCCCAGAGTTCGTTCAAACTTGTGTCCATTGAGTCGGTGATGCCATCCAACCCTCTCATCCTCTGTCACCCCCTTCACCTCCTGCCCTCAGTCTTCCCCAGCATCAGGGTCTTTTCCAATGGTAGGCTGTTTGCATCAGGTGGCCACAGTATTGGAGCTTCAGCATCAGTCCTTCCAATGAATAGTCAGGATTGATTTCCTTTAGGATTGACTGGTTTGATTTCCTTGCTGTTAAAGGGACTCTCAGGAGTCTTCGCCAGCACCACAATTCAAAAGCATCAGTTCCTTAGCGCTCAGCCTTCTTTATGGTCCAACTCTCACATCTGTACATGACTATTAGAAAACCATAGCTTTGACTATATGGAACTTCGTCAGCAAAGTGATGTCTCTGCTTTTTAATATGCCCTCTAGGATTGTCATCACTTTCCTTCCAAGGAGCAAGTGTCTTTTAATTTTGTGGCTGTAGTCACTGTCCAGAGTGATTTTGGACCCCAAGAAAATAAAATCTGCCACTGTTTTACACTTTTCCCCCATCTATTTGTGGGGGAAATACACTTTTCCCATGAAGTGATGGGACTGGATGCCATGATCTTAGTTTTTTGAATGTTGAGTTTCAAGCCAGCTTTCTCACTCTCCCCATTGCTCTTAGAATAAATTTAAATGTTTCAGTATTGCTTTCAGTTACCAGGCCTTAGTACCATTCCAGATTCATCTTTCATTATCTTTCCCAAAAGTGGCCCTGGATTCTCTTCAACTCCATCAGTCATAACTTCTCTTTGTCTCACTAGGTGATAGATTTCCCTGCCTACTGTTATTTACACACATTTTCTCCAACACCTCTCACTGTTCCTTCTCCTTAGTTAGGCTAACCTCTTCACATTTTGCATGCTTCCACATCTCCCTGTATTTCTTCATTGTTTTCATGGCTGATTGAATTTTCATTGCTACAGCTTGGATAGTTTGCATCTCTGGCTAAACAGTAAGCTATGTAAGAACAGGAACTACTTTATTTTGATTATTACTTTGTCCCCAGCAACCTTTTACAGTGCCTGGGAAATAATAGGTACTTGGTAATCATTTATTGAATAAATGAGCATATGAGTAATCTGCTACATTATGAGTTAAATAGGTTCCCAAGTTCCCATCAGTCAATTTGAAAGTTAAGCTTTCAAATTAACTTCTGGAACAATTTGTTAATAATTTGGGATTTAGCTCTATTTTGTCCATTTGTTTTTACACAATTATCTCTCCTCTTCATCTCTGATGACTGCTTCTAAATTCCCCATATTTGTTATTCAGTCAACCAAGAATACAGAGTGAAACCATGATCTGAGGGAGAGAAGTTAGAAATGGCAATGAGGGAACTAGAAAGATTGGAAAATAAATTAAATGTTGTTTATAAAGTCATGTCAAATTAACAAGTATTGATTATTTAACAAGTACAGTGCCTGACACTTAGTAGGCACTACAAAAATATGTGTTGATTTTCTTAATGAATGAAGCAAATTTTCAGAGTTTTATTCAAATGTTCTTGGTAGAGAAAGATGTTGATAGTCAGCAATGCAGATACCTCTCTGCCTACAAATCAAGCCTAAGCATCAACTTTTAAGAATTTTCTTTCTTTCTTGGAGGAGCAGTGGTTGTGGATAGAGTTAACCTGTGGTCAGAGCTGGGAGTTAGGAGTAATAGCCAGCTAAGGAGGATTGGACTCCCCTGAGAATATGAGGGCAGAAGCTGGTAGGAGCACTGCTGTTGGAACACTAGGCCTTAGGACACCACTGAAACATCAAGTTGAGCCTAAACTCTCAGTGATACAGGATTTTTAAAGGGAATTAAAATGGTCCTTAGCTGTCGCAACTCCTTGGGTATCAGCAGAAGCAGAAGAAAATCCTCTCCATTAAAATAGTTGTCTAATCTAGACTCACTAGAATGTCACATAGTTAAGATTAGGTGATTTAATCAGAATCAAAGACTACAAAGAAAACATCAGTTAACATTAGTTACTCAGTAAAAACAATAAACAACAGATTTACACTCCCAAAGATTTTTGTGTAGATTCATAAAATACAGAACTTTTGGCAAATATGTATGAAATGTTTAAAGAAATAAGAGATTCCAATACAAAGATAAACAGGCAAAGGTTATGAATCCATATATTTGAAGGGAGAGTGAGACATCTAAAAATGAAAATATAACTATTGAAATAAAAAATTCAATCAATGGTTGGGCAGTAAATATATCTAAAGATAGAATTAATGATTGTATTTCTTGAGAAATTATACAGAATGCATCACAAAGAGACAAGGATATGAGAAATATGAGAGAGATATGGAGGATATAAAAGGTTAACATAGACCTAGACAGAATTCCAGAAAAAGAGAATAGATAGAAAAAGAGGAAAGACAAATTTTAGACACATTTTGGCACTTATTGAGATTTTAATAAAAGCACAAATTTCTACTGATTCAGGAATAACAATATGTTCCAAACAGGCTAAATTGTTTTTTAAATCCTGGAAACATGACATAACATAGAGAGAAATGCAGTTTGAATGCCAACAACAGCATTAATGGAGAGTGGTATAATGTTTTTAAATTGTTGAGAGAAAAAACTATCAATCTAGAATTATGTATCCAGCAGAACTATCTTTCAAGAATGTCTAAAATAAAGACATGCTTAGATTAACTCAAACTGAGAAGCTTTATTATTAAGAAATCTACATTATATAAACTTTTAAAAATAAGAAAAATTAACCCAGAAGCATGGTCTAAAATGCAAAAAGAAATAATGAGCAAATAAGTGGTAAATTTGTTTGTGTGTATGTGTGTGTGTATAAAACAAAGCAAATATTGACTATATAATTTAGAAATAGCAATGTTAAAATAGAAATAGCAATGTTGAATTTACAGGGCTAAAGAAAGAATGTGCTTTCCTGGTGACTCAGTGGTAAAGAATCCAACTCCTAATTCAGGAGAGCATCCTGGGTCAGGAAGATCCCCTGGAGAAGAAAATGGCAACCCACTCCAATATTCTTGCCTGGGAAATCCCATTGATGGAGAAGGTGGGTGGGCTCATGTCCATGGGACTGCAAAAGAGTTGGACACTGTTTAGTGACTAAACAACAACAAAAACAAAAGAAAGGATAGGATTAAAATCCTGGACAAAATTAGCATATAAGTGCAGGGAGAAATAGAGTTAAAGTGTTCTAGGGTTTTTATATTTTAGGGGTTAAGATATTGATTAAATCTGATTTCTGATAGTGATTTGCTAGGTTACTCCTATAAAATTCCTGCTAAAAATAATGGAAATTGTTCAATAAATTATAAATAAAACAACATATTTTAAGCATTGAATTTCTTCAAGACAGTGACTAATTTCTGGAAGAAATTCTCTAATCAGAGAAGTTTAAAAAACAAAAATTAATCAGCAGAAACAAGACAACAAATATGCAAAATCTTCAGATGTTGAAATAATCAGATTTTTAAATAATTACATTTGACATATTTAAGGAAATAACTCACAAAGTTACAAATTATCTATAGGAATCAGGAAGTCATGAAAAGTGATATATCAGATGTGAGAAAAAACAAAATAGGGTGTCTAGGGGTGAAAAATAAGAGAAACTTTTAAAAGCAATGGAGATGGCTAATAAACATATGAAAACCTTTTCTACACCATATGTCTTCAGGGAAGCATAAATTAAAACAATGAGATAGTACTACCTAAGAGAATGGCCAGAATCTGAAACACTGACAATACCAAATGCTGGTGAGGATGTAACGCAGCAAGAACACTCATGCTAGTGGGAATGCAAAACGTCACAGCCACTTTCAAAGATAGTTTGTCAGTTTCTTATGAAACTAAACATATTTTAACCATATGAGTCAGCAAAACATATTCCTTGGTGCTCACCCAGAGGAACTGAAAACTTATGCCCACGTGAAAACCTGCACATGGGTATTTATAGCAGCTTTTTTCATAATTGCTGTAACTTGGAAGCAATCAAGATGTCCTTTAGTAGACGAATGGATAACTAAACTGTGGTACGTTCAGACAATGGAATGTTACTCAGCATTAAAAAGAAATGAGCTATTACACTGTGAAAAGACACAGAGGAAACTTAAACACTAGGTAAAAGAAGCACTAGGTGAAAGAAGCCAATTTGATTGCACGTTGTATGAATCCAACTACATGACATTTTGGAAAGGGGAAAATTATGGACAATGGAATTACGGAAAATTATTAAGGTCAATGGTGGTCAAGAGGATGAGGAGGAAGAGCTGAATAAGCAGAGCAGAAAGGATTTTTAGGGTAGTGAAAATATTCTGCATAAAATTATAATGATGAATATATGCCATTACACATTTGTCCAAAACCATAGGTTGCACAACACTAAAAGTGAACCCAAAGATAAACTATAGACTTTGGGTGACTGTTACAGCAGACCCTATGCATCTATATAGATTTGCTTGGCACAGAAAAAGAGATGAAAAATACACACCAAACTCTCAATGTTGGTTACCTGAGCATGGGTTTAGAGAAAGGAGATAGATGAGAAGAGAATAAACTTTTCTTTATACAAAAAAAAAAGCATAGCTAACAATGCTTGGATACAATAGAAGAAACAACTAGTGAAGTAAAAGAGAAATTTGAAGAGATCAAGCACACAGGATGAAGAGACAGAAACATAGAATAAAGCAAAAGTAAAGATATTGTAGTAGGTGTGAAGGAGATAATGAAGATGTCTATCCTATATTTGGAAAATCACTAGAAGAGGAAGGCAAAAATGCAGCAGATTAAGGGCTTGAAAAGATGAGGAATGAGAACTTTACTGCTCTGAAGAGTGATAACAGACCACAAATTCAAGAAGCCCAATAAACCCCAGAAGATAATTATTTTAAGACCCACACTTAAATGCATCATTCAGTTTAGCTTAGTCACTCAGTCGTGTGTGATTCTTTGCGACCCCATGGACATGCCAGGCTTCCCTGTCTATCACCAACTCCCAGAGCTTGTTCAAACTCATGTCCATTGATGCATCATAACAAAATATAAAAACTCAAAAACCATAAAAAGGTTTATTAACCACTTGGAAAAAATAAACAGTTAACTTCAACAAGCCACAGGGCCCCTGATTCGGACATCACCAACAGTAACGAAAGGAAGAAGACAGTATCATTTATCTCCAAAGTAATGAGGAAAAGATTATCAATCAGGTCTTACATAGGAAAAATACAAGTGATAGAGTTGTTGCCAGCAGGTTTTCACCACATGAAATTCTAAAAGATGAAATTCAGACACAAAGAAAATGATCCCCGATGGAAAGTCTGAGATGCAGGAAGTAATGGAGAGCAAAGAAATTGATAAATATATGAGCAAATTGGAAAGAACATCTATTGTATTTTAAAAGGTAATAATAATATATTGTAACTTTTGAAAAAATATTAAAATATCAAACAGTAATGTATTAAGTGGAAGGTAGGGGTCCTAAATGGCATTAAAACATTAATTAAGGAGTTTGACTTCTGTGTTAACCATTTCTAAACTAGTGGAAAGAAAAATAATAAAAGTATAAAAATCAATTTGACAAATTAAAAAAATTAAAAATATAAATGAGAAAAATAAAAAGAATATATAATGGCAAAAATTAAATTATATCAATAATTACATTCAATATACATAAGCTAAATGCCTTAGTTAAAATAAAGTTTGAAAATTGAATAATAAGAAATCCAATTACATGCCTTTATAAAAAAATTGAGGGCTTCCCTGGTGGCTCAGACTGTAAAGAATTCACCTGCAATTAGGGAGACCCGGGTTTGAACCCTGGGTTGGGAAGATTCTCTGGAGAAGGAAATGGCTACCCACTCCAGACTTCTTGCTTGGAGAATTCCATGGACAGAGTTGCCTGGCAGGCTATAGCCCATAGGGTCACAGAGGTGGACACGACTAAGAGACAAACACACATAGAAAGACTGAAAGTTTTAGGATTGAAGGAGATAGACCATGCAAATTCTAACTAAAAGAAAGCCAGTCTGGCTACTATATAAATATGAAATGAAGTAACTTTAAGTCAAAATATTAGTACAAAAAAAGAAAGCTCGAATGATTAAAAAAAAAAGGTTTAACTCATAAGTAAGATGCAACAATTCTAATTTTGTGTGCTTAAATGCTATGGTCTCAAAATACATATTCTATGAATAATACCACTTTTATTTATCCTTCCAAATCCGTATGCCTTGTGTTTGTTTTCATGTCTATTTACACTAACTAAAATATCTACTAGAAAGTTTAATAGAAAGAGTGAAAACAAATATCCTTTTCTGATCCTGGGTCAAAAACAGGTCTTTAAAAATGTCTCTATCAGCTATGAGATTTACCATATGTTTCCATAAATACCCTTTATTTAATTAAGAAAGTTTCCCTCTTTATAGTTTAGTTGGATTTTAATCATGACTTGATGTTGAATTTTAACAAACTTTTCATCTGCTTATATTGTGAAGTTCATGATATTTTGCCCTTAATCTGTTAATGTGGTGAATTATAGCAACTCATTTTCCAATATTGCATTCCTGGAATATAACCAATTGACCATGATGTTTGATTTCTTCTATAAACCACTGAATATGGTTTGTTAAAATTTTTGTTCTGAATTCTTGTCTTTATGTATATTAGTGTATTTAGTCCATAATCTTCCTTGCCTTTGTAATACTGTTTCTGTCAAATTTTAGAAATGATGTTATATTAACCGCTAACTAAAATGGTCTTAATGTTCCCCTCAGCTTGATGAAACTTTAGACAGGATTCTTCCTAAGTAAATACCTCTGACCTTCTTTTCCTTTTTTCTTTTTTTGTTTTCATTTTTCTTTTACTAATTTATTATTTCTTATATTTAATACAATTTTAAAAGATTATACTCCATTTACAGTTATTATAAAATATTGGCTATATTCCCTGTGTTGTACAATATATCCCATACCTTACACACAATAGCTTTTGCCTCCCACCCCCTAACCCCTATATTGCCCTTCCTACCCTCCCCTCTGTTAACTACTAATTTGTTCTCTATATCTGTAAGCCTGCTTCTTTTTTGGCTATATTCACTAGCTTGTATTTTTATATTCCACCTATAAGTGATATCATATAGTATTTGTCTTTCTCTGACTGACTTATTTCACTAAAAAGCGTAATGCCCTCCAAGTCCATCCATGTTGCTGCAAATAGCAAATTTTCATTTTTTTATGGCTGAGTGGTCTGTCAGTTCAGTTCAGTCACTTAGTCGTGTGTGACTCTTTGTGACCCCATGGACTGCAGCACGCCAGGATTCTCTGTCTATCACCAAGTCCCAGAGCTTACTCAAACTCATGTCCATCCAGTCAGTGATGCCATCCAACCATCTCATCCTCTGTCATCCCCTTCTCCTGCCTTCATTCTTTCCCAGTACTGGGGTCTTTTCTAATGAGTCAGTTCTTTGCATCAGGTGGCCAAAGTATTGGAGCTTCAGCTTCCACATCAGTCCTTGCAATGAATACTCAGGACTGATTTTCTTTAGGATGGACTGGTTGGATCTCTTTACAGTCCAAGGGACTCTCAAGAATCTTCTCCAAAACCACAGTTCAAAAGTATCAATTCTTCAGCACTCAGCTTTCTGTATAGTCCAACTCTCACATCCATACACGACCACTGGAAAAACCAGAGCTTTAACTAGACATATCTTTGTTGGCAATGTCCCTGCTTTTTAATATGCTGTCCAGGTTGGTCATAGCTTTCCTTCCAAGGAGCAAGCGTCTCTTAATTTCATGGCTACAGTCACCATCTGCAGTGATTTCGGAGCCCAAAACATAAAGTCTCTCACTGTTTCCATTGTTTCCCCATCTATTTACCTTGAAGTGATTGGACCAGATGCCACGATCTTCGTTGTCTGCATGTTGAGTTTTAAGCCAGCTTTTTCACTCTCCTCTTTCACTTTCATCAAGAGGCTCTTCAGTTCTTCTTCACTTTCTGCCATAAGGGTGGTGCCATCTGCATATCTGAGGTTATTGATATTTCTCCCGGCAATCTTGGTTCCAGCCTGTGCTTCATCCAACCTGGCCTTTCGCATGACATAATTTGCATATAAGTTAAATAAGCAGAGTGACAATGTGCAGCCTTGATGTACTCCTTTCCTGATTTGGAACCAGTCTGTTGTTCCATGTTCGGTTCTAATTGTTGCTTCTTGACCTGCATATAGATTTCTCAGGAGGGAGGTCAGGTGGTCTCGTATTCCCATTTCTTGAAGAATTTTCCACAGTTTGTTGTGATCCACACAGTCAAAGCCTTTGGCGTAGTCAATAAAGCAGAATTACATGTTTTTCTGGAACTCTCGTGCTTTTTTGATGATCCAGTGGATGCTGGCAATTTGAACTCTCTTAACTCTGCCTTTTCTAAATCCAGCTTGAACATCTGGAAGTTCATGGTTCATGTACTGTTGAAGCCTGGCTCGGAGAATTTTGAGTGTTACTTTGCTAGCGTGCGAGATGAATGCAATTGTGTGCTAGTTTGAACATGGCTGAGTGGTATTCCATTGTGTATATATATATATACCACATCTTCTCTACCCATTCATTTGTTGATAGACACTTAGGCTGCTTCCATGTCTTGGCAATTGTAAATAACGCTGCTAGGAACACTGGATGCATATATTTTTTTAAATTAGTGTTTTTGTTTTTTCCAGATAAATATCCGAAATGGACATGCTGAATCATATGGTCGTTCTGGTTTTAGTTTCTTGAGAAACCTCGATATTGTTTTTCACAGTGGCTGCACCAACTTACATTCCCACCAGTCCTGTATGAAGGTTCCCTTTTTCTCCACATCAACAATTTCTGTTGTGATCTTTTGATAGCAGTCATTCTGGCAGGCATCAGGCAACATTTACTAATGACTCTGACTTGCATCCCCCTGATGAACAGCAACGTCAAGCACCTTTCCTTGTGCCTATGGCCACCTGCATTTCCTCCTTGGAAAAATGTGTATTTAGTTCTTTTCCCTATTTTTTAACCTGGTTGTTTGGTTTTTTGATGTTAAGCTATGTGCGCTATTTATACATGTTGGCTATTAATCCCTTATCATTCATATCTTTTGCAAATATTTTCTCCCATTCAATAGGCTTTTTGTTTTGTATACAACTTTCTTTGCTGTGGAAAAGCTTTTAAGTTTAATTAGGTACCATTTGTTTCTTTGTTTTATTTTATTTACTTTAGGAGATGGATTTAAAATATTATTGCTGCAATTTATGTCAAACAGTGTTCTGCCTATGTTTTCCAATTTTAGTATATGTGCTACCAAAGTCAGCACCTGCCTATGTTTTCCTCTACTAGTTTTACATTATCTGGTCTTACATTTATGTATATAATGTATTTTGAATTTAAATTTTGAATATGGCGTTGGAGAATGTTCTAATTTCATTCTTTAATCTGTAGCTGTCCAACCACTTAAGAGGCTGTTTTTTCTCCCTTGTATATTTTTACCTCTTTTGTTGTAGATTAATTGACCTTAAGTGTATGGGTTTATTTCTCGGCTGTCCATCCTGTTCCACCGATCTATGTGTCTGTTTTCTGACCTCTCTTTTCTTAAAGCATTTATTTTAGAAAATGTGCAATCGTGAAGGTTTACTTTGCCATTCAGAGATGTAAATCTACTACAACCCAGAAATGTCTTTCTCTAGAATCAGGGAGTTGTCCTTTTGAAATGCAATCATCAAGAAAGATGGGGGCCTTGTCCTCCAGGCTTTGCGAGAAATTAGCAAACACATAGCCTAGTCACATTGACCTACCTCTCCAGCAACATCCTCCAGCACTTTTCCATTATCTCATCCCAGCCATTAAAAATCCTCCCACCTGTCATTTTGAATCACTCTACTCTATTGCAGTAGTCTTGGATAAAGTCTTCTTTGCCTCTTTAACTGCTTTGGTGTGATTTTTCTGTTACATCTCCTTACATGAATTGGAAAACAGATCTACTTTTTGTATTTTCTGGAAGAGTTTGTGTAAGATTGGCCCTATTTCTTCCTTGAATGTTTAGTAGAAGAACTCAAAGCAAAAAAAAAAAAAAAAATCTGGAAGTAGAATTTCCTTTGTGCCAAGTGATTTAACTAATGATATCATTTCTTCATAATATAATTTTATTTTCTGTTGATACCTGCAACATTTATAGTGATGACCTCTTTCTAGTTTTTAACAATTTTCTCTTTGTGCTATTACTTTTTATAAAATCAATTCCATGACTTCCCTGGCAGTCCAGAGGTTAAGATTTCACACTTCCACTGTAAGGGCATGGGTTCAATCCCTGATCAGCAAACTAAGAGCCCACATGTTGCTTAATGTGGCCTTAATAAATAAACAAAAGCAAGTCTGAGAGATGTTTGCCAAATTTATTAGTGTTTTCAAAGAATGATTGCTGTGGTTAAATTATAAATGCAAAGAGTCAACTCATTGGAAAAACCCTGATGCTGGGAGATTGAAGACAAAAGGAGAAGAGGGTGGGAGAGGATGAGATGGTTAGATAATGTCACTGACTCAATGGATATGAACTTGAGCAGATTTTGGGAGATAGTGGAGGACAGGGAAGCCTAGCGTGCTGCAGTCCATGCGGTCACAAAGAGTTGGACACAACTTAGTGACTGAACAGCAATAAATCATAATTGTATATTTGTTTTCTATTTTAGTTTTTTCTGACATTTATTTTTCCCTACTTTTACCATGTTAGAGTTTAATTAGCTATTCTTTTCTAAGTGTTAGCATTCTTGGTTCAATGACTGGTAAATAAAGAATATAACAAATTTTAAAAGTTTAAAGGGTAATTCTTGTACCTCAAACAAGACAAATATAACCATTACCACTACTTCTATTCAACATTATAGTGCAAGTGATAATCAGGGCAACAGACATGAAAAAGAAATGAAGTTATAAGAATTGGAAAGGGGAAAAAAAAACACTACTCACAGATATTACTACTGCTCATGTAGAAAATCTACAAGAACTTACAGAAAAATCATGAGAAGTAATAAGAGAAACTAGCAAGGCAATTGGATACAAATCTATACACAAAATTATTCCAGCTTTCATGTAACAGGAATCAACTATTATAAAACTAAATTTTAAAAAGATACAACTTTCAACAGCATTAAAATACTTAAAAATATCAGAAACCTTAATAGCAGGATGTATAAAAACTGCTCCTACAAACCAATGAGAATAAGGTAGGCAACCCAACAGTAAAATAAGGAAAAGAATAGAATAAGTACTTATCTAAAGAGTAAATTTAAATGGCTAGCAAGCAAATGAAAATATGCCTAATCTTTATTGGCATTTTAAAATCACAGTGAGACACTTCTACCCGGTCTCCAGATGGGCAAAAAGTTTACAGCACTAACAATGCCATGATGGAGACATGGAGCCACAGGAACTCTTAACACACAGTGGACAGGAGTATAAATTGGATCAACTCGACAGTTTGGAAACTGTTGGCATTATCCACTACAACTGGCATTTTAACTGCCTTGGACACAAGTATTGCAATCTCAGAAATTCAAGCGTATGGTGTATTAGAGGATCATTTCAGTTCATTTCAGTTCAGTCGCTCAATCGTGTCTGACTCTTTGCGACCCCATGAATTGCAGCACGCCAGGACTCCCTGTCCATCACCAACTCCCAGAGTTTACTCAAACTCATGCCCATCGAATCAGTGATGCCATCCAGACATCTCATCCTCTGTCATCCCTTTCTCCTCCTGCCCCCAATCCTTCCCAGCATCAGGGTCTTTTCCAATGAGTCAACTCTTCGCATGAGGTGGCCAAAGTATTGGAGTTTCAGGATAGATGTGCAACAATGATCTCAGTTGTATTATTCACAGTTATCAGAAACTGGAACTATCACAAATGGCCATCAATAGTTGAGTGAATAAACTGTCATGTAATCATACATGGAGTACTGTAAAAGGAATGAAAATGAGCCAACTAACCATGTAGTTTCATATGTAGTAAAGCTACATACAAAAATATGCATGGATTTTAGAAACAAAGTTGAGGGAAAGAAGCAAGGTATAAAAGAAAATCATGCAGTATGGCTGCACTTGTATAAAATTCAAAAAGAGTAAAACTAAACTTTACTTGTTTTTGATATATATACAACTAATAAAACAATGAAACTATTATTATAAGTTAAGAATAGGTTTACTTCTAAATAAAAGAAAAGAAATTATGATTGGGATAAAACACACAAGAGGTTTCTAGGGGGTGCTACTTATGGTTCTTAATCTAAACGGTGCACAGGTATTTGCTTTGTAACTATATATTAAACTGTACCTATAGTTTTCATACTTTCCCATGTGTTAAACTTCATAACTTCAAAGTTGATTTTAAGAAAATATTGTAGAATTTAGAATTTGTTAAGTGTTGATAGTAAATTTTGAATACAATCAATAACAGAACAGAAATAAACAGCAAAAATACCAAGTCAGTTGAGAGAGGAAAAAATGGTCCTAAGAAAAAAACAAACAAAAAGTAATCAGACAAAAACAGAAAGATAAGAATGCTGAAGAAAATTAGTATAGAGAAAAGATGACAAATAGAATTTTAAAAATAAGTAAGATGGTAGAATTAGGTCCAAATATATAGCAATCAAATAAAGATAAAGGAACTTATACAGAAATCATCAGTTAAAAGATGGACATGGTAGGAATGGATTAATAAGAAAAACAAAAACCAAATGTTGCTGTATGCTGTATATAACAAAGAAGGTGAAAGTAGAAGGATAGAAAAAGTTATAGTAGGCAAATACTAGGGCTTCCCAGGTGGTGCAGTGGTAAAGAACTCAGCTGCCAATGCAGGAGACATAAGAAATCTGGGTTCGATCCCCGGGTCGGGAAGATCCCCTGAAGGAGGAAATGACAAGCCACTCCAGTATTCTTGCCTGGAGAATCTATGGACAGAGGAGCCCAGTGGGCCACAGTCCATAGCGTCGCAAAGAGTCAGACACGACTGAAGCAACTTAGCACGTACGCATGCAGGCAAATGCTAATCACAAGAAAACTGATAAAACCACATTAACAAAAAGTAAATAATATAGGCTGTAAAACAAGAAATGCTATCAGGGACAATCAGAGTAGCAACGGAACTTCATGCTGGGCCAACTTTCTGTCTTCTGAAGATTATATCTCCTCCCTTCCCACTTTGCTTGCTCCCTCTTTTGACTAGCCTAGTATAGTAGTTCTCAATCCTTCTTGAATTAGAATCTCAAGGAGAGCTTTCATCAAGTTTCAGTATTATGATTCATTGGTTCCTGGGATAGGACATAGTCATCAGTATTTTCATATAGGTCCCCGGGGAATTCTAACCTGAGTGCAAGATTGAGAAGTACCTGAGGAGGAAGCACTGGAATCTTCTGCTCCTCTGAGCCTTGAGCACTATACTTTCTGAAGCCCTTTGAGTCACTGAGTTTTGCTGCCTCCAAATTTCTCATAACCTACCCTCAACTCCGCCACCACAAACTTGGGGAAATTTATTGGGCTCTGTATGGGATTTCAATCTTTCTCAGGTGAGTTCTGCCTTTCAGTTCAGTTCAGTTCAGTCGCTCAGTCGTGTCTGACTCCTTGCAACCTCATGAATTGCAGCATGCCAGACCTCCCTGTCCATCACAAACTCCCAGAGTATATTCAAACTCATGTCCATCGAGTCAGTGATGCCATCCAGCCATCTCATCTTCTGTCATCTCCTTCTCATCCTATCCCCAATCCCTCCCAGCATCAGGGTCTTATCCAATGAGTCAACTCTTCACATGAGATGGCCAAAGAACTGGAGTTTCAGCTTCAGCATCAGTCCTTCCAATGAACACCCAGGACTGATCTCCTTTAGGATGGACTGGTTGCAGTCCATCTCCTTGCAGTCCAAGGGACTCTCTAGAGTCTTCTCCAACACCACAGTTCAAAAACATCAATTTTTTGGCACTCAGCTTTCTTCACAGTCCAACTCTCACATCCATACATGACCACTGAAAAAAACCATAGCCTTGACTAGACAGACCTTTGTCGGCAAAGGAATGTCTCTGCTTTTTAACATGCTATCTAGGTTGGTCATGACTTTCCTTCTAAGGAATAATCGTCTTTTATTTTCATGGCTGAAATCACCATCTGCAGTGATTTTGGAGCCCCAAAAAATAAAGTCTTCCACTGTTTCCACTGTTTCCCCATCTATTTCCCATGAAATGATGGAACCAGATGCCATGATCTCAGTTTTCTGAATGCTGAGCTTTAAGCCAACTTTTTCACTCTCCTCTTTCATTTTCATCAAGAGGCTCTTTAGTTCTTCACTTTCTGCCATAAAGGTGGTGTTATCTGCATATCTGAGGTTACTGATATTTCTCCCAGCAATCTTGATTCCAGCTTCTACTTCTTCCAGCCCAGCGTTTCTCATGATGTACTCTGCATATAAGTTAAATAAGCAGGGTGACAATATACAGCCTTGACGTACTCCTTTCCTGGTTTGGAACCAGTCTGTTGTTCCATGTCCAGTTCTAACTGTTGCTTCCTGACTTGCATACAGGTTTCACAAGAGGCAGGTCAGGTGGTCTGGTATTCCCATCTCTTTCAGAATTTTCCACAGTTTATTGTGATCCACACAGTCGAAGGCTTTCGCATAGTCAATAAAGCAGAAATAGATGTTTTTCTGGAACTCTCTTGCTTTTTTGATGATCCAGAGGATGTTGGCAATTTGATCTCTGGTTCCTCTACCTTTTCTAAAACCAGCTTAAACATCTGGAAGTCCACAGTTCACATATTGCTGAAGCCTGTCTTGGAGAATTTTGAGCAATACGTTACTAGCGTGTGAGATGAGTGCAATTGTGTGGTAGTTTGAGCATTCTTTGGGATTGCCTTTCTTTGGGATTGAAATGAAAAGTGACCTTTTCCAGCCCTGTGGCCACTGCTGAGTTTTCCAAATTTTCTGGTATATTGAGTACAGCACTTTCACAGCATCTTTCACGATTTGAAATAGCTCAACTGGAATCCCATCACCTCCACTAATTTTGCTCATAGTGATGCTTCCTAAAGGTCACTTGACTTCACATTCCAGGATGAGTGACTCCAGGTGAGTGATCACACCATCGTGATTATCTGGGTCGTGAAGATCTTTTTTTGTAAAATTCTTCTGTGTATTCTTGCCACCTCTTCTTAATATCTTCTACTTCTGTTAGGTTTTCTTGAGGAGATCTCTAGTCTTTCCCATTCCGTTGTTTTCCTCTATTTCTTTGCACTGATCACTGAGGAAGGCTTTCTTATCTCTCCTGGCTATTCTTTGGAACTCTGCATTCAAATGGGAATATCTTTCCCTTTCTCCTTTGCTTTTCGCTTCTCTTCTTTTCACAGCTATTTGTAAGGCCTCCTCAGACAACCATTTTGCCTTCTTGCATTTCTTTTCCATGGGGATGGTCTTGATCCCTGTCTCCTATACAATGTTACAAACCTCCATCCATAGTTCATCAGGCACTCTGTCTATCAGATTTAGTCCCTTAAATCTATTTCTCACTTCCACTGTATAGTCATAAGGGATTTGATTTAGGTCATACCTGAATGGTCTAGTGGTTTTCCCTACTTTCTTCAATTTAAGTCTGAATTTGGCAATAAGGAGTTCATGATCTGAGCCACAGTCAGCTCCCAGTCTTGTTTTTGCTGACTGTATAGAGCTTCTCCATCTTTGACTGCAAAGAATATAATCAGTCTGATTTCGATGTGACCATCTGGTGATGTTCATGTGTAGAGTCTTCTCTTGTGTTTTTGGAAGAGGGTGTTTGCTATGACCAGTGCGTTCTCTTGGCAAAACTCTATTAGCCTTTGCCCTGCTTCATTCTGTACTCCAAGGCCAAATTTGCCTGTTTGCAGGTGTTTCTTGACTTCCTACGTTTGCATTCCAGTCCCCTATAATGAAAAGGACATCTTTTTTGGGTGTTAGTTCTAAAAGGTCTTGTAGGTCTTCATAGAACCATTCAACTTCAGCTTCTTCAGCATTACTGGTTGGGGCATGGGCTTGGATTACCGTGATATTGAATGGTTTGCCTTGGAAACAAACAGATCATTCTGTCATTTTTGAGATTGCATCCAAGAACTGCCTTTCAGACTCTTTTGTTGACCATGATGGCTACTCCATCTCTTCTAAGGGATTCCTGCCCACAGTAGTAGATATAATGGTCATCTGAGTTAAATTCACCCATTCCAGTCCATTTTAGCTCACTGATTCCTAGAATGTCAACTTTCACTCTTGCCATCTCCTGTTTGACCACTTCCAATTTGCCTTGATTCATGGACCTAACATTCTAGGTTCCTATGCAATATTGCTCTTTACAGCATTGGACCTTGCTTCTATCACCAGTTACTTCCACAACTGGGTATTGTTTTTGCTTTGGATCCATCCCTTCATTCTTTCTGGAATTATTTCTCCACTGATCTCCAGTAGCATATTGGGCACCTAGTGATCTGGGGAGTTCCTCTTTCAGTATCCTATCATTTTGCCTGGGGAGTTCCTCTTTCAGTATCCTATCATTTTGCCTTTTCATACTGTTCGTGGGGTTCTCAAGGCAAGAATTATGAAGTGGTTTGCCATTCCCTTCTCCAGTGGACCACATTCTGTCAGACCTCTCCACCATGACCCGTCCGTCTTGGGTGGTCCCACATGGCATGGCCTAATTTCATTGAGTTAGACACGACTGTGGTCCTGGGATCAGATTGGCTAGTTTTCTGTGATTATGGTTTCAGTGTGTCTGCCCTTTGATGCCCTCTCGCAACACCCACCATCTTACTTGGGTTTCTCTTACCTTGGACATACCTTGTTCTGCCTTTAAATTAAGTGAATTGGGAGCTGGTCTAATTTTCTTCAGTCTTATTCTACACGTCTCAGCCAAAGCATCCTTTGTGACCTCAATCCAGTCTTGCTTCTATCCCATAATCCCACTTGAACCCTTTGGTGGTCTCCCACAGCCTTTAAATATTAATAAGATGTAAACATTTGGACTGTCTTTCCAGGCCCTTCTTGACAGGAGTCCTGGATTCCTATCCATCCTTAGCTTCTGCTACTTGTTCATTTAAATGTTATGAGCCAGTAATATTGATCTTTCTGTCTTTACATTTGCACTTTCTAGTCTCCTGTCTTACATGTGTTATTTCCTCTCCTTAAAACATTCCCATCAGCTCTCATCTCTCCATTCTCTTGAACTGCCCCTCACTTTCTACCTACATAACTCTAATTGCCTCATCAGGTCTTAATATATATTTCATTTTGTCTCGATGCCTGTGAACCCCTACGATAAATTTGACTGTTATGAAGCAACTCAGTATCTGTATTTTAGGACATTAACTTGTTGTTAGGTCGCTATGTCATGTCTGACTCTTTGCTACATTAATTTGACATTGCTTAAATTATTGTAAAGCACTATCTGTCTCTCTTCCCTCCCAAACTCTAAGTTCCAGGAAGGCAGGGATGAGTGTGACTTGTTCACTACTGTCTACAATGCTCCATAAATACTGATTGAATGAATAAATACATGATATGTAATGATTCTTCCTTCATCCATTCAATCCCCCTTCTCCATTCCCAGATCTTACAAATACTGAATCTAAGGTAATAAAAGGTAAAGAACTTAAAATGTCACTCAGACTGGAGGAGAAACACTCTCTGCAAAAAAAAAAAAAAAAAAAAAAAGACACTTAAGAAATACTGACAAGAAGTCAGTCACATAAAACTGATTGTCTTAGTGTTTTGATCCAAGGCCAATCCATACTGAAGATGTCTGTCCCTCCCCTACCTTCAGAATTCAAAGCCCTATACCCCCCTTATAGCAATTTTCTCATTTTCCACCTAGATATATTCTTACTTTAATTCCATAAATCGTTCCTCCTTGTGTCACCCACAGCATTTTATATATTGCAGACAAACATTTGATAACAGTATACTCTATGCCTGCTCAGTCATATTCAACTCTAATGGACCCCAAGGACTGTAACCCTCCAGACTCTTCTGTCCATGGTATTCTCCAGGCAAGAATATTGGAGTGGGTTGCCATTTTCTCCTCCAGGGGATCCTCCTGATCTAAGAATTGAACTTGTGTCTCCTGAATTGGCAGGCAGATTCTTCACCATTGAGCCACCTGGAAAGCCCAATAACAGTATACTACCTGTTTCCCATTTCACATAACAAATCCGGTCATGTGTCTAGAATGAAAAGTTTTATCTTCATAAACTTATATGTCAAGCATGTCATGCATATCACTCATTCATAGCTCTTCTCAAAATAGCTCTCAGAAATTCATTCTTCTCATAAGTGAACAGAAGACTTCCAAAAAGTGAAGTGAAATAGAGAGAATCCAAGTGAAGCATGTTCACGAAATACTCACACATCAACAGACAATTATTCCCTCAGATATATATAATAATTATCTCAAAAGCAAAACAGAACACTGAGATTAACTTCCCTTGAAGTAATGTCTTAGAAATCCTATCACTTTTTCCCCAGATGTATTTCTGTTACAGAGCCTGATAAAATTCCATGTTATCTTCTATTAAAATATGGTTTAAAAAAATAGCATCATTATGCATTGAAACAAAAAAAACTTTATTATTTCTCTTTTAATGTAAGCATAGTGAATATTTAGCAAGAAAAATATTTCAAATTATCCCAGTGATAGGATATCATAAATAACTTTTTGAAATGTAAAAAGAATAATACAACTTAAAAGCATTTAAAGCAAAAAAGAGGTATGAAAGCAGATGCCTAATAAGCCAAAGCTATATTCTATAACTCAATAAACAATACTTTTAAAAATCCCAAATTAATAATGACATATCAGAAAAAATACAAACAAACCTAATAAAAATCAAATATACCTAAAAGGATAACTAAAATTGACAGTTAAAAATAGTGAAACATTAAGCTAAAGGCATTTATATGTACCCATACTGAAGATATAACCTGATGTAAGGACTATCACACCCCAAGGCAGAGGAATTTCTGTTCCTGAAACTTCACATTTAGTAATAAAATTTTGTAGCTGGAAAAAGACTAGATGGCAAGCTAAAACAGTTCTGTGTTCTCAGTTTCTATGTGAAAGTTACATGTAACTGTGGGTCTACCAGAGTTCAAAGCAGGATATTCAGTCTGTGCTTTTAATGGATATTTGTATTTTGTAAAATAGACAAATGATTCTAATTCTCCATTCATCAGGGAAATTTCAGAAATGAAAGTCACTATAAATTCCCAAATTAGAGAGCATGTGCTTCCAGTATAAGGAACCTCTGCCAATGTTCCCAGAAGAATTATATGCACATGTAATTGCTAATACTGTCTCACAGCTTACAACCTACTCATTCCCCCCTTTCACTCACAGCTCTCTTCCAGCCATAAGCATTAGTAATAGCTCAAATCATTTTACACTTTTTGCCTAGGGCACTTTTTCTTGCTGTGGGCCTCAATCAAAGTTGGCAGCTTTTCAGGTTACCTGGTAAATGGCTAAAGCAGGATACCTAAAGTGGGTATACGTTCCTTCCAAGGTGTGCCAAGCATTGGGCCTCTTTCTTGGTGGTGCAGGGCCAAAAAGCACACAAGTCATCTTTCCCTTTGGCATGGATATCCTGACATCTCCCAAAGGCACTTTTAGTGTTACCTCAGGATCTGACATCAAGGTTGTCTGGTCTTTCCTTCATTCAAGGGGATCTGACATTGTAAACAATTAGGTTAAATAATTGGCTAAAAGATTTGATCATGATTTCTTTTCACGGCTTAAGTCATACCTCTGTTTACTTGACTTGGAGTTTTTACTCTTTTTGTATTATGTGGTTGCTACACTGCTACTTTTTTTTCCTAAGGAACTCATTCACAGTCGGGTGGGCACAGCCAGAGAGCTCTTCCAGATAGGCCAGTCTGATTATACCAGTCTCAGTGCCTATAATGGTCTTGCCTCATCTCTGCCACCCCCATGCTGCTTCTCATTTCCAGGGCAGTATTTCATACCAGCATTTCTGGTCTGGAGAGAACAGATGTTTTAAATAGATGCTTCAAAACAGGTGTTTTAAAGATACTGGGACAACTTCCCTGGTGGTCCAGAGGTTAAGTATCTACCCTGCAATGCAGGGGACTCGGATTCAATCCCTGATATGGGAACTAAGATCCCACATACCTTGGAGCAACCAGAGGGCCCATGAACAGCAAGCAAAGATCCTATGTGCCGCAACTAAGACCTGATGCAGCCAAGTAAATAAATATTTAAAAATAAAGATACTGAGGATTCCTTCAATATATACTTCAAGTGTTTGTTGAAAAGACTATTATCTAAGCCTCCCTAGATTTGGCTATCTTTATGCTTTCTAAAATAAGATCTTTCTAAAATTCTAGTATCCAACTTTCTTTGACTACTGAATGCATTTTTTTTCTGAATGCATTTTTAAGTGTGTGTGTGTTGTACATGTGCTAGCCAAAAAAAATAATAATAATAATAAAAACTGTTAGTTTTTTCAACCCAGCTAATCTAGTTCATATAGAATCTCTGATATGTGAACCACACTGACAAATTTCGTAAAACTAAAATCCTGCTGTATTCTGTTTAGTCAAGTGTTCACAAAATCAATTTCCCACATATATTTCCTGCTTTAGGGTTAATATACATTGGCATGTTCCGGCCTGTTATTCTTTTGTTATGTAAAATTTTAACTTTCTAAGACTGATCTGAGGCATGCCAGGGTATAATTCTGATTAATAGTCTGTAGATTAAAAGATACGGACATGAGGAAGGCTGTCAACTACTTTCTTCATGTGAATTCCCTCAGATGAAGGTATACAGGCATCTACAAGCATGAAAGGAAATAGCTTTTCAGACAGACAGAGAAGAGCTGCCCTTCTCTCAAGACAGTTTCAGGGGATATTTAGAGGGGCTTGGAGGTTCAAATTACTCTGATGCCTCCAGTTCATATTTTCCAAATGAATATTCGAACTTTCACATACAAACTCTAGCAAAGTTTTGATAGTGGTCGTTCAGTTCAGTTCAGTTGCTCGGTCGTGTCCAACTACTTGCAACCCCATGAATCGCAGTACGCCAGGCCTCCCTGTACATCACAAACTCCCAGAGTTTACTCAAACTCATGCCCATCGAGTCAGTGATGCCATCCAGCTATCTCATCCTCTGTCGTCCCCTTCTCCTCCTGCCCCCAATCCCTCCAAGCATCAGGGTCTTTTCCAATGAGTCAACTCCGCATGAGGTAGCCAAAGTATTGGAGTTTCAGCTTCAACATCAGTTCTTCCAATGAACACCCAGGACTTATTTCCTTCAGGATGGACTGGTTGGATCTCCTTGCAGTCCAAGTGACTCTCAAGAGTCTTCTCCAACACCACAGTTCAGAAGCATCAATTTTTCGGCACTCAGCTTTCTTCACAGTCCAACTCTCACACCTATACATGACCACTGAAAAAACCATAGCCTTGACCAGACAGACCTTTGTTGGCAAAGTAATGTCTCTGCTTTTAAATATGCTATCTAGGTTGGTCATAACTTTCCTTCCAAGGAGTAAGCATCTTTTAATTTCATGGCTGCAGTCGCCATCTGCAGTGATTTTGGAGCGCCAAAAAATAAAGTCTGACACTGTTTCCATTAGTACTGTCCAAAAAGTATTTCCAGTTCTTATGCTGGGCAAAATGGTTCCTCCTTGTCCCTTTGAAGTTATGAAAGGCCATATGACTTGCTTTGGCCAGATATATATGAGAAGTGATGTTTTTCATTTCCCTTCAAAGACTTTAAGAGTTAGTTCACAATGCATTACATTTTCTTCTTTCCCTTACGCCACAATCACCAGCAATGGTCCAGATAGCAGAGGCTATATCAGCCTGAGTTGTGGAGTGAAGGCTATGCAAAGCAGAACTGCCAACCAACCTGCAGTGACTATGCAGTATGAGTAAGCAACAAACCCTTAGGCTTGTTTTGTTACCGCAGCATAACCCAAGCAGCCTACTCTGACTGATACAACTCTGAATTCAATTAGTGACTGAACACTGAATTTAAATCTTGTCTATCTCAATCCAATATGTACCAGACACGGAAGACTCTTTCAATATATTCATCTAAAGTCCCTGCATTTATGTCCACTTTTTTAAAAAACTGATACTTAATTTTAAGCCTGTAATTTCTTTGTTATCATGCATCCAGTGCCATCAGGAGCCTCCTTTCCCTATCATCCTTGAATTCTGCACAGTCTTTATATTGTTCCATGATGGAAACTATTCTAAGTCCCTAAACTTTATCTTTTATTGAGATTTTTTTTTCCAGATGACACAGGTGAAAACTCTCTTAGCTGCTTCATCAAAGGTCACCATACTTGATATTTCACCCTTCTCTGAGGATCTATATCCTGAGACGCGTCATCACTTATATTCTTTGGTTGAAAGTAGCAGACATTGACTCTGTCTAACTTTTAAATGGGCAGTTTATGGGAAGGATATTTGGGTTTTGAAGACAGGAAATTGGAGGACCAGACTTGGCAAGGGAAAGAAAGTGAGGCAGCTCTAGAAGGCATGGAATGAAGAATCAGGAGGAAATAACTACCCTCACGTTAGAATAGTCATTGCTGCCATAAAAGATCTCTGGCTGTCCTTTCTGACCATGAGCCACTCAGATTTCAAAACCTTCCAGTTAGAAGCTCTTAGATCACAATCTCATTGATTAGCAATTCTAGGCAGTGGAAGAGGAATGGTCTGACCTTTCAAAGTTTCATTGTTAGAGGCAGGGGTTTGAAATTCCCTTCCACATGATTAAATACAGTGGGGGAGAGGTAAATCCTCAAAGAAATCACGTTCTACCAGGGAGAAGAATGGATGCTAGTCAACACCACCACCAAAATAAGGAATTGAGAAAAGGATAGAAGAATGTGATTTGCTTTGTTTTGGCCATGCCACACAGCTTGTGGGATCTTAGTTCCCAAACCAGGGATCAAACCCATGGCCCTTGCAATGGAAGCATGGAGTCCTAATCACCAGACCACCAGGGAATTCCCTATGAATTTTAATACTAACAATTCACCATTATAAAATCAGGGCCTTGAGAACAGTAGGATGCTATTAAAGATGATGATGGTGCAAAGAATAATATGTATCATACACAATTATACAATGGAAAAATCTTTTCTCTCTTGCAAATAGGACAAAAGGTTTGGCTAACAAAGACAAGATTCTTTGAGGGCAAGGGTTGGGGATTGGGAGAGAAGAATATTTATGCATATATATGTAGCTGTACAGATGTTTGTGTGAGAGTCAGTACAAGAGTGTGTGTTTTTATGTGTGTAAGTATATTATGTATGTGAGTACTTATGTATATGGATAGCTATATATATGTGTGTAACTGTAGGTGTAGGTATAGGTATACGTGAAGTAAAATTTTTGGTCATGATATTAGCAATATTATAAAGAAGAGAAAACCTAGGCCTAATCATCTAATGAGTCTAGGTGCTGTACTAGGCTTCCCTGGTGGCCCAGTGGTAAAGAATCCACCTGCATTTGATCTCTGAGTTGGGAAGATCCCCTGGAGAAGGAAACGGCAACCCACTCCAGTATTCTTGCTTGGGAAATCCCGTAGGCAGAGGAGCCTGGCGGGCTATCGTCCATGGGGTCGCAAAAGAGTTGGACATGACTGAGTGACTAAACAACAAACAGCGACAGGTACCGTACTGACTAGGTATATGTGAGATAAGCATTTCCAGTCAGGATATAAACGAGATTTCAAAGACAAAGATTATGGCTCATCACCTCATTTCTGTAGATCTAGGTGCCATCGTAAGGTCTCCTCTGGACGTCCAAGACAGTTGCAGAAATGAGAAACATGTAAAGTAGACTGACGTCTGAAATAACTCCATCTCCAATCTTTCACTTTCCTCACTATCTTTTCTTCCTCTCCTTTCCAGAAGTATGAGAGAAGGGAAAACCTTTCATAGGGCAAATGCTGGTTGCCCAAGAGGAGAAGCTGCTCCTGTTCCAGTTAATTCGCAAGGTTTGCATCTGCTCCCTTGGCCGGTGACATCTGGAAACAGACGCCATGGTTCCTCCTGATTATGAAACCTGATGAGATTTACTAGTTTACCTGCTTTATCAGACTTGTGTGTGTGTGTGTTTGTCACACAGCTTTCAATTTTCCTCAGTTGGGTATATTTCTTTTAAATAAAATGTAATATGTAAATTATTAGATGAATCAACTGGAAAACAATAATTAATTCTATAAAGCCTAAAGGTTTGAATCTAAGGAATTCTTAAGAATTGTATCATATGTTTCCTCAAAGCACTTATTATCCATGCTTATTACTTTACAAAGATCTTTGCAGCTTTGCCAGTATCATTCAGCAACTGAAAGATTAGGTTCTGGGAAGTAAAGGATGGTCAAAGTCCAATTAACTATCCTTGATCTGGATAACTCTATAATGTTTTGGAAACAGTACAAAGAAAAATGCATAATACTAGTATTGGACTACAATGTCCACATTATAAGCTTGATTACTGCCTTAATCATCCCAAGTTCAATCATACTATTAGGAGATATTTGACAAAAATGAATTTGAATTAATACAAGGTATAAAAAACTCAAGAGAGCAAACTTCTCTTTTAATTAACAAGTATTTAGCATCTAATACACACCAACTGGGACTTCCCCAGTGGCTCAGCCAGTAAAGAATCTGCCTGCAATGCAGGAGACACAGGAGATCCCTGGGTGGGAAAGATCCCCTGGAGGAGGAAAATGGCAGCCCACTCCAGTATCCTTGCCTGAAAAATCCCATGGACAGAGGAGCCCGGCGGGTTACAGTCCCAAAGGTCGCAAAGAGTTGGACAGGACTGAGCATGTACACACATATGCCAACTAATGCTGGAGAAATGAAACTAATATAAGAGAGAAAAGCTTTAAGGAGTTCAGAATGTTCTCTGGGAAGTGAAAATTCCACATTTAGTAGCATCCCTATGAAGGCTTGGTTCAAGAAGTTCCAACAAAGCTAGACATTCCAACATACTTAACTCACGGCTTTTGAGACTACTTTAAAAACACCTATGCCAGGAACATGAACACACCTATGAAAGAAACAAGGGAAGTAGCCATCAAAGAAACCTTGTGGACCCCTGCTTGGGTACTGCAAATATTGAGAAAACAACCACCTTGAGTTCAGGGGGGGTGAAAATGAGTGTTCTCGGAACCACTCTGTCCCAACATGTAGGTGTTCCAACCCCAACCTGCTCCTGCAACTTTCCTTCCTGTGGTCATCATAATCCTGGATCCTAGATCACTCAGCTAACACTGCCTCCCCGGAAATCAGTCCTCTTCAGCATAATAGGCTAATAGGACTTGATTGTGCTACTACAGGCTTCCTCTCCCTTTTGATTTCACAAATTCCCATCACAGCATCTGATTCTACTTGAATGAGCATGCATTGTTAGAAATTTGACACTGGAGGCAAAGAAACAGAGATGGCCTGATGCCTTGTCAACAAAACTATACTGTTGTCCCTGAATAAAAAGAACAAAAGAAACTAAAGATTTAATTTTCATCCTTGAGTCAACCTGTAGAGGATAAAAATACATATATAGACATTCCTTTATATTATATGTAAATATAAGAGAACTCCAGGATAATTAGAGGAATAAGAAATAACACTGTGTAGAATAAAAAGTGTCATGGAAAAGGAGGTAAAAGAATGATGACAATGATGTGAAGTAAATAAGAGAAGGCTTCCGGAAGGAAGAGAAGCGCATTCAAGATAAAGGAAATGGGATGGGCAAGAAAGCATGGGAAAATATTTCATTAAGGTTTAGGCAATAATAATTTCTATAGTCTTAAAAAGCATATAGCAGTTCTAGAATAAAACAAATTCTGGAGAAGGATGTTTATTTATTCTCTTTGATTTAATGGGAAAGGAAAACAGGAATAATACAGCTATAGAAGAGATTTTTTATTTTGAGTAGTAGGTTACAAATTCTAGATTTTAAATGAAATCATCAGTATCGGCATTTACTAAGTCTAAGCTCATAAATGTTACTAACCTTATAGCATAGGCACAACCTTAATTTGGGAAGAATTCTTGGATTCTTTTACTCTTCTCCCTTCATTTTTAATAGTACTTTAAAAATGTAAAAAATACTTGTGTTATATGTTTTAGGGAAAAAAAGGCGGTTATGTGAGGAGCACAAATTTTGTCTCACTATATGGATGAACACTGTAATGCTTGGAACAGCCCAAAGTAAGGTTGCAAGTCACAGGACTGAATGCATTTCCTTGAGTGGAAATGCTCCAAAATGAACCAGCCAGACATTTAGAAGAGTCAGACAAACTTTTAAGAGCCTTTCTGACTTTGATTCCATGATTTCCTGGCTCTAGCTGGGAGATTTCCATATGAGCAATCAAATTTATCCATGCAGAGTCTTCAGTAGAGGTAAAAATTTCACTTTATTCTCGCAATGAGCTACATAACTATGCCCTTCCCAAGACCATCACCAGGGATCCATGGCGTTTCCTAGCATTTCACAAAATCTGGCTCTAGAAGCATCTATGTCACCATTGCTGGAATGATTACTAAGCTTTTAGATTTCTAGGCTGCACCTCAGACCTACAAAAGAAGAATCTTTATGGGTGAATCCCAGAAATCTACATAATTAACAAGCTTTCCAAGTGACTATACGACACTATAATTTGTGAACCGCTGCTCTAATCCTTGACATTCCTGCTGGAAGGGGAGACCAGAGAAGACTATTTGCAGTTATGACTGCAGTTATATAGTCATCTGTTCCTTAAGGAGTGAGTTAAGCTTTCAAACATCTCAAATACTATTTAAGCATTCAACCACCTTTGGAGACTAAACTTACAGCATATAAAATCTTCCATGACCTTTTCCTTACAAGAGACAATTTTCTATTTTTGTGGACATTACAATTACTAACAGTAATCTTTCTCCAAATTCTTTGTCTCACCGAAGAACACTGAGTGAATAAGGCCTCAGTTATCAGCAGTGCCTGGTCAAGATTCGAATCTATTTTAGCCTTTTTCTTTTCTATTTGATACGGGAAAAGAACACAGTATTCAGATTACATTTGCAACTGAAACCACAGAACATGAGCTAAAAGAATTCAAGGGAATTATCTCACTTGTCTCCATTTTACTGAAACATAATTTGCTATTTGGTTATATTACCAAACCATAACTGCTTTATCATCTGTTCTATAGATTATAATGGCATTAGCAAAATTGAAGATCCTAGAATCTTACCTACTATTTTTCCATTACTATTTTTAAAACTGTATGCCAAAGATTTAACTAACATTTTTACAAGGAATTAGTAGTAAAAAAATATGGCTAGGTGGGGCTAATTGAGAGAAAGTTAGTCAAATTAATTTAAAAATTGATCATTAAAGCTTTTACAAAATATTTTCAATAATACATACAATGTCAAATTTCAAGTGTGAAATGCTAATAGTGAGCATATATAACCTTTTTAAGTACATGAAAGTAAAGAAAAATAATTAATAATATTAGTTAAATTTTTGCAAAAGTTTTATACAAATATACCAGGTCCAAATCTGGTCTAAATTATCATGAATTCCAAAAAAAGGTTTTGAATTTATACTATGAATCTGTTTTTTGGATATTAATAGTCAAATTATTGTTAGTTTCCTTTCATGCTTCCATTTATCTTCTAAGGACATAGTACTTTTTATTAGACTAAGAGGTAAAAATAGAAAATAGATAGAAAATACATTTTTATTCTAAAAGTAATTCCTATAATATCCCTTAGGTACAAATTAACATAAAGATAATGTTAACATTTAAAGTTTTACAAACTTTTCCCATGGGAAATATTTGCAAAGATCACTTTAATTTACAAGAATACATTTTACCAAAGTTAGAAACATCTTATAACTTACAAATTACACATTTTAACTGGCTGCTAAAAGCTAAACTTCATGTACTCTAGAAAAGGAGTAGTTTTTGGTTTGAGGCTGCCAGGCTCCCCTGTCCATGGGATTCTCCAGGCAAGAATACTGAAGTGGGTAACCATTCTCTTCTCCAGGGGATCTTCCCAACCCAGGGGTAGAACCCAGGCTTCCTGTACTACAGGCAGATTCTTTACCATCTGAGCCACCAGCTCAGACAAGATCAGAAAAAAACCCTCATTTTAGAGGGACCAGTGAAGTAAAATATTCTTTAAAATACATATATTTTATTAGAAATGTGTTAAAATAGGTCCTAATAACTAGCTTTCTTTGGTTATATAACATGATTTAACCACTCAGATAATCACAGAACCAAAATGGGGTGGAGACTGCTTAAGAAGTGCCGTACAATATGAAAGACAAAATTCACACAAACCATGGAGGCAGAAAGCCCTTGTTCATAACCTTCTCAGTCACATGACAGCTTATCACTTTGGACAAGTTACATAATCTCTCTGAGCCTTGGCTTTCTCCTTTGTGAATTGAGATAAACAATATCTGCTTTCTAGGGTTTTTAAAATAATAACTGGACTGCCCCACTTAGGACTAGAATTATTATATATGAAATTTTAATATATATTAATAATTATATATGTATATCTGTATATACTTATACATGCACATTTATTCCTGGGTGTGAAAACTCCAGAAAAAAATATAAAGGTATACACCATAAATTGTTACTAAGTTCTGAGAGACAAAAAATGGATTCTAAATAAATCCATATAATGGAACATTATGGACATTATGGGGTCATTAAACATTATATTTTCAAAAAATAATAAATAAAATAGAGAAATGGTGAAGCTATAATGTTAAGTTGAAAAGCAATATATAAAACCATAGATTGTGTGAAAAAAACATATGCATAGAAAAAATATTGGAAGGAAATTCCTCAAAATATCAGTGGTACTCTCTGTTTGGGGCATTACAGACAGTATTACACACGGTTGGAATTCTATCATCATGGTCACTATCTTAAGTATTGACTTTTGAAGCCCAGAATTGATTATAATATTCCCCATGTGCTTTAGTACAATAGGATGATCACTTACTGTAATCTACACACTCTTTAGACAGACAAAGATACATACATTTATTGTACATTTATCAAGCACATACTCTGGGCCCAGCCCTGGGGACACAAAGATGAGATATAGATTCTTCCTTAAAAAACTTACAGAGAAAAAGAAACATAAAAGTATATCCAATATACAGTATTATTTTAGTAAAGGATGGAGGGAAGGTGAACAAAAGAAAAAGTATGGTGAATATTCTGATAAAGCGTATACAAGCTGCTGTAGAGGCACAGATGACAGTAATCAATTTTTTTTCTTTGATTTGGGGTGAATCACCTGAGTTTTGTCATATGAGCAAGAATAGCTTTGATTTCACACCTGCTAAGCTAAGACTGGGGCTTCCCTGATGGCTCAGTAATAAAGAATCCATCTGCTAATGCAGGATATGGGAGTTCGATCCCTGGATCAGGAAGATCCCCTGGAGAAGGAAATGGCAACCTACTCCAGTATTCTTGCCTGGGAAATCCCAAGGATGAGGAGTATGGTGGGCTACAAGTCCATGGGATCGCAGAAAAGTCACACACCACTTAGCAACTAAACAACAAGTTAAGAATGCATGTGATATATCCTTATGGAATTATCCCCTTATCAATGGGATACATGAGAGTAGAAATCAAAAAAAAGGTCTGGAATAGAGATGAGAATTTGAGAGCCGCCAACACACAGGTTGAAACCACGAGAGCACACGAAGTTGGTAAAAGTGAGTATGAAGAAAGAAGCAGGAGTATGACCCACAAACAGACAAAGGACTGGGCCCTCAAAGTGATGACTTAGGGTAAAAAGCAAGCGGGGCGCACAAATAGAGCCTGAAAAAAATGGTCAGAGATGTAAAATAAAAAACAAAACAGAACTGGTGAGAAAGCCCTGGATGGAGTTTTTAAAGAAGGAAGGGGGTCAACAGTAAGTAAGGTGAGTGTGTGCTGAGTCCCTCAGTTGGGTCCGACTCTTTGCGACCCCATGTAGCCCGCCAGGCTCCTCTGTTCATGGAGTTCTCCAGGCAAGAATACTGGAGTGGGTTGCCATGCCCTTCTTCTGACCCAGGAATCAAACCAGGCTCTTCTGCATTGCAGCTGGATTCTTTACCAGCTGAGTTACCAGAGAAGCCATGCAACTAATTCATAGGATTTAGAAGTACAGTTGTTTGGAGTGACATTTGCCAAAGCAGTTTCAGTGCATATCTGTGAGTGTGTGCATGTGTGTACTTGTGTGAGTGAGTGGAAATGTAGAGGCTGGGGGCACTAAATTTAAAAATGAACGAGGATAAAGGGCATAACATACTATTCACAACATGAAAACAAATATTTTAAAATCTGACCTCTCCAAATATAAACACAAGCTAAAAACAAGTTATCCATTTTGCTTACCAATTAACAAAATATTCTAAAAAAGTAACACTCCATGCTGGCAATGATACACTGAGGGAGCATACAGTGCTGATAGAAATACAGCATAACTCTCACTTTTTCCTATCTGCCTGGCATAACAGATCTTTCCTTCCTTTGCAGCCCCATTGTACACATCTGATAACATTTAATTGCACTTTACTCTCTTCATGTATAACTCTCCCTCTATTAGGCTTATAAAGTATCTGAGCATAGGGACCCAGTTTGACTAATCTCTAGTCTCCTTAGTGTCTAGGTTCCATCCAGGGCCTGACTCATGGTAAGTACTTAAGAGATGCTTGTTAAATGAATTCGTAAAGACTTCCTATTTCTATACATGTTATTCTAGCTAAAACTGACAAAATCTACTCCGTTTGAATATTATAATATGAAGAAACTAAGCGTGAAGAAATGATTTCCTTTATGAAATTCTGATGATGTCTGTGTGATCAGATATAAAGGTGGATATATATATATTACGCATATCATGCATAACCACAAATATTTAAACTGTCCAGACTTTCCTCCTATTTTGTTATTTTTAGTTCTCTCAGGGTATTTTTCTTTTTTCAAGTCTCTATTTATCACTTCATCATTCTTTGAATATACATTTTAAAAAGCTATCCAAAGCTGCCAAGTCAATTTAAGACAGTCATACTGCTAAGCTGGACATGACTAAAACTATGGCTGACAAGTTTATTGAAACTGGTGAGAGTGGAAAAAGTGTAAATTCAGTTGGTATTTGAAGTGGGAAAAGTAAAACATGAGTAGGCTTTAAAGTGTGTTTTTAATGTGCTTCATATTTCCTAAACTGTAATTTTAATGAATCATCAGAAATTATTGTGTCTGTGTGTACTATTCAGGGAACCTCAGGAAAAGCACAGTAATCATTGGGCCGTCAGGAAAGCAGGTATAAAATTTTATGACACTTCTTTCACGAGAGCCAAAGTACCCCCAGTGTCAGCATTATATGGTGTTATTCTTCCAGGACTGAACACATCTGAAGAGTAAACCAAGCCAGCTCCTTCAAAAAAAATTGACAATTTTCTTCAAATATGCCAAAATTGCAGCATTATTCTTTTGCTTGCTTCTAAAAATATTGAAATGAAGTATTTCACAATGAAGTATTAGACAATTTCTCTAATTATGCACTACTACCCTTCATGTGCTAAATCAGTGGTACTCAACCAGGACAATTTTGCCCCCCTGTCTCTCAGGGACATTGGCAATGTCTGGAGACATTATTTACATCTGTGATAATCAAACCTTTCTGGTGGTGAAAAGGACTGCCACCAGCATCTATTTGATAAGGGCCAGGGATGTTTTCTAAACATCCTGCAATATACAGGATGCCTCACCCCAACAAAGAATTATCCATTCCAAAATGTCACAACAGTGCTAAGATTAAAACACCTTGTGCTAAATAACAGAACACATACAACTTTTAGAGAACCCTATCCATCTTTGAGGCTCAGCTAAGCTACCAGTCCCGTCATGAGGCTTTCTCAGATCAACCTGCAATGACACCTTCATAGGCTAGGCTTTCCATCATTTAGGTTTCATTTGATGATAAACCCACCTCAAAGAGTTTTTGAGGAATCAAATGTTCACATTCACTGCTGATACTTCTTACTCTCCTTTCTGTAATTTGCCTGTGTTCAATAACAATAGTACTAAAGAGGTTTATAAACCAAAAGATCGCTTTCATGTTACTTTCTCTTTCCCAATTGTCTGTTTTGTTTATTTATCTTTACTGTAACACTGGTTTCAGAGATAATAGGTTTTAAATTGGGAAAGAATAACTAATTATCCCATTGTTTTTCCAGCGAAAATGTTTGGGTAATATTTCTAGTAACTCATATTGTTAATGTCTATTGTTTGGTGATTCTAATAAGAATAAAAACAAAGAAGAGAGCTATGATTTTTGGCTTCTGATCAATCATGTAATTCTCTTCCAATTTAAAGCTTGAAGATTTGGTGTGTTATTTCAAATACCAGGAATTCACACCCCCATGAGCCAGTGGAGGTAGGAATGGGAGACATGGAAAAAAAAATGTTCTGAATTAAAGTTATCAGTTAAATAAGAATTCATGAACAATACTCTTAAGAAACATGTGATTTTCTTGAAAAAGAAAGCTATTTTAATAAGTCACTGCCATACTGCTCCTTCTCCCCCTGATTCTTGAGGGTCCTTTAATATGTTGGTTGTGTACAAACACAGAACCTATAAGTACCCGTGGAAGTTCGTCAAGGATATAGATTATTATACACAGTGATAGTAAGACTTATCATAATTATCCTCAATTGACTTACCCATTTTTTTTAAGCTAGTTAGATAGGTAGGTTACTTGGTTGTATGCTTCTAAGAAAAGAAAGGCCAGGATGGAAAGATCTCAATTTTGCTTAAGACTGAAGGGGATGATGATGTGATGATGTCACTAGCAGAAGTCAGTTAGAAGATTTTAGTTTTCAAACTAACCTGAAACCTACCTTCCTGTTATTGCCATATTGCTCTCCTGAAGAAACCCAAACCAATCTATCTTCCACAGAAAGTTCCTTCAGATACTTAAAGACAGCTGCCACATTCATCTCAAGTCTTCTCTGAACTCTGCTGCTGCTGCTAAGTCACTGCAGTCGTGTCTGGCTCTGTGCGGCCCCATAGACGGCAGCCCACCAGGCTCTGCCGTCCCTGGGATTCTCCAGGCGAGAGCACTGGAGTGGGCTGCCACTGCCTTCCGCTCTATGGACTCATTTTTATGTAAATGTCTGTCCTAATGAAAGACAGAACAAATTCAGGGAGCCAGGGCTCTATGGTTCCAACACCTGAGCGTAACCAAGAAGTTACAATCTGTCTTTCCAGATTTAAATGCAATTTGACTTGAACTCCGGTCCCCATGTGTTGGAGGGTGCCACCTACAGCTATCTTCAGGGATTCTTGGGGGGGGGGGGGGATTGAAGATTCGTTTTTTCCTGGTTACCCCTGGCTCAGAGCTTGTGCTTTCAGTGAGTTATTCAGTCTTCCTTGATTACAACATTTTGTGGGTGTTCTCTTTCTCCTCTGTCTTTAGCACTAGCTCTAAAATTAAACAGAAGACATTCTTGTTCTTAAAAGTCCTTTCACCCTCCTGTTTGATTCTCTGCCCTTTTAAATACTCTCCCACAGATTCCACCTATTCTTTTGGCTTCAGCATTGCCACATGACATTTTTAGCCTTGAATTTCAACCTATATTATTACCTCCTATGGAACAGGGTTGTTTCAGCACATTTGCATTAATACTGGTACCTTTATCACATTCTTTAGTTTGGCTCAAAAGCATATTAGTGCATTCAGGTGTTCCTTTCCTTGTCTGCCCAATCTTACTTTAAATTAGATCTTATGTATAAACTAATGGCTTCATTCGCAAAGGCTGGTTCTCTTTCACCACATTTGTGGCTTCTGCTTTCAGTCTTTGTCTGATGGAAACCCTCATACCACTGCTGGATTCAGCTTTGAAAGCTAGGGCATTCAAGGTCCACCCCTATTCTAAACCTCTGACCAGATCCTGCTGGGTTAAGTCCCACCTTTTTCAGGACAGCATCTTATCAGCTTGCTTTTCCAAGAAGCCAGTGAAACACTTCCCAGTACCAAACCAGTGTTTTCTTATTATTAATAATTCTCTTCCAAGAAAACACACATTCCCGCTTCCATGCTTGGTTCGTACTTTCCCCTGCTGTGTTTTAGTTTACTAGCACCACCACAACAAAGAACCATGAAATGGGTGACTAAACAACAGAGAAGTATTTTCTCGTAATTCTGGAGGTTAGAGTCTTCTTTTCTTATAAGGATAGCAGTCTTGTTGAATTAAGGCCCGCCCTAAAGACCTTGCTTTAACTTTAAGTCTTTAAAATTCCCATCTCCAAATACAGTCACACCTCTGAAGTTCTGGGGATTAGGACTTTAACATAGGAATTTAAGGGGGACACAGTTCAGTCCATAACAGCCGCCTAAGCTTTCTTCTTCCTCCTTCTCCTTTCCAAATCCAAACCAATATTTAAGGCCACATTCAAATCCCACTTTCAGTTCTTTACCACCTAATCACTCTAACTCAAATTTCTTTTTGCTCTGAGCTCATTCTCTCTGACACTTGTACTTCTAGGGTACCTTCACCTTCTGACACTTCATCTTCTAGGGTACCTATCTTCTGTCTCCAAGAAGTTTAAGCTCATTTGAGCTCTCTAAGTTCTTGGTAAGTACTTACTGAATTTGGATTTGGGGCTCAACAAGAATGAGTTTCCTCCATTTGAATTGTTTTCTTTTTTTTTTTTCCCCACAACTTTTCAAGGTCTTGTTTACTGTGCTATTGCTTTCATGGTAACAGATAAGTTCATAAGTAGGAAAGAGTCACTGCTCTGTTACTGATTAAAAAGCAATGGTTCGAGACTTTGAGAAAAAGAAAAATTTTCCTTCCATATAAGCATATGTGAGATCTCTTTCCTAATTGACACTAAACCTTAAACGTCTTCCTTTTAATATTTTCCTTCTCCTCTTAAACAGCTTCTTCAAACATATTTTTCCAGGATCATTATCATCAAATACCATAAAATAAAGTGTAAGCAGCTCACTCAAATTCTTTCTTGTGCTCTGATACTTTTAAGATCTTTTAACTTGAGAAGATCAGCATTTACCTTAAGAATATAATCCAAACTAACATTTAGAGATCACTTACATGTACTCTAATGTATATTAAAATTGGTCATTTAATCCTTTATAAAACTATGAATGCATACTACAATTCCCCCTATTTTGTACTTGAGGAAATTAGGCATAGAAATGTTAAATATCAAAAAGTTGCCCAAAATATCCTGGTAGATTAAGACAGAGTATTTTGACACTAGTGCTAAATGGCTTAACTACTATGTAAAATTCCATTCACAAGCAGGAAAGACATCATTCATGCTCCCGCATCCCCACCCCACTTTAACCCTAAATTTAAAATTCATAGTTACAAATAATTTTCTAATGCAAAGCATAGATTCTTTAAAGACTTTCAATTATAGAAAAATAACTGTTCTCACTGATATTTTCACTTTGTATTTCAGTCAGGTGAATAGTGTATGAAAGTGAAAGTCGCTCAGTCCTGTCCGACTCTTCGCGACCCCACGGACTGACTGTAGCGTCCATGGAACTCTCCAGGCCAGAGCACTGCAGTGGGGAGCCTTTCCCGTCTCCAGGGGATCTTCCCAACCCAGGGATCGAACCCGGGTCTCTCACATTGTAGTCACATTGTAGGCCGATTCTTTACCATTCCTTTGTAATAGTTCCTTAAGGGCAAACCTGACAGCCAGCCCGCACATATGTGATTATGCTGCCCTCACGTGACAGACATTGGGAACTGCAAGAAGGGTGAATTTTTTTAGCTGAGACTATGAAGCTCAACTCAATGGAGCTACCCCTCAACTGTTCACTGACCACTTTCAAACCCACTTTTACCTGTGACTTCATAAAGCCAATGTAGTTTTCATGAGTGGTTAACTTATTTCACAGAAGAAAACAAGTGGGAGACTATTCAATTAACGCAGGTATTTATAGTACTGTGTGCATACAGGTTTCATAAGCATTTTCAATTCGGGAATAGGAAATATCAGACATACTCTCCCTAGGAATGCAATATGCTAATAGAGAAAGTATATATATAAAATATTGAAAATTATATTTTTAAAAATTGGGAAATTTTTGAAGTTTCTCCCAGGAGGTGTGTATAATTTACTTATTTGACTGTACATCTTGAAAAGACTTGCCATTTTTAAATCTTTCCAATATTAATCTTGGAAACATGAAATTTAAAAGCTTAAATACTCTGTCCATATTTATAAGTATGGAAATAGCCTGTGCTATTAAATAAAACAGCAGAGATTTTGCCTTGTAACAAAACTCAAGGCAGATCTGAAAAAGATCCTCTTTACTCCTTGATAAACAGTCTGTTGGCTTGCAAAGGCAGTGGCTAGACTTTCCCTTTGGTCATAACTTCACATGATAGTCTCATTGAGTGTGGAGTAAAAAACCGGAAACAGAGCATCAAAATTCCACCCCAGATGATGCAGGCTAGAAAACGTGAATATGAGGCTAACCAAAGGCCTCCAAATTCTGCCCTCCAAGTGTCCTGCCCTCAGCCAAGGATTCCTGCCACTAATACATTTTTTCCTTCTTACAATATGATGTTTCTGGGAGTTTCTCTGGTAGCTTCATTTTGAAATATCAAAATACAGCATTATCTGGAGAAATATGACACTATAAATCACAAACTCTTTAGGCTGGATTAATCCAGCAGAATACTTCCTGTCAAGGGGGAGGCAGTAAAGAATGAGCGGAGGAGAAGCTGCAGGGAGCGCTGAGTGCCCAGAGGCGGGGGCATGGCACGCCGCAGACAGCAAGGCGAGGAGAACAGCCAGTGTGCGCTCTGCCAGCGGGACAAGGCAAGATGGGCTACAGCAGAGAAGCCAGACATGCCAAGGGAAACGGGGCCGAGGCTGAACACGAAACTCCGGGCAACGGGGGGGTTTCATGTGGGACTTGGCTTTGGTGACCAAAGCGAAAATAGAGTATCTGCGAAGGAGGGAAATTATCATCGGAGTTTACAAATTAATTGAAGCGAATAAAGGGTAGTATAAGACTGACTTTTATTTTAAAGACTTTTAAGATTGACAGCTTTACTACAAATAAATTCTCACCTTTTTTTTTTTTTTTGAGATAAAACGTTCTGCACCTAAAGATATTGAAATGCTAACTTCTCTGCTAAATATGGAACAGGTTGTTTCACCTCTTCTCAGCCAGAATTAGGAAAGGCCCTTATTGTGTTGCTAAATATTTTATTCACTTTATGTTTCTAAAAAACTAAATAAATGTAAAAGGGGGGGGGCAGGGGGAAGAAGAAAGGAAATATTAACTAAAGTAACATACTGCCAAATAAGGAATATCTACTCTTTTAAACTCTAACTCAAATCCTCCCAAACTGTGAAAAATGAGCACTACAGAGTGAGACATTTAAGTGATAATGTTATTTTTTCCCCTGTATATCTGATAAAGCAGTTATCAGTTGGTCCTTTTCTGGTGACGTCCTTTTTCAGGTTATACGCTTATTTGCATCATAATAGATCTTTCCAAGGAAATATTGATACCAGTCAATATTGATACCAATCTCCTCCTTACCCGGTGGACCTTGCGTGTCTCTCAGTGATTATGATACATACATACATATGTCTTTAACATACAAAGACAACATTCTGAGATCCCTTCTGCCTAAATTCTTCTCTTTCATGACCCTTTTTCATGACTCTCTTCCAGGAGAGACCCCAAGAAGTAGTAGTAATACAAAATCAAACAAGGGGAAATAGCATCAGAGTCCTTGAACAACTAGCAGCTGAACTAGGAGAAAGACGACAGCCACGAGCAGGCTGTGCTGCTCCTTCCTATAAGGGGCAGTTGCAATGTCCTAAGCAGGGTTCTCTTTTAGTCTCTGCCATTTTCCCCATTTAAAAGACAATATACTTTAGGTAAAGAATCAATTTTTTAAATCTACAACCCCGAAGGATGATATTCAAAACATTTGTCTTAAAAAAGGAAAGGCAGAACAGATTTTGAATGGAAACAGGTATTTGACTGCTTTATTGTTTCCTGCACCTCCTGCTCAACCTCAGTTCTGTATTTCATTTGTGTTAGTTTTCAGTGTTGATAAGACGCAATTGCCATGATAAAATGCATCAGTTTTGAAAATAAAGTCAAAATAAGTGTTGTTTAAAATTACAGCCAAAATCTACCATAACTCGGTTAAGCTTAACATAGTCATGCAGCTACATGAAAAGATAGAAAGAAAAAAAGAACGAAAGAAATCAAACAAGAATCAACAACCCTCACCAGGAGGAAGGATGGGCTGAAGAGATAGTTAAGGCGTTTGGGAAGGTCATGGATAACCAACAAGGACCAACATGGAACCCTGCTCAGTGTTATGTAGCAGCCTGGATGGGAAAGGAGTTTGGGGGAGAATGGATACATGTGTATGTATGGCTGAGTCCCTCACTGTTCACCTGAAACTATCACAACATTGTTTGCTAATCGGCTTTACCCCTATACACAATAAAAAGCTTTTTTTAAAAAAAGGAATCAACAACCTTAACGCCATCAATATGATGAATTAACACACAGATTTCTTTCTAAGGTGTGGATCACATTTTAATAGCACATTTACTATACTGAAAGATACATCAAGAATTTTTAAGGTGAAAAACTAGAATATTTATGGTTTACTTATTGGAGACTACACATGGATGAATAGTAAGTATCAGATGTAGAAATATGACTAGAGAAAGTGGAGATGTGTGATAGGAATAAAAAGGCCCATCTGGAGTCACGTTAAAGTCCAAGCCCTGGTTCCAGCTCTTACTGGCTCTGGGATCTTGAGCAAGTTACTCAACCTCTCTGTCTGTTTCTTCACCTAATAAATGTAACAACTTTGCCTCCACTTGAGTAACTGTGAAGATCAAAATGAAACCATGTCAGTGAAAGTGTTTTCTAAATTATTAAAATTTATTCAATGTAATAATAATGTAATATCTTAGTATGGTGACATACATAACTATACTTATTGCAGTGATCATTTTGAAATGTACAGAAATATCAAATCGCTGTGTCGGTAACATGTGCACACAGTCTCTCGGTCACGTCTGGTTCTGTGATCCCATGAACTGTAACCCACCAGGCTCTTCTGTCCATGGGATTTTCCAGGCAAGAATGTTGGAGTGGGTTACCATTTCCTTCTTCAACTATGTTGGTAACACAGTTGGGTTAATTATACTTCAAAAATAAACAAACTCAAGAAAAAAGATGTTAGATTTGTAGTACAGGTGGGGAGTGGAGGGGTAGATTGGATGAAGGTGATCAAAAGGTACAGACTTCCAGTTATAAGATAAATAAATACTAGGAATGTAATGCACAATATGATGAATATAATTAACACTACTGAATGTTGTATATGAAAGCTGTTAAAAGAGTAAATCCTAAGAGTTCACATCACAAAATTATTTTTCTTTTCCTTTATTTTTTATCTATCTGAGATGATGGATGTTCACCAAACTTACTGTGGCAATAATTTCATGATGTATGTAAGTCAGATCATTATGTTGTACAACTTAAACTTATACAGTGCTGTATGTCAATTATATCTCAATAAAATTGGAAGAAAAAAGTGATTCAGTGTTACCTATTGAATCACTATTAAGCATTAGAATAATAATAATACTAGTAATAGCCTGAATCCTAAAACAGGTTCATATTTCCTCCAAGAAAAGTCATTTTCTTCACAAACTATGCCTTAAGATCTTAGAAACGTGACAAGAATGCAAAAGCTTGACAAACTGGACTTAAAAAAACACTCTGGATTTAGGGACTACCTCTGGATTTAAAAAGGTGGTAGGCTAGACAATCTCTCATCACCAAAACTGCACCTTTGTAGCTCACACTTGAAAATAAATGTTATTTATAGATAAAGCTGTCAGTTAATTCTCACAAGAGGATTACCAGACTGCCAATCAAGCAAAAGCCCCAGCAGGTCGGGTTTATGTGAGTTAATAAAACAGGTTCTGTCAAAGCACTTGTAGAAGTGTATTCCAGAATCACTGACCCTCCCACACCCTATTCTTAATCCAAAAAATTATATCCTCGAGGTTTATTCTATATACCTTTCCAAATGTATTTTCCACATTTCTAATCAAAGAGTCTTCTAAACAATAAGATTAAAAGTTCTTAGCAACGCATTTAACAATCTGGGCTATACCTGTCTTTCAGTCTTATTTCTAAATTTATGTCTCCACAAACTCCATTCTCCAATCACATCTCACACCATAACAGCTACAATTCCTTGAGTACTGTACTCAGTAGTTCAGGGCTTTTACTCATGCTATTCCCTGCATCAGGAAAGCTCTTTTCTCCCTTCTCCAAATAGTAACAAAATTTTACTTTTCAAAGCCCAGTTCAAATGTTGTTTTCTCTGTCTCCTCTCATTTGAGCTATACCCCAACACTCGGAATTTATCAATATCTCCTACAACCTTATAAAGCCCTTGCTTGTATTTTTTTTAAAGTACTTCTTTACTACATAGATGCTGCTTTCTCACTAAATTATAAATCCAAATATTGTACAGCATATTATTTTTAGCTTAGCATTTCCTATGGTCTCTAGCTGTGTGTGTATGTTTTATCTATCAGTAACTCACTGCATGTTTATCAAAAATAATGAGCACCATTAGATGAGTGCTTATTATGTGCCAGGTTCTATCACCAACATCCTTTTTTTTTTTTCTTTGTATTCCCCATCCCGATCCCCCCTCCCACCTCCCTCTCTACCCGATCCCTCTGGCTCTTCCCAGTGCACTAGGCCCGAGCACTTGTCTCATGCATCCAACCTGGGCTGGTATCACCAACATCTTACACTCACTATATTAACTGAGTCACCTAAACCTTGAAATAAATCTTTGAAGTAGTTAATATTAGCCCCATTCAATAAGTGAATAACTGCTCCCCAAACGTAAGCCATCAATTCTAAGAGAAATCAACCAAGAATATTCATTGGAAGGCCTGTGGCTGAAGCTGAAGCTCCAATACTTTGGCCACCTGATGCAAAGACCCAACTCACTGGGAAAGACTGAAGGCGACAGGTGAAGGGGCAGCAGAGGATGAGATGGTTAGATGGCATCACTGACTCAATGCACATGCATTTGAGCCAACTCCAGGAGAGAGTGGAGGACAGAGGAGCCTGGCATCACAAACCATCAGACACGACTCAGCAACTGAACAACAAAGTTAAGCAGTTTATCTAAGGTGAACACTAGTTTAGAGTCAGGACTAGAACCAAGGTCTTTCATAATTCATAGCTTGTGTCCACAACCAATTCAATACACAGCTTTTAATTATAGCTCTAAATGCTTAACTATGAAATAACTATAGTAGATAAAAGGCTACCATCGGAATACTAACTAAAAAGTATCAAGAACACTGGTGCCTAGAAGCACCATAGATTTAAACTCTTTCTTTAAAGAATAATATTGACTACCTCATTAAGACTATTTTGAAGACTAAATGACAAAAAGAACGTAAAATGCTTATCACAGTACCTAGAACACAGTAAAAGTTCAAACAAGCTTGTATTGTTTCAGTTGTGAATAGTTAGTGGAAACGACATTCATACTTCCTAAATCATAAAATCCTAGAGCAAGTTGATATGCTTTAAATTTATAGTGGCTGGAATGTCAGATAAAAGGAAATGTCTTAAATTAAAACAAATTTATAAAGCATTTCCCAGTATACAGGAAATGCAAATGTATTAACTAACATTTGGAAAAAGTTATGAAAGATGTTCTCAAAGATAAGATCACAAAGAGATTTACTAAGCTTTTGAGGCTGATGGCATCTTCCACATTCTGACATTCTTCTCCCCCTTTGCTGGGAATAGAGTTCTGACTACTGACTGGAGTCTGTGGAGTCTGGACCATGAAGTTCACTCAGCAATAATAATCGTACCAAAGGCTATTCATTGAGCAATCACGGGGTTCATATGTATCAATACTTTTACTTTTTGCAAAACACTGTTGAAGTTGCTGCTGCTATATATTGTTATTGCTGTTGCTGTTATTATTATTACTCAAATGAGAAAATACAGGGTGTGAGGAATCTAAGCAATTTGCCTAAAATTACACTACAGTAAGCGACACAGCCAGAATGTAAGCATGTGTCTTGTCTGCCTCTGAAGTTCAACCTCTTAATCATTCTATTTTCACTCAATCTGTAATCTACTGTTGCTTTGCATTTTTTCTTTCATAAAGGGAAGTTTTTAGTGTGATTCATGACATTATAAATACTAGCTTCTTTTAGCAGACTCATTCAAGCAAAACACTCATTGTCTAGGCAATCCAACTTCTTTTAATTTAACACAAAGAGCAGACATAAACAAATTATAATTTATGTAGTCTGAATTCCAACACCATAAAACCAGAAGGCACAATGTATCTCTATCTATCCACAGAGTCTTTTCCTAGAATGGTCTGAAACCAGCAATGACATCACTGGGGGCAGACTAACTTCATACCATATGACTGTTTGGTGATGTGTTCTGGGTATGTTTTTATCTTGCTTTTTAAAATCGTCATATGGGTAATATATCAAGTAAGGTATTTTTAAAACTGCAGCTTTTCCCAAGTCAGCAATGTTGCCCAGTGTTTATATCTATATATTTGCATTGCTGTTTTCATGGTGATGTTTTTTTCCAACTTGATACCTACCACTGCTTTCTTTAAGTCTGGACTCTCACTTTAAAAAATGCCCTTTGAATATACTGATTCACTTGAAAATTCCTTCTCCTATAGGAGAATTTACATTTTGAATGTTTATATTGGCCTTGCTCACTAAAACAAAAATGTGTACAATGAAGGGGAAGCACTCAGGCTCTACCATAACTGTCTCTGAACTCTCCTTTCTCCACCACATAAAGAACCAGAAAGATAAACACAGCATTCGGAGGGTTTAATTTAACATGATGGTGGTTGGGGGACCTCGCATCTGATGACAATAATTATAGACTTCTCACGCCAAATTCACTATTTTGAAGTTCAGACAAGCTTTCATTTAAACCTAACTTTCAACTATTCATAAAGTTTGAAGTTATTTTCATTGTTTTGTCAGACATCTCAAATGTTGCTCCTCAGTGATTATCCTGAAACTCCACAAATAACCACTAAAAGATATTTTTTCCTTAAATACTTTGAAGTGTTATGCTTTTGTGCCACTACCCTCTCATCATTTCCAGCTTTGTAGTTCTGATTCTTTGATCAGACCTAGAGTCATTAAGATCTAAAGCTACAAAATTATTCCGAAGGGAATTAAGATCCTGGGAAAATTACGTTGCATGCTCTTTTCACATATTCTGTCCTAAAATACTTTATTAGGACGAAATATTTAAATCAAAATTTAAATGGCAACACAGTCCTGAGGGGCATATATGGAAGGGAAGAGGAGCAGTGCTCTTGTTGGAAACAGCACACATGGAAATAAAATAATGCCTGCCACATCAGTAAAACAAAAAGGATGTGGCAGTCATCAGTGATTTTGGCCACCCTGATGGTGAACCTTGAGGGAACTCAGAACGGAAAGAAGGAATGCCTGCCATCTAGTCGTCAGAGTGTAGTTACCCACAGTGGTACAGTCGGAGGAAACTCAGGATGAGAAAACACAGGATGCTGGTCCCAGATAGCGAAGATGAATATCAAAGGGACGATTTCAGTGAGCCCAGAATCTTGCATCTCCCCCTACATAGAAAAGCACTAAATTCCTTAACTTGAGATATCTAGTTTTCTTTTGCTAACAGTAACCTTTTGTTCCAACGACCTGGTGCTATTGCAAAAACTCCTATATATTAGAGCTTCCCCTCTTCCTCTTCAGAACAGTTTTCTCAGTGTTATCTGAGAAGTTGTTTCCTGGCCTTGAAGTTCTAAGAATGTCCTCCAAATGAAACATAACTCTCAACTTTTAGGTCATGCATTTTTTTTCAGTCAACATGTTACATTCTGGTTGTATGTATAGGAGCTCTCCACCAATTTTTTTTTTTAATCAGCTAGGGAAATAAAAATTTATCTTAACCAAACATCTATAAAAATTTGTGCATATCCATTTATTTTGCTGTTGTTATTAAAATTGAGATCTTAAATCACTGTCTTGGTCAGTCAAGAAATGACAAAGCATTTCCTTCTGCTACCTATGCAGCACTTATTATTATTTATTCTGTCCTGCAATGAAACCTAGTGCCATCAATTTATAAAAGTTCTCAAGGTACATTTAACAATCAGAAGCAGAAATGGTACTTTTCTAAATACATCGGTGGTAGAATGAATAATGACCCCCAAAGATATCCAGGTTCTAACCCCTGTAACCTGTGAATGTTACCTTATGTGGCAAAAAGAATTTTGCAGATATGATTAAGAATTCTGAGATGGAGAGATTTTCCTAAATTATCCAGGCAGGCCTTATGTACAATTGCAAGTATTCTTTTAAGAGAAAGGTAGAGGAAGACTTGACTACAGAAAGGAAGAGGCCATGTGATTACTGCAGCAGGGATTGGAGTGATGTGGCCAGAATGAACATCGGCAGCCTCTAGAAACTGGAAGAGGCAAAGAATGTACTCTTCCCTGGCCTTCTGAAGAAACCAACTCTGCTGACACCTTGATTTTAGCCCCATAAGACTCATTTCATACTTCTGGTCTCCACATCCGTAAGAGAATAAATTTCGATTAGTTTACCTCAGGAAGTTTGAGGTAATCTGTTACAGCAGCAATAGGAAACAAAACAACATTCTACAGACATGACAGTATTTTATGAACAGAAAAATTACGGCTAAAGATGTTCAAGTTAAATTACTAACCTTTCAAAACTAATATTCTCAAAGATAAGAAATAAACCAAGGGAACTTGGGGTTTCTGGTCCTGTTTGTAAGAAGCTTGAAAGTTGCCACTCTGTCCCAACAAGTAAAGATCTGAACAAACTAAAATATCAACAACTCTTCTTAGATCTGTCAGAGAAGGGAGGTCTCAGACAAACCATTTCCCCCTACCCTGGAGAAACAGGCAGAAAGAATCACAACTTATCAGAGCAGAAACCCAACAGCAGAAACTTTCAGAACTAGTAACAGGGTAGAAAAGTCTGAACTGCAATAGATAAGCTGCTGAAGGCTCAATGTAGACATAAAGAAGAAAATGGCAGCCTACTCCAGCACTCTTGCCTGGGAAATCCCATGGACAGAGGAGTCTGGAGGGCTACAGTCCAAGCGGTTGCAAAGAGTCTGACAACACTTAGCAGACTAAACAACAATAACAATGTAGACAAATCTGAGAGTTAAAAACTCTAGGCCATTGGATCACTGAACCAGGGAAATTATTCTTTTATCAAACAGTGATTCACCAAGGTACCTTCAAAACCCTCATCATTCTCTGTCTACAAATTCTCGATTATTATATCATGAATTTTGAATCACTGCATTGAAAGACCCCACCCTAAAAGAAAAAAAAGAAAGAAAACTTTGGGGAGTTTTACATCTGGAACTCAACCAAGTTTTTACAGTAAATATCAAAGAAAAATCTCCTTGGACTTTTGACAAGGAAAGGGAAAAACTAACTATTTGGGGATATGCAGAGCATTTTGTTCTTTTAATGAGGCCTGTACTCATATGCAGAGTACATCATGAGAAACATTGGGCTGGAAGAAGCACAAGCTGGAATCAAGATTGCTGGGGGAAATATCAATAACCTCAGATATGCAGATGATACCACCCTTATGGCAGAAAGTGAAGAGGAACTAAAAGGCCTCTTGATGAAGGTGAAAGAGGAGAGTGAAAAAGTTGACTTAAAGCTCAACATTCAGAAAACTAAGATCATGGCATCTGGTCCCATCACCTCATGGGAAATAGATGGGGAGACAGCAGAAACAGTGTCAGACTTTATTTTGCGGGGCTCCAAAATCACTGCAGGTGGTGATTGCAGCCATGAAATTAAAAGACGCTTGCTCCTTGGAAGGAAAGTTATGACCAACCTAGATAGCATATTAAAGAGCAGAGACATTGCCAACAAAGGTCCGCCTGGTCAAAGCTATGGTTTTTCCAGTAGTCATGTATGGATGTGAGAGTTGGACTATAAAGAAAGCTGAGCACCGAAGAATTGATGCTTTTGAACTGAGGTGTTGGAGAAGACTCTTGAGAGTCCCTGGAACTGCAAGGAGATAAAAATCAGTCAATCCTAAAGGAAATCAGTCCTGAATATTCATTGGAAGGACTGATGCTGAAGCTGAAACTTCAATACTTTGGCCACTTGATGCAAAGAACTGACTCGTTTGAATAGACCCTGATGCTGGGAAAGATTGAAGGCAGGAGGAGAAGGGGACATCAGAGGATGAGATGGTTGGATGGCATCACCGACTAGATGGACATGAGTCTGAGCAAGCTCCAGGAGTCGGTGATGGACAGGGAAACCTGGTGTGCTGCAGTCCATGGGGTCAGAAAGAGTCGGACACAACTGAGTGATTGAACTGAACTGAACTGAACTGACCCCCCATAGCTTTCCATGAGAAACAAGGAAAATATTCAATTCCAGCCCCTCCAGTCATCTGCCCCACCTAAAATGTGGGAGGGGAGGACTGAGAATAACCTGTGAAGTTCACAGTTCAGACACAGGCTCACTAAAAGGCTAATGCCTTATCACAGGACTATAGAACACTTCTGTTTCCCCGTCCCTTATCAGCACAGTATTAAAGGCCTATTTCTGGGAGTTCCTCTCACCCAGTACATCATGTCTGGCTTCCAGCAAAAAATTATAAGTAATAACAAAGGGCAAAAAACACACTTTAAAGAGAGCAAGCATTGGAACCGGATTCAAAACGTAAATTTAAAACAACTGTCATTATTACACTAAAGCCTCTAATAAAACAGTAGATGATTTGCAAGAATTAATGGATAGATGACTACAAGTCCTATCTTGTGTGTTAACAAATATATATAATGCTTACTATGTACCAGGCAATGCCCTAATGGTTCATAAAGATTAATTCACTTAATATTCAAAACAATTCTATGAATGAATACAATCACTATCCCCATTTTACAGATGGGAACACAGAGGCACAGTGATATTAAGTAGCTTGTCCAAGGATACACAGATGGTCGGGGACACTGCCACTATACCACGTTGTTTGGGGAATTTAAAAAAGCAGGTAAAAAGCTGGAACCAGACTTCTCATCCCATTTCTGTCACTTTTGATTAGCCCTTATGCAAATTTCTTGCCTTGCTGGATTCAGTTTCTTCAACTATAAAAGGATGACGTCAGATCAGTGTTCCCCAAAGTGTGCTATAGCTATCAGGTAATATATGGGTGGAGACTTTTTTTCATAGTTATATATTTATTTTCATATATATCAGAAAAAATATTTGTGGTAAATAAAACATTACATAAAATATATATATGAAAAAAGAATAAATGGATAGTGTCTGTAGAGAGAGGGAAGTCCTAAGAAAGAATCAAAAAGATACGCTAGAGATCAAAAACACTGTAACAGAAATGAAAAATGCCTTTGATAGTCTCATTAGTAGACTGGACATGCTGAGAAAAGAATCTGAGGATATTCAACATCCTCAAGATATTGAGACTATGTCAAAAGAAACTTCCAAAACAAAAAAGCAAAGAGAAAAAAGAGTGAGAGAGAAAGCAGAAAAGACAGAACAGATTATCCCCAAACACTGGGACAAATGCAGGATAAGTGCCCCAAAAGCTACCCTGGGTCATATCATATATAAACTGTACAAAACCAAAGCTGAAGTAAACATCCTGAGAGAAGCCAGAGGAGGAAGACTCTACATATAAAGGAGCAAAGGTAAGATTTACATCTAACTTCACAAAAACCATGCAGACAAGAAGTGGAGTGAAGTATTTAAATTGTTGAGAGAAGAAATGAAGCCAAAACACTCAATAAAATTAAAACAATAATAAAAAATACTTAGGAGTATATCTACCTAAAGAAACAAAAGACCTATACATAGAAAACTACAAAACACTGATGAAAGAAATCAAAGAGGACACAAACAGATGGAGAAACATACTGTGTTCATGGATTGGAAGAATCAATATTGTCAAAATGGCTATTCTACCCAAAGCAATCTATAGATTCAATGCAATCCCTATCAAGCTACCAACGGTATTTTTCACAGAACTAGAACAAATAATTTCACAATTTGTATGGAAAAACAAAAAACCTCGAATAGCCAAAGTAATCTTGAGAAAGAAGAATGGAACTGGAGGAATCAACCTGCCTGACTTCAGACTCTACTACAAAGCCACAGTCATCAAGACAGTATGGTACTGGCACAAAGACAGAAATATAGATCAATGGAACAGAATAGAAAGCCCAGAGATAAATCCACGAACCTATGGACAACTTATCTTTGACAAAGGAGGCAAGAGTATACAATGGAAAAAAGACAATCTCTTTAACAAGTGGTGCTGGGAAAACTGGTCAACCACTTGTAAAAGAATGAAACTAGATCACTTTCTAACACCAGTCACAAAAATAAACTCAAAATGGATTAAAGATCTAAATGTAAGACCAGAAACTATAAAACTCCTAGAGAAGAACATAGGCAAAACACTCTCCGACATAAATCTCAGCAGGGTCCTCTATGACCCACCTCCCAGAACATTGGAAATAAAAGCAAAAATAAACAAATGGGACCTAATGAAACTTAAAAGCTTCTGCACTACAAAGGAAACTATAAGTAAGGTGAAAAGACAGCCCTCAGATTGGGAGAAAATAATAGCAAATGAAGAAACAGACAAAGGATTAATCTCAAAAATATACAAGCAACTCCTGAAGCTCAATTCCAGAAAAATAAATAACCCAATCAAAAAATGGGCCAAAGAACTAAACAGACATTTCTCCAAAGAAGACATACAGATGGCTAACAAACACATGAAAAGATGCTCAACATCACTCATTATTAGAGAAATGCAAATCAAAACCACAATGAGGTACCATTACACACCAGTCAGGATGGCTACTATCCAAAAGTCTACAAGCAATAAATGCTGGAGAGGGTGTGGAGAAAAGGGAACCCTCTTACACTGTTGGTGGGAATGCAAACTAGTACAGCCACTATGGAAAACAGTGTGGAGATTTCTTAAAAAACTGGAAATAGAACTGCCATATGACCCAGCAATACCACTTCTGGGCATAAACACAGAGGAAACCAGATCTGAAAGAGACACATGCACCCCAATGTTCATCGCAGCACTGTTTATAATAGCCAGGACATGGAAGCAGCCTAGATGCCCATCAGCAGATGAATGGATAAGGAAGCTGTGGTACATATACACCATGGAATATTACTCAGCCGTTAAAAAGAATGCATTTGAATCAGTTCTAATGAGATGGACGAAACTGGAGCCCATTATACAGAGTGAAGTAAGCCAGAAAGATAAAGAACATTACAGCATACTAACACATATATATGGAATTTAGAAAGATGGTAATGATAACCCTATATGCAAAACAAAAAGAGACACAGAAGTACAGAACAGACTTTTGAACTCTGAGGGAGAAGGTGAGGGTGGGATGTTTCAAAAGAACAGCATGTATATTATCTATGGTGAAACAGATCACTAGCCCAGGTGAGATGCATGAGACGAGTGCTCAGGCCTGGTGCACTGGGAGGACCCAGAGGAGTCGGGTGGAGAGGGAGGTGGGAGGGGGGATCGGGATGGGGAATACGTGTAACTCTATGGCTGATTCGTGTCAATGTATGACAAAACCCACTGAAATGTTGTGAAGTAATTGGCCTCCAACTAATAAAATAAAATTTAAATAAATAAATAAAACAATAACTATTCTATAACAGATATAAAGGTAAATATATTTTTAAATAAAACTATATGAATGAAATAAAATATAAACAAAATATGAGAAAAGAATTCCTAAGAATCATGAACCATTTGTATTTCAATCTTTAAGACCATTTCTTGAATTAGACATCACAAAATTCTAAGCACCTGTGCTTAAATGGCAACTACAGGTGCTAAACTGGCAACTACAATTCAAAGGGTAATAATAAGAGATGCTCATGGTGGAAAAGAGTCTACACCTTCACAGAAAAGGTAGTTCCCTTAAATAACACAATGCATAAATCTAAGAGGAAATAGCAGTGCCTAAGGTTTATTGTTGAGAAACCTGTATGCAGGTCAGGAAGCAACAGTTAGAACTGGACATGGAACAACAGACTGGTTCCAAAGAGGAAAAGGAGTACGTCAAGGTTGTATATTGTCACCCTGCTTATTTAACTTATATGCAGAGTACATCATGAGAAACGCTGGAAGATGTGCAAGCTGGAATTAAGATTGCTGGGAGAAATATCAATAACCTCAGATATGCAGATGATACCACCCTTATGGCAGAAAGTGAAGAGGAACTAAAAAGCCTCTTGATGAAGGTGAAAGAGGAGAGTGAAAAAGTTGGCTTAAAGCTCAACATTCAGAAAACTAAGATCATGGCATCTGGTCCCATCACCTCATGGGAAATAGATGGGGAGACAGTGGAAACAGTGTCAGACTTTATTTTTTGGGGCTCCAAAATCACTGCAGATGGTGACTGCAGCCATGAAATTAAAAGACGCTTACTCCTTGGAAGGAAAGTTATGACCAACCTAGATAGCATATTAAAAAGCAGAGACATTACTTTGCCAACAAAGGTCCGTCTGGTCAAGACTATGGTTTTTCCAGTGGTCATGTATAGATGTGAGAGTTGGACTGTGAAGAAAGCTGAGCCCTGAAAAATTGATGTTTTTGAACTGTGGTGTTGGAGAAGACTCTAGAGAGTCCCTTGGACTGCAAGGAGATCCAACCAGTCCATCCTAAAGGAGATCAGTCCTGGGTGTTCATTGGAAGGACATGCTGAAGCTGAAACTCCAATACTTTGGCCACCTCATGCGAAGAGTTGACTCATTGGGAAAGACCTTGATGCTGGGAGGGATTGGGGGGCAGGAGGAGAAGGGGACGACAGAGGATGAGATGGCTGGATGGCATCACCGACTCGATGGACATGAGTTTGAGTAAACTCCGGGAGTTTGTGATGGACAGGGAGGCCTGGCGTGCTGTGATTCATGGGGTTGCAGAGTTGGACACGGCTGAGTGACTGAGCTGAACTGAAGATTTATTGCCCACTTACCAAATGTAAATGCGTTTACATGGATTTACTCAGTTAAGTGGATTAACACAACTATGGCAATTTGACTAAGGCCACACAAGTGGTGAACCAAGGCAGCCTTGCTCCAGAGTCTACACCCCTGAGCACTAGGCTATCCTCAGTGACTTCTAGAAAGACATTGCATTGTTTTCCTTCCAAAGATAAGTAAACTCTAGCCTTGTAAGAGAAGGACATGGCAACCCACTCCAGTATTCTTGCCTAGAGAATCCCATGGACAGAGGAGCCTGGTGGGCTGCCATCTATGGAGTCGCACAGAGTCAGACACGACTGAAGCAACTTAGCAGCAGCAGCAGCCTTGTGAGTTGGGTATTTGTTGAGGTACCAGTTCAAAGAAGTATCATTATTTAGGCTCACAGAAGACAAAATTATTATTTTAAACACCTCTAATCCAAATTTGTTATGATTTTTCCAAATAAAAGTAATTTTATTTGAAACTCTTTAAAAATTATTTTTAACTTCTAGCATCTCCTGAAGTTAAATTCTGTCAACTAGACACCGGCACTTGCCATGGGCACTTGCTATCTATCTCTTCAAGGATTAAATCATGTGCTATTGCAACTTCTGACCTTTAACACCCCCTGAAGGGAGTTCAGGGTGGAGAGCAGAAACTAGGCACTCTCTGCTCAGGGGAAAACTGGCAGGATATGTCTTCAGATATTTTCAAGAGCCAATTTTATGAGCCCAATTTTTATATGTACTACTATCTAGAAAAGCACTAAAATCCTTCATGGTGACAACTGCTCCTCATGACTAGTAGAAAGCTTCACCAGAATAGCAGAAACCTTCTGGAAAACTATGTGCTTGATTGCACATATTCTGCCTTCACCAAAATCACATATATACTCACCTTCCCACCTGCCACTTTGGAGCAGTTTCTCAGAGCTATCTGAGGTGCTGTCTCCTGGGCTGCAGTTCTCATTTTGCCCCAAATAAAACTTAACTTGCAACTCTCATGTTGTACATTTTTTTCCCTGAGTTTTGAACATTCATTAATTATTGGCATAAGATGATATCCCAGGCTCACTCTGTGGGTTTCTCTGATCCAGCTTTTATTTCTTTCCCAAGGAACCCTGGTTCCTTTTAGCCACAATGTTATTTAGAAACCTAGATTTGCGTAGTCCTCACGGATACAGGAGTGTTGATTCTATGCCCTCAGTACACAAAGCTAGAAAATATTTATATGTGTATTTGTATATACACATGCACACTACTAGGTAGGTAGAAAGATGAAAGGGAGATAGATTATAGATAGATGATAGATAATTTAATATAACAGAGCTAGAAAATGTATATATGTGTGTTTGTATATATACAAGCACACTGCTAGGTAGGTAGAAAGATGAAAAATAGATTATAGATAGATGATACATATTAATAGACAGATATAGAACAAACCATGGATTCATACTGATACTTCAAATCCCAATCCAAAATCACTTCCCCCACTACAAGAAGTCAGACTTCTTTTATTCTGTTAGCATAACATAGTAACAAATTGATAACCAACAACACTGCAAAATAACAATCTTACTGAATAGAGTTCAATATCTGTGTACAGTTTGTCTGGCATTTATTCTAAGGTTAAGTTTTCAAAATACTGTATCAAAAAGTTACTTGGCCTCGCTGCCACTCACCTTCAATGTGGTTCAAGGCCTCACTGTCACTCACCTTCAATGTGGTTCAATTTTTCATCTGAAACAACTTAATTTCACCTTTTTTCTGTTTGCATTCCATTTTAGATTCCCCTCATTCTTACTGGTTTTACTTTTCTTTGTGGTTTTCATTTAAGTATGTAAAATATTAGTGTGGTTATGAGAGTCAAAACTGTATGAAAATTTACACTTGGAGAGGGATCACTCTCATCCCCAGTCCTTCATTCCTGCTCAGTCCAGGAGATATCCAACTTTATTGGCTTCTTGGCTTTTCCTTTTTTTGTTTCTTTTTTGGAAAAATAAATAGATGCATGTCTATTTTCTTATATCTCCTTTTTTACACAAAAGATAGCATATTATGGATTGCTTATAATTTTTATTCTGCTTCTCTCACTAAGTAATATATCCTGAAAATCATTCCATATCAACCTTAGAGATCTTTCTCTTTTAAACTTCCAAAGTACTTCATGGTATGGATGTACTACTGTTTATTTAAACAGTCTCCTACAGATGAACACTTCTTTTGTTTCCAATATTGTACAATTAATAATGTTGAATAATTTTGTTCATATTAGTTTTCTTATAGCTGTAGGTAAATTTTCAGAATAAATGCCTAGAAATGGAATTATTAAGTCAAAAGGTAAGAGCATATGAAGTTTTATTAGGTATTATTAAATATCCCTCTGTAAATTTTGTACCAGTTTACATTCCAGGGCTTCCCTGGTAGCTAAGATGGTAGAGAATCCACCTGCAATGTGGGAGACCTAGGTTCGATCCCTGGGTTGGGAAGATCCCCTGGAGAAAGGTGTGGCAACCCATTCCAATATTCTTGCCTGGAGAATTCCCATGGACAGAGGAGCTATCGGGCTACAGTCCATGGTGTCGCAAAGAGCCAGACGTGACTGAGCGACTCAGCATAGCACAACGTATAAAAGAGCTTGTACTCACATCTTGCCAACAAAACATGTTGCCGAGCTTTAAAAATTTTCCTTATCTGTTAAGTGAGAAATGGTATCTTAGTGGAATTTTAATTTTTCATATTTATTATTTCTCATATTATGCATAAAGTTGAGAATATTTTCTTATGCTTGAGTGCATATGTGCTAAGTCACGTCAGTCACGTCCGACTCTTTGTAACCCTATGGACAGGAGCCTGCTAGGCTCCTCTGACCATGGGACTCTCCAGGCAAGAATACTGGAGTGGGTTGCCATGCCCTCCTCCAGGGAATCTTCCCAACCCAGGAACTGAACCCACATCTTCTGTGTCTCCTGCATTGCAGGTGGATTTGTAACCCACTAGTCATCTGGGAATCCCCTTTCTTATACTTACGAGCCATTTATGTATGTATAGCGTATGTATATATTTTATACATAATATATTTATGTGTTATAAATATAAAATCTATGGCATTAGGATAATGGTTACTCTTGGAAAAGGAAAAGTGGAGGGAGACTGGTAGTTAAATGTGAATATTTACTGAGCTTATGGTATGTGCACCTTTTGAATATATTTCAGTAGAAGATATTTTTTAGAGTGAGTGCCTTATATATGCCTTTCAAATTAGAGGAAACAATTATAAGGGATTAGATGTGCACACATGCTCAGTCGTGTCTGACTCTGCAACCCCATGGACTGTAGCCCGCCAGCTCCTCTTGTCCATGGAGTTTTCTAGGCAAGAATGCTGGAGTGGGTTGCCATTTCTTATTGCAGGGTATCTTCCCGACCCCAGGATCAAACCCATGTCTCGCATCTCCTGCCTTGGCAGGCAGATTCTTTACCACTAAAACTATCTTGGAATACAAGGAATTAAAGAAAGTATAATCAACTTAAAGATTTGGAAATAAGTGAAAAGGATAAAAATAAAGTCATGAAAATGTTATTAAAAAACAGAAAGCATGGGAAGCACAAAATAAGATTAGCATTAAATATATCAGTAATCACAACAGCTATACATGGACTAAATTCTCTAATTAAAAAAGAGACATTAGTAGACTGGATATAAGACAGTGTACACCTATATGCTACTTAAAAGAGTCAAGCATGAAACAAAGATATTAAAAGTAAAAATCTAAAAAAAGACGTCGCAGAGGAAAACTACCAACAGGCATTAAAACAGAAATGTGAAAGTGAAAGTGTTAGTCACGCAGTTGTGTCTGACTCTTTGTGACCCCAGGAACTATAGCCCACTAGGCTCCTCCATCCGTGGAATTTTTCCAGGAAAAATATTAGAGTGGGTTGCCATTTCCTTCTCCAGGGGATCTTCCTGACCCAAGGACTGAACCCAGATCTCCTGCATTGCAGGCAGATTTTTTACCATCTGAGCCACTGGGAAAGCCCAAGACAGAAAAGAATTGTTATATATATAGATGGTAAATATATATGATTAACAATAATTAGATGAGAAGATTTAACAATTTAAAATCTATCTACACCTAAAAATTAAAGCCTCAGAATAATATTGACAAAAGTGTAAAGACAAGATGTTACATTCCTAATCATAATTGTGATAGTAACAGATCAAACTAACAAAAGTAATAAGTATATGAGAAATATGAATAACTAGGAAACAAGAAAACTTGATCTCATGGTCATATAGAGAATGTAGCACACAACATTTACAGAAAACAGTTCTTTCAAGGATAGGAAAAAGTTTACTAGGTCATAAGGGAAGTCTTGGTCTCAATACATTCCAAATTCTGTCATATAAACCACATCCTCTGATCAAAAGCAACACTTCAAAAAGAGTTAACTTTTTAGAAGTCCCCTATGTTTGAACATGAAAATGACTGATTTGCTGATACCATAAAGCTATAATCTCTCAGTAAAAATTACAATATGGTCCAAGGGGTTAAGCAGAGGACATCATTAGAAGAACTGAGGTGTAGATTCAGATGATTAGACTGACAGCCTAATATTATATCCAACTGATTAAATAAAGAAAAAATTTAAAATTAGAACCCCTCTGGCAAGAGATTTTGGAAATAAAATTCATTTTGATACATTTTGGCTAAAATAATGCAGAAAATATACATACCATATAGTCTGGGCAGGAACAAGGCAAGAGACAGTCATTGGGTTTCTGCTTTAACATCTCTGTTGACCAGTTAAACAAACTTTCTATTTCACTAATACTTGGGATGAAGGGATATAAAAATTGCCTCTGTCAAATATTAGAATAGTGATTCTTAAATTTGGAAGGATATTAGAAACATCAGGGAAATTTTTTTTTTTTAATGTAGGACTGACCCAGAACTCACTGACTTATAATCACCAGGGGCCAGAAATGTGTATTTCCAAAGTCTCCAAGAACAATTTTGATGTATGACCATGATTCAGAACCACCAAAAAGACATTGTAGAAAAATTTTACAAAATATTATTTAGAATGTTATATAATATCAGATAAAAGAAACATTTTCCAGTTGCCATTAAAAATGTTGTTCAGTCACTCAGTAGTGTCTGATTCATAGTGGCTGCACCATTCAACATTCCCACCAACAGGATACAAGGATTCCAATTTCTCTACATGCTCAATTACACTTGTTATCTTTTCTTTTTTAAATTATAGCCATCCTAATAAGTGTGTGTGATATCTCATCATGATTTTCATTTGTATTTTCTTGATGCTTGGTGATGTTGAGCATCTTAGCACACACCTCTTGGCCATTTGTATGTCTTCTTTAGAGAAATGTCTACTGATGTCATTTACCCATTTTAAAATCCAGTCGTTTACTTTTTCCTATTGAGTTGAAGGAATTCCTTGTTTGTTTTCTATACCAATCCCTTATCAGATACATGGATTATAATTATTTTTCCCATTCTATAGGTTGTATTTTAGTTCTGTTGTTTCCTTTGTAATACAGAAATGTTTTAATTTGATAGAACCCTACTTGTCTATTTTTGCTTTTGCTGCCTATGCTTTTGATGTTAGAGCCCTGAAATCACTGCCAAGAACAATGTCATGAAACTTTTCCCTTATGTTTTCTTGTAGGAGTTTAACAGTTTCAGGTCTAAAATTTAAGTCCTTAATCAAAGTTGTGTTGATTTTTGTGTATGGTATAAGGATCTAATATCATTCTTTTGCATGTAGATATTCATGATTTGTTGAAGAGATTATCTTTTCTTTATTTTGTATTCATGGCACCCTTGTTGAAGTTCAGTTGAGTGTATTTGCATGAGTTTATTTGTTGGCTTTCCATTCCTTTTCCATTGGTCTATATGTCTGTCTGTTGCCAGCACCATACACTTTAATTACTATAACTTTTTAATATATTTTTAGATCAAAAGTGTGATACCTTCAGCTTTATTCTTTCTCAAGATTGTTTTGGCTACTTGATGTCCTCTGTGGTTATATAATTTTAGGACTGTTCTATTTCTATAAAAAAAAAAGTCATTGAGATTTTGATAGAGATTAGTTTGAATCTATAGATCCCTTTGGGTAGTATGGAAATTTTAATAATATTAATTCTTCTAATCCATGAACACAAAATGGCTTTGTTTATTTTTGTCTTCTTTAATTTCCTCCATCAATGTTTTATAGTTTTCAGTGTACAGTATAAGTCTTTTATCTTAGTTAAATTTATTCCTCAGTATTTATTCTTTTTTATGTTATTGTATTATTTTCTTACTTTCCTTTTTAAATAGTCTTGTTAGTGGATAGGCATGCAACTGCTTTTTGTATGTTGTCTAGTTTATTGGGGCTGCTGTAACAAAATACTATTTAAAGGCATTAATCTCATTCATGAGAACTCCACCCTCTTGGCCTAATCATCTCTTAAAAGCCCTACTCCCTTTTAGTATCATCTTGAAGGTGAGAAATTCAACATATAAATTTTGGAGGGACATAAACACCCAGTATGCTGCATATATCCATATTGCATCCTAAAACTTTACTAATAACTTTATGCAACTTTACATTAATTTATTAGCTTAAATAGTTGCTTAGTGAAACCCTTAGGATTATCTACATATAAGATCATGTCAACTGCAAACAGAAGTAATTTTACTTCTTCCTTTTCAATTTAGATACCTGTATTTCTCTTTATTCAGAAAAGGCAATGGCACCCCACTCCAGTACTCTTGCCTGGAAAATCCCATGGATGGAGGAACCTGGTGGGCTACAGTCCATTGGGTCGCAAAGAGTCGGACACGACTGAAGTGACTTAGCAGCAGCAGCAGCAGCAGCATTTCTCTTTATTGCCCATTTGCTCTGACTAGAGTTTCCAATACTATTTGGAACAGACAGGGCAAGAATGGACATTCTTGCTTTCTTCCTGGTCTGATAGGAATAGCTTTCAGTTTTTCACTATTTTGCATGATATTAGCAGTGGATTTTTATATATGGCCTTATGTTGAGCTAGCCTTATATTTCTAGTTTGGTGAGAGCTTTTATCATGAAAGGGTGTTGAATTTTGTAAAATGCTTTTTCAGCATCTATTGAGATTATCATGTGATTTTATTCTTTACTATGTTAATGTGGTGTTTCACATAATTCCCTTTCATATGTTGAACTATCTTTGAATTCCATGGATAAATTCCAATTGATTATGGTATGATCCTTCGAATGTAAGGTTGAACTCAGTTTGTTAATATCTTGTTAAGAGTTTATTGCATCTATGTTCACAGGGATTTGGCTTATATTTTTTTGTAGTCTCTTTATTTGGCTCTATTATTAGGGTAATGCTGGCCTCATAAAGGAGAAGGCAATGGCAACCCACTCCAGTACTCTTGCCTGAAAAATGCCATGGATGGAGGAGCCTGGTAGGCTGCAGTCCATGGTGTTGCTAAGAGTCGGACACAGCTGAGCAACTTCACTTACCCTTTTCCCTTTCATGCATTGGAGAAGGAAATGGCAACCCACTCCAGTGTTCTTGCCTGGAGAATCCCAGGGACGGGGGAGCCTGGTGGGCTGCCGTCTATGGGGTCGCACAGAGTCAGACACAACTGAAGTGACTTAGCAGCAGCAGCAGGCCTCATAAAATGAGTTTGGAAGTGTTCCCTCCTCTTCAGTTCTTCAGAAGAGATTGAGAAGGATGGTGTTAACTCTTCATTAAATGCTTGGCAGAATTCACCAATAAAGTCATCTGGCTTTACTTTTTGGGAGATTGTTGATTACTGATTCACTCTCCTAAGAGTTACAGTTTATATTTTCTATTTCTTCATGATTTAGTCTTTGCAGAGTGTATGTTTTTAGTAATTTATCTATTTCATTCAGACTATCCAATCTGTTGGTATATAATAGTTCATAGTAATCTCATATAAACATTTTTATTTTTATAATATCAGTTGTAATGTCTCTGTTTTCATTTCTGATTTTATCTCAGTCTTCTCTAGGTTTTTTGTTATAATTTTATGTTTAAAAAATAACTGTTTTGTTAAATTCTTCTATTCTTCATTTTGCTCACTTCTGCTTTAGTTTTTAGTATTTCCTCCCTTCTGCTAACTTTGTTCTTTTTCCAGTTTTTGAGGTATAAAGTTAGGTTTTTCATTTGAGGTTTTTCTTCCTTTTTAAATGTAGGCATTTATCACTATAAACTTCCCAATTAATGTTTCTTTTACTGCATCTCATAATTTTTGGCATATTTTCTTTTTAACTTGTTTTGAGATATTTTCTAATTTATCTTTTGATTACTTCTTTGACCCACTGGTTATTCAAGAGTGTGTTGTTTAATTTCCACATCTCAGTGAATTTTTCAGCTTTTCTTCTGCTTTTGATTTCTAGTTTCATTCCGCTATGGTCAGAAAATATACTTTGTATGATTTCAACCTTCCTAATTTTTTAAAGGTTTGGCTTGAGATCTAACATATTCCATGTGTGTTTGAGAAGGATGCATATTTTGCTGTTGTTGGAGAGAATGCTCTTATATGCCTATTATTGGTCAATTTAATCTATCATGTTGTTCAAGTTGACTGTTTATTGATTTTTTGTCTAAATGGTCTATATATTATTAAAAGTGGAGTATTGAAGTATTCTACCATTATTTTGAAAACCAAAAGAGAAGAGGGAGGCAGAGGATGAGACAGATAGCATCACCAACTCAGTGGACATAAATTTGAGCAAACTTCAGGAAGTAGTGAAGGACAGGAAAGCTTGGCGTGCAGCAGTCCATGGGGTCACAAAGAGTTGGACATGACTTAGTGACTGAACAACAACAACCGTTATTTTATTGCTATGCATTTCTCTCTTCTGTTCTGTCAATGTTTACTTTATATACTTCCATGCCTTAATGTCGGGTACATATATAATTGTTATCTTTCTGCAAGCTGACTCTTTTATCATTATATAACATCTTTCTTAACCTCTTGTGACAGTTTTTTACTTAAAGTCTATTTTATATAAGTATAGTCACCCCAGTTATCTTCAGGTTACTATTTGCAGGGAATATCTTATTTTTATACTTTCACTTTCACCTATGTATGCCCATAAATCTAAAGTCAGTGAGTCTCTTATAAACAAAATATAGTTGAATATCTTTATTATCCATTCACCTACTCGCTGTCTTTTGATTGGGGAGTTCAGTCCATTTACATTTAAAGTAATTATTCATCAGGAAGAACTTAGTGTTGCCATTTTGTTAATTATTTTCTGCTGCCTTACAATTCTTTCATCCATGTTTTCTTCTCTTGCTTGGGTTTGTGTTTTATAATTCTTTTTTATTAATAAGTTTTGATACCTTTTTCTTTTTCTCTTGTGCGTCTTCTACAGGTGTGTTTGGTTACTCTGGGCCTACAACAAGAGTATAGCCACAGGACTGCAAAAGCATTTTTTTTGGAGATTTCACAATCAAATCAATGGAAATTTAAACAGTTTTAAAAAGTAGAAAAAAATACAATCAGTTGTAAAGTATAATTTCTTGAAAGCTTTCAGGAATATAGCCAAAAGAGGAGCAGGGGTAAAGATTAATAGGAATTCAAAGAAAATTCAAAATAATTGGGAACAATCTGTAAATAATGATAGCATATTTAAATGGGACTTTAAAAGTTGTGACACTAAATTATATCTAATCCTCACAAAAATAAGTGAAAGCAACTATTCCTTTTACTGAGAAGGCTATTTTAGAGAGGTTTACCAGCTAATTAATGGTCACAAAACCAAGAAATGACAATCAGCATTCTAACTTTAATTCCAAGTCCACTGCTCCTCCACTGCATCATATGCAATCTGTTTCTATAAACTGTTATATGGAATATAGGTAATAAGTTAAATTTAAAATTTCAATAGAAGCAAGTAAACATATCTTGGCATTTTCTACCAACATTTGGTGTAACAGAACTCAGGAAAAAAATAAGAATAAAACATGTTTAAAAACATAAACATAAGTTATTTTGAAGGTGCAGAAGATCATTCCACATGTCCCCCCAGAAAGGAAGCATTTGGAAATCTATATGCCTGAAAAGGCAACTATCTTATGGAATAAGCAAAAAAGCAGCTGAATGTGATGGTGATATTATCATGTACAGCACAGATAAAGTGAGAGACTAGAATGTTCCATATAGAGATAATAAAACTATTTCTATTTCTTAGTTGCTTCCTTCAGTGCAAACGAAAATGTCTTGACTACTTTTGTTGACAATAATTTTCAGAAGATAGTGGATGAAACTAAGTGAATTGCTACCCCAGAGTTAATTCTGACCAGTAAAGAAAAACTAGTAAGCAACAAGGAAGTGTTGGGAACCTTCAAAAGGAAATAACTAGGGGACTTCAGGACTTACCAAGGAAAAGAAAGGAAAGGCTGAGTGCAAGAGAATACATATTGCAGATAAACAGAAAAGAGTAAGACATCATTCAATGGCCCAGGACTCTAAAAGAAAAATAATCTGGAGGTGACAAAATAAAATTCTGACAATAACCCTCTCCACTGATTACAAGGAAAGGTGAAAGATAAAGTGGGTAATTGGGCAGCATCACGGGGAGTATTCAAATGAATTCAGATTTGTTAAAGGGTATCTTTGGAAAGAAAGCATGCAATTAAGTATGATAAGATAATCTTAGAAATACTACAGTCCAAAATAGACCAAGTTTCGCAAAAAATGCTGAGAACAGTCTCTAGGTCTATCCACATCTCTTTAAATGGTACTATTCTCTCCCTTTCTACAGTTGAGTATTGTTCCATTTAGGGGCTTCCCAGATGGATCAGTGGTAAAGAATCTGCCTGAAATGCAGGAGATGTGTGCAGAAGATGCAAAAGTGATCCCTGTGTCAGGAAGATCCCTTGGAGAAGGAAATGGTAACCCACTCCAGTATTCTTGCCTGGAAGATCCCATGGACAGAGACTACAGTTCATGGGGTTGCAAAAGAGTTGGACACAACTTAGTGACTAAACAGCAACAACAATATTTCATTAAGGGCTCCCCTGGTGGCTGAGGGATAGACGAACCTAATTGCAAAGCAGAAATAGCGACACAGACATAGACAACAAACACATGAATACTGGGGACAGAGAGAGGTGGGTGTGGGTGGGATGAATTGGGAGATTGGGACTGATAAATAAACACTACTATGTATAAAACAGATAACTAATAAGAACAGACTGTATAGCACACGCAGCTCTACTCAGTGGTCTGCTGTGACCTAAACAAGAAGGAAATGGGAAAAAGAGGGGCTATATGTATATGTGCAACTGATTCACTTTGCTGCACAGCCGAAACTAATGCAATATTGGAAAGCAATTATGTTGTTGTTCAGTCGCTCAGTCATGTCTGACTCTTTGCAACCCCATGAACTAAGCATGCCAGGGCTCCCTGTCCCTCACTATCACCCAAAGTTCATGTCCATTGCATCAGTGATGCCATCCAGCCATCTCATCTTCTCATGCCCTCTTCTCCTTCTGTCCTCAGTCTTTCCCAGCATCAAGGACTTTTCCAATGATTCAGCTGTTTGCATCAGATGACCAAAATACTGGAGCTTAAGCTTCAACATCAGTCCTTCCAACAAGTATTCAGGGTTTATTTCCCTTAAGATTGACTGGTTTGATCTCCTTGCAGTCCAAGGGACTTTCAGGAGTCTTCTCCAGCACCACAGTTCGAAGGCATCAATCCTTTGGTGCTCTGCCTTCTTTACAGTCCAACTCTCATAACCGTACGTGACCACTGTGAAGACCACAGTCTTGACTATATGAACCTTTGTTGGCAGAGTAACATTTCTGCTTTTCAACACACCATTTAGGTTTGTCATAGCTTTCTTGTCAAGAAGCAATTGTCTTCTGATTTCATGGCTGCAGTCATCATCAGCAGTGATTTTAGAGTCCAAGAAAAGGCAAGTGATTTTAGAGCCCAAGAAGCAATTATACTCCAATTTAAAAATATGCTAAAAACATCAGGAGACTTAGAATTACATTCAGAGCAAGACAATGAAGGAAGATGTAGGTCTTCTCTTCAGTAGAAAATTGCAAGACAAAACTATGAAATTCTTACTTTTCTTTCATCTCCTCAATCAAGGAGAATAAATTTTAAATAAGAAAGAGAACACATATTGGAAAGGGAAGTAAAATACTAAACAGAAGAGATTACAGCACTATTTCATTCTAGTAAGTCACTTCAGCATTTTAGTCTAGCTTCCAACATTTTCTCCCAGCTGTAAATTTTATTTTGCTATTTCAAGAGTGAGAGAGATGTTTCTGAGCTCAAAATAAGGAAGAATTTATTTTAGTAAAAATGATGTCACTCACCTATGGCCTTTATAACCAAAAGTGCCCCAGCCCTATCTGAAGAGATAACCCTTTTTAGATCATATATCTTTGCCTTCTGGCTAAAACTGATTAAACCAAGGGTGTGACCTTTGCCAAATTATGCCAGTCCACTGGCTGAAGTGACCTGAAGCAAAATGGTTTGAGCTAAACCTTATAACATATGAATTTAGATTTTTTCATTTGAATTTCCATTAATATTATACATTAATATTTATCCTCTTCCAAATTACAAATTTCCAGTTTTAAGCATAGAGTAAGTTAAATTTCCTACTTTGGCAAAGTTAGGTGTGAAATTTGGCCATGAGAATGAAAGGTGTTAGAAAAAAGAAGGCAAATTAAACACATCTATCTACTTTCCCTATATCTATTTTAAAACAGGAAAAGAATTTTTCAATGGTAAAAACTAGCAACAATGAGGAAAAATACAAAGGAGAAAACAATAAAACTAAAGTTCAGAAATCAAATACACCCATAAATGACTCTGCCAACCTAAAAAATATTATTAAAAGCCTGTACAAGAAAAAGATAAAAGATAAAAAGAAAAAGACAAAAATGAACTTGATGTATACCACAGAATATCTCTTACAGACTCCTGATTTTGTGGTTATTATACCATTTCATTGTGATTATGCTTTTGCTCGCTTATATCCTTTGCTGGACTACGTCCCATTATATAGGGAATAGGGCCTAATTTTCTTTGTATCCTCAATGTCTAGGTACTGCTTGCTTGATACAAAATAGGTGCTCAACACATGTTTATGGGACTAAACATATTCGTTTTCATTTTATTGTAATAAATAAAAACTCATGTACTTGCTATCTCTCACTCATTTGGTGTATCTTATAAACTATAGATTAGCTGACTACTCTTAGATCATAGAATATCCATTCTATGGGGTAGCCTTGAACCAACAGGCTCACTGTAAAAGCCTAATATCCAAAGACTGCAGTAACATTTTAGAAAGCATCCCCTAGCAAAGAGGGGGCTAGTCAGTGAATTGTTTATGAATTAGAGTTCATTGTTTTGAATGGCACATGGAAGAAAAGTGAAATGACTACCATAAAGAAACAAATAAGAACAAGGAAAGATGTTCTGCTTTCCTTCCAAAGCAGATGGGAGATACAAGGCAAAAGTCATAAACATTACTAAAAACTGTATTCAAACTTTTCGATGATATTTTTTCACCAAAACAAAAGAATAAGAACTAGCAGATGTTTTAAAGATATAAGACATTTCAGGGCACCAAAAAGGGACAAGAAATGGCTGTTTGACCATTTTAAAAGGAAAAGATGGACTATGCCAAAAGAAGTTGTTGAGAAGGACAGTTATTACTGTTGGATCAAAAAAAAAATTTGATCAGAAAAACTGACTTTTTCTTTCAGAAAATGACATGTGAATTTCTGAGAACTATTAACAGCCTATGATAAAAAGAAATAATCTTCCTCTCAAATAATGTAACATTGGTGACCAAAGGCTGCTGTACTTGTCACAGGACTCGAAGCTCTACTTTTTTCAGTTTATTTTTTTCCTCACTGTTAATGAATAGGTTTTGTTAATTCTCTTATCTCAATCCTATTACTTGTTCAGAGCTATTTCTGTAAGGGTCATCAATATCCAGGGATCTTAAATCTGAGCTTAAACCTGTCCCACTTCAAGAGGAGTTTAGCAGACAGTAATTCTTATCCACCGAACACAATCAAGGACACCAGGCACAGAAAACTAAACTGTGAGTCTGCAGGTAGTCTTCTTGATAATATAATTTTAAAAATTTTACCTTAGGGGGGAAATAATGATTTCACTGTTTATATATTATTGTGAGTTCTTTAAAAATATTTCTAAGTAACATTAAGTAATATTTATCCACTATGAAGATAATTAAATACTGTGTGTGCATGTGTACTCAGTCGTGTCTGACTCTGCGATCCTATGGACTGTAACAGACCACCAGGCTCCTCTGTCCACGGGATTCCCCAGGCAAGAATACGAGAGTGGGTGGCCATCTCCTCCTCTAAGCGGTCTTCCCTACCCAGGGATCTAAACTGCTTCTCCTGTGTCTCCAGCATTGGTGGGCAAATTCTTTACCACTGAGCCACCTGGGAAGACCCTAAGTACTGTATATCTTTCCCTTTTAAAGTGATTTGCACAAGTCATCTTCATTAAGTTCAGAGTAAACACACAATTTTGAATATGATATTCTAGAAAGTTAAAACCATGAATAGAGGATTTAACTTTGAAATTTATAATTCTACAGTCCTTCCTTTGAGTGAAGGGTGAACTGAAGGAAAGAAGTGACGATTCCTTACACTTTGTGAAGTTGACTCCCAAACTGTGAAAGGGAGTATTAGCATTCAGCACTAAAGCTTTCTCAGATCTCTGAACCAAATACTTAACCAATTGTGTGTTCCTGGGTTTTCTTATTGATATTATATTTTTTTTGTTGTTGTTATTTTAATCTTTAAGGATAATAATGTCTGTTTCAGAAGGTTACTTCAAGAATTTAATGAGATATTTTAAAAAAATAAAGGGGTTTGTTGAGATTTATTAAATCAGGTAAAATTTTCCTTTCAATTGTTTCCTGGGTTTTTTTTTTTTTTTGTATTTTGTTCCTGTGGAGGTGGTTATTATTACTAATAAAACTTAAAGCTTACATCATGAAAATGAATGTAGTGAGGTTTTTCCAGTCTTTTTCCATGGAATACTTTTATTAAATGCAAAGATATACATTTTATATATATATATATATATAGGTTTTAAATATATATTTAAATATACACTATATATATATTCATTATATATATATTTTATATATATATATTTGACCATTATTTATGCTACTTAGAATTACCTAATGTTAAAGCTAGAAAAAATTTTAAACATCACGTGATTCACCACAGTAATTTTTTGCCTAAATATTATGCTTATAAACTGGATTTGATGTTGCATAAGCTGTTGTCAAATATGTGTGTTAGTCACTCAGTCATGTCTGACTCCTTGCAACCTCATGGGGTGCGGTCCACCAGGCTTTCTTATACATGGAATTCTGCAGAAAAGAACACTGGAGTGGGTTGCATTTCTTTCTCTGCTGTCAAATATATAAATATATATAAACCATCTGTGATGTCTATAATGGAATTCAAATAGTATGTCCTGGTATAGCCCTTTTACAAGATACAAGATATATCTACTCTGAATTTCCCATAGGAGTTTGACATTTCTATTTTTTTTCAGAACAAATAAGAAGATATCTATATGTAGTAAGAGAAAACCTGGATAAGTTACTGTCTTCTTCATTTATTAGGAACAATAATTCAGTTATAATTTGAAAACTCCTATTTTCCAAGAATATTTTTTATTGATGATACTAGTTGAGAAATAGATTGCTATTTGTTATACCTTCCTGAGATACAAATTGTTCAAAGCCTCCCTACATCTTCCACTTGCCCTGTCTCATCTGTTGAAAAATCAAAACTATTTGAGAAAGGTAGAAGCTGAGAAAACATTCTACCTGCTCTGCAGTGTCTTACATTAAAGTTCCTATTACAGTTCTTCTATCAATTTATCATAAACATTATCATAAATGACAGAGGAAAAAAGTAATAAAGTACGGGATGTTTTCAATAGTGTCAATACTTGAGTTTCATATGTAAGGGAAAGGAAGAGTATTTGCTTAGTCAGAGCCAAGCATTTGCTCAGCATTATTTGTTACAGCCATTTTGAGGATGGTGTGTCCCATATCCCACTCATCTTTCTTGGGATTTATTTTTAAAGAAAAATCTCCTTATGATGTGAAAATATAAAAGTTGACCTCCCCCCAAATTAACAACTAAACAGACTAGAAGTGATAACAGAAATCCTGAGAGCTGTTATTGTCTTTTCAAAGTCCTACTCTGCTAGATAACTGAAATTCAGAAAATATATGAATCACTGTGACATAAATGCTGAAATTTAAAGAGAAAATCACTTATGAGTTAAAAAAATTAGAAGTAGAGAAGTAATTCACTGGAAAACAAGTGTGTCACATTCAAATTAAAATCACTTCCCATTTTCCACTTATGTATGCATCTTTAGAAAATCTCTTTACTATTGTTTTCAAGGCAATTTCATGTACATTTTATTAGCCCATATTTCATGACCTCAAATTAACTTCCTTTTCAGGTTTCACATTCTTAAATGCCTTGTGGCAACCAGACCTTGCTAGAAGTAAGTCAAAGTATATGGTAAAGGATGTTAGTCAGTAATGAAATAAGAGAATAAAACAACTTTGAGATAAATATACAATATGTGTGTGGCTATGTACATACACACACAACACACATACATATGCACATGTATTTGGGTGAGGGAGCTAATTAGACATAAGAAGTGCATATACATATTGATCACAAAATAAAATTTATATTAGTATGACTATATTGGAAGGACTGATGCTGAAGCTGAAATTCCAATACTTTGGCCACCTGATGTGAAGAACTGACTCATATGAAAAGACCCTGATGCCGGGAAAGATTGAAGGTAGGAGGAAACGGGGATGACAGAGGATGAAATGGTTGGATGGCATCACCGACTAACAATGGACACAAGTTTGAGTAAACTCCAGGAGTTGGTGATGAACAGGGAGGCCTGGCATGCAACAGTCCATGGGGTTGCAAACAGTTGGACACAGCTGAGCGACTGAACTGAACTGAACTGAATTTTAAATATTTGGGTTTAGTACCTAAAACTTTTAATTACTTGCTAATTATCACTTTGAAAAGTGAAAAAAGAAAGAAAGCATTAGTCACTCAGTCATGTCTGACTCTTTGTGACCCCATGGACTGTAGCCCTACGAGGCTCCTCTTTCCATGGAATTCTCCAGGCAAGGATATTGGAGTGGGTAGCCATTCCCTTCTCCAAGGGACCTTCCTGACTCAGGGATCAAACCCAAATCTCCAATACTGCAGGCAAATTCTTTACCATCTGAGCCACCTGCAAAGCCCACTCAATACCTATAAAGTTCCTACTACTCCCCCCCAATACTATACATTTTATATCATTTAATCTTTACACAGTTGTTTGAGGTAGACACTATTTGATCACTCCAATCTTACAGTTAGAGAAAACAAAAGCACAGAGAATTTGGTGATTTGATCAACATCACACAGCCAGTAACAGGCAGAACTAGATTTGAACCTAAGAGTTTATATGTTGTTAACCATTATGCTATACTGTCACTTGGAAGCATTGCAATGCATGGTTCTTGCCCACAAGAAGCTAATTCTTCACTGGGTAGAAGATATATATAAATAAACCAATTAGAAAGTAATTCAAGAAATTAACTGATGTGAGGCATAAAATCCCTTCTATATTAATATTAAAACAAGACCACTTAATTCTTACTAAAAGTCTCTAATTCATAGTCAGTACATAAAATAGTGGAGTGGGGTAGAGAAAGAGGAAATTGTGGCTTGGGTGAAATCATCAGTTACTTTTGTGATCTGAGAGATAATGATGTCTTCACAAGTCCAGTAAAAACTTCCATGATCTGATATGGTGCCGTCAGACCTATCTGATGTGAAATTCCTACCACTAATCATTTTTTTTAAAAAAAGAAAAGAAAGAAAAAGCAGAACTGTTTTCTACAGGAGCCCATATGTCACTGGTAAGACAGTTGCGGCAGGGGTTAAAACATCTGACATTAATATACTGGCACTGGTGAGAACATTAGCCTGGCTTAGTTGATCAGATTAGCTCACAGTCACCTTGGAAAACACAGGAAGGCAAGAAGATGTATGGTTAAAGGTAGGAAAATGTAGAACATGAAGTCCTGCATGGATGTATCATCCTTATGGAATACAGACCAAGACACAGAATCTAGAATTCTATCAAAAGCAAAGGTGAAGCAGAATATCTATAGACTTTCTTCACTAAGAAGTTTTGCTTGGTTTTATCCACATAATGGCATAGTATGTTCTAAGAATGGCTTAAAGATAGATAATTTGGTATATCCCAGTTCATATAAGTTAAAGAATTATTTTAATCAAGCACTTCAGTACTTTATTCTCAGTTATTTATATCTCATGGCTAGTCAAGTTCAGACATAATAATGCCATTGTTAGTACAGCACCTTCTCTGAAACAGCTTCTTATTCAATGTGTTTTCCAAAGGGAACATATGCATTCATGTATAAGAGAGGGGGAAGGTTATTTGTTTTAAATTGTATAATAACAACAAAAAATTATTTCAAAAATTTCACATTGAAGATTCTTTAATACTCTGTGATTTTTACATTTTTTATGTTCATGGAAAGATGCCATGTATGTCACAAGAAGACCATTTTTTCTTTGGTTGTTGGATCTCTTTGATTTTGTACTTAGAGAAACCGGTGTCAGAATATAGCATCTAAAACCTTAAACTACAATTGAAAAGAAGAGAAGGAATGAAAACACATTTACCTGAGCCTCAGCTCTAGTAAATAAAATGGAATATTTCTACGGAGGCTTCCCCCTGCTCTGGCATTTGGGCCTTTTACTTCTCAACAGCAAATAATACTCATTGAAATGCTTAAAATTTTTCCCTCTGTATGGAAAATACTGATAAACAGTGTATTCTTAAATGTACCATAGTTACTTAATCTGACCTCGACCAAGGTAAACCCATACTTTCTGAACAAAGTCTATGTATCACTCTTTTGATCTATTTTTTAACACAATAGATTGTACTGTATTGTATTGTAGTTTGTATTGTAGTTAGCATGTGGACTGCAGCCCTGCAGGCTCCTCTGTGCATGGAATTTGCTAGGCAAGAATACTGGAGTGGGTGGCCATTTCCTACTCCAGAGGATCTTCCCAACCCAGAGATCAAATCGGCATCCCCTGCACTGGCAGGAGATTCTTTACCACTGAGCCACCTTTACCATTCTTAACCAGCTAGACCCAATGGGTAGTTAGCATAGAACATTAATAATTTTCCACAGACATCAGAACAATGCCAAGACTGGCGAAGAAAATAACTGGCACTTGTATTATTTGATATGCAGGAGTTTCCTGGCCTATATATTTAAATGACCTTCTGTGACATCCCAGGTATGTGGGTTCAGAGCAGAGAAAGAACTAATAAACAATCTAAAAAATGGGCAACATAATCCTAACTATGCCTCATTTCCCTACCTGCCATTCTTAAAGGATAGTTGGGGAAATCTGAGAAATGCTGGGGCCCAAAACCAAAGCTTTACAAAGTAAGGGAAAGACAGGCCATATAGAAGTACAGAAATAGTGGCCAGAATCTATATAATTTAGATAATGCTTTACAATTAAGAGTCAGGTGCTACGGACTCAACTGTATACCCCCAAATTCATATGTTGATGACCTAATCCCAAATGTGATGGCATTTTGAGAGAAGTAATTAATAAGGAAATAATTAATGGTTAAATGAGGTTATGAGGGTAGGGCCTTGATCCATAGGATTAGTGTCCTGACAATATGGGACGTCAGAACTCCAGCTCTCTGTATCATTTAATAACAGGGAGGTGACTTTCTGCAAACCAGTAAGAGAGGCTTCACCAGAAATCAGTCCTGCCAGATCTTAATCTGAGACTTCTAGGCTATAGAAATGTAAGAAAATAAATATCTGTTGTTTAAGCCTCAAAGTCCATCACATTTTGTTATAGCAGCCCTAGCAGACTACACCAGTAAACTAGGTTTATGTGTGATTTTTGACAAGTAGAAAAGTGGTATAAAGTTTTAAAAACTAAAGTGTTAGCTTGAAAACATATGCCACACATTGAGAAGATTCTATATAAAAGTTATATAAAAGTTGAGCTACATAAAAACAGGACTAAGAAACAGGCTTAATTTTTGAATTTGCTCTTAAAGATTGCTGAAGTCATAGAACTGTTTCTTCAGTTACATTTGTGAAGTAATTAGCCTCCAACTAATAAAAAAAAAAGGGAAAAAAAGGTAAAAAAAAAATAAATAAAATAAAATAAAAAGCCTTTCCTGGTGTCCAGATGGTAAAGAATCTGCCTGCAGTGCAGGAGACCTGAGTTCAATCCTGGATTGGGAAGATCCTCTGGAGAAGGGAATGGCAACCCACTCCAGGATTCATGCCTGTAGAATGCCATGAGGAGAGGAACTTGGCAGGCTACAATCCATGGGGTCGCAAAGAGTTGGACACGACTGAGCGACTAACACTTTCACATTGAAAAATGCAAATGTCATTGTTTGGAATGTAGAATTAATTATCTTAAAATGATTGAGATGAGTCTTTGAGTGAAGTATCTCACTTTCCTACATAAATCTCAACACAAAGATCAGTGTAACAACGAAGATCAGTATATAAGCGAGAGTAGTTCTATAAAGAGCATTTTGCAGTTGTATTTTGATACAAAATTGATGCATATTGCCTATTACACTGGCTTTTATCAGTGATCCAGAGACATAGGATTGATAAATTCTCAGGCAATATGTATGACTGTCAAGAACCAACAGCAAGCAAAGCCATTTTGTCTTTTGCATTAACTTTCCAGAGTCATTATCAGTCATTTAGAGTTTATTCAGAAAACCTGAAATAAACAGACTCTTCTATTACATTTAGTATAAATGAATGAGGTTTAATACAAAGCATAGAAATATATAATTCATATAAATACTATCTCAAGAAATATATAATTCAAATATACACTATCTGAAGAAATATATCATTAGAATAAGTATTATCTCAAAGAACAAGGACACAATGACTTATTGATTGTTATTTTTCATATTCTCATCTTGGTTTTAATGCTTATACAAAAATTAGGTGGATTTGTTTCATTAATTCATTCACTCATTAAGCATGCTATTGAATAGTGAAAAAAACAAGGATTTTAGAAATATGGAAGTCAGAGAAACCTCGATTTGAAATTGAGTTCTATCTACTCCATACTACCTCTGTGAGCTTTGGCAAGTCACTGAATCTCTCAGAGCCTGAGAATTCACATCTGAAAAATGAGGAAAAGATTTTGTGAACATTTAAAATAGTGTGTATATAAAGTGGACATACCACTTAGATTCTTTCTAAATTGCTGCCGTCATTTATGGACTTTTTATTACAACATGTGAAACAATTATCAGAAGTAAGACAGTGACATGTAAAGACCAGTCTCTATCCTGGAAGAACTTACAGTAATGAAGCATGTAAGGTAAGTTCTAGAAATTGTTGTGGATGCTAGGACAGAAATCAGTTTAAGGTTCAGTGATGAGATGATCCCACTATTTGAAAACTCACCAGTAAATTACAACAGTTAGTATTGAAAGCAAAGCTCTTCTTCAGGAACACTGAGAGTCTATAGTCAGTTCGAAACTAGACATTTTGATTAGATGAAATCAACATGTATAAAATGACTAATGAATGTCATCACAGTCTCATGTGAACAGGAATAATGATAACAATGAAATATTCTAGGGGTGGATTTGGGGTTTTTAGAGAGATTTTAAAAGCAAATATTTAAGAATTTTACTCATTTCCTTTTTATTGCAGATCACTATTATGTGCAAAACAGGAACTAAAAGAAAAATTGGGTTTTTTTTTCATTTATTTTTATTAGTTGGAGGCTAATTACTTTACCATATTGTAGTGGGTTTTGTCATACATTGACATGAATCAGCCATGGATTTACATGTATTCCCCATCCCGATCCCCACTCCCACCTCCCTCTCCACCCGATTCCTCTGGGTCCTCCCAGTGCACCAGGCCCAAGCACTTGTCTCATGCATCCAGCCTGGGCTGGTGATCTGTTTCACCATAGATAATATACATGTTTCGATTCTGTTCTCTCGAAACATCCCACCCTCGCCTTCTCCCACAGAGTCCAAAAGTCTGTTCTGTACATCTGTGCCTCTTTTTCTGTTTTGCATATAGGGTTATCGTTACCATCTTTCTAAATTCCATATATATATTAGTATACTGTAATGGTCTTTATCTTTCTGGCTTACTTCACTCTGTATAATGGGCTCCAGTTTCATCCATCTCATCAGAACTGATTCAAATGAATTCTTTTTAATGGCTGAGTAATATTCCATGGTTTATATGTACCACAGCTTCCTTATCCATTCGTCTGCTGACGGGCATCTAGGTTGCTTCCATGTCCTGGCTATTATACACAGTGCTGTGATGAACATTGGGGTGCACATGAAAAATTGTTTTAAATTGTCACATTTTATTTCTTAATAACTACTAAACCGTGGATGGGGGGTGTTAAGAGTTTTGAAGACATAGTTTGAAAAATCTTATCCCATATAAGCTATTATTTTAACATACTATTAAATCCTAAACTAAGAGAAAAATAAAACCTAACTTGGTAGAATTATACTTTTAAATTCTATTTCTCACCAATATTTAGTTTCACTTTTAAGCGTTGTGTAGTACTCATTTGAGTGGTAGTCTGTCAAAGGTCATCCAAACACAATTTTTACTTAACACAGATTTTTTTTTATTTTATTAGTTGGAGGTTAACACAGATTTTATTAATTGAAACAGTATCATAACTGTCTGAAATAAAAAAGAACACTAACACAGACTTTTATAATATATCATATGGAAAATAGAGTAATTCTTGAACCACAGTAAATCTTGGGGAAGGTGGCAGATTTTTTTGTCTTCTTGCTTGATTTTATCACCAATTTCCAATCACATCTGTTATTCCCAATGACATCTATAAGTCACCATGTAATATTGTATTGTTTACAGCAATAATATGATTGTATTTACAATATTATTGTGTTTATATAACACAAAGTCTTGTGATAATCTTATTATTATTTTAAATCCTTTTAACTTAAAGTAGACATGGATTTTTTAGGAACTAATAATACCATTGCAAATTAAATACTAATCATATTTTTAAATGACTATTATACGTAGAAATATATAGAAATATTTTTATTTTATTTTATAGATTTACATAGCACTTACTATGTGCAAGCATCTAACCACCTTTCAAATACCAACTGGATTAATTTTAGGATACAAAAGCAAATTTTGAAGAAGATAAACTATTTGAGATAATCAGAAAATCTCGGAGTTAGTTGATGAAGGGGATATTAACAGGTGTGTAGCTTAAACTTACCAATAACTAATAGGCTTGTGTCTTCCTCTACAGTGTCTTCAAGCAGTGTAAGCAAATACACCTCTTCCAATTTTTTTCCAATGTCTGTTTCTGTTGTAAATTTTACCAATCTGTGTACTCTAACTCAAATGGAGGCACTAGGTAAGGAATGGACTCTATCTTTTACTACACAGGCAACTTGGCTTACTTAAGTTTTAGAACTTGTGAATGCCATACTAGATGAGTTTTGTTCTTCGTGTAACTCAGAGTCCAGAGGAAAGGTTGGTCCATGGTCTATTCTTTTCTTCTTAGCTGCGGCGGGTCTCAGCTTCAGCACACAGGCTTCTCTTTAATTGTGGCAGCCAGCCTCAGTACTTGAGGTGTGCAGGTATGTGGGCTTGGCTGTCCTGCAACATGTGGGATCTTAGTTCCCCAGGATCAAACCCAGGTCTCACACTTTGCAAGGAGGATTCTTAACTGCTGGACCACCAGGAAAGTTCCCCACAGTCTACTCTTAACATAGACTAATACAATCAATGGATCAGGTTTTCCCCAAGTAACTGGATTATCTTTTCAGTAAAAGAATTCCTTGAAATTGGTGAAAGTCTTTTTGAAAACTGAAATTTCTTTTTTCTCCACTAGATTGCCAACTAGTTTGGCAAGAAACAGGTTAAAAAGCAGGATGCTTCTTTCTCTTCACCATATGAAGTAAAATTTCACATAGGTTTTCTTAAACTTATGTACATTTATTGTAAATAGTAGCTATCCCAAATTACCAATTTACCTTTGCAAAATAAAAGAGACTAGCCCTTTCACTGTCATTCATTTGAAACACCAATTTTAAAATAAGGAGAAACTAGCTTGGAACTAGCTTTCTGAGGACTAAATAGCTATTGAAGTTATCAAACAGTTTCCATTACTTTGTTCCTCTGAAGAAAATTTATATTAATTTTTCTTAGATGCAAAAATTATTAAGTAATCCCAGTAGGTGATTAAGTGGATTCTTTTGTCCAACAACATTTACTTATTTCTGTTTTCTCTTATTTTCATTTTATTTTATTCTTTTTCACAACTAAAGCTATTCAAATTTAAAATTATCTATTTTATTTATTTATTTATTATTATTGAAGGCTAATTACTTCACAACATTGTGGTAGTTTTTGCCATACATTGACATGAATCAGCCACAGGCGTACATGTGTCTCCCCATCCTGAACCCCCCTCCAACTCCCTCCCCATCTCATGCCCCTGGGTTTTCCCAGTACACTGGCTTTGAGTGCCCTGTTTCATGCATTGAACTTTTGGATTGGTCATTTATTTCACATATTGTAATATACATGTTTCAATGCTATTCTCTCAAATCACCCCACCCTTGCCTTCTCCCACAGAGTCCGAAAGTCTTTTCTTTACATCTGTGTTTCTTTTGCTGTCTTGCATACAGGGTCGTCATTACCATCTTTCTAAATTTCATATATATATATATATATATATATATATATATATGCATTAATATACTGTATTGGTGTTTTTCTTTCTGACTTACTTTATTCTGTATAATAGGCTCCAGTTTCATCTACCTCATTAGAACTGACTCAAATGCATTTTTTTTTAATAGCTGAGTAATAGTCCATTGTGTACCACAACTTTCTTATCCATTTGTCTTCATGGAAGCAACATCAAGGTTGCTTCCTTTCCTAGCTATTGTAAACAGCACTGTGATGAGCATTGGGGTACATGTGTCTCTTTCAATTCTGGTTTCCTCAGTGTGTATGCCCAGCAGTGGGATTGCTGTGTCATATGGCAGTTCTATTTCCAGTTTTTTAAGGAATCTCCACACTGTTCTCTATAGTGGCTGTATTAGTTTGCATTCCCACCAACAGTGTAAGGGGGTTTCCTTTTCTCTGCACCCTCTCCAGCATTTGTTTGTAGACTTTTTGATGGCAGCCATTCTGATTGGCGTGAGATGGTGCCTCATTGTGATTTTGATTTGCATTTCTCTGATAATGAGTGATGTTGAGCATCTTTTCATGTGTTTGTTAACCATCTGTATGTCTTCTTTGGAGAAATGTCTGTTTAGTTCTTTGGCCCATTTTTTGATTGGGTCGTTTATTTTTCTGGTATTGAGCTGCATGAGCTGCTTGTATATTTTGGAGATTAATTCTTTGTCAGTTGTATATTTATAGTCACATATATATTGTGGAATAGGTTGGCATCCCCTTGACAGCTTTTTCTTAAAAGTCTTCTGTTCAAACTGGCAATCAAACTGGCAAAGACCTTTGACCTCCAGTGATTCTGAGTAGGAATTGTAACGAGGGAAACAATAAAATTAAGATACCAGTGCAAATGTTAGGGGCAGAAGTCCCAGCAAAAAACGGAATTGAGACAAAGAGTTCTGGTTTACCATTCTGTGCCTTGGGGAAACACCAAACAGACCAAGATCACTGTATATCAACAAAAAATTAAGAGGGATAAACACATAAGCTGGATGATATCACTGCTTAAAACTGACTTCAAAAGAAAAAGACAAAGGGGAAAGAGTAGAAGGGGGAGAAAGTGTAAAAAGAGAGTATATGCCCCTGTTAGTTTACCCTCCCCTGACTTGAAAATTTCAAGAAAATCACAACTATAGAGATCTTAGGGAATGTGTTAGTATGTTTATGAGAGTTTTCCAAATAATGGAAAGATAAATAGGCAAATAAGTTGGATTTGAGTGTGAACTAAGAGTAAATAAGTTCTACACAAGGGCATCAAGGAGTTTTCTAAGAATAAAACTCCACAAGCTTTCAGTGGATTTTGTGACAATTTATTTTAGCTTCTCAAAATTCTATAGGCATAGTTACTGGTTGCTTCCATTTGCTTGGTGGGTGACATCACCAAAACGTGCTTTATGGTATGGAGAGCAGTTATAGTATAAGGTTTCAAATTACACTGTTCCTTAAGATCATAAATCTTTAATGCTAATTTAGAAGATGGATTTGTCAAACCATACTGAGAAAAATGATACAGTATCATTTTTTTTATTTTTATTTTTATTTTTTTTTTATTTTTCAGTGGGTTTTGTCATACATTGATATGAATCAGCCATAGAGTTACACGTGTTCCCCATCCCGGTCCCCCATCCCACCTCCCTCTCCACCCGATTCCTTTGGGTCTTCCCAGCCCACCAGGCCCGAGCACTTGACTCATGCATCCCACCTGGGCTGGTGGTCTGTTTCACCACAGATAATATACATGCTGTTCTTTCGAAACATCCCACCCTCACCTTCTCCCACAGAGTTCAAAAGTCTTTTCTGTACTTCTGTGTCTCTTTTTCTGTTTTGCATATAGGGTTATCGCCACCATCTATCTAAATTCCGTATATATGTGTTAGTATGCTGTAATGTTCTTTATCTTTCTGTCTTACTTCACTCTGTATAATGGGCTCCAGTTTCATCCATCTCATTAGAACTGATTCAAATGAATTCTTTTTAATGGCTGAGTAATATTCCATGGTGTGTATGTACCACAGCTTCCTTATCCATTCATCTGCTGATGGGCATCTAGGTTGCTTCCATGTCCTGGCTATTATAAACAGTGCTGTGATGAACATTGGGGTGCACGTGTCTCTTTCAGATCTGGTTTCCTCGGTGTGTATGCCCAGAAGTGGGATTGCTGGGTCATATGGCAGTTCTATTTCCAGTTTTTTAAGAAATCTCCACACTGTTTTCCATAGTGGCTGTACTAGTTTGCATTCCCACCAAAAGTGTAAGAGGGTTCCCTTTTCTCCACACCCTCTCCAGCATTTATTGCTTGTAGACTTTTGGATAGCAGCCATCCTGACTGGCGTGTAATGGTACCTCATTGTGGTTTTGATTTGCATTTCTCTGATAATGAGTGATGTTGAGCATCTTTTCATGTGTTTGTTAGTCATCTGTATGTCTTCTTTGGAGAAATGTCTGTTTAGTTCTTTGGCCCATTTTTTGATTGGGTCATTTATTTTTCTGGAATAGAGCTGCAGGAGTTGCTTGTATATTTTTGAGATTAATCCTTTGTCTGTTTCCTCATTTGCTATTATTTTCTCCCAATCTGAGGGCTGTCTTTTCACCTTACTTATAGTTTCCTTTGTTGTGCAAAAGCTTTTAAGTTTCATTAGGTCCCATTTGTTTATTTTTGCTTTTATTTCCAATATTCTGGGAGGTGGGTCATAGAAGATCTTGCTGTGATTTATGTCGGAGAGTGTTTTGCCTATGTTCTCCTCTAGGAGTTTTATAGTTTCTGGTCTTACATTTAGATCTTTAATCCATTTTGAGTTTATTTTTGTGACTGGTGTTAGAAAGTGTTCTAGTTTCATTCTTTTACAAGTGGTTGACCAGTTTTCCCAGCACCACTTGTTAAAGAGATTGTCTTTTTTCCATTGTATATCCTTGCCTTCTTTGTCAAAGATAAGGTGTCCATAGGTTCGTGGATTTATCTCTGGGCTTTCTATTTTGTTCCATTGATCTATATTTCTGTCTTTGTGCCAGTACCATACTGTCTTGATGACTGTGGCTTTGTAGTAGAGTCTGAAGTCAGGCAGGTTGATTCCTCCAGTTCCATTCTTCTTTCTCAAGATTACTTTGGCTATTCAAGGTTTTTTGTATTTCCATACAAATTGTGAAATTATTTGTTCTAGTTCTGTGAAAAATACTTTTGGTGGCTTGATAGGGATTGCATTGAATCTATAGATTGCTTTGGGTAGAATAGCCATTTTGACAATATTGATTCTTCCAATCCATGAACACGGTATGTTTCTCCATCTGTTTGTGTCCTCTTTGATTTCTTTCATCAATGTTTTATAGTTTTCTATGTATAGGTCTTTTGTTTCTTTAGGTAGATATACTCTTAAGTATTTTATTCTTTTTGTTGCAATGGTGAATGGTATTGTTTCCTTAATTTCTCTGTTTTTTCATTGTTAGTATATAGGAATGCAAGAGATTTCTGTGTGATACAGTATCTTAACTTCCATTTAAAGGTTAATGCTTTAAGATTCAGATCTAAAATCAAATGTAGATTCAAATCCTTGCTCTACCACTTACTATGTGATCTTAAGCTAGTTGAACTTAAACTCCCTGTCTTTTAGCTTCCTCGCTTGTAAAATGCTGTTAACAATGTCCCTGCTACATATGACTGTGTGAGAATTAAGTGACTTTTGACACATAAAATGATTGATACAATGCCAGGCACATACAAGTGTTCATAGTAAGTATGTAATTATTATTAATTAAAACATTATTACTATATAAAGTGATAATTTTATGAAATTTGGTAACAGATAGTAATAAAAAAGAAAATCAGTAATAAATAATACTCACAAGTACATAGACCTAAACTGAAGACTTTTTAAGTAAAGACAAACTATAAATTATGTAAAATTCTTAGGTCAAAATATCTTTAATGACCCAAATATTAAACTAATGTCCTTTTACGAGGTAGGCAGAATGCTAAACACTATATCACTTAGTGACAACCCTTAACTTACATGGAACCTGGCAGCAGAATATATATACATCTATTTCTCCTAGAATTCATCTGTCATCATTACTTCTTTGTTCATCCTATAGATCATATCAAAACTAAATCTCCAAAATGGAAAAAGCAAAAAGCCAAAGTTTGGAGGAAGACTTTGAAGGACAGGCCTCACACACAGGTAAGCAAAGTCAGAAGGAAAAAAACAATTGTAAAATTAAAATTAAATTTGGAGATCTCTTATCATTACTCAGTATGAAACTTAAGTAATACCTTTGAATGGGTTGATGGAATCATCTAAAAAATATTTGACTGTATAAATTAATGTGAAATCAAATACTTTTGAAACAATTTTATCAAAGATAAAAGATATCAAAGAAAGAGAAAAACACTGATTATTGAGAATTTCTTGCTGATAGATAAAATTTCTTGCTTGTAGATAAAACCTCTCTATCTACACTATAATTAAGCGACTTTTCTTCTCTCCTAATTTCCCCCACTGTGGGCTTTCTTTGCAATTGTAAATAATAGAAGACCAAAAGAAAAATAAATAAATTGAGTTTTTAATTTTAATTCTTCTAATCTAAAAAAATACACTAATTTTTAAAAATCTTAAATAAAATTGATTTCAATATTCTTCCAGAATAACTAAGACTTCATTTTATCCAAAGCCTGCTTTCTTGATCTGCTAAATTGTGTGTGGCTGTCTATATACCACTAGCAATAGTTTAAAAGTCAAACAGCATGGTTTAAATTTTTAAATTCAAGTTTCTTTTAACTCTATTGAATATTATTTAAGTAATACTCCCTTCTCTGTTTAATAGTCATATAGAATTTTTAGATTTAGTCAGGAGTTTGAATGAATTCATATGAATACTAAACAAAAATCCATGAAAACTAATTTCATAATGACAGTGACCTTCTAAGTATGACACAAAACCAAGAAATCATAAAGGAAGATTGATAAATTTAGCTATATAAATGAGGAAAAGAAGCAAGGAAGAGAGAGAGGGAAGAAACATGGAAAAGGGAGACAATTTGCTTTAAATTTTATTTCAGGACCCAAGGGAGTAATAAATGATTGGAGAAAGTTTAAATTGGAGAGTGAAGATAATGATTCAGTTGCACCTAGCAAGAAGGAGATTCTCAGACAGATGTCTTCTCCTCAGAGTAGAGATGACAAAGACTCAAAAGAAAGATTCAGCAGAAAGGTAAGATAAGAAAAAAATCTATTACTTATTATTAATAATCTACAATATGTTTTTATTAAAGTATTGTTTGTATTAGCAAAAAAAAAAAAAAAAGAGGAATGCAGTAAATGCCTTTGCCTAAAAGTTAGCATAGGCAACTGTTAAAAGAATGAGTTACAAATACATGACCTGACTTAGAGATAGTTCCACAATATAAGAAAGCAAGATACAAAAAGTTATGTGATACCATTTTCTACAGCAATAGAAAACAAACACTATATTTGTATTTATGCTGAAATGATTATATGGGAACATATGTAAAAAAGTATGAAAAGACACTGACCAAACTGACAATATTGGTTAAGCGGAAGGGTGGGGTTTATTGACAGTTCTCAGCTTCCTCCTTCCAAGGAGGAGGTGTCAGGGAATGTTTGACGGGAGGATTCCTATGTGCTGTCTCTCATGAGTCCTTTGTCCCTCTTCAAGCGGAACAGCACGCTGCTCCCAGGGACTGAGGTCATTGTGTGAGGCAGGCTTGGGTCTCCTTTTGTAAACATTCTCTTTATGACAAAACTGTTTAGTCTTGCTCCCCTTTCTTGAGATATGGATTGTCTCCTGACCATGTGATTAACATTACCCCTTGCTCCCCTGGTAACGGTTGCTGTACGTTTGGTTTTCTGATCTCTATCATTCCCAAAAGAAGTTTCTTGCACCACAGCCTAAATATACTCATAGAAAAATCATTAAAGCACCTTTGCTCCATCAGAGCTTAGGTCCCCATGTCTTTTTTGTTTCTCTCTCTCTCTCTTTTTCTGGTTGATTCTCTGAAGCGTGGAGACCCGTCGTGCTCACTTCCCCGCCCAGGCTTCTAAGACCCTCTCGAGAAGGCACTTTGTGCCTTCACCCCCTCGAGAGGGCGCCTGGTGCCTTCGTGAGCAATGCAAGTCCTGTGTCAAGGGCTTTATCGGTCCTCTGCGTAAACCAGGGAATATCAGCCTCTTTCTCTCTTTTACTTTCTTATCATCGACTCTGTACCACCAGGTGCCGGTCCACTAAAGGACCCCAACAAGGAGGAAGAAGGTAAGCAGAATAAGCCGCAATATATCCATGATATTTTTTTAAAAAAGAGCATTTTAAAAAATTCTCATTTGTCTCTTATTATATAATGTGTATGTAAATTGGTATTTGTGGTTCAGTCTGTTTAACAAAGAACTATGATAGCAACTTATAAATTATACAAAACATTTAACAATGATTAGGGTTAAAATAAATTAATTTGGAAAGATAACCTTAAAGCAGAAAAAATAATATGATAAGAATAATGAGATAAAAAAAGAGAGAATGAGGACATTAGAAAAACAAATATAGGAGGAAGAAACAAGAGAAGTAAACAACAAAAGCACCAGATATTTCTACTTAATCCTGATATCTTCTATAAAAAACCTACCTCATAGATTTATTGTAAAGATTAAGAAAATAATCTATATAAATTATCTAAGACATAGTAAATTTTCCGTAAATTTGGGGGTCATCCAACTTCCATGGTTCTGGGCTGCTCCACATCAATTAATCACACTATATCCCATCAACACTCCTTTATATCACATGTGTGCACATGTGTGCGTGAAGGGAGAGGGTGTTTAACATTCTGTTGCCTAAATCATAATGACATTGCAATTAAGAAAGGCTCTGCAGGTAATTTTATATTCCAGCTGCAGTGAAAAGTAGCTGTCTTACAAACTGAAGTTAGGTCTTTTTTCACTTTAGCCTAAACCAGTGCATACGAATCACCTGGAGAGCTTGTTTAAACATGGCTCACTCAGCCTCACCCTTCCAGATTCTGATTCAGTAGATCTGGGGTGGCGTCCCCAGATTTGCATTTCCCAGAACTTTTCAGCTGGCGGTGATGCTGCTAGTCTTCTGGCTAATCTGGAGAACTCCAAATATTTGTAAAAGCTGTCTTGCTTAAATGCTATCCTACAGATTCCAAAAAAATCAGTAAGTGATTAGACAAAATCTTTTTTTTTTGTTGTTGTTGTTGTTGTTGTTGAGGAGGCAATAATGTCCAAAGGCACTTGTTGGGGACACATTTAAATGAGTATGCAGGCACTTGTGTGCACGCATGTGTATTTACAGTTTTATGAAAGTCACTCTAAAGTAGACCTTGTTGGGGTTTTTTTCACCCAAACTGGAACATTCCATGACCATCTCACAGCTCAACTATATTCAGCAGTACTAATGTATGCATTGAATCACGAAATAATTACTGAACCTCTATTATGGGCCAGACACAAAACAGATATTAGAGAGTGATGAATGACACACAAAAAATTCCTGCCCCCAAAGAACACAAAAGTTAGGAAAACTAATATTAGACAAATAAACATATACAATAATATCAAGTATTATTTACTGCTATGAAGAAAAATAATAAAACAAAAGGGGTAGAAAGTGTGGGGCAGGGACACATTTAAGTAGAATAATCAAAGAAGGTGACATTTGATCAAATGAGGTGGAAGAAAAGGCCACCTCAGGAGATAGTGAAAGTGAGTCACTCAGTCATGTCCGACTCTGCGACCCCATGGAGGTAGAGGAGATAGGAAATACAAACTCTTTAAGTTGAGAATGGGTTTGTTATGTATAAGGAATACAAACTTCTGACTGATTGATCTCTCTCATTTCTTTCATCTATTTCCAGATGAGTGTTCAAGAATACGAACTAATCCACAAAGACAAAGAAGATGAAAATTGCCTTCGTAAATACCGCAGACAGTGTATGCAGGATATGCACCAGAAGCTGAGTTTTGGGCCTAGATACGGGTTTGTGTATGAGCTGGAATCTGGGGAGCAATTCCTGGAAACCATTGAAAAGGAACAGAAAATCACCACTATCGTTGTTCACATTTATGAAGATGGTGTCAAGGGCTGTGATGCTCTAAACAGTAGCTTAGCATGCCTTGCAGCTGAATATCCTATGGTCAAGTTTTGTAAAATAAAGGCTTCTAATACAGGCGCTGGGGACCGCTTTTCCTCAGACGTACTCCCCACACTGCTTGTCTACAAAGGTGGGGAGCTCCTAAGCAATTTCATTAGTGTTACTGAACAGCTTGCCGAAGAATTTTTTACTGGGGATGTGGAGTCTTTCCTAAATGAATATGGGTTATTACCTGAAAAGGAGATGCATGTCCTAGAGCAGAGCAACATGGAAGAAGATATGGAATAAAGATTCACTATGTCAATGTTTCATATTTCATATTTCTCCTTTAAGCATTGAATATTGATTTTGGTAGTATTCACATTTCTTTAGGGAATACCAAACACAGCCCTGGCTTTTCTAATTTGGGGAAGAAAAACTCCAGACTGACACTAAAATTATATGATTCGGTTCAGTCGCTCAGTCATGTCCGACTCTTTGCAACCCCAATTATATTAGCATTTCTTAATATTTGTTACTCAAGTTGATATAACACTTTACCCCAAAACATTGTAGTCTTCAGCAAAATGTTAGTAGACAAAGAGGCTATGAAAATAACCGTGAAAGTTTTCAAAAATCCCTTTCAAGCTATATGTTGGCTTTTTTATTCCATGCTTTTCCTTATTGTTATTACTAAGTTTTTCAAATTATATTGTTAATTATAAAGTCGCTTGTGTAATAAGAATAAAGTCTCATAAGGAAATAAGTCTCTATTTAAAGTCTGTTCTCTCTCAAATATTATATTATCAAGACCCTAAAACATTATGCAACCCAAAATACAAATAAATTTTCATTTGGTAAGATATTTTATATTCCAAATAAACTAATACATAAGAAACTTAGAAACACTGTGACTCAGTAAAATTATTTTTAAAAAGGATTTATTTAAAAATACAGTTTCAGTTTCAGAAAATAAGGAAAAAAGTGAGTAGAAACAAGGTCTTTTAGACAAAAGAATAATATTTAGCGGTAACAATAATTACAACTATCATTTATTGATTGTCTTTTAAGGGCCAATATTTTATACATGTCATTTCTAATACTTAACCACAATTCTGCAAGTAAATATTACTCCCATTTCATAAATGATGAAATTGAAATTCAGAGAAGTAGAAGTTCTACTTCTATTTCCCTGGAAAACACTTGGAAAACTCTCCTGCTACACAAACACATGGAAATACAAAATAAAATATAATCTGAAAAATGTTTTTAAATGCATGAATGAGATAAAGAGCAAGATAAAAGAAATTTCTAGGTATCTGAATCAGAGCAAAAAATAACCATGAGTGAGAGCCAAAATATGTCCTATTGTTGAAGGCATGGTGCTTGGTAAGTAACCAAAAATGTGCTCTCAGTGACAAGTGTGCTTAAAACAGGTTGGCACATTTTCCCCTGATGAGACAATGTTGAAGCCAGACATATGTCAAAAGTTCTAGTCTCCACTCTCCTAGATGACTATTTTATGGCTTCTCTTCCTTCCTTAAATGTTTTTTACCCCAGTCCAAACACTTTACCTTGCCCATATTTCATTGAGAAAACAGAAATTATCAGATGAACCCTGCTTCACCTTTCCATTACCAATCTAAAATGTGCACATGCGTATAAACACTGTTTCTGTTGATGTGAACATGGAAGAAGTTTACGCAGCCACCTAAGGTCAACGGAGAAAAGTATGCTGTGGATCCGACGCTCACCTGCACAGTAACTTTACTCCTGAAATTATTTCCCTTCTACTTACATCATCTATTTCTCACTTTCTCTATGTTGTATTCTTCATATTGGCTTGTAAATGAGTTTTTAAACTGTCCGCTATTTAAAATATGCTCCTTAAAATTTCCAGCTATCCTTCACTTCTCTGCTTCCCTTTAAAATCATGTCTCATGAAAGAAGGGTCTAACTAAAGTCATTATCTTTATTCCTCATTTCCAATTTTTTTCATCCAACTCTAATCAGGTCTTTGTCCCAAGCACCCTAATTATAGTTGTAGTCAATTTGTCAAACTTAAGCTTATTTCTTATAAGTCTTATTGTAACAGGGAAGAATAAATCTGACTCCATATGGGATCTGTTTCTTCTATGTTAACCTTTATGTTATACTGCTTTTGCTATAAGTTGGTCACTGAAAGAATACAACCTGAAATATACAGGATAGCCCATTCTCAAGGTTCTGACCATTAAACATGTGACAATTTCCATTTGTATAGAGATTAAAAAGTTGCACATCTGAGAATAACATTTGTCTTGTTGGAGGTTTATAGGAACACTGTGACCAGGATTACATGGACAGATGCAAGAGCAAAGGATTCCGGCACCAAAAAGTTCGCAAAAATCAGCCACAATCCCTTTCCTTTTAGTATAAAAGACATTTGAATCGTAACTCAGATAAGATGATTCTTTGGGACACAGTCCACCATCTTCTCAGTGTGCTGGTTTTCGGAATAAAGAATTCCTTGTCCCAACAACTCTTCTCTTAATTTACTGGCCTGTTGTGCAGCAAGCAGTATGAGCTTAGACCCAGTAACATTATTCCTTATTTTACTCTATCTCCGATAAGCATGTGTCAGCACTGACCACCTCCCCTCTTAAGTCACTTCTAGCTTCGTTGAAAATACAGTCTCTTCCTATCACCTGACTATTCCTTCTAACTCTCCCTCTCTAACTTCTCTAGACATTCATCCTAGGTAGCCCTCTCCCACATATAGTCTTAAATACTATTTATATTCAGACTGCTTTCAGAATCCCATTCCCAGCTCTACCTCTCTCCTGGACTCCAAAATCTCATTTCTCAATTAGAGGAAAGAGTAAAAGGAAAAGAATAATGGCAAAGAAAAAGAAGGTCTGCAATTACCTTAGATAATGGTGATACAAACGTGGGTGAGCCAGAATTCCTAACTATGACTAGCTTACAATGACCAGCCCTAGCATATAGTTGCTACAATAAGTAGTTTCTGCTTATGAATCCAAAATTCCATCTTTTATTCCTCTTTATAAATTGGGAAAGGCATTTTAAATGCCCTGTGGCCTATTTCTAACTTAAAGAATGCTAGACATAACAAAAAGATAAAAAGTGCTGGGAGGGAGACTGAAGGGTAATTATATATAAAGTGAGGAGCTTTTAAAAAATAGTTCCACATGTTTTCTATTATCAAGTACCTGCTAATGAATTTATTAATCCCTTACAGGGTTCTCTGTCAGGGAATTATTGGACTTAAAAACCATAGCAAAAATAGGATCTTTATATGTATATTTATAATTTAAAAACTCCTTAGTAAAACAGCTCTTTTAGGTTGATACTAATTCCATGGACTAGAAGTAAATATTTAAAAAGATGATTGCAAGGCAGTGAGGAAGAATAGTCAAACATGTATCTCAAAAGAAAACAATATTTTAAGAGTAAAGTATAAGTTCTTTTCAATCATCAGTCATTATTAACTGCAGTGTAGTGTAGCTTCATAGGGCAGAGTGAGAAACACATCACTTAATGGTTAAATAAGACTCTCATCTATGGAAAAAAGGAAAAATGAGTGCTTTGAAAAAATTCCTGTTCAATGAAAGCTTTGCTCTTTTAAGAAATAACCCACTGTGCATTAATTTAAAATAGAGAGCTAGCAAGCTTAAGCAGGACTAGACCCTGGAATGTATTTAACCCATAACTGCCAAAACAAAAGTAACTAGGTGGTACCTATGTAAAGGCAGTAGTGATGATAGCAACCATTCTCCAAATAAGCACTCAGTGACTAACAGATGCCAGAGTGAAGCTTTGATGAGTGCATCAGGAAGAGTCAGACAAAAGGCAGGATTTGACTGGAATATTTGAAGCCCGCTGTGGCAGAAATCCTGGATTACAAACTCCCCTCATGTAAACACTTAATCTGCTATGATATTTGGCAGAAGGAGAGAAAGAGAAACATTTTTGTCTCAGCAAAAGAATAAAGTTTCTAATGTAGAGATTTCAAATGTCATAACACGTCCCAAATCAAACCACCCAAATAAGAACTGGAATAGACTTGAAAGGAAAGCCAAGAGCGTTAGTTGGAAAATAATAGGAAAATCTGTAGGGAACAGCAGAATTATCTTGGAAAGTGAGAAGCTTATTCACAAGTTTACAAAATTTATTGATAAGCTGCAATGTGCCATGCAGTGTCCTTGACCTTAGGGAGATCAAGGTAAAGAGATATTTAAACAAGCAGTAGATGAATAATGCACCTACATTATATAAACCTATGTCTGTATTACTAGTGGCAGTATTCTGAGCACTGGTGCCAGACTTTCTAGGTTTGAATCTACTCACTAATTTTGTGACCTTAGGCAAGTTAGTTAACTTCTTTATACCTGTTTCTTCATCTATAAAATAAGGAAAATAACAACACATTTTGGAAAAAAAAATAAGTAAATTATGTAAACTACTTAGAATGGCACCTGTCTCCCAATGTTAGTTATTATTGTGATAATTATACATTGTTATATATAAGTATATATGAAGTAAAATGGTAATATGGTACATAAATATAAGATCTCAAGATATGCTTACATAAATAGAAGCTCATTTATGAAGAAGTTGGGATGTTATTATTTACCCAAACATACCACTTATTCCTCTATATAAGACCTTATTTTTTAAATCTATATATTTGAACTGAAAGAGAAAGATTATAAAAAGCTGTCATTTCAAATTGACAATTTGAAATTGTCATTTCAAATAGATATCACAATAAATATAAATTAGTTTTGAAAATAGAAGTACCAAATAAACATTAGCATACAAATAAGAAAGAAATCTACACAATATTGGTGATGCTAGTGTTAAAGTACCCGTCTGCCAATGCAGGATTCATAAGAGATGTGGGTTCAATCCCTGAGTTCAATCCCTGGGTCGGGAAGATTCTCTGGAGGAGGGCATGGCAACCCACTTCAGTATTCTTGCCTGGAGAATTTAATGGACAGAGGAGCCTCGTGGGCTCTAGTCCATAGGGTTGCAAAGAGTGGACACAACTGAAGTGACTTAGCACTCATGCACATACTGAATTTATTGCAGAATATAATTAAGATCATATATCTAGCTGCTCAAATAAATCTAGTAAGCTATTATCTTACAATAAAAATTTGATCTGTTTTTCTTTGCTCTTTTTCCAAATATTCAACAAACATTTGAGCGTCTAATATGTACAAGGAATTATGTTAGATAATAGAGATGTGGTGATTAAAATGGGAAACATATAGTCATTTGTTCTTCTCAAGATACTTGCAATTAGGAGCACACATTTCTGAAATTTAAAAGATGGGGATTTATTTTTATTTATCACATTCTGAGGCCTTCTCTTCTGGAACCCAAGCTGATATTGAATTTCAGTGAAGAAACTGTCATTCACTCCGGGCCCTCTGATTAGCTAATACACTGCTGTATCTACTTATAGTTCCTCCTCTTACTGTCACTACTAACTTTCTTTTTGAATCTTCAATTTCAATAAATCATTCTCTGATGATAGCCATCTACCCCTTCAATGCTCTTAATCCTCTATTCCCAATGCATATTCTTTAGGACCTCCAATTTCCCAACCTCATCTTTTTAACAGTATCTCCATGTTCATGGTTTCTATCCTTCCCATGTGGCCTAGACACTTGGCAGATGACATCAACCACCTTCCTGCTGGCCCACTCCATATTTTATATTTTTATTCTTCCAAAGCACTTCTCTTTTAAGTCCCCAAAGTTCTGAACATTTCAACTAGAGTCCATAGCTTGTCCAGTAAATAATTCCCTCTTCCATTTCTCACAACCAACATTTCAAACCTTTCTCATTTTCCCTCAGTCCTCCCCTTACAAATCCTTCCTCCTCTGAACAAATGAGCTTGATTTCAACATTGCAGAAGAAATTGAGCCTCCTCAGCAAGAAGTTCCCTAATTATTTACCTCATATATATTATACCCACTATTTGCCATTTCATTGTTCTCAAAGATGTCTCTCTTTACAAGGCTAATCCTGACATCTGTGACTTTAATCAGATTATATGATTCAAATTTCACAACATTTTTGCTTAAATTATATAATTTTTCTTCTCCTTCTAATTAATTTCTTATTCACAATCTAAAGTCAAGTATGTATCTCTGATTAAAATTTTTTTCTCTAGGTCTTCAGAATTCTCACTAGCTGTAATGTTCTCTAACATTCTCCTTCTCTTCATTGCCATATTCTTGAAAAAAAATCCATGTCCTTATTAATCTTTTCTTTCTTTCCATTTACTTCTCCACCTCTCTTTCTCAACCACTCCACTAAAAGTGATTCTGACAATGACCTCAGTGTCAGGAAGGTTTCTAGCAAGGAACAACACAACAGAAAGGTATGACTGAAGGAAGTTTAATGAAGAGACTACATAAACACACACACACACACACACACACACATATATACACATATGTACTATATGTATATATATACAAGGATGTGAGCAAGAAAGTAACAAGAAATGGTATAGCACCACAGGGCCAGCAACAGATGAAAATGACTACTACCCCTCAAGCCTTAAGGAAACCAGTGAGACATATCAATAGTATAAGAAAGCGCTGCCCAAACAGGAGCTTTAGCTGTTGGGAGAGAACACTGCCCCTGCCAATCTATGACCCAGGAGGGAGAGATACATCAAAATAAAATAACCGGGGCTCTCTTCCTTCTGTTCTCCTATCTTTCCTTCATGCCTCCCATTGTCCAAACATAACCAGAGGCCACAAGGCAGGAGAATCTTATTTCGATGTGTGTTAAGTCAACTTTCCCCGGGCACAAAGCAAACTGGAGAAGGATAGAAAGAGGTTCTTAAGAGGCAAATGGGGGAATATACAACACAACCATCTAACCACTAAACCCACTAGACTCTATAATCCTCATCTTGAAACAAGTATAAAGGCAAAAACACCACGTAAGTCATGATTACTAAAGAATTCATATGAAGGCAATACTAGCCATGTTATCCAATAGCAGCTTTGGAGACTCCAAACAACATAGCTAACATTTTTATAATGTGTTATAGTATCAAAAGATTTCACATATACTATCTTATTTGATTCTCACAATTCCTCTATAAGATAAGCAGAACAATGGTTTTAATATGTCTTGTTCAAGGATGGAGACATTTTTTTCCAGCTTTACTGAGGTATAATTGATAGAGCTATAAGACATATAAAGTATACAACAAGATGATTTGATACACACATACACTGTGAGAGGATCCTCTCTATCACCAATCAAGTTAACCAACATAGAGGATGGAGAAATTGAATTGTTTGTGCTCAGTTGACTTGCTCAGCTTTATACAGCTAATAAGAGGTAGAATTTGAACTTAATGCCTAGCACCGACACTTTTCAGATTACATCATACTCTTCATCTAGCAGTCACCAACATGAAGAACACATTAACAACCAAATTTGGGATTCTCGGGGATTAGAATATCTGTTTTAACACATTTCAAGTCCATATCTCAATTCTACAGAAAACAAAACAGAAGTTACCTGGAATCCAGACAAAGCTTCAGTATATTTCACAACTCCAACAACAAATGCAGTGGCCATGGCCCTGGGGAGAGAGAACAAAGTTAAGTATACAGTAATCTCAGTTTTCAATTATGGGTTTTCCTTATGTGGGCAATAGCATTTAAGGAAAACATTGCATTTTATCTTTACTTGAGGTTCTCAGTTATAACAAGCATCAAAGTCCTTTTATCTTTCATGGCTCTTTTATTTTTCCATAATATATAAGACAATGCTACTTCTTGATCACTCAGTCATGTCTGACTCTGCGACCCCATGGACCTCAGCATGCCAAGCTTCCCTGTCCTTCACCAATTCCGGGAGCTTGCTCAAACTCATGACCGTTGAGTCAGTGATGCCATCCAAGCATCTCATCCTCTGTCGTCCCCCTCTCCTCCTGCCTTTGATCTTTTCCAGCATCAGGGTCTTTTCCAATGAGTCGACTCTTCACATCAGGTGGCCAAAGTTTTGGAGCTTCTAAAAATTAGTTTCCATAAAACCAGGTATTTCACCTTAAGCTATTTTACTTCTCAGAGTGTCCATCCCCACCCCCAGTCCCTGAACACATACTACCTTAATTTAAATATGCTATCTCAAAAATAGTAATTTGTTTTTAAATGTCGACATTTATTTATTGACAACACATAGTTAACTTTAATATATTGTTCCTGTTCTAACAAATTAATGTACTTTCAACAGGCAACAATAATTATACTTGAAATTCAACTTGTTAGGCTACTTGAATTATGAGACTTACATAATAAATTACATAAGTGCCAAGAAGTTTAGAAGAATAAGACCATAGCTTTACACTATATTTACTTTTTATTAAAATTACAGATGACACTTTGCCCGTCAATTTTCCTACCTTGAGTATTTAAGGAGAAAAAGGACTTAAAAAAATTTTTTGTTGTAGTTTTTGTTTTAGTGGGGGAATGGAAAGGAATTTTAAACTTGTTTTGACTTTTCCTGAGGTGAGTAGCAGTGAAATACTACCCATTTGAAATAAGAATTATTTTACTACTCTTCTCAGTTCCACAGTGAAAATTTAAAGTAGAAACAGTTTCAAACATAACTATAGTAACAAGAATATAAATGATTTAAACCCATTAGTTAAAGCGTATACATGCTAAATTGCTTCAGTTGTGTCCAACTCTCTGCGACCCTACCGACTGCTATCCGCCAGGTTCTTCTGTCAGTGGGATTAGACTTTAAAAATCAAGATACTTTCTGTTCAAAAGAGATACATTTAAAATATAAGGACACAGAAAAGTTGGAAGTAAAAAGGGAAAGATACAACAAGAAAATAATTTTAAAGTATGAATCACTAAATTAATATCAGACAAAATAAGCTTAAAGAGAAAAGCATTATTAGATATAGAAATGGTCATTACATAATGATTATATGGTACCTTTTAACAGGAAGATCTATCAATATTAAGCTTATAAATACCTAATAAAATGCTATAAAATACACACAGTACAAATTAATAAAATACAGGTGAAGGTCCCTGGCAGTCTAGGGTTTTAAGACTCCACACTTCCATTGCAGAGGACACAGATTCAAACCATCATCAGGAAACTAAGATCCTGCATGCTGCAGCCAAAAAAAACTTTTTAAATAAAAAAAAATTAAAGATAATTTTTAAAATAAAATACAGGAAGAAAGTGATTAATCCACCACCAGATATTTCAGCTCAGTTCTTTTGATCTTTAATATATCAAATAAAAAATTATTATCAATGTAGCTATTAACCACATAATTAAGAAGTTTGATCTAAGGGACATATAAAACATTGCAATGAATAATTAGTGAACTAATAATTTCCCCCTATCTAGCACACAAAGAATATTTTCAAAGGTTAATAAGCTATGACACCATAAAGCAGATCAAACTCTAGGACACTGAGATTAAATCAGCTGTGATTCTCAACCTTGCATTATCACAGTCGACATCCAAAGTGAAAGCTCTCCCTGTCTCTTCCCACTCACTGCTGCTTGCCCATTCCCAACCTGCTGTTTGCCATCATATGCTACTATACCATTGTCACCATTCACTTCCATTTCCTCTAAAAGCAGTATGCTTCCCTTTATTTTCAACCTTTTCTCCAAGCATTCCTTCCACATCTTCGCCATAGGTGGAACCTAGTTTTTCAAAGAAGATCCTCTTTCTCTTTATTGCTTTCAAGTGGTAATTGTCTATTCTTCCAAAATCCAAATAGCATTGACACTCTCCTTCACTCTAGATCATTGTTCCCACTTGCTTCTGTAAAAAATATTATATGTGCTTTTCAAAAGACTCATGTTGTTTGCATCACTTTTCCTTCCCCCTTGAAACTGTCAACAAGTGACATTCCAATTATTCTCCTTCATTTATCAAAACTCACACAGCCTTCTCTTATGCTTCAAGTTCTATTATCACATTGAGTATTATCATTATTCTAGCAGATCATCCTTCCATAATCTGAACTCTGTTCCTTGACTGCCTCATTTCTTTATCCCCAGTAACCTAGTTTACCTCAGTCATGTACTTCATTTACTATCATCTATGAGTTTCTTCTCAAATCACTATTCCAAGCATTCTTGCTTATGATCACAATCATATCTCTGTATTTACTCTTCAACTACCAAAATTTTGAGTTTTTTAGTTTTTTCTTGATCTTCAGTGCATTGATACAGTTCACCAGAACATTCTCTTTCTCTATTGCATTGGTTTTCCCCCTTTCTCTCTCTTCATTTTTTAACTCAGTTTAGATTTATGTTCATTATTTAAATAATATCCTTTAAACAACCCTAACGGCAATGTCTTAAATTTCTTTAGCCTTTGCTTTCAGCTTATCTGTTGAACAAGACCCTCAAACCCTGCCATTTACCTTTTCTATTCTTAAATCTGAGAAGTCAGGCTACTTGGAGGGGGAATCATAGAAGTTCATTTACTTATTATTATTAACTTCAAATGGGGTTTACCAGTATCTGGTAATCCTGCTATGTTTGTTTGATTGAGTTGATCTCCCATTCTTTGCAACAAGCCTATGAAATCTTATTCATGCTCATCTTTCTTCACTCACAGTAGATGACCTTGCCAACTTCATAAAGATCTGAAGGCATCAGATGAAATTAACTTTCCACTACTGAATCTACAAGCCCACATACACCTGCACCAATTTTCTCCTCTCTCTGAGCTATTATATTAGAATAGATGTTCCTTCTCCCAAAGCCAGTAGCTGCCTATGCTTTAGAGAATTTCCCCTCCCTCCTTCTCAGGAATCATACCTTCATGTTTTCTTCTGTATAGTTATCCCTCTTGCTTCTGCATATTCAATCACTCTCTTTCATCAGCATCTTTCCCCTAAACATATATATGCTCTACCAACTACTATGTTTAGTAAGTTATTGATACTTTCCTGAACCTCAGCTTCTGAATTGTTTTTAAAAAGTAAGATAGGAACTTCCCTTGTAGTCCAGTAGCTAAGAATTCACCTTGCAATTCAGGGGAAGAGAGTTTGATCCCTGGTCCGGGAAGTAAGGTTCCACATGCCATGAAGTTGCTAAACCTGCGTGCCACAACTACTGAAATCCATGTATGCTGCAACTACTATAGCCCCGTGTTACAACTAGAGAGTCCATGAGCCACTGTGAAAAATCCCACATGCCACAACTAAGACCCAACACAGCCAAATAAATATTTTTAAGTATGATAAAAATGAAATAATAAAGGAATGAAAATGGGAAAAATGAAAATACTCTGTAAACTGTGGTTGGTGGCTTAGTCGCTAAGTCACGTCCAACTTTTCGCAATCCTATGGATTGATTATAGCCCATCAGTCTCCCCTGTCCATGAGAGTTCCCAGGCAAGAATAATAGAGTGGGTTGCCATTTCCTCCTCTGTTGTAAACTGTAAAGCAATATATAATGAGAGAGTTTAATGTTGTTAGAATTTGTTTCAATCTAAAGATCAAAGCAATTAAGTGACTTCCTGAGGTTTTGTTGTTTCCTAACTGAAAGATCTAGGGATACAACTCTACTCTCAGTTATCATTAGGTATTATTTCATTTATAATTAAAATCTAGAAAATTATTATAAGTAGTACTAATAATACTAGTAGTATTCAAGAAAATACTAGTAGTATTTCAAGAAAAGTAGTACTTTTCTTGAAAGCATAGAAATCTTTCTTAGAAATATTTTTAAATGACATAATTTTTGTGTAGATGTAGAAATTGCAGTCAGCATCTTAGCTTATTGACATTCAGAATTTTAATCATGGGCAGGCATCTGGCGTATCCACAACTAAATTGGATTTGACTAAAATAGAATCTGAGCTGATTAAAGTACCTTCATCCCCATTATCAAGTTTCTCCTTACAGTTCTGTAAACATAAGATCCCCTTAACAAACTAAACAAATTGAGTGAGAAAATCTTTTCCTAAAAAAAATATGTATGTATTTATATTCATATATATACACACACACACAAGTATAACAGAAGCACTTTGCTGTACATCTAAAACGACATTGGAAATCAGCTATTGTTGTTGTTGTTCAGTCACTAACGTTTCTAGTGGCCAAAAACTAAACATGTATCTTTAACTTTGAAACTGAGATGGAAATGGAGGCTGTAGAATCTTCAGGAAACACTGGTGGCTAGTGGAAATTGTCATTAAATGGCAACCCTCATCGTGAAGGACAGCACTTTCACTTGCAATAATGTGAAATGTAGAATAAACTTGTGAAAATTGCAAAGGAGAAGAAGTAACCTAATAAACTTGTAGATCTTGCTGAGGAGATATACAGGTGGAATACTGAAAATGCCAACTGATTTCTTGTAACTGGCCATGATCAAATATGAGAAGAGAGAGATGAACTAAATAAGAAACTGTTCAGTTTTGGAGGAAAGTTTATAAAAAATAGAAAGGGCCCAGAACACTTGTCCAGATAGCAAGAGTTTCTCAAGAAGGAAATGCCCTGTGGGCAAAGATCAAAGCCAGGGAATTGCTAGTGAAACATGGAGCTATAATAATCTTTAAGACTTTGGAAATATTTAAGCCAGTAACTCATAGATCTCTTAGCCAAACAAAAAGACTCCTAAGAATCATATGAGCAGACTGTAGTCCTCTAAGCTAGACAATGGGTATCTAAGATTTTCAAGGGTATTGTCCTTCAGTGCCTTGACTCTCAGCTCAGAGGACAGAGAGACGTCCATCTTGAAGAGATTTGTGGGCATGCCTTTTATCCAATGGAATGGATAATTTGCTTCACATTAAATAAAAGATATTTTTAAAGGAATTATATCAGTTTAGTCTTAAAGGGAGAGACAGTTCAAAATAAAGAGGCTTCTGAGCCTTAAACCTTCAAGAATAGGGAGCAAGTTGAGAAAGCTTCTCAGCTTCAAACATTTGCTATGTCTCGTGAAAAAGGACTCAGAATAGAGGCACAATTTTGAAAATCACTCTCAGGGAGAAGAATTAGGTCCTAATTGACACACATTCTCTGCTCACAGAACGTGATGAATTAGACATATGCCCAACTGAAGTTCAGAATTACTATGGAGCATTCACTGCACTGTACCTCCACTTCCCTTCTTTTTGAACAAGTGTCAACTGCCTGTCTTTCCATTATATGCTTGATGAGAGGGGGCAGAAAAGTTGGTTCTTTAGTTCATGCATCTTTAGATTGAGAGAAACTGCAGCAATGGTTGCTCATGTATACCTGAAACTGATTTAGAAGACAAAATTATGAGCCTTGAGCCTGAATCTTATGGAATAGGACCTTAAGGTGTTTGAGGAAGTGGTGAATGCATTTTCCACATGTCAGGAACATGAACTGCTATAGCCAGGGGTATATTTTGGTAACTAATTTCCAAAGATGGCTGCCATCAAGCCTTTTTCTTCTTGCATATACATAACCATTGAGAGGTAAAATTTCTTCTTCCTTTCCCCCTTTAATCCAGGCTTGTCCTATAGATTAGTTTTCTGAACAATATAATATAGAGAAATACAATGCAGATAAAGTGATGTTCTGAGACTTCAAGACCTCAAGAGAACCTACAGCTTCTACTTTTCTTGGACTCTCACTTCGGATGCTACTGCTTGGATTCCAGCCATCATGATAGGAAGAAGTCCAACCACCAGGATAGGAAGAAGTCCAGTCACCATGACAGAAGAACTACAGCTGCATGGAGGATTGAGGTGGGAGAGTTGAGTACCTAGCAAACAGCCAGCATCAATAGCCAATCACGTGAGTAAATTATTTTGGATGTTTCAAGCCTGATCAGCCTCCTAGAAAATCATGTGTGTGTGTGTGTGTTGTGTGTGCGTGCACATGCCCAGTTGTGTCTGACTCTCTGTGACCCCATGGACTTCGCCTGCCAGGCTGCTCTGTCCACGGAATTTTCCAAGCCAAAATATTGGAGCAGGCTGCCATTTCCTACTCCAGAGGATCTTCCCGGCTCAGGGATTAACCCCACGTCTCTTGCATCTTCTGCACTGGCAGACAGATTCTTCACCACTGTGCCCCCTGGCAAGTACCAAAAAACAGGAGCCTGGCAGGCTACAGTTCATGGGGTCATAGAAAAGTCAGACACAACTTAGTGAGTAAATAAAAGCAAATACTGTACTACTGTACTGGGGTTTCCCTGGTGGCTCAATAGTAAAGAACGTATCTGCCAATGCAGGAGATGTAGGTTCGATCCCCAGGTCAGGAAGGTTCCTTGGAGAAGGAAATGGAAACCCACTCCAGTATTTTTGCCTGGAAAGTCCCATGCACAGAAAATTGTAGCTCTAGACATCATATAGAGCAGAATCAGCCAACTGATACCTGTCAACTCAGAATTATTTGAAAAATGAAATGATTGTTGTTTCAAGCCAATTACGTTTATGGATGGTTTGTTAGTAATAAACAATCAAAGCAACACATGTGTTAACATCATTAAGGAAATAAAACGATCAAGAAACTCATTTCAAAAAATAAATATATATGACCTAATCAAACTTACAAGCTTTTGCACAGCAAAGGAAACCATAAAAAGAAAAAAATGAAAAGACAACTTCAGGAGTGGGAGAAAATAATTGCAAATGATATGACTAAGAAAGGCTTAATCTCCAAATATATGCAAACAGCTCACACAACTCAATAAAAAACCAAACAAACAACCCAATCAAAAAAAGGGTAGAAGACTTGAACAGATATTTCTCCAAAGAAGACATAGAGGTGGCCAATAGGCACATGAAAAGATATTCAACATCATTATTAGAGAAATGCAAATCTAAACTACAATAAGGTACCACCTCACACCAATCAGAATGCTCATCATTAAAAAGTCTACAAATAACAAATGCTGGAGAGGGTGTGAAGAAAATGGAACGCTTCTACAGTGTTGGTGAGAATGTAACTTGGTTCAGCCACTATGGAAAACAGTATGGAAGTTCCTCAAAAACTAAAAGTAGAGTTGCGATATGATCCAGCAATCCCCTCCTGGGCATATACCCAGACAAAAGAATAATTCAAAAAGATACATTCACCCCTATGTTCATAGCAGCACTATTGACAATAGCCAAGACATGGAAGCAAGCTAAATGTCCATCAACAGATAAATGGATAAAGATGTGGTGCATATATACAATGCAGTATTATTCAGCCATAAAAAAGATAACGCTATATGCAGCAAAATGGATGCAACTAGAGATGATCATACTCAGTGAAGTCATTCAGAAAGACAAATACCATATAATATCACTTACATGTGGAATCTAAAATATGGCACAGACAGAAACAAGACTCACGGAACAGAAACAGACTCACAGAGAACAGATGTGTTTGCCAAGGGAGGAAGGGAGAGTGAGTGATGGACTGGGAGTTTGGAGTCAGTAGATGCAAACTATTACACTTAGAATGGACAGACAATAAGGTCCTACTGTATAGTCCAGGGAACTATATATAATCTCCTGGGATAAGCCATAATGGAAAAAAATATTAAAAAAGAATGTATACATGTGTATGACTGAGTCACTGCTTTATAGCAGAATTTAACATAACACTAATCAATCAACTATACTTCAATTAAAAAAGCTCATTTCAACCCAAGAACTAAAACATCACCAATATTGTCTAATTGGTTCATTTGTTCCTTCTCACCTTTCTGTTTTGCTTCACTCTCACTCTGAAATGGTAACCATGAATTCTTACTACATGCTGCTTTCAGTTCAGTTTAGCTCAGTCACTCAGTCGTGTCCGACTCTTTGCAACCCCATGGACTGCAGCACACCAGTCCTCCCTGTTCATCACCAACTCCCAGAGTCCACCCAAACCCATGTCCATTGAGTCGGTGATGCCATTCAACCATCTCATTCTCTGTCGTCCCCTTTTCCTCCCACCTTCAATCTTTCCCAGCATCAGGGTCTTTTCAAATGAGTCAGCTCTTCGCATCAGGTGGCCAAAGTATTGGAGTTTCAGCTTCAACATCAGTCCTTACAATGAATATTCAGGACTGATTTCCTTTAGGATTGACTGGTTTGATCTCCTTGCAGTCCAAGGGACTCTCAAGGGTCTTCTCCAACACGGCAGCTCAAAAGCATCAATTTTTTGGCACTCAGCTTTCTTTATAGTCCAACTCTCACATCCATACATGACTACTGGAAAAACTATAGCCTTGACTAGACGAACCTTTGTTGGCAAAGTAACATCTCTGCTTTTTAATATGCTGTCTAGGTTGGTCATAACTTCTCTCCCAAGGAGTAAGCGTCTTTTAATTTCATGGCTGCAGTTACCATCTGCAGTGATTTTGGAGCCCAAAAAAGTCAAGTCTGCCACTGTTTCTCCATCTATTTGCCTTGAAGTGATGGAACCAGATGCCATGATCTTTGTTTTCTGAATGTTGAGCTCTTTTACTCAAACAAAACAAAACAAAACTTTTGCACAAATATATGTATTCCAAAATAACATAGCTTAGATTTGTTTCTAAGCTTTATAAAAACTGCATGTAGGCTTCTAAGCCTTGCTTTATTTAATCATCCCTTCATTCTCAGGTCATTCTCACTGCTAAATAAAATTACAAAACCTACAACTTCTTACTTTCTTGTCAGTGGTGGCTAAGAACAGAGCTGCCTTAACATTCCCACACATGTACTCTTACGCACATATGCACGAATCTAAGGTATACATGCAGGAGTAGAATGGTTAGGTTTTAGAATTCATGAAGGCTTAATTATACAAGATAATGCCCAATTGCTTTCCAAACTATACCAGTTTACAACTCCACCTTTAGAAATCTTCCTGATGTGCATCTTCTTCATCGGTACTGTCATATTTCTTAATTTTTCCATCTATTGGATGTAAAATAGTATTCATTGTGGCCTTTTAATTAGTTGATCTCTTGAAATTAAACATCTTTTCATATGTTTAGTCACATCCTCTTAAAATGCCATTTCTCTTTTGCTCGTTTTTTTTTTCTTACAGGACAATGATGAATAGAAATTATGTGATAATAGGCATCCTTGTCATGCTCCTGGTTTTTAATGTATACAACTTCATCATGATGCATTATCCTTTTTAAATAATGTTGAATTCAACTTATCAATAATGCTTTTGACTTTCAGATCTGTGTTAATAAGTGCTGTAAGTCTGCAATTTTCTTTTCTCCTACCTAATGTCTGATTCTAGTATCAATAAAAACTACATAGGCCTTGTAAATTGAGCTGAAGAGTATTCCCTCATTATCTATTGAGTTTGCATGAAATGTTCGAATAGCACAGTCTTTGAAAAGGAAGTAAAACATTTGGATGTTATAAAAAATTTTAAAAGCATTTTCTATTCAATACTATTGAGTAAGTAGTATGTAGCTTGTCTATTTCTTCTTCAGCCAATTTAAGGGAAAGGTACTTTCCTAGACCTTGGTCTATTTTGTCTAAATTTTCAAATACATTAGAAATGCTCCTGGTAGTCTTATCATTTTCATCTCTGCTATGGGTTAAGACCCCATTTTCAATCTTTATGTTGTTTAGACTTGTTTTCTTCTTACTCAAATACACCAATTTGTTTTGTCATGAAAACAACTTCAACATTGTGATCCTATGTTTTCTAACTCATTGATTTCTTCCCTTTTCCTGTGTCTTCCTGCTTTATGTTGTGTTTATTCTGTCAGTCTTTTCCTAAGTTATACACTTTGCCTTTAAGCATTTAAAATCATTTTCCTCTAAGTGCACTTTCTGGTGCATCACCCAATTTTTCCAAATGTAACACATAATTAGGTTCTAAGTATGTTTTTTTCTTTCATCTATGAAGCTTTTTTAATCTTGTAAAACCATGATTTAAAAATAACTTTTATTAGTTTTTAAAATAACCAACTTCTAATTTATCTCTATTCATTTAATACCAACTTTATGAAATTTATTGTAACTTACTTCATGCCTAATAATGGCCAATTCTTGCTAAAACACAATGCTTACGAAGAATGTTCTCTGTTGCTCATTCTAAACATGGTCATCAAATCAATACTGTTAACTGCATTAATAAAATCTGCATTTTCATTTTTGGGTCTGACATGTTAGTAACTGAGAGTTGTTACAATTTCTGACTGTTGCTCCATTTGCTGCTTTAGCCCTGGGCTTCCCAGGTAGCACTAGTGGTAAAGAACCCACCTGCCAATGCAGGAGACGTAAGAAATGTGGATTTGATCTCTGGGTCAGGAGATCCGCTGGAGGAGGTAACACGCTCCAGGATTCTTGCCTGGAGAATCCCAAGGACAGAGGAGACTGGTGGGCCACTGCCCAAGGTCGCAAAAAGTTGGACATGACTGAAGTGACTTAGTACGCATGCATTACACATTTTGAGGTCATTTTATTAAGCATAAAGAAATTTAAAATTATATACATATTTCTAATGAATTGATCCTCTTACCATTATTTAGAGGTCTTCTCCATCTTTAATAATACTATCATAAAGTCTAATTTTGATTTGATAGCACCAAAGCTACATACATTTTCTTTTGCTATTTGCCCATCTTTTTCATCCTTTAAAAAATCCAGCCTATACCAGATTTTCAAAAACCGGAATCAATGTTTTTAACTGGGTTTAGCCTATTCATAGTTATTTTCATTATTTGACTTGTTACTATTATTATCTTACTAATTTTGTCCCTCATCCCTAATTTCTTTCCTTTTTGTATTGAGTTGTAATCTTCCTATTCCATATTTTAAAATTTTTCTTTGGAACTGTTCATTTCATATCTATTGTTTTAACAGTTATACATTTTACGATACATATCTAACATAATCTCAAAGTTAAATAGTATCTTAACCCATTTTCTGAATAAGAAAACACTTCAGAACACTTGAACTCTAATCACTCCCCTCCCATCTTATAAGTTATTATTCAGTTTTTCAATTATATCCTATTCTAAAATTCCACATTATTGCATAAAATGTTTTTATTTAATTACAATTTTGCTTCTTATAAACACTTCTTTCATCACAAATGTTTTATACAAAAAGCACTTTTGATTTACATGTTTTTCATTTATTTGCTTACTAGTTTTCAATTTCAGACTGTCCTTTTGAAATCATTTTTCTTCTTGAAGATCATCCTCTTGCAATTTCCTTAATGAAATTCCACTGATGGTAAAATCTGTTTTTTATTTGAAGGTAGCTTTATTTCAGTTTTGCTTCATACAAATTCCAAGTTGATAATTTTTTTTCTCAGAATTTTGCAGCCACTATTCTACCATCTTCGGAGTCCCTGTTGCTATCGATAAGCCTTCTAAAGTTCTGTCTTGCCTTTACTGATGATCTTTTCCTCACTTTGACTGCTTTAAGAATCTTTTGTTTGGTATCTCAGTTATAATACATTGAATTTAGGCTTAGATTTCATCTATATATACTTAGGATATATTGTGCTTCCTGAATTTATGAATTTGTGTTTTTCCAACCAATGTGGAAAATTGTTACTTCTTCAAATATTGCCACTTCATCCTCTCTATTCTCTCCTGCTGGTACTTCTAGTCTTCATAATTCTTCCTTCCATATCTCTTACCTTCTCCTTAATACTTATTTTCTAGCACCTTCTTCTCCTTGCTGCACACTGGGTAATTTCTTTGTATCTAGCTTCCAGTTTATTTATTAACTATTCAGCTGAGTTAATATCATATTCAACATGTCTGTTTTTTTATTTTTAATTGCAAGTAATATATTTTTTATCTAGCAGTTTCATTTCTTTTTCAGATCTGCCTGTGGTTCCATCCTTCAAGTACGTTGATGACGAGACTGTGGAAAAGTGAGTCCAAAGTTTATCTCTACGGGTTCTTCCTCATGCTATTAATAGGCAGTTTCCAATTGTACCTGCTGATCTCCAATCATGAAATAGTATCGTTTTATCTTAATCTATGGGAATCTTGGGCCTAGATCTTGTTTCTACCAGGAACTATAGGGTACTGCAAACTGAGGCCTACTTCAGCTGTCCTGGATGGGGCATCTCAGATTCAGATTTATCTCCTTGTTTCTGGTCTGAGGAGAATAGCATATAGCAAAGCTACAACTAGTATTTGTCATCCAGGCAACCACTGCCAAACTTAGGCCTAACGGAGTTGTCACAATTTACAGATCAAAATGTGTTCATTTTGTCAGGAAATAGAAAATAGAGGTATGGTTCTTAGAGATTTCCCCTACCTTCTTTGAGTCTATTAAAGGAGATTTTATTCAAGATCTAGTTGTTCTGCAGTACCAAAGTACTACTGGAAGCAAAAGTCTTATTTAATATATGATATACTAACCTGATATACCTGAGATAACCTGAGAAAGTTCATGATTTATGACAATCCTTGCTGATTCACAGAGGTATGGAGAGGTTTCCTACCTCTCAATCAGAACTCAGTATTTTGGAACTGATTATACAAAGTATGAACTTATCCAATAAGTTGTTGCCCCACCTTGTAGAAATTTCTCTTATTATTCTATTACCAAGATACTCAGACAGCCCTGACTATTCAAATTGTCAGTGTCCTGATCAATAGGTAGTTCAGGTCAACAGAACTAAAATCTATGAAAATAAACTATTGTTTGGGACATTTTAAAAAACAGACAATAACGATTTGTTATATACAACTTACATCTAGATGCATAACTTTATTCTTGGAAGCCTGAGCCACCTATAATTTATAGAAGAAAGGCTAAACAAGGCAGCTGGTGATTTCATTTTAGTCAGAAACACATCTAACAGGAATCTGGCAGCAGATCTGGCTGCTGTTGTCTTAAATGCAGATGGCTTGTTTGCATCTTTATGATTCATAATTGTTGGTCACTGTTCTCTGGATGATCAGGAAGCTCTCTGTGCCTCAACCTAATCACTGAAGTAGTGAAAGGAGATACCCGCAGCAAGGGCTGCAACTGCAAATGCTGCAATCACACCTAAAAGTGAAACAAACACAAAACAAATGGAAATGGAATGAGCAAAAGAAAGGTTTAATTGCTCCTAGGTTTGAAATGCAAGTAACTGATGGGGCTAAACAACAATAACAATACACAAACACAAATACATATACATACACATATACAGACATTGAAAGCCAGCAAAATCTTACAGGAAAATATAGCAATAGTTCAAAATATATTTTACAAAGGTTGAACTGGTAATCTACTTCTAACACCTTAAAATAAAAGTGTCTTTTTTTTTAAAGTGTCTTTTCTTATACAAAAGTGCACTCATACACATCTAAGAGACAATCTAAGAGACAAACTAACACATACTTTAAAAGGCTTCTATAAATATTTATATTGACATTTCAGCCATGCCATCTCATGCAACTTAGCTTAAACCAAAGAGACATCACAATGCAAAGTCATTTATATAGATATCAAAAAGCACAGAAACTAAAATCTAAAAATTATTAAGCTTATGTTGGCAACTTTTATTTTTAATTTTTTTCCTGAGCATTTTAAGTTAAAAAAACAAAAACAAAACTGACCATAGTAGTCTAGATACATACACACACAGGTAAAAAAAATTTAGGTAATTAAGTTTACCTAGTGAGTTAAGTGACATGAAAAATAACTGAAGTTTCTCGCTTCTAACTCTCAGTCAGCCGAAAGTCTTAACTAACTAAGCAACAGGTCACATGTTCTTTTATCAATAAGTCTGAAAAATGGTAAAGTGACCACCACACTTCTTGGAAACTGTAAAATTAAACTGCGTTAGAATTTTCAGATTTGAATTTGACTCTTTTCATAGAATATCTATCAAAATCTTTCATAATAGCAGTCCTGGGAACACCAATTTGGAAAACATTGGTGCTACTATACTTGTTGATCCCCCAATCTCAACATGATTTTCTTCTAAAAACACCAAAACATTTAATAGGAAGTGTCATTTTTGAGAGCACTTGGGACAATGCTTTATTTATAAATCTTTCCACCACTTTGCATAGTACTCAATAAATACTAGCTTAATCTAGCTCTTTTAAGAAAACAAAATAAAAATAATTTTAAAGTAACAAGAAAACGCAAATCCAAAATATCATCTTTTTAATGTTATAGAAGAAATGTAATACCTATGTTTTGCTGAATTTTCAACACTATTGTAGTTTTAATTGGATGTTTTGGTTGTTCATCATCTGTGTTTTCCAATGAAGCTTCAGTATCTATAGAGGAACTTATACAGGCTGCAAAAAGATAATAATAATAAATACTAAGTAAGATGGGAATAATTATCATTTTAAAATAACCTTTAAAGAACACTATAAAAAACACACAATGAGCTCCATTTTCCTTCAGCTTGACTTTTAAAAAAATTTATTTTTTTCAACTTGACTTTAAAATAACAATTTGTTCTTTATTAAGTGTAGGTGAACTAAATTTCTTGGACTATATGTCAGACTGATATACTTTTTCAAATACTTTGTGTACTTTTATAACTGATTAATATCAAAGAGTCACAGAGCTAGTTCTGAATGATGTCCACAAACTATAATCTGATTACCATATGATAGTAGAGATAAACTGATACTAAAAATCAAACTACACAGACAGGGTAACCTTCTCTCTTCAGTTCAGTTGCTCAGTTGTGTCCGACTCTTTGCAACCCCATGAATCGCAGCGTGCCAGGCCTCCTTGTCCATCACCAACTCCCGGAGTTTAAACTCAAGTCCATCGAGTCAGTGATGCCATCCAGCCATCTCATCCTCTGTCATCCCCTTCTCCTCCCACCCCCAATCCCTCTCAGCATCAGGGTCTTTTCCAATGAGTCAACTCTTCGCATGAGGTGGCCAAAGTATTGGAGTTTCAGCTTCAACATCAGTCCTTCCAATGAACACTCAGGACTGATCTCCTTTAGGATGGACTGGTTGGATCTCCTTGCAGTCCAAGGGACTCTCAAGGGTCTTCTCCAACACCACATTTCAAAAGCATCAATTCTTTGGCACTCAGCTTTCTTCACAGTCCAACTCTCACATCCATACATGACCACTGGAAAAACCACAGCTTTGACTAGACAGAACTTTGTCGGCCAAGTAATGTCTCTGCTTTTTAATATGCTGTCAAAGTTAATTTATAATATACTTATTTATGGTTCTGGCAATTAATCATTCTAAGCAATCATATATTAATACAAAAGCAATGACTGGCAAACTAACCCATGGGCCAAACTACAGTCCATGGGACAGACCTTACATACCTAAAACATTTACAGAAAACATTAGATCACCTGAAATTTGTAATATATAAGCAAAATGTGATCATAAGTTTGACCTTAAAACAACTCAATGTTAAGCAAAGTATGTACATTATTTTATTTTTTTATTAGCTGAAAAATAAAATCTGGGACATTAAGTGAATATTTGAGCATCATAAGCAACAGAATGAGGATTCAAGTACAAGTTTTCTTCCTACTTTATTATGCTGACAATAATTTGTGAGGGCTAGTCTAGCTGAATTTATTTAAAACTGACTAAAAGTCTTTGAACTGAAAACATTCTTAGGGATCACACAGACAAATGATTTTTTTTAAACTAGTGCTGAAAAATCGGACAGGAAATCCCAGTATGTAAAATAGATGAAAGCAGAATTACTCTGGTTGAAGCATGAGTGGATCCTGGAGCCATTCTCCCTCTTTTGCCTCAAGAGGTGATAGCAGGGTGCTGTTCTAGAGAAAGCAATTGCAGCTGATCCTTAAACAACACAGGTCTGAACTGCAAGGATCCATTTAATTACATGTAACTTTTTTTCCCCCTAAATATATATTATATGATCCATGGTCAGTTGAATCCATGGACGCAGTACTGCCACGTGTGCTAAGTTGCTTCAGACATGTCTGACTCTTTGTGACCTCATGAACCATAGCCCACCAGGTTCCTCTGTCCGTGGGACTCTTTCTCCAGGTAAGAATACTGGAGTGGGTTGCTATCCCCTTCTCAAGGGGATCTTCCCAACCTAGGTATCAAACCCATGTCTCTTAAGTCTTCCTGTACTGGCGAGCGGGTTCTTTACTACTAGCGCCACCTGGGAAGCTCACAGTACTGCCCATACTGTGAAGCTATATGCGATTTTTGACTGTGGGAGGGTCAGTGCCCTTAAATCCCCATGTTGCTCAAGGATCAACTGTACTTCATATTGATCTCTTTATTAATATTTACAAAGAGAAGAGAAAAGCAGAGTGAGAAACAGTAAATACTGTTTAAATTAAAAATAAAATATCTTATTGCTTGGGTTTGAAATATCTTTCAGAGACATTTCTGTATCCTAATATACTGTGTGTTTATATGCAGAGTACATCACAGAAATGCTGGGCTGAAACAAGCACAAACTGGAATCAAGATTGCCAGGAGAAATATCAATAACCTCAGATATGCAGATGACACCACCCTTATGGCAGAAAGTGAAGAAGAACTAAAGGGCCTCTTAATGAAAGTGAAAGAGGAGAGTGAAGAAGTTGGCTTAAAGCTCAACATTCAGAAAACTAAGATCATGGTATCTGGTCCCATCACTTCATGGCAAATAGATGGGGAAACAGTGGAAACAGTGGCTGACTTTATTTTTCTGGGCTCCAAAATCACTGCAGATGGTGATTGCAGCCATGAAATTAAAAGACGCTTACTCCTTGGAAGGAAAGTTATGACCAACCTAGACAGCATATTAAAAAGCAGAGACATTACTTTGCCGACAAAGATCCATCTAGTCAAGGCTGTGGTTTTTCCAGTGGTCATGTATGGATGTGAGAGTTGGACTATAAAGAAAGCTGAGCACCAAAGAATTGATGCTTTTCAACTGTGGTGTTGAAGAAGACCCTTGAGAGTCCCTTGGACTGCAAGGAGATCCAACCAGCCCATCCTAAAGGAGATCAGTCCTGGGTGTTCATTGTAAGGACTGATGTTGAAGCTGAAACTCCAATACTTTGGCCACCTGATGCGAAGAGCTGGAAAAGACCCTGATGCTGGGAAAGATTCAGGGCAGGAGGAGAAGGGGATGACAGAGGATGAGATGGTTGGATGGCATCACTGACTCAATGGACATGGGTTTGGGTGGACTCTGGGAGTTGGTGATGGACAGGGAGGCCTGGCGTGCTGCAGTTCATGGGGTCGCAAAGAGTTGGACACGACTGAGCAACTAACCTGAAATGATACTGTGTGCACATCCACGAGGATGTGCTTACAAGGATGACACATAAAATTATTGAAATAATTATCTATGATACCAAAATGGATTTAAAAAATTGCTTGCTTCTCATCAATTTCTCATGAAGAAAAGTTTGTCAAGTTGAGAAATAATCCTCAGTAGCTACACCTCATTAGAATCAAGGGTACAACCACTCTTTTTTTTCTCTTTGAGCATATGACTAAAGTACTTTAAAAACAAACACAAAACATTTTTCTCTTTTGTTCTACTCCCATATCAGATCAGTCACAAAGACCAACAAATTGTTCTTATGAACTGTCTCCAGAATTATTCAGTCTTCTATTTCTATAGCTCCCAGTTTTCGCAGTAACACTTTACTTCTAGACTACATTAGCTCACTAGCTTAAAACCTTCCTTAACTTTATCCATAGGTCTAAAAGTTGAATGTAAGTACAATTTTATTTATTTTAAAAACATACACACACCTTTGGCTTTTCTATTAGCAAATATCATTGCTTAAAAGCTTTTCTTTAGGCCATTAACATCTTTACTTCCGATACAAACACAAATAATGGATGAAGGATGAAGGGCGCTTATTTCACTTATATGCTAGAGACATTTTTTTACTTTTTCACTTCGGTATATATTAAGAGCACAAAAATGGCTTTATTTTTCATGACATTACTTACACCTTTAATACTGAATAGTTATATGTGAACATAATGCTCAAAGAAGTCAAATCCTTTGTATAAACAATTTACATCTCTTTAAAAAAAGACATTCCATTGCTCTATTTTCATTTTAAAATCTGTCATACAAAATAATATTGATTTGACACAAATTTGAGATAGTTTTACTAAAGAGCATTTTTCAATAATGAGTAAATCCTTATCATAACAATTTGTGTCTGTTTTGGGTGGGGGCATGTAGAATGGTTTTTGAAATACACATTTATTTTATTTTTTGGCCGTACTATGCAGCATGCAGAATCTTAGTTCCCTGACCAGTGACTGAACTCATGTCCCCAGCAATGGAAGCGTGAAGTCAACCACCAGGGAAGTCCCTATGAGGGCATATAGAATTTAATTAAAATCTCAGGCACTGTAGTTTTACCTACACCTTAGTGTTAGCTGAACTTTAAATGCAAACAACATGTGATTCAAAAGGAAATTAGATCTTAATCATTTCTTAAAATCAGGTAATTTTAACTGCAAATTCAAATTATTCATGTACAAAAGCAATCTTTCTTAAGCAACTGTCAACAAAAGAGAAAATAAGGGCATGATGAATACATGCTAAGTTGTAGATATATTCAATTTCATTCCGAGTTGCTGACAGGTAGGACTACTTAGAAGAAAGTTAAAATGAAACATTAGAACTTAAACTCAGCTATCGTCTTTCATCTTCCAGATCCCTGACTCCTAAGTTAATGAGGTTTCATTAGCCAGTGATTTAGCCATGAAAATACATCTTCACAATTACTTGTTTTCCTTTACTATGAATATTTAACCAAACAACAAAAATTAATTTCACCTCTGATACCAAGACAGAATTAGCAAAGATGGGTTGCACCAGGTTTTAAAGGTGTGTCTTTAAATTTTTAGCTGATACTGTGAATACAGTATCTGAATTATTAAGTTAATATCTACTAGGAGATGACTAATACATTTAAGAAATTTTAAAGCCAGTTATTCCTCACCTTAAGTGAGTCATTTTGACAAATTGTTCTTCATCCCTTAAGTTATTGTAAAATACTTACTTGGCAAAATATGTATTTTAAACATAGCAACTACTTGGCAACTATATTATAGAATAGAAATAATTAAATAAGCAAATAACATAAAATACTTAGAGAATAAAACTAGATACTTATGACAAGTTTGACAATTGTAAATGTATAATCATTGATTTCAATCTCTAAATTTGAACATGTGAGCTCTACTTTTCATGATTTTCCATGGAAATCCTAATTTCAAATAATTAGGAAAATATATTTATTCTATATAGCATAATCTCATACTTTAATATTATTGACTTTCATTATAATTCAGAAGGTACGTTATTTAAAAATTTTATAATAATTCTAGTAAGTATCACCTTACATTTATATATCTCTTTCTGTTCAGAATATATTCTCCCTAACATTTTTAGTAAATTGTAATACCAACCCCATGAGAACCTGGGGTTCAAAGGGGACAACTCTAAGTGTGCTTCAAGATTGCCGGGAAAATATCAATAACCTCAGATACACAGAAGACACCACCCTTATGGCAGAAAGTGAAGAACTAAAGAGCCTCTTGATGAAAGTGGAAAGTGGAAGAGAAGAGTGAAAAAGTTGGCTTAAAACTCAACATTCAAAAAATGAAGATCACGGCACCTGGTCCCATCACTTCATGGCAAACAGACGAGGAAACAATGGAAACAGTGACAGACTTTATTCTGGGGGGTTCCAAAATCACTGCAGATGGTGACTGCAGCCATGAAATTAAAAGACGCTTGCTCCTGGGAAGAAAAGCTATGACCAACCTAGACAGCATATTAAAAAGCAGAAACATTACTTTGTCAACAAAAGTCCATCTATACAAGGCTATGGTTTTTCCAGTGGTCATGTATGGATGTGAGAGTTGGACTATAAAGAAAGCTGAGCGCCGAAGAATTGATGCTTTTGAACTGCGGTGTTGGAGAAGACTCTTGAGAGTCCCTTGGACTGCAAGGAGATTCAACCAGTCCATCCTAAAAGAAATCAGTTCTGAATATTCATTGGAAGGACTGAAGCTGAAGCTGAAACTTCAATAGTTTGGCCACCTGATGTGAAGAACTGGCTCCTTAGAAAAGACCCTCAACCTGGGAAAGATTGAAGGCAGGAAGAGAAGGGGACAACAGAGGATGAGATGGCTGTATGGCATCACCTACTTGATGGATATGAATTTTAGCAAACTCCAGGAGCTGGTGATGGACAGGGAAGCTTGGCTTGCTGCAGTCCATGGGGTTGCAGAGAGTTGGACATGACTGAGCGGCTGAACTGAACTGAAGCTGTAACTGGCAGACTTGGACTCAGATATGCAACTGGTAATATTACACATCCAATATTTTTGAATAAATAAATGAATGAATGAGTAAATGCAAAAGTGAAGATAATTCTAAACTAATAGAATGCTTATGTAAAAGCACTTAATTTTTCTATTAAAATCTTTATGTTTTTACCCTATTCCATAATTTGGAATGCATTTTGCTTCTAAATAACTAAATAACTATTTCCTTCTAATTCAACAAATACCTGATAAAGCAAAAATAATACACAAGTCTTATTTTTGGTCACAATACATCTGATCCAAGTGTTTAATTCCTAAAAAGCTTAGAGTTACTTTTAATGTATTCATCCTTCAAAATGAACTCGAGAACCACCTGCTCTGAAGCTTTCTCTGAATCACTTGTAGGGACAGTTGCTGTGCTAAACGTTCTGATAACTCCCTGCTCATTCTCTTACTATAGAACTAACCACTAGTTAAGGCAAAACATAAAAGTAATAATAATAAAAAATGAAAAAAACAAAAGAATTTACTAAAACTTGAAAACACTAATGTCAAACATTTGTCACCACAGATTCCAGGTTACTGCTCACCTTTCTGATGACAGGTATTTTTTCTGACTGAATTATTACAACCAAATCACTGGAGACCCTGAGGTCCCGTCAGTGATCTTGATGTTCTTGAGTTCTTAGTGACTCTTAGGACCTTACTACGTGCCCTGCATAATTAATAAAGCATACACGTCTACTTCCAAGTCAGATTATAGGCTTGTTGAGGGAAGGAATGTGACTTTTGATTTGTCATCTATAACACTGTCTTGAACAGAGCAAATGCTTAATAAATATCTAATAAATAGACATACTAAATGCTATAAACTAAAATTAACATTTATGGGGCAACAATTAAGTGTTACATGCTGTCATGTTTTAATGTTCTACATCCCTTAAAACATTCTAAACTATTGAGCCATAGAGCTATGACTATTATATCCTTTTAAAATCATCATCATGTTCAGAGCAGCACACTACACAAACTTTAAAAGCCTTCTATCTAGCTAAGCATATGTTTACAATTTTTTAAGCATAAAGTATGAAAAAAGATGTGCTATAGTTTTCAAAATTGACCTATTCAGTCTATGTCATTCAGTTAGTAACAGATATTTATGAATACCTATCATGCTTTAGGCATGGCACTCAGAGAAACACTTACTCTCAAGAATCCTACAGTCTTATGTGAAAGAATAACATCATTAAACATGCAACTGATACTCGTCAATAATTATAAGAATGGAAAATAATGCAAAAAAGAAGCAAAAAACCATAATTAAACATAGTGGAGGAATCCAGGCAGTCTGAGCTTTTATGTGAGCACATGAAAGTATCTATACAGGTTAAAAAAATGCAATTTAGCTCCTTGAAGACAGGATCAGTATCTTATTGATCTTTGGACCCCAAACTGTAGGACTGACAGAATCAACAATCTGTTCAGTCAACAAATATTTACAGAGGACCTATGTTGTGTTAAGGCTAGATTTTCAGTAAAGTGCTAAAAATGAAAGCAGAGTGCAAGAAATGAAAAGTCCCTCTCCTTGAAAATCTTATGGAAAAATCAGTAAGTGCTAAAATGCAATATAAAATTATCTCATTAGGGTTTTAAATTATTGGGTTTTAGTTTTATTTGGGGAAAGCTTTGTTACGCCAGGCTGCCATGTCTGCCTCCTTAAGAATGTATTACAATGGTGAAAGCTACTTGGATTTTTAATTTGTTTTAGCAATATAAAGAATGGATATGAACTCTGTTATTGAGATTAATAACTATAATTATTTTTAAAATGTAACTTAAAATGTATTGAATAAAATACAAACTAGCCTATAAATGCTTATGTTTAAAATAGAACATGAAATTAAAATAAAACTATTTAAGACAGATGGTAGTCTTAAAAAAAACCTAAATGAAATTTCTCTCTGCCTATTCTGATTTTCAAAGTAAGTTGTGACTGCATCAACTTTTGCATATAGTGCTTCCTTTACTCATTCTTAATTCAGCAATGTGTTACGCACCAAAAGTGTGACAAATAATTCAAAAGAATATGAAAACTATATATGATAACAGATAATAGCTTCTAACCAACAAGTGAGAAATTAGGGCTTCCCTGGTGGCTCAGTGGTAAAGAATCCAAAAAATTACACAGGTATGTTCAAGTGGTTTATGGATCTCCTGAGAGCCAGTTATGACCCAAAAGTTTTGGACACCCCAGGTTAAAAATTCCTAATCTAGAGGAAGGTAAACAAAGTGGTAAAGAAAAATGAGGTCTAGAAACTGTAATAATAAGAATAGTTAAAGATACTTGGGAGTATTTGGCTTTGAAATATTTAGAACATGACAACTGCCCTCAGTTTAAACTTAAAGCAAGACTTCAATAAAGAAGCGGTATAGCTGATATTTGAACAACATGGGTTTGAAATGCACAGGTCCACTTATAGGCAGATTGTTTTCAATAAATACATACTACAGTACTAGGCAATCCATGGTTGGTTGAATCTGTGAACTCAGAAGTGCAGATATGCACAGCCAACTGCAAAATCACACATGGATTTATGATTACATGGAAGTCAGTGCCCCTACCTCCTGCACTGTCCAAGGGTCAATTGGGCTTATATTTAATCGCTCCAGATTACTGAACAAAGTAGAAATTTCAAGAAAGCAGACTAGAATTCAAAATAAGGACGAAAAGAGTCTAAATACCTATAGATTTCAGTATTATAAGAAAGAGGATGAACCAGGCCAACTCTAACATACTCAAGTTATCAACATCAGAGGTGATCAAGAACAAAGGCAAACAAAAATCTCTGGAGTCTTTACAACTGGTTGCAGAAATAGTGTAGTCGCTCATCTAGAAAAACATATTCACAAAGTAGCAAACATTTCTACCAATCTGCCTCAAAATCTATCATCTAGAGAATATGCTATAGCTATACCTTTAAAAATATTAGTTTTCAGGGGACTGAAACATACCTGCAAGCTTTAACATCTGGTACTCAGCAATTTAGAGATTTTTATTTTTGTTTTGCTTTAAAACAAACTTACTGCTCCACATGATTAATATGAGCCTAGAGCTGTTGAAAAAACAAGTCTGGTGATCTCCAACTAGCCTGAGGCTTTACTGACAGATTAGAAATCCATCAACTAAACACTTAACTTGATTCACAATAGAAACAACAAGACTCAATCACTCTACTCTTGTGGGGGGTGAGAATTAGTTAAGCAACAGAAGAATAACTACTATGATAACAGAAATTTCAAGACTGATAAAAAATGGCTACACACTACATATTTATGGATATCTGCAAGTAATACTTTTATCACATATTTTTAAAATGTTTCAGGAAGACTGTATATACTTATACATTTATTTATAGATATGTTTTCATATCCTGCTCTCACAAGAAACAAAAACAAAGCAAGCAAAGCAAAGCAAAACAAAAAAAAAAGACTTAAAATGCAAGATCAAATGTGAAAGTGATGGTTAGAGAAAGAGAATGTGTTACACAATTACTCAGTATGGCAAATCTACACTCTGTAAAAATAATCTGGATCTAAATTTTGGACCTGCCCATTTTAGCTTAGCATCCCAATTATATGAAGGAGATAGGAAAATAACAGTGAATAGTCTGAAGACATTTAAAAAAAAAATTTTGTGACCTAATGCTTAACCAAATAATTAGTTAAGATAATGGATTTTGAGAAAACTTCACTTAGAGTAAAAGAAATCCCTTAAAACTATATATTTCTACCTATTTAAGACTGAACTTGTTTTATGAAGATCTACTTGCTAGGCTTAAAAAAAAAATCGAATGTATCTTACATTCTGATACAATTTTCCAAAAAAACACTGATGCTTACATACTATGTAGAAATTAAACAGACACATTTTTAAATGCCTCAAAAATATCAAAGAGGACTAGCTCGAAAGAAATCTAAAGACACAATACTTAAACTAGATGTCCCATAAGTAACCTTAGCCATAGTCTAACCTGGTTCTTAAATAACCTCATATAATTACCTGTGTTTATTTCCTCTGCAATTTCCAAATCTTCTATTTGAATCATACGATCTAACATCTCTATAAAATGGTCTCTTATTTCTTCAGCTGACTCATCGCCAAATTTATAATCACATAACATTACAGTGGATCCCGGAATGGGGACAAAAACTCGGTGAGGGAGAATGTGGAACTCTTTTTCAGAATCTAAAAGGAGAAGAAACAATATTTAGATGGGTTTGTCACTGGCATCAGTGATAAACATAAGTATATGAAAGTATATGCCGAAAGAAATAAAACCTAAAAGGCCTATTCATTTTCTAACTGATCTCATACAAAATTCTTACTGAATTCTTTAACTCAATATTTAAGACCTCCACAAGGGACCTAAATGATACTCCCATAAAATATCAACTCACCATTGCCTTCAATCTGAGGATGTTGTTGATTATACATATTTATGTTATCCCCTATTCTGTGAAAAACTACTCAGGAAACAATTTTGTACCTGGTCTAAGAAGTTGTTGTTTTTCTCATTTGTTTTAACCTTATAAATACTGAAATTTCTGAACAATTTTTCCCTTCTTCATGCAATTTTAATGGCTCACTTACATTAAATGTATAGATCATGACAGCGTTCATCTCCATGCTAATCTCACCACTGACTTCATCTATGATGCAGCTCCCCAGTCAACCATGTAGAGGATATCAAGATATACACATTTTCTGTACTAATCTCACCACCAACTCCATTTTGCTTTCATTTTCTCTTTGCCTCATTCTTATTATTAATACTTAGTCGTGTTAACTTGCAATGCCTTTTTGTGGACAGCTTTAAATCATCTTTAGACAAAATAATATGGACGTCAGTAAATAATGAGCATTTTATTCCTCTTTCAATAATCACATTCCCCTCAATTTCTAACATAGTCACTGATTCACATAAACACATAATTATTGTTTGGCACAACATCATGACCAATGAAGTATCAACAAAAATAGAGATTTTGTGTAAAGAACGACTTTCAACAATGGATATGTGACTTAAAAAGCTACCAATATATAGGTCAAAGTAGAAAACCAGGGCTAACTTTAACAGTAACTTACATTTCGTTGTTAAGAAACAAGTGTTAGCTTTATAACAGATGACACTGAAGAATGCCTTAAGCGTCATAGAAAATGCCACGGTTTAAATTAGGTGTTCCTGCCAGATTCTGCTTAATATATTGCTTTCATATGAGAACTTGGCCAATTTTACTCTGTGACTAGACTGCCTCCTAGCTGTAAAATTACATTACTGCAATTTGTACTGTAGTATATGAATTATCCACACATTAACGTTATGACTATTATTTTGGGCCACAGTGTCTATTTTGGGGGAGGTGGGCATAATTTCTTGAAACAGATTAAGTTCAAAACTTTCAAAGGTGGCACTAATGTATATGTTTAATTGGCATGCAAAATTCTAAAACTATTTAAAATTGCATTGATTCTAAGTTTGACTGAAAAAGAAACAAATATCTTTGCTCATAAATCAAATGTTAAAGAACTGGTTGCAATAAATGTAAATTATTAAAAAAGAAAAGTATAATTTTCAAATTAAAGATAGATTAACCATTTATTATCCAAATAAGACCAAGTTTTCTAGCTCATCTGAGATATAAAATGGGAGGGGAGATCTTTTTAAAACAGCACATCTTAAAAAGTACTTAAAAAAAGAATCCTTTAGGCATATTCCCATAGCAGAGTATTTAGTTCAAAATTATTTAAATAAGTTCAAAACAGATAAAAACATTTACAGTTAAGTCAATATGATAAGAATTGAGTTTTTGCTGATTAAGTATAGAATCCTAAGTCATACTGGAGTATTACAGAAAATTTTGTAGAACAGGTGATATCTAAGGTGAGTCTTAATGCATGAAGGGATGAGAAGTACAGTTAAGAAAGTGTAACCATGACTACAGGTAAAAAGGTATACAAACGTTCTGAGAGGACAGTTAGTATAGACGGATGTGGAGGGAAGGACGGAAGAAGGTAAGAGATTTCATAATCAATGACCTCAGTTTTCATGAGAGTGTCATTTACTGAGTAAGTAGGCAGGACTGAATGTAGGCTGATAGAGAATGATGAAGACGGTCTGGGACACTTCTTAAGGGAAAGAGAAGAGGAAGACCACAATAAGTAAAAGGACCAAGTGGGGTCCTTTGCCTTTCTTTAACTGTCATTTAAATATTAAGTCCTATGATCTGGATAGCCAGAATTTTAAAACTATGTTTATGTTAAAGATTACAAATGTAATGTTAATATGTTCTTTGCAGATTTCCTTATGCATGCAAAAAATATTCCAGTTTAGGTTAATTTCATAGTATATATTCTAGATGTTACCATATTACAAATCTATAAGATCTTACCAGATTATAAGAAAGATAAGCTAAGTAAAATGAGAACTAAACCTAAGATCTAAAATATAGTGTACATATACTCAACTATAAAATTTACACGCTGTGTTATTATACTTGCAATATATTTTTTACCTTGATACCCTAAGATATACTGACATGTTACTGGAATAATTATCCTGTTACTACAGTTCAAAAATGTGCATTTACACTTGGTTTCTTTTTAAAATATAATCTATAAACAATTGCTATTAGAAAGAGTTAACTTTACTGATTGGACATCAGCAAAAATTTCAAAATACTAACTCACTTAATATGAAATAATACCAGAGCAGTATTATGATACCCTACTTATGAAGCATTTGTAATGGAAGGGAATATTTAACTAACATGTATGATACAGTAGATCCTTGGCATTAATGATGGATACATCCCCATGTCCCTGAAAATCCTAAAATTCACAGTTCAGTTGTAACATACAGTGTTACTCAGAAAGTAAAATAATGCTTAATATCATGAGAATTAGCACACACATGAAGTCAAGCAGCAAAAACAAAGCCACAGAAATGCTAGACTCACTGGGTGGCTAAGTGACCAGGCTTTAACTACTTCCCCAAACAAAACTCTCAATCCAATAGCTCCATGTAAAATTCAAAATCATGTCTCAGGAAAACAATATATTATTAGTGAATGGAACTTCAGTTATTTGTGAAGTACATGAAGGATCTATGTTAAATCTGGAAATTCCAGGTATTATCACACTGGGAATACAAAAAACCTTATAAGCAGTCCACCAAAACTGATACACTGGCTTTTAAAACTAAAAGAAATTATTTATACACAGGAGCTATGCATTTTTTCCTATAAAAATAAACACATTCCCTTAAAAAACTAATATGCATGTTTCAACTATGTACATATTCAACTGTGAACTGCAAATCCACTCACACCTGAACATAGAAAGGCAGATAAATGTGTAGCTTCAAAAGCATACTCAATATGATACCTTTCCTCTTGAGTAAAAATAAAAGATTTCTAATACAAATTACTGAAAAAGTATAAATGAATTATATAAGGTTAAGACATCATAACCAGCCTTTTTTAAATCTAGGGAAGTCTGTAGAGTAACACAGATGAAAAGTATATAAACTAGTACACACACCAAAAAAAAACTGAAAAGAATATGATCAACTGCATATATACCTATTGAAGACTCTATTATATATAATGCTGAACACTAATACATTAATTTTTTGATCATGAATAAGTTCTTGAAAAAACTTCATAGGTATTCATAAGAAATAATGGCTTTAAAATGTAACACAGTTTATCCATTCTGGCAAAAATACACACAGAATATATCTTTTAATCCTCCCTGAAATTATTAAATGTTGATAGATTTACTATTACAAGGTGTTCAAAACTTTCTTTAGGTGGCAACTGAAATTTTTCATTATATAAGAAAAGTAAATGATGACATTATTTTAATAGATATATGCAGTTAAAAAGGTGATCTTGACATCCTAGTATATAGGTCAAACACATGCAAAAAAAGTACTTAATTTTATACTCATAACTTTTTTTTCTGGAATTTCATTCAAAAGCAGATCCTCAAATAGTATTTCACAACGATCAGCAACTGTATTCAATATATCTCTTTTCATGGCCTATGGAAAAACAAAGAAAACCACAATGAGAAATAAGATCTATTACTTTAAATTCACATTATTTTACCATCAATCCCTCTCCCACATAATTGACTAGAGAATCCCAAGGACAGAGGAGCCTGGCGGGCTACAGTCCATGGAGTCACAAAGAGTTGGACATGACTGAAGCAACTGAACATGCAGACATGTACAAATGTGTCCACTAAAATAACTAGTACATCATTTCATTTTTTAATGTCCATTTAACATGCTTATCATGTTTAATAGCAAACTTACCTAAACTTCATCTATACAGTAAATTTAAACCAATAAAAATGAATGAAATTTTGTGTCTGAACGATAATGCTAGTACTTCAAATATGAAATGTATAACCATGACAAAAATGTTAGTCATCATTTTTAATATTTCTAAATTATATAGATTATAGAACACCACCTAGTAATTCTTCCTAGGAGCACTTTTCTTGCTATTAAAAAGCTCAATTTCCCTTAGAAGAAATGATTTCAAATGTACTGATATGGACAGTCTTAACTGTGGAACACTTAATAAACCTGTATAATCATCACATTATAAAGGATATTCTATATATGAAAAACAGACATTCTACATATGAAAATCTTGGGATGAATCATTTGGTATAGTTGGACTGCCCAACAGATTGGACTTTTATCAGTTAAAATCAAATTAATTACGAAATTTGAGACTGAGAAAAGGTAAAATTCTAGGATTTTTTAGTAATCATGTTAACATGCTTCTGTCTGACATAGACCAGTTATCCCTTCTGTACCTGCACAGCATCTTTAACCTTGGGCTTATGACTATGAATGTAAGCTCTGCACTTCACAGCACCCTTAAGGTTAACAGAGCCGCTGCAGATCTGGACCATGGCCGTGGATCTGTGGTCTGAATTCAGAAGCTGAAAGACAAAATCTGTTTAAGTTCTAATAGCCAATGATTATTAACTATATATGAAACATTTAAACATTACATAAGTCATTTCATGAAGCAAGAAATTTTTAACTAACCCAGGTGTCTGAAAATATTCTTCATAAATTTTTAGAAGGCCTTTATATTTCTCCTTATAAATTATATGTTATTTTCTGAGTATTCTGAACATAATCTGAAAGTAAATACACTACATCTAAATTTTTCTTACTAACATACCTATCTATAATACCTATATTCTTTCAATATGTTCATTAAACATATACTATTTGCAGATAACTCAGATAAGTACTACTAAGACGAAAAGATGTAAAAAGAAAACATGATCTAGTAACAGAAGGTATGTAATGCAAGATCTGCAAGAAAAAAATAACAAATACAGAGCAGGATGCGATAAATACAGTAAAATTACAAGCAACATATAAACATTCATTTGTTTATACTTTTAACTCATAACTTTCATAAATCAAATGTAATATTACAGACTCTGCAAGTCAACTGTTTGTCACCAGAAAACAATATCAGTGATCATCACTTTCATCTCATAGACCCATTCTTTTCTAATCTAAGTAGCATTAGTTCATTCTTGGCTTTGAGCTTTTTCACAGACATTTTTAACCCAATCATTTCAACAAGTTCCAAGACAAGGAGAGCAGTGAAACTTCAAAAGTACTACTAGAGATCTGTATAATCATACTGGAAACAAAAATCATGATTTTAAAAAGAAAAAAGGACATGGTACAAACACATATTCTAAGTGCACATGAAATAAACCATTCAACAACAGACATCCATGGTTGTCCAGTGGTTAAGAATTCGCTTGCCAATGCAGGGGACACAGGTTCAGTCCCTGATCCGGGAAGAGCCAACATGGCACAGAGCAACTAAGCCCATCCACCCCAACAATTGAGCCCAAGCTCTAGTGCCTATTTGCCGTAACAACTGAGTCCAGACGGTATAACTACTGAAGAAATTGCACCTAGAGTCTATTCTTCAACAAGAGAAGCCGCCGCAGTGATAAGCCCATGCACTGCAGGAGCAGCCCCCACTTGCCCCACTAGGAAAGACCGCGCACAGCAATGAAGATCCAAGCGCGGCCAAAAATGAGTAAATAAATAATTTTTTTAAAAAACCACAATAGAGTCAATTCTGAAGAAAAAAGACAACTCATGCAACTTAACCAGTGCTAACTGACCATGTGCTGGTGACTCTAATGTAACTCAGGCAAAGGCTAATGTTTTATTAAAGAATTTAAACCTAAAAACAGTCAAGGTCTTGGTCAAAAATCTGTCACAGGCCAAACAGTTCAGAAGGTTCCCAGTCGCTCAAAACTATCAAATGAAGCAACAGGGTGACAATGCTGATGCTCTTTGGAATAAGTCTCCTATGATACTTCTAGAGATCACTGATATATCAATAAATGGAGTGGAGGAAGAGTAATGAGCTCCCCTTATCCACTAAACATAACTCTACTGTAGAATAACAGCCCATTTTACATATTTAATATCTAATTTACAGTACATATTATATTGACATAGTTGAAACATATATATATATGTATAAATTAGAACATTATTTTCCAAAATGCACTAGACTGTAAATATAAAAGACTACACATACATATATCAAGGAGAAGACTTTTTAAAAGATAAAAGGACTTGATTTACTCCTTTTTGATAGAAATGTATTTGGGTTCTATAAATGTCAACCCATCTTGGTTTCTTTGGACTTCAGAACAAACCAGCTAGCAGACTTTGAAAATCTAAGCTATTCATAAGTGGAGGAACTTCTGTAATGCTGATATTATATTTTGGAAAAGAAAAAATCCCTTTGGTTATGGTAACCAAATGAAACCTTATGAAAATGGTAACATTTTGGCTACATCTTAATGTACAGGTAGGACTTTGACAGTCTGGATAATAAAGGAAAAAATGGCACTGATAAGACAAATGACTTGAGAAATGCACAGAATTTTAAAGGAATGGAAAGTGCACACCTAAAATAGTTAAGTTAGAAAATAATGAAAAGGCATGCTGAGGCCACAAAAAGCCTTGAATTAGAATTCAAACTAGCACAAAGAGAGTAATTAAGGAATTTTACACAAGGGGAGTAACACAGTCAGTGTCTGCCCCTTATACACACTTAATATTTAATGGAAAAAAAAAAACTAATAGGTAAATGGACAGTGAATGAATGCAAATTGTGATTCTGAAAGGATAATCTGAGGTAATACACAGGACAGATCAGAAATATGAAAGATATCCCAGGAAATATACAAACAAAGGTATCAGGATTCAGAGAATGAATCACTTTGGATAAGAATAAACGGAAAGAGAGAGACTAAGTTCCTTGTGATGAATTAGGTAAAACAATTAGGTTGTAAGGCTAATGGCAATGGGACCGTAAAATAAAGCATGAGCTATGCAGCAAAGAAAGAAATCAACAAAACTTGATAGAGGGTGCCTGGGAGAAAAGTGGCCTCAAATACTTACTGACTACTTATTATATTAATATATAATAAATTATCTCATGATATTATCTTCTACTCTTCTCTCTATATTCCCACTCTCCAGACATTTTTAACTGCAATTTTATAACTGAAAAAATTTTAACTGAATTGTTTAATAAACAAAGAGGTCATGAAAGTATAACTAGTAAAATGCATACAGGTAGCGGAATAAACTTAAAGAACACTTCTAAAACGAAAGAGGAGGAGGAAAACTAAAGACTAAAATTACTTTTAAGGTCCTGAGAAGAGAAATTGAGAAATGTTTAGTGGCATAAGTCTGACAATTTAGTAATGCTCTATTGCTAAACACAAAGAAAAAAAGCAGCAATGAAAGCACCCTCCTGTGACAAATGGCTTTTAAGTCTATTTTATTAACTTAAAAAAAAAATACAAGTCCTGGTAGCATTTCCCCGTTTCAACATTTTCAGTATAATATTGAAATGAAAAGTTTTCTAAAATCATGGATGTACTATACATGCTATCTAGCTTTGAGGATAATTTCAAGCAGGACTAAAATCAAACATATACATATTTTTAAGAATAATTATCCAAATTTAAATTTCTGAGAAGACATGTATAAAGTAAAGCAACAATATAAAAATAGAAACCTTGCTAATATTGTGTGATTTTTACCAAATCAGAGATATAGATTTGCTTCAAATTAGGTATGTAACAACTCTTCGCACATCACTGCACACATCTTTTAAGTTAAGTAAATTAAAACTTTGCTCACAAAACTTACCATACAAAATATTACACACACATATATATGTATATATACATACCCATATATACATTTTTTTCCTAACTGCTAGCTACATGTTGTCAAAATTTTAACAGTCTTGAAGCAATAGACTCGCACAGATTACAATAAATAACTTGGGAATAAATTCTTGGAAATAACTTTCTTTGAACAGAACATTTTTTACAGTCTCTTTTACATCTCAAAAATTTTTTGGCTCTCTAATCACAAGCATAAAAAGAGAAACGGGGCTTCCCTGGTGGCTCAGTGGTAAAGAATCTACCTGCCAGTGCATGAGACACAGGTTGGATCCCTGATCCGGGAAGATGCCATGTGCCACGGGGCAACTAGGCCCATGGACCACAACTACTGAGTCTGTGCTCTAGAGCCCATGTGCCGCAACTACTGAGGCCCGTGCGCCCTAGAGCCTGTGCTCCACTCAAGGAAAGCTACTGCAACGAGAATTTTGTGCACGCAACTAGAGAGTAGCCCCCGCTCACCGCAGCTAGAGAAAAGCCCAGGCAGCAAGAACAAAGACCCAGCACAGCCAAAAAATAAATAAACATTAAAAAAAAAAATTTCATTAAGCTTATGCTAAGAAATACTGCATTTTAATTTTAGATAAGGAGTATTTTAAAGTATTTACCAACTGTGTTAGCACTCTAATATCAAATGAATGGTTAGCTGCTTGAGTATTTCCTCTAGAAGATTTTTTCTGAAATGACACAGAAATTAAAAAATTAGACTGTTGAGATTGGAGTGGAACATAAAAAATAATTTAGGAGCTATTCAACAAACACTGAGAGGGGAAAACAGTCTTACTATTTGTTTTACGTTAGTCTTTTCTATAGGTGCATTATTGTGTATATTCTATATTCTACAAATTTAATGCATACTCTTAAAAACCATTCATCTCCTACTTTTATTCCTCTAAAGCAAGGATTCACAAATATGCCTATGGATCAAATCCAAACTGCCTCTAGTCTTTGTAAATAAAATTTTGCTGGAACACAACCAAAATTGTTCATGTACATACTGTCTGCGGCCACTTTCATGCTACAACAGAAGGGCCGCATAGCTAGCTATAAGAGAGAACACATGGCCTACAAAGTCTAAAATATTTACTACTTGGTTTTTTACATTAAGCTCACTGAGCCCTGCTCCAAAGGGAGAAATCACCAAAGTTCCTCTTCAGACCAAAGATGTTTTAGAAGAACCCCCATAGAGACCCCCTATAAAATGGCCAAACTTAGTATGTAAACCGTTATCAGGGCAGAACATATGACTTTAGTTCTAAATAAGCAGATTGCAAAGTAGAAATCAGATAAAATTTAGATGACAACCTCTCCTGCAGGTTTCAAAATTCCTATGATTTCAGAAATAATCTCCTATCATTTTCTCAGACAATCATTTTCCCGTTAGATTCAAAGACCTTAGAAATAAGTAGATAAAAATTGTTTTCATGAAGGTAAGGCCCAAATAACCAAAGATAAGTAATCTTTTATTTTTCCTTAAGCACAAATAATTTCATAAGATGATTTTCTCTTGACTCACCTGTCCTTCTAAAAGGTCGCTATCTTCATCTTTAACTTGCCCATTAATCAAATAAATACCATTTTCTATCTGCTTGGCCCAACGTGCAAGTCCATTCTTAAAAGAAACACAACATGGACATCTTTCAGTTATAATGCCATCTCAGTTAAACTCCTTCGAGTCTACTTTTTCCCACCTAGTACTCTAAAATATTAATGATAAATATCCCTAAGTTTCAATAATGTGGCATTTAAATTCGGTACCATGAACAACAAAAAAGTATATCCCCAATTTTTGGTACCTTACCCATATTAAATAAAAGTTTTTCTAATCTTTTTCCCGAACTAACATACATATCACAGACTTAGGTGGCTTAATAGCCACAGTCAAATAAAATTCAGTAATTTCTGTTAAAAAAAGTAAGAGAAGAGAAAGAGCCTCAAACAAATATATAAAACAGTATTAAAGAGGAAACAATAAGCAAGCTCCATTTACCTCCTTCAACAGGAAAAAAGAAGACAAAAAACTATAAACAAAAGAATGGTACAGAATTACAAAACATAACAGGAATATGGAAAACAAAACTAAAGAAGAAGATAGTTCCTTGTGCTATACAGTAGGCCCTTGTTTTTGTCCATTCTATTTATAAAAATTTGCATCTGCTAATCCTTAACTTTCAATCTATACGCAATATCCTATGACAGATCATAATGGAAAAGAATGGGAAAAAGAATATATTCACATGTATAACTGAATCACTTTGATGTACAGTAGAAATTGTTGTTCAGTCACATAGTCATGTCTGATTCTTTGCAACCCCATGGACTGCAGCACGCCAGGCCTCCCTGTCCCATACCATCTCCCGAAGTATGCCCAAATTCATGTCTATTGCATCAGTGATGCCACAGTAGAAATCAACACACTATAAATCAACTATATTTCAATAAAAAAATTTTTTAAAAAAACTAAAGATGAAAACAAACAAGATCAAACAGTGTATCTTCTTACATAGTTGTATTTTACAATGTACATGTACTCAGTTGCTAAGTCATGTCCAACTTTGCGACCCCATGGACTATTGCCCACCAGGTTCAGACTTTGTCCATGGAATTTCCTAGGAAAGAATACTGGAGTGGGTTGCCATTTCCTTCTTCAAGACAATGTACATATTAATGTTAATTAACAAATATTCATGAAGCACTTATTATTATGCTAAATACGATAGTATGATGACATTGTGCCATGTCTAAATTTCTAATCGGGCTGGACTAACAAATTAGCTACCTGAAACAATATTATTATAATTAGAATGCAATTTCAAAATTATAAAATGAACAGCATAGACAACCAGAATAAAGGTAGATCATCTATTCAGCAATCACTAACGAAAATTCATTTTATTCTGATACCTTTGTATTTTTCTCCAGAGTATAGCTGACAGAAGTAGTAGACAGCGGGACGTGAATATTAACATAAACCGTACACTCTAAGGAAAGCCATGAAGCTGATAGTCCATTTTGATACTTCCAATCTGCCGGTTTTGCAGAACTCTTTAGCAAAGGGGAAGAAAACATAAAATACGTGATTAAGGTAAAACACACAGAGCAATAAAACATCATAAAATGTACAGCCTAGTAATTCATACAAGCTGTTATCCAACATATTTGGCCAAATTCCTTCATCAAAGAGCAATAGGTTAGAACTAAATAAAAGTAAAGCATGCATTAAAAGTTTGGTATTCTTCAGCACATCCCAGGCAATCCTGGCAACTCCCTTCCCCAGTGAAAGGCTGGTTTAAAATTCTGGCAAGTCTTCTGGTCCAGTAGTTCTCATTTGCAGCTTCACCAGTCAATTCTGAAGCTTCTGATGTGGCATCAATAATCACTGAGGTGATTCACTCAGTGATCACTGGCAACTAGGACGTGCCAGACGTTTTCCCTTCTGTCCTATTCCTTCTAACAAAATACTGCAGCTACTTTTCACTCTGTTTTTTCAACACCTTAGCAAAGGATTAGTTTGGATTCCTCTGAGTATAGACAGTTTGTTTACTAGGCACTGCGGCTCCCACAAGCCTAGACACTCTTACTACTAGCCTCTCAAATATAATACTGGGCCCATAAACAAGATAAGGAGAGCTTAATTAAAAAATATTCTAACAATAAAACAAAACATAAATTTTCCTTGTCTGCAAAGAAATTAAGCATATTTCAAAATAAAAAACTACAGGTGGTTGTGGACATCAATAAGAAGAGACAGCATTGAGAATTATTAAAATGGAAATTTGATTTTCATTTAAAAATAGTCTGCAACACAGAAAAGTCTTTGTAAAGAGAAATTTTTCTTACCTTTGGATCATGAATATCATAAGTTCGACAAAATATTCTTTACTAATTAAGGACAGAAATAACCAAAAAAGTAAAAATAAAAAAGCAATTCTTAATAATAAAAAAAAAAACCCATCAAAAAATAAAAACAAAGTATATGCATCCAAATTTTTACAAAATCATACCACTTCATGGTATGATACTTAAAGATAGGGATACACACACACATGTATATGCATACATGTGTTTGTGCAAATACATATACTTTTATATATATAAATTCCTTTGACTATAATACTTCTGATACTTTGTTTCCTACTGTTTATAAATCCTGCTCATCCCAGTGAATAGAATGATAACTCTTACAAAACAGTCCTCATATACACACCCTTTTTAACAAACTGGGAGTGCTGTTTTGAATGGAGTCAAGCCTGGGAACGTTTACTGGGTCAAAGGGTCTGTACAGGAAACATTCTAGTTAAATATCAACGGAGTTAAGAGCTCAGCTTCTGCAGGAATGACCACTTATTTGAATCTTCTCTTTGGCAGGTCCCAATTTACCAGACCCTTACATAACTTCACTCCCTCGGCAAGATGGCCTCATGCTTGGGAGGTACCTGCCCTGCTAACGTGTAGAGGAAAGAAGCTAAGAAGGCCCTATAGCTGGCTTCTAGAGTCACCTGACCTTGGCCAAAGAAACAAACATTTGCAGCTCAGTGTAAGTGTGCTTTGAGTTGAACATTTTAACTATAGGAACTGGAGGTAAACAATAGAAAAGCACTACCTTGCCCAAGCTATCCCCCTCTGTAGGGGACCTAGTGTACTTTAATGTACAGGGTTAGGCAGCTGGTGAAGAATTCAGAAGGTCTAGTCCCTGCCTCCTCTCTCAAACTCCTTACAACATGAGACATGATTAACAACCATTAACACTATTCTTACTGGCAGTCCTATTTGAGTGTTATTTACAGAAAACTTATAGGTGATTTAAATAAACATTCGGGTAAAAAAGTTGCAGGAACATTATATTGGTATCATATACTTTAAAACACGAACACCTAAATAAAAGATACTTTTTTGTAGAAGAGCAAAAGTGAAGTATCACTCGTTCTGAGACCTCCTCTTCTGTGAAATTCCACAGTCTCTTTTTATTCACAGATTTTTCCACAGCAAATACTAGCTGAAAAAGAGGAAAACACAATTGAACGCAAAATAAAAGAAAAATGGAGAGTGAAGAAAAAGACAATAATCCTAATGTCCCATCTAGCTTTAAAATTCCATGATCCTATCATTAAATTTTCTTTCTTTCAAAAGAAAGAGTGCAACTGATTATTAATAATTTGAATTCCATTTTTAGAGATAAATAAAAATTGGGTATTAAATAAAAAAACATAATTCACTGTCATTAATGATCAACTGAACCCAATTTGGGATAACTGAGCTTCCCAGGTGGTGGTGACGGTAAAGAACCTGCCTGCCAAGCAGGAGATGTAAGAGACATGGGTTCGATCCCTAGGTCAGGAAGATCGCTGGGGGAGGGCATGGCAACCACTCCAGCATTCTTGCCTGGAGAATCCCCTGGACAGAGGAGCCTGGTGGGCTACAGTCCACAGGGTCACAAAGAGTCAGACATGATTGAAGTGACTTAGTACGCATGACTTAGTACCCACGCAACATTTAAATGAAGTATAAAGATTTTATTTAATTAGAATGAGAAATGACAAATGATTTTTAGCCTAAAAAAATGGAGCATGTTACCCATTTGGCATTTCTTATTTAAATGTCACAAAAGATGTAAGGCAATATACAAGGGTACATAAAATACAGTAATACAAATTATAACTGAGAAAATCAGAAACAATGACATAAATCTATGCCACAGGTAAGAAAGATAAAAATGCATACCTGATATGGGGAGAGGGTTCATAAATTTAGCTCTAAGCTTTCTAAAAATACTGTGCACAAAGAAACCTAATCTGTTCCCTAATTCACATGGTCCATAAGCTAAACAGTTGATAAGAATAGGCACGACTTTCTTGATAATGCTATCAAGAGAAATTTCTTCAAAGACAGTATTATGTAATACAATGAACAAAGCTCTCTGCAATGACCTTATGGGAGACTGTGACAAGTTTTACAAGCTTACTTCATATCATATCCTCAATGCAGGCCAATGGAAAGAAAGAAACTAAAAGGCTACAGTTTATGAAACAGAGCATTTCTAAAATCTTATATGCTTCTTAGAAACAAGAGATGCAGAAAGCAAGAGGAAGGAGGATCTGTTTCTCTCTAGCACTGAGCCATTCAATCCAACACAAACCACAAAATGATGCACAGCGGATGCTGTTAAATACATGTGGACATAGGTTACATTTCAAAATGCCAAACAGGATGAACAACTGTGAAAGAGGTACACTTATTTAAAATGGTAAAAATGGTACAAGGCTGAATAACTTGCCGGGGGAGGGGGGATTATCATCCCCTTCTTCCTTTACTCCCATAGGTACAAATATCAAAGGTTTGAAGGTGGGATATCTGACGTGAGAGAAAGTTACAAAACTGGAAGAATCTGAAGCATCTGCATTCTGAGCTGTACGCTTTTTACTAGAGAAAGGGTTTTGGTGATTCTGGTGGGTTTTGCACTTCTCAAGATAATGAGGGCCCCTTCTTTCTTGAGGTGGAAAATAAATTTGTGAAGGCTTACCTGAATTTTTAAAAAATATTTATTTGGTTGCTTTGGGTCTTAGTTGCCCTGCAGCCTGTGGGATCTTAGTTCCCCAACCAGGTATTGAACTTGCATCCTCTGCACTGGAAGATGGACTCTTAACCACTTGACCTCAGGGAAGTCCCCTTATCTGGATCTTGAGTACTAAAAAAGATGCAAGCTGGCTGCCCAGAGCTTGCTTTAGGTTTGGGCTTAAGGGGAAACAGTTCGTAGACCCTTATATTTACTGGTAAACTACTTTACCCAATTGACTGACACAGGAATTAAACAAAAAGTAAGTGATTCGTGATAGATACTCTGTTCAAAAATAAAGAAAAAGTATCTGATTGCTGCTACTTTATGTCTGATTCTCAGGATCCTGAGAGAATTGAAGAGATGAAGAATTACAAAACATTAATTTCACATTAAGGCAACCACTTGGAGCTAAATGGGAGTTCTAGCAGAATATTGCTATTGCACAATAAAAATTGTTAACCCTCTATAAATTGTTTCAAAATAGTAAAAAATTATCTTTAAAATAAGGAATATTTTAAAAATACATAGCTTTGATTGAAAATATATATTGACATATATTACACTCAAGATACTAAACAATTGGGTGGAAAAGGCTGTTTTAACATAATCCCATCATAGAGAATTAATCTAAATGTGCCGAGACTCACTGTAAACACATACAAGCAATTAAGATGTAACTTTAAGAATTTTTGATATTTTAGACTTACTCTACGCAGGGTATTTTGAAATTCATTTCCCATTTCTAAAGCTGTAATAATAAATACTCCAAGAACTAAAAGTCCCCCTGGTAGCATCCTGGATACCTAAAAACAGAAATACAGCATTAGCGGACAAAAGCATTTGACATTATATGCAACCTGTGTTTGAGAAGCTAAATATTAGATCAGTAAATGCCTACCTAGTACCAACTATATGCACAGCACTGAGGTAAGAGCTTTGAAAAAATGGTTAAAATATTGAGAAATGGATGATAACCAAGATGAATGGGGTGTCAATCTTCCTAGAGTATTCTTAACTTTCTACCTTAAAACTACCTTATAAATAAAACCATTTAATAATGACACCTTTTAGTTACAGCAATAAATGAACTTCTTTCTCATAAGATCAAAGACTGAAATCTCTAATAAATTTTTCACTGACTTCCACTATCAGCTAAATAAACAAATTTTATCTTAGGCTGGTATTCTAGACTCTCTAAAATCTGACAGATCTGATACGTAGAGCCTCATCTGATACTACTTCCCATGAAATACTAAAGTGTCAATCACAAACTTCTCACTGTTCTCCACACATATGACTAGGTTTTCTAACTCTATCTCTTTCACTCAGCCTAGAAGGACTTTCTCTTGTACATCTGCATGTCGGAACTCTACTGAACACCTCAAAGTCAGCTTGAGGAAGCTGTCTTCCTCGATCCTTTGATCTTCAAGCTCACACAGGATTTCACTGCAGTTTTCCCATAGAGCTTATCACATGAACCTGTACTACGGTTATGTGTACCTTACTTCTTGATCTGGGAGCTCCTTAATAGAAGAACTTGACTCTCAACTACCTCTGTATTCCTATAATATTCAGCAGAGTCTGGGATTTGAAGAGAGGGAGTACAATTTGAAAATCCATTGTTTCCTATTGTTTAGATTTACCTCAATTTTAAAAATCTTATTGATATTGGTTATTTATATTATTTACAGCCTTTTTGTACTCTTAAATAATAAATGGTTAAAAATCCTAGCAAGTTTCTGCGTCCACAGGATTATCTGCTTATAATAAATCTCTTGAAGTGGATAATAAGGCTGAAAAGTTATACATGTTTTTCAGGATTTTGACACGTACTACCAGTTTGTCCTTTATAATATCTGATCTTCCTTCCATTTGATTGTGGCTAGTTCCTCATGCCACAGGTATTGCTTTCTACCAGCTAAACTCAGAGGTCAGAGTGCTTTGGTTATCTTTTATGTACTTAATGTATACTCAAAGTCTTCAGAAAATTAGATACCATAATCTAACTCCCAATATATTTGTATTATGTCTGCTGATGTGGGAGAGCTGGGTTTGATCCTTGAGTGGGGAAGATCCCCTGGAGGAGGGCATGGCAACGTACTCCAGCATGCTTGCCTAGAGAATTCCATGGACAGAGGAACCTGGTGGGCTACAATCCACCGAGTCGCAGAGTCAGACACGACTGACAACCAAGCACACAGCACATGTTTGCTGATAGCTCCCTCTGATTTCATAAACTCTAAATGCTATAGAGACACAAGCTTGACCTACAAAAGGAATGAAATTTTCATATTTAGCATGGGGAACCTGCATATCTTTTCAAAATCATAAATAAATAAATAAAATTAACCATTTCTTTCTAGAGACAAAAAGGCTATACACTTTGCCCTATAAATTTTATGTTTATATAGATGCATATAGATCTTCTTATCCATTAAATATTTAATACTTCATTAGAAGATCATATTAAATATTTAATGGATTAAAAAAAACCCTATATACTACCTCCCAAAATAAATGCAGACAAATAAGTATGTGTGTTTGAAGATTTAAAGCTAAATGGACAAGGAACTAATTCTATTTTTACCTTACTTTAACACTGTTCACTGGATGATATAATCCAACTCACTTTTAAGTGAATTTACTCATCATTTCCTGTCACCCACCCCAAACCTGTTTCTTCTTTGCGTAACGGCAAAACCGCTTTCCCGGACACCGTGGAAAAGTCTCAGTAACCTTCTTCTGCTCTCATAATCTCTTTACAGCCAGTCTAGTTGGTCACTTAATCATCTTAATGCTAGCTCTTTCTCTGAAATGTTTTGGCAACGAAGTTTAGCCCTCTGCGTTAGTTTGTTTATTCATCCATTCACTTATCCTTTATTTTGGTGTTCTCATCATAAACCATGGGAATACTATGTTTGGCTCTAAGGATACGGCCATAAACAAAAGAGTCATGACCCTTGTCCTCATGAAGCTGAAGGGTCTAGTCACCAGATAATGTCACCTTTTCTTGAACTATTACCATAATCATGTTTTCTGCTCTCTTTCCAGTCTCCCTACTCTCCACTTACACTGTACCAAGGCACTGAAATTACTTTCTCAATTATTGGCAGATCAATCCTCCAAAGAGAGAGCTCTAAAAGTCTACCACAGAGCTACTGGCTCCCAAATGAACTCCTCCCTTCCCAGGATGACTGACACTTCAAACCATCCACAAACTGGCCCCATAGAGTCTTAAGTCTAAACACGTTATTTAATATACACCATGCTTCAATTATACCCAGTTGCCTGCTATTCTAACACACCTTTAATCTTCATGCCTTTGGGTCACTTATCCACATCTTTGTGCATTCAATGTCCTCCGTGACTTCTACTAGCAAAGTCCTATTCATCTTTACAGTTCAGAGTCTTCTGTGAAGCTGCTTGAATCCAATCATTTATAGATATTTGATCATCCCTTACTCTATACTCCTATAATACTGTTCCATTTAATCTCATTTGGTAATAATGTTTTTCACTTGAGTTAAAATATAAATTCTAAGGACATTAAAAAAAATTTTAACCATCATTTTACTTTCTCAGTACCTAGCTTAAGTCTTTAGAACAATCTGACCAGCAACAATACTATCAATAACTAGTATTATTTTAAAGTATAGAAAAATTGGAAATAAGCTAAATTAAAAAACACAACAGATAAAAGTCAACAATGGAAAAGCATAGCATAATAAGATCAAAGGTTTTCAAGTCATGCTGCCTGGGTTCAAATCCCAGTTTCACTACCTGTTATACTAATCTTGGGTGAATTACTTAACTCCAAGTAAGAAAATGCTTTTTTTAAAACTAGATACAAGTAATGAACAACAAAAAAATATAATTGTGAACAAAACACAACAGAAAATACTCCTAATTTTTGGTATACTAAAGTTTTGAAAACTTAAGAATGAGTACTCTGAAATCGTAAGCCTAGTAACCTGAGAATAAAGTACTTTTATTTTGTTAGTAAACACAAACTATATAAAGAGACAAACATGATGACCTGGTGGGCATGTTCTGTGGCCCATTCTTCATCCAAGTTATCCAATTTGGCTTTGAAATGTTTGGGGCTCTCATTCTGTTCTTCTTTGGGTGGTGTTCTCGTGGCAAGAATCACATAATCCTTTTGTGAGGAACACTTAAAAACAAATTAGAAAAGCTTACTAGAGGGAAATGTCACCGAGGAATGCAAAGTCTTCATGATATGCAAAAATTGAGCAATGTTCATAGCAGCTTAAATTGTCAATACCTGTATTATAATGGAATGAATCTACAGGGAAACCAATTTTGATGGATAGCCCTACAATATTTCCCTCACGTGTTATCTTTCAGTACATTTCATACCAGCTCCTTATTTACTTGGCATCATGAATATGAATCATGTAGTGGTCCTTTAAAATGGCTTCCTAGATGACTGAAAGAACTGCATTTTAAAAATGCATTTATTTATTTGTGACTGCGCTGGGTCTTCCCTGCTGTGCATGGGCTTTCTCTAGTTGCGGTGCACAGGCTTCTCAATGCAGTGGCTTCTCTCACTGTGGAGCACGAGCTCTGGAGCGCAGGCTCAGCAGTTATGGCACACAGGCTTAGCTGCTCTGTGACACGTGGGGTCTTCCTGAATCAGGGATCAAATCCCTGCCCCTTGCACTGGCAGGCAGATTCTTAACCACTGGACCACCAAGAAAGTCCCATAAACTGCATATAAACTAAAAGATGACATGCTTGGTCAATTTTCTAGCTATTATATTTATTTTCTAAGTAATCTCAGTAGATTAGGTAGTTCAACAAATATAAAATCCCTGGAAAATAAAGTCAGAAATGACCTTGTGTATCTTACTTTCATTGAAACAATGGTGGTGGGGAACTTGCTCATGTGGTCCACAGAAAAACAAAGGGGGTGTAGGACAGATAACCAAAGTGTTATTAGATTGATATTTCTCAGTTTTAACAGCAATTAAATGCTAACCAAAAGTGGGAAATCTAAAGATAAAACTGGGGGAAATTTACTAGCTCAGTCTCATTATAGTGAAAATCTCCTACAAAGAAAGAGTAAAAGTACAAGGTAGCATGATGTTATCCTCACACGTGACCTGAAATCCTAATCGTTACTATTAACCTGGAACAGAAAAAAAATTGAAGGTATGTTATTTCAATAAAAGTTATTTTCAGAATGTTACATTGAAATGAACACTGGGAATAGGCAGGCACTGATTAAGAAAACTCTTTGCTTTCGTAAAATCTATGATTTTGAAAAAGAAACTAACTCTGAGAATAGGAAACAGGCAAGCCTGAAAGCTTGAGGGGAAGAAGAGAACAGTGATGAACCTGGAAAAAAGAGAAAGAAGAAGCAAGTAGAATACTGGCAGGAATGAAAAAGCTGCATGAAGAGAGAGTGGAATTCTCCCTAAACTGTGGGCGACTTACATGTGAGATGCCGGTTTTGCTAAGAAATGGCCTACTTGCAATAAGGCAAGTCTGGAAGAAGGTATTTCTCCCTGACCTTTTACCTTTACTGATTATATCTTTCTCTAAGACTTTTCTTTCCTTCAATTTCTAAAATAAAGGGAAGTAAAGATCCTTAAATAAAAGGTTTCTAACAAAAAGAATCCCATAATAGACGTTAAGTAACCTGAATCTAAAAGAATTTCAGCCAGAGAGGTCATCTGGCTGTCAGGTGAGAAGCTTCATGAGTCGGTAGTACCTGGGTGAACAGTGCTGGGTCTGCACTGTCTTATGAGAAATCAGATTTGTGAAAATTCTTCGAATGAGACCTGTCTCTCGGGGCTACACTGACACTAACTAAGCTCAATCAGAATGATGTTGAAAAACGAGAATACTGTGAAGGGGTGTGAGCACATAAATCCTCTGCAGAGTGCATTCTTTCTAAGTAGACAACATGCTGCTGCCGCTACTGCTGCTAAGTCGCTTCAGTCATGTCCGACTCTGTGCGACCCCATAGATGGCAGCCCACCAGGCTCCCCCCATCCCTGGGATTCTCCAGGCAAGAACACTGGAGTGGGTTGCCATTTCCTTCTCCAATGCATGAAAGTGAAAAGTGAAAGTGACGTCACTCAGTCGTGTCCAACTCTTAGCGACCCCATGGACTGCAGCCTACCAGGCTCCTCCATCCACGGGATTTTCCAGGCAAGAGTCCTGGAGTGGGTTGGACATAGGACATCCAATTATAAGAGAAAGTAGCTTGGGAATGTGCACAGAGTCAGAACAAGGAAGGTTAATTATGCAACCTGAATGTTCTAAAGCATCATGCTAAAATATCTAGGAGGAAACCCATCCCAACAGAGTTTTATTTGTTATTAGGCTTCAAAATCAATCCTTGGAGCACAGTACACTCTCCCCAAATAGAGTGAAGATGGAAGTGCCTGTGCGACTCTCCTCTGTTCACTGCTGCGCACTGCTAACAGTCCTCTCTGCTGATTAACACTTCCTCCCATCAATTATAAAAAATCAGTGGGTGCTTATGCTTTTTAAAGTAATTCTCCAAACAGTTGTTCCACTTTGTGTTGCTTTTTAAGATTTAACTCTTAAGAGGAAAATAAAACTTGTCTAATTTCCAAATTTCTCCCATCCCGTCTCTCCCTCTCCATTGAATCAATATTTAAAAAAAAAAAATTCAGTTAATGGGTACCATGGTACGTAATAAAATATACGACCTGTACCTCAGGTCTGAGATAAGACAAACTCAAAATAAAACTGTCAAAAGTTACTTTGTAAAGAATTGGACAACCTGGAATTAAAGATTAGAGGGGAGTAAAAATCACTTTGAAAAGACAATGAAATATGAATAACCTGGTCAGTAAAATCCTAATTTTGGAATTTTTACCTTATAAGTTACTTTGACATTATCAAAAGGGAATGTGTTCTGACTTGAGCAAACCTGGGTTACATTCTTCTTCATTACATCCCTCCATCACCTAAACTGGGTTTACTATTAAACAGAATATTTTAAAGTAAACAAATTAGTTTCATCAATAAATGCACAAGAAAAGATACATACCTGTCCAATTAAAAGGCCAGAGACAAAAGCTTTTCCCTGGAGATTGATGTTTGAAAGATACTGGCCAACAGCCTCTTCTACAATGTAGGTTCTTCCCATTATTAAGAACTAATTCAACTTCCTAAATTACAAGAAAAAAATATACAGCATGTTTAGGCAAAAACCAGAATTTGCAATGGCTTTTCTCATTGGGGTAATATAGAGAAACTGTACTAACCTGACAATATCCCAAACCTTGCAGTGACTGCTTACTCAATAGGGTACTCTTTCTTGCAAAATTCTAATTCTCAACGGAGAGTTGCAGGAAATGACTCCCAATCAACTACAATTGACATGAGCAATAAGCCTACTCTCCTATCTCAGAAGATATGGACAAGGAAATGGCAACCCACTCCAGTATTCTTGCCTGAAGAATTCCATGGACAGAAGAGCCTTGTGGGCTATAGTCCATGGGGTTGCAAAGAGTTTGACATGACTGAGCGACTATCACTCACATATCTCAGATAAAGAGAACACTAAGCTAGTAAGCCACACACCAGGTTTCTTATTTAAATCGACCACTCCTTGGTTGTATCATCTTTGGTAATTTATTGCTGAGCCTCTCTGTGTTAGTTTCTAAAACAGAAAAGGTGATAATCTCTGAGTTGCTCAATGAGAGGTAAGGAAAATCAAATGTATGCATTCAAGAAGCACACTATGGAGACCTGCTACTGCTGCTGCTGCTAAGTCGCTTCAGTCGTGTCTGACTCTCTGTGACCCCATAGACGGCAGCCCACCAGGCTTCCCCGTCCCTGGGATTCTCCAGGCAAGAACACTGGAGTGGGTTGCCATTTCCTTCTCCAATGCGTGAAAGTGAAGTCATTCAGTCGTGTCCGACTCTTAGCAATCCCATGGACGGCAGCCTACCAGATTCCTCCATCCATGGCATTTTCCAGGCAAGAGTACTGGAGTGGGGTGCCAGACCTACTATGTGCTAAAAACTGTACTAACGTGGGATGGCACAAAGATGAGTAATACTTGGTCTCTGTCCTTGAGTGACTCAGAATACAACTAGAATGATGGAAGTAAACAAAAGCAAAGTAATAATAACAAAAACATGCAGAGCTTTCACTCGTCTAAGGCATAGTTCTAAGTATTTAACATATGGTAACATTTAATATTCACACACACACACATGTACACAGGAAAAAAAAAAGACATGATTCCAAAAACCTAACAAGAGCCATAGAGACTCTGAAGAAACACAGTAGCAACATTCTGAATATAGGTAACAGTCATTACCTGCAAAGAAATTCCAATCTTATTCGAGGCAACAAAGCCCAGGCAATTCTAGATGTGCTGGGGTGTCTTATCTAACACCAGTAAAATAAACTGCCAGTCACAATGATTTTGCATTATTCTAAAAGTAAACCCCAGAGAATTGGTTCTGGTTTGAAATGGCCTATTAGATTGTCTATTTTTTTTTTCGTCGTTTTGTCTCAAAATGCATTAAATTTCTTCCTAGCTCTCAGATTTGCACATATATATATTTGCTAAATCTAGAACAGTCTTTAGTTCTTAGACTTTAGTTCTTAATAATCATTAGTGCCTTTATAAAGTTAAGGAGCTTTTCACCTTTAGCGCCTTAAGTTATGCAACTCTGTGTATTAAAACTCTTCTACTTCTCATGCTAGTCTACTCCTTTCTTTCTGCCCTAAATAATTCTTAATTCTTACAAGAAATAACAATGGTAGTCACTCCAAGGTTATGATATGTAATTTTCTCACGTTACTTTTTCTAGTATCATATACTAGCTATGTTAATATGTAAGAAACTGAATGCAATAGGAAGATGAGAATCTTTGGGTTATGAAATCGAGTTGACTGCTGGATATTTTTTTTTCCTTTAGTGCTCCTTCAAATATTTTAAACATTGCCAATCATACTGTAATAAAGGGTAATACTAAAAATGCAGATCTTCTCTTACACAGGTCAACTTTTCCTGAAATGCTGCATATCAGCAGAAGCTTTAGAAGTTGTTCCAAAGCTGATTGAAATCACTCAACTTTCCTGGACTCTAGTTTGCTAGTCTTCAAAATAAAGAATTTGGATGATAGCAGGTCTGAAAACCTAATTTTAGAATTCTCTAAGTTCAAGTATAGGACATCGGTGTTTTCCAAATAGTAGATCAATAATGATGATATTGTGGGCCTAGGACATAATACGGGCTTCCCAGGTGGCTCAGTGATAAAGAATCTGACTGCCAAGCCAGAGACATGGGTTCCATCCCTGGGTCGGGAAGATCCCCTGCAGAAAGAAATGGCATCCCCCTTCAGTATTCTTGCCTGGAGAATCCCATGGACAGAGAAGCCTGGTGGGCTACAGTTCACTGGGTCACAAAGAGTCAGACACGACTGAGTGACTAACACACACAGAATATCTGAGGGGAAAGAAATCTGAAAGAAGCTCCTTACTGGTATTCTCAAAGGTGGGAGTACGACATTAGGAATGCCTCATTTTCAATAAAGAATTTACCAAATTCTTTTCAAGAATAATCAAACATGAAACAATTCCCAGATTCAGCTTAGAAGCCATCGAATTACAATCTGGAAACAAATTGTTCTGTTACGGTGTCAGGAGAAATGGTTCTCAAGAATGTATTTAAAAATTTCTGCTCCGATAGTTTTTCAATTTAACAATATAGACACAAGGCAACATTTTCCGCAACGTTACCTTAAAACATACAAATAAAAGCAACACTCAAACTCCTCTTGGTTTCTTCCTGGAAATAAACGGAACTCCTTACGTTTCTGTTAAATCACTGTTGCCCACCCCTACCACCCAAAACAAACAAAAACACCTAGGTAAGACAAGTCTCCAAAGGGGATCTGTGCTGTGTAGGAGTGTCCGTCCATATGCTTCTTACTGTCTCTCCTTTTCTTTTCCTCCTTGAAAAGGCAGCTGTGTCCGAGCGCACACATTACACACACACACACACACACACACACAAATTCCACCCTCAAGCTGACTCACCTGTACTCAGACTGTGCACACGTGGCAGACAAATCTGACGAACTGTCAGACCCCCTGACAGAGAAGGGGGTTAGCGTATAAGTATAAGACTCCAGGGACCAGGTGCCCCTCCAGTCCCAATTCCACAGTCAGTGAATTCATCAGAAAGCGACGGACTTCCCTCACCTCACTTCCCACTCCAAACCCAGGGTCTCTGGAGTCAGGTGGCGCGGATTGATGACGTAAGCTGACCCCCCCCCCCTCCAACTTTTACCAGAGCAGCACCTCAGCCAGCTACTGCGGTCGCCACCCCGCCCCCTTCTGGGCGCCATTGAGAGCGTGGCAGTAGCCCAGTGACTGTTGTCTGGCCCTGCCAAGACCGATGCCCTCTAGTGGCTCAGTGTCTAGAAACCGCCAAAGAGGACGACCCATGGCATCCCGAAGCTTTGACGGTGAGGTTGCCTTGCTCTTCGGGTAGGAACGTAGGTTGACGAGTACGTTGTGGCGCCACCTCGCGGAGGAGTGGTCCACGCGCAGGCGAGAGTAGGGGGCCGGGGGTGAAAGAAGGAAGTGAAATGGGTGGTGCGGCATAGGACTCACGGAAGGGATTGGAAAAAACTACGTTTCCCAGAAGCCTGCGCGGCTTGAAGCTGGGCGGAGAGGAGGGTGAGAGAAAGCTGGATAGCGGCCTGGCTGAACAGGGTCAGAGGCTGCCTCTGAACTCGGATTCCCAGGGTGCACAGCTTCCGGCGGCTGCGCGCGCATTGCGAGCGCGGGCGCTGTGGCGCGTCTAGTGCCGCGGCTAACACAGAGTTCTATTTCCCAGGGTCCCGCCGCGGGAGTCTCCGGCGGGCGGGCGCGCGCGAGCCACCGGGTGAGGAGGTCGAGGCGGCCGCCCAGGCTTCTGGGTCCTCTGGGTCTTCGCCTTTCTTTTCTGTTTCTGCCGCGTCGACCGCTGCTGCCGCGGTGCCCGGCCCAGTCGACATGGCGGCGGTGTTGCAGCAGGTCCTGGAGCGCACGGAGCTGAACAAGCTGCCTAAGTCCGTCCAGAACAAACTTGAGAAGTTCCTTGCTGACCAGCAGTCCGAGATCGACGGCCTGAAGGGACGGCACGAGAAATTTAAGGTGGAGAGCGGTAAGTGCGGCGCTCTTCCCGCCCTGCTCTCTGGGCCCGACTCCACAGCGATGGCTGGTCTCCCCTTGCAAGCTCGCTCTGCCCACAGCTTCCCTGGTGGCATCGCTTCCCCGGCTCGGTGGGCACCGTAGGCCTTCTCTCAACTACCCCCTCTCCCGGTTTGATACGAAAGAACCTTTTTGTTTTTTAACTCTGACTCTACATTGGAGTTTCGTTTTCTTTGTTATTAGAGTGGTCTCATTTAGGAAAAGCTAACGTTGTCCAGCAAACCCATTGTGGTGATTTGAGTCTCTGAGAGTGTGCAATTCTTGACTCTTCTAAGCCTGTCTGTCTGTTGCACGTTGAAGGACAGTAGTTTTTCTGTTTTCTAGTAGTCTATGTTCAGAGGCCTTTGGCTAATTGATAACTTCTTGCGTTTGTTCTGACTGTGTCGCTTTGGTGCTGTGATGAACTAAATGTGCACAAAAAACGAGTAGGTGCCTAAGACAGCCCTGGAACCACAGCAGACGTGCAGTATGTTTAATATATCTGACTTCTCTCTAAAAATTGAAGTTTGATCGAAAATATATTAAGATCTGTTTACAAATAACTGTAGTAAACCCACAAATAAGAAAGTTGCTGACATAGTGACGAACAACGTTTAAGAAAGATTACGATCATAGTAATTACCAGTGGTAAAATGTCGATACAGAATTGATGTTGAAAATTAAACCGTTTGTGTGTCTTGGTTTACCAGTTTTTTGGGGGTAGGTTGGGGTGGGGATTGTAACTGGTTTTGCTAAGTGGATTGAAACTCCTTAAGTAAGTTTTTGTTTAAAAAAAACAGAAAATAGTTGTAATTGTCGAGCAGAACTGATGTTGAAAATTATCTGAATCCCAACACTGAATATAGTACCCTGCATTCTATTTGTTAATTTGCACAATAAATATTGAATGTCTTCTATGTGACTGATACTTTGCTGAGCAGTATGTTATCAGTTGCTTCCCTTGGAAAGTTAGCAAATATTTTTACATAAATTTAGTAATTTTGTCTGTTCAGATGTTATTTTGGCTATTTTAATACAAGCCTTTTTAAAACAAAGCGGTTATTAACCAAAATGATTTTTTTTCTCCATTTAATTTTTTTGGGGGAAGGGGTTGCTTTATGCTAAGAAGTCAGTTGATGTGTGGGGGAAATACCATGATAAATAAGACATGTTGCCAGCCTTGAGGAATTTCATAATCTTGTGGAGTAAACATAAAAATTATTTGTTGAAACCGCATTCAGGCTTTATTTTCTTTTGTCATATACGTATACGTCAACTGGAAATGTTGCGTTGAAGTCCTTTACCATACATTTGTCTTTACTCAGATTCGTTCTTATATGGAGTGTGGGTTCCAATATTATGTCCTAAATCTTAAAATCAAGGTTATTAAAAATAAGTAGCAATGTTGACAGTGTACATGTGTGTGCTTGATTTTTTCTTTTTGTCCTCTAATCATCTGTAGAACAACAGTACTTTGAGATTGAGAAGAGACTGTCCCACAGTCAGGAGAGACTTGTGAATGAAACCCGAGAGTGTCAGAGCTTGCGGCTTGAGCTAGAGAAGCTCAGTAAGTATTTAATTAGGTCTTTCTATTATTCTTGGGGTATTGAGGTTGGCTACTCCTTTAGACGCTTTGAAAATATTTAATTACTGTATATGAAAATATTGATTGTTCTTAATTTATGGTAATATTAGGATTTTTTTTCACTCAGCGGTAAAGATATTGAAAGAGTACAGGGCTTGTTGGTCAGGAGGTGTGGGTTCTAGTTCTGACTGCTGTTATGTTAAAAGCTCTTTTATCATATAAATCGTGATAGTGTTTATTGTTTACAAAATGACTAGGACCGCTTGTCTGTCTACTTCCAACAGTTGTATATGTCAAATGAGGTGTGTATGAAAGTATTTTGAAAAGGCTAAAGCACTATGCAACTGAAAAACAGAGTGACTTGATTATTTTTATGTTGAAAAATTAAAGCCTATTCATTCCATTATAATATTTGTGTTTTAGCTCTCATTATAATTTTTATAAATATTTTTAAATCTAAGAATGTAATTTCCTTGAAAGCTGAGCAGCCAGTTTTCTTCATGATAAGTTTTCTGATATCACTAAGTCCTGAAAATACATAAGATCTGGAAGATGATGTGTTTTATGTGCTTTGTTTGCAGTAGAAAAAAAGCAAATGTAGGAAGATCTTATAGAGTAGGGACATCATAATATTATTAGATATAGCTGGATTTTAATTTGATTGGGAATGCAAAAAGCTAATAATCAAGAGAAAACTTGAAGCATTAGTCTTCTTAACTGAGTCCATGCCCACTGGCTGTATGAGTTGAAATTCTTTTTGGCTAATTTTGGCACATCTCATTTTTAAAATGTGACATATACATATGATGGTATGTTAGTATTTGTAATGAGAGTATAAATAGTTATTGAGTAGCTGTATATGACTCATCACCTCTACATTGTTTTATCTTGGCATGGAAAATAAAAGGTTTGTAGAGCAGTAGTGCTAAAAAATTTCAAGAAAATGACTGATCACAGCTTCCTATATGAAATCTGGGAAGGGGAGAGGGAGGAGAAGATGGGGATAAACCTAGATAGACACACTTTTTTGTTTGTTTTTGTAGTTTATTCTGAATTTGTAAGTTTAGAAGGCTGTAAATAACATTAAAACTATATTGAAAATTTAGACTAAATTAGCAGGATTTTTCTTCTTTTAACAAGCCAGTTGTTTAACTTGGAAATAGTAATAATTGTTCATTAAACCACTAGTACATAATATGTGTTTTAGTGGAAGAAAATTTCAGAAAGTGTATTCTTCCTAATTATCAACATGCATTTAAAAGAGAAACTATCAGGGGAGGCAACACATTATGGGTGGAGATCCTAGGACTGAAAATTCAGTATTAAGCATAGCTCTTCTTAGGGATATAAACCAGCTGAATTACAATTATCCATTCTTGTGATGTATTCTGTACACACTTTATATGGGTTTAAATATTATTTGGTCTCTTGATTTTTGTCTTTTTTGTACTTAATTTTTAAATTTGTAAATATAGTTCATTATGATTGACTTAGATGTCATTGAAAAACAAGGAAATGAGTAATTGCAAATACTTTTTCCTAAGAATGTTGGCTAGAATGATTGCAAATATGATTTTGGAAACAGGATAGCATATTTAAAAAGTTGTATTAGAAATGCAGTCAATTTGGGTTGTACTTAAGAATTTGAAATGCAAAAAAAGAAAAAAAAAGAATTTGAAATGCAGTTTTGTACAAATCAACCTTTCTGAAACTCAGTTTCTTAATTTCAAAGTGTGTATGGGTGACAGTTGAATAAAAGCTGTCATTGAAGATTTTAAGCTTATGTGTGTGACATTCATAAAATTCCTTTTATCCAGACAATCAACTGAAGGCACTTACCGAGAAAAACAAGGAACTTGAAGTTGCTCAGGATCGCAGTATTGCCATTCAGGTAATAGTTATTCCTGTGAATAAAGCTAATTGTGAACATGGTACTTGAGGAATTTTTCTGTTCTAATTGTGCTTATTGTTCATTTAGTCAGTGGGAAGATGAAATATGTTCAGTTAGGAGAAGCTACTAACAAAAATGTGTATACATAAATTTCTTAGTGGGATTTTATGTTGTAATGATTAATTGGACATTCCTTTTACTTATTGGAAAATATGAGTACTTGATATAAAAGAAAAACACACATTTGCTACTAGCTATGTAGCTCTTAAGTCATTTTAAAAAGGGTTTTTTTTTGCGTTGTAACTAAAATGCCATAAATTTGTAAGTAGGGTAGACATTCAGGTTGTATATGCCTAGTCACTCCTGGGAGTCCTTGTCTCCTACTCTTTGTAATCACATGGACTGTAACCCGCTAGACTCCTCTGTCCATGGGGATTCTCCAGGCAAGCATACTGGAGTGGGTTGCCATGCCCTCCTCCAGGGGATCTTCCCGACCCAGGGATTGAATCCAGGTCTCCCACGTTGCAGGCAGATTCTTTCCCCTTTGAGCCACCAGGGAAGCCCATGCATTCATAGATCCATCTATCCATCCACCCACTCACCTACTTAACTACCTACCTACCTTCCATTCTTTTAGAAATTACCTATTTAATGCTTACTGTTGCCCAGGCATTATTTCAAGTATTTCAGTGCAGTTGGGGATATGGGTGAATCTACAGTGATCATCATTTCTTTAGAGTGGTGATTAAGAATAACAGATTGATGGTGATCACAAGGATTGCAGGCCAGTTTATTTAATAAAGTGGTCATACCCAGTGATTCTTTGACCAGATAGACATTCAGATTCTTGCCATTGCTTTTTAAAAAATTTGCTTTTGATTTGAGGTTAAGAAATACATACAGAAAGTATTTATAGTAGGAAAGAGTGATAGACTTGGTTCAATAGAAATGTAAAATTTTCCACATACAAAGAACAATCACCAAAAACTATTTTCTCAATAAAAATATGACACTACATATATATATCTTTAACACATGACTACTTTCAAATTATGAGAAAGCCATTCAAGGGGGGAAATAGGCAAAGTAGTTTTTAAAAACATAGGAAGTGGTACAAATAACCAATAATAATATGATATGTTGTTCTGCTTCACTCGTAATTGGAAAAATGCAGATGATATAACAGGATATAATTATTTTTCACCTTCCCATGTTAACATTGGTTTTTCTTTTTTTCTCTTACTCCTTATTTAAGCATAATCTTCAGTACTGGCATAAGTGGCTTGAGATAGCCTATAAATTGCCATTGTCTTGCTACAAAGTAATTTTTCAAAATATATTAAGGGTTTTAAGTAATTTCATTTCTGGGCCTTTTTCTTGAGAAATAATTTGAACCAAGATGCAGTGATAGTCATCAAAGTTTTATTTTATGACAGAAAAATGAGAAGTAAACCTAGTTTCCTATAAAGGCTTGCTGAAGTAATTATATAATTATATGACACTTCCAAGTGATTAGAAAGTGACATGGGAAATTTTTTTTTAAACTTTTTATTTTGTATTGGAATATAGCCGATTAACAAACAATATTGTGATATTTTCAGGTAAATAGCATAGGAATCCAGCCATACATACACATGTATCCATTCTTCCCCAAACTCCACTCCCATCCAGGCTAGGAAATTATTTTTGTGAATCTAGGAAAAGTAACTTAAAAAATCTAGAATATGAACAGAAGCGTTGAGATTATGGGTAATTTTTAAACTTTTTGATGTATAAGCCATGAGGAAGAAAATCAAGCATATTTAAACCACAGCTAATTAAAATGCCAATTCCATGTACATTTCTTTATAATTGATCAATTTGATTTTCTTATTTAAATATATTATGCTTACTCCTTTTTGTGACAGAGCCAGTTTACACGGACAAAGGAAGAATTGGAAGCTGAGAAAAGAGACTTGATTAGAACCAATGAGAGACTTTCTCAAGAACTTGAATATTTAACAGGTATGAAGAAGTACCCTTAACTTCTAACTTCACTCTTTCCCTTCTCTTCTAATAGTGCTAAGATTTAATGCCCAGTCCATTTCTATTGGCTGGTGTTATAGCTCAGAGTAGATTTCAGAGTAATGTATCGGATCATTCTGAGTACTTAAAGAGTGCTACAGACAAATACACAAATGAAAATCATCTCAAAGAATTTGGACCAAGGTTTATGTACTACAATATGGTTTATAGTATCAAAATTGGGAACTCGTTTAGATGTTTTGTTGTAGAGGCTGAACGCCTTCATTTTATACAGGCATCCTTACTGATAAAAGCTGTCCACAAGCATTCAATTTAAGAATCTAAAAGGAGAGCCCATATTTGAAAGGGCAGACTGAAGGAATTAAGAAGCAGGAAGATAGAATATAATATATAATATAGTTGATGTATTTAAGTGACTCTTAAGCAGTTTAATGGTATCCAGTTCCCTTTGGGTTCTTTTTCTAAGAGTTTTGAGAAATTTTATTTCTGCTAAAGAAAGAATTTTCAAATATTTATGTTACTATACAATAATAGTCAATTAGCCAACTAGTCTCAGAAAAAAAAGTTGCTTTTGATCAACTAGTGAGTAGATAAAATTAAGTTTTCACATAAAAACCTTCATGTAAGAAATATAAGAAAAATTATGTGTATATCCTGGCTGGTTTTAAGTATAAATTTTTGATATGTATAGTTGCTTAGAAATGGCTAGTTTGTGAATTTTTAATAGGTTTTTGGTTAATATGAGGAAATTAGTGTTAATAATGTATATTTAACTCTACATACTACATTTAAATAACCATTATAATTGGCATATTTGGTTGGATGCATGAATTTGGCTTCATTTAAAATTAGATTTGTGGTTAAGCATGGCAGAAACAAGTTAAAATAATAGAGTTGAGAACTACTTATATTAGATGTTTATATTCCTAGAGATGCATTTTTGATATTTGGTTCCTCTGAGCATTAATTAATCATTTCCCCTTTCTCTTCTGACCTTTCTAGAGGATTTTAAACGTCTAAATGAAAAACTTAAGGAAAGCAATGCAACAAAGGGTGAGCTTCAGTTAAAACTGGATGAACTTCAAGCTTCTGATGTTTCTGTTAAGGTGAGAAACAAGTTAATTTCTAATGCACAAAATACAACGTTTTCTTTAAACTCACCTAAATTATATTTTAAGTATAGGCAAATTATCTGTAAAGTAATTGAAAGTTATATTTTTTTATTATTGGGATTAAGGTGTTTTTGGTTTTTTTGGGGGTATTAAGTTTTAAGACAATTTTGATTGAACTGTTTTGCTTATGGGGTATTTAAATTTCACATAATGCTTATCTGGTTCTTTTTTCTGTTAAGAATACATGCAAATACTTATTTCTGTTGTAAAATAAAATTCTGCCTGTGTCCCTTAGCTACACACAAAATCTTTTGAATAATCATATATTAATCTTTGACCATAAACCTTTTTTTCTCGGATTTTCTTAGTATCGAGAAAAGCGCTTGGAGCAAGAAAAGGAATTGTTACATAATCAGAATACTTGGCTCAATACAGAGTTGAAAACCAAAACTGATGAACTTCTGGCTCTCGGCAGAGAAAAAGGAAATGAAATTCTAGAGCTTAAATGTAATCTTGAAAACAAAAAAGAGGAGGTAAGTTAGTAAACTTACCAAAAAGCAAGTTGTTGGTTATAACTTATGTTTGTGTGCCAACTTATAAAAATTTATGTAGTGGAATACCTAATTAAATATTTTGTAAGATTAGGAATTCAAATGTGGAGGATATAACACATAAATAATTGGCCTAGAAAATTAACCAATTGCATTTAAATAAAGAACTTAGGGTATTCTTTGATGAATTTTGTTAATATCTTCTGTCTTATAGTATATCTTTCCTAAGATACATGTTTAAGAAGTGGTGGTTAGATTCTGTGAGCTTAATCCAAACATGTTCTTGTATGAACTATTATTTTTCATTTTCTTAAGCATTCATATTTTATATAAAATGCTTTTTTTAATAATTATTTATTTTTGGGAATGCTGGGTTTTCATTGTTGCACCCAAGCTTTCTCTAGTTGCAGCTTGTTGGGAGCCACTCTCTGCTTGCCGCTCCCAGGCTGTAGAATGTCAGTTCAGTAGTTGTGGCTTATAGGCTTAGCAGCCACATGGCATGTGGAGTCCTTCTACACCAGGGATCAAACCTGTGTCACTTGCATTAGCAGGCGGATTGTTTACCACTGGACCACCAGGGAGGTCCAAAAAATGCTTTTTTGGTAGGTGGGGATTATTTTGCTTTTACTTGGCAGTGAAACTTTGTATCAAATTAATTTCAGTTAATACAGTATCCACCACCACCCCCCACCCAACTCTGAATTTTTGTTTCTAGGTTTCTAGAATGGAAGAACAGATGAATGGCCTAAAAGCATCAAATGAGAATCTTCAGAAGCATGTAGAGGATCTGTTGACCAAACTGAAAGAGGTACAGTTGACCCCTTTAAAATGTCTCTTTTACAAAAATATTATAACACTCAAGAACCTGTTAATTTGTAAAATGATTGCATGTTTTGCACTGTTCCTAACACCATAAAATATCTAGAACACTTTTATATGTTGTAGTTAGGCTAAAATCACTAGAATCAGTTGTATACCACACCTAAAGTACTATCTAAAATTAAGTATGGTTAATTTTAATGACATTTAACTATTCTGCTTTAAGATAAAAATATCAAATATTTTATTCTTAAGGTAATTCATCACTATCATGACAACTGATTTTAATTTTAGTGGTGTTTTAATCTTTACCTCTTTACTTTCAAAACTGAATTTCTTATCTTGACATTTGGTAAGCATTCTAAATTCAGTTCAAATAAGACTCTTGTAATTGGTTTTTTGGTGTTTTGTTTTTGTTTTTCAGGCCAAGGAACAGCAAGCTAGTATGGAAGAGAAATTTCACAATGAATTAAATGCCCACATAAAACTCTCTAACCTTTACAAGGTAAGTACTCTACCATACATTTTCATGCTCTAATGTTGCATTAATGGATGCTGGGTAACTGCTTTAAGATTAAATTTTAGAGTGCTGCTGATGATTCAGAGGCAAAGAGCAATGAACTGACCCGAGCAGTGGACCAGCTACACAGGCTTTTGAAGTCAACTGGAGAAGGTAAGACACTTCAATTATGGGAAGATTGTTTTGTTTTTAGATAGAAGGTACTGTTTTCTTTACCCTTGTATAGATTTAGAGGTCAGATTAACTGTATTACGGACAAAATTTGATACAAGAAAGATTCGTAGATCAAATTTTAAATTCTGTTTCAGCAAATAGTATATTTGAAAATATAGGTAGCTAATGTTTTTCTGTTTTTTGCATCTAATAGCCTTATATGTATTCTGATTTCTAATAGGAAGTTTTTCTTCCATTTTTGAAACATTTACTTTGATAAATATTAATACATATGGGTTTATAGTTTGTGTACTGTCTTAATCCATAAGTAAGTCTTACTTTTTAAGTTATTTTTAAAGTCTTTGGTTTTCTTCTATACTTGCTTTTTTTTAAACGTAAATTATTTATGTATGATCTTTCCCAGTTATTTCTTGTGTTCTAGACATCTAAGATCATATTAAGCCAAAAAGATACTTAGAGCCACTGTTTTACAGCTTGAGTTCCCCTAGTTCCCCACTTTTACAAAAGAGACAGCAAAAGAAGAAATAGATTCAGTAGGCCGCACACCTCAGGAATTATAAGTACATTAAGAGCTTCCATTGAGTAATAACTATCAAGCACAGCGTCTATAGAATTTAATATTGTCTGCTGAAGGGAAAAATGATGACTATTCTATTACATTTTATAAACTCAAAGATTTTAATTATGTTTTTGGTTATTCTGTCTCTATAATGTTATTAGCCAGTAAAGGATTTCAAGAACATATCATAGAGGTGGAAGAATCTAAAGATCGAATGGAAAAAGAAATGCTTGAGAAAATAAGGAAATTAGAGAAGGAATTAGAGAATGCAAATGATCTGCTTTCTGCCACAAAACGTAAAGGTATGGGTTAGTAGACGGCTTATTAAAGGCTAGAAATACTAGAGCTTTCCTACGTAGTCCTCGCTTAACTTCACTAATAGTGTCTCTTATTTTCAGGTGTAAGTACCATTTGATCACACATGATTGTGTGTTAGTTTCCAGAAGAGTGTGTTTTAACTATTAATGCTACATGGTTTTTAAAATTGTGTTAAATGATTATTTGTTGTCATATTTTAAAGTCTTCCTAGGAATTTATACATAATGTACAGTAGGTGTCACTTTTTGCTTGTTTTGTAAGAAACATTAGTGGCTTTAGTTTGAAATTTTCGAAAAGTATACTAGATTTCCGTGTGTTGGCACAGGGGCCATCTTATCTGAAGAAGAGCTTGCAGCCATGTCTCCTACTGCAGCAGCTGTAGCCAAGATAGTGAAACCTGGCATGAAGTTAACTGAGGTAAGAATGATCTCAAATCTTGTTGTTTTCCATCAGCAAAAAGTGTTTAGACCTCTGTGACACTTACTCCCCCCAAAATTTATTCTCGTTGTTTAATGATTAATGGATCGTTTTAGGGAAGGCTTTCTTGGTTCCTGGTTCTGTGGAACATATAGTAAACATTTCCATCTTGTGTAATTGCTGATGGATGTTTGTAAAGAAGCTATACAGGCTATATTGTGCCTGGCTTCAAGTGATCTCTCTTCTTTCAGCTGTATAATGCTTATGTGGAAACTCAGGATCAGCTGCTTTTGGAGAAACTAGAAAACAAAAGAATTAATAAGTATCTAGATGAAATAGTGAAAGAAGTTGAAGCCAAAGCGCCAATTTTGAAACGCCAACGTGAGGAGTATGAGCGTGCACAGAAAGCTGTGGCAAGTTTATCCATTAAGCTTGAACAAGCTATGAAGGTTAGTTCCATTCCTAAATTTTAACTGTAGAAAAAATACATAGAAGAAATAATTTACTAAGTAGGATGGTTCTTTCTTAGAAATAAAGAATTTACCTCTAAAGCTAATTGCTTTTTCAATAGTAGGGTAATTGTATATTTTAAAGCTTGTCATTGTGTTATTAAACAGCTCTAATTGGAAAATGTTTTATCTTTATTCAGCTAACATTGAAAACCTTTAGCATTTTTTAAGACATTGGGGATGTTTTCTGTAGGGTTCTCTAGTGGTTGATAAATAGCCACAATCTCTTTTTGTAATAGAACTTTTCTAAATTTAGTAATGATCATTTTTGTCAGGCAGTTCTGATATTCTCTCTGGATATGATAATGCTGTTTGTCGAAAAGAACTCCTTTATAAAAATATCATTTCACAATTTGGCAAATCTTCATATACACTATTTTGTTACGGTTCCTCTGTGTATTAGAAGTACCAAGGAAGTCTGAGAATATTCTTTATTTCTTTAGATTCTTTTTTAATAGATACTGGTTTAAGAAGAGTGTTTGTATGCTGGCTTCCCAGGTAGTGCTAGTGGTAAAGAACCTGCCTGTCAGTGCAGGATATGTAAGAGACACGGGTTCAATCCCTGGATTGGGAAGATTCCCTAGAGAACAGCATGGCAACCCACTCCAGTATTCTAGCCTGGAGAATCCCATGGACAGAGGAGCCTAGTGGGCTACAGTCCATAGAGTCACAAAGAGTTGGACACTACTACACTACTGAAACATCTTTGCATGCACACGTGCACAATGTTTTATTAAGATACAGCTGTTAATGTTACTGAGAAATCTTTGAGAGTTATTAAACAAAATTTATTGAAGGAAATCAGTTAAATCAATTTGTATGTGCTGAATAGTATAAATGAATCTCTGTGTTTTGTGTGTGTGTGTTAGTCACTCAATCTGTCCAACTCTTTACGACCCCATGGACGGTAACCCACCAGGCTCCTCTGTTCATGGAATTCTCCAGGCAAGAATACTGGAGTGTGTAGTCATTACCTTCTCCAGAGGATCTTCCTGACCCAGGGATCGAACCCAAGTCTTCTGCATTGCAGGCAGATTCTTTACCATCTGAGCCACCAGGGAAGCCCAAATGTGCCTTAATTTGACTTAAACTTTTATTGCTGTTGTTATTACAATTTAGATGTCAGTTTAAATCAGGGTGTATTGTGTCTAATGGTCTCTTTTTCCTGAATCAAATCATGTCTAGCAGTCTTGCCTTGAGAGAATATGGGGTGTTAAGACACACCCCAGCCCCTCTGGTGTGGTTTAAAAAGAGGTCCTTTGGATCTGCTTGACTTGCTCATTGTTGAAAGTGAGCATTTTACCTGAAGCTTATTGTCTGAGGAGGTAGTATAGTGGAGGGCTTAAGAGTCAGGTAATAGTGGCTGTTCACTGTGGGAAAACCTGTTAATTCATCACTAATGTGCAGGTATAGTAATAAATACAAAGTTTTCTCATAACTTCCAAAAGCTTTAAAACTAATTTCAGTATCTTTTTTTGGTAGCCAAATCTTCTGTCTATAACATATATCATGTCCAGTCTAGATTCTGTGGTGCTCATTTCTCAGATTTCTAGAATTTTATAACCAAGTTACTTTCTTCCTTGGCATCCTAATTGATCCCAGTTTGAACTTAGGTTTGTGTCATTACCATTTTTCATGAATATTTGCCTGCTTCATTTTGTCTCATACTTGTTCCTACTGAAATTGGTTTATCCTTGTACCTTGAGGGCATTGTGCTCAGAGGCACTTGAAACACCAGGATAAATATAAGCCATCTTTCACTTGTATAGTATCTGTAACAATACATACTTTGTGAAATAATACGTATTATGTGAGAACAGTGCATTAAGAATCAAAATTTATATGAATTGGAGATAAAACATAAGATTTCAAAGATACTTTGTGCTTACATCAGGCTCCTTAAAACGGAGCTTAGGAGCTTACATCAAGCCCCTAAATCCCTACTGTGATGCAAAACGTTACTGTGATATGTTACCATTTTTCTTTTTTTTAACAGCCTTGTGACATTGGTTGCTGATTCTTTAAAATTAGTTCCCGATGCATTTTTTAATAAATCCAAGTCTTACCCAACGTTTTTTGCTTTTAATACTTATTTCTAGATAGTATAATAATGATTATCAGTGTAATGCAGTCTTTTGTTTTTGTCTTAGTAACAGAGTTTTTAGAGGGTGTTTGTTTGATCTCCAACATCATTTGATAATATACTATGAATTTGGTGTGGCTGTAACATTTTGATTCACAGTTAACTTGGGGGGAACCCCCTTCATTATCATATGGTGATGAACATTATAATATTGAGCTTATTTGAAATATTAAGAAATGTATTCGTATTTTTTAAGAAATTTCTCTTTAGAGGCTACTATATTATATAGAATATTTTAGAATTATAAGTTGATTACTGTGATATTTGAGCACTGTGTACTTTTGTTATTTGTGTAACTGCTATTTGTATGCATCTTAGAAGAAAATACAGAATTTTCACTTGACTTCATTTTAAAGGAGATTCAGCGATTGCAGGAGGACACAGATAAAGCCAATAAACATTCATCTGTGCTTGAAAGAGACAATCAAAGAATGGAAGTACAAATAAAAGATCTTTCACAACAGGTTAGTTTTTTGTTTCTTGTCCTATTTTATTTTGTTTTTTCCTGAACTGACTGCCTAGTAATGTTTGTTTCCAAGTATGTAAGATAGAACTAGTACATATGAAATTCTCATCAACTGAAAAAACTGCTCTAAATGAATTGCAATCTAGTCATTGTTTATTCTTAGTCCCTCCCTTTTTTCTTTTCTTTAAGCGTTTGATAAATTTTCAGTTTGAAGATAACTGGTTGTAATTAATGAAATAATCCCACAGTTCAAGTCTGAGAGTTAGCAGACTGGTGTGTATTCTTTCACATCTTACATGTACAGATACATGTGAGCATATATGAACATACGTAAGCATTCTTTGTTTTTACTGAAATAAAATCACTTATTTTGTATATGCATCTGTAAGTGCATTCCCCTAACACTTTTTTTTTTTTTTAGCTGATTAAGTTTGGAGATGTAGATCTGTTTTGTTCATATATTTTACCCTAATTTTTGTACGTAGAATGACTGAACAACAACAAATACACAAACACAAACATAGATAAAAATGTCACATGAATGAAGTTAGCATCTATTTCCCATGCTCCCCTTTTGCCCCACTGTGTAATACATATCTAAGCATGCAAGTGCAAGTGTACAGACACAATGGGTATATATTTCTGAATGTTTTATATGGTCATTGTTTTACAAAAATGGAACCATGCCTCTGGAATTATAATTTGACTTCTTTTTTAAAAATAACAATTTTCATTACATACTTTTCGTAGAAATGAGAAATAATTTTTCCAATTAAGATTTTCTTTATTTAAGTTCTTAATATCTAAAATGATAAGCTTGAAAATTAGTTTTTTTAAGATAATACTCCGTCGAAGGTGTTCGTAAAGTAACCTTGTCATTTGAAAATTTTCACTTCTAAACATTTCCAAAGTCACAACCAATGCTATTTGATAACATATTAAAACTCTTTCTTTTTTTTTAGATTAGAGTGCTTCTGATGGAACTTGAAGAAGCGAGGGGTAACCATGTAATCCGTGATGAGGAAGTAAGCTCTGCTGATATAAGTAGTTCATCTGAGGTAATATCACAGCATCTGGTATCTTATAGAAACATTGAAGAGCTTCAACAGCAAAACCAGCGTCTCTTAGTGGCCCTTCGGGAACTTGGGGAAACCAGAGAAAGAGAAGAACAAGAAACAACTTCATCCAAGTAAGCAATAGACTTACTTTGGTTAATTCACAAAAAAAAATTGATTGAAAACTTTTTGTGTGCTTTAAACAGTACTGGATATTGGGAATATAGTGATTTAGGAGAAAAAAATAAAATCAAGCAACCGTATTGCTCAAAAATTCTACTCTCAAGGACCGCAGTTTTTGGATGAGATGGTTAGTAAGTGAGATCGATAATAAGATCAATAAATAGATTATTTTAGTTCAGTGTGATTTGTGCAGTAATAGAGAAAAGCCTTTCATGAGAGTGTAGAGGTGTGAGACCCAGCCTAGATTTGGGGGAACAGACCTGGCTTCATGAAGAAGATACTTAAGAATAACTCAAAGGAAAGAATCTTTTGAAATAATGGTTTTGTTGCTAGAGAAGGAGGAATGGCTATGAAAGCAAGAAGATTGGAATTTGGACTCAGTGGAATTGGTTTGATTTCTGCAAACAAATTTTTCAGATGACCTTGTTGAGTACCTGAGTCCTATGTAGTGGGGATTTTAAAAGCTATTCTTAAAATAGCAACAAAAGAAGGAAAGGATAAGAGAGATGAAAATACTGTGCTTAATGACAGGTGATAAAATGCTTAGTCAGTTTACGGTAGAAATTATAGCTGCCTCTCAATCTCAGTCCTGTTAAATAGACTTGATTTATTTTCCTGCAGAATTTCCGAGCTTCAGGCCAAACTTGAGAATGCCCTCACTGAATTGGAACAACTCCGAGAGTCACGGCAGCATCAAATGCAGCTTGTTGATTCTATAGTTCGTCAGCGTGACATGTACCGAATTTTGTTGTCACAGACAACGGGAGTTGCCATTCCTTTGCAGGGTAGGAGTTTTTATATGTTATCTTAAAAGTTTCCAAGTATTTCTGGGAAGTATTTCTGAAATGTATATTAGAGAATGGATTTTGCTACGTAAGCAATGTCTACTCTAATGATGATAACTTCAAATGTGGCTACCATGTATGAGTGATTGTAATACATCATCAGTTCTAAAATACACCATTATTTTAGGTAAGAGAAATGCTGATCATTGTTGCAAAGGATGTGTCTGAGAGTCAATGAATTATATTACTTATTTTTGTTACGTTTTAACATTTAGCCTGCAAAAATTACCTTTATTTAACTAGAAGTCATAAATAATTGTAGTAAGTTATTTAGTGGGTTCTTTGTTTCATAATTTCTGTAAAATTGTGGTTTAATTTAAATAAGTCAGCCTATTGACTTCTGATAATGATGTATTTTGTGAAGAGGTGTTACATCATTCTTTTACATTTCTGAAGCTTCAAGCTTAGATGATATTTCTCTTGTGTCAACTCCAAAACGCTCAAGTACATCACAGACTGCTTCCACTCCTGCTCCAGTGATTGAGCCAGCAGAGGCTGTAGAAGCTAAGGCTGCACTTAAACAGGTAAAATACCCCTAACTTGACACCTTTTTCTTGAGTCACATTTTTGAGAACATGGACTGTCATCTAATAATTTCTCTAATGTTTAGCTGCAGGAAATTTTTGAGAACTACAAAAAAGAAAAGGCAGATAATGAAAAAATGCAGAATGAGCAGCTTGAGAAACTTCAGGAGCAAGTCACAGATTTGCGATCACAAAATACCAAAATCTCTACCCAGCTAGATTTTGCTTCTAAACGGTAACTTTTCTTTTCAAAAGTTAAGTCTAAACATAATACTTGATATTCATTGGAATCAAATTCAAGGGTTAGTTTGTGATATTACTTTTGTTAGTGGATTCTGATCCAGGTTGAGAAATTACAAGGGTTCATTTTTCCCTTTTGATTACTGGTTCCTGTGAATGTTACTAAGGGGTCCAGCTAAGTTCATATAAGGAATGTTTCTGTTTTTCCTTCCTGAGATTAAAGGACATACTATTTCCATAGGACTTAATTATTTTGATTAAGGAGGATAAGAGAAGTGTGAAAAATTTCATTCAGCCTTTTCTAGTCTAGGAAGAAGAGAAGCAGGCACTAGAGTTAATTTTAGGAAAATTGACTTTTTTGGTCACTTGCAGAGGAATAACAGTAAATTTCATTCCGTAGTTAACAGATCCTTTGAATAGTTATCAGTTTATCAAGTTAGGAAAATCTTATTTCTTTGTATACTACATGATCAGACTGTTCTTGCAAGTATGGCCACAGTCTCTGTAGTTTCCAACAGTTTGATATCCCAGTAAAAGCACCATTTTCCCCCCATGTTGATATCTCTAGCTAGCCGCTTTCTAAGCTTTTAAGCACATAGGACTTAAGCACGTACAGCAGTAAGATGAAGAATTATAGATGGGAAAAAAAGGATTGACAAAAATCCGTCACTAACCACGCATTAATACCTTAAATTGCATACTGCATTGTGATGGGTTTCTTCCTGTATGAACGTTATATTGACATTACTTTGAATATGATTAAAATGCTTATACACGAGTACGATTAAAAAGTTAATTCAGCATGAAATGCAGTGCTTATTCAGAATTTGAACTGAACTGCTAAACTTTGAGATTAGAAAAAAGAATGAATATTTTTACATTATTGCACGTCATATTTTTCATATTATCAATCATTAAATTAAGTTCTTGTGAAACTCAAGAAATTGAGCTAGGATACAGTATTTCATTTGCTTACAGAATTATTTTTCTTTCATATAAGTTATGAAATGCTTCAAGATAATGTTGAAGGATACCGTCGAGAAATAACATCCCTACATGAGAGAAATCAGAAACTCACTGCAACAACTCAGAAGCAGGAACAGATCATCAACACAATGACTCAGGATTTGAGAGGAGCTAACGAAAAGCTAGCTGTTGCAGAAGTGAGGCCAATTTCTGTCATCTGTCTTGTGTTATGAGTTGGATTTGACACTTGTTTTTTAATTATTACTTTGATTTTACTGGTTGGTATAATGTAGATTTTTGAGGTTTGTGGATTATACATCCTTATCAAATAGTTTCCTGGCATCCACCAGTCCATCAGAGCAGTTGGGTGATCATTTCTAGTAAAAGGGGAAAGGGAGAGAAATTTGTTTTTCTGGGCTAAGATTTCTATGGTTATAACAAAGATTATGGATGGATATTTTATCCATTCTTGCTCATTTCTAGTAAAAAAAAACAGTATAAAAATTTCAATAGCATTGAACTCTATTCCTGAATTGCAACATAAATGTAAATGTCAATCAGAAATTTACAGTACTTTCAAATTAAATTCTAAAATCTTTGATAATAGATTGTCATAACAGTGTTTTGCTTTTTATAAACTTATTTCTCACAACTATTTAATCATTATTTATGATCTCAGTATAGTTATTCCCCCATTTTACTTATCGAAAAGGACTCAGAAGCTAAGTAATTTGCCCGTTTAGGTGCCATCATGAGATACGAGTTGGTTGCGACTTAAAATCTAACTTTTCTAATTCTGTTGGCTCTGTTATTTCTATCTTGTCCCCACCCCTTTGTGGAGAATAGACAGCAGCACTGTTTCAAACTGGTGGAGTAAGTTTTATGATTGATAGTTTTTGACTCATCCTGTAAATATGAATACTTTGAGGATACTGATTGTCAGCAACACCTTCTGTATTCTCTGAGATTCAGAGGGTACTCTTCATGGGGGAAAAAAGTTCAAATAGATAAGTCAGCACTCAAACAGATACTTAGAAGCCAAGTTTAGTTTCTAAAACTTGCATAGTTTAATAGTATGCAGGTGTGACTAATGCATAGATTTGCAATTTTGCCTCTTATACTCTGGCATTTTAGATTTTTTGTTGTTTTTTAAAAATCTTGATTTGCTCTACCAAAGATAATATAACTAGTTGTGGTAATTGTAAGAATTTTTCCTTTGATTTATTGGTATTTCCAATAATATTTGTTTCATAATTCAGTACATGAAACTTTTATATTGTGTTATTACATTTGACACATGTTTTTCAACATTTTTTTCTTTAATTTGTTCTTGACTCAAGGTAAGAGCAGAAAACCTGAAAAAAGAAAAGGAAATGCTTAAATTGTCAGAAGTACGTCTTTCTCAGCAAAGAGAATCTTTGTTGGCCGAGCAAAGAGGGCAAAACTTACTGCTTACTAATCTGCAAACAATTCAGGTAACCAAATAAAAAAGGGATAAGTAGAAAAAAATTTTTAAGTTAAATTTGAATAATTTTAACATTGTGTTCTCTCAGTTTTCCTAATGAGAACACTTATGTCATTTTTGTCATGCATTATGATGATCATTGAATTTTGAAGTTTTTAAATAAACAGTATTTTAAATAAAGCATTGAAAGAGAACTGACTGAAGCCAGGCAGTTGTCAGTTTTGATCCTCAGGTCTATATTTGCAGAGTCCTTCCTATACAGTTTAATTGTTTACAAGATTAAATCTTTGGTTTATATTCTTCAAAACGTCAAGAAATCTGGCTATGGTAATATAGTTCTTATTTTCCATGTTAAATAGATGTTTTACTATGGAAAATGTCAAAATACCTTCTTGGTAAATGTTTTAGATCTTAACTGCTTCATGTAGAAATGAGTTGTATTCCTGTAATTTCCAGTTACCTTTGCTTTTTTGTTGTTGTTCATTTGCTTTTACTTTTTTCTTAACCAAAATCTTTTTTTTTTTTAATCCTAGGGAATATTAGAGCGATCTGAAACAGAAACCAAACAAAGGCTTAGTAGCCAGATAGAAAAACTGGAACATGAAATATCTCATCTAAAGAAGAAGTTGGAGAATGAGGTGGAACAGAGACATACACTTACTAGAAATCTGGATGTGAGTCTTATCAGTGTTCTGAGTTTCTATAGAATATTTATGTTTAAAAATCAAGCTCATGTTGAAGCATAGTCTTAAAGAGATCTCTTACAAACTCTTAAGTTTTTCTTGCCTTTTTGTATGACTAGTAATTTTTCATTGAGTGCCATAACATTATGAGTTTTATCCGGAGGGGTGCCGGATATTTTATTTTTTTTAAATCTTGAGCTTTGTCCTGGACTGCAGTTAAGTTAGCTGAAAATAGAAAATAGTTTGATTCTCTTGAGTCTGTTTTTTATGATTTATTAGGCAAGCTCAACTTTAAGTGTAAAAAATAGAGACAAATAGATTCAAGGGATTTAGATTTGATAGTGCCTGAAGAATTATGAAAGAGGTTCGTCAAAAACCACTACAATATTGTAAAGTAATTAGCCTCCAACTAATAAAAATAAGTGAAAAAAAATTTAAAAAAAAAGAAAATAGCAAAAAAACCAAACAAACAAAAAAAAAAGAGGTTCGTGACATTGTACAGGAGGCAGTGATCAAGACCATCCCCAAGAAAAAGAAATGCAAAAAAGCAACATGGTTGTCTGAGGAGGCCTTTTACAAATAGCTGAGAAAAGAAAAGAAGAGAAGCTAAAGACAAAGGAGAAAAGGAAAGATATACCCATTTGAATGCAGAGTTACAAAGAATAGCAAGGAGAGATAAGAAAGCCTTCCTCAGGGATCAATGCAAAGAAGTAGAGGCAAATAATAGAATGTGAAAGATTAGAGATCTCTTCAAGAAAATTAGAGATGCCAAAGGAGTATTTCATGCAAAGATGGGCTCAATAAAGGACAGAAATGTTATGGACCTAACAGAAGCAGAAGATATTAAAAAGAGGTGGCAAGAATACCCAGAAGAACTATACCAAAAAGATCTTCATGACCCAGTTAACCAACGATGAAGTGATCACTGACCTAGAGCAAAGTCTAGTGGGCCTTGGGAAACACTACTACAAACAAAGCTAGTGGAGGTGATGGAATACCAGTTGAGCTATTTCAAATCCTAAAAGATGACGCTGTTAAAGTGCTGCACTCAATATGCCAGCAAATTTGGAAAATTCAGCAGTGGCCAGGGGACTGGAGAAGGTCAATTTTCATTCCAGTCCCAAAGAAAGGCAATACCAAAGAATGTCCAAACTGCCACACAATTGCACTCATCTTACACGCTAGCGAAGTAATGCTCAAAATTCTCCAAGCCAGGCTTCAACAATATGTGAACCGTGAACTTCCAGATGTTCAAGCTGGATTTAGAAAAGGCAGAGGAACCAGAGATCAAATTGCCAACATCTGTTGGATCATAGAAAAAGCAAGGGAGTTCCATAAAAACATCTACTTTTGCTTTATTGACTATGCCAAGGCCTTTGTATGGATCACAGCAAGCTAGAAAATTCTTCAAGAGATGGGAATACCAGACCACCTGACCTGCCTCCTGAGAAATCTGTATAAGGTCAAGATGCAACAGTTAGAACTGGACATGGAATGGCACACTGGTTCCAAATCAGGAAAGGAGTACGTCAAGGCTGTACATTGTCACCCTGCTTATATGCAGAGTACATTATGCGAAATGCTGGGCTGGAAGAAGCACAAGCTGGGATCAAGATTGCTGAGAGAAATATCAATAACCTCAGATATGCAGATGACACCACCCTTAACGGCAGAAAGTGAAGAGGCATTGAAGAGCCTCTTGATGAAAGTGAAAGAGGAGGGTGAAAAAGTTGGCTTAAAACTCAACATTCAGAAAACTAAGATCATAGCATCTGGTCCCATCACTTCATGGCAAATAGTTGGGGAAACAGTGAGAGATTTTACTTGTGGGGGCTCCAAAATCACTGCAGATGGTGACTGCAGCCATGAAATTAAAAGACGCTTACTCCTTGGAAGAAAAGCTATGACCAACCTAGACAGCATATTAAAAAGCAGAGACATTACTTTGCCAACAAAGGTTCATCTAGTCAAAGTTATTGTTTATCCAGTAGTCATGTATGGATGTGAGACTATTAAAATGTGGACTACTATGTGGACTACTAAAAAAGCTGAGCGCCGAAGAATTGATGCTTTTGAACCGTGGTGTTGGAGAAGACTCTTGAGAGTCCCTTGGACTGCAAGGAGATCCAACCAGTCCATCTTAAAGGAAATCAGTCCTGAATATTCATTGGACAAACTGATGTTTGAAGCTGAAACTCCAATACTTTGGCCACCTGATGTGAGGAACTGACTCATTTGAAAAGACCCTAATGCTGGGAAAGATTGAAGGTGAGAGGAGAAGGGGTCGACAGTGGATGAGGTGGTTGGATGGCATCACCGACTCAATGGGCATGAGTTTGAGTAAGCTCCGGGAGTTGGTGATAAACAAGGAAACCTGGCGTGCTGCAGTCCATGGGGTTGCAAAGAGTCAGACACGACTGAGCGACTGAACTGAGCCAAGGCAGTGTCTTCCTGAGTTCTAGTCCCAGAGTCCAGTGAATTAAGAGCTTTTTCAGTCAGGCTGCTGAAAACAGGCTTTATTCCTGACTTGCTCTGAGGACCAGAGAGTCTTTGTCTTCAGACCACTCCAGTGCCTATGTGATTCTTTACGCTGTCTGGGGTATTTTCACAGGCATGCACTGATCACTCTTTTGCTGAATATTCAAGAAGGGATCCTGTGCAAGTCTCCACAGTACTCTGTCTGGGCAGCTCTCATCTCTGATTTTCCTTCTGTCTGATGAATTCAAGCTGATTTAGCCTTCTTCTCTGAGTTCTATGTTCCCGGTTCATGGAGTCTGTGGCCTCATTTACCTTTCCCTGTGCCATAGCCTGGACACTCTTCAATCAGTGATCAATAAGCTGAGAAACTGTAGGGCTCATCTCTTCTGTTTCCTGTCTCTGTTGTTTCGAAGTGTTTTGTCTGTTTTTTGTTGTTGATTTTTTTTTTTTGGTGGTTTCAGTTCAGGAGTTAAATATCAGTTCTGTTGCTCTGTTTTAGCCGGTTTAAAAGTTCTGCATAAAGGTAACTTGAACTTCTAGTTACTTAAGAACTGAAAGATAGTGTTTGTAGGGTTAATGTATTTTTTTCTTATAGGTTCAACTTTTAGATACAAAGAGACAGCTGGATACTGAGACAAATCTTCATCTTAACACAAAAGAACTGTTAAAAAATGCTCAAAAGGAAATTGCTACATTGAAACAGCACCTCAGTAATATGGAAGTCCAACTTGCTTCTCAGTCTTCACAGAGAACTGGTAAAGGTAAATAATTAAGTAGGCTGATGAAAGTACCTCTTTCGGTTTGTAACATATCCTATAAATAAATAGCCTTTTTTTTCAGTGATACTAACAAAAGATTTAAACAAAACAAAAACTTTACTCTTCATACGGTAAAGCCCAGTTTCCCACCTAAATTAATAAATACACAGACTTGAAAGATTCAGAATAGTTGTACATATGGCAGCTGACCAAGATATGCTTTTAGTTTTCCTGTTATTGAAACCATTTCATTGATGCTTTAAGAATGTTTCTCTTGTGGAGGATTGAAACTTTGAATTTTTAACTCTCCCTTTTGAGATGAAGTTACTTGCTAAATTTGTAATGATAAGGCTAACTTACAGAAATCATGGATTTGTTTGATCTCTTTAGAACAGTATTCCTAATCTTTGCTCATTGACAGCTGCAGGGAAAAGGTTTGTTTCATTAGATTTTGCTACTCTTTGTCAATACATTATTTCAAATGCAAACCCATTGAGTCCAAGTAATCTTTCTACATGGTCTTATTTATTTCTTAATACAGAAGAAATTTAAAACATAAATATACATGTGTATGTATGTGATATATATTGTGTATATATAATTTTCCAGTCATATGGTAAGAAAACATTCCTTTTAATCTGTAATTTCTTCCTTTTCTGTGAATTTTAGAATGAAAATTATGCTAAATGTTTTAAGCTGTATGGTTTTGGCATAAACAATGGTTTAAATAAATTAAGAATGTTAATTTCTACAAGTAGCTATTTCAGTTTAGTGGAAATATTTTATATTATCTTTTAAATACTTTTTAAAAACAAATATTTGTAACAATAGAGTTCAAATACTTAAACATTTTTGTTTTTAAAGAAATAACCTACTGACAGTAACCTGTTTTTATTATGGTGTTCAGCATAGGTAGAAAAAGTTCTAGATAGTTAAATACATCTACATCTCAGCCTTAATTCTAATTTCACAAATTCTTTAACAGCAGTCATCTTTAATATCATTTAAAATGTTAATTTTAAGAAAGCCGTTATATCTATTAGGTCAGCCTAGCAACAAAGAAGATATGGATGACCTTCTGAGCCAGCTAAGGCAGGCAGAAGAACAGGTGAATGACTTGAAGGAAAGACTCAAAACAAGCACTAGTAATGTGGAACAGTATCGTGCAATGGTTACTAGTTTGGAAGAATCCCTCAACAAGGAAAAACAGGTATATACAATTTTGAAATCAGTTTGCATGTACTTTTTTTTAAAGTTAGGATGTGTAAGGCACTGTGTCAAAGTGAGGGTTCACCTGGCATTGCACTTGCCTCTAACAAGCGCTTAAGTCTAATAAGCCAGATAGAACAAAAAAATCACACAAAATTTGTAGAACATGGGAAGTATATTCCTGTAGAAAAAGTACAGATGAAATGCTGATGTGAGTGGGTGGTAGGTGAGATTGTCTTTTGAGTATGCATGACTTCACAGGGGAGATGGCATTTTTGCCTTGAAGGAAAGCATCATTTGAATAGTAAAGGTCGGAAGTTATTCCTTGTAATACGCACTATTAGCTGAGATAGGAAGGCCAGTGTATTCCATTTGTGAATTTTAGTATGTTTTAAATTTAGCTTAGGCTAGTCTTGCCTTCTGAGATGGCCCACACAGTCTATGAACAGAGTTTCTCTCTAAATAAATCCCCTTCTTACCTATCAAAATAAATAAATTTAGCTTTGATTTGGGGAAAGTAATTGTATGATTTTAAGTTTATGTATTCTTTGTGCCCTACTGTTGGGTTGATGGTGAAGGTGACAGAAGAAGTACGTAAGAACATTGAAGTTCGCTTAAAAGAGTCAGCTGAATTTCAGACACAGCTGGAAAAGAAGTTGATGGAAGTAGAGAAGGAAAAACAGGAACTTCAGGATGACAAGAGAAAAGCCATAGAAAGCATGGAACAACAGGTAAATTAGGTTATTACCATACCAATCACTTTTTCTGTTGTAAGAATTTAGATTCTTTTATCTAGCTCATTAATTACCATTCAGTTATTCCCAGCAGATACTGATTGAACACATACCTTATATAACTATTTTAGTTTTATATTTTACTGTGGTCTGTACATGTTTCCTTTTGGATATTTGAGGCTACTTTATGGTACTAGATATCAGTGTTGCTTTTCAGAAGCCTCTGCCTAAAAATTTACTTCTGTACACATTTTTAATAACATGGAGTGAATATAAGCCTGCAAAATGTGCACAGTATATCAGGTGATAAGCTATTTAAACTTAATAAGTCTTTGGACTACTTGTATTTTTAAAAACCTAACTTCAATAATTTTAAAGTAAATTTGCAGTTAACTCTTGGTTTTAATCTTGTTCTTCAATTTAGTTATCTGAATTAAAGAAAACACTCAATAGTGTTCAGAATGAAGTACAAGAAGCTCTTCAGAGAGCAAGCACAGCTTTGAGTAATGAACAGCAAGCCAGACGGGACTGTCAGGAACAAGTAAGTGTCACTCAGTCAGTTATTGGAAAGTGAGCTTTGATCTTAGGGCACAGTTCTTCAAGTATAGTAATGCATTTGGGGGATTGGTGCATTTTATAAAACATGCAAGTTATTTCCACTCTTGGGGCACTTGGAATAAGATCAACTGAAAAGTATAGATGAAAGCTAAAAGTAAGGCCAGGTTTCTCCTGCTGTCCAGAAGTAGAACACTCCTGTGAAAGCTGAAATGGCATAAAGTGAAGAAATAGTTATCTCAGGTCACATCTTCCTGATGGAAACACAGATTAAATGGAGATAAAACACAGACGCTCACAGTCCAAAGCTATGATGGCTTGATGCTGAGATTCTGAGTGTAATTCCTGGGGAAGGAACTTGGCGGTGCCCCTTTTGCTACTCAGGGTGCTCACTGCCTCAATAATGGCATCTACTAAACAAATGTTGAACACTGTTTTCACTTTTCTGTAAAAGCAGTAGTCCTCTTTGGATTTCTTTTGTTTAGCAGAAACAGATACTAACCTAGGTCTTCCATAAAAGCAAAGAGGCATATAGCAAATTTTGGAGGAAAAAAGAGATGTCTTTAGAGCAATGTCCATTAATAAAACAACATTGGTAAATGAAGAAAATATATAAAAATAGGAGTAGAAGATTGAACGTGTACTTTTTGCAAGCATTCTTTCACTATTGCAGTGCTACACTAAGTCTAGTTGTAAAGCTTGTATAGACAAGATAGAGATTCTTTTCCTCAGCCAAACAGGGATATTTTGAAAACATTGTTAATGAATTACTGAACTTACACAGATTTCTATTCACCACTGTTTATAAGCTTTAACAGTACAAAATCACATTATTTAAGTATATATACACACATGCACACACATATATACATAATACTGCTTTTTATAGTTTGTTATGAATAAGAGATGATAAAACAATTCAGGAAAATGAGAATTATTGAAATGGTAGAATGGGAAAGGAATACATGCAAGGATATTGGTAACATTCTCATTTTTATGATTGGTGGTATGTTAATAGCATATTACTTAACATGCATAATATGTATATGTATCAGGATTATTTTAAAAATGGAGTACAAGGGAAAGTGCTTCACACTGAAGGTAAATTAGACAAAAGTGAATTATCATTGGCTTATTGCCAACCATTGTAATATTGGAAATTAGAATTAAAAAAATGTATCCATAAAAAAAAATGTATCCATGATTCAGTATTCAAATAAATTATTTTCATTTCCCTTTTTCACTTTGTGTGTATATATGCATATATTTTATGTAACTGAGTTATATTTAGTCTTTATTTCATAAAGTCTGTTCCAAGTTACTACCTCATCTTTCTAAGTTTCATTTTGAACAGTTGTTTAACACTTCATCAAATAGGTGCAGCATAATTTTTCATTATTCTCTTAAATATTTTGGAACATTGAGATTGTGTTCACGTTTATTGCTATAAGTAACACAGTGTACATCTTTTCAAAGACTGGCCTTATGGAATCTGTGTCAATGGGGCAATAATTCCTTTCAGGCTAAAATAGCTGTGGAAGCTCAGAATAAGTATGAGAGAGAATTGATGCTACATGCTGCTGATGTTGAAGCTCTCCAAGCTGCCAAGGAACAGGTTTCCAAAATGGCATCAGTGCGTCAGCATTTGGAAGAAACAGCCCAAAAAGCAGAATCACAGTTGTTGGAATGTAAAGCATCTTGGGAAGAGAGAGAGAGAATGTTAAAGGTATTGTTCATAATAGAATGTTCTGAGAAATTGAAAGGTTTGGTGTTTTTTTATTGTTTTTTAACATACATTGGAAAATCTGCTATTATATGATAGACTCTTGGCTTATAGGATGAAGTTTCTAAGAGTGTGTCTCGCTGTGAAGATCTAGAAAAACAAAACAGGTTACTTCATGATCAGATTGAAAAATTAAGTGACAAAGTCGTTTCCTCAATGAAGGAAGGTGTACAAGGTCCATTGAATGTATCTCTCAGTGAAGAAGGAAAATCCCAAGAACAAATTTTAGAAATTCTCAGGTAAATCCAATATATTCTTAATGCTTTACTTCTATGATGAGCAACAATTATGTAAGTTACACTGTATGTGTATAAATGAGGCCAGTGGAAATTATATGCTATTTAGGTAAATAAATATAAAGCTCATTTTGTCACATAGAGTCAACAAACCCACTACCACCCAATTAGTGGTCACTTTTGACATTTAGACATATGCTGATTTAAATAAGTGAGTAAAAGTTGAATCTGACAATAAGAACTTGAATGGATTCCTTAGAAAAGTAAATGCCTTTCAGATTTATTTTAAAGATAGAAACCACTGTCTGTAATAAAGTGTATCTTCTATTATTATTTTTTAATGAAAATAGTTTTTAAAGTGAATAATTTTGTTATCTTAAAAATTATCCAAGTTTTTGAATGTTTTTACTGGCGTTTATCTATTCAAGTAACATCTTACATATTTTTATAGATTTATACGACGAGAAAAAGAAATTGCTGAAACTAGATTTGAAGTGGCTCAAGTTGAGAGCCTGCGATATCGACAAAGGGTTGAACTTTTAGAAAGAGAGCTGCAGGAACTGCAGGATAGCCTAAATGCTGAAAGGGAGAAAGTTCAGGTATGTATCCTAAGCTTTAAGAAGGCACTTGTTAAATCAAGAGAGGTACTCATTTCAGTTTCTCGCAGCATAAAATTTAGTTTGAAATTAAACTCTTAAACTCGTAAGTTCATTAGATGTTAAACATTGGCACAGTATAGTGATAAGAGACTAATGATAACCAAGACTACCTGGTTTCAAATTCTAGTTCATACCATTCAAATGTGTTACTTGGGCACATTGTTTAACTTCCTTGCTCTTAAACTTCCTTGTCTGTAATATGAGGGTGATAAAAATAGTGAGAATTTAGTTAGTGCACATGAAACTTTGGAATTATGTCTGGTACACACTGAATGCTTAATTTCAGTTATCTTTATTTACTACTATAATTGTCGTTATAGAAATTAGTCATCTACAAAAAATGGTTGGTTGAAATTGCTATGGAATTTTCTTTTTCTCAGCAGAGGTATAAAATGTAGTCAAAACAGTCAACCAAAGCGGGGGAAAAGGGTGTTTGGTGAATGTATGATCACAACACAAGCTCAACTCAGTCCACCCAAGCAACCGAAACCTTATTATTGGTTAACCTCATTCTGAGGAGATGCAGTAATATAGCTCTACATCTAGAAAGAAGGAAATTAAGACCTTGAATCATTTATCTTCTTTTAACTGATAGTTGGAATGGCTACTAGAGAGAAACCGTGAAACAGGAGAAAGTGGATAATTGAACAAGTAAACTTAAGGGATTTACGTTTTCAGACAGAAATGAAAAGTTCCAGAATTACATCCTATTGAGAAAACAACTCAAATTCAAATATCTCACTATGGAAATAATAAACAGACCTTCTGATTCAGTGGAGCTAACACTTGCAGGAAAGAGCAGAATCAGGGTTTCTAATGATTGTATATTCTTTCAGTCTCTTGTGTTTTCTTTGCGTCCTTTAGGCTACATAAAGGCAAATCATACTACAAAATACCCAGCTCAACCAAGTCTTTCATACAAAGGGAGAGAGTCATGAAGTAACCTAAGTTATATCAAAAATAATGTCTATCTAAGTCAAGCAGTGTAGCATGGCAACCATGAATGATAGCTTTAAAAATGGTGAAGGTATAAAGTAATACATGCAAAAAATGGATAATTATACTCAGAACAGAAAAAATGTTCTTCACGAGTGAACAAGTATTCAGTAAAATTGCTCAGAATCAAAGTGATGAAACAATCAAGTGAAATGAAAAAGAGTTTGAAAAAGGGGGAAAACAGAGGACCAAAATAACATCCTTTTAGAACTGTTGGTGAATTCAGTGTAGCAAGAAAAAGAAATGGGAAGATAGAGGTCTGGATTATGTTTTTACCTAATGTAAATAACTATTTGTTGGTGAGATTTATAGTATCTTTTTACTTTCATCTTTTAATTTCTTGCATATTTGAACCCTCTAATTGGCATGAATCACAGAAAAATAAACATGTAAGACTCCTAAAAATTTGTTTTAAAAGTTGACATTTAAATCCTTTTTACTTTTATAGGAAAGATTAGAGCTGGTGGGAAAAGATAGATCTTAATCTGTTGGTATATGTTGCTGTACATATATGTTTGAAATCTTTAGGTAACTGCAAAAACAATGGCCCAGCATGAGGAACTGATGAAGAAAACCGAAACAATGAATGTAGTCATGGAGACCAATAAGATGCTGAGAGAAGAGAAGGAGAGGCTGGAACAGGATCTACAGCAGATGCAAGCCAAGGTTTGTAATTTACAAATGAAGAGTAGAGACATATTTTTAGTAATGTTATAAATAAATTTTCACATCAGGTATTTAAAAAAATACTGAAACTATTTTCAGGTCAGGAAACTGGAGTTAGATATTTTACCCTTACAAGAAGCAAATGCTGAGCTGAGTGAGAAAAGCGGTATGTTGCAAGCAGAGAAAAAGTTATTAGAAGAAGATGTAAAACGTTGGAAAGCACGTAACCAGGTAAATTTAGTCAAACCCATTCCAAAACATAAAAACATGTTGATTTAATATAACAGGGTAAAATTTAAGAGGATAAAAATATATAATAAGCTAGTGGGAAGTATTTTATGTTCATCAGTGAAAGTCCAGTGTGTTTGTTACATATACCTATGTGTCAGGCATTAAGCTTATAACTACATTTTTGAAGTTTTAGTTATATCGTGTGTATTTTTTAAAAAGCTAAATTGTCTATTTGTACTCCAAATTTAGGCTTTTGCTTTATCTTTAAAAATGTGTTTGTACATGAAAAATGGATTTATATAATTCATTGAAGTACTTTAAGAAGACTTGTTCACTGCAATATTTTGGGGGTTGGGGGAGAGAAGATAAAACCATATAGCATAGTGTTTGGCTTACCTGGTGTCTCAGACGATAAAGAATTTGCCTACAGTGCAGGAGACCTGGGTTCAATCCCTGGATCGGGAAGATCCCCTGGAGAAGGAAATGGGAACCCACTTTAATATTCTTGCCTGAAAAATCCCTTGGACAGAGAAGCCTGGCAGGCTACAGCCCATTGGTTCACAATGAGTCAGACACAACTGAGCAACAAAATGCACACACACATTCAGTTCAGTTCAGTTCAGTCACTCAGTCGTGTCTGATTCTTTGCGATCCAATGGACTGCAGCACGCAAGGCTTCCCTGTCCATCACCAACTCCTGGAGTACTCAAACTCCTGTCCATCACATTGGAGATGCCATCCAACCATCTCATCCTCTGTTGTCCTCTTCTCCTCCCACCTTCAGTCTTTCCCAGCATCAGGGTCTTTTTCAATGAGTCAGTTCATCAGGTGGCCAGAGTATTAGAGTTTCAGCTTCAGCATCAGTCCTTCCAGTGAATATTCAGGACTGATTTCCTTTAGGATGAACTGGTTAGATCTCCTTACTGTCCAAGGGACTCTCAAGAGTCTTCTCCGACACCACAGTTCAAAAGCATCAATTCTTCGGCACTCAGCTTTCTTCACAGTCCAACTCTCACATCCATACACGACCACTGGAAAGACCACAGCCTTGACTAGACAGACCTTTGTCGGCAAAGTAATGTCTCTGCTTTTTAATCTGCTGTGTAGGTTGGCCATAGCTTTTCTTCCAAGGAGCAAGCGTCTTTTAATTTCATGGCTGCAGTCACCATCTGCAGTGATTTTGGAGCCGCCACAAATAAAGTCTCTCACTGTTTCCATTGTTTCCCCATCTATTAGCCATGAAGTGATGGGACCGGATGCTGTGATCTTAGTTTTCTGAATGTTGAGTTTTAAGCCAACTTTTTCAATTCACTCTCCTCTTTCACTTTCATCAAGAGGCTGTTGAGTTCTTTGCTCTCTGCCATAAGGGTGGTGTCATCTGCATATCTGAGGTTATTTGATATAACCTCACATACTATACACACACATAGTGTGGTTAGAAGCTGTAGCTCTATTCAGAGAAGAAGTTGGAAATCTGCCTTACCTCCTACTAGCTATGTGCTTTGTGAAAATGAGGACATTAATCTTCCTCAGACAATTTTCCTTGAATTTGTAAATGAGGGTATCATTTACAGAGGAATCACCCTGTTCATTTTACAAAAATTAAATGAAGCAGTTCACCCAACACCTAGAAAATGCTCTAAAGAACTACTCATATCTGAATAGGATTTTAAAATTTTAGAGCCCCTTCATGCTTTTTTTCATTCACGCAAAGAGTCTGAAAAATCCAGAAAGGATAATCTGTCCCAAGTTTAGATATATTCCTGTTAAATTATGCTTCCTTCCTTTCTGGTTAATGGAATCAATTGCATTTAGGATTATTTTCATTTTCTTGTTTGTAATGCATATTGAACTTTTTTTCCCCATATATGTCACTTTAATGAAATTGGGTATTTAATATTAAAAGATTATAGATTCTTTGGATCCCTTTATTTGACTCTATTGTAACTATTCTGAAATGTTCCTTTGCAACTGTGAAAAATAATGAATAGTGAATGACATTTCCTTTGTTTTCCCCTTTCATTTTGGCTAAACCTCTTATCTAAACAAAGGAACTAAAGCTTTGATTTTATTTTCTTATAATTTGATGACTGATCACTATGTACGCAAGTATCTAGTATAAACATAATTAAATACTCTGATATTTTATTAAAGCACATTAGTTTCATAAAACCATGTTATGCACTGTTCCTATTCTAGCATCTAGTGAGTCAGCAGAAAGATCCAGATACAGAAGAATATCGTAAGCTGCTTTCTGAAAAGGAAGTTCACACTAAGCGTATTCAGCAATTGACTGAAGAAATTGGAAGACTTAAAGCTGAAATTGCAAGGTATATGGAAAAAACCTCAAGTTGTATACAACACTTGGACAATCTTGAAGTTTGTTTCTGTTCTTGATGTGATCCCCTAAGTGCTTCCTGACTTTAAAGAGAACGGAAAGTGCTGGACCTCTTATATGTAGCTTTCTTTTTATTGCTTTATAAAAACAAGCAAGCTGTCATTTAGTTTTATGCCTTCATTTATAAATTATTATTTCTCCATACTTGATTACTTTTTAAACTACGTAGTTGGTATGAATCTAAAGCAGACCATTTTTTTAAATAGTCAAAATAACATTTGCAAGTAGATTTTTCTTTTTTTTTTTTTTTTTTTGCTTAACATATATTCATGAATCTATTTTGAAAGTTTTTTATAAAGAAAGATTTTTTTCTTTTTCTTTTTTCTTGCTGCACTGAGTCTTTTGTTTCAGCATGCAGAAGCCTGTTGTGGAGCACAAGCTCAGTAGCTGTGTCTTGCAAGCTTCTCTAATTTGGCTTAGTTGCCCAACCAGGGATCAAACCCATGTCCCCTGCTTTAGAAGGCATATTCTTCACCACTGGACCACCAGGGAATTTCCTAAAGAAAGTTCTTAAATGAACTTATAGTGAAGTATACTGCCTTTTAAAGATAAATGTAATATTAAAATTATTGTTTCTGGCTTACCTCTTGTAAGCTTTAATATCCTTTGTCCCTATCTTAGCCCCTATTTATGTGATACTTGACATCTTACAGGTTTTTGTCATGTTTATTCTCTTTTTTTCATAACAGTAGTCTGACATTTTATGGGGAAAGATATTACTTAATTTTAAAGATGAGGAATCTAAGATTCAGAAAGGTACCCAGGCTTACTTCTAAGGTTAGCAATGATTAGCAACATGCTCTTAACTCAGGTCATATGATTTCAAGTTCAGTTTATGATAAAAGTACAGGAGTTGGCAGACTATAACCTACAGGCCTTTTTTTGCACAACCTGGAAGCTAAGAATGATTTTTGCATTTTTTAAGTGTCATAAAAAAAAAAGAGGAACACAGAGCAAACACTGTATGTGGCCTACAAAACCTCATGTACTTACGTAGATTTTGCTATCAGGCAGATGTGGGTTAAACTCTGGGTACCATGCAGAGTAAAAGTGCATGTTACTTAACCACTAACATCTCAGTTCTTCTCATCTCTAGAATGGGTGTATATGGCATGTAACAAGTCAGTCACGTTTTCCTAAAGTACCACAGGTTCACAAGTTAAAAAGTGTGTGTGTGTGCTTTTCTTAGAATTTTCTAAATAAAACACACACTAAAGCAACACAATAAAAATATAACTTAAAAAGTTTTAAAATTTGAAAAGTCTCAAATATTTAGTTTTTCTGCTTTATCCCATCTTTTTTGCTTAGATCAAATGCATCTTTGACTAACAACCAGAACTTAATCCAGAGTCTAAAGGAAGATTTAAATAAAGTAAGAACAGAAAAGGAAAATATTCAGAAGGAGTTAGATGCCAAAATAATTGATATTCAAGAAAAGGTTAAAACTATTACTCAAGTCAAGAAAATTGGACGTAGGTACAAGACTCAATATGAAGAACTTAAAGCACAACAAGATAAGGTATTTTTGAAGTGGTTTTCTTTTTATATATTCTTTATAATTTTTTGATACACACAATTTTGGTCTACACAATTAATACACAGCTTTATATATACTTAGATATATGGATATGCATATTTGGATGAGTCTTACAAAAACCTTATTCATAATATTTAGTTATTGGTTTTTAATCTTATGTGTGATATTTTATTTAGTTTAAGATTAGCTCTTCAGTATGTCCTAAAATGAACTATAAATTCATAAAGAAATAGTAGTAAATGCCGTCTGTCAAAAAGAATTTTTAAATCTTTGTTTTATTTTAGACTTGATTTTTATTTTTGATTACCAGTGATAAAGAACTTATATATTGACTTGACTGTGTATTTAGCACTTATTACACTAGAAAATTTATGAAGCAAAAATTTCAAAATTCTTACCCCTCAGTTAGCCACTGTTAATTCTTTAATATGCTTTCCTTTACATATGAGTGATATGTTTTTCTGGATAATTCTATGTTAAACAGTGCATCATCGTTTTGATTAGCTGGTTAATATCCAGTAGTGTGGAAAGCCCTAACCTATTTAACTAATAGCTTGGACATTAAAGTTGTTTTATAGAAGATTTATTTATGAATACCCTTAAATATAAGTTTCTTTATATACTTATTATTTTCTTAGATGCATTTGCAGAACTACTGAATATAAATGTGCAAGTATATTACTAGTGTTTGTCATCTTAGGTCATGGAGACTTCAGCTCAGTCTTCTGGAGACCATCAGGAGCAGCACATCTCAGTCCAGGAAATGCAGGAGCTGAAAGAGACCCTAAGCCAAGCAGAAACCAAGTCAAAGTCACTCGAGAATCAGGTGGAGAACCTGCAGAAGGTATGAGCGGAAGAGACGTGAGAGGTGTATGTTCCTAATTGTTTCCTTGTTGAAAAGCTGGAAAAATACAATGAAATATAATTCAGTCATAAAGGAATTTTGAAAAAAGAAAAATGTGTTAAACACTGATACTTTCTCTTACCATCTGGAAACATACATAGTTAAGTTTTCTTTGAATGACTTATGTATGCAGATAAACCTAGTCATCTTGGAAGTGTCCACTTACTTGATTACCATTTTATATTTATACTTTCATTTAAACAAATTAATGTTTGATGCTTTAAATCTATAAGGTATGTAGTTATATTGATTTGGCTGAATTACATGGTTAATACTTTATTTTCCTTTAAAAAAAGACTTTGTCTGAAAAAGAGGTAGAAGCAAGAAGTCTCCAGGAACAGACTTTGGAGCTTCAATCTGAACTTGCACGACTTCGTCAGGACCTTCAAGATAGAACCACACAGGAAGAACAACTTCGACAGCAGATAACTGAAAAGGAAGAAAAAACAAGAAAGGCCATTGTAGCAGCAAAATCAAAAATTGCACATTTAGCTGGTAAGTTTCTATATGCTTTATGATTTGAATTTGATGGTGAAAGTTGGTTATTTGATACAGGCTTACAATTAAATGGGAAAGAAAAGTAAATACTAGAAAGTGACTTCTGTGTATGTGTGTGCATACTTTAGATATTAGGTTTATTTAATTGGATTCAAATTACAGCAGTTTTAATTTTCAAGTAATAAGGATGTCCTTAATTTATGATGTCTTTCTTAATTGCTAACTGATAGAAGATGGGGAATACAGCTGTCCTTCGGCTTTAGTGTATAACTGTTACTGCCTTCTGATGGTAACCCTTTGGGTCCATAGTATACTGTCCCGAGGCCTTCTGTAAATTCTAGGCAGCTTTGGACCTTAGCCCAGTGAGTTTTCTGTGCCTCACTTCACAGAGGGCCATTAGCCCTTCAGGGAGAATATCATGTTAGCTGTATGAGGATCCCAGTGCTACAACGCTCAGGGCCTTACTGTACCTTGCTTACCAGTCTGCTAGTAGGTAAATAAAATGCCATGTAGGTTGAATTTTATTATGAACGGTTTTTTAAATGGATCGCTAAGATACTGTCCCTGGCAACTTATTTAATTTAAAAAAAAAAATGAAGTTACTTAATTATCTTTGAGTATCTGCTGTAAATTATATGAAATGAAAATTTTATAGTCTCTATTAAAAATATTTAAAGGCCATATGAAAGGGCTCTTGCTGACTAGTTTATGGTGGATCCTTTATCTTTTTTGAGATCTTAGTTAGGAAAAGCTGAGTTTTTTTTTTATTTTGGAGTATGTTTTATATTGGAGTAATGAATACATGTTTAAAACTTTGTTTATTGAAATGTAGAGTATATCAGAATTATTGTAAATGCTAAAGTTCAGGAATAGAATCCAGTACAGCCTTTGAATACTTATCAAGAACATAAATATTTTTTGTTTCCAGTGTTTGATTATGATATTAATAGAATGATATGGTTACTTCTTTAGGTGTAAAAGATCAGCTAACTAAAGAAAATGAAGAGCTTAAACAAAGGAATGGAGCCTTAGATCAGCAGAAAGATGAACTGGATGTTCGTATGACTGCTCTTAAGTCCCAGTATGAAGGTCGAATTAGTCGCTTGGAGAGAGAACTCAGGGAGCATCAAGAGAGACACCTTGAACAGAGAGACGAGCCTCAGGAACCTACCAATAAGGTAATCAGCCAGTTCTGTTTAAATGACAAATTATTTTTTCTCTGTACATTTTGCTTGAAGATGTCTGGTGATTTAGGAGCCTCTGTCAGAGAGAATTAGCAAGTAAAATATTTTGATGGCATTGTTGGGTGGGCTCTTGTAGGACCGGCACACTAATCCATAGTTTTCTTTTCATAGGTCCCAGAACAGCAGAGACAGATCACGTTGAAAACAACTCCAGCTTCTGGTGAAAGAGGAATGTGAGTTTTATTTTTTGGCAGTCTGTTTACAGTCTGTTTCCTGCTTTTCTTTTAAAATACAGAAAGGACCTAGTGATCTTTAGGGAGAAAAAAAGTTTGCATTATAAAATTACATAGTTGAAGAGCAAGAGGCTGAGGTGAGACTGAGGTTCAGTAATGCAGTTAATACATTCTGCCTTGTCAGGATGCACCACTGTAGATTATTTTCTGCACAGTTTCTAATGCTTAAATTCAGAACCTCTTCAATAAAAGTTTCATAATATTTAGTGAACAAAAAAATATAGAATTGTACTTACTGTTTTAAGTAAGCCTAACAGCTTACTTCTACAGTCCATGGAATCGCAGACAGTTGGACACAACTGAGCGACTGAACAACAACAGTATTTACTGTCTTTAATTTTTTTCCTAATCTGCCAAAAATCTACTCAGAGCAGTGTTAGGAAAACAGTTAATAAGGTTTGAATGTATATTATGGTAATAATTACTGGACAGTCACTTCAGTAAGCATATGTGCTTTACTTTTGATGGAGTATTTATACTTTATAAGGAATGTTTGTAGTACTTTTTGTGAATTATTATTTTCACATTTTTCCTTCCATAAGTGCCAGCATGTCAGACCCACCAACAGCCAATATCAAGCCAACCCCTGTTGTGTCTACACCAAGTAAAGTGACAGCTGCAGCTATGGCTGGGAATAAGTCAACACCCAGAGCTAGTATCCGCCCAATGGTTACACCTGCAACTGTTACAAACCCTACTACTACCCCGACAGCCACGGTGATGCCCACTACACAAGTGGAGTCACAGGAAGGTAAATAGAATAGCAACAGATCTGATTGAACCGACAGTTTTCTTCGATTTGTTAGGAGAAGATGAGTGTAACTTTAAGGATAAATGAGACTTCCACTAAAGCTAACGTCAGACACCATAGTAAAAGTGGGGCAGTTAGTATTTTCAGGTGCATGCCTCCTGGGTTACTTGTTAATGTAGCATATTTCCTCCCTCCCATCATTTTTGCTTTGTTTTGTTTTCAAGCTAAAGAAAGAGGGAAATACACCCTTATAAACATATGTCATCTTTTTTAGGACCACATTTTTCACCTCTATTGGCTAAGAAAGATGATATGAAATCCACTTTGGAAAACCATATTAAATCAGTGATTCATCCTAAATATCATTTCTTCACTAAAGCTATCTTATCTTTTCATTTATTTCTCCACTTTGTTCCCATGTCACTTTCTTAGTCATTACAACAATTAAACAACATCTTATTCAGTTGAATATGTTTTTTTTTTAATTCCACTTGATTGAGCTTCTCAAACGTAGGAATTTTGTTTTTCATTATTTTAATTCCTTTACCTCATCTCAAGATAGGTGTCAGTAAAACTTTACTAAATATAATTCCCATAGGTGCTTAACAAATTTTAGAATTCAGTTAATTATTTGTGCTTAAAAATATATAAAATTATGTATGCTATGAAAGGACAGAATATTTCATTTGAACTACATTCAGTAAAATGATTATGAGATATATTACCAGTTAAACTTAATGGTTATTTTATATCAACTGAAAGCAAAATGATACTTAAGTCTCTATATCATTTTATTTGGTCATCATTTGAAAAGAACAATGGATGCAAAAACAGTTTCAGGTATTTATTTATTTCATTCAACCAACAGTTTACTGCACACTACCGTATCTGTCACACAGGCAATACAAAGATGCATAATACATTTCTTTTACCCTCAGTGTTTCTATCTGATGATTGATGAGAGGTCTGTACACAAATAACTATGCACAATGTCACTTGTAACAGAGTAGGGAAGGGTAATCCCAACTTTGGTAAGAATAGAAAACTTAATGCATTATATGCTCTAATTGTTTTTCAGCTATGCAGTCAGAAGGGCCTGTGGAACATGTTCCAGTTTTCGGAAGCACAAGTGGATCTGTTCGTTCTACCAGTCCTAACGTCCAGCCTTCTATCCCTCAACCCATTTTAACAGTTCAGCAACAAACACAGGCTACGGCTTTTGTGCAGCCTACTCAGCAGAGTCATCCTCAGATTGAGCCTACAAATCAAGAACTATCCCCAAACATAGTGGAGGTGGTTCAGAGTTCGCCAGTTGAGCGGCCTTCTACTTCCACAGCAGTATTTGGCACTGGTAAGACTAATTTTAAAATGAAGTTAGAGTAGACCTGTGCATTTACATTTTCTTGAGTGTATTACCTGAATATTCTTTGTACATGCTTGTTTTCTATCAGGTATTAAAGGAGATGTTTATATTCCTAACATCTTATTTTATGTTTACTGCTGAATCCTAATTTAGGTCACTAATTTTTGCATTAAGATCTTTCTTCCTTTCCAATTATTTCTTCACTGATTTTAAAGGTGGTACAACCCATAACATGTTATATGTACAGTTGACCCTTGAACAACGCAGATTTAAACTGCATGGTCCACTTAAATGTGGATTTTTTTCAGTAGTGAACACCACAGTAACTATACATCCTTGGTTGCTTGGATCTGCAGATAAAAGAATGGCAAACTTGGAAGGACAGTGCCCCTCTCCCCTGAATTGTTCAAGGGTCAGCTGTAACTTAATACAAGTCCTGAGAACTAAATGATAATTAAAAAAAGATCATGTAAGAATTTTCAAATCTTAAACATATAAGGAAATTTTTATTTGTCCAAGGAGTCTTGAGGTTATAAATTATAAGAAGGTCCTGTGTAACCTTTGTGAGTAGCAATTCTATGGTAATACAGTCACAGTGAGTTAGATGTATTACTGTAAATGATTATTGGCTTTATTAACCAAAGGTTAAGTTGATAGTATGAGACCATTGATTCAGAACATAAATTCCTCTTTGTTTACACATAAATTGGCGGGAACATATTTTGTTGTTCTGTCCAAATAAATGTTTACTGTGGTTTTGTTTTTTTAGTTAAATGATCAAGATGTTTTCAGATTAACTTTGTTTAAATTGAGCTGTTATCATGCATAATTCAAGATTTAAATTACATAATTTCACAGTTTCAGCTACCCCAAGTTCTTCTTTGCCGAAGCGTACACGTGAAGAGGAAGAAGATAGCACCATAGAAGCATCAGACCAGATCTCTGATGATACAGTGGAAATGCCTCTTCCAAAGAAGCTGAAAAGTGTTACACCTGTAGGAACTGAGGTATGTAAATGTCTTTCTGTTTATTTTTACTTCTACCAATAGAAACAAGATACTCTTTCAGTTACAACATTATTAAGTGAATGGGCGCTTTTGGGGTCAAAATCCAGAAAAAACTGCTGTTAAGTAACAATGTTTCCACTGACAGCCCTGGTACTATTACCATTGCCCATACTGTTTTATATTCTTTGCATATGTTTTATTGAATTTCCAATTTCAATTTTAAAAACACAGTTACAGAAACATAGAATGAATTCCATTTCTGTTTTTTTTTTTTAATTCAAAGAATAAGGAAGTTTATAGTCTCATGGGTGTTTTAAACTGGTACCTGCCATTTTTGCCCTGTGGTTGACCAAAATGGTTTTCCTTCATTTTCTTTTGTTTAGGATAAGTTGTAATGAATTGTTTTCTTAACAAGCATTGAGACTACTAAATTCGTTTCACTGGCATATATTTAATTCATGTTCATTAACCTTATTTTGTATATATCAAACAGGAATGTAATTGGTTATATTTTTATAAGTAAATGTAAGTGAACATTTCTGATGTATTGTTTCATAAAATTACAGATTTGAGTTTTGTTTTATTGGGAAACCTAGCTGAACAAGTGTTGCTTCATCTAGTGAATTGATTTGATTCACACACTTGTATGTTCTGATTCAGGAAGAAGTTATGGCAGAAGAAAGTACTGATGGAGAGGTAGAGACTCAAGTATACACCCAGGATTCTCAAGATTCCATTGGAGAAGTAAGTAAAACTATTGAAAATAAAGTAAACAAGTGATTGCTTGAAAGAAATGAGCTTTGCCAAATTGAAATGTCCTTTGGACTTCTGTTTTCAATATGCTGCTTTTATATTTAACGAAATATTATTAGAATTGCTAATACAATTTCTGCTTTGTTTTACTTCTGTTTAGTGTCCTGCCTTCTAAATTTTATTAAAAAAATGTGTTTCTTTATAGAAGGCACAAACTTTCTGAGCTAAGAGGTGTCACAAGTAAAGATTATCCACTCTTATTTATTTGGAAGGACAAGCTAGTTGAGTCTTGCGCTTATCCGTAATGCCCATTTGTTGGTCCTCTGTTGCTCCCCTTCTATTGCTTCCCTTACTAAATTAAAATAATCTCTGAAAGGAAATGCATTTGTATACATCTTCATCTTTTGAACTCTCATTGAGGCTTCTCCAGAAACAGCCTGACTAGTAGAAATACATAGACTCTGAAGGTACAAAGCTCTAGCTTTTGTTCATTAGTCTATCACTTAGAAGCTGTATGACTATAAACAAGATGTTAATTCTCTTTAAGCCTCAATTTTCTTATCTGTTGGAATAACTTTTAGTCTTGTAGAGTACCTAAAATAGTATCTGCCATATATTAGGCACTCAAATTAATACTTTCCTTCCATTCCTGTGCCCACAAATAGAGAATTCATAACTGATTGTATGCGCGCGCGCATGTGCATGTACTCAGTTGCTCAGTCGTATTCGGCGATTTTTCAACCCCGTGGACTGTAGCCTCCAACACTCCTCTGTCCATGAAATTTTCCAGGCAAGAATACTGGAGTGGGTTACCATTTCCTTCTGCAGGAGATCTTCCCAACCAGGGATCACACCTGTGACTCTGGCAACTCCTGCATCAGCAGGCAGATTCTTTACCACTGTACCACCTGGGAAGTCAATTTATAGTAATTTATTTGTAATATTGTAACATTAGTTAACACAATTCATCATTATATGCCAAGTGTAGTTAAAATATTTGCATTTTTTAAATAATTTAATCCTTATAACAGATCTGGTCACAACCCTGTTTTATAGGTGAAGAAATCAATGCCTAGCCTAAGTCATGTACCCCAGTTCTCATAGCATTGGAGCTAGAATTTAATCTCAGGTTGTCTGTTTTTCATTTGTCTTGTTAAGCTTGAAACAATACTTTCTCTCTCAATAAAGTTTTAGGATCACTTTATTCTAAAATTATTTTATCTGTATAAAATAAAGAAATTGTTTCAGGCTAATCACAAGTAACCATAGATTGCAGGTCAATACTAGTTTCGTAGATGCATTAATTTTCTAAGGTAATTTTTTTCAAATATCCTTGTCTACGAACAGAAAATTAAACCTCCAAGATGAATAGTTATTACTCTAAATGGCATCAGTTTCATGTATCTTTCAGAGAGGGTCATACCTGAAGAGCGTAACAATTTTGAAATAAGATGTGAATTTTGGTATTGTTGCCAGACTTGATTAAATTATACTAAAATCTTTTGTACAAAGAATTTACTTGAGATTGACAAAATTGTCTGTGACTCAGAGGTGCCATTGGAATTTGCATTCCGCCTTCTATTACTGTCTACTCAGTGTGTGAATGTGTAACAGTTCATTTTTCTAATTTTCTGACAGTGAAGCAGATGTTCTTTTTAAGTGTTGTTTTTCTTGAAATAAGCATGTCAGTTTGAGTTACATTTTTAATTATACCATTACTTACTCATTTTTTCCATTACAGTAAACATAATCTTTATGAATGATTTAGTTCATAAGGCATTGTTTCTGCTTTGTATACCAGAAAGAGATTTTGGAACTCCCTGGTGATTCAGTGGTTAGGGCTCTGTGCTTCCACTGCAGAGCATGTGGATTCTATCTCTGGTCAGGGAACTAAGGTTCCACATGCCACATGGCACAGCCCCCCTTCCCCCCCCCCCCAAAAAAACAGATTTTGCTGAGTACCGAACTAAAACGTGAACAGTTTTTTGTAAGAAATATCAAAAATAAAGTTAAATTATGATTTATTTCAGTAGCTAAAAATATGAAATTGTTAGATTAAGGAAATAATTATTTTTATGTCTGGTATATCTTTAGTGTGGTTTGAAGACTTAAGATAGGGTTTTTAGAAAGGGGGAGAAGTGTTTTTGTAAAAAAATAATTGTAGTTGTCTTATTTACAATTTCTGGTTTGGGGAACATTTTTTGTCTTTTTTAATTATATGTTGCAGTTCCATGGATATTCTTTTTTCTGACTTTCGTTTGCACTGTTAACTCACTGTGTTGGCTGTTGAGCACTTGAAATGCAACAAGCCCAAAGTGAGATAGTAAATATGAAACATACATTGAATTTTGTAGACATATTACAAATGTTAAAAGGTAGGATGAATAATTCTTATGTTGATTCCACACTGAAATGATTTTTGGATATATTAAGGTTATTATTAAAATTGATTTGACTTTTTTTTAATGTGACTGCTAAAAAATTTTAAATTATACATGTGAAATGTTTTATGGCTCGCATTATATTTCTGATGGACAGCACTCATCTACAGCAGCACCCTGGTAGCTTTGACACATACGTACGTGTGTGTGTGTGTGTGTGGTCTTTTTTATTGGAGTATTACTGAGTGGGATTTAGAATAATTTTTCTATAAGAAGACAGTAAAGAAGCCCAAAACATTTATTTTGAATTAATTCTGCTTTTGAAAACCACATTTTTTAAAATAAAATTCTCATAGCCCATTAGTATTCTTTAGCCTTTACTTATATCTATAGTATGTCACTGATAGTTTTAAGTATAATTGACTATTATTTATTCATTTATTTTTTTTACTTTTAAAGGGAGTCACCCAGGGAGATTATACGCCAATGGAAGACAGTGAAGAAACCTCTCAATCTCTACAAATAGACCTTGGAGGTCTTCAGTCAGATCAACAAACAGCTTCATCCCAAGATGGTCAGGGCAAAGGAGATGATGTTATTGTAATTGACAGTGATGATGAAGAGGAGGAGGAGGATGAAAATGATGGGGAACATGAGGTGAATTTGATTTGAAATCATTTATTGTTTTAAACTGAAATTGTGATTCCCTGTCACTTTAAGTAGATTCTTTTGCTTTTCTTTTATCCTAATTAGTTCTGAGCTTAACATTTGGTAGTGAAATTTACATGGAGCAAGTGATGGAAAGTCTCATTTTTTTTTAATAATTACGAAGTCCTTAGAATTTGTTAGATTAATTACTGTTAAATCTCACTGATAAGTGACTGTAGATTTAATTGCAAATACTGTGGTTTCTGAAAATAAAGGATTATTTTTTATTTTGTGGAACCTTCATAGTTCTTTTCAAAAGAAAGTGAAGTGTGAAGATAATTATTTTATAAGTGAAACTTCACATTTTGTTTTGGTTGTTAGTTCAGTATTGACACCTCCTTTTTTGATTCTTTTATTAATCAAACTAGGTATTTAAAAGCTCATAGTATAATTTCACCATTTTCTCATTCAATGCCACATTTTAAATTTAGAATCAAAGTGGACCACTTGACATTCATTTGACACCTAGAAGTTTTTATCTTTGAATTGATCTCATAGGAACGGTTAGAATTCAGAGTTGACCGTTAAGAATACTAATTCAAGTTAAGCATCACCGTTTTGATTCTCGATGCAACTGAAGTCTGAATTCCATATCTTTCAGGACACCTCCTGTATCCTGATCAATGAGGTGTCCCTTAAATTTCTAATCATGGTATCAAGATAATGTAGAACATGTGTACCATATCCTGTATCTTTATTTATACTTGGGATTTTTTACAAGGATTATGAAGAAGATGAAGACGATGATGAGGATGATGAAGATGACACAGGGATGGGAGATGAGGGTGAAGATAGTAATGAAGGCACTGGTAGTGCAGATGGCAATGACGGATATGAAGCTGATGATGCTGAGGTAACTGGCTAGAGCTTGGACATCATATTCTTCAGGAACTTGCTTGGTATTTTCCAAGAGTATGAAAATGCTGTATTCTCAGAACACTGCAACTTTTCACATCTTCGGGTGTTTTGTTTCTGCTGTCATTTGGTGAATTACTGAAAATAATCACTTGACTTATTTGCATTTAGCATTCATATTTTGTTTTCAGGGTGGTGACGGGACTGATCCAGGTACAGAAACAGAAGAAAGTATGGGTGGAGGTGAAAGTAACCAGAGAGCAGCTGATTCTCAAAACAGTGGTGAGATTTTGTTTAGTTTTTCTTTTGTTATTTTTGTCTCTTTTTAATTGAACGCTTTTAATATTTTACTTAATATTTTAACCTAACATTTTCTAAACTAAGATTACACTTAATTATCACATAAGTAATAAAACTTAGTAAACTGGCAAGGAAAAGATTGGCTCTTATTGTTGCTTTGTCACTATTATTCTCATAAAATCTACTGTATGTAGTCATTATACTATTTTTTTCTACCTCATTGGAATGCAGTGAGAGTCGGACATTTTAAATCTATAAAGTATTATAAATGCCATGTGTTGCTTCTGGTCTTAAGTGTAAAACTTAATCAAGGACTTCTAATAACAATAATAGCGGTTCACAACCAGAAGAGGTCAGTCTAATCAAGCTGCATGTTTCAAGATTAGTGGGTATCAGTTCTAAAATACTGTCCAGTTTTCCGATGTATAAGAGACTTTTTCATGAATAGAGCGTACCTTTTGCTAATTCTTGAAAAGATGAGTCCTGGCAGTCAGCTAAAATGTTGTAGGCAGTAAAGAATTATAGAATGCGTAGAAAATAATTTTCTTTTAGAATCATTTTGAAATGTTTTTTGAAGACTCTGTGACCATCTGGTTTTGATATTCTGGTTTTAACAGATAATACTGAGCCAAAATCAGTAGTAATATAATAAAAACCTTATATATGTAGACCAGTGGGAAAACAGAATATCTGAGTTTTTGTGTAGGCCTGTGTATAAAAATGCAAATTGTATTCTCATTTGAATTAAGGAAAGGAAAGGCAGGCTGTCTTTTCAACTTTTAAGTTTTTTAAGAGGATGAATATTGAACTATATAATGAAAAATAGTGTTGCTTTTTAAGGGAGGTAAGGAGCTAAGGAGATTAATTGTAATAATTTACATCTTTAAAGCATTTTATGAATTTAAGAAATACCTTTTTTGTGTCACATAATTGGGTTATAGAGGGAAAGTTTTTGCCTAGTATTATCACTGAAAGCTAAGTCTTGTGAGCATGAGTGTTCATAGCCTTTTTTCCTCAATACAAAATATAACAGATGCTCATTGAATACTTTTTGGGGAAATTCTTACAATAAGCTTATCAGGTGTTAAGTACCAGTGAAGAATCTGAAAAGCAGACACAAAGTGATAGAACCAGGGTAGGTGTTAAAAGCTATTAAGTGTTAAAATGTTTATCTTGTGTTAAGCTAAATGCTTTATGTCCATTATTTGAAATCTTCAGAAAAATATTTCTTGTGGGTTACATGGATGTAAACGTTTCTTGTGGGTTTCATGAACCAACCAAAGAAATAGAACGAACTTGCTTAAGGCTGTACAGCTGTTAATTGCATACCTGTTATCTCTGGTTCTGCCACACCTCACTACTTTTTTTATGAAAATATTAGTTATGTGAACATTCATAGTAGTAAGATTTATAGTTCTAGCAATTGTCCAAGTTACCTTATTGTAAACTTAATAGTTCAGAATAAACTTCTCTTTTCCTATAGGTGAAGGAAATACTGGTACAGCAGAGTCCTCTTTTTCCCAGGAGATATCTAGAGAACAGCAGCCATCATCAGCATCGGAAAGACAGACCCCCCGAGCACCTCAGTCACCAAGACGCCCACCACACCCGCTTCCTCCTAGACTGACCATTCATGCTCCACCTCAGGAGCTGGGGCCGCCAGTTCAGGTATGAAAAGTACTGGTCATTCTGAACATTTTACTTTGAAAAATGTTGGCTTTTTCTCCCTTTCTTTCCATTAGCTATTACTTTGTTTTTCCCCAGGAATTAAGTGAACTTTTTAATGTTTTGGTATATTTTTATAAAATTTTTGAGCTGAAACTAATCTCCGTTATTTTCCCTGAAATATGACAGACGTGAACTTTGGAAAAGCAAGGCTTGCTAAAGTCGTGTATAAGTTGAAGTGATTATATTCAGAGAAAATAAGGGTCTGCTGTTTCTACAGGTTAAAAAAGAAATTTTTCTTGGACTTTGATTAAAATATATTTCAGCAGCTGGCCCATTTGTTTTGAAGGTTTCTTTCTCCAAGGTGCATGAGTTCTTTTTAAAAGAAATTTCTATTCTTAACAGATCTTTTTTCTTGCTTTTGGAATCACACATATTAATACCCACTTTTCAAGTTCATGATAATGTGCATAACCATTCACATGAGACACTGTTGTAGGATTGGACATCTCTCTCAGAAGCTCTTGAAGAAACAGCTGGAAAAGTAGAAAGGATCTATTAATCATGTAGCTTGAGTCTTACTTTGTAGTATACTAAACACTGTCAAGAGTAGATTTTACTGAAATACCACTTGTGAAGATAAATTTTCTTATTTTCTGAAAATGTAAAGTCTTAGAGGATTGTTTATGGATCCTGCAAAATATACCATCTCTATCAATTTTTAATTGTCTAAATTGGGAAGCAGTTTACAAGTAGTCAATACCGCTGTTGGAACTTTAAAGGATAATTAAGCTTCAACATCCAAACACTTAAATCAAGGAGATAGAAACTAACTTAGTTATCAACAAATAACATAGGATCAGAGTTTGGTTTTACATAGTGATTAATATTATCTACTGGTTAATAAAATATTTGTTGGTTAATATAGTCTGTGTAATTAAAAACATCACTGTTTACAAAATAGACTTCTTTAATACTAGTAACAAAATTAGTAACAGTTTAAGAAAAGTTCCAATGATTATATTAATCTGCTAACATTTCAGTTATTTTATTACCAGCCTGATAAGCTGTATCTGTTAGTATTTGGTGTTTCTTTCATTGCCTAATTCCTTAAATGAAATTCCTTTCTTGACACAGAGAATTCAGATGACTCGAAGGCAATCTGTAGGACGTGGGCTTCAGTTGACTCCAGGAATAGGTGGCATGGTAAGTGCCTGCCTCTCATGTAAAAGTGATTCATTTGTTCAGCAATTATTTGTCTCGTCCATACGGATGCTTCTATCATGTCTGTAAAGTACTTGATTTCTGTCTTTTTTAGCAGCAGCATTTTTTTGATGATGAAGATAGAACAGTTCCAAGTACCCCAACTCTCGTGGTGCCTCATCGTACTGATGGATTTGCTGAGGCAATTCAGTAAGTTAATGAGATAGAACCATACTTTGTGACTAATCAAGCTCTTTCCCTCTTAACTTGATTACATTTGATGGATACATTATTTGTTAAGTTCTATGCTGGGTACTAAGCACTTGAGAGTAGAAGGGTTGAGGATATAGTGTTTGAGAAAATCACATCAAGATGAATGAAATACAGTTGCTTCCATCAGCAATTTAAAATGTAAAGGCAGTATAATGGTGGTTAAAAGATGGGCTTTAGTTAGAATGCCTGGCTTTGAAACCTAGCTGTACTGCTTACTTGCTGTATCAAGTTATGTGTATTCTCTGTACCTGAGCATCTTCATTTTATTAATGAGAACAACACAATATTTCTTACCTCAAGATTGTAAAAATTAAAGGAATTTATGTTATCATATTTATATAGTATCACCTACACATAGTAAATGCTTTGTATCGTATGTTGGTGAAAGTGTTAATAATTACGGTCATCATAATGGATAATACTGTTGTGTAAGCTAAGCTTATGCACAAATAATGATAATCTTAACACTCTAGAATAGAGGAATGAGCAAGAAGCTTTGTTTATAAAAATGAAGGAGTGATTTATACCAACACATAGGGGAAAAGAATGAGAGAGGACTTAATGGGGACAGCATTAAATTGAGTCTTGAAAAAAAATTCCTGAAGCTTACTGAGCATTCCCATGAATCAGTATTTTAATCTTGATAACTATGAGACTGATCACACCATCATGGTTATTGGGTCTTTAAGATCTTTTGTATACTCCTTCTGTGTATTCTGTGATCACTCACCTAGAGCCAGACATCCAGGATGAGAAGTCAAGTGGGCCTTAGGAAGCATCACTACAAACAAAGCTAGTGCAGGTGAAGGAATTCCAGTAGAGCTATTTTAGATCCTAAAAGATGATGCTGTGAAAGTGCTGCATTCAGTATGCCAGCAAATTTGGAAAACTCAGCAGTCACCACAGGACTGGAAAAGTACAGTTTTCATTCCAGTCCCAAAGAAAGGTAATGCCAAAGAATGCTCAAACTACCACACAATTGCACTCATCTCACATGCTTGCAAAGTAATGCTCAGAATTCTCCAAACCAGGCTTCAACAGTATGTGAACCAAGAACTTCCAGATGTTCAAGCTGGATTTAGAAAAGACAGGAACCAGAGATCAAATTGCCAACATCCATTGGATCATAGAAAAAGCAAGAGAGTTCCAGAAGAACATCTGTTTCTGCTTTACTGACTATGCCAAAGCCTTTGATTGTGTGGATCACAACAAGCTATAGAAAATTCTTAAAGAGATGGGAATACCAGACCACCCGACCTGCCTCCTGAGAAATCTGTATCCTGGTCAAGAAGCAACAGTTAGACTGGACATGGAACAGCAGACTGGTTCCAAATTGGGAAAGGAGTATGTCAAGGCTGTATATTGTCACCCTGCTTATTTAACTTATATGCCGAGTACATCATAAGAAACGCTGGGCTGGAAGAAGCACAAGCTGGAATCAAGATTGCTGGAAGAAATATCAATAACTTCAGATATGCAGATGACACCACCTTCATGGCAGAAAGTGAAGAAGAACTAAAGAGTCTCTTGATGAAGATGAAGAGGAGAGTACGAAAGCTGATTTAAAACTCAACATTCAGAAAACTAAGTTCATGGCATCTGGTCCCATCACTTCATGGCAAATATATGGCGAAACAGTGGAAACTGTGACAGAGTCTATTTTCTTGGGCTCCAAAATCACCACAGATGGTGACTACAGCCATGAAATTAAAAGAATGCTTGCTCTTTGGAAGAAAAGCTATGACAGCATATTAAAAAGCAGAGACATTACTTTGCTAACAAAGGTTCGTCTAGTCAGAGCTATGGTTTTTCCAGTAGTCATGTATGGATGTGAGAGTTGGACGGTAAAAAAAAAGCTGAGCGCTGAAGAATTGATGTTTTTGAACTGTGGTGTTGGAAAAGATTCTTGAGAGTCCCTTGGACAGCAAGATCAAACCAGTCATTCCTAAAGGAAATCAGTCCTGAATGTTCATTGGAATACTTTGGTATTGAAGTATAGTCTAGTACTACCAATATTCCAATACTTTGGCCACCTGATGTGAAGAACTGATGCCGGGAAAGGAAAAGACTCTGATGCCGGGAAGGATTGAAGGCAGGAGGAGAAGGTGATGACTTGAGGATGAGATGTTTGGATGGCATCACAGACTCAATGGACATGAGTTTGAGCAAGCTGCCAGAGTTGGTAGTGGACAGGGAAGCCTGGCGTGCTGCAGTCCATGGCATCTCAAAGAGTCAGACACGACTGAATGACTGAACTGAACTGTGAGAATAAATACTGTTATTTCATTTGCTGATAAGGAAACACAGAGATGTTAACACATTGACTAGATTTCAGACAGCTAGGAAGTGGCAGTTTTTTATTTCAAACCAGTCTGGCTCTGGAACCTATTTTTAGCTCTTATGCTGTATACTCCTAAAGGATAAGAAGGCTTTACTCCTAAAGGATAAGAAGGCTTTTCATGTGGAAGTGTGTATGTTTAATTGTGGCTGAAATATCTGTTGCATGATATGTACTTGAAGAATAGAATAAAACATGTTTCTACAGAAATGGGAGCTGGTTAATTTTCTAAGGTATATGATAATATATGGCCATCAGAACAGATTTTAAACTTGCTCCTTAACTGCAACTCACCTCAGGTAACACAGTTTTACAAGCCAATTGATCAGCATCAGCCCCACCTTTCTGAAAGTCAGCCAATCAGAAACACATCTAAAAAACTGCTCAGTGCCAGCCAATCAACAGCATTCTCACCTAGCAGTGGAGGAATTTAAGTTCCTTTTAATAGAAGGAAACAGATTTAAAATCTTACCTTATAGAGACTGTCCTAACTAAAGCAATGATGGAAACAGGAAATAGATTCAAGAGTACAATTCATAAACCAGGGTATAATCCATAAACATCAATAGCTGGCTAGCCAGGGAAGGTTAGGGTAAGGAGTGGGCAAAGAGTGAGATAATATATATCCTGGATTATGGGCAGAAAGTGAATGGTAGTGTTATTAGGGCAGGGAGAAAACAAATTTCTGGCCAACTAATAATTAAATGTTTTCTAGACCAACATTGAAATCTGAGACAAAACTTTTTTCATGATTATATTCGTTTTTTGTTATATCTCATGTTCAGTTTATGTTGCTTTTTATGTATCTACATAGAGATTTCTAGCAGATTTGAGAAATATGAGGCATAGGTCAGGAGAGCTGGAAGCTATTTATGTGTAAGTCATGTTTATATAAGTCCCATAATATGAATCACATGATTTATATTATTGCTAAGTTCTTGACAACTGATATTTTGAAAATGTTTTCATATATAAGAGTTTCTTTATCAACTTCAAATTGTTTTCCTACTTTGTTTTTGTTTATTCTTCCTTCTTCCTGTTTTCTTTCCATTATTGCAGTTTAAGCAAGGTAACTGTAAAGGTCATCTTAAGTTAATTTTTGTCTATTTAGTTCCCCACAGGTTGCTGGTGTTCCTAGATTCCGGTTTGGGCCACCTGAGGATATGCCGCAGACAAGTTCTAGTCACTCTGATCTTGGCCAGCTTGCTTCTCAAGGAGGTAAATAGTTACGTAAAAGCTTAGCTCTCCTGGATTTGCATGTATTTGGTAATAAACTGTTCTGACATTTTTTTTTTTAAGTGAGCGAGTATTAATTTAAAAAATATATCTAAATAATTCTTATCCTAATTTATGGAAAAAAGGTGTAATATATTTACTACTTATTAAGCACTGCCTTAGATACAAGTTTTCCCAACCAAATCTTCACTTCCTTGGGCATAATGACTAACTTTTACCCTTGTATCTCTTTTGGCTCCTAGTATAGTATCAGGAATATTTGTTGTGCCCATAAATATACATGGGTACTACCATCCATTTTAAAGTTGTTGGAAGGAGTGCAGCATATTTTTTTAGTTTGATGTTTAACATTCCAGTTAAGTTTATAAAACTAGTTAGATATTTTCCATTAACATTAAAAATAAAAAATGTTAAAAATATGTGGAATAAAATGACATCTAAATTAAGTAATAGCAGTTGGTTACTTGGACATGAATTATGCTATTTCTGGAATTAATTACCTTTTAATCATTGGTTGGCATTCATAAAACACACTGTATTTCTGGGAAGCTGTTACAGTATTTTGTAAGTGAATAGGGAATGCATACTGGTCTAATAAGACCAGAACAGAAGAATAATCTGCAGCCCTATGTAAGTCATGAAATTCATCTTAGTCCCTGGGTGGTTTAGGATGTTAGGTCTAATACTGTTTCCCTCTACCAATATAAATTGTGAGTTGACTTCAGAGAAATTCAAAGTTTTGATGTGGCTTTATTATAGTACTTCTAAGACTTGGAAGTCAGATTTAAGCTTAGATTGGAATGCTACCACTTTACTAGTAACTTTGGGAAAATTAATTAACTTCTTTGAAATTCAATTTCTTTAGCAAAAAAGGAGACTAATAATAAACTTGCAGTTTTGGTGAAGAGTAAATTCAGACATGGTACCTAGTTCATAGTTGTCTACTCAATAAAATTAACTTTTATGAAACTATGAGAGCACTTCAGCTGGTCTTTATTAGGGTACTTAAATGAGTGTTGTTTCCATGGTGGCTCATTGATTAAAGAATCCATCTGCCAATAAAGGAGATGTAGGTTTGATCCTTGGGTTGGGAAGATCCCCTGAAGAAGGAAATGGCAACCCACTCTAGTATTCTTGTCTGGGAAATCCCATGGTCAGAGGAGTCTGGTGGGCTGCAGTCCATAGGGTTGCAAAGAGTCGAACACAACTGAGCAACTAAAAAACAACAAATTATTGTTAACTTTAAGGTTACATTTAAATTGTATTTACATTTTTTAGGGATTGACTTTTGCTTAATGGGCTAATTGTGGGCTTCAACAGAGTTGACCTAATCAGTGTCTGCACTGATTAGTTTTCTTTCTTTTGGATATCTAGGATGTGGGCAGTATTTTGTCCTTTCAATCATTAATGTTCAAAATTGTCTGTAGGTTTGGGAATGTATGAAACACCCCTTTTCCTAGCACACGAAGAGGAGTCGGGCGGCCGAAGTGTCCCTACTACTCCTCTGCAAGTAGCAGCCCCAGGTAGGTATCAAAGGCAGATCAACGGATTATGTTTTATTGGTGAAATGGAAACCTGTGATTAAAAATTTAAGGAAACCACAAAGCCAAAGTTTTCATTGCTGTTGTGGTCTTTTCATTTTCAAGTGACCGTATTTACTGAGAGCACCACCTCCGATGCCTCAGAGCATGCTTCTCAGTCTGTTCCAATGGTGACAACATCCACTGGTACTTTATCCACAACAAACGAAACAGCAGCAGGCGATGATGGAGATGAAGTATTTGTGGAGGCAGAATCTGAAGGGTAAATGTTTACCTTGTAATTTTTGCATGCTTATACTTGTCAGACTTTTAGGTTTTTTTGTTCTTTCCTTAAGCCAAAAAGAAACAGTCTCTTGAGGTATATTTTCAGTGGCATCCTTTTACAAAAATAAACCGAGCCGTATATTTTGGAAAACCAATTTTTGCACAAAATATTATATTTTAAGACTTAGACATTATTATTACAGAAGACAGATAACTTTTATAATGGTTATATCCTTGAAAATTGCATATGATGCATTCTAGGACAAAATATTCTCTAAAATCACTGGTCCTCTTCCATTAATGTAGCTGCTTGAACTTTTCCCCAAGAAAGAAGTCTTTCTGCGAAAATTAGGAAATGTTAGGAAATGACTCACTTTTCCATTTAGTAGTGGGCTCTCAAGCAAACCTCACCTATTTTTTTATTTATGTACATTTAGAACTTGGTCTGAAACACTGACTTCTTAAAAATTAGAAATCTTCAAGACCTGACTTAACACATCAGTTATAAATAAAGTTTAAAAAGAAGTATTTCACAACAAATCATTTGGATTTTTTTTAAACTAAAGGAGGTGGAACAATTTAATAGAAAGAACTCACTGGACAGTGCTTTGGAGAAGTTTAACTTTCAAAGTGGAACGTGATTCTTTATAAAATAAAAATGTTAGACTTCGTAGTCAAAAGTATAGCTAGAAGTAGAACCCAGATTCCTAGGTAGTGCTCAGGTTTTGTTTTATTTAGCAACATTTTGTTAGTGTAATTAACAGGCCAACTCTAGTAAATATATGAAAAAATGAAGTCTACTATCGCGCCTCTAACTCAGTGCTACTTAGTTTGAGAAAGTTCCAGACCCTGCTGAAAATGCTAGCTGCCTTTAATTCCATGCCATGTATGCAAGTCACTTCATGTGTGTCGTTTTTAATCCACACAGTATTACGAAGTTTTGCTCCCATTTGACAGATAAGAAAGCTCAGATTCTGAACATGTTAAAACAACTTGCTTAGACTATACTTCTCTAGTTTTCAACTGTAGCAAAGTCGTAAGAGGTATCTTTCAGATTCAGTTCAGTTCAGTTGCTAAGTCTTGTCTACTTCTTTGTGACCCCATGGACTACAGCACACCAGGCTTCCCTGTCCATCACCAACTCCCAGAGCTTGCTCAAATTCATGTCCATCGAGTCAGTGATGCCATCCAACCATCTTATCTTTTGTGGTCCCCTTCACCTCCTGCCTTCAGTCTTTCCCAGCATCAGGGTCTTTTTCAGTGAGTCATTCTTCACATCAGATGGCCAAAGTATTGGATTTTGTTTCAGCATTAGTCCTTCCAATGAATATTCAGGACTGATTTCCTTTAGGGTTGACTGATTTGATCTCCTAACTGTCCAGGGTACTCTGAAGAGTCTTCTCCAACACCACAGTTCAAAATTATCTATTCTTTAGCGCTCAGCTTTCTAACTCTTAAATCCATACATGACTACTAGAAAAACCATGGCTTTGACTAGACAGACTTTTGTTGGCAAAGTAATGTCTCTGCTTTTTAATGTGCTGTCTAGGTTAATCATAGCATTTCTTCCAGGGAGCAAGCGTCTTTTAATTTTATGGCTGCAGTCAGCATCTGCAGTGATTTTGGAGCCCAAGAAAATAAAGTCTGTCACCGTTTCCCTTGTTTCCCCATCTATTTGCCCTGAAGTGATGGGACTGGATGCCATGATCTTCCTTTTTTGAATGTTGAGTTTTAAGACAACTTTTTCACATTCCTCTTTCACTCTCACCAGGAGGCTCTTTAGTTCTTCACTTGCAGCCATAAGGGTGGTGTCATCTGCATATCTGAGGTTATTGATATTTCTCCTGGCAGTCTTGATTCCAGCTTGTACTTCATCCAGCCCGGCATTTCGAATGATGTAATCTGCATATAAGTTAGATAAGTAGGGTGACAATGTACAGCCTTGATCTTTCAGGTACATTGTTATTAATAAGTGTACTGAAGTTTGCAGATGATAAAAACAGGAGCACATTTAAGTTATTCTTGTACTCTTAATCTTCCTCACTTGTTTTTTGATGTGCTTTCTCGAATGGGAGAGAGAAATGGACTTATAGCTTTGAGCTAGGAATTCATCTACCCTGGCCTCATCTGGGCTAGAGCCCATGGTGAAACAGTGGTATATTATTAATAGAACTGTTGTGGATTATTTTAGTATCTGCTTTCGTTGAACGTTGTTTTGTGATTTATCAAAACCCAGATACTGTTATCTACTGTGAACATCTTTTGTTAAAAAGAAAAAAAGAACAGCAAAAAGGAGGAAAAAATAAAATTGGAATATGTCCTAGCGAGAAAAGAAGTGAGCAAAAAGGAACTTGAGCTCTCTTTTCCCCTGCCTTTTAAATATATGGTTACTATTGTTAGAGTCTGAAATTTTGAGTGGGAGGGGACCTCTGGGTTATTTAAATGATAGACTATATAAAAAAAAAGTTTGGGAACAATTTAGGATACATGCTAGGATCAGTTTTATATTTTCTAATGAATTTTTGTTTTCCTTAGTATTAGTTCAGAAGCAGGCCTCGAAATTGATAGCCAACAGGAAGAAGAGCCTGTTCAGGCCTCTGATGAGTCAGATCTTCCTTCCACCAGCCAGGACCCTCCTTCCAGTTCTTCTGTAGGTAAGTCCCTGCTCCAGACTACAGTATAGCTTTTACACATCAGTCTTGTTTGCAAAAGACACTGTTCTGTTAGTAACAATTGATAATTCTTTTTTCCTTGTCTTTTAAAATGCTTCATTTGAAAGGAAAATTTTACTTTATTAAAAAGAACTTTTAATTTGTATTAAAGGGAATTGGTTGTATCAAAGGTGCCATAGGGGCTGGAGGGATGGATTATTGCGAGGGACGCTAAAGGGTAGTCTCCAGGCCTCTTGCCTATATTTAAACCAGAGCAATTCCTTTCTTATTTCTTCTAACTGATAAGTTCTACATGAGATTTGGTATGTAGAGTTGAGGATTGGGAGGCCTGTTGCTTAAAAAGAAATTGAAATTTACTGATGTAAATAGTTTTGAAGTTTGGTTTTTCACATTTTTGAAGTTAACTTTGAAAAGGGCCATGGATCTTTCTTGCAATAAAAATTATTTCTGCAGTTCTTTTTAAAAAATAGTTAATATTTATTGAGCACTTACTTTGTATCAGACAGTATTCTAAGCCCTTTACCTGTATTTATTCATTTAATTCTCATACCTCCCAACGTGGTAAGCACATATCTCCATTTCATAGAAATGGAAACTGAGTCGCAAAAAGGTTGAATAATTTCCTTCAAAGTCACACAATAATGGGCAAGCCAGGATGCAAACTCAAGAGGTTTGACTGGAGATGCCACTCTTAAATGGTACACTGAGATAGCTTATTTATCTCAGAGTTTTTAGCTAGGGAATTCCTTTTATTATTAAAGAAATATATCCTGAGTCACCCACTCTTAATTATTTCATTTTAAATTGTTTATAGCAGTAATCTTCAAACTGTGTCATGGAACCTTCAGGTTTTATGGAAGACCTTCTCAATTACTACTTTTTTCAGTCATGGCACTTGGCTATCTCAAGACCTCTTCTCCCTTTCTGCTGCTTTTCTGTGACACATTAACCCATTAGCTAATATGCCCAGATTCAGATTCTGTATCTGTCTTTTAACAGCTAGTAACTTTAAATCTCTGCTCACTTCATTGTGAAATATGGATATTCATAACTCATCTTGCAATCAGGATTAGAAATAATGTATGTAAATTATATAACTCAGTGCTTTGCACACAGTAAGGCTCAAATTGTAGCTGTCATAATTATTATCAATATGATAGCATTATGGATAATATAATAATTGAAGTTCTGTGCCCCCAGTCATATTCTGATGTCCCATGAGAATTATCTTTCCTCCATGGGAGGGCATGAGTTATATCTTACCAGATCTTGCGTAAGAAGATATGGTTCTTATTCCCTTTTACAGTATAATATGATATTAGGGTGCTAACACTAATCCTCCCCATCTGAGCAGTCATCCATGTGGTCAGCAAATATTTAAGTGCCTACTAAGTGCCAGGCAGTTTTACAGAAACGTTACCAAAGAAAGTGATATTTAAGGAAAAACCTGAAGGTAAGGAAGCAAAGCTGTGCAACTCTTCAGGGGACCATGTTCCAGGACAAGAAAAAGAGTAGATGCAGAGTCCATAGGCAGCAGTGTGGTACGTTCAGGGTCAGCAGAGAGGCCCGTGTGACTGAAGCATAATCTGGACAGAGAGAGAATGGCAGGAGATAATGGGTGGGGGAGGATAGATCTTGTAGCCCATTGTCATTTCTTCAGCTTTCATGGATGCAGCAGGCTTTTGGAGGGCTTCGGACAGTGTGGTGACATGATCTGACTGAACTTAGTATCAGAAGAGACTGAAAGTGAGTAATGGGCAGCAACAAAGCGAAAGTTTGGAGAATATTGCAGTAATTGAAGGTAAAGACAGGAGAGTGGTTGTTTTAGACAGGATAGTGGAGTCAAGATTGTGAGGAGTCAGATTCAGGATATAGATTAAAATTAGAGCTTACAGGATTTGCTAATGATTGGATTGGGGATGTCTGGAAAAGGGAGGAGTCAGACATGACTGGTGGTATATTGCAATGGACTGTTGTTTCCTGAAGGATGTTGCTAGTTTGTTTTCCCATTGTGTTCCCCAGCTCCTTGCTCAGTGTCTGATATATGGATAGGAGCCAAGTAAATATTTATTATTAAATCATAACAGTTGGGTGAAATGAATGAAAAAGTCAAAAACAAATTTTTTTTTAACTTTTTACCTTTTTGTTTGTTAAATGTCCCTTGTTAAAAAACAAACAATATTTAAATATAGAAAGCAGTGGGCACCTTTGCATTCTATCCATGCATTCCGTTAGTATTAGTTTTTGTCATTTTAACTGCTTTCTTGTTTATTAACTTGCTTTCCTGTATATTAATGCTTTTCTTAGATACTAGCAGTAGTCAGCCGAAGCCTTTCAGACGAGTAAGACTTCAGACAACATTGAGACAAGGTGTCCGTGGTCGCCAGTTTAACAGACAGAGAGGTAAATTTCTAATATGCTGATCACGTGATAGGATGTGCAGTAATATTAAATGGAATGAGTTTTCTAATCCTTAAGCTTCCAGTGTGTATTTATTTGACATTTTTTGTTTGTTCTTTAAAATACTCCAGGGGCTGATTAAATAATTACACGTTGAGCTTGTGATGTTTACTAATAAACTACTTGTAGACAGGTTTGTGTACCATAGGTTTATAATGAATATGTGCTTATATTTTATTTTTACTCATTTCTTCCTTGAGTTCAGGGTAAGATCTGAAAAAGTTAAAATGTTATACTGCTGTGTAATCACTTGTTACATCTCTGCCTTTTGTTGTTATACCTTTTTTACAGAAAAATAAGGATTTGTGTTTAGCTAGTCACAAAAAAAAGAAAGAAAAATGTAAAATTTTAATATCTTTGTTTTCCAGTTTAACTATTAAGAGATTGCATTCATGTTATAAAACATTAATCTAATTGTAATGATTTCCATTGAAGATATAAAATACCTAACAGTTTCGTGTCTGTACGCTTAGACACTTGATCTTGAAAAGTTTTATAATGAATTAGGGTAAGTGAATACTCTAGTTTTAAGCTAACTTCTTAAAATACTCTAGTTTGAGCTAACTTTTTGAAAGATGCATTCAGTTTTATTCTTTTTTTCTCTTACAGGTGTGAGCCATGCAATGGGAGGGAGAGGAGGAATAAATAGAGGAAATATTAATTAAATGTTCTGTAAACTACAATAACTGTGAATAAGATTGTCAGATGTGTTTTAGTGTAATGATTGTCAAGTTTAAAAACATTTTTGTATTTAAATTGGTATGCTTATCTCAACGTTCTTTATTAATAAAAAATGTATTTCAGTGTCAACATTTATCATTTGCTTCTTCATTTTAATTAGTTGATTCTTCCGTCGCCCGTCAGTCTAAGGACAGTTGTACCAGGTATTGGATAAGGTCTGCCCAGAACGAGTAGTAATGGCTCTTGCTGTCCTGCTTGGCACGTCAACATTATAGTATTGATCTAAAAAGAGGAAGGATCACTTTTCAATTAAAAAGAAAATAAAACACTTAAAAGTAGTTTCTACTTATTTTTATGCTCAAAGAGAGTATTTATCATTTTAATACAAAAATGTATTAATTAATTAATTTGAACTTTCTGACAAAAAGAAAGCCAGCTGCCTAGGCAGACTGACCTTTCACCATCTTTCAATGAAATTATATTTAATTCTGCTTTTTCTGTGTAAGAATTTGAGAAAACCAAGTTAGTTTAAAAAATGATCATTTGTTTGAATTTTCTTCTTTAAAAAATACATTCTGATGTCATTTATATAGGCAGAATAGCTTATATTTTCATGACTTTTTCTTTGAAAAATGCCCCAGGTAATATAATTAATAAAATTAGTTTCTCAGGAACTTCTTTCTGATCTTACAGACTGTGTAATGATATAAATAGGTATAACTTCATAGTAAGTAAGGCCTCTGTTAAATGCCACTGATAATAAAAGTAAAATATTGTTTTCAGTAGCAGTTTTAAGTCAGTTTAGTGGATGTTTTATTATACTAGGCTTTAATCTCATGAAGGATAGGGCAGAAATGAATTGTAATCCATTCAGTTTAATTAAAATAAACCAAAACCTAAGCTTTCTCTTCAGAATAATTAGAGTAAGTGATAGAATTTAACTTCTCACCTTTAGTCACCATTGAACACTTTGTTTTGCTTTGATTTTATTCATGTCTCAAAGATAATAACTTACCTTTAGAAAAGGCATAGTAATCATAGCCATCGGGTTTTCTGATGTTGGGCAGTGATATTGCTGAAGTAACCACATTTGGAAGTCCTCTCCACAATGTACTCACTTTAACTTCATTATGGAGGAAACCTGTAGATGACGTTTTAAATGTGAGATTGAAAGGCAATGCACTGTAAGCAGTTGTTAACTTCAATGCCTCAACTTTTGCTGTCACTCATATGATACAAATATCTACCTTTCAGGACTATTTTGAGGGTTGTAGATTTGAGCTTAATGTTCTAAGCTAATGGTGTTTATTATAGTTAATAAACCTGAATAAATTGTCTTTCTTATCCACAAAGAAAAATACGGTATTGATCTTTGGTCATTCATTGAGGCAAATTGATGTTTTACATTAATAAGTTTAAAGTATTAGGGTTATTTGGCCAGGATTTATATTTAATAATCGATACTATATTACATCTACTTCATGTGTAAGAATTAACACAGTAAAAAATTTTACCTTTGTCTTGATAAGGGACTCTGATGGGTGGATAGTGAATTCTGATGGTGTGTATTTGAGAAGGTCCTATAGCACGTTCAAATCGACGTCTCCTAACCTGTGCTGTTTCTCCATACACGGAATAGTTTATAGCAGGCCTTCTTCCAGTACACTTTTGGGTGGGTTCCTGTTTGTAAGTGTACTGCTGAACACTGCCACCTATGATGAATTAGAAAATCACATATAGTATGAAAATTAATTCTAATGCCCAAAAGAGGTGGAAAAGAACTTTTTACAAGGTAGAGGAAACAATGAACGTTTTTTATACAGTATGGTCCAGACATTAATAATGGTTATTAGTCAAGGGTACTATAAAAATAACTGACTCTTGAAGTACTTGTGAATAAAGCCAACGCACTGCATAGTTATATATTTAGCTTTGTTTGAAAATAAATAACATTCTTTATATAAATGTCCTGAAAACTCATGAAATTGTGATTTGAATGTCAAGAAAGCAAAATACTTCTTACTGCCCTTAATTTATTTTTTAATTGAAAATATTTGATTTTAGACATTAAAGATATTTGTTAACAGTAATCCCAGTAATAAATGAAAATATTGAATGAAATTTTCCTGTCAGATTTCTCCTTAAAAGTTTTTTAATTTTGTTAATTATGTAACACATACCTCTCTTGAAAAAATACACAGATTCAGGTCTGTTCTTGTATTGAGCTATTGAGAGAGCTGCCACTATTTTTCCATTTAGTCCTCCAAATCCTTTGGAAATTAGTTTGGGATATCCTGCATCTTTTATATCATTGGTGAAACGCCAGTACTGAGAACCCTGATAATTAAAAAGAGGAAATGATGTGAACAGCTTTTAAAAAGGTTATAAAGCAAGTAGGGGGAAGGTTAGAAACTTATTATTAGATTTAAGTATTGGGAGAAAGTTTTACCTTAGTTAATAATTTGAATAATTTGACAGGGTTACCATATTAACTTTTTATCAAATTTTAATGGTAGTTTGTTTATGTATGGAGACTTTCTGAAATGGAAGTTAAACTGATTTATGTTTTCATAATAAAAAGTAACTGCTAATTTCTCTCACAAGGATATTTTTCTTACCTTAAAGAAGAAAGTCTTTCCTTCACAGTTGCATCTAGTAAAAACAGTATCAATGGGGGAGGGAATGCCCCAAACTTCAGTAATTCTCCGAGGTGGAGATGGTGGACTGAATGGAGTTAGCATCCAGAAATAATGACCTAAAATTGAAAGTGATGATCAGCCTACAAGCTGAATGAAGTCTGAAACCTATCCCAGAAGAAATCAAAATCAAATCTTTTAAAAATAGTTTATCATGAACAGATTGAATGTGTTGACAAGCTTTCTATGATGGTTAGTCAGAATTGTAAGTACTAAATGCAGACGACCATATTTGAACATTTCTGAGAATAGATGTTTCTCAAGTCTGAAGTTTAGCATGACAAAATTTTTAGTTTCCCAGTTTCTCTAGAAAGGGCCTTCTAGCTTTGATTTACAGAAAGTCACTTAATCTCTCAATTTTTTATCTGTTAGAATTAATTAGTTACAATTAAATAACTTAGTTGTGTTTGTTACTTTATTCCCTAGTGACTCAGATGGTCCGCAATCTGCCTGCAATGTTGGAGACCCAAGTTTGATCCCTGGGTCAGGAAGATCCCCTGGAGAAGGGAATGGCAACCCACTCCAGTATTCTTGCCTGGAGAATCCCATGGACAGAGGAGCCTGGCAGGCTACAGTCCATGGCGTTGGCGGAGTCAGACACAACTGAGCAACTAACATACTTTCACTATTTCTAACTTTTTTAATCCAATGCTTTAGTATTTACCCTCAGGTCCTTATAATAATTATGTGAGGTAAGTTTATCAGTCAGGTTTCCCTCCAGGAAGCTCAATTCAAATTTGTACTCTCCAATGACTCGTTCTCATGAATACCAAGAACAAAACAAGGAGCAGAAAAAGAAATCTGTACAAAACTCACCTCGAAATGCAACTAATGTCCCATTACGCAAAGTAGTCAGTCCATCTACTGGCCTACCATTGCATAAATTAGTTTCATCTGAAACAAAGTAACACAAATTAAGCCAACAAAAAAATGAGAAGAGGGTTTCACTCTTTTCAAATCTTCCCATCAGGTTCTCTTTGTTCACCCTTTCCTAAGATCTTGAAGAGTACATATTTGAGGTACATGTACTTGAGAGGTTAAAAAAAAGTGATACTGTTCATAGTTGTACTTAAAGGTGATATTACTCAAAAAAGTTATAAACATACATTTTGAATTGGAATGGGTCAGGGTACCTGGTCTTCATGTAAATTTGCCAGGTACTGGATGTTCAGTCTCAATGTGAAATTTTTTTTCTTAGTTCTGATTGCCTTGTGGAATTGGTTTGGCAAAGAATATTGCAGATTCTTGTAACCCTAGGTTGTTATTTGATTTTCCAAATACCAAATAAACTTATTTGCTTACCTGTAGAGAAGATGTAAAACTTCACGAGTTAAGTTCAGGGTTTTAAATATATATCAATAGAATAATACTAAATCAGGGCATTCTGGATCATAAAGATTTAACATTGCCGATTTTAAACATGAAAATAACTGATTGATATTACCTGAAAACATGGGGCTGATGCCGAAGCCTTGACTGGGTCCTCTCACTATGATTTCAGTGCCTGGAATAACTATAGGAGTTAGCACAGGGGGCCTGAAAATCACATGAGGTTTTTCTCCTTCAGCAGCATCTCCATCCTCATTCTTTGGGTTTACCTCAATTATTTCTGAGTTGGGGGTTGGGGTAGCGCTGGTGGTGGTTTGGAGCATGGCTTCTGGTAAAGAGGTAGGAGTCGGTTCAGGCATTGCTGATGTCGTCATCTTTGGGGGAGTTGGTGTAGTCTTTGGTTTTCTCACTCTAGGTGTTCTTGGCTTTTTGGTCGAAGTGGGCTTTTTGGGTGCTTTGGTTGGTTTCTGAGGTTTAGGAGTTGTCGCTTGAGAATTAGTAGCTGTGCCTTTTGGTACAGCTGTGGTCTGTTCAGGTTTGCTGGTAGTCTTCTTGGTCGTCTTCTTTGTTGCAGTCATTACTTTAGGTGCAAGAGTTGCTTTAGGAGTAATTTTGGGTGATGTGGTATCTTCGGTTGTGGTAGATGTTACATCTGTGGTTGTACTTGGTAGTTTGGATTCAGTAGTCTTTTCTGTTTTAGTTGCTGCCTCTGTTATAATCTTAGCTACAGCTGTTGTAATTTCAAGTGTAGAATGTGTGTCTTTTTCTGTGGACTTGTCTTTAACTGTTGTAGTCATTTCAGGTTTGTTCACTTTAGGAGCCTTGATTGTGGGTACTGCAGGCTCCTTGGGACTGTTTTCAAGAGCCTTTGGTGTGGGTTCTATAGGAGGTTGAGGAGTTGATTCAGCAGGGCTCTTCGGAGTAGTGGGAGGCTCCATGGTGGTTGTTGAAGTAGAGGCCTCTGAGGTGGTTGGAGCAGGTATATCAGAAGAACTTGGAGATGTCTCAGGAGAATTTGGAGTGGGCTCCTTGGATTCAACAGGAGCAAGCTCCTTGGTGGTAGTGGGTACAGGCTCCTTGGTGGTGGTGGGAACAGGCTCCTTGGGAGTGGTGGGTGCAGGCTCCTTGGTGGTGGTGGGTGCAGGCTCCTTGGTGGTGGTGGGTTCAGGCTCCTTGGTGATGGTGGGTGCAGGCTCCTTGGAGGTGGTGGGAGCAGGCTCCTTGGTGGTGGTGGGTGCAGGCTCCTTGGAGGTGGTGGGAGCAGGCTCCTTGGTGGTGGTGGGTGCAGGCTCCTTGGAGGTGGTGGGAGCAGGCTCCTTGGTGGTGGTGGGAGCAGGCTCCTTGGTGGTGGTGGGTGCAGGCTCCTTGGGGGTGGTGGGTGCAGGCTCCTTGGGGGTGGTGGTTGCAGGCTCCTTGGTGGTGGTGGGTGCAGGGTCCTTCGGGGTGGTGGGTGCAGGCTCCTCGGGAATGGTGGGAGCAGGCTCCTCGGGGGTTGTGGGTGCAGGCTCCTTGGTGGTGGGAACAGGCTCCTTGGGAGTGGTGGGTGCAGGCTCCTTGGGAGTGGTGGGTGCAGGCTCCTTGGGGGTGGTGGGTGCAGGCTCCTTGGGAGTGGTGGGTGCAGGCTCCTTGGGGGTGGTGGATGCAGGCTCCTTTGGGGTGGTGGGTACAGGCTCCTTGGGGGTGGTGGGTGCAGGCTCCTTCGGGGTGGTGGGTGCAGGCTCCTTGGGGGTGGTGGGAGCAGGCTCATTCGGGGTGGTGGGTGCAGGCTCCTCGGGAATGGTGGGAGCAGGCTCCTCGGGAATGGTGGGAGCAGGCTCCTCGGGGGTTGTGGGAGCAGGCTTCTCGGGGGTTGTGGGTGCAGGCTCCTTGGTGGTGGGTGCAGGCTCCTTGGGGGTGGTGGGTCCAGGCTCCTTGGTGGTGGTGGGTGCAGGCTCCTTCGGGGTGGTGGATGCAGGTTCCTTGGTGGTGGTGGGTACAGGCTCCTTGGGGGTGGTGGGTGCAGGCTCCTTCGGGGTGGTGGGTGCAGGCTCCTTGGGGGTGGTGGGTGCAGGCTCCTTCGGGGTGGTGGGAGCAGGCTCCTTGGAGGTGGTGGGAGCAGGCTCCTTGGGAGTGATGGGAGCAGGCTCATTCGGGGTGGTGGGTGCAGGCTCGTTCGGGGTGGTGGGTGCAGGCTCCTTTGGGGTGGTGGGTACAGGCTCCTTGGGGGTGGTGGGTGCAGGCTCCTTCGGGGTGGTGGGTGCAGGCTCCTTGGAGGTGGTGGGTGCAGGCTCCTTCGGGGTGGTGGGTACAGGCTCCTTGGGAGTGGTGGGAGCAGGCTCCTTGGGGGTGGTGGGTGCAGGCTCCTTCGGGGTGGTGGGAGCAGGCTCCTTGGGGGTGGTGGGTGCAGGCTCCTTGGGGGTGGTGGGTGCAGGCTCCTTCGGGGTGGTGGGAGCAGGCTCCTTGGAGGTGGTGGGAGCAGGCTCCTTGGGAGTGGTGGGAGCAGGCTCATTCGGGGTGGTGGGTGCAGGCTCGTTCGGGGTGGTGGGTGCAGGCTCCTTTGGGGTGGTGGGTACAGGCTCCTTGGGGGTGGTGGGTGCAGGCTCCTTCGGGGTGGTGGGTGCAGGCTCCTTCGGGGTGGTGGGTACAGGCTCCTTGGGAGTGGTGGGAGCAGGCTCCTTGGGGGTGGTGGGTGCAGGCTCCTTCGGGGTGGTGGGAGCAGGCTCCTTGGAGGTGGTGGGTGCAGGCTCCTTGGGGGTGGTGGGTGCAGGCTCCTTGGGGGTGGTGGGTGCAGGCTCCTTGGGGGTGGTGGGTGTAGGGGATTTGGTTATAGTTTCAGCTTTGGGTGTAGATGTAGCAGGAACTTCAGGTGTGGGTGCAAGACCTTTAGTAGATGTATTCTCTGCAGTGCGTGTCTCTTTAGCTGAAGTAGTCTTCTCTTTTGTGCTAGTGGAAGTCTGCTTATTTGTTGTAGAAGTCTCTTTAGTTTCAACTGTTGTCTCTGTGTGGACTGTCGAAGGTGTCTCTTTAGTTGTGTCAGATTTAGGTGGAAGACTGGGCTTAGGAAGTGTTGGTTTTACTGTTGTAATCTTGGGAGTTGTGGTAACTTTATTACGTTGAGTGGTGGGAATGTTAGGAGTTGGGGTGAGCTTGAAATCACCATTATCCAGTCCACTTCCACCTTCATCTATAACTGGTGGTTCTGGGGTAGGTTTCTTTTTAGGAGTTCTTTTCTTCTTGTTATCTTTTACTAGAGAGAAAAAAAAATACATCTTTTTATTTTTGTGACATAAAGATGCCATCCTTATCATTGACTGGCTGTGTGTGTCTAGGCAAATTGCTAATCTCTAACATGTCTATTGATTTACTGTAAAATGGTAAATACTATTTTACTGGACTATTTTAGTGAATGAATGAGATAAGGGATGAAAAATACAAAACTCAATACAATTAATACATGGAAGCAAGTGGCAACTTGGAAATTGTTAATATGATCAATAACACTAATTCAACTCTCATATCAATGTTCTTTGCTCCTCACTTTCTTAGCTCTTCTTATTCCTTATTGTTCATTGCCCCTTTACTAGGAACCTAGTTCCAGCATCTTTTAGACCCACTGCACCAATTCCCTCAGAAACCTCTATAACTGCATCCAAGGAATCTGTTCCAGTCAACCCCAAGCTTCCAGCTTAGCCCTGCTTCCATGCACATGGCTTTGAACTGCCTTCTTTTCCCTGTCCATCTAAACTCAGCAGTCTCAGGGGATAGAGACAGGGAGATTAGGATACCATGGCAGGAAAAGGACCCTATTTAACAGGACTTCCTAGAGCAGCCACCCCATAGGTGAACCCCAGAGCCCAAGAGGCACATCACTTGGATGAGTTCTGTTTATCAAACAATTCTATTAATGCTCAGAGATTAAATATCTTGCTATTCAGCTAAAAAGAAGGCTTCAGGGGAAATAACCACCCAGGAAATAGAATTCTTCAAAACTTCAATATCCAAAATCTGCCATTTCCTGGAGAATGAGAATATATTTTAGAAATTCAGGAAATAACTTTTAAAAAGCAGAACAAACGAAATTTCTCTTTAGGAGGTAATCGCCAATTCTGTAATATGTCCTTTACTACAGAAAAATCAGATATGACATAATTAGAAAAATAATAAAGATCTGTAAAATGTGAATAATAATATTGCGTTTCAGGAATATATGATAATTTAATGGATTAAAGTTGCAAAATACTTAAGGAAGAATATAAATGTTCTTTATAGGGAAGGAGAAATGAAACCACAATATAGAAGAGAGAGAAATGCTATCAGGTGGAGAGGAACTGAAATAGAAAACCATTAGTAATCATCTCTGATGCCATCCTATGGTTCTACAGTTGCTGCTCTCATCTTCTTTGGCTCTACAGAGTGGTGTCTTAGCTGCTTGGCACTTATTTCCTATAGGAAATTTTCACAAATATCTTTTAATATTTAAGAAGTTACACCCCCCTCAATATTGGAATGTCCTCAAATCATTCTCCCACACACATGACTTTTAGATAATTATTGTTAACATGGCATTGATATAGTCATTGATCTTTATCAATGCTCAAACCTTTGGGTTTCTTCTTTAATTTTCTATTAGCAGCTGAATTTTTGGAAGACTTGATTTTCCGAATAGTTGAAGAGGAAGAGGAAGAGGAGGAGGAAGACTCTTGATTTTCAGAAACAGAATGTTCTATAAATCAAATAAAAAAGTTGATCACACCAACTGTGATTTAAAGGAAAAAAGAACTGCCAGTCCAAATGCAACAAGAAATGCTGTTTGATCTACAAATGTCATATTCTGCTTTTGTTTTATCAGTAAAATGAGCAACTGCTCTCTCTTGTAAATGTCTGTTAAAAGCAAGGCACCAGAGCTTGTTACAGATACTAGAGTATAACTATTCAATATATAACTTTCACTCAACTTTCTTATATCCCACTGAATCAAGTCACTATACAAAGAAAATCGTGAACTCTTTTTTTAAAAAACAGTTAATCTTGTTTCTTCTGATTATTTTAATCTAGTCCTGTACAGTTTGGTAAATAAGAAAAATAACTTTGGCTTGAACTTTGACTTAAACAAAAAGTGTGATTAGCCTTTAATGACTTAGATCACCTTATTCTATGAAGAGTTCATAGAAGTAGTCCACCTACAGATTGTTTCATCTTAGAAACAACCTTTTGTTACATCTGTCATCTTCCTACCTTCTGTTATTTCCTCTGATTCTATAACTTTCTTAGTCTTCTTCTTGTTTGGTGATTTGGGTGAACGTTTGGTTGTTGATTTGATGGTCTGAGATGCTCCTGGAGGTGGAGGTGCAGTCTTTGGAGGTGGAGGTGTTGTGGGGTTATGCACTGAGGCCAAGCAAGACAGATCGGTTAACATCTTGTTCACATTCATCAGCAACTCTAACTGTGAAAGGCACAGATGCCATCTGGCTTCAAGAATAGATGCTGGTGAAAACCAGTGCAGGCAAGCTCTCAGCCCAGCACTAACTACTCCAAACTAATGAATTCTGAGAATGCATTGCTATTAAAAAAAAAAAAAAAAAATGATTCTCAAATTACTGTAAATTATGACTTGGAGCAAAGGCTCAGGAGTCAGAAGACCTGAATTCCAGTTCTAGACCTGCAAGGCTCTGCTGTTGACCTTGGACAAATGGGCAAACCCTCTTGAACTCCCTTGCCTGCAAACTGAGATGTTTTCTCCTAGATGATTTCCAGAGGTGTTTGCCTGCCTAAAAAAATGCTTAACTCTATGCACTCCATTCTTTATGCCAGCCTTCTGTGATACAAAAATAATCCCTGCATGTGGTTGACAGATATTTGTGCTCTCAAGAAGAAAAATATAAAAATTACATTCTCCTGTTGTCATATTCATTTAAATCAAATGATACCAATTTACCTTTCCTTTTTTTTCAATTACAAAAGTTCTACATGAATATTTACCCCTGCAAGAATTTCACACTTTCATATTATGCTTTCCTCAAAATGCATTGCCCCTCTCCAAGATAAAATAGCTTAATAGTTTGGCATGTACCTTTTTAACCTTTTATTGCCCCTACTCTTTGCCCCTTCTCATGCCTAGAAGAGATGACATGGAATATGTTTGATCATTAGGAACGAGAAGAAAAGAAGAGGGACTTAACTGAAAGATAAGAGAACAGGGAGAGAGAAGGGCCCCTGGGTGGAGGAGAGTGGTGATAAATCCTGCTACTCTTACCAAACTTCTCCTCCAAACTCTGTTTTTGTAATTTCCATGAGCTGACCACCATAACGTTCCCTCTTTGTCCTTCCACCCCACAAAAATGCCAGGTACCACAACTTGAAAAGTTTTTTCACATTCTAATGATCTTGACCAAGCTATTTAACCTCTTGGACTGTATTCTCACCCACATTCAGAGGTGCTTGACTGCTTCAATTCTTGAACTGTTAGGACTTTGAGACATATAGATGCCTATAAGCAGTATCTATAGCAATCTTAAAATGACTAAGTGGTGGGTTGCAAGACAGTTTGGGGTTTTTTTTGGTTTTTTTTAAAGAAAATGCTGAAGCTCTAATTGATGCCTCTATTTTCAGTTGGACCCTGACAACCTCTGTGAATTCTGTGAATGAAGCACTACCTTCATCAATTTTTGTTCATTGAGTTTTACATACACCTCAAGTAATCTGACCCGCCACTTGGTAGCATAAACTATTGCCTTTATTAATATGGTTCTCTCAATGATTGATCATTCTCTAATCATATTCCCTCCCCATCCATCCTCTGCCCAAAATAAATTCTTAGTTTTTTGTCTCACAGCCAAAACAACTATCAGAGTGATTAGTGAATAAGAAGCACTCATCTCGTAGGTCCATGTGAAAGCTGCAGGAACTCTGCACTTGGAGATTTTAATTACAAGGATGTTGCTGCCATTATTTTTGGAATGTTTTCCAATGAAAACATTGAAGAGTTAAGAAATGTTCCTCCACTATGCTGATTAATAGTTTTCCACCCTATTTCTTCACTGTTTGAAAGAAGCAGAAGATGCAATCTTATTTAAATAAAATGATAAGATTATGCAAGCAGTACTCATTTTCACTTTTACTTTACAGATATTCTTGTTTTAACAGGGTAGGATTTAAGAGCAAACATTTGGTAAAAGAAAGGAATCAATTATTTAAATACATTTTTGTAAATCTTTTTTCTTTTGGTAAATTTAGAGGGTTTTATTAAGCTGTCAGAGTACTCCTTCAGGACCTATAATCAGAGAAGAGGATTTTAAAATGAAACTACCCTTTTTTATTGACCCCTTCATATACAGACATTTAGAAAGAGACCATTGAGGAGACTGTAGAGAGGGGAGAGGAACACAGTAGACAGTTAACTGCAAACAGTAGACAGTTTGACAGCAAACTTTGGTTTGCTTATCAATTTAGTGCTTTAAACTGACTCCTAAGTTTACTAGTGCAGAGAAGTTGGACATGTTGATTCTGTCCTCAGATATACACTCAAGAACACTGAGAGCAAAGGCACAGATAGGTCAAAGGACAGTTGACTTTTTGCGGTCAGCACAATGGGATTAGACAAGAAATCATCAAATGAGCTGGATACTGTTGACGTAACCTGCAGTTGAGCCACACCTGGAGGAGAAAAGCATGGATACTTGGCCCCTATCTCTGTTACTCAACCTGCGATCTCTTGTGCTCCTGGAACCTGGCTGAGCCAGGGAGTGATAGAAAGATGCGTTCTTTCTTTAATTCATCATGGTGAAACAAAAAGCTTACATGTTAGTAAAATCTAGAGCCGAGGTGGACCATGTGTTAGACATGATCTGTGGCGCTAGGGGAGGCGCACAGATCAGGCTGTACTGGGAAGCACCGACGGTAGCCTGATGCTTACCTTCTTCACAAAAAGTGCCGTAATCGGAACAGCACTTGCCGTACTTCTTACAGTCTGAGTCGCAGTCACACTCCCTCCCTCTTGCAAAGGATTCGAAGCAGCGGCCTTTACAGGAAAGCTCTACCGAGAGCAAAGCAAAACATTATGGATTATTGGTTGTGTGGTCAGTGGTGCCTATGTATTGTTTAACCATTTTCCACCTTATAGCTGACTAGAGCTCCAAAAGTGCATAGCTAAGTCTTCTCTGGAATTTGGAAAGTGGTTAGTTTCCCAAATGAAGACAGCTGAAGTCAAGAAAGAAATCTGGAGACTTAGGGAAACTTTTCTTGCCCTTCAAGGCTCCAAGAGACATCCCAGTGCTGTCTAAGTCATTTCGTGTATAGACAGTGGAAAACTGAGAAATGTCTAAAGAGGTAAGTATCCTTCATATGAATTCCCCCATCCTCTCCTCACACCATTACTTTCCAAACTGATTTTTGTTAATTGATCATACATATTCTATAACAATATATCCTAAAGAGTTGACTTAAAATAAATAGGTCACTAGTTAGGCTCAAAAAATTTTCAGAATGCACAAACCTTTATTATGACAACCTGGCATGGTATAGAGCTGAGAGATGTCAGCCCAATCCTTTGGTATGGACTATATAAGAGAAGTCTGCGTGTTTTCCCCAAAGAGCCTTGGTTAAAGCCACAGTGATTTACACAGGCATATTTGAAATAATTACCTTACACAACAAATAAATTGTACAACAATATATTTACCAACTTCACATGCAAATTCTAAAGCCGACATAACTTTGAGCCACCTTAATAATTTTCACAAATATGAAATTTTTGCACATTAACAACAAAACGGTCCAAAATATGTTTAAGTGAAGTATCATAACTTAAAATTGCACCCTTTGGTTTTAACTGAAATTCATCATTAAATACTCATTATTAAACACTGTAAAGTGCCTTTTTTCAGGTAACCTAAAACATATTAATATCAAAAAGTCAAATAGTAAGCAAAATTATTTTATTTTCATGAACTTCTTTGATGAAGATATTGAAGGGGTCCATCACTAAGTAATTACTTCTCTGGTTAATAGCAAAGAATTACTCCTGTTTACTTAATGACTCCTGAGTCACTGTATTAAGTCTCTATTTAAAACAAGACCTGATACTCGCACTAGGCAATAGCCTCGTGCAAGTGACAGGTTTCCAGGTTCCCCTCCCCCTCCCGCTGTGGTCGCAGCTTTGACGTCACCGTCAGGCACAGCACACTGCCACATTTAGGCGAGGGAAGGGAGAAAGGCACTTGAGCACAAAGACGTGAACAGATGGACAACAGCACCGCTCTCACGGGACACGAGCTCGACAGAGGAGACACCACTCTCAGGACTTACCCACGGTGCAGACCTTCTTGAAGTCAGGGCAGCACTCCATGTAGTGTTGACAGTTATAGTCACAGTTGCAGATGGCATCTCTAGAATACCCTTCCCCACATCTCCCCGCACAGCTTGCTACATCTAAAATCATACAACACTAGCGTAAACATGGCCAGACGACATTATATAAAGAAGGGGTCTAAGGAGTAGGACCAAGCCTCTCGGTGATGGAGAATTCTATCCATTGCAAAAGGCTGGGAAGGATGGTTCGAGATGGGTCCCACTGACAGTTGCTTCCTCCTAGGTGACCTTGACCATGCCTCTTTAGTCGTTACTAGACTGAGAACATAAATACGCTTTTGAAAACCAGGCTGAGTAATGGCTTTGGACAAAGAGGGTGCTCTTCCTGGGGGAGGGCTGGCAGCTACAATTCTACGAATGCTGCCATTTACCGAGCAACTCGGTGCTGGTCCCTGGGTCATACATTATCTCTAACGCTTATGAAACGTTGCCAGGGGAGTTTCAGTAGTCTCTTTTTTAGAGATAAAAAAACTGAAACTCCGAAATTTTAGGAACTTGCTCAAGGGAACCCAGTTAGTTAGTAGTTCCAGCATATATGTATTACAGGTCAGTGAACACCTATCAATCATTCTTATCAACCTCTTTCACTCTTAGAAATGTCCTGATTTGTATAACAAAATGTATGGTCATCCTAAGTAAACAGCCCACCTAGAATTTGAACACTGATATGTCTGAATCCAAAACCCAAACTTTCCCCACCCAATCACATTGCCTCTCATTCCTGATGATGCATTTATAGCAAGCTGGCTATGCCAGCACTAATTTTCCTATACTCCTGCTCCTTTTGTTGGTGGGGATATCTGGGGTCTATAAATGTGAGAAGAAGTCAGAGGCCTTCAACCACTGCTAAAGAGAGTACAAAATAGGTAATTCTTGAAAAGCATCTGAGCATGAATATAAAAGTCATGAACAGAATTATTTTAGATAAAATAAAAGTATAATTATCCTTACATATATTTTTTAAATCATTTGGAAACACCATGAAAACCTCCCTGAGAAATAACCACAGAAATGTAACAACTGAATCCATCCGTGGAATAGAGACTGGCCGGTGCAGTGTTCTAAATCCACAGAGGGACGTTGAAGCACTGAAAAAGATCTCAAAATAATGAATCCAGGAAAATTAAAGTCTTATTATGCAAGTAAAACATTGAACATTAGGACAACTTTCAGAAATGTTTACATACATATGTGCACAATGCATAGAAAAATGCATTCATATATAGTGTATGTATATAAATACATATATTATATATACAGAAAAAAGAAGGGGAAGAAATTGAGAAGGCAAGAAAAGCAGACAAGACAACATCAAAAGATTATTTTACAACTAGCAGATTTCTGAAATGGGACGTCAGTTATTTTTATAGGAAAAATTTATTTCCTTGGATTTAATGAATGTCCTAGTTTTATTGATGTTGATTTTAACAACTAGTTTTAAATTCATTTAATTAAAGGAGAGTAAAATTTTTTGTGACCCACCAATAGTATTATGAGGAAGTGACTTAGGAAATGCACCTGTGTTATGAACCTTGTAACATTATTCTGAGAGAGCAGAAGAGCTTGGAGACACCAGAGTATTCATCATTCCTGATTAAATATTTATATTTGCTCTCATGAGTTTTTCCACCTTACCTAAGTGATTCTGAAACTATGTCTAGGCAGGCAGGTATCTCACATGCTCACTTTATTTAATCATTTTACTGGAAGTGTCTACCTTATAAGAGTAATTTTGCCATAACAATTATGTACCTTGATTTTTCTTCTCCTATATTTTGCTTATCAAAGAAAAAAAAGGGAAACAAAAATCCAAAGCTTGGTGTTATTGTTAAGTAATCTATTTTAAGCTAGAGACTTCTGTTAAGGTGACTACACTGCACATACCTTAACATTTTCTAAAAATGAATAATAAGAACTGTTCTTACAGGACTATTTTTGGAGGGCTATGAATGGTTCAGTATTGTAAAATGACATTCACACCTGTGTAAATTCCTATCTGAATGAATAGTCCTTGAAAGAAGAAAGCACACTTTCAAGATTACTAAAATGCCCTTTGAAACGTAAATATTCACTGTAGTATATTTATATCCACATGATGCCAACATAAGCTATTGATAATTTATTTGATATAAAAGATTAGTTGAATTTATTTGTAAACATGTAGGAAAAATCATATGCTATTTAAATATTGTTCATTTCAGTTAATCTGATGATATATCATTCCAACATAGTTTTATTGTGTGTCTGTGTTTTTTTAAACCTTTGGGAGAACCATAGAACAATAAGCACAAAAACTACTCTATTGAAAAGCTCAAAACTTCTAGAAAGATTTCATAATACAAATGCTTATTAATATGCTACATATTCTTTACTTACTTTTAAGGTTTTACTATGCATTAAACTCAGACAAATATCATTTTTAGAAAGTTATTTCTTTTGTTGTCATAAAAGTCAGAACTGAACAATTAGCAATCTCTGTCAAATAAAAGTATTTCTGACAGTTAAGGTACCTTGAGAAGAAACTTGCTGAATTGAGAAAACAGAAAACAGCAGCAACAAGTAAATGGGAAGTATTTTCCACTCCATGGCTGCTTTCAGGCACTGAGCCCTCGCTGAAAAGAAAATAAAAGTATTAGAAAACTCCTCTTGGATCTCACCACTAGTTTATGCTTGTATTACAGCATTTCAATAATTTTAAAATTCAATTTAATGATAAAAAAAACTTTCCCATTCTTAAAATGAGACATTTAAAAGTAACCAGCCTTAATTCATTGTAAATACTTGACCATAAGGTTTAATCTTATACAGAAAAAAAATCATCAAATCACCATCTCAATCATGTTACTGGCCATTTTAATACTTTAGAATCTCCCAAATAGAAAAAAAGACCTATCTTAAAACTCTTTTCAAATTATAGCAAGTACTTACAGTGCAAGGTTTAAATCCTATCTTGAAGGGAAAAAATAAGTAACCAGCTTTAGTAAAATTTAATTTAGCAAACAGTTATCATTCCAACTTTCTCTTACTCTCAATATAAATTCATAAGCTTCCAGCAGGTGTATTGCATAAATGTGATTCTTTTCTAAACTCTCCAACTACTATCCTTATAAATCTTTTCAAGCACCTTTAATAAAGTATATCCTTATTGAATTGAAAACATATAATTCCATAAAGCAAGTTGACTGTGACACTTACCCGTAAAAGGAGAGATGAATTTCTCCAATGTCCCGTAAGTCTTATATATCAGAGCAAATATGTTAGGATGAACCAATTAGTCCAAAGGTTAGACAAAATCAACAGTGACAACCTATGAAATCAAACTTTCCTCATTTATTGGAACAGGTCCCAGACGACCAGACTTAAGTAACATCTGGAAAACACTTCCATTAATAAAATGACTACTACAAATAAATTTAGATTTATTGGCCCAAACACACTTCTAATTTCTAAGTGAAGTGAACAAAGTGTTCTGAGATGGTAAATTGCTTGGCAGGCTTTGACTAGTGCAGCAACTTTAAAATAGTCAAATGCTGGTATCATTTCTTTTTTAAATTTTTCCAGTTAACCCAGCAAAGAGTGTTTTTGAAACTTAATCTAGTTTCAGCTTATGGCATAAGTTTTCTGAACTTATACATTTAAATGTTTAATTCTTTTCTTGAGTATTTTCATTTTCCCTGAGCACAGAAAATATGCTTTCAGTTATCTATTAGGTGGATGATTTTCACTGTGGATTTTATAACTTCCTTTACTATGTAAAAACCTGCTTAAAAACTATGTTGATGTCTCCCTTAACACCTTTATTTAAGCCCAGCAATGTTTGGAAAAGGTCTTTTTACTTATTCATGTAGCTTCCTTGTCACAGAGAAAATGTGAACCATCAGCTTCCCAGAGTTGGGTCAGCTAGCTCAAGGTTATACCCGGTTTGATAGGAAGTGTTCCTGTTCAAGGGCTTCCCAGGTGGCGCTAGTGGTAAAGAATACACCTTCCAATGCAGAAGACGTAAGAGACGTGGGTTCGATCCCTAGGTTGGAAAGATCCCTTGGAGAAGGGAATGGCAACGCACACTAGTATTCTTGCCTGGAGAATCCCATGGACAGAGGAGCCTGGTGGGCTACAGTCCCTGGGGTCACAAAGAGTTGGACCCCACTGAAATGAATGAGCATGCATGCATGTGCCTGTTCAAGTCCTCTCTACCTACATAGGGCCTAGTTTATGTCCTAGCACCTCCCTGAAATCTTGTCAGATCAATCTAAAGCACAACTGGAATGATTATTGAATTAACTGTTCATCTGTCTTATTCCCACCTCCCAGACCCCTCGAACAATCTGAATTTCCCCAGGACAACTAACTTCTATGTCTTCATATGTAGTCCAGTGCTTCACCAAGGATGTGTTCCATACAAGCTTATTGAACCAAACTATTGTGAGTTGGAGTCTGCTGTATACTATGTGTCTGGTAGGTGCTACACTTAATTATCATTAAAAAATGCCTTTAAATTTATATATAATCATTCATATTTTACAAATAAGATGAAGATACACAAATGAAGAATCTGTGACCCTACTAAGGATACATAAACAAGTAGGAGCCAGAGCCAAAATTTGAACCTATTTATTTTGAGGTCTACTGTGTTCCTACTCTATCTGGCTCCCTTCTGATGAAAGTCACCCCTTCAGTACCTAATTATAGTACTAAATGTTACTCCTCCATGTGTACATGTGGGTTTATGTGAGTGTGACCTTTGTAAAGCCAGAGATAGTAGTATAAGCATCTCTTTTGTTTCCACAATTCTTATTCTGGGCTATATGTATGAGGACAATTTAGAGACTATCCGATCTAAATAACCTCCTTTCTCTGAGAACAACCTTCTTGACTTTAGGGATGTTTCCCTTTTAGCCAGTTTCATATACATGATCTTGCCACATCAGACTCAGCCAGCAAGACTGGGAATAGAAACCTGAAATAAACTAGGTTAATATGTTTCCCTGTCCTGGAAATTTGGAATTGCAACCCAGAGATGACAAGTTTGTCTATGTAGACATATAATGTGTGAACAGCTGTCTAAAGAAGTAGAGAAAGCCCTTCAGAATAAAGATACGCAAATGAAGGAAGCAGTCACGCAGAGAGTGTTCTGAGAGCCTTCTGGGTCTTGGTTATTCCTTGTTCCTGAGACCCAGGTGCCTTCTTGCCTTGGGTCTTTGTGGCAGATTCTCCCTGAGGGGATGAAAGTGGCTAAAGATTATGATTTGTCTTACTTAAAGTCACTAATCAGTACATAGCAGATGTACAGACAATCCTGTTGGATGGAACTGAACTGAATTAATTCTTAGCTTTCCTGAGGTCAAGAAGGGGAAGCTAGAAGCTTTGTAACTTTTTCAAGTCAGATGTTTACATTGTTTTCTTGTTACTTGTTTGAAATGCTGGGAATACCAAGAATATCAGAAATACACACAGACATATATTCTTAAACAGATTGAGTTCTGATTATTGCCTTCTAGAGTTATCTGTACTAATGTTTTCCTTTTTTGGGTAAAGATGGAAAATCATTAGAATGATGGCAAGATATATTCTTTTTTATTTGGCTGCATCGCATGACATGTGGGATCTTCGTGCCCCAACTAGGGATCAAACCCATATGCCCTGCAGTGGAAGCATCAGACTTAATCACTGCACTGCCAGGGAAGTTCACAAATGGTGTTCTTAAAGTGGCTGAAAAATCTTCTCTAGTAATTCTGGCTAAATTCACCTTCTAGGCTTAGGAAACTGACAACACACACACATAATTGTGACCAATAACAACTTTAAACATATCCACTGAGACATCAAACATGTTGTCTCTGCATATTACAGTAGGGAAAAAATGAGAAACTTTATTAAATATCAAGTTCATGGAGTTTAACCTGATTTGTATAATTCTATTGGGTAGTGAAGCTATCTGGGTAAGTAAAGTTTGCCTCTAAAGTATGGCAGCATTTTCATTTTATCTACTAAATATACAAACTGTACTAAACGCTTCATTCTATGAGTAATGGACCATTCAGCCTTCCTTGCTGATCAAACAGAAATCTTTCCATTAGATTATAGGTTCCCCCTCTGAGATTTCTTTTCTCATTTAAATGTTTTTTCTTAATGTTCACTTAAATGTCACTCGATTGGGATAAAAATTATCTCAGGACTGGTTTTTGGTGTGCGGGACATGGGGAGGAGGGTAAAGAGAGGGGGAGAGGGTGTTAGTAATGTTGGATCCTACCCCATCTTCTAGGGATGGTTTTCACTGGATTCACCCTCATGAACACCAGCGTCTGTGCTTGGCAGCAACACAGTGATGCCTTCAGAGAACATTCAAGTGTGTTTAGGGATATTTTCTCTGCATTAAATTATCCCAGACCGATGTGCCCTTCTCCTTGCTGTGCTGTTTCCCCATCCCTGCTGTTCCTTGTCACTTTGCCCTGTAGCCAGTGCGTCTGCATCGAGCGGCTGCTCTCCACCTTTCCACACTTCGGATGCTTTTCTGTTTCTTCCAGAAGCAGCCTAGGAAAAACTGAAGGCTGGGAAGGGAAAGCCACAGAGGCAGTTTTGCTCTCTATTGCCCCAGTGCTGCTCACAATGCCAAATTAACGTACTCTGGAACAGGGGTCCCCAACCGGTCTGTTAGGAACCTGGCCGCACAGCTGGAGGTGAGTGGTGGGCAAAACCAAAACCATCCCTGCCTCCCACCTCTGTAGCAAAATTGTCTTCTATGAAACCGGTCTGGAGCCAAAAAGGTTGGGGACCTCTCCTATGGAATAGAGCAGAGGATTTGGGGACCACCTCAGGCTTCCTAGGTGGTTCAGCGGTAAATAATTCGCCTGCCAATGCAGGAGATGCAGGAGGCTTGGGTTCAATCCCTCGGTCAGGAAGATCCAGTGGAGGAAGGGATGACAACCCTCTCCAGTATTCTTGCCTGGAGAATCCCATGGACAGAGGAGCCTGGCGGGCTACAGTCCGTGGGTCACAGGGAGTCAGACACGACTGAGACACAGCATGACATGACACACTGTCTGCTCTGTTCATGGCACTTTCACAGAGTTGTGGCTTTTTTTTTTTCCAACATGGATTAAAAGTCTGACCATTACCTAAGAATTATTGCATTTGTTTGCGGAGGTCGTGGGCCTTTTCTACCCTCTTCCAGATGCCCAGCTAGAGATTCCGCTGCCCAGCTCCCCATTCAGTCGTGCGTGACAAGGTGACTGCATTTTCTCCAGTGAAATGTGAGTGGATGGAGTATGTACAGCCTCCACTCTGCCTCCCAGACAGGAAATCACTTGACCTGGACACCCTCTCTCCCCACTTCTCATGGAAAGCTACATGGCGCATGCACATGTCTCAATTGTGCCTCCCAGTGATCTGATAACTATTGTAATTAAACCCATTTTACCTTTGAGCTAGTTAGGACACAGAAAGATTAAGTAATGTGCTTAAGACTAGAAAGCAGTAAATGGTAAAGTGAATATGTTAACCCATGCCTGTCGGGCTACACAGCCATAATTTTAACCAATTCTATGACCCAATGCTGGCATATTCAAGGTTAATAACTATGTACTTTGTGCTCCTACATAACTTTCTTTGTATTCTATAAGGGCATTTCTTACTTATCAATATCCATTTTTCACACCAAGTCATAAGCTTCTTAAGGATCCAGAGCAATTATATTAGGCTCATTCTGTAGTGTATATTCTTTCTGTACCTGATTGATACGCTATATGTTAGCTGAATTTAACTCAAGTTTACTGTCTTTCTTCTAAGGGCTACTTTGCCATCACATCTCTGTTTTCCAGCCATTACCAGTACAGCATTGCAATCTCTCCAATATACATCACTTGGATTCCAGATGTCAAGGAAGGATATTATGTATGACACCTCAGACGAAATCATTACAAATGTATTTCCCAGAAGCCAACAACGTGAGTAATTTCCACGTAACTGTTAAGTGAGTGAAAGTGAATAGGGATGTTTTAATAACTCAGTGTGACAAATACTTAAGACTGGGAAATTCAGAGAGTGGGAGCGAAGTTTGGCTGTGGTTGAAGGACCACACATAGGTGGGACAAGAGGAAAGTCTTCCAAGAGACACCATCTAGGACATTTTATTGAGTCATTCCAAAGCAGAAATGCCAGGCTGTTCAAAGACACTGAGCATAATGCAGTTTTGGCTGATAGTACAACATTGCCTAATAGTCTTTGTAAAAATCCCTTTGTCTGCCCATGGTAGCTAGTTTCTGTCAAAAGAATTAAGAAGCAAGACATTTATGATGAATTGCTCCAGTGAAAATTTTATTCACCTTGATACAGAAAACAGTCAGAAGCTTAAAATAAAACTCAATGTTTTTTCCCCTCTTGACCCTTTAAGCTGTTGCCTTATGAAACTAAACTTCAGAGGATCTTTACATCTCAGGGGGCTCCATCGATCTTGGTTGAATGAATTCATGAATCATTGTTACAGCTAATATTAGACCCTCTCCTTCCTCTCCCTTAGACAGGGAAGAACAGTCTTGGTATTTACAAGCCCCTTATTTCTTTGTATGTGAGAATTAAACCACAAGAGGGAAGGGACTGGAGAGAGAGATGAAAAGAATGGTTAGTTATTTATCCTCTATTTGAACCCTGCTCTTTCTGGAAAGGAAACATTTATGGCAGGGGCTTGGTATAGGCCAGATCTTTTTGTCCCCTCAAGTCCTCCTTGAAGTGTAGTATCATGAGGAGCTGTACCCTTTATGGAGGTGAATTCAAGGTCCCAGCAGTGTCCCCCAGAGTCTGGTTAGGCTTCAGCTAACATTCCCACCAACTCCCATCCATGTTTAGTGAATACCAAGTAGGTGAAAGTGTGAAAGCGTTAGTCGCTCAGTCGTGTCTGACTCTTTGCAACCCCATGGACTGTAACCCACCAGGCTCTCTGTCCACAGGATTCTCCAGGAAAGAACACCAGAGTAGGTTGCTGTTCCCTTCTCTTGGAAATCTTCCTGACCCAGGGATTGAAGATTGGGGTCTCCCACATTGCAGGCAGATTCACTATCATCTGAGCCACCAGGGAAACCTAAAAAGGTACCAGGCACTTATTCTTATTAAAACAAAACAAACCTAAACAAAAACAAAACAAGTAATGAAGTAGGTTTTATTATTATTCCCTTTTCAAGTAAGGAAACTGAGTACAAGAATTTCAGTAGCTAATCAATGAATATAGTAAAGTTGCAGGATACAAAATTAACACACAGAAATCCCTTGCATTCCTATACACTAACAATGAAAAAACAGAAAGAGAAATTAAGGAAACAATACCATTCACCATTGCAACAAAAAGAATAAAATACTTAGGAGTATATCTACCTAAAGAAACAAAAGACCTATACATAGAAAACTATAAAACACTGATGAAAGAAATCAAAGAGGACACAAACAGATGGAGAAACATACCGTGTTCATGGATTGGAAGAATCAATATTGTCAAAATGGCTATTCTACCCAAAGCAATCTATAGATTCAATGCAATCCCTATCAAGCTACCAACGGTATTTTTCACAGAACTAGAACAAATAATTTCACAATTTGTATGGAAATACAAAAAACCTCGAATAGCCAAAGTAATCTTGAGAAAGAAGAAAGGAACTGGAGGAATCAACCTGCCTGACTTCAGACTCTACTACAAAGCCACAGTCATCAAGACAGTATGGTACTGGCACAAAGACAGAAATATAGATCAATGGAACAGAATAGAAAGCCCAGAGATAAATCCACGAACCTATGGACACCTCATCTTTGACAAAGGAGGCAAGGATATACAATGGAAAAAAGACAATCTCTTTAACAAGTGGTGCTGGGAAAACTGGTCAACCACTTGTAAAAGAATGAAACTAGAACACTTTCTAACACCATACACAAAAATAAACTCAAAATGGATTAAAGATCTAAATGTAAGACCAGAAACTATAAAACTCCTAGAGGAGAACATAGGCAAAACACTCTCCGACATAAATCACAGCAAGATCTTCTATGACCCACCTCCCAGAATATTGGAAATAAAAGCAAAAATAAACAAATGGGACCTAATGAAAATTAAAAGCTTTTGCACAACAAAGGAAACTATAAGTAAGGTGAAAAGACAGCCCTCAGATTGGGAGAAAATAATAACAAATGAGGAAACAGACAAAGGATTAATCTCAAAAATATACAAGCAACTCCTGAAGCTCAATTCCAGAAAAATAAACGACCCAATCAAAAAATGGGCCAAAGAACTAAACAGACATTTCTCCAAAGAAGACATACAGATGGCTAACAAACACATGAAAAGATGCTCAACATCACTCATCATCAGAGAAATGCAAATCAAAACCACAATGAGGTACCATTACACGCCAGTCAGGATGGCTGCTATCCAAAAGTCTACAAGCAATAAATGCTGGAGAGGGTGTGGAGAAAAGGGAACCCTCTTACACTGTTGGTGGGAATGCAAACTAGTACAGCCACTATGGAAAACAGTGTGGAGATTTCTTAAAAAACTGGAAATAGAACTGCCATATGACCCAGCAATACCACTTCTAGGCATACACACTGAGGAATCCAGATCTGAAAGAGACACATGCACCCCAATGTTCATCGCAGCACTGTTTATAATAGCCAGGACATGGAAGCAACCCAGATGCCCATCAACAGATGAATGGATAAGGAAGCTGTGGTACATATACACCATGGAATATTACTCAGCCGTTAAAAAGAATTCATTTGAATCAGTTCTAATGAGATGGATGAAACTGGAGCCCATTATACAGAGTGAAGTAAGCCAGAAAGATAAAGAACATTACAGTATACTAACAGATATATACGGAATTTAGATAGATGGTGGCGATAACCCTATATGCAAAACAGAAAAAGAGACACAGAAGTACAGAACAGACTTTTGAACTCTGGGGGAGAACGTGAGGGTGGGATGTTTTGAAAGAACAGCATGTATACTATCTATGGTGAAACGGACCACCAGCCCAGGTGGGATGCATGAATCAGGTGCTCTTGCCTGGTGCACTGGGAGGACCCTGAGGAGTCGGGTGGGGTGGGAGGTGGGAGGGGGGATCGGGATGGGGAATACGTGTAACTATATGGCTGATTCATGTCAATGTATGACAAAACCCACTGAAATGTTGTAAAGTGATTGGCCTCCAACTAATAAAATAATATTAAAAAAAATAAATAAATAAATAAAAAATAAAAAAAAAAAAAAAAGAATTTCAGTAGCTTTTCCTTTGATTGGAAGGAGGATTCCAGCCTTGGAAATCCTTGTCTAAAAATTATAGAAGTAGATTTCTTTTAATGTTACATTCCAAATTCTAACACTGAACTACTGTATGAACCAAAAAAACTTTGGATCTTTAAAACATTGATCCAGTTTAAAAGATAGACGTGGCTTCCTCCTTCATAGATGGCTATCATCACTATCATCATAGATGATAGCATAGGTGATGAATCAGTAGAATAAGACAAGTAAGTCTCAGCTTTTAATTTTTATTTAATTATAAAAATGTTTTAACTAATAAAAACATTCATGTATAATTTTACCATTTGTAATACAACTATTTATATACTTACATATTCTCTTCAAAATTTTGTCCATATGCAATTGTTCAGTGGTAAAGAAAATCTGCCTGCAGTGCAGGAGATGAAGTTTCGATCCCTGGGTGGGATCCAGGGAAGATCCCCTGGAAGAGAGCATGGCCACCCACTTCAGTTGTGTCGGGAAAATCCCATGGACAGAGGAGCCTGGTGGGCTATGATCTATAGGTTCGCAAAGAGTTGGACACAACTGAAGTGACTTAGCACGCATGTACACACCTAGAAAAGGACTTGCACATAAGAAGTGTTTCATGAAATATTGAGTTGAGTTTAGTGAAACTGTAGAATTATCATCAGTAAGACAGGCCTTTTTAAAAATTCTTTTTTCCCATCCCAACAAGCAAAATGAGTTGCTACTTAGATACACTCCTGTTTATTCTTCCATTTTACCACATGCATCTAAATGAGACAACTAATGGATGTGACATCTGGCCTTGGAAAACACCCAGTAAGGCAAGGAACAGTGCTGGGAAGAGAAGTGACTTTCGGAGGAAACCTCCATTGAAAGACCCCAGAACTCAGAAAACTTACAATCAGCCCTCCATAGTGTTGAAAACAGAAACTGCTCTCTCCTTTGGTTGTTTTTTCCTTTATGGCTCATCTTAAAGTATATTGCTAGTTAAGAAAGTTAGCTAATGAATGCTAAAGGGCAACACTGAAGCCAGCAGCCAAAAGCTAATATCTTTCCCGGCACCTTTATCTCTTCCATGCTTCCTGTAGAAAAGGAATGTGGGGGACTTACGGAGAAAAGAAGAAAAAGGCCAAAAAAGATAAATCTAGACGTAAGTAGTTGACACAGTCTTGCACAGAACCATCTATCTTTATTCAGTACAAGGCAGGTAGGAATACCAGAGGAGGGAAAAGGCAGAGCAATTTATTCGAATGCCAGTAAAACTGAAGTTGGGATTGTTTAAAACTTTTGAGAAACCAGTTGGACTATCTTGTGGCTCTGTTTTTGAAGCTAAAAAGTTAGTTTGACACAGGAAAGTCAAGAAACTACAGATTGTGTAATGCAATGATCCGGAAAATTTTATTTTTTTAAGCGACAACTCATTTTAAACCCCCATGTTGCCTTCCCTAGAGAGACCGCTTGGTTGAAATAAGAATTTCATAAGCCCTTAGCAAAGTACAAGCTGGCCAGCATTCAGGCATTCTGCATAGTAAAGAAAGGTAGAAGGCAGCAGAGGGAGTGAGCCCTGGGTTGGAGAGAAGATGGAGAGAGAAACGTATCTCCAACGGAAAATTGAAATAAACAGCAACTGACTAATGAAGACTTACTAACTCATGTGCTGTGTGGTGTGCAATGTCACTCTTCCTGTCCTTGTTCCTTACACAGGCTGTTTTCAACTTTTAAAAAATATTTATTTATTTATTTATTTTTGGCCACGTTGGGTCTTCGTTGCTTCGTGGAACTTTTCTCAAGTTGTGGTGAGCGGGGGCTGCTCTCTGGTTACGGTGCTCAGACTTCTCACTTGTGACGGCTTCTCTTGCGTGGGCTTCAGTAGTTGCAGCACGTGGCTCCGTAGTTGTGGCACATGGGCTTCGGTGTCCCGTGGCATGTGGGATCTTCCCAGGCCAGAGATCGAACCGGTGTCCCCTAAACTGCAAGACAGATTCCTACCCACTGAACTACCAGGGAAGGCCTCTTTACACAGTCTTGAATAAAGCCCACCATGTTGACAAAAGTGTCAACATCAGTGGATGTGTTGACCATGGTCGTGGTGGGTGCTGTGTCAAACCAGAAGCTACACGTGGACCACTCTCGTACTTGACCTCTAAAACTGAAGAGTGAGATGACATCTAATATGTAAAATATTAGGAAAAGGGGCCGCCTCATCAGAGCTGCTTTCAGAGGCTGAGAGTCACAAGGAGGGCTATGGGCTGACACCATGAATAGCTCCGATGAATTAAGGAATGGCTAGAGCTGATTGAGACAGTGAAGTCGCTCAGTCATGTCCGACTCTTTGTGACCCCATGGACTGTAGCCCACCAGGCTCCTCTGTCCATGGGATTTCCCAGGCAAGAATACTGGAGTGGGTGGCCATTTCCTTCTTCAGGGAATCTTCCCAACGCAGAGATCGAACCCAGGTCCCCAGCATTGCAGGCAGATGCTTTAACCTCTGAGCCACCAGGGAAGATCTAGTTGAGAAGGCAATGGCCACCCACTCCAGTACTCTTGCCTGGAAAACCCCATGGACGGAGGAGCCTGGTAGGCTACAGTCCATGGGGTTGTGAAGAGTCGGACACGACTGAGGGACTTCACTTTCACTTTTCACTTTCATTCATTGGAGAAGGAAATGGCAACCCGCTCCAGTATTCTTGCCTGGAGGAGCCTGGTGGGCTGCCGTCTATGGGGTCGCACAGAGTCGGACATGACTGATGCGACTTGGCAGTAGCAGCAGCAGAGCTAATTGGAGGCTTTGAGAGAATCTCTCTGACCTGAAGACAGTATGAAGCAGTCAGGCAGAGCCCTGCCATGTTCCTGGGGCCTCTGTCAGACACAGAGTCCTGGCGGGGATAATTCTTACTCTGTTCCATGTGGCCATTCCAGAGTCCTGGGTTGAGGAGTCTAGGATGGGAGAGACAAGAGTGTGGCTTTTTTGTTTATACTTTATCATTGAACAAAACAATAGTGAATCATGATATAAAGAGAACAACTCAAAAGCAAGTGAAAGTTTTCAAATATAGAGCAGAAAAGTTAAGAGTGGCTCTTTGTTCTTCATGGATTGTGGCCAGTTTCTCTTCCTTGATGGCAATTCTTATAAGTGATGCACTGTCATAAACCAGAATGAAGTCTGCCGGCCAGAGTGACTCACTGTCGGGATGCTGGATCAACAAACTGCAGCAACTTTTGGGTAATGGGTCAGTTTATATCTTCTGGTTTCCACTGCTATTCCTCTCCCCTTTGCTCTTGGAGTTTCACCTGAACATCCTTGACTTGTTTCATTGCATCAAGGAAAGTTGGGTTCAACACATTTTTTTAAAAGCCTTTTTACAGGAAGCAAACCTATGAATCAAAGACTCAATGGGAGTGACCTAATCACTAGTCCAGGCTTCCCGCCATTGGCAACACACAAAACCATTCACTCCTTCAGAAGATTTCTCTTTAGAAGCTGCTAATGCCATTTCTTTGCAGCCTTCGCTGAGGTTTCTGTGACAACCAATAGGTCCATCCTAGCAGTCCAACAGACTAACCAGCTTATGTGGGGTTATTGACTGAACTGCATGAAAACTAAAGGCAGGGGGAATATAAAAGTTATATAGGAAAAAATCTTAAGAGAAATTTCAATAGAAAAGTATATTTTGACTAAAAGCAGCCAGTTTCAGAACTGCTAGCATTAGTGAGGAATTACCAACAGGGAATTGTAAAACATAATAAAAAGTGATGATCAGCAAGGAGTTTAATGAAGGAAAGAGTGAGTCACTACTTGAGACATGGATCTGGGAAGTTAATGGGTCTCCAGGGTGGCAGGTTGGAGGTGGAGGACAACCCAGCCCCTCGAATGTCCAGAAACAACAGTAGTCAGCGGGTATTTAAGATCTGGTAGCAAACTGGGGGTGGAGAAGGCAATGGCACCCCACTCCAGTACTCTTGCCTGGAAAATCCCATGGACGGAGGGGCCTGGTGGGCTGCAGTCCATGGGGTCGCTAAGAGTCAGACACGACTGAGTGACTTCACCTTCACTTTTCACTTTCATGCATTGGAGAAGGAAATGGCAACCCACTCCAGTGTTCTTGCCTGGAGAATCCCAGGGACGGGGAAGCCTGATGGGCTGCCATCTGTGGGGTCACACAGAGTCAGACACGACTGAAGCGACTTAGCAGCAGCAGCAGCAGCAAGCTGGGGATAAGCATAGGACAGAACTGACCAAAGAAAAAGGGTGAGGACACACTGAGGCCTGATGAGGTGGAGTGCATCGGGTGGGCACTTAATCAGACCCCCCTGTGTTACGTATCACTTACAGCCCTTCTCAGCAAAGAACATGCTGTGTTTGGAGAACTAGGAAGAGTGGTATCTTTTTCTCACTTGGTACTTTTTGAGACAAGTGCCTCAGAAGATTATGTTTTAATTAGCACGTTTTCCATTATTCACAGTGGCAATGTCAATAGTGGCAGTTAGAATTATTGTAGGTGTGGTGAATGCAGCAGCCCCAGAAATCCAGATGTGCTGGAGTTGAGAGTTTGATGATGGCAGCACAAGTGGTACTAATAAAAGTCACCTAATGAAAAATATATAAAGAAAGAAAATGTTATAACATAATGGATAATCTTCTATTTTTTAAAAAATCGATGTATTTTCAAAAATGTAAATTTTATAGTTCATGTCAACATAGCCGAGACAAGTTTATTCCGGTCATCTAGAGAGCAGATGTTAAGAGTGAAATCATTCTTCCTAATCGGTCCTTGTATGGTCCACAGGGAATAAGCAAATAATATTCTGAAATAACTGATGCACAGAGAACTTTACTTTTTTTTTTTTCAAAAGTTAAGTCACATTAAATAATCTTCTATAAAATGTAGAGACAATACACTAGCTCATCCCTGACTTTGAGAGTTTACAGTCATAGAGCTGGAGAGCAACTGTTCTCTGCCATACATAAGAGTGTGTCATGAGTCTTTCTTGGCTTTTTATGCTAACAAAAGAAAAAAAAACCTTTTTAATTTTATATTGCAATGTAACCTATTGACAGTGCTGCAATAGTTTCAGGTGGACAGTGAAGGGATTCAACCATGCATATACATGCATCCATTCACCCTCAAACTCCCCTCCCATCCAGTCTATGACATGAAATTGAACAGTTTCCTGTGCTATGCAGTAGGTCTTTCTTGGTTATCCATTTTAAATATAATTTATGCTAACTTTTGAATCTAATATTTTCTCCCCTAAAGAGATGTTCCCCTTTTGTCCCCTCAGGCATCAGTGTTAGGGTTATGTCCTCCTATCAAAGCCATGCTATCAAAAACAAGCCTTTGGAGAAACTTCCCTGTGGTCCACTGGCTAAGACTCCATGCTCCTAATACAAGGGACCAGGGTTCAACCCCTGGTCAGGGAACTGGATCCCACATGCCACAACTAAGACCCAGCACAGCCAAATAAATAAATTAATGTTTAAAGGGAAAAAAAGCAAGCCTTTGGGAAGGATATGAATAAAGGAAATTCATTGTCTTTGAATAATGGATAAAGGATATTCACTCATCAATAGAGGAAATAAATTCAACAATGAAGCTGATGAAGCTGTGTTACTTTTTAGTTGAATTTTAATTTTAAAAAAATCACAAACCTTTGAAAAGTATCTGTAAAGAAATTTCTCAGACACAATCATTTCTCACACAAAAATCATGATTTTTCTCCCGGTAGAGACATTTAGGGATTCCCAGGTGGCTCAGTGGTAAAGAATCCGTCTGCCAATGAGGGGACAAGGATTCATCCTTGGGTCAGGAAGATTCTCTGGAGGAGGAAATGGCAACCAATCCAGTGTTCTTGCCTGGAAAATCCCATGAATAGAGGAACCTGGTGACTTTGTGCTCGGGGTCAGACATGACATAGTGACTAAACAACAACAGCAACAAAAAGGAGATATTTAATAATAAAGTCAGGTCCGGTGGTCTAGTATTCCCATCTCTTTCAGAATTTTCCACAGTTTATTGTGATCCATGCAGTCAAAGGCTTTGGCATAGTCAATAAAGCAGAAATAGATGTTTTTCTGGAACCCTGTTGCTTTTTCGATGATCCAGCGGATGTTGGTAATTTGATCTCTGGTTCCTCTGCGTTTTCTAAATCCAGCTTGAACATCTGGAAGTTCTCGGTTCACATATTGCTAAAGCCTGGCTTGGAGAATTTTGAGTATTACTTTACTAGTGTGTGAGATGAATGCAGTTGTACGGTAGTTTGAGCATTCTTTGGGATTGCCTTTCTTTGGGATTAAAATGAAAACTGACCTTTTCCAGTTCTGTGGCCACTGCTGAGTTTTGCAAATTTGCTGGCATATTGAGTGTAGCACCTTCACAGCATCATCTTTCAGGATTTGAAATAGCTCAACTGGAATTCCATCACCTCCACTAGCTTTGTTCGGAGTGATGCTTTCTAAGGCCCACTTGACTTCACATTCCAGGATGTCTGGCTCTAGGTGAATGATCACACCATCATAATGATCTGGGTCATGAAGATCTTTTTTGTATAGTTCTTCTGTGTATTCCTGCCACCTCTTCTTAATATCTTCTGCTATTGTTAGATCCATACCCTTTCTGTCCTTTATCGAACCCATCTTTGCATGGAATGTTCCCTTGATATCTCTAATTTTCTTGAAGAGATCTCTAGTCTTTCCCATTCTGTTGTTTTCCTCTATTTCTGTGCATTGATCACTGAGGAAGTCTGTATCTCTCCTTGCTATTCTTTGGAACTCTGCATTCAAATGGGAATATCTTTCCCTTTCTCCTTTGCTTCTCACTTCTCTTCTTTTCACAGCTATCTGTAAGGCCTCCTCAGTCAACCAGTTTGCCTTTTTGCATTTCTTTTCCATGGGGATGGTTTTGATCCCTGTCTCCTGTACAATGTCATGAATTTCCGCCCATAGTTCATCACGCTCTCTGTCTATCAGATCTAGTCCCTTAAATCTGTTTGTCACTTCTACTGTATAGTCATAAGGGATTTGATTTAGGTCATACCTGAATAGTCTAGTGGTTTTCCCTACTTTCTTCCATTTAAGTCTGGATTTGGCAATACGGAGTTCATGATCTGAGCCACAGTCAGCTCCCGGTCTTGTTTTTGCTGACTGTATAGAGCTTCTCCATCTTTGGCTGCAAAGAATATAATTAATCTGATTTTGGTGTTGACCATCTGGTGATATCCATGTGTAGAGTCTTCTCTTGTGTTGTTGGAAGAGGGTGTTTGCTATGACCAGTGCAGGTCAGGAAGCAACAGTTAGAACTGGACATGGAACAACAGACTGGTTCCAAATAGGAAAAGGAGTACCTCAAGGCTGTATATTGTCACCCTGCTTGTTTAACTTATATGCAGAGTACATCATGAGAAACACTGGGCTGGAAGAAGCACAAGCTGGAATCAAGATTGCCAGGAGAAATATCAATAACCTCAGATATGCAGATGACACCACCCTTATGGCAGAAAGTGAAGAAGAACTAAAAAGCCTCTTGATGAAAGTGAAAGAGGAGAGTGAAAAAGTTGGCTTAAAGTTCAACATTCAGAAAACTAAGATAATGGCATCTGGTCCCATCACTTCATGGCAAATAGATGGGGAAACAGTGCACAGTGTCAGGTTTATTTTTTGGAGCTCCAAAATCACTGCAGATGGTGATTGCGGCCATGAAATTAAAAGACGCTTACTCCTTGGAAGGAAAGTTATGACCAACCTAGATAGCATATTAAAAAGCAGAGACATTACTTGGCCAGCAAAGGTCCATCTAATCAAAGCTATGGTTTTTCCAGTGGTGATGTATGGATGTGAGAGTTGGACTGTGAAGAAAGCTGAGCGCCAAAAAATTAATGCTTTGGACTGTGGTGTTGGAGAAGACTCTTGAAAGTCCCTTGGACAGCAAGGAGATCCAACCAGTCCATCCTAAAGGAGATCAGTCCTGGGTGTTCATTGGAAGGACTGATGCTGAAGCTGAAACTCCAATCCTTTGGCCACCTCGTGCAAAGAGTTGACTCCTTGGAAAAGACCCTGATGCTGGGAGGGATTGGGGGCAGGAGGAGAAGGGGACGACAGAGAATGAGAATGGCTGGATGGCATCACTGACTCAATGGACATGAGTTTGAGTAAACTCCAGGAGTTGGTGATGGACAGGGAGGCCTGGCGTGCTGCGATTCATGGGGTCGCAAAGAGTCGGACACGACTGAGTGACTGAACTGAACAGTAAAGTCTAGAGCTTACACTCTTAGATAAGGAAATGAAGGACTGTTGTCCAAGATCATTTGACTCTCTAAGAGAATTTCTCCCAGGGCTGAGAGATGAAAGTTGGGGTTCACAGAAGTGGTTTTAAACTCAAAAAATCTATCAAGGAGAATTCTAATTTCTTCTCAGATGGAACAGCTAATTACATCAGATGTAAAAGTATGCCCCAGTTCAGGACTGGGACTATTTTCTCTCTTGTATGTAACCTGGGTATTTTTTCATACATTTCCCTGACTTGCTTTTATAGACATTAACAAATGTTTAATTAAAGAAAACTATTTTTAAAAAATCATGGAGGGACTTCCTTGGTGGTCCAATGGCTAAGACTCTTCAGTCCAAATGCAGGAGTCTGGGTTTGATCCCTGGTCATGGAATTAGATCCCACATGCTGCAACTAAGAATACCGATGCTGCAACTAGGACCTGGTACAGCCAAATAAATAAATAAATAAATTTTAAATATATATTTTTAAAGCATAAATGTTCATAACTGCAATTGCAGTATCAACCTTTATCAAAGCTACTTTGAGAGACTTAATAAACAAATCTTCACATCTTGTTTTGTTTTTTTTTTTTGACCACTTCTCCACAGCTTGTGAGATCCTAGTTCCCTGGCTAAGGATTGAACCCTGGTCCTCAGAAGTGAAAGTGTAGAGTCCTAACCACTAAACCACCAGGAATTCTCCACACCTTTCTTTTAACCTTTGGAAAAGGAACCATGTTAGCGCTAGCCAGTTGATTATTAAGAGAGAACCAGGAGCACATTCGAGTCAGTTTGTTATTATTAGGGATGTTAACTTATATAATCATAAAATAAGGCACAGAAATGTAAAGTCTGGAGGCAAATTCAGATATAATAGAAAACTTTATAAATTTAACTATACCACATGATACCTAATATGTAGCCATATTTAGCAAAAATAGAGTAAATAAAACAATAGCACAAAATATGATACCCTAGGTAAGGCACTTGTTTTGTTCCAAATAGGTTTTTTAAAAGGTATTCTGCTATACTGTGAACTAACAGGGAAAATTATGAATTATGGTTAAGTATTATGAACACATAATCTAATTGGTGATCTATCAGAAACTTTTGAGAATGTGCTGAACACTGCCCCTGTTGATATGAAGAATAGTATATGAAAATTCTTATAAAAAATATAACTCAAATCAAGGCTGTTGAACACTCAATGAAAGCTACCTTTAAATATCACTGTTGTTTTTACTTCATGAGTTTTAAGAATTACTTGATGTGATACCACAATCCATGGTCAAAGGGCTGTCTTCTGAGATTTAACAGATTATTCTATGAAAAAGTATGGCATTTTCAAATATAAAGTGGGTTTATAGTAGAGAAGGAAAAATATAGGTTGGAATCAGAAGAGTTCATGGTTATATTGTACAATTTTATCACAGAAATCTCATTTAGATTCTCTCCATTCTTGAACCCCATTCAAACCCACATCCCATCATCCACCTGAGTCAAACCTTAATATGAAAGTTCATAATTCTCCATTGAATTTGAATTTTAAAAACATCACAACAATCCCTTGAAAAATATATGTAAAAGGCTGTATGTCTAAAAGTCTTCAATGTTTTATCCACAAAAAAAATAACCTGTATATATAACATATTTTTATTTTTTTAAGTCTTTATTGAATTTGTTACAATATTGCTTCTGTTTTATGTTTTGTTTTTTGGCCAAGAGGCATGAGGAAACTTAACCACTGGAGTGCCAGGGAGGTCCCTGAAAGTGAAGTGAAAGTGTTAGTTGCTCAGTCATATCCGACTCTTTGTGACCATATGGGCTATAGCCCACCAGGCCCCTCTGTCCTTGGGATTCTCCAGGCAAGAATACTGGAGTGGGTGGCCATTCCCTTCTCCAGGGGGGTCTTCCCAACCCAGGGATCAAACCTGGGAGGTCCCTATGGCATTATATTTTATGAAATGATTAGATGATAAATGATTAGAATCCACATATGAAGAAATAACAATTATTTATATTAATTGCTAGAAAACTTAAGGCTAAAATTATGGCTTAACTATAACAAGAGTCTCTTGGGTCACATGATTGTTTCTGTAAAGTAGCATGTATTTCTAATGCTTCAATGAATTCTCTGCTACAAAGTTTTTAAAAAGACACTGGAGATAGTTCAGACAGGTTTTGTAAACACAGCTCATTTTCTTGTCTGCCATATTAAATTAATATGACCAATAAATAACTTGTGAGAAAGCAAGCATATTAAACTGTTGATGATATGAATCCAAAAGGCATGACAATATCCAGTCAATATCCAAATGATAGCCTCCAACCAGAGCTGGGAAGGGAAGAAGATGGCAACAGCTGTCACAAAAAACATTACTGGAATAAATCAGAAATATGGAGCCAGTTAACTCAAGTCTTCACATAGAAATTAAGGAAGAGAAACTGAGCATAGAACTGGATTGCATTTATCTGCATCTTTTACAATTAGGAGGAGCCACCCGGCTATAAGGAAATGGCAGCCCACTCCAGTATTCTTGCCTGGAAAATCCCATGGACGGAGAAGCCTGGTAGTCTACAGTTCATAGGGTTGCAAAGAGTGGTACACGGCTGAGCAATTTCACTTTCACTTTCATATCCGGCTGTAATGGCTCATCGGCAGAAGTGATGTATACGCCTTTCATTTGGTCCAAAGCTGAGTACTCCAAGGCTGGTCACCATCATCTAGAAAGCCTAACTCCCTGAATGACTGTGGATGAGAGGCCCCCCTTCTCCTATACCCTGCATTAGATTGTGCCATAAGGAAGCAATAAATAAACTCTGTGTAAAGAAATTCAAGAGGTTGGGGTTTTGTTTTATAGCAGGCTTTCCTGGTGGCTCACTGGTAAAGATCCGACCTGCCAATGCAGGAGATGTGGGTTTGATCCCTAGGTCGGGAAGATCTCCCAGAGGAGGAAATGGCAACCCACTCCAGTATTCATGCCTGGGAAATCCCATGGACAGAGGAGCCTGGCGGGCTACAGTCCATGGAGTCGCAAGAGTTGGACATGACTTAGCGACCACACAACAGAGCAGTTAGCATAGTCTGACTAATACAGAAATCTTACAAAACTGGTGAAATGTAAACTGATTTTTCTTCCAGTGAAGCCGAACACACCCTTGAGATAACATTGAAAAACATTTCCAACTCTGGTGAGTAATTTTACAAAGTGCCTCTGGCAACTGGAAAGAGGAGACTGAATGGAAAATCCCTTGCGTCAAATTGTGAGTAGTGTCAAGCCTTTTCCACTTGGCCACTTGAAATCAGTCCTGAACTTCACCATTCTGAACCTCAAAAGATTGTGGTAAGCCGTTTCAATTACACCAGTCCACAGTGAATTACATTTTTTCCTCTCGACACTGAAACACTTTCACTGTACTATCTTCTTTGGATGGTTTCTGAGGAGGAGTCAGTTATAATGCGTATCTTTTTTTTTCCCATCTATAGATAAGGGGTTCCCCCTGCCCATCCCATCTGGCTTCTTTTAGGATGAAAAAAAAAAAAAAAAAAATATATATATATATATATATACACACACACACACATATATAACTGTACCTAGGGGTAGTTTGTGGTTGGCGGCACTTATCTTGCTTGGCATTCTCTGAGCTTCCTGAATCTGTGGTTTGGTGTCTGACGTTAATTTGGAAAAATTCTTGAAACTGATCTGGACCCTGTGGAGCCCTTCTAGATACAAAAGCCTTTCTGTGTCCGTTTCTTGTTTGTACGAAAAAGACTTCATTCTCCTAGACCTTTTCTGAGTTAAATACAGCAGATTCAAACAATTACTACCTGGGGAAGTGAGGGAATGCAGAAACAGAGGAAAGGCAGTCAGAAACCACAGTGAAGTGATGGGGCAGCTCCCTGGTCCCTCCTCAGGGGCAGAGCAGTCTGATGCATATCTCTGAATTCTTCTACAGGTACTGGGGCCTCAACCCAGGTGCACGAAGGAAGCTTCAGGAGCATAAGCACATGGATCCCAGGCTGGTTGGAACCAGAAGGCTGATGGTTGAGATTTCTGGCCCACCCTGTTACCTTACCAGCAACCAATCAGAAGAAAGTCATATATCCTGGAGCTCTTACCCCCAAATTGCCTTTAAAAACTCTTCCCTCAAAGCCACTGGGAAATTTGGACTTTTTGAGCACTGAGATGTTTGTTCTCCTTGCTTGGCCCTTGCGATTAACCTTTCTCTGCTCCAGACTCTGATGCTTTGGTTTTCTTCCCTGTAGGGCACACAAACTTGGGTTCATCAGCATTCTCAGTCACTACTGTTTCAAATTTGTCTTCTGCTCCTTTCTCTCTTTCTTCTCCTCCTGGTGATACTGCGCACCTCAGACTGGCACTTAAACCCATGTACCAGTACTTAAACCCAGCCAGAACTCAAATTGGAAATGGAATTCACAATCTTTTAACTGAGATTGCACTCCTGATCTGGAGAAGGCAATGGCACCCCACTCCAGTACTCTTGCCTGAAAAATCCCATGGACGGAGGAGCCTGGTGGGCTGCAGTCCATGGGGTCGCTAAGAGTCGGGTTGGGCACGACTGAACGACTTCACTTTCACTTTTCACTTTCATGTATTGGAGAAGGAAATGGCAACCTACTCCAGTGTTCTTGCCTGGAGAATCCCAGGGATGGGGGAGCCTGGCGGGCTGCCGTCTATGGGGTCACACAGAATCAGACACGACTGAAGTGACTTAGCAGCAGCAGCAGCACTCCTGATCTCAGGACTTAATGAGGCTCAGGTTCTTTACATCTCACTGCAGAAAGAATTCAGCTAGGGACAAAGTGATAGGTAACAAGTGGATTTATTTAAAGAGATACACATTCCATAGACACTATGGAGTCCAACTCAAAAGGTCAGAACAACCTTGGGAGAAATGCACTCTTTAGGGTGTGGGCGGTCTCAGAAGGCGAGAGGCCCTGAAAATGCAGAGGTTAGTTTTTATGGTCTGGGAGCCGAATCTTCTGCCATCTTGGATTTAGTTGATTCTAACCAGTTTTTGTCCTCTTCTATGGCTATGTCATTCTTTTAAAGGTTGTGCCCTGTGCACTTCCCTCCTGTTTCACTGGTATCCCCATCATACATGTGTTACATCTTCTGTAGTTATTCCACAGCCCTTGGATATTCTGTTCTGTTTTTCTCAATCAGACCATCACAGGCAACCTTCATGTTTGTTACAGTATTTTTAATCTCTAATATTTCATTTTGGTTCTTTCTTAGGGTTTGCTTTTCTTTGCTTAAATTACACATCTGTTCTTGTCTGTTGCCTACATTATGCCCTTAATAAATTAATCATAGTTTGTTTTTTAATTCCTGGTCTGGTATTCCAACCATATCTGATTCTGCTTGCTCTGTATCTTCAAACTGTGTTTTTTTGCCTTTTACTGTATCTTGCAGTTTTTGCTTATGGCCAGACATGATGTCACTGGTAAAAGAAACTTCTGTAAATAAGCCTTTACTAATGTGATGGTGAGGCAGGGCGGCAGGGGAAGCATCTTGTAGTTCTATGATTAAGTCTCAGTCTTTCAGTGAGCCTACACCGCTTGACTGGACTTCACAAGTGCTTCTGATTAATCTCTCCTGCGCTGTTCTTCACCTTCCCCTCCCGCATACTTAAACAGGAAGGCTGGAGTGGGCTGAAGTTGAGTATTTCCCTTCCCCAGGATCAGTTAGCCTCTGACAAAACCCTATCTGGTTAAATATGGTCAGTTAGTTTCTTCTGAGGGCAGGCCTTGTTACAAAGAACTAGGGTGCTCTGGGGCATTTCAGAATGGCTCCTTTCCCCCTCTCACTGCTGGAAGCACAAGCTTTTTCTACAGTTTTCACTCTGAGACTCTGGTCAAACTCCTGGAGGTAAGAGTCCCAGAAGTGTGGCGGTGATGTTACTGAAAAGTTGACACTGGGGCTGAAACAAGTCTTAGAGACAGAATTTTGGGTGAAGTAGAAAAGGATGGCTTTATTCCTTTGCTAGGCACAAGGGGACAGAGTGGCCTTGTGTGTCCCAACCCAGAAGGATTTGATGAGGGTTCGAAGGTAGGGTCTCTGGCAAAACTAGGGTGTGTGTAGAACCTTCCTTTTTTTTAAGTTCATTTCAGGTGTTGTTTTGTTGCTCAGTTGTTTAGTTGTATCAGACTCTTTTGTGACCCCCTGGACTCTAGTCCGCCAGGCTCTTCTGTCCGTGTGATTCCCCAGGCAAGAATACTGGAGCGGGTTGCCTTTTCCTTCTTCAGGGGAGCCTTCCCACCCAGGCACTGAACCTACGCCTCCATGTCTCCTATCTTGGCAGCCACCTGAGCTGCCCTTCCTGACTGCTGAGCCAGCAGAGAAGCCCTTTTCTCAGGTGTCTCCTAGTCTTGATGAGCTTCTCTAGTCTACTTACCCTTGTTTGAGGCGATTTCTTGACCGCTCCTCCCTTGATTAGCAACTATTCAAATCCGCCCCTTGGAACTCAGGGAAGGTCATGGAGACCGGAGTCTTGGCTACGAGAAATGGGGTACAAAACGGCCTCCACGCCTGGGAGCCCCACAGGGCCCTGCTTGGTCTCAGTGGGCCCCTATATTTGGGTCCCGCTGGAGTTTTTCACTTTCAGACTTGTCCAGTCTGAGCCTCCAGCAATTTATCAGTTACAGCTCTGATTTTCCTACTAGGGAATTGGTTCCCACGAAGGATTCCATTTTGGGGTTTCTGCTTGGTAAGTTGTGATTCTATGTGTTCTCCAAATTCAGGGGTAGCATTTTGCTCTGTGGCCTCACTTCTCTTATGGATCTAAGAAGAGTGGTTGATTTTTCAGTCTTTTTACTTGTAAAAAAAGACCTTTTTACTTGTTACATTGTAGTGGTAACTCCAAGCTGCTCATACACAGAAATGGAAACCAGGAATGCCATTACATTATGTTTTGTTTTTTTCTTAAAGTATTAATTACCATTATTCTTGAGAGGATACAGAATATACTTACTAGCCATAAATTCCTGGATTCAGAAGCAAAGCCAGTTTCAGAAAGGGAAAGAAGGCTGGGGACAGAGTTGGACATTAGCGTTCTTTTTTCTTTTGTTTAAAAATTTTTCGATTGATTTAATTTTGACTGTGCTGGGTCTTTGTTGTTGCACCCAGGCTTTCTCTAGCTGTGGCAAAAGGAGGCTACTCTATTTGCCATGTATGGGCTTCTCATTGCGGTGGCTTCTCTTGCTGTGGAGTGCGGGCTTCAGTAGTCATGGCACATGGGCTTTGCTGCTGTGTGGCATATGGACTCTAACCTAACCAGGGGTCAAGTTCATGTCCCCTGCATTGGCAGGCAGGTTCTCAGCCATTGAACCACTACAAAAGTCCAGACACTAGTATTCTAGGCAGAAGAATTTTTTTCCCAAAGATAATCTCCTTTGGTCTCCATCTTTGAATATATCATATAATCAACAGAGTTTTCTATTGGACCCAGCAAGTCAGTAAGATCTTTGTTATCTTTGGAAGAGACAGAGGAAGTTTCTCCAACAGCAGGTACAAAAACAAAACTGAAAATTACTGAAAATTTTTACATTGAAATATAAAATTCTCTGTAAAGAGTCATGCCCCTTTCCCTCAGAATAATGTTGAAAAACTCAGGTAGAATACAAGTCCTTCATGAGCTGGCTTTTGTTTACCTTGCAGCCCCACCTCTTTTTAATCCCCACTGTCATTCTACATGGACCATATTGCATGTTTTAGAGTTTCTTCTCGTGCTCTTGTTCTTTCTCAGTTCTACTTTTCTTTGTACCAATGTTGTTCCTCTTCTCAGAGCTAGTAAAGCTGTCTTCTACTTGGCCCATGACTGATGAGTTGGACAGAGATTCAAGGAGGCAATTGGTAGTAATGAAAAAAAAAAAAAAAGGCAATCTGAGGGGATTCAAAGAAATATGGTTAGTAATTCTGAGTTTTTTTCCTCACTTAGATGTCTTTTCTACCTGGAAGATGTTGGGGCTGGTCTAAGAATTAAATTGACTTGAGATAAATTAAAAGGAGAAAGTCAAACTAAAGTTTAATAACATATATACCTGGGAGAGACCCTGGAGAGCTGAGTAATTCACCAAAATGGCTGGAAGCCTCATCTTAAACACCATCTTCAGCTAAAAAGAGAATGTTGGGGTTAGTGGTTTAGGACTTCAAAGGTTGGGGGGCAGGGGAAGGCAATTAACAGAGATGGAAAAGCAAATGTTTGGAAAACAAATGTTTGTTGGACAATGCAGAGACAATGGGACACAGAGTAGACTCTGATCTCCAGGCCCTGTTTTCTCCACCACATGTAGTCCATATTCTTAAATTTCTCTGATGATAGCGCTATTCCAGAAACAGGCTCTTACATCCTGAGTCTTCCTTTAATAAAAAATAATCAGCCTAAATTAATCGTTGTGCAAAAGAGATTCATCTTGGAGTGGCGAATTTTGCCCCCTTAAAGACGTTTGATCAGTTTCTTCATCTATGCCTTGTAATAGCCCCGTGTGTAGCCCTGTGTGTTCCCACATCAGTGTGTAGAGCCCTGTAATAGCCCTGTGTATTCCAAAGTTGTCTGCTGATTGCACTTTACTCTTCACTGTACCCGCTCCTCCAGCGCCCCAACACACACACCCTACTATGACCTTCTCGAGAACAATGCTCATGTTTTGTTCATCTCTGTTCTCTCCCATACCTCAGTGCCTAGAAATTTGTTGAATGACTAAATGAATGCATCTACCACCGTCATCAAAATAAATAGCTGAAATGGCCCAACCTTTCTACTTCTCCTACTTCAAGCTACATGTTGTTTTACTTTTCACTTATTTTCTCTTTTTCAGGCTGTCATTGATATTAACCTAAAATGTACACCTACTGTATTAAAATGCATAAGGAAAAGAAATATATACTGTATTTTATCTGCAGAATTCTGTTCTGGCGTATGGACAACTGTAGTTATTGACATTTAACAATGGCTTTTTTTTTTTGTTTGTTTGTTTTCTTTCATGAAAGGAATTCAGAAAAAAAAAAAGCTGTATTTTGCATTTTTGAATTAAAAATAAAAAGCTCTATTGAGAAAAAAGCATATTTACATAACTCAAACAACATTATTGAAAGAGAACTATCAATAAGAAGAATACGACTTTAGAATTACTATTTTGAACTTTTCATTTTAAATAATTTCAGACACAAACAATTGGAAAATGACAAAGATTTCTCATATATTCACCTAGACTTCTGTAAACATCTTACACCATCACAATTTTAAAAATCAAGAAATATGACAATATTATTATCTAATTTATAGACTTTACATATTTTATTTCATTATTCCACTAATATCCTTTTCTGGCCCAGGGTCAAATCCAGCATTATATAGTGCATTTAAATGTCATATAGCCTCATTCTCCTGTACTTTGGGAAATTTCCATTTTTTTTCTTTAATAATGTTACTGAACATCACTTGGGTCCACTTGCCAACCCCCACGCAGCAAAGCGAATCTACTGAAACTGGTTCATGGTGAAGGAAATTCAGCAAGTTTTTAAAAATTAATTAACATATTTGTCTGCACCAAGTCTTAGTTGCAGCATGCAGGATCTTCATTTTGGCACTCAGGATCTTTAGTCATGGTATGTGGGGTCTAGCTCCCTGACCAGGCTTCAAACACAGGCCCCCTGCATTGAAAACGTGCAGTCTTAACCACTAGACTGTCAGGGAAGCCCCAGTTCAGCATTAATTTGCAGGGCACCAAGCAAGAAGAATGAGGAGCTCATGCTCAAGAAACCTGAACTCCCCAGTGACCTTCCGAGAAGGGTTTTTAAAGGCAACATTTGAGATGAGAATTGCAGCTCATGGACTTCCTTCTGATTGTGGTGAAGTAACGGGATGATGTTTCAGAAATCTTAATCATCAACCTTCTGGTTCCACCCAGTCTGGGGTCTACTCTCTTGTAGTCAGCATGCAGTCACCATCCTCCACTTGATCTGAGTTTCTGTAGAACAACTCAAAAGTATGCATCATATTATTATGTGTATCTCTTGGGAAGGAACTAGGACTCTCTTTTATTCCTTTTCAAATTCCCCTAAATTTGCGTTAGCCTGATTTTCTTTTTCCTCATGATTAAGTTCAGGTTATATATTTTTATCAAGAATACTACAGAAGTAATATTGTCCTTTCGATATTCTTAGGGGCTTCCCAGGTGGCGCTAGTGGTAAAAAACCCGCCTGCCAATGCAGGCGACATAAGAGATGTTGGTTTGATCCCTGAGTCGGGAAGATCCCCTGGAGGAGGGAACGGCAACCCGCTTCAATACTTTCGCCTGGAGAATCCTGTGGACAGAGTAGCCTGGCGGGCAGCAGTCCCTAAGGTCGCAAAGACTGAAGAGACTTAACATTAGCACTGCTCCCTTTGTTTCTGCATTCCATTACTTTCCCAGTTAGTAATTGCTTGGGTCTGCTCTTTGGAACTCAGTGAAGGCCTAAGAGACTAGAGTCTTCTTCTAAAAATAAGAAACAGGGGACATGGAAGGGCCTTTGTACCCAGGAGGGTCCCTCAAGGTTCTACACAGTTTCAGTCCTCCCTTTTCTGGACACTTCTCAACCCTGAAGGGAACAGGGGTGAAACAAGAAATAGAATAATGTTTAAGATGGAGAAGTTAATCATAAACTTGGCTGGGGAATTTGTTTTTAGGGGGACTTTGTTTCAGTGACATTGACAATTTTGAACAGTACTGGCCAATTAATATTTTCAAATTCTCCTAAATTTGGGTTAGTTTGATTTTTTTTCCTCATGATTAAGTTCAGGTTATACATTTTTATCAAGAATACTACAGAAGTAATGTCCTCTCAATATATCTTAGGAGGCAGATTTTACCTCTTTGGTCACTTGGCAAAGGTGTGGTGTCTACCAAGCCTTCCACTGTAAAGCTACTTTGTATTTAAACCTTTGTAGTTGATAAATATCTTGTGAGGAGATAATTTAAGAATACATATTTTGTTTCTCATTATACTTTCAACCATTCATGTTAGCATCTAAAACAATTATTATGGTGGTGTTAGCAAATAATTTTCAATTTCTTCATTCCTCCTACGTTTATTAGTTGGAATCCTACTAAAAGGAATAGTTTTCCTATTTTTATTCAGAATGGACTTATGGATTTGTATTTTATTAAATGGATAATAATCTATGACATCATTATTAGTTAAAGTGTTCTAGATTTGGCCGTTGGGAGTCTTACCAAGTTGGTTCCCATGTCCATTAGACGTAGCCCCATCATTTCTTAGAGCACTTCCTGCTTTCTGGCACTAGGAGAGATTTCAGCATCATACTTTTCCTGCAGCGCTGGAATCAGCCGCTTCTCCAGGGAGCCTTGGTTCCGTGCGCCTCCCCCATGCAGGCAGGGCCACAGGCGGGTGTTTAGAATCAAATCCCAGCGCCCCGTGTGCTCCTTGGTGCTGCTGTAGCCTCGCTTCTAGGCCTTCTCGGAGGACAGAGCCATAAAAAAGCAAATACACACTCATCCACTCCACATTTATTTTTGTATCTAACCATCTGCATGCTTAGTAAAAACATGAGTTCATACCGTGATACCTCCAATTTCAATCCAATACCACAGTATTCACTCTCTTTTTTAACTTTTAACACCTTACTTCAACAGTGAAAAACTTAAGTTTTCATTATCCACAATATATTTACTTATTTGCTTAGTCATAGAGCAAGTAGTGGGAGAAGGCAATGGCACCCCACTCCAGTACTCTTGCCTGGAAAATCCCATGGACGGAGGAGCCTGGTAGGCTGCAGTCCATGGGGTCACTAAGAGTCGGGACATGACTGAGTGACTTCACTTTCACTTTTCACTTTCATGCTCAGGAGAAGGAAATGGCAACCCACTCCAGTGTTCTTGCCTGGAGAATCCCAGGGACGGGGGAGCCTGGTGGGCTGCCGTCTATGGGGTTACACAGAGTGTAACAGGGGTTACACGACTGAAGCGACTTAGCAGCAGCAAAGCAAGTAGTTTCACATGCTAAACAATATCCCTATGAAAAGCAAATCTACTAACTGAGGAGTGTTTATGTGCACAGTTCTTGTCTTTAACCTTGGAGTATATAGTTTAAATAGAATATTATCCAAAGTTGCTAAGGTTAGTTTGGTTTTTCCCTATCCAGCTTCATAGGGATTCTATTATTATGTGATTTCCTTCGTCCTATTCCGTTTCCCCCATTTTCCCCACCATGTTTACCCCCATTCCTCTTAGGTAACCAATCTTATCATTTTCCGATTTATTTCTCTTGTGTTCGTTGTTTGTTTTGCACAATGTACATCATGAGAAATGCTAGGCTCATGAAGCCCAAGCTGGAGTCAAGATGACCAGGAGAAATATCAATAACCTCAGATATGCAGATGACACCACCCTTATGGCAGAAAGCAAAAAATAACTAAAGAGCCTCTTGATGAAAGTGAAAGAAGAGAGTGAAAAAGTTGGCTTAAAGCTCAACATTCACAAAACTAAGATCATGGCATCTGGTCCCATCATTTCATGACACATAGATGGGGAAACAGTGACAGACTTTATTTCGGGGGGCTCCAAAATTACTGCAGATGGTGACTGCAGCCATGAAATTAAAAGATGCTTACTCCTTGGAAGAAAAGTTATGACCAACCTAGATAGCATATTAAAAAGCAGAGACATTAGTTTGCCAACAAAGGTCCATATAGTCAAGGCTATGGTTTTTCCAGTAGTCATGTATGGATGTGAAAGTTGGACTATAAAGAAAGCTGAGCACTGAAGAATTGATGCTTTTGAACTGTGGTGTTGGAGAAGACTCTTGAGAGTCCCTTGGACCACAAGGAGATCCAACCAGTCCATCCTAAAGGAAACCAGTCCTGAATATTCATTGGAAGAACTGATGCTTAAGCTGAAACTCCAATACTTCGGCCACTTGATGTGAAGAACTGACTCATTGGAAAAGACCCTGATGCTAGGAAAGATTGAAGGTGGGAGGAGAAGGGGACAACAGAGGATGAGATGGTTGAATGGCATCACTGACTCAATGGACATGAGTTTGAGTAAACTCCGGGAGTTGGTGATGGACAGGGAGGCCTGGTGTGCTACAGTCCATGGGGTCGCAAAGACTCAGACATGACTGAGCAACTGAACTGAATGTTATAGATACTCATTTGTACTTCAGTTTTTTATTTAAGTTATTTTGGAAAATATTTTATATCAAGTTATAGAGATTATAGTTACTCTAATTTTTTTTTTTACAATTGTGTATATTCCATTGTATAGATGTACCATAGTTTATTCAGCTACTCTTCTCTGTATAAGCATTTAGGGGGCTTTAATTATTTTATGGGCAAATTATGGGCAAAATTGCAGTGAATAACCTGTGCATATTACTTTTGTATAATTGGAGGCACATCTTCAGAGTCAATTACCAGAGTTGGATTACTAGATCAAAAATTGAGTGCATATTTTGTTTTGTTAGGATTTTCCAAATTTCCCTTAAAACATTCCACCAGTGATTTACGAGAGTGTCTATTTCCCCACAGTTTATCACCAGCATGCATTGTCAGCCTTTTGTTTTGTTTTCTCATTATATAGAGGACAAGCATTTAAGTGTAGTTTTAGGTTGCATTTCTCCCAATTGCAAGTGAGGTCAAACAAACCCTTCAGTTGGATTTTTTATTTTCTCCTGGATTTTTAAAGAGCTATATTACAGATATTGGGCCTTTGTTTGGATGGCACTAAATTTGGCACTAGTTTATACTTTAAAAAAATGTATTTATCTGGCTGCCTCGGGTCTTAGCTGTGGCATGTAGGATCTTTGCTGAGGCAGGATCTTTTGCTGCAGTGCACAGACTACTGTGGCTTAGATGCTCTGTTGCATGTGGGATCTTAGTTCCCCAGGGGTCAAACTTTTGTACCCTGCATTGCAAGGTGAATTCTTAACCCCTGGATCTTCAGGGAAGTCCCTAAAACAGTAAATTTAAACAAAACATTTCTCAATCTTTCATCTAATTTCCAATTTATGTCATAAATAGAGAAGAAACAGTGTAGGCAGCTTTATAAATTTGTCTATGTAATCCACTTGCAAGTCATTTTTGATAATGTTGCTCGTCACATTCCTTTCTTTCCTTCACCGTTGTCTGGGACTGTTGCTTGAATTTTTCCATAAATTGCCTGGTTTTTCTGCGTAATTGTTTTTACTAGTACTTTGGAGATAAAAAGGGTATAATTTTGTATATCTATGTTTCCTACCATAGAGCAGACAGTGGATTACTCAAAAAATATTTGCTAAGGTGTAAAGAATGCTAAAGGAAAAAACCGAACTTGGTTATTTCTTTACATATAAGAATGAAAGAGAAAGTACAAATTCGCTTGTATTCATAGATTACTTCTAGAAAATGTAAAGCAATCTGGTAAAAATAAAAACATAATGTATATAAAGAGAGAAGGTTGATGCAAAGAAAAAACTAAGGTAGAGAAGAATAAGGCTAATGCACAATATGTATATCTTCGTGATCTATACGTTTGCTGAGAAGGTAGAAGTTTTCGTTTAATAGAGTGCAATTGTAATGACAATAATGAAACGAGAACTGCTTATTTTTTCCAGATCAGTTTGAGATTGAGGTGTCAAGCCTAGAGGTAAAAGAGTATGTGGTTCTTTTTTTTTTTTTCTCTTTTTTTTAAAGGCAGTATAGCTATCAGGTTCTTCAATAATAAATTGCCTTCTTAATTTTAAACAGATGTTTAAAGGGCAAAAGGTGAATTTGGACAAAAATAAATAAATAAAACAATATCATACAAAGAGTGAGAAAGAATGAGAGAATGCTCCACTCTTGACTTTCCCCGGCCTTTTTAGAATATTACTAATGAACCCCATCTGTACCAGCTTCTGAGTCTTTGCAACTTGTCTCTGGTTGGAGTTGCATCCCTGCTTTTCTTTTATGAAAAAAAAACAGTCTAAAACCCAGCTCTCCTACAGGGAGGGTTTGCCAAGCCATGTGGGGTCCCTTTGGGAACCAGAGCAATTTACCATAGCCCGTTACAGGCAGGCAGATGTGCCCTACATAAAGACCAATCGCAGCCAAGCAAGACAAAAAGAGAGCACATATGACCATCAAAAATAATTTTTACTGCAGTGCTTAGAGGGAAAACAGATTTGATCTCTGTACACTGAAGCTGTGTCTCCAGAAAAGCAACCAACTGCCCCCAAAGGCACAGTGAAGCCTCTTGCATTAGTCCCATGGGTTCCTGGGCTTTCTCGTTTCTTTGACTGGAGGTGATGCTGCTGCTTAATCACTTCATCTGTGCAACACTCCGGACGGTAGCCACCCAGGCTCCCCTGGCCATGGGTTCTCCAGGCAAGGATACTGGGGTGGGTGGCCATGCTTTGCTCCAGGGGATCCTCCCAACCCAGGAATGGAACCCGGCTCTCCTACGTTGCAGGTAGATTACCACTGAGCTACCTGGGAAGACCTTACTGGAGGCTTCTCAGCTTTAATATGCAGTTAGTGTGGAGCATGTCATTTTAAAGGGGAATGCTACATGAAGCATTTGCCCCAATATTTGGGAATACATGGAGATATTTCATATTCCACATGGGCATTTTGTAGTTTTCAAATTTCAGCATGCGTCAGAATCACCTAGAAGCCTTTTGTTGTTGTTCAGTCACTGTGTCATGTCTGACTCTTTGCAACCCCACGGACTGCAGCACACCAGGCTTCCCTGTCCTTCACCATCTCCCGAAGCTTGTTCAAATTCGTGTCTATTGAGTCACTGGTTCCATCAAATCATCTCATCCTCTGTCTCACCGTTTTGCTCCCGCCTTCAGTCTTTCCCAGCATCAGGGTATTTTCCAGTGAGTTGGCTCTTTGCATCAGGTGGCCCAAGTACTGCAGCTTGAGCATCAGTCCCTCCAATGAATATTCGGCTTGTGAGTACTCAGCACTGCGCACCTTGACTGGAGTTCCTGATTCAGTCAGTGTGTGGTGGGGCCCAAGGATTGTGTATCTAACATGTATGCAGATGATGCTGAAGCCGATACTGCTTGTCCAGTATTTGGGGATCACTGGCCTAGATATATGGTACTCAAACCATTTGTGTTTAAGTACATTTTTAGAGATCCTTTGTATCTTTCAACTCCCAGCAAGAGGCAAACTAAAAATTAGGCCTTACCTTGGAAATTTTCTTTTGTTGTCAGTTAAACACAATCTAGTATTTTCAAAAGTATAAACCAAGAACTATTAATAATTCACTGAGCTTCTCCAAGAACCCACAAGTTGTTTTATTACAGCATTGATGTATCTAAAATCACGGTCTGTGCTTTTAACATGAAAGAAAAACTGACTTATGGTATCACACTTATTCGTGTTTCATCCCATGGGCAATTCAATGGAGACACATTAGTCTTACGGATGATGGGAGAGATCTTTTTATCAGAAAGTATACATTGTACATGTGTGTTTTACTTGGCTTTGTTGCTTATTTTTGTTGTTTTTCTTTTTAAACTTTTGGTCCCATTTAAAAAAAAGTGTTGAGAAAAAATAAAAATTTCTAAGCACTTCTCAGAGGTGCTAAAGTATCTTTATGGCTGTGACTGAAGATGGGAGGGAAATGGTAGCTATAGCAACAAAAACTTCTGAGAGCTGTGAGTTCTGTGAATAAAGAACCAAACCTAGTTTACAAACCGACATTAGATTAGAGGTATCTACATAGATCATAGATAGTCCCTTTCTGGTCTAAATGTCTAGGAGTCCTTTCTGACCAAGTAACCCCATTGTAGCTGTTTTATTAAATATATATCTATTCATTCTAGTCTTGGGGTGCAAGAGGGAAAACAAAATTGGAGTTCAGTATTAATCATTATGCAAGTGGTTGTCAATAATAATCTAGGTTCATATTTGTTATTCAAAAATCCCTGGAACCTATTGTTAAGTATTCAGAATTTATAGCACTTTAGAATGGTAAAGAGAAAACACATTTCATAATATCAACACATGTAGCAGGGTTCAGGACAGTACTTGATAAAGAATTGCAGTAATATTTCTGAAGGAAAATATATGAACAGTTACATTAAGTGACATAAAGATAACAAACAATTTTATAGTAGTTAGATTTTGATGTGTTCACGTCATACTTTTACTTTCTAAAACAATATTGTCTGTGCTCACTCATGTCTGACTCTTTGCGACCCCCACGGACTGCAGCCTGCTAGGCTCCTCTGTCCATGGGATTGCCCAGGCCAGAATACTGGAGGGGGTTAGCATTCCCTTCTCCGGAGGATCTTTCTGACCCAGGAATCAAACCTGTATCTCCTGCATTTGCAGAGGTGGATTCTATACCACTAAGTCACCTGTGAAGTCCCCAAAACAATTTTATGAGATATAATTCACATACCATAAAATCCATCATTTTAAAGTGTACAATTCAGAGGTTTCCAATATATTCATAGGGCAGTACAACCATCACCACTCTCTTAATTCCAGAATATATCATCACTTCCCGTTTCTCCCTTCCCTTTCTCTGGCAACCAGTAATCTACATTCTGTCGCTATGGACTTGCCTGTTTTGGACACTTCATGCAATTGGAATTATACAATATGTGGCCTTTTGTGTCTGCCTTCTTTAACTTAACACATTGCTTTTGTGTGGGGGGGGTGGGGGGAGGGCTATGCGAAGTGGCATGTGGGATCTTAATTCTCAACCAGGGATCAAATCCATGCCCGTGCATTAGAAGCATGGAGTCTTAACCCCTAGACACCAGGGAAGTCCCAAGTATAATGTTTTTAAGGTTTAGCCATATTATAGCATATATCAGTACTTCACTCCTTTTCATTGCTGAATAGTATTCCACTGTATAAATATATCACACTTTGTTTATTTGTCATTTGATGGATATTTGGGGTCTTTACTTTTTGGTTTTAATGAATAATGCTGTTAAGAATAATCAGGCACAAATTTTTTGTATGGACTTGTATTTACCTGTGAGTGGAATTGCTGCGTCTTATGGTAGCTGTTTAAATTTTTGAGAAACTGAAAAACTTTTTACCAAAATGGTTGCAATGTATGATGGCTCCAATTTCCCCTTGATTTTGCCTGTGCTTGTTATCATCCATATTTTTGATTGCTATCCCAGTGACTGTGAAGAGGTTTCCATTACAGTCTTGATTTTTATTTCCCTGATGGCTAATTATGTCAGATACTTTTTCATGTACTTATTAGTAATTTCTGTATCTTTGGAGAGAGATTTATTCAAATCTTTGCCCATTTTTAAGTTGTGCTATTTGTCTTTAAAATATTAAGTTGTAATAGTTCTTCAGAAATGCTCCTTGTTTTCTTGTGACTTTTGGCTATTTCTCAGAATTCTGAAAAAGTTGATTTGACCCATTTGCCAGTATCCTCATTGTCTTTATGGAGAAGCTGACTTTCAGAGCTTCTTATTCTGCTGAACAAAATATGCTTCTCAGGTCATATTTTATAGACTAAATGAGTTTCAATTTTTCGGAACATTTTTGAATTGTAGAATTGTGAATAGGTTTTGTCTGAATATGAATCATGTTCTCATTTTTTTAAAAGATAATTCACTTTTTCAGTGAACATATGACCTTGATAAAGGAGATGAAAAGATCATATGACTGAAAATACAACTTTCTCAACATACAATAAGAAAGTACTGATGAGTAGATAGTAGTTAAACTTGAGTACTAATTTTTTATGTTGGTATTATGGAGTATCATTTTATACTGCTAGCTTCATAAGAAGAAAAACTATTACTGATGATTTATACTTATTTTATGTTAAGAAACACTTGTTAGTTTTTCATAAGAACAAACCAATGCCACATGTTTTGGTTTTTACTGGCAGAAAGTAAAACCAATATAAAATTTAATTAAAGTTGCAACTTTTAAATAAATTTACAAGTATCGCTGACAACTAATTACTCTGTTTTTTGATATTTTCTGCCCTTTAAAAATGTGGCTTTTAGAAAATATGGCTTAGCTTTGAAAATTCATTGGCAAGTCATCAGATTTTAAATACTAAACTGTGAAGAGCTCCAAACAGTCATGTTTTGCTTGTAGGTTTTTAGATGTCAGGAGAGGCTACCAAAAATAGGTTGGCTATCAAAGAGGAATATTCAAAAGCCCTAGAAACCAGTTCTTATTGTGCATGCTCTAGAAGTTCTGCTATATATCTCTCTTAATTGTTCATTTATCTCATAGACATGTATTTGTACTAGATAGGAGTACTGAATAAAATGGACTTAAGTTCCTACCTTAGGGAAAATTATGTCACATTGTCAGATAGGTACCAAGAGGAATAAAAGGAAGTGGGTGGCATAGCTAAAGAAATAGAGTGTATATGACAGGGGCAGTTTGCTAAACATGATAGGGTGCTTCAGGGAAGACATCTCTGAGTAGGTAAATGTTTTAGGGAACAGGTGACATTAGTGGTAAAGGATCCGCCTGCCAATGCAGGAGACTCAAGAGATGAAGGTTCAAGCCCTGGGTTGGGAAGATCCCCTGCAGTAGGAAATGGCAACCCACTCCAGTATTCCTGCATGGAAAATCCCATGGACAGAGGAGCCTGGCGGCTACAGTCCACGAGGTCGCAAGGAGTCGGACACATCTGAGCAAGCACACACAGAGACTTGTGTAAAGCGAGGGAGTGAGCCAAACAGACATCTGACAAAGGGTTATTCCAGGCAAACATAACAGTAAGAACAGAGGTTCTGAAGTCGAAATGTATTTGTCACTCCATATGACCCCTCTTGCCCTCCAAGACCAGGGAAAACAGGTTCACCTTCAGAAAAACATGGGTGTGGGTTTGCTTAGCCTGAAAGTCCTCCTAGGCGCTTAGAGCAAATAGGGAGGACACAGAAGGACTGGCGTCGAACCTGAAACTCCAATACTTTGGCCACGTGATGTGAAGAACTGACTCAGTAGAAAAGATTCTGATGTTGGGAAAGATGGAAGGCAGGAGGAGAAGGGGACGACAGAGGATGAGATGGTTGGACGGCATCACTGACCCAATGAACATATGTTTGAGTAAACTCTAGGAGTTGGTGATGGACAGGGAGGCCTGGCATGCTGCAGTCCATGGGTTTGCAAAGAGTCGAACACTGCTAAGCGACTGAACTGACTGACTGAGGCTACATATACATTGGATTTGAAGTTGGTTTGTAGCTTGGTTCACAGATTTGGTACTTAATTCATAGGATTTACATCTCTCAGGGTTCTTTAGTGATATTTCCACCTTCCTGGTCTTCAGTCATGGCCATAAAATACCTTTAGTGCTTCCAAGGAAGTACCTAGAAGTTTGTTTTTTAATAAAACCATTTTTTTGTTGTTGGACCAAAATTTTAAAAACAAAAATGATCTGTAAGCTTTAAGATATGAGAGAGTTTAAGATCAACAGAAAGTAAAGTTTTATTTGATTGTAAATTCCATCATTTATACTCATAAAAACTCATTTTTTTTTTTTTAGATGGAGGCTTAAGTAAATTTCAGACCCTTAGGGAATATTCTGATGGTTTGGTTGTGCAATCTATGGTGTCATCTAGTGGTAATTCCTTTAAATTTCAACCAAATATCCCAGAGTGTTACACTAAATCATTAGAAAATGTGACTAAAGCAAAATTCCTCTAAATTAAATGGCTGTCAACTTATAGTCACCAGTTCTTTTAAAATAATTATAGATCAAAGGAAGTTATAAAGATTATACAGGGAAGATCATGTACCCTATATCCACTTTTCCCTATAGGTTATAATTTATGTAATTATAGTACAATAGTACTTATTTACAATGTGAAAAGAAAGTGAAAGTCACTCGGTTGTGTCCGACTCTTTGCAACCCCATGGACTATACAGTGCCTGGAATTCTCCAGGCCAAAATACTGGAGCTAGCTGCCTTTCCCTTCTCCAGGGGATCTTCCCAACCCAGGGATCAAACCCATGTCTCCTGCATTGCAGGTAGATTCTTTACCAGCTGAGCCACAAGGGAAGCCCAAGAATACTGGTGTGGGTAGCCTATCCCTTCTCCAGAAGATCTTCCCGACCCAGAAATCGAAATTATTTACAAATAATTTATATATAAATAAACTTATTTATTATGATATTAAATATAACAATACCAAAACCAAGAAATCTATATTGATACAATGGATGTTCTATGTCATTTTATCACATGGGTAGATTTCTGTAACCACCAGTGCAATCAAGATTCAGAATGATTCCTTCACCCCAGATGTCTCCTTTGTGCTTCTCTTCCATTGCCCCGTCTCTATTTCCCACCATCTCTAACGTCTGAAAAATACTAATCTGTTTTTCATCTCTATAATTTTATATCATAAAATCATGTGGGCATTGATCTGTTTTTTATCGCTATAATTTTATATAATAAAATCACGTGGCATGTGATTTTTTAAGATTGACTTTTTCCCCCACTCAGCATCATTCCTGGATACTCATAGAAGTTTTTTATATCTATAGCCATTCCTTTTTTTTTTTTTTTTTGGTAGCACAATTCAAGTTTACTTCATTTGTTCTTGCAGCACAAAACTTAAGTATAGTATTATTTAGAATTCTGATTTACATGAATTAAGATAATATAAGAAACCCAACTGGGTCAAATATATCACATTGTGGAAAAAGATGAACTCAAATATATCAAAATGCACAAAGCACTAGTCTTTTTCCATTACTGCTTAGAAAGATATGATTGTTTCTCCATTTACAAAATAGAATCAGGACAACTTAATTTTTAAAAAATTTTGCATGTAAAACACTGCACTTGCTTAAGTGGGACTCTCTTACCAGCCTGTTCTATACACAAGCAAGTATACAATATTACATGGAAGAAAACAGCTCATTTGAAGTTTTAGGGGAAAAAATCAAATAGTTACACACAGCTTTGAAATCCGTTATTTGAGGGAAAGAAATCAGTCAATGAAGGGCCTACTTGGAATAGCCATTCCTTCTTATTGCTGAAAAAGGGAACATGTAGCTTTCCCTGTACAGTGTACTATAGTTGGATTACTTGCCTGTTGTAGTTAACTGGGTTGTTTCAGTTTGGGGCATTATAAATAAAGATACAGTGAATAATGGTGTGAAAGATTTTTGTGAGCATTTTTCCTTTTTTTTTTTTTTTAATGTCCAGAAGCATGATTGATGGGTCATATGATGGGTATATGTTTAGTTTTTTAAAAAAACTGCCAAACTATTTTCCAGAGTAGTTGTATCATTTAAATTCCTACCAGCAATTTATGAGTGATTCAGGTTTTCTTCATTTTTATTAGCATTTAGTACTGTTACTATTTCAATTTCTTTTGCTTTCATAACAAAATTATGTGTAAAAAGCAATATCTCACTATATAATTTTTATTTATTTAATACCTAATGATTTTGAGCACTTTTCATGTGCTTACTTGCCATATGTATATCCTCTTTAAAGAAATATCTATGCATGTGTTTGGTCTATTTTCTAGTGGATTGTATACCTTTTGTTGTTGATGAGCTCTTTGTATATGCTAAACATAAGTCATTTCTAGTATAAATGATTTGCAGGTATTTTCCTCCAGTCTTTACCTTATCTATTTAACTCCTTAACAGAATTCTTTCACAGAGCAAACATTTAAATTATTGGTGACATCCAATTTGTCAATAATATTTTTATGGATTATATTTTTGGTGTCATGTCTAGTAACTCTTCACCAAGCCCTGTGTCCTGAAAATATTATACTATGTTTGGTTTTTTGGGGGAATTTACCTAAGTTGAGGTTCACTTAGTTTCTTAAAGCTGTATGTTTATGTCTTTTGCCAAATTTAAGAAATTTTCAGTTATTATTTTTTCAAATATCTTTTCAACCCTTTTCTTTCTCTTCCTCTGGATTCTTATTACACAAACATTAAATCTTTTGTTATAGTTTATAATCTCACAGATCCCTAAGGCTGTGTTCATTTTTTGTCAATCTGTCTTCTCTGTTCTTTGGATTGGGGAATTTCTATTTGCAAGTTTTCTGATTCTTTCCTCTACTCCCTTCTGTTGTTGAGCTTATTCATTTGGTTTTTTTTTATTGAGGTTATTGTATTTTTCAGTTCTAAAGCTTTCATTTGGTTCTTCATTTGGCTGCTTTAAAATCTTTGTCAGATGATCCTAACATCTATCTACATCATCTTGGTTTTGGAGTCTGTTGATTCAAGTTGAGATTTTCCTAGCTCTTAGTATATAAAAAGAGACTTATGTTTGAACCTGAAATTTTTATATTCTGTCATGAGACTCTGAATCATTCTCAAATGTTCTGCTTAGCTGGCTTCTTTTTTTAAACTAAGTTATACTTGATGTATGATATTATATAAGTTGCAGGTGAATAATATAGTGATTCAGAATTTCAAAGGTCATACTCCATTTATAGTTTTTATAAAATATTGGCTATATTCCCTGTGTTGTACATTATATTCTTGTAGCTTATTTTACCCATAATAGTCTGTACCTCCTAACCTCCTCTCTCCCTGGTAACCACTCGTTTATTTAGCAGACTTTGACATCATTCTGGTGGGGAAGGAGGGGCACTGCTTTATTACTCCTAAGTGGAGGTGGGAGGCCAGTGTCCATTGAGATGCAGGATGGGGGAAGGGTCCCTCTTCACAGCTGGGTGAGAAAGAACATTCCAGCCACACTAAGCTTCCACTGATACCACCTTGGCTGAGAACAGCAGGTGTGTCCTATTTGGGTTCCACACGTGGCTTCCACTGACACTTCCTGGGGTGGCCTTGTTACTACCACATGGCAGTGAAATCCTTGACTCCCCATTAGGCCTTCTCTGATATCACCTAATAGGGAAGGGAGAGACCCCTCTTTATCTCTTTTGAGGTGGGACTCTAAGCTCCCCACTCAGCCTCTGTTAATGAGGCACAGTTGTTTTTTTTTTTTCCCGGGTTGTATGGCTGGCTTAGGGCAATTATTGTTGAAAAGCTTTTGTCTTATCTCTTTCTTGGTCCCTTGAATGGAGAAAGAAGTCTTTCCTTCAGAGTTTTGTTGTTGTTCTGTACTACTGGGATTTCCATTTCTGGCTTTTCCATTACCCAGATACATCAAACAAACAAACAAACAAAAAAACAAGGAGCATACCGCCTTGTAGATTCTTGGACCTTGTAGATTCTTGGACCTTGTAGATTCTTGGACCTTGTAGATTCTTGGATCCCTATGTCTCTAGACAGTCTGACTTTTTAATCTCCACATTTCAGGGTTTCATCATGTTTGTTTTGTATATAACATTCAGGGGAGGAATTTATATTTAGTATGAGGAATAGAGAAAGTACAGGAATGGAAGTAGAAATCAGTCCCCACATAAAAAAATATTTACTGAGTTGAAGTTAACTTAATATAAAACTATTTCAAAGTGAACAATTCAGTGACATTAAGTGCATTCAAAACGTACAACCATCACTTCTGTCTAGTTCCAAAGAATTTCCATTAGTCTAAAATAAAACCCTTTATTTACTTAGCAGTTCCTCCTTACTCCCCACTGTCCCCAGCTCTTGGAAACTACCAGTCTTTATCCTGTCTCCATGGTGTTATCTATTCTGTGTGTCTCATATAAATAAAATCACACAATATGTGATCTTTTGTGTCTGGCTTCTTTCACACAGCATATTGTTTTTGGAAGTTCATCCATGTTGTAGCACATGTCAGCACTTCATTCCTAAATAATATCCCGTTGCATGTGTATATCTCAATTTGATTTTCTGCTGCTGAAACTTTGGGTGGTTACTGCTTTTTGGCTGTTATGCAGAAAGCATATGAAACATACTATGATTGGAATGATTATGGTGTTTGATCATGAATTGGGTCTCAGCCTCAATATAAATGAAACCTGTTAATAATAAGGTATTCTCACTTCTCTAAATGTAATAATGAAATTTGTCAAAAAATATATATATTTAGAAAATGCAAACTAACTGCTAAATGTCTTTAAAGTTGAAAACCCGAAGTGAAAGCTTAAAACACCTCAGGACAGAAAGACTCCAGTTCAGTATAATTTATTATCTATAGAGTAGCCAAGGAAATTATTTATTATGTATACATTTACTTTTGCTGTTTAAAAATTTTTGTTTTTAATATATTTTATTGAAGTACAGTGGACTGCCAATGTTGTGTTATTTCAAGTGAAAAACAAAGTTATTCAGTTATTATATGCATATAGTTTTATATATTCTTTTTCAGAAATGTTTCCCTTATAGGTATTACAAAATATTCAGTATAGTTCTCTGTGCAAGATAGTATATCCTTGTTATCTATTTTATATATAGTAGTGTGTATATATTATTACACTTTTTCTCTTTGGTAAACATAAGTTTATTTTCTATGTCTGTGACTATGTTTCTGTTTTGTAAATAAGTTCTTCTGTATCGTTTTTCAGATTCCACATATAAGTGATATTGTATGATATTTGTCTTTGTCTGACTTCACTTAGTATGATGATCTCTAGCTCCATCTATGTTGTTGCAAATGGCGTTATTTTATTCCTTTTTATGGCTGAGAAGTATTTCATTGTAAAAATATACCACATCTTCTTCAACCATTTGTCTGTTGATAGACATTTATGTTGTTTCCATGTCTTGGCTATTGTAAATAGTGCTACAATGAATATTGGGTGCATGTATCCTTTTGAATTATAGTTTTCTCTGGATATATATCAGGAGTGAGGTTGCAGTATCATATGATAACTCTATTTTTAGTGTTTTGTTTTCAGTTTTAGTATTTTTGTTGAAGTATTGTTGATTTACAGTGTTAATTTTTCTGCTGTACAGCAAAATGATTCATTATTTTTGTGATATTTTTTCCTTTATTGCTGATCATAGGATATTGAATATAAGTTCTCTGTAATTTACAGTATGACCATGTTGCTTCTCTATTCTATATATAAAGCTTATATATGCTAACCCCAACATCCCATTTAATCCCTCCCCCCAAATCCTCTCCCTAGGCAACCACCAGTCTGTTCTCTATGTCTGTGATTCTATTTTGGTTTCATAGATAGGTTCATTTGTGTCTTTTATATTCCACATCTAGGTGATATCATATGCTATTTGTCTTTTCATTCTGACTTACTTCACTTAATATGATAATCTCTAGGTCCATTCATGTTACTGCAAATGGCATTATTTAATTCTTTTTATGGTTGAGTTCAGTTCAGTTCAGTCGTTCAGTTGTATCCGACTCTTTGCGACCCCATGAACCACAGCACGCCAGGCCTCCCTGTCCATCACCAACTCCCGGAGTCTACCCAAACCCATGTCCACTGAGTTAGTGATACCATACAACCATCTCATCCTCTGTCATCCCCTTCTCCTCCTGCCCTCAATCTTTCCCAGCATCAGGGTCTTTTCAAATGAGTCAGCTCTTCATATCAGATGGCCAAAGTATTGGAGTTCCAGCTTCAACATCAGTCCTTCTAATGAACAACCAAGACTGATCTCCATTAGGATGGACTGGTTGGATCTCCTTGCAGTCCAAGGAACTCTTAAGAGTTTTCTCCAACACCACAGTTCAAAAGCATCAATTCTTCCATGCTTAGCTTTCTTTATAGTCCACCTCTCACACCCATACATGGCTACTGGAAAAACCACAGCCTCGACTAGATGGACCTTTGTTGACAAAGTAATGTCTCTGCTTTTTAATATGCTGTCTAGGTTGGTCATAACTTTCTTTCCAAGGAGTAAGTATCTTTTAATTTCATGGTTGCAATCACTATCTGCAGTGATTTTGGAGCCCCCCAAAAATAAAGTCAGCCACTGTTTCCCCATCTATTTGCCATGAAGTGGTGGGACCGAATGCCATGATGGCTGAGTAGTATTCCACTGTATATAGGTACTACATCTTCTTTAGCCATTCATCAGTTCATGGACATTAAGGTTTTTTTCATGTCTTGGCTATTGTGAATAGTGCTGTTCTGAACACAGGAGTGCATGTTTCTTTTTGAATTAAACTTTTGTCCAGGTATAAGCCCAGCAGTGGGATTGACGGATGATGTGGTAATTCTATTTTTAGGTTTCTGAGGAACCTCCATACTGTTTTCCATAGTGGATGCACCATTTACATTCCCAATACCCTTTCCAACATTATTTGTAGATTTTTTAATGATGGCCGTTCTGACTGGTGTGAAGTGATACCTAGTTATAGTTTAGATTTGTACTTCTCTAATAATTTAGTGATGTGGAACATATTTTCATGTGCCTTTTGACAATCTGTATGTCTTCCTCAGAGAAATATCTGTTTAGATCCTCTGCCCATTTTTTGATTGGGTTGTTTGTTTCAATATTGAGCTCATAAATTGTTTGTATATTTTGGAGATTAATCCCTTCTTAGTCCTGCTGTTTGTAAATATATTCTCCCATTCTGTAGGTTTTCTTTATTTTGTTTATGGTTTCCTTTCATATGTAAAAGATTTTAACTAGGTCCCATCTGTTTATTTCTGTTTGATTTCCATTACTCTAGGAGATGGATCCAAAAAGATATTGCTGCCACTTAAGTTGAAGAGTGTCCCACCTATGTGTTCCTCTAGAGATTTATAGTATCCAGTCTTACATTTAGGTCTTTAATCCATTTTGAGTTTATTTTTGTGTATGGTGTTAGAGAGTGTTCTAATTTCATTCTTTTACATGTGCTGTCCAGTTTTTCCAGTTTGGTTCAGTCGCTCAGTCGTGTCCGACTCTTTGCGACCCCATAAACCGCAGCACTCCAGGCCTCCCTGTCCATCACCAACTCCCAGAGTTTATCCAAACTCATGTCCATTGAGCCAGTGATGCCATCCAGCCATCTCATCCTCTGTCATCCCCTTCTTCTCCTGCCACCAATCCCTCCCAGCATCAGGGTCTTTTCCAATGAGTCAACACTTCACATGAGGTGGCCAAAGTATTGGAGTTTCAGCTTAAGCATCAGTCTTTCCAATGAACACCCAGGACTGATCTCCTTTAGGATGGACTGGTTGGATCTCCTTGCAGTCCAAGGGACTCTCAAGAGTCTTCTCCAACACCACAGTTCAAAAGCATCAATTCTTCTGCACTTAGCTTTCTTTATAGTCCAACTCTCACATTCACACATGACCACTGGAAAAACCATAGCCTTGACTAGACAGACCTTTGTTGGCAAAATAATGTCTCTGCTTTTTAATATGCTATCTAGGTTGGTCATAAATTTCCTTCTAAGGAGCAAGCGTCTTTTAATTTCATGGCTGCAGTCAGCATCTGCAGTGATTTTGGAGCCCCCCCAAAAAAGTCTGATGCTCTTTCCACGTTTCCCCATCTATGTGCCATGAAGTGATAGGACCAGATGCCATGATCTTAGTTTTCTGAAAGTTGAGTACCACTTATTAGATTGTATTTATTATTTTATTTTTGGCTGCACTGGGCCTCTGTTGCTCTGTGTGGGCTTTCTCTAGTTGTTGGGAGCAGGGGCTACTCTTTGTTGCAATGCTTCTCCTTGTGGTGGCCTCTTTTGTTGCAGAGCACAGGCCCTTGGCGGGCATGGGCTTCAGTAGTTGAGACTCACAGGCTCAGTAGTGGTGCACAGGCTCAGTTGCTTCAAAGTATGTGGGATCTGTCTGAATCAGGGATCCAACTGGTGTCCCCTATATTGCAAGGCAGATTCTTAACCACTGGACCATGAGGGAAGTTTCTCCCAGTACCACTTACTGAAGAGCTTGTCTTTTCTACCAGGGAGATACTTTGAAACTTGACTCAGATCATGTCACTTTCCTGCTCAAATCTTTGCATTGACTTCATTTCTCAATTATAATATAACCTAAAAATTTTAACCAGGGCCTTCCAGGTCCCATCTGGTATTTCTGTCCTTCAGCTTCCTGTTTATTCTGTGCTGTTTCCACACCTGCTTCCTCCTGCTTTTTTTTTTTTTTTTACCCTCAAGGCCATTTACTTATTGTTCTTTATGCTTATTCTGATTTCCTTTTGGATACTAGTTTAGATTTTTCTTCTCATTTTTGTTCAACTTTATCACCTGCGAAATGCGTTTTCTGTTCAGTCCATCTAAAAGAAGAGTTGAATGTAATTTTCACGAGGGTGAAATGAACTATTCACGAGTGAATGAACTATCCATTCACTGCTGTAGTCTTAGCAATTAGAACAGTTTTTTGGAGCACTGTACGTGCTCAGTAAGTATTCATTGAGTGAATAAGTGAAAAAGAATGCACTATATAATAAGACCTGTAGAATCCAGCTAAAGTAGTATTTAGAGAAAATATTTAGTGTAGTGAAACCAAAGTAATTGTTATTTGAAATTGGTGAAGCTTGAAATTAAGTGATCTTTCACTTCAGGGAACCAGATAAAGTAAAACAGAATAAATCCAAAGAAAGCATAAACAAAGAAATGAAAAAGAAGAAATTGATGAAACAGGAACCAGAACTAAAGAAATAACAAAAGTTCCTCAATAAAATGAAGTCTAATGTTTAAAAGATAGAAAAGAGTGTGAAAATAACCAAATAAAAAGAAGAATCGACAAATAAGCGACATCTAGGAAGAAATAGGAGACTGACCTCAGATAATGAAGAAATGCTTTAAAATTATGAGAATACAACATACAACATTATGCCAACAGTTTATAAAATATAAATTACTAATATCAATTCATCAAATAATTTTTAAAAATCCTTGAATAGACCAAGATTCATATAAGAAATTTTGTATCTCTAAAAATCTCTAGATTCCTACAGTATTTGGGCAAACTTTACTCATCTTCAAGAAACAATATTCAATTATACAAATATCCCTGAAACAGGGTAAAGATAGGAAGCTACTCAATTCATTTTATGAAGGTAGGATAAACACTGTACCAAAACTAGATAAAGGTTTCACAAAAAACTTGAAGCCAATTTATGAACACAAATGTAAGTGAAACAGTAATAAATTGAATACTGCAGTAAGTTAAAAGAACAGTACTTTATGTCCTAGTTTTTTTAATGCTAGATTTTTCTCAGAAATTTTAGGATGGTTTTACGTTAGAAAATTATTGTAATTTACTAAATTACATTGAATGGGGAAGATCACTTGAAATCTTAGTAGATATTGAAAGTCATTTGATAAAATCTAACACCTATTTACAAGTAAAGACACACACTCATGCCTAACAGACAAGAAATAAAAGAAATTTTCCTTGACTGCAAAAAGGATACACATGAAAGACTAAAGCAAATATACTCCTTGGTGAAACTTTAGAAGCTCCCTATTAAAGTCAGAGAGAAGAAAAACATTCGCACTCTCTTTCCAACTATTCAACATTGTATTTGAGGTTTTCAGAAATGCAATGAGTTATACAGATTGAGGGAAAAAAAAAAGAAAAGCTGTTAATTTTAGATGATAATGCTCGTCAATCTAGAAAACCCAAGTGAATTGGGTGGCAAATTGCTAGCACTCCATGACCTTTGTGACCCTACCGTATAATGTGGCTTCTGCCTCATTGCTCCCTGTCTGTGGTCCAGACACATTGAAAGTCATTCGGTTTCTTGACTGTTCTTCTCTTAATAGTCAAACTGGGATCTAAGGACCAAAATCATCATTTGGGGCCTTGTTATCCATGAAAATGCTAGGTTCTACTTCAGGTCTATTGCCTTTTAGTAAGACTCCCTCAAATAATTTTTTTTTCACATTCAACTTTGAGAAGCATTACCCTATATCACTTCTCTACTTAAGGTTGTTGCACATGCTTTTTCTTTTTCTTTTTTTTTTCCCCAGGGTACTTTTGTCTTTCTTATTAATTTCCCAACTCAAACATTTCAACCCAAACTTCCCTAATATTTTAGACTGAGACAGGAATCTCCTGTGTGTTCTCTCAGAGCACTCTGTACTGTTTCTTCACAGCATGGCATTTGTCACATTCTAAAATATTTATGTGACTCTTTAGTTAATGTCTGGCTCCTCCTGTACACCATAGGTCCTTGAGGGATCATGGCTCTTTGGTTCACTCTTGCTTCCAGTACACAAGGCCTGGCTTCCAGTAGGCACTCAATAAATCTTTGTAGAATGAAAAAATGTAGTGGAAAGTCTGATCTGCCTGACACCTTCCTCTTGGTTATGAAAAGAACTTTTATTATTATTGTGACTTAAACCTTGCTTCAACTATATGATTAATTTGCAGAACAGAACAATGTGACCTGAAAATATGTCCATTATCCTAAACAAGGTTTTCTTTTTATATCTGTATTAAGACATAGAGGTGTAAACTTGTGATTCTCAATCCTGGATGAACTTCAGATCACCTGGAGCTTAGAAATATTCCAGTATCTGGGTCCCATCCCAGAAACTTTGATTTCATTGGCTCAGGCAATGATGAAAGTGTTATCTCTGGCACTTAACTGGACAAGCACTCAAAAATAGCCAAAGAAAGTGAAATAATATTGCCTTTCAGTATTCATATAAGTAAATTATGAACCTGTGGCCAAGGCAAAGCTTATCGTAAATAAAAGTTGCTAAATTACAATATTAAAAATATGAAATAAAAAATAATTATATACAGCTTGAAGGACTGGACTTCCCTGGTGATCCAGTGGCCAAGACTCTGCACTCCCAATGCCAGGGTCCATGTTCAGTCCCTGTTCAGAAACCTAGATCCCTCATGCCACAACTAAAGATCCTGCATGCTGCAGTTAAGACCTGGCACAGCCAAAGAAATTAATTAATTAATTTAAACTTGAAGGATTTTATCACCTGATGTTAGGTGCTCTAATCCATGATGTCTATGTCATAATTTTTTTGTTCCTTCAAGGAACTGATTGATATCATAGCTTAAAGTGAAGTCGCTCAGTTGTGTCCGACTCTTTGTGACCCTGTGGACTGTAGCCCACCAGGCTCCTCCATCCATGGGATTCTTCAGGCAAGAATACTGGAGGGGTTGCCACTTCCTTCTCCAGGGGCTCTTCCTGACCCCGGGATCGAACCCTGGTCTCCCACATTGCAGGCAGATGCTTTAACCTCTGAGCCACCAGGGAAGCCCATCATAGCTTAAAGAATTCTGTAATTATATTGTTATTATCTTCTTCAGATACGTGATTAATAGACAATAAATGTCTAAGACTTTTTTTTCATTGTTTAGATGACTCCCAGTACTCAAAAAATTCATATTTCATACTGTTAGGTTATTATGTCTACAATTGTTAGAAAGTCATATCAGAGCTTTCTTATCCCTCAGGGAGGGACATGATATTAACTCTTTGGCTGAAATGTATTAAAGCCACCAAACAAAGACTGCAGGAAATACACTTAAAAGTTAAAATCTTTTTTTTTTTTTTATTTCATTGGCTACTGCAAGGAGAATGTGCTTGGAATAAACCATAGGTTGTGTCAACAAGGGGAAGTAGGGGGGCTTGTGTTGAGTAGTTTTGAAGAGATATTAGGGTAGAGGGGACACATTCTGGATTGGCTAGTCTGGAAAAGAGATGCTAGAGCAATTTGATATTTCAGGATAAGCCAGACAGCAAACTTTTTTTTCTTTTTCAACAATCGTGAGTCCGTGTCTATTAATGCCATTCTCTGAAGCACCTGTAGGTCTTTTTCTTTCTAGTTTTTAGTTCATGTTATGTGTTTCCTTTATGGCACTGGTTATTTTTTATTATGCCAGATTGGAACTGGAATCCTAGGAAGATGTAATCTTCCTCCAGCGTGGATTTACATTTGCTTCTACCTGGGTGCTTCATATTGTTTCAGTCTTAGGCATTGACGTAATTGAAGCTGAGACACGTTTTCTTCATTTTCTGGGCTATCAACTTCTGATTCATTCCTGGTCCTTGAGTACAATTCTCCTTTTCTGAAATAAAGGAATGATGGTTCATCAAACACACTTTCGGTAGTTTCTGGATCTCATGCTCTCTTTCGCAAGACATGTGAGTCTGTTGAAGCACCATTCAACTTCAGTGTTCTCTTCGGGGTTAGTAAAGGAGCCCTCCAAGATTGGCAAACATCCCCAGGGGAGAAGTGACCCCAGACTCCAGACTTTCTTTCCAAGCCTCTGTCCTCCACTGGTTCCTGGCTTAGTTATTCCTCTGTATTTTATTAGCTCTAATATTCCATCAAGTCATTAAAATGTTTTAATATTTATTGTTTACATTTGTTTCTTTTTAACTGGAATATAGTTGCTTTACAGTGTTCTGTTGGTTTCTGACCCATACAACAATGTCAATCAACCATAAACATACATATGTCCCTCCCTCTTGAATCTCCCTTCTGCCTCCCACCACATCCCACCCTTCAGGTGGTCACAGAGCACCAGGTCTGAGCTCCTTAGTCACAGCAAATTCCCACTGGATATCTATTTTACATATGGTAATGTATATGTTCCAAAAATTTTTGGTCTAGAGTTTCTAGTTGTCTTCAGTGGAAGGCTTGCTCTACCATTCCTAGAAGCACAAATCCATATCATATAATTTTTAAAAATAAATTATATTTTATTATACTTAAAGTTCTTATGTACAACTGTCAAGTTCAGTATGGCATATTTATAAAACTCTTTCTTAGTAAGAATAAGCTGTTACTCAGTGCCTCACTCACCCAAACAATGATAGATAACCAAATTAATTGACTCTCTAGAAGGTCAGTTTGCTTTTTTTTTTTTTAAAGGAAGAGTCAGTTCTATGACATTTAACTTCTAGAGACTTGCTCCATCCCAAGACTCTACAATCAAGTTGACTAGATCTGTGTTTCTCCTACTGGATCTTCTTTAATTAATTTAGAAGGCAACTCTCAATTTATGAAACATTGAGGCCCTCATGAGTAGATGTACCAGTTATAATCCTCCACAAATTGAAGTAACACATTTATTCATTTAGCTGTTGCTTTTGTAAGACTTGCCACCTAAGAAGGTAGAATGTCAATGGTAATTTTAGAGACATTACTTCATTACAAGTGGATCTCGGCGTATAATTGGTTTCCTTTTCCTAAACCATGTGTATCATGCACATGTGTTAAAAGAAGGGTTGTTTGCATCAAGGCAGTTTTGCCATTACAGAATTCGCAAAGGGGCACAACAACAGAATCCCTTCCAAACTTACAGTTGAAACATAATATTTTTCTTCACCTACTTTCCTGATGAAGTTAATTTAAATTTAAACTAAACTGAAGAAAGTTTATAGTTTGAAGGAAGATGCCCAGTTGGAGCCACAGGATTGATGGAGCAGAGATGGAATCTTTCCAAACTGAAACTTTTTCATAGAATGATTTAATGGTGACAAAACAGGAGTTCCCAGAAAAATATAGTTTCCATTTTCCTTGCTGCAAGTGTTCATCCGGTTTGAATTGTTAATATCCCTGAACCTAGATGAACATCAGAAAGAGTCCTGAGAAGAAGTCATTTTCCAGTTATTTGCCCCCAGACATGGCAAGTAAAAGTGCAGCCAAATAGAAATGGGCACAATTATTTGTGTTATATATATCTTGAAGAAATTGATTGAGCCCAGAAGTATTAGATTATAAAGTGTACATCTAAGAGATATGTGAGATAAATGGGAATGTTAATAGCTGTCCTCATGACTGGAAAAACTTGGACCAGATGCTTTATTCTGAATAATATTAACTAAGAAAGACAGCAGCAATGGAAACATCAAATCAGTAAGTTAGAAAACATGAAAGGAACTGGTGGTGGCATCTGATGATTTTTGCCTCAGAATTGAAAACAAATAACAACAAAAACACCTTGAAATACAAAAATCTTTAGTCACTCTAAACTCAAGAGAGGGAACATAAATGACCAAATAAAAAAATCACATCTCATCTTCAGCAAAGAGGCTACATGTAGTTGCTGATCATTGCCTGCTTGGTCTTTCTATGTTGTTTCTGGGAATATAGTCCACCATTCTTTCCCTTCTGTAAGTAAGCATACCAAGAAAACAGAAGCAACCCTTTAAAGGTTTTATAAGAAACTGATATTGGGTCAACCATATATCCTTTTAATATATTGCTCCTGTGAGCCGAGCTATCTGAGATTATTATAAGTCAAAAATTTCCCTTAGAAATTGTGAAATGAATTTGTTTCAGTAAAGATGAGTCAGCCTTGTTATAAGTGTTGAGGTAAATGATGTTGATTTAACACTTAAATGTTGGGCAAGAAATTCTACTCAGTCTTTTGTGAGAATTCTGGTGTTTAACATGTATCGATGTTCTCAAAGAAAGATATTTGAGTTGTTGTTCTGTTTTGGGCCATACTACATAGCCTGTGGGATCTTAGTTCTCTGACTAGGGATTGAACCCATGTCCTTAGGAGTGAAAATACAGAGTCTTAACCTTTGGATGGTCAGGGAATTCCCCAAAATACTCGATTTTAAATCATGGACCTATTTGAAGATATATTCCTTAAAACTGTGTTGACTATCAGTTTGGTATGTTCTTGATCTTCCATGGCGAAAACAAAGTCCATACAAATGATTAATAGTATACCGTCTCATATGGTCAGATGATGTTAACATTCTTTGTTGGACTGATCATGTAACACAGGTGATATATGAGTTCCCTATTGCTGTTTTAACACATCACCACAAACAGTGGATTAAAATAAGACAAATGTATTATCTTACAGTTTCGAAGGTCAGAGGTCTTATCATTTGAAGAGGGCTAAAATCAAGGTGTCAGCAGGATTGCATCGCTTCTTTGGTTCTAAAGAAGAATCCTTGTCTTGCCTTCTCTAGTGTTTAGAAGCTGCCCACACTTCTTGACTCTTGGCTACATCCCTATCTCCGCTTCTTTTGTCACATCTCCTCTCTCTCTAATGGTCATGCCTTCTTTTTATAAGGATCCTTGTCATTTTATATTGGCTCACTATCGAAGATAAATGAAGTCAGGCATCAATCAAAGTAATACAAACAGATTTTATTTGGTGACTACTAGAAATAGGGGGAAATCTGAGTTCAGTTCTAATCTGTGCAGAGGCGCTTGGGTGTTTTAAAGGGAGAATGAGGGATTAAGGAGTGGCAATGGCTTGAGCAGAATCAGGGAAATGAAAAACTGTAAAAAGAAGGAAGTGGGCATTGGTCTATTTAAAATCCATCTGGATTTGCTAACTGGTGTTTGTCATGGTTAGGCTCATTTCTCCCACAGAGACTGGGAGACAGGGGCCCTATCTTCAGATGTTGGCTGGAACAAACAGTAAATTCTGTTGGCAGCCTTGTTTACTCTGGCAGGCAACTTTAAGGCAGGGCTAGGGTCTTCCTATGAATGCACCCTGGAGCTGTTAGAAACTATTTCAGTGTTTGCCCAAGTCTTCATAGGCCATTATTGAGGCCTCGTGAAGAGGACTCAGAGGAGACTGATCAGAGTTTGATCAAGAAGAGAATCTTTGTTACTACCTAGATCATTTCTCCGTCTCAAGTTTCTTAATCCCATCTGCATGCAAAGTTCCTTTTGCCATATGAAGTGAAGTCGCTCAGTCGTACCCGACTCTTTGCTACCCCATGGACTGTAGCCTACAAGCCTCCTCTGTCCATAGAATTTTCCAGGCAAGAGTACTGGAGTGGGTTGCCATTTCTTTCTCCAGGGGATCTTCCCAGCCCAGGGATCAAACCCAGGTCTCCCACATTTCAGGCAGATGCTTTACTGTCTGAGCCACCATGGAAGCCCTCCTTTTGCCATATAATGTAACATATTCACAGGTTCTGAGGCTTAGGAATCATACCTCTTTTGTCGGGGGTTTTAGTCTGCCAACTGTAGATAGCAATGACAGAACTACTCCACTCCCATCAAAGTATATCTATCTCTCTTATCATTTTTAAGTTTTGATGGACTTCCAATCTATGATTGTGCAACTGAAACTCATAAGTCTTTTGAGACAAAAGACAAGTATCTTTGACCCATTTGTACACATGGGAGCCTAAACTAAGAAATACTGAGAACCTCCCCGATAGGTATGAAACTATGGCGATTGCTCTAAAACCTAAGTTTCTGATTTCTTAGTTACAAGTTTTTTATACAATATGACACTGATTTTGAAGGCATTGCATGCATGCAAAAATATGAAAACTAAGCAAAACAAAACAAAGCATAGTTTATGGCCTGAAAAAAAGGACTGCTTCAGGGCTTCAAAAGCATTTTCAACTTTTATGGAAAATTCATATCCTTGTATTCTGACGCTTTTCATTTCTCTCAAAAGTACTGTTTTAATTTCTTCAAGATTTTAGGTTAGTAGTCACAAGGAAATGTTCTCAACTTTTAAAATCTACTTTATGCTTTGTTGACATAATCACAGAGGATATTATAACCACTAGAGTTACTTTTTTATGGCCAACTCTGTGGTAATGGTGCTTCCCCAGTGAATCAGCGGGTAAAGAATCCTCCTGCAATGCAGGAGACACGGGAGACGCAGGTTCAACCCATGGGTAGGGAAGATCCCCTGGAGGAGGGCTTGGCAACCCACTCCAGTATTCTTGCCTGGGAAATCCCATGGACAGAAGAGCCTGGTGGGCTACAGTCCAAAGCGTCTCAAAGAGTCGGACAGGACTGAGCGACTACGAACACCACAGCTCTAATAATAGTGACTCTATCTAGTTTTCAGATTATTTATTTGTGCGATAACAAAACATTGAGTATAAACTATAAAAGCTCTGTTTACTCAAGGGGTTTTCAGATAGGGACTATTTTCTTTACCACTGTATCCCTAGTCCCTAGCACAGTGTCTTGGACTTTGGCAATCAATCATTGCTGCAGATGAGTAAGCAAGTTCCATGCAGCTATGAGACAAAAGTGCGAGGAGATCTCCTATTGTTATGGCAGCACTTAACACGGCAGAGGTGAAGCGGGGTGTCAGTTAGGGCCGTGAGATGAGGGGATCGCCTAAAGTCTACTGTGAAAGAGGAGTAACAGTAGAAAGAATAATAACTATAGACCAGACGGGGATGGGGAAGGGCAAGGGCATCTTGGAATAGAAGGGAGAAGATGGGAGGCATGAAATTGTGAAGACCCTCATATGACTTTAGCTGTCACATAATATGATATTGGAATTTTTCTCTCTTTAAATTTAAGAAGTGCAAGTTATATTCTCAGGTGTGTTTGTATGTAAAAATTATTTGACTATTTGATGCTTGATAAGCCACAGTAACCTAGGTTGCTATTGAATAATATATGAATCTACTAGTAAAGGTCAAAGAAAAGTATTAGGTGTGTGTGACATTAAGACACTTGGAGATAACATCACAATTCTTAAATTGAAGTGATGTTTTCATGGAAACAAAAAAAGAGATTGATTAATCTGCATTATCAAAGTACAGATAATGTTTATAATTAGAGGATGCTTGCACACTTGTAAAGATTTTGGCCAAAATAGTGAAATTAATCTGATGAAGGGACCCTATAAAATGCCTCTCAAAATCTTCCACACCCAACTTTCTTAGCCTCTCAGGCAAGTTAAGAAATTCAAACCTGAAGCTGCAAAAATCTATAGAACCTGGAAATCCTTTAATTTTCATTTTTTTTCCTTTTGATAAGAAGTGCTTAACTTACAAATTTTCATAATTAAAAAGAAAGGTTTATTTTTTTATGATTTGAAGAAAAATAGGGAGTTAGCTTTTCAGTGTACTCAGCCAAGGGTCAATCCTAACTCCTTTATATGTGTATTTCATGTATAATATTTGATCAGTAGCTTCTCTATACATTTGACACTCTTGAAACACTTTCTCTCCTTCTGTGAATGTCACCATACTTCAGTAATTCAGACCATCTTGATTCCTTTCTTCCTGTCTCACCCCACATCCAAACCAGCAGGATTTTTTCCTCTTGTTTATTTTCTGTCTCCTCCCCTTGAATGTAAGTTCTGAGGAAGATGACCTAGTGTTATTCCTGTTCGCAAACAAGTCTTCAGTGTCTAGACAGAAAAAGTATTAAATGCATAATTGTTGAATGAATTAATAAAAATATTAGTGATGTCTTTTTGTACAAAATTTGCATTCTTGTGAGATTTTTGAAAGGTGCAGAAAAGTCTAAAGTATAAGAAAAAGTTAAAAAAAATCCCAGGAGCCCCTATAATTTTTGTCTCCAGAAATAATCACTTTCAGTATTCTAACATATCCCTCCAAAAATTTAACAGTGAATATTTCCAGGTACTTTGCAACTGATGCCTAAAAAATGAACTCAAACATCAAAGAAAATTAATTTTAAGGCTTTTAGGAACACCTGGATATTATATAAACTGTTTAGATTCTTGATTTTTCCCCTTTTAAACGTCACATAAGCATTTACTCACATTATTAAAATTAGAAAATATATTCTTAGTGTTTGCATATTTCACTTTATGAGTGTACTTTAATCTATTTGTTTATAGTTAATTATATTAAGTTGCTTACATTTTTTGAATTTATAAGAAACATCATGATGAACATACATCATTGTTCATTGATCATGAACATACAAGATCATTACATAATCTTCCCGGATGCTTCTTTGAGAACTGAAAAATGAATTACACCAAATGATAAAAACATTTTTAAGACTCTTGAAGCATTCTGCTAAATAATTAACAAAATGATTTCTTAGAAATATAATGGTTTATATTGATAAGTTGAACATGGGTGCCTGACTTATTGTCCCTTTACTTTATATGTAAAGTGAAAGTGAAAGTGAAAGTCGCTCAGTCGTGTCCCACTCTTTGTGACCCCGTGGACTACAGTCCATGGAATTCTCCAGGCCAGAATACTGGAGATGATAGCTGTTCCCTTCTCCAGGAGATCTTCCCAACCCAGGGATCGAACCCAGGTCTCCCACATTGCAGGTAGATTCTTTACCAGCTGAGCCACCAGGGAAGCCCTTATATGTAAAATATGTATATTTAATTTTTTGCTTATGAATTCAATAAACTTTTTTCATTACTTTACTCTTCGGTTATTTGATCCTTAGTGTGCTGAATGTTCAAATGTTTTTCCTCATTGACAGGTACATCTAACTAAAATATTACTAAACATATGACACAAAAATATATACATAATTTAAATACGCACTCTTAAGAATAATCATAGATAGTAATAATAAGCTAGACCCCTATGTAGCCATAATTCAGTTTATGGAATAGAACTCCCAAGACTTTAAAGACTCCTGTATATCCCATCCCAACCTATCTACTTTCCTCCCTACAGAGATAACCACTACCCTGAATTTATTTTATTTTTCCCTAGAAGTGTTTTGCTTAATTTTCTATTTAAAAGAGTTTTAAAGATTATTTATTGTATTAACTTTGGCTGTACTGGGTCTTCGTTGGTGTGCATAGGCTTTCTCTAGTTGAGGCGAGTGGGGGCTACTCTCAAGTCACAGTGCACGGGCTTCTCACTGTGGTGGCTTCTCTTATTGCAGAGCACAAGCTGTAGGCACGTGGGTTTCGGGAGTTGTAGCGTGTGGGCTTGATAGTTGTGGTGCACAGGCTTAGTAGCTTATGTGGAGTCTTCCTGGACAAGGGATTGGACCCATGTCCCCTGCATTGGCAGGCAGACTCTTATCCACTGTACCTCCAGGGAAGTCCTGGCTTATCTCTCTAAGACTATTTAATATCAAGATTATGTTCTGTGTATACTCCTGTCACATATTTTTATTATCTAATTGTCTCTTTGGAGATTAATCTGTGCTACTATTATTTTTTCAGATCTACATAACATTCATAGCAATAATTCACCAATAATTTATTCACTATAACTTAGATGGAAAATTGAATTATTGTCATTATTTAGTTATTTTAATTAATGAAGTTTTACTCTTATAATGTATACATATATTCTTTTATAGGAAGAAATGTGAGTATGTTTTTATTTAGGATGAATACAGGGGGTTGTATTTAGTATTTAGCATCAGTCCTTCCAATGAATATTCAGGACTCATTTCCTTTAGGATTGACTGGTTTGATCTCCTTGCAGTCCAAAGGACTCTTAAGAGTCTTCTCCAACACCACAGTTGAAAAGCATCAATTCTTTGACGCTCAGCTTTCTTTATAGTCCAACTCTCACAACCGTACATGACCACTGGAAAAACCATAGCTTTGACTAGACAGACCTTTGTTGGCAGAGTAATGTCTTTGCTTTTTAATATGCTCTCTAGGTTGGTCATAGCTTTTCTTCCAGGGAGTAAGCATCTTTTAATTTCATGGCTCCAATCACCATCTGCAGTGAATTTGAAGCCCAAGAAAATGAAGTCTCTCACTATTTCCATTGTTTCTCCCTCTATTTGCCATGAAGTGATGGGACCAGATGCCATGACCTTAGTTTTCTGAATGTTGAGTCTTAAGCCAACTTTTTCACTCTCCTCTTTCACTTTTATCAAGAGCCTCTTTAGTTCTTCACTTTCTGCCATAAGGGTTGTGTCATCTCTGTATCTGAGGTTATTGATATTTCTCCTGTCAATATTGATTCCAAATTGTGCTTCATCCAGCCCAACATTTCACATGATATACTCTGCATATAAGTTAAATAAGCAGGGTGACAGTATACAGCCTTGATGTACTCCTTTCCTGATCTGGAAACAGTCTGTTGTTCCATGTCCAGTTCTAACTGTTGCTTCTTGACCTGCATACAGATTTCTCACGAGGCAGGTAAGGTGGTATGGTATTCCCATCTCTTGAAGAATTTTCCACAGTTTATTGTGATCCACACAGTCAAAGAGTTTGGTGTAGTCAATATAGCAGAAATAGATGTTATTCTGGAACTCTCGTGATTTTTCTATGATCCAACAGATGTTGGCAATTTGATCTTCTGGTTCCTCTTCTTTTTCTAAATCCAGCTTGAACATCTGGAAATTCATGGTTCACATACTGTAGAAGCCTGGCTTGGAGAATTTTGAGCATTACTTTACCAGCGTGTGAGATGAGTGCAGTTGTGTGGTAGTTTGAACATTCTTTGGCATTGCCTTTCTTTGGGATTAGAGTGAAAACTGACCTATTTGAACTGATTGTGGCCACTGCTGAGTTTTCCAAATTTGCTGGCATATTGAGTCCAGCACTTTAATAGCATCATCTTTCAGGATTTGAAATAGCTCAACTGGAATTCCATCACCTCCACTAGCTTTGTTCATAGTGATGCTTCCTAAGGCCCACTTGACTTTGCATTCCAGTATGTCTGGCTCTAGGTGGGTGATCACACTATCATGGTTATCTGAGTCATGAAGATCTTTTTTGTATAGTTCTGTGTATTCTTGCCAACTTTTCTTAATATCTTCCTCTTCTGTTAGGTCCATACCATTTCTATTCTTTATTGGGCCCATCTCTGCATGAAATGTTCCCATGGTATCTCTAATTTTCTTGAAGAGATCTCTAGTCCTTCCCATTTTATCATTTTTCCTCTATTTTTTTTGCATTGGTCACTTAGGAAGGCTTTCTTATTTCTCCTTGCTATTCTTTGGAACTCTGCATTCAAATGGGTTTATCTTTCCTTTCCCCCTTTGCCTTTTGCTTCTCTTATTCTCTGAGAAGAAATCATTTGCAAAATGTATAGTACAGTTATTAATATATATTACATATATGCACATTATACTTATTATATATATATATATTTTATATATATATATATATATATATATCAGTTCAGTTCAGTCACTCAGTCGTGTCCGACTCTTTGCAACCCCATGAACCGCAGAACACCAGGCCTCCCTGTCCATCACCAACTCCTGGAGTCCACCCAAGTCCACATGTCCATTGAGTCAGTGATGCCATCCAACCATTTTATCCTCTGTCATCCCCTTCTCCTCCTGCCCTCAATCTTTCCCAACATCAGGGTCTTTTCAGATGAGTCAGCTCTTTGCATCAGGTGGGCAAAGTATTGGAGTTTCAGCTTCAACATCAGTCCTTCCAATGGACACCCAGGACTGATCTCCTTTAGGATGGACTGGTTGGGTCTCTTTGCAGTCCAAGGGACTCTCAAGTCTTCTCCAACACCACAGTTCAAAAGCATCAATTCTTCAGTGCTCAGCTTTCATTATAGTCCAACTCTCACATCCATACATGACCACTGGAAAAACCATAGCCTTGACTAGATGGACATTCTTTTTTAGATTCTTTTCCATTATGGTTTATCACAGGATACTGAATATAGTTCTCTGTGCTATATAGTAGAACCTTGTCATGTATCTATCTTGTATATAACAGTTTGCATCAGCTAACACCAAGCTCCCATTCCATCCTTCCCCTACTCCTCCCCCTTGACAACCACGGGTCTGTTCTCTATGTCAGTGAGTCTTCTTCTCTTTATAGGTGAGTTCATTTGCATCATATTTTAGATTCCACATATAAGGGATATGATATAATAGTTTTTTTTCATTTATTTTTATTAGTTGGAGGCTAATTACTTTACAATATTGTAGTGGTTTTTGTCATACATTGACATGAATCAGCCATGGATTTACATGTATTCCCCATCCTGATCCCCCCACCCACCTCCCTCTCCACCTGATTCCTCTGGGTCTTCCCAGTGCACCAGGCCCGAGCACTTGTCTCATGCATCCAACCTGTTTCACCCTAGATAATATACATGTTTCGATGCTGTTCTCTCGAAACATCCCACCCTCCCCTTCTCCCACAGAGTCCAAAATTCTGTTCTGTACATCTGTGTCTCTTTTTCTGTTTTGCATATAGGGTTATTGTTACCATCTTTCTAAATTCCATATATGTGCGTTAGTATACTGTATTGGTCTTTATCTTTCTGGCTTACTTCACTCTGTACAATGGGCTCCAGTTTCATCCATCTCAGGTAACTATCCAATAATCCCACTCCTGGGCATATATCTGGACAAAAGTTTAATTCAAAAGGATACATGCACTCTTATGTCCATAGCAACATTATTCACAATAGGCAAGACATGCAAATGACCTAAATATCCATGGGTAGATGAATGGATAAAGAAGATGTGGTACATATATACAATGGAATACTTCTCAATCATAAAAAAAGAATGAAAGAGTGCCATGCAGCAACATGGATGGACCGAGAGATGATCACACTAAGTGAAGTAAGTCGAAAGAGAAAGAAGACTATATATGTACCACTCCATACTGTCTTCCATAGTGGCTGCACCAATTTACTTTCCCACCAACAATGTAGGAAGATTCCTTTTTCTCCACACTCTCTTCAACGTTTATTATTTATAGACTTCTTAATGATGGCCATCCTGACAGGCATGAAGTGGTGCCTAATTGTGGTTTTGATTTGCATTTCTCTAATATCAATAATTAGTGATGCGGAGCATCTTTTCATGTGCATTTTGAGCATTTGTATGCTTTGGAGGAATGTCTATTTATGTCTTCTGCTTGCTTTTATATTGGGTTGTTTGTTTTTTCATAAGTTTGTATGAATTGGTTGTCTGTTTTGGAGATAAAACCCTCTTCAGTTGCATGATTTGCAAATATTTCCTCCTTTTCAATAGGTTGTCTTTTCATTTGTTTATGGTTTCCTTTGCTGTGCAAAAGCTTGTAAGTTTGATAAAGTCCCATTTGTTTCTTTTTGTTTTTATTTCTATTGCCTTGGGAGACCGACCTAAGAAAACATTAGTATGATTTATGTCAGAGAATGTTTTGCCTATGTTTTCTTTTAGGAATTTCATGGTATCATGTCTTATATTTAATTCTTTAATCCATTTTGAGTTTATGTTTGTGTATGATGTGAGGGTGTGTTCTAATTTCACTGATATACATGTGGCTGTGAGACTGGAATGTCTTGTTATTCTGGAAAGCAAGATAGTACTGCTACCAAATACTGCTGGGGTCAAAGTAAAAAGAAATGTAAACTAACCTAAAGGTCTTACCAGTAGGGTACTAGCAGCAGTTAATGCACATCAAGGATATTTCCATCCACAAATTAATAACGCTACCAAAAGATTAAAACAAAAACTCTTAATGGTCACATTTGGAAGTTGTTAGTAAAATAACTCTTTATTTTGAAAGTGGTAAATTAAAAGATAGAAGCATTTTCTTATTTTTCCTATATGAAATATTCCTCAAAGTAACTACAGAGTCAATGAGGGAAAATTCCTCTTCATAAGAATATTCCAGCTAATGATCATGGAAGGAACAGTAAAATTAGCGTTTCACCTTTTGCAACCCAAGTGAAATTAGTGGATCTAGGCAATGATTGTTAGCAGCCAGCATCACATAAAGGCACAACCAAACATTATACGTGCACCTCTGCCTATGAAGTATTCTTGCAAAGAATCAAAATTGAAGCCAAATGAATTTATTTACCTAATTCCTGATCAATTGGAAACACAGGGAGCAGAGAAATACATTAAAGGGTATTATAGTACAGGTATATAAATATCAAAATACAGGCTATGGAACACTCTACAGAAAACAACCTGATTTCTTCAAAAAAATTAAAAGGTGAGAGGATGGAGGGAGAGCCCATAAGCTAGGAGTGTCTAAGAAAGTATACTCTGAATGCAAGGTATAAATCTCCAGATCCTGTTGAAAACATCAGTGAAATAATAATAATTAGATAATACTGTCTGGATATCTGTCATTATGAAGGAGTTAGAATTAATTTTTAAGGTGCGATAATGCAATTGTTGTTGTTTTTAAGGAGTCCTTATTTTTTAGATACACATATCAAAATATTGGGGCTTCCCTGGTGGTTCAGATGGTGAAGAATCTGCCAGCAATGTAGGAGCCCTGGGAGACCAGGGTTCAATCCCTGGGTTGGGAATATCCCCTGGAGGAGGGCATAGCAACCCACTCCAGTATCCTTGCCTGGAGAATCCCAAGGACAGAGGAGCCTGGTGGGCTATAGTCTATAAGGTTGCAAAGAGTTGGACCCGACTGAAGCAATTGAGTATGCACACACATCAAAATGTTTTTAGATGAAATAACATGACATATGGAATTCACTTGACAAGCATCTGGAGGAAGAAGCTATAATGAAACAAGATTGATCATTGATGAGTTGATAGTTGATGAAACAGGATGATTCTTGGCTATTAAACTTTACTTTTGAATATGCATGAGAAGTATTTTTTACTGTTTAAAAAAAGAAAAAAACACCGATGCCTTGATTCCACCCCAGATTCCAATTTAAGTAGATGATCTGGGGTGGCAGTAGATCCTTGACACAGTGAAATTTTATTTAGTCTGAGTTAAGCAGGAAACCAGGAGCTGAAACTGAGCAGTTTCAGTTAAGACAGAGCAGACTGAAAAGTAGATGTGTGATAGAATATAGACAGAGCCCTGGAGGGAGATTGGGGGAATTTGATTCTTGACCTAGTTTTACCTCTAGCCAGTTTGGTGAAACTAGACATGTCCCTTTACCTGTATGGGTAAGTTTCTTCATCTGTTAAAGACGAATTTAGGTTATTTAATTTCTAAACTTTCTTTTCAGTGTTTGTTGTGCAGGAGAGGAGCGAATGATCTTGAGTGTATTGAGGTGTCCAGTTTTATATCATTATTGCGTTTTCTTAACTATTTTTTCCAACCAAATGATCCCTTTGGCCTTTGGGGGTAAATATATTTGCTTTTCCATGGAACTTAACTGAGCTTTTTTATACTCTTAGGACTGTTTACGTTGAGCTGCTCACCTTTCTGTAGGGCTCAGCTAGCAACAGACACCTGGTCCGCTATTCAGTCCTTTTTTTTTTCACTGTACATGCATTTAACAAGTTCTGTTGAGTTAAGGAAGTGTGTTATTAGAGACTGAGTCAAAAAAATTTCAAGCCAAACAGGCAGCAATAAATCATGATTTTTGTCTCTGTAGAATTTGTGGTTCTTATGTGGAGAGTTACACAAGCGTAAGTGCCATATAATGAGTTGAGTGTGGAAATGTATAATACACGGACAGCTGGATCAGTGGGGAGGTATCAGACCTTTATCAACAAGGGGATGGCAAGAACATTTTTGTGTATTTGATATACATTTGTGGCAATGGTGTGAAGTGATCTCAGTTCAGTGAGGCAACCCAGCTTAGTGGTTAAGAAAATGGATCTCTCAATGTGAAGCTTTTTGGTGCTTGAAAATTGGGTCTATCAGCTGGTGAGTTAGGTCATTAAACTCTTTGCTTCAAATCCCTCATCTGTAAATTGGAGATCATTATTCACATGATATCCACTAAATGCATATTGTTTTCACATCATCATAAAGTTGAAAAATTGTAAGTTAAACCATCATAAGTTAGAGGCTGCTGTTGGACCTTTATTCATGGGGATGTTTTGAGGATTAAATGAGTTAATAAATGTTAAACACTTAGACTAGTACCTACCTCAGAGCAAGCACTTCATGGCATATAAAAGGGGAAAATGTGGAAGCAATGACAGATTTTATTTTCTTGGGCTCAAAAAAATCACTGCAGATGGTGACTGCAGCCATGAAATGAAAAGACGCTTGCTCCTTGGAAGGAAAGCTAGGACAAACCCAGACACATAAAATTAATATGGGTTAATTTTAACCCATATTAAAAAGCAGAGACCTCATTCTACTGATAAAGGTTCATATGATCAAGGGTATGGATTTCCCAGTATGGATGGGAGAGTTGGACCATAAAGAAAGCTGAGTGCCGAAGAATTGATGCTTTTGAACTGTGGTGTTGGAGAAGACTCTTGAGAGTCCCTTGGACTGCAAGGAGATCCAACCAGTTAATTCTAAAGTAAATCAACCCTGAATATTCATTGGAAGGACTGATGCTGAAGCCAAAGCTCCAACATTTTGCCCACCTGATGCAAAGGGCCAACTCATTGGAAAAGATCCTAATGCTGGGAAAGACCAAAGGCAAAAGAAGGGGACAACAAAGGATGAAATGGTTGGATGACATCACCAACTCAATGGACGTGACTTTGAGCAAAACAGGGGACAGTGGTGGACTGAGGAGCTGGGCATGCTGCAATCCATGGGGTCACAAAAAGTTGGACACGACAGTGACTGAATAACAACAATGGGTACTATGAATATATACTGTAATTTTATATAGTATAGAATAATGATTTCTGTTATTCCTTTATGGCATTGAAAAATACTTTGACTGGTGTCAATTTTGAAGAGCATTGCCCCTGGAGAAGATATGATTGTCATAATTCTGCTACATATAAGTCAAAAGAGAGCATAAAATATACCTCCATCACTTATGAAGTAGTATAAAATAGAATTATAAAGTAAAATAGCATAAAAAAGAATGCGCAAAGAAAAACAGAAACTTCTGAGAAAACGAAACAAATGTAGACAATTATAAACATGTTCCTGGAGGGAATTCACATTAGGCTGAAAATTATGGTGAATAATTTAATTTGACATATTTTAATCAAATGTCCTGAATTAATAGTCACAGCTAAATATATCCATGATGAAATATTGTATTCTGGAACCACACAGACATATAATGGAGAAAGATGTTTTTTTCTTTATTTTAGAAAACAGATGTTCTGAGGTTTTGAAATTTTTATTTGTGCCTATATATCACTAGAGAATATTAAAATTATTTCCTCCTTATATGACTGAAAATCTGTTTCCCGATAAGAATTATGGCTTCACTGGTTTTTATTTTGGAGGATGGTCTCAGGATGGTCTGATCTTAAAAACATGAACCACATCTTCTTTTAGGAGTTTAAATCTTGCCCTAATTAAATAGTAGTCACCACATACTTAGCCAATCATAACAAAAACATGTGGTGAAATATTTGAGCTGGAGAGAAAACATGTTCCTTGGGGGCCCAGTGGATCTCTTGAGGTCACAGAAGAGGCCATCTCGGAGAAAGCAAATGTTCTTTGGCTCTTATGGGATAATTGAAGCCTTAACTATATCAAATGAATCAGTGGCTGGGTTGGGGATAGTGGTGAAAACTGTTAGTGTCTTTGGTCTTAAAGGATATTTTCTTTTTGAGCAACATCTCAGAGGTATATATTGATACAATTAGCTTCTTAAAGGATGGTGAAAAAAACACGTAGCCACCTATTCATGGAGGTGAACTACAAGTAAAGGGAACGACCATTCTCTGGGTCTGTATAAAGCCAAGACTGCATTGAATATTTGAAACAGGGCTTTTGATTAAGAAGGCTTCCTTTATTCATATATGGTTTCTTCATTTAAAGACTTGAATTTTAGTGGCTTGTTTTGTGAAAATCCAAGCTCCTTCCTTCCCTCCCTAATCTCTAGCATCATCAAGCAGTTTTCAGCATGTTGAGGAACATTTTGTACTTGATGACTGATGAGGAAGATAATTTTTAAATTACCCATGAGTTGGTACCCTGTGACGATTTTTGCCAAACAGTAAGACTTCCACAGTTCAGTTGAGTTGCTCAGTTGTGTCCGAATCTTTGCGACCCCATGGACTGCAGCATGCCAGGCCTACCCTGTCCATCACCAGCTCCTGGAGCTTGCTCAGACTTAGGTCCATCGAGTCGGTGATGCCACCCAGCCATCTCATCTTCTGGAGTCCCCTTATCCTCCTGCCTTCAATGGTCCTTCAGCTTCAGCATCAGTCCTTCCAATGAATATTCAGGACTGATTTCCTTTAGGATGGACTGGTTTGATCTCCTTGCAGTTCAACGGACTCTCAAGAGTCTTTTCCAACACCACAATTCAAAAGTATCAAATTTTCAGTGCTCAGCATTCTTTATAGTCCAACTCTCACATCCATACATGACTACTGGAAAAACCATAGCTTTGACTAGATGGACCTTTGCAGACAAAGTAATATCTCTGCTTTTCAATATGCTGTCTTGGTTGGTCACAGCTTTTTTTCCAAGGAGCAAGCATCTTTTCATTTCATGGTTGCAGTCACCATCTGCAGTGATTTTGGAGCCCAAGAAAATAGTCTGTCACGGTTTCTATTGTCTCCCCATCTATTTGCCATGAAGTGATGGGACCGGATGCCATGATCTTAGTTTTTTGAATGTTAAGTTTTTGTGGTGTAAGTGAGGGGTTCTGTGGAAAGTCCCTGGGTCATGATGGACCTTTACTCCTTTAAGAGAATCCCCTATTTAAATGCATACATTGCACAAGGAAGAAGTAGAGTTACTAACTAGCCTTTTATTTGCAATCAGTCCACAACAAAGTAGTTCTTGTGAAAATAGGACCCTGGAAGGGGATCTAGAGAGAACAAGTATTAGAAATCAGGTATGCAGGCTTCAAAATTATAAGAGGAAAGTCACAGTGTAATCAAGAGCCTGATTTTCCTTCTTTTTTTATTGTCTAATTTATTTTCTGAAAAAAATAGTATATGAAAACCTCAAGAAAGGAGTCATAATCTAATTTCTTGAAAGAAAATGAAAACGTTAGTTGCTCAAACACGTCCAACTCTTTGCAATGCCATGGACTGTAGCTTGCCAGGCTCCTCTGTCCATTGAATTCTTCAGGAAAGAACACTGGAGTGGGTTGCCATTTCCTTCCCCAGGGGATCTTCCGGACCTGGGTCTCCTGCATTGCAGGCAGATTCCTTATCATCTGAGCCATGAGAGAAGTGTGTGTATTTTCTACTTCTTGCCTACTTCCTTTTCATCTTCTCCAGATGTGTGGCAACTCACTCATTTTCTTCAGATCTATACCCATATTTACTCACCCTTGCCTTTCAATGGGAATGAATATTACGCTGTCGCTGCTAACTAAGGGTCCACATCTTCATTAGGCTGTGATTGTATTCTCCCATTCTAAAGATGTCTGAATGTATAAGCTGTCTTCCAGATATTAAGCAGTTTATATTGTTTCTTCTTAAGCTATGTGGACTTCCTGACTTAGAAACCTGGGAAATAGGCATCATTACACATAGATGATGATGATAGCGATAGCTGATTGGGAGCTATTATTATTCCCATTTTACAAAGATGAAGGAATTGAGACTCATGGAACTAAAATACCCTGTTCAGCACCACACTGGAGATAACCCAGGCTGTGTGTTTCTGGTGCTCAATCTTTTAATTCATTACCTTTACTCAGCTTTTACCCATAGTTACTCAAATAACTAAAGAATATTTGTATCAAAATTTGCACATTATTTTGTGCACCTTAGTTGAAAATAGTCTGTTTCTACCTTTTCTTCTGTCTGCCTTTCTTGGGAAATCTCAAGGTCACGTACAGATTACCAAGGTCCATTTGTTGAGGGCCTTGCTTTCTGTTGGCAATAGCCACTCGTATGCTGCACCTGTGTGTACTTGTGACTTTGGAAGTCGTTTCACTGAGGCTCCCCTGGGAGTTGCTTGCGTATCTCTCATTGGGAATGGTTTCCTTAGCCCAAGGGTGAGATGGTGTCAGGGATCAGATGTGTGATGCCTCCGCAGTGAGTCACACACCCCTCTCCTCCTGAAATCTTCTTGCCCTGCTTCTCCCTGGACATCACCAACTCTGCTCCTCCACTTGGAGTTACTCAGCCCTGCTGTGCTTTCAATCCTGCTCAAAAGTGGGTGGCTGTCTTGACCCAATGGAGCAGTTTAACTCTCGAATTTTCTTTTCTTTAATTCATTTGCATGAAATATTGAGATACTTCATACAATAATCACCATGCCCTTCCCAATAATCACCATGGATTATCTATATACTTACCATACACTTTCAGCCCACACAGATCTGTGTATATGTTTCTATTTCTCTAAGCATAGTGGCTTTCCTCTTAGCTCAGTTGATAAACTATCTGCCTGCGATGCAGGAGACCTGGGTTCAATTCATGGGTCAGGAAGATCCCCTGGAGAAGGAAATGGCAACCCCCTCCAGTATTCTTGCCTGGAGAATCCCAAGGACAGAGGAGCCTGGCAGGCTACTGTCCATGGAATCGCAAGAATTGGACATGACTTAGTGACTAAAACCACTACCAAGTGTAGTGGCACGTAGTAGGTTCCAGAGAGGTCTTCACCACTAAACTAGGGCCAGAGAGAAGTTACCTTGGAGGATAGTTGAGGATTACCTTCTTAGTTCTAGGGGGGAAAATTGAGGTTCAACTCTGAGAGATAGAAAACATTCTGACCAAGTCTCTTGGGGTGACTTGTTTAGGTTCAAGAAAGTAGGTTGTGTAGGTGAACTGTCTAAATGAACTTATTGACAGAGGTTACATCAAGTGTTAGTATTCAGATTCAATATGGAGACAGGGTCCATGGAACTAGAGATAGTCTTTCCCCAAAGCATTGTTGGGAAAGGGTCCTATCATGGTGCCCATAGGATCAGCTCTAGCCGAGGATTCTATTTTTACCCTAGGCTTTAGATCCAACATGTATGAATAGCCTTGTTGGTAGAGAGAATACTTTTCTTACCAGCATCTTCCATGCTAAGATTCATTCTGGATTGCCTGGTGTCTTCCGCCAAAGTGACTCTGCTACTATCATGCAGCTTGGTGCTATCACAGGCCAAATTTTTATAACTTCACACCGGTAGGGAAACCAGAAATTAAAAGAACTTCCATCATTAGGAACCTGGGCATCCTGTCTAGGGGCTCTTCCACTAAGCATAACACTGGGGGATGGATTGATGACCGTAAAGAGATTGGCTTCTGTGTGGAACTATGTAGCTGCCTGCTGGTTGTGGCTTTTATCAGAGTCGGGGCTTCACATCACTTTATAAACATCAAGGCATGATTTGCCAAGGCTGATTTATCATTAGAATCAGTGACTCTCTAACATAATTGTGTACATCAATAGAGGTCTCAGGTGAACTGGTCTCTCTCTCCAGACTCTTTTAAGGGTGAGGGGAATCTCTGGAAGGAGGAGCCTGGAGGATGATCGTCTTGATTTGTCGACAATCTGCTATTGCCAGAAGGGTGTGCTCAGTCACTCAGTCGTGTCTGACTCTTTGCAACCCTCTGGACTGTAGCCTGCCAGGCTCCTCTGTCCATGGGGATTCTCTAGGCAACAATACTGGAGAGGGTTGCTGTGTCCTCCTCCAGGGGATCTTCCCAACCCAGGTATCAGACCCAGGTCTCCTGAATTGCAAGTGGATTCTTTACTATCTGAGCTTTTACTATCTGATTCTTTACTGTCTTTACTAGGGAAGCTCATTGGAAGAATACTGGAATGAGTAGCCTATCCCTTCTCCAGGGGATCATCCTGACCCAGGAATCGAACCGGGGTCTCTTGCATTGCAGGAAGTAGGCTTAGGCATTTGCATTTTGGAAATAGAGAGATGCCAGTGTGAATAGACACTCCATATCATATGCCTACAGTCATAAGTATGTATGTGGCTGTGTATACATTTAGGTATATAAAGGGAGAAGGGAAGGAGAAGTTAACTGAATACTAACATATCATCACTGGGAAAACAGAGTAGAAACCAGACTGAGGATCAAAAGTATGGATTTTATTCATTTTCTGTAAAAATAGAATGTTCGTTCTGCCAATAAATTCAAATTATTAGTTATGACTGTAACTTAAGAATCATCCAGTGTAGATACAATATCAGAACGACGATTTAATAAAAATCAACTAAAAGTTGGGCAAAATTTCAAACATGCTAAGCAGTTATAAGGATTTTACATCTCTGTCCTGACTTTCTTCCAAACTGCTAAAATATGAAACACTATCGCACATGTTAAAATGTTGGTCTCAGTAACACTAGCTGCTGAAACAAATAATTCCTCACATTTCAATGGCTTATCATAATAAAAGCTTGTCCCTAGCTTATGTAACACACCGATGGAGAGGCTCTTTGTCAGTAAAGTGACCAACGTTCTGGTTTGCCTAGGGTGGAGAGGGATCCAGAGATGTGAGATTGTCATGGTTAAAACTGGGAATGTTCTGGGCAAACTAGAACAAGTTGGTTACCCTTGTTCAAACACCTCTTCTTGAAGGGGTGATCAGTGTACTTGGGTTTCTTCCATGTTATGACTTCAACATCTTTACCATTTGATTTCTAAGATTATATTTTATTATATATAATAATATATATTATATTATATATATATATATATTACAATTATATTATAGTCCAAGTTCCAAGGACTATATTTATTCCCATCCAGCCAGAAAAGGAAAAGAATATGGAAGATACCAAGGGAGTCACATATAAAAATGCAGTATCTGTGAGATGCAATAAAGCAAAGTACAGTGCAGTCTGCCTGGTATATCACTTCCACTTGGCTGGAATTTGGTCATATGGGTACATGGAGTTTTAACAAAATCTAGAGGAAAATAACTTATATGTATTTCCAGAGGTAAAGGAGAATAGCTAGTCAATCTCTACCCTATCTAAGGAGGTTGGCCCCAGGAATCAGGGTTAAAGCCCTGATAAAGATCATAATGCATAAAGACGGCTTTGGCGCAGAGAAGTCACCCACCTCTGGGGACCATGCTTTCATAGACAATGTTATTATCAGTGACTTATGTGGGTTAATGTTCTGTACCTTATGTAAGACCCCTGAGATTTTTGTGAAGATGACATCAGTGATGACTCAGTTTGACATTTTCTCCATTCGAGGAAAAAAAAAGACAGTTAAATCTGATTCAGAGGATGTTTTTAACTATTGCTTCACAACAAACCACCACAAAATGTCAGTGGCTTAACACAAGGAGCTTTTCTCTAATACGTTTCTCTATGGGCGAGTGGGCTGGCTTTATCTGACCTAGACAGGGCTTGGTTCTATTCCGTGGGTTGGATACAAGTCTGGTGAATGTGTCCCTCATCCTTCTTGGACCAGCAGCATGCTCTCATGGAGAAAGGCAGAAATACAAAAGGAGTGAGCAAAAACATCCCCTTCTTCTTAACATTTGGGTTCAAACCTGGCCCATTGTTTCTCCTCTCATGTTTCATTGGTCAAAGCAAGTCCTATGTCCAATCCCAATATCCATGGAGTAAAGAAGCATGCACCTCTCATGGAAATGAGGAGAGAAAGTGAACATATGCTTATGAATAATTTAATCCACCACACAAAAATGAAGTAAATATTATATATTACCTGAAGTTGAAATTATGTTTACTTCTTAAAGATAGAAGTTCAAGTAAGGAAGACTGGAAACTCTCTCAGAAATAGCACAAAGTCTTGGTGTCTCTGTGACAAGAGGGAATATACAGCAGGGCTCACAAAGAACTGGAATAGTAGTCCAACACTATTGAGGATAAAATGGCCTGTGTACTGACCCAGCCATCTTCTGTTCCCCTGATTGCTATGCTGCGTTTAGTCAGTCATGTCCACTCTTTATAACGCCACGGACTGTTTGTAGCCCGCCAGGCTCCTCTGTCCAGGGGGATTCTCCAGGCAAGAATACTGGAGTGGGTTGCCATGCCCTGCTCCAAGGGATCTTCCCAACCCAGGAATTGAACCCAGGTCTCCTGCATTGCAGGCAGATTCTTTACTGTCTGAACCCCCAGGGAAGCCCAAGAATACTGGGGTGGGTGGCCTATCCCTTCTCCAGGGGATCTTCCCAGCCCAGGAATTGAACCGGAGCAGCTTCCCATGTAGCTCAGCTGGCAAAGAGTCCACCTGCAATGTAGGAGACCTGGGTCTGATCCCTGGGCTGGGAAGATTCCCAGGGAGGAGGGCATAGCAGCCCACTCCAGTATTCTTGTCTGAGGAATCTCCATGGACAGCCTGGTGGGCTACAGTCTGTGGGGTCGTACATGACTGAGCGACTAAGTCCAAAGCACTCCTGCATTGCACGCCGATTCTTTACCAGCTGAGCTACTATTTTCCCTGCTGCTTTCTCTGAATGCACTGTAAGAAAGGGTCTCATTGGGTCATCACTACTTCTGGCCACTCATTGTTGGGCTATGTCTCCTCTTCTGTCGCCTCATGGCTTATTGAACTTCTTTGAGTATTAGGACCTATAACTAACTCTACCAGTTAGCAGGTCACAAGACAGTCCGTATAGAAAATTGCCTCAGTGGGAAGTACTGGGCATAGCAGAGATGAAGATGTTATGAATTACCTGAACATTGTCATTTATTCATCCATTTGCTCATTTTTCAAATATTCATCAAATGGTTGAGGTAATGAAGAAAAAGACCCAGAATCTGTATTATAGGAAAGCACAGTTTTATGGGAGAGAGAGAAATACAAATAAATGTGTATTCCCTGAATCTATAATACTCCTCGAGTCTGTAACACATATCTTTAAAAATATTTTAATGTTTCTAAAATATAAAAGTATCTTAACATTAATATCAATACAACTTTATAGGAATTAGGCAGTGAATAGTATGTGATGTAGTTGTGCATGTACAGCTTTTAATCAAATATCATTTATTGCATTCTAATCTTGGTTAAATTGTTTATATTGGTAGTGTAATCTGGTTTGAATTTTAACTTTAATCCTTATTTTTACTTGAAATGAGAAAAACAAACTGTGATGCAATATTTTTTGGGCTATATAATTTTATTTTAATCTGTATAACTGCTTGGGCATAATTTTTAAAGAATACTGGATAGCTTTAAGATTCTAAATTTATTATACATAATTATTGAATAATTTGACAGCTCCAACTGGGGAAAAGTACAATTGAGATATAGAAAGAAGAGCAAAATAAGTAAAAGTTTTGATCAGGATGATTATGTTTTTCTGAATAATGTGTTTTTGTCCAAAACTGGAAAATTCTTCAAGAGATGGGAATACCAGACCACCTTACCTGCCTTCTGAGAAATGTGTATGCAGGTTAAGAAGCAATATTTAGAAGTAGATATGAAACAATAGACTGGTTCCAAATCAGGAAAGGAGTACATCAAGACTGTATATTGTCACTCTGCATATTTAACTTATATGCAGAGTACATCACGCAAAATTCCAGGCTGGATGAAGCACAAGCTAGAATCAAGATTGCTGGCAGAAATACTAATAACCTCAGATGTGCAGATGACACCACCCTTATGGGAGAAAGCGAAGAACTAAAGAGCCTCTTGGTGAAAGTGAAAGAGGAGAGTGAAAAAGTTGGCTTAAAACTCAACATGCAGAAAACTAAGATTATGGCATCCAGTCCAACCACTTCATGGCAAATAGATGGGGAAACAGTGGAAACAGTAACAGACTTTATTTTTGGGGTTTCCAAAATCACTGCAAATGGTGACTGCAGTTATGAAATTAAAAGATGCTTGCTCTTTGGAAGAAAAGCTGTGACAAACCTGGACAACATATTAAAAAGCAGAGACATTACTTTGCCAAAAAAAGGTTCATCTAGTCAAATTTATGGCTTTTCCAGTAGTCAGGTATGGATGTGAAAGTTGGACTATAAAGAAAGCTGAGTGCCAAAGAATTGATGCTTTTGAACTGTGGTATTGGAAAAGACTCGTGAGAGTCCCTTGGACAGCAAGGAGATCAAACCAGTCCATCCTAAAGGAAATCAGTCCTGAATATTCATTGGAAGGACTGAAGCTTCAAATGCTGAAGCTGAAGGCCCAATACTGTGGCCACCTGATGGGAAGAACTGACTCATTGGAAAAGACCCTGATGCTGGGAATGATTGAAGGTAGGAGGGGAAGGGGGTGGCAGAGGATGAGATGGTTGAGTGGCATCACCGACATGATGGACATGATTTTAAGCAAATTCTGAGATTTGGTGATGGACAGGGAGGCCTGGCATGCTGCAGTCCATGGAGTTGCAAAGAGTCAGACATGCCTGAGTGACTGAACTGAACTGTCCAATATCAAAAACTGGAAATAGAACTGCTATACAACCCAGCCATCCTACTGCTGGGTGTACACACCAAGGAAACCAGAATTGAAAGAGACACATGTACCCCAAAGTTCATCGCAGCACTGTTTACAACAGCTAGGACATGCAAGTAACCTAGATGTCCATCAGCAGACAAATGGATAAGAAAATTGTGGTACATATATACAATGGAATATTACTCAGCTATTAAAAAGAACACACTTAAGTCAGTTCTAATGAGGTGGATGTAACTGGAGCCTATTATACAGAGTGAAGTAGGTCACAAAGAAAAACACCAATACTGTATATTAACATATATATATGGAATTTAGAAAGATGGTAATGACGACCTTGTATGTGAGACAGCAAAAGAGACACAGATATAAATAACAGACTTTTCAACTCTGTGGGAGAAGGCAAGGGTGGGATGATTTGAGAGAATAGCATTGAAGCATGTATATTACTATATGTGAAATAGATGACCAGTCCAAGTTTGATACATGAAACAGGGCACTCAAAGCCAGTGCACTGGGACAACCCAGAGGGATGAAGTGGGACAGGGTTTCAGGATGGGGACACATGTACATTCATGGCTGGTGTATATCAGTGTATGGCAAAAACCACCGCAATATTGTAAAGTAATTAACCTCCAGTTGAAATAAATTAATTTTTTAAAATGTGTCAAAATTTTTATGGTAATCTACCTCTTCTTTTTAATGTAATATTTAATACTAGTACTAACAGGCTAATTGCTGAAATCCATCTTGTGGTTTTATATCTTTGAGAGTCACAGTTTGACTTATAGCCAGGGACATGCTGATCATCCACAAAAAATAAATCTTTTTTTAATTCAGAGTTTTTAATATTAAATAATTGCTGGGAAATATTCCTACTTAGAAAAAATGTGAAGTTAAATACTCAAATGTGTGTCGTTTCCATTTGACATTAAGAAATGCTGTTATTTTAAAATACAGCTCCACTGTAGTATCCAGCATGTTCTGACAAGTTTGAAATTTATTCTATATACTCAACTTCATCAATAATACAAAAATATTACCATTCAGTGTTTTACATTTTATGAAGTTAAAGTCTCTGGTTTCTATTTACTATGATGAAATAATAAAATGAGAAAATATTGTATATCTAGAATGTTGCCCACTCAAACCAAAGTATTTAATTATTGAAAGTAGGAACTACTAAATATTCTAGAATAGATTATAGATATACAAAATTGGGACGATTTTGTGTGATCGAATGATGTATAGTGAAGAACTATTATTCAGGTGCTCATCTTTGTCAAAATCTTACAACTAAGTTTCAATAGAAGCTTTTAAATTCCCGTGATATTTAATTCATTAAAAAAGGGAAAATTAGAAATTTAGTCAGTAGGAAATGCGGATGAAATTGTGTTCTTTGATAAACTTCAAATATATAATGTCAACTCTAAATATCCCATTGAAGGAAAGGTCATGAACACAAACCATGGAAGTAGTAATGCTCTGATTAGATGCCTGACTACTGATACCAAAGGTGATTTAGAAGAAATCTAAGGGACTTCTCTGGTGGTCCAGTGGATAAGACTCTCTGCTCCGAATTCAGGAAGGCTGGTGTAGAGAACAAGATCCCACATACTCATTTTCATATGCTGCAACTAAAGATTCTGCATGTCGCAACCAAAATCAAAGACCCTGCATGCTGCAACTAAGACCTGGCACAGTCAATATTTTTTTTTTTAAAGAAGAAATCTTAGATTCTTGAGTGAAGAAGATTTAAACTCAGATTTCAGAGGGGAATCAAGGAAGGCTACTAGGAAAGAGATAAAACCTGAGTTGTACTTTGAGTATGAATAGAAGTTACCTAAATAAATAAGTGAAGCAAGGACACTATCTGTAGTAGTGATAGAAAATGCAAAAGAATGGAGATGTGATGAAGGCAATGTGTTCAGTGAAGCAGTTCTATTTACCCAAAACCTGTGATTTGAATGCAATGGTGCAGGAAGATAGAAACAGGACAAGAGTTGGGATAAGAAATATCTTTGTCCCATGTTTAGGGTCTGGAATTTATAATGAAGATACCAGGGAGCCACTTCAAGCTTTACATCACCAAATCTGTTTCAGAAAGGTAACTCAGAACAGAACTCAGCCTCGCCCCAGAGGAAGACTGGAGGCAAAAACCCCGGTTAGAAAACGATAAACAAGAGCCTAACCCAGGGCAGTGGTGGTGGGGGTGGAATGGAAGGTACATATTTGAGAAATATTAAGAACATAGATGAGATGATGAAATAGAAAGATGGGGAAGGCTCCAGAATACCTTGGGTAAATGGGTGGATGGTGATGTCATTCCCTCAAAAGAGAAAGAAAAGGAGGTAGATCTGGGAGAGATGGGAAGCAGAGATGATGAGCTTAATTGTGGACCTGTTTGAGGTGTCCATGAGACTTCTAGAGGAGACATTACATGGAATAACAACATAAGAGAGGGCATTATTCTTCTCTGTTACAGTTCACACTTCAGTCATTTCAGTTCAGTCACTCAGTCATGTCCAACTCTTTGCGACCCCATGGAATGCAGAATGCCAGGCTTCCCTATCCATCACCAACTCCCAGAGCTTGCTCAAATTCATGTCCATTGAGTCAGTGATGCCATCCAACCATCTCATCTTCTGCCATCCCCTTCTCCTCCTGTCTGTAATCTTTCCCAGCACCAGGGTCTTTTCCAATGAGTCAGTTCTTCGAATCAAAGTACTGGAGCTTCAGCTTCAACATCAGTCCTTCCAATGAATATTCAGGACTGATTTCCTTTAGGATTGACTGGTTTGATCTCCTTGCAGTCCAAGCGACTCTCAAGAGTGTTCTCCAACACCACAGTTCAAAAGCATCAATTCTTCAGTACTCAGCTTTCTTTACAGTCCAACTCTTACATTCATACATGACTATTGGAAAAACCATAGCTTTGACTAGATGAGCCTTTGTCAGCAAAGTAATGTCTCTGCTTTTTAATATGCTGTTTAGGTTGGTCATAACTTTTCTTTCAAGGAGCAAGCATCTTTTCATTTCATGGCTGCAGTCACCATCTGCAGTGATTTTTTGAGCCCAACAAAATAAAGTCTGTTACTGTTTCCATTGTTTCCCCATCTATTTGCCATGAAGTCATGGGACTGGATACCATGATCTGAGTTTTTTGAATGTTGGGTTTTAAGCCGGCTTTTTCACTCTCCTCTTTCATTTTCATCAAGAGGCTCTTCTGCCATAAGGGTGATGTCATCTGCATATTTGTGGTTATTGATATTTCTCCCAGCAATCTTGATTCCAGCTGGTGTTTCATCCAGCCTGGCATTTCACATGATGTAATCTGCATATAAGTTAAATAAGCAGGGTGACAATATACAGCCTTGACTACTCCTTTCCTGATTTGAAACCAGTCTGCTGTTCCATGTCCGGTTCTAACTGTTGCTTCTTGACTTCATACAGCTTTCTCAAGAGGCAGGTCAGGTGGCCTGGTATTCCCATCTCTTGAAGAATTTTACACAGTTTGTTGTGATCCACACAGTCAAAGGCTTTGGCATAGTCAATAAAACAGTAGTAGATCTTTTTCTGGAACTCTCTTGCTTTTTCTGTGATCCAGTGGATGTTGGCAATTTGATCCCTGGTTCCTCTACCTTTTCTAAATCCAGCTTCACCATCTGAAGTTCACGGTTCACGTACTGTTGATGCCTGATTTGGAGAATTTTGAGCATTACTTTCACACTAGCATATTTTAATTCTAGTGGCTCTCTTTAACAGACACCTCACACCAAAACAAGAGTGTTTTTCTGTTGAGGTCTAGATTCCAGGTGTTAGGCAGCAAGAATTTTCCATGTGAATATAATTGGAATTTCTTTATAAAACTATGGAAAAAACACACAGCCCCAGCCTATAATATTTTGATGAGACTAGATGAGATGAATTTTTTGGCTTAATCAAATCTAGGTGAATTGAGATCTCAAAACTTGGAAAATGTAGGGTTAAGATGAAAAGAGTAAAGTCTTCCTTCTCTAGAGGGTAGTTAACTTAAAGACTTAGGTAAAAAGTAAAATACAGGATGCTCAGGTAAATAAATTTCAGATAAAAATGAATGTCTTTAGTATGTCTCAACTATTGAATGGGCATACTTATACTAAAAAATTACATGTTGTTTATCTGAAATTTAAATTTAACTGTGCACTCTATTTTTTATGTGCTAAATTTGACACCCTTATATAGGCATTCATTTTGTAATGAATGAATTTCTAATGGCCTATATAGGCATCCATTTTATGCTGGAAACATAAAATCTAGTAGCTGTATTTGTTTCCTATTGGTTCTAAAACAAATTTTCATAAAATGAGTGACTTAAAACTATACCAATTTATTATTGCAGCTTTGGAGGTCAAAATCCTGAAATGGGCCTCACTGGGCTAAAATCCAGGCATTTTCAGGCCTGCATTTATTCTGGAGGCTGTAGGGGAAAAGTCATTCCCTTGACTTTCCCAGTTTCTAGAAGCTTCCTACTTTGCTTGGCTCTTGACCTCATCTTCCATCTTCAAAGTCATCATTATTGTATATTTCAATCTCTGTTTCTGACCCTTCTGCCTCCCTCTTTTAAAGATCATGTGTTTGAAAAGATGCTCAACATCACTCATTATCAGAGAAATGCAAATCAAAACCACAATGAGGTACCATTACACGCCAGTCAGGATGGCTGCTATCCAAAAGTCTACAAGCAATAAATGCTGGAGAGGGTGTGGAGAAAAGGGAACCCTCTTACACTGTTGGTGGGAATACAAACTAGTACAGCCGCTATGGAAAACAGTGTGGAGATTTCTTAAAAAACTGGAACTAAAACTGCCATATGACCCAGCAATCCCACTGCTGGGCATACACACTGAGGAAACCAGATCTGAAAGAGACACGTGCACCCCAATGTTCATTGCAGCACTGTTTATAATAGCCAGGACATGGAAGCAACCTAGATGCCCATCAGCAGATGAATGGATAAGGAAGCTGTGGTACATATACACCATGGAATATTACTCAGCCGTTAAAAAGAATTCATTTGAATCAATTCTAATGAGATAGATGAAACTGGAGCCCATTATACAGAGTGAAGTAAGCCAGAAAGATAAAGAACATTACAGTATACTAACACATATATATGGAATTTAGAAAGATGCTAATGATAACCCTATATGCAAAACAGAAAAAGAGACACAGATGTACAGAACAGATTTTTGGACTCTGTGGGAGAAGGTGAGGGTGGGATGTTTCAAAGGAAACAGCATCAAAACATGTATATTATCTATGGTGAAACAGACCACCAGCCCAGGTTGGATGCATGAGACAAGTGCTCGGGCCTGGTGCACTGGGAAGACCCAGAGGGATGGGGTGGAGAGGGAGGTGGGAGGGGGGATCGGGATGGGGAATACATGTAAATCCATGGCTAATTCATGTCAATGTATGACAAAAACCACTACAATATTGTAAAGTAATTAGCCTCCAACTAATAAAAATAAATGAAAAAATAAATAAATAAAGATCATGTGTTTACAGTGAACCCACCTAGATAATACAGGATAATCTCCCTGTCTCATGACTCTTAATCAAATCTGTAATATTTTCAAATAAGGTATATTCACATATCAGATAAAATATTCACAAATTCTAGAGGATTAGGACCTGCGCACTTTGGGGGTCATTTTTCCACCTACCACAGCAGCTCTCCAAAGACATTAGACTCATGGATGTGAAGTCTATAATGGACAAAGTTTTTGTATCCTGTGTGATGTCACCTCCAGTTTTATGACATTTTTCATCCGTTTTGTCTGCCAGTCAGGACAGAATTCTGTAAGGTAGTTGGTCTACTAGCATGGCAGCAACATACTTCAAATCCTCCTGGGCTCAGCTATACAAGGATGTAAGACAGTCTTATATCCTAGTTGGTTGAGTTATAACAGGGCTATGAGGGGGTGGCCTGGGAGATGAGGTTGATAGAGAACACAGTATCTTAAAGATGCTCTAAAGCTCCCTCCTGGATACTGCCAATGTTTATGGATATTAGAAGGCAGGGGGACATGACTAGAGGGAATTCTACAGAATCTTTCTTTTATTTTTACCTAAGTGAAAGTTGTGTGATCGATTACTTTCATGTCCAGACTACAGTCACATCCGACTCTTTGCTACTCCATGTAATTCTCCAGGTCAGAATACTGGAGTGGGTATAGCCTTTCCCTTCTCCAAGGGATCTTCCCAACCCAGGGATCAAACCCAGGTTTTCTGCATTGCAGACAGATTCTTTACCAGCTGAGCCACAAGGGAAGCCCCCCCTTTTTTTTTAACTAAGCTTTTCTTAAAAAAAAAAATCACTAAGAATGCAGACAAAGTAACTAAAAGGCCAGTAGTGTCTTAATTCATTTGGGCTGCATAACAAAGTGCTAGGTATAGATGGTTGATAGACATCAGAAATTGATTTCTCACTGTTCTGGAGGCTGGAAGTCTGAGATCAGGGTGCCAGCAGGACTGGCTGAGAATCATCTGCCTGGTCTCAGACCTCTCACTGTATCCTCACATGGCAGAAGGGTCAAGGGGGCTCTGAGTCTCTTTTATAAGAGCACTAATCCCATTAGTGAGGTCTCCACTCTTATGACTTAACCACCTTTCAAATCCCCCTTCAAATCCCTCACCTCCTAATACCATCATGTTGGGTATTAAGATTTCAACATAGAGATTTGGGGGATGGGTAGGTAAACATAAACATTCAAACCATAGCAGCTGGGTCAAATGCCAAAGCAAGTGATGAATATGATCATTTCAATCAAGTAGGCAATTTCTCAAGCTGGTTGACAGTTACTTGATGTCAGATAGAAAAGTTAAAAAAATAGCTATTTGGTTTTACTTCATCACTGATTGGATTTCCCTGGTGGCTCAGGTGGTTAAAAAAAATCAGCCTGCAATGTGAGAGACCTGAATTCAATCCCTCAGTTGGAAAGATCCCTTGGAGAAGGTAATGGCTACCCACTCGAGTATTCTTGCCCAGAGAAATCCATGGACTGAAGAGCCTGGTGGGTTATATAGTCCGTGGGGTTGCGAAGAGTTGGACATGACTGAGCAACTAACAATTTTCCTTCATCATTGCTTAGGACCATATAAAGGTTCTATTAAACGCCTAGTATGTCATAGGTCCTGGGCCAGAAATTTTTACTACATTATTTTCTTCACTTCTCATATTAATCCTTCAAGCTAGATATTATATTCACCATTTTACACTAGCAGAAATTGAGGATCAGGGAGATTAGCTTGCCTGTCCAAGGTACCATGAGCTTAATGTCAGAGCCAGATTTACTTGCAGGTTTGTGTTTACCCCAAGTCATCTTTATTCATTGTGATATGTTTCTGGGATGTTGGCATACACTGTTTTAACAGCTACAAAAAGGAGCAGTGAGGCTGCAATCAGGGACACATTAATTATTCTTTGTCCGTCATGGGGGAAAGGCCTATTGGTCACATATAAGTATCCTTCAGCCATGTGAGAACAGCCATGTAGCGTTTACTTCGCAAGGATAACCACGGCCCTTTCTAGAAGAGCTGCCCATTCTCTTCGCAGCCCATCCCTTCCTTTCTCCCCATAGCTCAATATTTGCTTCATGAGGAGATTACACTGAGGTAATACATTCTGAATGTTGAAGCACATTTTGGGCTTCTCTGGGGGAGACATGGGTTTCTGGCTGTCTTTCATGTTCCTCTTTTGTTCTTTGTACAGTGAAACTCCAGGGAGCTTTCTCTTTTTTTTCCACCAGGGTTTCACTGTCCTGAAGCATTCAGGAGTTGGAAACCCAACAGACTAGTGAGCCAGTGAGAGGCGTCGGACCACGGTCAGACCCAACCCAATGACATCAACGGAGACAATCTCAGTCTGCTGCAAATGTGTTTTTCTGAACACACCCAAATCCCAAAGATGTTCATCTCGGTGCCCCGACATCCGCTTTGTCAAATCACAGACTGTTACAGAGAAACAAACGCAGTCTAGACTCCCAGCAGACTCCTACTTAGGGACAGGACTCTTCCTTTTAACAGAATAGCAAGAAGCAAGGGGTTTCAGAATCGTTTTGGAACATTTTATGGGTCAAACAGTTTCAAAATCATTTGTTTCAGTTGAAGAATCCAGAGAAAAGGAACCAGGTGCAAAGCTGTCTGAATTTGGCAAAGTGAGGGTTTTTGAGCAGTAAATGGCTTAACAGAAATACATGGGATGCTTTGAAATGAACTCAGTGATTTCTTTTCCATTCTTTTTTTTAATTAAAACAAAATTTATTAGGGTATGGTTTCTTTACAGTGTTGTGTTAGTTTATGCTGTACCATGAAGTGAAACAGCTTTATGCATATATGTACCCCCCACCCTCTTGACCTCCCTTCACCCCCACCCCTCCCACCCCTGATCCCACCTATCTAGGTCATCACAGAGCACCAGGCTGAGCTCCCTGTACTGACTTTCAGTTTTCTTTTATAAGTAGCTGCATAATTTTTGCTGGCAGGGAGGGACAAGTTGGAACTTAAGCAACTATTAATGTGGAACAACATGGGCAAGTGAGGCAGACCTGGGCTTCAGTCCCAGCTCTATCACCTACCGGCAGGATCACCCTAGATAAATGTTCAAACTTCTCACATCTATAGCTCTCTCAACTGTGACTTAATAATTCTCTTTGGGGGATGTTAACATGAGAATCTTTGCACATTGCTTCGTACACAAGCTGTCACTCAATAAGCCACAGCTACTATTCTTCCTCAGCACCTGGAACATAGCTGAAGGTTAATCAGTTTTGGAGGAAAGGAAGGGAAGAGGATGATGCCTAAAGTCACGGAAGCTTCCCATTTTCCAAGTGTCATTTCCCTCTCCCAAGTAATCACTGAACTTCTCTCTTGCTCTTCCTTGCTTTCCTCATGCTGATCCTGTTTTCTCTTGCCCTCCACTAACATTTTTTTACTCTTGATTGTAATGAATCAACATTCCTTGAGCTTCCTCTGTGCAACAGTCACTCAGGTATCCAGAAGAAAATTAAAGTAAGAAGAAGATCCTCCCTTCCAAGCACGACTGCTTACTGTTCAGCAAAAAATATAAGACGTAAACCTGTAATGTAAAGAAGCGGGAAAACGTGTAATATAAGTTCACTAACGTGCTTTGGGATAAGAATGGGAAGGGCTTCCTATAAGCCATAGCAATTGTGCTGGACTTAAGCAGGGTATTTGGACTTGCAGAAAAAGAGCCAAATGACATCCAGGATAGGAACCAGCAAAAGCTAGTGGATGCTGCATAAGAAGGGTAACACAATTTATCATAGTGACTACAAGAAACCAAACACCTACTGTGTGTCAGGTGCTATTCTAAATGCTTTACATGTATGATTTAAGTTAACTATGAAGAGAAAATACAAAGATAAATTATTAGAGGTTCAAAATATCTATTTCTGTCTTGATTAAAATTAATATGTGCCCAGAGGGCACAGGCTCCAACAAAAAGAAGTTTAGGACAGAACAGCTGAGCTATTAACACAGTGCATTCAGGATACAGAGTACTAAGTCGCTTTAACTTCCTTTTTACACCAACTGTAAGAAAGAAGATGAGGCTATTCACCAGTTAGGTCATTTGAATATATAAACACAGGGCCTGAAGAGATGAAGAAACTTTCTTACCACTTCCATACTTAAGCTGTTTCTTATCATTACAAAATTCTGTGGTTTGTTTATAAGAAGTTCTCTATGGGAATCATCTACCCTAATTACAATAAACCTTAACGTTGAGGCTATGATACTTATTTTCATTAAATTATATTCATTGTTTGTTTGTTAGAGAAGATTACACTTACTTATGAATCATAATAGTAACTGATTTTCTTACATTTAACCTTATAAAAGGCTATCATATTCTTTTGGAGTTAGGAAACATATGGTTTTTTCTTTCCTTGTAAAATTATGTAAGTAAAAACTAAATAGGGATTTTAGTAGAAGTATCTTTAGTAGTCAATGCAGATACCTTGGCATTTCACTGGTATTTTGGTACTACCCCATTTGTATTCTATTACAAGTTAATCACTGAAGGGGTGTTGTCTATAAGCTTAAATTATATTAATACATAATGGCCCTTCTCTGGGAACCCTGACTCTCAGGTGATGAGCATTAAGCTACAGTACCTGTCTTTAGCGCACAGGAAGCGTCCTGACCAGACCTTCAAGTGAATGGCTGCCATAAGAATGAAACGAACACCTCTCCTCTGGAGGCTGACTGGAACCAGGAAATGTTTGACTTTACTCCCTCCCCTGCTAGTATAAAAGGAGCTTGAATTCTAACTCAGACAAGATGGTTCTTTGGAACACGAGTCCACCGTCTTATTGGTCTGTTGGCCATCTGAATTAAGTCGCTATTCCTTGCCCCAACAACTTGTTTCTCAGTTTATCGGCTTCTAGTGTGGTGAGCATGTGAGCTTGGACTTGACATCACTTTGTTCGGGAATTCTTTCTCATGTCTCTGCATCACTCCCTCTTTCCTACTATTCAGGTGATCAGATCGCTGTTAAAATTTCTCTTCTAAGTGAGCCTCTTGGACTTTACTACACAAAATAGGAATCATTTGCCCATGGCCATCTGTTTATTTAGTGCTATTTTATTATATTCATAACTCTCATCATGAAAAGAATTATATCATTCATATATTCATACTTACTTGACTAGCTCTCCCACTCACTGAAGCCTCCAAGAGGGTAGGGTGTTTTCTGTTGCTTTGTTTTTCATGGCTGAATCCCTGCAGTGTAGGAAAGTACCTGGAATGTGGTAGAGGGTCATTAAATATTGCTGCATGAATGAACAAATAACTGAACAAAATGAATGTGCCCAGCTTCAAGGAGATCTTGTGAAAATCTTTGCTTGTTTCCCTCTGGCATCACATTAAAGACAATCAAGAGTTTTAAGTTCAGTAGTTTTCCAAGAATGTGTGCATTTCAAAGGAAGTGTCTAGGAAGCAATATCAAACCACAAGCTAGTAGAATGACTATCTAATGCAGGCATTCAGAACCTGTGCCTAATTGGTATTTTTAAATATAAAAGGATGTATTTAACAGGGATTAAATTTTTCTATCTACTTTTATTTTCATGGTTTTCATATGTGTGTGTGTGTGTGTGTATACATATAAGGAGAGACGACAATAAGGAGAGATGACAACTAGATAGAAGATATTTTAAAATATTGAAGCTTCTTTAATAGCAAAAGACATAACACTTCTACAGGAAACTTAACTAGAAATGTAGACAACGTATATAAAGAAAACTGTAAGACATCCTGATCAAGGCGCAATGTAAACTTTTCTATCTGATATTTTTGAGCAGAGGTATTAACTCTTAACATATCACCTAACTGCTAAGCTGTGTCAACACTAAGAGTCATAAAGAATGACAATGTTGAATTTTAACTGATCCTAGAAAATGGTGAAGGTTGAGAAATCCTGTCTACCTTTGCGTCCTGGAAAATGATTTACTGCGAAATATCACCCTTCTTCATATAACATAGATAAGACTCATGGATTCCCCACTTGTTTACCTGTGACAAGGTCAGACACAGTCCTTTCAAATTTCCATTCTTTGTCTCATAAGTAGTTACTGAACTACTTTTCCCCCTTGATCAATGGATACAAAATACTTCTGATTTTGTATCTCTCCTTCCCCTAAGTGTCTGAACCTTGCCCCTCATTCAGGTCAGCACACAGCCCCTACTGAGAATGCACCAGGCTCAGGGTGAAACGTTCTTTACTGTCTGATCATGTCACCCTTTCCTCCTGCCTCCCCATACTCAGTTCTTCCCAACTGGTTTAGGACTCTCTATTATTTTGCCTAACTCTTGAGACTTTTGCAGATCTTAGGGTCACTGTACCCTCACTCCCTTCTACTCCCACCTTGCAATAATCTCTTTCATAAAAAAAATGTCTCCTTGACAAGTTTGAATTTGTTATTTAACAAAGTATAAGAAAGTATAAAGTATAACAAAGTATAAAGAAAACTGAGCACCAAAGAATTGATGCGCTTTTGAACTGTGGTGTTGAAGGAGACTCTTGAGAGTCCCTTGGACTGCAAGGAGATCCAAGCAGTCCATCCTGAAGGAAATCAGTCCTGAATATTCATTGGAAGGACTGATGCTGAAGTTGAAACTCTAATAATTTGGCCACCTGATGCGAAGAGAAAGACCCTGAGGCTGGGAAAGATTGAAGGCATGAGGAGAAGGAGATGACAGAGGGTGAGTTGTTTGGATGGCATCACTGACTCAATGGACATGAGTTTGAGTAAACTTTGGGAGTTGGTGATGGACAGGGAGGCCTGGCATGCTGTAGTCGATGGGGTTGCAAAGAGTCGGACACCACTAAGCAACTGAACTGAATTATGACTTCTTTCCTTCTACTATCTTCAGGTTTTGTGTGTTCTTCCTGTTAATTTCTTTAGGTGTCAGGTTAGATTGCTGGTGATTTCTTCTTGTTTTCTGAGGTAAGCTTTCATTGCTATAAACTTCCCTCTGAGAAGTGTTTTGCTGCAACCCATAGGTTTTGGGATCATTCTCTTGCATCTGGTGTCTACCCATGGGTGGGTAAGGCTGGTTCAGGGCCTACAGCAGACTTTCTGGAGGGAAAGGCAGGGACCCCTGCATGTGGAACTGGAGACAGAACAACTTGGATTCCCATTCTTCTCTTCCATGAACCAACTTTAAAAGTTATTTCACCTCTTTTTTAATATAACCGTGGATTAATTTATTTTATTAAAAATTTTTTAATGTTTAAATTTTTATATGATTTAAAATGTTACGTTCCATTTTTAGTTATTACAGAATATTGACTATATCCCCCATGGTTTTCTAAATTTAGTTTTTATTTTATATTAGAATATAATTGAGCTACAATTTTTGCAGTACAGGTGTACTGCAAAGTGATTCAGTTACACATATGCTTAATTGCCTCTGTTGTGTCTGATTCTTTGTTCCCCTATAGACTGTAGCCCACCAGGCTCCTCTGTCTATGGATTCTCCAGGCAAGAATACTGGGGTTGGTTGCCATGCCCTCCTCCAGGGGATCTTCTCAGCCCAGGGATCAAACCTGAGTCTCCTGCATTGCCGGCAGATTCTTTACCATGGAGTCACCGGGGAAGCCCCCAGTTACACATATACATATACCCATTCTTTTTCAGATTCTTTTCTCATATAGATTATTACAGAATATTTAGTAGAGTTCCCTGTGCTATACAGTAAGTCCTTGTTGATTATCTGTTTTATATGTTGTAGTGTGTATATCTTAATCCAAGACTCCTAATTTATCCCTCCTCCCCCAGCCTTTCCCCTTTGGAAACCATAGATTTGTTTTTAAAGTCCACGAGTCTGTTTCTGTGTTGTAAAATAAGTTAATTTGCATCATTTTTTAGATCCCACATGTAAGTGATATCATATGGTATTTGTCTTTCTCTTTTACTTCACTTAGTACGGTAATCTCTAGGTTCATTCATGTTGCTGCAAATAGCCTTATTTCATTCTTTTTTTTTTTTTTTTTGCTGAGTAATATTCCATTGTGTATATATACACCATGCTTTCTTTATTTTTCTGTCGATGGACCTTGAGATTGTTTGCATGTCTTGACTATCATAAATAGTGCTACTACGAACATTGGAGTGCATGTATATTTTTGAATTATGGTTTTCTTTGCATATATAACCAGAAATGAATCATATGGTAGCTCTGTTTTTAGTTTTTTAAGGGATTTCCATAATGGGTGTACCAATTTACATTCCCACCAGCAGCATTAGGAGGGTTCCTTTTTCTCCACACCCTCTCTAGCATTTATTATGTATAGACTTTTTAATAATGGCCATTCTGAGTGATGTGAGGTGATACCTCATTGTGGTTTTGACTTGCATTTCTCTAAGAATGAGTGGTGTAGAGCATCTTTTCATGTGTTTTTTGGCCATTTGTATGACTTCTTTGGAGAAAAGTCTATTTAGATATTCTGCACATTTTTTGACTGGATTGTTTATTTTTGTGATAGTGAGCTGCATGAGCTGTTTGTATATTTTAAAGATTAATTCCTTGTTGGTTACATCATTCACAAATATTTTCTCCCATTCTGTGGGTTGTCTTTTTGTTTATGGTTTCCTTTGCTATGCAAAAGCTTTTGAACTTTTTTTTAAAATAAGCAATATTTACTATGAGTTTGTTCTTTTTTTCTTTATTTTTAATTGAAGGATAATTGCTTTACAGTATTGTTTTGATTTCTAGCTTTTAACTTTAATTAGATCCTACTTGTTCATTATTGTTTTTATTTCCACTACTCTAGGAGGTGGATCCAAAAAGATACTGTTGTGATTTGTGTCAAAAGTATGTTCTGCCTATGTTTTTCTCATAAGAGTTTCAGGGCATCTGGTCTTCCATTGAAGTCTTTAACCCAATTTGAGTTGTTGTGTAAGATGTTAGAGGATGTTCTAATTTTATTTTTTACATGTAGTTTTCAAGTTTTCCCAACACCACTTAGTGAAGAGACTGTCTTTATTATATAGTCTTGCATTCTTTTTTGAAGATTAATTGACCACAGGTGCATGGTTTACTTCTGAGCTTTCTATCCTCTTCCATTGGTCTATATTTCTGTTTTCTTGTGTCAATACCATACTGTCTTGATTATTGTTATTCTGGAGAAGGAAATGGCAACCCACTCCAGTATTCTGGCCAGGAGAATCCCATGGACAGAGGAGCTACAGTCCATGGGGGTCACAAAGAGTCAGACAAGAGTGAGCATGCAGCACGTAGTATAATCTGAAGTCAGGGAGCCCGATTTCTCCAGCTCCATTTTCCTTTCTCAGGATTGCTTTGGCTATTCAGCATCTTTTGTGTTTCTATACAGACTTAAAAACTTTTTTGCTTTAGTTCTGTGAAAAGCGCCATTGTTAATTTCATAGGGATTGCATTGAATTTGTCTTGGGTAGTATAGTCATCTTGACAATATTGAATCTTCCAATCCAATAATATGGTATATCTTTCCATCTCTTTGTGTCATCTTCGATTTCTTTCATCAGTATCTTATAGTTTTCAGAGTACAGGTCCTTTGTCTCCTTAGGTATGTTTATTCTTAGGTACTTTATTCTTTTTGTTGTGATGGCACATGAGCTTGTTTCCTTAATTTTTCTTTCTGATCTTTCACTGCTAGTGTATAGATATGCAAGAGATTTCTGTGTATTAATTTTGCATCCTACAACTTTACAATTAATGGATGAATTCTAGTAGTTTTCTGATAGCATCTTTACTTTCCATTTACAGTTATTACAGAATAGTGGCTATATTCCACATGTTATACAATACATCCGTGAGCTTATCTTACATGCAGTGGTTTGTACCTGTCATTCCCACCCTTCTCTATTCCATCTCCCACTCCCCACTTGTAACTGTGTGTTTGTCCTCTATGAGTCTGCTTCTTGTTTGTTTTATTCAGTCATCTGTTGTATTTTTTAGATTCCATATATAAATGATATCATTTGGTATTTCTCTTTCTCTGTATAACTTATTTCACTTAGCATAATGCCTTCCAAGTCCATCCATGTTGTTGCAAATGGCAAAATTTAGTTCTTTTTTATGGCTGAGTGGTATCCTATTGCATGCATGTAGATATATATATATATGTATATATATGTATGCTTATATGTAGATATATACATATATGTATATGTAGGTAAAACTTCTTTATCCATTCATCTGTTAATTGACACTTAAGTTACTGTTAGTTCACCTCTTTGAGCTTCCATTTCTTTACAAGTAAATAAAGATAATGATATTTTTAAAAAAGAAAATAACTTTGCTATAAGAAAGCTATGAGAGAGATACATAACTTGGTGCTGGCATAGACCAGACACTTAATAAATATGAGCTTCATTTCCTCTATCACAAGCACACAGTGTGAGACCCCATGGCCTGTCCTGGCCTCACCGTGCCTCTTGGTGTGATGAGCATGTTCTGGGTCTTCACCAGCTTCCTGGTGCCCTGGTTCATCCCTAAGGATCCCAACCAAGGAGTTATCATCAGAAAGAAACCTGTTCTGTTTGTTCCTCTTTTGGCTGATTGCAATTCTGGCCCACATCAGGCCTCTCTTTAGAACACGCTTGAAAAATGAAACTGTCTGGTACCTCGAGTATCATTGACCTTGAGGAAGAAGGCTTGCTTGCCTGTGATCAGTCATTGAGGTCATAAAGAGAACTCCTCTAGATGCAAAATCACTTCCATACCCAGACCACTTTCCTTGATTCGCCCCCTTTGGCCATCAGCTGCCTTAAATGTTCACACCACATTTGAACATCTTATTCTACAGTGCAGTAATTTTTTCCTATCACCATTTTTACACTTTGATGAGTGATGTGCTCCCTTAATCTAAACTGTGCTGCCTCAATGAAATGATTAGGTACTCTTCTGAGATCAAAAGTGCTGTTCTTCTGAGAGATAATGTTACTCTCTCCTTAGAACCAGTGATTTTGAAGATGGCTCCTACCTGCTCACAACATGAGAATCAGTGAAGTGTTTAAAAATGTTAACATGACAAGAAGACTCCAGGGGGGCTGTCAGTAGGAAAACTTGTTCAGAGGGAAAATTTGTCCCACCAGAATTATACCAAAGTGTATTATCAGGATGAATTTCTTATTTATACTACCTTTTGGGATAAATATTATTTCTGCTTTCAAAAAAAAAAAATCCACAAAGTGTGGTTTTAAATAAATGTGAATATGACTTTGTCCCATTGAGCAGGTCAGAAGAAGGTCTTGTTTGTACAGATCTTTCTCAACAAAGGTAAGTTAGGCCCTACTTAGATCTGTGCTATTTGTGAACAATTTTATATTCACCTCCCAAGGGGAAACTAAGCCACCCACCATTAAATGAATCCACAAGGACACCTACAACATATATGCATTGATTCTTCTTGATATGGAATCTCCCACAGTATCATTTTTCTGGGCTCCTCTCTTAGATTTTCAAATGTTTTGGATTAGGTGCTCATTTATTTTCTGTCTTTATTATTCTGAGTCCCCACATTTCTAAAGCCTTTTAGACATACAGGCATGAGTTTTGATCAATGCTGTAGCATTATTCATGCAACATGATTTCTTTTTATTATAATTTCAGCTGGAAGACTGCTCTTTTTTTTGTCATGCAAGCACAGACTTGCTACAAAGAAATTTTTGTTGCAATGTGTTGTAGACTAAATGCAGTAACGCCTTGTATTTTCATGATCAGCATTCTGGTATTTAATAATCCCTTGATACCAAAATTCGTATGCTGTATAATAGTTTTATTTTTAAGAATTTATTTTCCCTGGTAATGATTTTCAATATGGAAAGAAAAATACTGCTTTTATTTAGTCTCAAACATACTTCATACTTATATTCTAAAAATAATTTAAACTCAGTACTTTGATCAGATTCCAAAGCAATCATAATTAGCTCATAAGGGTCAAATACCCAGAGTATCTCAATTTGGAGTATTCAAAAGACAATTATGCCATCAGCCTAAATAAGTCACAATAAGTCATGATAGGACAGGTTTCAATGTATCTGCTGAGATTTAGCAGAGATTTTTCCTTTGGACTTCCCTGGTGGCTCAGACGGTAAAGCATCTGTCTACAATGTGGGAGACCTGGGTTCGATCCCTGGGTCGGGAAGATTCTCTGGAGAAGGAAGTGGCAACCCACTCCAGTACTCTTGCCTGGAGAATCCCATGGACGGAGGAGGCTGCTGCAGGCTACTGTCCATGGGTTCGCAAAGTGTCGCACATGACTGAGTTTGACTTCACTTTCACTTTCCTTTGCTATTTTTAATCTCCCATTCATTTAAGTACAGTACTCAAGAAGTATGATATCTGGATCATTTATATGTGGAATCTAAAATATGGCAAAAATGAGCCTATCTACAAAACCAAAAGGGAGTCATAGACATAAAGAATGGACTTGTGGTTGCCAAATGGAAGTGGGGGGAGAGAGAAGGCTGGAAGTTTGGGGTTGGTAGATGGTAGATAGCCTGGCGGGCTGCTGTCCATAGGGTCACACAGAGTCAGACATGACTGAAGCAACTTAGCATACATGCATGCATTGCAGAAGGAAATGGCAACCCACTCCACCATTCTTGCCTGGAGAATCCCAGGGACAGAGGAGCTGCCATCTATGGGGTTGCACAGAGTCGGACATGACTGAAGCGACTTAGCAGCAGTAGCAGATGGTAAATGCAAACTGTTACATTTAGAATGGATAAACAAGGTCCTAATGTATAGCACAGGGAACTATATTCAATATCCTGTAATAAACCCATACTGGAAAAGAATCAGAAAAAGAATGTATATTTATGTACAACTCAGTCACTTTGCTGTAGAGCAGAGATTGGCATGACCTTGTAAATGAACTATACTTCAATTTTTAAAAAGCATGATATCTAGTTACCTTAAATAGTCACACATTTGCAAGTAGAGACAGTATCTCTTGATCTGTCATGTGCTTTATTCTGAAAGCTGATGTTATAAATTGTATCTAATAAGAAGAATTAAATCAACTCAGATTTTTAATTAAGCCTACTGGGAGAGTAGAAGACTGTAGCTAGCATTTATTCCATGCTAAAACTGCATTAATCCGTTGTGTGTGGATTAACTTTACCTTTATAAGAATTAAGCTGTTTTTGATTAAGAGTTAAGAGTTGCTATTTGATCCATCAAGTCCAAAGAGATTTTGGAATTGGTTGAATGTGAAAGACTGCATTGTAAGGATCAGAGACACATTCCACTGCTGTTAGAACCAGTCCTAAATGCAACCCTGTTGAGAAGCGTCTCCTTGAAGAACTTCTGAAGCCTCCAGGATCATAAGCTTTGGTTGTTATTTCAGTAATGCCAAAGTGGGGGGTGGGTGGGAAGCTCTGTGGGCAGCCGCTGAGTATACAGAATCACGCTATGTATAATTGGAGGGTGTAGTCTCAGATTCCAGCTGCATAAAGTCATGAGCAGACTGAATCTCATGTCATCAATGGTTGTATTAAAAAAGCCTCAGTCTCTGACATGGGACTCCTGCTGCTTTCACCAAAATGATCCTTGCTTCCTGGGGATGATGACATAGAAGGAATTCAAGTGGATATTGAGATTAAGGATGTTGGTTTTTCTCAGAATGTGTATGGATTTTTAACATTTTATTGAAGTATAAAAGAAAGAAGAAAAGAAAGTGAAGTCGCTCAGTCATGTCTGACTCTTTGTGACCCCACGGACTGTAGCCTACCAGGCTCCTCCATCTATGGGATCTTCCAGGCGAGAGTACTGGAGTGAGTTGCCATTTCCTACTCCGGGAGATCTTCCCAACCCAGGGGTTGAACCTGGGTCTCCCACATTGTAGGCATACGCTTTACTGTCTGAGCCCCCAGGGAAGTCCTTATTGAAGTGTATAGTTGATTTCTAATGTGTCAATTTCTGCTGTATAGCAAAGTGATTCAGTTATACATACATATATATATATATATATATGTATATATATATATACACATTCTTTTTCAATATCCTTTTCCATTATGACTTATCACAGGATATTTTTTTAAGCATATTCTTTCTTTTTTTATTTTTTAAAACATTTGTTTATTTTTAATTGGAGGATAATTGCTTAACAATGTTGTGTTGGTTTCTGCCATACAATAACATGAATCAGCCAAAGGTATACATATGTCCCCTCCTCTCCCCACTCCACAACCCATCCAACCTCTAGGTTGTCACAGAGCACCAGGTTAAGTTCCCTGCATCATATAGCAAATTCTCATTATCTATCTTACATATGACAACATATATGCTTCAGTGTTATATCTCAATTCACCCACCCTCTCCTTTCCCCACTGTGCCCACAAGTCTGTTCTTTATGTCTGTGTCTCTATTGCTACCCTGCAAATAGGTTCATCAGTACTATTTTTCTAGATTCCATATGTGTGCATTAATATATGATATTTTTTCTCTTTCTGACTTACTTCATTCTACATAACAGACTCTAGGTTCATCTCCCTCACTAGAACTGACTCAAATTCATTCTGTCTTATGGTTGAGTAATATTTCTTTGCATATATGTACCACATCTTCTCTGTCCATTCATCTGTTGATGGACATCTAGGTTGTTTCCATGTCCTGACTATTGTAAATAGAACTTTAATGAACTTTGGGGTATGTACCAAATGTCTTTTAGAATTGTGGTTTTCTTAGGGCGTATGCCCAGTAGTTGGATTGCTAGGTCATATGATAGCTTTATTCCTAGATTTTAAAGAAATATTCATACTGTTCTCCATAGAGGCTGTATCAATTTACATTTTTACCCACTGTGCGAGAGGGTTCCCTTTTCTCCACATTCTCTCTACAAATCGATTGTTTGTAGATTTTTTGATGAAGGCCATTCTGACCAACGTGAGGTGATACCTCATTGTAGTTTTGATTTGCATTTCTCTAATAATAAGTGATGTTGAACATTTTTTCATGTGTTAATTAGCCATTTGTGTGTCTTCTTTGGAAAATGTCTTCTACCAATTTTTTGATTGAGTTATGTGTTTTTCTGATATTTAGTTGCGTGAGCTACTTGTATGTTTTAGAGATTAATCCTTTGTCGGTTGATTCATTTGCAACGATGTTCAGCAGCACATCTTTATTTTTGATGCAGCACATCTAGACCTGGTGGTTGTTATATCTTCTCTTCTGAATTCAATGTAGATGTGGCCACTATGCTTAGACACTTAAGAGAACTGGATGGATGGATGTCTGAGAATCACCATGCCTGGTGAAATGTTTAAGTTAAGGATTTCCTATGTGCAGATCTCTGAAGGCCTGGCACATGCAGTGATGACTATACACCAGTGGATGTCACTCTCAGAACACACAAATGTGCTCTCAGGCCTCTGGTAAGGCAAGGCAGACACTCCACAGATGTTTGCTTCTTCCCCCAGGGTCGTGGGAAGTACTGGTGGTGTCCAGATGTCACCCATCATTATAGAGTCCTCCACACTGTATCTTCATCCAAGGCTAGAAAGAAAAATTGTGGAATGCTTTGCAAACATGCTTTTATCTATAGGAATGGTGTCCATTGATGGATGGAATTTGGAGAATGCCTCTGAGTGAGTTAATAGCATTTAAAAATGTGGTTTGGCTGTAATCATAGTTGCCTCTTGGAAGGAAAGTAGGAGATTCAGGCATAGACATGGGAAGAACATCCACTTTTCACTTCTGCATCTGTTGTTTGTAGTTTTGTTTGTAGTTTGTTAATAATGCTAATACATCATTCAAAAGTAAAGATTAAAGAATAATAATATCTGGCAAAATCTTCATAGTATTCTCTTTTTTCTTTGAATATTTGTCCTATTACTTACTTGAGGACATTTCTGTTATGGAAAAAAACACTGATAATATTCTCTGCAATGTTACAGATTTCTGTTCTTCAAACTGGTCTCCCATTCAGACATTAATTTATATTCACTTATTTACATTTTTATTATGCACTTAACTATGTGTTACTCGTTGGTCAGGTGCTGGGGTACACTGACAAATAGAAAAACACAAGTTTTTAAAAGAACTCTGATAAGAATTAGAATTGAAGAAACACATTGACTGTAGTTATGCTTGTCTGGTTCATTTACAAATAATTAAAAGATGCTTGCTCCTTGGAAGGAAAGCTGGGACAAACCTAGACAATGTATTAAAAAGCAAAGACATCATTTTGCCAACAAAGGTCTATATAGTCAAAGCTATGGTTTTTCCAGTAGTTATGTATGGGTGTTAGAGTTGGAAGATAAAGAAGGCTGAATGCTAAAAAATTGATACTTTTGAATTGTGGTGCTGGAGAAGATTCTTGAGAGTCCCTTGGACTGCAAGGAGATTCAACCAGTCCATCCTAAAGGAAATCCACCCTGAATATTCACTGGAAGGACTGATGCTGAAGCTGAAGCTCCAATAATTTGGTCACCTGATGGGAAGAAACAACTCATTGGATAAGACCCTGATGCTGGGAAAGATTGAAGGCAAAAGGAGAAGAGAGCAGCAGAGTATAAGATGGTTGGATGGTATCACTGACTCAGTGAATGTGAATTTGAGAAACTCTGGGAGATGGTGAAGGACAGGGAAACCTGGCGTGCTGCAGTCCATGGAGTCAAAATGTGTTAGACACAACTTAGCAACTGAACAATAACAGCAACAAAGTGTACCATAAAATATACAGGTTATAATTTTATAAGAGTAAAAATGTACTGTGAAGTTGACAAGATGAAATGTTTTCCACATCTGGGAATGTAACTTGGTATAATTTGTTGTCAGAACAATTTGGACATTTTCTCAGAAATCTCAGGAGTCATCAGAATTTTTGACTCAGCAATTCTACCTATAAAAATCATTCTTATGTGACAAAGATACACTTATGTGGAAGAAAAATCAGAAGCAGGAAAGAGGTATAGTAATCATGCGTTAGCAGAACAAAGCCGACAGGATATAGCTGTTGACAAAGCCTAATACAAAGCTGGCTAAAAAAAATCCAAACATCCCTTCCCCTTTGGATAGCTTTGTTTCACTTTTGAACTATGTAAAGTCCCAGACAGGAGAATGGCAAGATGTGAGTCCTTTTTACTTTGACTCTTGGGGGAGGGACTGGATAATGCCTTGTGTTACCAGCAGTAATATACACAATGCAATGCACCCCACCAGAGAGGCAAAGTTGTGTTTTAGGCAAAACAAAAACAAAAAGCTGATACAAGTCCATTATGGTTAACATGGGTAAAGCGAACTTCTGATCTGTTTGGTTTCAATTCTGTCTATTGATAAGATTGAACTTCAGGTTGAAGAAGGTAGAACATAGTCAGGGTGGTACAACCGTCTATAAAGACGGGTTGAGATTCATCTGGCTGCCTTCAATGAGTTCAAGTCTCTAGAACTAGAAGATTAAATCCTGGGTTACCAACACAACTGGCAAACGAAATAATCTAATTGGCTTCAGAGAACTCTGTCCCACTGTGAAGAAGTAGAGAGGTGCTGGAAAGCTGAGCATAAGCAAAGATTGTTTTCACTTTTCAAAGAGTAAAGAAGACACTGACCATGTTAGGCTTTTGAAATGATGCTGAAGCTACTTAATTCTACTTCACATCAGGGTAGAGTCGAATGACATCAGGTGCAGGTTTCTCCTCGTGTGCCCTGTTTAAGCCTCCCTTAAAGGGCTTTGTTAAAGGGCTGCTTTAACAAAGAACCAAAATCTGGGTGGCTCAAAGCAACAGAAATTCATTCTTTAATAGTTCTGGAGGCTTACAGTCCAAAATCCAAGTCTTGATAGGGCACACTCCCTCTAAAACCTGTAGGGAAAAATACTTTCTTGCCTCTTCCTGGCTATCAGTGAAAGCGATAATTGCTCAGTCGTGTCCAACTCTTTGCAACCCCGTGGACTGTAGCCTGCCAGGCCCCTCTGTCCATGGGATTCTCCAGGCAAGAATACTGGAGTGGGTAGCCATTCCCTTCTCCAGGGGAATCTTCCCAACCCAGGGGTCAAACCCAGGTCTCCTGCATTACAGGCAGATTCTTTATCATCTGAGCCACCAGGGAAGCTGATGGTAGCTGTCAATTCTTGATGTTCTCTGCCTCTGTCATCATTTGGCATTTTCCCTGTGTGTCTGTCTCTGCACATGACACTTTCCTCTTCCTGTAAAAGCATCAGTCATATTAGAGTCCACCCTAATGACCACATTATAACTTGACTGCATCTGCAAAACCCCTCTTTCCAAGTAAGGTCCCTTTCACAGGTATGAGGAGTTAAGACTTCAACATTATCTTTTTGAGGGACAAAATTCAATCATAACAAGAGCTCTATTCTTTCTTTATCATTTTGTTCCTTTGTTCTGTTCCTTATTCTATAGTCTGTGTGTTCTCTTATCCACAATGCTACCACCTCCCAACTCTTTCCCATATTTATTTTCATTAGGATTATTTCCATTTTCCATACCCCAGTGACTATAGTAAATTTTGAGATTTGTAAGTGTAAGCATAAACGAGAAGGTTGGGAAATGCTCTATTGATTGGTATTCAGCTTAAAGTAGGTCCCGAATAGCTTGCCCTTACCCACAGTAGTCGTCCTTTCTGCCCTCAGCTTCCCCATGTGTAAAATGACTTCACAACTTGCAAGCTTGCAGAGTAACAGCATGTGTGAACACACTGGGGTAGCCAACATTTCTGAAACAGAGGTCTTTGATTAGGGCCAGGGATTGGGACAGACTAAAACAAGCCCTACTGTTTGGCATCCTGGGATTGACAGATAAACTGCCTCCCTGTTTCGAACATTCTCGTTTCTCATATCAACAATCTCTCTCTTGTTTTTGGCTCACACTTCAAGGTTTCTTGAAACCCAACATCTTAAGCCACCTCTAACAGAACAGAGGAACTGCAGAAGCCGCAGTTCCAGAAAGCCTACCAGACAGTCAAGTTCAGCCTATAGGTCGGGTAGCTGTTTCTGTTGCATATCAAAGGATGCCTATTTTTCATCTCTCTACCAAGATGCCAAAGAGGTAATAATAACGAAGTGTGAGGCTGTAAGGGACAGCCCTACATCAAATGCATGTCCTTCTTTGATCCAACTGAGCCAGATGATAGTGATTTTGCTGTCAAGAGAGCAAGGACAGAAGGCCAGCCAGTGCAGCAACATTTGAGCTGGGTGTGTGTCAATTAAGGACAGATGACTGTGCCTGTTCTAACTGGAGGCTAAGGAAGCTCAGCTTCCTTTGTTCAGAAACCAGATGTAGCCGTTGGTATTCAAAAGCCAGTGTATAGAAATCAAGCTCCTGAGGGTTGAGAAAGATTAAGGTGTCTCCATTTTTACCTTTTGTCTAATACCCTGAAGGCAGGAAGCTGAGTGGATGCATAGAAGCATCACTTCTTGTTCATTCTCATCTGGTTTGAATAAAAGCTAGCTTTTGTGCTACCAGGGAATAAAGCTCTCTCTGTCTCTCTGTCTCTCTGTCTCTCTGTCTCTCTCTCTCTCTCTCTATATATATATATGTATATATATATATAGACACATACACACACACACACATACAGTTTCTACTTTTTGGATAATCATTTTCCTAGACTACAATCAGATATTTTGAGTTGTAGTTTGTTTCAAAGTGCAATTAATAACCACAAAAAAGATGGAACACCACTTCGCTTGATAATGCTAATTTAGTATATTTTATCCTTGCTTTTAATCTTACTTGATAACAAGTACTGAAGAATTTTTCCTGCCTTTTGCAATGGCTTTCCAAATGCTGCTAAAGTGCTCTATTTCCTTCTATAATTTTCTACAGTTGTTGGTACCTTTGATCTCACACCAGGGATGAGAATTATCATGAAGACAAACACCCCATGTGTATGTATCAGCAGCAAGGACACTGATTGCCTTTTAATGGCCAGACTCGGGCTTTTCCAGGAAAGCAGTGGTTGGCAACCTCAAGTTTTGGGGGGAACTCCGTTTCTGAGGCACAGTCCTGGTTTTCTGGTGCCAGTGATTCCCCCCTGGCCTCCTGGCCTTGTTAAGCATCTGGTAGATCTCATATCAGAGATGAGATTAAAACTCCTTCAACTTCACCACCTAGAATAAGGGCGTTCACTCATTTTGCTTTATGGAAAATAAATGAACTTCAGCCAAGTATGAAAAAATCCATTCCTAAATTTCTTCTCATATGCCTCAGTTTGGGACAAGGACCAACTTGCCAGGGTTGGTCTCATTGAGTCTAGTCCTCCTGGGTCTCTCAAGACAAATTTTGTTTCATGTTACTCTGCAAATAAAGTCAAAACTTCTTAAAAGGATTTATGGGACCCTTCATATCTTGGCATCTGCTTAATTCTCCAGCCGTTCAGCCACACTGAACTACTCACTCACCACTGAGCCTCTACAAAACCAATGATCTCTTTAGAGAATGGCCTTTATCCACTGACTCACCATAGTCTAGGAATAAATTACAGTCCTTACCTCAAGGGATTGTTAAAGTATTCATTGACAAATTTTGATAATACGTGTAACTTATGTAGAACCGTGTCTGGCTTCATATGGGTTAGCTAACATTGCTGTGATCCAGATTTTCGCCTAGCTATTACATTCTTCAGGACCCCTTCATCCTGGTTCATGGACCCTGCAGGCACTCTCATAGTTCCCTGTGCTTATCCTTTCCGTATGACTTACCAAACAGTATTATATTTTGGGAAAGATGCTGAGATGAGGTAGCACAGTCCTATGTGGGTGTTTAATACTGCTACCACAGAGTAGTTATATTTCATCTCTTCTTGTTCTTTCCCGTATTCAATAGTCAAGTCACTTAAAAGAATTCCCAAACCACCCACCCTCAGAGACACCACATTAAAAGTTTTGCTTTCAAAGGAGGACGAGATGAAAGCCATATCTGTGAAACATCCTGTTCCTTCCCTACTGGGCCCACAGAACTTCTTTCACAAGCTTATTCTCTGCAGTGAGTCCAGGAAGCTGTTTCATTTCCCTGGAATGTGACACACTCTTTTTATCAAGTCTCTCTATCCCAAAAGGATAGGCTGCTTCGTGGAGTTCATCCTCTGTCGTGGGTCCTCCCTCACACTTGGTGATACCTGTTCAGAGGTATGCAGCACACAGACAGGCAGGTATGTCTCATCACACATCTTTTACTGCTGCTCCCAAGGCCATTGTCCATATCCTGGAAATGCCATAGGATACACGTAAAGTCTTGCCCCACTGGCAGCTGTGATCATTTGGCACTAGAAAATCACTGCTCCTCCCACCCCATATTTCCTGGGAGTTCAGAGATGGAGGCCTGACTGTGTCTCAACACCCAAGAGAAACCCAGGAGAGAGGTGAAACATTCAGCTACTCTTTTGAAGACTGTCCGATGCTGTGGAGTGAGGTTTTGTGTCTACCAAATATCTGGGAAAATGACTGAAATTTTCATTTGCTATCCAGATGTTTCTATGTTCTGCTTCAATTTCCTTAATCTCATTTGGTCTCCTTGACATCAGGACAGCTGATCCATTTAGTAATCACTCTTCTCCACCTCCCACTAAATATTTCATTTGGTCTTACCCTGTACTCCCAAGCTCCTGCCTGTTCCCGTTAACTGTTAACTCTTTAAACAGCTCTGGTACTGTAATTCACATGTAAATGAGCATGAAGTGAATAGGATATGGCATGGCAGAAAAGTGGCAGTCTTAATCCCATTAGCCATAACTTCAAGGATTTTTATTTTGGAGACAAAGACACCATCCTAAAGGGTTTTTGAGCAACATTCAAATATCTTTAATTAATATTTAATGGAGGGCTTTTCCTTCCACCTAAAACCAGGCAAATCAATAAGCTTTCCTTAGTGACCACAATGATGTTAGGCACATATACATTCACCCATTCACCCATACATACATATCAAGCTATATGCTGTGCTATGCTAAATGCAGGAGATAAATTTATTTATAACTGCATTGGTATCTGAATAAACAGATAATTACCATATACTATTACTATGGATGGAATCATGTCACCTCATAATTCATTTATTGAAGTATTTAACCCCCAATATCTCAGAGTGTGACTGTATTTGAAAAGACCGCTTTTAAAAAGGTGATAGAGTTAAAATGAGGCCAATAGAGCAGACCTTAGTCCAACCTGACTGATGTCCTTAAAACCTTACAAGATGCAGTTTGGACACACAGAAACAACAGGGACATGTGTGTGCAGGATAACCACATATAGAAGTCAGGATAGCAATGATATTTTTACATTAAAAATGTATACTTTAAGGAAGTGAAAGTGTTACTCACTCAGCCACATCCTACTCTTTAGACTCCATGGGCTGTAGCCCTCCAGGCTCCTCTTTTCATGGAAAACTCCAGGCAAGAGCACCAGAGTTGATTGCCATTGCCTTTTCCAGGGAATTTTCCCAACCTAGGGATTAAACTCAGGCCTCCTGCATTACAGGCAGATTCTTTACCTTTTGAGCCACAGTATTAAGTATGTAAACAGGTAAGCTTGGGGAGAAGCTGACCAAGATTTATTTATGAGTTAAGAGATACCAATGTCCATTCACATTTTTAATATTTCATTTTTTTACAGAATATCTACTAAATTTGTTTCATTTGTACAGTTTTTTTATTTATCATTTGGAAATTATTGTGAAGACAATCATTTGTTAGATGACAGAAAAACAGCCACATTGTCAGTGATTATTCTGGACCTCCAAGATGGAGCTAAGTAGTGGCACATTTAATGGCAGGAACAGAAGGGTTAGATTCTCTTTGGTGTGTTCTCTTTCTTTGAACTTTCTCCCTTGTGATTCACAATCTCTGTTGAATTCTATAGCCTATGCAACTATGGGAAATACCTGTTTCCTGGAAGTGTCCAGGAAAAAGAAGGCCAAAATGTTCCTCAGTCTATTTTGGTAAGGTCCTTGGATCTACTCATAGTGTAAGCAAGTGTTCCAGTTCAAGAAAAGTCACTTTAACCTTGTATATTTCTTCATGTAAACTGATTGTGATTGGGTGGCAAATCATTAAGGATATGGTTGTTGGCTTAATATCAACTCTACATCACTCACAAGTATTACTGTAGGTTCCCAGGTGAGGGACAAAGCCTAGTAAAAGATGATTCTGCTACCAAGGGCAGGCTGATGCGAGAGGGGGGAGAACCAACAAAGATGGAAGCCAGCTGATGCAATTGTGATGTCTCACAGCTGGCATGAGGGTTGAGGTGGTAGAAATGAGGAGGGAGGAGTTCGTCCAGGAACTTCTATGAAGAACTTCCAAATTCCCAGGCCGTCCCTCTGAGAACAGAGAACTTGAAGCAGAGTGTTGGCTGAGGACGGTGACGGAAACTACAATCATTCTGACCATGTTCTATTGCTGCTCCAGCTTGGCAGTGAGCTTTCTGACTCAGTGAGGGGTGATCACACACTGAAATCTTGGCTTCAGCTTCTCCTCTCCAAGGACCCCTGGGACGCTGCAGTTAATCAGCAGTCTGCTCATCAGGGGTCACTTGACATTTTGAAAATGTGTTTTAGATACCTGGGCAAGTCTGCTGATACATTCTTTCAGTGTCCCTACAGAGCTGGAACAATCTCAGCCAGTGGGACACGTCAGGCATTGCTTCCACACATGGATCCGCTTTACTGGGGAGCCTGGGCCAGAGCATGGTGAGCTGCGTCCTGCCGTCTGACTCAGAGCTGGAGGAAGCTGGAAACATCGGGACAGTGTGGATTAAAGGCCTGAGAATCGGGCACTCTGGGAACTGAGAACCAACAGGACAATGTGGGTCAGGGTGCAGGGTAGCCTCCCCCAGCACCAGAAAATCATGCAGCTTTTGTCTCATTGGATCCAAGTCCCTTATTATTATTAGGATTCTTTGTTGTTATTTAGTCTCTAAGTCATGTCCAACTCTTCTGCGACCCCGCCATGGACTGTAGCCCACCAGACTCCTCAGTCCGTGGGATTTCCCAGGCAAGAATACTAGAGTGGGTTGCCATTTCCTTCTCCAGGGGACTCTTCCTAGCCCAGGGATCAAACCTGCAGATTCTTGACCACTGAGCCACAGGGAAGCCCAGGAACTTTCTTAGAGTGGTGAAAACACTGGGCTTCTCCATGGGCTTGAGTCAAATAACACCCTTCCCCCTAAAAAACACACATCCATCTATGGACACATTATTACTCTGTGAATAATAGAGTAATTCTATTATTATTCTATTCTTACTTGATTCTATTCTTACTTGTTGGTAAGAATGGTCATAAATTTTGAAGAGAAAACAAATCTCAACAGGAGAGGGAGATAAAAGAATAATCTCCTTGACCTATTTTTCTTTTAGAAGAGTGAGTAAGGAGCTTGTGTGTTGGTTGAATGAATGTAAAATCATGAGAAGTTTTTTCCTTTTTGTAGGTAGCTGGGGGAGTCAGTTGTTTTTCCCTTTCACATGTCTTCCTACTAGGCTTCATCTTTCCTGTTAGGTTCTTATCCTCCACCCACTAAAAGCAACTAACACAGGGTATCTGGGGCAATCCTATTTCTTTTTATAAAGACTACTTCAACTTGTAACTCTTTTTATCTTTAGTTGCCTATGCAGCTCCTGGTACTAATAAATGCCAACGTGCTAATAATGGCTAGCACGAAGCACTGGGCTATAGGTATAATAGGAGATGTATCTTTTGATCCTGAATAAGCAGAAGTGAAGTGTTAGTCACTCAGTCGTGTCCGACTCTTTGCGACCCTGTGGACTATAGCCCACCAGGCTCCTCTGTCCATGGAACTCTCCAGGCAAGAATACTGGAGTGGGATGCTATTTCCTTCTTTAAGCGATCTTCCTGATTCAGGAGTCAAACCCAAGTCTCCTGCATTACAGGCAGATTCTTTACTATCTGAGTTACCAGGGAAGCAGAAGCAGATATTATTAATATCCTCATTTTAATGATGAGGAAACTGATAAACCTCAATCTTGTCTAAGATTATGCTGTGGGAAGTAAAAAGCAAAAGTGTTAGTTGCATCTGACTGTGACCCCATGGACTGCAGCCCACCAGGCTCTTTTGTCCATGAAATTCTCCAGGCAAGAATACTAGAGTGGGTAGCCATTCCTTTCTCCAGGGGATCTTCCTGACCCAGGAATCCAGCCTGGGTCACCTGCATTGTAGGCAGACTCTTTACTGTCTGAGCCATCATGGAAGCCCTGGTTCTGTGGAAAATGGAACTAAATGTGAATTCAGATCATCTGACTCCAGAATCTATTTTGTAGCCATTTTTCTATAGTTTGGGAAAAGTTTTAATCCCCCAAATTGATTTATAGCTTTAGTATAATCTCTATCAAAATATCACAGGCTATTTTATAGAAATCAATGACCTGAACCTAAAATTTATGTGGAAATACAACAGATTCAATACAGCCAAAATATTCTTGAAAAGAAAAAAGTAGAGGACTTTCATTTCCTGTTTATAAAACTACAGTAATCAATTTTTTGTCAGTTGATTTTTGACAATGATACTCAATTCAGTGAGAAAAATTAGCATATTCAAAACTGGTTCTGGGACACCTGGATGTCCTTAGGCAACCAGGTGAATTTAGATCTTTATCTCAAATTATACACAAAAATTAAATCACTGTATCATAAACCTAACTGTAAGAGCTAGAACTCTAAAGTTTTAAAAGAAAACAAAGGAAATAGTTGAGACCTTAGTTCAGATAAAGATTTCTTGGGAGCTCTCTAGAGGCCTATTGGCTAGGATTCTGGGCCTTCACTGTCATGCCGAGGGTCAATCCCTGATCAAGGAACCGAGATCCTGCAAGCTGCTTGGCCAAGAAAAAAATAAAAAGATGTCTTAGCTACAATACCAAATGTGTAATCCATTAAGAAAAAATTGATGTTTGACTTAAAAATAAAATTTCGCTCTTCAAAAGACATTATTAAAAAATGAAAAGTTAAGCCACAGACTGGGAAAAATATTTCCAAATCAGAAATCTAGGCTATATAAGAAACTCCTACAACACATTATGAGACATAACTCAGTTTAAATGGGTGAAATATTTGAATAGACATCTTACCAAAGAAGATGTCCAAATAGTTAATAATCACATGAAAGAAATACTCATAATTATGCAAGAGCAAATTAAAATGAGGTATTAGAAAAGGTTTTTTTGGACCCAACTAAGGTATGTGCATGGAAGTTTCCCTATACCATTAAGCAGTTCTTGGACTCCAGCAGGGTGTCTGAGCATTGAATTCAATTCTGGATGCTAAGAGATAAAACCAGATTCCAAAGTCAAGGGCACAGTCTTACAAGGCCAACCTCCACTTCAGATGCCAGCTGTTGGCCCAAGTTGTTACCCGTACTTCTGACCAACTAGATGTCAGATTCCATTCTTGGGTTTGATTAATTTGTTAGAATGGCTCACAGAGCTCAGAAAAACTCATCTATTCACTAGATTATCAATTTGTTGTCATTGTTGTTCAGTCACTCAGTCACTCTTTGCGACCCCACGGACTGCAGCATGCCAGGCTTCCCTGTCCCTCACCATCTCCCAGAGCTTGCTCAAACTCATGTTCATTGAATCAGTGATGCCATCCAACCATCTCACCCTCTGTCATCCCCTTCTCCTCCTGCCTTCAATCTTTCCCAGCATCAGAGTCTTTTCTAAGGAATCCGTTCTTCGCATCAGGTGGCCATCCCCATGAACAGTATGAAAATCTGTCACTATTTCCACCTGGACATGACTCAGTGACTAAACAAGAAATCACAGGGTTAATTCTCTTCGCAACCAGCCCCCATCTTTAGGTGCTTTCTAAAGTCACCTCACTCACATAACAAAAGACACTTTTATGACTCTCAATACTTAGGAAATTCCAAGGATTTGGAAAGTTTTGAGCCAGGAACTGTGTGTAAGACCAAATGATTAAATGCACAAGATCTGTATGATTAAATATATATCTCTTGTAAATCACAGTATTGATGATACCCTTGGCTGTTTGGAGATGCCAGGCTTCCCTTGTGGCTCAGCTGGTAAAGAATCCACCTGCAATGTGGAAGACCTGGGCTCAATTCCTGGACTGGGAAATCCCCCGGAGAAAGGAAAGGGTACCCACTCCAGTATTCTGGCCTGGAGAATTCCATGGACTGTGTGGTCCATGGGGTCAGTCGCAAAGAGTCGGACACGACTGAGTGACTTTCACTTCACTTCATTGATGATACCACTCTATATCCACTACAGTGAATAATAATTAGTGTTGCTGAGGATGTGGATAAATTAGAGTTCTCATATATTCAGAATATACACATTGCAGTCACTTTGAAAAACAAGTTGACAATTTCTTGCAAATTTAAACATAAATTTATGTGTAAGTCTTTGTGTGGACATCGCTTGCATAGATTCCCAGCCAGGAGTAAAATTAACAGGTTCTTGGGAATCCAAGGCATCTGTACAAGAGAAATGAAAACCTATGTCCACACTTAGGTGTGAATTTTCATAGCAGTATTATTTATAATAACCAAAAATAGGATCCTGACACATAGATAAATAAAAGTGGTATAGTCACACAATGGAATACTACTCAGCAATAAAAAGGAGTGAAATATGGATAGCATGGAGGAGCCTCAGGAATTTTTTGCTAAGTAGAATAAACCAGATATAAAAGACAACATATTTTGTATAATTCCATTCATATAAAATATCTAGAAGAGGCAAATCTATAGAGACAGAAAATTGATTAATGTTTATTTAGTGCTGAAGGTAAAATTAAAGAATATCTGCAAATGTATAATGATTTTTGGAGTGGCATAAACATTCTAAATTTAGAATGTCATGACAGTTGCACAACTCTGTAAATTTATTAAACATAATTAAATTTTACACTTACAATGGATAAAATTTATGGCTTATAAATTATACTCTCAATAAAGTTGCTAAAAATAAAATAATTTTCAAATGAGCAAATTAATAAATCTTCATGCCTTTCACTTTTCTTACTTGTTTGATTTATTATGCACTTTCTGGTTCCACTTTTTTTCCTGTCTGGCTTACTATCCATCATCCCTTTGTTTAGACATCGCTCTCAGTAGCCCATCAACTCCATTGCCTCAACTTTCCCGTACTTTACCCACTCAGTAAAGCTTGGATCATGGATAAATTGAACCATTTGCCTTCTCTTTACCATTTCAACTGCTGACACAGGATTATTTGTACTGTTGTTCATGAATATTCAAGCTTTCTGATGATCTCTATTATGCTCTTAATATTTGCCAATCTTAGTGCAGGTCTCTTGTGATTCTGACTCTTCTTGGCTGCTATTCCAGAACTTGACTCTTCTCAAACTTCCAATCCCTCTGTTTTAGCATGTATTTTAACAGAAAAAGCAGAGGCTGTCTTGTATGAAGTTTTAACTTCTTATCATCATTAATGACAATGATATATCCATTTGTGATGATAACTATCACTGCACACATACCAACATTCAGTGAGTTTGACAATGCTCCTCCTCTCCTCAAATCCTATAACCCCCTAACTCTGCATCAAAATATCTGAGGAGGGTAAGAGTCTCTTGCAAGGATTCTGAGAGAGGCTATTACGAGCACTTTAGACAAAGAGGAATAATTTCCTCAGACAGAGCAAGTCTCTATTGGCAGAGAAGACACATCTGATTTTGGGTTCAAGTTTTCTAGCTTCATCAAAATCTGCTCATATGCCTCTATCCCAGGTTTTAGGAACACATTTCTTTTAGTGCCCTAACTTTAACAAAAGAGATTGAGAGTTAAATTTGTGTCATAATCTAGCCACTCTAAGAATTAAATCTTTGTTTTGGTTTTGTGGAGAAACTGACTCTGCAGCTATAGGAGATAAGGGTTTCACTCAATTTTATTTCCTTAGTGCAGAACTTTAGTTGGGAATTTAAAGCCCTGAACTCTTTATTTTCAGTCTCCACATTCTCCAGTGCACTTAAAAGCAAGCAATCAACAGATTCTCCATTTTCACCAAAATGATCTTCAAAGCCTTGATTCCTTAAACACTGGGGTGGGAGGGAGGCTCAAGAGGGAAAGGATATATGTATACACACATACACAAACATAGAGCTGATTCGCTTAGCTGTGCTGCAGACACTAGCTCAATATTATAAAGTAGTTATTTGTTGCTGTTGTTCAGTCACTCAGTTGTGTATGACTCTGTGACCCCACAGACCGCAGCATGCCAGGCCTCCCTGTCCTTCACCATCTCCTGGAACTTGCTCAAACTTATGTCAATTGAGTCAGTGACGCTATCCAACCTTTTCATCCTTTGTCATCCCCTTCTCCTCCTGCCTTCAATCTTTCCCAGCATCAGGGCCTTTTCTAATGAGTTGGTTCTTCGCATCAGGTGGCCAAAGTATTGCAGCTTCAGCTTCAGCATCAGTCCTTCCAATGAATATTCAGGACTGATTTCCTTTAGGATTGTTTTCCTTTAGGATTGATTGGTTTGATCTCCTTGCAGTCCAAGGGACTCTCAAGAGTCTTCTCCAACACCACAGTTCAAAAGCATAAATTCTTCGGTGTTCAACCTTCTTTATGGTCCAACTCTCACATCCATACATGACTCCTGGGAAAACCATAGCTTTGACTATACAGGCCTTTGTTGGCAAAGTAATGTCTCAGCTGTATAATAAGTTGTCTAGGTTAATCGGGAAAATGTAGGAAAGGAAAAGGTTTGGAGGGCCATGCCTGAGGCATGGAAGTATTTACCTGTTAATATAGACAAGGCAACAGGTAAGGGTTTGAATAAGCAAGGGGTTTATCATCCTCATACAAGCAGAATTTATTCCTGTGCTCACAGTGTGGTTCAAAAGTGTCATATAAGTTCTCAGCTCTTTCCTTCTTTCTCCATCCTTAGTACGTAGATTAACATCCTCAGGGTTGCTGCCTCATTGTTCCAAATTGACTGGAATATCTCTGTTCATGCTCTGAGCATGGAAGGGAGTGTCATATCTCCACCTTACTTTGCTCATTCAGAGGGACTGAAATGTCAAAAAAGTTCTAGTGAGTGTAGTCAACTTGAAGAATATTCATATCACAAATATTGAGAGTTATGTTTTATTTGGTGGGAATTTTTAGGACTTCAAGCCCGGAGACAGCAATTTAAGTAATGCTGACAGAACTGCTCAGAGGAGGTGAGGGAAGGAGCCAGATTACATAGAGGTTTTGCAGCAAAGGACAGGTAATCTGAATGTCAAATGGTTACTATTAATTGAAGAAAACCAGATATCCCAGGTTAAGGAATTTAGCACCTTTTTTTTTTTTTAATGTACGACAAGAGTCTGGGCTCACTGTAATCCTTTCTTTGATATACACCTCAGTTATCTGGGGGCAGCATCCTGTCTCTACATCCCGAATTTTCTCAGTGCTCACCAAAGGGAGTGACTGCAGTCTGATGGCTGCTAGATAGCAGGTAATCTTGTCCTTCTTGAGTTCCCTCAGGGTTTAACCAGCTCACTTTGGAGGGCTTCAATCTATGATGACTGTGACATCCTTGTGTTTATTGATACGGCAGGAAATACTCCATTTCTCAGTGTGCTGGAATCCAGTTCTGCAAAGCATGTTCCTGTGTGCAAGGTTGTGTTTATGAACGGAGTGCAAGGCTAACTTAACAACTAAGTCTGTAGGTTGGGTTAATTCAAAGAATAAGAATGGCTTAGATTTTGCTGTATAGTAGAAACTATGCAATATTGTAAAGCAACTATACTCCAATAAAAAAAAAGATACCTAAATATCAGGGATCAGAGTATAGAATGGATTTTAAGAAAAAATAGGCTGGCTTAGATGTGGCAGGATTACGTAAACAGAGGTACACTCCTGTTACAAAACTTGATCAGAGCCATTGTCTAGTGCCTGTATTTGAGCTTAGATTAAACTGAAGGATTACAAGAATTATACTCATGGTGTAGATCAGAGGAGCCTGATTTTATAAATAAAGTAATATTGGAACACATGTATACAGACTATCTGTGGCTGTTTTTCTTATAAAATAGAGTTGACTAGTAGCCAAAGAAACCATATGGCCCATAGAGACTAACATATTTACTATCTTTGCCTTTATAGAGAAAGTTTGCTGACCACTGGTGTAGATCATACTTCTTTCTATGTTAACATCAGATTACTTAATTATATTCTAGGTAGACTTTATATGACACATTAGAAATTGTAAATAGGTGAGTCTACTACTGCCTAAAAGATTTCTCACTTGCCTGCTTGGTGACCTGCCTTTGGAGACCTTCTCTTTTATGTTACTATGACTACAACAGCAACATACAAAATGTGGGCTTGCTTTTTACAGCTTTGCTAGATGCCATGGAGGGTTCAACACCCTGTCCTGTCATCCTAAGAGAACCTTGAAGCTTGGTAATTGATATCATTACCTAACTCTGCTCAACCAGTAGAGTTGTAATAGGGAAGAAACTTTATACTTTATTACAAGTTAATCACTAAAGAGATGCAGCCTGTCAGCTTAAATTACACATAATGGCCCACCTCTGGGAACCTTGTCTCCCAGGTAATAAGCATTAAGCTAAAATACCTTTCTTTAACTCACAGAAAACATCCTGAGTAGGCCCACCTGTGAATGACTGCAGGAAGGACCAAAACACATCCCCTTCCGGAGGTTGACCGGAAACGGGGCGTGTTTGGATTTACTCCTGCCACTTTAAGTATAAAAGAACCCTGAAGTCTAACTCAGGCAAGATGGTTCCACGAGGTGTCTACCTTTTGGTCTGCTGACTTTCTGAATAAAGTCACTATGCCTTGCCCCAGCAGCTCATCTTTTAATTTACCGGCCTCTCGTGCATCAAATAGTATGAGCTTGGACTTCGTAACAAATTGTGAGGAGTCAGCCAGGAGCCTTGCTGCTTGAGGCCAGCCGACCCGGTTGGAGGATTTTTGGGTCAGGATCCAGCAGCTGCTGGGACCACTTCTGTTGAGGATTTGTCCTTCAGAATTCCCCAAAGTGGCATCGCCTGCCCCAGCATTTGGCAGTGGGATCAAGAAGTCAATCTTTGCGACCCGCGGGCTCCATGCGGAAGGGTAAGTTGCTCTGGTGTGTACAACTGGAAACTTTATTTCCTCTCCATTTGAGGCTTATTTTTTTTTCCTAAAATAAGCCAATTCGCTTTGTATTTGAGTTGGGTACCCTGTCGGAGAGAGGAAAAAGCTGTTGGACTTTTTACCTGATTTACGAAATGGTTCATTTTTTTCTTTGTATGCTAGTATTCGTGTGTGGCTTTTGTGCTTTGTCTTGAATTTCTGTCTATAACAACGGGGAATGTTTCAACAAGCTCTAAAGAAAGTCATTTAATGTTCTTTTGGATAAGTGATTTGATTACAGTCATGAACTTATGAGTGAGAAGATGATGCTCTTTTATTGTAACAATGTGTGGTTACAGTACCTGTTAGGATCTCCACAAGGGGTTTAGACAGGGTTATCTTGGGACCCTGTGAACCACATATGGCTACCCTTGCTGTGTTAATTACATCGCTTGTGGACTCCTGCGTCATTTGTATATATAAAGCCCCAAGACCAAACTCGAAGGTTTATTTAGGATTTTGTTTGTCCTTTGGATTTTTTGTTTCCTTTTGTTTGGTACTATTTCTCCATTTACAGCCAAATCAGTTTTGTGATAATTTATTTTAATTTTTTTTTTAGTTTTGTTATATTTAAAACTTCTACTGGTGTCAAATAAATATTTAAAACTTTTACTGGTGTCAAATAGGAATAGAAAAAAAAATGTCTGTGGCATATTTACAGGGAGAAAAGGTTTGATTTGGCTCCTAAAATCACAAAAAGCCCCAGCCCAGAGTTCAGCCTGGTTGGTTGATGCCAAGGCAAAAAGGCATCCTTTTAACGGCTGGAGATAATCAATTGTTATCTATGGTGTTATGGTGGCTATTCTGTGATTAGTAGGGGAAGAATGATAAAATTGTTTATGTGTAAGATTTTGTGCTACTATTTGTGAAAATTAAGAAAAGAAAGGGAAGGAGTGTGAGGACAGGTTGCTTTGAATCTTAACACCTGCCTCAGCTGCTCCTTTTCCTACCTTACCCTGTGTTTCTATTCAACCCCAGTTCCTGACGCAGGACTCAGAACTACCCTTCCTTATCGGGATGAGTTAGAAAATCCTGTGTTAGGTCCCTGGAAACAGGGACTTGGTCTGATATTGCTTTCTAACACCTGACGGGGCACCCAGTTTGGGCCAGGAGTCACGCCCAGGGCAGGCAACCTCTTTTATGCCCTTATCTTATAGAAGGGTTAAATGCAAAGGACAAGCCACCTGGGTTTCTCAGACTCGCTTACTTGGGAAGATCCTTATAGAAGGATCTTCTACACTTAAACTCCACTTGGCAGCACCTACAGCTGAACCAAATTGGGACCTAATAAGGGAGGAACACCCTTAGTGCATCTTGGCAGGGCTTTGTAAAGGGGAACCAAAGTAAGAGGGCTTGAACAAAACTCAAGAAATCCAGCCAAACAACCCAAAACCCCCAAACAAACAAAAAGCACCAAATGTAGACACCTCTGAATTTTTAGAAAAGATTTTTGGAAAAGACTTATCAGACCTACAGACATTATATTAATGCAGATCCTGAGGCCCCTGGAAATAGAATGGTAAAGTTGAACTTTTTAAAGGGGCAAAATGCCTCAAATTTCAGGAGACAGTTGCCAAGATTAGATGGTACATTTGAAATAGACTCTTCTCAATTGGTAGAGTTGCTTTTAAAATGTTGAACAGAGAACTACACAAGAAGGAAAATGCAAAATGAAACACCACTTTTTTGGCGGTGGCACTGAATTCTCAGAAGGCAAGTAACCCTTGAGAGAGGGGAAGACATGGTGGGTGGAGAGGCAGAGAGGGAAGCTGCTACTGGGGAAGATACAGTGTGCTATTGTAAGGAGGAAGACCCCTGGAAACAGATTGCCCTAGACTGAACACAGAAAGAAAAACAATGAGACAAAAGAGCCTCTCATATGGTAGAAAGAGAGGGACACTCTGATGAAAGACAAGGGCTTGGGCTTGAGGCACTTAATCATCTATCTACAGGAGCCCTGGGTGAAATTGACAGTGAGGGATGAGCTGGTGAATAATCTGATACACCTCACCTTGAAGTTTTTCACCAGAACAGCTTGACATCAGAGTCCCACCAGAACACACGTTAAGCCTACAGAGGGCACTCTTGGAAACCCCAGGAAGGAGCTCCTTCCCCCAGAGGTCTAGGAAAAGGTAAGACCAGAAGCCTGTGCTAGGGCCTCCCAGGGAAGGCCAAAAATACATGGCCAATACAAGTCCTATCAAAAAGGGATGCTGGACACCTAATTGAAAACTATATCCTCTGAGGCAAGAGGATCACTTTTCCCACAGATTGACCTGTCAAAATACCAGCCAGTGTATTCAGAAAAGCTCAGAGAGAGGGCCAAAGAGTGGGGTTTGACTTAGACCACACCTGGTCAGGCTGGAGACGCAGTGCACAATTGTTTTGACTCTTGCGATGCTCTCAAACGCTGTTTCACAGCACGGTCATAACAGGACCCGTTATGGGGGAGGTGCTGTTGCAGGAGAGACCCATGTCAGGTCTTGGAACCTGCAGAAGTCCTTAGGACAGACTGCCAAGTGAGTTCTTGGCTTCACACAGGGAAAGAACTCAAGAGGGAACCAGAGTGAAGGAAAAGCAAGTTTATTTATAGAGATACATAGTCCATAGTCAGAATGCAGATCATCTCAAAGTGAGAGAGTGCTCCAGGGCTTGGGGTCATTGGTTTTTATGGGCTAAGTCATTTCATAGGCTAATGAATGGGAAGAATAGTCTTGCTATTTCAGAATAGGTGTGGGTTACCCAGGAATTGGGTCACTGCCCACTTTTTGGCCTTCCTTGGAACTGTTGTGGTGTAAGAAGTGGCGATTTTTAGTATTACAATGAAGGTATAATGAACTACTAGACTATTCTCAAAGTCACCTTGGTTTCAGCTGGTCTTTACTGCATCCCAAGAGCTATGCCCCTTCTTTATTATCTAGCATCTGTGTCCTGCCCTTTTCCCTCCTGTCTCATTTCCCTCCTCAGAGTTTCCTCCCATATTTTTATGGGGTGCAGAGGAGGGATGGTCTGTCTTCTGGGGCTGCCTCAGGGCTGGGCAGAGGCATCGACCCTGCATGTTGAGGACTAAAAAGTCTCTGGATGCCTGATCTAGGGTCCCCAGGGCCAGGACAGCATCTTGTCTTAAGTCAGGGTGGTAGGTGCTGGACTCCTTGCATAGCCACCATTTTAATACAGAACTGTTGTAACCTGAAAAACATAAATGTTACCCAGGGGTTAAACATGAAGGGTCCAAAGAGGAGAAGGAGGAATATGAGTATTATTGGGTCCAGAAAGAGCAGGAACCAAGTAAGCCTAGGAAGGGCTCCCTTAATGGTGGACATGATGGCGTTAGGGTCTGACACCCAGTGGTACTGGTATAACCATGATGCTTGTTCAGAAATCTTCTTGATTCCCATCTTGTATGTGCTCAGTTGTGTCTGACTCTTTGTAGCCCCGTGGACTATAGCCTGCCAGGCTCCTCTGTCCATGGAATTTTCCGGGCAAGAATCCTGGAACAAGTTGCCATTTCCTACTCCAGGGGATCTTATGCAGGGATTGAACCTGGGTCTCCTGCACCAACAGGCAGATTCTTTACCACTAGCACCACCTGGGAAGTCCAGCTTCATCTGGCCCAAATTATTAACATAGGTACAGCAGGTTTTGTTTATGACCACACAAACATCACCCTGCTTGGCCACCAAGTAATCCAAGGCCAATCTACTGTCCTAACCACATTGGCCAGTGAGTTTACAGAAGCTGAAAATCTATTTAGTGATTAGGGTGAGGCTCTCTAAAGTGTTAGTTAGATTTTCTAGGATTACTTCATGGTAGACAATGCTTCCTCATGGAGATACCAACCGCCCTGCCAATCCTATTCCTGCCAATGTTAATCTGATGGCCCTCCTGGGATGATGTTGAGTATTACTATGTTTTGTGGTGAATGGGAGCAAACTCCCTCATGTCTAAGCTCCCTCGTGTCACACATCATCGATTAAAAAAGAAGCATTTACACAGGGGCTAAATTTTTACTGGGGAGCCCTCATCTTTGGGCCCTCTTTCTAGTGGGTGCCTCATATCCAGACATATCCTGAAGGTGCAACAAGAGATCTGGGAACAGAAGAATTTAACAAGAAAGCAGCCATCTGAATCCATGGAAGGGACAAGTTATGCACACAATACAGAGATAAGGGCCTACTCATAATCGTTAAGTCTAGGAGTGTTCCATGCCCTTGGCTGAGATGAGATGATGTAGCAAGAGGGCGTTAGCCACCACTTCCATAGAGCCTGACGATTTATAGCCCAACTTTTAGTCCTTTTCATTCCTATCCTTAGGCACCTGTCTGGTCTTCATTGTAAACACAGAGTGGAGGTATTCATGGGAATGCAGTTTGAGTCTGAGTTCTAAAACACTGGTGATATCTGTAGCATCCGGTGGCCAGAGATGGCCCCAAAGAGGCTCACCATAGCCCCAAGAACCATGATGGGTGTAGTAGCATAGAAAGCATGAGTGGTGTTTTTCAATAATGAAAGTAGCCATGATTAATGGAAAAGGTATAAGTCACCCTTTTAAAAGGAATCAAATGTAGGCAAGATAATGGGCATGACAGTGAAGAGGTATTGCCCATTGTGCTCAAATTGGTGGAGGGGGGATTTTCTCTGTGTTTGAATTAATAATATTCACATAGTATGTACCTATTTATACTTGTAATGATTTTTGTTGTAAGCTAGGATTTTTATGGCAGATCTGATAATTTATGGCAGACCTGACAGTAGTTTTTCTTCCCAGGGCACTATTTTTGATGTTTGCACGCATGCTAAGTCGCTTTAGTCATGTCCGATTCTTGGTGACCCCCCTGGACTATAGCCTGCCAGGCTCCTCTGTCCATGGGATTCTCCAGGCAAGAATACTGGAGTGGGTTGCCATGCCCTTCTCTGGGGGATCTTCCTGACCCAGGAATTGAACCTGCATTTCTTATGTCTCCTGCATTGGAGACATTGGAGTTCTTTACCACTAGTGCCACCTGCAAAGCCCATTTTAGATGTTTACTAAAGCATCACTTTCCCATTCTCTCCAAGCCTTGACTGTCATCAGAAGTCCTGCTAGCTCCAACTAAAAAAAAAAAAAAAAAAAAAAAGTCCTGCTAGGAGCATCAGTGGCTTTAAACATCATATTACTGTTTTTTTTTCTAGCAGAGGGAAATGTTTACTAGTGGATGGGAGTTCTGACAAAGAGTAGAATAAGAGCACGATAGTGAGAAACACAAAGAATATGAGGCCAACCCGTTATCACAGCCACACGAATTCACTTCCCTGCTCTTTTTTATATTGTTTTATTTTGGGGGTTCACTACACTATTTATTGATTGAATCATAGCTGATGTTCAATGTGTCATTTCAGGTCTACAGCAAAATGGTTCAGTTACACATGTACGTATATTGGTTCTTTTACAGATTCTTTTCTCATAATTACAGAATATTGAGTGGAGTTCCCTGTGCTATACAGTAGGTCCTTATTATATATTTTACATATAGTAGTGTGTATATGTTAATCCTAAACTTCTAAATTATTCCTTCCCTTTTTGGTAACCATAAGTTTGTTTTTACGTCTGTGCATATATTTTTATATAAGCCCATTTGTGTCATGTTTTAAGATGCCACATGTAAGCAGTATCATAATTTGTCTTTCTCGTTTACTTAGTATGATTATCTCTAGGTTCATCCATGCTACTGCACATGGCATTATTTCATTCTTTTTATGGCTGAGTAATATCCTATTGGGCATATATACCACATGTTCTTTATCCATTCATCTGTCCATGGATGTTTAGGTTGGCTCTGTCTTAACTATTGTAAATAGTGCTGTAATGAACATTGGGGTGTATGTGCTTCTTCAGATTGTGGTTTTCTCTGGAGATAAGCCCAGGAGTAGGATTACTAATCATATGGTAGCTCTATTTTTAGTTTTTAAAAGAATTTACATACTGTTTTCCATGGTGGCTGCACCAATTTACATTTCCACCAACAATGTAGGAGGGTCCTTTTTCTCCACATCCTCTCTAGCATTTATTATTTGTAGATTTTTTAATGGGATTCCCTGGTGGCTCAGACGGTAAAGCATCTACCTGCAATGCGGGAGACCCAGATTCGATCCCTGGGTCAGGAAGATGCCCTGGAGAAGGAAATGGCAACCCACTCCAGTACTCTTGCCTAGAAAATTCCATGGATGGGAGCCTGGTGGGCTACAGTCCATGGGGTCGCAAAGAGTCAGACACTACCAAGTGACTTCATTTAATGATGGCCATTCTGCCTGGTGTGAGTTGATACCTCATTGTGGTTTTGATTTGCATTTCTCTAATAATTAGCAATGCTTAGCACCTTTTCATGTGTTTTTTGACCATATGTATGTCTTCTTGGAGAAATGTCAATTTATTTAAATTTTTATTGGGGTATAGTTGCTTTGAGGGCTTCCCTGGTGGTTCAGTGCTAAAGAATTCACCTGCCAATGAAGGCGACTTGGGTTCAATCCCTGGGTCGGGAAAATCCCCAGGAGGAGGAAATGACTACCCACTCCAGTATTCTTGCCTGGGAAATCCCATGGAGAGAGGAACCTGGCAAGCTACAGTCCATGGGGTCGCAAAGATCAAACATGTCAATAATGACTGAGTGACTAAACAGCAATAGCTGCTTTCCAGTGTTAGCTTCTACTGCACAGCAGAGTGAGCCAACTATACATACACATTTATTCCCTCTTCCTTGGATCTCCTTCCAATTTAGGTCACCACAGAGCACTGAGTAGCGTTCCCTATGCTGTGCAGCGGATTCTCATTAGTTATCCGGTTTATACATAGTCTCAATGGTGTATGTGTGGATCCCAAGTCCTCCCACTCTCCCATGTACCCCTTGGTTTTCATAGGTTTCTTCCTCTATGCCTGTCTCTGTTTCTGCTTTGCAAATAAGATCATCTATACCATTTTTCTAGTTTCCACATACATGTATTAATATACAGTATTTATATTTATTCTCTTTCTGACTTCACTATCAGAGTCTCTAGGTCATCCACATCTCTACAAATGACCCATTTTTATTCCTTTTTGTGGCTGAGTAATATTCCATTGTACATACGTACCACATCGTCTTTATCTATGCTTCTGGTGATGGATATTTAGGTTGCTTCCATGTCCTGGCTATTGTAAATAGTGCTGTGATGAATACTGCGATGCATGTGTCTTTTTCAGTTATGTTTTTCTCTGGGTGTATGTGTCCAGCATTGGGGTTGTTGCATATGGTAACTTTTAGTTTTTTAAAGAAACTCCATAATATTCCATAGTGGCTGTATCAGTTTACATTCCCATCAATGGTACAAGAAGATTCCCTTTCTCCACATCCTCTCCAGCATATACTGTAGATTTTTTGACAATGACCATTCTGCTTGGTGTGAGGTGATACCTCATTGTAGTATTGATCTGTATTTCTGTAATAATTAGTGATGTTGAGCATCTTTTCATGTGTTTATTGGCCATCTATATGCCATCTTCCTACCCAGTTTTTGCTTTCTTGTTGCAGTTGCTAAGTTGTCTCCAATTCTTTGTGACCCCATGGATTGCAGCATGCCAGGCTTCCCTGTCCTTCACCATCTCCTAGAGTTTGCTTAACCTCATGTCCACTGTGTCCATAATATTGTCCAATCATCTCGTCCTCTGTTGCCCCCTTCTCTTGCCCTCAGTTTCTCCCAGCATCAGTCTTTTTTTCAGTGGGTCGGCTCTTCACGTCAGTTGGCCAAAGTATTGGAGCTTCAACTTCAGCATTAGTGCTTCCAATGAATATTCAGGGTTGATTTTCTTTAGGATTGACCGGTTTGATCTCCTTGCTGTCCAAGGGACTCTCAGGAGTCTTCTCCAGCACCACAGTTTGAAGGCATCAATTCTTCAGGGCTCAACCTTCCTTATGGTCCAACTCTCACATCCATACATAACTACTGGAAGAACCATATCTTTGACCAGATGGACCTTTGTTGTCAAAGTAATGTCTTTGCTTTTTAATATGCTGTCTAGGTTGGTCATAGCTTTCCTTCCAAGGAGCAAGTGTCTCTTAATTTCATGGCTACAGTCACCGTCTGCAGTGATTTTGGAGTCCAAGAAAATAAAATCTGCCACTATTTTCACTTTTCCCCCTTCTGTTTGCCATGAAGTGATGGGACAGATGCCATGATCTTCGGTTTTTGAATTGAGTTTTAATCCAACTTTTCTCACTCTCCTCTTTCACCCTCATTAAGAGATTCTTTTGCCAACAAAAGTCCATCTAGTCAAGGCTATGGTTTTTCCAGTGGTCATGTATGGATGTGACAGTTGGACTGTGAAGAAAGCTGAGCGCCAAAGAATTGATGCTTTTGAACTGTGGTGTTGAAGACTCTTGAGAGTCCCTTGGACTGCAGGGAGATCCAACCAGTCCATCCTAAAGGAGATCCGTCCTGGGTGTTCATCAGAAGGACTGATGCCGAAGCTGAAAACTCCAATACTTTGACCACCTCATATGAAGAGTTGACTCATTGGAAAAGACCCTGATGCTGGGAGGGATTGGGGGCAGGAGGAGAAGGGGATGACAGAGGATGAGATGGCTGGATGGCATCACCGACTTGATGGACATGGGTTTGAGTAAACTCCAGGAGTTGGTGATGGACAGGGAGGCCTGGCGTGCTGCGATTCACGGGGTCGCAAGTAATCAGACACGACTGAGCGACTGAACTGAACTGAAGAGATTCTTTATTTCCTCTTCACTTTCTGCCTTTAGAATGGTATCATATGCATATGAAATTTTTTGATTGGGTTGTTATTTTTCATATTGAGCTGCATGAGTTGTTTGTATATTTTGAAGATTAAATCCTTGTTGGCTACATTGTTTGCACTGTGGATTGTCTTTCATTTTGTGTGTTTCCTTTGGTGTGCAAACGTTTTTAAGTTTAAATGGGCCCCACTTGTTTATTTTTTTTAATTTCCATTACTCTGGGAGATGAATCTGGAAAGTTACTGCTGTGATTTATGTCAAAGAATATTCTGTCTATGTGTTCTATATTTTCCTCTAAGAGTTTTATAGTATCTAGTTTCATACTTAGATCTTTAATCCATTTTGAGTTTACTTTTGCATATAGTGTTAGAAAATATTCTAATTTCATTCTTTTACATGTGACTGTGCAGTATTCCCAGTGTCCCTTATTGAAGAGACTGTCTCTTCTCCATTATATAGTCTTGCCTTCTTTGTCATAGATTCACTATAGGTATATGGATTTATTTCTGGGCTTTCTATCCTGTTCCATTAATCTGTATTTTTTTTCATGCCAGTGGCATACTGTTGGGAGAAGGCAATAGCATCCTATTCCAGTACTCTTGTCTGGAGAATCCCATGGACAGAGGAGCCTGGTAGGCTGCAGTCCTTGGGGTCGCTGAGTTGGATGCAATTGAGCGACTTCACTTTGACTTTTCACATTCATGCATTGGAGAAGGAAATGGCAACCCACTCCAGTGTTCTTGCCTGCAGAAGCCCACAGACAGGGGAGCCTGGTGGGCTGTCGTCTATGGCGTCGCACAGGGTTGGACACGACTGAAGCAACTTAGCAGCAGCAGCATACTGTTGATACAGCTGATGACTGTATCCTTGTAGTATTGTCTAAAGCCAGAGTGCCTGATTCCTCCAGCTCCAATTTTCTTTCTCAAGGTTGCTTTGGCTATTTGGGCTCTTTTGTGTTTCAATGCAAATTTTAGAATCTTTTTTTCTAGTTCTGTGAAAAATGCAATTGGTAGTTTGATAAGGGTTGCAGTGAATTTGTAGATTGCCTTGAATAGATGGCCTTGTCCTTTTGACAACATGATTGTTCCAATCCAAGAACACAGTGTATCTTTCTATTTCTTTGTGTTATCTTTTGTTTTCTTTCATCAGCATCTTGCAGTTCTCAGAGTACAGGTCTTTTGCCTTCTTAGATAGGTTTATTTCTAGATGTTTTATTCTCTTTGATGTAATGGTAAATAAGAATGTTTCCTTAATTTTGCTTTTGAACTTCTGTTGTTAGTGTATAGAAATGTAACAGATTTCTGTGTACTAATTTTTTATCTTGCAACTTTACCGAATTCATTGAGTTCTATCATTATAGTTTTCCAGTAGTGTCTTTATGATATTCAATTTACAGTATCATGTCATCTGCAAACAGTGACAGCTTTTCTTTTCCAGTTTGAATTTATTTCTTTGACTTCCAAAAGTATGTTGAATAAAAGTGGTGAGTAAACATTCTTGTCTTGTTCCTAATTTTCAGATAAAATGTTTTCAGTTTTTCAGCATTGAATATGATGTTAGCTGTGGGTTTGCCATATAAGACCTTCATGTTGAAGTACGTTCCCTATATGCTCACTTTCTGGAAAGTTTTTTTCTTTTCTTTTTTTTTTTTTTTTAATTTTATCATAAATGGATGTTGAATTTGTGAACTTTTTCTGCATCTATTGAGATGATCATATAGCTTTTATTCAATGTATTGATGAGGTATACCACACTGATTTGTGGATATTAAAATCCTTGCATCCCTGGGATAAATCCTACTTGTTCATGGTGTATGACACCTTTGCATTGAATTCAGTTTGCTAGTATTACGTTGAGAATTTTTGTGTCTATGTTCAACTTGAGGTTGGCCTGTAATTTTTCTTTTTTTGTGGTACCTTTGTCTGGTTATGGTATCAGGGTAATGGTGGCCCCACAGAAAGGGTCTGGAAGCGTTCTTTCCTCTGCATTTCTTGGGATACCTTCACAAGGATAGGTGTTAACTCTTCTATAAATGTTTGATAGAATTCATCAGTGAAGCCTTCTGGTTCCGTACTTTTGTTTGTTGGGAACTTTTAATCACAGATTCAATTTCAGTACTTGTAACTGATCTGTTCAAATTTTCTATTTCTTTCTGGTTCAGTGTTGGGAGGTTGTACTTTTCTAAGAATTTGTCTATTTCTTCTAAGTTGTCCATTTTATTGGCATATAGTTACCTGTAGTAGCCTCTTATCCTTTATATTTCTGTGATGTCCATTCTAAAGTTTTTTCATTTCTGATTTTACTGATTTGGACCCTCTTTTTTTTTCTTGATGAGTGTGGCTAAAGGTTTATCAATTTTATATTTTCAAAGAATGTTTTTAGTTTCACTCATCTTTTCTATTGTTGTCTTAGTTTCTATTTATTTCTGCTCTGATCTTTATGATTTCTTTCTAACTCTGGATTTTGTTTGCTCTTTTTCTAGTTGCTTCTCGTGTAAGGTTAGATTTGTGAGATTTTTTTCTTGCTTCCTCAGGTCAGGTTGTATTGCTATAAACTTCCCTCTTAAACTGCTTTTACCTGTGCCACAGGTTTTGGATCATTGTTTTTTTTGTTTTCATTTGTCTCTAGATATTTTTTAATTTTCTCTTGATTTCTTCAGTGATCTATTCTTTGTTCAGCAGCACATGGTTTATCCTCCATGTGTTCATGTTTTTAGTATTTTTCCTTATGGTTGATGTCTAATCTCATAGTATTGTCAGATCGAACCTGGGTCTCTCGCACTGCAGGCAGACTCTTTACTGAGCCACCAGGGAAGCCCTGATAAGATTTTATTTTAAATGTGCTCAGGCTTGCTTTGTTGTTCAGTATGTGATCAGTCCTGGAGAATGTTACATGTGCACCTGAAAAGAATATGCATTCTGTTGCTTTTGGATGGAATGTTCTATACATGTCAATTAAGTCCATCTGATAATGTAAAGGCCTGTGTTTCCTTCTTGATTTTCTGTCTGGATGATCTGTCCAGTGATGTGAGTAGGATGTTGAAGTCAATGTGGTTTAATTTACAAAGAAGCTCAATGGTCAAGATCATGTGCTAGGGTTGTTTACTAAAGTAGGCTATAAACTGTCCTTTCTAAGGACTGAGGAATCGAGCAGATATCTTGACTATATTAAACCAGTATTCTACAAAAGTCCAGTGATCCGTTGCAATATATTGGAGGAAAATGTTTGTGTTTAAATATCTTGTATTAGGTGTTCGTTGCTCAGTTATGTTCTAGTCTTTACAACCCTATGAACTGTAGACCACCAGGCTCCTCTGTCCATGGAATTCTCCAGGCAACAATACTGGAGTGGGTTGCCATTCCCTTCTCCAGGGGATCTTCCTGATCCAGGCGTTGAACCTGGGTCTCCTGAGTTGCAAGTGGATTCTTTATTCTCTGAGCCATCAGAGAAGACCACAATATATATATTACAATATATTGAGGGAAAATGTTTGTGATTAAATATCTTGGTAACAGTTAAAACTTGAGCAAATTTTATTTACTACTGGATTTCTAAGATTATTTTCTAAGATTGTAAGTATCAGTAATCATAGTAAATACTTAATGGAAGGACATGTTATATAGTGTTTCACAAACTTGTTTGATATTTGGACTTAATGTCATTGCTGTTGTTCAGTCGCTTAGTTGAGTCCAACTCTTTGGACCCCATGGACTGCAGCACGCCAGGCTTCCCTGTCCTTCACCATCTCCCAGAGCTTGGTCAAACTCATGTCCTTCAAGTCGGTGATGCCATCCAACCATCTCATCCTCTGTCATCCTCTTCTGCTTGTGCCTTCAACTCTTCCCAGCATCAAGGTATTATCCAATGAGTTGGCTGTTTACATCAGATGGCCAAAGTATTGGAGCTTCAGCATCAGTCTTTCCAATGAATATTCAGGATTGATTTCCTTTAGGATTGACTGGTTTGATTTCCTTGCAGTACAAGGAACTTGCAAGAGTCTTTTCCAGCACCACAGTTCAAAAGCATCAATTCTTTGGAACTCAGCCTTCTTTATGGTCCAACTCTCACATCCATACATGACTACTGGAAAAATGTAGCTCCGGCTATATGGACATTTGTTGGCAAAGTAATGTCTCTGCTTTTTAATATGCTGTCTAGGTTTGTCATAGCTTTTCTTCCAAGAAGCAAGAATCTTTTAATTTTATGGTTGAAGTCACCATCTGCAGAGACTTTGGAGCTCAAGAAAATAAAGTCTGTTACTGTTTCCATTGTTTCCCCGTCTATTTGCTATGAAGTGATGGGACTGAATGCTGTGATCTTAGTTTTTTGAATGTTGAGTTTTAAGCCAGCTTCTTTACTCTCCTCTTTCACTTTCATCAAGAGGCTCTTCAGTTACTCTTCACTTTCTCCCATTAGGATGGTGTCATCTGCATATCTGAGGTTTTTGATATTTCTCCTGGCAATCTTCATTCCAGCTTGTGTTTCATCCAGCCCAGCATTTCTCAGGATGTAGTGTGCATATAGGAGAAAGCAATGGCAACCCACTCCAGTACTCTTGCCTGGAAAATCCCATAGACGGAGGAGCCTGGTAGGCTGCAGTCCATGGGGTCGCGAAGAGTCGGACACGACTGAGCAACTTCACTTTCCCTTTTCACTTTCATGCATTGGAGAAGGAAATGGCAACCCACTCCAGTGTTCTTGCGTGGAGAATCCCAGGGGCGGTGAAGCCTGGTGGGCTGCCGTCTATGGGGTTGCACAGAGTCGGACACGACTGAAGCGACTTAGCAGCAGTTCCAATAGCAGGGTGACATATTACAGCTTTGACGTAGTCCTTTCCCAGTATGTGGAACCAGTCCATTGTTCCATGTCCACTTTTAACTGTTGCTTCTTGACCTGCATACAGGTTTCTCAAGAGTCAGGTAAGGTGGTCTGATATTCCCATCTTTCAAGAATTTTCCATAGTTTGTTGTGCTCCACACAGTCAAAGGCTTTAGCGTAGTCAATGAGGCAGATGTTTTTTTGGAATTCTCTTGCTTTTTCTGTGATCCAGTGGATGCTGGCAATTTGATCTGATTCCTCTGCCTTTTCTAAATCCAGCTTGGACATCTGGAAGTTCTTGGTTCATGTACTGTTGAAGTCTAGCTTGGAGAAGTTTGAGCATTATTTTGCTAGTATGTGAGATGAGTGCAATTATGCAGTAGTTTGAACATTCTTTGGCATTGATCTTCTTTGAGGCTGGAATGAAAACTGACCTTTTCTAGTCCTGTGTCCCTGCTGAGTTAAGTATTTGCTTAATATCATAGTAAATACTTAGTAGGAGGATATGTTATATAGTGTTTCACAAACTTGTTTGATATGGGAACTCAGTTGACTCAAAATACCTTAACTGGGCTATTGTTCTATAGAATTTTTTTGGCAAACACTGATTTAGATAACCACCTGTCTGACTGCCTGGCTGTGGACTAGATGATTTTTCCAGGTTTCTTTGAATAATGTGATCTAGGTAAAAATTCTTCAATCACAGGCCATGATTAGGCCTTTGTTAGTTTATTACCTATCACAGGTAGATGAAATCACTTGATGCAATATAAAACTGTTTAAGAAAACTGTCATGAAATGGAGACATCATTTAACTTGGAGTTATGAGATGTAGAAGGAATGCCATTTTTGCCATTAATTATCTTAAGGAAGTTACATAGGTTATCTGAATCCCAGGATGTGGACATATAAAATGTGAATAATACTATTTCAAGAGTTGTGAAGATTAAATCATGATATGTATGACACATACATGTATGTATGTCTATAAATTTTAATACTTATTTTGGGTATAAGAAATCAAATTTAGGTTTTAAAAAAAGTTAGGATATGAAAATTTTATTTAGGCAGGTTTTACTGGAACAATTTTTTTATAAAATAACTTTAAAAGAGTCCATCAAGATATTATAAAGAAAATACACACTAAGGTAATATATATACACTTCATAAAAATACAATACATCTCGGCAGTTGCTTCCAGAGTCTGTTACCTCAATGTACAGTGTATTGACGTTTAACATTATGCTAATTTGAACATACAAGATTTTCAAGAAAAACAAAACTGTCCCATTTGTGTTTCAAAAAATTGTTTCCAATTGACAAGACAATTTAAAAAATGCTAAAATGTAAAATTTATGGTGCTAACTGAATGGAAAGCCATGTCAAAAATATTGGAGCAAAGATCCATGCCATAATCACTGAGGACAAATATGTTTTTTTCTATTATTATAACTGGTTCAGCTGGTTCCACAAAATTACTGAAAATAATATCCTTATTTTGGATGCTCAATCAAGGTGAACATCATTTGGTATTAAAAAGCTTTCTAGAAGCTGTACTATACTTCCATAATGAGTGGTATTTCTTTCCTTTTTAAAGTGAAAATAAGTATGTAAGTCCTATTATTAATATAAAGTATTAATACTTAAAAGTATCTTCATAAGTTACTTAGTAAGCTTTGATCAAAACACACAGCAACTAGCTTTATTATTCTCAAAATGGTTAAATGCTCAAATTCACTTGGCTTTGAATTTTTTTTTTTTCTTTTTTTACAAAATTATCTTAGCTACTATGTTACTATAAAACATGGCTGATGGGTCCTGTTAAATGTTCAGAATAATCCTTGCAAAGGAACTGCTCCAGTGTAATAAATAAAGAAAATACTGCGAGACTTTTCTTGACCTTACCAAAAGATATGACCATGGTGGGATCATGAACATACCTCAGCTGTACCAAGGAAGGCACACACAAGAGAGAACAGCACCATTTTCAAGTTGCCAAGACTGCAGCTGTTCAGGGAACTTAATTCCCACGGTAAATGTGGATTTACGCTTTGGAGAGCTGCTTAGTATGGGTAGGCAGACACAGCTATGTACACTATGAATGTGGTCTGATATTCAATGGTCCCATTAGCACTGTAGGATAAGGCTCGGACCCTCATGCGGTAGGTCTCTGGTTCTCGTAGTGGTCGTATTGTGTACACCACTCCTTTCAGGTTTTCATCCCTTAAGGCAAAGGGAACAGTCTGTTCCTCATCTATCATGAGGAAAGTTGTCCTGGGATGCATCACTCCATCTTGAGTGTAGGCAACCAGCCGGATCAAATCTTGATTGGCAGCTATTCCAAACGGGAGGGAGACAAGTTTGTATTCCAAGGCATAAGGACTCAAGGCACATTCCAAATCATTGGGTGGACAGTTCTTGAGGCAGAACCTAAGGACAATAATCACATGAAACATATATAAAGTTATCTTGACTTGGAAGCAGGAGAAGGCATGATGTAGGTGATCATGATCCATGATAATTTTGGAGCATTAAAGGCAGGAGACAGTCTGACTGCAAAATACTAAGGCTCACCCAATGGTCTGTGTTATTAACTGAAACCAGATGCCGATAAGAGTGTGCTGGTCTAGAGTCATATATTTCTCTCTCAGCTCCATTAAAGTCAGAAGCTTCTGAACCACCGAGAAAAGTACCACAGAACATCTTTAAAATGAAAAGTCAGTTTTGGAAAGAGAAACATCTGCATATATATTGGAAACAAGGACTTCTTAAAGAGAGGACTATAAATGACTTTAAAATTTTAACATATACCTTAAGACTATTTGAAAGCAGAAACAGAATATATTGATATTGGTTTATTTTTCTAAAAGTAATAAAACATCAATTACGACTCCAAAAAAAAAAACAAAACACAGAACTTTCTTTTTGGTATTTGCTTTCCACATCATTTTAGATTTAAAATAGTATATTTTCTTTTTCCAGAGCCCACAGTAGTTGTTTATGAGCCATCATGACTTTGAAATTGTGTGCCAGAAATCACTGGTAATAGAGAGTAAAACAAAAAAATGCACAAAGGACATTGTTCTGAAGATACAGATTCTTCACTCATAGTATTTTTAAAAGTCTGATAAGTCTGTATTTATAATCTTCCCCCTTCCCTACCCCCTCAGACAGATTACAAATAGGTTTTGAATGAATCCTGGGCAGCACACACTTGACCATGTTACAGTAACATGGGAGTCACCACTGAGAGAAAAACAAAGTGAGATCCAACCAGCGTTTGGTTTCAGAACTACCTCCTTATTAGTGGAGCCTGTTCATGATGGCCATTATCTCATTTTCCAAGCACCCCACCAACTTGGTGCCTAAACAGAGTGCAACATTTCTGTAAGGGGAGGGAGAAAACAAAGCAGTTTATTCAAAACCCAGAAAAGACAGTGTTTCAGACAGCAGAATGTGTAAACAAGATGAGATGTGAACGAACAGACTACTGACTCATCTTTGGTCTCCTCCACACTCCCATGGAGTCATGATGACTCATCACTGTAACAACCGTGGTACTTCTTAGAACGAATGCTCTAAAAGCAGACAGTCCTGAAAACCCTGAGGCAACACCAAGAGAAAAGAGACAAAGATAGGTAGGCTCTATCATCCTGTGAAATGCTCCCTGCTGAGGAAGGATTCTGGATGTTGCCTGGTGCATTACACACTGAGCAGACTTGTTCCAGCAAACTCTGGCAGCTCAAAGGTGGCAATCGCTGCTGCAGGATGAATTCATTTTTTTACCCACTCTCTGAAGAAGGAACACACTGTAAACCCCTAGCCCCTGAGGGATTATTGACTTCCTATGAGTGAGAAACATGACCGCAGACAGGGCTTGTTGGTCAAGGAGAGAGAGGAAGAAGGATTTTCAAAAGCATGCCTGGGAAGAGATGGCAAGACATACCCTGACACAGGATCCCGCTGGTAGTCAGGTGGACAGGGTGTCTCAATGCAACGGTAGCTTCCTCTCATGTTGAAGCACATGCGATTTGGCCCACAGCGCACATTCTGTTCCAGACACTCATCAATATCTACAACAGCACAAGGAACACACAGCATCAGCAAATTGGGTCAGAAGAGGCCATCGGGGCAGGCATTGTGGATATTTGCCTGGAATATTGAGGGTTGGCTTTCTCTCCCCCAAGAATGAACTTGGTAGCTGCACCTAAGCTTTTTCACCCACCAAGTGGGGATCTTGATTCTTGGATGTGCTGTTTCCCAGACTGATTGTTCTGAGGTTTTTTTTAAAAGAAAAAAAAAATGTGAGAAGACATTGAAAAATAAGAGCTATGAAAGTAGAAGGGAAGCTACGAAGAAAAAATTTTTTATTTTACACTTGGGAAATAGAATGCATTTGAGGTTTGTAAAGCCGATAATACTTTAAATTCACTAAAAACAAGCTAAAAATTTAAAAGACACATGTGCACCTGTCTTGGAGTGAAAAATCTCTTTAAAACATTAATGATCCTTGATTTTTCCCTAATATTTTGTAAGGTCAAATTACTGGGTGGGAGGTTGGGTAGTAGAAATTTAAAGAAGTTATACAGTCAAGGAAGACTTGTGGAGACATACAGAGTATAGAAAAAACAAAAAACAAAACAGGATCAAATGGATGACCCAAGAACCATAATTCAAGTTTGATCGAATCCAAACTATGTAAAATCCATCCTCAGTTGTTACAGGTAGGGTACTCTCCCTAGGATGTTGGGGAAACATGCAAATTAAATGCTCTTTATTTTGTTTTCTACACAAAATTAAAAAAAAAAAAAACATTTAAATCACTAAAATTAAAAAGCATCAAGATAAAGCCAAAAGAAATGTTTTTTTGAGTTCCCTGAAAATGAGTGTTTCTAAGCCATGATTTTAAACTTGAGGTCCATATTTAAGCATTAGGGGATCTGTGAATGAAACCATTTATGTACGTTGAGTATGTAGGTAGGTGTGTGCGAGTTAGCAAGAGAGATGAAGCAAGACTCAGATTGACTGACTTTTTTGGATAAAAGGGCCTATAGAGTTCAACATAATTTAAGGGATGTTGAGACCCCAAAGTTAAGAATCATATTTTACAGCAATAGTTTCAAACTGTGGTATCTGTATTCCCCTGGTAGTACATGAAAACTCCCAGCAGTTATGACAGCAGGCAACTATTTCAGGGAATTAGTTTCCATTCAAATTAAAAAACTTTTTTCTTATTGAAGTATAGTTGATTTATAATGCTATGTTAATCCAATGTACAGCAAAGTGATTCAATTATTTATATGTGTGTGTGTGTGTGGATATATATATGTGTGTGTGTGTGTATATATATATATGTATATACATACTTTTCCAGATTATTTTCTCTTAGTTTATTACAAAATATTGGGTATAGTTCCCTGTGCTGTATAGTAGATCCTTGTTGATTATCTATGTTATATATAGTAGTGTGTATGTCAGTCCTAATTTTTCAATTTATCCCTCCCTCCAGCTCCCTTTTCCCTTTGGTAATCATAAGTTGGTTTTCTGTCTGTGGGTCTATTTCTGTTTTGTATGAAAGTTTATTTGTATCTTTTTTTATTTTAGATTCCACATTTAAGTGATAGCACATGTTACTTTATATTTCTCTGACTTCTCTTACTATGGTAATCTCTAGATCCATCCATGTTGCTGAGAATGACATTATTTTATCCTTTTTTATTCTTTTTATGACTAATATTTCATTGTATATATATGCCACATCTTCACCCATTCATCTGTCAGTAGACATTTAGGTTGCTTCCATGTCTTGGCTGTTGTAAATAGCACTGCAATGAACACTGGGGTGAATGTGTATTTTCAAATTATGGTTTTCTCTAGATAAATGCCCAGAAGTAAAGCTGCAGGAGCAAAAAAAGCAGGATAGCTCTACTTTTAGCTTTTCAAGGAACCTGCATGTTGTTCTCCGTAGTGGCTATAACAGTTTACATTCCCACCAACAATGCAGGAGGGCTTCTTATTCTCCACACCCTCTCCAGCATTTATTATTTGTAGACTTTTGGATAATGGCCATTCTGAGTGGTGTGAAATGATACTTCATTGTAGTTTTGATTTGCATTTTTCTAATAATTAATGATATTGAGCATCTTTTCATGTGCCTGTTGGCCACCTGTATATCTTCTCTGCAGAAATGTTTATTTAGATCTTCTGCCCATTTTTCGGAAAATGAGCTGTTTATATATTTTGAAGATTAATCCCTTGTCAGGGATTTTCTTCCATTCTGTAGGTAGTCTTTTACATTTTGTTTATGATTTCCTTTGCTGTGCAAAAGTTTCTAAGTTTATTTAGGTCTCATTTTTAAAGATTTTCTTTTTAATTTAAATTTTTATTTTCATTACTCAGGAGATAGATCCAAAAAGATATTGCTGCTAAATTTATGTATCCTGCCTATGTCTTCCCCCAAAAGTTTTATGATATCGGGTTTTACATATAGGTTATAATCCATTTTGAGTTTATTTTTATGGTGTTAGAGGACGTTCTAATTTCACTCTTTTACATGCACTTGTTTAGTTTTCCCAGCACCACTTATTGAAGAAACTGTATTTTCGCTATTGTATATTCTTGCCTCCTTTGTTGTAGATTAATTGACCATAGATGTGTTGGTTTGTTTCTGAGCTTTCTCGTTTGTTCCATTGATCAGTATTTCTGTTTTTGTGCCAGTACCACGTTAGTTTGATGACTACTGTTTTGAGTATAGTCTGAAGTCAGGGAGCCTGTTTCCTCCAGCTTTGTTTTACTTTCTCAAGATTTCTTTGGATATTTGGGGTCTTTTGTGCTTCCATTAAAATTTTAAAATTTCTTATTTTGTGAAAAATGCCATTGGTAATTTGATAGCAATTGCACTGAATATGTAGATTGTCTTGGGTGGTATACTCATTTTGACAATATTGATTGTTACAATCCAAGAATATTGTATATCCTTCTTTGTGTTATCTTTGATTTCTTTCATCAGCATCTCATAGTTTTTAGAATACAGGTCTTTTGCCTCCTTAGGTAGGTTTATTCCAAGGTATTTTATTCTTTTTGATGCAATGGTAACTGTTAGTGTATAGAAAAAGAAAGTATTTCAGTGTATTAATTGTGTCCAGCAATTGTACTGAAATTATTGAGCTCTAGTCATTTTCTGGTAGCGTCTTTAGAATTTTCTATGTATAGTATCATGTCATCTGCAAACAGTGACAGTTTTATTACTCCTTTTCCAATTTGGATTCCTTTCATTTCTCTTTCTTCTCTAACATGTCTAGGACTTCCATAATTCTGTTGAATAAAAGTGCCAAGTGGATATTCTTCATCCTTGGTCTTGTTTCTGAACTTAGAGGAAATACTTTCAACTTTTCACCATTGAGTTGGATGTTAGCTGTGAGTAGGGGTTGTCAAAATGGCTTTATGATGTTGAGGTGAGTTCCCCCTATGCCCACTTTTTGGAGAACTTTTTTATCATAAATGGGTATTGAATTTTATCAAAAGCTTTTTCTGAATCTATTGCAATGATCATATAGTTTTTAATTAAATTTGTGACTGTGGTGTATCACACTGATTTGTGGATACTGAAAAATCTTGCATCCCTGGAATTTTAATCATGGTATATGATCCTTTTAATGTAATGTTGGATTCAGTTTGCTAGCAGTTTGTTTAATATTTTTGCATCTATATTAATCGGTGACATCTGTATTGTAATTTTTCTTTTTTGTGGTATCTTTGGTTTTGGTATCAGAGTGGTGGTGGCCTCATTGAATGAGTTTGGAAGTATTCCTTCCCTGCAAGTTTTTGGAATAGTTTCAAAATATTTAGGTGTTAACTCTTCTATGAATGCTTTATAGAATTTGCCTGTGAAGTCATCTGATACGGTGTCTTTTAGGGGAGTTTTTAAAATCACAGATTCAATTTTAGTATTTAAAATTGGTCTGTTCATGTTTTCTTTTTCTTCATTTTTCACTCTTGGGAGATTTTACCTTTCTAAGAATTTGCATATTTCTTGTAGGTTGTCGATTTTATTGACAAATAGTTGCTTTTAGTATGGGCCTTTGTATTTCTGTGGTGTTGACTGTAACTTCTTTCTTATTTATGATTTTATTGATTTGGGCTGTCTCCCTGTTTTTCTGGATGAGTCTGGCTAAAGGTTTATCAATTTTGTTTATCTTTACAAAAAAAAATCAGCTTTTATTTTTATTTATTGCTTTTAATATTTTGACATTTTTATTTTTAAAAATTTTATTGTATACTTGACTTGCAATGTTCTGTTCAGGTATATAGCAAAGTGATTCAGTTATACATATACATACATACATTCTTTTTTGAAGAACCACCTTTTAGTTTCACTGATCTTTACTACTGTTTTCTTCCTCTGTATTTCATTTATTTCTGATCTGATCTTTATGCTTTCTTTCCTTTTAATTAACTTTGGGTTTTGTTTTGTTCTTTCTCTACTTGCTTTAGGTGTAAAGTTAGGTAGTTTCAGATTTTTCTTGTTTCCTGAGGTAAGCTTGTATAACTATTAACTTTTTTCCTAGAACTGCTTTTGCTGTGTTCCATGTTTTGGATCATCATGTTTCTGTTTTCATTTATCTCTAGGTATTTTTTTGATTTCCTCTTCGATTTCTTCAGTGATCCATTTGTTATTTAGTAGCACAATGTTAAGCCTCCATGTGTTTCTGTTTTTTGCAGTTCTTTCTTGTAGTTGATGTCTAATTTCATAGTGCTGTGGTCAGAAAAGATGCTTGATAAGATTTCAATTTTCTTAAATTTATTGAGGCTTGCTTTGTGGCCAAGTACATACTTCGATTGTACTTGTACAAGTACCACATGTCAATCCTGGAGAATGTTCCATGTGCACTTGAAAGGAATCTGTATTCTGTTGCTTTCAGATGGAATGCTCTATATATACCAATTAAGTTCACCTGGACTAATGTGTCTTTTAAGGCATCTGTTTTCTTATTGATTTTCTGCTTGGATCATCTGTCCATTGAGGTAAGTGGGGTGAGTGCTAAAAGTACCCCCCTTAGTATTGTGTTACTACTAATTTCTCCTTTTATGTCTGTTAACTGCCTTGAATATGAAACCTTGATATAGCAGTCTAGGTATACACACAATTGTTTTAAGTTGCTAATTTCTTAATTTCAAGTGCACTTCAAGGATCCTGAATTTTTACTCTCCTGATTACTGGTTTCAATATCATATTTAAATGTGGATGATTTTCCTACATTGTGTTCCTATGTGTCCCATTGTGTATCCTATGAGTGCATGTATATTTACAATTGCTCTCTCTTCTTCTTGGATTCGTTCTTTGATCATTTATGTAGTATACTTCTTTGTCTCTTGTAGAAGTCTTTATTTTAAAGTCTATTTTGTCTGACATGACTGTTGCTATTCCAGCTTTCTTTTGGTTTCTATATACATGGAATCTCTTAAACCATTCCCTTACTTTGTCTTCATGCTTCTAGATCTGAAATGGGTCTCTCTTAGGCAGCATATATATGGATCTTGTTTTTGTACCCATTCATTCATTTGTATCTATGTCTTTTGGTTCAAGCATTTAATTCATTTACATTTAAGATAGTTACCTATGTATGTTTTTATTGCCATTTTGTTAATTCTTTTGGGTTTGCCTTTGAAGGTATTTTTTTCTCCCTCTTGTTCTCTTGTGATTCGATGACTATGTTCAGTGTTTGGATTCCTTTTTCTTTTTTGTATATACTTATTACAGAGTTGATTTGCAGTTGCCTTGAGGTTTTGATACAGCAGTCTAGGTATACACACAACTGTTTTAAGTTGCTGATTTCTTAATTTCAAATGCACTTCAAGTATCCTGAAGTTTTACTCTCCTCCTCTCATGATTACTGGTTTCAATATCACATTTGAACGTGGATGATTTCCTACCTTTTCGGTAGGTTTGCCTTTACTGATGAGCTTTCCCATTTCCTTATTTGCTTGTTTCTAGTTGTAGACTTTTCTTTTCTGCCCAGAGCAATTTCTTTAGCATTTTTTTGTAAAGCTGGTTTGGTGGTAATGAGTTCTTTGGGCTTTCACTTGTCTGTAAAGCTTTAGATTTCTCTGTCAAAATTTGAATGAGTCTTGCTGGGTAGAGTAATCTTGTTTGTAGGTTTTTCACTTTCATCACTTTAAATATAACGTGCCACTCTCCTCTAGCCAGAGTTTCAGCTAAAAAATCAGACAACCACCTTATGGGGGTCCCTTGTATGTTATTTGTTGCTTTTAATATTTTCTGTCAGTTTGCTTACTATGTGGGCATGCTCCTCCTTGAGTTGATCCTGTATGGTAGTTTTTGCACTTCCTGGGCTTTGGGTTATTGTTTCCTTTTGCACATTAGGAAAGTTTTCAGTTACTATCTCTTCAAATATCTTCTCAGGCCCTTTCCCTCTCCTCCTTCTGGGACCTCTATAAGGCAAATGTTGGTGCATTTGACATTGTCTCAGAGGTCTCAAACTGCCCTCAGTTCTTCTCATTTTTTTCTTCATTCTTTAATGCAGTACTGACTTCTACCATTCTGTCTTCCAGCTCACCTATACATTCTTCTGCCTCATTTATTCAGCTATTGATTCCTTCTAGGGTGTTTTTCACTTCAATTATTGTATTCTTCAACTTTTTGGCTGTTCTTTATATTTTCTAACTCTTTGCTAAAAATTTCTTACAGGTTTTTGCACTGTGCATCCATTCTTTACCTGAGTTGTTGGATCATTATTACAATCATTACTCTGAACTCTTTCCTCTTTCTCAGGTAGATTGCCTATCTCCATGTCACTTAATTGTTCTGGGTATTTATCTTGTTCTTTGTCTAGAACATACTCCTCTGTTATCTCCTTTCACCTGGATTTCTTTCTTTTTTATTTTTTAAAAAATCTTTGGTTGCCCTGGGTCTTCATTGGTGTGTGCAGGCTTTCTCAAGTTGCAGAGAGTGGGGGCTCCTCTCTAGCTGTGGTGCATAGGGCTTCTCATCGTGGTGGCTTCCCTTGTTGCAGAGCACAGGCTCTAGGCACATGGGCTTCAACAGGGGCAGCACATGAGCCCAATAGTTTCTCGCTGGTTCTGCAGCATGCGAGCTCAGCAGTTGTGGGTCACGGGCCCTAGAGTGTGCAGGCTTCAGTAGTTGTGGCACATGGGCTTAGTTGCTCCATGGCATGCAGAATCTTTCTGGACCAGGGATCAAACCTGTGTCCCCTGCATTGGTAGGTGGATTCCTATCCACAGTACCACCAGGGAAGTCTTTGTCTAGATTTCTATTTGTATTTTTATGTATGTGGAAGGTTAGTTGTTTCTTGACCTTGGAGAAGTGGCCTCTATGGGGGATGTCCTCTGTGTCCCGGCAGTACACTCTCCTTTTGTCACCAAAGGGCCAGGGACCAGGTGGTTCTAGGGTTGGTTCTGATCTGCATTTCTGGACTTGGTTCTGTAGGCTGCTGGACTGTAGTTATTTTTGCTTCTGGTGTCTGCCCTCTGGTGGGAAGAGCTGGGACTTGAGCCTGATAATGACATAATGTGCTTTCTATTACTCCTTTTACAATAGGATTAGTTTTCCTCCAGGAATGAAACAGAAACATGTTTTATTTCAGTTAAATCTTGCCTTTTGACTCTGCAAACCAACTTCTAATTATGATTTTTATCTGTTGGAAGTGTTCCGTCTCCTTGACAAAATGAAATTGTCTCAGAATGAAGTGAAAAGACCTTTAGGAAAATATGAAAGAAATTCAATTAACCTAATCTTTGTTATCATAAAAAAAATCCCATTCCCCTCCCATCCATATTCCAAATTTCATTTTAGCTCAAAGTTTTATAGTGAACTCATACAGAAACATGGGGCCAGTGGACTGTTAGAGTCTATGAAAATGGTGGCTTGGAGGCCAGAATCTAGATATACATTTATACATAGTAAGAACAGCTACTTTATCACCTATTTCCATTGGCTGAATATGAATATATGAGTGTCAGAATCTGATATACAAAGTCTTTGTCCCTAGCTCCATAATAATGTACGCCTCCCACAGAAGAGCTTTCACAAAGTATTTGAGCTTCTGAGCAGGTAACCTTTCTTTGTCTTCTGTCTTTCACTATCTCCTCAGGAGTAAGTATCTTTAAGGCATTCAGTCTGCTCACTTTGTTCACTCACTTTAGTCACTAGTCTTAAAAAAAAAAAAAAAGTAGCCAGAAAAGGTGGAGCAATCAGGCTCTCTTCTTTTAACTGATAGTGCGGTAATATCTGGTTTTTGTAAGATATTATATAATTATATAAAATATCATAAGATTAATTTAAATAACTGTACATAATATTATACAAAATTATAAAATATTATTTAAAAATTATTGTGATAAAAAATTAAAGTATAGGCTTCTCATACAAATATTATTGCTACAAGAAAAGTATACAGAAGTTGATGAGTTGAAAAACTTTCACAGTAATAGCTTTAGAACATAGGAATGCATTTAACCAAGTGCTTCTGGATGTGTTAAAAAAGTAATTCAGAATAAACATTGACTTATAGAGAGTAAAATAATTCAGACTCTCAATAGACATGATTGCTTCTTAAAAACTTGGATAGATTATGCATTTTGAAGGCAATGCCAAGACAGAGTATTTTAACACTTTTAGAATTAGATTGTTGTTCAGTCACTTGGTTGTGTTCTACTCTTTGCAACCCCATGGACTGCAGCATGCCAGGTTTCCCTGTCCTTCACCATCTCCTAGAGCTTGCTCAAATTCATGTCCATTGAGTCAGTCCATCTCATCCTCTGTTGTCCCCTTCTTCTTCTGCCTTCAGTCTTTCCCAGCATCAGGGTCTTTTCCAATGAGTTGGCTCTTTGCATCAGGTGGCCAAAGGATAGGAGATTCAGCCTCAGTCCTTCCAAAGAATATTCAGGACTGATTTCCTGTAGGATGGACTGTTTGGATCTCCTTGAAGTCCAAGGGACTCTCAAGAGTCTTCTCCAGCACCACAGTGCAAAAGCATCAATTCTTCAGCGCTCAGGCTTCTTTATGGTCCAACTCTCACATCCATACATGACTACTGGAAAATCATAGCTTTGACTATATGAACCTTTGCTGACAAAGTGATATCTGGTTTTTAACACTCTGTCTAGGTTTGTCATAGCTTTTCTTCCAAGGAGCAAATGTCTTTTAATTTCATGGCTGCAGTCACTGTCCACAGTGATTTTGGAGTCCAAGAAAGTAAAATCTGTCACTGTTTCCTTTGTTTCCCCATCTATTTGCCATGAAGTGATGGGAGCGGATGCCGTGATCTTAAGATTTTTGATTGTTTGAGTTTTAAGCCCACTTTCACTCTCCTTTTTCACCTACATCAAGAGGCTCTTTAGTTCCTCTTCACTTTCTGCCGTAAAGGTGGCATTATCTGCATATCTGAGCTTATTGATATTTCTCCTGACAGTCTTGATTCCAGCCTGTGATTTATCCAGACTGGCATTTCACATGATGTACTCTGCATATAAGTTCAATAAGCAGGGTGACAATATTCAGCTTTGACATAATCCTTTCCCAATTTGGAACCAGTCCATTGTTCCGTGTCCAGTTCTAACTGTTGCTTCTTGACCTGCATACAGGTTTCTCAGGAGGCAGGTTAAAGTGGTCTGGTATTCCCATCTCTTTAAGAATTTTCCATAGTTCTCTGTGATCCACACAGTCAAAGGCTTTAGCATAGTCACTGAAGCAGAAGTAGATTTTTTTTTCTGGAATTCTCTTCCTTTTTCTATGATCCAACAGATAATGGCAGTTTGATCCCTGGTTTCTCTGCCTTTTCTAAATCCAGTTTGTATATCTGGAAGTTCTCAGTTCATGTACTATTAAAGCCTAGCTTGAAGAATTTTTAGCATTACCTTGTGTGCATGTGAAATGAGTGCAATTGTGCAATAGTTTGAACATTTTTGGCATTGCCCTTCTTTGGGATTGGAATTGAGTCTGTGGGGCTTAAAATTAGCATACACATTTTTGGGTTTCTCCTCTCTGCTTTTGGGGAAAATTATGCTTGGTCATGTTTTTGATTTTCATTTTGCAATCTGATGACTTCTACTTTTAACTAGTTTGACTACTTTTGACTACTTTTGTCAATGTTCAATGTCAAATTCACTTTAGTATCCCTTTTATTATTGATGTCTCTAACACTAAGGTATAAAGCTTCAAAAATTCATCTGGGAATGAAAAGTAGTCTTTTGTTCCTCATAAATGTCTCAAACACTTTCTAAAGCCATAAAAGACTCCAAGTTATTCTTTAGAGTGGAGACTTCTTTAAAGGTTGTAACTGTTTTCTCTCATGTCCTTTTCTAAAATCACAAAAATATGTAACTTGCTTAAATTGCAAACGTTTTAGATGATGCCTGTTTCTGATTTGTGCACATAATTTTCCACTCTCTGGAGCACAAGTGAAAGTGTAAAAATGTTTTGAACTGAATGAGTGACAAGGGCAACTAAAAAAACATACTGGCAAAATTTAAAGGAGAAAAAACCCTCTAATGAGAATATGACATAATATAACCCTTAAAAATCTGGCTAAGGAGTTTGTAATCCACTAGGTTATTCCAAATGCTTCAGTATCTATCCCCTTCTTTCCTTCCTTGGTACCTGGTGCACCTGTAGAGAGAGTAATGGTATTGTTGTACACTGCCTCCCCTTCAGAAGGATTCTTGGGTTAAAGAGCTGGAGAAAGTTGTAAGATATGGACAATATGAGCACTCTTACATCTCTCTGCTGCCACACTACAATGACACTGGTGTTCACAGCATCATAGGAGAAACAAAGGACCATTCAAAACATTGTGAAATCTGTGATCAAGTCCTGCCCTTGTTCTTGATGGTTAAGGACACTGAGACTCACATAATCACTCTAAGAATTGGTTTTATCATCTCTAGAATGGGCCCAAATTATTGTTCTTAACAAAGCTATACTGCTGATTAAAATGAGCTAACAACTGTTTCATAAAAATGTAAAACTATAACGTAGATACGTTATCCCAGTGTTTCAAAACTTAGTAAAATGTTCTTCCTAGGGCAGGCTTTTCATAAATGTTTCGTGAAGGATGACTGGTGCAAAGTTTATTATTGTGTTCACATGATCAGTGGGGATCATGAGCCTCCCAAAGGCTCTGAGGGAGTATGTTGGGTGAATGGGATAAGTAAGGGTGGGGAGGCTCACAGTAACCCAGGTGAAATCACTGTCTGTCCTGTTCTTGCCTTCCAGAACACATTTCCATGAGCTGCATCCTAGTAAGTGTTTTGTAAAGGGAAGTCTTTCATACAGGACAGAGATGAATAAAATTCAGAGCTTTTAAAGACCTATATAATATTCTTTGTTTTTTTTTTTTTGGTCCATAGAATTGGTTTCTTAGATTTTGACGATTTAGGTAAATTCATACATTTTTGCTCTAAGTACACACTGCAACATACTACATTTCATCAAAATACAATGCTCCTTTCACATTTTTGTGTGAAGAGGGTACAATTGAGATTGATTTTTCTTTTCTTTCTACCATCACTACACATTGTCTAAAAATCCGTTGTAACACCTAGTAATAGAACTTTGTATGTTGATTAAGCACTTATTTGTATGTCTGTATCCACTAGACTCTAAAATCATAAAGGAAATAGTGTAGCTTATTCACTTGTTTTAACCTAGTGCATCCTGAATTTCTAGAAAATGACTGGTATTCATCAATTGATTCAAAGAATGAATGAGTTAATCAATTCTCCACTGATCACTAAAACAAAGTATAAAATAATGCTTAACACTGAAGTACATTTACTGAACATTCATTCCATTTCTCCTTTCTTCTTAGCTGGATTGTGAACACATGTCTGAAGAGGTCTAGTTCCTTTTAGTTTTAAATATATATGATATGAACTGGTTTAGGCATTCCTGTGCCTTCTTCTAAGACCATACCAAAAATATTTCTCAAATTTTCCTTTGCTTAATTGTCTTGTGCTTTTCCTGCTTGCAAAAGCAATGATTAAAGATAAGTCTGACCCATGGGAATGTGAAAGGAAAGGAATCAACTAGAAGAATAATTATTCAAAAAAACACAAAAGAAATTTCTCATCCTATGCTATATTGGTTTTAAGTTAAGTTGCAGCAGTAAATGTCCCAAAGTTTTCTCACCTTGACACGTCTTTCCATTGAGCATGAGCTGATAGCCAGGTGGACAGACACACTGGTAGCTCCCAAAGGTGTTTTTACACTCATGCTGGCAGGCGTCTGTATTTTCACATTCATCAATATCTGTGCAGAAAGAAAGCAGGGTATGTAAGTGCACAAAACAAAGGCAGAAACTGTGACAGAATCAACTATAAACAAGCTTTTGACATACTGTACACAACTTAGTGATTTTATACTCATGTGTTTAAAAATGCTCAAAGTGGTTTCATATCAGGATCTGTTTTTAATGGAGTCCAATATAAGCTGTCCAGTATTATAAAATGTGAACATCTCTTTTGTGTATAAATGTATTTGAGCTGAAACTCCAACCTAGCCAATTTCAATGTTACTTAAGTAAGATTAGAACAACAGATGAAACAACTGTGCAAGATCCCAAACCACTAAGGTGCTAAACTCTGGACAGAACAGTAGAATTTACCTAAAAGATAGTTTCTATTGAGGTTAACTGGAAAAAGAAATATTCTTTTCTACTTTATTTAAACTTTAGTTGCCTCTCTCTCTCCAACAGGCATGTATAACTTTCCCATCTGCAGATATCATTTAGTGGAGGTGGTTTTATCTTTGCAATAGGAATATTTATCCAGCTTATACAATTATAAAGTATTCCACTAATGACAACTACATATACATAGTTGCTCTGTTACTTTGGGCCGGCCACTTAACTTCTCAAGGTCTCAGTTGATTATTCTGCCAAGAGGAGTCATGGACACAGTCTCCTTATTTCACACAGGTTTGTTGGAAGGTGCAAATATAATAAGATATGAAAAACATTTTATAAACTATAAAGAGCTAATCTACCTGCTATCACTAAACAAAATTAAGAAAACAGTAATAAGAAGGACGGTTAGAAAGACAGTTAAAAATTCATTGCTATTTGCTTTCAGAATCAGGGATGGGATTTGAGAGGCCTAGATTTACTGACCCAACTGTGTTCTGCCTAATGGTAAAATTGGCCAACCAGTGTTAGAAGAAAGAGGAGAAGATGGTATGAAATGGGAGCAGTAGGGCTGGAAGTAAAGGGAAGAGAAAGTGAAAACCTAGAGATGACTCAGAGCAACAGAACCTGTTCATTCTGCAGGTGCTCAGATTATAACTGCAGTGACTCAATCTGTTAATGACAAATACTCATCAAATATTTGTCATTGTTTTTGCCCCATTTTAGTTAACCCAAGCATTCACTGCAGCACTTGAGTTATTTTTACATTTTCCCTTTATAATCTGCTTTAACAAAAATAACAACAGAAATGTAAATCATGTTGAACTCCATTTAAAGTGGCCCCAAGTGTGATTTCTATGTTCAGAAGCAATGTTTCATTCATTTTCCCTAAGAAGCTTTGGAATAAAGTCCTTAAAAAGCTAAATTTTAGCCCAAGTCTAACAAAATGCCATGATGTTAATCTGAATCTTTTGTAATCTGTCTTTCCCAGATGGTTAATTAAAGAAAGACATTTGGTGTTTACTGCAAGTTGCTCGTTACATAATTCCAAAGCTGTCTGCAATCACAGTGTGAATTTCTTTATTAGTACAAACACTATAAAATATTCACTGTATTTTAAGAAATATTTCTAAGCCTATTCAGCGGCCCCCAAGAAAACTTAAATATCCAGTAATAAACTAGTTACAGAGGTTAACTTTAGATTCTCCAAGACTGTTCCTTACTGTGAAGTAGCAACTGCCTCACACAGTAGATTGTTTGGGGAAGGTAATTCACATAAATATGTTAGTATAATATAAACACAGAGACAAAGGAAATGTCCTTTTTTTTTTTTTTTTTTTTTTTACTGCAATGAAACGACAGGGCATAGATTGTGATAGAGAAAAGGAGACATGGTTATCAATTAGCGATGCTTAAAATGATGGACCTTCAGATGATTTAGAAATCACCTAGATGGTGTATGGTGTGGGGAATATTGTCCCCCTCATTTATCAAAGCATAAGCAAAGATTTTTGGTATAGAAAAGAGTTGTCTGAAACAAAGGCAGAGAGTGGGATGTTAACAGGATGTGAAAACTTGTCAGTGGGAATGACTATTTGGAAGAAACTTTGAAAAACGAAACATTAGATGTTAATTCTGTTGAAAGTGAAAAGTTTCACTAATAAATAGGTCAAAATTGTGGGCATAAAAAATTACCCATGAAAAAAACCCAATCAGAACGGTTTGAAGTAGGCTGAGAGCAATGTTTGATATACTCCCAAAAACAGTAGAGTCCACAGGCTTAGTATTAATAATTAAGTAGTATTTGACCATATGTGGAAAAATGTTGAGAGTTGTTAATGAACGTATGAATGTGTCGCATTCAAGAGGTAAAAGAAACGAGCACTGTCCACAATTCAGGGAAGCTGATCACAGGTATAAGAATCCATATACATCATATTAAGCTTTAAGTACTTCAAGACAGTCAGAAGAGTTCTGGGCACATCTGGGGCTAAAAAATAAAGGTATGATCTAGATGGTTTGTAGGTCCAGAAGAGTGGAGGTGATATGAGAAGCTGAGTCCACCTAACAGTGACAAAGGACGCATGTCAAAGAAGACTATGATGCAGGAATAGGACTTGGAGAAGGGCAGAAAAAGAAAGACAAAAATTGAAGTCAGATGGTATTTTTTAAATACGTAAAAGAAATGTTTAACAGAGAGCACATTTGGGAGAGAATAAACGAAGCATAGAGTACCTAAGAAAAGTGCAATAACATGAGGTTGGCATAGGGGTCTTCAAATTTAAACAGAATTTCATTCTTTCCCCTCTTGCCTCCCTGCTCCCTTTAGTTCTTGTTTTCTTATTTCTTTGACCAAACTGTAGGGCTCATTTGTGCTTGCTAATTCCTCTCAGCGTATAGTTCCACGACATGCAAACTGTGGATACTCACAGAAAAGTGAATTATATGAACGGCAGATGGAATTGTTTGCAATTTAACTGAAGGACAGAGTCTTCATTCTGGAGTTGGAAATTACACTTCACTTTTGTAAACAAATTAAGTTACAGACTTGTAAATTTAAAGGTACCAAAAGCACACAATTTAGAACAATGGACTAAAGTTTTGTCCGGACTTACATTATCTTTTCAGTGACTCGCATATACAGAAAATAAATCAAAGGGAGAAGTTCCATGGGGAGTGTGGAACTACAGTCAGGGCAGGGTTGTATGTTGTCATACAGAGCAAGCAGCTGACACAGTAGCAGAGAGTTTCACTTGTAACCCACTACTTGGGCATTCATTGGACAAAACCATAATCCGCTAGTACTGTATTACAGTGGTAATATGTATATTCTCTTTTTTAAAAAAAAACATATTCTGAATGCCACTGCATGTTGCTTCTATATAGCATTAAATTTAGTAACACTTTCAGGGGCGATCAAAAAAAGAGAAATTGCCAACATAAAACAATAAATTATCAGAATGTACACATGTTGATATATCACTCATCTGAGAAAACTGGCAGTAGGTGTAGGTGCCAGAGTCAATGTCTTGAAGCTTTGAGTCATCCCATATCTGAAACCAGGCATAGGTCACTGCACCCAGACTCTCACGGGTGCTTACATCTGCTCAGACTTCGGTCCATAGGAGAACCCACAGAAAGGAAACGGAATACGGCTGACATTTACCTACACATGAGTCAAGGCTCGCCTCAGAGCCTTCGGGGCAAGTTTTCCTAATAGTCCTTCTAGTCCTGGAGAGAGATGTTCTGCTGTTCCTATACTCTGAGTAGGAGCTGTAGAGATGTGAGTACTGTCTGTAATGCTGTTGAGGTTGATAGTTGTTTCTCATGGGGGAGAAGCGTGCAAGGTTATAGCTATTGTATTGACCGCCATAATTTGGCAGCCTCTCCAGTCCAGCGCAAGATTTCCCGTCCCCTAACAAATGTTGTCCTGGTGGACAGACACACTTGAAGCTGCCAGGGGTGTTGAAGCACTGATATGCACAAGGCTTAGGCACTTGTTCACATTCATTAATATCTGCTCGTGTGCCATGATACATAAAAAAGAAAAAAAAACATAAACACATATACACACAGAAAACACAGGAATAAAGAATCAGTCTGTGAAACAAACTGAAAACATTATGTTACCTTCCAAAGCTGGGAATACAGTAATTTTTCAATTGCTGTAAACTTTTGAAAAAGCTTTCATCATTAAGCTATAAATATATAGAGAGATTCTATGATTCTCTCTAAAGGCTGCTTTACAGTAGAAACAAATAGGGTTACAATGAAAAATGTGATCTTGAATCCAGAAAAACTAGAGTTCAAAGCTAATATAGATCTTAATTTTGTTGTTGAAGAATGCAATCATATCTCTAGTTAGCGTTTAATTATAGTTTTGATTACTTAGGGCTTCTAGTCTTTCATATAATTACAAGTTTTAGATGCAGGAATACTGGTACCACTACAATCAGTTTTATTTTCCTTTTTTCTTTCGAATCAATAATTACTCATGAATAATCATGCTAAGCACATTTTCTTAACAAAAATTAAAAAGAAGGAAATGACACAAAATCATTCTTCCTAAGAAACTCACAAAGTTCAAAAATGAAAGCTATTCTTCTTTCCTAGATCAACACAGAGTATGTACTCAAAACACTTCTTGTAAAGTGAATAAATACCAGAGATCAAAACCAAATTCTTTAATTCATTACCAAAGTACCATGAAAGAAAATAATATAAATAATTAGAATAAAGTAGTAAATTTTGCTTTAATAATTATTTCAGTAGGCAAAAGTTAAAATTAACATTTTTAATCTCTTTAAGGCAATGGCCCTACCTTCTTTACAAATTTATCCCCCAGCCTAATTTCTGACATTCAGCTTCAGGTCAAACAAGTGAAAAACTGAACATATTTCATTCTGCTAGGTCACTGTAATAACTGATCAAAATGTTAAATTATATATAAATTACAATACCTAAATAGAAGACTAAAATGACACGCATTTCTATTAAACAGTATTTATTTTAAAAGGGTTCATAATAATGATACTACTATAAACATTTGCTATGCACAAAGTACTATGCTAGGAACTACATAAAGACAGTACTAAATTTTTATGGAAAAATTCACTATAAAGACAGAACAGGCTTGTCTCTTTGTGGCTATAAAGACAGGTTGTCTCTTAAATAGATAACCAAGGCATCCAATTTTAAAAGTATAATAGCATGCAAACCAGAAGTCAGTATTTAAAAGCTCAACACAATTTTTTTGCTGCATGTAAATGTAAATATTCTGAGGTAGAATATTTTATAGGTCAGTTTCTTGATTATAAATGTGTTAATTTAAAAAAAAACATATGGTTCCCTTCTTAAAGATATTTTCTCTCTACCTCCCTTACTTTACACTCAATTATAACTGAGATGAAAACAAATAGGCAATTGGAAGAATTAAATGAGATTCTTAGCACCAGGAATGGTATATAGTATGCGCTAAATATATGGTAGATAAAGTGCTAATTACCAATTCCCTTAAAAGGTGTTTATATTTTAATCCCTTGTAACTAAACCCTCATAGTACATACAAATATACTTCACATTCAAATAAAGTGTATCTATACAAACATATCATGTGCATAGCAAGACAGTGAGATAATCTTCATAATTAAGTTGTCATGGTAATTATACCACACCTCACTTTGATATGTGTAGTTTATAGTAAGCATTCTGTAAGTAGTTATTATTATCACTTGAAAGTCAGTGTAAGTCCCACTCAATATGAAATCTCTAAGAAGTAATTCAAACTGTGTAATGGATTACTTAAACCAACCTACTCTTCTAAATGTAGCAAGAAAGCATTTGAAGATACAGTGGTCCTAATCAAGATGGTAGGGGTGGGTAATTACATTAACAGTTTTATTAACTCAATAAGAGTTTCTGTTAACTTACCCAAACAGGGTCTTCCAAGTCCTTGAGACCGGTACCCTCTTGGACACACACAACGATAGCTGCCTCTTGTATTCTCACATATCTGGTTGTATCTGCACTGATGGGTCCCATCTTTACACTCATCAACATCTATAAACATGGAGGCAATAAAAAGCAATAACATTTCCTCTTTTAAAACCTGAGGTCACTATATTTAAAATGAACTTTTTAACTGATTAGAATGTTGCATTTCTTACCATGTGATTGAACCCCGGAGTCAGAAAAACTGGGTTCAAGTCCCAGCTCTGTCACTTATTAGAAAGCTTAGTTGCTCAGTGTCCAACTCTTTGTGACCTCATGGTCTGTAGCCAGCCAGGCTCCTCTGTCCATGGGGATGCTCCAGGTAAGAATACTGGAGTGGGTTGCCATGCCCTCCTCCAGGTCACTTATTAATTGGCTTCTTTTCCTCTTTCTGCTCCCTACTATGGATAGAGTTTTGTTCTCAGCTTTCTCTTCCCTTCTCTATAACCCTCCTCCTTTTGCCATCTTATTTATACTATTGACTCTAATGAGCTTCCTGGTGTAGGTCTAGAGCAGCCGTACCACACTGCTTCTTATCTACAGACTCCGATTTCTAGCTGCTAGCTGGCCATCTCCATCACCATATTTTACTAGAACTTCAAACTCAGCATGTTCAGAGTATAATTACTCTTAGCATTACTCTCATTTTGATAACAGCATTCTATTTTCCCAAACTGTAAACAACAGAGTTATCGTGAATTTATTCCCTAAATTTCCAAGACTGAGTAATTCTACTTCTTTCAAACAAAGCCATGTATCCCCGTTTTCCATTTTCATGTAGCGATATTTTTGCGATATCTTCTTAAACAGTCTTCTGATCTTTCAGCTTATCTTATTTCTAATTGATCTTATATATAACTAGAGTCAATATTCTTAAAAATACAGTTACAGATAACAGTATATGATGCTATGAATTGGCTACTGTTCATAGGAATTTAGAAAAATATTTACCTATATCCATATTGCTGAAAATGGTCTTTGCAATCTGATAGTCCACCCTCCCATTTTAAAAAAAGTATACTAAACCTCCTTGTATCTCAACAAAGATCAACAAGTGGTCACTACTCCTTCATTTATATCTACAATCTCCCCTCTCTCTTACATTATTTTGAAACAAATCCAAGGCATATTTTAACTTTATTAATGTTTCAGTACTAAATTCTTAAAATGTCCCATTTTAAAAATGAGAAACATCTATGTTCCTCAACAGAAACTCAAATTTCTGTGTCATTTTAAGACTTGTTCAAGGTCAGAGAGCTGTTAAGAAGGATGAATTTTAACATGTTCTCCCTAACTCCAGCTCTTTCCCTTTCATACAGGGCTATTTTTCTTTCCTTTTACTACCACCTCCACATATTAACATCCCATTCAAGGATAATTTAAATATGATCACTTGCATGACATGGCTGTTAGTCCTCCTATTAGATATGAGCACTCTTTTGAGTACTCTTACACAATTTTATCTGTACCTCTTTTTTTTTTTTAAATGAGCTTTCTTTAATTTTTGGCTGTGCTGGGTCTTCGTTGCTGTGCACAGGCTTTCTCTAACTGCGGGAAGCGTAAGCTACTCTAGTTGTGCAGCACGGGCTTCTCATTGCAGTGGCTTCTTTTGTTGCGGAGCACAGGCTTTAGGGCGCATTAGCTTCAGTACTTGCAGCGCGAGGGCTCAGTTGTGGTACATGGACTTAGCTGCCCCGAGGTATGTGGGATCTTCCTGGACCAGGGATTGAACCTGGGTCCCCTGCTTTGGAATATGGATTCTTATCCACTTAGACCATCAGGGAAGTCCTACTTTTACCTCTTTTATGGCATTTCATCTTATATTAATGTTTCCTTTTTTTTTTTCTTTTGGTGAGGCGAGTGGAGTTGGCTGATCTATCCCAGGCGATTTTAAGTACATGAGGGCAGGAATGCTATCTGCTTCAGTTCTGTAAATTGTGAAGCTCACAGTTCTGCCAACTATGGCAGACTAGCACAGAATAGGCACACAAAGAACAAACTTAGGGAGAAATATAATTTACTTCATTGTCTGGTCATTGATTTAACATTTAAAGAATATTTAGTTTTAAAATAATTATATTTTGAACTTTTAATAAGTCTCTACAAACAAGTTTTTCTTAACCCCTCCAATGAAATTCTTAACATATATGCTAAATTTCATATTAGAAATTATGTGAGATAATATTAATGTATGTGGATATTAAACTATATAAACCAATTGTATAATTCATGGGAGCTCAAAATGGTCTGAGTCTCTTGGGTGAGCTTTCATTTCCTGGTATGGTCATGATGCTAGGACTTCAGAGCTCAACCATAAGAGAAGTTGGTAGTAAAAAACCTATAGAAAAAGATATTTCTTTGTTGGATGAAATTTATTCTAATCATTAGTTTTAAGCAAGGATGCCTTATCTGGCTTGTTCACAGTAAATGGATCTCAGTCACTGAAATAGCCAGACACTCACCAATGCAGGTTCCGTTTTCTGCCTTGGTCATTCCATTTGGACAGAGATCAATGCATTTATAGCCACCGCGAGTGTTCTTGCAATGCTGATCTGGTCTGCATACATTCTGTCTACACTCATTTATATCTTGATAATAGAACAAAGATAATGCAGATTGAGAAAGTGATTTCTTCCACTTTTTCATAAAAATATGCCTTTGAATTTTAAAGATAAATAATATAGATGATTATATAATCATGGTATAAGGTTGAAGTGTTTAAATCCATCAAGGTATGTAACACACTTTATTTTAGAACATCATGATAAAAACTAAAAATATTATAGATGGAAGCCATGCCAAAACATTTCCCCCTCCTAGAAAAATAAAAATTATATGTATATTTAATTGCTAAGTTGTGTCCGACTCTTTGCAACCCCATGGACTGCAGCCCACCAGGCTCCTCTGTCCATGGGATTCCTAAGCGAGAATACTGAAGTGGGTAGCTATTTCCTTCTCCAGGGAATCTTCCTGACTCAGAGATTGAACCCGTGTCTCCTGCCTTGCTGGAGACACCAACTTAGTCACCAGGAAAGTTGTATATTATATATAACTATGTGTGTGTGTGTTATTGCTCAGTCGTGTCCCACTTTTCTTAACCCCATGAACTATAGCCTGCCAGACTCCTCTGTCCATGGAATTCTCCAGGCAGAATACTGGAGTGGGTAGCTATTCCCTTCTCCAGGAGATCTTCTGGACCTAGGGATGAAATCTGGGTTTCCTGCATTGCAGGCAGATTCTTTATTGTCTGAGCCACCAGGGAAGCCCATATATAACCATATATACACATATATTATAATTTTGTGAAAAATGGTAATATAATACAGAACATGTTAAAAATGGCTGTAAAATTGGAAACTGAAACCTGTAAAGTACAGCATTTGTTTCCTTTTGTTTTTGGACGGATCACATAAACGATGCATGGAAGTGCCCTCTATCACACACGGATTCGATCAGACAGCGTTAAGACGACATCACTGCTTTGAATTCGTAGCCCTGTCCTTACCCACACATTTTCTGCCTTTGAGCTGATACCCAGGTTCACATCCACAGTGAAAACTTCCTATGGCATTGAAACAGCGGTGGTGACAGGGGCTGGATTCTTGACATTCATTAATATCTGTTAAATAAAACAAAACTTTTATTACATGCTGTGAGAAAACAGGTTTATCCCAAATGTTTAATATTTTAGTGATCTTTGATCAGTATTATGTTTAAGATCTTCCCTAAAAAGAATCCAATCTAACTGCTCTCAAGAGACCTGCTAGATAATTAATAGAATTAACTGCTAGTGAGGGTTTCTCTCTTTAACACTCTCCCAAGATTGACATTTGCTATTGCTTCAGAGCTATGTTGATGTAATACTTCTGTAGTTTAACTATTTTGTTTATTATATGGCTCCCATTCCTGTTTTTAGGAACTTTCAGCCCTGGAACATAGCTGACAGAATGAAGTACTGAAAATAAATAATAATAAAGTTAGGGTCTTCTGCAACATCTTTTGAAATTTGAACTTTCTTCAGGATTTTTACTATTATTAGCCTGATGCAGGTCTTTATCACCTTGTGCTCAAATGACTGCAGCAACTTCAGCTTTTATCCTCATCTGTAGTCATTGCCGAGTTAATCTTTGTGAACATCATCTGGGTCACAGTGTAATGAAAAAAAAAGTGCAACGGTGAATTCCCCCAACTGATGCGTACGTGCTTGTATTTTGTTCCTTCTCTTTTCTCATTCCTTCTGTTCCCAGAAAAAGGGAGACGACTACTTCCATTTAAGAAAGGTTCCTCTACTTGAGCTTTTGATCTCTGTGGTCTGTCTTCTCCTTCCTCACTAAGATGAGAACTGTGGTCCACCAAGCATTTCCTCCTCTCATATGTTCCTAAAGCTCTTCATCCTTACTGCCATCTTTCCTATAACCCTGCAGCCATAATCAAATCTTTCCTTTCTCCACAGAGTCCCTCTCTCAGGTCTATACTCACCTGCCACTTCTCTACTGTCCTATTCCAAACCCTTAGAAGAACAAAACATATTTTAGGGTCTTTGTGTTCTCATCTTACATTCCTAAATTTGAGATTTCCAGTATCTTATTTTGTTCTTATGTTCTATTTCAAATCTTCTAATTTAATCTTTCAAAATCTGTACATGTCATATAAATGCACAAAAGTGTTAACTTTTTTTTTAATTAAATTTTTATCTTGTATTGGGCTATAGTTGATTTACAATGTTGGTTAGTTTCAGGTGTATAGTAAAGTGGTTCAGTTACATATATACATGTATCCATTATTTTCCCATATAGCTTATTACAAACTATTGAGTAGTGCTCCCTGTATTATGCAGTAGGTCTTTGTTGATTATCTCTATTATATATGTGCGTGTGTGCTAAGTCACTTCAGTCGTGTCCAACTCTTTGTGACCCTATGGGCCTTAGCGTGCCAGGCTCCTCTGTCCCTAGTATTCTCCAGGCATGAATACTGGAAAGGATTGACATTTCCTACTCCATGGCATCTACCTGACCCAGGGATCAAACCTGCATCTCTTATGTCTCCTGCATTGGCAGGAGGACTCTCTACCACTGGTGCCACATGGGAAGCCTATATAATACTGTGTGTATCTTTATCCCAAATTCCTCACTGATCTCCTCCTCCCACCTCTTCCCCTTTGGTAACCATAAATTTGTTTTCTGTGTCTGTGGGTCTGGCTGCTTTGTAAATGAGCTCACTTGTATCATCTTTTTAGATCAAATGTGTAAGTGATGTCAATAATATTTGTCTTTCTCTAGTTTATTTACTTTGTATGATAATCTATGTTGCTGCAAATGACATTATTTCATTCTTTTTATGAGTGTGTAATATTCCATTGTATATATGTACCACATCTTTATCCATTCATGTATAGATGGACATTTAGGTTGCTACCATGTCTTAGCTACTGTAAATAATGCTGCAGTGAACACTGGGGTGCATGTGGTTTTTCAAATTATTATTTTCTCCACATATATGCCCAGGAGTGCCCACTGGTGGATCATATGGTAGTTCAATTTTTAGCTTTTTAGGGAACCTCCATACTGTTCTCCATAGTGGCTGTACCAATTTATATTCCTACTAACAGTTGGGAGTATTCCCTTTTCTCCATACCCTCTCCAGCACTTACTTGTAGACTTTTTAATGGTGGCCATCCTGACTGGTATGAGGTGATACCTCACTGTAGTTTTGATTTGCATATCTCTAATAGTGATGTTGAGCATCTTTTCATGTGCTTTTTTGGCCATCTGTATGTCTCTGAAAAATGTCTGTTTAGATCTTCTGCTCATTTTTTTGACTGGGTTGTTTGCTTTTTCATATTGAGCTACATGAGCAGTTTGCATATCAATCCCTTGTCAGTTGCATCGTTTGAAAATATTTTCTCCCATTCTGTGGGTTATCTTTTTGTTTTGTTTATGGTTTCTTTGCTGTGCAAAAGCTTTTATCTTTAATTAGGTCCCATTTGTTTGTTTTTATTTCAATTACTCTAGGAGGTGGATCCAAAAATATATTGCTGTGATTCATGTCAAAGAGTATTCTGCCTACATTTTCCTCTAAGTTTTATAGTGTCCAGTCTCATATTTAGCCTTTAATCCATTGAGTTTATCTTTGTATTTGGTGTTAGAGAATGTTCTAACTTCATTCTTTTATGTGTAGCTGTCCAGTTTTTCCAGAACAGATTATTGAAGAGCCTGTCTTTTCTCTATTATATATTCTTGCCTTTTTGTTATAAGTTATTTGGCTATAGGTGTGTGGGGTTTATTTCTGGGTTTTCTATCCTGTTCCATTGATCTGTATTTCTGTTTTTGTGGCAGTACCATACTGTTTTGATTACTGCAGTTTTGTAGTATAATCTGAAGTTAGGGAGCCTGATTCTCCCAGCTCCATTTTTTTTAGAATTGCTTTGGCTATTTTGAGTCTTTTATGTTTCCATACAAATTTAAAAATCTTTGTTCTAGTTCTGTGAAAAATGTCACTGGTATTTTGATATTAACTGCATTGGAATCTGTAAATTGCCTTGGGTAGTGTAGTCATTTTGACAATGTTGATTTTTTTTCAATCCAGGAACATGGTATATCTTTCCATTTACTTGAATCATCTTTGATTTCTTTCATCAGCATCTTGTAGTTTTCAGAGTACAAATCTTTTACCTCCTTAGGTAGATTTATTCCTAGGCATTTTAATCTTTTTGCTGTGATGGTAAATGGGATTGTTTCCTTAATTTATTAAGTAACTTCTAATTTTTTCTGATCTTTTGCTGTTTTATAGAAATGCAACAGACTTTTGGCTATTAGTTTTGTATCCTGAAATTTTCCCCAATTCGTTTATGAGCTCTAGTAGTTTTCTGGTAGCACCTTTCGTATTTTCTATGTATAGTATAATGTAACCTGCAAAGAGTGACAGTTTTACGTCGTCTTTTCCAATTTGGATTCCTTTTCTTTCTTTCTTCTCTGGCTTCCATGACTAGGACTTGCAAAATTATATTGAATAAAACTGGTGAGAGTGGACATCCTTGTCTTGTTCCTGATCTTAGAGGAAAAGCTTTCAGCTTTTCTCCATTGGGCATGATGTTTGCTGTGGATATGTCATATGGCTTTTATTATGTTGAGTTAAGTTCCCTTTATCCCCACTTTCTGGAGAGTTTTTTCATAAAGGGATGTTGATTTTTCTCAAAAAGCTTTTTCTGCATATATTGAGATGATCATATGGCTTTATTCTTCAGTCTGTTACTGTGGTATATCACACTGATTTGCAGATATTAAAAAATTCTTGCATCCCTGGGATAAATCTCATTTGATCATGGTATATGAGTCTTGTAATGTATTGTTGGATTCGGTTTGCTAATATTTTGTTGCGGGTTGTTGCATCTGTGTTCATCAGTGATATTCATCTGTAAGTTTCCCTTTTCTTGTGGTTTCTTTGTCGTGTTTTCATATCAGAGTGATGGTGTCCCCATTGAATGAGTTTCAATTTCAGTACTTGTGATTGGTCTGTTCATGAAAGTAACTCAGTCACATCCGACTCTTTGTGATTCCATGGACTATACAGTCCATGGAATTCTCCAGGCCAGAATTCTGGAGTGGGTAGCCTTTCCCTTCTCCAGGGGCTCTTCCCAACCAAGGGATCAAACCAAGGTCTCCTGCATTGGAGGTGGATTCTTTACCAGCTGAGCCACAAGGGAAGCCCAAGAATATTGGAGTGGGTAGCCTATCCCTTCTCCAGTAGATTTTCCTGACCCAGGAATCAAACAGGGTCTCCTGCATTGCAGGCGGATTCTTTACAAACTGAGCTATGGTTTGTTCATGTTGTCTATTTATTCCTGACAGTTTTGGGAGACTGTACTTTCCTAAGAATTTGTTCATTTCTTCTAGGTTGTCCATTTTATTGGCATATAGTTATCTGTAGTAGGCTCTTACAATCCTTTGTATTTCTGTGGTATCATTTGTAATTTCTCCTTTTTTACTTCAATAATTTTATTGATTTGAGCCCTTTCCCTTTTTTTGATGAGTTTGGCTAAAGCGATATCAATTTTATTTTTTCAAAGAACATCTTTTAGTTTAACTGATATTTTCTATTGTTTTTTGTCTGTATTTCATTTATTTTTGCTCTGATCTTTATGATTTCTTCCCTCCTACTAATTTTGGGTTTTGTTTGTTGTTCTTTCTCTAGTTGCTCTAGGTGTAAGGTAAGTTGTTTATGTGAGATTTTTCTTGTTCCCTGAGGTAAGACTGTATTGCTACAAACTTCCCTCTTAAACTGCTTTTGCTGCATCCCGACATTTTTGGATCGTTGTGTTTTCATTTGAGTCTTTTTTGATTTCCTCTTTGATTTCGTCAGTGATCCTTCTTTTTTTTTTTTTTTTTTTTGTCATTTAGTCTCCATCTGTTTATGTTTTGGGCAGTTTTTTGTTTTTTTTTAAATAGTTGTTGTCTAATTTCATAGTGCTGTGGCTGCAAAAGAAATTTCAATTTAATATGCCAGGGTTTTCTTTGTGGCTCAGTATGTGATCACTCATGGAAAATGTTCCATATGCACTTGAGAAGAATGTGTATTCTGCTACCTTTGGATGAAATGCTCTATAAATATGAATTAAGTCCATCAGGGCTAATGTGTCCTTTAAGGCCTATGTTTCCTTATTGACTTTTTTCTCTGATCCATTCATTGAGGTAAGTGGGGCATTAAAGTCTCCCACTATTCTTCTGTTACTGTTGACCTGTGTTACTTGTACTTATGGCTGTTAGCATTTGTCTTATTTATTGAGGTGCTCCTATGTTGGGTACATGTATATTTGCAACTGTCTTCTCTTATTGGATCGATCCCTTGATCATGTAGTATTCTTTGTCTTTTGTAACAGTCTTTATTTTGAAGTCTATTTTGTCTGATATGACTGTCACTACTCCAGCTTTCTTTTAATTTCCATTTGCATGGAATACCTATTTCCATTCCCTCACTTTGTCTGTATGGTCTCTAGATATGAAGTGGGTCTCTTAGACAATATAGATGAAAGTAATTATTAGTATGTATGTTCTTATGGCCATTTTGTTAATTCTTTAGGATTTGCTTTTGTAGGTCCCTTCCTCTTTTGTTCTCTTCTATTGTGATTTTATAACTATCTTTGGTGTTGTGCTTGGATTGATCTTTCTTTTTTGTGTATACATCTATTGTAGATTTTTGGTTTGCAGCTATTAATACCATGAGGTTTTGATATAGCAGTCTGTAAACATACAAGATTGTTTTAAGTTGCTGGCCTCTTCATTTCAAATGCATTTCTAATATCTGGCATTTGCACTCTCCTGATGATTGCTGGTTTGATACCATTTTTGTTTGTAAATGATCTTCTATCCTTACAGTTTGTTTGACTTTACTGATGAACTTTCCCATTTATAATTTTCTTTTTTTTTAGTTGTGGCCTTTTCTTTTCCATCTAGAGAAGTTTCTTCAGCATATGTTGTAAAGCTGGTTTGGTGGAGCTAAATTCTCTTAGCTTTTGCTTGTCTATAAAACCTTTGACTTCTCTGTTGAATCTGAATGAGAGCCTTGCTGGGTAGAGTATTCTTGTTTATAGGTTTTTCCCTTTCATCACTTGAAATATATCATGCCAGTCCTTTCAAGCTGCAGAGTTTCTGCTCAAACGTCAGATGATAACCATATGGGGATTCCCTTGTATGTTACTTGCTGCTTTCCTTTTGTTGCTTTTAATATTTTCTCTTTGGTCTTTAATTTTTGTCAGTTTGATAAATATGTGTCTTGGCATCTTCCTCCTTGGGTTTATCCTGTGTGGGATTCTGTGCTTCCAGGACTTGAATGTCTGCTTTCCCGTGTTAGGGAAGTTTTTGGCTATTTCTTCCAACTATTTTCTCAGGACCTATCTCTTCTCCTTCTGTGACCGACCCCTTTAATGTGAATTTTGGTGCTTTAATGTCTGAGAGGTCTCTTAAACTGCTGTCATTTCTTTTCATTCTTTTTTCCTTATTCTGTTCTGCAGCAGTGATTTCCACCAATACCAATCTCTCTTCCAGTTCGCTTAACTTGCTCTTCTGCCTCATTTATTCTGGTACTGATTCCGTAGAGTATATTTTTCATTCCACTTACTGTATTGCTCAACTCTGAGTTTTTTTTGTTGTTGTTGTTTGTTTTTTTTTTTTTTTTAGTTTTCTAGGTCTTTGTGACACATTTCATGTGTCTTTTCAGTCTGTGTCTCCATTGTCTTTCTGAATCTTGGATCATCTTTACTGTCATATCTGAATTCTTTTTTAGTCTGATTGCCTTACTCCACTTCACTTTGTTGTTCTTCTGGGCTTTTATCTTGTTCCTTCAGTTGGAACATACCTCTCTGCTGACTCATTTTGTCTGACTTTCTGTGTTTGTGGCCTCCTTTTCTCAGGCTGCAGGTATGTAATTATGCTTGCTTCTGGTATCTGCCTCTGGTGGCTGATGATGGTCCAGAGGCTTGTACAGGCTTCCTAGTGGGAGGGATTGATGCCTGCCCACTGGTAGAGCTGGGTCTTGTCTCTCTGGTAGGCAGGTCCATGTCAGGGATATGTTTAAACATAGCTGTGAGCTCAGGCTCTAGGCAGTCTGTCTGCCTTTTCACCCTGTGGGTTCTTTGGCCAGAGGTGTCCAAGCACAGGAGCCTGCAGTCTGTTGGGTGAGCCCAGGTCTTGCTATTGAGACCTCTGAGAAAGCTCACGCCAATTAATATTCCCTGGAGCCTCTGCCTCTAGTGTCCTTGCCCACATAATGAGCCTCAGCTGACCCCTCCCCTCCAAAAGACCCTCTGAGACCCACAGGTAGGTATGGCTCAGGCTCTTATGTAGTCACTGCTTTACTGTATGTCCCAGGGCATGTAAAACCTTGTGTGTGCCTCCAAGAGTGTAACGTCTGTTTCCTCCCAGTCCTGTGGAGCTCCTGGCCTTCAAAGTCAAATGCTCTGGGGGCTCTTCCACCCAATGTCAGACTCACAGGCTAGGGAGCCTGACATGTGGAGCTTAGCACTCTCACTCCATGGGAGAACCTCTGTGATATAAATATTTTTCACTTTGTGATAGGAATCAAACTTGACTGTATCACAAATATGCTCCTTCTATCATTTCACTGTGGCTTCTTCTTCATCTTTGGATGTACAGAATATCTTTTCTGGTAGGTGTCAGTCTTTTTTGTTCAGTGGTTAGTTGTAAGTTTGGTGATTTCATGAGAGGAGGTGAGCTCAAGTCCTTCTACTCCACCATTTTGTCTTCTCTCTGCTCTGTGATCATATACTTTGAAAAGATTTTCTTTGTGCGGGTTTTCTTCTTCTTTTGCTTAGCCTCCCTTATCCTTTTTACGCTTCTTGTTCACCAAAGCCAACCTACATTAACAATCTAATATAAATAACATCTGTAGTTAGTATAGAAATGGTAATAGCATATTTCTTTTATGTACACCTATAGCTCTCCCTAAATATATAAATACACTTCCTTTTTTCTTTTGTTACTGTTTTCCAGTCACATAATCTTTTCTACACAAGTTACATATGCTTTCCTACATCTTAGTATCCTCACTAACAGATGTCTCATGGAAATTCCTCTAAGCCAAACAGTAGAGCTTCATCCCATTCTTTATAACGGCCACACAGTGGTTTATGGTATAGATATGCCATAATTCATTCATTCTTTCTACTATTGATAAGAATTTAGCTTTGTATCCACTGTGCCTTTCCTTGGAAAATCCAGACAGCAGCTTTATTCATAATTGCTAAAACTTGAAGTGCCAAGGTGTCCTCTGGTAGGCGAATGGATAAATAAATTGTGGTAGAGTCATCCAATGGGTTATTTTTCAGCACTAAAAAGAAAGCAGCTATCAACCGATGGAAAGACATGGAGGAAACATACATGTGTATTACTAAGTGAAAGAAGCTGACCTGAAAAGGCTACATACTGCCTAATTCTAACTATATGACATTATGGAAAAGGTGAAGCTAGAGAGACAATAAAAACATCAATATTCTCAGAGGTTGAGGGAGGGAAGGATGACTAGGTGTGACATAAATTTTTTGGGTAGGGAAACAATCCTGCATGATACTATAATGCAGGATACATGACATTGGAATATAGAACATCAAGAGTAAATTCTAATGTAAACAATGGATTTTTGGTTGTAATGATGTGTCAGTGTAGGTTTATCCTTGGTAAAAAATGTACCACTCTAGAAGGAATTTGATAGTGGGGGAGGCTGTGAAGGAGTTGGGGCAGGGAGAATTTAGAAAATCTCTTTCCATTCTACTCAAATTTGCTGTGAATCTAAAATTCCTCTAAAAAGTAAGTTTTATATCAAAAGTCCTGCAATAAATAGCAGTCTTATGAAATGGAGGGTTTTTTTTAATAAGAGAAAAGGTTTATTTCTATGCACATAGGTGCCAACCAAAAAAGTAACATGTTTCATTGTGAAAGTTAAAGGCTTATAAACCAGACCTAACAGCAGAAATGAAGAGGGGATAATTGACTTCTATGATAAGAACAGACAGGGTTCTTTAGAAAACAATGAGATAAAAGAGATTGTATGATAATGTTTGTCTGTACAAGGATGAGTGATTTTTGCACCTTCTTCGGGTCATGAAATACCCTGCAGAAGAGATTTATGGTAGGGTTACTCTATGTCTCTCTCCTGGGACTAGACTCTACCCTGAAGAGGTAATTGATAGTCATGGTCATTTCTCAGAAGTTTCTGCTTTTACTCAGGTGAGGGGAGCTCTAAGAAGACTTTCTTGTACATCTGTTGAATCTCAAGTATGAAACATTTTATTAAGATCATGCTGTATGATCTCCTCTCTCTAGTATCATAGGCAAGTTTTATTCAAAATCACTGTTGTTACAAATACTTAAAATAGCCATAGAATATTACATTTAAATATTTTACTGTGAAGCTCAATCTATTAAATGGAGTTCACCCTAAATGGTCCAATAGGCAGGGTTTTTAACTCTTAGTATAATGAAGATAAAGCAAGGGCTTCCATTTGTATACCTTGACAACTCAGCCCATCACTGGTTCTTCGAAAGCCAATTCCACAGCGGACTACACAGCGATAGGATCCAATGGTATTATCACAGTCCTGACCAGCATGGCAGGTGTATCCACCCAAAGCACACTCATCAATATCTGCAACAAAGTGATTCATTTAACAAAGGGGAGTGGGGAAAAAAACCAATTTAAGAACCTGCTGTGAAATAAGAATAAGGAAAGCAATGAGTGACACTTGGAATACACAAGAGCAAGAATGCTGAATTGTGGGGTAGGTCCCTTCAGATGGGTTGAAGAGCTGACAAGCCCCTAGCAGGACAGTGTGTATCTTCAAAGACCAGGCCATCCATCAGACCACTTATAAGTTAGGTGACTGAGAAAAGGTACTTCTTTGTAACATCTGAGTTCTCATTTGTAAAATGAGGATAATAATATCTGTCTCTCAGCACTGCTTTAAAAATTAAAGGAAATAATGTATACAAAGTGCCCAATCCATATGAACATTCCCATAGAAGTTCTTCTTATGTCCTCTTATGTCCCTATTCCCTCTCTCTTTTGTATTTAGACAGAGGCCTCCTTGGGCATAGAGGGAGAAACCCTTTCTTCTTTTCATTTTTTTATTTATAAGTTAGGCTCCTATACAATTTCTAACTTTGAAGCGTACCTAGAATCTGATAGCAATGTGTGATTTCTTTTTTTAATGTTCCTAAAGTCCTACCAGGATTGTGCAGTTCACTTAAATTCTTTATAACTTTATTTTTCCTTGGTGTTATCCCTGTAAAATGCGTATGGTAACAGGCCTGCCTGCCTCTCATCATTGTATTGTGGGGATTGAGTGAATCATTAGAGGCATCCCTGCCCACAGAGTGCCCCATGAGAAGGCAGTGTGTGAGCAGTCTTCTCTCTGCCTTCCTTTTTCAACTTAATGAAGGCAGAGGCAGAAACAGTAGTAAAGAAGAGCCTTGGTCTTGCTTGTCCTAGGTCAGAGATTGCCATGCCCACTGCTTAAATGTGTGGATTAGATTTAGCCGTGTGGCTACCTTGACAAGTTCTTCCATCGGCAGCTATGGTGAGGCCTTTGGGGCAGGAGCAGTAATAGGTTCCCATGGCATTGTGACAGAAATGAGAGCAGGGATTCCCTGCAGCACACTCATCTTCATCTGGAAGAAGAAACAAGACCCAGTTAGTATGGAGAAGCCCTACTTTCAAGGGGTTATTAAAGTGGGTGAAAAGAGTTGCCTGTAGAGGCCAATGAAGGGATCCAATGTAACAGAAAATGCTCCCTGTGCCACAGAATAGAAACACAAAATAAAATTACTTTTGGGGCCTCACATTATCTCTGACAGTGGTTGGATTAATTTTAAAACAACAATGATGAAAGCTAAGACATAATGACCATTTACTGTGATTGAAATGCTTTTTATTATATCTATGTTATCTCAACATTCCTAGGATTCCTATTCTCATTTGCATGCTAAAACTGAGGAACAAAGAGGTTAACTAAATTGCTGAAGGTCACATAGGTCATTATCGGCAGAGCTGGGATTTGAACCTGGACAGTACAGTTTCTAAAGATGACCTTTTTATCACTGTATGATGTTTCATTGCCTAGCAGCAAAAAGAAAGGCACTGTGTATGCCAGTTTGAGCTCCTCTAGCCATTTATTTGGGCTTCCCTGGTGGCTCAGAGGTTAAAGTGTCTGCCTGCAATGAGGGAGACCTGGGTTCGATTCCTGGGTCGGGAAGATCCCCTGGAGAAGGAAATGGCAATCCACTCCAGTATTCTTGCCTGGAGAATCCCATTTATTTAGCTGTTTACTTATCTGTGACTCTCTTGCACTGGCACATGGATGGCACAAGGCAGGTTTAGTCATCAGTCCTCCACCCACAATCCAGCCCTATGCTACAACGGAGCACTTCTAGGGTTAGGTGGCTTAGAGATGAATTACTGCTGTTTCACACGCGTGGCAATCAGGTGGTCAAACAACATTCCAATGTTTGGTTTCTGAGTTCAGTCTACCCCTGTACTTGGTCATGATCCCTGACATACTTGACTGTGAAACTAGCTGAAACGCACGGCTCTGTATCTGTCTTAAATCCAAACCTAGCTCTGCCATCTGATAGCTGAGTGAACTCAGGCACTCAGCTTCTTCACGTCTCAATTTCCTCACCTGTAAAGTGAGACAGAGGACTATTGTGATTAACTAATAGCTAGCAAAATGACAGTAAAAGTCCATTAATGATAGCATGAACAGATTATGAAAAACAAAAATGCATCATTTATTCTTGTACTTACCAGCACAAAAGGGTCCAACCGAGTCTAAGGCAAACCCAGAGGGACACTGATTACTGCGTTCTCCTGCCATAAAGAAAAAAGCAAAATTAACTGACTTGTTAGAACTTTAGCACCTTATTTCTTTCCAGAACCATCCTCCCTGGGAAGATATGTCAAAAGTAAAGGAACACATGAGACAGCAAATGCAATAGGTGAAAACAAGCAGAATGGAAAACCTTTCCTGTTTTTCAACCAAGAACTAAATGAATCATAGTAGAGACTGTTGGAAAGCAGCCAATGGAAGCAGATTTTCTGCTTAAGTAGTTTACATGAATCAAAAGAAAATTAATTATTCTTTAATAACAAAAAAGGATACGAATCAATGTGACTGCCAGGCATAACCACAGGCAAAATCCTATTCTTCCAGCCATTTACTTTCTCTGTTTCCGAAGTTGGAATGGTATTTTGAAAACCCTTAAAATAATTTATGCCAGTAAAAAACAAACTCTAATGAAGAAAACCTCTCCTTTTGTCAGTCTCCAGTTGCACAGTGAAGCATCTGGGGCAAAGTTCTTCTGTGTATAACCAAGTGTTCTCCTTTCCATGTAGTCAAAGCAAGAAGAAACAGGCATATCATTATGGGATAGATGTTAGATTAGCATTAGAAGAAAACATATTAACAAGAGTAGGTAGGTGAGGAAATCTCTTTTCTTATAATGTAACTCTGTTTTGACGGATGTAAGTTATTTTACCAATATATTATAAACATTAATGAGATGCAAAACTTAAACTCATTTTCAAGTTACCAAAGTAATATAAACACACACACACACCTTAAAAGACAATCATTGACATAATAGATTTCTCTTAAGGGGGATTTTATTTAATTCATATAATACACTGAGTTTATATTCAAGCTCTTAGAAATTATCTTAGATTTTCCTTCAATTCCAAATACATGAGATGGTTTACTTTTATTTGCTTTAGGTGTTCTTCATAGAGTGAGGTTGGGTATTTATTTTTCATATTCATTCTACTTTGGAGAGTCTCTGATTACAAAATTATTTAAGCCCTGCTGAGACCATGACACTGTTCAAAACTCTCATACATTTATATTTGTGGGGGGTGGAAGAAATACTACTCCAGTGAATATAGTTCCTTGACTAGAACGCTAAAGCCTTACTTGCTATTTCTAGGTAATCAAACTGTTTAAAACCTTGAAGAGAAAGCAGAGGTTCATGATCCATTTCCTCTCCAAGTGTAAAGATGACCCTGAGGGTATCCAAGCCTTCCTGCATCTTCAAGGGAATGGGGGCAGGGTAGATGGGATGGAAACGTTTGCTAAATGATGGCTGATTGTCACACAGTACTGTGAGCTTCATGTGCTATATTACATTTAAATCTCAGAACTGCCCACCTCCTGTCATAACCAATTTTTAGGTGAAAAATTTGAGACTGAGGTCATGTAAGTAACCGAAAGTCAAAGGTAATAAAATTATAATCTGGAACAAGGATTTAGATGCAAGTCCGTGTGACTTTCAACCACTGAACTCAAGAAAACAATTCAGATGACCCAATCTCATTTCTTTTTTATGGCAGAGTAATATTCCATTATGTATATGTACTACATCTTCTTTATCCATTCATCTGTGAGTGGACATTTAGGTGGCTTCCAAAGTCCTGGCTATTGTAAATAGTGCTGTGATGAACACTGGGTGCAGATGTCTTTTTGAATTATGGTTTTCTCAGGACAAATGCTCAGTAGTGGAATGCTGGGTCATATGGTAGTTCTATTTTTAGTTTCTTAAGGAACCTTCATACTGTTTTCCACAGTGACTGTATCAATCTACATTCCCACAAAAAGTGTAAGAGAGTTCTCTTTTCCTCTACATCCTCTCCAGCAATTTTTATTTATAGATTTTCTGATGATGGCCATTCTGACCTGTGTGAGATGATGATACTTCATTGTAGTTTTGATCTGTATTTCTCTAATAATTAGTAATTTTGATCATCTTTTCATGTGTCATCTGTATGTCTTCTTTAGAGAAATGTCTGTCACATAGAGTGAAGTAAGAAAAATACTGATATTAATACATGTGTATGGAATCTAGAAAAATGGTACAGATGAGCCTGTTTGCAGGGCAGGATTAGAGGCACGGATGTAGGGGATGGATGTGTGGACACCGCAGGGGGAGAGGTCGGTGGGGTGAACTGGAGAGTGGCGCTGCCATGTGTAAAGAGACGGGGAGCTGCCTGCCTGGTGCAAGGAGTTAAGCTCAGGGCTCTGTGATGCCCGAGGTGTGGGGCGGGAGGGAGGGAGGGGTATACGGATACAGGCAGCTGACTCACGTCACTCTGCGGCAGAAACTAACACGATGTGGTGAAGCAGCTATACCCCAACATGAAGTTTTAAAAGGAATACAATTCAGGTGGTTGTAATTCATGCTTCATTTTTATTCACTCATTTACATATGCAGTAATGTAGCCAGTATGTTGTGTACAGCACTGTGTTGGGGCCACAGTTGTGGAAAAATGTGTCACATAAATATAAATTATTATCTGATAGAAGCTTTAGAGTTTTTGTTCTAAACAGGGAGATAGCTTCCATGAGGCGGCATCTGGGAAGTTTGCTGGGAGAGACTTTGGTTGTCCTGATGATGACAAGATTTAATAGGAAGCCTATTTCGTGAGTGGGGTGGACCCCAGGGCAGGTTTTAAATATTGCAATGTGTGGGATAAGGATGCAAGATGAAGATGTGTCCCTTTCCCCAAAAGATTTTTGTGGAATCCAGAAAGCTGTTTGTAATTATCTATGGCTAGAACTCATCTTCCAATTATTAAACATTTTTTGTGTGATTAAAATATACAATGAACTTTCCAGGAATGCAACTGTCATGTAAATGGATGGTTCATTGTACATTGTTTTAGTCGGAATGTTACCAAGAATCACTCAATGTTTCTTTTTTTTTTCGTTTTTAAACATCATACTTGGGCTCTAAATATTGGTTCAGCCATATAAACACTTCTATCTATAATGTCCAAAGATTTTCATATCAAAGTACATAAAATACACATTTTACTTTTATTCTTTCTCTTGTAGGTAAAGAACGTGACTTTGAATTATATCGTGATTTTCTTTTTTGACACAGTAGAAAGGCAATACAAAATGTTTGTGCTATGGTAATATATAATTGTAAAAACATTGACAAGTATAAAATTCTCTGTACCCTTTTCACTTGAGACAAGCTACTGCCAAGATTTTGATGCTGTTCCTTGCGGTCACTTCTATCAGTATGCTATCATATTAGTATACTATCAGAATGTGCTTCAAAAAATTAAGTTAGGATCTTTTTAGACTAATAACTGCCAAACTTTACTGTTAGTATAAGCTATTGGAGGGTTTATTAAAAATATAGATCCTTTGGTTCTACTCCAGTCAGAATGGCAAAGGAAGAAGCCTGGGAAACCTGTGTTTTCAAGCACTGTGAAGATTTCCTTACAGTCACTATGATGTGGGCAACCTGGGTTTGGATCATATAGTAAAGGCTAGATACAGCAGAACCATTCAGGAGCTGTTTTAAATATACCGACTCCAAGGTCCTACCTTAGACTAGGTAAACCAAAATCTTTGTGTCTAGAACTATGAACTATCATCAAGCTCTGTACAAGTCTAACTACATTGTTGGGTCTAAACTAGAACTATGGTTACAAAGAGAGAAAACATGCTGGTTAAGCAACTCAGAATGCAGGCTTGCCCCCTGGTGGTCACTTCTTCCAACACTCAGGAACAATAGCAACCAATGGGCAACTACATCAGCTGGAATTCATAGTATCCAAGAATGTAAGAGGTTTTAATGTCTCACAGAGTTTCCTTCTACCGTGGGACTCAAACCCCTCAATAGACAGAAACCATAAAGACCATCCAGCAGTTTCAAGTTTAGAGGACTTAACACGATTGGGTAGAAAGTACATATGACTGTGCAAAAATCATTTTAATTCCTCTAGTCCCAGATAATATAAATTCATTTTAACCAAAATCTTGTGCTAAAGTTTTTTTTTTTTTTTAAATTGTATGGAGGACTGGAAAAAGTAGAAGTGGAGATTAAATTTGAAAAAGTAGGTGTTACTGGGGAAAAGAAAATATAACTCTTTGTTCCAGTGGCTCTTTTCTCTTGTCCAAGTTAAAGTAACATGCATGACAATAGTAAAATAAGGTGGTGGTGACTGACATGGGTGGAGAAGGTGTGGGGCTATGAGGCTTCTTGAATCTGAGATTAGTTAAAAAAAATGTGAATATATTCTTACATTACTATGACCTCAAATTTGATGAAGCAGTTCTGATGCTGAAGATGAAAACAGTTACATGCACAACTGATGAGAGCAAGGGTAAACGGTGAAAATGAATTTGTGGTGTATGTGCTGAGCATGATAAACAAGATGATGCTGGCTAAATCTACTTGGGTTTATTTTAGGAAAGCCTGCACAAAGCAAAACACACACTCGCCAGACCACTCCGAATCATTTTAGGCACACTCATGGGAGCCTAAGGTCAGTATCAAAGTCATCCAAACAGTGTCTGTAACATAACCACATGCAAGGAAGTATCTCCACGCATCAAAACCCCACAGGATATGGAATGCTAATTGTCATGGTGCCTCTTACAACTGAAAAATGGTACTCATGAACCTATATGCAGGGCAGGAATAGAGAGGTAGATATGGACAATAGACTTGTGAACACAACGGGGGAAGGTGGGAGGGGGGGACAAATTGAGAGAGTAGCACTGAACCATACGCATGACTATACGTAGAGCAGAGAGCTAATGGAAGTGGCTGTGTAAACAGGGAGCTCAGCCCAGTGCTCGCGACGACCTGGAGGAGTGGGAGGGAGGGGCCACATGAATACTTAGGGCTGATTCACACCTGTTTACAGCAGAAAGCAACACAAGGTAAGGCAATTATACCCCAAAATAAATTTAAAAATAAATATTTAAATAAAACAAAAATCAAGAAGGATATCTCAGAGTATAGACACATCAAAACCCACCAGCATAGGGGTACTACTAAGATCAAGAGGAAGTAGTTCGAAAGCTATAATTTCCAAGAAAAATAAATGACAGCTGGAATTCTGGTGATTACTCCCCAGTTTTTAAAAGTTGCTTTTAAAATACAGAAACTTTTTTTTTTTTTTAACTAGGCTTAGATACACCTTTACATGTTTCAGGAATTTAAAAAAACTCTTGTAAGATTCAAAACAAGAACAAATGGGCTTTATTACCTAAAGAAAAATCATCGACACAGGATACCTTTTAAAACTGCTCTGTGTATATAGGTTTGAACAGTAACAACTCCAATATGCTATTAATATATGAAGACGCATATTATCGAACCAAATGTACTAGAATGCTAATTGGATTGGACTTACCATAGGACTGGACTTATAAAACATAGACAACATACATGAAAAACATGTTACGTTCAGTCTGTACCTTGACATCCTTATTTTGAATGGCATCAGTGCAATTCTTTTACCCATTTAGAAAGGACTACATAGCATGAAGAGCTGGATTTCCCCTTAACCAAATTACCTTTGGAAATTGAAGCATGGATTTTAAAACCCAGTGTCTCTTCCAACTGGTTGTAGTCAGATTCCACAGAGGATGCATGAAGTGTTTCTACCAAGAAAGGCATTCTTCCCTGCGCCTCATCATAGAAGACAGTGTGGTTCCATGTGTAAGGGACGCTGATGCCATCAATGGTGAAGAGCCGGGTCGAGGAGGCATACAGCTGCCCAGCACCTGTTTGAATGTAGTCCTCAGTGTAATCCTAAGGAGGACAATACGGATTTGAGGATCAGCATGGCCCTTTTTTTTTTTTTTCTTCTTGAGGGTACTACGATATGTAGAGTGAGCTAAAAATAAAAATGGTGTAGGGTCTAAAATATACAGTTCTAAATAAAAATTATAATTGTATAGCAGTGCTCAAACTTAGTTTGAACCTACCATTGTAACCGCCTTAGTTTCATAATTTTAGTGTCATAAATGAGAGTTTAATAAGGGACTCAGAATTGTTGGTCAAAAGTAAAGTAAAAATGTGAAAGGGCGATTGCTATCATCTTTTAATTTCTGGAGTACTTTTGTGGATGGTCTATAAAATCTTTTATGTAAGATTTACTATTCTCTTTGTCTATAGGAAGTTAAATGGCTTAAATCAACATAGCTCTGATCTCAGTCCTGATAAGCATGGTCATAAAACTACTAAAAGCTTATAAAGACTCCTCCTCAAAGATTTTTAGACAAAGACCACATAGCCATTTCTACCCTTAGTGGTTTAGAGATTTAACCTCCAAAGTGAACAAGGGAAACTATACAAGTTTTCTGTGCTTCTTTAATGATCTTTGACTCTTACTCTTAGCATTACTCCAGTAAACAGTGAAGGCAAGTTACCCTAATGTTTTACCTTCACAGTGACTTCCGCAGGTGACGGTAGCTGCAGGACATAGCCACTCACAATGATATCCACCAGTAGAGCACCATCAGAATCCAAGCCCCGGGCAACATGAGTCATCCGCAAGATTTCTCCTAGGAGTTACAATTGATTCATTTCAACAGCATATATACTGTGTGTGTGTATGAGACACTTCCCACTGGTAAAAAACATCCACCTGCCAATGCAGGTTCGATCCCTGGGTCAGGAAGATTCCCTGGAGAAGGAAATGACAACCCACTCCAGTATTCTTGCCTGGAAAACTTCATGGACAGAGGAACCTGGCGGGCTACAGTCCATGGGGGTCACAAAGAGTCAGATACGACTGAGTATGCACACATGCATATATATGTGTGTGTGTATTTATAAAACATGGTTTGGGTAAGCACATTGCAGATTTTTTATACCAGTTCAGCTATGCTATTGTACTTCACACTTGATTAAATATTAATCACAAGAGAATTAAAATAGCACTTAGTCCCCAAATTAAAGACAGATTTACTGAATAAAAGTGATTTTAAAATTCCTTTTTCTACTTTTTTTTACAAAAATTTTCACCTGATTACACCTATAATTAGGTGAAGGAATCCACACTTTGAATTGACAAGCAATAGCAAGGCAGTTCTACAGAAATGGACTGATCGCCTGTGAGAAGGAGACAGACAGCGTGAACAGGAAGACTGGCAACAGCTACAAGTCTGGCTCCAGCGCTTTGTTCTTTCTGATGCTTTTAGAAACAGCAAACGGACATCTTAAGAAGTGGATTGCCATACAAAGATCCATGTGTCCCGTGGGCTGATTAAAGCTACGGTTTTCCTCAGCCCCCCTACCTTAAAGATCACTGCTACAAAGGCAGACCACCTTCGAAGATACTTCATACGAAGGTCTTTAAAAAGTCGTCTGCCCTTGGAAAAGACAACGAGTTGCTAATCCATATGTATTAAAGCTAAGGATAAAGTGAAAAGTCTTTAGATTTGCTTGCTTATGTTTCCAATTTTTTGATTAAAGAATCCCTATCAGATATCAGAACTGAATCTCCAGTTCAAAGACAAAAACCTTTAATTAATAGCTATGACTCAGCTTCCTGCTCTGCTTGGCCTTCAAAACCCTCTCTAAGGAATTAAAGAGAACAGATACAGGAAAGATAAAGGAAAAAAGAACTTTTAGGCTATAAAAATCACTATACTATCTGAAAACATATGGCCTCTTATAGAGCCATGTCAGTAAAAGTTTATAGGAAAATATAAAGTTGCTTTTATGTCATTTATGATAAGATGGCAACAAAACCTTGAAATTATCCTCTGTGGGAACATATAATGTATTTTTCTAAACTGCCAACTTTTATAGTGATCACATTTTTAAATAGCAATAGGATATTAAGTTCAGTTGATACGAACCAGTTGCAAATTCCACTTGGGTTTCTCTCTTGAAAACTGCATTGGTGAGGGTAAAGCCATTGACTGCTTCTCCTATTTCTTTTGCTGTTGTCCAATAAATGGGATTTAGAATAGAAACTATCTTTCTCATTGCTGGACCTAGAGAAAAAAGGGGTAAATAAGATGTCAAAGCAAAATATTTACAGCCCATTGTTGTTACTCACAGCAAGTTATTCAAAGGGATGAATCCTAAATTTACTTGAGTAACAACAAAAATATCAGCATCTAAAAATATCAGTTTTTAAAAAGAGTTTACCATTGGGATAAAACTAAGGACCATTACACTGCTCAGTAGTAGCATCCCTAGAAATTTTAAGTGGAAATAACAGATGAAGAAGAATGATGTATGTTTTTAAAAAGAGGCTTATTAACAACTTTTATCAGCAAAGAGACTTACCGAGACCGCGAGGTACATTGGTAATTTTGGCATGTATTACTCTAGTATCAGAGTTTGGGCTATCTGTGACCGTGGCGTTAAGGAAAGCAATTCCAAATTCAACATCATTAATGCTTCCAATAACACTTCCTCTGGCTCGCTGGGGCCCACCTATTGCGGGAAGAAAAAACATTCTTGGAAAGGAAACAATTTCATCAACATTACATTGGAGAAAAGAAAGCCAGTATTCAAAGATGCTCCAAATCTTCTCCCAAACATTTAAAATATCATATGACATATGAATTTCAGAGTGAAATAAATAAGCTTTCAAAACATTCTATTCCCATGTAACACTCATCATCCCGCATAAATCTAGGATCCTTCCAATCTATGTACATCATAGTATTATTTCACAATCCAAAGAATACATTCAGCACCCAGTCCCAAAGCCAAAATAAAGTATGTGTTTGGTGACGGTGATGAAATGTTGATAATAATGAGGGTTTATTGAGCATGTCATGTACTACAAGAAGCACATAACATGTGTTAACTCATTCTAGCAAAAATTCTATAAGGTAAGTTTAAATAGCCACAGTTTAAATAAATGGCCAGAATTTGCAGACTAAGAAAATAAAGTTCAGAGCATTCAAGTGGTTGTCCCATGATTACTTAATTAGGAAGCAACAGAATGAGGCTATAAACAGAGATCTTGTCATCAAAATCCATATTCTTTATTTTTTAATTTATTTATCGGGGTACAGTTGCTTTACAATGTGTTGGTTTCTGCTGCTCAACAAAGGGAATCAGTTACATGTATACATATAGCTCCTCCCTCTTCAGCCTCCCTCCCACCCCATCCCACCCTTCTAAGTCATCACAGCGCCGAGGTGAGCTCCCTGTGTCAGAAAGAGAAAAACAAGTTATCCTCCATTAATGCGGATAATGGGGGCTCTAGAAAAATAGTTCAGAAAACCCATGAGAACACAGAAGGAGGTATCACCAATGAAACAACTCCAAAGCCTTGTGACAGGTCACTACCAACATAAATGTGAAGTGTTTAAGGGTTATTGTTCAGTCTTGGGTTTCAGATCAATGGCTTACCAAGCTCTTCATATTATATATATATACTGGAATATGTTTACCTTGAGAAAAACTTGAGAAGAATGTTGTACTTTTAACATTGCTGCAAAGTTTATACCAAGACATTTATGCTGAGCAAGAATCATCCAATCTTTTAAAAGTAGCTTTACAGTAATTTTACGCCTTCTTTCCGTTGTTCAACAAAAATATTGGTTACTAACACATAATCAGTGGCTAAGGAGTCCGTGCTTTGACAAGAAAGGGAAATACACTGAGAAGAAACTAATAGTTGGATTTTTTTTTGCCTATTTCCAGGTTTTTTTCTTTAATTTATTCATTTTTAACTGAAGGATAACTGCTTTACAGAATTTTGTTGTTTTCTGTCAAACATCAAATTAATTTTATCAAAGTATAGTTGATTTACAATGTTATATGTTTCTGCATCCATTCAGAAATATTTAGCAAAGTGAACATTGCCAGGTTTTAAATAGCTTTTTTTAAAAAATTGAAACATAAGGAAAGGATTTTATGAATGACAGCTGAATGGATAAGATTAAAGAAATCAGAATAATCCCATGGAAATGCAAATTATATTCTTGGTATCTGGGTTCAGAGCAGCTAATAACTAAAAATATTCATTATTTGATTCCTTTTACTGAGAAGGAAATGGCAACCCACTCCAGTATTCTTGCCTGGAGAATTCCATGGACAGAGGAGCCTGGTGGGCTACTGTCCATGGGGTCAGAAAGAGTCAGACACGACCGAGCGACTAAATACACACACACTTGAGTATAGTTTAAAGCAATCATAAGGTGTTTCAGATGTTGTTGTCATGTACTATACACTGAGGCTTCTCTGATGGCTCGCTGGTAAAGAATCTGCCTGCCAATGCAGGAGATGTGGGTTTGATCCCAGGTTGGGAAGATCCCCTGAAGGAGGACATGGCAACCCACTCCAGTATCCTTGCCCGCAGACAGAGGCGCCTGGCAGGCTACAGTCCTTAGGGTTGCGAAAGAGTCGGGCATGACTTAGCAACTAAACAACAAATTATATACTGGGGAGAAATACAGTTGTATTCAATCTGAGAAAAGTCAATAAGTGTTTCATCATTTTATTTTGCATTATTTTACTAGTGAGAGAAACAGTTTTTTTCACATTGATTCACCCTTCATGTTCTTGATTATATTCATCTGTTACTCAAGTATTGAAGATACAATGGTAAGAAAGATAAAAAAGACATGAAGCTTGCTTTCATAGCACTTATATCTAAACAGGGGAGATAATTAAATTAGAATTCTCTACAAATAGATGTGAAATGCACTAATGTGTAAGATATCTACTACTCAGGGAAGTCTGAGAAAGAGGTAAAAATAGACTAGAGATGGAAAAATTAGTTGCTTAGGTCTTAGCTAAGTTGAGGACTGAGCATACACACAAGTCAAGGAAGGCAGAGAAAGGCTTTCTGGGTAGAAGAGACAGCACATGTCACCCTTTTAGGAGATGGTGGCTTGTCACATCTGAGAAGCTAAGAGTAGAGAGTTTGGAGAGTGATGGGAACCATGCAACAAGATGACTCGGGAAAGTACACAGTAGGACCTGGCTGGCTACTTTTGTTCTTGAGTCCTAAGCAGGGCCAGAGGAGGATAGTACGATCACTAATTTCCTTAGTTCTCAGGTCATCACTAACGAGTGGCCTCCCATTTTGACCTTGATTCTCTAGTCTCCCAGAGGAACCTGAATCCCAGTGTTCAACAGATGTCTCCTAGTTCTGTTTACCTAGTTGGGATCCTTCAAACTCTCTATCAGATCCTGTAATCCAAATCATTTGCCTATTTGGACTTCCTTCTTACACTGGGTCCCTGATACCATGAAAGAGTGAGCTACAAAATGTCTCACCTGAAATGAGACCCATCACTGTGCCTACATATTAAGAGTCTCAACATCATTGGTGATCAGCGCCATGTTGAGGAGACACATTAAGCAACTGAGTGAGGGATGCTTGCTCTTTCAGCGTGCTTATATCCTATACATCTGTTCATGTAACTCCTTTCTGTCACTCTTTCAAATAGGCCTTGCTGATTTTCAGGGATAATTAATTTCCAAAGCAGCCTTAAAGCTTTGGAATGTCCAATGGTGCCAATATTTAAACAGTGTGAAAATGTTCTTTTTGGTCTTCTGAAAGCCCTTAGGCAGTCCAGTTCTTTGGGATGAATACTCTTAATATTTTCCATTTCTTGGGACTCCAATAAACTCAGGTCCATGAGTTCTAGAAGTCCAACTTTGTTCCTTCTGAATTTTTGTATCACAATATCTTACCATATTTCATTGACTTGAATGATAGTAGTTGAACTCCCCCTAATCTTTTCCCTTAAACAGGATTTTCCCTATTTTACTGTCTACTCATGTTCTCTATATTTCCATCTGTGAAAGAACAGCCTCCAATTGTGTATTTCTATTAGCTATTCAGTTTCTGCCCCACCCTCATTTTTCTGCCTGGAATCTCAGCCTGGTTTTCCCACTCTTCCTTGCCCTTTTTACTCCTCAAGCCCAGGACTACTGTTTACAGCTGGGGGAAGACTATATCCTTTTATAAAAGGAGCCTAGAAGGGGGCAAGTAGAGACTAATATACAGCATGAACTTTGGCGCAGAGCTGCATCAGTGAGGGGGAAAAGTGCCCTTTTCCTAATTCTTCCATCCAGTTGTTGTCATTGTTTGGTCTCTATGTTGTGTCCAACTTTTTTCAACCCCATGGACTGTAGCCCATGAGGCTCCTCTGTCCATGGGATTTCCCAGGCAAGAATACTGGAGTGGGTTGCCATTTCCTTCTCCAGGGGATCTTCCCAACCCAGGGATCAAACCTATGTTCCTGCTTGACAGGTGAATTCTTTACCTCTGAGCCACCTGAAAACCCCTCTTTCACCCAGAGTTGGCACTATTTTGTAATTTGAGGGCTCAGAGTGACACCTTTTTTTTTTTTTTTTTTTTAAATTCACAGAAAGTCTGTAAATGTGGTCCTGCCAAAGTCTAATGTAATTGCTTACCTGGACATACTTGTATATTACATCTGGATACCTGAGTAGCATCGCCTGGGCAGGGGCGACCACTTTTAGATGGTATTGGATTGTTGCAGAGCCGTTTTCGTATCTTTTCACCTCCTCCACAAGAGGTGGAGCACCAGCTCCAGCTATGCCAGTTTCCCCAACTTCCGTCCACTGTGAACAAGAACAAGATGGTCAATATTAACAAATGGGTAATAAAATCTACCCTCAGGGTGACTCTGCCTGTACAACTTTCATTTCAAGACGTGATGTGATGGGGCTGCCACAAGGAGCACTGAATGAAAGGCTTTACTTCTTCTGCCGCCAGGGCTTGGGAAGCTCACCAGGACACATGTCCGAGTTGCATCTCTGGATCTGGGAGTCCGGGCCTCCACAAGCTCTTCCTCCGTTGGAGGGGCGAGGGTTATCACACGTGCGGTACCGCCGCATCTGCCCCCCATTACATGTCCGGCTGCAGAGTCCCCAGCCGCTCCAAGGACTCCAGTTACCATGAGCTACGACACAGAACCATTGGAGAAGTGGTAAACAATGATGTTCATCCAAAGAGTACAGAAAGACTATCCAGGAAGTGAAAAGAAACACACAGAGCGATAAACAGGCATCTTCCAAAGACAGGTGGTTTGACTGGAAACTGGGTATACATTCCAGTGACTGTGCAATTCCATTTAACCTGCATAAACAAGGCTGAGTGCCAAAGCATTGATGCTTTTGAATTGTGCTGGAGAAGACTTAGGCGAGACCCTTGGACTGCAAGATCAAACCAGTCAATCCTAAAGGAAATCAACCCTGAATATTCACTAGAAGGACCGTTGCTAAAGCTCCAATACTCTGGTCACCTGATGCTAAGAGCTGACTCCCTGGTAAAGACCCTGATGCTGCGAAAGGGAAGGGAGAGAGTAAGATGTTTAGATAGCATCATTGACTCAATGGACATGAATTTGAGCAAACTCCAGTAGACAGCAGAGGACAGAGGAGCCTGGCGTGCTGCAGTCCAAGAGGTCGCAGAGTCAGACATAACTCAGCAACTGAACCACCACAAAAAGTTTTCCAGGAGCTGGAGGATAGGAATAAGAAAAGGTCTCTGAGGAGTCAAGCTATAACATTCAGGATACAGTGAATTGAAATGCTGTTAGGGTCCACACTTCTAGCTTGGGTGACTACATTAAGGCAGAGAGGCATCTCCTTGCTTCCGTTATGGAATCAACATCATCACCAGTTGGTGTGTAAGGATGCCCTAGTCCTTGCACTCTGCAACTGGTCCTAAAAAGGACATGGAATAGAATGCAGCCTCTGCCCATCTAAATCAGTGGGGTCTATGGTATTATATATACCCAACAGCAACCACGTAACATTTTGATATCCTAAACCAATGGTAGACAAATCAAGTAACAGACTGTTGTAATTTTAAGGACTTAAGTCCATAATGAAACTTTAAGAAAGCATAATGTTGACTCACTATTTCCAACACTCACTTGGACAAGAGTCACTATTACAAAAATCGCTCTGGACATCACTCCCTTCGCATTTGTTGCCTCCATACTGAGGAGCAGGATCAGAGCAGTCCCTTGTTCGCTGCCTGGCGCCGCCTCCACAGGATACAGAGCAGGCACTCCAACTGGTCCAAGTGGCCCACTTGCCATCAACTGGGTTAAAGAAAAACATATGTGCTCTGTTACTACTTAGAAAAGATCAAGTTAAACCCTGCACATTGATAGGTTGAATGATAATCTTATTGATACTGATTCTTTTTTTAAAGTTTTTATTTTGTATTGGCATATAGCCGATCAACAATTCAGGTGGACAGCAAAGGGACTCAGCCATACATAAACATGTATCCATTCTCCCCCAGACTCCCCACCCATCCAGGCTGCCACATAACATTGAGCAGAGTTCCCTGTGCTATCGAGTAGGACCATGTTGGTTATCCACTTTAAATAGAGCAATGTGTACATTTGACATTGATTCTTAATGACATACTCTCTAGATAAGATGTAGAGGTTAAATTATTGAGGGTACAAACATCATGTTTATCTTACTTGGACAGTGTCCTTCACTGCAAACTTGCATCTGTGTTTCTGCTCCATCACAGTAGGATCCAGAAAATGACGGGGGTGGGTTATTGCACAGTCTTGTTCTTGTTTGGGTACCTTTTCCACAACTTACGCTGCATGTACCCCAAGGCTGCCAGGTACTCCATGCTCCATGAACTACAAACATCCCAAGACAGAGTTTTAAGTCACAGAACCACATTTGTTATAAAAAAAAAAATTATACAAATAAATAACTCGTAATGAGTTAAATTAGCCCAGAATCTAATATAACTGAAATTGAACCGAAGCAAACATAACAAATGATGTTCTTCCCTTCCCCCTCTGCTTATATTTTCATGAGAATTAGTGTCTATAGGAAAATTGAGAAGGCTACCTGATGCCAAAATAAATGCTTAAAATTATCCAAAGGGGCTCTTTTATTAAAATTAAATGTAATCAAACTATTATACGTAAATAAAGTCTGAGCTTATAAGCCCTAACTATTTTCTGGGGAATGTGGAAGGAACCAGAAGCTAAGCTGTATAACAAATCTCGATGCAGTTATGGCGAACACAATTGTCTCCATGATAACTTGGACCCCACACTGCAAGCCCACATCTTCAAACCTGATTCAGCTTCACATTTAAAAATGTACTTGGACCTTTCAGCAGCATGATGATTTGCACAGTTGTAACTCTTTGAAAATTTTTCCCCATTACATAATGTTCATGAATTAAAAGTTCTAAATAACACACTCACCTGCTTCCTAAACAACAGAAAAAATTGACCAGTAGTTTCCAAGAAATACGATTAAGGCCTTCCTTTTAGTAACTAACATATTACACCATCTGACCACAAGCCTGGAACAACCTTATGTTTCCTTCCAGGTGTAGGGCTGAGAATAAACATGGTTTCTCTTATGTGTAAGTCAGTACAGGTCATGTTTTTGTCAAAAGGCATTTTCTAGATGTGGGGCTCAAAAAGTTTTTTGCTGTGGTCACCAGGTTTAACCAAGATAGGAACCATAGGGCTTTAAGGTCCTGTCTAAATATTCTCTTAACACAACCTGTAAGTTGAAAGACAAGGAATGGAATTATCATTTGGTTTCTTTGATTAGAAAATATTTTAAAACACATCTTGAATTTCCTTCTAATTAACTGTTGTCTAATTGAACTGACTACATATTCTTGTACTTCATAGACACAAGAAACACAGTCACAAATTTATTTCAGCTGACAAGAATCTTCACTAAAAATTATTTGACGAAACATAAAAGGGAAGGAAAGCCTTTCATTAAATGGCAAGTACTACTCAAGACTACTACTTTATTAATTAAAATCACTGATGTTCATAGTTATTACATACGGACTATGGCATTTCAAAATTCTGCTATTCCAACTGTTTTAATATGTTCTATTTTCAAGGATGTTGGTTAATGAAAGCATTTCTCTCTTATAAAAAGCCTTATGATACATGCATTTTTTGGAGGATTACAACTGGGTGACATTGATGAATTTCTTATCTGTGTGGCGCTTCCACGGTGACTCAGATGGTAACGAATCTCCCTGCAGTGCAAGAGACCTGGGTTTGATCCCTATGTGGGGAAGATCCCCTGGAGAAGGGAATGGCTACCCACTCCAGTGTTCGTGCCTGAAGAATTCCATGGGTAGAGGAGCCTGGTGTGTTATAGTTTCTATGACATATGGATAGAGGTTTTCAGCTGAAGATCCTTTTAATTTTTTAAGTCAATACAGAAAACCCTAACCAAAATTGAATTACATGGCATGAAACATAGAAGAATTGAAATGTTTCTTTTATGTGAATGGAATGATAGCAAGAATGAAAATATAAACCAGAGAAGGTGTAAAATTTCATGGTATCTAAAGAATACAAAAGAAAACAGCTATGGAGAAATTAGAAGATTATGAAAATAAAACAGATGAGTTTGTTATCACACTGCATTGCAGTTCTGATTCTGGAAAGGCAGGAGAGCAGAGACTCTAGAGCAGATACCCTGTGCCTGAATAACCACTCTGCCCTTACTACCTGTGAGATCCTAGACAAGTTACTTAGCTTCTGGGCCTCTAGTTTCCTCGTCTGCCATGTGTGGATAAGAAAAGAACCTCCCTTTCTAGGATGGGTGTGAAAAATAATGAGTTGATAGTGAAAAGTGTTTGAATAGTATAAGACACACAATGTCACCTAAGTGTGAGCTCTGAGCTAGTACTGCTAGTCTTCACTCAAAGTTCTCAATGCTTTCAGAATAACACTTTAAAAAAAGCTCAGTCTTTAAGCAATCCAACAATATATCTTTCATGACTGACTCAAATGGCAGCAGGATGGCCTACAACAGAAGATATCAATCTTTTTTAGAGGGAGGGCTGTCAGTTTAGAAATATCTCTAACTGGGGGAGGACAAGATAGGTCTAAAATAGCAATTTGTACCAGAAAGTAGAAGTGTTCACAGAATCATGGGCACATGTCAAGAGGACACTGAAGATAGTCTCAAGCGATCTCCACTAACCAAGACAATTTGTGCATCACAATAAATGAATGACGGTAGTGCATTATAAATCAATGAAGGAAATGGTATTTGAGTTCTTACTGATATAACTCAAAAAAAAGGTAGAAAGAGAAAGAAAAGTTCTTTCCTACAATGGAAAGCCAATAATAGATGTCTTGTAAGATCACAGCAATAACTGATTTAAAGCAAAAATCATAAATAGATGCTAAAACTGGTAGGTAAAAGACCGATAAGAAATAAGATGTTTATGAAGTCTTAAAGTTTCCCTACAAAATGCTTATTAATTACAAAGGTAAATATAGTAACTACACACTGGAAAACACCATGTTAAAAAAGTGAACAAAGTTAACATTACCAGTTTGAGACATCATGTGATATGATGTACTGAGGACACAAAATCATTTCTATGATATGTCTGCCAAAATGTAAAATCTGAATCTAATCGTGAAAAAATATCAGACACACCTAGATGGAAAATTCTTACAAAATGATTAGCCTATATACTTAAAAAAAAATAGCAAGGCCATAAAACATAAAAACTAGCTAAGAAATTGTTCCAGTTGAAAGGGACTAAAGAGACATGACACATAAATGCGAATGTGATCTTGGAAGAGATCTTGGAATGGAAAAAAGAGTTTATGAAGCATATATGACTGGGACGATTAATAGAATTTGAATGTGAATTGTGGATTAGATAAGATTTATACAGTATTAAAGTAAAATTTCTTGATTTAGATAATTGTGTTTATAAAAGAGACTATTCTTGTTTTAGGAAATATGCACAATTGGTGAATCTGGGTAAAAGGTGTACAGAAGTTCTTTGTATTATTCTTGCAACTTTTCTGTAAGCTTGACACTATTAAACCTAATTTTTTACTAAAAGAAAATCTCATCAAACCATGTGAGGCAAAAACTAACAGAAGTGCAAAAGACAAATGGGTGAATCTACTCATTTGAGAGGAGACTCAAATACTCCTCTATCAGAAATGACAGATCCAGCATGCAGAAAAACAATAAGGAAATGATTCAACTCAAGAACAGAAATCAATTAGATAGAGTTGACATCTATAGACTAGTTCATCTGAGAACAGCAGAATTCACATTGTTCTCAGGCTCACATGGAACATTCATCAAGGTGGACCACATTCAGAGCCATAAAATATACTTTATTCTTTTTAATTTGTTAGAAATTATATAATGTCTGCTCTCAGACCACAGTGAAATCAAGCTAGAAATCAATAATAGGTAAATGCAAAATCCCCAAATATGTGGAGATTAAACAACACACTACTAAATAATACAATTTCAAAGAAGAAATCTCAACAGATATTAAAAATATTTTGAATTAAATGCAAATGAAAACACAACTTATCAAAATTTGTAGGATGCAGCAAAAGTAGTGCTTAGAGGGAAATTCATAGTATTGAATGCATAAGATCTAAAATAAATTATCTACATTTCCACCTTAGGAAACTAAAAAAGAAGAGAAAATGAAATCTAGAGTAAGAAGAAAAGAAATAGAGCAGAGATCAGTGAAACTGAACATAGGAAATCAACAGATAATAATCAATGAAACCCAAAGCTGATTCTTTGGAAAGATCAATAAAATCAGTAAGATTCTAGCCAGGCTAATCAAGAGAAAAAGAGAGAATACAAATTATTAATATCAAAAATAAAAGAGAAGGCATCTCTACAGATCCTATAGGTATTAAAAACATTCAAAAGAATATTAATAGAGTTTGAACAACTCTGTGTCTGCCAGTTTGACAACCTAGATGAAATGGACCAACTCCTTGAAAGATACGATTTGCCAAAACTCACACAAGAAAAAAGTTTGAATAGTTCTATATCTATTAAAGAAATGTAATCACTAATTAATAAACTTCCATAACAGAAAACACAGTATCAGATGGGTTTACTGTTGAATTTTACCAAACATTTGTGGGAAAAAATGTACCCCATAGACCAATTCTCTACCTTTTCTTTCAGAGGACAGAGCAGAGAGACTACTTCCTAACTCTTTCTATGAGGCCAGCATTATCCTAATACTAAAACCAGACAAAGACATTATAAGAAAAGGAAAGTACAGGCCAATATCTCTCATGAATATAGATGTAAAAAGTCTCAACAAATATTATCAAGTTGACTCCAACAATGTATTAAAAGAAAACCTCTTCTGTCCCTAAGATGCTGACATACCTCCTGGATGACAAAGACCATCTTAGGCTATCTGCCCATTTTGCAATGGTATACACTGATAAATGTTTAACAGCCAGCTTTCTGGGAGTAGGGAGGAAACTGATTTATAGCATCTATAGTTTTTATGGTACAAAACACTCCCACCATGGTCAATATCTACCTATTAATGTGATATCATGAAACTTCCAGTGGGAAGAGACACATTCTTTCAGAGGCTGGATCCAGAACACCACTGACAATATGCCATAATAACAGCTAAATTCAATTGGTTTAGGGGCTGACAGATAACCAAAGAAAGTCTAAAATACAGTAAGCCAACAGAATAGTGAGCAAAACAGCAGTAAGCCAATAGTTACTCAATAAAAACAAACAAAAAAACCCCTTGAGTTTTGTTTTAGGATATGTATAAAAATCATTTAGCTTTTCATTATATAGATACCATAGCTGATAAACTGCACAAAGATTAATCAGGTATTTCTGGTTCTTTTTACTTTGATATGTTATTATAATTAGCTTTCTAATTTTTCAAGATTCAAATAATTTTGGCTTTATTTTTTTTAAGATTTCATAAGAATATTTAATTTTTATAATAGATATTCTGAGCTGCAAATTAAGACACCCAAGATCTAAGTGAATAGGCTTAGGAATCAGATCAACTTGCATACAAATCCTTAATTCACTGTTTAGTAGTTATACAACCTCAGTAAATTATCATATATTTTCTCATATCAAATATTTTATCATATAGTTTCCTGAATTGTGCAATAGAATGCAATACCCCATGCAGAGGGTAACTATCTCATTTTTGTCAACACCCCCTTTTTAGACCATCTCAGGTAAAGTATCTCTTCCAGGTATGCTCTATCACTTCAACTCTTGAGTTTGTTCTGTACGCTTATCAGTATGTGAATGATAGTCTCTGTTTACCATTCTAATTCTAGCAGTTAGAACAGTGCCTTGAACACAGACTGGGTGCTCAATAAATAGCTGTTGGATTAATGAGTGATTCAAGGGATGAATTAATGAATCAACAGCCACCCTTCTATTCCATAGGATTTCTTTGAGGCTGTCAAACAAGGAGCCCTGACTCTCTTGATCCACTGTGGGTAAGTGGCCCAAGCTGGCTCTCAGAGCGGTATCCTTCTCCTGGACTCCCTGAGTTCAGAGGTGAGCCTGGGACCCTCAAAATCAAGCAGGGTTCCTTCCCAGGGGCTGATACAAATTTTGAGAGAGAGGAACTCTTTTGCTTTGAGGCCTTAGATTCTAAGGTCCTTGTAGGCCAGGTACCACCAGTCATTTTTTCCACATGGAGAGAGTCTAATGAAGAATAAAGTTAAAGGAAAGCAGATGAGAGATGGAAAACACTCTGGTACAAACATTAGCCAAATTCTTGGATTCAATCATACCTGAAAATAGAATTTTCTATGGAAGCTTAGTATTTAAGCTTGGTCTATTTAGATGGTCTATTTATTTAAGTTTAATTTCTGTCACTTTAATCTGAAAGAGCCCTAATATACCACACCTAGTATAGTCACTCTGAGAATCTTTGCCCCAAAAAGGTTTTCCTCCAACTAATTGGCTATGGGGCAATTTTGCTGTGAAAGATAAAATAACTGGTTGACAGGTTTCAACTAGTTGGCAGTGGTTTCATTTCTCCACTGACTCAGTGTTCCCATTTTTTATATTACATACATCTTAGGTCTCATTAAGATCTATAGAGTGATGAGCAGATGTGATGGTCTTAGAAAAGTCAATGATAACTATGTATAATGACTTAATAGAAAATACAGTGATAAGAAAACTTACTGGAAGTGTGAAATAAGAGTATAAAGTCAGATTGCATACTATTCTAAAGTGATAACATATCAGTTTGTAAGTCCTTCAGTGAGCACAGTCATCCCTCCCACCTGTCAAAAGCAAAGGTTTACCAAGCTATGGTGAATATAAAAGGGTGATGAATAATTCATAGGATAGGGGCTTCCCCTGATGGCTCAGACAGTAAAGAATCTGCCTGCAATACAGAAGACCCTGGGTTCAATCCCTGGGTCAGGAAGATCCCCTGGAGAAGGGAATGGGTACCCACTCCAGTACTCTTGCCTGGACAATTCCACAGACAGAGCAGCCCGATGGGCTACAGCCCATGGGGTTGCAAACAGTCAGACGTGACTGAGTGACTAACTGTCATTCATAACAGCCTTTAGGAGCATTAATTATTTCAGTATTATTTTTAGCTAATTCAGGTACTACAGATTGCTTTGTAATGCTGTCTTTATCAAATTTATCACACAATATCAGAAGTTGCAGGCAAACGCGTCAAGCTCTTCTTATATCCCTGCAAAAGGAAAAGGTTATGTGTTTCCTGATGAATATGTTTCTAGAAAATGGTAACATAATGTAGCCAGAATTGTGGTATTTGAGACAGAATCTGACTTAGAGAATTTGGTGAACTATAAGGACTGAGAATGGGATGGAACATTTAAATGTGGTCCAGATATGTATGATCAGTTATATATGTTACATATATTGATAAGAAATAGCTGTATCCCTCTTCTGCTCACTTTACTCTCAAGGGACAGCTGAAAAGACTTAAGAGCAGATTTTTTTACATCAGAAAGAATTTATATCCAACATAAGATTCTGAGGGTTTCCCTAATAGCTCAAACGGTAAAGAATCTGCCTTCAATGTGGGAGACCCGGCTTAAATCCTTGGGTTGGGAATATCCTCTGGAGAAGAAAATAAAAACCTACTCCAGTATTCTTGCCTGGGAAATCCCATGAACAGAGGAGCCTGGTGGGCTACAGTCCATGGGGTCGCAAAGAGTCGGTCGGACATGACTGAGTGGCTAACACACTAAGATCCTGAATCACTGATGATAAACTTTGAGAAAGGAAGTACCTTTGTTTTCCAAGATATGCCCCAATACAACTATGTGCACGCAAGCTCAGTCATGTCTGACTTTGCAACCCTATGAACAGTAGCCCCCCAGGCTCCTCTGTCCATGGAATTTTCCTGGCAAGAATACTGGAGTGTGTTGCCATTTCCTTCTCCAGGGTATCCTCCTGATCCAGGGATCAAACTCAAGTCTCCTGTGTCTCTTGCATTGCATGTAGATTGTTTACCACTTGAGCCATTGGGGAAGCTATACAACATGAATTTACACACATTTGGAATGTATTCAAATATTTTCTGAAATTTTTTCATTTTAATTTTTCACAACAAATTGCTTAAAAACTTTGTTTTTAATTTTTCATCTTAATTATATCCTTTTAGATATACCTTTATTTTCATTAATTCATCTTTTACAGCAAAATTGTCTTATGGTCTATTTAGTTATGTGGCAATACTGCTTGGTTGGTAGCAAAGATTCTTACAGTGAAGAAACCTAGAACCCTAAAATACCTATTGTTTCACAAAGTCAAAAATGACATGTAGATACAGTCCTAAGCATGGTTCCTAGCACATGACATTTATTGAGTGAATGTAGCTAATGCTATTTTTCTCCTTGCCAGCTGTGTGTTTCTGGGCAGGTCTTTAACCTCTCTAGACTTCATTTTTCCTGTCTGAAAGTGAATGACTGGATTAGCTGTTATATAAGGTCTTCAACATCTCTAAAATTCTATTAATTCGATTACATTTAAATGATTAAAAAATATATTACAGTTTGGAACTCTTTCTCATGTTCAGTTAAATCAGGTACTTGAATTAACACTGATTTAATGTCACATCTCCATAAGTTCATCCGTGAGACAGAAGTGAGAACATAGAGAATGTGTTCAAGGGCTGAGGCCATAACATCTCTTCCCAATAAAGAAGAAAAGGTAATTATAACGCCTTTGTATGGGCTTATCTCTGGGTTCTTACCTGGGCAAGGCCGAATGTTGCACATGATGGCTTCCACGGCAGTCCCTTCACACGGCCGCCCACCGTGCTGAACTGATGGATTATTGCAAGTTCTGGTCCTGGTTCGGTTGCCACGTCCACAGCTCCTTGTGCATTCTTCCCAGGAACTCCATTCTGACCAGTTCCCATCCACTATCCAAAGGCGACACGTTAACACCATCAGAGACATTTCAATCGAAAGAACTTATACTGAGACAAACCATAGTTAGGGGACAGAAGTGGGTATCTATTGAACCACGTGCCTGTCTGTCGAATAAAGAGGTGTACCTGGACATGGCTTCTGTTGACAGTTTTGCATTTCTGAGTCCGATCCCTGGCAAGGCTTCCCGCCGTTGGCTGGAGAGGGGTTGTTGCACAGACGGCTCCTCTTCTGGATCCCTCTTCCACAGGTGACACTGCAGGGTCCCCAGGCCGACCACTGGGAAAAGCCCCCGGGCACTGCAAATAAAGCCTGTACTTGGTCTCTGTTATTGTAGATACAAAAACTGTAAGTCAGATCTCATGGGAGATATGCACTGGGTCTAGGGCTGAACCTAGAAAGGCTGAGCAATTGTTTATGGAAGCTCTTCTTTACTGTAAAATTAAAACCGAAGCATCCAAGAAGAACTGAGCAGTTAACTAGAGTTTCTTTGGACATGGCTGTTGAAAGAGTGAGTGACGAAGACATTTATATGCTGTTTACCTTTTGGAAATAAGTCATTCTTTGAAGCAAAACTATGCACTGATTTTCGAGAATAATTTTAACCTAGTTTTAAAAACAAAATTCCGTTAGGGATTTTGAATTATTAACTTGGTATTCTGTAGCTCTCATCTGTATTGTTTTTAATCTCTTCAGTTTGTAATGTGATTTTTGTCCTATCCCTATAATCTATAAGTATCTTGAGGGTACAAGGGATGTGGCCTAAGATGCTTCATGATTTTTATTGTTTAGATTGCCCCAGGTACTGTTTAACAAGGATATCTCAGGGTAAACGAATATCTCACTCACCCTGGACTATGACCGGCACTCTCACAAGGACAGAACCCATCAAGTTTCGAGCAACGCATTCATACTCAGACGTATCTTCTTTCTGAGCAGCAGTGATATGTAATGAGTTGTTGGACAACACATTAATTCGCTCATCCCAGAGGATAGAGTGCCCTTGACGGGACCATGTAATGGTTGGATGAGGCTCTCCAGCTGCTTGACAATTCAAGATGACTTTGCTTCCAGCATTAATAATAGTTTCTACTGGTTCAAGGGTGATAACAGGAGGACCTATGGAGAAAAGCACATGTTTCTTAGTTTTTGTGGAATTATATTAACATTGTGAGTCATACTATATAATAACATTATTTAGAAAAAGATTACACTGATTTTTTTTTAATACAATGTAGCTTCTCAGCAGTTAAGGTTGTAATTGCCATTGACAGAATGTTTTATTTAGTAAATGGTAAAAATTTTAAATCCCTGAGCAGTCTAGCCTAGAGCATGGGCTCTGCAGGTGTGCTTTTCTGGATTCACGTTCTGCCTCTGCTCTTTACTACCTTGTGAATCACTGTGTCCTTAAAAATGGTGCCTAGTTCAGAGGATCTTGTCTTACTCAACTAAGATGATGTAAGCACTGATCTTCAACAATAGACAAGAAGACAATATTAGTACTACTGTTCTTATTGTTTTTGTTGTTATTGATTTTGTCTGTGTTTTACATGGTGAACATTCAATTCTCTTCCTTACATCATTTTTTGAGGTAAAGAGTCATTATTAAGTTATTCTTTCATCACTGATCATCATTCTCAATATATACATAAATTGAGAATTTATTTCTTGCCAGGCATTGTGCACAGATACAGTTTCTAGTTTCAAGGGACTCAGAGTCCATTTATAAGACAGACAAGTAACCAATTATTGAGCTATGATATACATATAAAATTTAGTAACACAATAGGTAGAATAGAATTTAGTAAAGAATAGATAAATGTATGGTAACATGAGAGCATAAACAATAGTGACTCAATACATCAAACAAAAGCATGTCTCTGCAAATGAAAAGGTAAAGGAAGACATTCAAGAATTATTAAGAAAGTAGGAGTGATAGGAGTTAGCCATTCAATAGTATGGCATAAAGGGAGGAACTGATGACTATAGGGTTTTGATTTGGGGAATACAGAGTATCTTTGGGTAAATTCAGTAGAATATATGAGAAAGGACAGATTTATTAGGAAGGAATAAGGAGTGATGATTCACATCCATTTAGGAATGCTGAGCTTGAAATATCTGTAGGACAGTCAAGTGGAGATGTCCAGATATTCATATCTCAAGCTCAGACTAGAAAGAGAAGTAAGTCTGCTTCAGGAGTGAGTCTGAAATGAGAGAGAGATCCAAGACAGAAACGATGGCAGCATTATTAGGTAAGAAACGGACAGAAAATGAGCCTGTAAATAATACTCAGAGCTGATCACTGAGGAAGGAAGAAACTCAGGAGAAAATGGTATCCTAGCAACCAAAGTGTGTTTCAAGGAGGATTGAGAGGTCAACAGTATCTGTAGTGGATGACAGCTATTCAAATGAAGTTACTGCAAAGATAAACATTATGCCACCAACTTTTTCTAGTTCCTTTTATCTATATACTGGTCTACAAGAAAGAGAATATGAAGGACTTCATGGAGAAGCAGCTTGGACTGGATTTTTTAAAAAGTGAGTAAGATTACATAGAGGAGAAAGGAACTGCCGTGGAGAGAAGGAAACAGTACAGAGACAGAGTTAGCTCTGAAAGGTGATTCAGCCTGGACAGCAGTAGCATGCAGGTTTTAAACATTTGGTTAAAATCTTAAAAGAAAACCTAAAGGATTTACATTAGAATAGGTGAGAATAGGGGAGTGTGTTTTTTCTTGATAGAGTATGATAGGATGACAGCAGTGTTTTAGTGAGACTGAACTGAACGGTGGAAGGATTGGTTCAACAAACAGTAATGCATATAAGATAACTCAGGGTGGTGGTTGCATATTACAGACCAGAAAGTGTATCTGCTATGTGTCTGGAATGACAAAACAAAAAACAAAAACAGAAATAAAATGTGTTCTATGGTAATACTACTATGATAGTATTTTATGTAAAAGCATCACTGATATGTTGTGTTTTACAAAAGTAATTATTTCACATGAGGTTTGAATCTTTCAGGGTTATGAATGTATTATTCATACATATGTCCACATCATCCTCAAATTGCATTCTTGCTTGATATTTATATTAAAGTCACTCTTAAGAACTTTCCGGGCTCTAAGAACAACCCCTCCCCCCAGTTTCAGATTATATTATGTATTCAGTAATCTATTGTTGAATGAAGTAAATGGCTCAGATTAATCATGCAACACACTAAATAAGAACATTGAATAAATAAGCCTGTTCATATTATTATGGTCAAAAAAGTGTTAAATAAAACTAACAATCTTTAGATTCCATATTTGAACATTTCCAATGGCACATAAGTCTATAAATTAATTTAACAATAAATACCATATGTAAAAAAATTTCATACATACACCTTTCAAAGTTGAATTAATTCTATCAGTCATACAATAATTTGTTAAATATGAGCATTTTATCTAAAAGAAGACATTCCTTATGGTACTTTAATCTCAATTTTAAACATTGCATTTTTTATTTTATATCCCCTCATTTATTACAATGAATTTATTGTCAGTATATGTAGATGAGCTAATCTAATGCAGTTTTTCTTAAACTTGGCCAGTGAATCACTCTTCCATGGGAGATTAATTGTGAGATGCCCTACATACATTCACCCAAGAAAGTAGGGAGGAGGGTTTCATGAGAATAACATTTTCTGGGGGGAAATTTAGAATATTATATCCTCCTCTAATTGAGTTAAATTCACATCTGCATGCTAACATTTCTGGAAATATCTGCAGTAAAGAAAACTGGTACACTTAAGCAAAGTTTGGCATATAGTAGGTGCTCTTATATATGTAACTATATATATATAAATATATATATATTTAATAAATGAAAACTTTGTTTAATCTATTTTTCTCATAATTATTCAATCATGGCATTCTACTTTTCTCCTAATGATATCCATAAAGTTATTATTTGGTATATATGTATTTTAGTAAAACACTATCTTAGACACAGAAACAAGCTTATGGTATGTGTATCTATATATATACACACATACAATAGAAATTATTGAGCCATGAAAAGAAGGGAATCCTGCCATTTGTGACAACATGGAAGGCATTATGTTAAATGAAATATGCCAGACAAGAGGCAAATAGTTGTGTGGTGTCACTTACATGTAGAATCTTAAAAAGTCAGGAACAGAGAATAGACTGGTGGTTGCCAGGGGCTGAAGGATGGGGGATATGGGGAGATACCGGTCAAAACATACAAACTTGCTATCACAAAAACGAGTAACTTTTGAGAATCTAATGTATAGTATGATGACTACGGTTAGTAACACTGTACTGTATACTTGAAATTTGCTGAGTAGATCTTAAATATTCTCACCAAAAATCCCACAAAAAACAAACCAAAAAACAATGTGTGAGATGATGAATATGTTAATTAACTTGATTGTGGTAATCATTTTACAGTGTATTCAATATATGTATATCAAATCATCACACTGTACACTTTACTTTTTTTCACCACGCCACATGGCATGTAGGATCTTAGTTTCCTGACTTGGTATTGAACCTGCACCCCCAGCAGTAGAAGTGCAGGGTCTTAACCACTGGACCACCAGGGAAGTTCTACACTGTACAGTTTAAATATACATAGTTTTATTTGTCAATTATACCTCACTAAGGCTGCAGTGGGGGACCACTGTCTTCAATAGCTATTAAATATCTATTCAGCATTTCAGAGAATATATAGAAATAGAGAAATATCTATTCAAGTTTTAAAGAGTAGTTTGGTAAACAGCTGTTAGTAAATGCTGGTCTACAGCATCTCTTAATAGTGAATAAAAAATGTAAATTCATTCCATTAAATACTGAGCCTATTCACAAAATAAACTGATTTCCTTAACTTAATGACACTGTTCTTGGGTCAGCCCCTGAAGTGGTCCTGGGGACTGTCCACTGAGCCACTTGAGTCTTTAATGCTTTTCAAATTATGAAAACTTGTCTTCTGATTGTTTATACTGAGGACCCTCATCACAGGCACGCTCATCCTGCCCAAAACACACAGACACTTCACAACAGATTGACAGCAATCGATCCAGAGAACTCTTGAATTCATTTACACTAGTCTTCATTTTTAACACCTAGCTTTAAAGTGCCGTAAAATGACATCTTTGTAAGCTCCTTACAAGAATGGTAGGGAGCTATAAGAAGGGTATTTGACTGAATATATTGCAAACAACAACAAAAGCTCTGATACCAAACCACTGCAAATTTGAACTGCATATGTAAGGTAAAACAGACAGAAATACCTGTGCAAAGTTGTATCAGTCTTCTGGTTGATAACAATTGCTCTATCAGCAGCAGAAAACTAAATTAGACTCTGAAACCTACCATTAATGTATTTGCTAGAAAGTTAAATGAACATGTCTTCAATCAAGTGTTTAAGTAATTAAGCAGCTTACTCTGCAAAGTCAGACTCATGCTGCGTTCCACCACCCCAGCTTCATTGGTAGCTACACACGTATAATCACCAGCATCTTCATTCTACGGAAATAAGCAGTGTTTTATAAAAATAGGAGCCTACAGGGCAGAGAAAAAAATTTTTTTTCACTGTGAGCTTGTTTATGCAATTGTGTTTATGAGAAGGTATTTTAATAGAAGTAGGAAAACTTACATATATTTAACCATACAAATAGATTTTTTAAAAAAAAAGAAAAAAATTCTTAGCCTAATTTTTTTCCTAAACAACCTAGGGAACTCTCAGGGAACAATAACTGGTAGAAACCAAAGCAGAAATAACATTTTTTATAATGATTTAAGCAAAATTATCTTAGTAGAGAAAAATGCCAATATATTCTTATAGATATCTTAAAAAGCATTAAATATTCAGAATAAATGAACAAATATCTAGTTCTTTGTTACAGAGGTTATTAAAAAAACTTAATCTTAGCTTCTACTTTAGAAGCTTGAAATGTAGGAAAGAAAGTGAAAAACTAACTTAAGGTGACGCAAATCACAGAACATAAGTGATAAATTTATACATATCTGATATAGAAAAGAAGCACCATATGAATTTAGATTTGATGACTAATTAGAGAGAGGTTTTGCTAAGGTCTTATGAACAGAGGAATTCTGGTCTTGTTAATAAAAAGAGTAAGTCAATTAAGGGGAAATGAATTGCAGGAATTGGAAGAGGGTAGGAGAAGAAAGATGGATGTTGGTTTAGATATTTAATCAAAATATCAATGCATGATCCAGATAGAAATTTCTAATAGGAAACTGTAGATGGAACTTGAAAGAGTTTCAAGGTTGAAGTTATAGGGTTAGGAATCTGAAATTGTGTGGTGGAAAATCAGTATTAATATTAGAAGAAGTACCAAGGACTTCAAAAGTAATTATGTTTGTGTAGAGGAAACTCCAATACTTTGGCCGCCTGATGCGAAGAGCTGACTTATCTGAAAAGACCCTGATGCTGGGTGAGATTGAGGGCAGGAGGAGAAGGGGACGACAGAGGATGAGACAGGTGGATGGCATCACCGACTCACTGGACATGGGTTTGGGTGGACTCTGGGAGTTGGGGATGGACAGGGAGGCCTGGCGTGCTGGGGTTCATGGAGTTGCAAAGAGCCAGACACAACTGAGCGACTGAACTGAGCTGAACTGAAAGCGCGGAAGGCAGCAGTGAAGAAGCAGAGACTGATTAGTGTAGCCAGAGGTAGAAATCATCTCAAAATTGAAGGAACAGTCAACAGCATCTAATGCTGAAATAAAAGCAAGCTAAATAAAAGACTGAAAGTGGTCCATCGGTATAGGTCCATTGGACAGTATAGTCTAATTATGATTTCAATGAATTCGATAGTGGGTTAACAAATAACTCACCTTTAGTCTAGTTAATAATTTTTTAGATAAAATATCTCATTCACTTGACCCTCAAATTAGAGTAATTTAAATTACTAATATTGCCTGAATTACTGAAGCTTTTGGAAAGCCTGATAAAGTTGTTGACTTATTGATGAAATCTACACTGTATTTAAAATGGTGTTTGTAATTCTTCAAATTCCTCATTCTAAAACAGATTTGAGAAAGTTATCTACTGATGTTGAATAATAGGTCAATGATAGAGAACAAAGCAGCAAAATTTTTTTTATTGCTCATACTCCTTCGGAGGGCTAAAAATCAATTTGAACTATCCTTTCAGTTTTTTAAAAGAACCCATTCATTAAGATTTTATGATTAAAATAGGAATGCAGAGAAACTTCCCATGGCACCCACAGAGAGGTGTGGATTGTGACATTTACAGTGTGTACTGACAATTCAGTGTGACTTACTACAGTGCCATAAATGGCCAAGGAGCCATTGCCAAGTTGCCGGATTCTGTGGCTGATTTCAATATCGATCCCCCTTCTGCTCCACTGGATGGTGGGGGCGGGATCTCCTTTCACCTCACAATTCAGGATTGCATTACCACCAAGTGGTTCAATCCAGTTAGAAGGGTAATCACCTTTGAAGACTGGAGGTTCTGGGAAATAACAAAAGACGAGTGTACATCAGTCTTTGTGATTCTAACCTGTTTAAAAGATAATTTAGTGAAGAGGGGAAAAGCCACTTTTGAGCCCCATGAATCTTCCAGAATCAACTGCTCATGCTAATCGACGAGAGAATTTTGTCCACTTCAATAATCTAAGTGGACGATTCCATTTTGTGCCAAATGATCTCTTTACCTACTGCTTACCTACTTTTGAGATGAACGTTCATAATTTTTTTTTATATCTCATGAGTTTGCACATCTGTGAAATAAGACTAAATTAATAAACTGAAGTTACATCATATTACTATACAATAGGGATGCAAAATACAAACCAAGTATCATAAATATTAAAAATAGAACACTTTAACCCACCTTTCACATAAACAAACCCAATTGCCTTCACAAAACCCACACTGTTTTCAGCAGTGCACACATAAGTGCCTGAATCCTCTTTCGATATCCTTTCAATAACAAGTTCACTGTGTCCGTTGATGCTGTCAAAGTGGGCTGAAGGAAAAAAGGTAGAAAACAACACAAACGCCTCTCAGTAACTCAGAAAATAATCACGACAGCTCAGTATTTTACAGGTTAGATTTATTGAGTCGGTCAGCAATTCAACCAAAGAGATCTCATTATGACACTGGAGGAGAGAGCCCTTTCCAGATATTTCTTCCTCTGAGCTATTTGCTATGTCTCTAGACACTTGTTTGAAGAATGAAAAACAGCAGAAGGAACAGGAAAAGAGAATGAAAACAAACATCGTCTAAAATTATTTTCGATTGCACCTTTCATCTCAAAGAGTTGCCTAAAGCTGGCTTGCACTCTCTCCAGGTTTCAAAACTCTTTCATTCAGAAATAGGACATTTTCCATTTCATTTCTCTCACCACCACTTTTCCCAAACAATTTACATCAAGAACATGAAAACCTTTTCAGTTATAATTCAACTGACCTGGCAGCTCAGAGGGAAAGTCATGAACACCTACGCTAGTTAGGTAATAATGACTAAATTTGTAATAATTTGAACTTGCCCGTAAGTGGTAATGGTATAAATTACCAAAGGTACTTTCAATACTTGGAATAGAGTATAAGATAAATATGCAAATCCTAAAACAATCGATGCTAAATAAGATTCCGATTAGACCAACCAATATCTAATTACATTAAGTATGTTTACTTTGCAGGCCCTCTCCCATTCAAATTACTATTATTTTTTAGTATAATTGCTTTACAATGTTGTGTTAGCGTTTGTTGTACAACAAAGTGAATCAAGTATATGTGAACATATATCTTCTCCCTCTTGGACCTCCCCTGCCCCCCAATCCCCAATCCCACCCATCTAGGTCATCACAGAGCACGGGGTTGAGCTCCCCGTGCTACATAGCTGGTTCAAATTATCCTTTAAAGTTTTCATACTGCTGAATAGTAAGTGGAAAATTAAGCTTGAAACACTTAAATATCTAAGTTAGTATTATATCCTCAGAAAACAGTACTGATTAGGTTTTTTAGAGTTTATTTTTCTTCAGTGAAGTATATTATACTATTACTGTTACGGTGGTGCAGCTGATGAATTCTAGTTATCATAAATCTTTATAACAGAAAACTCAAGCTTATGACTGACTTTCTAGCAAGGCATTTATTAAATACTAATAGTGTAGTACTTCAGAACTCAATTTTGGGAAGCAACAATTTCTTTTTACAAACAGTATTTTTGTGCTGGTGATAAAAGTCTAACAGATAGAAACACATCTTCCCCAGGATGCGTGGCTCTACCTGAACATGCAGTGCACACGCAGACTGGAAACTCTTTACTTAATTGATCTACACTCCGATAGTGGATTAGAGAGGTTAATTCATACAGTGAAAAGTACAGTCTCTGTAAAATCAGGTGAATCTTCAGGGCTCTCTCAGTCATCTTAATCCATTTATCAATAAGGAAGGAGATCCCAGGTAGCTCAGTGGTAAAGAATTCTCCTGCCAGTGCAGGAGCTGCAGGGGACACGAGTTTGATCCCTCAGTCGGGAACATCCCTGGAGGAGGAAATGGCAACCCACTCCAGTATTCTTGCCTGGGGAATCCTGTGGACAGAGAAGCCTGGTGGGCTGCAGTCGGTGGGGTCACAAAGATTCAGACATGACTGAGTAAGAACAGTGAGGAAGTCTGGGGGGTACATTTGGGCATCTGTGAATATGACTTCTCAGGGGGAAGGGAGATACTTTTAGGTTAAAAAACCTACTATATCCTTCAATATATGGTCCTGTGATCAACATGTCCTTCCTAAAGAATGAAAAGAGCACATATACTGGGCATAGGCTAAAATCCAGGCGAAAGTACACATTTTACAGAATTTAAAGCCATCGATTCATTTAACTTTTCAATCAATTCCCACAGTTAAAGAAAAAAGAGATGCGTTTTGAGTTCTCTATCAGTGTACTTATTCACTTCTTAAGAATTAAAGTACCAACCTGGGATAATATTGTTATTGAAGGTCCATGTTAACTTGGGCAATGGAATACCAGTTGCTTTACAGTTTAATCGGAGCTGTTCTCCCTTATTTAATGACACATCTCCAGGTAGTTCAGTAAAAGTGGGAAGAACATGAACAGTCAGGCTGATGGCGTGTCTGTCTTCACCTGCGGCATTGTTAGCAATGCAGGTATAGGTGCCAGAATCCTCCGGCTTAAAGAAAGAAAAGTCATTGTGCATAAAGTTACACGATCTTACATCATATTACATATAATTCATAAAACTGCATAGCTTGGTCCCCAAAGGAACACTCTAAAGATGATTTAAATTTCCATCTTTTAGTCTGAACCATCTGGCTAGTTTTTACAAAGCATAATTTACAACATTTAAGAAATTTAAAAAAAGTTCATACCTTACAGAACTATAGCATTTTACAGTAAGAAGATCTTAGAAAACTTTAGATTACACAGTTTTACTAAACATCAATTGCTGTACTGCAATGTACAACTAAAGAGCAAATTTACTCTCAAAGGCTGTTAGAATCTTGATGGCATAGCTGGTTCTCTGGGTGATGTGGCACCAAGGACCATGAAAATGATCAAAGGAAATGGCAAGAGTCAGGGCAACTAGCTGCAATTCCAGGATTTCACTTGATAAATCCAATGGCCAGCTCTTGGCAATCATTTTACTAGAAGTTTTAGAATTTGACACAATTCTGGCTTCCTTCTTTTTAAAACCATGTCTTCACTTGGCTTCCAGGACACCCCATTCCCCTAGTTTCCTTTCTGCCTCACTGATTGCTTTTCTTCCATCTCCTTTTGCTGGCTTCCCCTCCACATTAATGTGTCAATGTAGGTGTATGAGAGGGCTCAGTCTCTGTTCCTCTTTTCTTCTGTCCACACTCAACTTGGTTTTAATGGCTTTAAATACCACTGACACGCTGAGATGAGTACCAGTGTGTCCAGCCCAGGTGTTTCTTCCAAACTCCAATTGTACTGAACTTCTCATTCCAACGCTCTGCCTGGTTGCCTAAAAGACATCTCAAGCCCAAGTTCAAAACCAGCTTCCCCTCTTCCCCTTTCTGCTCCATCTGCAGCCTTCACTCCATCTCAGTAGATGGCTGATTTGTTCTTCCAGCTGTTCATGACTTTGCCCTCGGACACTGGAGTGTTTGTTTATTCTTTTTCACACTATTTTCAGTCTAGCTAGGAAATCCTAGCTTCAAAGTATACACAAAATCCAACCACTCTCACCCACCCCTTCTCGGCTGATGTTCTGCCTTGAGTCCTATAATCTCATCTGGCTCCACACCATCTTCCCAACTGGTCCTTGGCTTCTCTCCTTGTCTCCCTACCATGTATCGTCATCACAATAGCCAATGCAATATTGCGAAAACATAAGGTGGACAACATTGCTCCCCTGCTCAAAGCCCGATTAATGGATTCTGATTTTACTCAGAGTAAAATGCAAATTGTTACACGGGACGGCAAAGAGTCGGACACGACTGAGCAACTGAACAGCAATGAGGTATTATTGCGTGTATCTGGTCTTCATTTTTCTCTGACTTCTTTCTCTCTCTTCCTTTGTTTTTACTGGTCTCCTGTTTCTCAAATAGATCAAGCATGTTCCTACATTTTTTTTTTAATTCTTTCCACCCACCTTCATTTCTTTGCCCCCCAAATCTGGGGTAGGGGATCCAGTTTTCTGCCTCTCTCCCAGGCAAAGAAAATGGGGATGCTCCTCTCCCAGATACCTGCTTAGCTAATTCACTTCCTTCAAATTTTGCTCAAAGTGTTTGCTTCCCAGAAGACATTTATTCTAACCATGCTATTTAAAAATGTAACTTGTACTCTTCCAACTTTGGTACCTTCTACATGTTCTTGTTTTATTTTTCATACCAGTTGTTTTCTTTTGAATTGTATACATTCTTTATTCTTTACTATTTTATTATTATTATTTTGAGATATATGCATCACTTATTTTTATTTGTTATTGACTATATCCCCCTTTAGGAATAAACTCCATGAAGGCAAGGATCTTTGCTTGTTTTGCTCAATGTATTTATTCCCAGTGTCTAAATCTGTGCTGATCATAGAGAAGGTATTCAATACTCAATAAATATTTGTTAAATTAACAACTGAATGCTTCTAATTATATTAAGGTCCATAGCACAGACTTTACCTTCTTTTTTAAAAAGAAGTTTAAGAATAGATTTTTTTTTCATTGAAGCATCAAGTAATTGGCAATGAAGCATAAAAATTATAATCACTTACTATAGATACAATCTAACACTGGTAGGTTTCATAATGACTTTTTAAGGGCAAATAGAAATAAATCATATTCCATGTAAATGTCTCCTCACCCTGACACAACTGAGCTACTATTAAATTCCTGGATCTTAACATCTTAAGTTTAAAAATAAAAGATTTTATGGAAGTGAAGCTTTGGAAAATCCAGATTATACATATTACTCACAGATAGACTTATCACTTGTGTCTTTCATCTGATATTTATAAGCTACCTTATTGTTGCTATTTTAAAAAATTTATCCCAGTTATCCCACTAAAAGTTTAAACTTTTCTCATTTAATTCCTTCAGGTCTGTAAGAGTGACTGAGAGGTCAAATTCAACATTCTTGAATTTGATAGTATACCAGAGACTGTATACCAGTTTAAAAAAACAAATTCAACATTATCATTTTTAAGTTCACATTTTTAACTTTTAATAGCTCTGAAATTGGGATACAACTTAAAAATTGATGGTCTTCTCTAGTTTACTTGATTGAATTTTTTTTCCTTTCTTTCTTTCTTAGTGGTACCTAAAATAAAGGTGCATCTTAGAATTGATGGAAACTTAGATTTGAGTAAATACAATTTCTGCTTGCACAAAAGATCAAGTTAGCCTACTCCTAGGGCTATTTATCTGGTAATCAAGGAGTCTAGCTAACAGCTGAAATTATACTATGAAGTGAATATGATCAATTTTATCCATTTAGTCTGTTTGAATTTAATTCTATGAAGATTTTATAATGAAATTTAGGTACTTTGAAGGGTAGTGAAAAGGAATAATGAAAGTGTTAGTCACTCAGTCATGTATGACTCTTTGTGACCCCATGGACAGTAGCCCACCAGGCTCCTCTGTCCAAGGAATTCTCCAGGCAAGAATACTGGAGTGGGTAGCCACCCTCTTCTCCATGGGATCTTCCTGACCCAGGGATAGAACCTGGGTCTCCTGCATTGCAGGCAGATTCTTTACTGTTTGCGCCACCAGGGAAGCCCAAAGTGAAAGTGAAGTCGCTCAGTCGTGTCCGACTCTTTGCGACCCCGTGGACTATAGCCCACCAGGCTCCCTCGTCCATGGGGTTCTCCAGGCAAGAATACTGGAGTGGGTTGCCATTTCCTAAGATAGGCACAAAAGCTCTGAAAGTGATTCATGTTTCATGTTTAGTAGTTGGTACAAAGTGTTGATACACTGAAACCACATGATAATTTTTAAAAGTCATGTGGTATGTATAGATATAGATTCTTCTTCAAATGGGCTAATACTGAAAAAAGCAGATGCTTCCCATAGCTACCATTCTGCAGACTGGAGAAATACCACCTAAGAATATTCAAAATTCCTAGCTTGCACAGATTCCTAAGACTGAGAGTTATTTAAAATCCTGAAAAGAGCAAAAAACCTGTTTTTTGTATTTGCTTAATAATACATCAAATGTTCTTACACCTCTCTTTGAACAATTCTCATGCACTGTTACAAGCATGGAATATAATAGAAGCTTAGAATTTTCCTGATAAACAAAGATTTTCACAAAAATAAAATAACTTTAGAAGAAAATCATTTATAAGTTCCCATGATGTACTAAATACTGTTCTCGGGAACATAAAATGAAATACGTATAAAATTAATTTTTTGACCTGCATTTGTATGGGTACTTTTCTTTCATGATTAAATAATACATGGAAATTCCCTGGTGCTTCAGTGGTTAGGACTTGGCCTTTTCGCTGCCATGGAACAGTTCGACCTCTGGTTAGGGAACTAAGATCCCGCAAGCTGTGTGGCACAGCCAAAAACAAACAAAAACAAAACAGAAAATACATTTTCAAGTTAAGTCACTAAAATGGTGAATTAATAATCTGTCTCAATGTATCTCTTTATATTTATTAAACTTACCACAACATTTTGCAGGATAAGCTCTCCATAGGGTTCGATAGTATATTTTCCTAACAAGTTAGCCAAAAGAATATTGTCTTTTTTCCAGTTAATTGCTGGTGTGGGGATTCCATCAGCCACGCATGGAAGAACGGCTTGTGAATTCTCATTGACCGTGTAATGTACTTCTGTGCTTTGGATTGTAGGTGGTACTATAAAGAGTTTTAAAAAAGAAAGTCACTCAGGATGTTAAGTTCAATCATTATTCACACTGAAAATGAACACACAATTGATTCTCTCGAGAGTAACTTGGTAGAAATACTAACAAAATATATCAAGTCATTTGTTTGTTACTCTGAAAGCAATCAATATTTTTGACACCAGCAAGAATTCTAAGGCATTTGTACATGTTGGATGTATTTACAATGAGCCTCTGAAAAAACGACATTGAACTGGTGTATTTGACTTACTGACTTTCCCTTGAATTTCTTTTGTTTATTGCAGTGAAATAAAACAAACAAGAGCAACTAAAGCCAAAACCACTTCTATAGTTGTATAACTGTTGGATTTGTATCACAGAGATATTGTGAGGATAAACTAATAAAACTCACTAGTTTAAAACACTATAAAATACCTCATAGTGGGAGGGAGGATCGGGATGCGGAACACATGTAAATCCATGGCTGATTCATGTCAATGTATGGCAAAAACCACTACAATATTGTAAAGTAATTAGCCTCCAACTAATAAAAATAAATGGAAAAATAAATTTAAAAAAAAGAAAAATAAAATACCTCATAGTAAATCTAAAGAAAAAAAAATTTATTGCAGTACTTTACATATTACAACGAATGTAAGTAAAACTGGTGAAAATATTTAATTTAGTTTTTATACTATCACAGAGGAAATGTTTTATAGTGATTTCATAATTCCATGCAAATACTGCTTATGCTTCAAATTTTTTGAAATGGAATTTAGGCAACATGAAAAGATCAACTGAATATTTCAGGGTACGAAGAAATACCTTAGAGGATTCAGAACTAAGATATTTACTGCTAACAGAAAAGTTTAAATATGTTAAGAATACTTGACTAAAAAAGTAAAAATATACTCTCCTCTCAAAACAGTAAATTTCAGAATTATTCAAGTACATCAGTGAGAAATGGATCAACTTCTTCACAAATTTTTTATAGAACAAAAATAGGTTTCAGCAAAAAAAAAAAAAAAAAGATTATATGGATATGCAAACAGTGTATGAATAATTATATGCATAAACAGGCTTCCCTGGTAGCTCAGTTGGTAAAGAATCTGCCTGCAATGCAAAAGACCCTGGTTCAATTTCTGGGTCAGGAAGCTCCCCGAGGGAAGGAATAGGCTACCCACTCCAGAATTTGTGAGCTTCCCTGGGGGTTCAGATGGTAAAGAATCCACCTGCAAGGCAGGAGTCCTGGGTTTGATTCCTGGATTGGTAAGATCCCCTGGAGGAGGGCATGGCAACCCACTCCAGTATTCTTCCTGGAGAATCCCATGAACAGAGGAGCCTGGCAGGCTGCAGTCCATAGGTTTGCACAGAGTCGGACACAACTGAAGCCACTTTAGCACGCACATACGTGCACATGCATGTATAAAAGACAGATAATTTTAAAAAGCCTAAAACCTATTTTGCTGAATGGTATATCATAAATATCCAATTCGTTTTCATTAATTTATGCTATATTTTCATTATCTCCTTTATCCTGGTTTCCCTGAAGTTGGTATTTCAACTTTGCTAACAGTTATAAAGTTGCAACACTAGTGCATTTACTTATTCTTTTTCAAAATGAAAATTTTAAGGCTGTGACCACTATACTTGATTTTAGCTTTGGGTACATACATTTTGATATGTGGTGTCCTTATTTTTATGATTTTCTAAATAATTTGAAAATAAAATCATATTCTTTGACCTACTTGTTAATCAGAATGATAATTTTTAATTTGCTTGGGGTTCGGGTTTTGGCATTAAAAATTCATTACTCATTTCAAGCTTTATTGCATTGTGGGTGGGGATTGTGGCCTAAACTTTTAAGTTATTATTAATGATTTCTTTGTTGTTTGTGTGTATGCATGCTCAGTTGTGTCTGACTCTTTGGCTCCAGGCTCCTCTGTCTATGGGATTCTCCAGGCAAGAATACTGGAGTGGGTTGCCATTTCCTCCTCCAGGGGATCTTCCTGACCTAGGTATTGAACCCATGTCTCCTGTGATTCTGAATTGCAGGCAGACTCTTCACCACTTAGCTACCTGGGAAGCCCCTCTTTGTTGTTTGGTATACAGTTACTTTTGGTAAACTTTCTATAAACATGTGAAAAAATATTATTATTTATTTGAAACCAAAAGACTAATGTTCAGTTATATTAACTGAAAGCAAGAATAAAATTTTAGAAAATTCAAATACACCTGAAAGATAAAAAAAACACTTTCACAAATTTTTTAAAAAGGAAAAACAGAAACTTGTTATTAAAATGAGAGATACTTCTGAAAACAGTAGTTGAAAACAGTTTAATTTACTTCTTGTTTCTTACCACTGCTATTAATGGTTATTCTATCTTTAGTCTTAAAATATATATTAATAACTAAAATATTTCAATGCTGATGTTTAGATATTTTATTAGTTGTCTGAATACAAAGAAAAAACAGGTATTTTTTTCCTATTACAAAAATATACCTGTAAATATTTTGCTACTTTTTTTTTTTTTGCTACTTTAAAATAATGAATCAAATAGATCTCCAATTCTCACTAGGTTCACATTACAGTTATAAGGTAGGTCATATGCTGGTTAGTTTTGGGCCAAGAGGACTTGCAACTTGAAAAGTAAGCAGAAGAGCAACAAAACAAATGAACTCCTCATAAGTCAACTTATAGATTCCAATAGTCACCATATGAAAGTACTGGCAACAGATTAATAGTCCTGGCTTTATTAATAAAATCACTCTCACACAGATATTTGCACAAATAACATATTTGTGCCTACCAATAACATATTTGAAGGACAAGCGTACCTACACACCACATGCACACACCACACTCCACTCTAGTTTGCTGTTTTTCATTGTTTTTATTTCCATCATATTTTTCGCTGGTGGTTTTTTCTCTCTGCCATGGTAAAGTAGTAAACTGAAATAACTTATGCTAAACAACCTACCGTGGACAGTGAGCTTGGCGCTTGTGCTGCTTGACCCTGCCACGTTGGCTGCCATGCACGTGTACTGGCCAGCATCACCAGGCTGAGCAAATGCTATCTGCAGAGCGCCGGAGCTGAGGATGCGCCGGCGGACTGACTCCGTAATTACATGCCCATCTTTATGCCACATGATGTCAGGTGGTGGGAGGCCATCTGCCTCACACGGTAGCATGATGGGTTTATCCACAACAGTGATGTATTCCTTAGGATGAGGGCTAATGACTGGAGGAACTAAAAGTTACAAAGTTTAAACATCATCTTAAAAGCGTGAATGTACTATTTATGCAACGTGGTCTTATTCTAGCACAATGAAGTCACGTTGTCAAGAAACAAAGCCCTGATTTTACCATATTATCACCAAAGGATTGCTAGTTTGTTTTTGTTGGAAAAGAAGATTCTTTGAATCCATTGCAGAAAATCATTCTCTACATAGTTAACAAATATAAATGACAATCAATCTTAAGATTTAAATATGAACTCATGAGGGATTGTATGTCTAGAAAACTAAGACTGTGTTGATAGAGATATTTTCTTTAACATACATGTATTATGTGATTCATTCATCAGTTCCTTAAACTTTCAAAATAGATCTCTTCAAGGTTTGGAAATTATTCACCTGCTCACACCCCTTTATTCATGCTTTTCCTGCAGTGTTTATATGATCTCATATACTGGGATCATATTTAACAAACTATTATTTTAATGAAAAGAAGTGAAATATCTAAAAGAATTACAATTAACCATTGAACAATACCGAGGTTAGGGATGATGACTCTCTGTACTACAGAAAATCCAAATTTAACTTATAGTTGGCCTTCAGTATTCCTGGCCCCTCTGCATCTGTGATTTTATATCTTCATATTCAACCAACTTTGGCTTATGCAGTAATGTAGTATTTACTACTGAATAAGTGGACTTGCAAAGAAATAGAGGAAAACAACAGAGTGGGAAAGACTAGACATCTCTTCAAGAAAATTAGAACATTTCAGGCAAAGATGGGTTCGATAAAGGACAGAAATGGTATGGACCTAACAGAAGCAGAAGATATTAAGAACAAGAATACACAGAAGAACTATACAAAAAAGATCTTCACAACCCAGATAATCACGATGGTGTGATCACTCACCTAGAGCCAGACATCCTGGAATGTGAAGTTGAGTGGGCCTTAGGAAGCATCACTACGAACAAAGCTAGTGGATGTGATGGAATTCCAGTTGAGCTATTTCAAATCCTGAAAGATGATGCTGTTAAGTGCTGCAGTCAATATGCTAACAAATTTGGAAAACTCAGCAGTGGCCATAGGACTGGAAAAGGTCAGTTTTCATTCCTATCCCTAAGAAAGGCAATCCCAAAGAATGCTCAAACTACTGCACAATTGCACTCATCTCACATGCTAGTAAAGTAATGCTCAAAATTCTCCAAGCCAGGCTTCAGCAATACGTGAACCGTGAACTTCCAGATGTTCAAGCTGGTTTTAGAAAAGGCAGAGGAACCAGAGATCAAATTGTCAATATCTGCTGAATCATCGAAAAAGCAAGAGAGTTCCAGAAAAACATCTATTTCTGCTTTATTGACTATGTCAAAGCCTTCGACTGTGTGGATCACAATAAACTGTGTAAAATTCTGAAAGAGATGGGAATACCAGACCACCTGACCTGCCTCTTGAGAAACCTGTATGCAGGTCAGGAAGCAACAGTTAGAACTGGACATGGAACAACAGACTGGTTCCAAATAGGAAAAGGAGTATGTCTAGGCTGTATATTGTCACCCTGCTTATTTAACTTATATGCAGAGTACATCATGAGAAAGGCTGGGCTGGGGGAAGCACCAAGCTGGAATCAAGATTGCTGGGAGAGATACCAATAACCTCAGATATGCAGATGACACCACCCTTATGGCAGAGATTGAAGAGGAACTAAAGCGCCTCTTGATGAAAGTGAAAGAGGAGAGTGAAAAAGTTGGTTTAAAGCTCAACATTCAGAAAACTAAGATCATGGCATCTGGTCCTATCACCTCATGGGAAATAGATGGGGAGACAGTGGAAACAGTGACAGACTTTATTTTCTTGGGCTCCCAAATCACTGCAGATGGTGACTGCAGCCATGAAATTAAAAGACGCTTACTCCTTGGAAGAAAAGTTATGACCAACCTAGATAGCATATTAAAAAGCAGAGACATTACTTTGCCAGCAAAGGTCCATCTGGTCAAGGCTATGGTTTTTCCAGTAGTCGTGTATGGATGTGAGAGTTGGACTGTGAAGAAAGCTGAGCGCTGAAAAATTGATGCTTTTGAACTGTGGTGTTGGAGAAGACTCTTGAGAGTCCCTTGGACTGCAAGGAGATCCAACCAGTCCATCCTAAAGGAGATCAGCCCTGGGTGTTCACTGGAAGGACTGATGCTGAAGCTTAAACTCCAGTAATCTGGCCACCTGATGTGAAGAGCTGACTCACTGGAAAAGACCTTGATGCTGGAGGGATTGGGGGCAGGAGGAGAAGGGGACGACAGAAGATGAGATGGCAGGATGGCATCACCGACTCAACGGGCATGATGAATATGAGTAAACTCCAGGAGTTGGTGATGGACAGGGAGGCCTGGCGTGCTATGATTCATGGGGTCGCAAAGAGTCAGACCCGACTGAGTGACTGAACTGAACTGAACTGAAGTGGACCTGCACGGTTCAAATTGTATTGGTTAAGGGTTGACTTTGTACAGGCAGAACTCTTCCTACTTTTTCAGAAAACTGTGGAAAGGCTTTTGATAACAGGTTCTCTTCCCAGTGTTTACAATAGTAATTACCACTCAGGCTATTTTACTAAGCTTTAAAGACACATCACATAATTACAAGAGAACAATCAAACACAAGTGAGGAACAACCAACCACAAGCACAGGAGAAAGGAAGGTAAGGATGATGCCCCCTCCCAATGTCAGTCAATGCAAGTCCAGAGACACTGACAAGGTGCAGAAAATGACAATGGTAAAATTACCTCTTTTAAACAGGTGCAGGCCAAAAGTATAAAACCGTCTGAAATGTCTACAATCCATTCAAAATATTACTTGTTACCACATGCTGTAAGAAACAAGGGGCTTCTGAGAACTCTACTGATCCAAGTTATGCCCTGTGGATAGCAAGTCCCAGAGACCTGGAAATATCTGCTGCATCTCTAGAGGAGGCTGGGCAGAAACGGCCAATTTTAGGGTACACTAATAGTGATGAGTGGGCTTCCCCAGTGGCTCAATGGCAAAGAATCTGTCTTCAGTGCAGAAGACAAAAGAGATGTGAATTTGATCCCTGTGTCGGGAAGATCCCCTGGAGAAGAAAATGGCAACCCACTCCAGTTTTCTTGCCTGGAAAATTTCATGGGGAGAGGAGCCTGGTGGGCTACAGTTCATGGGGTTGCAGAATCAGACATGACTGAGTGCATATGTGCACGCGCGCACACACACACACGCACATAATGGTAATGAGTAAATAAAATCAACAAGTTGTGAAAAATATGAATAACTTAAAATTATTTGCATCAACCAAAGTTATCTGGTTGATTTTCTGCTTGCTATTGCATACTATATCTGTTAGAGATTTGTTGTTGTTGTTTTTCCCATTGCATGGCATGTGGGATCTTAGTTCCCCAATCAGGGATCAAACCCATGCCTCCTGCATTGGAAGCACAGAGTCTTAACCACTGGAACACCAGGGAAGTCCCTACATATTGTATCTGAAGAGGGAGAGTCTATTCAGAGTTTTTCATGACTCTAGAGTATGCAATTATCTCTGATTGCTTTTGGAATACCAAAATTCTATTAGTTGTTTTAATGTGTTTCTTTGTCCCATAATTGCTCATGCAATTTTAATCAATTAGTGAAAGAAAAAATCCTCACTAATTCTTTTATATGATCCCAATGGATGAAGCACAAGCTGAAATCAAGATTGTGGGGGGAAATATCAATAACCTCAGATATGCAGATGACACCAAAGAGGAATTAAAGAACCTCTTGATGAAGGTGAAAGAAGATAGTGAAAAAGCTGACTTAAAGCTCAACATTCAAAAAACGAAGATCATGGCATCTGGTCCCATCACTTCATGGCAAATAGATGGGGAAACAGTGGAAACAGTGACAGACTTTATTTTCTTGGGCTCCAAAATCACTGCAGATGGTGACTGCAGCCATGAAATTAAAAGACGTTAGCTCCTTGGAAGAAAAGCTATGACCAACCTAAACAGCATATTAAAAAGCAGAGACATTACTTTGCCTACAAAGGCCCATCTAGTCAAAGCTCTTGTTTTTCCAGTAGTCATGTATGGACGTGAGAGATGGAGAGTTTAAAACGCTGAGTGCCAAGGAATTGATGCTTTTGAACTGTGATGTTGGAGAAGACTCTTGAGAATCCCTTGGATAGCAAGGAAATCAAACCAGTCAATCCTAAAGGAAATCAACCCTGAATATTCACTAGAAGGAGTGATGCTGAAGCTGAAGCTCCAACACTTTGACAACCTGATGGGAAGAGCTGACTCACTGGAAAAGACCCTGATGCTGGGAAAGATTGAATGTAGGAGGAAAAGGGGATGGCAGAAGATGAGATGATTGAATAGCATCACCGACTCAAAGGACATGAGTTTCAGCAAACTCTGGGAGATTGTGAAGAACAAGAAAGCCTGGCGTGCTGCAGTGTGGGGTTGCAAAGAGTTGGACACGGCTGAGCAACTGAACAACAACGATGTTGCCAAAACCAATGACTATTTCTTGGTCATCATCTTAATTGACTCTCCCTAGGGTTAAAAAGAAAAAAATCTGTCTACTCCTTCTTGAAACACTGTCCTCTCCAAGACTCCATCTAGTTTTCCTCTGTTATCTCTTCCCTCTCCTTTGTTATTCTTTTTAGCATTCTGTTTTTCAGACCTCTTAACAATGCAGAGTCCTGGGCTCTTTTCTATCCAAATACTCATCCAGTCTTGTGGACTGAAAAACCCTAATTACTTCCAAATTTGTATCTTAGACTGTACTTCTCCCTTGATTCCTGAATTCATAAATAATCAGTGCTTTTTGACATCTCTGCTAGGATTTCTAACAGTTTGCCACATCTAACATGATCAGAAATCATGTTTAACTTCCTCCAAAACTAGTTCCTTTCCTTGAAGCCCCCATAGCACTATCTCCGCTCAAGCCCAAGCCCAGGAAACATCATGAACTCTTCTCTTTTCCTAACCTCCCAATCTGATTAATCAGCAATCCTGGCTATTACATCTCCAAAAAAATTCTTGATTCTACCACTTTTTTTTTTTCATTTACCCCTATAACTCACACACACACTCCTACTCCCAGACAGACCATATCGCATGATGCGTAAAGCAGCGGTCCCCAACATTTCTGGCACCAGGGATTAGTTTCTTGGAAGACAATTTTTCCATGGACTGGGGAGGAGGGCTGGTTTTGGGATGATTCAATACATTGCATTTATTGCACATTATATTTCTATTATTATTACATCAGTTTCACCTCCAAACATCAGGTCTTAGATCCTGGGGGTTGGGGACCCCTGGCCTAAGCACTTTACTAGTGCTTCCAGATATAGTCTTGAGCTTTCTCTAAATCATCACCTACATGCCAGCAAAAGAGAGCTTCTTAAAACCAAACAGAAGTCTTGGTTAAATCCTTGAAAGCCTTCAATATTGCACAGAAAAGAAAAATCTTACCCCTCCCTCTGCTCTTTATGGTGCTCCATGCACTGGCCCCCACCTTATTTTCTGATCTCCTTCCCATTTAGTCAGCCTTCCCACGTTCACCGCTGTCAACCACGATTCTTTTCCTACCCTTTCCTGCCTCGGGACCACTGTACATGCTGCCTTCTCTTCCGTGGACACCTTTACATGGCTCACCCTCACTCATCATGCAGCTCTCAGCCCTAATGGTGCCCCCAGAGAAGACTGGTTCTGTTTTTTCCTTCTTCACACCATAAAAGTATTATGTCTGTAATGTTCAATGTATTTCTACTTAACATCCCAATATTGTTTATTAAAATTGTTGAAAAATACAAGGAAATTAGATTTATAACCTGCAGATAAGTAAGTGAGCTTTACTACAGTTATTCATTCACCCTAGGAAAATCACACTACAAGGAAATTCAAACCAGCCAATGTGAGCTGAGTAGCTCTAGGTCAGGTTTTTATCCACAAAAGCAATGCATACAAGATATGAACATTACATCAAGAAAATGTAAGGTAACTATGAAAAAAAAAAAAAACCCACTCTCTTCTTATATATTTTTTCTCATCAAGTTGGTTTACTTGCAATATGATTTACTTCTTGGTTTCACAACTTCTATCATTTTGTAAAATTAAAAACAATTATGATTTTTAAGTGGATATTACAATCCAGTGTTTTGTAATGTGTACAGAGAAGCATTATGGAGAAAATGGTTTTAAAAATCACCTTAAATGTGTGCTACAATAGAAGTACCAATTTCACAGAAATTTAAAATATGAGATGTCTCGGTTTTCTTATACAAATAATGCCCCCAAACCACCCAAGCACTAAACTTCTTTCTTCAAAATAGTAAGAGAACAGAAATAGAATAGAAGACAAATAGAATAATGTAAACTAAGAATATGAAGGACTATGACAGCATCATTATTTGACATAATATGAATTTTGATAGGCACTGCTATAAGCATATTTACGTACCTTGGACATTCAACTTGATTTTGCCCAAGGCTGTACCAGCTGGATTCTGAGCCACACACATGTAAGTGCCAGCATCCTCTCTGACAGCTCTGGAGATCTGCAAGCCGCCACGGGGAAGAACTGCATGGCTTCTACCTACGTCATGGTTATTAGAACAGGGTTAGAAGAATTTTTACTTTTGTTAAAAAGATTATACTGACTTCTGAATGATAAAACTGAGTTGCCATGATTGTTTTGAGAGAAACAGTACCTGAACTGATGACACTGAGGCCTTCTTTCTGCCAAGTGATGAAAGGACTGGGTGTCCCTGTTGCTTCACAGGGCAATAAAATGGGATTGTTTAGAATGACGTCCAGCTCACTTGGCTGAGGCTGAATGACTGGAGGCTCTGTAAGAACCAATCAACAGAAATGTTGCAGGGACACTAGTTAGTGGCATAAATGTCTACAGTACCTATAAGGTTAAACCTGTCTGAATCCATAATTCCAAAATATTAGTGATTTCATTGCCCCAAGGAAAAGCACATATCAGCCCTATCACGTTGCTTTTTGAGTCTTGTTACTATAGCTAGTTTCCTTTAGAAGAACTCCAGAGAAAAGACTAAAATTGGGAAACAGATTGTAAAAATTCAACGAAAATAATTTAGAGGTTGTTCAGCGTGGCTTGTCATCTGTATGCTTTCTTTAGTATGCTGAAGAATATCTATCAGCTTTCATGTCCCCAAAATATTACTGTGGTTTATGACCCTAGACAGGGCCATCTTTGAAGAAAAAAACATGACTTAAAGAGATAGCAGCAAGATTTTAACGAATAAGTACCCTTTCATACCTTGGACGTGAAGGCTCACATGTCGATGTGCAGAACCAGCTGAATTCCTGGCAACACAAGTATATCTTCCAGCATGGCTTAGTTGAGTGGCATGTATTTCAATTGCTCCTAAAAAGGCAAGAAGAATGTCATGCATAGGGCATCCCTCTTTTTCTGGTTTGATAAACCATGTCTCTCTGATTTTTGTGTTTCTGTCCCCCTTACGTGGGGGTACTTGCTTGAAATCCTACTTGTATTCCCTGCCTACCTAGCACAGAACTTAAAAACAAACAAACAAACGAACAAAATACCATTAACAACTTGATTTAGGCAAATTTTCAGACTATAAAATTCAGCCATTTAAATGTACAATTCAATAACTCCTGGCATATTACAGACTCCTGCAATTATCACAGTTTAATTTTAGAACATTTTCATTATACCAAAAAGAAATCTCACCCCATTTATCGTCCTGCCTCATTCTCAAACCCAGAGATCACTAATTTACTTTCTGTCTCTAAATACTGACCTCTTCTGGATATTTTACCTAGATGGTATATACTGAAATCTTGTGTCTGACTTCTACTGTGAGCATAGTTTCTGAGCTGCATCTGTTGCAGCATGTGTCAGTATTTCTGTTCCATTTTATTGTTAAATAGAATCCCACTCTGTAAAGTGATCCCCATTGTTTATCCATTAACCAGTTAATGGAAATTTACACTGCTTCTAATTTTTGGCTATTGAGAAGATTGCTACATGAATATCTGCATACAAATCTTTGCATGGACATATGTTTTTATTTCTCTGAGGAGATACCTAGGAGTGGAGTTGCTGGGTCATAGGGTAACTCTTTCTGAGAAAGTTCTAAACTGTTCTCTTAGCGCAGTACTTTGTGGCGAAGAGTAGTTAATTAAATTTTATGATTTTACTTGCTACCCATCTATGCAGATTTCTGAGATAGCCAACATACTTTGTTATGAAAGCCAAGTTCATCTTTCATTATTTTCCTTCTTTTGAAGAAATAAATTCTCTTAACATAAGATGGACATACTCATAAAGCCCCAGGATGTTCAGGATCTTAGTTGCTACTTTTTATCTCCAGTATATCTCCTCAAAGAAGGATGAATTCTCAGAAACACAAATGTGAATCACCTGCACTTTCATTTAGGTGAATTATTTTTTCTTTTTAATACATAAAACGTTCAGAGCTTAAATTTTATTAATGATGTTTACAACCACCCTCAAAAAACAGCCACATCATAACACTTACCACCCAAACTTACTTGTTAAATTACAGAAAACTTGAAAGCAAGAACCCTGTCTTAGTTTTAGATTCTCAGAAATTTAGTGGAGTACACAGCCCATTTTAGGTACTAAATGTTTATTAAATGAATGGACACTCTATTTGGCCAAAGAGGTGTGGTTCACCCAAAGGCAACCAGTAAAAATTTTAAACCATGTTGTTGTTTAGTTGCAAAGTTGTGTCCGACTCTTTTGCAACCCTATGGACTGAGCTTCCCAGGTGGCCCAGACAGTAAAGTGTGTCTGCAGTGCAGGAGACCTGAGTTTGATCCCTGGGTTGGGAAGATCCCCTGGAGAAGGAAATAACCCACTCCAGTATTCTTGCCTGAAGAATTCCATGGACAGAGGAGCCTAGTGGGTTGCAGTCTATGGATTGCAAAGAATTGGACGTGACGGACTGAGTGACTACCGCACACATATGCTGCAGCCCGCTAGGCTCCTCTGTCCATGGGGTTTCCCAGGCAAGAATACTGGAGTGGGTTGCCATTTCCTCCTCCAGGGGATCCTGCCAACCCAGGGACTGAACATGCGACTCCTGTAGCTCCTGCATTAACAGGCAATTCTTTACCACTGAGCCACCAAGGAAGCACTTCCAAACCTTAGGTTTAGAAAAATATGCACATAAAATCTCAGTGGTCATGCTGAATACATGCAGATCAGTTTTAGATATTATTTATTATTTGTTTTTAGGTTTTTTTCCTATCCCTTTCTCTCATTGCCCTCCCCATCCTCACTGAATTTTATCCCAAATGCCTAAGCCTAGGAATATCGATTTATTTTTCTTTCTTTTCTTTTGGTGCAACAAAAGTCCAAATAAGGCCATCCATTAGTAACTAACCCAATCAATATCTGTGTAATCACTGAGCTGGGTCTTACCTGAGGACAGAATTCTATAGCCCTCTCCTCTGGGAAGCAGCCTTATACCATTCTTCATCCAGTGAATTGAGGGAAACGGAACTCCTGACGCGGTGCAGGTGATCACTGTGGGGGTGTGTGTGGTCACTAGGAAGTCTGTAGGCTCGTCAGCAATGGAAGGTGGAACTAAAAAGCAACAACAAAAAGAAAGAAAACTACATGTTTCCAAGCCTGACAGATTTCCAAAGCCTGCTCATGTATCTTCCTCTTTCTACACTGAAAGTGAATGTTTGGTAAGTGGAACAGGAAGCCCCTTTGTGAAGTGGTGAAAAGAAGAAATGATATCATTGTAATAACTTTCAGTCCACATACTAAGCCAGTTCTACCTTGGACAGTGAGATCCACAGTTCTCTTGTCCTCTCCGGCATCATTTGTCACCGTGCACTCATAGGTCGCAGTGTCATCCACAGAAGGGGAAATAATCACTAGTGAACCTGAAGAAAGGAGCCTAGAAGAGAGAATTCAAAGCAATGAGGTGCTATATATCAGTTTTCACAAATGTTTCTAGTTGGTTCAACATGGTAGCATGTTGTGAACTGAGGGAAAGGGAACTCTTTCCTCAAATGTTAAAGTGAGCATCATTTTATGTATCAAACTTTAAGTTTATATGGCAGTGAGTTAACGGGGCCTCAGCCTCAACAGTTGCAGGAAGCAGTGGTGTGGAATGATTGCCTTATGAGGGAATCCTGCATTTTCTGAATGCTGATAGCATGACCAACATGCTCTCCTGGGTGAAATACAGTGAAATGAGCACATTTGATGATAGCTGCTATTTACTGACCACTGAATACATTCCTGGTACCATGTCAAATGCTTCACATAGATTATCTCTAAATTTCACAGTAACGCTGCAGCTTGGTATTTGATTATTTCCACTGACCGACAGGTAACTACAGGTCTGTTTGCATCTTTCCCTACTTCACATGTCTCCTTACATGTGGTGGATACCTTGGAAATACATAGTACATAAATTAGAATCTAACTTGAAATAAACTCAAAACTTAAGTTATCTGAATCACTTCAAATATACAAAACGCTGAGTAAATACATATACATTATTTAAAGTAATCTAAATAAGAATATCTGTTTTCTTACCTCAAACTGCGCATTGATGACTGGGAATAATTTGATTCAGTGGGAACATATTTGACCTGCTTTTTAACTCAAGGGCATTGGCATTTTCCACATAGAGTATACTTTCAAGTCATTAAACCCCCAATGGCAAAAGATTAAAAGGATGAGAAAGAGCTAGACACAATAGATTTTCAAGTAAAACCCTCCTAATTTCATATTTCCAGGCGTAACAGAATCGATTTTTATCAGGATAGGTCTATGAAAACTCTTGTTTTTTGTGACAAGGCAAATCTTTTGACAAGATATCTATCTATTAACTTGAGATACAAGAAATGATGCTCATCTAAGGAATCAGAAATCCACAGTATTTTTAAGGTTAGCCTTTAAAAATATGATATCATCGTAAGAAGAATGATAGTAAAGCTGAAAGAGTACAGAAAATTGGAGAAACTGCTATTCTTCATCCTTATACGTGCTGCCAAATACATACACTGTATTTGAAGGTATAAAATTTGATTTTTATTCTTCAACTAAAACATATTATTTTTAAAGAGTACTTTTTCTTTTATACCAAATTATGTTTTATCCTTTGTCATTATAAAAGTACAAAAGGTGCTAAAAACAGCAGCAGAATGGAAATCTAATGCTACAGAGCTCACTGACAGTTATCCACAGGGCTTATGGAAAGAGAAGTTGTACCTATAATTCAGAAAAAAATACTTTAGATTGAAAAACTAATTCAATGCTAAGAAAAAAAATAATACGCTCTCTGCATACTAGCTAGTTCATACTTTATATATTTTCTGTCCCCATTGATAAAGTGAAAATGTTAATTCTTTGAAAAATATGTTTCTAAATTGCTGGTGGAATTTTCCAGGTAAATTCCTCCTTACCTGTATGAGTTCTGATTTTGATCCACATTCAGAAGATGCCCGTTTTTTCTCCAGTTGATTGACGGTTTCGGTATGCCAGTAGCCTCACAAGCCAGAGTGGTTTGAACATTTACTGTTACAGTTATGTTGGTAGGGCCCAGAGCAATGGATGGAGGAACTAAAACAAAGTCACCAAGTGAGAGAGAAAACATATTCAGCAAACAGTATGCCATATGAAGTATCTCTGCCAAACTGAAATTAATCACTGATAACTTACTTTACATTGATGAACACAATAAGGTTCTCTGAACTTACACAGTGCTGTGATAATGCTATTCACCATGAGTCTTGATTGTTCATAACAGCGCTGGACCTGAAGGTCTTTGTGCTATGACCTCACTGGTTTAGGCAACCAAAGAACGCTTGACTCTAAGACTGGATGTTGTTCATAAACGTATATTTACCCTGGACCTGTAAATCTATTCGCCTGCGATCTGTCCCAGCAGCATTGGTAGCCATACACAAATATCGCCCACTATCAGTCACTTGTGCCGACTGGATATGAAGGAATCCATTTTCCAAGATGGAGTATCTACAAGAAAGATCACACGTGAAGGTCTCTGGATGGGTCTTTCTGATTATGCACATTTTAACTGAGAGCATTTTAAAAGACTCTATCCATTTTTAGTCCTTTTCCTGCTTCAGAAATTTGTAATACCTTTGGTAGAAAAAAAGGATATTCTGCAAACAGGTATAACAGATGGATTTATGGTCTTGGATACATTATAACCATTACATTTTAGATGCAAGCCTTTAGGAATTAGGGTTAGGGTTTTAAAATACTGTATTTTGATTCTCATATTAAGATGAAGAGACTAATTTTAGAATGAAAAGACTCAAATAATGCATTGGATTACATATTTAAAAACTTACATTTCAGTTCCTACAGTGTTTTTCATCCTTTTCTAGTTACCTTGCATGAGTCCCAGGTAGAACAGCTCCATCCTTTCTCCATGTTATCCTTGGGGCTGGCACACCTTCCGCAAAGCATTCCAATAGAGTTGACTTATTTAAGTGAATGACAAGACTCTGGGGGCCACTCTTTATGCTTGGAGGAACTGTAAAAGAGATGCATGTGGAAAATTTCATTTATATCAGTAACACAGCCTGAACTAAGACTGACTAGGTAATAACACAAGCTGAGATTTGAGTCAAATATATGACTTTGCCAGCTAATTCAGGTTAGTATAAATAGAATTGGGGTTGAATTCCTAAAACCTTATTCAAGATAAGATTTTATTTAAAAATTTACACAAAAGTGAAGAGTTAATAGTGGGGAAAGAAAGTGAAAGTTAAGTGGCTCAGTTGTGTCTGACTCTTTGTGACCCCATGGACCCACCAGGCTCCTCCATCCACGGGATTCTCCAGGCAAGAATACTGGAATGGGTTGCCATTTCCTTCTCCAGGGGATCTTCTCGACCCAGGGTCGAACCCAGGTCTCCTGCATTGCAGGCAGACACTTTAACCTCTGAGCCAATCCTCTTCCCTAATAGAAGACAGGACTTTAAATCCCTGATATGATGTGTGAATGGCTTCCTTTGTGGCTCAGTTGGTAAAGAATCTGCCTACAATGTGGGAGACCTGGGTTTGATCTCTGGATTGGGAAGATCCTTTGGAGAAGGGAAAGGCTACCCACTCCAGTATTCTGGCCTAAAGAATTCCAAGGGCTGTATAGTCCATGGGGTTGCAAAGAGTCGGACATGACTGAGCGACTTTCAGTCACTCACTCATGGTGTGTGAAATCTGTCTTTCTAAGGAAGAGGCTTGAAAGAGTAAAAAAAAAAAAACAAAAAACAAAAATCAGCTCTGGTATGATACAAATTAAAGATGATATTTCTTATTTCTCTTTGGCCAAATAATAGTCAGAGAATGTTAACACTGGAACAACTTCGCTTTAAATAAAGCTTAGAAAGTGGGCTGTTTTAAAAAAACACATCTGTGATTAATCATGCAAGTCTTAGAGCATGTATTTTACTAATCACTGAGTTCACATGGGAATAGAAAACTTGAATTTTAATTTTAGTGTTAACTGCCTGGGTCATCCAACTTGTAAAATTTCATCTATTAAAACATCAGATGAACGGTTTTAGAAAGTTGGTGTCATATTCCTGAAATTTGGCAAATTTTAGTGTTTAGATTTTATATTTGAGAAAATTACAGTTCCATGGCAGTCTCTGTCTAGTACATATATAATCAAACCCCAACATCAATAAAAGTGACTAAATAATTGGCTACTTGTCACCCAGAGATTTAGTGTATTAACTTTTCCAGTGGCTCTGATCTGAATGATACAAAACATCAGAATATGCTGATAACAACTGGACATGCATTGTTCTCTAGGAGAAATGTATCTTTAATTATATTTTTGAAGTTGAGTTAGTTTGAATATAGCTATAGAACAAATGTCACACGCTGTCTATGTCAAAAGAAATAAGATAAGCACAAGAATTTGTTTAGTATGCTCATAAAAAACAAAAATGTTATCTCTTTGAATGTCCTGTCTAAATTTTTAGATTGTGAAACAGTGGTTAAGCGTTCTTACCATTGACAGTGAGAATAAACTCTCTTGTAGTCTTTCCCGCAATGTTGCTGGCAACACAGGTATAATTGGCTGTATCACCTAGATCTGCGTTATTAATTTGCAAGTATCTCCCTCCAGATAGGATTCTTACTCGAGGTGTTGCCTGGATTCAACAAGTAAAATTTACCATTAAAATGTCAGGAAAATGAAATAAGAATCATCAAAAGTAACTAAATAGTGAACTGTAGCATACCTGTCTCCCAGTATCTTTGTCTGCTCCCCCTACTACTATCCTGGTATCAAAAACTCCTGGGAGCTATCTCTATGAGTGTAGTTAAGGCAAGAGCACAATCAGTGACGGCCACAGTGGTCCACTCAAGGATGGAAAAGTGTTTCAAGCTGTGCCCATGAGAGCTCTCTGCAGGACACTTCTCAAAGTGTTGGAATAAGGCATATTTCTACTGGAATCTGATAGTGAGGATGACATAGGCTGGTGGCAGTTGTACCACCATGTGCGGACAACTTGCTGTGAATCTAAGACATAAGCAGAACTGAGATAAAGAAGGAAGGATGGAGATATTTGACTACATAATTAGAGCCTTTGGATAATGCCTAAAGCTTAAGTTCACCAATTTTTATTGCTAATAAATATCTTCCCCCTGCTCCCAATTAAGTTGTTTACAGTTTGAAGCCTATTACTTAAAGCTGAAAGTTTCCTGATAATAAATTAACTTTGGTTAACTTAAAAGAAACAATTATCCTTCAACATTTTAAAAATAAGTAAATAAATGATTTTAGTCTACAATTATTTGTTAAGCATTTATTTTGTGTCCAGGCATGGGACCAAAAATTATGAAACTATAGAGATCTATATTGAGAGGAAATACTGAAATATAGTGATATCTACTCTATTATGTCCAATTGAGGATTGTTCATAAACTTTTAAAAAAATGCCAGGTAGCAACAAAGGCTGATATTTTCTGGTTGTGCCAAAGTGGATCTACTTTAGGAAGAGTCCAAATGAGATTTTTCTACCATATGGGTTCTGTCCCAGATAAACATATATTTCTAGTGAAAAGAGTTGTTCACACTAAGATGTACAGTTCAGGTCAATTTATCTTTAAAGTCCACACGTTATCTGTAGGCCTTTAATTGCTACAGGGGCCATTAGTGGTAAATTTTTATTATTTCTAATGAGAACAGGTGATTTTTTCAACGTACATGGTAAGTTCTACAAAACATATTTTAATTTTTAAGTTCAATATGGGTATAGCAGGACTTTATGCTAATAAAAAGTTCTGAGTTGATTTTCATGTCTTTCTTCCATGAATATCAGTAAGTTCTGCTAATTTACTCAGTCTCAGTATACTTTCTCTGGTTCTCTTCCCATTTACTGCCAGTGATTCTTCCAATTTGATTTCTTTCCTTAGACAGAACCTTATTCTGAGCAGATGATCCTGTTTCCTACTCCACTGAGAAAATCAAAGCCAAGAGCCTGCAATTTCTCCCTCTCATCTTGCATATGAATGCATCCTTCCTTCCTACATTTCCATCTCTGTGGAAAAAGGTCATCCCTTCAGTCCAAGGCTAATTTCTTCATCTGTCACCGGGGTCCCATCCTTTCCCTACTCAACACACTTGGTTCTCTATCTTCAAACTCTTTTTAGTAAATAAGAATCTCTTTTGTATTTAAATAATAGTCCACAACCATTTCCACTTCCTCTTCTTTCACTCCCCCAACAACTGTAACGTGTCTTCTACTTCGATCACTCTACTGAAGGTTGCTTACATCTTGAATCACATCTGTGTATTACCCAAAGCCAACAAATACAGTTTTCTTTGTATCTTGACATGAACTCTGTTAACTGTTAGCAGAGTGAACTCTGTTAACTCTCTATTTCTTGACTTTCAGTACACCAATTTCTCCAAGTGTTCCTTCTCAGTCCCACTTTTCTCTTTTCCTTTGCCCACCTTTTAATCGTCAATATTGCCTTAGGCGTTATTCTCATTTACAAATCTCACATCACGAGCTTTCTGGTTGACCTCATACAAACCTACAGCTTCAACAACAGGCTATACTATTGAGGACCACCAAATCAAAGATATTTTTGGACCCATATTTCTTGGAACTTTCTGGAATTTCCATTTGGATAATATATAGATAATTCAAACTCAAAATATCTAAACCCGAACTCATCTCTTTTTTTTTTTTATCATTTACTGTTGAATTCAGTCTGTCCCAGTACTGACATCACTTGGTCATATCTGAAATTAGCTTGATTTCTCCATCATTAACATTTACTTAGTCCCTGTCTGAACATCTAGTGGTCTAGAGTGAAATGCACACACAGAAGATAAGACTCTGGAGGAAAAGTCAGAGCATGAAGGGCTTTGTAACCAAAGCTGGGCAACTGAACCTGAAACCCAAAATCTATGGAGAATCATCAAAGGATTTTAAAGGTCTACTTCAACCATACCAAGCTACCTGCAGTTCCTGAGACAACAGCATTCCTTTTCCTGTAATGTCTTTGTACATACTATTACCTATGTTTGGAGTCCCCTTCTTTCTCACCCAACATTTAAACTGAACTCACCCTTTCCAAGAGGCTCCCCTGGGCTATTACTTATCCTTCAGTCTGGGTTACTTGCTTCTTCCTACTGTTTCCCCTCTATATATCCTTCTAAGATAAAATTTATCAGCAGTATCAATTTTCTATAATCTTTGATGTACTTCTGTATATTTTCAGATAGTCTATGAGCTCCTTATGGATCAGGATTATTGTCAGGAGCAATCACTATGCACATCATTACAGCAGGCACACAATAAATAGAGAAACTGAGGCATGGTGCTGTTAAGTGATATGCATGATAATTAATATGCATGATTATAATAATAAATAATATGCATGAGAGTTAGTAACTTTCAGAATCCAGTCTGTGTTTAGTGTTTGTGTGATGTGATCATGGCTAAAGTCTCTCTGTCTTAGGTATTAGAGACATTATTTCCTTTTACTTAGACTCAGTGTATCACAATTGGTTATACTAAGAGAGGATGAGGAAAAAGAAGGATAAGTGACTACTAGGATAAGGACAATCCGAACATTCAAAGTCAAGGCTTAGCGCCAATCCTAGAAGGCTACTTAGGATCCTAGGCTGTGATACTCTATGGCAGCAGACAGACATCACCAGAGCATGGGAGCCTCACAGAGCCAGTAACTGTGTTTCCAAAGATTTCAGTCTAGACTCCTGGTATGGGAAAGACTGAAGGCGGGGGAGAAGGGGACGACAGAGGATGAGATGGTTGGATGGCATCACTGACTTAATGGACATGAGTTTGAGTAAGCTCCGGGAGTTGGTGATAAGACAGAGAAGGCTGGCGTGCTGCAGTCCATGCAGTCGCAAAGTTCGGACACGACTGAGCGACTGAACTGATTCACATATCCTTGGGGTCACTGCTGAGGTGCAAGTTTAGATCAAAGAAAGTCAGTAACAGGTTTGCCCAGGGACTTGGCAAGACAAGTCAGTTCTTTTGAGACTTTGATGGTTTCTTTTCTTTCAAGAAAAGACACGAGTGTTTCAATCCAAGTTTAATTCACCAGCTTCAGGGGATACATACTTAGGCCAATTTACAGAGTATGTGAATCAAAATACCTGTCTTTTGACTCGTAACTAGCTACTATCTACACCAGCAGAGGCTGAGAAAAGAAGGCTGACAAAAGGACTCTGTGCTCAGCCCTGCAATGCTGAATAACCAGTAACCTGATGTTGAAGGACTCTATAGCTGATTTTTTTTATTTCCTCAAAATGAATCTCTGGAACTTGGCAAGACTTACCTGTAATCGTTCTCCATTTTTAAGCCAAGTGATTACAGGTGGAGGCACTGCATCCGATTTGCATTCCAACGTCACTTGTCTGTTGCGTAACACAGTGAAATCCTGAGGCTCGCCAGTTCCAGCAATATTAGGGGGTACTGGATGGGAAAACAGATACACCAAAGGCTTTTAATAAAGGAGATAGAAAATGCTCTGGATTATTTCAGGTGTTCAACAGTGTTGTTTCTGTTGTATGAAAGAAGCAGCATAAATTTAAAATGCTGCTCATTCAACTTACAGTACCCTGATAACAAATAGTGAGTTTTTAAATCATACTCAATACTTAAGTACCTTAAGTAATGAAATTCTTCCAATAGCCGCATGAATGATAGGATAAGTAATATAACCACATTTATCACCATTTAATAGGTAAAGAAACTAAGGCCCAAAGAAGGGATTTTTTTTGGTCCGGGTCTACACTTGGTAATAATTTTCTCTGAACATATTTAAAAACTTTTAAATTAGGTTCTGTCCATCATAACAAACAGAAATATATAGATTTTTCTTAATAAGCAGAAAGGAGGGCAAAAGAGGGGTAAGGAATTAAGAGGTATATACTACTATATATAAAATAAATAAGCTACAAGGATATAAAGTAAAGGGAATAGGGTCAATATTTCATAATAACCTTAAGTGGAGTATAATTTATAAAAATTTTCAATGACTGTGGTGTATACCTGAAACTAATATAATATTGTAAATCAACTATAGCATAATTTTAAAAGTGTATATTTTTTATGTGACTGCTGCATACACAATTTACATGTCAGTTGGTCTAATTTGTGTGTAGGACTGGTGGAGGCGGGGAACACTCCTCCATTACACCAGTCCTACAGTTTGGATTGCTTAGTGATTTAGGCTATGAGGAGATAAAGATCTATTAAGTTCTTTAAATGTGCCTCTCTTTGAAGAGTAATTTCCAGCTCTATGTCAAACTAGGACAAGCCACAGTCTAATTGGCCCAACTTTTCTAGAAGGTAATTTGGTCTTGAGAGTGTGTGTGTGTGTGTGTGTGTGTGTGTGTGTGTGTGTGTGTGTGTGTGTACATGCATATGTATATACGTACATATATTCAAGAAAGTGGACTTACAGAAATTTATTAAAACAAAATAATTAAAAATAGGCCAACACACTTATACAAGGATGTCTATATAGCGCTGCTTCTGTTGGTGGAAATACAGAAACAGCCAAAAATAAGGAATGTATTAAATAAGTAATAGTGTGTTCATAAAATTATAAATCATGCAACTGCTAAAAAGTAACATTATAAAAATATATATTTTTTGACATGAAAACATGTTCAACATGCCACTGAGATAAAAAGTTAAATACCGTATGCTGCATGATCACGTTCCTGTGACAATATTTATATGTAAAAAGGTCTTATTCTTGTGTGATGAGATTATGAATACTTTTATTTTCATTTTTACTCTAATTTACATTCTATGATTTAAAATCAATGAATATGAATTACTTGTGCAGGAACAAAACATATAACTCAAAAATCCATTAAACTACTCCCATGAACACATGATCAGTCAAATATAAACTCAAATTTGCAAAATACATATTTCCTAATATATAAACATAGTTTTATGATGTGTTGGATAGCTGCCCTATCTTCCATAAATTATGCCTTTTAATTAGGTATAAGTGTATGATGGACTGCAGGACATTTTGCCAACGTTACCATGCACTCTCACTAAATACTCTTTATCATCATCTCCTGCAGGACTGGATGCCAGACATGTATATCTTCCTGTATCTTCCACCTATAAAATTCAAATAAGTGAATTACACAAGGTTAGCATGCTGGTTTTGATGATGAGAATAAATATCCATTAGAACAAATGTAAAGGACTCACACAAAGCAAGATATCATTAATACAGCACAATAATTAAAAGTTAATAAATGTCTTAACATTTGTATTTAGCACTCTGATACTGAGCATGGCTCAGCATCTCTGCTACACATAAATCTATGTATCTGACATAGATTTAAGAGGGTTTCAGGGCAACTGTTCCCAATAAAATTTCTTTTTTGTAAAAAAAAAACAAAAACAAAAACAGCTTCAGTATTTGATCTCAGAATGCTTGCATGTTGTATATGTTAATGATGTCACAAAAGGCAGATACATACAGAACATAGCACCATATATGACACAAATACTACTCAGCATTTTTTGAAGAAGTATTTATGAATTTAAATTGCAGATTGCAAAAATTCTACTGGAGGCTTCCAGAAGCAAGTAAAATACATTAACCAACCAACCAACCAACCAAAGTAAATAAAAATCAGGTTATTTTAATAAAGAACATTAATACCATATTTTTAATATTCCTTGATATACAGAGTGAAACAATATAGCTATATTATGTAATTTGGCTGTAAACAGGTCAGGCTGACAGAAAAATCTACTATTTTCTGACTAAAACCAGAAACATTTCTTTAAAAATCCCCATGCATAGTTTCCACTGAAGTGTTAGACTTTATTCATATTTGACATTGTGTAAACACAGCCCATGCTTAAATAAGTGAAAAGTATACATTGAAAAACATATGATCTTACTACTGTGAAAAACATATTTTGAAAAAGTAGAAAATCCTGTTTTCATCTATTACTTGAATACTCCTAGAATACTGAGAATTTTAAAATTCTTACATCCAAAACTGACTTTATGGGTTATTGAAAAACTTTTTTTTCAGTAAGGTGCACAGACTCCACTGAAAAAATTTTAGATTAGGATGTTAAGACCAGTATATCTGGAAAATTACTAAATATAACTTTAGAAGAGTGACAGTCACATTGTCCTTCAATTAAAGAACTGAAAGTGATGCACTACTGCCTGGAGAATAATTTCAAAGTTGCTCATCATACCTTGAAAACCTCTAAAAGTCAGCTCTTCTCCACCAATCCAGTCTATTCCCCAATTACACGGCCCTCTCCACTGGCCCTGACTCAGCCGAACTTGCACCATCATTCATGACTGTTCTTAGATCTTACCTCCTCCAAGAACCATTTCCTGACAACTTACACCCTTCTGAATATTGGTAATTACTACCAGTAGCTACATTTTCTACTGTGTGTTCTCTTAATAGGGTGTTTGAAAAATTATAATTCATCGGGTTTTTTAGAGAAAGATTTTGCAGAGTTATTGACATGCATTATGGGTCACAAAGGAGAGAAAGGTACAGTATATAGAGTTTTTCCAACCTGTTTTGTCACAGAAGGAGAGTTTGATGGAAAATGTCTTAGCAAACTCTCGTCTTTCACCACACAATTTGGAATTTGCAGAATATCCATTATGTACCAGGTATAATTATGTGCAATAGATACATACACAAAAAGACAAAGTTCAGGTAACTAAGGTATAATTTAGTAATAAGGGCTCTGACAGAGATAAAATAAAACAGAGGCGCAGAGGAACCACTAGCAGTCTTGGGACTTGATAATATTTAATTTTTTAATTCTATAAGGTTTTAATGGTTTTCTATTGTTCCTTTTCCTAATTTTATCATGTGTGTAGTTTTACTTTTCTTAGATAACTGAAAACTTCTTGAAGGCTGAGAAATGTCTTATGTATTACTTTTGTGTTCTTCACAATAGCTAGACTGTGTGGGTCACCGTTTAATTCTTGATGGAAACTCTGTCTTGTTAAACATAACTTTTCATTTTCACATTTAAGACCTAACGTAATGTGGCCTCAGTCTCTCCTTAGAGCTTTATTTACCATGATTCCTTTATATTTATGGTTCTAGTGCACACTTCACTGTCTCCATGGTATTCCTTAAGTTACAAAATTCTTTTGCTTCCCTTTCGGTCAGTTGAAATTATAGCATTCAAGTATTTTGATTCAGCAAGTGGTTTGATCATGTGACCTGAGTTTTTTCTGGGTTGCTAAAATGTTTGATGGAGAGAAGAGGGAAATGGAAGGTGTGTTCTCTTCAATGTTAGAAACAAGATACTTCCACTGGCTACGCTGTTGAACCAGACCCAGGACTGAGACCAGTTCCATCACTGAGCAGTGGTAAGTCCTGGACAGGTGAATACTTAATCCTTCTCTGTTTCTGGATTTGTAGAAAGGGGATAAAGACACTGCCTCACAGAGTTGTCATGGTAGCCATGCGTGTGATAGAGCTCAGAGCCCAACATGAGACTGAGGCAATTCATAGCCCTCAGCTCTCCTTTCTAGCTCCCTTTCTTTTCTGTTTCCTCAGTGAAAATATACATGAAATATGATTAAGACGACAGAGGATGAGATGGCTGGATGGCATCACCAACTCGATGGACATGAGTTTGGGTGGACTCCGGGAGTTGGTGATGGACAGGGAGGCCTGGTGTGCTGTGATTCATGGGGTCGCAAAGAGTCAGACACGACTGAGCAACTGAACTGAACTGACTGAATGTGAATACCTTTAAAGCAATGATGATTATAATAACAATAAAAGCAGCAGTAATAATAATCATTTAAACTCCATTTCAGCATCTCTCCATGCCTGTGGCATCAGTCTAAGCACATCACTTTAGACTATCTCTAAAGCCCTAAGTACATAAGTTCAGTATTGTTCCTATTTTCATCCCCAGTTAACAGATGAAGACATCAGAGAACATACAGATAATATTTGTAACATAAGATTTGCCTCTGTTTGTGGAAGATTATATTGTTACAATAAGACACCCTGAGACATACCTCTCTTTAATATATTTACATTTCAGATTAATTTCCTTAAACATAAACTAAAAGAACAGTCAATTCTATTGAATTGACCATTTTTGGAAAAATTCCATCTCTTCAGATTTTCATGTCTGTGAGTTCATTCTGAAGATCAAAAGTTCCACTTGAAGCCTCTTATACACAAACTTTTGACTGCTTTTTGCCATTTCTATAAAGGGCCACATGGCACAAATCAAGAGCTTCAGGAAATATACTATCACTTATGGCACTGTGAAAACTTGAAAAAATTAATATGAATGTATCTTGCTTTCTTCTATATTTAATCTGATAATTTTACTTCTTCTATTTAGTCATGTTACCTTGTAAGTGTCTATTCAGTCATGCATGTCATAGAACAAATCTACCCTAGCTAAAGTCACAGAGATCTATGATATATTCAGACTCCAAGACAATTTCTCCAACACTGCCCAGAGATTAGCAAGTAAGAAGTTTAACCTAGGACAAAATAATCATATGAACTCTGAACTGACCTGAGTACTAGATATTCGAAGAACCTCTCCTCCTCCAAGAGTCTGCATCTGATCCATCTGTGGAAGGGGTCGACCATCTTTCATCCAGGTAATCTTAGGAGCTGGGATTCCAGAAGCCATGCAGGTAAGTTCAAGAGGATTATTAACAATTACTGACATTTCTATGGGTTCTTCAGATCCATTGATATGAGGTGGTTCTATTTAAAAGGGATTAAAGACAACAACAAAATAAACGTGCTGTTAGATAAGATACTGCGGTTTAGAAAAACTTTTTAAGAATTCAACTCAAATTTATCTTTGTACAATACAAATTGATTCAGATAAGAATACCAAAATGATAATTCCTTATTCATTTTGGTATTATTAATGAGATGTCATTTGTCATTGGCACTATTTTATTTTGTTGTAGTTTAGTTTTAGTTGCTCAGTTGGGTCCAACTCTTCATGACCCCACAGATTGGAACCCGCCAGGCTCCTCTGTCCATGGAATTTTCCAGGCAAGAATATTGGAGTGGGTTGCCATTTCCTTCTCCATTATCGTAGTTGATTGAGGAACATTTTATTAAGTGTCAGCACTATATAATGTCTTTGTGCATTATCTTTTCACTGGCACTATTTTAAAAGAGACAGATCATTTTATAATAGATCATGAAGTAAAAGGTAAGCCATCAAAGGTAATTAAAGCTCAGCAACTGAGGTTCAGATAATTAGAGCAGTTTTACTTAACTGTGAAGATTTGAAAATGATAAAAACTGAACCCATCTTGTACTATTTTTTAAAGAGTTACTTAAATATAGCAGTGTGTTTTTGCACCTTTAAAATATCTATTGTTTCTGCAAAAGCAATGAGCAAATGCTATGAAATTTTGCAATCATCTTTTCCATGCAGAACTTTAAGAGGAAACAGTGACTAAGCAGAAGAAAAACAGTTACATTTGGATACTATTTCTGCATAAAACACATTTGTTATGTCTGGGCAGAAACAATTTCCTCTTTTGTTATTTATACTTCTAAATTACCTTTCTCAAGAGGATGTTAAAGAATCTAAACACTTGGAGGAAACATTAAAGTTTCCTAGTCCAACTATTCCTAAATTTAAGAATCGCTTTAAAACAGATTTCCCTTACACTAATCATTCAAATTTTCTATGAAACTTTCCAGCTTACTATTTCACAAGGCAGCAAAAATAGCTGTTGGACAGCTCCAAGGATTAGCTGTGTGTGTGTGTGCACATGTGTGTGTGTTTTAAATCAGGCACATAGTTTAAAGCAGAGGTTCACAGTAGGAGACAGAAAATCTGGAATCAAACAGCCTGATTTTGATTCCTGGCTCCAACAATTATTAGGTTAGTGTATTTGAACAAATCTTTAAAAAAAAATACCACACTATTATTTAACTAAGAGAATTGTGAATATTCAATGAGATAATCTATAAAGTATATTTCTTTTGTGTTTCTGAATCTGTTTTGTAATTAAAGGTTTATTAGTATAATAAAAACTTTCTTAAGAAAGTTGTAACTACTACTAAGTATACTACATCTGTTGGTGTTATTATTAAAAACTAGATTTCTTAAAAAACTAGGAATAAAACTACCATATGACCCAGCAATCCCACTACTGGGCATATACCCTGAGAAAAACCATAATTGAAAAAGACACATAATTGAAAAAGCAATCCCACTACTGGGCATATAGAATTGAAAAAGACACATGCGCCCCAATGTTCATTTCAACACTATTTATAATTGCCAGGATAAGGAAGCAACCTAGATGTCTGTTGACAGATAAATGATAAAGAAGTGGTATATATGATGGAATTCCATTTGAACTATTTCAAATCATAAAATAGGATGCTGTGAAAGTGCTGCACTCAATATGCCAGCAAATTTGGAAAACTCAGCAGTGGCCACATGACTGCAAAAGGTCAGCTTTCATTTCAATCCTAAGGAAAGGCAATCCCAAAGACTGCTCAAACTACTGCCCAGTTGCTCTCATCTCACATGCTAGCAGAGTAATGCTCAAAATTCTCCAAGCCAGGCTTTAACAGTACATGAACCGTGAAATTCCAGATGTTCAAGCTGGATTTAGAAAAGACAGAGGAACCAGAGATCAAATTACCAACATCCGTTGGATCACCGAAAAAGCAAGAGAGTTCTAGAAGAACATCTACTTCTGCTTTATTGATTATGCCAAATCCTTTGACTGTATAGATCACAACAAACTGTGGAAAATTCTTCAAGAGATGGGAATACCAGACCACCTGACCTACCTCCTGAGAAATCTGTATGCAGGTCAGGAAGCACCAGTTAGAACCGGACATGGAACAACAGACTGGTTCCAAATAGGAAAAGGAGTACGTCAAGGCTGTATATTGTCACCCTGCTTATTTAACTTATATGCAAAATACATCATGAGAAATGCCAGGCCGGATGAAGCACAAGCTGGAATCAAGATTGCTGGGAAAAATATCAATAACCTCAGATATGCAGATGACACCACCCTTATGGCAGAAATTGAAGAGGAACTAGAGAGTCTATTGATGAAAGTGAAAGAGGAGAGTGGAAAAGCTGGCTTAAAACTCAACATTCAGAAAACCAAGATCATGGCATTCAATCCCATCACTTCATGGCAAATAGATGGGGAAACAATGGAAACAGTGACAGACTTTCTTTTCTTGGGCTCCAAAAATCACTGCAGATAGTAACTGCAGCCATGAAATTAAAAGACATTTGCTCCTTGGAAGAAAACTATGACCAACCTAGACAGCATATTGAAGAGCAGAGACATTACTTTGCTGACAAAGGTCCATCTAGTAAAAGCTATGGTTTTTCCAGCAGTCATGTATGGATTGAGAGCTGCACTATAAAGAAAGCTGAGTGCTGAAAAATTGATGCTTTTGAACTGTGGTGTTGGGAGAAGACTCTCCAGAGTCCCTTGGACTTCAAGGAGATCCAACCAGTCTATCCTAAAGGAAATCAGTCCTGAATATTCATTGGAAGGACTGATGCTGAAGCTGAAACTCTAATACTTTGGCCACATAATACAAAGAACTGACTCACTAGAAAAGACTGATGCTGGGAAAGATTGAAGGCAGGAGGAGAAGGGGATGACAGAGGATGAGATGGTTGGATGGCATCACTGACTCTATGGACATGAGTTTGTGCAAGCTCTGGGAGTTGGTGAGGGACAGGGAAGCCTGGCATGCTGCAGTCCATGGGGTTGCAAAGAGTTGAACATGACTGAGTGACTAAACTGAACTGATATATAGATATAGATGTAGATGTATATACACAATAGAATGTTACTCAGCAATAAAACAGAATGGATTTGAGTCAGTTCTAGTGAGGTGGATGAACCTAGAGTCTGTTATACAGAGTTAAGTAAACAAGAAAGAGAAAACCAAATATTATATTAACACATATTTTTGGAATCTAAAAAAATACTATTGATGAACCTATTTGAAGGGCAGGAATAGAGATTCAGACATAGAGAACAGACTTATGGACACAGCAGGGGTGGGAGAGGCTGGGACGGACTGAGAGAGCAGCACTGAAATATATACATTATCACAAATAAAATAGCTAGCCAATGAGAAGCTGCTATATAACAGAGGGAGCTCAACCTGGTGGTCTGTGACAACCTAGAGGGGTGGGAAGGGGTGGGAAGGGGTGGGAGGCGGGAAGGACCTTCAAGGGGGAGGGAACATTTGTGTGCTTATGGCTGATTCATGTTGATGTAAGGCAGAAACCAACACAACACTGTAAAGCAATTATACTCCAATTAAAAATAAATTTAAAAATACTGCCTCCTAAAATTTGTACCTATGGTCTTTGTTTTCCTTTCCGGAAGAAGATAATATATTTTAATTAAGAACTCAGAGTTTCTTAACTATTGTCTCATATGACCACTTTTTCAGTTTTATCCATTTTATGATATATTGTGGTCAAGACACATTTTCTTAAGTGCAGTTTAGATCAGTCCAAGATTCCCTGTTTAAAAGATGTCAGTGTCTCCATGTTGCTCACTGAATTAAATAAAAACTCATCATGGTTTCCAAGACTTCTACAAAATAGCTTCAATCTCTCTTTATAATATTATTTCTTTTTAATACACTTTATGTAACTTAGATTTCAAATTAGACTACTGCTCTCTCTCAACAAGTTCAGTTGCCTCTTGCTCTACAACATCCCTTTAACAGCAACTCACTCCAGTATTCTTGCCTGGAGAATCCCATGGACAGAGGAGTCTGGCAAGCTACTGTCCATGGGTTTGCAAGAGACAGACATGACTTAGTGACTAAACCACCACCACCAATATTCATAGTATGCTATTTGTATCACTCAAAAGCATTGATCGGATTCTCCATTTGACTATAGGCAATTCTTTATTCCTCTCATTTTTTTGTTATTTACTATGGGTAAGTCACTGTGGATACAAAGAGTAAGTAAGTATGGCCTTTATCCTCAAAAGATTATAGTACCAGATTTAAAGACTCAGCAATAGCAGCAACAACAGAAACAGGATGTTTCCAACTGTTTCAAACCCCAGCCATCAGATCTCACATGTGTTAGGTGATTGCTAACACATTTCACTCTGTATCTTGTGACTAGTGAAAGTTGCTCAGTCCTGTCCAACTTTTGTATAGTCCATGGACTATACAGTCCATGGAAAGCTCCAGGCCAGAATACTGGAGTAGGTGGCCTTTCCCTTCTCCAGGGGATCTTCCCAACCCAGGGATCGAACCCAGGTCTCCCACATTGCAGGCAGATTCTTTACCAGCTGAGCTATAAGGGAAGCCAATTTGTCTTATACTTTGGGCAGGATAGGAATTGTCCATACTCTGATGACTCCAAAACTTACATTTCTAGCCTAGATCTCTTTTCTGGGCTCCAGATCCATATAACCAGTTACCAGATAAGAATCTTCAGTGGGTTCTTTGAAAACAACTTCCAGCTCAACATATACTCAGACTGACCTGTGACCTTATTCCTCAAAACCTGGCCCATTTCCAGCATTCCCTGCATTTATGTGATGAAACTGCCAATTTTTTAGTCACATAAGCCAGAAACTAGGTGTCATCCTTGATATCTTCTTCATCATCATCACTTCCCTACATCCAAATCCTCAACCAAGTTTTAATACTTCTACCTGAAGTTATCTTTTGAGTATATCTTTCCCTCTCACCTCTATCACTAATCTGAGTTACAATGCCATTTATTTGGACTAATACATCTTGGCTATAGGTGCCTACCCAATATCATTTACCTGTTTCTTTTATGTTAACAGAACTCAATCTTGTTAGGACTGTCACTGTGCTAAAAATTACATTGTTTAGCCTTTTTAGTAGGTAGTAGATGGAGTGGCATGTGAAGAATCTAATCAAGGAGATGTAAGTGGGGGTAGTTTTGTGGGAATTTTAAGAAAATCCTGAAAGGGACAATTTTTTGCCTTCCCTATTTTTCTTGCTCTATTGTTGCTACTAGTGATGCTGGGGGTGAGCTGATGATGCATGATCACAGACTGACCATGATGTTGAGGCCAAGGGCCAAGAGAACTGTAAAGATTTGAACTGCTGAATGACTGCAAGTAGGGCCCAGCTCCAGACATCTTGTTCAGTGAGAAAAACAAAAGTTCTTTCTTTAAGTCACCATGTTTAGACTCTGTTAATCACAGTTAAACACCATTCCTAATAATACACTGTCTCTCAGAGTCCACTCTTGTCCTGCTCCAGGCCACCCTCCACTTTGCAGTCAGAATGATATTCTCAAACTGCAACTCTACTCATGGCATTCCCCTTATTAGAACTTTTAAAGATTTCCCATTGTTCTAGGACAAAATCCCAGATTCTTAATGTGATCAACAATCCCTTCACAGTCTGAACCCTGTCAATTCCCCCCCACCCCCAAACCGAGCTTTATTCTGCATGATCTTCTCCCTTGTTTCAGTATTTTAGCCACGGCAGACTTCTCAGAACTTCTAACACACCGTGAGATCTCCCACCAGATGGATGGAGTTAAGTTGAGACGAGCATTTCCCCAAATTAGGATATTTACATTCACATTCCTAGTGGAGTACAGACTGAAGTTTTGCAGGTTTTAATGGAACTAGCCTTCAACAGACGCTGAAATGCTAAAGCTGCTCATCTTTCTGTTGAGCGGTTTTCAAACCTGTTTTAATATCCTTATAAATCTTGCAGGAGGGCAGGTTGTTCTTTGTGTTGATATACGACTCTAACAGCATTTTTCTTACTTTCCTTTTTGTTTTCTACATCCATAAAAGCACCAGGCTGTGATTCTGCTCCTGGGTTCTTGAACTCCTGGAGAAGTATTCCTTCTCTCCACTGCCGCATGCCCCTGTATTTTTAGGCCTGTATGAGTATAACAGACTCTTCAAGTCATTCTTCACTCTGTCGTCAGAGGGATTTTTTTGGAAGTGAAATCTGATTGTAACATATTCCTGCTTCTGCCGTCCTAATGAGGTCCAGATTTTCAGTCTCTTCACAGTATGGCTTCTGTCCAGGTATATTTCCTGTCGCACTCAACTTCAGTGAGCACAAACAGAAAACTCAAGCTTTATCACTCCTAGGTGAAAAATGGATGCATCTCCGCATTCATCAGGACAATATGACTTTTTAAGGCTTAGATGTCTCCTTCAGGGAATCTTCTCTGAACCTTCCCATCCCACAGAATTTTCACCGTATCATTCCTATCACACTCAAAAGTCATCACTTGTTCTAGATCTGTGTTCTCTGCTGATGCAGGAAGTTAACGGCTGAGACCACATCCTGTTTATTCAATGATGCATTCAAGTACCATATGGCACATAGTAGGTGTTCAATGATAATGTGCTATACGATACTGGAAACATGCCAGGCACATAATAAATAGTCAATAATTAATAATATGTGAATACTTAACGTACAAGATCACATTTATGTCATCTCCTGGTATTCTTCATATTCTGTGAATTGCTATATAGGAATTTGTTATTCCACCCTTCTTCACTAACACACACCTTCTTCTGCCTTCTGTCTCTATATATTCTGGAGTACGGCCTTCGCGATCACCATTCATTCTGTGGAACACTTGTCTACACCACAGTATTTCTGTTTGCTTATTTGATATTGTTCTGTTTCCTGCTACAGTTAAAACTCACTTTGGTCCAGCTGATAAGTAGCTAAATCTATTTAGTTCAAGCCCACAGATAAATATTATGTGTCAAATGCCATGCTAAGCCCTGGGAACATAGCAGTATGTAAAAAGGGTACTGCTCATCACAGAGTTTAACTAAGGATGAGACAGACTTTTATGGTTACACAAAAAATTAAAATTGTAATAAGTACTATGAGAAAGTTTATAGCACATCCTGAAAACATTTGGCTACCAAAATTTTTAATTTTTCCTTGTGGGGCATATTTTGTTGAAAAAAAAAATTAACGAGCCTGAGGGTTATTTCAAACATTATGAAAAAACAAACAAAACTCCAAAAAATTATTGATCGTTGAAATAGTTCATTTCTTTCATGTTCATTTCTCCTCCCAATAAAAATGGTTTACTTCACGGAAAGCATATGTTTTCTCTTTAAACTATTTGTTTGCATGTAGAACACTGGAACACACATTTAAAATATTTTTGTGTGTGAAATAATGCCATTTGCAGCAACATGGGTGAATCTAGAGATTGTCACACTAAGTGAAGTATGTCAGAGAAAGACAAATATCATATATAACTTACAGGTGAAATATAGAAGCGTGGTACAAATGAAATTATTTACAAGACAGAAATAGAGGCACATATGCAGAAAATAAACTTGTGGTTACCAGGGAGGAAAGATGGAGGAGAGATAAATTGGGAGATTGCAACTGATATATACACACACTACTATATATAAATAGGTAATAAGGAACTCCTGTGTAGCGCAGGGAACTCTACTCAATACTCTGTAATGACTTGCATGGAAAAAGATCCCAAAAAGAGTGGATATATGTATAACTGATTCACTTTGCTGTACAACAAAAATTAATGCAACATTGTTAATCAGCTATACTTCAGTAAAAAAAAAAATCCCTAATCAAATCTAGGCCAGAATTATTCAGCTCGCCAGGCTGGCTTTTTGAAACCATATACAAGTGTATATATCTCCACAGTAAAATTTTTCTTCCATACATATACATATATTAATGTAGAAAAGAATAAATAGAACTAGATCGTTTGAAATGACCATTGCAACTATAATCTACAGACTGGATCATGTAAACACTGCTGGAATAACACAATAGCATAAACATTATGCTTTTCCATTTAATCACTATCATCAGAAGAGCTTTTAGTTCTCTTTGCTGTTGTTCAGTCACTAAGTGGTGTCCGACTTTTTGTGATCCCACGGACTGCAGTGTGCCAGGCTCCTACGTCCTCCACTATCTCCTGGCATTTGCTCAAATTCATGTCCATTGAATTGATGGTGCTATCTAAACATCTCATCCTCTGCTGCCCCCTTCTCCTTCTGCCTTTAATCTTTCCCAGCATCAGAGTCTTTTCCAATGAGCTGGCTCTTTGTATCAGGTGGCCAAACTACTGGAGTTTAAGCATCAGTTCTTCCAATAAATTTTCAGAGTTGATTTCCTTTAGGATTGACTGGTTTGATTTCCTCGCAGCCCAAGGGAATAAAGACTCTTCTCTTTATTCTCTCAAGAGTCTTCTCCAGCACCATGAGTTGAAAGCACCAACTCTCTGACGCTCAGCCTTCTTTATGGTCCAACTCTAACATCTGTACATGAATCCTGGAAAAACCATAAATTTGACTATACAGAGCTCTCTTGGCAAAGTGATGTCTCTGCATTTTAATATTCTGTCTAGGGCTCCCCAGCTGGCACTATTGGTAAAGAACCACCTGCCGTTAAAGGAGACGTAAGAGATGTGGGTTCAAGCCTTGGGTTGGGAAAATCCCCTGGAGGAAGACACAGCAATCAACTCCTGTATTCTTGCTGAGAGCATCCCAGGGACATAGGAGCCTGGGGGACTACTGTGCATTGGGTTGCAAAGAGTTGTACACAACTGAGTGACTCAGCATGCTAGGTTTCATGCTAGGTTTGTCATAGCTTCCTTTCCAAGGAGCAAGTTTCTTTTAATTTCATGGCTGCAATCACCATCCACAGTGATTCTGGAGCCCAAGGGGGAAAAATATCTGTTACTGCTTCCACTTTTTCCTCTTCTGTTTCCCACGAAGTGATGGGACCCAATGCCTTGATCTTAGTTTTTTTTAATGCTGAGTTTCATGCCAGGTTTTTCACTCTCCTGTTTCACCCTTATCAAGAGGCTCTTTAGTTCCTCTTCAATTTCAACCATTAGAGTGGTATCATCTGCATATCTGAGGCTGTTGATATTTCTCCCAGCAATCTTGATTCCAGCTTGTGATTCACCAGCCTGGCATTTGGCATGATGTACTTGCACAGAAGTTAAATTAACAGGGTGACAATGAATAGCCTTGTCATACTCTTTTACCAATTTTGACCAGTCAGTTGTTCCATGTGAGGTTCTAACTGTTGCTTCTTGGCCGGCATGTAGGTTTCTTATGAGACAGGTAAGGTGGTCTGGTATTCCCATCTCTTGAAGAATTTTCCACAGTTCGTTGTGATCCACATAGTCAACGGCTTTCATGTGGTCAATGAAGCAGAAGCAAATGTTTTTCTGGAACTCCCTTGCTTTCTCCATGATCCAACAAATGTTAACAATTTATCTCTGGTTTTTCTATCTTTTCTAAATCCAGCTTGAACATCTGGAAGCTCTTGGTTCATATAGTGCTAGAGCCTAGCTTGAAGGATTCTGAGCATAAACTTTGCTAGCATGTGAAATGAGTGCAATTGTATGATAGTTATAACATTCTTTGGCAAAAGCCCTTTTTGGGATTGGACTGAAAACAAACCTTTTCTAGTCCTGTGGCCACTGCTGAGTTTTCCGAATCTGCTTACATCTTGAGTGCAGCACTTTAATAGCATCATCTTTAAAATGATCTTTAGGATTTTAAGTAGCTCACCTGGAATTTCATCACCTCCAGTAGCTTTGTTTGTAGTAATGCTTCCTAAGGGTCACTTGACTTCATACTCTAGGATGTCTGGCTCTAGGTAAGTGATCACACCATCATGGTTACCAGGGTTATTAAGACCTTTGTTGTATGAGTCTTCTGTATATTCCTACCACTTCTTCATCTCGTCTATTTCTATTAGGTCCTCACCATTTCTGCCCTTTATTGAGCCCATCCTTGCATGAAATGGTCCCTTGATATCTCCAATTTTCTTGAAGAGTTCTTTGCACTGTTCATTTGTGAAGGCCTTCTTATCTTTCCTTGCTGTTCTGTGGAACTCTTCATTCAGCTGGGTGTACACTTTGCCTTTCTCCCTTGCCTTTCACCTTTCTTCTTTCCCTCAGCTATTTGTAAAGCCTCAGACAACCACTCTGCATTCTTATATTTCTTTTTCTTTGGGCTGGTTTTGGTCACTGCCTCCTGTGCAATGTTATGAACTTCTGCCCATAGTTCTTCAGGCACTCTATCTATCAGATCAATCCCTTGAATCTATTTGTCACCTTCACTGTATAATCATAAGGGATATGATTTAGGTCATACCTGAGTGGCCTAATGGTTTTTCTCTACTTGCTTTAAGCCCGAATCTAGCAATAAGGAGCTCATGATCTGAGCCACAGTCCCAGTACTGCATTTTGGACTTTTTTGTTGAGTATGAGAGCTATTCCATTTCTTCAAAGGGATTTTTGCCCACAGTAGTAGATATATTGGCTATCTGAATTAAAGTCGCCCATTCCAGTCCATCTTAGTTCACTGATTCCTAAGATGTCGATGTTCACTCTTGCCATCTCCTGCTTGACCACATCTAATTTACCTTGATTCATGGGCCTAACATTCCAGGTTCCTATGCAATATTGTTCTTCACAGCATCAGACTTTACTTTTACCCCCAGACACATACACATCTGAGCACTGTTTCTGCTTTGGCCCAGCCACTTAATTCTTTCTGGAGCTATCAGTAACTGCCCTCCACTCTTTGCCAGTAGCATACTGGGCACCTTCTACTTGGAAGGGGGGCCTCCCCCTCCAAGGAGGGGGTGTCATATCTTTTTGCTTTTCATACTATTTGCTGTGTTCTAATGGCAGGAATAATGGAGTGGGTTGTCATTTCTACCTTCAATGGACCATGTTTTGCCAAAACTCTTCACTGTGACCCATCCACCTTGGGTGGCCCTGCAAGGCATGGCTCATAGCTTCATTGAGTTGTGCAAGCCCCTTCACCTTGACAAGGCCGTTACCCATGAAGGGGGATTTTAATTCTTGGAAAAAGTTAAAAAACTACTTATCTACTAGTTGTATAACTTGGTCAGTGAATGATGTTTTATAAGTAGTAGGGCTCATCCTTTTATACAGAGAAGAAAAAATAATTTAACATGCTTCAGATAAAAGTAAACGTAGGTGAATTATAGAACAGAAATTTGAAGTACAATGAAAGTTTTAAAAATTCTGTCCCACGGCCAGTGATTCTAAAAATTACACTTACTCATTGTCTTTATTATGACATATTTCCCAATTATTTTACTCACCCAAGACCTTCAGGATAAAGTGTTTGCTGACTTCTCCTGCTTCGTTTGAGGCAATGCAGGTGTACCGTCCTGAATCTTCAGTTTCTGCTTTGATCAGCTGAAGGACCATTCCTTGAGAGCTGATTGACAGATGAGCATCTAGACCCAGAGGCTGACCATCTCTAAGCCAGGACATCCTGGGAGCTGGGGTTCCATCAGTAAAACATGTCATGGAGGTGGAACTACCCTTGACAATTATGATTTCCTCTGTTCCCATCCCATTGTCCAGACTTGGTGGTACTATATAGAAAACAAAATTATATATCTATTATTATTTAATATCAATTTAGATTAAAAATTTAAATGGTTCACTTAGTTCTATAGTGTTTCCATGATCTATAAAATTATAGAATTTAAAATAGCATGTAATTAATGACTTTACTGTAAGAGCATGTGTTATAAGCTAATTTCTAACTTTGCAAAATATTAATAATAAACTCTCAGGATTGTTTCCTTGTTGAACATACAAAACTAAATGTGGTTTAAATTTGGTCATTTTTTAACATTTTAGATTTTCACCTTTAATTGATTATAATATATTCCAGATGTTATATCCTCTTCCAACAACACAAGAGAAGACTCTACACATGGACATCACCAGATGGTCAATATTTAATGCAGATTGACTATACTCTTTGCAGCCAAAAATGGAGAAGCTCTATACAATCAGCAAACACAAGACCATTGTTGTATGGGTCTTCTGTATATTCCTACCACTTCTTCATCTCGTCTATTTCTGTTGGGAGCTGACTGTGGCTCAGATCATGAACTCCATATTGCCAAACTCAGACTTAAATTGAAGAAAGTAGGGAAAACCACTAGACCATTCAGGTATGACCTAAATCAAATCCCTTGTGATTATACAGTGGAAGAGACAAACAGCTTCAAGGGATTAGGTCTGATAGACTGAGTGCCTGAAGAACTATAGATGGAGGTTCGTGACATTGTACAGAAGATAGGGATCAAGACCATCCCCAAGATAATGTAATGCAAAGAGGCAAAATAGTTGTCTGAGGAGGTCTTACATATAGCTGAGAAAAGAAGAGAAGCAAAAAGCAAAAGAGAAAAGGAAAGATATACCCATTTGAATGCAGAGTTCCAAAGAATAGCAAAGAGAGATAAGAAAGCCTTCCTCAGTGATCAGTGCAAAGAAATAAAGGAAAACAATAGGATGGGAAAGACTAGAGATCTCTTCAAGAAAATCAGAGATACCAAGGGAACATTTCATGCAAAGATGGGCTCAATAAAGGACAGAAATGGTATGGACCTAACAGAAGCAGAAGATGTTAAGAAGAGGTGGCAAGAATACACAGAAAAACTGTACAAAAAAGATCTTCATGACCCAGATAACCACGAAGGTGTGATCACTCACCTAGAGCCAGACACCCTGGAATGCAAAGTCAAGTGGGCCTTAGAAAGCATCACTATGAACAAAGCTAGAGGAGATGATGGAATTCCAGTTGAGCTATTTCAAATCCTAAAAGATGATGCTGTGAAAGTGCTGCACTCAATATGCCAGCAAATTTGGAAAACTCAGCAGTGGCCACAGGACTGGAAAAGGTCAGTTTTCATTCCAATCCCAAAGAAAGGCAATGCCAAAGAATGCTCAAACTACCAAACAGTTGCTCTCATCTCACACACTAGTAAAGTAATGCTCAAAATACTCCAAGGCAAGCTTCAACTGTACATGAACCTTGAACTTTGAGATGTCCAAGCTGGTTTTAGAAAAGGCAAGGAACCAGAGACCAAACTGTCAACATCCACCGGATCATGGAAAAAGCACGAGGGTTCCAGAAAAACATCTACTTCTGCTTTATTGATTATACCAAAGCCTTTGACTGTGTGGATCACCACAAACTGGAAAATTCTGAAACAGATGGGAATACCAGACCATCTAACCTGCCTCCTGATAAATCTGTATGCAGGTCAGGTAACAACAATTAGAACCAGACATGGAATGACAGACTGGTTCCAAATAGGCAAAGTAGTATGTCAAGGCTGTATATTGTCACCCTGCTTATTTAATTTATATGCAGAGTACATCATGAGAAACGCTGGGCTGGATGAAGCACAATCTGGAATCAAGATTGCCAGGAGAAATATCAATAACCACAGATACGCAGGTTGACACCACCCTTATGGCAGAAAGTGAAGAAGAACTAAAGAGCCTCTTGAGAGTGAAAGAGCAGAGTGAAAAAGTTGGCTTAAAACATTCAGAAAACTAAGATTATGGCATTTGATCCCATCACTTCATGGTGAATAGATGGGGAAACAGTGGAAACAGTAACAGACTTTATTTTGGGGGGGCCAAAATATCTGCAGATGGTGACTGTAGCCATGAAATTAAAAGACCCTTGCTCTTTGGATGAAAAGTTACGACCAACCTAGACAGCATATTAAAAAGCAGAGACATTACTTTGCCAGTAAAGGTCCATCGAGTCAAAGCTATGGTTTTACAGTTATGGATGAGAGAGCTGGACTATAAAGAAAGTCGAGTGCCAAAGAATTGATGCTTTTGAACTGTGGTGTTGGAGAAGACTCTTGAGAGTCCATTAGAGTGCAAGGAGGTCAAACCTTTAGGATGCACATACTAAAGGAAATTAGTCCTGAATATTCATTGGAAGGACTGATGCTGAAGTTGAAACTCCAATACTTTGGCCACCTGATGCGAAGAACTGACTTGTTAGAAAAGACCCAGATGCTGGGAAATATTGAAAGTGGGAGAAGAAGGGGATAATAGAGGATGAGATGGTTAGATGACATCACCAACTCAATGGACATGAGTTTGAGTAAACTCTGGGAGCTGGTGATGGGCAGGGAGGATGGAGGTGCTACAGTCCATGGGGTTGCAAAGATTCAGACACAACTGAGTGTCTGAACTGAACTGATATTATTCCAGAAGTATACTTTCAACTACCTTGTATGGAATAAACAAAATAATAAGTTCCAGAGCCAATTTTATATAATCCAACATAAATCATTTTTATCCTATGGTAAATAGTTACTTAACTTTTCTGAGATGTTCTTGGGGATTGTGAAGTCTCTGGTCTAGCAAATCTTGAGAAATGGAACGTTCTGGGTTCTATCTCTGTCTAACATCACAGACAGATATTCAGTATACACACAAATGTCCATTCATATTTTAAATACTATCAGACGATAACACATTAGAAAACAGTCAAACTGTCTTTTGAAAAGACTAGTCTTGTGTCCGGGTTGAAATGCTACTTTAAAAAACTGACATTTCATTTAATGCTAAATTCCAGGTTACAAAAGTATTTTGACAGACAGTATGCTTCAACATGTATGTATCCTTTGGGAAAAAAGGCATTCTGCCCTAGTTAGTAAGATCCTATTTTACCAATCTCTCCTGATATGTCAATATTTAAATTAAGCCAGTTGCTTAATACTGGACACACAGTAAAGTACTAGGGACGTTTCTGGTAACATACCCAAAACTTGAAGACTGTAATGTTTATTATCCACCCCGGCTCTGTTGGATGCCACACAAGTATATACAGCAACATCAGATGCCTGAGCTCTCACAATCCTGAAAAACAATTTGACCCAACACTTCATAATTTCATCCCATTTCATAATTTGATATTTGATCAACAAATACAGATAAAAACACCTGTGATAATACAGAGATTATAGAAGGTGATTTATTTGGGGAAATTTTAGTTATAAAGATTTTAACCATCCATCACAAAACGTAAGAAGCCTCCAGTGAAATCTCTTTGACAAAGCTGATTAGGCACTAAGAGTAAGCCACTGAAAATGTAACACAATGTGAGAGATGAATATTTTTCAAATACATATTAATAGAGAATGAAAACCACATGATAATAGTAAGCATCTTCCCATTATTTTGCCATACAAAGTTTTAGCTAAAATAGCAGCTCTTGGAAATATATATATGATAGATACAAGTCTATGAAAGACCTATTGTATACAAATTTACTAAAACATGAACATTTAAATAAGAATAATAAAGCATTTCAAATTTATATTTGCCATTGTCCCTTTTCTTTAAAAAAAAAAAAACTGAAAGGGAAACAAAAGTAAAAAACTGTAGGAAAAGACATTTTAAAAACATTATTTAGATGAAGCTGTTGTTGTTTACTAGCTAAGTTGTGTTCAACTTTCTTGCTACCCCATGGACTGTAGTTCACCAGACTCCTTGGTCCATGGGATTTCCCAGGCAAGAATACTGGATTGGGTTGCCATTTCTTCCTCCAGGGGATCTTCCCAGCCCAGGGACTGAACCCATGTCTCTTGCATCTCTTGCAGGCGCAGATTTTTTATCAGGGAGCCAACTTTGGTACAACTTTACCAAAGTTAAGGTTTACAATTTTAGTAACTCTGTGTAGCAAATCACACACAATAAAAGCTGACCTGATAACTTGTCCTCCAGACAGCAACCGGATATGAGAGGAGAGAGGCAGAGGAAGCCCGTTCTTTAGCCAGTTTATCTGTGGAGGAGGCATTCCTGTGGCTCTGCATTCAATATTTATTGAGGTATCCACCAAAGCCATTAATTTCTCTGCTTCTTCTTTATTACCTCTAATTGCAGGTGGAACTACGTCATGCAGAAAATGAGAGAGGAGGGAATGGGTTTATTACTAGTTCAAATCATTCAACTACATTTACCCATATTTCTGCTTTGTATCCCTAAAGGAAATAACAAGGACATCAGATTTTAGAACTAAATGCTTCAGACACCTACGGCTTCATTTCGTCTGCTAGATTCTAAGGCAGCATAATCACAAGAGGATGAAATTTCATATTTACCATAGACATTTAAATTAAAAATCCGGTCTTCTTCTCCAGCAGGATTAGTGGCAACACACGTGTACCTCCCCATGTCAGATGGGAGAGCTCCGTAAATGTTTAATGTGCCGCCATCTGCAGTCACCCTGTAGGAAAGAGTATAACAGATGCACTGGAAAACTCACTTGGATTATTATATTCTTAAAAAAGAAAAAAAGAGTCACGCTAAAATGCATCTTCATCTTGGATATAATGGTTCAAAGCTTTTTCATTAAGTACATGGAAATCAGAGCTAGTGAAACTGAAGGTGATCTCAGGTAACCAGCTAAACTGCTACAGTGATGGGTGTCATACACCCGCTGCCGCCTCCTGAGGAAAAGGAAATGAACATCAGGAATTTTTCTATCCAAATCACAGGCAAAGACAGATTTTTCTCAGAATAGAATGTTTTGTTGTTACTTATCAATATAAGATTGGAATTAAATGAAAATTATAAAAATTTTGGTATAAAAACTGAAGAATGTAATGTTTTAAAGAGAAATTAAAGTGAAAAATCTAGCTATAAACAACTTAATATTAGTCTAAATGAGAAGGAGCAAGATGGAATAATTTATTTAAACAGTGACAGCAGCTTAGTATTTATGTATGGGTGTCATTTGCAAAATTTTTTCCACACATTGCTACAGCTTTCTCTTTGAATGACATAATAGTGAATACTAACAATGTGATTACATTATCAATGATATCTAAATTAAGATTATTACATTACTGATTCTATTCACACACCGTTTATTATCAAATAAAACTTCCTATGTTTTATAAAGAGGTTAAATTACTATCTACAGTTATTCTTACAATAGTCATTTTATTAGATTCTCCTAGTGTCAAGAGTAAATACTCCATTTCTACTATATCATATTATTAAATATAATTATTGAGAGTTACAATTTTATTATCTGGGTCTATTTTATTTTTTCTTTTTCAAAACATAAATTTTAAAATCCCATGAGTTTAACCATATGAATAAACAAAAAGCAAGCTGCCATGACTAAAGGAAAATAGTAAGTTGACTTTGGAAAAAGTACTTCATTTGATGGATAAATTGGCCCACTCACAAACCTACATATATTGTGCAGCTGGGAACAAATAATCAAAAAATTGAAAATAAGAATAAATCTATTTGAGATCTTAATGTAAGATGAGAAGTGATAGATCTTAAATTCCTAGGTAGAAATATTACCTTTTAGAATAACTTAAAGTCCCACCAACTATCTAGTACTCAGTTTGGAAATGGGTTGATATCACAGCTGATTTAATAAAAATAGTTAAATATTGGTTAACTTTTGAGGGGTGTCCAACCAGAGAAGTGAAATGCAAAATATATCTCTAAACTAAAACATTATTTGACAATTCACCTAATCTTGTAAAGGGGACTAATACCTAAATTTTAACATAAAACTTCAGGAAAAAATAAACATTTATTTTTCCATAAATTGTGTATATTCAATTCATTGATTAGAAAATATACTGCAAACTCTTAAATTTAAAATACTGGTTCAAAGTAATAAAGTTTGCAATACATTTAATTAATGCCTGCTGAAGTATATATAAGGGATTCCCAGGTGGTTCAGTGGTAAAGAATCCACCTGCCAATGTAGGAGACATGGTTTGATACCTGGGTCAGGAAAATCCCCTAGAGAAAGAAATAGCAACTCACTTCAGTATTCTTGTCTGAAAAATCCAATGACAAGAGGAGCCTGGCAGGCCTCAGTCTGTGGGGTCTCAAAGAGTCAGACATGACTGAGCGACTAAGCGTGCATGCAAGGTACATATAATTCTTCAAGTAATTACAATTACCCTGGTGTATATATATTATGGGACTTTGTAAAGAAGTAATCTAGCAGAGCATAGAATAATAGATTGTCCTTCAAAATGCATTTGTTGAAAATATCAGGAAGCCTGTAACATTTATCATTCCATCTCTGTGAGGTTTGTGGCATGAAGATTCAACTAAAAACAGGATTTGGACACATTATAAGGGATGAATCAGGTTATGATGATAGTATCTTTTCTCAAAATGAGCCAAGCACTATGGCTGGTGGTTTGGTGATTTCAGGACACAAAATCACATCTAAGAGATGACTGATGAATCTTTTGTAGGATGAAATTGATTTGATGTTAGCAAGAAAGAAGAACTAATTATTTTTATGATGCAGACTTTGGTATAAATGTTCTGGAATTAGAGGAATAAAATCTACAACAGCTAACTAACATTTGCAGAAATGAACATGTAGGGAGATTTTATAACACAGAGTTGAAAGATAAAGAACACATGCATACACAAATACTTTTGAATGATTCTCCCAGGAGAATATCTGTGTCCAGCTCTCCAAAACTGTATCCTTTTTCTTTCTGAATATAAGATAACCAAGTTCCAAAAGACTGAATTCACTATTATTCATGTGAAATTTGAAGCATCAAGCATTGTAGAAGACATTACAATTAATGACACAAAGGTTCTTTTTACACATACCGAATTCTTTCTGTTTCACTGTTAACTACGGGCTTTCCTTCTTTAAGCCACTGAATAAGTGGGGTGGGAATGCCATTTGCATTGCAGACCAGCTCAACATTTTCCCCAAGAAGGACACTGACTTCACTTGGAATCTCAGCACCAGCAACATTTGGAGGAACTTTGGAGAAATAATTAAAACTTTCATTATCAAGGCATAAGAATATAAATTCTCTGAATACAACAGAATCATAGAACAATATGCCATTTTTATGTCATAGTCTTCCTAGATTGTGGTTCAAGATCAAACTCTTGCCATTGTCAGAAATTACTTGAAAAATAAGTATAGAAATCACTTCAATATTCTTGGCACATTATAAGTTGATATAATTATTTAGTCATAGGCGTTCGTGACAAATCTACCTCATCAGCACCCTTCTTGGCCAGAGAGAATCACTCCTGATTAAAGCCTCAAAAGATAGCTCAGAATTTATATAGTTCAGGAGAATCTGTTTTATAAAAGTTCAGCATAAGTCTGAAAAAGTAATCTGAATTGAGTATTTCTTTCTCTATGATACAGTTTAAATACTATTTATTCTGAACAACAAATAGCTTATTATTCAAGATTCAATCATCTCTATTGTTTTTACTAGCATCTTTCTTCCTCACTTTAATAATTCAATTAAGAAATAATGGATAATAAAAATATTGACAATTCTATTAGAAACACATTTGAATTACTCTTCTTAATAATTACAGTGGTGTGGTTCATATAGTGGAGCGAGTTCACACCAACTTGCAAGAGCCAGTTTTGCAGATCTTTACAACACTGTGTTCGGTGCCATGATTTCAAGCGATAGGTTGAAATGGGCCACCGTGGGAATATTCACACCTCGGAAACTGACAAATGATTGGTTCCAAGTCAAGACCATTTTATTTGCAGAGTCAATTGTTAGACGTTTACCAACACACCACTGCATAATCTCTCCAAATCTCATTTCAGTTGTCCAGAAGATAGTAATAATTACACTAAATTTATATTTACCAAAGAAGTTGAATCAATAAGAATGCTAATGAGACATCCCATAACAAGTGTCTAACACAGGAAAGCAGGCTCTTGGGTAGCTCAGTGGTAAAGAACCCACTTGCCAATGCAGGAGATGTGGGTTCAGTCCCTGTGTTGGGAAGATTCCCTGAAGGAAAATAACCCACTCCAGTATTCTTGCCTGGGAAATCCCATGGACAGAGGACCCTGGCAGGCTACAGTCCACGGGGTCGCAAAAGAGTCAGACATGACTTAGCGACTAAAACAACAAAGGAAAAGCGTGGACTAGGCCTCATGTACATATACAGTCTCTATATAGTCTTAAGATATAATAACATATACAAAATGTCTGGTAAAAATCTTTGATCATACCACATACTCCATGATTGGCATCTATTATTATTACTATATTAAACATAAATTAGGCATGTAATTTCTGACACTGAATCTCTGAACAGCTATATTTCCTTTTGTGCTTCTAAAATCTTCAGCATCACTAATAGGAAAAAACCACTGATAGTTATAAACTAATTTTGATTTTTCTTTAATTTCAATTTTTCGGTGATGGATTTTAATCTTACTGTGGTGATCATTTTGCAGTATATACATATATCAAATCATTATGCTGTACACATTAAACTTGTATAATGTTGGTGCATGCTCACTCAGTTGTGTCCAACTCTGCGACCCCATGGACTGTAGCCCAGCAGGCCCCTCTGTCCATGGGATTTCCCAGGCAAGAATACTGGAGTGGGTTGCCATTTCCTCTTTCTTGTGATAATGCAAAGATTATAGAAGGTGATTTATTTTGGGAAATTTTAGTTATAAAGATTATAATCATCCATCCCAGGATTGAACACACATCTCCTGCATTGGCAGGTGAATTCTTTACCTCTGAGTACAGAATGGGAAGCCCTATACAATGTTATATGTCAACTATATTTCAATAAAACTGGAAAAAAATTGCAATTTTTCTGTAGTTATTTTTAGCAGAGCACAGAGCAAGTAGATAATACATATTCACAGTTGCACTGGACAAACTTAGGACAAATTCTTTTCACAATAACTATAATAAAATTGGAAAAAGCAAGCGTTTCAACTTGGTTTCAAGTTAGACTTCCATTTCAATTTAAAAATTAGGCTGAGAATAATACCCAAAGGTTTGCTGAAAATCAAAAGGATGCAAGTTCTCCCTGCAGTGCTCAATTCTATGCTGGAACATAGATGTTAATTAAATATTTCTTGGATAAATCAATGCTCTTTATTTTCACCTCCAATTAGATTCATGATTATTTAAATTTACCCATTCCTTGACCAGTAATTAGGACATATTTAATCTCTTCATGAGATAAACCACACTTACCTATATAAATAGAAAGAGACTTATAAGCTTAGCATCAAAATAAGTTACTCCAGCTTTAAGTGAACAAGTAATTCAATAGAATATACACTATAGGAAGGTACACATTTCTGGACACACGAAAAAATAGATTTTGAAATTTCTACTATTCTTTTCTTCACATTTATGTCCACTTTCATGAAAACACTACCTACTATTAAATGTAGGACAGAAAACTCACAGTATTTTTTGTTTATCTAAAGATACTTTGGGACTTCCCTGGTGGCCCAGTGGTTAAGCCCCTTCACCTTCCAATGTAGGAAGTACAGGTTTGATCTCTGGCTGGGAAGCTAAGATCTTAAACGCCTTGTGCCTCATGACCAAAAAACCAGAACATAAAACAATAGAAGCAATACTGTAATAAATTCAATAAAGACTTTAAAAAAAATGGTACACATAAAACAAAATCTTTTAAAAAAGATGTTTTGTAAGTCAAATCATTATGCTGTGTACTCTAAAATTATATGGTTCTTTACATCACTTAAATCTCAATAAACTGAAAAGACTACAATATCCAAAACACACAGATATTTTGAATCAATTATAAATGATCTGTTTAGATAGACACTTATTTTGTACTATAAGTAGAATGGAATAAAGAAACTGAAGACAGATCAGAGTGTACCCCACATACCTTGAATTGAAAGAATGTAATTTTTCTGTGCTTTTCCCTCCATATTTGAGGCAATGCATGTATAGTTTCCACTATCTGAATGTTGGGACCTGGCAATTTGGAGTTTGCTTCCCCCAGACAAAATATGAACTTCCAGTGAGCCAGAATTTTCTAGCGGTAGAAACAAAGTAAATCATAAAAAAAGCTTTTATTTTAACATCTCTACAATTCACCATAAAAATGTCTGACTCTATGTGATAAATGTATTTTTTAAAGGTCCTCCCTTATACTTTGATTTTAAAGGACAGCCTTATTTTTTGAAAAAGACAAGGAGAAAAATCTCTGTAAAATGAAGACGCTTTGTAAGTTTATATTACAGTACATTAGGTTTTCTGAACTAAATATAGCTATGTGCACAATACTGAATGTGTGCTAGTTTATTAACCTAATGAATGAGGAGCAAACAAAAACAATCATAAGAAATGCACAGTTACATTACCTATGGGTTTGTGGTTCTTCAGCCATGCTATTGAGGGAGGTGGGATTCCAGTAGCATCACATGTTAAAGTCACAGGATTGCTGACTGTCTCCACAATGACTTCATTTTCAGGCCCTTCAATACTGGGTGGCACTGTAAAAAGACAGAAGAAAATCATGTGTCCTCATTACGTTAATTCAGGATACTTTCTTTCATTTGCATATCTGGGGGAAAAAAGACTTGTATTAGAGGCAGATGCTCACCATATACATTGAGGTGGAAATTTTTATCATCTCGTCCTGCTACATTTATAGCTCTACATACATACTGGCCTGTGTCAGATACCTAAAAGAAAAAGATACTATTGTATGTGCTCCATTAAGTTACAGATGACCAATCACACTGTTTGAGTGTAGATTAAATCATCAGTCATCTTTATGCTCAAATGCCCCAGTCCTAATTGCCTTCTACAATCCTGCTTTTTCTTTTAAATGAAAAAATGAAGATAATGGTATTGATGATGTTATTTTTTTTAATGAAAATAATTTTTTAGTGTAGTAAAGATATAACTTCCAATTCTCTCTTCCATAATCCCACCAAGGAGTCACGCACGACACACAAACAAGAATAAAAGATGCACCTCAGCTTGTGTGATATGCAGCATTTGTCCATCGGCCAGAATCTCCAGCTGAGCAGACTCTGTTAGCATCCGTCCATTCTTATACCAGGTGATGACTGGAGGCGGGACAGCATTCGATTCACATTCCAGTGATACTGAGGTCCCCTCTCTTACATTAACTACAGAAAGAGATTCGCTTCCATGATCTTTAATGCTTGGGGGCACTGAAGGAAGAAAATAAAAAAGAGGCTTTGTTTTTTCCATTAAGATGCTCAGATAGAAAATAGCTAATACCAGTTTAAAAATGAAAGACTCTTATGAGAAGAGTATAAACAAACCATAAACAGTCAGGGAAACTTTTTTCTTGCTTTCCCCAGCTTGGTTGATAGCTATACAAGTGTATTCACCACCATCAGATACCTTGGCCCGGATAATTTGCAAAGTTCGACCACCTGTGGGCAAATATAATGCAAATTGAAGAGTGGTATAGAAATTGTTGTAATAACTAGTTTATTGATAAGATAAATGACAAAATGCATCCTTTCCTTTAGAGAGAAATCTATATATGTTAATAGAAGCATTTCATATACAAAATGAAAATTTAATCAGTTTCCTTGGATCCTCTCATTATTACTTCTTCTGAAAGTGAAAGTGTTAGGCACTCAGTCATGTCCGATTCTTTTTTGTGACCCCATGGACTATAACCCACCAGACTCCCCTGTCCATGGAATTTTCCAGCAAGAATACTGGAGTGGGCTGCCATGCCCTTCTCCAGGGGACCTTCCCCACCCAGGGACTGAACCCAGGTCTCTCACACTGAAGGCTGATTCTTTATCATCTAAGCAACCAGGGAAGCCCATTACTTACTCTACTTCCTTCTAAAAGAAGAAATTAATAAAAATTTATCTCCAGTGACCAAATGTGGATAACAGAACTGTTTCATACAGATTCTTCAGAGTAAATAATAATTGTACTATAGGCAGTATGTGTTAAGTATTTCTGGTTTAAATCTCCCACAGTACGAAGTGGCTATCATCTGTTAGTCAATTTATCTACCCTCCAGGAGCTTCAGTACTGATTAAAAACAACCAGTGAATTTATCCAATGAAAGAACTATTTCGTAAACTTATCATCCCCAAGGGATTAGTAAGCAGTTCTGTTCCTAAATTTCGTAATTTTTTGAAGCAGACCTTGTTACCCTACATTCCCACTAAACTCATAAAAGCCTACACAGTTTCATCCTAACGGCCCCAAGTGGCTAGAGAGAGGCATTTAATGTGGACAAATGAATGTAGCAAGACAGAAGTCTGGAAAGAGACTAAGTTGAAATTCCATTTGTATTAAAAATAAAGAAAAAATGAGAACGTGTCACCTACTTTAAAAGAGTACTAAGTTCCTTACCAGGCACAATGAGAGCATTTGTATTTAGTTTGATAGGCTGTTCATTCTTGAGCCAGCTGAGATCAGGAGGTGGAAAACCAGTGACCTCACAGGTCAAAGAGATGAAATTGTTCACCACAACAGTGAGATTTTCAGGGTTAGGACCAATGACACTTGGAGGAACTATAATAGTAAATATATTAAAAGTGAAATATGTTAATATTAAACATATTAAAAGTGAAAAATGATATTAGCAATAACACATATTCCAATTTATTAATATAAGCCCAACCACTGTACTCTGCTAAAGCACTGAGTTAATGATACTGTTAATTATTTACCTTTCTTCTTAGAATTCCCTAATGCCTTCATCAAATTCATGTATATCAGTTTTGTTTTTTACAATTGAAAGAAAATACTAGAATTTTCAAAGGCAGAATTATTGTGCATTTTATTTGTAAAATGTAGTTGGAAGTACTTAAGATGATTTTGTCAATGTACAAAGATCTAATACTGCTTTTCATTAAATATATTTGAATATTCTGGCTTTTAATATTACACCCTTAAAGTTTTAATTTTCTTGCTTACAGTAATACTAGACATTTTATTTCAGAGTATCTATTTGTAAATTATACAGGTAATTTCAACAATGTAAATAAATGACTTTCAAGATGAGCAAAAAATTTAACAAATAAACAAGTTAAGATCTTACTGTTCAAAAAAAGAGTTCCAAAAGCAAAAGCTGTACAGAAAAAAGTGGGTCAAAAAAAGGCTAATAATGCAATGACAATTATGCATATTAAAACACATGTTTATGGAACAATACATGTTTTTATCAGAACACATGCATATTGAAGGAATAATATTACAGATTCAAATGACTTCCGAAGTGGGGATGGGGTGGGAATAGGAGTGAGGAATGGGCATTAAAAATGAATGAATACATGAATGAATGAATAGATTAATAAAGGCAGAGATAAGTCTTGCTCAGGCTAGTAAAGACAGTAAGACATGACATAAAGAATGTAATGTAGTGCTCGCTTCGGCAGCACATATGCTAAAATTGGAACGATACAGAGAAGATTAGCATGGCCCCTGCGCAAGGATGACACGCAAATTCGTGAAGCGTTCCATATTTAAAAAAAAAAAAGAATGCAATGTAACCCTCTATTATTATATTATACTCTATATATTATTCTCTCTACATATTATATTCAGATTGAGTTTTTAAAACAGCATCAAAAAACAAAAAAAAAAAGATCAAAAAGATAAAATCACTTTAAAAATATTACTGTCAAATTTTTAACCACTGATTTTCATGACCATTCATTTACACTTATTTCAGATGCTGTGCTAAGTGCTGATGCAGTACAAACATATAATAGACAATATCTATGAAGAATAATTTGGTGGTAGTGACATTGAGCAAAAAAGTGACAGATAACATGTTTTTGAGTGGTTATGCTGTGCCAGGCACTAAACACTTCGTGATGCCATTTCATTGAAAGCTCATAAAACGTACGTGTTAGACACAGTTCTTATCCTCTTATTATAGATGAGGAAAGCTGAGACAGAGAGAGGTTAGAATCTTGCCTAAGGTTTCACGGTTACCGGGAGAGACTGGTGTCTGGCTTGAGAGCCCTGTTCTTAGCCACCATCTGATACTGCCTTGTAATTACCAGTGTGCATGCTTAGCTGTCAGTCGTGTCCGACTCTCTGTGACCCCGTGGACTGTACTCTGTCAGGCTCCTCTGTACATGGGATTCTCCAAGAAGACAGAAAAGAAGGGTATCTTCCAGAAAGAAGGCAAGGCATATACAATGGTCCAAACGGGGAAAAGAACATGAACCAGAAGGCTGACCTGACCAGAGTTTGAAGAGCAAGGTTGTTGGGGAGTTAGGCTGGAGAGTAGACGAGATTAAAGGACTAAGCAGGATCAAGTCCTACAAGGTCCTCTGGGCATCAGTAAGAATACTGAAATACAGCCTAAGGAAAGGAAAGAGTAGAGTGGTTTACCCAAAAATTCACTTAAAAGATACCACTCTGGCCACAGTGGAGGGAACTGGTGAGAACGCTAAAACAGACTCAGAAAGACCAGTTGGGTACTATTACTGTGATAAGTGCAAAAGATTACAGTGCTATGCTCAGGATGGTGTCACAAAGAACAGAAAAGTGATGCTTTGGGTGTGAGGTTTGAGGAGGAGGAGGAGGAATCAAGGATGACATTCCTTTTCCTGGCTTGAACAGTGGGAAGATGGTGATTCCATTTACTGACACAGAGATCCCTGGAGGAGGAACACATTTTGGGGAAAAGGTAATAAGCTCAGTTACATATACATTGTCTTAAGAGTGACTATCACACATTTGTATTGATAAAAAGTAAATATCTGAATAGAAGAGTCTAGAGATCCTGAGGGGGCCCTGGCTAGAGATAAAACTTTGCAAACTATCTGCACATAAATGGTATCTGAAATTTGGGAATTCATGAGATCATATGATGCGTGAGGAAGAGTTCGAAGAAATGTCAAGGGCTTAGAAAAATAAGAATAGTCAAGTAGCAAGGGAGGAACTAACAAAGGAAACTGGGAATGAGAGATTGGAAAGGAAAGATATAAATAAGGGGCGTAGGTGTCACATAAGCCAAAGGAAGAGAAATTTTGAAAAAGATGGTCAAATGCTAAAGAATGTCAAGTGCTCAAAAGTAAGAGAGATAAAGCCTGGAAAATGCCTACTGGATTTTTTATGTCATTTCCTGAATTCAGCGAGCAGCTTCATTGGAGTTGTGGGGGTGAAATCTGGTGAGTAGTGGTGGGAGGCGGAGAAGGCAATGGCACCCCAATCCAGTACTCTTGCCTGGAAAATTCCATGGACAGAGGAGCCTGGTAGGCTGCCATCTATGGGGTCACACAGAGTCGGACACGACTGAAGTGACTTAGCAGCAGCAGCAGCGGTGATAGGGGGAGTGAGCAGGAGTAAGGAGACGGAAACAGTAAATATATACAGCATTTAGAGAAGGTTGTTTTGAAATAGGGGGCAAAGAGAGGGAGGCAGTTGAAGAGAAATATTAGGTCCAAGGGAGAGTTTCTTATTTTTATTTTTTAAGAGGGAAGAGAGAAGTAAATTTAAGTGCTCTTGGGAAAGAGCCAGTAAAAGTGTGAATTTCAATATTGGAGAGGAAGAGAGGAGATTGTGGGATTTCTGAGGGGTAGTGGCAGGGATCTAGAGCCAAGTCAGTCTTTGGAAGGCAGAGGAACTCTTCCATTCTGTGTTGTAACAGAAGGAAAGAAGAAAAGGCAATATCAGACGCAGCTGATATTGCCAATTTGATGGTAGGAATTAGAAGTGGTTTCTGCAATATGCCTTCTCTTTTCCCTGTGAAACAGGAGATAAGGGTATTGACTGAAAGTGAGAGGAGGGCTGTGATTGGCTGAATGTTTGTGTCCCCCCAAAATTCATATACTAAAACCCTAACTCTCAGTGTGGTTGTATGTGAAGATGGGGACTTAAAGGAAGAAATGCAACATAAATGAGGTCATAAAGGTCATAAACCTGATCCTACCAGATTACTGTCTTTATAAAAATAAGACACCTGAAAGCTTCCTTGCTTTTTCTGTCCATGTGTGCTTATGGAAGGGCCTTTTGAGGACAAACTGGTCATCGACAAGCCAGAAAGAGCCTTCGTCAAAGCTGAACCCTTCTGGAACCTTGATCTTGGACTTTCCAGCCTCCAGACTGGTGAGAAAATAAACTCTTGTTGTTTAACCATGTAGTGTCTGGTATTTTGTTAATGGCTGCCCGAGCTAAGACAGGGGCCATGTGACATTCGAGAAGGTATGAGTCACTCTGAAGTAGAGACATAAGGATGTGCCCCAGCCAGTATAAAGGGCTCATTTCAAGCAGTACCTGTGAATTTATACTCCAATATTTCTGATGCCAAGACTTTCTCCAGCCAGGGTTACCTACCTAGGTGTATGTATGGAATTCAGTTGAGAGGTAATACAGAAAAGCAGCTAAGTTTAAAGCCTCTGAAATCAGACTACCTGAGTTAGAATCCTGGTTCCGTATTTGCCAGCTGTGTAACTTTGGCCAAGTTACTTTATCTCACAGAGGTTCATCTCTTTCATCCGTAAAAGAGATATATAATAGGACCAACCACCTGGGGTTGAGATAATTAAGTAAAATAACATATATAAAAAGACCTGATGCATCATCTTGTAGGTATCAAGCAGTCAGTATGTTGTGTTGCTATATGTGGAGCTGAGCTTTTATTAAGCAAGAGCACTGAGAAGACATGGGCTAAGAGCAGTAATTGATATGTTGGTCAATGAAGGCAAAGCTGAATGTGAAGGAAAGCAAAGATACAGAGGTATGAAAAGAATTGGAGGTCAGCAGAATGAAGGTTAGAGACCAAAACGAACAATCACTGTTGTAAAACAAATGGTGTGGTTTTAGGGAAGCAATTTAAATGGTTTCTCCCCAACATGGATTTTCCAGTATTTAATCCAATATTAAGAATGGATTCCTACTGCAGTCACGAGATCAAAATACCATGAACTGGTAAAAGAGGAGACCCCCTCCTATCCAATTCTTAATAGTAAACACTAATGGCAGCTGCTTCTCAATTTATGCAAGGTTCCCAATTCAGATGATTCTGCTATCCATTAAGAAGAGAAACTGGATATGAAGGAAATATAATCAAGGAACAACAAATATTTATTTAGCAACTACCATGTCTTTAGACTAGGAAGACCAAGGTCCATAAGAAATCACCATTTGTCTACAGCATTTATAATAAAGTTATAAGATAGAGGTGAAGATACAGACATATAAAGATAACAAGGTAGCATCTGTGACTGCTAAAACTGGGGTTTTTATGAAATGCTTTTGACCACGTAAAGGAAGAAAAATGAATCCTGCCTTGGGGAATCAGGAAAAATAATCAACACTTTTATTTTTCAACATTTATTCTACTGTACTTTATAGATTAGAATGTATACTTTCACAATGATTATTATTGTTTAATTCATTCTTTCCGGGAAATCATAACACATTTTTACCATTTTGGTCAGATTTACTCAACAAAAGTTGCTAAGCACTGAGACTGCAAAGATAGCAGTGGCTCAAATCGATTACACAGCATCAGTACCAGATACTGCTCGACATCAATACTTCCTACATATCACACCACAAAAAAATATCCATTGTGCTAAATAAAAGCCTTTTGAAAGAGGAAATGTTTCACTAATGTCAAATTTCTGCTATTTTCAAAATGAGCCAGAATTTGGTATATTAACCACACAGAGTGAGAGTGAGTGAAAGTCGCTTGATCGTGTCTGACTCTTTGCGACCTCATGGACTAATTAGTCCATGGAATCTCCACGCCAGAACACTAGAGTGGGTAGCCTTTCCCTTCTCCAGGGGATCTTCCCAACCCAGGGATCGAACCCAGGTCTCTCATATTGTAGGCAGATTCTTTACCAGCTGAGCCATGTGAATCAAACAGCTAAAGAAAATCTGTTACAATAATTGTTCACCATTTCCAATTTAATATTCTGGAAGCAGCTGTGTGTCATGAAAATAAAATTATTTATGGTTGACATCCAACAGCATTTTTAGCAAAAACAAAAAAACTAGTATTTATGGAGTGTCTAGTATTTATCGAAAACTTAAAATCTGATAAATGAATTAGATGTATGGATGGTTCTTAGGAATTATTTAACTCCACAAAGTGACTTTTTCTTCCTTGGGGAGTGTACTAAATTCTGGAGGGTGTAACTAAACATGAATTCTATAACTGAGGACAGAAACTGGTTCCAATCAGGCCCAGTGGGTAAATTTTTATGAGTAGAAGAGTTATTTTTGGTTCTTCATATAAATTTTTACTCTTTGGGATTTCAAATTTTGATTTTTTTTTTTTTTTTTTTACTTTCAAATATGTAGGAGTAACTACTTTGTCTTAGGGGACTGAAATAATATAAAAACAGTCTTCCTAAAAGATTTGTACTTTATAAATCCCACAAGCTGTGGTAAGAAAGAAAGAAGGGGAAAGACTGAATGAATGCTGGCTCCACACATTGTTCAAGTTAAAAAATAGGAAATAAGCCTACATAATCTAAAACACAGTTTTCCTGCTTTTTCAAGCATACTCTAACAGATGTTTTTGGAACTGAGCTCTTACCATGAACATTGAGGTTAAAATATTTTTTGGCACTTCCAGCTGTGTTCTCAGCAACGCACACATATCTGCCGATATCTGTTATTTGACTATTTAGAACCTAACAGGAAAAAGGAAGAAATTCCAACTGAAACTTTTTAGAAAGCAACTTGTCAATTTTGAGAATAAACAATCCATATATTTTTCTAGTTAATACCAGATAAACATAATAAAGAATTTTTGTAAGTAATACAGCTGATGCTGGTTTTTATGAGGTCAATTAAATAAATATTTATGAAGATTTCTAATCAGAAAAGGCAATTGCATATTGACTAGGAAAGGTGCCAAATCTGTCTCCCACTTCCCCATCTACATCCCTGCCCATGTGACTACATCACTGGAAGTTCCTCCCATCAGGAAGTGGAATAAAGATGTAGAATTTGTGTTGGCCTTATGACCAGCTTTGACCAGCAGAGTGTGATGGATGTGACAGTGTTCCATTTCAAACCTAGGCCTTGTGCACATCCCCTCACTCATCTGGAAGCCTGCCACCACTCTTTGAGGAAACCAGGATTAGCTCGCTGGAAGGTGAGAGATCACATAGGAAGAGTCATCCTAGTTATTGCAACCAAGGCCCCAGAAACGTGCAAGAGCCCAGCTAAGATCAGCAGAGCCACTAATTCAACCCACAGTATGTAGACACTTGATTGAGTAAGCCTTGCCAAGACCAGAAAATCACCCAGTCAACCAGAAGGCTTGTGAGCTGAATAAATCCCTACTGTTTTAAGCTGTTTGGAGTGGTTTGTTTCACATAGCAAGAGTTAATGTAGTAGCTATGTTTTTTTTTTTTTCCAGAAGGGGAAATAAATTTTTATTTTTTATTTATTTTTTTTCATTTATTTTTATTAGTTGGAGGCTAATTACTTTACAATATTGTAGTGGTTTTTGTCATACATTGAGATGACAGCCATGGATTAGTAGCTATGTTTTTAAATTATGCAGACATTTCTACCGATCTATATATCTTTTAGCTCTAGCCAATGGAAATATTTAAGCATTTAGCTAGAGGTTGTATGTGCATCAAATAGAAAAAGTCATGATGTTTAGAAGATACCTTGAGAGTTCAAGATTATTTATAAGTAGTGAATCTCATACTTTCTTAAAAAAAATAAAGAACTCCATGAGATATGTTCTGGGTTGGATTCCCTGATGCTTAAATTCTTGGGCCTACAGAACATCATTAATATATTTGAGAAATAATTTCTTAAGTTGTGTCATAACAAAAGAGTTGGTGCTATTGCTACAAGTGCCTATCTTTCTTTTAGGACACGTGAAAAGAAAAAAAATAAGACATGCCCATTAGTGCACAATAATTCAGTATATTTATATGGTTTCCATTATTATCAACTCTTTGCCAACAGAGAACAAATTTTAATCTACACAGAACCTTACACCATATAGAATCTTATCATCAGAAATCTGCAATGAAAAGATTATAATAATTTGCTTATAATTTGATTTTTAACACAGAGGCCATATTACAGTAAATTTAGGTGTATGTGTGTTGAATGTACAGATGACTTCTGGAAGAATTCACATAAAACTGTTAACAGTTTTATGTTAACAGTGGTCACCAGTGATAATGAGAAAATAATGAGGAAGAATAATTGTATTTTATATCCTTTTTATGCTGTGTTGTTTTTATAAATGGGGACTGAAGCCCACCAGGTTCCTCTGTCCATGGGATTCTCCAGGCAAGAACACTGGAGTGGGTAGCCTATCCCTTCTCCAGGGGATCTTCCTGACCCAGGAATCGAACCGGGGTCTCCTGCATTGTAGGCAGATTCTTTACCAGCTGAGCTACCAGGGAAGTCCACAAATATTTATAAGCCAATACAAATTATTTCTAAAAGCAAAAAGACAGTGATTATAAAATACAAAGTCAAATAGCTATTTTTAAATTAGACTGTTTACTGTTACCTGAAGAATTCTCCCATTAGACAGAAATTTATGGTGCTCATCTTCTAGCAACGGCTGCCCATCTTTCTGCCAGGAACTCCTCGGTGCGGGGCTGCCACTTGATAAACACTCCATCATCACGCTCTTGTTCACCAGCACGGTGACCTCTTCAGGGAGATCGCCGTTTGCTCCCTTGATAACTGGTGGCACTAGTAAGTGATTGAAACAAAGAGAAAAGACGGGAAGCAAAGTCCTTTCTAAATTATTCTAGTTTTATGACAATTTTTTAAAGTTTGGGATAAGAGAGAAGCAAAAGTTGAAGAAGAATCCATGATCCTGAAGTAACATTTTACATTAATAAATTAGGGTGGTGACAAAGACTATGTGAATTTGGGTTTATTTTTTCCTTCCCCACCTACCATGGACTCCCAAAGTTTGCTTCCCATTTAGGTTAATACTGATTATTACCTTTCCGGACCACCCTCACAGACTCCCCTCCCCACCCTTAGATCACATTATAGTTTGTTTTTTTTTTTTAATCTCTGATCCCAGGTTGATGAGGGTGGGTGCAGAAAGCAATGATGAAGCCAAGTAGCTCCAACTTCAATGTTTGACTGTCTATCACACCTCGCCCCCATGGTGGAAATGTCTAATGTTTTCCATGGGCCCAAAATACCACCCCGACCACTGTTTCTCTTATTCTCATACTTAAGGAAAGGACTAAATACATCTGATATGTGTTCCCACATATCCTTTCTTACCACCTCAAGGGATGGCAATTCACTACCATGGAAGGTAGTGAACCCTAGTTGACCCCTCTTGGTTTCTTGACTGCATTTTTCACCTATTCTAGGACTTGCTCCATCAATCTTATACCTTCCTCCCATCTGCACACACACACTAGAAACTTTAACTTGTCCCTGTCTGTTGGAGCACTTTCCTTGATCTATAAGCAAGTTCAAAACTCTCTTAAATATATTATTTCAAACAAGCTGTTATCCTACAACTCAATTTTACCTCTTCCTGACTCTGCAAAATCTCCTAAGAGTATATTTGCTTCCTTTTCTATCTGATTATTTGCTCAGTATATATTCTTCTGTTCTGTGGTTGAGTACCACACCATACTAAACATAAATTGATCTTTTGAATTTCACCAATGATTTTTTAGTTTCAAAGCCAAATGACCTTTTTTAGTTTTCATTTCTTTAAAGTTACTTTGCTCATAGTGATGCTTCCTAAGGCCCACTTGACTTCACATTCCAGGATGTCTGGCTCTAGGTAAGTGATCACAACATCATGGTTATCTGGGTCATAAAGATCTTTTTTGTACAGTTCTTCTGTGTATGCTTGCCACCTCTTCTTAATGTCTTCTGCTTCTGTTAGCTCCATACCATTTCTGTGCTTAATTGTGCCCATCTTTGCATGAAATGTTCCCTTGGTATCTCTGATTTTCTTGAAGAGATCTCTAGTCTTTCCCATTCTGTTGTTTTCCTCTATCTCTTTGCACTGATCCCTGAGGAAGGCTTTCTTATCTCTCTTTGCTATTCTTTGGAACTCTGCATTCAAATGGGTATATCTTTCCTTTTCTCTTTTGCTTTTTGCTTCTCTTCTTTTCTCAGCTATTTATAAGGCCTCCTCAGACAGCCATTTTGCATTTCTCTTTCTTGGGGATGGTCTTGATCCCTGCCTACTGTACAATGTCACAAACGTCCATCCATAGTTCTTCAGGCACTCCGTCTATCAGATCTAATGCCCTGAATCTAATTGTTACTTCCATTGTATAATTGTAAGGAATTTGATTTAGGTCATACCTGTATCAAGTAGAGAAAACCACTAGACCATTCAGGCATGACCTAAATCAAATCCCTTATATTATACAGTAGAAGTGAGAAATAGATTTAAGGGACTAGATCTGATAGAGTGCCTGATGAACTATGGATGGAGGTTCATAACACTGTACAGGAGACAGGGATCAAGACCATCCCCATGGAAAAGAAATGCAAAAAAGAAAAATGGCTGTCTGAGGAGGCCTTATAAATAGCTGTGAAAACAAGAGAAGTGAAAAGCAAAGGAGAAAAGGAAAGATATTCCCATTTGAATGTCGATTTCCAAAGAATAGCAAGGAGAGATAAGAAAACTTTCCTCAGTGATCAATGCAAAGAATTAGAGGAAAACAATAGAATGGGAAAGACTAGAGATCTCTTCAAGAAAATTAGAGATACCAAGGGAACATTTCAGGCAAAGATGGGTTCAATAAAGGACAGAAATGGTATGGACCTAATAGAAGAAGAAGATATTAAGAAGAGGTGGCAAGAATACAAAGAAGAATTGTACAAAAAAGATCTTCGTGACCCAGATAATCACAATGGTGTGATCACTCACCTAGAGCCAGACATCCTGGAATGTGAAGTCAAGTGGGTCTTAGAAAGCATCACTATGAACAAAGCTAGTGGAGCTGATGGAATTCCAATTGAGTTTTTTCACATCCTGAAAGATGATGTTGTGAAAGTGTTACACTCAATATGCCAGCAAATTTGGAAAACTCAGCAGTGGCCACAGGACTGGAAAAGGTCAGTTTTCATTCCAATCCCAAAGAAAGGCAATGCCAAAGAATGCTCAAACTACCAAACAATTGCACTCATCTCGCACGCTAGTAAAGTAATGCTCAAAATTCTCCAAGCCAGGCTTCAGCAATACGTGAACCGTGAACTTCCAGATGTTCAAGCTGGTTTTAGAAAAGGCAGAGGAACCAGAGATCAAGTTGCCAACATCCCTTGGATCATCGAAAAAGCACGAGAATTCCAGAAAAAAATCTACTTCTGCTTTATTGACTATGTCAAAGCCTTTGACTGTGTGGATCACAACAAACTGTGGAAAATTCTTCAAGAGATGGGAATACGAGACCACCTGACCTGCCTCCTGAGAAATGTGTATGCAGGTCAAGAAGCAACAGTTAGAACTAGACATGGAACAACAGACTGGTTCCAAATAGGAAAAGGAGTATGTCAAGGCTATATATTGTCACGCTGCTTAATTAACTTATATGCAGAGTACATCATGAGAAACGCTGAGCTGGAAGAAGCACAAGCTGGAATCAAGATTGCTGGGAGGAATATCAATAACCTCAGATATGCAGATGACACCATGCTTATGGCAGAAAGTGAAGAGGAGCTAAAAAGCCTCTTGATGAAAGTGAAAGAGGAGAGTGGAAAAGCTGGCTTAAAGCTCAGCATTCAGAAAACTAAGATCATGTCATCCATTCCCATCACTTCATGGCAAAGAGATGGGGAAACAGTGGAAACAGTGTTAGACTTTATTTTTGGGGGGCTCCAAAATCACTGCAGATGGTGACTGCAGCTATGAAATTAAAAGACGCTTACTCCTTGGAAGGAAAGTTATGACCAACCTAGACAGCATATTAAAAAGCAGAGATATTACTTTGCCAACAAAGGTCCATCTAGTCAAGGCTATCATTTTTCCAGTGGTCATGTATGGATATGAGAGTTGGACTGTGAAGAAAGCTAGCACCAAAGAATTGATGCTTTTGAACTGTGGTGTTGGAGAAGACTCCTGAGAGTCCTTTGGACTGCAAGGAGATCCAACCAGTCCATCCTAAAGAAATCAGTCCTCAGTGTTCAATGGAAGGACTGATGCTGAAGCTGAAACTCCAATACTTTGGCCACCTGATGTGAAGAGCTAACTCATTGGAAAAGACCCTGATGCTGGGAGGGATTGGGAGCAGGAGGAGAAGGGGACAACAGAGGATGAGATGGCTGGATGGTATCAACGACTCTATGAACATGAGTTTGAGCAAACTCCAGGAGTTGGTGATGGACAGGGAGACCTGGCTTGTTGTGATTCACGAGTCAGACATGACTGAGCAATTGAACTGAACTGAACTGTATCAAAGGTGTAGTGGTTTTCCCTACTTTCTTCAATTTAAGTCCAAATTTTGCAATAAGGAGTTCATGATCTGAGCCATAGTCAGCTGCTGGGAATTCCAGCTGAGCTATTTCAAACCTTAAAAGATGATGCTGTGAAAGTGCTGCACTCAAGATGCCAGCAAATTTGGAAAACTCAGCAATGGCCACAGGACTGGAAAAAGTCAGTTTTCATTCCAATCCCAAAGAAAGGCAATGCCAAAGAAAGTTCAAACTACCTCACAATTGAACTCAACTCACATGCTAGCAAAGTAATGCTTAAAATTCTCCAAACTAGGATTCAACAGTGTATGAACCGAGAACTTTCAGTTATTCAAGCTGGATTTAGAAGAGGCAGAGGAGTCAGAGATCAAATTGCCAACACACAATGGATCATCGAAAAAGCAAGAGCATTCCAGAAAAACATCTATTTCTGCTTTATTTACTATACCAAAGCCTTTGATTGTATGGATCACAACAAACTATGGAAAATTCTTAAACAGATGGGAATACCAGACCACCTGCCTCTTGAGAAATCTGTATGCAGATCAAGAAGCAAAAGTTAGAACCCAACATGGAACAATGAACTGTTTCCAAATTGGGAAAGGAGTATGTCAAGGCTGTATGTTGTCACCTTGTTTATTTAACTTACATGCAGAGTACACATCATGAGAAATGCCAGGCCGGATGAAGCACAAGCTGGAATCAAGATTGCCAGGAGAAATATCAGTAACCTCAGATATGCAGATGACACCACCTTTACGGCAGAAAATGAAGAGGAACTAGAGAGTCTGTTGATGAAAGTGAAAGAGGAGAATGAAAAAGCTGGTTTAAAACTAAACACTCAAAAAGCGAAGATCATGGCATTCGGTCCCATCACTTCATGGCAAATAGATGGGGAAACAGTGACAGACTTTCTTTTCTTGGGCTCCAAAATCACTCCAGATGGTGGCAGTAGCCATGAAATAAAAAGACACTTGCTCCTTGAAAGAAAAGCTATGACCAACCTAGACAGCATATTAAAAAGCAGAGATATTACTTTGCTGACAAAGGTCCGTCTAGGCAAAGCTATGGTTTTTCCAGAAGTCATATATGAATGTGAGAGTTGGACTATAAAGAAAGCTGAGCGCCTTAGAATTGATGCTCTGGAACTGTGGAGTTGGAGAAGACTCTTGAGAGTCCCTTGGACTGCAAGGAACTCAAACCAGTCCATCCTAAAGGAAATCAGTTCTGAATACTCATTGGAAGGACTGATGCTGAAGCTGAATCTCCAATACCTGATGCAAAGAACTGACTCATTGGAAAAGACCCTGATGCTGGGAAGTCTGAAGGCAGGAGGAGAAGGGGACGACAGAGGATGAGATAGTTGAATGGCATCACCGACTTGATGGACAAGCTCCACTTCTTGATAACCTTTTCTATGCCTTGGATTCTATGATTTCATAGGTTACATGAACTCCTCAGATTGTTCCTCCTCTAATCTACTTTCTTTGTCCTGTCTCCTACTTGTAAATGATGCTACAATGATCTTTTTGATCTTCTACTCTATCTATAACACTTTCTGTTGAAAAATCTCATGCCTCTGAATATCACTTGTTTGTGTACAACTTTCAAATCTATATTCTTAGTTCAATTCTCCTTCCTGTGTTGTAGTTCCGTATTTCCAATGTCTCTTTCAACACCTTCCTGAGTATCTTGGTAACATGCTAAATTCAACATATCCAAAACAACACTGATTTCATTCTTCTCAAGTCATGTTGTTTTCTTAAATCTTCTATTTTTCTTACTCTTTCTTAATTTTCTTAATCACACAGGACAAAAATCTGTTTCATCTCATACTCTCAGATAAGTGCCTACCTCTTCATATAACCTAATCACTTCCTCTATAAAAACTTTCATACCAACTGATTCCTATACATTCCCACTGCTACTTCTCTAGCTTAGCTCCTTCTAATGAAAACATCTATTTTTTTTCCTGCTTCTACTACCATCCCCTCTCTCTTTCCTTAAAGGTACAATACTTCTACTCTTAGTCCATGCATTCATAACATGTCTTTGGTCCAAGGGTGGACAAAGAAATTATGCCTTATCAGTGAGGCCTCTTGGCCTCTGTAATTGGTTCAGATATGGATGTGTGACTCATGCTCGGCCAATTAAAGACATGGAGATCCTATTTTAGGACTTCAGTTATAAATACTGGGAAAGAAAAGCAAGCCAAGAGAAAGAGAAAGTTCAGTGGATCTCTTCTGAGTCACAGAAATTAGACATGACTGCAGTCTGGGAGTTTTCAGGTTCATGGATCTGTGATTCTCTCTCTCTCTCTCTCTCTTTTTTTTTTTAATTTAAGCCAGTTTCTTATTTGCTAGTTCAGGCATACTAAGGTGCTCTCAATTTGTATACGACAGCTCCCTGGGAGAACGATCAGTTTCTGATTATCTTTATGTCTCTAACTTGCTGAGTGCAACAGCATGCAAACATTAGTCCCTCAAGAACCTTTTGAGTGAAAGAATGCATAATAAACAAAAACCAAACAAACAAACTCACAGAGTACACGAACGTCATACTGAAGGGAATCTTCTCCAGCCTCATTCACAGCCACACACATGTATCTCCCAGCATCTTCTACTTTAGCCCGAGGAATCTGTAACACTCGCCCTCCTGAAAACAGATCCCAAAACATATGTCTACTTCTCTAAATCTTAGAGTGAAAGTGGTCATAAACAGAGCTATAATTTTTCAGCTCTAATGACTTCCTTACATTTTCTAAGGCCCTCACCCAGTGTTCCAGTGTTAACCCCACATACCGCATTTATACCAAACAGTGCATTACTGAAAAGTGACCCAGCATATAAACGAGACCTCCTGAGAACTAAGGAGCTTATGTAGATTTTCCTCAAGTGAGGAATGTTGCTCTATGCCCTGCTCATGTTCCATGTGGAATGCTGTTACGTGTGACTTCTTGCTTTTACATAAAATTCTAAACACATGTGAGAGAAGCCCAGCAGGTCACAGAGAGTCAGACATGACATACTGACTAAATGATAACAAACAACAGCAACAACAGAGGTTTACACTGTTGGAGATAAGTACTGATTTGAGCAAATAATAGCCAAGGATATAAAAGGTATAAAGTATACCATTATACATATGATTTTGAAAGGATAGCTATATTTTCAAACTTTTCATGATGGTGTAATTTCAAACAGAGAAAAGTTGCAATATTTATATAAAAATTTTATCTATATCAATTATTTATATTTAAATCCATTAGTTTGATCTGTCATATATATGTACATATTAACTCTTATTTATATATATATAAATATGTAATACTCTCGAATGATTTAGAAAAAGATTACATATATATATATAAAATTTGAGAGTAAATTGTTAACATGTTGCCCCTTTACCCCTAAATACTCACAAATCTATATTTCATAAAACAAGGATAATCCCTATATAATGATAGTATAATGATTAATATCAAGAAAAAACTACTATTGAACCAGAGTCCATATTCAAATTTCATTATTATTATATTGTCTTTTATATCTATTTTCTTCCCAAGCTCAGATCCAATATAGGACCACATACTATATCTGGTGATCATTTCTATTTAGTCCCTTTTTTTACTCCAAGATTATTTTATTTAATTGAGATGAAGTTTATATACAATGGAAGGCACTGGACTTTAAATGTACAAATTGATAAATTTTGACAAGCCTATTTGAATATTTGCTAAAAGTAAATAGAAGCCTTGAAAATACTATTCCTCAATTTAAACATCTCTTTTCCCATCATAAACTATGTAATAACTGAAATATCTGAAACTAATCATCTTTACGATTGATTTACTTGAAATGCATTTAATAAGGTAGTAACTATTTGCAAATATACTTTAGAATTTATCATTAATAATGTACAGAAACAGAGCCGATTATTTCATCACACTATATAGAAAAATAGAGGCACCTGGAGCCAAAAGATTTTAACTTGATAGAATGATTCCATAGAAAATTAACTTAAGGTGTTCTATCCTATGTCAAATTCTCAGCCTAGACTCTCCTAACTGAAGCTACATAGATACCAGTGGCCATAAAATCAATCAATTCGACAGGTCTAATGGAGAAGAGAAAGGCTACCCACTCCAGTATTCTGGCCTGGAGAATTCCATGGACTGTTAGAGTCCATGGGGTCCCAAACAGTCGGACACGACTGAGTGATTTTCACTTCACTTCATTTCAATAAATGAGAAGAAGCACATCTGACGGAGATTCAGATTTGCACCCTGTTCCTAGCAGTCTTTACCTGGCAAAATCAGTACTCTCTCACTTGAGGTCAGGGGGCGGCCGTCTTTATACCATGTCAGTGTGGGAGCGGGAGCAGCGTTAGTCTCACAATAAAGAGAGATGGGGTTGTTGATGATCACATCCTTGGCTTCACCTCTCCTGCCAGTATCCAGCATGTTCCCTATTTCCCAGAGCTTCTGAAAACTTGGAGGAACTACAGAGGAAAGACATATACAGTTCTGGACTCATGTAAATGACAGTGTCAATCCAGGAAAGAAAGATCTTGCCTGGTACAAGAGTGATTTGTACATGTAATAAATTAGACAATGTGAAAATATTTTCAAGTACTTATACACCTACCAACTCAGCCCTTAGCTTAAAAAAAAGTTAGGAGACAGAAGTCAGAGCTGGTTCTCCAGTGGAAAAGCAAGAGGCTGGAGCTCAGAATGTTGTGCTCAAGTTCTGCTCTCCATTCCTGTTCAAAGGATCTAGCACTTAGAAGATAGAGTGTCCTGCTCTCAGGAAGGACCTACTATTAATATAATAAACATGGCTAAAGAATATGATCATAGCAGGGAAAACTAATTTCGAGAAACCATTAAAAAATATTGGCTCAATAGAGTATTTCCCAATGATTTGTCTTATTAAGAAATCTAAAGAAGATATGTAGCCAAGATTAAAAAGTGTATTAACAAAAATAAAGGGACATTCTTAAAATTTTCTGGGTGAGAACTATGAATGTTCTAGAAGGCAATTTGCCTGTACATCAAAAGAATTTAAAAAGCATGTAAACAACTGACCTAAAATTTCCATCATTAGCAACTTATGAAAAATAAAAAATGTGCAAAAGTTTTAAGTATAAAGATGTTCAATAAAGTATTACTTATGAGTAGTAAAGCTTGGACACAACCCAGACAATCAACAATAAGAGTCTGGTTAAATAAATATTTGGATACTCAACTGATAAAACAGGTAAGTTATTAAAAATCATGTTGAGAGCAACAATATCAACAATAAAAACAAGTATCATTTCTTAAGCATTTTGCTAAGAGTTTTATCTAATTTATCTTATTTAGTACTCACAACAATTCTACAAGGCGTTAATTTTAAAAGTGAAGAAAAAGAGGCTTAAAATATGTAGGTAACTCACCAAGTCACAAAGCTTGAAAGAGCCTAAGTTCATCAGATTCCAAGTCTTACTATTTTAAAATCTGAAATAATGTTACATTGGCTTTCTGATAAACTTCTGATATAACATTAGGGGAAAGCTAATGTAACAGAGAAGTATGTATTGGGTGATCCCAATTTATAAATAACATACACATTTACAAAAATACATCAAAAGGAAACACAAAAATGACAGAAGTAATCCTGAATGACAGGATTGTTTTCTGCTTTGTTAATTTTTCGAGTCCAAGTTTTCAATAATGAATTTATATTATTGTCAATATAAAAAAATACTAAAGCAAACCAAGGCAAATCTCTTTGTCATTGCTTTGCCAAAGCATATAAATGAAATTACACTTAATAAGCATATTAGCATTACCTTGTATATTCACATCAAAATCCAGCTCATCTTCACCTGCGATATTAGATGCTACACACGTGTATCGTCCAGTGTCTGATATTTGAGCCTCCTTGATTTGAAGTGTGTGTCCACTGGCAGCAATAGTAACATGATCATCTGATTTAAGCGGCTGTGATTCAATTATAATAATGTTATCATTCAGTACTCCAATAAATCCCCAAGGGGGCCATGCAGTTGAGAGTTTTCATGATTCTTTAATAAAAATTAAAATGTAGGTCAAATAGAAATACTCAAGACAACAATAACTTAATTTACTTTGAATAAGCTGATTGTTTTTGAGCAATCATGTCTTTATTTATTGAAAATTGTAGTTCATGTAGTTTATATCTGTGCTAGGTATTTCTGGGTGGTGCATTTATAAATTATTTATGATGAAAAATATTCTTAAGGTATCATATATATGTTTGGAAAAAAAATGACTTTAGCTTATCCCACATTGTAGTGAAGCATCTCTTATTATTTTGTAGCAAATGCTAGAGTTTTTTAAAGAAAGATTGAAGGCATTAGCATAGTCTGATTAGATTTAAAAATCACTATTGCTCATTCAGAAACATCTTTACTTAACAAATGAAAAAATTTAACCTAGAGATATTTATATTATGAGGTTTTATTGATAACATTAGCTACATTTAATAGGACATTTGTCATCTTTTAAACGTTTTATATATACTAAGTTCCCTCTTATTTCTTGAAAATTTTAGTTCTTGGCTCACTGTTACTCCTTCCAATGATTTTTCTCATAATTCTTGGTGGTTTCAAAACCCACATAGGCAGCATCTAATGCTTTGTGCTCTCAGCTCCTTGAATCTTTTTTATTTTTTTGGTCCCAATCCTCTTTCAGTCACTTAATAGGAGAGTTATACCTAGAACTTGATAATTATCAATAATCACAGCTCTTGATAATCTCAGTTTCAAGTTCTCACCTTCTGACCATCACCTCTTAACTCTCGAACTCATTTTCTCTAGCATCCCAACTCCCATAATTTTCTGTTGCCACAGGAGCACCCAAAATTCACTGAACTTGAAATCTTTTCACTATCATTCACTCTCCTCCTGATTCAGAGAAGGTTCCCCAGGGCTTAATCCTTGGACCTCTTCTCTTTCCACCTAATCTCACTCTCCCAGAGATCTCATGCAAAACCTTTGACTTATCTCTTTCCCTCACATCCTGCTACCACCTTCATCCAAGCAACCAACTTCTATCTCTTGGACAATGGTAATAAATTCATTTCTGGACTTCTTCTTTCTTCAACCAGTAAAGAAGCCAATGTAATCTTTTAAAAATCTTTTAAGTGAGATCATTTCACTCCTGTGTTCAAAATTTTCCAGAGGCTTTCCATCAGTAAAAGACCAACAGATCTATATGCATTATAATCTGTATGTGTGTGTGCTGTCACTCATTCGTGTCTGCCTCTTTGTAACCCTATGGACTGTAGCCTGCCAGGCTCCTCTGTCCATGGGCTACTCCAGGCAAGAATACTGGAGTTGGGTTGCAATTTCCTTCTCCAAGGGATCTTCCCCACCCAGGGATTGAACCTGCCTCTCCTGCATTGACAGGTAGATTCTTTACCACTGTGCCGCCTTAGCTCTCAGTATGATCCAGCCCTCCGTTAATCTATGCTCTCACCGTCCTTCGTGTTTCCATGATCCCTGCGCTCCAGCCAAATGCCTCGGGGCCTGTTTTTTGCTAGTCTCTCTAGAATATTTTCCTCTCAGGCATCTTATGTCTGCTTCCTTCACTTCCTTTGAGTTTCAGCTTAAATATCACCTTGTCAGTGAGGTCTTCCCTAGATAAATAGGAGATCATACTCCTCTTTTCTCTGTAACATTCACCCCTAAGCACTGTGTGTTTCATTTTCTTGTTTCGTTTCCTCCCTACCCCTAAACTCCACAAAAGCAAAGATTTGTGTGTGTGTGTGTGTCTATTTCCTTCATAGTGGTATCACCTGGATCTAAAATAGTGTTTGGCAAACACTATATGCTCAAAAAATAATTTGGGATGCAATGAATCATTACTAACATCACATATAAAAATAGTATAATTTAAACTTTCCATGTCAAAGAAACATTTCAGAGCATGAGTAAACAAAGACATAGCAGTAGTAGTAATAGTAGTTAAGTCGCTAAGTCACGTCCGACTCTTGCGACCCCTGGACTGCAGCCCACCAGGCTTCTCTGTCCATGGGATTCTCCAGGCAAGAGTACTGGAGTCGGTTGCCATTGCCTTCTCCAGGGGATAGACTCTATCAAAACTTATTGTGGTTAATGCTGCTGATATTTTTGGTGGCTTTTCTCAAAAACACTGTTTTATTCAAGCAGTGTTGCTTATCTGAGAAATGAACTAGCAGAAGGAATGATATGGAAGATAAACCAAAACCAGTATTTTTTGTACACATTTTAGGGGACCAATTGCAAATCCTGAAAAATTTAGCAATTTAACTAAAGCATCATAATAGAATCAATTTCAGTCTGGATGTGAAACTAGTTTAACTGCTCATTATAAAACTTAAGAAAAACTTCCCTATTCCTAGTAAAATGTCAGATTTTATCAAATTTTTATGTGTATATATGTATATGTGTACGTGTGTATAAAATGCAAGGAATGAAAAGATTTGAGGTAAAATTAAAAATAAAATAATAACATTTCAAAAGAGAAAGGAATTATTTGATTCCAAGCAAAGTCATATAGAATTGGTATTGTTCATAAAGTGTGTTTGTAGTCAGAAAAGAAACTGTAAACAGAACATGGTGGGAGTTCCATATTTTTCCTTTTGCAATGGCTTCCAGATGAAATTTGCTTATTTTGTAAGAGACGATTTTTTTTTTCTGGCCACCAGGATCGCAGAATCCATCTGTGATATGAAAAAACAAGTCAATATCTTTCTGCATCTTAAATTATGACTCTGATCTGAACGTCTACAACTGGAACTTGACTGACTATTTGGTTGATTATGTGTAAAACAGCACAAACATCCACTTAGCGATGTCACATCTGTATTAAGCACAGTGTTAACAGCAGCTAAAAAAAATCTATTTTGGTCTTAAAACACTAGCACATGTTTTTAAAACATGCACAGAAGTAAGTTAAGTTGAATGAGAAATAGTGTGTGGTCTGAAAGTCAGATTACATAATTGAAGGATGGATCTTTCCATGGCGCCAGTTACTTGTATTGGGCACTTCGTCATCACATTTAGCTTTTTTTCTTCATCTTAAAATGTTAGGAATATTACCCTTTTGAAGAAGAGTTAAAGGTATTTAGAGAAAGTTCTGAATAAGCTTAGTATCTATGTCATACCGATCATTCTAATCTGACTCAGCACTGTTTTTGTATTTCTTCTCCACAAAGTTTACTTTGAAAAACCACAGAGCACAAAAATCATTCACCAGTGGGAAGGTGGCTGGATTTTCAAAGACAATTGCTAGTGTATATTAAAACAGTCCTTCAAACTTTTTAGTGATGAAATAATATTAAAATTGTTGAATATGGTTCAATTTTGTGTGTGTGTGTGTTTGCAATTTTACACTCTAGGAGCATGGGATTGTTCTAGTTTTAAGGTCACACTGATTCTCTGAGTTACCTGTGTCTGGGTGTTTTGTTTTTTTAATTTAATCGACCATTTTAGTCTATAAAAGACCATCAACGAAAGAAAAAAACTTGACTGGCCTGTCCATCCTTGTACCAGCTGAGAGATGCAGAAGGAATTGCATAGGCTTCACACTCCAAGGTCAGTGTGTTGTTTACTTTGATCTTCACTTCTTTAGGGGAAAGACCTGGCCCCAGGAGGTCCCCTTTATTGATTATGGGTGGAACTGCATAAACACAAATATTAAAGTAATAAACATGAGTTCTTTTACTTTTTAAAATTTTTTCTATTTTAATTTCTTTTATAATGTTGTGCAACCATTAGCACAATCTAATTTTATTTTATTTTGGTCATGCAACATAGCCTGTGGGATCTTAGTTCCCTGGCCAGGGGTTGAACCTGTGCCCCCTGCAGTGGAAGCGTGGAGTCTTAACCACTGGACTGACAGGGAGGTCCCAAACATTAGTTCTTTAAATGGAATGCCATGGAAATCACAATGAGAACCACTTAAGAAAACAAGGAAATAACTTAGGCACTTGTGCTCTCCTTTCATCAAGGACCCAACTGAGCACTTTATGAAATGGCAGTGTTCACACATAAAATGTGGAGAAAATTTTCTTTCTCCCCTCATCACCATAATACTGCCAATGAGGTTAACATCCTTCACAAAACAGTTAGTTTAGTTTGTTCTGGGTCCCCAAACACAGCCTGAGTATAACCCATAAAGTGCATTTTATTAGTTTCTAAGGGGAATTAGTCAATGAACAAAAGATAGTTAAAAAGATGCTTTTCCTTTCTTTTCAAAAAAAATCTTCAAATGTAGTCCTTATTAACGCTACTATTCGGTTTTTATTAATAAATCAGTGTACAGTGGATCAGCCCAAAGTCACTGACAAACTCATCTGAGACTGCAGAATAAAGCATGTATAGTTAAGGAACAGTTTTGAGCATTAAGGTACTTCTACACAGCAAAATTGAGAAGAGGGTAATTCACAAGAAAAAAAATAGAGGAACTTAAGAAAGTGCTACTGACAAGTTCTCCAAAATGTCAGTGAGTAGATTCAGTGGGCTTTTCACATCTTGAAGCAATTGAGGTCATGGGCACAGTGTTTAATTCAACTTCCATCTTAATGAAGAGAGTTGCATAAATGATCAACTTTAATGATGAATATAAATAATTATGAACCCAGCATGAAAAACAGAATTGAAAAAGTGAGAAAACCTGGAGAAAACCTGGAACATAGTGTTCTTTCAGAACTTACTGTAGACCTTCACTTCATAGTGCTTTATCATCTCCCCTGCCTCATTAGTGGCTACACAGGCATATCTCCCAGCATTGTCCTCCTGCGCATTTAGGATCTGCAGAGTCCTGCCTCCTGAAAAGCAACGGAACACCGAAGAATCTCTGAAGTCACACTGGCAGTGGGGTTTGCACAAACCACAAGTTTTAGTTCTTACTATTTACCTATTTATTCTTGTCTATGCTGATTCTACAACAGACAAAACAAACTACAATATAGATGGACAAAATACAGTATAGACTGGTAAGTCCTCAGTGGTCTGCTGTGCTAATGGCTCTTCATGCTCATTCTGACCCTCCCCTGCCTCTCTGCACACACTATAACTAGGGTTTTTATTTTTTTATTTTTTTTTTTAGCATTTTTAAAATTAATTAATTTAATTGGAGGCTAACTACTTTACAATATTGTGGTGGTTTTTGACATACATCGACATGAATCAGCCATGGGTGTACATGTGTCTTTACAGACAGTTCTTCTGCGTTAGTCATCTTCTTCCTTTCATCTACCTGGCCCATCAGTAAAGACTGATTTTGCTAAAACAGCTTAAAAAAAATTACTTATTTGCTGTGCTGACTCTTACTCGCTGCATGCGAACTCTTAGTTGCAGCATGCGGGATCTAGTTCCCTAACAAGGAATTGAACCTGGGCCCCCTAAACTGGGATTGTGGAGTCAGCAACTGGACCACCAGGGAAGTCCCTAAAACACAGTTTTTCATTATAATCTTTCTTCCAAAAAATCTTAAATGATTTTCAATTGACTAAAGTATAAAGTCAAAACTCTTAAATCTAGGCATTCAAAACAAGACTCCAACATTCCATTCTGATCTATGTCCTGCATGCCCTCCCCCCGACATATATACCTGTTCACACAGTCTACTCAGGAGGGAGGTAAGGAGTATTTTTATTATTTATTGCCTGCATGTAAACAGGGCATTCTTACCTTCTACTTTTCCCATACTAGTCATTCTGATGGATCTGAAATCTCCCCTAACTCATTTCCAACCAACAAAGTTCTATAACTTTCTTGAAGGTTTGGTTCAAGTTATGGCTATGACAAACCATTTCATGACCACTTCAGCCTATGGTGGCCATTTCCTTTTTCATTCTTATAAAACTTGTCACTACCTCATTTATTATACTCTATGACTATTGATAAAAAAAATCATCCTGTGAATGCCTGCCAATGCAAGAGATGTAGGTTCAATCCCTGGGACGGGAAGATCCCCTAGAGAAGGAAATGGAAGCCCACTCCAGTATTCTTACTTGGGAAGTCCCATAGCCAGAGGAGCTTGGCGGGCGACAGTCCATGAGGTTGCAAAGAGTCAAACATGACTTAGCAACTACACAAAAACATGACTATTCATAACCCATGATTATCCATGGATTCCTACTGTTAATGAACTTCCTTCCACATGTATTATCCCTATAAATTTCTTAAAGTCAGTGATCATACTTTTACATGCTTTCTGTTTTCATACATATTTCCAAGTATTAATGAGGAATAACAAACTGTCAATCTAAATACTAACCTTCAAGGTTCAATTTCACAAGAAGTGAATTTCTACCCTTTTTGGTATTCCATATTATATTTAAGTAATTAATCACACTGTAGTATTTATTTATTTGCCTTTTATTTACTTTATTGGTCTTTCAAAAAGTAATTTTATTACCCTAGATTGCAAGATATAGAGATAAAATTAAAAAAATAAGATAGCCATAGTACCATGAACAACATAAGTGTTTATATAAAAATAGTCAATGGTTCTGTTTTTTTTTTTTTTATAAAAGTAGTTGGCACATACGCATCTTGGGTATCTGAAGTAAGCTAGTTACCTGGAAGAATACGGATATTTCGGTTGGATTCTAAAGGAGTTCCATTCTTAAACCAGGTGATGGTGGCTGGGGGATATGAATAAGCTTCGCAGACCAAAGATGTGGGGCTGTTAAGGATAACAGTGACGTCTTCAGGGCTGCCATCACTATCAACACCAGCAATTATAGGAGATACTGAAAAAGATTTAAAATTTAATCCAAGAAATAGACTCAGAAACTTGTTTATTTGTGCATTTCTAAGTTTCTATAAGTACTTATTTGCATAATTCCATTCCCTAACAACCATAGAAACAATTGGTTATTGTTCTCATTCTACACAAAAGCAGTGAGAACCTTCAAAAGCTCAGAGAGTAATGGAGGAGATGACACATAAAAGGGAATCCTAACACACTGCAGTGTGGACAATCATGGAAATCGCAGTACAGAGCGGCACCAGAGCATCCAATCCAATCCAATCTAAGGTGGGGGGTTGTGAGAACTCTCATCAAGGAAGATCACCTAAAGGGGCAGATTTTAAAGTGAGCCTCAAAGAACTGGTACTGATTAGAAGATGAAAGAAAGGAGAGTAGTAGGAGGCAGGAGCATATTGGGAGCAGAGGAGTGTAAACAATGAGGGGCAGGCAGGAAATATACAGAGAATATAGGAAATATACAGTTTGGACTCAAAGGGATTAGTTTGGAACCAAGAGAAAGATAGGCACACTTGTTCCATAAAAGATAATGAAAGCTTTTCTACTACACCTGGAAAAAGCATGAGAAAGAACATCAAAAGAAAAAAAAGAGAGAGAAATTGGAAAACAAAAACTAAATGAAATGGGAGCACTGAATATGAAATAGGAAAAGTGAAACACACTACATAGAAGTAGAAGATCACCATATAGTCCTGTTGTTTTTAAACATGGGTGCTCATTAGAAACACATCTGGAGCTGTGGAGGAAAAAAAGCAATACCCGGGCATTTGTATTTTTCAAAAAAGCTTTCATATACATATACGTGTGTGTGTGTGTGTTCGTGTGCATGCACGAACACTCAGTCATGTCCGACTCTTTGTGACCTCATGAACTATAGCCCGCCAGATTCCCCTGTCAATGAGAATTTCCAGGCAAGAATGCTGGGGTGGGCTGCCATTTCCTTCTCCAGCGGATCTTCTTAACCCAGGAACTAAACTCATGTCTTTACATCTCCTGCATTGGCAGGCAGACTTATATAGTATGTATAATATGTATTTTTTAGAAAACTTATGAAATTTTGCCTAGCTAGAAAATTTATGACAGTTTGATTCTATTTGTTTGAGTTAGCATGAATAGAATGCTAGATTTCTAATTTATATTCACTCAAAATTTTGATATAGTTCCATGTGTTCTGGCATCTAGTATTACTGTTAAAAGTCTAAAAAATTTATTATCTTGGTGATTAAAAACAGTTTGAATGAGGTTTGAAACTTCTAATCCAATTCTGAGAATATACAGAAATATTATTTTGTAAAACAAAAATAATGAGGGCCTGAACTAGAGCAGTGCAGAAAGGAACAGAGAGGAGGGGACAACTAAAGAAGGATTTAGAAAGCCAACTGTCAGGACTTGATGATAGAATTTAATGGGTTAAGAAACCAAAGTCAAAGGTAACTTCCAATTTTCTTGCTTGGGAATGAACCTAGGTAAATTGCACTGAGGCAAAACAAAGAGAAAATATGGAAAGACCTGCACATTCAGGAGGGGAAGATGGTTTGTCCAGTCTGACTATCTTAAATTTTAAGTGCTTGTGAGAATTCCAGGTAGAAATGTCCAACAAGTAATTGTATATAGAAGTCTGATCCTTGGGAGAAAGATCTGGGTTGCAGGTATGGATTTTAAAAACTCTCCAGTTGATAGGAAATGATAATTAAACCTCTGGGGAATTAAATTTGTTACCTGATGAGACTAGAGTAAAATGAGCAGGGAAATAAGTAAGAGTTCATAAAGGAGGGAGAGAGAGAGCAACCAAAGGTATGCAAGGATAACTAGGGAAGGACAGTGTCCAGGAGAAAGGGATACATCATTAAGGGATCCAAACATTAACATAAGAATTGAACAATGTTTGATCTAACAACAGGTAGTCTTACAACAGTAGTATCAAGAATGGTGTGGGCAGAAGATTGTTTTTAGTGGGATAAGATGTATAGACAGAGTGTTGACTATATGAAGTGATGGAGGCAACAGAAGATGAAGCTGGAAGTAAGGCAGACAGTGGGTATGACTGACAGACCAAAGAAGGGGGACAAGATACAGGATGAAGGGCAGAAGCAATAACTCTGAACAAAAAGGATAATTCACCCTCTGGGAAAAGAAAGAGTAAAAACACTGAATTATGGCTGGGTAGACTGGAACTTACAAATATACACACTTAAACAGCCTTAGCTTTATATGAAGTTGGTGGAAAGAAGACTGTGATTTAGATCCCTCATCTTCAATGAATGAATGAGAATGGCAAGAAATAACCAGGAAGTGAGTAGGAAGTGGAGGAAAGAATATAGTCAGATAATATAACTTAAGATGCCTGTGGTAAAGAATAAGTGATCTGCACTGGAGAGAATCCCCAGGGAGCTGATGTCTCTTGGGAAGAGTCAGAGTTCAATTACTGCAAGGAGCTGGAAAGAGTTTGAAATCCGGTTTCCAGAGGACAGGGGTAGGATTTGGGCATAAGCCAGTACTGGGAGGTCAATCAGTGGTGGGAGGAAGGGGTCATGAGGAATTTAGGGCTCTAAGAGAAGCAACAGGTTACAGCACAGGGGAGGAAATCCAGGGCTTCAAACACTGATGGGAATGCAGGGGAGATGAGTTTGTTATAGGACAAATGGTTCATGAACTCTCGTTGTTATTGATCCATACATAACATATTAGGTGCTGGGGCTATACTTTTTCAAGATAAAAACCGTTTTGCCTTAGGGAGCTTATATTTATATAATTATTACTTATACATAGGGTATTTATCTGACACTTACTTATACATTATTCACTATTCTGACTTAACTTTTCTGGCCTGCATGTCTCTTCTACTTTCAACTAGACTGTAAACTGCTTGAGGACTGCATCTTGTAGGAGATGAACTATTCCACTAGTCTAGCCAGTAAGTATCACAACATATAAGTAAAGAAATTAAAAAACTGCAAAGATTTGCATCCTTAATTATAGTTAGTTTTTTTTTTAGTGAAATGAAACATGTTTTGATATCAGTAATCAAATGCAATATCCTTAGGTGGTGCACTTTAAATTTCTAATGTGAGCAGAAATCTGGACTCTATTTTAATGTCATTCCTGAGACATAAGTATTAACTTTAATGCTATAGAAACTGAATGTACAGTTATTTCATCATTCTTAGTCCATCTGTTTTCATGGTATAGTTTTTCTTGAGTTCAAAGGGCTTGATATTCAAATGTACAACTGATCTGCGTTAAATGAGAAGGAAGCCATTTGAGATTTAAAGCCTACACTTGTGGTCTCATTGCACTTTTTAACCTAGGAATCTTCACAGCTCATTACTGACTCAATATAGAATTTACACATTGCATATTAATCTCAAGGGGAGGGAATTTAGCTGGGAAAAAGAATCACTAAGCAAATGGTAAAAAACCTAAATTTGCAATTTCAACGTAATTTACCGCATAGCCGTACCCTCTAAGACTTTTTAGGTATTAGTGAGTTAGCAAACGACATAGATAAACACACATAAAAATAGAGGAGCAGCATTTTATATGAAAGAAAAGAAAATCTACAGCAGTTGCTGACTCCAGTGGGAGCAGCTCCCAGTTCTGCTATATGTTAGCAAAGGGAAGAAGAGATGATGTGTTTTAAGGCAGAGGAAACACACTTCTAAAATAAAAGCATTTTAATGTTGTTTTAACCCGTTAGCCTCACAAGGGATTGTGTTAATTCATTATCACTCATGAGCAAGCGTAAAAGTTTGATGAGCTTGTCCACATCTGTTCTTCATCTTAGTTACCAACAGAGATTCCAGTATGTACAATTACCAATAGTGGCAAAATCCCCCAAAGAAATGATAAAATATCTCACACGTTGAGCCCCTTTCATTGATGACCTGCTTTTTTTTGACCAGTATTTGTTTTTCCTTTATTACTGTTTATTTAATGTATATCTTATTCATAATTGTGCTTAGTACAAAACACAGCACCTGGAAACAGTAGGTATGCCAAATATAATGAATGAATGTATAAATTAATTAATGAAAGAAACCAGCAAATGTACACAAGCTCTGGTCCAAGTAGAAATATTAACTAAACAATAAAAGAAGAGAATTGAACTTGTTGCCATGGCTGATTCTTCCAGATTTGAAGCAATGCTTACACCTACCCAACACATTAAGACTGAAACTTTTGCTCTTGTCACCAGCTGTATTAGAGGCCAAACATGTGTATCTTCCAGTGTGTGACACTTGGGCATTCGTAATTTGAAAAAACCGGCCACCAGACATAAGATGATGAGTGTCATCTTCTTTGAGAAGCTGACCATCTTTATGCCATGTTATTTCTGGTACTGGATTCCCTGTAACAAAAAGACATTTCTGAGAGTTGGCTAATTATCACATCTACAATTGGTAACTAAAAGGATGCATTTTAAATAGTGCTGCAGTGAACACTGGGGTACATGTATCTTTTCAAATTACGGTTTTCTCTGGATTATACGCCAATACAAAATTAAAAAATAAAGAAAAGGATGCACTTTTCAGTCATTTCCCTTTTTAATTATTCCACTTCTAAAAGAATGGAATAGCTATTCATTTAAAAATAAATTTGCAAACATAAGCAAATTTACAATAATAATCAGGTTTATATTTTTAAAATATACAAGTGAAATAGTTACATTAGTCTTTGTGTTTAACTAAATTTATACCATACCTTGGGCTTCCCTGGTGGCTCAGATGGTAAAAACTCTGCCTGCAATGCAAGAGACCTGAGTTTGATCCCTGGGTTGGGAAGATCCCTATGGCTACCCAGTCCATTGCTCTTGCCTGGAGAACTCCATGGACAGAGGAGCCTGGTGGGCTACAGTCCATGGGGTTGCAAAGAGTCAGACACATCTGAATGACTAACACACACACACACACACACACCCCTTAGGCTATTACAATTAAATATTTTCATAGTAAAATACATTTTAAAAAGAATGGAGCATGCATTTTTACTAAAATTGCTACTCATGAACACCTTTATATGCATATTAAATTTCTAAAGACGATTTCATATTTTTGAGGGAAAGCTGCAAATAAGGAAAGCCTTTAATTAAACAATTCAACAACCAGGTATTTTGTGTTTCTATCAGGATTCTAGCATAGATATACAGATAGGTAGAAAGATAGAAATAAATAGTATTATTCCTTTAATATTTATAGCCTTTAGAAAAAACACCTTTCATATTTTTAATGAGACTTTTAAAAATACTGTTATAAATTGCTCAAATTTCTTTTTTTTGAAAATGTAAAACTATAAAGACAAGTTCTGTTAGGAAAGTGGACAAGGATGATATATTAAGGCTCAACTGCATTGGCCATGAAGTCTGTCCTATAGCCCTAACAGGGCAGGAAAGCAAACTCACAGGTCCACCTAACTGCTGAGTATAGCACACGCGGCACTCCGTGTCCTGACCTCACATCTCAGGAAGGGACAGTGGGCCTCACCCACATAGAGACCCTGACAGAAAGGCCCACCTGCACAAGCATGCTACCAGCTGACCCAGACAGAATCCCGAGTTGAGCTGCATGGTGAAGAACTATCTCTGCTGAAGCAAACTTTTAGTCTGGAAATGGAGACCCTCAAGAGTGCAGATACCACTGCAAGGGATTGGTTAAACATGATGCTTCATTGGAAACTAATAAAGCTCCAATAACAAAATAACTGACTCTTAAAAATGTGGAGGTCTATGAATAATCCTCTTAAAGAAGACTAGTAAACAAAAGTAAGAAAATAATGCATGAAGAAAACGAGAAGTTCAACAAAGAAATAGAAACCATAAAAAAAACCTAAAAACCCCACAACCAAACAAACAAATGCTAGGGCTAAAGAATACAATGTCTGAACTAAAGAATTCAAAAGAAAGTCTCAACTTCAGACTTGACCAAGCAAAAGAAATAATCAGTGAACTAGAAGATTTGAAATTATCTAATCAGAGGATCAAAATGAAAAAAAGAATGAAGAAACATGAAGAAAGCCTACAGGAGTTACGAAGTACTATCACCGAACCAATATTCACATTATGGGAATCCCAGAAGGAAAGGAGAATAAGAAAGGAAGAGAAAGTATATTTAAAGTGATAATGTCTGAAAACTTCCCCAAATAAACATTTACATTCATAAGTCCCCAAAGATCCCAAATAGTCTGAACTAAAAAAGGCTACATTTAAATACATTGTAACTAAATTTTAAATGTAGTAAGAGGGAAGCAACACATCACATACAAGGGAATTCCCATAAGAGTAGACAGATTTCTCATAAGAAACTTAGAAGGCTAAGAGGGAATAGCCTAAGATACTCTAAATATTGAGAGAAAAAAAAAAAGCCTGTCAACCAAGAATACTAAAGCTGACAAAATATGAATAAGAGATTTTCCCACGCAAACAAAAGCTGAGAGTAACAAACAAAAACAAAACCCACCGCCAGACCCGTCTTCTAAGAAATTAAAAATGGCATTCTTAAATGGAAATAAATTAGATATTAGAGCAGAAATAAATGAAATAGAGTACAAGAAAACAACAGAAAAGATATAAAACTAAGAACTGGTTCTTTGAAAAGATAAAATTTACAAACCTTTAGCTAGACTAAGAAAAAAAAGAGAGAGAAGAGAGAGGATCAAAATAAGATTACAAATGAAAGAGGAGACATTACAACTGATACCACAGAACTGCAAGAATCATAAGTGACTACTCTCCAAAACTATAGCCAAAAAGCTGAACAATCTAGGAGAAAATGAATAAATTCTTAGAAATATAAAACCTGCCAAGGCTAAATCATGAGAACACAGAAAATTTTAAACAGACCAATTACTAGTAAGGACATTAAACCAGAAATCTAAAACCTCCCAACAGGGAAAAGCTAAGACCAGATGGTTTCAGTGATAAATTTTACCAAATGTTTAAAAAGGAATTAATATCAATTCTTCCCAGACTCTTTAAAAAATTGACACGGGGACATTCCCAAACTCATTTGAGAAGGCCAGCATTACCCTGATATCAAAGTCAGATAAGAAAGAAAACTACAGGCCAATATCCCTGATGAATACAAAAACAAAAATTCTAAAGAAAAGAAAATAATACTAGAAAATGGAATTCAACATTAAATTAAAAGGATCATGCACCACCATCAAATGGGATTCATCCCTGGGATGCAAGGATGGTTCAAGACACACAGAAATATAATACATCACATCAACAGAATGAAAGATAAAAATCACATATCCATATCAGTAGATGCATAGAAGCTTTTGACAAAATTCAACATCTGTTCATGATAAAAAAAAAAAAAAACTCAAGAAGTTGTATATAGAAGGAACCTTCTTCAATATAAGATAGGCCTTATAACAACTCTGCAGCTAATATCATACTGAATGGTGAAAGAGTAGAAGTTTTTTTTTAAGACCAAGAACAAAATGGGAGTGCCCACTCTCACCATTCCTATTCAACACAGTATTAGAAATCTGAACCAGATAATCACACACAAAAAAGAAAAGGCATCAGAATTGTAAAGGAAGAAGTTGTCTCTGCAGATGGCATGATTATAGAGAAAATCCTAAAGATTCCACCCCAAAATTTATTAGATTTAATTAACAAATTCAGTAAAGCTTCAGATACAAAATCAAGATAAAAATCAGTAACATTTTATATATTAACAACAAATTATCTGCAAAAGAAATTTTTTAAAATCTCATTTAAAATAGCATCAAAACCAAAAAATACTTAGGAAAAAGTATAATCAAGGAAGTGAAAGATCCCTACATTGAAAACTATAAGACACTGATGATATAAATAAAAGAAGACACAAATAAATGGATAGATATTTTGTATTCATGGACTGGAAGAATTAATATTGTTAAAATGTCCATATTACTCAAAGTTATTTATAGGTCTAATACAATATTAGACCTAAAACCACAATGAGATAACACTTTACACCTGTTAGAATAGCTATTACCAAAAACATAGGAGCTACAGATGTAGAAAATAAACTCATGGTGACTAGGGAATAAGAGAGGGGAGGGATAAATTGGAAGGCTGGGACTGACATATACACACTACTATATATCAGATAGGTAACAAAGAAGGACCTACTATATGGCACAAAGAAATCAGATAACTAATAAGGATCTACTGGATGGCACAAAGAACTCTCCTCAATACTCTAATGACCTATATGGGAAAAGAATCTAAAAAAGAGTGGATATATGTATATCAGATTCACTTTGCTCTACTCCTAAGACTAACACGTTGTAAATCGACTACAGTCTGATTAAAGAAAAAATTTTTTTAATTACAGTTAATGACAAGTGTTGATGAGGATGTGAAAAAAAGGAATCCTTGTACACCTTTGGAGGGAATGTAAATTGGTATAACCCCTATGGAAAACAGTATCACAGTTCCTCAAAAAACTGAAAATAGAATTACTATGTGTCCAACAATCTGAAGAAAAAGAAATCACTATTTCAAAGGAGACATCTACATTTCCATGTTCACTGCAACATTATTCACAATAGCCAAGACAAGGAAATAACTTAAGTGTCCATAGATACATGACTGGATAAAGATAATGTGACTTATGAAAAACTATACATATAATTTAATGCTATTATTAAATACTATTATTCTACAATATATAATATTAAATACTATATATATGTGTGTGTGTGTGTATATATATATATATTTTAATATTATCCAGCCATGAAAAAGTTGGAAATCCTAACATTTGTGACAACATGGATAAACCTTGAGGACATTATGCTAAGTGAAATAAGTCAGACAAAGACAAATATGGTCTGATCTCTCTTATACACAGAGTCTAATAAAATCAAACTCACAGAAATTGAGAACCCATTAGTGATTGTATAGGTAGGGGGTTGGAGGTGGGATAAATAAGTGAAGGTGGTCAAAAAGCACAATCTTCTAATAACAAGATAATAATCATGATTACAGTTAATGATACTTATTGTATATTTGAAAGCTGCAAGAAAGTAGATCTTAAAAGTTCTAATCACAAAAAAAGTGTGCAGCTATGTGAGGTGATGGATGTTAACAGTGTGGTAGTCTCTGTGTGTGTGTGTATGATCATTATGTTGTTTACCTTAAAGTTATGCAATATTATATATCAATTATATCTTGATGAAACAAAAATAAAAAAGAAATTTCTAAAAACCAAATGACAACATGAAGAAGCTAGAAGTCTCAAGATAAGATGTTATAAAATTTAGGCAGATAGTCTCTATGCATAGTCGTTACCACATCATTCTAAAAAAAAGAAAACAGGTTACACAATGTATATGTGACAGTTTTTATATCTGCCTTTCTAAAATGAAAATACTTCCTTGCTTTCATAAATGTATTATAGGGCATCTAAACAACAACGCAATAAATTAATTGAATCTTCCTTAAAACTCTTACTTTCTATAAAATGTAGGGGCTGTTCCAGTTGTTCCATTAAAACTGCAAGGTCATGCCTTCACTAAAGAGATGGTCTCAGAAATGTTCTCTCATAGATTTATTTGTATTACATACAACACAATGATTCATGGGGAAAGCCAGTAAAACTGGCTTTAGAATTTTCATTTTTATTCATCTCCATTCTTTTTATCATATACAAACATGTTAACTAAAAGTGACAATTTTGATCATAGCTAATGGTGGATAACTATTAGTGATGCTATCCTTTCACCAAAATTAGTTCTTTGAAGAAAATAGTAAAAAGGAAAGGAAGGTACAAACATAGGGAAGGAAGGAAAAAAATAACAGGAGGTGGGACAGAAAATTCCTACCCACAAACAGAAGAATTAAAAAAAAAATTTACCTAATTCAAAGAGAGACCAGAATGTATTTCTTTCTCTGTCTCTGTTCCATGCTTCTTTCCCTTCCTTTTTTTCACTGTTAAGAATTTCCTTTTTATCTCCATAGAATCTGAAAGAGTTCCTCCTATATTTCTACCATCTATACTGGTCTAGAATTCAATTTCAAATGCTTGATTTTTCTCAACTAATTGTGATGTAAGTGAAGGCAATGAATAGCCAGTGAGCTGAGGAAGAATCTAACAGATGAGCCCCTTACCTGTCACTTCACAAGTCAGTGTAACACTCTGTTTCTCTTTTACTTTCACATCTTCAAATGTATTTTCACCCACGATGTGAGGTGGTACTTAAAAAGAAAGAAAGAAAGAAAAAGGAACAATTGTAAAAGCAGTTTGGTTATTTATAGGTATCTATTTTATATTTTTTTTTATTAGGCTGTACCCTTTAAAACAGTCCAAATTCTCACTATTATTTGTTTACTAGAACAATGTTACCATATTGCTTGATCAATTCTAAACTATAAAGTTACATGTCATAAATTCAATTATAATGAATTTTATTATATGTAAATCATAAAATCCAGATAAATATGTCAACAAGTCAGTAAGTAAGAAAATCTATTAGACACTTATTTCTCTCTCTACAATTCAGATACACACTCACATTAAAAAAGTTATCACGTTCTTAGAACACTGGTGAACAATTGTGAACTGACAAGACATGGCATTTCAGTCATTTTCTTTTTCTTTTATTCCCCCCAAAGGGAGGTGCACCGTTCCTAGAAGTACTGCAATACCAGGTCGATGTGTGGAGTAGACGGAGCAAGCTCCTATTCCAACTCCTAATCCCAAAAATCCATTTAATATATTGTCCTCGGATAGAGGACGTATCAGATATTAAACTGATAAGAACAGATACTACACCATTTTAATCCAACTGATTACATACAAACTATTCTGACATTGAATTCTTGCCAAGAGTCACAATCCAGGGGCCAAAGAATACATAAATATAAGATCAAGCTGCAGATAAATGTTAAATCTGCTTCCAGAACGTGTTTAAGATAACTATTTTTTTCTGTTGTTGCTGTCACTCAGTCGTGTCTGACTCTTTGTGACCCCACGGACTGCAGACTGCAGCACACCAGGCTTCCCTGTCCTTCACCATCTGCTGGAGTTTGCTCAAACTCATGTCCACTGAGTCAATACTGTAAACCGTATAAATACCTAATACTGAAAGCCGAAAGATTTTTCTTTCTTCACCAGCTGCGTTTCTTACAACACATGTATACTGGCCAGCATCTTCTGTTCTGGTCTGTATCAACCGCAGAATCCTACCTCCTGGAGAAGCAAACCATCAGATGACTCAAAAAGAAATCTGTAACTTCACAAGTTTGCCATGCAGTGCTGAATTTTGGTAAAATTTAATCAATTCACTTCAAAGTCCTTTAAAATGTATTTATGTCAAGCTTTTTTATAAATATCACATTTTAAGGCTGTATATAACAGAATGGATAATTCAGAATAATTTTCCAGTTTAATGGACAAAGAAAGTTAATACAAACCCAAGTGACACCAAGCAAGAAATGGAGTTTCACAGAAGTGATGTTTGAACATAATCTTGAAAGGTAAGCATACTTTAACACAGAAAGGAGTGAAGAGATACCACTGTAGGCAGAGTAAGAGGATATAGAGGTAGAAAGTAGGTGTGGCATCTGAAACAGAACAGGGGAGAAGATAGTGAGAGATGAGACTAGTTGGAGAGTGACCAATTTTGAGGATTCTGTGGGTGCTCAAAGGCAATGTTAAGGAATTTAGGCTTTATTATGTTCACTAAAGGCTATGGAAGTATGTAAACAAAGTCATGGTATGATTCGTACTTTAGAAAAACAACTGTGACAATGTTTAGGAAAAGATTCCCAGTTTTCCATGGAACATATGAAATGGAAACATTAGAAAGAACACTACACCAACAACCCAGATAGGAACGACATCAATTATATAAGGGATGGATGAAACCATGAAGACTGACAACCAGTTTTCAATTTGAGTTTCATGGAATTCTAGAGCTATTTATATCAAAGTTTATGAGGGTCACCTCCCTTTATTAGCATGACTCTGATTTTTTTCCTCCTTTTAGTCTGAACTTCTACATAATGAAAAAAGATTCTGGTAGGCTGGGAATGAAACTGATATGCTGAAGGGTGTGATTTGGAGGAAAATTCCTCTTAAGGATCAAGGAAAGAGGAGTCAGCAAATGAGACTGAAACATATTGAAAGAGCAGAGTCCTTGAAATCATTTGAGAAGTAATTTCTAAGAACAAAATGTAAATCACTTCTCAGATTTTGTAATAATTTTTCATTTGGTATATTTTTGCTTGGTACTCTGAATTTGAACTAAAACAATTGAAATGGTTAAACATAAAATTTTCATGTAAATATTCACCTGGATCTGAATTCATCAGGAATTTCCATCTGTTTTCTGTTTTTATAAACACAGCAAGTCCTCATTGAGCTTTTTTATCCCTTTAAGCAATCTACTTATCCTCAACCCACTGAAAGATGAACTTTGTCTAGCATCTTACTTAGACAAAACGGATTACCAAATTTAGTCTTTTTCCTCAGTTGAATTTAAGTAAGCAAAGTTGAATACAAAAATTCTCTAAACATGTCAAAAAAACTTATATTAATTAAGAAAAGATTCAAGCACTCACTACTACTTCAGATTAGTGAGACCGAGAGACCATACTATGATGCCAGTTGAGAGATATTATCAAAACAATACAACTTTTATGAGTCATTGCTGGCTCAGCAAACCTCAACCTCATAAATCTCACGATCTTTCTTTTCTCTTTGTTTCCTGGTCCTCTCCCTTATTCCAGTGAAAGACAAAAAAAAAAAAAAGAAAGATTTGACACTAAGTTAGACTTAGATGGAGACATTTCTTGTACCTATTAAATTTTTATAGCAGCTATCTGTTCTTGGCAGGTAACTTCATAACAATGATAGAGCCTTCAACAATGTATTGCTTTCAGAAAAACTTGACTTTACGTCTCAGGAGAACTAATCTTAATGAAACAGAAAGGGGCAGCAGATCAAGGAACGAGAGAGTCATACGCCACTCATGTGATTCTCAGTCATCAAGTGCACAACACACATGTTCAGACTGTAAAACTGAATGACTCCTCTGGCAGCATCACAAGGTGAAATACTTTTAACGTGTTCGCTCAAGGATCTCCATTTGCTAGTCAAGCAAAACAAAACTACATGATAAAACCAAAACACTACTCCTGTGAATCTATTATAGGCCAGAGTACCTCACTCTGCCTTGACTTTTTCATTTCCAGGAGCTCTGATGTAGTTATATTTAAAAAGTTTCCTACTTTTTCAGCAATTGAGAATGGAAAAAAAAACAAAAACAATACAAGGATATTTTTCAGAGAAGAAGATAAAGTGTTCAGGTTTTTGGTAACCAAATTATCATAAAATCTTTGCCATCAGTATGCATTCTCTAAGATCTACAGAGGATGGAAGTCTCAAGAAAATGAACGCACTGTAGGACATGGGAAAGTTTCCCAGGATAGGAAGACCCAAACTTTTTAGCTGGTTTTCTATGACAATAAAAGGAAATATGTTATTGGATGCTTAGGACATAAGCAGGCACTGAGCTAGCTGCTTTACACATATTAACTCATCTTTATAAAAATCCCTAAATACTACTAATATCTTCACTTACAAGTGAAGAACTGAGGTTAGCAAAGTGAAGTAACTTGCCTGAGGGCACAGATCTAGTATTATAGGTAATGTATGCATGCATGCTCAGCTGTGTCTAACTCTGTGACTCCATGGACTCCTGCCAGGCTCCTCTATGGGATTATCCTGGCAAGAATACTGGAGTGGATTGCCATTCTGCTCGCCAGGGGATCTTCCTGAGCCAGGGTTCGAACCTGCGTCTCCTGCGTCAGTAGGCAGATTCTTTACCACTGGGAAGCCCATTACAGGCAATAAATATTGCTAATAATTCTTTTTATTTATATAACTAATTAAAGGCAATAAGTATAATAACTACAGCAATGTACATTCCTCATTTAGTCCCTATCATTTATAAACCAAGATCTTGAAGAAATAGATAATAGAATATTTAGATCTAATTCAAATACAAGGAAAACATCTTTTCTGAAAAGTCCCTTCAAAAGTGGGAATTTAAACTTTGAATACACTTGGGGGCAAGGAGCTCATTACCTCTTAGAATAGTTCATCTTGACTTTCAACAACACAAATATTTTTTTAAAGTTGTTTGTATTCGGACCCAAATCTGTCCCTAGAATTTTCTGTACACTAGCATTACTTTTAACCTCTGGAACTACACAGAACCAACATAATCTTTTCTACCCCATGGCTCTTCAAGTATTTAAATGTAATTTTCACTATGAGATCATCAGGTTACACAAAGTTTATTTTTTCAGATTAAACGGAATCAAGCATATAGCTTATTTTGCAATCATTGGCCATCATGGTTATCCTCCATGAAAATATTGTCAATAAATACTTCTTACATCTTCCTAATGAGTAAGATAAGTTCAGAATACAACCAGTCATGTCTTACTGGTAAAAACATATTCAGGTGGCAAAATACTGTATTTGCTTTTCACAATAAAACACCTTACACTGTTAATGTATACTCAATCACTAACACAATTCAGAGGTCTTTTCATATGAAGAATTCTGAAGCAATATTTCTTAGCAAAACCCTAATTTTCATCACTGGTTTTTGAATGCAAGTACAGGAGTCTACTTAACTTTCATTTTGTTAGGTTTAATTCAGAAGTTCCAGAGTAAGATGTGTTTGAATTCAGACGTCTTCACTCAACACATTAGGTATTCTTCTAAGTACCCCTGCTTTTTATTACCCATAAACTTGGAGAGATTATTTTCTTAGTCTGTATCCAAGTCATTAGTGAAAGGAGCCAAGTGTAGATTCCAGGGGCATGCCCCAAGACATCTCTCTCCACACTTACACTGATCTATAAAGTATAAGATAATAGATTTTCCTACATAATTAGATGAGGAATCAGCAGAGCATCTTCTATTCAAACACTTTGTTTGAATATGGAGTTATGTTATATAACATTATATCCTCTAACCTCTGGTTTCAATTTCAGTACTTCTTTTCATTCTTCACTTTTCAAATTAGTTTGTACTCATTCTAGCATGAATGCTCTGACATCCCCATGAATTAAGTAATAATCAAGTGCCAAGATTACTCTTTCAAAAGGATCCAGAGATATTTAGAGATTTTCCCCATTGTCCTATAGCTTCTGATGTCTTTCCAAAGTGTTTTCTTAATATGATCAGTGGATATTATAGTAAGCAGTTAGCTCAAAAAAGGAAAAAATAAAACATGGAGATATGAGAAATTAAGGAGAAGCTGTGGCCACAGGAAGCTAACCAGATTACCAAGCTACAAGAATTTTTAATACCTGAGAGGATTCGCAGGGAGCTGCTAAGGTTGATGGGCCACCCATCTTTAAGCCACGTAATTGAAGGCAGGGGAATTCCTGAAGCTTCGCAATTTAGGGACACTGAGCTTTTTTCCACCACACTTATATTTTCGGGTGTCCTGTGGTTTCCAATGATGCTTGGAGGGGCTGTAAGACAAAGGGACAAATTCTAAATAGTTTATTCTTAAAAATAATTTTCTGGTCAACACTAGCAAAATAAACAATGACAACAATGAGATGATGATGATGATGACTGACATTCCTGGAAGTAAAAATGTGAAGGAGCTGTCTGAGACTCAGAGATCAGCTAAGAGGGGCAGAGGAGGGGGAACCCAGAAGCCTAGAGAAGACAGGAGTGACCAGCTCCTAGAGGGCAAGTATGCCTTGTGGGTGAAAAACATGTGAAACACACAAAATAGGCTGAGAAGGCAAGTTTGGGTGAAGAGCAGAGTACAATCAGGATAGTCTGAGGATGGGGTGGCAGGTCAAATTGACCCAACAGGCTTGGACAAGTGCAAGGGCTGGGTTAGAGGAGAACTGGCATTAAAATTCAATTAAGCCAACACCAGAAGATAGAGCAAACAAGGCTACACACAGGCCGTGAGTGTCTCTATATGTCCCTCAGTAGTCCAGGGAAAGTCACCCCTCCATCATGTTTTCCTTCTGTACAGAGCAGGGCCAGTGACACTCTACTTTCAGGGTCTCACAGAATTGAAGCAAGCAGAGGATTGAGTCAACTGGAATTTATCATAATCTGAGATCTCGATTTCTCAACATCAGTCTTGCCTAGGAAATTTTACGACAGACACTCTTGTTAATACACCTGGCCTAAATGTTCTTTCCTAGAGGATTGATCAAATAAAGTATGAAACATTCAAATAATGCAATAAGCACTTGTTAAAAAGAATGAAAAAACCACCACAACTTAACTAAAAGATACATAAGACTGATTCCTTTTCAATCATAAGCTTGATTCACACATTGCTTGCAAACTATACTAGACTTTATGCATGTTTTAACTGAAATTAAGTTAGAAGACTAAGTCTATTAGATTTACCATTCGTTCTATAGATTTAAAAACTCCAACTCAAATCATATGCATACAAATAGGTGTCACACATAAATAGGAGTATATGTGTGTCTGATCAATTCCTACTGACATTTATGCTCATTATTTAGAATTTTAAAGCTGATTTCAATACAACTTATACCCAACTGAAGCTGAGTCAGTAAGCTGTAAGGAATCTAGATTTACACTTGTCAAGTCAGCTAATGTGGAAAACATAGAATCAAGGAATATTACTTGGGATGTCACTGGATCAAAAGTATTTGAAAAAGATAATTATTGACTTCACAATGTGCTTTTCTAAAAGAATATCCAATATATGCTTATTTCAGCAAAGCAAGAAAAGGGAGGTCAGGCATAGAATGCTAAGTGATAAGACTGATCTAAAGAAGTGGTATAAGTATAGAAAATTGTTGTTGTTCAGTCACTAAGTTGTGTCCAACTCTTTGCGACCCCATGGAATGCAGCATGCCAGGCTCCCCTGTCCCTTCACTATCTCCTGGAATTTGCTCAAACTCATGTCCATTGAGTTGATGTCATCCAGCCATCTCATACTCTGTCACCCCTTTCTCCTCCTGCCCTCAATCTTTCCCAGCATCGGAGTCTTTTCCAATGAGTAGAAAATAATAGACTCAACACCTGAGGTCTGTATCTCCCATCCAGGAGGCTGTAAATTCAGCCAGTTAACAGACTTAAGGAGCCTCTTTATACTTACTGTGAACACTTAAGTCATATTTTCTGTCAGTCATTCCTGCTATATTCATAGCAACACACACATAACGGCCTGTGTCAGACACATGAACATTCTTCAGCTGAACAACACGACCTTCATCCATTATTTCCATTCCCCTTCCTTTGGTCAAAGGGCGGCCATCTTTCATCCAGCTCACTGTTGGTTGAGGAATACCTTCCACCTCACACTCCAAGGAAATGCTCTTTCCTCGAGTTACAATGATTTCAGTAGGGTGGCTACCACTGTTGGATATAGTTGGTCGAACTGGGGAAGAAAAAAAAAAGAAAAGAAATAGGAAATGTCTGCCTCAGATAAGGCAGAGTACAGACGTATGTGCTGTGCTGCGCTCAGTCATGTCCGACTCTTTTTGACCTCATGGACTGTAGCCTGTTGGACTCTTCTGTCCATGGAATTTTCCAGGCAAGAATACTGGAGTGGGTTGCCATTTCCTTCTCCAGGGGATCTTCCCAATCTAGGGATCGAACCCACATCTCTTGTGTCTCCTGCATTGGCAGGCAGATTCTTTATGCTGCACCACCTGGGAAGTCCAAGTCTTATGTAAGAATTTTCATCAGGTAAAGTTAAATTCATTTTCTATGTCAAAAAATTAACTACAAAGATAAAACCTAGGACTAGTAGACATGGCATTGCCATATTGAGAGGTGGAATTCTTCTCTAATGTTTCTAAATGGGTTTGTACCTAAACTCAGTATAGTAAGGAAAGAAAGCTCATTAGCTACTTTTCCTGCTTTGGAAACATTGAACAAGTTTTTGAACTTATCGTCATTTGTAGCTCCAACCTATATAAGTCTTTCTAGTACTAATTTTAAATAAATATGATAGTATAGTTCATGACCCAAGGTCCATTAACCAGTTCCTTTCTTTCACCCACTAGAGGAGTTGGAAAAACTGTTTCTCTGCCTTTAGAAATTGTGGTGACCAAACAAATCACCGTAGATCTAAAAAATCTGAATGAAGGTCTGCTGGCAGGGGTAAAGTGAGGGGGCAGATTTGTGAAACTTTTTGCTCTCCTGCTAAAAGAGAAAGATAACATCCCTTCCCTTCTTTTTGCCTTCAATGTGGACTTGACACTGCAAATACAGAAACCAGAATCTTGAGATCACAAAAGGAGGACCAGGAGGATCCTAGATCTCCTGTCCTGTCCTGATAAAAGTAAGATGCTGACCAACTGCAGTGACTGCCAACCTCAGCTTCTCATGTCAGAAAATAAATCTCTATTTGTTTAAGCCACCGATGGCCAGTGATTCTGTAACCTTACAGCTAAATTCACCTAATGGAACCTGATTCCAAGAAAGAAGATTAAATGAACTCAAAGACATATCTGCGTGGGAAAGAAAATGGACCCGTGTTAGTAATCCTGTGTTCAGGTGGCAGTCCTGTCATACGCAAGTCATATGACCCCAGCTAGTCACGGGAACTTCCTTGGGCTCAAGTTTTTGCTGATATAAAAGGGAGGCCGTACTTTTGTCTCATATCATAGTTCGTGTAGAGATTAAAGGAGGTAATGTAAATATTTTAAATACTTTAAAATTTTACATAAATTAAATAATCTTTAAAATGGGGTATTTGAGGGAATCTGGGGGAGAACGGATGCATGTGTGTGTAGGGCTGAGCCCCTTTCACTGTTTACCTGAAACTATCACAACATTGTTAATCAGCTATACCCCAATACAAAAGAAAGGTTTAAGGTAAACAAACAAAAACGGATATTTTTACATACTGTAACTACACCCAATGATACAATGCCATTCTCCCCATTTCATGTCTACCACACCACCCTGCCTCCAACAAATTATAGCAACATTGTGAATCTGCCATCAGCGAGTTGATGCAGAAATGGACAGCTGTATAACTGAGTAAGTATGAGCTAGAAGTAAATAACTGCTCTCTGGTTATGTCAACACAATTTAAACGTATGGGTCTTATGAAAGGTATAGCTATCCCTGCGTATCCAGAGGTGACTAGTTCCAGGATCTGACTCAGGTACCAAAATCTGGGGATGTGCAAGTCCATTATATAGAAAATAGAACAGCATTTACCTATAACCTATGAACATCCTCTGTTACACTCTAAATCATCATGAGATTATAATACCTTATAATGACATGTAAATAGTTGTAAATACAATGTAAATGATATGCAAATAGTTGCCTGATGCCCAGAAAAAGTTGTTTTGCTTTTTTTTTTTTTAAACTTTTTGGACATTGAAAAAAAAAACCACTTCTGATATGCAGTTGGTTGAATCCACGGATGTGGAATTTATGCATAAGGAGGGTCAAGGAGGGCCGACTATATATTATAACTATACTACTTTGAATCTTGGAGAGGGAGGTGGGAGGGCGGACCAGGATGGGGAATACGTGTAACTCTATGGCTGATTCATATCAATGTATGACAAAATCCACTGAAAAATTAAAAAAAATAATAATAATAAAATAAAATAAATTAATTAATTAAAAAAAATAAAAAAATAAAGATATGAAGAAAAAGTAAAAGAGAAGGATGGAAAAGTTATTTTTTTTTAACTGCGCCAAAGCCTGGCTAATCAATAACTTACTGTAAACTTGCAGACTGTAGTCTTTCTTTGCAGTCCCAGCAACATTCGATGCCATACATGAATAGAGCCCTGCATCAGATTTTTCTGCAATTGAAATCTGCAGCTGCCTGCCTCCAGATAAAATTCTGAGTCGCCCTGCAGAATCAGCCAGCACTGGGGAGCCTGCAAGTAAAACCAAGTGGCAGAATGGGAAACAAACATATAAGGCATTTGTGTATATACTTCTAATGAATACACATACATATTTATTTACTTCCTGTTCACATGCTTAAAAGGCAGAGGGTACTGTATAATAATCTATGCAAAAAGGAAGAGGAGGAAGAAGAAAGAAGAGGAGGAGCAGGAAGAGAAGGCTATCTTCTGCAAACTTTTCTTTCAATCAATATTGCATTTAAAGAAAACATATTTCGTAAAATAAATTTTTTAAAAAATCTCTAAGTAAAACAAAAATTATTTCTTAAATCAGCTAAAAATTTAGAAGATCTGGTACTTAAAGGACACATATTTGTTGATGAATAACTGAAAATCTGTTGAACTTCAGAATTCAATTTAACATACATTACAAATCTGTCACATATACAAAAAAATGCTTACTTTAGAAAATAATTTTTAAGCCTATTTTAAAGAAGAAAAAAATAGTTAATTGAATGGTGGATCGTGATCAGTATAGCTGCCCTTTAAATTAATTTCTTCTTGGAAGTAGTCTCAAGTCTGAAGATTTTCACCTTGATAGTACAGAATTATCACATGTGACACATTTAGTATAAAGCAAGAATGAAGTCTAATATTTTAGTATGCAAACTTCAAGTGAGTTTATTAATAAACTGGCATGTTTGTCAAATGAAACATAAATTCATTTACTATTTATACTTAATTATATAAATGTCAAAAGATGAAAACTAACCTTTTTTCTTCCAAATGAGATTTGGGGGTGGAATACCACTTGATTCACACAATAGACTAATGAGGTGTCCTTCAATGACTGTAAGTTGAGCGACTTCATCAGAACCAGAAATATTTGGTGGTACTGAAAGATTTTTTTTAAAAAGGAAAAACACTATTTTAAGAACAATTATAAAATTTCCCTAATGCTTTGCATGTTAAAAGAAAAGGTTCCCACTCAAATGGAAAGAAGAAATAATCTAGCACTTGAAGCCGACATATCAACATCACATTAAAAGCCAATTGTAAGATATAGAATGAGTATGTAATAGCAGATTTCCCATTTTTACAGACAAATTTAATTATCAAAATACTCAGAACAACATAAAAAGATGATATAGTATAGTATGGATATTTAGACATGCTAAATTTGAAAAATAAAGACATCTATCAAGTTTAAAAACCCAGCTATTTGCACCTTGTGAGCTTTGATATCTCAGATGCTGGACAGAATCAAAAAGCATCAGGCATACAACATAAAGCAAAGAACAGAGTCAAGGCTTCCCAGGTGGCTCAGTGGTAGAGAATCTGCCTGCCAAGCAGGAAACATGGGTTCGATCCCTGGGTGGAGGAGATTCCCTGGAAAAGGAAATGGCAACCCAGTATTCTTGTCTGGGAAATCCTATGGACAGAGGAGGCTGGTGGGCTACAGTCCATAGGGTCACAAAAGAGTTGGTCATGGGTTAGCAACTAAACAATAAAAAACACAGGCGAGGAATCTGATCTAAGAAACAGATATGTTACCGATCCTGGATTGCACAGTCTGTCTCCCCACTGGCCTCCAACTTCTCCTTGGAACCTTCAAGGTGGATCGACTACCCAGACTTTTCTCTAAGAGGCTGAGTCTGCATTTGCTGGCCAAATTCTCCCCTTGGACACTCTTCAGGCTGCAGGGTTATCACATGATAGATGCTTGTTCTTCTAAGCTCTTGGGAGTTGAGGAGTAGGAGAATCCTCCTCACCCACAAATGCAGCTTCCAGTCATTGTTCAACCACCTCCATGAAAGTCTCTATTCCTTTGAGGCTCATATCATCCATTTACTCCCCTTTCTCTTTCTTTTCACTCTCTGTGAACCTGTCATTCTTTTTCCTTTCACTGAAAAATTTGGTACTTGTTTCCATCCCTTCTCTTCACATTGAAGACCTGCCATCATTATATATAAACTCAAATGCCATGCCTAAACATCTGACTACTCAGTTCCCTCAGCTCATTCATATCCTCATCCCTTTCTCCATCAGAAACCATACACTTCTCACCATCTAGAACATTTCTTCTGTTAATTTGCAAAGGTAGGCCACTTTCTATCCTTACAGCTCTATCCTTCACTAAAGTATTCCTAACTCTCAACTCAATGACCTAATTGAATGTCAAGTCCTTAAACCTTTCAGAAGCCACTCAATCTGCTATCTGCTTTTTTTTTTTTTTTTTTACTTATTTCACTATCCAGCTTTGATTTCGTGTTCAATAATTTCAACTGGTCTTCTGCCAATATTTGCAACTACCCTACACCATTGCTTTTTCTATTCAGCAATATCATTTCTTGGGATAAATTCTATAGATTACTCTGACATAACCTATCCCACACATGAAATGTCTGCAGAATAAAATGACAGCTATACAGACTGCCACCAACTATAAATTCAAACCAAACTCCACTCTACTCCCATGGCTCCCATTAATACAAATATTTGAAAACCTGTATCTGTAATGCAGACACAGTCCCTGAGATCTGGACTTTTATATCTGACTACATTTAATTATCAATAGATCCTTGTTGGTTACCTATTTTAAACATAGCAGTGTGTACATGTCAATCCCAAACTCCGAATCTACCCTTTGCACCCACACTTCCCCCTGGTAACCATAAATTCATTCTCTAAGTATGTTTCTGTTTTGTAAATAAGTTCATTTGTATCATTTTTTTAGATTCCACATACAAACGATATCACATTATACTTGTCTTTCTCTGTCTGACTTACTTTACTTAGTATGATAATCTCCAGGTCCATCCATGTTGCTGCAAATAGCATTACTTCATTCTTTTTAACGGCTGGGCAATATTCCATTGTATACACATACCACATCTTCTTTATCCATTCATCTGTCAATGAACATTTAAGTGGCTTCCATGTCTTGGCTATTGTAAATAGCGCTGCTATGAACACTGGTAGTATGTATCCTTTCAAACCACATTTTTCTCCAGTTATATGCCCAGCTCTCTTTTTAGTTTTTAAGGAACCTCCATACTGTTTTCCATAGTGGCTGCACCAGTTTACATTTCCACCAACAGTGTAGCAGGGTTGCCTTTTCCTCACACCCTCTCCAGCATTTATTATTTGTAGATTTTTTGATGATGGCCATTCTGACTGGTGTGAGGTGATATCTCATTGTAGTTTTAATATGCATTTATCTACCAATTAATGATGCTGACCATCTTTATATCTGTCTACTTAACATCTCAACATGGGTGCCTTAGAGGGATTCTCAAACTCAACTTGCCCTAAACTGAACCTTTGTTCCCTCTCCAGGGGAGGACCCTGCTGTCCACACAGACCAGCTGATCAGCCCAAACCAGCATCCATCTTTTACCCTTTCCTGTTTCCATACCTCTCAATGTAATCAACCAATTCTATTAATTCAATTTCTTAAAAACTTAAATAATTAATTTAATACTAAAAAACTAGAGTTCACTGGCTTTCTTCCTAAAATGCAAATCTGAATGCCCCAGTCCTCCTTTGAATCCTGTTAGTGGTGGTGTATCACCTTTAGAACCAAATCCATACTTTTAAAATTGATTTTAGAAGTCCTTTTCTATATGCCCCTTTTACTCTTTCCTACCTAATTTTATATCTTCTTATTCTCTTCTGAGCCACACTAGGCTCCATAGTGAATGATGGTCCATTCATTGAATATAGACAATGTTCTCCAGGTCTTTATACTTCCATCTTCAGAGAGCTAATACCTACTCATCCTTAAAACCTCAGTTAGATGTCACCAGCCCCTTGCTATGTCTTCCCAAAAATCTCCTGTGATAACTCTTAGGAGGCAATTTTAATTATCTTTTGAAAGGTATTTCTACACCAGCAGGCTCTAAGTTCTGTGTGACCAGTGTCATTGTCCTTCTTATGAACCTACCTATGCTTACACATGGCATAGTGCCTAGAACACAGAGTCACACCATAAATAATTTTTGAGTGAATCCAGTCTCTAAGCCTCAACTTTCCTTGATCATTCATTCTTACATCTACTGCTTTCCTCTTTAAGAGGCACAAGTCTACTCATCTGTTAAGTACACTTTACAGTTTATTTCTCATTTGACTTCTCTGCAATGTGTGTGCCATTATGCATTCATTCACCCATTCATATATCCATGTCCAACCTATTTCCTATTTGCATTCTTCTTCTGGGAACACCACTGTTCTGAGTTTCCACAAGAGAAGCTTTACCCAGTTTTCCTCCCACCTTTTTGACAAATGTTTCAACTCAGTTTCCCATCTGGAATTTCTTTTTCTGTCTTCCTTCTTACATGGTATGTGAGAGTCAATCTACACAGTACTCTTCTATACATATCCTTTATACTCTCTCTAAGCAATCAGCCATGAAATTAAAAGATGCTTGCACCTTAGAAGAAAAGCTATGACCAACCTAGACAGCATATTAAAAAGCAGAGACGTTACTTTGCCGACAAAGGTCCATCTAGTCAAGGCTATGGTTTTTCCAGTAGTCACATATGGACGTGAGAGTTGGACCATAAAGAAAGCTGAGAGCTGAAGAATGGATGCTTTCGAACAGTGGTGTTGGAGAAGACTCTTGAGAGTCCTTTGGACTGCAAGGAGATCAAACCAGTCAATCCTAAAGGAAATCAGTCCTGAATATTCATGGGAAGGACTGATGCTAAAGCTGAAGCTCCAATACTTCAGCCACCTGATGTGAAGAAGTGACTCATTAGAAAAGACCCTGATGCTAGGAAAGAATGAAGGCAGGAGGAGAAGGGGATGACAGAGGATGAGATGGCTGGATGACATCACCGACTCAATGGACATGAGTTTGAGTAAACTCCCAAGAGTTGGTGATGGACAGGGAGGCCTGGCGTGCTGCAGTCCATGGGGTCGCCAAGAGTCGGACACGACTGAGTGACTGAACTGAACTGACTGATAAATCAACAGTATTTCAATAAAGTAAACTTTAAAAATATAAAGAACTAAAAAAAATATATATATATATATATATAAAGAACTAAAAATAAAATTATATTTGTTGTACAATTTTTTAAAAGTGAATTCTTCACCTCACTTTCTAATTGATTATCACTCCAAATTTTTCTTTTTCAGTTCTTTTTTCAACCTTTACTTGATAACACTTAGCAGTCAGTGTCTTGTCCATGTTGGAAAGTATATGAATATTTTTCCCACTTGAGAGAAATAAGAGAAGGAAAGTAAAGGAAACACAGAGGGAGAAAAAGGATGGAAGGAAGTAGGAAGAAAAGTCAATAATATGTAACTTGTTGTTTAGTCAAGTTGTCTTTTTGCAGCCCCATGGATTGTAGCCCACCAGGCTCCTCTGTCTATGGAATTTCCCAGGCAAGAATACTGGAGTGGGTTGCCATTTCTCTTCCAGAGGATCTTCCCGACACTGGGATTGATTCCGTGTCTCCTATTTGGCAGGCGAATTATTTACCACTGAGCCACCTGGGAAGCCCAATATGTAAGTAATATGTAATAAATATAAATTTACTACATAGTAAATTTTAGTATTTAAAAGTAAATGAATTCCTTTATAGGATAAATGACAATACTTCTCATAGTTTTCAAGATTTTTTAATGATAACGATTTATAATTAACAAGCTATTCTAAGTAAATGCATACTTTTAAACAATAGTTGTTCTCCATTGGAATCAGATTACTTCCTCTACTTATTTTTATTTTAAAAGGTTGTTTTTAATTAACTTTTATAATCAAAGTTATATTTCATGTCATTATCGCAATAAATAAAATGTTTAAACAAATATAATCAAAATTAATAGTGCTTAATATAAGTGAATGTAAACAAGTACTTAAAAGTTGATTATTTGGGAAACAGGAACACTTTTTAACAACTGGCAGACAACCACAGCTAACATAAAAGTTGCAATTATTCCTAAAAACTATCTCAGTAACAAACAAATTATCTTAGTAACTTATTAAAACTTCAAGTGAGTGTAGCATTTCACATTCCTCAGCAGAGTAACCTCATCTCCCACTCCAACTGCAATTGGTCTTTGTCTTTTTCACACATTAAATTCTCATACATAATTTGATCTTCTGACATTTTCAACTAACCAACATGCTCTCTGCTCATGGAGAATGCTCAATCATTAGCAGATCTTGGCTATAGAAGCTAGACGGCATGCTAACCAGTCAGGAGCGAACATCACAGTTACAGTGATCTACATATTTAGGTTCAGGAAATCTATTTAGTTGCCCTTGAATTAAGAATATAAGCTGATATTCAGGACAACTCGGCATCATTTAAACATATTAATATCCACCTATGTATTATTTATGTGGTTGTCAGTTTAAGAACTGATACAAACAATGAACGGTCAAAGCACAAGCTGAATCATTTAAGGGTTGATCTCACCTACCCCAGATGTTGACATTATAGTTTTTTTCAGTTTTTCCTGCAACATTTGTGGCTTCACAAGTGTAGCGACCACCATCTTGAACCTGAGCATCTTCAATCTGAAAAAAAAATCATGCTTTGAAACCAGTTTATATTTTGTAATTGGGGGTTTTATATTAATGTTGCTGTGATCTCTGATTTTTCATTTGTTCTGAAGGTTTTCAAACATATAAAAAGTAGAGAAAATAGTATTGGGTTAGCCAAAAAGTCTGGTCTGTTTTTCACTTAAGATGTTATGAAAAACTCAAATGAACTTTTTGGCCAACCCAATAAAATTGATGGCTATATGCCCATTACCCACATTCAATACTTATCAAGATTCAACAATTATCACTTACCTTGTCATACCTTGTTTTAATCTCGTTAACTTTAGTAGCTGAAGGTCTAGAAAGGTCTTTTAAATATGATTAAGATAAAATAGCACCAAAAAAACCCCCACAATTAACCTTTGAATGAGTTATTTATGGCTTTAAATATACAATTTTTTATGCCCAGGACATCTTCAGTGAAATAACACCCTTACTCTTAGTTTATTGCTTTCTTCTATATCACATTTAAAAGCTCCTTCAAGTCAACCATTATACTCAATTAGTCTTACTCTACTAGTACCCAGTTTGGTGCTTGGTAGATAATTGAATATCAGTAAATATTTTCCATATATTTATCTACAACATACATCCATCATTTTCAGCAGTTATTAAGAATCTTGTACTAGGTACTACAGGTAGAAGATACTAAGAAATATAGTGTAATATATGGTTTCTGTCTTGAATTTGCAATCTAGCTGATAATATAAAGCATGTGAACATAAAAGAGTTTAATAATAAACAAGGTATAAATAACAATAAAAGATACTACAAGAGGTATAACAAATAATACATAATTGACGGCTAACTTTGAAATCAATTGCTATAATAGTCAAAAGAGGGCGAATCATTGGAGTTGCAGTTATCACCGAAAGTATTTAGTCTTCACTGGTTCTCATCTCCATGACGTCTTCTCCCTACATCCCTTCCTCTGGACCCATACATTCCAGGGCGCCTGGATGGCCTTGGTGGTAGAGATTCAGGGGATCCCAGGATTTCTTCATTCCCTCTCTCCTGGCTTCCCAACTCCACTGGGATCTGTGCTCTGAAGAAATGAACTCCTCTACTCACTAAAATTGAGAAGACAGTTCTAATCATGTACCGCTCTCCCTGAGCAGTGCTGGGACTTGTGTTAATATAATCATCTCCCTCTATCATTCAGTCGGAGCTGAGGTTTGAGAATTCTAGCTGCTTTCTAGAACTCTGGGCTCTGCTTCTTAGAAGGGCAGCACTTTTTGCCTTTTTTCCCACTCTACAACTCAACTGACGGATCTTGCTTCCTCTATTAGTGACCCTGACCTTTTCCAGCCTTACCAGCTCCATCATTACAGGATTGTAATTTTGAATGACTCCATTCTCTTGCCTCTGATAACACACATTCGCGCTCCCTCCCACTCTCTCTGTTATACTTCTACTTGCGGAAGTTTCTTAGCTTCCCTTCATGCTGACAATTTCATTCACTTCTCAAGACTCTCTTTGTTTAACAGCGATAATTTTCTTTTACCAAGAAGCCATGTGGCATAGTGGTTAGCAGCATGGAGTCTGAAGTTATACTTCTATGTTCTAATCCCATTTCTGCCACTCAGTAACTGTGGGCAGATTACCTAACCATTCTCTCAATTCTACATAGGGTTATTATGAGAATTTTATAAACATTCCAGTGGCCTGTTAGCTTCCTGAATCCTAATTCCTTAGGCTGACTTTCCATGATAGTTCTTACTTCACTCAAATCAGCCCTGTCAACATTATTTCCAAAATTCACTTTGTTAAATTGTTTCAGTATCATGAGTTTACTTGCTGTTTATAGCAGGTCTTTTGTCCCATCTACCCATAAAAAGCCAAATAGCAATCCAAGACTATTCTAGGCAACCATAACCTTACTTTTTGCTATTTTCCCCAAATGTACTGTCTGTATCATCCACTGGGTAAGTAACTTAGAGCCTTATAGCACTTAGCTGCATTTTTCAATTAAGCTGCTAGATTTTCATATATTATATAATTTTGGAAATAATTTTATATGTATGTATATAGAATATATATATTTATGTAGAATTGGAAAATTTTGCATAAATGTGTCATTCTTTTCTGCATCCCTATGCAGAGCATCTAGAATGGGTATTCGCTGATTGCTTGGATGACTGAAACAATGCACACCCTAGAATGTTTCTATCATATTTTTCTAGAAGCATTTTTTGAATGGCTTTTGCCTTCAAATATGAATTTACATTTAAATATTTAAATCTTACTAGGCATAAATTAGAAAAAATATCACAAAACTCAGAAGGGTTCCTAGAATTTTAGAGGATAAATTTAGTAGGATACTTGTAAAGTTTAATAGTGTACTATTTTGATAGGGGTAACACTAAAGCCATGATCTTAGAAATAAGAAGTAAATGAATCTGTAGCCTTACCTTTAGCACACTCCCATTTTCAGTAACGCTGAGACCTGGTTTCTTCAGCAAGGGGCGGCCATCTTTTAACCAGGTCAGAGTCGGTGGGGGAATAGCATCACTTTGACATAGTAACTCCACAGCTTGGCTAATGAGGACAGAGACGTTCTGTTCTTCTCCCATAATATTTGGTGCAACTAAGTGAAAGATGGGTTTTCCCTCAGGATAAAAGAAGCCAGCACACTGCTTATCTTTATTAATCATCAGGACATATACTGTATAACTTTATTAGTCCTTTTAAGATGTAGGATCACAGTAATTCTAGCATACCCTCTTTGGATCACTTGGTTCAGAATCAAGTGTTCATAAATCACTGATTAATGTGTTCCTGTTGAATAAAAATAGTTTTTCACTAACTTCTCGTGCAAAAAAGTTTTAGAACTGGAAGTTCTTACCAAGTGCCCATTTAAGAAACTTCTTGAACTCTAAGTCACCATTTAAGATTTTCAAAGTATTAAATCACTCATGAAATATTTTGGAAATAACAATGAATTAAAAGCAAATACATTTTTGATGCTTATTTTTTTTTTGCAAAATAAAATAAATTGCATACACATAGAGGCAAAATAAAAATAGAGTTGAAAGGAATCATCCTGTCCCACCTCTCAGCATGCAAAATATAAGATGGGTGACAGATAAGACCTTATGTGAAATAACTGATTCTATGGAATAAAGACCATGTGGGATAACTAAATCAGTGACCGGCTGTATAACACACAGCTACATAAAAAGAAGAAATGAGCTGAAATTTTAATGAGATTAAAATGAGAATTCCCTGGCTATAAGGCTTGTCAGATGCTGAAATATGTTCTTGGAGGAGTTTAAGGAATCGCCTTCCCTCGGATATATTAAAAAATAGAGTAAACAATCATTTGTCTTAGATGGTCTAGGTACAGCCCTGCCAAGGATGAGAGGGTGGGCTTCATAAGCTCTCAAGGACTCTTTCAGGCCTGTATTTATAATAATTCAAAAACATGAACTAATAATGAAATCAGGCCTGTAATTAAAGGGCGACTCCAAAAAGCACAAAGGGGAATTTCCCCAGCCTTTTCTCACTAAATTCTACAACTATTTAGGATTGTAAGAAACATACCATATTTGTAGTTTTTGTTTTTGTTTTTACAAGAAAGGCAAAGTTTCACTGAATGAATCCTAAGGGATTTTTCCAAATGCATTGGGAGAAATAAGGTGCTCGTGGTAAAGAACATTTTAACAACCCATTAGCCATTGCTTCTGGCTTGACACTGTTGCATGTGGCAAAACGACAATGGACTTTATTTTTTCTGTGAATTTTAGCTAGTAACATGTTTTTCTGTAACCAGGAGATTTCTCTGATACACAGGAAAAGGCATACAAACTACAGGGTACGTTCTTATGCTGTTTCTGGATGCAGGACTTGTGCTAAACCCAAAGGAATTGATGCTAACAAAAGAAATTTCACACTCAATGGTTGGAAGAGACCAGTGGAGCATTTGGGCAGAGATCTGTGATGTCCATTCTGCTAAATTTAATAGCACACACAGATACTGGCTCTCCATCAGCTTAAATTTATCTACGGTGACAAGAGTGGGATTATTTTTCACATGTGAGACAATAGAAAAAGATACGCAACTAGTCTGAGATGATAACTTCTATAATCTCAGCAAAATGAGCACAATTAGTGCCATCTTCTATTATGAAAAAGAAAAAGATATCTTTATCAATCTTTGCATAAAGAGTCCGAAATAGAACAGGATATGTCACAGCTTGGAAATAATTTCAGGTCAAGTCTGGTCTCTGGATAAAAATGTACCATGACTGTGAGAATGAAGGCCGCTCAGTCGTGTCCGACTCTTTGCGACCCCATGGAATTCTCCAGGCCAGAATACTGGAGTCATTACAGAACATGGAATTCTCGAGGCCAGAATACTGTAGTGGGTAGCCTTTTCCTTCTCCAGGGGATCTTACCAAGCCAGAGATTGAACCCAGGTCTCCCACATTGCAGGTGGATTCTTTTTTTTTTTTTTTCCCCCGAGGGGGTGCACCGTTCCTGGAGGTACTGCAATACCAGGTCGATGCGTGGAGTGGACGGAGCAAGCTCCTATTCCAACTCCCTGCTCCAAAAATCCATTTAATATATTGTCCTCGGATAGAGGACGTATCAGATATTAATCTGATAAGAACAGATACTACACTTGATCTTAGCCAAAAGGCCGAGAAGCGATTGCAGGTGGATTCTTTACCAGCTGAGCCACAAGGGAAGCCCCATGACTATGTAAAACATGTTTATCTTAGATTACTTAGACTTTTTAAAAGAGCATGGATTCTTTAGGACTGCTTGTAGTCATAAATGTCAGAAATAATTCAAGAGAGCAGAATGCTAATTTCCAAATAGTTTTCCTTTAATTACTTTTCTTACAGCTACGTAAGTTGAGTCAAGCTCCAAAGGAAACCAAGTTTTTCACATTGAGAGGAAAAATATAAAAACAAAAGAGTATTTGTTTCTTAACATAAATTAAAGCAAATCTAATTATAGTTGAGGATATATATTACCAAAGCCCATCTATTTTTTTCTGCCCTGTCTTTCATTTCCAACTTTTTGTTTAGTCTGAAAAGAGAAAAATCTTCCACCCGTTAGATCCCTGTGTTTCTTAAATGATATCCCTATTCTGCTTTGCAGCCATGTTGCTTAGGAAGGGGTATATTGGGCCTGTTTATATATCATCCTGTGCATTTATAATCATCCTGTGCATTATACCTGTGACACGTAAGTAACCAAGTCAGAATTGCCATGGGGTTATGCTTGTGGAGATGCTGAGGAATGTGTGATCGCTAAGAAAGCTCTCTGAGTTTCAGTTTAAAGAAAAGGTACTGCAGGAATCTAAATCATTTAAAAACTCAATTCTCTTGTCTCAGCACTTCAGAATACGGCAAAGCATCCTCCAAATTTATACCAAGGAGAGACAGTTTAATGAACTATTCCTGTAACTGTAGGGATAGCTATTTTATCCAGGATGTGCTCCTTTTACACCCCTACACTCTATAATGTGAATATGAACTTGTCTTTGGCCATGAGCAACAAACCAACCCAAGATTGCCAAGGTTAATACCACAAACTTAGGAACATAAGGCAGGGGCATAATATAAATAGTAGAGGATAGATTAGAGGCTAATTTCAAATTAAAATGGTTTAATTTGACACTTTAACATTTGAAATATATAGGAATAGCAAGCTACTAAACACACACACATTTTCAAACACACGTACATGTTAGCTAGCCTCTTGACTTTTACTATAGAGGGAAGATTCTGGTTTTTGGACTAAAAGACTCGTATGAGAGTATCTTAACAAAATCTTAAAGAATAGTCATGCCCATCTTCATAACTCCTGGAAGATATCAACTCTCTATCACCTCTCAGGTCCACTTTTGACATTAATCAATGCAGAAATGGAAAAAGCCAAGGCCAGATTTTCAGAGCTGACTAAAACCCAGTGAATACCAATGGCAATCCTGGGCTTGGCTTGCTCATGACTGAAGGAGCTACTGTGTCACAAACTTAAACTGATCAATCATCCTCTAAAAACAGTTTAGACTGGAAACATTCCAATTCTTCATAAAGCATAATGTGATCCATTAAGGGAAGGAGCTAGATTCCTTGCGATTGGGCATTTTAGACTCTGTTTTCTCAGACACAGAGCACCAACAAGCCTTGAGTAGGGATACCCACACATGTCAACTGCAGAAGCAACAAAAATGGGGGATGCGTACAAGTTTTGGGTAGTTGATTGATGCCAACTGGGTTTTTTTAGCTAAATTAGATATGTATGGTATCTACGCTGTCACGAGGGACCTTTTGATTAAAAAATTAAGACTTATTAAGTCAAAGCCAAAGTTATTTGTGATGACTATATTTGTTTTTGGCGAATTCAAAAAGGCACATCAATTCACATGGCCTGGAGGTTAAAAAAATAATACATTTTTTAATATATATTTTTAAAAGGAGTGAATTCTTTGGAACTGAGGTAGGACCTAGAAGAAAAGGCCTGCATTAAAACAGATACTCTTTGAGGGCCACAGAAGAAACAAATCCGTTATTCCAGGAAGCAAACGTATAACGCAAATGAGACACTAAAAAGAAACAAACCTGAAAAAGTCCTAAATGCAAAGGTATACTAAAATGCGAAATGACAAGTGTAATCTATGAATGGAGGCCAATGAGACTGAAATTTCATCCTGGGGGCTTTTTGGTGTGATGGAATCAGACCTTTCCTTTGGTATATTACAGCTGCATCACAGGTAGGAAAAAAACTTGAATTTTGCCTAATTTATATTCAACTTTTGCTTCCTAAATAATCCTTTAATTCACATAGTATTAACTATAAAATATTATTGTACATAATAGGTAAGAAAATCTAGGCTTCAAATAGAATCGATCAAGAGAGCTACTTGAAGAGGAGCTTGCTTTAGTGAGAAGATCATATCTTTGTATGCATTTTCATTCTCATAAGTCCAAAAAGGGAAAATCAGTCAAAGTCAAATATGAGGCAGAAAGGGTGAAACTGATTCTGTTAATCTTATAACTTCATTTCTATTGCTCATAGCTCTCCATTGTCAAAAACTCTCAACTGTGTCAATGATCTTAGGACTTAAACACAGCTATTTCGGAGCAGAAATAATTATTAAAATGTCTCACCATATACTCTGAGGTCAATGTCCCTTTGTTTCTCCCCAGCAGCATTTACTGCCACGCAGGTGTATCTCCCGGTATCACTGATCTGTGCACTGGTCAATGCTAGGATGCGGCCCCCAGACAGAACCTATCAAAGAACAGAACACTAAATAACCCACGTGTCTCCTAAGAAGGGTAGGCATAAACATACTTTTTCAATTATTTTCTGAGATTAATAAATCGAACATCTGCCTCTAGAAGTATTTCTACCTGGATATTTTAAAGAGGGCAAGCATCATTTAATCTCCTCATTTTCTCCATGGAGGAAGACAGAAAATACAACCAAAGCTGACAGGATCAAGTGGAGATCCAACTTTATCTATAATTACTACAGAGAGAGAGAAAGCCACCTTTATCCTCCTCCTAATTATTCCTTGGGAGAACAATTAAGAAGTTTAATATCATTATAGCAGTCAAATTAATTAGTCAAACTCATAGCCCTTTTATTCCATTGACATAGCTGTACCTCAAAAATACTGACATTGACTCTGGATAGTCTATGATCCCAAATTCTGCAAGCGAAGGATTTTCAAGAAATAGAATGGTGGAATAACTATGCCTTCTTCAAGGCAAAACAAGATTAAGGTACACTTTAAATGGGATATATGTCTTTGTATTTCAAATTTTGAGTCAGTTCAAAGTACTTAAATTTTGTTCTCAGACTCAAATTTCATTTCTCATGATGTTGTCTTTTTTCATTTTTCTTGATATGATGTTTTAGTAGAAGTGACTATACTCTAGATGGTTCTCTGATTCATTATTATTTTCAGAAATTTAAATGTATCTACCAGGAAATTCCTGCTTCTGTCATTGATGAACATTTCTTTGTGTAGGGTATCTCTTATGGTGATACCAGAGAGTGGGAATAGGGAAGCAGATGTACCTAAAACAACAGTCAAAATACAGAACTATATATGAGACAAGGGAACTCTTAGATATCCTGAGCTTTTAATGAACTGTCTAGAAATCCCAGTTGTGTGTCCATATTTATAGATGTATATATGTACGTTTTTGGATAACATTTGTGAGTTCTTGTTCTGCAAGTTCCTCTAACAGTTTTATTTGTTCAGACTTTGTGGACTGAATAATGAGATGGTAGATTTGCCTTAAGAAATAACACAAAGTACCTGTATCCCATTAACAAAACTAGTGACAGGGCTCCCATCTTTCAGCCAGGTCAGACTTGGGGCCGGGATGCCTCTGGCTTCACACTCTAACCTCACCAGGTTATTAACCACCACTGCCACCATGTTATTGCTGCCAAAAATTGATGGGGGCACTGAAAAGGAACAAAAAAGTAAATAAAAATAAGGCATGTTAACATCACAGAATATTTTATCTCACGATAATAACAACTATGTGTTCTGTTCATAGTAATATGTTTCACATTTTTATTTCTTGATTTCCAGGTTTGGGTTTCCCTCCACTGTATCCACTCTAGTATGTTAACTATGAATTCCTCTTAAAAGCATTATTAGAGAAAACAACTTGAAAACATTTCTTGAACCTATGATTCTGATAGACTATACTGACAAACAGGGCTACTGTCATTAGCTGATAAGACAGTTGATGACCATTCTGAACAATTCATCTAAAGCAAACTTAAGTTCAATAGCATGTGAAAATAGAGTACTTAATATGAATAAAAAAATGTAAACACTTATCAGTATTAGAACACTGCATCCTTAAATAAAGATGACAATAACACATTCTGTTAAATATCAACACTAGAATTTGATAGAGGCACTTGATCGTCTTGAATGCTTCTTTACCCTAGATCAGTCTAGCAGTGGCACTAACCATGGACCTGCAGACTGTAAAATAACTCAGTTGCTCCAGCTGAGTTGATGGCCACACATTTATATATGCCAGCATCTGTGATCTGGGCACTTTCAATATTGATGATCTGTCCTCTGTTGAAGAAAGTCACACTGCTGGAATCGGACAGTGGACGATTATCTTTGTACCACGTAATAGCTGCAAGGAGAATAGAAGTCCATCTGTTTAAATGTTTCTTTTAAAAATTATCCTTCAATAAAAAATTAATTAAAAAACTCAATGTACACACTGAATTAGAGGTTAACTACAATAGTAACAACTGTTTTATTCTTACGCTTATCACTCTAGTTTAATCTGTATAAATATTTCTTTAAGGTTCATTTTTAGGAGGAAGGAGGTAAACATTAGAAAAATATGAATAGTCAGGCCAATATAAGTGTCTTGAAGTGAATTTGTAAAAATGATATTCTTTACATTTTCTCTAATGTATCAATATTTGTTTGAGAGCAAACTTTTAATCAATTCTATTTCTTCTCGTAGAAATACGCCTCTCATCTACAAAAATTTTGTTTAGGCTTCTAATCAAAACCTAACACAGTATACACTCAGCCTCAAAAAATTTATATTATTATCGATTCATATGAATAACTTACCAGTGATGAAAATCAATACAATAATAGTCTCATCAAATGAATGGTTCATAATCAACTTAGACTAGATTAAAAGTATATTTTCAGCATAAATGTATGTATATACAATGACATTGTGGGTTTTGTGGCCACAGTAAAGACAGTAAGGCAATTATTCACATATCTGAACATTGTTGAAATGGGTAAATTATTTCATGGAGCTAAAAGCAATGAAAATTCAAAAATATCATCCACCAAATGATATCCTTATCAGTGTTTTACATTTGAAATGTATTCTATAATATTTTCTTCATTAGCAATTACTATAGTATCCTTATAGACAGATTTAGCAATTTACAGAAATCTTAAAACATTGGTAAATTACAGTCTGCAAACAAACATACCAGGCGAGGGATTTCCAGCTGCCTTACACTCCAGCTGTACGGGGCTGTTCACCACCACGGTCTCATTCAGCATCTTCCCTGCATCCTCCAGGCTGGGTGGTTCTGCAAGAAGCCCAAAGAAGCTAACTAGCACACATAAATAGGGTATTAAACTGAAATGGTTTCCTCATTGGGACTTATCATTTCTTTCTTTTCTCCTTCCTTTCTTTCACTTATATACAGCGATATATTTGGAATAAAACTAAGGTACACTATTAAGTGGGGCTTCCCTGGTGGCTCAGATGGTAAAGAATCTGCCTGCAAGCAGGAGAACTGGGTTCATTCCCTGGGTTGGGAAGATCCCCTGGAGGAGGACATGGCAACCCACTCCAGTATTCTTGCCTGGAGAATCCCCATGGGCAGAGGGATACTATTAAATAGTATTGAAGAACAAGATGTAAAAGATCTTAAAAGGTTTTCTGGATCATCCATTACTCTATGCCCATAAACGAAAAGCCTTGGATACATACATTAGCAGAGTAGTAAAAGAAAGTTAAGGGAGTATTTTTAATTTCAATTAATCTGATAAGTCTGATGATAAACTGCCTTTCAGTTCAGTTCAGTTTGGTTGCTCAGTCAAGTCCAACTCTTTGCGACCCCATGAATTGCAGCACGCCAGGCCTCCCTGTCCATCACCAACTCCCGGAGTTTACTCAAACTCATGCCCATTGAGTTGGTGATGCCATCCAGCCATCTCATCCTCTGTCGTCCCCTTCTCCTCCTGCCCCCTAATCCCTCCCAGCTTCAGGGTCTTTTCCAATGAGTCAACTCTTCGCATGAGGTGGCCAAAGTATTGGAGCTTCAGCTTCAGCATCAGTCCTTCCAATGAACACCCAGGACCGATCTTTAGGATGGACTGGTTACCAAGAAGTAATCTAAGGTATTTGAACTCTTCAGTGAAGAACATCAGTATTTCTCAAAATATCTGACTTTACCTTGTGCTTAGTCACTCAGTCATGTTCAACTGTTTGTGACCCCATGGACTATACCCAACCAGGTTCCTTGGTCCATGGGGATTCTCCAGGCAAGAATACTGGAGTGGGTTGCCATCCCCTTCTCCAGGGGATCTTCTCAACCCAGGGATCGAACCCAAGTATCACGTGTTGCAGGTTGATTCTTTACCCTCTCAGTCACCAGGGAAGCCCGACTTTACCTTAGAACAGTACTATCTTAAATCATTTCAGAGAAAATAAAATCATTTTTATTTATTAGAGTCTTTTTTGATAGAAAAGTTACAACTGTTAGTAAAATAAAACAGAAAACTACATTTTCAACTTTAAATAATCACAGATAATACTGCTTTAGTTTTAAAGTTGGGCATCCCTGGTCGCTCAGAGGTAAAAAAATCCACCTGCAATGCAAAAGACATCGGTTAGATCCCTGGGTTGGGAAGATCCCCTGAAGAAATGGCAACCCACTCCAGTACTCTTGCCTGAGAAATCCCATGGACAGAGGAGCCGGCAGGCTACAGTCCATGGGGTCACAAGAATTGGACATGACCTAGTGACTAAGCCATGTATTTATAAAGTAGGAATTCAAAAGTTTAAGAGGCATAGTGTAAAAGTAATGACAACTTGGAATAGCAAAGACCTACATATCCTATCTTAAGGAATCAGGAGGGATGTGAGGAAAAGCAAAACTGCAAGTAAACTAGAGGTTTTCTCTTATTTGGAAAAGATGCTATGTATATGTTAACTTTGGGGTTTATATAAAAAACATTTTAAAGATTTGATAAATTTAACTTATTCAATGCACTAGAGCCCCTTACCTCTACCCCATATACAATTAAATAACTGATCCATTAACCTAGCAAAAACAGAAAGGGAAAAGGAGACAAGGGAATAAGAAAAATGATTAGAACTAAACAAGATGGTAGAAATAAAATCAAATATGTAAATCAAGAGCATAAATGTGAATGAGTTAATTTTCTTGGTCAATACAGAAATAGTTAAGACTATCTGAGGGTTAACAGTTTTTTTTTTTAATTAAAAAGTACAAGCAAAACAACTGTAACAATGTTGACAGTAAAGAGTTGAACAGAGATATAACAATAATAAGGGAGATATCAATTTCTGACAAACTGGTATACAAGGCAAAAATAATGCTTTCTACTGACTGAACTGTTGTAATTCAGAAAGAATCCACTATAATGATAATGTTTTATGCATTGAATAAAAAAGCAAAATTGTAAATAAAAAAGGAGAGAAAATTTGAAAAATCTAAAAGTAGTATATTTCAGTATTTCTTAGAAATTAACTACATAGTGAAACAAAAAATAAAGTTATAAAGAATTTGAAAGCTAAAATTACCCAAACATATATGTTTATATACACACATTATTTGTGTATTTATTGTTAACAAAAATACACATTATTTTCAAATGCCAACAGAATATTTTCAAAACAGACTATATGTTAGGTCACAAAAAATCTCAATAAGATATTTATAAAACAATTTAAAAAATCATAAGAAGAAAATCACAGAACTCAGTAGTAAAATACAAAGTTCTCTACATGGGGAAAAACCTTATTAAAGAGGAAATCAAGATAAATGTATATGGGTAGAAAAAGATAATTAGAATGAGACTGATTAAAAACTAAAATCTGTGGCCCATCAATAAGCAGTACATTACTCAAAGGCAATCTTAAAGTTCTAATTAACATATTAAAAACTAAGAAATGGTAAAAATAAATGTTCTAAGTATTCAACTCAGATTCTAGAAAAAAACCAATAAAAAATAAACCCAAAAAAGTCAGGAATAAAGAAGTAATAGAAGACTACACCAAAGCAAACAAGCAAGCAAAAGGAATAATAAACAATATAATTCAAACCTGGTTTTTGACAAGTTTAAAATAAAGTCTGTCCTCAAAAGTAGATGACCTTATAGATCAGATTTCTATTTTTTTGGAAGTTGTTTCTGAAGACAAACTTTAGAGGTCACTTGGCCCTCAAACCTGTAGTTCATCTGTATTCATCTAACTCAATGTATTAACCCTTCCTGTTTGAAATGCTTAGATTGTTCCTGTTTTCTCCTGCATTCTGACTTATGATATGGCATTTGAGCAAAAAAGAAAAAAAAAAAAGAAAAAAAAGACCTTTAAATATGACTATCTGACTTTTACAACTGGAAAGGAAAAATAATTAGTCCATGGCACATTCCTCCAAAATAGTTATTTAAATACTAACTTGAAGCCTTCTGGACTAAAGTGATCATTGACAGCTTTGACAGGCTATGTAACTGCTGCAATATAACAATATGGTGGGAATAAGAAAGAAAAGAGCCATGAAGCAGACTGGCTATTTTTCATTCCACTAGAGAACTTACAGAAAAAAGATTAGATGTCAGCAAGAATGGCAGAATAAGGACTCGCAAAATCCACTCCACCATAAAAAAAAAGAACATTGGAAAATTATCAAAACCAACTTTCTTACAACTCAGGGGATTAACCACATGCTTACAATAATTCAAGAAGTGTTTATTCAAGAAGAAGAACTAAATCTAATTAAGGAGAGTGAGATTTACGGCATTTTATCTCACTTCTTCCCATCACTCTTTCCCTACCTCAGCAGTCATCTTGAAAACAAACAGCTCTGCAGCCACAGTGAAAGCACAAATACTGGAGGGGAGTGGAGCTACCTAAAAGCCCCGTTCCTAGAAAACTCACTGTTTGACCTCTCTGGCCTTTCTCTGGAAATTGCCACTCATAGGACTTTAACTAGCCAGACCCAAAGTTTGCTCAGTGAAATCAGCTCCTTTTCCAGAGGCATTTTAAAGGCTATCAAAACAGACTTCACAGAGATTGTCCAGGAAAGTTACCATTAGTTTCCTTTCCCTTCCATAACAAATTATTTCAAACTTGGTAGTTTAAACAACACAAGTGTATTATTTGTGGGTCAGAAATCAACATGGCTTCACTGGGTTAAAATCAAAGTTGCAGAAGGACACATTTCCTTTCTGCTGAGTTCAAGAGGAAAACCTGTTTCCTTGCCTATTCCAACTTTTAAAAGAGGATACATATTCCTTGACTTGTGGACACCTTCCTCCATCTACAAAGCTAATAACAGGGACGCTCGTAAGACCTCACATCTCATCATTCTGAATTCTGCCTTAATTTTCTACTTTTCATGACATGTCTGGGTCCATCTAGATAATCCACAATAATCTCCCAATTTTAAGGTCCACTGATTGACAACATTACATTGAACTAAAAAAAAATACTTAAAGGAAGTCCTTCAAGTTGCATAAAAAGTGACTTTAATACATATAAAGAAGTAAAGAGCACTGGTAGAGGTAACTAATAGTAAAGACAGAAAACTGTACATTTTGCATATTACACTGTTTTCTCCTTCCTGATTTAAAAGACAATAACATAAATCAATAATTATAAACATATATTGATAGGCACATGATGAATAAAGATGTAATTTGTATGACTATAACAGCACAAAAGAGAAGAAAGGGAAGGGATCTATATAGGAGCAAAGTTTTTATAATACTGAAACTAAATTAGTATTAATCTAAAGTATTAAGATTATTGAGGTGCTAATTGTAATCCTTAGGGCAACCACTAAAAATGAACTCAAAAATATGGAAAAAGAAGGAATAAGATAAACAAAATGGTACACAAGAAAATATCTATTTATAGATACCTACTACAAAAAGGTAGTAATGGAAGAACACAAAAACAACACAAACACACATATAAATGGGAGACATAAATCCTAGCATCTCAGTAATTACATTAAATGCAAACATATAAACACTCTAAGCAAAAGGCAGAAGAGACCAGCAAAGTGGATTTAAAAAGCAAAAGAAAAACAAAAACATAACCTAACTATCTTGTCTACAATTGACCCACTTTAGATTCAAGGACACAAATAGGTTGAAAGTAAAAGGATGGAAAAGATATACCATGCAAACAGTAAACAAATAAATATGGAGAGGCTACACCAATAAAAAACAAAACAAAACAGATTTTGAAAGAAAAATGTTAGTAGTAACCAAGTAAGATATTTTTAAATAACAGAAAGTATCAATTTATCCAAAATATGTGACAATTATAATCACATATTCAATAACAGTTACTCAGTGGTATCTGACTCTTGGCAAACCCATGAACTTTCCACCAGGTTCCTTTATCCTTGGAATTCTCAAAGAAAGAATACTGGAGTGGGTAGCCATTCCTTCTCCAGGGGATCTTCCTGACCCAGGGATTGAACCCAGGTCTCCTGCATTGCAGGCAGATTTTTTTTTTTTTTTTTTAACCATTTGAGCCACCATGGAAGCCCATAAGGAAAAGTGTTAAGCACTCAGCCATGCCTGACTCTTTGCGATCCCATGGACTGTAGCCTGCCAGGCTCCTCTGTCCGTGGAATTCTCCAGGCAAGCATCTGCCTGCAGTGCAGGAGACCAGATTTCAATCCCTGCATTGGGAAAATCCCCTGGAGAAGGGAATGAATGGCCAGCCACTCCAGTAATACTGTCCATGGGGTTGCAAGGAGTCAGAAATAACTGAGTAACATACGCATTCACAAAACAATGGAGTCTCTAGATACATGGAACAAAATTCTGCAGAATCAAAAGAAGAAAGACAATTCAACAGTAATAGGTGGAGATATCAATATTCCACTTTCAATAATGGATATAACAATTAGACAAAAATCAAAAATAGAAGACTTGAACAACACTATAAATAAGAGATACACATAGAATAGTCCACACAAGAATAGCAAAATCAACATCCTTCTCAAGTGCACATGTAATATTTTCAAGAATAAAATATATTAGGCTATAAAAGAAATCTCAGGACATTTAAAAGGATTAAATCATACAAGGTGTGTTTTTAAACCACAACAGAATGAAATTATGAATCAATCATAAGAGAAGAGTTGGGAAATTCACAAATAAGTACAAATGAAATAACACACTCCTAAATAACATGTTTCTCAAAGAAAAAATCATATAAGATATTACATAATACCCTGAGATAAATTAAAATAAAAATACAACACACCAAAACTTATGGGATGCACATAAACCAACACTTAGAGTAAAATTCGTAGCTGTAAAGAACTATATTAAAAATTCAAATCAGTAACCTAACATTCCACCTAAAGAAACCAGAATAACAAAAAAGAGTAAACTAAACCCAAAGCAGACAGAATAAAGGAAATAATAAAGAATAGAGCAAAAACAGACAATAGAAAGAAAGAGAAAATCAATGAAACTAAAATCTGTTTTTTTGAAAGATCAGTAAAAGGGACAAAATTTTAGCCCAACTGACCAAGATAAAACAAAAGAGAGGAGACCAAATTACTATGATCAGGAATGAAGCAAGGGTCATTGCTACCAACCTTACAGAATTACAAATAACTATACAGTAATATTATAAACCGCTTTGTGTCAACAATTAGGTTATAACCTAGATGTAATAGATAATTTCTTGGGAAGACACAAACCACTGACACAGACTCAAAAAGAAACTGAAAATCTGAATAGACACATAAAAACAAATTACATTAATAATAATAATAAAAGTCCTTCACACACATACAAAACTGGAGAATGGCTTAATAGTGAATTCTGCCAAACATTTAAGAAATTGAGTCCTTCACAAACTTCCAAAAAAAAGCAGAGAATGAGTGAAACACTTCTTAAATCATTCTAAGAGGTGAGTGTAACATGATAACAGAACCAGACAGAGTCAATAAAAGGACACTATAGATCAATATCCCTTATGAAAAGAGACACAAAAATCATCAAGAAAATACTAGTTAGGTGAATCCAGGAACACGCAAAACATAATATACACCATGACTAAGAGGAATTTATTCCAGAATGGCAGGGTTGGCTTAACATATGAAAATCAAGTACTGTACTCAATTCAGTATTATACTAAAGAATTAACTCAAAATGGATTAAAGACTTAAATGTAAGACCTGAAACCGCAAACTCCTGCTGCTGCTGCTAAGTCGCTTCAGTCATATCCGACTGTGCGACCCCATAGACGGCAGCCCACCAGGCTCCCCCATCCCTGGGATTCTCCAGGCAAGAACACTGGAGTGGGTTGCCATTTCCTTCTCCAATGCATGAAAGTGAAAAGTGAAAGTGAAGTCGCTCAGTCGTGTCTGACTCTTAGCAACCCCATGGACTGCAGCCTACAAGGTTCCTCCGTCCATGGGATTTTCCAGGCAAGAGTCCTGGAGTGGGGAGCCACTGCCTTCTCCACCACAAACTCCTAGAAGAAAACATCAAAGTTCCCTGACAATGTTCTTGGCAATGATTTCTTGGATATGACACCAAAAGCATGAACAATAAATGCAAATATATATATATACACACATATATATATATGTGGTTTGAAAATATTTTCTTTCATTTTGTAGGTTGCTTTTCATTTTTCTGATGGGTTCCTTTACTTTGCAGAAGCTTGTCAGTCTGATGTACTTCCACTTATTTATTTTGCTTTTATTGTTTGTGCTTTTGGTGTCATATCCACATATATAAAATAAAGGGTGAATAATCAAAATATACAAGAAACTTAGAGAACTCAACAGCAAAAAAAAAAAACCCCACCAACAAACAATAAATAATACAAATATATAATGGGCAAAGGACCTGAATAGACAGTTTTTCAAAGAAGATATACAAATGGCCAACAGGTACATGAAAAGGAGCTCACCATCACTACTCGTCAGGGAAATGTAAATCAAAATCACAGTGAATTATCACCTCACAATTGTTAGGATGGTTATTATAAGAAATACAAGCAATAACAAGTGTTAGTGAGAATGTGGAAAAAAAGAAACTTGTACATTTTCAGTAGGAATGTAAATGGTAATGACCACTAGAAAACAGCATGAACTTTCCTCAAAAAAGTTAAAAACATAACTACCATATGGTCTAGCAATCCCACATTTGGTTATATATCTGAAGGAAATAAAATCAGTATCTCAAAGAGATGTCTATAACTCTCATGTTCATTGCAGCATTATTCTCAACAGCCAAGACATAGAAACAATCTGTTTCCATAGATGAATGGATAATGAAGACGCTACCTTTCTCTCTCTCTCTCATTCTGTGTGTTTATTATATGCACAGTCATACATTATATATTTTAATATATACATTATAATTATTAATATACAAATATATATAATTAATATAATTATTAATGTATATATTATATAATGTGATTATATATATAGAGAGAGAGAGACAGACAGACAGACAGACAGACAGATGGAACACTTCTCAGTCACAAGAAAGCAGGAAATTCTGTCACTTGAAACAAACTGAATGATCTGCATTTCTCTGATAATGAGTGATGTTGAGCATCTTTTCATGTGTTTGTTAGCCATCTGTATGTCTTCTTTGGAGAAATGTCTGCTTAGTTCTTTGGCTCATTTTTTGATTGGGTCATTTATTTTTCTGGAATTGAGCTTCAGGAGTTGCTTGTATATTTTTGAGATTAATCCTTTGTCTGTTGCTTCATTTGCTATTATTTTCTCCCATTCTGAAGACTGTCTTTTTCCCTTGCTTATAGTTTCCTTTGTTGTGCAAAAACTTTTAAGTTTCATTAGGTTCCATTTGCTTATTTTTGCTTTTCTTTCCATTAATCTGGGAGGTGGGTCATAGAGGATCCTGCTGTGATTTATGTTGGAGAGTGTTTTGCCTATGTTCTCCTCTAGGAGTTTTAGTTTCTGGTCTTACATTTAGATCTTTAATCCATTGAAACTATAGGACCTTACGCTGAGTGAAATAAGCCAGACAGAGAAAGATAAATACTATATGATATCACTTCTATGTGGAATTTAAAAAGAGTTGAACTCATAGAACCTGAGAATAGAATGGTGGTACCAGGGGCTGGGGGTGGGAGAAATGGGGAGATACTGGTCAAAAGGTACGACCCTTCATTTACAAGATCAAGTTCTGGGAATCTAATGAACACCATGGTGACTATTTTACTAGTAAATACTGTATTGCTAAGGCAGTAGATCTTAAATGTTCTCACTACACACACAAAAATCGTAACTGTGTAAAATGGTGGATGTGTTAATTTGATTTTAATATTTCACAAAGTATACATACATTGAATCATCTCATGGTATACTTCAAATGTATAGAATATTATTCATCAATTATATCTTGATAAAGCTGGGGAAAAAAGACAGAGCGGTACTGGCATAAGAATCACAATTAGGCAATGGAACAGAATTGATTTTAGAGAAATTTAACCCTTACATGTACAATCAAATGACTTCAAAAAGTGTGCCAAGCCATTCAGTGTGGGAAAGATTAGCCTTTTCAATAAATGGTACTGGTTCATTAAACATAAAAACTAAATAAAAATCTAAATACTATTATTCCCTTCTAACACAAAGAGATGGTCTTGGAATTTTGAATTTAGGTGAACACTGTTGTAGAAGAGGAATTAATAAGGTAATAATACTTTGTGATAACAATAAGATGTCTGCATACTAAGTACTCCAAGTAGAAGACAGAACTCTATTCAACCTACTGGTTTTCTTTCTTCTAAAAGCTCCAGGCATGTATCATGCCAAAATCAAAACACCTTCCTCTGAACGTTTTGTGGGTCTAAATTTTGCCTATTATTTTAATCATTCAGAGATATTAAGTCATTTTTTTCAAATCATGGTAAAATTTGAATTAATATATAACTGATCAAATGTGCCTTGGATACTCCCTAACCAAGAAAATTATAATACAATGAATAATAAGTTCACCAATACCAAGAAAAGAGCATAGTAGAGCTCTGAACAAAGTTACCCTTTAAAAGAGAAAAGTTCTCTACAATATTCTCAAGTCTCCTCTAGGCCACAAGTGAACTATTACACAAAACACAAAAACAACATAGAAAAAAATTTTAAGTGGGTGTTAGCATATTTTAGCCAAGCAAATACTTCCAAATAATAAAATTAAGGGTGCTCTACTAATGTTTTAGCCAGACAAGTAATACAGACACAAAACAGTTCCTGGCCAACAGTAAAGACAGCAGGACTTTAGATATATTTGTTAAAATGTTGGTGTAATGAGAAGGGCCAGAAGCCATATGTGTGTTTGGCCAAAACAGTCATTAAGCTGCTACTTACAGATAATGACTAGGAACCAGACACCAGGCTATATTTTTCATGTCTAGTCTCGCATTGATTCCTCAGAACAACTTCCCTGATTGTGGTATTATCTTCATCCTTTCCATTTTACAGATGAGAAAACTAAGCTTTAAAAAAGTTAGCATCTAAGCCCACTCTCCTCCAGATAATACTTGAGAGTGTAGCAGCCCCAGTCCAAAGTTTTTCACCACAATATTATACTTCTGGGTGCTTCACCTTGGTTGATTTTGGCTAGAAAATAATTACGTGCAGATGAATGTTTGAGCCATTAGACCCCAAAGAATCATTTGTTTGTGGAAACATCTGTCTCACTTGGCAAGTATCTGAGGTTTAAATATAATTTCATAGTTTGGTCTAGAGAATTAGAACTTCCAGAATTATGAAACTTTGATCATCAAAAGGACCACCTACGGAGAGCCTCTGCCTTCTATAATAGAACTTCCCCTGGAAAACCCAGGGGATCATAAGAATGTTCCCCTCCTCGTGATCATGACTTCATTCCCAGTCCAGGAGACCACGCACCCTTACTCCACCTTTTGGAAACACTTTTTTCCATGTTTGAGAAAAATGGAAGCATCTACACTCATTTTTTATAGAAAAGCAAAATAATAAACAATTGGAAAGCTGAGTTTCTTAGGATTGAATACTTTTGGATGACAATTGTATGGATAGAAAAGACTTGCTTGCTGAGTGTGTTACTCCTGGGATTAAAACAAATCCTAATTTAAAAAACAGCTATAGGATTGGTTAAACAAGAAAAGAAATAATAAAATGACAGTTGCTTGCCTATAGATTTTTCAATGTCCCTCTTAATATACAGCACCAGACTTGGATATAATACTTTGGAAGCACTTAGAAACCAAGAATATAAGAAAGCTACTGCAAACTTCTATTACTGACTTCTTAGCTTTATTACAAAATTGAATTATCAAATTAATAATGAGAGAGAGTCATTAATATCTCAAGTACTTCAACGTGGAGTATCTTTAAGCCACTCTCTCCCTATTCTTATGCAATTTTTTGGCCTCAGATTAATTTGTCATTTTTAACCTCTGAGGTCTTTGTGAAATCCATCAACTAATCCCTTAGAAATTCCTACCTCTTTTTTAACATCTCCAATTCTCCCTGAAATTATGAATACAAATACAAAAGAGGACAGGATCAAGTCTTTTAGGCAGGCAAGACAATCATAGACAATGCGAAGGAAAAAATCTGCAACTTCTGGTTTTTCAACAAAAGTTGTCTGTATAAAGCTATCAGCTGACAGAATTGAAATAATTAAAACCCAAGGTAGTGTGTTTGTTTATGAGCTCTAGCATGTCTATTTGACAACATGAAAACTGAAGATCTTCAGTATGAGTGATGACAATAATGTAAATGATATACTTTTCTCATATAGACTAAAATAAACACTCGTTTCTCTTATATTACAATTCAATAAAAATGGGCCCAACATGCTTTTTAAAAAGGCCATAGAAATACTCTTCTGTTGAGACATGGAGGTGCCATTACCATGTACATGCAGTTGAATGTCCTGCTGTGCTTCTCCAGCTGCATTGGTAGCCACGCACGTGTATCTGCCAGCATCTTCCATCAGGGCTTTGGCAATTTGTAGAAGTCGACCAGAAGACTGTATCTAATCAGGATCAAAAAGGATGGCAGCATTCTGTACTTTACATGTGGACTTGAAAATATTTGCTGAATAGACAAACTCATTTAAGTTTATAATATCTAATTATATTCTTATGCTGGTATCTTAATTACCTTTTGACAAACTAGAGCCAGATCACTTCATCATGCACAAGAAAGCAGACTATTTTGAGTGCAAAGCTTTTCTTATGCATTGGAAAACACAAAGTAAAGTTACCTAAGGCCAGTCTGCTGGTATAGTCATAAAAGTCCACTGAACAAAAACGCTTTAGCACTGCAACTATGAGGTATGTGATGAAAATGTAGCTATTTGAAAAAAAAACATGGTTATATTTATATAACACTTCATAAGTAGCTTTAAAACAACAATCTTTTTTGATTAAATGGTCACAGGGGCCAGAAAAACAATAAAAATTATAAAATATGAGTAATGGAAATGCAGATAAATTTCCTCCTGTCTGGTTTCCCTTACTTCCCTCTTAAGCACACGACAACCGGCCTGCATCATTTTGGAACTCGTGATTCTGTGGTTATACTTTGAAACTGATTATTCAGGAGTTAGCAGCAACTTCCTTTTTTTAAGATTTCTTTTGATGTGGACCATTTTTTAAAGTCTTTATTGAATGTCTTACGAGACTGCTTCTGCTTTATGTTTTGGTTTTTTTCAGCTGTGCGGTATGCGGGATCATAGCTCCCCAACTAGAGACTGAACCCCCTGCACTGGAAAGCAAAATCTCAAGCATTGGACCACCAGGGAAGTCCCACCAGTAACTTCTAATCCCAGCACCCAGCAGTCTAGGCAGGGAGCTAATACTGTAGCATTTGCCATTGTGGACTTCCTACTCCTTCAATCACTCCGCTCTCTGCTAGTTGAAGAGACAGTACTCCCTCAGTTTTCACTCTCTGACTTTCTTAGTAGATTACAGAACCTGCTTCCTCCTCCTGTCCCATAAACAGGAAACTTGGCTCTCTGATAGTTTTCATCCAAACCCATGTCTTCGATGAAGAATCCTGTGCAGGCTCCTAAATTTACAGGACAGGCTTCAACTTCTCTCCTGAGCTTCCAACTGTCTGCTGGACAAGTCAGCATATGAAATGCAACACCTCCAAAACAAAGCTTATAACTGTTTTCCGCGTATTTCTGAAACTGATTCTCATGTCATGTTTCCAGTCTTGTTTAATGGCACTGGTCACCTGGGTTTCAGAGGCCACTTTGACTCTCCTAGTAATCAGGCCATGCTGTGTTTCTCAGATCCCTTGTCTCCAATCTCACAGCCACTGTGGGATTATAATAGCTCCTTAATTTATATTCCAGTGTCTCCAGCCTCCCAAACTGCTAATCTGCCTTGCATGCTGTTGCCAGAATAATTTGTCTAAAACGCAAATTTGATCCTTTTACCAGTCCCCCTTCAAAGCTCATGCACGGCTCACCACTTTGCCCAGAACGAAACTGGAGCTCAGCAAAACCTTCCAGGCTCACCACATTCTGACCCCAGATGATCTCGCTGTATGCTGCCATGTACACTCCCACTTAACTTCTTCTCCAGCCATACTGTACTAAACATGGCCAGCACACATTCACATACTTACATTCACTTCTGGACTTTCACACATGGCCTTTAAAAAGTGCCATAATTTCTTAAGACTCTGCGTTACATCAGTTTTCTCTCCTGTTTCTTCTCACTCTTTATGCTGCCCTTGAATTAAGTCATCCCTGTCCATGAGTTTCAAATATCATAAGGTATCAATATCTACAGCTATCTTTTGAGCTCCAAGACCACATATTCAGTGGTCTACCAGGCATCTCCACTAGTTTACTTCAAGATCATCTTAACCCTAAAAAGTCTAAAACTCATAGTTCTCCCCCCTCAAACTTGTCTGCCTCCAAAATCTCCTTTCTCACTGGATGGCATCATTATCTATGCACTTGTGTATATTAGATTCCTACTAGTTTTTCTTGATATTCCCCACACCCTCACCTGTTATCAACAATCTATAATCAAGCTCTAATGATTTAACCAGTAAATAACTCTCAGATATATCCATGTATCTTCAACTCTGTGGCCAGTAGATGAGTTCAAATTTCTATCTTTTCTCTCCTAGACTAAAATAAATAAGTTCAACTGATTTCCACATATCTACTCTTTTTTTTATTTTTTATTTTATTTTATTAGTTGGAGGCCAATTACTTCACAACATTTCAGTGGGTTTTGTCATACATTGACACGAATCAGCCATAGAGTTACACGTATTCCCCATCCCGATCCCCCCTCCCACCTCCCTCTCCACCCGACATATCTACTCTTGACTCCTTCAATTCATTCTCTAAAGAGGCCTAGGTAACTACTGAAAATGTAAGCCTGCTCAAGTCATTTTTCTCTGAAAACTATTCAAAAACCTCCCAATGCTTTAAAGTGAAAATAAAAACATTAACATGACTCGAATACTTTCTAGCATCCTCTGATCTCTTCTAATATCATTTCTCCCTTGCTCTTGCTTCCCTAGGCCAATGGCTTGCTTTCAGGTTCTCAAGAGGTGTCATACTGCCCTTTAAGTTCTTTGCCCATGAACATCTTCTCTGAAAGATTCTACTCAGCTCTCTTCTATTAACTTTTCCATTAACTCCATGTGTTCTTCAGATTTCTCCTTACAGACTTCCTTCATAAATTACCCTCATGCTTTTGGAAGAGATCATTGAGAGGAAGTGACCGCCTGCATGACCTGTGAGCTGGACTCAAGCATTTGGAGGCTCCTGACCCTCTCCTCGTGTTTGGAATGTGCATTCCATCTGCCTCTCCAGTGCCAGACACTGCCCAAGGATATAGCCTTGAGATAGTAGTGTGGTGTGAGACCATCTGAACGGATATGTAACTAAACCTAGTTAGGCCCTCTATATAAACTTTTAAGATTTGGTAGGCAGGTGAGCAGATGTACTCATCTTACAGACATTCAAGACAAGCCTGGAAAGTAAGTTCCCTTGCTTATTAAACCTGCTGCTACCACTCTGGAGAGCTGTGACTCTTTCTGAGGTCTCTCTCTCCCCTCTGAATAGGAAGGTGGTTTCAGATTATACCCGGGAAGCTCCAGGGGTTGCAAACCACACATGCTCAAAGGCAGTATTTCTTATTAAACCTCTCTAAACTCTCTCTTAAAATTACTCATTCCTGTCTCCAATTGTACTTTTGTATGATTATATGATAAATATCTGTCTCACAGGTAAGCAGTTGTTTACCTACACTATATTAGAAGGCTATGTATTAAATCTTTTGTTAGCACAAAATGTGTGAGATTAATTCCACTAGATTTGGAATAGGAATAATAAATGAACAGATACCATCACTTCTGCCAGGAAAAGAACTTTGCATATCCCTCATTACTGAAACTTACCTCAAGCAAAGTGTAAGCCCATTTTAGTCAATTAACCTGATCTTAGAGGAAAAATCTATTATTTTAAATGCATCATTTAAATCATTCAGGTTTACCATCTACCCATCTCTTAATTCAACAAATATGTACTGATTATAGTTATATGCCAGGGACTATACTCAGTATGAAAGATACAGAAATGAACTTACTCATAGAGACTGGTCTCTGCCATCTTGAAGATTATAAACTAAACAATATTTTCCAAGACATATTTCACCTAGGCTTATGTAGTCATAACTCCACTTTAATCCTAGTCAAAGGTGAACATATTTGAGATACTCTGACTTAGTACCAATGAACTGTTCATCTGTGGGACCCTGGTTTTTTTAACAAGTAAAACAGGCGTATGTTGAGATAATATAAATAACAACCACTATGTTAAAAATCAACATCATTGCTAAAGCTATTAGTCTTTAATTCCATTTTCAAGTCAAAACATTAAACTAAATTCTAAACAAGCCTAAGGACAACACACAATATTTTAGTGCATTTCCTGCAAAATCTGTCCAACAGGAAAATCCATAGTTAAGAAAAGAGAATATGACAGCTCCTTATATAGCTTTACCATCTTTGACATAATAATATTCATACTTACTTTGAGATTTCCTTGGGCAGTGTTGACAGGTTGTCCATCTTTCAACCATGTAATAGATGGATTTGGAATGCCGTTAGCTATGCACTGCAAGGGGATGGGCTTGTACTTTAAAACAACTCTCTCAGAAAGACCGGAGGATTTGATTGTTGGAGGAACTAGATTTAAGGAAAAGAGAAGAGAAGGAAGGAAAGAAAGAAGGAAGAAAAAAGAAAGTTGAGGAGGGGACAGAGGGCAAGAGGGAACAAAAACCATAATCAGGAGGATCAATACTTAAAGATCTGTATTCCAAAACTTGAAAGTTTAAAATTTAGAAAGGAAAAGATCACAAAATAACAAAAAGCAAAATAAATTCACCAATGCATTTCATTTATCATTTTTAGCAATTTTAGAGTTACATATTTCTTAAGTAGGATCTCTAATTCTCCAAAGAATAAGTAAAATGTGTTTATAGCAACTGCAATCCACATGTATGTTTGGCTTACAACATTTTGGTCTGTTTTCCTAATGTATTATGACCTTCCATTTCTCCAGAACTGCCTCATTTAATCAGGATGCATTTCCAGTACCCATATTTATACCACATGAATCTGTCCCCAGCAGGGCTGATTAAATCCAGAATGGTAATCTGATTTAAGCTGGACTTGCCAGATTTCCTCCCTCAAGAACTGGAATTGACAGTGAGAAACAGGATTGGCTATATTCTATCATGGCATTGAATAAGTGGGGAAATAAAACAATCTGCCTGGGAAGATTGAAACTGATGTTCATAGAAACCTCTGCTTGTAGCTTCCAAAGGCTTTCCAGTTTCTTCTTCCAGTCCTTCTCTTCCCAAGGACAACTAGCAAATGAGATACATAATACCCTGGCGGAGGTTTGCTGCTGTCAGAGTAATGGTTCTAACCCTATTATGCCAGTTCCAAGAATACACTTATGTGCCCTGGATCCCGCATCATACCTTCAGCCTCCATTTCTGGAAATGACTTAATTCACACTCCCTTCTGTTTTGGCTGAAAGCTTGAATGCTTATAACCCCCCTTTATTTGCTGCCTATCTCTTCTTTGATCTCATTGCTCAGACCCTTGCATGCTATGTAGAATATACCTCCTACCATTTAAATTCCATCTCAATTTATTCACATGGTTATCTTGTGGTTAAATCTTCCGTGTTAGTAAACTGCCTTAAAATTTTCCATTATTTAACTCAAATTTTCATCCAAATTCACATTCAAATTTGTACTACTTTCCACAATGCAAGATTCATCCAGATTAATGAGTCACAGAAACAATGCGTAAATGAATTCTCAGTGACATGTCCCCATCCCTTCTTCAGCATACCATGAACAGTCACTTCAAATTCCTTCTTGCGGTCTCCAGCAGGGTTCGTTGCTACACACCGGTAAAGGCCTGTGTCTGACACCTGAGCCTGGGCAATAACCAGTTTGCGTCCACTTAGTAGGATCTTGAATCCATCTCTTTCATCAATGAGCTGGCCGTCCTTCAGCCACCTACAGAAACAGGGCAGAAAGAAGTCTGGAGATATATTTTAAATAACTGCATTCCTAAATCATCAGTCAACCACTCTATCTATCTTGGAGAAACTACATTTACTAATATATAGTGGACTTATATATTTATGTATGTTGGGAAGATCCCCTGGAGAAGGAATGGCAACCCACTCCAGTATTCTTGCCTGGAGAATCCCATGGATGGAGAAGCCTAGTGGGCTACAGTCCACGGGGTCGGCAAAGAGTCGGACACGACTGAGCGACTTCACTTTCTTTCCTTACACATATATTTGGGCTTCCCAGATGGCACTAGTGGTTAAGAATCCGCCTGCCTAATGTAGTAGATATAAGAGACATGGGTTCAATCCCTGAGTTGGGAAGACTCCCTGGAGAAGGGCATGGCAACCCACTCCAGTATTCATGCCTGGAGAATCCCATGGACAGAGCAGCCTGGCGGGCTACAGTACATCGGGTCGCAAAGAGTCAGATACAACTGAAGCGACTTGGCACAACACAGAAGAGCATGATATATTTACATATATTCTCAATTATGTACTTGCCTAATTTCCCATTTGCTCACTCTATGGAATAAATTGGAAATCAGGAAAAGAAAAAGTTTAAAAAGAAGTTGGCATATTGTAGGAAGCCAAAGAACTATGTGTACAAGTCTTCATTTTTTTATTAATGCCGAGCTACAGAAAGAGGCAAATGCTCCTACATGCCTCTCACTTCCAATGTTGAGATAACATTAACAGCAAAACACACACAATCCTAAAGCATCTGTAAAATAAAACTCTAAATCATATGGTATTTTATAAATTTTAGTTTATTATGAGTTATCACTTTCCATTTAGTTTCTAATCATGTGTGTGTGCTTAGTCACTCAGTCAAGTTCGACTCTTTGCAACCCCATGGGCTGCAGTCCACCAGGTTCCTCTGTCCATGGAATTCTCCGGGTAAGAATACTGGAGTGGGTTGCCAAGCCCTCCTCCAGGGGATCTTCCCAACCCAGGGATTGAACCCAGGTCTCCCTCATTGCAAGCAGATTCTTTACTGTCTGAGCCACTAGAGAAGCCCATAATCATGTGTGGAGCTATTTTATTCCAACAACTAGTTCAGCATCTGTTCGTTTGCATAACCCATAGCACCTCAAAAATGAAAGGTTAAGTATTCAAGAAATACTTTGTGAATGAAGGAATGAGAATAAAAGAATTGGTAGTCACATATTCATGTTAAGTTCCTCTATTTCTCTATTTCTGGTACAATGTTTTAAATTTATTTGTTCATTAAACATCTCAGTGCTTCAAGAAGATCTGATAGATAATGCTTAATATTCTGTTTCTATGAATTGAAAATGTAATTTTTAAGAGCATATAATGAATTCCTCTAATGGAGCAGATTTATGGGCCCTGTGAGTATCAGATAAAAGTTGCCTTGCATTGAGTTAGCCAAAAAGCTTATTCAGCTTTCTTCTGCCAAATGGTATTTTTGGCCAACCCAATTACAGAATACATCTTTTAATAAAAGAGGTATATAATCAGTATAACTTTATATAATCGCTTTTTAGTGACACAGAACCTCTTTCAAAATAGCTTTAAAACTCTCAAATAAAAAAGTGGGAGGTATTTAGAAGACATACCAAAGCCCTTACATGATAGTTGGTGGAGGAGAACCTGTCACTTGACAATCTAGTTCCAGCAAGTTATTGACAATTACAATGAAGTAAGACGTTTCATCTCCTCCTTCTATAGCTGGTGGCACTACAAAAAAAGAGGGATGAAACATACAAAGAAATGTATAAAAGAGAAAATACAGTATCCATTAAGCAATACTAAGTTGTTCTTTAGAAGGCTGATAAGTATCACAGTCATTTGGTACATGAAGGATACTTGAAATGGACTCTAAGATATGTTTTATAATATGCATTTGCCAGGGTCAATAAATATACTTTTGACACACTGCATTTTTCTTAGCGAATCTAGCACAATGGCACTGCTGATGCTATGAGAACATAGTCAATTCATATCTTATGTTGTTTATTGTCATTAGAATATGATAAGGGAACCTCAAAACTTGGGCCTGCATTGAAAATTTCACATCATTTCATAAAGAGAGACTCAAGGCTACAAGGTGACTTCCCAGGGTCCACAGACTGTTTCTTGTTGTTTAGCACAATGTTCATGACACGTTGTCACTCAATGCACAGATACTGTCACAGATGTAAAAATGTTACTCATGGTCACAGTGAGAAACCATGCTGTTAGTCACTATAATCAGATATTGTCACAGATGTAAAAATGCATCTATCTATTTAAAAAGTACACCTATCAGAATAGGTGGAAGATTCAGGTGGGTTTTTAGATCTTGGGACTCTGGTGGTCAATCCACCATTCAGTAATAGGTAGTCCAGAGTTGAACAGATAAGTAAACCTTCTCGAAGATTGTTTGATTATTTCATGAACACAAAAGCATTTCATAAACAAGGCAGGCTGTGCAATGAGCATGAGAATACAGGGGGTGGCCTTCTCATTTACCTAAGACATCAACTTCGTATTTGATTTCCTTTTCTCCTGCCACACTCGTAGCCACACACACATACTGGCCCCGATCGACTTCTAGGGCACGTGTGATTTCTAGTTTCTTCCCACCAGCTTCTATGCGGATGTTGCCACCGGCTTTCACAGGTACACCGTCTTTCAACCAGGTTAGAACTGGAGGAGGGTGGCCGGCAGCTCTACACTCCAGTGTCAGTGAATGAGCAACAATCACTTGCTTATTCAGAGCTGCAGCCAAGTCACCTTCGATCATTGGAGGAACTAGAGGCAGAAAAAAGCAATATTTCAGGCAATGCTTTAGAATCGTAATGAAATAAAGGGGATTTTTCTTTTTACTCATACAGGTTGACTATAGGAACTATAGTCAAACTATAGTCATGTCCCTCCTCCACTAAGCTACTGAGGAAAGAATTTCTTGTTTCTGCTTATCTACAACTGTTTTAAATATTGTGGGTTACTCTGTACCATGTCTGGTCTACAAAGGACGAACTAGAGAGAAGGATCTTAGTCCTAAGAACTACTTTACATTCTCCATAAAAATCAAATGGTCTAGATTCCTAGGAGCCAAAGGCAAATGACTGACTGAATGAATGATCACTTCTTACGAATCTTAGTTTCTTAAAATTTTTTTCCAAATCAGAGGACAAATTCTTCCAATTTCAATCCATAAATACAGAAGACAACACAACCCAGCAGGGATTTATCAGTGAACAAATTGGATGTCGGTGTATTAGGAAGCATAGGCAGAAAGCACATAATAAAAACATACGTGTTTTCCTTACCATAGATATCCACATGGAATGATTTTTCAGCAGTTCCAGCAATATTGGTTACTTGACACTTATATGTCGCTGAATCAGAGACCTGTGCTCGAGGGATGTGAAGAAATTGTCCTTTTTCAACATAAAGTGCTTGTGAGCTGGATATAACTGGCTGGCCATCCTTATACCAAGTAATAACAGGCATTGGAAGTCCTCGTGTTTCACATTCCAGTTTAATTATGCTGTTGATCAAAGCTGACACTTCGGTGGTGACATTCCCTCCTTTAATACTAGGTGGAACTACAAAGGATTTCAGAACACAAACAAGACTTCTAAGTTTTAGCATCTGTATAAAAGTCTCAAATGAATGCTCCAGATGTTTAAATAATGCAGTAAAGTAAATATGAATTAAAGACAGTTAGGAAGTCTGTGATTTATCTACCAATAATTAGTTGCCTGGGGATTCCCTGGTGGCTCAGTGGTAAAGAACCTGCCTGCAAACGCAGGAGATGCAGGATCGATCCCTGAGTCTGGAAGATCCCCTGGAGTAGGAAATGGCAACTCACTCCAGTATTCTTGCCTGGAGAATCCCATGGACAGAGCAGCCTGGCGGGCTACAATCCACAAGGTTGCAAAGAATCAGATACAACTTAGCAACTAAATGATAATAACAACAATCAGTTGCCTGTCTTGTCAAAACAATCTTCATCACCCTCTTTTTGGGAGTCAGATTTCAGTAAAAGTAGAAACTCAGTTTTCATTTCAGGGGTTCATTTAAGTCCAATAGATCATGTTACTGTAACTAAGAAAGTCATGTTTAACAAACAAAGCAAAACAAAACTAAATCCCACTTAGAGTAAATACAGTAAGTTTGAAATCAGGCCAAGAGAGCAAAAATGTCAGATGAGGTACAACTGCATGCCCTTTCCCCAGGAAATAAAAAAGGTCGAAGTGCTTTTAGAACCCAGCTACTGGTAAGAACTGTAGAGTCTAACTTTTGCTTACTTTTTTTTTTTTTTTTTGGAACCACAGAGAGTTCATTCACTGAACTATACTCATCTAATTGGTTGCATGTGTATCTTCCATAATTCAGCAACCACATGCCTGGCCTCTCACACCACATGAGGACTGTGCTGCGGGGAAAACAGTGCCACTGGCTCAAGCCCTGCTGTATACTCTGAACACGATCATGCCAAGATTCTGCTATCATTACAATAGCTTAAAAGAAATCAAACGGCATGTGCCTGAATTTGAGTGTCCTATTTTTTTACATCAACTTTTAGTTTAGAAGAGAATGTTTTTCTTATGGGACGAGAGTTACAAGTTTTGGAAGCACAATAACAACAGTAGAGTGCCATTCTCATCAATTGTATCAAGGATACACAATATCAACATGGCATATCACTGATGATGTTGGCCTTCATCACCTGGTTGAGGTAGATTTTGCTATGTTTCTCTACTGGAAAGTTACTCTCTTTTGCCCTTTTGAAAATAATCACTCTTCCCAGCCCACAGGTATCAGGTGAGGAGCTACTATGTACTACTTCCTTGAGAGGGGGAAACTACCTACATCACTTTTTTTGGAATTCTCTGTATGGGAGATTTGTCTCTCATCCCCACTTTATCTATTTCTATCAATATAGACTCATGGAGACTTATTATACTTTGAGTATGATCCAACACTATATTATTTCATTGTTCAAATTTTCCCAGTTATGGCCATTAAAAACAATTTCAATTGACCCTACCTAAGCACCTAGATAGCATATTAAAAAGCAGAGACATTACTTTGTCAACAAAGGTCCATCTAGTCAAGGCTATGGTTTTTCCAGAGGTCACGTATGGATGTGAGAGTTGGACTGTGAGGAAAGCTGAGCACCAAAAGATTGATGCTTTTGAACTATGGTGTTGGAGAAGACTCTTGAGAGTCCCTTGGACTGCAAGGAGATCCAACCAGTCCATCCTAAAGGAGATCAGTCCTGGGTGTTCATTGGAAGGACTGATGCTGAAGCTGAAACTCCAATACTTTGGCCACCTGATGCAAAGAGTTGACTCATTGGAAAAGACCCTGATGCTGGGAGGGATTGGGGGCAGGAGGAGAAGGGGACGACAGAGGAAGAGATGGCATCACCGACTCGATGGGCATGAGTTTGTGTAAACTCCAGGAGTTGATGATGGACAGGGAAGCCTTACATGCTGTGATTCATGGGGTCGCAAGGAGTCAGACACGACTGAGCGACTGAACTGAACCGAACCCCTTTGACATACATCACATTATTTTTGTACTTTCTTGTTTTCTGCTCCTACTACAGGCTCCAAGCTCATCTATATATTCCCTGCCCCAGTCCTGCCCCAGAAATAGAAGTAACTATTTCTCCTAGAAGCTCTGGTTCTTTTTAGTGGAAAAGAACATTAGAAAATAATATCTGAATCTCAGCGAAATTCCTTAATGTTTTCTGATAATTGTTCTTAGAACCAGTTCATAGTGACAAACATTCATATACACATTTTTTTCTCACACATAAATGAAGGCAAGGTCTACTATACAGGCACACCTCGTTTTATTGCATTTTGACTTACTGTGATTTGCAGACATTGTATTTTTCACAAACTGAAGGTCTGTGGCAACCTGCATTGAGTAAGTGTATTGGCACTATTTTTTCAAAAGCATCTGCTTACTTGCCATCTCCATCACATTTTGGTGGTTCTATCAATGTTTCAAGCCTTTTCATTATTATTATATTTGTTGTGGAGAGCTTTGATCAGTGATTTTAATGTTACTACTATGACTTGCTAAAGACTCAGAGGACAGTATTTTTTAGCAATAAAGTATTTTTTAAAATTAAATTTTAAGACATAATACTTTTGTACATCTAATAGGGAAACCAGAAAAAAAAATGTCTGACTCAGTTTATTGCAATATTTATTGTGGTGGTCTGGAACTAAACCTGCAATATCTCAGATGTATACCTACATTGTGAGGTGAATTTGATGGTTGAATAATTTTTCTATAAGGTAATTTACTCTATAGATCAGGGCAGCAACTCACAGGCTAAGCATGGAGATGCTGAATCAAGTGTAGTTTTTACATTTTTGAACAATTGGAAAGAAAAGCAAAATAATAATATTTTGTGACATGTAAAAATTATATGAAATTCCAACTTCAACACTCATTAAGTTTTACTGGAATACAATCATGTTCATCTGTTTGGGTACTGTCCATGCCTACTTTCACTTCTACAACGACCAAGTTAAATTGTTGCAATAAATACCAAATTTGGTGTTCTCATTGCTTCTCACTGTTGTTCAGCTCACCATAAATTTCAGTGACACAGTTATAACCAAATAGCATTTGAAGTGCCATAAATATCACCATACCATGATATTTTATTTTACTTTTATTACTAGTGCATACTCCTCACATCAAAACATTGAAAATAAGAGAAAGAAAAATGGGCTTTAAAATGTAACATTTTTAAAGCACAGCACATTGTGGATTATTCTGCTATTAAGTTCAATAGCAAAGCACTCAGTTTATTTTTTAATAACAGTATAGCTGTTTTAAAAAAATATAGTGCTATTAAAATCAGTGTATACTAACTTTAGGAGACTAAGCACTCATCACAATATTTCCCACTCAAAGAAAGACAACAGATAAATGAATAAAAAATGGAATGTTTCCTTAAGCAGAATTTCTTCACAATGATAAAAAGTCAAAATAAGCCTACAAATTAAGTTTCTTAGTGGCTCATTTGTTAGCCAAGGAAGGAAAGCCTTTAATTTAAGAGTGATTTAAGTATAATAAGCCAAGAATGATTGCATTAGCAAAGAACTGTGTCTGATCAGTTTGTTTAAGACTGTTAGCTTTTCCATAAGAATAACTGCTTGAAGAGTTGAAAACATTGACAACATTAATAATTTTATTTAAAAGGACTTTTCTGAACAATATTCTTGGCTCTTAACACATTGACAGATGTTGCTGACACTACTTAGTTGTTTTTTATTTGATAAGTCAATGCCATGTTTGAATATACTGAAGAACTGGCCACTAAGAATAGCCTGCATGGAACAATTGCAACTTCAACAAAGTTGAAAAAACACTAATTGATTACAATCTGAAGTGGAATCTGTTAAAATGTGCTATAACTGATGGTGATAAAAAATACCATTGGTTTAGAGAAATTTACTAAGGTTATTAGAGAAATTTACAAGGCTTATAAAAATGTACAGTTTTAAAAGTATCTTTATTCTTTGTAGTATTAATCAGCAAGCACTTGTGTAAAATATTCATGAGTTATTAAGCCAGTACTGCCCATGGCGTATCTTACTTGCTCTTATGGACTTAAATACCATCAGTTCCATGAATTTTTGTCAGAATTAAAAGGTGAATATAATGAATTATCCTAACTTATAGCCATTTAATGTCTTAATGATGGAAAAATTACATTGTGCTTGATACTAAGACTGAATTTTCTTTGAATGAGAATTGTTCTCAAACATCATTATTGCCTACTGAATGGCTGTGGAACTTAGTTTTACTACCAACTTGACAATGTTTCTTAATAAATTCAACTTAAAATTATCAGACAAAATCAGCTCTTAAATGCAAAATCTATATTGCTTAATGAGTCTTGCTAACGGTTTGTCAATTTTGTTTATTTTTTCAAAAAACCAGCTTTTAGCTTTGTTGCTTTTTGCTATTGAGAGGGTAACAGGCAGGAAGGCCAGGGGTCTCCAAATGGAGGAAAGAGGCTGTAAGTGCCAGACATTTTTCTCTCTCTTAACCGGCAGGAAAGAACAAACCAGCGATCTGGTTTTCCTTCTCTATACAAATTTAAAAGGAGGTTTCTCTTAACATTCTGTGTTGCCATGACACCTGGTCTCACCTAAAGCTAACAACTCTCAAACCTTGAGTTAACCAATACATTTCTTTTTCGTATGGAAATGTTGTCTTAAGCTATGTTAATGAACCCCAGACTCCATCTTCAAGTTGGTTCCGCCAAAGGGCCTAACTTACTTATTCAGGTATTGTTCCCCTAATCTATGTAAACGAAACTATTTGTTGGTACAAGATGCAAGTCAATAGTTTTATGGCCTGGGATGAATTATCTGGTGCCATTCTAGATTTTATGACATTCCTTTCTTTTCATTAACAGACTGTGACTATATAACATACAGCTAAAGACTAGGAGGGGGGTACTCTTTTGCCCCCTTCTGATGCCTATGTCAGAAGCTTTCTCTATCTCCTTTATACTTTAATAAAACTTTATTACACAAAAGCTCTGAGCGATCCAGCCTCGTCTCTGGCCCCGGATTGAATTCGTCTCCTCCGGAGGCCAAGAATCCCGCGTCTTATCGTTCAGCAACAACCTTTCACTATTGTCTCTTTAGTTTCTTTTGCATTTATTTCTGTCCTAATTTTTAAGATTTCTTTCCTTCTACTAACCCTGGGGTTCTTCATTTCTTCCTTCTCTAGTTGCTTTAGATATAGAGTTAGGTTATTTATTTGACTTTTTTTCTTGTTTCTTGAGGTAAGCCTGTAATGCTATGAACCTTCCCCTTAGCACTGCTTTTACAGTGTCCCATAGGTTTTGGGTTGTTGTGTTTTCATTTTCATTCGTTTCTATGCATATTTTGACTTCTTTTTTTATTTCTTCTGTGATTTGTTGGTTACTCAATGTTTATCGCAGCACTATTTATAATAGCCAGGACATGGAAGCAACCTAGATGCCCATCAGCAGACGAATGGATAAGGAAGCTGTGGTACATATACACAGTGGAATATTACTCAGTTGTTAAAAAGAATTCATTTGAATCAATTCTAATGAGATGGATGAAACTGGAGCCCATTATACAGAGTGAAGTAAGCCAGAAAGATAAAGACCAATACAGTATACTAACACATATATATGGAATTTAGAAAGATGGTAATGATAACCCTATATGCAAAACAGAAAAAGAGACACAGATATACAGAACAGACTTTTGGACTCTGTGGGAGAAGGCGAGGGTGGAATGTTTCAAGAGAACAGCATCAAAACATGTATATTATCTAGGGTGAAACAGATCATCAGCCCAGGCTGGATGCATGAGACAAGTGCTCGGGCCTGGTGCACTGGGAAGACCCAGATGAATCGGATGGAGAGGGAGGTGGGAGGGGGATCGGAATGGGGAACACATGTAAATCCATGGCTGATTCATGTCAATGTATGACAAAAACCACTATAATACTGTAAAGTAATTAGCCTCCAACTAATAAAAATAAATGTAAAAAAAAATCTATATTGCTGATAGTCATTCTGTTGTTTGTATCACAAGTAATCACAAGTTGCTCTATGCATTTTCCATTCTGTCAAACAAAACTTAGATCTTGATTTCCCTACAAATTTGCAAAGAATATACTTTCTGAACTCAACGTTCAGTTTCAATAACATTTGTCAGATTTTGATGCAAATGCAGAATAACCTTCCACATTTAAAGTCCATTTATCTCTGAAAATGAGGTCCTTCCATCTAACCCTCAATTGTAATTGATTAGCTGGTTAGTAGAACGGCAGGGTGAAAGTCAAATATTAAGAGAATATAATACTACAAATGCCTTTTAAGTAATGAATATAATCAATTAAAATCATGTTTGTGAAATGACATCAGTATTTGAATATCTATTTTCATGAAAAGACATTTTCAAAGACGAAATACATAAAATCTCATTACAGATCAGTATTAATAGATGAACACCTGAATTCAACTTTGGTGATAGTAATCATTAACTTTGAATGCTTAGCAAAATGTTACCCTTCCAAAGGAACTCCATTCTCTTTAGTAGACTTGTATTACAACATATTTTACAATTTTTATAATTGCCAGAAAGACAGAATATCAAACAATTAATTGGTAGAAATTTATTTCTATTTTTATGTAAATACCTACATAATGTCATTGATTTTCTCACAGTCTGAAAAACCTAAAATATTTTCCAACTTTGTTGTTGTTCAGTTGCTCAGTTGTGTCCGACTCTTTACAACCCCATGGACTGCAGCACGCCAGGCCTCCGTGTCCCTCACTATCTCCTGGAGTTTGCCCAAGTTCATGTCCATTGATTCACTGATGCTATCTAAAAATCTCATCTTCTGCTGCCCTCTTCTCCTTTTGCCTTCTATCTTTCCCAGCATCAGGGTCTTTTCCAATGAGTCAGCTGTTCATATCAGGAGGCCAAAGTATTGGAGCTCAGTCTTCCCAATGAGTGTCCAGAATTGATCGATTTCCTTTAGGATTGATTGGTTGAAACTCTCTGCAGTCCAAGGAACTCTTAAGAGTCTTCTCTAGCACCTCAATTTGAAAGCATCAATTCTTCAGTGCTCAGCCTTCTTTATGGTCCAACTCTCACAATCATACATGACTACTGGAAAGACTATAGCTTTGACTATATGGACCATTGTTGGCAAAGTAATGTCTTTGCTTGTAACTCATTCGGCTTGGCATTTTGCAGTACTTTGCATGTAAGTTAAATAAACAGGGTGACAATTTACAGCCTAGACATACTCCTTTCCCAATTTTGAACCAGTTAGTTGTTCCACATAGGTTTTAACTGTTGCTTCTTGACCTGCATATAGATTTTTCATGAGGTAGGTAAGGTGGTCTGGTATTCCCATCTCTAAGAAATTTCCACAGTTTGCTGTGATCCATACAGTCAAAGGCTTTGGCGTCGTTGATGAAGCAGATGTAGATATTTCTCTGGAATTCCCTTGCTTTCTCTATGATCCAACGAATGCTGGCAATTTGATCTCAAGTTTCTCTGCCTTTTCTAAACCCAGCTTGTACATCTGGACATTCTCAATTCAAGTAATGCTTAGGCCCAGCTTGAAGGATTTTGAGCATAATCCTACTAGCATGGAAAATGAATGCAATTGTATGGTAGTATGAACATTCTTTAGCACGGCTCTTCTTTGCTATTGGGATGAAACCTGACCTTTTCCAGTCCTGTGGCCATTGCTGAGTTTTCCAAATTTGCTGACATATGGAATGCAGAAGTTTAACAACATCTTATTTTAGGATTTGAAACAGCTCAGCTGGAATTCCATCACCCCCACTAGCTTTGTTCATAGTGATGTTTCCTAAGGCCCACTTGACTTCACACTCCAGGATGTCTGGCTCTAGGTGAGTGACCATAGCATCATGGTTATCCCAGTCATTAAGACCTTTTTTTGTATAGTTCTTCTGTGCCTTCTTGCCAGCTCTTCTTAATCTCTTCTGCCTCTGTTAGGTCCCTACTGTTTCTATCATTTACTGTGCACATTCTTACATGAAATCTTCTTGAAGAGATCTCTAGTCTCTGCCATTCTGTTGTTTTCCTCTATTCCTTTGCACTGTTTATTGAAGAAGGCCTTTTTATCTTTCCTTGACATTCTTTGGAAATCTGCATTCATTGAGTTGCATATATCTTTTCCTTTCTCCCTTGCTTTTTAGCTTCTCTTATTTCCTCAGCTATTTGTAAAGCCTCCTTAGACAACTACTTTGCCTTCTTACATTTCTTTTTCTTTGGGATGGCTTTGGTCACTGCCTCTTGTACAGTGTTATGAAACTCTGTCCATAGTCCTTCAGGCATTCTATCAGATTTAATTCTTTGAATCTTATCAATGAGTAAATGAGTAAATGAGTAAATGAGTAAATCTACGTATTTACCATCTTTCCCCTTATAAAAAAGGTTTGTCTAGTTCAGCTATAAATAGTTAATATAAATTCAAGCCACCATTTTTAAAACTTAAGAAAGAACATTTACTCAGACTTAAATTTTAATTTTGATATCAGCCTATTGACATTAATCTGGAAATGTATATCAACTCTATGGTTCAAATTGTCTAAATAAACTGGCTAGCCTAATTAGTTGGATGCTAAATTAATGAAGTCAAGAACATAGGTTCAAACAACCCCTTACCCTCCATGAATGTTTTACAAAGGAATATCACTTGTACTGAAAAGGGTTTGTTTAAAAAGTTTGTATTTATGAATTGAGAAAAATTACTCAAAAAACATTTCTAGCGGACAGCAGAATATACCATCTACTGTTTAAATTTCCCAGATAAATATTTCTTCCTGCTTCAATTTATTTCACATATACTTTTCTGAGTCCTATACTTCTGTTTGAGGAAAGGTGTTACAGGTAAATGCTATGAATCCACTGTACATTAAAATGTACCATGTATATATACTCAAAAACTTTTATAGCATTTGTGGAAATTTTCAGATCTGAAACTTATCCATGATTAAGTTAAAAATCTTTACCTCAAAATACTAACTATGAATTTGGACAATCTCCCCACAGGTTATTAAATGCTCATTTATTTCCTTTTCACATTCATTTCCCCTCATTTTCCCTCCATATCTTTTATTTTTCACTCATATTTTCTCTCCATTTCTTTCCTTATTCAGGCAAAATGTGCATTTCTGCCTTTCAGGTGCATCAGATCTAGCTTCTTTATCCTCACATAAATAAAGAAGATGAATCAATCAGCTGCAGCGAAAAACACATTCTCAACCTGAGACCTATGTTAGTATTCCTCACAGTTCATCCAAGTATGGTCTATGTTTCATTTATTCTTATAAATAAAAGCATTTTCACAAGTGAAATAAAATAAGCTTAAGATTACACATTCAGAGGTGTAGACGAGCTTGCCAGAGAAGAAATGGTATTATTTCCTAAAATTAATGCTTAAAATTTCAGTGCTAGAACACCTTTCATCTCTGACAATCTTAGGTTTAATCATTCATTAGAGGCCTCTCTCCAGTGTGCCTGAGGGCATGATACTGAATGAACAAGAGGATCTGAAATGAAAGAAGCCAAGTCCTATGGAAGTAGGAGGCTCATTGAATCACCACAAGTATTCATCACAGACTTTGGCAACAACACAACAATGCAGAGAAGACTACTCAACAGCTTAAGGCAAATACTGCACCTATTGTTTAAAAGCCTGATTCTGGTCGGAGGCCAATGGTAGCAAATGGTACTTTCGTTTAACTTGGATGCCTGTACAGCTAATCTTTCAGTAACATTACTGTGTTTTGGAGGACAGGTCTATTCAAGACTAATTTCTTCCACACGCTTCTATTTATAGACAGAAATGATTTAAAAGCCTGTATTAAGTAAAATTTCTTTGATTCAAGAAAGCTATTCAAACATTATATAAAGACAACTAACATTTTAAAAAGAGGAAGACCTGCAATTCAGTGAAGATATACAGAAACCAAGCTATATTCTATATATAAACTTCAAGCAGCAAGACAATAGAATAGTAAGTAGATAATAATAAAAGTCAGACACAACTTATCAACGAAACAACCACCATAAATATTTATTGAAGTTTCACTGTAAGCCAGGCAATACATGTAAAGTATCCAGCAACTGATCCTTACAATTTCATTATTAAGTAGGTGCTATTATTATCCCCATTTTAGAGATGAGGAACTGAAGCTCAGAGGGGTTAGGCAATTTGTTCAAAGTTGCAAAGCTAGTAAGTGGCATAAGTTGGATCTGAACGCAAGCTGGCTTACCTCAGAAGCCCAAGTTCTTATTGACAACCAAAGAATCACTGTCCAACAGAAATATAATGACCATATGTATAATTTAAAATTTTCCAATAGTCACATTGAAAACTATGAAAATAAATCATTTTACTTAGTTCAATATATCTAAAATATCATCATTTCAGATGTAATCGAGGTAAAATTATTACTTAAGCATCTTCCATTATATTTTCATATTAAGTTTGTCTTTGAGATCTTTCCTGGTAATTTAGTAGTAAAGAATCTGCCTGAAAAGAAGGAGATGTGGGTTTGATTTCTGTGTCAGGAAGATCCTCTGGAGAAAAGAATGGCAACCCAGTCCAGTATTCCTGCCTGGGAAGTCCCGTGGGCAGAGGAGCCTGGCGGGCTATAGTCCATGGGGTCGCAAAAGAGTCAAACACAACTTTGCGACTCCACAACAACATTTTACACTTACAGCTTGTCTCAGTTTGAACTAGCCACATTTCCAGTGCTCAGCAGTCAACTATAGCTGATGGTTATCATACTGAAAAGTTTGTCACTAGACAATTAATTCACTGAGCAAATATTTCTTGAGAGCTACTGTATGCCTGTGTGCATGCTATCAGACATGCAAAGCGAGGTCCTCCTCTAATGAAGTTTACTTTCCTTGGAAAGAAACAGCAAAGAAGTAAATATACCCATAATTAAGCAATTAAAACTATCAGACAGTGATCCATGCTATAAGGAAAACTAGGACAATGTAATGGAGAATCATTAGGCGACTCCTCTGCATTGGGAAGATCCTGTAGGAGTGACGTTCCTGAGGTATCTGAACTTATTCTGAGCATCATATGCTACAGAAAAAAAGAGAGTGCAGGACGCAGACCCACAATAAGCATGACTGACCTAATGAGTTCTACTCCTTTCTGTGGTGTAATTCTTTGTGCCTGCAACAGCATATTCAAATACCTTCCACGACTCCTGGCATAAAAATGACATGACTTTAGTGGTCATCTTCCTCAGAGGATATTGAAAGTTTTAGTGAAATAAGGGCTACATACCTCTGATGGGGACTTAACTGAAAGAAAATAACAGCACTGCTTAAAATATTTAAGTTATTATCATGTGGTCTGAAGAAAGGCCAAGATGGAATGAAAATAGAATAACTGACTTGCATACTATTAACTTCATTTTATTTCATGCATCTCTACTCTTTTTAGAGCTCTTTAAAAACCCCTCTAGGCATACAGACATTTAATTTATGTTACACTAACAAATAAGGGAATACCTGACTTCTTAAGTGAGATCATATGAAAATCACTAGACCCTGGAGAAATACATACTTAATGATAAAATGCATTAAAATCGGATGCAGTGTTCTAGCTTAAAACAGAAGAAGATAGGCTTTTTCCCTTAAAGTACCATTTAAAATTATTTTGTGTTGCGTAAAAGAGCAGTTAACAGAGTCAACTTTGATTTTCAGTGTATGATGAGAATTGATAATAATAGTAAAAAGCATAAGAAAGTCACACTTACTATAGATTGTCAGTTTTATATCCTTGGATTGTTTGCCAGCTGCATTAGACACAGTACACTGGTAGCGCCCCTTGTCACTTCTTCGTGCATTCTTTAAATGTAAAACTTGTCCTCTCTCTAGAATTTCAATATTAGAGTCTCCCAAAAATAAAGGCCTAGAAAAAATACAAATTTATTCTATGGATCCATTTTCATCTTCCTAAACATTTTCTGTTTTATTAATCACAACAGAAATCATTAAGTTGTATTTTTTAGTAGGAATCTAAAAAATGCAATGATATGATTAAGTAGTCCTGTTCAGAAGAATGGAATTATTAAATTACTTTATTAATGAAAACATTTTATTTCATTCATTCACCGCCCCCCTTTTTTAAAATTTATATAGATAAATTTTCTACCATCATTCAGAAAAGAAAAACTAAGTGTATAGGAGCTTTAAGTCAAGCAATATTATTTGTAAACTAATACTATAATACCTGGAAATATATTCACAATATATAGTTATTACTAACTAAAGACAATGATGTCAACTTTCCTAATAAGTAGGTATTATAATAAATATGAATGTTTTCATAATCATTAATACTGGAAGATATTTACCCCAAAGGTAGTTCATATATATTTGTCAAGGAGTCTTTTTCTACTGTTCAGTCATTTACCAACTACTATTATGTGACTGCTTTACTTTTGGTAGCAGCTTTATTTAATACTTAAAACATGGCTATTAAAGCCTATGATATCTTAAGAGTCATACTTTTAAAATCCCATTGATATTCTTTCAGGAAGACCTATATCTTGTTTTTAAAAACCTGCATGGAATTTGCCACATGATAAATGAATGCAGTGCTGTATTAAAAGTCACTACTAAGACTAGAAGATTAAAGAAAACACATTTAATTTTCTGCGGGAGCACCCCTTACTATTCCTTGGTATAACACTTTGCTTGAAGTTTCCCTAAAACTGACAGAATAAAGTACCTTACTTTAATGTATTCTGTTTAAAGAAGTGGGAATACTTGATAATGCTACTCAAATTTAAGCAACTTTAAAACTTTCACTGATTGCTCACTATGCATGTAACATAAAAATTGAAACAAAAAAAAGGCATTATAATGAGAAAAGGTCTTCTTGGTTTATTGCCACAACATGAGTCTTTCCTGTTACTATTGTCAGTTTGTGTTCTTTCACACATTTTTTCTAAACGTTTTCACTCATAAGCGTATTGCCAGAGGAATCTCAAGTTGTTATACATAAATGGCATTGTATTATTGTTCTATTTTTCTTTTAACTTTACAATAGCTATGGAGATAATTTTGGGACCTATAGCTTGATTTTCTTTTTAACTGCTGTTCAGTGCTTCACAATATGACAACACTGTATGTCACCTATCCATTCTCCCAAGGGCAAGCTTTAAGCAGTTTTCACTTTTCTGCCATCACTCTTTCAGAGAGAATTAACATACAAGCCTTCCTATGGAACAGACAATTGACTTCCCTCCCTAGACAGGATAGACTTCCCTCCCTAGACAGTATAGACTTCCCTCCCTAGACAGCATAGACTTCCCTCCCTAGACAGTATAGACTTCCGTTCCTAGACAGTATAGACTTTCGTTTCCTAGAAGCATAATTGCTGTATTAGAGCATATGAGCATTTAAAATTTAATATATATCAACAAATTGGCTTTCAGAGTACTAATTTATTGATACCTTGTTCCATCAGAGTATTATATCCTAATCTACTGCACTTTAAGACAACAACTGTTATTTTTCAAACTTCTACTATTTTTTTTTGCCAAACTGATCTATGAAAAATAGTCATGTTATCTTTGCTCACTTTCTACAAATTATTGAAGGTGAGCATCTTTTAAAACATTTATTTCTTAACTATATAACCTTCTAGTTGCCTGTTTATACCCTCCATACATTTTCCTATGTTGTCTTTCTTGACATATAAAAACTTTTTATACAATCCTTTGGTTCATACATTGTAAACCTTTACTTTTTGATACTTGAGTCTTAGGTACCTAGTTTAGAAATTATAAAAATACACAAACTGTAATAAATAAGCTCTCATGAGCAATACAAATCATTGCACCTATTATCAATGTGGGCAAATCTCAGCAGCCCTTGAAGTCTGGGAAACATTTAATTGCTCTTTAGGGGGCGTTCTTTTTGCCCATATGTTAAACTATCTTAAGTATTTATCTTGATGTCACAAGCAAATTTCATTTTTTAATAATTCACAAAATTCCATGTAAACACAAAATTAGTTCTTTATTTGGATCTTGCATTTCTTTATTTGTTGCTCTTCACGTATATTTGTGCTTAGTCACTTCAGTCGTGTTCAACTCTTTGTGACCCTACGGACTGTAGCCTGCCAGGCTCCTCTGTCCATTGGGATTCTCCAGGCAAGAATATTGGAGTGGGTTACCATGCCGTCCTCCAGGGGATCTTCCTGACCCAGGAATCGAACCTGCATTGCAGGCGGATTCTTTACCAGGAAAGCTACCAGGAAAACCCGTGCATATACTCAGTGTATAACAAATTGAATTTCTCCATGTCTCTAAAATAAATTCCTGCATGTTTAAAGCATCTTATAATTCATAAACTTGAGACCATTTGTGAATATTGCTTTTCCTTCATGTTCACTTAATAGCACTCTAGATGGTAAGATAATTAAGAGGGAGAAAATCCACATCTATTTACAAACAGCTTGACTTGCAACAAATACAGAAAAAGTACTCACTTGCCATCTTTGAACCAGTGAATAACGGGAAAGGGGGTGCCTTTCACCTGGCATTCAAGGGTGGTATCCTGGTTCAGGACGACTGAAACTTCACCAGGGGAGCCAGCACCTACTATGGTGGGTGGGACTTAAACAAAGATATTCTATCATGAAAATCTATGACTTAGCAAGGAGAGTAGAGGAGGGAGAGAAGATAATGATTTCTATAATATTTCAACAAGTTCTTAATGTCAAAAATAAAATATCATGCAATAATCCCTTTTCATATCACATCTGTAGACTCAAATATCAAACTTAAATATAGGAACACATTCATGAAAGATCTGACAGCAGAACAATTACTTAGAAGAATGGTGGTAATAAAGAATTCATTTCGAGCAACATTAAATCAATGCACAAAAGGAGTTTAGAATATAAATGAGCAGTGAAGCTCATATAATGAAATTTGCTATGGCTACACATTTTAAATAATGAATGACATAGTCAACAACAATCTGATAATGTTCAAATTCTACATATTATACCATAGTGCTGTTTGAAATATACCACCCTTGTCTCTTTTAAAGGCCTTCTATGCTAAAATTGCATGTCAGATAAAATGTGAAAAGATTCACATTATATCTCATGTGAAAAGGTGCTGGTTTTTATTCTTAGAATTACCAAGCATATTAAAGAGCTCCCATAAACTTCCCTGATCTTCAAATCCTCTCCCTTCACATCATGTTATGGTGATTAACCTGCATCTTCAGAGCCAAATGTTGTGCTGTGCTTAGCCACTCAGTCATGTCCAATTCTTTGGGACCCGAGGAACTGTAGCTCCCCAGGCTCCTCTGTCCATGGGGATTCTCCAGGCATACTGGAGTAAGTATACTGGAGAACTCCTCCAGGGGTTCTCCCCAACCCAAGGATTAAACCCAGGTCTCCCACACTGCAGGAGGATTGTTTTACCATCTGAGGCACCAGGGAATGATCAGCCACTAAAAAGTATCAAATGCCAGAAGGGGTGGGTGGTGATCAAATTTGTTTTAAGACCACGCTGGCTTCCAAATGAAGATCAGATTCCAGTAGCAAAGAGTGGATGAAGTGGACTTATTAGGAGACTATTACGTTAATTCAGTTTATAATTAACATGGGATTAAGAAGCAGATTTAACAGGATGTAGACAAATTCACAGAGTTGGGAAGAGGGAGTTAGGAAGAATCAGTGCCAGAATCACTGCAGCAGAAGCAAGTGGTAGTATGGAGGTGATGGTCACTACGATGTGGGTCACTGAAGGTGACCAGAACAGACATTTACTGAGACCTTTCTGTTCTCTATGTAGCTAAGATATTGAGCTAAAAAAACCAAGATACTGGGGAGGAGATTAGACATACAGCCTGAGAGCTCAGAGAAGAAGTCTGAGTTGGAGATAAAAATGTGCAAGTCATCAGCACACAGACAGCAGTAAAAGTCATGAGAGTAATGAGTACCAAGAGAAATAATGCCAATGAGACTGATGACAGAAAGATTACTTTGTTTTTATAGCCGATACTTATAGATAATAATGGTAATTTTGGTAGAGGATGCAAAGTACTTCAGGCTTTGACAACACTTATGAGACAGAATTTTTATGTTATAGCAGTTTATGAATGATCACTTTAACACAGGATCATTCCCAGATGTCATTTCCATTCCAGACTTACAAATCATATGTCCTTTGATGACCAAAATACTGAACAGGAAGGAAGTCAATTTATCACAAAGTGAACTTTAATCAGCAAAAATAATTTCACAAGCTAAACTTATGAAAATTCTAATTTATGATTAGGATTCAAACACTTTAAATATTTTAAACACCAATTTATTACAGTTTCAGCCTGTTCTCAGAATTCTCCCCACTTAATTAGAATTAGGGCTGAGGTAATTTAGTTACAGAAATTATTCAGAATGCAGAGGAGGGTGAATTTGTTACATTTATCAGTTCAAGTACAACCCAGGAGCTTCAGAAGAGGTCAGCAAATGACTGAATTTTACTCTGCATTGTGACTTCCCCGGTGGCTCAGACGGTAAAAGTGTCTGCCTACAATGCGGGAGACCTGGGTTCAACGCCTGGAGAAGGAAATGGCAACCTACTCCAGTACTCTTGTCTGACACGACTGAGCAACTTCACTTTCTTTCTTATCCTCCATAGTTATCTCCCAAAGAATTCCCTGACCACCTCAATAGAGAAAAGGACAAGAGCAGTAACTTAGTATTTTATGTATAAGTACCATGTACCCAAAGACGTCACTATATGATAAATAACAAATATCTACAAACTTTCTATATCATATAGTTCTGATTAACCAATATTAAAGACAAAACTAATAAGATTAAAATGAATGCTATTTCTATCAAATTTTCATCTCTTTAGCTCTTTATTGCAGTCAGTGCTATGCTATAAAATACACATCTGAATTGTAGTTTTTGAAAATATTTTCCTTACCTAGCACATCAATGTTAAAATGCTTTTGAGAAGTGCCTGCAACATTAATTGCTTTACAGGAATATCTTCCTGCATCCTCTGGAGAGGCTCTGAAGATCTTTAACATCTTCCCATTGTTTACAATCTGAATACTGCTGCTCTCAGTCACCTTTTAAGGCCAAAAAGGTCAATGTTATTTCCAATCCTAATAAAAATGTCTAATTAAAATTTGAAGCAAAATTTTTATATTGCTATTAATAAGACAGTCACATCTGAATGATTAATTTCAGAGGCAGAGGCAAAGATGTATGCATATTTGGATGTCTCCATTTACCTGAACATCATCTTTATACCACATAATGATGGGAGATGGAGTACCTTCAACTTCACAAAAGAGACTGGTTGGCTGGTTGACCAACACGGACACATTTGTTACTTGTTCTTTATCTTTAATTACTGGAGGAACTGCAAAAAGTGAGGAACTGTAGTTAGCTTAAAATAAATATTACATATAGTTTCTTTACAAAGGACTTTGGAAAGCAAATCTGAGGTATTTGGTAGCTAGAAAAGATTGGTCATACTTAAGCAAAGCTTTTATTATGAAATGAAGAGTCTTGACAATATATTTATAAGTAACTCACTAAAGTTTTACTTTAATTATTCAGCTATGAATTAAAACTAAAAATGTATTAAAAATGAAAAAATAATTCAGTTATGTATTAAGGATAAATTTAAGGGAGAAACTATTTTTCACATACCACTCAAAATGCAAACTGCTCGTCTCAAGTTATGTGGGACTACTTTGCTGATAAGAATGAATATTGCCCAGTATTTATGGAAGCCAATATCCATTAAATTTTTAAGTGCATATATTCTTTGACTCATGCAAAGTGCCACATGTACATGATTTTCACTGAAGCATTACTTAAAATAGCATACAACTGGTACCTCACTAAATGTTCATTATTAATATCACAGGAAGCTAAGTCATGGTACAGTGTGATCCTAGTTAGGCATAAATAAGAGTTAGGAATATTGAATAATTTCTAAAATAGAGTATTCAGTGATACATGCAAGGTATGGAGTAATGGATAAAATAGTCTACTATAAATTCTTTTTATATGTTAAAAAAAGGATGAAATATATATTCATATTTCTTCATTTTTGCATAAAACACCTCTGGGAAGATACACACACATACCCCCCTAACAACTTTCCTTGCCCATAGGGAGGATAAAGTAGATTGCTTAGCTCAGGGCCAAGAGACTTTTGACTTTGTATCTTTTTCTACCATTTGAATTTTCAATGATGCAAAATCACAATAAAAAATTATATGAAATTTTAAGTCAAATGAATAAATGAAGTTAGACTACTACTTTTAAAATTGATAACATGTCCTTTTATGTAAATATTAAATGATACTACACTGAAAGAAAAACATATAAAGGAAGTTGACCAGTTTACATATTCAGTTATATGATTTTATCTGTATTTACCATGGACCTTGAGGTTAAACCTTCTTTCTGTGGTTCCAGCCTCATTGACTGCCACACAAATATACTCCCCATTGTCATATGGTGTAACAGAAGCAATAACCAACAACGTGCCGTCTTCTAATATAGAAATACCAGGCTCTCGGCCTGTCAGCTCTCTACCATTCCGCAACCATTTGATGGTTGGTTTGGGGGTACCTGAGAAAGAAATTAAAGCTTTGTGATATTTTACAACAAAATTAGAAATCACTATTAAAATCAACTATCTTGAGGAGAAATAAGATATCTGACGATTATACTATGTACCCATATGTACTTTCAATATATGGAATTTTGAAGAGACTATGGTATGTGATTTCTCTATTCCTGATTGGCTTTAAAAGATCTAAGATCTCCAGTGTAAAATTTGATCAAAGTCGTTTTTATCAAGACATTCAGATGATAGTAAGCAAAACACTTTCTTGAGTGAAACCATGGTATTAATGAGGGAAAAAGCTATTTTAGTTAAATAGACTAGAAATAGGCAGAGCCTTGGGGTGATAATAAAGGAAGAGCAAAAATAAGATACTCTCAGAGGAACAGAATGTGAAGCTTATGCAAACACAAAGAGGAAGCGAATGATGTACAGAAATGACGCTTCATCATTCACATTTTAAACAGTCCTGATAGAGCAGAGATAAGGAACATCTTCTGAGGATCCCATTCTGTTCAGGAGAGGGCAAAGACTGATTCTTGAGTTTTTATACTGAAAATAAAGTTGAGAAAGCAGTGAGCAGAACGGCTTTCCTGGATTTTTTCATGGCAAACAGAGTGAATGGAAGTTATATGAATAAAAGTGATAAAAACCATCTTAACATGCATCATGGAGCCAAAAGGACACAGTGAAAATAGACGAACGCTAACTCTATAATGTGAATCTATTTATACAGCAAAGAAGGTGCCAGGCACTATTCTAAGTCCTTTCACCTTTTACTTAACTTATACAAGAAATAAAGCACATTAAGTAAAATCAATATATGGTATGAGACATGGCTAATAACCTTCAAGCACAATAAAAACGGAGAAGAACAGAGAATGGTCATATATCAAAGACAAGTACACAAATGGCAGGAATACAGAGGATGTATCATTAAGATTAAACTCAAATTGAGACACACTATTATAAAAATGACTGATTATTAATGACTGAATTATAAAAACAACTATATTTATGGGAAAAAAATAAAACAAAAATAGTGGCATATTTCACTGACCTCACTGTAAGATGCTGACTGATGAAGAAGAGAATATAAAACTGATGGACTACAACTGCACATGTCGCCAAGGATAAAAGGGGGTTATAATCATTTCCTTACATCCTACTTATTCCTTCATGGACTTCTCAAACTTCTCAACTAGTATTTGTTAAGGTAACAAATGAAAAACCAAATTAAGCAAGCATAAGAAACAACTTGTATTATCTTTACTTTCTCAATGATAGAACAACCATGGTTAAGATTAAATTCATGGCAAAGATGATGAAAAGGTGCTAAGCTAGAAGGGGATGACAAAGGATGAGATGGTTGGATGGCATCACCGACTCAATGGACACGAGTTTGAGCAAGCTCCAGGAAACGGTGAAGGACAGGGAAGCCTGGGCATGCTGCAGTCCATGGGGTCACAAAGAGTCAGACATGACTGAGCCACTGAACACAACAATTTTAAATTAACACAAGAATTCTACCACAGGTGAAATAGGAAACTAGGAAGAGGTAGTATATCAAAATGGAAAAGGGACATTCAAGTCAGCTTGTAAGTCAGGGATTCAGCAGAGAGTACTAAGCAGCAGTACCACTGGCAGGGCTCCCTTGGTAGTGAGCACCCACGGAACTTATTTGAACCTACCTTTCCCAAGGATTCTTCTCCAGGTCTTGCCTACCACCCCACTGACCCTAGGAATGGTGGTGGTGGTTTAGTTGCTAAGTCGTGTCCGACTCTTGAGACCCCATGGTCTACAATCTGGCAGGCTCTCTGTCCACGGGGATTCTCCAGGCAAGAATACTGGAGAGGATTGCCATTTCCTTCTCCAGGGGATCTTCCCAACCCAGGGATTGAACCCATGTCTCCTGCAGTGCAGGCAGATTCTTTACCCCGAGCCACCAGGGAAGCCATCATTGACCCTAGGAATAGTTACTGACAACTCTTTACATATCTGAAGAGCTTATTAGAGTTATCTTTTTTTGAATGCTGGTAGAAAATAATCACTGATGAGAGATCTTGTTAAGAGATGCAAAAACACGCTATAGAAACAGAGAGAGCTGTAAGGTCCTTCAACTTCCACTGTCTCCAGAACAACGACTAAGAGGCTCATGTGGGAGCATGGATTTCTCCAGGAGATGATGGAAAGGATACTGCTTGGTTTTTGCCAGAATTAGTACAGGCTCATTTGAGTCACTGAATACGAACATTATGTGAAAGAGAGAATATTTTGGGCCACCTATTGGGCATCCAGGGTAAGGCAATAGTGACCTTTTTTATAGGCTTTGGAGGAGAAAGAATAACCATCTCCTTCCAGGAACCATGATGGGATAGAAAGTCCAGAAATTCAGGGAAAGGAGGAGTTTGGACAAGCACCAGAGAGCCAAGTTACCACCTGGTTCCAGAATTACCAGTAGAGGATAAATCTAGAAAGGAGTTTTTAGAAAAAAAGAGTAACAATTCATACCCCTGACTGAGATAAATATGCAATATTTTGAATAGCCCTGTCACATTATAAACAGAAATCTTGTCAGAAATAAAATGAACTAAGTAACAGGAAGGAGCATGAACGAAAAGGAAAACATACCAGATTAGGCAACTCTGAAAGAACAGAAGGTATTTCCAGTGAAGGAAAGAAAACTCCTGGAGGGAAGAATACCTAATTTAAAGACTTTTTATTTGAAAGAAGTGTTAGTTTCCACTTTGCACAAATGTTATAACAAGGACTGACAAGTAGAATTTAATGATGCCTGGGGTTCAATACAGAATTCTAGAACAATACAATATTATGCCAATGCCCACGTGACCAAGCAGTACACACCTTTTGCAGGACAAGGAAACGCAATGCGTTGGTTGGCCACTCTTTCTTGGAATGGAGTGTTATATGGAGGCTCCAGGTCTTCCAGAATAGGTGGTTCTATTAGAAAAATAAATGCATTATCACAGGCTTTCCTTGGGCAATACTGAACTCTTCTGAGGCTACGTATGACACCTGCTTCTCTTTTCCTGCCTTTCCACTGGTAGTCTCCCTGATAGGAATGCCTTTCCTCCTGATTGGACATGCCCGACTGCTTCTTCAATAAGATTTCACTACACTTATCACCACCCCAGAGAAGTCCTCATGAAAATTCAATCTACGGTAGCCAACTGCTGGGAGCATCACCCTATTTTAAATTTCTACAAAGCACGTCTCACAATCTGTTATTTCTTATTTGCCTGCTTGCTTTCTGCCTACTTACAGTCATGAGAGCAGGTGTTTTTCCTCTGTCAGAATCTTCTCACTGCCCAGATCACAACAGTAACCTGGCAGGAACTTGATAAACACTTGCTGCTTAAAGGAATAAAGATTAATCAATCTGGTGGGGGAGGGGTGCACCGTGTGGCATGTGGGATCTTAGTTTCCCAACTAGGGAGCCAACTCATGCCCCTGCAGTGGAAATGTGGAGCCCAATCATTGGAGCAGTAGGGAATTCCCCAAAGATTCATCTTTAAACCCTCAATATAAGGCCATCATTAGAGGGAACAGTGGACCTCGACTTTCTAGGGATTAATCCTGAGTACACCTTACTACTATAAGCTAAATCCTACTCCAATCAACTGTGCCCACAATTTCTTCCAAACCGAAAACAGTGGGTGGGGTACTTATCTAGGATTGTTTCCACTATCTGCATCATCCACGGCAACTCCATTTTCAAAGGTAAACAATTTACTAACATATAGTTTCATTTCATTTCTGGAATCATTTTCCTTTCAAAGACAACTAGAAAGTCATAAAGCTATAAAGAAGTCTTCTGAAAGTGATCCAAGACTAAGCAAGACTGTATCTTCTGCGCAGACTCCAGGGTTTTTCCCCCACTCCCCACCCCACCATACATATATTTTCCTAGGACCCAAATCACCTTGAACATGTAGTGTTATCTCTGTCTCATCACTGCCTGCTATGTTAGTAGCGACACAGGTATATATGCCAGCATCTGAGAGCACCGCTTGTTTGATGCTTAATGCCCCATCTGGATGAGTAATATGCTGCAGGCCATCAACCAGCACAGCGCTTCCACCTTTAGCCCAGGTGATAACAGGAAGAGGTGTTCCTTGAGTGCTGCATGGAATGTCCACTCTTTGACCGACTTGGACTTTCATAACTTTAGGGCCACGCTGTATCTTTGGAGGCACTGGAAACAATGACTAAGTATTAATAATCCAATTTTTAAAAACTTCCTTCCTTTCTTCACTTTAAATGAGACCTCCTCACCAAGACACAGCATGGGAAAGTAGAATCATCTCAGGCTGGGGACCCAGGCTCTGGCCACTTACTAGCTGTGTAATCGAGGGCGATTCAGTATACTGTGTGAGGCCTGTTTCCTCGCTAATCCAGACAAAATAACCTCTTCAGTACCAATGCACTGCAAGGATTATGGGAAAGAATGAATTTAAACTTCTCATTCCAAACTCGAGGAATACTAAGCAATTAAGGATGCCAGATTTCTTACATAAATAACGTAAGACTTAAAGGCCTCTAAAATGGCAATCCAGTTGATTTCTGTAATAGAGTAAAACAAAAAGTGTTTCTCTCCACGGACTCTTAGCTTCTGTTCTCTTTATGGAAGATTTAACCAGACAGTAAGAACTATTTCTCATAATAGCTTTCACTTATTTCAGAGAAGAAAATCAAGATAAAACTTCTATTATTTCCCTTTATCCACTTCCTTCAGAATTGTAAATGAGATAATTTATCAAAAATAGTGTTAGGTTCCAAATACATGCATTGTGAACTATAAAATCAAATTGATTCCTAAGGATAGATTAGAACTTATGTACTTTACATCCCTGAAAGATCCGATTCCTCTGTCATTTTGTTAAAACTTAATATTTAAACAAGATATTCTAAAGGTTTCATTTGTAACAATCTTTTAAGCTGATAGTATACAGGCGTACTTCATTTTATTTTTACTGTGCTTTGCTTTATTGCACTTTACAGAAAATGCAATTTTTACAAATGGAAGTTTTATGGCAACCCTACATTACCAAATGATGTTCAGCATTTTTAGCAATATTTTTCAAATTAATATTGTATGTATTATGCTCAATGCACATACATTGTTTTTAAAGCCATAATGCTATTATTGCACACTTAGTGGACTAGAGTATAGTGTAAACATAATTTTGATAGGCACTGGGACACCAAAAAAATCTGTGTGACTCACTTGATTGCCATATTCATTTTACTGAGATGCTCTGGAACCAAACCCATAATACCTCCAAGATTTGCCTGTATTATTATCATCATTTTATGAAAAAAACATTAAAGATAAAGAGGGTAGGTTTTACCTAATGCCCTAGAACTAGTGAATGACAGAACTCTCAGAGGATTTTATATCCCACAGTCAACAGGACACTAGTGTAGTGACTGATCTGAGAGTGAAATCAGGTCAAGACTATGTGAGAAAATTTCTTCTCTTATTTGAATGCATGGCATAGAATATGTGCTCACTAAGCATATGTTGAATGAATGAGTAATTAGACTATGACAAATTGGGGGAAGAAAGTACACTACCTAGAAAATTTTAAAGTAGTTAAAGAACCCCAGGAGCAGAATGTTTTCAGTGGTTGAGCTCTATAAACATTGAAACTGACCATTTAAATGCTATTAAACACTTCCTTGACCATTTGCATTTGCTTCCACAAGAACCCATCAGCCTAAATGCATTTCTTTTTTTTTTTAAATATGCTTTAGCATTAGAATGAATTACTTATTTTTATTTATTTATTTTTTTATTTTGGCTACACTGGGTCTTCATTGCAGCATTTGGGCTTTCTCTAGTTGCAGAGAATGGGCTCTAGAGCGGGGGTCTCAACTGCCCTGCAGCAGGTGGAATCTTATTCCCCGATAAGGGACTGAACCCACGTCCTGTGCATTAGTAGGGGTTTCTTAACCACTGGACCACCAGGGAAGTTCCTAAACATATTTCTTTTTTTACAGTGTATCAACAATACTTATAAATGACCTGTGGATGAACATCTAGTAAAATTGAGATCCAAAATTTTAATCCTGTTCACCTGAAGAAAAAGTTTCTTAACCACTGGACCACCAGGGAAGTTCCTAAACATATTTCTTTTTTACGGTGTATCAACAATACTTATAAATGACCTGTGGAAGGACATCTAGTAAAATTGAGATCCAAAATTTTAATACTGTTTACCTGAAGAAAAAGGGGAAAGTTGTTTATGGATAGGAGATAACATTTTCGAAGTAAATGAAAGAAAGTTGTGAGTCTCAGATTAAAAAATTTTTGTATAATTACTCAGTATACAATTTGAGGATAACTATCAGAGAAACTGGGACAATAGGTTTCCCAGTGGCTAGTCCACAGATAGCATATACTTTCATTTCAAAACTCACCATGGACGTTTAATTTAACGGACTGAGTCACATTCCCGGCAATATTTGTGGCGACGCAAAGATACATCCCACTATCTGAAACACGGGTCTCAGTGATCTTCATTGAACCAGAAGGGAGGAACATGTGTCTAAGAGAAGGAAGCCACAGGGCAGACCATAAGGTATGAGAATTTAAATATCCCCTAAGCAACTGCAATTCACTACGAAATGATGACTCTGCAAACAGTTTTTTAAACCATTCTCCAATCTATAACGTCATTTCTATGCACCTTAAAAGTCAGGAATTTTCATAATTATCTTGCATATTCGGTATGATGTTCTCACAAATACCAAGTTAAGTTGCTTTCACATTTAAATTTAACCTAAGGGTATGATACTGTCACATAACTGTACATCTCTTTGCTTTATTAAGTTATAACTTTACAAAGCAAATATGTTTTAATAAACTTTGAAGATACTTTGAATATATTATAGTTTTTATCCAATGCTTCATTTAAAAATTTTAAGTGCTAAAATAGAGACAAAAGAAGGTACATAAGCAGCTCTCAAATATATATTGAGAATATACACACACACACTCCTCTTATGTAATTAGGTAAACCAGATCTACACATAAAATGTTACTCTGTATACTTTATTAAAATAGCTTTAAGAGGGAGAGGGCCAAATAGACCTACCTACTATCAGGATTTTTTGTAAGTTAAGACAAATAAAGTGTGCTGTTGGCCCAGAGAACGACAAATGGATAAACAGTTAAAGATGGAGACCCCCTCATCCCCACCAAAAGACTGAAGCATATATGAGAACTCAACATTAATATGTAATATCAGAGATGATATTACAGAAAGTCAGGAAAGGACTGACTATTCAAAAATAGTGCCGGGCAAGCAGCTCTCCACACGGGAAAATAAATAAAATTAGAGCACAAATTAGTGCTATACACAAAATAAAACTTCGGAAGTATTAACATCCAAAATGTGAAAACAAATTTAAAATACTGCAATAAAACACTGCAGTTTTATTTATGATCTACTAAGGTACAAATCTGAAAAATAAACACTTTTGAGCTACACGCAAATTTTTAAATTTTGTACAACCAGTATGTGAATGTTAGCATGCTCAGTCATGTCCAACTCTTAGCAACCCCATGGACTGTAGCTCATCAGGCTCCTGAGTCCATGGGATTCTCCAGGCAAGAATACTGGAGAGGGTTGCCATTTCCTTCTCCAGGGGATCCTCCCGACCCAGGGATGGAACTAGACACCATATATAAATTAACTTGAAAGGCAAGGAGTATTCTGAGATATTTTCAACACATACAAGAGACAGATTGTTATTAAGAACAAAACTCAAATTTCTATATTCAATAATAAAAAGAAAAATAAGTCACCAGAACACTGGAGCAGGTTTAAAGATGCAATTCACAGACAACACAAACGGCCAACAAACAGGAGAAAGCATTCCAGGCCCACTGGCATTCAGTCACGTGAAAAGTAAGGTAGTTGCAAGGTACCATTTCACACTTATGTGAATGGCGAAAAACTTTAAGTCAGTCGCCACCATGCATTGTTGATAATGTGGCAACAGGTACATCTATATTCTGCTGGTGGAAGGTAAATCAGGAGTGCCCCTTCAGAAGGCAGTTAGGCAATGTCTACAAAGCTCAAAACAGGAATTCATCCTAATTAGAAATTGTGGTTTTAGGTACAAGTCTCAAAGAAACTCATGCATATGCATATAAAGAGAGACATAATAAGATATTCCCTGAAAAGTTTTGTTTCTAAAGCCAAGGGGGAAAAAAAAGGAATAAAATGTAGAAACACAAAATAAACCAGAGCATAGAGAAATTTGTATAAATAAAATGTAGAATATGTTTATGGTAATGAAAATGAATAAATTGAATCTACATGTACAAAAATGGATAAAAGTTGACTCAATAAAGCAAGCAGTAGAATAATAGGCAACACGCTACAATGGTGAGCTGAAAACATGTACATGAAACAAAATTAAAAGCAGAGAAAATATTCTATACTATCTAAGGATGTATGTATAGGCTACGCATCAAGTCTGTGGCAGTGTTTGCCCCTGAGAAGAGAGAAAGAGACTGACTGAGAAGGGGAAAGATGAAACTTCAACATTATCTGAAATAAGGTATTTCTGCTATTCAAAAATTTCAAGGCAAGTTTTTTTCTTTTTTCAAAGAAATAATAAAGTAATTCTTCATTGTTTACTTTTTTCCCTCAACAGTGGCAGGGAAACTAGAGTGGCATGAATTTATAGCTTCAAAACTATACAAATCAACAAGTCCAAGAGACAATAGCTAGAGATGATAGTTCTTATTCTGCCGGTAACTTCTGGCATGATACTGAGTTAAAACAGTAATTGATACCGTTCTTTGAGAACAAGAGGAGAAATATGGAATGCACATTGTATCATCCTTTCAGGAATTATCCTCATTCTATAAACAAAAAGTCCGAGGTTCAAAGAGACCCACTGAAAAAACTGCCAAAGTTTCAAAGAAGCTTTATGTAGTGGAGGTAAATTTAAACTCACACCTGCACGGCAACAAAAGTTGTGCTCTGAAAGTCTCTGGCATTCTGCTTTCCATGACTCTTAGCCTGTCAAATGTATTTTCAGTGGATCTTTGTTTGTTTAAGGGCTTTGGTTTAATCAAAAAGATTTGTACAAAACTACCTAATGAAAGTCAAAACCTTGATATTAGAGAACCCACTGTGTTTTATTGCTTCTCTGGGAATAATGCAATTTAATAGATAATATGCACTTTGTGCTAACAAGAATCTACATACAAATCTACATCCCCACCTCCCATTTCCATAACTACCTTGTAGAATGTACCAGTGCAAGGTTATGTCCAAAGCTCAGTTTTAGCATTTCTGTTCTTAAAGAATGATTTAGAAGGTTTACATGTTTCCTGTAGGCTCACTATAATATAAATTATCTCAAAATTTAAAATTGGGCTTCTCGATTGGGCTTTTTTTTTATACTGAGCTGCATGAGCTGTTTGTATATTTTGGAGATTAATCCTTGTCAGTTGTTTTGTTTGAAAATATTTTCTCCCATTCTGAGGGGAAGATCTAATGGATATTTCTCCAAAGATGACATACAAATGGCCAACAAACACATGAAAAGATGCTTGACATTACCAGTTATTAGAGAAATGCAAATCAAAATGACAATGTGGTATCACGTCACTCTGGTCAGAACGGCCATCAAGAAAAAAATCTACAAACAATAAATGCTGGAGAAAGTCTGGAGAAAAGTGAACCCTCCGACCCTGTTACTGGAAACGTAAATTGGTACAGCCACTATGGAGAATAGTATGGAGGTTCCTCAAAAAACTAAAAATGTAATTACCACATGACCCAGCAATCCCTCTCCTGGGCAGACACTAAGAGAAAACCATAGTTCAAAAAGATACATGCACCCCATGTTCACTGTAGCACTATTTACAATAGTCAGGATATGGAACCAACCTAAATGTCCACCGACAGAGGAATGGATAAAGAAGATGAGGTACGTACATACAATGAAATATTATTCAGCAATAAAAAGGAACAAAATAGTGCCATCTGCAGAGATGTGGATAGACCTAGAGATTATCATATGGAGTGAAGTAAGAAAGACAAAAACAAGTAGCATCAAGTATCATATAATACTGCTTATATGTGGAATCTAGAAGAATGGTACAGAAGAACTTATTTGCAAAGCAGAAATAGAGACACAGATGTGGAGAACTTATGGACACCAATGGGAAAAGTGGGGATGGGATGAACTGGGAGATTAATATTGACACATGTACATTACTGATACTGTGTATAAAATAGATAACTAATGAGAACCTACTGTATAGCACAGAGAATTCTACTCAACGTTCTGTGGTAACCTAATGGAAAGGAAATCTAAAAAAGAGGGGATAGATGTATACTTAAAATTGATTCACTTTGCTGTAGAAATGAACACAATATTGTAAAGCAACTATACTCCAATAAAAATTAATAAAAAATAAGAAGTTTTTTTTTTTGAGACATGTGAAAACCCGAACAGATACAGTCATCTGTCCCAAGATATTGTTTCACGTGTTGCAACTCATCCCAGGTCACCTACCTTGGAGAGAATGGAGAGATGAGCTGGGTTTCTTTGGCCCAGGTAATGATGGGTGGGGGTAAACTCTTCACTTCACATGGAAGGGTCACCTCTTCTCCTGCAAGGACTGAGATCTCAACAGGCTTATCCTGGGATGGTCCCCTTTGGTCTCCGAACACTCTGGGCCTTACTAAAATAAACACAAGTTTGGGAAAGGAAAGAGCACATTGAAAACAAAGCACACTTCAAGTTAAAATCAGGACGACTAATATCCTTAGATAGTTTTCAAAAAGATTCTGTTGATTTCAAAGTTTGGGGACATATCTAAAGCTTTCATAAACATTTACTGTGAGAGCTTAACAGAAAATGACTAGAACATTTTCTTTTACAGCTCTTCCTTTCAGAACACAATGAAAAGGTCCGCCAAAATGCCCTTTCAGAATCTGCCATATGTAAAGTAACCCCTCAAGGCAAAGCGCTAACCAAGACATAGCTGAGGTTTGGCTTTGCTAGGAGCCTTAACTACGTGGTGTTTCTAAAGAGGGTTGGGTGCCATAAGCATACTCCTTGGAAAAACACCATTAAATTTTTTCCAAAAGGCTATACCATTTCTCTCCCTTTAAATCAGAATCTAAAGAGAGGAGACGTAGGTTGGCAGGAAAAGTACATTTTTGTTAAAAAAAAAAAAAAAAACTATAAACTTGGGGGAGTAGTTCACTTTAGGGGTTCAGGCCTCTGGTAACATTACTTGGGAGAGAAATGTGAGTTTGGCTCAGACAGACGGCATCAGAGAACAGCCGTCCACGGCGACTCTCACCATAGACAGTCAGCTGCACTTTCCTCTTGGCGGAGCCAGCCGCATTGGTGGCGCTGCACACATACTCCCCACTCTCCTCACCGCCGGGGGACACCACGTACAGGCTTCCATCAGCCCCTGCGGAAAACTTAGCACTGCCGGCGGAAATCAGCTCGCCCTTCTGCAAAACAACAGTGAAGTGTTTTTTAAGATAATAAAGGGAGTGACTTAATGTCTGGAAGGGGAAGAGAGAGAGAGAAAAAAATCTCTAAGGGAGAAAATATTAGATTGAAAGGCTACTAATTTAAAGCAAGTTCTTTGTAAGAAAAACAAAAATGCCAAGGTGACATTTCTTCCTACTAAACCAGGTCCCCTTCATTCCAGAACTACCAAAACTGGAGAGGATGAGGAAGCGGCAAACGGCATGGGTGTTTGTGCTGAGACAGGCGCCGTTTGGAACTTTACATGAATTAACTATGGTAGTACTCACAACAATCTTATGAGTAGTAATTACCACAATCCCTATTTGACAGATGAAAGTATTAAGTCTGGGAGCTTGGTAGGATAACTTGCCCAAGGTGAAAGAGTCAGTCATTGGTAGAACTAGAAATTAAACCTGGGCAGGCAGGCTCAGGAGGCCAAACTCTCCACCTTCATTGTATTATCACAGAACAAAGGCCATTCAGGAAAGATTTTGTTTTTATATTTCCCAAAAATGCATTATACTTCTATTCAGTACCAGACACTGTGCAGTTTGGGGAGTCAGCTTTACCACCATACTTTTGGGCCCAGGAAGCAGGAATCTGAGACTTTTGATTTAATTTACAGATATCAAACCCAATTCCTCTATATTTCAGAGACTTTCAGAAGCATAAAATTAGATGATATGGCTATCTGGACAAAAACACGGTCCAAAAGGACACACGCACCCCAACATTCATTGTGGCATTGTTTACAATAGCCAAGACATGAAAGCAATCCAAATGTCTTGGATGGATAAAGATGATGTGGTAACATCAAGAAACAAGAAAAAAGCCAAATAAATAACCTAACTCTACACCTAAAACAATTAGAGAAGGAAGAAATGAAGAACCCCAGGGTTAGCAGAAGGAAAGAAATCTTAAAAATTAGGGCAGAAATAAATGCAAAAGAAACTAAAGAGACCATAGCAAAAATCAACAAAGCTAAAAGCTGGTTTTTTGAAAAAATAAACAAAATTGACAAACCATTAGCAAGACTCATTAAGAAACAAAGAGAGAAGAACCAAATTAACAAAATAAGAAATGAAAAGGGTGAGATCACAACAGACAACACTGAAATACAAAGGATCATAAGAGACTACTACCAGCAGCTCTATGCCAATAAAATGGACAACTTGGATGAAATGGACAAATTCTTAGAAAAGTATAACTTTCCAAAACTGAACCAGGAAGAAATAGAAGATCTTAACAGAGCCATCACAAGCAAGGAAATCGAAACTGTAATCAGAAATCTTCCAGCAAACAAAAGCCCAGGACCAGATGGCTTCACAGCTGAATTCTACCAAAAATTTAGAGAAGAGCTAACACCTATCTTACTCAAACTCTTCCAGAAAATTGCAGAAGAAGGTAAACTTCCAAACTCATTCTATGAGGCCACCATCACCCTAATTCCAAAACCAGACAAAGATGCCACAAAAAAAGAAAACTACAGGCCAATATCACTGATGAACATAGATGCAAAAATCCTTAACAAAATTCTAGCAAACAGAATCCAACAACATATTAAAAAAATCATACACCATGACCAAGTGGGCTTTATCCCAGGAATGCAAGGATTCTTTAATATCCGCAAATCGATCAACGTAATACACCACATTAACAAATTGAAAGATAAAAAACATATGATTATCTCAATAGATGCAGAGAAAGCCTTTGACAAAATTCAACACTCATTTATGATTAAAACTCTCCAGAAAGCAGGAATAGAAGGAACATACCTCAACATAATAAAAGCTATATATGACAAACCCACAGCAAGCATCACCCTCAATGGTGAAAAATTGAAAGCATTTCCTCTGAAATCAGGAACAAGACAAGGATGCCCACTCTCACCACTACTATTCAACATAGTGTTGGAAGTTTTGGCCACAGCAATCAGAGCAGAAAAAGACATAAAAGGAATCCAGATAGGAAAAGAAGAAGTGAAACTCTCGCTGTTTGCAGATGACATGATCCTCTACATAGAAAACCCTAAAGACTCTACCAGAAAATTACTAGAGCTAATTAATGAATATAGTAAAGTTGCAGGATATAAAATTAACACACAGAAATCCCTTGCATTCCTATACACTAACAATGAAAAAACAGAAAGAGAAATTAAGGAAACAATACCATTCACCATTGCAACAAAAAGAATAAAATACTTAGGAGTATATCTACCTAAAGAAACAAAAGACCTATACATAGAAAACTATAAAACACTGATGAAAGAAATCAAAGAGGACACAAACAGTTGGAGAAACATACCGTGTTCATGGATTGGAAGAATCAATATTGTCAAAATGGCTATTCTACCCAAAGCAATCTATAGATTCAATGCAATCCCTATCAAGCTACCAACGGTATTTTTCACAGAACTAGAACAAATAATTTCACAATTTGTATGGAAATACAAAAAACCTCGAATAGCCAAAGTAATCTTGAGAAAGAAGAATGGAACTGGAGGAATCAACCTGCCTGACTTCAGACTCTACTACAAAGCCACAGTCATCAAGACAGTATGGTACTGGCACAAAGACAGAAATATAGATCAATGGAACAGAATAGAAAGCCCAGAGATAAATCCACGAACCTATGGACAGCTTATCTTTGACAAAGGAGGCAAGGATATACAATGGAAAAAAGACAATCTCTTTAACAAGTGGTGCTGGGAAAACTGGTTAACCACTTGTAAAAGAATGAAACTAGAACACTTCCTAACACCATACACAAAAATAAACTCAAAATGGATTAAAGATCTAAATGTAAGACCAGAAACTATAAAACTCCTAGAGGAGAACATAGGCAAAACACTCTCCGACATAAATCACAGCAAGATCTTCTATGACCCACCTCCCAGAATATTGGAAATAAAAGCAAAAATAAACAAATGGGACCTAATGAAAATTAAAAGCTTTTGCACAACAAAGGAAACTATAAGTAAGGTGAAAAGACAGCCCTCAGATTGGGAGAAAATAATAACAAATGAGGAAACAGACAAAGGATTAATCTCAAAAATATACAAGCAACTCCTGAAGCTCAATTCCAGAAAAATAAACGACCCAATCAAAAAATGGGCCAAAGAACTAAACAGACATTTCTCCAAAGAAGACATACAGATGGCTAACAAACACATGAAAAGATGCTCAACATCACTCATCATCAGAGAAATGCAAATCAAAACCACAATGAGGTACCATTACACGCCAGTCAGGATGGCTGCTATCCAAAAGTCTACAAGCAATAAATGCTGGAGAGGGTGTGGAGAAAAGGGAACCCTCTTACACTGTTGGTGGGAATGCAAACTAGTACAGCCACTATGGAAAACAGTGTGGAGATTTCTTAAAAAACTGGAAATAGAACTGCCATATGACCCAGCAATACCACTTCTGGGCATACACACTGAGGAATCCAGATCTGAAAGAGACACGTGCACCCCAATGTTCATCGCAGCACTGTTTATAATAGCCAGGACATGGAAGCAACCTAGATGCCCATCAGCAGATGAATGGATAAGGAAGCTGTGGTACATATACACCATGGAATATTACTCAGCCGTTAAAAAGAATTCATTTGAATCAGTTCTAATGAGATGGATGAAACTGGAGCCCATTATACAGAGTGAAGTAAGTCAGAAAGATAAAGAACATTACAGCATACTAACACATATATATGGAATTTAGAAAGATGGTAATGATAACCCTATATGCAAAACAGAAAAAGAGACACAGAAGTACAGAACAGACTTTTGAACTCTGGGGGAGAACGTGAGGGTGGGATGTTTTGAAAGAACAGCATGTATATTATCTATGGTGAAACGGACCACCAGCCCAGGTGGGATACAAGAGTCAGGTGCTCGGGCCTGGTGCACTGGGAGGACCCTGAGGAGTCGGGTGGGGAGGGAGGTGGGAGGGGGGATCGGGATGGGGAATACATGTAACTATATGGCTGATTCATGTCAATGTATGACAAAACCCACTGAAATGTTGTAAAGTGATTGGCCTCCAACTAATAAAATAATATTAAAAAAAAAAAAAAAAAAAAAAAAACTGTATATAACTCCAACGCTTACTCTTGTCATTGAAAAAAAAATGTGTATGCAATAAACATTATCTGTGACATAAAAAAAAAAAAAAAAAAAAAAAAAAAAGATGATGTGGTAAATACATACAATGGAATATTACTCGCCATTAAAAAGAATGAACTAATGCCATTTGCAATGACATGGGTGGACCTAGAAACTGTCATACTGAGTGAAGTAAGTCAGAGAGAATTACTGCATGATATCCCTTATATGCTGAATATATATATAAAAAATAAATGATACAAATGAACTTATTTACAAAACAGAAACAGACTCACACACTGAGAGAATGAACTTACGGTTACCAAGAGGGAAGTACTGGGGGAAGGGATAGTTATAAAATTTGAGACGAACATATACACACTGCCACATTTAAAATGGATAACCAGCAAGGACCTACTTTATAACACAGGGAGCTCTGTTCAATGTTATGTGGCAGGCTGGATGGGAGAGCAATTTGGGGGAAAATGGACACACGTACATGTATGGCTGAGTTCCTTTGCTGTGCATGTGAAACTATCATGACATTGTTAATTGGCTATACTTCGATATAAAATATACAGTTTAAAAAATTAGATATTAAGGCACAATACTCTGGTTGTGTTCTAATTCTACAAACACCATATTTCATTATTATGCCATCATTTCACATTATTTTCTATCAGATTTAATTAAATTATGCCATCTTCGAAGCTATTAAACTATGGAAAAGACTTTGCCAGAAAATGTTTTTCCTTACTGCAATGAAAAACCATAAAACTTCATGACAAGGGAATAGAAGGGGGGATAAACGAGTTCACTGTTATTGTTGTTTAGTCGTTAAGTCATGTCTGACTCTTTGTGACCCCATGGTCATGGCATCCCGCCAAGCTCCTCTGTCCATGGGATTTCCCAGGCAAGAATACTACCATGGGTTGCCATTTTCTCTTCCAGGGGATCTTCATGACCCAGGGATTGAACCCATGTCTCCTACATTGGCTGGTGGATTCTTTACCACTGAGTCACTAGCAAAGTCCAAACAAGTTCACATATGTGTCTTGTTTTGGTTTTGAGACGAGTAGATGCCAAGACAAAGATCTGGACTCAGGGAACTTACTTGGAAAGTGATTCCCAGAGCCTTGAAGAGGAGGGTGGGAGAGCGATGCAAGAAGGAAGGCAGGCTAATAAAGGGTTTCACTGTCCCCGTGTGCTCTGGCACTGGATTTGCAAGCTCAGCGTGTGCTGGGGCTCCTCTGAGACACTATGCACATAGACTCAGAAGGGGTCACCTGATAGATGAGAAATGGGGCATATATATTGGACATCTCCCCCTCCCAGCAGTTAATGTTCCTGTACTTCCTGACCACTCAGCAGGAGCTTGCTTGCGCAACTTGAAGAAAGCCCTGAGTCCCCAAACTAGAGAGGTACATGCATGAAGGGTGACCCTGGCAGACAGCACGGAGCTGTCCACCAGAGCTACACTGAAGTCAAAATGGCTTGGGATCAACCACTGATAGGGAATAAAAAAAGGATCTGCTGAAACACGTGAAATGCTCAGAAAAATGCCTAGCCCACAGAATGTGCTATATTAATGTTCTCTGTTGTGTGAACACTACTTAAGGATCAAATAGGTGAATGCACTAAGGACATTTTAAGGTCACTTCCAAGAGGTAAGACTGCATGGTTTTTTCTTTCTATAATATCCTATAGGAGAGTGACAAGTTCCAGGTATGACTAAAAACATTCAAATGTTGTTGTTACAGTACATGTCATTAACAAGCACCACTAAATGCATCCTTTACCTTGGACCAGGCAATAGATGGTTTGGGAATTCCACTTGCTTTGCAGGGTAAAGTTACTGGAATGCCTTCAATGGTACTAAGGATCTGCTGTCCATGCTGAATGGTTGGCAGAACTGGAAAAGGAAGCAATACGCAGAATCTGAGTGCCTACCCTTCCATTTTGCCTGACAAGTTTAAAGCAGAACTTTTTCAAGATAAACCAAATATTTAGAAGAACTAGCAAAGACAATCCTTTCTGTTAAAATGTAGGGTCATTTGTAAGGGAGTGTGATAAAGTAAATACAAGAGTTACAATCTGAACAATTTAAATAAAAACTTAAAATGAAGTAGTAAATTATGTGTAATATGGTTGATTTTCCCAACAAAAATATGAGAGGATTGAAGGAAATCTGTATTTTCCAGAAATTCAAGATAGAACTACACCCTGTCGCAGCACTGTTTATAATAGCCAGGACATGGAAGCAACCTAGATGCCCATCAGCAGACGAATGGATAAGGAATACACCATAGAATATTACTCAGCCGTTAAAAAGAATGCATTTGAATCAGTTCTAATGAGATGGATGAAACTGGAGCCCATTATACAGAGTGAGGTGAGCCAGAAAGATAAAGAACATTACAGCATACTAACACATATATATGGAATTTAGAAAGATGGTAACGATAACCCTATATGCAAAACAGAAAAAGAGACACAGAAGTACAGAACAGACTTTTGGACTCTGTGGGAGAAGGTGAGGGTGGGATGTTTCGAAAGAACAGCATGTATATTATCTATGGTGAAACAGATCACCAGCCCAGGTGGGATGCATGAGTCAAGTGCTCGGGCCTGGTGCACTGGGAGGACCCAGAGGAGTCGGGTGGAGAGGGAGGTGGGAGGGGGGATCGGGATGGGGAATACGTGTAACTCTATGGTTGATTCATGTCAATGTATGACAAACCCCACTGAAATGTTGTGAAGTAATTAGCCTCCAACTAATAAAATAAAATTAAAAAAAAAAAAAAAGAACTACACCCTGAGTGTTACACATTTAACATATATCTTTCACCATTGTGCATTACAGTGAGCTGACTTAAACTCAACTCTAGAGAAATGGACTATTTAACCACTACACATTAAATATCTGTCTATACACAAGAATCACTTAGCAAGCTACTAAATTTAACCTTGAAAAAAGAATCTGTTTCCTCAAAAGGAACTCAAAAGTTATACTTGAAAGGCCTTAGGAGTTTACATTTAAAAGTCTAAAATACACGATTCTAAGTCGATGTTTTCTGCTAGAAAAAATGGCATACCTTTTGATTTTAGAAAGCAACTAAAGAATTGACGCTAATGAGTGAAGCAATAGGAAAGAGAAGATCCTATCATTCCATTCTGTGTAAATCTGCGAATCATACCAGTGTTAGTTTCTCAGTCATGTCTGACTCTTTGTGACCCTCTGACCTGTAGCCCACCAGGCTCCTCTGTCCATGGGATTCTCCAGGCAAGAATACTGGGGTGAGTTGCCATTCCCTTCTCCAGTGGGCCTTCCTGACCCAGGGATTGAACCTGGGTCTCCTGTACCATCTGAGCCACCAGGGAAGCCCAATCATAACCTCTCCGAATACAAAAAATTACCATTACTTGACGTTCTCAAAATAATGAATTTGATTAAAGAAGCTCTCATACATGAAAGTTCCTAACACAGCATAATGAACATCATAAAAGTGCATGTGTGTATATATATATCATGCATTTCCTTTCCTTCCCCTGAAAGATGCAGCTGCTCTCTAGTGCTCAGGCACTGTGTCTCTTATCTTTAAGTCAAATATACCTAGAATGATCCCAGCTACCCTGGAGTTGAAATTAACCAGACAAGAGATACCAGAGACCTCAGTGCAAAAGCTTCCTTTTAGAAAAGGAAGATTAGATTAGCTTTGTTCTTGTATTTTCCTAAGACTAGGCTTACTCCTTAGATAATATCTTCTTGAAGAATTGGCAGCAAATTCCCAGCCCTAAACAAGAATGTCGGGCTACTCTTTAAAGCGAGAAATTTAATTTCCAGAATTATCACAGAATAGTCAATTTTCAACTTTGCTGTCATTTTGTGGCAATGTGGAATAAGCCATTTTCTTAAATGCATATTAAGTTTGACAGATATAAAGGCAAATGTCAGCTATAAATGCAGGCAACAGCCTTCAACTCTGATCACATTTGAGTATGAAGAGCTTTTACTTTCCAGATTGTCAATCTATGTAAATCAACATAAACAATGAAATGGCTTGTCATTCTAATTTGCATTTGTTAATACAATTATTTTAAGAACTCATTGAAAGCCTTTACTATATTTTTTAATTGATTAAACCAAAGTATAGTTGATTTACAATGTTGTGTTAATCTATCATAAATAGCAAAGTAACTCATTTAAACGTATATATACTTTCTTTTTTTCTTTTCCATTATGATTTAACTCAGGATATAATAAATATTCTTAAAAGTGGAGAGGCAGAGTGATGAAATTAACATAAATACAGAGGTATAGAGAAACTATAATACTGCATCGCATCCAACTCAAAGACAAATCTTTCCTCTAGATAGCTGGTTGGTTTAGTCTATGTCAAATGGTTAGGTTAATTTTTTCTTAATCTTATTAACTAAATCAGTTATTCATTTTGGACTACGATGAATGAAACAATGTTCTCAAATGACCTCTTTAACTTTTCATTGTTAAATTTCCTTTATCTTAATGAACCATATCATTGGTTTGTCAGTCTTCTCCAACTCCTTGAGTCTGGCCAACTTCATGTCACTCTTTGACCCAAGTGAAAATTTATATCAGAATCCATCTCAAGGCAATATTCTAGGCAGTTGTTATAAGTCAAAGGAAGATGACGTGAGTACATTTCTACGGTCGATTGTCAAACCAGCCCATAAGCAGCCTCTGGGAAATGTAAGGCCTCTAGCCATACATGAAACACAACTGTAGCCAACCTGGCATTATGTATTTACTCTTTTGGACCATAAATAATTTAGTGTTACTTGACTATTTCTTCAAGAATATTTCATACAAGGTTAGTGAAGATTGGCACAAGATTGGTCTGAGACTGAAAGCGGTGGAAGAGGTTATTTATAGGAAAAGCAGACATTAAAAAGAAGATGGCCTGCATTCACTGGAAACTTCAACAGAACAAGCAAAATTTGGAAATTAATGGATTGTCCAATTCAGGCCCTAAAAAAGACTGAATCAACTACTAAAAATAAATGTTCTATTCTACTTCCATCCCTGTACACAGAGCTAGTTTTTAATACTACACTTTAGAAAAGCAATGTTGCAAAGTCTTTAAAGGAAATATTAAAAAAAAAATTATGACAATTTCTTAAACTATGTAGCTGTCATCTATTGAGACGTAAAAAGTTGACAATGGTTACTCACGAACGGAAAAAAAGATAGCTTCTGGATTTTTTTTATTTTTGACCTTTATAACATGCAAAAAGATTGTCTGGACCACATGAGATGGCCTTTAGAAAAGTTTAGGTCATTTCTAACTAACACACAAAGGGGTTATTAGTAAGGACCACTTACACAATCTGAAAAGAAGAGGCAGTTTGGATGGCATAATAAGTTCTGCTCGCCTGAAATTAAAATGTATTTTTAAACATAACTCTTTGAGAGCTAAGTTCACTTTTATCAATTAAGAAACCACTTAAAAGCCCTTGGACAGACTCAGCTAGTGACTCCCAATAATATCTTTTTGTGTACACAGGAAAGGGAAATCTGGAAACAGCCTTAACAATGTTAAATATTGTTCAAGAAATAAGGCTTTTTGTTAAGAATAACAATTAGGAAAGATATCTACTTCTTATAATTAGAGGAACAGAGTGATTTGCTTTAAAGACATAGACCCAGTTCTGAACTGGGAAAAAAATTATGATGGATGCGCCTCTTACCATGCACGTCCACAGTGGTCGTTTTGTTAGTGGTTCCAGCAACGTTACTGGCCACACAAGTATACTCGCCTCCATCCTGCAAGCGGACTCTTTCAATATGGAGACTCCCATCACTGCGTACAGTGATGTAAGGGTTTTGGACCAACTTGAAGGGAAAAAAAGCCATTTTTAATTAAAAAGGCAATAGTGTCTAAGCCAAAAGCAGATCTGCTTTCTTTCCCAACTGGATAATTTAAATGTCTTACAAAATAACGAAATATTTTAACATCTTTAAGTGAAAAATGATGAGCATAAAATGTTACCAAACATTGTAACATTTGTATGTCATTGTGATATACCACCAAAAATTCTATCCACTAACATCTGTTGGAATTATGCACATGTTGGAAAGAGAAAGAAATAGAAACAACATTTATTCCCTGTTTCTGTAATTTTGGTTATCATGCAGATCCCAAATTTGACTCTTACTATCAGTTTAATTTGTTCTTTTTCAAGAAGACTTGATTACCAATTGCAAGCCGTTTGACATTTTTATTTTGGTAATCAAGCATCACTCAAACTGAGAGAATGATCTCAACACCCACCCTATTCAGTGACAGATACAACCATCAGAAGTAAATGCATGATATAGGAAGTACATGAGAGAAGGGTGACAAGAGTTTGTTAATAATCATTACCGCTAACTCTGTACCATTTATGTGTTTTGTTCAACCACAGGGTACTTAAGTGCTCAAACAGTATCATCCTATGTCATAAGGGCATTTATTATTGAGTGAGGTGCACTCATTTTTCTCGGGTTTTTATGCAAATATGAACATTTTTACATCTTATTTCATAGATTCAATTCACTTTTAATTGGCACTTCAAGAGGAGAGTAAGTCTAAGTACTCTGGAAAATAGAAGGAAAAATGCTCTGAACTAGATGAAAATTTATTGCCATAGATAGTATGTTTGCAGAATAATTCCTTAGAACTGTGAAAATTTTTCAAATTCCTTCATAATCACAAGTTATGCCTTGAAAAACAATGACACAAAATTGATCCACATTGTAAAATAGTTCACTGTACAAGAATGTTTGAAGATAATAATAAAGATTAAAATATAAAATGAAATAATTTTATGAGAATATTAACATTTTATTAGGTCCTGCAAAGAAGAATATTTAAATGCTATGAAAACAAACTTCATCCTTGCTTCATTTTTTACATATTCTGGAATTTTCTAGTAACATTGAATTTAATGCAAAATCATAAAAATTACACCATTGACTATTTCTCCATCATATTAATTCCAAAATCATATAAACTGCATAAACATGTTAATACTGAAAAAACATTTTGATACATTTAAAAAATAAATGTTTGCATATTTATTTTATTGAAATTTCAGTGGTTGAAACACATTGCCTCTTACTCAAGAAAATTAGGAAATATGAACGCATGGATTTAAAATGCTCTTACCATGGCTGAATTTTTAGTCCACCGACGTTCTGGAATGGGATTTCCAGCCAGCAGAGCACAAGGCAAAGTAAGCTGCTGTCCTTCAATTACACTGGTCACCGGGGGGCTGATTCCAATGAGCGGAGCAACTAAATCAGAGAGAGCACACGGCCACCATCAGCAGTAATTCACTCAAAGGGAAGGCCGATTCTTTTATAGACCAAGATGACTACTAGGGAAGCTACTAGAAAACCGAGTTTTCAAGAACAAGATATTTAATTGCACATATGTACAAATTAGAAGATAGAGATATAGGACCTTTCTAAGCAAGAGAGACTGGCAAGAGGACAGGTAACAGTATAGAAGTAAATAAAGTTACGTAGGGTAGGTCTATGGCTTAAAGTCCAGAAAAGTCAAGCCAAGAAATCTGCAAAATATTCAACAGAGAGATGGAGTGTTTGAAAGCATTGATAAATAGAAAAGTAGAATCATCAGGAAGTATTCATCTGGGAACTTACTGGACAAGGGACAATTAGAAGGGATGAGATTAGTGGGGAGGCTCTTATAACAGCTCAGGCAAATAGAATGATGGAAGGCACGGAAACATTGTAAACATATTCTTTTCTAGAAATCAATGAATAAAATTCAACATAAATCAAAGTAACAGCCCTAAGAGATTCTTCTTGGAAAATGTAAGCATATATAGATAAACAAAGGGAGATACATGAAGAAAGTATTTTAGAAGTTATTGTACAAAATATTGTAGTAATGAGAAACATGAACTGACAGATTTAAAAATCACAATACATGCTATAATAATTTAAATAGTGTAGGAGTAGCATATGAACAGAATCCCAAGGAACAGACATAGAATATAAATTTAAGTGTGTGGCCAAATGGGTATTTTAATCAGTGGGAAGAGAATATTCAATAAAGATACTGTAACAAAGTCTTACCACTTGGAAAGAAAGGATTTTGTATTCTTAATTCATATCACACAGAGAAATAATTCCATGTGGACTAAAATGATAAGTGTAAAGAAAAGAACTAGAAAAGAATACCACAACCATGTGTGTGTGTGTATGTATTCATACTTAGACTTAAATGAATTTATTCAATTGAGCTTCATTTCTTCAAGTGGAAGGTAAGGAGCTTAAAGCGGATATCTCTAAGGTTATTTCCACTTCTAACATCAAGGAAATTAGAAATAGGTTAGGAGGGAAGGATGGCTAATGTTGCAATTAGACATTTACATTTTTTTTTTAATGGTACAAGGAAGAAATGAGGTAGTAAGAGAAGCCTAATGTTTGCAAAAAGTGTGCTAAGTACTTCATTGATCTTACCAAGTCCTGTCACTGTTACTGTTGTCTGGGACTGGATCTTTCCAAACTGGTTTTCCGCTTCACAAATATATGTTCCTCTATCACTTGCCCATAAGTCTAAAAAGAAGAGATTATTCACTCACTCAGCACCACCCATTAACAGCATGTGAGTCACAGTGCTGAGATCTGTGAGTGGAAAATATGATACTGCCGCCTCGTAGTTCCCATTCTAGGAGAGGAGCCACACATAGAAAACAACAATCCTACCCCAGTGTGAACATGCTCTCATTTGAGCTTCAGACCAGGAGCTGTGGGAGCAGAGACCAGAAGTGCCTGATGGCATGTGGAGGAGTTAAGGAAGGAGTCACATAGGAGCTAATATCTGCATGTGCATGTGGAGGAGTTAGGGAAGGAGTCACATAGATGCTAATACCTGCATGTGCATGTGGAGGAGTTAGGAAAGGAGTCACATAGGAGTTAATATCTGCATGTGCATGTGGAGGAGTTAGGGAAGGAGTCACATAGGGGTTAATATCTGCATGTGCATGTGCACTTAGTTGTGTCAGATTCTATGTGACCCCGTGGACTGTAGCCTGCCAGGCTCCTCTGTCCTTGGAATTTCCCAAGCAAGAATTCTGGAATGGGTTGCCATTTCCTCTTCCAGGGGATTTTTCCAACCCAGGAACTGAACCCACATCCCCAGCCTCTTCTGCACTGCAGGCGGGTTCTTTACTTCTGAGCCACTACGGAAGCCTGAGCTATACCTTAAACACCTTAAACAACAGGTAGAACAGAGGAAGGGCAGTTCAAACCCAACGGGCTCAAAGGCAAGAACATGACTTGAAAAATCATGCTCTGTTCAAAGAATGGAAAGCTGTATCACCTCCCTGGGGACATTTTGGAGGCTTGCAGGAGAGACTGTTTTCATTGGGACCATGATTAGGGGAGGCTTCACGGGTGACTCAGCAGTAGAGAATACATCTGCAATGCAGGAGACCTGGAGATGTGGGTTTGAACCGTGGGTCGGGAAGAGCTTCTGGAGGAGAAAATGGCAAGGCACTCCAGTAATCTGGCCCAGAAAATCCCATGGACAGAGGAGCCTGACAGGACCCTCCATGTGTCCATGGGGTCACAAAGAGTCAGACATAACTTAAAATAACAGCAGCAAATAATAAGGGGTGTCTACTGGCATTACCTATGTAGACAATGCATGGGGGTAGATTCACAATAGGAACAATATCCCAAGTTCAGCAAGACTTTCGAAGGCCCCACAGGAAATTTTTGGATTTGATGACTTTGTTTATAATTATTTGAGCCTACAACCTAATCCTGTATAAGTGGAAGAAAGAAAGAACTTTTCCCAAAGTGTGTATCATTTTAGAACCAGCCTAGAGTTTCTGGGTCATCAATCCCTATTCCTTTATCACTCTACATTTTAGCTGTCAAATTCATGGTGATATAAATAAACATGTAGGCATACTGTGTGAGCAGTGTCTGGATATTTATCTATTGCTGCTGCTTCTACTGAGTCACTTCAGTCATGTCCAACTCTGTATGACCCTATGAACTGCAGCCCACCAGGCTCCTCTGTCCATGGGATGCTCTAGGCAAGGGTACTGGAGTGGGTTGCTGTGCCCTCCCCTCCAGGGGATCTTCCAACCAGGGATCAAACCCAGGTCTCCTGCATTTCAGGCAGATTCTTTACCACTGAGCCACCCCAGGGAAGCCCATTTATCTACTGAAATATGCATTATTTTAAGAAAAATTACTTTGTTTTCTTTTGTACTAAATTTGCATGTTAAAATTTTTTATTATGTAGGGCAGTCAAATCTATAAAATGTTCAGTGTAACAAAAAGCATATTTTGAAATATTTTAAATTAAAGATTGTGTTGGGGATAAGGGGGAGGATTACTGGGTTACAGGTTATATGGACATAATCAGGAGCCTGAAGAGGTAGACTGCTGCCTTTTAAAAAGCATAGTTTTATAATATGAGCAACTGAGAAGTGAAAAGAAGGTTTTAAATAGGGGACTGACTGTCATCTTTGCAAATATCTTAACTAAAATAAGCACATTTTAACCTATTGATAAGACACTGACAGAGAAAAAATAATAGTTTTCCATTATGAATAGTTCCATCCTATCTCAAAGAGTGCTAACCAAGTTTCTACTCTGTTAGCCACACGCGTGTAACTAGAGAATTGCATCTGGTAAATGCTGGTGGTATGTACTCTCAAAATTAGCAAACATTCATTTGCCAAGGCAACTTTGGCAAACCACTTGGTTAATAAGTTGGAGATTATTTCTAACCAAGATATTTTTCATATTATCAACTCAGGCTATTTTGTATAGAAATACAAAATACCACTGAGAACTAAATTTCTAATTGCTAGCTTCCTTTTAGATAATTTACTTTGAGCAACTGAGCAACCACTGATGAATACATTGCCCTCCTTTATTTTTTCTTTTCTTTCATTTCCACCAACTGATTTGTTTTCAAGCCTTTTCGTTGCCCTCTGGGCTGTTTCTCATCACCACTGTGTCAACCTATCTGTGTGAGCTTCTCTATTCTTCCTTCTAGCTCATGTCTCCTCTATCCTGCAGAGGAGCTGTTCTGAAACAGTACTTTCACATGCCATTTCCTGCCTAGGAAGCTTGGGGGGCTATTTGCTACCTTACCAACTACAGTTCTTCACCTGCACATCTCAGGTTCTGCACAATCTGACCCATCTATTGAGTAATTCTCGTATGTACTTATATGGCCATCCACTCAGACAGGAGACTATAAAATATCTGAGGGAAGAATCCAATATTTTACTTCAGTCTTCACCACAGAGCCCAGCACAAAGCTGGACACTTAGGTGTTTGTAATTAATTTGTATTGAAACTTTACGGGAGGATAATGTACATTTGACATTGCTAATAAACATGAAAATCACTTATAGTGGGCTTTCTACAAAATACCCTAAAATGCAATTTTTTTAAAAAGTCAATTAATCATTGAGTTGTTTTTATGCCTCTTATGCCATTATCCAAACATTCTTAACAATATTTGAAAAACTACTAAGAGTTTACAAATATCTGAATGCTTAAGAGATCATCGGTAAAGTTTGAGATGATGGAATATTTGACTTTTTAAAAAACGCTTTGCTCTAGACAGATAGTTTTTAGTCTACATTGATAGTGAATAGGGTCCCTATGCATGTGATTATGAATTCTTGGCCCCAAACAATTAACATTAACTAACTACTAGTAATATTTTACCTCTCTATACAACAGTTGGTACAAGAGTAAATAAGATATGATTACTTATCCACCTACAGGCCCAGGTTGACTCTATTTGTAATAGGAAACTGAGATATAAAGAAGTTCATACTGCTTCATAAGTCCTGATGATATAGTAACAACATAAAATTGAATAAAATGCTATTCATTTATGATAAATCCCAGGCATGGGTTCAGTATTATTTTAAAATGAAATTCAACAAACACAAAATGTGTTGGCAAGATTAATTTACTATTTTGAACATATCAATGCCTATGTACAAAAAATATATACTTTCAATGTACATATTTGCATAAAAGATATTTCCTTTAACCTACTTGAAATAAAGAGATCTCCTGTTCTTAGTTGGCTGATGGAACTCACTGAAAAAGGTCTTGAGAAGATGGGCATGTTGTCTAATCTTCGCCATTTAATCTTTGGTTCTGGATAACCCTGGACATAGCAAGGTAATGTCACATTTGAGCCAATTTCCACAGATACATCAGTAGGTTCTTGTATAAAAACTGGAGGTGCTGGAAGATATTTAAAGTAAAAAAAAAAAAAAGGTCATTGGTATCGTATACAGGCACATGAAATATAAATTAATTTATGGCTAATTTAATAAACAGCATGAATAAACTGCAGCCACGAAATTAAAAGAGGCTTGCTCCTTGGAAGAAAAGCAATTGACAAATCTAGGTGGCATACTGAAATGCAGATACATTACTTTGCCAACAAAGCTCCATCCAGTCAAGGCTATGGTTTTTCCAGTAGTCATGTATGGATGTGAGAGTTGGACTATAAAGAAAGCTGAGTGCTGAAGAATTGATGCTTTTGAACTGTGGTGTTGGAAAAGACTCTCGCGAGTCCCTTGGACTGCAAGGAGATCCACCCTGTCCATCCTAAAGGAAATCAGTCCTGAATATTCAGTGAAAGGACTGACGCTGAAGTTGAAACAACAATACTTTGGCCACCTGATGTGAAGAACTGACTCATTGGAAAAGACCCCAATGCTGGGAAAGATTGAAGGAGGGAGGAGAAGGGGATGACAGAGGATGAGATGGTTGGATGGCATCACTGACTCAATGGACACGAGTTTGAGCAAGCTCCAGGAGTTGGTGATGGACAGGGAAGCCTGGCATGCTACAGTCCACGGGGTCGCAAAAAGTTGGGCACAACTGAATGACTAAACTGAACTGAATTTAATAACCAAACAACAAATTGAATTTGAATCAACTTATTGTTCATATACTATTATAAACATATGTTTTAAATACTCTTGTCTGCTATTAAAACACATTTTCTTAATAAATGAATACAGGCACAAGGAAGTTTGACTATTCCCTTAACATGATAAGAGAGAAGCAATGACAATTTAAATCAGGATTTCCTTAACTAAAGAGACTCTTTCATTTCTGGAATTTGTCTTTTAGTTTATGCCACACTCCTCAAAAATTTAAATTTTCTAATAAATAAGTCTGCTTTGTAATGAAATACTTTAGACAATTTCTAAAACTTACTTCTTTTGGTGGAATTTTAAATAAATTAATTCATATCAAGGCTTATTCTTCAATAGATCACTATATAGCAAGCAGACAGTATTTAATCTTAAATTATATTCTTGGTTTATATCACATTCTTGCTTCTCAATACATTTTATATATATGTTTTTTGCATTTTTGAGTTAAAGAAATTGAAGCTTGAAATCAATAATTTAAATTTACAGGATAACTTTTGATAAATGGAACTAGGGAGTGATTAATCTTAGAGTTAAGAAATGATTCAGAAATTATAAAATTATAGATAAGAAGTCTACAGTTATCTACATAATTTAGGTAACCACATAAGCCAGAAGGAAAAATGAGAGGTTAACAGGCCTACCTGGGAAAACACAAGAATGCAAGATAGGGAGGATGCTGTCAGCAAGCCCAAACAGATAAGGCTCTCAGTATATCCCACAGAACTCATGAATGTGTGAGACATCAGGCAAGGAGAAACATTTAAGATACTATTAGAGGTAACAGATGAAGCCTGTTCATGTAGGACTCTAAGAAGAAGTACCCCAAGAAGGTCTCCTTGATAATGTCAAGATTAAATATTGGTTATGAATTGCAACAACTATAAACTCCAATACTTTGGCCACCTAATGTGGAAAGCTGACTCATTTGAAAAGACCCTGATGCTGGGAAAGATTAAAGGCAGGAGGAGAAGGGGATGAGAGGGGATGAGAGAGGATGAGATGGTTGGATGGCATTACCAACACAATGGGCATGGGTTTGCGTGGACTCCAGGAGTTGGTGATGGACAGGGAGGCCTGGCGTGCTGTGGTTCATGCGGTCACAAAGAGTCGGACACGACCGAGTGACTGAACTGAACTGAACTGAAAGCATATAGAGCCAGAGACTTGGTTAAGTCCTCTTCATTAATTATTTCATTTGATCTTCATAATATCCCTATGAGGTAGATACTGTTATTATCCCAATTTTATAGAAGCTGAAACAGAGATGGTTAATTTGCTAAGTGTCACATGGAGCTGAACAATGGAACTAGTATTGAAAATCAGACTGATCTGACTCCAGAGTCACAGTTCTTTATCATTTTATCAGCCTCTCTTTTCTATGGGTTTTTATAACTGCCCAAATTCAAGCTGGTCATCCAGCTGGTAAAAATGGGTGTGGAGACCACTCCTCTCCTTCTAAAGGGTAATTCTGGGACTTGGGTGCACACCTGGCTCCCAGGTAGCATTGGGGCTTTATTAACCTGGGCTAAAGGACTTCCTTTAACTTGGTACCCCATTTTCCATTAGCTCTCTATACAAATCTTATTCTCTGGACAATCAGAACTTACTCTAGGCAAGGACTGACCTTTCTCACATCAGCGCCTGTGCCAACACCCTCCTTCCAAATGTGACGTCTGATGTTGATCTCTGGCTACTGACATACTAAGAGTTCTTGAATGCAGTTCAAAAGGTCCTTCCTCAATGACAACTCTTACCATCCTAAATGGATGTGATTTTTTTCCCTCTCTGAGGTTTCAGAGAACTCAGTCTACACCACTCTCATAGCAATGGCTCCATTCAGTCTCTTACGAGACTACACATTTGACCTTCCCCAGAGAATTTATATTTGCAACCATGTTTTTACCTTCTATGGCAACTAACATGTTACTCTGTGCATTATACATGAATGCTAGATATCTGTGAATGATTGAATCAATATTAAAACAATAATCTAGCATATGAGTGTGTGTGTGCATTAAGTGTGTAAGTTGAAAACAATATTGGTCCAGTACATTTGAATTTGTATTTTGAAAAAACACGGCAATTTCATAAGTCCCGTCATTTGTTTATTGAAACTACATAAAATAAAATTTAACACTACTATTGAGTAATGTGTTTATAAAAAGAAGTTGTATACCTATTCAGATTTCTCTTCCCTCTATATGGGAATTTGACTAATAAAAAACAATAGGTAAAATAAATGCACTTTAAAATAGTTTAGAAAGCAGCTCACTGTTTGCTTATCCTAGGTATGTAAGGCCTTACATCTATCTGGAGTGAGATTAGTCATTTATTCTAGAGCTAGTTGCTTTTCTGAAAAAGAGATGTGCAAATGTCACAAAATATGCTAGGTTCAGAGTGAACAGGTGAATCTAGAGATGTGACTGAAAATAAGCTCCAGAAAAGCAAAAGATATGCAGAAGCCTGGGACTAATCAACTCTTTGGGAGGAAACCAAGGTTAGTGACGTAATAGAACACAGTCATCAGTGAAAATGGAGATGAATGAGACTTTTCAGACATAAGAAAGCCAAGAACAAACCAGATTTAAAAAGGATAAGTGAAGCTCAAGTTGTGCCCATAAAGCTCAATTGAGATGAGAGAAGTCACCTCTGGTGAAGAAGCTTTGGGAACAGTGTTAGGCATGAGACAAGTACAAGGTCAGGGAATAAACGTCCTGGTACCAGAAAACAAGGCAAATGTACCAGGCACTAGATGGGCAGGCAAGACAGCATCAGTGACAAGCAAGCCTCAGTATGAAGCAGCTCCTACCTCAGCTCAAGAGGCCTTTTTTAAGAACTTCACAATCTTGAGTGTGGCCAACTCAGACTCCAAGGGAATTACATTGGGTGGATAGTAAATAGGTTATTAAAACCAGTAGGAAAGGAAGCAGAAGTTAATCTAGTTAAAAACAAACAAACAAAAAATAGGAGAAGGAAATGGCAACCCACTCCAGTATTCTTGCCTTGAGAATCCCATGGGCAGGGGAGCCTGGCGGGCCCTAGTCCATGGGGTCGTAGAGAGTCGGACACAACTGAGCAACTGACACAGAGGAGCTAGTAGATTAGAGAAGTGGCTTAGGGAAATTACAGCCCACCAGGTGGTATCAAATTGCAGCTTCACTATTTCTTAGTATATAAACTTGAAAAATTATTTTACCTCCCCCAGTCTAAATCTCCCCATTAACAAAAGAGGGATAACAACATATCCTATGTCATGTTCGTAAAAGAAAGAATCATTATCAGTCATTTAGCAGGTAGTAATTACCCATGTATTGCCTATCAGTGACCATAAATGCTGTAGAGTCAATTTGTTAAGTTATAGTTCAGAGTTTAATGTATCTAATATTAGTTTTAAATTTGGTTTCTGTATATACTGTTTTTTTTTTTTTTTAATGTTTTGGATTTTTGGCCCCGAGGCATGTGGGATCTTAACTCCCATTCAGGGTTTGAACCCTCACTTTCTGCACTGGAAGTGAAGTCTTAGCCACTGAACTACCAGGTAAGTCCCTGGCTTCTGCACATAGTCTAATAGATTTATTATGCTGGGTCCTCTATGATCCCCTAAATATTTATGTGCAAGCACCTTGATCACACAGGGTTAATGCTCAGTACAGCTTTGGTGTCACTTACAGGTGGATGTGGTTGTATGAACACATTATTTTGAAAATATAAAGCTTACAAACAGATCTACCATCATGATCTAAAACCTATTCTATGAAGTTATTCTAGTTCCTTCAGTGACAATTAAATCTATCCTGACTATGGCAACTTCTGCATTACATTAGTCCAACTAAGAATTTTTTTTCTAAAATGGCTGAACACCCTGTTTTGGTTCTACCAAACCACAAAACATGAAACCATGGTCTAAGTCTAAAACATCACCCTCTGTGGTGTGGAATCCTGCAAATAGAGTCAGTGCCAGGCCAACTTTTTGCTTGATGTAGCCAATCCTTTTCTCTTCCAAATGACATCCTTTTGAAGAAGGATGAAAAGCACTGGTAACGTTCCCTGAACACTGACCTGAAATGTCCACAACTTAAAGTCATGATAATGAGAAATAGGAAAATGGAGACTCACAACAAGAAGCTAGAACTCAAAAATAACATGAAACAGACTTTTTATGATTATTTTTTGATCTAGTATTGTTTATGTGAAGTAACACACCCACAAAAACAATCTGAAAGTCCAACTAGTTACATGATATGGATAAAAGCAAATTTTTCTTAAGTCATAATCTACTTAAATTTATGCCCAATAGTTCTGGAACTCAAATGCATAATTTTCTGCACTACTAAAAGTAGCACTTAAATTATCTCAAGCCCTCTTTTCAAAAATCAAGTTGAAACACTGACTGTCATATTAAAAGCAAAATGCTTAATCTTAAATGCTATACCACTATTTTTAACGCTTTTTTTGTATTATTTTCCAAGACTAGGAGAATCAAAATGACCACTCAGGTTGTAAAGTAGATATTCACCTATTTGATACATGTCCCATTAAGCAGCTTTGAAGGAAAAGCAGTAATTGATCACATACTGAACGTATTGGGTTGGCCAAGAAGTTTAAACCTGAATGAACTTCTTGGCCAACCCAATACATAGGCTATAATACCTCATTTCATCTTTACAGCCAGCCTATCAAGTTGTTGGTTGGTAGGTTGGTTAGTTGCTAAGTCATGTCTGATTCCTTTTGCGACCCCTTTGACTATAGCCCAGCAGGCTCCTCTGTTGATGAGATTTCCCAGGCAAAAAAACTACAGTGGGTTGCCATTTTCATCTCCAGGGGATCTTCCTGACCCAGGGATTGAACACACATCTCCTGCTTCTCAGGTGAATTCTTTACCATGGAGCCATGTGGGAAGCCCAACCTATCAAGCAGGTACTATTAAAAGCTAGGCGGAAAACCCAGTCCTTTTCTATAGCCCATTCTCTTAACCACTATATAAATTCTGGGTAAAACTTGGCTTTTTTTTGGGGGGGAGCAGGGGTTGCTAAAACCTACTTGTAGTAAGGTTGTGGTGGTGACTTACTCGTGGTAAAGTTGTAGTGATCAGAACCACAACTGTGATGTGCATAGCGTGTGGCAGTTACATCATCTATTTGCTAGGATATGCAACAGTACTTTTAGGTGGCCAGAAAAGGTCTAATCAAACGCTGTGAGCTATTAATGCAATGATCAGAATACTAATGGTGAACAGGGGAATAGTTAAGGCATGCCAAAATCATGAATGGTGATGTAATATTAAGTTATTTGGCAATTGCCAACAATGATCAAGGTTACAGTAAGCAAACAATAGAGTTTATGTAAGTAACTCCATCAGGAAAATTACTGGAATAAAATTAAGGAAGCCACTGTTTTAGAAAAGGTCACTGAGAGTGAAGATTTTGAATATGAGTGAAGTGGGAAAAAAATCCAGATCAAAGAACAAGGGATAAATATATAACTTTTTCCCTTACATCCTTTTATTTTAAGGCCATTTCAAATTTCCACCTCTCTGCTCCAAATTAGTAATCATGTTCCTCTGAGGCCCATTTCAACCAGCTTTCAACTTTGAGACCTTCAGCCCTCCAGCAATTTCTCCTTTTTATCAAATTTCATGCCCAGACCACAGTTTTCTAATTCTAATTCTAATTAAATCAAAACAGTTGATTCTAATAATAATAGATAATAATAATAATCAAATAATTTTTGATTCTAAAATTTCTAATTCTAATCAAAACAGTTTTTTAATTTCACTATAACTATTTGCTAAACCAGTCAATCTTAAGGGAGATCAACCCTGAATATTCACTGGAATGACCGATGCTGAAGTGAATCTCCTGTATTTTGGTCATTGATGAGAACAGACGAGTCATTGGAAGAGTCCCTGATGCTGGGAAAGATTGAGGACAGAAGGAGAAGAGGGCTTCAGAGGATGAGATGGTTAGATGGCATCACTGACTCAATGGACATGAGTTTGAGTAAATTCCGGGAGTTGGTGATGGACAGGGAGGCCCGGCCTGCTGCAGTCTGTGGGGTCGCAGAGAATCGGACAGGACTGGGTGACTGAACAACAACAATTTGCCTGTGGTCTTGTAATATAACAGATGAGAGGGCTGAGTCCTCTTAGGCCTACCATTTATTAGCAGTATGATGTTGGATAACTTACCTAACCTCTTTGAGCTCATAATAAAGATACTCATAGTGCAGACTTCATAGTTATTATAAACGAAATAATGTATGTGAAATGCTTCACACAATGGTTGGTACTTATTAAGCACCAATTAAAGACTTCTTAAGGTAAGTCTTTCAGAATCTTACTGTTTGCTGTTAACGACCTTTAGTCCTTTGATCCATATATTACCATCTTATCAACTTTTCCCCATCTTCATTTCTTTCACAACCTTGGAGAGAAGAGGGAAGGAGGTGAGGATTAGTCTACAGACAAAGAGGTAGGAGGCGAAGGGACTGACTGCCAAAATATCTCACTTCCGTCGCTGAGGTGGAAGAGAAAGCCACAGCTGAGAGCAAAGATGGTAGAGATTAGGAAGAGACTTGAAAAAGTTCTCAGCTGCGAACTGTCCATAGGAAATGGGAGAGAAAGTTACACACACATACACAGGAGCACTGAGCTCTGAGTCAAGAGCTGAGGAAGGATTTTGTTAATTTATCACAGCCCAAGGTTTAGGTCACCCTTCCCATTGGTGTGTCAGCATCATGATTATAGGAAAGGATGTGAAGATGATTCCAAGTTACAGCCTGTCTAACGGGGTGTAAATACAAGAGGGCAAGAGACCCGACGGCACTAATTAGAGATGCACTGAAGACAGAGAGGCAGATTGATGTCTAGGTTATAAAATACCAAACTTTTATTAGGATGTTTCCTAATCTACTCCAAGTCACTCCAGCAACGACAGCTCTAACATCTATATGGCTTTTTGCTCATCAGAAGAGAAACTTGGAAAGTCCAGAAGCTAAAAAATGATCAAGAAGGCACCAAGTAAGCATGTAATGTGTTTAGATTTTCTATAATCTTGGAAGGCTGAGGGTGTCATTCCCTTTTCTTTGGAGACTTACTACAATCTTTGAGGGGTTGAGCGTGTCATTTCTTTTCTCTGGAGATTTTCTACAATCTTGGAGGGGTTGAGGATATCATTCCCTTTTTGCCGAGCTATTTCACTCCTCTAGAGTTAGATAACTCAAAAAGAATGTTGGTTAACAGAAAATATCCATGCAGGAAAGAGGGAGAAGCAAAACTAGAAAATGTTGAGAAGTGAAACTCTGTAACTTTGTATATTTCTTAAAAACAAGAATTCTGTATCTTAAAAACAGAAATCTGTATCAGATACAGAATTTGGACCTCTTCATTTGGACCTTATATTGGGTTGGTAAAAAAGTTCATTTGAGTTTTTCTGAACACTGGTAGATGGGTTGGCTGACCCAGTATATCTAAAAGCATTTCTTGTATCTTACACTCTGCTGATAGATTTAGAGACCCTCCACCCAGAGATTCCAATCTTATTTCCAAAGCACTTCTTTTAGTAACCACAGGGTTTAGTCATGGTTCAAACACATCTTGTTGTGCCCCAGACAGAGTCTATAGTGATCTTTGTGGCCACATGCAGCTTTGTTGATTCTACCCTAAGGGCATAATCACCAGGAATGCAGAGTGTTCACCAGAAAGTCCAGAGGCCTGGGGATCATAAAAGATCCCAAGGGGAAAAACATTTAGTTTATACAAAACAAAATACTAAGCTTAGAGGGACATGACTTTCATTTAAAGAACTAAGACAGTAGAACTCAAAAGTTCTTTGCTACTTTATTCAAAATAAAAAATGCACTTTCTTTATAGTTCTTAACCTTTAAAAAAAAAAAACAGCTTTGGCTTGAAAATTATCATGCATAAATGAAAATGCAATTTAATGAAATGTCATATTTTATAAATTTAAGTGATGCAACCATATGACTTATCTGTTAAAATTAAGCTGCTGGGTTCTTTCTCGTATGAAACAAGCTCTGTTTTATTTCATGTGTTAACCATAACTATGTAATTTTATTTTTCAAGAAGCATGAGATGGAGAGACGAAGAAGGGAGGACCAAACTCCTTGAGTAATCCGACTAAAGTTGTCATGCACATGATGTATCATTCCCACTGTGATTGATGTTTATTTGTAGTTCATGCTTTGTTCTTATACACAAAGGAGTCACTGCTAGTGAATTTAAAAAAAAAAAAAACAAAAGGAAGAGGACAATCTGCTACCTTTTCTGTCATCAACATTTCCAAATTATGATCGAGGGCCAAAGTCTAATTTTCGGCCTTCAGATGTTAATACTTAGGAATTTGCTGTCCAAATGGATGACTCCTGATAGGAAAATATTTGGCAAACAGACGAGAGACTCTGAAGCCTATAGTCTCTGAAATCAAATGACCTGGGTTCAAACAATCAGGCTGTCCCTCCATAGCTCTTGACCTGGTCAATTTGCTTAGACTTTTTTAAGTGTACATTTCCTTACCTATATAGTGGGGAAAATTATAGTATATTTCTCTTAAGATTGTTAAAAGGGTTTAATGATATAATGCATATACACACACATGTATATTCACTGTTCTTAGCATAGTGCATGGTAAATAGAAAAAAAAAACTTGGTCACTTTTCACTTTCACACATTGGAGAAGGAAATGGCAACCCACTCCAGTGTTCTTGCCTGGAGAATCCCAGGGACAGGGAGACTGGTGGACTGCCGTCTATGGGATCGCACTGAGTCAGACACGATTGAAGTGACTTAGCAGCAGCAGCAGCAGGGTTTAATGATATAACACATACACATATATGTATACACTGTTCTTAGTACAGTGCTTGGTAAATAGAAAAAAATAACCTGGTAAATGTTAACTATGTTATATTAATAATATAAAATGCTAACTCTAATTTTGTCATTCTGACAAGTTTTTCCACTAACTGTTTCAAAGCTGTGAGCATGACAAAGTTCCAGGTCAATTTCTAAACAAACTTGTCTACCAGAGCCAGGATGCTTACTTACAGCCAACATCCAGAGTTATCCTGCCACTTGCTCTCCCAGCATCGTTGACAGCAACACACGTATAATCCCCAGCATCCAAATCTTGAGTTTCTTGAATCTTCAAAAGTCCCAAGAGAGGGTCGGTAATGAGGAATGCTGAGGGCTTCAGCTCAAGATCCCCTAAGTAAGAATGACGGGGAGAATGTTACACAGTTAAGGGTTTCAAAAGTTTACTATTGACCTGACTGCAAGACTTCTGAAGAAAACTGATGGTAAAGTTTTTAAATCCAAGTGTCTGGCACAACGCAGACACTTAAACAATGCTTATGCAATGAAAGAAGGAAATGTTTCTTGGTAATGAGCTGATTTAGGCCTATATAATTCCACAGGCTAGCCTATAACCAAAAATCAGGCCCTAAATGAATTATGTGCAAATATTCCAACTGTATCTGTGCCTAAATGAGAACAAACTCTTTGAAGTTATGTTGGGAGGTTAAGAAAGAGTGGAAGCTACTATCACCGCGGCTGTGAAAATGGAAAAGGAAGATGAAGATCGAAACAAAACTTCTACCATCTTTGTAACAGGATGAATTTCAATTATCCAGGAAATACTTTGGAGACTATGGGTGTTCTTAGTTTGGCTAAATGCCCAGGTTTCTGGTTTGCTTAATGTTCTCAGTCAGATTTTGTCCTGTGAGAGGTTTAAGCTGCCTGAGGGGATTCTACGAATGGCTAAGGAACCACAGCTGGCTAGAAAGGGTAGGAAGGAGCTTATTGAAAGAAAAAGAATGGATGAAGAACTCCTGGAAATGGCCAGAGAGGAGTGCTGTTATATTAATCTCCCAGGATACCTCTACTAAATCTGTATTATACATCAAAGTTCTTTAAGTCAGAATTACAGGGTTTTGGGAAGAAGCAGGCAGGGAATAAATGAGTGGAGGATGGAACCAGATAATGAGTTTGACCTCAATGTGAGGGTAGAATAACCCAAGAAAGATGACTTATGTCAGGGATGCCTCTCCCTGTAACACCCGAGATCCTCTAAGAACCATTTCTATTTGAGAGCAGGCAATGCCTCAACAAATCTGTAAGTTGAGTTAGCCTATCCTTAGGCTTCCTTTCCTCCAGGGTTTCTCCTTACCTAAGAATGAAATTAACCAGGATGACAAGTATCATAAAAAAAAAAAAAAAAATACCTAGTACTGGAGATCCAGGTTCAAAACCCAGGTCAGGAAGATCTGGAGAAGGGAACAGCAATTCACTCCAGCATTCTTGCCAGGAGAATTCCGGGGACAGAGGAGCCTGACAGGCTACAATACTTGGGATCGCAAAGAGCTGGGCACAGCTAAGCGATAAACACTTACTTACTGATGTTTAAATGGCAGCTTAGTGTTCCTATCTCTTCTGCTTCTTTTTGTAAAGGGCGATGTTAAACTTTTTGTGGGGATCCTACAAATTTCCAGGAAGTGTAAAGGTCATTGCTCTTAGGGTTTCACAGCATGCCAGATGTCAAGTCTGAAGCAGTACTCTTCAAAATGCCATTTACTGGCTTAGCCACGTGTCTTGGGACCGAGGACTGCAGAAGTAACTCCCTTAAATAGCTTTTTAAACTAATTATTATTGGAGTACAACTGATTTACAATGTTGTGGTAGTTTCCACTATACAGCAAAGTAAAACAGGTACACATACACACATAGCCACTCTTTTTCAAATTCTTTTCCCACATAGGTCATTACAGAGTATTGAGAAGGGCTCCCTGTGCTATACAGTAGGTTATTAGTTATCTATTTTATTAATATATATGTATATTAATAATAGTACATATATGTCAATCCTAATCTCCCTTTATGTCATCCCTCTGTTTCCCCCTTGGTAACCATAAGCTTGTATTCTAATGTGTCCCTTGGCTTTTAACAGGCTAAAACCCTAGAGCCAGTAATTCTCCAGGCCACTATACAAAGCAACAACCAACAGACTGAGGGTGACAAACAAATTCTGATTTTGTTTTTATAATTTGAGGAGGAGATGAGGTCAAAGAAGCCATAAATTTCAAAACAAAAAAAATTACATTAGCAACTGTGAGTGCCAAAAATAAAGTATTTTTCAGCATTCCAACATTTAAAACCTCAATCATCCTTTTAAGCTGGCTACTGCATACCATGCGAGAAGGAGAGAAGCAGCTAAAGCCTTGTCTGTGTGCCTCTGGGAAATTTTCATAAGTAAAAGCAGATGATATTGACATAAACCTTCCTCCCACTAGGGGAGGATGCAATGTGACCAAGCTGTTCATCAAGCATTAAAATGTTTGGACTAAAATGCATTTAGAGTTTTGCATTTTACTTCTCCCTTAGCTTTTTCTGTATATGTCAGAGGACATAACAGGATGAAATAAAGACCTTTTTGCTAGTATTTTTTTTTTAAGTATTTAAAGAACAGCAGTAATGAAACAAAATATAAATTGGAAAACACTGGTTATATCAAGTTTACATACTGATCATATTTTGATAATCTCTCTTGATTTCTACTGAACAATTAGCAATCAAAGTATTGCTATAAAGTCATAAAGAAATACAGAACTTTAACATGAAGATGATTGGGGGAGTAACTCTTTAGTTTTAATATTAGATAAGATTAGAAGAATATTTACACACATTATAGTATATAAACTTTGCTGACCTTCTAGGATTTAAAACAATCATTACCATTAAGGAGCATACTTTCTGCTTTAGTTTAAATTAGATTTTGGCATCTATGCCCATAAAGACTAATAGATAATTATCCATTACATAAGATCCTTTAAACTGTTGAAAGCTCTTTATTGGTTCTCACAATGTTTGTCTCAAGACTCTTTTTACACTCTTAAAAGTTATCAGGGCCTTTAATGAATTTTTGTGAATGTGGATTATATTTATTTGCACTTAGCATTTTAGAAAGGAAACTGAAAACTTTAAAAGCATATGCACTTATTTTCTAGTAACTCATGACATTTTAACACAAATCTATCTTATAAAAAATAATATTTCCCAGAACTAGAGAAACTTAGTGAGAAAAGTTGCATTGTTTCATATTTTTGCAAATCTCTAGACTATCTAGCTTAAAAGAAGACAGATGAGTGTTCTGTTTTGCTTCTGCATTCACTCTACTGGCTATCACACATTACATAGCTCCTAAAACTTCACGAATCATTCATAAGACAATGAGTGTGAAAAAGTGAAATAACAACTTAGTATCATCAGGAAAATAATTTTGATCTCATGGACCTGAAAAGAGTTGGTGGGAACCTCCAGGGATTCCCAACTATACTTTAATAACCACCAATCTAAAGAAACCCAATTTCTTTACTATTTTGCCAGAAATACTCTTCATAAAATATTTTAATAGTGTCCTTGATTCTCTCTTTGAAACCACCTCATTTCTAATATCTAAAATTTTGGTGGGCATTTGTATGTGTGAGATTCCTTTTCTTGAATGGTCTGAATGAAATACCACTTATTAAAGAATGGTGGCTGCCAAAGGCTGCAGGGCAGGGGAAATGGGAAGTCATTGTTGAACAGGTTTAAAGTTTCAGTCCCACAAGATGAATGAGTTCTAGAGATCTGCTGTATAGCAGTGCATAGAGTTAACAACGCTCTGCCATCTATTTAAACAACTGTTAACTTTATTCAATCAGAACTGCCTGGAAAGAAAAGGCATGATCAAAAGGTTATTCTTATGGGTAGGGAAAGAACTAGTCTTTCACCCTGTAGTTTCCCCAATGTAGGATTTTCCTAATTTTGCTGGTGTCTCATCCCAGCAGAGGTGGACAAGGAAAGTCCAGCTGCCCTCACCCCTTTCTTTTTTCAAGCCCGTTTGCAAGTAAAAGAGCTTGTCTCCTGACTTTTCTCTTTATGATTCAGACTCTGCCTAAGGAATAAATTGCCTGCCTGTGACTGGGAGACTCAGTGATCCTGGGGTTCAGGGCAGCTCTGCGTGTTGCTGTTGAACAAAATGTAGGTGCTCCATAATCATCTGTCACTGTTTAATGCCCACATGCGAGCTCTGCTGGTGCATAATTTGAACAGAGAAATGAGAGAGGATTTGCTTGGCCCATTAAACTCCAATGTCTCTGGTCGAGAAGAGAAACAAATGCATAGTTAATTCTAGAATCTTCCATGTGGTGGCTGCATGGTTTCCTAACTCCTCATTTAGATCCCAAGGTATCTTTGAGACCAAAATCGACATACAAAGTTATTCGGGAGAGTAGCCCCAACTTAAGAGCATAAAAGACTCTTTCTGTGACTCAGCTCTACACAGCAGAAAAATCAGCAGGTTCTATTAGTTTTTAAAACATTTTTATTTTTAATATAAACTACTGATTGACAATTTAAAAAAAGAACTTCCTCTATAACACATTTTTTCTGGACTTCTTTAAGATGCACGTTTGAAACTATTATCTGTTTCATTTGAAAGTTAAAGATTTAAGCATTTCAAATAAGGAAAATTCATTTTTGTTGACTGAAACAGAACTGAAATCTAATTAAGAAGCAAATTCACAAATGCTTTCTTATCAGGGAAAACACAAGACTTAAAAATCATTTAACAAGGCAAACTATGAAAAATGACATTATCTCCTTGTTTCCCTCCCTGCTTCTGATTTATATTATTGAAAGTATTTGCTTTCTGCATAAAGCTTCATGTTCTTTTTCACCTCATGTTCCCCAAGAGTTTGAACCCGAGGTGAATTCACAATTTTGTGATTATGACATCAACCTGTTGCTATGGGAATGTCTGTGATTTAACAAACAGAATCATAACAATGGCGCTTTGTACTATTTAGCATTTTTCATCTGAAGATTAAAGAGTATTTTGCAAACAGCATCTCAATAATCCTAGCAACCTCCCCTCTCAGGGTGTTTGTGGGGATTTTTCTTTCTCATAGACTGGAAAAACTGAGAGAAACAGGAGCGGGACATTCTGCAGAGATAGCCACTGTCAGCATCTGAGCCTGGATCAGGGCCCAAGGGCATTTTCACCAAGGACAAGCAGCACATTATTATTATTTTATTACAGAATCACAGAGGCAGAACCTTTACGTTACAAATAGGGGCAGATAATTTCTATACTTGACATAAACATCTACCACGCATGATAAAACTGACCACAAAATACATTTGTCTTTAAATCACAAATGTTACTCAATTGTAAGCTTAATATGAGTCTTTATTTGAGCACTTTATATAAAAGTATCCTGCAGAATCTAGGCAACTTCCTAATTGTGAGAGCCTAAGCAAAGTGAACCGAAATCAGAGAAGCTATTTTAAACATGAACTGAGTATTCCTGGACAATTTTCTACAGGAAACAATCCTAAACTAACAAAGAGAATGTTCAGCTGGATTAGCAGAGGAGAAGTTTTCCTGCTTTGATTTTCACGGTTCTATAATCCACACCAGATGTCAAATGCTGAAATTCAGAGTGCAGCATGTTGAACTGCTGTCTCTAGTGAAACCATAAACACATTTTATGGGGCTGCTAAGTCAGACACCAAAACAAATTTTTAACAAATTATTTTTATCTAAAAGAGAAAGCAATACTAAGTGAATCAGACATGAACATACTTAAGAAATGTACCTTTGAACCATTTAACTTGAGGTGAAGGAATACCAGAGGTTTTACATTCCATAACTGTTGTATCCCCCAGGGCAACCAAGAGCTCACTCTGAACTACAGTCAACTTCGGGGCTTCTGAAAATAACAAACACGCAAACAGTTAAAGTCTAGCACAATGCCACGTGCAACTTGTTTATGTTTACTAAATGAAGCAATTAAAAAAATAATCATTATTTATGTGCTTGTGGCTATCTCAGTTTTTAGAAATAGAAGTAAACTCTTCTAATGTATATGCACAATGATGTGTGTGATGAAAAGATCATCTATAAAAACCAAAAGAATATCAAATGAAAATAAGTCTGCTAAAACAGAGTCCAAAAGTTTAGGATATTATTTGATGCACATTTTCTCTGAGATACACATTTTGAAATGTGCACAACTGACATATATTTCAATTAATTGATGCACATTTTCTATGTGACTTTAAGGATATTCAGGTCTATCTACAGAGATAGTTGCTCTCTAAGGTTAAACTTTTTTTGGGTTCCTCCCTGTAGCTCAGATAGTAAAATACCTGCCTGCAATGCAGGAGACCTAGGTTCAATCCCTGGGTCAGGAAGGTCCCCTGGAAAAGGAAATGGCAACCCACTCCAGTATTCTTGCCTAGAGAATTCCATGGACAGAAGAGTTTGGAGAGCTACAGTCTATGGGATCAAAGACAGCAGGACATGACTGAGTGACTAACACTTACTTAAGGCTAAACTTCACACCTATCAAAGGCAGTCTCCCACTTTTGACTCTATTTCTCCCTTTGATGTTAAATACATTCTCTAAGTTTCTTTCCTTAGCTCTGTTTGATTCACCCCTTTGCCTAATGCTTCAGTTTATGCACCCATTCTTTTAAATGAACTGAACATTTTAGGTCTTTCCAACTTCAGCTGAGGTAGTTTTAAACAAAGTCAAGAGTTAACTTCTCAAAGATCATGTTACTACCTGGTTAGAAAACTTCAGTGATTGCATTTCATAATTTCCTAGTCTGGCTTTCAAAAATCACATTGGTGCATGGCTTTTTCTTGAATTTCACCCCCTTCACACTTCCTGACTTGCCACAGGTATGGAGCTACAATTGTTTCAAAACGTGCCCTATTCTCTCCCATTTTCCTACTTTTGCTAAAGTTGTTTCCTGCCTGATGCCCTTTGTCACAACTCTTTAAATCCCACTCATTCTTCCAGACTGAGCTTAAATCCTGTCTCCTTTGAGAAATGCTTGCAAATTCCCCATCTGGAATTATTAATCTTCCTTCTGCCAGCCTTCCACATTAGTGCTTATGTGTCTTCCTTATTATATTTCTTTATGTATATCTTTCATTATTCACACTCTTGAAAAGTAAGGGCCTCATAATGTACTTTTTAAAAAGAAAGTTTTACATTCCACAATCTCTAGCATAGCATTTTACATACTTTACATACTTAATAAGTTAAATAAATGGGTGGAATAAATAAATCAATAAATAGATAAATAAATAGGTAGAATATTTTGGTTTCTTTGTGAATGAACCAAAATTCATTTCTGCAATGCAAATCCCATTCCCAACTGTCTGGTCTCTCTCCACATAGGTGTTCTGTGATTGATTTTCATTGTCATCTCTAAATTTAAGCCCATTTTCCCTTCAAAAACTTATTTACCACGTGCCTTTCTAATTTCTATAAATTAGACCACTCTTCCCAGGCTTTTAGGTTGAGTGTTTCTGACATTTTTGTTACCTCCCTCCCTCATCTATACATACCATCTATAATTCTCAGTCTTTATTATGACTCTTTTGTACTCCTTCCCCTCCACTATCAAGTTCACTACCTTACTATGAATTATGGTAAATAAAAATGAGAGAAAGAGTAAATTGCTAGTCACTAATTATTTACAATTTACAAACTGAGACTGAGTATGTAATGCCCATGTCCTTTCTTTAAGAAATGTCAAACTTAAAGAAATATTCTATTATATATTACCTATTATTAGAATATATGATTATGTATTATAATAGATTATATTATACATGATAGAATGTATTATAGCCTATTATATTATGTGATATTATAGAATAGTTGTCATATTATTTATTATAAGAAAAATAAAATATTTATCTTCAATAAATATTTGAGTTTAGAGGGGAAGAACTGAATATGAAAAGCAAAAATAATATCTAGGTAAGTGACAGAAATGTTATAAATATTTAATTATAATATAAATGTTATAAACAATTTCATATATATGCATTTATGTATGAATATATAAATTCAAACATATATGGACATAAGTGGACAATGTAAAACAAAAGTTGAGGTAAACTACGAAAAATATGGAATCTGTTGATTTGTAAGTAAAATATTACAAAGAACAGATCAACCACAGAAGGACAGAACTCTATGGACAATCAGGAACTCTTCTATAATTTGGAATCTTCCTTGATTTCTGTTGACTAATGAAGCAATTCATTCCCTGAACTTTTAACTTAAATTAGTTAAAATATTTGCTTTAATCAGTGTGTGAGACAAATAAAAAATTATACAACTGGATATGACTCATTCCTAATATTAATTTTTAAAAAAGCACTCTTTCATTGCTTGATACGATATTCATCCTATTTGAACTGGCTTTTAAACTGATTATACTTGCCAATGTATCTGAGGGTAGAAGTCTGTTTATCCATTCCAGCTGAATTACTTGCCAGGCAACCATAGATCCCTGCATCTTTGGGAACTGCATTTTTGATAAGTAAGTTACCTTCTGAGGTCATTCTATACCTAAAGACAAAAAGAAAATAAAATTGAAAATAATAATCAGGATCAAGGAACTATAGCAACTTCCTTCAAATATCTTCAAATACTTTAGAGTTATGCTTTTGGTGCTGATCGCAAAAATGATTAATAGCAACAGTATGTAAGAAGAAACATTGTAATAATAACAATATATTCGTGTGTGTTAAGTTGGGTCAGTCGTGTCTGACTCTTTGCGACCCCATGGACTGTAGCCCGGTCAGGCTCCTCTCTCCATGGGATTCTCCAGGCAAGAATACTGGAGTGGACTGCCATTTCCTTCTCCAGAATAATAACAATAGGTTCCACATATCTAATACTTGCCATGTGCCAAGGCTGATCTAGCAGCTTTACATTTATTCATGTTTTAAATGTTCCTAACAATTCAATGAATTAGATACTACTATTCTGTCTGTTATACAAATGAGCAAAGAGGTTATACAACTTGTCCCAAGTCAGCATCAGTAAAGGCGAGAAGTGAAGTTTGCACCCAGGCAATCTTGCTCTGTATGAACTTCTAAGCTAAACAGTTGCTCAAAATGAAAGCCTGAGAGATGCAATGCCTCACGTCTCAAATGAGTCCCTGAAGAGACCAGGAATAGAATCTGGCTCACAGCTAAGCTCGTCTCCTCATGCCAAACCCAGAGTAATGGGAGCCTGATGGCTGGAAACTTCACTGTTTATGTCCCACGTGTTCAATACTTTCTTTGAGCATGAGAGGTTTCATTTTCTTTTCAAAGCATACAGCAGAATAACATACTACAATGAGAAATGCAGTATGAATGGCAACGGTGAACATGAGTTATGAAGAAAGTCTGCACACACTTTAATTACAGCTACTGTCCCATCCTTTGCTTCTGCCTCTCTCTTCTGTCAAATCCCAGGACCAAGCCTTTAGTGCATGGGTTAAATGCACATCAATTTACCCACAGAAAGTTTATTACCCCCATGTCAATTACTCATGGACTTCCCAGATGGTGCTAGTGGTAAAGAACATGCCTGCCAATACAGGAATCATAAGAGATGTCGGTTCAATTCCTGGGTCAGGCAGATCCCCTGGAGGAAGGGCATGGCAAACCACTCCAGTATTCCTGCCTAAAGAATCCCATGGGCAGAGGATCCTGGCAGGCTACAATCCATAGGGTCACAGAGAGTCAGACACAACTGAAGTGACTTAGCACACAATTATTCATGGTAAATCAACTGTCACGGTGTTCTGTTTACAAAGCAAACTGAGGAAATACTCAGTTCCAGCTGTTGAATTCAACACTCAAGAACCTCAAACTCTAAACATTCATCATTTATTATTGTATAGACATTTCCTGGCCTATTGAGAAAATCTGAAGCTGTGGATTTGGGTCAAACCTCCCTTTAACCCCAGAGATTTGGTCAGATTAGTTCTGACCAGAAATTTCATCAACTCCTCTTACTCAGTAAAAACAAAGAACATGATACAAACCCAGTACCTGTGTGAACCCATGATAAACATATCATTCAAGGTCCAGGTGATCTTTGGTTTGGGATAACCTGTCGCAGAACACATGATGGAGACCTCAGATCCACCTGTGAAGGACTGATTCTTGGGCATCACAGTGACTTTGGGTGATTCTGCAGATAAAAAGAAAACATAGAGGGTGAAATGCCAATGATGTCAGGAGCTTCCTCTATTAGCAAATTTGCAGAATTATCACTACCACACTTTTCTTCTGTAAATATCTATTTATTCTGCAATTCCAAGAGCTTGTTTATAAACAGTAACAAAAGAGCTGCAGTTACTCAGCAGACATGCTCCCCAAGGCGGGCAAGGAATGCAGAACCTGCTTTCCAGCTTTCAGCAGCCCAAGTTGTATGAGACCAGGGTCTGCTCTCCTCACTTCCCCAGAGCCCCTCCTCTCCATGAAAGACTGATGCAGGCTGGGGCTGGGACCACAAAGCTTGACTCTGTACCCCATAGACCTGGGGAGGACTGCAGAGGGCCTCATCTCCGGTCATTTATCCCAGGGTCATGTAGGTCAGCCCAGCCCTGTCAGCCCACTGAACTGCAGGCCTGGTCCTACTCCCAGATCTAGGAGGCATGAGGGTGGGCAAGGCCTTGCCTTCAGAGCTTGGCAAGGACCTGGCACACTCTCCTTTGAGGGCACATCAGGACTTTGGATCTGAGGTCAATGACAGGAAGAGGCCTCCACTTTCCTGCCCCCTGAATGCAAGGAGGAGAGCAGCAGGATTATGACAGTGATATGAGGTCCCGGGTGGCGGGGTGGGGGGGGGGGGGGGGGAGGATTCCTCTGTTCATTCTCTAGCCAGGTGGTCCTCATGGCCTGGCGATAGGTATCCATGACCTTGGCAACATCAGCCTCAGGGAGGTTGCCGGTAGGGGTGGCGTTCAGCACCTCCACCTTAATGGTTCCCGAGGCCAAGAGTTTGCTCTTGCGGTTGTAGGAGAAGGTGGGGTCCAACACGGAGGGAAGGGGCAAACGGACTTAGATCACCAGGTAGACGTCCCCTTTCTCGAAAGGCAGCAGGTCCCATTGTCATCCCGAGTACAGGTGGAGCAGCACCCCACTTTGAGGTTCTCCCTAACCGCGCACTGGACCACACGGGCCATCAGGTCCTGGAGCACTGCCGGATGATGACAGAAGCAATGTTCACATACTGAGGGATGGCAAAGTCATTCTGGCTCATACATGATCTGGCTTGAACTCTATGCTAGTGAGAACAGCCTGTCGATGGATTATCAAACACGCATTGCACATCTGCTTTAACCATTAAAGAATGTATTTAGAAAATCAAAATGGAGTAACTGTGGTTCAAGCATTCAAAACGGAGACAGGTGGCCACTGTGGATGTGGTTTCAGACAAGCTCCTGCATCACCAAGAACCTGAATCTTCTGGACTGCATCAGACTCAAGGACACCAACAGCTGTTCTCAAAACAGCTACTAGCGGTTGCCAGCTGCACCCTTATGGTCTCAAGGTCCCCCCTTGTAACTATGCAACCATCTCACTCCCCAAACAATCCTTGCTTAACAAACATCCTTACTTCTTGCCAGTTCCAATCCTAATTTTGACAAACAACTTATGCAACACTGTGGTTTTTGCCTATATAAGCCTCCCTCATTTTGTAGTCAGGCAGAACACAATTCAAGTGTTTCTTGAGTCTGTGTCTCCAAGGAGACGGTCCTCAGTTTGACTTGAATAAAACTCTCTTCTTTTCCTATTATAGACTGTTTACTGATTATCTGCATCAGCAATGAAGATGCCCCAAAGTACATGGTCAGGCCCATGTGCCCTGTGAAGAGCAGCTCCTGCTTGGCAATACTTGGGACGGTCTCCTTGAGACCCACTGTGCCCAGGATGCTCTAGTGGTTAGAAATAATGACACAGAAGTGGTCTGCTTCCAGCTTCTGGTGGCCCTTTATCTCAAAGTGAATGGGAATATATACTTGAATATATATATATATTTATATACACTTGAATATATATATACACATATATATATATATATACACTTGAGTAAATATATCATATACACTTGAATACACACACACACACACAGAGACTTGAATATGCATACTTGAAGGACTGGATGAATCACCTGATAATGCTCACATTCTCTACCACCTGACCATGCTGACCCAGCAGGCAGGCAGGCGACCACGGCCACAGTGATGACCGTGAAGCAGAGCAGGCAGTATAAAGGTGATCCTGGCTTAGAACTCGGCCCATGCAGCTCAGCTGCACAAGCAGCAACAGCAGTAGCAGCTGTAGCAGTGTGCAGTCAGCCACGGCAAGAGCTCCATGGCCAAGGCGGAACTGGGACCACACATGTATGGTGGTACCCCTGAAGCCTCGACGACACTGACCTTAGGCTTCCGCTCTGGACTCTGGCTGGAAAGGAGCTCTTAGGGTACTCTCCTTCAGGGATCTGGCCCCATCAGTGCAGGAGAAACACCAAAAGCAGTGAAAGCATGACAGGTAAATTGATTTTGAGAGTAAAATGAATCTGATCCAAATATTTCAGTGTCTCCACTGGTTACCATGGGGCCCCGTGCTACTCTGCTCCAACTAGCTGACCACTGACTTCCACCTATTTGTCTGGAACTTCAATATAAACCTGTTTTCAGGTAAGGTCTCCAGACAAAGCCTTTTGCCTCATTCTAAAGGAGATCAGTCCTGGGTGTTCATTGGAAGGACTGATGTTGAAGCTGAAACTCCAATACTTGGGCCACCTGATGTGAAGAGTTGACTCATTGGAAAAGATCCTGATGCTGGGAGGGATTGGGGGCAGGAGGAGAAGGGGACGACAGAGGATGAGATGGCTGGATGGTACCACCAACTCAATGGACATGGGTTTGGGTAAACTCCGGGAGTTTGTGATGGACAGGGAGGCCTGGTGGCTGCGATTCATGGGGTCGCAAGGAGTCAGACCTGACTGAGTGACAAAACTGAACTGAACTGATTTGATATAGTGAACACAGGTTGAGAACCAAACTTGTCCTAACAGCAGCCTGCTTTGTTTGAATTGTTCTTTCCCTTTTTAATAAACTTTTTATAAATTTTGCTGAGGTTGAGGCCATGTCTTTCATATTATTCCACATTCCAGTATAGTCCACAATATTTAACATCCCTTTCACATTGTCCAGTGACTTGTAAATAACAGAGACCTAAAACCATCGAGGAAACACAGGTCATTCCTAAACTGTAACTTGGTTCTGGAAATTGTAATGCCTGCCAACCTCTCAAGATCCTGCTATATTGATCATCTGCCTCATGCCCATGAATTCACAACAGCTCAACTTAACAGAAAATATCCATTATTCAAAGTGCATATTATATTCTATAAGTGCATTATACTTCTGTGGCAGAAGTATACATGCATTATACAGTATAAATGCATTATACTTCTGTGGCAGAAAAAAAAAACCTTTAAAAATGAAATGTTAAATCAGAAATTTATTATCTAAAAGGATACAAGAATTCTCTGGGGTAACTACGATGCTGTTAAGGCTGGTCTAATCAATTACATGTTTTACATCTATACTACTTCAGAGTAAGAATTAATCATCAACAAAGGTATCATCATAGAAATATCTAATGACTGCCTTACTCTTCAAAGCCTGCTTATTTTTTTAAATTTTATTGAAGTATAATTGACTTACAATATTATATTAATTTCAGGTGTATAACATAATTATTTTTATAGTTAGGCACCACACAAAATTGTTATATTACTAACTAAATTCCCTGTGCTGTACATTATATCCCCATGACTTATTTATTTTATAATTAGTAGTTTAAATAATTTATTTTGTGTAAATATGCCCCACTCAAAAAGATAAAAAATAAATTCATTTGCACATTGTCTGAAATAGATGTCATGGGTATTAGCAAAAATAAATTAATTCAATAATATGCTTTATTGCACAATTATTATATTCCAGGCTCTGTGCTAACTTACAGGGATACACTGATGAGCCAAACAGATAGGGTGTCAGTTTTACATTTAACCAGGTTTTCACTACAAATGAATTTGAAGAATTCAGTTAATCGCTTAGATCTGGATATATTTGTGGTGTATCTTCATAATAAGTTAGTCTGCAAATTGTGGTTTGGCTTCACCAAGACACGCTAGCCTAAGGAATTCCTATGCATTTGAAAGAGATACAAGCGGTGCCACTGGGCAGCTACACCACAGAACAAACCTAATTAGTGCCTAATTGCTAGCGGCTTCTAATCACTCACTCCCCTTTTTTTTCCTGTTTATATTGTGTTTTTCAAATAATTTTGTCTTTGAAGTTAATGTTTAAGGGTTTTTCCAGCCAGCAGACTTGGTTGATAGCTAATACTATCCTATGGTTTCCTCTTAGTAAACAGAGGGCTAGAGAAATGTGTGAGGTCAAGGGCAGACTAGCCACAGCCAGTAAGTCCAAACTGTGATTCCATCTGGAGTCCATCAATTCTGAAATGCCGGAGGACTACACATGTTGTAGGAGAGCTGTGGACAATCTTCAGGGGAAGAAGTGGAAAAAAACGAACACTTGTTTCTCTTTGGAATTTTTTGAATACCCACATTTACTCCCACCTTCCCAAAATAAAAGGTTTCTCATATCTACCTCATTTTGATATAGGATTGCTGCAAAGATTCAGCAGCTCCTGGGATTTCTGGCTAAACACGATGCCTTCCAGTGGCCTCTGCCAGAACTGGCTTGGCATCCGTCCCAGCAAGAGTCCCACTGGTAGGCTCTGTAGTTCAGATATCAAAGTGAAAATAAATGTCAGTTACCCAAACCAGGATGTAGTGAGCTAAGAGGTCATTTCTCCAATAAAGCCTGGATATAGGGTGGTGTTCAGGGTCATGAAGTAAGTCTGTGTGCAACATACATATGGAATGACATCATCCCACAGAAGGTGAGAAATTTACCACTGCCCTGGAAAGAATATTTCTGCTGACAATAGGAAAATCAGAAAGAATATGAACAAACATAGGCACGCATAACTGCATTTTGACCAAATAACTGTTGAATAAAAATGATCAGAATGATTCAGCTTTTACTTGATCGGGTTAAATAAGGATGTACTCTATATCCAGGTTTTATTGGATAATAGCTCTCTACATCTTGGTTTGGGAAATTGACATTTATTTTCACGTTGATATCTGAACTACAGATTCAGATATTCAGATACCAGTGGGATTCCTGCTAGGAGATTGGCATCTCTCACCATAATTATTTCAACTGTCAGATTTTTTTTTTTTTTAATTCCTAGGGGAAAAAAACTCATCTTGTTTTAATAAGATAGCTCTCATGAAGTAAGAAGAAGTTCAATTTCATCAAAGTCAAGAGTCTACTTTTAGGCTTTGAGGAGAAGTAATCCATTCTTAGTTGGTTTTCAACCTCATTTCAATACCACAGTCATCGCCATTATCATCACCACCATCGTCCTAAATAACAACTTACTGCTCATCAGCCAAAGTGATGGGAACGTGGCACTCTGTTAGGTAACAAGGCATTAACTCATTCTTTATATTTTAACCACAAGAGAAATATGTAAGTTTTCATAATTCCCCACCCATGATTTTAAAATGTTAAATGTAGATTAGGATACTAGGAATGAAAAATACCACTCTAAGACTTAGGTGTCTTAACATACTATTACTGCTCAAGTTGGCAAAATGCATCTTATATAAGAGCATGAAAACAGCCACGGCTCTGACTACAAAGACCAAGGAAGATAAAATCTCAACAAACTCTTAAAGATCTTCAACATCATCTTAATACACAGGAGGCAAATTTCTTGTTATTGGTAATTGGGCCTGATTTGTTGATGTTATGCCTCTGATAGGAAATTATCAAAGACAACACTTAAAGCCTTTCTCTTCAAGGTGGTTTAATCAGACATTGGTAATGATTTGAATAACTTAAACAATAATTTAACATATTTTTCACCACTGGTATATTTAGAGTACTTAGGAAAACCTGCTTTCATCCTTTCATAAAACAAATATTTACTGAGTACCTATTATGTTTCTGACACCTGGTGACCTCAAAGATCTCACAGAATATTGTACACAAAAGTGTATTATATACAATTAGGGACTAAATCTCTTTCTAGTAGTCAGTTCACTGAAATAGGAAGGAGGGCAGAAGTTACTGAGTACCTATGTGCCAAGTATCTAACTCCAGACCCAGCATTTGTTTTCCTCAATAACCCTGTGGAGTGTTATTGTCACTTTACAGGTTAAGAAAAAAAATAACAAAATGGTTAAATAATCCATGGTGTCAAAGTCGAAACATGGTGTCTAGTCAAAGCTATGGTCTTTCCAGTAGTCATGTATGGATGTGAGAGTTGGACTATAAAGAAAGCTGAGCACTGAAGAATTAATGCTTTTGAACTGTGGTATTGGTGAAGACTCTTCAAAGTCCCTTGGAGTGCAAGGAGATCAAACCAGTCCATCCTGAAGGAAATCAGTCCTGAATATTCATGGGGAAGGACTGATCCTGAAGTTGAAACTCCAATACTTAGGCCACTTGATGCAAAGAACTGACTCATTGGAAAAGACCCTGATGCTGGGAGAGATTGAAGGCAGGAGGAGAAGGGGACGACAGAGGATGAGATGGTTGGATGGCATCACGGACTCAGTGGACATGAGTTTGAGCAAGCTCTGGTAGTTGGTGAGGACAGGGAAGCAGTTGATGGGGTCTCAAAGAGTCAGACACAACTGAGTGAATGAAATAAACTGAACTGAATCCACAGCATCCAATTAACGGAGATAATAAAGGTATCTTAACTCATAGGGCTACTGTGGAATTAATATATTGAACACATGAAAAGTGAAAGTGTTAGTTGCTCAGTCAAGTCCAACTCTTTGCAACCCCATGGACTGAAGCCCGCCAGACTCCTCTGTCCATGGAATTCTTCAGGCAAGAAAACTGATGTGGGTAGCCATTCTCTTCTCCAGGGGATCTTCCCAACCTAGGAATCGAACCCAGATCTTCTGCATTGCAGGCAGATTCTTTACAATCTGAGCCACAGGGGAAGTCCGTTGAACACATAAAACACTTAAAAAATTCCTGACACATAATAGATTCTCTGTAATTTTTGCTATTATTTATATTCCATTATATGGCAGTGTATGACAAAGATGATAGAATAAGTACCACAGTATTTAAAATATGTATGTACAAATGTATTATCCAGACATTTACACATGAAACTTGATCACAATTCTTAGGTTTGCATATAGTATTCAGTTACACATCCCAGTAATAGATAATACTTATCATATGTTACTTGATTCCTCTGAAATTTGAGATGCTTCCAGATATTCAAAATATATTAGAAATTTCAATAAAAATAGACAAATTTAGTTTTACTGATGAAAAAAGACTAATACCTATGCCACCTGGCACATGCTAAAAAGAGCTGTGATGATGTAATGAGCATATGGTTCTGATAATATCAATTTCAATCTTAGTGAAGTAATTCTGGTCATTAGGGACTTACTTCATCAATCAGCTTGAGAAATATTTCCTTTTTTATTGCAAAATTCTCTCCAGTGACATGGTCTAATTAGTGACAGATATTTGCCCTTTCTTGACACCACAGAAGACAAATACTTCTCGTGTTTATACAGACAGAGGAGGAGGAAAGGAGGCTTTGTCTGGCCCTCTGAGCTCCATGTGGCAGCACGTGATTGTGGAGGAAATATCAGCTCTACAATGTCTGTGTAAAAATTTCACCAGGATGCCTGTGTTCAGCTTCAACAATCTTCCTCACAAAGGAGCAATCAATGGAGCCAACAGAAGATTTTTTTCTCTTTCCAGATAAACAGGAAGAGCATCTGTTTTTGTTTTACATTTTAGGCCACGGTGTGCAGTATGCGGGATCTTATTTCCCCAACCAGGGATCGATCCCACATCTCTTGCATTGGAAGTGTGGAGTCTTAACCACTGGACGACCAGGGCAGTCCCTAGTCTGTTTTAAACAAAATCTAAAACCCATTACAAATAAATAAATACCACTCCACTTTTTCTAATTTTTATTCCCAACCCTGACGAGTAAAAAGCATTTGGAAATTTACTGAAGTGATCAACTGTTTTAGCTTATCATAAAATTTTGCAAAATTCACAAGATAGAATTCTTAAATTAGGGTGAACTAGATTAAGCAATACCTTAATGATAACATCTCTATAAATTTTTTCACCAGATCATTATCAGATTTTGTTAGAAAATATGGTTTTATAAGCAGTCACATGCTAGCATGTACTGTAACAGGCAAAGTACCTATATAATTAAATCTAAAATTGGTGATGTGATTCAAATAATCCATTGAAGTTAATATGGAAACATGAAAGATAAACTTGGTGAACTCAATCTTCCTAAGAGTCTGCTATTGTTATTCTGAAGTCCATTCAGCAATTAAGGAGTATACATCTATTGGGTACACTTGTGTTTTTCTCTCTGTATAAGGCATTATGATTTTTTTTAAAGGGCAGTAAGTATTTCATAGTGCATATAATATGATTGGGGAAAACAAATAAAATTTCACGATACTTGAAATTTATCATGACTAAGTGTAGAATTGCACAGCAAAAAAGTATATAAAAGTTCTACAGAATGCCAGTTAAAAAGAGATTAACAATACTCAGAAAGGAGGGCTTAGCATTTCATTGTAAGTAGGATATAGGTGAACTCCAGGAGGTGGTAAGGGACAGGGAAGCCTGGCATGCTGCAGTCCACGGGGTCGCGAAGAGTCAGATATGACTTGGCGACTGAACAACAATAAGAGCAACAGGATATAGGTAGGGAGCATTAAAGTCAAACAGCTCTGGGAGCTAAGTCATAGAACTAGAAGGAAAACGATGCAATTTGGAGGCAGTCAGGACATGCCTGTGACTCACGCATGAGAAGTGGAATTGAGGGAAAGAAATCACATAGCGGTGGAAAGTAACTGGGCAGGGGCTAGAGTTGAGTGTGTGTGTGTGTCTGTGTGCACTCAGCTCTGTGTGTGTGTGTGTGTGTGTGTGTGTGTGTGTGAGAGAGTGCACATGCTCAGCTATGTCCAACTCTTTGTGACATCCCCATGCAGTGTGTGTGTGTGTGAGCGCGCATGCTCAGCTATGTCCTACTCTTTGTGACATCCCCATGCACTGTAGCCCGCCACTCAGCTCTGTGTGTGTGTGTGCGTGTGTGTGTGTGTGTGTGTGTGTGTGAGCGCGCATGCTCAGCTATGTCCAACTCTTTGTGACATCCCCATGCACTGTAGCCCGCCACTCAGCTCTGTGTGTGTGTGTGCGTGTGTGTGTGTGTGTGTGTGTGTGTGTGAGCGCGCATGCTCAGCTATGTCCAACTCTTTGTGACATCCCCATGCACTGTAGCCCGCCACTCAGCTCTGTGTGTGCGTGTGTGTGTGTGTGTGTGAGCGCGCATGCTCAGCTATGTCCAACTCTTTGTGACATCCCCATGCACTGTAGCCCGCCACTCAGCTCTGTGTGTGTGTGTGCGTGTGTGTGTGTGTGAGCGCGCATGCTCAGCTATGTCCAACTCTTTGTGACATCCCCATGCACTGTAGCCCGCCACTCAGCTCTGTGTGTGTGTGTGCGTGTGTGTGTGTGTGTGAGCGCGCATGCTCAGCTATGTCCAACTCTTTGTGACATCCCCATGCACTGTAGCCCGCCAGATGCACCAAGGAAACAGGAATTCACTGAAGGTACGATGAACATGGAGCGTGACAGAAAACATTCAGTGACCATAAAAACTCAGTTCTAGGGACTTCCCTAGTGGTTTGGCAGTTAAGATTTCACTTCCTGATGGAGGGGGTGAGGGTTCAATCCCTGGTTTGGGGAGCTAAGATCCCATGTCTTGCAGCCAAAAATCCAGAACATAAAAACAATAGAAGCCAGTATTGCAACAAATTCAACAGACTTAAAAAACGGCAAAAAACAAAACCTCAATTCTGGAAACTTGAAGACAGGATAAGAGTAGTACCTATCTATCTTTTTGAGAAATTCTATACAATGAAAAATTCAAATCTCATACACTAACACCAAAAATTATCTGCCTGATACTACTCTGACATGAAATATAGCAGCATCAGTAATATTTTATGGATAAAAGAATTAATCTAACAGATTATCTACTTGTCATCAATAATTAGAGGTGAACCCTCAAAAGCTAGTTCAAGTATTCAGCTATCCATATTAAGGAAATGTGAATAAAAGAAAAGGCACATGAATATCTAATTCTTTTAGGGTAAATAGTTTTCATATATTGAAGTGAAACACTTTTAGTTTTTTCTTCACCATACATGATTTTATGTGAATAAAGGGTGAAGATAAAATACTCAAAGTATTATTAAAAGAAAGTTAGCTTGTGGAAGACTCCGGAGTGTAAACTTTATTCCAAGGTAATTAGGAAACCACCAAAAGGGTTTGAATAGATGGACATTTAAATTAATATTTAGGGGAAATTCATCTGATGGTACTATGGAGTAGAGTGGGGCAACAAAATCAGAAGAAAGGAAGTCCATTAAAAGAGAATTTTTATGGATTTAGTTTAGGCATGTGCATCACAAGGAGGATAAGGATGATGCTAGTGGAGATAACAAAAAAGGTAGTGATATGAGGGGCAGTGAAGAACTGAACTAACCATGCATAGGGTAAGTGAGAGGCACCTTGGTAGAAAAATATTACATCTGGGATAATTCCATTTGAACTTGAAACTTCCCATTAGATCATTCACACAGATCCCTATTAGTATTGCCATTCACCCACTGATTCCATCATCAGGCTGTAGAAAATGTGTCCTATATAGATGTCCATAAATAAAAAAGGCATGGGAAATTCAATGTTAAAAACTGATAAATTGTGTTTGTGTGGCCTGGGGAAAAGGGGAGTGGGGTGGGGGGGGGAGGGAGAGAGAGAGAGAGAGAGAGAGAGAGAGAGAGAGAGAGAGAGAGAGAGAGAGAGAGAGAGAGAGAGAGAGACATGATTCCTGAAAATAGATCTCAAGCACCCTACTTCCTGATCTAGAGCTTTCCTTACCCCCCAAAGCAAATTAGATTAACAGAATCAACCATGAAAGGATTTTTACCTCAATCACTTTTCATGTTCAAAAGAAATAGGATTGTAAAGTTTTAGAAGCTTTTACTTCCCTCCTCCAAAAGGATTTAAGCCCCAAATGAACCTAACAGAACTATGGATTATCAATTGTTTAAATAGGCATAAAAATTACATTCTTTAAAAAAAAAAAAGTATTTCAAGGCTGTAAATTGATCTCTGGGATGTAAGATTACCAAACTTCTAAATGTTCCTAACGATAACTTTACATCATGAAGAATTAAGACTGATGAGAAGAAAGATACTCCATTAACTAATTTTTAGTATTGTTTCTTTTCTTACTTGAAGTCTCACAAGAAAAGCTAAGTAAAGATCCTCATTTTAGAGATAATTAAAACCTACATTCAGTCCAACCACTTAATTGACTTGCATTTCTGAACACATAATAAAACTGTTTTACAACTGTTCCCCAATATACTTTTCTTTGTGAATAATATACTCCCTTAAAATACTGGCATGACTTAACATCAAGTCATGCTACATGAGAAGTTGGAAAATAATTAGTATTTAATTACAGAACTTCATTTCCATGGAGTCCTGCAGCCTGAAATGTATTTTACAAAATCTATGATCCTTCTAAAAATCGGTATTTACTACAGAAAAAACTAGCTTCAAAAGGTTTTTCATAATGACTCTCACTGAGCGTACTAAGAACTGCAGTTAATAGCTGTGTCCTATTCTAAAAGATGCATATCTACTGATAAAGCTCATTTATTTGGAACATATTGATATTGATTGAAAATGTATTATTATTTCAGTTTCTGAGGAGGAAGATAACTCTAGCTAGTTTTAGTGGCAGCTAATTTTAAAATGTGAAGTTTGCATAATGAAACTAACACAATGTCACTAAGAATGATTTATAATAGATATGCTTGTTCACTTAACTTTTCCTCAATCTTCAATGAGTAGAAATGGCAATGGAATATACTAAGATTTTTATGTTTTTTCAGGACTACTAGTCAGCTTGCATAAGTGACCAGGGATTCTTTTCAAAAAGCAAAGGATAAAAATGTAAAACTAACCAGCCAAACAAACAAAACAGAGATAATTACCTGGGCAAAGAGTCAAGAGTACTGAAATTCCAAAGATATGGAGTCAAATGCAACATTTTCAAATGAAATCTCATCAATGGAAACATGAAGGCCTGGCTACAACTTTTCCAAAATGGTACAATTATTGCTGAATGGCAGTAACTCAAAGGAATTATGATAGTGGTTATTCTACATGGCAGTAGCAACAAGTTTCCTAAAATTTCTGCTCTTTCTATATCTGCCTTTTTTCTCCAGAAAAACTAGAGCTGTATCAACTACCTACAAGCCAATTTAAATTCAAATTTAAAAATTCTAAAGCTCAATCAAATTTCACAAACAGGCTTCTTATGTGTACTAGCCATAGTTCAAGTATTCAACTGCCACATACAGCTGGTAGTTATGATGTGGGACAGCACAGATACACAACATTTCCATCATTATGAAAAGTTTTTGTGAATTTAGAGAAAAAATATTAAATCTCAAGAGAAGGTCACTAACTCAATAACTTATCAGTAGGTGGGTACATTAGCAGTAAAACACACTGATTTAGCTTAATTCAATTTAAACAGGTGAAGACTATATATTGACAATTTTGTGAAGCTAAAACTGCTCTGAAAAAAACAAGTCTTTTAAAAAATGTGGTTACATGCTTTACAAAAAAGGCATTATTTTACAAATTATCATGCAACAGTCATAAAATCAAAAGCATATGAAAGTGGATCTACATAGCATTTTTCTTGAAGGGAAAAAAATTTAAAATCTGGCAATTTGTTTATTTTGCTAGACAAATTCATTTGCTACCTTACTTATCTTATCAGGGAAGCAACTCACAATGGGATTGGAAGAACATTTGGTCTCCAGAGTCCAATTTGAGTCACAACCTCCCATCCTTCCAGCTGTCACTTCCTGACTCCCACGTTTCCCTTCACCAAGTTCATCATGGCCTCAACTCCTTTGAACCTTCTTTTTTTATTTCAATCTATCAGACCATGCCTTTAACCCTCTGTTCTTTCTTGATCTGGTCTAAACTCCACAGAGCATCACTACAAACACTTTTCTCAATTACTTTGTCTTTTGCTGAACCAACATCACATAACCCCAAACCTAAATGATTCTTCTATGTGTATATTGAAAAGATGATTGAAGATGGCAGGAAAAAGAAAAATCACACTATCATGGGAAAACAACTCCCTATTCAGCCTTGCCTTTACTCTCAGCAAGCCCATATTTCTGTGTCCTCATTCTTCTGTGTAGTGTTCTCCATATGGAAAGAATTTCATGACTTCTACCTGACAAATACTGACTCATATCCTAGTAGATACTTCAGACACCATCTCCTGAATGAAGCCCTTCTCAAACTCCACTCATTACTGAGATAGTATCTTGGTGAAGTTCCTATCCCCTTGGGTAATAAATATTTTTTTTTTTGGTAATAAGTATTTTGAAAATCTACTTATGTCTTCTCCTTAGAACTTACTAAAGGGAAGGATGTCATCTTCTTCTCATTTATATTCTTGGCAGGGAGCGGAATGCCTAGCACAAACTTTTGGTGAATGCAAGAATGAATGAATGGACAAAGGAGATACATTTTTAAAAAGTTATTTTTAGTCAAAGCACTTCGTATGTTTCAGTATTGATTTCATTATTATGGGAAAAAATATACCTGACGTAGCATGATTTAGATAGTACTATGGGAAAATTAATAGCATACATGAGGATCCCATCAACATAACAGTGATCAGTTTTGTAGTCACAATAATCAAATGCCCCTAACATATCACACCCTTCTGCAGATGCACCAGTAAGTGCTCCCACTTTGTGCATTATTTCCAATTCCTATTTTATTTATAATAGTCAAAGCTCCTTCCTCATGTATAAAAATAGCAAGTCATTATGTTTTTCCCATATTATAAATATCTAAACTTTAGAAACAATTTTCCTAGTTGAATTCTTAATTTATAAAATAACTCAAAGAAACATTAATCAATGTTTCTGAATCAAATAAAGTTTTAGTACATGCTCTGACAGAAGGATTTTTCAGACTTGGCAATAGTTGCTTTGCCTAACTAAGCACTCTGCTTCTCCTTCAGTCTTCTCAGACGCGTGCAATCCTACTGCTCTAGATAGCTGATGAGAACAGGCTGTAAGGCACGGAGGACTCCACCGAACGCTCTGTCGCAACCTAAACGGGAGGGAAACCCAAGGAAGAGGAGATTTTTGTACACGTGCGGATGACTCATTTTGCTCTACAGCAGAAACGAACACTGTAGAGCAGCTATACATCAATTAAAAACTAAACATTATGTCAGGCATAAAGACACAAAACGAGAACACTGGGCCGTGCCCTAACGCGGCTTACAGTCCGGTCATCTTACAGGCTCTCTGCGTGCATCCAGACTGTTCTCTCCTCTAGGCTGCTCCTCACCGGCCACTCTACCAGAACTTAAGTCAAAGGTCCACTAACCTGTTTCATTTTTTTTTTAATTTAGATTTAGATTTCCAGTTATTTGTGACTCATGTGCCAGGAATTTACAGACACTTTGTATCTTTTCTATTTAAAAAAATTTACTTCCGTACTCACTTTCCTAGAGATACTCCTGCTGCTGCTGCTAAGTCGCTTCAGTCGTGTCCGACTCTGTGCGACCCCATAGACGGCAGCCCCCCAGGGTCCCCCGTCCCTGGGATTCTCCAGGCAAGAACACTGGAGTGGGTTGCCATTTCCTTCTCCAATGCAGGAAAGTGAAAAGTGAAAGTGAAGTCGATCAGTGGTGTCCGACTCTGTGGGACCCCATGGACTGCAGCCCACCAGGCTCCTCCGTCCATGGGGTTCTCCAGGCAAGAGTACTGGAGTGGGCTGCCATTTCCTTCTCCTACAGATACTGAAGAATCCTTTCTCTTTTTAAACTTTCTTCTACCCACCTGTGCCTTAGGCCTGTTAATTGCATGTGCAGGCATTTCTATATATTATGCAGAACAATGGAATGACCTAGTTCAGATCTAGGCTCTGCCACCTGCTGGCTTTATGACCTAGGGCAAGCCACTAACTCCGCAGAGGCTCTTCGTCTTTATGCGTAAAGTACAGATATTAAAACAAATACACACAACATGTGAGAGTTACCTAACATATGTCACAAATTCTCAAACATTTTTAAGTGTCTGTAGTTTCATTTGGATAATTCAGTGGATTGAAGTGCTTGCTGATTCATCTGTCCTATCTCATCCAGCAGTCTCTGCACTGTAAAAGGTATCCGGTTCCATCATTTAACCTCCCTGACATCTGGACATCTTTCTAGCTGACTTAAATCCATTAGGTCTGGCTTAATATACATTTTTTTCATGGTCTAGTTTTGCTCAAAATTATAATGTCCTTGGTGTAAAACTTCTTTATAATAATTTCTCATATACTTGAAGTATTTTTTATGTCATCGTATCTCTTTCTTTTTCTTTTATAATGTAAATAACTAATTCTTTAAACTTCCTTGTAACTTTCATTTAAAAACATTTTAATAAGGTTTCTGTCTTCTAAGTTTTAGAGAAATAGGGTTCTTTCTATCTACAATTAAAGTGATCTGAGATCCAGAGAAGGAGAACTATCATGACATCCCTTATAATGTGGAATATAAAAACAAATGATAAAAGGAACTTACTTAAAAAAACAGTCATAGAGTTAGAGAACGAACTTATAGTTGCCAGCAGGTAAGGATGGGGTAAGGGATATTTAGGGAATTTGGGATGGACATGTACACACTGCTATATAGAAAATGGATAACCAACAGGGATCATATACAGCACATGGAACTCTGTTCAGTGTCACATGGCAGCCTGGAAGGGATGGGAGTTTGGGGGAGAATGGATACATGCATATGTATGGTTGAGTCCCTTTGCTATTCACCTGAAACTATCACAACATCGTTAATTGGCTATATCTCAGGACAAATTAAAAAGTCTAAAAAATAATACATTTTAAAAAGGGGTGTAAGATCTATGCAAGATAAAGATACTTTGCATGAAAGACAAAAACAATGAAATGCGTAATATTAATTTTTTTTACATTTTAACTGTATGGAATTGAATCATATTATAACAGAAGCTTGCCCCTAACCATGGAGTCAGTAGAATACATTCATCATTTGAAGTTAATATTAAACTTTTCTCTTCATAAAGTTTAGATAGAATTAGGAAAGCAAATATTTCTGTAGGAAAACTACATATTCCTTGGATATCATTGCAGGAAATACTTGATGTAAAATACCCCTAGAATATTGTCCTTCAAATCTTAAAGCCTGAAACATCTTCCTTATCTGATCCCTAATACAGGAATCAGCAAAACCTAGTATTTTAAGACAGCATCTTACTCATGTGTGCTGATTCACACTGAGACATCAAAGAACAAAGGAACTGAATAAAATTAACTTTTGACAACCAGTAATGATTTCGAAGTTTTAAGAGAATGATTTAGGGCACTGGTATTTAAAGCAGACATATATGTGTCTCAGGTCAACCTCCAAAAATAAAAGCTTAACTAGGAAGACTTCAATGTATTAAAATGTCTAGGAAAACAGATGAACTAATTAAATTCAATTCTTATTTTTCAAACATGGATTCAGACTTCTATAAATCAAAATGTACTCCTGTGAAAAGCATGCAAAGGGAAAATACAAGAGGATTTCAAGACTCCCTTACTGGGCTATTCATTATAAGAAAACCTAATTTAATTATCAATTGATACTCTGCATTTCTCCTTTTTCTTTTCCTCATTTTGGTTCAGAAATGATTTAAAACAGATGCCTCTGTGATACAATCCTATTAAATTTCAGATCCATAAGCTTTTAAATATGATTTTTTATACTGTCAAAACTTCTAACAACACTTTTTTGAGAAGCATTATTATTTCCTAATTTAAATTTTTAATCATTCCATATTCTTACATTATCTCCTATTGACTTTCTAAATTTTATCTTATTTTAAATATAAAAGCTATAAAACAAAGTTATAGAATATTTAGCAAAGAAACAAGGCAAACATATTACTCACACATAATTTAATGTCCCTAATAAAATTAATGTCAGAATTTTCAAAACTTTTAAAATCCTATTTATACAAAGTTTTAAAACAATTCATATCTATTAAATACTTTTTTTCAAGTACAGAAAAGCAAAGTAAAAATGTCACTTATAGTTTCACTGACACCAATAACCACATTTATGTATATATCAACCCAGATTTTTTTCCTCCTAGCGTAATTATGAATGTCTTCTATTTGTTTGTTATTTTGCTTGCACAGCTGTACTTCTAAATCTTGTGATAAACCCTGCTTGAGGTAAACAGTTTTCTAAAAAATTTCCTGTGTCTAGTTACATTATTATCTCCCGAGTGAGGAATTCGCACGATGAAATAAGCATATCAACCCATTCACATTCTCTCGTGTTCATTAGTGAAACTGATTCGACAGCCAGTTTCTGAGATCAGCATTTCCTTTCAAGGCTCTTTTGATAAATTGATAATGAACCTAACAGTCAGTGAGGGAAATTAAAGTGATGGAAAAAGGCCACTGGATCATTTACTTCTGCTGCTGTTGGACTCAAAATCCTATGATGCTGCCAAAACTGAAGTCTTTTAAATGTCCATGGTCTCAGTAAAAATTAAAAATCCCACAGGGAGCATCTGAGGGGCTGACGCTAGGTAATGTGACCTACAAGGGTTTAGGGAAAGGTAATTATCTGATCTCTTTTGTTTTCCACTTTCTTTAAAAAAAAAAAATTATTGGGATATAGTTGATTTACAGTGTTTATTAGTTTCAGGTGTACAGCCAAGTGAATCAGTTATACCTATATATATTTATATTTTTTATATTTTTAGATCATTTCTCATGTAGGTTATTACAGAGTATTGAATAAAATTCCCTATGCTATACAGTAGGTCTTTACAAGTCATCTACTTTATGTATAGTAGCATGTACATGTCAATTCCAATCTTCCAATTTATCTTTCCCTCTCCCTTATTCCCTGATAACCATAAATTTGTTTTCCAGCAATTCCACTACTGGGTATACACCCTGAGAAAACCATAACTCCAAAAGATAGGGATATCCCAATGTTCATTGAAGCACTATGAACAGCAGCCAGGACATGGAAACAACGTGTCCATCAATAGATGAATGGATAAAGAAGATGTGGTACATATATACAATAGAATACTACTGAGCCACAAAAAAGAATGAAATTGGGTCATTTGCTGAGACATGGATGAACCTAGCCTCTGTCACGCAGAGTTAAGTCAGTCAGAAAGAGAAAAACAAATATTGTAAACGAACACATGAATGAGGAATCTAGAAAATGTACAGATGGACCTAGTTTCAGGGCAGGAATAGAGACACAGATGTAGAGAATGAACGTGTAGACCTGGGGGTGGGGGGAAGGGAAGGGTGAGATGGATTTGAAGACTAGGTTTTACATATATACACTGCTATGTGCAAAATAGGCAGCTAGTGGGAACCCGCTAGCCCAGGGCGCTGAGTTCAGTGCTCCGTGATGACTTAGATGGGTGGGATGGAGATTCAAGAGGGAGGAGATAGCATGTATACATATAACTGATTTACTTCGTTGTACAAGCAGAAACCAACAACACTGTAAAGCATGTATACTCCTATTTAAAAAAAAAGTAGTAAAGAATTCCTCTCCAAATTAGGGAACACATTCAGATCTTAAGAGCCAAAATATGACAAACATCCACTTCAATTCCTTTCCAGCTTTTAGCATTCCTGAGAAGTTTGGTACCAGTCTGATTTTCTCCCTGTTTATAATATACTGGTTGAGTCTGTATGCTGTGGAGTTTTTTCCCCTTATACAAGTAATTTGAAATTTCATACAGAATGTGTTTAGATGAAGTTCTCCCTTCACTGATCTTGCTGGATTTGCTCACTATGGACAATTTGTTTTTCCTCTCTAGTACAGTTTTCTTCAATTATATCTTCGCCTATTTCTTTTGTTTTTGTTGAGCACCTAAATGTTATATACCTATAAACCTTAAAGTTCCATTCTGTTTTTATTTCTACTTAAGAGTCATATTATTCAACTCTTAGTCCTTTTCCTCAACATTCTGAAAGGACTTCTCAAGTTTATTCAGCACATTTCTGATTTTATTCTTAGTGGTAGAAACCCTGCTCCTCAGTATTTCTGATTCAGATTGCATTATAATATTGCACTTTAAAAATCAAATCCCCCCAAAAAAAAACAAAAAAATCAAATCCTTTTTTATTTCCTCCATGACACTTGTGATTGTCCTTTCATATTAGCCAGTTCTTCCTTTATAAATATATATTCCCACTTAAAGAGGATAGATCATTTCAAAAGACACTGGTGACGTGAAACATTTTTTCCAGTCTTTAGAAATAAACTGCTACTTTCAAAGCACCTATTTCTTCTAAGTCTATCCCCCATTGTTTTGTTCCCCAGTAATTTTTCCTAGGTTCTATGTTCTATTTTTCTCCTGTTTTGCTGTATTTGACAATTTTCTGTTTATTAATCCTCAAATAATGTGACTTCTATCCAGACTCAGTGTCAGAAAACAAAGTATTTGAAGGGACCTAGCTTTGTTCTCTGTCTACTTATATTCTTGTTGAACCCCCTATAGCTCTGTGGCTAAAAGTCTGATGCGCATAGCTCCTTGCCTGATGCTCATCCATGATGCCCTTCTGGCTGAGGAGGGAAACTCCCTCTGCTACCATTTGTCTCTAAACTCCCTGCTGACATTCCCATCAATGTTTCTATATTCATTTCATGAGAAATATATCTCAGGTTAATTTTTTACATGGTGCCAGGTTTCCTGTCCACTTTCTGTCCTACTGTTTTCTTAACTAGCTGGTTATTGCTATTGATAGGTTTAAGTAGATAGCATGCTGGCTTCCTAAAGGGTAACATTTTCTTTTTGAAGCGAACTAAGACATGAAGAAACAAAGATACACGCTCTCTGCTTTCATGTGGACATAAAAAAGATGGACTGCTGATTGAAATTTTCATTCCACTCAATTCATTTATACAAACACCAATCTTGATATGTAATATATAAAATTCCTTCCCCAATTTTTGCCACTGTAGACTGAAACTGGTTTTTGGTATTCTTCACTTTTGTCTTTTTTAGGTCTTTATATTTTACTGTTAATGAGAAAAGGTTGCAGTAGCTAGACATGTGCTATTTTTAACCAGAAAATTCTTGCTAATTATATTTCATAAAACTACTAACAAAACTTGTAAAGCCTGGATATTTAACTTTTAAAAGTATTACAGATAGAAAAAGTTTCCAAACAGATCTGTGGAGGCAGAGCAAGATAAATGAGGTTATAAATTAAGCTACTGATTCTCCTGTAAGCAAGAAAAATATTCCTAAAGTGTATATTCAATCCAAGTAGCTGTTATATCTTTTAAGCTTTCTTGAACTATTTTTTATTTATTCTTTTTAAAACATGTAACTGCATAAAAGTGAAATTAATTTATAATTTGTTTCAATGTCAATGGTTGGAAAGTATCTTATATTCTCATGAATTATAATCCTAGGTACAGCACTTTATTTCATCAACTATCCACTGCTTTTCAATAATGTATTCAAGCATAAAATAATCAGAGGGCATAATAATAGCTAGAGTCTTATTTTTAATAAACGGTGCCATCAAATTCTAGAATCTAGTTTTGTTAGATTTTTAAGACCTAATTTTTCATCGAAAATTGTTCATTCAAACTCAAGACCAACTAGACAGGCCATAAAATAAGGCCTTTAAACAGATTTACACCAATAGAGATTATACATAGGGGCTTCCCTGGTAGTTCAGACAGGAAAGATTCTGCCTGCAATGTGGAAGACCCAGGTTCGATCTCTGAGACAGAAGGTCTCCCAGAGAAGGGTCTGGCAATCCATTCCAGTATTCTTGCCTGGAGAATCCCATGGACACAGCAGCCTGTGGGCCACAATTCATGACATTGCAGAGTCAGACATGACAGACGTGACTTAGCACATGTGCAGGCAGAGATTATGCAAGCTAACCAGTAATCATATGACGACATATGTCTTTTTAATTTATATTTTGTATATTTTATGACATCTACCCTCAGAATTTAAATTGTTAGGCTATAATAAGTCTATATACCACAAAGAAGATAAAGTTTCAGGGTTTCTTTTAAATATATGCATTTCCATGTCATAGGTTCAAACTTTAGAATAGATTCAAATACTGTTTTGGAAAATGTTGTCCATGAAACCACCTGAGAGGTCAGTTATAAATGCAGATCTCCAGGCCTTAACCCAGGCCTGTGATAAAGTTTTAGGGTTTCCTTTAAAAATATGCATTTCTATGTCATAGGTTCAAACTTTAGAATAGATTCAAATACTGTTTTGGAAACTGTTGTCCATTAAACCACCTGAGAGATCAGTTATAAATGCAGATCTCCAGGCCTTAACCCAGGCCTGTGAAATCAGAATTTTCTGGGCATGAAGTAAGAAATTTGCTTTTTAAAAAGTTCCTTGGACAAGTCTTCATCCATAAATGTTTGAGAACCACTGTTCAAACTGACTAAGCAATACTAAAGGACTAACAGTTGACCTGGGGAAACAAGGAAGGCTCTGATTCTATTTTAAAATCCCATTGTAACAGGCTTAAGGGAAAGAACCAAGGTTATATTTCAGAAGTCCATCAGCATGTATCCTATCTAAAATAATCAGTTTAGTAAAAAATACTTATACTTCCAAAACTCTAGTAACTAAAGTTACTACTTGTATTGACTCAAACATCTAGGCCATTTACTATGTGGAAATGCAGTGAACCATTTACAAAAGCAACATCCCCAGAGGTTTCAGCAGATCAACTAACTAACGAAAGACGCACAGTCATACAGTCAGATTGCAGTATATATCTCAAATACCAGTGAGAAACCCAGAATCAGATGTCAACCATTTTATTAAGTCTCATGGTAGTTTCACTTTTTTTTTTTTTTTTGGCCATTAATAGCATTCCAAGAGCTAACCTGGAAACTCAGTGGTAACTTTCTTAAACAACAACATTATAACCAAGCGAGGCATGTTATAAAGTTGTTTCTAGTACCATAACCAAGTAGCCAGACCCGATTCTGATGCAATCAGTCTCCCACATCAAGGACTTGAAATAAAATACTCTCCTAAGGCAGCAACTGAACCTTTCAGCTAAATAGTGCAAAACTGCCAACAGTAAGTTGCTCATTACATGAAGACTCTAGAGACGTTTAGAAGCCAAATAGGATTCTACTGAAAGAGATACTTGGGAATAGCTTCTGATCCTCATTTGTTAATCTGGAATAAAAACCTATTTAGTATCAGTTAGACCACAGTGTTAACACACTTGCTTTTAGCTGTTTGAACATCTCATTTAGTCTATACAGACAATTAAGACTGGTTTATCATTAGCTTATTTTCAGAGAGTGCCCTTTGTGTGTGTGTGTTTCTGCGTATGTGTCTAAGATAAATAAGGTAAAAACAGCTTTGTTAAAGTTTCAATAAAATTTCACCTTGATAGGAAACATCTTAAAACTTAATTAAAACCATAAAAGTAAATTAAATATCCAAATAATGCACTCAAATTAGGAACTTTTGCTTTTTTTTTTTAACCAATTAAAACAGTTTTTTTTCCCCAAGTTCACAAAATAGATAAGAAAGTTTAAAACTATTAAATCATCCGGAGACTATTTCTATTTCTACTCCCTTAAAATAAAGGTCTTCAATTACTAGGATTAACTGTGTTTAAGGTTAGCTACTTGCTAGTGATGTTTTAGTTTCCAGCTCACTCACCTTCAGACCCTCAAGATTCACAGCATTCTATCCTTCAAAACTGTAATTGTCTGGGTAGAGGACCTTGGATGGACAATGTAAGGGAGTAGAGATCAAAGAAGGAAAAGAGAAAGATACAGTGACTCAGAAGTCACCGTCAGCACAGTACCTTCCACTGTGAGGAAAACGGACTCAGTCGACGATCCTCCTTCATTGCGAACGACACAGCGATACTCTCCTGCGTCGCTGAATTTCACACTCCTGAGCTCCAGGGAAAGGTTAGCCAAGATCCTCATTCTTGCTGGATCTGTCAGCCTGACATCTCTGTCATTCCTCTGCCAGGTTAGATTGTAATCCACCGCACTGATGACAAGGCACGTCAAAACTGCGGTTTCTCCAGGAGTAACTGTAACATTACTAGGCACTTGGATGACTGGCGGGGGCTCTGTGGGAAACAAGAAGATTCAAGTTGAAAGATCCAGAAGTCATTTTACTCATTCATAGAGGTGGCTTAAAATTTTAATGAGAATGTATTGAATATCTGGTAGGAAAGATGCACAACAGAACTTACTCATTAATACAAACGGGGTGATCAGGAGGGCTTCCCTTGTGGCTCAGCTGGTAAAGAATCTGCCTGCAATGCGGGAGACCTGGATTCGATCACTGGGTTGGGAAGATTCCCCTGGAAAAGGGAAAGGCTACCCACTCCAGTATTCTGGCCTGGAGAATTTCATTATCACCTAGTTGAAAAATGCTTTAAATGCATGTTTACATACCAAAGTACACTAAAACCCAAATCTATAAATTACAGCTGTGAGCATCAAAGAGGCATGGCAAAAGGATATGACTATGCAGATTTAGCATTGCAGAGTCTGTCAAATTTTGAAGAAAGTAGCATTTATGGATTTTTAAATTTAAAACCATGATTTAGTGTTTTAAAGAAAACCGCACATGAAGGATGGAAGATATGGCAAAGATACAACGGCGTCAGCTTTAAGGAGATTATCACCTCATTAAGACGCAGTGCAACAGTAGAGTAAACTGAATATTCCCCCAGAGAAGCAGCAGAATGTTTAAGAAATTCAAGTTAACAGTAGGGACTGACTTTTAATAAAATTATATACATAGGACCACGTATGCAAAAGGCACTGAGTGAGGCAGGCTCCTTGCAGATGTGGTCAAAAGCCATTTACCGATTAAATATTTAATCAGCATTTCTAGAGAAAATCACATATTGCTCTGGTTAGGTTTGAGGATAAACCTAAATGCCCTGTAAAGCTCACTCTGCCCAAAAGCTTTAAAATAACCTGCCACCCCAACACATTATTGGGCAATAACAGCATTAAAAAACTAGCCGGAAAGCCATGCATCTGTTTCAGTTGAAATGTGGAAGAGGATCAGCTATTCAGAATCCAACTTTATTCAAAACCATACAGATAAATATCTAAAGCCTAAAACAAAACCTGGAAGAAATATGCCAAAACCATAGGTGGTTATTTCTGAGAGAAGGAAATATGTATATTTTTTCATATTTTCCTTTACATTTATCTTTGTCTTCCAAACATTTTTAGAGGAATATATGCTATTTTAAATTATTTTAAAAATCCATAATTTTTACCATTCTGCTATGTTTTTAAAACCTCTTATGAAAAGTTAATGAATCAGTTGGAGAGAGTTATATGAGAAAGTAAGAAAGGTTTGACTGAATTCTAGTTAGATTTGACAAATAAAATGCAGGATGCTTTGCTAAATTTGAATTTCAGGTATTGAATATTATTGTATAATATATGCTTTATATATTATTATATAATTATAATATATAATATTTTTGTATCTCTCATGAAATATTTTGAGACATATTTATATGAAAGTCACATTAAGTGGGCATCCTGTATTTTTACCTGCTGAATCGGGCAAACATAGGCTGCCTAATTTTATCCAAATTTACCTGGACGACCCTAGAAAAGCCAATATATTCACAATGTTTCACTACCTGAAAAATGAGATGATTAAATTGGGTAATCCAAAAGACCCTTCTAGCACCAAGGCTCTATGACTGTAACATACAAGACAACATGGACCAAAGACCCAGAAGTGAGCATTTAAGAATACGTGTTAATACTCTATCAAAATCTTCCTGAAGACCACAAAATGTATTGTGTAGTTTCCTTTTTTGCTGTTGTTCTTTTTAAACAACCTTCTTCAGTTAGACTAGGGATGTTTAGAAACTGTAAAATCTCATATTATCAGCATACAGGGGATGCCAGGTGCTCACCTTGGTCCTTCTCAAGAACCTAGGCACTCATTCCCCTAACTGCTCTGCTTGCTGACTACTGAGCTCAGAGCCATGGGAGCTGACAGGCCCAGTCAGGCTCCCTTTCCACTGCTGCCCGCTTCTGGGGACCACTTTATGAAGGAAAAACACACAGCTCTCTTGCCTCAAGTCAAGGTCATCCCAGCGTCAAAGCTCCCTGAAGGATCAGCTGAGGCCCCTGTTGCGGTTGCATCATAATGTAATTTCTTCCACTCCTTTGCGGGTGCTCTTCCCTAGAAAACTCCCCAGTAACTCTCCTGCTTGCATAATCTGCCTTAGAGTCTACTTCCTCTTCAAATATATATTCAAGTATGTCAAACGCCAGCTTTCTACTGACATCCAGGGGTAGAAGAGCTTTTATTTTTTTTTTTTTATTTTTTATTTTTTTAAATGTATTAATAGATAAGCTTTATTCCAATGTTTACATAAAAATGAGTTGATGTCCAACAGGAAAAGGTTTTTATAAAGGGTTAAAATTTATCAAACAACAGAACTTGGTCCTTCCCTTTAGTTTGAATTCAATTGGCTGACGCATCATTATTAGTATCCGCCCTCACTAATCATTTTCATCACACACAATACCTAAATGTCTTTGGATAGCACTTACTATTTCTCTGGAAGTCTCTTAAACTGCTTTCAGTTACAAGAGAAGGGCAAGGATTTTATTGGCTCATTCTCTACTCCACTGGAGGCAAAGATACACCCCTCAATTCTCTTGTTTAAATTGTGGCTGTTGGCAAAGTGTCCAAATGAAGGATTTAAGGCTAACAAACAAAACATAGTATAATCTATGTATAACAGTAACTTTGCTCCTTCAAATTTTTTCCATTAAGAATTATTTCTATTATCTCTCCATAAGGAAGTTATAAAAATACCTGTAAAAACATTGAAAAGGCTCTTTAAAATCCTGGAATGAAAAATTCTGAAGTATAAATTATGATACATCTTCTATGATTTGCAAATAAAGAATAAAATAAATGCTACAAGTTGGAATTTCTGAATGATTTTGGCAGGAATTTACCAGAAGGAGCCAGAACATCAAACCTTAACAATTTTCTATTTTCATCCCAATTGAGTTTTTGAAAAGCTGTATAATCTGTTGACAGGTATAGTCCACATACGAACTTGCTTCTGCTGTTAATGATGAAGTCAATCTGAAGGACAGAGATTTGTACGCTGGATGCACCAGGCTCTTCCATGCAACTGACTGGTCTTCTCTTATTTTTTCCATCATGTTTTAAATAAAAGTAAATATATATGGTAAAAAATTTAAATGGTACAAGAAGATTTAAAATAATCAGTAAATATCCTTTTTGCCCATAACCTAAAAAATCTGATGTCTTCCAAATCATCAGTCACATGAATAATTTGCAAAGTGAAGTCAACCTTAGAGTCTCTTCATCTGAAAATTATTCTCAGGATTTCTGGAATGTGTTGATTCTCTCATATATTACCTCTGTTACAGAGGAAAACCATGCAGTCTTCTAAAAAAAAACTAACTATGAAAGCAACTCGCACGCTTTGCTCCAAGAGAGCAAGTCCAGGCAACACCTTGTACTCCGTGGATCTGGTCCTGGCTACAGGCAGGGGCTCTGGTATCAACCAGAGACTCGGGCGGGTGGCCAGAGCTCAGCCAAGCCCTTCCTGAATGCCTCGGATCCTCCGGGCCAGCTGCACATCCTTCGGGAAGAGCGTGACGCGGCCGGCGTGTAAGGAGAGGAGATAGGCATCCTCGAAGAGATGAACTAGAAACGCTTCTGCCGCCTCTTGTAGGGCCAACAGGGCCTGGGCTTGCCAATTGAAGTCCACACCACGAGTGAACTGAACACATATTTCTCTTGCCAGGCGGCAGAAGGGGGTCTTTCTTAACAGCAGGTGTGTGGTCTTCTGAAGAGTTCGGATCTCCTTCAGGATTCTATATCTCCGGCGAGCAGGTGAATGGGAGGACGTGCCTAAGGACGGGGCCGGCCGGCGGGCGGCGGGAGCCGGGCTCTCGGGGCGCCTCCTTGGTGTTTCGGGTTTGCGGCTCCGGCGCGGGCCCATGGCGGGCGCGCAGGGCTGCGGCCCCGCGGCTCCTTCGGTAGAAGAGCTTTTAAACATGACACCCAATACCACTGCTGCATAAATATCTGGAGATGATAAACATTATGCACACTGAAATATTTATGCATCCATCAATAAACTGGGTGGTGATGGAGAGATGAAGAAGAAGAATGACGGCAGTTTACAGGAGAGGCTAAGATAACAAACTACTGGAAACAGCCTGGTCCCGATAGGATGAGGGGTAGCCATTCCTAAGTGAAAGAATGGCTGAGGCTAAGATTAGGGGACCAGAGGTGGAATCTCAAAACTGAGCAAGAATGATAAGTATAGGCCTTGTGACATTAAGGCTCACTGGACTGAAAGTCAGGAGGCCAGGAATCCACTTCTCACCACCAACCCATGTCATCTTTCAGCTGCTTTAGCTACAAAGTGATGAGGTGGTACAATATTATTTCCATGTCTTACCCTGTTCTAAAAGAGTATCCTGTAATTATAATTTAAGATTGCCTGACAAGTTTTCTGGATTCAATTTTACCTAAGCCCAAAATTTGTGTGTGTGTGTGTGTGTGTGTGTGTGTGTTGGGTAGGGACAATATGCTAATAAATAAATTCAGTAGAGAAAATTAATATAACTTTGTACTAGTACTAAAGTACCAAATGCCAGGTGTAAAGAGTTTTTCCTGCTTCTGCAGTTCTGTTCATTAGTTTCTATATGTTTATATGCAATAAAAAAGAAGTATAATTCTTTTTACACTCATTTGGCATTTAAAATTATCAAGATCAGTATTTCCAATGAACCTAAAATCCTTAAAATTGTTGGCTGGAAGGAAATGCTGAAAATATAGAAGTAACATATTGGTAGAACTTCAGTTTTCCTTGAAACATTTCTCGGGTGACTTTATAAAATAATGTCCACAGGGACACCAGTAAAACATCACCATCCCATCATGCTGTGCTTCCCAACACTCCTGTCAAAATATAACACCGAATTATCCTATGAATAAACAGCTGGTTCTCTTGTGCTAGTTAGTAGGAACAGTAGGATGGCTGAGCCAGGGCCTGGGTAGAAGTTGAAGGTTAAAAAAAAAGTTCAGAAAGAAATGTCCACTCTTCCAATTCCAAAATTGCCATATCATTCATACTTCTGCCTCCTCTTTCATAATTAAGCAAATGGGATACAATTCCTGAAAACTGGCTTTGGCATAGTACAACTTCCTGGTGATACCATGGCTTGGCTGGCACAGATTAACACTACAATGGCATGTGTAGTGTGTATATTCAGAAGTTACTGACACCATAGGGCCAAATTCTTAGCAGTCAGTTCACAAGCCTTTCTGGCACTTCCCAGTTATTTATGCGAGACGCCTGAGTCCACTCACTGAAATCTCTTTTCCCTATTGTCCTTCTCTTAATTAATATTGCTGGGAAAAAACTCAAGTGCTCAAGTGTTTGTTTTCCCAGAAGCTGAGGAATGTTGACATGATTCCAATGCTTTTCATAATTACTGGAGATGAAAAAATGAATAGTTTATGATGTATGTCAACTTGCTAAATTGTTTAAGAAGACAAACTTTATTTTTCTAAGAATAAGAGAATACAAATAATTTTCTGCAAGAAGAACAGGCTTGCATGCCTCAGTTTAAAAGTTCAGCTTGAACTTATTGATAATAAACGTAAACTCTGGGCTTCTAAACAGTCCTACAGTTATAAAGCTTCTTTTGTCTTAAATTTTTCCAAGAAAATGCACATCTGACATTTCAGATGCACAAACTGATAGTTCAGATATTGTTATAAGAAAACTCCACAGGCACGTTTAGGTCAGAATAGGGTTACTATTAAACACACATTAGCCCTGGGCTATGAGGCAGGCAGAAAATAACTGAGTCAAAACAACATTTCCAATAAATTCTAGATACATGTTGAGTAGTGGCTTAATCTTGATCACTGATAATATATGGCAGTTGTTTTGGTTTCTCAAGAATTCTGGGAGATTGGAGGAAAAATGATAATATAATCAGAGCCCTGTCTATTTATAGGAAAAGAAAGAAAGTGAAGTCACTCAGTCGAGTCTGATTCTTTGCGACCCCGTGAACTGTAGCCTACTAGGCTCCTCTGTCCATGGGATTCTCCAGGCAAGAATACTGGAGTGGGTTGTCATTTCCTTCTCCAGGGGATCTTCTCGACTCAGGGATCGAACACGGGTCTCCCGCATTGCAGGCAGATGCTTTACCCTCTGAGCCACCAGGGAAGCGTTTACAGGAAACTTACTATTTAAATGTGAATTAATTAGCATGACTTCTGTCCCTCTCAATACCAATATTGTAATCACTGAGGTCCTATGTTTTTGAATGTGATACTTATTGTCATCAACTCAGATGTCAGAATCCATTCACAAAAACACTTTGCATATTATAAATATGGGAAGAGAAAGGGAAAGTTGAACCTTGCTATTCTAAAAATGGATCTCTCATTTGTTTTCTCAAAGGAGAATGCCATATGGGGATTTCAAAATATTAAACCCCTACAATAATAACAACAATACTTTTAAAAACTCATGTCTATTAGTTGTTTCTATGTGCCTGATTCTAAGTGCTTAACATATACTTTCTCACTTAATCCTCATAATTTCTCTGTGAAAAAAGAGACTATTACTGCTATTATCATCATTTTACAGTGGGAAAACCAAGGCACTGAGTTCTTAACTGGTCCAAGGCAGGTCACACAGTTGACACACAGCAAAGCCTGGTAAACAAACATCCCATTTCCATACCTGCACTGATACAGAGGCAACTGCCAAGCAATTGTGATAATCACCTGACACATCGAAGAACGTCTGTGCCCGTCCAGTCCCCGCACTGCTGACAGCAAGGCACTCATAGGCGCCCTCGTCAGACAGAGTGACCTCTTCAATATCCCAGGTCACGCTGGCGGATTCTCTGGGGTAAGGAAATAGAACCATGCTTAGTTACCACAAAAACAAGACCAGGTTGAAAGCAGTGACTCCACTGTTTGTCTATTCACTCAAATGAATAAAGAAAACAGTTTAAATAAAGTAAATTGATTAAACTGCAGATTTCTTTGTAGCTTAAAACCATACACCTTTTATATTTTAAGCAGAAAGTTAAGCTTCTCTAATCTGAGCGAAAAACAGACAGTAACTAGTTTTGTTTATTTCTATTGATCTTCCTAGGTTCTAACAAGAGAAATCATTTCCAAATGTGAGAATAACTTTAAAGAGGCTGTGGATAGAAGAATGAACCTTTTTTACTGAGAAAATACCAGGGAGACATCTTTAATTTTTCTCAAAGGTCATTTGTAAAAAAACTGCTAATAATTTTACCACTTTTAATTTTCACTTTTTTCACATTCATATGTCTATTTTTTTTACTATTATTTTTTGATCAGGCCTCTACCTTTGCTGTTTAGAAATACAGTCTGAGCCTGTCAAGTTATGGAGACTATAAATTTCTTTAGGAAAATATTCTCTGACTAGGTCAAAATAATTAAATAAATAAGATTTTTTAAAACTGGCAGAAAAACACTTCTTAAATCTTCTCTCCTTCTCCTCTCTTTTCGAGTTTTTGGTCATTTTCAGTGGGATTTAGCCAAAGCAACTGAACCAGATAATTAACAAGTGCAAAGGTAGAAAACAGAATTTTTGGTTTTCAAAAAGATAAATTATCTTCAATTTTTTTATGTATAAGCTCCACATAAGACTATATACCATATCTGGTTCAATATATGTATACAATGAATAAAAGAAAATGATCAGTTTTATAGTCAAAGTTGTCATTTAGAAAATCAAATCTTTGTGCTATGTTATATATTCACTCATTTAATAAATCGGAGAAGGCAATGGCAGCCCACTCCAGTATTCTTGCCTGGAGAATCCCATGGACGGAGGAGCCTGGGAGGCTGCAGTCCATGGGGTCGCTAAGAGTCGGACATGACTGAACGACTTCACTTTCCCTTTTCACTTTCATACATTGGAGAAGGAAATGGCAACCCACTCCAGGGTTCCTGCCTGGAGAATCCCAGGGACGGGGGAGCCTGGTGGGCTACAGTAAAGTGGGCTTTGTAACATGGGGCACAAAGAGTCAGACACACCTGAAGCAACTTAGCACACATGTCCTCTAACACTTCAAACTGTTACTCGTCTTCTGGAAATGTCTTAGTAATAGCCATTTAATTCTTATTTAAAAGATTCTGATAACCTATAAGATAAGCATTGTATTGCTCTAACATATGATTGCAATGTCACAAATATTTTCATATTTTTTCTTATAATCATCCATAGATATTTACAGCATTTTTTTAAACATTCAAGATATGGATAAAATGACCCACTGCAGAGTCAAGACACCTTCCACTGAAGCTGAAAATGGTACAAGATATATTCCTCACAGTAATAACTCCAGAGCCCTCCCAATTCAAATGAACGGTACTCATCACCAAATCACTATAAAGAATTCATTGAGCTCTTAATGTACATTTACCACTAACCTATAGTTTTTAAGAGAAAGTCAAGACACAGGTTCCTGCCATCAGGAAAGTGAGAAAGTAAGCAAGGTGACCATTCCATATATTTTAGTAACTGAGAATATGTACTTCAGTTAATACTGTTTCCTTTCACATGCATTTCTGCATTAGGTGTCAGCGGTCTTTACTGTCACTGTGAGAAGAAAATGGAGTATGACTTACTTTTTTGTTGCACTGATCACCTAAGATGCATCTTGAATGCTTTAGAGCAATATGCTAAGCCCAAGTTTACAAATGCCATTATCTAGGAGGTACTGGTAAGTCCCAGGCAGGTAGAAGTTTGGATTACACACATTTTTTGTGCCTTTTGCAGTGCTTACTTCAGAGCTAAGTATACAGGATTCATCAAAAACTTAAGACACATGGAAACTTTAGAATAGAAAGCAGCAATTCTTCTAGTCTTAGGGCCCTTTCTTTAAAAACAAGAAACTTGAGATCCAGGGAGAAGAACAAGTAATTTATTCAAAGGCATGTAACCAGTGTATGGGTTGCTTAGAGAATATTCTTTAGTATTATATTTATTCCTATCTCGTTTATGAAATTATTACATGAAAGCAATTCTCCTTTTCATGTAGCCTTATCAGTAGGCATTATCCTCTGTCCATGGCGAGGAGGTGCCTCCATAGAGTTCTCCAGGCAAGAATACTGGAGTGGGTGGCCATTCCCTTCTCCAGGGGACCTTCCCAACCCAGGGATCAAATCCAGGTCTCCTGCACTGCAGGCAGATTCTCTACCATCTGAGTCATCAGAGAAGTTCACTAAGATTGTATGGCCACAATAAAAAGTTTTGAAGGAATGGCCTTTGGAACAGGGGAAGGAACACGTCAGTTAGAAATGAGTCTTGTTGTTAATGGAAACTAATTCTCTCGCACATCCCCTAGAAACCATCATGCCTCACATAAAGATCCAGTCAAGCATCTTGAGTTGTTAGGGAATCTAGGGCAGAGATGTGTGAGTGAACCGGGATTAGAACATCAAATCCATCATCACCCATGCCCAATTTCGTCTCTAGACTCTTACATCTAAAGAACTTAACAAATGTCAGCAAGGCATGTCACATCTCTGGGCCACAGAGTTGGAAAAATGCAAGAAGGAATCCTTGTGGTTTACCTCAGAGGAATTGTGTGTGAAATTAATAAATTAATGTTTATAAAGCATCTCAAGTATCTTTCAGAAATGTTACTATTTAAATCCAAAGCAGACTTGTTTGATTTCATCAGTTAGGTATGTAAGTTTGTCATTTGATATCTTGGTCAGCTAATGTTGCTGGTTATTAACTATGCAGCTAAGGAAATCATCAAGACATATGTTAAGAAAGTAGCAGGAAATAATAAGTCCAATCTTTACCTAATGGAAAACTGTTTCAAGTTATGATAAACATTCTTGCCACAGCTTTTGCTTTAAATGACCCCATGAGGAGATTGTATGAACTTTGTCAAAAATTAACATATTACAGGAGCTAATTTATGTGAATGTTATCAGCCTGAAAGTTTTATAAAATAATACTTAGAGTTATTCTCCTTAAATGTAGCTTGACAGTAAGCTAAGAAAAGAAAAAAAGTTTTCCAGAAATCATCCTCTAGTGTTTCAAGACCTACTTAACGTTTATCATTAGATGACTTAAATTTGTCTAGAAAATTCACCAGTCTTCTCAAGGAAAGTTGGTGTCCTCTAGCCGACTTCCACTGATTTTTGGCTGCAGTGTGTGTGTGTGTGTGTGCGTGTGCTAAGTTGCTTAAGTCGTGTCCGACTCTGTGACCCTGTAGGCTACTCTGTCTATGGGATTCTCCAGGCAAAAATACTGGAGAGGGTTGCCATGTGCCTCCTCAAGGGGATCTTACCCACCGAAAGATGGAACCCCAGTCTCTTATGTCTCCTAACAGCATCCCAGCACACATTTCACCCTTCTCCTCCTGGGTCCCTGGGCTCCAGCTACCCTGGCTTCTTCCTGTCTTTCTTTCCCACATGCCTGGGGGCCTCTGGTTTAGCGCACTTCCCCTGATTGTTCCTGGTATGTGAACACTCTTCCCTGGGTATCTGCATGACCATCTCGTTCACCACGTTCAGGTCCTTACTCAAATGTCTCTACTGTGAATTTTAAAATTGCAACTTGGCCAAAATCACATGCAGTCCACCAACCAGTAATTATGTGCCTGAAATAACCTGCTCTACTTTTTACTGTAACACATCAGATTCACTTATCATAACACTTTAAATCAGATTCAGAGACATATTTACACTCAAGCCACTGAAATTTAAACTTCAGGGTCTTTCATTTGCAAGGGCTCTTGTACCTAACTTTGTATTCATAATTTTGTATTCTTTCTCTTATCAAGGGACCTTCAAACTATAAAACTCAGATTCTATAAAACCTGGAATCAACTCTTAAATGTACTCTAGCATTTATTATATTACCATAGAATACTTATTATCTATTCCTGTCTTCCTTCTTTACAATATAAGCTCCACAAAGGTACAGAATCATGTCTGTTTGGTTCAGTGCTATACTCCAGGATTATGAAGCAAATAAGAATGTATAATGAATATGTACACTAACATAAGTATCTATCTGTATTTTGGATGTTTCATGCTATAAAATGTTACTAATAGAAGCATTTACACACTTTAAATACTGGTCGACTCCAAGTGTAGCTCCATTTCTGACAAAACTCAAGGTAAAAGGCAAAAGACTGTCAACAGTGCAGGGAATCTGGCCCGGCTGCAGGTAGTAGCCCGGGGTTTTCTCAGGCATTGTGACTTTTGGAGCATCTGGGAAAAAAAAGAACATGGGCAAGAAGGTCACAGTGATATTTGGTACTTCCTATTAATCCATTCAAAAGCTTCATGCTTAAACTATTCCAGTAAATTCTCTGCATTCCAATTAATCTAAATCACTAAAAATCACTTTAATTATCTTTCTTTGTTCCGAGTTTATTAATTTCTGGATTATCTCCAGAAGGGACTCATTGAATCGATGACTGCACTGATTTTAAGGCATAATTTTTTTTTTGTACCAGCAAGACAGAAAACAAAATTACCAAATAAGTTATCAAGCATCATCAATTGTAGAAGAGAGTTTAATTCTGAAAATGTAAAGGTATGTAAGAACCCACATAGCTTAGAATTGAATTCATAGGGTAACTATTTCCAGAAAAAGAATGAAAAAATTGATTTCTTAAGAATCCAGTAGTTTTTTTAAGCATTCAATTCAGGGGCTAAAGCAACTAACTCTGAATATTGTCTATGAGGAAATACTGAGGCTGGTTCTACTATGATCTTTTTTCAGCATTAAACAATAGAGTTGTTCCTGAATTTCCCAAATGATAACTTTCTATACAAATGATAAATTGTTACTGCTCCATCCAGTAGGGCAATATTAGAATCAATCTTTCTATATCTGTTAGACACAGATGGTTGGATGGCATCACTGACTCGATGGACATGAGTTTGAGCAAGCTCCAGGAGTTGCTGATGGACAGGGAAGCCTGGCGTGCTGCAGTCCATGGGGTTGCAAAGAGTTGGACACAACTGACCGGCTGCATTGACTGATTTCTGTGTCAGACCATGGTTCAAGCTACACACAGTTTTTAAAGTTTTGGTCAAATTCAGTCATCAGCATTTGGAAATAAAAGCAAATATATAAATAACTAGCCTACTAACTAACTAACCAACTAACCAAATAAAGGCGAAATCATCATGTTATTTACAATGAAGTATTGATTATTATATAGAAGGTTTCTGATAATAATATATAAACTTTAGTCAAATTAGACAGCTTAATCAAACATTAAACACAACTACCAGGCTTTTTATGGGGAGTAAGAGCATCACTTCATAGCAAATAGATAGGGAAACAATGGAAACAGTGAGAGACTTTATTTTCTTGGGCTCCAAAATCACTGCAGATGGTGACTGCAGCCATGAAATTAAAAGACGCTTGCTCCCTGGAAAAAAAACTATGACCAACCTAGACAGCATATTAAAAAGCAAAGACATTACTTTGCCAACAAAGGTCCATGTAGTCAAAGCTATGGTTTTTCCAGTATTCATGTATGGATGTGAGAGTTGGACTATAAAGAAAGCTGAGTGCCTAAGAATTGATGCCTCTGAACTATGGAGTCGGAGAAGACTCTTGAGAGTCCCTTGGACTGCAAGGAGATCAAACCAGTCAATCCTAAAGGAAATCAGTCCTGAATATTCACTGGAAGGACTGATGCTGAAGCTGAAGCTGAAGCTCCAATACTTTGGCCACCTGATGCAAAGAACTGACTCATTTGAAAAGACCCTGATGCTGGGAAAGATTGAAGGCAGGAGAAAAGGTTATGGCAGAGGATGAGGTGGTTGTGTGGCATTACCAACTCGATGGACATGAGTCTGAGTAAATTCCGGGAGTTGGTGATGGACAGGGAAGCCTGGTGTGCTGCAGCTCATGGGGTCCCAAAGAGTTGGACACGACTGATCGACTGAACTGAAGAGGATCAGAATTTCCCAGTTCAAGTTCTTACACTGATTGAAGTAAGATTCTCAGATCTACAGATTTAGAATCTACTAAGATTCTCAGATCTGCAATTTAACATGAAATTTTGAATGTCTATTTTATGGTTAAGAAAAGTTGTGTTACCTATGTATAAATGCTTTTCCACATAGTGACTCAGTAATAATGTGAGGATATTATTTTTACTTTAGAGTCCATTTTATACCTATAGGACCACACAAACCCCTTAAGCTATCAATACTCCAGTGATGAATAAAGTGACATCTTACCTGGGACAATACTAGAGAAGGAAACACTTGAAACTCTCTGGAAGATAAAATCATCCTTATCATAGCCTGTTACTTTGAGAAAGAAAGCTTCATTTGGTGGTATAAAGTCAGAAATATTCCACAGGCCATAAGGTTTTCTCTCAGGATAATATTTAACAGGAATAGTCTTAAGAGAACTGCCTGATATACTCAGAAGTTCAAGACGATCTACTCTAGCTGGGATGGAAATTCCAGAAGTATTCAGCAGCACATAGGTAGGTATTCCTACAAGAGAAAGAATTTATCATTTATAAGTAACATGCACCCGAGGTTATTTATTAAGTTTTGTACTATAACAACAGGTAACCAGGATCACATGTATGACTACTATCAGCTGTGCCAAAAACTGTGGCCCAGCTCTGGAATCTTTTCTACATAAAAGACAGTTTATTTATGACCAGAGAAATACAGGAAACCATAGATAATGATTTTTAAGTTATCTAATCATGTTTATATGTAGAAAATTAGAATTATGAATATTGTGTAATATATTTGATTATATGAATATTTTTAAAGATTCACTATTTTGTAACCTTCTAGTAACTGAAGCAATAAAAATAAAAGATCAGAAAAAAATAAATTTAAAGTCACAATAGGACTAAGCCTTCTTTTCAGTTACAGAGCTATAAATCTTGCACGAATAAAAATAAGGTGAAAAAGTACCTTTCAAATCAATAATAACTTCATCTTGGAACATACAATGCTATGTGATATCTTCAGTGTTTTAACTACACACACAAACAGACACACAGACTATATTTTCACCTTGACAATAGGCAAGTATGATGCTAGTAAGGAAAAGTTCCAAGATCTAGGTCAGCAGTTTGCAAAGTTTAGTGTAAGTATAGGAATCAATGAGGTGCTTGTTAAAGTGTATATTCCTGGGATCTGGAGAAGGAAATGGCAACCCACTCCAGTATTCTTGCCTGGGAAATCTTATGGATAGAGGAGACACAGTCTACCATTCATGGAGTTGCAAAAGAGCTGGATGTGCCTTAGTGACTAAACAACAAAACTTGGACCTACTATCTATAATTTTCATTCAGGAGATCTGAGGTAGGCCCCAGGAATCTTAATTTTTGATAAGCTCCTTAAGTGAGTTCAATATCACTGGTCTTCGGACCACACTTTGAGAAACAATGACTATGATTTCAAATAAAGATGCCATGTTACCCAATTTTATTGAAGAACTAAAAAATTACAAAACCACAGTCTGAGAAATACTTTGCCCTTCAATATCTACTATGCCAATTGAACTAATGCACACATACAAACCTTGCACTGGTCTGCTGACTGTTTTTCTGAAGTCCAGGGTGGGCTTTCGGGAAAAACCAGCTCGAAAATCAATAGTACTGAGGCCAGTGATGCGAACAGAGTGTCTTCCAGTGCTAGACGTCTGAAAAATGTTTAATGAAAAATTCCATCAGCAGTTAATCCAGGGTGCTGGTCACACTAAACACTAACCAGTATAAGAAACTGCAGAGTGTTCAGTTAGACTGAACTGTTTATTGTGGCCTTTATCTGGGTGTTTTGAACTTAACTGTGATTCCATACCTTCAATGCAAGTTTTGCAATACATATCCAGAGGCCTACAGGCTATACAATTGAGTATTCTATTGCATGCTCAGTGGTAAAAGATAGAGAGGCACAGTCATAGTGAATGGACTTGATTCACATGGTGAATGTTCAAGAAATGAATATTCATGAAATAAATGAGTGACTAAATCTTCTCCCCTAAATATCATCCAGGTTCTATTATGGAAAATATTTCCTTTCTCTTTGCTCGGGGAAGATACAGCCAGGACAAGCACAAGAGTCAATTATCAACTAGCTTTTAGCCGACCAGTATCTTCAGCTCAGCAGTGTCCAGTCAAGGCACTCAGTTCGCAAGAAAGAAGCATGAGTGAAAAAATGAGATCCTCACCCTCTAAGAGCTTATGGCCAGTGAGGAAGTCAGATGGAGGAAGAGAAATCTTCAATACGATACAGTAAATGCAGTGACAGAATTACAGAAAAGGTAGAAAGAGAAGACAGATGTGTATTAAAGGAGCACAGTCTAGGTTTAGTTCAGTTAAAACCTCCTAAAGGAGATGAACAAGATATTGAATAGCTGAGAGCAGAAGTCACCTCTATGTGCATAAATACTAATTTGGATTACAGCTATAGGATAAAACACTAACATTTATTGGGCACTTTCTTTGTGTCTAGACTTCTTGTATACATTGGCTTATTTATTTTTCATTACAACTGTATAAGGTAGATACCATCATTAGCCCCACGGCACAGATAAACAGATTGGGGCAGCAGAGCATTAAATACCTTGCCCAAGTTCACAAGGTTTCCCAACTTTCCTAACAATGCAGAAGCCAGATTTTAACGCAAAGGTCAGACTCTGGACTCTTTTCCACTATGCTAGATTGTTTTCCAAGGGCAAGGTAAGTCAGAGTGAGCCTCTACCTCAGTATCTCTCTAATTATGATTTGAGGACCACCTGTATCTACACCTGGGTTGTTTGTAAAAATACAGACTCCGAGCTCCAGCCAAAATTTACTGGTCAGTGGCGTCTAGGACTATGCATATAATATATGGAAATATATGGTAATATATGGCTACAAGGCTCTGCAAACCACCCAGTTTTCCCTAAATCACTGTGACTCATGTGGCAATGAGTACAGAAAAGATGAGGAGATATGTATGTCCCTGTTGCTACCAATCATATTCCTTACTGAGCAGAACCTGCAGAAACTCAAAGGAAAGGAAAATGAAGGTAAGGGAAAGAAAAAAAAATTACATCTTCTCAAAAAATGTGTTGTATTCTTAGCATAAATGATGCTCCTAATTACCATGGCTCATTTTAACAGGGCTTACAAAATACTGTATGTTTAAGTGCAGAAGTCTCAGTACACTTCTTCCATTATTTCTAAAGGAAACTTTGTTATGAATTAACAGACATAAAAGGAAACTATATATCATAATCCAATTTTAAATCGAGGATCTCCTACAGGGCTATATAAAACCTTGAGAAGTCTACGTTCAACTGCCTTAATAATGAGATCTTTACTGAAAATACTATTGTTTACTAGTTTCTTGTCAAGGAGAAACAAAATAGTCAATATCATGAGTTGATTTAGATTTGTTTCATTGACATCATCAATTGCTGTTAGTTGCCTTGTTGCTCAGAAAGTCCTCTATGATAAAACAGCTATTGAGAGGTTATCAAGGACAAAAATGATACACACTGCACCTAATGACTGCTATCAAGTACTAACCATCTACCAAGTGTTTTGTGCACAAACCAACTGATGATAAGCCCATTTCCAAAGCAGTGCTTACAGGGAACTCTGCTCAATGTTAAGTGGCAGCCGGAACAGGAGGGAAGTTTGGGGAGAATGGATACATGCATTATGCATGGCTTGAGTGCCTCTGCTGTCCACCCGAAACCATCACAACATGGTTGATCAGCTCTACTCCAATACAAAACACAAAGTTTTTTTTTAAAGTTATGCTTAATATTGGAGAAAGAGGGCTTCCCTGGTAGCTCAGATGGTAAAGCGTCTGCCTACTATGTGGGAGACTCGGGTTGGATCCCTGGGTCAGGAAGATCTCCTGGAGAAGGCAATGGCACCCCACTGTAGTACTCTTGCCTGGAAAATCCCATGGACTGAGGATCCTGGTAGGCTACAGTTCATGGGGTCGCAAAGAGTTGGACACAACTGAGTGACTTCACTTTCATTTTTCATTTTCATGTATTGGAGAAGGAAATGGCAACCCACTCCAGTGTTTTTGCCTGGACAATCCCAGGGACACCGGAGCCTGGTGGGCTGCTGTCTATGGGGTTGAACAGGGTCAGACACGACTGAAGCAACTTAGTAGCAGCAGTATTAAATAATACATTAAAAATAAAGCTGGGTTGATGAATAGCGAGTCCCTTACAATCTCTACAAAATTATTGTAAATTAATCTTGATCCAAATAATATACCAACAAAGTGGGTGGGGATAAGGACATAGGTAAACTCTGAGAAAAGATAAAAATATGACACATAATTAAAGAAGATTGTAATTTCTTCTTTATATATTATACTGTAAACAGTAGGAATCCCTGCATAGGATTTGAAAGGGTTTGTAAGTAAAAGGTATTTCCAACTGAGTTAGTTTTTATGCACAATGACATCCAACTCTGGGTTAATTAGGGTAATGGGAGCAAAAGATATCACAAATAAACCACAATTATCATTTAAAAATATAATACCAGGAAATATTTTAAACTAAGTTAGTTAAAAATGACCTCTGATACTCACTTATTATTCTTGAATCATTCTCTTAAAAGAATTACAATAATACTTTGACAATATTTTAGGAACAGAAAATATCACATTCAATATCTTCATGAGAAAGTGCTAACAATTTACTATTTTAATCTGTTGTCTTAAAGTAAGCTTTTAGTCTGTTTCTTAGCTGACCTCCCTCTTTCAAGTATTATTGTCATAGGAACGAAAAAGATTTTAGGAATAATAATGGTAAAATGTATCAGTAACTGGAAAAAGGTCCAACATACACAAAATGCATTCCGTACAGGAGGCTAAATCTTTTATGTAAATTACCATCTTTAATCCCCACAAAAGTCCATCTGAGATGATAGTATTATTACCTTCATTTCACAGATCAGAAAGGTAGAGTCACTTGCTCAAAGTCACAGATAAACAGTGGGTAGCAGAGCTGGGATGTGAATTCAGTGAGGATCCAGAGACTGACCTCCACAGGTACACCACGTGCTTCTCATGACCATGTCAATGAACTGAATTATGCTGGTTTGGGGGTAAAGGCTGAAATATACCCAACTGCTCTACATAATATGGAATTTCACTTCCCTGGTGGCTCAGCCAGTAAAGAATCCACCTGCAATGTAGGAGACCTGGGTTTGATCCGCTGGGTTGGGAAGATCCCCTGGAGAAGGGAGCAGCAACCCACTCCAGTATTCAGGCCTGGGAAATTCCACGGACAGAAGAACCTAGTGTCCCTGGGGTTGCAAAGAATTAGACACGGCTGAGTGAATATCTATATGGAATTCCTGAGACTATTCACAGGAGAGAATCAAAACAAAATAGAGAAAAGAAGAATGGAGGGCAAGGAGAGAGCAAAAGGACACAGTCACTTCAAGATAAACCCCAAATCTATAGTCAAATTTACTAAATTCACAAAATGGTCTTGTTACTGAATTTCCCTGAAATTTTTGAAGGATTGAGGTTTACCCAACATGGAGGCATAAAAGATAAGAATCGACACAAATAATCGGAGACAAGAAGACCAAAAACAAAGTAAACCTTTAGGAAACCCCAGAAGCATTGGGGAAAGGCTTTGGGTTCTAATGTGTTGTGGACAGAGTGGGGTTGGAGGAGAATTAAAAGATAAAAAAGCCCTGGAGGGGCAAGGAAAATTTAGCTAATTTAGCTAATCTATGACTAAGTTAAACAGAGGGGAAGTCCAGCTGTATATTTCTTACTCCTCTCTTCCCTTCTGAATTATTTTAGCTATCTTAATAGCATTTTTCTACATACATAATTAAATTAGTATGACAAAAACCAATGCTTTGCTGTTTTTCTATTTGATCTTTATATCATGTAGATTCAAACTGTGTGCTGTAATAAAGTGAGAATTTAGCTCCAAAAAGCATCTCTCCACCACAGAGTATCTAGAAGTATCAGTTCCACACAGAGGCAGCCTCACCTCATGGCTCTTGTAGTTAGCAACAGGGAAATTAAGGAGCTTCACAGTGGTTCCAAGCATATCAGGAAATTTTCTAGACAGAAACTGAACTGGGTTTGTATTAGCCTGAAATTCTAAGAGTTGCATTTTAAACAACCTACTTATTCATGTTATTTATAAAGGTTTGTAATGTGTTATCTTACTGCCCTGAGTTAGAATGTCAAGCTGGTCAAGTTGCAGAAGGGTCTGAGTGAGGAATTCAGAGGCTGCTGCAGTGTTAAGCCGAGCTGAGGCAAAGATGAGGTTACACTAGACACCTCCTGGCATTCTCTAGTTATAAACGGCAGCCACACAAAAGGGTGAGAAGCAGCAGCAGCAGAGTGGACCGGAGAGCAGGCTTCTGAACTGAGAGTGAGTCTGAGAAAGGAAGGAGCAGGGCAGGCTGAAGGACCGTGAGCAAGCACCATGGAGAGCTCCGGGGAAACTCAGTTGCTCCTCCAATATCTTCCTGGTCAACTATACTGCAGATGAAACCATTTTTAAAGCCAGACATCTATTAAATACTGAAGGTCTTCTCTACATAGAAAGTCCTTGAAGGCAAGAATTATGTCAAATATATCACCTATAAAGTACTATCCGATAGGTACTTCATACATGTAGTTTTAATAAATGAAATTAATTTATTAATATCATTAATAATAAGGCCAACAAACACTTAACATTGGCAGTTTCCCTTAGATTTCCCTAGGACCAACTGATGCCAGAGTCATCAAGAATTCATTGAATTTTTCTAGATACATTATGCTAAGTATGTTCACACGATAGCTCATAAAATCCTGTTCCATCTAAAACTGGTTTTAAGCACCATAAAAAAACTGGGGCTCAAAGAACTAATTACTTGCCTAGGTTTAGACAGCAAGTTAAATGGCAATTACTCCAAGTTCAATACTCTAACATTTTTGGATGACATAATCTCTGGGTTGATTTGGATCCTATGGTATAGAAAACAATAATATCCCCATCTATTCATTTGTCATTCTAAATTTCTAAATGCACTCTCAACGTAGAAGTTAGGTTAGTAGAGTGTTGATAAACTTCTCTCTGGAAAAAAAAAAAAAAAAAAAGCCCTAATTTAGGACATTTGCCAAATTCTTTGATGTAAATACTACCAAGTGGCTGATTTCAAGCTCCCAATAGGATGTCACTGAGTTGGAAGGAGAAAGTACATAACTGACTTTCCATGAGCCATTTATGAACCAGCTCCAGAAAACCATGAGGCCATGATAACAGTTCTGGCCAATGGGTTACAAAAGAAGTGAAGTGTGTCTGTCACTCACAAAAATGTCTATCTCATCCTAAAAGTGACACAATCCCTTCCTTTTTCTATGCACATTCTCCAGTCTTTTCCTCCACTAAAAAGAGGCCACATGTTGGGAAAGATTAAAGGCAAAAGGAGAAGAGGGCAACAGAGGATGAGATGGTTGGATGGAATCACCAATTCAATAGACATGAACTTGGGCAAACTTCGGGAGATGGTGAGGGACAGAGAGGCCTGGGATGCTGCAGTCCCTGGGGGTGCAAAGAGTCGGACACAACTTGGCAATTGAACAGCAACAATGTTCTAAATATGACGGTGTCTCCATGGCTTGGGCTCCTGAGTATATGAAGTAGAGCATCCTGTCAACCCTCACAGAACATGTGACACTAGTGAGGAATGAGCTTGCATTAAGCCAGGGAGAACACATCCTGGTCCTAAATGTGAAGCCTGTCATGTTATAAATGAATTAATATACAATTGCTAGAGTTGGCTTTAATTTCTCTCTCCTAAGGAGCTTCAATGTTTTATAAAATAATAAATAAGCCAAAGTAAGTAAAGTAAAGCCTTTATGTCTATCTAGAATTGATAGAAAATATAGATACAGTTTACTATTTATACACAGTCTGGAGAAGAACTAATTTAATTTTACCACTCATGTGTCAGAAACTGTTTAAACATTGACTAACATCCAATTTAATCATGACAATATTAAGTAGGTAATATTTTCCCCTATTTTTCTCAGACATGGGTAGGTTTAGGTAATTTCTTCAAGGTCAAAAATATATTAAGTAGTATATCTTAAATTAAAATAGATGTCCAACTATTTTCAAATTATTTGCTCTTATATAACATATCGTCCTTTACAAAGTAAAGAATACTATACTTTTAATCAAATATTTATTGAGATGCTAACATGGGCTAGGAGTTGTGCCAGTCAAAAACATATAATGAAGCCAGCTAGATTTAAATACTATCATTTTACTAGTCATTGTTTGTTTTAAAAAACGTGATACAAGGAAAGAAATGTAAATTCTGTATATGTTTACATATACATACACACACATACCCATTTAAATATAAATAAAAGTGTACATATAATTTTTAAAGGAAATATTCCATTTGATTGACAATCTGATCTTGGCAGACAAATATAACTGGGGAATATTCCAGGAAGAAAATCTACTGTAGAGCATCCCACTGACCCTAAACACTGAATTAATGCCATAGCTAATCCATTTAAATAATACACCTGGTGTTGTCTGACTGCTTATTCAAAAGAGGTACCAGGTGGGAATAACTGGAGGCCAGCGTAATATGCTACTTGTGTGGTCCTTTGTTAGACTTGAGGTTTACTGCAATTCCTTAACAGGTTTATGCCATTTGAGCATTTCTAAAACTACCCTTATCCTGTAGAAAATGTATTAGTAGGTTCTGGCAACCAAAGTAACTATCTGCAACCAGAAATATTTCTGCTAGTCTCAGAATCTCAATATAATCATGTGGTTGGGTACACTCCCTTCTCTACTTGGGAGATGATCTAAGAACAGTTTATCCAAATTTACTTAATGGAAACACCTCAGGGGATGAGCTACATCCCATGATCACACTGATAATCCTAGACTAATAGCAACAGTCTCTACCCACTAAGCATAATGGGTACTGACAATTATTTAATGTCTTTGCAACAAAGTTTCTCTTAAAGAGCAGAGCACACAATCTGGCCTGAGAGTTTATGCGGTTATGTTCAAATAGTCTAGGTATAATTGAGCTGTCCAAATGGAAAATTTACACTTCTTCTCAGAAATAGGACCCAGGATTTCTAGCTTCCCTACAGATACAAATTTAGGGGCCTCAAACAACTGTCTCTTTTGTTTGTAATAATAACTTGGGGTCCATTTCAGTTACTTCTTTTTGGCAAGTTTTCACCTGCATCAGAGGCAACCTAAAACATCCAGGTTACTTATATGAATTATACTGATGAGTTGACTCATTGTCTTTATTCAATGAAAGTGAATAAATCACAGAAAAGTAATCACCAGGGTTTCATAGGGAAACCACAGAAGTAAAGCAATCGCCACGCTCATAGTCAAATCATGAGCATAATAAAGTGTTCTGTGCCAGTACATCAACTGTGATCCAAACTAAACCAAAGTTTCTGCCTGCTTCCCTGGATATCATCAGAATAAGTGAATTCATCTTTATTCAGGAATATTTATATAGTTCTTTCCCAGGCACTATGGCATATACTTGTGACAAAGTCTGGTCTACAGCAAAACTGGAAGCCAAAACCTGTACAGAAATAAATATGACATAATGGGGAAAAATTATGCAAAAGGGAGGTGCCAAAAAATTGCAATAGAAAGCCAGAGGGAAAAGAGTATATTCTGGATGAGAAAAGTTTTGATACAAGTGTTACCATTTGAGCTGAGCCTTATTGGGAGTTATGAATCAGACATAAAATAAGAAAAGAAGAATATTCTAGAAAGAAGCAACAGCTTGAGAGAAAGCACAGACCAAGAGAATGTGGTAAGAGAAGATGAGAGACGTTGCAAAAGCATATTTGATTAGAGTAGAAAGGCACATGGTGGAAGATAAGCAAAAAGACTGGTTGCGGCTCAATTTGGTGCTCCTTGAATACCATGCTACGGTCAAATAAGAGATGGGCTGTGTTCTACACATGAGATTAAAACTGTTATGTGAAAACAGTCAAAAAAGCTGTTAGCAATTCCAGTGATAGAGCAGACACTTTCCAGGTAGCAGAGCGCATGACAGATGGCACCAGGGATGTGCTGTCTAATCTCAGACGTTTCTCCTCTTGAGAAAACACACATGTAAAATGTTATCCTTCATTAGCTACCCAAAAGGGAGATCCAAAGTCAGCAGCAATATTTATGTCGGTAGATTCAGCTCAATTGCCTTTACGCCAACCTGACACATTATTTCGGTATTTCACTCAGGAGCAAAATAAGTTCATTATCTTTACTTGCATTGTAATTCTCATCCTTTGTTTAGATATCACTAATTGTACACCAGATATTGTGTAACATCAGGGCCAGAAGCTTCTTTGATGATGATTAGATATGAATTTAAAATACTGTGATAATAGATAGTGTCTTTTTATTGTTTTCTTAATTACAGGAGGCCAAGTTTAGAGGCTTGTCTAAACAGTGTTCCTATCATCTTACCTCCTTCCTCACTAACCGATTAATCCTCAATGACTCTCTCTTCTAATGATCAGTTAAGATGTACTCAGTGTCCATTAAGTATCATGGAACATGGCCAGAATCAGACACTCACTAAAGGTTTATTGAATGGATGACTGGATGAATAGGTGTGTCAGGCACAAGGAAAAACATCAGATATGTAAAATATCCCCCTTCTAGGCAAGAGTTTTATTAGAGGAAATACCACTGGTAGCAATCCAAATCACCTATAAAATGGGTTCAAATACTTCACAATCAGTTGCTAATTATACAGAAGAATGGTATCACTTGTACGCATCTCAAAGTCAATAACAGACAACTTAACGTCACTCACTCGTCAGAGAGCAAGAACAGATTACCTTAGTGAACTTGCTAGCTCAAGACTGCTGACTTAGAACATACTTAAATAAAAATGTTTGGAGGATACATAGACTCAGAACTTCTTATACTCCTTTCCACTGTGGTCACAGAAAGTCAGACTCAATCTAGTTATATTTGAGGCAAGTTGGTCAAAATACCTGTAATGTCAAATTTGGCTGCATTTATTTAAAATATAACAGCGAAACACTTCATTATTGACTATCTGATGCACTCAGGAAGGACTGAGCAACTGCTTTGTGCAAGGAACTGGGGGATAACACAGGCAGATGGGACTGTTTGGAATCCATTCAATAAAAGTTACTAATTTTATTTCACATAGCCTTTTTACTTAAACCCTTATTCCATATTATTCATGTTAAAATATCCATATTACTGTTTTATTTTCCTTATAAGACTGAGAGTTGTGAGGAAAAGAAACACTGATATTCTAGGACTTAAATGGAGTTACAGTGAATACTTTTATTCTTTAATTTTATAAAGTTAAGTATTTCTTTAAAAAAACTGGAATGCAAAATTTCTATGGTATAATACCACCATGTACTTTCACAGCAGCTATCTAATTTGAAATGAGCCAACTGATCTCATTTTCTTTTCTTTCTTCATGTGGGGTAGTTGAGACAGTGAAAGAGTAAACGATGCAAGGGGAATCCTCATTTGAGTTGTCCCAGTATTCCAGAGTAAACTGTTTATCTGGGAGTTACAAGGGATTCTAATGGAAGAGGAAAAGTAATAGATGCAGCACAGGAAGGGTGTGCCTTTAAGCTTGCTCTCCCTGTGGACGATTGGCACTTATTCATGCAGGGGCTGAAAGCTGTGTTAGAGAGGGGTTTAATTCTCTAGCTGAACAGCCTTCTCCTGTTCTATCTTAAAAAAAAAAAAAAAAAGTTTCTCAGACACACAGAAATGCAGATCCTAGGGTTGGAAGTAGGCCAGAGCATACTGAAATTTCTGAGAAATATGGGCAAGCCATGCACAGCATCTACTAGGGAGGGTCCCACATATAATTTGCAGCAGGACTAGATCTCAGATTTATGGCATCCTGAATTTCGAAGGCAAACACGTTCTTTCCTCCACATTGCCAAAATACAATGCTTTCTTAGTATGAACATATACTACTTAATGTGACTCTAGGATACAAATAACATTTTGTGTTCAAGCACCCAATGAATGTAGGTCTACTATAACCAGCAATGTTTGAGTGCTTGTTTTGTAACAGGAACTATGTCAAATACTTCATTTGTATCATCTTCATTTAATTCTCAGAACACGTCTATGAAGGAAAGGACTATTATTGCCATCCTATATTAAAGAGGTGGAAAGAAAATCAAGAAAAGCTATAGTTCTAACGGATTGCAGCTTTTAAGTAGAGGTGTTGAGATTCAAACCCAGGGCAGTTCCATACTGGGGCTTATGTCCCTAAACATCATTGTCTACTGGCTCCATCTCTGATTGTTTTGGAGACAATATATAATTTCGGAGGCTAATATAATCAATCTACAGATTTGATGACAGGAAAATTAGATGAGCATTTCAAGTCTATTTATGGTGGTACTGATCCCTTTCATAGTCATCAAAACCAAACACTATCAATTCATATGATCAAGATAACTCCGAAGAATGCAATATGTCTATTGATTTTTAGCAAAAGCAGCATTCTCCATGATTGTTACAGAAGATATAAATAAACTACTATATACATTTTACAAAACATGCCAACATCAAAATAAAACAGCAGATACTCTGTAAAATAACAGTACCTTCACTGTCCATATTCCAGCCTCTGGCTCTTTAACATTTACCACCTTGGCAGAGTTATGAATATTTAATAGCTCATTCAGGCCAAATCCCTTTTTTATCAGCTTTCCTGAAAGACAGACGTAGAGGTTACAAGCATAATCTTTATTTCAGCTATGTGTATCAGCTGTGTACATTTCCAGTACAAACTACCTGACGGACATTTACACCTCTAGCACAAAACATCATTTTATATCTAAAATATACTCAACTTTAGCATTTCTGAACACTGTAATTGAAGTAACAGATTCCTATTTGCTATGTTGATTTGATCTTAAAAACAGAGTAACATGGAAGATGATAATCATATTTCCAAAGTTAATCTAGGTAATGATTATTATGGCTACAAAGAAGTTATGTACAGTCACTAGAGACATTTAGACTTAAGAGATGGCAAAACAGTAAACTAGAATAAATATCTTTTTGGAGATGACTCAAAATATTACTAACATTAAGAGCCCTGGGCATAACTTTGCAGAAAGTATAAAACCTCAGTTTTCCATGAAGTACAGGAGAAAGCTTTTACTTGTCAAAGGAATATTTAGAGGAGACAGTATAATGAAGTAACACAGTATCATCTCCAACTGAGATCAATATACAGTATCTGACAGTTCGAACTTAGGAAGGAAAGCAAATTTGGAATTAAGCCATAGTTTACTTATTCACTTCAGTCTTGGCTCTCGTGTGGACAGTCACGCAAACAAATCAATTAAAAGAATCCCATGTTTGCATCAGAAGTTTTATAATCATTGCAAAAGACTTTTAAAATATCAATGTCAATGAATTTTTAAAGTAGTAGAACTTAAGGCAATGGTTACAGGTACTTTCAATCCAGATAATGAACAACAAAAATCTTTCCTGTGTAGATAGAATAGATGATACTAGAAGAATGCTACCTAAAAAGACAAATCCATTTCTACAAACAAATCTATTTTCAAGACCAAACAGTCTCAAAAAATTGGTTTTGCTTGCTCATAAATTTAAATTTGATTGTTAAGTGTGGTTGGAGCCTTTGAGGTCAATTTCATACGCTATTTTCTCTAAGGTATGTCATTTTCTAAGATTCAAATAATGTAAAAAAGGTAGTTACTCCTTCTCAATTTATAAATGTTCACAAAGGTTTAAAAAATGTAACATATACTTCAGCTACAATAGGAATAAAAATACTGTGCAAACATCATTGGTTAAAAAATTTCCTAAACACAAATATTAAGAAAAATCAGGTTTCTTTTTTAAGATTACTATTCAATTCAACCTTAAGTCTTGTAAATTCAACCAGACATGGAATTAAGCCAAAACTGAGAATCATACCATATAATTATTGAAGGAACAAATTAAAACATTATTCTAATGAGAATATAAATTTGTTTTTTAACCATTGTCTCCTGTAAAATTACACAAGCCCCTTTGCCACGACAAGGCTGTGATCCACGAAGGGTCATAGTGGAAAGTTCTCACAAAATGTGGTCCACTGGAGGAAGGAATCATAAACCACTTCAGTATTTTTGCCTCGGGAACCCAACAGAGTATAAAAAGACAAAAAGACACCGGAAGACAAGCCTCCCAGGTTAGAAGGTGTGCAATATGCTTCTGAAGATAACAAGGGAACATCTGATGCAAGAATGGGCATGATAAAAGAGAGAAACAGTAAGGACCTAACAGAAGCAGCAGAGATTCAGAAGAGGTGGCAAGAATACACAGAAGAATTATACAAAAAAGGTTTTAATGACCTGGATAAACACGATGGTGTGATCACTCACTTAGAGCCAGACATCCTGGGGTGTGAAGTCAAATGGGCCTCAGGAAGCATTACCACTAACAAAGCTAGTGGCAATGATGGAGTTCCAGCTGAGCTATTTCAAATCCTACAAGATGATGCTGTAAAAGTGCTGCACTCAATATGCCAGCGAATTTGGAAAACTCAGCAGTGGCCACAGGATTGGAAAAGGTCACTTTTCATTGCAATCCCAAAGAAGGGCAACGCCAAAGAATGTTCAAACCACTGCACAATTGTGCTCATTTCACATGCTAGCGAGGTAATGCTCAAAATCTTTCAGGCTAATCTTCCATAGTACGTGAACTGAGAACTTTCATATATACAAGCTGGACTTAGAACAGGCAGAGGAAACAGAGATCAAACTGCCAACATTCACTGGATCATAGAGAAAGCAAGGCAATTCCAGAAAAACATCTACTTCTGCTTCACTGACTACACTAAAGCCTTTGACTGTATGGATCACAACACACTGGAAAATTCTTAAGGAGATGGGAATACCAGAGTTTACTTGTCTCCTGAGAAACTGTCTCCTGAAGAGTAGATAAAGAGTCTCCTGATGAGGGTGGAAGGAAAGAATGAAAAAAGCTGGCTTAAGCTCACATTCAAAAAACTAAAATCATGGCATCTGGTCCACTTCATGACAAATAGAGGGGAAAAAAGTGGAAGTAGTGACAGATTTTATATTCCTGGGCTCCAAAATCATGTGGACAGTGACTGCAGCCATGAAATTAAAAGACGCTTGCTCCTTGGAAGGAAAGCTATGACAACCTATACAGCATATTGAAGAGCAGAGACCTCACACTGATGACAAAAGTACGTACAGTCAAAGTTATGGTTTTCCAGTAAATATGCACAGATGTGAGAGTTGGACCATAAAGAAGGCTGAGCAGCAAAGAACTCATGTTTTCAAATTGTGATGCTGGAGAAGATTCTTGAGAGTCCACTGGAATGTAAGGCCGTCAAATAAGTCGATCCTAAAGGAAATCAACCCTGAATATTCGTTGGAAGGACTGACGCTGAAGCTCCTATCCTTTGGCCACCTGATGTGAAGAGCCGACTCATTGGAAAAGACCCTGATGCTGGGAAAGATTGAGAGCAGGAGGAGAAGGGGACAACAGAGAATGAGATGGTTGGATAGTATCACTGGGATAGTATCACCGAAGCAACGAACATGAGTTTGAGCAAACCCTGGTAGAGAGTGAAGAACAGGAAAGCTTGGTGATAAACTGAAGTCCATGGGGTTGCAAAAAGTCAGACACAACAGCGACTAAACAAGAACAACCTGTAAAATTAAAATTTATCAAGAAAATGCTATGATAAAAAAATTAGACAGTTGTTTTAGTAATAAAGGACTTTTTTCATATGATTCACGTAAAAATGACAAAACACTGAATTTTACAGAATAAGTTACTGTGAAGTATTTCCTCATATAAAGATGAAGAAAATATTTCAGGTTCATCTGAAATATTTTTTTGGAGACTTCAGTTACAATTAAGTTAGTAAATGCCATGGTTTAAATTACTAGGAGTTTCAGTTTTTCGAATCTCATGTTAACTCAATGATACTTAGAACTAAAAATACTCAGTTTTAATTTTTAAATATCTTCTCCAGTCACTTTTGAGTTGGTTGAATTTATTCATAAAGTTAGCATTAATTTGAACAAGTAACTGTGTTAAAAATCTTTTACCTTTCATGGTTTTTCTTTTTTTTTCATATTCTATATTTTTAAATATTTTTAATATGAATATTCCATATGTCTCACCTAAAGGATTGCGAATTTCAATCATTGGAGAAGGGCCGCTCAGAGACACAGTAACCTCTTTTAGACTGGGATCAAAAGGAATTTTCCAAGTATTTACAGCCTGTTCCAAATGATCTGTTGATAAGAGGTGAACTTTGGAAGCCTGCACTGCTTCTTCCACCCATTTTAAAACCTATAAGAAAAAGAGAAATATAAGTGATATCAAAATATTTACAGCTTTATACCACCTTGAATTGCTGAAGCAGTAGCTGATTTGCTTAATGAAATGACATGGTCGCTTTCTGTACTGGGTGAGGCTTATTTCCATCACAATCAAGACAAACTTTCTCAATCCACAGAACAGGAAAAATGCACTCCCCAGGGGATTAGTCTCCAAAAGTTTCAAACAGCTCATGCAGTTCAATATACAAAAATAAATAAATAAACTAATTGGAAAATGCACAAAATACCTGAATAAACATTTTTGCAAAGAAGACATACAGATGGCCGAGAGGCACATAAAAAGAGGCACATGCTCAACAATGCTAACTATTTGAGAAACACAAATCAAAACCACAGTGAGATGTCACATCACACCAGTAAAAATGGCCATCATCAAAAAAATCTATAAACAATTAATGCTGGAGTGGATGTGGAGAAAAGCGAACCCTCCTCCACTGTTGGTGGGAATGTAAATTGGTACAGCCACTATGGAGAACAGTAAGGAGGTTTCTTAAAAACAATCCCACTCCTGGGTATATATCCAGAGAAAAACATGGTTTGACAGGATAAACATACCCCAATGTTAAATGCACCATTATTTATAATAGCCAAGACATGAAAATGTCCATCAACAGAAGATGTGGTAAAAACACAGCCATAAAAAAGAATGAAATAATACCATTTGCAGCAACATGGATTGACATGGAGATTATCATACTAAGTGAAGTAAGTCAGAGAAAGACAAATATCATATGATATGACTTATATGTGGAATCTCCAAAAAAATGATACAAATGAACTTATTTACAAGACAGAAACATATTTACATACTTAGAGAATGAATTTATGGTTACCTGGGGGCAGGGGGAAAAGGGGAAGGGACAGATGAGAGTTTGGAACTGACATGTACACACCACTATATTTTTTTTAAAGCCTAACTCTCCCTATATCCACTTATTATAGCAGGTTCAGAATACAATATTAGTTTAACCCATGCTCAAATTTCAAATTTTACAAAAAAAAAAAATTCAAATTTTATATCTTGGAGTAATATATTCAAAATGAGATTACAGTGTCCAAAAATTAGTTGTGCAAGATATTACATGCACAGGTACTACAGACACTTCCATTTCTCAACAGAAATGAAAAGAATCTACAGAAAACAAGGTAATGGCAATACTGAGATTCTTTTTCCCTCTATTCTTTCTTTCTCAGTTTTTTTCAAAGTCCAATTAATAAAAGACAATTAGCACATTATCAAATCCAATTTCAATATATTGAGTACTAAATTATTGTAATAGAGTACACTATAGTATATTAATTATTGAAAAATAATTGCAATGCCAGCAAAAATTTCATTTTTATGATAAAATAAAAAACACACACAAAAAATGGGAAAAATAACCATTATATGTTTTTTAAAGTGGAAAAATACTTCAGGTTAGAACCAAGTGGCGTGCTCTTGAAGGAAACCTTCTAGTCCACAGAAATGCTCTGCAACAGCAAATACAATTCCTCATTCTACAGGGCATGTCTGGACAGGTACTGCTTAGCTGAACTTACTACCATTACTCCTAGATCATATTAAGCTTTAATCCACCTAAGATCTTCCTCTGGTTCATTCATCCTTCAAGACGGTATTCCATCGTGAACAATTTCCCTCATAATTACTCATTAAACACTGAACATCACTGGGTATTAAGCTACTCAAACAACAGTATTTTTAAAATTTCAACAATAGTAGTCACAAACCAACGAATCAAACAACAAGTATTGTGTAATAATTTCAATCTCTGTCAAAAGGATCCCCATTTTCTTTTTTTTTTTGGTCCTCAAGAATGAGGAAAGTGGCTAAGACATTATCATAAAATTAACAGTGTGAGGCAATTATGTTTATTCATTAAATAAATGTTCATTGTTCAAAGAACTCTTGTTGGTACTGAGTATTGATGAAAGTGAATGAAACTGATGAAAATGAATGAAATTGATGAAAGTGAAGCTGTTCAGTCATGTCCAATTCTTTGTGACCCCAAGGACTGTAGCCCACCGGGCTCCTCCATCCATGGAATTTTCCAGACAAGAATACTAGAGTGGGTTGCCATTTCCTTCTCCAGGGGATCATCCCAACCCAGGGATCGAACCCAGGTCTCCCGCATTGCAGGCAGACTCCTTACCATCTGAGCCACAAGAGAAGGAAATGCTGGACTAGAGGAAGCACAAGCTGGGATCAAGATTTCCAGGAGAAACATCAATAACCACAGATATGCAGGTGCCACTCTCGTGGCAGAAGGAAAAGAGGAACTAAGAGCCTCTTGATGAAAGTGAAAGAGGAGAGTGAAAAAGCTGGCTTAAAACTCAACATTCAAAAACGAAGATGATCATGGCATCTGGTCCCATCACTTCATGGCAAATAGATGGGGAAACAATGGAAACAGTGACAGACTTTATTTACTTGGGCCCCAAAATCACTGCAGCTGGTGACTGCAGCCATGAAATTTAAAGATGCTTGCTCCCTCGAAGAAAAGCTATAACCAACTTAGATAGTATTTTAAAAAGCAGAGACATTACTTTGCCAACAAAGGTCCACATATTCAAAGCTATGGTTTTTCCAATAGTCATGTATGGATGTGAGAGCCAGACCATAAAGAAAGCTGAGCGCCAAAGAATTGGTGCTTTTGAACTGCGGTGTTAGAGAAGACTCTTGAGAGTCCCTTGGACTGCAAGGAGATCCAACCAGTCAATCCTAAAGGAAATCAGTCCTGAATATTCATTGGAAGGACTGATGCTGAAGTTCCAATACTTTGACTACCTGATGTGAAGAACGGACTCACTAGAAAAGACCCTGATGCTGGGAAAGGTTGAAGGCAGGAGAAGAAGGGAACACAAGAGGATGAGATGGTTGGATGTCATCAACAACTTGATGGACATGAGTTTGAGCAAGCTCCGGGAGTTGATGATGGACAGGGAAGGCTGGCATGCTTCAGTCCACGGGGTCGCAAAGATTTGGACACGACTGAGCAACTAAACTGAACTTCTTAAATAAAAGAAAGGAATTCATAAAACAGGAAGCCTTTGTTGAAATAACGTATGTAAACTGCCCATCATAGTACTTGCCACATAATGGATAGTCAAATGTTTTCCTCCATTTCCAACTGAATTCCCTTCCCCTAATTGAAAATTTCAATAATGACTTCATGGGCAAAGTGAGAAAAAAATGTACCCCTGAAAGACAAGATTTCTGTAAATGAAAAATAAACACAAAGTCATTCCAGGTAGAAGAGAAGTTCTGAAAAACATACAGAGACAGAAGTACTCATATGTTGGGAACATGAATGCATCTAACTGGCTACAGTTAAGTGTTCAGAAAAGCGAGAAGCAGATGAGGTTGGAAGCTTATGTCAGGGGCAGTGTATGTATGGTCACAAAGTCAAGCTATGACAATCGGATTCTATCCTAAAGACATAAGTGAAAAGTTTCTGAAGGAATTCCTGCTTTAAGCAAAGAAGTAATACTTTGACAGAAGTATTTTTATTTATTTATTTATTTTTATTAGCTGGAGGCTAATCACTTCACAACATTTCAGTGGGTTTTGTCATACATTGACATGAATCAGCCATAGAGTTACATGTATTCCCCATCCCGATCCCCCCTCCACCTCCCTCTCCACCCGACTCCTCTGGGTCCTCCCAGTGCACCAGGCCCAAGCACTTGACAGAAGTATTTTACAAAGAAAAGCTTGTAGAGGTATCATCAACTAACTGAGCACAAAAAAACAAGTCTATTACAATTAATTACCACATAAATCAAATGATATATTTCCTCAGATGTTAACCATATAAAGCACCTGGGATTTTACATACGAGATAGGTATGTATCGATATCATTACCTAAAGAAGCAGATGCCATATTTTGAAAAATGGGTTCGGAGTGATCTATCAGGCATGAACAGGAAGATATGAATCATTCTGCCAATCAAATCGGTCCATGTGGCTATAGAAACCAGAGACTGATTATCGCTAATATTTGGCCATAAATAAAACACATATTTTAAAAGTCAGTGTTGACATTTTTATGTCTTCAACATGGATCATGGCTGCCTAACTCAAAGGAATGCAAAGAACTGATTTACTCTCTGAGAAAGCACTTGATAAATTTTACTGGTGATAAATAACTTTGAGAATAATGTCTGACTTAGAGACTAAAGAAGGCAAAGACAAGAGAAATCAGAAAAATGGAATGAACATTTGTTTTAAGGACAAGACACAAAACGTGGTCATAAACAATTCTCAAAGTAAGAAAGAAAAGAATTACAAAACAAAGATATTTTAGTATCTCAAGTTCAACAATGAAATGCAATAGTGTTGAGCAGAAATAAAAGTGAAATCAATTTTTAATATAGTACACCTTTCTTTAAATGTGTATTCTGCATGACTCCTCAAATACATCTGTCCTTTGAAATGAATGTAAAAAGGTTATGATATATCACTGGAAAATTATACTACTGTCTGTTAGTTATGGATGAAAAGGACTAAGTTCTAGGCATTCCTGGAAAATGGAAAACTTTCTGATTTAGTTGCCTTTTCATACAGGAACTGCATTTAAATGGTTGGAAATATAAGTGGGCTTTTGGTTTATTCTTAATACTGTTTCCAATTCATCAACATTTATGAGGCTTTCACAAAAAGATTACCATGTATCATGGTATTACTGGTTGGGAAAGATACAGTGCAGACTTCTGTCACAAGTCTCAAATCACTTTTTTATACAATTATAGGAAAAAATTCAAATTGAAGACAGATGCAACCCACTTTATTAGAAAATACAGATATCACCAACATGTGAATAAAAGCAGATTCCTACAAGCCACACAATCACCAAAAGTGAGGTTTCTGGCCTCTAATGTTGCCACATATAAGGAAAAAGAAACAAAACTTTGTCTAACCATGAGAAATGTTCTTATGAGATTGGAAAGAACCTTAGATAGTAACAATAAAAAGAAGTGAACTAGAATAATGTGAGATCCCTTGAATGAGTACATTTTTACTAAACCATTGGTTTAGTGTTTCAAACCACTGAGGCACTGTGCATTAAGTTTTAATGTAAAAACAGTCTCTAATGATTTTTAGCAGTTTAAATCTCAAAAGGCCTTTGAGAACATCTAACCCAGCTCCTTTACTTTACAAATGAGGGAAACTAATATGTGAGTTCTCGTACCTTTCAAACACCTAACCATACTGATTCTGGTGTAGTAGTTATTTTTTATAAAGCCCCTGAGTCCTTGAAGACACTCTCCTAGTATAAATATTTTGCATCCTACATAATAATTAATACTTAAAAATAGTTCATATTTCTATGTTACTCAGGAAGGAAATGCAAATATCACTGCAAAACACAAAACTAGTCTACATTATTAAGTATTATAAAACATGATACATAGCATTAAGTAGAAATGAAGTGAAATCAACTTTGCATACATCTTCAAGGAGAGAATTTGACAAAAACTTTGGAAGAAATTTTTTTTCTTTTTTTAATCAGAATGATTGACATATAACATTAAATTCATTTCAGGTGTACAGTATAATGATTCAATATGTGAATATACTGCAAAATGATTCTCACAATAGGTCTAACTAGCATATATCACCACACATAGTTGCCATTTTTTTCTCCTGGGATGAGAGCTTTCAGGACTTGCTCTCTTAGGAACTTCCAACTGTACAATATATTAGCTATAGCTAATAGGCTCTACATTACATTCCCATTACTTAACTGATTTTATAACTAGACGTCTGTACCTTTTGAACCCCTGTAACCCATTTTGCCCACCCCACCTAATCCCTACCTTCTGTTCTCTATATATTACTGGTTTAGTTTTATTTTGTTTTTGTTTTAGATTCTACACGTAAGTGAAATCATACCATATTTGTCTTTTTTTGTCTGACTTATTTCACTTAGCATAATACCCTCAAGGTCCATCCCTATTGTCAAACATGACAAGATTGCCTTCTTTTCATGGCTGAATAATATCCCAATATGTATATGTAAATATACCACATTTTCATCATTCATTTATAGATGGGCACTTGGGCTGCCTCCATATGTTGGCGATTGTAAACAGTGCTGCAATGAACATGAAGTAAACATGCTTTTTGAGTTAATACTTCTGTTTTATTCAGATAAATACCCAAAAGTGGAACTGCTTGATCATGAGATCATTTGGGGGTTTTCCCTGGTAGCTCAGACGATAAAGAATCTGCCTGCAATGGAGGATACACAGGAGACACGGGTTCGACTTCTGGGTCAGGAATATTCTGTGGAGAAGGGAATGGCAATCCATCCTATATCCTTGCCTGGAAAAGTCCATGGATGGAGAAGCCTGATGGGCTACAGTCCATGGGGTCACAAAAGTTCAGACTCAACTGAGTGATTAACTTCCATTTTTCAAGATTCTTTTTAACTTGGAGGGGAAGCGTCATACTCTTTTACATAGCGGTTGTACCAATTTACATCCCTACCAACAGTATACAAGGGTTCGTTTTGCTTTACATCTTTGCCAACAACTTGTCATTTCTTGTCTTTTTTGGTAATGGCCGTTCTAACCAGTGTGAGGTTGTGATTTTGATTTGCATTTCCCTGATGATTAGTGATATTGAGCATCTTTTCATGTACTTGTTGGCCATCTGAATGTCCTATTTGGAAAAATAGTTATTCATATATTTGCTCACTTTTAACTGATTGGGGTTTTTTGCTATTGAGTTCTTTGTTTTGAATATTAATCCCTCATCAAACATATGCTATGCAACTATTCTAACTTCTCCCATTCAATAGGTTGCCTCTGCATTTGTTGTGTCTGATTCTTTACAACCCTATGGACTGTAGCCCATCAGACTCCTTTGTCCATGGTATTATCCAGGCAAGAATATTGCACTGGGTTGCTATGCCATCCTCCAGGGGAATCTTCCCAATCCAGGGAACAAACCCACGTCTTCTACACTGCAGGCAGATTCTTTACCTCTGAGTCACAGGGGAAACCCAAGATTGGCGATATAATGGAATTTAAAGTCATGAGGCTCCCCTCGAAGCCCTTTCCCAACCATGGACTTAACACGAACAAGGAAATGCATCATTCTGCCATAATAAACTTAGATGTTAATGCACAATGGCCCAGAAACCTAGATGTCCATCAGTACACAATGGCTCAGCAACCTAGATGTCCATCAACAGATGAACAGATAAGGAAAGGTGTGGTACATTACGTACAATGGAATATTACTCAGCCATTAAAAGGAACAAATTTGAATAAGTTGAACTGAGGTGGATGAACAGAGAGTCTGTTATACAGACTGAAATAAGTCAGAAAGAAAGAGACAACTGTCATATACTAACACACTTATATGGAATGTAGAAAAATGGTACTGATCAAACTATCTGCAAGATAAACAGAGACACAGACATAGAGAACAGACTCGTGAACGCAGCAGGAGACGAGTGTGGGACGAATTGAGAGTGTAGTACTGACATATACATGCTGCCGCTGCTGCGAAGTCACTTCAGTCGTGTCCGACTCTGTGCGACCCCAGAGACGGCAGCCCCCCAGGCTCCGCCAACCCTGGGATTCTCCCGTGTGTCAAACAGAGAGCTAGTGTGGAGTTGCTATATGCCACCGGGAGCTCAGCCTGGTGCTCTGTGATGACCTAGAGGGGTGAGACGGGGTGGGAGGCTCAACAGGGAGGGGACAGGGAAAAGGCTTAGAAATCGGAATTGCATTAGAAAAGCTGGGTTCAACGGGGGAACTACAGAGGGTTGATGACAAAAGTGACCCTCCACTTCAACTCTATCAACACCTAAAACTTGCATAAAACTACCACACCTTCAACATGATGGAAGTTCTCTAACGTGCAACAGCTGAGAAAATAAAAGCACACTTCATACATTTTTGAAGGGTGAAATCATTCCTGCTGTTCTAAACTGTCAAAGTATATTTCATTAATTTATCTTCATAAAATTCCAATGTGTCACAAACTCAACATGCTATAAATGACTGAGGAAATTTCTCTTGCCAGAAATATGCATTATTTAAAATAATGAAAACATAAAGCATTGACTATTATACACTAGATCCTCAGACCTTATTCATCTTACAGCTGAAAGTCGGGACCCTTTTACCAGGCTCTCTTTTCCTAACCATTGATCCCCTGGCAACTACTTTTCTATTCTGTGTTTCTATGAGCTGGAATTTTTTTTGGTAGATTCCACATAAATATTGTGCTGATAACATTGTATAGCATAACTGAAATTTACTAAGAGCATAGAAGTTAAATGTTTTTACCAAAAAAAAAAAAAAAAGAGAGAGAGAGAAAAGAAAAGAGAAACACAGGACGCAGTAGACGTGATAATTAACTAGATGGGGAGAGTCCTTTCACAATGCACAAGTGAATCAATAGGTACACACATCACAATATACACTTTATGATTACAGAATCCAAATCATAACTGAATGGTTATTTTGATGGCTGCCACTTAAATAGCACTTTCATGTAAGCCCCATGCTAAGAACTTTATAAATTTTACCTCATTCAATTTTTCTATATTCTGTATTTAAATATAATAGTATATAACATGTTGCTAGTATGTATAATTCCAAAAAAGCATACAAGTCGAAATCACATGCTCTGAACCACTGTAATGTCATAGAGGGTGAAGTTCTTTGGGTGCCCATTGCCTCTTATTCCTACCATTGAAAGAAACCTCAGATTCCAACTAGTCCAAGGGAAAAAAAACAGAGAGAAAGAAATAGAAGGGGAGTGAAGGAAAAGGAGAGAAAAAAGGGAGGAAGGCGGAGAGGGGGAGGGGAGATAGAGAAAAAGAGAGGGAGAGAAGTAAGGAGGAAGAAAGGGAGCTACAGGAGGCTGAAAAAGAAAGAACTGAATTTTGGGCTTCTAAGCCTAAATCCTACTAATTCAAAATTAATTCAAAAGATTTCAAGCATAATTTTGATTATATGCAAATTTCAAATTATGTCCTTGTCTAAGATGCACGCCTACACATACTTAATATGTAACTCCACTGTACTGTCCTGTGTTTGCTGGGTTTGGGAATAAGACAGAGGAAGTAATTCAGATACATTAAACAGGGATAGCATTTGGTTGATTAAGTTAATCTCACAATCGATGTGTTCTTACCAATGAGATGGAAAAATCTCAGTCTAGAGACTACAGCTCTTTCATCACTAATCAGAACCATATAGGACCAAGTGAACCCTAACTCAGATAGTGGAGGCTCCCTCACTTTTAGACAGAACTTGGATGGGCACTGCAAACATTTCTCACGATGACTTAGCTGTCTCCCTGTTTCTACGTTGATCAGCACCCATCCATTCTGATTGATATATTATCTAGAGATTTTAGCACATTCAGTTACAGGCAAGTTTCTCTGTCCCCTGGGTCTTTCAGCCACTAAAAGGAACCTTTTGTGTATCTCTGTTCTGATTATAGGGAGATTTTAAAGTGAAGTTATCTAGATCTCATCATACTTTGCATGTTTCCAATTAACTTCCTAAGAACTAATAACATACTCAAAAACAAGAAGCTTTAAGAAAAAGCATATATTCAAATGTCACATAATATAACTTTAAGTGCATTTGATGAGGAGATCAATTGGAAGATTTTAAAGGTCCAGCTATTTCAGAGGCCCCACAAGGAATAAACGTTAGTAACAATGTATGCCTCAGGCAGTCAAGAAGAGAAGCCATCGGTGTGGACTAAAACTATTGGGAAATGCTTTATAGGAGTGGGAAAACTTCAATACTATGCAGCTTTTAACATCTGGCACCATGCACAAAAACCTCAGCAATACTAACTCTTTCCAGATTCCTTGTAATCTATAGCAAGAACACTTAAATTTATATAACAGCCTGGGTTTTACTGGTACTGTTTGAAATAATATAGGTGAATACTCAGTGCTTGCCAAGTTATCTTCAGTCTCCCTTCTAAATTACAGTAAAACTTTTTATTAGCACCTGCAACTAAATCGTCACTAGAGATGGTGGTTGAAATCAGCTATACAAATCTTAGCAGCTCCCAAGCGGGAAAGAGAAAAGTAAATCAAGAATCAAAATTTGGGGAGCAAATGAAAGCAATGGATTGAGTCAGAGAAAGTCTGGCCCATCCACATATCAAAAGGTGATATTCATGTCTGAAAAAGAAGAGATTGCAAAGTGAAGGGGAAGGGGAGGGGTGGGAAGGGATACTTAGGGAGTTTGGGATGGACATGTACACACTGCAGTATTTAAAATAGATAACCAATAAGGACCTACTGTATAGTACTCAGAACTCTGCTCAATGGCATGTGGTAGCCTGGATGGGAGAGGAGTTTGGGGAAGAATGGATTCATGTATATGAATGACTGAGTCCCTCCGCTGTTCACCTGAATCCATCACATTTGTTAACTGACTACACTCCAATACAAAATAAAACTTTTTTTTAAGTAACTTAACATGAAAAAAAGAAAAGAAATAAAATAAAGGTGATACAGAGGCAGGAGGATATTTTGAATATTGGGCAGGGGTAGTGGAGGAGGAGGAAAAAATGAGTAACCTATTAAGGTCTTTAGAGTAAATACTATTTATATTTACTTTAAATCTAATAATCACAGTTTATTACACTGAAGGAAAAAATGAAAGGGATTAATGACCTGAAATGAGATTTTACATTAAGTTGATAAACACTAAAAAAAAAAAAATACTAGGTTCTGTATTAAATCCACAGGGTAAAAAGGTATTTGCCCTGCCTATAACAGTTTATAAAATCAGACTCAAATAACCAGAGTACAGGCATTTGACATTTGCTATCATAAACTAGGATAATATAGCCACTCTGTTCCACTCCTAGTAAATCCATGCTTTTAGAGCAGGGGGACAGTCCTGGGTCTTCACTACAGAGCAGTGAGAGATGCCTTAGCAAAAGATAATAGATCATAAATGCTTCCCCAGAGACTTCCTATTTAGTAAAAGACATAGGTTCTGTGAGCTGAACGCTTGTACAACTTGAGGGCCCTCTTTAAAAAAAATACATGTGCAATAAAAAAAATAGTTCACACATCTTTCAAATTATTAAAAGCTGACAAATACTGTAAATCCTCAAAATAAATACATTAATATAAAATTTGCTATTGTTAACTGTCAAGAGGCTATGACATTTCCCCCCTTGCATCTTTGGCTGCATACTCTTTGAATGTCTGTTCCCATGACCAAAAAATGTAATATCTTATGTAGAGAGACTAGAAAGACAGTTCTCTCATATCAGTTATCCAAAAAAATTTTATTATCTGAGATACTTTAAAAATTTCAACTTCATACATGGCATACTTGAAGTATTGCTAGAGCTACAGCTCAAAGAAAAAAAATAGCCAAGATCACCCCAATGTCACGAGACACAGGACACATGTGTGGGGAGGGGGGTGCAGCTGAAGTGGAAGGAGACATGGTCTTTACCAATCACAGTTTAAATACCTTACTTTTGCAAATGCCCCCAAGCCACAATTTTTAACTCTGTGAACACTTTCATTTCCCAGTACCTTGGAGGGGATTCACACAAAAGGACATATGCAAACTTAAATTTTGCTACTTTCACTGTAACAAAAGTTTTCAAAACTTTCACTCTGCCTCCATTCCTATTTTTCTGGAGGATACATTAATTACAACTTTCTTGCCCACTTATGACACCATTCAAATGGCAACCATCAATGTCAGATTTTTTTTTTTTTTAAAGCTGCTTGAAGACCAGTCAATAGTGAGTTTCACTATTGCCCTTGCTTGGTAAAGGGTATACATTGCAAATATATCACATTCACGGACTGATTATTAAGTAAATGACAGGGACCATTTTAAGCAACTGCCACTAGGTTCTACAAAATCTCTACAATGAACTAATGCTACATGTCCACAAGGAAGACATGTAGCACTCTTCAAGGGGATCAGCAATGTGGCAGTTAAAATAAATCAGGATGAAAATAATGGAACACCAATGATAAAAGGAAGGAAGAAGAGAAAACAAAAGCCAAAGACACCTTAGATTCAATGCTACCTTGGTGGCAATTTAATGTGGACATGAAAAAGAAGGAAAGTCTGGAATGACTCTCAGACTTATGGCTTGAGAAATAAGAAGAATGATAATCTTTTTAAACCATGACCAGAAACACCAAAGGAAAGTAGGTTTCAAGAGTCACCACGGCCCACTCTTTGCAACCCCATGAACTGTGACCCACTGGGCTCCTCTGTCCAGGATTTTCCAGGCAAGAATACTGGAGTGAGTTGTCATTTCCTCCTCCAGGGGATTTTTCTGACCCAGAGATCTAACCCGTGTCCCCTGCACTGGAAGGCAGGTTCTTTACCACTGAGCTACCTGGGAAGCCACTCAAAAGTCATTACATGGAAGGCAAAAACTACTAAGAAAAAGAGAGAAAACTAAAGCAAAATGAACGTATATTTCAAGTCTCCTACACATCCTAAGATGTTATATCAATTATAAAGAATGAGGAAAAAACTCAAATTGATGTGCACCTATCCCTGGTGACTCAGACAGTGAAGAATCCACCTGCAGAGCAGGAGACTTGGGTTCAATCCCTGGGTTGGGAAGATCCCCTGGAGAAGGGAATGATGACCCACTCTAGTATTCCTGCCTAGATAATTCCATGGAGAGGGGAACCTGGTGGGCTACAGTACATGGGGTCGCAGAGTCGAAAACGGCTGAGAGACGGACACTTAAAGTTAATAAACAAATAAATCTGATGAGTAGGTAAACTCATTAGTTTTAGATTCCTACACTACAGCAAAGTGACTATAAAACTGTTCTGTTCATGACTATCAAACTGATTTACATACTGGAACAATTAGAAGAGTCCTGGTTTCTCTACCAATTAAACAACAACAAAATTGTTTGACCCATAGTTTTGAAGAAACAGTCCTAACGATCCCGCTGTGTCTGTATCTGACACAGGAAGCAAGTTAATAAACAGAAAAGAGACAAGAAGGAGGTGATCTCACACTCTGTGGAAGGAGAAAGACTGCATCTTTACTGGCAAGAACTCAGCCAATGAAAAGCCACAGACTCTTCGTTTATTACAGCCCTCCCTGCTTCCTTTTTATCTCTATAAAAGTGTTCTCCTTTGGTAGACTTGCCTATGGCCTTGCATTGGTTGCAGTCTCCGAATTGCAATTCTCTGCTGATTCAAACTCATCTTTGCTGGAGAAGTATCTGGCAGTCTATTTGTTTTAGGTAAACATATGAATTAGATAAACTATTTAATATTATATTTTTATTTTCAAATTATATATTAAAAGTTTTTATAACAGTAATACATGCTATGTAAAAAACTGGAAAAGAGACAATCACATAAGGAGAAAATAATACCATTTCTGTACTACCTACAAATAATCACTCTTCAATATTTTTATATTTCTTTCTATATCTGTGCATTTGTGAATATGTGCTTATACACGCTTATTTACCTAATTAGGATTATACTACACATTTAGTTTCCTTATTCAAATACATATTTATAAACACTTGCTCTGTACTCACCCATCAGGTAAATATTTGGGAATATAAAACAAATTAGAGTTCATAGCATCAATTTGCTGACAAAGGCCCATATAGTCAAAGCTATGGTTTTTCCAGTAGTTATGTAGGGATGTGCCTGGTCGAACTTAGCATTGTGAATTTCCAGACCACTAAAGAAATAGTTGGAAATAGACCATGGTTTCATAAAAATACCACATTCATCTTTGGTTATTTTCTAAAACCTTGTTTTGTAAATGGAAAATTGTGAGTGACTACACCTTTCTCATTTCTCAGCCATAATTTTTATGGTAATTAGTCACACAATCTGTACCAACTTCTGGAGTTAAATATACTGAAGTCAGCATCTTTGATTTCAAAATAATTTTAAAAATACAGCTTTATGATTCAGTAAGAAATCAAATGTCTTGGCCTGAACATGAGTAGTAAAGAATATTGGCAAGAAAAATGACCACAGTGTTTCTCTCAGCAGTCACAGGGTAGAGAAATGGAATTACAGGCTAATTATCTAGTACTTCAAGCACATAAAATATTTTGAAGCACATGAAAAATCAATGAGAAATACTAGTTCATTAGAGATTTAATGCTCAGATTTGAAACCACAGCTTTTACTTGCAAAATATATTCACAGTAGATGACAGTGTCACTGGGGAGCAACGTTTTATTCTAACTTTATCTACACAGTAAACAATGCTGGACTAATCAGAGATATTTATAAACAAAAAGTAAATTACATTAATCCAAAGAGGTAATGAGCAAGATGTTAATTAAGTTGTTCTCAACTGCCAGGAACTAGCATACTAATTATAAACTCGAAAATTAGGAGAAGAGCCAAATCCTCTGTCCATGGGTTCTCCAGGCAAAAATACTGAAGGGGGTAGTCATTCCCTTCTCCAGAGGATCTTCCCGGCCCACAGATTGAACCCAGGTCTCCTGAATTGCAGGCAGATTCTAGACCTTCTGAGCCACCAGGGAAGCCCCAATTGTAAACTTGAGAATTAGGAGAGCCAAATAGATAACTCTGGAGATACATGAAATGGTCAGTAAATTTTCACAAAGACAAAAATGATTACAGTTAATTATTACACCAGAAAGTTATCACTAGCAACAGCTCCCAATACAATGTTTACTAGTCTCAAAGGCACTGAACCACAGTCAAGCAAATATCCAAATAATAGCTTTAGTAGTTTTCATGTAAACCTTAAACTCAACCTAAAGTAATTATTTTCAGTAACTGTCACATTGCTAAAGGAAAATCCAAAAAATTTGCTGGAAGCACTTTTTTCTTTACATGTACAAAAAAATTATAACAATGCTGCCAAGTAATTTCAGTCGTGTCCGACTCTGTGCGACCCCATGGACGGCAGCCCACCAGGCTCCCCCTTCCCTGGGATTCTACAGGCAAGAACACTGGAGTGGGTTGCCATTTCCTTCTCCAATATAATAACAATGATACTATACACATCCACCATAATGGTAAACTGAAAAAGGCAGAAACACCAAGTGCTGGTGAAAATGAAAAGCCAGGATTCTTGCATACTACTTACGAGAATACAAATTGAACCAACTTCAGAAAACAGTTAAGTGGCATCTACTGAAGGTGATTCTATTCTCTGTGACCCAACATTCTTGCTCTTAGATATCTGACCAAGAAAAATCAATCCATATACACAATAAATGAACATCCTAGAATATTCAGGGCAGTACTATCAGTATAAGATTAAAGTTGGAAATTACCCAAAATACATCAACAATAGAATGGATAGACTGTGATATATATTCATGAAACAGAAGTCAGCACATGAATGCGGATGGAAGATTTACAACTATAGGTAACAATGTGGCTGAGTCTCACAAATAACAAGGTTGAACAAAAGAACTCAGACATTAAATCCTGTGATGTGTGACTGCATTTACATACAGGGCAGAATGTGGCAAACCAATCTATGTTTTTCCAGACCAGGATATAAGGATAGCCCATGTAATTGAAAGGTGGTTTAAAGAGGGTTTCTGGCATCCTGATTGTATTGCTTCTCAATCTGAGTGTTGGTTACCTAAGCTCTGTTGAGTTTGTGAAAATGGATTAAGCTATAGATTTATGTGCATTTTTCTGCATATGTACAATACTTCAATGAAAGGTTAAAATAAAGAAAAATTTACAATGATTCCAAAAGCACTTTTGTACCAAACCTATGCCTTAATTTATTAAGTTTAATTTAACCAAAATAAAGTTTTGCTAATTAATTCCAAGAAATTCAATCAAACATGTAAAACTATACAGTATTCAAAAGAAGATTAAAAAAAATTCCCATGGTACAAATATACAGTAATGCAGGGTAACACATCAGATATATAGGAAAACATAAAAAAACAATAAATATATACACTGATTTTTCAACTCTTAAGATACCATAAATTGATCAGATGCACCATTATTTTATGTGCAAATTAGAAAGGTGAAACACTTCTAATCAATCTATGAATGCCACTGATTATAAAAGAAATTTCATGAAAAATACATTATTTTGTAAGTGTCTCTTAGAATGGATGATAAATGTGTCATATATAAACAGTAGGAACTGTGGGTACTCAGACTAAGAAAGGGTCCACATGGCAGGTATCCTCTAGGAAGCAGTTATCTATTAAGTGGACAAAAAATGACCTTTGAAGGGTAGAAAGGAAAGAAGTTAAGGACTGGAAGATGAGGTCATTCCAGGTTAAGGAAGCTTTAGGAGAAGAAGGGCAGAGGCAGCAAAGTATTCATCACTGTGTGGATGTAGAGAAGAGATGGCCTAATTAGAGAACAGACAGACTAATTAAAGTAGGGAATGGAGTGTTAGGAAATATCTGGAGATATATTTGGATGGCAAGGTGAGGCCAGATAATAGAAGGGTTGGAATTCCAACAAAAACAATTTGGACTCCATTCAATTGGCAGTAATGGTGGGTGTTTAGAACAGGGACCAGCCGTGATTAAAATGATATTTGAGGAGGCTTATCTTACTGGATTGAATGCGGGAAACGAGAAGCAGAAAAGAAGAAATGATTGCCATAATATAGATGTGACGTGATGAACACTGGGACTAGAGTGCTGACATTAGAAAATGCATTAAATAAAATTTCCACAATATACCTTTATGGTGCATTCCATATGTAAAGTGAAATGTGATGCTGCAGAAGTAAGCTCAACATCCTAAAAGCACACTACATATTTATCTTTTTCATAAAATATTTGACTTATGATTAGAAACTTGAACATGAGTTTGATCTATACATATTTTGTGTAAGGGAGATGAATAAAAAAGAATGATGAGAAATAAATATTTACAACCTTTTCAAAGGAGATTCATTCAAGCTTCAACTTTTTAAGACCTAAACTTTCCAAACACCTAACTAAAGAATTTCTTGGGCATTTACCTACTTAGCTCTATATGTTGGATATTTGAAAGTGAGTCACTCAGTTGTGTCTGACTCTGCAACCCCATGGACTATACAGTCCACGGAATTCTCCAAGCCAGAATATGGGAGTAGGTAGCCTTTCCCATCTCCAGCGGATCTTCCCAACCCAGGGATCGAACCAGGGTCTCCTGCATTGCAGGCAATCCTTTACCAGCTGAGCTAACAGGTTTACTTACTTTAAATCATGAATAATTAAAAATCATTTAATATATCCATAACTGGATTTCTGAGTGTGTGTGTGTCTGTATTTCTATCCCTGTTTTTCCTTTTTTCCTTCCAATATAACATGCAGAGCACATGGTCTTAAAAGTGTTTATAATCTTTATATTAAAGCTTAGAATATTTAGTAAAGTGTTTTGCTCAATGAAACAAGGCAAAATCTGTGTAGACTTCCTCAATGAGTTATGCAAATAATATCTATCTTTAGATAGAATCTTAGGTAACAATAAGCATTTGGGCACTTTCTTAACCTAAAATGTTATATTTCCAACTGGTGAATCATTATAGAATGACCACAAAGCTGTTGAGTGACTACTTTTAGATTGAAAGTGAAGTGAAAGTGTAAGTCAGTCAATCATGTCTGACTCTTGGTGACCCTATGGTATAGCCTGCCAGGCTCTTCTGTCCTTGGAATCCTCCAGGTAATAATACTGGAATGGGTAGCCATTCCTTTCTCCAGGGGATCTTCTGGACTCAGGGATCGAACCCAGGTCTCCTGCATTGCAGGCAAGTTCTTCACCACCCGAGTCACAAATGCAGTGTAATCATTCACATAAGTCACATTTCTATGAAAAGCACAGTGTTACCAACACAGCAAGAGAGACAACTGGAATCAGTGTTTCTCTTAGAAGTTTTATGGATTGAAAGGTAGAAGACTGGCTGGTATCCCTACATTACTCAGAGTAGATATAATTAAAGGGAATAATGTGTCTGGAATGGGAAAGTAGAATTTCATATCTATTCATTCAAAATCTTCTGATTCATCCTGCATGTATGTGTGTTTATAAACCTTAATAACAGAGCAACAGGAGCTAAGCCTACACCTTAGAAGACCTAATTGAAATAACTGAACATAGGAACATAGTCCTTCACTGTAGTGACATGTAGTATAATTATGCTGGCAATTTAGAAAAAAAAATTTTTTTTGGTCACAACCTAAAAGTAAAAAGGTAGTTCTAAACATAGCTAATAAAGAAAGACTTACTATTTACCTATAGAACATAATAATTTCAGAAAAGGATGGAATCACATTATCCTGTTGTCTGCATCAATTATGTCTCAAACTATTAAGAGAGATGGTGGTAAATGCTATTTAACGATTTTTTAAAACTGTATAATCATGGTCTTTATGTCTGCATGCCTTTTTATAAGTAAAATAAAGTTGTTCTCATTCCTCCCTGTCTGAGTTTGTTAAGATGTTATCTATCCTTTTCTGAATATTTATAATGTCACTTAAAAATGTTATTACATTCTTAATAATGAATAATACTTTATAATACACTGAATTCATAATTCCTTCACTAATTCTTACTTCTCTTGAATTCCTCAAGTTTGAACAGTTCTTACAACAAACAAGTACTACTACCAGACAAAACACAAGATGACGGCTTAACCAAGGATGTCATGCTACCATTCCTCCCATCCAAGTACTAACCAGGCCTGACCCTGCTTAGCTTCCGAGATTAGACGAGATCGGGCGCGTTCAGGGTGGTATGGCCGTAGACTCATGCTACCATTCCTAAAGATTTCCTGATGTAATATTACTTAACCATTATTGTTGAACTTTATGATATTTTAAGATTTTAGATTTTTTATCATTTATAACAAGGCTATTTTACCACTTAATACATAATAGCTTGCCTATGTCTCAGCAAAATCAGTATTGTTGAATCTTTAAAACAACAAATGCCATCCTTTAAGCCTTTTTTTTTTTTTGCAAAAGTCTATTATATGACCTGATAAAGTAAAACAGTTCTGTCTGATCCTGAGTTCTCAAGTCTTTGCAGTTTCCTCCATTTGTGCCCATGAGTCCTCTATAAACATTCTCTGCAAAGTACCATGTGCTTTCCAAAACAGATACAGTGTTGGATTCATGTGCTTAGTAACCTGTTTCATATACTTTAAAATCAATTTTGCTTCATGAGGGGATAACAAGTTAGAAATTGTGCTACCCAAAACAATTCAAACCACGTGACAATAGAGAAAATAACTTTTTTTTCAAACAAAACCCAACAATAACGAAGGCTTGTGATTCTTAAAAGATGACAAATGAGAAAAGTCTATGATTTCTAACTGGAGGCATTTTCCACCCGAGAAATTAAACTGAATTGAGAACACAGAGATCTACGTTTGGAGAGGCTGAAGCAACCAGAATTTTAAGGAAGGAATTCTAGAGAATAGGGAGTTTTGAAGACAAAAAAAATTCAGATATTTGCATAGGAGGCCTCTTGAGTCTTGTCTGAGTAACAATCTGTGCATGCCTGGGCAAATCTCATGAGGACAAGATAGAACGACTTCCTGCAAAAGAAAATTTTCTTGGGATAAGTAAGATAAAAATTCCTAGAGATCACAAAGGACCAGTATTAACTGAGTTCTTTTCAGCCAGAGCAGAGAGACCTTGGTGAAATTAGTAGACACTATTGTAGGACAAAACTACCCCTAGAATAGTGGCATATTTAAGCCCATGCATATTGGTAATTATACCAAATATGTATGGTCTAAACACTCCAGTGTTTAAAAAGGGAGTATTATTCATACAAAAAGCAAGACCCAAAGATTTGCTGTCTATAAGAAACACACTTTAAATATGAACACAATGGTAAACAAAATGCAAAAGAATGACTAAAAGAAAAGATCTATTATATAAACATTAAACATAAGAAAACTGGAATTGCTTTATTAAAATAAGAAGAACTAGATTTCGGAACAAGAAACATTTCCAAAAATAAAAGAGAGAGTTCAAAATGATACAAGATCAATTAACCAAGAACACACAACAATTCTATATACATATGCACCCAATAACAGCCTCAAAATACATGAAGCAAAACCTAACATAACTAAAGAGACAAATATACAATTAGACTTTAGCATTTCTCTTTTGATAAATGATAGAAGAAATGGACACAAAATCAGTAACTATAGTAAGTAAGTAAGTAAAGTCTCTCAGTCGTGTTCGACTCTTTGCGACCCCATGGACTGTAGCCTACCAGGCTCCTCTGTCCATGGGATTTTCCAGGCAAGAGTACTGGAGTGGGGTGCCATTTCCTTCTCCATATCTTCTGAGATAGGAGAGTAGGCTTATTCATGTCAACTGTAGTTGACACAATAGATTCTAATTCCTGAGAAGTTGCTAAAACAAAGCTTTCAGAAAAATTATAGCATTAAATGCATACATAAAAAAAGTTTTTAAGATGGTCTGACCTTCAGAAATTTGAAGAGTAAATTAAATTCAAAATCAGAAAAAAACAATAAAGAACAGAAAATAACAGAACAGATGAAAGAAAAAGGAAGAAAGATAACAATAAAACTAAAAGCTATTTCCTTAAAACAAATTTTAAAATTTGATAGCCCTTTAGCCAGACTGATCAGACAAAAGCTGCTTTAACCAAAACAAACACTGGAACCATCCAACTGTCTGACAACAGGGAAATGGATAAGTTGTGATATACTCATGAAATAAAATACAGTAAATATGAAGGGATGAACTAATGACATACACAAAAGCATGGATGAACTGAAAAACATTAAGTGAAAAAATTTGATATAAAAGTTCCTATTTACATGAAAGTTTAGAAAAGACTATGCCAATCAGGTGATGGAAAGCAAATCAGTGACTGACTGGAAAGGAAAAGAAAGGAAAAGAAAAAAGCTGGCTGGGATGGGGCAGAAGAGAAATTTTAAGGGTGATGAAAATGTTCTATAACACAATTGTGGAGGTGGTTACCCAAGTATATAAAATTGTCAAAATTCATCAGAATGGCTCAGACATAAAGTGTCTGCCCACAATGTGGGAGACCTGGGTTCAATCCCTGAGTTGAGAAGATCTCCTGGAGAAGGAAATGCCAACCCACTCCAGTACTCTTGCCTGGAAAACCCAAAGGACGGAGGAACCTGGTAGGCTCCCGTCCATGGGGTCGAGAAGAGTCGGATATGACTGAGCGACCTCACTTTCACTTAGTTTATGCAAACTCTACCTCAGTAATATCTGCTGAAAAGTATTATGTGAATATATAGCATGTATGGAAATATAGTTAATGCCATAATAATATAAAGATATACATTATAAGCATGTTTTGCATTCATGCTGGATAAAGTAGTAAATATTTATGTATATAAAGTATCCAGACATAAATTCACTACCATGTGTAAAACAAAGAGCTAGTGAGAAGCTGCCTTACAAACAGGATCTAAGCTTGGTGCTCAGTGATGACCTAGAGGGGTGGGATGAGGTGGTGGGAGGCAGGCTAAAGAGGGAGGGGATATACGTATACTTACAGCTGATTGACTCTGCTGTACAGCAGAAGCTAACATAACATTGTGAAGCAATTATACTATAATAATAAAATATATATGTATATTCTATGATTCACTTGATTATTTGTTCAGAAAGCATGTAACTGAACTTCACAATAGGATAAGATGCTCCAAGTGTTTAAGACTAAACATCTGCCCTCAAGGACTCACAATATGACATCATAACAGAAAGGAGAGAAATAGGAGTGTATAGAGAATGGAAAAAATTAATTCAAGTGGGTCCTAGGATTCAAGAGGCAGCTATGGTGAAAGAGAACTCAGTTTTAGGCCATCTTTATAAATGGTCTCATTCACCAGCTATAAAATACACATCTTTTAGCTCTTGATTCTTGCCGAACAAGAGCACAAATTTTTTTCCGGAAAACCACTGAAGTGTTGACACTATAAATAACTATTTCTTATGGTTGAAGGCTCAAGCTGATGTTAGTATTAACATTAGAGGGAAAAATGCATAACTCCATTTGATATTTCAACAAAGGGGAAAAAAATTCCATTTGATATTTCAACTTGCAAAGCTAAATATTTTTAACCATTCTTTATATATTAATTTCTGCAGTGGGAAGAGTTAAGTCCCCAGACTTTTGGTTTTACATGAATGAATTCGAAACAATTTCAGTTTTCAGTTGCAATGACAACCAGTATCAATGCTCCTCAAACTTTTTTTTTAAACAGTACAATTTTTCGATTTAAACTTTAAGCAGAAAGAAACAAACATAGAAAACAGGCAGAGACACAGCTCTTCCAGTAGAAACTGGAACACAGGCCACTGCAGAGCCCCCAAGACAAACAAGCTCCATGAAGCACACTTTAAAATCACTTCGGTGCATAATCAAAGAATAAAATTCTACTTAAAAAAGAACTGATTCATTTCTTTGATACAGGCACAAAAACAATACATTAATTTGCTTATTATTCTTTCAGTAGGAAATAATAAGTTGTGGATGTTCCCTTATACACGATGAAGCAAGGTTCACAGGGTCTCATTAGGGAGTGAGCTTTGTTTCACTCCATGACTGCATAAATCAATGTATATTTGGAAAATCTTCTATGGTCAATACAGCTAGCCAAGCACGCTTATGTGCCTTTAAAAATAGCACTTAAATACTTCTATTCTAAACCTAAAATAAGCTTAAACCTCTCAAAGTGATTCAGTCTGACAAGCCCTTAAATAGGTAATGAATGGTTTTCCATGAGGGTCCTAGTCTTTTCGACATCTGTGTGGGTTAGACATTTCTGAAAGAACAGTCCTTTTGTGAAATCCTGAACGTCAATTTCCAGGCCCCATCTAAAAGAGGAAGTATAGGGAGTGAGTGAAATGAACAAATACTAAAAGACTTATCCAAATATTTTTGAAGCTGCAAAAGTATTCAGGGTAAGTTTGGAAAAAGTATAAATTGGTTTTTATTTTAAAATAACTGGCTAATCCTATTGTGTTTACTTTGGAAATTTAACCTGAAAATGAACTTTATTCTGTTTGATATTGCACCCTGAATTCAGAAACGTTTTTCTAAATCCATGTACTGAGTATTGTCTTATTCTACATTTCTAATAAAAACTAAGCACATTGTAGGAAAAAAAGCAAAGAACAAAAATTCAGGAAGCCAAGATCAGAATTCATATTCTGTGACAATTACACTGCTAGAAAATAATACACTTTAAGACAAATTATTTATTTCCTAAAAATGACATAAAAGTGAATTAACTTTAGTAACAATGAAATTGGTCTTTTTGTCTGATTTTTCCCTACTTGCAATTTTCTTAAATATGTGAAATGGAACACTTCCTGCCAGATCTGTAGACAAGGATGTCAAAGCCATCAGGGATTCCAGCCTTCCAAAAATAAATTTCTGAATTTCTGAGCCCAGGAAAAACAATGCCAGCTACCCAGCAGCCAACAGCCACTCCTCAAGGTAAGCACTGAGGAGCTGTGAGGACAGGAAGACACAAGAAAGTCAAAGAGGCAGTCATCTACCACGTCCACCACTCCCTAAGGTGAAGGAGGAATGAAGGATGTGAATAATCGAGAGGCATGATGCTGGCTCTAGATAGATGAAACACAAATGAAAGGAGTTATTTCATTGAACCCAGAAGCTTGTATCTTCCTATGCACAGAAGAGCACTAAATTGAAGAACAAAGGGAAAACCACTAGGCCGTTCAGGTATGACCTAAATCAAACCCCTATGATTATACCTGGGAGGTGAGAAATAGATTCAGGGATTAGACCTAATAGACAGAGAGCCTAAAGAACTATGGATTTAGGTTTGTAACACTCTGTATGAGGCAGCAACCAAAACCATCGTAAAGAAGAAATAAAAAAGGCAAAATGATTGTCTCAGGAATCCTTAAAATAACTGAGAAGAGAGGTAAAAGGCAAAGGAGAAAAGGAATGATATACCCATTGGAATGCAGAGTTCCAAAGACTAGCAAGGAGAGATAAGAAAGCCTTTAAAGGGAATAATGTGAAGAAATAGAGGAAAACAACAGAGTAGGAAAAACTAGAGATCTCTTCAAGAAAATTAGAGATACCAAGGGAACAGAAAGCAAAGAGGAACTAAAGAGCCTCTTGATGAAGGTGAAAGAGGAGAGTGAAAAAGCTGGCTTAAAACTCAACATTCAAAATACTAGGATCATGACATCTGGTCCCATCACTTCATGGCAAATAGATGAGAAACAATGCAAACAGTGACAGACTTTATTTTCTTGGGTTCTAAAATCACAGCAGATGGTGACTAAAGTCATGAAATGAAAATACACTGGCTCTAGGAAGAAAAGCTTGACAAACCTAGACAGCATAATAAAAAGCAGACACATTACTTTGCAAACAAAGGTCTGTCTAGTCAAAGCTATGGTTTTTCCAGTAGTCATGTATAGATGTGAGAGCTGGATCACAAAGAAAGCTGAGCATCAAAGAATTGACGCTTTTAAACTGTGGTGCTGGTGAAGACTCTTGAGAGTCCCTTGGACTGCAAGGAGATCCAACCAGTCCATCCTAAAGGAAATAAGTCCTGAATATTCATTGGAAGGACTGATGCTGAAGCTGAAACTCCAATACTTTGGCCACCTGATGTGAAGAGCTGATGCATTAGAGAAGACTCTGATGGCTGGGAAAGATTAAAGGCAGGAGGAGAAGGGGATGACAGAGGACCAGATGGTTAGAAAGCATCACCAACTCAAAGGACATGAGTATGAGCAAGCTCCAGGAGACAGTGAAGGACAGAGAAGCCTCGAGTGTTGCAGTCCATGGGATCACAAAGAGTTGACATGGATGAGCAACTTAACAACAAAGGGAATATTCTTGCAAAGATAGGCACAATAAAGGACAGAAATGGTATGGACCTAACAGAAGCGGAAGAGATTAAGGAGATACGGCAAGAAGACACAGAAGAACTATACAAAAAAGATCTTAATGATCAAGATAACCACAGTGGTGTGATAACACCTAGAGCCAGACATCCTGGAGTGTGAGGTCCAGTGGGCATTAGGAAGCATCACTATAAACAAAACTAGTGGAGGTGATGGAATTCCAGCTGAGCTATTTCAAATCCAAAAAGATGATGCTGTGAAAGTGCTGCACTCAGTAATATACTAGCAAATTTGGAAAACTCAGCAGTGGTCACAAGACTGAAAAAGATAACATTTCATTCCAATTCCAAACAAGGGCAATGCAAAAGAATATTCAAACTACAGCATAATTGCACTGATTTTACATGCTAGCAAACTAATACTCAAAAGTCTTCAAGCTAGACTTAAACAGCATATGAACGAAGAACTTCCAGATGTACAAGTTGGATTTAGAAAAGGCAGAGGAACCACAGAACAATCTGCCAACATCCATTGGATCACAGAGAAAGCAGGGATTCCAGAAAAACATCTACTTCTGCTTCATTGACTACGCTAAAGCCTTTGACTATGTGGATCACAACAAACGGTGGAATATTCTTAAAGAGATGGGAATACCAGGCCACCTTATCTGTCTCCTACAACCTGTCAAGAACCAACAATTAGAACCAGACATGGAACAATGGACTGGTTAAAATGGAAAAGGAGTATTTTAAGGCTGTATATTGTCACCTTGCTTATTTAACTTATTGGCAGAGTACATCATATGAAATGCTGGCTTGTTTAACTACAAGTTGGAATCAAGACTGCCTGGAGAAATATCAATAACCTCAGATATGCAGATGACACCACTCTTATGGCAGAAAGCCAAGAGGAATTAAAAAACCTCTTGATGAAAGTGAAACAGGAGAGTGAAAAAGCTGGCTTAAACCTCAGCATTCAAAAAGCGAAGATCATGGCATCTGGTCCCATCACTTCATGGCAAGTACATGGGGAAATAATGGAAACAGTGACAGACTTTATTTTCTTGGGCTTCAAAATCACTGCAGATGGTGACTTGCAGCCATGAAATTAAAAGACACTTGCTCCTTGGAAGAAAAGCAACGACAAAACTAGACAGCGATTAGAAAGCAGAGACATTACTTTGCCAACAAAGGTCCGTCTAGTCAAAGTTATGGTTGTTACAGTAGTCATGTACAGATGTGAGAGTTGGGTCATAAAAAAGGCTGAGTGACAAAGAACTGATATTTTGGAACTGTGGTGCTGGAGAAGACTCTTGAGAGTCCCTTGGAGAGCAAGGAGATCAAACCAGTCCATCCTAAAGGAAATCTACCCTGAATATACATTGGAGGACTGATGCTGAAGCTCCAATACTTTGGCTACCTGATGCGAAGCACTGACTCATTGGAAAAGACACTGATGCTGTGAAAGACTGAAAGCAGGAGGAGAGGACGACAGAGGATGAGATGGTTGGATGGCATCACTGACTAAATGGACATGAGTCTGAGCAAGCTCCAGGAGTTGGTAATGGACTGGGAAGCCTGGTGTGCTACAGTACATGGGGTTGCAAAGAGTCGGATATGACTTAGCAACTGAACAACAACAATGAAATTCATTAACTTGAGTTTGTGATGCCATTCAACCATCTCATCCTCTGTCATCCCCTTCTCCTCATGCCTTCAATCTTTCCCAGCATCAGGGTCTTTTCCAACGAGTCAGTTCTTCACATCAGGTGGCCTAAGTATTGGAACTTCAGCTTCAGCATCAGTCCTTCCAATGAATATTCAGGACTTCCTTTAGGATGGACTGGGTGGATCTCTTTGCAATCCAACGAACTCTCAAGAGTCTTCTCCAACACCACAGTTCAAAGCATCAATTCTTCGGCATTCAGCTTTCTTTATAATCCAGCTCTCACATCCATACATGACTACTGGGAAAACCATAACTTTGACTAGATGGACCTTTGTTGGTAAAGTAATGTCTCTGCTTTCTAATATGCTGTCTAGGTTGGTCATAACTTTTCTTCCAAGGAGCAAGTGTCTTTTAATTTCAAGGCTGCAGTCACCATCTGCAGTGATTCTGGAGCCTCAAAAAATAAAGTCTGTCACTGTTTCCACTGTTTCCTCATCTATTTGCCATGAAGTGATGGGACCGGATACCATGATCTTAGTTTTCTGAATGTTGAGTTTGTTAACACTATAATATTTAGTGTTGTGATTGAACCTGGGTCTCCTGCACTGCAGGTAGATTCTTTACTGTCCTAACCACCAGGGAAGCCCCATTAGGAAAATAAGGAATCCCAAAGCTGCGGCAAAAGTGACAAGAACAATCTGAACATCTGAATCTGTGGATGTACAAACAAAACAGCGTCAATTGATGGACAGGCTGAGTCAAAAGAATTAAGGCAGGCTCCTGAGGGCTTCAGAAGAGTGACAGAATGCTATCCCCACATATGCCTCCTTGGCACAAGAATTATTGAGTGATGGACAGGGAAGCCGGGTGTGCTGCGCCTCAGGGGGTCACAAAGAGCTGCACAAGACTGAGTGACTGAACTGTTTTGAGAAACAGCAGACACAAGAGAGGTTCTGAAAACAGAGTAGAAGGTACCTCTGAATAAAGGAAAGTTACATTTATAAAGGAAATCTCCATTTGTAATGGTGTCTCCCTCTCCATACCAGGAAGACAAGAATAACTGGAAGTCACAAAAGAATCTTTTCAATGAACAGGGCTTGACTTAAATGTGCATAACAAACCTTACCTTTGATAACCTTGCTTTTCCTGGTTACCTCCCCAAAACTGCCTCCCCCAACCTTTCTTTCTTTTCATTTCTGGAAGTGATATTTGAGCCTGTTTCTAAGTCATCTTGGAAAGCGGCTAATTTTTCCGCTGGGTATTTCCCATGTGTACATAAGGTATACATATTAATAAACTGGTTTGTTTTCTCTTCTTAAACTGTCTTTTGTTATAAGATTCCCAGCTGAGGCACAGAAGAGTAGGGGAAAATTTATATTTTTCCTTTCCTCTCTCCAAGACTCCATTAAAGTAAGTTCCAGTCTCTTGACAGAAAGAAATAAGAGAGAGCCCAGGACACTGAGTCAGAGTACCTGGGTTCAACATTGTAGACTTATAAAGAATGCACAACATGAGAGATGGGAGTAAAGTTTTATTTGGGACAAAATAAGGACTACAGCCCAGGAGATAGCGCTTCATTTAGCTCTGAGAAACTGCTCCAAAGAGGCGAGGGGGAAGGTCAGTGTATATATGATTTTGGTAAAGGGGGACATGGAATTGAACATGAACAACAGTCTGGTTCCAAATTGGAAAAGAAGTATGTCAAGATTGTATATTGTCACACTGCTTATTTAACTTATATGCAGAGTACATCATGAGAAATGCTGGACTGGATGAAACACAAGCTGTAATCAAGATTGCTGGGAGAAATATCAATAACCTCAGATATGCAGATGACACGACCCTTATGGCAGAAAGCAAAGAAGAATTGAAGAGCCTGTTGTTGAAAGTGAAAGAGGAGAGTGAAAAGGTTGGCTTAAAACTCAACATTCAAAAGACTAAGATCGTGGCATCTGGTCCCATCACTTCATGGCAAATAGATAGGGAAACAATGAAAACAATGACAGACTTTATTTTTGGGGGGCTCCAAAATCACTGCAGATGGTGACTGCATGAAATTAAAAGAAACTTGCTCCTTGGAAGAAAAGCAATGACAAAACTAGACAGCGAATTAAAAAGCAAAGAGATTATTTTGCCAACAAAGTTCCGTGTAGCCAAAGTTATGGTTGTTCCAGTAGTCATGTACAGATGTGAGAGCTGGGTCATAAAAAAGGCTGAGTGGCAAAGAACTGATACTTTTGAACTGTGGTGTTGGAGAAGACTCTTGAGAGTCCCTTGGACTGCAAGGAGATCAAACCTGTCCATCCTAAAGGAAATCAGTCCTGAATATTCATTGGAAGGACTGACGCTGAAGCTGAAACTCTAATACTTTGGCCACCTGATGTGAAGAACTGACTCACTGGAAAAGACCCTGATGCTGGGAAAGATTGAAGGCAGGAGGAGAAGGGGACAACAGAGGATGAGATGGTTGGATGGTATCACAAACTCGATGGACATGAGTTTGAGTAAACTCCGGGAGTTGGTGATGGACAGGGAGGCCTGGCGTGCTGCAGTCCAGGAGTTCACAAAGAGCTGGGACATGACTGAGCGACTGAACTGAAAGGGAGAGTACCTGCAATCAAGCACATGTTTTTTGGTAGAAAGTTTCTACGGTCTCATGAAGTTTCTGCTAGTCATGAGAAACAATCATCACCATGAAGGATTTTGGTTTTGCTATTTGACTGCTCATTCGTGTCTGACTGTTTGTGGCCCCACCGACTGTAGCCCCACCAGGCTCCTCTGTCCACAGACTTTCTAGACAAGAATACCAGAGGAAGTTGTCAGTTCCTACTCCAGGGGATCTTCCTGACTCAGGGATCAAACCCGTGTCTCTTGCATCTCCTGTGCTGGCAGGCCAGGTTTTTACCACTAGTGCTCCCTGAGAAGTTCATAAAGGATTTTAGTGCTTTTTTAGATATGAGGAGATAGAAGAATTGAGCTTATAAAATCAGCTCCTAAGAATAGCTAACTATCTGCAAACCTATCCTGCCAGTCTTCCTGGAGCATAGAGAGCCTCATTTCTGCTTTCCACCCTGACTCCTTCAGGGTGTACTAGAGCTCCACAGCAACATATGATTTAATCCTTGCAGAGCTAGATGGCAAGCACCCAAGGCAAGTACCAGTTTGTAGTTGACAACATCAGGCTCTTACTTAGACTCAGCATCTCTGCTTACATGGAATATGGCTAACTTTAGATACAGTGTCTTCCTATGCATGGTGAAACTATTAGCAAGACAATTCCTTTCTTCTTCAGTTTTCCATGACACAGAACAGAAGATCTGAGATTTTATGTAAATGTGGAAATTGCTGGGGATTTCTTCCAGTCGAAATCTCAACTTAATTCCACTATTTTAATTCTACATTTGTTCATTCAACAGACAGCAAGTTTCTACCAGTCTACTATATGCCTGGCACTCTGGTAGGCAGCAGAAATATAAAATCAAAGGTTCTGGCTCATGTGAAGTTTATAGGCTATAACAGTGGATACACTATATAACATATAACATGATGATACAATAGGAGATGAACCAAGGACAGGTACCTAGCTCAAATTAGGGGATTCAAGGAGGGCCACAAACGGAAATCACTTCTAACACGAGGCTAAAGGATTAATGGGAATTAGCCAGGTTAAGGGAAGATGAGGGATTGATGGTTGCTGGTACAGAGTCTGGAAAGTTTTCTGGAAGAAAGGAACAGCCTATCCAAAGTCTCAGATGATAAAACAAAGTGCATCAGAGAAACTAGAAGAAGTATATCTTGTAGTCAAAACAGTAATGGTACTGGCACAAAAACAGACATACAGATCAATGTTACAGATCAGAGAGCCCAGAAATAAACCCACACTCTTATGGTCAATTAATCTCAACAAAAGAGGCAAGAGAATACAATGGAGGAAAAAAGAGTCTCTTCAGTAAGTGGTGCTGGGAAAATCAAACAGCTAAGTGTAAAAGAATGAAATCAGAACATCCTCTTAACACCATGTTCAAAAATAAAATTAAAATGGATTAAATGTAAGACCGGAAACAAAGAACTCCAAGAGGAAAATATAAGCAGAACACTCTTTGACATAAATCCTAACAATATTTGTTTGAGTCTATCTCCTAAAGTACAGGAAATAAAAGCAAAAATAAACAAATGGGACCTAATTAAACTTAAAAGCTCTTGCACAACAATGGAAACCATCAACAAAACAAAAAGAAAACCTACTGAATAGGAGAAAATATCTGCAAATGACATGACTGAAAAGGGACTAATATCCAACATATATGAACTGCTCACACAACTCAACATCAAAAATAAATAGACAGCCTGATTTAAAAATGAGCAGATCTGAATAGACATTTTTCCAATGATGAAATGCTGATAGCACATGAAAAGATGCTCAACATTACTAATCACCAGAGAAATGCAAACCAAAACCACAATGATATATCACCTCACACTTTTCAGGATAAATATCATCAAAAAGAACACAAAAAACAAATGCTGGCAAGGATGTGGAGAAAAAGGAACCCTCTTACCCTGTTGATGGGAATGTAAATTGGTGCAGCCACTGTAGAAAAAGAGTATGGAGGTTTCTCAAAAAACTAAAAATAAAACTACCATATGACCCAGCAATTCCACTCCTGGGTATTTATCTGAAAAAAGCAAAAACACTAATTCAAAAGGATACATGCTCTCCAATGTTCACTGCTGCATTATTTATAATTACTAAGAAATGAAAGCAAGTTAAGTGTCCAAAAACAGAGGAATGGATAAAGAGGATGCAGGATATATATATATATACATCTCACACAATGGAATACTACCCAGCCATAAAAAAGAATGAAATCTTGCCATTTGCAGCAATATGGATGGACTAAATAAAATAAGTAGGCAGAGGAAGACAAAAACTGTATGATATTACTTATAAATGGAATCTAAAAAGACAATAATCTAGTGGCTATAACAGAATAAAAGCAGAATCACAGATGTCAAGAACAAATGAGTGGTTACCAGAGGGGCGAGGGCACGGGAGGATGGGCAAGATAGTCGGAAGAGATTAAGGGGTACAAACTATTATGCAAAAAATAAGCTACAAGAATACATTTACAACATGGAGAATATAGTCAACATTTTATAATAACTATAAATACAGTGTAACCGTTAAAAATTGTGAATCACTATACTGTATACCTATATAATACTGTACATTAACTATACTTCAACTAAAAACAGGAAGAAGTACATTGTAACTGAACTCACATGGCTCACTCTACCTTAAACCTAGACATCCTCTAGGACTGAAATCCCTTCAATTATCAATCTCTTTTTTGTACTACCATCCTCATTCTGCTCTGTACCTTCTTCCCAGTAACTTAACTTTTCCCTGATCCTTATAGCCCAAAACTTTCACTGTGATTTCTAAAAACCCCATTCCACTTACTCCCAGTCTTCACCAAAACTTCAAAATACTTCCTAACCTCAAAGGAAATGTGTCACTTAGGCGAGTTTCTTCTCTGATAACTTTCTTTTAATGAAGGACGTTCATTGCTCTGTACCCCATATATTTTGGAGACCTGGGGTGGTTTTCTTTTCCTCACTACTGCTTGCCCCACCTTGAATAAATCCCAGCTACGTTGAAACCTCTCTCAATCCATCTTTATTGTTCTATTGCTACCGTTCCTTATTTACTGAAGACTTTGGTACCTGGCCAGCTGCCTTTCTATTCCAAGCCTTGTCAACACAGTCATTTCCACATTCACACAGATGATCTGTTACCTGCTTCTCAAATACCTTGACGTTCTCGCCTCTTGTAACCACATCACCACTTCATTTCAGCCGCAGACTCCCACAGCCACATCAAGGGACTGGCTATCAACAAAGGTAGCCCCATATATCTCACTTTCTCACCACAGTCTCCAAATCCTCCAGACTTTATACATGGCCGCTCTCTCTGAAACCATTTTGCACCATGATAATGTGTATACATCTATTTTTGCTTAAAATTGAATCCTTAAAGACTAACATATAGGAGATAGGCTTCGGCATTGTTGAATGAGTACATGCGTGAAGAGAATACAGCAAAAAATTAAGATATAAATAAATAAGAGAACAGAGCACCAAAGAATCGATGCTTTTGAACTGTGGTGTTGGAGAAGACTCTTGAGAGTCCCTTGGACGGCAAGGAGATCAAGCCAGTCCATCCTAAAGGAGATCAGTCCTGGGTGTTCACTGGAAGGACTGATGCTGAAGCTGAAACTCCAATACTGTGGCCACCTGATGCAGAGAGCTGACTCATTGGAAAAGACCCTGATGCTGGGAAAGATCAAGGGCCGGAGGAGAAGGGGGCGACAGAGGATGAGATGGCTGGATGGCATCACCGACACAATGGACATGGGTTTGGGTGGACTCCGGGAGTTGGTGATGGACAGGGAGGCCTGGCGTGCTGCAATTCATTGGGTCACAAAAAGCCAGACACGACTGAGCGACTGAACTGAACTGAAGTGAAATAAGAGAAGGACAGAGACACAAGTAAAACTACCCTATAGACACAGATTACATGAGACAGCAGGTGAAGAGACGATGTGCTTGCTGACTGGGAAAGCTAGTGTGAAAACAGAATGGAAAGCATTTTAATAACTGACTGCAAGTCAGGAAGGGAAGGTGGCAAAGACGACTCATGCCATTTGGGCTGGGATGAATACAAGAAGGGTGGTAATGTCAAGAGCAAAGGGGAGCTCTAAAAATGAGCATGTCAAATGCACAGAGGAGCATGGAGGGTACAGTCCAAAGGTTGTGAAGAGCTGGCCATGACTGAGTGACTCAGCAGCAGCAGAAGCAATGGATTTAAGTATAAGTCTAGACAGAGAGAAATGCTATAAGACATTAAGTAGGATAATGGGAACTAGAACAGAAAATGAAAAGTGCCATTTTAAATAATACTTCCAGGAGAAAGAGACATGTAAGTAATGATCTAAATGAACTGAGGAAAGAAGAGAAACAACAGAGAAAGGAAGAAAAGCCTAAGTTATAATATCAGGAGAAAGGGTATACTCAGAAGCTAGCCAAGGTTGAAAGACAGACATTTAGAATAAGAGGAGGAAGAAGTAACAGCAAAGGAGGCAGAGAAGCAATGGAGATCTACTACAAAAGAACATTAACCATATTCGGGATGCTCAGGGCAAGGGGGTTTCCAAAAAAAGAAAAAAAAAAGCTAAATGGTCTACAGTGTCATCTTTTACTAAGAATGAAGACTGAGGTTATTCTTTGATTACATGAATAGTTCTAACTGGGTGGAGAGAGTGAAAATTAAGACGCCAGAATAAATATGTATGAGGGGACAAAGTAATTACCATTCAACAAGTCTGATGAAGAAGAAAGAAGCAAAATTTAGAAGGTGGAGTCTGGTTTTTCATTTTGCTTTTGGATGAATGAGACTTGACTTATCTCCTCCCAGATTCCAGGATCTGGTATTTTGAGACCCTGGGTCTGTGTGCTTCATCCTTTCACTGCAGTGTAGAGCCTTGCAACAAACCTGGTCTCTAAGTATATGCAGTGTATTTGATTTTTTTTTTTAACTGAAAATGCTTTCACTGTTTTTATTTTATTTTAAAAGTAATATATTCATTATTGTGAGGCTTTCCACGTGGTGTTAGTGGTGAAGAACCCACTTGCCAATGCAGGAGACTTAGGAGCCTGGCAGGCTACAGTCCATTGGGTTCCAAAGAGTCGGACACAACTGAAGCAACTTAGCATGCATGCACGTTCATCATTTTAAAAATTTTATAAAAGTACATAAAATAAAAAATATTAAAATTACCTGTACAGTAATTACATCAGCATATTTAGGTACAACCTTTCCTATTTTTTTTAGAAATATGCATATATATATGTAAATGATTAATGTATTTTTAAAACTGAAGTCTTACCAGATATATAATTTCAATAAACATCCTTTATTTTTTTTTTGTTTTTTTTATTATTCACATTTTATTTTATTTTTATTTTTTCAGTGGGTTTTGTCATACATTGATATGAATCAGCCATAGAGTTACACGTATTTCCCATCCTGATCCCCCCTCCCGCCTCCCTCTCCACCCAATTCCTCTGGGTCTTCCCAGTGCACCAAGCCCGAGCACTTGCCTCATGCATCCCACCTGGGCTGGTGATCTGTTTCACCATAGATAATATACATGCTGTTCTTTCAAATAAACATCCTTTAAAGGAACAATAATTCTAATTATTACTTTTATACTAATTTGGTGTTTAAATTTTAAAATGCATTATCAAATTATTGGGTCAATATATTAATTTAATAAATATCATTTGAATGGATAATGGACAAATTTTCACCAATGGGTTACTAATTATGACGACTTTCTTCCTATTCCCAGAAGAAATTAATATTCAAATTTTAAATGGTTTAACAAGACCGTGTATTTTTTCATAAGTTCATAATTTTAAAAGTTAATACAATATTCAAACAATGGTATTTTTAAAGTAAATGATCTGTGTCTATTGAAGATTATAAATAAGAATTTTGAAAATCTTCTTTTTCTTTCTCTTCATTCATTCATTCACACCAAAGTTGTTTAAATTATATGGTAAAAGACCTTAAAGTACATTTTCCTTCTGGGGTCTTTAGCAAAAAAGAAAAAAGCCATTTGTAATATTTGTCATAAAGCCAAATCATGTACAAAGAGTTACAAGGGAGCTATCAAAAGTAGCTCATACCATCTCTCAAAATACTTTGCTTTTATAACCCTATTACAACTGGTTCATTCCAGGAATGCATAAGGAAACCTGGAAAATATATGAAGCATAGACTCTGTTTCCATTTATTTACTCTAAATCACAAGGAAATTTCTTATATAAAACCACCTTTACTTTGACTCTTAACTCTTAACTCTACTGCAGGAATAGAAGCAAAAAATTAAGATTGTCCCTGATGACTGTTTCTAATTTATGCAGAAACAAATGCAAATAAAGATAAATCATGATATGTATTTGGCATTTACCTACATTTGCAATCTAGTATCTTCATGGAATTGTCTATCACTTCCTTAAATAATCCTACTGTTTCCAATGCTGTCTGTTGGTTCATTGTACAGAAATATTAGAAATAAAATCATGCGTTTTCTTCACTCTTTGTATTCAATACATGTATTCAATTCATCAAATCCCTTAAACTGTCTTTTAAAGAAACAAATTCATATGCTTTCTCCAGAGGTATTAAACTACTTTTAATTGATAACAATTATTTCTGCCAAAAGTACTAACCAACTCTTTCCTTCCAACTTTAAAATAATATGGATCTAAACATGTTTTTCATATAAAAGTTATGTTTTTTTCAAATGAATAGTAATTATATAAAAGGACTTCTGGGTAGGCAATTAACAAAAGAAAATTAGAAAATTGTATAAACTCTTCTATGTCTAAAGATTAATGATGTCCAATTACCTCGGGCCAAATTATTTAATTACAATTATTAAAGATAACTACTAACAGTACCTCTTGATCTGGAAGCAGTGTGCAGTAACCAGACCTTTTTATCCCCCACTTCTATGATAAACAAAAGACTGATGTTTGGTATCCTGGGCATATAGATGTCTTAGCCAGATGGAACAACTGGCCTAGACATTCAGAAGCTTTTTGGGTAAGAAGGGACTAAGATTATAAAATTCTTCCTCCCAAGATTCAAAATTAGGTCCTTTTCAGAATAATTAAGACACATGATCTCACTAAATTTTCACCAAAAAAAATCTTGCTGTCTTTAGTAATTCCTAGATTGGACAATTAAATGTAATTGGCTTTCTTTTTTCCCATTTTTTTTCTTCACTAAACTACAGTTGATTTACAATGCTGGGTTAGTTTAAGGTATAAAACCTAGTATGTACATGTATATGTATATGCGTGCCTACTAAGTCACTTCAGTCATCTCCAACTCTTTGTGACCCCAGGGACTGTAGCGCTCCAGGCTCCTCTCTCCATAGGATTCTCCGGGCAAGAATACTGAAGTGGGCCCTTCGCCAGGGATATATATGTATGTATTTGTATATATATATATACACCCACACATATATTAAAAGAAAGTGAAAGAAAGTGTTAGCCACTCAGTCGTGTCTGACACTTTGTGACCACAGGGACTGAAGCCTACCAGGCTCCTCTGTCCATGGCATTCTCCAGGCAAGAATACTAGAGTGGATTGCTATTCTCTTCTCCAGGGGATCTTCCCAACCCAGGGATTAAAGTCAGGTCTCCTATATTGCAGGCAGATTATTTACCAACTGAGCCATCAGGGAAGTCCCATATATGCATGTATGTACATGTATATATACATAAATGTTTGTGTATATACTTATATATATATGTATGTATATGTACTTTTTCAGATTCTTTTCCATTATAGGTTATTACAAGATATTATAGTTCCCTGTGCTACACAGTAAATCCTTATTGCTTTGTAACTGCTTTCTTAACAATAATATAAATCTTTATAAAATACAATATTTTTTGAAACGACAGGTATATAACCTCTTAAATCTGTTACTTCTTTTATTCTTTCTGAAATAAGATCAGATATACTCTGACATATATATTTTAGGTGTGTACATAGACAATGATTGAGAAAGTGTACCTACTATTTTAACATAGACATATGCTTTCTCTATAAACAAAAAACTTTAAAAGGAACAATTAAATTTTAAATACATAAAATATGAAAGGAAACATCCAAATTGTTGAGGTTCTATGAAAATGGCTCAGTAGAATTTTATCTGCTTCAATAATTTTTTTCATATTTTCTTGTGTCCCTTTGTGGTTCCCAGTCGAAACTCTTCAAGAGATCAAGATCAGTGATTTCAGAGGCTAATTAGTTGTTTCAGTTTTAAATATCAAGCATTTGGCACATTTTTTTCTCTCAACTTGTCTTTAACTTCCATCAAGTCTTCTAAATGGAGAAAACAGATTGTTTCTTTCAAGTCAGTGCAGATTTGAATACATTTTTCAAAGACTGAGATTGACACTGTAACTTTTTGATAAGTAAGATGCCTGCAAACCTAGAATTAGATATGCAAGTAACTGATTGAATTAAAGATGACATCTCCGTTAATATCTATATTTTACTTCAGCTTCTAATCAAAATGGAGAAGAAAATGGCAACCCACTCCAATATTGTTGCCTGGAAAATCCCATGGACAGAGGAGCCTGGTGAGATACTGTTCATGGGGACACAAAAAGTCAAACACAATTGAGCAGCTGAACAAAAATCAAAATAGAATCAGCTACATTGTTTACCTGAAACTATCAAAACACTGTTAACTGGCAATACCTCAATAAAAAACGAAAAACATTTTAAAAAATTTTGCAATGCACATTAAAAAAAAGAATCAGTTAAGTAAACAAGTTTATTTCTTTTTCTACTTATTTTCATCCTGTTGAACATATAATCTATTTGCTAATATCTGCCCTTAAATAACATTTTTTTTTCTTTAAGGAATAATCTTTCAGGCATTTGTAATAGCTTCTTTTCTCCTTTCTCTTTGCTTTTTTGGTATTTTAGAAAGAAAATTTAGTGAGTGGTATCCATTCGTTTTCTGAGTTTCGTAGACAAGTAATGCCAGAGATGAAACATCATGACTCTCTTTACATTTCATATGCAGGGAGCTTTTTTTCGTGGGTATGACTCCCATGGCCCTTACAGAAAGTACTGCCACAGTCTGTAACTAGTGCTTCAAACAGTTCCCAGAGCCAGCATGGAAAATGAAACCATGAAATGAAAGGTGGAATTCTCATTTTCCTTACAGAGCATATCTTTTAAATACTCCCTATTCCCCAGTATTTCACATTGGAGAAGGGCTCTTTCTGACTTTTGGTATATTTTGCCTAAATAAGATTCTGTTGAGAACAGTCATCTTTTTCTCCCCACATGCAAGGAATATTATATTTTATGGATATTTTAAATGCCATCCTGAAAAACTGTTCCCATTCTCAGAGGCCTGTGAGCAATAAATAGTTTTTTAAACAATAAATTGTTATATTTTGGGTTTTTTCTAAACAACTGAAACCATAAAATACACATGGCTTCATGTAATCGTCTTGATGACCTGTAAAGCACTCCAGGTGCCCTGGAGAGATAAGATAGTGACAGGAGTGTGTGTATCCGGCACACACTCATGAAAACATGTCAATCGGCACAACAATAAAGGAAGAAAGCATTCCACTGGAACTAAGGTATGTATTCCCTTTTTGGTATTTTTGTGGATGTAGAGATATCCATCTTATTTTAAAATATGAGCTCTGAGCTCTCCACTTCAACACTTAATTAGGTGAATTCAAAGAAGGGGTAAGTGGAAACATTTATGTGTTCTTTTCACACATTTCCAGCAGCTTTCTAGATATTATAACTATCTCATACATTTTCCAATTTCAGAAGAATCACCCATTCCTACTTATTTTCAAGGTCAGCAAGGTTATGTTTTTGAAATAATGACTGGAGTGAAACTTGAAACGGAGGAAAAGAAAATGACAGACACGTCATTTTGGAGCACTAACTGTTCAAAACCCTGGGTTTCAGAGTCTCATCATTAAGCTAGCTCATACACAGAAAGCTCTTGTTCTGAATTCTAATCACAAGTAGCCTTTAGCAATATTGCAGGAAGAGGCTGTGTTGAATTCATCCTCCAGCAAAAGCTTACAGCTTTTCTAATATCAATACTGACCTCAATGAAAAAGAATATAAAACTCACAAGAGAAATACATCCAGTAATTTCTAATCAATGAGGCTCTTGGTTGCCAGGTTGTTCATATTTTTCACCTGATCAGTTGCCAATTGTCACGTCATTTTCCTGGGTTTCAGTTATTGCCTCTGAAATATCTAGTAAGTTCAACTCTTCCCTTCCCAATGGAAACAAATAAAGATGTTTTCTTTAGAGTCTCAATACCTGTCACATACAGAAAAATGATCATCTGTTCTGTCTTCCTCCAGAACTCCATGAACCTGTCTGTTCCTCAGCTCCAGGACACTTCGCCCAATCACCTCCCCCTGCTTCTTTCCAGGCAGGGCATCCAGGGACTCTTCCTACTTTCCTCTCTTCTCTGCAGCTGGCAACTACCCAGGCTGACTCCAGGTAGACTCCCGAGCAAGTGGGATTTATTCTCTTTGGAGCTTCCTGAGAGTGCTTACGATGTTATTATTATCACTAGTGCTTTATAGGTTACAAATATGGCTAAATGAGGCCATGGGTACATTTGGGGGTGGGGAGCAAAAAATAACATAACTTACTGCTTAAACATTTTTCTAATGCCCATAGATCTGTGATGATTAAAGGAATGCACTCAGCATAGTGCCTGGAATATAATAAGTGCTTTCTAGGGGTGACCTATGTTATTACGACTATAATTGATACTATTATTATTCCCACAATAAGCAGTTAAACCCTTTACCTTTAAGCAGTTTTACTGTGATGTGAAAATAAGAAAACATGACAAATACAGGGCAATTGTAAATATTTGAGAATCTCAAAAAGCCTTTACTAGTCTGGGTTCATTCTTCCTTAAGTATTTATTTGTAAAGGTGGAACTCACCAAAATACCCCACGGGAGAAGGACATCCCAAGGACCTACAATAAAAGCAAAATCATAGGTTCTCTCTGGCGTAGGAGGACCTCGAGGCTCGCTGATTTCCATTCTCCTGGGACTCTATTCGGCTTTTTACATGTATCCCTTATTTTATTTAAGCTTCACGGCAGTCCTGTGAGTTAATGAGTATGCCTGTTATCACATGAAGAAAGTCTCAGAGAAGTTACAGAAAGTTTCCAACTAGCTAAAGGCAGAGTACTCATTTAAATCCAGATCTCCCAGATCCTAAAGCCCCATCATAGCATCTGTGTTTGGTTATCTCAATACAAATGGACGCTAAATACATATTTGTCTTAGGAAAAAATTTTAAAATATTGCTGGAATACTTTGACTAAAATACATCACTAAATAAAAATAATAATATTTATTGGTATGCTCTAAATACAATAACTTTGAAATAGGTACTATCATTCTCCTCTTTTTCAGATGTGGAAACTGAGAGAGAAAGACTGTAACTTATGTAACATCCCATGGCTGGGATACGAGTCATAGTCCCAGGGCCTGGAGTCTTTACTGCACAGTTCTGCTTGTACTGGAAACTTTGATTTTGCCCCTCCAGATGACTGCTCTGTCCTCCTTTAGGCTCCGCATCCAGGGATGCTGACCTTTGAGAACTGCTTCACTAGGGGCTCCATGGCCTCCCAGCTTCCAGTTAGACAGGGTGAAATGAAAAGCATGAAGAAAGACTCCCCAGGTTTTATCCTCCACGGCTGCAGTGTGCCTGTCAGAGGATCTCAATCTCGATCTCCCTGGGCACTGGTCCAAACCCTCTCCTCTATTGTTGCTGGACTCTCAATGCTTCAACACTGCCTGTTGGCTGCTTAGCCCAGCCCACACCTTGGTAGTCTGCTATTCACTAAACTTTCTTTTGCCCCCGCTGAGTGAGCCATCTCTTTTCTGCTCAGATAACTACTGATATCCTGCTTCTTTAATCATTCTTAAAGTAAAAATTCTGGGATGACTTCCCTCTCTCCTTGCTGCTGTAAGAAAGTTGATAGTAGACTCCCAGAGCACGTTGGCTTCAGCAATGGCTGGGACAGTCTTGCCTACAAGGGAGGAGAACTTAGAACCAAGATTTCTAAAACCTTGGACTTTAAGTACCCTGCCACTTATTCAAAGAAAAGTCGATAGCATTTTCAGTGCCTTTCCAATCCCTTATAAAGTAGTCAATTTAGATCAGATGCCCAAGTCGACTGTGCTGGGTACTACTGAGGACAGTGAAAAATCTGGCTTAAAACTCAACATTCAAAAAACTAAGATCATGGCATCTGGTCCCATCACTTCATGGCAAATATATGGGAAACAATGGAAACAGTGACAGATTTTATTTTCTTGGGCTCCAAAATCACTGCAGATGATGACTGCAGCCATGAAAGTAAAAGATATTTGCTCCTTGGAAGAAAAGCAATGACCAACCTAGGCAGCATATTAAAAAGCAGAGACATTACTTTACCAACAAAGTTCTGTATAGTCAAAGCTATGATTTTTCCAGTAGTCATGTAAGGATGTGAAAGCTGGACCATAAAGAAGGCTGTGCACTGAAGAATTGAATCTTTTTAACTGTGCTATTGGAGAAGACTCTTGAGAGACCCTTGGACTGCAAGGAGATCAAACCAGTCAATCCTAAAGAAAATCAGTCCTGAATATTCACTGAAAGGACTGATGCTGAAGTTAAAATACTTCGGCCACCTGATGCAAAGAGCCTACTATTGGAAAAAGATCCTGATGCTGGGGAATATTGAAGGGGAAGGGGATGATGGAGGATGAGATGGTTGGATGGCATCACAGTCTCAATGGACATGAGTCTGAGCAAACTCCGGGAGTTGGTGATGGACAGGGAAGCCTGACATGCTGCAGTCCATGGGGGTCACAAAGAGTTGGACACGACTGAGCTACTGAACAACAACAACAACTATTGAAATTTCCTTATTTGCTTAATCTCATGTGGTTCTATCGTATCTATCAATGAAGAAACTTCAAAGATCTTGCTATCCCAGTGTTCAGTGTGCATAAGGTAGCTCAAACATGTGCTGAACAAATGAATCAGGATGGAATCTCTGATGTCCTTTACTGTTAAAACTGCATCATCTGATGAAAACAAAAGAGGAAATCAGAAGTGGGATTCACCATGATTATGGGTGCAGTTACAGGATAAATAATGTATATGTTCCCTACATTCAGACATTTACAGCCAGCAGCAGTTGAACCCTGAGCAAGATGGTCTGCTCCCTATGCCTCTTCCCCTCATCTGTGAAATAGAGGTGATATTCATGGAGTCTTTTTTTTAATTTATTTTTTTATTGAAGGATAATTGCTTTACAGAATTTTGCTGTTTTCTGTCAAACCTCAACCTGAATCAGCCACAGGTATACATATATCCCCTCCCTTTTGAACCTCCCTCCCATCTCCTGCCCCATCCCACCCCTCTAGGTTGATACAGAGGCCCTGCTTCATGGTGTCTTTCTTATAGGCAGTAGTAAGGATTAAGTAAAATGAAGTAAAATAAAATTCAGCTCTTGCTTAGTGGCCACAGCAAGCACCCAATCATTCTGATCTGGTATCATTTTCTAAATCACACAGCATATTTTCTTACATTCACACCGAGGAAAGGAAACAGTTGTGGGAGTCTTTCATGTCTGATAGAAAATCAAGAGGAATATGTCCATGCCAAACAGAGTAGCACAGGGCACCCACGCTAGAAGAAAGTCCTGGGTATTAAAAAGGAATGTTGGAATTAAAACATCCTACACCGACAACCTGCAAGTTATATGATAGGACAGTCATTAAGATATATTCTCATGAGACTTCTAAATATCATCATTGATCTCTTTCAAAAATGTAAATTTCTTGACAAATATTTCTTTATTTAATAAAATTTCTTTCTGCTATAACATAGTCAGCTAGCCAGCATCACTTAGGAGTGGGGAATAAAAGCAATCCACAGGTGTGGGATGTAGATGGAGAGGTTTGGGGGCAGGGGTTGTAAACGGAGATATCTGAAGACATCGGCTGGAAGAGGTGGAGAGAAAGGGTTGGGAGACAGAACAAGTGAATCACCCACTGGATGATGGATCTTTTGTGTTAGGTTCTTGGACACAAGAATATAACATCTGTGGGTAACTTTGAGATTTCTAACTTGGACTTAAACCTAGGAAGCATTAGTTGCATCACTGACAATCACCCAGTTTACAAAGAAATGAAAGACTCAGACTGTTCAGTTCCTTTTCCGTCTTCAAAGGTGAATTAAGTACATCTTTGAGATGTGCCTTAACTTGTATTGCCAAAGAGTAATACCACACAATGATTTATATACCCCTGATGCTCAGCCAAATACTTCCTTTTCTTTGGTTTCTCTTTTATGTTAAATAAAGATGAAAGATACCTAGATCTTATCCAAAACAATGAACAGAAGAAAGAAAAAAACTTCAAGAAATCTCAAGAGAGTTGACACAAAATATAACCTGCTAGCTTAGGAAACTGATGAACTGGGTTAGGAGGATAAAGCATAATACCCAACAGATTCCTTTGGAAACAAAAGATGAAAAAAATAACTCTGTTAAAATGAAAGGACTCAGTCTGTGTATGACTTCACCACAGTTCTCACACCTATTAAATGTGCAGACATCATTATAGCATCTAGGTTCCTTAGAGTTTATAATATTTACAAAATAGGAGAATCTGGAACAATTAGAAAAGAGAAATGGCTCTATTACATGCTAAAAATTTTGCAAATCCAATTTCAACACTGTCATTCTGTTCTTTGTTTAAAAAAAAATCATTTACTTTGGTGGCTTTAAGGAATATATTGGCTTATGGGGCTCCAGAAACCCCTTCAGAACATCTCTCAGATCTTCAGATGTTCAGAACACATCAAAAAAAAGAACCATCTCTCCAGCCTCTTCCCAGACTGTCCCACTCAAAGTTATTTCCCAACAACAACAAGAAGCCATCTGGTTTCTGACAAACACAGTGGCACAATTTCCCTACTTTGAAGCAAAATAACAACATTTATAAGGATTAAAACAATACTAGTTACCGATTATTGGGCACTTACCCTAGAGTGGAACTTGGGAGGAACACTCTATATGCATTATCTCATTTAATATGATAACAACTTCCTGAAATGTATAATTCTACTATCCCCATTTTACATTTACATATTCCTATTTATCCTTTCTTTTACAAAGAAACTGGGACTTACAAAGACCATGTCACAAAAAAATACAGAATTATTAACAGTTAGGAGGACTTCCTTGATAGTTCAGTGGTAAAGAATCTGCCTGCAATGCAGGAGACTTCAGTTCAATTCCTGGGTCGGGAATATCTGCAGGAGAAGAAATAGGCCATCCACTCCAGTATTCTGGCCTGGAGAATTCCATGGACTGTATAGCCCATGGGGTCACATAGAGTTGGACATGACTGAGTGACTTTCACTTTTATAAGTTTAGTTCTGAACTGAACTGTTCAGTCACTCAGTCGTGTCCAACTCTTTGCGACCCCATGAATTGCAGCACACCAGGCCTCCCTGTCCATCACCAACTCCCGGAGTTTACTCAGACTCATGCCCATCAAGTCGATGATGCCATCCAACCATCTCATCCTCTGTTGTCCCCTTCTCCTCCAGCCCCAATCCCTCCCAGCATCAGGGTCTTTTCCACTGAGTCAGTTCTTCGCATCAGGTGGCCAGAGTATTGGAGTTTCAGCTTCAGCATCAGTCCTTCCAATGAACACCCAGGACTGCTCTCCTTCAGGATGGACTGGTTGGATCTCCTTGCAGTTCAAAGGACTCTCAAGAGTCTTCTCCAACACCACAGTTCAGAAACATCAATTTTTCGGCGCTCAGCTTTCTTCACAGTGCAACTCTCACATCCATACATGACCACTGGAAAAACAATAGCCTTGACCAGACAGACCTTTGTTGGCAAAGTAATGTATCTGCTTTTTAATATGCCATCTAGGTTGGTCATAACTTTCCTTCCAAGGAGTAAGGGTCTTTTAAATTCATGGCTGCAGTCACCATCTGCAGTGGTTTTGGAGTCCAAAAAAATGAAGTCTGACACTGTTTCCACTGTCTCCCCATCTATTTCCCAGGTGCCATGATCTTAGTTTTCTGAATGTTAAGCTTTAAGTCAACTTTTTCACTCTCCTCTTTCACTTTCATCAAGAGGCTTTTTAGTTCCTCTTCACTTTCTGCCATAAGGGTGGTGTCATCTGCATATCTGAGGTTATTGATATTTCTCCTGGCAATCTTGATTCCAGCTTAGGCTTCTGCCAGCCCAGCGTTTCTCATGATGTACTCTGCATATAAGTTAAATAAGCAGGGTGACAATACACAGCCTTGATGTACTCCTTTTCCTATTTGGAACCAGTCTGTTGTTCCATGTCCAGTTCTAACTGTTGTTTCCTGAGCTGCATACAGGTTTCTCAAGAGGCAGGTCAGATGCTCTGGTATGCCCATCTCCTTCAGAATTTTCCACAGTTTATTGCGATCCACACAGTCGAAGGCTTTGGCATAGTCAATAAAGCAGAAATAGATGTTTTTCTGGAACTCTCTTGCTTTTTTGATGATCCAGAGGATATTGGCAAATTGATCTCTGGTTCCTCTGCCTTTTCTAAAACCAACTTGAACATCTGGAAGTTCTTGGTTCACGTATTGCTGAAGCCTAGCTTGGAGAATTTTGAGCATTACCTTACTAGCGGGTAAGATGAGTGCAATTTATAACTGAGGATGCATTTATTTTTAAGGTACCATAATATTCAACTCTAACTGGCTTAAACAAAAAGATCACTTCCCTAATTCTTGGGCTTAGAGGTAGGATAGTCTGAATGTTTACTTAATCCAAAGGCTCTGGACTTCCTTAGCTCTTTAATCCCCCTCATATTTATTTCAAGCTCAGACTTGTATGAAGATGCCTATACCAGACGTGGAATTTACATTCATGCAGGACAATATCCAGAAAATATCTTTTCCAAGACACCCTTAGCTAAGTCTCTCTTGAGATTTAATGACCTTTCATGAACCAACTGAAAGGGGGATTGGAATTGCTATGGTTGGCAAAAACATTAAAGCCCATCCCTGTTGGCATTAAACTCCAGCTTACAATAATGGGCAGTTTTAGTAATGCTTTTATCTAGTCTTCTTCTACCTAGCTGAACTTAAAGATCTGAGTATCAACTGATAATCTAGGAGAAAAAGACTATTAACATAGCAATGGGTTAAATTTCTGTTATATATCTACATCCATACAATTTTCTGTAATTTATACCAAAACTTTTAAACTGTTATTCCTATAAATTATTTGGTAATTTGGACCATAAAGAAGGCTGAGTGCAGAAGTATTGATGCTTTTCAACTGTGGTGCTGAAGAAGACACTTCAAAGTCCTTTGGACTGCAAGATCAAACCAGTCAATCCTAAAGGAAATCAGCCCTGAATATTCATTGGAAGGACTGATGCTAAAGCTGAAGCTCCAATACTTTGGCCACCTGATATGAAGAACTGACTCATTAGAAAGGACCCTGATGCTGGGAAAAGTTGAAAGCACAAGAGGAAAAGGGCAACAGAGGATGACATGGTTGGATGGTATTATCAACTCAAAGAACATGAGTTTGAGCAAACTCCAGGAGATAGTGAAGGACAGGGGAGACTGGTGTGCTGCAGTCCATGGGGTCATGAAGAGTCAGACACAACTGAGTGACTGAACAACAGAATTCTTTCTTAGGACTACGCATCATCCCATTTGTTTAATAAGAAACTCTGTACCTCTGTAGGGCTTATAATCTTCATTTAAGACAACAGTATTTTCAATTTTTCATAAATCAATTTTCTCTGATTATATGAACATAAATTGTCACACTAATGGGACAGACAAGGTTATATTCTAGCTCTGGGATCCAAACCTAATAATGTCCTACGTTTGTCATCATTTAATCACTAAATCGTGTCCGACTCTTTATGACCCCATGTATTGTAGCTCGCCAGGCTCCTCTGTCCTTAGGATTTCCCAAGAAGATACCGGAATGAGTTGCCATTTCCTTCTCCAAAGGATCTTGTGGACCCAGGGGTCAAACCTGTGTCTCCTACACTGGCAGGTGAATACTTACCACTGAGCCACAAGGGAAACCCAACAATAAAGTTCTAAGGTTCTCCCTAGAAGTTTCAGTTCAGTTTAGTCACTCAGTCGTGTCTGACTCTTTGCAACCCCATGGACTGCAGCATGCCAGGCCTCTCTGTCCATCACCAGCTCCCGGAGTTTACTCAAATTCATGTCCACTGAGTCGGTGATACCATCCAACCGTCTCATCCTCTGTCGTCCCCTTCTCCTCCTGCCTTCAACCTTTCCCAGCATCAGGGTCTTTTCAAATAAGTCAGTTCTTTGCATCAGGCGGCCAAAGTATTGGAGTTTCAGCTTTAACATCAGTCCTTCCAATGAATATTCATGACTGATGTCCTTTAGGATGGACTGACTGGATTTCCTTGCAGTCCAAGGGACTCTCAAGAGTCTTCTCCAACACCACAGCTCAAAAGCATCAATTCTTTGGTGCTCAGCTTTCTTTATAGTCCAACTCTCACATCCATACATGACCACTGGAAAAATCATAGCCTTGACTAGACGGGCCTTTGTTGGCAAAGATCTCGAAGTTTATCCAACTTGTTTTAAGTATCTCCAAGTTATACCTGCAGGTTCAGTCAGCTGCTCTTTCAAATGCACTAGGCGCTTGCTGACCGTAGCCATGACTCTTCTCACCTCTTTTCTTCTGTGGTACCTTCTGCTGGGAAACACCCTGTCCTCTGGGCATGTATCCTTTGTTGCCATGAATGCCCCATCTACTGCACTGAACACCACTACCACTCCCCAAAAAGCCTCAGAACCCCCTAAGTGGGTGGTCTCCTCACTGATGTAAGAGAGAATGATGCTCTTCCCCATTATGCCCTACTTCATGCTAATGGTATTGACTGTACCCCAGAGTCTCACATAATCCCAGGTTAAAAACAACTCCAAATGGTGGCATTCCCATCATCAGGGTCAAGCACAAGGTCCAGGGACAAGAAACCTAGCTCCAGAGAGAGACACCGTGCACGCTTCTCCAACCTCAGGCTCCCAAACTCTCACGCAGATGTCTGTTCAAGTAACTGTCAAGGTCTCCCCCTGCAGTTGTCAGACCTGCCCAGGCATTTCTGAACTGCTACAGTGGACACTGAGGGACACTTCGCTCACAGCTTCCCTCAGAGCTCAGGGATGCTTCCCTCATAGCTCAGTCAGTAAAGAATCTGCATGCAACACAGGAGACCCGGGTTCAATTCCTGGGTCAGGAAGATGCCCTGGAGAAGGAAATGGCAACCCACTCCAAAATTCTTGCCTGGAGAATCCCATGTCAGAGGAGCCTGGCAGACTACAATCCATGGGGTTGCAGAGTCAGACATGACTTAGTGAGTAAACCACCACAATGGACACAATACGGACTCAAGTCATAGTTTCCTCCAAAGGCTGTTTCTTACAAGAAAATCTGTTTACACTTAAGTGATCTTCCATGTTTGTATATCACATATTAATAAAAAATATTTTAACTAAATTATTTATTCTAGAAATCTGCAATGTGCCATTAGTTCCTGCATGATCTAATAGGAACTCTTTAGTCATAAGAGGACATAGTGAACCATTTCTTTCAAGGCAAGGGAGTCTGTCATGAAATGAACAGAACTTGTTTATTAACTATATTCCCTGTGCTGTCCATTATATCCTTAAAACTTATTTATTTTATGCTTATTAGTTTGTACCTTTTAAATCCCTTCACCTGTTTTGCCCTATCCCCACCCATTCCCCTCCAATAATCACAACTTTGTTCTCTGTGGGTCCGCTTCTGTCTTGTTACATCTGTCCGTTTGTATTATTTTTCTTAGATTCCACCTATAAGTGAAAATATATGGTATTTGTCTTTCTCTGTCTTATTTGACTAAGCATAATATGCTCCAGATAATTTATATATAAATATATAATTTTGTATATATTAATATATAATTTTGTATATATTATAAATTTATATATTTATAAATATATAAATATATAAAAATTTATATATAATATGTATATTATATATATGTAAAATCCTGTGTTACAAAGAAAAAAAAAACATCTTTTTAGCTCATATCAGAAACTTAAGTATTCACCACATATTAGATCACAAAAAAAGAGGAAAATAAGAACACACACACATCCACATGTATGTATGTATATGTGTATATATATATATATATATATATATATATATGAGTATGTGTGTATATACCTGTGGATATATATTTATGTATGTGTGTTTATATAAACACACACAATACAGTTAATCATGCTTTTTTATTCAATAGTTGAAAACTGTTAAGAAAAATTTTAATATTAATTGCAGTAATGACAAACAAAAAAATAAAATTTGTATATAAAGTTTGTATAGATACCCTGACCACATCAAATCAAACATGAATTATGCAAATGTCATATCTTATCTTCATTTTGGCATGTTCCTAGAAACTTACCTGGGAGTCAAATAAATAAGTAAACAAAATTTTATCATCACAGGTAGGGTCAAGGTAAGGTTACAGAACGAAAGACAGAATCATGACAATTAAACATATCTCAAACACATTTTTAGAAACTACAAAGATTTCCTTAATATATGTGTTATAGACTATCATAAAAATTTTTAGATAAGTATATAGTTATTAAGCAATAGTTTTTATTTCTTATTTTAGAGATCAAACTTCAATAGAATTTGACTCAACAACTAACTTCTTATATTGTAGTTTAGTGAACAAATGAAAAATGAGTCAAGGAAGAGTCAAATCAAGCCTCATTTTACCAGTTATCCAAAAGCTTTACATCAGAAATACAAACTAACCTTACTAAACAATAAAAATTACAAAAATTTTCAAGTTCCACTAAATAAATTTTAAATAAATGTATACTCAAATGTAAATAATTCATCAGTATAGCATAACTGTCTAGAAATTAATACCAGATAAACCTATGCTTCTGAACATCAGTTTAATGCCTTTATTACTGTGTAGCCCAGGGGGAAAAACTTTTCTGTTTGAATTGTTCTTGAAATCAAAACTGACACAATTAGGTTTGCCCAAGTGATGTTGATAAGGTAGTAATAAAGTAGAAATAGACCCACTTTATTAAACTGACCTCATTAACTTGTTTTTTGTCCAGATGGAACACTTGACCAGAACTTGTAGAGGCAATTTCTTCATAGACTCTGTATCCAATATGGCTTCTGTCATCACAATCTCCAGTAAGCACAAATACCACCTACAGTTTTTGAAAAAGACAATTTAAAGCATTTGGGGAAATCATCATATGGTTATTGAGCACTTGCTGTATATTAACATACTTCCAGACAAGTGGGAGACGCGTATGTACGTGTGTGTGTGTGTGTGTGTGTGTATCTTCCTGATTCATGCAATTTACAGGTGATCTTGAAATTAACCTTACAAAAGAGGTAAAGTTTACTTTGTCATCTTTGAATCAAAGCTTGGAAATCTGACTTGTTTTGGCCATAAGCACAAGGCAAAATGCACACTCTACTGGTTCCAAACTGACACTCAAGCTGCTGCTGCTGCTAAGTCGCTTCAGTCATGTCCGACTGTGCGACCCCATAGACGGCAGCCCACCAGGCTCCCCCATCCCTGGGATTCTCCAGGCAAGAACACTGGAGTGGGTTGCCATTTCCTCCTCCAATGCTTGAAAGTGAAAAGTGAAAGTGAAGTCCCTCAGTCGTTTCCAACTCGTAGCGACATCATGGACTGCAGCCCACCAGGCTCCTCCGTCCATGGGATTTTCCAGGCAAGAGTACTAGAGTGGGGTGCCATTGCCTTGTGCATGTCCACTTGATCTCTTAGTATTTCTGCCTTGGTCATGACAAGATTATGCCTAAACTAGATTACTGGTCTCAGAAAGAGGTGGAGAAACTTGCAAGGAAGAGCCAAGTCACCCAGAGATCAGCTGAGATAAGCCAAAACCAAACTATGCCTAGACACACAAGTGAGCAAGCAGAGCCTAGGGCAACTGAGTCCGACAAACATGTGAGAAATACATGACTATTGTTTTAAGTCACTGAGAGTTAGAACAGCTTGTTACTCAGCAATAGCTAACTGATACAATGAGTAATTGACTCAAACAAGATTTCACATAGGAGGTGACACTGGAAATACAGGCTTTTTCTGTTAGGGCTGTACTTTTGTCAGTTATATGGATAAGATGATAACAAACATCTTAATTAAACTGTAATCATTTCTTTTCCATATTGTGAAACAATGCATTTACATGCTATGTACAAATATCACATATCCATTTACACTAAATGACACATACATACATACTGGAGCCCTTATATATGGATCCGTAATTGTAGTTATTGACATTTGCCACACATGGCATAGTGAGAGCAGAGGCAATCTCTTACATGCTGTAGTTCTTGCAGCTGCGTTCAGGTGGAAAACTGGGGGGTGGGGGTTGACGCTACTCACCTGTGACTGTTTCTGTTGGATAAGCTGCAGCACCTCATGAGCGAGTCGATAATCCTTGGATCGTGCATCAGTGAAAACATAGATGAAAGACCCAGGAAGAGAAATTTCCAAGGCAATTTTTATAGCTCCAATACTCATTTCTGGACAGTCACCACCACCCTGTTGAGAAACAGTGAGAAAAATCCTATTATTACACTAGCAAACAAGAGAGAGTTATGACAAATGGTCTTAGAAGCTCAAGAACCAAGAAAGTTCTCTTCATTTCTATTTTCTGTCTGTTTGCCACTGGATTAACTGCTTTGGTTACAAGGAGATGGAAAAGGCATAAGAGAGAAAAAAAAAAAAAAAAAAAAGGCATAAGAGATGTGGAGACCAAAAAAAAAAAAAAAAAAACCTGTACTTATGGATAAATTAAAAATTCACCCCAGATACACAATAGAAATTGTTACATACTTTGTAATTAAATATTGATCGACTCCCATTCTCATACATAACTATTTCATACATCTCCTCTTCTCTTATTCTATTATTTGATGACCTTCCCTCCATTGTACTGGGAAGACAGAAGCAATCAATAGAGAACTTTCATAAACTCCCACTCCAATACCTATTTACTTCCAGTAATAGTAGCCACATGCCCTGCCTTCATGGTGAAGGAATCATTTCACTCACAGCTAAAGCTAGCTTCTCACCTGTGCCTAATCAAGGACACAGTTCCCGTGACCATCCCTTCTCTCCATTCCATTGTCAAAATTTTTCTTTTTACTGGATCATTTTCACCAGCAAACAGACTGGTTTATCTCCTACACCCCAAGTTTCTGCTCTGATGTGACCAACCAGAGAAAACCTCCATGACCACCTCATGTAAAGTACAGCCCTTTTGTAACTCTTTTCACACTGCTTCATTTTTACTACTAACACATAATCTCTGTGTTTTATCTGCTATTGTATTAAGCTCAAAATAGGCTTCCCAGATGGTGCTGGCAGTAAAGATGCAAGAGACGCGGATTCAAGGGTCAGTAAGACCCCATGAGGAGGACATGGCAACCTATTCCAGCATTCTTGCCTGGAAAATCCTATAGACAGAGAAGACTGACTGGCTATTGTCCATGGGGTTGCAAATAGTCAGACTCAACTGAGCACACACTACTACTTGGCTCAATATATCGTCCTAAACAAAAACAGCCCTCGCCGTAAGAGGAATTCCTGCCACATATATTTCCTTCAAGCACATATAAGTTTAAAGATAGAACTCTAAGCATGTTGTGTTTACAGTGTTAGACGTTATATTCTAAATTTTGGACTATATCCTACTTACGCTATCATGTCATCAATGTTTTTTTCAAAATCACAGCTTTTAATGACTGTGAAATATCCCTGTCTACATCCCATAATTTAGTCAAGGCATTTCTCCACTGTTGAACATTAACGTTCTTTCAAATCTTCCTCTATTTTAAAGATATAAATGCAAATCTATCATAGTATGATTATATCTATAATATATATTATATATTGTAGTCATTTTCCTCATGTTTCCTTAGCAGATATCAATAACTACAGGGCCAAGGAAATGAACTTTTAACCAGTATGTTTTGAGCAATGAGTAAGTGCTTAAACACCCTGCTAGGATTCAGGCATACAAAGATGAAGAAGCCAAACCGTCTTGTACTTAAGCAGCTCCTGCCTACAAAATGCAATCAAAGAAACAGCAGGGCAGCTTGGGAACATTTTGGGGTGGGAGGGTTTGTGATTCCACAGTCCATCAGAACCCAATAACAGTGAGTTCTTTCTCAAAATGAAAAGAATTACCTATAAGGTTTTATTCTAAACGCTGGAAATTCTATTTGATTCTCCTACTGTGGCTTTCCCTAGATTCCAAACAGTCTGTAATTTTGATACAGATACCCTGAGCACCAGAGGTCTCATCAGGGTCATACAAAACCAAGCATTAGAATTGTTTACGGTTTAGTCTGGACTACCTGAAGAATCTTTTCTTACACTGGATCCCACTCAATGCTTTTAGCTTTCAAACATCATTGATGGAATGAGTAGGAACCAAGCACCAACTGTTACAAATTACTTCTGAAATGGAGACACACTTTAAAATGTCACACATCAAAAATCACGTCATTAAACAGTAGGGGGCTGGACGCTGTAGTGACTTTCGAGAAGATAACAGCTATCAACTCCCAGAAATTTTATTGAGTTAGCAGGTCCTTCTATTTTTGCTGTAAGTGTTCCCTATCCTCTCTTACTGATAATGCATTTTCACAGCATCTAGTTTAACAGGTGATACTGTTCTTAAAAACTTGTATATGTGTATCCTCAGACTGTACCTATCTCCCAAATTTCAATTTTCTGTTTACAATTGCTTTTTAGATATCTACTTCTGATGTTTTACGGGATCTACAATTCAGTGCATCTACTATGGAACTCATTATATTTTCCTCAACCATATCATCCCTATTTTGGGTACTGCCTGCCGAGAGGTTTAGTTCAAATCCTGAGTCACCTCTGACCCCTCCCCTGCCTTCCTTCGGCTAATCAGTGGCCAAACCATTTTCCTTCTACATCCATTATGAATTTGTCCCCTCCCTTCCCCTTTACTTCCTACAATTCACTCTTCTTATCATTAATTGTATTACAAGTATAGCCTCCTATCTAATCTTCTGCTCTTCCGACCACCAAACTTTATATTTCCTGAAGTAAAGAGCTGCCTAGATCACATTCCTACTAAAATCTTTCTTTAACTACTGTGTTGGATCAAATTCTCTCTCTAGCTTGCTATCTCCTGATGTTCCCTCTCCAAAAACTGCTTCCTTGGTAACTAGACTTACCATGATAATCATCATGAAATATAGAGAAATATTAAATCACTATATTTTATAATAGGAATTATGTGGTAGATCAATTATATTTCAGAAACAAATGTACTTATAGAAAAAGAAATCAGATTGTGGTTACTAGAGGCACGGAGAGGGGGAACATAATGAAGGTAGTCAAAAGGTACCACCTTGCAATTATAAGTAAAATAAGTACTAGGAATGTAAGGTACAACATGGTAAATATAATCAACAGTGTTGTATGTTATATATGAAAGTTGTTGAGAGTAAACAGTTCTCATCACAGGGGAAAACATTTTTTTATTTCTCTGCTTTTACATCTCTTTGTGACCTTTGCACAAAGAAATATAAAACTAGAGATATCTCTCTGGTTTTGTCTCTCTTTTCACCTCTTTGCAACCCCATGGGGGGCAGCCTGCTAGGCTCTTCTGTCCATGGAATTCTCCAGGTGAGAATACTGGAGTGAATTGCCATTCCCTTCTCCAGGGATCAAACCCAGGTCTCCTGCATTGCAGGCAGATTCTTTATCACTGAGCCACCAGGGAAGCCCCTATACGGTGCTGTGTGTCATAATAATTATACTTCAGTAAAAGTGGAGGGAAAAAATTGTTTCTTTTAATCTATTTTCTATTCTTTAATCATGCCCCTTGCTTCACACCTTAATTCCTTTAGTATTTTCACTTAAATACTCTTTCTACTGTTCCACCTCAACCATCAAACATTCCTCACCAATGTATGCATGTCTAAAATCTCCCATTTTCCATAGGCTCTTTGATGGCAGTAATGGTGTGCTAAATCCTGAGTTCTCAGATCATAGCATTTGCTGACATACAGTAATTGCTGAGTAAATATTTGTCAGATTGAACTATTTTCCTTCCAAGTTTGAGATAATATGCCTTCCACTCTTGAAAATGTTCTCTTTTTTCCCATTCAGATGTACTTCCTCACTCACTCTTCAGATGGACTCTAATTTGCTCTCTTAACAATGTAACACACTTTCCATGGCATAACAGTTATTGGGGGGGTGGAATTATTGCATATAGCAAATGCCCTTTAATGAGCATTTGTGTAATAGGAAAGTGGGAAATAGCCACTGAGCACATTGGCAACTTTAGTATGTTGACTAGGAATAATTTATACTTGTAGCCAACTTTGCATATCAGTAATGAATATCGTGGACTACTCAAAAAGTTATTAGATTCCTATTGTATTTTCAGGCTTCCCTGATAGCTCAGTAGGTAAAGAATCTGCCTGCAATGCAGGAGAGCCCGGTTCAATTCCTGGATCGGGAAGATCCGCTGGAAAAGGGATAAGCTACCCACTTCAGTATTCTTGGGTGTCCCCCTGTGGCTCAAAGAATCCATCTGCAATGCAGGAGACCTGGGTTCGATCCCTGGATTGGGAAGATCCCCTGGAGAAGGGAATGGTTACCCACTCCAGTATTCTGGTCTGGAGAATTCCATGGACTGTATAGTCCATGGGGTTGCAGAGAGTCAGACATGACTGAATGACTTTCACTTTCACTGTATTTTCACAAGCTTAAGCAAAAAAAAAAAAGAAAGAAAGAAATTTCTCAGTTGCACTTGATATTGTGCACCTGAGTATAAATCACTATATAAATTATCCACTTCACAGCATTTGTTAAGTGGCCAAGTACACAACAATGCTGTATGGTAAATAACTCTAGTAGAGATGAAATTTTTTTTTTTTTTTCCTGTCATCTAGTATCAAGGGCCTAGGAGAAGTCATCTGTTGGTGGGCCAAACATCAGAATAGCTCAGTCATCTCCAGAGACACATACTAGGAATGGCAAGAATGATGAAAATGCTGTCCAGTTACTGAGCAAAGAACAATCTCTGAGCCACCTGACTTGCATTCAAATTTATCCTAAGAGGACCTCAGGATGTTCATTCCTTAGCATCATCCAGGAGTAGACTCTAGAGATTACTAGAATGCTTGGAAGTTTGCCTATCTCATTGTATAAGCAGGTTCCTGAAAAGAAAAATAAGTCTCTTTTCCAAAAGAAGTTAAAACGTTACAGCTTTAGAAAAGCCTCTGATACTTGAGTCTAATTTTCTGATCGTTTTAAATCATAAATAACCACTAAAATCAGCTATAAAAGGAAAACTCTGGTTCTGTGCTATCTATTATCATAACTTTCCTGGTGACTCAGACGGTAAGACATCTGCCTACATTGCAGGAGACCCAGGTTCAATCCCTGGGTCAGGAAGATCTCCTGCAGAAGGAAATGGCAACCCACTCCAATATTCTTGCCTGGAAAATCCCATGGATGGAGGAACCTGGCAGGCTACAGTAAATGGGGTCGCAAGAGTTGGACATGACTAGCAACTTCACTTTCACTTTCTTTTCACTATCATAACCACTAACCAGCCGTATGTGACTGAGCACTAAAAATATGGTTAGTGAAACAAAGGAACTGAATGTTTCAATTAATTTAAATTTAAAAACTGAAGAAGCACTAATTCTTTATCCTGATGATATGGTAAAATGATAACAAATTAAATATAATGGATTACATAGATTATTAAAATTATTTTCAACTGTTTTTTTTTTAATTACCTACGTGACTATTTTTGTTGGACAGCACTGCTTCAGAGTAATATGTTTGCTTTAGTTACGTAGGCTGCATTCTAGACTATTATTTATTTGTATAGACTATTATTTGTAAGGTTGTTGCTTTGACCAAAAAGTCTTCAATGAACTTTGCCTTTATGAAAAAGTTATCAAAAACAAAATTCAAGCTGCTTTAATTTACTAAGGTTTAGGAATCAAGCTAAAATCTACTCCAGAAATCTGTAAATCATTTGCTTCATTTAAAATATATGTGTTACATACACAAAAACTTTATAAATAAAATGTGTATATATTTATATAAATGTATAAAATATCTCAGAAACTTAACTCACAGGATTGCTAATACTGTTTCCCAAATAATTAACTGAACTTCTGATCATTAAATTTAGCTAAAAGGCAGATTTGTCAGAACAGGACTAGAGAGAACCATTGTCAAAAGGTGTAAGGTCCATGCTTATAAATAAGTCACACAAGTCATATACTCAGGTTAATTTGTGTCAAACTCATGTACAAATTATAAAATTAGGGCAATGGGATTATGACTGAACTATAAAAACAAACTGCTTTAAATTTCTAGTTCTAAACTTAAAGGTAGTCCTTTAAAAGTCTTAACGTTTTCTGTTTTTACCTGCATAACAAGCAAAAATCTAAAATAATATTCTATAAAACATTTACAATGGCGAAATTTAGAATTGATGAACATAAACCTATGAAAAGTCTCATTAATTTAACCGATACTTCTGTTGGTAATAAGACACTCTACTTGTATTAACTCAGTGGATATCAACTCTGCTCCAAGCACTGAGACAGCAGTGTCTCACACACTACGCTATTTACTCTCTACAGCAATTTATGAAGCAGAGATCATTTCTAGCACATTTATTGACAGAGCACTAAATCTTAAAAACCCCTCTCCCAGAATCACACAACCAGTAACTAAAAGAGCAGGGATCTGAACTCAGTTTTGCCTGGCCTGACAGTCTACACAGACTCCACTGAGGCATTTAATTTTCTTCATCAACTTCTGTGACTGCAAGTAGCTTATCAGAGCAACTGAAAAAGCAGCAGAAGAAAGATTTGTGTTCTCCTGATGCCCACAGAATATTGCGCTTTCTTCTATTACAACATTCGCTGGCTTGTATTTGTAATCTATCTGCTTCCTCCCACTAGATCACTGTTTCATGGGGAACTCAGTATTCCACTGTTGCTTGATGAATGAGTGGATAAACAAATGAGTAGTGGGGAAATGGGTGAATGAGACTGTACAAAGCAATCTTGACACAACCTACACATACTTACTTGCTATATTCAAGTCTGAGCTTACCCAAGCCTGGACCATCTCAATTCAAGTAATAAAATTCCAGAGCTAAGTCTCCTAAGAATGCAAGTGCCAAAAGTTGCTCTTTAACTAAGCAATACATACATGAATATGTATTGTAGTATGTAAAACTAACTCCCCTAAATCTCCCTTCTCCCCCATTTTCTCTCTCTCCCCCTCCCTCCCTGACATCCTCCACCCCTTCCCAACATTATAAGGTCAAATTTTATATTTATATATAAAAACAAACACAGCAATGTTTATGTATCACACATAAACCTGCATACATACATGAAAATGAAAGTTGTGATGGATATAAAGTTGCATAATGTGTTGAATTGCATAATTCCCTAAATATATGTAAGAAGAGCCTGATTCTGTTAACGTTGTGTTTTTATTTAAACTCTGAAACATAACTAATTTGTATTAGTAGGTTCATTCATCATTTTGTCTTTATAATTCTACTGATAGTTACAATTGATCAAGTTGCCAAAGACACAAAGAGAGAAAAAAAAAATCAGAAGCATGTGACATTTCACAGGAAACTACTCTTGAGATTAAAGGGGAAAAGAAAACTAACTTCAGAATTACACTGATAATTATGTTCAGAAAATAAATTATTGTCAAAAAAGATTAAATAAAAATGAATAGAAATCCTATCAGTCAAGGGAATAACAAAACAGATTACCATGTAGTCTTTTTTAAATACAAAACAGTGTGGAAGTAATACTGGAATAAACTGAACCTTTAAACCCTGACAGGAGTTAAAGAAAAATCAAGTCTCTGCCCAAAACCTAATGGGAAAATGCTCATCAAACAAAGGATCAGAGAAGGAAGAAGATTAATCTCAAAGCGTGCCTTTGCCCATACCTTATTACTTCTCTTCCAGATCATTTCAATTCTATTCTCATCATCTATTTTCAATAGATTAGTGTTTGTACCAATTGTTTTCCAGTTACGCCTAACTCTAAGCAACCAAAAAAAAAGAAAGAAACATTTTTGGTAGGTTCATTTCTGAGTCCAAAAGACTGCCCATTGGCATTGCAACATTTACACTTATTCTAACATGGCTACCATTTACTAAGCCTAGATTCAGAGTGGAATTGTATTCCTTTCACATGGAACACCCTTTGTTTTGAATGTCTTATTTGCACAGTTATCCCTTTATGTATAAAATTTTGGAATGAAACTCAGTTATAAACTGTACAAAAGTTTACAACCCTCAGTTCACTTTCTAAAAATACGGTTGTGTGATTCTATAACCAAGAAAACAGAATGTACATGTGGAAACCATTAAATTACATTGAATTTAATTTAAAGTTGCTTCCAAGCAAGTATGAAATAAATCAGAATGACTGTAGAATCCTAATGCACCAGTGACATTTGGTCTTCATCACTTATAGAAAATATGGCAGGGATGTACTAAGAGACAGAATATTTCAGAGTCCAGACTTCAAATCTCCATAATCAAAAAAAGAAGATGCCACATTCCAGGCAGTCCACCATGCTGCCTTTACTAGACTGAAGAAGACGGAATCCAAACCAAGCCATCAAAGAACTGCTGATCTCAGTTCCAGGAACACTGAAGCTTAACAACGACAACCATTTCCAGGCTTTCAGGTTACCACTCATCAATAGTAAGGGTCTAACTCTTTTGAAACTGATCTTTCCATTTATTGGAACTTATTTCATGTTGAGCCTTAAGAGGATATTCAGTTCACTTGCATTTAAACAATATATGGAATCTAAAAAATGGTACTGACGAACCGATTTGCATGCAGGGATACAGTGACAGATGTAGAGAACAGACTTGTGGACAGAGTGGGGGAAGGAGAGGGTGGGATGAATTGACAGAGTAGCATTGAAATATTTACACCACCATGTGTACAACAGATAACCAGTAGGAAGTAGCCTATAACACAGGGAGCTCAGCCTGGTGCTCTGTGATGACCTAGACGGGTGGGATAGGGGAGTGGGGAGGGAGAGGCTCAAGAAGGAGGGGATATATGTATACTAATGGCTGATTCATATTGTTGTATGGCAGAAATTAATAATACAACATTGTAAAGCACTTATCTCCTCCAATTAAAAATAAATTTTAAAAAATTTTTAAAAAATGTATACACCAGGCATTCAATATCTTGATTAATAAATCAGAAAATACTGTGTCTTCATACTTTAAAATATTTCAAAAGCTTCATAATTTACATGAATTATAATAGACCATGGTCCTTTCACATCTTCCCAGGTAGCACTAGTGGCAAAGAACCCACCTGCCAATGCAGGAGACATAAGAGGCCTGAGTTCAATCCTGGATCGGGAAGATCCCGTGGAGGAGAACACTGCAACCCACTCCAATATTCTTGCCTGGAGATCCCACAGACAGAGGAGCCTGGTGGGCTATAATCCACGGGGTTGCAAAGAGTTACACATGACTGAAGTCACTCAGCATGATACACATGGTCGTTTCAAGAGGGAAACAGCATGTAAGTAACCAAGCACAACAGAAGGACCACCACAGAGCTTCTCTTGATCGGAAGACATATAGACGTGTTCCGAGTTAGCTCTAGGCAAAAATCGAAAACTACAAAAATGATACCTTGGAATTCTCAGAATACACTTCAGTAATTCTCCTCTTCCCTGATACTTAGAGAATTCCCTCCTTTTCAAGCATTCTGTACGTTTCTATTGGGACCTTTTTCTTTTCCCATCAAATTAAGACACTGGCCTGGTTCCTGGTTGGAACAGGACTTCCCAGGCGGCTTCAGTGGTAAAGAATCTGCCTGTCATTGCAGGAGATACGGGTTCCATCCCTGGGTCAGGAAGATCCCCTGGAGAAGGGAAAGGCTACTCTTTCCAGTATTTTGGCCTGGAAAATCCCAAGAACTGGAGCCTGGCAGGCTACAGTCCATGAGGTGACAGAGTCAGACAAGGCTGAGTGGCTAAGCACCCACACACTCGTTGGAATGGATTCCTGGTCTCCTATGAGATGGCTTTCCTGTTTGCTCAGTGAGAAGGAGCCAGAGGAGGACGGGGCGCCGTCACAGAGGCCACGGTAGCTAATCATCTTTGCTTCTCTAAGGACTAGGCTTTCACCTCGCCTGCACTTCCTCAGGAAGGCCTTCTTCCTCCCTGGCTTCTCTCTGCTATGACCCTTCTCTACCGTTGGATTTCCCTGCTGGCTCAGACAGTAAGAGCGTCTACCTGCAATGCAGGAGACCTGGGTTGGGAAGATCCCTGGAGAAGGAAATGGCAACCCATTCCAGTACTCTTGCCTTGAAAATTCCATGGACGGAGGAGCCATGGACAGAGGCTACAGTCCATGGGGTCGCAGAGAGTCGGACATGACTGAGCCACTACACTTTCACTTTTCTCTACTGTTCCTCTGAATTTTTCAGGCTCTCCTTTCCCACTAAAATCTTTCTCTTCCTTTCTGCTCCAATACTCACATATGGATTTTTTGTTTTCAGCATAACTGACATTACTTTGGCTTCTGAGTAACTGAGGAAGTTGTACTGTTGTGATTCTTTTTACTTAAGGTGATAAAAATATATTTATACTGTGTATATTAGGTCGACAAAAAATTATCAATAGAATATATTTTTATTAATAAAATCATTATAATGTATGAATACTGCATTTATATGGAAGTTGAGATAGACAAGTTGTTATTAGAACAAGTAAGTAGTCACTAAGCAAGACTGGTGAACTAAGATCCAGATCATCTCAAAGGAAGAGACTAATACCTATAGACAGTAGCTACCTGGGGAGTTTGTTTTTCTTTAAATCAACATGAATATAGAAGAATGGAGACTTAAAGTTTATATACAGAAACCTGAGGGACTTAGCTGATGACTGGACCACTAACTGACAGTGGGATAGGCCTGCCTAAGAAAGTCCATATCAGCCTCGAACACCAACAGAGGGTCCCAGACTGCACACAGAAGCCCCACATATTAACATGTATATTATCTAGGGTGAAACAGATCACCAGCCCAGGCTGGATGCATGAGACAAGTGCTCGGGCCTGGTGCACTGGGAAGACCCAGAGGAATCGGGTGGAGAGGGAGATGGGAGGGGGGGATCGGGATGGGGAACACATGTAAATCCATGGCTGATTCATGTCAATGTATGGCAAAAACCACTACAATACTGTAAAATATTTAGCCTCCAACTAATAAAAATAAATGGGAAACAAAAAAAAGCCACAGGTATTGTCTGGTGAGGAAAGGCCAGTGCTATCAAATCTCTAACTGATGTTAGAGCTGCCTGGGGTACTGATAAGTTTCTGGAAGGGTTCCAAACAGCTGACGGTTTAATTGAGCAAATAATACTCAAAGTCAGTACCAAAACCAAGATTCCACAATTCTTGAGACTTTTTCAAGACCTAAGAAGAAAAAAGATGGCTTCCTGAGAACTGCTTCTGATCAAGTTGGATTGAGAAGATTAACTCTTTAATTTGATTAAAGAAATTAATTTTTAATTTAAAATCTTTAATTTTCCATTTTGTTGAAAGTGAAGTTTATAGTTTTTTTGTCTAGGAGTCTAGGCTTTAGATAATAAAACATTCTACCAAGAAAGGCATCTTTTTCCTCCATCTTTACCATCACCTCAAAACAGATAAGATCAGCTACAGTACTTATTGTGGGGAATAGAATAATCCTTTGGTTGGCTTAATAGCATGAATGGAATAAATCCAGGCATCACAGGTCAGTAGACTCTTCTTAAAAGTGTCATTTTTTCACAAGAATTTATAATATTTTACTCCACAATGACACATGCATTTACACTTAAGAATGTACCCCTACATGCACACTCCCAAAAGAATATCAAGAAAGGCCCCATTACAATCCACCCCCAACCCATGTTAAATATCTGCGTATTCTGCTTTGAAAAAGCAATCCAACAGTCAGAACATTCTTCTATACTCTCTGTCCTTCGAAGTTCATGCAAAAGATCATTAAGAAATCAGTCAACTATTTGCTTCTGGACAGGGTACTAGGATGGAAGGCTAGAAAGAGCCAATTATTCTCACTCAATGCCCATCTTTAGTCCCCATTCTTCACTTCCTAGAGATATAGGATTGTTTGTCCCTCAGAAAATGTAGTCCTCTAACAGAAAACTCCAGCATCAAACTAAAGTTTTAATAGATGCTTCAATCAGGCCCAAAGAAGCCTAACTCTAACAATAAAAATAATCAAAATCAGCTATGAACACAACTGCAGTATAAACATTACCTTTCAGTCTCTTAAAATGCACTCTGTTCTTGTGTCTCTACAAGGTGACTGCGAGGTTCCACTTAAATAAACTTACCACACTAAGTAGCAAGAAAACGTGCTGAGCAAAGGGAGTGATTTTCAATCTACAGTTAACTGTCATTTGCTGCTCAGTAAGTTTAGGTGAGCCAATTACTTAGAGTAACTGATGCAGAAGAGGAATTTTAAGTAAAACTGTTTCATGGAGAATGAGACAGGCCTACAACCTACATCTGTCTTTAATTCTTTACTTTCCTACTTTGAAGTAAAACACAAAGAGAAATTAAATAAATAAATGTTAATTTGATTAGCTTAATAAGGTTACTTAAACCAATATTTAGAAGGAAAGTAGCAAATTGAGAAAGGACACTGGCTCAGACATTAAACACTTCCACTTTGGAGACTGCTCTTGCTACTTGCCAGTTTGATGACATGAAGAAAACATGTTATCTCATACCTCAAAGCCTGAGTCTCTGAATTTGTAAATAGGAAGATTAATATTTGTGTGGGTTTGAATTGAGAAGGTGACTTTAATAAAACACATGTAAAATCTTTCACAACGCACACATTCCATAACTATTTTCCCTTCATGGTGGCATCACCTGAATAACTGTTGTCCCTTCATGGTGGAATCACTTGGATAATCATTGACCCTTCGTGGTGGAATCACTTGGATAATCGTTGACCCTGCGTGGTGGAATCACTTGGATAATCGTTGGCCCTTCATGGTGGAATTACTTAGATAACTGTTATCCCTTTATGGTAGAATTACTTGGACAACTTCTGTCCATTTAGAGTAGAATTATTTGGTGACTATCTTTTCTAAAAGACTGTTGGAGGACCAGAGACAGTAGTAGCAAGAGTAGCAACAATAACTAACATTTATTAAGCCCTTACTTTCAATCAGATGCTGTTCTACTATTCTTGCAGCTTTTACACATATCATGAGTTGCATATATTTGACTCCTGTCACTTTCTTCCCTAAATTAAACACGTCATTCCTCCTGTAAAAGTGCGTATATATACACTGATAAATATGCAGTTATAAGAAATGCATATTAAGAAAACTTAAATGGAAATAAAAACTGCTTTCTTCAGCTGAATCACATCCAACACCAAACATAAAAATCACACCTTTTATAACTCTACATTATATCCGTGTGTGTGTGTGCATGCTCAGTTATGTCTGATGCTTTGTAATACCCCATGGACTATAGTCTGCCAGGTTCCCCTGTCCATGGGATTTTGCAGGCAAGCATATTGGAGTGGGTTGCCATTCCCTTCTCCAGGGGATCTTTCTGACCAAGGATTGAACCTGTGTCTCCTAAGACTCCTGAATTGAAGGAGGATTCTTTACCCAGTGAGCCATCAGGAAGCCCATATTATATCTATGCTAACACATGATCCCTCCTGGGGATCTAGTCAATTCCCTCTCCTGGTTCTAGTCAATTTCTTTTCACTTTCTTAAATTTTTGGTTATATATCAGTTTTGCTTTTTAAATTCATATAGAAGACTTCTATAAATTTAGAAATGAAAAGGACACTTCTACATAGTAGCATGATTTGGAATACTTGAGATTAAATAAAATGTATACTGAATTGGCATCATCAATCAGCATTATCTCATCCTCAGTTTTAACAGTCTTTGCTTATCTGGCCACAGTTTTTCATATTCTCTGTTGGCAGTTAATTCTAACATCAACTGTTCCCATGCTACAGTAAAATATTTTCTCCCTTAACTTCAGTTTGTTTATTTACTCTTCTGTTCCAGTTAAAGAATGACAATAATTATACCAAACCCTAATTCATAACTCTATCTTGTTACTATGTGACAATGCTAGTCCACATATTTTTACTTATTCTTGCTTTTATTAAGGTCAATTTTACTTTGTTTTTTTGGAAAGAAACTGAGAGGTAGGAACATTTAATACAATTCATACAGTACATTTGTAATGGGTCTTCAGCACAGATTAATTGTGCAAGTAGATTCAATCTGCTTTTCTCTTAAGGAGAAAAATATGAAAACACAGGGGCCTCCATGGTGCTGTGCTCAGTCACTCAGTCATGTCCAACTCTTTCTGGGCCCATGGAATTTCCCAGGTGGACCCCACCAGGCTCCTCAGTCTACGGAATTTTCCAAGCGAGAATACTAGAGTGGAGTGCTACTTTCTACTCAAGGGAATCTTCCCAACCCACAGTTCAAACCCTTTTCTCTTGCATCTCTTGCACGGACAGAGGATTCTTAACCACTAGCACCACATGGGAAGTCCAAGAGTCCTCATATTTAACACTAAAAATGTTGACATAGTAAAGGTAAACCTTAATAGGCTTTCCTAGTGATTTAAAAAAAAATAGAAGAACAAACTGAAATTTGTTTGACATCAAAAAATTTTATGGTCAACTTTATTAAAAGACTTCTCAAAGAAAAATTAAATTTTATGTGAAGCATCTCAATTCTGGGGCTCAACAGTAGGACTATTTTATGTTTTTAACATTGCAAATGTGTTTGACTAATATGCTTTTTGCTCTATAAAATATTTGAATAAAAGAGTATCATTGAAAGCATATCATTATCCAATGTGATACAATACATTAACAAATAGAAAGATAAAAACCATATGATTATCTCAATAGATGCAGAGAAAACCTTTGACAAAATTGAACATCCATTTACAATTAAAAAAAAAAAAAACCTCGAGAAAGCAGGCACAAAAGGAGCATACCTCAACATAATAAAATCCATATATGATAAACCCACAGCAAATATCCTCAATGGTGAAAAATTGAAAGCATTTCCCCTAAAGTCAGGAACAAGACAAGAGTGTCCACTCTCACCACTACCATTCAACATAGTTTTGGAGTTTTAGCCACAGCAATCAGAGAAGAAAAGGAAATAAAAGGAATCCAGATTGGAAAAGAAGAAGTAAAACTCCCACTGTTTGTAGATGATATGATCCTCTACATAGAAAACCCTAAAGATACCACCAGAAAATTACTAGAGCTAATCAATGAAAATAGTAAAGTTGCAGGATATAAAATTACACAGAAATCCCTTGCATTCCTATACACTAACAATGAGAAAACAGAAAGAGAAATTAAGGAAACAATTCCATTCACCACTGCAACAAAAAGAATAAAATACTTTGGAATAAATCTACCTAAAGAAACAAAAGACCTATATAAGGAAAACTATAAAACAATGATGAAAGAAATCAAAGATGACACAAATAGATGACACAAATACCATGTTCATGGATTGGAAGAGTCAATATAGTGAAAATGAGTTTACTATCCAAAGTAATCTATAAATTCAATGCAATCCCTATCAAGCTACCAACAGTATTTTTCAGCGAACTAGAACAAATAATTTGACAATTTGTATGGAAATACAAAAAACCTCGAATAGCCAAAGCAATCTTGAGAAAGAAGAATGGAACTGGAGGGATCAACTTGCCTGACTTCAGACTATACTACAAAGCTACAGTCATCATGACAGTATGGTACTGGCACAAAGACAGAAATATAGATCAATGGAACAAAATAGAAAGCCCAGAGATAAATCCACACACCTATGGACACCTTATCTTTGACAAAGGAGGCAAGAGTATACAATGGAGCAAAGACAATCTCTTCAACAAGTGGTGCTGGGAAAACTGGTCAACCACTTGTAAAAGAATGAAATGAGAACACTTTCTAACACCATACACAAAATAAACTCAAAATGGATTAAAGATCTAAATGTAAGACCAGAAACTATAAAACTCCTAGAGGAGAACATAGGCAAAACACTCTCTGACATAAATGACAGCAGGATCCTCTATGACCCACCTCCCAGAGTAATGGAAATAAAAGCAAAAATAAACAAATGAGACCTAATGAAACTTAAAAGCTTTTGCACAATGAAGGCAACTATAAGCAAGGTGAAAAGACAGCCTTCAGAATGGGAGAAAATAATAGCAAACAAAGCAACTGACAAAGAATTAATCTCAAAAATATACAAGCAGCTCATGCAGCTCAATTCCAGAAAAATAAATGACACAATCAAAAAATGAGCCAAAGAACTAAACAGACAGTTCTCCAAAGAAGACATACAGATGGCTAACAAATATATGAAAAGATGTTCAACATCACTCATTATCAGAGAAATGCAAATCAAAACCACAATGAGGTACCATCTCACACCGGTCAGAATGGCTGCTATCAAAAAGTCTACAAACAATAAATTCTGGAGAGGGTGTGGAGAAAAGGGAACCTTCTTACACTGTTTGTGGGAATGCAAACTAGTATAGTCACTATGGAGAACAGTGTGGAGATTCCTTAAAAAACTGGAAATAGAACTGCCATATGACCCAGCAATACCACTTCTGGGCATACACACCGAGGAAACCAGAATTGAAAGAGACACGTGTACCCCAATGTTCATCGCAGCACTGTTTACAATAGCCTGGACATGGAAGCAACCTAGATGTCCATCAGCAGACGAATGGATAAGAAAGCTGTGGTACATATACACAATGGAATATTACTTAGCTATTAAAAAGAATGCATTTGAATCAGTTCTAATGAGGTAGATGAAACTGGAGCTTATTATATAGAGTGAAGTAAGTCAGAAAGAAAAACACCAATACAGTATATTAACACATACATATGGAATTTAGAAAGATGGTGATGATGATCCTATATGCGAGACAGCAAAAGAGACACAGATGTAAAGAACAGACTTTTGGACTCTGGGGGAGAAGGTGAGGGTGGGATGATTTGAGAGAATAACATTGAACCATGTATATTATCATATGTGAAATAGATCGCCAGTCCAAGTTCAATGAATGAGACAGGGTGCTAAGGACTGGTGCACTGGGATGATCCTGAGGGATGGGATGGGGAGGGAGGTGGGAGGGGGGTTCAGGATGGGGAACACATGTACACCCATGGGTGATTCATGTCAGTGTATGGCAAAAACCACCATAATAAAGTAATTAGTCTCCAATTAAAATAAATAAATTTTAAAAAGAAAGAAAAAAGAAATTATACAGAAAAAAATAAATTTCATAACAACAACAAAAAAAAGAAAGCATATCATTGTCAACACCATTTTCTAAAAATCAACAAGCTTTATAGCATCTTATAAGGAATGGGATCTGAGATAAGACTGCACTGCATATTCACAAGGATATTAACTGTCAAAGCTCTGTGTGATTTGAATACCATTGTTGTCATTTATAGTCTCTTCTTTTCCCAAGAGAGAAAGCTCAGATGCTTTCTGTACAAGTTACTTTTCTATACCCCAAATGAAAGAGGATGCAGGAAAATGAAATTAATGTTATATATTTAATGGTTTAAGTTTAGTGATTTCTCTTACATTTTTCTTGTAAAATTTTAAATAGCTTTTTCCTCAAGTTAATTACCCCTACAAGAAAAGTAGCTGACTCTGGTGAAAAGTTAATGGGCAATTATTTAATTTACTTCAAACTGAATTTCCTTTTCTTGTTTTCAAAACAATTAAATTATGAAAGGAATATTTTTAAAGGTTTCTTTTTAAAAAAAATCCAAGTTAATTTTAATAAAACAGTCATCCTTTTTGCTCTTCATATCAGTGATTTGGGGAGAATTACTAAAAATAGTAGAAGAGGAACCAAAAAAGGGTCTGGAAATTACACACACACAAACTTTAGTATCATACTAAAATTTTATGAAATTCGTGAATTTTAGTTTCTCAGAGTGGGTTATGAAATAAAATATTCTCTAAACAAACACTGAAGAGAAAACAAAATACATTCTTTAGCTCAGGGTTAAATAATGATGTAGCCTAGTGTCTTCATATTTGACCCTTACTTGATGAAAATTTTTGCCACTGATAAAAAAGGAATAATTCACCAGAATCTTTGAAAATAAAAATACTTCCATGATATCCAAGATGCTTATAACAGTGTCCAACTTTGAATGAAGAGAAAAAGTAAATATTTGATTCCTTCCCTGGCTAGTTCTAATTAAGCATCCTCTTGTATCTCAAGACAATGTAAAAATAAATCCTTAAGATGCAGCCAGTACAGAGGAAATCTCCAGAGAAACAGACACTAGCTTTCATTTCAGGGAAGGAAGGAAGATTATTTTCTTGAACAGAGACATTATGACTCTACAGAGTATCTATATCAAGTTCAGTTCCAGAGGTTGGCTGAGGAGGGCTCTGGGAAGGGAATCAATGGAGTATGATTAAGGATCATGACCCTCTCCACCCTGGAGACAAACAGAGCAAGGAGGATCTGAAGATCCCTTAGAACAAAAGAAGGGGAGAGGCAGGAAATGAGGAAGTGCCAGGTCTCAATGAGAATGTAGGCATTTGCATTCTGGCCAGCTTTCTAAGAATATATCCCAGCTGAATTCTTGCAGAGGGGAAAAGAAATGAATGCAGTAAATCTCTTCCAAACATTCTTTCAGTTAGAAACCTCCATTACATGGCCGTACTGAATCTTTACATTACAAAAAGTGATGATTAGATTTTTAAGTATCTTTTGTACCATCAGGTAAAGTCTGTATTGTATTTGATATAGTTTCACTGTTAAATATACATTTTTAAAAGAAGCTAAGCTCATATGACATTCATTTATTCAATAGCTATTTAAGTCCACTCTCCTGCAGACACTGATTCATCCCATGGTAGACCAGAGGCTCAATGAGAGCTGTAAGGCTCTTGCCCTCAGGAGTTCAGGAGTTCAAAATACCAGAATATAAAAATATAAACAATTAGGGTAATACAATTTTAAATTCCTGTGTTCCACATACAGGATAGAAATTTTTATGTAAATTTTCTTTCAAAGAATGTAGACATCCAAAGTGGAAAAGAATTTGCTATATCAGGGGATAGAAAAGTCAATTATAAATAAGTATTGAGATAATGACTGAAAAAGAATGATATGAGAAAGGAAATAGAGGATTAATGAGAGAAATTATCAGAAGAAATTTAATAAAAGAGAAAAATAGACAAGGGATAACTATAAAAACCTATTTAGACATTTATGAAACATAATCCAATTTAGTATGCAATTTAAAAATAGAGACAGGCACAATGAAAAAATCGTGATGGAATACATATTTGGAATGCCAAACTCCTGAGTTTTTTCACCCTATGCCCCAATATGCTCATACCATATATAGTTCCAAATGAAGTCATGCACTCGACAGTGAAACCAATTGAAGTATTAAACTTCAAACTCTAATTTGAACTGTTAATTTGTACACAGTGGTTTGTTCCTTCCTTCCTTCATTCATTCTTCCATTCTTTCTATATGAGCACATTCTATATGCCATGCATTTTACTAAGGGATTCAGTGATTAGCTAAATCAGACATAATCCTTCACTAAGAAATCCCAACTACTTTGTGACAGAAAGAGGCCATGAGATATGACCAATCCTGGAGGACAGGACAGGATTCTCTGAGGAAGTGGTATTCCAGATGAGATTTTGAAAACAGGATTTTAAACTCGATTAAAGAAGCACGGACATGAGGGCAAGATGAAGAATACGAACTTCCTACGCAAGGAGAGGAGAAGGAAATGGCAACCCACTCCAGTATTCCTGCCTAGTGCGCTACCATCCATGGGGTCACAAAAAGTCGGACACGACTGAGTGACTAACACACACACATGCAAGGAGAACAGCACATGCAAGGGCCCCACGGGGAGACAGGTGAGCATCCAGACACAGGAGACGCTATGCAAGACCCCTACAGCAGGTCTCAGGGCCCAAGGGAGAGAGTGGCTCCAGGAGGGGTTGACAGGTAGACAGTCCTCAGATCACTCAGGAAGACTTGGATGAAGTGAGGGTAGGAGGTGAGTAGACAGGGTATTAGAGGGGAATGTTGAGCAGCTTTTTTTTTTTTTAGATCTTTTGTCTGCCGGTCAAAGTAGAGAAAGGCCTAGAAAATCAAAGCAAGAATAAAAGCAGGGAAATCACTGAGAAGCTTTTCTGCATTAATTCAGCCTAAAGATACAATAATTGGGACTATGACATGCTAATATTAATGAATAAAAGTCAACTGATATAAAAATTATTTAGAAAGTTAAAAACCAAGATTTGATTAATGGTTGGGAGGGGAAAAGCCGTGTATATTAAGGATGATTCAGAATTTTGGTGAATAACCAGGATACTACAGACATAATTCACAAAGATAATAAACAGAAGACAAAGAACAAGGATTTAGAACCATATTAGGAGTAGAAAGAGAACATCTGTGAGTTTCACTTTGGAGTGCCATTGTGACACCCCAGAGACTGACTGAAGGGTCTATTTCCCAAAAGAGAGTTCTAGGCTAGAAACGTATTCATGTGTGTATGGATGATTTTTCCTAAAGAGAAAAAATAAAAATAAGAGAAATAAATGGGGCCAGTTTACAAACCTACTAGGATCCTAAACATTAAATGGCCAACTAGGGGGAAATGAGCTGCCTAAGAAGCTCAAGAAAAGTGGGAAGAAAAGTGAAAGAATATGTAAAGGAAGAGAATGCCTCAAGATGAAGGGAGAGGCCAGTATTGCCAAGAACTACAAAGATGTTTAACTAACATACTGACAAATGAAATGTTTCCACTGCATTTAGCAAAACCAGAGATTATGTGTCACCAGCTAGAGCTACATCCAGCATGGGAGTGGGGACGAGATTGAAATAGACTAAGAAGTTAACTGCAGAAGGCACGTGAGGAAAAGATGACAGGCATTGAAGGAATCGAGAAATGAAAGTTGCTATCTGTAAGAGAATTTTGAGAAAAACAGTGATTTGTTGGTTAGTTTGTTTTGTTTTCAACAGTTTGGTTCACTGGGAGAGGGGTTTGTTTTGGAGGAAGACTTGAACATATTTATAGGAAATAGAGGAAGAGGTGGGAGGAATTGGGAGACTGGGATTGACATATATATACATTATTAATACTGTGTATAAAATAGTATAAATAAACTAAAGAGAATCTACTGTATAGCACATGAGCCCTACTCAATACTCTGGGGTGACCTAAAGAGGAAGTAAAAACAAAAAAAGAGATGATATACGTATATGTACAGCTGATTCATGTTGTTGTACGGTAGAAACACAACACTGTAAAGTAACTACACTCCAATTTTTTTTTTAAGTAAATGGGAGACCTAAAGCAGTTAAAAAAAAAAAAAAAAAAAAAGGCTTGATAGCATTAAGATCCTGAGAAAGCCAAGGAGTTGTGAGTATGTAGAGAAGGAGGATAGGATGGGTGTCAAAATGCACGTGAATTACATGTAAGGTACGAGGAAGCTAAGAGCTTCCATTTAAATGTGCCTGTGTGTGAAACAGTAAGTTAGACAGCTTGCTCAGAGTGGATCATTAGCTGAAAATGGTCAGTAGTAAAAGAGAAATGGAATACAGGTTTAAGAAGAATAGCTAAAGTTTGCAACTGCCATTGAGAGGCGTAGGAGATATAATTGACCAAAGAAACAGAATAGAATTATAGGACTATTAAAAGAGTCCAGAAGAAGCAGGTGGCTATGTATCTATAGTGAAATCAACCTGCCATATCGTGAGACTTCAATGGCACCTGGCATAATAATTTTGGTCCTTCAGGAATGAAGTTTTGCTTTTTGAACAAAAAAGCAATGGACTAGGAAAAAAAGCAGTGTTTTTGAAATGACAAGACTCTGAGCTAGATTGGAAAAAAAGTTAAAAAGGAGAGCTCTGAAGGCCTGGGAGAAAGGATAGGGATCACTGGACTGGGATGCTTGATGAGGGTGAAGAAGCAGTTGTAGTAAGAAGCTGTAACAAGCTTGGTGGATAGATGGTTGCGGCTGGAGATTAAAAGCTTGCATGAGTGACCTGAGAGACAGAATGAATTGGGTATTCTTGCCTGGGGAATCCCCATGGACAGAGAAGCCTGGTGGGCTACCGTCTGAGCGGTCACAAAGACTTGGACATGGCTGAGCAACAAAGCACACACACAAGGTCCAGAGGGTGTGGGGAGAGAAGGCTGAGATGGAGGAAAGGAAGGTCACTGAAGGCCAGGTCAGAGAACTGAGAAGAGAAGGTTCTGACAGGTCATTCCAGTCACCGGTGAGGTGCCCTGGCATGACGGCCGCCCTAAAGGGGCAAGGTAGCCAATGATCCAGTCACCAACAGCCTCAATGTGGAGTGCCCAAAAGACCTATAGGTGATTGCAGCAGAGACCATCCATGGAGGATAGGATAGTAAAACAGCCTCAAAGAAGCAAGTTATTTTTTTAAAAAAATCAATGGATTTGAGAAAAATGACCTCAATGAGGAATGAGGAGAAGGTTCTTATTAACCTTATCTCCAAGTTCTATTTTCAGAATAACATTTCAACCAACTATTCATCTTCTCTACTAACAAAACTATACCTACATTTATATAGATGACTTAAAGTAAAGAATTTTTAAAGTATCCTAATTATAGCACAACGATTACAGGAAAAGAATTAACTGTTCCTTATGAAACAGTGAAAGGAGTCAGTGAAAGGAGTCATCTAGTGCTCAGTTGTATCTGACTTTTTGCAGCCCCCATGGACTGCAGCACACCAGGCTCTTCTGTCCATGGAATTTTCCAAGCAAGGATACTGGTGGGTTGCCACTTCCTACTCCAGGGTATCTTCCTGACCCAGGGATTGAACCCACATCTCCTGTGTCTCCTAATTGGCAAGTGGATTCTTTACCTCTGAAGTCATCTAGAGCAAAAGTCAATGAACTTTTCTCTGAAGCATCATACAGTAAACACTTAGGCTTTGTGGGCCAGTCTGTCACAACTACAGAATTCTGCTTCTGTTACATGAAGATGGTGTTTTAAACCCAATCTGTCCCAATTCCATGTGTATCATTCAAGTCAGAAAAAGTGGTATTGGAATTTAAAAACTAATAATTATTACTTTCAGACTTAAAACTGAAGATGGTCAGCCAAAAGTTCATGATTTTCCTTTCCCCTGAAAGAAATAAAATGAAAAGAAAGCACTCACCTGAACATAGAGTTCTCTGAGCTCATACTGAAATTTCTTGGGATCTGTGGTAACTGTTACTGGGCCAATTTCTGTGGAGATAAAAATGACGTAAGTCAGGAATAGTGCTCAATAGCATTAAAGTCTTCAGCGTACTGTGGTTGCAAATGTCCTTTCACTATGCACTGTACAGTTAATTGAACAAGTAGGAATAGTCAACAAAACAACAAAGGCCATTTTTCAATTTATAGCTACCAAAGACTACTTGAAAATTTGTCATAAATGATGCATACTTAAAACAGTGAATTTTTAGCCTTAGGAAATGCAAAAAGTGAAAGTCACCCAGTCGTGTCCGACTCTTTGCAAACCCATGGACTAAACAGTCCATGGAATTCTCCAGGTCAGAATACTGGTATGGGTAGCCTTTCCCTTCCCCAGGAGATCTTCCCAACCCAGGAATCAAACCCAGGTCTCCCACATTGCAGGCGGATTCTTTACCAGCTGAGCCATCAGGAAAATGCAAAGAGGGAATTAAAATGTCACAGGGGAAAGAATCAAGAGACATCAGTTCCAGTCTCTTTTTACTCTCACCAGTCAGTGGAGAGCAACTATTTATGGAGCAACTATTTTGTTGTTGAATTCTAAATTAATCACTTATTCATCTTTTAATTTTGATCTGTCAACCACAAATTGTAAATTTGTTTGCAAATAAAACATTTAATACTAAACCAAAAAAAAAAGCCAAATGACCCTTCTTTGTCCACAGATAGGAAGATCAGAAGCACAGATATAAGGATATTGAAAGTTCAAACACAGTTGCTATCACTTCTTTTGCCACAGCTGGGGTTGCTGTCCCTCATTATCACCATTCTCCTCAACGGCCTTTGACAAAAATAATTACCTCTGCAGTCACTGTCACCCTCAGGACTGTCCTAATATAATGTACAAACCATTGTTTCAAGTGGAAACAAGTAGGGGGACCATTTCCTGGTGAAAACCAAGACCTAAGCCAGGTGAAGAGAAGTCCAGATACCAGTAGGGTTAAATTGATAGAGATATAAACATAGATACACACACATAGAGCATGTTTATTTAATAGTAAACATTTTAATCTGCAAAGACCATTTTCTTAAAAAAAAAAATTAACCTTTAAAATAGACAAGCTGAATTTGGCCTTTACAGGTATCAATTACTTCCCCCAGGAAACATCCATGTGTGTGTGCTTAGTTGCTCAGTCGTGTCCAAATCTTTGTGACCTGTGGACTGCAGCCCACCAGTCTCCTCTGTCCATGAGGATTCTCCAGGCAAGAATACTGGAGTGGGTTGCAGTGCTGTTCTCCAGGGGATCTTCCCAATCCAGGGATCAAACCCAGGTCTCCTGCATTGCAAGCAGATTCTTTACTATCTGAGTCACCAGGGAAGCCTGAAAACACCCATATGTTAGTCGCTCAGTGGTGTCTGACTCTTTGCGACCCCACAGACCATAGCCCACCAGGCTCCTCTGTCCATGGAATTCTCCAGGAAAGAATACTGGAGTGGGTAGCCATTCCCTTCTCCAGGGGATCCTTCCGACCCAGGGATCAAACACAGGTCTCCCGCAATGCAGGCAGATTCTTTACAGTCTGAGCCACCAGGGAAACCCAGAAACATCCATATATTTAAGTAATAGTTTAAAATTCATCCGAGTATCATGTGTACAGACAAAGCACCTTAAATTCCTAGGGTGGGTGAAAGTTCTTCTATTTTATATAATGAAGATTATAAAAATACTTAACATATAGTTTTATGAGACAGCTTCAAACGCATACTGTTAGAAAAGGACTTATGACTTCAAAGAATAATAATTAAAGAGCCAGGCCTTCTATAATATGCTAAATGTGATACAAAAACAGATTGCAGAATCTTAGAAATAAATGAGGTAAACTGGATAGGAAGCATGACATGCTTGTCATAGCCCACGTAATTTTTCTTAGAAATTACACAAAAATATGTCTCCATTCTTCACCACAGATTAGACACCTTGCACCATGCAAAAGGAATGAAGAGGTGATTGGGGAAACTGTGTGAAAATGCAAACATCTGCATTCCGTACAGAGCAGAACAGTCATTAGCTATGTAAACGTCATGTCCTGAGTATATGGAAAATCGGAGAAGACTACTCCCTCAAGACTAAACAAAGGCATACTTTGCAGAGGAATGCAAAACAGCAAAGAATATGCCAGGCAGTTACACCCTGACATATAAATTTCAGCAGCACCATCAAGCTTCTGTGCTTCTACATGGCATAATACTGAAATAATTCTAGAATTCAAAACTCAAGAACCAGAAAGGAATACAAAGAACACTAGAAAAATCAATTATATGAAAATAAACAGTACAGACATGCAAGAACATTCCTTATAATAACAATTTTTTAAATAGCCCTGATACATGTCTGTTCCTCAATAGTGGAGACTAGCGGATGCTATAAAATAGGAAAACTGATAATTAGCCTTCATTTAATTATCAAGAGATTCAAATATCCACCTGTTTTCAACAAAGACAGGAAATATTTCCTGAAGCCCATTTATATATATTTTTGCAAATCACACTGGACACTTGAGATAAATCTTTTATCAGTTATAAGAAATACTCAGACCAAAAAAAAAATACTCAGGAGAGATAAAGCCTTGCTAGGCTGCCATATCCCTCCAGTTGTAAGCATTTTTTCCAACTCTTTTGAATGCAATGATATAACTATTTGGCAAAATCAACCTTCCTTTCAGGACTTGTGTCCATTTCACTCTTTCTCTTCATTTAATAGAGCCCGACACCAGCTGTGTCATGAGCAATTTCCTCTCCTCTTCCTTTTTTCTTGTGTTGCTTTTAATCCTTGCCAAGCCTTCCACAACATTCAACAGGTATAACTTTGTCTTCTCTTCCTGACTGAACATGGTCTATACAATTGAATGAGAACTCTCCAAAGCACTGCAGGCCCTCTCTTCTATTTCTCTAATCTTCAAACTTCGTCACACTGCTTAGCATGAAGACACTGCTCTTCCTTCACGTCTTTCATGGCCATTCCCACGTCTTTCATCTGCCCATACACCTCTCATTCTAGAAAGTATGAATCAAGTCCTATCTCCTTGGATGTTCCGCCTTTTCTTCAGCATACATTAATGCTGATTGATGTTTGTATAATAAAGACACGGGAAGAATGAAGGGGCACAACATTTAACAGAATAAGTGATCATAGCCCATTTTATTCAATGACTTTATCTGGTTGCTTACCAAAATAACACCAAAAAAATATACTGGGTTGCTCAAAAAGTTCATTTGGTTTCTTCCATGTTACAGAAAAATCCAAATGAACTTTCTGGTCAATCCAATATAAAACAGCCATCAGTCTCCAAAGAGAATCCTCAAGCTTGAAGAGGCATTAAAAATCATTTGCTTCAATTTTCTTATCTACAGACAAGCAAACTTGAGGTTCAGAGATGATGAAATTGAAAAACTTTGGTAGTGAAGAAAGAGGTTAAGACATCTGAAAACACTTTCTACACTGAGCAACCTCCACAGCTCACTAACATTTCCTCTTTTCCAAGATCTCCATTCTATCAATGATTATATCACTATGAACTTTCTTCTTTCCTCTGGAGCATGGGCAAAACAGACCATGTTTGGAGTGCCTAAACTGATGCACACAATATCTAGAATTCTTTATTGCCACGTGCCTGGATATTTGAAAATAGATTAAAAGAAGCAACTTTTTTCTTCCAGTTTTACTGAGATATAATTATTATGACATACAACACTATACAGGGGCTTCCCTGGTGACTCAGGGTAAAGAATCCACCTGCATTTCAGGAGATCCAGGTTCAGTCCCTGAGTTGGGGAAATTCCCTGGAGAAGGGCTTGGCAACCCACTCCAGTATTCTTGCCTAGAACATCCCATGTACAGAGGAGCCTGGTGGGCTACAGTCCATGGGGTCACAGAAAGTTGGACATAACTGAGTAACCAACACAAGGACAAGGAGCGACTAACAGTTTCACTTTTTCACAATAAATGCAGAAAGAAAAGTATGGAAAAAGTAGTGTGGGAGTACTAACACAGAAAAAACACTTTTCAGAACGAATCAAGGAGATTTCAAAAGGGAAATGAAAATTTAGGATTTCAAATTAGAAAAAACAAAAAAAGTTCTTTACTAATGCTAATTTTTAAAAAATTTCTATATATCAAGTTCTAACAACAACTCTGTATTTCATCAAATTACTGTTATTACCTATGGTTTGGTATGGTGGTGGTTTTCAGTCATGTCTGACTTTTTGCTAACCCATGGTTTGTAGCACGCCAGGACCCTCTGTCTATGAAATTCTCCAGGCAAGAATATTGAAGTGGGTAGCCATCCCATTCTCCAGGGGATTTTCCCAACCCAGTGATTGAACCTGGGTCTCTCACATTGCAGGCAGATTCCTTACCCTCTGAACCACCGGGGAAGCCCATATTATTATACAAATAATTGAAGGTTGAATAATAAGCCAAAGCCAGCCAGTCCCTTTGAACGGTACCATGCTACTGTCTGCCTGTGACATGAGAGCATCTATCACATATGTGATTGCCGTTGCTTTCTGTCTCCCTCACTTGATTATCAGCGTAAGGAGATGTACCTATAAATAGATTCTAAATAAACATTTGAAGATGAGAAGAAGGGAAACAAAAGAATAAAGATTAAGGCCAGGTCTTCAGACTCTTCATTTTGTGTGCCCTTTCATTTTACCACGGAACCTCGAGGCTACAGCTAAAGATCATGCTACATATTCAGCATGGCGACACTGACTAGTCAACTGAATGGTTCACTTCCTCTTTATACAAAAGTATTTATTCTTTCATCAAGTTATTGATGCAGATAATCAACATATACAATTTTCCACATACCACTGAACTTAAAAAAGCAAAAAAAAACATTAAGGTAAGGAATATGTATTATTAAAAGTACAAGGAGTACGTCACACATCAGAAGATAACTTTTGATTAAAAAAAAAAATGTCTGAAACTCTAAACAAGTCTTTCCTCTTCTCATTAATTGTGTTATTTCCCGTTTCCTAGGGATTTATCAGATGGGTTGGATTTATTTCCAACATCTCAGCCTTTGTTCTCCTAATCTGAGTTGCTGAATTGAATTTGAGCAAAAAATGGAAAGAAGTTCACAATGTAGTATTTTCTTTTACTGCTTCACTTGGCAAGATCAATATCCAGTTCCTCACTTCCTTTTTCCTTTTCACTAACAGATTTCTGCTCCTTACAGTTTTTCTTTACTCAAAGCGGTTCCTTAATAATAAGAGGTATATTTACTGCTTCTTGCTGGAGTGTCAAACACTTTTTGTGAATAGTTTGATAACAATGCTTACAATTTCCTTGCTTTTTAAAAATATGTAGCTCTTAGTTTTATATTTATAATTGTACATAGATGTGTGAAAAGTGAAAACCCCTAAGCTGCACTATAAATTAATCACTATTTTCAAAGCATTACAAAAGGTCAAAATAAATATATAAATCACAGTGCTTGCCATAGAGGAAATTTAAATATAGTTGAAAAGTTTTTAAAATAGCAAGTTATGAAAAATTAACCTAGCCTCAGAAAAGGGCAAATATTTTCAGTGTCCAGAGAGACACCCCCGAGCTCTTGGGAAATACACAGTGAAGACATCAGGGAGAAGATGTGGTCTGAGTTGGGACTTAAGGACAACACTGAACTCACAGGGTGTGATATCAGAGCAAAGAAATTCTAGACGCTGGGACATGGCCCATTCAGAATGCCTTCTATGAGCCGGCTCTCAACACATTCCCTTTCTAAAAATTCTACTCTCAATTAATTTTACACAAATCAACTATAATGTCTTCTGTGCAAAACTGTAATATAAATATACACATATCTAAAGCATTAAAATTATTTAAATAAAAATAATTATTTTTCCTGTTTAGGAATGCTACAGAAAATCAGACTAATAACTATACTTACCATTATTTTCAATTTAATAAGATACTCTTTCCAGATTTCTCTCTCCTCATTTAATTATAATGTTGCTGCTCAGCACCATTTTTAAATGATTTGCATCTAAGTCACAAAAAAGAACTGTTTCCTGACTTTGAGCTGAGCTAATGTCAAAGGTATTTCAGGACTCGTTTAATTGAGTACATGCCTACTTACATTAAAAAAGGTAATTTTCAAGACCACTTAAAGACCTTTAATGACTGTTTTGACATGAAATGATGTAACTTAGTGTGTTTTATAAAATCTGAGTCAAGGATGAATTCATGCACAGTATGTAATATTGATTACATACAGAGCATTCTATTTTACTTTCCAAAGAGGTTATTCATTTAACAATGAGTTGTATAATCTTAAACACATGCACTTAGCACAACTGTAGATAATATATGTATAATGCAAGGGTCATTTCACTTAGACTGAACAGGATATAGAAAAAATCATGAACATGAATTCAGCAATGTTTCATAGCTGTTTAGAGCAGGAAGCAAAGAAGAATGCCTTAATAACTGACACAGGATCATGAGGTATACCGAGTAGGATGTTATTGCTTAGACTGGACTTTGGCCAGAACTCCAGCAAGCACTCTTGCAAAAACAGCCGTGGGATTTTTAATAGCCCAACAAAATCCAGATTCTCAGTTTCGCCTGCACTCCTAAATATTTAAACATCAAAACATACCCAAGCATTGGTAAGTTACACTCAGAAATATAATAAAACATATAATATTTTAAGTCATGCTATTTTAACAAATTTAATAAACAAGCTTCCCATTATGATTAAGTTATTCTGAAAACAAGCAAGAAGAAAATAGATACCATGTTCAAGAATATTTTTAAATTTAAATAATGATATTCTTACAGAAAAATATGTTTTAAACTTTAAGATAAAAAAATATGCCAATTCATTTCAAAGTCTTCATTGTTCTCTTTGACAATTCCTTAGCATTACTGGTCTTCCAAATAAATTTAGGCAGCAGGGAGGGATAAAGAAAAGAAAAATTATAAAAAGAGCAGTAGAGTATTTTTGAAAAAAAAAATGCTTGCAAGTCCTTAGAAAAGGATCATTAATATTGTTGAAATTTCAACATGTTAGGAGAATAGACAATGTCAGGCTTGATTGTTTCTAAAACTAAACAAATGCATGCAATCCTTCGATCATGTTTTCAGGGAAAATGTAATTCAGTGGTCCAAAACCATATTCATGAAGTAAACACTTTATCTGCAAACAATGAGAATCAGAGACATGGCAAAAATATAGATGCTTTTATGTATTTGTATATATGTTATGCATGTGGTATTCCCTGAATACTTGCATTCACTCAATCAACAACAGGCGTTCTATCCTTAAGGTTGGTTCAAATTGTCAAGAGAAAGCAAATATTTACATTTAAAGAGTGGAGGTCTTGAGTATAAGAAAGTCAGAAATATCTGGGTGTATCTTACAAACTAAGAGATGGCTGAATGGACTTATGACCAGTACGTTGTACAAAGCCCTAATCTTGTAAAGATCCCTGCCTTGGGCTTTAATGCTTTGCAGTCACTGTCCTGCAGTAATTTTCTCTCTTAATTTGTGTTTTGCAAAGCAAAGTTCAATGGGCAGATGTAACAGGCACTCCAAACCTGGAGCCTCACTCCCACCGTCCTGCCCCCCACCACCTTCGGGGAGAGGGCACCTGTTCTAATCCCATAAAGCCCAGGCCCTACCAGCAGTCCCATCCCTGCTCCGGGGGCTGTCACCACCCGTCATCTACCCAGCGAGGACCTGGACATGAGGATGGGGAGGGTTAGGATGCGGGCATGCGACAGTTGGTCAAGGCTAGAGGCCAGGTCTTAGCCTCTCAGCCGGGACAAGCCTTTTCATACACTCCTAATTCAGGCACCAAGCGTTTCCCAGCACCCAGCACCAAGGTTTAAAACTCCCGGGGGCTGCCTGTCTGACAGGGGCTGAGGCAGTGGGGCCAGAACAGAGGAGTGTCTGTCTCAACTTCCCCTGTTTCCAGCCGGAGCACAGTGCTTGGGTCCCGTTGGCACAAGGGGGAACTTGACGCCTGTATCCCTAGGGACCTCAGGGGCCAGCGTGGGTCTGCATGTGATCTCCGGGTATCCTGGTACCCAGGGGTGCTCCCTTTGCAGGCACCATGCTGGGAGGATCTTCTCTTCCTCCTTGCAACCCACTGAAGTCCTGATTAAACTATTAGCATGAATTTTACCATCTATCTTTATTTTGTGCAATGCCAATTTTAAATGCAAATATCAGAATATTTTACTAGTATGCAGATTTATGCAAACTATACAATTTGCATTTCATCGCTGGTTACAGATGGTGCCTCCAGCTGTCCAGAAGAAACACACAAGTCAGATTCAGCAAGATTAAAGGAGGAACCTTTAATTGTGCTCAGTCACAATCCCAGCAACAGTATGAACACTCCAGGTTTATCATGATATCGAACTAAGTAGCACTTTTTATTGAAAAACATAAAAGATTTTTTAAATTAAAAGGCCGTGGTTATATAAAGAAAAGCTAAATGTTGAAATATATGTATTCTGCCAAGTTAATCTGTGAATTTAATACATTAAAAATCTCAAAAAAGAATTTTTTCACTTGTGTTTTAGAATACTTAGCAACAATATTCTTTAATGTATTCTGAATAGCACATGGGTGATTTTATCAATGAAAACTGGCCCAAAAAAGCATAAATAGGACAACTTAAGCATAACTAACTGAAAGGACAGAAGTACTGATATACAAATAAATATGTAAAAACTGGAAAAGAATTAATAATTATAAACAAACAAACATCTGAAGGTAAGATATATAAAATAAGGTTATTTATGTTAAAAAATATTTAACTCTTATTCAAATTTTATAGTCTCTAGTAAAAATAACCTCCAAAGGGCTAAAGGCTCCGTTAACCATTATAATTACTTCAACTGAATCTAACTGAGAATATATATATCAGATACATAAAAAATAACATTCTCCTTTTCAAAGTAATAGAAGAAATCACAAGGGGAAATACTGATAGATATAGATATATAAAAATCAAGTAAAAGTTAAAACCTAGAAAGGCTATAAAGTCAGATTTGGGAACATTTATTTCCGATTTAAATTAAAATCCAAGTTATCTGAAGAAATCATTCAAATTTTTACCAAAAAATCTATAAAGTACCATCACTAAACAAAAGGAAAATTCATTAACAGGATAACAAAAGGACAAGACTAGAAATGAATGCTCATATTTTGCTATAGAGACATAAACTATAGCAAATTTGAAGTAACTTGTAAGAAAGAAAATTATTTTGTTTAATATTATCACTGCAACCAGTGTCATACTAAATAAACCTGGAATATTTGTACTCTTCAAGATTATAAGTAGTTGCAACTTTTATGAAATTCACTGTAGTTATATGTATGATATGATTATAGGTATGATAAGTTTTAAAGTTATCTTGTGATAAAGTTATTTCTCACTGTTAAAATCCACTGAAAATAGATACTGATATTGCTAGGACAGTATCAAAATAGTATCAAAATAGAGAAATGATTAAAAAACATGAGTCTCTAAATAATATTAGGCAGCAACTAAACTATTGTTCCATGTCAAAAAACAAGTAAATGTTTATCATATGCCATTAAACAAAAAAAGCCAAACACAGAACTATAGGTAAAGTCACTTCCCCAGCAGTCCAGTAGTTAAGACTTTGCCTTCCAATCCAAGGGTGCAGGTTTGATGCCTGGTTGGGAGTAAGATTCCATACGCCTCATGGCCAAAAAATCAGAACACAGACAAGAGAAACAATACCGTAACAAATTCAATAAAAACATTAAACATGACCCACATCAAAAAAACAGACCTGTAGGTACTTTGATTGCAATTATGAACAAAGGCAGATAAGCATAAGGACAAATTCTGAAAGGTCACACCAGAGCAAAAACTGATGTTTGGAATAAGTGGAGGAATGATTATTTTATCTTCAAATTTCTCATATTTGTATTTGTAAATTACAAACTTACAAATTTGTAACTTGTAAATTTGTATTTGTAAATATTATAAATTACAAATATTATTTGTATTTGTATATTAAAGAGAAAGAGAGGAATTTCACTTGATCACATACAGGCTTGAGGTTGTGCTCTTGCATTCTACCTTAGTATGGTTCAGGACTGGCTTAACTTGAATGCAAGGTAAGTCACTTCAGTTGTCTGACTCTCTGTGACCCTGTGGACAGTAGCCCACCAGGCTCCTCTTCCACTGGTTTCTCCATCCAAGAGTACTGGAGTGGATTGTCATTTCCTCCTCCACGGGATCTCCCCTACCCAGGAATCGAACACATGTCTCTTCTGTCTCCTGTACTGGCAGGCAGGTTCTTTACCACAAGCACCACCTGGGAAACCCTGCCCTCCTTCAGGGAATCTTTCCAACCCAGGGATCAAAACCAGGTCTCATGCATTGCAGGCAGATTCTTTACTGATTGAGCCACCAGGGAAGTCCAAGAATACTGGAGTGGGTAGCCTATCCCTTCTCCACCGTAACTTCCCAACCCAGGAATTGAACCAGGGTCTCCTGCATTGCAGGTGGATTCTTTACCAGCTGAGCTACCAGGGAAGTTCCATCAATGTAAGTTTGCATTTTAAATTTAAATACCTCTCCTACGGGGAAAAAGTTCAGAGTATTCACCTTAGTTGGTAACTAAAAGCATCTCAGATTTGGAAGTTACCACAGTCTAAGGTCACTGAAGTTAATTACTTTATGCCATTGTGACTAGGTCCCAAGGCGTTTTCAACCCAAGACAAGTCTGTGCACTGTGCCTATGCTTGGTAAGAGGAAAGCTCCCACATGAGAGCCAACGCAGTTCCTCTCCTCCCAACTCATCGACGCACTATTGCATAAGCAAAGACACGCATGTCCCCACAGGCACCAAAAGGCTGTGGTACACATCCAAATAAAAAACAAGAGACACTGTGGCATCTCTCCTATGTCACAGTAATCAGTCCTTTCTTAGCATCTCAGGGTGTGACTGCCTGATGGATAGATTAACCTCACTGAACGGCATGTGGGATCTTAGTTCCCTATCCAGTGATTGAACCTGCACCCCCTAATTTGGAAATGTGGAATACTAACCACTGGACTATCAGGGAAGTCTTCCATCTCAGGGTTTCAATACCCCAGATCCAAGTTCCCATGCTTCTCTTCTTCCCTCTGTACAGCCTTCCTGTTAACCAATTATATCAAGCCTTCCCTGGCAGCTCCGTTGGTAAAGAATCTGCCTGCAATGCAGGAGACCCAGGTTAGATCCCTGGGTTGGGAAGATCCCCAAGAGGAGGGCATGGCAACCCACTCCAGTATTCTTGCCTGGAGAAACCCATGGACAGAAGAGCCTGGCAGGTTACAGTCCATGGGGCCGCAAAGAGTTGGACACAACCAAGCGACTAAGCACATGCCTCTGTTTAAAACTTGAACTCCACAAGGTGAGGGTTGTTCCTTTTTGTACAATATTACTCAAACCAAAATGCAATAATTAACATATTTTATAAACATCCACTAATAAAAATTAGAAGGGACACTGGGGAGGCAATTTGACCAAGTGCAGTTCCCAACCAAACTGATTTACAGCACTTAAATGACCCAAATGCAATCAATACAACCTAGATGAAAAGTGTCACTGGATTTGGAATTGTCCGCTCACATGGACTTCATTTACTAAATGTTTGACCTAAGAGGCAGTCTGCTATTTTGCTTAAGAGCTCAGGGACTGGAATCAAAGCTACTTGGGTTACAATCAAGGCTCTGCCATAATATTTTTTTGTTTTGTTTTTAACTTTTATCTAGTTCCTAAATCTACATGACTTTATTTCCCCCATCTTAGTATGGGAAAACTGAACCATTCCTCAAACACTGGGTTTGTTGTGAGAAGTGTTTACTGAGGTTGTTCAATGAGGATAGCAAGCAAATGTAGTGCTTGGAATGGATTGAACACGCTAACTCTGCTATTGCGACTGCTGCAACTGTCGATAACTTTCACAGCGATGTAAAAGGCATTATGGTAGGTACTATGATCAGATAAGGGCTCCCCAGGAGGCGGAGTGGTAAAGCATCTGCCTGCCGATGCAGATGGGTTCGATCCCTGGGTGAGAAAGATTCCACGGAGTAGGAAATGGCAACCCACTCCAGTATTCTTGCCTGGAAAATTCCACGGACAGAGGAACCTGGCAGGTTATAGTCCATAGGGTCACAAAGAGTCAGACACAAGAGAACACACACAACAATGATTGGTTTTTTTAAAAATCTACTATAAGGAACAAATTCACTTTGGGAGTTTAGTAAAACATAATACTTTTCTTGTGCTTCTCAATGTTTAAGATGATTTAATGAATTTGAATTTCCAACTCAAAAAGGCATTAGTTAAGTACATTCTCTTTTTTTTTTTTTTAAGTAAAGTACATTCTTATCAAGGCTTCCCTGGTGGTCAGACAATAAAGCAAGAGACCCAGGTTCAGTCCCTGGGTTGAAAAGATCTCCTGGAGAAGGGAACGGCTACCCACTCCAGTATTCTTGTTTCGAGAATTCCAGGGATAGAGAAGCCTGACAGGCTCCCAGTCCATGGGGTCACAAAGAGTCGGATAGGAATAAGCGACTAAGAGACACACACATTCTTATCAAGTCATGCCTTAATTTCTGCCTTGCATCAGAAAAAAAAAGTCAAACTTTCAGATGACTAAAACTTTTTCTTGCCTTTGAAGATAACAGAACATTTCTCATACTTGCCGTTAAATCAGATCTCAGAATTTGAAGTTACACGATCAAGTATTTAAAAGATATGCTTGATTTTTACTTTCCACTTCAATGATACTTAAAAATATTAATACCCAAACAAGACTGAGATAAAAACAGCATTTATAAAAAAAAAAAGGCATATGATTCCAGGTTGCTAATTAATATATTATGTGAAAATACTACTAAGCTATATTATCTGTTCACTCTGCCCAAAATAATCAAGAAAAATATCCACCTCTACACCTTTGTTTCTATTTTTTCTATATAAGAGATCACTTTCTCCCTTATCAAACTTTTATTAAAGATTTAATTCAGGTGTCAACTTTTTTAGAACAAATTCCTGAGTGTCCCAGTCCTCACAGGTCACTTCTCTGAACTCTTCCAATGACGTATCTTAACTGTTTGGCAAATAACCCGATGTGGTAGATGTCCTCTAAAATGGCCTCCAAAGATCCCACCATCAGATATTCACACCCTTCTGTAATCCCCTCTCCTAAGAATGGGATGAACTTAATGACCTGCCTCTAATGAACAAAACAGGACAAAACTAATGAAAGGTCACCACTGAGATCAGGTTTAAAAAGTTTTACCCCTGTCTTGCATGCCCTCTCTCGCTCTCTGATGGAAACTACCCATGTGAGCTACCCTCTTATCCTACAGGGAGGACCCCATGGCAAGGAGCTGAGGGCAGTCTTTTGCCAACAGCCAACAAAGAACTCAATCTTGACAACAACCACGTGAGTAAGAAAGTGGAGCTTCTTCAGGCAAGCCATGCCACAACCACAGACCCAGTCAGCACCTCGACTGTAGACTTGTGAGTCAGAGGACCTAGTTTAGTTGTACCGGGATTCCTGACTCTCAAAAAGTGTGATTTACTAAATGTCTGTTATGTTTCAACACTAAGGTTTAGAATAAATTTTCATGCAACAGGTTCATTTCACTGCATATTCGGTCTCTACAGTGTGAAAGTGTTAATCGCTCAGTTGTGTACGACTCTTTGCAACCCCATGGACTGTAGCCCACCAGGCTCTTCTGTTCATGGGATTCTCCAGGCAAGAATACTGGACTAAGTAGCCATTTCCTGAGGATCTTCCCAGCCTAGAATAGAATGCAGGTCTCCTACATTGCCGGCAGATTGTTTACCATCCGAGCCACCAGGGAAGCCCATTCATTCTCCATAACTATTAATTTCATCATGATAATTAAATCAATAAAGTTAATCAGGTGAATGAATTACGAAAATTAAAAGAAATTGAAATTGAATTCAAGACTCTAAAGAAGTTATTGATAAAGCACACACTGCACCAAAGAATAAACTGACAAACATTTAAGCTCTAACACTTTTTAATTCAACAAATCATCTTTCAATCCCTATTAGGTAATTATACTCCATGCTTAAAGCTAACCATTGGAAGCCTGATAAAATAATTCACATTGTAACCGTTACTACGTGAATCTGTGATGTTTTAATTCTGCAAATCTCAACTCATCTATTGAGTTTACTATACAAAAGCTGAATATGTTTGGCACAGATCATAAGGAAGAAAGTTTAGAAGGCATATTTCTAAGATGGAATAGAACAGACTTAGAGCGGAATTGTGAATGGCTCATATCCTACAGCAGGAGGAGACAGATGTATCACTTCCCTGAGGATTTCACAATATGGCAGATGAAAAAGACAATAAAACAAGTAAATGAGCAAAGAGAAAATAGCAACTTGTTGGAATCAGTGCTGTGATGGAAATAAGCAGGCTACTGACACAAATAATGGATACGGGGTAGGCATAATAGTACAGTATTCAGGGAAGACCTCTTACATTTCCCTGGTGTAAAATAACAAACGCCCATGATCTTTGTCCAATTTTATACTGGGTTGCTACTCTCTGCGTGTCAATCTGTGAAAGCTGCTTACACTGAGTAAATTAGGTTTTGTCTGTGATATGAGTTGCAAAAAGCATTCTCTAGCTCAATGTCTCTTGTGGCAATTTTGGTCATGTAAAAATAGTTTTCTTTTATGTAGTAAGTAAAATTTATTACTCTTTTCCCCATGGTTCCTGGTTTTTATCATAGTTAGGAAAACTTTCTTCATGCTGAAGTCATATAAAATTCTCCCCTGATGTCTTCTAGTACTTTTAAGGTTTGTGTTTTAGATTGACATCTATGGTTCGTTTGAAGTTTCTGCTGGTGTAAGCTGTGAGGTATGGATCCACTTTTTCTCCAGATGGGTACCCTGCTGGCTCATAATTATTTACAGAAAAATCTATTTTCCCCTAGTGATATTACATGCCACTACAATTCACATGTGTATTCTATATTCTTTTCCATTAATCTTTTCATTCATGCCCAGAACCACACCATCTTAATAACTGAGACTTAATATGTTTTAATCTCAGGTGGGGCTAATTTCCACATAATCATTCTCCTTTGGCTGAATTTTCCTGGCTATTGGTGTTTATTTCCTATGACAATAGAAGATCAGTCTATCTAGTTCAAAAAAATCCTGTAGATATTTTTTTGTGTCACACAAATTCATAGAATAAATCAGGGCAAATGGACAAAATGCTTAGGCTTTTCATGATGCATTATTTCAACTATTGAAGTATTCTTTTGGGATCATCAGAAGTTTTTCATAGTTTTTTTTCCCCCCAAACAGAAGTGTGCATATTTCTTACTAAGTTTATAGTTATTTAGATATCCTTTTTGATGTTGAAAATCAGGGATCTTTCTTCCATTAGGTCTTCTAAGTGGTTGCAACTTTGTATTATACACAAGCTATTGATTTTGTATAGTAATTTATCTTTACCACCATTTGGAATTCTTTTTTACTCTTTGTAAGAATTTTCAGCTGACTCTCTTGGTTTTCCAGGTATGCAGTCATGAAAGCTGCAAATCATTTTCTGTTTTTTACATCTCTGATTTCCCTCTCATGTCTAATGGAATTGGTTAGTACTCCAGAACAACGTTAAATAAGAGTTGTGATTCATATGACCCAGCAATCCCACTCCTGGGCATACACACCGAGGAAACCAGATCTGAAACAGACACTTGTACCCCAATGTTCATCGCAGCACTGTTTATAATAGCCAGGACATGGAAGCAACCTAGATGCCCATCAGCAGACGAATGGATAAGGAAGCTGTGGTACATATACACAATGGAATATTACTCAGCAATTACAAAGAATTCATTTGAATCAGTTCTAATGAGATGGATGAAACCGGAGCCCATTATACAGAGTGAAGTAAGCAAGAAAGATAAAGACCAATACAGTATACTAACACATATATGTGGAATTTAAAAAGATGGTAATGATAACCCCATATGCAAAACAGAAAAAGAGACACAGATGTACAGAACAGACTTTGGGACTCTGTGGGAGAAGGCGAGGGTGGGATGTTCAGAGAGAACAGCATTGAAACAAGTATACTATCAAGGGTGAAACAGATCACCAGCCCAGGTTGGATGCATCAGACAAGTGCTCGGGCCTGGTGCACTGGGAAGACCCAGAGGGATCAGGTGGAGAGGGAGGTGGGAGGGGGGATTGGGATGGGGAATACATGTAAATCCATGGTTGATTCATGTCAATGTATGGCAAAAACCACTACAATATTGTAAAGTAATTAGCCTCCAACTAATAAAAATAAATGGAAAAAAAAAAAAAGTTGTGATTCAGTTCAGTCGTTCAGTCAAATCTGACTGTTTGCAACCCCATGAACCGCAGCACCTATCCATCACCAACTGTTGGAGTCTCCCCAAACCCATGTCAATTGAGTCAGTGATGCCATTCAACCATCTCATCCTCTGTCATCCCCTTCTCCTCCTGCCCCCAATCCCTCCCAACATCAGAGTCTTCTCAAATGAGTCAGCTCTTCACATCAGGTGGCCAAAATATTGGAGTTTCAGCTTCAACATCAGTTCTCCCAGTGAACACTCAGGATTGATCTCCTTTAGGATGGACCGGTTGGATCTCCTTGCAGTCCAAGGGACTCTCAAGAGTCTTCTCCAACACCACAGTTCAAAAGCATCAATTCTTCAGCGCTCAGCTTTCTTCACCGTCCAACTGTCACATCCGTACATGACTACTGAAAAAACCATAGCTTTGACTAGACAGACCTTTGTTGACAAAGTAATGTCTCTGCTTTTTAATACGCTGTCTAGGTTGGTCTTAACTTTCCTTCCAAGGAGTAGGCATCTTTTAATTTCATGGCTACAATTACCATCTGCAGTGATTTTGGAGCCCAAAAAAATAAACTCAGCCAATGGACATCATTGTCAGGTTCTAAAATGAGCAACAATGCTTCTAGCGTTTACACATTAAGTATGATACTGGATTTTGGATTAAAATACATATATTTTATCATGTTAAAATAACTACTTAGTCACAATTAGAGATTTTTCTGTTTTAAAGTATGAACTTTAAATTAAATTTTGTTGCCAATCATGTGCTTTTTCCTCCTTAAATGTAATGTTGACAGATATCCTTTTATAGAACCATTACTATACTCCTGAAATAAACTCCCTTAATCAGGATATTTTATTCTTTCAATGTGTGCTAAATTCTGTTAACATTTAATTTAGGACTTTGTGTAGTTATTTGCATGAATATGACTATGAATGATCTAAAGTTTCTTTTTAATTGTAACCATTATTAAGTTTTGACATTAACATCATGTTCACATCATTTTAAAACTTGATACACTTCCTTTTCATATTCCCTGAAATAGTTTAAATACCATTGACATTAGGTTTTAAAGGGTTTAGTAGAATTTTCTTCTGAAATCATTAGGACCTAGTGTTTTTGTCAATGGGAGTATATATTTCTCTGCCCTCCTAGCCAATGCCATCTTAATCTGTCTTTATTTTCTCTATATAAAATATAGAGAACCTTTTAGTAAATTATCTCTCTCTAGAAATTTAACCATTTTATTCAATTTGTCCAATTATTCATCTGGAGTTTAGAATGCAAACTCTCTTACAAGATAAATTTCTAGCATTTTGAGGTATTTTTCCTATTATCCTTTCTTACATTATGTATTTCTTTCTGCTCTCTACATTTTTTTGTAATCTTATTTTAGTTTTTCTAAGGGAAAAGTACTATTCATCTCTTCTTTCACTTCTTTCTGCCTTTATGTTTCTTAGTTATATCATTTTGCTTTGCATAGATGGATTTTGTTGTTTTCTTCTAGCTTCCTAACTTACTACTCAAAGTAGTAAATGCATAATTTTTCTTCTGGAAGTTATTTATCTGTTATCATTGGTACTGAAACAGGCTGTATTTTTATTATATTTATTTTCTATATTAATCTTAGTTTGGATTTCCTTTTTGACATGACTTTGAGAGAAACATGTTTTAATTTGTTATTTTCAATTTTATGCCCTTAATAATTTGTAGTTTTACAGTATTGTGATTAGTGCAATTTTCCTTGTCATACTGCAAATGTTTCATTTCTATTAACATTCCATGGTCATTAGAGAAGATGTACTCTCTGTTTTAAGGAAACAGTTTTATACATCAATTAGATTCATCTGTATAGTAATATTAACTAGGTCTTAGAAATTTACATATTTTTGGCCACTTAGTCTGTTATGCACTATGGAAGAAAATTAAAATTCTTCATTCTAAATTGCTTATTTTTTCTTGTTTTATGAATAGTACATAGATATATTTCATTGTTAGACCTTTGCTATGAATGCTTCAGTCCTTTTAAAGTGTTATTTTATCTTGTTTAACATTATAAACTGCTCTTTTTGTTTCATTTAAGGTTAATTTGACTTAAAGTCAGATGCTTTATATCATCTGGATCATGACTGTAGCTTACTTTTAACTTGCATTCGAAATCGTTGTTCAGTTGCTAACTTGTGTCCGACTCCTTGCAACCCCATAAACTGTAGCATGCCAGACGTCCCTGTATTTCACTATCTCCTGGAGTTTACTCCAACTTATATCCTTTGAGTCTATGATGCCGTCTAACCATTTTATCCTGTCACACCCTTCTCCTCCTTCCCTCAGTCTTTCCCAACATCAGGGTCTTTTCCAGTGAGTTGACTCTTCACATCAGGTGGCCAAAGTATTGAAGTTTCAGTTTCAGCAACAGCCTTTCCAATAAATATTCAGGGTTGATTTCCTTTAGGATTGACTGGTTTGATTTCCATGCTGTCCAAGGGACTCTCGAGAGTCTGCTCAAGCACCATAATTTTAAAGTATCAATTCTTCGGCACTCAGCCTTCTTTATGGTCCAATTCTCACATCCATACGTGACTACTGGAAAAACCACAGCTTTGACTATACGGACTTTTGTTGACAAAGTAATGCCTCTGCTTTTTAACATGCTATCTAGGTTGGTCATAGCTTTTCTTCCAAAGAGCAAGTGTCTTTTAATTTTGTGACTGCAGTCACCATTTGTAGTGATTTTGGAGTCCAAGAAAATAAAGTCTGTCACTGTTTCCATTGTTTTCCCATCTATTTGCCATGAAGTGATGGAACCAGATGTCATCATCTTCATTTTCTAAATGTTGAGTTTTAAGCCAACTTTTCACTCTCCTCTTTCACTTTCATCAAGAGGCTCTTTAGCTCATCTTTGCTTTCTGCCATTAGAGTGATATAATCTGCACATCTAAAGTTGATATTTCTCCTGGCAATCTTGATTCCAGCTTGCGCTTCAGCCAGCCCAGCATTTCACATGATATACTCTGTAATGTAAGCTAAATAACAAGGATGACAATAGACAGCCTTGATGTACTCCTGTGCCAATTTGGAACCAGTCTGTTGTTCCATGTCTAGTTCTAACTGTTGCTTCTTGAATTACATACAGGTTTCTCAAGAGGCAGGTAAGGTGGTCTGGTATTCCCACCTCTTCAAGAATTTTCCATATTTAAATAAATGTACTTACTTTATCTGCCATTCTCTCTCGCTCTACTGTCCCCCTTTTGTAACATTTATTGTTTCTACTGTCAGCACAACTATCATTACAGTCTATTTTGTTGCCCTAGTCCCTATATTTGCTCTACTCCTAAAAGAGTTACATGGATCTTGTGCTCCTGGTTAGTATTTTCACTGTAGTTTTTTCAAACAGCTCTTATATGTTCATAGTTCGTCTTCTTAAAAATTCCTTAAGATATCTTACAGGCATAATATTCCCAGAGTTGAGCATGTTCGAAATCATTTACTATGACTTTTGAACTTGAACATTTTTGCTGGCTATAAAATTCTTGAGTCACACTCTTTCTCTGAAGATTTTGTACATGTTGCTCCACTATCTTCTACCCCTGAACAGTTACAGAGCAGTTTAAGGTCACATTAATCTTTTTCTTTTAAAAGTGACATTTTTCTTGGCCACCCAAAGGATTCTTTCACTATTTCCAATGTTAAGCATTTAACAGGGATGTTTTCACGTTGATGGCTCTGTGGCAATTTTCACTGGGCTTGGTAAAAGCCATGTCTTTATTTTGTCACATAATTTCCGTTTCATTTATTAGCAACTCCAGTAATATGCATGGTTGACTTCATTTGCCTGTATTCTGTAGTTACAATTTTATCTATAATCTTATTGAACTCTTTATATTTGTTTCATTTTGCTCACTTTTCTCATATCCATCCTCTAGATCTTTTCTATGTTTCAGCATTGTTATTTCTTCTTTTACTGACAAGTTTACCAGGCTTAGCTAACAATTTTTGTCTCTTTCTTGGCTCCATTGCTTTGTTTTGTTTTTCATGAGCTTTCCTTACATGGTGGCTCAGACAGTAAAGAATCCACCTGCAATGCAGGAGACCCAAGGTCAATCCCTGGGTTGTGAAGATCCCTTGGAAAAGCAATGGCTACCCACTCCAGTATTCTTGCCTGGAGAATTCCATGGACAGAGGAGCCTGGTGGACTGTAGCGAAGAGTCAGACATGATTGACTAACACTTTCACTTTCTTTTTTTTTCCTTACCTAGCTTTTGGTATTCTTCTTCATTTCCTCATTATTTTCCTTGTGATTTTCTTTACAAAGATCCTGGGCTGTTTCTTTTTTTTATATCATAGTAGTAGCCCTGGTACTTTTTTTTTCTGTACCAGCTGCTTGCTGGAAATTCATGTGGGGAAGGATCCAGGGGCATGTTCCAGGATAACAGCACTTTTTGTCATGATAAAGGATTTTGTTTATGTGTTTATTTGCACTTCACATTTCCTCAGCCAGTGGACATGGTAGCTGTGGTATATTTCTTAACTATGGCTTATATTTTATTATGATTAACTTATTGTTACTGCTGAGAGCCAAGCTAGGTCTGAGAAAGAGTCTGCACTCTGCTGGTTCACCCCATTTGACCTGTTACAAAAATGGAGGTCAGACACTGCACCAAAGTATGCGTCCCCCTTCTCCAAAAATAATACTCTTTTAGTATATTGACTACACTCTCACTCCATTCTGTTTCATTTCCACATCCTACTGTACAGTATCATAGCTCTGGATAGAATTCATTTTGGGGTGAATTTGGGGTTTTATCAGTGTCCTAGTTTCACCCAAAATGGTTGCTCATATTTTGGTTTCTCTTTCACCTTGTTGTTTTGCATAATTTCTGGGACGAGGATGGAATAATCTGACTATAAACTACCACATTCAAATCAGAGGTCTGATCCTAAATTCTTTCATTTTTAGTCTTAACAATGAACATTCTCAAAATCCACATGTTTTACATGTTTAGGAATTGAGTTGGAAGTACTAAGAAATAACAATAGCCATCTGCTTTGTATCTGGCACTCTGCATACAAATATATTTATTTTATTCTGTAGTCCTTAAAACAGCCCTGCAAATTAGGTATTATTATCTTCATTTTACAAATGAACAGCAGAGCCCAGAATTCAACCTCGCTCTATCTGACTCTAAGGTCCACATTCTTTACTCCAAACCACACACAAATAAGTCCCTCTACTCCAAATATAATTTTTAAATGTTTAATTGTAGTGGAAACAAAGGAATTCCTGATTGATTAGATGGTGGCATTATTTCCTTGTTCTGGAATCTAAATTTCTTTAGTCTCCTCCAAATATTTTTTTAAACACTGGTTACATATAGAAGGAAAAATTTTAGAACAGAAATGGTTGCATGCTATTGCACTAGGACTGCACTTCCTAAACTGTAAAACCACAAAGTCCAACATAACACAACCAATATGCTGTTTGATTTCATCCCCTAAGCAACTGACCAAACACTACTATAAAAGTGTCTGCCAATGGATTTGACAAAGATTAAGAATGTTGATACACCCCTACCTAAAAAATAAACTTTTAATAAACATAAATAATAAGTAGGCGAGCATTCAAATGAAAAAAATATATTTTTGAGAGTAAATTACAAATGTTTCATTTTTAGTAGAACTGATATAATTACTTCATGAATGTTTTAAACTTGTGACATGTATGAAAACTTCAGACACAATCACTATTTCAGTTATAGATAGAAATTAGTGATTGCTACCATATTCATCTTGCCATTCAAATGAAGGAAGCAGTGCACAAATCCTCCCTTCTTTCAAAATAAAATTTTATTTTAAAATTTTAATAGATATCCTCTAAAGACAGCATTAAAAGAAGACACGATAGAAGAGCACTGTATTTCAAATAAAGACTTGAGTTTTTATACCAGCTCTACATTATTCGTGGTGTGAATCTGGGCAAGTTACTTAACCTCGAAACTTCACTGCCTTTGTGTATAAAATAGACTTGGAAATACCTCTCCTCAGTGTTTCTGTGTGACTAACACCTTTGTAAACAGGCTAACGTAGTTTCTAACACAAGTATTTACTGAACCTGAAAAACATGAGCAATTTCTCATTTCTCCTTCCTGCTGCACGAATATGAAAATCACAGTATATTTATATATCATGATATCATGATATTATGATGAGTGATAGCAAACTTAACTTGCTATCAATTTAAAATAGATTGCTACAGACACAAGTTAGCTACATGTAAGCTTCATGGTAACCATAAAGCAAATACCTATCATAAATACATAAAAGATAAAGAGAATATAAGCATACCACTAAATAAAGTCATCAAATCACAAAGGAAGAAAGGAACTATAAAAATAGTTTTAAAACAACCAAAAGACTCAAAGAGCATACCTATTAATAATTACCTTAAATGTAAATGGATTAAGTACTTCAATCAAGAGATACACCATGGCTGAATGGATTAAAACAAATGACTCATCTATTTGCTGCCTATAAGAGAGACACTTTACCTGTAAGGACCTACACAGATAAAAAGTGAAGGAATAAAAAAGACATTTCATGCAAATGGAAACCAAAAGAAAGCTCACACGTCTATACTTTTATCAGACGAAGTGAAGTGAAGTCGCTCAGTCGTGTCCGACTCTTTGCGACCCCATGGACTGTAGCCTACCACACTCCTGGGATTTCCCATGGGACTTTCCAGGCAAGATTACTGGAGTGGGTTGCCATTTCCTTCTCCAGGGGATCTTCCCGACCCAGGAATTGAATCCTGGTCTCCCGCATTGTAGGCAGATGCTTTACCACCTGAGCCACCAGGGAAGTAGACCTCAAAACAAAGACTGTAGTTTTAACAGACAAAAGGGGGTGTTACATAATGATAAAGTGGCCAATCCAAGAAGAATTTGTTACATTTGTAAACACAATAACTGTAGAGAACTTTAATACCCCTCTTACATCAGTGGGTAGATCACTGAGGTGGAAAAATAAATAAGAAAACATCAGCCTGAAATGACATATTAGACCACATAAAATTAACAGATATCTACAAAATACACCATCCAAAAGCAACAGAATACACATTCTTCTCAAGTGGAACACATGGAATACTTTCCAAAATAGATCCCATGTTATGTCACAAAACAAGTCTTATTAACTCTAAGAGTAATGAAATAAGATCAGTTTCATACCAGAAACCAGAAATTAATTATATGAAGAAAACTGGAAAATTCATGAATGTGCTGACTTGCTCAGCCATAGCTGACTCTTTGCGACCGCATGGATTGTAGCCAGCCAGGTTCCTCTGTCCATGGAATTTTCCAGGCAAGAATACTGGAGTGGGTTGCCATTTGCTTCTCCAGGGGAGTCTTCCTGACCCAAAGACTGAACCTGAGTCTCCTGTGTCTCCTGCACTGCAGGCAGATTCTTTACCACTGTGCCACCTGGGAAGCTAAGGACAGATTTAAGTTGCCCTCCCTTTGGCTGTCCACCACTCCTGCCACCGTATAGCCCACAGGTGGAGAGGGCCCTGGCTGGCCAAGTCAGAGCCCAGCAGAGCACAGCTCCAGTGTCCACAGGAAATTCAGTGTTACCTGCTACATCAGTGGTGACCCAAGGCTCCCCTGGGGTAATGAGAAAAGACCAAGTGGGACCTATAAGCAGGCAGGCACCCGGCCCCATCGGTCAGTGTGTGGGCTCTCTCATCCAGCTTATTCACAAAGAACTGGGACAGGTCGGGGTTGCCCCTTGGGTGTCCCTCAGGAGGGTGCTCAGGACATTCCCCCTTCCAGGGCCCCCCTTTCTGACAAGAGCACATTGATTCAGGCCCAGGCATCTTCTTGGGGGTCTGTCCAGCCTTCTCAGTCCTTCAAGGTCCCCTCGTTGTGGTAAGTGAATCAGAACAGCCAAGAGCTGCATTTTCTTTATTAGCCTCTTATTTTTATTGGCTTACTCCATTAAGTCTTGGTAGTTACAGACCCTGAAAGGCCTCCTCTATCAAGGTTGACAAGGATGAAGATAAAACAACATGCTAATGAACAACCAATGGGTCAAAGAAGAAATAGTGATAAAAAGAGTAACTTAAAAAATATCTTGAGAAGAATGAGGATGAAAATGTAACATACCAAAATTTATGGATTACAGCAAATGCAGTTATAAGAGGGAAGTTCACAGTAATAAATGCCTACTTCAAGAAACAAGAAAAACCTCAAATATACAACTTAAGTTTACACCTCAAGGTACTACAAAAGGAGCAAAGGTCAAAGTTAGTAGAAGGAAGGAAATAATAAAGATTACAGCATAAATAAATGAAATAAAGACTTAAAGAACAAAGAAAGGATCAATTAAACTAAGAGTTGGTTCTTTGAACAGAAAAATAAATTGATAAATGTTTGGATGAACCAAGAAAAAAGTGAGAGGACTCAAAGAATTAAAATCAGAGATGAAGGAGGAGACTTACTACTGGTACCATGGAAATACAAAGGATGATAAAAGGCAATTACAGTTACTGGAAACACTGGATAACCTAAAAGAAATGGATACATTGGGAACATACAACCTATAGAGACTGAATCGTGATGAAAAAGAAAATCTTAACAGACTGATTACCAGCAAGGAGATTGAATCAGTAATCATAAACCTCCTAATAAACAGAAGCCCAGGGCTAGAGAGCCTCACTAGTGAATTCTACAAAACATTCAAAAATAAAAACAGTCCTTCTCTAATTCTTCCAAAAGGTCTAAGGGGGGAGGGGATCTCTTCCAAACACATTCCATATAAGACCAGCATTACCCTGACACCCAAACCAACAAGAATGACACACACAAAAAGTTACAGGCCAGTATTTCTGTTGAACACAGATGCAAAAGTCTCAACAAAATATTAGCAAACCAAATTAAACAATACATTAAAAGTATTATACACCATGGTCACAAGTAACATCATACTTAATGGTGAAAAGCTGAAAGCTTTTCCTCTAAAATCAGGAACAAGACAAGAATGCCCACTCCACCACTTTTATTCAACACAGTAATGAAAGGACCAGTCAGAGCAATTAGGCAAGTAAAAGACATAAAAGGCATCCAAATTGGAAATGAAGAAGTACAGCTGTCATTGTCTGAAGATGACATCAATATTATATACAGAAGACCTTAAAGATGCCATCAAAAACTTGTTAAAACTCAAACAAATTCAGTGAAGTTGCAGGATACAAAATCAATTTGCAAAAATCTGTTGTTTCTTACTTATACGAATAACAAACTATCAGAAAGAGAATTTTTAACATCTCATTTACAGTTGCATCAGAGATGAAATACTTAAGCATAACTTAAACCAAGGGGATAAAAGACTTGTACATTGAAAACTACAAGATAATAATGAAAGAAATTGAAGATGACAAAAATAAACAGAAAGATGTCTGTACTCATGGATAAGAAATACTGACACTGTTAAAATGTCCATACTACCCAGAGTAATATACAGATTCAATACAATCCCTACCAAAATTCCAATGGCATTCATTGAAATAGAACAAACAGTCCTATAATTTGTATGGAAACAAAAAAGACCACAAATAGCCACAGCAATTTTGAAGAACAACAAAGCTGGAGGCATCACACTCCTTGACTTCAAGTCATATTACAAAGGTATACTAACTTAAACAGTATGGTATTGGTATAAAAAAGGACACATGGAACAACAGAACAGAATAGAGAACCCAGAAATAAACCTACACTAATTCGTGACAAAGGAGCCAAGAAAATACAATGGAAAAGGGAGAGTCTCTTCAATAATGACATTGAGGGGAAAAAAAAAAAGAAACTGGACCACTATCTTATACTACATGCAAAAGTTAATTCAAAATAGATTAAAGACTTAAACATAAGACCTGAAACCATAAAATGCCTAGAAGAAAGCAAAGATGATAAGCTCCTTGACATAATTCTTGGCAATGATTTCTTGGTTCTTATAGCAAAAGCAACAAAAATAATAATAAATAAGTAGAACTCTATCAAACTAAAAAGCCTCTGTACAACACAGATAATCCAATAACAAAATAAAAAAAACAACCTACTGAATGGGAGGAAATGACAGCACATCACCTATCTGATAGGAAGCTAACTCAATACAGCTCAGTAGTGAAACAAACAAACAACTGATTAAGAACTGGGAAGAATATCTAAAACAGACATTTTCCAAAGAAGACAAACAGATAGCCAACAGACACAGGAAAAGATACCCAGCATCATTATTCATCAGGGAAATGCATATCAAAACACAAGATATCACCTCACACCTATTAAAACAGCTTATGAAATAGCCATTTTATCAGAAGGCATTGTGTACCCTGCAGAGAGGGCATATTTTATTGGATTACACAATTTGAGTATTCTCAGCTTTTTCAAACCCTGATCATAAAAAGTCTACAATTTAGTAGGAAGAAAAAAAGGAGTTTAGTAAGAAGAAAAAATATCTAGTCTAAATCTACAATTTAGTCGGAAGGGGAAAAAAGTGCAAATAAGATTATGTGAGATAAGTTCAGGGCAAACAAAGCCACTGGAGTTTTAGAAAGAGTACCTCATTCACCTGGGACAAAAGCCTAGCAGTTAGACACACGGATTTTTGAAGGAGAGACAGCCTGTGTTCTACTACCGCCCAACCACTTGGTATATGGCCTTGGGCAATTTACTTAAACTCCTTTATCCTCAGATTCCCACCTGTAGAACAGACCTTCCCAGGGTTGTAGAGAGGATTTAACACACCATAAGTCTCAGCACTCAGGACCCAGGAGTTAAGAATAATATCACTATCAGGATCTAAGTCACACAGTTAAGGACAGAATACTATTACATCTACTCTCATTTCTAGCAAAGACATGCTGTCAGTTCCCCCTTAAATGTTATGTTCATGGTGACTTAAACAAGCAAACAAAAACCTACTTGCCTTTAGCCCTAGCTCAGATATGTTTGGAAGAAAAGAAGTAGTAAGGTATTAGTAAAAGCAATAAAAATATAACAACACACTTGACTGCACTATGAACTACGTAATCTAATTACTTGTTTTGGTTCTTAGTGCTTAGTCACTCAGTTGTGTCCAACTCTTTGCAACCCCATGGACGGTAGCCCACCAGACCCCTCCGTCCATGGGGATTCTCCAGGAAAGAATATAGGAGTGGGTTGCCATGCCCTCCTACAAGGCGATCTTCCCTACCCTGGGGTCAGCTCAGGTCTCACTTGCCTTTAGCTCTAGCTCAGATATGTTAGGAAGAAAAAAACAGAAGTAGTAAGATATTAGTAAAGCAATAAAAATATAATAACACACTTGACTGTACTATGTACTAGGTAATCTAATCACTTGCTTCTAGGAGTCAGGATTATTTTCATTCTAAACTGAAAATGCTGCTTCCTGTTTAAATTTTAGTTCTTAATTTAGAAATAAAAAGATGTAAGGAAACATGCAGATCTTTCAGGTAGTTTATTTTTCTAGGGCAGGATATTTTACTTCGCTTCTATCTTCTGGCATTCAGTCCTGTGAACTGATTCAGACCTGGGTTGAATTTCCCCAAAACCACAAAGTCGAGTGATGGCGCCTAGGAAGCTCGTGACTAATTTTAACCTTAAAAATAAGCATCTGTGCCAGAAATCTGTAGCAAAATGAGGCAACATCAAAGTTGTAATGAACTGAGACAAAGAGAACAACAACAAAAGTACCTATCAATATTTAGAGCTACAAAATTAGCATTAAACATCATTAACACTTGAACTTAAATTTCTAAGAGCAGTTTTATATGCTACCCACTCTTTCACACTCTCCATATTAGATATGACAGGGAGCTTGGGAAAATGTCAATACAAAGATTTTTAATTCTGCTGTTGACTATGTAAAAAAAGAAAATGAACTACCTTTTCCATAAAATGTCTCAACACAAGACTATATTGTTTCCAAAAAATTGCTATAATCAAACATTCTTTTTTTAAGGGTAGAAAAATATTTTAATGCTCATTTAGAAAATAATGAAATGAAGTGATGATCCACATGTAATATTTTAAATAATGTTTTGATATAATGTTAATTCTTTCTGGAATTACTCAAAATGTATGCGTAGGGAAAAAGAGTACAATACAAAACAACTATCTCATGTACTATCCATTTGAAAAAAAAAGGAGAGAGAGGAGATTGAAGGGAGGGAAGACAAGAAACAAATGAAATATGCCAAATTTTAACAGTGAGATTGTTAGAACTTTGCTGGCTTTGTTGTTCTCTATATTTTCACACTGTCTCCACATTTTCTACAAGGTGCAAAGTTGGTTTCACAAGCAAATAAATGAAAAATCTTGTATCTGAAGTATTATCTGTCAAATGGGATAATACTGATGTTTCCAAAGAAATGATAAGTAAGGAAGCCCATATATTTGCTAAAATATTATTTATTTTGGTGTATTAACTCCTACCGCATAACCAATATTCCCTTCATGGATTACGGCAGAAAGTGAAGAGAAACTAAAGAGCTTCTTGATGAGGGTGAAAGAGAAGACTGAAAAAGTTGGCTTAAAACTCAACATATACAAAACTGATAAGATCATGGCACCTGGTCCTATCTTCAGGAAAACAGAAGAGGAAAAAGTGGAAGCAGTGACAAATATTATTTTCCTGGGCCCCTAAATCACTGTGGATGGTGATTGCAGCCATGAAATTAAAAGATGCCTGCTCCCTGAAAGGAAAGCTATTACAATCCTAGTCACTATACTAAAAAAGCAGAGACATCACTTTGCCAACAAAGGTTCATATCGTCAAAGCTGTGACGATATAGTAGTCACAGTATGGATGTAGTCAAGTATGGATGTAGTCAAGTATGGATGTGAGAACTGGACCATAAATAAAGCTGAGCGCCAAAGAATTGATACTTTCAAATTCTGGCACTGGAGAAGACTCTTGAGTGTCCCTTGAACTGCAAGATTAAACCAGTCAATCCTAAAGGAATTCAACCTTGAATATTCATTGGAAGGTCTGATGCTGAAGCTGAAGCTCCAATATATTGACCACCTGATGTGAAGAACTGATTCACTGGAAAAGCCCCTGATGCTCTAGCAAAGATTGAAAGCAAAAGCAGAAGGGGACGGCAGAGGATGCAATGGTTAGATAGCATCACCAACTCAATGGACATGAATTGGAGCAAAGTCTGGGAAACAGTGGAGAACAGAGTAGCCTGGTGTACTGCAGTCTAAGGGATTGCAAAGAGGTGAACAGGACTTAGCAACTGAACAACAGCAAGCAACCAATATGCCATTGAATTTTTGCCACTGAGACAGACTCAACAACAGACTAATTTCTAATGCTAATTTAAGATTTTTTTAACCTCACTCTTTAATTTAAAACCTTTATCAGCTGCAAAAAAAACACTCGTAGATATTCTAGCGGACTTAAGCACATGAAAGCAGTTGTATAGGGAAGGGTTGATGTAATTTATATCAAACACAATCAAGTTTTTCAGGTTAATAAGGAAACATTGACCGGGCAAGCAGAAAGTAGAACACTAGTTTTCATATATCTGAAGCTCTACTGTTCTAGTGCATGAAGGGAAAAAAATATATAAAATTTAATATACAGTAAAGCAATCAACAGGTTTCATATCCCAGGTCAAGACACACTCTCTCCCATCCCTAGAGAATCATCTCTGCCTGCTTGCTCAACTACTCTCCAGCTGCATAGCCTTCTCTGAGGCCTTCCTGAGCCCCTCCCAGTTTGGCCAAGCAGATGGGGATCATGGACAAGCCCTGCCGCTAACCATCTTCCTCAGTTCAAAAATGAGATACAATCAGACTAGCCCCATAGCTCTCAGAAAAGGTGAAAATACTGAGTCACACCAAGACTGAAACATACTTGTCGCTCACACACACACACACACACACACACACACACAGAATATAACTGTCACCAGACTCTCACAAAACTGATAAATGAACTATTAATACATCCTAAAATATTGCTTTGGTTGCATAAATTACATATATCGATTCTGGGGAAACCAATTGTCCACAGTTGTCTGCAACTCAGTAGGGATTATACTATACTACCCTTAAACTTGGTTATTACATTAGCTTTTTACTAATACATGACAGAATATAAGTTTCTTACACCTTTCTACCCATAAAAAATTCATTTCTCTTAGATCAAATGTATGTCAAATACCTAATGACATTCAGTTAGTATAAATTTAAAGAGAGAGAAAACAAAACCTGACACTAGCCTCAGAATTCCTCTCAATGCATGTACCTTTTCCAGAGAATGCAATCCTTTATATTGGTGATCTCTACAGTGAAGTATACATATCCTAAAAGAGTGCATATGGATTTCAGTATGCAAGAAATTTCTGGTTATATTTAATTATCTCAACCAATTTATTTCTGGTGTGTTTTTCAGTTAATATACTTTATAAGAACAACAGTACATGCATGTGATTTTCAATTAATATGTATATTACTACAGTTATATACTCAAGATTTTTATCAGTAAGCATGACTGATTTTAGAAGTTTGAAATTTGATCATCAGAACTAGCAAAGGAAAATTTCTATATAAAAGTCTATATATATAAAAATCAGTGTGCTAATCTCTACCTGAGCAAAAATCTTTACCCAGCTCAAGGCAATATACAATCCATTTCACTTACAGTTAATCGCAAGCACTGCACAGCCAGAAAATAATGCTATAAGGCACTGAAATATTATATATTCTATCAATATTTCCCACAAAGTATTCTTTGATGACTTGAATACATTTGGTTTACAGTCCTCAACTTGATCTTAATCATATTAATTCACTAAATCTCAAAGCTGCAAAGAACATGTGTTAATCACTCAGTCATGTCCGACTCTGTGACCCCATGAACTGTAACCTACCAGGCTCCTCTGTCCATGGAATTCTCCAGGCAAGAATACTGAAGTGGGTAGCCATTCCCTTCTCCAGGGGATCTTCCTGACCCAGGTCAGGAAAGATCAAACCCAGGTCTCTTGCACTGCAGGCAGATTTTTTACTATCTCAGCCACCAAAGAAGCCCAAGAAGAAAGGCTTCCCTGACTAAGAACATGTACCACAAGCTTAAATATATTTTTCAGATTACATTTTAAATTTTATTATTTGTAGTCTTCTTTGAATCAAAGAAAACAATTTTTAATTTCACAGAAACACATTACAAAAAGTCATGTGGAACCAAGTCTTTCTCTCCTGACAAATTTGATCTAGATTTATTGATTATCTATTCTACCAAATGGGCTTCCCCCGTGGCACTAGTAGTAAAGAACCCGACTGTCAATGCAAGAAACTTAACAGATATGGGTTCGATCCCTGGGTTGGGAAGATCCCCTGGAAGACATTGCAACCCACTCCAGTATTCTTGCCTGGAGAATCCCATGGACAGAGGAGCCTGGCGGGCTACAGGCCATGGGGTCACAAAGAGTCAGACACGACTCAAGCGGCTTAGCACGCACACATTCCACCAACTAAGATTATTTGGGGCTGTCTCAGTATCATAATTTTAAATTTCATTTTAAAGGATATGAATAAAGAAAGCCTTGGTTTATAAAATGACTACAGCAAAATTCAACCCCCAATACTTACTTTTCTGACTCTATAATGTTATTCATCCCTGTGTAACAAAAATGGAGCCACTGTCTTTGGGTGAGGTGGTTCAGGTGAAATGAAATAGGAGGCTAATCTCATTTAGGATCCATGTCCCAGATGAATTTTGTCTCTTGGAGGAGGAGAACAAAGTACCCTCACAGATTACATCAACATTTCCCCTACTGACAGTTTCCAAGCAAAGGCATCAGCAGGCACACGTGCGTCACCCACGGGCAGCGGTTCTCACACTTTTCTAACCTTGCCACACTTCGTTGGGCATTTTTCCTTTCTGTTACTTCTTTTCTCAACTTCCTGCTCCTTCTCTGAGTTTTTATTTTCTTCTCTCCTGCCTTACTACACCTTCAAGAGATTATGTCAAACAAGTATACAGCATAATGCACTGTTAGTAAAGGAAAATAAAACTACATTTCAGACTCTTGGTCAGGGTTCATAATATTGATTGTTTTACTGACTATTTACATTAGGAAAACATCACTGGTTCAATATACTGCCTTAGTCTATTTTGGATTTCTCTTGTTTTTAAATATCTGGGACAATTTCTTGTAAGACTGCTTCTTTCTTCAACTCTTTCCAAACAAAAGAATATTTTTTAAATAAAACATTTAAGAAAAGTGATTATGTAGAGGTATTTTTTAAAAGCCATGGTAATCAGAGAAACACGTTAAATCATTGAAAAGACAAGGAGAAAATAATCATTTTAAAGAAGAAAATTTTTCTCTAATTTCTGACAAAACTATATTTTATTTTCTGAAAGACTATACACAAGGAAATAGACATATGTAGTATCTCAGAATTCACGGACAATAAGAAAATGGAACAGAAAATGACAATAGGAAATTCTTTTCTCAAAAAAAGTAGAAAAGAGTGACAAATTTTAGAAAGCATATATGGACTGGTAAGCTAAATTTTCAATTTGAGAAAATAACTGGCTATTGGGTACAGAGTATTTCAATCCTTATAAAAAATATATTCAGACTTCAGTAAACTGCAAGCTTTATGTCATCCAATAATGCAAAATCACTAACAAAAAAACTAAAACTCTTAGGGCTAATAAAGACGTTGTTTTACATCAAGGAAGGTAAGAATTCAGTACATTCAGTTCTACTCAATTCGTATCTGGAGAACTGTAAGCAAGTACATGTTTTAAGAGAGGAAAGTGACCCATTAAAATATATCCAGAGAAGGGCTATAAGGTTGCAAGGCACAGTCATCTGGAAATCATTTCATACAAATATTTAATAACAGGATAATCAGCTTCAAACACTGGTAGCCATGTCATTTATAAGGAAAAGAACTTAAATCAACAGCAATAAAAACAATAAACAGATAAATAGATTTAGTTCAATATAGTAAGCAATTTTCTAGTTCAAGCATACCTTGGCTTACTGTTCTTCACTTTATTATACCTCACAGAGGCATACCATTTTACTCTTTTACAAATTGGAGGTCTGTAGGAACCCTGTGTCAAGTAAGTCTATTGATGACATTTCTCTAACAGCATTTGCTCATTTTGTGTCTCTGTGTCACGTTTTGGTAATTCTCACAATATTTCAAACTTTTTCATTATTATTATATCTGTCATGGTGATCTGTGATCAGTGACCTCTGACGTTACTATTGTAACTCTTTTGGCGGTGCCACGAACCACACCCAGTGAGCTTACTCTGTAAATGTTGCGTGTGTTCTGACTGGCCATTCTCCAGTCTTCCTCCCTCTTTCTAGGCTTCCCTATTCCCGCAAAAATAATAAAATTAGGCCAGCTAATGACTCTACAGTGGCCTTTAAGAGTTCAAGTAAGAGAAAGAGTCAACTGATGCAAAGTTTATTGTTGTCATTTTTTAAACTTGCCACAACCACACCAAGTTTAGCAACTATCACCCTAATCAACACCCTCCACCAGCAAAAAGATTTCCTCATTGAAGGCTCAAATGATGAACAGCACTTTTTAGCAATAAAGTATTTTTAAGTTAAGATATATACATTGTTAGACATAAAGCTACTGCACACTTAATAGACTATAAGAGTGTGTAAACAGAACTTTAATATACACTGGGAAATCAAAAAATTTACAGGACTCATTTTAGTGGGATTACTTGCTTTATAGTGGTGATCTGGACCTGAACCCACAAAATCATCGAGGTATGCTTACAACTAAAACTGGCATAAGATGACATATACTCAGTCACCTGAAATGTTTAAGGACAGTTTAGATGATCAACTTTAAGGCTTGGAATGAATGAATGATTAATGGATCCATTCTTGACATCAAAGATGATGATTGTACAATGAAAGAAATATGGAGAGGATATATTTAGGTGCACATGGAGGTCTATTTGCCTCATAAATGTGGCTAAGTTGAAGGAAGGTTTTGAGAGAAGCACAGAAAAAAATAACAAATGATCTAAGTTTGGATGAAAGAGTTGGGTTGAGCCAAATACAAGAGATAGACAGGATAAGACAGATAGGAGGGAAAACCAAAGAAGACAACACAGGTAAAAACCACTAATATTAGAGAAAAAAACAGTAGTTGCAAGGAACCAAGCATCTAAGCTTGTTTCCACTGCTTTCTAACTCCTAAGCTTCTATGAGCCAGTGCAGCTTGCTATGCTCCACACAGAAGGGCGATTTTTCTCAAAAGGAAGGCTTTTCTCAATCTTCCTTTCCCGTGTATCAAAATCTGAACGCAGACTTACTTCTTGAGCCACTTGACAATAGCTATATTAGATACAGTGCATAGGCTTCGGTGGATTAAAATCTGAAACAATTTAATGAACTACGTTTTGAAACTGTGCAATATGCTAAGAGATATAAACTATGGCTAGTGACCTTCAGGATTTGAGAGCTGACCCTTAAAGCATGCACAAATCTCTAAGTAAAAATCTGCACTGCCTGAAGTGTGAACAGTTTTATCAGCGCTTTGCTAGCCCTCCGGCATCCGGCCCCAGCCTTCCCCTTGGACCTTCTCTCCTACCTCGTCCTCTCACAAATCCTACCCTGGCCCAGCCTCTCTGTTTCCTGCTCCACAATCGTGCTCTGACGCCCCCACCATTATCTTCTGCTCCTGTCTGTGTCATCACCTGGGTGCACACCTTTCTCTGCTGCCTCTTGCTGCCAACCCATCTTTCAAGACCAAGCTGAATGGCTCTTACTCCACGGGGGGCCCTGCAGTGCTACTCCTGGAGTTTTAGAGACTTCATTCAGCACCGCAGACCCTGAGGGATATCCTGTGCTGTCTTATAAACATGACATGTTTTTCCTGCTAGGCTCTGGGCTGGCTGAGAAACGGAGAGTTTGTCATTCATCTTTATTTCTCCTGTCACACCTGTGAAATCACCTTACACAGAGTAGTCTCTCTTATTCAGTTTATTTGCAAATATTCACTGAGCTCCTACTATGTACCAGGCCCTGTTCGAGACGCCAAAGATACGTTGTTTGGGCAGGGGTGGGAGGGGGATAAACCCCCAGCAACCCCTGCCCTCGTGGAGCGTCCACTGGTGAGGAGACGGAGGTCTGAGCAGAAGACTGGAAAGAGGTTCAGGCCATTGCATCAAGAGCATCTTGCAGTCAGCCATCAAACCATGTGATAAACAAAGATGAAGCCCTTGCCACTTTCTATTTCTGTCTCCTGGTGACCCATGGATGTACCCAGTTCCTGGCACGAACCCTAACAACATTGGACATTCCTGAAGTCTTAAGACAAGATGTACTGAAATGCCTCGGCCCCCACGTTGGGGCAGTGGTACTGAGTCACTCCGCTGCAAGGATGTTACCCAATACTGACCACAGGGTTTTCCATGTTATGTTCCAATTTGCCTTTATTGCTAATCAGATGCAGCTGACATTATCATACAAACATCATTCCTCATTATCTAAAACTTACTCTGTCACAGGCATAGTGAAGATAAATTGTTTTCATCTCTTTCCCTATAATCAATAAAGTGAATGTATATTGGGAAGTCAAAAGGGGATGAGCAAGGGTTTTAAGAGATTTAAAAGCTGTGATCAAGCTATGGCGGTAAAATTCCTCGAACCTCCTCTCCTTTTACCATACTATAAGCATCCATCAATATACAAGTCTGCTTTCTAAACATTAAAGTGGTAGAAGAAGATTATCACTGATCGCATTACAAAGTCACCTTAGCATATGGATTGATGAATCTGCGTTAGTAACTGCCTATAATTTGCTCTTCTTTTGGGTCCCTTAATCTTCTTGTCTGACTAGATGGTGACATATCCCATGATATGACCAGGCTGACTGCCCTTCCTTAAAAGGGAAATAAAATGGAATTTCTCTGGTTAAAGCAAAAGACTTCCCACTCTACTGCTCCCAATTTTTCCTTATGCCAAACTTAGTCCATTAATTCTTGCCTGGACTCTGACTCCTGGGGACATTCATTATACAGTCTCATGGGTACAATACTGTTTAAAAAAAAAAAAAAAACAGCATTATCACCAAGATATGGAGTATACAGCACTATTTGGCATTATAATAAATACATGCATCAAAATGGCGTTCAGCAGTACAAATACTTTAGCAAGGAGTTCCAGTCATCCACAAGTCTTAATGTGGCCAAGTTGTAAGAAATGACAACCTGTGAAAAGAGCGGTAGTCTCAAAACTGAAGAGTTGTTTTCATAGACAACCAGGTTGATAAAGTCCAATGACACTACTGTCAGTTATACTTGCATTAAAGGGTTAGTGCACACACATTTTGAAAGTCAGAGGAAACAAATAATTGCATAACACTGTCACGAACTTGTTACTGAGCACACTAACATAGATCATTTTCTTCCTAGTGTGCATACCTAACTGCTTGGCTTGATGCTTCTAACACTACATCAAAATTACCTCTGCAGCAAATAATCTAAATAAGGAAAGTAAAGATTTGAAAATTCCTTTTCAGAATAAACACGTTTTTTCATTTATTTATCTTCCTGGAGTACCTTCCATGTGTAAGCACAGTTCTTGGCAGAACAGATGATCAAACATGAAACCCTTTGAAAGAATCCTGGATGACTGCGGGTATTATGGGCTTCACCAGTGGCTCAGTGGTAAAGAATTCAACTGCAATCCAGAAGACCCAGGTTCAATCCCTGGGTCGGGAAGATCCCCTCAAGAAGGGCACGGCAACTGACTTCAGTATTCTTGTCTGGGGAATTCCATGCACAAAGGAGTCTGGCGGGCTATAGTCCCAGGGGTTGCAAAGAGTTGGACACAACTGAAGCAACTTAGCATGCACATAGATATTTATAATCCCATTAAGAAAAAGAAAATAAGAATAACTTTCTCAAGTTGTAAACAACTGATACACATATTTTATGCAGAAAACCTCAAGCTTACAGCTTGACAAATTTATCATCCCACCTAATTATCTGCTCATTTCCATATAAGTGTTAGTCACTCGGTCATGTCCAACTCTGTGACCCAAGTACTGTAGCCCATCAGGCTCCTCTGTCCATGGAATTCTCCAGGCATCAATACTGGAGTGGGTTGCCATTCCCTTCTCCAGGAGGTCTTTCCAACCAAGCATCAAACCGCAGGCTCTTGCATTGCAGGTAGATTCTTTGCCCTCTGAGTCACCAGGGAAGCCTCACCCTTTCCTTAATGTCCATGTCAAACAATATGTTTTGAAGGTTAATTAGATCATCCTCCGAATACTGTGCTTCAGCATCATCTAGTCAGCATTTCTGAGTGATACATCTACCATTATAAATGTAAAATTTCTCAGATATAAAGTTCTTTTTATTTGCTATTGGTGTCAATGCTGTTTTTCTTGTCAAACCAAGATTGTTCCCTTTTCTCTTTTTAACGAAGATCTTTTCCAAAAGATTCTTTTGTACTCTTCACAACATCTAAATTATGATAACTATACAATAATATTTTAAAAAATACTAAGTATAGTAATATAATTATTATTTTATATAATTATATTTAAATATTATTTTATATAAATTATATGATCATATAATTTCTCAAGAAATAACCTCTCGAGAAACAATCAGTAGAAAAAATAGATTCCTTTGTTGCTGAGTCCCCAGTGGCTAACAGATTAAATGTCACCAAGAACCAAATTTGCTTTCTATTGGGTAGGTTAAATTATTAAAAGAATCATGAAAGCAGATGTTTATCTTCAACTACACCCAGATAGAACTGGGAGTAGTTTAAAATTTATTGTATGGTGAAAACGAGTACATACTGGGAAATATTTCCTCATCCTTGTTTGTAGCACTAATTTTCAATTTGATTGTACATAAATGTTCCAGAAAAGCATCATCTATTTAAAAGGCAGAAGGATAAACATCTAAGTCAAAGAGTTAAGAACTGCTTCAAAAGAACGGCTTATACAACTATGGGTTTAAGGGAAGAAAACAACCTTCAAATTTGAAGGAAGGCCGTTTCCATTCTCAAGTTGTCAGGTTCTATCTAGTTCTCTCCCAATTAAATATTACACTTGACTGTTCCTGTTTTACTTTTGAGAATTCCAGAGTATCATTCAGAAAAAAAATATGCAGTGTCTTCAGCAGCGAATAATAAAATGCCTTAAGTGTAAAAGTGATATGTAAGCCAAACATGCTTACATGAACTAATAACATCTAAAATTCCACTAGAGCTTTCCTGTCACTCTTTCTTCATGATGGTTCTATACTTGGCCTTACAGTTACTCTGGTTTCAGTTCCAGGTCAAGGTATATCAAATGTAATATAGTGAAATTATGAATTTTTCAGGATAGTAAACTTGTGGTTCAAATCCAAAAATAATGCCAAGGAGTAAAAAAAAAAAAAAATTCTATTAAACTCCAAATTATGGTTAAATTGTATATAGAACTTAAGATATGCACTTCATACTATGACATACAAAATTCCTTACGGAAGTATTGGCCAAGATTTTGGTCCTAGCCCATGAGTCAACCCTCTAGAAGGGTTATTTGTTATACAGCACTGGAATACAGAGCCACCTACTGGTATTTCTAGACCCGAGTTAAAAACCTTTCTATCTAAATTCATTTATTCAAAACTGACCTAAACCCTCCTGTAGCAGTATCTCTCACAAGAGTAATTGGAATTTTATTTGCTTAAAACGTGTCCAAAAGTAGAATTAAATGGAAATTACTCTGCTACTGCACAATTATACTTTCACATTTTAACTAGGTAATCAAAACCTCAGTCATTAAACTCAGTTTACCTTGCTCCCACATACCCATGTTTCAAGCTTAATAAATGAACGAAAGTTACATAACTAAGCATCTGTTGATTCATTCATTCATTCACAAATATTAGTTGAGCATCTACATATAATGGGCTAAGTTCCATGTTAGGCTGTGGGAAGTAGAATTGAGCAAGGCAGACATGAACTTTATAGGTTAAATGACGAACAAAAACTAAACATATCCTTATTCAGGTTGCTGCTATCATTTTAGGGAGATGCAATGAGGGAACCATCAGTAAATGCTTCCGTAAGGAAAGCATATCAAAAGTGTACCCATGCACTTTGTTGAGAAAACTCATAATAGTTATCTCTTTGGAAGTACAGCACTGACAATTTGAAAATTTTATAAATTTCATGCTGTATGTTTTCCCTCTTAGATTAAAAAAGTTAGGACTCATTCCCATCTCATTAAGCATGATACGCAATGAAGGAATGTGTGTGTGTGTGCATGTACCTGAAAGTATTAAATTGGGATAATTAACAGCTAGGAAGCAATTGGGTGAGTAACAAAACTGTCAAAAAATATTTTCAGTACTTTCTCTCAATTACCCAATTATTCTTACATTAGGTACCAACACGTAAACTGTTTCAAATGCCCAATATCTGCATTAAATATATACCTTTAAAAATTTACAAAGTGGGCTCTGTACTGGGAAGCAGATCGTAAGTATAACTCTTATTTCTTAGATTTCGAATATTATATATTGTTAATACCAACAGGTAACCAGAGAATGTGAAAAAAAACCAAAGTCATTTCAAATAAGAAAGCACTTTAATGTTTCTTAGAGCTGAATATGGCAACACATACAGTTTTTTTTATTATTTTAAGGAATATTTGCAGTAAGTCAAAATGAGACTCATTTGTCCATGTCAATTAACTCTTACAAAGATCCAGTTGCTTGTGTTTTTCATTGGTTTGATGTTATCATGTGTATTTTGTTTTCCAGTCAAAAAGAATACTAAAATAAATATTTCAGCAGAGTCTGTTTTTTTTTTCAAATATAATACTGTTTTTTGTATTGTTTTTCAGTCTAATATAATACTAAAATTAATGTTTCAGTAGAAAGATACTGTATGAGAATAAATCAACCAAATAATTCATAGAGGACACAGCAACAATCAGCTTATTCGCCAGTCACTCATATGCTGTTTCCTTGTTATCATCACTTACATCTTGCTCTAAAAATACCAACATACTATTAAGCAGATGCAAAGTGTTTAAAACTGGCCATCTGAAACAACTATATACTACCAAGAGATAAGTTGACAGGTGATCAAAAACTGAGTATTCTAGAGCTCTGACATGATCTGCATTAAACTGAAAATAAATGACCTTCATAAATGTTATTAAATGTGTCTCTAGTTTTCTATAAGATCACAATTCTTAAGGAAATGCCCTAGAAACTACTTCATGTCATTAACTGAGGCAATCTTAAAATATTGAGCAAGTATTAAAAAGAAAAATATGAAAAAATGTCAAGAAAAAAGTCTCCTACTTTGGTTACTTCAGTATATTTAGCATTTTCTTTCAATCTTTTCGTTAACACGACTCAATGAAGGTATTTGCATATGTGTTCAAATATTTATTTTTTCTCAGAGGAAGTAAAGCAAGAGACCACATTGCTTTCTTTCCTTTTAGTCTTCTAACTGAAAAATCAGAGACATAAGAAAGATGGGTTACACCAACAGACACTCACACATGTCTATCAAAATTCTATTTCCCTGTTTGAAATGGCCTGACAGCACCTTGGAGGGGGACATACATATTTCTTTCTTTGTGGAGACAATATAACAGAATCTCCTATGTCTCAAATTGAGACCCCAAACAATTTTAAGCACTTTTTTTTCAAGTTTCTGTAAGACTACTCCCATCTTAAGTCTTAAATATAAGGATATGTTGAAATGAAATAAATAAATCAACAAGAACTCAAATGAAATAAGCAAATAAACTAAATCTCAGTGAAGCACAAACAAATTAAGACTAAATTTCATGACATTTGAAAACATTTTGTGACAAACTTAACTTGTTTGAGAGACAGGGGGTGTGGGGTGTTTTTTAATAAGCAAATGCAGATGTTGAAGGAAAAATGCTTAGATTTTTTACAGTGTTCTTTGCTAACAAAATTTCAAATGTTTTCCATAAACAAACAATGCTGAAATGTCTGAATATTTTTTTCTTAAACCACCATCCAGCTAAACTTTGAAAAATGGAATTTATCAATTTACCATTGAGATTATACATTTGATCATTTATGATCAATATTTCTTTGCTCAACATTTTTTTTCATTTATTTTTGTTAGTGTGTTTGCTCAACTTTTATTTTCCATGTCCTTTATAAATTTTAATTAATTGTGAGAAGAACTCATGGTCTTCCAATGTTGTGTACACACACACATATACATACACACGTTGAGTCAGTATTTATTCAAGTGTCACTCTCCAGGAACATATTTAAAGCTGTCCATTAGCAGATTATTGGATGAAATATTTCATTTTACTACACACAGAGATTTGGGTTCACTTTTACATAACATGCGAAACTACCTTTATTTAAGTGTTCACTGTCAAATCAAAACAATACTCAACAAGTAAAACATTGATGCAGCTTTTCTTACACCTGAGTTTTACTTTCAGTCATTACTATGATGCCCCTAAGTCTTTTTATCAGATCAAATGGTTTTTTCCTTTTAAACTTAAAATTGTCACTGATTAAACTGGATACCACCAACTGGAAAAGATCCTGATGCTGGGGAAGATCGAAGGCAAAAGGCGGCGGTGACAGCAGAGGATGAGATGGTTAGATAGCATCACCGACTCATTGGACATGAATTTGAGCAAACTTGGGGAGATACTGGAGGACAGAAAAGTTCGGCATGCTGCGGTCCATGGGGTCACAAAGAGTTGGACATGACTTATCAACTGAACAACAACATACTGGATAAGTTTCACTTCTATCTCTTTCCAAACTCTGTCCAACAGGCAAAATTATCCCAATTATTATGGAAAACTTTCTAAATTCGGTTTTAATGCAGCTGCCCTACTGAGATATTAAAGACTTTTTCATCAATGGGAAAAAATGACAGATGAAAGTGAATGAGCTTGACTAAGTTAACTGCAAAATGTCTTCCCCTTCATTCCATTTAACAGTGTGATGAAAGCTCAGATGAGTCTGAGTTTCTTATGCTTTGCAGTGCTACAATCATAGCATCAAAAGATCACCTTGCAATTACCAAGAATCCCCAAACAGAGTTTCAAAGATGAGCTTGACTTGCCTCTCCAAGAATTTATTTCCTCACCTTTAATCTCCTTACTAGGTAAGACTTTACTCCTTGGAAGGAAAGTTATGACCAACCTAGACAGCATACTAAAAAGCAGACACATTACTTTGTCAACAAAGGTCCGTCTAGTCAAGGCTATGGTTTTTCCAGTGGTCATGTATGGATGTGAGAGTTGGACTATAGAGAAAGCTGAGGGCCAAAGAATTGATGCTTTTGAACTGTGGTGTTGGAGAAGACTCATGGGAGTCCCTTGGACTGCAAGGAGATCCAACCAGTCCATCCTAAAGGAGATCAGTCCTGGGTGTTCATTGGAAGGACTGATGCCGAAGCTGAAACTCCAATACTTTGGCCACCTGATGCGAAGAGCTGACTCATTTGAAAAGATCCTGATGCCGGGAAAGATTGAGGGCAGGAGAAGAAGGAAACCACAGAGGATGAGATGGTTGGATGGCATCACCAACTCAATGAACATGAGTTTGAGTAAACTCCGGGAGTTGGTGATGGACAGGGAGGCCTGGCCTACTGCAGTTCATGGGGTCACAAAGAGTCAGACATGAATGAGCGACTGAACTGACTGACAATAAGGAGCACCAAAGGACTTCCAGAATACAAAATAAAAACTGGTCCCGAGGCGAAAAATAAGGATGGCCTACAGTAAACAACAAACATTTTGAAGTTTCTCGTAGATAGTGCTAGGAGTTTGAACTGCTTTGGGGAGTATCTTAAGCCTCTCAGAGATGACTGATTAATGACTGAAAATAATTTACTAAATCTGATAAGTATCAGTTCAGTTCAGCTCAGTCGCTCAGTCGTGTCCGACTCTTCACGACCCCATGAATCGCAGCACGCCAGGCCTCCCTGTCCATCACCAACTCCCGGAGTCTACCTAAACCCATGCCCATCGAGTCAGTGATGCCATCCAGCCATCTCATCCTCTGTCTTCCCCTTCTCCTCCTACAGTATCTAAATACTATTGGAGTACTTCATATCTGGCTGATCCCAGCATCCACATATCAGGAAGTATGTCAAGTTCCTACTTGATAACAGTCTCAGAAATGCTAACTGTACAAGGGCAAGGATCACCTTTTCATCAATATTATCTTCCTATCTTCATCAAATGAGTATAAGATGCATAGTAGGTATTTCAGGAATGACTACTATTTTCAAGAAGCTGTGTGTGTGTGTACACACACTAGGAATTTCTGGTGATATATCTAATCACATGTGTGTGCATACATATGATTGTTTGTATATACAATTGTCAATGAAGTAAAGAAGAGAACACATTTTATTAATCATGAGTATCTCAATTGTCAATGAAGTAAAGAGAACATATTTTATTAATCATGAGTATCTCAAAGATTCCTATTAATAAAGCTTATTAAAAGAAAGTATTTCAAAATTAAAATTCTTGGAAAAAATTGCCAAAGTTTGTGTTCCAGAAAATGGCCTTATGGTCCAGCCCTGTCTGTAAAATGGGGTTTTTACTACTGTGAAGGAAAAAAAAAACTTGGCCTCAATCTTTTTCTTAGACATATGTTAGGAATGAAAGAGATGTTAATAAAGTGCTTATATGTCCTTTGGGAGAAAAATTCTATACCAAGTGCTCTCATAAGGTAAGTCAAAATGTAATTTGACAAAAGGTAATTACCCATTTGAATCCTTTGGCTCTGGATCACAGAAGAGGAGGGTGGGTAAAGTAACCTTGAACAAGTGGTCTGGAATAAATTAATAGCTATCCATTCCAAAGAGCTAATCCATTACATACTGCCTGTTGCTATTTCCCTTCTGAATACTTTGGACTCTTATAAGAGTTGCCCAAAGATCCATGCTGGATGCCATCACATCATTAATAGTCAAATAAGGAAATATTGATCTGCCAAGAAAAATGGAACAGTTAACCTCTTGTGTCATTCAGATGCCTGTGGAGCAGAGACAGTAGAATGTACTTTGAAGGATTCCCTTATTTCACAAAGTTTATCAAATTGCAAAGATTGAAATGTAACACAAAACGTAGCTGTTAGGCTTACTCCCACAAAAAAGAAAACCTTGTAGGAAGCACCACAACCCATTCAAAAACATAATATGTAGTCCACTCCATAAACAAAGACAGAGGCAAATCAAAGATAGTTTCCTCAGTTTCAATTCATCATTTTTATAATTATTTGGAAATTTCAATACAAACCAGAGCTGTCTATGCCCAAAAATTAGATCAGAAAATTCCACGCCTTAAATATTTCTACAGGAGAAATCGTCTGTCACTTGTGCTTCTGAACATAATGTTTTAAGATGTTTACTTTTTAGAAAACTGGTTAAGTTATACCACCTAATTTGTTATCTCATCTTTCAGCTAAAAGAGAAAAAAAGTACTCTTGTCATAAAAGAATTTCTCCAGAAAGAATCCAGTGTAAAGATATAAAATTCATAAACATGAAAGAAGTGATACAAAAGATAGGAATGCAAGCATCAGTTTCATAAATTCTAAATAAGGTTGGAAAGCTTATTTTAAAGGAGTTTTTAAATCCTTACATCAAAACACAGTCATCCAAGAATAGCCTTTTGGCCAAAACTAGTTTTTCAGATATGTTTGTGTATGAGCATGAGTACATATGTGTGTATGTGAGTATCTATGTGCACACATGTATATGTGTGAGTGTATACTTGAGCACACACAGGCATGTGTGCATGCATACATATGTATTTGCTGGTTAGTATGCATATGTATATATGTGCATTGCATGTGTTTGAATCTGTGTTTGAATATGTGAGGGTACATGAGCATGTGTACGTATGTATGAACATGCTTGTGCATCTTTTAGATCCCTTGTAGCTCAGTGGGTAAAGAATCTGCCTGCAATGCAGGAGATCTGGGTTCGATCCTTGGGTCAGGAAGATCCCCTGAAGAAGGTATTGGCAAGCCACTACAGTATTTTTGCCTAGAGAATCCCATGCACAGAGGAGCCTGGTAGGCTACAGTCCATGGGGTCACAAGAGTCAGACACGACTTAGGGACTAAACCACCATCAATGTTAATTTGCTTTTCTCAACCTTATTTATTCTTCATATTTTAAGAAGCAATCTGTTTTGTTCGTGAACCATGCAGAAGGTGTAAGTACCTTAGTATTACATGCAACTATGGAATAGAATATTGGCAAGGTGGAAAACAGTCCAAACATTAACTCTTTGGAACCAAAACATCACTGTTTATTTCACAAGGATTATGTAATCTTCCACAGGAAACAATCACACTAAAGTGTTAAAATTTTTCATATCATTCAAGGTTTTTGAACACTCTTAGGTATTTGGGACAAGGGCTTTTTTTTTTTAACAGAAAACCTGTTATACTGATTTTACAAACTTCAACATACAAATAACTCAAACCTTAAACATCCTCTTATAATTACTACTATACTTATAAAGTCTAGTGAAATTAAAGTTATTTCAAAGTCAAATGCATGATCTTAAGTATTCTCAATTAGTGAGGAAAAACCCCAACTGTTTCATAAATGAAATGTTATGAAAAAAATTTACAAGACAGGAAATGAGAAGGGAAGTCCTCTCATAACAAGACTAATTAATTCAAACTTCTAGACATGCTGCCGTCATTAAGCCATGTCAAAGTAAACACAACCAAAACACAGTGATCATTTTATATACCTACACATAATATTACCATCGATACAAACCTCCCTAGTGGATTGCATTTAATTTTCAAACTCTGGGGGGAAAAAAGCTCTTTCTAAGAAGTAAGACAGTTTGTACAGGTTAATGAAGAAAGAAGCAATGCCAATGTACATGAGAGATGCTTGGTAAATATTGCTGAATGAAACTTCTGTTAGACCTCAGAAACAAAGAATTATAATCTGAGAAAAGTACTACCAAGTTATCAGAGGTGGAGGTAGAAAAGCTAGACAGTCAAGAATGTGGACTCTAAATGTAGACTATGTTCATATCTCATCTCTGTGTCTTTTTAACTATCCGAGCATTTAACCTCTTAGTATCAGTTTCCTCATCTATCAAACAATAAAACTACTTTGTAGAGTCACTGTACACGTAAATGACTTAATAAATAAAACCAGTTATTTTAGTAAGTTATCATTACTGACAGCCAAACTCTCAATAAAAATTCTTGCTTAATCACACAGTTGTGTATGACTCTTCTGCGACCCCATGGACTATAGCCGGCCAGGCTCCTCTGTCCGTGAGATTCCCCAAGCAAGAATACTGGAGTAGGTTGCCATTTTCTTCTCCACGAGATCTTCTTGACCCAGGGATTCAACTCATGTCTCCTGCATTGGTAGGCAAGTTCTTTACTGTTGAGTCATCAAGGAAACCCCAATAAATTTACCTATTATTATTATCATTGTGTTAAGTTTGTTTATGCTTATATTCACTCACAGGTGGCTCTCCACTTCTTCAGCCATCATTTTTTAATGGAAAATGAGCCATGACACAATCATGAAGGTGGTATCAAGTGGTAATGAGTAAAATGTGTATTTTGCCTGTACCAGGATCAACTAAAGTCCTGTCTGGACCAACACTGGAGCGTTTTAGCAAGAAGGCAAATGACTGTGCTACCACCGAATCTTTAGAAGTACTTTTGTACTCCAAATTTCATTCAGCAATATTTACCAAGTATCTCTCATCCATGGATGAGAGTTAGATATGTGTGGTAAACAGACAGAGATTGAAACAAAGAGACAGAGAAACAAATAACACATATGCCACAAAAGAAAATCCTGCTTTCCCAAAATAAATTCACAAAAAGATCAAACAGCTTATGTTTTTTACAAAAATAAGAAGTTCATTAAAGATTTCTTTTGAGAGAGATAAAATACACTTATTCCTTCTTTGTTCTTTATTAATAATGAGGATCGTCAAAAACTTAACAATAATGCCTGCTAAAGTTAGCAAATGTTAGTCAAACTTGATAGTCACTTTCATTTCACATACACAAAAATTTACATTTCTACCTAAACGTTATTAGATAACAATGTATTATTTCAACCAGAGGTAAAATATTTGAAGTTTAGCGTCTCTACTTGATCATTGTGGAATGGAGGAGTACAAAATTCTTAGTTGTCCACTTTATAAGCATATGTGGGCAATTGGATTACTAATTTTAAAACTATTTTGAAAATATAAGACAAAATATTATAAACTTTACTACAATTAAAACTTTTGTGTCTATAAATTTAATGTCTTTAGAATAAGAGAAATGTGAGTATGTTTCGCTCACTTTTCTCATCCTCCCAGCTAAGGCTAGATAAGTAAAATTTGAATAAAAGTCTACCATAAATTTAAGGAATAATCTACCATTATAACCATTTTTCTCCACAAAAAATCTAACTGAAATGATTCAGGATACACTTTCCAATAGAAACTGTCAAATGTACTCTCCCTTTCAAATGTTAGTCTTGTCCATTTCCTAACCAAACAATCGTAACAGGTCAATAGTAAAATAGTATAGTTTAAAAAAGAAAAAAACACTAGGGCAACAGACATCACTTTAACACAATGCACATTCTTTCCAAAAGCAGGAATTTGTAATCTCATCATAACATCATTCTAAGACCCCGCTGAAGTTTAGAGCACAAGGATTTAGGAAGACTATAAAAGAGGAACTGCTACAGTCAGGACAGGAAGCAATTAAGACATAAATAAGAATTTCCGCAGAATAGGGTTAAAGTAAGGACACATTTAAGACATGTCCTAAAGGTGAAACTAACAGATAAATAATGATGTAATGAGTGGAAGTGGGTGTAGGAGACCTGTTTGGTGATAAACTCAGCTATCTTTAAGCACATAAAAGTTTTGTGCTGAACACCGTAAAAGTGGATTTTTAAATGCAAAGTACAACGAAATTCCACAGGGCTCTGGGTGTTTGGAGTTCCATAATCACTCCTGAGATCTTGCAGGGGGTGAAGCTATGAGTTTGAGGAAAATCAGGTTTTCTTTTCCTTTAATTACTCAGTTGGAGCATTCTTGAAATATTTAGAGGAGAATGATTTAGACATTTGAAGTTTAGGTAATAAGCACTCCAGAAGACTCTCAAACAAACAAACTGAAAACAACTCAATAGACACCAAAATCATGAAGACTACTGCTAAAATATACAAAGAAGTCAGTATCTCAGTAAGCAGACATTATACCAAATAAGGGTTTGTTAGTGCTATTTTTCTGATGTTCAATGTATAATTATTGTTACTCAATTTTGCAATTATCACAATCATTCTTTGACTACCAAAAATTTACCTTGAAAACAGAGAGTACACAGTATGCCCTCCTTAGCCATTTCTCTCAATTTTCAAATGAACATAAAAAACAGTGACCTGTAAGTGCTCGGTAAACCAGCTCATCTAGGGAGTGTGGTGAGAGATGGATAAGCATCTCTTCCCTTTTCTGCACCAGTTCTCACATCTAGGGCCCTAGGAGGGCTATTTCAGAAATAAAAAATTTATTTTTGTTGACAGATAGCTAACGGATCCAGAAAGACTTATTCTGAGGAGAACAAAGGACAGCCAAGAAGCAATGAGTAAAGTTTCCTGAATTCTGGAATCTTTAATCAGGAAGGAAACCTGGAGGTCATCTCTTCCAACCCTTTGGTTTTAGAGATAATAAAATTGAAGAGTGAACTTAACTAAGTTTACACAACTAGTTAGAGGAATTTATGTTTCATTTGCTTTCTTGTCTCATTTTTACCTCTCAAAGTCTTGTTTTCTTGGTTCTGCTAACTTTAGTGGAGGTGTTTAATAAAACCAAACTGTTTTTTGTGTAACGGTTACTTCGTGGGGAGCTGAGTAGTTCACAGAAAATTCTGACCTTCCTCTTCTTATAGGTTGGTACAAATTAATCAGATTCTGATTAATAAGCAAAGAGAAAAAAAACTAATTCTAAATATGCAGTACGAACCTCAGGTTTTAGATTATTTGATTTTCTACTATATACATCTACACCACCCTGATTTCCCATTAGCTTTTGAATTTTACAAATTTTCTAATTAAAACCAAAAAAGGGGGGGGCAGCTCCTGCTCCCCTTGTTCTCCTCCACTGCCATCCTCTATTTCTCTTCCCTTCTGGAGGCAAATTTTTCAAAATATTTGTCTATGCTCACCATTTCCTCATCTCTTTCTGAAGCCTCAACTTTACCAAATCCAGCTTCCTCCTCCAACACGTCACCAAAACAGTTCTGCGTGAAGTTACCAGTGGCTTTGCTTTCACTCAATCAAATAAGCACACAGTCCACAGCTTGTAAGATCTCTCAAGGGCATCTGGCAACACTCCCTCTTTCTTGAAATACTCTCTTTCCTTGGTGTCCCTGACATCACACTGTCCTGATTTTCTCCCTCCTCTTTCTTTAAATATGTATTTTATTAATTAGTTTCGGCATGTGAGACCTTCGGTTTTCATTGCAGCATGCGGGATCTTTCAGTCATGGCATGTAGGATCTCAATCCCTGACCAGGGATCGAACTCAGACTCCCCGCATTGGGAGTGCAGAGTCTTAGCCACTGGACCACCAGGGAAGTCACTCTCCCTCCTCTTTTATCATTGATTCTAGCTTTCTTAGCTGCACGCTCATTCTGCTTCACCTGGCCAATAATGACTTTGCAGTTCCTAAAGTTTCATTCTTTTTTTTCCCCCAACATATATTTACTTTTTAATTGAAGGATAATTGCTTTACAGAATTCTGTTGTTTTCTTTAAGCCATCTCATAGATACTTTTCCCTAGCTGATCTCACACATCCAGTGACATCAGTTAAAACCTAGGCAACAGTGACTCAAGAATGTGTATTGAACTAAAATGTCTTTAAGTTACATGTAATTCAATATATAAGAGAAAAACTTATTTTATCTCCACCTTCCCATCTGGTCCTCTTACACTGTCTCCCATCTCTGAAAAGTAGTTCCATTCATGCAGTTGCACAATACAAAACCTTTGGATTTATCATCACTCATCCTCCCAGGCTCACTCCCCCATTACCTAAACCATCACCAAACCCTAACCATATTATCTACTAAATAGCTCTTGAGTCTTTCTCCTTGTCCCAATGTCATCAACCACAACCTCAGTCCTAGCTCTACCATCTCTTATCTCTTAAGAGGACCTAGACTATAGAAAGAGGCCTGAACGGTCCTCCCATCATTCACTGTGAGCTGTTCTCTGATCCACTGCCCACAGGAAGCCACAGTGATTTTTCTGAGACATATATCTAATTACATCATCTACCAATTAAACCTTCCCAGTGACTTTGAAAGAGTCAGACATGACTGAGCAACTGAACAACAATGACTTCTAGGCTCCTAAAATAAAGTTGAAGCCCCTAAGCATGCGCTCTTCCCCTGTATGGTCTGGCTTCTACCCATTCCTCCAGCAATCCGCGGTTTCTCTTACTTCCCTGCTCACTCTTATTCCATAGGACCTTCCCTCTGTGTTCTTACCCTAAAGTATTCTTCCCTCTGATTAACTCCTGTCCTTCCTTGGCATTTATTTCTGTCTTCATCACCTTGAGGAAGCTTTGCCTAAAGCCCCCAACTGCCTCAAACTCAAGAAATTGCCTTTTCAGCTCTTTAATTTGACTGTTTCACCAAGTTCCATCATTCCACAAGACTGTCAGCCAAAGTAGGAAGGGGTTGCATCTGGTTTTTTGGTTTCTCAACCATCCCAGTGCCACATGAGTTCCTAGGACACCATGCAAACAGGATCTGTTGAATAACAGAACAAATGACCGGGACTCCCCTGGTGGTCCAGTGGTGAAGCATCTGCCTGCCAATCTTCCCCGGTCCACAAAGGTCCCACATGGCACTGAGCAACCAAGCCCAGCCGCAGCCGCCGGTACTGAGCCCACGACGGAGAGCCCGCGCTCTGCACATGCGGAGCCGGCGCAGCCACAAGCCCGGACATGCCAACTAGAGGAGCCCCTGCCTGCGGCAGCCAGCCAAAGCCTGCGAGCAGCAAGGAAGACCCAGTGCAGCTAAAAATGAACGAAGAACAAAAGGAACTAGTGACCAAACTGGAGCTTCAGAGTTCTGAAACATCAGAATAACCTGCAGTTGTCGGAGCTCTGCAAGAAATGGAAAAGAACACATCCAGTCATTTTAGCTGTTATTTTTCCAGGGTATTTCTTTTTCTTAGCACACAAGTGGATATATCTTAGCCAACTGATTTTTTTCTGTTTCAGCACTCATCACTACCATGAATCATTCTAAATTACTGACCAAACTCTAACCAAGCAAGATGTTCATTGTCGCAGTATACGATTTTTGTTCAGGAAGGAGTTTCCCTCGGTGCAACTGAAAACAATAAGTGATTCCTGTGGAACTGGTATCACGCATGTGCTATGCTACTGTGCTTCTTATGATGTAGTTGTTGTGTTTTATTTTTATATATGCTGAAACCAGTTCATCTTTCACTTTGTGTAACGCAGTTTATTTTCTTAGATGTCATATAAATCTATATTTTTTTAAAGGCTTTATTCTTCACAAAAATAGAAGAGATATCATCAGATATTCACATCTCATACACAGCCTAACATATTTTCAGTAGCAGGAATTTTTTTAACATAAACAATTATAAGTAGTAAGAACAATTCATAAATTATATGTGGTTAAAATCCAATTATTTTGATGCATGGAAATTTTTACTGAAGATCTTATTCCTTTGCAACAAAATATTATCAGGAAATAAAGCTGCATTTATTGCATTTATAATTATTTATAATACTATTTCCTACCATCAAATAAGTATCTATTATGTATCAAGTGCTCATCACTAATCTTCAAAACAGTCTGTAAAATTAATTTAACAATGTCACACTTACAGAGAAGGAAATTAAAGCTTGAAAATGTTAAAGATCAAAAAAAAAATAAAAAGGAAAAAGAAAATGTTAAAGATCAAACAGATGATGAGATGATTTCTAACATGGAGTTAAAAAAGAAGGAGACATAACTATGGAAGCATAACTAACACTATTCTCTTAGTCAATCAACAGATATTTAGTGAGTATCTATCGGGTCAAGACTTCAGGATAAGACAGGCAACAAGACAGTCAGTGTCCTTTACCCTCACTGAAGTTAATAAGTGTAACTTAAAACCTGCAGAGGAAGAAATCAGTGTTGCAATTTAAAAAGGATACTCCAAGACCTTGGTTCTTCAGGTCCTTCAAAAGGAGTTGTTTTCTAGGACTGAAGAGGTAAGAAATTTCTTCTCATATGCCGGACACGCTCCTCTTCATGCCCTTACCAATGTAAACCGAGATCACATTCATTTCTGAGAACTTTAAGCAATGAGGCAAGATTCTCACATTCAACACATTCCTGTGAAGAAGTGTAAAGTAGAATCTGGCACCCAAACTCTCACCATGATTTTCTTGAGCTGCATCTTTGGCGTGAGGGCACCCAACTTACTCTGTTACTATGAGGTTATTTCAACAGTCAGAAATTGATGATTTGTCACACAACCAACTCAACATGCAACTCCTTGGGGTGGGAGGAAGGCGTTTCTCTTGGGAAAATATTTTGAAATGATTCTTTAACTTATTGTTTTCAAATTCAGTGATTATATGAAGTAACAAGATTAAAATGTACACTTCTTGGACAGCTAAGAAACTAAAATATTTGGGTTGGCAACTGAATGTTCTAAGTGAGTCAAAGGCACTATAGCTTCTGTCAGTTGGTGGCCAAATTACTATGGGAAAGAAATTTCACAAGTTTGACTATGACTGCTCCTATCTTTAAAACACTACTATTCCACACTCGGGGCGTCCCTGGTGTCTCAGACAGTAGAGAATCTACCTGCAATGCAGGAGGCCTGGGTTCAATCCCTGGGTTGGGAAGATCCCCTGGAGAAAGAAATGGCAACATACTCCAGTATCTTGCCTGGAGAATCCCACAGACAGAGAAGCCTGGTGGGCTACAGTCCCTGGGGTCGCAGAGAGTCAGACACAACTGAGCAACTAACACTAGACAAGACTATTGGATGCTCAGTTATGGGACTTCTTGTAAAGGCGGGTGTGGGGTAAGGTACGCTCACTTCTTTCTAATACAACATACATACACATTGTTTCTTCAATAGTAGGCTAAGATTTGTAGTTGCTTCATAAAATACAGAGTGGATCTTAATGGAGAATGGAAACAATTTCTGAACATTAACATTTCAAAAGTTAAGGTTCTAATCTAAGAATTCCTGCTCTAAACATAGTGACATTACTTTCATGTTACTTACAAAAGTCATATTTGGGCAATGTTACTATAACACGTTTTTAAATGAATGCCCTGCATGCATTAAAAAGACATAGCTAAATACATAATTTGGGCTTGAGGTTGCAGCTACATGATAGACTTATTAAAACATCCCTACTATTTTCAACAAGATTTTTTAAAGTTTTCTCCTTTGAGAAGGAGAAAACAAAAATTTCAAGAGGACCTATCAAATCAAGACAAAATTCTGGATAATTTAAGGCAATCATAACATTTCCCAGGCCTGTCTCCTTATCAAGATGTTTTACAGAAATCAAGTAACAACACTGATTGTAAATTAATGCCATTAAAGTCAGAAATTATTGTGATTTGGAATAAATGATTACATATCTAAATACAGTTAATGGCTCAATCTTTATGATAGTTTCTAAAAATTGAATTCACTAGTTCTGAACCATTTCTTAAGTCAGCATACAGCTCATCTGCACAAAGACACTCCAATTACTAGCTCTCATTACATATAATGATTCTCAACAGAAGAGAGGGTAGAGGAATGCAACATTTAACCCCAATGTGGAGTATGTAAGAATCTTCTTAGAGTCCTACATTATTTGAAAAATGCCCTTCTAAAACCTAAATGATTCTTAAAACACTTCCCCATCCCCTGTTTAAAAAATTTATAATTTCAATATTTGATGTTACTCATCTTTGATATTAATCAGCATTGTAAATGAGTTAAAATAATTCTTAATGATGTAGACACTTTTAAAGCATCTGTGATAGAATAACAGTCCCCTCAAGATGTCCATATCCCAACCCCTAGTACCTGAGAGTAAGATGCCTTACACGGCAAAGGGACTTTGCAGCTGTGATTAAGAATCTAGAGATAAAGAGATTTTCCTAGATTATTCAAGTGAAAGTGAAAGGGAAGTCGCTCAGTAGTGTCCGGCTCTTTGCGACCCCATGGACTAATGTAGCCCACCAGGCTCCTCCATCCATGGGATTCTCCAGGCAAGAATACTGGAGTGGGTTGCCACTTCCTCTCCAGGGGATCTTCCCAACCCAGGGATCGAACCCGGGTCTCCTGCATTGCGGGCAGACACTTTACCCTCTGAGCCACCAGGGAGGTCTCATGTAATCCCAAAAGCGCTCACAAGCGGGAGGCAAGTAGATCAGAGTCCAAGAAGGAACTATGACTACGAGAGAAAAATCAGAGCAATGCAAGGAGCTATAAGACAAGGAATCCAAGTGGCTTTAGAAGACAGAAAAGGCAAGGAAGTGGATTCTCCCATAGAACCTCTAGAAGGAATACAGTCCTGCTGTTACTTTGATATTTTAATTTCTAAATTCCAGGACTGTAAGACTGTTTTTTTAATGCCACTAAGTTTGTGGTAATTTGTTACAGCGACAATGGGAAACTAACTCAGTACTACTATGTCAAGAATTGTAAAACCTACCAGAACCATGCTAGAATTGACTGGCTAAAAATTATAAATTGCTAATCTGTGATAATCTGAACATATCTAGACAAAATCATTTTAAAAGGTATTTATTTAAATCACAGCCATCAGTAAGTTATTTTTTCAAAGAAATGCTGGCTCCTTGATACCAGACTGTCTATTCCTAAGTCCAGACACTGAAAATATTGTTACAAAAATGTATTAATAATTATAAAATTATTTTAAAGTAATATACTAATGATCACCCAGTTTTTAAATCCCTTCACTTTAATAATTACAGTCTGCTGTAGTGCGAGGGGGTGATCGTGACTACCTGTGGCTGGCAGGTGATGTCACTGCACCCCCAACATGAACTATCAATGAGGTGCAGTCACTCAGGGAGGACTGTCACGTGGTTGCGGACTCGTCTGAAAATTCCCGGGGGCAGCCATTCTCCGTCATGCCTATGTTTTAGCAGGTAAAAACCACTTTAAGAGATTTAATGATACAGTATCATTACTTAAACCATAACCGTAGAAATAAAAACCAAGAAAATGCACAAAGAAAATGCAGGAGCTGAATAGGTCAAGTTTTTATTCTGACATCAAGACATTTAAAGACTAAATACATCACCAATTCAAATAGCTCCTAAACATGCACACGCTGGAGAAATTATCTTCTAGTCAAAAAGATGACAGCACTTAGCCACCTGTAACAACAGCTAACCGAACACTTCTGAATGGCTTTTCTTACGGTGATGGATTTATGTCAGTTTCTTCAAGTTTTATCGCTGCATCTCGCTTACCACAAGACTATGATTGGGAATATGGTTTGTGGTTATAGGACAGATGAATGCTAAATGGCCCAGGCAAGTAAAAACAATTGCTCTTATTAGCATAGTGATGGCTCCTTAGCAAAAGAGTCAAGCAATTTTTTTTTTATCACCATACCACCTTGAGTTGTCCTTCTAAAATGACTTCTATACTTTCACTGCATGGCTTTGGGGTTTTTATTATAGCTATTTTTTCATATCTACTACTCATCTCTATACCCTCACTGCTTGTATCATAGTAGGCATTTTATCAATGTTTATTCAATCAACCATTCCACCTACCTATCAGAGCCCTCAATCTCATTTTGGCCTACACCTGGGTGAAGCATCTCCCACAGCAAAAGACAGCAAAATCACCTATATGTCAGGAATTACATGGGTTCACTTAAGTTGTTTAGGATTGCTCTGAACATTCATGACATGTTAAAAATGACATCATTCAACTGGAATATATAAACCAACTGGCTAATTTAATCCTTCTGAGTTCTCCTTTTTTCTTGTACAAAGGCAAATATACTACTAGGCAGTTAATGGATCAAAAATCACTGAATAAAATCAGCAAAAAAGTATTTAGAAAAAATTAATTCATCTGGTTTTAAGCATTAACTAAGTTTTTGCTTCCAAACAAGTGGTTATATTAACAGTTAACTGTAATGCCCTAAGGCAAAGACCAGAATAAGAAAACTACAAATTCCATAGGATCCTTGGCCAACGATTTGGTTTATTAGCTACAGCACAGTTTTATTGACACAGAACACCACTACGAAACCAAATCAGTATCCTATCTCTTGAACCACATAAAATCTTAAATAGCACCAAAAAAATGAAGATTAAGCCACATAAATATGAGCAGATGTGCTTATGCTCATTGAGTAGCAGCTCATATTTATCTATGGGCTAAGGAAAAGACTTCTACACAAACAGCTATGCCGACTAGTAATACTTGGAACAAAGTAATTGGCCACAGAAGTGAAGACATGCTCATAAGAATAAACAGAATATAATTTTGAGAACATAATCTGGCAACTATAAAAAATGTTTTTAATTAAAGTACAGTTTTTGGACTTTAAAGTTACAATGTTGTGTTAGTTTCTGGTGCAGGGCAAAGCAATTCACTTTTACATATATTTGTAGTAGCAGAAGTAGTCAAAGTCACTCAGTCACGTCCGATTCTTGCGACCCCATGAGCTGTAGCCCGCCAGGCTCCTCTATCCATGGGATTTTCCAAGCAAGAATACTTGAGTGGGTTGCCATTTCCTTCTCCAGGGGATCTTCCCGACCCAGGAATCGAACCCAAGTCTCCTGCATTGCAGGCGGATTCTTTACCAACTGAGCTATGAGGGAAGCCCTACATATACGTGTACATATTAATATATGCTTTCTCATATTCTTCATTATAGTTAAGTACATGATATTGAGTATATTTCCCTGTTCTATATAGTAGGACCTTGTTGTTTATTTTATATATAACAGTTTGTATCTGTTAATCCCAAGCTCCTGATTTATTCCTCCCTGCCCCTTTCCCTTTGTTAACTATAAATTTGCTTTCTACGTCTATGAGTCTGTTTCTGTTTTGCAAATAAATTTATTGGTATCATATGTTAGATTCCACATATATCGTATGCTATTTGTCTTTCTCTTTGTCTTACGTTGCTTAGTATAATAATCTCTAGGTCCATCCATGTAGCTGCAAATGGAATTATTCCATTCTTTTTTATGGTTGAGTAATATTCCATTGTATGTATATACCACAGTGATGGCCCCTTTATACATTCTTCTGTTGATGGGCATTTAGGCTGCTTCCATGTCTTGACAACTGTAAATAGTGCTGAGAAAAAGTTAAGTTTTAAAATAAAGATTCTTTTTAATATCCTCAATGATAAAGATAGGGGTTCAGAAACCATGAAAAATAAAATTCTCCAAATGTATTTAAATCTCTGTACTAAACAGATACAGTTCATAAAAAAGCTTGTTGCTTTTTTCACTTACTCTTGTTATGCGGGACTCCAGCTCTCCCTTGTTTCCCAATTCTGACCTTTGGAAATCTTTCTGAATAATCACTATCCTTCATGTTTCTGATTTCAACTTTACAGTTTTATAGTTTTTTCAGTCTTGCCCTGGGGTTTTTGAAAATTACTTGAATAAAAATTAAGTTAACTACAAAGACATTCTTTCTAAACTCAGATGGGAGCAGGTGCTACTTCAAAGTCTATTTACTCTTTGTTAACTCATTCTCATTGTCAGGATAAGAGCAGGAAAACTTCCCTCCACATTCCAAGTTTCTAAAATAGCCCATCTCACTCTACAACGTTCATGACCCATTAATATAAGCTCTTTCCACCTAAAATGTTTCTGAATCTTATATTTTTTGTTTTATTCACATAACAGTAAATATTTACTGAGGGCCTACTATACACCGGACAGTAGCCATGAACAAGATCAAGTCTCTGTCTTTGAGTATATTGAGAGAGATGGACATGAAAACAGACTCTGGATTTCAGAACAATAAATGCTCTGCAAGTGCTAAGGGCACTCCTAGGAGGCAGGTCCCATATCTGGGCATCAAGGAGGTTAGGTCTTGATGGATTTCAAAGTATGCACAGGAGTTTCTCAAGCATAACAGTTTTGCATCAGTTAAGACAGAGGCTTAGAAGTGAAGAAGAAACAAGGCTGGATAAGTATGAATAGGATAAAAGGTATCCTATGTGACAGAGGTAATATACATGATGCTGGACTTACATACCACACTAGTCTCTCAAACAAAATAAAAGAGTAAGGGTTTATATGCAAGGTCAAGGACTCAGGAAAAAACATAATCAAAACCCCCCATTCCCCCCCAACCCAGGGCAGAATCATCTCTGCAGAGGATATCTGGGAATATGCGGGGCACTTTTTGGCTAGCACAATGGGGATGATACCAACTCAGAGGTTCCCACCAAGTCTATCCAATTGCAAAGCCCTGCTCCTTCCGTAAGTCAGGATACAGCTGTGATATGAAAGTCAAGCACAAAGACAGTGCGTTAGAAAGGACCGATGCATCACAGTCTACAGAAAAGGGAAGACGGAGACTGAGCAAACACTGTTTGCTTTGGCAACAAGCTTGTTGGTGGTGACCACTCAAGAATAGTAGCTTTTTTTTTTTTTTTTTTTTACAAGGAACACAGGAAGGGGTGACTAGGAAGTGGAAATTTCAAGTGGGTTTAAAATGTGCTTTCAATAAATGTGACAATGAAGGAATGCATGATACTGAAGTAGCAGAGTTGCTGCGTTGTAGAGGAAATTTTTGTTCTGTAGTTGTTTGGATCAGGACACCAGGATATAAAGTGTACGGTATGTGTGTTTCACAAATGACATGAGAAGCTGTTTGCAAGAGCCCATCGAAACCGACTAAAGAACAGAGTCTCAAAGGAACAGAACTGGAACAGGTAGTTTTGTAGAAAATATGGATCTAACAAATACTCAGATATGGAAGAGCTTTCAAACATAAAGACTCAGGCAGATTCTATAGTTCTTGGCAGGTAAGGTATAGCCCAGAGATAGGACCAAAAGAAAAGAAAAGGGAAGCACAGAATTAATGACTACACCAGTAAACAGTAAATCTTTGACCCTGGAACAGACTGTGCCTGATTCCACAGAAGTTAACAGATAGCATATAAAAATAAAATTGCCTCTGCCAGTAGCCAGGGCTGACTGAGTCACTTAAATTACTGAAAGATCATCACAAGGTACATCAAGTATAATCACAAGACCATAATCAAGTCAGAAACATGGTGAAGAAAAGAGCCGTGTCACGTCATTCTCTGGACTGCTACCACAATCGATGGTACGATTTAGTTAAAATCTACAACAGTTGTGTTCTGTAACATTTACAACATTCCTGTTGCACAAAATCACAAAGAATCAATGTACATGACCTGCTTTCCAATTGATGTAATCAAGCATTATTTTTCATGCCATAGTGAGAATCTGGTAATTTCAAAATGCAATCTGAGCCATAATGAAGTCTGAATACCACAACAATTTGCCAGTGTCTCTGTGATTACTCATGAGGGTCCCATAAACTACCTCAAACTACCCAAACAGCCAACTCTTTTCTCATATATCCTTGTTCTTTATCTTAACAGAAAACATATCTACCTAGCTGCTAAAGCGGAGAACATAAATGTCAGTTAAATCACATCAATATCCAGTAAGGTACCATTATTTATGATGGTTATTTACTGCTTTATACATTATCAGTGGTGGATAAGTTTTGTCAGATACTATATGTAAATTTTAATTTTTATTAAAATAACTTATAAGTCTTTAGGAATTAATAATAAAAAACAAGTGTTGTTAAAGTGTTATCTTTCTCTATCTCAAAATGGCCTACGAAGCTTTATTTCATAATTTTTCAGAAAACCTTAGATTAACCAAACATTTGAATTTGTTTTAAACCACTTTATTATATAGGTATGAAAATGCAAAGAAAAAAACATGATTTCTTCAAACTAAGTATGGAACATTTTCACTGAATACATTACTTGAACTAGTTTTTTCTGAATATATTTTTTTAAATCCATTAAAAAATTGCATTGGGGGCAGCAACATTCTTTTCACAAAATGAAACAAAAGCTCTGTTCTTCTGAGAAGAGACTTGGGCATACCAATGTCCAATTCAGGAGAGCTCAGGAAATGTTTTAGTGATATTCCATTACCCCTTGAGACACTTAACTTCAGCTCATGAAAATACCAGCGTCTAAGGGATGAAAATTAACAATGGCTTCCTGCAGAAGCCCCCTCCAGGCTATGGGACTAATTTAAACAATATGGCAAAATTCCAACCAAACCACTAGCATAGGTTAAAAACATCTATTCCTTAAAAGCTGATTTGTGCATTTACCTGTCAATACTAAATCTTTCATGTTTTACATGTTCCATGAAAATAAAAAACTGTCATGTATTCTAATGTAATATTAATTTACACTGTCTCTGTCTTTCTCTCCCTCTCTTTTTTGGAGAAGGAGTACAGTAAGGGGAGGGAAAGTCTGGGCAGAGTACCTTACATATGTGTGTGCAGATGTACTGAATTGGGTATTTTGTAATGGCATTTGAATAAATGCAGAGATAAAGCTATATCCTATTTCTATTTGTTGGCATTAGAGAAATGCCAAAACTCTGCAATAGTCCATAAAACCTCTCAAGAACAAAAATTAAGATAAGATGAAATATCATATATTTCAAACACATCAAACTCTCAGCTTAAAATTAATCTAATTCACTGGCTCATAGCCTTTAGAAGAGAGCAAGCTAAGCTGATTTTTAATTATGGACAGACTTGTTACTTTGGGTATCATTTTTGTGGGTAAGCAAGTGGGAGAAAGGTTTAGTCTCTATTAGTCCAAACATAAACTCAGAATCCAAATAAAAGGGTCTGAATTTCAGCTACAATTTACTTGCTGTTTGGCCTTCACCAAGTCACATGACTCCTTAGAGCTTTGCCTTATTACCTATAGTTTGGTATACACAACCTCACAAGATTAAAAGAGAAAATCCACACAAGCAAATGTTAGTTTCTTTATCTCTTCTCTAGAATTTGTTCCTTCTACCCTGAAATAGGTATGCTCAGCTGGCAAAGAATCTGCCTGCAATGCAGGAGACCCCGGTTTGATTCCTGGGTCGGGAAGTTCCCCTGGTGAAGGGATAGGCTACCCACTCCAGTATTCTTAGGCTTCTCTGATGGCTCAGACAGTAAAGAATCCGCCTGCAGTGTGGGAGACCCGGGTTCGATCCTGGGTTGGGAAAATCCCCTGGAGGAGGACATGGCAATCCACTCCAGTGTTCTTGACTGGAGAATCCTCATGGATGGAGAAGCCTGGTGGGCTACAGTCCATAAGGCTGCAAAAAGTCAGACATGACTGAGCAATTAAGCACAGCACCCTGAAATATGCAGACAAAATACAAATTCCATTTTGCTGAGGATTTCAGCCACAGAGAGAAAAAGGACTTGCCAAGAAAAGCTGAAAAATGGCAATGGAAGTGTCCAGGATTTTTAAGGCTTTCAGTCTTCCATGTTCTTACCTTGATCATTCCCCTTCCAACACACTTTCCTGTGAGCACTCAGAAAACATCTTACAATATTAGCATACCATGTATTTGGTCAAGCGGCATCACATCCCTGGGCCCCGAATGTGCTTCTGTCGGTCTGTCAGACTTTAATGCGGTGTGCCATGCACCTGCCTGTCAATTCCCACCCCAGAGTGAGAAACCAAGCCAAGATGGAATTTAAAACAGCTTCTGAGATGGGCATCCTCTCACCACCTTCGAGCCTGGTCTTAACCAAATCCTTGTATAGCTGACTGGTAGAGGAGGTATCCCAGCAGGTCCCTCATTTCCATCTGCCTTTTAGGCAAAATTTTCATCAAGAAAACTTATGTACAACACCCACACACACACACACACATGCACACATTCACCTCCTAACCCACACACACACACACACACACACACACACATGCACACATTCACCTTCTAAGTGCAAATTTTAAAAAGTATATTTTAACTTGTGAAATTACATTTTAAAATAGAAAGAGAAAACACTGAAAAACAGCAGTCATGTCATGTTGCCAGAGACAAGTCCAAAAAGCATGAACCTTCATCTCACATTTAACTTGCAATAGCCTAGAGAGAAAAAGCGCTCCTTGTGCAAAGCTGGCAGATGCAGCGTTGGCGTGACACATAGTTTAGGATATAATGATGCTAACCACAAACGGGAAACTAGGCCATCACAATGGCCCAAACCTAGAGACTGGGAAAAACTCGATCGTTTTAATTTGGTTCTGCCATATTTAATTTATGTAAAAGCTTCATGTTGGCTTGGTATCTGGAAATGTGTCCATCTTTAAATAGTTTCAGCATTAATAATTTGCAGATTGAAATCTGCAGTTACATACATCTTTCAGGGGGTATCTGCAGCTAGCAAAGATTTGCACAATGCTACATTGCAACTGCTAGAATCAGACTGAGCCATAGAACAGATTTCCAAGAAAGTCAAAGAAAGCCAAGATGCAAGAGAATCCCAGATGAGGCTAAAAGAGCCAAGACGCCATTTTTAATACAAAGCCCAGCCTCCCTTTGCCTATGTGCATTTTCATCTTAAAACAAAATTAGGATTATTTCTTATCGGCCAAACAGTGAGCCCCCTACAAAGAAATAAATGACAGGGAAGAAAAGGATAATCACTGTTAATAGAGAAAAAAAGAAGACTAAATATAAAGCAATGGGCATGCAGAGAGAACATGGAAGAACACGAATTCCATAAATACAATTTCCAAATATTGTTTTCTGAATTCCCATGGAAAACTTCATGTTAGGGAAAATCATTTCTGGGCTTTAAATCTGGAAACTCGAAGGGGCCTCCTTGGAGCCAGATAAATAACAACATCATCACAAATGCATTTTTTCTTCTAAAATATCTCAAAATGTCTTACAGATATCTCTGTGTTTACTGGCAAGGGACTTCCTAAGATACACACAAAACACTACTGATTGAGAATTTCAGTCACAGAAAAAAATGGCACTTGCCAATAGCTAATAGGTGGAGACAGGATTAGACACACGATCATCCAGTGTATGGAACAGACTTCTATTCAGTAGGCAATGCCGTTTTAGTCAAGTGTCCTCACAATAGAATGACTTAAAGTCCAGCAAGTGAAGAGAATGATCCATGTGTTTTAAAACGTCCCACAGAGGAAGATGACTCTATCTCAGAATTGTCCTTGGATTTGCTCATGTTAATGAAGTGTTTGATTTTTAAGGACAAGAGAGTCTACTGTCAGCTACAAACAGCATCATGTAACATTGTTGCACTGCAAAAATATTGTCCCTGTTTGACCATAAAAGCAGATTTATTGGACTTCTGAGGGAAGATGGCAGAATAAAGTCAAATTTGGTTTTAAAATATCTATCTGCTCTGAGAAATATATATAATACATGGCAAGGAGAACTTTGAATCAGTTGACCAATATTCAATATTTTGTCTACTATGCATTGGACTTGTAATGAGTATTAGCTGTTTGAACCCAGATCACAGAACCATCCTTCCTACAAACAAATGAAAGAAAAAAAAATGCTAAAACTAATTTAAAATGTATCATAGCAATCAAATAAAGCAAGAGGCAAAACCTTAATGCAACTTTCTTTATAAGAAACATTGCCAACCAATATTTTCTTAGGTCAGTCTCCCAAGGCAATAGAAATAAAAGCAAAAATAAACAGATGACACCTATTCTCAAAATGAAATGACAACCTATGGACTGAGAGAAAATATTTGCAAAGGATGTTACTGGCAAGGGCTTAACTTCCAAAATATAAAAACAGCCCATACAACTGAAAAACAAAAAAACAAACAACCCAATACAAAAATGGGCAGAAGACTAAGTAGACATTTTTCTAAAGAAGACATACGGATGATCAAAAGGCACATGAAAAGATGCTCATCACCACTAATTATAAAGAAATACAAACCAAAACTACAATGAGGTATATCCCCTCACACCAGTCTGAATGGCCATCATTAAAAAGTCTACAAATAACAAATGTTGGAGAGGGTATGAAGAAAAAGGAATCCTTCTACAACGTTGGTGTGCTGGTTGGAATGTAAACTGGTGTAGCCACTATGGAAAACAGCGAGGAGGTTCCTCAAAAAACTAAAAATAGAGTTGCCATATGACCCTGCAATCCTCCTCTTGGGAAAAAACTATAACTCAAAAAGATACAGGCACCTCTATGTAATGTCCACTGACAGATGAATGGATAAAGAAGATGTCGTTTACACGTGTGCACTTATGCAGACACACACACACACACACACACACACGCAAATGGAATAATACTAAACCATGACAAACAATGAAATGAAGCCATTTGCAGCTACACGGATGGACCTAGAAATTACCATACTAGGCAAAGTCAGAAAGGGAAAGACAAATACCTTACATGTGGAATCTGAAAGACAACACAAATGAAAATATCTATGAAACAGAAACAGACTTGCAGACATAGAGAACAACTGCCCCCTTACAGTTGCCAAGGAGGCAGAAGGTGGGGAAGGAAAGGACCAAGAGTTTGGGGGTAGCAGATACAAACTACATATAATAGGATGGATAAACGACAAGGTCCTGCTATATAGCACAGGGAACTATATTCAATATCCTGTGTTAAACCATAATGGAAAAGAATATGAAAAAGAATATATGTATACTCTTTGCTATACAGCAGAAATTAACACAAAATTGTAACTCATCTGTACTTCAATAAGTTTTTTAAAAGGAAATGATGCTAGAGGAGAGAAAGAGATTCTAGAAAGTAGCTCAGTCATCTTAAACCACATTCTACTAGAGCAGTAAGCAGTGACAAATTCCCAAGTTTTCTACTGTATCTCTAATTATTTATTTAAAGAAGCAGCCTAAGCAATCCAAGACCAAGCAATGTATTTAGAGATACTCATTCAAGAGAAATGAAAACCTATGAAAACATTCTGTATAATGTCCACAAAAGGACTTACACAAAAACATTCATAATAGTCAAAAACTTAGAAGCAACCCAAATGTCTATCCACAAAAGACTCAATAAACAAACTGTGGTATAATCATATGACTGAATATTACTTAGTCATGAAAAAGGAATTTATACACGCAAAACCAACGCTTTGAGTGAAAGAAGTCAGTCACAAGTGAATACGTATTCTTTTGACAACACTCATGTGAAAAACTAAGCCATGACCACAGTTATTAGAAAAATGGTTTTCTACATAATAGGAGGACCAGCAGAGAAGGGGCATTAGGGAACATTCTGGGGAAATGGAAAGGTTCACTACCTTGACTGGCCTATAGGTTGTTACACAGTGTAAACATCTGTCAAACTCTCAAACCATGATCTCAAAGTCCATACATTTTACTGTATGTGATTTTTTAAACAAACAAACAAAAAGAATAACAGCAGCTGTTAAGGGGACAGGTGGACAACCCAGGAAAAAGATAAGGAAACCCCTCACATGAGTAAGGACTTATCAATACCACAGCATCTTACAAGTTTAGAAACATCCACTGAGCGGTCCAGCTCTTTTTTCCTGCCTAGAAAGAAAGCTAGGATGAGAAAATAGAACTATCAAAACCAACCCACTAAATTTCTAGCAATAAAGAGGGACGCGGTGGGAAGAAAAAGAAAAGGGAAAACAAGATGACTTTCTGAGGGGATGGGAGGTCCTTCAGGGAGAAACACACAGAGATCCCTGTAGAAGTCCCAGCACTTCCTTGAAGTAACAGGCTATGGCCAAAAACCAGAGCTGTCCCTTCAGAAACTAGAGAAATGTCTGAAACCCCCCAAAATAAGAAAGGTCTCCCAAACAGGTAGAGGAGACTCCAGTCTGTGTGTTTTTATCAGCCTTTAGGCAGAGAGGGCCCACCCGTCACCACAGTCAGCCACAGTCCTTTCCAAGCCCCACTATCTTCCCTCCTCACGCTATCAAAGAATAGCATTTTGAAGACTCAATACATCCAGTCCCAGAAGAACAGTAAAGGGCATGACAAGTAAGCCTCAAATAGGGTGACGACAAAAGAGAAGTCATCAAGGCCATGTCACCATCAACTAGAGGCTTGTGGAGCTGCCCGCGTCTGACATGAATAATAGCTAAAGGAACGGCACGGTGCACCAGATTCCCTGTGTACACGGGAACCCGAATCTCACACTGTGTCACACATCTCAACTTGCAGAATCTTTTATAATACAACTATAAGATTACGGAGAGTAAGTTATTGAACACAAGCAATAAATGCCTACTTAAGAGATATCAGAAGATGAAGTGCTCTGAGTGGATGTCATAGAACAGAGGCAGAAGGAGAGGAGACGGCAAGAAACCTACATGTATACTCTTCTCTGCATCCCCACCTCTTCATGTCCTTATTTATCAGACAGCTGGCCAAGGGGGAAAGGCAGAAATGAAGAATAGGAAAAGGCACCGGAACCTACACTCCTGAGTACTGAAAATTATGCAAAGTAAGACTATAATAATAAGTACTCTCCTATATTGATCCACTGACTTCAGCTTTACACTTGGATGCTAAGTTGAAGGAATAAAGCAAGCAGCATGACTGCATTCTCTCACATGAGCAGTCCACACTCAAAGGCAGTGCAGACTCTGTTCTCAACAATCACCAGTAACACAGCAAAGTGGAGTTCACCAACTGAAAACAGCAATTACTGAAATAAAATCTGCAAAGTCTTACAAAAAGTGAGTATTCCACCAGGAACAAGATAAAAGAAAAGTATCCTACAAAGACAACCGGGAGACACGCCATTCATATTAACATTTTGAAGTAATCATGATTTTTGTTATCCTGGAGCAAGTGAAGCATCTGTGGATGCTAAAAGCTGATGTATTTTTCCCACTCTTAAAATAATCCTATTTATTTTACTAAGCTTTTCACAATTTACCTCCAGCAGAGACCTAATGAAGGGAGTTTCATCCTTAGTGAGACTTTTTTTTTTAATTATAGAAAAAGGAAGTCATTCGAATGGAATCATTCAAAAAGATCTGCATTTACTTCTATTTACTCCTTATTATAGTATGGCTATGTTCTTTTGAGTGAGTGAGGAAGGAAGAAGCTGAGGCAACAAGGGAGAAAGCTAGGAAGGGAGGAAATTGAGAGACCTATAAAATTATTGTTGATACTGAAAGTTAACCACCTCCTCAAAGGCATGCTCCTCACTCACCCAATTGTGGGAGAATTCAGTGACAACAAAGGACATTCTATCCTAAAGAGTGAAGAAAGCTGTGACCACCCCTTGAAACAAACTATCTAATTAAAATGCAGAAAGACAGCTCAGCTCTCCAATTACTAAATAACACAAAAGAGGCCATTTAAAGGTTCATAAACAACTCTAAAAAGAAAACCAGAGGGAGTTTACAAAGAATTTAAATATGAAGACAATAAACTAGATCTAATAATAAATATAAACAGGAAATACCAATGACTTATCACTTAGTAAACCATACGCTCTGAGCCACGATTTGGATCACTTTAAAAAAACAACCCCAACCTTGGCAGTATTGTATTTCAACGTATGGAACAGTCAATAAAACCTGCAGAGAAAACCACACCTTCTCTCTCCATCCTACTCCTATGAGCGGCTTTGTTAATTACTGTAGGGCACAGCAGAGGTTGAGGAACAGAGCTGACCTCTTTCAACAATGTTAAGGCTTTCACCAGCCCGGCCTAATAAACACATGTTCCCAATAACTTCCCCAATGAATAAGCCCCTTTCAAAAGAGAAGCAGGACTCACAGGAACACTAACCTCTTGATTGGAAAGCACATACTTAGCCAGTGGACTGTGAAGGTCCCCCCCAATTCGCAGGCTTCAGGCTACATTCACAATCAATTAGTTACATCAAATCCCCTTTTGTTTCCCTCCAGTGACTTTCTGCCACCCTGTTACTTGACTCCTAAGCAAATGCCTCACCTGGCTTGCATCCAGAATCCCTGCAAAGCATGCCCTTCCCAGACCACGGGAGTCAGCCTCCAAAGACGTGACTAGCCTTCTAGAACTTTTAAAAGTATGGTAGAGAGATGTTTTCGAAACAACTGTGCAGAGGCAACGGAGGCACATGTTTGTTCAATTGAAGAAGCTGACTTGTTCTTTGCTTGACATCTCTGTTAGGGATCTTTCTTTCATCTACTCCAGAACTGCTCTGGGAGGAGAATATTCAGCTGGAAACAAAGCTGTCCAGGTTGTAATCTCAATTTAGTCATTAAAAGCTACCTGACCTTGACATCTCTGAAGCTCAGATTCCTTATCTACTAAGTGGGTGAATTTTGGTTAACTCCATTTCTCTTTCAAAATGTTAATAATTTGGGACTTCCCTGGTGTTCCAGTAGCTAAGACTCCATGCTCCCACTGCAGAGGGTGTGGGTTCGATCCCTGGTCAGGGAACTAGATCCCACGTGCTCAACTAAGAGTCTACATTCCCCAACTAAAAGAGATCGAAGATCTTTGCCATGTGTGGCAACTAAGACCCAACACAGCCAAATAAGTAAATAAAATTTTTTTAAAAATAGTTTTAAAAACAAAAGAAAGCTAATTTGTGAAACAGGACATCCATCTGTGATCTCTTGCCTTCAATTACTTTCTATCCTGCTCTCATTTTAAGCAAGTGTTCAAGCCCTACCACCACCCCATAAGCCTTATCCCTGAAAGATTAACTGATGACTAATGATCCGCTCTAATAATTCATAATTCCTACTGCGGTCTTCAATACCCTTCAGAATTTACCTAAATGTGTTTCTGTTGGCAATGTGATTGATGCTCAATAATACCAGCAACTTTCTTACCAGCTTTTAGAATTATTACTTTGCCAGTTTACTGTCCATTCTACTCCCATTCTACCACTTCTTCCAATCTCCAAGTTTGGATTAATACAACTGTATTTCCTTTTAAGAGTTACAGAGCATTGCCAGGAGAATCACATTAAAATGTTAATGGGATCCATCACAAATTTATTAGATTCAACCTCAGCTGTTCAGCAATCCATTAATTTCTTTTTCCTCTGCTCCCTTTTCCATTGCCGACAAGTAGTTATTCCAAATGTTTATCACTCGCTTCAAGCACTAGACTCCTTGCTTCTGCCCTCCTCACTCTCAGTAAACAACTGTCAGAAAAAAATAGATGACTTTAGCCAAGAACCCCCTAAACTGCCCTCTTGATTTATAGTATATCCATTCTTCCTACTTTCCTTCCTGCAATAGACAAACTACTGTGAATGCTTATTTGCCAAAGGTATACCCTCCACCTCAAAGTGAATTGGGCTTTCCTGGTGGCTCAGCTCGTAAAGAATCTGCCTGCAATGCAGGAGACCTGGGTTTGATACCTGGGTTGGGAAGATCCCCTGGAGAAGAGAATGGCTACCCAGTATTCTGGCCTGGAGAATTCCATGGACTATATAGTCCATGCGGTAGCAAAGAGCTGGACTTGACTGACTTTCACACTTCAAGTGATTTCACATGCAGCTCTTCACTTTTCCAAAGCTGTCTATCAGTCACAACTTTCATTTCTTCAATCAGTGATTCTTTCACTTCAGAGCCTTTTTTTCCCATCTGCTTGGGATATGCGCTCAAAACTCTCCCAAATTTTAAATAACAAATTCTCTCCTACTGGACTATCTTGAAGTTAGAGGGGTTTGGGGAAGATAATTTCTGGCTGAACATCCCAGAGATTTTTCCACTGCATCCCAGTGATTCTTCCACAGCATGAAACCAAAAACACAACTGAAGATGGCAAGTTGTCTCCCATATGCTGTAGCTCTCATTAGGTTTGACACTGAGCTTTCCTGACTCCGTTCAGCAAGTGTTTTATTAAATCTTCCTTTTCTCAGACCCACATTGAAAGATATTCATTGCCTTTTCTGTTTTCATTGCCTTTTCTTCTCACTCTTCAAACCCACCTTGAATTAGATCATCAGCTCCATGACTATGCCTATCATCTCTATATGGAATCTTCCACAGCTCTAATTCCAGGCTTAAATGTCTCCCTAAGCTCTAATATCACATTTCAACACTTCATTTAACACTACCATTCTGAATCATCCACTAGCAACTCAACATGGCAGTATCAGGAAGCTTTTGCTTACAAGTAATAGGAAATTTCTACTCATTCAATCTTAGACCATAAGTAAACTTAGAGCCCCACGTAACAAGAGGTAGAACAGGCCACAGGCACTGTTCAGATGTACATCAAGGTTCTGAATCTCTTCTCTGCACTTTTCTTGGTTCTGCCCTTCTCTGCATGCTGGCTTTATCCTTAATGGTAATGATGATGGTTAGAGGGATGCAACAATGTAATAGTCAAACACAACATCATCCATAAATGAAGCGTTTCTCTTAGGGCTAAGAGAAAAAACATTATAGAAGTCCCATTGAAAGAGATCCATGCTTATTTCTAAACCAATCACTGGCAAAAGGAATAAGACTATCATACTTAATTTAGACCAAGGTTTCTTAGCCTTGGAACTACTAACATTTAGGGCCAGATCATCCTTTCTTGTAGGGAGCTATTCTATGCATTATAGAATGTCTAGCAGCATCGTGGCCTCTACCCACTACATGCCAAAAGTACTTACCACTTATGACAACCAAAAATGTCTCCAGACATTGCCAAATGTCCCCTGGGAGGCATAATCACCACTGGCTTAGACTAGCTATGACACAGCCTTAGAACACAAGTAAAAGTCATCTTAAGAAAGGAGGTAAGAAATTAAAGTTAACTAGACAACCAACAGTGGCCACTGCAATGTCCAAAACCAAATTTATTCTCTACTTCCCAAGTTCAAAATATACTTCTCCTCCTGAATTTCTGATATTGATTAACATATCACTGTCTAGAGACTCAGTGACCCAAACTAACAACAATGGCGCAAACTTAAGAACCCCGGTGTCATCTTTCCCATGCCCAGTGAGCAGCAGTTCCTGCCGACACTGACGCCGAAGCTCCTTGTGGATCTTTCTCTTCTCTCCACTTCCACTGTCACCTAAGTATCTCAGTGGTTGCCACCTACTGTTTCCTGCCTCCTAGGCTTTCCTACAGTTTTAACAGTTATCATCTAAGGATAAATCTGGTCAAATCACCCCACAACTTAAAAATATTTGATGATACTTCCTCACTACCCAAAAAAGCAAATTGGAAATTTTTAGCCTATTGTATACAAAGGCTGTAATGATATGCCCTTTGCTTATTACTGCAGCCTAAATTCCAGCCCCTCCACTTACCTTATTCTTTACCACTCAAGATTACTATTTTTCAAACCAGACATCTGATATATCAACGATTTGCTTGCATCACTTTTTCTGCCTGGAATGACCTCTTCACTCTCACTTCCTAATCCTGCTTCAAGTCCTGCATACTTCTTATGCACTATTTCTTTTTTTGGTGACTTACATTCTCCCCATGGGAAATTAATTACTCTAGCAGCTGTATCCACACAGTATTTATTAAACATATAATTGTGATTGAGCACTTAATGCAAAATGTTACAGCTTTATTCATCTGGCAGTTAGATCAGGGCTACTCAAGATAAGGTATTATCTCTATTTATAACAACAATTTCTGGTCCAGTGCTTAGAACATAACAAAACAGCCCTAAATGCAGAGCTACCGAAATAAAAGAAGGGAATTGAACTGATTTCAATATATTTCAATGCTCAAAACTATTATAAGTCTCAGGGACTAAGTCTAACCAGTCAGTTAAAAGTATTTAATCTCTGGACTTCCCTGGTGGTCCAGTGGCTAAGAATCTGCTTGCCAATGCAGGGGATATGGGTTCAATCCCTGGTCTGAAGAATTCCACATGCCTCAGGGCAGCTGAGCCCACGCACCAGAACTGCTGAGCCCACGGGCCCTAGAGCCTGTGCTTGGCAGCTAGAGAAGCCACTGAAACAAGAAGCAACTAGAAAGAGCCCACACACAGCAAAGGAGACTCAGCATAGCCAAAAAAAATAATAAATAATTTTTTAAGTATTTAATCTCTAATAATAAGTCAAATTATCTGAAACACACAAACAAAATGCCTGTTTAATAATTAAACAACAATTCAAAAAGTGAAAATCAGTGTGCCAAATAAAAATTCATCAATGTCATCTATAAAATCATTTTGTATTAAGAGGAATGATAATTTCCAATTATTTGCATGATTCAGAGAGTCTGCTACACCTGTGTATTCCCACAGACTATCCAAATCCCTTCTCACACTTCACCCTCAATGATGAACAGGGTTTGGGTGGGCTCTCTGAGAACAGGAGCTCAAGTACAAGTGTCCTTGGACCCCAAGAGATGCTGAACTAGAGAAATCAAGCAAGAGTCACATCTCCAAAGGGATAAGAAGAAAGGGGTTTTTTGGTTGCTGTTGTTGGTTTTAATTCAAACCAAAGTAGAAACTGAGAACAAAGGAAAGGAGTCAAGGGAAACAGACCATCTGGGGAGACCAATAGAGGCAGCGTGCTATTGGTCTGTTATATTTCTTAGTACACGAGATGCCTGATTAGAAGATAAATAACGATAAAATTTATAGAGGCCTAAAACGGGAAAGGCAATGTGGCAATATATGTTGAGTCATAAAGATGTGAGCTCTCTTTGTCACAGAGGTTCTGCTTCAGGAATCTTTGCTGAGCAAATAATCAAAAACCCAGAAGGAAGTCTGCAAGCACCTTTGTGTCTCTGTAGCCCTCTTTATAAACAAGAAAAAACAGAATTGATCTACAAATCCACCATAAAAGACTAATTACATCTTTTTACATTCATTCAATGATATTAGCTCTGGAAACTATGCTGCGTCTATGTGAAAATATGAGGTACTTATTGACACCTGATACTTACATTTCAGTCACAATTATATAGTTTAAAAAATCATATGTGGAAAAGTTCTACCTAAATCTATCAAAAAAGATAATGGCTGTATCATTAAGTGTTAATAATTTCTACACTTGGGATTTTCATTATCTTCTAAACTTTCCATACTGTGGTTATGTTACTTTCAAAAGTTTAATTTCAAGTCGGTAAGAGAACCAGAAATAAATCTCATCCATTCCCGTACGCCTTAGAGCACCTGTCTTCAGAAACGCCGGCGTCGGGGTGGAATGCCGCAGAGAAAGATGAACATGTCCTGTTGGAGGTCCTGGCCCCGTCTGATCTCACTTCTTGGAAAGTCCCAGGAGCTTGGAATTCAACTCCAAACTGCAGACATAAGATGCATCAGCAGTGTCCCAAAGAATATGAATTAGCTGACAGAAGTTTATGAGGTTTCACTCAAAACAATCCAAACTTAGCTGCTCTGGCAGGCTGATGGAAGTCCCTGCCTGGACACTTGCCTTGCCTGGACAGGGTGGAGATACACCTGTGATTATCTGCCAACCTTCACTCACCTTTCTTCTTTGCAGACAACCTTAACTGTGTTAGCCTGTGGGCCACAGTGCCAGAAGACTCGAATTCTCAACTACTGTAGTTCTAAGGGCTTCTTTTTGTGCATACAAAAAAATTTTTTTTTTCTTAAATCTATTTAAAGAGATAAATAGTGCCCCAGTAACACACCGCTAAATCTTATATCCAAAGTGAGATTTGTATAAAAATGCTATATTGTAGATCTAGTCTCTCTGACCCTTAGATTTCTATTTAACCCTGTTTGCCAGAAATAGCCAAAGAGCCTGCTCTCATCCATAATAACATAAAACTACTCCAGACACCAAGATAGAGACAAGAGCTAATAAGATGGCCTGGGCTATGGTGTGATCCTATTGCTTTTAACTAACAGTCTGGTGATCACAAACACTTCTTTAATGAGGCACTGCCCTTCAATGGAGAAGGAAATGGCAACCCACTCCAGTATTCTTGCCTGGAGAATCCCAGGGACAGTGAAGCCTGGTGAGCTGCCATCTATGGGGTTGCACAGAGACGGACACGACTGAAGTGACTTAGCAGCAGCAGCCCTTAAATGTCCCTTGTGTTTTCACTTCCTGCTTAACTGGCTGGGATAGAGTGAGAATCACTGCTAAATGATTGCTCCGTGGTAGAAGGAACTGAATGTTAGGGACAGGCACATAGGGTATAAATTCTGAAAAATGGTAAGGCACATTTCCCCACTGCCAGAACCAAAGGCAGTTTGCAGGCTGAAGGGACATTACTTCTCTTCCCTCTGCCCTCATTCTATTTACAAGGGGAAGATCAGATTTCTCAGAAATTCCTGTTGCATCTGGGTACCCTAAAATGGAACTTACTGCCTCATAAAACAAAAGTAACACATTTCTATAGGAAAAAAAAAATCACAGTTAGCTGTATGTCATATTTGTATTTTTGGATAGGATCTGGATTTTCTTCAGAGTGTTTTCCCTTTCTCTTCTTTTTTAACATGTATACACCCCACTTGATTTTCTCCGGGCTTCCCAGGTGACGCTAGTGGTAAAGAATCCACCTACCAATGCTAGCGACATAAGGACTTGGGTTCTATCCCTGGGTCGGGAAGATTCCCCGATAGAGGACATGGCAACCCACTCCAGCATTCTTGCCAGGAGAAGCCCATGGACAGAGGAGCCTGAAGGGCTACAGTCCATTACCCAACTGCTGACTTCAACATTTATCTACCTTAAAGTTTAACATTAGTAATTTTCTCTCCAATTAATTTCTTTAATCTATAAAATACATTAAATATATATTCTCTCCGAAAAAATTTAAATCACCTTTGCATCTTTTTTCAGTATTCTTCCCCAAAAGAGTTCCCACCACGTTCTACCTCAGTCATCCAGGCCCTTCTAACCACCTCTGGGGAGGAACTGGGGTTTGCTGGAATCAGTCTCTTGTAGTTCCTTCTCAAGATCTTTTGTTCTCATCATAAAAACTGCCAGAACTCACTTCCCGGCTATAGTAGTTTGCGAAAATGGCCTCAGCTATCTACATACACGCCTGCCCTCTGCAATGTGATGAGGCCTCCTCCCAGGAGGCAGCATCTACTTCCCCCACTGCAAATCGAGTCTGGACTTTGATGCTTGCCTTGGCCAATAAAGTATGGTAAAAGAAAGGGTGTGCCAGTTCCAAGAGAAGACTCTGAGAGCATTTGTACACTTACCCTCCGTCTCCTGGGATCCTTCACATCTCTTGGATGAACCCTAAGCTAGCATCCTGGATGATGGAAAAACACAAGGAGCAGAGCAAGGCATCCCAGCTGAAATCATCTGAGAGTAGCCAGGCCCCAGCTGACTAAGTAGTTTATCAAAGACACATCAGTGAAGCCAGCCAAGACCAGAACTACCAGGAAAACTGAGCTCAGCCAAAACTGTTGGCCCATAAGACTGTGAACTTTATTTTTTAAACATTTTACACTGGAGTATAGCTGATTAACAATGCTGTGATAGTTTCAGGTGCAAAATTTAGTACATCTAAGTCTTTTAAGAAATGAGGGCTTTACGTTAAAAAGAATTCATTTGAATCAGTCCTAATGAGATGGATGAAACTGGAGCCCATTATACAGAGTGAAGTAAGCCAGAAAGATAAAGAACATCACAGTATACTAACGCATATATATGGAATTTAGATAGATGGTAGCGATAACCCTATATGCAAAACAGAAAAAGAGACACAGAAGTACAGAACAGACTTTTGAACTCTGGGGGAGAACGTGAGGGTGGGATGTTTTGAAAGAACAGCATGTATATTATCTATGGTGAAACAGATCACCAGCCCAGGTGGGAGGCATGAGTCAAGTGCTCGGGCCTGGTGCACTGGGAGGACCCTGAGGAGTTGGGTGGAGAGGGAGGATCAGGATGGGGAATACGTGTAACTATATGGCTGATTCATGTCAATGTATGACAAAACCCACTGAAATGTTGTGAAGTGATTGGCCTCCAACAAATAAAATAATATTTAATTAAAAAAATAAATAAATAAATAAAATGAAAAAAAAAAAAAAGAAATGAGGGCTTTAGTCACATACTCTCAAACTGAAAGCAGTCAATGTTTTAATCAAAAAAGCATAGACTCTGGAATCAGAAGGACTTGAAGACATGAATTAGCCTATTTTCTCATAGAAATGATAAAAGGAGATGTAATTTGTAAAATATGTGACACTTAGCAGGTTATATAAAATCCTGAAAGGATTTGTTTCTATATTGTATGACAACTGTAGGAATTCATATAATCTTAAATATTTGACTGAGGAAAATTTTCTGACCCATCTGCAGGTGTACAAAAAAGGAACTCAGCCATACATAACCATGTATCCATTTCCCCCCCAAACTCCGCTCCCATCCAGGCTGCCACATAACTTTGAGCAGAATTCCCTGCACTTAATGTAAAGAAGAGGCTTGGTTGGTTGGTTACCCATTTTAAATATAGCAGTGTATACTTGTCCATCCCAAGCTCCCTAAATATCCCTCCCCCCCATCCTTCCCCATGACAACTGTTAAGTTCATTCTCTGAACTTTAGTAAATGATTATTGTTTAAAACCATTAAGTTTGGGGATAACTTGTCACACAGCAAAAGCTAACTAATACAGCCACCCCTACACATTCCTTAACAACCAAGCCTCCTCTTTACTACTTTTCTTTTCATATGATAGGCTAAAATTTTCTCGTCAATTAGACTACCCTTTCACCTAGCAGCACATAAGTTCTTATAATTCAATGCAAAAATTCTCCTCATCCCCAAAGTATGTGAACAGGGTGTTCTTAGCCACAATGACATCACAGGAAGTATTATGTAAAATTTCCCTCAATCAAATATTTAAGATTATACAAATTCCTACAATTGTCGTATAATACAGAAACAAATCCTTTTAGGATTATATATAACCTGCTATGTGCCAGCTATTTTACAAATCACATCTCTTTTCATCTTCTCTATGAGAAGGTAGGCTAATTCATGTCTTCAAGTCCTTCTGATTCCAAAGTCTATGCTTTTTTCATTAAACCATATTGATTATTTTCACTTTGAGAGTATGTGACTAATGCCCTAATTTCTTACAAGACTTAGATATACTAAATTTTGCATCAACTTATAGAACTCAAACCAAAATCCTTCACTTTGCTTACTCATCCATTCAAGTGGCAGATGCAGCCTAAGTCTGTGCACTCTTGAACCTACCATCCTCAGCACTGACCTACCTATCTCCCCGCTTCTTCTCTTCTCGGAGGTCATGACAATGGACTAAGCCACTTTCACCTAACTCATTTCTACATGTGATTTCTTGTCTCTAAAAACCAACCAGCCATCTACTCCAAAAGGTCTGACTTTTCCCAACCTGTCTTCTAATCTATGACTGAGGTAGACAGTGAGAGAGAAAGATGGAATACAAATCAAAACATGAAAACATCCATTAAACATGTAATAAGATGCCAACTTACTCTCACCTATGAGATGCATCCCAGGCTCTTGGTTATACATATTGTAAACTTTCTGGACAAAGTCTACTTCTTCCTGTATATCTTGACATGGCATATGTTCAGTAAACCAATGCTGAGGAATAATATTTACAAAAGTGGACACTATGCCCTCAGTGCCTTCATGTTGCATTCAAAAGAATTAACTTTTATGGAATTTAACTTGAACTTTATGTTTTTTTCCTTGCTAAGGGCTATTAACAATAATAGGGCACCACAGAGGGGACTTTTGTTTTTCTTTCGATAGCCATCTTTCAACAAGTCTGGCTGCAAGCAAATGAGATCAGCATTTTAAGAGCCAATAATTGTGTGGCTGATTGTCTATACTTGCTAAAAAAATTTTTCCCATAGTTTGCCTCTATCTATGCCTCTATAGTATGCCTCTATCACTGACTCTATCTTGTAGTGAAAATTAATGCCCCGATTTAAACGAATGATATGAAACATGATCTGTTACGCCTGCTGGCACACAGTATGTTACACCTCATTACCACATTCTCAAAGAATAATTAGCATCTCTGGGGATGAATCAAATATTACACATCCAACATTTGCAGATACATTTACTCACAGTTAGAAAATGGTGGTTCTATCCTTTCCATACACTAAGCCTCAGTCATAAGTTTTACCAGTCCTGAAAGTTGACATTTTCCTCTGGGGAACACAGATTGTGTTACTGTTGAATCACTGGCATGCCAGTTGAGCCTAGAAACTTTCCACTCACATGCTTATATACTCAGTCTATCATCATATTTTTGCATTTCTTCCGAAGTTATTTATACTCTTTAATTAAATTTGATAAATAAAATGGGGACTGACTCCATTTAACTGAAATCAGTTCAGGTCAGTTGCTCAGTAGTATATGACTCTTTGCAATCCCATGGACCACAGCACACCAGGCTTCCCTGTCCATTACCAACTCCCGGAGCTTACTCGAACTCATGTCCATCGAGTCGGTGATGCCATCCAGTCATCTCATTCTCTGTCGTCCCCTTATCCTCCTGCCTTCAATCTTTCCCAGCATCAGGGTCTTTTCAAATGAGTCAGTTCTTCACATCAGGTAGCCAAAGTACTGGAGTTTCAGCTTGAGCATCAGTCCTTCCAATGAATATTCAGGACTGATTTCCTTTAGGATGGACTGTTTGGATTTCCTTGCAGTTGAAGGGACTCTCAAGAGTTTTCTCCAACACTACAGTTCAAAAGCATCAGCTCTTTGGTACTCAGCTTTCTTTATAGTTCAACTCTCACATCCATACACGATTACTGGAAAAACCATAGCTTTGACTAGATGGACCTTTGTTGGCAAAGTTAATGTCTCTGCTTTTTAATATGTTGTCTAGGTTTGTCATAGCTTTTCTTCCAAGGAGCAAGCAGCTTTTAATTTCATGGTTGCAGTCACCATCTGCAGGGATTTTGGAGCCTGAGGAAATAAAGTGTCACTGTTTCCATTGTTTCCCCATCTATTTGCCAAGAAGTGATGGGACAGGATACTTAACTGAAATATTTAACCTCAAAATTCACAAGTGTTCATGATATATTCAGATAATTAAGACCAACTTAGGCCACTGTTTAATTTATTGGAGAAGTCACTCATACATCCACATCATTATCTGTATTACAGTCAGATGCCAAAACTGAAATATAGATTTAATGTAAGCTTAAACCACTTTGAATTGTCTTTATATATCAAGTTACAATTTAAACATGTCATTTATTAATTTCAAATAAATTTAAATCAAAAGTTAACAACATAAAATATAAGATCTCACAAAATATACTCATCAAAAATCCAGAAGGTTATTTAGAGTATAAAACAGTGTACTTTAATCATTATCAATTCTGGTTTAATATATTTTTACTTTTTCCCTTCTTGAAATTTTATTTTTTTCCATCAGATTTGCTAGGATTTTAGTTTCCTGTTTCCTTAAAAATATTTTCAAGCTTATCTTACTTCTTTAAAGATAGAACTGCATCTTGTACTCTGACGATTCTAAAACCTTACATTTTTCTGCATCTGTTCTGGCAGCTGGTTGTTTCTGCTTGTACTTATCCTTGGTGCCCGGCTTCCACAAATACTTGGCTAAATTTTACTATGATTTTCCCATTACACTCATAGAACTATTTCTGGGAATTCCTGGAAGCCTAGGGTCTTCATTTGCTTTTACTAGGGACATACAGGGGCACGACCAGTTCAGGACCACCTTAAACTAAATCCACACCCAGCGTTCTTTGAACTGCCTAGACGAGGTGTGTTTAAGTACCACATCCTTGAGAACATCAAGGTTTGGCTGTAACTTCTCAATGATTTATTTCATTAGGATTTGTGCCCTCTACTAACTCAGCGCTAAAGGTGGGAGGGCAAGGAGTGTTGACTTCTGGTTCCCCCTTATCCTTATGCTCAGGGGGTAGCCTGGGGATCACAGCTTAACACAGAGAGATTTCCTCCGAGACTCCCTACCATGGGTAGGTCCTGGCTTCAATGTGACTTGGTTTTGCAACCAAGAATAACACCTGCCCCTGTCCTCAAACTTCCCTGGGGGCTCAGTGGTAAAGAATCCGCCTGCAATGCAGGAGACCTAGGTTCAATCCCTGGGTCGGGAAGGTTTCCCTGGAGAAGGAAATGGCAACCTACTCCAATACTCTTGCCTGAAGAATTCTATGGATAGGGGAGCCTGGCAGACTACAGTTCATAGGTTGCAAAGAGTGGGACACAACTGAAGCAATTTAGCACGCACATAGGTATTTATAATCCCATTAAGAAAAAGAAAATAAGAATAACTTAATCTGTAAACAAACTGATATACCCACATTTTATGTAGAAAACCTCAAGCTTAGGACTTGACAAATTTATCATCTCACTTAATTATCTGCTCATTTCCTCTTAAGTGTTAATTACTCAGTTGTGTCCGACTCTGTGACCCATGAACTGTAGCCCACCAGGCTCCTCTGTCCATGGAATTCATTTTTAGCTTTCTGATACTTTTAAAATTATATGTATCCATCCCAGACTTGTTAGCTGTTTTCAGTGGCAGGATTGGTCCTGAGTGTTCTAGTCCACTATGGTTCCAGAAACAGATGTTTCCCCAGGGTTAATAAGCCCCATTCAAACAAACATATCCCACATATCCGAAGCATTTGTTTTAACTCTCTCTCTTAATTGCAAGTAACAAACACGGCTCAAGTTACTTCAAATAACTGAGGGTAGTTACAAGGATTGGCTTCCCAGGTAGCTCAGTAGTAAAGAATTCTCCTGCCAATGCAGGGGATGCAGTTTTGATCCCTAGGTCAGGCAGATCTGGAGAAGGTTATGACAACCCACTCCAGTACTCTTGCCTGGGAAATCGCATGGACAAGGAGCCTGGTGGGTTACAGTCCATGGGGTTGCAAAAGAGCTGGACACGACTGAGTGACTAAACAAGTTACAAGATTGCAGCGCACAGGATCCCAGGAGTAACTGGGAAGAGACGGAGCCTTTCACAGCGCGCCAAGAGGAGAACTGGAAAGAGAAGGAGATTGTGGGCATTCACTCCATCTCAGAGTTCCTTAAGCCTTTTTTAGCAAGACTCAGTATAGCCTGGAGGGCTGGGAAAACACAGGTGGCTGGGCCCTACCCGCAGGGTTTCTGAAACAGAGCCCGAGAATGTGCATATCTGGACCGCAAGGAGATCAGTCCGTCCTAAAGAAAATCAACCCTGAATATTCATCAGAAGGACTGATGCTGAAACTGAAGTTCCAGTATTTGGCCACCTGATGTGAAGAGCCAACTCATTAGAAAAGATCCTGATGCTGGGAAAGATTGAAGGCAGGAGGAGAAGGAGATGACAGAGGATGAGATGGTTGGATGGCATCACCGACTCAATGGACATGACCCTGAACAAGCTCCGGGAAATGGTGAAGGACAGGGAGGCCTGGTGTGCTGCAGCCCATGGGGTCTCAAAGAGTCGGACACGACTGAGTGTCTGAACAACAACTAGATTCCCAGGTGATGCTCACGCTGCTCATGATCTCAGAGATCATCCTTGGAGCACCACTGCCCTGCTGCATCCATGTTCAAAGAGGAAGACTCTGGAGTTTCACTGTTGAGGTCCCAATCCTTGTTGCCCCTCTACTGCATGTGTGAACGTAGACACACTGCATTTTCCCACCTCTCTGTGCCTGTTTCCTCTGTTTCCTGTTTCCTGTCTGGGTGACTCAGATTCCTTATCTGTAAAACAGAGAAACTGGTAGCACTTACCTCAAAGCATGTGTTGAGAAGATTAAGTGAAACAAAAGATGTAAAATGCATAGAATAGTGCCAGTATCTATAATGACAAGCACTTGGTAACATCAGTTACTTAGCAATAACATTATCACTCATCTATTTTAACTAAATCATATTTCAGCATTTATTCTCCTTTTGCCTATGTGCAATTTTATTTTCTACTGTGTTAACTAGCTTTTTCTGCCCCCAACTCCCTCCCTCTCACAAATGCCTTTAAAAATATTCAAGCATAGCTTCCTTGGGATTTTGGCTCACCAAGATACTTGCAGACTAGTCACTATCCCCCTTCATGACTTTTTAATTATGAAAAAATTTTAAAGCTTTTTATTTTGCAATTATTTTAGGCTTGCATCAATGTTGCAAGAATGGCACAGAATTCTTGCACACCCCCTACACTGCTTGCCTTCTTAACATCTTATATAATGACAATAACCACTCCTCAATGTTTCCTAATCTTTCATGACTTTCACATTTCTGAAGTCTTGGTCAGTTGTTTTAAACAATGTCCCTCCATTTGAATTTACCTACTATTTTCTCATGATTAGATTGCAGTTACACATTTCTGGCAAGAATACCATTGAAACAATATTGTATCATTCTTAACACATTGTATCAGGAGGAACATGATGTCATATATGACTGTCTACTTTATAGCTTCTCTATTTCCAATATTTTGAGTTTATTAATGACTACGGTATACTCAGGGCTTCTCTGGTGGCTTAGACAGTAAAGTTATCTCCCTGCAGTGCTGGATGGAGTTCAGTTGAGTCGCTCAGTTGTGTCCAACTCTTTGCAACCCCATGGACTACAGCATGCCAGGCCTCCCTGTCCATCACCAACTCCTGGAGCTTACTCAAACTCATATCCATTGAATCGGTGATATCCATCCAACCATCTCATCTTCTGTCGTCCCCTTTTCTCCTGCCCTCAAACTTTCCCAGCATCAGGAACTTTTCCAGTGAAACAGTTCTTCGCATCAGGTGGCCAAAGTATTGGAGTTTCAGCTTCAGCATCAGTCCTTCCAATGAATATTCAGGAGTGATCTCCTTTAGGATGGACTGGTTGGATCTCCGTGCAGTCCAACAGACTCTCAAAAATCTTCTTCAACACCTTATTCAAAAGCATCAACTCTTCACTCAGCTTTCTTTGTAGTCCAACTCTCACATCCATATATGACCACTGGAAAAACCAAAGCTTTGACTAGATGGACTTTTGTTGGCAAAGCAATGTCTCAGCTTTTTAATATGCTGCCTAGGTTGGTCATTGCTTCTCTTCCAAAGGAACAAGCGTCTTTTAATTTCATGGCTGCACTCACCATCTGCAGTGATTTTGGAGCCCCAGAAAATAAAATCTGTCACTGTTTCCATTGTTTCCCCTGCTATTTGCCATGAAGTGATAGGACCAGATGCCATGATCTTAGTTTTCTGAATGTTGAGTTTTAAGCCAACTTTTTCAATGCAATGCTGGAGACCCTGGTTCAATCCCTGGGTTGGGAAGATCCCCTGGAAAAGGGAGTGGCAATCCACTCCAGGATCCTTCCCTGGAGAATCCCATGGACAGAGAAGCCTGGCTGGCTTCAGTCCCTGGGCTCACAAAGAATCAAACATGACTGAGAGACTAACACACTCTATGTACTTAGTTACATACTGAATGCTGCCCATTTTTCCCAGTTTAAATTCCCAAGAGAGAATCTGACTAGTCAAATTCTCATTTGCTACCATGTCACATCACAATCCATGAATTCACTGTCCTGGGACCAGGTCACTCTCCCTGGTCCTGTTAGCCATGGTACAGTAGGATGAGTAGAACAAAATGAGGTTGCACAGGGCGGATCTTCAAGCAGTGACTACCAATGGGGAAGATGCCCTAAGAAAGGCCTGGAAATGAGGCCGATACCATGACTGACATGTCTAAATATAATTAAGGCTCAAAAACATTTAGTGTTGTTGCTCAATGTTTTCTCATTAAAATGAAACGCTGTGATTAAATTCCCTTCTATCCCAGGACTTCTCTTTTTATACAGAACCTATTCAAATATATCTGAGTGCTGATATCATGTGTTTCACACATGTTAAGATCACTGGAGGTTGTCAGCAGTAAGTACAGGAGGACTTTCCTGAGTGGGAACAGGAAGAAACTGATCCTGTCCCAGGGGAAAAGTTCTACTATGTGTATACGTACATCACCTGCTTTGATATTACTATTGAATCCATCAGTCAGGAAGCACAGTAAAAGGGATAATTTATAGAGCCTGCCTGAGAAAGTGATGTTCAAAAGAAAATCCATAATACTAACAGGAAGAGCACAATAAATATTAATAAGAATGAAAACAATGCTCCCAACTCTTTCTGGAAATGGCATCAGACAAAAATTCTATGCAAACTGAGATAGGTGCTTTAAAAACACCATCTTGAAATATCACCCTCAGAGCCCTAACTTCTTATGGAAATGCCAGTTATGGATTTGCCATCTTTGAGTTTATCACACATTTGGGCTCTAAAATCACTGCAGATGGCAACTGCAGCCATGAAATTAAAAGACACTTACACCTTGAAAGGAAAGTTATGACCAACCCAGACAGCATATGAAAAAGCAGAGACATTACTTTGTCAACAAAGGTCTGTCTAGTCAAGGCTATGGTTTTTCCAGTAGTCATGTACAGATGTGAGAGCTGGGCTGTGAAGAAAGCTGAGCACCAAAGAATTGATGCTTTTGAACTGTGGTGTTGGAGAAGACTCTTGAGAGTCCCTTGGACTGCAAGGAGATCCAACAAGTCCATCCTAAAGGAAATCAATCCTGAATATTTATTGGAAGGACTGATGTTGAAGCTGAAACTCCAATACTTTGGCCACCTGATGCAAAGACCTGACTCATTGGACAAGACCCTGATGCTGGGAAAGATTGAATGTGGGAGGAGAAGGGGACGAGATGGTTGGATGGCATCACCGACTCAATGGACATGAGTCTGGGTAATCTACAGGAGTTGGTGATGGACAGGGAAGCCTGGCGTGCTGCAGTCCATGGGGTTGCAAAGAGTCAGACACGACTGAGCAACTGAACTGAACTGAACTGAAGATAAACACATACACTTTTTTCTCCCTCATTCTCCAATTTACCATGCAAAGCAGAAAATGTAGGTTTCTCATAATGTCCAAGAGGGTAAAGCATCTGCCTGCAATGTGGGAGACCAGGGTTCAATTCCTGGGTTGGGAAGATCCCCTGGAGAAGGAAATGGCAACCCACTCCAGTACTCTTGCCTGGAAAATCCCATGGACGAAGGAGCCTGGCAGGCTACAGTCCATGGGGTCGCAAAGAGTCGGACATGACTGAGCGACTTCACTCACAGTATATATGCTGGCATATACTTCTCTTTCTTGAATTCATTTTATGGAATTCCACCAGCTGATTCAAGAAGTTGAGAGTTGCGAGCTATTCTTGACATACATTTGTTCTCCATTCAGGAAACTTGCTGGAACTTTCCTCATGGACGCCCCCACCCCCATAGGAATAACATCTAGTTCCTGGGCCCTAGAATACATTTTCTCTTCCTGACCTGAATAAAAAAGTTGCATGAACATTTTTGTTAGGGTATGCCTCAGCTGTGTGAAACTGTCATATCATTTGAACATTTAAGTATAAAATAGGAAGGTTACAAATATTATAACACATAAAACTTAGAGCATGAGTAATTGGACAACAAAGAACATGCATGATGTGGGTGACAAGGTGAATTACATAATCTCTCAGAGCCGTAACTTTCTCATCTGTAGAATGGGGATACAAAGAACTTACATCAAGTCAAAATTATGAGAATTACATGAGATAATGCATGTGAGCACTTGGCAGAGTCCTTTTACAAAATATAAGTTCCTTTCCTTTCCTTCTACAAAATATAATGTAAGACAGAGTCTGCCTTAAAATGAGATATAACTCTTTATTATCACTATGCATTTAGGAAGAGAAACTACAAAGTTGCTCAAAGTGCCACCATCAGCTTGTTCCAAAAGTTAGTTAACACAGAGGCAGATTTCAGCCAGGGGAGGAGAGGGCACCAGCAAAAGATATCACTTTAGACAAAATCTCTGTGTCTCTACCTTCAGCTAGATCTTTCTGATCTTCCATCAAGTAAATCCTTCCAGCAACTAAGCCTCATTTTGGGAATGTGCCTTTGTATCTCCATAATTCCAGCCAACTCTTGACCTCACACTTCACCCTTGGAATTTCCCCTCAGGCCTAAGTTCATTTCTGTGGTTGTCAGCCTGTTTCTAGTGGGCTTGGGACTAGGTTTCTGATACCACTTCTGGTATCAGCTCTCCCTCACATTTTGTTGCAGAAAATGGAATCGCTCCCGGCATGATAAATTTACCAGTGTTCGTGGGTTTATGTGCCTCGGCACCTCTGGACTCAAAGCCACCCTTTTAAACATAACTTCCCAAGAGCACTGATCTCTTCAGGTCTTCTCAGGCCCACAGCCCTGTTCTTTCATCTTTGGGCCATAATGGTTTAAGCATAAATAGATACATAAGTTAACCAAGGAAGAAACTTCCATCATTCAAAGAAGACAAGGAGGGGGAGGACAATAACATTAGAGGAAAAACAAAAACTTCTATAAAAGTCTTAAAAAAAGTTTTGCATAAACATTCCTAGTGTTAAAACAAGGGGGATCTTGTGGTCTGAATCAACATCTAAATCTCTTCTACACTAAAAGCTTTCAATTCAGGTTCTTGGAGTTTTTTCCTTTAAGTTATTGCTGACACTTGTTATCAGAACTAGTGTTAAAATGGGCTAGTGTTAAATGTTATGGTCACTTCTGCTGAACTCCATCCATCCCATCCTGTTAGCCCCTCTGCCTGTCTTCATCACCAACAGTAGTAAAATTTGCTTCTCCTCTCATTAGTTATTGACAGATTGATACAATTGCTAGTTTCTCCAGTTTTCTTATTTAATATTAACTAAGAACCATGACTATAGGAACTAAAAAAAAAAACACAGGTGCAGGCGTCATTCATTTTAATAACCTCAGTATTCAAGCAAAATATTAGCCTCTTAATACAAGTTACTAGTATCCAGAATATGTACACTCAAAAATACCATGTATCTCGGGCATCTATAAATGAAAGACCTACATAACATCTGCAGATCTTTTCCTGATGAAACTAGAATTTCATTAAAACAAATTATTGCACTTTTTTTAAAGTGTAGAGACATATAAAATTTTTCAAGGAAAACTTCTTCAAAAAAATAATGCCAGTTATTCCTTCCCAGACAGAACTGAAATGCAGGGTAGAGTATTAAGTCTTTCCCTGGCGAAAAGAAATCATTTTTCTAAAATACTCTTCCCCTTTTTTCCCTGAAGTACAAATCACACAGAATATCCTACACCGAAGTCCCTTGGGTTCCCAGTTGTCGCTTCAGTTGTGTCCGACTCTTTGCAACCCCGTGGACTGTTGCTGACCAGGTTCCTCTGTCCATGAGATTCTCCAGGCAAGAATACTGGAGTGGATTGCCATTCCCTTCTCCAGGGGATCTTCCCAACCCAGGGATCGAAGCAGCATCTCTTAGGTCTCCTGCATTGTCAGGCCGGTTCTTTACCACTAGTCCTTCTGGTTCCTTACAACTGGTAAAACTGAAATGGCTGCGGTGAGCCTATTAAAATAGGTTAGCAGGCCAGGAAATCATTCTGTATACAGTCAATTTTAAAGGTGAATATTGTTTTAAGCCATATTTTCATATTTATCACAATTCTCTCATGCTAAGACTTAATAGAGCATTTTTGAGATTAATTAAGACTTATGATCCTGTTAATGGTGAAGTATCTCTCTCCTAAGACTCCACCTGCCCATCTTACTCTCCTGAAGTCATGCTCTTCTCCAGTTTTTACATATCTACAGTCAAAAGACTCTCCCTGTGACCCTAGTAACTTCATGTTGAAGCTTACACATCAGCCAACAAAAATAGCTCTATTACCAACTTGACTGACTACTCTCCAATGTCACCATTTCCTTTTTCCTTTGAGTCTTAAACATGCTTTCTCTCTCCTTCCTCCCCTCGGCCCTGTGCCATCCGCCTTTCGCCCCAACTCCACCCCCAACTCTTCACCCAGATAACTGCCATGCCCTTGCCTGGGGGATGTTTCCTGGTTCTTTGTCCCAGTCCCATCACCTTCTACTGAGAACTGGAGAAATCAATAGGCCACAGGGAGGTGGGAGATACATTGACTAGATGCTTGGATTCTGGAAATGAACCTTGGATTTCAAATCTCAGATCTACCATTTACTAGTTAGGAGGCCCAGGGTAGGAAAATGTCACCTTTCTGGGCCTCTACTTTGACAATCACAAAATATAAACAATATTGTTATGTTGTAGTTTTTGTGAGGATTAAATCTGTTAAAGCATGTAAAGCAACAACAGTACTGGATGTGCAGTACCTATTCAGTAAGAATTAGATACTATCATTGCCACAAAATCTGGATTTCCCACATCCTATTATATGATGTGTATTATTATCACAATTCTTAGTCTTATAACATGATCTTCCAAACATTATAAACTCTACTAAGATAAAGGACCTTATCTGACTCATTAACCATTGCATTCTGAGCACCAAGGCATATGCAATATAAGGCATAGAATTGCACTCAGTAAGCATTTAATGAATCAATGAAGAAGTGAATTACTATCAGACAATGGCATATGCAATATATGCAATAATTACTATCAGACAAAGGTATATGCAATATAAGGCATAGAATTGCACTCAGTAAGCATTTAATGAATCAATAAAGAAGTGAATTACTATCAGACAATGACTGCCTCCAAGACATGAGTTCAAACTTGCTTTTAGGAAACTGTCACTGTGCTCCTACAAGTCCACAGCCCCCACTCACAACAATAGGGGTCCAACTGCTCTCACACCAAATTCCACTGTGTGTTACTTTGAGGCTTTTGGACTTGAGTCAGCTGTTGGAATACGTTAAACCTGATATTTTAGAATCTGGACTAAACTACTTGCTGAGTGTTTGGACTTGGCTTGTTTCTTAAACTATTTATAGGAAGTGGTACCCTAGCTGCGCATTAGAAATACCCTGCTCTGGGTCACCACCTGGATAAGCATTTCCTCCCATTTAACCTATATCTTATCCCCAACCAGTAGTTGAGGAAATTGACACTATAACACCCCAAACTATAACTTTGTTCATTAACTAGGTGGCTGTAAAGAAAAGAATTATCTGTTCTGAATATCAATTAGAATTATATTTGTTACTTTCTTATTATCACAGTACAATGACAATTGGTATTGTTAATAGTGACTTGATTCAATACCTTTCAGTATCATTTACTCTTCTGTGTTTTATCAGTTGTAATGTTTAAGAATATTCCATATTCTAACATCATCCCATTGTCCAAGACATCTAACAGAAAACATTTCATACTAACAAAATCATGGGATGATAATACAAGGTTATATACAAGTCCATATCAAAGGTACTAAAACAATGTTATTTCATCTGTTCATTCAAAAATATGTATTGAATTCCTATTACACTGTGATGTATTAAGCAATAGAGCTGTAAAGATGAATCATGTTCTATGCCTTAAGAAGTTCATAAATTAGTGGATTTAAATTTAGGTTAAAATAATACTTAAGTGTTTGAAGTTAAAGCAGCTTCCAACTTTGCTCTTCACCAAACGATAAGGAGCCAACACGATCTTGAAGGATAGCTGCTAAAATCATCTTTTTTGCAGTATTTCATTTCTATTAAATCTTTCTAAATATAGAACAGATCCAAAAGGACTCTCTCTCTGTATGGCCCTAACGTTTAGGTCAGGATAGAATCTAACAGAATAACCAACTCATTATAATGTTCTAGTGTTAATATTCAAGGAACATCCCGGGAAAGGCAGAAAGGGAATCAAAGTTCAACAGCAAAGACCCTTTCCCTCCACAATTCTCATCTGTACACATTGCTGCCGTGTTAAAACAGTGAAAATGTGTTCATATGGCAAGAAGGAAATAAGGGGAAAGGACAATACTCTCAAGTGTTTATAATCACAGACAGTACAAAAAACAGACCCCAGTCAAGTTTTGCTTAAATGTATGCATTTTTCTTGTAATGTAATTTAGACTCTTAAACCTCCAACCATGGCCTTCAGTCATGTTTCTGTTCTCTTCTGTCTATAAATACAGTTTCAAGGAACATTGCTGAGTTAGTCTGCAGTTATGATTTTGGAAGTGGGCATATCTGGATTTGAATTCCCCCTCCACCACCTGAGGAGGTCTTGATCAAGCTCTTTAACCTCGCTGATCTTCATCTACACAATGATAGATATAACAACTACTTTTAAAAATACAGGACATATGAAGGGACTTCCCTGGGGGTTCAGGGGTTGACTCTGCCTTCCAATGCAGGGGTACGGGTTCAATCCCTGGTCAGGGAGCCAAGATCCCATAAGACTCGTGGCCAAAAAACATAAAACAGAAGCAATATTGCAATAAATTAAAGACTTTAAAAATGGTCCACATAAAAAAATCTTTTAAAACCATGAAGATGCCTAACAATTATTGTTTCTCTAACTATTGCATCAAAAACTAATTTTTAAGAAAGGAGGAGTAAGAGGACAAAGGCAGGAGGAAGAAAACGAGTAAGTGAGGGGGAAGGAACAGGAAGACGAGAAAAAGAAGGGAGGAAGAGAAGGAAGACAGTGGAGAAGTTTTGTTTTGTTTTTTTAATCATGTTATCAAGTATGGAAACCATAACCCACTGGCTTCAAAAGCAAAACAGTTATAAAATTAAAAGCATAAAAGGAAATAAAGCCATCAGCTGGCTGTTTGCTTGAAATGCTGTGTATAAATGAATAAAGAATGAATGAATTGTACAAATCTAATGGGGCTGAGAAAAGGCAAGGGCATAATTAGCGCTTCCCTGGTAGCTCAGACAGTAAAAAATCTGCCTGCTATGTGGGAGTCCCAGGGTTGATCCCTGGGTCAGGAAGATCCCCTGGAGAAGGCAATGGCAACCCACTCCAGTCTTCTTGCCTGGAGAATCCCACAGACAGAGGAGCCTGGCGGGCTACAGTCCATGGGGTCACAGAGAGTCAGACACAACTGAGCAACTTAACACTTCAACCCTCAGACAATGATATAGTTGATCCTTGAACAATGCTGGATTGAATTGCACAGGTCCACTTGTACATTGATACACTGCCCATGGCTGGCTGAATCCAGGGATGAGGAGGAAATACAGATATGGGGGGGGCAAGGCTAACTGTCAATTATATATGGATTAACCCATATAATAACCCACATGCGTGTTCAAGGGTGAACTATGTTCCAACAATCCTAGTTACAGTCCAAATGTCACAACTGTCAAGGAATATTGAGAAGTGACAGTGAGCTAGGCTACAGGCATTTTCAGCACTGACTCTTCTATCAGCATTGTAAATAAGGATGATTTTCTTGTTGTAATTGATTCATCAATTCAACCAATATTTATTGAATACTTGCCCTCCAAGTTTGCCCTCTAGCATCCTATGGTCTAGTAGAATATACAGGATAATATCCATAAATAGCCAAAATACAGGTTTTGTGATAAAAATGGTGAGAAATGCAAAGGAAATATAATAAAGACTCCAACAAAAAATAACCTTCGGTGGGAGTACTCTGAAAAGTCTTCCTGACGAAAACAATATTATTCATTCATTTATGCATTAACTGAATTTATTCTGGCATTTTACCAGATACCTGATACTATTTAAAGAATCAAGAAACATAACCATAGTCAAGACAGATGAAATTTAAACTTTCAAAGAAAAAATAATAAACATCTATTATATATGTAAGTAAGTTTGTTGTTGCTGTTATTTAGTCACTAAGTTGTTTCTGACTCTTTTGTAACCCTATGGACTATAACCTGCCAGGTTTCTCTGTCCATGAGATTTTTCAGGCAAGAATACTGGAGTGGGCTGCCCTGCCCTCCTCCAGGGGATCTTCCCAACCCAGGGATCAAACCCACATGTCCTGCTTGACAGGCGGATTCTTTACCACTACGCCACCTGGGAATCCATAAACAAGTTTAGACAATGACAACTATTTTTTAATAAATTGAAATAAGGTAATCTGACGGAGCTCAATGTCAGAGAGGAAGCAATTGCAGATGGTAATGGTTTAGTCGCTAAGTTGTGTCCAGCTCATGTGCCCCGTAGACTGCAGCCTGCCAGGCTCCTCAGCCCTCTGTCTGTGGGGTTTCCCAGGCAGCAGGAATACTGGAGTGGGTTGCCACTTCCTTCTTCAGGGGATATTCCCCACCCAGGGACTGAACCCGGGTCTCCTGCCTTGGAGGCAGATTCTTTACCCACTGAGCCACCAGGGAAGCCCCCAGCTTCAGCTAATGTAATCAGTAACAACCTCTGAAGGTTTAGCATTTGATTTGAGAACTGAAAATATTCTTGGCAGAAAGAATAGGAAGTGTAAAGGTCTTGAAATGAGAACGGGCTACGCATGGGAGAGCATTTCTAAGAAAGAAGCTGAAAAAGGGAAAAGTACACAGAGAGGAACTCGGATCACATCTGGCTTCATGGGTAACTGGGCTTCCCTGGTAGCTCAGATGGTAAAGAATCTGCCTGCGATGCAGGAGACCCGGGATCAATCCTTGGGTCCGGAAGATCCCCTGGAGAAGGGAACGGCAACCCACGCCAGTATCCTTGCCTGGACAATTCCATGGAGAGAGGAGCCTGGCAGGCTACAGTCCATGGAGAATTCCATGGAGAGAGGAGCCTGGCGGGCTACACTCCATGGGGTCATAAACATAGGTAACCAGAAGGAATTTATTATTGGGTTGGCCAAAAAGATAGTTTGGGTTTTTTTGTATCATCTTACAGAAACCTCCCAAGAACTTTCCCACCAACCAAAGTTTAAAATCTGAAGGAAGCTGCTGAAAGGTTTCTAATATGATTTATTTCCATTTTTTAAAGATTGCCATGGCTCTTGTGTGGGTGAAAGCAAGATTCACAGCATGGAGACCAAGTTGAAAGCTACTATACGGTTAAGAGAGATGATGGTAATGGTCGATAGTAGTGGTGACTGAGACAAAGAGGCAGGTCCAGGCTGTATTCTGAAGTTAGAGCAGAACTAGTGGAATAAATGCGCACGAGTGTTTAAAACTGACTGACTTCACCACTTAGAATATTGATAGAGAAAAAGGCAGAGAAAGAAAAGTGGGAAGGATTTCATGTTTATCGATCACCTGCTCTAAGTGCTTTACATCAATTATTTCACTTAATTCTCATAACAACTGCAGAGGATATCATTCTCACCCCCTCCTTCTTCTTCTAAGGCAAAATTAAGACAGAAATATGTTAGGTAAGTTGTCCAAGGCCTCATGACTACGAGAGAAGAGTTTCAAATCTAGGTCCCTCTGACTCAAACCTGTGTCCTTTTTGACCTAGTGTCTCTCTGGGGTTATGAAAAGGTGGGAGTAAAGACATAAAGTGAGAAAAAGTACGCACAGGAAACTTCCATGTTTCTCAGTGTGTCTGGAAAGTGTTCAAGGAGAAGAATAAGTAACTGAACTGGCTACAGCCATTAACAACTCTCTCTTCTTCCAGAACTTCATCATGGATGTCCAGTAAAACTGTTGGCCTAAATTCTCTCTCCAGCTCCACCTCCCCAACCATTCACACTGTCTTACTGACTTCCACTGCCAAACCTTCATTTGGGAACGTTGTCTGTCCAGCTTATGGACTGGATTTTCTAGAAGAATCCATGCTTTCTGAGGATGCTACACAGGAGATAAGAAATTTGATTCTCCTCTGCTCCACTCGTGGGGAGCCCCTTCATTCCCATTCCCATCTCCCTGGCAACTCACCAACCCCAGAGAAAAATGATAATTTATATGCACATAATAGTATAGGTTTACAACAAAGAGAGTAGAGAGACCAACCAAAGTAAAAGGCAAAAAACACAGATGATGACAGGAGATTTCCACACATCTCTACTATAAATGTATAGGGCAAGCAAAAATAATCACAAGTACAGATTTGAACAACAGCACTTTAGATATTCTGCAGCACTTCATATGCACCAGGCACTATTAAAAAACACTTTAATTAATTAACCCTGAAACTAACTCTGTGAAAGGATACTATTATTATATTTTACAGATGAAGAAACTGAAGATAGAGAGATTATGCCCAAATTCACAGAGATAGTAAGCAGCAGAGCCAAGGTTGAGACCTAGACAATCTACCCCAGAACCTATGTTCTTAACCACTGTGTTACACTGCCTCTCTAATTAATATAATCAGTAGGTTTATCTAACTATATGTGAAAAATCACATTCAATAAGCAGAAAATACTGATTTTTTCAAACACACTCAGAATATTTAGAAAATAATAATTGACAAAACTGGTTTCTTCATAAAAGTAGTCTTAATTTTTTTAATAGAAGAAAAAGTATGAATTAGAGTTAAAAGCCTTAAATCTCTGCACTATGAATAAGAATGGTAAAAATAAACATATAAATTTAGAAGATAAAAAGGAACAAGAGAACAGAACTAAGGAAAGTGGAAGCTAAGAAACAATTAAAATAGGGCCATAGATTAATAAAGTAGAAAACAAAAAAACTGAGATGACCAAAAAAACAGAGGCCAATTCCTTGAAATAGACAAACTGATGCAAACTGATCATAAAGAAAGAGAAGGCACAATGAAATAATGCTGGAAATAAAAACTGAGTTATTGGTATTGATACACTAGAGTTAAACCTCCTTTATGCAATCTTACAATGGGAAAAAGTTTCATTCAACCATCAAACATGATGATCACTTGAGTGTTTTTTAAAGAGGTTTTTTACAGGTTTTTTTTTTCTTTTTGATTAAAGGAGTTATTGTATATTCCTAGTTTTCTGAGAGTTGTCTGATTCCTTATTTGATAATAAATATAATTATATAATTATATCAAATGTATCTACTGATATATCTCAATACATCTATTGAGATGACATTATTTTCTGTTTCTAATATGATAAATTACTATTTTCTAGTATTAAACTAATCTTCTTAGCTATGGTATAAAAAGAACCTGATCATTACATATACCCCTCTTTACAGTCAATAAATTTCTGGATGGATTTACTAAACTTCATTTGGAATTTTTGCAACTAGATTTCTGAAGGAAGTTGACCTATAATTTTTCTTTCTTGTATTAGCCTTATCAGATATAGGCACAAGAGTTATGTGAGCCTTATGGAAAATGTTGCCTTTTTTTTTTCTTTTGGCAAGAAGTAGTCTTGTAGAATTGTGATTATTTTTCCTTGAATATTGGGTAAAGCTTTCCTGAGCAAGCATCTGGACCTAGAGCTTTACTTGCAGGCAGAAATTTTACTGGGGCCTCACTGGTGGCTCAGTGGTAAAGAATCTGCCTGCCGACTCGGGAGATGCAGGTTTGATCCCTGGGTCAGGAAGATCCCCAGGAGAAGGAAATGGCAACCCATTCCAGTATTCTTGTCTGGAAAATCCCAAGGAGAGAGAGGCCTGGTGGGCTACAGCCCATGGGGTCACAAAGAGTCAGACACAACTTAGCGACTGAACACACAGATATTTTACTATGAGTAAAACTTTCTTAATGGGAGAAATTTGGACTCAGGAAAATCATATAGAAGGAAAAGTACAAAGATATGAGAAGTGACCTTTCAGCAACATGGCAGGCTAAGCTGATAAGGAAGATACTCCCCCTACAAAACAGAAATGCTAGATAAAAAATACAATTCTTTTTTAATAAAGAGCCAAACTTTTAAATAATAAAAAGGGGAAATCTCCCAAGTACTTAAAATAAAAAGAACTCAAACCAGAAGTAACCTTCAGTTGTCACAATGGCAGCAAAAGAGGGTGTCAGATTCTGATACAGGGCTTGGCTGCTAAAATTTTAATGCCCATATGAGTATAGTTTTCATGGTAGCAGTCTTTTTGAATCAGAGAACTAAAATAGAGTGCCCTATTAAAAGTCAAGTCCTAGCAGTGAAACAAGGGTCAGGAAAAATTCCTCACACTAACCTTGAAAATTGGCAAGAAAGTTTACCATCTATCCAGGTCTCTAACTGGGGGAATAAATCTCCTGAAGATAAATTGAAACCCTAAGCAAGTAACAGATAAGGAGTTGTACTAATACTAATTGAATGGTGCAAGATCCCAAAGCCAGAGAAAATTATTTAGGAACTCGACAAAATCAAATGCAAAACCTCTCTGTGGAAACACTAGTAAGTGCACCGTCCAGGGTATAACAGGCTCCCTGCTAAGGATGAATTCACAGTCAACAACAACACAAGGAAACAAATCACAATGAGAGAATGTCAGCAGACCAAAGAGTTGAAAGAATTTGCACCACTGTAAGAGGTAGAAATAATACAATATTAAAGAGACTGTAATATTGAAGAGCATAAAATAGGCAGATCTGAAATAGACAACATAAAATAGGCAGATCTGAAAAAGAGCCAAATGAAACTTTTAGAATTTTTTTCAAACTATGGTTATTGAAATTGAAAACTTAATGGATAGACTTTAAAGAGTCAATAAGAGTTGAAGAGAACTGTATAAAAGATTTGAGAAAAACACCCAGAATGTAGCAAGGATAAAGGGAGAAAAAAAACTATGAGAGAAAAATAAAGTGGCTTGGATAATAGAATGAAAAGACCCAATATACACTTAAGATTTTATGAAGGGGATACTACAGAATAGAGGGAGAAATATCTGAAAGATAAGAATTGAATTGACTACATTGAATTACAGCATTGAATACAATCTGAAGTCCTCAGGCTGGGGAAGCAAACCAGGTTCCAAGCCAGGAAAACCAAAATCAAAACCAAGCTTAAACAATAAAGACCTGCAGAAACAGGAAGGCAAAACAGATAAATCTTAAAATAACTAAAAAGGAAAGACAGCTTGCCTAAAAAGGAATAACAAACCGAAAATAAAATAGTGTCTTCAATAAACTAAGATAGGTACAGAATTCTATACCTAACTAAACTACTAATCAAAAATTAAGGTTCTATAAATACACTCTTTAAAAAAAGATGAAAAGGATTTCCTATCACTGGAGGAGGCCACCAAGAGAACAGGACCTTGAGCTGGAGGCTCCTCACCTCCTCCTCTCTCCTTACAATGTAAGTTTGTTCAGACCCCTGTTCCCACACTGGGAGCTACTTCAGGGACAAAGCCTTGAGAGGGGAATGTATTTTTAAGACCATCTGTACTGAATCCCATTAAGGCCTCCACACAAACTCTTTTAAGATTCTGGTTGGTGGATGCAAAGCTCAACTCATCTTGCAGCTACCCAAGACAAGACTAGTGTGTAAGTTTCTTTTCTTAAAACTGCCACTTAAGAATCCAGAATAGTCTGCCTCTTTCTTTGGTCTCTCCTTACCCTCTGAGAGAAGGGATTCAAGTTTCACCTGGGAAACTCCTGTGGTTGTGAATCAACACCTACTTTTATACACAATTCCCAAGGGGGGCGGGGGGGGGGGGAACTACTAAAGGGTGTGAATAATTTAAGGAAGAATGATTAAAGAATACCTTGATATCTGATACAAGGTGGCGGGGGATGGGGGGGAGAAGTGAAGTTATCACAGGCACAAATTAAGTTCATTTAAGACAGATGGAATACTGAATGACACTTTTCCAATACTGCAAAAAAATTCCTTGGAAGAGGTAAAATTTTGAAAAATCTTTTAATGACAGGAGAGAAAATGTCTGGCACACAGAGAGATATTTCAACACAGAGTGTGACTTAAGAGAAAACTTCAAGGCACAAGTATGATCACCTGATCCAGGTGCTAGACAACATGTTCACTTAAGAAGAGCAAAGACCCTCTGGGGAATATGAAACAATAGAACTGAGCTTTACTGTGACTCCCACAAAGGACTTTGAAGTACAAATAATGAACTAAAAAGCAAAACAGTTATCACTCTGAATCTCAAATATTAATATTCCAGGTAGTACAATATCTTTTTCAAATTTTGCTCACTACTGCTTAATGAAATAATGTATTCTCTGGACCTTCTACTTGATTTAAAAAGAAAAAGGGAATATTAAAGAACAAGATCCATCTCATGGATTTATCTCTTCCCCATCACCCATCTGTCTTATTTAACCCACCTCTCCCAGTCAGATCTTGGCAAAACAGCAACTGAGTTGCCCTGAAGCATTTTCGATGGCAATCAGAGTGACTTCCAGCCTGAGAACTTCAAGGAACTCCTCTTACCTGAGAATAAAACAATGCTTAAAGGTAAGCTCTATGAGATTTAATGCTAATGGAAAAATTGCTCCAATTAGTGTTTGAAGTTTCCAAGAAAAGAAATCTACAAAAAAAAGAAAAAGAAATCTACAGGTATACAAACCCCAAATACTTTGGAACACACAAATAATTCCCAGCATTCCTGGCTTCTATATAATTCCCCCTACTTCAAAATTAAAGTAAATGTCTCAACATCACCAAAGGGGGGGAAAAAATCAAATAAAGCTTTATAAAGTATTTTAAGAGTAAATGCTCTAAAGCATTAAATGCTTTAAGGGTAAAAGTCACAGATTTTTTTAAATTCAAGTTACTTCAAGGACTTACATAGCATTCCAAACATATTAATATCTCTCTCCATAATCTCTCTCTGAGAAGCCAGTTCCTATCCAAAAAGAGCTCAGAGCTTAGAGTCCATGATACTCCCTGATGCAAACATCTTTTATTAGAAATTAATAGACTGAACTGTCTTTAGTAAAAGAGTGAAAGCATTTTGTTTTATTCACTGCTGATAATTACTGAACATTCTCAGTATGGGTTAAATTGTGTCCCCACCAACATTCATATGGTAAAGTTCTATCCCCTAGCACTCCACAATGTGACTATTTAAAAAACAAATAATAAAAAGAATGTTTCAGATACAGTAAGATGAGGTTCATACTGGAGTTCAGTTCAGTCACTCCACCGCGTCTGACTCTTTGTGACCATGGACTGCAGCACGCCAGACCTCCCTGTCCATCACCAACTCCCCGGAGTTTACTCAAACTCATGTCCACTGAGTAGTTGATGGCATCCAACCATCTCATCCTCTGTCGTCCCCTTCTCCTCCTGCCTTCAGTCTTTCCCAGCATTAGGGTTTTTTCAAAAGGGTCAGTTTTTCGCATCAGGTGGCCAAAGTACTGGAGTTTCAGCTTCAACATCAGTCCTTCTAATCAATATTCAGGACTGATCTCCTTTAGGATGAACTGGTTGGATCTCCTTGGAGTCCAAGGGACTCTTAAATGTCTTCTCCAACACCACAGTTCAAAAGCATCAATTCTTCGGTGCTCAGCTTTCTTTATAGTCCAACTCTCACATCCATACATGACTACTAGAAAAACCATGATTTGATTAGACAGACCTTGTTGGCAAAGTAATGTCTCTACTTTTTAATACACCATCTAGGTTGGTCATAACTTTTCTTACAAGGAGTAAGCGTCTTTTAATTTCATGGCTGCAATCACCATCTGCAGTGATTTTGGAGCCCAGAAAAATAAAGTATGTCACTGTTTCCACTGGTTCCTCATCTATTTGCCATGAAGTGATGGGACCGGATATCATGATCTTAGTTTTCTGAATGTTGAGTTTTAAGTCAACTTTTTCACTCTCCTCTTTCACTTTCATCAAGAGGTTCTTTAGTTCTTCTTCACTTTCTGCCATAAGGGTGGTGTCATCTGCATATCTGAGGTTATTGATATTTCTCCCAGCAATCTTGATTCCAGCTTGTGCTTCCTCCAGTCCAGCATTTTGCATGACGTACTCTGCATATAAGTTAAACAAGCAGGGTGACAATATACAGCCTTGATGTACTCCTTTCCCGATTTGGAACCAGTCTGTTGTTCCATGTCCAGTTCTAACTGTTGCTTCTCGACCTGCATACAGATTTCTCAGGAGGCAGGTCAGGTGGTTTGGTATTCCCATCTCTTTCAGAATTTTCCAGTTTGTTGTGATCCACACAGTCGAAGGCTTTGGCATAGCCAATAAAGCAGAAGTAGATGTTTTTCTGGAACTCTCTTGCTTGTTCAATGATCCAGCGGATGTTGACAATTTGATCTCTGGTTCCTCTGCCTTTCCTAAATCCAGTTTGAACATCTGCAAGTTCTTGGTTCAAGTACTGTTGAAGCCTGGCTTGGAGAATTTTGAGCATTACTTTGCTACCATGTGAGATGAGTGCAATTGTGCGATAATTCGAACATTCTTTGGTATTGCCTTTCTTTGAGATTGGAATGAAAACTGACCTTTTCCAGTACTGTGGTCACTGCTGAGTTTTCCAAACTTGCTGGCATATTGAGTGCAGCACTTTCACAGCACCATCTATTAGGATTTGAAAGAGTGGGCCAATAATCCAAAATGACAGATGTCCTTATCAAAAAGGGAAAATTGACACAGCACACAGAGACCACCCTGTGAACATGAAGACAGAGATCTGTACTTCCACAAGCCAAAGAACCCCAATGATCACCAGCGAAGCACCAGAAGACAACAGAGATACACGAAACAGATTCTTCCCCACAACGTTCAGCAGGAAACAACCCTGCCAACATCTTAACTGTAGGTCTCTAGCCTCCAGAACTGTGAGACAACAAATTCCTGTTATTCAAGCCACCCAGTGTGTGGTACTTTATTACGGCAGCCCTCACAAATCAACACGGTGTTCCCTCTGCCACACCTTCCTGGGCATATCTCCTTAATTTTACACATTTCTCAAAACAGAAGAAAGTGGCAAAAAATAACTTGTAGAAAGTTATTCTTTTTCAGGAAATTTGCTACATAACACAAGAGTCCATATAAGCCTCAGTTGCCTCACATGTAAAATAAAAGTTAACATCAATTTTGAAAATGATGTATCTAGTTCCGTGGTAATGGAACTAGCCTGGGTCCAAGGTAATGACTCAAAAACTCAGATGGTAGCTGTGACTACTAGAAGTAAAAATGATACCACTAAACCTGTGTCACTAAGATGTGTGAATGAAGTGTTTGCTCAGGAGTCCCTGCCTACCAGGTTGTCTGCAACAGACGACTTCATCAGGCTCCAACTATCACCAGCCTGAGCTGGTATCTTAGATTTATATCCAAGTCTCAGACAATGCAGGCTTCTCTGGTGGCTCAGAGGTATAGACTCCATCTGCCAACACAGGAGACACAGGTTTAATCCCTGGGTTGGGAAGATCCCCTGGAGAAGCAATTGGCAATCCACTCCAGTATTCTCGCCTGGGAAATCCCATGGACAGAGGAGCCTGGCAGGCTACGGTCCATGGGATTGCAAAGAGTCAGACATGATTTAGGGATTAAACAAGTCAGACATTGCAACCAAAGTATCCCATGTTGCTTTATATCACCGTTATCTGTGGTCACTGCCCCCAAAGCAAACCATTTTATTTCCCGCTTCCTCTCATTCCCTGTTTCCTCTCTGCTCACCCATTCATTCACATCCTATTTCCTCACATATTCTATGGCTTCCAAACCATTTTCACACAGTGAAAGTCACTCAGTCATGTCCAACTCTTTGCAACCCCATGGACTGTAACCTGCCAGGCTCCTCTGTCCACAGGATTCTCCAGGCCAGAATACTGGAGCCATTCCCTTCTCCAGGGGATCTTCCCACCCCAGGGATTGAACCCAAGTCTCCTGCCTTAAGGCAAATTCTCTGTGGTCTGAGCCACCAGGGAAACCCTTCCCACAGTAACTCCCCATCTAATTCCCACGTTAGCTGGAATAAGGTTTTACATCATTGGTGCCCCCTCCTCCACAGACTTCCCCAGCGGAGACCACTCATTCTCCAGCACCCAAGATACATGAGGTCAGGAGAGAAGGGTCATCATTGTATCCACACCCAATATGCCATTCCTCTACCTTCAGAGAAAACACCTTCCATTTTGAGGTGTATGCCACCTGACACCCTCTAACCTTCTTCATCATTGTCAGCAGCCACAAGACTTCTGAATAATTGTTATTAAATACAAACTTGATGCCTGACTCACTGTCTTCCTTAGTTAAAGCTCTGTTATTATCCAGGTTATGGTAACATCCATAATCAACTCCATAAACTCAATTTCCTTGATATCAAGCCCATAATCTTCACTTCTACTCAAGCTGAATTCTATGACCAATCACTCTGGCTAGTCTTACCAATTTATCCCAAATTCCTTGTTATATATTGTGCTTCACAAGCAAAATCTCAACTCTTATCAGTCAATACATCCAGATTTGACTCTATGATCAATCTTTTCAGTCTCTCTTAATTATTCATTTTTTATTGGAGGATAATTGCTGTACAATATTGGGTTGGTTTCTGCCACATATCAACATGAATCAGCCAGAGGAAGACATATGTCCCCTCCCTCTTGTTTAACTTACATGCAGAGTACATCATGCAAAATTCCGAACTGGATGGAGCACAAGTTGGAATCAAGATTGCTGGGAGAAAGGTCAATAACCTCAGATACGCAGATGACACTATCCTTATGTCAGAAAGCAAAGAGAAAGGGATGAAAGGGAAAGAGAAGAATAAAAAGCTGGCTTAAAACTCAACATTCAAAAACTAAGATCATGGCATCCGGTTCCATCACTTCTTTGCAAATAGATGGGGAAACAAAGGAAACAGTGACAGACTTTAGTTTCTTGGGCTCCAAATTCCCTGCAGATGGTGACTGCAGCCATGAAATTAAAAGACAATTGCTCCTTGGAAGAAAACCTATGACCAACCTAAACAACAACATATTAAAAAGCAGAGACATTTCTTGGCTGACAAAGACCTGTCTAGTCAAAGTTATGGTTTTTCCAGTAGTCATGTATGGATGTGAGAGTTGGACCATAAAGAAAGCTGAGTGCCGAAGAATCGATGCTTTTGAACCAAGGTGTTGGAGAAGACACTTAAGAGTCCCTTGGACTACAAGGAGATCCAACCAGTCCATCCTAAAGGAGATCAGTCCTGAATATTCACTGGAAAGACTGATGCTGAAGTTCCAATACTTTGGCCACCTATGCAAAGAACTAACTCCTGGGAAAAGACCCTGATGCTGGAAAAGATTGAAGGCAGGAGAAGAGAACGACAGAGAATGAGGTAGTTGGATGGCATCATCGACTTGATAGACATGAGTCTGAGCAAGATCCAGGAGTTGGTAGTGGACAGGGAAGACTGGCGTGCTGCTATCTACGGAGTCACAAAGAGTCAGACACGACTGAGTGACTGAACTGAACTGATTCCTCTCAAACATACCCTATTTTCTTTAGCCACATCTGCTCAATGAAATCCAAGTCCTAGAAAAAACAAGAGATAAAACTCATCAATTATACTCAGGTTGCTGAGAGTTGCTGGAGAAAATCACCCAGGTAGGCAGCATACAAGCACTACAAATTCATCTTTTGAACCACAACTCATCCTGGTTTGAAACTGTCTCTGTGTCCATAAAAAGTACCCTGTACCTCTCAAACTCCACCAGTTTTCTAAAAGCTTACTTACCCTTCTGCCAGTTCCCTCCTCTCATCAAACGACCCGCCTTTTCCTTTGAGAAAAGAAAGAGTCCATCAGACAAGAAGTCATCCAACATCCTGCATCTTCACCTACCCCCTTGACCATGACTGTACCTATCAGTGGTCCACTTGGCTCCTATCACACAGAGCCAAAGGTCTTCTCCTCCTTTGGGGGAGAACCACCAATCCTTCTACTTTGCATCCTACCTCCTCTTGCTTTCTCAAAGTACTGGTTTTATAAAGCATCTGTTCTCTCTGGAATATTTTATCTCTTCTATTCTGCTGACTCTCTTCTAGGAGTATTTAAATATTCTTTCCTGTCTCCCAGCTTAAAAGAACATGTTCTTTCTCAAGTCCAATAACTAATGATTATTGAGAACTTACTGTGTGAAAGGGATTGCACTAAGTTTTGGACATCTAGTATTTCAATTCTCACATCAACCTCACAAAGCAGATAATTCTATCCCCAGTTATTGACAGTGAAGCACAGAGAAGTTAAGATCACACAAAAAGTACTTGGTGGAGCCCATTTTGCAAGGCTGGCATCAGACTCCAGAGCCTATGCTGTAAACCATGATGCTATGTTTCTTGACAGAAACATACTGTATTCATTAGCTCCATTTTCTTACCCATCATTTCAGCTTCCTGGCTCCACAACTCCTACAAAACAGTCTATTTTAATGTAGCTTCTTGGTTTAGCCTTTACTTTCAATAACCTTATAAACGGATAGAGCTGACAGCTTCTCCTGCTTAAAACTAACAACTTTTCAGATTTCCAAACATTGCTCATTCTTATTTCTCTTCCTATTTACCTGGACTCTCCTTTCCAGAATCTTTTATAAAGTTCCCTTCTGTCTTTTAAATATTTATTTATTTGGCTGGGGGCAGGGGAGGGGTGCGGCGGTGGCGGTGGTCTTCGTTGCAGCATATGGGATCTAGTTCCCTGACCAGGGATCAAATCCAAGCCCCCTGCATTGGAAACACAGAAGTATTAGCTACTGGACCACCAGGGAAGTTCCTCCCTTTTGTCTTTTAAATGCTGTGTTTGCCATAGTTCTTGCCTGTCTGCCTTCTTTACTCAATCTACAGGCTCTCTTTAGATGATCTCATTCATTCCAATGGCTTTAGCTGTCATCTGCATAAGTTTCAAGTGGACAGAACCATTTCTTGGCGCTATTCACACTAACACTGACAGTTGGAAACGCTGAGGGGTAATACCTGGAGACTGACAGGCCACCCAAACAGATCCACACAGGGAGACATTTACTTTCATAAATTCACCATCAACCAATGTCTGGCTGACAGACTTGCAAACTCAGAAACTTTTAACTTGACACTGTCAGACTATTTTAAACAACAGAGACAGATGTATAAAGCTGGTGTGCCAAATTGTGAGTTACCAATGAGGACTGTAACTGTCTGGTGAATCTGATGTATATGCCAGTGTGATCAGAACATTCTCTTCCCATAAGTAAAATTCATGAGGTTAAAAATTACTGGGAGGATGTTTAGTGAGCATGGGATCAAAACAAGGAGCACTAATAGTATGATTCAAATATGTAATGACATCATTACATATTTATAAAGATAAACAGTCTACCACCACAGTTGGAACACTGCTCATGACAGACTAGCTATTTAAGCATAGAATGAACACTCTGAACCTTAGATAAAATTTGGCCAAAAAAAAAAAAGTCTTGTTTAAAAATGGGCAGTGGATCTGAAGAGACATTTTTCCAAAGACATACAGATGGATAGAGATGGTCAACAGGTAAATGAAAACTACTCAACATCATTAATCACCAGGGAAACGCAAATCACACCCACAATGAGTTATCCCTTCACACCTGTCAGAACGGCTATGATCAAAAAGACAAAGAAATAAAGTGTTGGTGAGGATATGGAGAAAAGGGAACCTTTCTGCACTATTGGTGAGAATATAACTTGGTGCAATCACTATGGAAAACAATGTGAAGGTTCCCCAAAAAATTAAAAACAGAACTACCATATGATCCAGCAATGCCACTTCTGGGTATTTATTGAAAGAAAACAAAAACACTAACATGGAAAGATATATGAACTGCCAAGTTCAATGTAGCCTTATTTACAGTAGCCAAGACATGGAAGCAATCAAAGTGTCCATTTATGGATGAATGGAAAAAGAAAATATGACATGCATACACATACACACACAAGAGAGAGAGAAAGGACTATTCAGTTCAGTTCAGTTGCTCAGTCGTGTCCGACTCCTTGCAACCCCATGAATCGCAGCACGCCAGGCCTCCCTGTCCATCACCAACTCCCGGAGTTTACTCAAACTCATGTCTATCGAGCCGGTGATGCCATCCAGCCATCTCATCCTCTGTCGTCCCCTTCTCCTCCTGCCCCTAATCCCTCCCAACATCAGAGTCTTTTCCAATGAGTCAACTCTTTGCATGAGGTGGCCAAAGTATTGGAGTTTCAGCTTCAGCATCAGTCCTTCCAATGAACACCCAGGACTGATCTCCTTTAGGATGGACTGGGTGGATCTCCTTGCAGTCCAAGGGACTCTCAAGAGTCTTCCCCAACAACACAGTTCAAAAGCATCAATTCTCAGCGCTCAGCTTTCTTCACAGTCCAACTCTCACATCCATACATGACCACTGGAAAAACCATAGCCTTGACTAGACAGACTTTTGTTGGCAAAGCAATGTCTCTGCTTTTTAATATGCTATCTAGGTTGGTCATAACTTTCCTTCCAAGGACTATTACTTGGTCATAAAAAAGGAAATCTTGCCATTTGCAACCAAATGAATGGACCTTGACAGGTTTATGCTAAGTGAAATCAGACAAAGACAAATACTATATGCTCTCACTGATATGTGGAGTCTAAAAAAAATTTTTTTAAAACACTGATACAGAGAACAGATTGGTGGTTGTCAGGGGCAGGGGGTAGGCAAAATGAGAGAAGGGGGTCAAAAGGTACAAGCATGCAGTTATAAAATAAGTAAGTCATGGGGCTGTAATGTACAACATGGTGACTACAGTCAATACTGTATTCTATATATGAAAGTTGCTAAGAGAGTAAATCTTAAAAGTTCTCATCACAGGAAAAAGCATTTTGTAACATGTATGGTCACAAATACTGACTTATCGTGGTGATCATATCACGACACAAAGATCAAATGATCATACTGTGCAACTGAAATTAATATCATGTCAATTATACCACAATTTTTTTTAAGAAAAAGAACTTGGTTGTACAATTTCTAAGTCTGTTTCTGTGACTTTTTCATTGTTGACCTCAACACTTTTGGTTGAGACTTGATTTTGGACAAGTTAATGTATAAGGAGCTTATAAGCAAGACTCTCATCCTGAGAGTAAGAGTGTCTCTTAAAGCTAACTTTACATATCTTTTCTCTTTAATCATATGCCAAATTCATATTTTAATCTACAAAAGGCAATACTTCCCTTTTCTCCATGTTTTAAAGGCCAAGTCCACTCTTTTGGTCTTTCTCAATTGATGAGGTGTTAGTAAAATATTAATTTTTTATCATTAATAACTCTGAAATCCATAGCCTTTTTCCTATGCCCAAGTCACCTCAATTTTCCTCCCTGAATTGCTATGATGGCCTCAGATTTTCTCTCTCAGCTCTCAGGATTGCCTTGTTCCAATCTATCCAAAAGATAAGGATTCAAAATGAAAACCCGAACATGGCACTTTTCACTTATAATCCTTCCAGGCTCCTGAAAGCTTTAATATTTTTGTTAAACTGCTTTTACTCATGCACTTTCTCCAGGTAACACTTCTAGAAAACCTTTGCTAACCATCACCCTCTTGAATGCGGTATCAGGGACACTGCTCTCAGCTCACACAATTCCCTATGCTTATTTTTCCACTATAAAATCTTTCACAGTTTATAATATTGTTATTTCTCTAGCCCTTCTCCATAAGGACTGTTAGCATCTTGTAAGTTATGCCTCATCTTTGAATCAAAGGCACCTAGCATGGTCCTTGACAAATAGTAACTTTATTACCTCTAATTATAGGTAAGCAGAGTCATAAAGCTCACTAAGAATGGTTATTGTTTGTTTGACCAAAGACAAACTATAAATAAAACCAAATTCTGATTTACTATCAATTAAAGGGCTGCTTCTCAACTCAATATAAAAAAAAAAAAACCTTTCATCCTTCAGGAGTCAAAGATGATGTTTTAGAATAGAAACATCTCCAACAAATTTAACACATCCGATATATCAAGATTCAGTCCCTATACTTCAAGACAAAGTTTTCACTGTGCAAACTATCTCCGTATCCTCAGAAAACAACCAGTGATATGGGATCTATACACTCAGGTTAAAATAGTCTTATCATCCTAGGAAACAAAGTTATCATTGTCTAACCAAAATCTCTCACTCTTAAATTTTAATTCATTTCCTTTAGATTTCTGTTGAACTTAAATCCTTTTCCTCACGAAAACCCTTCTTCCTGTAGGATCTGCCAAAGGCAAAGGGAGGCTCATAGCTTCTTGGCTCCTTTTTTTAAAATATGTTGAAACTGAAAACATTCAGTTTGAAGTTTAGTTCATGTAAATTTGTATAGGTTTTCAAGGTCTCAATGTGCAATATTTTCTTTGTAAAAATCTTTCTATTCTTTCGTTCAGAAAAAAAATTCTAAAAGAATATTTTCATTACAAAAGTCTTAGAGTGTTCTTTTTTTTCAACACTGTGTAGGTCCTGCAGAACCGTACAAAGTCATTGAGAGTTCAAAACTTTTATTACTATGAAACACAAGTGCAGAGATATGTAATGCTGCTAATTCTCCCAATGAATCAAGTCCTTACCACTTTGAGTCTCTTTGCAGTCCATTATCGTTCATTATATTATGATCACTAAACCATCGACTTAGGTAATAATCTAGCAATGCACTGGTTTTTATAGGTAAAGCAACAGAAGTCTGGCAAGGTTAAATGATTTGCTTAAATGACAAGAATAAGGAAGAGAACACAAATCTTCACTTCCAAACTGGAGACTCTACTACATTGCATTTGCATTTTATAAGATGCTGGGTGAATTATTTATCAAAACTAGTTTCAATTTTAGCTTCAAGAACAAAACAATCTTTCCAGTAGTTGGAAAAGGCAATATAATTCCAAACATTTCCAATTCCTCTTCACTTTTAAATTCTCTCCAAACAGGCTTTCATTCCCACCATTTCTTGGTGAGATATCAATAATATCCACATTGCTAAACAGACTAGCCAATCCTCAGGCCTCTTATTAACTAACCAATTACTGTTTCTTACTTGAAAAGCTTTCCTCTCTTGACTTGTAGTTATACTCTTCTCTCTCTCTCTTCAGTTTCTTGGGCTGTTTTGTTCTTTTATTCTTGTCTCTGACTGCTCAACGTTGGAGTATTCCAGAACTGGGTCCTCAGACCTTCATTGATTCTTCATCTAATAGATCCTTCAGTGGTCCCACCTAGCCTCACCCTGATTATCATCTTATACACATCTTCTGATCCCAAATTTATATTTCTGACCCAGACCTCTCCCCTGAACTATAATCTTATATATCCAAGTGCCTTTGTACCGTCTCCACTTGGATAACAAAGGCATCGCCAACTTAACCAAATAGCCAAAAATAAAGACTTCAGTCTCCCAATGTTCCTCAAACCTGATCATGCTTCCTCCTCTCATCTCAGTAAATCACTACACTATGCTTCCACTCACTCAGGCCAAATCCTCAGAATCTGTCTTGTCTTCTATCAGTTTTCTCTCACATCTAGTTCATAACTAAATCCTTTTGGTCTCATCTCCAACATATACATAGAATCCAACTATTTCTCAAAATTTTCACAGCTACCACCTTCACCCAAGATATATGACCCCCTTTTGCACCTGGCTCTGATGACTGGGGGGGCTGTGCCACTGGGTCCCACAAGATACCTTCTATATTAAGGCCACTCTTTCAGGACCAGGAGACATAACTAATATACTCTACATATAGAAACAAACACAAAGAGTTAGGCAAAAGCAGGAGACAAATGAACACGTTCCAAACATGGGAATAAGATAGAAACTCCAGAAAAGAACTCAACAAAACAGTGACAGCAATTTACCGGGTAAATAGTTACAAGTCATAAATAAGTTTAATGATCTTGGAAGAAGAATGAATGAACTCAGTGAGCTTCAACAAAGAGAAAATATTAAAAAGAACCAGTCAAAACTGAAGAAACAATGAAATGAAAAATACACTAAAAGAAATCAACAGTAGGATGGAGGATACAGAAAACAGATCAGTGATCTGGAAGAGAGAGTAGTGGAAATCTCCCAATCCCAACACTGAAAAGAAAAAGCATAATAAAAAGATACAGATTAGGATATCTCTAAGACAACAGCAAGCATAGTAACATTTACACTACAGGAGTTCCAGAAGGAGGAAGAGAAAGAAAGGATATGAAACCAATTTGAAGAAATAATGACTAAAAACTTATCTAACTTGGCAAAGGAAACAGACATCTAAGTCCAGGAAACACCAAGGGTCCTAAACAAGATGAACCCAGAGGAACCCATACAAGGATATATTACACTTAAAATGTCAAATGTTAAAAAAAAAAAGAGAGAGAGAATCTTAAAAGCAGCAAGAGATAAACACCTAGCTACATACATGGGAACCCTGTAAGACCATCAGCTAACTTTCAGCAGAAACTGTACAAGCCAGAAGAAACTGGCACTATATATATATATATACACACACACACACACATATATATATATTTATTTATGTGTATACATATATATACACACACACTGTAGAAAAACAGCTTACAATCAAGAATACTGTACCTGGCAAGGTTATCATTCATAATTGAGGAAATATAAAGAGTTTCCCAGAAAAGCAAAAGCTAAAAGGAGTTCATTCCCACTAAACTGGCCTTAAAAAAAAGTATTAAAGGGACTTCTTTAACTAGAAAAGACAAAAACCAAACCAAGCAAAATAAAACAAATTATTAAAGGAAGAAAATCACTGATAAAAACAAACATATAGCAAAGGTTCAACCATCTATGGAGAAGGCAATGGCAGCCCACTCCAGTACTCTTGCCTGGAAAATCCCATGGATGGAGAAGCCTGGTAGGCTGCTGTCTATGGGGTCGCACAGAGTCGGACACGACTGAAGCAACTTAGCAGCAGCAACAGCAACCATCTATAAAACTAGCATGAAGGTCAAAAGACAAAATAAAAATCACTGATATTTAAAATAATCAGTTAAGCAATACACAGCATAAAAAGATATGAATATGACATCAAATTATAAAATGTTGAGAATGGACAAATATTAGTGATTTCAGAATGTTCTTGAACTTAAGTGACTAACTGCTTGTTATATTTACATAGGTTGTTACATACAAACTTCATGGTAACCACAGACACAAAACGGATACTAGATACACAAAAAATACAAGAAATACAAACACATACACAGACAAAAAAAAAGGTCATCAAATCACAAGGGAAGAGGACAAGAGAAGGAAGGAACAGAGGACAACTAAGAAAAAAACCAGAAAACAACTAACAAAATGGCAGTAAGTACAACCTATGACTAATTACTCTAAACATAAATTGACCAAGTGCTCCAATCAAAAGACATTGGGTGGCTGAATGGATTTTTTAATAGTCTGTATCTACACTGCCAGCAAAAGACTCACTTCAGTTGTAAAAACATAGATTAAAAGTGAAGGAATGAAACAAAGATATTCCATACAAACAAACAAAATGAACTGTTGGAGTAGCAATAAGAATATCAGACAAAACAGGCTTTAAAACAAAGAAGAATGTTACATAATTAAAGGGAACAATCCAATAAAAGGATAATGCTTGTAATATGCACCCGACACAGACAAACCTAAATATAAAACATTAACAGACATAAAGGGACAAATTGAGAGTAATACAATAATAACTATTTGCATCTATTTGCACATACATTTGCATCAGTAACTAGCTCATCCAAACAGAAAATCAGTAAGAAAAAGTTGGCCTTAAATGACACATTAGATCAGATGGACATAACAGACTATTATAGAACATTCCATCCCCAAACAGCAAAATACACATTCTTTTCAAGTACACATGGAACATTCTCCAGAGGTTAGGGGTGGGACTGAAAGTCCCAACCCTCTAATCACAGGGATGAGTCTCCTGGCAATGAGCCCTCATTCTTCAGTGAAGTCCAAAAGTCACCTCATTAACATGACAGAAGATACCTTTATGGTTCTCATCAATTAGGAAATTTCAAGAGTTTTAAGAGCTGCATGCTAGAAAAGGTGACAAAGATATGATATTTATTTCATATTACAAATCACAGTATCGCCTATGTCCACACAGGAAATTGCCCACAAATAGTTATAGACGTATTATTCATACTAGCCAAAAAGTGGAAACAACTCAAATATCCATTATAGATTAAAAGATAAAGAAACTATGGTATATCTATAAAATGGATTATTATTTGGCCATAAAAATGAATTACTGATATATGCTATGATGTGGATAAATCTTAAAAACATTATGCTAAAGTGAAAGAAATCAATCAAAAAAGATAACATATGATTCCATCCATATGAAAGTCTAGAATAGGAAAATCCACAGAGACAAAAAGTAAATTAATAGCTCTTAAGCTTGGGAGGAGGATAATATGGGGAGGGGGTGGAGGTGAGAGGACAGATAAATAAAAAAGCACAGGGTGTCTCTTTCAAGTGAGGAAGATGTTCCAAACTTGACTGAGGTATGGTTGCATATGTCTACATCACTGCTGACAGTGACTGCAGTCATGAAATTAAAGACGCTTGATCCTTAGAAGGAAAGCTATGACAAACCTAGACAGCATATTAAAGAGCAGAGACATCACTTTGCTGACAAAGGTCCATATAGTCAAAACTACAGTTTTTCCAGTAGTCATGAATGAAGAGTTGGGACCAGAAAGAAGGTTGAGAACAAAAGAACTGATGCTTTTGAATTGTGGTGCTAGAGAAGACTCCTGAGATTTCCCTGCACTACAAGAACCTCAAACCAGTCAATCCTAAAGGAAATCAACCCTGAATATTCATTGGAAGGACGTATTTTGAAGCTCAAGCTTCATGGTGGCCACTTGATGCGAAGTGCCGACTCATTGGAAAACACCCTAATGTTGGGAAAGATTGAAGGCAAAAGAAGGGGGCACTAGAGGATGAGATGGTTAGATAGCACCACTAAATCAATGGACATAAATTTGAGCAAACTCTGGGAGATAGTGAAGGACAGGAAAGCCTGCCATGCTTAAGTTCATGAGGTCACAAAGAGTTGGACATAACCTAGTGACTGAACAACAATAACAATCTCTGAATATACTATAAATCACAGAATTATATGTTTTAAATGAGTGATTATATAGTGAGGTCAACAAAGCTATTAAAAATTAATACATTAAATGTGATCATGAAAGTGGAAAACCCATCTTAAGCAGAGGTTGCATCAAAAAGTTGTCTTGACTTGCCATGACCCTGGTGCTCTGTGGTAATTCCTCCTACCATGGTTACTCCTACTAATGGGTTACCATGAGTACATGCTGTTACTCCTCTAACACTAGCTTCCTACATTTTTCTGAGTGATTTTATTACCGCCTTGTCAACTTGTTGACTTATCTCTTGTATGTCTATGTGAAAGTGTTAGTCGCTCAGTCATTCCGACTCTTTGCAACCCCATGGAGCCTACCAGGCTCCTCTCAGTTTATGGGATTTCCCAGGCAAGAAGACTGGAGTGGGTTGCCATTCCCTTCTCCAGGGGATCTTCCCAACCGAGGGACCGAACTTGGGTCGCCTGCATTGCAGGCAGATTCTTTACTGTCTGAGCCACCTACACATCCATGTATTTTTATTTTTATCCCCACCTCAAAACACACAGCTTGCCCCCATTATTATGCAGAGGTCCAAAGCAATCATCTGTGAAGGCCTTAAGTTCTCTGTCAAATGCCTGAGACTATATCCCAAATCTTATTCATTACTTCATCTAGCTAAATTCAACCACAGCACTTTGAAAAGCTATGTTATTAATATAACTATATTAAATTACACACATCATTTATTTGCTTGTCGGTTGTATCAGGGACTGTGAAAAACTACCATGTGTAAAATAGTCGTAAAACATTACTGTTGGAAGTGACCTTAGAGATGTTCAAATCCAATTCTGCCATTTTATAACTGAGATAATGGATACAAAAATGTAGACAGACTTTTCCAACGTCACTCAGTAAGCCAGTAAATCTCCATTCAAGGCCCTTTCTGTCCACTGGTGATTCCAAGTTGATAACCAACCAGAAGTACAAGGGAGTCAAAAACTCTTAATTACTGTACACACACAAACAGAAAATGACATGCAGAGATAATATTACAATCCATTATTGTGAGTTAGTAAACTAAAGGTTATTAGTATGTTTTAATTTCTATTCTCGTCTTTAAGTTCAAACACACTTTTCTTTGAATCACAATGAAACCAGAACAGCTTTTGCTGAATTATACATACAATTAATTTTATGGAGCCAATTTAAGTTAATTATTTTCTCTTATTATTTAGTTCAAAGTAACTAATTTATTAGTCATTTTTTATTAGCATACTAAGTTTCCCCTACTTTGAATCATGATTGCCAAAATAAAGGAAAGTCAACTACAACAAATTTTCCTATTTGGTAACAATTGGAAGGGAACACACCACAATACAATTTATTCCAATAATTTTGTTCATATCATATCAAAATAAATATCAAGATGATCTAGTTTCCATTTATGACTTGAGGCAATTTTTTGAGTTCTGTTTACAGCAACATCATTTCATAAGAGTTTTTTGGAGGAAAGCAAACTATGGTGTCACAGAAAAGAATTTTTACTTTACATTTTTGCCAACCTTAGATTCATTCCTATAGAAGAGACATATTTAGCCTATTCCAAGCTAACAAAGTCTTGGTCTGCATCACAATTGGTATCTTGACATTTAATAAATTAAAACATTGTAACACATGAGGTGTCTCACTGAGACAGCTAACACAGTAAATGGACATTCTTTATTCAAATATTAAAAATTATATTTTTAATAACATAGAAATTACTAAGGTTATATGCATAGCACAGAACAGGACAGGTTATTATTGTCATCATTTGAAGAACAAACAAAAATCCCTCTAAACTCCTCCCCCTTCCCCGCCAATTCTTTAACAGCTGAAACCTGCCACATTTAAAACCGAGCAATAAACTGAACTATCATATGCTTGTCAAAAGCACAAGGAAAGAATTTGAGATTCTCAATATCAAGTTTTCATTGTGAAGTGACTGAGTCAAAGTCTTCTAGTGAAAAGAGAATTTCAATAAAAATGTGAGAGAACAGTGGGGGAGAACTTCAAGAAACCACTGCTTTATTTCTTCAACTGGGCAGTGAGTTGTGCTAATGAAACTCAGGTGGATGCTAGACAGCCGGCCCCAGGGCTCCCCAGGCAATGCTACCCTCACACTGACAATGAGAGCTTCTACCAGCCTCACAGAAAGGTGCCACTTTAAAGAGAAACTGAAAAAAAGTAAAAGGATCAAATTACCGCGCAGCAGCTGAAACCCATGGCTTTAGGGCAATAAAGTGACTGTACTTCGACTACCTTTAAAGAGCACCGCCATACCAAATTACATGCATTTCTACTGGATGAGAGGAGGGCGCACTTATTACCATCTGTGAGCCGAACTAATGATGATCTGGTGCGAAGATCAGTAGATTCAATTAACAAATAAATGGCTTATTTTCATCTCTTCAGATGATTAGTAATTGTTGCTTACAAGCTTCCCTGTGTCTCACACAACAGGTTTTTCTCCCCCTAACTTGAGAGTTATCTTGAGAATGCTCTCAACTTGGGTGTTAGCTGTTATAGCACTGCTGCTGAATACCCAATGTATCGCTCTGCCTTAAACATTTAGTTTCAAAAATGTTTAAGTTAACTGATTTTGATATCATTGCTCTGGTTTTCATAATTCCACACTGTGCAAGCACCCCAAACAAGCCATCTCCAAGGCTGAGACTTGAGCTGGTATCAGAGAGCAAACCTAGACGTAGGCAAGCAATTCTTTGTTACAACCGTATTCAGCTACACGTTTAAAATGGTTCTGAAACTTACTGACACGCAATTCCGTAGCATAAGAAACAACGTAATCATAAGGAATAACAAAGAACAAGTATTTATCTTACCTGGATCGTGGAAAGGCACCAAAGCAAAGTTGAAAAGAGGTCTCTTGGGTCTTTTCAAAGACGTCTCCAAAATTTTGGAAGCCCCCTCGATCACCTGAACTAGATCATCATACATGGAACCAGTCACATCAAACACAAATGCCAAGGTGGAGGCCCCCTCGGGAATTTCTTCTGCCTCGACCTTGGATTGGGGGATTGCATCCTGCGCTCGGGAAGGATAAAGAAGAGCGAGCAGGAATACGGTGTGGACCATGTCCCAGGAAATCATTTTGTGTTTCTTTCCTTTTTTCCTTTTTTTTTTTCCTGGAGCGCCTAAGCGCTCTGCTGAGCCCTCCTCAACAGGCAGCGGGTTTCCTCTCTGGGCAATTTATTCGACTTCAGAAACCTCTTTGAACTTGCAAAAAGTTGGGGGCTGAGAATCAGATGGGGACGAGCACCGAACCCGAAATCCCTGCACGGGGCCGGGCAGGCAAAGATGCGGCAGCCTTCGTCCGGACGCAGCCTCCTTCGGGACGGCCGAGTGCCCGCGGCCGGGGCGGCGTGTGGCTGAGTGCGGGCGGCGCGCCCGGCCCATGCCCCGGGGACCGCTCCGAGCCAGCGGCGCCGCGCCGAGTCCGCTGCCCTCGCCGCCGCCGCCGCCGCTGCTCTCCGCCCGAACCAGCCGCCGCGGCTCCCAACTTTCCACTGCGCGCCGCCCGCCCGCGAGCGGGCCGGGGTGGGGAAGACGGGCTCGGCCTCGCCTCCTGATTGGTCGAGGGCCTCCTGATTGGCTCCCGGGCCCCGCCTCCTGGAGGGCAACTTCCCACCGAGTCGCGGGTCAATTGAGTACCAGGGAAGCGCTCCCGGGGTCCCCTCCGCGCTCCCGGGGTCCCCTCCGCACCCACCCGCGCGGCGCCTCCCCCCAAAACCCCGGGGTAAACAATGGCTTGCAAGAATGTGTGGCGAGGTCCCGAACCGAGGGACACTGCGCTATCCCAGTGCACAAAGGGGATTGCCTTTTTCTTTTTTGTCCTGCGATGCAAAACGCTGCTTCAGACACCTCGTTCATAATACATGCCCCCCCCCCGCCGCCCCCCAAGAATTCAAGACCACCCCCCTCGCGCAGCCCAGCTTCCTGTCCTCGGCCCTCCACCCAGCCGGGAGGGAGAGCTGGAAAGGTCCTCCCGGCTGGGCTGCAGCCACTTTATCACTCTGATCTCCTCGGGGACGGTGGGGCTTTGGTGGGGAGGGAGGGAGGAGAGAGCTGGACGGGCCAGAAACCGGAGGACAGGGGAAAGGGTTGTTGAGGGAAACGAGAGCGAGACAGCGGGGCCTGGGTAGTCACTGAGCGTACGTGGGAAAGATGGTAGGAGTCAAAGCAGATGGGTGTGAGTACAGGATGGAGGATGGAGTACAGGATGGAGGATGGAGTGCGGGATGGAGGATGGAGTGCGGGATGGAGGATGGAGTACAGGGTGGAGGATGGAGTGCGGGATGGAGGATGGAGTGCGGGATGGAGGATGGAGTGCGGGATGGAGGATGGAGTGCGGGATGGAGGATGGAGTACAGGGTGGAGGATGGAGTGCGGGATGGAGGCTCAGTGCGCCGGAGGAGAGGGAGAGCGGCAAAGGAAGACGAAGGGGGAGAGAGACCGTCTGAAGGAGAAAATTGATTTTTTGTTAAATTTCCCTGTCAAGATTCATGCTTGCCGAGCAACATAAATCCTCCCCTCAGCTTAGTGAGGCGGAGTAATATCCTCATTTCACATTTCCTCCCATAGAACACCCGTGTGCCCAGCCTCAGCCAAAGACCCATTACAAAGGTGTTCCCCTCTGCGGCATTTTCTTGCTGATAAGTGAGGAAACCTCGCCCGAAAAACAGTACAGCGTTCTTCCGTCTTGTCATTATCACATACACTTTGGTACCAGTAACAAAGATAAGAAGGTGGACAAAGAAAGGCAACCATAAGCTGAGGGTTCTTTGCCTCTTTTTAATAAAAATGTATCCACATCCTGCCAAAGGAGCTGCTGTCCGGGTCTGGCATGTAAAGAGGGGCCAGCAGGCATCTTGATCCAGTTGGAATGTGTGTTAGACCACCCATCCAACCCAGAGGCAGCCTCAGGAAGAGCCGGCTCCCCTGAGCTTCTTAGACTTTAATCTGCAACTGTCTTCTCTTTCAGACCCAGCGACTCTGGAACCTGAGTTTATGATACCTATAAGTCATGTCATCTAAAGGAAGCAGCCTGGCCATTTGGGCTGAGTGGGAATATGAGAAGAAAGGGGGAAAGTATTTTCTCTCTAAGTAGTATTTAGAAAATGCTATTTGAGTAACCTACTCCTTTGTTTATCTTAAAGGGATTACATTCTAAGTCCTAGAGACTTCACTGAGACCTGAGCTGATCCAGGTGTTCAAGGGAGGTGGTAGAGCTTGCTGATTAAGACTTCTGGGTCAGATAATCTGAGTGCAATGCCCAGCTGTGACCCTTAATTACGGCGTATCTTCAGAAGCTACCTACCTCTTCATGCCTTCGTTGATTCAGCTGTAAATGGAAATAATGGTAGAACAGACCTAATAAGGATTCGGTGATCTATCTTGGTAATTGTTACATGTACACTTGAAAAAAAAATGTTGTTTGGTGGGAAGTCTCCATAAATGTCAATTAGTTTGATAGTGTTGTTTGAATCTTCTGTATTCTTACTGATTTCTGCCTTCCTAACAGAACAATCAGAATCAAAATCTGACTTAATTATGGATTTGTCGATTTCTTCTTGTCCTTTTATGAGGTTTTGCTTCATGCATTTTGAAGCCTGTAATCCATAAACACTTAGGATTATTATGTCAGCTTGATTAATTGATATTTTTATCATTGTGAAGTTACATTCATTATCCCTGGTAATATTATTTACTGTGGAATATGCTTTGTCTAATATTAATATAGCACTCCAGTTTTGATTAGTGTTTTAGCATGATATATAACTTCCCATCCTATCGCTTTTAACTTATTTGTGTATATTAAAATGTGTTTCCTGTAGTCACCTTAACATTGGGTCTCACTTTTTTTATGCAAACAATCTCAGCCTTTTATTGAGCTCTTTAGACTATTTCCATACAGTATGTTATGGATATGGTGGGGTTGAAATCTATCATCTTGCTATTTGTTTTTTTATATGTTCTTCTGTTCTTTGTTTCTTTTTTCCCATTTTTCTGCATTCTTTTGGGTTGATTGAATGTTCTTTATGATTCCATTTTATCTCTATTGCTAGCTTATTAGCTATAACTATTTTATTTTAGTGGTTGCTATAGTGTTTATCCTGGAGGAGGACTTGGCAACCCACTCCAGTATTCTTGCCTGGAGAACCCCATGGACAGAGGAGCCTGGAGGGCTGCAGTCTATGGGGCCACAGAGTCAGACAGGACTGAGTGACTAAGCACAGAGCGTTTATAACAGGGCTTCCCCAATGACTCAGTAGTAAAGAATCTGCCTGCAAAGCAGAGGACACGGGTTCAATTCCTGTGTTGGGAAGATCCCTAGAGAAGGAAATGGCAACCCACTCCAGTATTCTTGCCTGGAAATTCCCATGGACAAAGAAGCCTGGTGGTGGGAAATCCCATGGACAGAGGAGCGGGGGGCTACAGTCCACAGAATCGCAAAAGAATCGGGCAGGACTGAGCAACTAAATAACAACAGTGTTTAAATCATACGTCACCGTCTTCCTTCAAGTAATGCTATACCACTTCACATACAGTAAGAGAACCTCAGGATAATATACTCCCATTAATTTCCTCCCAATCTTTTTTTGCTGTTTTCATCCATTTTATTTTACAATATTTTAAACCCCACACTATATTAATGTAATTTTTAAAGTAGTCAATTATCTTTTAAAAGATTTAATTAATTTAAAAATGAATATATTTACGCATGTAGTAGCCATTTCTGGTGCTGTTCATTTCTTTGTGTAAATCCAGGTTTTCATCTGTTATCATTTTCTTTCTTCATGAAGGATTTGCTTTAATGTTTCCTGTAGTGCAGTTCTGCTGGTGATGAATTCTTTCACTGTTATGTGTTCAAAACATTCTACGTTTCACCTTTGTTTTTGATAGTTTGGGGGTTTCGTTTCATTTATGTCCGTGGGTTGTTTTTTCTTATTTAGCTGGATAGAAGATTCTAGGTTGGCAGGTTTTTGTTTCCCTTTTATTACCTTAAAGAGGTTATTCCGTCGTCTTTCTTGCACTGTTTCCAGTGAGAAATTTCTGTCATATATATTTTGTCCTTTTATATGAAACAATTAACATATATGAGGCCATGGAATTGTTACCTAGTTCACTGATGGTCTCTTCAGTTTTTTAAATTGCTATTTTCTTTTCTTGTTATGTTTCAATTTTTAATAGTTTTCAAGCTCTTTCTCAAAGTTCACTAATCTATTTTTCTTTACTGTTTGTTCTGCCAGTTGTCTCATCCAGTATACCTTACATCTCAGATGCTGCAGTTATTTCTGAAAGCTCTCTTTGGATCCTATATATATATATATATATATATATGTCTTCCATGTCTCATTTTAAGTGTGTGAATATCTGAATACAGTTTTAATAACTTTCTGTGTCCTGGACTGGCAATTCTAATATCTGTATCAGCTCTACATCAGTTTTAATTCATCAGTGTTTCCCCTTAGTATAGGTTGTATTTTCTTGATACCTTTCAGGTCTCCTATTTTCTGATTGAATGTCAGACATGTGAATTTTACCTTTATATTATAAATTTATACTAGATATTTTTGTATTTTTATAAATATTCTTGAACTCTATTCTGGGACAGACTAAAGCTATTTGGGAAGAGTTTGATCCTTTTGCGACTCACTTTTTAAATTTGTCATGTCAGACCAAAGCGCTATTCAGTGGAGAATGAATTGTTCCCCATTGCTGAGGACAGACTCTTCTGAATACTCTGCCCAATGCGCTGTGCAGCATGAGGTTTCCTAGTCTGGCAGGTAGGGGCGGAGCCATCTGCATCCCTGTGTGAGTGTGGGCACAGTCACCTTTGCTCTTGCCAGTGGTTTTCCCTCACATGCACAGTGCTGGTCAGCACTCAGCTGAACATACAAGGAGGACTCTCCTCCCCGCTCCATCTTGATTCCACCTCCACACACCATGGCCTGGAAACTCTCTGAAGATGGTGAACTGGGACAGTTATAGGATTTATCTCCCATCTCTCTGGGATCATTGTCCTTCTTTGCCTGAGAGCAAAATGAAAAGTATGCTTATGATGCACTTAGCCCAATGCCTGGCAATGCAGCAAGTACTCAATAAAGTTTAGTAGTATTATTACCATTATATTTATTTGAGGTTACAGCATTGCAAGTTTGAAGCAATGTGTATATGCATTGGGGACACAATGCTTTGGAAGGGATGGATAACTAAGGAGGCATTTTTACTTGTTTATTTATAGACGATCTTTTGTAGCTTCACTAGCATCCTGAAATCGAAGAGGGTGGTAACACTTAAGAATATGTTTAAGGTTTACAAGGTACCATGATGGGGAAAACAGGTGATAAAGAAATGGGATATTTAATATAAATACACATTAACTTCCATAATCCCAGTGCATCTCTCCACTCTAGTCTTGTATAATTGATGACTATGATTTGCAACATTGGGGAGACATACATGGTTCTCCCACTGCTTTTCAATAAAATTTGAACTCTTTTTTCAAATGCAGATCTCTAGGGACCAAGTAGCCCTGTACGAAAATGTTATTTACACTTTAAAATAAATGACTTCCTGAAAGTAGATGTTGGCAGGCAGTCAGCTAAGAATACCGGGAATATAAAATAGGAGAAAGTGATTGGGTCAGGAAGAGGACACGGCCCAGGACGGAAGAAGGAAGGGTGGGGCAAAACAGACGGCGATGCTTAAGTCAGAGTATTGCCCAGAAATAACAATATATATTTCTGGGAAATAACAGTATTTCTCAGAAATAACAATAATAATAAATAGTAATATATAGCCTTTTTTCACACTTGTGTTATTAAAAACACACTCTGTAAGGCTGAAGGAACACTAGTCTATGAATCTAGTGACTTCAACCACTAATTGTTTTCAGTTCTGTCACTCACAAGCAGGTCGTACTGAACAATTTCTAAAATTTGTTCCAGCTGTAACATTCTCTGTTGGTCTTAGCTGAAGTTCCCAGAAAGCAGAGCCTGAAATAAGGTCTGGGGTGTGATGACAGGGTGGAGGCATGAGGGGTAGGGGCAATGACGCAGTAGAGAAGGAGAGCCGGTGGAAAAGTACACTCTCAAGTCGGCCTCTGCTTTAAGCTACTAGCTACTGGGGCCATAGGACAGACTGAAAACCCTTATGTTAGCCCCTCAACATTGTGAAGGAGCAAGGGAAGTGAAGGAAGCAAAAGAGGAAATTAGCTAGCCATCAGCAAGCAACCATCCTCATTGGTCAAAGACTGATCCCATCAGGCCAAAAACCCCACAATTTGGGGTCCTACAAATATGTGTGCTGATCTGAGTTCCTTGGCATCCTGCTCCAAGGCATCAATAGGAAAGCCCAGGACAGAGACTAGAGAGGCACAGGAGACGCCTGAGGCAAGATGTTTTCGGGTTACACCTGCATGAAGTTGGTTGGAGCTTGTGTTATATGCTGAAGGCATGAAAAGACACTGCTGCTGCCGCTGCTGCTGCTAAGTCGCTTCAGTCGTGTCCGACTCTGTGCAACCCCATAGACGGCAGCCCACCAGGCTCCCCTATCCCTGGGATTCTCCAGGCAAGAACACGGGAGTGGGCTGCCATTTCCTTCTCCAATGCATGAAAGTGAAAAGTGAGAGTGAAGTCACTCAGTCGTGTCCGACTCTTAGCGACCCCATGGACTGCAGCCCACCAGGCTCCTCCATCCACGGGATTTTCCAGGCAAGAGTGCTGGAGTGGGCTGCCATGAAAAGACACTGAAGGAATTCAAGCTAAAGAGCAAAAAGATTAGTTATACTTCAGCAAAGTCAGACAATGAGCGAATAATGGGATAAGGAAAGTAAACTTGGGAAAAAGACAAAAATAGGACTAGGCTGAAGTAATTATATTAACATCCTTCATCTAACAAAACTTTGGCCAGTTTCTGCAATTTGCCTTAAGGTCATGGTTAGTGAAGAGCGGAACTGGGATTTGGATGCAGGCAAGCTGATTCCCAAGCTCCTGCCCTTCACCGCTTTGCACTGCTGCCACTAGGCTCCAAATTATGAACTGGTATAACAGCAATGGATAAGACAAGGGGGAATTGTTAATACATTAGGAGTCTGAGATTAACATATACACACTGCTATGTATAAAATATATCTACTATTGTGGGAAAGATTCCCACAGAAGAAATAGAGTAGCCCTCATAGTCAACTAAAGAGTCTGAAATGCAGTACTTAGGTGCAGCCTCAAAAATGAGAGAATGATCTCACTTCATTTCCAAGGCAAGCCATTCAACATCACAGTAATCCAAATCTATGCCCCCATCACTTATGCCAAAAAAGATGAAGTTGACTAGTTCTATGAAGACCTACAACACCTTCTAGAACTGACATCAAAAAAGAAAAGAAGGATGTCCTTTTCTTCATAGGGGGTTGAAATGTAAAACTAGGAAGTCAAGACATACCTGGAGTAACAGGTAAGTTTGGCCTTGGAGTCCAAAATGAAGCAGGGCAAAAGCTATAGGGGTTTCGTCAAGAGAACATGCTGGTCATAGCAACCCCCCTCTTCCAACAACCCAAGGGATGACTCTACACATAGACATCACCAGATGGTCAATACTGAAATCAGATTGAATATTTTCTAGTCAGCAAGAACAAGACCAAGAGCTGACTGTGGCCCAGTTCATGAGCTCCATATTGAAAAATTCAGGCTTAAAGTGAATAAAGTAGGAAAAACTACTAGACCATTCAGGTATGACCTAAATCAATTCCCTAATACAGTGGAGATGATGAATACATTTGATCTGGTAAACAGAATGCCTGAAGAACTATAGACAGAGGTTCATAACACTGTACAGGAGGCAGCGACCAAAATCGCCCTGAAGAAGAAGAAATCCAAGAAGGCAAAGTGGTTGTCTGAGGAGGCTTTACAAATAGCAGAAGAAAGAAGAGAAGCAAAAGGCAAAGGACAAAGGGAAAGATATACCCAACTGAATACAGAGTTCCAGAGAATAGCAAGGAGAACTAAGAAGGCCTTCTTAAATGAACAATGCAAAGAAATAGAGGAAAGCAACAGAATGGGAGATACTAGAGATTTCTTCAAGAAAACTGGAGATATGAAGGAAACATTTCATGTAAGGATGGACACAATAAGGGACAGAAATGGTAGGGACCTAACTGAAGCAGAAGAGATTAAGAAGAGGTGGCAAGAATACACAAGAATTATACAAGAAAGGTCTAAATGACCCAGATAACCACAACGGTGTGGTCACTCACCTAGAGCTGGATATCCTGGAATGTGAAGTAAAGTGGGCTTTAGGAAGAATTACTACAAAAATAGCTAGTGGAAGGAATAGAATTCCAGCTGAGCTATTTCAAATTATAAAAGATGATGCTGTTAAAGTCCTGTACTCAATATGCCAGCAAATTTGGAAAACCCAGCAGTGGCCACAGGACTGGAAAAGGTCAGTTTTCATCCAAATCCCAAAGATGGGCAATGCCAAAGAATGTTCAAATTACCAAATAATCACACTCATTTCACATGCTAGCAAGATTATGCTCAAAATTCTTCAAGCTAGGATTCAGCAGCACATGACCTAGAAATTCCCACATGTACAAGCTGGGTTTCAAAGAGGCAGAGGAACCGTATGTCAAATTGCCAACATTTGTTGGATCCTGGAGAAAGCAAGGGAATTCCAAAAAACATCTGCTTCATTGACTACACTAAAGATTTTGACTGTATAGATCATAACAAACTGTGGGAAATTCTTAAAAAGATAAGAGTACAAGACCACCTTACCTATCTCCTGAGAAACCTATATGTGGGCCAAGAAGCAATAGAACCAGAACAACAAACTGGCTCCAAATTGGGAAAGGAGTACTACAAGACTATATATTATCACCCTGCTTATTTAAATTCTGTGCAGAGTACATCATGGAAATGCCAGGCTGGATGAATCACAAGCTGGAATCAAGACTGCTGGGAGAAATATCAACAACCTCAGATATGGAGATGATACCACTCTAATGGCAGAAAGTGAAGAGGAACTAAAGAGCCTCTTGATGAGGGTGAAAGAGAGCGAAAAAGCTGGCTTGAAACTCAACATTCAAAAAACGAAGATCATGGCACTCAGTTCCACCGTTTCATGGCAAATAGAAGGGGGAAAGTGGAAGAAGTGACAGATTTTATATTCTTGAACTCCAAAATCACTATGGACGTTGACTGCAACCATGAAATTAAAAGATATTTGCTCCTTGGGAGGAAAGCTATGACAAAACTGGACAGCATATTAAAAAGCAGAGACATCACTTTCTGACAAAGGTCCGTGTAGTCAAAACTATGGTTTTCCAGTAGTTGTTTACAGATGTGATAGTTGGACCATAAAAAAGGCTGAGTGCCAAAGAATTGATGCTTTTGAACTATGGTGTTGGAGAAGCCTCGTGAGAGTCCCTTGGACTACAAGAATTTCAAACCAGTCAATCTAAAGGAAATCAACCCCGATTATCCATTGGAAGGACTGATGTGAAGCTCTAACACTTTGGCCACCTGAGGCAAAGAGTGACTCACTGGAGAAGACTCTGATGCTGGGAAAGATTGAAAGCAAAAGGGGTTGGCAGATGATGAGATGGTTAGTCAGCATCACCTACTCAAATGAACATGAATTTGAACAAACTCTGGGAATTAGTCAAAGATAGAAGTATGGTGTGCTACAGTCCACGGGGTCACAAAGAGTCAGACATGACTTAGTGACTGAACAACAATAACAATATATAAAATAGATAATCAGCAAGGACCTACTGCATAGCACAGAGAACTCTACTCAATATTCTATAACGACCTAAATGGGGGGAAAAATCTGCAAAAGAATATATATATATATGTATAATGGAACCACTTTGCTGTATGCTTGAAACTAACATAACATTGTAAATCAACTAGACTCCAATATATAAAATAAAAGTTTTAAAAGTACCACTGCTTTTTAATATATTGACTTTGTATACCACAACCTTGCTGAATTTGGTAATTTGTTATCAGTTTAACAAGATGTGTTTTTTGAGACAGATTCTTAGGACTTTATACATATGTGATTACATTATTTGCAAATAAAGACAGTTTTATTTTTTTTTAAAGTAACAAAAGTATTTGGCAATTTCCCATTGCCTTTTATGAAAGATCTGCAGAGGTAATTCCAAACAAGCACAAGCCAAAAACATTCTTTAAAGTTTTCACAGAGACCAGGATGAGAGGAAAAAGCAAGTTCCATGGTAGCTGATACCTGTCCTTTCTTAGTCTACCCTAAATACTAGCCTAGATTACCTCCAAGATGTCCTAGAAGATCCTTGGATATAAAGGATAGGAGTTCAGAAGGGAGTAGCTGCTCCTGGAAATGAAGACACAATGCAGATTTTGCAGTGAGGTGGAGTAGATTATAGAACATCTCCTGTTTCATGCTAACAATCACCAAATTAGCTCTCAAATGTCCTCTTTATGAAGATTCTCATCTTTGCCATATTTTAGGATGGAAATATGAAAAGATAATGTGTTTGAAAAAGTGGCCTAGCACATTTATAGCAAAGTCAACACTAAAATCTTCTCTCCAATTCAGTTTTCTCTCTTGGAATTCTTTTACCTATTCTGGAGAAGATCAGACTCTGCTCACTGGCTAAGAATTTTAAGAGATCACCTAATTGGAAGCATTTATCACACTAGGCCTAATAAAGCCTAGCTCAGGAAAACATTGCCTTAAAAGACTGAGTTCTCAAGACAATTGCTATAAAGTAATGTGTCTATACACCACTTATTGTAAACTGCCTCCTGCAACTCACTAGATGGTTTGACATTATCCTCAATGATCTTCCCCCAAATGTCTAGTTCTCCATGTAACGAGCCCCAGGATTATTTGATGTTTACTTTAGCACATTTCTACAGAGTAAGTAATGGGCTTTCTTTGCAATACAATGAATTAAAAGTAGAGTATGTTTGCACCATAAGTACATTTGTACTTTGACCATAATGGTTGTACTTGGCACCACTATGAAACTTAAAAAAAATAATAAAGTTAGATTATTTTTTTCTCGTCTCCCTTAAGAAGGCAATAAAAGGATGGATAGCCATCGGTGTTGTAACTGGAAAATTAATCACATCAAATATTCTCATACTAATCAAGTTATAAGCCTGGAATTGGCTTATATAAAACAGATGTTTACAATCTTATTCTCCTTTGGTACAAATGTCAAGAGAAGAAAGAACAGCATAACTCTTTCATGGCGTGCTTTGCGGAATAGAACATTCTACTTTTACATTTTTAATGAAGCCACAAAGCTTGTGGCCAGCCAGGGGGACAGCCAGAAGAGGGGAAAGCAGTGGGACTGAGTCTTCTACCCTTTATAAGCCAAAACCCCTGTTGTCTGTTACGGAATGGGAAGTACGCTGCCTAACCAAGAGGGAACATGTGTCTGGTAGTTTGTCCAAAGGGAGCCTCCCTTTTGTTGTTTTGGCCCAGCCTCTGTCTTAGTTCTCTAGGACTCAGGATTCTGGTTTGCATTTCAATGGTGAGCTCTTCATAAGGACCTCAGCTATCCACACCTCCGCCCGCACTCCCCTTCCCCCCTTGGATAAAGACCAAGAGACCTACAAGCTGTCATCAGACTACTTGGGGAGAACTTCTGAAAGCTTAACTGAACACTTAATGAAGGAGAGAGGCTTGAACCAAGAATGTCTCAGCTTCCCTTTCTGGGGAAAAAAAAGAAAATGGAAGAAATTAAAATTTATTCTTGGTGACCTCTCTCCAGATGTCCTTTCAAATCTCCATCCCCTCTCACAGAAAGCTGCTGTTCCCATAAAGTCAGGGCAATATTCACACACCCAGTCTTTTCTGCTCCTTTATCTCAACTCAAATGCCAGAAAAGATTTTAGAGAGTATCTCTCTACTCCAGCGTCTTCATTTTACAGAGAGAAAACTGAGTCTCAGAGAGTGACTTGTCCAAGGTCTCATAAAATTTTGAAGTAGGGCTTGGAAGTATATTTTGGACCCATAATTATCACTTTTCTACCTCACTAGCTATATTAGCTAATATTTACTGAGTATTTTAAGTACTTTTCATGTATGAACACAGATAACCACCTTCAGTTCTCATTCCAAAACTATGAGGTAGTTAGCATAATGACCCCCATTTCACAGAAGAGGAAATTAAAGATGAAATTCACACAAAGGGGTTAGATCATCTAGCCTGGTTCTCTATCTTGTTCTCATTCTTTTCTTCACTTTTATTCTCCTCCTTTTGCCTTCAGTCCACATTTTCCCTATTATTTTACAGTAAAATTGAAAATTTTAATCATCACACTTTGAAGTAATTACCTTATAGTATATTTCAAAGTTTTATTAGTAATATAATAAAAAATACTTTATTGGCCTTTTCAGAGGGAAAAAAAAAGATACTACAATCCTGATTTCTTTTGCTTTGTCCATTATCCATGAAGAAGTCTTTGGATGCTTATTATTATATGGATATAATAAGCTTTTCCTGACCCGAAGCCTAGTTCTGAGCTTTCTCCCTCATTATTTATCGATTCAAACTAATTTTACTTTTCCCATGATTCCATGAATTCCTTGAGAATAAGGACTTGAAGGCGGGAGGACAAGGGGATGACAGAGGATCAGATGGTTGGATGGCATCACTGACTCAATGAACGCGAGTTTGAGTAAACTCTGAGAATTGGTGATGGACAGGGAGGTCTGGTGTGCTGCAGTCCATGGGGTTGCAAAGAGTCGGACACGACTGAGCGACTGAACTGAACTGAAGGGCTATATTGGGGTCATCTTCATTAACACATTGTGCTCAGCATGCAGTAGGAATTCAATAATCTTTCTTTAATGAACTGCTGAATTCATAGTGGTTAATAATAATGGCAACAGTAAGAACAATGGCCATCTAAGGGATATTTTAACCATGTTCTTGTCACATAAGTGAAATAAAAACATTCAATATTCACAATGATCTTATAAGATAAATATTTCTATAACCATTTCAAAGATGAACAAACTAAACTAAGAATGGAAAGCAATTTGCCCAAGATCACATTGGCAGTACATTGTACATCTAGGAGTTAAACCCAAGTCTTTTAGGCCTCTTTCCAATATACTCCATCACCATCATGCAAAATAATTTCATTATAAGCCTGAACCTGACATTTCTAGGAAAAACAAATGTTATGCAAAGAAAATTATTCATTCTAAGGCCAAATTATGTATTTAAATCATCTTGCTTACATGAAGCTATCTTTATTTAACTCCAGATAGATAGTCAAAGAGTTGTAAAAGTGAGGACAATTTAGCAGGATGTAGTTTTTGGGGGAAAAAAAGTAGCTCTTAAAAAAAGGGAATAGTGTGAAGCTGTGAATATTTTATTTAGCTACTCATCTGTTTATTAGAAACATCTATCTATGCCTGTGACCAGTTTCTATTAACAACAAGAGAAAGACCAATATTTTAACAATAATTTATTTGATTCTGAAAAAATAAGAAAAGGTATTAGAGTTTAGCTAATGGTAGACATAACCCATTTTCTGTTTTCACTTCTAGTCTAACTACAATTTATTTTTAGGGATGAAACTTTTTTTCTCTTTTTGCAGACCTCCCTTCCATGTTTTCAAATAGGGATTTTCTCTAGGCTAAGGTTTTGATTATGTATATAAAGAGGCCCAGAATTCAGGGAGGGAAAAGAGCTTTGAAAATCAGGAAACACCTACTATTTTAGACAGCTGGGAATCTGTCCTAACTTCAAACAGAGGCAGACATTCTAACTTCCTATCTTATATTCCAACATTCAGTAACTCTCTCAATCAGAATGTTTTCCTTACATTTCTTCTAACATGTTAAGCCTTTTTCTTCTTGTTCTGTTTTCAGAACTACAGCTGGTCACATCCCTCCAAATATTTGTTTTTCTCTATCAATTCATGAAAAGGAAAGGGTATTGGCTTCAATAATAAGCACTTGGATCTCGGCTTTCTGCCTTTATTTAAAAAAAAAAAAAAAACACTTTTTTAGCCCTATTCAAATCACATTAATCCAAATATGATAAATAATTCCAGGTTCCTCTGAAGAAATAAGGGAATATATGATAAAAATCATTCTTTCTTTCCTTTTAATTTTCACCCTACAATCAGTTTAAAATTAAAAATTTTTCTTTTTAATTAAAAAGAAGGTAATGGTGATACCGTGGTGAGAGATTAGAGTTAGAGACATCAGAATGAATCAGTGTAACTTGACACAGATACAAATAAACACATATGAAAATATTCATAGAGATGTGTATATATGCAGGCAGGCTTTCCAGGTGTCATGAATGATAAAGGACCCACCTGTTAATGCAAGAGACATAAGAGATGTGGGTTTGATCCCTGGGTTGGAAAGATCCCCTGAAGGAGGGTATGGCAACCCACTCCAGTATTTTTGCCTGGAGAATCCCATGGACAGAGGAGCCTGGCAGGTCCATGCAAAGAGTCAGACACTACTGAAGCAATTCTGCACACATATTTATATGCAGGCTAATATACACACATGTATTTCCTTGCTCAGTCAGCTGAGAGGGCCTACAAGCAATGACACTCCAATAGCAATGAGCACATTTAGTGCCCAAATCTTGGTTTCTTTCTTTCTTTTTGGCCACATAGCAAGCATGTGGGATCTTAGTTCCCCAATCAGGGATTGAACCCGTGTCCTCTGCTTTGGACGCATGGAATTTTTTAACCACTGCACCACCAAGGAAGTCCCCCAGATTGGTTTCTAATGGAAATTTCCAATAAAAGGAACCAGGGCTCCTCAGAGAAATGGCGGATTATAAGGCTGGAACAGAAAATATACAAGATGAGCTTAGAGCATCTTATTGGGTCATAAAGGAAGGAAATGCAAAACAAAGCAAAAAAAGTACACACACACACACACACACACACAATAATAGTTTATGTCAAAGGGACACATAAGCCAACTGAAAGAACTCCTAGTGTCTAAGCTGAAACAATTTGAGCAGCAAAACATAATACTAAATTACAACACAAAGTATAAAATAAATATTCTTGAGTCCATAAGGATACAAATAAATAACTTGATAAAAACAAACACAGGATCCTTCTACTATGCAGAAGAATTCCAAATAACGTATGTAGAAACACCACCCTCAAGGAGAGGGAAGATAAATACCCACCCCTTAAACAAAGTAACTTGCTCCTCAAAAATACAGTAAAGACAGGGGGAAAATACAGAGTAGAAACCTGGTCAACATTAAGTCCACAGGTGATCAAGGTTAATTAACATCGACAATGATAAGTCATGTTGGTAGAATGTATTCTTAATGAGATGAGATTAGCATTTGTCATCTTCCTTCCAATAATCCCCCCAAGAATTCTTGTCATAGACTAGAGAAACCTAATGTGCAATTTGGTATCCTGGATGGGATCCGAAGTAAACAAGAAGGATTCAGTAAAAATCTAGCAAATATGAATGAAGTATGGTAGAGTTTAATTAATATTTAGTTAATGCTGGTCACTGCAGATGGTGACTGCAGCCACAAAATTAAAAGATGCTTACTTCTAGGAAAAAAAGCTATGACAAACATAGATAGCACGTTAAAAAGCAGAGACATCACTTGACTGACTAAGGTCTGTATAGTCAAAACTGTGGTTTTTCCAGTAGTCATGTACAGATGTGAGAGTTGGACCATAAAGAAGGCTGAGCACCAAAGAATTGATGCTTTTGAATTGTGGTGCTTAAGAAAGACTCTTGAGAGTCCCTTGGAGTACAAGGAGATCAAACCAGCCAATCCTAAAGATAAATCAACCCTGAATATTCATTAGAGGGACTGATGTTGAAGTTGAAACTCCAATATTTTGGCCACCTGATGTGAAGAGCCAACTCATTGGAAAAGATTTTGATGCTGGGAAATACTGAGGGCAGGAGGAGAAGGGAACAACAGAGGATGAGATGGTTGGATGGCATCACCGACTCAATGGGCATGAGTTTGAGCAAGCTCTGGGAGATAGTGGAGGACAGGGAAATATGGTGTGCTGCAGTCCATGGTGTCGCAAAGATTTGGACACAGCTTGGCAACTGAACAATGAAAACAACAACAGCAATGTTAGTTTACCAGTTGCAACAAATGTACCATATCAATGAAGGATATTAACAATGTGGGAAACTGGATATGGGGTATATGGAAACTTTCTGTTCTATCTTTATAAATTTTCTACAAATCTAAAACTATTTCAAAATAAAAAAGGTTATTTATAAAATAAATAGTAAAAGGAGCCCTGAAGTCATGTTTTATGAGGCAGGAATATGATAGAGTCAAAAAATACAAATGATTTGTATTAGTCATTTGTCATCCATACAATGAAGTGAATTAAATAATTCATGGTAATTCATGAGTGTATTTTATCAGCAGAATAATGTCTTAAGCTTAAAATACAGAACATCTGAAAGAAATTCTACTGGACATATTGAAATCAGACTAAATGCATTATATAGCATAAATAAGCATTTAAAAAAATGTACCCTAGAGCAAAAATACTGATTGCCATATGGCAAATCATTGCTGCTCATGCTAGTGTTAGCAGCACTGACACAATGTTACTGAAACATCGAGGGTAGAAGAAATTCATGATTATTTTCTCAAAAATAAAACCTATCTATAATAAGCTGCAACTCCTATTTCAATCAGAATAGCTTGCTAATGAAATCAAAGTCATTAGCATGTAAGTTATTTAGATTAACTATTAATATAGTTGGTGACAAATTATAGCCTCATACCAGCTTGTTGCCTCAGAGTCATTAGTCAGTGTGGGACAAGAGTGTGCCTAGATTATCATAAACCCAAACCCTTAAAAATTGCTTAAACAAAATGTCATATTGATGATAGATCACATATTTTACTTTCTTAAGGAACTTGACCTGCATTGACCTGGGAAAGAACCTGAGCAGAACCAAAGCAAAAGCTACTATAAATGACTCTAGTGGGAGAACTTTGCTGAGATTGATGGACAAATTTCAGCAAAATCCTTCCACTTACACTGCAGCTAATCCCAAATCTCTTGATAGAAGATTTTCTGTACCACATTTAAAACATCTCCACAAATTTCTTTTGCTGTGACATATAGACTGGCCAAGGAACTGAACATCAAGATTGCACAGAAAAGGGTTTCCTCCCACTGGACTTACAGTTTATGGCGTAGGGTTGATTTTTCTAAATACAAATGTACAATGAATTATTAGAAGCATGGAAATTCATTCAGTCATCTCCAAAGAGCACTCTTTAATACTAAATATTTAGGTATATGCTGAAATTTTGTATAAAATTAGAACCATATTTAAGAGATGTTGGAAAAAATTTGGGTTATGCTAATTCAAACTTCCAATATTACTACTATCAAATTATATAAACAACAAAATAATAATAACTGCACAGCAAAATTGACAAAACGAGGCACAGACATATTCAACAAATGAATTTGTATTATATCTCTCAACTATATTCATCCTTTAAAAAGGTCACAGTTCCACTCTCTCTGACTCTAGTTTTTATCAAGTGGCTCCTTTAATTCAACCAGCAATTGATCAACAGTATGTTAATATCCCAAAGCTTTCTCTTCATAAAATCAGTCTAGCCAAATATCTTTACCAATACTAAGTAAAACTTGGAACTTCTTTAAGGAAAATTCAGCAAGTTTGCTTGTCTTCTACTAACAAAAAGCTATGACGATTAGCTCACTGATTTAAGGTTACCCTAAAATTTTCAGAATGGACAGAGACTACTTTCCAAGGTGCTATTGGAAACATTTAGAGAAATTATGCACAAAATGACTACATTCTAAATAAGAAGGAAGTGTGGGAAGTCTTTGTCCTACTCTCAGTCTCTATACATGGATATATCTGATCAGCATTTATTTATTCATAGGTCATTCAATGTATAGTCATTGAGAACCTTTTATATGCTAGACACTAGGGAAATACCACAAGAGACAGTAACCCTCCAGCCACATTATAATCAGCCAATATCTAGAGTTATCATGATAAGATAAATAAATAAACAACTCTTATCAGAGACTTTAACATTTTGATAGTTCCGTTCAGTTCAGTCCATCAGTCATCTCTAACTCTTTGCGAACCGGTGAACTGCATCACCCCCAGCATCCAGGTCGATCACCAACTTCCAGAACTGACTCACACTCATGTCCACTGAGTTGATGATGCCATCCAGCCATCTCATCCTCTGTCGTCCCCTTCTCCTCCTGCCCTCAATCTTTCCCAGCATCAGGGTCTTTTCCAATGAGTCAGTTCTTCGCATCAGGTCGCCAGAGTATTGGAGTTTCAGCTTCAGCATCAGTCCTCCCAATGAATACTCAGGACTGATTTCCTTTAGGATAGACTGGTTGGATCTCCTTGCAGTCCTAGGGACTCTCAAGAGTCTCTGTCTTGGTCTTATCCAACACCACAGTTCAAAAGCATCAATTCTTCAGTGCTTAGCTTTCTTTGTAGTCCAACTCGCACACCCATACATGACTAATGGAAAAACCATAGCTTTGACTAGATGGACCTTTGTTGGTAAAGTAATGTCTCTGTTTTTCAATATACTGTCTAGGTTGGTCATAGCTTTTCTTCCAAGAAGCAAGCATCTTTTAATTTCATGACTGCAGTGACCATCTGCAGTGATTTTGGAGCCCCCCAAAATAAAATCTGTCACTGTTTCCATTGTTTCCCCATCTATTTGTCATGAAGTGATGGGACCAGATGCCATGATCTTAGTTTTCTGAATGTTGAGTTTTAAGCCAGCTTTTTCACTCTCCTCTTTCACTTTCATCAAGAGGCTCTTTAGTTCTTCTTCGTTTTCTGCCAGAAGGGTGGTGTCATCTGCATATGTGAGGTTATTGATACTTCTCCCAGCAATCTTGATTCCAGCTTGTGCTTCTTCCAGCCTGGCATTTTGCATGATGTACTCTGCACATAAGTTCAATAAGCAGGAATGACAATATACAGCCTTGATGTACTCCTTTCCCAATTTGGAACCAGTCTGTTGTTCCATGTCTGGTTCTAACTGTTGCTTCTTGACCTGCATACAGATTTATCAGGAGGCAGGTAAGGTTGTCTGGTACTCCCATCTCTTTAAGAATTTTCCACAGTCTGTTGTGGTCCACAGAGTCAGAGGCTTTGGCGTAGTCAATAAAGAAAATGTTTTTCTGGAACTCTCTTGATTTTTCCATGATCCAGCAAATGTTGGCAATTTGATCTCTGGTTCCTCTGGATTTTCTAAATTCAGCTTGAACATCTGGAAGTTCACAGTTCATGTACTGTTGAAGCCTGGTTTGGAGAATTTTGAGCATTACTTTGCTAGTGTGTTAGATGAGTGCAATTGTGTGGTAATTTGAGCATTCTTTGGCATTGCCTTTCTTTGAGATTGAAATGAAAACTGACCTTTTCCAGTCCTGTGGCCGCTGCTGAGTTTTCCAAATTTGCTGGCATATTGAGTGCAGCACTTTCACAGCATCATCTTTTAGGATTTGAAATAGCTCAACTGGAATTCCATCACCTCCACTAGCTTTGTTCGTAGTGATGCTTCCTAAGGCCCACTTGACTTCGCATTCCTGGTATGTCTGGCTCCAGGTGAGTGATCACACCACTGTGGTTATCTGGGTCATGAAGATCTTTTTTGTATAATTCTTCTGTGTATTCCTGCCACCTCTTCTTAATATCTTCTGCTTCTGTTAGGTACATACCATTTCTGTCCTTTATTGTGCCCATCTTTGCATGAAATGTTCCTTTGGTATGTTTAATTTTCTTGAAGAGATCTCTAGTCTTTCCCATTCTATTTTTTCCTTCTGTTTCTTTGCACTGATCACTGAGGAAGGCTTTCTTATCTCTCCTTGCTACTCTTTGGAACTTTGCATTCAAATGGGTGTATCCTTCCTTTTCTCCTTTGCCTTTAGCTTTTCTTCTTTTCTCAGCTATTTGTAAGGCCTCCTCAGATAACCATTTTGCCTTTTCGCATTTCTTTTTCTTGGGGATGGTCTTGATCCCTGCTTCCTGTACAATGTCATGAACCTCCATCCATAATTCTTCAGGCACTCTATCTATCAGATCTAATCCCTTTAGACTATTTGTCACTTCTGCTGTATAATTGTAAGGGAATTGATTTAGGTCATATCTAAATGGTCTAGTGGTTTTCCCTACTTTAATCAATATAAGTCTGAATTTTGCAATAAGAAGTTCATGATCTGAGGCACAGTCAGCTCCCGATCTTGGTTTTGCTGACTGTATAGAGTTTCTCATCTTTGGCTGCAAAGAATATGATCAATGTGATTTCAATTTTGACCATCTGGTGATGTCCATGTGTAGAGTCATCTCTTGTGTTGTTGGAAGAAGGTGTTTGCTATGACCAGTGCGTTCTCTTGGCAAAACTGTTGGCCTTTGCTCTGCTTCATTTTGTACTCCAAGGCCAAGTTTGCCTATTAATCCAGGTATCTCTTGACTTCCTACTTTTGCATTTCAGTTCCCTATAATGAAAAGGGCATCTTTTGGGGGTGTTACTTCTAGAAGGTCTTGTGACAATAACTTCACATGATGTGTACAGAACTGTAGAATTGTCTTTGATAATTAACATTTGCCTTATCTTTGCTTCTTCCCACTCCTGATATTACCGGGGCTTCCCTGGTGGCTCAGATGGTAAAGAGTCTGCCTGCCAATGTAGGAGCCTTGGGTTTGACCCCTGGGTTGGTAAGATCCCTGGAGAAGGTAATGGCAACCCACTCCAGCATTCTTGCCTGGAGAATTCTATGGACAGAGGAGCCTGGTGGGCTACAGGACATGGAGTCAAATAGAGTCAGACACGACTGAGCAACTAACACTTTATCTTTGCTTCTAACATGTTACTGGTCTTATTCACCTAAGATTTCTGTTAAATAGCTATTTTTTCCCCTAATTAAACTTCCTTTCTTACTTATTTTTTAATTGGAGGAAAATTGCTTTATGTGTTGTGTTGGTTTCGGCCGTACAACAGTGCGAATCAGCCATAATCCGTATTATCCTCTCCCTCTTAAGCCTCCCTCGCCTCCCCTGCCCCAACCCTGCCCCACCCCTCTAAGTCATCACAGATGTCGAGAACGGACTTGTGGACCCAGTGGGGGAAGGAGAGAGCGGGGCGATCACAGAAAAGAGCATCGACATATATATACATTATCATGTGTAAAACAGATAGCTGGTGAAAAGTTGCCATCTAACACAGGGAGCCCAGCCTGACACTCTGTGATAAATAGCTATTTTATACTTAATGGTTAAGGATCACTAGAGGTATTAGCAAAGTGTGAAAACTAATATTGCCCTCTACTGGCAGATTCCTCAAGTAAAAAGCATTGTGTGTGTTTTGCCGTTTACCTTATTCCTCAGTCTTTGGGGATACATTTTGAGGTTAAGAGATTAGAGTTTGCTTCTTATAAGTAAGGCTTGCTTCTTATAAGTAAGGCTTGGAAACAAAGTCCAAAATGTCTAGGCAATGATGGCAAGCATAGTCAGCACCAACTAAAATAAATACTTTTAAAAATACAGTTCTATCCACATCATGTGAAGGTATTGTCTCCTAGCATAGCAGTTCAGGGATATCTTAATTTCATCTCACTGAACCTAAATTTAATCATCCAAGACTCTCTAGGCTCCTGTGAACTAGATAGCTCTGACATCTGCTTTTCAGTCCATGTGATAGACAATGATGCAGTTTTTACCACTGAGATGTATGAATTCACTCCAGTTAAAACTTCAGTTGTAGCACAAGATCTGAGGACATGAATGTCTCAAGATATTTGTAGGAACTCTCAGTCTTAGATGATCCTGTGTTAATAAATTGAGAGGCATTATAACAAAAAAGCTTTTGTTGAAAAGATTTGAATCACACTTGAAAGTTGATTCCAACATTCTTCAATGAATTTCCCTTTCTTTCGTGTGCATACAAGAAGTTTTGGTTGTGAGCAAGCGCTCTCTTGTATTTCTAGGACTTCGCAGTGTCCTATAATTAACATATATTTAAGGAAGTCTTCTTGAATAGATTAAGCCTTATTTTTCAATAAAATGCTTCTGGTAGAATGGCATATGGTGTGTAGGAAGAACACACGCTTTGGAGTTGAACAGGCTTGGATTTAAATCCTAGCTTTGATAGCCATCTGTGTGGTAGGAAATTCACCTAACCTCTGTGAGCGACAGGCTTCTCATCTGTAAATAAGAAATACAATATCACTACTTTCTCTTGTGCTGCTGAGATTAGATAAGATAAACTATGCAAAGTATCTGGCACATAACAAGCATTCAAAAATTTAGTTCTCTTTCTTTTTAGTTAAATTGCTAACCTCATTCTTTCTAATCAGTATTACAGGACAAATTGAACTTAGACACATTTTGACAAAAGGAGAAAGAAAATGTGTTGTAGTTACATTATTTATTTAATTTACAAACCTTTCTTTCCCCCACCAGGAGTAAGATGTATATATAAGCTCCCATATTTTGCTTGCTTGAGGGTTTCTACCAACTTCAAAAGAGATTACATACACTGGGAAAGGCACTAAGGAAATTTATTTTACTTACCGCCATTTTCCAATTAACTAAAAGTGGAGAAAATTATAACACCTTCCATTACATTAATGATTTGCAGATTTCAAAACACTTTGTACTCTCTCACTTCAGTTTCATAGTAGCCTCCATTTTAAAGCTAAGGAAACAGAGCAGGGGAAATAAGGAGTGGGGGAGCTGCCAAATATGGGGAGTAAAATCAGAAACCATGTGTTCTGACGCTTGCCCAGGGATCATTCCTAACCCACCTGAGATGCTTTGCTTCATGCGTTCTCCCAAGGAGCCACCATTGCCTGCTCGCTAGCGCTCCCTGCCGCCTGCTTTAGGCACTGCAGCCCAAACCCCGCGTTTCCTGCTGCCGATGGCATCGTGGGGCTTCCGGCTATGGCTCCGTGGTAAAGAATCTCCCTGCCAATGCGGAAGCCACAGGAGGCTCGGGTTTGATCCCTGGGTCGGGAAGATCCCCTGGAGGAGGCAATGGCAACCCACTCATGAGGCAACCCACTGTCCATGAGGTCGCTAAGAGGCACATGCGACTGAGTATGTAGGCACAGTTAAAAAGGACACCGAAGTCATGAGTCCTGCAGCTCATTTTGTGTGTGTGTGTGTGTGTGTGTGTGTGTGTGTGTGTGTTTGAGTTCTCGGTAACTCACAATCAGGCTTGTGATGAGTTGTTTAGAATTAACCACTCTTTCATCATTTTACAAACGATAAATGCTCTTGGTGGCATTTTTTTTTTTTAACAATTCTAGGGAGGTCCTCAGTTTATTTTCAACATTAAAGATGCTAAAGCAACTGTGAATCGAATGGAAAAGTTGAAGCTCTTGTCTGTAGGGCTACAGACTCAGAGTCTCCATTTGAAACAGCTGTGCATCCAGTTTTCTCCTGCGACGCATTTATTGACATTCTTGTTGTGTTGCCAGTGCTAGCTGGTAGCCAGCTGTTCTCATCATATTTTAATTAAAGAAGCTTCCACACTATCAAGAAATATTCTGTGTAAAAGATGTGTAATGCCTTCCTGCCACTGTTCCTATATCAGATCTATCACCATGCTTAGGCTTTAACAATATAATCTATTCTTACCCTTGCAGTCCTACATCCCAGATAAAGTGTATTTAGCTGGGATCCCCGTACCTTTAAAGGAACTTGATCTCCCAACTCAAATTTAGATTTGTACATTTTCATGAAGAGAAGGCTCATATTTTTAATAGATTTTCAGGTAGATCTATTATTCAGAACAGGGATAAAGAAAAATGGCTGTAGACAGGTACCCCACTATATTCATTTTCAGTGCAAATAAAATAATACTTATTTCTCATCTTAAAACTTCAGTCACCAACAGGAGACTTCTGGAGGTAAGTTAAAGACTGAGTAAAGTAGGAATAAAACATGGGAAAGGAAATTTAAGTTCAAATAGTGTATCTGTTAACAGGCAATAGATGATGAATCACTTGTAAAGAGTAGGTTATAAAATAGAAACTTTTCTACCATAATTTTACCTTTTTTAGTCAACATATTAACAATAAGTATTTGTAAAAACTTCTGGAAGAGGATTTCTGGGAGGCAAAGGTCATATTTCAAGTTTATAAGCTCATGATGCATCTGATAAGAAAGTACATAATCAATTTTAATAAATAACAATTTATAAATCGACAGATTACAATTTGCTGATATTCATTGTTTTTCTTTGCTCACCTTCCCATTAATCAAGTGAAGCAGCTGGTTCAAAGCCATTGTCCATCTTGCTTCTTTCTCATAATGTAGAAAAGTTCACAGAAGTTCTGATTTTGTCTCTTTATACCCAACATCAAAATATATTATGGTATTGGCCAAACTCATCACTTTTTTGTATTCCCTCAAAATTACAATTTGTATTCCCCCAAATTGCATTTAAGCTCAGAATTCAGTAAGAAGTCTCAAGTTCTTACCAATATATAAGGCATCCCACCCACAATATTATCCTTTTCCTCTCTTTCTTCAACATTCTTCTCTGGTCCTGGTTCTGCTGCTCACTTCACCCTCTTCTCCCACAAAACAGAGGGGGGGGAAAAAGACATTAATAATAGACTTTCTCTGGTGTCAGAGCAGTCAGCTCAGGACTGATTTATATAATAACTGAAGAAATAGCATTGCATATGTGATAATTTCTACTGCCTCGCCATTTCTACCAAGTGATTTAAAGATATTCTCTTAAGAATCTCTCAGTGTTGACTGCTTTTTAAAAGCCCCAAGGAAAAACCACTCAGTCACAAAGCCATCCCAATCCACCTTCAATCTGGCCAGTTTGTTCCTCACCACCTTCAGTCTGGCCAAAAGTAGACACTTTGAGAAGAGAAACAATAGTACTAAAGAAAGGGAACTGAGAAAATGTTGCTTTTCCCCCTCTTTCTCTCTGAAAGAAAGAAAGAAACTTAGGTACAAGAAAAGAAATGGACAAGTAAGGAAACAGATGTAAGAAATGGACAAGGACAGAAAGCAAAATGCACACACACATACACACACAGCATAATGGGCAAAATTTTGGCTGAAAAGAATAACTGAATGGTAAAATGAAGTCCGTGTTAGTAATGAAGTGACAATTCTACCACGTAGTTTTAGGGGAAAGTTACTCGGCTTACTTCTAGTAAAATCTCAATTCCTTATCCCCATAGAATTGTTAGCATCATAATGGAGTACAACCAGGCAGTAAAAAGTTACTATTTTGAAGAAATAAAAAAGTTGATCCTACATTAAATTTGTAAACGTTGTTTCCGCAGTGCCTGAGGTACTGTTTCCAGATTTATAGCCTAGTATTATGTGCACAAACAGAATATCAAAATAAAACTTTAAGTGGGAAACTTAATAAGGTTAATTTTTTTTTTTTTTAAGAAAGCCAGTTTTCCTGTGAGATGCAAGCTAAGTCTTCACACTCTAAGATTTATTCCAACAGCAGTAAAAATGTTCATATTTACTATCTGGTTCAGGACAAGTTAATAATTAGTCCTCAGTTCAATCATATTTCTGTATTATGTCAATCTAATAAAATTATGTCAATATTCAAACAAAATTCATCAGCTATTTTAAGACTTCCTGAAATTCTACCTCCTCCACAAAGACTTGCCTCAATAGCAATTTCCTGCCCTGTTACCCTATCCTTCTCTTAATAAAACGTTCATAAATCTGATCCCATGGGCAGCACTTCTAAAGAAATGATGGAGGTCATTTTCTGGGATATTTACTAGATGTCCCCGAAGACCAAAGATAGGATAACCCTGATTTTCAAAGGAATAGAGATCAGGAGAAACAAAGTATATGGTCTTTGAAGTTAAGGCTATATTTTATATACTTTTTTACTGGCAGCACTTAGTAAGCATCTGTAACATACATGAATGAATGAATGAATGAATGAATGACAGAAACTCAGATTCTGAAACTCAGATAAACTGGCAAATATAACATCTATCTTCTCTTGAAGTGAGAAATATGTAGATGAATTGTGACCCCTCAGAAAGAGCCCAGGCTCATTAAAAACAAATCATGCCAGGCTAAATCCCAGAGGATTTCATTCTTTGCCAGGTCCTGATCAATTTGGATCAAAACATAATCAGCATACTAATTAAATTTGTGAACGTTACAAAATTGGTGAGGAAAGTTAATATACTCGATAAAAGAATGGAGATTCTACTTTATCTGGAAGATCTGAAAAACGAACTATTTGAAATTTTAACAAAGATAAATGTAAATGATTTTCTAAAACTTGTAATTATGTGCATGATGAATTTTTAATTTTAATTATTAGTTTATTTACTATTGGCTGTGCTGGGTCTTCACTGCTGCATGTGGGCTTTCTCTAGCTGCAGCGAGCAGGGGCTACTCTCTAGTTGCGTCTCCTTGCAGTGGCTTTTCTTGTTGCAGAACATGGGCTCTAGAGTGCCTGGGCTTCAGCTGTTGTAGCTTGCGGGCTCTAGAGTGTGTTCAGCCTTCATTAGTTGTGGTGCAAGGGCTTAGTTGCCCCCTGCCACCCTGGCATGTGGAATCTTCCTGGACCAGGGATGGAACCCATGTTCCCTGAATTAGCAGTTAGATTTCTTAACCACTGGAACATCGGGGAAGCCCTACATCACTTTTATTTTTTTATTTTTTTTATTTTTTATTTTTCAGTAGGTTTTGTCATACATTGATATGAATCAGCCATAGAGTTACACGTATTCCCCATCCCGGTCCCCCATCCCACCTCCCTCTCCACCCGACCCCTCTGGATCTTCCCAGCCCAACAGGCCCGAGCACTTGACTCATGCCTCCCACCTGGGCTGGTGGTCTGTTTCACCACAGATAATATACATGCTGTTCTTTCGAAAAATCCCACCCTCACCTTCTCCCACAGAGTTCAAAAGTCTGTTCTGCACTTCTGCCTCTCTTCTGTCCTGCATATAGGGCCATCGTTACCATCTTTCTAAATTCCATATATATGTGTTAGTATACTGTAATGTTCTTTATCTTTCTGGCTTACTTCACTCTGTATAATGGGCTCCAGTTTCATCCATCTCATTAGAACTGATTCAAATGAATTCTTTTTAACGGCTGAGTAATATTCCATGGTGTATATGTACCACAGCTTCCTTATCCATTCATCTGCTGATGGGCATCAAGGTTGCTTCCATGTCCTGGCTGTTATAAACAGTGCTGCGATGAACATTGGGGTGCACGTGTCTCTTTCAGATCTGGATTCCTCAGTGTGTATGCCCAGAAGTGGTATTGCTGGGTCATATGGCAGTTCTATTTCCAGTTTTTTAAGAAATCTCCACACTGTTTTCCATAGTGGCTGTACTAGTTTGCATTCCCACCAACAGTGTAAGAGGGTTCCCTTTTCTCCACACCCTCTCCAGCATTTATTGCTTGTAGACTTTTGGATAGCAGCCATCCTGACTGGCGTGTAATGGTACCTCATTGTGGTTTTGATTTGCATTTCTCTGATAATGAGTGACTACATCACTTTTAGATTCATGAAAAATTTTTAAATGTAATGTAAGTTGAGAGAATCTGGATTCAGTAGGATGATAAATGTGGCATGGGAGTTACAGCATGAAAAATAATCAAAGTTTGCAAATGACCACAGATCAGTATGAGCCAATGATGTCAAATGACGACTAAAATGTTAATGTAAAGTTTAGTATTAACAAGACTCTTCTATACAGATCATAAGAGTAAGTGGTTCACTGACCCTGCATTAGGCAGAACACACGTTTGCCCTCTAATGTGACACTTGAAGAGAAAACGCTAAGTGAAGAGCATTAATAAGGGCATGACCAGGTTGGATGCATGAGACAGGTGCTCAGGGCTGGTGCACTGGGAAGACCCAGAGGGATGGGATGGAGAGGGAGGTGGGAGAGGGGATCGGGATGGGGAACACATGTAAATCCATGGCTGATTCATGTCAATGTATGGCAAAAACCACTACAATATTGTAAAGTAATTAGCCTCCAATGAATAAAAATAAATGGAAAAAAAAAAAGGGGCATGACCAAGATGATGAGAGGTTCTAAAGCCACATCGGATGAGAAACTAAGAAACGTGGGGCATCCAAGTTGAGGGATATAAATAGTGGCCTTCAGGTTTGTTTTCACTTGTTTCAATTCAGTTCAGTCACTCAGTCATGTCCAACACCCTGCAACCCCGTGGGCTGCAGCACACCAGGCCTCCCTATCTATCACCAGCTCCCGGAGTTTATTCAAACTCATGTCCATTGAGTCGGTGATGCCATCCAACCATCTCATCCTCTGTCATCCCTTTCTCCTCAACTTAAAGTAACCACCATCTTGTACTTTGTGTTTATGCATCCCTTCCTTTCATCTTACATAATCAGATCTCATCTCATCTTAAAAGTATAGTTTTAATTTTAATTGATTTTTACTCTATAAAAAGATATCATGTTGAATGTATTCTTTTAGAACTTACTGTTTCACTTAATGTTTCACATTTGTAGGATCCATCTTTTTTGTTTTTGTTCAATAGTTTATACTGCTAAATAATATTATATTGAATGAATATACAAAGTTGATCATCCATTCTACAGTCAATGGGGCTGTAAGGTTATTTCAGGTTTTTGCTATTGTGATTAGTTTTGCCAAGAACATTCTTATATGTCTCCTGGAGTATTTTTACAAAGGTTGATTTTAGGAATATAAGTAAGAATGGAAAAAAAAAATAAGTAAGAATGGGATTACTAGAAAGTAGGATATGTAAATGTTTGGTCCAACATTTAGAGGAGCATCATAAGGAGGAGGACTACAATAATTAAAGCACAATATGAGGAAAGCCAGGCTGGATGAAACACAAGCTGGAATCAAGATTGCCAGGAGAAATATCAATAACCTCAGATATGCAGATGACACCTTCCTTATGGCAGAAAGCGAAGAGCCTCTTGATGAACGTGAAAGAGGAGAATGCAAAAGCTGGTTTAACACTCAACATTAAAAAAACGAAGATCATGGCATCTGGTCCCATCACTCCACGGCAAATAGATGGGAAAACAATGGAAACATTGAGAGACTTTATTTCTGGGGGCTCCAAAATCAATGCAGATGGTGACTGCAACCATGAAATTAAAAGATGTTTGCTCCTTAGAAGAAAAGCTATGACCAACGTAGACAGTATATTAAAAAACAGAGACATTACTTTGCCAACAAAGGTCCGTATAGTCTAAGCTATGGCTTTTCCAGTAATCATGTATGGATGTTGGAGTTGGACTATAAAGAAAGCTGAGCATCAAAGAATTGATGCTTTTGAACTGTGGTGTTGGAGAAGACACTTAAGAGTCCCTTGGACTGCAAGGAGCTCCAATGAGTCCATCCTAAAGGAAACCAGTTCTGAATATTCATTGGAAAGACTGATGCTGAAGCTGAAGCTCCAATACTTTGGCCAACTGATGCGAAGAACTGACTCATTAGAAAAGACCCTCATGTTGGGAAAGATTGAGGGCAGGAAGAGAAGGGAACAACAGAGGATGAGATGGTTGGATGGCATCCCAACTCGATACATGAGTTTGAGCAAGCTCCGGGAGTTGGTGATGGATAGGGAAGCCTCGCGTGCTGCAGTCCACATGGTTGCAAAGAGTTGGACATGAGTGAGTGACTGAACTCACCCTGGAGTCAGATGACTTTCAAGGGAGTCCAGGTTTTGCCGTTCAAAGGTTGTGTGACCATGGACAATTCATTTTATTAATTTCTCAGAAATTCTTGTTGAGATTTAATGTGAAAATATAAAATCTCTCTGTAAATTATACTGATATAGAAATATGATTTTTAAAAATAGACAACAGAAATCTACCATTCACAGTTCCAGGGGCTCAAAGCCTGAGATCAGGGTGCCAGCATCATCACGTGAAGGCCCTCTTCCAGGAAGCAGACTTCTCATTGTAAAATATGGCACTATTTTTACAAATAGATGTGGTATTTTGTGTGTTACTGAGAGGGTAGCAGGCAGGAAGCCTAGGGGTCTCCAAAGGAGGAAATAGGCTGCAAGTGTCAAGATGTTTTTTTATCTTTCTCTTAAACGGCAGAAGGAAACAAATTACAAGTGTCAGGTTTTTTCCCCTTCTCTATACAAAATTAAAAGGAGGTTTCTTTTAAAATTCTGTGTTGCCATGATGACACCTGGTTCTACCTGAATTTAACTTTTCTCAAACCTTGATCTAACCAATGTGTTTTTCTTATGGAAATGTATTTCTTAAGCTATGCTAATGAACTATGTATTTACCTTAGACTCTGTCTTTCTTCAAGTCGGTTTACCTAAAACTCAGAACCAACAAACCAGTATGTTTTACTCATACAAATGTTCTCTTAAGCTAAGTTAATGAGGCTATGTATTTGCCTGGAAACCTGCCTTTCTTCAAGATTCATGTCAATCGTTTTACGACCCGGCCCAGGATGACTCACCTTGTGTCAATGTTATCCCAAAATGCATGTTGTGGGTGAGGGGCCTGGTGCCACTCTCTGAGTTTTGAGACATTCAGTTCAGTTGCTCAGTCGTGTCCAACTTTTTGAGACCCCATGGACTGCAGCACGCCAGGCTTCCCTGTCCATCACCAACTCCCAGAGCTTACGCAAACTCATATCCATTGAGTCAGTGATGCCATCCAACCATCTCATCCTCTGTCGTCCCCTTCTCCTCCTGCCTTCAATCTTTCCCAGCATCAGGGTCTTTTCCAGTGAGTCAGTTCTTCGCATCAGGTGGCCAGAGTATTGGAGTTTCAGCTTCAGCATCATCCTTCCAATGAATATTCAGGACTGATTTCCTTCAGGGTGGACTGGTTGGATCTCCTTGCAGTCCAAGGGACTCTCAAGAGTCTTCTCCAACACCACAGTTCAAGAGCATCTGTTCTTTGGCGCTCAGCTTTCTTTACAGTCCAGCTCAGGTGAGCTGGACTATCAGGTGAGTGTATGCTTCTCAGTTCTTTGTCTCGTCACAACAAAGATTTGGAGTGATGGACATTAAAGCCCCCTCGGCGGGGGCTCTTGAGTCTTGGACAGACCGTGTTATAGCTCTCAGGTTTCGAATGGACCATGTTATAGCTCTTAGAGAAATCAGTGTTACAATTCAGTGTTACAGCTCTATTTTATTTAGAAGATAGCAGGAAACTCCATCTTCGAGGCGTGAGGGCACATCGATCCAAAGATGCAAAGAGAAGAGCACCCCATTGCGTGGAAGAGAGAGAGAGAAAGAGCGTACGCACACGGGGTGGGGGGGGTGGGGGGAGAGAGAGAGCATGCGCTTGGCTCCTCCTTTTATATGTTTCCTTCCCCCTGGGCCTGTCCTATGCAAATTGGGCTTAGGCAGGAGCGCTGTTCTACCTGAAGTCCTCACTCTGGTCCTTGGACCTTCCTTTGACCTTCCTCTGTTCTATTTTTGCGGGCTTTTCCCTTCCTTGTCTTTTGGCCACCGCCATTTTGTACTCCTTTTCCCTATTCTGACTACCTAACAAAACTATAGCTTTGACTAGACAGACCTTTGATTGGCAAAGTAATGTCTCTGCTTTTTGACATGCTCTCTAGGTTGGTCATAGCTTTTCTTCCAAGGAGCAAGCGTCTTTTAATTTTGTGGCTGCAGTCACCATCTGCAGTGATTTTGGAGCCCCCCAAAATAAAGTCTCTCGATGTTTCCATTGTTTCCCCATCTATTTGCAATGAAGTGATGGGACCAGATGCCAAGATCTTAGTTTTCTTAATGTTGAGTGTTAAGCCTACCTTTTCACTCTCCTCTTTCACTTTCATCAAGAGGTTCTTTAGTTCTTCTCTGCTTTCTACCATAAAGCTGGTGTCATCAGCATGTATGAGGTTATTGATATTTCTCCTGGCAATCTTGATTCCAGCTTGTGCTTCATCCAGTCCAGCATTTTGCATGATGTACTCTGCATATAAGTTAAATAAGCAGGGTGACAATATACAGCCTTGACGTACTCCTTTCCCGATTTGGAACCATTCTGTTGTTCCATGTCTGGTTCTAACTGTTGCTTCTTGACCTGCATACAGATTTCTCAGGAGGCAGGTAAGGTGGTCTGGTAGTCCCATCTCTTAAAGAGTTTTCCATAGTGTGTTGTGATACAGTCAAAGGCTTTGGCATAGTCAATAAAGCATAAGTAGATGTTTTTCTGGAACTCTTGTGCTTTTTCGATGATCCAACGGATGTTGACATTTCCTTTCTCTAATTAGAAGCCTGCTAGTAGGTGTATAACTTCCTGTTAAAGACTAGCAGGGGGACACTCTTTCTGCCCCCTTCTGATGTCTCTGTCTGAAGCTTTCTCTATCTCTTTTATACTTTAATAAAATTTTATTACACAGGAGTTCTGAGTGATCAAGCCTCGTCACTGGCCCCGGATTGAATTCCTCTCCTCCGGAAGCCAAGAATCCTGGTGTCTTTTGTGTTTCAGCATCAGCCTTTCATTACCACAGGGGGGGGGGGGGAAGAATTAGGGCCAAAGGTGGGAGTTTTATACCAAATATAAAAAAGAACTCTAAACAACTTAATCTATCCAAAGGTAGAATAATCTTCCTGGAATGACTGATTTAAGACTGGTTCAGGGGTAAGTCTGATCTGAGTCTGGAATCTCCCTGCAGTATCGGGTCAGCAGGTAGGGGGTCACAAGGAAACAATGACAGATGAGACTTAAGAATTGAATAGCTATGAAGGATTTGTGGCCAAAAAGCCAAGAACAGAAGCACAATAATGGGACATAGCCAGAGTACTCAGTCAGCTCTTTTGGGTATACTGTGTGTTGTGAATGGAATTATGACTCCTCACCCAAGTATCCCACCAAAAATACATTGAAGTCCTAAAGCTATTTGGAAGTAAGGTCTTCGCACATGTAACAAAATTAACATGAGATCATTAGGGTGAGACCTTGATCCAATATGGCTGGAGGGGGAATAATAACAATAAGAGGGGAAGACAGTTGCGTGAAGAGACAGATACAGACAGGCAGAGATTGGAGTTATACTGCCACAAACTAAGAAACATCTGGGGCGACCAGAAGTTGGCAGAAACAAAGAAGGATCCTCCCCTAAAGGTTTTTGAGGGAGTATAGCTTTGCCAATACCTTGATTCCAGACTTGTAACCTCCAGAATTGTGAGACAATAAATTTCTGTTGTTTTAAGCCACCAAGTTTGTGGTAATTTGTTATGGCAGCCTAGGAAACTAATAGATGATGAATCATTAAAAGCCCAAAGAGGTATAATCAATTCCCTACTATGAGACAATTATATAGCAAGGATGTTGTGAAGCAGATATCTTCATTGACTGAGAATTTGGACATGATGACCTCAAAAGATCCCTCCTGACTCTGGGATTCTACACATATCCTTCCAGTAAAATTCTCATGCCAATAAATATGTAAGTTGCAGTTAATGCATTAGAAAGGTCAGACAAATAACATGTGCACTCATTCAAACCCCATACATTTAAAATCAGATGTATTCAGCTTCCCAAAATACCATGTGTCCACCCATCAGTTCCAACATTTTCTTCTGACTAGATGTAAAAAGGGAATTCTAATAAATTAATCCTATGAAAGTCACTTGAGACTATTAGCTACAATAAAAATAAAGAAATAAAACGAAGCACAGATAATGACAAATTTGTTCTTCTCAAGTCTTGTGTCCTACCAAGAAATTTCCTGCTTAAAGATTTTTTAAAGAAAGAATGTCAGGGTATATAACTCCACTTTCTAAATTGAGGGCCAGGAGAAAGAAAGTCCAAATTACTGAATTAGTGTTTGTACCATTATAATAAAGCAAGCTCATGATTTTCCAAAGGTTAAAAGTTACCACTGATATATTTTTCTCAGAAATGTTCACAATGCTTTAGGAAAGCTACTAATGGACATGATTTACATCTCTGTTTAATCTATGTTTCTGCTCAGTATTTGCCTCGTTTTACAAACGTCAATATTTTCTTACATTTACACAGTATCTCCAGATTAATACACTCAGAGAGGGAAAGAGACTCTATTTTATAGCTACACCCTGCCACAAGACACTTGGAGGTTTTAAAATTAGAGCAAATGAGGTTTAATTTAATATCACTGTGTTTAAACAGTAAAGTAAGGGTGCTTTATAATCACCCTCATGGGGCTGTTAGGATAATTGAATAAGACAACCAGGGCAAAGCACTTGAACACTGGCTAGCAATCAGTCAATCTCCATTAGATATCAGTTACAGGTTTCATACAGAGGCAAGGATTGAGAGTCCACATTCGTGATTAAAATTAAATGTGTAAAATTTGAAGATCCTTACCTTCATAATAACACGGTTAGAAGTGGCAGAGTATAGAGTAACCTCCACAGAGCACAAGCTTTGGAGACCACTAACTGAGGATTTAGACGCTGACTCATAGTCAGTAGCTGTGTGATCTCAAGTAAGTAATCTAGGATCATAATAGAGTTATTTTTAGGATCGTTACCTGAGAATTAGACACAGTGCTAATAAAATACCTAACGTGACACACCTGGCACACAGCAGGTATTTGACCAATAGTAGAAGTAGATCCCCTGGAGGAGGGCATGGCAGCCCACTCCAGTGTTCTTGCCTGGAGAATCCCATGGACAGAGGAGCCTAGCGGGCTACAGTTCATACGGTTGCAAAGAGTCAGGCACAACTGGATGACTAAGCCTACTACAGACAGCACGGGAGTAGATCAAAGGGGGCTGCAGCCTATGGTGCCCCATCTCAAAGCTTCCTCTAAGGACTTTCCATTCTTCTACACACAACTTTTATTTTTCGTAATAATTTGAATTCCTTTTCCTTCCAATGAATATTCAGGGTTGATTTCCTTTAGGACTGAGTGGCTTGATCTCTTTGTTGCCCAAGGGACTCGCAAGAGTCTCTTCTAGCACCACAATTCAAAAGCATCAATTCTTCAATGCTTAGCCTTGCTTATGGTCCAACATCCATATATGACTACTGAAAAAACCATAGCTTTGACTATATAGATCACTTTGTTGCCAAAGTAATGCTTTTTAATCCCCTCTCTAGTTTTGTCATTACTTTTCTTCCAAGGATCAAGCATTTTTTAAAATTCATGGCTGCAGTCACTGTCCACAGTGATTTGGGAGCCCAAGAAAATGAAGTCTGTCATGGTTTCTAATTTTTCCCCATCTATTTGCCATGAAAATCCCATGGACAAATGAGCCGGGTAGGCCACAGTCCATGGGTCGCTAGGAGTTGGACACGACTGGGCGACTTCACTTTCACCTTTCACTTTCATGCATTGTAGAAGGAAATGGTGACACACTCCAGTGTTCTTGCCTGGAGAATCCCAGGGACGGGGGAGCCTGGTGGGCTGCCGTCTGTGGGGTCACACAGAGTCGGACACGAATGAAGTGACTTAGCAGCAGCAGCAGCATTTGCCATGAAATGATGGGACCAGATACCATGATTTTAGTTTTCTGAATGTTGAGTTTCAGAGCCTTTTCATTCTCCTCTTTAACGCTCATAAAGAGGTTCTTTACTTCCTCTTCACTTTCTGCCATTAGAGTGGTACCTCATCTGAATATCTGAAGTTGCTGACATTTCTCCCAGCAATCTTGATTCCAACTTGTCATTCATTCAGCCCAGTGTTTCACATGATGTACTCTGCACAGAAGTTAAATAAGCAGGGGGACAATATATAGGCTTGTTGCATTCCTTTATCAATTTGGAATCAGTCTGTTGTTCCATGTCCAATTCTAACTGTTGATTCTTTACCCACATACAGGTTTCCTAGGAGACAGGTAAGGTGGTCTGGTACTTCTATTTCTTTAAGAATTTTCCACAGTGTATTGTATCCACACAGTCAAAGGCTTTGGTGTAATCAATGAAAGAGAAGTAGATGTTTTTCTGGAACTCCCTTGCTTTCTCCATGATCCAACAAATGTTAGCAATTTGATCTCTGGTTCCTCTACCTTTTTGAAACCAGCCTGTACATCTGGAAGTTCTTGGTTCATGTACTGCTGAAACCTAGCTTGAAGGATTTTGAGAATAACCTCGTCAGCATGTAAAATGAGTGCAATGGTACAGTAGTTTGAGCATTCCTTGGCATTGCCCGTCTTTGGAATTGGAATGAAAACTGTCCTTTTCCAGTGCTGAGGCCACTGCTGAGTTTTCCAAATTTGTTGGCATATTGAGTGCAGCACTTTCACAGCATCATCTTTTAGGATATTAAGTAGCTGGAATTCCATCACATTCATTAGCTTTGTTCATAATAATGCTTCCTATGGCCCATTTGACTTCACTCTAAGATTTCTGGCTCTAAGTCAGTGAACACACCATCGTGGTTATCTGGGTCATTAAGGGATAGTTCTAGGTCATTTCTTGTATAGTTTTTCTATATATTCTTGCCACCTCTTCTTACTGTCTTCTGCTTCAGTCAGGTCCTTGCCATTTGTCCTTTATTGTGCCCCATCCTTACATGAAATATTCCCTTGATATCTCTAATTTTCCTGAGGAGATCTCTAGTCTTCCCCATGTCAATATTACTAAAAATATGCAATTAATTTTAAAAGTTAAATATGTTTTTAAGGAAAAGTAGCAAACATGGATAAAGGGGGAAAGAGTAGATGGTAAATCTTGTTAGGATCATATTGGTTGAAGGTCTACCCAGGGATATCTAGGGGATGTCATGTTTAATTTACTGTTTACTAATTAAAGATCTTAGGCTTAGTGATGTTACCAGGAAACATATAGATTTTGTCCAATAGAGATGTAAACAATGTTTTTTTTTTTTCTTGTGGAATAGATAATCCCAAAGATTATGATTATTGCCCTATAGGATATTTGGGGAGTTTGGGGAATATCTATTCCAGCAATCTTATCCTAATATTCTTTTATTAAATTGCCTGTAAGAATCTAAGTCCTCAAATGCTCTTTGAAAGACTCTTGACATCTTCCCAATTCCCTCATTAATAAATGAGTGAATTAAATCCTTGACATGCATTCATTTTATATTTGCATGTGAGTCATGGTTTTCATTTTCTAAAAATTATATGTCAGCAGCCCTGAGAAAGCTTATTAGGAAAGTAATTACCATAATCTTTTACAAAATGAAAGATGATTTGGCAAAGTGAATGATCACTTTCTAGTTCTTCTATTAAATCAATTCAGAATTTTTCTCCATATTTTCCTGTAGCTGGGCATTCCTGTGTTCAGGCATGATCAAGAAGAGCTGCCACTTGCTGCAACAGATAAGTTGGCAGAAGCTCTAAGTTCTCATACACTGTATTTGCAATGAATTCAAAATTACTGTAATGATTGTGATCGGCGTCCCTTTCTTGCTTATTCCAATCTTTGGTAATGGTCTGAGAGATAAGGCTCATGTTACCACAAGCTCACAGTGTCTGGCTCACTTTGCACATACAAAATACAGTTTCTGTCTAGTTTTCCTGCCAACAAAGGGGAACAAACAAAGTTGGACTCTGAAGGAGTGGGCTCATTGGTTTAACCTCCTTTTCACCTCAGTAACATGTAATGCTCATCAACACAAACCATTTGGCAAAACTTGGAGCCAAATTTCCACTCAATTCATGACTCCTGTAAGCCATGGGAATTATCACAGGTTCATATACCCAAGATTTAGAAGAAAGAAAGATATGGACAATCTAGATATAAATTTAAGTTTGTATGAATAATTGAGTCTAATGATCCACATTTCTGTGGACAAAAGTTGAAGGATACAAAGAATTCAATAAACTTAAAATAAGAAAAATAGAAAAGATACAGAAGATATAAAGGGGGAGAATTATTCTCTTCATAGAAGGATTTTCCACTATACAAAACAATTCATAAGAAGACCTTTTAGGAGCAAAACTCTCTAGGACTCTAAATTTCTTTTATTTTTTCTCTGTATCTCAGTACAAATGCTTAAAGCAATGTGGTAGAATGAGGGAGATTTTGGTACTACTGGTGGTGTGTGACCTTAGAGGAACCTATTCATCTCACTGGGATAGGATTTCCTTATCCAAGAATGAATGAGTGGGTCTAATGGAATTTTAAGACTCCATCCAACTTCATTTCGTGACTTACAGACAACTTTCAAGAGGACACATTACATAAGACATTCCTAAAGTAATATGAGGGAAGTAATCGCCAGAGAACTCTCATAGCCTCAGCTCACTTAAGGAGAGAGGACTATGTCCTGTAATGGATCTACTCACGCTGCTAACTTTTTTGTCTAAGGAAACGGAGTGGAAAAGAACGCCAAACAAAGCAGGGTTTAGGGTTTCCAATCAGAGCTTTACCAACAAGCAGCTGTCTGGGTTGGGTCAGGTCACTCTGCCACTGTAAAATGAGGGTGCAGATCGGACCTTTCTTCTAGCATTGCTTTTCATTCTCTACCCAATTTACAGATGTTTAGTTACAAGGGTTTAGCAACAGATGTTTAGCAACAAATGTTTAGTTGCTAGGGTTGGAGATAGAACCTACATTTTTCATTTATTTTTACTGGAAGTAGCCTTTAGGGGCATGAATCCTGGTTTTGATGCTTACAAGTTGTGAAACTTTGGTCAAGTCATTTAAATTCTAAAGCCTCAATTTCCTTATCTGTAAAATGGGAAAATAGATGCTACTTACTGTATATATTTTGAAGGTTAAATGGCTCAGTTCAGTTCAGTTGCTCAGTCATATCTGACTCTTTGCAACCCCATAGACTGCAGCACGCCAGGCCTCCCTGTCCATCACCAACTCCCGGAGTTTACTCAAACTCATGTCCGTTGAGTCGGTGATGCTATCCAACTATCTCATCCTCTGTCATCCTCTTCTCCTCCTGCCTTCAATCTTTCCCAGCATCAGGGTCTTTTCCACGGAGTCACTTCTTCACATCAGGTGGCCAAAGTATTGGAGTTTTTTCAGCTTCAGCATCAGTCCTTCCAATGAATATTCAGGACTGATTTCCTTTACGATGGACTAGGTGAATCTCCTTGCAGTCCAAGGAACTCTCAAGAATTTTCTCCAACACCACAGCTCAAAAGCATCAATTATTTGGCGCTCAACTTTCTTTATAGTCCAACTCTCACATCCATACATGACTACTGGTAAAACCATAGCTTTGACTAGACAGACCTTTGTTGGTTAAATGGCTAAGTATATTTAAAATGCTTGATACAGTAACTACTATATAGTTTTACTCAATGAAAAGCAATTATTTTTACTATTGCAGCCATGAAATTGTAAGACTTCACAGCTGAAAGGAAATTTTTGCATAGTTATTTTAAAAAATTTATCTTCACAACTGTGTATGCTTGTTTTGACTCAGCACAACTCACTTGTAACATCAAGATATCTTGTCAATAATTGAAATTAAATTTTGGATTTCACAATAATTCTCTCATGAGTGTGTAAAGATTAACAATGTAATACTTGTAATCTTTTATTACCGTGCAAATGGAAAATACTACATATCTGTCCAAGGCTTTTCACTGTATCAAAAAAAAGTCAAAATATTGCATCAACAATAAGACAGGGTAACAATTAGGATTATAATTAAGCTATGGCTGTTGAAGGAAGTTTCCTTAGCAAACTGCCAAGTTTCTTCATCTGAAATAGCCTCTAAAATGTTTTTATAATGCTACTATTAATTCAAATGGTATGATACTGTTCATAGGCCCTAAAAAATATGGATAGTATGAACTTTTAGAAGTCAATTTGATTTCAATTTTTCAAATTTAAGCATAATGTCTAAGAGCTCAAAAAACATGAAATTCACCTTATTTAACTAACAAATTTTATAGATTCATTTATAAGAGTTTGTTGTGAGCATCATATAAAATAATAAATAATGCTAAGCTTAACATGGGTAACATTTCAGTTTTACTTAACTAAATAGTGATATTCATTTAATAACATACCACTCTCCAATTTATCACTTTCCATCTATTATAGAACTTATTACTGTTTTGAGGGAGGAAAACCCCTCTTCAATGCATTATGTCCAAAGGACACTTAGATTTTGAGGAAAAATAAATCTTCAAAGTCATAAAAACAAAGGTGAAGATAGTAATACCACAGTTCATTGAACATCTACCTCTTTTCTTTTTTGGCTGCACTGCACATAGAACTTTCCTGACCAGGGGTTGAACCCACGCCTCCTGCAATAGAAATAAGATTCCCCCCTAGAATCTTAACCAGTGGACCACCAGGGAAGCCAAATATCTACCTCTTACTGAACATTCACTATAGGTCTGAGACTATTAAGTACATGAGCATTTAGTTTAATATTTATATAATTCAACCACCACAGAAATAAGCATTATTTTCCCCATTTATCAGCTAAGTAAACAAGGTCAAGGAAGTTCATGACTTGCTCTCAGTTACAGAGCTTTCAAATGACAGGGCTGCAAGTATTACTGACCTGAAATCCGTGCTTCTCTTCCACATTACACACCTTATTAACACATTACCCTGAGCTTTCAAGCCTCTCATCTTCATTGTTACCCTACCTTCCTCCCTATATGAGCTGTATCTACTGACTCATCCCTAGGAAAGGAGGAGAAACAAGAGTAAGACTTGGGTTGCTGCAGTTCATTCACTCATGGTACCAGGATATGAAATGTGGTTTTTCCCATCACCCCAAACCTGCATTTAAGTCTTAAATCCGGATGAGGGTAAATGGCACTTCATATTTCCTTATTTCAAGTTTGTAGAACTTCGAGCATTTAGGGTCAGCCCTGCCACCACCAAAACCCATAATAATTAAAAAAATTCATCTGTTTATTCAATTTTTGTGTGTGCAGAGCCTTCTGTCAATGGAGTATCACGGAAGCCTCAAAGGGAGAGAAGATGGATCAGGATGTGCATATCCCTATGAGCAAGTTTAAACTCTAGGCTTGATTTTAGATTGGGGTAAGGTGTAAGTGGCTCATATGGTAAAGAATCTGCCTGCAATGTGGGAGACCTGGGTTCGATCCCTGGGTTGGGAAGATCCCCTGGAGAAGGAAATGGCAACCCACTCCACTTTTCTTACCTGGAGAATCCCATGGACAGTGGAGCCTAGTAGGCTAGAGTCCATGGTGTTGCAGAGTTGGACACGACTGAGTGACTTTCACTTTCACTAAGGTTTAAGAATAGGATATAACTGGCCTTGACCTGTGCAAGATCTAGGGAGTTACACTTAGATGGGAACCTGACTAAAGGTGATGCAGGGATGATGAATATGGGATGGGGGGGGGGTGGTTTAGATCTGAATATGGGCCAGAACAAGGGGTGGCCCTTGTCAGTTGAGACTGAGTTGGAGAAAGAAGGGTAGAACTCACCTCTCTGGTGTGGAGAGAGAAGAGGAAAGATCACCATGTGAGGGGTGGGGTGGGGAGTGGTGTTCAGTTTTTGTTTCATCCCTGGGTCAGGGACCAAGGAGGATGAACCATCATTCCTACCCATCCCTGGCTCCTTGCCTCCTAAAATTTTGAGTCTAGCCTGAAGTCACAGAGAAACAAGGAGAGAAGGAGGGGCCCCAAAAGGAGGTAAAGTTCATAGAATGGGGTCTTGCCAAGTCCTGTAAGAAGAAAGAAAGAAGAGGTCATCACCCATGGTTTTGAGGTCATGTGTCTGCCAGAAGGGGGTTATGCCCTCACTTTCTTTATTTTTTATTTTATTTTTTTTGTATTCTTTTTTTTTTTAATTTTAAAAAAAATTTTTTTTATTTTTCAGTGGGTTTTGTCATACATTGATATGAATCAGCCATAGAGTTACACGAATTCCCCATCCCGGTCTCCCATCCCACCTCCCTCTCCACCCGATTCCTCTGGATCTTCCCAGCCCAACAGGCCCGAGCACTTGACTCATGCCTCCCACCTGGGCTGGTGGTCTGTTTCACCACAGATAATATACATGCTGTTCTTTCGAAACATCCCACCCTCACCTTCTCCCACAGAGTTCAAAAGTCTGTTCTGTATTTCTGCGTCTCTTCTTCTGCCCTGCATATAGGGCCATCGTTACCATCTTTCTAAATTCCGTATATATGTGTTAGTATGCTGTAATGTTCTTTATCTTTCTGGCTTACTTCACTCTGTATAATGGGCTCCAGTTTCATCCATCTCATTAGAACTGATTCAAATGAATTCTTTTTAACGGCTGAGTAATATTCCATGGTGTATATGTACCACAGCTTCCTTATCCATTCATCTGCTGATGGGCATCTAGGTTGCCTCCATGTCCTGGCTATTATAAACAGAGCTGCGATGAACATTGGGGTGCACGTGTCTCTTTCAGATCTGGATTCCTCAGTGTGTATGCCCAGAAGTGGTATTGCTGGGTCATATGGTAGTTCTATTTCCAGTTTTTTAAGAAATCTCCACACTGTTTTCCATAGTGGCTGTACTAGTTTGCATTCCCACCAACAGTGTAAGAGGGTTCCCTTTTCTCCACACCCTCTCCAGCATTTATTGCTTGTAGACTTTTGGATAGCAGCCATCCTGACTGGCGTGTAATGGTACCTCATTGTGGTTTTGATTTGCATTTCTCTGATAATGAGTGATGTGGAGCATCTTTTCCCTCACTTTCTAGTGGGGAAGTTTTCCTTCCTGAAGGCAAGGGAGGGAAGCCCTGAGAAAAGTCCTAAAGGACAGCAGGGTGGCTGCAGAAAGGGACATCATGTCCTAGCTGGATCCACACTGGGCTGCAGAACCCAGGGGCCACATTCATCTCAGCACAGGAGCCAGGCTTGGTGAGACCATCCTTAGGGTGGAGACAACACATTCTCAGAGGAGTGGCCCCCTTCATCCCAGTCTGGGGGTGAAGGAAGGGTCACCTACCATCTGTTCCCAAGTTAAGAAATCCCAGAAGGCTACATCTGCAAGGTCTGATGGGACAGTTCTGTGACATATTTAAGAGGAGGATGGGGTGAGCCCTACCCAATCCCACCTCCCCAGGGCCCTTAGAGGATATGTGTAATCACCCCCTTTCATTCCTTGCCCCCAAAAGAAAGTGCCCATAGATTAGCAGAGGGGCAGAGAAGCCCTGGGAGCTGCCCGGGCAGCCCAACCTGGAGAAGAGTTCAGCAATTTTCCTCCTGGCAGCAATGAAGGGGCCAAACAGAAGCTAAGCTGTGACCCCCAAAAGCCACCAATTGCCCCTATGCAGAGACCACCATACCAACAGCAGCTTCCAACATTAGACAGAAACAGGCTAGGTCAGGAGGAGCAGAAGATTGTGCTACGCCTTTCTGTTACACGTGACCTTCTGATAGGCAGCAGAAGTTACTAGTACCAGGGAGTTACTAGCAATGCAGGGTCTCAGGCCCCACCCTCAACTTCCTGAATCAGAATCTGCTTTTTTATCAAGACCACTAGGAGGTGAATCTACACATGAAAGTCTGAGTGAAAGCGTTGTCAGCCACGAATCTGTCACCCATCAGGGGAACCTGCGGGAGTCCAGGGCCTGATGAGAGTCAAGAAGAAAGTTCCAAAGGAAAGAGAAAAGAAGAAAGAGTATGTAAGACAGCCCACATATGCTCAGTTTTCAGATAAGCAGGTAGACTGTGTCAGAGAAAGGGGAGGCTTTAGATAGAGTTTAAGAATGAAGTTTCCAAATGAGCCACTGTAGATACTCAAATAAAACAGACCCAATGATCAAACTGACAAGAACAAAATGAAATATGCCAAGATGTTTTTAAGGGCAGTGTAGCAGAGATCATTTAAAATCAGTAATAAGGAAAAAAAATACAATTATTATATGTTTCTATGTTCAGTAAGTTGAGAGCCCTCAGAAAGGTACATCAACAGTCATTCATTTATCCACCAAACATAGATTAAAAATCAAATTGCTGGGCACTGTGCTGGGCACAAACAAAAAAGATGTGGACCCAAGGAACTTAAAGACTAATGTGTGACAAAGTCACCCCTTCAGAAAACAGTTACTGTTATCCCCTGGATCCAGGCACTGTGGTGAGCACCAAGCATGCAAAAGCAGACAAAACAAGCAGAATCCCTACTCATGGCGGTTACATTCTAGTGGAGGAGATGGATAATACATGAGATTAATAAGTAAAATGTAAAGCAGGACTAAGGACTTCCCAGGTGGCAGAGTGGTAAAGAATCCACCTGCCAATGCAGAAGACACAAGAGACATGGGTTTGATCCATGGGTTGGGAAGATCCCCTGGAGAGGGACATGGCAACCCACTCCAGTATTCTTGCCTGGAGAATTCCATGCACAGAGGAGCCCGGCAGGCTACAGTCCATGGGGTCACAAATGGTTGGACCTGACTAAGCATACGTGCACCATAGTGGAACTAATGAAATAAAGCAGGGAAGTGGGAATGGGGGTGTAGGGAGACCGTTGCAATTTTAAACAGGGTGGCCAGGAAAGAAGTCTTCCCAGGTGGCGCCAGTGGTAAAGGACCCAACTGCCAATGCAGGAGATATAAGAGATGTGGGTTCTATCCCTGAGTTGGGATGATCCCCTGGAAAAAGGCATGGCAACCCTCTCCAGTATTCTTGCCTGGAGAATCCCAGGGACAGAGGGGCCCGGTGGGATACCATCCATGGGGTCGCACAGAGTCAGACACGGTGAAGCAACTAAGCATGCACACAGCATGCATCCAGGAAAGAAACATGAATTGTGAGCAATCCTGAAGAGTGAGGGAGCCCACCTCGTGGGTGACTGGAGGGAGGGCACTCCGGGCAGATAGGGCAGTAATGAAAAGCTTTTTCTATGCTGAGACCAGGGGGAGGCCACCGTGACCGGGCTGCAGCAGGACGGCCGGTGGCAGTCAGAGGACGTGAGTTTGCAGAGGTAACACCAGCCGGGTCACATGGATCCTGAGGGCCGCCGGGAGGACTTGGGCTTCTTCTCTGAGTGAAAGGGAGTCATAGACGCATTCTGAGCAGCAGCGTGATGGGAATTCGCCTTCTGTTCTAATAGGATGTCAGGTTGCAATGAACAATGGAAGTGATGAAAGGTTATCAGATTCTGGATGTGATTTTTGGGTAAAGTCGCCATTTGCCATTAGAGTCAGACAAAAGAGATAGAAGTCAAGGATATGACAAACACAAATGATAAAATACTGTATTCTGTTAATCACATCCTGTAAATCAAGTCTCATGGAAGTCCAAAAAGCTCTAATCTAGATCTCAGCACATCAGGCCCACCTTTAGCCAGACTTCATGTTTGACCTATCCGGTCTGTAGAGCTGCACGGGGAATGCCATACAGCTTTTCCATATTGTTAACTAAGAAATTTAGAAAATGAAATCACAGAATTCCTAGTAGCCACCTAGTTGTCACCTGCTTCCTTGGACCAAGTTAAACCACGTGTTTGAGTAGTTTGGATATCTTTCCCTAGAGTTCTGAGGTTGTAAGCACTGGACCCCTTAATATCCACCCATGGGAGTTTACTGAAGGCAGAGGAAGATACTAATAATGAGAGTTCTCTTATGGGATCCTTCTACATGAGAAATCACAAACGGTGATCTCTGAATGTCTTTTGAGAAATCTAAAATTAATTTCTCAAGGTAGTTGAACAAAAAATGATGAAAATGTGCTTCAGAGGAAAAATTCACTTCAGAGTAAGCTAAATCCAAATTATAAATTTCTAAATACCCAATCATCAGCCTCAGTTATTTTCAGACAATGCCATCTAAGTTATTTTCAGACAATATACGTCCTGACTTCCTTCTAAACAGAATCTACAAACGAGGATCACAAAATCAAGAGGAATTGACATTTTAAACACCTAACCCTGGGTTGAGAAGATCCCCTGGAGGAGGGCATGGCAACCCACCCCAGCATTCTTGCCTGGAGAATCCCCTTGGACAGAGGAGCCTGGCGGGCTGCAGTCCATGGGGTCACAAAGAGTCGGACATGGCTGAGCAGCTAAGCACAACCACAAGGTGGAGATCTAAAGCAAAGATTAGTTTCCACAGCAGGCTCCGGTTTAGAATCCAGAATTTCTCATTTAAGATTCGAGTGCTGCGTGTTCTCAGATTTTGCCAGAAACTGACTTATTATTTTAAGCTGGAGGAAAACAGTGCTCATGTATCAGGGTTCTTCTGTATAGACTGGAAATACACCTGACATGCAAAGTATTTCAGGAAATTCTAAGCAACACAATATTAGGTGGCAAAGTGGAGGTACTGTTCAGAAATGTCAAGTTCAGGTCTAAAGGAAAGAGAACACCAGTGTTTTATCAGTTGATCATGAGCACATTTAACAAGGGGCTAATGTGACTATATCAGTACAGATATTTTATGGCTGATAATGAATAATTAAATCCCTTTACCTTGACAGATAGCATCCCTAGGCTAATAATTCTGAAGATTCTAAGCCAAGAGTATGACTAAAAGATCCCTCTAGTTTTATTTATTTGCATATAGTAGTGGGACCAGCTCACCAAGTGAAGCCCTAGTGAAAGTAGAAAACCCTCGCCTCCTTTTTAAATGAGTGGGTTTTATCCATTTCCAAAATGACACAGTAAATGTACTTGCTTGATTCACAAATTATCTTCCCCGTTTACTCATCTAGAAGTTTCATTATTTTAAAAATAATCTAAATTTCCTTTGGTTTTTTGTAGTGTGAACTATTATTCTTCCCTACAAAAACAAACCAAAACAAACTGAAAGCAAAAATCTAAGCTAGATAATAAATTGAAAATATAGTACAATCTTTCATCCCTCTCTGTTTCTTCTACTTTCATATGCCTTAACTTAGTGATTATATACAGAACAGATTTCCCAGATGGCGCAGTGGTAAAGAATCCACCTGCCAATGCAGGAGACGCAAGAAATGTGGGTTTGATCCCTGCGTTGGGAAGATTCCCTGAAGTAGGAAATGGCAACTCATTCCAGTATTCTTGCCTGGAAAATTCCATGAACAGAGGAGCCTGGTGGGCTACTGTCCATGGGGTTGCAAAAAGTTGGACACAGCTGAGGAAAACTTAGCGAGAGAATGCAACAGAAGTAAATGAATGAGTCTCAAAAGTAGCTAAAATTCTCAAAATTGTAATTTCTTAAAGGTCTTCTGCAACTTTTTATCATAATAAAAGAATCCATTTGTGGAAATTGGTTTTCTTCCTAGCTTACTCAGGTTCCGAGATGTTCATTCTTCAATTTATTATAGGTTTTCATCATCAATACTTAGAAAATTAATAAGAAAGGCAACCACAATCTCAAGGATTGTTGTTTTCAGCTATCTGGTGAGAATTTCCCCCTAATTCCTTAGGGTTGACTTATCTCTATCTCAGTCACCTGCCTATGTTACAACTAGTAGCACAGTCCAAAGTTGTTTATTTAGATAAGCATCAAAGTTTGGGATGCTGATCTGTGCTTAAAAGAACTTTGATCCTGTGCACCTTGATTTGGAAATCAAATTGGAACACTAACAAGAAATATTTGTCTCTTCCGCTACTTTCTGGTCTCAGCCAGTCCGGAAATACCAAGAACAGGCTTCATAGTAGTATTTAGAACTTCCGCTTCCTGTTCTGGAGGAAAGTAGAAGTGGAGGAACATGAAAACATTAACCAAAAAACACTTGACCTTTTGCAATCCACCACAACATCCAAGTAAAATGTTGTTCAAACTTTGTCTGTTTACTTAACCTAGTGTAAACTTATATGACATCATTTCAAACCCAAACAAAATCTGTAGAAGACTGAGCTTTGGCTTCATCCCTGGAGAACCTAAAAGAGTGAGACATATTCTTCAGGAGTGGCATCTGGAAAGGGAGTGTGATGTGTGGGCTATAACATGATCAGTTACGAGCATAGTGAGCTATAGGGGGGGTGCTCAGTTCTTAATTCCTCCAGGTAGTGGTTCTCAACCTTTGAGTGCAACAGAATCACATGGAGGGCTAGCTAAAATGCAAACTATTGGGTTCATCCTGTTTTCACTCCAGTTCTTGGATGGGGTCAGACAACTTGCACTTCTAACAAGTCATCATGTGACCCTGATGCATCTGAGCTGAGGATCCCACTTGGAGAACCACAGCTCTGAGTGAGTTTACTTGTGAAAACAGGGAAAACTTAAACCTTAGCAAATGTTGAGATCTCATTTTAAAGAGGAACTGAGGCAAAACAGGAGCACCGAGTTTAGAACCAGTCACAGTTGGGATTTGAATCAGGAATCTGTCCAAAACTGTAAGTCTAGGCAAACTGATTAATCTTCCAACCCACACTTTCCTTATCTGTAAAATGAGGGTTAATAATCATATCTGTTTCTGAGAACCAAACAAGATACTGTATGTAAGGTGTCTGGCACATAAAACTCTGTAAATGGTTGTTTTTATTTTAAAAATTATGGACACTATTAGTAAGAACACACAAACCAAACGGTTCACTTGTAGGCAATAATCTCTGAGATCTAAAGCACAGGAGAAACTTTGGTCAGGATCCCATATGTGTTTGTTTTGGATTCAGATTAAATAAAAAGTGACTGATATAATCTAAAGAGCAATCTTTCTCCTTTAAAATAAAATATCTGATAGGATCCCTGGTTCTTTCTTGAAACCTATCCTTAATTCCCATTTCTTTATTGCCATTTTAAAGCTCATTCTAACATTTACTTTTTTATTCATCTTTTGCTGCTGTATTTCTCTCCCCTGCTGTTTATACCTCCTCACACCACCAAAAAAGACTTTTTAATTTTTTTTTTAATATAGAAAAATCTAGGAGCCTTAAACTCTTGAATAGTGGGGTTAACCCTCTCCAGTTGCCAAGTCAGAGTTTTAACAAATTGAAGGAAATGAAGAAAATTAACAACATGTGCGAATAAACTCACTCTAGTGACATTAAAATTAATTTATACCACCTAGTTTCCATGTTAATGACACATCTGTGCATTTCCACCAAAATATTACTATATTACATCCTCAAACAAAGGAGAACTTGAGGAAAATAACCAGTTCTCCACCTCTTCCAATGATTAAAAATGGGCTCAATCCAAAGCATGAGAGATGGTTGTTAGATAAAAGGAATATCTTATTCATCTATTGGGCAAAATATTACTTGTGAACTTACTGTAGTCTCTCTCTATGGGAATACCCTGGGTATGAGTAAAAGAGACCCAAGTCCTCATCCCATGGAGCTTATGGTCTAGATGAGAAAACAAGCATTAATCAAATAAGTACACAATACATTAACAAAGAGAAACTGACAGTTGCAATGGACCAAAAAATGGGTTAAAACACCACAGTGGCAGTGGGGTTGGGGCAGCACAGAGGAAAGCCTGCAGGAGCTATTCCAACCCTTGTAAGGTCAAATGAACTTTTTCATACAGGAGGTGAGTCTACCTCTGAAGATATGAAAGGAGACCAGAAAGGCTGGAGGTGAGAGGGAGAGAGACAGGCTAAGTAAGGATCACGAAGGTTGTTGGACAAGAAGGTCTTTATCCTAGAAACAGCAGGAAGCCACAAAATGATTTTAAGCAGGGAATTAGCAAGCTCTAATTAGCATATTTAAAAGATCACTTGGGCTTCACTGTGCCAAGCAGATTACCAGGTACGAGGGGATGGGGCTTAGGAGGAAGAACAGATGGCAAAGGGGTAGATGTGGCAAGAGTCAGTGATGACTAGGGCACTACTGTTAGAGTCCAGTGGTAGATCGGACTTCATGGAAATAAAATATTCACTATAATCTTCTTTAGTGGAAATCTGTGCAAAGAAAAAAAAAAATGCCATTTCTCCAGGGGGTCCAAGTATTGATGTACCTAAAAGCCACATGACCATTCAATATCCCTTCTAATACTCTAACATGATTTAGATGAACTTCTAATTCATACTGCTATATAACAAGACTTATGAGTGATATTTCATTTTATTTCAAGACTAATGAATAGATCGCCCATAAGACGCATCACCTTGGTGCCTGATCTCAGTATTTGCATTTTATCGTTTGTGTGGTAAAGGCTTATCACTTTTCAGGAGCTACTTGAATACACAGCTCCTGGAGGACAATTTTAATTCATTTTCTGGTTAAGCCACCAGTGAGGATTAGTTAGCAACTAGCTGAGAACAAGCCTCTGGAAAAACAGAACTGAGGGTCTGCTTTAGTAGCCTTGAGGTGGTGGAAGAGGAAGGGGTGCTGAAGAAGGTTGGGAAAGAGGGGACAGGGCTCTCAGGACAAACTTTGCCTCTTTCCTCAGGTTTGCCTGGGACCAGCCTTGTAAATGAGGAGCTGCAGGAGGTTGCCACAGATAGTAGGCTACCATCTTACATTGGTTACACAACATGCTCCCCTTGTAGAGTATCAGCCAACAGTGAAGATGAATCCCAGTAATACATTTCTAATCAGAGCCTTTATTATTGGAAATGATCCCAGTAAAGGTGGAGGGGTATGTCCATGAACATAGTCTCCCTGTCCACCGCAGCTCAGGAAGCCAATACTTCTCCATTTCCACCCATGTGTATACTGAAGACATTCCCACCAATTTCTATATCTTTCCTCTCTGGTGAGAGTGCTACAGAGGGTTCATAGACTGGCCACTCCCATGGGACCAGATGTTTATTTCCTCTCTCTTCAAATAAGTCTGAATCCTGACCCACTAGACTTACATACAGAAGACTACTGCTTTCTCTCCCTCTAATATAGCCGTCTACCTATCCTAAGAACCTTTCTCATCCCCTACACGTGTGTACATAGGGGGTTTTATTGCCAGTTGCTCTCTAAGATTCTTCCTGGAGTTGAAATCTTCTAAGGAATTATCTATAGAAAGGGTAGAGATAATGGATAAAGAAGACGTGGCATATTATACCATGTGGTATACATATATATGGTATATATATATATATATATATGATAAAATACTTCTCAGTTGTTAAAAAATAATGAAATAATGCCATTTGCAGCTATATGGATGAGTGTAGAGATAATCATATTAAGTGACGTTAGCCAGAAACAGAAAGACAAATATATGATATCATTCATATGTGGAATCTAAAATATGATACAAATGAACTTATTTACAAAGCAGAAACAAACTCACAGACTTAGAAAACAAAGCCCCCTTTGTGATTAACAAAGGGGAAACAGGGTGGGGAGTGATAAACTATGAGTTTGGGATTAGCAGATACAAACAAGATCAAGCTAGTCTATCCTAAAGGGACTCAATCTTGAATATTCATTGGAAGGACTGATGCTGAAGCTGAAGCTCTAATCCTTTGGCCATCTGATGCAAAGAGCTGACTCACTGGAAAAGCTTCTGATGCTAGGAAAGATTGAAGGCAAAAGAAGAGGGTGACAGGATGAGATGTTGGATGGCATCACAGGTTCAATGGACATGAACTTGGGCAAACTCTGGGAGATGGTGAGGGATGGGGAAGCCTGGAGTGCTGCAGTCCATGGGATCATAAAGAGTCGAACGTGACTTGGCAACTGAACAACAACTATACATATATATCTGAATCACTTTGTTGTACACTAGAAATTAACACAACATTGATTAGCACATAAACTGTATGTCAATAGAAAAAAATAAACAAGTAAATTAACAAAATAAAAGAAAGTGTGGAGAGGTGGCAACTTGAATCACATTTCTCTAGAGTGATTTTGTAAAATGCACACCCTGAAGCCTGGCTCAAACGCACTAGATCAAAATCTATACTGTAAAGACACTCCAAGTGATTTCTAAGCACACTGAAGTTTAGGAACCACTGCTATATGGCAACTGTGTTGCCAACCTATACGGATGCTCCACTGAGTCTCTAGTTAATGGGAGAGGAAGGAGTAGATTGTACATAACTTTCAGCCTTCCTCACCCATGCAGCATCCTCAAGAGCTCCATTCATGAGGTCAATCAAGTAGGTGGATCAAGAATTTCACCTCTGACAAAAACGTTACAGTCTTTCCTCTGAAATTATTTTTAGAGTGAGGTTTGAGTACAGGCAAGATGGATATTGTCTCGTCTCCATGTGGGATGGAAAGTGAAAGTGAAAGTCACTCAGCTGTGTCCCACTCTTTGTGACCTTATGGACTTACACAGTCCATGGAATTCTCCAGGACAGAAAACTGGAGTGGGGAGCCGTCCCCTTCTCCAGGGGGTCTTCCCAACCAAGGGATTGAACCCAGGTCTCCTCCATTGCAGTCAGATTCTCTACCAGCTGAGCCACCAGGGAAGCCCAAGAATAATGTAGTGGGTAGCCTACCCCTTCTCCACTGGATCTTCCTGACCCAGGAATCGAACTAGGGTGCCCTGCATTGCAGGTGGATTCTTTACCAGCTGAGCTACTAGGGAAGCCCGTGTGGGATGGAGCCATCCCTCTAACGGACACTTGGGAATATAGGTGGCAAGGTCACACTGTAGACCTGTGGGTGCTGTGGGTACTTTGCGGTCTGGGGTCTGAGATGCGAAATCTCTCAACTTTGGGGGCCTCCCACATAACCAAGAATTGTGCTGCTCAAACACCAATAATATTACAGGTGAAGAATCCTTCAGTTTTGATGCCCCTATAATGCACATGGATCCAATGTTTAAATTTATTATAGAATCTTCTCTTTGTCCTGTGCATTGAATAGGACATGTCCTATGCATTGAGTAGTTTCTATGTTGCTGAAGAGAGTGTTCATAAAGTCCTCAGCACAGTGCTTGTGTTTTATTCTAGGTAGCTCTAGGAGCTTCAGATTTACTTTGATAAATGCAAATGAGTGATTGAGGATTAATTAATAAGATTCTCTTTCCCTAGGGTTTCCCAATTGTAACACAATCCAGAGTGGAAGAGATGGAAAAAGGTTGATATAACCTACTGTTAACTATTAAGGTCTGTGTGAAAGTCCAGCATCTGTTTGACCACAATTCTCTATCATCTTCCCACCATCTTAGTAATAACACTGAAGTATTCAATGGATTATGTAGAATTTTGCCAAAGGTTGGGAAGAGAGAGGGCTTGCCATTTAAACACTGTGCATCAATATTTGAAGTGAAGCGAAGTGTGAGTCTCTCAGTTGTGTCCGACTCTTTGCAATCCCCTGGTCTATACAGTCCATGGAATTCTCCAGGCCAGAATACTGGAGTGGGTAGCCTTTCCATTCTCCAGTGGATCTTCCTTACCCAGGAATCAAACCAGGGTCTCCTGCATTGCAGGCAGATTCTTTACCAACTGAGCTATCAGGGAAGAAATGTTTGGCTTTAGTTTTTATAGCTGTTAGCGGTAGTTTCCAAGATAAATTCAGTTTTCTGTGAAAATAAATCTCAGTATTAAGAATCATAATTTTTACCAGATTAGGAAAAAAGATCCCTGCACACATATAAGAAAAGAATGCAGTTGAAATGGCATTCTTGCCAGAAACTATATACCATTCTGCAATTTATTTCCTTTTTGGTGGAAGGAAGGACATCAAAGCCTTAAGTATACACATATGCTACAAGCATGTCTAAAATTCAAGTGTAGGAACCTCTGAACCAACTTCCACATGATATAATTAGCAAGCCTATAATTTATCACTAGATAATATAAAAATGTATTACTGGATAATATAAAAATAAAGATATGGAGAGACTGAGAGACGGCATAAATTACACATGCAAAGAATAGTGAGGTTTGGAAGATAAAATGTTCTAAAATTCAAATGTGGTTACCATTAGGATACAAGTTCCTTTAACACATCTTGCAAGTCTCTTCATGATCTGAACTTTTCAAAACTAACAAACCAATCTATGTTTTAAATACTCATTTCAAAAGCAAAGAAAAGCGTATGGAAAATAAAAAAGAAAGAAAAATCACTGCTCCGAGAGAAGGAAGAGTCCATTTTGCCACTGATTTTGTACAGGTTACCTTTTGTCATCTGTGAAATTGTGAGAAAAACTACACAGTAGCTGAAATCAATAATGAGGTTAACAGTTTATTAATGCATGAATTTCTACTTCATTGTCAGAATTGCTAAGCATGTCAACAGGGCTTATGATTGGTCTGTTTCATATCTTATTCTTTCTTATGAATTGGTTCTAGATTAGCATAATTTTAAGAAGCAGTCTCTAAGAATAGTTTGAACACTGGAGTCTTTTTAAGGTGGAAAAAGGACTTTTTGGTAGTGGAAAGCAAGCATTAAAACTAATGATCTCTTTTATTTTATTGGAATGTAAAAGCTTTTAAAACTCTACCCTAGTGGCTCAGATGGTAAAGAATCTGCCAGCAGTACAGGAAGACCCGGGTTTGATCCCTGGGTTGGGAAGATCTCCTGGAGAAGGGAATGGCTGCCCATTCAAGTATTCGTGCCTGAAGAATTCCATAGGCAGAGGAGACTGGTGGGCTACAGTCCATGGGGTCGCAAGGAGATGACTGAGTGACTAACATTTTCTTTCACTTTTCAAAAGCTTTTAAAACTCTAAGTTTGGTACTTCACCCTTTTGTTTCTTTGAACATTCATTTGAGAAAAATCCTTTCAATTGAGTTACAAAGAGGTTGTTTTGATAATATATCCCATTGAAGCAATTGAAGTTTGTGCTGATTCAAAATGTAAGGAAACCTTTCTCATAGCAGTTCATCAGAGGATATTTTTGGTGTCTTTCACAGAGATATTAAGATTTTTTTTTTTTAAATACATGAGTGCTCCTAAAGGCTTTTTCAAAATAAGCATGTTTCCAAACAGGCTGTTAAAAGAAATCCAATAAAAGCAAAGATGGCAGCAGCTACTCAGAAAAGGGGGGAAAAAACCTCATGATTGATCTATAAAGATTTCTTTTAGGAAGTCCATGCCATGTAAGTAAAATTGTAAAATATCAGGTTTCATTCCTACTATACACATTAGTAGACTACAAAATACTTACACAAATATAAAGTGAATGGCCCAGAATAATCACTATTTTGTCACTTATTACTCTAGGGGCTTCCCAGGTGGTGCTAGTGGTAAAGAACCTGCCTGAAAATGCAGGATACATAAGTGATGTGAGTTAGATCTCTGGGTTGGGAAGATCCCCTGGAGGAGGGAATGGCAACCATTCCAGTATTCTTGCCTGCAGCATCCCATGGACAGAGGAGCCTGGTGGGCTACAGTCCATAAGATTGCAGTGTCAGACGGAACTGAAGTGACTTGGCAGGCACATATGGACTCTAAATTTTATTCAGAACAAGCCAGTCCCCAGAAATAAGCTGGATCCAAAAAGGAAGTGCTTTTTTGTTGTTGTTGTTCAGTCGCTTAGTTGTGTCCAACTCTTTGCAACCCCATGGACTGAAGCACACCAGGTTTTCCTGTCCTTCACCATCTCCTGGAGCTAGCTCAAACTCATATCTATAGAGTTGGTGATGTTATCCAACCACCTCATCCTTTGTCGTCCCCTTCTCCTCCTGCCTTTAATCTTTCCCAGTATCAGGGTCTTTTCTGAGTCAGCTCTTCACATCAGGTGGCCAAAGTATTGGAGCTTCAGCTTCAGCATCTGAATCCTGCCAGAAAACAGCTTCTTGGGAGCCTGAAGCCTCCCCAGCCTGCCTCCCTTCCTGTCCATCAACCTCCAACACGGCTGTTCATACAAGAGCCTCAGGGTGCTACTCACCCCTTGTGGGGGCATCCAGGAGGCATTCAAAATTCTAAGACTGGAACAATGACATTCCAGTTAACTGTACACACCATTAAGGCACTGATGATGCAATGTTCTGTTGTGTAGCAGAGCTGTGTTCTGGTGAAAGAAGAGAGGCCAATTTCAAGTGTACCAATTGGATTTGTAGCCTTTTGGGAAGAGAGCATCAGTCAGAGTCTCACCATCATCCAAACAGGTGCTGCAGAACTTGAGAGAAGTTTGTATCATGTAAGAGTAACAGAGAACAGACCACATGGTTAAACCACTTCTTTCAAGAGGGAGGGGACATAAGTATACCTATGGTTGATTCATGTTGATGTTTGACAGAAACCAACACAGTATTGTAAAACAATTATCCTTCAATTAAAAATATATAAATTTAATTTTTTAAAAATGACCTCTCTGCTCTCATTGGGCTGAGGATATGTCCATCTGACCTACTGGGCATAGGGACAACAGGAGAGGCTGAAGTTCGCCTGGATTTATATTAGAGGACAGAAAAGCAAAATAGATGAGGAAAGGATCAGAGATGAAAGATCCAAGACAGCCTGTATGAACTGAGGGAAGGAGAGAGATTTTAGCAGGAGACAGACTGGGGAGAGAACATTTGAAGAGATTCTCTATGATGAATCTTCCCAGAAAATTTCCCTTGGGACACTGCAATAAACATTTAGTTTCCCTTTAACTGGGACTTCCCTGGTGGCTCAGACTGTAAAGAATCTGCCTGCAATGCAGGAGACCCAGGTTTGATCCCCTGGAGAAGGGAATGATAGCCCATTCCAGTATTCTTGCCTGGAGAATTCCACGGACAGAGGAACCTGGTGGGCTACAGTCTGTAGGGTCGCAAAGAGTTGGACATGACTGAGTGACTAATGTTCAACACTCACTCATTTCCCTTTAATTAAGTTTCATAGCTTGATTGGTGTGGTCTTGAATATGACATGGTCTGCAAGGGATCTACTGGTCCCTTGGGGGTAAATGGAAATCACAACCTTTCTACAATGCAAATTGGATCATGTCACTCCACTCTTGAAAGTCCTCCAAAAGTTTCTTCCCACTCTGTTTAGTACTGCATGGTCTGGCCCTGACTTTGGTTCGGCCACATTTCCTGTCCTTACCACAATGCTGTACTCCAGCCATAAATAAAATGAATAGTCCCCCACATGCACTGTGATCTCACACTTGCAGCTGCTCCCTTGGCTTGAAATACTTCCCTACCCCATTCTTGCATTCGTTCACTTATACAATAAATATTTCCTGAGCACCTATTATGTGTAAGCACTGGGGTGATCAAAATGGTGAATAATAAGTACAAGAACAATTACAATATAGTGAACAAAATACACACAAAAAGCCCTGCATATGTCACATATTATCTTGGCTAATTCTTTATGCCATTTAAACACACTCTAAACTGAGCACAACATTATGTGTGGATCTCATTTGAGTCTGGTCTCAAGCATGCCATCTTTGTTTTGTGTTGCTTACAATGTATTAAAAAAAATAGTTCATCCCCTTCTTCCCACCCCTTTCTCCCTGGGCTCTGGTAACCACTAATCTGGTAATCTGTTCTCTTTGTGTATGAGCTTGGTATTAATATGTTATTGCTATTGTTGTTATTGTTTTTAGGGGCCACATGGAAGAGAAATTATATGGTATTTGTCTTCCTCTGTTTCTGACTTATTTAACTTAGCTTAATGCCCTTAAGTTCCATTCATATTGTCAGAAATGGCAAGATTTCATTTTTTATGGCTGAATAATATTCCATTGTATGTGTGTGTGTATCACATTTTATATATTTATTCATTTGTTGATGGACACTTAAGACTCCATATTTTGGCTATTGTAAACAATGTTGCAGTGAACATGGGGGTGCATATATTTTTTCAAGTGAGTGTTTTTGTTTTCTTCAGATAAGTTCAGAGTGGAGGAATTGCTGGATCATGTGGTAATTCTATTTTTAATTTTTTGAGGAACCTCTGTTTTTCATAGTGGATTCACCAATTTACATTCTCACTGAGCATGCACAAGGGTTTCCTTCTTTCCACATTCTCATCAACTCTTAGTATTGCTTGTCTTATTGATAATAGTCATTCTGACATGAGTGAAGAGATATCTCACAGTGGTTTTGATTTGCATTTCTCTGATTATTAATGAAGTTGAGCATGTTTTTCTATACTTAGAGCATGCCATCTATATGTTTTCTTTGGGAAAAATGTCTATTCAGATGATTTTTAATCAGATTGCTTGTCTTTCAGCTATTGAGTTATATGAATTCTTTCTGTATTTTCAATATCTACCCCTTATCAGATATATGGTTTACAAATATTTTCTCCCATTTAGTAAGTTTCCTTTCAATTTTGTTGATTTCTTTACTGTGTAGAAGCGTCTTAGTTTGCTGTAGTCCCACCTGTTTAATTTTGCTTTAGTTGCCTATGCTTTTGATGTCAGATCCATCATTGAGCATGATGTTAGCTGTGGGCTTGTCATTATCATCTTTATTATGCTGTAGTACATTGCCTCTATATGTGTTTTGTTTGGAATTTTTACCATAAGTGAATGTTGAATTTTGTCAAAAGCTTTTTCTGCATCTATTGAGATGGTTATTATTTTTATTCTTCATTTTGTTATTGTGTACATCACATAGACTGATTTGTGGATATTGAACCATCCTTGCATCCCTGGAATAAATATCACTTGATCACAATGTATGATCCTTTTAATGTGTTGTTGAATTCAGTTTGTCAATATTTTCCTGAGGATTTTTGCATCTCTGTTCATCAAGGATATTGATCTGTAATTTTTTTTCCTTGCAGTGTCCTTCTCTAGATTTGTATCAGGGTAATGCTGACCTTCTAAAATGTGTTTGGAAGAATCCTCCCTCCACCTTCCATATTTTGAGTTTCAAAATGATTGGCATTGATTCTTATTTAAAAGTCCAATATAAGTCACTATTAAAGTCCTCTAGTCCTGAACTTTGATTTGTTGAAAGTTTTTTTAAAATTACTGATTCAATTGCCTTGCTAGTAATCAATCTCAAGATTTTCTATTTCATTATGATTCATTCTTAGTAGGTTGCATGCTTCCAAATGTTTATCCATTTCTTATAGACTGTAAAATTTATTGACATTTAATTATCAATTGTGGTCTCTTATGATACTTTGTATTTCTGTGGTATTGTTGTAACACCTTTTTCATTTTTTATTTTATTTGAATCCTTTCTCTCTTTCTCTGTTTTGGTCATTCTAGTTAAATGTGTTTATCAATTTTGTTTATCTTTTTGAAGGACCAGCTCTTAGTTTCATCAAGTATGTCATCTTAAAAAAATCATGAGACAAAAGAGGAAATCTGAAACTGATTGGATATTTGAAAATATAATTATTATTAACTTTAGGTGAGATAATAGTATTGTTTCTCAAACTTCAGAAAACTAAGATCATGGCATTTGGTCCCATCACTTCATGACAAATAGATGGGGAAACAATGGAAACAGTGACAGACTTTATTTTTGGGGGCTCCAAAATCACTGCAGATGGTGACTGCAGCCATGAAATTAAAAGATGCTTGCTCCTTGGAAGAAAAGCTATGACCAACCTAGACAGCATATTAAAAAGCGGAGGCATTACTTTGTCAACAAAGGTCCATCTAATCAAAGCTATGACTTTTCCAGTAGTCATGTATGGATATGAGAGTTGGACTACAAAGAAAGCTGAATGCAGAAGAATTGATGCTTTTGAACTGTGTTCGAGAAGTCGCCAACAGAACTCCAAGTTCTGTTGGAGAACTGTGTTGGAGATGCTTCTCTGGAGAAGACTCTTGAGAGTCCCTTGGATTGCAAGGAGATCCAACCAGTCCATCTTAAAGGATATCAGTCCTGAATATTCATTGGAAGGACTGATGCTGAAGTTCAAACTCCAATACTTTGGCCTCCTGATGTGAAGAACTGATTCATTTGAAAAGACCCTGATGCTGGGAAAGACTGAAAGCAGGAGGAGAAGGGGATGGCAGAGGATAAGATGGTTGGATGGCATCACCGACTTAATGGACATGAGTTTGAGTAAGCTCCAGGAGTTGGTGATGGACACGGAAGCCTGGTGTGCTGCAGTTAATGGGGTCACAAAGAGTCAGACACGACTGAGTGACTGAACTGAACTGTTTTTTTTAAATAAAACAAGTATCCTTATCTTTTAAAGATATATAATAAAATACTTAAAAATAAAATAATATGAGGTTTGAAATTGGATTCAAACTAGTCCAGTAATGGATTGGAGGGTGTGAAGAGAATATGGATGGAACAAAACCGACCATTTGTGTTGTCATTCATTCAGTCGTGTCCAACTCTTTGCGACCCCATGGGTAGCATGCTAGGCTTCCCTGTCCTTCACCATCTCCCAGAGCATTTGTAGACAATGGTTATATTATCTCCTTAGATTTGTGTATGTTTGAAAATTTTCACAATACAAATATTTTTTAAAAGAAAGACAAAAAGTAAGTGTATACTGGGTTCCCTGCCTTCCAACAAGCCCTTCCTGGACTCCCAATTCCAGCTACACTTCTAAAACCCAAGGACCCCTTTTACTCTCCTAGCTCCTTAGCTCACCTCATCATTACACCATTTTATGACTGTCTGCACCACCCCATGAGACAGTCAGCCACTTGAGGACAAGGATTGTCTATGTCTTTCTAATCATTCTTTCATCAGCTTCAAGTACAGTACCTGACAGAAAAACAGACACTAGACACCTATGCAAATGAAAACCCAAAGTCTACAGGAATCACATTTCAAAGCACACGGCATTGGTTTCAAGGAAACAGAAACTTGATAGCTGTCTTTTGTCCTAAGTAAAGTTATCTGGCAGATATGATTCCATTGACTCAACACCTATTTATTGAGCCTCAGATTGTATGAGAGACACGGTTCTGGGGACAATATACTCTCTATTATTGATTATTTTCCTTCGGGGTCTCCCTGAAAGACTGGGAAAAGATGCAGGCCTGCCCATGTACTTGCACACAGGTGCACACATACATACTCCCACATACAGATGTAGTTATTTGCTCATTGTTAGTCCTTTCAGGCTTTAGTTGAAACAAGCAAACAAAAAAGGTTAGTATTCCTATAGCAATATCTAACATTTCTGTTTGCTCATTTTAGGTACCACATTGATAAATAATATAGGATTCTTTGTCATAGAGAAGAGTTTCTAGCCCTCTTTAATAAAGATTAATTTTGCTAAGGATAAAAACAACTTAGGTTTCCCCCCAGAGTTCATTTCCTTTCTAAAATAATTAAAAGACAATATATATATACATATACACATGGTTAGTCACTCAGTCATATCCAACTCTTTGCAGCTCCATGGACTGTAGCCTGCCAGGCTCCTCTGTCCATGGGATTCTCCAGGCAAGAACTCTGGAGTGGGTAGCCATTTCTATGTTATTTATTCTACTAATAGCATGAAACTTGCTAAGTCCTAACAGTTTTCAACAAGTGGTAGATGATATGAGTGGCTTCCCTGGTGGCTCAGTGATAAAGAGTCCGCCTGCCAAGCAGGAGTCTTGGGTTGAATCCCTGGGTCAGGAAGATCCTATGGAGAAGGAAATGGCACAACCCACTCCAGTATTCTTGCCTGGAAAATCCCATGGACAGAAGAGAATGGTGGGCTGCAGTCCATGTGGTCACAAAAGAGTAGGTCACAACTTAGTGACTAAACAACAAGTGATATGAGTTTCTATTCAATCTCTTCCAGTCCTACATTAAGTACAAATAATAAAATCAACTTTATAAGGTAAGATGGATAATTCACTCTAATTTTGAGATATTCCTCTCTTCTTGGGAGATTACTTGCCTCTATTTGAGTAAAATCACATCATCTGCCAAGAAAATCTCACATCATATAAAGCATACTTCTCTAGAAATATATGCTTAACTTCATTTACGCTTTTACTTTAAGTGCTTGAAGTGTGTCAATATTGCTGAACCTACGAAAATCTTGTTCAGTGATGGCTCAGTCTGACAGCTAGAGATATTTTCCCACACATTTAATTCTGTTAATTCTAAAATAAAATATATTTGCAAGAGCCATTAATGAGCCATGGAATATAACAAAACAAAAGCCAGGATTACTGTTGTAAATTTTCCAATAACCTGTACTAAGTAGAGTCAACTTATTATGATTTTCACTATCATAGGATTACATAAGGCGTGCACCCTGGAGAAGCTGAATGCATTCTTATTGAATGAGTAAGTGAATTAACATCATCAGTTTGGACTAATGATGCAGAGTCAATTATTAAAAGCCTGTGTTATAGAAGAATATACATACATAGGGTTATTATTCTAAGAACATACCAAAATTGTATCTTGACAAAAGACTTTAGAGAACCTCCTTTGATAACGAGAGCCAAAATTGTTGGGACCAGCCCAGCAACGAACCGACCTGAGGGAGTGGTGCTGCAGAAGAATAAGGAAAAATAAGACTCAGAAATAAGGTAGGGATCGGGGGCTGATGCCACTTGCAGGCAAAAGCCCAGATCTTAATCCTTGTATGCTTTTTATTGCTAATATCTACTTCCTTGTATGTGCTCTTGAAATATCTGTTTTTTACAATCTCAGACTGGGGATAAAGATATACAATGCACAGCCCTCAATGACAAACCTTTAGACCTTTCATGACTGTTTAGCCTTTCAGCTACTGACGACTTTCTCAGCAACTCCTTTAAGGTTCCTGTTACGAGAACAGTCATTAATGGTTTTCCATCAGTCACATCAGTACTTCAACATCTTGTTTTCAAGATGTTTTTTCCATGATGCACTTTTTACTGCTCCCAATACTTCACCTGGGGGTGATGAGAAAGTCATTCTTATTTTTCAAAGAAGCCCTGCTAATTATAGTACAGGCCTGTGCATGGCATATTCCCTACACATCCCACTTTTTTATTTTTTGAAGCTTATTCTTGTTGATTATTGTTGATCATAGAAGCCAAAGCGATAGTCGCTAATTGTTGTTGTTGTCCGTCGACTTTCTTGGTGATTCGCTGCCAGATTACGTAGAAACAGAAAAAAAAAGACATATAAAGATTAACATAAAACCAGCCATTGATCCTCCGATAGTTTTCAAGTGAGGAATAGGATTTAATTGAGAAATAACATCTGCTGCTGCTTCCAGCAGATTAGATCTGCTGGAAAGAAGGTGTAGTTCCTGAGAGAAAGTGTCCATAATCTCTTGTAAGTTATTAATATCCAGAGATAGATCACCTTGATTTAAGACATGTTGTTTAACTTTGCCCCAATGAAATGAAGATTCATTATGTTTGTGAGGAATGACACAAAAAGAAGTAATGTTCCAATCACACTTAAGACGAATCCATTTTTGCAGACTATTTACTTGATCACCTAGTCGTATAGCAACCTGTGTATAGTATAAATCAACCGTTTGTGCAGATAATTTTCTGTCTATTTGTCTCTGGGTAGACCAGAGAACATCAGAATCTCTGTGCCGCTCTTGCACAAAGTGCCCAGTCTGTACACTCTGATGTAATGCCAGTCCTGCTCTGTTAGTTATAGGCCTGGCCTGTGCATAGCACATTCCCTACAAAAATTATCTTTTAACCAATTATCCAAGTATATATAATACCTTTAAATAGTCTAGTATGGTATTTCAGTATGGTAATTTCAGCATCAGTTTCCATTATCTATTAATATGAAGACATATTTTATTAAACCAAGCGAAACACCCACCAGTTCTCCAATATGGAGGCCAGCACCCATATGCTGATGCCAGAAGCCTGGCTTGTACTATATCTTGGACGCTCCCCTTTCCCTAAGCCCATCTACCTGGTTAACAAAGTGTATTGTGCCTATGATCTAACCATATTTTCCTTTTGTCTGCTTGGAGAACTCCTACGTTTCCTTTACAATTCTGTGTAGTCTAATTTGACTCTCCCAGACTGACTTAGGCCTTTCTAATATCTAATATACTTTAGTCATATTTCTATTACAACATATTCATGTGTTATAATATTACCATTATTTGAATTCCTCCTCTCAGGAATGGGATAAATCAGAACCAGTTCTGGCAAGACGAAACTGATGAGGTTAAACCCAAGCCAACATTCACAAGAGGGAGCCATAAATCAGGAATCAGAGATCAGAAACATGCTCTAGAATCAAGGGGTCAGATTAAAATGGTACCTGAAGATGAAGCTGATCTGTGTAAAATGGAATAAAGGACAGAAATGGGTGTAGGTTAACGAAAGAAAGAGGATCCAGAATGATTGCCACAAACATTGGTAGTCAGAGGCTCACATTTTACTGGATAGAATTCTGATGCATGGGGAATATTAAGCTAGTTAACAGAGCTAAGTGAAAGCAATGAGTCAGAAAAGTTCTGTTTATACTATTGGGAGGGCAGAGCTCTGACCACCTCCCCTAAGTAAGAGGAAACTAAGGCCTTGGTTAAGTTAAAATTTCAGAGCTAAGAGGATGTGGAGAAAGTAAGCTGTTTGTTGTGAGCAGAGGGCAATTTAATCTATAGCTTGGGACCCAGAAACAGATAAGGGGAGAGGGAATGAATTGGAAGATTGAGATGGACACATATATCATGTATATAAAATAGATAACTAATAAGAACCTACTGTGTTGCACAGAGAACTCTACTCAATGCTCTATAACGGCCTATATGGGAAAAGAATCTAAAAAAATAAAAAAGAGAAGAGTGGATATATGTATATGTATAACTGATTCACTCTTCTGTACACCAGAAACTAACACAACATTGTAAATCAACTGTGTTCCAGAAAAAAAATTTTTCTTAAAGGCTTGATTCAGAAACAATCAATTGTGATTTTCACCTGGCTGTGTAATAATTCTCTCTGTACCACAGGCATAGTAAAAATTGACTAACCATCATGTCCTTCTGCCAGAGGAGAAAGCGCTCCAGTGGTTTTCCAGTGCACAGCTAAATAAATGCTGTTTGGTTCTTGTTGAAGGCTTGTTAGGATGTTATGTAACAGAGGAAGAAGCCTAGAGGGACGGCAAGGCCATTGGGTGCTCGGCAGCACGTATGATCTTCCCACTCAGCGCCTTGCCAACGTGGGTGTGTACACACGGTCCTTCCCGGAGCTGCTCCACTGGGCTCCTGGAGCTGCCGCCCCCGTCCTTGGCAGCGTGGCTGGGAATTTCTCTGCTAGATGCTCCTCACCCCTCAGGGGGAGTCGCCTGAGGAAGTTCAATCAGGGTCAAGGAGGCTTGTTTTTTCTTCCTTGTCAATGGATTGACTCTACAAACTGATCTGTTCTGTAAACAGAAGGAAATCCTCCTTGTCTTTTCACACTTGAGTTTCCCTAATGCAGACACTAACTCAGGAGTCATGAGTAAGTCGCAAAGTTATTTCACGTACATTTCGTTTGTTTTTTCCTGGAATGATGATGAGATCAAGGCCTGTATCTAGGAAAGAATTTGTGAGAACCTCTGGAAGTATAAGGTGTTTATTGGGATAGATGGTGGGGATTTGAAGTTATTTTATTCCTTTTCAGTTCTGCTATTCTCTAAGGATTTTAACCATGTTGCCTGAAACGTCATCAAACAAACGCTTTCGTGATAGACCTTTCCAAAGAGCAAAATATTAGAAAGTTCCAGCCTAGCCTGTGTCTTGATATTCAGTTCCTCCAATTTTCAGGATTATGAAAAATGAGGCACCCTAAAGTTGCTAGAAACCTTTACCTGTTTCTCCAGACAATTGAGGGGATACCATATACTAAGTGCCAAAATATTAGACCTCCAAGGAGCTAAGAGCAAAAAAATAGTATCTAGAGAAAAACTAGTCAAAACTTTTTCCATAGAATTTTAAAATTATAGGGTGAAATGCTGTTAGAAATGAATGAAATAGTCAACACATTCCTGCCACTTTACAGATGAGGAAGCCAAGGCCACGCAGACGACATGATGTATTCAGTGACAAAATTCATGGCTAGAAAACCAGGATAAGAATAGGTCTTCCATTCCTCAAAATCCAAGGCTATGCTCCAGAAAATGTCCATTGCACATCCTCTGTTCCCAAATTTTATATTTAGAAATATATGTTTCATATTAAAATTCCAAGTCAGTATGCAGATTAAAGGATATTTTGCCACATATTTTCTTAAACATTTCCAAACATGCTTTTGTTTCAACCTTGCATTTGGTCTTTATTCTCAACTTAAAAGTTTAGCTTTAAAAGCAAGCTTTTGGAATATTTTAAAAGATGGAGATTTCCTTTGCTTCTGAGACCTTAGAGCTTCCTCAGATCTTGTTTTGTCTTAGCTAGTTGGATTTTTCATTTTTAAATGTCTCTATTTTCATTTAACTAAATGTGTACATCACTTACCTCTTCACTTGAAATCCTAGTCTTGTTCAGTCATAAAAGTCTAAATACAATTTAACACCTAACAAGGAAATAAGTATAATTGAGAAACTATGACAATTTTGCTAAATGGAGCAATGGGAGCATGCTCAGTCACTTCAGTTGTGTTTGACTCTTTGCAACCCCATGGACTGTAGCCCACCAGGCTCCTCTGTCCATATTCTCCAGGCAAGAATACTGGAGTGGGTTGCTGTGCCCTCCTCCAGGGGATCTTCCTGACCCAGGGATCAAACCTGTGTTTCCTGCATTACGGAGGGATTCTTTACCACTCTACCACTGGGGAAGCCCAAATTGTGCAGCACTTCTTAGAAAATCATCAGGAATATGAATTCTCTGATTATGAACTATACACCTGTTGGTGGTGGTGTTTAGTCGCTAAGTCACATCCAACTCTTTTTGTGACCCCATGCACTGTAAACCCACCAGGCTCCTCTCTCCATGGGATTTCCCAGGCAAGAATACTGGAGTGGGTTGCCATTTCCTTCTCCAGGGGATCTTCTCGATCCAGGGATCAAACCTGCATCTCCGGTATCAAAGGCAGGTCTTTACCACTGAGCCACCAGAGAAGCCCCTACACACCTGTTAGCACTGAATAATAACTACCACCTTCTCTAAACTCTACCATTTAGATATCTAATTGTAATGGTATTTTACCAAGGAAAGCTATGGTCATTCTCTTGGAGATCTGAAGATAGCATTTATGTATTAATTTAGAAAAATGAAAGATTATTATAGTGAAGATTTTCTTTCTCCAGGCTGACTGCAGTTTCAAGGAAAAAAATATTAGATGAAAATTATTAGAATTTTAATTCCGATCTATTTAATATTCTTGAGAAGTTCATCAAAAATAACCACTGACATCTCATCATCCAACAAGTTCAAAGCACTTCCTACTTGGTATAAAAGAGACTTCATGTTCTGTATAATCATGCTGTCTGAAGAAGAGAAAAGACTTTAACAGAAAGTGCTTTTCTTTCCCAGGAATTAAAAGGAGTGGAAAAAATCCAAGTTGTTAAGTGAAAATATAATCACTGTAGTATAAGTGTTAAATGTGGCTACAAACAAAATTGATATACTTTATATCCAAAGAGGTATCATTAATTGCTATAATGGATAAATAACCATTTTGCAATAAAACCATATATTTTACCAAAACACTTCCCTTATGTAACAGAAAAGTGGACAGATATAAACACAGTGACTCATGACCACCTGCTACTTCTGAAAAATCCAGTGATACGCATACCTATTATTCAGAGGTTAGTAATGCCCTCTAGAGCTCTCTTTTTATTCTCCTCCTTTGTCAGCCAACTCACTTTATGGCTATTAAGTCCATAAAGCTTCTGAATCCTCTACAGGTCATCTCATAACAAAAGTTGACCACCTGACATCCAGTCCCACCTGACAATCCATCGGTATTTTGTGAAAATATGTTAATCCCTCCCTAAGACCATGATAACCTGAGTCAACAGTAAGCACATTAGTGAAATACAATTGCTGGTTTAATGGTGTAATTCCAGTTAACCACTGAGCATGAGGCATCTTCTACTTCTCCTATTGTTTAGAGATTCATTCAATTTGTCAGTAAGCTGAGTGGACATAATAGAGGAGGCAATGAAATCATGAGTTGATCTGTCCATCTAAAATATCTACCATTATTTAAAAAAACATTTAATATTAATTCAGTTTTTGAATTAATAATCCATGTCTAGACAAAAAACTTTGTCTATAGACTTTGAACTATAACAAGTAACAGTACTTGAACTAAGGAAAGTTACTAAAATACTTTATGTCAAATATTGAGTTGGCCAAAAAGTTCATTCGAGGTTTTCCATAACATATGGTAAACCAGAACAAATTTTTTTGGCCAACACAATATTTTTATTGACCTTTGGGATAGTCTGTACAGAGTTCCTGAAAGAAAATGAAACACCTCTAAAAGTGTAAAACAAATTTATACCACTGCTAGCAAAGTAAAAAAATATGTTGTTTTTTTTTCCAAAACAAAATAAGCAAAGATTAAGACAGCTGACCTATTAATAGATGAAACTCTACAAATATCTTGCCTTGAACCCCTCACTTGACAGAGGAAAAACCTAAAAACCAGATAAGTTAACTGACTTAGAGGTGAGCACAGGTCAGTGGCTATTAGTGAATAAACAAGAAACAGACAAAAGGTCACATGAATCTCTCTTCTCTGCTCTTTGTATGTAGGACAGAGGTAACTGTCATCCTCCTGTATCCCCTTTTAGGATTCCTCCCAACCCCACTATCCAAGTGCTTAGGCTATGTCCTGTTCCTAAAAAGTCTGGTTTTCCAGTTAACTATTGTTGGAAAATAATCTCTTAAGCCACTATATGGTCTTAAACCAAAATGTGCTCCATGGCATATGATAAGATGTTGCCTAACAAAAGAGATCTCTGATAAAATGAGCTTTGGAAATTCTAGCTTAAACAAAGATTTCTTTTCTGTATACTTTTCCCTGGTCTTTAATATCTTCAGATATTCATATTACAACTTTATTTAATATGTTTTTGTTGTTTTTTAAAAACAAAGTATATGTCACGGGCACTATAATAAATTAAAACACAATTTGGGAAACACTGTTACATAAGCTAATTCCTAATGAATTTACCTACAATGTCTCCTTTCCAGAAAGATACTTTTTTACAATTCTGAATGATCATTTTGGAAATCTGTCAAACACATAGCAGAAAATTAAACTGACCCCTTATTCATACTAGCCAAAGATAAGAAGAGTCTAGAGTATTGCATTTTAAAATTGGCTTTTGGAAGATTAAAAGACTTTAAGATGTGAAGAAATTACAATTTAAGATGGCATTTCATGTCCTGTGAATAAGATGCTCAAATTACTTCACTTCTGTATCTTCCCTGTAAAGTTGATCCTAATCTAATAGAGGTGCCATTTATTGAGCACTGCATGCCAGGGGGTGCTAAGCATTTTGCATTATTCACAACAGCCCTTTAAAGAAGACCCTTTCATTATTCAAATTGGTCTAGTTTCCAGGCCTGTGCTATTAACCTCACTACAACACACTTTCACCAGTCCATCTAAATACCAAAGTTCCAATAATTCAAACGAACTCTGCTTTTTCCTTCATACCACAGCTCCAGAAAGTGGATTTAAGTCAGGATTCTGTCCATATTTCAGAATCATTTCCCTCTCCTTGTATGGGAAATGTTGAACTTCTTTACAGTAAACACTTTGATTTCCTCTGTGAATAACAATGGACTTCCCTGGTGGCTCAATTGTTAAGAATTCACTGGCCAATGCAGGAGACTCGTTTTCAATCTGTGGATCAAGAAGATGACCTGAAGAAGGAAATGACAACCCACTCCAGTATTCTTGCCTGGAAAATTACATGAACAGAGGAGCCTGGTGGGCTCCATGGGGTCGCAAAGAGTCAGGCACAAATGAACATGTACACACACATGGATAACAATGTAATAAATTAGACAGGTGCACGGCATGCAATTGTATTTATTCTGTCCTCAAAGGGGGCTTGGTGGTGACCCTGGTTAGTTCATGGTAGTTACGGTTTCTTTTTTGAGTTGAGCGCTACTCAAAGTGTAGTCCTGCCGCTTCCAATTTATGTTATGGATCTACGATAAAGGGCTTGGTCTAGAAAACAAATCAACTACCTCGTTAAGCACACTATTTAGTTGAACTGACATTTGCTTTCGAGGCAAAGGGAGGGAAGCCGCGTGCCGTTTGTGCTCTGGTGCAAACTCCTGCGCTGGGCTGTACTGAACTTAGCTGCTCAGCTGTGTCCGAACCTCTGCGACCCCATGGACTGCAGCCCCCAGGCTCCTCTGTCCATGGGATTCTCCAGGCAAGCATACCGGAGTGGGTTGCCATGCCCTCCTCCAAGGGGTCTTCCCAATCCAGGGATAGCATCCAGGTCTCCTAAATTGTAGGCAGATTCTCTACCATCTGAGCCACCAGGAAAGCCCATGAATACTGGAGTGGTTAGCCTATCCCTGTGTTGGAGACGACTCTTGAGAGTCCGTCCCTTGGACAGCAAGGAGGGCCAACCAATCCATCCTAAAGGAAATCAGTCCCGAATATTCATTGAAACGACTGACGCTGAAGCTGAAACTCCAATACTTTGGCACCTGATGCAAAGAACTGACTCATTGGAAAAGACCCTGATGCTGGGAAAGATTGAAGGCAGGAGGAGAAGGGGACAATAGAGGATGAGATGGTTGGATGGCATCACTGACTCGATGGACATGAGTTTGAGTAAACTCTGGGAGTTGGTGATGGACAGGGAGGCCTGGCGTGCTGCAGTCCATGGGGTCAGAAAGAGTCGGACACGACTGAGCGACTGAACTGAACTGAACAGCCTATCCCTTCTCCAGGAGATCTTCCCGACTCAGGAATCAAATTGGGGTCTCCTGCATTGCAGGTGGATTCTTCACCAGCTGAGCTACCAGGGAAGTGCACAAACTCCCTACCTCACCTCGGATGGATACAGACAGGCTATGAGAAACACTGCTCTAACTGACTTGGTTTGGCATCATTTTGTTTTGATCTTAGGGTCTAGGTGGTGGAGTAAAAGGAGTATGCACTTTGGAACCATGCAGTCTGGATTACCAGTGACAGTTCTGTTGCTTACTTGCAGTGTAATGTTGGGAAATTCATATAAACTCTTTGAGTCTCACTTTTCTTGTCTATAAAATGGAGGAATTCGTTATTTCTTCCCAGGTTGGTTGCAAAGTAGAAATCAGACAATGTTTTTAAAGTTCCTAACCATATGTGGATAATATATTTGTTAATATGATAGTAAACTTCACTCCCTTTCTGTTTCTACCACAGGGCTTCCAATACCATGTACTGGAATTTTGGTATTTTTTGAATCAGTATTTTTCATTGAGATAAGTTTTTCACTGTAATTTTGGACTATAGTAAAGCAGAAGGGAAAGGTAAGAAAGTGTGGCAATAGTAGAAAAAATAGATCCTTAAAATGCACAATTATTAAAATTTATACAGAAGAAAAAATCATTCATCTTACTTTCTTGACATCTTCTAGGGAAAGAAGTTAAGGATTAGGAAGAAGCATCAACCTGCCTTTGATGATTTCTGAAATTATCCTGTGTATATATATATACATTGGTCTCTATCATCTCAAAGACCTATTATTTCTTTGCTTCAGTTTATCCCCCAATAGTATTGTATTAAATTGATTTAGAAAGATATGGGGGCTACAACTTGTCAAAGTTAATAAGAATTCATAATACTTTAAAAACAGTATTAAATAGACCTTAAAAAATAAGTGTTCAAGTACATTTGGGTAGCAGAGTTCTTATTGGATTCTACTGGTGGCCTCTTTTTATAATTGGCTTATTATTGATCCAGGCTTAGTTCATACAACTGTTATTGTTGATAAACATGAGGAGAATCTTTGGAAAAGCGTAGTAATCTTTGACATTTAAAAAGCTATGGTAGGATGTTGCTAAATCTACCTGAAGAAGTTTGGCTAGAGTATGACTTTATGACATAGGCAATTAATATTTTGCTTTACTACAGCAATTCCTTGCTAGAAATTGTGCTTAAGTTTCAGGATTTCATATTAGGGCAGCACTAGCAATATATTCTCAAAATTTACTATTGCAGAAAAAAGCAAGGAGGAACTAAAGAGCCTCTTGATGAAGGTGAAAGAGGAGAGTGAAAAAGCTGGCTTAAAACTCAACATTCAGAAAATGAAGACCATGGCATCCAGTCCCACCACTTCGTAGCAGATAGATGAGGAAACAGTGGAAACAGTGACAGACTTTATTTTCTTGGGCTCTAAAATCACTGCAGATGGTGACTACAACCATGAAATAAACAGAGTCTTGCTTCTTGGAAGAAAAGCTATGACAAATCCAGACAATTGGATTTAAATTTTATTAAAAAGCGGGGACTTTGCCTACAAAGTTCCATCTAGTCAAAGCTATGGTCGAGATGGTTGGATGGCATCACCAACTAAATGGACATGAGTTTGGGCAAACTCTGGGAAATAGTGAAGGACAGAGAAACCTGGCATGCTGCAGTCCATGGGGTGGCAAATCGTCAGACATGACTGAGCAACTGAAAAACAATAACATATTTATTTTAGAATATAATTGTTTACCACCATAAGCTTTTAAGTACTAGAAGTATTAACACCACCACCGCCAACACATAGTTTATTTTTAGGTACATAGTTTAAAATGAAAAGCTCAGTCTAAATAAAGAATACAAGAGAAAGTCAGAGAATAAGAATTTTTATTGTTTTATTCAATAAATGCCTATGATTTTTATGATTTTAATTTTTTAAAAAATTCAGTCTAATTCTAAATGCATCTATTCAGCACAGTAGAGATAGACAAGTACAATAAGAACAGATATTTCTCAAGGTGCTTACACTAATTCCATCTTAACATCATGTCTCTAGAAATACTTTCTCAAACAGTAGAGATAGAAATAATGAATTAATTTACTTTACATAAAAAATCTTTTGCTTTACACTCCATATAGCCTGCGGGAGTTAATTGTTATAGTACATACTACTCACCCATTAAAAGAAAAGAAAAAAGAGACTTGTGCGCTCTCCATTCCTTTGTTTTGAGATTTCTCTGCAGGGGATTTAAACTCTCTAGTGCTCACATTACACATAAAAGGCACAGTGGAGAACTAAGCAATTATCCAACTGTGTTCATATTTTACTGGATTTGCCTCAATTATAACCGAAGCTTCAGTAAAACAGTATCTGTTCAGAATTACTTCAGTGTTGCCTCGATTTCTTCCAATAACTTTGTCTATACATAGTTCCATAACCTTTAAAATGGGATCACTTGAATTGTCTTACACTGTTAGTGGGAATGTAAATTAGTGCAGCCACTATGGAAAACAATATAGAGGGTCTTTAAAAAAAACTAAAAATAGAGTTGTCGTTCGATCCAGCAATCCCACTCCTGGGCATACACCCAGACAAAAGTATAATTCGAAAAGACACATGCAACCCTATGTTCATCAGCTCAGTTCAGTCGCTCAGTCGTGTCTGACTTTTAGTGACCCTGTGGACTGCAGCATGCCAGGCTTCCCTGTCCATCACCAACTCCCAGAGCTTACTCAAACTCATGTCCATCAAGTTGGTGATGCCATCCCAACATCTCGTCCTCTGTCGTCCCCTTTCCTCCCGCCTTCAATCTTTCCCAACATCAGGGTCTTTTCCAATGAGTCAGTTCTTCTCATCAGATGGCCAAAATATTGGAGTTTCAGCTTCAGCATCAGTCCTTCCAATGAATATTTAGGACTAATTTCATTTAGGACTGACTGGGTGGATCTCCTTGCAGTATAAGAGACTCTCAAGAGTCTTCTCCAACACCACAGTTCAAAAGCATCAATTCTTTGGCAGTCAGCTTTCTTCACAGTCCAACTCTCACACCCATACATGACTACTGGAAAAACCATAGCTTTGACTAGACAGACCTTTGTTGACAAAGTAATGTCTCTCGGCCTTTTAGTATGCTGTCTGGGTTTGTCATAGCTTTTCTTCCAAGGAGCAATCATCTTTTAATTTCATGACTGCAGTCGCCATCTGCAGTGATTTTGGAGCCCAAGAAAATAAAGTCTCTCACTGTCATTTGTGACATCATGGATGCATCTAGAGATTACCATACGAAGTGAAGTAAGTCAGAAAGAGAAAGACAGGTACCATATGATATCACTTATGTGGAATCTAAAATATGACACAAATGAACATATCTATAAAACAAAACAGACTCACAAATACAGAGAACAGACGTGGTTGCTAAGGGGGAGAGAGTCAGGGGAGGGAAGGACTGGAAGCTTGGTAATAGCAGGTGCAAACTATGATATATAGGATGGCTAAACAACAAGATCCTACTACACAGCATAGGGGACCAGATTCAATATTCTGTGATGATATTGGAAACCGTAATGGAAAAGAATATATATACTTATAACTGAGTCACTTTGCTGTACACCACAAATTAAACACATTATAAATCAAGTAATACTTCAATAATTTTTTAAGTAGATGAGATTATAAAAATGAGATCCCTTGAAATTGCATTTTAAAATAATCTTAGAAAAGATGCTAGTGCTGAAATCTTTCCAGTCTCTGATGAAGGAAAGCTGTAACCTTCATCCCTGAAGAGTTGTGACAATGTAAACACAAAATATTTGTCTAGCACGTGATCAGACAAATAAGTCGTTAGAATGTGCTACATCACAATCATGACTTAGAAATAATACAATTAGTGTATTAAAAATTACTATATTGTTATACATATAACAATAGAAACATAAGGGAAAAAACCTGTCATAAGCGCATGGCCATGTTTTCACAGGGGTGGAGGAGCACAGGGAGGATGTGTTTCTCTTCATTTGTCTGAGCAAATGTTTGCTTTGGTCTATTTTTGCTTCCTCTCCCACTTCCTACTAAACAAGTCACACCAGAATCAATCATGTCAATATTTAAGGGACTCATTTAGCAACTGCATTGTCTCTACTTCCTGTAATCACTGAACAGTGTGTAGCTATTTTCTACTTTCAAAATAAGTTTTAATCATAGTTACCCCATCCTTATGACATTTTCCCACATTCAGCCTCCACATTTTCAAATCAAACAACTTTTAATAATGCATCATTAATTCTAGAATTCTGCCCCATGTTTCATACTGAATGCTTTAAAGAAGCTGGAGGAAAGGTATAAAATTAATTCATTAATCCAACCTACTGAACTTCTGAATTGAGAGCTCTCCAGCCACAAACCCTAGGCATCTGCATTTTTCCCTATACTTTTGATAATTTCCTTCTCTCATTTGGATCCCTTGTTCATTAGGTATTGAATATTCTAGGTTGATTCTGTGTGTGTGTACATGTAGTCACTCAGTTGTGTCTGACTCTTTGTGACCCCATGGACTGTAACACGCCAGGCTCCTCTATCTATGGAATATTCCACGCAAGAATACTGGAGTGGGTTGCCATTTCCTCCTCCAGGTGATCTTCCCAACCCAGAAACTGAACCCACATCTCCTGTGTCCCCTGCATTGCAAGCAGATTCTCTGCCGCTAAGCCACTGGGGAAGCCAAATTGACTCTGATTTTCTTATAATTTCTTTCCTATTGCCTCTTTCCACTTTGCTGCCTTTTTATTCTCCTTTCTAGGATATACCTCAGTTTTATCTTCCAACCTTTCCACTGATTTATTTTGCCATCCTTTTAAAAATTGTATTTAATTTTTCCTTTTTCATTGTGCCCTGTTCTTTTTTTAAAATATACCTAACAGCTAAACAAAACAGAAGTGACAAAGAGCTGAACATATTTAGGAGACTGCCATCCATTCTGTTCAGAAGAGCCAGAGTAGAGGTATAGGCTACAGAAGATAAAGATGGAGAGTACAATAAAGCCTCCAATTCTCCCCCTCTTCACCCTCCCCCAAACCTGTTTCAAGCCCATTGCCACATGACTTTGCAATTCCTTTCGTTAAAGAGACAGGATTCTATTTCCTGAACCCTGATTTGGAGTCGTCTTATGCCCTCCATTGGTCCAAAAAATTTAGCAGATATGACAGTGTGTTGCTTATGAGCCTAGGCCTCAAAAACCTTGTATATTTCTGATTATGCTTTCTTTTGTACCTCTGTCATTCCCATAAACCATGCCCAGGCTACCCTGCTAGAAGATGAGGGACACATAAGCCTAGTCAAGCTGTCCCAGTTTTTCCAGCTAACTCTGTCCTAGACCAGTCAAGGCCAGCCAACCGCCTGAAACAAGAGCAATTTCTGCCAAGATCAAGAGAGCCAACACAGCATACCAGCCCAGACAAGAGAGCATTAATGCTTCCTAAGTATGTTTCTGAGATTCTGTGGTTGTTTGCTACACAACATTGTCCTGGCAATACACAACTGATACAGAAAGATAGTTGTTATCAGGTATGGAAGATCTCATCTGTTACTCTGAGGAATTTGAATGTATGCTTATGAAATGGAAAACCTGAAGGGTATTCAAAGGAGAGAAACATGACTTAGTTTGCATTTTGGAAAAGTAACTCTAGCTACAACGTGCAAGCTGAGTTGAGAGTGGAATCTCTTGCAATAGTTCAGTTAAAAGATGGCAAATGCCTCAATGATGTAACATCAATGGGAACAGTGAGGAGAAGACAAATACCAGAGACACCGAAGGAGTAGATGATTTAGCATAATGTAAGTGACTGGTTGAACAAAGAGAGGGAATGGAAATTCTGGTCTGTTTCCTGGGTTTTGGTGCCATGAAATGAACTCATACTGAGTTCTGGGAGGAAATAGAGTAGGTTTATTTTTACTGTATTAAATTACTATGTATATTAAATTTGAGTCCTAAGGGACATTCAGGTAGATGTTTGGCTGTCAGTGTTATGTCTATGTCTGGAGGTTAGGACTGAGTTCTGGAGTTTTGATAACACTAATTTAGGAAGCCATAATATATGGGTAGCTAAGTAGAGCCATGAGGTTGGATGAAATCACCCAAGGATAAGGTGCATATTAAGAAGAGAACCAAAGACAGGGAGGGCACTGGGGTGAACAATGTTTAAGGCCAGCAGAAAGAGAGAAGACAGAAATACAAGGAAATAAGGCATCTCAAAGCCAGAGGAACATTTCAAAAGGAGAAGGAATCACAGTATCTAGTTGGTGTAAGTCGTCTCTCTCATTAAGAATATGTCTATCAAAATTTTAGAATCAGAAAGGCATTTAAAGATTAAGACCTCAACATCGCAGTGACATCTACAAAGTTATTTTTCCAATTAAATAAGTAGTTTTATAGGAGTTGGGCCTACCAATCTAACTGCAAAATGAAAAAATATTTCTGAAAATATTTAAAAGGTCCATCTTAATAACTGTAGAATCATTTTAAGCCTCATGAAATATAAAGAAGAAAAGAAGGAGAATTATTCTTAACATCATCATAAGCTCTACTTATTCTAATTTCAGGTGGACTCACTAGAGAATACTAGAACAGACGTTCAGGGAACACAAAGGTCATCTCTCTCTAGTGCAGGGCACTCTGGTTCTCTGATTATTTATAACTTGTCATTCACATCAGCAGATTTAAAAACAAGCCAGGAAGAATTTAGGCCAAATGTTCAGGGACATCAAGAAGCCTGTAATTTTTCTTTTAATTTTCTGATATAGTACTTCCATTTTAATCTTGCCCTTCTACAGACTAAACATAGATAAAATAATCTACCATGTTAGGGTTGCTTTATTTTATTTAGTATATATTCCTGAAAAGCTTATTTCATGAGCTTCCCCTTATAAAGGTGAATTAACACTCCCGGAATATAAGGAACTCCATTCTATTATTTAGAAGTCATTCAAACTGGGATTTCTTGAACGATGCCATCTAAGTAGTACTGTGGTCACTGCAGGTTAGTTTGTGCAGTTTTCCAACACAGTAAATATGAGGGGACAGCAGAATCTACAAGAGAATCTCTAAGGTTCGTTTTAGGTCTCCTATCTGCAGGCAGCTTCTTGAAAAAGGAGAATACAGCAGCTGTTCTAACCACCGGAGGGGGCCATTTGATCAATTTCAAGCCTGACTATACTGAAGCAAAACTGTTGTGACAGCGTGCTTTTCAACTGATCAACTGATGGTGAGGAGTTTGTTTACCAGTTGCAAAAGAGAAGAGCCAGGACCCTTTGTCAGTTGCAGCTTGGGTTGGGAGAGCGCCTGAAGCCTGTGATCCCCTCTGTGAGGACTGGGAGAACGCTGGAAACAATGCAGTCACCCTGAACAGCTCCCCAAAACTCACACGGCTGTTCCCGTCCTAGTACAGCTCTCATCCAAGAGAAAATGAGCACTCTCATGGACTTGCTTTTCTGTGGACAGTCTAGCACTTTGCTAAGCTGCCATACTAAATATGTTGTTCTTTAAAGGGAAGCTCTCAAAATTTGGAGGCAGGTGGACTGTGATTCAGTTTAGTCCAGTTGCTCAGTCGTGTCTGACTCTTTCTGACCCCATGGACTGCAGCACATCAGGCTTCCCTGTCCATCACCAACTCACAGAGCTTACTCAAACTCATGTCCATCAAGTTGGTGATGCCAACCATCTCATCCTCTGTTGTCCCCTTCTCCTCCTGCCTTCAATCTTTCCCAGCATCAGGGTCTTTTCTAATGAGTCAGTTTTTCACATCAGGTGGCCAAAGTTTCAGAGCTTCAGCTTCAGCATCAGTCTTTCCAATGATTATTCAGGACTGATTTCCTTTAGAATTGAGTGGTTTGATCTTGCCATTCAAGGGACTCTCAAGAGTCTTCTCCGACACCACAGTTTGAAAGCATCAATTCTTTTGCGCTCAGCTTTCTTTATGATCCAAGTCTCACACCCATACATGACTACTCACATTATTTGACCAGTATACATCCTTCAAGATACTGGTGTTTAAAAACAGGAGCTTTTTAGTAAAAAGAAAAAAAGCAAGGTCTGTGCCTATTCTACTGACCAAGGACAAAAGCCCAATTCAAACTAGGTTAATGAGGACAGACAGGAATTCTGTGGGTCACCTAACAGAAAGGCCCAGCAGCATGCTCCCTTCGGGAATGCCTGGCTTCAGAATTTCATGTCTTGAGGATGCTGCTGTTCCCTATCCACCTCTTGGGCTGCTTTCCTGTGTGCTGGCCTCAGTCAGGTAGGGACTCTTCTTATCGGAGCAGGTGCTTCTGGGCAGTCTCAGGTTTAAATGGCTCTTATACCTAATGACCCCGCCAGAAGATGAGCAGAAATCTCTGTTCTCAGCAGGCCTGTAAAACATGACTACCAACCACTGGGCCTTTGTTCAGACTGTATTCCCAGCCTGAAGTGTTATTGCCCTCCTCTCTGTCTTTCCAAGTCAGCCCACAGTTTGAGGCCATCTCTACTATGGATACTGTTCCAACTCTCATCCATCTCTCCTCTGTCTCATAGCACTCTGTTGGTCCTGTAAAGTCCCTGGGAAGATGAGCAAAATCTTACTTTATAGAATTTTGCATATATAGCACAATCTGATACTTCATCATACTAATTGTGTATTGTCCCCTGCACAACAAGGACACAGGTTGAACTACTTCCTGCTTATCCTACTCAGCTTTAAATGTCCATGAGCCTTCCATGACCCTAAAAGTTAGAGCGGGTGTCTCCCTTACAATTTTCCAGAGCCTCTTCAGCCCTCCAGGTATGCATTTTTTTTGTGTACTACCAACTTCGAATACTACCCACTCAACATCTTCAACAAGTCTTTGATCTGCTTAATAACTGAAAAATAACTCACAGGAATAAAAAAAGCTACAGAGCCATTTAATCCAAAATGACATTGTGTTCAATAGAAGTACATGAGAATTCAGCAAAAGGAAAAACTCAGAAAGGTTTCAGGGGATGCTGTATTTTATTCATCACAGTATACTTAGCCCTGCGCTCTGCACCTAGAACAGACAGAATAGCAGATGTCAGTACCTAGACAAACAGAATAATTTGGAGGAACGCCTGAGGGATGAAGAGGGGCGCAGAGGGACGGGGGCGGGAGGAAACATTGAACCGAGTGCTAAGCCGGAAGTGAATCTGAACACACAGGGCTGAGCAGATTATTATTGTATGTAGTTTGACTCTCCTGTGAAATTATATGAATCACACAGTCCTTGACTTCAGGCAGAAGTAAACAAGTACCTTTAAAAAGAGGTCAGGAAAAAAAAACAACAACAAGAGATTAGAGGTTTGAAACAGTGAGAGTGAGGGAAGCAAGAAATGAATGAAATATACAGAGCTTTATATTTTTATATTCTGAATTCTAGAATGCCTAAAAACAGCTTTATCATATCAAAGTCAGATCATCTTGCAATGGAGTCTGTGTAAAAGAAGTATAGTGAAAGTCGCTCAGTCATGTCCAACTCTTTGCAACCCCATGGACTCTGCAGTCCATGGAATTACCCCGGCCAGAATACTGACCTTCTCCAGGGGATCTTCCCAACCTAGGGACTGAACCCAGGTCTCCCACATTGCAGACGGATTCTTTAGCAGCTAAGCCACAAGGGAAGCCCATTGTTTTTAATCAAATCAAATGCTTTAAACTTTGATCAGGAACTGAGAAATCGTATAGCTTTTATCCCCCAAAGCATCTCTCTGACAAAACTGGGATGTGTTTCCTTTGAAACAGAAAAACCAATGCGTTAGTGGCATAAAGCTTAATAAAGAGTTCTGGGTGATCTATTGTTTATCAAATCACTGGTCTGTGTACATGGGCTGTGATGAAATAATCAGTCCACAAGAACTTAATACACTCTGGGAAAGATCTCTGTGTGTCTTACCCAGGGAACCTAAAATGAAACTTGAAGCAACTATGTAAAAGGAACAGGAAAACAACCCTAGCTGTTATCTTTTATTGAGTCTATTTTCTTGTAGAGAATCCTGAGAAAACAAAAACCATCTTGTTTGAAGTGTTTCTGCCTTCTTCAAGTTTGAGGGGGAGAAAAAATCTGTTTGAAGTACTGACAAACTAAACATTGCGAAGACTATTTCTTCCTTCATATCTGAAATAACTAATTCTATAATTGGGCCATTTTGCCTTTTAAAAATTTAGTTTTAGTATCTGCTTGTGCCTGGAGCTCAACACATTGCAGAAGATACAAGAGACATAAAATTGCATCAACATCACTTGGGAACTGGTTGGAAATACAGGTTCTCAGGCTCCACCTCAGTCTTAATCAATCAGGATCTGCATTTTAGCAAGAGCCCCACATAATTTGTATGTGCTTGAGAATTTGAGAAGCAAAGTTATGGCTGTGAGTTGGAATCACGTGGGCTTGCTTTTGTTTTTTAACTGTTCTTAGTGGCTGAGACTGTAAAGAATCCTCCTGCAATGCAGGAGATCCAGATTCGATCCCTGGGATGGGAAGATACCCTGCAGGAGGGCATGACAACCCACTCCAGTATTCATGCCTGGAGAATCCCATGACAGAGGAACTGGGCAGGCTACAGTCCATAGGGTCACAGAGAGTCAGACATGACTGAGTGACTAACACTTTCACACTACTCTTGCCGAATCTCTTTCTAGAAATTACTATTTCATTTGCATAGGGCACATCCTGGGCATGGAAATGTTTCTGAAGACTCTCAGGTGATTCTAATGTGCAGCCCAGTTTCAGACTCACTGCCCTGAGTCCCTGCTCTGCTGGTTTTAGTTTGTTGCAGTTTGTGGGCGCCTGCTAAAAGGCAGATTCTGATTCTTGAGGTCTGGGGTGGATCCTGACAATCTGCATTTTTAACCAGTTGCTGGATGATATTGCAACAATTTTGTCCCCTCTTGTATCTTCCTCCATAATACCTAGCTCCAGGCACAAGCAGATGCTAGTGAAATAATTTTTCAAGGACTCCTTTTTTTCCCAGTATAAGGATAATTGTATATTATGGCTATTTTTCACATGTATTTTTTAAGTAATGGCAGCACAAACTGAAACCCCTAAGAAACAAGAGGAAATTAATGTTAGCTTAAATATTATGGCCTGCTATGGGTTGACACATTTCTCTCCAAAATTACACAGGGAAATCCTTATCTCCATAACCTCAGAATTGATTTGGAAACAGATATCATTGCAAGTTTATAGATATCATTGCAAGTTAAGTTAAAATGAGATCCTACTAGAGTAGAATCCTTAAGGGCCCAAAGTGGGCCCTTAATCCAATATGTGTGTGTATGCACGCGCGCGTGCTTTGCTGCTCAATCGTGTCCAACTTTGCAACCATGGACTATAGCCTGCCACGCTCCTCTGTCCATGGGATTTTCCAGTCAAGACTACTAGAGCAGATTGCCACTTCCTGCTCCCCAGGATCTTCCCCTAAACCTGCATCTCCTGCGTCTCGTCTCCTACATTGGCAGGCAGATTCTTTACCACTACACCACCTGGGAAGCCCAATCCAACACAACTCATGTTCTTATAAGAAGAGAAGAGACAGTGACAGATACACACGGGGTCATGTGACAATGGAGACAGAGATTGCAGTGATGTATCTACAAGAGAAGGAACATCAAGAACTGCCCACACCTACCAGAGGTTAGGAAGAGGCAAGGAAGGATTCTTCCCTAGAGTCCTTAGAGGAAGCACAGCCCTGGCCACATCTTGATTTTAAACCTCTCCTCCAGAACTCAGAGAATTAACATCTTTTGTTCTAAGCCACCAGCTTGTAGTAATTTGTTATGGCAGCCCTAAACAACTGGTGCACAGCCTGCCTTCCAAGTACTTATTGCAAAGGCCAGGATTTTTTGTTGTTCTGCCATTTTTTTTCATCCTGCCTATTTATAAAAACTAGATTGATTTGCCTATGGTGACTTCAAATTTGGCTCATTAGTTACTATTACATATAACGAGGGAAGGAATCATAGACAAGAAACAAGTGAATAGAGTTCTACCGAAAGAAAAAAAAAAAGAGAAAGGGGATACTTAAAACTCAAGGGAATACGTGTAACTCTATGGCTGATTCATATCAATGTATGACAAAACCCACTGAAAAATAAAAAAATTAAAAAAAAAAAAACTCAAGGGGAAAAAAAAAAGAACATACACTTTAACTAATTTCACTTTAAGATTAGTTCACTATAACTAATCTTAAATTGGAGGAAAAGCAAAACAGTTCTCAGAAATGAAATAACCCTTTAATGGAAACACATTGCTTTGAGTCATACTGATCTAGATTGAAAACCCAGCAACATCAGCAGATTTTAAAGAAGTCATATAACATTCACGAATACATATAATGGGAACACCAATGATGCTATTCACCCATAGAGGCTGCTGTGAGAATTGCTAAGGTTTCAGCAGTCTGTCAAAACATTCGGTAAGTGGTAACTATTATTATCAGAAGACTGAAGAAAGAGCACTGAACATAACCTAAGAAGTTCTCCCCTAACCCTTTTCATTTGTTGCAAAATCAATATGTTTAATCAGCTCAGCAAAATACCTTAAGCCCAACTCAGAACAGAAAAGATGCAATTGGTTAAAAACAACAGTAGTAACAGCAGCAAACTCTGTGTCGGAGAGAAACACCTGAACTATGGGCTGGCCTTTGAGGTCAAGTCAAGGACACAGGCGCCCAGGAAGGGTGCTGGTGGGAGAAAAGGCCTTTAAAGGGGGTGGGGGTGGCGGGGGCAGAAGCAGTGACCCTGAAAACAACTTCCCCTCACAATTTTCCCCCCCCGTGTCTATCTTGAGTAAATAAAATGTTTCTCCTTTCTGTATATTAGAAACATGCCTGGTCTTATTCTAAACTGTTTCTAATAAGAATGTCTGAGCAAAAACCAAAACTGGTGAAAACTTTATTATGTATACATTTTTGTACAGAAAAAAAAAATAAAAGTTACTTTTGACCTTTATTATTAAACTTCAAAATGAGAAAAAACTAAGTCATATTTATAACATTCTGAAACCAATTAAAATTCAGTATAAGCCAGTATTTTGATTTTTCAAATGTTCACTGGACATGAAAAAAGTAGTGAAGTTTATTCTATGTAGAGACTAAAATAAAAAATTTATTTTCAATAAGGATACAATACAACCTGTCTCTCTGAGGGCTTTTTTGGTCAGAAGAACTTCTGAACTATCACCAAGCAGCCGAATAGCTATATAATTTACTTTAACCTGCAGAATTATTTAGAATTAAAGGAAGAATATCATCTACTTAGTAGATTAGGGAGAAATTTTTTTCTTGAGACATTTACTAATACCCGTATATTTGTATCCCCTCCCAAATTCATATGTTAAATTCTATCTCCCAATACGACAATTTTAGAAGCTAGAGCCTTTGGGAGATACTGAGTGGAGATTCACAAATGGGATTAGTGCCCTTATAAAAGAGACTCCAGAGTTCCCTAGTTCACTTCCACCTTGTGAGGACACAGACTTTGCTGTCTATGAACTTGGAAGCAGACCCCACATATTGATCTTGGATTTCCCAGACTCAAAAACTGAAGAATGAATATCTGTTGCATAAAGTCACCCGGATTATGATATTCTATTACAGCAGCTGGAATAGACATGAAAACATTCTTCCAATTTTACTACAATTTACCTTTGTACAGGTCTTACTATCTGTGAAACCCTGAAGGAGAGAAATCGCCGAATTCATGGTAATACGCTCAGGATACTCTAATTGCTCAAAAAATTACATTGAATGAAATGTTATAAAACTATGGAGTGGACCTTAATATTCTGTGATGAACTGTAACAGGAGACACCTGAGACAGTGAACACTGTCAATTTTTTGATCTCCAAACATCTAAACCTCGCTCATATATTAGGTTGGTCAAAAAGTTCATTCAGGTTTTTCTGTAAGATGGTATAGAAAATCCGAACCAACTTTTCGGCCAACCTAATATTTTAAAGCTTTGTACAAGTCCCTTTGTATAAAGGTAGATACTCACTTCCCCAAGTTTCCGGTTACTCCAATCCCCCAATCACATTTCAAACTGGAACTTCATGACACTGACAAGCAGAGATGCTGGGGAGTGTATTTGCTCAGTCGTGTCTGACTTTTTGCGACCCCATGGACTGTAGCCTCAGGCTCCTCTGTCATGGAATTTTCCAGGCAAGAGTACTGGAGTGGGTTGCCATTTCCTTCTCCAGGGGATCTTCCCAACCCAGGGATTGAATCCCGGTCTCCCACATTGCAGACAGACATTCTATCCTCTGAGTCACCGGGGAAGCCCTAGAGATGCTGGAGGTTCTACCATGTTGATGGCAGATGAAGAGCCAACTGAAATCCAGTTTCCAAGAGGGGCAGTGCCAGCAGCATCGTATACCCCACAGAGTGCAGCATGCCCTGCTCCCAACCCCTTTGGATTCTGGTTCTCCAGCCTTTCTGGGGATCCTGTGAACCACCCAATATCTTCTAGATAAATCTCTTTTCTGCCTGAATCATTCAAAGTTCACTTTAGTACCCATAAGAAGACTCCTACTGAATTCAACTGGACTCTACCACTGATCAGCAAACTGACAGGCTCACTTGTAAACATGACCATTTCTGATTATATATCCAACCACTCTTCTGGTTCTAAAATTCTTTGATGCCAATTAGGGCAGTTTCAGTGAAGGACGTAAACATTATGTTATCCCAAGACCTATGCTTCTCATTCATTCATCAACATGTATGTGTGTCTTCTAGATGGATAGCTCAGACACCAGTTTTTCCAGAATTGCTTGGGTCTTTTAAAAATTCTAGTCAGTAGGGGAGTTCTGGACCTTGGGTGATTAAATTATATGAGGGCCAATCCTGAGAATTCTACATGCCCCATTGCCCATCCCACAACTGTATCTCATATACCACTGGCAGTATCACTGAGCAGAGAAAGAAAAGATGTTCTCTGGTCTGAATTATGATCTGTAGAGCTATTTGGGAAAGTGCCCTCATGGGAGTTAAGTATGCTGAGTGTGTTTCTTTATCATTCCTGTCACATGAATTAGACGAAGTCATTCTTATCTGAGAAGGAAAGGCCCTTGCAATTCTGTCACACAATTGCTGGAGTGCTTTTTAAAAGCAGTTATGTGAAAAGAAAATTCAAAGAAAGCCAAATTACACAGGGTGGGTTACCTGCCATCACGTGGGTGATGGTTATCTTGTTTCCCTGATCTTCATTGCTAACAAAGAGCTCATGTACTTTGACACTTATCAGAAAAAGGCACTAATCTTCTTTCACTTACACATAAGCTATCTATTCCAGAAGAGATTTGACTAGGAGCTTAGCATTGAATCCTTGCCCTTTCTTCCATTCCTGTAATCTAAAAGTCATTCAATGGATCTTATAAGAGCTGCTACTTTGCAGTTTGACATTGAGAGGATACCTTTGAAGGGTTATTAGGAGGACCCAGCTACATTTTTGTTCTAAAAGAGTTAGGAGAAAGTATGTGAAATACAAAACATCCATCTATTAAAATTCTCATGCCTAGATCCTAAAAATTTATAAATTCCCAAATTTACAAGTACTGACCATGTGCATGTACGTGCTAAGTCACTTCAATCATGGCCGGCTCTGTGTGACCCCATGGACCACAGCCGGCCAGGCTCCTCTGTCCATGGGATTCTCCAGGCAAGAATACTGGAGTAGATTGCTGTGCCCTCCTCTAGGGAATCTTCCCAACCCAGGGATCAAATCCACGTCGCTTATGTCTCCTGAATTGGCAGGGGGGTTCTTTATCACTAGTGCCACCTGGGAAGCCCGGTGACCATGTAGTTGACATCAAACAATTCTGTGTCCATTTCTCCAAGTCCTTCTTATGGCCAGGCATAAATCTGCAGCTATGAACTAGCTTTATGACATGAAGAATAACCTTTACAGTTAGGATTTAAAGTCTTTTAATGCAATTTTGGGAAGAAGCAGCTGGCAATTCTTGCAGCTCACCCCCTCCAGAGCTTCTGGGCGTGTAAAAACAGAAGGTAAGAGAAACAAAACTTAGGTACAGAGGAGGGGTGGTGATTAGACTGCCAGCTATCCCCTGTTTCCTCTGGTGATCAGCATGCAAAACCTTCTAAAATTGATCTTTTAAAAGGGCAGTTCACTCAGGTCTATCTGAGTGACTCTAATAAAGACTTTTTTTTTTTAAGTAAGAAGGAATTATGCAAGAGTGACTTTTCTTTATTAGTGATCTCAAAATTTGGGGTACAGAAAACGTACAATGACTAGTACTAAAAACTGAACCAAAGAGGCACTTCCCTGGTGGGCCAGCGGTCAGGACTCTGTGCTGGCTGTGCAGGGGCTTGGGTTCAACCTCCGGTCAGGAACTGAGATCCCATATGTGCTGTGGTGTGACCAAAAGATTTAAAAAAAAGAAAAAAAAAAAAAAAAAAAAACAAACTGAACAGAAGAAATAGAAACCAAAGAAATGATCTTCTAGGAGACTTAGCCTCTAGTAGACTTATTTCCCACCAAGCAGGAACTTGTGGAATCATTTGCTACTTGAATACTTGGGTCAATAACTTTTTGACTAAATTCCCATTTATCTAGACAGAAGCTACACCAACATTCCTATGATTCTGCAGGAGTAATTAGCTATGTCTTTCAGACATGTCCCAACCGACTGCTTTTAGGTTGCGCTCTCTGCGTTCTTGTGCTTGATTTCCTACTGTATTGCTGATCTAACCAGACATTGCTTCAGAACAACTGTAGGTCATTGTTAAATGGATGGCCAAGATTAGCAGTTTAGTCTCTGGATGTGGAAAATATCTGGTTATTTTAGTGCACCAGTTTGTGATGTCAGAGTCATTTCAGCAACCATCATTTGTTGAAGATCATAAGGCTACAAAATGAGATGGAAAGGATATGAGTTTTTAATCAGACAGACTTGGGTGTGAATCCTAGTCTCATAATTAATTTATCTGCCTCTCTTTTCTTCTTTTCTGTCCACTTTTCTGTCCACTGGCATGGTTGGACATGCTCCCAGTGATGGCTTCCTGGTATTCACACCTTTGTGTGTGTGTATTCCCCTTCCTTTGTGGCTTGGTTGAGCCCAGTCCATTGCTTCTAATGACTAGAAAACAGCATACAGCAAAAGTGATGTGATAGCACTTGCAAGATTAGGTCCTCCCGTATTCATATTCTCTTCCTCTCTCTCCTCCCTCCCTCTGTTAGGACCAAGAGGCAGTGAAGATCTGAGACCTACCAACAGTCATGTGAGGAGGACGTTCAACTTCCTGGAAGTGTGGAGGTACACCGTCTTCTAACCGATCCTTGAATGAGTAGAGCATCAGCCAACTCTTTGAGTACAGCTTTCTGAGCGTCCCTAAAGCAGAGGGCCAAGCTAAGCCATTTAGGATCAAGCCTGCTTTTCTGACCCACAGAAACTATGGGTTAGATAAACATGTATCATTTTGAGTTTCTAAGCTTTTTTTGGGGGGGGGGGGTTGTTACACAGTTAATACAAACGGAAATAATAATACCTCCATTCCAAGGCTGTTGTGAGGGTTAGAAATGGCTTGTGCCCCGTTTGTTACACAGCCTCTCCTCAGGAAACGGAGCTCTGACTGCTAGTTAGTGGCTCCAGTACATGGTGAGCTAACTTCTGCATCATTTACATCTAGAATATGTAACACAACACGGATTAGAGGGAAGAGTAGTTCTCTTCAACCTCAAAAGTAATTTGAAAAGAAGAGAGTTGAGCTGTGTGGGTGCTGGTGGAAAGGCTGACTTGCAGGTCTTTGAAAAATATAGGCTTAAGGGGGAGGAGGAATCAGGAGTTAGTGTTTAATGGGGACAGAGTTTCAGTGTGGGAAGGTGAAAAATTTGGGAGATGGGCAATAGTGATGTGCATCAATGTGAGTGTGCTCAGTCCAACTGAACTGTACAGTTAAATATAGTTAAAATAGTATATCATGTGACTTATCACAAGAAAAAAAACTTAAATTTAAAAAAGAAAACTGTATACTTGATAGAGGCAATAAAAGAAGTAAATGAAAGGAGCTAAGGGAATGATATGGAGAATAGAAATGTCTAGTATGGTCTAGGATTTAATGCCTTAGGAATAAGAGCCTCAAATTCCTTTCACTGACTTAACCACCCCTCAGGGCACAGTCATTTTCGAACCTTTAATGCAACACTTGAAAAAAAAAACTAATGATAAAAGAGTTAATCATGTTTTACTTGGATAATAGAAAATTAAATCTGTAAGAGTGGAACTGAAAATTAAATTGTAAAAATGGGAAGAGGGCTCCCTAGAGAGTCAATGTAGCATCAGGAAAAAGTCCCTGACTCATAGCTTAGTCGGTAACGAATCTGCCTGCAATGCAGATTCCTGGGTCGGGAAGATCCCCTGGAGAAGGAAATGGCAACCTACTTCAGTATTCTTGCATGGAGAACCCCATGGACAGAGGAGCCTGGTGGTCTACAGTCCATGGGGTTGCAAGAGTCAGACACAACTTAGCAACTAAACCACCACCAGAACTAGAAACTCTGGTTCTGGGGGTTACTTTGTTTTCATTCTGTCACAAAACATGTATTAAGTGCCTACTGTATGCTAAACCCTTTTCTGACTCTACAGTTGCCAGACTATTGCAAAACAGACATAATCATTGCCTTTGTGAGCTAGGGAAGAATGAACAAAATTATTTATTAAAGTTATAATAAAAACCAGAAGGAAAAGAAAGGGTATCATTAGAAAATACAGGAGGACTTACACTGAATTGGACGGTTAGAGGAATGCTTTTCTTGAGGATGTGACATTTAAAGGACGTGTATGAGTTAGACACGTCTGAGTTAGACACATGATTAATGAAAAGCTTGTGGGGGGTGGGGAGGGTGTTATCGGAGAAAACAGCATAGAGAGGCTCTAAAGCAGAGCAAGTTTGGCATGTGTGAGCCACAGAGAGGTTCACAGGGCTAGAACATGTTGGCAAGAAGCAGCATGGAGGTTGGAAGAGCAAACAGGCCCAAATTGTACAGAGACTCTGCGGACACGTTAGAAAGTAGGTTACTGTGGCATTGAATGGATTTTAAGTACAATAATGAAATTTATTTTTAATGAAAGATCACTCTGGAGGGCATATGGATATATGATTATAGGTAAGTAGGAAATAGGTCTAAAGGAAAGAGGACCTGGTGTCAAACCGTCATGCACACAGTACAGGTGGAAAGAAAAGGATAGGTTGGAGATATGTTTTAGAGTTAAAATCCAGAGGATTTAGTGATAGGTTAGATATGAGAGGTGAGAGAAAAGAAAGGGGGAGTCAGGAGTGCCACCAGTTTGGATTTGCTGAATGGTAAAAAACTGGAGCAGAAGAAATTGGAGAAGGGGACAGAGTAAGATGAGAGTTTCAGTTCTGCACGTGAAGTCCGCGTTGTCTGCAACACGTTCAAGCAGAAACTCCAGTGGGCTGTTATATATGTGTGTCTAGATCCGTAAGCACGTCAAGCCTTCTATCAGTCATGAAACTTTGGACAAGTTACCTTGTAAACACTGAGCCTCAGTCTCATTATTTGAAAAATGAGACCCAATACCTGCCTGCCACAAGAGGATGGAGGGAAGACAAATGAAGCAGCATCTGTGAAGGGCCCCTCTAAACTATAATTCAGTGCAGATGTGCAGAGTGCTTGGTTAGTGACACATAACTCCTCGTGCTGGTAAGGAAAATGTGAAATAGGGCATATAGTAAGTTTCTGTGTTTCTGCATGTCCCTGTTGGCATAGATACACACAGTTATGGAGAAAGAGGAAAGGGGGAAAAGAAAGAAAGAGGAAGAAAGGATGGAAGAAATGAAAGAAGGAAGGAAGAAAGGAAGGAAAGGAGGAAGACAAAACATACAAACAGAAACAAAACAAATTACTGATTTTTGTACTCATGCATTTGTTAAAGGATTAATTTTTAAAGGGTAAAACTAAACTATGACAATTAATGTAAACACAAATGTGTCACAGATTTTATTTAGCCCACTAATGAGGGAACAAGTAAGGTAAAATCATCAACAGCCAGTTCAATGGGAACTCTAAAGAACACACACACACACACACACACACACACACACACACACACACACACACACACGTTTCTTTAGTATAGATGGGTGGGTGTGTCCAGGAAAGGATTGACTCAGCAGGCTTGGTTACTCGACCCTGCACATTCAAAGAAAGGACTGGTCCTCTGCTGACACCTGGGAGAAGACCTCCGAGTTCTCAGAATATCCTGCCTGCCAAGAGTGGTTTATTTCATGTCTGAGGCTTTGGGTCACACTGCATCAGTCTGACCTCTGGGGCATAGTGACTGAGTAGCTAATGTCAGTCACTCACATACTACATGCCTACACAACTGATCCCCAGTAAAAATCCTGGGCTCCAAGGCTTGGATGAGCCTCCCAGGTTGGCAGCACTCCAAGCTTGTCCCTAGGGTGTTCTGGACTCTGTCCTACCCACCTTTTCCTTTTGCTGATTCTAATCTGTAGCCATTCACTTTAACAAACCATATCCACTAATATAAGGTTTTTTTTCTGAGTCCTATGAGTCCTTCAAGTGAATCATCAAACCTGAGAGTGGTTGGAGGGTGTCGAACACATTATGGATTTCAAACAGGACTCTTTTACAGGGCAGATGGAAATGGCTTACATCGTAATTTGCATTACTATCAGCTTTCTTCAGTCTACAGAGTCATAAAACAAATCAAAGACATTGAAAGATATAGACTCTTATAGAATCAGATAACTCAAGAGCATACACTAAAAAAAGTACAGCGTTCAATTGAAAAAATACTTCATAATATTTTTGCCCATTTCAAAACCTTTTATATTTTTTTGGCATATTCATTAAACCACTTCCAAGACAGTAATCCTTAAGGAAGTCCCTGGTCCAGACAATGAAGTGTCTCTAGAGGCTCAAATGAAGAAAATGGAAAATAATTATTTTTTAAAAGTGATTATTATTTTAACTGTATTTTTTCAAATCAATGTCATTTGATTCTCCAATTTATGAACCATAAACTTCCTAACAGCAAATTGATAATTTATTCATTGTCTTTTTTTTCCTCAAAAAGGAATTCACAATTCCAGTTTGTTTGAAAGAGAAACATGTTCCCAAAGGAGTAAATTAAGTCTATATGTTCCAAACTAAAAAGGCTTAGAGACTAAAGGGACTTAAGCATGTACTTTTATTATCTAACAGCTGTTGATTTGTAAGAAACAATTTCAAAGGCTTAATCTGGAGAAAGTTTTGACTAGAACAAAATCACCATCAAAGGAGCTACCACATGAGGGCATGTTAATAAGACTGCTTGAATTTTAAAAAGATAGAAAATAAATTTTAAAAAAATGTGGTGTGTGTGTATATATATATAATGGAATATTACTCAGCCGTAAAAAAGAATGAAATAATGCCATTTGCAGTAACATGGATGGACCTAGAGATGATCATACTGAGAGAAGTAGGTCAGACAGATAAAGACAAATATGATATCACTTATATGTGGGTTCTAAAAAAAAATGGTACAAATGAACTCATTTACAGAACAGAAATAGAGTCACAGATGTAGAAAACAAACCTATAGTTATTGGGAGGAAAGTGGGGCGGCGGGGGGAAGGAGGAAAATCCTTTCCTCCTGGTAGGATTGACATATATACTATACACACTATTATATATAAAATAAATAATAAGGACCTACTGTATGGCACAGGGAACTCTTCTCAATACTCTATAATGACCTATATGGGAAAAGAATCTTTAAAAAAGTGGATATATGTATAACTGATACACTGTACACCAACTATACTCTAATTTTTAATTTAATTTTTAAATTTTTATTAATTTTAACTTTAATTTTATTAAAAAATAAAATGAAAAACATTTGCTGGAATGAGTTCAAACATGTAATCTCGAGATCATGAAATATGAAGGCAACCCTTGAAGCCTGCTCCCAAGGGCTCCCAATGCCAATTCATTCATTATCCACACCAACAAAAAGGTGATAGTCTTCAAAACCATCAAAATTATGGTTCTTCTCTGCCTAGAGTACCCTCAATCACTGTGCATTATCTGTAGGATAAGTACAGATTTCTTAACCAGCTGTACAAATTTCTCTCAAATCTCATTTTGTGCCATTCTTTACCAAGTATCCTTCATTCCAGCCATGGATGATTCCCAACTTGGAATCACCTCTGGACCTCTTAAAAAATGTACTGCTTGGGCCTTCCCCTGGACTGATTAAATTTGCATCAATATGTTTTTAAAGCTTTCCAGGTAATTAAAATGTGTAGCAAAGATTGAGAACCCAATCTAATTGTTTTTGAAATCTCCATTTGGAGGCTCCTAGAAATCGTCTGTACTGACTGCTCTCTCTCTCTAAAAGAAATGGTGGGGTACAGCTTAACTTGGGTCAAGTTATTACTTCTGTAACATTTATTAGTTCCAAATTATTTTTAAAGGCTTTATCCAGAGGATTAAAAAAATCACAGAACATAGATTAATCTCTCATTCAGGAAAAAATTCTTTTCCAATCACATCACATTCTTTCTCCATATCATAACGAATTCACTAGGGTAGAAATAACAAGAGCTATGGCATCCCTTGTTTACTTTGGTTCCGGTCGGCAAGTACGGAGTCATCAGGTATTGTTTAAATTTAGGTTGAGCAAAATGACTGTTATTCTCCTGTCAGAGTCTGGCTAGCCAACTAACACGGGAAACTGATGCTAAGAAACAGCGTTTGAAACAGCGTTCATGCGGGCACAGCACACGGAGCTCAGTCTGGTGCTCTGTGCTGGTGAGACGGGTGGCTGTGAAGGTGCTGCCCTCAATATGGCAGCAAAACTGGAAAACTCAGCAGTGGCTGCAGGACTGGAAAAGGTCAGTTTTCATTCCAATCCCAAAGAAAGGCAATGCCAAAGAATGTTCAAACTACCACACAAATGCACTCATCTTACACGCTAGCAAAGTAATGCTCAAAATTCTCCAAGCCAGACTTCAACAGTACTTGAACCAAGAGCTTGCAGATATTCAAGCTGGATTTAGAAAAGGCCGAGGAACCACAGATCAAATTGCCAACACCCGCTGGATCATAGAGAATTTCAAGAGAATTCCAGAAACACATCTACCTCTGTTTCATTGACTACACTAAAGCCTTTGACTCTGTGGATCACAACAAACTGGAAAATTCTCGAAGAGATGGGAATACCAGACTACCTTACCTGCCTCCTGAGAAATCTGAATGCAGGTCAAGAAGTAGCAGTTAAAACCCAACCTGGAACAATGGACTGGTTCCAAATCGGGAAAGGACTACATCAAGGCTGTGTATTGTCGCCCTGCTTATTTAAATTATATGCAGAGTACATCATGTGAAATGTCAGACTGGATGAAGCAAAAGCTGGAATCAAGATTGCTGGGAGAAATATCAATAACGTCAGATATGCAGATGACATCACCCTTATGGCAGAAAGCAAAGAAGAACTAAAGAGCCTCTTGATGAAAGTTAAAGAGGAGAATGAAAAAGTTGGCTTAAAACTCAATAGTCAGAAAACTAAGATCATGGCATCTGGTCCTATCACTTCATGACAAATAGATGGGGAAACAATGGAAATAGTGACAGACTTTATTTTTGCAGGCTCCAAAATCACTGCAGATGGTGACTGCAGCCACAAAATTAAAAGAAGCTTGCTCCTTGGAAGAAAAGCTATGACCAACCTAGACAGCATATTAAAAAGCAGAGACATTACTTTGCCAACAAAGGTTCGTCTAGTCAAAGTTATAGTTTTTCCAGTAGTCATGTATGGATGTGAGAGTTGGACTATGAAGAAAGCTGAATGCCAAAGAACTGATGCTTTTGAACTGTGGTGTTGGAGAAGACTCTTGAGAGTCCCTTGAACTGCAAGGAGATCCAACCAGTCCATCCTAAAGGAGATCAGTCCTGGGTGTTCATTGGAAGGACTGATGCTGAAGCTGAAGCTCCAATACTTTTGGCTACCTGGTGCAAAGAACTCATTGGAAAAGACTCTGATGCTGGGAGAGATTGAAGGTGGGAGGAGAAGAGGACACGAGTAGATGAGATGGTTGGATGGCTTCACCGACACGATGGACATGAGTTTGAGTAAGCTTGCTCCTTGGAAGAAAAGCTATGACCAACCTAGACAGCATATTAAAAAGCAGAGACATTACTTTGCCAACAAAGGTTCGTCTAGTCAAAGTTATAGTTTTTCCAGTAGTCATGTATGGATGTGAGAGTTGGACTATGAAGAAAGCTGAATGCCAAAGAACTGATGCTTTTGAACTGTGGTGTTGGAGAAGACTCTTGAGAGTCCCTTGAACTGCAAGGAGATCCAACCAGTCCATCCTAAAGGAGATCAGTCCTGGGTGTTCATTGGAAGGACTGATGCTGAAGCTGAAGCTCCAATACTTTTGGCTACCTGGTGCAAAGAACTCATTGGAAAAGACTCTGATGCTGGGAGAGATTGAAGGTGGGAGGAGAAGAGGACACGAGTAGATGAGATGGTTGGATGGCTTCACCGACACGATGGACATGAGTTTGAGTAAGCTCTGGGAGTTGGTGATGGACAGGGAAGCCTGGCATGCTGCAGGGGTTGCAAAGAGTTGGACACAACTGAACGACTGAACTAAACTGAACTGATAACACTTTGGTTTTCTCAAAACACACATTTATATCAAAAGAGAATTCTGCCTCCATTGACACAGTATACTTTAGTTCTCACATACTACAGAAGCAAGAGTTCTCATCATAGTCTTAAGACTGGTAGATATGTTTGAGTGACTTGAAGGACACGAAGAAAATAATCTAGCATCGATTTTTAAGATTTCTAAATGAATAGGAAGTAAATAGAAAATTTTTATGAGCTTGGACAGAAGAAAAAGTATAGAAATGAGGGTGGTATCCTTTTTAGAGTAGATAACCTCCAAATGAGGTAGAGATGCACCAGAGTTGTTATAAGCTTTTTGAAAAGGCATTATACAGTATGCAACACATGAGATTCAATAGAAAAAGAGAGACACAATGAAGTTCTTTTGATCAAAAACTAAAGTTATTTTAAGGAGTAGCTTGAGACTATTTAAACCTCACCAATGAAGACATGTGAGAACAAAGAATCACAAAAGCCAAGCTCAATTCTGCCATCTACTGCCTGGAGCAGAGACCATGGGATGTTGGGACTTGAGTCCCCAAGATATTTGCTGGAGCACCAATACCCACTTAGACAAGGATGGAGAGAAGTCACTGAGATACTGCCCAGGATATGCAACAAGGCTTGCATCAACAAATAACAAACACTAGGATCAATTCAACACTGTGGATAATTAAACCAAGTCAGGGTTTCTAATGTATCTATATCAAATGTATAACATTGCATTCCACTGCTTTTTAAAGCTTCATCACTCCTGGACCTGTACAATGTCTTCAAATGCTCAGCAACATTGTGGAAAGACAGTTGTACCTTTTTTCAGTTTTCTCACAGACCTGAAAGTAACACAATCTTTACTCACTGTTTCAGGGATGATGGATCTTCAGATATTGCAGTAGGGAACTGGGTACAAGCATTCTAGGTTTTCTGTGTGTTCCACTATTAGGAACGTAGTCTTTAAAGAGCAAAAAAAAAAGAAATGAAGAATAACTTTAAAATTTGTGTAGTTTTGCCTCCCTGAAAAACTGACTCCTTTTTTATATTTTTCCTTGAGTTGTATTTTCACAACAAAAATTCATAGCATATTATATTTGTAGTCAACAATAATGGACTCAGATTTTTCCATAAGATGGTACAGAAAAACTTCAATGTGTGTTTTGGAGAATCCATAGCTAGTGTTCCTATCTGGAATAAAGGGCAAGGAATTACATTTTTAATTTCCATCTCTAGAATCCTAATTCAGATAGTATTAATAAGAAGAAACACTGATCAACTTTAGCCTAGTAACTCTGAAATTATCATTTGTGGCTGATCTCTTGTTAGTTGCCTGGACTTTAAAGGAAGAAGTAAAAATTATGCAAAAATTGATGGGGAAGTTGTGGTTAAGAGCCTAGGCTTGTAGTCAGGAAAGCATGGGTCTAACTTCTGGCTCTATTGCTCATGAATTTTTAACCTTATCAAGCCCAGCTTCCTTCTTTTAAAAACCTCCATTATAGGATTGTTATGAGGATTAAATGAGATCACACAGGTAAAGAACATAGAACAGTGCTGGCACAAAACAAACCCTTAATAAATAATTGTTGTCATTACTGGTTTTTGATAATATAACCATAACCCTGTATCTTTTGTGATGCTTCATGGTTTCAAAAAGTTTTGCTTCAATTAGATCACTTGATTAGTTTCACTTAATTTCATAAGGCTCTGGAAAAAGTAGGTACAATCATCTTCCTCCTCTCTTCCAACCCACCATTTTACAGACAAAGCAACTGAGACTTAAAGAAGTCAAGCGGTTTGCCCAAGAGAGCATATTTGGCTTGGCAGCTGCAATGATACCTTGGAACTCATATCTGGCTCTTCTGATGCCCCTGCAGCTGGTCTGAAGCGAGAAAGTCTGAGCCTGTAAGAAAGTCTGAAGAGTGCCCAATCTTGCTCAAGCTGGTATTAGTGCAGAACATTATAAGCCTGTTTAGTTTTATCCTACTCTTTACATATCCCCAGGCAGAGGGTTTTAGTTACAAAGAATTTTCTGAATCTTTAAGGAACAAGGTTGGTAATAATGGGATAATAATCCACATCCAAATGTACGAATCAGATGGATACATGCTTTGTGAGCATTTAACAAATGCTTAGATTGTTCTCACGTAAAACCCCAAATGGCACCTGGACCTGATGGTGCTGCTTTTCTGAAGACATCTCCAGGACCTTGAAACCACGTCGTGTGTACACAGATGCCCTTCGCACAGGAGACCTCTGGCTCTAGTACCTCTCCTCTCACCACTGCCCAGAAGTTCATGCCACTCACCCCTGTCCACACTAACCCTCTGCCTGAAGCGCCTTCCCCATCCCCTGCCTCCACCTTCTGCAATACAGGCTTCAAGGCCAAGCTCAGACAGCACCGCATCTGCTAGACTCACCTTCACCAATCTCCCTTTCAGGAAGAATGTCTTTTTCATCAGTACTACCACGGCAGTTTATTACATTCCTCTTTATCGCACTTACACTTTATCATTAATGTTTGTTTGAGTTTCTATATTCTCCAATGGACTGAAATCTCCTTAAGGGCAAAAAATCATACATCATTCAATTTTATAGCAGAAGTACCTGGAACACAAATGCTTGAACTATGAAATATACTGGTCTTAAAAGCTACAGGTGACATGTTAAAGTTAGCTAATATTCTATTTCACCCGCTAATAAAAATAGATCTCTGCCAATCTCCACGGGTCTGTTTTGAAAGATTCTACACAATTGGCAAGTGCTGATCAAAAGGTAGACTCATCATCAAGAAAGAGGGAGAAACTGCCACAAACTGATTGAAAGTGAAAGTGTGAAAGTCACTCAGTCGTGTCCGACTCTTCGCAACCCCATGGACGAGTGGGTAGCCTTTCCCTTCTCCAGGGGATCTTCCTAACCCAGGGATCGAGCCCAGGTCTCCCTCATTGCAGGCGGATTCTTTACCAACTGAGCCACAGGGGAAGCCCACACCCTGATTGGGAACTGAAACATGAAGGAATTGATACCGTGAATTACGTTCCAAAAACAAAAAATATCTCCATTTGGGTTTTCAGCAAATGTTCCTAAATAAAACAGGGTGTGTAATGTATTTAATACGCTGTGTGTTGTACACTCATTGCATGACTTTGAGAAAAATGAAGGAATTAAAAATTTTCTCTTTTTCCTAAATCTCAAACACCTGTTAGTGTCTCTGTTAAGCACATTTTAGGGCTATCGTATCAAATACTAGAGTCTTGTTTGTAGTGTGGTTCATGAAAGAATTCAGAAAGTATGGTATCCAGGATAAAATATGCACCTTTCAGATAACAGTCTTTTAAGTGCCTTATCTTAGAGGAGCAGGAAATCTTAACCTTCTCCCAATGGTCATAAATTAATAACTTTTTTAGCCTTTTAAAATTTTGTTTAAATCTCTTAACTTGGGGTAGACTTTAAATCTAGTCTTCACCAACTCAAATTTCAAATTATATATACACCTATCCTTGAAGCTGTTTTTTCCCCCTCCATTGTTTTCTTAATTTTTTTGAATTATCATTAATCTACATGCTCACAAACTCATTTGGCACTTACCCCCACATTCTCATGAAGATTTAATTTTAAAAGTTTTGCAAACCAGTTCTTTCTCCAAGATAATAACGCTCCCAGATGTGTTTATTGAGTCGGTTATATTTTTGAAAGAAATATGCCATTTCATAGCTGTTTCTTTGGTAAATTTCTGGTAATCACCATGAAATGTAAGATGATAGAAGAGGTGGGGGAAGGTTAGCAAATAGCTGGGGAGAAGAAACACTGGTTATCACATGTTTGCAAAGAATAATCCTCGAGATCCAAAACCTTCACAGCTCTTTTTGTCCTTGTGCTCCGGAGTGAAAACAGTCTACATGAAGCAGAAGCAAGCCCACTGGGCTCATGAATAACTTGCATTCTTCGGCTGGAGAGCAGCCAATTACCCTGGGACCAAATTCCTGTTTACTCTGCAGTGAATGTGGGAGACAAGCCGGCTGCCAGTAGGTACTAAGGCGGTAAAAACACAGCCAGAGGCTGTCACAGCGAGGAAATCACAGGGCAAGTCAATCTGTGAACTTCACGGACAGAGATAAACACTGTGCAATGGAGCTCAAATGGTGGCCTTGCCTACAAGGAAAAAAATCTGGGTTGAGAAGCCCCTCTTAAGAGTCTGGTAAAATACTATATTTGCATAATGAGAGGGACATCATTGTTCCCCTACTGGCTCTTTCTTACAATCAGTAGACTTCAAAGCTTTCTTCCCAAAGGATTACTGATTCAGTATTTGGCAGAAATGCAAGTTTGTTTCATTCTGATTCTCCTGTTCACCTTGATATTATCTGGTCCAGAAAGAATTAAAGCCAAAAGGACAACATTTGGGGTCAAATTCTAAGCATCCCTCCTACAATCTGGAAACGAGGACAGCCCTTTATGCTACTGTGCTATGCGTATGATATTGTGCTGGTTTTAAAGCGGCCATGTGCAGTGTTCCAAGGACTTGAGACTGCTCAGGCCTCTTATACGCACTCAGAACTTGAGTAATTTTTGAACAAGGAGAAAAAAAAGAGGACTGCCAAAATCATTAGTTTGCCCACATCCACAAAGAGTGTGCTCTTATTCTCCACGGAGGACGTTTACTTTTTAAATCTTAAGAATTACAAAGTGACTCCTGGTTCACTGGGACCTCGCTGTCATATCCATAAGTCCCATATTGTGAGTTTTACAGTTGTTTGGATACAAAACTGATTTTTTAAAATATTGGCTAGAGGATGGGATGGTATTAAACTGATCTCCGATGCCATGGTTAGTCATATTATAGTATGGTTGCAATGTAGTGGAAAACTGAATGCATCTACCTCATGTCATATTTTGGAAGACATTGGAGGTATTTTTCCATGTTTTATCAGGAAACGTGAAAAACAGTCTGCCAGGCCCCCAATCCAGAAGCTCTATCCATTAGCACTTTAAATCTAGTCAGATGGAATGTACACATTGTGCTGGGAGGTCTGCATGTCTGGGAAAGATGAGCAAAACAATATACCAACAGAGGACACATATTCAACGGGTCGGATTAAACTCAAGGCCTTAAAAGGAAGCAATCTTTTAAAGGTTATGATGTTGTCATCATCATGCATTTAGATTTATCAGTGAAAATACATGTATTTTTTCATCCTTTGGTTCAGATTGTGTTTCCCTTCTTTGAAGCAATAGAGACACTAATAAAGAGATTACTCATGTCTGTGTGTCATTCAGATAACAACTAGGTCATTTTCCAGTTTTTCTCAAAAGCATTATTTTCTTTCTGATATAATTTTCTCTCTAGAGAAAGGCCATGGTAATTTCTAAGTTTTCCTGCATCACAACTGGAAAAAAAAATCAGTTAAGTTTCCCAGTATGGAAGCCCAACAGGTTGAACGGTATTTAGAACTTTTCATTTATTTCTTTCTCTTGTCCCTGTCTGTACTACCCCATATTCTCCTGGTGACAGTGGTTCTGAAGGGACATGGAAGAACATGGTTGTTCTTGTCATCACTTTCAAAAGTTAGGAGTGACCTAGTTTCCATTTGGAGTCAACTGTGAGCATCAGACACGAATTTATCTTGATCCTTTTGTTTTTGTGATACCACTTGAGATAACGAGTTCTATGTTCCATATGAGAGAAAAAAATTATTTATCTTTTATTACTGGAGTTAATAGGAACAGAAGGGAACGCTCCAGGTCCCTGGTTTACTATCCTGAGGAGTCAGACCTGGATCTCGCCTTGAAACAAGGGACTCTGGGTAGCTAAGGAATATTGTTCTGTTATTTTTAACTCAATTGCCTTTCCTCTCCAAGGAAGAAGCTGTGTCTTTGTGTTTTCAGCACTCAAACAGTACCTGGAATATCCTAGGCCCACAATAACTGTGTCTTAGGAAATGATGGATGGATGATTATCTGTCTTGAGGAACTAGAGGGAATGCAAGTGAGACAATATCACTATGTTATAATTTTGACAAGAATACAATACATTCCTCTACTAAATTCCCAACTCTTGAATTTCCCACAAAGCTATTAATTGATAAATATTGATTACATTTCAGAAATCACCCCTTCCTATTTTACTTTTAAAACATGCTTCTTATTTTGCATGCATTCTTTTGCTTTAATTAAAAGCTGAAGTAGAAATATTAGACATGAGGTAAAAAAAATCATAAAGCTGAAGAATGTGAATCCATTAGAAACTACTTAACTGGGGTTTTTCAGTTACATAGGTCAGGCGCTTTTGTGTCTTTTGATGTCTGTTATTATCTTGATAGTTTTAGTTTCTATTACTGTGTATGTTAGTGATTTAAGCTGGGTTTTTAAGTGTCATTTAATTAAGAAGATCTATTCATTCCCAAATCTTTGGCAGAACGGATTAAGATTTCTGTAAGTAAAGTAATAATTACCAGTAATAGAAATGTAAAGAACCATTGTAAGCAACTGGCAACAACTCTTCCCAAAACTGGAACAGATTTAATATCTAAGTAGATCTTTTGTCTATTTAGCCTGGCACTGAAATAAATGCCCAGTATTGCCCAGGCAGCTGCTTAGGATTCAGATTATGAGGGGTCTGTATTCCATCTGAAAACAAGCAAAATGGATAATCCTGAATTTCAGTGCTCTTGAAAATTTTTTGGTTCAAATAGAGGTCGTTGTCAATTTTTCACTGATACTGTACAGCCAGTTCTCATAAAATGCACTGGCATGGATGCCAAGGAAGGGGAAGCTAAAATAACAATGAAAGTCTGAGGAAAAAAGAGGTTTGTTTCCTGCCCCCAGTGTGGACAGAAGGAGGCTTTCAAGCTTAGAGGGAGAAGTGAGATATTAGACTCCAAGGCATTTAAAATATTTCTACTAAATTCTGGCGATGGGGAAAGTGACATGTGTTGACCTGTCACAGGAGGATCCATTTATCCAAGGTGCACTTAAAGGGCTGATATGGCTGCAACACTGATTCGCCTAAATCCAGAAATCTGACAGACTTGTTAGATTGTTGAAGGTGCATCTCTTTATTTATGGCTGTGCTGGTCTTCATTGCTACACGTGGGCTTTCTCTAGTTGCGGCAAGCCGAGGCCACTCTTGCTGCAGTGCATGGACCTCTTGTCGCCATGACTTCTCCTATTGCCAAGCATGGGCTCTAGAGCACAGATCAGCAGCTATGGTGCATAGGCTGAATGGCTCCATGGCATGTGGTATCTTCCTGGACCAGGGATTGAACCTGTATCCCCTGAATTGGCAGGAGGATTTTTAACCAGTGGACCACCAGGGAAGCCCTGAAAGTGCATTTCTCACAAATGCTGTCAACAGCACAGAGAAAGCATCATTATATATGTTGCAGCATTACCTTCTTCATAGCAACAGTCTGATTTACGAAATTTCTACAATATTGCATTTCAAGATTACCCATTGCATGGAATTTATCTTGGAGCTCTTATACTTCTTTACTAAATTAGATTTGTTCTTTTAGTAGCTCAATAAAGTACTGCTCTTACTAAAACAGTGTCATACCATGACTCCAAACTTATTAACTGCTTCCTTTATAAATACTAATCAAAATGCCCATAGAAAGTATAGGTTAGTAGACTCTAAAAGACATTCACTCCTTTCCACATGTCCTGTCCCTCTAGGATTTCTTTTTTCCAGTAAGATCATTGATAATCATGCAACATCTCAATAAGTGTTGCATTTGAATCCCAGATTGCCTTTTACTTAGCTCTGGGACATCAGGATGTTTATTCAACCCTTCTGACGTTGGTTTCCTCACCTGTAAAATGAATTAATACTGTTTGACATATAATAATAGCTCAATATTGACATATAATAATAGCTCAATATCAGTGACTCCCAAAATAGAAATTCTACCCACACTTCTATCTTGTTCAGCCAATTGCTCTGGCTCAGTTATAATGCGGTTAGGGTTAGGGTTTTAGTGCTAGGGTTAGGGTTAGGGTTAAAGATTCTATGGGCATCTTAGGCTTCACAAAGATGCTGCAAATCAAACATATCATATTCTTTCTGAAAACAGGTTCTATTATTTCCATTTTCTAAATTTGCTATAATTCTTAAATCCAAGCAAAAATCAGAAGTTCTAGTTGTATCCCCAACCTTGGTTCAGTTGCCACATAGTTTTCTAACTTCTGGAGCAAGGAGATTAAATAGTTAGATCACAAATCCAAAAGACTGGTGCATAATTCTCAGTCTGCAAAGAAAACTGCATGGAAAATTTACAACTGAGTGTTCAGGGGAAAAAAATGCCTTGCCCTGAACCTGCTCCAGAAAGTTCATTATCTTTTCCTGTATCACTGTTTATTTCTTAGCAAGTACTGTTTACATTCATTTATATACCCCCAAACACAAGCAAGTATGACTGCTAAGTAAGATCATGACATTAAACTTCTTGTTTAATGCTTCTTCATTATGGTTTTTGCTAGAAGTTAACGAACAGTTTATGCTTAGTCTCTTAGTGGCAATTAAAAAAAAAAAGAAATAAACACTAAATCCTCTGTGAGCCACAGAAATAAATCAAGATGTCTTAACCTCAGAATGAGAAATAAAGATAAAACTTACTCTTCAGACCGAACAGAGATTTTCAAATTATAGGAGAGACACTGAAAAGACTGAATCCCCAAATATGGTGAGCTTAGTCTAAAATGCAAAAATTAAATGTCCAAGCATTAATAAAAGATTGGAACTCTACATTTGAAGAAAAGAATATGAACATTTTTTATTGTACTGAGACCCTTTCACATATAACTTCATCCAGCCAAGAGAGCACAGATATTTTTCAGTACTTTTAGAAGAACTTATATGCTCTAGATGCCAGGCTAGAATTCAACCAAGATGGTCCTTTACTTTGAAAATAGAGTATTCAGACTTGTCTTCTGGCATCCCAGAGCCAACCGCGCTGGCTCGGATGCTGCTGCTGGAGTGTTTCCAGGCAGGGCAAAGGCTTCTTGGAAAACTGCTCTGGTCAGGTGCTGCTATTGTTGAGTCACTCAGCTGTGTCTGACTTTTTGTGACTCCACAGACTGCAGCCCACCAGGCTTCTCTGTCCATGGCATTCATCAGGCAATAATACTGGACTGGGTTGCCATTCCCTTCTCCAGGGGAATCTTCCCGACCCAGGGGTTGAACCCGGGTCTCCTCCATTGCAGGCAGATTCTTTACGGTCTGAACCAGCAGGCAAGTCATTTGCCGAGCACCTAATGCAATACTGAGACAGTCCAAGGCTCAGGGCTGTCAGGCAGCATAAGACATGCCTGGCCAGGAGGAAGACTAGAACCTAAACATGCCACTGACAAAACTTAATGCAGAGCAAGAAGAACCCTGATGAGCCAGTCAACTCTCCCTTCCCCACTGCTTTTCCCACTTCCTGCCAAATAATGAAATGAGTTATTGATATGCTCTCCCCTTTGTCTCTTTTTCCTTTTGGAATAATTAACATTTAGATGTTCTCTCTTACCATAAATAAATTTACTTGTTTCTGAAGCTCATCTGGAAAAGTCAAAATCCAGCCAAGTCATCAACATTTCACAGGAGTTGTTTTCTCAATTTCCATGGCAGAAGGTCACACAAGGAGAATTCTTATGAGCTGTAACTAATTATGCAGGCACAAGGTGAAAAGGGAGGAGGCTAGATTCATTTTTCCTGTTTGGATCTCAAGTGCACAAAGATGGGGTAATCCTACCTCTCTGTTCATTTTATGCTATGATCCCAGCTTCATGCAAAGTCTCATCGTTTAATATTTTTTTTCTCTTCATTCCCTATTCATATTCCCATTTTCCTCCCTCCTATACAGATACCCACTCTACTTTGTTGAATGTGTCAGTTATGTATGTATCTCTAAAAAATGATTCAGTTCAGTTCAGTCACTCCATCATGTCTGACTCTTTGAGACCCCATGGACTGCAGCATGCCAGGCTTCCCTGTCCATTACCAACTCCCAGAGCTTATTCAAACTCGTGCCATCCAACCATCTCATCCTCTGTCTTCCCCTTCTTCTCCCACCTTCAATCTCTCCCAGCATCAGGGTCTCCTCCAATGAGTCAGTTCTTCGCATCAGGTGGCCAAAGTATTGGAGCTTCAGCTTCAGCATAAGTCCTTCCAATGACTATTCAGGACTGATTTCCTTTAGGATGGACTAGTTTGATCTCCTTGCGGTTCAAGAGGACTCTCAGGAGTCTTCTCCAACATCACAGTTCAAAAGCATCACTTCTTCGGCCTTCAGCTTTCTTTATGGTCCAACTCTCACATCCATACATGACTACTAGAAAAACCATAGCTTTGACTAGATGGACATTTGTCAGCAAAATAATGTCTCTGCTTTTTAGTATGCTATCTCAGTTTGTCATAGCTTTTCTTCCAAGGAGCAAGCATCTTTTAATTTCATGGCCATGAAACTAAAAAACGATTGCTATGTATCAAATCATGTTACTGTCACTCCTACCACAAGTTCATAAGCAAGACTTTTTCCTCCCTTTCAAAAAATGAGACGATCTCCCCAGTTTCAGGGGGTCAACATGACCCCCACCAATGCCTCAGAGGTGGGGACCTTGCAAAGTACTAAAGGAAAGAGGATTATATTTGAGAATTAAGATCAAATAGTATTTGCCTTACTACGTTTTGGACTTGCTTGAGATCCATCATCCCTTCCTTCCTTCTGATGTCTTCCTTTGGGAATAGGAATATCCATGCTATACCTGCTTGGGCTTCCTTGCTGCTCAGAGGGTAAAGAATCCACCTGCAATGCAGGAGACCCTGGTTCAATCCCTGGGTTGGGAAGATTCCCCTGGAGAAGGGAATGGTTGCCCACTCCAATATTCTTGCCTAGAGAGTCCCATGGAAAGAAGAGCCTGGTGGGTTACATTTCCTGGGGTTGCAAGGATTTGGACATAACTGAGTGACTAATCACACATACCTGCATACCATTGTATTTTGGAAACACGTTAACACGTCCAGTTCTACAGCTCACATCTGGAGAAGAATTTTGCCTCAGGATGAATCATACTTTAAGTCTCAAACATACCCAACTTCTGTGATATTTAGATAAAACTTTCAAGTTTAGAGTTGACGCTGGAATGTGTTAAGACTTTGGGAGCTATTGGAATGAAATAACTGTATTGCGCGGGATAAGGACACAAATGTGGGGTGGAGGCTTAGGGTGGAATGCTGTGGACTGAGTTATGCCCTCCCCAATTCATATGTTGAAGGCCTAATCCCCAATGTGACTGTATCTGGAGCTAGGGTCTTCAGGAAGTAATTAAGGATGCTGCTGCTGCTGCTGCTAAGTCGCTTCAGTCGTGTCCGACTCTGTGTGACCCCAGAGATGGCAGCCCACCAAGCTCCGCTGTCCCTGGGATTCTCCAGGAAAGAATACTGGACTGGGTTGCCATTTCCTTCTACAATGCATGAAAGCGAAAAGTGAGAGTGAAGTCGCTCAGCCGTGTCTGACTCTTCGAGACTACATGGACTGCAGCCCACTAGGCTCCTCTGTCCATGAAATTTTCCAGGCAAGGATACTGGAATGGGTTGTCATTTCCTTTTCCAGAGGATCTTCCCAATCCAGGGATTGAACCCAGGTCTCCTGCACTGCAGGCAGATTCTTCACCGACTGAGCTACAAGGGAGGTGAGGCCCTAGTCCAATAGGACTGTAGCCTTATAAGAGGAAGGTATTCTCTATCTCTCTCTCCTTCCTTTCCTCTCACCCACCCTCCCTCCTCCCCACGTGAGACAGCAGCCATCTCCAAGCCAAGAAGAGAGCTCTCACTAGAACCCAACCATGCTGCTACTATGATCTTAGACTTGCAGCCTCTAAAACTGTGAGAAAACATATCTCTACTGTTTAAGCTACCCATTCAGGGGTATTTTGTTATGACAGCCAGACTTGGCTAATATAATCTTAATATAATTTTGTGTCCCTATGTGTTTTAATTTATATAAATGGTAATATGCTAGAGCATAAGTTGTTTCTTCCTGTTCGTCACTTCACATTGACTTTCTAGATGTATCCATGTGGCTGTATGTATATCGGAGCCACGAATACTGACTGCAGCGGAGTGCTCCAGTGTATGTTTCCAAAGGATCCTTTATCTGTTCTAGTAACAGATCCCTGGTAGCACGCTACCACAATCAGGGATGAGGTGAATATTCTAATATATAACCCCTAACAGCTTTTTTGAATATGCCAAAGCCTTTGACTGTGTGGATCACAATAAACTGTGGAAAATTCTGAAAGAGATGGGAATACCAGACCACCTGACCTGCCTCTTGAGAAATCTATATGCAGGTCAGGAAGCAACAGTTAGAACTGGACATGGAACAACAGACTGGTTCCAAATAGGAAAAGGAGTATGTCAAGGCTGTATATTGTCACCCTCCTTATTTAACATATATGCAGAGTACATCATGAGAAATGCTCCGCTGGAAGAAGCACAAGCTGGAATCAAGATTGCCGGGAGAAACATCAATAAGCTCAGATACGCAGATGACACCAGCTTTATGGCAGAAAGTGAAGAAGAACTAAAAAGCCTCTGGATGAAAGTGAAAGAGGAGAGTGAAAAAGTTGGCTTAAAGCTCAACATTCAGAAAACTAAGATCATGGCATCTGGTCCCATCACTTCATGGGAAATAGATGGGGAGACAGTGGAAACAGTGTCAGACTTTTTTAGACTCCAAAATCACTGCAGATGGTGATTGCAGCCATGAAATTAAAAGACATTTACTCCTTGGAAGGAAAGTTATGATCAACCTAGATAGCATATTAAAAAGCAGAGACATTACTTTGCCAACAAAGGTCCGTCTAGTCAAGGCTATGGTTTTTCCAGTGGTCATGCATGGTTGTGAGAGTTGGACTGTGAAGAAGGCTGAGTGGTGAAGAATTGATGTTTTTGAACTGTGGTGTTGGAGAAGACTCTTGAGAGTCCCTTGGACTGCACAGAGATCCAACCAGTTCATCCTAAAAGAGATCAGTCCTGGGTGTTCATTGGAAGGACTGATGCTGAAATTGAAACTCCAATACTTTGGCCACATCATGCAAAGAGTTGACTCATTGGAAAAGACCCTAATGCTGGGAGGGATTGGGGACAGGAAGAGAAGGGGACGACAGAGGATGGGATGGCTGGATGGCATCACCAACTCGATGGGCATGAGTTTGGGTAAGCTCTGGGAGTTGGTGGTGGACAGGGAGACCTGGCGTGCTGTGATTCATGGGGTCACAGAGTCGCACGCGGCTGAGTGACTGAACTGAACTGAATAGGTTCCTATGGAGTAAATCCATAGAAGTACACAAATTTTGGCTCCAGTAGTATATATGGATCAAATTTCCCTCCACGCTGCCAGATTGCTTTTCAAATGGTCACACCAGTCTGCATTTCCTTGGGGGAGTTAAGAGTTTCTATTCTCAGCAACATTTGGCATCATCCAACCCTCTACTTTTTGCCAATTTGATGTATATAAATTAGGAATTTTTAAATTCTCATTTATTTATTCTCCAATTATTACTGACATGGACATCTCTTAAACATGTTAACCACTAGGGTCTACTCTTCTGAGACTTGCTATTTCATATTCTTTTCCCCTTTTCTATTGTGTGTTGTCTCTCCCTCTCTGGTTCACAGTTACTCCGTAAAAACACTAGATAATAACACTTTTTCACTTTTAGACATCATAATTGTTCCCAGTCAGTCTGTTCTCAATTTTGTGGAACAGAAATCCTAATTGTGCTATAGGCAAATTCATGTTAAGATAAGACATTTAAAGCTTAAGTCACAAAAATACCTTTCTTTATTTTCTTTACAAACTTCATAGCATCAGCTCTCACTCAGTCCATTCTAATTTTTTTATATATAGTATGAATTATTTATTTTTCTCTACCCAGTAAGATGATTTTTCCCAATACCATCTAATAATTCATCCCCTTCTCCATGTTTCAGAGAGACCACCACTAGCATGTGCCAATTTCTCAGTCATAAATAAGATGTTCTAAGTTCCCTTTCTTTCATTGGCATAACGTTCCTGTGACAGACCTCTCCTTTTATTATTGATTGTTCATAACTGATAAAGTAACTCTCTCTTTTCTTGCAAATTTATCTTTTCATGCAAATTTATTCCATATAAATTTTAAATCAATTTGTCAAAAGCTCCAAAAATAATCCTATCAGAAAATTTATGAAAAGTGCCTTAAGTACAAACCTAATTTGATGGCAGCTGGCATCTTCAAAATCTTGTGTCTCTCCATAAATGAAGATGATCTATTCCATTTAGTAACATTTTCTTATGTCTTTTAATAGAGTTTTAAAATATTCTCCATAAAGATCTTGTCCATTCTTTGTCTTATAAACACAGTGACATATTCTTCAGTCATAAAAAAGAATAAGATTGTGCTATTTGTTACAACATGAGTGGACCTACAGAGTATTACACTAAGTGAAATAAGTTAGAGAAACATAAATATCTTTTATGATTTCACTTGTATATGAAAACCAAAAAACAAAACCAATGAACAAACATAACAAAACAGAAAGAGAGTAACAGATACAGAGAACAGATAGATGGTTTCTGGATTAGAAGGATGAGTGAAATAGGTGACAGGAACTAGTTGGCACAAACTTCCAGTTACAAAATAAATAAATCATGGGAATAAAATGTAGACCATGGGGAATACAGTTAACAATATTGTAATAACTTTGTATAGTGACAGATGATAACTAGACTTACCATTATGATCATTTGTAACGTATAGAAATATCAAATCCCTGTGTTGTACACTAGGAACTGATGGTGTTGTACATCAGTTATACTTCAAAAAAGAAGGAAAGAGGAAATAAAGAATCGCTTTATAATCTAGTATGTGGTTAATTTTCCTAAATATTTTTGTATGCTTGAGAGAAGTATATATCCTCTAAATTTGGGGTACACTTTTCTATTAATTGATTGCACTTATTTGTGTTGTTTGAATCCTACACATGTATGTATTTCTGATCATTGGTCTTCTCAGTTCATGAATTCCTAAAAGAACTTAAAATTTTTTCTTGAAGATTTTCCTAAGAGATATGTTAAAATCTTTTACTCAATGATTTATTTTGTCGATTTCTCTCTAAGTTCTGACAGTTTTCACTTTATGTATTTTGAGGCCATTTTATTAGGTGTATACAATTTTCACAAGTGCTAACTTAAACCTTTTGTCTTTATGTAAGTATCCCCTTTATCCTTAATGGTTTCTTTCTTTAAAGCCTATTTTGACTTATTTTAATCTATGCCTTAATTTCTTTTAACAATATGAGATCATTCTCATTCAAGATCTCCTTAAATACTATTTTTGCCTTTTCTCCTCTTCTCCTGGGACTCTAATTACACATAGATTATAACTTTTCAAACATTTTCATTGAGGCCCACTGCAGCTGGAGAGCTGTGTTTTTCATTCTACCTGTGGTCATTCATTTGAATATTTACTATCGATTTGTCTGCTTAGGTATAGGTTCCTTTAAAACTCATAACATTAACATTAGTTAATAATTTCAGAAACTATACCTTTCAATTTCATAATTTCTACTTTTTATAGATTTTGATCACATTGGGTAAGTCTTTAATATTAAATCTCTATTTTATGTATTATTATAGTCATTTAAAGTATATCTGCTTAGATTTTTTTCTCTTGAATTTTAGTCATGTGGTTTTGTCTTTCAATGTGTCTAGTATTTTAAGATTGAATACTGAACTTTTTTACGTAAAAATTATGACTGTTACAGATGCTACTGTCTTCCTCCAGAAATATTTCACTTTCTACTAGGTTAACAGGATGGTACTGACCTTCATCCAACTAGAAATTATGCCAAATCAAAGCTGTATTTAGGCTCATTCTACTACTATCCACCCAGGTTTTTTCACCTGGGTACCTGGTATATTCCTTATGGTTACAAAGTCTAATTTTTGTTCCACAAGACTGCAAAAAAACTTCATTTTGCCTTTTGTGGCTTTCCAGACAGAGGGAAGTCAAATAGACCCAGAGTTTTCTGAATTGAGGAGCTAGAGATCTGAATCTGGGGAGACAAAAGTAGCTAAAATTTGTAGGACAGATTTTGAGAAAGGAGGGAGTTACAGGGAACAAGAACTCTGGTTAATTGCAGATAATATTTGACTGAGGAATGATTTATGAATACGCTATAGTACTGGTTCTCAACAGAGGGCAATTGTCCCTCCCATGGGAAATTTGTCAATGTCTAGAGACACTTTTGATTTCTATACCTGAAAGAATGATACAGACTCTTCTCATAACACTTAAGTTAGTAGATTTAAATCTGGACTTTAGATTAAATCTGGACTAGTAGAATTAAATCTGGACTTTAGGGGTGATGCATTTTCTGTTGGTATTTTCAGCACTTTGCCTAGTGTTTGGCAAATTGGAGATGAACAAACACATGCCTGAACAAATGAGTTAATGACTACTGAAGGAAATGATAAAGACAGGGGATATCAAAGAAGATGTTAGTTTTCTGGAGCTTTCCAAGGTTGAAGGAGGACAGTGGTTGTTGTGTATTTAATGAAGAATGAAACCTAAGAAATGGGGCTGAGAAACCCCACACATCTGAACACCAAGAGCTAGAAGGTAGTGGCTGCTAGCTGATCAGGAAGGTTGACATGCTGCTCATTCAGACTCTTATTGGGTACATATCTCTAGATATGTCTTTAAATCAAAGAGAATATAACAGTATTTGGTTAGTCTGACCCTTTTAGTGTATTCATTTGCTGTTTTATCTCTTTCCATGTTTCTTACTTGACAAGAAAGAATTATCATATCAAAGCCTGTAGCTCTCCAGCATCATGACAAAAATTTGAACTTGGTGTTTGAAGAACATAAAAGAAGCATGAAGGAAGAGATGAATAGTCAGATCCTCTGGTCATTAACTGCATTGTGGTGAGCTGGCCACTGAGGCCATCTGACCCTTGTTTTTCTAACGTGCAACTTGAGAATTAGATGTTTATTAAATTCCCTTCATATTTAATTTAATGGGCTTCCCATAATTTAATGGACTTCCCTGATAGCTCAGTTGGTAAAGAATCTGCCTGCAATGCAAGAGACCCCAGTTTGATTCCTGGGTTGGGAAGATCTGCTGGAGAAGGGATAGGCTACCCACTCCAGTATTCTTGGGCTTCTCTTGTGGCTCAGCTGGTAAAGAATCCACCTGCGATGCGGGAGACCTGGTTTCGATCCCTGGGTTGGGAAGATCCCTGGAGAAAGGAAAGGCTACCCACTCCAGCATTCTGGCCTGGAGGATTCCTTTGGGTAGCAAAGAGTTGGACATGACAGCGACTTTCACTTCATATTTAATAGTTGTTGATTCTTATTAAATATATGATATTGGCCAGTAAATATAAAAGGCGTGGTAGTTTAGGGTCTACTTTTACTTCCTCCTTCACTAACTTTGCAGTAGCTTTTCTAAAACAAAGAAATTTGCCTTTCTTCCCTTAATATGCTAATTTATTAAAGTCATCTGTCAGTATAATAGGACTGAGAATATCAACATACCCACAGTTCCCCCAGCCCTTTAGCAGAACTGAAGCAAAGATGAGAAGGGGTGCAGAGGACAAGAACTGGGTCACCTAATTTTCCAAGAAAAATAGTAGTAACAGAGGGAAAACTAAATTCCCATTGGGCTGTGTCTGATGGGAAACATTTTGGACTAAGGAAGATGGAGCTTAAAGAAGGAATATAGGCAGGAAAGTAACCAGGGAGACAAATGGAGATGAAGAATGATTATAGATTTGGGGAAATGGTCCACCAGTGAGTTTCATAAAGCTGGAGAATTAGAGAAGATAATGGTCAGTTTTGCTGTGAATTATATGCTTATATTTCTTCAAGAAATAAATGATTTTTTCTAAATTAAAAAAAAGTTTTTATGTTAGAATAATTCTAGATTTCTTAGAATAGTCACAAAAATAGTACAGAGAGTATGCATGTATCCCACACCTGGTTTCCCCTGTTAAGATTTCAGATTGCTGTGATCCATTCCTCACAGAGGATGAGCCAATGTGTGTATGCTCAGTCACTTCAGTTGTGTCTGACTCTGTCCGACCCTGTGGACTGTAGCCCGCCAGGCTCCTATGTTCATGGGGATTCTCCAGGCAAGAATATTGGAGTGGATTGCCATGCCCACCTCCAGGCGATCTTACTGACCCAAGGATCAAACCCATGTCTCTCACATCTCCTGCATTGGCAGGCAGGTTCTTTACCACTAGCACTACACCTGGGAAGCCTGATGAGCCAATATGCATACGCTATTATTAACTAGACCACGCTTTATCAAAATATCACTAGTTTTTCTCCAATGACCTTCACCTCTTCCAGGACACCACACAAGGTACACTGCATTTAGTTGTCGTGTCTCCTCAGGCACCTCTTGGCTGTGACAGTTTCCCAGACTCTCCTTGTTTTTGAAGGCCTTGACAGTTTTGAGTATTGCTCAGCTATTTTGTAGAATATCTCTCACTTTGGTTTTGTCTGATGTGTTTCTCTTGATCTCACTGGGGTTACCGATTTGGAAGGAAGACCACAGAGATGAAATGCCATCCTTACCACATCATATCAAGGGTACATGCTGTCGACATGACTCACTGTCGATGGTGTTGATTACCTGGAGGAGGCATTTGGTTGCCAGGTTTCTCCACTGTTGAGTTATTTTCCAGTTTCCTGTCCTGTACTCTTTGGGAGCAAGCCACTAAGTGTAGTCCACCCTTAAGGGGTGGAGAGTTCTATTCCACCTCCTCAAAGGGACAGTATCGACATGAATTATTTGGAATTTTTGTTATGGGAGATTTGTCTCTTCCTCCCCACTTATTTCTTAATTATTTATTTTTATTATTCTATTATTTATTATTTATGTGAGTATGGATGCATTTCATACTTTGGATAATTAATCCAAAAGTTATTAATTTTGTTATCCACATTCCTTTTTTGTGGTTGAATTACTTTTCTTGAACACATGCCCTGAGGAGCTCGTAACTGGTCAGGCTCCTGGGAGGTCTCTGCTGAGTCCAGAAGACTGACTTGGGAGAGGTTCCCTGTGAGCTCTTGTAACGTTCTCCACTTATATTATATTTTGTTCATAATCCGAGGACCAGGAGGCTTCTGTTATGGCAGTAAATCACTGCTTAGACATTCCATTCAGAGAAATCATATGCAACATCACGAACCCTTGACACTAGAGATTTTAGGTCCTACTCTTTAAGGATTTGGATGGCCCCAGAGGGTGGCTGAGAGAAGGCCTGAGTTCTTGACAGGCTACAACATAATCAGGACAAGATCATGAAGTGCATGCACATACTAACCTCTTGTTCCTCCATCTATTATTAGTCTTTTTAAACATAAATTTAAGATTTGATGCCATCCCAATGACCCTGAAACTTACATCCTGAAATGACAGGAAATTAGTCTTAAAAGATAAATATTGTCACGATGGCTATGTTTTTAAAGTGTGTCAGCAATACCAAAAGTATAACTTTAAAAAAAAGTTTTTTAATTGTTGTATAGATAAAAGGATACAGGACTGCTATAATAAATAACCTCAATATCTTAGTAGTTTAACACAATAAATGCCTATTTCCCACTTAGGCAAAGTCTGATATAGGAGGATTTCTGATGAGGGAGCTCTGTTGTATCTGGTCACATGGATGGGAAAGAGAGCGATGCACAAAAACCACCTGCAATATCTTAGGGACCTGACTCGGAAGTAGACTACCTTACTTCCACTTCTACCTTCTTCCGATTGGCTAATTTTCAATCTTCTGGTCCCACATGGATGCAGTGGGGGACTGGAAAATACAGTGTTCCTGGAACCCAGAGTGCTGAGCGGGAAAAAGGCTTTTGAACACAGAGCAGTGTGCCTGCCACAACTGCTATTTTCCTGAAAAGATAATAAATTAAAACAGAATTCTCTTTTTTCCTTCCTAATGATTCCATCCTTTCTCACCACTCTTACCCATATTTTCTTTCAGAACTCTCCTCTGTTTCTTCACGACTTGGTAGTCTCTTTGATTCTTTGATCAAGAATTCATCTCTTCTGGGCCTATGTTCTCCTTTGATGATCTTATCCATTTTCTTGGCTTCAGTGGCTGGGGGTTTCCACTCCATTTCTACCTTTGGTATTTTGGTCTTGACCTGCTGGTTTGTATTTTCAAATGCCTGCCAGATATGTCCATCTAGATGGCTCAGAGGCGCTCAAGCTAGCATATCCCAAGATAAATTTATTGTCTTCCTCTAAACTATACTCTTGTTCATCTTTTCTGCCATTTCAGGGATTGAACCATCACACAGTTGTTTCTCAAGCCACACAGTGGGGGGTCATTCTAGATTTTTTTTTTTTGTCTTCCCCTTCACAATATATATCCCTATATCTTTTGATCCATATGCCCTTAATAGTTCTTTAGATTTCTTTTCTCTCCATCATCATTGCTTAGTGTATAAACTTAGACTATTATTGGCTCTCATCCAGGCTGTTGTAATCACCACCTAAGCATTAATACTCTGAAATACTGTCTCCTTGATTTCAACCTCCATACAGCCACCGAAGTTATGTTTTTATGACCTGATCAGCTCACTCCCAAACCTAAAAATCTTTCATTGTCCCCTCATTTAATGAAAGCTATGACTCTTCCCTCAAAGGAAAATGTAGGCTTGTGATGAAATAACTATCCTTCTCCATACTTCCAACTCCCTCCCTGCTTCCCAGAATGGTTATTCCTGCTTCATGAACAACCAAGATACAGAGAATATCTGTAAAGTTCCAGTGTCTGGATGGCCATTATGGAAGACCATCTACTTCAGTCAAATCCCACCAATTTAGATATAAATCTCATCCAACAACAGCCTCACAGAATCATCCAAAATAATATTTGACTACATAGCTGGGTACCGTGGCCTAGACAATTTGCCACATCAAATTAGTCATTACAAACAGGATATGGACTTTGTAAGAGTGGCATGTAAACTTTTAAAAATCAAATATTGAGAATAAATCCACTTGAAACACTTACTACACATAAAAAAATATAAAGACAGATAAAACTGACAAGGAAAGTAAAGAACTGAGATCAAAAGACTTCCTCAAAACATACAACAGCAAGTTCCAAATATCAATCAGAATTTCTGGCGCATAGCTGAGAGCTAAGTCTTCTTTTCACTTAGACTTAACTCTTCAAATCACATCACTTTTCTGTATATTGGAACATTAAAATCATTATTTTAAACTTTAATTGTAACAAATTAATTTTCTTAAATAAAACAAATATTGCTCATAAAGATGTGTGAGCATTTTAAAATATTCTGGGTGTTCCAAATGTTTTCTTTCATTCTATACTTTAATATTGAGTTGGCTAATTTACTATTTATTTTGCATAAGGTGCTTTGCTGTACTCCATGGGAGGTGAAGCAAGAGTTGAGATAAAGATAAATCATGGCACTTAAAAAATGAATTTTGAAGGGAGAGGCCGTATCTTTGCAAAAAATAGGTTCAATATTACAAATATGATAAATGTCATGTGTGCTGCATGCATGCAAAATCACTTTATTTGTGTCTGACTCTCTGTGGACCCCATAGCCCACCAGGCTCTTCTGACCATTGGATTATCCAGGCATGAATACTGGAGTAGATGTTGCCATGCCCTCCTCCAGAGGATCTTCCCCACCCAGGGACTGAACTCACATCTCCTGTGGTTCCTGCATTGCAGGTGGATTCTTTACCACTAATGCCACCTGGGAAACCCAGATAAATGTCATAAGGTAGGACAAATTCTTTTGAAGTTCAGAACAAATTAGGTTTCCCTGGTGGCTCAGACAGTAAAGAGTCAGCCTGAAAAGCAGGAGACCTGGGTTCAATCCCTGGGTCAGGAAGATCCTCTGGAGAAGGAAATGGCAACCCACTCCAGTATTCTTGCCTGCAAAAATCCTGTGGACAGAGGAGCCTGGTGGGCTACACCCCATGGGGTCACAAAAGTCAGACAAAGCTGAGTGACTAACATACACAGTAAGAATAAATTATGACTATCTTAACATTTTCAAATATACGTTACTAATTATGATCTTCTTTACCAAGCTTGGAATACAAAGGTAATTATATTTCTTTTATAATACTAATTAATTATTTCATTAGCAAGAAGCCTAGTATTTTGCTTTAGCAACCACTGGTGGGTGATGGTGGTGGTGTAGTCACTAAGTCGTGTCTGATTCTTTCCAACCCCTGGAAAGAGGAACCTGGACTGTAGCCTTCCAGGTTCCTTTGTCCATGAGATTTCCCAGGCAAGAATACTGGAATAGGTTGCCATTTCCTTCTCCAGAAGATCTTCTCGACCCAGGGATTGAACCTGTGTCTCCTGCATTGGCAGGGGGATTCTTTACCACCTGAACCACCAGGGAAGCCTAGGAACCACTACTTGCTCTGAACTATCCAAGTTTACTTACCCAGTTTATTTATTCACCCCAAAGTTGCTGGCCCTATTTTCAAATATCACATGATGAGAGCCAAGAAGTATAACAAAACCACTAGCGTGATTATTCACTAGCACCCCAACACATAACTACTGAGCTCTGAATGCCCATAAGATGCTTGTCCATCGGTAATGATTTCTTCACTGACCCTTGCTATAGCTCTTTCAGGTCATAATCAAATACACAGTCATTGCATCTAAAATATGGCTCTCCAGAATGTTTCTGGCTTGGCCAAGAACAGCTTCTACCATATTCACATTTTGTACATTCTGTGGATGTCTGCTGCCAACATGCAACCTTGGTGTTAAAATTGGGACACCATAATATTTTGCACATTTCTTAGAACGTTTGGAGTCCTTTCTGATGGCAGACTTCAGCTAGCATCAACTGACTGAAGATGTTCTGATAACATTGAAACTCAAAAGATATGGGGCCAGGTTCTTAATTCTTTAGTCCCAGAAAATTCCTTGGCTCCTATGCAAATTTTCCTATCTCCTCCCCAGAGATGAACTCTGCCTATGAAAGGACTATTGTAAGGAATTGCCTTAATCTAGCCACCAAAACTACCATTACACATATTTATTATTTTCCCTAATGTGTTTGAGTTTGTCTAAAACCACTTTGTACCTGTTGGTTGCTCTCTGAAAGAGTTTCAGTGTGGTTTTAAAAGCTACACTCTGGGACTTCTCTGGTGGTCCAGTGGTAAAGAATTCACCTGCCAAGGCAGGGGACACAGGTTTGATTCTACGTGCCTTGGAGCAACTAGCCCCGTGTGCCACAACTACTGAGCCTGCATGCCACCACTACTTAAGCTCGTGCACCCTTCAGCCTGTGCTCCAAAAAGAGAGAAGTCACTGCAACGAGAAGTCCACGCACAGCAAAGAAGACCCAGTGTAGCCAAAAATAAATAAATAAATAAAATGTTTTTTTTAAAGTTACACTCTCATATTACTTAGATACTTAACTTAGAATATATGGTCTCAGCAAGACCAGAAAGAAAACATATTAGATCTTGGGGGGTATGAGGGTTCCTATAGAACTGTTTTAATGTACATTTCATTCTACAGACACTCAACTAAGCAATTTGTCAAGAAAAAAAAGAAAAGAAGCTCAGAGTAGTTTCCTTTAAGAAAGGGCAAATGAAAGTAGTAGGTCTTCATGCGGTTGAGGGGGGAAAATTTGATTGTCAATTTAGGTGTGCTGTTGCCTGGAAGAGGCATATCATATCATATCTGCAATTTCTCTCCATCAGCGTTGGCCTTGTGAATCAGGAGGACAATCTGCTACCTCATTAAAGAGAAAGTAAGAGACTGGGTACATGGATCTTAGAGAACAAAAAAAAATAAGTAGTATTAAGTGAGGAAGCTAAAGACAAATAGAAGACTGTATCTGTAAGGAAGTTAAATCTTGTAGCAGGAATACAAGTGAAGCTAGAGAAGCTACTAAAACTCTGAGCAAAATGCGGAAGTGCCAAAAAGGTCTTTGGCCAAGTTAAGTATTAGCAACTTCTTCCCAGACTAAAACTAGACTAGAGCTGAGGTTTGATTGACAAGAGCTAAGATCATCAACAAAGGTACAGAATTATACCTACTTTTTTTTTTTAAACATACTTTAATCTTGTTTTCAATTTGGTATTTACTGTAAACATAATAATGATATTTCATAATTCAGGTCAACATTTATGCTTTACTGTGCTAATAAGTTACATTTTTATGCATTAATATTGAAGTATGCAACTATACAACATAATCAAGATACTAGCTAGCACTTTATGGCAATATACTCTAATAGAAAGTGAAGCATCCAGAGTAAATGAAGTAACTTTTGAAGACCCGTCTGTCAACCCATAGTTGATCCCATAAAGCAGCCGCAAGGGCATGCATATTAAAGGTAGAAAGAAGTCCAAATCCATTAAAGATTTATGTTATGTTTGCACCATGGTTTTTTTTTCCTGTTTCTCACATAAATATTATTACCAGTTGAGAAACAAACACATAAATAATGCATGACTTATTTTAAAAAATTGGTATCTGGGTAATTTTTCAGGAATCTATAACATGCCTATATTTTTGAGAAATAAATATATTCATCCATTTATTGTATCTTGTATTTCTGATAAAAACTGCATTTTGTTTTACAGTCGAACATTGAATTATCAAACCTTTGTTTATGACTGCCAGTAATTCTAGTTCCTGTTGATTTAAGCAACAGAATAAAAGTATGTGGCATTACTGAGGGATTAATGGCCAGCTAGGACTGGCCATGGAATAATGACACAGAGGAATTTTCTTTCACCAAGGTTATTATTGCTTTCTAATGCTGAAAATCAGAACGGAAAAGTATGTGAAATAAAACAATAAGGTTTCAATTATCATACAAATAATACCAATGGGTTATTTTCAGGAAATGAATGTTCGAGACCGATGAGTCAATCTGAATGACAAATAACATCTCAATGCTCTTTTTAAGTAAAAAGTTCATTCCTTTCAAATCAATGTCCTTAATTCACTAATTCTCTGGAGGAAAATGAGTTGAAATAATGGAACTAAAGTACTGAATTCAAGTATTGTCACTGACAAAGAGAAAAGAATTGAAAGTCACTTTTCACTAAATAGATCTTCCACACAAACACATCTTTCACTATAGGACACATGAGAAAAAAAACTAGCTATACCTAAACTTGAGGATTTTAAGGTACTTAAAAGTAGTTTTGGGTAGTCCAGTCATTATTTTTAATAATCCAAAGTACCTAATGAACATCACATTTTAGTCTTTGCTAGAACTTTTTGGGATGACTAAAAATCCATTTGCTTATGGTTGGAGTTCAGTCAACTTGGTATCAAACAGTGGTTAACTTTTAAGAATATTGCTATTCACAAATATTGAGAAATTGCTTATAACCTATAGTTTGTGGTTTAGGTGACAAAAATCTTCCACACCATGGGCGAGGGGAGGGGGGGTAATAAAATGGTCTCTGGTGGCACCTGCTCAGCTTCACCAGCCTTGTTGTTCAGTCACTCAGTCGTGTCCGACTCTTTGTGACCCTTTGAATGGGCAGCATGCCAGTTCCCACACTCAGTTCAGTTCAGTCATTCAGTCGTGTCTGACTCGTTGCAACCCCATGAACTGCAGCACCAACTCCCAGGGTTTACTCAAACCCATGTCCATTGAGTCAGTGATGCCATCCAACCATCTCATCCTCTTTTGTCCCCTTCTCCTCCTGCCTTCAATCTTTCCCAGCATCAGGGTCTTTTCAGATGAGTCAGCTCTTCGCATCAGGTGGCCAAAGTATTGGAGTTGCAGCTTCAACATCAGTCCTTCGAAGTTCCGACACTAGGATTCTGTAAATCACGTTTCTGCTTTGCCTTCTGACCCCCTATCATGTTCTACCAATAGTGGCCGCTAGAGGGAGCCCTGAAGGCAAGTTCCTTTCTGCGTTCTTCCGGTTCCTATCGCTGTTGTCTTAGCAATGACGTCCCACCCTGGGACAGGCAATTGGTCTCAGTCTCCTACTTTATTTCAGCATTCTTGGAACTAACGTGAATGGTTCATTCTTAACGGTATAGGTACCAGCACCAACTGAGAAGTCTTCCCAGCTTTTCCAAGCTCCTGAGGTATTAGCACCTACTGGCAGCGCCCGGAGAGCCCCTCTTCCACCAACCCCATGCCCTCACACACGTGGTTCTGAGTTCTAGCTCCTCTGGGCTATATAAAGACAGGACTTTGTGAGAGAATGAATGTGTGTGTGAGAGAGAGGCAATAAGGTTCTGGCCTGGAGGTGTAATGGCTTCTCATAGTCACTCCCTCTGGTGTTCCTTCCCCAGTTGTTCATTTCTCCAGTGCCCTGTGGGACTAACTCATCCTTCAAATTCTCACTGCTGATATGTTCAATGTGGTTTGTTTTCCTGATTGGACCCTTACTGATGCACCACTTAGCCAGAAAGTTGCTTTTTTTTTTTTTTTGGTGTCTAAAAGAATCAGGTGAGCCAGCTTTACCCAAGAAGACTCCACCACCAGCAAGTATTATTAATAACTGAGCTCCTCAATATACAGACATAAGATATCAGCAAAATGACAACATATAAAACCCAGTTCCTGACTTCATTACTGTGTTCTAGTCACGCTGGCCTTCTTTTAGTTCCTCAGATACCCCATGCTTTCCTCTAGATCAGTCGCCACACATGCCATTCCTTTTGTCTGGAATATTCTTCCTGACATTCACCTGGTTCATACCTATTCCTTTTCAAGATCTAAATTCATTTATCACTTCCTCAGGGGGACTTTTCCAAACCCTCCAGGGTGTTCAGATTACGCTGTACGTATTAAAAGAGTAGTATTTAAATAAATAATTGAGTAGTTATTAGCATTTAGAATTTAAATTCCACTATGGCAGAACCCATTTTTGTAGAATATTTCATAACTTCTACAGTTCTTTTAATCTCAAAAGTTAAATAACAATAACCATACAAACATAATTATTGAAGTCTAGCTATATATCAAAGAGAAGGGGGCGACAGAGGATGAGATGGTTGGATGGCATCACGGACTCAGTGGACATGAGTTTGAGCAAACTCCAGGAGACACTGAAGGACAGGGAAGCCTGGCATGCTGCAGTCCATGGGGTCACAAAGAGTCAGACATAACTTAGTGACTGAACAACAAGCTATGTGCCAAGCTATGTACCAAATATATAAACATGTTTCATACAAAAGTTCGATTAACTCACCCAACAACCTTAAAAGTTAGATACTATTGTCACACTGAACAATGAAGGAGTCCAAGGCATAGGGATGGTTAGAGGCTTGAACAAGGTCATACAAGTAACCAGTGATACAGCCAGGATTCCAGATACTCCAGAGCCTGTACTTAGAATCAGTGAATGAGGGGCAAAACTGATAGGCTTAAGAAGTGAAATATTTCCTCCATACCAGTAAACAGGGATGTCACTGTAATAAGCAATTCCGGGCCTTCAATATGAGCTGGTGAGTCCTAAGGGCACTCAGGAAGAAGAATAGCTGCCATCTAGCAGCCATTAGACTGTAGCCACTCCCTACGATGAGTCCCAAGAGAGTTCATTCTGTGAAAAACACAGGATACTGGCCCCAGATAGCCGAGATGACTATGAAAGGAATGATGTCAATAAGCCCTGACTCTTGCACCTTCCTATACTTAGAAAAGCACTAAATTCCTTAACTTGGGACATCTGGTTTTCTTAAATTAGCAGTAATCTTTTGATGTTCAGACTACCTGCCCTTTGTTGAAAAATTTCTATATAACCTGGCTCCTCCCTTTGCCTCTTCAGAGCAGTTCTCTCAGGGTTGGTTACTTGAGATGCTGTCTTCTGAGCTTGAAATCCTAAAATTTCCCACCAAATAAAACATAACTCTCAACTTTCAGGTTGTGAATATTTTTAAGTCAACAGTCTAACCGGGAAGACAAAACTACTTAACAGAGAGGCAGTACATACGTTTGAAAACTAATGTAGACATTGTATGTCACCAGAGCACAGAGAAAAGGTAGATTCCTAAGGCAGAGGTGGGGAGTCTTCATAGAGTAGCTGAGATTTCAACTGGATTTTGAAGATAGAACTGCACTATATAAGGAGAAGGGAGAAGAAAGGGCCCCTAAGGTGGAATAAACAGCCCCCCAAAATGTTCTTCAACTCCTTCACCTTCAGATAACCTTAAAAAACAAAGAAAACCACTAGAAAAATTAGAATATGTCCTTTTTTTTAATTGAGACTTTTTTGACTCTTTTCTCGGTAGCCAAAAATAAGCAGTGTTACCAGTTTCCTATAAAGCACTTCTAATCCAAAAAGGACAATGACAAAGAACACTGGAACACAGGGATGCGAGCCAAGATGCAGCTGAGCAAGTGGCAGACTGCACGGAGGGCATCAGAACATGATGGCCACCACTGCCCACCACAGACACAGCGGAAGGAAGTGTCACACACATACACACACACACACACACACACACACTCTTAGCAGAGTAGCTTTTGTCCTACAGAGCCAGGCAGGAAATCTGTGTTCCAAAACTGACACTGAGCCAGGACTCAGCATTCTCTGGATAAAGGACAGAATAAAAGGAAGCCTGTAGGAGTCAACTGACAAAATGTTCAAAGCCAGAACCAAAAGCAGTTACTTATAGAAATGGGTCAGGAAGTGGAGCTGGTACTATTAGCAAAAGATAGATGGAGGCAGGTCCTTCTGAAGGACAGGCATACAGAAAATGGGAAAGTTTAAGGAAGGATCAGAAGACACCTGGGATTCAGGCTGGCCTTTTCCCTTCCTAGAGGGACGGTAGAAAGTTCAGAATTAACATTGTCCTTGATGTGCTCAGGCTCAAATAAACTGAACTGGATTTCACTCCATATAAGACATCTTGATTTTGATACTTATCTTTTTTGCAAATGACAAAATTTGTCCTACCTTATGAAAAAAATTAGTGTTACCTAATTTTACACAGTTCTGTTTCTTTATTCTCTTCATTTTATTATTTCATATGGTTATATTTTGATAAACACAATTCTATTTGGTATCCTATTAAAAATATTTTCAGATATTGATATGTAAAATAAACTAATTGAATAGATAAATACATTGATGTATGTATATTACTTTTCAATAATGGAATCATACACTATATGTTATTTTTTAAAACCCCTATACCATGTTCAGACATCTCTGACAAGAAATATATTTCTTCATCATTTATCATCTATTTTCCAAAATGGGAAAACTGAAATCTAGAGGAATAAAACAATTAGTCAATGCTTCAAAAGAAATGATTTTGAAAAAGCATTCATTAAGCATCAATTTTTAATGTAACAATGAAAAAGAAGATAAGTCAATGTGGACTGTGATCAACAGGTACTTACTATATAAGATAAAAGGATAATCCACAGAAGTTACAAACCTAGGGGGAAAAAAAATATTCCTAAAATAGTTCATGTTCTGCAGAAATCATTTGATTTTCAAAACAATCCAATGAGTTGGCTAAATCAGCTATTTGGTTAATGATTAATGTTGATAAATGTATCACTTTCTAGTGTATGACTCCCACTCAGATAAAAAATTCTGCTTTTTCCTTTGATCCTAACTCACTACAACCCTATTAACTTATGATTCAGAAATTCCTGTCTCTACTTCCTCACTCAAATATTGATTCTTCAACCTACTCCAATATGTCTAGCCTTATTACTCTACTGACATCCATTTTACTAATTCCAATAGACACTTTTCTGTCTTTATCTTTCTAAACATTCCAGTGGTATTTCATGCATATTACCACCTCTTTCTTCTGAAAACTGTCTCCTCTCCTGGCTTCCATGACACTATATTCTCCTAGAAATTCTTCAGAATTACTCACTGCTCTTTCTTAGTTTCTTTTGCCAAATACTTCCCAGTTCCTTGGTGTGTAAGTATCTTGGGAATTTTTTTCCAGCCATTTGCTCATCTCTAGCTATACTTTTACCTTAGTTATCTCATTCAGTCCAATGACTTTAAAGGATACCCATGTGTAGATACCCAAACTTGTATCTACAGCCCTAACCACCCTACCCCCAAACTCCAGACTCATATTCTCAACTGCCTACTAGACAACTCTGTTTGAATGTCCAATAAAATTTCAAACTCAAAAAATCTAAAATACTACTTCCCTCCCAACAACAACAGAATCTAGGTATTCCTCCAGTTTTCATTACATCAATAGGTTTTATTACCAATTATCTGTTGCTCAAGACAAAAGTTCAGAGCACTGTTAGATTCTTCTTTTTTCATCACTTTCTCATACCTAATCTCTCCAAGTCTTGTAGAAATTCTAACTTCTTAATATTTTCAGATCTGTGCACCTATTTCTGTATCCACTGCTAGCACCCCACTTTAAGAAATATTTGAAGGTCAGAATCTGGAGCTCCTCCACTTACTAGTTGTATGGGCAAGTTATTTAATTTCTCTGTGCCTAGTTTCTTCATCTATAAAATGATCTATCTTATAGGATTTATAGGGTTGTGGAAATTAATCAGTCAATATACAAAGACTGCTTACAAAAAATGTAAGATTTAGATTAGGACCAGGTAGCTCTTGTTTTTATTTTACTTAAACTGAAAAAATTAACATTATTCTGAAGATCTTAACAGAATCCAGAGTCTACACAAAATATTACCCACATGCCCAGGATACAATCCAAAATTACTTTATACACAAAGAAACAGAAAAATACAAACAAAATTCAAAAGGAAAGTCAATCAATGGAGACCAATCCTAAAATGAACCAGATACTCAAATTAATAGACAAGATTTTAAAGCAGCTATTACAATTCACATAATATTACAATGAAAAATATCAACATAATGAATATTATGTGTGGATCACAACAAACTGTGGAAAATTCTTAAAGAGATAGGAATAGCAGACCACCTTACCTGCCTCCTGAGAAATCTTTATGTAGGTCAAGAAGCAACAGTTAAAACCAAACATGGAACAACAGACTGGTTCAAAATTGGGAAAGGATGGCATCAAGGCTGCATACTGTCACTCTGTTCATTTAACTTATATTCAGAGTACATCAGGAGAAACGTGAGGTTGGATGAAGTACAAGCTGGAATCAAGGTTGCCAGCAGAAATATCAATAACCTCAGATATGCAGATAGCAAAGAGGAACCAAAGAACCTCTTGATGAAAGTGAAAGAGGAGAGTGAAAAAGTTGGCTTAAAACTCAACATTCAGAAAACTAAGATCATGGCATCAAGTCCCATCATTTCATGGCTAATAGATGGAGAAACAATGGAAAGAGTGAGAGACTATTCTCTTGGGCTCCAAAAATCACTGCAGCCATGAAATTAAAAGACGCTTGCTCCTTGGAAGAAAAGCTATGACAAACCTAGACAGTGTATTAAAAAACAGAGACATTACTTTGTCGACATAGTCAGAGCTATGGTTTTTCCAGTAGTCATGTATGGATGTGAGAGTTGGACCATAAAGAAGGCTGAGCACTGAAGAATTGATACTTTTGAACTGTGGTGTTGGAGAAGACTTTTGAGAGTTGCTTGGACAGCAAGGAGATCAAACCAGTCAATCCTAAAGGAAATCAGTCCTGAATATTCATTGGAAGGACTGATGCTGAAGTTCCAGTACTTTTGGCCACCTCATGCGAAGAGCTGACTCACTGGAAAAGACCCTGATGCTGGGTGGCGGGGGGCCGGGGGGAGATAGAAGGCAGGAGGAGAAGGGGGTGACAGAGGATGAGATGGTTGGATGGCATCTCCAACTCAATGGACATGAGCTTGAGCAAGTTCCAGGAGATAGTGAAGGACAGGGAAGCCTGGCACGCTGCAGTCCATGGGGTTGTAAAGAGTCGGACATGACTGAGTGACTGAACAACAACAAATGAATAAAAGAACAGGAAAATCTGGCAGAGAAACATAAACTAACAGAATACCGAAAGAAGCTTTCAAACTGAAAAATAAAAAACTATGAAGTTTTAAAATCACTGAATGAAATTAATAGCAGATTGAAGATCACAAACCAAAGTGAACTTGAAGATAGTTCAGTAGATTATCCAACCTGAATAATGGAGGGAAAAAAGATTGAAAAATGCTTATGAAGACTTGGGGACCTATGAAATAATATTAAAAGTCTCATAAAGTCTGACTGGGATCCCCAAAGAAAAGGGCATACACAACTATATGTGTTTGGCAAATGCATCAAAGAGTACATTTAAATTTATACATTACAAATATGTATGTTTTATCACAGAAGAAAAAAGGCATCATAAAAAAATATGGACTCTGAGTTAAGTTTATTCATGCTTCTGTGCTTATGAGTTGTGTATGCACTTACTTTCAAATGCATCAAAAAAATAAGATGGTCTGATAGAGCAAAGATTAGGGGAACACATATGTGACAAAGCAAGAGTAGTAAAAGGTTAATTTTAGAATCTTTGAGGTAGATATATAGTACAACACTGTAATTTTTTCTGTTTTCTGCATTTTTATAATAAAGTGATGGAAATGCATACATTGAGCAAAACATTTTCAGTGTCTTTTTTATCCAAATCTTACCCAGAATAATTATAAAAAAATTTTTAGGGGCTTTCTTCATGGTCCTGTGGTTAAGAATCTGCCTTGCAATGCAGGGGACACAGGTTGGATCCCTGGTCAGCAACTAAGATCCCACATGCCTCAGAGCAACTCAGCCTGTGAGCCACAACTACAGGGCCCACGTGCCCCAACTAGAGAGTCTGTGCACTGCAACGAGAGGCCCTGCCGTGATGCAGTGAAGATCCTGCATGCCGCAACTAAGACCTGACACAGCCAAATAAACATTTGTTTACAGAATGTAAGTGCTGTAGACACATTACTTATTATTTGAGCTACTTTTACCTTTCCTGGACCATTGTAACAGTCTCATAGCTGATCTCTTCACTTTCTCCCTCTCAATTCATTCTTCATTTAGCAGCCAGAATGACACTATAAAGATGTAAATCTGGACGTGTAGATTACCTTGTTTAAAATGCGTTAATGGTTTCTCTTGCTCTTAGAATAAAATGTAACCTCCTGTTAGCCTACAGGGCCTACCTCCACAGAGTGCCTGTTACTTGACCACCAAGCTCTTTCCCACTGGCAGGCTTTGTGCGTGCTATCCCTTCTCCCTGTAATGACTTTCCCCCAGCCCTTTAGTGACTGACCAATTTTCACTCTTTAGCTCTATCTCATGATCATTTTTATTTCCTTCATAGCGCTTGTCACAATTTGTCATTACCTAATTTTCTATTTATTTGCGTATTATCTGTCTTCTCAGCTAGAGCTCATAAAAGTGAAAGACTTCATTCGTGTTCCCTGTTCTCTTCCTGGGGCCTGACATAGGCTCTGATTAGACATTAGGTATTTTGCCTGATAGCTCAAATTTACTCAAGTGCAAAGCTATGACTCAAACCCAGTTGTTGTGTGATTTCTCTCATGATACCAACTGGATAGGGAGAAAGTACACTGCATGATTTCTATCCTTCTAACTCTTGAAACTTTTCTAGAGTTTCAAGTCTAGTAAAGATCAAACATAGAATTCAAGTGACACTTGGTTCCAAGCTCCAGAAAATCCCCACACTTCATGCTTCTCACATATTTTCCTTTGAGAATCCAGGCTCAGCATCATAAGGATTTATCATGTCCTTGACGTGGAATGATTTAAGGTATTTGGCTCTCTATTCCCTACTATCGCTACCCCATTCAGGCCACCTATGTCAAGACTTCCCTGGTGGTCCTGGGGCTAAAACTCTGAGCTCCCTAATGCAGGGGGCCTAGGTTCAATCCCTGGTCAAGGAACTAGATCCTACATGCTGAATTTTAAAAGAAGACTAGGAAAATAAAGTAGCCCCCCTTCCTTCAGTCTTGCCTCTGTTATCGGCACTGCAGCCAAGGTATTCTTGTGAAACAGAAATCTAATTGTGCTCTTTCCCTTCTCCAAACCTACAACTGTTTTGGATGAAATCCAGTCTCATTAGCCTCTCTTTCAAGACTCCTCAGAAGAGGTAGGTAGACACCTCCCAACCTCTGCAAGTCCGTTTCTTGTTACCTCTCCCTGAACTTCAACATTTCAGTTCTCTGAACGCCCATGACTCCCTCTCTCTGTCAGCTAATTAATTCTCTTGCCCAGAGCACGGCTCTGCCTGCTTTCTGACTGACTTCCTCTCACTCAGCCTCAGGTTTCAGCTCAGGCATCACTTCCTCTGCGAGGGCTTCTCTCACACCCTCCCCACCTCACCACCACAGCTTATGTGTTTACACTGTGTGTTCCCACGCTCTTGTTTTCTTCCTCTACCAGAAGACTTCTTATATTATCTATATTTTCTTTTTAAATTGTCTTCTTTTACTGTTCTATAATAAGCATCCTGAAGCCAGAAACCCTATCTATTCATCCTGTCTTTCTATTATATGCCCAATGACTTTGTACATACTAAATGGTTAGTGGATATTTATTGGCCGGCTGGCTGGCTGGCTAGACAGAAAGACAGGTCACAGTCCTTGGAAATGTCTCCAAAATAAACACACAAACTCTCACAAATAAAGCCAGCTGGATTGCTTCACTTATGGATAGGAACTCATAGTCAGAAGGCAGAGGCTGGCTGGCGGCAGACATTGGTGGACAGAGGGGAGCTATCCCATTTTGGTTGCAATGTCCAATCCATATAGTACTAGCCAGTTTCCTCTACTTGAGAGAGCTTACATGATTACTTTGTAGAACCAATTCCTACGAAGAACAGACAGACATTCTACTAAGGTTTCAAGTTGCAACCAATAATTCAGAAAGATAAAGGGCTAGAGACCAGGAACATTAAAAAAAATCAATTTCAAAGACTCTCACATAGCAACAGTAGAAATTCAGTGTGTGTGTGTGTGTGTGTGTGTGTGTGTGCGTGTGCGCGCGCGCCCGCGTTCAGTCACTCAGTCATGTCTGACTCTTTGCAAACCCATGGACTCTAGCCTGCCAAGCTCCCCTGTCCATGGGATTCTCCAGGCAAGAATACTGAAGCAGGTTAGCATTTCCTCCTCCAGGACATCTTCCTGACCCAGGATCGGACCCACGTCTCTTGCATCTCCTGCGTTGGCAGGTGGATATTTTGCACGACCTGGGAAGTCCCTAGTAATTCAGAATCAGGTATATTTGCCTGCCATTACTTATAGAGGACTAATTTTATGTATGGAGAAGGAAATGGCAACCCACTCCACTGTTCTTGCCTGGAGAATCCCAGGGACAGGGGAGCCTGGTGGGCTGCTGTCCATGGGGTCGCAAAGAGTCAGACACGACTGAAGCGACTTAGCAGCAGCAGTTTTATGTAGGGTGTCGTGAGTTACACAGCTTTTGCTGTACTTTTCACAATCCCCACTCAGAATTCTGACCTAGTTTGCCTCTTAACTGCTGCTCATCAAAGCAGGTAGTTTCCAGGATTGATGGTAACCTTGAGAAGACATGCAGAGAGCATGTTATGATAAACAATACAAGCATCATTTTTTTTAAAAAAAAAAGAAAGCACAGTACAAACTCTCATTCTTAGAAGAGCTATTTCTAAGTCTTTCTTCCCTATTGCCAAAGAAAGAAATATAATCATAATGGAGTCATTATAAATTTGAGAGTTGGGACCTTATGACACATATTAGTATCTTGTCACGATTGTGGTTTCAGTGACAAAAATTTCTCTACAAGCTATGGCAATTCTCAGACTTTCATTAAATGTTCAGTCAACCTCCTGATACTCTCTTCAAGGACCTGGTTAATGAAAACAAGGTCCCTAATTGAAAACACAGTTTTAATATTTACTTTCCAGGGAACTGTAAAGATACCATAAACAAACTCTAATTCCCTCTAATGTTTGCATAACTCTCAGCCTTCTGCAATTATCAGTCCTTTTCAGTTTTTAAATTTCACAGGTATAGCACCAAGTTCTCAATGGCTGAAGATTATTAAATAAGTAGTGAATTTCAGATCACTTATATAAGAAATGTGGCTAATTTATAGTTACTTTTACAGTTCAACATGTACAAGGAAATGCAATAAGAAATAGATCATTACAATTTTAGGTACTTTCTTGCCACCTTTATTTTATCTATAGTTGAGCATGCAGAGTGTGGCAGGAACATTCGTTGAACAGAATTTTTTTCTCTTTTTTTTTTCTGACTGCATCATGCGATGTGATTTGATTCAGGGTCCAACTTGCTGCAGAGAGAAGCAAGGGACAGAGAGCAGTGACAGGTTGAGGAGGTCACAGACACATGGTCCCTGACACATGCATGACCCTCGCCTGGCGACCACAGGAGAAGGAAGTGCTGGGTCAGGGGAAAGCTAGCCAAACTGGGACACATGGACTTGACACCAGCAGTAGAGAAGGTCTGGTCCCCTGGCTTGGTCTAATTCCCCGTGTGTTTGATCTGGCACCAGACTTTAGCCGGCTCTGCCCAATGCATTTCCCCTACTGGCCTTCTGTGCTGTGCTATCGAGAGACGAGACTCTAAACTGGCCGTGAGTACAGAGATAACCGATCAAAAGGTCAAACGATTTATAACTGCAATCCAGGTGAACAGGGTATTAAAAAACAAAAAGCTGCACTCATCTAACCCTTCTTCTCCTCATTCTTTTTCAACATCTCTGCTCCTCTTGCTTTATGACTGATCTCACATCCTTTTTGTGCCTTTCCCTCCACTTCTCTACTCCTCATCCTCTCTTGACTACCCTGCCACATCATTGCCTATGTCAGTTTAGAGGAATTTCTCAGCATCGTGGAGTCTCAGTTTCTTCATCGGTAAAATGGGATGAGTGACATGTCTCAGTGAATTTCTGCGCTGCAGAGTTCATGCCCAGTGCTTAACTAAAATGGCACAGATCTCAAGTTCTCCCCTCCGCCAGTGCTTCTTCCTTGAAGACCACTCCCAGTCCTGACTTATCACTGGAGATTCCAGCTGAATGCATAAGGACACATGCTCCAAACACCAGCCACAGTTTGCATTGGAAGAAAGAGGAAACCAGTTAGAGAATAAAGGAGAAAGAGCCAACACACTCTCAGCGTGGGACTGAAGACCATGAGCTTGATTCGGCCTTTGAGACGTTTCATTTCGCAGGCTGAAATTACAATAACAAGTGTGTACCCAGTTTCGGGCTACAACTTTATTCATGAACCTGCTGTTCTGCTGTAATGATGGAAAGCTAGACTCATTCCAAATAGAGGAGTGAGCTACAGCCAACTTTTGATCAATAAAGGACAGCTGATCGGATTTGGAGCTCCTCTGGGGGTCCCACAAGGCCACATTTCTGTCACATGCACCATTCTATTGTCCGCTTTCCTGCACTGAGGCTGATCCTGGAAAGGAGCCATAAATTACTTTCGATCATGCACATGCCATCAGCCGGTTGGAGGAGATGGGATGTTGATCTGCCTCTTTTGGGGGGAAAGAGGTGGCTAGATTGAACCTCAAACATCTCTAGATGCTACTTCAATTGTCATCTTCTGCTTGTCTCCTCCTTGCTCTTCCTTTCCTCTCCTTATGCTCCAGATTGTAGCTAAGGATCTAGTGGTACTAGTAAAGAAGTTTAGGCTTGAATGCAAAGGGGTGGGTGGGGCCACAAGGCTATCATTATAATTAAAGACTGAAGTTCTACCTTGCCCCCGATGAATTCATTCGTTCAGTCTATCAGTCAGTCAGCACTCATTGTCTCTCCACATAGCCAGAAAGCACTAAGCTCAAGCCTGTTCTAGGAAACTTAACTTTTGTTGGAATAATTCCCAACCATGGTTGCGGCTAAATATCCTGCGGAGTTTGGGGGCAGCGAGTGGGGACATGCATAATTCTGGGCCCTCCCCTCCAAGGAGCCCGATTCAGTATTTCGATGGGGTTCTCAACATCTGTGTCCAGACTTGGGACACAGTCCCTCTGTGTCATTACCAAGTGCTTAGGTGTCACGAATGTCTTCCTCCAGTCTTTCTCTCTCTGGTCACAAACACTGTTCACATTCATTAGCTGATCAGATAAACTTCATCAGGACGTTTTTTTCCTCTCACAAGGAATATACATCCCCTGGACAAACACAGAGAAGCCCTGAGCCAGGAACTCAGTCTATATTATCCATCAATGTGGAGTCCTGGCCTTTCCTCCCCTGTTTTAACCAAGGTCTTCAGGAGACAATAGACTTTGCATAGAAAACACTAGGGGGGATTTTCAGACTGAGGGAAGGTGGTGCTTTCCAGGAGGTTTGCCAAGGACAGGTATTTTAGCTGCCACTTAACCTGACCCAAGGTAGAACTAGCTGACACCCGGTTCTCATGATTCAGGGGACCAGGGGAATTCCTTCCTTACCCTCTTTAGAAGCAGCAGGCTGGAACTGGGCCTTGTGTTGAAGCATAGCAATCTGAATTCTAAAACAGAACATGACTTTAGGGGACACCCAGAGAATCTGAGAAACAGATCGGCAACTCCCACATAATCAAGAGTTGGCAGAAAACACTGGATATGCTTAGGAAGATTAGTCTGTGCCTGACTTAAATGTTCTGCCTAATTTTCATTAGGCAGAGTGAAATGCCTAACTTTCATACAAGCTGATGTATTTTAAGTTTGAGATTATCTATGACAAAATCTTTTTTCTTAATAGTCTGGAGTTGGCCATATTACATTGTATAAGTCATGTAATTCTTTACTATCCAACTCTGGGATTACTTATTAAGGAAAAAAAATCTATGTGATCTTAAGCCTGAGAGGTCTAAGTTAGTCTTGGATTTAAGCCTTCCACGAACACTAGGTTTGAAAGGTGGTATTTCCTCAAGGGCACATCCATCCCTGTGAATCCAGAAAACACTAGAGATACTGATGTTGATATGTAGAAGATGAACAAATAGTAGCAGAATTTAATTGTTTAATTCTAATTTAAAGGGAAAGATGGGAAAGAAACATCAAATTAGTATAGGCACTTGGAGAGAAGATTTTAAGGCTGAAAAGTACCAAAACAAATGCCTGTTAGACTAATTGGAACTTTTAAATGAGCTGGAAAGCATTGAACACATGCTGTTTTTGTGGTTTCTCACACCACCCCACTCTACCCTCAATCATCGCAAGGCAGCAGTGGAATAACTTGATAAAATAAGTTTTGCATCACTGACATATAACATTCTTGGTGAATGAGTAACTGGCTAGATCATAAAATCAGAACATAGACATTTCTTTAAATGTCAAGTGCTTTTGGAAAGTAACCTGAGGGCATCTTTCATGGTTCTACTCACAGATTTCAAACTTCACCTGTTTCTCAGTTGACTGTGGTGTGATGGCCTCACATGGCTTAGTTGTGTCACAGGTCACCAGCTGCACACACAGCATCGGTCACAGACTGCAGAGCTGGGAATCAAGTGTCATGAGACAAAGCTCATTGCAGATATCTGCCATTCTGAATGTCAGGACGATCAGAGATTAAATAGGAGGAAATTAAACAGACCAAAAGAAAGGAAAGGAAAACTTGAGGCCACTAATGACCAAGTTTTATTTCTCTACTTATTTGTCTTATTCGCAATTCTGATTTTTACCCATTGAATTTTCTGTTTCACATGAACATATACACATATATGTATTCATAATTATCTACATAAAACACACATATATGCAGTTCCTATGTTTCACCTCTTCTGCTAGTAAAATAGTAATACCCATTTTGTTTATATGGGAGAAGCATGAAACAGATAAAATAACCAAATCACATTTTATTGCAAGAGCCATAGCCTGAGGACATTTAGAAGTTGGAGACCAGAAATAAATAGAGACAGAAGGGGATCATAGTAGAGAGGGAAAGTCTTCCAGGCTTTAACCAGCCAAGAACGTGTTTTCTTTTTCTTTCTAAATTCAGGGTGGTCTATAAAACCACTCTCATTAAAGCTTCAGAAAAAACTTTGACGAGCATTTTTGGTAGAGGGAAGGAATAGGTATTTACAAGCAATTTCAGTGAACTGGTTAACAGAATACATAACATTGGAGGAGCCTCCAATGTCTAACATTTTGTACATTTGCTTAGATTTGCACTGAAGATGGGAAAATAAATAACTAGGGGATCATAAAACAACTAGCCACACTTAGGAAGCCAGGAAAAAAGTCTGAAATTTAAACAACTGCAGAACTGAAAAATCAAAGCTCTGTAACTATATTTGCACTCTAAGAAGTGACCAGTTTGGTGGTGAACCAGTGTGGTACAGAGTTTGATGTGGAAACAGATGAGGCCCAAGAAGAAAACTAAAAACATGAGCCTTGTTAGCCTAGGAGAAGATAGTCCCTAGCAAGAAGAGACTGGTAGTCAGAATCAAAACTATGGAACTATGGCTTGTCTGCCTAAACTTGCTTAGTTCACCCACTCAAATGTTGATGTTTTCTATTACCTCCGGGAGGAGCTACCTTCAGCCCCATGAAATCCAGACCCTGACCTTGGCTTCTCTAAGAATATCTGCCTAAGCTAGTTGTGGGGTTCCTGCAAAGTGATGGGAATTTGATATTCTGGAGATCCAGTTAAGTTGATCAGGTAGATATTTCTTTTTATTAACATTGCCTGAGCAAAACCAAGTTTTGTTTACCTACTTTCCTCTCAACTAGACCCTGATCTTTTCAGGGAAAATTACTATGTCATATTCATTCCCATATCCCCAATGCACATAGTTGATGCTCAAAAATATTTACTGAATGAATGGACCAACATGTCGCTCAAAGTAAAAGAGGCTTCAGAGTAAAATGTTGAAAGTCATACAATCATTCAGTAGATTTTTACTGAGTACCCAGATCTTATGCTAACTAGGGATAAAAAAGAAATAAAAGGCAATGTACATGCCCTCAAGGAGCTCACATCTCAAGCAGGAGGCAAGACCTATGATGGAGGGGCAGTGGAAAAGAAAGAAGAGGGCAGACTCAAGAGACAGTGTGGATACCAAACCAACAGCACTGGATACCTGATTCTCACTAGAATGGAATGAATGGACGGTAAGGAAATTAGAAGAGTTTGGATTACAGGGAGAGACATGAGAGATTCTAGTCTAAGGGAAAAACTATTTGAGAGAAAGGAGATAGTCGATGTAGTGAAAACCCTTAAGCCTCCTCCCTCATCCAAATGATACCCAAAGACAGGGCAGGTCATAAGCTTAGTATCCTCCCAATGTTGGGGAGTTCTTTCCATGATAAAGCTCCTAGTCCATTTTTAGCAACTCTGAGAACTTAATGTCTACTTTGATATATCTTCTGCTCACTGATCCTAGTTCTATCTAGGAGAATAGGTTAAATTCTTCTATGTGATAACCCTTTAATGCATGCCCCCCTTTTCTTTTGTCTGAAGTTTATTTATTGTTTTCATACATTTCACCATTTTTCCTCATACTCATGCTTCTAGACTGACTAACTGGAAGATGGAAACTCTAAGAGAATATGAAAGATAAGAAATGTTATGACTGACAGTGCCAGGAGGAGTGGTAATAGAAGAGGAAAAAATTACCTACAGGTAAACACTAGGTTAGGACCTTTTTATACAAACTGAAATGTTATGGGGGTCTGAAGCTAATTCCATGATGCCTTATTCTCCTCCTTCAATTCATTCCCATTTATTTTCTTTTACTAGGTCACTTATCATGCTCTTATTATTGTTCAGTCACTCAGTCGTATCCTGTTATGCCCGATGTCCGAATCCCCGAGCGGGAAGAGAGAAGGCTTCCAAGGCAATGCAACTCGCAAAAAAAGGGAAGTTTATTACTGACTCGAGCCAGGGCCTTCTGCCTCCGCCATCACAGTGGTGCAGGGTCAGAAAAGCCCTGAGCCCAAGCTGTTACAGAAATTTATAAGACATGCATAATCAATTAGTAGCTGGCTTAAGCGGATTGGTTACATGTTTACAAAGCAATTCTATTGGTACAGACTTTCGCGGGCTTTTTCAAACCTGGGCTTTCGCGGGCTTTTCAGCTTTCCCCTTTGTCTCTTACTGGGCGCATATTGATTGGCTGGCTTCAGGTTACCTGATGGGGGTGGGGAATCTTACCATTTCGGGGAAAGCTAAAACTTAGGTCCAGGCTGCCTGTCATGGAATTAACCCTGGCAGCCTCACATTCCCCCCTGTCTTCTTGTTCCTGTAGAGGAATCTTTCTCTTCATCCTGGGCTACCATCTGATATTGCTGCCTTAATACCATAATCTGAATTGTATTGAGACGTTCTTTAATAAATGACATTAGCCGGTTTAAAATACAAGGGCCAAATGTGAGTGTTAATAATAGCACTATAAGTGGCCCCAGGAGGGTGGAAACTAAGGTGGTCAGCCAGGGGGAGCGTTGAAACCAAGACTCAAACCATCCCTGTTGGGCCTCTCGTTCCCTCTTACGTTGCGCCAGCCCTTCTCTCACTTTTGCCATAGATTCTCTTACCACTCCTGTATGGTCTGCATAGAAACAACATTCTTCTCCCAGAGCCGCGCAGACCCCACCCTGTTGGAGAAAAATTAAGTCTAATCCTCTCCTATTCTGCAAGACCACTTCAGACAATGAAGTCAGAGACTTCTCTAAGTGGCTGATTGATTTTTCTATGCGAGCTATATCTTCATCTATGGCGGCTCGTAGGGAGGAAAACCCTTGGCCTTGCAGAGACAGTGAAGCTATTCCTGTCCCTGCTCCTGCCAGCCCAAGACTGAACAAGGCTGCCATGGTAATCGCACTGATTGGCTCTCTCTTTTGTCTTAGCAATTCCCGGTCCCAATGTGAGTACATAACCTCTTCAGAGTGGTATAAGATTTTTGGCATTACAGCAACCAGGACACAGAATTCTTGATTCTGGTTAAAAACCTTCACATTTAAACATGGGGTTAGCCCAGTATGTGAACAAATCCACCAACCCCCAGCCTCTGGCACAATCCAATTTTTGCCATGTAAGCGTAGGTTACTGATAGTCCGGGCACAGAGGGGAGTTTTATCACGTGGCACTGTGCCCAAACAGAGTCCCTGTCCCCAAACTTCATTCATTGTGAGGCCAACCTTGCGTTCTTCCCATCGGCATTGGGGCGGGTTCTGGCCTGAAGACAAGTGGTAAGAGACATTGAGGCCTATAGCCTCATAAAAGGGTGGGTGAAGATTATAACAAAGCCAACAGGACTGGGTCGCGTTAGGGTTGGTATGGTTTAAGACCGTAAAGGCTGCATTCACTAAGGCCCATAGGGGGTCCTGAATTGTTGAGCTAATGGTAACAGCCAGAGGGCCAGGGGTCTCCGTCAATTTGCCTCTAAGGCTCAGAGTAGAGGAGATGTTAAATGTTCCCGGCGAGCTTGGTCTGAAGGTAGTTGGCTTGGGGGTCGCCTTGTGCCCCTGTAACGTTTTGATCAGATTGGGACCTAAACTATGTACCTGCACTGGCTCAATAACCTGTTTAATGATCAAAAGCTCGCCTGGGTAGGGGCCGGGCCAATTTACATGAAGCTGAAAACCCCAAGTCAGTCCTGAGGTCCAGCGGTTTTCTTTTTTCGCCCGTTCCTGGTTAAATTGTACTCGTACCTGAGGGCCATGGTGTCTACGGTCCTTGAAGGTGAAGCTAACTAGATCTCTGTTTCTGACATCCCACCTCTGGGGTCCATCACAAGAGGTCACACAACTCCAGCTCCTGCAATAATAGCTTTCTATGCCACCACAGGTTTTCCAGTTATTTCTTACATAGCCCGGGCAAGCCCAGAACCCCAACCTATGGTTTTTTATCCCATCCCTATAGTACTTATCATAGAGACCGTCCTGCTTTGCGAAGAGGCTTGAGAGGTCGAAGTTCAGGTCTGGCCACCAGGTGTTCGGAGGGTGGATTCCTGATGTCTCATTGAGCAGCTCATGAGTTTGCCCGTCGTTGAGTTTCCAGGTGATCTTAGCAGGTTGATGGGGGTTATGACTGGTCGCTCCTGGGTCGATGAGAGCTGCCATCAGCAGGAGAATTAAGAGGCCTCCCGGCGGGCGAGTTTCAGTTTCAAAGGATTTGACGGGTGAGGACTCGCCTTCCATTCTGCTCGTGCTTTTTCCTGTTCTTCCGGCGTGGCTTGCCACACGTGATTGCAGTGAACCCAGGGTCCAATTCCGTCGACCTTGACAGCAGTAGGAGTGGTAAGGAGAACAACATAAGGGCCTTTCCATCTAGGTTCTAATACTCTAGATTGGTGTCGTTTTACCCAAACCCAATCACCTGGGCCAATATTATGTGAGGGAAGAGCCCTCCTGTTTTGGCCCTCGTGTATCTCTCGAATCAATTTCCAAACATGGTTATGCACCTTACTTAATGCCATCAGAGTTTGCTGGAATTGTCCCAAAGTAGGGGGTGGCAGGCATTTTCCTTCGAAAATAGGATACACAGGAGGGGGTCTCCCATATAAAATCTCAAAAGGAGTAAGATTCAGCTTATAAGGGGTGTTACGCGCCCGAAAGAGTGCAAAGGGAAGGAGGGTCACCCAGTCCCCGCCAGTCTCTATTGCCAACTTTGTCAAAGTTTCTTTTAGGGTCCGATTCATTCTCTCAACCTGTCCTGAGCTCTGGGGATTATATTCGCAATGTAACTTCCATTTCGTCCCCAGAGCTTGGGCCAGCCCTTGTACAATCTGGCTCACAAAGGCAGGTCCGTTATCAGAGCCCATAGTCACTGGCAGCCCATACCTAGGCACTATCTCCTCTAAGATCTTCTTAGCAACCACTATTGCTGTCTCTCCCTTAGTGGGGAAAGCTTCTACCCACCCCGAGAAGGTATCTACCAGAACCAACAGATAGTGATACCCGTACTTGCCTGGCCTTACCTCAGTGAAATCTATCTCCCAGTGTTGCCCTGGCTCCTCCCCCCAGTACCTCATTCCCGAGTGCTGCTTCTTCTCTGCCCTCATCAGCTGGCACGCTTCGCAGGCTTGAATTATCTCTCGTACAGCTGCATTTTGTCGAGGGAACCTCAGGCAGGCCGTCTGGAGAAGTGTTAGGGTCTTTTTTTCTCCCAAGTGGGTAGTTGTGTGCAGGTGTTCACACAGGTGACGACCCAGGGTGGCAGGCAATATCAGGTTGTTGTTTTGGTCCCGGTACCATCCATCTTGGTCATCCTTCTGGAGGGTGGCATCCTTGTTGATCCAAGCGAGATCAGGGAGGGAATAGTCGGGGACTGGCGGCAGAGTCCCCATACCAGGAGGTGGAAGTCCCACAGCTAATATGGGGGCGGCGTAGTTCCGGCTAGCCGCTTCTCGAGCGGCCGCATCAGCGGCACGATTGCCCCGCGCCTTAAGGTCTTCTCCTTTCTGGTGACCGGGGACATGTACTATTGCTACTGCCTGGGGCAGTTGGACAGCCTCCAGGAGCCTGCGAATCTCGGGCAGATTTTTGACCTCTTTTCCCTCAGCTGTCCGAAATCCCCTTTCTTGGTATATGGGACCTTGAATATGGGCAGTGCTGAAAGCATATCGGCTGTCAGTATAAATGGTGACTCTCTTCCCTTTGGCTTGCTCTAGAGCCTGTATTAGGGCAATCAATTCTGCTTTTTGCGCAGAAGTGTTTGGGGGAAGTGTCTCAGCCCATATCGTCTGCCCTGAATCATCAACTATGGCGGCTCCCGCCTTCCTTTGCCCATCTTTTACATAGCTGCTCCCATCGGTGAACCATACTAGCTCACTGTTGCTTAAGGGAACATCAGTTAAGTCTTTTCGTGCCGCCAGGGCCTCAGCCAGTATCTCATTGCAGTCATGGAGAGGGCGGTCCTTCTCTGGGTTAGGTAGGAGCGTGGCCGGATTTAGGAAGCAAGGGGTCTGAAAACGCACCCGTGGGGCATCGAGCAGCAAGGCCTGGTAGTGTGTCAAGCGGGCATTGGAGATCCACTTACCCGGCGGCTGCTTTAAAACCCCTTCGATGGCGTGGGGGGTGTACACCAAGAGTTGCTGTCCATACGTCAACTTGTCAGCGTCGCGGACGAGGAGGGCTGTAGCTGCAATGATGCGAAGGCAAGGGGGCCACCCAGCGGCCACCGGGTCTAATCGCTTCGAAAGGTATGCTACCGGCCGCTTCCATGGCCCCCATTGTTGCGTCAAGACCCCCTTTCCTATTCCTTGCTTCTCATCTACAAACAGCTGGAATGGCTTATTTGGGTTAGGCAGGGCAAGGGCTGGGGCTTCTAGTAGGGCCTGTCTAAGCGTCTGGAAAGCCTTTTTCATTGGCTCAGTCCAAGTCCAGTTTGGGGTCTCTTTACTTCCCTCATACAAGGGCCGGGCCTTCTCAGTAAACCCCATAATCCACAGTCTGCAATATCCAACAGTCCCCAGAAACTCTCTCACCTGGCGAGGGGTTTTGGGCTCTGGTATCTGCAATATTGTTTCTTTCATGGCCTGAGTTAGCCACCTTTGTCCCTGCCGGATCTTATACCCCAAATAGCTGACCTCTTGCCGGGCTATTTGTGCCTTCTTTGCGCTAGCACGATACCCCAAGATGCCTAGGGTCTGTAAGAGGTCCCCGGTGGCACGGCTGCATGCCTCCTCTGTGGTTCCAGCCAACATGAGGTCATCTACATATTGTAGCAGAATGACCTCTGGGTGGCAAGCCCGATATTCGCAGAGGTCCTCACTCAGAGCCTCATTAAACAAGGTAGGGGAGTTCTTGAACCCCTGTGGGAGACGGGTCCAAGTTAATTGTACTACCGGTTGGCCCTCCCCCTCAGTCCACTCAAAGGCAAATATCTCCTGGCTCTGGGCCGCCAGGGGTAGGCTGAAAAAGGCATCCTTCAAGTCCAACACAGTATACCAAGTGTACTCAGGCAGTAAACTGCTCAGGAGGGTATATGGGTTAGGGACAGTGGGGTGTATGTCACTCACCCGCTTGTTGACTTCTCGCAGGTCTTGGACAGGTCTGTAATCTGTCCCCCCTGGCTTCTTCACCGGCAGTAAGGGGGTGTTCCAAGGGGATTGGCATCGCCTGAGAATTCCGGCATCCATGAGACGTCGAATGTGGGGAGTGATGCCCCGCCGAGCTTCCTGGCTCATGGGGTACTGTTTCACCCTCACAGGAACTGCCTCTGCCTTTAGCTCGATGACGACCAGATGTCTCTGTTTGGCTAGTCCCATCCCTGCCGTTTCTGCCCAGGCCAATGGGTATTTATGGACCCACGGTTGTACATCTAGTGCTATGGTCTCTGAGGGCTTAGGCACAAAAAGTCTGTATTCATCTCTTAAGGCTAGGGACAAGACATGTATCGGTTGTCCAAGTCCATCCGTGACTGACATTCCCCCAGGGTCAAAATGGATCTGAGCATTAACTTTAGTCAACAAGTCCCGTCCAAGTAGAGGGGCTGGGCATTCTGGTATCACCAAAAACGAATGGGACACCTGGTGGGTCCCCAGATTTACTTTCCGTTCTGTGGTCCAACAATATCTTTTTGTCCCCGTGGCTCCTTGCACTAAGCTGGTTTTTTTAGACATTGGTCCCAGTTTTTTATTTAAAACAGAGTGTTGGGCGCCAGTATCTACCATGAAGCCAACGGGTTTCCCCTCCACATGTATGGTTACCCAGGACTCGGGGAGGGGCACCGAGTCTTGACTCCCCTAGTCACTGTCTTCCCCCGCATATAGAACTCGAGTTCCAGGGGAAATTTTCTCTCTCTGGGTCATTCCTCTCTTTGAGTCCCTCTTAGGGCACTCGTTTTTCCAGTGCCCCTGTTCTTTGCAGTAGGCACACTGATCCTTCTTTAGGGCCTGACTTTTTGGTTTTTCTTTTTCTCCCATCCGGGGGTCTCGCGGTTCCCTCAATTCTGTTCCGGCCTTTATCCCAGCAAAAAGGATCTGGGCTAGCTCCCTCTGGTTCTTCCGGTTTTCCCTCGCCCTATGTTCCCTATCTTCTTTCCTGATCTTCTCAGCTAATTCCCTTTCCTCCTGTCGAATTCGTTCTTCCCTTTCTTCTGGGGTCTCCCTATTATTAAATACCTTTTCAGCTACTTTCAGTAAATCCTGTATTGTCTGTTCTCCCAATCCCTCTACCTTTTGTAATTTCTTCCTAATATCTGGGGCTGCCTGATTTACAAACGCTAACAGAACTGCAGCGCGTGACTCCTCAGCCTGGGGGTCCATAGGTGTATATTGCCTGAAAGCTTCCATCAGCCTCTCTAGGAAGGCTGCTGGGCTCTCAGTGGGCTCTTGCCTTACTAGATTTACCTTTGCCAGATTCGTCGGCTTTCTTGCTGCAGCCCGCAGGCCAGCCATTAGAGTCTGGCGGTACACTCGGAGATGCTCCCTACCCTCCACCCGCTCAAAATCCCAGTTAGGCCGCAACAGAGGAAACCCCTCGTCCACGAGATGAGGCTGGGCGGTTGGTCTCCCGTCGGCCCCCGGGACCCGTTTCCGTGCCTCTGCCAGGATTCGCTCCCGTTCTTCCGTGGTGAAGAGCACCTGCAACAGCTGCTGACAATCGTCCCAGGTGGGGTTATGAGTGAACAAAATGGAATCTAAGAGGTCAATGAGGCCTTGGGGTTTCTCTGAGAAAGGAGGGTTCTGGGTTCTCCAATTGTACAGGTCACTCGTGGAAAAGGGCCAGTACTGATAGGTTCGCTCTCCGTCCGGGTTAGCTGGTCCCACTCGGACGGGGAGCGCCTGAACAGTGGATGAAGGTAACTCTGGGTCCCCAGGGTCTTGCCCACCCCTATCTCCCCTAGTTCTCCCCCGGGTCCCCAGTGCCGGTCCCCCCTCATGGTCAGTTTCCGTTGGCCCTTTTAAACCTCTCGGTTCACCCGTGGGAGCTTCTCTCCTCGGAGGGGGTTGCGAGGAGGGCACATATGGCGGAGGCCTTATCTCCGTTTCTAGATCTATCAGGTTTGGATACGATGATTCCTGAAGGACTGGTTTTGGGTCTTCTTTCTTTTTGGTTTCCTCCGGGGGGATCTCCATCACCAGGACCTGTGAATTGGAGGAACTAGGAAGTGTATAAACAAAAGGTTTTAACCATTTAGGTGGATTTTCCACTAAATCCTGCCAGACCATGACATAGGGGACCTGATTCGGATGGCCCCAGGGATCAGGAGCCATAATCTTCTCCTTCACAGCCTGTATGATGGACGGTTGAAAGGTGCCTTCCGGAGGCCATCCTACCCGAAAGGCGGGCCACTCTGCAGAACAAAAAGCTATTAATTTACTTTTCTTGACTAGCAAAGACAAGTTATGGGCCCTGGCCCTGACAGCCGAAAAATGGTCAGTCATGAGAGAAAGTGGGGTAGATTCTCTCTGACCCATGGTTAAAATAAATGGTAAGGAAGAAAGAGAGAGAAAGTCACTGAGAACGACCACCAAAAATCCTCCCGGGAGTGGTGGCGGCCAAGAGGTTGGGCTTATGGTATGCTTTTGGAACTGTTTATGTGCCTACGTCGTTGCACGGAAGTTTTCTTGCTGGGGGGGGGGCACCCTAGGGGTTTCTAGCCCATTCCGTGACCCCCTTATCCTCTCACGGGAGTCTTCAAGTGGCAGGCGCCCTAATGGCCTTTAAGTGCCTGACCCGTGCCCACAAGAAGAATTTTAGGCCACGTCCTCAGTTAGGGATGTTAAAGGAGAGTTTCACCCAGTCGGGCTCTAGTTACTGAGGCTCACTTATTGTAGGGCCTTCAGAGTCCGCCAGAGTGTAGCCCTGGCCAGGATTCATCAATTGCCCCACAACCGTTCGCCTGTTCACTGAAACTCCCGAAAAGAAAAGGAGTGGAGGGGAGATCGGAGAAGAAGAGAAGGAGAATAAGTCAGAAGAGAAAAGAACGATGCCCCAGAAGAGAACGAGAATAGAGACAATGCCGGCACACACAAAAACACGGAGAGCCGAAGACAAACACACGGACAAACAAACGTCGGCCAACGACACAGCGCTGGATTTTCGGGCCCCCTGAATTTCACCTTACCGAATGGCGTCTGCTGTTCACCAGACTCGGGGTCGGGAGAGGAACTTTCTTCCCCGCGGAGTCGGCTGCCTCCCAGCGCGTCCGCTGGCCTTGGCCTTACGCCGGCTAATCCCCCTTTACAGAAAGCCTTCCTTCTGTGCCAGATACGCACCCTCCTGCTCCCCAACAGGGCCCTGAATTTACTATGGTCTTTCCTGAGCACCGCTGTTATTATTTATCCTTCCCCCTTTGTCCTGGAAGCGTTCTCTTCTCCCGGTCAAGGGATCCCGGACGAGCCCCCAAATGTTATGCCCGACGTCCGAATCCCCGAGCGGGAAGAGAGAAGGCTTCCAAAGCAATGCAACTCGCAAAAAAAGGGAAGTTTATTACTGACTCGAGCCAGGGCCTTCTGCCTCCGCCATCACAGTGGTGCAGGGTCAGAAAAGCCCTGAGCCCAAGCTGTTACAGAAATTTATAAGACATGCATAATCAATTAGTAGCTGGCTTAAGCGGATTGGTTACATGTTTACAAAGCAATTCTATTGGTACAGACTTTCGCGGGCTTTTTCAAACCTGGGCTTTCGCGGGCTTTTCAGCTTTCCCCTTTGTCTCTTACTGGGCGCATATTGATTGGCTGGCTTCAGGTTACCTGATGGGGGTGGGGAATCTTACCATTTCGGGGAAAGCTAAAACTTAGGTCCAGGCTGCCTGTCATGGAATTAACCCTGGCAGCCTCACATATCCAACTCTTTGAGACCTCATGGACTGCAGCGCGCCAGGGTTCCCTGTCCTTCACCATCTTCCGGAACTTGTTCAAACTCATGTCCATTGAGTCAGTGATGCCATCCAACCATCTCATCCTCTGTCATCCCCTTCTCCTCCTGCCTTCAATCTTTCCCAGCAACAGGGTCTTTTCAAATGAGTCCGTTCTTCACATCAGGTGGCCAAAGCATTGGAGTTTCAGCTTCGGCATCAGTCCTTCCATTGAATATTCAGGACTGATTTCCTTTAGGATGGACTGGTTTGCTCTCCTTGCAGTCCAAGGGACTCTCAAGAGACTTCTCCAACACCACAGTTCAAAAGCACCAATTCTTCCACTCAGCTTTCTTTATAGTCCAACTCTCACATCCATACATGACTACTGGAAAAACCATAGCTTTGACTAGATGGAGGCCAGAAGTCCTAAAGCATCAGGAGGAAGTAAACTGCAAGTGGCAGAAGTTTTTCCCTTCTCTGTTGAGGACACCTGGTTCTGCCTGAACTTAACTTTTCTCAGACTTTGAGCTAACCTATGTGCTTTTCTTATGGGAATGTTTTTCTTAAACTATGTTAAGGAAACTATGTATTTGCTTTGGATTCTGCCTTTCTTCAAATTGGTTCTGCTGAGGACTAAATTTTTTCTTTTCTCAAACGTTGGGCTGATAATGGCTCAAGAAACCAGTATTCATGTCCATTGTTTAAGGCCAGGGATGACACACCCTGTGCCATTCTTTCTCAAAAATGCATATTGTGGGGGAGGGGCCTGGTGAGACTCCCTCAGCCTTGAGGCGTCTCTTATCTGACTAGTAGCTGGCTCTCAGACATAAAACGCCTCGCTAAAGACTAGCAAGCAGGCACTCCTTCTGTCCCCTTCTGATGTCTATGTCAGAACCCTTCCCTATCTCTATGATACTTTAATAAAACTGCTACACAAAAAGCTCCAAGTAAGCAAGCCTCGTCTCTGGCCCCAGATCGAAATCCTCTCCTCTGTAGGTCATGAATCCCAGCATAGCACATGGCTGGCAACCGCAACCTTACAATTTTGTATGATGTACTCTGCATATAAGTTAAATAAGCAGGGTGACAATATACAGCCTTGACATACTCCTTTCCCAATTTGGAACCAGTCTATTGTTCCATGTCTGGTTCTAACTGTTGCTCCTTGAATTGCATACAGGTTTCTCATGCCCTTAAACTATATTAATTCTGTTTTTCTCGTCCCATTCTTCTGTACTTATGAAAATAATGTGTTGGGAAGTAGGATAAGTATCAATATTTCATAGTCTTTTAGAAATAAAATACATTTAAATGTGAGGCCACAAGCAATGATGAGCCAGCTCTATCTTTGGACATCTTAAGTCATCCAAACATCCTTTGTAGCAAGTGTAAGGGGGGAAAAAGTGAGCATTTTACTATTTCTGTGCTGCATCTGCCTTTACACATCAAAGGTGAAAGCAGAGAGAGGTGTAAACTCAGCTTTTATGTTTACATACATAGTGTAATAGCTTTTAAAATAAGGAAAGACATTGCTCAACCAAGAAAGAGATACTATAATTTCTTCCAGACATCAGAATCTATTTGAAAATTGTCTTCCAATTGAACTGACATCTGGCTTCTAACACTTCAAATCAGGTATCTCTTAAATAAAATACTTCTTTTCACAGGTTGCATAGCTTCAAATAAGGCTCGATTTACCCTCTTTTTTTTTTTTTTCTGTAAAGTTTTTCACTTTACAATTCACTTTTCTTATCATCTTGTCACACTTTATGTTCTAGATTTATATATGGGAACACAAAATTTCAGAATCAGTGTCCAAACCAACATCATCTTTTTCTCTTTAGGGTCTTGTTCTGCAAGTATAGACCTTGAGAAAAGGCTTAAAAAATATATTTCATCCATTATCAACATTCTAGGGTCTTTTTTCCTATAAGGAGTTTTAGTATATCTGTGCTCCACAACTTGCCACTTCCCTTTAAAGCAAAACCCAGCGTAAACTGGACAAACCTCCAAAATAAGCTCATCATGTCCTGTAGCCCCGTAGCTTCTAGCAGTCTAGTCTATCACTGGGCAGTGCATTTAAACCTCCAACTAATTCTGTTAACAAATCTGTTTAAAATCCCATCCTTTGATTTTGCCTTTGCCAAAGATGGGATTGTCAGTTTGCTAAATGAAACAATTCCCCTAAACATGCACACAGAATATTTTAAGAACATAGTGGGACTTCAAATTTGTTTCAACAAGGAAATTTTACTCCTCTTCCTATTCCATCACCCTTTTCAACCTATTATCCCTCCTGAGTTTCATGTTTATATTATCAAACAACACATCATTAATATCAAGCATTTTGCACCTAGTACATTCTCATTACTTCCGGTTAGCTTGTGGCTTCTCCAAGCTACTAGATAAGTTTTGTTTTTATAGTATTAAAAAAAAAAACCACCAAAAAACAGGGCTGTTGTCAAATGTTATATAAGGCAACGGTTTCCTTGATAACCATAACCACAAGCAAGTTGTTTGAAACTCTTGATCATTGCACAGTTTGTTTAGTTACTGAAATATTTCAAAACATTTTGATTCAGAGTCAGGTACTAAATGTCTGAATTTAGAGAACAAGCTGGAAGTAGAACGGGTGATAAATAATCCAAACAGTTGTAAAGTACTTAACTCAAACCGTTTTCAGGTATTAGAGTTCAACCTTGTGACACAGTCTCTAAAAGGACAAATGTGGAAAGCTTGATATTTAAGATTCAAAATATGTGAATATCCCAAGGACACAATGTTTAAAACAATAGTAGTTAGAAATGCCAAAAAATGAGATATCATTTAACATGGAAAATGGCATTTCAGCTTTAGTAATTCATAAATAGGTGCCAAATGCTAATTCTGTAATAGGAAAGAGGTCCACTTCAAGGTTATCAATGGAACACCAGAAATTTGGTCAAAAGTGCTTCTAGGAGTATATCTCTTGACAAAATTAGAGTATCACAAAACAGGGAGTATCAGTAAAACACTTAGTGAAAAATTGCAAATGTAAAGAAAATGTCTCATTGTTCATAAGATTAAAAAAATCTCTATCTCTGGGAAACTCTCAAACTAAAAATATCTTCCTATATATCAGTTTTTCACATAAAATGGAAACATACAGCTTGTAAGGATTGTAAAAACATTACATAAATCATTTGTGATTAGGATCTTAGGATAAAATTACTAACAAAAGCTTATAACTCTCATACTGTCTTAATGTTCCTCCTGAAGCCTGTCAAAGAGAATATAATAACACAGTTTCCTTCAGCCCCACACATTATAAATTTAGGGATGTCTTCAGACTTTCTAGAATCAGAGTAAGTGGCCTGAAATAAATTATATAAACAGTTATGTTTGTGTTCATATGTGTATATTAAGAAACAATTGTGTGAAATATGGGTCAAAATTTAATTAAGAAAAGCAGTGGAAACCCTTTAAGAAATAGGAGCTATGGTCCCCAGATAGGTTGAACAGCAAGTGAAGAAGACAAATAGAAATTTACTTTCAAGCTCTGAGAGTGTCTGTGAATTTAGATATGAATTAAGGAGCAGGGGTTGGGGAGGCAGACAGGGACACAGGAAGGTGGAGGGAGGAGGAAGGAAGGATGGATAAAGGGGAAAAGGTAGGGATGGAAATAGGAAGAAAAAGAAAAGAAAGAGAGCTCTAGAGGGGTGAGGGGGGGAAATAGGCCAAGCTACTCAGTGTTTTGAGCATTCAGCAGTGCTCTGAAAATCAAAGGAAAAGTCAGTGAGCAAGTTAAGCAGAGGTTCCACTCTGAGGTGACTTTGAGAATAGTGTCAAAATGAAGCCAAAGAGATTTATCTAAGGCCTAGTCATAAAAGGACCTCAGTTCTCCACAACTGAGAGCTTAATCTTTTTTACGTATTATACTTACACTCTTACCACACTGCTCTACAGACACAGAACGTTACAGCCCTTCCATTCAGCCATGTGTTGGAACAGAACCAGAACTGTGAGGAGAGCTTTGGTAGTGCCACAACCACTCCTTGGCCCAACCCCAATAAAAGGCCTCTACTCAGGTGGCATCCATATTTGAATTCTTTACATTCACCTGAGGAAGTCTATCTGATGGGTTCTAGACACAACTGACCACAGAGCAAAGTGCATTCCAGGAGGTATTTGTCAGGTGGAATCTCATCAAAATCATTGCTTTCAATACCTCAAAGCTTTCTTGGGAAGCATCATTATGGAGAATTGCCTGAAGGATAGAAAACCCAGACATTCCTCTGCATACTCTAAAATCTATCTTTGAAGTGATCCAAGCGAGAGATCTTCATATCTAGACAGTCCCATTCAGTTCTACCTTTTGATGAATTTTATTTATTTTGGTTTTAAAATGTATACATCTATAGTTCACTTTGTTCTATAAAAATTTTAATATGAATTTTGTTGAACTGTAGACCAATACATTTTTTATCTGAGGAATATTATGGGAAACATTCTATGAAATGCCTATCAAGGTACTGTTGAGAATATTACTCACTATATTTCAAAGTGTCCTCCTTAAGAAGACCCACTGGGAGAACTTCCCTGGTGGTCCAGTGGTTAAGACTCTGCTATCCCAATGCAGAGGGCACGGGTTCAATCCCTGGTCAGGGAACTAGAGCTGCATGCTGTGCACAGCCTGGCCTAAGACACAAACAAATAAAGATTAAAGTTAAGGAAAAGAAGACCCACGGGGGGGGGGGGGTGGGGGAGAATGACCTCTTGCTTTGATACAAAGACATGTTTTACTTCTTTTCTCATGGACACTGACTCAGAATAGACGCTGTTTCTCACTCGGCACAGAGGTGACTTGTGGCCTTTGTCCATCATATGGAACCTCACAGCATACATTTTGTGGATTCACTCCTAGATTCATCATTCTTTACCTATTTTCTCTGCATTCAAGTATTTCCGCTCTTTTACATTTTTGAGTTAGTCAATATAGTACACTGAGTAAACAAACCATGGGCTAGGGTAGCACAGTTCCTGCCCACGTTTGGAGAGAGGCAAACATACCACATTGGGATGGGGCAGGAATCCTACCCATGTAGACTCAGAAAGGAGTTCGAGCCTCTCTTCTTCCCATAGAGAAGAGTACAAGAAAATCACAAGCCGCTGTCACCTGCCAGGCCACCTCAGCCAGGGAGAGTACCTTTCAGGGAATGCATTTTGGAGTGTCTTGTGATACCACTCAATTCTTCTGTATAATCATAAAATAAAATACTCAGCACTTTTAAAAAATGAAAACAAGAAATGAGAGTTCATTATTAGGATGAAGTGCCTCCTTCATTCCTGGGGTAGGATGGAGACAGCCTACTGCTCTGAAGGACAGTGCCAGCTTCCTCTGCCAGCCCATCCCTGGAGTAGAAGGCATCAAATGAGAAGACCATGACAGAAGCCAGCTCTTCTGGAATTCCTGGGGCAAGGGTTGGTTGGGGGCAGTGGGAAATAATCCTATCTACCCAGAATGGGGGTAGCTTGTTGTAGTTTCATTTGACTCTACACCAGGACATCCCTCACTCTCTCAAACACTGACTTGGCCATTAACTTCAGCCTCTCTCCTTAACTCTGCTCTGAGTCTTTCTTTAACCCACTAGTTCTGCTCATTGTCTGCAAGGTTCTACAACTCGCCCAGGCCGCCAGGAGAATCCATGCCTTCTCCACTCCTTTGAGCTAAAGTGAACAACTCTTCCTGGTGTTAAAACATAAAACCTCACATCCCGGAAACCTCTCAATCCTAGGGAAACAGGATAGCTGGTTATTCCCAGTCTACAGTGAGTACACAGCAAACTGACGGAAGAGACAGAAACTTATTTATTTAATTTCTTATCTAGTACACAACTTGTAAAAAGACAGCGCTGTGAGCAAATATCATAGAACTAAGTTATCTGAGTAGATATGAGCAAGACAGTGATATCTATAAAATTTAAATCTCATTCTCCTCGCCTGTCAGCCTGCGTCTTTCAGAAATGCCTCTGCTGCCTTTTACCACTCTGTGCTTGAGTAATACAACTTTCAAACTAACGCAAGGAAAATGACATAGGACAGTATATCTTCAATCTAAAAATAAACAATAAATTCTAAATCCAAACAGAAATGATTTTCAGACAATCCGGTTTTATCACATCTACATATCTCTCCTCCCCCTTTTGTGGCAGTAACAAGAACAACCTATGAATCTATGTCAGAAGACAAAGGGAAAAACAAAACTCTGTGCCCAGGAAGATCTGATTTTACAAACCAGGAGGTGGCCAAATTTCCAAAACATCATTGTCATAACCAAGGATCAACAGGAAGGGGACACTAGAAGTACATATACACAATAGGACTCACATATTACAAATCAGTCACTGATCCTTTATGCATTTCTTAACTCACCCAGTCTCAGAAAATGTGCACATAAAGACTCTTGTTTACATTATGGTCTCAGTTGTTCATTTTTTAGCAACCCACAGGGCAACCTATCCACATATGTTCTTCTGGTTTAGTTGCTAAAGTCGTGTCTGACTCTTGTGACCCTATGGCCTGTATCCCACACCAGGCTCCTCTGTCCGTGGAATTCTCCATGCGAGAATACTGGATTGGGTTGCCATTTCCTACTCCAGAGCATCTTCCTGACCCAGAAATCAAACCCAGGTCGCTTGCATGGCAGGCAGATTCTTTACTGACTGAGCTATCAGGGAAGCCCATGAAGAATATTTCCTTAACCGTTTCAACAAAAAGAAATTAATGCATAATCATTTCAAAGCTCTGACTTTTAAGTTTCCATGCTTGTTGATATACTGGAGAAAAGACATACTTAGTGGACATCAGAATTGAGAGCCAGATTAATTCGATGAAGCATACATACAGTTCGGTATCCAATTCTGGAGGTAATAAAACCATTCTGTCATGTCTGATGGATGCTTGAACAGATTTTCAGATTTTGAAAGTCTCAAGTTAAGCTTCTAGTTTATTCCACTAAATCTCCAAGGCTTTGTAAAAAATGATCTCTCATATCTTCACTACAAGACTTGAGTATGAAACTCTCCAGCAGGAAAACATCCTTAGAGCCAGGTTTATTTTATAAACAATTATGTGTCTGCATTACCTGAATATAGGAGACCAATCCTGAAGCTGCTTGAAAACAACAACAGGAAAACTGGTGGCCAGTGAGAAAGCCCCAGAGATGGGGCACCAATTTGCTACAGACATTTGTGATGAAAGAGGAAAGTTACTTGTCTTAAAGGAAAACTAAAGTCAGACATGGCAAATCTATTGGCATTAAAACCTAAAACTTTGCCTATTTTAAAAGAACTACACATTTTTTAAAACACATGTTACTTTTTAGAGTATTTTTAGGTTTTTAGAGGAGAGAGAGAGAGTTCCTAAATGTCCCTTCCCCTTACACATATGCAATTTCCCCACAAGTACCGCACAATAGAGTGATAATGTATGTTGCCACTGATGTACCTGAACTAACACATCCTCATCACCCAGGTCCATAGAATACATACAGTTTACCATGTACAGTGGTGTACATTCAACAGGTTTGGACAAATGTATAACATGTATGCACTGCTGTAGTATCACACCGAATAGTGTCACTGTCCTAAATTTCTCTGTGCTCCAACCACTCATCTCTCCCAATTGCTGGCAACCAGTGATCCTTTTACCGTCTCCACAGTGTTGCTTTTCTCCAAAATGTCATCCTCCATATGTAGCCTTTTCAGATTGGTTTCTTTCACTTGGTCATATGCATTTAAGTTTCCTCCATGTATTTTCATGGCTTGATAGTCCATTTCTTTGGAACCACACGTATTTTTAATTGACTTTCTTCCATAACATAGAACTGTGGTTTCCATAGTTGGAGGAAGAGTTTCCATTTTACAAATTGGTAAACATAACATATTGGAGTAGGTAAGCCCTGGACTTACAGACAGCAGTCATGGGTTCAATTTGTTCAGCTCTGCAGTTTACTAGAATGAGACCTTGTAGAAGTCCCTTAACCACTAAAGAGAGTGAAGACTGGACATAAATAGTTTTAATTGTCTGTGAGGAAACTTGGCTTAAGGTTGTGTCTGAAAGGGGTGTCCCTGATGGAGTGATGACCCACTGACCCAGCTGTAAAATGAACACATATAAGAAACAGGGAGTTACTAAGTTCGAGGAAATAAAAATCATAAATAAAGATCATAAAACTGCTGTTGAATTCTAAAACAAATTCCAGTTACCCCCATACAGTGGAACAAAATGTAGCCAATGAAAATCATGATTTAGGATATGGGACATTTTACGAATGGGGGCTCACTCTCATAAATAATCCCAGGGGGAACTGAGATATACAGATGCATATCCAGAATTATACTAAATCTGTTGCCCATACATGGGGTCATAAATAAAGGCAGCTAAAGAAATATACCAAAATGTTTATCAGTACTTATCTCTGGTTAATAATTATAATTGTACTACCCAGGGTTTCAGCAGAAAAGAGATGAAATTCTTAAACTAAATAATTGAAGGAGAGTGGAGCGTGTATTAAGGGACTATTAGCAAGATATGGGGCAGAATGGTACAGGCTTCCAGAGCAGACCCCATTCCCAGCCTACGTGGTAGGGGCTGGAGGAGGAAGTGGTTTCCTGAATGTACAGAGAGAATTCTATAAAGAAGGCTGCTTGGTAGGAGCTGTGCCCTTCAATCAAGGTGCACAGCCAGCTGGCAGCAACCCTGCAGGGAGGAAATAAATAACCCAGCCTCATTCACACTGGCAAAACCCAAGGGGGAGTCAGAATGCAAAACGGTCAGGCTCCTAGGCACCCAGTAGCCTGAAGAAGGATGGATCTAGAGAAACAGAATGATTTCATTCTTTTTTCTAAAATTTGAATTTTCTATGTTTTATCCAATGAGTGTGTAAAACATGTATTTCATAGCCTTACTTTTTTTTTTTTTTTTACCTGTAGCATTTCAAGTTTGTAATTCTTTGCAATGGTTTGGATAAAAAAATAAACAAAACAGGGGTGTGGGTCAAAAAAGACTGGAAATAAATAAGAGGGAAAATACAAAATTACAGAAAGGCTAACATGAGGAGTGATATAGGGAAATATAAAAGACACACTTGGTGGTCAAAGAAAATAGATGTCTGAGTGTTCCTGCACCAGTTCCATACATCTTATGCTCTTTAAGGACTAATAGTCACAGAAGTAATAGTAAATTTTTTGCATTTGATTTATTTTTAAAAATTTTATTAGAATAATAGCAATTTTTTAGGTATAAAAGCAAATATTTATTTAGAATGAGAAATCATAACAACTGAAAAATCATACATAATACAAAACGTGGACTAATAACATTACTTGTTAAGAATAATAACAATTTTTAAGAGAACATTTAAGTGACCTTCCAGCATCTGCTTTGACATACACAGTTAGCCCTGAATGAAAATACCATTTCAGAGTCGCCAAGGTCCTTTCTCAGCGTTCTGAAACCATTTTGTCTTCTCCTGTCTCTGATCTAAACACATCTGTTTTCAAACCCCAAATGGTCATTTTGCAAGTGGACCAGATCAAGTGCAATCCAAACCTAGCAGATCTTACAGATGGGGCCAGTTTCAGTATTAGCAGATGTCAAACCAAGCAAATCATCGTCACTGGCTAACAGCAGGCAGATGAAGTCAGGAATAAGTTGTGGGGTCTCCACCTCCTCAGAGTTCAGTTCTGTAAGCTAACACTGTTCTTCAAAACTGCCCTCTGTGCATCCAGACGCCTGTGCTGGTTCAGTAAAGGGCAATGAACAATCTAGGAGCCTGGTCCCCTGCAAAGCTTCCCCAGTGGAGGCACAGCTCCAAATGGCTTCATCTATGTGAGGCAGGCGGGGTCACCTGAGTTCATTTCTCCCATCACAGTCTGGTCTGTGGCTGCTCCCTTAGCAACCCTGAGCTGCTTCCAGCAGTCATGGGAACAGGAGTTATGACCTTTGTCTCAAACTGCAAGCCTAAAAACAAAAGCCACAGCACCTCCAGCCTTGGCAAAGTCTAATTTATGTCCGAGTTGCCTGGCTGTAGATTTCAGACCCAAGGCAACCCCTGAGTGAGGTAGGCAGGGGCTAGTCCATTAAAAGGGTGATGGGAGAGCCAGGAAGTCCCAAAGCAGATGTCCAAACCTAATCGAGTAGAAATCTAAGGGCAGACACAATCAATGCTAGTTTTGGCAGGCCTGTGGCTGTTTAATTAAACAGACCCCTGACCTGACACTACAATCAATGCTAGAGAAGTGCGGGTGGTTCTGAACAAGCAAAAGCATGTCTGAATTGCAAAAACTTCAAATAAACTGTGGAAACTATCAGAATGGAGTGTTAGCTGATAGGTACCGCTAGAGATTTCAAGCCACTAGGATTTTCTAGAAACAGTTGATTTAAGATAAGTTGGGGAAGCACATTGTACAAGGGTTTCCCTAGTGCAACTTAACTTTCCTATTAAGGAAAACAACTTTAGTAATTTGCATTGAACCATTTATATGCAATCAGGAGTTAGTCTTCTCTTCAATGGCATATAAAAATAGAAAGCATAAATGTCAGAGCTGGAAGAGACTCTAGATAGCACCATTTTTACTTTGTTAAGCAAAGCAACCCCTTTTTAAAGAGATAAATCTTGCATACAACCTGAACACACCTAGAACAGATGAGAAAAATGCTTTATTCACATAAATGTATAATTCACATTTCTGTCCAATGCTGCAAGTTTAGTCACTATGAACAAAGAGGTTTTTTGGATGGATGTGATCAGGATTTTGAGAGATGACTTGAAGACTTATACCAATTTTAGAATTTAAAGGTTTTTTTTTTTTTTTGATATTTTCTTTGCAACTGCTTTTGAAGGTGATGACAGTAATTCTCACAGATAAATTCCTGCAGCGGTGAGGATGTTTTTGTAACAGCAATTTTTTTTTTCTGCAACCATAGGGCATTTTATCAAATAAAGCAAATGAAATTTCATTCCGAAATCTTCACTGAAACAAGTTAACATTGGCAATGTTTTAATAAGCTGTGGTCTGTAAAGAGTTAAAATATCTTTTTAAAATAACTGTGATAAAGATAGCAAGCTGGACTCTTCACAAAAATCATCTCTCTTTCCTTTCCTTCCTGGGTATACAGTTCAGTCATGTTTTCCAGCCTTCTTTGTAGTTATTTGTCTGAGATTTACCTAGTGAAATGTGAGCAGAGCTGATTCACACCACTCCCAGACCCTGCATCTGCAGACTTGTCACAGGCAACCCTCCAACCCTTTCCTCGATAGCCTGCTGGCTGGAGAGGACTCCAAGGATTCAGAGAGGAGGGTAAGGCCACAAGACAGAGAAAGCCTGGGCTCTCCAAGGACCATGTAGAGAAGGCCACTTGCAGACCAGGAACAGTTTATTAGATTTGGAAGAGCAAGGACTAAACTTTAACTGTGTTAAGCAAGAAAGGTTTGGAACCTTTTTATGACAGCTAGCATTATTTACTCTTAAAATATAATGGTTAAGGTAAATATGCAAATAATATTTGAATCAAATGTTCACAGGACCGCTGAAGCACCTATCTAGAAGCCATGGTTTGAGAACTAGAACTTTGATCCAAATTTCTATAGAAAGGTATGTTTTCTGTGGTACAGGACCAAAACAACCCTTATTCAAAGCCACCAAAACATCAGGAGGGCTTTTAGTAACTGGTGAGGACACTAATACGATCAAGATAGCTTCCCTTTTTATGCAGTACTGTGAGAGACTCAAGGCTCCATTCCCTCTCAGCCTAAATCATTATCATCCTGGCATACCTCCATAAACCTCAGAGGACTCACCTTCTATACCTGCCATACTTGGGGGTGTAAGGTAGAGCAGGACTTCTTTCTTCTGAAAGATTTCTATACCAGAGGGACACTTTCTCTGCCATACTACTCTTAGTGAACTAGCCACAATAAGACAGGAAGCTGGAGACAGCAAAAGACCAGCAAATTCAGAGAAGATTAAACTTCAAATTCCACATCCACTTTTTCAAGCCATCTTATTGAGGCACGGCCTGCCTGCCTGGTAAGTCACTTCAGTGGTGTTTGACTCCTGGTGACCCTATGGACTATAGCTTGCCAGGCCCCTCTGTCCACGGGATTTTCCTGGCAAGACTACTAGAGTGAGTTGCTGTGCCCTTCACCAGGAGATCTTCCTGGTACACAAAAATCTGTCTATATTTAATGTATACATGTTGTTGAGTTTAGAAATAAATATAAAACCATGAAAAGAATCACTACAATCTATGCCAGAAAACTATCCATCACCTCTAAAAGTTTCCTCCCAACATCTTATTTGTTATGTTTTATATGTATGGACTGTTGTTTCGTTTAGTTGTTCAGACTTATCTGACTCTTTTGCAACCCCATGGACAATAGCCTGCAAGGTTCCTCTGTCCATGGGATTCTCCAGGCAAGAATACTGGAGTGGGTTGCCATTTCCTTCTCCAATATATACGGATAAGAACAATTAATATAAAATCTTCCCTTTTAGCAAATATTTATATGTACAATACAGTATTGTTAGCTATAGACACTGTGCCATACAATAGATCTCCAGGACTTATTCATCTTGCATAACTGGAACTTTGTACCCAAAGCCCCTCAGTTAGAGAGCAAGAAAGAGAGGAGTTCACTCTAATTTTTGTTTCTGAAATAACTCTAGCTGAGAAAAAAATTAGAACAACTCCCATACTCCCCATTTTCCAATCCTCAGTGATATGAAGGGACAGGAATCTAGGTGTTTAACTTTGCTTAGTGTTATTTTTTTCCCTATAAAATCAGAAAAAGCCTTTACCAAGAACTGTACAAAGGTAGCAGGATACAAGAAATCTATTATATTTCTTTATACTAACAATGAAATATCAGAAAGGGAAAGTAAAGAAACAATTCCCTTTAAAATCTCATTTAAAAAATACTTAGGAATAAACCTGACCAAGGAGCTGAAAGATTTAAACATTGAGAACTATAAAACATTGATAAGGGAAATTGAAAATAGTTTAAAGAAATGGAATGATATCCCATGCTCTTGGATTGAAAGAATTAATATGTTTAAAATGGCCTTACTATCCAAAGCAATCTACAGATTTACTGCTATCTCTATCAAATTACCCACGACACTTTACATGAAGTAGAGCAAATTTCATACCATTTATATGGAAACATAAAAGACCCAGAATTGCAAAAACAATCCTGCGGAAAAAGAACAATGCTGGAGGCATAACCCTCCCAGATTTCAGACAATACTACAAAGCAACAGTAATAAAAACAGCTTGGTTTTGGCACAAAAACAGACATGTGGGTCAATGGAACAGAATAGAGAGCCCAGAAACAAACCCACACATTTACAGGGAATTAATCTTAAAAAAAGGAGGCAAAATATACAGTGGAGAAAAGACCACCTCTTCAGCAAGTAATGTTGAAAAAGCTGAACAGCCTCATGCAAATCAATGAAGTTAGAATGCACCCTCATACCCGACACAAAAATAAACTCAAAATGGTTTAACAACTTAAATATAAGACATGACACCATAAAATTCCTAGAAGAGAACATAGGCAAAAGATTCTCTGTCATAAATCATAGCAATGTTTTCTTCGTTCAGTCTCCCAAGGTAATAGAAGTAAAAGCAAAAATAAATAATTGGGACCTAATCAAATTTATAAGCTTTTGCATAGCAAAGGAAATCATAAATAAAATGAAAAGACAACTTACAGCCTGGGAGGAAATATTTGCAAACAATGTGACCAACAAGGGCTTAATTTCCAAAATATAAAAACAGGTGTTAAAATTCATTAATGAAAAACAAACAACACAATCAAAAAGTGGGGAAAAGACCTAAACAGACATTTATCCAAAGAAGACACATAGCATGGCCAGTAGGTACGTGAAAAGATGTTTGACATTGCTAATTATTAATGTAAATAAAACTATAATAAGGTATTACCTCACATGTGTCAGGATGATGACCATCATTAAAATGTCTACAGATAAATGCTGGAGAGGGTGTGGAGAAAAGGGAACCCTCTAATACTCTTGGCAGGAATGTAATTTGGTACAGGCACTATGGGGAACAGAATGGAGGCTCCTCAAATTAAAAATAGAGTTGTCATATGTTCCAGCAACCCACTTCTGGGCATATATCCAGAGAAAACTGTAACTCAAAGATATATGCACCCCAGTATTCATAGCAGCACTATTTACAATAGCCAGGACATGAAAGCAACCTAAATGTCCATCAACAGATGAATGTATAAAGAAGATATGATATATTTACACAATGGAATGGAATAGTATTTAACCATAAAGAATGAAATAATGCCATTTTCAGCAACATGGATACATCTAGAGATTGTCATGCTAAGTGAAATAAACCAGAAAGAGAAAGACTAATACAATAATATATCACTTACTTGTGGAAACTAAAATATGATACAAATGAACTTATTTACAAAGCAGAAACAGACAGATATAGAAAACAAACCAAAAAAGGGGTTGGGGGGAATAAATTAGGAATTTGGGATTAGTAGATACAATCTACTATATATAAAATAAATAAATAACAAGGTCCTACTATATAGCACAGAAAACTATATTTAAAAGCAGAGACATTACTTTGCCAACAAAGGTACATCTGGTCAAGGCTATGGTTTTTCTAGTGGTCATGTACGGATGTGCGAGTTGGACTGTGAAGAAAGTTGAGCACTGAAAAATTGATGCCTTTGAACTGTGGTGTTGGAGAAGACTCTTGAGAGTCCCTTGGACTGCAAGGAGATCCAACCAGTCCACCCTAAAGGAGATCAGTCCTGGGTGTTCATTGGAAGGACTGATGTCGAAGCTGAAACTCCAATACTTTGGCCACCTCATGCGAGGAGTTGACTCATTGGAAAAGACCCTGATGCTGGGAGGGATTGGGGGCAGGAGGAGAAGGGGACGACAGAGGATGAGATGGCTGGATGGCATCACCGACTTGAGGAACATGAGTTTGAGTAAATTCCATGAGCTGGTGAAGGACAGAGAAGCCTGGCGTGCTGCAGTTCATGGGGTTGCAAAGAGTCGGACACGACTGAGCGACTGAACTGAACTGAATAAACCATAATGGAAAAGAAAATGAAAAAATATGTATAACTGAATGACTTTCCTGTACACCAGAAACTAACACAATATTGTGAATCAACTACGTATGTGTGTGTGTGTGTGTGTATGTTAGTCGCTTAATCTTCTCTGACTCTTTGCAACCCCATGGACTGTAGCCTGCCAGGCTCCTCTGTCCGTGGAATTCTCTAGGCAAGAACACTGGAGTGGGTAGCCGTTCCCTTCTCTAGAGGATTTTCCTAACCATGGAATCAAACCCAGGTCTCCTGAATTGCAGCCAGATTCCTTACTGTCTAAGCCACCAGCGACACCCCAAATCAACTATACTTCAATCTGCACATGCTTGTTCAGCATGGCCTGTCTGAATCTAAGCCAGAACACCTTCCAACTCAGGGCTCTCCCTTGGGCATTTCTTGGGATAATCCTTTGTTATCCCATCAGAATTTCTGCCTTGAAAATTTTTTTCTGGTTTAGACAGAAAAGGCAGTATGAATATATCTTCCTCCTCTAAATCCTCTCCCCATGTAAGGTTTATTTAAAAAGTAAATAAATAAATAATGGTTTCAAAGGGAAGGAAAGGGCAGAACAACCCAACCAAACACACACATTCATTAACACTCCTCAACTGTCTCCAACTGAGAAATAAAGCACTGTTGATTGAGCTCATTCCAGAAATCCCAATATGTACTAAAAGGAAACAATATCAAGAGGCAGAAGAAATGCCTAGGAGAACAGATTGTGATGAGATTCACTGCTGTGTGCACTGGCAAAAGCAACTTAACCAGACAAACACCAGCCTATAAATAATGGCAGTTACTCCCAAGAAAGTGTCACCACTTTCTGTGGTGGACTGGTTTTCTTTATTTGGCTATCATTATTTTCCAAAGGTCTTGTTATTACATTTAGAAAGAAACCAGAAGCTAGAATTGAGCGGGGACCATTATGGTAATAGCTGCTCTGAATCCAGCCTTGAAGACAGGTCCACAGAGGTCTCAACTCCCCTGCCCCTCCAGTTAAAACATCCCTTTCAGTACAAAAAAAGGATGCAATTTTTAGCCACAAAATATATATATATGCTATTGTGATAAAAAAAAAAAAATCAAACACTAATTAGCTGTCTGCGGGGAAAGAAGTTCTGTTGTAGAATCATGAAGGAATGTTAAAAGCTCAATGTGTGAATATACTATAAATGCAGAAGGAGGCAAGAAGGTGAAACAAACTCTAAATGCCACCAGAAAAGTAATTTGCAAATATTTCTTTTGTGATAAAGCTAATGCTTCTTTTAAAAAAAGTTGTACTTTGGTGGTATAAATAACTAGAAATGCAAAACAAAGACATTCCCAGAGAAGAGATTTTTAAATGCTAATCAAGCAAGCAGTTTTTATATAATATGAAAGTTAACATTGAGAAAAAAGGAGAGAAAGGACAAATGTAGTAAGTAGGAAATTTTTTCTTTGAAATATCGAGATGAAAATCCTTTCCTGTAATTTCTACACAATACAAATTACATGTAAACAATATTTATGATAATTGATAGATTTTTATTTACTTTTAGGAAACATAGCCCAACATTTACAGTTTGTCTTCTGGAAAGTCTTATTGAGAGGAAGTGATATACTCACCCAAAGCTTCACGACCCGTTTTACCCCTTTTAACCCTGAATATCACACTTTACAGACTGAAAACAGACTCCGTCACAAAACAGCTTAGTTATAAGATTTCTAAATGTTTCCAGAAAATCTAGTGGATGATATTTTCAAGTTAATATCTTTATAAATTTGGTGTTAAACTGTTACTGAAAAGTATACATCATATTTTGACTTTCTCTAAATACAGATTCACAAAACAAAATTAAATTTATGATTTCTTACAGTCCTCTAGGAGTATATTCCCATCCCAGAATCACAGTAAACAATGGCACATAGGATAACCATCTCCTAAAATGACAGACTCAAAGCTCTAATAGAAACTTTATTGACAAAGCAGGTTTATCTAGGATCCCAACACCAGATCATTCAAGGCCTAAGAAAATTTGAAGTTTGGTTAGTAGGTTTTTGTTATACCTATCTTATTGTTCACCAATCATTCATTGGTGACACTTCACTTAACAAATATTTACTGCACACTTACTACATGTAAGGTGCTCTTTTAGGCACTGAGGTTAGGGCAATGAACAGTGTCCACCACATCCCTTCTGTCCCAGAGTTTACAATCTAAACAAGAGGCAAGGCTGAAGAGAGGACAAGGAAACATTTTTGAACTGGAGGCACTACTGATGTTTGAGGCCAGACTAGTATTTGTACTATAAGGTTATCCTTTAGTGGTATGGAGCACATTATCACTAAAAGCTGCCTGAAATATTCCATGGACAGAGGAGCCTGGCAGACTACAGTCCATGGGGCTGCAAAGAGTGGGATAGGACAGAGCGAGCATGCACACACACACTATTAAATGCCAAGAACAGCTCCTAGTCAATGGCGATAACTAAAAACATCTCTCCACATTTCCAAATCTTTCTAGGGGTAGGAGATGACTTCAAAAGTGCTTGGATGAAGAAAAGAAGCTTTCTGTGTAAGATATGAACTCTCCAATCTGGGAAGGTTTCCCAAATTCAAGACAACCTAGGAAATCAGAAGCAATCCTAATAGAGGTTGACCCTAAAAGAAAGGAAGTGTTTTGCTGCCAAAGTTATTTACTATTTCCTAGCGTTTCTTATTCATTCTGCCCTTGTGCTCCATCTCAGGAATTGAGAGGAAAGGCAAAAAGACCAACCTCCAGTTTAGGAACTCCTGAAAAATAATAGTTAAGTGTAAATTCTGTTTGGGATTTATATTTGCTTTTTGGGTACAATCTGTTTATTTGTAGCAATTCTTACATGCTTTGAAGCAAAAGAGTGATGCTTTGGAATAGAAGAAAAAGTTTTAGCAACTGTATCTCTAAAATATCTAATTGTAAACCACTTTGATTCACTTATCCTTAAAAGCTATTTAGTATAAACACTGCTGAATTAGAAGTTTTATGTGTCCATTCCTCAAGTTTTAGAGTTAGTAACCTAACATTTGCTCTTTTGATAAGTGACCTTCAAATACAATATCCTGAAATTCAGACTCTCAGGTATGTATTAATTTTGAACATTTGTGAATTAATTTATTTGTTAATGAAAAGAGACATATAGGTAAATTTGTTCTTAAATGCATTCTTCTAATGAATAACAAGGGCTATTTATATTTAGGAAGTTCATTTGGTTTTGCTTTGCTTTTGAAGGTTTATTTTGCTAAGAAAAACATCTAAAGTACTGCAGTGGTTTCAAAATGCTTCCCACAAATTCTTTGATGCTCCTCTCTTTAAGAAGTGAAGCTTAATTCCCACCCCCTTGAGTGTGGACTGGACTTAATGACTCATATCTGGTGCATAGCATATGGCAAAGGTGTATGTCTTCCTCAACTAGATCATAAAGGGTGTTGCGGCTTACTTATTGTTTATTTGTCTCAAGTCAATCATTCTGGGGGAAACCAGATGATGTGTCATGAGGATATTCAAGCAGATCTTGGAGAGATCTACCTAGTGACGAATACTCCTGCCAGCAGTTGTGTGAGCAAGTCATCCTAGAAGAAGATCCTCCAGTCCCAGTCACACCTTCAGATGATTGCAGCTCCTGCTGACATCTTGAGTCAAACATCATGAGACACTTAGCCAGAACCATCTAGCTAAACTACTTTCAAATTCAGACCCATAGATACTGTGGACTAAAAATGTTTATTGTTTTAAACTGCTATGTTTGGAGGCAATTTGTTTCTCATCAGCAGATAAGTCATGCAAGTTTGTACTCTGATCATCAGGTCTAAATAAAAACCTAAAGTCCAAGGCTATTTTTAACTCTCCACATCTCAAACAAGTATAACTCAGATGTCAGTATTAGCATCTGCCTTTCAGACATCTAGATCTAATTGACTCTGCTCAGAACCCTGTGAATTCCATAGCTGTGGACTCTGAACTCCACTCTGTGGCATCATTCTGGACATACTGACCCTTGCTTTCTAGACCTCTTTTTCCACCTAACCAGAGATTACCAAGACATTCTTTCCAAATAAATACAGTGTCCTATATTTATTTGGAAAGGAATTGAGGTAAGTACAAATTTCTCTATTTTATCATTCAATATTTTATTAAAGTTTAATGCATGAACTTATAAACTCTGAACCAGACTAATATCAACATATTCTAAAGTACCAGACCCATTTAGTGGAATAACACTCCCATGCCACAAATTTTTAATGTGTGTGATAGACAACTTCTAAAATGGCTGTTAATGATCCCTATTTCCTGGTATTCATGCCCTGGTATAATTCCCTCCCCTGAGTGTGGAGAGGACCTAGTGACTTGCTTCCTACAAATAAAATGTCACGAAAGTGATAGGATGTCACTTCTGAGATGAAGTTGCAGAAAGACTCTGGCTTCTATCTTGCTTATCCTCTCCTGTTCTCTCACTTGTCCATCTAATGTAGGCCAGCTGCCATACTGTGAACTGCCCTGTACCAAGGTGTATGTGGCAAAGGGTAGAGGGAGACCTTTGACTAACAACCAATAGTAACAGAGCTGATTGCTACCCAGCAATCAGTCTAACAGCTAAATCCTCCCAACAACCACATGAGTGAGCCTGAAAGCACATTCTCCCCTTGTCACACCTCAAGACAACTTCAGCCCCTTGGCTGCAGTCTGGTCCCCCAAGGTGTAAGGATAATAAATGGTTGTTATTTAAGCTGTTAAATTTGGGAGTAATTTGTCATGTAGCGATAGATAACTAATAAAATACGGAAAAAGATAGCTTTAAGATGAAAATCATAAAGTACATGACAGTTAAGTGTTTCTAGAGTATACCTAGCACTGTTGGCACAAAGTGCTAAATAATGACTGAACAAGACTTAGTAATGCCAAGGCCTAGATCACTGGATGCAAATTTACCCAGGAATAACGTGTGTCTTCCCCCTAAGGTAGTTTCCCAGATTCATCTTTGTTGTCATCAAGAAACTGAAAGGAGACTATAGACTATAAAGGAGACTATAACCCCATGGTTATAGGGTCTTAAAATGCTTTTCTGAAAAATCAAATAGTGAGGAGTGGCCAAGATGGCAGAGTAGAAAGACCCTGAGATCACCTCCTCCCACAGATACACCAAAATTACAGCTCTTTATAGAGCAACTACTGGTGAGAAAGACAAGATTAGCAGAAAAGATCTCCTACAACTAAAGATATAAAGAAGGGACCACAATGAGATAAATATAAGGGCAGAGAGGAGATATAGCCAAGACCCATGTCACTGGGTGGGCAACCAACAAACAGGATGAGGATTCCTCACAAGAAGTGAGGAATCTGAGCCCCACATCGGGCTTCCCAGCCCAGAGACCCTGCATGAGGAAGATGAGTGCCTAGAATGCTTGGCTTTGTTTGGCCAGGAAGGCTTACTTATTGGAGAACCAGAGAGATGTGGGAAATAGAGACTTGACTCTGCAGGGGTCCACACAAAATCTCACATACTCCAGGACTCGGAGCAGAAGCAGTAATTTGAAAGAAGCCAGGGTCAGAACCATCTTCTAATATTAGAGAGCCTCTCAGAAATGCAGGAGGCACCTGGAACTCACTCTGGGGACATGGACACTGATGGTAGCCATTTTGGGGAGCTTGTTTTTACCAAGAAGACATTGATGTTGACAAGCACAATTCTGGAATTCCCTCTCTAGTTTATTAGCACTGAATCTGGTTCCATCCACCAGTTTGTTGACACCAGAACTTGTGTGCTTCAGGCCAAGCAACTAGCCAGGTAGGAACATGGCCACGCATACCAGCAGGCTAGCTGACTTAGACCCCCTGAGCCCACAGCCACTCCAGGATACAGCTCTGTTCACCAGAGGGCCCAACATCAGGCCCTGTACAACAAATCACCAGCATTAGCCATGGGAACCCCAAAGCCCTGTATCCAGAAACCCAAAGATCCAGCTCAGCCCCCATTGGGGCAGCCATGAGCTCCAAGAGCAGCCTCAGCCACCAGGGGCAGGCACCAGCCCCAGAATCCCTGGTCCTTGTAGCCTGCATGTTAGGACTCCAGCCCACCCACCAGCAGGCTGGTACCAGCTCTGAAACACCTTGACCCCCTAGTCAGCTGCCTCGGGATCTGGTTACAATCACCAGTGGGTGGACACCTTGGACCACATAACAGCCAGTCATGTCAGGAACTGGGTCTACCTCCATGTAAGCTGACATGAGATCCAGGAATCCCAGGCCTGAAACTATCTACCAAGAAACCTGGCTCTACCCACCAGTGGGCCAGCACTATCCTTAGGGCCCCACAACTCTGCAGCCTCAGCCTAGTGACCTGGTCCTACCCACCAGTGGCCAACAGCCTCTGCACAATACAGGGCCTGGAAACCAACAAGACCAGGGCCCAGTGCTTACCAGACCACACACAGTACTCAGCCCACCACAAGAGAAAGACCCACACAGCCCACACGTGGAGCATCCCTAGAGCACATAGCTCTGGTGACCAAAGAAGAGTGCACTGCTGGGATATATGTGGATATATACATATGTGGTATATCTGTACAATGGAATACTACTCGGTCTTAAAAAATGATGAAATCTTGCCATTTCCAACAACATGGCTAGCCCTAGAGGGTATGATGTTAAATGAAATATGTCAGACAGAGAAAGACAAATACTGTATGATTTCATTTATATGTGGAGTCTAAAAAAACAAGTGAATAAACAGCAAGACAGAGTTATAGAAATAGACAAAAAGCAAAACAAAACAGATGGTTATCAGAGAGGAACTTCCCTAGCAACTCAGTGGTAAAGAATTCAATCCCTGGATCGGGAGGATCTCTGGAGTAGGAAATGGCAACCCAGCTTAGTATTCTTGCCTGAAAAATGCCTTGGATAGAGGAGCCTGGTGGGCTGCACTCCAAGGGGTCACAAAGAGTGGGGCACTACTGAGCGGCTGAGCATGTATGCAACAGAGAAGGGAGTCGGGAAGGGAAGAACTAGGTGATGGAGATTAAGAGGTACAAACTTCCAGTTTTAAAATAAATAAGCCACAGGTATGAAATGTACAACATGGAGAATATAGTCAACAATGAAATAATGTTGTATGGTGCCAGATGGTTAACTATAATTATCATAGTGATCATTTTGTAATGTATGGAAATAGTGAATCACTATGTTGCATAACAAGAACTAATACAGTGTGGGAGGTCAATTATCCTTCAAAATCAAACAAACAAACTCACAGAAAAAGAGATCAGATTTGTGGTGACCAGAGGCAGGAAGTCAGGAGAGGGGGAATTGCACGAAAGGTACAAACTCCCAGTTACAAGATAACTCAGTACTAGGGACATAATGTACAACATGACAAATATAATTAAAACTATTATATGTTATGCTTGAAAGCTGTTAAAGAGAGTAAATCCTAAAAAGAATTCTCATCACAAGAAAAATTTTATTTCTATTTCTTTAATTTTATATCTGTGTGAGATGATGGATGTTCATTAAATATATTGTGATAATCATTTCATGATGTATATAAGTCAAATCATTATGCTGTACACTTTAAACTTATACAGTACTATATGTCAATTACAGCTCAAAGAAACTGAAAGAACAGAAATAAAAGAAAGAAAGAGGGAGAGAGAGAAAGAAAGAGAGACAAGGAGAGAAAGAAAGAAACGAGGAAGAAAAGAAGGGAGAGGGAGCCAGGGAGGGAGGAAGTTACCGAAAAAAAAAATCAAACGGAGACATATCTGGCATGTACGTGGATTCTGATCTCCTTACCTGGGTTTCATGAATTCACTCCCTACCACATGGTTGATAAGTTATTTACATCTAAATATGCATGGAATGGTAAACTAGAGAGGCTATTTGTCAGTACAATTTGTCTTGAACTCATGAATTTTAAAAAGGGAAAAGTAGCTGAATTTTGAGTTTTCTATGAATCAGCATTTCTGTAGATGTGTTCCAAGGAGAACTAATTATACAGGCTATTTAAAGGTGGTATATTTTTAAAGAGTTCCATTATCAAATAAGTTTGGGAAAAGAAAGGTGGAATTAAGTTAAAGTAGAATTCTTTTTCACATATCTCTAAGCCTTTGCTATGTAAATGAATACTGTGAGTCTCCAAGAAGACAGTAGGTTACACAATGTTTTTAAATTTTATTTGGATGCAGCACTGAAATTTCTTCCTGAGCATGCCTTGGACTCACATTTTGGAAAACTCAGAAAATTAAGAGCTTAACTGATGGCTGACATCAGAATGTTGTTCCCTGCGCTCCCCTATTAAAGATCCCACCCCTCATATATGGTCCAAATCCTTCTCTCCAAACCTCTCTCATGGATTGTAAGCTGTATTAGGTCCACATTTAAATGGATTTAATATCTCTGACCACTGGCAGTTTTAGCTTCAAGCACAGTTGTTACAGGCAACCTTACTAATAGTTTTCCTGCTCTTAAAATAGGGATCATAAATTATAATAGTAAACTCACACCAAATGCTAGCAATGTGTCAGACACTCTTTTGATGCAATATAATCTGTACTTACATATGAAAGCGTTGACACCCAGATGGGTTAAAGGAACCACTGTTTAAATTCTGCCTCTAATATACAGGCACCACATAAACATGGCATTAAATTCTGTTGTAATATGGACATGACCTGCATCAGTTCAACAATTTGATATAAATTCATGATAGGAAGAGCACAAATTAATGTCACAGTCTATTACAACTCATCTCAATTCAATGCTAACTTTTCCCTTATTGATTATTATACTGTAACAGAAGCATGCTAGCATAATAGTCTCATTGCAAATTAATATTAATGTGCCAAGAATGATATAATCAATGTCAAAATAAAAAAAAATTAACAATCCATTAGGTTTCTTTTACAATCTTTTGAACTAAAGATTGGTTAAAAAATTCACAATGTTATTTTAAAGGTGTACAACATTGAAGTGAGATTGTTAATTCTGGAAACTTCTATTAAATCTATATGTGATACCAAGCAGTAAAAACACTTACAATTTCCTTTTGCTTCTGTTAATGCCAATAAGCCCATCTGTGTTTTGCACCATGAATATTAATCTATGAAGCTACATGTGTTTTTATAAAAAAGCATTAATCAGTTTTTAAGAGAAAAAAGCCTTAATTTTAAAAAATCATACCACTGAGACTTTTTCTAATTATTAATTAATTATTATTATATTTATTATTATATTTATAAATAATAATTATTTATTATTATTATTAATTTATCTAATTATTAACAATTTAATCGAGTATCATAGTAGAGTTTATAATTGATAACAAAAACAGACCAGATACTCATTGTATAACCTAGAAGGAATCCAACTGTATCTCAAAGCTAGCAGCCTAGTTTAAATAAAACAAAAACAAAAAACAGAGAACTGGAAAGTAGAATTATTCTGAGGAGGAATAAAAAGATTGTATGGAATTCCCTTTGTCATTGAAGAACAGAGGTAGTGAAAAGAGTTTGAGTTTTTGAGTTAGACAGATTTATGTTCTAATTCCACTTCTGGCTGTTTTTCCTTAGACTGGGCCTTCCCTGGTGGCTCAGACAGTAAAGAATCTGCTTGCAATGCAGGAGACCTTGGTTCAACCCCTGGGTCGAGAAGATACCCTGGAGAAGGGAATGTCTACCCACTCCAGTAGTTTTGCCTGGAGAATCCCATGGACAGAGAAGCCTGGCAGGCTACATACAGTCCACGGGGGTCACAAAGAGTCAGGCACCACTGAGCAACTTACACTTACCTGCTCTGAGTGTCCTCATCTATGAATTGAGAGCAGCAGTGGCGTGACAAAACAAGGCTTAGAAATCATACACTAAGCACCTAGCACATGGCCAGCACTCAGTAAAGTCCTAGAAATACCATCATTACTCAACAAAGAAAAAGATGAAACTTATTTTTTTAAAACCCTCTGTATATCTGTTTCAATATAAAAAAAGAGAGAGAGAGAGAGAGAAGGAAATCCCAACTAGTGAGTGATCTTATGTCTGAAACTTGGTTCATATGACACAGTGAACCTTAGGAGAATTTTTTTCTCCCAACATAGGGAAAATCTTTAGCCACTAGTCATCCAATCCTCAGAGCAAGCTTTAGAAGGGAGGAGGTGGGGAGTAGAGGAGGAAGAGGAAAGAACGTTAGCAGATTTGGGATAGGGCTGCACAGACAGGATGGAAGTGAAGAAAAGAAATATGAGGAAGGATTTTTACTCTTTGGCTTCTCATGGGATTTCCCAGGCAAGAATACTGGAGTGGGTCGCCATTTCCTTCTCCAGGGATTCTTCCCAATTCAGGGATTGAACCCTGGTCTCCTGCATTGGCAGGTGATTTCTTTACCACTGAGCCACCAGGGAAGCCCTTACAATGTTTTACCATATTCTTTGTCTGTCTCAAGACTATGGTTTTTCCAGTAGTCATGTATGTGAGAGTTGGACTATAAAAGCTGAGTGCTGAAAAATTGATGCTTTTGAACTATGGTGTTGGAAAAGACTCTTGAGAGTCCCTTGGACTGCAAGGAGATCCAACCAGTCCATCCTAAAGATCAGTCCTGGGTGTTTATTGGAAGGACTGATGCTGAAGCTGTAACTCCAATACTTTGGCCACCTCATGCGAAGAACTGACTCATTGGAAAAGACCCTGATGCTGGGAAAGATTGAGGGCAGGAGGAGAAAGCAACGACAGAGGATGAGATGGTTGGATGGCATCATCAACTCAATGGACATGGGTTTGGGTAGACTCCAGCGTTTGGTGATGGACAGGGAGGCCTGGCGTGCTGCAGTTCATGGTGTCGCAAAGAGTTGGACATGACTTAGCAACTGAACTGAACTGAACTGAACTTGTTGCTTGAGAACACTGTGAGAAAACAGAAACATGTTTTCTTTATTTTGTGTTGCCCACAGTGCTCAGAATGGACTTTTTTTTTGTTGTTTAATTGGATTTTTTTAAACTATTTGGTGTTTCTTTTTTTCTCGGTTATAGCATATGGGATATAAGTTCCCCAACCTGCACCCCTGCATTGGAAGCATGGAGCTTTAACAACTGAACCACCAGCCAAGTCCCTAGCAAGAACTTTTAAACACAGTGTTGTAAGTGCTGGGAGTGAGGGACAAAAGAATGAAGGGGTGAGGAAAGGGAACCAGAGAGAAAGGTGGAGAAAAGAAGTGGGTAATGAGCAAAAAGGTGGAAGACGAGAAGAAAGAAGGAAGAGGAAACAAAAAGTAGTTACTCTTTCAAACAATTCAGAGTAAAATTTGCTTCCATCTATGTTTTTGTGATTTTTTTTTTACCTTTCCTTAATTACTATCTATTATTTCACCTGAACTAATACTAAGAAAGCTTTGTGTAGTTGGGAGTAGAATTATCGGTAATAGTGTCAATGCTATGCCAGCTTCTGAGAGACTGCGGCTGGGATGGTAAGACCAAGACGCCAGACAGCCATCCATCACTCACAGCCCTGTGATGGCTAACCCTTTCTTCTGACTCACACTGGCCAATCTATTTGCAGCCTGCTAAAGTCTAAGGCACAACCAAACCAATCTCTTTGTAATCCCTCTGAAAGCCTTTTCTGAGCTGCAACCTTTTCTGCTTTATCCACTGGTTTCTGAAATCTTGAATTCTTTCCTTTCAACTCCATTTAATAGCTAGCTGTGAAACCTGTCCCTGCTTCGTAACTTTCCTCAAGTCCTTTGTCCTGGCTTCCTCACCTGTCACATCAACTTTCAGTTGAGTTCATTAGTTTTGATCATAGTGCTAAAGAGGCTAAGGCCAAAGGTTAAATACCAGAAAAAAAGCTTGTAAATTCCTGCACTCACAAACTTTAAAGCATGAAAAGAACCTTAAACAATAACTTAGAACAACACTTTTATCTTATAGATGAGATCATCGAGGTCTGGAAAGATCAAGTTTTCATAGGAAAAATAACCAACTAAACATGGCCACAGAATGACCTTTAATCTTAGGCAATCATCTTGAAAATTCTTATTTTCTTTCATTTCCAAAAGTCAGGCAAGAATGTGGATTACATCACATAATCATTACCCTCCTGCAGGAGGCCAGGAAACCTCAAAGCCTTTTGCGGTTCTTTTTAATTGCCACTACCTTTCTCACTGAAGTATATGTCTTAATCCTCAACTCCAATTTGCATTTCTTTATTCTGTCAACTGAGGAGGAGAAGAGCCACATAAGGATCTAGATAAGACAATGAGTGTAGTGGTGAGGTGCAAGGATCCTGGAGACAAACAAGTTCAAGTTCCGGCTCTGAATGACCTCCTGGCACTCTTACCTTGGGCAAATTTCTTCACTTCTCTATGCCTAGGCATTGTAGTGAAAAACAGGGATAAAACCAGGTCCGCTTTGTAGAGTTTCTTTGAGGGTGGAATGAGTGACACCAACCCATCTTCCCCATTACCATCTAGGACCTTATTTGGAACACACATCACCAGCCTAAACCCTCCCTTCTTCATAGTGACTTCCTTCCTGGGTGGGAGAAACCTGATCTCCTTTCCTGGTCAGGGCCTTCAACTGGAAACACCTTAGTCCATGAGGTTAGAGACATACTAACAATATTGAACCTGAAAAGAGAAGAGTTAAGGATCTTAATCCCTTTGATTTTTAAAAGTTCCTTGGCACCTCACGTAAATATGTCTTCCCTCTTTCCAACCCACATACACCAACCAGCAACCCCTATCTACCAAGAGCATAGAGAGGGGTTGGCCAGACAATGGTCTGGCCAGATAAAATACTATTCTACCACCATCATACATCTGCATTTCATGTATTTGCTTCAACTTTATACTATACATATCTTATAATATAAATTATAAGTATTTGATCATATTGCATACTCAATGCCATAATATTTTTCTTGATTATGATTTAAATATTTTCATATTGCTCCATAAACAAGTAAGCTTGTTACTAAACATCCATGATTCTGAGAAAAGTCATTAACTAGTTCTTTCTAGAAAAAGAAGATCCGGCCCAAGTTAACTTGATATCTCCAACAGCAAAAACATACTTTTGGGGGGACTATAAGATGCAAACTATTATATATAGAATAGATTTAAAAAATAAGGCCCTATAGTTTAGCACAGGGAACTATATTCAATATCCTATAACAAACCATAATGAAAAAGAATATATAAAAAAAAGAAATATACTTTTAAATAGCAGTTTTCTCACTATAAAACATTCCCACATTTCTTCTCATTGTGCAACCCTACCAAAATGATAATATCATTTACTATGTAACTATTTTGTCCTAAGCACTTATGCAAGTGCTACTTCATTTATTCCTCATAATCTTAGTAGATCTGTAAGGTTATGCCCATTTTTTTAAAAACTCATTTCTTAATTGAAGGTTAATTGCTTTACAGAATTCTGTTGTTTTCTGTCAAACCTCAGCATGAATCAGCCATAGGTATACATATATTCCCTCCCTCTGAACCTCCCTCCCAAATTCCCGTTGGCTATCTATTTTACATATGGTAATATAAGTTTCTGTGTTACTCTCTCCACACATCTCAGCCTCTCCTCCCCTCTCCCCATGTCCATAAGTCTATTCTCTATGTCTGTTTTTCTATTTATGCCCATTTTTAAAATAAGAAAATTGAGGTACAATGGATAAAGTATTCTTAAAAATGCCACTCAGCTAGCAGATGAAAGGGCTGGGATTCAAAACAGGTCTATGTGATTCTGCAACTCAGGCCTAAATCATCTTAATTTACAGAACTCTGCACCAACGAAATGCATGGCAAATGGCTCAAAAGGCAGAAAGTTTTAAAGCTGAGACTGTTAAAGTCAGAGCTAGATGGTAGTTGAAATGGTAAAAGTATATTTTATTCAGAAAGTTACAACAGAGGAAAAGAGATCTCAGTATGGGACTGGGCTCAGTTTCAGAAACAGCACCCACGAGTGGGGATTTATAGTCAAGGGTGGAGGTCAGTGGATGGAAGATTACAAGGGGATTATTTACATTATTTACAGGGGAAAGAGGGGATTTCTTTTTAAATTTCTTTTTATTTATTTATTTGGCTGTGTCAGGTTGTGGCATGTGGGATATAGTTCCCTGACCAGGGATCAAACCCAGGTCCCCTGCTTTGGGAGCACAGAGCCTTAGCAACAGGGAAGTCCCAAGGGAAGATTTCTGTGTAAAGTGACTTGACAGAATTCTTGCTGATGGCAGGGCAGGGTGATCAGATATTACTTGAGAAATGCTGGGAGATGTGGAATTTTCTCAGATATCAAGGGTGGAGGGTTCTCTTTAAACCAATTTAGAAAGATTCTTGCTAAAGCTGGGTGATGCTGGCCCAAAACAGACAGAAACCACAAGGTCAAGGTCTCAAGGACTTAAGAGCCTAACCAGGGTTTGGTCAAAGAGTCAGTGGCTGCTTAGTGGCAGAGAGGACTTAGAACAGAAGGTCAAGAAAGTCATGTGTAATGGGCCACACTTGCCAGCGTCTATGGGCTACAAGAGAAACTGGGTTGTTTGCTGCCTGCATTGTTAAGACACCTTGCTTTGTGCTCCCACAAACAATTCAGTCCAGTAGCAGTGAGATCATGGGCAGAGTCCATGAACACTTTCCACAAGATACACCATGTTCTAGTCTATATTAAAGCTAGTGAAAAGCTGAAAGACATGTATGGAATACAAAAAATTGTCAAGGTGACTTCAATTCAAAGCCACCATATTTTATAAGAAAATTTTAAGAGAAAAAGATAGAAAAATGGTTAAAGAAGATTTGAGGTAGATAGGTAGACCCTTGTCATGAGGAAGAAGGAAATCCTACTGTTTGCAACAACCTAGACGGAACTTGAGAACATTATGCTAAGTAAGAAAAGTTAGAGAAAGACAAAAACTGTGCGATATCACTTATATGTGGAATGTAGAAAAGCCAAACTTACAGAAAAAGAGAATAGAATGGTTGCTGCCAGGGGCTGGGGGGTGGAGGGAAAAGGAGAGATGTTGTTCAAGGGTATAAACTGGCAACTAGTAGATAAGTAAGTCACAGAGATCTAATGCAGAGCATAGTGAATTATAATCAAACTCACTAAGAAACTAAATTTTAATTATTCCTGCAACAAACAAGAAATGATAATTATGTGACATGACCGAGAAGCTAACTATCTCTACAATGGCAATCATGTTAGAATATACCAATGTATCATATCAACATGCAATATACCTTAAATTTGCACAATGTTATCTGTCAAATATATTTCAATAAAAATATACTTTCAAATTGAAGAAAAGGTAATATACATATTAAGTGTGTATATATTTATACATAGATACAGATATGTAAATATATATGTATTTATACAAATGTATACACAAACAATTTACCCTTGAGCAACATGGGTTTGAATGACATGGTCCACTTACATGCAGATGTTTTTCAATAATACGTACTACAGAACTACATGATCATTGGTTGGTTGAATATGGAGCTGCTGACCGCAGATACAGATGGCTGACATTAAAGCTGTATGTGAATTTTCAGTTGTGTGGAGGGTTGGCATTCCTAACCAACACATTGTTCAAAGGTCAACAGTAAACATGCTGTAAATATCTAAATGAGGAATGAGATGTGCGTCTGTGCACACACATCCTCCAAGGTTAAAAATCATCTGTAAAAATCAGAGAATCTATCCCTGATAGTTTGAAATGACAAATGCTTACTAATAGCATTAGAAATACTTGAACTCTGTATTGTTTATCTGGGTAATTACGATGGAGATCTGGTTTTACTCAGGAAGCCACAGTTCTCAAGAGAAAGGGCTTCCCAGCAGTCAAAACATTCTTTTCAATCTAGACTATAGACCCTGGAGCAGTGTTGGTGTCTTAAGGAAGATGCTGGTGGAGAAACCTTGTCCAGAATCTGTATGGCATTTGGTCATAAGCGGTTGAGTTTCCTTTGGGGCGCTCTGAACACTGAACTCTCTGCAGTTGGAACATGTGAGCCACAACAACAGGCAGCTGGAGTCAGAAAGAGGTGAAGGTGAAAGTTGCTCAGTCGTGTCCGACTCTTTGCAACCCCATGGACTACACAGTCCATGGAATTCTCCAGGCAGAATGCTGGGTAGCCGTTCCCTTCTCCAGGGGATCTTCCCAATGCAGGGATCGAACACAGGTCTCCTGCATTGCAGGCGGGTTCTTTACCAACTGAGCCACAAGGGAAGCCCCAGGTCTCCCCCAGAATTCCAGCCTTTCCTTGCTCCTGTTTATAACACCAAACTTCCTTCGGACTTCAGCCCAGCTTCATCCCTGGCTCCTGTCTCTTACCTTTGCTTTTTCTGATAAGGCTTAATGTTCAATCCTGTGTCCACCCTTTGTTCCCATGAGCATTAACTCTTGCTTTGAGCCAGCTCCATCTCTGCATGAAACTCCATCCTGGCCTTGCCTTTGTTCCCAGTTCCTCCCTATACTATTCTAAGTACTCAATTCTCCACTAACCCCTCATCCCATTTATTCCTTCTCTAGGCCTTGGACTCATGCCGGCCCACATCTGATGTGGGCTCCAACTCTTGTCCAGCTATCTGTCCTGGCTCAGCTTCCCCCTTGCTGTGACAGTCAGAGTCACCAAGTTCCAAGCTGAGGCCTCAGCAGAGCCAAGGAACCATTCATCTTTTAAAATATTTCTTTCAAAAATATGTAAGTAGGTTCCAACAGCCTTGCCAGAGCCAAGGAGAATTCACATCTCAATAGCAACTCTCTAATCCTGTTCTCCATCTCACAGTGTAGACACACACACACTCAGGGCACAATGAAAGGAAGTACTTTCCTTGGAAACCAAGAGGCTGACCTTGCATCCACAATCTCAACCACTAATCCTAGGAGTCATAATGTCTTCAAAATTTTAATTGTACAGATTCACAATGAATGGAGAAACTGTGACACTTAAGTTACACTAATGTGTCAAATGTGTCATATTCCCCTTACTAGAACTATAGGAGATTGAGCTAGAATTATTTGATTGCAATTTAATAAACAAAGCTGGCTTCCAAAAACTTAGTTCTACTGGAATGAAAGCATAAGCTAAAAAAAAAAAGAATGTGATATGTCTAGTAACAGCAAACAATACCAGGAAAATGTGGAGATTTGTTTTTCCTTCATCATAAAATTAATAAAAGATTTGTAAAAAAAAGTTTAAACTATTCCACTGTAATACATAGTATTTCATATATTTTCTTCATTTTTATCCTATATCTTTCTTCTTATAACATGAATCATAAGTATTTGATATATTGTAGACCCACATATGGTTATTTATTAATACAACCTGTTTTTATAATGCTACATGGTCTTTATAACCATTATTTTAATGGTTGCAAAATATTACACAAACAAACCAAACTGTCTATTTTAACCCAACCATTTAGGCAATAAATTAGGCATATAAAGTTGCTGCAGTTTTTTCCTGTTTTTTAAGTTACTGCTGGTAATATAAAACAGAAAAAAATACTTATAACGGTTGCTGACCCCAATTTTTGGCACAGAACTTCTCAAACCCTTGTAATATCCTAAGTGATATGAGCACTAAAATAATCTCGGTACTCTTAATATTTGGCCTTTGACCTTGATTCCTGACACAAAGCTCATAAATTGCCTGGAATTTCCTGGGTGACAGGAGTGTCATTTGTTCTAATGAGACAATATTTGGTGGGTTCCTGGGTAGCTACAGAATGGGGGCTGATCACTAAAAAGATCAAGTCACGATTAGAAGGTCGGAACTTTCAGCACCCACTCCCCCTTCTCCAGACAACGGAGAGGGGCTGGAGACGGACTTAATGATCTTTCAAACTGAGGTGATGAAGCCTCCATGAAAATCTCCAAAGTGTGGAGTTCAGAGAGCTTCTGGGTTGGTGAATACATCTACACGCTGGAAGGGTAGCACACCTCAACTCCATGGGGACAGAGGCTTCTGACCTCAGCAGCATTCCATGTTCTGTCCTATCAATCTCTTCATTTGGCGTTTCACTCATAGCCTGAATTATATCCTTTAAAATAAATCAATAAATGTGTTTCTGTGAGCCATACTAGCAACTGATCAAACTCAAAAGAAGAGGGTCATAGGAACCCTGATTTATAGATAATTGGTGAAGAGTCCAAGTGACAACCTGGGACCTGCGATGGGCACGTGAAGTTGGGGCAGTCTTGTGGGACTGAGCCTTTAGCTTGTGGGATCTGATGTTAACTCTGAGTAGATGGTGTCAGAATTAAATGGAATCATGGGCCACCCAGTTAGTGTCATGGAGAACTGCCTGATGGATGGAAAACCCATACACCAGCTATCAGAAATATGGCAGTATGGCAGTGGTGTGAGAGTAAAGGGGAAATAGGATATTTTTTAAAAACTTATTGGAGTATAGTTGCTTCAAAACTATAGATCTGATAGACAGCCTGATGGACTATGGACGGAGGTTTGTGACATTGTACAGGAGACAAGGATCAAGACCATCCCCATGGAAAAGAAATGCAAAGAGGCAAAATGCTTGTCTGAGGTGGCCTTACAAATAGCTGTGAAACAAAGAGAAGCGAAAAGCAAAGGAAAAAAGGAAAGATATACCCATCTGAATGCAGAGTTCCAGGAGAGATAAGAAAGCCTTCCTCAGTGATCAATGCAAAGAAATAGAGGAAAACAACAGAATGGGAAAGACTAGAGATCTCTTCAAGAAAATTAGAGATACCAAGGGAACATTTCATGCAAAGATGTGCACAATAAAGGACAGAAATGGTATGGACCTAACAGAAGCAGAAGATATTAATAAGAATGTGGCAAGAATACACAGAAGAACTGTACAAAAAAGATCTTCACAACCCAGATAATCACAATGGTGTGATCACTCACCTAGAGCCAGACATCCTGGAATGTGAAGTCAAGTGGGCCTTAGAAAGCATCACTATGAAGAAAGCTAGTAGAGGTGATGGAATTCCAGTTGAGCTATTTCAAATCCTGAAAGATGATGCTGTTAAAGTGCTGCACCCAATATGCCAGCAAATTTGGAAAACTCAGCAGTGGCCACAGGACTGGAAAAGGTCAGTTTTCATTCCTATCCCTAAGAAAGGCAATCCCAAAGAATGCTCAAACTACCGCACAATTGCACTCATCTCACAAGCTAGTAAGATAATGCTCAAAATTCTCCAAGCCAGGCTTCAACAATATGTGAACCGTGAAATTCCAGATGTTCAGGCTGGTTTTAGAAAAGGCAGAGGAACCAGAGATCAAATTGCCAATATCTGCTGGATCATCGAAAAGCAAGAGAATTCCAGAAAAACATCTGTTTCTGCTTTATTGACTACGCCAAAGCCTTCGACTCTGTGGATCACAATAAACTGGAAAATTCTGAAGAAGATGGGAATACCAGACCACCTGACCTGCCTCTTGAGAAGCCTGTATGCAGGTCAGGAAGCAACAGTTAGAACTGGACATGGAACAACAGACTGGTTCCAAATAGGAAAAGGAGTACATCAAGGCTGTATATTGTCACCCTGCTCATTTAACTTCTATGCAGAGTACATCATGAGAAATGCCAGGCTGGATGAAGCACAAGCTGGAATCAAGATTGCCTGGAGAAATATCAGTAACCTCAGATATGCAGATGACACCACCCTTATGGCAGAAAGTGAAGAGGAACTAAAAAGCCTCTAGATGAAAGTGAAAGAGAAGAGTGAAAAAGTTGGCTTAAAGCTCAACATTCAGGAAACTAAGATCATGGCATCTGGTCCCATCACTTCATGGGAAATAGATGGGGAGACAGTGGAAACAGTGTCAGACTTTATTTTGGGGGGCTCCAAAATCACTGCAGATGGTGACTGCAGCCATGAAATTAAAAGACGCTTACTCCCTGAAAGGAAAGTTATGACCAACCTAGATAGCATATCACAAAGCAGAGACATTACTTTGCCAACAAAGGTCCATCTGGTCAAGGCTATGGCTTTTCCAGTGGTCATGTATGGATGTGAGAGTTGGACTATAAAGAAAGCTGAGCACCGAAGAATTGATGCTTTTGAACTGTGGTGTTGGAGAAGACTGTTGAGTCCCTTGGACTGCAAGGAAATCCAGCCAGTCCATCCTAAAGGAGATCAGTCCTGGGTGCTCATTGGAAGGACTGATGCTGAAGCTGAAACTCCAATACTTTGGCCACCTCATGCAAATAGCTGACTCATTGGAAAAGACCCTGATGCTGGGAGGGATTGGGGGTAGGAGGATGAGGGGACGACAGAGGATGAGATGGCTGGATGGCATCACCAACTCGATGGACATGAGTTTGAGTAAACTCCGGGAGTTGGTGATGGACAGGGAGGCCTGGCGTGCTGCGATTCCTGGGGTTGCAAAGAGTCAGACACTACTGAGCGACTGAACTGAACTGAACTGCTTCACAGCGCTGTGTCAGTCGCTGCTTACAGAGAAGTGAATCAGCCACAAGCACACACGGATCCCCTCCCTCTGGACTTCCTTCCATCTGGGTCACACAGAGCACTGAGCAGGGCTCCCTGTGCGACACAGCGGGCTCTCACTAGTTGTATATTCCACACTCAGCAGCAGGACTGACCTGTATACAGGAGTGTTTTTTTCCAACTCAGTTAGTAATACCTTTATGCCACTTTTCAACATTTATAATACTGTCTTAGACTAAAGTTCCAGAAATGGATTTATGATAAAGGGTAATAAAAGAGGATATAAATATTTTATGGTTCTTGATCTGTATTGCTAAATTTATTTTAAAATAAAACTTAGCCAATTGGCAGGGAAAGGCTTGATTTTATTCAACTCTTGTCAAAATGAAACAATGCCATTTAAAAATTATTTTTTATTCAGTTAACTCAATTTTTATTTTAACTCAGCTTTCTTTGATTGTACAGAGAATTTTTTAAATCCATATTTACTTATTTTTCTATGAAGTACCTTGAGCTCCTTGGGTACAGAAATTATATCTTTTGGTTTGTAATATTCTTTGTATAATATAGTAGAAAGAGAACAAGATTTGGAGCCTGAAAGGCCTGGGTTCAAGTATCTAATTTTTTACTTACTTGACTGTCACTGTGATCTAGGACAACTTCTCCTCTCAGAGTCAATGTTTTCTACTGTAAAATGGGATTATCAATTATCTCTTCATGGCGAGTCCACATAAAATGACTGGCATATTCCAGGAGTCTAATATATATTCATTCTTCCAACACATTATATATAAGGAGCTCTATATATTTTGATGAATAAATAAACTCATGCTCTTCTCACTTAATGGTTGAATTGTTAATCTTGTCTATTTGAGTATATTTTATATTATTCACTGCATATAGTTTACCTACTAATATTTTAAGGAGTGTCACTACTTTCATCTACAAATGTTTGGGCTGTGTTTTATGAGGTCAAGTCTCTTTTTGTGGTTCCTTCTATTAGGGAGGGGATATTTGACACAACAAATATGTGAGGCAAAGTCACCACAAGAAGCAAGCACACAAACACGTATGTCCAATTATGTGTTATCTACAGCTCCCAAGGACACTGCATTGTTGGAAACCTTTTCAAAAAGTCTTTATTGGAATTTCTGCCAAGAACGACCTTTGGTCCTTCCATGAGAGCGTATGTATACACAACCAAAAGCCATTTAAAAAAAAATATTCCTATGGGTTCAGAGGGGTATCAACATGAAGAGTTCCAACTTTGATTTTAAAAATAATTTGGTGCCACCATTATAAGATGAAAGAGATTCTTTTCTGTGGTTCATAAAGTAGCTTCTGGAAGCAATTCTAAAAGAAGAAACTATGAAATTATTTTGAAAGAATATAGACTGAGGTTATAATTGATCCTTGGATATAATTTGAAAGAATATAGACTGAGGATATAATCAACCAATGGGAAAACTTTAAAAAGCAGCATATATATTTCTGAATGTTTGCTACTAAAGACAGTGGTGTTTTTACTTTATATTAAGTAACAACTTGTAGATCCTGCATTGAAAATTTTTGCACTGAAAACATCTGTCAATACATCAATAAAATATTTCTAAATTATTTGTTAAGTACTCATTATGCCATCTGGGACCTACTTCAAGGGACAAGAGATATGTATTGCCAAGAGAGTGAATTATGTCATTAATCAGATAGTCAAATAACCAATCAGGAAACAATAATAGACATAGTTACACACATACATCCAAGGAACCGAGCCTAAAAGTATAAAATAGAGGAGATATAATATAGTGCGGGCATCTGTTAAAAAGTAAAAACCAAGATAGGGATGAAAAACAGCAAAGAATTTCAGTTAATAATATGCTTTGTATGAATTAGCAATGTGGCCACCAAAACAGCAGCTAAGGCCATATTAGCCAGCATTAATGGGAGTATATATAGTACCGAGAAGCAAGAAACTCTAGTTTGATTGACCTTGAACCACAGCAGAGCTCATTAAAGAGAACTATAAATAAATAGGATTGTGTTCAGCAGTGTGCAAGCAGACAGGAGCAGTAGTAGTGTTAGTCACTTAGCTGTGCCTGACTCTGTGACCCCATGGACTGTAGCCTGCCAGGCTCCTCTGTCCTGGAACTCTCCAGGCAAGAATAATAGAGTGGGTAGCCATTCCCTTCTCCAGGGGATCCTCCCAACCCAGGGATTGAACTCGGGTCTGCTGCATTGCAGACAGATTCTTTAAAAATCTGAGCCACCAGGGAAGCTCAAACAAGACAGTAAAGGGACTCAAGAGTCAAGCCACTTTAGCCTGGATAAGAGAGCGGCAGAGAGAGGCAAATGATTGTAATATTGAGATATTTTATAGATTGTCATGTGGAAAGGAAATCCGATTTCTTCCCCATAATCCAGGAAGGTAAATATGAGTGATGAGTAGAAGTTGTCAGATTTAGATTTCAGACCAATATAAATCAGTTTGCCAAATACGCTCTGCAAGTTATGAGTGCCTCATCACTTAAAGGTATTCAAACACATTCAATAGGCATTCAAATACTGAAATCACTTCTATTAGCTAGCATCTCCTTTCAGCGACTAACACTGGTTAGACTAGTGCTTCTCAAACCAGAGTAACAGAATCCCCTGGGTGACTTGTTAAGGAGATTCAGGACCTGACCTCAGAGTTTGATTCAGCAGATCTAGAAAGAGACCTGAGAATTAGCATTTTTAACAACTTCCCATTTGATACTGCTGGTTGGGAGACTCACACTGAGAACCACTGAATTAAATAAACACTTGGATACCTTAGAAATTCTAGCCTGATATGATGACTCAGATGAGGTGACTTTTCTTTCAGTTCTACAGCAAGTATAAGACATTCAACGTTAACTTATGTGACAAATTACAAGAGGAGTCATAAACGAAAGAGGAGGAAGAATGTTCCAAGCCAAGAACAACCTGAGCAAAGTAAAAGTGTTGAAGTTGGTGAGATAAATTTTTGCGTATGAACTGATTATTTTTCCCCCAGTGTTTCATTCTCCTCTACCCATGTCCCCTTCACCTTTTCCCTCATTCAGAGAGCAGGGCTGTTCTGTGTGTCTTGCCTTGGGAAAAGTAGGCAGTGACAAAGAGAAAGGAATTTTCTTGCCGTTTTTTAACTTTAAAAAGTTCAGATTCTTCTCTGGGTCCTGTGGCTAAGACCCTGCACTCCCAGTGCCGAAGGCCCGGGTTCAATCCCTGGTCAGGGATCTAGATCCTACATGCCCCAGCTGAGAGTCCTGCATGCCTCAATGAAGACTCAAGATCCTGCACACTGCAACTAAGACCTGGCACAGTCAAATAAACTATTTTTTTCCTAAAGTTTGGGCTCTTAGGAGAGGAGAAAGGATTCAAGCCATGGAGAAAAGAATTAGAATGCTAGATTATTATTTTCCAGGCTCAGAGGAAGGAGAGAGGTGAGGAAATACTGGACAGAGGACTTCAAGGAAATATGGACTCCCTATTTGATACCTTGGCTCACCTTAAATCCCTGGGACTTTTATATAAAAAAACTTTGATTTTAATGAAAATGAGTTTGATAACTCACCAGAAAAATGGCTTGAAGTGGAAGTTAAGTTGTTAGAAAAAGTCACATTATTTGCATTCCTCATGTCCCAAGATAAATACCTGCCATAGGAATACAATGCATGCTTGGAATGAGGAGCAGGCTAGCCTGACTGGGGAGAATGAGTTGGAAAGAGAGTGAGAAATTAGGTCGGGTGAGCAAGATGAAAAGAGAAGGCAGTGGACTTTAAATGATGGAAAGGAGCTTTGATTTTAAAGCAGTGAGTTAAGCTTCTGTGCTTCAAGTCAAACTGTTTGGCCTCTAGGGTCACCTTGAAGCCTGCTCAGACTTCTAGGGCCCCATCCTCAACCTTCTTTACAACTTAAGGAGAAGCTGGCACTTTTAGCATTCTTCACTGGGACACCAACAAACCATCCTCAGAAAGACTCTTCGCTGACATTTAAACTGAAACAAAGATCTGATCCCAACTCTACCATTCAAGGACTAACCTTTCATTTTGAAACCTGGTAATGCTTCCCTGATGTGTTACAGAATTATTTCTGTCAACTATTACCTAGTCATATTCATAAAAGTTAGTTATAAATTAGCCTACATATTTTTAAGTGGATGATCTTTTGGTTGATGACAGATGAATTTTATAGAGGGGTGATCTCACTGGAAATAAATGAATCTTATCTTCAAACAAACAACATGTATTATTTTTGTATTTTCAAGGGAGTTTTCCCAATCATCAGCTGGGTAATTCTCTAAACTATCCCAAGGATTTATTTGGATATTGGGTGGAAAAAATTCAGTTCTTTGAACTTAGTCTTCCACATGTACATACAAGTGTTTAAACTCAACAACAACAAAAAAGGCAAGCAATCTGCTTTAAGTATGGCCAATGACTTGACCAGAAAGAAGACATACAAATGCCCAATAAGTTCATGGAAAGATGCTCAACGTCATTAGTTATTAAGGAAAAAAAAATTAAAACCACATTGAGATACCATCTTACCTCCACTAAGATGGCTACTATCCAAAAATAAAGAAAATAACAAGTGTTGGAAAGGATGTATAGAAACTGGAACCCACTGTGCTCTTAGTGAGAATGTAAAATTGTGTGACCAGTATAGATAATAGCAGAGAAATTCATCAAAAATAATTAGAAGTAGAATTGATACGATCCAGCAGTTCTACTATGGAGTATATATCCAAAATAATTGAAACCAGCAACTTGACTAGGTTTTTGTATACTCATGTTCATAGCAGTATTATTCACAATAGCCAAAATGTGGAAGTAACTCGTGTTCATCAACAGATGAATAAATAACCAAAATGTAGAACATATATACATACAATGGAATAGTATCCAATCTTTAAAAGGAGGGAAATTCTGACACATGCTACCACATAGATGAACCTTAAGAACATTGTGCTAATTAAAATATGCCAGTCACAAAAGGGCAAATATTATATGATTTCATTCATATGAATTATTAGAGCAGTCAAATTTAGAGAGACAGAAGGTAGAATGGTGATTACCAGGGGCTGAAGACAGGATGAAAATTTCTGGAGATGGACACGTCAATGGCTACACAACAATGTGAAGGTATTTTATGCCACTGAACTGTACACCTAAAAATGATTATGATGTTAAAACACACACACATTTTTATTGGCAACTGTTTTGTTAGTGAGGTTGAGTATGCTTGTAATATGCATTTTGACTTTAGGGTGGTTAGATTTTTGCTTATTTTTTAATTGAAATTGTCATTTTGTTATTAATTTTTGAGATGCAATTATATAATAAGAGAAAGTATATTATCATATTTTAAAAAGTAAGTGCTTAATTTATATGCTATTGTAGGCGGAGAGATTACTGAAAAAAAATTGCAGACATTTACCAAAGGATTGCATCCCAAAATGTGAAGTAGATTTTACCAAAAGTCAAAATTTAGGAGTTTTAAAATCAGAGATCTTCAGTTTAAAAATCAGAGATTATCTTTCTTGCCTCTGGTAGTAATTTGGCATAATTTTATAAAGTGCTGGTTGATCTTGAAAGTGCTACATTTTATGGGTTTTTTTCCTAACAATGAGAAAACAATATTAACAGATTAATTATTCCACCAATGCAGATGTGTAAGAGTGGCTTGTTTTATAGGATACTGGGTGAGGTGACTTGCATCTTACGACGCAGATCCTATAACTAGTATCTACTTCATAAAAATGACTTTATATTTTGCCTTTCCCTCTGTGTATGGAACATTTATTTGGTTTCCTGAAAGGAAGCTAAAACTGTTATTCTGAGAATTGCTGCCCATTCACTTGGCAATTGTAAAGAGGTAGAAAGGATGAAGGAGAGTGTGAGAGGGAGGGTTGGAGGGAGGGAGGGTTGGAGGGAGGGAGGGTTGGAGGGAGGGAGGGTTGGAGGGAGGCAAGCTTAAATAAGAGTTAAACAGGATAAATAATTGGAAGAGGTCCATTTCAACAATTTTGACTTAAATACTGAACTTTTAAAAGAATACAGAACATTTGTATCGGAGCTAGAAGTTAGGGTCTGTGCAGTAAGAAGGTAAAGAGTTTAGGAGCTGGCAATGTAAGGCTCAGAAAAACAGTGGCCTTTCCATGTTCCTGAAATAAACTGCAAGCCAAACCGGATTCTTGACCAGGTACTTTAAGCCAAGTAAAGCATGGCAGTGTACTTGGAGTCTTGCACCCCGTGTGGACCTCTGACAAGGCCAGGGCACAGCACTTTCCCCCAGATGATCTTAGATTCATAGGAGTGACCCATGCAACCTTCTGTCAACAAACAGAGCCGTGAAAATAGCTTGGCCTTTATGTCCACTGGCCCACGTCCTCGAAAAAGTCAACGTGGAACTGAAAGCAAACAAGCTGTATGCCAAAAAAATTAAGTAACAGACTTCTGACACACTTCATGACTTTCCATATTCTGAGGGTTTTCAAGAGAGGAATCTATCCTTGTTCACAAAATGACTGTTCATTGTTTTACAACAAAATAAGATCACTTAAAAAATATGTTCATTTAATGGAATATTTATAATCTTTAATCTTTAATCTTACATGTAATGACACGGAAAGATTTTTGATATATTGTCAAGTGAAAAAGAATTGTGACAAACCAGTGGAAATTGTTGATTGTATCTTTTTGAAAAGGTGACACTATGACTCTCATAATATAAAATATACATTTGTCAAAGGTTTTTATTTAACTTATCACTATTGAATAAGGACACTAAGCAAGTGTTTCAACCAATTCAGTGGAGAAATTAGAGAACCACACATTTACACGGGGTGAATGAACACAGAAATAAATTTATAAATAGACACAAAACTGGCTTTTTCCAAAGTGATGGGTAGTGGGGGTGAGAGTGGTCTTCTCCATTGTACAGAAGTCATTTGTGAGTCTACAGAGAAGAATTAGCTGTGTTTGCAACAATTTGTCAGTTATCTGACAACTATAGGTTTGAAAAATATCCTAATCAAAGACAAAGGTTCATATAGCAGTGTTTCTCAATACTTTTCATTATTATTTTCCTAAGACACTTAAGACATTTCTTACCTAACCCTTATCTCTTCCAAATTAAATGCTAAAGAATAAGATTTTGTTTGTAGAGCTGAATATTGGAGGGTCACAAACCATTGTAAAAGCTGAGAGGCTTTGTTTCTGCTTTTACCACTCTAAAGAATCAGTATTTGCCCCCTTTGGGGCAATTAAATATCATGCTCTAGGACAGACAATCCCCAGAGGCATCAAGATTTGAAAGGATATTTAGTAATATCCTTAGGATGTCTTTTTTTTTTTTCACTTTTTCTTTTGTATTGGGGTATATCTGATTAACAGTGTTAAGACAGTTTCAGGGGAATAGCAAAGAGATTCAGCCAAACATATACATGTATCCATTCTCCCCCAAATTTCCCTCCCACCTTAGGATGTCATTTTTAAAAACCAATGTATATATGTTATGGGCTTCCCAGTTGGCTCTAGTGGTAAAGAATACACCTGCCAATGTAGGAGATACAGGAGAGGCAGGATCCATCCCTGAGTAAGAAAGGTTCCAGGAGAAGGGAATGGCAACCCACTCTAGTATTCTTGCCTGAAAAATTCCATGGACAGAGGAGCCTGGCGGGCTACAGTTCATGGGGAGTGGAGAGTCGGACACGACTGAGTGATTAAGCACATATACATGTTATATGTTACACATATATTACCTTACATATTACATATGGACTTAAAGGATGGTATATACAGAAGTCAGCAAACTATAGCCTGCAAGCCAAATCCAGCCAGCCTGTTTCTGTAAATAAAGTTTGACTGGAACACAGCCACACACATTTTCTATGATAGTCTTATTTTCTATTGCCTACAGTTGCTTTCACACCACAACAGCAGAGTTGAGCAGTTGAGACAGGTCACAAGGCCCAAGATGCCTCGAATATTTACTATTTGTCTGTTTACAGAAAATGTTTACTGCCCTTTGGGTCACACTAAACTGCTGATAGTAATTATCTCTGCTTAGCAGGATAATAAGAGTTTTCTTTCACAGAAATCTATATTTCTTATAAATGTTTTACTTACTGATGGAATAAAACTTTAAAAAATATACTACATATCAATTGTGTACAAAGTACTCAAACAAAAGTAGAAGGCATGGTTCTCACCTTTGAAAAAGCTTCTAATCTACTGGAGAAACAACATGGTCCTACCTATTACACAGGGAACTATAACCAATCTCCTGGGATAAACTATCATGGAAGAGAATATTTTTAAAAAGAATGCAGATGTGGGTAAAAGAGTCACTTTGCTGTACAGTGGATTAGCACAACATTGTAAATCAACTACACTTAAGTTTTTAAAAAGCTGAGATAAACTGATGGGTTTTCTACTGAAATAAGCTAAAAATAGAAGTAGATAGGGATAGCTATAGGGGGAAAAGGTAATATTAATAAATATGAATTGGGTCAATGTAAATTTTTAAGTTAGATTTTGACCTTCAGAGCCTTAATTATTAAAGGCAAAGCAGATTTAATAGTTCACTGTGACTGGGGTATTTACTTCAAATCATAAAAATAAAAGTACGTGCTTGCTATAAATCTCTGGAGAACATTATCTCTCCACTGATTGTATTTTCAATTGGAGGATAAGATACCAAGGGAATATTTCATGCAAAGATGGGCACAATAAAGGACAGAAATGGTATGGACCTAACAGAAACAGAATATATTAAGAAGAGGTGACAACAATATACAGAAGAACTAAACAAAAAATATCTTCATGACCCAGATAACCACAATGATGTGATCAGTCACCTAGAACTAGACATCCAGAAATGCGAAGTCAAGTGGGCCTTAGGAAGCATCACTGAAAACAAAGTTAGTGGAGGTGATGGAATTCCAGTTGAGCTATTTCAAATCCTAAAAGATGATGCTGTGAAAGTGCTGCACTCAATATGCCAGCAAATTTGGAAAACTCAGCAGTGGCCACAGGACTGGAAAAGGTCAGTTTTCATTCCAATCCCAAAGAAAGGTAATGCTAAAGAATGGGCAAACTACCACACAGTTGCACTCATCTCACATGCTAGCAAAGTAACACTCATAATTCTCCAAGCTAGGCTTCAACAGTATGTTAACCAAGAACTTGCAGATGTTGAAGCTGGATTTAGAAAAGGCAGAGGAACCACAGATCCAATTGCCAACATCCACTGGATCATAGAAAAAGCAAGAGAATTCCAGAAAACCATCTACTGCTTCATTCAATTCTAAAGCCTTTGACTGTGTGGATCACAATAAACTGTGGAAAATTCTTAAAGAGATGAGAATACCAGACCACCTTACCTGCCTCCTGAGAAATCCATATGCAGGTCAAGAAGAAACAGTTAGAAACAAGCATGGAAAAACGGACTGGTTCCAAATAGGAAAAGGAGTACATCAAGGCTGTATATTGTCACCCTGCTTATTTAACTTGAATGCAGAGTACATCATGAGAAGCACTGGGCTGGATGAAGCACAAGCTGGAATCAAGATTGCAGGGAGACATATCAATAACCTCAGATATGCAGATGACACCACCCTTATGGCAGAAAGCAGAGTACCAAAGAGCCTCTTGATCAAAGTGAAAGAGGAGAGTGAAAAAGCTGGCTTAAAATTCAATATTCAAAAAACAAAGGTCATGGTATCTGGTCACATCACTTTATGGCAAATAGATGGGGAAACAATGGAAACAATGAGAGACTTTGTTTTCTCGGGCTCCAAAATCTGCAAATAATGACTGCAACCATGAAATTAAAAGACTCTTCTTCCTTGGAAGAAATGTTATGGCTAACCTAGTCAGCATATTAAAAAGCAGAGACATTACTTTGCTAACATAGGTCCATCTAGACGAAGCTATGGTTTTTCTAATAGTCATGTATGGATGTGAGAGTTGGACCATAAAGAAAACTGAGTGCCAAAGAACTGATGCTTTTGAACTGTGGTGTTGGAGAAGACTCTTGAGAGTGCCTTGGACTGCAAGGAGATCCAACAAGTCCATCCTAAAGGAAATCAGTCCTGAATATTCATTGGAAGGACTGATGCTGAAGCTGAGGCTCCTATAACTTTGGCCACTTGATGCGAAGGACTCACTCATTAGAAAAGACCCTGATGCTGGGAAAGATTGAGGGCAGGAGGAGAAGGGGATGACAGAGAATGAGATGGTTGGATAGCATCACTGACTCGATAGACATAAGTCTGAGCAAGCTCCGGAGCTGGTGATGGACAGGGAAGCCTGGCGTGCTACAGTGCATGGGGTTGCAGAGTCGGACACGACTGAGCGACTGAACTGAACTAAATTACTTTACAATGTTGTGTTGGTTTCTGCTGTCCAGCAGTATGAATCAGCTCTAGGTATACATATATCGCCTCCCTCTTAAGCCTCCCTCCTACGCCCACCCCCAGTCCCAGCCCTCTAGGTCATCACAGGGCATCGAGCTGAACTCCCTGTGCTATGCGGCAGCTTCCCACTTGCTCTCTCTGTTACAGTTGATAGTGTATATATGTCAGTGCTACTCTTGTCAGTTTTTCCCACGCTCTTCTTCCCCCACTGTGTCCTTAAGTTTGTTCTCTATGTCAGTGTCTCTATTTCTGCCCTGCAAAGAAGTTCACTGAAGTCATGAAATTCAAAGTTATCTTAAAAGCCACTGTGAGAAGATATATGATGTTTCAGAACTCAAACTGCCCTGATTCACATCAATCTCTAATCTCTTCCTATCAAAGTTTCAAGATACTGTAACTTACCAGAGCACCCCAAGGGAATGTGTGGCATTCCATTCAGTCCATTCTTTCCAGGTTCCAGAAACTTTCTCAGAGACCTTATCCTTGAAGGGATCTCTTTAATACTTGAATGATATCTTAGTTCCCTTAGAAGCTATTCTTGGTAATATAGGACTCTTTAATACCTAAAGCCATTAAGAGCCCCCCCAAATGATTTTTCTCACTGCTCAATTCTAAGAATTTGAGAATAGGGCCCCTCTAATCCAGTATGCTTATAGAACAAGAATTTTACTTACTGGCAAGATAAATAGGTAGGTAAATCCAGAAGTCTTTGGGGGGAAATAATTTTTTTGGCTCAAAACTTTCTAGGAAGTAGCTCTTAAGATCACTAGTATTAAATCTAAATTAATTCAAAATCATTTGAACCCCTAACATAGTAGCCTTTTCTAATCAAGTTGTCATGATACACTAGCATGTTCCAATGGACTGTGAGGTGTGTTTCCAGCAATCCATCACTGACAAAGGTTAAAGTACTAAAGTTTGCAAATTATTCACTCTTTCACAAATTAAAACTGATGCAAGGTGACCTCAATAGCAACCACTTTCACTCACCTGCCTTCTAATCCACGTTACTATATGAGCAAGAAAGAAGACATTGAGGCCAGTGACATGGGCATTCCCATTAGAGGTGTCTGGCTTATGAACAGTGTCTGTCATTTGTACCATGGTGTAAAAATGGGACTTAAACTTGTAGTTGAAAAGAGAGAATCAATGGGGAAAAAGAAAAAAAGGAGAAGGAGGAGGAGGACCAAAGGAAGTGGGAAAGGAGAAGAGAAATAATTTGAGGAATAGGAAAGAAGGAGTAGAGTTCAAAAGAAACAAAGAATAATCAGAGAACAGGAGAGCAGCCTCATGGAAACCAAGAGGGCAAAGTCTCAAAAAAGGGGTTGTGATAGGCAGTGTCAGTTGCTGCTGATAAATTAAATTACTGGTGATGGTGAGGCAAAGAAATGTCCCTGAAAACCTCAGTAAGGGCAGAAAACTGACATTAAAGCCTGAACGGAAGAAAAAGAGAGGAAATAGAACATCTAGATGCTACTTATTGATGTTTGACCCTGCTGGGAAAGAGAAAGATAGGTTGGTAGGGCCCTGGGTAGAGCCCAATACTTCTGAGGATTGGAGAGACCCGAACTTGTGTGTGGGCTTCCTGGTGGCTCAGCAGTAAAGAATCCACCAGCAGTGCAGGAGATGCCAGTTTGATCCCTGGCATCAAACTGGGTCAGGAAGATCCCCTGGAGGAGGGCATGGCAATCCACTCCAGTATCCTTGCCTAAAAAAATCCTACAGACAGAGGAGCCTGGCAGGCTATAGTCCATGGGGTTGCAGAGTTGGACATGACTGAAGTGACTTAGCACACACACATGAACACGTGCATGGGCTCCAAACTATAAAGAAGAAGCAGTTGAAAATGTCAGAGAGTGGGGAAATAATCAATACAAGTAGGTTCTATTCCTAAAAGGACAATGTGGGTAGAATCATGATTTAGGATTGGTTTTGGGCAGGAAGAGGCATTCTCTTCCTCATAAACCAGAGGAGAGGAGGTGAGAGGGAGTGCATGTGGAGGTCAGCAAAATGTGGACAGAAAGCCAAAAGGCTTCACACCCTGCCTTCCCAGCCCTGCTTTCTCCCTACAGGAGGGTCACAATCATCCGCTGAGAGCGGAGGGGTCGGGGTGCACCATGATGGCTGTTGTGAAAATGCTGGAGGACCATGAAAGGAAACAGGTAAAATCATTGCTCGGCGGGGCCTGAGGCTGTGAGGGGAGAAGCAGGAAAAAAGTGGATCGCAGGCACAGCCTTAGGGAAGGCACACATTTTCCAGAAGAAAGGAAGCAGGAACCAGCAAAGACATAGAGAAGGCTTTGCCACAGAAGTGGGAAGAAAATAATATTGCCACAGAAGCCATAGTGAGGAACATTTAAGAGACAAGACAGAGAAATGATGAAGTTGACCCACAGAATCTAAAGTGACAAAGAGCTTTGGACGATAAGTACCAGAAAAATACACTGGATTCAGCACTGAGAAAGTCATTTGTAACTAAGAGCTTTTCTATAAAGATAAAGATGAAACAGATTTCACAGAGTGGTAGTAAGGAGGTGAAGGCTGTCATGGGAACATCTTTGTTACATTTTTAAGAACTTTAGAAATTAATAAAGGGCTCTCCTGGTGGTCTACTGGTTAGGAATCCATCTTGCAATGCAGGGACACTGGTTCGATCCCTAGTCCAGGAGCCGCCCCACATGCCTCGGGGCAACTAAGCCTGTGAGCCCCCACTACTGATTCCATGCTCTAGAGCCTGTGCTTTACAAGAGAAGCCACCCCAATGAGAAGTCCACGCCCTGCAACTAGAGAGTAGCTCCTGTTCACCACAACCAGAGAAAGCCAGCATGCATCAATGAAGACCCAGCACAGGCAAAAATAAATTTTTTAAAAATTACTTAAAAGAAGAAGTTAATAAGGTGTGAGATAAGAAGTAACAGTTTGAGGAGATGGTAGTGTTGGGGTTTTTAAATATGAGAGAAAACTGAACATGTATGTTTATGTGTATATGTGTGTGTGTGTGTGTGTGTGTGTGTGTGTGTGTGTGTGTTTGGTGGCATTGTAGCTGAACAGTTCAACTATCTTATAGGATTACTGTAGGAATGAAATAAAGCACTGTTTGAACTGAAAAGTACCATATTAAGATTAGATATTCTTTTCATCATATACAAATTCTCAGTTTTTTAATGTGAGAAACATTATTCTTATATTTCCTGCTTTTCAAAATTCCATTAGTGTTTTATATGAATGCAGTAACGAATCAATAAGCTCTTATCTTCAGACTTCTCTCTTTGTAGCCCTAAAATTCTCAACAGCCCTGAAAGATGAACTCTCTGGACAGTTTGAAACCAGCAGTTGCCATCACAGAAGCTGAACAGAGGAAAATGGGGAAATTGTGTTAAACTGATTTCTGTGGTTTTTGAACACCTGCAGATTATGGGAACAAAATACTGACCTCGGGGATTCGCTCGACTTTCCCTTTCTGCATTAGGATCTGTTGTTCATTTAGTGAAACACATTTCTGCTGGGCAAGACCAAGGTAAGGCTTAGGTCAAGTTATAAGCCCAAGTTTTTTATCACACTCTGACAGCAGGAAAAATCACGTCTGGAAAATGTCATTATCAGGAAAAAACAGTGTGTTTTGCTTTGATCTCTTTGGCTTGAGGTTTTCTTCATATTTTAAAAACCACTGAGGAGTAAAAAAGCTTGTAGCTAATAGCCAGTTAAGTAATTACACTATGGAGAGGCCAAAACCATTTAAATCCATTAATTAGAAGGATTGCATTACCCTCTATGATTTTGCCCCAACATTTTTGTAAGAGCAGATTCTCAAATTCTTGATCTGAAATCACTGGGCCTTCAGAACAGGGTAATCGTCCTATTTTGCTGCTGGTTTAAATATTTGGGAGCAAGTAAGTGAACTTAGCTGAATTGCGATTTCTTCATATATAAAACAAAGATAGTAAGAATTATCTCATAAATCTGAACATTCACACTCTTCTTGGGCACAGCAGGCAATGACACTTTACCCTCATCTCTGTAGAGCTTTGTATATTCAAAAAGCAGTATTACTAAAATAGCATTTCCATCTCCTAAGCCCTGGAAAACCTAGGTACTTTAGCTGCGGATTTGAAACACAGAAATCTATGGAAAATCTGCAATTACAAATGGGATACACAACGGAGTCATTAATATTTGTCACTTGAGGTGAAGGTGGGGACAAGGTAGGAGTTGGAAGATTTGAACATTATTTCAATGCACATGTCATTACCCTGAAAATGTGTTACAAGCATTTGAAGGGTTTCTCCAAATATTTTTAAACAAATTTAAAAAGTCCGTATTCAAAGTACTCTTTTTGGTACAGATTAATATATAGTTGGTTAAGTCTACATTTTAGGAAACATAAATGAAGATGACTTTATATAAACCTATATTAGTTTGTGAGGCAGCCTCAAATTGGAAAACTTTTATAAAACTATCAAATGGAACACTTGGCTATCATGTATTTCTTCACATCTAGTGAATTTCCTGGGCTGTCACCAAGAAGTCTGGTCTGTGGGAAAAGATGCTTAGTAAGGAACAAGGACAATCATTTATGCCAGTCTTACATAAAAATCACATTGGTAGTCAGTCTTCCAAGCCTGCCCCGTCACATGCTTCTGTCTGCTAAAGACACGAATGGTGCAGTAAGCTGCTGGAAGAGGAATGAGTCACGGGCAAGCCCTGCCACCCGCGTTATCCTTAAGGTAAACGCATGTCATGCGACAAGGCCACAGAGGCCGAAAATAGTCTGAGCCTGTCACTTAGCGCCCAAAATAATTACTCAAGAAATAGCTCTCTCTGAAGGGACAAATTACCCATCAGCATAAAATGACACTGTCATGAGATTGTTGGATAATGTCTTTTAAAAAAAATTTCCTGGTGATCACCCTGTCAAGAAAATTATAAATTAAAATTACATCAGCTAAAGGAAGCCAAGAAGTGATTTCTAAAATCTCTTCTCAGTTCTAGTCTAGCTTTAAAGTCACTGTGCAGAAAGACCATAGCAGGAGCTGGTCAAGAGAATCCATGGGAACCAACTGGAAAACCAAAAAACAAGTACAGCAAGTCTTCTGCATACAAACAAGCTCCATTCTGAGAGCATGTTTGTAAATCTAATTTGTTCATAAGTCCAACAAAGTTAGCCTAGGTACCCAACTGACAAAGTGGGCTATATGGTACTATACTGTAACAAGTTAACAATACTTTTCACACAAATACATAACAAACACAAAAGTAAAACATTTTTAATCTCATTGTACAGTACCAACTACATCACTGCTGCTTTTACACTTGCTTCCAGCCATCCTGGGCTTGGAATAAAAAGTACCGTACTACTGTACCCTACATAGGACTATACAGGAAAGTACAAAAAACCACAGCCATTATAGAGGAGGCATGCACGTGACCATGTGTGCGAGACACGTGAACTAACCTACATGACTGGACATGTGAATGCAGGTTCGCATCTTTGAATGTTCATAACTTGAAGGTTCATATGTAGGGGACTTACTGTCCCTTAGAAAGGCCAGACTACAAGCTTCCCATGAGGAGAGATCAGGAGAAGCAGTCCCACAGGCCAAGTACACGTGCCTGCTGGAGACCCATCCTGTCTCAGAGCACATGAAAGGCATGGCAGAACACCAAACTTTAAACATCGGTCAGGACCAACTAAAGCTCAAGTTTGTCAGGCGTATCCGTTTCCTCGAGCTGCCGTAACAAATGACCACAAACTGGATGGCTGAAACCAGAAGAAACGTATTGCCTCATAGTCTTGGGCCCAAGAAGTCTGGAACTAAGGTGGCAGGAGGGTTGGTTCCTTCTGGAGGGCCTGAGGGAATCTGTGCAAGGCATCTCTCCTGGCCTCTGGATGCCACCAGCGATCCTTGGTGTGACTTGGACTGAAGCATCCTTGGATGCTTCACTCTGACCCCTGCCTCAAATGCCTCATGGTGTTTTCTCCTTTGTCTGTGTCCGAGTCCAAGTCTCCCTTTTCTTACAAGGACACCAGTCATTGAATCAGCTTCCACCCCAATCTGGGATGACATCGTCTTAACTTGACTACATCGGAATAAACACTATTTCTAAGTAAGAATACATTCACAGGAACAGGGGGACTTGAACATGTATTTGGGTCCCCAGCTCCACCCACACCACCAGGTCTTTCAGAAGCAATCTGGTCATCCATGACCAGTACGATCTGGGACTTTGCGGCACAACGTGAGGAAAACATAATATGTTAAATCTCAAAGCAACGTAGAAAGCACCAAACCAGTGTTAGTCATCAAGTCATGCCCAGCTCTTTGCAACCCTAGACTCCTCTGTCCATGGGATTCTCCAGGCAAGAATACTGGAATGAGTAGCTATTCCCTTCTCCAGAGGATCTTCCCAACCCAGGAATTGAACCCCAGTCTCTTGCATTGCAGGCAGATTCTTTTTATCATCTGAGCCACCAGGGAAGCCCAATCCAGACCTTCTGGTTTTATGGATGATTAACAGATCTCTCAAAAGCAGCAATTTGCAACCAACCAAATGCAGTTTTGAGACTTAGGCTACAGTCTGTTGTGAATAAGAAGGCAGTAAACTTTAATAAACACAAAGTGTTAAGGAGTCAGGATGATTCACCTTTTCTATACACAAGAATTAATTAAAGTCTGTGCCCATAATCATCTCAAATTCACTTGCATTTCTCCTCTAGGAGAGAAACTGGGGTGAATACAGAGAAGATAGAACAAGAGGCTCTTAGAGTTGTCCATAACCTACAATCCATCTCACCTCTGTCTCCAAGAAAGTATGTCAAGAACAAGAATGCCATTCAGAGCTTAACTCAGCACAGAAAAGGTTGAAGACCTCCATCCTATAGAACTATTTTGCCAGGCAAAGACTGTGTGATACACCCGTGTTCCTCCTAGACATATACAGAATTGCAGTACAGGGTTTCAAAGGACAATTTTATACCACCCCTTTAACTGTCCTTATTTATTGTCTTTCCTTTGTTAGATGTACCAATCCTTGAGCTTGCTTTAAAAAATAAAGAAATAGAGGAAGCAACAGAAAGGAGGATTTAGGAGAATAAACAAATGGCACACCTTAAACAAGGAGGCTGGAGGCCAGGGCAGGTTGCAAAGGAGAGCAAAGAAAACACATAAGAGGAAGAATCAAAGGAAAATTTCCCTCTGCCCTTACAGAAGGCCATCCAGACACAAAATGACTGTCTTCAGTTCTCTCCCTTCCAGCAGGAGGAAAAGAAAGAGAAGTATAAGTTATAAAGAGAAGGAGAGAAGACAAGAGAGGCTATAAGGTAGATGACTACCATATACCAGGAACCATGGAATGTATCTAAATGGAAAATACATCTCACTGCATCTTCACTATCTAAAGCATTGGTATTCTCTCCACTTCACAGGCAAGGAAATTAAGGATCAGTGTATTTGAGGATCTTGCCCATTGTTACACTGCTAATACTTGACAGAATTACAATGAAACCTAGGACTCTCTGATCCAAGGAAGCTCTTCTCAAGCAGAAAAGCAGAAAGGAAAAAGGTTCAAGTTATCATTTCAGGTTCTTTCTGGGGGAAAAAATTCACAGGCTTTTGAGTATAAAAATTTTCTTTAAAAATAGGATAGATGGAAAAATATGATCTGGGTGCTGCTTTTGGCTGTCTTGAAACTCTGTATAAGATGACAGCAGCCCAGAGAAATAAAGAAAACTATCTTTGGTTTAGTTTAAAGGGAGGTGGGAGGCTGAAAAAGTCACAGGACTTCACTGACATTCAAGACTAAACTACTTTAAAGTAACAGAACATAACCAGATAAAAGATACATTCTTTATTTTCACACTTTACTTTATTCATCTTAAGATCAAGGCTACAGAGCCCTGATCCCAGTTGGGGATAGGGTCTGAGCTTTCAGCAGACCAGGACTCTGATGTTGATTTTTTTTTTTTCTATACAGCACTGGTGCACAGTGAGTGCTAGTCCAGATTCAAGTATTTTCACACAGTATTATCCCCCAAAGAGAGAAGATGGTTTGGAGGATGATTAAAGGGTTCAACATGTAGAAGGCAGCTACGATGTATGGAAAACTGTAAATAAAGCATTCTTATCTGTCACACTTGTCTCAGAGTGGGTCACCTGATTGGAGACAGTAACAACTCAACCATAACAGATGACTAACATGTTCCTGGACTTGGACATCAATTATAGTAGCATACTTCCTTGTCTTTTCTGTTGTGAGGTATCTGTCACTTAAATTCATCCAAAGAGACAAGCCATTCCCTTTGTCTTCAGTTCAACTCAATGGCCACATTCATACCTAATCCTGGATTCCAGACTTATTTTCTGCTGCCTAGTGGACATCTCTCCAAGATGGTCCCACAAGCATCTCACAGGCAGTATGGCAGGTGATAAGGAATACACTCCTTAGAGCCAGACTGATCTGGATTTAAGTCCCAGCTCTGTTTCTGGCTTCAGTTGCTCTGCTTAAGACTTCAGTTGCTGATTCTTCTGTAAACTTCAGTTTTACATCTATAGGATGGGAAAAATCAGTACCTGGCTCAGGGTAAGTACTCAATAAATAAATATTGTAAAACGCAAAACTGAACTATCTCTACCTGCAAGTCTGCATCTTTCACCTAGTCCCGTCCTCCTATACACATTTTTTTGCATCCATATTATATCCAATGTGTCAAGTAGTTCTGTTCATATCTGCTTTTTTAAAAGACTCTGCAGAGCCATTTTAGATTTTCAGCAAAATTGAGAGGAAGGTACAGAGATTTCCCATATACTACATCCCCCTCCCAACACATGCAGCCTCTCCCATCATCAATATCCACCACCAGAGAGGTACATTTATTCAATTGATGAGTTGATATTGACACATCATAATTACCCAAAGTACATAGTTTACTTTATACCTCTCTTTATTGCTATGCATTCTAAGTGACTGGAAAAGCATATGACAACATGTGTCCATAACTATAGTATCATACAAAGCATTTTCACTGCCCTAAAAATCCTCTGTGCTTCACCAATTCATCCCTTTTCCTAGGAACCACAGATATTTTTACTGTGTCCATAATTCTGTCTTTTCCAGAATGTCATATGGTTGAAATTGTACAGTGTATAGCCTTTACAGATTGACTTCTTTCACTTAGTAACATGCATTTAAGTTTCCTCCTTGCCTTTTCATGGCTTAATAACATTTCTTTTTAGCACTGAATAATATTCTATGGTCTGGATGCGCCTCAGTTTATTTATCCATTCACCCACTGAAGAACATCTGGTTACTTCCAAGTTGTATCAATTATGAATAAAGGTGCTATAAATGGCCATGTGCAGGTTTTTGTGTGGACAGGTTTTCAACTCCTTTGGGTAAATACCAAGGTATGCAACTTGTGTACTCTATGGTAAGAGAATGTTTAGTTCTGTAAGAAAGTGTCAGATTTTCTTCCAAAGTGGCTGCAGCATTTTGCAGTCTCACCAGTAATGAATAAGAGTTCCTATTGCTCCAACACTCAGGATTGGGTGCTATCAGAGTTCCAGATTTTGGCCATTCTGATAGGTGGGCAGTGGCATCTTATTGTTGACTTAATCCCTGATTACACATGATATGGAACATCTTTTCATATGTGGTCTTTGACTCATTTTTATAGAGTTGTTTCTTATTGTTGAGCTTTAAGATTTCTTTGTATGTTTTAGATAACAGCTTTTTAACAGAAGTGCCTTTTGCAAATTTTCTCCTAGTCTGTGACTTATCTTCTCAGTCTCTACATTTTTTAGAACTTCTTTAGCATATAGAAAGAGAATTATACAGAATTACAATTTTTCCCCCAAAATAAATTCTGGCAAATTGAATGGTATAGCAGAGGAAAATCTCTGTAATTTGAAGCCCCAAATATAGCAAAGTCAAAAACTAAAGATTTCATTTTAATAACAAGAAAATTTATCATGATTTTTCTTAATATCTTGAGAAACGCTCTCCCTAATGACTTTTAGACATGGCCAGTGCCAAGTTATATAATGCTGCATATGGCTTTGGAAAAAGGTACCTGGATAAAGTGTTCCAGGCAAATATAGCAGCACTGGGAGGGGAAAAAAATAAAATAAAACTTCATAAGAATAATCTACACCTTGACCCTGCTTACCTAAGCAGCTCTCTAGGAACCGTGACTAAAGGCATCCATTCTAGGGCCAGTACCAGCTCTCCTTCAAGGCTCTGTGACATTGAGAAAGTTACTTTAACTCTGTGTTTTGGTTTACTCATAGATAAAATGAGGGCAACAAAGTAACTAGGGTTGTTTTAAGGAAAAAGTTGACAGATAGGAAGTTCTTAGAAGAGTTCCTGGCACACAGCAAACACTTGGTAATTTTAGCTATTATTTTTATAGTGCTACTTATGAGGATCAAATGAAACATTTGTAATCGTTAAAAGCTATACAAATTGATACTGTTATGTCAAAAATAAAGAAGAAACTGACATCTTTAAATCAGATTATTTGGTACTTGACAAGAATTTATGGGGCTCTTCTGACATGATTGCTTAAATTTAAATTCAGCTACGGAAAATAAACACTGCTCTGCTTTTTCAAACTCAGGTAACAGCATTTTTTAAATGTTTTAAATTATTTGACATCTTATTAGTCAAATTTTGCATAGAGTCATTATTTTGGAATCTTGGAGTCTTTCTAAATGCTCTCTAAATCCATCATATTTTAGTAAAAATCATAGTTTAGGGTTCAAATTCCACTCTGCTGTGAGCGTGCTGAGTGTTGTTTAGGCATATCACTCAGCTTCTCAAAGACCCAGTCTCCTTACATATAAAATTACCTAGTAGGAGGGGATAATCTCAAAGCTCACATTCAAGAACAAAAGTCCATGAGTTATAGGTTACGATAAGCATCACAGCCTTTGTTTCAGTATTTGTTGGGGAAGGGGGCGTGGATGGCAGCAGCAGATAGCTTTTTAAAAACTTGCCTTAAGTCAGACATTTGGAATTTCAAACAAAAAAAAATACCATTCTTCTGACTCTCAGGCTGGAATCCCAGACCAGTGAATCTTAAGCTTTTCAATCAAAATGCCATAAGTTTCCTCTACTGTGTAAAATATTGAAAATAAAGACAATTGAAGAAAAATAACCTCTACAATTCTTAGCAAGCGGATACCACCTGAAAATACTTTTTCAGTTTTAATCTTTCTCAGCAAAATAATACCTCTAACTAGCTTGGTGGAAGCAAAAATCAAAAATGTTTCCAAAGGTAGACTAAGCCTGTCATCCTATTCATATAGGCTAAGACCAACAAAGACCTGCACTCCTGCCCTGTACTGTCTCAGTGCCTGCCCGATTTTAAGAAAACTGCAGTGTCAGAACCCAAAACTGCCTCTGACTCCCCACCAATGAACTAATATTGACGGGGAAAGGACAACAGGAGGGACAGTAGGTTGGCAGGTGAGAGAGATGAACAGAAAGCATTTTAAAGTCTATCATTTCCTCACTGCTCATGTTAATATCAGACGAAGTAGACTTCAAGATGAGAGATATTACCAGAGATAAAGAAGGATACTTCATAATGATAACAGTGTCCATTCATGAACGACCGCAAAATACATGAAACAAAAACAGAACTGAAGGGAGAAAAAGAAATCTAATAGACAGAGTTGAACTATACATTCTTCTTTCAGTCATTATTATGTTAATGTATCAAATAGAGATCAATAAGGATGCTGAAAATTTGACCAACACTATCAACCAACTAGATCTACTTGACTTTAATAAAATACAACAACTGCACAAAATACTTTTTCCAAATACACAAGGAACAAATATCTAGAAGGCCTGTATGATGGGGGTATAAGTCAAATCTCAAAATCAAAGAACTTAGAAAATTCCTCCAAGTGCAACAGAATTAAATTAGAAGTCAGTTATCAATAGAAAAACCACAGAATCTGGAAATTACCAAACCTATTTCTAAATAATCCATAAGTCAAAGATGCAATTTAAATGCAAATTAGAAAGTATCTCAAGCAAAACGCTAATGAAGTCAAAACTTGTGGGATGTAGCTATACTGAGCATAGAGGGATATTTCTAGCTTTGAATGCTTATATCAGAAAAGAAGAAACACTTAAGAAATAATGATCTAAGTTTCTACTTAAAGAAGCTATAAAAAACAAGGTAATTAACCTCAAAGTAGCAAAAATGAAAATACAAATGAATGTAAAACAATTAAATGATAAATAAGCAACAGATAAAATTTAAAAGTCAAAAGCTAGATTTTTGAAAAGATTTTTTTAAAGTGATAAATCCTGTCAAGACTGGACCAGGAAATAAAAAGGAAGAAATAAAGCCCACAAAATGCTGTATTGGAATGGAATAAGGACATCATTACAGACTTTCTAGATCTTAATATAATAATAAGGGAATATCATGAAAAACTTTATGCCAACAAATTATCCAACTTAAATGACATGGAAAAGAGATTGATTGAAAACACAAATTATGAAAACTAATAAAAAAGTAATAGGAATAATTTGAATATAACTGTTCAAGACATTAAACTTTGCATGTGGGAATATTTAAACTTTCCAAAAAGAAACCTCAAGGCTTAGATGATGTCACTGGTGATTTCTATCAAACATTTACTAATACCAATTTTATTTTATAGGCTTTCCTATAAAGCCTACATAGGCTTTATATATAGCAGTGGTGCGGTGGTAAAGAATCTGCCTGCCAACGCAGGAAATACAAGAATCATGGGTATGATCCCTGGGTCAGGAAGATCCACTGAAGTAGAAAATGGCAACACACTCCAGTATTCTTGCTTGAAAAATTCCATGGACAGAGGAGCCTGGTAGGCTACAGCCTATGGTGTTGCAAAGAGTCAGACATTACTGAGCAACTGAACACACAAACCAATTTTATACATATTCAGAAAATAAAAGAGGAAGAAATAACCCAATGTGTCTGAGGTTAGGATAAACCTGATACTAAAACCTGACAAGGATATTACAGATACATACTAATAACTACTGAATATAAATATAAAGATTTTTTATCTGTTTGTTTGGGGTTTTTTTTTTTTTGGCCACACCACATGGGGTTGAACCCAGCCTCGCCAGTGAAATTGCTGAGGCCTAACCACTGGACTGCCAGGGAATTTCCCCAAAATTCTTAACAAAATATTAGTAAATCTAGTAATATAGGGACTTCTCTGATGGTCCAGTGGTTAAGATATTACACTCCCAGTTGGGGAACTAAGATCCCACATACCGTGTGGTTTGGCCAAAAAAAAAAAAAACATTTACCAAAAAAGAAAAAAATCTAATAATATACAGAGTATAATGCATCATGACCAATAGGTTGTTTGCTGCTGCTGCTGCTGCTGCTGCTAAGTCACTTCAGTCGTGTCCGACTCTGTGCGACCCCATAGACGGCAACCCACCAGGTTGTTTAGTTCACCATAAAAGCATCTCATTAAAAGCACAAACATATGACAAAACTCAAATTCATTAATTTGGAAAATAAGGAATAAAAAGGCAGCAACCTAAATCTAGTAAACAACATAGAAATAAATACTATTTTCTTTCCTCTGCTCTCACCAAATGTGTGGAGTTTTTCCCCCACACTGACCAACTCTCTGATGCCAGTGAGGTGTCTTACAATTCAATTCTGCTACTATCTACTTGGGGTTAGTGTTAGATTCCACAAGTTAAGGTCTCAGTCTCACAGACTCCATCCACTTCAAATTCCAAATGCAACTTCCTGCACTTCTAACTGACTAGCTCTAGACTGAGGTCCCAAGACCTCCTCAGGATTGATTTTCTAGAATGACTCATGGAACTCAGAGAAACACTCACTTACATTTACCAGTTTATCTAATAAAGGATAATTAAAGTATACAGATGAACAGACAGATGACATTTCAATAGCATGAAGTCTGGAAGCTTCTTCAGAGTAGGAGTTTTTCCCTATGGAAACGGGATGTACCAGTCTCTTTGCTTGTGGAAGTTCTCCAAACATTAATTTTGTAAAGGCTTCATCATGTAGGCATAAGGATTATGAATCAATCTCTAACTCCTCTACCCTTCTCAAAGAATTAGAGAGGAGGCCCAAAAGTTCAAAGTTTCTTATCATGGCTTGGTCTTTCTGGTAACCCATCATGAAGTTGTCTGGACGATTATCCAGATGATAATGAACCCACGAAGAGTCACCTTGTAGGAGCAAAAGAATCTCCTATCATCTGGGAAATTCCAAGAGATATAGGAATATTATTTCAGGAATTGGTGTCAAAGAACAAATATTAGAATATTTGTTATTAGGTGTTCCCATCATCCCTATAACTCAGGAGATTACATGGGTTTTAAGAGTTTTGTGTAAGGAATTGGTGGCAGATAACCTAATAATAATATATCTTTATTTTGCAGGGCATCTATAAAAACCACAGCTAATATTGTACTCAGTGGTGAAAGACTAACATACTTGTCCTAAGATCAGAAGTAATTTCTTCTAATAATGGCTCTTCTATTTAACTTGTAACTGGAAGTCTTAGCCAATGCAATAAGGCAAGAAATAAAAGGCATAAATATCAAAAAAGAAGATTTTTAATTGTCTTTCTTTGTAGATATGATTTATACATAGAAAATCCTAAGAAATCTATAGAGAAGCTAATATAACTAATTGATGGTTTTGCAAAATTTCAAGTTACAAGGTTCATATAACAAAATCAGGTATTTCTATATAACTAGAAGCAAATAATTAAAAACTTAAAATTTTATTGACATTTATAATATCATAAAAGAATTTTGGAATAAATCTAATAAAAAATGTGAAAGACTTCTATAGTGACAACTAAAATATTACTAAGAGAACTTAAAGACCTAAATAAATAGAGATATGTAATGTTCGTGAGTTTCTAAGACTCAGGTTTGTTAATATGGCATTTTCTCCCCAAATTTATCTCTGGATTTAAAGTAACATTCAAATAAAGAAGATGTGGTATATTTGTACAGTGGAATGCTATTCAGTCATTAAAATGAATGAAATAATGCCATTTGCAGCAACATGGATGCAACTAGAGATTATCATACTAAGTGAAGGTAAGTCAAAAAGAGAAAGACAGATACCGTATGATATAACTTATATGTGAAATCTAAATATGACACAAATGAGCCTATCTATGAAACAGAATCATGAACGTAGAGAACAAACTGGTGATTGCCAAGGAGGAGGGTGCTGGGGAAAGGATGGAGTGGGATGTTGGGGTGAGCAGATGCAAGCTTCTATGTATAAAACGGGTAACAACAAGCCCCTACTGTACAACACAGAACTATATGCAATATCCTATAATAAACCATAATGGAAAAGAATATAAAAAAAAGAATGTGTATATATGGTATGTATAACTGAATCACTTCTGCTGGACAGCAAAAAGTAACACAACATTGTCAATCTACTATACCTCAATAAAAACATAAAAAATAAATGTAACATAAGGTGATCCCATTAAAAATCCTACAAGGCTTTTTAAAAATAGAAATTAACAGACTATTTCTAAAAGTTTACATGAAAATGAGAATGACTGAAAATAGTCAAATAATCTTAAAAAAGAGAAACAAAATTAAAGTACTTATACTACCCAATTTCAAGATTTACTGTAAGCTACAGTAACTAAGATGGTATAATATCAATGTACAGATATTCAAATAGATCAGTTGAGTAGAACAGAGAGTTCAAAGATAGATCCATGTTAAATAAAAAACTGTTGACAAAAGGAGTCAATGCAACTGAATGCGGAAGGAATGTCCTTCCAACCAATAGTGCTAGGAAAACATATATATCTATTTACAACTTCTGAATTTCTGTTTCATGCCATGTAAAAAATTAGAGATTGATCATAAAACTTAAAAGTATAAAGCTTCTGGAAGAAAATTTAAGAGGCTATCTTTATAATCTTGGATGGACAAGGATTTTGCAGATAAGGTTTTTTAAGGTTCTAATCATGAATAAAGATAATCAACTGGATTTCATCAAAATTAAAATCTTTTGCTCCTCTTTTGAGGAATAAAAAAATCCAGAAGCAGAAGAAAATATTTGTGACACATGTACCCGATAAAGAACTTATACCCAAAATACATAAAGAACTACCACAAATTAATAATACTGACCCAATTTTTTAAATATGCAAAACTGAAATATATACTTTTTAAAAAAAGAAGAAACACAAGACATAAATGGTCAAGAATCACATAAAAAGTGTCCATCATTAGTCATCAGGGAAATTCAAATTAGCACCGCAATGAGAATTGTCACTCAAATGGCTAAAAACAGACAATATAAATATTTGCAAGGATATGAAACAACTGGAACTCCCACATTACTGGTGGGAGACAAAAATGCAGAAACTACCTCAGGAAATTATTTATTGGTTCTTTGTAAATTATACACACCCCTACTCCATGAACCAGTAATTTCACTCCTAATAATTTACCTAATTCAAATGAAAACATTTCTACATAAAGACCTTTTAAGAATATTCACAGCAGTTTTGCTTATAATAGCCAAAAATTGGACACTAAAATATTTATCAATAGAAGTATGGTTAAACAAATTGTGGCATAATCACTAAGTGGAATGCTTCATAGCAATAAAAATGAATGAACTAATAACACCCATAACAACATGAATCTCAAAACCACTTTGAACAGAAGAATCCAGATGCAAGACAGTATTCCCTTTATAGAAAGTTCAAGAAGAGGCTAAACTAAACTATGGTAATAAGGATTAGAACAATGACTGGTAGGGAGAAAAGGGATTGGCTGCAAAGGCACTTTAGGAAAATTTATAAGTTGTGGAAATGTTCTACATCTTTGGTGACATGTTGGTCACATAGGCATGCATCTGTCAAAACCCATCAAAATGTACAGTTAACATCTGTGTACTTTACACATTAATGAATACAAATCTAGTATTTTCAAAACCTTCTTTTATGTGAAATATAAACCAGGTATGTCCTGCATTTTTTAAAATTATAAAATAGCTAAATCAGATTGTGATTAGAGTACAAGATGATTTTTGCTTTGTATGCTTGCTTGGGAGTTTTTCTCCTTCCTGCACTGAAATTATTAAGTTGAAAAATACATAGTTTAAAACAGCTGTTTAGGAACACATATGTTACATAGAATCAGCTTAAAAACTGGAAAATGTCTCAGTCTTGGTTCCAAAGAATTTCTCAGGCATTTGACTTAGTCACTGAAGTATAGGTGGGCTTCCCAGGCGGCACTAGTGGTAAAGAACCCACCAGCCAATGCAGAGACATAAGAGATGTGGATTTGATCCCCTGGGTCAGGACAATCCCCTGGAAGAGGGCATGACAGCGCACTCCAGTATCCTTGCCTGGAGAATCCCGTGGACAGAGGAGCCTGGTACACTCCAGTCCATAGCGTCACGAAGAGTCAGACATGACTGAAGTGACTTAGCACATGCACACAGAAGCATAGGTAACGTGAGATCGTTTTCCAAGGAAATAGTGCTCATAGTAGGCATGTCACAACTGATGAGCTACCTTTGTGAGATTTCTTAGCACACAAGAGGAAAAAAGCATACATTTCAGAGGATCCAAGAGTTATAAGAAGCTTTTGCATTTACAAGCCAATCTGGCTACATATGACATTTTCTTGCATGGGTAAGCATCTTCAGTTTGACATATCTATTGCTATCTTTCTAAAATCTGCTTTTGCACATGAAAAATTGCCATTTCATATATAGCAAGACACTTTAGAATATCCTTGACACATACCAAAAAAATTCATATGATCTCTGGAAAATTGGTTATATTTTTATCATTACAGAGAACTGGTAAAATTAAGTTGTAGAAGTTTATTTTTATCATAAACTTAACCTATAGCTTTACCTATTATCTTATTAACTAGGAATGGTAAATAGGATCTATACATGACCTGTATAGTATAGCCAAGATGTTTCCAATTACCTGCTTTCTCCATGAGCTTCTCACAATTTGAAACCTAATTATACCATGTTTACATAAAATTAGGAAACAGAGGGTCAAAAAGACACACTCAGAACTCTGCTACTTGGAACAGTATCTTTCCTCCTCAGTAAGAGACATCAATTTTACCAATGGCTTCCCATTCCAAAAATCAGTAAGCTAAGGGCAGTTTGGGCTTCCCTAGTGGCTGAGTGGTTAAGAATCTGCCTGCCAATGCAAGAGATGTGGGCTCCATCTCAGAGTCAGGAAGATCCCCTGGAGAAGGAAATGGCAACCCACACCAGTATTCTTGCCTGGGAAATCTCATGGACGGAGGAGCCTGGTGGGCTATAGAAAAGGGTCACAAAGAGTTGAACACAACTTAGTGACTAATTGTGAATGAACAACAAGGGGACTTCTCCTTAGAGTCAGTATAACTCACCACCGTCATTAAGCCTCCTCTGCTGCCAAGGCCAGTGTGAGAGCTCATGGCCAGCCTCGGGCAGAAAGAAGAAGGAAACCAACAGGAGATCTATGAACCTGGCAATTATGCTGGGCTGGGTTTGGTCAGACAGAAAGATCAGCAGAGGCCCTCTCAACAGCTTGATCTTTCATTCCTTACTTAGCAAATACTGAGTGGGGGACAAAAGAAGCAAGTTAACCTCACTGAACTGGGACACTACCCTGAAAAATTACTATTTGTTAATGGGTGGGTTTGGTATATACATGGTGCACCTTGGGCCATACCCAACTTACTGAACAATCTGGGGCTATTTTGTAGAAAATTTCACTGTTGAAAGCAATGTCACCTATTTGGCCTAAACTCTAGAAAGGAAATTACAGAACACTTAAAGCAAGTGCTAGCATATAACAGGCTATCAGTTTATCTTTGTTGAGTGAATGAACCAACGTCATAGGGCTCCAGTATATTGCTGAGCAACTCCAGCATTTATGCATAAAGTTAAGCATTATTTACTGATATCTTTTGAACAAGTATATTTACCTAAAAGAAGAATAGCTTCTTATCAAGTATCTGCTGCTTATGGATACCATTTTTTAAATATTAAACTGATGTACTTGCCTTGCTGCTCCCTACCCAATAAAATCAAGAGCATTTAACATTTTCAGAGGAAATATAAAGTTATTGTCCAGGTTTAATTTGCAAATTATACATTTCAGTACCATTTTTAAGTTTTGATCACCAAGTTCTGTTGAGAAGGAATGAAATTTTGGAACTCAAAAGGTTTTTCTTGAAATATTAAGAACCAGAGCCTGGAAGACAAAGCAGGGAAACAAAGGCAGAAAGAATTGAGGATATGGTACACCTCAACTCAGAGAAAGGAAAAAAAGAAATCTTTGTCACTGGGGGAACTGGAGATGACAGGAGAGAGTAAGAAAAAAAGGAAGAAGTTCAGGAAGCTAGAGGAATCCAAGTACAGGGACTTTTTCACTTCTCAAAAGAATAGCCTTTAGGAAATGCAAACTCCTTAAAAAAGACTAGCATTTACATGCTCTTTTCAATATAGTACGGGGTTAAAAGTGTAGGAATGATAGAGGGCGGTGCATGCATGTGTGAGTGCTCAGTGGTGTCTGCCTCTTTGCGACCCCATGGACTGTAAAATGCCAGGCTCCTCTGTCCATGGGATTCTGCAGGCAAGAATACTGGAGTGGGTAGCCATTTCTTCCTCCAGGGGATCTTCCTGATCCAGGGATCGAACTCATGTCTCCTGCATTGGTAGGCAGATTCTTTACAACTGTACCACCTGGGAAGCCCAGAGGTGGTAATGCATACCATAAAATGCAGAGATAAAACAGGTGGAAATTCTGGGCATTCCAGGAAAATTAAAGCAAAGCAGCCTGGAGTCAGGAGGAAGGGTCACAATGAGCATGGACTTTGTTTCTGGAGGCTGTGGCAGGACCCAAATTCTTCAGGGATGCCCCAAACCAGCCATACTTCAGTGGCCACTGGCTCAAGATTAAAGGGACAAGATCTGACCAGACACACCAGTCAGATGGACATCTGAGAAGATACAGGAGACAGCGTGGGTACCGTCCTGCTACCATGATCATCTATATTTTCTTCCTGCACTGCAGTTCACATTGGGGAAGGAATGGAGAGGAGGGTGAGACCCCACGAGAGAGGCAGACAGTTTCTTTAGGAGTTTGAGTTTTAAACTTACTGCTTTTGTCTCTAAAAGATGATGTTTGAATAATCCCTTACTGGCAATTTTCAGTTGCCCTCCCACACCCACACTCCACCACCATTAGCAGAAATAACAGTTTGAAAACTAGATTATATAAAAATAATTAAGTTTCTGTCTTTGTGTGTCTGAGTTGTATTAAAATAATAATAATAATTAATGACACCAATTACTATGTTCCAAGCACTATTCTAAGTTTTTTAATTCATGTATTAATCACAATTGTTCTATGAAGTACTATTCTTACACCCATTCTAAAAATGAGAACATTGAAACACAAAAATCACCCAGTTAATAGTGACAGAACCTGGACATATACAGGCAACTCGGCACCAGAATTAGGACTGCTTAACTCCCCTGTTAAAATGCAGGTACAATTTAGTAAATTGGAGTTTGCATAACAGCAAGCAGTGATTTAATTCAAATGGGTCTAGCTATAGTCATAAGCTCTTTTTATCATAATATGGATTTTTCCTTTCCCTCTTTGTCTGCTAACTGAATCACTTTTCCTTTGGGTACCTATATCTTTCCATAAAGGGAAGTCAAAGACTCCCACCAAAACCTGCTAATCAGTGACCCTCTACTCATATTAAACAACAAATAGCTACAGGGGGTCAGCAAAAGGCCAGTCAGAATCTTTCTCAGAGATTGGAACAGACCCTGGGAGACAAAAATCTCTCCTCTTCTGGGATTATAAATGCTGTGGTAGACATTAGTCATTCTTTTTGGTTAACTAGCAGCTGAATCACCTTCTTAAGTGAGGAACACACCACCCTGGAAGCAGAGCAGAAAAGTAAGCTATGGCAGATATTTCTCAAAATCCCTTGCAGCTACGGTGCAAGCATACAAGCCAAGCCAAGATAATCATATGTCTAGATTCTAGGTTCTGATTAGATGTTAATGACACAAAGAAGTGGAGACTGCACAAAATCTATGTCTGGAGAGGGTAACACAGAATAGCACCTACATTTAGTTTCCAGAGAGAGGCTGAAGTTCCAGCAATAGTGTTTGAGACCTAGTGTCCAGTGAAGCTATCAATAGTGCAAGCTCAGTTGCTATACCCCCAAGGGGACTGAGACAATTCAGTGAACCATGTTCTCAAAAAGATTGTGGTATGACTTCGGACAGAGAGCTTCCAGGGCTTGTGTTCTGGTTCTCCCAGATAGTCTATGTGCTATCTGATAAAACTCTCTCAATAATAGACATTTAGGGGACTTGCCTGGTGGTCCAGTGGCTAAGACTCTGTACTCCCAATGCAGGGGGCCCAGCTTCAATCCCTGGTCAGGGAACTAGATCCCACACTAAGCAAATAAGAGTTTGCATGCCACAACTAAGACTGGTACAGTCAAATAAATAAATAAAAATAAATATATATATTTTTAAAGCCATGTAGTTTCTTGTGCTTGAAACTAAGAATTTTCTTAGTTTTCTATTGCTACTGCAGTGTTACTACAAACTTTGTAGTTTAAGACAACACAAAATCATTCACTTACAGTTCTACAAGTCAGGAGTCCTAAAATCAAGGTATCAACAAGTCTGCATTCCTTTCTGGGGACTCCAGAGAAGAATCCACTTCTTGGTTTCCCCAGTTTTCAGAGGCGTCTTTCTTCCATTTTTAAAGCCAGCAACATTTGCATCTCTCTGACTGTTCTTCCCTTGACACATCTCCCTTTGACTTTCCCTTTTTCTAACGTCCTCCTCCATTTTTAAGGACTCTGGTGATTACACTGGTTCCACCTGGATAATCCAGGCTAGTCTCCCTATTGTACAGCCAGTTGATTGTCAACATTAATTTCATCTGCACCCTTGATTCTTTGCCATGTAAACTTAACACATTCACAGGTTCCAGGGATTAGGAGAGGGGCATCTTCAGAGACACTGTTCTGCCTATCACGGAACCTAAATAAGCAGATATCTGTATCAGGTATCAGGGACAAGCAGCAGATTCCTAATGAAACAGAGGCGTTATGAATAAATCTATCATCTGACCTGATTGCAACCAAATGTAACAATAAGCCTGGCTGGTAATAACAGATGAAACTGTAGCAGCCCATGGCAGCCAAGGGCAAATGGTGATCAGCTGGAATGAAGACCTCACTGGAAGCAGGTTTGGCGAGACCCCCGTACATAACAGGGGTTCCTAACCTCCAGGATCTAGTGCCTGATGATCTGAGGTGAAGCTGATGTAATAATAATAGAAATAAAGCACATAATAAATGTTATGTGCTTGAATCATCCCAAGACCATCCCCTCAAGCTGGGTTCATGGTAAACCTGTCTTCCACAAAACTGGTCCCTGGTGCAGAAAAGGTTGGGGACCACTCCTCTATCAAATAACTACTATATAAAAGGAATGAAAAAGCACAAGGACATGTGATAGCTTAAGGAAACAGAAGGATATTTTGAAAGTTAAAAATTACTGGCTAAAAATATAGACCAATTATCAGGGGATTTCTATAATGGTCCTATACAAGTCTCCAATCTCTTGCTCCTGAAGGCCTGTAACAACCCCAAAACACACTCAAAGATTGATTTTAGACGTTACCCATTTTGTAACATTTAGCCATGTCCATTAAATGTAATTCACAACCTAGGCAAATATGTTAGGTGAAACCAAGGGCAGCAGTAATAAAAGACTAGAGCCCCAAGATGTAAAATAAGGACATATGGGAAGATTCACATGACGGACTACACTGAGCTAAGCTGTCTACTGAGAGTGGAAAAAGTCTCAAATCCTCCTTTTAATTAAAACTGTCCTTGCCTTGTGTGAAGGTCTCATAAGACCTCACCTAGTAACAGCCGATGGGCTTCCCAGCTGGCTCAGCGGTAAAGAATCCACAGGCAATGCAGAAGACATGAGTTCGATCCTCGGTTTGGGAAGATCCCCACACGAGGAAATGGCAACCCACTCCAGTATCTTGCCTGGGAAATTCCATGGACAGAGGAGCCTGGTGGGCTACAGTCAACGGGGTCAAAAAGAGTCAGACACAACTGAGCGATTGAGCACCCATGCACGCTGTTATTGCCTGTAAGCTGGAGGCACTGCATTGGAAATGGGCTCCACTGATTTTACTGAAAAATACCAGGATTCTGGGGTCACAGAAGCTGAGTATTGATTTTTAATGATTAAATGCAAGGTACACAAATGCAAAATAACCTAATGGGCAGAACTGTCTGACATTCAATGAATGATTCTTTTTGTTGGTTTATTGTGGGTCCCTTCAGGTTGAAATAGTGGGGAGCCCACTAAGGTCCTACTTGATTTATATAACTAACAACTTTAAGTCTGGCAAACAAAGGACTGATGAGAACTATTGTAATAGCCACTTCTCTGATCAGAATCAGTTCATAGAAGGAAAGCAAGGCACTGCTAAGGAAGAAACGTGCAGCACACGAAAACAGGTATTTTACATCTCTCTTCTAACTTTTCCTGTGAAAATTGTGGGAAGAATGACCATCTGACAAAAAACTGTGCACTGAGGGGAATAACCAGTCCTCTGAATCTTTACTGACTTCGGCTCCAAAATGTGCTAATTCTTGGAGACCCATCCTGAGGTACACCACTTATAGCGAAGAGATTATCGTACAGATCAGCCTACCTATTCATAGGTCCTGGGTGACCATAAACCTATTAGGTGATTGTATCCCCAGGTCAGAGTATATAATCTGAATATGTATACTCAGACTTGGGCAAAGTCTGCACATTAGTGTCTTGAACTGTGGAGTATTATGAAACACCCCGCTCACCACCATCAGAAAGACTAGTTCCATCATCAAAGGCTTGAAAGATACAGGGCTGGTGATTCCTATCACATCTTTCAAGTCTTGACAGTGGAACAAGTCTTTGGGAAAAAACTGAAAACTAAAACTAAACATTAAGTAAAAAGAAGAAAAATTAATTTACTTAAAAAAATGTTTCCCATTACAAAGCAATCAGTAGGGCTAATGTTTGTTATATATCTCTTCAGCCTTTTTCTTTGTTGTTGTTCAGTAGCTAAGTCATGTCCAACTCTTTGTGACCCCTTGGACTGCAGCACAGAAGGCTTACCTGTCCTTTACCATCTCCCGCAGTTTGCCCAAGTTCATGTCATTGAACCCACGATGCCATTGAACCATATTGTCTGTCATCCCCTTCTCTTTCTATCCTCAATCTTTCCCAGCTTCAGGGTCTTTCCCAGTGAGTCAGCTGTTTGCAGCAGGCAGACAAAGTATTGGAGCTTCTGCTTCAGCATCAGTCCTTCCAGTGAGTCTTCAGGGTTGATTTCCTTTAAGATTGACTGGTTTGATCGCCTTGCTTTCAAAGGAACTCTCAAGAGTCTTTTCTACATTTTTCAAAAAATATAATGTAATGTAAACATGTATTACAAGCTTTTCTTTTTTACTTTACTACATTTTCCATCATCATTTCATGCTACTCCACATCATTTTTGTGAAGGGGATCATAATTTTTATAGAGATAAATCTGCAGTAAAATTTACTAATTTTAAGTCTAATGAGTTTTGACATATGAATAAAATTATATAACTACCACAATTTATATATATATTTAATTGATTTAAATATTTCCATCATCCAAGAAGTTATCTTCTTGCCCTTTGCAAGCAATCAGCTCCCCAACTTTGCCCATTATTTCCAGAAAAAAAATTTTCTGCTTCTAGTAACACATGTGATAGAATGTGTTATATTGGTTCACACATCACTGATGTTCTGTTCCTTAAAAAAATATTATATCTTTGCCTCATTTTGGAACGCCTCTATTGCTATATTGCTATATCTTTAAACTGATTTCTTCTTTGGCAATATCTAATCTGCTGTTAATCTCAACCAATGTATTTTTTGTTTCTGATATTTTATTTTTCATTTCTAAAAGTCCCACTTAGGTCCTTTTTTAATATCTTCAATTTCTATCATCATCAGGTTTTCCTCTACCTTTCTGAACATATGTGTGTGTGTGTGTGTGTGTGTGTGTTTATGTATATATATATATATATATATATATATATATATAATAGCTGCTTTGATGTTCTTTTTCAGCTAGTTTCTGTACCTGTGTCATTTCTGTTTCTATTGACGGAGTTTTCTTCTGACTATGGGTCGGATGTTCCTACCTCTTTGCATACCTGATAATTTTTGATTGATTGCTACAGAGAGTTACTTTTACATCATCGGTAGTTGAATTCTGTTAAATTACTTTAAACAGCATTGGATTTTGTTCTGGTGTGCAGTGACGTTATTAGCAATCAGCTGCATCTTTGTGTATCTTGCTTTTAAGCTTTTAAGCTTTGTTAGGATAGGTCCAAAGCATCCTTTCGTCTAAGGCCAATTAATCTCTATTATTAAAGTGATTACCTTCTAAGAATTCCGCTCTATAAAAATCTTTGTACTCTCGCCAAAGGAAACATTAGTACTTCCCAACTTTGTGTGATGCTGCTATTTCCTACCCATTCCTTCTAGCTATTATTTCCTTGGGTTCAGAAGTTTCTTTTCACATATGTACAGATAGAAATATATGAAGCTCTCTTTTCATGGAGTTCTTCCTCCCAAGCATTCCATTCTAACAATGTTAGCAGCCTTGACTTCCCCAAAATCTTAGTTTTTTTTAAAATTTCCTTTCTCTCAGAAATTACAGTCCCACACTGCCCATTGTTCAATGCCTGAATATCATTACTTTGTAAAAAGAATTTCTCTTGTATTTTGTTGCTTAACACAGTAAGGTAAATCTAAACCCTGTTACTCTATCTTAACTGAAGCAAATTTCTGCAGCATAATTTTTAAATGGGTGCCTAGCATTTCACTGAATGGATGTACCTACTGGGCTATAGGTATTTGATCACCTATTCTATCATCATTGTATCCAAAGATTCTGAGGAATGATGGAATTTGGCATATAATGGGACTCAAAAAATACATATTGGCCGAATATATTCAGGTTGAGATTGTTCTCTTTATTTCTTAGTATAAATATTGCTGAACATTTTTTGTCACTAATCTTTACCAGAATCCCACAGTAATAATTATTTCTTGAGGAAACATTTCTCTAAGTATAAACACTGGCTCAAAGAGAAAGTAGATTTTAAGACATTAATATTTATGTCCAAATTGTCCAAAGGGAATCAATTTACAATCTCACTGGCCAATAAGCTTTTCATGCATGCTTTTCTCTATATCTGACAAAATTGGATGTTTCAGTTGAAAAATCTTTGCTAATTTCATAGGTTTAAAAAGATATTTAACTTTAATAGTTGTTTTAATTTATTTGATTAATATTTAGTTTCATAATTTTTATGTTTTTGTTTTATTTGTAATCATTGAGCAATTATCTATTGCTGAAAAGTTACATGATTTGTTTATTAATCAAATAGACTGTGGGAACGCTTAACTCCAAAATATTCATCCTATACTGAGTGCAACACCCAAAGCCTAGAGGGCGATTTGTTTTTAATCATTGTTTAAGTCAGCATAAAACCAGAGAGCTTATTTGCCACTCCAAACAAGTGACAGCATGTTCAAAGGATCCAGCAGTCTGGTAGAATCACACAGTGAAAAGAGGGGGAAAAAAGTGTAATTAAAAGCACTTTTCACAGGTCAAAAGTGTAAGCTCATTAATGGTTTACTGAGCAGATGGCATTAATGAGTAACCAAAGATGCATGTTCATTATTACTGTCCCCATCATTATTCTTTTGATATTAAGTGGCTCAGTAGATGTGAGGCACTCACCTAGACAACGAGATTCAACAATTAACATGGAATCTGTTCTCTCTTCCTGAAAAACACTTAGTGAGGTTCATAAATGAAGATGTACTCTATTAGACAGAAAAAGAACATTCCCACCTGATAAAGGAGATAATTTATCTCAGCATTATTTATAATTGTAAGAATATTGGAAACTTCCAATATTATAGTAAATAGTTAAATTAGGGGACCACACCTAACTAAAGAAATATGCTGTCATTAAAAACAAGGGTTCCAAAAAAATTGTTAGCAATATGTGAAAATGCCCATAACACAATGCTAAAAAATTTGTTTTCCTCATAAAAGTAATATATCTTTACTGGAAGAAGTAGAAAAGCACAGAAAAATATGTTGAAGGAAATAATCAACCATCATCCACTTCTGAGAGATAACTACAGGTAATATTTTAATGCATTTCTTATGAAATTATTTAGCACAAATTAATATACTTTAAAAAACATAATCTAAGTAAAGGCATGAGATACATAAAGATATATTTTTAAGTGTTAATATTATATGTATTTTATACACACACAGTTTATACATACTCATATATGTATTATTAGTATGATATATATACTTATTATTTTATTATAAGCATTTTCCCAGGTAATTAGAAAATCATAAATTTTTTTAGATAGGTTTGCTTATTAAATAACAATAGACCACAATGTTTGGGGTATAGCATACTTTTTGTGTTACATAGATACAGAATCAACCAAAACCTGCGTGTTCACATGCAAAAATCCCTTTTGACCTTTTGTTAGTTGTTGTTTTCTGTCCTAGCTTGAGAAAAAAAGATGTCATTTTTCTTTAAGGGGAAATCATGATTTTTCATGGCAGCATTCCATCTTATAGATGCAACATAATTTATTTAACCTTCCTCCCATTGGTTGAGGTTAGGGCACTTTGCTGTATTTTGTTAGCACACAATGCCTCACTTATCCTTAGTGAGGTAGGAAATATTCTTAGGAGCAGAGTTTCTTTCTCAAAGGATAGATATCTGGCGTTAGGGGGTAAGAAGCCATGCAGACAGCTGGTTGTGATGTGGTACTAGCTTCTAGGTAGGTGACTAGGCTGGAGAACAGGCAGCTACCCAACAGTGTTAAAACTTTTTAAAAGTTAGGCAACTGTACATGCACTAAAAACACAATTATACAAAATATGCATGATTATAAACAGCTCATAGATAAAAACTAGTAGAATATTTACGAAACATAAACAGAGTCACAGATAAAGAAAACAAACTTAGGGTTATCAAGGGGCTGAGGGGAGGAGGGATAAACTGGGAGATTGGAATTGACATATACACACTACTAGGAAATAGATGACTAATAAGAACCCACTGCCTAGCACAGGGAGCTCTATGTGTGATGACCTGTATGGGAATAGAATCTAAGAGTGGATACATATATATGTATAACTGATTCACTTTGCTATACAGCAGAAACTGACACAATATTGTAAATCAACTATACTCCAAAAAAATTAATTTTAAAAAAACTAGTAGGAAAGACACTAAAATATTTATCTCTGTTTAGTGAGATAATGAGCGGATGATTTTTTCTCTTATTTTTTCTCTTATAATGACAACATACTACTTTTCAAACCAGATAAAGCAGCACCAGAGACCACTTTTTAAAAGAGAGAGATATGTACAAGCTGATTGATAACAGTAGTCACCTCTATGAAGGGCAGTGAGACTTGGGTGAGTAAATGGGGAATTGCTTTGTCTGAACTGTCAGAATTCTTTAAAAAAAAGAATATATTCTTATATAATTTATTTTTAAGAAGAACAAAATGGAAGACTATATTTTGAATATTTTCTTTATTTAGTTTCTTTGCATTTTACATTCAAGTATAAGCCTCCATTCTAATACTGAAATTTAATACTGTGAAAGGTATTATTAGAGAGAGGTACTGTTAGAAAAATACCTTAATTTCTGGCCCAGGTCTACCACGTAGTAGTCACTTAACCTCTCTGTTTCCCAAAATCCCTATATGTTAAATGTTAAATAGATACTTCCTTGCTCACAAACATGATATAAATTATAAGAAAGTACTTGTGAGCCATAAAAATGGTCCTCCAATACAACATGTCATTGAACAGTAGCATAAGTATACTGACTCTGAACAGTGGTTTAACTTTGCAATCTGAACAAGGGAATTTAAAGAGAGAGGGTGGAAGAATTTAGTGAAACAGAATGAGGGAAGCATACAATTAAGAAGTAATAAATGCTCCGGACCAAAGAGAAAAAGAAAAGTGCTCTCTCACCCCATCTCTTCCTAACACTCTCCGTCCCTCTCCTTCCCCTCCAACCCCCAGAAACTGAAGGTCAGAGAAATAACCTCACTTTGGGAAATTCACGTGGAACTGAGATTAAAACCCTAGACTTCCTATGTCTCACGTACTGAAAGCAACAACTTTATATTAATATACTAGACCAGTGAGCCTTATTCAAAGGTTCACAGTGGACACACTGTGTGGAAAGCCACTGTGGAATGACCAGGCTCACACTCAGAACAAACTACAGACTTGACCTCTTTTCACGTCAAACCCACTTCTGTCTGCTGCCATGTGCTCTTATTACTAGACAAGAAGAGCCCATCCCCCTTTAACTTTCATACTAGCTCTGTTCCTTCTTGACATCACTCTACAAATTTTATTTCTCATTGCTGTATTTTCCATTTCTTCTCCTCTGCTTGATCATTGTCCATCTTGCAGGAAAAAAAATACTCAACTTCACTTTCCCTTTCAGCTGTCACTTCACTTCTCTTCTCCCTGTTAGAGAAAATCTTCTTAAAAAGTTGTTTAAGTGCTGTCTCCAATTTTCCCCCTTTCCTCTTGTAAACCCTTCTACCTCAGGCTTTTGCCCTCATCATTCCTCAGTGACCTTCACGTCGCTAAATCCAATGATCCAATGATTTTAAGTCCCCATCTGACTTGATGTAGCAGCAGCAGACAATCGCTCATGTGAGTTGATAATTCCCTTCCCATTAATAAATACTCCTTCTGCTTCTCCCAAGATATGTTTGTTTGGTTTTCCACCAAGCACTCTGGCTGCTCCTTTTCAATTTCTTCTGCTATCTCCTTCCATCTCTTTTACCTTCTCGTTTAGTCAGAATGCACAGGGCTCAGACCTTGGATCTCTCCTCTTGTCTTGGACCATCACGTACTTACTGATGTCATCTGGGGGCTTCCAAATATATATATCTGCAGCTTAAACTCTCCCGGACTACAGACTTCAATATCTTACTCAACACCTCTACTTGGATGCTTAATTGACATCTAAAACTTAACATTTCTAAAGTTCATCTTCCTCTGAAATCTACTCCACTCATAGTCTACCCAGCCTCATGAATAGAAAGTTTATTCCTTCAGTTACTTACATCAAAATAATTATATTCTTTCTTAACATCTCTCATTCTCTCATCAAAAAATCTTGTAGACTCTTCCTTCAAGTTATATTCAAAATCTAATCTCGTCTCATAACCTTCATTGCTACCATTCCAGTCCAAACTAAAATCATCTCTGATCTAAATTATTGCAATAGTTTTTAATGGTTCTAACTACTTCTCTGCTTTCACCTATGTACTTGCAGTCCATAGGGTTGCAAGGAGTCAGACACAACTGGGCAACTGAGCAACAACAATGTACTCAGAACTAACATATATATTGGAAGGGTCACTCTGATGTGAAAAGAACTGTAGAGGGACAGTTCCTCTTTAAATTCAACAGATGAGAAAACCAAGGCTTAGAGATATTGAGTGGTTTATACAGGGTCACTTAGCTAATAAAACAATAAAAATTGCTCTTTTTTTACCTTCCACGTTTTTTACAACTATAATTCCTCAATAGGTAGTCTACCATACATACTGCTTTGCCTGGGGCAGTCTTGGTGTACACATGGTGTCCTGGAATGACTGGATTGTGCTTCTTTCTACCCTCAAGTATGCCTTGGTCTAGATCACAAAGTATATGAGATAGATACATGGTGTATAACATATACATTTCATCCTATTAATAAGGAAGAGTAGGACTATTGTAGGTACTAATATAGACTGTCCCATTTACTGTCATTAACATCAAGTACTGAATGAGGTGAGTACTGGGTCAATAACTGTCAGCTCCCTTAAGCTTCCAAGGAGTCATTTAACTCTAGGAGATCAATTAGAAAGGCCCCCGGGGAAAGCAGCAGTGGCTCTTAGTCAGTGTTTAACTTAGAGTTCCCACATTCCCCATCTCGCTGACCAGTGCTCACACCAGTGATTCCTCAATACCACCATCACCACACTCTTGGCCCAGTCCTTCACTCCTACTATCTGATGGACATTTTGAATCAGATTTGCTACTGACATCAGATATGACCTTACCCTCAAACCTGCTTTCCCTTCAGAATTTCTCAGTCGTATGAATGAAGCCATCTGTCATGGCTACATGGCTACATGGACTACAAAGTCATCTTTCACTTCCCTCTTTGCTCTACCCTACCCCATTTTACCTCTTCTGGTCACCCAGCCTTGTTCATCACAAATGGACTTTTTTGATCTATGTCACTGAGGAACAACAATAACCTTTGCCCCAGTCCCTGTAGAAGCTTTATTTGAGAAACCTTCACCAGTACCGCTGTAGTTACAGCATTCTCCTTTTCAAAACATGTATCCTCCACAGTCCAGTCCACCTCATAACTTATCCCAGGAAGCCTTCCTCCTACAGAAAGGCATTTTCCCCTCCTCTGGATAGCCATCAAGCCTCTTATCTGTCTACTTGCTTAACATACTAACCTGGGACTTATCTCCTTAATTAGAGTATGGCATCCCTGAGGGCCAGGATCCTATCTCAGACATTTTTTTAAAATCTCCCTGAAGTCTAACATAGTTCTTGATGTTAATTAAATGTTTTCCCTATTCAGTGGCAGTAAAACTGACGAACACTAAGTTAGACAAAGTGTACACTGGTAGAACTTCAATGTCAAAACTAGGATTTGAGGAGGCCTCTAAGAGTATCTTTCCAATCTTCCTTAGAAAAGCTATGGAAATATTTTCTAGATTAGTCATTAGTCAAACCATTTCATCAAACTCCTCTGAGAGGATTTTAATCAATACATCTGGAAAAACAGTTTCAAATATGAAAAGATATGATTCATTTACCCTAAGCAACACTGTTGGACTTTCTGAGTCCCTTGAGTATATTTTTCATTTACACATATCTTCATTCTGTAAATATATTCTGAGTTTTTCTTTCTTAAAAGACAAGTGAGAGCAAGGACTTACTGTGTAGCATGAGAAATTATACTCAATACCTTGTGATAACCTATAATGGAACATAATCTCCAAAAAAATAAAACAATAGAATCACTGTGCTGTACATTTGAAACTAATACAATATTGTAAAAAACTGTACTTCAATAACGATGATAATACCTCCCAGAAAAACCACACAAATGGGGATATATGTTAATCGAAAGAAAATAAATTTGTATTTTGATATTCAATATACATGCAAAGTACTGTCTTTTATCTCCTCTATTTCTTTTTTTAATTTTTAATTTTAATTGGAAGATAACTGCTTTACAATGTTGTGATGATTTCTGCAGTACAACAGCATGTGTCTGCCTGAAGTGTGCATATGTCCCCTCCCTCTTGAGCCTTCCTCCCATACCCCCCATCTCACCCCCCTAGGTGTCACAGGGCACCAGGCTGAGCTCCCTATGTTATACTGCAACTTCCCACTAGCTATCTGGTTTACACATTGTAATGTAGATATTTCAATGCTACTCTCTCAGTGCATCCCACCCACTCCTCCCACTCTGAAACAGTCATTCAAGAAACATTTTGGTAAAGCAGAAAGAGAACTGAATTCCACAAGCTCTGACCACTCTATGTAATGTATCCCAGTCTGTCTAAAACTTACCGCCATCTATTCTGTTCTAGTGTTTGTATTTTCTTCTTCCAGGTCCCTTTCCAACTAAAATGTGATTTCCCTGAAAGCAGAAATATTGTCCATCTGCTTCTTCAACCACCACTTGGGTGGTAAAATTTAAGCAAATCATTTTGTTTCACTGCGTTTTTGTTTCCTCACTGGTAAATTTAAACATTGAACTAGGTAACTTCTTGTTTTTCTTTGATTCAAATATTTTACTGCAATATAATGAAGGGATAGAAGACAAGGCTAACTGGGGTGACCCAAATCTTCAATCTTAAGGCAGCTGCTGTAGCTAACTGAATATATTCCATGAAATCTTTACTTTTCTTGCTTAATTCACAAAGAAATGTAACAAGCAACAATAGCCCGAAGATATAAATTGGTAATATCTGTTACTGCTTCTATATTTCTCATAGCTAGACTAGATTCTCCCTTTAAAAGTTGACTACCTCTTTAATCTCATTGAGATCCTATTTAATAGACCAAGATAATTTTATTAAATGATCCACAGTATTTTAAGTTTTGAAGTATCTTCTTTTTAAAAAATATTTCCCACTATCCATCTTTTCTATCATTCTGCCCATTTGCAAAAGTAAAGCATTATTTTAGTATATATGGGATTCACAAAATCAGATAATTAGAAATTTAAGTTTAGAAATAAATTAAAAATGATTACTTACACTGTGAAATGCTTAATTCCTATCCTCTAAGAAAAAAGTACTGATTATGTAGTCGTCAAGTAATGAGCTATCTTAAAATCTTTAAGGAAGAGTTCAATTTGTAAAAAAGAAAATCAGCTTAGACACAGCAACTGAATGAAGCAACGAGACCATCATAAACCACACTTTTGTTTTAAGTAAGAAGTTGAAAATGCTGTCTTACATTTATAAAGTGGAAGATATATCATTAGGAAATCAAAAGGATAATTTGTAAGCTCTAGAAAGGGAATACATGATTAATAGGAGCCATTCTGGATTCACAGAGAATACCAACTTAAACTTACTTCATTTTTGGTAGGAATACCAACTAGACTGATAGGTAAGAAGAATATTATGGGTATAAGAAGATCTGAATTTCAATATTTCTAGACAACTTCATGGAGAGCATGGTGAAATATGGGCTAATCACACAGGCTGATTTCATAGCTGGTTGAAAGGCCTACCCAAGGATGCCAATTGAAACATGATATCAACTTAGAGGGACTTGATGCCTTATTCCGTACACATCCACATATTATGGGGACTTGGAGGATAAATGGCATAATTAAAATGAGGAGATAATAAGAAGCTAGTGGAATAGCAAATTTATAGGATAATAAAGTAGCAATTCAAAATGAATTCAAGAGAGCTGAATCATGCAATTAATTTTACTTGAATATTATACAGCTAACCAGTCATCAGGAAAATGCAAAATAAAACAATTAGATAACACCATACACCTCTTTAAAATGGCTAAAATGAAAAGAACTTTCAATAATTAGTGCTGGAAAAGATATGGAGAATTGAAACTCCATACATTACTAGTGAGAATATAAAGTAGTATAATCACTTTGGAAATTGTTTGGCAGTGGATACCAAACAAAACAGTATATACTAAGTGAAATATCAATTCTTTTGTTATTTAGTTGCTAAGTCATGTCCGACTCTTTTGTGACACCATGGACTATAACCTCTGGGGAAGGGAATGGCAGTGCACTCCAGTATTCTTGCTTGGAGAATACCATGGATAGAGGAGCCTGGCGGGCTACAGTTCGTGGGTCACAAAGAGTCGGACCTGACTGAGCGACAAACACTGGACTGTAACCTGCTAGGTTCCCCTGTCCATGGGATTTCCCAGGCAAGAATACTGGAGTGGGTTGCCATTTCCTTCTCCAGGGGATCTTCCCCACCCAGGGATCAAACCCCTGTCTCTTGCATTGAAGACAGATTCTTCACTGCTGAGCAACCAGGCAAACTCATCATCAATTCTATAGCTGAGTATGTAACAGATGTGAGTACTTATATCTTCCAAAAGACATATATTAGAACTGTCAAGGGAGTTTTATTCAAGAAAGGCTAATGATTGATAGATAAATAAATTGTGGTATAATTAATATGACAGAAGCAAAATAGCATTGAAAAGAGTAAGCTTCAGCTTCATTCAAAAATATGAATAAATCTCACAGACACCAATGTGAGAACTGGAATATCACAATTTCATTTACATGAAGTTCAAACAGGCAAATTAACCCACAGGTACAGAGGTCAGAATGAAAGTTACATTTGGGGAGCTGTTAACTGAGGTACTGGAAAGTTTCTACATGTTGTTCTGGGTAGTAGTTAGATGGGCATTTACATACGCAGAAATTCAGATTAGTGATTGTTACTATCTCTGAATGATTCCTCATCAGAGTATTTATATATTTATATATAATCAAGCACTTCTACAGAATAGAGAAACCTAACAACCACATAAATGAAGACATTAATAACTTGTAGTTGTACACACATACAATATGGGTAAATGGCAGGAATGAAAGTTAATAAGGTCTTAATTTTCATAAAAATGTGGTGTCAAGAATGAGCAATCTTCCTAGGCCTTCTCTGAAATGTTTAGACTACATACAGGGGATTGAGGTCATTTTCTTCTGCAACGTTTTAAGGAGAATATCAACAAATTGGTCTGCTTCCAGAGAAAAATAACCATATGTTGAACATCTGAGCAAAGTCTAAAAGAGCTATTTTCAGCCTGGGGGGTGGGGAAAAGACTTAAAGGGAAACCAGATTTATTCTACATGTCCTTAGAAGACTGAAGTGGAATTAATAGGTGAAATTGCAAGTAGGCTGATTTTGTTTTGTTTGTTTTTTTGGCTGTGCTGAGCAGAACCAAGGATCAAACCCATGCCCTCTGCACTGGGAATTCAAGAGTCTTAACCACTGGACCACCAGGGAAGTCTCTGATTTTGTTTTAACCTAAGGAAGAACTTTCTGAGTAATGGAACTTCCAACAAATGGTTCCAAGAGGTTATGAGTTGAAGCAGTGACCGGACATCTGCCCACAAGCTTAGAGGGAGGTACTTGTCTCAGTTAGTGAGTTAAACAAGATGTCTTCCAAGATTCCTGTTTGTTCTGTATTCTGTTACACTATCAATCAACATCAGTGTACAAATTGGGGAAATTTGGCAGGAATGAGGAAAATCCACAGGCAGCTTTTCCTGTGCAGAAAGTCATCAGTTGTGCCCCTCCACTTAAGCAAGAGAAGTTTCTGTCCTACAGCCTTGGGCTCAGTCACCACTCAAATACTACAATACTTAAAAAAGCTCTCTTAAGTGGATAAAACACATTTTGAAAATGATAAACTAGAAGGAGACTCTCTTGACAGTGCTTTTCCTGATAATCTAAATTGTAACTTTTTCATATAAATGATTTTATTCTTTTTTATTTCCTCGAGCAATATCCCAAAACATGGGTGATAGTTGAGTAAAAGAGCACAAAATCAGTGTCACTGTCCTTATTATAATTGAACAAAACATTTTCCAGAATCACTGGAGCAACTGAAATGTCACTTGTAACATACAAATATTATCTATATGCCAACCCTTACACTAGCATTGGATTTTGCCAGTTACTAATTTTTTGCTAATTTAATAAGTAGTGGCAGAGCTCAGGGTTGTTCCAATTAGTATTTCTTTAATTATAAGTGAAGCCACCTGGTTAAAAGAATTCAAAGACTTTTTAAAGAAAAAAAGTAGTAAGTCATCCCAGAGTATTCCCATGCTATTGTTTGTCATTCTGCAGTCAGTCCGAAGTCTGTTTGAACCAAGCTGTTCACAACCCTAACAGAAACCTCTTCTGTCCTCCTCACACACAGCCAAGTGGTCCCACAGGATGGCAAGAGTGAGTCGATGCCATCTTTCCTTGGCTGCACAAGACACTGTAGTGTTACCATGTTCTCATCCTGCTATACTTGGTCTCAAGAACAGTTTGTCTCTCCTGATTCCAGTAATAGTAACTTTTAGACATAGGTCCACAGTAGATAACACCGCCGTGAAGAATTCATAGAAATTGCTACGCACTCCAATGAGAAGTTTGTTATAAACCAAATTGGACACCTCTGCATGGTAGAATTTGATCTAACTTTTTTCCTTTTGTTCTTCTGTATTTTCTAATTTTTCACAGTGAACATGGAGTGCTCATATAATTTTTAAAAAATCATCTTGATGGAAACAGTGACAAGTGGGAGGAATATGAATAGAGAGAAAAAAGGATTATATCTCTAAACTGTATCCCCTTTTGCTCTTCATTTTTTTCAAGAAGAAAAGACTCCCATAATAAGCTCCATTGACATAAATTGTTAAAAACCATAGGTCACGGTGAAGCAAAGAGTGCAGACATGGAATTCCACAAAGACTGGGTTGGACCACTGTTAAGGCACCTGCTTTTCAAAGTCAGGAGTAGAGAAGACAGGAGAGAGATGTTCATATGACCCCATTTTGAAGCCAGTGAATATTGGGTTTTATGTAAATACTTTTTTGAGTCCTGAAAGTTTATGAACACCCAGTTGATTGTCCATTACCAGGAAATATTAATATGTAATCCAGCAAAAGGCAGGTAGAGAATCCACAGGCACTTTGACCTCATTATAGGCTGCTTAATGACCCTTCTCTGTTTACATTTTCATATATAATTAAGCCACAAGAGAATTTATAACTGGAAAAACAAAAGATCCAAGAATGATTAGTGGGTTACCCAACCTAAGTTCTGAGAAGTCATTACAGTTCCTGAAGCTTGACCCAAACAATATCCAAGGCAAATGCTGTTTCTTCCCCTACCAGCCCATTAAACTCATGTTTGTTAAACACTTCAGGTACAGACTCCATCTCAGTCCCTTAACCCTTCCTCATGTACCTGCATCTCAGCCAGAGTGCTGGGCAAAACGACAATTCCAATGAACATTTGTTCTGATAATAGAAATACCAGCTTTCGCTAATGTACAAAGGGATATAATTATTAGGGTCTCCTTCTTTAAATATTAGAGCTAAAATTACTTTTAACTGTAATTACTGAAGTAAAAGTATCTGACACATCTCAATTTAAAGTTCAAAATGTACACTTAAAATTATTCTGAATGCTTTTTATAAAAAATCATCTAATCATAGAGCTCTCTCAATTCCCTGGTGGCTCAGACAGTAAAGAATCCACCTGCAATGCAGAAGACCCAGGGTCGATCCCTGGGTCAGGAAGATCTCCTGTAGAAGGGAATGACTACCCACTCCAGTATTCTTGCCTGGAGAATTCCATGAACAGAGGAGCCTAGGGTGCTACAGTCCATGGGATCACAAGAGTCGGACATGACTGAGAAACTAACACTTTCATTCCACTTTTTCATAAATATATATATATATATATATATATATATATATATGGCACAGTATTCTTTAAGATAAACAGTAAATGTTTAGAGAAATATATTAGTAAATTTGGGATGTCCAGATAATTATAAAATTGTATATAGAGGGTAAAATTTTTGAAATAAAAATATAACAAAAAACTTTTAAAGGAATTTAATAAAACTCCATAGATATGACCTTTAAAATAACCAAGCTGAATTTCCAAAATCTTAACATTGTAAAATTTATGGCATACAGGGCTAGGATATGGCATGAGAACAGATTATTCTACATTTATCACATCCCAGGGCTCAAGATGTGAAAAATGATGGGAAGGGGCCTGCTAATCTGTGTCTGAAAGGTTAGGTGGTGACATCTTGTAGAGAGAGAGGAGGTTCAACAGAGGGAAGCAGACTGGGTCAGCCAAGGCTTTGCTACAGAAGAAATTATGTGGATAGAGACCAAAGTCTCAGCTGAGCAGAGTCAGCCAGGGAGAAAGAGCCTGGGACACACAAATACAAGAAAAAGTGTGAGGGAGTCTGGAAAGGTCCAAGAACAAAATCCAGAGATTGCTAACTGCATGGGGTTTATGCTGCTTCAAGAAAAACCACTCCAGCCTGAAACTAAAGAGATAAGTCTGTGCCCAGATCTAAAGGGACTTTTTTTATCAGAAACCTCAGAAGTAGATAGAGAAAGACATTAGTTGAACCAGTCCAGTCCAGTTCTGGAGGGCGAGAGTCAGGATGTAACAGAAGAATTTAATCACACAGACTTACGCAGAGGAGTTAAGGGCTTCCCCGGTGGCTCAATGGTTAAAAAAAAAAAAATCTGCCTGCAATGCAGGAGACACTGGGGAGACGGGTTCAATCCCTGGGTGGAGAAGATCCCCTGGAAGAGGAGATGGCAACCTACTCCAGTATTCCTGCCTGGGAAATCCCATGGACAGAAGAGCCTGGCAGAATATAGTCCATGGGGTCACAAAGAGTCAGACGGGACTGACCATGCATGCTATGCTGCACTAAACACTGGTTGCCTTTAGCCAAAGCAGAGGGGCAAAATAAGGGGCTTAATTCTTAACTGACTCTACTCAAAGGAGAATGAGAAGGACTGTATGTAACCTGTACCCTGAAAATTTCCTCTCAGTAATAAAGGAAATTTTCACTAAAATCACTGAAAAAGATGTGCTGCTGTCTCCTCTCTGAAGGGTCAACTGCCTGTGGGCAGGGTGCCCCTATGCCTCACAGATGCCTGGCAAAGGGGAGAAGTGATGCTATGCAACTGGATAAAGGGAGGGTAATGCAGAGGGACAGAGAATATATCTCTATCAGGAGTGAAATGGGTGGACTCCCAATCCCAGATGGTCCTTCTGGAGCCAAATCCCCTTTGACTCCTCTTCAGGGTGGGAGTCACCCTAGAGAAGCAGTACTGAGAAGGCTGCAGGGGAACTTTCTGTGTGGGGCCTGCCCTGGCAAGTCTGTTCAGCACACCGGACATGTACTGACTATGAAGAATGGCAGGCCTGACTTTTATCATCACATTTTCAAGTTTTTTCAAACCTGTTCCCAAGCATTACTTCTCTGCAAACAAAACTCCCCCCCAAGCCTTGATGATGCTATATACCCTTTGATTCTGGATGCATTTGCAAGCCAGTAGGATATCTGGGTGGAGGAAACCTCTTGCTACAACAGTTGGCCTGTTCTTTTCTCGCCTCTGAGTTGTTTCTATTTGTTGCCACATTATCTTGGAATCCATGCCTTTCAGCAACAACATGACCAGAACTAGAATGGGAACTTCACCCTCCCTCTAGATCCAATATGGCTGCACCCCAAGGTAGCCAGCATGTGCTTCTAAAAAGACAATCAGATCTTGTGAATACCCCCCTGTGAATATCCCCCCTAGCTTCTTATTATTCTTAGAATAAAACCCAAATGCCTGGTCATGATCTCCAAGCCCTGAGTGACCCTGTGTAGCTTCCCACCTTCTCGACCACCTCTCCTTTCTTTCCCTCTTGTCATTCACAAAAGACCTGAATGCACTGTCATCCAAGAGCGTTGCATACAATCAAAGACCTAAACATATTTTCTTTTAATTTACTCAAAATTGCTTAAGTCTGTGTGGTTCTGGAATGATTTAACATGGCTCTTAATCATTATTTAATCAACACAATCAATAAATGTAGACAGTTATTTTGACAAACCTAGATTAAAAATGACTCTTTTGGTCTTAGAAATGATCTCTATCCCATAAATTGTTACCCTTCTTATTCATGTACCTATCATCTTTAACTTTCAGAGATTAAGAGGGGAGAATACCTTCAGAACTAAGACCTAGAGAGTAGATGGCAACATTTCCACAAACATCACTGACCAAAATGTTTGTCCTTGAAAGCCAGTTATCACCTCCAAGGCAGAGCATCATCACATTATTTGAAGGAAACAGTTTTTTCCCTGCTAAAAGACTGGTCTGTAGGGTGGTTTGGTTTGGTTTTGAACTGCAGTGTTTGCAATCTATGCCCAGCTCAGGCCTGGGTCTTCAAACAGGCTCACTGCCCATCTTACCAACTGCTGCATTCTCTTACTCAGTCAAGAGAACACTTTACTGTTTCAGCATTTCAGGTGAGAAGAAAATATAAACTCCAGGAACCTATGAATCAGGCTTCTTCATATGATCTCAGCAGGGACACAGCAAGCTTTGAGCAACTCGTGATGGAATTAGGAGTAGTGAGTTTTGACCCAAGTTTTAGTGATGCAGAAATGCCCTGCCTTCTCCTGGTGATGGGTGGAAGAGAGACTTCACCATCTGAAAAATAAACACCAGTTTTCATCACTGCCATCTCCTTCAGATTTGCTGAGAGCAGCAGACACCTTGCGTGCCAGATTGTAAGAGCATGGGAGGTAACAGTAGGGGCAGGTTCCCACAGCTCCCAAACAAGCAAGCTTTCTCTGCAGGCACAGAAACGTACCATAGTCCTGAGAGGGATCAACTCATGTTCCAGGACCAGACTCTGGGTCACTGTGTCTGAAGCTGGCAGTGTACAGAAGTACTGGAAACATGGTAGTTGTTGAGAGTATCTACTGGACTCTTTGCCTCTATTTTAATCCTGGTCTACCCACCACCCATGAAGATGCTGGCCTGAGGAATACAACTGTCCACCAACCACTTTTGATTTGCTGACCTTGACCCCCTACTTCTTGGTTCTGCTCCCTCACTTCATTCCACCACTCTCAGGCTTCCATCTATTTGATTTAAACTTTTATTCCTTTTCCTGTTGGCCCCCAAGACTTCATCGCTGGGATTAATCTCCCCTTCATGACCTTTGGCCCTTTCCAAGATGCACTTTATGCTCACTCTGTCTCTGCCTGCTCCTGATCTATTTCATCAACTTAATCCTCTCCCTCCCAGTTGTGGTCTCCAGCCCACCTGGGAGTGTCACCAGAAAAAGAAGTCCAGACCTTAGGACTTTGACAAAAAAGGTAACTTGCAAGCTCCACCAACTCCAAAGGCTAAATCTCTGGTCTTTCCTTTCTCCCATCTTCTTATCGCACATCTCTATCTTTTTCAACCAAAAGTCAATGTCTTAGGCTTCCCTGGTGATCTAGTGGTTAAGAATCCGCCTATGAATGCAGGGGACACAGGGTGGATCCCTGGTCCAGGAAGATCCCACATGCTGCAGGACAACTATGCCTGTGCACCATAACTAGTGAAGCCCGCTCCCTAGAGCATATGTTCCACAATAAGAGGAGCCACCTCAATGAGAAGCCCATGTACCACAATGAAGAGCAGTCCCTGCTTGCCACAGCTAGAGAAAGCCTGTGCACAGCAACAAAGATCCAGCGCAGCAAAAAATAAAAAATAAACAAAATAAAATAGTGATATGGAAAGATATCCATTAGAAAAAAGTCAGGGTCTTAAAGTCACATTTACCTTTTCTCTAAAACTACATTTCCTTTGGATGTTTTCTGTCTTTCTGTTCTTAGTGTCATCATTTCCCCGCTTACTCACAAATTTCAGCTCACTGGCCTCCTTTTCACCCCTTTTTCCAACTCAATGTTGTCACACAGACTGTTTCCTTTGCCTGGAGTACTCTTATCTTCCTTCATACCTGGTTAATAGCAGCTCATCCCTCAAGTCTCACCTTTAGCATTCCCAAGTGCTTATTACCATTGTCATCCAAATATTTACTTGTGTGACTATGTATCAGGTTTCTGTAAACCTGTATTGCCCAGTTCAGTAATCACCAGCCATGTGAGGCAGTTGAGCATTTAACACATGGTGAGTCTAAATTGAGATGTGCTGTCAGCATAAAATATATAGCAAGTTTTGAAGACTTAGTACAATAAAAAATTGTAAACTATCACACTAACAATTTTTATGTTGGTTATGTGTTGGCATGATGATATTTTAGATACATTGAATTAAGTAAAATATATTTTCAAAATTTATTTTGCCCTTTTTTTAAAACCTTTTTAAATGTAGCTACTAGAAAATTTTAAGTCACAACAAGTGCACACATTATATTTCTATTGGGCTGTGCTGCTGCAGACCTTAAGCTCCAAGAGGTCAAGGCCATCTTGTTATATATTAGCACAGTGCCTGGCACCCAGTAACAAGATTAGTAAATTTATTTTGAAAGAAAGAATTTTTCTAGATAATTAGAAAAATGTAATATTCTTTATGTGTGCATGCTAAGTTGCCTCAGTTGTGTCCCACTCTTTGTGACCCTATGACTATAGCCCACCAGGCTCCTCTGTCCATGAGGATTCTCCAGGCAAGAATACTGGAGTGGGTTGTCATGTCCTCCTCCAGGGGATCTTCCAGACTCAGGGATAGAACCCGTGTCTCTTATGTCTCCTGCATTGTCAAGCAGATTCTTAATCACTGGACTACCAGGGACGTCTCCAAGCAGGTTCTTTACCACTAGCAGCACCAGAGAAGCCCACTATGCTTTACACAAAAAATAAAGAAATTGAGGATAAACCACTAGAAATAAGGGGATTTAGCTGCTCACCCCTCCAGTACTGCATGCTCTCCACCTGCCATGGGCATCAGAGCTACTTTTAGCCTTGCACATTTAGTCACAAGTCAGAGTCCAAACTGTTAGTTTGGAGACTTCGCTGGTAGTCCAGTGATTAAGAATCTGCCTGACAATGCAGGAGGACATGAGTTCAATCCCTGGTCTGGGAAGATTTCACATGCTGCAGGGCAACTAAGCCCATGTGCCACAATTACTGAGCCAGTGCTCTGAAGCCCAGCAGCTGCAACTACTGAAGCCCTTGCCCCTAGAGCCTGTGTTCCGAAACAAGAGAAGCCACTGCAAGAGAAAGCTCACACACTGCAACTAGAGAAGCTCCCACTCGCCACAACCTAGAGAAAGCCAGCACGCAGCAATGAAGACCCAGCACAGCCAAAAATAGATAAATTAATAATTACATCTTAAGAAAAACAAGCTATCAGATTGGGACAGTTTGTCACTGGCTCAAATGGATAGTGTATATCTATCTAAAACTATGAACAATTAGATTTCTTTCTTTTTTATTGAAATATAGTTGGTTTACAATATTGTGTTAATTTCAGCTGTACAGCAAGGTGATTCAGTTGTACATGTACATATATATATATTACTTTGTATAGTTTTTCCATTATGGTTTATCACAGGATATTGAATATGTTTCCCCACACTATACAGTAGAACCTTGTTGTTTATCCATTCTATATACACTAGTTTGCATCTGCTAACTCCAAACTACTGTTCCATCCCTTCCATAGCCCCCTCCCTCAAGATTTATCTTTCAAATTATGGATAGACTGCCAAAACAGAAAATAAAGAAAAGAATCTACATACATAGCGAGAAAGGATTAAAGTGCTATGTTCATTCGATCTAAGCCACTTCTGCCAAGAAGTTCTCATGAGTCACATCTCATTTACTTTTCTCCGTCCTTAGTATCAGAAAATCCTTCTCGACTTAACCGGAATTCATTATTTGCAAAACATTTAACACAAGTGTAGAAAAGACTGGAGTGTCTAAAAAGTCTAGTAATGTCCTTAAAGACTGTGTTACTTCCATGCTGCCCACTCACATTCATGGGCACCGACATCACTGTGAAATGAGTCAGCAATTCCAAGTATCCGTATTGCATTACACCAAGTTCCCCATGCTTGGCGTTAGCAGTACATTGCTTGGGGAAGGAAGAGGCCAAGTTGTTCTGTGATCCCTGAGGACTAATCCAACAAGAGTTGTGCTGGTTAGTCACGGACAAGAACCCAGGGATTAGAGTCGTCCAACTGGTGTATCAGGTGACAACTGGAAGAAGGCAGCTGAGAGTTGGGATGCTGAGAAGGAGACCCAACACCATGACTCAACACAAACACAAACTGAGGTGTCACGCACTCCCTAATTGGCAGTATCACTCCCTTCCCCAATGAAAATTATCACTTTAATAAAATTTGCACACCCCTAGGAAGCTACCACTCTTTCTACCTTTCCTTGTGTCTCAAAATCTTATATCCTCAGAAGTGCCACAGTCAACCCTAAGCTTTCTCAGAACATAGAAATAGCACTGGACTAGAAATGAGAAGTTGGGACACCTAGCTCTTCTATCAAGTATTAGTTGCAGAATCATTGAGATGACAGACGTTAGGCTGTAGTTGGAACCAATGCAGCACTTGAGACTCGGCTCACAGTAAATGAGTTAAACAGCAACAACCATAGGATTCAGGGTACTCAGCTTCTCTAGGTCAAAGGATTCCTCACCCTAAAGAATTCTTGGAAGACCTCAAGACCCCACAAGACACTTTAGCTTCCATGAGACCTTTCCAACCCTACGTCCATCTCTCTCCACCTACCCAAAATGAAACAGACACACTTTTATAGTAACATTAGAGGAAGGAAAAGAACTCAAATAAATTTTGCTTAGAAAGGATGGAGGTGCATAGGAATTAGTCAATAGTACTAAGAAAAAAAAAGTTTGAGCAACAGAAGAAATAATAGTACTGCTGAACAATAACCCACTGAGTAAAGTAAATATTCATGAGACCAGAGTGAAATGAATTTTAAAAAGAGGAAAAAAAAACAATTTTTTCTTACAGAAGAATTCTAATTAATGAAAGTAAAGTAAACACAGGCAGTAAGAAATTCACCATTAGAACACAACAATAATTACTGCAGGCAGGACACACAGACAGAAGCCAAAATTAGTGGACAAAATCTGAGGAGAAACAGGATATTTACAAGGTCTCAAAATATCTCCCTCAAGATATTTATTAGTTACAAAGGGAAAAACAGAAACTTCACAGAAGAGAAACCCAGCAGATGCCACCTTAACCAAGTGATCTTGGTCCTTACCAGCGGTAATGACATACGACATCATGAAGCTCAGTCTGTGATGCACTGAGCAGGGCACTGAGCCTACTTCTGCTGTATTCTTACCAAACACACGTAACCCCAGTCTGCTCACGAGACATCATCAGACAAACAGAGGGACACTGTACCAGATAATGAACCAGTTCTCCTCCAAAGTGTCAGTTTTGTGAAAAAACAGGAGAGACTGAGGAACTGTTACAGCAGAGAGGGCCGAGGAGACGTGAAAACTGAAGGGTACACAGGAACTCTATACTATATTTACAACTTTTAATCAGAAATCATTTCAAAATTAAAAGTCAAAAACTCTAAATTAGAAGTCTGAAAGGAGGGTTGAATTTTAAACCCAAAAGTGACAGAAGATATTGAAAACTTAAAAGACCAATATATTCAACTAAATAAAATTTCAAAATTTTGAATATGTAAATCTTAAATATAAAAAAATAAGTATCTGACAGAAGAATATGTATAGCAAATACAAAAGTCTAGGGTTGTTTCATATCTTTATATAGGGAGAAAAACTTTTGATACAAATTGATATAAATTGTTAAAATATTAGAAGACCAATCATTAAATAAAAGAAAAATAAACAGTGATACTTTACAAGATAACATTTTTAAAAGGAGCAAAAATATGGAATTAATATTCATCCTTATTTGTAATTAAAGAAAAGCAAATTAAAACAGTAAGACAATACAACTTTTACTGAACAATGGGCAAAAGAGGTAGTAAGAGTATTTTAATAGCAAATAATGATGAGCACCCAGAAAAGAACTGATACTTAGAAATGTCAGCATCAGCACTGCTTATTTGACAAAGCCTTTGATCTACTAAGTCTTTTCACTGCTTTCCTAGCCATCCCAAGTTCCATCCATGCCTGACTTAAGCCATACTTTTAGTTCAAGCCTTACTGCCTCTGTATAATTTTTTAAAAGCCTTCAAAATGTGATCTTATAAAACAATAACTAGTGACTTCGCTGGTGTTCTAGTGGCTAAGACTCTATGCTCCTGGTGCTGGGGGCCTGGGTTTGATCCCTAGTCAGGGAACTAAATCCCACATGTTGCAACTAAAGATCCTGTATGCCACAGCAACTAAGGAACCCACATGCCACAGAGAAGATTAAAGATCCAGTGTGCCGTACTAAGATCCAATGCAGGCAAATATATAAATAAATATTTTAAAAATACATAGCTTCCATCAGCCCATTTAATTGCAAATGCACTCATTTATTCTCTTGTTTAGAGTGTTTTCAAGTGTTTATGACTAAACAGCATTTTTCTGGATGCCAAGGGTAAAACAAAAAACAAAATGTATTAAAAAGCCCCTCATTTCACAGTCTAAATTCCAGTGTTGCGAGAATGATGATTTTTAAATAAATGAGTAAATTATGTAAGCATTTTGAAAGGTGATAGGGTGAGAGAGAAAAATAAAGCAGGGCGTTGGGATGTAAGGACTGTCAGGGTCATCAGGGAAGACTTCACTGAAGAAGTGATATTTGAGTGAATACTTGAAGGTGGTGAGGAAATGAGCCTTGGACATCTGAGAGGAAAGTATTCTGGGTTATATAGCCTGTGCAGAGACAGGGGCATGGCTGGTGTGTCTAAAGAACAAACAGGCCAGCAAAACTATGAACAGAACAAGATGGGAGTCTTCCAAGACTCTCTCAAGAGAGAATCACAAAAACAAATTGAATATAACATGGTTGATTCACATTCTGGCCCAAGCTCCTAATCTCCTCATGGACTAGTGACAGTTTACAGACACACACAGGTGCTGTGGGTCAGTATGTCTTTGACTTGTAGTTAATGACGTAGGAAGCCTGTTGGAGAGTTTTAAGCCGAAGAGTGATTTAGTCTGACACATATTTGCAGAATCACTCTGACTCCTGTGTTGAAAAATGCTGATGACTTGAACCAAATTCAGAAACAGTGGAGGTGGTGATTCTACACATATTTTGGAGGTAGAGTCAACAGAATTTCCTGACAGACTGAACAAGCAGGAGAAAGAGAAGAAATGAAGGATGCCATCAAAGTTTTTGACCATTACAACTAGAAGGAGAGACAGAAGGCCATTCATTGAGATGTAAAGACCAGGGGGACACTGGGGGGAAAAAACAGGATCTTGGTTTTTAATATATTCAGTCTGAGAAACCTATTTGACCCCTGTCAGGAGATAGGTATTAAAGATAGATATTGGGTTGGCAAAATTTTGCTTATGTTTTTCCATAAGACGTTACAGAAAAACTCAGATGAACTTTTTGGCCAACCCAGTAGTTGGACATAAGGTTCTGAAGTTCAAGGATTTTACCTAACATCCTTTCCTCTTCCCTCACCTCCAGCCTCTCCAGTCTAGACAGAGCTTTGCCCAAGTCATTTCCTGTAATAACTTAAACCATGGAAATTTTAAAACCATTGCTGGATGGAAATTACTAGGAGTCAATTACATTTGTTATTTTAATCATCACAATCAGGCTGAAGGTTAAATACTATTATCCCCCTTATCAGATAAGGAAACTGAGGCTTAAGGAAACCAAACAATTGGCTCAAGATCACATAGCCCTGAAATAATAGAACAATGATTTGAAAATTAGTCTGCCTGCCCCAAGCTCCTGTTCTTCAGAGTGCCTTGCCGTTCAAATTCTTGCATGATCTCCCCCAGGGATGTGGTCATGAGGACTCCTGCCCACAAGGGCAGTTTGGCTGGGTGAGACCAAATGACTCAGATGCTTCCCAGCTTTACAGCTCGAGGTTTCTATAAAATTTATTTTGATATTGCAATGACTCTGGGAATGGTTCCTGTCTTTTTTTCTGAAAAACCTCAGTAGGAAGGAACAAGATTCCAGTTCAGAAAAGTGTTTGGGTGCTTCACAATTAATATAGGCAACACATGGGCTCCCCTCTTTCACTCTAGCTCCAATGCAAAGACATTTAAAATGAATGTTTTTTTAAAAAAAGTGCAGTGATATCATCCCCATTTCCTATAGTAAATACACACAAACCCTCACCAAACTTACCATAAAGCTAAGACTCAGAAAATGAAGACCGTTCACAGTTGAATAAAAGTCATAAAATCACTGCAGGCATATTCATTAATACCACTGTTTCATCATTGTTCTCATTCTTCCCCCACCACCCTCCCACCAAGCAACCCTTAATGATCCTTTCTCTGTCTGCCCACCAGAAATGGCTTTTGAGTGCAGGAAGGTATCAGCAGGTCCCTGCTGAGCTGCCAGCTGGGGAGGTGTCACAGGTCACTGAACTCTAAAATGAGCTGTCTCTGTAACAAAAGATCCCTTTCCCTTGGAACAACTTCAAGGGGATCACACTCTGCAGCCCCCACGGCTCCTTTTATATTCCAGTTTGATTAAACTGGGAATTGCTCTGTGCTCCAGGCTATTGAGAACACCAGGTGGTAGATTCTAGAGATAAAGGGTTATATCGCTCCTCTGTTAGAAAACAGCCATCCTCATTGTATGACTTCCAATATTTGAGCACAAGCGCTGGAGCTTCGTAGATCCCCTAATGGTATCGCACAGGAGACAATCAATAATTCCTAGTCTCATTTACCTCGTGGTGAACAGTTGCTGCTGGTGGCTAAATAGTGCCTAGCCACTGGCTAAAAATGAGGGAAACTAAAGCATGAACATTTGTGATAAAAGTGAGCCAAAGCAAGGAAAGTAAAAGGAAATGTGTACAAGGTTGAGACGCGATCAGTCTTCAAAGGGCCTGGGTGTCAGAAGAAATGAAATGATTCATCCTCCTGACTGTAAACTCCTTGAGGGCTGGCACTGCATCTTGTTCAATACTGTTTCCCAGGGCTGCAAGCAGTATGTCACACACTGAAGACATCTAATAAGAAATGCAATAGCGAGCGAGCTCAGTTGCTTTAGTTGTGTCTGACTCTTAGTGATCCCATGGACTGTAGTCTGCCAGGCTCCTCTATCCATGGAATTCTGCAGGCAATAATACTGAAGTGGGTTGCCATTCCCTTCTCCAGGGTATCTTCCAGACCCAGGGATCAAACCTGGGTTTCCTGCATTGACAGTCAGATTCTTTACTATCTGAGCCACAAGTGAAGTTGCTCAGTTATGTCCGACTCTTTGCCACCCCAGGGACTGTAGCCCGCCAGGTTCCTCTGTCCATGGGATTCTCCAGGCAAGAATACTGGAGGGGGTTGCCACGCCCTCCTCCAGGGGATCTTTCCAACCCAGGCATTGAACCCACGTCTCCTGCATTGCAGGCGGATTCTTCAGTTTTCTATTGCTACATAACCATTTACCACAAGCCTAGTGGCTAAAAACACCAGTTCATTATCTCACAGCTCAGAAGTCTAGGCATGCTTGACTGAGTTCTCTGTAGAGCGTGTCGACTGATGTCAGGATACCACACAGCTGGGCTCTTATCGGTAGGTTCTGGGAAGAATTCACTTCTAAGCTCATTTGCATTGGCTGAATTTAGTTCTCTGAAGCTATAGCATGAAGGTCCCCTATTCCTTGCTGGCTATCATCAGTCCAGGGCCCCTGTTAACTCCTTAAGGATGCCCACGTTCCTTCGCACTTGTGCTGCTCCAATGTCAACACCACCAATAGCACATGAAGTCCTTCTCACACTTGGGATCTCTCTGACTTCCTCTTCTGTCATCAGCTGGAGAAAGCTCTCTGCTTTAGAAGTGGCCTGCATGATTAGGTTAGGTCCACCAGATCAGTGGTCCCCAACTTTTTTTGGCACCAGGGGCCAGTTTTGTTGGAAGACAATTTTTCCATGAACCGGGGTTGAGGGGGATGGTTTCAGGATGATTCAAGAGCATGACATTTATTATTGTTACATCAGCTCCACCTCAGATCATCAGGCATTAGGTCCCAGAGTTTGGGGACCCCTGCACCAGACTCTCTTCCTATCTAATGTCAGCGGTGCCTACATAATATGATTCTGACAGTGATGCTTCATCATGGACTCAGGTTCTCGGGATTAGGGCAGGATATCTTTGAGTACCATTTGAGAAGTCCTATCTGTACAGGCAGTCATGGTTCCAAGTGTTTTACATTTAATAATTCATCGATCTTCACAGCAGCTGTTAATAGGTAGGGTCTATTATCAAGCCCGTTCTATAGTTGAGGCACAGAGAGTTTAGGTTATTAATCAAGGTCACCTAGCTAGTAAATGGCAGGACCTGGATTTCTTTTACTTATTTATTTATTTTAGGACATGGATTTCAATGCAGGTAGCCTGGCTTCAGAACCCTACCTCCTATCCACTATTCTACATTGTTATTCAATTTACTATTTCTGTAATTAATGAACACATGAATAGTTGTGTTAGGAATGGGACTAAGAGACAATGCATGCTCTTGTTGTTCAGTTGCTAACCAGAGTCTGATTCTTTGTGACCCCGTGGTCTGTGGCACACCAGGCTCCTCTGTCCTCCACTATCTCCCAGACTTTGCTCAAGTGCATGTCCATTGAGCCAGTGATTCTATCCAACCATCTCATCCTCTGCCACTTCCTTCTCCTTTGGCCTTCAGTCTTTCTCAGCATCATAATCTTTTCCAATGAGTCGGCTCTTTGCATCAGGTGGCCAAAGTACTGGAGTTTCAGTTTCAGCATCAGTCCTTCCAATGAATATTCAGGGTTGATTTTCTTTAGGATTGACTGGTTTGATATCCTTGTAGTCCATGGGACTCTCAAGAGTCTTTTCCAGCACCACAATTTGAAAGCCTCAATTCTTCAGCACTCAGCCTTCTTTATGGACTCTCACATCCATACATGACTACTGGAAAAACCATAGCTTTGACTATATGGACCTTTGTCAGCAAAGTGATGTCTCTGCTTTTTAACACATTGTCTAGGTTTGTCATAGCTAAGAGACAATGCTAAAGATGAATAAATTCCTTGATTTGTATAGTAAGTTTTGTATATAAGTTCTTATGCTAATTGTTCAATGAAGAGGATTCACAGAGTCTCAAAGATATAAATCCTAGAGAATGCCATATACCTGAGAATCTCCTACAATTAAATTTTCTCCCTTTTCAGACTTAAAACATGTTGAATTGTAAACATTTGAGGCCAATATGGGAATGGTACAACTCCTTTTGACCTTGAAGCAACATTGTAAATACTCCTTTGTTCCTGGTTACTGTCTTCCATACCAAGCACAGCTGTCCCCCAGAGTGTATACTGATGACCATGCAGGACAATGCCAATATGCGGATTTGGGTTCTGGGAAAATACATTTGAGGAAAAAAAACCCAAAAGAACCAAAAATTAGAGTTTTTGGCACAAGCCAAATGGCACAAAGCAAAACGAATGACCAAAAATTGAAGTCTGAACTTTTTTCACATGCGGCTGGGTCTTTATATTCTTCTGTGTTCTCTTATTGCTCAGCTGAGGTGAGGTAGAATGAGCACTGGATTTGAAACCAGAAACTTGAGTGCCAGTCCTGGCTCTGTTTCTTATGTGAACTTGAACAAGTCATTTAGTTTCCTGAATCTTACTCATTCCACCCATAAAATAGAAGTGGTGATGATATCTATCTCAGAGAATTTTGGAAAGACACTCATATTCCATCTGGGCCTCTGTAACAGAATACCACAGACTGGGCGGCTTATGAACAACAGAAATGTATTCCTTACAGTTCTAGAGACTAGGAAGTCCAAGATCATGGCTCGGGCAGATTTGTATCTGGTGATAGCCCACCTTCCCACAGACAGCTGCCTTCTTACTGTAACCTCAGATAGTCAAAGTGGCTAGAGATCTCTCTGAGGTCTCCTTTCTAAGGGCATTACTCCCATTCATGAGGGCTCTCTCTCATGATCTAATCACCTCCCAAAGACCCCCTCCACCTAATGCCATTGCTTTGGGGATGAGGATTTCAACACATACATTTAGGGGGGATACAAACGCTACATGTTCTTGTATCAGGTAACCAAGAGACTGACAGAAGGGAGGGACAAATCATGCACAGCCACCTCACAAAGAGGTTTCTTCTCCCAGCATGAAAGTCTGAGAGGAACACTGGCTAGAGAAGAAAGTGAGATCATGAAGCTCTATACCACCTGCTGGACCTCTGCTGAGCATGGGTTTTCCTAAATGAAATATTCTTAAGGAGCAAAAATAATGGGGACAAAGAAAAATGATTTGTTCCAGTGACAGAACTAAAAGCTCAATTTGGGTATTCTGGCTGCCAATACAGTGCTTTAGTCATGGAAAATATGGTCACCGGTTGATTAAGAGAAGAAATTATGCTGCTTGTATAAGTACTGAAGCCCAGTTATATCAAATTAAATGGAATACCAAAATGTTCATCCTCTCAAATCTCTACAGCTAAAGTGTCTGATGTATCAAGTCCTACAAGACTGTCCTTAAATTGGTCATATAATCCACAGCTCAGAGGGGCAAAAATATTTCTTATATATAATCTCTCATGAAACCTTGATTTCAACCTTGTGAGACCCTGAGCACAGAACCTATTCAAACCTGCTCAGACTTCTGAACTGCAGCTCTGAGAGAAAATGAATGGCTGTTTCTTTTAAACCACAAAATTTGTGATCATTTGTTATATAGCACTTTGTCTGGACACATTTTTCTTCATATATCAGTCAAAAAGGTTAAAGTTAAGTCACGTTTAGAGCACATTAACATGAAAGTAATGACTATAATCCATCAGCTTCTGGAAGCTGACCATGGCCAACAGCAAATTCCAGAAACCCAACTGCTGAGTGTAAGTGGTTTAACAGTAGGCAACCCAGAGTTCTCCAGAAACATCCCCTCACCACTGATATAAACATTCATCCAATAACTGCCTTACAATTAAGTTGATAAGCCATGCAAGAAGAAAAAACATTCACGCCTATAGACTGTCTTAATCGTCTGACACAAACCTTTAAATCACATTCCCAGGAACTCCCCTGGTGGTTCAGTGGCTAAGACTCTGTGCTCCCATTGCAGGGGCCTGGGTTTGATCCCTGGACAGGGAACTAGGTCTCACATGCTGCAACTAAGACTCAGCACAGGTAAATAAATAATTACTACTAAAAAAATATCCCAGAATAATTTCAGACAGCAGGCAAAGCAGCTCAACAAGGTGGCTGCTTTGAATTAACCTAGGAAAGGTCTTGATTGTCATACTTCATGAGAAATGGTACCTGTATGCAACACACACACATTCCTCCCACCCCAGGTGACCATTTCAAGGGCAGAAATTTTGCTTTAACACCTTGTAATACTATAATAACAGCTGCCATTGAGATGAACAAATCTTAATGACATTTACTGATATCACATTTAAGCCCCTTGGGATGATAAGGTTAAATATTTCAATAAGCATCCTTAATCCACTTAAGTACTTCTACCTAATGTTGACAATGTAGACACTCAAATATTTGTTCATATGATTAAACTGTTGAAAAGAAAAGCTAAATCGGAGAGGTTTTTTTAAAAAGGGGAGAAGAGGATTGCCAAAAGAAAAATCACACAGCAGGGAGTTCTTGAAGGCAAAAAGGCTCCAGTGGACTCTGATGAAGGTAGGATCGTATGTTGAAAAGATGCTCTATGATGTTCTGGGGCCAGAGAGACCTGGGTTCAAATTTGTCTTAACAATACATGAACAATGTACAACCTGAAGGCAAGTCCTTACCTTCCTAAAACTATGTAAATGACAATAATAGAAAGTGTATGTGGGGACTTGCCTAGCAGTCTAGTGGTTAAGACTTACCTTCCAATGCAGGGTGTGCAGGTTCAATCCCTGGCTGGGGAACTAAGATCCCACATGCCTCACAAGCAAGAAACCAGAACATAAACAACAGAAGAAGCAATATTGCTAAAAAATGCAATAAAGACATTAAAAATGGTCCAAATTAGGAGAAGGAAACGGCAACCCATTCCAGTATTCTTGCCTGGAAAAGTCCATGGACAGAGGAGCCTGTGGGCTGCAAACCATGGGGTCACATGACTGAGCACGCACGCATGAGGTGGGTGGAGGGAGACGGGTTGGTAGCAATAAACTGGTAGAACTTTAAAAAAAAAAAGGTCCAAATTAAAAAAAAAAAATCTTCCAAAAAAAAAAAGAAAGTAGAGTGTGGGTGTGAGAATTCCCTAAGAGAATGCTGTAGAATGCCTCACAGAAAGACTGTACACATTTGGTTCTTACTATAGTCCAGCTATTTCCTTAGGCTGATCATATTTATCTCATAGAGCTGGTATGAGAATTAAATGAGTGAATAGACGTTAAGTACAAATAACAGTACTGGCATAAGGAGAGCTCTCAGTAAGTCTAAGTTATTATTACCTGTTACTGTTTCTCATAGCAGCCTTAGCTGTGCAATGCCTTCAGGAGTATGAAGGAAGAAGCCTGGTGTCTTGCATGAGGCAATACAGTACAGACAAGGGCATGGCGGCAATAGCAGCTTAGACAGCAGCAGGTAGGAGCCAGTGAGCAATGGAAAAATGAGCCATGAAAGGATGATAAACAGCTAAATAATGTTCACTATAGCCAGGCACTGTGCTAAGTATTTTATATATATTAATTTACTCAATCTTAGTAACAACCCTGCAAGTTATTGACTCACTTAACCCTCAAAACAAGCCCATGAGGCAGATACAATAAAGATGAGGAAACTAAGGAAGAGAGAAGTTAAGTAACTTGACCAAGATCACAAAGGAAGCAGCAAAATCAGGATTTAATCCCAGGCAATCTGGATCCAATTTAGGGAGCACTCTCTATTACCTTGTTTATATAGACTATTGGCTGTAAGACAGACTCACTAACATACCTTCTGTCCTCTCAGAGAAGTGGAACAATTCTGGAGCTCTTTCAGCTCATGAGATGAGATCTCAAGCCATTTTTTAAATTATTTTTACTATTTATTTGGCTGCGCTGAGTCTTAGTTGCGGCATGTGGGATCTAATTTCCTGGCCAGAGTTTTAACCTGGGCCCCCTGCATTGGGAGCATGGAGTCTTAGCCACTGGAGTACTGGGGAAGTCCTTCAAAACATTTTTTTTTTTTAATTAGTCAAAGAAAGCTTGAGGACATTGTGTGGAAAGAAAGACAGATATGGATAGGTTAATGGGAAGATTTTCTGAGGTATGTCTCTGTGTTAAAATCAAAGGAGAAATCAAATAAAAGAAGTCATCTATAAGAATTTGTATAAAAAATTATGTATTATAAAATACTCTTTAATTTTTATTTCAAGTAGTAATGGAATACATTTAAAACTTAGCTCTCTAGACTCCCAGCCCAATTTTCTTTCTACTTGAAGCAGCAATTAGGGAGGAAATCTCACTTGAAAAATCATCTCCTGCCTCACTCTTACAGTGACATGAGCCTCAATCCTGGAACAGGAAGACAGATCTCCAGTGATACAGACATGCTTAAGAAATGCAGAAACCTGGGCTCCCTTGGTGGTTCAGTGGTCAAGAATCCACCTGCCAATGCAGGAGACCCAGGTTCGATCCCTGATCCGGGAGAATCCCACATGCCGTGGAGCAAGTAAGGGGTGCACCACGACTATTGAGTCTGTGCTCCAGAGCCCGGGAGCCACGACTACCCAAGCCCGTGTGCTCTAGAGCCCATGCTCTGCAACGAGAAGCCACCACAATGAGAAGCCCACACGTGCACCGCAACTACAGGGTAGCCCTCACTTGCCACAGTTAGAGATGCTGCCCGCGCAGCAGTGAAGACCCAGCACAGCCAGAACTAAATAAATAGAATTATTAAAAAAAAAAAAAAAATAGAAAGAAATCAGGAGTTTCACTTCTCCACCCCAGGATCACTTCCAAGGAAGACAACACCCTAGGTGTCAGGCCACGCCCCTCAAGGGTCCCTCCCCCAGGAAGCTCTGCTGGCACTAGGAGCTGGAGCCAGGCGGGGGTCGGGGGCAGGGGGGCTGAGGTGTACCTGTTGGAGGATCACAGCCAAGTTCTCGGAACGCACAGCCTTTAGTACACATCAGACTGAAAGGGAAGCTTCACGGAAGAGCTTCTTCATGCTTATTATTATTATTATTCTTTGGAGAGGGAATTGTCATTTAATTCTTACAGTGGTGAAAGAGTGATATAACAGAAAAGTTCTGGTGGCTCAGTATTGACAGCTATTTGTGAAAAGAGAGAATTCATTTATTATTCTCCACAACTACCTGTACAAAATATTATATGTAAAGTATATCTCAATGAAGCTGAAAAAGGTTCCCCTTTTATGTATAGGCTTGAAAGTAAGTTTTCTGTGGGTTTTTTTTTTTTTTTTTTTTTTGCCTGAGAATATTTTCGATTGGAGGATAATTGCTTTATAATGTTGTGCTAGTTTCTGCTATACAGCACCGTCAGTCAGTTGTGTGTGGACATATATTCTCTTCCTCTGGAGCCTCCCTCCCTCCCGCTCCCCATCCTCCTCCTCTAGATCACCTCTGTGCACCACGCTGAGCTCCCCGTTTCACAGCAGCTTCCCACTAGCTATCGATTTACACATGGTAGTCTCTTTATGTCAACGTGACTCTCCTAGTTTGTTCCCTCTTTCTCCCCTGTGTCCACATGTCTGTTCTCTACTTCATGTTTATTTTAACAAGTAAATCAAGTTTGCTAGGAGGAACAGGTTTTATGGAAGGACCAGGACATCTCCCAAAGTGAGATTTCCAAATTTTGCTAATTTTTTTTTAAGGCACTAAATTTTGTCATGGTAGAATATAACTGATCTTGGAAAGAAAGGCAACACCAGTGAAGATTGTTCTTCTACAAACCAGGAGGGGAAATGGGACCAGGGCTGCAGGCTTCCCTCTTGGGAAGATGAATAAGCTTTGTTTGCATAAACAGCTCCAACTTCTTTACACTACAAACTCTTTGCTAGAAGCAGAGACTGAAGCCTACATACAGAGAACACTCAACACAAAGCTAGGGTGGGAGTGGAAAATGACTATCTCCTGCCGCGACTTCCTAAAGGGTGGGTCTCCAGCTCCCAGATTCATGCTATACCACCAACATCCTACCACCTAACCTTCACCAGTCACATTCTAAAAGACAAACATGATTCTCTTCTTCTTCCCTTAAAATCCTCCAACTATTTGCCATCACCTACAGTAATTTGCCATTGCCTACAGAAGGTGAAAAAGACCTGTACAGAACTGTACAGAAGAACTGTACAAAAAAGATCTTCATGACCCAGATAATCATGAAGGTATGATCACTCACCTAGAGCCAGACATCCTGGAATGTGAAGTCAAGTGGGCCTTAGAAAGCATCACTACAAATAAAGCTAGTGGAGGTGATGGAATTCCACTTGAGCTATTTCAAATCCTGAAAGATGATACTGTGTAAGTATTGCACTCAACATGCCAGCAAATTTGGAAAACTCAGCAGTGGCCACAGGACTGGAAAAGGTCAGTTTTCATTCCAATCCCAAAGAAAGGCAATCCCAAAGAATGCTTAAACTACCACACAATTGCATTCATCTCACACGTTAGTAAGGTAATGCTCAAAATTCTCCAAGCCAGGCTTTAGCAATATGTGAACTGTGAACTTCCAGATGTTCAAGCTGGTTTTAGAAAAGGCAGAAGAACCAGAGATCAAATTGCCAACATCCACTGGATCATTGAAAAAGCAAGAGAGTTCCAGAAAAACATCTATTTCTGCTTTATTGACTATGCCAAAGCCTTTGACTGTGTGGATCACAATAAACTGTCGAAAATTCTGAAGAAGATGGGAATACCAGACCACCTGACCTGCCTCTTGAGAAACCTGTATGCAGGTCAGGAAGCAACAGTTAGAACTGGACATGGAACAACAGACTGGTTCCAAATAGGAAAAGGAGTACATCAAGGCTGTATATTGTCACCCTACTTATATGCAGAGTACATCATAAGAAATGCTGGGATGGAAGAAGCACAAGCTGGGATCAAGATTGCTGGGGCAAATATCAATAACCTCAGATAGGCAGATGACACCACCCTTATGGCAGAAAGTGAAGAGAAACTAAAAAGTCTGTGGATGAAAGTAAAGGAAGAGAGTGAAAAAGTTGGCTTAATGCTCAACATTCAGAAAACTAAGATCATGGCATCTGGTCCCATCACTTCATGGGAAATAGATGGGGAAACAGTGGAAACAGTGTCATTTTTGGGGGCTCCAAAATCACTGCAGATGGTGATTGCAGCCATGAAATTAAAAGACGCTTAACTCCTTGGAAGGAAAGTTATGACCAACCTAGATAGCATATTAAAAAGCAGAGACATTACATTGTCAACAAAGGTCCATCTGGTCAAGGCTATGGTTTTTCCAGTGGTCATGTATGAATATGAGAGTTGGACTGTGAAGAAAGCTGAGCACTGAAAAATTGATGCTTTTGAACTGTGGTGTTGGAGAAGACTCTTGAGAGTCTATTGGACTGCAAGGAGATCCAATCAGTCCATCCTAAAGGAGATCAGTCTTGGGGGGTGTTCATTGGAAGGACTGATGCTGAAGCTGAAACTCCAATACTTTGGCCACCTCATGTGAAGAGTTGACTCATTTGAAAAGACCCTGACGCTGTGAGGGATTGGGGGCAGAAGGAGAAGGGGATGACAGAGGATGAGATGACTGGATGGCATCACCGACTTGATGGACATGAGTTTGAGTAAACTCTGGGAGTTGGTGATGGACAGGGAGGCCTGGCGTGCTGCGATTCATGGGGTTGCAAAGAGTCGGACACAACTGAGTGACTGAACTGAACTGAACTGAACAGTAAGTGAACCAAAATCTTTAGCATGGACTCCATGCCCTTCATAATCTACCCACCTTTGAAAGTTCATCTTTTCCCATCGGCTGTGTCGTGTACTGGAAAGGGAAGGATGCTTGCTGCACCGGCAGAGTCCTCTTTGCAGACTCCGATGTCTCTGAACCACCTTTCTAACCTTATTCTGGAGAAGACTTGGTTCAGCGAGTCCAAGGATTCAAATGGGAATACATTGGACAGGAAGAAGAAAAGCAGAGGGCATACGTTAAATCACAAAACACACATTTAGAAAAGTCCTTTCCAAGTTCTCCCAAATCAGCATCTATCAACTCTCTGGCAAGCACATACTATGGATTAAGGAACACATCCCTTAATGTATAAACATTTTAACTAACTCCTTTTCAATTTCAGGCCTTTTGAAACATGATTTTAAGTATTTGTCTTTCCTAATTCTGATGAGACTGGGGTATTTCATTTCCCCAGTTAAAGGTAATAAAAAAGGGAAATCCAGGTTGAAAATGAACTTTCTAAGAAATATCCACCTTGTTGATGAAGTAACAACCTCATCATTGTTTGGCATCACCGACACAATGGACATGGGTTTGGGTGGACTCTGGGAATTAGTGATGGACAGGAAGGCCTGACGTGCTGCAGTTCATGGGGTCGCAAAGAGTCAGCCATGACCGAGTGACTGAACTGAACTGAACTGATGAGGCAAAAGATGAATACTCTGCTACTGAGCTTCTTCTTTGTTATCAATGAAACATAGGGTCCAAAAAACAAAAACACACACATTTTTTTTTAAACATCATGTTGAGTAGGGCTTAGTGTAGGAAAACTGAATAATCTGTTCTGGGAATTAACATGGATATTTAATATATAAGAATCCAAATACATCCGGATGAGTCACTGAAACAAATTTTTTGTATTATTTAATGGAAACCTCATTGGGGGAAAAAAGGCTTGTTATAAGTTACAGATTCCCTGAAAGCTCAGATGTTAATTCCTTTTATAAAACATAAACTAACACCAAACTTCTTGGAACTCTATTTAGCACAGTGGTGTGACCACAGGCATTCCCCACTAAAGCACACATTTCCCTTCAGCTTCTCAGCCTTGGCGACACAGTGTCACAGCAGTGAGAAAGGTGTCTCACGCTACCTGAAGAATCTATCAAGAAATTTTATCACAAACCTCGGAGGTGACATTTTGCTTCTTCTTCATGTGTCACAGAGCCACTTCACACCTGTGAGCAAAAATAGTGTGCCTGTAAATAACATTTTTCAAGGGAAAATTAGAAATCGACTCTGAAGCAATGGTAAATAACACCCGTCTACCACAAATCACTGTACCACCAACTGATACAAAGGTCTCAGGCATATAAAGGTAAAAAAAAAACAAGTTGAGAAGAGAAAGAAAAAGCAAAATGGGTTATTACTATAAAATCTCTCTATACATGACTCTTATCATCAATCCTGCTGGAGAGTTCTGTTTTTAATAATATTTTCAAAGATTTTTGTAAGACATAGAGAAAAAATAAATTAAGAGACACTTTAATACCTGGATATACATTTCATTCATTCATTCATTCATGTACACAAACATGCACTTATTCATTTTAAGTTCTAGGGAGGCCACAGGGATTTTTGCTCACTGCTGTATTCTCAGCTCCTAGAACAGTATCTAGCACAGGGTAAGAGCTCCGTGCATATTTCTTAAATAAATTTACACATTGAATATGTACTGAGTGCTCACCATGTACCATGCCATGTGATAGGGCCCAGAGGTATAACGATTTGCTCAAAGTTTATAAAGAACACCTGTCTCAGCTCCAGATTCATGTATCTGAATGCTTCCTTGAAATATCTAATAGGCCTCTCAAACTTGACATGGCAAGTACAAAACTTTTCTTTGTTTTATACAACTTCCTTCCGCTCCCCTTGTCCCAAATGATTCCTAGCCTTGCTCTCCCTGTCTCAGTTCATATACGGTCATCCATTCGATGTTCAAGCCACAAAAACATAGTCAACTTCTCTTCTGGCTTCAGTCCTTCCAGCTCTAACCCATCCCTTCACCACCACTCTCTAGTTCAAGCCACCTTCATCTCTCCCTGAGGCACAGCCTTCCATGGGTCTCCCAGCTGCCACTCCTGCCAACGCTGCAATCTAGCCAGAGTAATCTCTTTCAAACATGAACCAGATAGGTTCACCGTCCAAAGTAATACTCCTTTCCTTACACTGAGGTCCACTAACTCCCCCCACCGTGGGGCCACAACCCTATGAGCCTACTCCTGGTCTACCTCCTCCCATCCTTCTCTGTGCCCCTCTTCCCTCCTACTTACTATGCTCCAGCCTCACTGACCATCTTGTGTTTCCTTAACACCTCCAAATATGTCCTCCCTCCAGGGCCTTGTATATGCTTTTCCCTCACTAGAGTGTTCTTCCCCTCAAATGATCCAGATTTCTCTTCAAATGTCACCTTCTGAGAAAAGCTTTCCATGACCACCTGCCCAAATTTCTGATTCTAGTATACCACTGATGCTCACTTAGTCCTGAGTGAACAACTAAGAGGTCTCCAAATAGAGCCAATCCTGAGCCTCTCTTTCCATCCCCAGCAACACCAAGAGGTAGAAGGATTCCTTTCACTAGCATTTAACTGACTTCCTCACCTTCTCACAAGCTGCCTTTCTCAACAACCAAAAGAGCTAGACAACTGCAACCTCACCCATATAGGAGTCAGCCTCACTTTATTCTCCTGCTCTGAGATGGAATCTGTCTGAGAGGTGACTCTGTGGGTCATGCTGAATGAGCATTAAGCAGTTCTGTCACATCACTGAAGAGAATTTCCCTGTCCAAAAAAACAAAAGAAGGAAGCACAACAATTTAACTCCTCCCTGTACATCTAAAGAAATGCACCTCAGTAGACAAATAAGAAAGTTCATATCAGCTGTATTCATAATACTCAACAATTAGAAACAACCCAAATATTCAACAAAAGCAAACTAGATTAATCAATTTTGGCATACTTATGCAATAGAATTCATTTAGCAACAAATAACACACAAAACAATATGAATGAATTTTACAAGTAAATGTTGAACAAAAAGCAGATTAGATAGAAAGGTCAACTTGAGGCCAAAAGACCACCACAAGGTAGTCAAATAGGATGAAACCTTAAAAACAGTTATTTTACTTGTCTATTAGAAGGTTTTCTTCAGCAGGAGTGAACAGAAGAAAACTAGATTAATTGCATTCATAGCGTGATTGTACACTTACACTTCACTGACTTATGAAATCTCCATATACTCAAAACACTTGTTTGTACAATGTTTCTTAATTGGCCAAGAGAATCATGTATTAACATATTTCAGAGAGGATGGCAAAGAATTTCAGTAGAGCCTGAGTTAACCTCTAGAAGGAGTAGGAAAAATTAACTGGCATGACTGCTCACACCTGTCGCCCTAACCAGAACCAGTCTAATAGATTCTTCTCAACAGGGTGGAAGATTCTATAAAAGAAGGAGGAAGAAAAGGAAAAGGAAGGAAGGAAGGGAAGGAGGAAGGAAAGGAGACAGGGGGAGGAAGTGAGGAAAGAGAAGGAATGCATTTAATATTATAATAGATGTGAGTATAACAAGCAGTCAACCTACATACAAGAGAGTCAGGGAAGACTTCTTAGGAGAAGTTGTTTATAAACTGAGACCTAAGGACAGTGGAATTAGCCAGAATAAAATGAGAAAGAGCTCCAGGACTAGATCAGGAAGGATCATGGGAAGTATATTAAGCATGTCTTAATCACCGTGAACATCTCTCTCTCGAAGTTTTTGACCATCAGTGTGGTATGAAGTGTATTTTCTTTTGCAACTTTTTCAAGAAGTCTATAAGCTTATTTGGAGAAGGAAATGGCAACCCACTCCAGTATTCTTATCTGGAAAATCCCATGGATGGAGGAACCTGGTAGGTTACAGTCCATGGGGTCACAAAGAGTCGGACACGACTGAGCAAATATCTGTATCTGTATCTGTGCTTGTATTTAAGAGATAATCCACTATTTTGAATTATGCCAACTTGATTTGTCTGATAATTTGAAAACACTGACCATCATCCAGAAGTCACTAAGTGGATTTTGCAGTGACTTCCCAGGTCCCAGATTATACCACAGATCTAGAACAAAATCTGTCACTATTATAACTTTTAGTATCATTTATTGAGGTTTATCAGTGGACACAAGAAACGGCAAACTCCGATACCATCCCAGTCATTGATTTGAGAAGAGATGTTTGGCGTCACACGTAACACCAAATCAGTCCACGATGGGGTTTTGTGGCAGAGCCAAGTACTCGCTGTGTATCATTTAGTGCTAAGGGAAGCCTCTGAAACAGCTGAGATTTAAGTGTAAAAATCTTTGCTTCTCTCTATCTCATACAGAACCGGAAAATGATAAGGAAAAAGCTCTTTTTTTCACTTTACCTTTATTCTTCCTGTTTGAAAATTGCTATGGATTAGTGCAATGTGAAATCCATCTTTTTGTACTTCAACTTCTCAGCCATTTACTCCCTGGTAATAGCTGAAGAAGATGGGGATAGGAGAGAATTTGGCAAAGAAGAAAAAAATATTACCCTGTGACCCTGTGTAGAAAACTTCAAAGGGCCTCAGATTACCATTATTAATATAGTCATGGTAGCCAGGACTTTCCATCTAAATCTTTGTATCCTGCTAAGAAAACCCAAATGGGTGAAAACAATTGCTTGGCTTAAATTGCAAAGAGAAAAAAATTAAAGCATGTAAACTGGGACTACTGTGTTTCACAAGATATATCCAGTTACCAAAGTTTTTATGAGCTTAGCATAAAGTAGGTTCTCAAACATTCGTTGGATGAGTTAACCAATGAATGACAGTCAAAGGATGAAAGAAAGAGGGGAAATGAAATTCAACAGCAAGAATTAAAAAGATTTAAATATGCCTTGAGTATAGACATTAAATATAATGTAGATCAAGATAACTGATGACTGGGAGATGACTGATAGACAATGAGCTATCATCTCAATGAAACTGTTAAGAAGGTAACTGACTAGAAATCAGGCTATAACACAATATTCTTTGTCCTTCCTTACCACACTCTTTATCTGCTAATCACCTCTCTTCCCTCTTCTCCCATCCCATTTCCCTAACCACCAGTCCTTTGAAAAATTTTTTCTCAGAGCTTCCAAAGAAGGAATGGCCCTTCATTCTTTTTAAACTAGTAACACTGACACCTTCAGTGGACTAAGTCTGCTCAATTCTTTGTTCATCACTGAATTATTATTTTTTTTTCTGGCAGAGTATGTTTTATTCAACTTCTTTAAAACAGAACAAAATATAATAATGCAAATATTAAAGTAAATATATCTAAATTTCAATTTTAAATAAACATCTAACTGATGCATTTCTCTTGTACAGTCTGACTCATGTGCTTCTGTATCATTTTAATCCAATATGGCATGTTTTATCATAAATTATGTTTCTGTTCTGCATATAAAATATTTCTTGATCTATTTATTTTTACATTCATCAAGGCAAGCATATTTCATATCCATTAGTTTTTGGATTACAATTGAAATAGTCAAGAAAATTATTCAAATTTAAACAACCACTTAGATTTGTAGAGGAAATTGAAAATAAGGATTAATAAGTGGAATTTCACTTAGAAGAGGTGTTTAAAAAACTTTAAAGAAAGTTTATAAAGAACAAAAGATAATACTTTAACTCACGTTTTTCTTTGTAAAGAGGAAAAAGAAAAAATGTATTCAGATTTGTACATTTTAAGATAGATTTTGTAAATGGAATACTTTATTTTCTTTTTTAAAAACTATTTTATATTGGAGTATAGCCAATTAACAGTGTTGTGATAATTTCAGTTGCACAGTAGAGTGTCTCAACCATGCAAATACATGTATCATTTCTCCCCAAATTCCTTTCCCATCCAGACTACACATAATATTGATCAGAGTTCTCTGGCCTATATGGTAGGTCCTTACTTGTTATTTATTTTAAATATAGTAATGTGTACTTGACAGCAAGTTATGTGCCCCTAGTAGGTGTGAGACACTTTGCTTAGTCTAGGGTGGTAAACAGTCAAGAAGACACATTTGGTCTTACCCTCAGTCTGTTTAGAGTCTTTGTGGGGATAGGAATGAATCAACAGTCAATTATAATGCAAAGAGACATATTTGGAGCTCAGGGGGATACATGGCCTAACATTGGAACTTACAACCTAGTTGAGGAGAAAAGACACTTGAAATTTAAAGGAAGGTAGCACTGGCTTGGGCTTCCCAGCTGGTGCTAATGGTAAAAAACCCACCTGCCAATGCAGGAGACAAAAGAGATGCAGGTTCAACCCCTGGGTGGGGAAGATCCCCTGGAGGAGGGCATGGCAACCACTCCTCTATTCTTGCCTGAAGAATCCCATGGACAAAGGAGCCTGGCGGGCTATAGTCCATAGGATCACAAAGAGTCAGACATGACTGAAGCAACTTAGCATGCAAGTAGTGTTGGTTTGCAGTTCAAGAAAACCACTTCCCTGGTGGTTGAGTGGTTAAGACTCAGCACTCCCACTGCAGGGGGCACAGGTTCCATCTCTGGTTGGGGAACCAAGGTCCCACAGTCATGCGGTGCAGTCAAAAAAGAGAGATAGAAAAAAAAAAAAAAAAAGAGAGAGATAGGACCACTTAATGGATGCGGCTAGAGGGTTGCTGGTGAGACAAAGTGAGGTCTAAGATGAAATCTAAAGATGAAAAAACCTAGCCAGATGGAAAGGTGGGAAAGGTAAGGGAATGCCTCTAAAGCAGAGGTATGAAGTAAGGTATGAAGTGAGGTCTAAGATGAAATCTAAAGATGAGAAAACATAGCAGATGGAAAGTTGGGAAAAGTAAGGGAATGCCTCTAAAGCATGTATGAAGTCCCTAAGCTGTTGGATCAACATTCCAAGAACATGTTTCTATCCACGCCCTTCACTCTATGTGAAACAGGAAAGCCAACCACTTTTCTAAGTGCTGTCACACTGTGCTTTTCTGTCTCCTCACCAAAGACCACTGGAAATATACTTCCTAACCTGTCCCTTGTCCTCCTCTTCCTTCAAAACCCAACTTGGCAATTCATCACATTTTGCCTTAAAATCTTACATTTAGATAGCTCTTTTCAATCACCCTATATGTGTCTTGTTGATGCTCATAATAAATGTACTGTTTCAAATGTCCCATCTCTTCAACTAGATTGCAAGTAGTTCCTTAAGAGTAGTCTTGGACTTTCTGTGTCTTTCTTCCTGGCACAATACTTGACAAGAGTCAATGCTTACTATTTACTAATTGTTTAGTAACATGGCTTAAGTAAGTAAAGAACAAAATTACCACCCAAAGCTACCTAGTCATCAAAATTCTTGACTATTCTCAAAGGGGAGATGGAAAAGACTAAATTTTTTTGGTGTCATTTCCAATGGATCTATGTAGGAAGCCACTGTCATAAGAAATTATCTAAGTGTTTTTTGCTCTATAAACACAATAAATTTGGGCTACAAGTTCAAATAGTTGGGTCGGCATGACATTTAAACCATTTCTACTTCAAAAATAATTCTGACTGGGGTCAAATATTTATTCCTCTTTCCTAGAAGGCTGTTGATACCTAAATCTCCAGTATCCCTAAATTTCCACAGAGGAAAGAAAGATTCTCTTCAAGGACCAGTTGAAAAGAAAGACATACTTGGGGTAAGCAGCAGTAAGTTTCCAAAAGATTGATGCCCAGAAGTTAAAAGCAAAATTTCTAGTCAAAATAAAAGGATACATGTAGCACACTCCCTCAGATAAGATTTTCCAGACAAAAACAGAAACAACTTGAACTTTGAGAAACAGTATTTTTCTCAGGCAGCATCAGAGGACTTTGTGCATTTAGTCAGTTCAGTGGTTTACAAAGCTGTGGATGCCTTAGAGCTCAAAACAAGTGCCCGTTCCCTGTGTGAGCTGCTCAAGGCTCAGAGGTGTAGTGTTGTTCGTTGGAAAATGCCACTGAAAATGAAAAAGGATACTAACACACCAGCATACTAGTACTGATTAAAAGATAAGTCTCATGTGCTTTTCCACATTGGGAGACTATCTAGCACAATCAAGGTACCAAAGGTGATAATTTGCACTTGCCCAATACAACAAGGTGCACTTAAACAGTCAAGATTTCATTTCGATTTACTCACACATTTACCCTTTTATGGAGGGGGCCACTCCAGGTGGCATGCAGGATCTTAGTTCCCCAGCAAGGAATTGAACCCATGCCCCCCCCACAACACAGGGAATGTGGAGTCTTAACCACTGGACAACCAGGGAAGTCCACTGCTTAGGACTTAAAGCAGACTTACTTATGGTGGAAGCTTAGGCTGTCCTGCACTACTCACTGTTATTACCAAACTGTCTGAGAGGTTTGTAATTTTTTAAATTAACTCAACAAACACATATTAAGCACCTACTAGGTTCTAAGCACTGAACTGGAACAGGGGCAATTAAATTTATCTTGCCATTGTTGCTGTTGCTTACTCACCCACTCGTTCATGACCCCGTGGACTGTAGCCCGTCAGGCTCCTCTGTCCATAGGATTTCCCAGGCAAGAATACTGCAGTTGGTTGCCATTTCCTTTTCCAGGGTATCTTCCTGACCCAGTGATCGAACGCACGTCTCCTGCTTGGCAGGATTCTTTACCACTGAGCCACCTGGAAAGCCCTACCTTGCCTTTATAAGTTAACAACCTAGTAGTGAAGACAAACATGTAATAATTTTAATAAACTGTGATAGCTGCCACAATAAAAGCAGGAAGAACACAATGGATTCAAGAGAAGCAAAGAATAGCTGAAAGGGATACCAACAGTGCTAACAGCAAAGTAAGAGAGGTTACTACCATTCTTCAAATGCTTTCCTGAAAAACACATTTTAAAACCACTTATTTTTCCATCAGGAACTTAGTATTTAATTCAACTGGTCATAAGACCCAAAAAGACTTTAAGAAGAGAGAGAGAATAACAGATTTCACCACCTCTAGGTAACCTGCTAAACTACCCACTTACCTTTAAAATAAAAGTCAACACTACTTTGAGTTTACAGGGTTCAAGATCACCCTAAATAACCCAGAGAATCTCAGGTGACTCCTGGTTGCCTATAACCAGAAAAGCAAGAGAAGCCCAAATCAAATCCAAAAGCAACCTAGGACAGAGCTAGAGCTCTTTGCAATCCTAAGTCCCTCCAGTTTTCCTTCTTAGCTGCCTTTCCAAGCCACAGTTACCTAAAGAGTCTCCCATCCTCTCATCGCTTGCCCTCAAGCCATATAACCAAAATTCCCCAGATGTTCTCCAGCTCACTAATCAGCTAACTTTTTTACAGTCTTGCATACAATGTAAGTGCTGCCGTAGACTTGTGAAGGAATGAATTTTTCTACTTCTATTCATTGCACCAAATTATCCTATGTCAATTGCTATTTCCACATCTCCTTTTCCTTCCTGTCCCACCACAAATCTCTGCCCACCCCCTCATCATATTCATCTGTTAAAGCAACAGTGGAAGGAAGATGGTATAGAAGGAAGAACCTGGATTCTGGAATTAGACATCTCTGATTCAGACTTTGACAATATCAGCTTATTAAGTCACTTAATATCTATGACACCCAGTTTCTCCTCTGTAAAATGAGGATACTCCCCCTAATGCATGGTGGGGGGAAACTGAGATATGTGTAAAGTTCCTGGTATGCTTAGGTGTTAGGCACTTAGCATGCAATAAATGCCAGTTTCTTTTCTTTCTTAAGACCCCACTATAATCCCTGCTATTCTGAGAAGCCTCTCAGCTCACCTGCCAAGTATTCATCTCTGCTGTAGCATGGCAGGACTTCCAAAGTGTCTGAATGCCTTGATGGTAAGAAAATCTGCAGTTGAGAAACTTTAGACATTATAGAGGAAACAAGATTAGAGAACTAAGGACATCATTAAACCTGAACTGTTTTAAATTCAGTAAAATGAAACTGTAATCCAACTTGCTAAATAAAAACAATGTCAATGACATTTAGACCTTATAATTAGTCATTATAGCTACTGTGGTATTATTTTCCAATTACCACTCCCTGCTCATTAGACTTCTAGAGTTTCTCATCCTATAATTAATAAAGCTGCTTGCAAATTCCTTTGGCTTTGAGACAAATAATCCAGGTTCTGCCAGAAGGTGTGTTCTTATCTGCCTCCAAGTGTTTGATGCCCATCTGATCCTATAGCTCAGTGCTGTTGACTCCAACTCTTAAATTTCAACAGTCTCCAAAACAGGGAAGCACATAGATGCTAGAGAGGATAAAAGCTTTAGATTTTCTCTGATAAACCGCTGTGTGTGTATCACCAAGGAGGCATTCTGCAGTCCCACTCCTAGTACTTGGGTCCATGTAGCTCTCCTGGGTCCGTGATAACTTCATGTTCCAAAGTGTTTTAGCCTCGAACCACCGATAATTGCAGTTCCACAATCCAAAGTGGAACTCTTTTTCAGCCTCTTCTATTAACTTCCTCAGGCTTCTTGAATAATTCTAGTCCTGTTCTGTTTTCCCTTCAACTCTCTTTCCTAATACTTTTTTAATGCTATTAAATACTTGACTCCTCCATCATCAGTTCCTATGTAACCGGCTACTTGGCTCCTTCTATATAAAAAAGCAAAAAACTAATATTTATGTGCCAGGCCCCATGCCATTCTAAACACTTCAAAGGTATTACTCATTTAATATTCATGACAAAATCCAAAGAAAGCTACTATTATTATCCCCATTTTACATGCGAGCAAACCGAGTCTCAGAATGTTTATGAGATAGAGTTAGGATTCAAACTTGGGCAGTGTAGGGGGCCAACACTTGCTAATTGTCCTTGATTCTTTGCTCAACCTCAGGCCACCCCAGTGTCTATTTTTGGTTCTGCATGCAGTGTGTTTTCAGGTGAAATAAACTTGTGAAGTCACAGCCTGTTTTCCTCTCCTTCTCCCCTTCCTCTTCTTTACGTTGTCTGATGTCAAACATTCGCTGCTGGACCACACCCACGTGTCACCACAATTAGGTAGTTTCTCAGGTAGAAATCTCTCCACGTCATATCCCAAAGTCTCCTCCTGCCTTTCCCATCTCTAACTGAGAAATGTGCACACTCTTTGGTGTCTCCAATAAAGGTGTGATACAGAAACATTTAAAACCATTACTCTGAACCAGACCTCAGACTGCTCAGTACAGTATTCTGTTTTCTGACAGGAAAAAAACAAAGGACATTTTGTAAAAGACACCTACAGGGAGCTCCCTGGCTACCCATTGGTTACAACTCTATGTTTCCACTGCAGGGGGCATAGGTTCAATCCCTGGTCAGGGAACTAAGATCCCAAAAGCTGTGGGGCACGTCAAAATTAATAATAGTAAATAAAGATATATTTTTTAAAAGACATCTATAGCTGTGTGCCACAATTTTTATTGCCTTTTAATGAACTTCAGTGGATACATCACTCAGTAATATTTCATGCCTTTGGGAATTAACTAATACTATCAAGGTAGAAAGTTTTATAGATATACTATAGTATCTCTAATGAGCATGAAAATTAATGTTTGTGTCATGATATATCCTCTTCTGGGCTCCCCTGGTGGCTCAGACGGTAAAGAATCTGCCTGCAATATGGGAGACTGGGGTTCGATCCCTCAGTGGGGAAGATCCCCTGGAGAAGGGAATGGCAACCTACTCCAGTACTCTTGCGTGGAGAATCCCATGGACAGAGGAGCCTGGTGGGCTACAGTACATGGGGTTGCAAAGAGTTAGACACAACTGAGCATCTAACACTTTCACTTTTCATATCCCCTACTTCTTACATGATTCTATGACTCACTGAATAAGCTATGTGTGTGCCATTCAATTACTCAACAAGCATTGATCGAGTTCTGGGATATCATGGCAACCAAGACAGATAATATTATTTCTTTCTGGGAGCTTTAACATCAGAATAGAACATACAATAAACATATAGCATTTCACTCCAGATAATAAGTGCTGTGAAGAAAACCATATAAAATGATGTGTGAGAAAATGAAGTGAGTGGGCACAGGGGAAATGAGTTTATAGACTGGGTTATCAAGCAAGACCTCTCTGAGAAGATGGCATTCAGCTAAGACCTGAACACCAAAAAGCAAGCAAGCATGTTCCAGGCATAGGAAATAGTGAATGCAAAGTCTTCAGGTAGAAAAAAGGACCAAGGCATTCATGCCCTTGAAGACTTCACCACTGTCTTCATGACTTTATAAAATTTATACATAAATCCTGTCAATCTTAATTGTTGTTGACTAAAACAATACAAATCACATCTATAAGATGAGTTTCTTATCCCCCTTATCACAATGGCCAAATTTACAGGACTGTTGTGTCTTGATTCCCTCCAGAGCATTCCTATCAAGACCAGTTGCAAATACCCAGAAATACCTGTTGATAATTAACACCAACAGACCATGGAAAACAGATTTTGCAAGTCAGTCAGCCATAAAATACTTACTAAACAAGACTGCAAGAGATTTAGCCCAGTTCTTTGGGAGCTGGGCCATCCATTCCTGCATAACCACCTTGTCCAATACCTCTCCTGGCCCCCAGGAGCCTAAATAGCTGTGCTGAGTGATAACCCTTCTTGATCTGTGGGAAACTAGTAGTTAACAACCTAGGATTTTTTTTCCATTGTGTTGTGTTGAAACACTGCTAAGACCTCAGGCTTGTACCTGGTATCAGATTAGTCATTTAGTAAAAGTTCTAGTACTTCACTTGAGAAGGAGTTAATTTACAAAAAGATAAACTTTACTGAACATTCCTGATGAGCTGACATCCTAGGCTTTAAAAGCATCATAAAGTTAAAAATAAACCAAATTCCACACAATAATTACATCCTCACTTTGGGGATGGATACACTTTTTTTGTATTCAATCCATTCATTATTCATACAGATGAATTTATGGGACTCATCATAAATTATTTTCCCCAAACCTAGTCTGTCTCCACATTCCAAAGGCTTTGAGGAGCTGCCTCATTAGTATATCCTTTGCTATCACCAGGGCATGACATTCTCTCTCATTCACTTCTTCACTCCTTGGCCCACACATCTCTGGAGAATAGGAAGACATCCTCTACTTGATGTTGGTAGAAAGTTATCACCATCTCTTACTAAAGGAAAAAAAAAAGGTTAATACCCTGAAATTTTGTGCTTCCCTAAACAGAGTCAGTTTGCATCTCTCTGTCCTGTAGCTTAGGCTAATTTTCAATCCTAGAAACATTATACCTGGATGGTGATACAATTAAGAGAGTACCAAACATAGGAGAACTAAATTCACGTCTTGTATTTTTTTTATTTATTCAAAACATTCTTATTACATATTTGTTAAGTACCAGACTCTGCATCACTTTATTTTTCCCCACTTTAGACAAGTAACTAAACTGCTCTATGTTCCAGTTTTCTTTCTTGTACATATCTTGAGAGAGAAGACATTGTACCAGATGCTCTCTAGTCCTTTGCAGCTCTAAATGTCTTTGTTTCTAAATCCATTTCTAACTTTATCCATATTCTAACTTAATCACACTCGTCTCTAAGTAAACTGACTTTATCATAAGGAAATTTCTATTAAAACAAAGGCTAGTATTGGCTATATCTCAAAAGGCATTAATAGAATTCCATTGATTGAGAGAGAAAAAATTAATCAATATTTTTGGAGTTTAGATAATTACTTTCAAGAATAATCAATAAGGAAATTATACTATATATATTCATAAACAAAAGAGGATTAATATGATATAAATGGCTCAGAACCAGTTTCCTCAAGGGAAAAAACAGGTATATAAACAAGTACTGAAAATATAAATCAATATGTAAACCATAAAGATGAATAGACAATATAAAAAACAAGTATACAAATACATTGTTGGTAACATTATATATTCTTTCTAAAGTGTAAGTTGACCTCATATATCAAGGGCCATAAAATTGGTTATGAAGATTTATTACAGTAATGGTCCTTTATTATTATATCTTTTGATTTGGGGTTCATTCATATAATTTTCTTTATCCAGTTAGCTTGCTCTCTTTCCAATCATGCTCCTTGGCCTTAACCATGAGAACACACTTAGGTTAGCCTGATGAGTAGTTAAGAAACACACAGGGGGAAAACCTGTGTGGGTTTTTCAGCTGGGACCCACAATATGCCTGAGTTAAGGAGCTGTAACTCTGAGTTTAAGAATACAAAAATATCCAGCTCCCAAAAAGGTAAAACTCACCATTTCTGCATCCAATCAAAACTTACCTAGTATATTAGTTTGCTAGGGTTCGGGTAATAAAGTAACACCAATTGGTTGGCTTAAGTAACAGAAATTTATTGTCTCACAATTCTGAGGCTAGAAATCTGAGATTAAGGTGTTGGCAGAGTTGGTTCCAATGAAAGAATGTTTCAGGCCTTCTTTCCTGACTTGTAGATGGTCACTTTCTCCCTGTGTTTCTTCACTTGACTAATTATGTATGTGTCTCTAAATCTCCCCTTTTTGGAGGAACACCAATCATATTGGGTTAGGGCCACCCTAATGACTTCTTTCTAACTTGACCAACTCTGTTTTAACCCTATCTCCAAATAAAACCACATTCTGAGGTGCTGGGGGTTAGAACTTAAACATATAAGCCAGGGTGGGGAGGGGAGAAGGTGTACATAATTCAATCTATAACACCAAGCTTGCAAATAAACAGTAAAATATACACCATACTGGGAAAAGTCAATCAATTGAAATGAAACAATAGGGACAATAGAATTAGTATTTGATAAAGCCATTAGAAGAATTACTAAAAAACTGTATTCTGCTTGTTCAAGAAGTTAGAAAAAAGTGGTATGATTGTTACGTAAACTTGGAAGATATAAAAGGACTCAACTGAAACTTCTAGAGATGTAAAAATATAATGTGTGAGATGAAAAATACACTGGAAGGAATTAATAGCAGGTTAAACAAAGCAGAAGCAATAATTACTGAACTTGAAAATACTGCAACAGAAATTATCAAAAGTGAACTCAGAGGAAAAAAGGCGGAAAAAATGAGGAGAGTATCAGTGATCTGGGTGACAGCTTCAAGCAGTCTAATATCTCGGCAAATAAGCTGCCAAAGGAGAGGTGAAAGAGAAAAAATTACTTAAAGAAATAATTTTTTCCAAAATTTCCAAATGTGATGAAAATGAAGACTACAGAGCCAAGAAACTTAAAAACTCCAAATACAAGAAATATGAATAAAACTATACCAAGTCACATCATTACCAAAGCTCTTGAAACCACTGATAAAGAGAAATCTTAAAAAGAAACCAGTGAAAAGACATTAAGTACAGAGAGCCAAAGATAAAAAAGCAGACCTCCTGTTGTAAACAACGAAACCAAGAGACAATGGGACAACATCTATAAAGCACCTTTCAGTCTGTCAACCTAGAATTTTGTACTCAGTAAAAATAACTTTCAAAAATGAAGGTGAAATGAAGATTTATTGAGACATACAAAGCTGAAACAATTTATCAACAACAAACCTTCCCTACAAGAAATGTTAAAGGGAGTCCTTTGGGCAGAGGAAAATAACACCAAATGGAAATCTAGATCTATCCAAGGAAGGAAAATACCAAATCTGTAATATGCAGGCTCTAGATAGAAACTTCTCTATTATTTCCTCCCTCCCATCACCACTCAGTCCATGTTTCACTTAGAAATACGACTGAATGAGGCTTCACTACTCATGTATACTTTATATACACCTCCTACATGGTAAACTGTATTTATTCAATAGTCATTCAACAAATATTCATTGGAGCTGTACTATACATTTCAGACACTGGGGATAAGCTCACTAAAACAGACAAGCCCTCTTAACAAGCTCATTGAGCTCACACTCCAGCATTTGACCTTCTAATTCACAGACATAAGAACATAGTATAAAAGTCACAATGTAATTTGCTAATTTTGTTTTATTTATGTTTTAATAATTCCCTTCAGACTGAAAAATCTTCAGTTTGGTTGTTTCATTTGTCTTTATAATTCAATAATCCAATACAACAATCCAATTATTAATACATGGCCTCTATATCCTGTCAGTACTATTAGTGACATAGGCCTAGAACATAATGCAATCTAAACAAAGTAATTCTGTTATTTTTCATTTTGTGAAATTTTTATCATCCTGCTGGAATTGGAGTAGGAAGAAAGGGGAAAAGGAACAAAGAAGACATTCAGGACTAGAACAAGATTCTGTTTCTTTTATAATCTATATATTTTATAAAATGATGTTCAGATGCTCACCACAGACATACACAGTAACGCAATTAAAATGTAAATGAAAACGCACAAATATCTGAAAGCCAAGAGTACCTGGAAGAAGCAAATATGCTAGCCTTAAGTGCTAATTTTGTTACTAAAATTATTAATAAACATGACTTGGAGCTTCCTGGCAGCCACAGCAAAAAGAAAACACAACTGGTAAGAAATCGTGGTTGGTCTTATGGAAAAAATATTATCAACATACAAATACTCACTGCCTTCTACTCTCTTTTCCCTTGATGTTTTAAAATATTACTTCTCCAAGCCAAGCTTTTGATAGATGCTAGAGCTGTTGAGGGATGTGGAGAAAACAAGAATATACACCATGAGGAAACTCAGCTCTTCTATATCACTATCTGAAGGGAAAATCATGTATTTTGGTGTTTAATATTATGAAAGATGTTCTTGCCCAGGAAGTAGGTTACTACTTTGAGAGCGTATGTAAATCATATCCATCATTTTACACTGGTTAAGTGCCTCAGTTACTTTTGCCAAGGAGCAGTGAAGCAAGTGCTCTTCTTTAAGATTCTGAATATTGAATCACCGGGAGCCAAAATGGTGAAATGCTGAAATCATCATCTTCAAATCATCAATGGCTATTTTTATGTCAGGTTTTCATTTGAGAAGAAAGGAAAAAAGTATATTTTAATCCACTTCCTAGGAGCAACTGTAATCAGCAGCTGCCTGCAGTGATAAAACTCAATAAATTAAACTTCATTTAAAAATCTGTTCAATAGCAACAATAAAAAAGGCATCAATGGATTTTCACTTTTCAAACTTCTGAAAAATGGCTACCACTCATTAGCTTTTATAAATTATGTGATTAGATAAACAAAAAACAATGGAAGAAATATTATTTTGAAAGAAAATGTTTGTAGCCTACTGTTTCTTTTATGGTGTTAATATATAGAAGGAGATATTATGACAGAAATATCAATCTACCTCTTTTTGCTTTTTTATGTTGTTGTCAAATTCCACAGAATGCAAGGTGGCACTAAAAAAATGTTTATTATTTTCCTCTGTTTCATTCCACTTCATTGAAAACTCTAATCCATTGCTAGAATTTCGTTTTGCTTCTTTCTGAGTTCTCTTGCTGGCCCCTTTGACAAGTAAATAAATAAGTTACTGGGGAAAGTCCTCACCAGTCATTCATTCCTTAAACTAATATTTACTGGCTCTCCTGTGGACCAAACAGGATTCTAGACAGTGCACAAAACAGACTAAAATCCCTGCCTTGGCAGAGTTTAAATCCTAGTGCAGCAAGGACAATCAAACATGTAAGTAGAGACCAAGTCCTCAGTGATAAGACTGATAAAGAAAAGCAAATCAGGGCTAGGGGATGGGCAGTGCTGCTGTGGAGGGCTGGCAGGTTTTGGGGTTTTTTTTTAACTTGCTATTATTCTTTTTAAATTTTTATTAATTTATTTAATATCTATTTTTGGCCACACTGGGTCTTTGTTGCTACACACGGGCTTTTTCTCTAGTTGAGGCAAGAGGGGGCTACTTTTTGCTGCAGGGCTTCTCATTGTAGCAGTGTCTCTTGTTGGGGGGCATAGGCTCTAGGGGGTGTGGGCTTCAGTGGTTGTGGTCCATGGGCTTAGTTTCCCTGCACCATGTGGGATCTTCTCTGACCAGGGATTGAACCTGTGTCCCCTGCATTGGCAGGGGGGATTCTTAACCACTGGACTACCAGGGAAGTCCAACTGGCTGCTTTAAGGTGAGAGAAGAGACTTTCAGAAAAAGTGACATTTGAGCAAAAGTTCAAAGGTGCATGCAGGAAGAAATCAGGCAAATACCTGCAGAAAGAACATTCCAGACACAAGGAACAGGTCTGACAGGATTATAAAATAGTAGAGAGGCCACCACCACCAGAGCAGAGGGGGTGAGCAGGACAAATCAAGCCAGTGACAGAAGGGACAGAAGGTCAGGGTGGTTCATGGAGGCCATTGTTAGGACTTTGGTTTTTACCCTGAGTCATAGGGGGTTTGAAATAAGGAAAACCATGAAATGACACACATATTTTATATTATAACAGTGGCTGTTGTATTGAGCACAGACTACAAAGGATTAAGGTAAGGCAGGATTTACAGGAGGCTTCCCAGGTAGTGCATGAGGTAAAGAACCTGTCTGCCAATGCAGCAGACATAAGAGACGTGGGTTTGATCCCTGAGTTGGGAAGATCCCCAGGAGGAATACCCACTCCAGTATCCTTGCCTAGAAAATCCCATGGACAGAGGAGCCTGGTGGGCTACTGCCCATGGAGTCGCAAAGAGCAGGACACGATTGAGGCGACTAAACATGCACACAGGCTTTATATGAGTCTACTGAAGTGGTCCGGGCAAAAGAGAATGGAGGTTCAGGCCAGGGGTTTGCAGTATGCACGAAGAAAGACTCCTTGCAAATGGTTGCCCACCCAGCAGTTCTTGCAGATGGGTGCCAGGGACTGACAGTCATATTTTCTCAGAAAAGCCTTTTCTAAATTAAAAAAATTATTGTCTTTAATAAAAGTATCAGGAAGTTTTGAAGGCCAAGTCAACATTTACATGGGAGTGACTAGTAGGAAAAGGCTGTTGCTAGTGGAACTGGAAACACAATACCTCTATTTCTAAGGGCTGATGTTTATTCTTTAAAGCTCTTGTTTAGATAACAAATAGGAAAGCTCATTTGTTTTTATCCTTGCTATGGAAAATGCTTTATTAATGTAACCAGCTTACTTTCTTGCCTTAGTAAACGCTGCTTAATGAACAAACTTTTAACTCGTGATTATTGAAGATTTGCATTACCTTAGTACCCTAATTTTTGCCAATAATTCATATTTGGATATAGATGTACATGACACATGAGATTGGCCTGAATTTATACTGAATCCTAGGATAACACTCTAGAAATTTGATTATTTGTTTTTTAAATGCCTTGTGTTTGTTTTTTGTTATCATACATTTTCCTCCTAGGAGAAGATTGTAAATGAACTCTGGTTAATGAATTATGGCTAATCAAGATGTGGGGATTTTTCCCCCCCTCTGATTCCAGTCTTTGAGGGTTACAGGGCACATCATTTTCTGACTCTACAGTTGATTATGAACACACCAAATAATTACAGAAATTTGTCATCTTGTTTCTGAAATAAACATACTACTAACCTCAACCATGTTATTCAAAATATAGATCAAAACCACTCTTTCCATGATAAGTCTGTACTTTTATAACCTCTGCTTTTATAACCTTCTCCAGCAACATTTTTTTCTGGACTGACAGAACTGTTAAACCAGATTTTCAAGCCAAGGGTTATTTACATCCTCTGGTACATTTCAGCAAAATTAATTTGAATTGTCCTCATTTTTCACCAGCTTCTCAATAAATCTTGCTGGCAGTTAAAACAGAAATATCATCAAGTCAGTCTAGCTTATGGCAAAAATCACCACTGTTAAGTGTTCTGCCCAAAGCTGGAGTGGTTAAAGGAAAAAAAAAAAAAGGAAAAATGAGGGGAAAGCTTTTCAATATGAATACAACAGAAAACAGAAAATATGTGGAAGCTCACAGTATATGGAAAAGAACGAAATCCCGAAGGAATGTCACAAACACACCATACTAGCTTTCTAGGGCTGCCATGACAAAGTACCAGAGCCTGGGTGACTTACCACAAATTTATTTCTGACTGCCCTGGAGGCTAGGGACCTGAGATCAGATCACAGATTGGCCTTAAGTCTGACCACCATATAAACAGTGGCGAACAAGATAAGAACACTAAGCAACCATCAGTTTGGGTTGGAATGATAAACTCCCCAAAAAGAAGAGGAACTTCTGTAAGTAAACGAATATAAAATTACAGGCAATAACTTGTAGAATCCCTCTCAGGGCCTTGGAAGAGTCCTATGCAAATGAGAGGCTGGAAGCTTAAGCTTAATTAGTTTCAAACGGTATATCTCTCTATGTTACAAGGAAGAAGCTGCCCCAAAGTCAAAACTCTCCTGGATTAAAATTTCACCCCCTCACTTCCCTCCCCATCCGTCACTCAGGTATCTCCCTCCTTGTATATCTCTCTCTATGTTACAAGGAAGAAGCTGCCCCAAAGTCAAAACTCTCCTGGATTAAAATTTCACCCCCTCACTTCCCTCCCCATCCGTCACTCAGGTATCTCCCTCCTTGTATATCTCTCTCTATGTTACAAGGAAGAAGCTGCCTCAAAGTCAAAACTCTCCTGGATTAAAATTTCACCCCCTCACTTCCCTCCCCATCCGTCACTCAGGTATCTCCCTCCTTGTATATCTCTCTCTATGTCAAAAGGAAGAAGCTGCTTCAGAGTCAAAACTCTTCTAGATTAAAATTTCACCCCCTCACTTCCCTCCCCATCCGTCACTCAGGTATCTCCCTCCTTCAGTTCTACGTTTTGTTCTAAATGCGCTTTCCTGCTACTGCCTTTCTTTGACCTCCAGTCCGCTTTGGTTCATGGATGGCAACAGGGTGAGCAAGTGAGGGGATGCAAAGCTGCGGCTGAGCTCAAGAAGTACCCAGGCCACAGAGAGTACTGTCATCTCCTTTAGAAAGGAGCATGTTTTTGGTTACTCTCATTCTGACATTAAACAGAGATTACATTTTGAGTAAATTGGAGAGCAAGCTCTAGTGTTTAACAGATGAAGGCAAGCTACCCCTCTCTCATACCACTGAAAAGAGGATATGACAATTTCTGGAAATGAGGTGTGCAATCTATATAAAGAACCCAGGGCCTTCTAAGGAAAAGCAACTAATTACTATGTATTTACCCAGAGATTTTAAAGCTATAAAAGCTAATGAGGTGGGGACTTCCCTGGTGGGTTCAGTGGCTAAGACCCCATGGTCCCATGGCAGGGGGCTTGGGTTCAAATCCTGGTCAGCGAACTAGATCCCACATGCCACAATTTAAAGATTCCTCATGCCACAGCAAAGATCAAAGGGGCCGCAACTAAGACCCAATGCAGCCATATAAGTAAATTTTTTTTTTTAAACACGCTAATGGGATGAACTGCATTGGCCTGCATTGGCTTTGTCCAAGGTTGAATGCCAAAAAAGGCAAAGAGACCCTTGAGGGAATCAGACAACATAACAGGTGACTGAGACTGAATCAGATGACTGGTCCCTGCGCTAAGACAATCAGAGGGGGATCCTGATTCTGGATCTACAAGGTAAATGACATCACCTAGACTCCACAGAGACAATACTGGTACTATGAACAGTAGGCAGGGTGAGAGACCAATGCAACTACAGAGCTGTAACTTTGGGGACATCCATGTTCTTTACTACAGAGTGTTCAGAGCTGAACATAAAACTGATGATAGAGAAACCTCTTTTACACACCATCCATCCCCCTTTCCCCAGCCCCCTCCTCACGCACATCACTTAGTTTCCACATTTCCTGGAAGCACCCATGAGCCCTTGACTCCAGTTCTTCCCACAAGGATAGTGGTGGTGGCTTTTGTGGCAGTGGCATGTCTGGGATTCCGCTGCATTCCCAGTATCTGGAAACCCTTTAGAAGTCCTACAGTTAGGCAGCTTTCAAGCAAAGTGGAAACAGTACAGATCTGACAGACTTTGGTTTGAATTCTAGCTCCAGCATATACCAGTCATATGATCTTCAGCAAGTTGACATACCTCTGTATACCTCAATTCCTTCCTCTGTATGCTGAAGTTATTATAAACAAAAGTTAAATGGATTTGTTTAGAATACATAGCACAGTATATAGCTGGTGTGTCCTCAGTAAATATTAGTTCTGTGCCTTTGCACCCCCAAAGATTTCCCTGGCAATGTTTGACCAATGGGAAGTTTTAATTTGGAGTATGGAATTAAATGGTGCTCAAAACAAGCCTTGTCATCACCATCACCTGGACATCACTGTTGTAATCCCGCAGACCAACGTAAGAATATACAGAGAATAAAAAGGCTGATCACAAATTGGCCTTAAGTTTGACCACTATATAAACAGTGAGGAACAAGATAAGAACACTATGCATCACTCAGCTTGGATGATAAACTCCCCCCAAAATGTAGATATGCTGATGATGCAGATAAAGAACAAAATGCATATGAAATCAAATGACTAGAACCTGACATAACTTGCTTTGGAGCAAGAAGGAAAGAGAGCAAGCAAATCAACTTCAAGAAACTTCCCTGGCAAACCCCACCCTCAAATTGATCACTTACTGTGAATTCTCTCCACTTTTAAGTACATAGGTTGGTCTGCCTCACCCTATGCTTATCTCTATCCATACATCTTTTTATGTTTCAAGTTTTTAATCTCTTTAAATTTATTCTCAATTCCACCTGAGAGGAAATCATAGCTTCTATTTCTTTTGTATACTCCTCTTGGGTAGGAACAAAAGAAATCTTAAAAACAAACAAACAAAAAAAAGGCAAAAAGAAAGGGAGGGAAGAGGCAGTGAGGAAAAAAGGAGAGTGAAGAAAGCAAAAAGGGAGGCCAGCTTCGAAAAGAAGGCTAAACTCTGTGGTGAAGCATCCTGTGGTGAAATATCCCCACCTTAGGAACCCTGGCAGTCTGCAAACTGTTTGCTCTTGGCTGTTCTGTTGAACTTGAGGCGTCCATCTTCTTGTAATAAATGCTTGTTGGAGAATTCAGCATAGGGAAGCATCTGCCATTCTTGACTTGAATCATCAACAATAGGCAAAGAACACATTTATAGACCATATTGGTCATTAGTGACTAATTAAATGTGGGAAACAAAGGCAGTACTTTCCAGAACAGCTGTTTCAGACAGACAAGACAGCAAAAATTACTGCACAACTGGTTTAGTAAAGAGTTTTGTCTCTGGACTCAAATCCAGGTGTTTTCCTATGATGACAGCACCTAAAACAAGAAGTAAGTACCATTGGCAGAAGAACTTGAAAATGAGCATGACTGGAGCCCCTTTCAACCAACTCAACATGATGAAGGGGGGATATTTACACCTGCCCAAGCTTATTGCCATCAAGAAGTGACCCCTCCCACCTCCCTGAATTCCCTTTGTGCTTTACAGAGCTCATGAGGCCCTGCAATGGATTATCATCCTATGTATGTATGTATGTATGTATGTATTTGGCTGTGCTAGGTCTTAGCTGTGGCATGTGGGATCTAGTTCCCTGACCAGGAATTGAACCCAGGTCCCTTGCATTGGTCATGTGGAGTCTTAGCCACTGGACGACCAGGAAGTCCCAGATTATCACCCTTTGGATTCATGTCTTTTTATTTCTACTATCTGTAGATTCTTTAAAGCAATAACTGTGCCACATTCAACTCAAACTTTACCTAAGACTAAGATTAGAGGTCTTTTACTGAGCCTACAACGAGAAAACATTGTTATCAATTCATGTAATCCTCACTGTCTTCTGCTAGAAATTTGTTATCTATTGCTTCATCTGGGCTTGAGTTCCTAAATCCAATAACTATCTATGGACTTTGTTAGATAAACACAAGATGGGATGGTCAAATAGCAGAAACATGAGTAGGAGGTCAAGAGACAGAGTCTAATTCCGGTGAAGTGAAGTGAAGTGAAGTGAAAGTCGCTCAGTCATGTCTGACTCTGCGACCCCATGGACTATATTCTCCAGGCCAGAATACTGGAGTGGTTAGCCTTTCCCTTCTCCAGGTGATCTTCCCAACCCAGGGATTCTTTACCAGCTGAGCCACAAGGGAAGCCCCTAATTCTGGTACTTTTCCTAAATACAAAAATGAGAATTCCCTGGCAGTCCAGTCCAGTGGAATTCCACTGCAGGGAGCACAGGTTCTGTCCCTGATCAGGGAACTAAGATTCTGAACGCTGAGCAGTGTGGCAAAAAAAAAAAAAGTGAACTTTGATAAATCACATATGTTTTTTATACTTCAATTACTTCATGCATAAAACAAGGGGAAAGAATATCCACCCAGCAAAGAAATAGGGAAGGAAAAGGAGGAGACGTTTATTGGTGCCTATTACATGCTAGACAGATCCAGAGTTAGGTAAATCTCCCTATGCAAGTCTTATAACAACTGGTACATCAGTTTCCCAGTTTAACAGATAAACTGAGACTCAAGAATAATAATCAGCAAAAAGTCAGTCAACTAGTAATTGGCAAAGTGAAAATACAGACTCTGAGAATCTAGCTCCAAAGCCCTCAGGTCAAGCCATTTGAGACTTAGTGCAAGTCACTGAGCTGGCACCTGATGGTTACCAAGGATAAGTGCACGCATGCTCAGTTGTGTCCAGCTCTCTGCAACCCCACAGACTGTAGCCCACCGCTCCTCTGTCCATGGTATTTCCCAGGCAAAAATCCTAGAGTGGGTTGCCATTTCCTCCTCTAGGAGATCTTCCCAATCCAGAGACAGAAACTTCGTCTCCTGAGTCTCCCGCATTGGCAGGATGGATTCTTTACCACTTGAGTCATCAGGGGAACCCGACCAAGGATACAGAGGTGAACCAAACAGAAAGCACAATGTCTATGAGAGGATGAAAGCACATAAACAAATAATTGGTCCAGAGTATGCAAGTAGAATTCCTTCTATCCACCCTGCTCCTTTTAAAGAGGCTGCGAAAAATAAATTATGTAGATGTCAAAAGGTATATTTTTACTCACCTATGTCTAATATTGTAGTTCTTACACTAGGAAATACACTTTAAATAAATAATTCTTGGTTTCTGTCCACAAGGAGCTTATAATCTTATTAAAGAAAATATCAGTGCTTCACTTATCTATGAAATTCAGTCACATGGAACCATATAGTCCATTAAAATAACAGGCAAAATTGATATTTCTAATTTTGCTTTTGAGCTTGACAACTATTGCAATGAAGACCAGTGTCTTTGCAATGAAATAAACACTATGTTGTCATACATGAGGGGCTTCAACTTTCTGAACGTTAAGTCAACTAACCATAATTACTGTGCTTCTCTTTGTAGCCTTCCATAACTGACTCCCACCCTCAACATCCTCTTATATGTCTTCGGCTGACAATGGTATTTAAGGCAAGAACTACTAAAGATGAGGGCTTGGTCACGTCACAAGTTATTCAGTTTTCCTGGGTCTCTCCCATGTATATATATTATTTAACTTTTGGTTTTCTCCTAATTAATAAATAAATAGCTTTTAAAAGAGAAAAAAAGAAGGAACAGAACTCCAGTAACCTATGAAAAAAGGTTAACTATAAAGATACATAAAATGTGTATTAATTGGAGTCCTAGAATAAAAGTAGAAAAAAGATAATAACCTCCAGGCTTCAGGAGGTTTGTTAAAGGAAATATTCTGCCATCAATATTCTGGCTTTGGCTATATATTCCTCTATAATTAAAGCCACTTTTTGATTAAACAGTATTGTAAAATTGTAATAACATTTCTCACTTGAAGCAGTAATATTAACTTTTATTCATAATATCTTCTTCCTTGGGTACCCAAGAATTATGAAGACTACATATGAATTCAAAACATAAAAATACATAAAGGAAATTTCAAAAGAAAATCAATCCAAAAAATATGGGTGCATTAACTAATAATTATGAAGGAAAATAGTTGTGGAAGGATGTTTTGTATTATTTTTCCTTCAGTAGCCTTCACTTTTACATCATTAAGGTCTTTTACAAGCAGAATTTTGTTGAATTTCTTATTTACTGTTGAAATAGTGTTTAAAGCATGTATACATAACCCCTAGGCTTAAATTCAGTGAATCAGTTATTATACATTAATATTTATTGTGTTATAACTTTGCATTTTCAAAACAATTCTTCCTATTGCACATCACAAAGGACTGAATTTTTTATCATTCTATACAAAATAAGACCTATTGATTATTTCTTTGTTTAAACAAGCATTTGGAGAAAAAAACCCCAAAACCAGTAGGTAGAAATATACCACCAACACTTTTTTAAAAAAGTAAAACATATATACCTCTCTCTTTTGAAAAACAGAATTTTATTACTAGCACAGTGAGTTCATTTAATATTCCATAGTTGACTTATAAAACAAATATTCTCTCTAGGACTGCCTTGAAATCTCCTCAGATTATCTATAAACCCCTAAGTTAAGAAGAATTTACTATGAGATGAATACTTCCATATTTTGGTGATTGTTTAGGAAAGTTCATTGCTTAGTGGAAGGAATCACAAAAGAATGGGGCTAGGATTCTCAGGGACTGAGCTGAAAAAGTTCAAACATGAGAGGATGTAAAGACTCTAAGGCTCTTCATCTTTCCCCAAGACAGCCATTTACACGTGGGCTTCAAATGCCACCAGGTAGAGTTAGGTACTGTCTCTCTTCCTACTTAATCCACTTTGTTCTCAATTATTTAGAGATGAGAAGTCTCATGGGAGTAAAAAGCCTAGAACCCATATTCCCTCCACTGAAAATAATAAGGCTCAAACCAAGGAAGGCCAGCACATCAGTATGAAGACAGGAAAAGAGGCATTCCATGTGGAAGTTCACCAGGAGTGGAGGATTTCCGAGTCTGTGGGCACAGTGGCATGGACACGGGATGTGGCAGTTGCCAGAACTTGTCAAAAATTATCGTCTACATAAGTGTCTTGGAGAAAGTATCTATATAAACTGAAAGAACTATTGTATTAAAGTGTTCATTTGTGGCCCCAATACTATTATTTGGGGATTCTTCTGACTAAGTCTTAGGGCTTCCCTGACAGCTCAGTTGGTAAAGAATCTGCCTGCAATGCAGGAGACCCTGGTTCAATTCCTGGGTCGGGAAGATCTGCTGGAGAAGGCATAGGCTACCCACTCCAGTATTCCTGGGCTTTCCTTGTGGCTCAGATGGTAAAAGACTCCACCTGCAATGCTAGGAGACCTGGGTTTGATCCCTCAGTTGGGAAGATCCCCTGGAGAAGGGAAAGACTACCCACCCCAGTATTCTAGCCCAGAGAATTCCATGGACTGTATAGTCCACGGGGTAGCAAAGAGTTGGACATGCCTGAACGACTTTCACTTTTCACTTTTCAGACTAAGTCTAGTGTTGAAGGGGAATAGGACCTTTCTCTCACCAAGGACACCTGGGCAAGTCTACATTAGGGTCAGAGGGAAGCATGGAAGCAAATGAGATTTCAAGATCTGCAGGTGGGTCAGTTCACTAAGAAACATTCACTAACTTCCTGTCCTACCCCCACCAGCTAGGTAGTAGCAAAGACAAATTAAAAGCCTTAATTCTTGACTACAGTGTGCATCAAAGGGAAACTTACAAATACTTAGAGCAGGTAATTTTCAAAAAAAGATGAAACGCTCCTGCAAATAAAAAGGACTGGAGCCATGGTAACTGTATAATAAATAGCAGCTAAGTGTTATTGATCCCTTTTCATAAAGCAAGTATGGTGCTCCACATATACCATTTAATCCTCAAACCAAGCCTATGAAAGAGGTACATAATTACCTCCATTCAACAGATGAGAAAAATTAAGCTGACCCAAGATCACACAGCTGGCAACAATCAGATTCCAGAAACCAGGCATTCAATTTGTGCTGTCCACTACAGTAACCACTAGTCCCAAGTGACCATTTAGAGTTTAATTAAAATTAAATAAAGTTAAATTTTTATTTTCCCAGCTGCACTAACTACAGTTTAAGTGTCATTGGTCACATATGGCTAGCGACTACTGTATCAGGGAATGCCAGATGCAGAACTTTTCCATCACTGCAGAAAAATCTATTTGACAGTTCTATTGGAACTAGTACACAAGTCTCAGGAAGGTCAAAGAAACAAAGTAACTTAAAAATACACACACACACACACACACACACACACACACTTTCCCCTCATAGCTCTCTAGTGGTTTTACTGAGATGGGCATCATCTCAGCCAAGCATAACAGGAGAGAAAAAGAACAAAACAAGAGTCAACAGGATCAACACTGGGAATCACGGATGAATTTGGAATGGTGGAAAGTCACATAACAGTAAGCCCCAATCTTTCTAGCACCAGGGGCTGGGTTTCGTGGAAGATAATTTTTCCACAGACCAGAAAAGGGTGATGACTTGGGGATGATTCAAGCACATTACATTTGTTGTGCACTTTATTTCTATTATTATTACATCAGCTCCACCTCAGATCATCAGGCATTAGATCCTGGAGGTTGGGGACTCCTGACATAAGGCATTGAAGAGACTTCCGTGTAAATAACTCAAGAGCTCTGTAAGACCAAGCCTCCTCCTTACTTTCATATGTTAAAGGGGGAACCCTCTGATGAAGTAAGGCATAGGCATCCAAGTTACAAATACAAAAGTGACCCATTTTGCTCACAAGCTGAGAAGACTGGCATCCCATCAGCTGTACAAGTAGCATCTTGTTATTGTCGTTGTTTAATCACTCAGTCATGTCTGACTCTTTGCCACCCCATGCACTGTAGCCCACCAGGCTCCTCTGTCCATGGGGTTTCCCAGGCAAGAATACTGGGGTGGGTGCCCGTTTCCTTCTCCAGGGGATCGTTCCAACACAGAGATCAAACCCATGGCTCCTGCCAAGTCTCCTGCGTTGGCAGGCAGGTTCTTTCCGCTGAGCTACCTGGGAAGCCCATACAAGCAGCATTCTTGTTGTTCCTGTTCAGTCGTTGTCCAGCAATTTTTGACCCCATGCACTACAGCACACCAGGCTTCCCTGTCCTTCACCATCTCTCGGAGTTTGCTCTAACTCATGTCCCTCGAGTCGGTGATGCTATCTGACCATTTCATCCTCTGCCGCCCTCTTCTCCTTTTGCATTCAATCTTTTCCAGCATCAGGGTATTTTCCAATGAGTCAGCTCTTTCCCTCAGGTGGCCAAAGTATTGGAACTTCAGCTTCAGCTTCAGTCTTTCCAATGAATATTAAGGACTAATTTCCTTTAGGATTGACAGGTTTGATCTCCTTGTTATCTAAGGGACTCTTAAGAGTCTTTTCCAGCACCACAATTTGAAAGCATCAATTCTTTGGCATCCTGTCTTCTTCATGGTCCAGTTTTTAAATCTGTACATGACTATTGGAAAAACCATAGCTTTGGCTATATGGACCTTTGTTAGTAAAGTGATGTCTTTGCTTTTTAATATACTGTCTAGGTTTGTCATAGCTTTCTTCCAAGGAGCAAGCGTCTTTTAATTTCGTGACTGCTATCACCATCCGCAGTGATTTTGGAGCCCAAGAAAATAAAATCTGTCATTACTTCTACTTTTTTCCCTTCTATTTGCCATGAAGAGATGGGACCAGATGTCATGATCTTCATTTTTTGAATGCCGAGTTTTAAGCCAGCTTTTTCACTCTCCTCTTTCACCCTCACGCAGTTGTTCACAGACATATCCTATGTGACCAGTAGAGTTTGAGAAGATACAGTGCTTCCAAAACTTTCTGAAAATCTCCAAACTTCTCTTAGAATAGTGACTGTGATAAGAAATCATAGTTAATGTTAAGACCTGGAATTTTTAAAGCATCTTTACTCTTAGTTCTGAAAAATATATATCAGAACATTTCAAGTAAAATTCTAATGCACTTGCTCAGCATAATTCTCTCAGTAGCAGGAGTGCTATATTCTGCTGCTGAATTGATGTTTCTTTGGAATTAATATTTATGCCAAATGACAGATTATATAATGCAGACCTAGCTTAAAAATCTATCACAAGTTGCAACAAGTAAAATTTTAAAACTGTTTATATTTTAAGGATAAAATTAACCAGCTAGCTACAGCTCTAGAACACATACCCAATCAGAAACAGTCTCTGATTTAAGAAAAATATCAAAATCCTTTTTGTGGAGCAGAATTTTGCTTTTCTCGCAGCAATTTTTATCAAAAGTTTGATGGCAAAAGGTTTTCTTGTATCACATGAAAGATAATTTTACTTTTTAAATCAACAAACTTGATCTTACCTCTCTCCCCTGCCAAATCATGAGATATGAACCTGGTAAATTCACACCACACAGAAGTTTACATGGAAAAACATCTCCCTGACTTGGCTGTCTAGCTGCCCTCTTCCCCAGTCCTCTTTCCCAGAGCTAATCCTTTTCGCAGTTTCTGATATATCATTCCCAAGACACTTTACACAGACACAGGCATAGCTGTATATGTCATTTCTAAAAACACAAATGAAAACATCAGTCACAATTGTTTCAGGCAAAAATCAATGGATGTTCAAGTTAGTAGACAAGAAAATATAAGTAACAGGATACTCACATAGTCTCAGATTAACTTCCCACAGTGAAGTGAAGTGAAGTGAAGTCGCTCAGTCATGTCTGACCTTCTTTGTGACCCCCTGGACTGTAGCCCACCACACTCCTCCGTCCATGGGATTCTCCAGGCAAGAATACTGGAGTGGGTTGCCATTTCCTTCTCCAGGGGATCTTCCTGACCTAGGGGTCAAACCCAGATGTCCTGCATTGCAGGCAGACGCTTTAACCTCTGAGTCACCAGGGAAGCCTAACTTCCCATAAGATACTTATTAATAAGAAGAGGAAAAATATAATAACTTGATCATGGAGAATTCTGCAAGACGCTGCCTTAACCAAGTAATCAAGTTGACACCTCCAGCAAAGAGAGGTGTCCCGATATGCAATATGCACCATGAATTACACACCACCACTTCTACAAGATTCCGGACAAAAAAATTGAAACCTGAGTCAAACCATAAGAAAACATTGGAAAGACCCATTTGAGGAACACTCTACAAAATATCTGATGAATCCTCTTCAAAAGGATCAGGGTCATGAAAGGCAAAGACTGATGAACTGGAGGTGCCAATCCAGATCAAAGTACACTAAAGGATATTAGTAGAACAATTGCAAAAAAATTGCAAGAAGTCTGCAGTTTAGTTAACAGGATTACATCACTGTTCATTTCTTAGTTTTGATCATTTTATTTCAGTTACATAAGGTGTTAACTCTGGGGAAAACTAGGTGAAGAATAAACAGGAATTCTAGTGCTACTTTTACAAATGTTGGTAAATACAAAATTATTTCAAAATGAAAAGTAAATTTTTAATTAAAAACATAAATAATAGGGTTCTGTATATATTATTCTTCATCTTTCACTCTTCACTTAAAATATATCTTGAAGATTATACCATGTATGTATATATACATATCATATATACATATATGGAGCTACTGCATTTTAATGGACTGTTTCATTTTATAGATTTACATTTGACCAGTTCCTTATTAATGAGTACTCAGGAAATTTCCTAGCATTTGCAGTTATTCTTTTATGTAAGACTTTCTGTACACATAGTTATCAAATCCAGATTTGAGAAAAATAACATATGTTATTTGCTGATACTATAAATTTTCAATGTTACTGTTAAACGGAACTGATTTTTAATATTGTCTTGTATATTGAACATATACTCTTTGTCTTTCCCTTCTCTTCTGAATTACTTAATTTGGGAGAATAGAAAAGCCAAAGTATCACAAATTTTACCAATTAAGACACTTTAAATTGTATATCGGAAATTCAAACGAACCTATCTTCTCAATTAAGACTCTAACCAAATCATTGGTGTACAAATTAGGTGTTCTAAAGATCTGTATCCTGAAACCCTAAGAGCTTAAGATAAGCTCAATAATTAAAAGGATCTACATACACTCCAAATGTTGTAATAAAATACTAAAATGCACCAGAAAAAAAGAAAAGATTGTACTGATAATCAGAAAACCCTGAATGTCATAGAATAACCTTGCTTACTTTGCATTTACCACTTTAACTTACTTTAGCAACTAGACAAGCAAGCTATTCTAATCCCAAATTTGTGGTAATGAAAGAGGGGAGGATTTTTTTTTTTAACTTTTTGTTCTCATATTTCTTTTTCTCTGAAAGTCTTCTATATGTTTTTCTTTTTTTTTTTTTAATTTTAATTTTTTTTTTAAATTTTATTTTATTAGTTGGAGGCCAATTACTTCACAACATTTCAGTGGGTTTTGTCATACATTGACACGAATCAGCCATAGAGTTACACGTATTCCCCATCCCGATCCCCCCTCCCACCTTCCTCTCCACCCAACTCCTCTGGGTCCTCCCAGTGCGCCAGGCTTGAGCACTCGTCTCATGCATCTCACCTGGGCTAGTGATCTGTTTCACCATAGATAATATATATGTTTTTCAAATATGGTCTTTATCATCTGTCAAAGGAAGTGGTTGAATTAGATATTTTAAGACCTTTCTAGCTCTAAATTCAGCTGTAGAACAACACTGCAAGTGAAATCATAATGTACATTGATACATGCAAATCCTCCAGGAAAGAGGTTTAAGCAGAGTTGAGAAAAGGAGGGTGAGGGGAGGACTAGACCAGTTACTACAAGTTATATCATATTCCCAAGACTCCCTAGACCTCAGGCCTGGAACCTGATTTAGGTCTCAGAGAGGGCTCCCCTAGCCTTTCTGAAAAGCGGAGGTAGAAAGAGAGACTGGGGGACCATTTTTCCAGTGGAGAGAGTTGAAATGCCTGAGCAGTATCTGGGATCTTGTGGTCATTACTGAAAGATATTGAATGATTTAAGATTAAAAAACTGCATCATGTCATTGTTAAGCATATAGCTCTGACCTTGGATAAGTCACTTGAATGCTTTGAACGTCAGCTTTCTCATCTATAGGAGGGCTTCCTTTATAGATTGTTGTGACAAATGACACTGTTGCTGTTGTTGTTGTTGTTTAGTCACTAAGTCATGTCCGACTCTTCTGCGACCCAATGGACTGTAGCGCCAGGCTCCTCAGTCCATGGGATTTCCCAGGCAAGATGGAGTGGATTGTCATTTCCTTCTCCAGGGGATCTTCCTGGCCCAGGGATTGAAACCGAGTCCCCTGCATAGTCAGAAAAATTCTTTACCACTGAACCACCAGGGAAGTCCCTGATAAATGACATAAAACAATATAAAACCCACTTCCACATTATTGTTATGATGGTGGTTATTCTTATCATTGGGTCATTGGCCTAAAAACTGATTCAAGGCCTTTAATACAGAGAATTGTAACACTAAACAAGCCATTAGCCCAGAAGAGCTGTAATTATTGATGAACAATAGAAGCCTTTCCATCAGCATAAATTACAAAGCCAGGAATCAGTAGCAACAATAAGAAAAGAAGGAGACAGATGGCCTTTGAGTCCCACTAATGAAACCAGATATTGATTTGAAGGTCAAACACCATTATTCTCATAATTCTCTCTCTTTTAAAGTCTTCTATATATTCTTATCATTAAAACAGCATCTATAGAGCATTATGAAGAATTCCTTTCCTATGTTTAGCTTATAACAAACCAAGAATACATACAACAAACCAATAAATATCCGAGTTTTCTTCTGAAGATCAAGTAAATAGAGCATTGGATGAGGTATAGAATTGCTACTAGGGATTCTTTATTTTTTTCACAGAGGGCTTAACAGAGATGATGAGATATTAGGAGTCATCTGAAGGGAAAGTTAGGATGCTATATTGGTTTCCTGTGGTTGCTGTAACAAAGTACCACAAACGAGGCAGTTTAAAACAACAGAAATTTACTCGCTCACAGTTCTGACGACCAGAAGTTCAAAATTATTATTACTCGAGCAAAATCTCCCCTAGAGCCCTCCAGAGTCTCTAGAGGAGAATCTATCCTTGCCTGTCCAGCTTCCTGTGGCTGCTGGCATTCTTTGGTCGGTGGCTGCATCCCTCTTGTCTGTCTGTGTCCACACTGCCCTCTCTCTTATAAGGACACTTCTGATCAGATTTAGGGCCCACCAGATAATCCAGAAACTCGCATTTCAAGATCTTTTATTTCATCACATCTTCAAAGACCCTTTTTCCATCTATGGTAACATTTGCAGGTTCCAGAGATTAGGATCTTCTTTCTTTAGGGGTCCCCATTCAGTCTACTCATGCAATTCTTACATTTGGGGGAGAGTAGTGTTCAAAAAGCTTCCCAGGTGGTAAAGAACCTGCCTGCCAATGCAGGAGACATAAGAGATGCCAATTGGATACCTGGGTCAGAAAGATCCCCTGGAGGAGGGCATGGCAACCCACTCCAATATTCTTGCTTGGAGAATCCCGTGGACAGAGGAGCCTGGGGGTCTACAGTCCATAAGGTCGCAAAGAGTGGGCCATGAATGAAGCTACTTAGCATGTACACTAGGGTTGAAGTAAGGCATGCACTTGATGGGAGGGGAGTTTGGGGGAGAATAAATGCATGTATACGTATAGCTGAGTCCCTTCGCTGTTCACTTGACATTATCACAACACTGTTAATCTCATATACCCCAATATAAAATAAAACTTTTTTTTTTTTTAAGTAAGGCATGCAGAGTTTGTCACAGACACAGGAACAAAATATTTGTGTTTTTGTTGCTCTTGTTTGTCAGAGTTTCTGACTGAGATCCTGAAGGAGGATGCACTGAGAGGTAAAATCCAATCAGCAGAGTATCTGGAAGAGAGGAGCGTGGTCCTAGGAAAGCCCAGGGACAAGAGACCCCAGGCTCAGCAGGATCCTGGGCTGGAAACCAATAGTACTTCCCAAAATCTGCCTATGGGTTTTGTCAGGTCTGCCATGACATCAGCAATCTTAGTCTCTCCACCAGGAGCCCCAGGACTCACATGGAACCAGAGGCTCAAACAGAGACAGTCAAAACACATTCATCCATCCCCATCCGCAGCTCAGTTACTAGACTGACATTTCTGTTCACAATTTGGTTGCATTTCCATCTCTCTCTATTCTTTCTATCAGATGATCTGGTCTTTCTTTTTGTCTTATTCACTCAAACTAAGAGTATATAGAAGTACTTGATAGTAACACTTGATGTGAGGCATGTGAGATCCCAGTTCCCCAACGAAGCATCAAATCCACATCTCTCACTTTGGAAGGACACAGTCTTAACCACTGGACCACCAGTGAAGTCCCATGCTCTTTCTTATCATTGCTAAGAAAAATTTAGATTAAAATAAACCCTCTATAGTCATCACCAAAGTTTTGACTTCAGCTTAATACTTGTCTCAATACCATTTTTTACATTCCTGGTCTTAATAAAATGTATTGAGGGGTAAACTGAATGACAAAGACAAACAGCTTTGTTCCCCCTTTTACCCTTTGAATGAAACTAAATGGGACTAAGCAATTTTCTAGGAATAATGAATTTAATTTCTTTTTATCACTGTCACTTGGGTGCTGGATCATATCCTCCAAGTGACAGCCTGAGCGCACCCAGCAATCCTAGTTATAAGGGACCGATAGCTCTCTAGGAAATACAAGGGGCCTGTCCCAGGAGATGCTTTGGAGGAGAAACCAGGCATGGCTTTAGTTTCTGTCCTACAATGCACTCCAGCATGGTGCACAATCCCTGGGTCTTACATTAATTCCTGGGTTCAAACCCTTGCTCCAAGATTTATCATTCATGTGAATTGCTTCAGAGGGATTCTTTTGAGGGTTAAATCAGACAATACAGGTTTTATCTATCAGTTTAGCTGGGCTACAGTGTCCAGTTATTCAAGCAAATAATCTAAATGGTGCTCTACAGGTCACTTTGCAGATATGATTAAAGTCCATATGTGCATGCATACTCAGTCAATTCGGTCATGTCCAATGTTTTTTGCAACCCTATGGACATAGCCCACCAGGCTCCTCTGTCTATGGGATTCTCTAGGTAAGAATACTGGAGTGGGTTGCTGTGCCCTCCTCTAGGGGATCCTCCCATCCCACGGATCCAAACTGCATCTCCTGCAATTCCTGCATTGCAGGCAGATTCTTTACTGCTGAGCCACCAGGGAAGCCCTGAAGAAAGTCCATAACCAAGTGACTGTAAGAAAAGGAGATTATCCTCGAGAATTTGAATGAGCCTGATTTAATCAGATGAAAGGCCTTAAGAGCAGAGCTGAGTCATCTCAGAGACGAAGAAACTCTGTGGAATGCAGTTTCAGTTTATGTCCTAGTTGCAGCTTGTCCTTCCTAACAACCCAGCCTGTGGACCCCCACAATTGCATATGGCAATTCCTCAACCTAAATCTCTTAATAGATGTCTCCTACAGGTTCTGGGTCTCTGGTTGAACCCTAACTGGTACAACATGTCAAACTATGGACTAGGGACTGACACATAGTAAGGATCAGAAAGATTTTGTTACTATTTTTATTGTTTGTGGTGGTGGTAGTGAAGGTGGTAGAATTGTTACACAACAAACTTCTGGAATTTCCCACCACCTCCAATTTCCAATATGATGTCTCAATGGTCCCAGTAAGTACATTATTTTTTCGTCAGATCATGTGACTCAATGCTGGGTTCAAAAAAATGCAGCTATTAAGATACTCCATTTACACTATTTTGTAACAACTGTAAATGGAGTGTAATCTTTAAAAATTCTATAAAAAATTCCACCGTCTAACCCTATTTTTGTCAGTATTAAGCCTACTGAAGTGTTAGTCGCTCAGTCATGTGCAGATCTTTTCAGCTCCATGGACTGTAGCCGGCCAGGCTTCTCTGTCCACAGGATTCTCCAGGCAAGAGCACTGGAGTGGATTGCCATTCCCTTCTCCAGAGGATCTTCCCGACCCAGGGAGCAAACCCGAGTCTCCTGCATTGCAGGTAGATTCTTTACTGTCTGAGCCACCAGGGAAACCCAAACTGAACCTTCCCCCAAAAAGGATAGATTTGACCTTGGCTCAAGGGTAGCCTGTATCGGTAGACATGTTATTAGTTTGATTATAATGATTATCTAACAATGTACATATATATTATATCATCAAATCATATGCCATAAACATATACTATTTTAACTGTCAATTACATATATTTCCATTTTTAAAATGCAGCCTGTTAATAGATAATTTTAAAAGTCACTCTACTTAACAGACAAAGCAACATCACATTTCAAATCATGTCATGCAGTTTCATAGACCAATAACTAATTTGTTGTTTTTCAGTCACTAAGTCGAGCCCGACTCTTTGCAACCCATGGACTGCAGCACGCCAGGCTTCCCTAATAACTAATACACTTCCTTAATACCTAATATGCTTCCCAATAAAGGTATTTTTTAGGCAACCATTAGTCCAGAGAAATTCCTCACTAATTCATACTAGTAGAGATTTTACATTTGCATTTTTTAAAGTCTAGCAATCATATTATTTCTTTCAGTTAACTTGCCTTGTATGTTCAATAGTCTTTAAATCTATTACTTTTCACCTCTTCCTTTCTTCCTCTGTTAGTTTCCATTTAATATGAACCAATTCCTTAATCTTCTAAGAATCGCTTTACTGTATCTATAACTGCTTCAAGTTTGAAGCAAGAGGCATACAGACTACTCTTAGATCTAATAAAGTCACATTGTCTACTTTCCTAAATGTTCCAAGAAATTTGAAGTATCATGTGTGTGTGTGTGAGTCACTCAGTCATGTCCAGCTCTTTGCCACACTATGTACTCTAGCCCACCAGCCTCTTCTACCCATGGAATTCTCCAAGCAAGAATACTGAAGTGGGTCTCCATTCCCTTCTCCTGGGGCTCCTCCTGACCCAGGGATCTCTCTGATCCAGGGATAGAACCTAGGTCTCCTGCACAGAAGGCAGATTCCTGACCATCTGAGCTACCAGGGAAGCCCATACAAGGTATTTCTCACTTTTTCTTTATCTAATAGTCTCTGTTACTTCAATACTCCTTTGTCCTCCAGAAGTATGCTTTACTGGTTCAATCAAAAGTTATTTACTGAGCACCTGTTTGGGCAAAAAGAATGTATCCCATGTCCTATTCTCATGGAGTTTTTGACAAGGATGACAAATAAACACAAATAACTATTATTTGAAAGATTTATATCTGCCATTGGGATGGTTCAGACAGTGTTAAAGTGATTCTGAGAACAGAAAGGTCACATCCGGTAGAAATGGGTAAACTGAGAAAAGTCTAACAGTATAGATGGCTTCTGAGCGGATTCTTAAAGAATGGGAAGGATTTCAACAGCCTGGCAAGGAAGTAGGGGTCATTTCAGAAAATGAAAACATCACATGAGCCTGGCAAGTGACTCACTTTATACATGAAAAGAGTGAGAGCCAGACAAGAACTTGCCCATGCAGAACTAAGGTATGCAGCTAGTTAGTAGTAATAAGAACACCAAGAGAGTCCAGAAATCCAAGGAAGCCTGTAGAGAATCTTTTGTCTGTAGTTCCTTGTTCCTTCTAGTCATAAGACTGAAATTTGAATTGCTGGCCTTCCTTTAAGAGGCCATCAAGCCTAACCTCTCACACTCTATATCCCTTTCTGCTCAACCACCCTCAGAACTCTCACACCCTATCACTCATCCACCCATTGCCCTTCAGTCTGGATCCCAGAGTCCTACATCCACCCCTTCCATTCTCTACCCTCCTCTTCACAGGATGATATGGAACCCCCAGTCTGTCTTCCCTTTCTCTGAATGGTTCCTTCACCTTCTTTCTCTAACTGAAATGTTATTCTTCCTAAGGACACAAGCAACGTTTGCTTTTTCCTTTACAGCCTGTGAATTTCAGATCCTGGCTGATGTCCTCCTAGCTCCCAATGCTACTTTCAAAGCTTTCATTGCCCTCTCCTTTAAAACATCAAGCTCCTTTGAAGCCCATATCATTGGACTACAATTCACTCACTTCCACCTCCAGAGAGAGCACATATATCACTCCCCCATTTACCAATGACTTTATTCTCAGTCCATCACTCCTGATGTCCTCACTATCCTCCATGCCCAGAAAAATCACTCACATGCAAATTCCTTTTTGTATTCTCCCCTTCTCTTCCTCCTTCCTACTTGCATGGAACATCACCAAATCTCCTTAAACTCAACTCTGGCCATATTGTAGTAACTAAAGTTTGATAAAGAAAGCCATTTCTGAACTTCCCTGGTGGTTCAATGGTCAAGAATCTGCCTTGCAATGCAGGAGACACAGGTCTGATCCCTGGTTGGGGAACAAAGATCACACCTGCCTTGGAACAACTCAGCCCATGCGCCCAGAGCCCACACACCACAACTACTGAGCCCACGGGCCACTAGTAGAGTTTGTGCGCTGCAACGAGATCCCACGTGCCACAACTAAGACCCAATTCAGTCAAATAAATAAATATTAAGAAAAGAAAGAAAACCATATGATATCCCTAATTAGTCCCACAATCAATTCATGAGTCAGAGTCACATACGAATACCTGACACTTCCTAACCCTAACTCTATTTACACTTCCCCATTATATTTGCTTTCCAACTCACATAGGCAACTATTTCGTACTTCTTTCTCTCTCTTCAAACATCACCCTAACCCTTGACCCTACCTCATATTTTCATGAGAAATTAGAAGCAACTTAAATGGACTTCCTTTGTCTTTCTATTAGTCTGTTTCCCTCTGTATCTAGTCTTTCTACATTCTTTCCTGCCATTACTAAGGTTGATGTGTCTGTTCTAAACAAGACTGCCTGCTCCACTGGGACCTTCTGAACCGTGTCGTATCATTACCTTGCAATTATGCCTTCTTTCTGCTACATCATCCATTTCTCCCATTCTTCTGAATCAGTCTCATCTGATCTAGTTTATCTGATCTTAAAACTCACCCTCCCGATCCAAAATACCCTTTAATATTCATCACATTTTTTCCCTTCCCTTTACAGCAAAAACTTCAAAAGAGTAACTATTGAGTCATCTCCAGTCTCCACTTTCTTACCTCCCAATCTCATCTCCACCACTTCAATCAAGCTTCTAGTTTTTCCATTTTCTCATCAAGGTCATCAGTAATCTGATGTTGCCACATCCAATGGACACATCTGTGCCTCCATCCTACTGAGACTTTTAGCAACATTTAGCTTTATTGATCAACACCTACTTCCCGAAACACTTTCCTCTCTTGTCCTTAGTGTCACCTACTTTCCTAATTTTCTTCTTACCTCACTAGATTTTTTTATTCCACTCTTAAACCCCTTTGTTTCTACTCAATCTCTGAACTTTGGAATGATCTTGGATTTTTTCCTTTTTGGTTACCTACATTTATTTCCCAGGTGATTTCACCTGAGTCTCTCATTCTAGTCACTTTTACCAGCTGAGTATAGATCCCTGACTGGCCTCATAGTCTTTAAAGAGACAAGCAAGGATGATTCCAGGCAGAAATTAGGTTGCACTTAATCAAGCATGCTGCTGCTGCTGCTAAGTCACTTCAGTCATGTCCGATTCTGTGCAACCCCATAGACGGCAGCCCACCAGGCTCCCCCATCCCTGGGATTCTTCAGGCAAGAACACTGGAGTGGGTTGCCATTTCCTTCTCCGATGCATGAAAGTGAAAAGTGAAAGTGAAGTCGCTCAGTCGTGTCCAACTCTTAGCAACCCCATGGACTACAGCCTACCAGGCTCCTCCATTCATGGGAATTTCCAGGCAAGAGTACTGGAGTGGGGTGCCATTGCCTTCTCTGTAATCAAGCATACTCCCCACCAAAACCAGACAGCGTTCCCAGGTCACATCCTCAAGTTCATCCCCATGCCCCCTTCTCCCCGAGTAATAGTCTTTCCTCAGTCAGGACATCACACAGGCTTGTCCAGAGCTATCCTTTCTGTTTAGTGTTCATGGTTCCACTCTGAAGCTCCGGAAGTACCTCTTCCCTCCTCTCCCAAGTCCACTTCCTATCACAGAATATTTCAAAGTTAAATCCAACACAGCCGATTCTAATTTACACAGATCTCCTGATTCTGCATCCAGGATTTTTTTCTATTATGTCAAGCTGCCTCTCAGACTCTTGCTGATAAGTTTCATTTTATGCTACTCTATGTAGGTCTTTTGCATGAAATTCTTATCCTCCACCCACCACCCTCCCTTCCCCACCAAAATAACTGACCACCCATGCATGGCTCCATAACACTCTTATGCATCGTGGCATAGAGTTTGTTTTTCTAAACAAGTAAAACAAAAAGCTTTGCTTAAAAATAATAAACATGTTATACTCATGCATATCAGCAATATTTTAAAGCAAGATTTGTTTTCTCCTGTTTTCCTTCACAACAATCTATTACTATGTCAGATTTCAAAACAAAAGCTAGTTTCCACAGGAAGGGAAAACAGGTCAAGGGAAACAAGGAAGAAAGGAATACTGTTTGCAAGGTTTAGATTTGAAGTTTTACATAGCTTTCCCAGAAACAGTGACTGTTATTGGCACTTTACTACTTTTAATCCTGAGCATGAAATTCAAACTTCTATGGAAACAAAACTATGTAACTATGAACAAAACAAACAACACATTGGTCCCTTCCTGGTGTGAACTTTGGATACATTTGGCAGCTCTTTCAAATTGTGAGTAATGTATCTCTCCTTCTCTAGCCACTTTAAAAAGGTCAGATTCTAAACTGTCAGGAAGGATTCAAGTGACAACTAAACTAAAATAAGGTATAAAGAAAGGTCTCCTTTCATGTTTCTCAAAGCATGCTCTACTGACAATGCCTTGGGTAGTAATTATGTTTATGATGAAGTCTATACTTTTGTTTGGGTTATGAATCATTTATTTATGATTTTTAACAGGAACCAGACATTGCCTCATTACCGTCTTGTTCAAGAAACATGTCTTGTAATGAATTTTGGTAAGGTAAACTTTTTTCCCGTTAGGCTAGGACGGGTGTTAAAAATTAAAAGTGAGATTATTTAGATGATCTGTTTAAGTCAGTGGTTCTAGGTCTATAAATCTGTGGCCATATGTGTGTTCAGGCACTAAGTCGTGTCCAACTCTTTGCGACTCCACAGACTGTAGCACACCAGGCTTCCCTGTCTTCACTGTCTCCCAGAGTTTGCTCAAATTCATGTCCATCAGATCTGTGGCTGGTAAGTATTAATTTATTTTTTATCAGAAATTCTGAGACTACATAAGAAAGAAGTACTGGAGCAATCAGATTCCTGAGCCTAACTGACCATCCCTGAACTAGGCACAGAGCAAGGTACCACAGAAACTATGTTCCCACTTTGGGTACCTCAGAGGATACAGATATAGATTACATAGGCTTGTCCAGAGTACCACATCAATTTGCTACTTGATCTTGGCATTTAAGGTATATTCTTAAGCCATGAGTTCAGTTAATTAGTGGACTGTTAATATGATAAAGGCAGTCATGATCCTGAGTGGCCTAAATGTTTCAAGATGTCAGTTCCACCTTATACCAGCTATGTGACTTTAGACTAATTGATTAATCCCTTAACTTCAATTTCTTCTTCTGAAAATCAGAGTGCTGACAAGTAACCTCAGCAAAACTGCAGTCTAGACTTAATAAGTCTAGACTTAAACATGCAAATACATGTTTGTATCTGGTTCCCAATAAATGTTAGTTCCTTTCCCTTATATGAATTTAAATCAGGAATCAGTGGCAGATTCTATCATATCACAACTGCTTACTGATTCATGTGGGTAATCACAAGAGATTCACTTATGTACTGCCTCTTCAGAGACAAAAAGATTTCTAGGACTTTGGAGCTAATGATAAGAACCTCCATCTTATATCCATTTCATGGATAGAATGCACAGCTTACAAATGCTGTTGAGGCAGTGGCGGCAGTGGGAATGGGCCAGGGCTGGGCGGAGGTCAGACAAGATGGCAGGCATGGAGACCGAGCTGGTATCCCTGATCCCGGTATCGCTGCCCACCGATGATCCCCTGTTCTTCATTTTATCCTTCTTGGACTACAGGGACCTAATCAATTGTTCCAACATCAGTCAAAGTCTTAGTTAGCTATCAAGTCATGATCTGCTGTGGAAAAGACACTGCAAAAAATAGTGGCCGATATCTGAGGAGGACAAAGCACAGAAGAGTCAGTATTGGCAATTCCTCTTCGTTGATACTTGCTTTGATGTAGGAAGGTATAAGGACCATAATGATGCTATTAAAAAGGCCTGGGATGGTCTCAAGAAATATTTGAACCCAGATGTCCTCAGATGTTTATTCTCTAAAAGAGGGTGGGTAATCAAAAAGGAAGATATAGAAGCTCTGGTTCAATCCCTGGGTTGGGAAGATCCCCTGGAGGGCACGGCAACCCACTCCAGTATTCTTGCCTGGAGAATCTCGCCTGGCAGGCCATAGTCCATGGATAGCAAAGAGTCAAACACGACTGAGCAATTTAGCAAGCAAGCAATAGATGCTGTAGAAGCTCAGATGAGTTGCAAGCTTCCTGATTATCATCCACAATGGGCAGAAGTCAGTTGTTCCTGGTTTGTTGAGAAGCATGATGCTGTCTAATCACTATTATTCTGAGGATTTTTAGACTTTCATATAGCTTCTGGAGGCTTCTAGCAGAGATAGGGACTGAAATATTGTCTCCCTTTAACTTTTTGCATATATATTGGTTTCAGTCAATACATATAGCAATGGAAACTGCAGAGAGCCAAAACAAAAATGAAATCTGCTAATATCCAGACCAAATGGCTCAGAATCCAGCTGCTATTGACAGGTTCAAGTGTGACTTCTACTGACTGGTTTACTTCTTATGTCAACAATGTTGTATTGCGGGGAGGGCTTCCCTATCATCAGAGACCACATTTTCAGGTATGTTCATGACCCAGTGTGTGTAGCAATGACTGGGGATATTACAGTTCCAGTTTCCACATTGTCTCTGCCAGAATTTAGTTCTTTACATCCACCCCACTGTTTCTTCACATACCAAATCAGGATTGAAATGTCAAAAGATGCACTTCCTGAGAAGGCTTGTAAGTTAGATCATTGCTACTGGAGAATAACCAATGCTGAAGATGATGTGCAAGAAGTTCAAGGATCTGAAGTAGTTGGTGAATTTCCAGTCATCAGTCCAGGCTAGGTATATGAATACACAAGCTGTACCACATTCTCTACAACATCAAGCTATATGAAGGGATAGTATACCTTCCATTTTCTTTACCTGAAGAGCAAAATCTTTAATGTTGTCATTCCCCGATTACATATGGCATGTCTGACATTCATGTATAGCTCAATTGGAAATGGCTTCTGATGAATATAAAGACATGGAAGAGGAAGAAGAGGGGGAGAAGGAAGATGATGATAAGAATCAGCAGATAAGGATGAATCTTATGAAGATGTCCAGGAGGAGAGACAGAGAAGTCTTTGATGTTATCATTTGAAGACATCAATGTTCTCACTTTTTTTTTTTTTTTTTAAGCAAATTGACTTCACTGGTGGCTCAGATGGTAAAAAATTCGCCTGCAGTGCAGGTGACCTGGGTTTGATCCCTGGATTGGGAAGATCCTCTGGAGAAGGGAAGGGCTACCCACTTCAGTATTCTTGCCTGGAGAATTCCATGGATAGAGGAGCCTAGTGGGCTACAGTCCATGGGGTCACAAAGAGTCGGACATGACTGAGCAATTAACACTAACATTTCCACTGCTGATGAAGACCTGGGGTGAATTCTCAATAATGTAAATAAATTGTTCTCAGCTTATAGCAATAAAACTAGCATGAAATATTGTGCCAGGCCCTGGGTTCTAAGCAACACTACTTTAGGAATTGGATTTGTGTTTTTGAGGTAGAGGAGGAAATGGGAATCTTTTTTTTTTTTTCTTGAAGTCAATGGGAGAATAGTTCTCTACTAAGAAACAGACATTTCTTTGTTTAAAAATTTTATACTTATAAAAACATGTAAGTGGGAGAAAATTGTTTTGAATAAAGAATTAAAATGAAGCAGAAATACCTGGTTGTTTGTCCTTTCTTAGACAATCTGTCCTTGAATTTAGAGTTTTCATCACAACAACCTTGCTTTAAAGTCTATCAGTACTTGACCTTGAATTTGGTCTTCAACTCTACCAACCTTGAATTTAAGTCTTCATCATTATGACCTTTATCATATTGTTCACAGATGCATCATTTTTGAGGGGCAGTTTGTAAAAGTATCTATTGTGTTGTTTACTAACAAAAGATTTTCTCAATGTCTCATGTAGTTTAAATTTGTAAATACTGCTACTGTTTTGTGTACCCTTCAGTGATTCCTAGATATTTTATACTCACAGGGAACTAACTGACTAAATAGCTTGAACACTGGTTGTTTGTCCTTTCTTAACTATCTAACCCTGTGATAAGTGACATGAATTTTATGTTAAGATTCAGTATGTTTTCCTGAAACATGGATTTCTTTGTAATTATAAAATTGAGAGCTTGGAATGAAATCCTCCAAGTGTCAAAAGTTCACATTTTGAAAACAAGTTTTAGTTCCTTCCGATCCTGTATTCTGGGTAGACTATTTCCCATAAACTAGTATTAACAAGAAAAAAAATATATTGTTGACCTAAAATAATAAAAAATATTAAGGCCATTGTAATAGGAAAGAATGCTTGTGGACTCAGCTAGATTTTTTAAACTCGATTTAGTCAGTTTGTAGTAGCACTGAGCTTACTAAAGTGAACTTCAGAGAAAAGAGAAGGAAGTGGTTATTTCAGCTGCAAAAAACAATGATGATGAGAACACAGAAGAAAAAAAGATGAGACCAGAGCAAACAAAAAGTTTATCAGAATGTTCCTCTGGCTTCACTGATATGTACGCTGTAGATGCTGCACTAGTTAGAACAATGCTATTTCCAATCCAGGCTCCTGCCCTGAGCATGACTGCTCTCACTGGAGTGAACGTGGAAGGATGGGAGTAGAAACCAATCCAGTGAGGTCCTGGATTCAATAATACACACAAAAATCAATTCTAGGAGATTTAAATATTTAAGTATACAAAATTACTGGAAGACAACACCAAAGACAATTTTTCCAAGTGGTAGTTAAATTTGGCTATGTACAATTTAAAATTTGGTAACATATATGACAGACAAGGAGTCACTGACACTAAAATATAAAGCATATACAAATAAATAAGAAAAAAATGATTACAGTAATGGAAAAGCAGAAAGAAAAATAAGTAGAAAATTCCCAAAAGAGAAAGTTACAAGGGCCAAGATTTATTTTTTAAAAGTTAAACCACACTATTAGTCAAACAAAATGCAAATTATAGGAACTAGAAAACATTGTACCTACCAAAGTTGCTAAAAGATTTTAATATTAATGCCTAGAACAGATGACAGTAAGATATAAACAACAATAATATTTGAGGCGGGGAGTTTGACAAATTTATTAAGAAGCTACAAGTGATTCATCTTTTGACTCAACAAATCTACTTTTTGTAATCCATTCTAATAAAATAATCATGATTGTACACAAAATTTTATCCATAAAAATGTTCAATTGGCAATATTTATAATATCAAAAGGGGCTTCCCTATTGGCTCAGAAGGTAAAGAATCCTCCTGCAATGCAGGAGATCTGGGTTTGATCCCTGGGTTGGGAAGATACCCTGGAGGAGGGCACAGCAATCCACTCCAGTATTCTTTCCTGGAGAATCCCCATGGACAGAGAAGCCTGGTGGGCTATAGTCCATGAGGTCACAAAACGTCGGACACAACTGAGTGACTAAGCATAGCACAGTATATAATATTAAAAAACTAAAAACAAGTGTCCTAAAATACAGATTGCTAATTACATTATGTTACATTTATACAACAAAGTTTGAGTAAACTCCGGGAGTCGGTGATGGACAGGGAGGCCTGGCGTGCTGCGATTCATGGGGTCGCAAGGAGTCGGACATGACTGAGCGACTGAACTGAACTGAACAGAACTGATACAATAAAGGTGTATGCAACCATCAAAAATGATGCTGTAGAATATTTAATAACATAGGAAGTTCATAATTGACTGCTAAGTAAAGAAAATTTTTAAAAAGCTATGAAACAGTATGGATAGCATTCTTCCATAAAAGAAGGAGCAACCCAGAAGACTAGGTAGGAAAAACAGTTTGCTTCTTGGGTATCTGCGTGGAGTCATTTGTAAAAGTTGTTGCAATACTGTGTTGAGAGGAATTCAAAAGGTACATAGGGCTCAGGGAGAAGAGCTTTGGTTCAATCAACAATATCTGGTGGCTACATCCATTCAACAGTGTACTGCTACAATATCTTGAAGTTAAGGATTTTTATTCACTCATTCATTACTTAATAGCTATTTATATTATAATTTTCCTATGTATTCAGGGTGGTGGTGGTAGTTTAGTCGCTAAGTCGTGTCCGACTCTTATGACCTCGTGGACTATAGCCTGCCAGGCTCCTCTGCCCATGGGATTCTCCAGGCAAGAATACCGGAGTGGGTTGCCATTTCCTTCTCCAGGGGACCTTCCCAACCCAAGAATCAAACCCGGGTCTCCTGCAATGCAGGCAGATTCTTTACCAACTGAGCTATGAGGGAAGTCCTATGGATTCAGGGGGAAAGTGCTAAAGTATTCAACAATGTTGGAACTGTACATTTGAGATCACATGGTAACTGTGAAAACCTGAAGGTGAAAAAATAAATCTCTTTATTCATTCATTTTTATTTAACAGTTACTCATACAGAGTTTCCTATGTGCTGAGCACGATGCTAAAGGCTTCAGAAATATTTAATCATTTTTTTCTCACAACAATCATATGATATAATATACTATTATTATTCCCACTTTACAAAGAATAGGTTAGGTGACTTGCCCAAGGTCAGAGAGCTACTGAGTAGCAAAACTGGGATTCAATCCCAGGAAGTCTGTCTCCTGAGTAGGTCACCACATTATTATGTACAGCACCTTGCACAATATATGGACCATTGTTGCTGTCGCTGTTTAGTCACTAAGTCATGTCCAACTCTTTGCAACCCCATGGACTGTAGCCCACCAGGCTCCTCTGCCCATGGAATTTTTCAGGCAAGAATACAGGATTGGGTTGCCATTTTCTTCTCCAAAATGATGCTGAAGAAGACTCCTGAGAGTCCCCTGGACAGCAAGGAGATCAAACCAGTCAATCCGAAAGGAAATCAACCCTGAATACACACTGGAAGAACTGATGCTGAAGGTAAACTCCAATACTATGGCCACCTGATGTGAAGAATCAACTTACTGGAAAAGACCCTGATACTGGGAAAAACTGAGGACAGGAGGAGAAGGGGGTGACAGAGGATGAGGTGGTTGGATGGTATCACTGACTCAATGGACATGAGTTTGAGCAAACTCCGGGAGACAGTGAAGGACAGGGAAGCCTGGCGAGCTGCAGTTCATGAGGTCGCAAAGAGTCAGACACGATTTAGCAACTGAACAACAGCAAGGATAAGTTTTAAACCTTAAATTGAGGACCAGAACATATAAGATGTTAAATAAATATAGAAGGTGAGAGAGACAGATTCATGCCAGAAAAAAATTAGTTGAGGATTTATTTCAAGTCCAAGAATAAAAATGTAGCAGCTAAAAAAACTAATAATTTTTCAGACTTCATTAATAGAAAAGAAGTAAAGGAGAGAAATGAAAGGGAAAAAATCTAAAATTGATTGATTGTCTACTGGGTGCTAGGTAGTTTATATATGGAGAGAGTTTGTTGCTTAATCACTAAATTGTGTCTTACTTTTTTGCAACCCCATGGACTGTAGCCTGCCACACTCCTCTGTCTATGGGATTTCCCAAGCAAAAATACTGGAGTGGATTGCCATTTCCATATAAATCTCAATTAAATCGCTTGGAGGAAGGGATCTGTGGGAGACTGGTTGCATATTGACTTCAGTGGCTCCCCTCCATTCACATGCATTGCTGTGTGACTTTGTACCTCTTCCTTCCTTTCCTCTCCCCCTGCTGCCCCATCAAGTGGTAGAATCTTCATTTTCTGAATTTCAGCTGAATTTTCTTTGGCCAAAGAATGCAACCAAAGCAACATCACGCCAGTTCTGACTCCAGGTCTCACAAGGCCCTATGTGCTTCCATGCTGCTTGTTTTGGAACCCTGCTAGTCACCCTATGAGTAAGTGTGGACTCACTTGCTAGAAGATAAGAGACCATTTATGTCATCACAGCTGAAGTCATCCTAGATCAGTCAACCCACTGAGTTCAGATACATAAGGGAGTTCAGCCAAGTTCAGCCAACACTACCATATAGTCTCTTGATAAATAACATGTGGTTATTGCTTTAGTCATTAAGTTTTGAGTGATTTGTTAACATGGCAATAGTCATATGACACAGCATTTTTTGGTTTGTTTTATAAAAGCAAAAACTGAGACTGAAAGAAATATTTTACCCAAAAGCACCAAATTTTTAAGTCTAACTGGGAAGTCAAATCCAAACTATTTCATTTCAAAGCTCAGCCTCCTAACACTACCATCAAACGTATAATGGTCAGATATTAGAATAACCATCTCACTGACCTCTGCAATAAACTCTCTACACAAGAAGTACTATATTTAATTCTACACACTTAAAATGAATCCAGAAGAAACTAAAAATAATTTTATAAACTCTACAAGAAAAACAAGGGAAAGGAGGGTTTGCTTAGGTTGGAAAAGATAAAACTGAAGAAGGACATAAAGAGAAGGGTAAATTATTTTCTGTTGCTCCTGTCTCACCTATTGTGATTCCTTCAGGAAACAAGCTCCCCAAACACGGAAAGATACCTATAGACCCTTGGGCCTATCATTGAATTCAGGTGAACTCTCAGTCTTGTGGTGTTTATCACACAAGGGTCTTCTTGACCTTCACAGGCTCGCTTTGAGCTTCTAGATAGTCCTTCCCAAGACCATCTCTGTTTATGATCACACTGTCCTCAGCTTGATTGTTTTCTTAAATCCTTTACCAAGTAACATGTCTACCAGCTTGACTTGGCCTCTGAAACTTGACTCTTCCCTCTACAATGATGTAATAAGGAAGTTCCTCCATACCACAAACACATACACTTTTTCTTACCTGGCCTTGCTCCAGAGATAATGGCCAAAAATGACAGAATGTAATAGGATTTTATCATAATAAAAGAGAGTTATATCTAACAATTAGATTTGTCAAATAAAAGGATTGACCCTTCATGATCAAATGAAGACCCAATCATAGGAAGCATGGTATGTTGCATAAGGGAACACTCTTTATGTGATAACTTGGGTAATACAAGCTGTTGAAACAAATACCAAGTTTCTAGTAGCTTTAAAGAATATAATATTATGTCTCACTCTTGTATTAATCAATGAGAGTGTTTCTAATGGACTGGTAGCTTTCCTTGAAGTGGTGATTCAAGGACCAAGTCCTGTCTTGTGCCTCCACTATCGCCATCCTCGGAAACACCGAGGGTTATTTTTGTTTTCTGTAATACAGCCAGAGATGAGGGAGGAAACAGAAGATGGAAAAAGTACCTACTTCTTAACTACCTCGGCCAACCTCAGCGTGTGCCAGATTCCATTAGTGAGAGATAGTCACATGTCCCCACTGAAGTATAAGACGAATTGGGAAATGCAGCCCTTGGCCACTTCCAATAAGCCACTGCCCAGTAATTACTCCTCACTCTGAAAAGGGAATGCAAATCTTTGGTGAAGAGTCAATCGCCACTACTGCCCCTGGATAATAAAACAAATGGGCTTTAAGTTCTATTATAACTCCAGTTTTCATGACTCTCAACTTTCATAAAGTTTCAGCATAAGAAATATCTACTTGCATTTAACTGCAAATTCTTCAAATTTCTAGTCTGAACACATTGATCACAAGCTCTTTTATTAGACCTTCAGGACTTACTGACTAAATAGCAAGAAGAATGTACTCCTCTAAACTCTGCATGCCCAGAACATATAGTAACTGCCCAAGAAATATTTGTTGAATAAATGAATATATGTTATCCAGGGTTACCCACACAAAATGAACCTGAATTCTCCCTTGAATTCAATGTCAGAGATGTTTGTTTATTAAGATAAATTTCTATACCTGTCTGCTCCTACCACGTTAAGCTAGTGATGGTTCTGTGAACATGTAATATTATGGTCCTTCTATACACGTTCAGATACAGCTTCCTTTGCCTAGATTAATCTATCCCCATATTCACCTGGAAAATAGCCTTTCCCTTCCTCAAGAGTTGGTTCAAGCTTTTCTAGTAAGCAGCCTGAGGTGACCTCTAAAAATGGTATGGTATTCACTTGACCCAGAAAATCCCACAAAATCATGCAAATCAAGAGGCTCAAATCTTCATGTTCACTTTAAGAATACTTGTGAAACTGCCCAGGCCATTAAGAATATGCAATCTGAAAAGCCACCAAATATCTGCAGGATGTCACCTCAAAGAAGCAACATGTGCCATTCTGTCGTTACAGTGGTGGAGTTGGTAGTCTTGCACAGGCCAAACAGTGGGGCTGGACACAGGGTCAGTGGCCTAACAAGAGAGCTGAATTTTTACTGCACATGCTCAAAAATGCAGAGTAATTATGAACTTAAGGCCTTAGATGTAGATTTGCTAGTCACCCAGGTGAACAAAGCCCCTAGGATGCAGCGCAGGACTTACATAGCTCATCGTCGGATCAACCCGTACATAAGCTCTCCCTGCCACACGGAGGTGATCCTTCCTGAAAAAGAGCAGATTGTTTCTAAGCCAGAAGAGGTGCTTCACAGAAGGTATCTTCACAGAAGAAAAAGATATCACAGAAGAAACTCAAGAAACAAAAACTTATGGCCCAGAAATAAATGCTGCAAAAAATAAACTCAAGTAAAAGTAAACAAACAGACAGTCAGCTCAAGAATATCTCTCCTCCACGTACTTCCTCCCCTGTGCTTCCATTGCACCCATTACAATTCTTATTCTAATCTATGGAAATTATTTATTTATTTATTTCTGTCTCCCCATTAGATTATAAACCATTTAAAGGTAGAAATCATGGCCTTTCAGCTTTACATTATCAACATCTTGACCACTGTCTGACCTGATCAGAGATGCTCAATTAATACTCTTTAAACAAATTATCATTGCTTTAATGTATTCCATACCTAAATAAAAAACATATTAGCATTTGAAGAATGATACACTTCAATGATATATCTCTCACTTCTTGTCCCCTGAACACAAAGTAGGCTGATCTGTTGAGACAAATCAGAGTAGATATTAACAGGGGAAAATCCTCAATGTGGTATTTAAGTTGGAGAGCTTCTAATTTCATTCATATTACAATATGTACATCTCTCAACATAATAATACATTCTCTCTTGGGTTCTATTACAGTTTCAAGCTGACTTGGACACCTAACTAGATATTAACTAGTATTTTGTCTGCATGATAATCACTTCAGCAGAATTAATTTTAGTATTTTGTATGGGTACTACAGTATTTATAAAGCTGAGTCACTTACCTTCAACTGAAATCTTTAATTTTTCAGATACTATAAGAGGAGACAAGAAAAAAAAATTAGCTGGAAGCCCATGGGGTCCCTGATACCTACCATACTTACTTTACTCATCAAAGTCATAACATCAACCTAGTAAGAGATAAGCATTATTATCATCATTTTAGACATGAGCAATCTAAGCTTTAGAAAGCTTAACATTGTTAGAGCCAAGATCCAAGTTCAGATCCATCAGGCTCTGTGGTAGGCTGAACAATGAGCCCCTCCCCCACTCTCACCCCTCCATCAAAACGTCCATGTCCAACCCACCAGAGCCTTATATGGCAAAAATGATGTGACTAAGGATGTGAGATTTGGACGTTACTCAGGATTACTGGTGGGCCCTAAATGTAATCAGAGCCCTTGTAATTGAAAGAAAGAATTTGTCTATTGTAGAGGAAAAGGCTTCCCTGGTGGCTCAGACAGGAAAGAATCCACCTGCAATGCAGGAGACCTGGGTTCAACCCCTTGATCAGGAAGATCCCCTGGAGAAGGGAATGTCAACCCACTCCAGTATTCTTGCCTGGAGAATCCCATGGACAGAGGAGCTTGCTGGGCTACAGTCCATGGGGTCATGAAGAGCACACCCACAGAGGAAAAGGTATGGCGACCTTGAAGGCAGAGTTTAAAGTGATATATCCAGGGAATGCTGGGGTACTCGAGAAATGAAAGTGGTAAGGAACAGATTCTCCCCTGAAGCCTCCAGAAAAAAACAGGACTGCTGACATCTAGCTTTTGGCCTCTAAGATGTCTTTTGATCTTGGGAACACTAGAACACCAGAAAACAAATTTGCACTGTTTACATTTGTGTAATTTGTTGCTGTAGCAACAGGGACCAAATACAGACTTCAAACTTTGAGAAAACCTACATAAATTAATTCAGCGCAACAGACACTACATAAGACAGAGTACTTAAACACCTCCCCATCAGGAAAAGTCAACCACTCGAGAAGTGTTAGACCAGATAGGGGAATTCCAAATACGAACACCCTCCAAGAACACTTGAGCCATCCTTATGACTATTCCACAGGAAAATGTGTTACTCTTTAGCCAAGTACTCCAACACATCTTCCCAGTTTGGAGGAAGGAATAGTGTGAGAGCCAGTCACTCAGGTAGCCAAGCCATAAAACCTTGTAGAGCTAAATCAAAACTCTGAACTGAATCCACAAACCTGAGGTGGCCAAGACAAACCTCAGTAGAACTAGTTGTACTTCCAGTAGCAAAACATTTTTAAACAAGGGCCATAGTACATTTCCAATTCTTGGGGCAAAGCCTTGCATATATCCTACAGTAGCCCAGGACTGGAATTTACCAGAGAATAAGTAACTCAGGGGGGAAAAAAAGCTTGCAAAATCTATGCCTAGCCCAGATGGAAAAACCAAGCTACTGGCTTTGAGGCAGTAAAACCTCGTGCCAGCAACAGTCTCCTCCAGGATTACATTTGGCACAAGAATGAGAATTATAGTTTGAATTACATGCACTTTTCCAATGCAAATAAGTTCTACCATGGAATGAAAGAAAGTTTGCTTATCTCTTCTGTTGCTCACTGAGAGAGTTCTCACTGACACTCAGGCTGCTGGCCAGCGTCTCCCTCTCACGGGAAGGGTCCCAAGGAGGCAACAACGGCCAAAGACAAGAGAGAAGCGAAACTCCTGAATAAAGTTTGCTTTTGTTTTCCTGCCCTCCTTTGATCTTGATAGACATTTCAGCATGAAAAACTTTCAGCACTAGTTTTCTGAAATATTTAAAAAAATAAAGTTCAGAGGTAAAATCAATAATATTAGTAATAGGGACTTCCCTGGTGGTTCAGTAGTTAAGATTTCACCTTCTAACGCAGGGGTTGCAGGTTTAACCTGCAGTGCAGGTCTAATGCACTGGTTTGGGAGCTGAGACCCCACCTGCCACATGGCCAAAATTCCAAAACATAAAACAGAAACAGTTTTGTAACAAATTCCGTAAAGATTTTTCAAATGGTCCACACCAAAAAAAAAAAAATCTCAAAAAAAAAAAAAAATCAAAAAATAATAATAATAAACTTCCCTTGGTAAGGGAAGTTTCCCTGATGAGGTGGAAGCTCATGATGAGTATAATCTGACTGACAAAAATATGAATATAATGAGAATGTGACTGAAATCTAAAGCAATTTTAACAGCAAATATGGAAAGCAATAATAATATTTTCTAGAATCCCTTAATGAAAAAGCCGTCCTCGAATTTTATTCACTCATCAATCTCCCTGAATCTTCTGAATTGTGGGTATAAGAATTGTCAGAAATCCCATGAACCATATCTTAATGACTTAAATGATCTTTACAGTGACTTTTATTTCAGATCAACTATGTCAGAAAATGTCTCCCTAATGTTCATTAAAATCAAGTCAATAGGTAGTAATTGAGCATCAGTGATTCACAAAATGCTACGAGAGATACAACAGTCAAAGTCAGTGTCCTCTCAGGGTTTATAAACTATGGAAAAGAAATGACAAAAATACATAAAATAGTCAATAACACAGTTTAAAATGTGGGTCAAAAAATAGAAACACATCACAAAGTAGTATCTGATTAGTCAACAAATGATTCTATAGGAACGGCCACCAGAGGGTTTAAAGCAGAGATCATATTAAGACTGCAAGCCTAGAAGGAAACCAGGGAATTCAGTTGTTTCTATCATGTTACAGAGTGGGAGAGTCCAGGAGTTAAATGGTGCAGGCACTAGAGTCATTCAGACCAAATGTCAAACCCCAGTTCCACCACTTACCAGGCATCAGATCTTGGAAATTACTGAAACACTCTGAGCCTGTTTATCTTCTGTAAAACGTGGATCAAACCTGCCTACCAAGATTGCATTGAAGGTAAAGTGAGAAATGTATGTAAATAAAGTAGCTGTTCAGTAAGTATGAAAACTTTTCCTGTGGTAGTGGTTATTTAGTCTTCAATAAAAACTTTCTCTGTGATTGTCTTAACAGACTGTTATTCTCCACAAACCTAAACATCCCTTTTATTTCAGAGGTGTCATGGTGAACCTGTCACTCCCTAGTAAGCTATGGATTTTCAGCTTGATTGTCACAGATGCCATACAGAAAGTGTCCTTCCTCACTGAAACATTTTTTAAAACTCTTGTCATTGCCACAGGACACAGAGAAGCTATATATACATTCAATTTTGTCATTTGCATTTTCTATATTAACTCTTCTGAAATAGGAATGTGGCTTGTAAGTGATAATCACAGAAACTTGCCAGGAATACCATTTTTTAAATAAATGTTTCTCTTAAGATGGTAGCTTATTTTTCAGTTGATGGCACCTTGGCATGAAGGACACACGGTCATGACACTGGAGAGAATGAAGCTTCCAAACACAAAGGAAGTCAGTTAGTCAGTTCAGTCGCTCAGTCGTGTCCGTCTCTTTGTGACCCCATGAACTGAAGCATGCCAGGCTTCCCTGGCCATCACCAACTCCTGGAGCTTGCTCAAACTCATGTCCTTTGAGTCAGTGATGGCATCCAACTATCTCACTCTCTGTCGTCCCCTTCTCCTCCTGCCTTCAATCTTTCCCAGCATGAGGGTCTTTTTCATGAGTCAGGTCTTTGCATCAGGTGGCCAAAGTATTGGAGCTTCAGCTTCAACATCAGTCCTTCCAATGAATATTCAGGACTGATTTCCTTAAGGATTGACTGGTTGGATCTCCTTGTAGTCCAAGGGACAGAAAGGAAACGTGGGCTCAAGATTAGAAGCAAAAATTCATGGACTTAATGTCACAGAATTACAAACTTAGAAATTGTTAAAATGGTAACTTTTATGGCACATGTATTTTATTACAATAAAAAAAATTCAAAGAATATGTAACCATTTCCTGGATTAACAAGTCAATATTGTGCAAGGGAACTAGCACTGTGTGGGGTGCATTAGAAAAAATCAAAGCCTTCTATAGAAATAGACTGATCCTCTGCCCTCCAAGACTGTTCTTTGAGGAAGAACATATGCATAGCCTAAGACATCACTACAGTTAGTCATCCATGCTCTAGAGAAAGACATGATCATTCCCACAGTGGTGAACCTGGATAAGAGTAAATAGAAACCCAAAGGAGATGATGGTCAAAACTCATCTCTTAGCCCTGTTAGTCAAAGGTCATCACCAGTTCACTTAGTGCAGAAGACCTACAGAATGGTATTGGAATCCACTACAGATACTTCAGGGTGTTTTATTGCTCTGGGAATGGCTCTTGAGAGCAGAATCAATCAGGACAACACATAAATCCTTCTAGAAAACCAAGCCACCCCATTCAGTGAGCCCTGCCACTATTTACAAATAGTGAAACAGGTCCTGGTAGTTCAGTATTCTACAACTGGAGCTGGTGCTGCTGGGTCAGAAAGGATTCACACTGTGGTTAACTCCTCCATGCCTCACTTAGTATATGCTACAATATGAAATGTTCAGGACTGGACATTGCTTAGAAAACTTGGCACTCAAAGCGGCCAATGACCAAGTCAGTCTCTATAAGGGGAAATTTTGTTGCAGTTATTAGTAGTCTTCAGCCCTTATTCCTACCTTCCTTACATCACACTGGTATAGCTGGAGACGAGGCTGAGAAACATCCATACTGCAGCTCACCACGTGCACCCTTTTACAGAGAGTCTCCTTTGAAGTAGACGCTCTTTGGACAGCACACATGTGGGTCTCACCTTGGAGTCCAATCCAAGGGTATCATTCACCTTCCTCTTCCTACCTCCAGCTGCCTCCAGGCACCTCAGCAGTCCATGTCAGCCGGTATCAGGAGAACCATCTGCAAACCAGACTCAAGCTTTCCCCTTTACCTGAATGCAGCCAACACCCCCATGAAGTCACAATTGTGGGTGCTAAAGGCACAATGGCAAAAACAACGACAGCAACCGAAATGTCAAGAAATGGACATAAATGGTTAAATATAGTATACGAAATGAAATAAAATTCATTTACAATAATGTAACAAATAATGAGATAATTTTTATAACAGGTATAGGGCTGGGTTTTTGTCTTTTGTCCTTGCTATAAGGTTAAGTGTGAACATACACGTTAGGAAACAGTGATTATTTATGGTATGTACACACGCGCATCCCAAGTCACTTCAGTTGTATCCAGCATTTGTGACCACATGGGCTGTAGCCCACCAGGCTCCTCTGTCCATGGGTTCTCCAGGCAAGAATACTAGAGTGGGTTGCCATGCTTTTCTCCATGGGTGGGATCTGGGTGGGATCTTCCCCACCTAGGGACTGAGTCCTGGTCTCTTGCATTAGGCACGTGGGTTCTTTACTCCTAGCTCCACCTGGGAAGCTCTATTTATAGTATACAATTTAAAATATGCAAATAAGCAGAAAAAAAGAAAGGTAACATCTCCTAATTTCCCATCTCACACACAAAACTCTCAATGTGTGCAGAGACTAACCTATCAGAAACTTTGGAACAGCTCCTACCTCACAAAATCTGCCCTACTGATCATTAACTATATCCTTAGAAATTCATCATGCAGTCTTAAAGGCTTTTTTCAGTCTTGGCAGTCATAAAAAGGTACATTCTGTTCCTTTAAACCTGCTAACATCCTGTGGGTGTGGAGATGAGCTGCAGTGTTGGAGGGGAAATTTCGGGAAAGTAAAGAGAGAGAGAGTGGGCATGAGCAGAAATCTTATTGAAGGACAAATTTAATCAGAATTCAAACACAAAAACATTTCCGCAAGCTACTGTTTACTGCTGTTGAAGTCTTCTTTGTGCCCATGTTTAAGGCAAAATGATGACAAAAATACCAAGCTTATAAACGATACTACACTAGAGTCAGAAGTATGAACAAAAAGGGAAAACTGTCAAACACTTTAGAGGCGGGCAGGAGGCAGGAATGCGTTCTGCTTTATTGAACTGGGGCCAGAATGTTTTGTTTTGATTGCTCTCCTACTTCCTTCCTCATTTGTAACACATCCCTTATACTTAAAGCAGAAATTTCTGATCAAAATGTTGCAGCACCTACAAGGTCAAAAGAAGGTTCTCAGAGGATAGTCGTCTCAACCACCAACCATGAAGCAATCACCACAGCCCTGTGCCCCCAGTCCAGAGAGCATCACTTTCTGGAAATGAGGTACCAAGGAAGGAACAAAACTCCCCCGTTCTTCCTGTAAACCCAGTCAGAGGGGTTGGCCCTGGGCAGAGCTGGGAGGGAAAGGACTTGATGATCTGTGCCTTTCCATCTTCTCCTTCACTGCTCCTTTCCTGGAACCTTTCTCCAAAATCCACATCCCACATCCGTAGTCTACCAACAGCATCCCCAGTGATCCCCTTCTTATTTTTTCATGAGATAATTGAACTAAAAAAAAAAATTTCAAAACTTCCACATAAATTGCTAATGATATAATTCCAGACCTGTGGAGAAAGATATTTAAGATGGAAGACCCTCTCAAGAGAGTAACTTCAAAGTTCCCAGCATCTTGTTCCTCCACTGCCCCTCACAAACAGAGACCCTCAGTGACCTGGCAGAGAGCGCTCCTCCTCAGACTCAGACTTCACCAGAGAGCACTTGAGGTAGGATCTCCTGCTTTAAGACCACCTAAGGACCATTCACTTTCCCTTTTCACTTTCACACATTGGAGAAGGAAACGGCAACGCACTCCAGTGTTCTTGCCTGGAGAATCCCAGGGACGGGGGAGCCTGGTGGGCTGCCGTCTATGGGGTCGCACAGAGTCAGACACGACTGAAGCGACTTAGCAGCAGCAGCAGCAAGGACCTTTCTACCTGTATTCATCTGTCAGGGCTGTATTGCAGAATACCACAGCCTGGGTGACTTAAACAGAAACTAATTTTCTCACAATTCTGGGGGCTGGAAGTCTAACATTGAGGTGTTGACAGGTCTGTTTTCTCGAGATCTTGGCTTATAGATGGTCACCTTCTTGCTGTGTCCTCACATGGTCATCTCCTGTCCTAACTTCCTCTTCTTATAAAAATGCAAGTCCTACTGCATTAGGACTCACTCAAATGATTTCATTTTGCCTTAATTACCTCTTTAAAGACTCTATCTCCAAATACAGTTGCACCCTGATATCCTGGGAGCTAGGGCTTCAACATATGAGTTTTGAAAGAACACAGTTCGTGTATGTATAGTTATGGCTGATTTGTGTTGTATGGCAGAAACCCACACAACATTGTAAAGCAATTTTCCTCCAACTGAAAAATAAATTTAAAAAAAGAAATGGGAGTTCAACCCATCTCACTCTTCCATATTCAGAAAAGAATTTCAAAAAGCCACAGAAGGATAAAGCTGTTGTTCTTCAATATAGCTAGGAATGTTAAATCGGGCTTCCTTTACAGGGAAAAGCCCTAGCAGCTAAGGGATGGAAGAGATATTTAAAAAAAAAAAAAAGAAACCTGTTGGAAAGTTCCCAGCTGACTCAGCTCCAGGAGGAGAACATGAGAAGAAAACAAGAAATCACCCTGACCATGAACTTGCCATGACACTACCCAAAGGGAGCTGAGGGGTCTCCTTCATTGTCACCAGATAGTGCAGGATGCGAGCACCATCTAGGTCAGATGCATCAGGGACTTCGGACCTAAACCGTGAGTGAGACAGGCTGTGATCACCCAGGCTTGATGACTCAACAGAGTGAGCAGTCTGCTGTTTTCCCACACCAAGAAAGAACAGATGGCACTACTTTGGGGCTGTTTGTCATCTAAGGCAGCCACACCATTCTTTTTCCTTTTGTTTACTTTCCGTAACAATAACTATAACCCATATTGAACTCTCACTGCATAGCAGACATGGGGTTGATTGCTTTGTATACATTTTCTCACTTAACTGAGAAATGGAATATTTCCTGCCAAATCAGTAAACAAAGGATATCACAGTCATCAGCAATTGCAGTCACAGCACAAGGTGAGCTAGTGAGCCCTGAGGGAACTCAGGAAGGAAAGAATACCTGCCATCTAGCAGCCATCAGAACTGTAAACATTTGAATTGTGGTGTTGGAGAAGAGTCTTGAGAGTCCCTTAGACTGCAAGGAGATCAAACCAGTCAATCCTAAAGGAAATCAGTCCTGAGTACTCATCGGAAGGACTGATACTGAAGCTGAAACTCCAATACTTTGGCCATCTGATGTGAAGAACTGACTCGTTGGGAAAGACCCTCATGCTGGGAAAGATTGAAGGCAGGAGGAGAAGGGGACAACAGAGGGTGAGATAGTTGGATGGCATCACTGACTCGATGGACATAAGTTTGAGCAAGCTCTGGGAGTTGGTGATGGACAGGGAAGCCTGGTGTACTGCAGTCCATGGGACTGCAAAGAGTCTGACACGACTGAGCAACTGAACTGAGCACCCATCAGACTGCAGCCACTCCCTCTGGTGAGCCCCAAGGAAACTCTGGATGTGAAAACACAGGATACCGGCCCCAAATCACTGAGGTGCATATCAAAGGAATGATTTCAGTGAACCCAGACTCTTGCAGCTTCCTATACATAGAAAAGCACTAAATTCTTTAACTTGGGATATCTGGTTTTCATTACTTAATAATAATCTTTTGATGATCAGACTACCTGCCCTTTGTTACAAAACCTCTATATATAACCTGGCTCCTCTCCTTGCCTTCTCAGAGTAGCTCTCTCAGGGTTACTTGAATGAAATACTATCTCCCAGGTTTGAAGTTCTAAAAATTCCCACTGAATAAAACATAACTCTCAACTTTTAGGTTGTTAATATTTTTTAAGTCCATATAACCCTTACATTATTACCTTTATTTTAAATAGGAAGAAACTATCCAAGACCACACAGCTAGCAAGAAAGAGTAAGAGATGGTATTAGAACTAAGAATTCTGATGCCAGAGCCCTTAGTTACTTCTCTTTATCAATCCACCTTCAAGAGGCAATAGGATTTGGCTAGAATAGCGTAGCTGGAAGGAACCACAAGGAACATTTACAGAAGCCAGTGTTCAGATCCTAGCTCAATGACCATCTGCAAGCTATTTAATCTCTTTATACTCAGTTGTCTCCTATACAATCTAGGGATAATTTACAAAAAGTCCTATCAAATAACTCATAAATACTATTATTATTATTATTTTCTTTCTTAAAATTGTTTACATGATTAAACATGTAACAACACAAGCCAATGAAACTACACTAATACATAAAATAAAGTAATTCCTTGCATTGCACACTTACATTAATTAGTACTCCTAGTTTGAAGTTACCCTTTTAGTTCATTTTTCAGCAAAGGTGAAATATAGATGGGCCCTTCTTTTTCAGTCCCTTTTTAAAATCACTACTGATTGCTTATTAACATTCCATTTTCATTATCCCTACAGCCTCTCAATCCCTTAGGAAGACTCAGTGGATAATTTAAAATTCATGTTTAATTTATTATACATGCCTATAGCAATTTTTTTCATAGAGTGATCCTTGTTAAAGTTCCCAAGGCCTGAAGGCACAAGTGGCTCCATTAAAAATTTATTTCTCGGTTTTCTTGTGGGACTCATTTAAAAAGTGCTGGAGTGGGCACATTCATAGCTAATTGACAGTAGATTATATGCTATTCTATTCACCACATTTGAAGAAACATTCCTCTTTTGTCTGATAAGTAGTTGTATGCCAAAACTTTTCATTTCCCAATTTGGGGGTTATAATTAAAACATATGACATAAGATAATGTAACTGATTCAACTATTTTCCTGGGTAGTGGTTCAAAGGAGAATTATAGGGGTAAAATAGGAGTAGGGAAAAGAGTGGAAGAATGGTTGGTATATGCTTCTAAATAGAGGCTTGGAAGGGCTTCCCTGTGTCTCAGACAGTAAAGAATCCACCTGCAATGTGGGAGACCTGGCTTTGATCCCTGGGTTGGGAAGATCCCCTAGAGGAGGGCAAGGCAACCCACTCCAGTATTCTTACCTGGAGAATCCCATAGACGGAAGAGCCTGGTGCACTGCAGTTCATGGGGTCACAAAGAGTTGGACACCACTGAGCAACGAAGCACCCACACAGATGCCTGGAAAGTTAAGTGACAGTGAGACAGAGTGGAGAGGCAAGGTATTTCTCATGCCTTCTCCAGATGTTCCCAATGAAATAATCAGGAAGATGTGGGGTGCTTTTCTCTGGCTGTGACCTCCAGTTTGGGACCAAGATCCACCCACAATTAGGTACCATGTACTTTCCTAGAACAGAAATGTAGTTAGAACATGGCATATTTTTCTGCTGGAGCTAGTTCCACAATCAATCAAATGTTAATGTTTCATTAACATTGAGCTTGACTTTGAAGTCTTCTAAAACCTAAAATGGGCCTCTTACATGTGACTAAGATTCTACTTATTGAGTCAATAAGGTTATTCATGTTTGTAGATATATGAAAAACATGAATACAACCAAGCATAAATTCCAAATCACATGGTCTGGGAGGCATTGATTTGACTTGGATGAGTATGGATTATTTTTCTTAATGTACCTGTAGTTAATGATCTTTCTTATTATATGTTGGGCCACCAAAACGGTAAGGGGTCCAACCAGCCATGGGAAAACCCTTTCCCTGGTTAACGGACTCAGGGAAGCCGTACACTATTAGTCAACAGAGCTTTCACTCTACTTGCCAAACAGATGGACTGTCTGACTCGGGGATGGCTCTAGAATTTTCTATCAAAATAACTGTGGTTTTTTCAAAGTAGGTTAACTTACTTCTAGTAAATATGAATAATGGCCCAGGATTGAGGTAAAAAAAAATTAAGGGATCTATTCGCAAATATTCCCTGGGGGAAAAAAATTATATATATTTTTACTTAGGCTTTATTTAATGCAGCACTGCTGAGAACAATCATTTTTATTTCTCTTGCCATTTTATCTCCAAAATCCAGAATAGTGCCTGTAACATAGTAGGAGATTTTAAATATTTGTTAAATAGGGGAAACCTATTTGGTTAAAAGCAAGCAGGCTCCAGCATCCTGATCATCTTATGTAATACATTCTAATAGAGAATAAATGCATTTATTCATCAAAGCATCAACTCTGTAAAACACACTTGCCATAAAGTCCGTTTTCTTTCAGGGAGAAGAAGCAATTAGTTTGAAACAGACCTTCTTCAAATGCAGATCACAATAAAGAGCACTCTCCTCGGGAATGGGCATAGCCTTTTATATTTGCAAATCTCTTCTTGCTCAATTTCATTAGCTATGTTAAGAATAAGACTCTAGAATTCCAGAGGTAGTATCTCATTTTACAGAAGAAGAACGAAAATCCAAAGGGAGTAATTACAGCTGATAGTAATTGAGAACTTACATATTTAATACTTAAAACCCTAAGGAAAATCTGCAAGACTATTATCTAATTATCACAGCCATCCTGTGAGGTAGGTACTATTTTATTTGATATTGGAGGAAACTCAGATGGTTAAATGACAAATCAAATGTCATATGGTTTCCAAGTGGTAAAGACTGGATTTGAACCAAGATCTGTTTTGCTCCAGAGCTCAGGTTTTTATCCACTGTCCTTTACTGGTTCTGTGCTCTCCTATCTTCTGAAAGTTCATAAAGGCTTTGATCAAGTCCATTCCCGGGGCTTCCATGGTGGTCCAGCAGCTCAGAATCTGACTCTCCATGCAGGGGACATCGGATAGACCCCTGGTCTGGGAAGATTCCACATGCCATGAGACAACTAAGCCCATGAGCCACAACTGCAGAGCAACTACTGAAGCCAGTGAGCTCCAGAGCCCATTCTCCTCTGGAGCTCTTCTCTACAACAAGAGAAGCCACCGCAATGAAGAGCCCCTGCACTGCAACTAGAGAGTAGCCCCACTTGCTGCAATTAGGGAGAACCCTTGCCTAGCAGCGAAGACCCAGCGCAGCCAAAAATAAACAAATTAACTTTTTAAAAAACAAAAAGCCCATTCCTGGACACGGCACTTTAAGGACATCGGGTCTTTTAAGATCTCAAAGCAAGAGTATTTCTCAAGCAAAAACAATACTGAAGACAAATTATAAAAGGGATCATTTGAAGCAGTGAACAGGGCACATGCACTGAGGTTTGCTAACCTTCACACCAAAGTCTTGGTTCTGAGTTTACAGCCCTTGGGCCCTTCAGGATGCCTACTTGGTATCACTATGAGCTATTCACCAAAAAGCTTCCTCTATTTCAATCAGGCTGAACTCCTTAAAATTCCTACTATACAGTTGACATTTTCTTGTCTCTATTCCCTTCTAGAAGCTTCGCTTGCCCATATAATGCCTTCTAATAAGTTAAATATGGCCACAAAGTCTTTATAGCAACTCCCATCGGAAGGTGGAAATTGTGCCTTGAATCTGTGCCTTGAATTCAAGGCCCAGTGCCTTGAACCTGAACAGACTTTTGTGACTTGTTTTGCCCGATAGTTTGTGGCACAAGTGACGTCCTATGAATTCCAAGCCTTGGCTTCTAGAAGCCCTGAAGCTTCTGCTTTCATGCTCTTAGAACACTGCTGCCATATGAACAAGCCCACCTGTGAGGTGGAAAGAGACCCCATGTGGAAAGAAGCCCAGTGCCCAAGCCATCACAGGACCTTTACCAAGGCCCCAGACTGTGAGTGGTGAACGAGGTTGTCCATGACCAGCTGAACTACCAGAGGCTGCAAACAGGGTTGAGACACGTGGTCCCAGCTGAGCTCTGCCAAAATTGCCAAGCCAAAGAACAGTGATAAATAAATGAGTGTTGTTTTAGGTGGTTTGTAATGCAGCAGTAGATCATTAACACATACCTTTCTATTCCTTTCTTCCTAAGAAGTCCCCCATCCACTCATAGAGTGAGTTCCAAAGCCACTCCTCCAACAAGTTTCCCCTGGTGGAAACTTTCTCTGCAAAGCCAGCCTCCCTCAGGTTTAAGTCAATGCCCCGCCTTGTGTTATTCTGCAGTCACTGAGACCCAGTTGCATCCCTAAATCCCTTCCCCATCCACCACCTGATGACTGAGCTCTCACCATTAAAGTTTAACTGCTTACATAAAAGTGTAAATGCCTATTAAATTTTAAGAGTCCCTGGAAGGGATAACAAGTTTGTGCTTTTGATTTTCCTCTTATTATAAAAGTGTACAGGAATAGAAAGTGACCTTAACATAAGGTCATTTTCCCAAAGAGTGAAAAAAAAAAATTAATGGTTTTGACTAACTTAAATATAAACATTTAGGGACATAGATGAAATAGTTATGTATATAATTTCAATGTTTAAATTATTTATTTAATTAAGCATACATATTTAAAATTATATAAGTAAGTCGATTTAGAAATACTGTTTCTCCTACTCTTCCATTCATTAAGGCATGGATTCAAAGTTGCTGTATGTGTCTTTAGCAGCAAGTCTCCTTCATATTATGAGAGACACTTCTGAGCCATCTGACAGCCTTCCAGACATAATCTTTTCTTTCATCTAGTGTGTTTTAACTATGATGCTGCCACTGGAATTTTTATCTCAAGCCACAAGTACTTATTCACAAAACACTATGACAATTGTTTTTCCATTTATTGTACAAGTGTATATTCATAATCTTAATAATTTAACCACTTACAGTATCGCTTTGTAAAGGGAATTCTAGAAAACTGAGTTACAAGGACATCTAAAGCTTGCAATTTGGGGATCTTATCCTAAAGGAATAATTCATTAAATTGATGTTAAATGTATTTGCTCTTTTTTTTAATTTAGAATATCACCACAATCATCTAAAATTTTATTATTTCTTGAGGTCATTTAAAGCTAATATGTCTTTCCCAGATAGTATTTTGTGGATCAAAAAATGTCAGAGAGAGCATTCCACAATGCAAAGGATTCTGGAAGGACTAGAATGTAAAGAGACTCCCGCTTTCCTGAGAGATATTTGGGAGGGGGCATCAAATTCCCTTATCTCACATACATTAATACATACTTGTTCTATAACTTCAGATAATACATAAAATTAAAGAGGTGAAAATAAAATTATAAATAATGCTGCTAATTAGAGATTATGATTTCAATCTTTTGGTTCATTTCCTCCCAGATCTTCCTCTTAAGCCTTATTATATATTACATTCAATTCAATTTGCTCTATTATCATTTAATATGATAAGCATTTTCCTTATTAGGGACATTTTGTAAGAAAGATAAGCCATCATTCAGCCAACCAGCCCCCGTTGCAGTACACTGATACTGTCTGGGGGAAGGGACAATATCACAAGAAGTCACCAGTCCCTTGCACCTTCATGTTCATGGCTTTAGATTCCCTTTTCCTTTATTGAACTTGGGAAGATTCCCTGGAGGAGGGCATCGCAACCCACTCCGGTATTCTTGCCTGGAGAATCCCCGTGGACAGAGGAGCCTGGAGGACTGCAGTCCATGGGGTCACCAAGAGACAGACACGACTGAGTGACTAAGCACACACAGCAGTGATAAAATGAGCACAGGAAAAAAAGAAAAATAAGAATATGACCCAAGAGAAATATACCAGAAGTGAGTAAAGGGCAGTCTCTGCCCTCAAAAGAGAGACCTGTAAACAATTAACTGCATAAAATATGATAAGGACTTAAAAAGAGGCATTTACAAAATGCTATGACCATAAAAAGTAGACTGTATTGACCACTCAGGGGAAGTTTCACGGAGGAGTCGACATCTGAGAATTTGGAGCGTTTTTTGTTAGTTACATTGTTAATTGCTGGGTTTTTGGATATTAAGACTAAATTTTGAAAATATTTGCAAATTCATGAGAAATCTTCAGAATCTTTCCCCCAGTAGATTCCAAGAACTGAGCAAGTCTGATGTGTAGAAACCTGCTGAACCACACCTGAATTACACACCAACTAAGTATTTCCTGGTCTGGGAATTTTTTCCCAAGAGCAACTTTGGATAGGGGAGGAAAAGAACATGAGGGCACTTGGCCTGAAAGGACGGGACAAGCGTGAGCACGAAAGGCCAGAACCACCTCTGCCGCTGCCACACTTGTCCCCTCGCCTTGCGTTTCTGCATCCCACACGCAGTGCGATGACACCTCCACCTGTGCTCTCTGGTCCTCTGAAATAGGCAAGTCTCCTCTCCCTCCAGTACGTTTCCAGAATTTGTGGGAACTGGGAAGAATTTATTTCTTCCCAGCAAGAATGTAATTGTGTTGAGTCCACTGCTGGACCTGGGTTAGAGGCTCAAGTTCACTGCGTATACGGTGGACTCTGAGTGGCCCTGGGTGACTGGCGACCTCCTCTGTTCTCACATTTCTGCCCAAGGAAACTTGCTAACTCCGGCTGAGAAACAGCCACAGGCGAGTAACAGATGCATCCCTTCTGGCCACACCGACCCTACAGAGTCTTCACCTCAGATCTGTTTCTTGCTTTTATATGGCAGCTTGGATTTGACGTTTTCTGAATGTCCTAAGGCCACTACACCCAGAACTCTGAGTTCTGTCTCACGTTGGGGGAGCTGGGCTGGGACAGTGAGGACCAGACATGTAGAATTTAGAGTGCTTCCAAACCACCCTACCTAAAGTAACCCCCACTGCACACAACCCACATAGTTAAGTCTGCATTTATTTTCTTCATAGCATGGGTCACTCTGAAACTATCTTTTGGTTTGGTTTGTTTACTTATTTATTGTCTGTCTTCCTAGTAAAATATACCATAAGAGCAGGAATCTTGTTCCAATACCTAACACAGTATAAGACACTAAAGATGGAACAGTATTAAAGAATAAATGAACAAACACAAGTAAATGTGACTTCAGAAGACGATAAGGATGACACGGTGCTAGATACCGGAGAAAGAACGACATAGGATAACATCTCTGACCTCCAAATCCCACCATCTGATAAGAAGAGAGAATAAGAAACAAAATAATTGTAATATGGTGTGAAAAAGCATAATATCAGACATAATACATAAGTGCAGAGATAGTACAGAGGAAGAGACCTAGATATTTTCGGAAGGAAGTAATTTCCCAATTTAGTTTTAAAGAATTAATGGAAATTTGCCAGGTGGCTAATAAGAGAAATCCTTTCAAGAAGGCCTCTTGGATCATTATTCTGACCTAAACATTTACCTCATTTCCCTTCCCCAAGGAAACTTGGGTTAAAAATACCCCTTAGGATCATCCAGTCCAGCAGTTCTTAAAGAGGACTGCCACGGTTTTAAAATACATCCACAAACTCTCTGACGCTCATCCCTTCTGTGGAGCCTAATGCATTTCCCTTTGGGTGTGGGCTTAACTTAGTCATTTCTAATGAAGACAATGTGGGAAAATGATAAAGCCTGACTTCTGAGGCTGGCTCACAAAATACACCATGTTTTCATTTTATCCTATCTTGGATCACCCATTCTGGAGGAAATCAGCTGCCACATTGTGAGGACACATAAGACAAGGCTTCCCAGGTGGCGCCAGTGGTAAAGAACTTGCCTGCCAATGCAGGAGACACAGGTTCAATCCCTGGGTCAGGAAGATACCCTGGAGTAGGAATTGGCAACCCATTCCAGTATTCTTGCCCGGAGAATCCCATGGTCAGAGAATCCTAGGAGGCTACAGTCCATAGGGTCACAAAGAGTCGGACATGACTGAAGTAACTTCGCATGCACATAAGACAATGCAGGGAGGTCTCTTGCCCACAGCCAGTGAGGGGACCTTCCTGGAAACAGACCCTCCAGCCCCAGTTAAGCCTTCAGATGATGGCAACTATGGTCAAGATCTTACCTGCAAGCTCGTGAGACCCTGAATTCCCCAGCTGAGCTGCTCCCGAATCCCAGACCAACAGAAACTTCAAAATAATAAATATCTGTTGTTTTTCAGCCACTAAGTTTGGAATGATTTGTTACATAGCAACAGATAACAAGTATGAGGATCTCAGATAGTTTGTATTTATATGAATTATAACTCTTTATATTTACTGTATTAGAAATAAAAAGTGAGTTCAAAATACTTGTGTATTAATTCATTTAAAATAATCTTAATAAACATAGTATGTTAGCATAAATAATATTTTATGAAAAATATTTTTCCAAAAATTGTTTAGAAGAATGGCATCACTTTACATCTTTACAAATCTTTTTTATATCTGCTTTAATGGAAGATAGCTCTATTCTTACATCTACTTTTGTATTTAAACACTTGTGAAACCACCGATCTTATAGCTTCTGTAAACTCCACCATACCCTTGTAAGAGAGTAAGAATGAAAGTTGCTGATCTTGTCAACATTCTCTGTAACACTGTGACAAGTAGACGCACAATCATGCTTAAACATGCTCAGTGACTGGAAACTCACTAGTTCCCAAGAAAGTGAGAAAAAACTCACCGCTCCCCCCAAAACCTTTCTATAGAGTTCCTATCTCGGCCATGCTAGTTTTCTCTCTCATCAGTCTTATGAGTTCTCCCTAAGATTATTCAGAATAAGTTTAATCATTTATCTAAGGCTAAGACCATCTTACAGCATATTTTAAGAGTTATTCATAACTTTATAGAGTACATAAGTTTACAGAGTACCGTTGCCCATGTTTCCTTAAAAAATAACTTTAAGATAATCAATTCAATTCTGAACAAACATCTCAAAAGAATTTATCGAGTTATGCCCTTCTGCCAGCTCATCTCAAGATCTACCTGTGATCTTTACCAGACACAAATATCCTTAAAACAACAGTTTTCAGGTATTAGATTAGCAGAACTTACAGACTTCAAGTGTCTGGGATGGTAAAATTAAAAGAACACTGAGGGCCTATCCTGGTGGTACGGTGGATAAGAATCTGTCTGCCAACAGAAGGGCCACAGGTTTAACCCCTGGTTCAGGAAGACTTCACATGCCGCTGAGCACTAACTAAGCCAATGCACTACAGCTTCTGAGCCTGTGGTCTAAAGCCTGCGAGCAGCAACTACGGAAGCCCATGCACCGACAGCCTGTGCTTCGAAATAAGAAAAGCCACTGAAATGAGAAGGCCAGGTACGATAAGGAAGAGTAACCCCTGCTCACAACTAGAGAAAGTCTTGAGCACCACAATGAAGACCAAGTGCAACCAAAAATAAAACAAATAAATAAAATTATTTTTTTAAAAAAAGAACACTGAAAACAATCAGTGCAATTTAGAAGAGAGATTTCCCTTTTCTGCTTATAGGCCAGACTTCTCATTGCATTAGTCATCCAAGTTTTGTGTTTTAAGTGCCTCCTACAGCATCCTGAAAGCTTCAGGCATATTTCCACATAAATAAGTTGAGCTTAGCTATTCAACAAAATTGTCCACTAGGTCCCTGTTTAGAGGTGGCCTGGGAAATGACGTCTGCTGGTTTGTGAGGGTAGAAAGACAACATTTGTGGCTGGTTCTGAAACAGAGAAACAAGTCCTGGAAACATCTCCAAAAAAAAAAAATATCCAGAATAGAAAATACAGTTTCTTCTCATGTTAATCCTGAACTCTGGGAAGAAGAGCAGTGCTCAATCAGAATTAAAAACTGAGTTTAAATCCTCTTACATTCACATGAAAATATTTGACACACACCAGAAAGATGGTACTCTGCTTATGAAAATGTAAATTGGTCATTATGGAAAACAGTATGAAGGTTCCTCAACAAATTAAAAATATAAAAACTATTATATGATCCAGAAATTCCACTACTGGGTCTACATCCAAAGGAAATAAAATCAGTATTTCAAAGAGACATCTGCACTGCCATAGTCATTGCAGCACTATTCACAATAGCCAACATATGGAAACAACCTGTGTCCATCAACAGGTAAAGGGCTAAGGAAAATGTGATATAGATGCGACAAAGATATATATATATATACATGTGTAAAATGTAATACTACTCAGCCATACAAAAGTAAGAAATCTCGTCATTTCCAACAACATGAATATACCTAGGGGACATTATGCTAAGTGAAATAAGACATAACAGAGAAAGACAAACAATGCATGATTCTACATATATGTGGAATTTAAAAAATGTTGAACTCATAGAAACAGAGAGTAGAATATTAGTTACTAGAGGGTGGGGAAAACAGAGAGATGCTGTCAAACAGTACCAGCCTTCAGCGATAAGATGAATAAATTCTGGGGATGTAATATACAGCATGGTGACTAAAGTTATTAATACTGTACTGTGTACTTGAAATTTGCTAAGAGAATAAATCTTAAACGTTCTCATCACACACACACAAAAATGGTAATTAGGTGAGCTGACAAGGTGTTAATAAACCTAATTATGGTTATTATTTTACAATGTATATCAAATCATCATGATGTACACTGTAAGTATCTTACTATTTTGTCAACTAAACCTTAATAAATGTGAACAAAAAACAACATGAATTTATGGCTGTAAAAAATCACACTGTATATGTAGTATATAGTAAATAGTATATACTATTTTATTTGTCAACTATGCATGTTAAAACTGGGGGGAAATGAATAGAAATAAAATTTAAAACAAATACAAAAAAATAAACAAACTGAATCCATCTAAATGCCATTTCTAATATATTCAGTTTCCTAAGTTAGAAAGATTATAAGATTTATAAAACATTGTATTGCCCCTGAAAGCAATCTAAACTAATATCACACAGTACAGAGGATCCCGTCAGCCGTTTCTTGTGTTCTCTCACTGCATAATAAGGAAAAGTATGAAATTAGTATTTTACTCTTAAAAGTACCAGCTAACGTTTATTGTTTATTACATCAAGGACTATACTATGTGCTTTTTAACTTTCGTGCATTTAATCCTAAAATAAGCACACCAAGTACTCTTGCTATATCCCTTTTATGGAGAGGAAAACTGAAATTTAGAAAGCATATAGCCAAGGTCACAAAACTAGAAAATGACAGAGAACAAATTTAAAACAATGACCTATGAAATGTCAAAGCTCAGCCTCTAAATCACTGCACTATAAAATTCTGGTAACATGAAAAACTTAATACATTTGGATAGGGATGATAATTATTTACAGTTCGATCTTAGAAAGGATGAACTAGAAACTGCTGGCAATACCCAGGACCTCCCAAACATAGCGACCCTTTGATTTCATCATCACACATACAACATTGAAAGACAGGAAATGACCTTCTAGGCATGTGGGAAAAGCAGTTGGAGATATGTGAAAACTAGCAAGACAAGGAAATAAGCAGCAAAAAACTGGTTCAACTGCATAAGAATGATACTGATTAGAACCATTTGTGTGTGCTCTATTTCCATTTGTACTGCAACATAGCAGGCTGCACAGACTTTGTGTTTTTATTATATATGTTTTATTTTGTAGCAACAAATTCTTCCCATTGGACCTCTCACTTTTGAATGCAGAGAAGCAGCACATGTGGGCTTGGGTGTCATCCTGACCGAGGTTTGAAGCTTGCTGCATTATTTATTGCCAGTGTAGCCTTGGGCAACCTGTACACTCTAACCTCAGTTTTTTCACCTGTAAAGTGAAGGTTAAAAAAAAAAAAAAGGAAGAACATGTTTTAAATATCATATAGTATTTAATACATGTAAAAACCACATGGCACTTTGTTAACTATTATTTGCATTGTGATGGTGATTAATAAGCAAGGCCATTTGAGCATCGAAAACTTGAAATGGTTTTGTTTTTCTAATTAGACAAAAGCATTATCCTCACCTCCCTCCATTTTGCAGCTGTTTCCAATTTATAGTCCCACCTCCTTGCCCCCTACTCCCATGGTGGGACTTCTGTGTCCTTCAGTAAATACAACAACTTGCTAAGAGAAGAAACAAGGATAAAACGAACAGCAGGGTGGAGTAACAGAAGAATGAGGATAAAAGGAAGAGGCTATTTTTAAGCTTATAAAACAACTTCATGCCATGCAGCAGAAATAGATCCAGCATTGTGAACAGAGAAGGGAAATCTCTTTGTGAGCTTCCTGGGGAGAAAGGAAGATTATTGCAGTGAACCATCCAGAGATGTTTGGAGAGAAGGCTTCATCCAGCCCTTAGACAACATTCCCATCATGCCACACGTAAATACCCAGGGTCCAGATATAACCGAACTGACTTCACCAAGAGTCAAGAATCTAAACCAGAAACACGTTAACTGAAGGCATATTCTATGGGATTTTATACATTTGAACAAGAAGACTAAGAGATACAGTTCCAGGGATTGAATCAGGCCTTAAATATATGGTATTAAATATGAGTAAACTGGAGATAATAGCAGAGACCTTAAGCAAAGCATGTAGGAACAAGTTAAGTGCTCAGTAACCTTTGGGAAACTCTAATCTCTGATATTTCGTTTGTTAAAGGGGAGGAGAAATAGTTCACAGGATCTCAGCTTAGAGGGGAGACTTGGCTGGAGAGCAGTCAGGTTGAACATCCGAGGCTGTTGAGAAAAGGAGGGTGCTTCAGGGGGACAGAACACAGAGCAACAGGGACCCCTTCCAAGAGACTGCAACTGAGATCTTCACAAAGCTGTTATTTGTGTTTATAAGAGTATTTATTATGTTAATTTGAGATTTATTACAGAAGAAGAATATTGGCAATGGACCAACTTCTAATGGACAGATAATTGGCAAAACACTTATCATTGACTCATTGTTCCTGAGGAAACTATTTAATCTTTATCACTTCAAATCTGTCAGTAAACATGAGAAAGACTATGCCCTCGCTCTACATCTGAGTAATATGAGAAGTGCGCAACTGACCACTGCCCCTCAGGAGAGCTGCCACTCAAGCATCAGTGAATTCTTCGAAATCCAACTCCACTCTGGTACCACAACCACTGTGGAGGAAGAAGGAGTGACTGGTGAAACCTCATTCAGGAATTCAAAAAGTAAAAAGGGAGAGGGTGTGGGTGAGAGTCCTGAATGGCCTGAGGTATCAAAGGGATTTGGACCGATTATGAAAAATAAGAGAGAAAATACAATCCAAAGATGGGAGCACAGTACAATATTTAAATAATAAAGAGGAAAACATCCCAACTGAGTTTTGCAGTCCAGTTCAGTTTAGTCACTCAGTCGTGTACGACTCTTTGCAACCTCATGGACTGCAGCACGCCAGTCCTCCCTATCCATCGCCAAGCAAACGCCTACATAAAAATAGCAGTCAGTTAAAACTGGGAAGGAAGTGAAGAAAGAAAGGGGGGTGAAGAGTTAAAATTAAAATGACAATGATGTTTTTGAACTGTGGTGCTAGAGAAGATTCTTGAGAGTCCCCTGGACTACAAGAAGATCAAATGAGTCAATCCTAAAGGAAATCAACTCTGAATATTCATTGGAAGAGGCAGAGAATATGATGGTTAGATAGCATCACTGACTCAGTGGACATGACTTTGCACAAACTCTAAGAGTTAGTAAAGGACAGAGGAGTCTGGCTTGCTGTAGTCCACGGGGTCCCAAAGAGTCAGACACGACTGAGGGACTCAACAACTACAACAACTTTTTATTCCTTTTCTTTAAAGAAATGATTTCAAGTCATTGCTCATTTTTGACTTTTTAAAACTGCCTTACAGAGCCACAAAGCCAAGTATTTGGTTGTTTTAATGGGAAATGTATTATAAATGTGCTAATTGAAGGATGGTGATTCGCGATGAGTTAAAGAAAATGATAACCCAAGAGTAAGGGTGTATCTGTTTTGATCCAGCCCTGTCTAGGGAGAGAGACACTGGGGCTCATTTCTATCTGGACTTTCACTTTTTTACTTGAAGAATGAACTTTAGTTTCTCTTTGGCATATCTGAACTGCCAGCATCACTCCTCCTGTGCTTTGGGGCCAGTATTAAGTAAAATGAAGTTTACTTGAACACAAGCACTGCTAAATCGAGACAGTCGAGCTGAAAACAGAGATGGCTAAGTGACGAAAGGACTGGATATGCTGGACAAAGGGACAATTCACACTCTGGGTGGGATGAAGTGGACAGCGAGAGATTTCATCATGCTACTCATAACAGTGCACAATTTAGAACTTATGAACTGTTTACTTCTGGAATTTCTCCACATAATATTTTCAGGCTGAAATTGATGATGGGTAACTGAACACGTAGAAAGAGAAATCGTGGACAAGGGGGGCCTGCTGATTTTGTTAAGGGTTGTTTTTGTTTTTAAATAAGCATATAATTGCTTGTTTCATTTTATAATATCCCCTAGGCTGCATGGATAACAACACTCCTCCTCCCCCATGCATTTGAGCCTTAGCTTTGTTCTGAGGACCAGGTTTCACCTCCATCCCCACTCCCCAACCCCTCGCCAGCACCACCCTACTCCCAGCCCCATGCTCCTTCAGCCACTGACCCAGGTGAGCGTCCACTCTCAAAGTGGCCCTGCCTCCTGGCCTTCTGCTCCCTTAGGGCAGGCCTCCGGCTCCTGGAAAATTGAGCAATGCCACCACAACTGCTGGACCAACAGGTCATTTCACTGCTCCCTTTCTCTTTCCTTTTAAACCCCGACCACCCGACTCCCTCAGCTCCTGTCCGTTCCACTGCACCCCATCACACTCTATCACAGACACCTGTGCCTTTCCTTTCTACTGAGCACAGGTTCTAATTCTGTATCAGTTTACTAAACTAATGGACGCAGGACCCATGTCTACTTAGCTCATGGTTACATTTCAGCACCAGACTACCATTCTTGGCATCTAGATGACACTCAGTAAAACGTGTTAAATGGATGGGTGAGCAAATGGCTACTATCCCCATCCATCCAGCTGCTCAAGCTGCCTGATCTCACTGACTGCCTCAGGCGACTCACTGGTGGTCAGCGGCAGCCTGCACAACAGGACAGTTTATTCATTGTTCCTACGGCTTGGCACAGAGGAGACATTCTACTTATGAGTCAAGTGCCACTAGAAGGACTGTTGCCGCAGGAAACCAAGCGGCCACATCTCTGGACAGCCTCTCTGTGACTGTCCCTCTCTCGGCTACAGAAACAGGAGTGAACTCACCACGCGCCAGAGGGAACCCGCTCTCTGCAGCTCCCACCATTCTATCAGAAACACTGTTGAGCATTTTAATCCCTCCAACTCCTTCCCAAGAGGCCAGTGGACCACCTCACCTGCTCCTTCCTGATAGTAGGTCCTCTTCACCAGAAAAAAATGAAATGGCAATGTGTTCAGAGTAATTTTAAAAGGTTTCTGTGATTTGTGGATTAGCCATGTCTAATAAACTGTACCAGAATGGGTCACCATTTCCTTTTCCAGAGGATCTTCCTGACTCAGGGATCGAACCCAGATCTCCTGCATTGCAGGCAGACACTTTACCCTCTGAGCCACCAGGGAAGCCTAATAAATTGTTGTTTATTAGGAAAAAATAATGTGTTTTTTCTAACCAAAATAATCCACATATATTAGTTATGAGCTTTTCGGATGAGACGTGCTAAAACAAATAATTATCTTTCATGCTAATGCAGCAGTGAAAGCAAAATGCCCCAAACTTCAATCCATCATAGGTATTTTATCCAACTCCTACTTGAGTTCTTTAGCTAATTTATTTTCATCCTCAAGAAACATATTGATTCACATTATCTAGTAGAAGATATAAAAGGCTGGCATGAATTTGTTCTGATTTCATTTGCTACCTATGTTATGTTACTCCCTCACCTACTACATTTTATGTTTCAGTATATTGAGTTAATTTTTCAGTTTCCTTATTTGGGCCTCAGATTTTTACATAATTTCTCATCATGAAGAAAAAAACAATTGAAATATGCTTTAATTGCTCACAAGCTTTTCTTCTGATCCTGAGAACTGTATTTGCTTCTCTTTAATCCTCCCTTATTAAGTACACCTCTAAGAAGTGACTTCATGCATCTTGCAACACACCACACCCTTTAAATAAAGAGGAGGCTTCTACGGGATGATGACTAACCCTACACTGCTCTGCATAATGCGACCAGAGCCCTTATATTAGAAGATAGCCATCTGCCATTACCTCTTACACAATCAGTTCCTAAAGCCACAAAGTATGACCCACATGTCTTGGGCTCCATATCACAGTATGCAAAGCCACAGGATTTTCACATTTGCTTAATGTCATTTTAAACTGTTATGAACTTTGCTTCTCACCTTACCAAGAAACCCACCACCAACCCCTGTGGAGAATGCCCAGGGCTTGGGACTCAGGACCAGATGACTTCATTCTATATTGTTGTTTCTACACCTGCAGAGCTCATCTTAGCAAAGATTCTTCTGTGTGAAGTCATCTTTTCCCCTTGTCTTTACCTCTGTTCTCCAATATCCATCAATTCTTTTAGCTGAGAAAATCCTGTCTAGCAAAGCTTTAAAGTTTGTTACTCGATACAAAAAAAAATCTGGCAGAACAGGGGTGTGAACCTGGATTAAGAATGTAGTCAAGTAAATGACTTTTGATTTCTTTTATCCAGTTTTAGCTGTGAAAAAATACAGTAGAGAAATAATACAGGGAAGAACAAACAAATATAATTGAAGTTACAGTGAGTTGGTTTGCCCACAATTTCTTGGCTTTTTTCCCCTAACACTGGCCACTCCTCAAATAGCCTTTACTAGTTCATTCTCATCTCTTTTACTTGTTTTTTAAAAAACATATATTAATAAGGCTGTTAAAGTGAGATATAATATACATACCATAAACTTCACTGGGCTTTCCTGATGGCTTAATTGGTAAAGAATCCGCCTGCAATGCAGAAGACCTGGATTCGATCCCTGGGTCAGGAAGATCCCCTGGAGAAGTGCATGACAACCCACTCCAGTAATCTTGCCTGGAGAATCCCCATGGGCCGAGGAGCCTGGTGGGCTACAGTCCATAGGGTGGCAAAAAATCGGGCATGACTGAGCGACTAAGCACAAACTTCACATGTTTTAAGTACACAGTTCAAAGATTTTCAGTAAATTTACCAAGCCACACAACCACACCACTGCCATACAGTTTTAGAACATTTCCATTTCCTCAAAAAGGTCCCTTGTATGTATTTCTTTGACTTGACAAGGAGCTTAGTCTTTGAACCAGTTGTCTTTATACTCACTTTCTAGATGATCTCATCTGGTCTCTACATTTTAAATACCAGATATATATTAATGAGTCCCAAATCTACATCCCCACTCTGACCCTCTCCCCTGAACTCCAGACTCATCTCCTAAACATCTAATAGGCATCTCAAACTCAGCATGCTCCAAACTGAGTTTTGATCTTTCCCTAAAACTGCTCCTCCCAGTCTTCCCTAACCAGGTAATAGCAATTTTTTATTCCAGTTGCTCAAGCCAAAACCCCTGGAGTCATCTTCGACTCCTGTCTGTCTTTACACCCCAACGCCAGATCCATCAAGAAATCCTGTTGACTCTACCTGTAAAACAGAGGCAGAATCCAGCTACTTACCATGCCCAGCCAGCTACTACCTGGGTCCAAGCCACCACACCTCTCACCTGGGGTTATTGCCAATAATTCCCTTACTGGTCTCCTGCTCTTGTGCTTACTCCCTGCCTTCTATTCTCCACACAGAAGCCAGAGAAATTCTTTAAAAATTTAAGTTAAAAAAAAAAATTTAAGTCAGATTGTGTCACAACTCTACTCAAAACTCTACAATGCAGTTATTTTCAGTCCCATCAAGTTTCTTTGTACTTTGTTGCTTGAGGAGAAATGTTGGGGCAAATTATGGACAAAAGATACCAAAAGACAAAAAAAAAAATTGCTGCCGCTTCTGAAGAACCAGGAGCAAAAACTGAAAGTTGGGAGCAAAAGCAGGGTATGGTGCATGCCCTCTGCACTGAACACCGCAAGAGGGATGTGCAAAATATCTAAGCTACTCCTCTGCCTGAAACCTGGACACACTCCTACCCTCACCTCGTGTAAGGAACTAGCTCGCCTTCCCTTCGGGAGTGAGCAAGCAAGGGAAATTGTTTGTTCTCACTACTCCTGCTGTAGCAGGGGCCCCAATAAAGCCTTGTCTGGGGGAAAAAAACTGTAATGATTTCCTACCACATACAAAACAAAAGCCAATATCCTTACAATGGCTTCAGTTCAGTTCAGTTGCTCAGTTGTGTCCAACTCTTTGTGAACCCATGGACTGCAGCAGGCCAGGCTTCCCTGTCCATCACCAACTCCCGGAGCTTACTCAAACTCATGTCCATCGAGTTGGTGATGCCCTCCAACCATCTCATCCTCCGTCATCCCCTTATCCTTCTGCCTTCAACCTTTCCCAGCATCAGGGTCTTTTCTAGTGAGTCACTTCTTTGCATCAGGTGGCCAAAGTATTGGAGTTTCAGCTTCAGCATCAGTCCTTCCAATGAATATTCAGGACTGATTTCCTTTAGGATGGACTGGTTGGATCTCCTTGCAGTCCAAGGGACTCTCAAGAGTCTTCTCCAACACGACAGTTCAAAAGCATCAATTCTTCGGCACTCAGTTTTCTTAACTGACCCCATAAGTGCTTTGACCTTGACACCTACTAGTTTCTCCCTTGTTCACTCTGCTTCAGTCTCACTGGCCTCCTTGTTCTTTCTGACACATTTGGTTCAGAATCTTAGCAATGACTCTTCCTTCTGCCTACACGACTCTTTCCCAGAAAACTGGTGAAATTCTTTATCTCCTATATGCCTTCCCCCAAATCCTACTTCTCAATGAATCCTATCTTCATCACCCTATTTAATGCTATAAATTTCCTGTCTGCACTCTTAATCCCTCTTACCTTATTCTACTTTTTCTTGTTATATGGAACTTTCCAACCTTTAACTGACAAGCTGCTTCTAAATTTAATATGAAATAGCAAAGGGCCATGAAGAGCCAAATAATGTTGTTAGAGAATGAGAAAGGATATTACACCCACCGAACAGGAAACTTATTATAAAGTTGCAGCCTTTAAAAGGGCCAATCAGAATTCATTTGAATCAGTTCTAATGAGATGGATGAAACTGGAGTCCATTATACAGAGTGAAGTAAGCCAGAAAGATAAAGAACATTACAGTATACTAACACATATATACGGAATTTAGATAGATGGTAGCGATAACCCTATATGCAAAACAGAAAAAGAGACACAGAAGTACAGAACAGACTTTTGAACTCTGGGGGAGAATGTGAGGGTGGGATGTTTTGAAAGAACAGCATGTATATTATCTATGGTAAAACAGACCACCAGCCCAGGTGGGATGCATGAGTCAAGTGCTCGGGCCTGGTGCACTGGGAGGACCCTGAGGAGTTGGGTGGAGAGGGAGGTGGGAGGGGGGATCGGGATGGGGAATACGTGTAACTATATGGCTGATTCATGTCAATGTATGACAAAACCCACTGAAATGTTGTGAAGTGATTGGCCTCCAACTAATAAAATAATATTAAAAAAAAAAAAAGAAAAAAGAAAAGGGCCAATCAATGCAAAAGGATGCACAGATGGAAAAATGAGACCAAGCAAAAAGAATAAAGGGCCCAGAAATAAGCTGACATAGGAACTTGGGATATGACATCACAAATCATTGAGAAAGAAAAGGTTATATATTTAATAATTTGTACCAGGACAACTGGCTTTCTAGTTGGAAAAAGATAAAATTAGACCCCTATTTTACATCACACACAAAAGAGATCCCAGACAGATTAAGAAACTAAACAGAAACTCTTAAACCTTAAAAGAAAATACAGGAAAATATGCTTATGACATCCTGGTAGGAAAAGTTTTTATAAACAAGACAAAAAAACATACAAACCATGAAAATATAGGATTATTTGACTATACTACTATTTAAAAGCATCTGTATAATAGAAGACACAATAAACCATGTTAAAATGAATGCCAACATCTAAAAGATGATACATATAATTGGGAAAGGACTGGTTTCCACTATTTATATGTATTTTAACTGCAAGTAATAATTAAAAAACAAACAATTTTATGGAAACACTTTTAAGGTTTAAAATAAAATTTAAATGTTGGAATATATAAATGGACAATTAATTCACAGAAAAGGAAATTTATCTGGCCAGTGTACATATGAAAAGTATTCAACCTTGCTAAATGAATATGCAGTTAAAATGATGATACTCTCCTAGTGGCTCCACAAAATATAAACTCTGATAATACAAACTGTAATTCATAAGAATGTAGGAGAAACGAAACTGTTATACTCCCTGACACTGTGTGACAATTTGGACAATTTGACAATATCCAATAAAGTTGAAAACGCATGGATCATACTGCACAATCCATCCATTTTTAGAAACTAACCCAGAGAAACCCGCATACATACACACAATACTGTGTACAGCATGTTCATCGCAGCTTTGCCTGTGACTGCAAAAAACAGTGGAAAATAATTTAAATGTCCAGCAGCAAGAGAAGGTATAGATAAGTAGTGATATAATAAATTTATCAAAACAGTAAATTTCAAAAACATAATGACAATTTTTTAAAAAACTATCTATAAAGCCATATATTTAATGAGTTTTTAACTATGCTAATATTTATAAAAGTAGGAAATACTATTTTTAATATAAATACATCTACATAAAGAGAAAAAATACATATGATTTGCAGTGAATCACAAAAATAGTCATAACTTCCCACCCCTCCTAGAAATCCACTTTTACAGTGTGACTTGACCGCTCTTTCCACCAAGAAGTGAACTCTGTTTTCCTACCCCTTGAATCTCACATCATCGTGACTCTCATTTTCACCCACAGAATGCAGTAGAAGCGATAGTTTGCCAGTGGCTAAACACACTTCCATTCTACTCTTCCTCTCAGAACCTCCTAGCATCTAGAGAATAAACTTAGTCTAGCCTGCTGAGTGATAAGCACTCCATGGTGCAGTCAGCCCTGTCCCCCTCGGCTACAATCAGCTAACCACTAGACACATGAGTAGAGCTATAGTAAGACAAACAAGAACCCATCTGAGCTGCCAAATGACCATAGACACATGAGCAAGCCTAGGTCAGATCAGTCCAGCCCATCTTAGGTCATAGCATCATCCAGCTGACCTATAGACTCATAAGCAATAACAAGGGGTTGTTGTTTTGCATCACTAAGAATTAGGGGTAATTTTTCTGTACAGCAGTAAATATGGGATGCATATGTTATTTTCAGTATAATGACCTCAAAGGAGAGAGGGAAAAGGAGACTATGAAGGGGAGGGAGACACCTTCACCTTTTACACTTACTTTTTTCAGGATTTAGAAGTCCTCAAATCCTGTGATAAATCTGGACAATGGTAACACAGGGGTCTGTTATATTATTTTTAGTATTAATCTGAAATATTGCCCAACTGGCTTAAAGAGGCATGCTACCATTCTTTACTTTTTTGTCATATGAATATGGTAGAACTAGACATGACTAAAAGATCTGGTTCATCATGTGGTTCTCATGTAGACTGGCTACACAGAAATTTGGAAATATTAGATCTAGATTTTTGTAATTGACGTCATGAGCCATTTAACTCAGACTGACCAAATATTATGGTTACACCTCATTCTGTGGTAGCATATAAACAAGAATTAAGAAAAATATCAAACGCTCAATTAATCAGAACTCAAGAAACAAATTTTCTTTCATGGAAAAAGTTTATTTTTAAGAGAAATCAAAAACAAGCTATTATCAAAGATATTCTTTAATTTTTAGACTAAGTCCTGGGGTCGGTGCCAAGTCAAAATAATCTTCACAACTTCAATATTAAGGTAGGAGAACAGCTGTACACTTTTGAGAAATATTTTCATCAGAGACTGAGATAAAATGTGTTTCTAGCTGATCTTCACTGTATCAAAAAATTACTTTAATTGTGCATCCCATCCAGTCATGCTGCTTTTATTGAACAGAATTATTTTCAGTTTGCTGCAATATAATCCCAAAATTTAAAAAAAAAAACCTCATACTGCATGTATGACCTAGTCCCTTCACTGTTCACCTGAAACTGTCATGACATTATTAATTGGCTATACACCAATACAAGAGAAGGAAACAGAAACCCACTCCAGCATTCTCGCCTAGAGAATCCTGTGGACAGAAGAGCCTAGTGGGCTGCTGACTATGGCGTCGCACAGAGTCAGACACAACCGAAGCGACTTAGCAGCAGCAGCAGCATACACAAATACAAAATTAAAAGTTAAAGAGAAAAACTTTAACTTAAATTAGAAGGAAGGCCTTTCATGATTTAACTTTGAAATATGAAGTTGAGGCCAAACTTCTGACTTATCACTCTTCCTAATTTGTATACAGCTACTTGGAATGAAAAAAAAACTCATCCTGTGCCATATGAGTGAAGCCAAAAGTATCCAAAATTGCAAGGACTCCTTTCCTTTGGAGACAATGAAAATCTCAGGAGAAGTGAAACTACCATCTTTAAAAAGAACCAGGAGTAATCAAATATTGTGCGGTTTTTGGTCGGTTTTTAAATATGTTGAATTTGGATGTTAAGTGAATATTTTGTGATTCATGAGTTGATATTAAATAAATGATACTTTCACTATTAAAAATAATAAATAAATAACTCTTACTGCAAGAGGACAAGGGTGTAGGAATTGTAAAAAAAAAAAATCTGCACAATACTAGGCATATCCATAAATACCTAGCCCCAGGGCAACCAGTTGAAAAAGTTTCATTAATCTTTACAAGTTAAAGGATTTCTAAGGAGCCAGTGCCCCTGATTTGGAAAGAATCCATTCACCACATTCAAGTTTAATGAAGGACAGAAAGTGAAAGTGAAAGTCACACAGTCGTTTCTGACTCTTGGCGACCCCATGGACTACACTGTCCATGGAATTCTCCAGGCCAGAATACTGGAGTGGGTAGCCTTTCCCTTCTCCAGGGGATCTTTCCAATCCAGGGATCGAACCCAGGTCTCCCACAATGCAGGTGGATTCTTTGCCAGCTGAACCACCAGGGAAGCCCAAGGAAGGACAGAGTTTATACCTAAAACTCTAGGTGAAAACATAAGCAAGCAATGACCAACCTCTCTGCCATTTAGAGCCAGGAGCACAAAGGCTTCCTTTACAGGGGAAATAATGGGAAAAGTGGAACCAACAACATTCTAAGTGGCAAGAGATAAGGAAAGGAAATTTGTGGCCAAAAGACAAGGTCAGAAAAGAGGATTTGGAAGAGTGTTGATCTGAGACAAACAGACAAAGTAGAAAGTGTATGGTCTGAAGTGAGTCAAGTTATTTATGAGCCAGGCTGGCAGAATAAGTCAAGTCTACATGGAGTTGAAAATGAATCAATTTTATTTGCAAACAGAGGTTACCTGCAAGGCTACCTCATTCATATTTACTTATTTATTAAGTACATTAAATGCCCCTTTTTCTTTCTGGTTCTACTGCTGTCCATAAGTGATTATAAATAGTTTGTTGTAAGCTTTTTAGGTTTAATTTCTAATAAAGAATTACTGCTGCTGCTGTAAGTCACTTCAGTCATGTCCGACCCTGTGCAACCCCATAGATGGCAGCCCACCAGGCTCCCCCGTCCCTGGGATTCTCAAGGCAAGAACACTGGAGTGTGTCACCATTTCCTTCTCCAATGTGTGAAAGTGAAAAGCAAAAGTGAAGTCACTCAGTCATGTCCGACTCGTAGCGACCTGATGGATTGCAGCCTACCAGGCTCCTCCGTCCATGGGATTTTCCAGGCAAGAGTACTGGAGTGGGGTGCCATTGCCTTCTCCAATGACTATAGAGCTGCAAAAATTGTATAGCTGAAGGTCAATATGGCAAAATAAAGCAAATAGCAAAATCACCTATCTCAATATTTGAGAAAACAAAAATCAAAAACATTTATCAATAATATTTAAAATTTAAAAAGTGCTTAGTATGTACCAGGAATTATCCTTAGAACTTTATACATATTATCTTATTCAATAACATAATACATTTATGAAAAAATACTATTATTATCCCATTTTATAGATGTAGAAACTGAAGCACAGATTGTAACTAGTAATTGGTAGACCTCAGATATGATCACAAGCAGTCTGAATCCAGAGCTTGTGTCTTTAACCACCATAATATTCTCTCATAAACAGACCAAATAGGCGAACAAGCAATGTGAAGAGCAAGAAGAAAAGAAGTCCTCAGTTGCCACTCAAGGAAAGAATCTAAGCTTATGCCATAAACTTTGAAAAGAGGCATCTAAAAAAAATAAGAAAGAAATAAAAAGGATTGAGAATATGTACTAATCCTATTCCCACTTAGCAGAAACAACACTGAATTAACATTTTGAATCAAACGAATCCAGAAAATTATTGCTCACACTCCCACAAAGAAAGTTGATGATTAGTGAAACAAAGGAGTGCACAGGCAATGTCAGGAGGAGGTAACATTCCTGACTTTAGCATTTTCCAGGGCTCTGTGGAAAAGGGGAAATTGAATTAAAGCCTGAGACAATATGTTCAAAAATAAAATACACTCCTAATGAGTCTGCTCTTTAGTATAGAATATTTAACACAATCTTATATTAGAGCACAGAGCTCAGGTCTTCCAATAAAGACTGCATGTAGCTCCCATCTCAATATGCAGCTTATAAACCATATTCGATGGAAGCAAAACAAATCTCAGATAAGATGGCAAGTGTCCAGAAGAACTTACTTACATCAGAGCAAATTGAAGTTCAGTTCACATTAAAAATGAATGAGATAAAAATGAATCACATTGCAATGGCCAATACACAAACACATAGAGGATGAAACAATAAAATAAGATGAAAGAAGATCTTGCAGGGTTAAGAAAACTAATTGAGCATCAAAACTACAACCATAGTGTATGGGGTTCTATAAACTATGATCCCTGGAACAAATCCAGGACACTACTTAGTTTTATAAAACGTTACTGGCACACAGTTACATCCATTAATTTATGTATTATCTGTGGTTGCTTTTGCATGGTAACAGCAAAGCTGAGTAGTCACAACAAATCCATGTGGCCAAAAAGCCCCAAATATTTACCAAGGGGGGCCAATACCTGCTCGAGAAAATTGATCCATTATAAACAAGCTGGCCCTCCTGTCCTGGGCTCTCCTACACCCACCTCTGCGCTGCTGTTTCCTGTTTCACCTTGAAATTGAATGTGTACTGCCATAAATGCTGTATGAGCTGATAGATACACTTTGAACCACATTATTAAATGCCTTGAAAAATGTACACTTCTTACCCTCAGTTTAAGCCATGCATCTTTGATAATATACAATCATATAATTGCTAACATTTATTTAGCACTGTATGCTAGGTACTATTGCGTTTTTATAAGAATACAGAAAAATTGATAAAGGTGATATATAAATAAATAACTTTTAGGCAGTATTACATTAGTGGAAAATACTTCCCTGTTGCTTAACAATTCTCCTTCATAGATCAATATAAAAATTAAAAAATGAGGAAGGAGAAAAATGAAGCTCAAAGTTTACAACAGTTTATTCTACTTTCATGAACAATTTTTATTGAAAGCATCTTCGTAGTAAATAGTTGAGATTTGTTTACTTTATTAATTTTCAGAAAACATATCAGTCTGCAACCTTGATTATTGAGGATTTATAATTATTTCAAACAGTTACAAAGTACAGTACAAAATTACGTGCTACAATTTTAACCTTGGAGCTTTCCAGGTGGCTCACGGGTAAAGAATCCACTTGCCACTGGAGGAGACACAGGTTTGATCCCTGGGTCGGGAAGAGCCCCTGGAGAAGGAAATGGCAACCCACTCCAGTATTCTTCCCTGAAAAAGCTCATGAACAGTGAGACCTGGCTCCACTACAGTCCATGGGGATGCAAAGAGTCGGACATGACTTAGTGACTAAGCACAGCATGGCAGCACTTTACCCTTGGCTAGGAATAAATAGAAAGCACATTTTATCCCCACCAGCCATTGAATTGAAATTTATAACATTGAGGAAAATACCCTAATAGATTAACTTGCTACCAACTCCTCAACTCCCAAATGAAAGCTTCCACAGTTCCTGTGGGTGTTTCTTATTATTGAGCAGATGTTAAGTTTACTTATTTGAAAATAATTACAAAGTCTTATATAAAAAGATTCTTCTCATCTGCAAACTCTGATCATGTGATTGTTGCCCAAAGTATTTTTGAGAATCCTAGGATAGCATCCAGGATCAGAGAAAATTGCCAAAATCAATTAGCAATGTCTGTTATGGGCATGCGTGATTTGGTCCATACTGTATGTTCATCATTTCTAACAGTATGAAAAGGAAAAGGACTGATTTTGGAATATTGGGTATTGATATTCAAGGAACAGGGGAAAGAAGAGGAGCAGCAGAAAACTTTCAATGGCATCATCATGGATGCTAAAAAGAAGAATAGGTCCAGGAAGATAGACAATAGACATATTCCTTGAGATAGGTACATTTTTTGAGAAAGGAAATTTGACAAATTGTAAATCATTGGAGACTTTGCTTCAAGTGATTTCAGCAGAATGATGGAGCAGAAACTTAAGCACAGAGACTAAGGAAATAAGGAAAGGGATACAATCTACATGTTTCTAAAAATCTAAGACTCCTCACACTTCACTCCTCTCCCTAATATATAATAATGCATGTTTGGTTTTGGGATTATTTCTTTGCTCACAATTATGCATCCTGAAATCACAACTTCTGGTTCTGTCCTTCTAGTATATCCAAATTGCCATTATATTGCTTTTCTCTGTAAACACAGCTAATTCTGGGAGCCTGTCTTGCATTATTCTGAAGATATCTCTTACAACTACATTTCCTTTTCAGCTAAATTAATTACTTTTACTAGTGTTAAAAAGATTTCCTGTTTCAATAATGTGAAACATACTATTATTAAACAATATTTACAACTCCCAGGATATCAGATTAACATTCATAATGGTTCTCTTCAATTAAAGCTCAGTAATGAGTTTTGGTTCTTCAATATCTAATGTATTAATCAATACTTTGGGTTTTCAAAAATCTATTTAGAATATATAAAATCCTGAAGTACTTCACCTAAGTCATACTGCAGTAGAAAAGGAGAAAAAAACGTGATTTCTCCATGTGAATGTTCACTAAAAATGTAGATAATCTTATACTCAATTTATGAGTCACATAAAGACATAATGGAATGAATACAACCAGATCCAGGGGCACATCCATGCTCCAGTGTGCCACACCTCACTGGTTAAAACCTGGAAATACCAGTGTTTCCACTCACATATCAAGGCTTGTTCTAGGGAAATAAATGAACACAGTGTTTCAGACAAATATGATTTTACCACACTTCTATATATTTGAAAGAAACAATCATATCAGGAGTCAGAGAAATGGAAAGAAGCCGAGTTGAGGAGAAATAAACCAGGAACAGAGCTGAGAGTCCTAATCCAGAATCAGTTTTCTACTCTGAAACTGATGAAAATGACTGACCTGCCAGGGTCATAGTTTTCACATCTAAAAAATGAGAAAATAGAGGTTGAAAATCTTCAAGGTTCTCTCCTGTCCAAACACCTGATGGTTTTGTGAGTCTACAATGATTAGGGAAGCACATTAAGCTATCAAGAGAAAACAGAACACAGAAGATCAGCTTCAAACTCAGGAAAAAGGAGAAGAACCCCCATTTTAAAGATTAGGTTTATAGTTAGGCCATTTAAGGGAAACTGGCATATAAATTCACATAGGAACAAATACTGATCTGTCCTCTGTGCATTTTTTAAACTGCAGGTATATTATGAAGGTAAGTTAAAATGTTCCTGGATAATCAAATCATCTGTGTATAAGTAAGGATGAAGGAAATGCCAGTCTGTTACATCATGAGTCATTAAGTGATTTAAGCTATGTCAATAGCTTGTGTAACAAGAAAAAAAAATCCACTGTTATTAAACAACAGGGAAAGATTTGTATCACATAATTTAAAAGTTAGAATGAAAGCCTTGTTGTGGCCCATATTATAGACTACCAGTTCATTATTCCCTGAGCACATCTCTCTGAAATAAGATTACTAGCAATATTTTTTCCTTTTATTTTTATGTCTAGTAAATATTAAGTCTTCATGTTTGGGGCAGGTCTTAAGTCCAGGCCAGTCTAAAACATAGCAAAAATTTCCATTCTGTCAAGCTAGTCATTATTCATTCTCCAACTGAATCTTAAAAGAAATTTATCTTTTAGCTTCATCCTCAATAACCAGTTAAGAAGGTTAATCATATACAAGATGTAAGGTCAAATTACTTTTTTTCTTTTAGAATCACCATGTGAAATCCATTTCTGAACACTCCATGCATCAGGTTGTAGTCTGCACTTACCAAAATGTTAAAAGAGTACCTCATCATATTTGCCATTTAAGTAACAATCATTCAATTTTTACTATGTTCCAATTGTACCAAACATTTTATGTAAATTATCTCATTTAACCCTCACAATAATTTAGGGGGTAAATATCATTATCCTCATTTTACAGTTGTGTCTGACTCTTTGTGACCCCATGGATTGTAACCCGCCAGGCTCTTCCATCCATGGGATTTCCCAAGCAAGAATACTGGAGAGGGTTGCCGTTTCCTTCTCCAGGAAGGAATTCAAACCACGGATTGAACCCAGGTCTCCCACATTGCAAGCAGACTCTCTACCATCTGAGCCACTAGGGAAGCCCAAGAGAACTATATTGAAGGAAATGAGATGTTAAAGCGGCAAAGCCAAGCTTTGAAGTCACTTCTCTTAGCTTCTGTGGGAGCAGAAGGGTGACAGATGGAAGGTGGTAGTTATTAAATTCAGGAGAGTAAGAACTTGCTTGTTCTAGTGAAATCAGGAAAATGAAATTCTGCTTACCTGGTGGTGCTTTGGAATATCCATCAGGCACTCAATAAAACAAGCTGGTTGACCAAACCTGGCATTCAATAGGATTATTATCAAAGATGAGGTGAGTTTGGTTGTGATAGCAATTGTGTTAAGTAAGCAGAAAAGATGTTATTATCCTCATTTTGCAAGAGACCAAGTAATTTACAGAAGGCCATGCAGCCTGTAAGGAATGAAGGGTGGACATACAGGACTTCCAGAACCAAATGCAGTGTTGTTTCCACAGTGTCACACAACACCTCCAAAGCTGAGGCTCTGTTTAACTCAGGGAGGGCTCTACCCACTTCTCTTGTGACTCACCTTGACTGTCCTGGGCTTTCCCCTATTTCCAAATAGTCTGTTAAATTATATATTTGTGACTAGATGCAGCACCACTCTACTGTCTGGAGGAGATGAACTGAACACTCCCACCCACAGACCTTGGAAATAACAAAGTGTTTATACACGATGAGGTAGTCATGTTAGTAGTGCTTCAATAAGATAGAAGGAACCAATCACTCACCCTGAGCCATTGGAGCTTACAGCAGGCTTCACATTTGTAAAGAACACTGTAAATGTTTGCCTAATTAAGTGACTGAATAAACACAAGCATAGGGACCACTCTCGTTTAACCAGTGGTCTCCAGGGTAGGCAGTATGAATCCCAAGGATTATACCCTATGATCCACTAGGATATGAAAAGAAAATAATAAAATTTATACAGAAAGTTTTTATATCATCTTTTTTTAAATGTCTATGTTGCCTTATAATGTATAGGCTATTTACAATAGTGGTATATGTAAAAATTTATGAATTAAGGTGCAAGGATGAGCATACAAACATTAGGATTACATTATACAAATGATTTTATTGATGGGGATACATAATTTTGTAAAAGTTGGAAACTTCTGGTCGAGATCAATTCAGTTGTTTTGCCTTCTGTGAGCCCCACAAGAGTTTGAAAACATGTTTTCCTGTGGTTCTCAAATCTTAGTGGGCACAGGAATCACTTGGGTGGCTTGGTTAAAAAAAAAAAAAAGCCACATTACATGGTTCCAACCCCAGATATACTGACGTAGTAGACCCGTGGCAGGATCCAAGAATCTGTATTTTTAACAAACAACCAGGTAATTCTGCAACAAGAGGCCTCGGGGGAAGCATTATGCCACATGGCTGTGGTGGACTGAGGCATTCTCCCCTTCTCCCCCCATCACTTATCAGATACCCTGATATAGTTTTGAGAACCAAAGGAATAAAGGTTCTCCTAGGTTCTCCGAGCCTATTGATTATGAGCCTAATGCCTTGAATAAAAAAATATGATGGTAATAATTATAAAATCAGCTACCATTTACTGAGCATTCACTCAGTTTAGATATTTCTAATCACCATAATCCTACAAGGTTGCTATCAGCAGCCTCATTTGGCAAAAGAGGAAATAGGCCTTGCTAACAACATTAAGCCAGTTACCCAAGATGTTCCATTACTTTTTCAAAAACCTTTAAGGCTCAGAAGAAGCTTTACAATTTTCCAACAACCCATTGTCCCACTCTAGCATGGGAGAAATGGGTTTAAAATCTTGATCTCTGTTTACATTCAGATTCCCATGAATCAAGGTTGCTAAGAATGGTAGTTCTGGTTTCCTCATTGCCAGCCACTACTTTGTCTTTGTTCACAATGAACTCAGGAAGTCCAGAGATGGCTTTTCTATACTCTACAAAATATTCTACCCACGTGTGTGCGTGCTAAGTTGCTTCAGTCATATCCGACTCTATGCAACCCTATGGATAGTAGCCCACCAGACTCTTCTGTCCATGGGATTCTCCAGGCAAGAATACTAGAGTGGATTGCCATGCTGTCCTCCAGAGAGGATCTTCCCAACCCAGGGATCGAACCCACTTTTCCTGTGGCTCCTGCATTGCAAGGAGATTCTTCACTGCTGAGCCACCAGGGAAGTTCCATTTTACCACAAAAGATAATTAAAGAAAATGACTCAAATACAAATGCTCTGAAATATTTATGTAAAATTACCCATCTCATGCCCTCAACTACCATCTTTGAAATGGAAGGTTTGGGTTAACCATGTGCTCAAATCCGTCTATTCCAAATATTAAAAAAGGATAATTTACCACTGCTTTCAGCAATATAGGAGTCATTTATTTAAAAGACTTCTTGGGGGACTTCCCTGGTGATCCAGTGGTTAAGAATCCTTCTGTCAGTGCAGGGGACACCACAGGTTCCATCCCTGATCAGGGAACTAAGATCCCATGTGCTGCAGGGCAACTAAAGAGCCTGGGCCACAACTACTGAGCCCTCATCCTGTAGAGCCCATGCTGCATAGCAAGAGAAAGCTCACAAGATGCAACAAAGACCCAAGGCAGCCAAAATATAAATAAATATATAAATAATTAAAAGACTCCTCTGGGTCTCAGTGCCAGACCTTCCACATCTTCCAACGTGGACTCATCTGCTTCCCATGTTAAAGCAACTTAGTCACTCATGTGAAATCCACACTACCCTCAACTATTGTGGCTTTAAGGCATGAAGAAATGAAGTAAATTAGTACCACCAAGATCATGTGAACTCAAAAATCCATTTCGAAAAGCGATGTTAATTACAGTCCTATCTTCTCTCTTAGATCACTTACTTTGAAGGAAGCTGTCTTGTTATGTCACTCAAGAAGGCCCACTGACAGGGTGAAGGCAAAAGGTAAGGAACTGAGGCCTCCAGCCAGTTGCCGTGTGAATGAGCTTCCCTGAGCCAGTGATGCACCATCTTGGAGGTAAACCCTTGAGCCCCAGTCAAGCCTTCAGATGACTGCTGCCCTTGAAGACACTGCAACTGCAACCACATGAGAGAACCTAAGTCAAAACCATCCAGCTAAGCCACTCCCAGATTGCTGACCCTCAGAAATTATGTATGATAAATATTTGTGCTTTTAAGCTTAAACACACACACACACACACACACACACCCCAGCAGTAACACTCCTAGGACTTGTCTCTGAAAGAGAATGCCCAAATCACTCTCTTAGAGATTTGTCCTGGAAGGGAATCTGGCCTGAACACCAAAACAATGTTTTATAATTCTGTTTTGTTGCTTCCTGTTCCTATATAATCAACCCCCAAATAGTTATCAAGAATTAACATACCCCAGGACTTCCCTTGGGCTGCAAGGAGATTCAATCAGTCCATCCTAGAGGAAATCAGTCCTGAATATTCATTGGAAGGACTGATGCTGAAGCTGAAACTCCAATACTTTGGCCACCTGATGCGAAGAACTGACTCATTGAAAAAGACCCTGATGCTGGGAAAGATTGAAGGAAGGAGGAAAAGCGGATGACAGAAGATGAGATAGTTGGATGGCATCACCTACTTGATGGACATGAGTTTGAGTAAACTCCGGGAATTGGTGACGGACAGGGAAGCCTGGCGTGCCTCCCCATGTCAGTTCATGGGGTTGCAAAGAGTTTGACATGACCGAGCAACTGAACTGACTGACTGACTGACTGACTGAGGACTTCCCTGGTGGTCCACTGGCTAAGAATCTGCCTGCTATGCAGGGGAACTCAGGTTCGATTTCTGGTCCAGGAAGATACCACATGCCAAGGGGCAAATAAGCCTGAGTCACAACTACTGAAGCCCGCATACCATAGAGCCCATGCTCTGGAACAGAAGCCCGCGTACAACTAGAGAGGAGCCTCCACTCACTGAAACTAGAGAAAGCCCATGCATAGCAATGAAGACCCAGTGCAGCCAAAAATAAATAAATAGATAAATTTTAAAATATTGTAATAATTAAAAAAGAATTAAAATACTTCTCCCTTCTTACGGCATTCCTGGATCTAATCAGGAGGGGTATGGCCAGTGCTGGGGCAGCTGTGGGTCTGGTCTGTAGCCATAAACTCATGCAGTGTTGGCTTCTCACACTGACCAGGGTCATTCTCACTCTGAACTATTCACCAAGCTTGTGTTTAAGTAGCCTATAGCTATATGCAACCTACCCACAATAAAGACAGTGTGAGCACCAACCAACCTCCAAGCTCGAGGAGCTTCTTACAGTCTGCAAGAAACACAGGTTGGCCTTTGTGGTCTTTTGGTGTGACAGACAAGCTACTGGGCCATTGTCTCTATTTTACTCTACTGAGATTCCCAGGAATTAGCATAAACAGGTGTCAAATATATACTATGTATTTTGTATTGTCCCAGATGGTAGCAAGGAGAATTCTAATTATTCAAACAAGGAATCTGTGGTTCTTTGGACCCTAGTGATACCTTTCTGTGACCGTAAATATGACCAGCAAGTTCTTTGGCTGGGGCATCAAGCCACTGTAGTAAGATAAAGATCAGCCTTGCATTTTACTTGCTCCTGTGGGTCTGGGGGCATAGTCTCAACCCCAGAGTTCATTCTCCGACTTCAAAGAGAATTCTGTTCTGAAGAAGTGATGTATTTAGAACTGAAAGAAACTGAACAATGCCAGTAGATTAACGATGGTTAGAAAGACTTCTTTTAAACTTCCTTGTCTATGTTTTGCAAATCATAGGTTTTTAGTTTGAAATGTGTACCTTGCACATGAAATGGCCCAGATACAATACAGTAATCTTCTTGATAGTGGATTTGCCTTTTTCCATTTCACTGTCCTTCACTGAATGCAATTTGCATTGAGTTTCAACAATATGAGCATTTAGGGATTCATTGTTTTTTAATTTCATAAACAAAATGCAGAGTTTGAAAAAACTTCTGTTGTTTTTAGATTTTAATGGGTTTTTTGTGCCATGAAACTTTCTTAATTGCTAGAGCTGGATCTTACAGGAGCCATGTTGCCCTCCCTTATCATGTCACTGACACCCATCTACACCATTCCAAGAGCTTCCTAGGTGGCTCAGTGGTAAAGAACTTGCCTGCCAATGCAGGAGACTTGGGTTTGATCCCTTGGTCAGGAAGATCCTCCAGAGAAGGAAATGGCAACGCACTTCAGTATTCTTGCCTGGGAAATCCCATGAACAGAGGAGCTTGATGGGGTGCAGCCCATGGAGTTGCAAAGAATCAGACACGACTTAGCGACTAAATAGCAATAGCACCATTTCGAACAGATGCAGGTTGAACCATTCTACCACTAGCTTAGCTATGGGATGCTGGGCCTCAATTTCCCCAATTTTGTATTGGAAGTTCTGGACTACATGGTGTTAAAGCTGGTTTCCCATGATTGTGAGGCTGCCAGGGTTAATACCATGACAGGCAGCCTGGACCTAAGTTTTAGTTTTCCCCGAAATGGTAAGATTCCCTACCCCCATCAGGTAACCTGGAGCCAGTCAATCAATATGCGCCCAGTAAGAAACAAAGGGAGAGCTGAAAAGCCCACGAACGCCCAGGTTAGAAAAAGCCCGCGAAAGTCTGTACCAATAGAATTGCTTTGCAAACATGTAACCAATCCGCTTAAGACAGCTACTAACCGCTTATGCATATCTTATAAATTTGCTTAACAGCTTGGGCTCAGCGCTTTTCTGACCCTGCACCACTGTGATGGATGCAGCAGAAGGCCCTGGCTCGAGTCAGTAATAAACTTCTCTTTTTTTGCGAGTTGCATTGTCTTGGAAGCCTTCTCTCTTCCCACTCGGGGATTCGGACATCGGGCATAACAATGATAATATATATTTTTTTAATTTAAGAGAAACTTGTGAAAATTAACCTTTATATTTAGTTATAAAACTTAGGTAGAATAAAAATAGTCTGGCCCAAGATACTGCCCAATAACCTTTCAACATTTCCTTTAATTAGTTGTTGCTTTTCAGAGAAGTCAACCTCTTCCTTCACCCTCTGGATCTCCCACTTTCTAAATGTCTTCCTTGGTTGAACAAATTTTAGATAGGCAGTTGAAAAAAAGAACACTATAGTACTGTAATCAGTATACTATGCTAGTTTCTAATCTGACTGAGGCCATCAGATGTGGACTGTGGGGAGAGCAAACGTGATAACTGGATGTACAGAGCCATTCTCTGTTCATCAAATATCTTCTCCCTCCTTTGAAAATGTGACACTGTGAATCCTATTCCAGTCCATTGTCCTGATCATCAGAGGCCACAAACTGACCATCTACAGTCTTTCTATGGCTTACAGAGATATCTTCTTTATCCTCCACATTCTAGAATGGCCAACCGTCCCAGTTTGCCCGGGACTCTCTGTTTTAGCAGTGAAAGAACACCTTGGTCCTGGACCAACCAAGATGACTGATCACTCTATTAAAAATATTGGTGCAAGAGTTTTTGTTCTTTTTTTTTCTTAATTTTAAATTAGTTGTCAAGATTTAAATGCCAGGTGATTTCACAGAAAAATCCATATTTCTGGCTTCTCTTTAAAAAATGAAATATCTGGCACCACCAGGTCCTCTTTCACAGCAACCATCAGTAGAAGCTGAATAACTACTGCCACAATACACAAGATATGTTACTTCCAGGGTCCCACCGCCCTGCCACATCAAACTATTCCCCCAGAGTGAGGTGAACACCAGACCTTCATCAAAACCCTCAGGCTGTTGTTTTTCTTATGGTAAAGTGGAAAATGAAATACTTCCTCTATCTATATCTCAATCAGAAGGAGCAAAAAAATGAAAGATCTACCAATAGGAGAAAATATATTTTTGTGTGTGGAAGTGAAGAATATTCCTACCTGTTAATAGATCTGGCCCTCCACATGTGGTACACAGCCTACTGGCCCCTCCAGGCACTGAAGTCCTGACACACACAATGGATTCTGTCATTTATATTATAGCTGATGGCTGGTGATGTTAGCAGTATTTTCACTTGAGAATTTGGCAGTGTTGGCCAAGGTGTTCAAACTACTAGGAAACATTATTAAACTGTGTCTTAAATGCTTGATCCTTCCTGACAGGAACTCAATTTCTGTCATTGCTTCTGCCTCATGTAAAAATCAGATAACCCTTTTTTTCCTCACCAGGGATTTCTTGAGTTTCAGCTTCTCTAATTAATTTTTGTGCTTCATTAATCTTGAAGTCCTCAAGGCTCTCAGCAAACACATATAACCTAGGGCTGGTAATCCATTTTAATATTGTTTCACAAGGGAATATTTATAAAATGCCATCTCTTACATTTAAAAAAAAATTGGCAAACTTTACATTCTTGTCTGTGTTTCAGGAAGTTAATTCTCATCTATAAATCACAAATAAGCAACCAACCGGAGGGAGCAGAAATTCTCAGCTCCATACAGGCAGGGATGATGCCGTTTTTTGAACTCATTATTTTAATTTCAGAAACCAGTACATGCCTAGTCCATAGTGAGCCCTTGAGTAGCATTAACTGAATACATGAGTGACTGAATAAATTAATATTGCTGGAGAAAGAGTAAGTTTTGAAGTGAAGAGGATATGAGGTCAAATCTCAATTTCCAATCCCAGTTTTGCCTCTCCCAGGCAATTTCTCTGAGCCTCAGTGCCCACATCGGTGCAGCAGAAATTTCTATGCCCTGTAGGGAAGCTATGAGGATTAAAAGAGAGAATGTTCCAGGCCTAGCACACAGAAAGTTCGCAATAAAGAGCAGCTATTTAAAAAGTCCTTTGCAAGGGATATTGGAGAGAAAGAATGGAAGAAATCCTTAAGCTATTTTAAGCATGAAGCACTTCAAAGGAAGAATTTAAAAGTTGCAGACAGTTTCATGTTTCCTAAATTTGATAAAATACCATTCTTACAATTACATTTTTAAATTGTGTTTAGGTTTGTCTATATCTCTATATTTTTAGTTGAGCAGAGGCTCCGCAATGATCATTTCATCCAGATTCTATAGTTTGATTTTTATTGTGTAAAACAGATAAATCAACAGCATGTGTAATTGCAACAGTTAAATATTTAAAAGCATGCAAATGTAAGGTTAAGAAGAGAAAGACTGGATTTTATCTTTACAAAAAAACTGAATTAAGTTTTATATATATATATATATATATATATATATATATATATATATACTGCTCTATGTGATCTGATGTAAATGTTAACAGTATATTTTATAAAAATAGATTCATTCAAATAAATGACCTTTGATAGATTTCAAACAATAAAAATGAAATCTAGTAATGAATTTCTTAGCCAGCACAAATCTGAGATTCTATCCTTTTAATGAGTCTTTCCAAAGATTTGAGTTTGACCACCATCCTAAGTTGAAAATAAAATGTCCATGACCAGTTGTGAACAGTGCTCACCGATGGATCTCCCACTTTTCTTGTAGAGCTAGAAGGTACAAACAGTTCCACTCTGCAAGGGAGCTCAGATCATGGCTTTACTGAGCCTGGTTTGTCTGAAATGCTCTTCATCACATATTGCTGCATCTTTGAGAAAACTTAAACATTTCCTGAAATTGTATGAACGCTACTCATTGGTACTCTGTATAAGAGACTCTTGACTATTTCACTTGTATTTAGGATGACCAGTTTGCCTTTCAGATATGAAGTTGAAGACTCTTCTTTTTTTTTGACCTATTTCCCCATCCTATTATCGCACCTGCATATGGTAAACTGGCCTTCCACATTCATTCTAATCTCCTTCCAATGGGCCTTCCTGAGCTGCAGATACTGGAACACTAAGAGCCACAGCTCCCAGACCTCCTAGAAACCAGGGTTTTATTTGAATTAGTTGCATTAATCAGAAGTACAGCCATGAGAACTGGAAGTTCAAGTTTGCTGGTGGGCAAGCTTCAACGTTTTGCTCTTTCTGCTGGAAACGCTGGAGGGGTGGTACCTGGTTTTTCTGGGACAGTGCTAGCTCTCTGATACTGACAGAGCTGGTCTCAGTCTCAGAGCCAGTGGTTGGCACCTCGGCTTCCATTCAGCTAGAGATTTCCTGATTGAAGAGCAGTCCCTCCTTCAGTAAGGACAGTCATTGTGTGGCTTTCATGGTTGTCCATGAAAGCCCAACATGGAGGCTATTTCTTCAGCCTTCTCAGTGATTCTGTGAGCCACAGAATTAAAGGTGTAATTAACCCCTTTCAGCTTAAGCTAGCTAAAGTGGATCCTCTTCTTTGCAACCAAACCCTGACAGATATAACCTTTCATTCCTAGCCATTGAAATCTCTTCCACTCTGAAATCAACTACTAGGGAAGGCTTATTTGTTCAATCAGTACATAGATGATGTGCCTGGAACTGTTCTAGACTGTGGAGATACCATGATAAATAAACATACTAAATATAAGGTCGAGTGCTCAGACAACAGTCATTTAAGGAGGAAAGACAGAAATTCACCATGTGAAAAATAAGCTTATGTCAGAGATACATGTAATGAAGAAACGAGATCAGAGTAAATGATGGCAAGCGGTGGAGGTGGGAGGAGGGTGGCGGAGGGGGTCTCATACTGTAGCGTGTGATCAGGAAGGAAGACCTCTTTGACATTTAAGTAGAGACCTAAGTAACAAGCAGGGATCCACCATGTGATGACCTGTGAATAGAGCCTTCCAGAACAGGCGCTAAAAGAAAAAGGCAGAAAGATGAGAATGAGCTCAGGACGTACAAGAGAAAGATAAAAGGCCTGTGTGACTGGAGCTTAATGAGCTCAGAGGCAAAAGGGAGGAGTCCATTTCATCTATTCACTCGCTCATTAAATATTTGTTGAGCACCTACTATGCACTAGGCTCAGTTCTGGGTGGTTGCATTATAGCAGTGAACAATAAGAGACAAAATTAAAAAAAAAAAAAGAAGAGACAAAACTTCCTGTTCTCATGGAGTTTTTATTCTAGTAGTAGGGAGGAGAGGAACACTAAACAAATAACTAGGTAAAACACATATTATATTAGATCGTGGCTCTCCATCAGGAATTATTTTGCCCCTCGGGAGACGTTTGGTAACACCTGGAGTTACTTCTGGTTGTCACCGCTGGGGAGGAGGAAGTAGGTTGCTAGTATTTGGTGGGTAGAGGTAGCACCATCCCTATGTTGCTAAACATCCTGCATGGCACAGGGCAATCCCCCAAAGAAAGAGTTAATCCAAAATGTCAGCAATGCCAAAGTTGAGAAAACTTGTATTAGATGATGAGAGTTACAGAGGAAAAACAAAGAAAGATGAAAGGGAATCCCAGGTGCGGGGCATCAGAGGGTTGTTATGCCCGATGTCCGAATCCCCGAGAGGGAAGAGAGAAGGCTTCCAAGACAATGCAACTCGCAAAAAAGGGAAGTTTATTGCTGACTCGAGTCAGGGCTTGCTGCCGCAACCAACGCAGTGGTGCAGGGTCAGAAAGCCCTGAGCAGAGGCGGTTACCCAAATTTATAAGGTATGCATAAGCGGTTAGTAGCTGGCTTAAGCGGATTGGTTACATGTTTGCAAAGTATTTTTATTGGTACAAACATTCGCGGGCTTTTGTTCAAACTTGGGCGTTCGCGGGCTTTTCCGCTTTCCCCTGATAGGTTCCCTTTTTCTTGCTAGGTGCATGTTGATTGGCTGGTTCCAGGTGGCCTAATAATCATGTTACACTGGAAAACCAGGCCTACTCCTAATCTAGGCTGCCTGTCATGGCGCAGCCTCACAGGGTGAGGAGTGGTTCAGGTAAGGATGCAGTAGGAATATGAACATTTGAACAAAAACCTGAAAGAGGCAAGGGAATCAGCAGCCATGTGGTATTTACAGGAAGAACATAGTAAGACAGGGAATAGCAATTACAAAGGCCTTAGTAATGAACATGTTTGCAAGACCCAGGAGAGCAAGGAGAACCAAGTGGCAAGGGCAGAGTAAGCAGAAAGGAGAGGAGCAGAGATGAAAATAAAAAGGTCACAGGGGCTGTGAGTTTTGACTTGCGCTCTGAGTGATCAGGAATCAATTACTGATTCAGATTAATTTAAAAAAATTGGTCAGACATGATTTCTGACTTCACTTTTAAAGGGGTCACTCTGGCTGCTGTTTGGGAAATGATCCATAAGAGGATGAGGACAGAAAGCAGGGAGACCAATTAAGCGGCATTTAAGTGGATGGTGAGAGGAAGTGAGGTGGTGAGGATGATAATCGAGTTTTTGGAAGAAGTGAAAAGTGTGAGTTGCTGTGCATGGAGATGGGGAGAATGATGGGAGAAGCAGATTGGAAGGCAGCAGAGATCAGGCATTCCATGTAGGACATGCTGAGTTTGAGATACCTACTAGAAATCCAAATGGAGATATCACAGACTGCAGAATGTGAGTTTGGAGGTTTAGGAGAAAAGTCTGAGCTGAATATGTATATCTATGAGTCAATAGTAGATGATATCTAAAGCCATAGGTGTAAAACTCACTAAGGAACTATATCTAAGGACTGGAAAGCTAAGTAGGGTGGGGCCAGAGGTGTACAGAATGTTTATCAAACTGCTTAAATTATATGGTCAAATATTTTGCTAGAAAAGATCAGCTATAATTATAAACTGGAAACCTGCTCCTAAAATGCTGTTTACCCTTCATATATACATCTTTCACATTAATTCTCTAGAGTGGATAATTATTACTACAAAGTCCTTAAGGAAAGGTAAAAAAATAAAATATTTAAAGCAACAGTATCATGGATTACTGAGATTGCCTAAAGAATTCCAAAATTGGATCATAAAAATCATCTAACCTGACTTCAAAACAGTAGAGATGACAAAATCGAAGCCCCCACATGGCCAAGTCACAGACTAGTGGGACTTTAGAGTGTAATTTGCCCAAAGTCACACGACTAATCAGGAGCAAAGCCAGAATAGGAAGCTTAATCTCCTATTTCTTATTCCGATGCTCTTTCCACTGTATCACGTTGAGAAGTCAACTCAAAACAAACAAAAAAAACCCTTATGAGATAATGATTTCAGCTGGGGGAGAAATCTGATCTGTGTACAAATCCACAAAGCTCACCCAATGGATAGCTTGTAGCATAAAGCAATGCACCTCTGTGTCTGGAGAAGAATAAGAATTCATCCTATGTACTAAATTCAAGGATGAAACATCAAAGGAAGGTAAAATAAGCCCTCTGGCAACAGACCCTGTTACTCCAGCAGCTGGAGGAAGGTAAGGATGTGAGTCAACACAGGGGTGTAGCTTGGTTAGCCCAAGAATTTTGTCCTTACCCTGTAATAAACAAGCAACACTAAGAAAGCCACTATGTATCCCTGGTGGAATATCCCATGGGTGGTGGTGGTGCAACAGTAAGAGGGAAAGCGATTCTGTGCTTGGCCTGGAGAGAACAAGAAAGAATCTTTCGATCCTTGTCCCAAAGCACACTCACAAATATAGGCATTTATTTCTGTGGAATGAAGCATTGCTAGGGCTCCAGTAAACAAAGGAACAGAAATATCAGAAGGGGAAGAGATCTGGCCCTGTCATCCTGTGAGTCAGTGGTGGGAAGAGGCTGTATTCTAGTCTGTGGTTTAGCCACTGCCCATATCCCTCCTCCGTGTCTGGTAAGCAAACCCAGAGCGACAGAGCAGATCTGGGTCCAGACTAGCCCACGGTAGGGGGAGATGAACAAGGGAGCTCACATTCAGTCTGTAGTAACCAACACAGTGCATCCAGGAATTGTAAATCAAAGCACCTCAGGCTTCAAACCTCTACTGTTCCGGTTTGCCAAGGTTTTTGAAAACTCTTAGCATTTGTATTCTACAGGACAAAATCTGGGTTGCTTACCTTTTTGTTCTTTTTAAAATTTCTAAATAAAAATACCTTTAAAAATTTCTCCTTTGGTATTTTTTTTCAAAGTGGGTATGGTTTAAGATTGTTTTCTGGAACTCCATTTACTTCCTTTATTCTATTTAGTATAAGATTATTCTGGGGACAGGAAATATGGTTTAGTAGGAACATTCTGTGAAAAAGGAGAACTACTAATCTCATCTTTGAAAAATCATAGAGTACAATAATCTAAATTCTCACAGCAAGTCCCTTAATGGAAAGCTCCCTACTAGTACCTTCTGGGCAGCAGGGGCTTTAAGCAAGTGACCTGAATCCTACTGAATTATTTTCCCACATGATAGAACTTTGCTTACTTTTTAGGCCATTCTTGGAAAAGTCTACTTTTCTACTCACAATATAAGGTCAAGCTCACAACCTATTTCTTTCCTGAAATTTCTCTGATTGTTCCTCCCAGGCAGTGTGTGTGTGTGTGTGTGTCGTATTTACATTCCTCCATTAGACTGAAATGTCATTAAAAGACAACCCAGGATTCTACTCTGTATCACTCAATCCTATGTTCTCTCTATGGCACCCAACATGGTACTTTTGTATAAAAATAGAGAAATCTCAAATAATTACCACTAGAAATAAAAGGTGACTTGGCAAACACGCCAAAGGGGCTCTTCCTAGAAGATTATAAACAAGAGTGTGTGTGTTGGTTGCTCAGTCGTGTGTCTGACTCTTTGCGACTCCATGGACTGTAGCCCACCAGGCTCCTTTGTCCATGGGTTTTCCAGGCAAGAGTGCTGGAGTGGGTTGCCAGTTCCTTCTCCAGGGGATCTTCCCAACCCAGGGATTGAATCCAGGTCTCCCAAATTGCAGGCAGATTCTTAACCATCTGAGCCACCAGGGAAGCCCCCCAACAGACAACAGTGGGGCTATGTAAAAAGGCCTAAAGTTTACTACCTAAATGGATATTTAAATGCATTCCATGTCACTGTGGGTGTTTAAGCAGAAAGTGGGTAATAAAACTTAGAGAAGGTGTAGAGGAATTTATATAGCATGTAAGGAGCTAGATTAGATGCCCCCTAAAGCTTTTTCCAACAGTAAATTTTGAAAAGAGTTTTAGATTGTTTTACCTTAGGTGAATAATCTTGTTGTACTACTTCTCCAAAGACTCTGCCCCTATAGCTAACAGCTCTAGAAGCTTTTTTTCCAAACTACTTGACTAAAACCGCCTCAGTCTATAGCTTCTAAGGAATGCACCACAGAAGCCATCTAACTTTGGTGTAATCCCACCTTCACTTTACTTAGTCATCACGGAGGCCCATGGCTCAGGCCAAGCCCACAGAATAGTTAGCACCTGGACTCTCAACTCCCAACCCCAGAGTCAGAAGTTCATGTGCCAGGTTTGTACTTTCCTGTTCTGTGTGCTAGATCTCTACAAGCATAAACCAGATCCAGAAGAGAGTCTGAGGATGACTGTTGTAATAGTCTCACTGTTGCTCTGTCTTCTCTGTGTAGTCTACTGGGAATACTGAATGGACTTTGAGGCCCTGCCACTCTTTCCCAATAATTTTAAGTGCCAGATTAATGGCACAGAAAAAAAAACTGTGTCATAAAAGTTGAAAACATGCTCCTTGAATATGTCATACTTCCTGATTATTGATGTTCCTTAAGGCAGTGTCATAATTCTCTGAGGCACAGGAACAAAACACTGTTGAAGCTGATGATGCCTAATACTATACAGGTAAAGAACCAGCCCGCAGTGCAGGAGACCCGGGTTCAATTCCTGGGGCAGGAAGATCCCCTGGAGAAGAAAATGACAACCCACTCCAGTATTTTTGCCTGGAGAATCCTATGGACAGAGGAGCCTGACAGGCTACAGTCCATTGGGTAGCAAGAGTAGGACACGATTGAGCGACTAAACCACTATACAGAGTAAGTGGGATTTCAGGCATCAGTGGGTTTGGAGGCTAAGTGAGGGAGAGTGCTTCATTCTTGTCTGTTTGTCCACCTTCTAATCGCATATCATAAGACTAAATTAGGGAGAGTGTCTCATTGTTGCCTATCTTCTAATCATATCATAAGACTAAATTAGGAAGAGTGTTTCATTGTTGTCTTCTAATCATATCATATATCATAATAATGCTAGTTCCTATATGCTGCAAATGCAAATTTATGTAGAGCAAACAACTGAAGTGATGGAAATTAATCAGGACCTAAAGACCACTATGTTACAATATGGTAAGCTGTTTCTATTCTAATTATTTTACGACTCTAAAAGAAAGACTGATAAAGGAAAACAAATACCATAACAGACCTGTCACTTTTTTTTTTAACCAATCTGCTTCACAAAATAAATCTTTTTTTGTGAGATTAATACAATTTTCCCCAACTGAAAACTATGCTTATTAATATAAGGATATAAGCACCCATAAAGTAAACTCTAAAGTATCACAAATTTCCTAAAGTAATTTCAGCTAACTGAAAAACAAGTTCTCCATTCTAAAATGATCTGTGATGTTTTCAAGAGCTTCTTTTCCCTCACTGGGAAAATATGATTTGTCTGGATATTTGTAGAAATACTTACAATTCAAAACATCAAACCACCTTCTATGGTAAACAACCCAATGAATGACAACAAAACCATGGCTGCTTCAGCTTCTAAAAAGACTTTTCTATGATACCACTGTCAAGTTCAAAAACATATTGTGCTGATTCATTGCTTGTATATGATTATATTGGATGATGTATATCCTAACAGGGCTGTAACGAATCCAGCAAAAAAGCTCAAAACTCTATTTTGAGGACTAAAAAACATATTTATTTACTTATTTATTTTCTACCTATTTCCAAGTCCTCCCTGACCTTCTTGTAAATACCAAATTTAGGTTTCTGTACCTTAGCACATGCTGGTTATACATTAAATAGTTGTTGCATCCAATTAAATCAAATACCCACCACACCTGGCTAATCAAACACTGAATTCCCTCTTCTGCTGACCAAAAAAGAAAGAACAGAGGCATCTCACCTTAGCTGCTATAAATCTGTGTTTACACAGGGACAAGGATCAGAATCAGATGAGTTACAGAGCACTTGATAATTTACTACAAGGCTCTAAAGGAGGAATCACATCCCTTCCTCTTCTTGCTGAACATCACTGACAAGAGCATGGAAAAACCCCAAACCCAGCACCTCTGCCTTTTTTTTTTTTTTCACCAGTCCCCCTGGCGTCCTGATGGACCAATTTGGAAACCATGATTAATCCCCTGGTAAACAGAAAATAGGCTCTGGAGCCAGGAGAAGCCAAACCTGAGTCACTCTCTGGAGACTACCCTCTGCCAATCTAACTCTACCTCCTCCTCCAGGAGCTGGCGATTTTCAGCAAACAGAAAGGCCTTTATGTGGTGACAGAGGAGCCCAGTGAAGCAGAGACTGAAATGTCACTGTGAGTGACTGACCACAAGCTGGTGAAGCCCAGGTACATGCGGGGGTCACCATGTCCTAAATTATTCAAATGAAATTGGCTAGAACCCCAGGCTACATGAAATGGAAAACTCAATATCCTTCTCACTTTAATCGGGGATTGGAGGGGAGGAAGACAATGTACCTAGGTTTTTCCTTGTCACCTACGGCTCTAACTTAGTTTGGTCTATGATCCAGTGCATGAGAACGACCACTGCTGTTGCCCCTTGTTGCACTTGGCCCTACTTCCTGCACATACACCTCACTTTATGTACTTCCCCAAATACCACTGACTTAAAGTTCTGGGTGTTAACTACTTTTATGGAAGAGTCAAGGCAATGGAGAAAATTTACATGGAAGCAACAAAAATAAGAAGACGTGGTACATATAGACAATGGAATATTATTGTTCTTGTTGTTTAGTCGCTGAGTCGTGTCCAATTCTTTTACAACCTCATGGACTGTGGCCTGCCAGGCTGTTCTATCCATAGGATTTTTCAGGCAAAAATACTGGAGTGGGTTGCCATTTCCATCTCCAGGGGATCTTCACAACCCAGGGGTTGAACCTGGGTCTCCTGCATTGCAGGCAAATTCTTCAACCATTTGAGCCACTGGGGCGGGGCTAAAGATAAAAATATTTACCAAAAAAGGGAAACTTAAAGATCCCTGTTCTTAAAAGCCTTTCACCCATCCCATCCCCAGAAATTTCATTCTTACCCATTGTCCTTTTCCTCAAGCTCTGGCCTCCTCTGGCCATAACCTCCCCTCTCTCTCTAGGTAAGCCCCCCTCCCAAATTTCTGCCACTTTATTATGTAAATACTGCTTTAATTTCCCTGTTTCCTTGCAAACACAGTCCTCACCATGCACTCTCAAAACATTTTCCTAACAAACATACCTCTTTTCCTAAGACGAGCTTTATGACAGGTGTTCAAACACTATATTTACACACTTCTACACACACAGATGAGCATGCACACACACACGCACACACATACAACTGTGACTCTCAGAAAACACAGGCACAGACAGAGTTGTAAGTTCTCAGGAGCAGTGTCCATAGGTCTGGAATAGAAAAATTGGACAGAATGGGAGGATTTTCAAGTTGTGTGCTTCTCCCTTACTTTTCTAGGATACAGCGTTCACTGGAAATAGAGATTCTCACTGCTGTTTAATTGTCTCAGACCAGGGGCACCAAGAAGCCCAGCTCCTGTTCCTTAGGACATATCCATGGCACTTCTAGTAGTTCAGCTGATCCCTCTCTCTCTGTAGGCTGCAGCTGTTTCAGCCTCTACACTTTTGTTCATCCTCTCGCCACACACAAACACACCCTTTGCCAGCTAGAATGCTCTGAATCAGATCTATTCTTCAAAGTTGTTTTTTTTTCCTTTTGTATGGAGTCACCCAGATTGTGGCATTCGATTTTATTCTTTTCATTCTTCATTTCTTCTACTTTTTTCTCTTACAGTTCGTTTCTTCTACTTATTCATTTCATTTACGTAGACATTTCCTCCCTAATAGTGATGGAAAATTCACTTGAGTGCAAGGACTGTGTCTGGCCCTTTCTTTGTGTTCCTCACGGTAACTAGCACAGTTTAAGACATGCAATAGATGCTCAGCAAATACCTACAGGGTTAAATTAAACAGATCACAGGACCTCTGAACCTCAGTGTAATTATCCATAGTGTAATTAACCACAAACACTAATACACCTTCTAGAGGGCAGCTAAGGAAAGGTGGGTCCCTGGAAATGGTGCATTCAGCAAATTTGGGTAGGTTCTAATTTTCAAATCTAATATCTACTTTTTTTGTAATCTTGGGCCAGTTATTCAACTTTCCTAAGCATCATTTTTTTAAATCTGTAAAATAAGAAAGATAAAAACACCTACACTGCTCAACTCATGTAGTAGTTTTAAGGATTAAGTGGGAATATATTTGAAAGTGATCTGAGAAGCACTGTGTGCACAAGACAAATTATTTTAAGTATTAAGATGTTCCAGATCTTAAAAAGAACTTGAATATTTTATGAAGTAGCATAGATTATAGATTAAAAATCTTCTCATATTTATTATGAAGCATTTTCCTATAAGTAAATGCCACTATTATTCTCCAAAAGCACTTTCTTATCCATAAAGGAAGATGTATGACAGCTCTCTAACCTATGCAAATCTTACCTATAAGCAAAATGTCTCTTGTTTTTTCTCTTCTAACCAACAATATTTGTTTCATTTCCTGCAGGATTAGCTATCATAGGAAAATCAAGGTATATAAAAGCCATCTTTGATGCTAACATTATGAAAATTATTATACTCTAACACTCACTACTAAACTATGTTAGGAAAATGCCTTTAGATGCAGCAAATCTATTTAATACAAAAGACTACTTTTAGAGTTGTTTAAATAATATTAAGTGTATTTTTATCATAAGAATCTAATGAATTTTTTGCTTCTTTAGCCTATAAGTCTTCTTTCTTTATTTCACTGTGTATTATTTCCTATGACTGCTATAACAAATTACCACAAACTTTATTAATTAAAACAATAGTCTTAGAGAACAGACATCTGAAATCAGTTTCATTGAACTGAACTCAAGGTATTGGCCAGGCCACTCTCTACTCCTTCCACAAGTTCTGGGGGAGAATCCATTCTTTGCTTCCTCCAGCTTCTGTGTAGTTGTCAGCATTCCCTGGCTCAGGGCTGCATCATTTGGATCTCTGCCTCCCTGGTCAGATTTCTTCTCCTCTTCTGGCTTCCAGGGATTATAGTGTTGTGTGCTCAGTCGTGTCCGATTCTTTGTGACCTCATGGACTGTAGCACACCAGGCTCCTCTGCCTATGGGATTTTACACGCAAGAATACAGGAGTGGGATGCCTTTTTTTTCTCCAGGGGATCTTCCTGACCCAGGGATCCAACTGGTATCTCTTGCATCTCCTGCACTGGCAGGTGGATTCTTTACCACTAGAGCCACCTGGGAAACCCTTCCAGAGATGAGAACATGAATATCTTTGGGTGTCATTTTCAGCCTACCACAGAGTTGTTCTCAACCTTTACCAGTCATCAGAATCACCAGGGAAGTTTGTTAAAACAAAATACTGGGACCCACTCCCAGAGTTTCTGATTCAAGAGTGGGGTCCAGGTTTTTGAACTATTAACAGATGCCCAGGTGGTGATGATGGTACCAGTCTGAAGCTTACACTTTGAGAATCACTAACTTATGTTATCCAATGCTTTAAAAATTATATTCACATTTAATTTTCCCATTTTTGTTGCCAACTTTTTATGTGTCTTTTGTGCACATTCTATAAAGAAAGCCGAGCACTGAAGAACTGGTATTTTTGATCTGCAGTGTTAGAGAAGACTCTTGCAAGTCCCTTGAACTGCAAGGAGATCCAACCAGTCCATCCTAAAGGAAATCAGTCCTGAACATTCATTGGAAGGACTGACGCTGAAGCTGAAACTCCAATACTTTGACCACCTGATGCAAAGAACTGACTCACTAGAAAAGACCCTGATGTTGGAAAAGATTGAGGGCAGGAAGAGAAGGGAACGACAGAGGATGAGATGGTTGGATGGCATCACCAACTTGAAGGAATGAGTTTGATCAAGCTCTGGGAGTTGGTGATCGACAGGGAGGCCTGGCGTTTTGCAGTCCATGGCGTCATAAAGAGTTGGACACGACTGAGTGATTGAACTAAACTAAGCACTAAACTTTGGATACATTGACAGAAACAGTGCAACTGACACCTCTTTCTCTTATAGAGTCTGTGTGCTTTCTTCTCTGTACTAGAGCTCTATAGTTAGATATTTCCAGAGAACAAAATTTTTCTTCCATGGACTCATTTGATACTCCCATTGGTTTCAGCAAGAGAAAGTATAGAATATATTAGTGCATATTCCTCAGCCTGGCACTCAAGGGCCTCCAACATATGATTTTAACTCATGCCTATAGCTCCCAGCTAGATTCTTTGCAGCTCCCCAAACCGTTTTGAACATTTCTTCCAAGTAAGAAATTTCCGCAGTCTGTGGTTCCTGCCTTCCTAACAGTTACACTATATGAGTTAATATGGTTGCCATTTTTGCCAACTCTGCTTCAAGTTAGATTCTGTCTCTTGTAGTCAAGAGTCCTGACTAACAACCTATGTGAATGGTAGAAGGACACGTAATTCTTGAATAACTCTTGTAAGAAAAGTGGAACCAGGCTCGTCCCCCTGGGCCTCTCATAGTGTCCCATGCCAGAGCAAACGCGGCCCCAAACCATTGCCTGGCCTCTGCCAGTAAGTTGCAGGGACTGAAGCGGGTTGCACAGTGGAAAAAGGGAAAAAAAAAAAGAAAAGAAAAGTGGAACCTCCACTGTCCTGATGAGAATTTCTAACCCCCTGTGTATATTAGACCATTCACTGTCCTTGAAGATACCGGGTATAATGGAAAATTGTATATAACTCATTGCTATGAACCTAAAGTAGTAGAAAAATGAAAAGAGAAGAGTTCAACTCTTCAGGAGAAATTTTCACAGGAATCTTGATGAGGGAGGCCAATATTATTGGTTTCACTTTTGATAGTTTAAAAAAGATAAAACCCAGAAAGGTCAAATAGCCCAGTTCTGTCATTTTAAAAGCTAATGGAAGGGGAAAGACATGTTACTGAGTTAAAAATAAAATGTATGGGTACTGTGGTAGAAGTATATACACAATACACCAATGGGGACAAAGGAGGAGTGGGTATTTCTACCTAGAGCCATGAGAGAAAAGACTTGGAAACATTAGGGAGGTGGCAACTCTTGAACCAAGTTCCTCAGGACAAAGACTGCCTGAAAATATCAGCTCTTTCTAGTCTTCTACTCAGTCACAAGAGAAATCATAAATCATTCAGTCAATAAGTATTTATAAGATATCTATATATATGAAGTGCAAGTTAAATAAGGTAAGGATTCTTTCCTCACGAGGCTCATACAGTGAGACCAAAAAATCTGAACTTTTAAAGTACAACATGCAGTCTTTGGATTGAACCCTCTGGCTAATTTTGTTATCTTAAAACATAAATTATGGGAGTAGGTCTGGTCTTTACAAGGATGTATCCTGCCTGAGGACAATCTTTGGATTAAACCTTCTAGCCAACTCTGTTATCTTAAAATGTTAATTATGGGAGTGGGTCTGGTGAGGTCTTTGCAACCTCCAGACATTCTTTGGATTCATTGGAGAGTATATAACTCCATTGCTAACACTAGCAAAGGGGTACTCTTTTGCCCCCTTCTGATGCCTATGTCAGAAGCTTTCTCTATCTCCTTTATACTTTAATAAAACTTTATTACACACACACACACACACACACAAAAAGTACAACATGCTTAGAAGATAAAATTATATGCTGCCTATGATTTTTTTCCAAAAGAAAAACAAAAAGATGGATAGGGGACAGGAAGTGGGTGGAGGAATAGATGAAATAAGACTTGCCATGGGATAAAAATGGTTGAAATTAGGTACAGTGGCTTTGCAATGTGATAACTTGACCAGGCTGGCCTACATGTCCCAGAACTCCATTCCTCTATGTTTCTGGTTAGGGTGGGCCATAAGAGACATTCTTGTTTGGAATTTCGGGACTGAAGGTAAAGCTATAGCCACTTTTATAGCCAAACATATTGTCTTTCTCTATCACTGCAGCACCCTGGCATGGCCTAAAACTGTACCACCTACTCCTAGAACTTCCTTGAGCCTCTCCAACTCCACAGCAAGGTGTGTGTGCCTAGCTCTATGTTGAAGGGCCCTGACTTCTGTTGGACACCACAAACCAAGGTCCGAGGCAAGATGAGTTTCAGCCTGTCCTCAAAGTTTCCAACTCCAACAGGTTCTTACTCTCTCCCACTTTGGACTCATCTTTCCGTTGCGGTTGCCTGCTCTGTGCAGTTCAAATTCCAGCAATCAATTCAAGAGTAACAGTCTTACAACCACCGATAAACCAGGTTCCACAAAGGCACAATTGCATATGTAAAAGCATACACACATATATGTATATTTAGATACACATACTCACGTTCACACATGTCCTAGTAGTTCTGCTTAACTTTTTGAGCACTGACTGATAAAGAGGGTGATCAGTACATCGCATTTTTTATATTATTTTCATTTTTTGGGATATGTTTGAAATTTTCCCCATTAGCACTTAATTTTAAGTTCACTATGGAGGAGTTTGGCAATGGAGTGTGAATAAGATGTTGTGGAATCACCTGAGGGGAGCCAACTCCAACATGTGAAGCTTGAGCGGAAGTTCCCTCCTCATAATTGGTCTCTGCTTGCTTTCCCAGCTCTCTTTCGTGCTCCTTCCTCCCAAAGGTATGTCAGTTTAATCCTCTTAATTCTTCTTTCTAAGCATATCCCCCCAAATTTCAACCATCCTATGCATAATTCTTAATTCTCTATAAATATCTCTGATCTCTTTCTGGATTTCCAAACTCTCATTTCCAGCTTCATGTTAGACGTCTCATTATTTATGGACTACCAACATTTAGTCTCAATATTCATTGGCTTCCCTGGTGGCTCAGATGGTAAAGAATCCACCTGCAATATGGGAGACCGGGATTCAATCCCTGGGTGGGGAAGATCCCCCAGAGGAGGGCATGGCAACCCACTCCAGTATTCTTGCCTGGAGAATCCCATGGACAGAGGAGCCTGGCAGCTACAGTCCATGGGGTCACAAAGAGTCAGACACTGAGTGATTAAGCACAGCACACACCATCATCTAAAAATTAACATTACATTTCAAAACTAAAAGCTAATCCTTCTAACTTCTGATTTCTGTTGGTCTTTCATTCCTGGTTCATGAGCACAAAATCCAGAGTTATCTTTGACACCACACCTCTTCCATCTAATCTTTGGCCATATCCTGACAATTTACTTCCACAGATCTGCACTCTAGGGCATCATAAACATTTCCCTTTTCCTTATTATCTTATCCACCTGGTCATTCTTATATTCATTCCAAAATGGTTTTCCAAGCATCTATTAATATAGAAAATCTTGAGATGGACCGAAGGAAGAAAAACATCCTTATCCTCTGAAAGTGAAAAGTGAAGTGAAAGTCATTCAATTGTGTCCAGCTCTTTGCGACCCCATGGACTATACAGTCCATGGAATTCTCCAGGCCAGAATACTGGAGTGGGTAGCCCTTCCCTTCTTCAGGGGATCATCCCAACCTAGGGATCGAACCCAGGGATGGAACCCGCATTGCAGGCGGTTCATTTGCTTCCCCGGTGGCTCAGCTGGTAAAGAATCCACCTGCAGTGCAGGAAACCTAGGTTTGATCTTTGGGTTGGGAAGATCCCCTGGAGAAGATTATGGCTACCCACTCCAGTATTCTGACCTGGAGAATTCCATGGACTGAATAGTCCATGGGGTCGCAAAGAGTCAGACACGATAGAGCGACTTTCACTTTCACTTTTAACTTTTAAAGGATAAAGATGTATTTCTTCCATCAATTCAGCTCAAGACTTTCTATATTAATAGATGTTTGGAAAAGCACTGCGGAATGAATACAAGAATGACCAGGTGGATAAGATAATAAAGAAAAGGGAAATGTTTATGATGCCCTAGTGCACATCTGTGGAAGTAAATTGTCAGGATATGGCCAAAGATTGGATGGAAGGGGTGGTGTCAACGATAACTCTGGATTTTGTGCTCAGGGGCCAGGGATGAAAGACCAAGAGAAATTATCCTTATCACTCCTTAAAAACCTACAGCCTCTTTCATTACTTATAGAGCACAACCCATGCTCTTAGTATCAAAGATCATCTAAAATCTGACCCTGTCTGTGGTAAATGTGACTGCTGCCCAGGTGATAAAACTTTCATAGGGCTTTAGGGAAGAACTGTCTCCAGAGTAAAAGTCTCCCTGGAAGTCAGGCTGGGAGAACCTCTGTCTTCCCGCACCATTCTCAATCTGGCTTGGAGTTAAGAGAACACAGCTTTTCATTTCTTCCTATGTTAAAAAAAAAACAAAAATCCTGTGATTATACAAATGATAAGTGTTCTTTTCTTTCCTAATTTCAAAACTACAAAGAAGCGAAAAGAATGAAACAATAATGACCTCTAGTACCACCACCCAGAAACATGTAATCACTTTTCATATTTTGGCGTGACTTCTTAAAGAAGATTTATAGTTTTAATTTATAAACTTTGGATAACACTGTGTGTACTGTGTTCTAATCTGTATATTTCATATAACAATATGTGTGAACAACTTTCCATGTCATTAAATAAATTTCTGCATCTATCATTTCCAAAGGCAGCCTGTTATTCTCTTGTATGGATATGATATATGTCCCTTTCTGAGGACATTTAGGTTATTCCTAATTTCCTCTACAACAAAAAAATTTGCAGTAAATATCCTTATAGATGAATCTTTTTCTGCACCCTCATTGTTCTCTTTAGGACGAACTCCCAAAAGTAAAATTTCTGAGTCAAAAGGAATGTATATTTTTAAGGCTTTCATTATAAGGCCACATAGTTCTCTGAGAATCATTTGGAAAACTTGTATAGGATTTCAGCAACATGCCAATGATACAAAGAGTCTGAAAATAGAACTACACTTAAAGGTGCCCTTAATCACCTACCTTCTGAGGATATCAGAACTCTGGGGTGCAGTAGGTTAATTACTTCTTTAGTACAATATATATTAACTGATGATTTGAAAGACAACAATTTAATTTATATGTAGAGAATGTACACTATAGGAATTTTACTCATTACTTTACAGTATTACTTATTTTGCTCCAGGGTTTATTTCTTTGGATAGACATTTGGGTTGCTACTGTTATTTTTTAATATAGACGTTTTCTGTTTTAGCACAAGGCAGTAATGAGCTTGTCATGAGATGGTATGGCAGAAAACTTCCACTTTACCCTTCTGTAACAATAGAACTTAGCCACCCAACTAAGAGCTATGCTGCCCACTTTTCTTGCAGCTAAGTGTAGTCATGTGACAAGGTTCTGGACAATACAAGTAAGTTGGAGGGATGAATGTCCTACCCTCTACCCTTCTCCACTTTCCACTGGTTGGAAAGCAGACTTGTAGTAGCTGTGGGAGCAGTTATACTAGACCACCAGATGGAAACTTCATGTTGAGGTTGGAGGAGCAACTAGATAGAAAAAGTGTTAACCCTTGCACCATTAAACTACCTAATTAGCCGTAGTCTATTTAAATTGGACTATTCTGTGAGAAAGAAACTTCTATCTTGTTTGTGACTGTTATTTTGACCTTTGTTTCAGGAGCTGACCTAGTAGTCTAACACAGAGTGAAGATTTGGAGAACTTGGTCATTTATTTTCACTGATCACTACCAAAATAGTCCAAGTGGTAAAAGGGACTTTTTAGGTTAAAGGACAAACAATGTGTTGACAGTCAAATAAATGAGAGCCAAAATATGCTACTACAGAAATATGTATGAACTCTTTCACTATCTAATGAACTTTTTCTTTAGGTCAAAAACCCAGTTATGTAAAAAGAATGACTTGACTTCTTGCCTTTTTGACTTGTTTCCACACTGTATAAAAAAGTTAGACTCAATGACCTTGGTTTAATTTTATATCTTTCTTAACCTTCATGATTATGTAGACTTTATGATTATATAGATTTCTTCCTTGATGTTCAGAGATTTTATAAAGATGAAAAAAGGATGAATAAAGCACTTAAATTGTAAAATTTAACTCAATATAAGTTGCAGATAAAGATATATAAACACTCAGTTTTTATAAGTTATAACTGTACTTTTACATAGTACCTCTGAAAAATGATCTAGATACCACCAGCTAAACAATAAATTTTATTTTACCTAGTAAATACATAAAGTATTATATTTCTATATCCACTTTAGAGGTAAGGAACATGAAAAGAAAGAAACAATTTGTCACAGATGACTTTAGTTGAGACTCACTGTAAGTCTTATGCTAAATATACGTGTGTGTGTGTGTGGGTGTGGGTGTGGGTGTGGGTGTGGGTGGGTAGGTGTGTATCCATCCACATATACATCTTTAGTGTCCATTTCTTTCTTCCCAACAGTACCCAGATTTCCTTTGGGGGAAAAAACCACTGAGCAGTGATCCATCGCATAAATCCAGATGTATACCTCCAAGGAAGTTGAGAAGACCAGACCCTTCCCTGTCCCCATCCCACCCAGTCCTCTCAGCCAAGGAGCAGGCGAGTGGAGTCAACCAGGCAGCTGCTCACCCCCCCAGTCCCACCCCCGGGCTTTTGAAACTTGAGAGACACAAGGAGACAGCAATGGCTCTGATCACAGGAAGTTTTCTGGAGTGACCAACCTGTTTTCAAGTCCTGCTCTCCAATACCACATCAGTTCTGAGCACCACCAGCACCACCACTTTGCTTCAATAAATACTCTTTAGTTTCACTTGGCCAGGGTCAGATTTTGTTAGCAGCAGCCAAGGTACTCTCCTTGCCACAAAACATCTTACCACCACATGACCTAACCTCTTTTGCTAGTGAATAATTTTTGTTTAAAACCTAAATGAATGAAGAAAATACAGGCGAAATCATGTTTCAAAGTTTCATGGGGTATTAACATAATTTTTGTTGGCTATAACTTGAGAATTCAGTGTATGGGTTCTAGTTTTCTCCCATTTTGTTCTGATATAAATATTATCTTTCTGAAATTTTAACCATATACTTCAAAATGTAGGTAATTTTTAATAGTCTTCAAATATTCCTTTTTCATATATACTAATTTATATCTTATAAAATAATGTGCTCTCTAAAAATAATTAGTAAATACCAGGATATAGCTTCTATCTCATATTTCATCTTTTCCACACAAAGAAATATAAACTAAGTTGGGAGCCAACTTAGTTGCTAAAACCAGTAACTCTTCACTCCTAATAGACACAGTTATTTGCCTTCTGATTTGCACAGTTTTCCATTTTACACATCAGTCAAGCAGAAACAGCTGGTTGCTAAGCAACACCTTTCCTCTCAATGAGCAGAAACAGACATCATAGAAGACCAATTTTTAACATATTATATACATACATATGAAGTTAAAGAGAGACCCAGACCCACAGTTTGTTTGTTTGCCCAGAATACTTGTCATGAATAATGAATTCATAATGACAGTGCGTGAATTCCAAATACATTTGATCCATGAACTGTATCACCTTGTATTACCTTCTAGCATCTTCCTCATTACTGAAAAATCAGCAAGTAATATAGAAAGAAACTAGGCTTCTGCAGCAAATTTCCTTAGAAAAACTCTCAGTGAAGTACATACTGGGTTTTGTTGAACCGATTCATTGCTAACATAGCACTCACACGCCTCGTGCAATACTATTTTCTTGGTTATAACTACACGTTTAATGCCCTGGGAGGACACACCCCAAGTGGTTAGTAGTGACCACCATAGGGAAATGACTGTTTGCTTTTTCCTCTGTATTCTTTACAACAAAAATAAAAATTACTAGTAGTTGCTGTGCATTAAGAAGTGCTAGACTGTTCGAAGTTCATATGTGTTAAGTCACATTAGCATTTTCCATTTGGCAGATAAGAGAAGACTCTCAGAGAAGTTGTGTAACTTGCTCAAAGTTATGCATACAGAAAGCAAGAGAGAGCCAGAGTTTGAACTCAGGCAGTAAAGTTCCAGGTCTTCACACTTCACTAGTCTTCCTTTTACAAGTTTTATTTTCACTGGTGTATGTTCATGTATTGCTTAAATAAATACCTTCCTCTAAAAAAAAATCATATTGTTTCTGGACATACAGAATTATAAGTACATCTAGGTACTCAATTCATTGGCATCTTTTCACCATTGACTTTAATTGATTTTATGTCAGTAGGAGTTAAGAGCATAATAAAAATCTAACAAGTATATGAGAGTCAGTGAGCTAATTCTAGTCAACAGAGAACTAAAACTGTGCCAATTCAACTGAACCTGTGGCCACATGCTGTGTTTACTCAAAATAGATCATGCAGTTGTAGCAGTTTCTAAGGAATTGTTATTAATAAATAACACTTCTGTGAATTGATTCTCTTCTCACATGTATATTTAATGATTTTTTTACTTGACTTAGTATTAATATAAGAAAAAAAAAGTAAGAATGAAGGACAGATAATTTTTATTTACAGCCCTTGATAACAAACACTCTTTCAAAGTAATATTACCCTCCCTTTGTCCTGTCATTCAAATGTCTAAAATGGTTTATGCTGATGAAAAGCCATGTTCTGGTGCGTGTTCCTCTTGTCCTTGCTCACTTTTGAACTCAGTGTAACCAAAGATCAGTATTTATCAGCAATACAGGCAGAAATTATTTTCTCCTTCAATTATTCCCACTCCAGGGAGGTAGATAAGATTTTCAAATAAGGAAAAATACAAACCAGATCAGGAAAGGACCACTTTGCTGAATAAAACTGATTTAGGAAAGCAGAAATATCCCAAATGTATTTGTTTTAGGGTTAAACTTTTTTCTTTTCTGTGTATTAATTCATTCTGTGTGAGAAAACCACCCTGGGTGCCAGAGACATAGAAATGGAATACACAAATCTAATGTTCATATTCAAGAAGAGAAAGCAGATGCATGAACCCAAAATCATAGATTTATATCAAAGTGCTGAAAAGGGGCTTGAAGAGAGCTATAGGGTCCCATAGGATAGACCACTCCAGAAAGCGGGAAGCAGGAAGGCTTCTAAGAAAGGGTCCATGGGAGCTGGGTCTTGAAGCATGAGTAGAAATTTGTCAGAAAGAAAAGCAGTTGGAGTTCCCAAGTTAGAGTCAATAACATGTGCAAAGTCCCAAAGATATAAAAAGCTATGGTGCCTTGAGGAGGGTGAGAACTCCTGTATTCTGATGAGGAGATAGGATGGGCCAGGTGAGTAAAGATTTTATTCACTATATGAGAGAATTTGGACTTTATCCTGAGGGTAATCAGGAGGTGACAGACATGCTAGCAGACAATGAAATATTTTATTAATGTAAACCACAGCCATAAAAAAAATAAAAATGTAACTAAGGAAAATTGGGAGAGAAAAAGTAGAAAATGAATACCTGTGCTAATTTTCTCACCTTTCCTAGGAAAGCAGTCAATAGGTACATCTAAAAGCCAGTGTGAAAACAGAAGTCAACTATATTGTCTAGTCAATAAAGGCAACCACTAAAACTGAATATAATACTAGAGGTTACAAATATCAGGAGACAAAACACATTAATTTAGATAGAACTTTCTATAAAAATTCTTCTCATCCTTTACAGCAAGAAGTCAGTACATATTACCCAGAACTGATAAATCAGGAAGTAGAAATCAGCAGCAAAACTTAAGCCACCTGTCTCTGCAAAAGGAGGTCTGGCTAGAGAATACCTTCTAATGGGTTTGATACCTGGAATCCCCTGTATTAGCCACAAAAGCAAAAGGAACAAAGCTGATCTTTCTTTCTCTTTCATCACTTTCTCCAACAGGGTATTTATTACTGTATTACCTTTATGATGTAGCCGCTTACCTCCTCTCCCAGGGGAATGTCTCCACAGGGATGTTTACTACTTTTCTATTCTAGGGTCAGCCAGTCTTCAGTTCTAGAATGAGAAAATTAGGCTTTAGCCCATGCACTAATGATAAAATACAGACTCTCAAAAGATTTCAATGAGCTTAAAATAATTAAGACTAATGTCGCTTCTCTACTTTAGATACGGAAAACCTAGAAAATAAGAAATGTAAAGCCTTTGCTAGGTCGCTTCAGTTATGGCTGACTCTTTGCTACTCCATGGACTATGGCCGCCCCCCCAAGCACCTGTCCGAGGGATTCTCGGGCAAGAATACTGGAGTGTGCTGCCATGCCCTCCTCCAGGGGATCTTCCCGACCCAAAGATCAAACCCGGGTCTCTTACCTCTCTTGCATTGGCAGGTGGGATTTTTATCACTAGTGCCACCTGGGGCTGAGACAGACTACTAGTCATACCATAGGTACTAAATTAACAACTGTTTTCTATTTCTTTACTGCTTTTCATGCACATTAGGGAAGCTTCAAACCTTCTTACAACTGTCTTAAAGGCTTAAGATGGGAAAAATGATCAGAAGGGTTTTAACTTTCTTTTAGAAATTACACCTTTGTGACAAAATTCAGGTTAATTTTTTAAAAACCACATGTGAGAAAAGTCAGCAACAATCTGCTAGAAGATTATGCTATAAAGAAAAGAGCCAGTGTCCCTAAAAAAAGAAAAAGTCATGTCATCCATCATTCCTTAGACAAAAAGAATGGCATCAATTGCACTACATGCAAAACCAATTCTTAAATATTTCTCATAAAATGATCTACAAAAGACATCAAGGCTTTTGCTGTACAGTAGAAACTAACAAAACACTGTAAAGCAATTATACTCCAATTAAAATTAACATAAAAAGAAAAAAGACATCAATGCATAAGCAGCAGGCCTTTGCTCTTCTTTGAAAAAAATTTTATGTATATTTCTGAGGCCATACCTCAAGAGTATAAGGCTGACTCTGTAGATCTGGGTTAGAAGCTCAGTTCTGACACTGTCTAGGTGACCTTGGTCAAGTCATTTCCTCTAAGACTTAGTTTTCTAATTCTGTGCGTTTTACAGGGTTGTGGTGAGGATTACCCCCAAAGAACTGATGTAAAGTGCTTTAAAACAGTAGATGATACAATGTTAGCTATTATTCCTGAGTAACATTTAATTTTTTTAACGGAAATATTTTTTATTTTTAAAATTTCCCTTTAACACAAATATCCCAGGCTAGCAATAACTTTTAATAAGTGAAAAAAAATCAGCATTTTGCTTGTTTAGTTAGATGCTATGGATCCAACAGAGGACACCTAAATAGTGTCCTAGAGAAGGTCATCTGGAACTCAGGAGGCAGGCTTGACATCACCCAGCCCCTCGCTGCCCTCATGGTCTTCATGCAGGCCATCTCCTTCCGGAGATGAACCTCTTTCAAGGAGTGCCTTTACGTTGAGAAGCTGTTTTCTCACCAGTAACAAATGATTTGGTTACCAGCCATGAGAGTGAGAAAAGTGGTTGTGTGATCAAGGGTAACTCCTACAAAACGTTTTATAAATTCAAATGGCAACAGGATTTTTCTTTGACAGTTTTATCCTAACATGTTGACAATTTCAGGGTCAGGCAGTTTTCTCTGGGCAGAAAATGGAGTTGGTGGGGCAGAGGAGGTGTGGAAAATAACACACTCACATACAGAGAAGATACGGAGCACACAAAGTTGAAAGTATCTACTACTATCTGACTCTTTATGGAAAAAATTTGCCGACTCCTGCTATAGAGTCTAAACACTAAACTTTGAGGATCTCTGCCTTAAGGATTTCAAATTAGAAGCAATTAAATGAAAACCCTGATTTCTGCACAACTAATGATGTAAGCATGTTCTTTCAGCCATGTTTCTAGGATATTGAATATAAAAGGACATTTTCTTTATCGCATCTATTTCCTTGAATTATTTGTATTTATAGATTAAATCGTCTTCCGTGGTGGCTCTGTGGTAAAGAATCCATCTGCCCATGCAGAAGACACAGATTTGATCCCTGGGTCAGGAAGATCCCCTGGAGGAGGAAATGGCAACCCACTCCAGTATTCTTGCCTGGAAAATTCCATGAACAGAGGAGCCCAGCAGACTACAGCCCACGGAGTTGCAAGAGAGTCAGACACAGCTTAGCGACTAAACAACAATAACAACAATATAGATTAAATCATTCAAAATTAAATGATTGGTTTATTGGGTGACACTGAATTACCATTCAATTAGAAGCATGTATCATTTGTTCTATCACTGGGGTTGGAACTCAGAACAGGAAGAGGAACTTTCCTGAAGCCAGCAGTCTTCGGGGTCATATAAGCATGAGGGTTACCACCCAGCAACAATAACACCTACAAGGCAGAAAAACAACTCAAAAGCTATGAACACCAACTTTTCCCATGCTTTTAGCATCAAAGTCATTTTTGTAGAGAAACCTGAACAGAACCTGTGGGCTGTTCATCGTCTGTATCCTACCCCGCGTGACTATCCAGACATCTCTCTGCAGAAGTATTGACATGGTTGGTCAAGTCTGCCTGAGTTTGCTGAATATCAATAAGGAAGCACATTCCACCTTTTATTAATAAAGCCTGGGATGAAAAGTCTGAATCTTGAATACAGCTGGTCCTAAAGGTTTTCAATAAGGAACTGTGGACCAACATTCTATCTGATTATGATGAAAGCAAAAAGGGGGACTGGGTGCAGCAAAGTCACTACCAACAAAATTCTCTTCCCACAATGCTCCCACATAACTGCTGCTGCTGCTGCTAAGTGGCGTCAATTGTGTCCGACTCTGTGTGACCCCATAGATGGCAGCCCACCAGGCTCCCCGATCCCTGCGATTCTCCAGGCAAGAACACTGGAGTGGGTTGCCATTTCCTTCTCCAATGCATGAAAGTGAAAAGTGAAAGTGAAGTCACTCAGTTGTGTCTGACTCTTCGCGACCCCATGAACTGCAGCCCACCAGGCTCCTCCGTCCATAGAATTTTCCAGGCAAGAGTACTGGAGTGGGTTGCCATTGCCTTCTCTGACATAACAGGCCCCTCCAATTTTTTAGTGTTTGCAAACAATGTAAGCCTAACATTTGTTCCAATAAACAAGTGAATACAACGACCGGTCTTTTTCTCGTGGAGTGATAATGTCAGGGTTATAAACTTGATGAATACAAACAAAATCAACTTTAAAGCAACACACACTATTCCTTCTCCATTGCTATCACTCCCAACTTATATGAATTTAATCCAAAAAATCACTTTTTGAATCTCTACTATGCTCCAGGTAATAGCGTTGGTACACTAATGAACAGAACTTCTTCTCCTGTAAGAAGACAATGGGGTCTGAATGTGGATATACAGGATGTATGGGATCTCCTGGTGGCTCAGACAGTAAAGAATCTTCCTACAATGTAGGAGACCTGGGGTTGGATCCCTGGGTTGGGAAGATCCCCTGGAGAAAGGAATGGAAATCCTCTCTAGTATTCTTGCCTGGAGAATCCCCATGGACAGAGGGGCCTGGTGGGCTACAGTTCATGGGGTCACAAAGAGCCAGACACAACTGAGTGATAAACACTTTAACTTTTTCATACAAGATGTATGTACTGATATATTCATTTAGTCAGCAAATAAATTCATTGAGCACATACTACAAATCAAGCACTACTGAGGATGTTGGGAATTTAGCTGTGAAAAAATCCCCTATTACCAAAAGTCTTACCTCCTAGTGGAGAGACGTAGATAATAAGGAAAGTAAATAAGCAAAATAAATTAATATAAAGCAGAGAAGAGCACATGATGAGGCTGAATGTTGAGATTTGAAGCAGTCAGCACCGACAGATGGAAAGAATTTTTAAAAGATTTCATTTAAAATCATTCCATCATATGCTACAGTCAGTACTAATAGAATTTTTAAAAGATTTCATGATGTCATTCCATCATATGTTACAGTCATCCCATGTAATATTTGGAGGCAAAATATACCAAATATTTGGGGATGAACCTAGACTAAAAATTCCTTCCATTTGTCTGGAATTCACTTTTAACTTGGCACTCTGTGTTTTATCTGGCAATTCTAATTGGTATTCAAACACCCTGAGAACAGAGGTCGATACACCAGTTAGGATACAACAATGACAATCCAAGAGGCAAGAGATGAGGTCGCCCTAAAATCAGTGCTTCACAAGGGATTCTTTGCTTGATCGGTATGTGTGCTCAATCACTAAGTTGTGTCCAACTCTTTTGCGACCCCATGGACCGCCAGTCTCCTCTGTCCATGGGATTTCCCAGGCAGGAATACTGGAGTGGGTTGCCATTTCCTCCTCCAGGGGATCTTCTGGATCCAGAAATAAAATCTGGGTCTCCTGCGTCTCCTGCATTGGCAGGTGGATTATAGATGCAATTTTTAAACTGTAAAATTAAATCAATTAATTTGCATTAATTAGGAGCTTTAACAATTTCCTATAGAGGTATTCCTCCCTCAGGGTCAGGATATGTACCTGCATGCTCTGATTCATGAGGGCCCCACCCTCTGGGGTGACTCAGCTGGGGGCTGCAGTCTCTCATAGAACACTGACCCCAGAGAGGGAGTTAAGAGCGAACACCCAGCTATGTTGTGTATGTGCTCAGTTGCTCAGTGTCCAACTCTTAGCAACCCCATGTCCTGTAGTCAGCCAGGCTCCTCAGTTCATGGGATCTCCAGGCAATAATACTGGAGTGGGTTGCCATTTCCCTCTCCAGGGGATCTTCCCAACCTAAGGATTGAACCCACATCTCCCAGGCAGATTCTTTACCACTGAGCCAGGCTGTCCTAAAGGGACTTACCTGTGGGAAGAAAGTTCTATGTGCATCTTCGCTTCAATAGAGCATGTTTACTGTGTTGAACTTGACATGAAAATGAAAACTGAAAGTCCCTATTGCTGATATAACTTTCTTTCAGGAAGTGTTTTTTAAACCACACACATTTCCATATAGACTTTTTATTTATTTATAAAAATAAACCAATGAAAACAAAATAAAAATAAATCCAACATATCGAAACTATTTCAAAATACAAAATATTTTCTTCTTTCAGGGCACCTGTCTGCCTCATCCATTATACACTATAAACTGAATTCCATGGCTTTGATCTCTCTTCAGCAAACACTGAAGACCCCATTGTCCACAGGTTCTGACTCCAGAGGGTTCCTGGGAGAGGAAGGAGCAAGCAGTTGCATACACACATACACATTCTCAAAGTGGATTGGCAGGGACTTCCCTGCTGGTCCAGTGGCTAAGACTCCCTGCTCCTATTGCAGGGGGCCCAGGTTCAATCTCTGGTCAGGGAACTAGATCCCACGTGTCGCAACTAAGACACAGCACAGCCAAAAAAAAAAAAAAAAGTTGAATTGGCAGACTCCACACTGAAAGCTGCTTGGTGTTTTTGCAGGCCCAAGTTCCATGATCAGATACATCTACAATGGCAAAACCTATAAAGAGATGTGTAACAGAAATATGACTAAAGAAACATGAATGACAGCCACCATTTTACTATGGACATTTTCAACACCCAGATTTGCATGAACTTTAGTGAGGGTAGTAACCTTTGTCTGTACTCTGTGCCAGTGGGGTTCACAAAAAGGAGTCAAGATGAAGAATCGATAGCAGCGAATCATTATGTTCAAGGGGATGTTGAAATCTTTCAATGCTTTTCATTTCTAAGCTCGCTCAAGAGTAGCTCAGTAACCAAAGGCAGACATTTCAGTTCTTTTATTCACTCAGCAAATGTCTATTGAGGACCAGTAAATTGCCCGGCACCATGCTGGGCTCTGTGCTTCAAGAACAGAAAGCCATTCATATGTAAACTGGAAGAACCAGGGTAGAAATCTGTGCTTTAAACAGGTGACCCTTGGACTTCCCTGGTGGTCCGGCAGTTAAGACTTCCGTGTTTCCAGCGCAGGGGATGTGGGTTTGATCCCTGATCCGGGAACTAAGATCCAATGTGCTGCTCAGTGTGGTCAAAAAAATTAAAAAGAAAAAAAGTGGTGACTATTTTAAAAGAAAGTTAGTATGCTAAAAGCTACTGAATTGTACACTTTAAAATGGTTATGCCTTTGTGAGTTATATCTCAATTTTTGGTTGGAAAAAATAAACAAGAATTTTAAAAGGGGTAAATTAGACTGTAATTAGATACTGTTGCTTTTATATCCAACAGGATAGAGGCAGTAAAACTAACCATTTTTAATTAACAAAAAACTAAGACATCAAATATAAGCTATACTTCTACATAACTATATTGTTAAAAAATTCAAAGACAAAAATGAGTGTCTTTAATTTCAAAGTGAAAACTGATTTCTTACCGCACAACAAATAAAATAATCGATAAAAGAGAAAAGAAAAGCAAAAGGTAGGGAGAGTCTAAAATGAAAGGTTTTTCTGAAACATGATCCAAAAGGATACATGCACCCCAACATCCACTGCAGCACTGTTTACAATAGCCGAGATACAGAAGCAACCTAAATGCCCATCGACAGGCAGATGGAAAAGAAGATGTGGTACATATATACAACAGACTATTACTCAGCCATTAAAAAGGATGAAATAATGCCATTTGCAGCAATGTGGATGGACCTAGAGAGTGTGGTACTGAGTGAAGACGGCAGAGGAGGAATATCGTGTGACATCCCTTATATGTGGAATCTAAAAAGCAATGATACAAATGAACTTACAAAACAGAAAAGACTCACAGACTTGGAAAACGAACTTATGGTTGCTGTGGGGTAGGGGAAGGGATAGTTAGGGAGTTTGGGATGGACATGTACACAGTGCTATATTTAAAATGGATAACCAACAAGGACCTACTGTATAGTACATGGAACTCTGCTCAATATTATGTGGCAGCCTGGATGGGAGGGAGGTTTAGTGGAGAATGAATACACATATATTTGTGGCTGAGTCCCTCCCCTGTTCACCTAAAACTACCACAACATTGTTAATTGACAGTAAAGAAGACTTTATTCAAGGAGGGCTACTACTAAAAATATTAAGTTTTTTTGTTTTTTTTTTTAGTAGGGAAGAGAGATGGGCTTCAATCACAAGGAAAAGCCAAGGAGCAGAGTTGGCATGAGGGGGTGGGTGGCAGGGGAGGATTGGTGAATGGAAAAGGTACTAAGAGCAAATACAATTGGTTCTGGCTAAACAGGATTCTTGCTGAAGGCAAAACCAGGTGACCAGACATTACCTGGGGGCTGGTGGAATATGAGGACTTTGATCAGAAATAGCCTACAGAGGTTTCCTTTTTAATCCTTCCCTTAATTCAAATACTCAGCTGACCAAGTCTTGTTTAATAAGAATGACTTCAGGGCAGTTGGGGGAGGAAGGAAGCACTAAGAGAACCTCAATCTGGTTCCTGAGTCTTTTGCTACATGACTTTGGATAGCACAATTAATTATCCCTGGCAAGGTTTTCAGGAAGATAAACTTTGGTAGCTAAGTTGACTGGTACATTGCAAACAGTCAACAAACTTGCAGTCCTAAGTTTAGAAGAGCAACCAGACTTTCCAGTTGGGGTGAATATGGGGGGTTAAGGCAGTGGTCTTCATCCAGGGTGCCCATAACTTAATTGTTGTGTGTGTATCTGTATATGTACAAAGACTTTAGAGGGGTTCCTAGACAGGGATTGTTTGAACAGAATCAATGTTCAAATCCTGAACTCCCATGTGTCCTCTCATAACCCTGGTTTACTGAGGAGAACACGGGAGTAGCATGACTCTGGGTTGTTGGTTGTTTTCCCACATCCTCTTTCCCAACCAGAGACCCTTCAACCACTTTACAAAAGAAATTGAAAGCAAAGCCTCACTGGGCATATAACCTTTATGTATCTGCTCCAAGGGTAAACACCTGTGGCCCACAGATTTCTGGAGAGACAGAACAAAGGGAAGAAAGACACCAGAAGGCTCCAAACCTTCTCTCTCAACTTAACCTCAACTTGAATTAAGGCGTCACATTGCATAGACATGCATTTAACCACACAATTACAATGTGCTAAGTTGCTTCAGTCATGTCCAACTCTTTGCGACCCCATGGGATTTTCCAGGCAAGCGCACTGGAGTGCCTTGCCATTTCCTTCTCCAGGGGATCTTCCTGACCCAGGGATCGAACCCACATCTCTTGCTTCCTGTATCAGCAAGCAGGTTCTTTACCATTAGTGCCCCTTTCATTGCAATAAAAAATAAAAATGAAGTCAACCTTCTCCTGACAAAAAAAGTCAGGCTACTTTGGTCAGATATTTTGTTCTCTCACTTTATAATGAACAGTATCTGACCAAAGTAGCCTGATTTTGAACAGTAGTTTGAACATTTTTGGCATTGCCTTTCTTTGGGATTGGAATGAAAATTGATCTTTTGCAGTCCTGTGGCTACTGCTGAGTTTTCCAGAGTCGGACATGACTTAGCGACTGAACAAGAACAACCACAAAAGAAGTGCTATGCCAATCTATGTGCATACGCATGCTCAATCACTCAGTTGTGTCCAACTCTTTGCGACCCCATGGACTGTAGCCCATCCAGCTCCTCTGTCCATGGAATCTTCCAGGCAATAATACTGGAGTGGGTTGCCATTCCTTTCTCCAGGGAATCTTCCCAACCCAGGGATCGAACCCAAGTCATTGGCAGGAGGATCCTTTACTACTGAGCCACCTGGGAAGCCTATGCCAGTCTATACACAACCCTATTTTGAATGCAGTTGGATTATTTCCAGCCTGATTCTCAGAAACTTCTGTCCATTCCTAGAGAAAGCTCACCTGCAGTAGCACCAGTAAACAGTCACCTGGGACCACATGATCCAGACCTCTGTGGGCACTGTTGTAAAGTGGACTATGATACAGTGAGGAGTGAGGTAGCAACTCATGATGATGCCCATCTCAAGAGCCACGGGCACTGGCAATATCTGAAACCATAGGTAGCCAGAAAGATCACAGAAATTTCAAATCACTTGTTTGACAAAACTTGGCGATTTCCTATAGCAGCTGGGAGGGGTAGAGTGGAGGGAGTTCCCTCTATTCCATCACTTTGTGGGATCATCTCACTGCTGATTTCATGATGGCATTGGCTGCTGTCTGGAGAAAGCAGGAAATTCTTTAGATAAGTTATCTAGAATTTATGAAATATGAAAATTCCTTTCTTCACTGTCTCCACCTCCAGTCTTCCTCTTATCCCAACTGAAAATATGAGGACACTAAGACCCAGGGAAGCTGAATTGCCAAAGTTCTGAAGCAGTGCCTGTTCAAGATGGGAAAGGCACAGAGAAGTTTCCATTTCTGACTTTGTCTAATCTGTACTCCGTTTTCCTAATTTCAAGTCCAGAATTTTAGCCACAGGCTAGACACTACTGGAAATAAACTGTCTCAAAAGGGCATAACTTTCTTTATAGTTTCCTCAAGTTGTTCTTGATGTCATTTGGCTAAGAAACAGAACTGGCAGGGATCTGGGCAGGAAGCCGGGTATGAAGTTCCAATTGGCCCTGACTCACCAGGTGCGTCACTCTACTTGGGCAGCAGCTTGTCTGCCAACAGGCCGAGGGCCCCCCCACCATGGGAGACTGGGCCAAGACTGCACAATCAACAAGGACATACTACTGTTTCCCTTCTCTATTCCCAGGGAAGTATCCTTCCCTTTGACAGTGTTGTCCATTGCAGGGACTCTGGGATCTCTATGGGTAGCAGAGGCCTCATTTGCTAAAGGAAATTTCTTTATATCGAGAATTTCGTGAAGGATTTACAGTTCTGCTTGGCAAAAGATAATAATGAATATGAACTCGATGTACTCACAGAAAAGACTAATCATGTAGGCTCCAACAGAAATTCTCATATTGAGGCTATACTAAATTTGAATCCTTACACTTTATGTGCTGAAATAGATTTGAACTTCCTTGTCAAGGACTCCTTTCTATGGGGGTCCATTGTTGTACTGCATTTCTGCAAAGTTCAGTTTTCTAAACTTAATCAATGTAATATGGTTCTCTTGGACACCAGCTTCTTTCAGACCTCTAGGGTCACGTACATTTTGAGTGACCTGACAATATCTTCTAAGTCACTTTTAAATAACCTAAATATCTCAAATAGTTGTTTCTTACCCAATCCACCTCGCCAGAACCCTTAATGACTTAACATACCTCCAAGCATGACTTCAAAGGGGAATGGCAATTGCAAGGATGGGGAACTTCACTGTCTCTTTCCCCACACAAGGCATATACTGCTGGTCAGTCACTATGTTTGTTCAACTACATGGAGACTCTCAACTCTTCAGAAACTAATACTTCAAACAACACTGCAACTAATTGGAATTGACATCTAAATTAAAGTCTATTTGCAATTCAAGGGTTAGGTTAAATCACTAGAATATCTATTTTTCAGAGGTAGTTTTGAATATCCCTAATCTTACGCCTGCCTACCTAATGCCACAGTCCCAATGGAAATGTTCTGTTGTCATTATTTAGTCACTAAGTCATGTCCAATTCCTTTCCAATTCCACGGACTACAGCCCATGAGGCTCCTCCCAGGGAAGAAAACTGGAGTGGGTTGCCATTTCCTTCTCCAGAGAATCTTCTCGACTCAGGGAGTGAACTTGTGTCTCCTGCATTGCAGGTGGATTCTTCTACCACTGAGCCACTAGGGAAGACCATCGTTCTGTAGATGACTCCAAAATTCCATCTCTCTTTGTTTAAACTGCACATTAGAATTGTAACTCCCTTTCTGAGTTTTAAATTGTCAGAGAATATCTTCATATAGATGGGTAAGGGACAACTTATCCCCTATTTTCCTTTAATTATTTGAAATGAGTATATTTTTGGTTTCCTGAAATGTGTAAGTTGGCCCTTAGGATTCTAGTTATGTTCCTATTTTATCCAATTATATCATAAAATAAGGAATCTAAAAAGTAGTCATTGACTAATTATTATTCAGTTTTGACAGACTTGCTTGACAATGTAAGATCACTCATTTGTAATGGATAAACACTCTGGAAAAGTAATGCCAGGTCTTAAATACTTTTTAGGATTTCAGAACCTAAGGGGAAAATCTTAGTAACAGAATCAAATATATCTGGTTCAGGATTTTAACAAGTGTGCTCTTTAGAACAGAAGATCATAGGGGTCCTGTGATCAATAAAGTTTGGAAACCCTGAATGCATGGTAGCATGTTAAAGGCTGTGAAAGTCCCACAGTAAATAGATAGACCTCTTCGGTGTGCCCAAGCCAAACTTTCGGAAAGCACTAAAATTTTGTTTTCTGTTCATGAAACATCTATCAACAACTCTTCTACAGAACATACTTTAGGAAATCTCAGCATATCTAACCTCTTGCCTCAACCAGACACATTTTAAAGTGTAGAGAATTCCCTGGCGGTCCAGTGGTTAAAACTCTATGCTTCCACTGCCAGGGTCATGGGTTCCCACCCTGGTTAGGGAACTAAGATCCCACATGCTGCACAGTGTGGCCAAATATAAATAAATAAAAAAATTTAAAACTAAAAAATAAAATGTGAAAGATGACCATGCTTTATAAAACATCTTCAGGTCTTCTCAACCTCTGTCTAATCATCTACAGGGTCAAGTTCTCTGATCAAACTCTTTCTTGTGAGGATTCAATCCTTTCATCTCAGCTTTTCCCCTCTTATTCTCTCTCTCATAGGTATGGGGAACTCATTAGCTTTCTCCTTAGGAAAACCCTCCACAAAGCCTTTTTAAATGCAAACATGGTAATGTTCCTCCCTAGATTAACATCTTTTGGCCACTCCCCAGCACCTTTAAGACAATTCCAAACCCTAAAGAATAACAAGGAAGACACCTGCTTCTCTGCCCACCTTTGTTTCATTGTTCAGGCCTCTTGCATCTTACTCCCTTCCCCATCATAACCTAATTGGGAATCCTCAGACACACTTTTTAGTTTGCATATGTTTTCTAAAACACCCTTCCCTTTTCACCAGGAAAACTCATACTTATGCTTCAAGTCTCAGGTCAAACTACACCTCATGAGGTTTCTCTGATCACTGCCTTCACAGCGTCACCTGCTCTTATTCCAGAGTCCCACAGCACTCTGAACCTTCCTCACTCCCTCACCATCATCACAGTGACTATCGTCATCTATTTCATTATCTGTCTCCTAACTTGTAGGGTGAAAACTCACCATAGCACCTGGTATATGGTAAACTTGTAATAAACATTTGTTTAATGAATTAATTTATAAACAAGCAGACATAAGAATTTGAGACCAGCTTTTCTTTTACAGTAAAAAGGTACTGGGTCTTATTTTACCAATCCTACCCCCTAGTCTTTTCCTTTTTTTTTTTTTTTTTAAGAATCTCTCTATTGTCTCCACATCCCTATCAGAAGGAAGCATAACCAAACCCTGTATAGTAGTTTATGTTATCTGGAGCTCAAAGTCTTTCTTTTGCGTGAATCTATGATGAATTTGATTTCAAATTCCCTCTCAATTTTTGGTATTTCTTCTCATAAACATTCTATTTTCATGCCAAGAACAGGAAATTAAAGTTAGAACTTTGGTGAGTGTATAAAATCACACCCTGATTTTATCACACTCTGAATTATGGCTAAAATCTGAAATTATTTCTAATTTCAGATTTCTTTCAGAAAATTAATTCTCCCAACAGTAACACCGCTAAAACTTCTCAAATATATAAACCACATTGACTGTGTTATATATTACTTTATAAGTCTCTTTATTAGAGGAATATGTCTCTGGCACTAGGGAGAATGAATGAATGCTAAAGGACTTTAGGTTCCTTCATGGATTTTAGTACCTTTGGAGTTAGGTATAACTCGTTGTTGTTTAGATACTAAGTTGTGTCCAACTTCTTTGTGACTCCATGGACTGTAGCTTCTCTTCCCATGGTATTTCGCAGGCAAGAATACTGGAGTGGGTTGCCATTTCCCTCTCTAGGGGATCTTCCTGACCCAGGGATAGAACCTACATCTCCTGCATTACAGGTGGATTCTTTACCATTGAGCCACCAGGGAAGCCCTCATATAACATTTGAATACACAAGATTAATAACTTAAAGGTGTTTGGATACTTCACCTAAAGACTAACTAATGCAAATGATAATTACAAAGAATATGAGCCTATATGTTGGATTATTATGGAAAATCAATAAGAAAATATTTTCTTCAGCCATATGTAGAGCAATAGCATTCAGAATCGCAAACACAACTATGCATCCAAACATAACATTACTACTGGATTTGTCAAAATAGTTATTAACAATATTTCTTCTATTGTGCTCAGTGGCCAGAAGAATCCCAGAGTGGGACCTTAATAAATCCTTTCAATTATCAGTAGTCCCTGGGAAAAGGAAAAGTGCAACTTGAGAAAATATGCCAGGAGTGTAGCGACTCTGATGACAACACACAGGCAGCAGTTTACGGCAAGAAATGGCATGGTGACAACCAGGACTGCTGGGTGGCAAGTGATGAAAAGCCAAGTCACCTGGCTTAAGAGGAAAAAAAGGAAAATAATTGACTCATAAAAAAGTCCAGGCAGGGCTGGATCCAGGGGCAATCTCACTGTATAACCAGTTTTAATTGCTTCGGAAATGTGCAAACACCTAGGTTCCTATTTCCAAAAAATCGGACATCCTGAATCCATGGAGCCATCTACTCATATCACAATGGTGACCTCAAATTCAAATGTTCTCTTCGTGACAACCACTACACACCAGATTGTGAGAAGGTTCTTAGTTAATAGCACATTGAACGAAGTTTTACTTTTCATCTCTGTACTTGAGCTGAAGCCCCAAAGCTGAGAATAACGAAACAACTGCCCCTGCATTCTAAAGAGAGTACCTGCCACATCCATGCAGACTTAGTAAAAAAAGACAGATCAATCCAGTATCTAGGGAACTCTCACTTCCAGCTTCTAAACAACAAGGCCAAATTGTGAAAGTTGGTTGAAGAAAGTCAAGGAGAACAGAAATCCAAAGGAGGAGAGAGTGTTCTGGCTTTTCTTCCTCCTCTTCTCATACTCAGAGACAGGTACTCGACCTCCCGCCCTGCCTCATAAAGATGGGAGGTGTCTGCGGGAGAGGACACAGGCACTTCACTTCCCAGTGGAAGTGGGATTTACCAGATGGTGAGATGAGAAATGCAAAGCAGAGTAGGGAAGTGATGGGTGTGGGTGAGTGTCACTTGAGATAGAGAAGTCAGGGATGCCTCACTGATAAGCAGACAATTGAGCAAAGGCCTGAGAGTCCTGGAGCAAGCCATGCAGATGGCTGGGGGAAGAGTGAAGCAGAGAAACAGGAAACTCAGAGGCCCTTGGCAGAAATAAGTTTAATAGGGATGGAAAGGAGGCCAATGGGCCTGAAGAAAGCACATGGCAGGAAACAAGGACAGAAGTTAGAATAGGTTCTGATTACTCTGTACTTAGTGGGTAGAGAGCAAAGGCAGAGTGATAAAAAGATCACACCTCACTGCTCATGCCCACTGTGGATGCCTGAGCCTTGGATCAGGTCTGGGCTGGGAGTGGGGTAGGCCATGGGAAACTGTGAATTACATGTGATATTAGATGCAACTGGGTTAGATAAATAGATGTAAGGTTTTAAGTTAGACTGAACTGTATCTGTCTTTTAATACCTGAAAGTAAGCTTTAAATACCCCAAGTGACTAAAAAGCTATAGGAACTATCTGACATTATTTGAAATGAGAAAATCCATGTTTGAAGGTTATTTCTTTATTTATTTAGCTTCATTGAGTCTTAGTTGCAGTTTGTGGATTTTAGCTCCCTGGCCAGGGATCAAACCCAGGCCTCCTGCACTGGGAGCACAAAGTCTTAGCCACTGGACCACCAGGGAAATGTTTGAAGCTTAGAGAAAATAAATCCATTCCCTATTTGTACCCCCCCAGAGTTTATCTCCATTCAATCAACTGATTACTTTCTTAAAGAACAAAACCTTTATGATTCATCTGTGAACTCATTGTATACAGCAGAATGTTTTACATGTCATTATGCATAAATTCAGTAGACATCTGCAGTGAACCATCAAGTGGGATAAAATACCATTTGGGAAAATAAAAATGATATGGTATTAGATCAATGGTCATATAAGAGAAAACTGAGGTGGGGCCTAACCTTCTAAATTGTATAATTCAAAACTTGAGGTTATTTGTAGAGCTTACATGTGGTCTCCTGACCTTTAATCAGAATCGCCTACAGAGGACTTAGTGTGAACTTGTTAGATAGTACCAATAACCAGTCTATGACATAGAAATGATGTTTGCTGCTTGCTAGTTTCAAAAGTGCAGTACAGGTTCTAGGAAATATAAACAGCTGCAGTATTGTAAAATGAAATAAAACTGGACAGAAACAGAATGACAAACAGGAGGAAGGACACTTGTGCAAATGACAGAAGTCACTAAACTGGCTTTTTCCACTTCCATTTTTGGCTTAGACAAAATGAAAGTTTGTTATTCTTTCACATAGAGGAGATCTAGAGTTTGGCAGGCCAGATCAAGATGACAGCTCAAAGGTCATCATACCCTAGACTTCCTCTGGCACACTGTTCTAGTCATCCTTAGCCCATCACCTCATGATCCAAAATGGCTACTTGACTTCAACCCATCACATCTGCATCCTAATCAGCAGGAAAAGGAAAGGCAAAAGGGTACTTCTTTTTCCTTTGAAGAACACTTTTATGAAGTTCTCACATAGTATTTCAAGCTTACCCCATATCTAGCTGCTAGGGAGTCTAGGAACTGTGACCTTTAGTATTGCATTTCTAAGGAGGAAAAGGAAAATGTATGGACAACCATAGGCAACCAGCCATCTCTGCCTCACCTTGTTTCTCTTAGAGACCTGTTCATGAAGTTAAGTTGATATTGTTTATCAAGAAGAGTTCTTCTATTTCTTAGATCTGCCTGCCAAAGTGGTATGTTCATAGCTCTACATACTGGTTATATTGTGCTTTTGATTATCCTTAATGGTTAATTTCACTGACACTAAAGACAAAAGTTTAGTTATATAACTTATCAATATCCTCTGTTCAACCTTCTAGATGCATCAACTATTTGTCTCCTATGGAAATTAGTACTAAACTGATTTAGTAAACATGTACTGAAAGGCAGCATGTGGTGGTAGAAACAGGGGTGGTCTCAGATCAGACTCTCCTGGATTAAACTCCTGGCACCACCATTCAAGTAACATGACTTCACGCAAGCATCCTAACATCTCTAAATCCCCATTTCCTTATCCATAAGATAATGATGATAAATCTTCCTGAGACTGCTTTGAGAAGTAAGTAAAATGAGAAGTGACTGTATGTCCCTAAAACACTCAAAACTGCTATTCCAGAATTCCCTCAAGCATCAGCTATGTGCCTGGAACCATATGTGGCACTGAAAACCCAAACAAACAAGCAAGAAGCTTGTGATGCAATGGATGAGCTTAAGAAACCCAGAAACAGGCTCTACAGTATAGGAGAGGCTTTCTGTAAGTGCAACATTAGAATAATGTGGCCCTCCCTTGACTGATATCAAAATTGTGAATACGTTACCTTCTGGAAAATGAAATAATTCAATCTGTTAAGAATTTGTGTGTTTGACTTGCTGTTGACATGCAGGCCATAACAAGTAGGTAAATAAAGTCACACCAAAGGCTTGCAATGGCCCTGCTGATAGATTTTTCAGAAAAGTGACAGAGAAGTGGGTTTACCAGGTGGCTCAGCAGTAAAAGAATTCTCCTGCAATGCAGGAGACACAGGAGACAAGGGTTTGATTCTTGGGTCAGGAAGATCCCCCGGAGGATGGCATGGCAACTCACTTCAGTATCCTTGCCCAGAGAATCCCATGAACAGAGGAGCCTGGCGGGCTGTGGTCCACAAGGTCGCAAAGAATCAGATATGACTGAAGAGACTTAACATGCACACACAAAAGAGAATTACCCACATAGTACTTTCTAGACTACAAGATTTGTGAAGATTACATATTACTTTAGGTTAGAATTTTAAAGCTAAAAGAATTGATCAAAACACTACAAAAACTCAGGCAAAAACCATCTTCTTGTCTTGTACATCTTCACATTTTTAAAGCTCAAGGCAATAACAATAATGCATATCATTTCCTCCTTCACTTGTTGCAGTGATGTGTTCTGAGGATCTCTATGTGCCTGGCCTCAGGGCAGGTAGTGAGGATGTGAGGATGAACAGGGGGGCATCTGTCCTCCCAGAGTGCAACGTGCAGAGGGGATGCAGACGAGTATACTTGCGTTGTTGTTCAGTTGCTCAGTCATTTCCAGCTCTTTGAGACCCTACGGACTGCAGCATGCCAGGCTTCCCTGTCCTTCACCATCTCACCGAGCTTGCTCAAACTCATGTCCATTGAGTCAGTGATGCCATCCAACCAGCTCATCCTCTGTCATTACTCATGCAATTAATGCTACAAAGAGGGGAGATGTCCCAGGGCACTATGTGAGCTCATAGGAGGGACAGCGGCCCAGCCCAGGCCCATCCAGGAAAGCTGCCTAGAAGAAGTGAGTTCTTCAGTTCTACACCAAAGTTTGGAGAATGAGTAGAAATTAACGATCCCTGGGTCTGGAAGATACCCTGGAGTAGGAAATGGCAACCCACTCCAATATTCTCGCCTGGGAAACCCCATGGACGTAGGAGTCTGGTAGGCCACAGTCCTTATGGTCACAGAGTTGGAGATGACTTAGAGACTAAACAACAACAACAAAAGGGTACTTCAGTCAGTGCCAGAGTACATCCAAAAGGCATGGTGTATCAAGGAAGGGAGAGGTTCAATGTGGCTGAAAAGCAACATTAGCAATGAGATTTGCTAAGGCCAGATCTTGTTTCATGGCATAAGGGAAGGGAATAAAGGGAAGAACCTTCCCATAAAGGGAAGAACCTTGACCCCCATCATTTCAAATCCTAGGCTTCTCCTAGTTTTCTAGGAAATGCAGAACAAAAACTTAGGATTCATTTTGTTATGGTGAAGGATAATTTTACAGAAAAAAATCTGAGAAACAGCTGCATAAGGACACTTGCACATGGAAGACACAGACAAAGCAGTATTTAGGATGTTTGTTCACAGACTTTTCTAAGTGAAAGGAGTTGAGAATCCTACATTCCCTTCTGCACACTGGAGACCTCTTTGAGAAGGAGAAAGGAAATTAGCCAAGGAGATTCACTGTCCTCATCTGTCATGCGACGTGCCTTTACCCTCTCTGGCTTGTGATATGCCTCCATAACCACTTCCTTTCTTATTCCCCTAGTGCTCCATCTCTTCAGCTTCCTCTACCACTCACGTTCACTATGGAAACATCAGTCTGACAGAAACAAGCACGAGAGGCACCTGTGGTTTAGACATTCATTCACCCAATACTTCAAGGTATCCGAGGGCAGAGGAACAGCCACCTTAAGTGTCAGTATATAGCTGTTGCTCAGATTTTTAATATAAAATTATTTTTTGCTACAACAAAATTAATCCTGATTTTTTTTTGCTCCACACTTTCTAGAAAATTAAGAGATGCCTATGGTCTGGGTTGCTGATATGCTTCAAACCACTCACCTCTCAGCCCTACAAGCACCAAAGTACTGAAGGTAGATTAAGAGACAAGTGAATTTTATAAATGATGTGCCAGGGTTCAGAGAAATGGGACAGAAGTCATGTATATTGGAGTAATTGGAGGAGGCCTTCAATAAAGAAATAAAGATTTACTCATCACCCACCATGTACTAAGTATAGAAAATTCTGTAAGGCAAGTATTAGTTCCTATTTTGAAGATTAGAAAACAGAGCCACCAAGAAGACAAGAGATTTTCCTTAAATAGTTAAGCAATAAAGCCAAGATTTTGGACCTAGGCCACTTCTTGGAAGTGACAAAGTGCTGATTTGGTCTTGAAGGATTGGTGGGAGTAAGCTACTGACAGAGAAACTTTGAAGAGAAAGTATATCTCAGAGGCAGGGTGACCTTTTCTTTTTAAACTTTTTATTTTATATTGGGGTATTGGGCTTCCCTGGTGGCTCAAGATGGTAAAGAATCTGCCAGCAATGCCAGAGATCTGGGTTCCATCCCTGGGTCAGGAAGATCCCCTGGAGAAAGGAATGGTAACCCACTCCAGTATTCTTGCTTGGAAAATCCCATGGACAGAGGAGCCTGGCAGGCTACAATCAATGGGGTTGCAAAGAGTCAGACAGGACTGAGCTGACTTTCACTTCACTTCACAGCTAATTAACAATGTTGCTATAGTTTCAGGTAGCAGCAGCAACTGGGCCCACATATACATGTATCCATTCTCCCCAAAACTCCCCTCCCATCCAGGCTGCCACATAACATTGAGCAGAGTTCCCTGTGCTGTACAGTAAGTCCTTGTTGGTTATCCATTTTAAATATAGCAGTGGGTACATATCCATCCCAAACTCCCTAACTACCCCTTCCCTCCATCCTTCCCCATTCTGGCAACCATAAATTCCTTCTCTTAGTTTGTAAGTCTGTTTCTATTTTGTAAATAAGTTCATTTGTATCATGTCTTTTTAGAGTCTTCATATAAAGGATATAATACAATGTTTCTGCTTCTCTGATTTGTGTGTCAGTCACTCAGTCATGTCCCACTCTGCGATGCCATGGACTGTAGCCCACCAGGCTGCTCTGTCCATGGAATTCTCCAGGCAAGAATACTCTGATTTACTTCACTCAGTATCAGGCATGGTGACCTTTAAGGCCATTGATAGATTATGTTGCCATCATCTCTTTTCCCTCACATTTTCCTCTCTAGCAGGACATTAGAGATGATTGGGAAAGAGAACACTTCACTTTATCTGTTCATTCTGTTTGCTAGGGTGCCAATTTTGAAGGATGGCTATGAGGAATTACTCTCGGGGGAGGAATTTTTTAGATAGCAACTTTATGACTCTTCAGTAATTTAGAAAGCCTAGTTCACAAGAATTTTGTAAAATTCCATCATTTTCTCATTGTACTTCACTCTGGTCTCCAGACATAGAAAACATGATAGAAAAAAGGAAAACTGATGTTATATCCTCACTGCTCTGTCCTTCCTGGCTTTTTTTTTTTTTTTTTTTTTTTTGTAGAAGCCTCTTAACTTCATGTGTTAAGTGATCAGTTTACACTGGCAACAGTTGGCTGGCTAGTCCAGCTGAACTGTGTTGTGTGACTTTCAGCCACCAGGTGTCAAGTTTTGGATGCAAACACAACAAAAGATCTTCTGGATCAAACTGTACAGATTTTGCTATATGTTACCACTCTTTCATTTATACATTTGATTTCAACACTTGTATTAAAAACTCAGCTTAGTATAAAGGCTGCTTACTCTATACCTTGCTTATTTTCAGCAATTTCACTGATTTTTTTTTTTTTTTTAAGGCTTTTTGGATGAAGACTTTCAGAAAGCTTGTGAAATCGCTCAGTCGTGTCTGACTCTTTGCAACCCCATGCACTATAGCCTACCAGGTTCCTCCATCCATGGGATTTTCCAGGCAAGAGTACTGGAGTGGGTTGCCATTTCCTTCTCCAGGGGATCTTCCTGACCCAGGGATCAAACCTTGGTCTCCTGCATTGTAGGCAGACCCTTTACCGTCTGAGCCACCAGGGAAGGTTGCACTTTGTAATTCAAGAGTTGAACATATGATTGTTGGCCACACAATCCAAAGAGGTAAGCAGGCTTAAAGGTCATATAATGTCACAGAAAATATGTTTGAATGACATGAAAAGTTTTAATTCCTAAGAAACTGTTGAAAGAGAAAAAACTATTTACGGATTCTGGTCGTTGGAACAGGAGGCTAGAGTTGTTCTCAAAATTTTAATAGCAATGACTTCAGAAAACTAGCAAAAGGTCATTAACAAAACAGTTTGGATAATATAATTGTCAATAAGGATAATGCAGAGCCAAAATATTTTGATTTTATAATCTCTGGATTATATATATATTTACACACACACACACACACACACACGTATATTTCTTGCCTGAAAAATCCCATGGACAGAGGAGCTTGGTAGGCTACAGTCCAAAAGTTCTCAAAGAACGGACATGACTGAGCAACTAAGCATTCTCTAAAATGGAATACTTAAAACAATTTTTTAGAGAGGCAAGTTCTCAATTTGTTATACACTGAAATACATAATAATTTCCAATGACCTCTTTTAATGGAAGTTTTAAGATTTTCCCTTGTGCTTCTGGTGACTTTTATGACACTACCATTTTCTTGTTTCTGCTCTTAAGACACCACTAATACACCCTAAAAATATTTTCAAATGCCAAAAGTAAAGAAGAGAAAGAATTTGAGAGAAGAGCAGCATTACTTCAAGGGATGAGAGAAATACATGAAAGAGACAAGTCAGTCACTCTGGCTACAGGAGAAACCAGTGGACGAGAGCGGACAAAGCCTTGCTTTCCAAGCCAGAGACTAGCAATAGTTTTCTGTTCAAAACAATTTTGATTAGACAAAGGGCATCTAGAAAATGTAGATGGCTGATCGAAAATAATGTAATGTGGAACAGAAATTTTAAAATAGAAACAGCTTTCTAATCTAAAATGAATGTTACACTAAGACTCAGAAATTTAGGCAATTGCTAAGTTGTCATATTTAGTTATATTAACGTCTTATAATTAGCACGACTAATAAATAAGAGAGGTAACTAATATCTGGAACAAAATGGAGCATGTATATATTCCAAGAAAAGGATTTTGTATCTGAAGTGCTTCTCCAACTTTAGTGTGGGTAAAAGTAGTTGAGATGCTTGTCAAATGTTGACTTCCAGGCCTCTATCCCAGAAAGTCTGGTTTAGCAGTTTTAGGATATAGCTTCTTGGTGGTGATCAGTGGTGGCCAAATCTCTGTGGCCACAGGGACTGTAACCCACCAGGCTCCTCTGTCTATGTAATTTTCCAGGCAATAATACTGGAGTGGGTTGTGATTTCCTCCTCCAGAGGATCTTCCTGACCCAGAGACTGAACCTGTACTTTTGTGTCTCCTTCATTGGCAGGCGGATTCTTTACCACTGTGCCACCTGGGAAACCCAGGCTTTATTAACATTTGGAGTGGGATCATTTTCTTGTTGCGGTGGATTGGCCTGTGCATTGCAGGGTGTTGAGCAGCATTCTGAGTCTGTTAGATATCAACAACACCTCTCTCCAGTTCTGTTTCCAGACACTGCCAAATGTCCCCTGGGGGCAAAAAACCAAATCACTCCAGGCCTTTGAGAATCACTTGCTTAGGGTAAAGCTTGGGAACCTGTATTTCTAATAAAACATCCAGGTTATTTTGATAAATGTGGTGTGTGTGGACCAAATCTGGAGAAACGCTGAACTGAAGTGGTATGAGTTGAATTATGTCCCCTCCAAAATTTGTGTTAAAGTCCTAAACCTCAATATCTCAAAGTATGATCTTATTGGGAAATGGTGCCTTAGTTAAGATGAGGCCATACGGGGTTAGGGTGGGCCTCTAATCCTTATAAAAAGAGGACATTTGGACACAGAGACAGGCACATGGGGGAAAGGTCATGCAAAGACTGGAGCTCTTTTGCCACAAATCAAGGAATTACCAGAAGCCAGGAGAAGGGTTTGGAACAGATCCTTCTCAGGTGCCTACAGAGGAACCAGGACCCTACAAAACTGTGACTTTAGAAGTACAGACTGTGAGACAATAAATTTCTGTTGCTTAAGCATTCAGCTTGTGGTACTTTGTTATAGAAGCCCTAGCAAACTAATACATAAGGAACAAAACACAACCATAACATTTAAAGCAGGATCAGAGAGGAAAATAGAAAGATTGCAGGTAGGCACCAATTCCTAATTTTTCATTCTCAGTGCATGACATAAAATAGAAGTCAATAGTTTTCCTTTGTATTAAACACTGTTAAAATATATCTTGTGTAATTAAAATATTGAGTGAAATCTTATAATTGGTTACTTTACCAGGCTGAAATTGCCCAAGGGGTTCCACTGTTAAATTTTCATCTGGATTATACAGTAATTGGATAGATAGGTTTAAAATCTGGAGTTGCCTGGAGGACAAATGGAATGCATAAATTATGTCATTATTCACACAGAAGGTACTATACAAATGTGAAATTCCACATGAGGCAAAAACGCATTGACTGATCACACTGTTTCAGGTCACAAAGGCACTGTTCAGAGTACAGCAAGATGAACCGTGTGTACAGCAGGCCACAGAATCATGTGCCTTCCTGAAGTGGGCAGTTCATACTCTCGGGAAGGATGAAGTCTGTGGTATTAAAAGAATGTCAAAGGTATGTACTCTGTTTCATTCGTGATAAAAGTGAACACTGCTGTCAATTATTATCTGAAGACAAAAACAAGAGCCCAGTGGCAAATGTCAGTCTTTTTCTCCTCTAGAAACATATAAGAACCATACTAATATATATTCTAGGTCCTCGTTTCCACCCACAATTGAATTGGAAACAAAAGTCTCCTTGCTTCAATATTTTAGAGTAAAAGTTATAAAGCTTCTATTGCAGATGAAGGGCCCCCACATTTTTCTGCTCCCATAAGCGTACATGAAATAGTTAATGATAAAGAGTAGTAGGAAGTGATGACTGATGACGAAGAGCTCCTAGAAATATCCTCTAATTAAGCTCAGGGATCAGATACAAACAAGGCGAGGCGTAGACGGCTTAAGTGCCCCCGCCAAATCAGGATAAGCTAACACGACGTTAACCTGGAAGCCTTTGCCAAACTCTTAAACATGTTTACCTCACAAAATCCCCTCACCTTCAATCTAGGAAACTTTCCAGGGTGCCCTTCAGAGTCACATGAAGTTGCTGTCAAGCGTCTCCCTTCCCCTTAACAGGTTCGCCTTCTGGGGGCAAGACGGGGCGGTGGAAATTAAGGTTGCTATCTGTTCTCAAGGTTATTCTCTTTCTCCAAGAGGGCAAGTCCAGCAAAGAACTGACTCAGTGTCTCTGAGAGGAGAGCTGTACTCAGACAAAAAAAGGTCTCGGGGACGAAAAGCAGATGTAAACAGATTTTCACAGCAACGCTGATACAATACTATGTCTTCTCTGACCTCTCCAACGGTTTTCTCAAAAGTGACTGAATCCTCTCGCCCCTCTTTGTCAGCAAGCCTCTGTTGTTCCTCACAATCACCACGCTCTCTACCCGCACACCACCGCCGACAAAGGTGACGGCGGCCAGCTCCGGTCTAGGGCGGTTGCCTACAGGGACATTTGACGCCAAAAAAACCTAATCTCCCACGTCTGATCTGTCAAGTATTATGCCTCCGGGGACAGCAGAACAGGTGAGGACGGCTGGAGGGAACCAGTTCCCGTACTGTCTGAAAGGGCGAAAAGAGGGTGCGGGCGTGAGTGAAAGGAGGGCCGACGGCGCGATAAGGCAGGCGGCGCGGCCGCAGCACCCCCCTCTCTCAGGGATCACCTTGCGCTGACCTAGTTGAGCTGCGCAGGACGGAACCGCACAGGGCTGGGGAGAAGGGCGGGGCGGCGCGGGCGGAGCCAGCGGTGGGCGGGGCCGAGAGGGCGATATTGCTGCGCTCGCCGGTCATTTGCCGGCTCTCCAGCCGGAAGCGTCGGAGAGGCGTTGGCGGCTGCGGAGATCGAGGCGAGGGCGGCGCACGTGGTGACGTGCGAGGGGGTGCGGCGCGCGCGGGCCGCCGCGGCGGCAGTGTCTCCGGGACGCGCGTGGAGGGCGGTCGCTCGGGGCCGCCGTGCAGTTTTGCCGCTTGCGGTTCGAGCGCGGCTGTGCCAGCGAGCGAGCGAGCAAGCAAGCGGGTCTCGGCGAATTCCCGGTGCGCTCCCGCCTCACAGACTCGGCGGGGCTGTGCGCTCGTCCCCTCCTCGCTCGGTCGCTCCCCGCTTCGCGGCCTCGAGGCGCTTTCGGTTGGGCCGATTCCCGCCCGCTTCCTCCTGCTCCCCGTTGAAGCTCCAGAGATGAGTTTTTTCATCTCTTCAGAGATGAACCAGGTAATCTGTGCTGGTCCCACTGACGAGGCGGGAGAGGAAGGGCAGCGTGTAGCCAGACTCCGAGCTGGCGGATGGAGTGGGCGGCTGGGGTTTTAGGGTGGGAGGCGGGGAGCGGTGCGGGGCCCCAGGCAGGCAGGACTCGGCAGGACGCCGCAGCCGCTGCTCTCTGTGGACGAGGAGCCGGCGCCGCGCGGACCCCGCGCTCCCGGCGCTGCCGTGGTTGCCCGGTCGCGTCAGCGGCCAAAGGCGGGTGGCGGGCCGCCTCGGAGAGCGCTGCGGCCGAAGAAGCAGGGCTAGAGGGACGAGAAGTTTTGGGTTGAGGAGGTCCTCAGGGGGCCTGGGTCAAGACCTTTCGGAAGGAGGGAGCGGGAATCTCCGTTTGTGTTGTCAGGAACCCCGCCTAGTGTGTGTGGGGGTGTCTGCCCGGGGTCTGTGTTCTCTCCCGTGAGCCCTCGCAGGACCCGGCGACTGTGGGCGGGGAGCCGGCCCAGGGCCCCGTCGGTGCTCCCGGGTCTGGGGTAGGGTGGCACCGCGCTCCCGATCGCCGTGGGCCGCGGGGTCCTTTGTTCCCGCTCCACGTTGCCCGCTTTTCTTGCCAAGCGCGGGGAGAAGGGGGCGGGAGGAGGGAGGGAGCTGCTGCCCTGACGTGTCGGCGCTGAATGACTGCGGGCCGGGCCAATCCCGGGCGGGGGTGTGCAGACGCTGGGCGCCTTGCCTCCCGGCCTTCGGAGTGGGCTTCGGCCCGGCCGCGCGGGGATGAAGGCCTGGGACTGCAGGGATCTCCAGTCACTCTGGGGCCCTCGCCGCTTTGTTTCCCATCCCCGCCGCACTCCCGCACCCACCCCCCCCAAAAAAAAAAATCAGCAGAGAGGCTTGTTCTTTTTCCGTCGTTCTGCGCGTTTTGCGTAGCGACTCTGGTTGTAAGCTCATGATGGTAAGAAGGTATCAGGCTGTAGGATCAGATTGAGTGTTAGCCCTAGGGAAACTTGAACCACAAATACTTGAGAAATTTTACTTTTCCCCCAATACAAAGTAGATCTATTGTTTGAGGCCGCTGCCGTTTCAAAAACTAGTAAGTAGAAATCGGAGGCCTATTAAAGGATTTATTTTGTTACCCAGTATCTGTTGTCAGTGATGGAGGGCTGGAACGTCCTGGCATCAAGCTGTTCTTTGAGGACTACGTGAGTGGTGACCTTCTGTCCACTAGTAAATAACAACTCTGTAAGCGTGGTATTACTCTAAACAGTTTAAGTGTAGCAGGGACTAAACTGAGACAATATTTTCTTTCAATTATTCTAGCACTGGTGGTTAAGGAAAAGAAAATATTGATGAATAGCTTTAGGCATAATCATGCTGAAACTTCTGAAAGGTGCGGAAGGAGCAGTTGTTATTTGTGTATCAGAAGGTGAGGCGTACACTAGTTAGAATAGGGTTGAGAATACCATAATTCAATACCAGCTGGCAGGCTACTTGTCAGATGTCTGTAATTTGTAGTGAGAGAGAAAACTGAACTAGTATCACTGACCTAAAAGAGACCCAGAATGATTTTCCTAATATTTGAAATCTGTCATTAATACATATTAATTTCTTAATTTATCTTAACTTGTAGTTATGTTTTTCCACCTCTTGCCCTCAAAACAGTGTTCCAGGCTTTGGTTTTAAATTAGTGTCTTTTTGCTACTTACTTTGAAGTGGGGTTTTGTTTTTTCTTGCTTGAAGAATGTTTTAGGTGGCAGTTGAATATGTTTTGCAAATAAGTGTTTTGGTTTTGTATTGTAAAATGTTTTTCTGTTGGGGAACTGTCTTAATCATTGACATTAGACGAGGTACCCCTAAAAATCACTTCGTTGACTTTTCAACCCATGTTATGGTTGTATACTCAAATCTACAAGAAGGTTGGGAATCCCCATCCCTTGTGCTTGGGAGTGTAAATGGAAAAATTAACGAATGAGGGAGTGATTGCTGTTTTCTGTCAGAACCACAGAAAATACATTCTTATATTCACTGGTGAACTTTAATTTGTTGTTGCTCTTGAGTCGCTAAGTCTTGTCTGACTCTGCGACCCCATGGACTGCAGCACGCCAGGCTTCCCTGTCCTTCACTATCTCCTGGAGTTTGCTCAGACTCATGTCCATTGAGTCAGTGACACTATCGAACCATCTCATCCTCTGCCACTTTCAAGTAGAAATTTTAATTACCACCTTGTAAATGATTTCAAAACCTACACCGCACTCTCCTTAACACTTTTGACAGCAACCTGGATGCCCAGCAGGTACATCAGCCGTATAAATATGCCAAAATAAATTTCCTCTTTTCCTTCCCAACTTTAAGCATGCAGTAAACTAAAAATATCTGTTTTGCTTTTTGAGTTCTAATTTTGATATTAATTTTTATAATGATGCCAGGTATCTTCTCTAAAATATCATTGTTGCCTTAGTTAGGATAAGCAAGGGTATAATAATTTCCCATGTTTTACCCATTCCTCTAGACCACCTCCACGTTTCTGCTAGTGTCTCGTGCCTCTGTGCTAAAAATTCTGCTCTGTTTAAGTCATCTTAATGTTGATCTCTTACTTCCTCTCCTACTATTTACCATATACATCCTGCAAACCGCAGTCTGTTGAAACAGAAATTGTTGCAGTTTCTGGAATATGTGTGCTTTCGTACCTTTTCCCCCTTTTGTGTGAACTGTTTTCACTGCTTTGTTTGTCTGTCTTTCTGATTGGTCTGTGGAGTGTGCGAGGCTGGGGAATGGAGTTAACATTGTTGTGTTATGAGCATCGCATTCCAAATTGTGTTTGCCATCTGTTTGGAGCCATAAGTGTGTGTGGGATGTAAGAACTGCAGAACAATGAGGTTAATGGCATGGAGTGGGTGAGTGAGTTTGGTGAGTTTTGGTGTGTATAGATGGATCATTTCAGATATTGGGAATTTATGACTTCTAGTTTTAAAAAGATTTGTAGATTTTCTTTGTATTCTAAAGTCTGTTCGTTAAAAATGGAGTTACTTGCTATTTTCTAAGTTGGCTACCCTCAAAAGATTGCCTTGAAGCTTAAATAATACTTGTAATTTGCCTTGAGGGTTTTTTTAGGATGCTTTAAAAGTTTGATGATAACATTTTATCTTACTCTTATTGAAAGCCCAAGAATGTTGAGGGAGATCTATGGCTTTTTTTTTTTTTTTTTTAAACATCTCTTTGATAAGACTTACTGAATTGTATTTGGGTTAAGCTAATCTTTGGGGGAGCTGTGGTAACAGGTGAACTCCTGGGTTTTACTAAAGCAGTTTATTTATTTATGAGTTGTCTGTCTCTCTTTCCTTGCACTGACCAAATTAAGAAACTGAAGTGTATTTACCAGAATATATTGTACTTGACTTCAGTTTTCATTTTAAAAGTGGATTTGTCAAATGTATTTTTTAAATATCAAATAAAATTCTAAATTTTATACTTTCCTATAAGCCTGGGATGTTGGGACTTTTGCCTTGGCTTTTCAAATATATACATAAAAAATTCTCCCCACGTATTTGTTCCATCGAGTTTCATAGACCAAACAAAGATCTATTAAATTTTGGAAAGACTTAAAACTTAATTTGCCCATGCTGACTTCAGTGAGAGTGAATGTGAACTTTGAAAGACATGGTTTTGCAGGCAGAAGTTGATGTGACCTCCTCCAGTTTGGGGGTGGGTGAGAGAAGGGGCACACAGTAAGTGAGGGCACAGTAAGTTTGTTGCATTAATTTAAATGTCAAGTGAACTTGAGTTAGCTTTTGAAATCAAGTAGGGTTGTACTAATCAGCAGACATCAAAGAGATGAGGTTCATATTAAGACCTTGCTTTACTAGAAAATCACCTAGTACGACCCTGATGGTTCAGATGGTAAACAACCCGCATGCAATGTGGGAGACCTGGGTTTGATCCCTGGGTTGGAAAGATCTCCTGGAGGAGGGAATAGCAACCTACTCCAGTATTCTTGCCTGGAAAACCCTCTGGACAGAAGAACCTGGCAGGCTACAGTCCATGGGGTGGCAAAGAGTCGGACTCGACTGAGCGACTAAATACACAGTAACGTAGTAGCACTCTGTTGCAAAACTAATACCATTGTACAAATGTGTATGGCAAGAGTTGCTCCAGATTTTCTCCAGTGAAGTGAAAGTTGCTCAGTCGTGTCCGACTCTTTGCGACCCTAGAGACTTGGCCATGGAACTCTCTAGGCCAGAATACTGGAGTGGGTAGCCTTTCCTTTCTCCAGGGGATCTTCCCAACCCAGGAATTGAACCGGGTCTCCTGCGTTGCAGGCAGATTCTTTACCAACTGAGCTATTTTCTCCCAAAGGACTAAAGTGATTTTTAACCATCTGGGTTTTTGTTGTTGTTTTCCAAGATAAATTTTAGGTAGAACTTTGACATTATCAAATATACCCTCAGAGATCCTGCGAGTGTGATTCCACAGCACTGTGATAAAGCAGTCATCTGAATTTTTTGGTTTTTCAGTGAATATAAAAGTTATGTGTACATGATACTTGCGTCTGTTAAGTGTCCAAAGCATTATCTTTAAAAACAGCTTATATACCTTAATTTAAAAATACTTCATTGCTGAAAAATGCTGACCATCATCTGACAATGCAGGGTTGCCACAGACCTTCAATTTGGGGGCGGGGGGCGGGGGGGAAGCAGTGTTTGTCAAGTACAGTACTTTGGTGGTTTAGTCACTCAGTTGTGTCTGACTCTTTGCAACCCCATGCACTGTAGCCCACCAGGCTTTTCTGTCCATGGGATTCTCCAGGCAAGAATACTGAAGTGGGTTGCCATGCCTGCCTCCAGAAGATCTCCCCAACCCAGGAATCGAACCCCGGTCTCCTGCATTATAGGCAGATTCTTTACCATCTGAGCTACAAGGGAAGCCCAAAATACAGTACAGTGAAGTGCAGTAAAGCAAGATATGTTTGTGTATAGATGCCATTTTTTAAAATTCTTGATTAAATCAAGGCTAGTTTACAAAGAAATACTGAATAAAACTGGTCAAGGCTTAAAATATTTAAAATCTCCATTTGTGTTTTGTTTCTCAGAGGGCATACGCTTAAATCATTTCTAACATAACTTGCATAGAAAGGTTCCTCCCTTTCACCCTTGCATAGATTTTCCTAACGGGCTAGGTCTTGACTGAAAATATTTAAGGTTTCTTTTAGATAGTTTGTTCTCTGTACACAGAATTAAGAAGAGCTGAACTAACTAATCTAGATGCAAGTGAACAGCAGAGGAAATCAGTATTACGCGATGGTATGAAATAGTTTCATTGCAGGTATAAGCATTGACAACAGTCCCAACTGGAGTCCGAATACTCAGGTTTCTTTGAGATAAAACCTAAGCTATGGAGAAACCAGTGAAGGCATACAGGATTCAGGTTGTGCAACTGTTGAACTTAATATGGTAATTTGTTGAAATAGAACTGGATTAGTCTTTAAGTGGATTCTGGGGTAAGAGACCATTCATATTAACATGATCGTTAGAGTTGTGGGCTTGATTGATGTATCCAAGTAATTTTAAGATTTCCATTTTTAAAAGTATGCACATCTTTCAAATAATTTCTTATTTAGTTCTGGTTTGTAGAATTAGACACTGGTTTAATAGCAGTTCAGGTAATTAAAAAATAAGAACCAGCTGACTTTGACACTTTAGTTAATGATGTGAAAATAAGGGGGAAAGAGAAGGTAGGACTGAATGTGATTTCCTTGAAGATTTGATTTGAACTATAACTTTCTGTTGGTAGTTTATTACTATATATGAGGAAAAAATGATCATATAAAGCACAGACATTAATATTTTCCTTTTTGTTTATTTAGTTTGTTTCAACAAATTACTTATCTTTATATATTCAGGTTTCTAGGCTACTTGTTTTGGGGTTGGGGGGGGTGGGAAGGATACAAAGATAAACAAGACAGAGGCTCTGCTTTCAAGGGACCTTGAATCATGAAAGATAAGCAGGTACACAACCCAGAATAGACCAGCTGGAAGATCACACAAACACACTTTCAGAGAGGGTGCAGTATGTGGAGGATGAAGAGAAACTATGTTCTCAGCTGGAGGGATTTGGTGGGGGCTCTATGAAGGTAAGATGTCATCTGCAGAGGCTGTGTTAAGGGTATTGCAAGAAAACAAAACTTGAACAAAGGTACAGAGATGAGGAAGTATGCAGATGATATTTGGGAAACAGTGTATCTGGTTTGCCTGTAACATTGTATACATATTTGGAAATACTGAAGGTTGCTGCTGGCTGGTAAAAACAGACAGATCACATGTTTGTGTATTAATTAGAATCTCACAGTAAGGAATATTAGAATAAACCAATATTTACATTTGTTCTTGTATATCTCACTTAAATGATAAGTTACTAGCACCTGCCTTCTGGGGAGAGGTTTTTTTTTTTTCAATCATCTGAGTGGTAGCAAGTTAAATGAAAATATTTACATATAGTTACATTTGTATTATTTTTTCTGTATTGTGCCATTTACCTTGAAATGTCTTTAAGATCAGGACTTAGCATGATCTATCTAGATCAATGACATTCTTTGATCATTCTGAATATCCAAAAATTTTCATTATTACAGATTATGATGCATGATTATCACAGAAGAAATTCTTGTCTATAGCTTTAAGGGACTTGATTACATCATTTTCAAGCCTGATAGTTTTGGAATCACCATTAGAGCTTAAGACTCCTCTGCCTTCACTTCAACCACCTGTCTTCATACCTTGCCCAAGTGCTGAGTTTCCTTTGTCCTTGGATTATTTAAAGCGTCCCAGAAATACAGTTCTCACCAGTATAGCAGGTAAGTGAATATTCAGTGCACACATTCTTTTTCCCTAAAGACTGTGCCAAGTATACCAGCATCCTTTCATAATTTTTTTTAAAAGGCGGAGAAGTCAATATTATTTGTAGAAAAAAAATTTTTTCCTGTTTTCTTTTCTGTAAACTGTTTTGAATTTAAATAAATCACTTACTTCAAACCAAAACCTTTTACCACTTTTCAGTGATGTATTTTGTGTAGCCGTTAGTCCATTTGTTCACAGGAAAAAGTGAAATGGAAAATTTTTTAAAGAACATACATTTCTAACATGTATTATTATGAGACAAGCAGTTTAGAATAATTGAAGCTTGCAAAGGGAACAGAATTTTTTGAACTATTCTTACTGGCGTGTAGTCAGTTTACAGTGTTGTGTTAGTCTCAGGTGTACAGCAAAGTGATTCTGTTATACATAGACATGTATTTTCTTTTTTAGATTCTTTTCTCCTATGGGTTATCATAGAATATTGAGTAGAGCAAAAGGAACACAATTAAGTTAGTCTTACATCAGTTTTTCTCGTTTGTGAGTAAAGGAGTGACTATAGCCCCAATCCAAAGAATCTGTATGTAATGGCCACTTCCTTCCAGGCTTTTCAGTTGGCTATTTTATGGATTTGGGGAGGGCTGGGTTTCCATTTTCTTCCCCTTCACAGTGTGTGTACTAATAGAAACCTGGCCAAAATTGCTAGGATATCATACCACTACTGTACAAATTCCTAAAAAGACTTAGGACCAAAGTATAGGGGTACAAAGGCTTGGACATTCAGTGCCAGTGTTGTTTTAGCAATGTTCTTGTGTGATAAAATTTTTGTGTATTGTTGATAAGATGAAGATTGAAAATTAAAGATACTGTATTACTTTTCAAAATGTTATAAAAATCACCATTTATAAGTAAAAATAACTTGGCTTTATTTCTGCCCTTTAGCCAAATTTAAAAGGAAAAATGATTCCCAATGGATATTTAATGTTTGAAGATGAAAATTTCATTGAATCTTCTGTTGCCAAACTGAATGCCCTGAGGAAGAGTGGGCAGTTCTGTGATGTTCGGCTTCAGGTATTCAGAACGTGACTGGGAGCTTGCACGTCTGATCTTTCATACTGAGAACCGTGTGTCCTGGACTGGCTTATTTTCTTTCTCATAAGAGGCATTTAATGAAATAAATTTAAGAGACAATGATTTACCTAGAAACGTAAGATGGAGAATACGATGTAGTGATTAGCTCGAGAAATGCGTAGTCCACAGTGCTTCTAATTGTGATGCCTGATGTTGCAGGTCTGTGGCCATGAGATGCTAGCACACAGAGCAGTCCTGGCCTGCTGCAGCCCCTATTTATTTGAAATCTTTAATAGTGACAGTGATCCTCACCGAGTTTCTCATGTTAAGTTTGATGATCTCAATCCGGAAGCTGTTGAAGTCTTGTTGAATTATGCCTACACTGCTCAGTAAGTTCTCTGAAGTACATCATATAACTGGGAAATGAAATTCCAAGTCCCTCTAAATTTATTTAAGAATCTGTGTTTTAAGGCCATGGTATGGTACATGATACAGAACCTTTTTTTTCCAATAGGTTGAAAGCTGATAAGGAATTAGTCAAAGATGTTTATTCTGCAGCAAAAAAGCTGAAAATGGACCGTGTAAAGCAGGTAGAGTAATAGAAGTAATATACAAGGAGTAATGTTACTAGGGGATCTTACTTTATATAATTAGTTTGTATAATTTGTCATAAGATATCTGTTGGTCTCACGAACTTGAAAATGTCCCCTTTTCCTCCCTAGAGATGTGAGTAAGTATATATAATTTTAACTGTTTAGCTATAGTATTGGTCATACTTCTCTTACATAATTCAAGCTACAGTCTTGCTCTTTGAATAGCCTTCTCTGGTGGGGTATCCATGTCAGTCTCTGATAACATGAATTAAAACAGTCTTGATTGTTCTCAGTTAATCATATAACTCATACCCTTAATTCTTGATTCTTCTACATTTCTGTTCTTCTTTAGAAGTATTCTTTCTAGAATTTAATGCCATCAAGAAGTGGCATTTATAATTTAATTCTTGATTCTTCTACATTTCTGTTCTTCTTTAGAAGTTTTCTTTCTAGAATTTAATGCCATCAAGAAGTGGCAACTAATAATTTATAGAAGAAAAAAAGCTTTTAATCCTGTAATGTTGGGGGTCAGTAAACTGCAAGCCTTAGGCCAGCTGCCTGGTTTTATAAAGTTTTATTGTACCGTTGCTCTCATGTACAGGTGGTCTATGGCTGCTTTCTACCTTCAGTGACAGAGTTGAATAGTTGTGAGAAAGTATGGCCCACAAGCCTAAGCTGCTTACCATTTGGCCCCTTAGGAAGAAGTTTTCCTGTTCCCCTCATGTCACTCTGCTTAAAAACCCTTCTGTGCTTATAGCACGTGTCCTTCAGGTTAGCATTCCAGGCTCTCCCTAATTTAATTGCTATTCCTCCAAAATATTTCCTGATTTTCTTATCTTTAGTTCTTGCCAAACTAAATTGTTGCAGCATCTTGCCTAGTACCTATCTGCATTCAACATCATCTCCCCTCTAGAGGCCTGTTCAGATAATTGCCTTTATGAAGCCTTGTCTGTCATTCTAGTGGGAGATACTTATCTGAACATTTCATGTACATTTTCATAGCATTTCAATTTGTTGCATTTTAAACAACTTATGTATTAGTATGTTCTTCTTTGATGTTATTATTTGTATGCATGTATCCCTGGTAGCTCAGAGTAGAAAATACGCCTGCAATGTGGGAGACCTGGGTTCGATCCCTGGGTTGGGAAGATCCTTTGGAGAAGGGAACAGCTACCCACTCCAGTTTTCTGGTCTGAAGAATTCCATGGACAGAGGATCCTGGCAGGCTACAGTTCATGGGGTTGCTAAGAGTCAGACATGACTGATTGACTTTCACTTCACCTCATTCTTCCTACAGTTTAACTTGTTCTATTAAGGCAGTGAATTTTTTTGATTAATTTTTATATTGTTGCATAGTACCTACATGGAATATTAAATATTTGTTAAATAAAGTGTGTGTAAATGTTGACACTTGTGTATTTTTTTCCCCAAGGTTTGTGGTGATTATTTACTATCTAGAATGGATGTTACCAGCTGCATCTCTTACCGAAATTTTGCGAGTTGTATGGGAGACTCACGTTTGTTGAATAAGGTTGATGCTTACATTCAGGAACATTTGTTACAAATTTCAGAAGAGGAAGAGTTTCTTAAACTTCCACGGCTAAAGGTAAAATCTATAAAGATTAAAGATGTAAAGGTAAACCTATAAGGTATATAGGTATATACTATTTAGTTCCAAGAACATAATCTTTGTTCATGTTTCAAGCAAGTGAGTAATGATTATGAAAATGACGGTCCATTGAAGTAACGTTATTTTTATCAGTGTAATGGTTTCCTCCCTAGTAGTTTGTTTACTTTTCTTTTTTGGCTACTGGTTTCCTTATAAATTAGAATAAATGTATGGGGCATGTACATGTATGAAGCATGTAGAATAAATGTAATTGGGCATCTATGACAGCTTTGTTATGAAATAGAGAATTAAGAGGCTCAACACTGATCCATGTGTCTTTGTTTTTTCCCCACTCTAGCTGGAGGTAATGCTTGAAGATAATGTTTGCTTGCCCAGTAATGGCAAACTGTACACAAAGGTAATCAACTGGGTGCAGCGTAGCATCTGGGAGAATGGAGACAGTCTGGAAGAGCTGATGGAAGAGGTTAGTTTTAAAGTAAATGGGACTCAACAGTTATTAAAAATGATTTTGCTATAACATGAAGGATTCCCTTTCACTTTTATTTTATAACAATGACCCTAAAGAATTTAAATTTTGCTATAGGTACCCCTAAGCTGAGAAACAGGGGGGGTGTCCAGGTGAGCTGAATGAACTGTTCAGTTTGGTCTTCTGCTTTTCTTTTTTTTATTTCTTTGCTTATTATGTGCTGTTAACTTTCTTTAAAGTAGCATGTAATTTGCTTTAGACATGGGAGGTGGTACTGAAATTTTCTGTAGATTCTGAATTTTTCTTCACAGGTTTTTGCTTTAAAATTGACAAGTAGGTAAAAGCTTCTAATGGTTGTTCCTCCCCATTGATTTATCTCCCCATAGGTTTATTAACAAAACTAGGATACCCAAGACTGAAGAAACAAGAAGAATCCTCAAGTGTATTGACACGTAAAGAAGCAGCAGTCCTGCCCCAGTTCTCCTAAGAAAAATCCGCTGTGGGCAGAGAACGATGATGATTTAATGGTGTTTACTCCTTTACAGGATTCTTATCTTTAAAGCTTTGTGTCTTTCAATGGTGTTGTTCATACAGAGTCACTCGCTTAACTTGGGCTACTTTTTAAAAAATACACAAGGAAAAATCGACGGAGAAATGATGGAATTAAACATGCAGGTGAAACAATGGAGTTGACCTTGAGTTTATCCCTCCACTTAAGCCTTTCAGATACACGAAAGGCTTATTACCAAACCGGTTAGGCCTTTAGAAACCCAGTTATCATTATACTCTAAAAAGGCGAAGAGGTGATTTTTAAATTCTATCTGGTTTCCCACTTGAAAATCAGATGCATTAGCCATGTGTTTGCATCTGTTAAGGGAGGTAGCTGTGCAGGTTGTTTGAACTTTTGCATTTGTTTTTTTTTTATCTCTTTTTTTTTGACATTGCCTGCAGGACAGAAATATATTTATATATATTAGACCACTTATCTTCGAAGGTGTAAACCATATTCAGTATATTATTGTAAATATGTACATTCTTTAAGAGTATATATATATTGTACTGGTCCCTTTTTTTTCTTAATGCTGTATCATGGAAGCTATGAAAAAAATGGAAGATTTCTTTCAAGCCAATCATCTTTCAAGCCAGCCAAGCCAAGGACTCTTCAGCCAGTATTAGAAGATTCTGTATCTTTTTTTTTTTTTTTTTTTTTAATTTTTACCACCATGACATGTTTTCTTTACTTTGGGGATCCTGCCAGAGTAAGATGTCAAGAATTCAAGAAGCACACTGGAGGTTACCGTGAGGCGTTGGTGTGATCTGCATACTAGTGGAGTAGCCATGGAGACAGTAGCCACATGGGTGTTCTGTTGCTGTTTTGCAGGTTCAAACCTTGTACTACTCAGCTGATCACAAGCTGCTTGATGGGAACCTACTAGATGGACAGGCTGAGGTGTTTGGCAGTGATGATGACCACATTCAGTTTGTGCAGGTACACAATGCACATCTGAGGTAACCTCAGGTTAAAGTTTGATTAGAACATTTTATAGTATACTGAAATTTTCCTTTAATAAAGGAAAGTGAAAGAACTTCATTGGTATAACTGGACAGAAACATTTGTGGGAGAAAAACCAGCCTATCTTTCTTAGCATTACCACCACTTTTGCCACATAAAAAGAAATTAACACAGCAAACTAGGAAACCCCATTTAAATTTTTTTTTTTGTCTCGATCAAATAGGATTTGCAAGTAGTAAGAAAAAGGGCCAATAAGATGAAGCAACATAGAAATTCTTTGGTTTTTTGGTTGGACTATAAAGGATAGTTGTCAGAGGAATGATTGTTAAACCTAAGTTTTATAAATCCAGGTATAAACTTTTTTCGTTTATGGGTAAATAACATAGAGAAAAGTGTACAGATCATAAGTGTCACGTGGTGAATGCCTTGGCTTAAAAACTTCTCCTTGGGTGAAGAAGAGATTTCAAGCATTCTGTAAGCCTTCCTCTTGCCCCCTTCCCAGTCACTGCCCTACACTACCCCAAGGGGAGCCGTCATCTGAACTTCTGACACAGTACCTTAGTTTGCCCATGTTTGAAACTTATGTAAATAGCTATATAGTATGTATTGTTTTTGTTTGGCCTTTAGCTCAGCATTGTATTTGTGAGGGATGAACTGTAAAGTAGGCTGAGTTGACCCAAATTAAAGGATGTTTCCCTTTAGTAATTAAAAGGTAAATGGTAGACTCAGAAAACAACCTATATGGTGATATTATTAGGTGTTCTGTGTCAATAATGGCTGAACATTTTTATTTTCACAGAAGTTTTTGGGTGTGAATTTGTGCATTCTGAACATTGAGACTATCTTTCCCCTTGTCTCCAGACATCATAGGTTAACGTTGTTGTTTTTTTTTTTAAGTACTCTTTCATCAGGCAGTGGTTGAGTGCCTACTAAGTAGAAGGCCATGATGTTATGTAAGAGGGCCCCCAAATGTGTAAGAGACAGTTTCTGCTTCCAGGACCTTACAGGAGGAGGTAAAATAGAACAGACTTACAAGTGTTACCGACAAAAGACATTCAGGGAGGGTGGAACCAAGAGAGGAAAAACCAGGGAAATTTCACAGTGGAGGCGACATTTGAGCAGTCTGAGGGTATAGGAGAGCGTGCGTGGCAGATGAAGTGTGTCCGGTAGTAGCGGACACCTGGACAAGGAGAGTCTTGGAGTTGCAGGTTTCACAGCTGGAAAAGTAGGTACATATAGTCTGATTGGGGCTTCATACTTTATTCTACAAGTAGTGGGGGGCCTTCAAAGAATTTTAGGCAAGGGAGTAGAGTGATCTAAACAAACATTTCACAATAATAGTGAAAAACTGGGCAACAGTCCAGCAGCAGGGGGACTGGTCAAATTATGGTTGTTTCCATACTGCCAAGATCTATAAGTTCATTAGTCATATTTTAGACCAACACTGAACTGTTAGGTGGCATTCTCTGGGTTGTGGAATTCCAGCTGATTTGGGGAGGTGGGGGTTGTTTTTTACTTACTAAAAGCATCAAATCCTTCTATTTATGAACAGGTACAGAGGATAGAGGAAAGCTTGTGAGAACACTCTATAGACTATTAGAAGCAGTAGTAGTAGTTCAGGTTAAAAAAAATAATGATGAGGGCTTGATTTGAGGAGAAGGGAAAAGGGTAGACTAGATGTTTCTAGTTGCAAAGGTCCTTAGTGACTATTTGGGAAAATCAAGGAAAAGAAAGAATTTGAGGGTGAGCAGGCTCCTGACAAGTGTGACTTATTCAAAGGAAGTGCCATGAATAGAGAGAATGAGGTCCGAAGGAAGAGGAGACACTAGGCTTCAGAAATAGGAAGTGAGGTCGAGAAGCAGCCATTAGCCTCTGAGTGTTGTTCAAGCTAGCTAACATAGGAGAAAAAAGTCGGAAGGACTGAATTGTTGACTTTGTTAAATCATCCTCAGAGGGGATGTAAAAAGGTCAGGGGTTTCTCATCTACACTGGTTTTAGGAAGCCACTCTGTAACCTTTAGTGGTTGTAATTTCCCAAAAGTTACTAAGGTTAGGAAACCCTTATAGCTTGAGAAGTGATGGTGGCTGAAAAAGCTGCCAGGGACCACCCCTTGGGGAGGGGAGTTCAGAGGCAAAGTGTAGGCCAGAGGATGTATTGAATGGGAAGAGTTGATATGGGAAAGTTTGAAGATAAAGGAGAGGAAAGAATTAGGTTTCAAAATGTTCTGGAAGAAATATAAAAGAGTTGATCAGCATTTCTGTATAAGGCTTGTAGTTACATAACACTTAGTCATCCCTGTTACCATGCTTTTTCCTTTCACATTGATTTTTCTCTCAAAGCCGTACATTAGAACAGTTTTCTTAACTGCAGTAAAAGCCATCATCAGCTTGTGTTACTTTGGCTTCCTTTTTCCCACAGATTGGGATAGGGTTTTATGTCCCTTGTAATTGCTATTAGCAGAGAATACAAACAGACTATCTTAGTATAAAAGAGTGGCTTTATACTCAGAATTCCTAATTTTTATTTTTATTGTTTTATTGCCTTAGGCATTGTATATATTCTCTGATTTTCAGTATTTTTGTCTATCAGATGGATAAGTGTATTTCCCTTCCTGAATTAAAAGAGATGATGTGAATAAAGTACCCAATAATACCTAGGTATATAATGTGTAAATGGAATTTGATAAAAACCATTACCATGATACATTCTCTGTCTTCTCTCAAAATAGCCTCTTATACTGCAACCACATTTGCTGAATTGCCCACACCAAACTTGATAGTTTTTTCCCAGCTTCAAGTAGCTACCAGAATCTTTTTCTCTATTGTCACATGTCCTTCTTCCACTCTAAAGAGAAATTTCCTTTAGAGATCCTACCTACCCATGTGGCTCTGGCCTTAGGGACCAAAATAGATGAGCAAACTTGGCGAGGTATTGAAGGTGGTACCTGTTCATTCAGCAGGCACTTCCTGCCAGGGTAGTCTTGACTCTTCTGATGCCTTGTGATCATATTCCTTACAAGTATTTAGGGCTCAAGAAATTGAAAGAAAACTGTCAAAGGGAACTCGTACACGAGGGCACAGTGTAATCATAGTCATTTGGAAATTTGCAGCTTTGCCCATTTCTCCCTCTTTTATGTTCCTGTGTATTCCTTTATGAATGTTCGATTCTGTTACTGCTGTATTAATTTCTGAGTACCATTTTTTATTTTTCTGTTTTGATGTAGTTTTACTTGTCTGGGCCTCCCTGGTAGCTCAGATGGTAAAGAATCTGCCTGTGATGTGAGAGACCTGGGTTCAAACCCTGGGTCCGAAGATCCCCTGGAGAAGGGAATGGCAGCCCACTCCAGTATTCTTGCCTGGAGAATTCCATGGACAGAGAAGCCTGACAGTCCATGGGGTCACAAAGAGTCGGACACAACTGAACGACTCACAGTTTTACTTGTCTAGAAAACCACTCTATAATACCTTTAGGGCAATCCTAAAGAAATATAGTTGTAAATGTTTCTTGTCGTTGCCACTTTTTTCCTATAAAATCACTTTCAGAGATTGGATGGATATGTCTGCTCACTTTTTGCTAACACTGTATGAAGGATAATACCAGTACATATGATTTAGTTAAGTTTGGCAGTTTCATGGAGATAGTGAGTAAAATGTATTCTCTCAGTTAATTCTTGCTGTTTTAGATTTATAACTTATTTCAGGAGATTCTAGACTATGTGAGCTTATGTGGATTATGAGGGAGGAGGTTCCTTTTGCTCTTCCCTTGAGTATTTTGCTACTTGATCTGCAGTATTTTTTAATTGTTGAACTTGAGCTTTTTCTTGACCAGGGTAGGTATAGTTGTTTCCTAATTAAGTGGAGGTGGAAGAATGCCAGTGACGCGTGTCAGTCAGAAAGTGTTGGTTTGTGTTCAGTCTAGGTGTGCTGTAAATGTCACGCGTAAGTGAAGGGTACTAGGTGTTTTCTCAGTGTTGTGGAATAGCTCAGGAGCAAAGGTACACCAGGTATGGTCTTTGGCTAGGTTTCTGTAGCTGCCTTTTGATTTTGCAGAAAAAGCCACCACGTGAGAATGGCCATAAGCAGATAAGTAGCAGTTCCATTGGATGTCTGTCTTCTCCAAATGCTACAATACAAAGCCCTAAGCATGAGTGGAAAATCGTTGCTTCGGAGAAGACTTCAAGTAAGTGTATTACACTTGTCAGATTGCTTTTGGTTTATTTCTTTTTAAGGAGGAGTTTTAAGTTAGAACCATATCATCCTTTTAAGTTGATTGAGGAAAAAACTCAGAAGCAACTAAATTTGGAAAAGAGTAACAGGTCATCCCTGTGTGGAGTCTGGAGTCCAATGCAGGATCACCACAGCAACCGAAAGTAGTAAAAATTGCATCTTTAAAAACACAGAACTCTTGTGCTTACAGATAACACTTACTTGTGCCTGGCTGTGCTGGACGGTATTTTCTGTGTCATTTTCCTTCATGGGCGAAACAGCCCACAGAGCTCACCAACAAGTACTCCAAAACTCATTAAAAGTTTAAGTTTTGAGATGCACCCAGATGAGCTCATAGAGAAGCCCATGTCTCCTATGCAGTATGCACGATCTGGTCTGGGGACAGCAGAGATGAATGGCAAACTCATAGCTGCAGGTAAGAACGGAAGGGTGAGTGACTTAGCCAAAAGCCTTAACTGGCTAAATCTCTTAAGCAGATGTTTACGCTTGCTTGTGACGTGCAAATTTCATAAGACAGGCTTTAATACGCCTTCTTCTGTGGCATTCCACTTTACCACATTCTAAGACGACAGAGTCAGTACTGTTGTAGTGCCTCGTCTTCAAGTTAATGTCTGTCTCTAATTCCTTAAAAATTATAAAGTAAGTAATCGTCTCCTAATTTTCAAGCCAAGACAAAGCAGTTTACTTACACTAATTTTGTCATTCAGCTATAACAAGCACTTAGTTAAAATGGGGCCTTATTAAGTTTGTGGATGAAAATTCTTTTTCTCATTTTGTACAGATTACTTAAAACATTCTAGACCAGAAACCCTGGGCCAGTGTAATTTTTTAAACATAACTGTTTGTGGTTCTTATACCAGGTGGCTATAACCGAGAGGAATGTCTTCGAACAGTTGAATGCTATGATCCACACACAGATCATTGGTCCTTTCTTGCTCCCATGAGGACACCAAGAGCACGATTTCAAATGGCCGTACTCATGGTAAGTATATTATTTTGCAGGAAGAAGCAGCCCACATTTAGCATTTTCTGCTAACTTCACACAGTGGCAGAAATGCTAATCTCTTGCTTTTGGCTTAGGGCCAGCTCTATGTGGTAGGTGGATCAAATGGTCACTCAGATGACCTGAGTTGTGGAGAGATGTACGATCCAAATATAGATGACTGGACTCCTGTTCCAGAATTGAGAACTAACCGTTGTAATGCAGGTAATACTTTTCTGCTGAGATAATCAAATACTTAAACCGTACTTAAGTATGATGATTAAGTTATCAATTTTTAACCTTGTTTTATACTCACCTAGGAGTGTGTGCTCTGAACGGGAAATTATACATCGTTGGTGGATCAGATCCATATGGTCAAAAAGGACTGAAAAATTGTGATGTATTTGATCCTATAACAAAGTCATGGACGAGCTGTGCACCTCTTAACATTCGTAAGTTGATTTTCTTTTTAAGTATTTTTTTCAGGACCTCTGAGTCAGCGGTATGTGCAGTGCACACTTATAGTTTTGGGATATACAGTAATAATTGTGGTTTGACTTGATCTTATAGGTCGACACCAGTCTGCAGTCTGTGAGCTTGGTGGTTATTTGTACATAATTGGAGGCGCAGAGTCTTGGAATTGTCTGAACACAGTAGAGCGTTACAACCCTGAAAACAACACCTGGACTTTAATTGCATCCATGAACGTGGCTAGGCGAGGCGCTGGAGTGGCTGTTCTTGACGGTGAGTGTTGGGATTTGGAGAGTTGAGGAATGGGTAGTGGCAAGAGTTTGTTTTAAAATTCCAAGAGAATGTCAGTAATAACTATATACTGTTGTAGTTAAGAGTTCAGAAGCAGCCATCTTTTCTGACGCAGTGATGGTTGGTTTATCTTTTAGAAGTTTCTAATAATCAGAGACTCTGTACTTGGTATATAGCATAAATATATTCACCTTCTTCCATAAATCATACTCCTGATGGATCATCTTGGAGTTGAGTTTGTTTCTTTAGAGCAAGAGTTTGTAAAACAAAGGAGATAAAAGTCATCTAGTTTACTCCATGTCTAATTGAGAGCAAAACAAGTCTTTCCAGATCATTTTATATAGACAGCTTTCTTTTCACATCCATTTTATTGATTTACATAATATTTATTTTGAAACAAAGCTTGTGGCTCTACTGGTAAGAGCCTAAGTGTGTAGGCACACCAGTAAGTAGCCCACTGGCCTGCAGCCTTGGGCCTACTGGGAGCCTTGTCATTCTTTCATAAGTACATGGACGTAGGTAGGCTAAGTGACAATCAGATGAGAAAATGATGATTTTGAGAATCCCTAATAAAGTTTTTTCCCTAAGCTACAGGGAATATTTAATGCTAACATTTTATTTGAAAGTAATTTAACAATTAACTGCCTATGTATATTTGAAAATAATTATATTCATTGTCTGTTTCCAAGAAGAAATTTCTATACCAAAACCATTTTATGTAGTTGGAAAGGTCTAGAAAATGTTCAGTTATTGAAACCTTCTTTCCTATAATCTTCATTCTTGTGCACTCTAAGCAAGTTGTCCACCTTCTTGGTTCCTCATTTCTTCATCTGTGAAATGACAGTAATAGAAACAACCACATAGAACTGTTGTGAGAATTGCACTTCCTTTAAATTGCCTGACTTACATGTGCAAATGGGTTTTTATCAATTTTATTCCATTGTATTCCCAGCTTCTAGGGAATGCTTACCACATTTAGTTAGAAATGAATGGACTTTTCTACTGAGAACCACTAATTTTAGCAAAAGACAGATTTAAGGGTTTCTTTCTTAGCCTCTCCAGATTAACCTTGTGTCTTCTCTCTCAGGAAAACTGTTTGTAGGTGGTGGCTTTGATGGTTCTCATGCCATCAGTTGTGTGGAGATGTATGATCCAACTAGAAATGAATGGAAGATGATGGGAAACATGACTTCACCACGGAGCAATGCTGGGATTACAACTGTAGGGAACACAATTTATGCAGTGGGAGGATTCGATGGCAATGAATTTCTGAATACGGTGGAAGTCTATAACCTTGAGTCAAATGAGTGGAGCCCCTATACCAAGATTTTCCAGTTTTAACACATTGAAGACCCTTTCAAACTAACAGGCTTAGTGATGTAATTGTGTTTAGTAGAGGTACACTTTGTGAATAAGGAGGGTGGGTGGGTAAAGATGTTGCTAACAGCAACACAAAGCTTTTGCATATTGCATATTATTAAACATGCTGTACATACTTTTTGTGTTTATTGGGAAAGGAATGCAAAGATGAAGGTCTGTTTTGTGTATTTTTAGGACTACTTTGGTTACTTTTTGGAAGTTGATATTGTAAAAGAATAAACCAAGAATTGATTGGGCACGTCATTTCAAGAAGTCCCCTCTCCTCCACATTTGTTTTGCCAGTTTGCACATTAAATGACTCTTTCTCCTCAAATGTGTATTATGGGGCAAGAGGGGCAGGGTAAGATACAGGCAGTTGTGTTGTTTTTAAAAGGCCCTTTTTCAGTAACTGGAACACTCTACAACAAAGAGACTTATTTAACTAGATGACAATGACTATTTTTGTTTTTATTAAAAGGAAGCTTACATGCCTACCAAGGTTTAATCTTTTATGATTGCCTTTTTATAACTTTTTGTATTCTTAGCAGAGTACTTTCTTTACCTGTTGAAGTTAACGTTTTGCAGGTTCAAATTACTGAAGCAGAGTGGCAATCTTAAAAGTATGTAGTGAGGTGTTTTATACTCCCAGAATACAAACTTCAGAACTTTTGCCTTAGCTACAGGTTATTTTTTTTTGAGAATGCAATACCAATGTTTATTTGAATGGAGTTGCTGAACAGTAACATGGCTGTGATTTTTATTTGATACACTGTTTTTAAATACTTTGACTTCTTGGGGGTATATTTTATATAGCAAAATACTCAATATTATATATAACAGTAAAGAACAGTGAAGTATTTTATCTTCTAAATAATTCCTATTTTTTATCATTAACAAAACAATCCTAAAATAGCAGTCCTTGATTGTGGAAAAAAAATTACCTTAAACTGTATTGGGTTTATGAATGCAGCCTTATCAGAACTATGTTTTTGTTCAGTTTTTCTATTCATATGGATAAATAACTGGTTGAAGTGGTGACTTGGTATTGTGTAATGCTACACATATAACTTATGGTGCCAAAATTAGAACATCCTAATGCTTGCTGTTGATGCAAACATATTAAAGGTACTTTGCAGGAAATCCTTGCACCATGGGATTATTATCCAAAAGTTGTTTGTGTTCTTTTTCATTACTAAAAGTTTTGAGGGGAGAATTTTTTTTATTTTTTTCCGCAGTAACAATGAGCTTAAGATATTTGTGGGAAAATACTTACCTGATATCTTACATCTGAAATAAGGACTGTTATTTGGGGGTTTTTTTGGTTTGTGTTTTGCTTCTCTCTGAGAAAGCAAAGAGGCACATGGGAATCTCATGAGGCAACTGGGACATGACTTATCCGGTGTCTAAGTTGGGTTAAGAAGAAAATTAGGTTTTTTCCCCCAAGTGTTCTGGTGCTTTGACACCGTATTTCACTCATCTGTTCCACAAAGAATCACCAAGAAAGGAATTCAGTTTGCCTGGTGGCTCTGTAGTTCCTGACAATCACTACTTTCATTCTGGACCAAAACTAGGTGGGCAGATTTGAATCTAATATGATGACTTTTTACAATGGTTCTGTGTATGGTTTATTTATTTAGCACAAGGAAATAAAATTTTACTGGAGGGGTCACTATGAAATCCTTGAAATCACTTCTCAATTCCTAGGTAACATGCTTAATGCAAATAATATGTGAGAATACTTTGGTCAAAGTTTTATCATATTACCATTGATGCCAGTGGTAGCTAAAATTATGTTAAATATATTTTGAATATAAGAAGTTTCCATAAAGGAAAAAAAAAAGTACTCATTGACCAATTTTTCCTATTATCTGCACTTAAAAGGTAATTTTTTTTTTTAAGGGAAGGAGAAAAGGGCATAGCTTCAGCATAAATTAAAGAATTTGTATTTGTTTTTTACCAGTGTGGGTTTTGGAGTAGTTTAGAAATGATATTGATCAATAACCACTCTATTAGCAAAACAATTGATTATACTCAAGTATGAATTTTCTTTTCTTGTGATTTTCAAGGATAGGGCTTTGATATTTGGCCTCTAAGTATAGAGTCTTACATATTTTACCATTTACAACATGTAGAATTCCTTACATAATCATATTTTAGGGAAGAGAATTTGGGAATATGATTAGTACTAGAATCCTTGCTAGTGAGGGACAGGGAGGCCTGGCATGCTGCAGTCCATGGGGTCACAAAGAGACATGACTAGTGACTGAATGACAAGTATACCCTATAATCTATAAAAACCCTATAAAATTTAAGGGGTTAGGCAAAGGAGAAAGTCTCTATAGGATATTACTGCATCTCCACAGTTGCTGTTAGAGAAGACTGTGAGTCACAGAAAACAGTTTTCATAATATTTTTTTGTCTTTGTTTCAAAAAAAGATTTTGAAGAGTCACTGGGTGAGACATATATAGGGTAAATCAGCTGGGTGAAAAAGAAGAAAAACAAGGAAATATCACTATATCAATCTCATATACTTAGTAAGGCCAAGCCACAAATTTGGGCCTGTTAGCAGGAGACCCACCGAATAAACCATCTGCAGGTTACATAACTGAAGTACCAGTTTTCTTCATAAAAGACCAGAATTTCCTCCAGAGCCTTAAAGACAAATAATAATGATAACTAAACAGTAAGAGTATATACAGAGAGGGATGTGCTCAAGTGCATATCATGGCTGCTTTTACTAGCACAATAGCTAACAAAATGTTTAGGCTCCTCTGTTAGAAGCTCAGTTCTCTACTGGGGGTTTGGATAAGGGTGAGAAGCAAAGTTCAGTTATTAAGCTGGGTATGTCTAGGGCTGATATCTTGTAGGTATACAAGAATCTAAAAAAGGCATATGTTTGAATAGATGGCAAAAGATTTGCTCAGAGAGAATAATAGGACTAATATAATTTTAGCTTGGAAAAAGATGCACACAGAATACCAAATTTTAATGAATCAGAAATTTAAGAGATGAACTGAAACATCCTGCAAAAGGTTTGGAAAAAGACACTGATAAACAGAATCTAATAATAACATGAAAATGTGCTTACTATCATTGATCATTAGGAAAATGTAAAAAGCAAAATGATACACTTTGGAAAGTTTGACAGTTTCTTATAAAATTAAATATTCTATGAGACAGTAGCCTTATTCCTAAGTATCCAGGTGAAATGAAAACGTTCTTAGAGAAACCTGTATATGAATATAATAGTTTTATTCATAATCACCAAAATCTGGAAACTCAAATATCCTACCAGTTGGTGAATGGATAGAAGGGTACATTCATACAATGAAATACTAAGAAATAAAAACAAGATAAAACACGAACGGGTCCTCAGAAGCCTCATGCTAAGTGAAAAGCCTCCATTTACAGAGTATTCCGGAAAAGAACTACATGGACAGGAGACATCAGTAGCTTCATGAGGTGGGGATGGGAGTTGGCTACAGAAAGGCACAAGGGAATTTTAAGGAGCGGTTGAAACTCGTAACAGGTGAACACTGCTGACTGTGTGATGGTGTCTGACAAAACTAAAAATTGTACACTTGGAAAGGTGCTTTCTAGCTTAACCAAACCTTTAAAGGAAAAGGCTTTTTTTTTTTAAAAAAGGCTAGGACATGTCAGTATTTTACCTGACTAGAAATCTCATCAGGGAACCATTCATTCTCTCTGGCCATGCAAGGGTTATGTACCAAATTAATGTAGTTTTGCCTACAACCATTAGTCTGTGATCGAGTTGTACAGGCTAGGAGATTCAATTTGGATTGTAGTTACCACTTGGTGGTACCTGAGATCTGAATGTCTTACCACCTTCCTTTCTTGGTTCACAGCTATAGATACTGCTCACGCTCATGCAGCTGCTTGTTTTCCCTGGAGTGGGGTTTTTTGGTTTTTTTGGCAAAATAGCCTAAAACTGGATGGAGACTGGGTTGTCCAATCTGATCCAATCTGAATCAGAAAAGGAGTACAGGTGTCAGCATCCCTCAGTGGAAGATGCATTTCATTATTCAATAGTGAGATATATTCTCTCTTAGAAGAAAAAGGTAAATTCATTCTAATTCATGGGATGAGTCAGTAGGAGCTAAAAGGCTCCAAAAGGTAGGTGAACTTGAGATGCACATCAGGAATATGAACTGTTAAGAACTAGGCTCTTAAGGGAGACCAAGACACTAAATAATAGTTGGTCAACCTTGGAAGGGTGAAAGGACTTCTATTTTTAAGATGATGGCCAAAAGATCAAGGAAATAAAGTTTCAGGTTGGTGTTGTGTCCCCTGTCTTTCATATGACAGGCAAAGACAATACTAGAAAGGTGAACTGAACTCATCTGAGAAGTTCCACCCTGTGCAGTTCCAGTTGCCCACTGCAGGTCCTAACAAGAGGACCCAGTAGGACACAATGTTCTTGAGCCACAGCTTTTCTTTGGCTCAGAATGCTGGAAGAGCTATGGCAGCTGCAAACAAGAGGATTCAAACCAGGTCCTTCCTAGAAGGAAATAGACGATCTTGTGGAAATAACCTAGGAAACGCTGGTGTAAAATGGTTCCAACTCTACTGGAATAATCCTTGGGTGTTGGGTCTCAAAGTTATCACAGCTCCTCACTAAGGCAAGGTATTACACAGAGAGCTCTTCCCCCTCATGGGACTTTCCTCATCAGTCCCCTCTGGTTCACAGCATGCATATAAAGCTTCTGCCCAAACAAAATACAATAGCTATCCATACTGAATGGAGATTTTAAAACCTGAAGTTCTTCTAAAGATCTGATAATCTCCCATCAAAACAAATTTATGTTCTGTGCAAGGGAGTGCTTAAATGATCCTTTGTCCACTAAGTTACTCCAATCCAGAGAGGAGATCCAGAAAAAAAGTAGGGGACAGGAGGAAAGGAAGCCCTCAACTCCTGCAATGGACTATCAGGGGAGAAAAGCATAAAGTTTAAAATCAGGAAAAGGCAACAAAAAAGAAAAAAGATCTGACATTTCAAAGAAACAAACACTAAAAAAAATTTTAAAGAATGCTGCCAAAGATGAAAATAAGACTAGAAAGAAGAAAACACTTTTACATATTAAATATTTAAATAAAAGGTTGAAAACTGACAATGCAGAAAGTGAAAGACACAAAGACTAGGATAAAATTAAAATCCACATATATAGGGTGAAATAAGTCATGACCAGAGTGAAAAGAAATTTCCTAAAAAGTATAACATATTAAAAAGATAAAAGGGAAACAGGAGGCAATGAAGCAGAGCAGGGAGTGCCACGGAAGTCCACGGTCAGGTCTCTGCTTTCACGGTCATGACCCTGGGTTTAATCCTTGTTGGGGAACTAAGATCCTGCAAACTTCGAGGCACCACCAAAAAAAGACCAAAAACAAACAACCCCAAGCAGAGCAAAACGCAATAATAACTAGAAGTAGTTAAGGAAGAAAAATCTGATGAGAGCTCTTTTGTTAAGAGGAGGGGATGCTCTCTTGGCTTCTGGGGAAGGGATAGCAGAGGCAGACAGCAGAGATGCCTTGGAAGCTTCTCCTTCTACAAGGGCTCATTTCCCTGAGGGCACTTTGAGCCCCTGGGAGGAGGTGTGGCTTTCTATGCAAACAAAGCTCATCAGATCCTTCTTCCTGATAGTGAGCACGCCGCCTAATTCTTTTATCAGAGGGTCACTTTTATAGTCATACCTCTATATAGTTCAGAAACAAAATTTGGAAGTAAGATGAAAAGCAAAATCACTAAAAATAATTTATTGCTTAAAAAAATAAATTAACATTTGTAATAGAATACTAAATCATATTTACTCAAATGTATTAACAACAGCATAATATACTTTAGTCAACAAGGATTTCCAGTTTATGGTATAATGAAATAAGTCAATTAAACACTTGGTTTAGCTAGGGGCAAACATCAGCCACTACCACCTGATCCCATAAATTCATGCTGCTTCACATTTCAGAGGAAACTGGGGAGAGGGGTCTCCCCGCTCTTCCCATTAGAAACTCACTGAAGAGAAGAGGCTACTGCAGAGTTGAGCTGAAGTAAAAACTCTACTTCCCTTACCTTGGGGGAAGTGAAAGGGATGCAATTACTTCACCAGGTCTACATGGAAGACAGTCTGATCAGAAAACAGCCCAGGGTAAGATTTCTCTTGTGGAATATGATGAGCATAGTCAGGTCCTAATTCTTTCTTAAGGTTTGAAAGTCTCTGGTCACGAACCCATATTTGGGGTTGAGGGAGATGCTAATGCTTTGTCCCTGGCCTTCCTCAGATGCCACAGTGGCTCTTGCCCTAAGATGTCCAAAAAGATGGCTCTCCTTTCCTTAGTCATGTTGGCTCAGTATTAACAGTAGAGGTAGGCAGGTAAGGTCAACTTCTGAAGTGTTGAGTACACGATTCATTCCACAATGGATGCAATAGAAGCTCAATGAGATTGTCAGTATTAAGCAATCATCTTTTTATACCTATGAGATTTCTTGCAAGTCTCTCGGGTTTGGCACAAAAGGTTGAAAAGTACTCTGTTGTTCCTGAAGACAAACACAGTTCCTTCTAAGTTACAGATCGGCACTCAGGTCCTATCGTTGACCATGTTTTCACACCATCCCCTGTTTCTGGCCTCCATATAGACAGAGGCATTGCACTGCTGCATGGTATATTCCATTTCAATCAGCTGGCGGCAACCAATGCTTAACTTTTCCCTAGGGGAGAAAGAAACGTTATGTGACTACAAGACAGTCAGCCAGATGAATGAAAAAATCTCACTACAAAAACAGAACACTGGGATTTAGAACATATTATTTGATATTTGAGAGTAACAATGCCTAGAGAAATGGTTTCTTCAGTTCAGTTGCTCAGTCGTGTCCGACACTTTGCGACCGCATGGACTGCAGCACACCAGGCCTCCCTGTCCATCACCAACTCCCGAAGTCCACCCAAATTGCTGTCCATTGAGTTGGTGATGCTATTCAACCATCTCATCCTCTGTGGTCCCCTTCTCCTGCCACCTTCAATCTTTCCCACCATGAGGGTCCTTTCAAATGAGTCAGTTCTTCGCATCAGGTGGCCAAAGTATTGGAGTTTCAGCTTCAGCATCAGTCCTTCCAATGAACCAAGCAACATGGGAGGATAAACAACTTAGTAATGCAATTCTTAAGACAGTCATCATGGAGACGATCTTGGGGATATTACTGAATTCATGAATAAAAGTTTCCAAGGAAGACCTGCTGCCAATAAGAACACTGTGCAGTAGATCACATATTTTTGTTTTATTTGGTTTGGGAGTTAAAGGTCCCAAGACTAGTGGAATCTAAGAGGACACAACTCCAGACAGGAACAGACGCTGGACAGGGTTGACAGCCTTGACTCTTGAAAGAGAACCGACAACTTAGCCATTGGCAAGTGAATACTAGTTAGCTACTCTGAACCACAGGTGAGGAAGGAGGTAGTAAACGCCTGATATTTGCCCCAACTACTCACAACTGTATCTAAGATTAAGCTTAGCTGAATCTCAAAAGCTGACAGGAGGCCTATTAACTGTGGGATCACTAAGTCATCAGTTACAGTACATGGTGTCTAGAGTTCAAATCCCCTGGAAACCCATTTAAATCTGAGAAGCCGTCTGCATAAATTCATGAAGGATACCCAGTATCCAGCACTGCATCAGAAAACAGCAGTTATTTTATTATGAAAGTTACACGGTTATTGGGAAGCCCCCAGTGGCTCAGTGGGTAAACAATCTGCCTGAATGCGTAAGACTGAGGAGATGCAGGTTCGATCCCTGGGTTGGGAAGATCCCCTGGAGGAGGAAATGGCAATCCACTCCAGCATTCTTGCCTGAAAAATCCCATGGACGGAGGAGTCTGTCCGAATGGCCACAGAGTCAGACACAACTGAGCAACTAAGCAGCATGTGCACTGCTGTTACTTCTTCGGTTTCTGAGACTGCTCTGAGCTGCCTCCAGGGTACTGGGAAGGACTCCTAGCTACCTTTGCACACTACCCCTCCTCCCCCACCCACAGATCCCCACCCATGCAGGGCACAAAGGGAAAAGAAGTGAATCAGAACTGAAGGAATAGGATGAGAGCTAACAGTGGCAGCAAAGTAAATACACTATATTTTTGGAGAAGCCTCACTTCCTGAAAACATGCAGTGAGGCTTTTGACTCTGTTACTCTAGACCTACTTCCTATATTTGGAGTGCTTAAAATCAGTGTTATGTTCTTGCCAGTTCTTTACAACTACTCAGAAAATTATTTTCAGAAGACTCTAAGAAATCCAAAATAGGAGATATGTAAAATGTTTTCCTATAAACTTAAAAATGAAATAAACAAAAAGGGTAGGTCCCTATTTCTGTTCTTGGTTACTTATTCTACATGTGGAAAAAAACTCTTTTAGTAACTAGACTTTTAATGTATTTCGGTGTCTTTTCTTTTTTCTTCTTTCTCTTTTTCCTCCTCTCAAGAGGTATGCCCTCTTTTCATCCTAGTGGCATTTAGTTTCTTTATTTGTGTGAGTCAGCATTCTGACAATGGATTATCACCTACAGATTTTGCTTTCTGCATCAAGTTGTCATTGCTGCTGAGGAAAATATCAGATGTTTTTCTAGTATCGACCAAACACACTATCATGTGTGTTCGGCCAATACCAGACTATGATGATAGGAATTTTTGAGTTCCTTTCCCCAATGGATTAGAAGCAGAATAGCAGAATATTAGATACTGCTTACCTTAACACCTTTGCCTACTGTTCTGTAGCATCTCCAATGACTTATCTCACCTTAGCTTTTACCTCTCACAGATTAGACATTTACAACTGAGAGAAAGCCTATTACCTATTCTGATATTTCTTAATTACTAGAAAGTTCTTTCTTTACATTGGGCTTAAAAAAAATCTATAAGCTGTTTGCTGAAATTAAAACAAAACAAGAAGTTGTTATCCCTGTTTCCTCCAATAGTACAGATATTTTATGTCCCTTACAGGTGGTCCTATTTCTTTGCCAAACTAAACAATCCCAACTCCTAATCCCTTCTGGAACAAAGCTAAAGAATGGAGGCTGCTTCTAGTTCTGCAATTCTGTATTGTTCATGAAATTTCTATAGAACTGCCACTGATTTTCTAAATCATCCTATTATGAGTCTGAAACTAACTTTGACCAAATCTCAGATGGGTCAAAATAAGCAGAAATTTGATCAAATCAATAAAAAAATAACTGCAGCAGTTATCTGATTCATTTCCATAGCTAATTTTGTCAAAGTGGCATGGCAGTAGTGAATTGAAGTGCCCTACTTCCAGTATTTTTTCCAAAATCCTTTCTAAGTACAAGAAAAAGAGTACAATGGCTATGTGCTTTACAGCTGTCTTAATGTTTCTAAACACTTGCAATGTGCATCTCAAGTAACGGGAAAATGGAATACAATTTAGTGCATATAACAACAGTATATGAACAGTTTTTGATTCAGAAGGTCTGGGCTAGTCTTAAGAGTTTGCATCTCTTGCAAGTTCCCAGATGGTGCTAACACTCAGCTCCAGGAACCACACTTCAGAGAACCAGAGCTCTAGGATGATACTACCACAGAGCTGATCCCTGGAGTTCAGAAAGCAGTAATTCTGGAAAGCTCTTGCCATAAGGAAAACAAATTTGTTCCTGATACTCGTGCCTTAGGCAGCATATTATTTGGATATACCAGGTACTTGAAGGAGCTGATGTCACAAACCAATGTGCATTTCACACGGGAAAAATGACCTTAGAGACTTGTCTTGTGAACATGCCAGAACATTCTGTCAAGAATTTATAGGTCAAGCAAAGTGAATTAAACACTATTCCTAACTCATTTTTCGTATATGTATCAATAGAGGATATCACACAAGATATTATCTTGGATTTTCTGAGCAAACTCCTCATCTGCTCAGGGTAAGCAGTGCTCAGACCCCACTGGCAAGAGCAAAAGCTAGGCCAAAGAATCTACAAACTACAGAAGAGAGAAAACACTAACTGATGTACACACAGAAACACCAAGGTTCTGCTGTGTCATGGAATTCAAATTCTGGTCCAAGCCACTTTCAATGTGAAACTTTAATGACTTGCCTTATCAGAACCTATAAAATAGTTTTCTTCTTGAGCTACTTAATTTCTTCCCTATTGCAAACATTTGCTGTTAGACACATCAACAGCCTCTTCCTTCACAAATAACACGTCACAAATCAAAAACAAAGATTAGCAAAGTCAGACAATCTAAGTAATTGTTTTTCTTAATATAGTGAAGTTAAATCATTCTTCCGTTTTCACTTCTGAGTCACAGGGAAGCTTGCTACCTCTTATCTATTGCATTTGGCTCTCTGTCTAGTATGAACTACTGAAACAAAAAGAACCTCTGTCTTCCGGCAACTTACTTGAAAACTGTGAGCTGTGAAGTATACCAGAGGTTCATATGGGAGGTACCATTCACTGAAAACATAGCAAATAATTTCAAAAAAACAACAGAGTAACAAATCTAAAAGCTATTAACTTTAAAAGTCCACTGAACAGCAACTGCCATTTTCCAATGCATTCAAGATATTAGATATATTGGATTTCTCTTTAAAATCATCCTTTCAGATATGAGGGAGCTTATTAATTAATATCATAGCTCAAATTCTTGGTATCGTAAGTGGAAAGAAAACAAAGAGAAAAATAGGTACTACTAGTTTAACTTTGAACATTTAAGTTTGACACTTGTATCCTTCACCTCTCCAAAACAAAATATACCAAAAAAAAACTTCACAAACATTTAAATAGTAAGCTGAAGTCAAAATAATTTTAGACATTTTAATGGAATCACCCTGCAAGGGACTCTGCCCTCCAAGTTATATATGGAGCTTTATACACCTTCAAAAATATCGCCAAGACTGGAAGACACTATATTTTTGATCCAAATCTCAAGTATACAAACCTTTAAATGCATATTATCTGTAATGATCTATAACTAAGAGTTGTCGATTGCTGTTTAGCCGCTGAGTCATGTCTGACTCTTTTGTGATCCCAGGGACTGTAGCCCACCAGGCTCCTCTGTCCATGGAATTCTCCAGGCAGTAGTCTGCCATTTCCTTCTCCAGGGCATTTTCCTGACCTGGGGATCAAACCCATGGCTCCTACAATGGCTGATGGATTCTTTACCACTGAGCCACCATGGAAGACCATAAATAAGAACATAACTGATTAACTGGTAGTCTGAAGATTAGGGTAAAAAATCATTTTCATTCTCAGCTATAAAAGATGATGCATGCCTAACTGGCTTCAGATTTTCTTAGAAAACTTATTTTAATCTAGTGAATGAGTGAATTTTCATAGTATGCTGCCATACATTTTTATATGACTATCAGTTCTAGGGTTTTGATATCATCAAACATATTTATCAATCTAGAGTTTTACCAGTAGAACCACCTTGATAGTTAACTTTGTCATTGTGTCCACTCATACAATTCTGTAGCTACACAAATATATTTGTAAATTATAAATGGCAAATAAACTGGTAAGTGATACCTAGCATATTACACAGCAGTGAGAATACAGTCAGTTCTGCTACAGCTCTTGTTTTGAACACAGTTTATTGTAACAGCATTGATATATTAAAGAACAATTTGAGCACAACAGAAATTTCCTATTTTCTTATATACGATTTCATTAGTGAAAAATGCCAGATGAACAGAGAAAACTGTACACAGCTTATTTAAATGAATAAATATTACAAATTTCTCAATTCTAATTTCTATAGATATATAAAACCCACATAAGCAAAAGTTCTTAGGGCTGAGTCTTCAATATTTTTGAAAAATATAAAAAAGCCTTGACGTCCCTAAACTTGAGAATTTACTTTAAAAATTAAATTTGCTATGTGCATACATATATACATAGTTTTTTTATATGTATGAACTGTTTCACATTTATAAAGGCTAAAAAAAAAAATCACAGTATAGTGAAGACATAAAAAGAACCATTCACCACCACCAAGCAGTGCTATACTAATATATCTACATACACATATATATGACTATACATACATATATGACTTACCGATACTCAGCCTGTGAAACACAATCATAAAGTTCCTGGGCAGTAAATTTGACATTTTTATTTACCTGAAAAGAATCAAGATATAGCTATTAAAAATACATATTAAGTCAAATGAAAGGTGAGAGCACAATTAGAATGGTCCATATTCTGAAGGAGGAGAATGTCAAGTTTTTAGCTTTTGCATAAAAAGGACTAAATAATGACAATTAGAAGTTCAGTGAACATAACACTTAACACTGAACTATGTGTAAAAATATTAGTCCTATTGTTACAACTTATTAACAGAACCAGAAGAAGTGAGATGGTCCTGGGATTTGTGGGACTCCCAACGAAGCAGATGATCACTTTAGAAATCAGACAGGAAAAAAATGTGTATAATACATGCAACATCAAATTCTACTATTACTGGCTCTTATCAGCAGATTTTATGCATCAATTAGCCTAGTCCTAATATACTTATTCAATATTTATTTTCTGGGAAAAGTAAATAAATTGTTAACATTTAATACCTATGCCTAAAGGACTAAAATAGATTTGGGTCATACAGGTAGACTGTTATAAGCAGAATCAGCCATACCTTGTTTATTTCATTAACATTAGAAATAATTCAAGCTGAAAGAAAAAGTTAAGTAGTCAACTCTAGCAACACTTGAATACTATGGTTGACCCTTCTGAAAGTTATTACTGAATAACTTTAAACACTAAGGTAATAAACTGTGTGGAAAACTCTGTTTTGAGAAATGGATGATTTATAGACACTTTCTAAAGAAATGTGTTTTTCCAACTATCAATGTCTACATATTTAAACAAATGTTTAAGTTTATAATTATCTATTATAATTCACAATTTATAATACTATAAAAGTAAAAGTCCTTCATCATACAAAAACTTTTTGTGGCACATGTGGAGAACACAGTGAAGGTATCCTGTACTTCTTGAAACTTACCACTGATTTAGGCAATATTTTACTTATGCTGCAAGGAAGAAACTGGAAATTTGTAGAAGGAATTTCTTTTAATCAGATTACTCAAGGGGGGCTTCCCAGGTGGCACCAGTGGTAAAGAACCCGCCTGCCAATGCAGGAGACGTAAGAGACAGGTGTTCAATCCCTGGGTCAGGAAGATCCCCTGGAGAAGAAAATGGCTACGCACTCCAGTGTTCTTGCCTGGAAAATCCCATGGACAGAGGAGCCTGGTAGGGGGGCTACAGTTCATAGGGTCGCAGAATCAGACACATGACTGAAGCGACTTAGCCCTTAGCCCCGGATTACTCAAGAAATAACATACTGTCTAACTTTTTAGAAATTCTGAATTAGTGAAGGGAAACTAAATGAAACTATCATCTATTCACTTTACTTTTAAAAATACTTATGCTAGTATTAGCATATACATTTTTGATGAGGAAAAATGTTCCTATATTGACTTAATTAACACTACTTTAAAGATTTATATCATGAAAGTCTTCTGGAGAGTTTAGGGCATTGCTTATTTGCAAGTTCCATGAGCTTCTTTCAGTATTTTCATAACAAATTCAACATATCTGTATAGAAAATGTTCCATTCACTAAACATACAGTTGTTTTTTTAACATAGTTTTTAAATATAAATTTGAAATATATATAATCCTCAATTTTTGCTGAAAATTAGGATTATATTTATATACAGTTCAATGTTATTTAATTATACATAATATTTACTATTATATTTAATGATTTAAGAAAGTGGTGTATGATTTATCATGATTAACTTTTAGGTACTTTATAATTTTTACTAAAATAATCATCTAAAAATGTTTTAAGATATACACTTAGAGTTAACCTATCAACCAATCTGATTCCTATTTTTCTACATGTTCTGCCCTGATCATCTCCAGGGCCTTTGATATTTTCACTATTGCCCCAACATGCTGGGACCTACAAATGTATCCAGACTTAGGCCAGCAAATGTCAACAGCCAACACTGCAGATCTTTGATCATAAGATAAAAGGAATACTCTATTCTCTATCAACTGTTGAGAAAAATCAGCTAAAGAACTGATTCTGAACTTGACATAATATAAATACAAAGAAGTTCTTGAAGCCATTAGCAGATTTTAGGGAAAAAAAAAACTATCTGATTTATCTGTAGTTTTGAAAACAATCACCCACATCTATTCAAACCCTTATCCCAGAACATGGCTGGGGTGATGTGACTCCAGGTTATAGTAGATGACTTCTAAAGTAGGCAGTGAACCTACTAATAAAGGAAAACTAAAACACAGATTCATGACATACATCACAGGTTCTAGCCTGAAATATATCATTTCACTATCTTCATTAGTTTTGATACAAGATATTTTAAATTAGTCATATTAGGATGTTTCAAATTACACTATTAAGTATCATTTCTGTGCTTAAGTGCACAATTTTAATTTCCAGAAAACAAATAACTAAAAGATACCCCTTGTCAGTAAACATCAAGAGTTATGATTGTAAAATGGAATTGGTATCATTAATTCTTAGTTGTAACTTCTTAACAGTGAGTGCCAAATATGAGAAATGGTCATATTATTCTTAATTCTTAAAAAATCAAGATCAGGAAGCAAAGGTAAGTATAATAACAGCCAAACATCTTAAAAAATTTAGATTGTCCCTATCACTGTTTATGAGAAAAATACATTCAATGTAATAATTGCTTTTGGGGATGAAGTTCTGCTAATAGAAATAACTTTAAAAATCTGGGACTCAGATCCACATATTCTTATAAATAACAAATTGGGTCTTTTCTCCCAGTGCTCTCAGCAATATAAAGTACTAAACCCCCCAAAGACCTATATATCAGGTTTTTCCAGGATATAGGATTTTAAAATTGTCCCATTGTTTCTCCAAATAAATTTCTACTGGATTGAAATTCAGAAAGTATGATGAAATAATTATTTCACCAAATCATCTCAAAAGAGGAAACTATCTTAATAATCACATAAATGTGGTTATACAGCATTAAGAACTTTGGTGTGGGAGAAGACTCTTGAGAGTCCCTTGGACTGCAAGGAGGTTCAACCAGTCAATCCTAAAGGAAACCAGTCCTGAATATTCATTGAAAGAACTGATGCTGGAAACTCAAACTCCAATACTTTGGCCACCTGATGTGAAGAACTGACTCTTTCGAAAAGACCCTGATGCTAGAAAAGGTTGAAGGCAGGAGGAGACGGAGACGACAGAGGATGGGATGGTTGGATGGCATCACCGACTTGATGGGCATGAGTTTGAGTTAAGCTCCGGGAGTTGATGACGGATGGCAAAGGCTAGCCTGCTGCAGTCCATGGGGCCGCAGAGATGGACACAACTGAGCGACTGAACTGAACTGAACATATTAAGGGTAACTTTTAAAAGATACACATAAACACCATTCCTTCCTTAAATAAGAAAAGTAACACTTACTGAACACTTACTTTGTGCCTGGTACTATTTGGAGCACTTTACACATATTAAGTTATTTAGTCTTATTTAAAGAATAGCTGTAATTTATCTACTTATGTTACTCCCATTTTACAAGATGGGAGATGATGCAACTGAGACAAGGAGAATAAGATAACTCTTCTAAGATTACACACTTAACTGGAGGCAGAACCATCTGAACATGACTAGTTTGATTTCAGAGTCTGTGTTCTTCAACACTAGGTTCTTAATATAAGATGTGGCATAAAAAAGTTAAAGAGGACTTCCCTGGTGGCCCAATGGTTAAGAATCCACCTTCCAATACAAGCAACTCCTGAAGCTCAATTCCAGAAATATAAATGACCCAATCAAAAAATGGGCCAAAGAACTAAACAGACATTTCTCCAAAGAAGACATACAGATGGCTAACAAACACATGAAAAGATGCTCAACATCACTCATTATTAGAGAAATGCAAATCAAAACCACAATGAGATACCATTACACGCCAGTCAGGATGGCTGCTATCCAAAAGTCTACAAGCAATAAATGCTGGAGAGGGTGTGGAGAAAAGGGAACCCTCTTACACTGTTGGTGGGAATGCAAACTAGTACAGCTACTATGGAAAACAGTGTGGAGATTTCTTAAAAAACTGGAAAGAGAACTGCCATATGACCCAGCAATCCCACTTCTGGGCATACACACCGAGGAAACCAGATCTGAAAGAGACACGTGCACCCCAATGTTCATCGCAGCACTGTTTATAATAGCCAGGACATGGAAGCAACCTAGATGCCCATCCGCAGATGAATGGATAAGGAAGCTGTGGTACATATACACCATGGAATATTACTCAGCCGTTAAAAAGAATTCATTTGAATCAGTTCTAATGAGATGGACGAAACTGGAGCCCATTATACAGAGTGAAGTAAGCCAGAAAGATAAAGAACATTACAGCATACTAACACATATATACGGAATTTAGAAAGATGGTAACGATAACCCTATATGCAAAACAGAAAAAGAAACACAGAAGTACAGAACAGACTTTTGAACTCCGTGGGAGAAGGTGAGGGTGGGATGTTTCAAAAGAACAGCATGTATATTATCTATGGTGAATCAGATCACTAGCTCAGGTGGGATGCATGAGACGAGTGCTCGGGCCTGGTGCACTGGGAGGACCCAGAGGAGTCGGGTGGAGAGGGAGGTGGGAGGGGGGATCGGGATGGGGAATATGTGTAACTCAATGGCTGATTCGTGTCAATGTATGACAAAACCCACTGAAATGTTGTGAAGTAATTGGCCTCCAACTAATAAAATAAAATTAAAAAAAAAAAAAAAAAAGAATCCACCTTCCAATGCAGGGTACATAGGTTTGATCCCTGCTCCAGGAAGATTCCACATACCTCGGAGCAACTAAGCCCATGAGCCTCAACTACTGAGCCTGTGCGCTACAGCCCACACTCTGTAACAAGCGAAGCCACCACGATGAGAAGCCTGTGCACCACAACTAGAGAAAGCCCTTGCACATCAACAAAGATCCAGCAGAGCCAAACCAAAAGTTTTTTTTTAATTAAAAAAAAAAAAAGTTGAAGAGCTAATCAGGAATAAAAGCAAAGAAATACATATAAAGATGTTCAACTTCACAAGAAAAGGGACACCTGAATATATGTCATATTCCTATATTTAGGGCATTTTAAACTTAAACACACACACCCTCAAAAAGAAAGAATATATGGGCACATGGGCAAAGAACTTTAGGCAAACAAAAGAAGATCAACAGAATACCTGCCCTGGATCAACAAGGATAAGAAAAGCATGCAGATTAATTTACAAAATACACTGGAGCCTCATAAGAGCTTTAATTCCAGGGTCTATGCTGCTGCTATGGAGAAAACTAAATTATAGCTTTCCTTTTCAGTAATCAGTGGTGCTCAACCGGAGGTGGTTCTTTCTCCCTAGAGGCCCTCTGGGTGTATGAGTTGGGTGCGGTGGGAGGGTATTTCTGGTTGTCACAATGACTGAGAGAGTACCAGCATTAGTATCTGAGGGTCAGAGATGTTGAAGCATCCTGCAACGTTCCACACAATGAAGAAATGACCTATCCAGCATACCAACAGCGTCCCTGATGGGAAACAATTCCATGTTGTATTAGTATAGGTCTCTACCACATGTGCTTACTTAAGAGAATGAAAGACAATGAATGTCGCTGGCAAATTTTGGTGGCATTTAAGAACTTAAAGTAAACAGCAATTAAATAGCATTCCAGTTTAGAACACCTCTGTTTGTTTATATTAAAACTTGATTGTGATGGAAATATGATAAACATTTAAAAATATTTCTCCTACCTCATACTTGATTAGGAAGTTATAGAGGGTCTCAATATCCTGATAATTACTGTTGGGGGCCAAAATCCTAAAAAATAAAATAAAAACAAAGAGGGGGAATGAACTGATTTAAGAAAAAAACAAAACAATACCTTGAACTTTTCTCCCAAAACATATTCATACTGAGAGATACTTTATTCTCAGTATGTATAATAAGCTTATTACAATGTTTACAACCTTTTTTGGGTTTAATTTATCAACTGAAGTTATAAAACCATGTGCTTACTTCAACAAATATCAATTATCAATTGATATGAAATATCAATTTATTAAAATATTTTTATTTACTTATATTAATATGTCATTAATTAATCAACTATTAGCATTCTTATGTGAAATTACAGTTCACATTTTGAGTTACAATGATACAGATTTTTCAAAAGTTAGATGGAAATGCGAAGTATATTTACACTCCTTATTTTTTAAGCAGCAGATAAAGATTTCCCACAAAAATGTGTAACCAATGCAAATGGACAAGTGATATAAACTATCATACACATTAAAAAGTACTAATAAGGATTATGTGACTAAATTCAAATAACACTGTTTGAACTAACTGCCTAGAAGTCTCTGAGAAAGCATCAGTAATCAGACTCTGTCAGTCACTGGAAATAACACTTACTCATAAAAATAACATAAAAACATAACAAAATGGAAAGAAGGAAGAAATAAAGAAGGAAATGGAAGAACATGTTTATCCTTCTAGCAGTAAGTATTCTCATTTTTTTATACTAAGTACTTTTTAATTCTTTCAAGATGAATCTTTTCTTTTAAAAAAGAAAACGGGAAAAAAAAGGGAAAAAAGAAAAAGAAAGCAGTCCTCATATTATGATAAAGTGGTTAAGAACAATGTCTACCTGGGGATCTGTGTTTTTGAGTTCTGTGTGACTTATTTTCCTTATCTGTTAAACAAGGTAAGTAGTAGTCTTTACTTCATAGGATCATAGAATTAAACAAGTTGCTATAAGTAAAGTCTTGATGACAGTGTCTGATAAAACAGCAAGCACTATATATTGGTATATATAAAATAGTAACAATGACAACTATTATCATCATCTAATGTCTAATAGTTTCAAGTCACAGAATAAGTGCATGATTTAACTAATGAGAAATCAAGCCACCCCAATTAATTCTTAAATTTCAAGTGCCTTTTAATTACAACAATGTCTCTAGGTCCTCACATCCTTGCCAATGCTTGATGTTGTCAAGTATTAGTTAGCTGATCTCTATAACATCTTAATTAGATCTTTTAAAAAGTTGGCCCTTATTAAACTTGCAAGATAGCTTTCATAAAATAATTTTTCAGGACACAGTAAAATTTTTAAATGGATCCTTCTCCTTTGGAGAAAACACATACCAAGTATCTTTAAGAACATACAAAAGTCTTCCTAAAAATAAGTTTCATGGAAAAAGTTACTGTCCCAACAAGTAATTTTAAAATATAAATAATATCAAAACCCAAAAGAAAGAAAAAGCAGACAATAAACATATTGGAAAGGGTCCATAAGTACTTTGTTTTTTAAAATGAGAACAAAGCTATATAGATAAGTTAAACCAATGTTTTTAAAAGCAATGGAAAAAATAATCCGTTCCAATTTAGTGTAAACAAACAATCAGCAATGTGGAATAATTTATACCCATTCTTTTTTATAACTTCGGAAATAATCCAAACTGTCCATAAAAGAGGGTTAAAAAAATAAATGAAACAAGATGTTTTATAAAAGAGTCTTATAAATTTCAAGCTTATATTACGAAAGAAAGTATGCTCTTTGCCAGAAAATAAAGTAAACATTTCTCCGTCCTGAAATATTTCACAAAAAAATTAGTTTTGGTAAATCAGTTACTTATCTATAGCAACAAAGCATAACCACAGCATGAAATAAAGAAAATTAATTACATCATCCGAGTTTTCCAATTAGCAAAACATTGAAAAAAAACTGTCAACTCCTAGCATGGTTTTATTTTTTAACAGTTTTACTGAGGTACAGTTTACATACCATAAAATTCACTCACTTTAACAATTCAATGATTTTATAAATAAATTTACTGAAATGTACAATGATCTACATAGTACAAACTTAAATACTCGACTATTTGACAAAATATTACAGTATTACCTTCTAACGAGGAAAGGGTTAACTAGGATGTCAGCATCATTCACAGATATATTATTGATATAATCAGAATAAAATCATACATGCTATTTTTAAAAACAAGGATATATGTTGTAGGATTTGTTATGAAACCTACTACTCTTAAATGCTACTCTTAAAAAATGTTCTGAGGTAAACTGAGCCCCAAATTGAGTAGATAATTTTTACTAAAATATACTCAATTAGGGCTTTTAGACTTTAATAAGGCCAATGAACTCTGAGTTTATGAGAATGGAATTTGGCCTGGTATAAACAAAAATTGCCAACTTTTACTAACTGCAAGTACAGTTTGTTGAAAATACACAAAAAATGAAATGGAGAAAAATGGTTTATGGACTTTCATGCCTTAAGTAATTCCCCACACAAAAATTCTTGAGAGGCCAGCCTTCTCTATAGCTTTCTTGTTTGTTTTTAAAAAATACCAGCATGAAGACAAAAGAGTCTTAGAATGAAAGTCCTAAAATTACCCTTCAATGGCAACTTTTAAAAAGAATAATAGAAAGAACGAGCCCCTAGACAAAGTGGCCATTATTTTTTTATAAATATATCTACATGTTTTTTTAAGAGAAATTCCTAACAATCAATAAATACATATCAAATGTATACTATACTCTCAAATGTATATGATACTAAGAGCTATGGGATATAAAAAAATTAGAAGACATGGCTGCCTATCCTCAAGTTGTTATAATCACGAAATTTTACTTTAGAATTTTGGAATCAGAATTGGGGAACAGATTGACGCAGGATTTAATCTGCAGCTCAAAGATTATTTACAAACCAAGTTAATCACATTACCTACTTTTCTGTACCCCAGCTCCTCATCTGTGAAATGAGGAGAACGCAGCATTTACTAAATAAAGTGATTATATGAAGCAAATAAAATAATGTGTCTAAAATTAAAATGTTTAGCAGAAATCCTGGCACATGTAAATAAATATTACCTGCTATGAAAACCAGTTTTCAGATGTAGAAACCAAGGTCTAGGGTTGTAATACACTTGCCCAAGATTACAGAGTGGTGGTAGGTACCTAAATCTCTGTTAGTTTGACTCTGGACCCCATGTTTTTATTCACTAATAAAAAAGGATAACCCTTAAAACTTCTTGCATTACGTGATTTTATGAAATCAAATGAAATAGTCTTTTAAAATCGCCACCTGGTTAATTTGCCTTTTATCAAATGCTTCTGGCAAACTATTTTGTGTACATTCCAACACTAAATCTTTGAAGTTGTTAGATCTTTCTCAAAGCCACAAAGGAAGTCAGTAGCAGAACCAACATTCACTAGAAGTTCTAACTCTTAACCACATAAGCACTTTGAGTTCTCTATCGATGAACAATTAACATTAAGTAAGCAGCATGTTAATCTGAATTAAACAAACTTCATTTCCATCTCATCCAATATTAGATAAATATCTATCCATCTTGTTAAAGAAAAAAAGAGTATACCACTCAAAAATTTTCAAAAGTTAATAATTTGACTAAAATTAAAAATCAAATAATGTATTAAAATGGACTAATTTTTAAATAAGGATTTTAAAAATTCAAATAAAACTTTCCTCCTAGATAGAAAAAGTAGACCATCAAACTCAGGAGTGCGGAAATAAGTCTAGAATATTCAAGTTTAATATCTAACTCTAAAAATTCAAAAGAAAACACAGCATATTCATGGATATTTATAAATCATAATTTACATCCCACAGAACTGAATAAATTATGTTCCCTGCTGGCAAGGCAGTTTAACAGTAATATGATATTTTAAGTAGTTTTTCATGTTTGAAGAACATTAAAAATAAGCTTAAATTATATGACTTATTTTACTCACTGTTCATCCATGCTACTCAGGGTTCATCCACATTGTAGCATCTGTCAGAATTTCCTTCCTTTTTAAGGCTAAATAATATTCCATTGTATGTACATACCTCATTTTGCTTATTTATTCATCTGTTGACGGACAAGAATTACTTTCACTTTTTACTTACTGTGGCTCATGCTGCTATGAACATAGGTACGTAAATATCTCTTTGAGACTATAATTGCAGAACCAGCCCAAACTGGCCCTATCCTGTTTCTAACAAGATACTGAGTTGTTTTTCAGAGACAAACGGAACAAAACCACAAGTCATGCAGCCAAAGCATGCTCAGAAGAGAAAAATTTGACCTCAAGTAACACCCAGAACCAAAGCTTCCCCCTTCTCCGGAACGAAAGGGCCAGATGTGACCAGACCCTGTCAGAAGTGTACGGTCCCTGGGGCAGGAAGATCTGGTTCTAAAGCCACTGAACCTAACCTCACCACAAATGGACAGACTCCAAAGCCCTGCCCTGGATACCTGCCCCTCCAGGGCTTCTGCAAACCAACCCTTTTCTTCTAACTCATGAACACTTGACCAAAGCCCAGAATGAAGAGACAGAATTGAGAGCCACGCCTCCTCATTTCCTTGCCAATTAAACCTCACAATAAAGCCCTTTCTCTTCTCAAAAGCTGGTGCCACAGTATTGGCTTATATGCAAATTTGGGCAGCAAGCCCTTTGCTTGATAACAAGACATTATTTTCAATTCTTTTGTGTATATACCTAGAGCAATCAAAATTATAGACAGGCATCAGGTGCTGCCAAGGGCTGGGAGGAAGAAGAAATGAGAAGTTATTATATTTAATGGAAATAGAGTTTCAGTTAAACAAGATGAAAAGAGTTATGGTTATGGATGTGGTGATGGTTACACAACAATATGAATATATTTAATACTCCATTAACACATTTTTATGCACATGTGCACTCAGTTGTATCTAACTCTTTGCAACCCCATGGACTGTATAGCCCACCAGGCTTCTCTGTCCATGGGATTTCCCAAGAAAGAAAACTGGAGTGGGTTGCCATTTCCATTTCCAGGGGATCTTCCCCACTCAGGTATCGAAACATCATTTCCTGCACTGCAGGTAGATTGCTTACCACTGAGCCACCACGGAAGCCCTAATACATTTTAAGAACACTTAAAAACGGTAATGCTATGTGTATTTTAACACAATAAAAAAGTTAATTAAAACAAAGTAAAAATGTTTGTTTACAGCATTATTTAGAAACTCATTGTATTGTTCTCCAAAGCTAAGAACCTACTTAAGGCTTATTTTTTACTGTGAATCAACATTATTATTGAGGACACTACTGAGCATCTAACCAGTGCCAGAAAGGAAACAAATGCTATCGCCTTTAATTTCTGCAATTTAACAAAGCAACTATTATAAACTCCATTTTCCAGATTAGGAAACAAATATAAAAAGGTTAATTAACCTGTCTACGTGACAGAGTTAGTAAATGGATCGAATGAGAATTCAACTTCAGATCATTCTGACCCTTGAGCTCTGTTCTTTTTCTTCAAAATAGTTGTCTTTATCTGTCTGATTTATTTCACTTAGTGTGATAATCTCTAGCTCCAGCCATATTCCTCTTCTTTTGATACAGAAACATGCAAACTGAATTTTGCTGCTGATGAATTTAAGCAGTATCACTGATAAACTGAGTGAAAATTTATCGAATCAACAATGAGGAAATACTCACCAGAGGAAAAAAGTCTTGGATCTTAAAGAGTATGCTTTTTGGAGTCCTTTACTACAAGGAAAATTAAAATCATGTTTTCCATAGTTAATTTGGTGGAATCAGCTATGTAAGTGGGAGATATACATCAGTCTCAGATTTTATTTTTTTTTTTATTTTTTATTTTTTTTCAGTCTCAGATTTTAAAAGAACACCATATATAGTTAAAAATGGTAAAATAAATAAATAAATAAAGTTAAACAACTTAAACAAATTTAAACAAAATAAATTATGTTCTGTTTTTCCTTTAGAGTCATTTGCAAGACAAGGAAAGAGGCCTCTGAGGACACTAACCCAGTCAGCATTGCTTGTTCTTGGACTTCAGCCTCCAAAACTATAAGGAAGCAAATTTCAGTTGTTTATGCTACCCAAGTCTGTACTATTTCCTTATGGCAGCCCTAGCAAATGAACACAGTTGACATCCTAAATACTGTTGGCTCAGCTTTGAGGAGCCACAGATCTCAAGATTAGAAGCAAGATGGACCACTTCCCAGAATGTGAGACTGATGTGGAATTCACTGAGTAGTTTATTGCAAAATAACTACTTTATTTGCTTTGCTTCATGGCATTGTATTTCCTGCTAAAAAGTAATCTTACTACTTGAGATGGTGCTGCTGGAGGCCAGTTCTAGGCTTAGCACTAACAACATATTACAAGGGGCCAGAAGTATGACAAACTAGCTCATTCCTCTACTTAGTGCTGAGACCCCTATCAGGCTTAACTAGTCTTCATAACTAAGTCTTTGAAGAGTATGATGTCCACCATAAGATCAGATACTGCAGCTAAATCTGTACAACAATCATAGTTACTCCTAATATCTTATGAATGTTATTTCCTAGCTGATTAATTCCACCTCATTACCAGGTACTTACTATCTTTCCATTGTAACATGGCAAATAAGATCTCTCTAGATCAAAAGGAAGGAGTAGAGCCAAGATAAGAGCCAAGAGTGAAAGAAACATAAGAATGAGGTTCCACCATTTACTGCTGGAAGATTTCAATATATGCAATCAGGGCTGTGACACAATTTTACTACTGCCTTATTATAAGCACACCTCCCTATAATAAAGAAATTGTTTATAACAGATAAAAATATGAGAGAAATGTTCTATTTAGAATAATTGAGGAAAAAATTTGAAGAGTAAAAAAACTCTTGTAATACATACATTTAACTAATCAAGATTGAAAGAGCTTTTAAAATGCATTAGACTTTTTATGAAAAGGCAAACCAAATCACAAGATAACACCTCATACCCATTAGGACGACTGTTTTAAAAAAACAACAGAAAATAACAGGAATTGATGAGGATGTGGAGAAAATGGAAGCCTAGTGCACCACTGGTGAGAATGTAAAATGGTGTAACTGCTATGGAAAACAGTATGTGGTTCCTCAACAAAATTAAAAATAGAATCACCACATAATCCAGCAATTCAATTTCTGGGTATACCTCCAAAAGAATTAAAAGCAGGGACTCACAGAGATATCTGTATGTCCATGTTCACAGCAGTAATACTCATAAGGGCCAAAGAGCAGAAGCAACCTAAGTGTTCATCAAACACGTGCATTACCATATGTAAAACAGATGACCAGTGTCAAGTTTGACGCAAGAAGCAGGGCACCCAAAGTCAGTGCTCTGGGACAACCCAGAAGGATGGGGTGGGGAGGGAGGTGGAAGGGAGGTTCAGGATGAAGGAACACATGTATACCTGTGGCTGATTCATGTTGATGTATGGCAAAACCATCACAATACTGTACAATAATCAACCTCCAATGAAAATGAATAAATTAAAAAAGAAATCAATGAATAAACAAAATACGGTATATATACTTCCCTGGTGCTCAGACAGTAAAGAATCTGCCTGCAATGCAGGAGACCCGGGTTCTACCCCTGGGTGTTGGGAGGATCCCCTGGAGGAGGGAATGGCTATCCAGTCCAGTATTCTCGCCTGGAGAATTCCATGACAGAGGAGCCTGGCGGGCACAGTCCATGGGGTTGCAGAGTCAGATACAACTGAGCGACTAACACTTACTGAGCTTTAAAAGGAAACTCTGACACAGGCGACCAACATGGATGAACTTTGAAAACATTGTCTTAAGTGAAACAAGCCTGTCACAAAAGGACAAAAACTGTATGATTTCACTTTTAAGAAGGGAAACCTTAGCAAAAAGGCCTGAGAAACTGAAAGATTTAAGATTTTACTGTAGTGAAAGGGTTAAGAATAACTTCATGTATTATTATTACAAAATTACTTGTTTTGCTGTAACTCTGAGTTTATTTATTATGAATGGTTTTATCTTTTCACATATTATCTAAGAAACATTTATACTGACATTATCTAACATTTATACTCACTTGACCCATTGTTTTCTCAAGGCAATTTCAAACACAATCTCTTCCCTTGGCCTTGTGATCTCCTATAGTTACATGATGTCCTTCTGCTGTTTCTAGTCTTCATCTCAAAGCCCCTGTGGTCAACTGATATTTAACATCTTTTATGAAATTAACACCAATAAATTCACCAATGACTTCTACGTTGCGCAATCTAATGGACAGGTTTTTTTTGTTTGTTTGTTTGTTTTTTGCCTCTTGGTAATAACACGACACCATTAAAGATTCCTTCTCTTTTGAAACTCCTTTCTTCTTTGATTTTTCTTTTTTCTTTTAATTTGGCTACACCAAATGGCTCCAGGAATCTAAGTTCCCCCACCAGCGGTCAAAACTGGGTTGTGGCAGTGCAAGTGCTGAGTCCTATACCGCTGAAACACCAGGGAATTCCCAGATATCTGTGCTGACAAGTCTCTTGAACTTTTCAGTCTTTCTGGTAATTCACCTTCAGTCTGCTTTTACAGACCTGCATATTAACCTGGGTTAACCATGTGTACTCATCCTCTAAAATAAACAGTCATTGTTTTCCTTTCTCCTCTCAATCTTAGAAATACTGTTTCCAATCCAACTATGCTTTGTAAATTCTAAGGCATTTCTAAGATATACAATCAATCCATTACAAAGTAAAAAATTTAAGCAAATCATTTATTTTTAAATTCATCAAAACAACCAGTTTACCTATTTTTTCCCCTATGAATGACCCCATGTGTTGGGGTGTGTGTGTGTGTGTGTGTGTGTGTGAATCGCTCAGTCATGTCCAACTCTTTGGGACCCCACGGATCGAACCCAGGTTTCCTTGATGTCCTGCATGGGCAGGCAGATTCTTCACCATCTGAGCACCAGGGAAGCCCCATGTGTTAGTACATGGATGTGAAGTTCATCTTGACCTAGTCTGGTGCGTAAGACGGAAATTTTTATTCAAGCTTTTTATTCAAATTTTTATTAAGACAGGTCGTCAGTCTTCCAAATTATGTGATGTTGACTGTCAGCAGTATCACCTCAGACACAGTTTTCTTTCCTGCTTTTATCACCCCAGTTGTTTCATTTGTTAAAAACTGTCTCTTGGGACAAGACCATCTACCAATGGAAATCTTTTGGGGGATACTCACTTCAATCAAGCAGACTCATTCTCCTCTCAGAAAAATAAAAGGTAGAAAAAGGCAAATTTAGAAAAACAGAGGAAAAAAGTGAATTGACTTCTACAGCAAAGATATTTTGTACTTTTGTTGGTCATTTAATATTCTTTTTTAGGCCACCCTGTGAGGCATATATGATCTTGGTTCCCTCCCCAGGGATCAAACTGGGGCCCCGTGCTTTGGGAGAACTGAGTCTTGACCACTGGACCATCAGGGAAGTCCCAACGTTCTTCCAAATTAAATTTAGAAATTTTCTAAAGTTCTATGAAACCAACTAAAAAAATATCTCTTGAATATAACTAACTTTAAGTTTTTCAGTCAGAAAGTTTAGGGTATTCAGAAGTGAGTTCTCTAGACCAAGACCAATTTCAACAGGTCATTCTGCTAAGTATAAACCATATGACCTTAGGCAATGACATTATCCCTGTAATCCTACTTTCCTATGTATAAAGTGGGTGTGATAGTGAAACCCTTCCTGAACACATAGGTTATAACAGAAACTGTTATAACAGACTAACAAGTTCTTGAGCTCATCTTACAGAAGAGTAGATAAGGCAACAGCTTCTTGAAAACCCTTCTGCTGACAGCTGACAAGCCATTTTCAAGAAGATATAAGATAATGAAATTATATCTTCAAAGTGCCTAGAGAAAATAACTGTCAACTTACAACCTACACAGTTAAATAGCAATCAATAATGAAAGCAAAACAACACTTTCAGTCAGAATGAGAGCATTTACCACTAACAGATCTTTGGTAAAAGAACTGCTGAAAATTTTGCTTCATCCCTTATGTTTCTTCTTATAATATTAACATTGACATTTCTCTTCCTATCAATAGGTAGGGTCTATGGTGGCACCCCCTCAATCTAGGCAGGTCTGTGACAACAAGGATGACATATAATTTGAGGCAATGTCAATAAAAGCAATATAGCAACCACCTGATATTTTGGGATGATCTTAGAAACCAATCTTCCATTTGGGAGGAAGCTGAGGCTACATGGAGATGGTACATGTTCGTGTTCTAGCTGACAGCCAGCATCAGACAGCCTTAGAAATGACTCCAAACACTATTTGACCACAACCACACAAGCAATCTCAAGTAAGAACTGCCCTCATGTGTCTATTCAAGCCCTAAAACCATGAGACAAAATAAGTAATTGACTGTTATTCTGTAAGCCAGTAAGTTTTGGGATTTAGAAATAATGGACCCAATACTTAGGAGTATATCTACCTAAAGAAACAAAAGACCTATACATAGAAAACTATAAAACACTGATGAAAGAAATCAAAGAGGACACAAACAGATGGAGAAACATACCGTGTTCATGGATTGGAAGAATCAATATTGTCAAAATAGCTATTCTACCCAAAGCAATCTATAGACTCAATGCAATCCCTATCAAGCTACCAACGGTATTTTTCACAGAACTAGAACAAATAATTTCACAATTTGTATGGAAATACAAAAAACCTCAAATAGCCAAAGTAATCTTGAGAAAGAAGAATGGAACTGGAGGAATCAACCTGCCTGACTTCAGACTCTACTACAAAGCCACAGTCATCAAGACAGTATGGTACTGGCACAAAGACAGAAATATAGATCAATGGAACAGAATAGAAAGCCCAGAGATAAATCCACGAACCTATGGACACCTTATCTTTGACAAAGGAGGCAAGGATATACAATGGAAAAAAGACAATCTCTTTAACAAGTGGTGCTGGGAAAACTGGTCAACCACTTGTAAAAGAATGAAACTAGAACACTTTCTAACACCATACACAAAAATAAACTCAAAATGGATTAAAGATCTAAATGTAAGACCAGAAACTATAAAACTCCTAGAGGAGAACATAGGCAAAACACTCTCTGACATAAATCACAGCAAGATCCTCTATGACCCACCTCCCAGAATATTGGAAATAAAAGCAAAAATAAACAAATGGGACCTAATGAAACTTAAAAGCTTTTTCACAACAAAGGAAACTATAAGTAAGGTGAAAAGACAGCCCTCAGATTGGGAGAAAATAATAGCAAATGAGGAAACAGACAAAGGATTAATCTCAAAAATATACAAGCAACTCCTGAAGCTCAATTCCAGAAATATAAATGACCCAATCAAAAAATGGGTCAAAGAACTAAACAGACATTTCTCCAAAGAAGACATACAGATGGCTAACAAACACATGAAAAGATGCTCAACGTCACTCATTATTAGAGAAATGCAAATCAAAACCACAATGAGGTACCATTACACGCCAGTCAGGATGGCTGCTATCCAAAAGTCTACAAGCAATAAATGCTGGAGAGGGTGTGGAGAAAAGGGAACCCTCTTACACTGTTGGTGGGAATGCAAACTAGTACAGCCACTATGGAAAACAGTGTGGAGATTTCTTAAAACACTGGAAATAGAACTGCCATATGACCCAGCAATCCCACTTCTGGGCATACACACTGAGGAATCCAGATCTGAAAGAGACACGTGCACCCCAATGTTCATTGCAGCACTGTTTATAATAGCCAGGACATGGAAGCAACCTAGATGCCCATCAGCAGATGAATGGATAAGGAAGCTGTGGTACATATACACCATGGAATATTACTCAGCCATTAAAAAGAATTCATTTGAATCAGTTCTAATGAGATGGATGAAACTGGAGCCCATTATACAGAGTGAAGTAAGCCAGAAAGATAAAGAACATTAAAGTATACGAACACATATATATATATGGAATTTAGAAAGATGGTAACGATAACCCTATATGCAAAACAGAAAAAGACACAGAAGTACAGAACAGACTTTTGAACTCTGTGGGAGAAGGTGAGGGTGGGATGTTTCGAGAGAACAGCATGTATATTATCTAAGGTGAAACAGATCACCAGCCCAGGTGGGATGCATGAGTCAAGTGCTTGGGCCTGCTGGTCTGGGAAGACCCAGAGGAGTCGGGTGGAGAGGCAGGTGGGAGGGGGGATCAGGATGGGGAATATGTGTAACTCTATGGCTGATTCATATCAATGTATGACAAGACCCACTGAAAAATAAAAAATAAATAAATAAATTTAAAAATAAATAAATAAATAAAATGAAAAAAAAAAAAAAAAAAAGAAATAATGGACCCAGAAATGAGGACTGAGGTAAGGGAAATAGCCATCAACTAGATAAACAGCAAAGTACGGAATTTCTTTTAAGCTAATCTTTTGACTGGTTTAAAACAAGGAATTCTTGAACTCCGTTTGCCACTTTTTTTTGTTTAGTCATACGCTCACTAGCTTTAGAGTGAAGGTTCCTCCTATAAAGTCCAATGGTATCTCAGTTGAATCAAGAGAGAATATTTTCCTTATCTCAGCATGAGAAGAGAGATTAGTACCTCTGTTGGTATAGACAGATATGATCATCATAGCAGGAACTGACCACCCCAGAGACCAGGTAAGATGTAGACATGAGGTGGAGCATAGAAATCCACAAGGGATAAGTGTATAAACAATGGGTCCTTCCTACATGAGTCATTCTGTCTAGGTACAGAAGTACCTAAGTTGAAGAACTGGCAATTAAATTTCTGAACATGGAATTCTATTTTAAGTGATTTTTCAGTAGAAAGTTGAAAATGCATGGGTATGAAAAATGGATTGGCCTAGGTTATAATAAAATAATATGTCTGCAACTTTTTAAAAAATTACACATTTATGAAAGAAATTTAATTCCTGATTAAAGGTTCTGAAAATAAGTTGGACTTTCTTTGCTTTGAGGACAGATGGTTACTTCCACATTAGGCCCTGAGCCTATATATGTAAAGGAAGCATAACAAATATACCTTAATTGAATGGAACACACTGGACTGAAGAATGTTTCCACTTCATACAAACTATTTTATAGGATCACATTCATTTCCTGTAATCTTTTACAATTATTTCCAAGCCATCTGGAGGAAATGTTGAGTTTTTGAAAATAGGGATAGTAATCATAGGACTTCCCTGGCAGTCCAGTGTTTAGAACTCCATGTTTCCACTGCAGGGGGCATGGGTTTAGTCCCTGGCCGGGCAACTGAGATCCCTCATGCCACAAGGCATGGCCCAAAAAAACAAACAAACAAATAAAACCCATGGCAATCATGTAGTATGATGGTCCTATGGCACACAGGCACACCATGATACAGGAAATTTCAAAACATTAAAAATCCTTTTTTGCTTTGCCAGATATTCGCATTTTCTCTCCTTTGCTCTTCTAGTCCTTCCAATAGCACTGAAATTAAACTGTGTATATTAAATTTTGTTTGAAATGGCTAAAGTGGCTCCTATTTTCCTTACTGAGTCATGCCTGAAACAGTACTTTGTTACCAGAAGAGTTATTTAGTTTAATAGTGGAGAAACCAGCACCACTTGTTTCCCTTTATTCTTGGATCTACATATTCTAAGGGAGAAACGGCACCGTATATAGCTGTTTGTCTCTTTCTGTGTTTCATTCATTAGCTAGGACAGCACCCTAACTTCATAGGTTACCGCTGGTATGTGAAATAAGTCTTACAGTGTTTACCAAGCTAGTTCCTTAGATTAGTATATGATAAAGTCAGTGAATTTCATATAGCCAGAGCTGTACTTCTTTTGCTGCAAAACTAGTTTCATAGTTGTAATGGCTATCAAGACAGTGGCCAACAAATTCCTTAAATCAACAGATGGAGCTGTGGGTAGAAATACTGCAGTGCTGCTGCTGCTGCTGCTAAGTCCCTTCAGTCGTGTCTGACTCTGTGCGACCCCAAAGACGGCAGCCCACCAGGCTCCCCCATCCTTGGGATTCTCCAGGCAAGAACACTGGAGTGGGTTGCCATTTCCTTCTCCAATGCATGAAAGTGAAAAGTGAAAGTGAAGTCGCTCAGTCGTGTTTGACTCTTAGCGACCTCATGGACCACAGACCACCAGGCTCCTCCGTCCATTGGATTTTCCAGACAAGAGTACTGGAGTGGGTTGCCATCACCTCCTCCAAACACTGCAGTGAGAGAAGTTAATTCCATATTTTAAAGAAGTGTCTATTCCAGTGAAGACAAATCACTGCTGCCTTCATGATGGAAGGGATCTGAATCACTGCCACTGTGGTTTGATGATCCGTTAGGGAATAGTGCCTTATAGGATGCTTAGCATTTGCCTCTTCTGTTGGAAATGTGGGCTCTCAACAGTGGTAGTAGCCAGGGCAGCCTCAATGAGAAGTCCCACATGTGAGCTCAAGTTGGCTGAGAGCCCAAGTTGCCACTATCCCTTTGCATATGAGCTCACTGACCAAATACTTGGGTGGGTAGGTGAAAAGGCTGATTGATATCCACAGGACAGCTTATCTTGCCCATTTGATTACTGAGAGTCTCCTCTGCACTGGGTAGTCTTTGATGAGCATTCACATGGGACACACATACTCTCATACTCTATGCCCATTACACCTCTATGTGCCCATTACACACCTCTTCTCCAGACTTTCCTGTCACTAACTCTCCAACTTTGTATTTTCCAAGTTTCCAAACAAACCAACAGTCACTGTTTATTGATCAACGTTGATCTATTTCCCTGATCATTTCTCCAACAGTGCACAACTGCAACAGTGCAATTTTAAGTCTCTAGGAATTAGTATTAACTCAGATCTAGTAACCTCCTAAAATGTCTATTTCACTTTTTCTAGGATAGGCTCACCCTGATAAATGAATACAAATCCTTTTACAGAAGATACTACCTTATACTCCAATGTGGGGCTTATCAGGCGGTGCTAGTGGTAAAGAACCTGCCTGTCAATGCAGCAGACATATGAGACGTGGGTTCGATCACTGAGTCGGGAAGATTCTCTGAAGGAGGGCATGGCAACCCACTCTAGTATTCTTGCCTGGAGAATCCCACGGACAGAGGAGCCTGGCAGGCTACAGTCCATGGGGTCACAAAGACTAGGACATGACTGAAGTTGACTTAGCATGGATGCATGCACAACTCCAATGCTGTACAAAAGTACTCACAATTTTTCATCTAGTTATCAAAAGTTTAATAAAATATGCATAAAATACAATCTTTAATATAAAAAACATATTTTTGATGATTCTACTTGTTTTAGCTCAACAATTAACTTGGGGAAAATATATAGCTACATGGTTGTCAAAAACTAAACTAGCTTAATGTTAGCAAAAAAGAAACATTAACTGGAAAATTTACAACTTATAGTTCCAGTTACATTATTATTATAGGTAAGTATATGTTGATTCTTGAAGATTTATGCCTTATTCACAAGGACTGGACCATCAGAATGTAACATAATTTCAGGGGTTTCCAATGTATAGTAAATATTTATTATCTTCTATGTAAAAAAATGGTCCTGAGTTGAACTCAACCTCTTATGTTACTTGAAACAGCTTTACGGATTGCATCACTTCTCACAATGGGCAGATGGTTTGGCCGACTACAGTGTTAAAAGTTCTTTAGAGGGACAAGAGGATATTTCTCAAAATAGATGAGACTAATCCTAGAGTCTAGGGTACACTCCAACTTTAAACCTTTTGTACAACTTTATAAGGAGGAATTAGAACTGATCATCTGTCTTTATCCATACATTCACTATATACTTACTACTTAAGCTAAAATTATGATCTCACTTACTGAGTACCTTTGATTCTCCCTAAACCCCACCGTTTCATTTATTTTACTTATGTTTAATCCCACTGATTTAGTCAGTAATTTATCCCATCTGCTTCTCTGAAAACTGGAGTGGTTGGTAGTTTTAGCACTTCTTAGATGACTTGATAGCAGGGAATTTTAAGTAAATATCAGATCAGTAAGTCATTAGGTAGAAATAACCAGTTACAAAACAAAAGGAAAATGTTAAAGTATTGATTTTAAATAAAAACATCTCTATAAACAAATTACTTATCTCCAAGAAGTCATCTTCCTTTATATCTGACTATTTGATTCTGGTGTGATCCAAAAGTTTATAATAAGAAATATTTAGCTCCATCACTTTTAATAAAACTGGATTTTCTGGACTAAAACAAAAAAACATTAACACCGAGAAACGCTTTAGGGGTAACAGGAATAACTGGCATTACAACGCTGATATTTAGGATAAAAATAAAGGTCCTTACTGCCTATTCTTGAATTACAAATGCTAGGAAGCACACATAAGAGCTTCAGATATTTAAAATGAAGTCTAGTTATTTTAAAACGTAAGTCATGTATAATCTATTACCTTCAATAGCATTAAAGAGAAAGGTTAAATAAATATCTGCTGGTGCTGGATAATTCAGTCAGACTGATACGTGGATGGACATGGAATAAGAGACTGGTTCCAAATAGGAAAAGGAGTACGTCAAGGCTGTATATTGTCACCCAGCTTATTTAACTTATACGCAGAGTACATCATGACAAACGCTGGGCTGGAATCAAGATTGCCGGGAGAAATATCAATAAACTCAGATATGCAGATGACACCACCCTTATGGCAGAAAGCATAGAAGAACTAAAGAGCCTCTTGATGAAAGTGAAAGAGGAGAGTAAAAAAGTTGGCTTAAAGCTCAACATTCAGAAAACTAAGATCATGGCATCTGGTCCCATCACTTCATGGCAAATAGATGGGGAAACTGTGGAAACAGTGTCAGACTTTATTTTTCTGGGCTCCAAAACCCCTGCAGATGGTGACTGCAGCCATGAAATTAAAAGACGCTTACTCCTTGGAAGGAAAGTTATGACCAACCTAGACAGCATATTAAAAAGCAGAGACATTACTTTGTCAACAAAGGTCTGTCTAGTTAAGGCTATGGTTTTTCCAGTGGTCACGTATGGATGTGACAGTTGGACTGTAAAGAGGGCTGAGCACAGAAGAATTGATGCTTTTGAACTGTGTGGTGTTGGAGAAGACTCTTGAGAGTTCCTTGAACTGCCAGAAGATCCAACCAGTCCATCCTAAGGGAAATTGGTCCTGGGTGTTCAGTGGTAGGACTGATGCTGAAGCTGAAACTCCAATACTTTGGCCATCTGATGCAAACAGCTGACCCACTTGAAGAGACCCTGATGTTGGGAAAGACTGAAGGCAGGAGGAGAAGGGGACGACAGAGGATAAGATGGTTGGATGGCATCACTGACTCAATGGACATGAGTTCAGGTAAACTCCAGTGCTGGTGATAGACAGGAAGGCCTGGTGTGCTGCGGTACATGGAGTCGTAAAGCGACTGAACTAAACAGATACATGGATGCCACATACTTTGTCAGCTAATTTAATATAAATTTTACTATGTAATACATACAACATTTGATATGTTATGTTAAAGTTTATCAAACTGTAATAGAGATACCACAAAAAGCTTTCACTCTTTTTATTGTATATAAGACATGTCTTCTTATATAGGAAGAGCATGCTTATATTCCTTAAGTCTCAATCACTTCCATTAGATCTCATCTTTCCTTCTACTAAACCTAATTTAGACCGTTGATACAGAGAAATCAGAATTAAAAAATTAAGGATAACATGGAATCCCAAAAAGCAATCTGGGCAAATTATTGGAGGTTCCATCATCTGTTCTAGATATAAACACCGTTTTTATCTCAATATGTTTGTCCAGTCTTTCTCCTTCCTCCTGATTTTCTTATTCTTTACCCCTTTCTTAGCTTGTACTCCTTCTTCTATATGTTTTTGGAAACTCTACATTATCTATTCATTTACTGTCATAATGTAGTACTATCAGAACCACTTAGCCCTAAAAAAAGTTGCCCTCCACCAGACAGACTATGCTCACTCAGTTATTTGACAGCTCCCCCACTTTTTTTGTCTTTTACTATCTACCATGTGTGATACAGGTATAGATCCAGATATAGGAAAGTAAAGCAAACAAACAAAAGAAAGTAAGTAAAGTTCCTGCCCTAAAAGTCTTTCAAAATTAGGGAGCTGAATATGAAACAAATTATGAAAGTTAAGTGCAAAATGATGGCATGGAGGGTGAAGCAACTAAAGCTTTTCATTTTAAAATAAAAGATGTATTATTTTCTCATATACTGACTGATACACTTGGTGATGGACAGGACATGGAGTACATGAAAAATCTGATAAAGAGGTGCATTGATATCTGGGGAGTTGTGGAAACTCTAACAGGGGAGAGAAGGTGAAGTCTAATTATCTAAGGCTAGGTAGCTCAGTGGTAATCCGTTTGCCAATGCAGGAGAAGCAGGAAATGTGGGTTTGATCCCAGGGTTGGGTAGATCCTCTGGAGGAGGAAATGGCAACCCACTCCAGTATTCTTGCCTGGAAAACCCATGGACAGAGGAGCCAGGCGAGCTACAGTCATGGGATTGCAGTCAGACACGACTGAGCACCTAAATGCACCACACACATACGGAGAGACCAAGCCTCAAAAAAGTAGGTCAGACCTACACATGGATAAACCTCTCCACTCCACATAAGGAAAATTTTTTTATCAACAGTTGATCATCTTGCCAAGGGAATGCACTGGTCATAGCAAACACCCTCTTCCAACAACACAAGAGATGACTCCACATATGGACATCACCAGATGCTCAATACTGGGTTCAGATTGATTATATTCTTTGCAGCCAAAGATGGAGAAGCTCTACACAGTCAGTAAAAACAAGACCAGGAGCTGACTGTGGCTCAGATCATGAGTTCCTTATTGCCAAATTCAGACTTAAACTGAAGAAAGTAGGGAAAACCACTAGAACATTCAGGTATGACCTAAATCAAATCCCTTACAATTATACAGTGGAAGAGACAAACAGATTCAAGGGATTAGATCTGACAGAGTGCCTGAAGAACTATGGATGGAGGTTCGTGACATTGTACAGGAGGCGGTGATCAAAACCAGCCCCAAGAAAACAAAATGCCAAATCGTTAAATGGTTGTCTGAGGAGGCCTTACAAATAGCTGAGAAAAGAGAAGCAAAAGGCAAGGGAGAAAAGGAAAGATATACCCATTTGAATACAGAGTTCCAAAGAATAGCAAGGAGAGATAAGAAAGTCTTCCTCAGTGATCAGTGCAAAGAAATAGAGGAAAACAATAAAATGAGAAAGACTAGAGATCTCTTCAAGAAAATGAGTGATACCAAGGGAACATTTCATGCGAAGATGGGCTCAATAAAGGACAGAAATGGTATGGACCTAACAGAAACAGAAGATATTACGAAGAGGTGCCAAGAATACACAGAAGAACTATACAAAAAAGATCTTCATGACCCAGATAATCACGATGGTGTGATCACTCACCTAGAGCCAGATATCCTGGAATGTGAAGTCAAGTGGGCTTAGAAAGCATCACTACAAACCAAGCTATGGAGGTGATGGAATTCCAGCTGAGCTACTTCAAATCCTAAAAGTTGATGCTATGAAAGTGTTGCACTCAATATGCCAGCAAATTTGGAAAACTCAACAGTGGCCACAGAACTGGAAAAGGTCAGTTTTCCTTCCAATCCCAAAGAAAGACAATGCCAAAGAATGCGCAAACTACCGCATAACTGCACTCATCTCACACGCTAGTAAAGTAATGCTTAAAATTCTCCAAGCCAGGCTTCAACAATACTCGAACCATGAACTTCCAGAAGTTCAAGCTGGATTTAGAAGAGGCAGAGGAACTGGAGATTAAATTGCCAACATCCGCTGGATCATAGAAAAAGCAAGAGAATTCCAGAAAAACATCTACTTCTGCTTCGCTGATGACTCTAAAGCTTTTGACAGTGTGGATCACAACAAACTGTTGAAAATTCTTCAAGAGATGGGAGTAACAGGCCACCTTGCCTGCCTCCTGAGAAGTCTGTATGCAGGTCAAGAAGTAACAGAACCAAACATGGAACAATGAAATGGTTCCAAATTGGGAAAGGAGTATGTCAAGGCTGTATATTGTCACCTTGCTTATTTAACTTATATGCAGCGTACATTATGCGAAATGCTGGGCTAGATGAAGCACAAGCTGGAACTGAGATTGCCAGGAGAAACATCAACAACCTCAGAAATGCAGATGACACCACCCTTATGGCAGAAAGGAAAGAGGAACTAAAGAGCCTTTTGATGAAAATGAAAGAGCAGAGTGAAAAAGCTGGCTTAAAACTCAACATTCAAAAAACAAAGATTATGGTATGCAGTCCCATCACTTCATGGCAAATAGATGGGGAAACAATGGAAACCGTGACAGACATTATTTTTCTGGGCTCCAAAATCACCGCAGATGGTGACTGCAGCCATGAAATTAAAAGAGGCTTACTCCTTGGAAGAAAAACTATGACCAACCTAGACATCATATTAAAAAGCAAAGACATTACTTTGCCAAAAAAGGTCCATTTAGTCAAATATATGGTTTTTCCAGTAGTCATGTATGGATGTGAGAGTTGGACTACAAAGAGAGCTGAGCACCAAAGAATTGATGCTTTTGAACTGTGGTGTTGGAGAACACTCTTGAGAGTCCCTTGGACTACAAGATCAAACCAGGCAAACCTAAAGGAAATCAGTCCTGAATATTCATTGGATGGACTGATGCTGAAGCTGAAACTCCAATACTTTGGCCACCTGATGCAAAGATCTGACTCATTTAAAAAGACCCTGATGCTGGGAAAGACTGTAGGTGGGAGGAGAAGGGGACAACAGAGGATGAGATGGTTGGATGGCATCACTGACTCAATAGACATGAGTTTGAGTAAACTCTGGAAGTTGGTGATGGACAAGGAGGCCTGGCATGCTGCTGTCCATGGGATCAAAAGAGTCAGACACAACTGAGCGACTGAACTGAACTGAACTAAAGTCTATGGGGTCAAAAAGAATTAGACATGACTGACTGACTAAATTGGACTGAAGTGAACATCTTACCCACAGCAATGAATTGAGATGCTGAAAAGTCACTAATTTTTAGGTCTTTATTTCCCACATGTCTTTCAATAAACTTTTGTTTCAGCAGTTAACCTATAAAACAGCCTAAAGAATGTCATCTTTGTGTCAAATGAAGGATCTTTTCTAAATAACCTTTCTAAAATCTCAGGTCGGCTATCAAAACAGATAACATTAAGTTAATAAAATTTTCTCTCAAATACAGCTCCACACTCTTTGAAGACTAAATCATTGATATTGATAGATATGAAGTGTTACTCGCTCAGTCGTGTCCAACTCTGCAACCCCATGAACTGCAGCCCACCAGGCTCCTCTGTCTATGGGATTCTCCAAGCAAGAATACTGGAGTGGGTTGCCATTTCCTTCTCTTATAGACATAAAAAACTGCTGTAATTGTAGGATTCTTTATCCCTGGAATTATGCACGGCCATATTAGTGTATATTTTGTTCTTATGTTAAAATGGAGTAAGAGAGTAATAGGAAAATTATTTCTTTTGAGACTTAATAAGAAAATATATATGTAAATAACACACACAACCCCAAGCTTCGTGACTGAATTGTAATTGTTTTAGAAAACCAGCTCTACTTCACAGCTGAATTCTACCAAAAATTTAGAGAAGAGCTAACACCCATCTTACTCAAACTCTTCCAGAAAATTGCAGATGAAGGTAAACTTCCAAACTCATTCTATGAGGCCACCATCACACTAATTCCAAAACCAGACAAAGATGCCACAAAAAAAGAAAACTACAGGCCAATATCACTGATGAACATAGATGCAAAAATCCTTAACAAAATTCTAGCAAACAGAATCCAACAACATATTAAAAAAATCATACACCATGACCAAGTGGGCTTTATCCCAGGAATGCAAGGATTCTTTAATATCCGCAAATCGATCAACGTAATACACCACATTAACAAATTGGAAGATAAAAACCATATGATTATCTCAATAGATGCAGAGAAAGCCTTTGACAAAATTCAACACTCATTTATGATTAAAACTCTCCAGAAAGCAGGAATAGAAGGAACATACCTCAACATAATAAAAGCTATATATGACAAACCCATAGCAAGCATCACCCTCAATGGTGAAAAATTGAAAGCATTTCCTCTGAAATCAGGAACAAGACAAGGATGCCCACTCTCACCACTACTATTCAACATAGTGTTGGAAGTTTTGGCCACAGCAATCAGAGCAGAAAAAGACGTAAAAGGAATCCAGATAGGAAAAGAAGAAGTGAAACTCTCGCTGTTTGCAGATGACATGATCCTCTACATAGAAAACCCTAAAGACTCTTCCAGAAAATTACTAGAGCTAATCAATGAATATAGTAAAGTTGCAGGATATAAAATTAACACACAGAAATCCCTTGCATTCCTATATACTAACAATGAAAAAACAGAAAGAGAAATTAAGGAAACAATACCATTCATCATTGCAACAAAAAGAATAAAATACTTAGGAGTATATCTACCTAAAGAAACAAAAGACCTATACATAGAAAACTATAAAACACTGATGAAAGAAATCAAAGAGGACACAAACAGATGGAGAACTATACCGTGTTCATGGATTGGAAGAATCAATATTGTCAAAATGGCTATTCTACCCAAAGCAATCTATAGACTCAATGCAATCCCTATCAAGTTACCAACGGTATTTTTCACAGAACTAGAACAAATAATTTCACAATTTGTATGGAAATACAAAAAACCTCGAATAGCCAAAGTAATCTTGAGAAAGAAGAATGGAACTGGAGGAATCAACCTGCCTGACTTCAGACTCTACTACAAAGCCACAGTCATCAAGACAGTATGGTACTGGCACAAAGACAGAAATATAGATCAATGGAACAGAATAGAAAGCCCAGAGATAAATCCACGAACCTATGGACACCTTATCTTTGACAAAGGAGGCAAGGATATACAATGGAAAAAAGACAATCTCTTTAACAAGTGGTGCTGGGAAAACTGGTCAACCACTTGTAAAAGAATGAAACTAGAACACTTTCTAACACCATACACAAAAATAAACTCAAAATGGATTAAAGATCTAAATGTAAGACCAGAAACTATAAAACTCCTAGAGGAGAACATAGGCAAAACACTCTCTGACATAAATCACAGCAAGATCCTCTATGACCCACCTCCCAGAATATTGGAAATAAAAGCAAAAATAAACAAATGGGACCTAATGAAACTTAAAAGCTTTTGCACAACAAAGGAAACTATAAGTAAGGTGAAAAGACAGCCCTCAGATTGGGAGAAAATAATAGCAAATGAAGAAACAGACAAAGGATTAATCTCAAAAATATACAAGCAACTCCTGAAGCTCAATTCCAGAAAAATAAACGACCCAATCAAAAAGTAGGCCAAAGAACTAAACAGACATTTCTCCAAAGAAGACATACAGATGGCTAACAAACACATGAAAAGATGCTCCACATCACTCATTATCAGAGAAATGCAAATCAAAACCACAATGAGGTACCATTACACGCCAGTCAGGATGGCTGCTATCCAAAAGTCTACAAGCAATAAATGCTGGAGAGGGTGTGGAGAAAAGGGAACCCTCTTACACTGTTGGTGGGAATGCAAACTAGTACAGCCACTATGGAAAACAGTGTGGAGATTTCTTAAAAAACTGGAAATAGAACTGCCATATGACCCAGCAATCCCACTTCTGGGCATACACACTGAGGAATCCAGATCTGAAAGAGACACGTGCACCCCAATGTTCATCGCAGCACTGTTTATAATAGCCAGGACATGGAAGCAACCTAGATGCCCATCAGCAGATGAATAGATAAGGAAGCTGTGGTACATATACACCATGGAATATTACTCAGCCGTTAAAAAGAATTCATTTGAATCAGTTCTAATGAGATGGATGAAACTGGAGCCCATTATACAGAGTGAGGTGAGCCAGAAAGATAAAGAACATTACAGTATATTAACACATATATACGGAATTTAGAAAGATGGTAACGATGGCCCTATATGCAGGGCAGAAGAAGAGACGCAGAAGTACAGAACAGACTTTTGAACTCTGTGGGAGAAGGGGAGGGTGGGATGTTTCGAAAGAACAGCATGTATATCATCTGTGGTGAAACAGACCACCAGCCCAGGTGGGAGGCATGAGTCAAGTGTTCGGGCCTGTTGGGCTGGGAAGATCCAGAGGAATCAGCTGGAGAGGGAGGTGGGATGGGAGACCGGGATGGGGAATTCGTGTAACTCTATGGCTGATTCATATCAATGTATGACAAAACCCACTGAAAAATAAAAATTAAAAAAAAAAAAAAAAAAGAAAACCAGCTCTATAAAGTATTTCAAACCAAAGCCACAGGAATGTAACAGATGTTACAAAGGTTTTGAAGATTATTAAGCATTTGAAGATGATAAAAATTAATCATCTTCCTTTCCTAAATTCAAGCATAAGTCTCTTTTTCCAAAATCATATTCTGTGATCACAAATGAATGCCCATACAAGATAAGATTGTGTCCAAGGCACCATTTGGTACTCAGTCTATATTTAAAAACCACAAAACCAAATATGACAGCTAGAAAAAAAAACTAAGCTTAAGAGATAAAAATTAATTAAACTTTGGATACCCCGTCACAGAAAAAAATTCCTTCCTCTGCAGAAAGTGCCAAGTTATTTATAACTCTCTCTCATAAGATTCCAAATATGAGACTGAGAAAACATTTATTATTTCAACCACTTCATCCATGGATACATGAGCGAGAAATCCAGAGTTCATGAAATTGACACAGAAATACAGAATTTTACATATTAAACCAAGTGATAAATGAATATACACACTTGAGCATGATCTAGTTATAGTTTTGAATTCAAATGCTACAGTTGGGTTTTTTCTTCTTTTTAATAATTTCAACCTTATTTTATAAATAAGGTGGATTATATGATTAAAAATTCAGGCAGACTACAATTTCCCAGCCTCACTCTCCCCCTGTCCTCTCCTCAGCTTCTAAACTAGGCAGATCACCACCTAGTTCATAGGCACAAAAACACACGTTCATTGTTATTTTGAGTATTATCTTTCAGGTTGAAGCTGCACACATTTATTGTATGCCTCAGATTTGCATTACATGACTGGTTTAGTTAACTTTGTAGAAGTGTCAGTTTAAGCACAGGACATGTGATGTTTTTTGATTAATGTATAAGTAGAAGTTTTCTTAGTTCTAGTATTTGCCATATGACTCTCTATAATTTTTCACTCCAAGTGAAGCTTTATAATTTTCATATCCTAAGCAAAAGCTTTTTGTTATCTTGAGAATGACTTGACCAATCTAGACATAAATTCACTAAAGTATAAAATGAGACTAGACAGTACTGACCTAAAAAATAAATCTTACAAAACTTCTGTCTACATGGAAAGAATATTGACTGGTTCACTAGTGTTTATATAAGAAAATATTAACAAAAGTCCTCAAATTAACCTTATATACAAATAAAAGGAAAGATAAGAAAAAAGCAATTTCTAAACCAATTAAGTTTAAGTTCACTCTCCTATCCAAGAAAGAAGTGTGCAGAAAGTGCAGAAATCAACAATATCCCCATTCCTTCAACTTTTACCAAATTAGGTATTCTGCACCCAACTATATGACTGTGTGGACAACTGCTAACACCAATATTTTCAATCTTAACTCACCATAATAATGCTTAGAATTCTATCAAAATTAAAATATACAGTTAAACATTTCAAATTAAACATCTCAGCTTTAAAGAGAAAATAAAGACTAACACTTATGAATATGTTACAGTTTAAAAAGATTTTCACATACATCATGTGAAGAAGGCATGAGTTATTCTAAGAAAAGAAATAGTAGCTTAGCTAGGGTAGATGACATCAGCGAAGGCAGCTACAAACTCAGTTCAACAAACACATTTTCACTCACTTCTTTAACTGAAGGACTTGATTAACAGGTTATTTATTACCAGTTCCTAAAATAACATCATAAATGATTCTGCTCTAACAAGAGATGTGGGTTCAGTCTCTGGGTCAAGAAGATCCCGTGGAGTAGGAAACGGCAACCCAGTCCAGTATTCCTGCCTGGAGAATCCCATGGACAGAGAAGCCTGGCAGGCTATAGTCTATATAGGGTTACAAAGAGTTGGACACAACTGAAGTGACTTAGCACAGCACAATAAAAAGAAACAGAGCTGATATATATTCACTGAACATATATCTCAAAAAAAAGAAACTATTTCATTTTAGCAAGCATACAAAATGCTAACGAATTTGCAGTCATTACAAATTTGAGTGTATTTTTCAATGTTTACACTGAACTTACTTTAAAAACCACCACAATATTGTAAAGTAATTAGCCTCCAACTAATAAAAATAAATGGAAAAAATAAAAAAATTTAAAAAAAATGAAAGATTTTAAGACCACATAACACCTGACAAAACAATATGATTATTAACTTTTAATACATTTTGATTCAAACGTCCATTGTCTGAACAGTTAAAAAAAACCTTGCAATTTCAGTAGCTTCTGTTGATTAATGAATGCTTAAATCAGCAAACTTTTTATTCATAATGCCCTCTACTGGTAGCTCAAAAAGTTTTGATACACTTACTACAGGAGGTTGGATTAATTTCTTTAATGTGTTCCTGTACCAACTGCATATAAATCTCTTGGAAAGTTTGTTAAAAATACAACTTTTCTTCTCTACAAAATATCTACAGATACTGAAGTGATTTCAGTAAGTCTGAGACAGGATCTAGAACTCTGCATTAATAAGCAGAGAATCACTGGCTTTATTATACCAATACGCAATTTCTGAAGCACAGTAACTTAATGAAAAGCTCTAAGAAGGCATTACTATGCCTCTTTTATAGACAGAGACTGAGGCCCAAGACAATTTACTCCAGGTCACATGCTGAAAACCAGCAGAGCAACTAATACTTCCTTATTCCTGGAGGTATGTACACTTAGAGTAAAGAGTAACAAAACTCAACCAGCTTTAAAATTCTAGCGTTTATTTCTTTAGATACGGTTTTTGAAAGCAGTACACGCTACACCTTCTCAAACATGACTCCACATGAGAATCACCATGGGAGTAAACAAAAATGGTTACACCCAGGTCCCATTCCCAGCAATTCAGACGGAATAGGTTTAGGGTTAGTGCCTGGCCTTTTTTTCCTTTTTTTAAGCTCCCAAGTGATTATAATTGGCCACCTAGGCCAATTGGCCCCCTTAGGCCCATTGGTGCTCAACCTTTAGTATGCACAGAATCAGGACACAGACCACTAGGCCCTATCCCCAGAGTTTTCAACTCAGTAGGCAGGGCAGGGTTTGAGAATCTGCATTTTTAACAAGTTCCAGGTGGCTATGATGAGGCTGGTTCTGTGCCTATACTCTGACAACAAGTGGTTAAGCACACTGGCTAGTGGTCCTCAACACCTGCCTACACATTAGAATCACTTGGAGAAATTTTTTAAATTGTGACAGCCAGGCACACCCTCAGACCAATCCTATCAAAATCTCTGGGGTGGGGTCCAGAGCACAATATGCTTAAAGCTTCTAAAATTAAGAAGGGTTCTCTACAGCAAAGTCCATAAAACCTACCGGAGGATGTACAGCGGTTTCCGCAGTGGGTAATATAGTACACAGAATCTCCATAGCTTTTTGTCTGTCACGGCACAGAACAGCTCTGGATGTGTGAAACACCAGGCCACAGGATAAAGTGGAAACTAACCTCCATCCAGTCTCATCTTTTGCCAAACCCTCCCTCCCTCCACTGCCTGTGTTCCTATTAAAACATTAGTAACTCTCTATTGTAATTATCTGTTTTAATGTGACTGTTAGCACTATTTCTGCAAGCTCATTGAAGTCAGAGATTGCTTCTCATTTATCTTTGATTCCCCGGAGCCTAACATGATGCCAAGCATAGGTGGTGCTCAATAAACATTTGTTGAGTAATTGAATTCAGATTAATATCTCTACTTTCTACAGAAAAGGTAATGTGTCAAGCATGGCTTTTATGCAGTGTAGCATATGCAACATCTTTTACACAGCTAAAATCAGAACTATTTCTTCTTCACAGAGCTACTTTTATGTAATATTGCCTTAAATTAAAAAAAAAAAAAACCTATGTGCACTTAGAGATGATATTTAACTTGGGTTCTGTCCCCTCTTCAGTCATTAGTAACTTAAGAGTAGCAAAAAGCTTGGTAACCTTTCATTCTAAGAATTATATTAGCCAAGTGATCCAAAAAGAGGTACAAACACTTTGTGCATTAATTAGATGATGTTTCCAAAAACTCTTAAAAAGAAATAAGCAAAATCAAAAATTGCTATTGTTTTAAAAATCCAAGTTTTTAAAACTCTGACTTCATAAAATCGCATCAGCTTTTGGTTTTGTTTTTTTAATTGGTAAAGAACAGCATTCTTCTGAGAGCAAGCTGTATGTCTAACTCAGGTCAAGCAATTTTGGTATATTAAAAAAAGTTACTGCAAGTATTCTCCTTTAATGTCATGAAAGAAAACATCTGACTTCACACTACAAAGATGGCAAGCAAGGTTAATTCTATACCTTTCCAGAACTATGTTTTCTATATACTTCATAAATATTTAGTAATCACATATGAATTAAGTCTCAAAGCACCGAAAGAGTAAGATGCTCCTCAAACTTTCTCAGTTTGAGGTACTATAAGACTGTATTGGATGAAATCAACCATATTAACAAATATTAGCATGTTTTTTCTTTTAAAGGGCAGTGATAATTACCTTAACATATACTACTTTTTATTCTGGAGGAGGAAATGGCAAACCATGTCAGTATTCTTTGCCTGGAAAGTTCCACGGACAGAGGAGCCTGGTGGGCTACAGTACAAGGGGTTGCAAAGAGTCAACACAACTGAGCGACTGAGCACTCACACAGATTCAACACGTAATTACTGAGTTCCCATTATGTACTGGTGAAGACTCTTAAGAGTCCCTTGAACTGCAGGGAGATCCAACCAGTCCATCCTAAAGGAAATCAGTCCTGAGTATTCACTGGAAGGACTGATGCTGGAGCTGAAACTTCAATACTTTGGCCACCTGATGCGAAGAACTGACTCATTAGAAAAGACCCTGATCCTGGGAAAGAACGAAGGCAGGAGGAGAAGGGGACAACAGAGGATGGGATGGTTGGATGGCATCACCAACTCGATGGACATGAATTTGAGCAAGCTCCGGGAGTTGGTGATGGACAAGAAAGCCTGGTGAGCTGCAGTCCATGGGGTTGCAAAAAGTCAGACATGACTGAGAAACTGAACTGAACTGAACATTATGTGCCAAGCACTGTTCTTGGAGCTACAGTTATGCAGTAAAGAAAAGTTCCTTATGAAGCCTACAATCTAGCCAATTTTTTTCTAGAAACGAAAAAAGTAGATACATTTTTGTGGTCCAGATGATCAACTGAAGTAGGCATTCTTTGCAACAGAGGGAGAAGAGTTCAATCTAAAAGCTACTAGTTTATGAAACTTGCTGGAAGACTCCCAGCAACTCTGAAAAAGCTGATAACCCTAAAAGAAAGAGTAAAGTAAGAAATAAATGAAATCTTAAAATTAAGTAGTATTTACCTCTGAATTCCTTCCAGAATATCTTTAACAGCTGCCATTAACTTTTGAAGATATACAAATGCTTCTTCAAATGATGCTATTTTTGAAGATGTCAGAGTTGAATTTGAATCTAACCTTTGAAACACATCCATGCTAAAATAGAAAGAAGAAAAAATGCTCATAGGTACACACGCATATTTACTGTAATTCAAGTATTTCGACTTCTAATGTACAAAATAATGTTTATAACTTATCACTCATAATGCTAATCTGTTTAAATGAAAAATAAAAGAAATGTCCAGACTACCATTCATGCAAAGAATAGGGGTCAACAACTATATAGGTCAAAGAGAAAGGAATATGGTAAAAACTGTGTGAGACCATAAGGGATAGAAGGGAAGTCATGCTATCAATCCATATTCAAGTCAGTATGTAAGTACAGACCGTACTCCCACATACAAGGATGAAGAAAAAAAATCACACATCAGATTTAGAGGTTGCTGAAACTGGATGTTACAAATGTTCATACACTTTGCTCTGATAATTCCAATTTTAGAAACAGGCACAATTAATAACTACCTCAATGTACAGTAATATTTTTAAAAAGTGTTAAGTAGTAAATTAGCTAGCTGATGAAATATCAAATAACTATTAAGATGATGCTTATACCATCTATGAAACAGAAAAATTAAGGTAAACAAAATGTACTCATATAACATAAAAACAACCATATAAAAACTCAAAACATACGCTGTATGGGTTGAACACTGCCTCCCCACACCCCAAAATTCATGTTCACCCACAACCTCAGAATGTGACCTTATTTAAAATAGGATTTTTGCATATGTAAGTTAAGTTAAAATGAGGTCATACTGGATTAGGGTAGACACTTCCCTATGTGAAGACAAAGGCAGAGACTGGACTGGAGTGATATGTCTGCAAATACTGCTGGCAGCTACTAGAAGCTGGCAACAGTCATGGGACAGATTCTCCCTCAGAACCTCCTCAAAGAACCAACTCTGCAGAGACCTGGATTTCAGACTTTCTAGTCTTCAGACTGTGACTGAATAAATTTCCGTCACTTTACTTTTCAGTATTTTTATTGAAGTATAGTTAATTCAGAATGTTGTGTTCATTTCTGCTGTATAGCAAAGTGATCCAGTTATACATATATATGTACACAATTTTTTAAATATTCTTCTCCATTATGGTTTACCATAAGATACTAAATAATAGTTCACTGTACTACATGGTAGGACCAAGTTGTTTATCCTTTCCTTATATAAAAGCTTACAGTTGCTAACCCCAGCCTCTTAAGGTTGTGCATAAGGGCTCTAGGGCTTCCCAGGTGGCTTAGTGGTAAAGAATCTGCCTGCCAAGCAGGAGACGAGGGTTTGATCCCTGGGGCAGAAAGATCCCCTGGAGGAGGAAATGGCAACCCACTCCAATATTCTTGCCTGGGAAATCCCATGGACAGAAGAGCCTGGCGGGCTATAGTGCAAAGGGTTGCAAAGAGTCAGACACGACTTAGCGACTAAGCGCCACCACCATAAGTACTCAGAGTATTTATACGAAAAATAATGCATGGCGTCTACCAGATTTTCAAATAAACATCTCTATGTGAAAGGCTCAAACATGAATATGTTGAGAAGTTTTACAGTGACTCTGGTACACAATCAGGCACAGGAAACAATGAAGTAAGCTTTGAAAACTATACAATGATAAAGTAATTATAAGCATTTTTCACTTACTGAAGGACTATAACATAAAGCATATTATCCAGAAATTAACAAGAGCTCTGTAGCATCCAACACAAATGTATGTATATTATAGGTCAGTTCTAAAGTACATAAAGTAGTCAAATGTTTTCTAAATGAAAGAAAGATTAAAATATCTTAAATATTGTTTTTGCTTTAATATTCTTTCACTTAGTCAAAGGCAAAGGGGGAAAGGAAAAATATGCCTATTTGAATACAGAGTTGCAAATAACAGCATGGAGAGAAAAGAAAACCTTCCTCAGTGATCAATGCAGAGAGATAGAGGAAAACAATAGAATGGAAAAGACTAGAGATCTCTTCAAGAAAATTAGAGATACCAAGGGAACATTTCATGCAAAGATGGTCACAATAAAGGGCAGAAATGGTAGGGACCTAACAGAACCAGAAGATATTAAGACAAGGTGGCAAGACTACACAGAACTATACAGAAAAGATCTTGATGACACACATAACCACGATGGTGTGATCACTTACCTAGAAGCCAGAAATCCTGCAGGGCAAGTCAAGTGGGCCTTAGGAAGCATCACGACGAACAAAGCTAGTGGAGGTGATGGAATTCCACCTGAGCTATTTCAAGTCCTAAAAGACGATGCTGTGAAAGTGTGTGCTCAATATGCCAGCAAATTTGGGAAACTCAGCAGTGGCCACGGGACTGGGAAAGGTCAGTTTTCATTCCAATCCCAAAGAAAGGCAATGCCAAAGAATGTTCAAACTACTGCACAATTGCACTCATCTCACATGCAAGAAAAGTAATGCTCAAAATTCCCCAAACCAGGCTTCAACAGTATGTGAATCGAGAACTTCCAGATGTTCAAGTTGGATTTAGAAAAGGATCAAATTGCTAACATCCACTATATCATTGAAAAAGCAAGAGAATTCCAGAAAAACATCTACTTTTGCTTTATTGACTACACCAAAACCTTTGACTGTGTAGATCACAACAAACTGTGGAAAATTCTTAAAGAGATGAATACCAGACCACCTGATCTGCCTCCTAAGAAATCTGTATGCAGGTCAAGAAGCAACAGTTAGAACTGGACATGGAACAATAGACTGGTTCCAAATCGGGAAGGGTGTACATCAAGGATGCATACTGTCACCCTGCTAATTAATGTTCTTGCCTGGAGAATCCCAGGGATGGCAGAGCCTGGTGGGCCGCCGTCTATGGGGTTGCACAGAGTTGGACACGACTGAAGCAACTTAGCAGCAGCAGAACAGATCAAGCGAAAGGCTGGGCTGAATGAAGCACAAGCTGGAATCAAGATTGCCAGAAGAAATATCAATAACCTCAGATATGCAGATGACACCACCCTTATGGCAGAAAGCGAAGAAGAACTAAAGAGCCTCTGGATGAAAGTGAAAGAGGAGAGGGAAAAAGTTGGCTTAAAACTCAACATTCAGAAAACTAAGATCATGGCATCCGGTCCCATCACTTCATGGCAAATAGATCGGGAAACAACAGAAATAGTGACAGATTTTTATTTTCTTGGGGCTCCAAAATCACCGCAGATGGTGACTGCAGCCATGAAATTAAAAGACGCTTGCTCTTTGGAAGAAAGGCTATGACCACCCTATACAGCATATTAAAAAGCAGAGACATTACTTTGCCCTCAAAGGTCCGTCTAGTTAAAGCTATGGTTTTTTCAATAGTTTTGTATGGATGTGAGAGTTGGACCATAAAAAAAGCTGAGCGCCAAAGAATTGATGTTTTTGAACTGTGGTGTTGGAGAAGACTCTTTTGAGAGTCCCTTGGACTGCAAGGAGATCCAACCAGTTAATCCTATATGAAATCAGTCTTGAATATTCATTGGAAAGACTGATGTTGAAGCTGAAACTCCAGCATTTTGGCCACCTGATGCGAAGAACTAACTCATTGGAAATGACCCTGATGCTGGGAAAGATCGAAGGCAGGAGGAGAAGGGGACGACACAGATGAGATGGTTGGATGGCATCACCGACCCGATAGACATGAGTCTGAGCAGGCTTTGGGAGTTGGTGATGGACAGGGAAGCCTCTTGTACTATAGTCCATGGGGTCGCAGAGTCAGACATGACTGAACGATGCAACTGAACTGAACTGAAATATTGTATTAAACTATTTAGGTTTCAAAGTGATTATCTCTGTTCTGTATATACAACATTCTGCTAACAAGAATATATAAGCCACAACATTAAAAATACATTAAGACTGGACAAACAAAATCTTTGCTTTATATGAGATTACAAAATTTTAAATATTGCTTTTTTTTAACCTCACATGTCAGATATAGTTATTTCTTTAGTATAAAAGACTATAATTTGTCTCAAAAAATTTTAAATTATAGTCAAGGACTAAAAATCAGTCCTAAATCTATAATTGAATGAGAATAGATATTTAAATGGAATGCTAAGATCACTTTACTGCTCTTGTAAACAACTAGAATGGAGAGAGGCTCTTAATCCAAAATAACAAAACAGGCTCTCAACCCGAAATCACATTACAAGGCATACAGTATGACCGACATATTAGTTATATAAAGACTATGGGCTTGAGGAAAATTATGGAAGGGAGTGTTGGCCTACTTTAAATCAATTGTTTTCGATTATTTTTTAAGTTACTCCAGCAACCCATTTAAAGACCTACTCACAAATGGTCTCTATCTTTTCATTTTACTAAGACCAGAACACTTATGTGTATGAAAGTAACAGAAGTATTAATCCACTTAAGTATTTATCTTTAAAAAAATTTTTACATGAATTTTTTCTAATCCAGACCAATGTTTTCTTTGCATTATTTTGCATCTTATTTCTCAGAAGCCTTTGGATCCTGCTAATTTCTTTAGCCACTCCTGGTGACTATTCATTGGTTTTGACATGTTGGCAAACGATCTAACATATTTAGCAATGATTCTCATCAGTTTCACATCTGAATCACCTAGACAGAAGCACTAGTTCAGCTTCAGTACTGAAGTGAAGTGAAAGTTGCTTAGTCTTGTCTGACTCTTTGTGACCCATGGACTATAGCCTGCCAGGCTCCTCTGTCCATGGAATTCTCCAGGCCAGAATACTGGAGTGGGTAACTGTTCCCTTCTCCAGGGGATCTTTCCAACCCAGGGACTGAACCCAGGTCTCACACACCGCAGGTGGATTCTTTACCAGCTGAGCCACCAAGGAAGCCCTGTGCTACTGAATTAGAATTTCTAACACGAGAACCTAACCACATATATTTTTTACCCTATCCAGATAATCGAGCCCCTTTTTAAGCAGCACTACCTCTAAAGTAATCTGACAAAAGGCCCTCATAAGATAATCTAGTACAAACTATATTGTTAAAGTCACAAACCAGGGCTTCCCTGGTGACTCAGTAGTAAGGAACCCACTTCCCAATGCAGGAGACACAGGTTCCATCCTTGATCCAGGAGAATCCCACATGCAGAGCAACTAAGCCCATGTACAACAACTACTGAGCCTGTGCTCCAGAGCCTAGAAGTCACACTAGGGAAGCCCATGCACCCTACATCCTGTGTTCTGCAAAAAAAGAAGCAATGAGAAGCCTGTTCATCACAACTAGAGTAAGCCCTGCTCGTCGCAACTACAGAAAAGCCTGAATAGCAACAAAGACCCAGCACAAAAGTGAATAACCAAACAAACAAAATTTTTAAAAAACTAAGACACTTTGTAGTAAAAAAAAAAAAAAAATTCACAACCCAAACACTATTTAATGAACACTAGCAATATTGGACGGAGAAGGCAATGGCACCCCACTCCAGTACTCCTGCCTGGAAAATCCCGTGGATGGAGGAGCCTGGTAGGCTGCAGTCCATGGGGTCGCTAAAAGTCGGACATGACTAAGTGACTTCACTTTCACTTTTCACTTTCATGCATTGGAGAAGGAAATGGCAACCCACTCCAGTGTTCTTGCCTGGAGAATCTCAGAGATGGGGGAGCCTGGTGGGCTGACGTCTATGGGGTCACATAGAGTTGGACACAACTGAAGTGACTTAGCAGCAGCAGCAGCAATAATGGAAAAGCCTGAAACTCGAAAATTCTTAATTTAGTACCTGTTTTGATACAGTGTAATCCAAACATTCTCTAGGATAGACCAGATTTCTTGATGCCTGCTGGTTTGGGGAGGATAAGAACCGGATAAAATGGTGATTTCTTGGTTATCAGATTTCATCAGAGAATTATCTTCCTGGTTTTTACCCGGTGTATTTTGTGAAGAATTTTGCTTAAGTTTTGCCTTGACCTGGGAAAATAAGAATTACATAATATGCAGCTAGTCCTTCACTAGTAAGTGAGAAAGAAAGAATGCCAATTGTAGATTACAAATGTTCTGCCTTTCTTGGAAGTGTTATTTATTCTTTGTCCTTGATTATGTACAGAATATTACCAGAATAGAATCAGAGTTAATTTTTTTTCTTTTCCATTTATATGAAACAGTATTTCCAGTTTATTTATTACAGAGTATAGAAGTAGAATTCTACTTGTAAGGGATTAAGAAATAAGTGAGCAAAGAAATGGGAACAATGGTTATATACTGCTCTTTTGAGAAGTTTGGTAGTTGATGGAAGGAGATGGTGCAGTAAATAGCACGACCAATTAAAAGTATTTAAGAACAGATCTGAGCATATTTCTAAACAGTGTGAAAAAGCAATACCATTGATTCAAGTGATATTTTCTTAAAAAAAATCACCCTGGGGGAAAATATTAACTTAGGTGAAAAATGCATTTGATAGAATGGAAAAAAGTTTTTAACTATGAGTTTATTGAGTTTGTTGACTTGGCTCCTCTATAACATCTTTGTGAACTTAAATAAAATTACTCCATTTCTCTAGGTTTCCTTTGTTGATAAAAGTATGATTTCAAACATTAGCTTCATGCTTATCAAATCTAAAAAAAAGGAAATTTCCAAAACTGTAACAACAGTTGATAGTTACTGAGCATTTCTTATGTATAGGAATTTCCTAAGAATTTTGTATCTATTTAGCTCATTTAATCCTCACAATTACTCTATGAAGGAGATACTATGATTATCTACATTTTATTGAGGCAAAGAAAGGATAAATAAGTTATGCAGGGTTACACAGCTGGTAAGAGGCATGAATAGAATCTGACCTTTAGTAGTCTATGAATGTGGTTATACTCTCTCTCCAACTCATAAAGGTAAATATTACCCTTTTATTTCTTTTCAGGAAGGAAGAAAACAGCCTGTTTACATTAATTATGAACTTAATAAATACACATGAATGTATGAATTTTGTTTTGAGATAAATGTGTTTAATCATCACATAATGCTTTTTCTCAGCTCTCAAACAGAAGTGTATGCAACATACAAATAGGCTGCTTTATCAAACACTTACCTAGCACTTACTATGTACTAGACTCTACAAATATTAATTTAATTCTCATGACAGTTCTAAGGCAGAGATTATTATACTCTTTCTTATAAAAGAAGGGCTTAAGGCTCTGAGAGGTTAAATAAACAGAAATTAAAAACACAACTAGTCAGGATGGGAAGTCTGAGGCACATAAGTCTAAAGTTTATTAAAAACACTTATTTTAAATATTCTATCATTCTTGAAGGTCAAGTCTTTTTTTTATGATGTTAAAAGTTTCATAAGAGAAAAAATATATATCCTTTCCTCTACCCTGTTTATATAAAAATCTGGAAAATGACATTACTTAACTTTCCATTTTCATTTCTCAGAATCAAATGAATAATAACTGTTCCTCTTTTCCTGATTTTCTACACTTAGTAAATTAAGATAAGGGGGATTTTTTTTTTTTTTTTTTTACAGTTACTATACTTAGATATTCTATTCCTGGAGGTAATCTCTTTCTTTTCGCTGTTCAAGTTAGTGACACATACCTAAGTATTCAGGTCATAAATCAGATGCACTCTACAAAATATTGAAAGTGCATTTTAAAAGCCCAAGCTAAATCACAATGTTCTTGGCTCACTTAGACAATGAATTGCTTCAAACACGAAAATAAAGCAATACTTGAAAGCTCTAATTGTGGAAATAACACAAGTTGTTTCAAACAATCAGACTAATGCTTAATGTTGAGGGAAAAGCACTAAAGAGAATACTAGATTTTTTGTCCCTTGTCTTCTTGAATCTCTTGCTAATGTGACAACTAGAAAATCAGGATCCAAGAATAAATAACTTACTAAATAACAAGCCAATATGTTTACAAGTGGGCTATATATAACAGGCATACAATTATGCGACAAACAACACTAGATTTTAATATCAAACTTTTCATGGAAGAAAACTCCCATGGCTAGGTTTCCAACTGATAAAAGAATCTTGATATCATTTTTATCTCAGTCATTCCTAATTTTTTAATTCTCAATAATTTTAATTCAAAGGCTGCTAAGATTGTAAGTATCCTAAACTTTCCATTTTGTTCACCATGGTTGTTTCACTAAAGATGGGGTTTTAGGGATCAGTTTTGTGAGGGAAAGGATAATGTGCTCTTCCCTACACAATTCAATTATAATACTCAAGCTGCAACTCCTAAATTCCCAGGTCTATTCTTCCCTACTGAAGATTCTAAAAGACACACTTGTCATTTAAAAGAATAAGTACCAATGTTTTGATCATCTTAAACCAAAAAATTATTCACCCCTTAAATCAATCCTTTCCTCAAGAAATAACATATATTTCCTCTTAGTTTATCAAAAAGATGCTTCTTTTAGTCTTAAGCAAATTAAATTCTTTCCTCAGTGATTATGACTAAGTTTAGTATCATCTAATCCTTTCATTACTTCATAGGTACCAGGGCCTATGTTACCAGAAAAAGAAGCACAGAGGAAAACCTGGCCAATTCAATAACTCAAAGGAAAAAAAGATACAACACACACATACACACACATATATATACATTAGATGAAAGTATCATTGATATCTAATGATGTAATTGTGATGCTGAGTTTTTTGAACTGTTTCAGGCATATAAAATGACCTGAATTTTCTAGATTTGAAATCAGAAGACTCTAGAAATATAGTATTACTAGGGACAAAATTCACATAGTTATTTTAAAGGGGCAAAAAGTTATCAGTGCTAGGCAGATTGCATAAGAATCACATGAGGAGACCTGTTAAAAAACTGGTAGGTCAACTGGTAAGTTTGAATACGGTCTGTAGGTTAGATAATTGGATTATGTCAATATTAATTTCCTGATTAATTATACTAGTTATATAAGATACCTTTATTCATTAGGAAATATATATATATATATGGAAATATTTAGGGGTAAAAGGGGATAATATCTGCAAAATACTCTTAAATAATTCAGAAAAAAAATTCTGGATAGATAAGTAGACTGGTAGGTAGAAGACAGAAAATAATAAAAGCAAATGTGATAAAAGGTTAACATTGGGAAATGGGGATAAAGGACACATATGAGAATTCTTTATGTTATTCTTGTAATTTTTTTGTAAGTTTGAAATTATTTCAAAATAAAACATGAACCAAGAACAAAAATACTTCTGGGCACTACTGACAGAAATTTTACTCAGTAAGGGGCATGGCATCTGCATGATTAAAAAAATTTCTGAAGTATTTTAATGCATGCTGTGATCCACTGGTCAGGAGCACTGAAAAATGAGTAGTCAAGCAACAATGTATAGTTCTCTTCTATTCATAAATGAAACAATATGAAATTCCAACAACTGCTGTGACACTGCTTCCATAGGAGTATGGGAGTGTTTTATAACTTGTAATAAGGATTGTTCAGTCTCCATTCAATTCACTTAATATTTACTTAATGCTTTTAGCATGTTAGAGTATGTTAAATTTCCTACCTACTGTTGTCTGATAAATACATTCTTATAACATATGTGATTACTCTAAATGCATTCTAAAGGTATCTTACCTCTGTAAATGCTTGAAGTAGTTTGTTCACTTGAGCAAAGGCCTGTGGAAGAATACCATCATAATTTGACCTTGTACTAAAAGCATGTAGCAAACTTTTAGAATCCTGAAGCAGGAGTTTCATTGTTGTAAAATCCACTGCTTTATTAGCTGGTAACAGAAAATTAAGAAGGAAAAAATATGTAAGAGTGAGTATACAACACAAAAATGCTTCGGAAAATCAATCTAATAATAATTAAGAAATTTAAGGAAAGTATACATTTACATCTACAGGCTCCTAATTTACCTCTCTGGTGTAAAAAGCCATAATGAGACTTAGTTTTAGACAAAGTTCTTGGAGTTGATTCTGGCATTCTGTGAAGCTGGCCTTCCATATCCGTAAGTTTTCACATGTACAGCTTCTATCAACTATAGATCAAAAGTATTTGGGGGGTAAAATGTTCTATAATGTTCCAAAAAGCAAAACATGAATTTGCTGTGACTGGCACCTATTTACACAGCATTTACATTGTATTAGGTATCACAAGTAATCTAGAGATGATTCAAAGTATATAGGGGGATATGCGTAAGTTATATACAAATACTAAGACATTTTATACAAGTGACTTGAGCATGGAGAATTCTGCTATCCTCAGGGGTCCTGGAACCAATTCCCTGTGGATACTGAGACTATATTCAGATTCCAAAATTTCCCTCAAAAAGGTCAACTTCGAAGTAAAAGTGAAATGCACAAGTTACTATACACAAAATAGACAGATAACAAGGTCCTACTGTATAGCAGGAAATGGCAACCCACCCCAGAACTCCTGCCTGGAAAATCCCATGGACTGAGGATCTTGGCAGGCTACAGTCCATGGGGTCGCAAAGAGTCGGACACAATTGAGTGACTTCACTTCACCTCACTGTATAGCATAGGGAACTATATTCAATACCCTTCAATAAACCACAATGTAAAGAATATGCATATATACGTATCTGAATCATTATGCTGTATACCAGAAACTAACACGACATTGTAAATCAACTACACTCCAATTATACTTCAATTTTTAAAAATTAAAAGCAAAATGAAAGAATGTTATACTCTTCAGAAGAGATAATTACCAAACAAATCTGAGTTAAACTACAGATTTTCAAAACTGAGGTTGTTTGTATACAGATTACTCTTGAGACATCACAGTGTCCACATTTTGGTGGTAAGTACTTAAATTATATGCAGTACCTTTCAAATTAACTCAGTAATCATGTAGTGACTTATCTTCAAATTCCATCACATGAAATATAATACCAGATTTATTGAAAATGTGTTCTCTCTGGACACAATCCAATTTCAGTGAAAAATAAACTACTTGGGTTAACAGTGAGCTATGGGCAAAAGAAGCTAATAGAATTTTCCCCCCTTAAATTAGCAAAGTGAGTTAATCTACAGGTAATAATTTAAAGATTTAACATTTTTGTCTCAAGGAACTAAACTTGCTTACATTACATTCTCAAACCAATTAGGAGAAGTGCTGACAATAATTCAAAGATTCAAAGTTACAAACAATGAAGTTAAACAACTTTCTAACGTTACCAAAATTCAGAACAGAAAAAATTATCTCTATTATTAAGATAGAATACTGCATAACAGTTTTCAAAGGCATTTAAAATAACCACAGTGCAATGTGTTTGCTTTGTTTTCTTTTAGGTTCACAGCTTCAGAAATTCTATTTTATTCTGAAACACTGGCACTATGAATTAAAAAAATAGTTTTTCTGTATAACTTACATAACAAATATTTGCTTGTGAAATCCTGAAAGTTTAAATGAAAATAAAAAGTGGATTTTCATAATTAATTACTCAATATTCTGAAATTCTGATCTAATGTGATGGTTACGGCCAAGATTCTGGCTACCCTTTTATCAAGCAAACAGTGCATCTCTTTACAAAACACTTTCAGTTGTTTTTAAAATCAAAGACTAGTTCAAATTCCTGTGGGAAAATTAGATATAAGAGATGCTACAGAGGACAGAAAGGAGGTAAATCTCCTCAGAGGAGGCAGTTGGGCACAACTTCTTTTAATGGTGCTTCTCCAGGGTAGTATATATTTGACAGGGCTGAAATCCTTGAATTAATCATTTTATTTCATCTTAAAAGAATTCTTTACTAAAGATTAAGGCAAAAGTATAATGTCAATTATCAATTCAGTACTTAGACAAAGCATAAAAAAATCTACAAGACTGAAATAATTTAATGTTTATATAAGGTCAATAATTATTTAGGCGAAAATATCGAAAATGAAGGCAGAAAAAGCTACTACCCATTTTTTACATAATTTTCTATGAATTGATCTAAAGTGACATGCTTGGAACAGTAAGTTAAACACACGTATAATTCAACAGCTGCGGATACTATTAAAAGATTATAAACAAAACTATCTGTAATTTTTTCTAATTCAAAATTATTTTAGAGCAGAAGGCATTTTTATAATTCTATTACATATCATTCACAAGTCAGTAAACATTAGGCATCAGATTCTTCTAGATCAAAGACCAATAAATTATGATTACACAATAATCCTCCAAATGAGTTTTTTTTTTTCATTTATTTTTATTAGTTGGAGGCTAATTACTTCACAACATTGCAGTGGTTTTTGTCATACATTGACATGAATCAGCCATGGAGTTACATGTATTCCCCATCCCGATCCCCCTCCCACCTCCCTCTCCACCCAATTCCTCTGGGTCCTCCCAGTGCACCAGGCCCGAGCACTTGTTGTCTCATGCATCCCACCTGGGCTGGTGATCTGTTTCACCATAGATAATATACATGCTGTTCTCTCGAAACATCCCACCCTCACCTTCTCCCACAGAGTCCAAAAGTCTGTTCTGTACATCTGTGTCTCTTTTTCTGTCTTGCATATAGGGTTATCGTTACCATCTTTCTAAATTCCATATAGATGCATTAGTATACTGTATTGGTCTTTATCTTTCTGGCTTACTTCACTCTGTATAATGGGCTCCAGTTTCATCCATCTCATTAGAACTGATTCAAATGAATTCTTTTTAACGGCTGAGTAATATTCCATGGTGTATATGTACCACAGCTTCCTTATCCATTCGTCTGCTGATGGGCATCTAGGTTGCTTCCATGTCCTGGCTATTATAAATAGTGCTGCGATGAACACTGGGGTGCACGTCTCTTTCAGATCTGGTTTCCTCGGTGTGTATGCCCAGAAGTGGGATTGCTGGGTCACATGGCAGTTCTACTTCCAGTTTTTTAAGGAATCTCCACACTGTTTTCCATAGTGGCTGTACTAGTTTGCATTCCCACCAACAGTGTAAGAGGGTTCCCTTTTCTCCACACCCTCTCCAGCATTTATTGCTTGTAGACTTTTGGATAGCAGCCATCCTGACAGGCATGTAATGGTACCTCATTGTGGTTTTGATTTGCATTTCTCTGATAATGAGTGACGTTGAGCATCTTTTCATGTGTTTGTTAGCCATCTGTATGTCTTCTTTGGAGAAATGTCTGTTTAGTTCTTTGGCCCATTTTTTGATTGGGTCATTTATTTTTCTGGAATTGAGCTTCAGGAGTTGCTTGTATATCTTTGAGATTAATCCTTTGTCTGTTGCTTCGTTTGCTATTATTTTCTCCCAATCTGAGGGCTGTCTTTTCACCTTGCTTATAGTTTCCTTTGTTGTGCAAAAGCTTTTAAGTTTCATTAGGTCCCATTTGTTTATTTTTGCTTTTATTTCCAATATTCTGGGAGGTGGGTCATAGAGGATCCTGCTGTGATTCATGTTGGAGAGTGTTCTCCAAATGAGTTTTTAATGAAAGGAATGGTCATCTCGCTTCACTTCTCTTGTTATTAGAGAAAAATAGAACTACTGACTACTACCTCTAAGTTCCATATAAGAACAAAAAAAATGCCCAGCCCTGGAAAACAGACAAATGGAAGATGGCAACTAGATGTCCCATTTTTGAAACCAAGTCTTATTTAAGATCACACATGGTTTATGGACTTCTTTTGACAAAAGCAACAAAATTATGTCCCTAGTAAAAGTTTTGAACACTGTTTCTATATCTTTTAAAATGCTTTGAAGACATGTCTAATATGTCATTCCTTAATAATAATACCCCTAATAAATATTTTCTAGTTAAAGGTCAATGCCTGGAATGTGTATCTTTATTTTTAAAATCAGTACCTTTAAAAAACAAATATTCATGCAACATCTACTACATATATGTCATAAAGTATTGATTACGAACTTTAAGTTTCCTGGGGAAATTTATAAAGATGTAAAACATTTTCAGAGTTTACACTTCAGGGGAAAAGAGAAGTGGTATATCCATCATAGAATGCTTTTGTTTTATCTTAGCTGCTAGGAAGCTTAGTGCTAAAATCTGTGTTCAAGTGCTGCAATAATTGTTTGCACATGTTTTATAGTAAAACTATGTCTTTTATTCTTCTTCACTACCTGGCTCTTGTACCTTTAAGCCTAACTTAAACTCTCTTATGCTGAGGTGGTCATTTAAAGGCCCATATATACTGTTATTTTTAAAAAGTAGACAGGATATAACTAATACATAACATAAATCACTTCATGAGGAGTTTGAGAAAAGTCAAGAACTAACTGAACATGGTAATAATGGTTTATACTTCCATTTTCAAAGGTACAGCAAAAGAAATGGAGCTGTTCACTCTGGACAAATCACTTACTCTCTCAAAGCTAGTTTCCTTAATGATAAAACACAGATTTTAATAATATTTATTTAGTTGCTAAGTTATGTCTGACTCTTTTGAGATCCAATAAAGTGTAGCCCATAAACATGCAAGCAAAGTAATGCTCAAAATTCTCCAAGCCAGGCTTCAGCAATACGTGAACTGTGAACTTCCAGATGTTTAAGCTGGTTTTAGAAAAGGCAGAAGAAACAGAGATCAAATTGCCAACATCTGCTGCATCATTGAAAAAGCCAGAGAGTTCCAGAAAAACATCTACTTCTGCTTTATTGACTATGCCAAAGCCTTTGACTGTGTGGATCACAATAAACTGTGAAAAATTCTTCAAGAGATGGGAATACCAGACCACCTGACCTGCCTCTTGAGAAGTCTGTATGCAGGTCAGAAAGCAACAGTTAGAACTGGACATGGAACAACAAACTGGTTCCAAATCGGGAAGGAGTACATCAAGGCTGTATATTTTCACCCTGCTTACTTAACTTATATGCAGAGTACATCATGAGAAACGCTGGGCTGGAGGAAGCACAAGCTGGAATCAAGATTGCCGGGAGAAATAGCAATAACCTCAGATATGCATATGACACCACCCTTATGGCAGAAAGTGAAGAACTAAAGAGCCTCTTGATGAAAGTGAAAGAGGGGAGTGGGAAAAGTTGGCTTAAAGCTCAACATTCATAAAACTAAGATGATGGCATCTGGTCCCATCACTTCATGGCAAACAGATGGGGAAACAGTAGCAACAGTGGCTGACTTTATTTTTTTAGGCTTCAAAATCACTGCAGATGGTGATTGCAGCCATGAAATTAAAAGACGCTTACTCCTTGGAAGGAAAGTTATGACCAACCTAGATAGCACATTAAAAAGCAGAGACATTACTTTGCCAACAAAGGTCCATCTAGTCAAGGCTATGGTTTTTCCAGTGGCCATGTATGGATGTGAGAGTTGCATTGTAAAGAAAGCTGAGTGTCAAAGAATTGCTGCTTTCGAACTGTGGTGTTGGAGAAGACTCTTGAGAGTCCCTTGGACTGCAAGGAGATCCAACCAGTCCATCCTAAAGGAGATCAGTCCTGGGTGTTCATTGGAAGGACTGATGTTGAAGCTGAAACTCCAATACTTTGGCCACCTGATGCAAAGAGCTGACTCATTTGAAAAGACCCTGACGCTGGGAAAGATTGAGGGCAGGTGGAGAACGGGACGACAGAGGATGAGATAGTTGGATGGCATCACCGTCTCAACGGTCATGGGTTTGGGTGAACTCTGGGAGTTGGTGACGGACAGGGAGGCCTGGCATGCTGCAGTCCATGGGGTCGCAAAGAGTCGGACACAACTGAGTGACTGAGCTGAACTGAAACTGTAGCCCACTATTAGATCAGTGCTTTTCACATCTTTTGCTTCTTAGCAGAAAAACTTTTTCTTTTTTAATCACACATGGAATCTCTCTACATAAATAAATAAAAGAAAATTGAATGGCTAAAGTTGGGATTGAAGGTCAAAGGCCCACTATTATCAGGCTCCCCATTAACCTTTCCACCCCTAATCTCTGGCAACTCCAGAAGCACTTCAAGAAGGTTCTGTGTGATACAGTTTAAGAGCTACCAACTAAGTGGTTGATTCTAGTCTCTTGTGGTTCTAAAATTCATTATGCACCAAAGCCAAAGGATTCCTATTCCTTAACCATGTATTTTAAGTAGAAATTTTGATAAATTATTTGAACATCAAAAATGATACAATGAACAGTCACAATCTCTATGAACTCCATCCATTCATCTAGCTGCCATAAATTTCCTTAAGAAATTAAAAGTGTAAATGGTTGAGAAATAATTGAAAAAATTTTTATTAATTCATCTACACATGGGATATAGCTATTATTCTGACTTTAATACAACACTTCAAAGGCAAAATGAAAGATTTATACCTTTACGGAGATTTTCATATAGACTCTCAATGGTTAAGAGCAAGTTCTTTTCCATAACTAATCCAAATACAGCCAACCAATGTTTTCTAAAACACTGTAATAAATGTATTAGAGTCCATGGTGGTTTCAAGTACAGCATCTAGAGAAAAATAGCATTATTGATGTATTTATTATTCTGTTATTTAAAAGTACCTATTTAGGAATTCCTACATAGATTTCTAGGCAAAACATTATTGAATTCTTCTTAAACTAAAAGATGTTTTATTAAAAGCCAGTCACAATCTTAAAATGCCTATTCCACCGAAAATTGCTTTTATAAAATTCACATTAGTAGTAATACTTACAGTTTCAGAAACTATATGTGTCAAAAGAAAGAATAGTTTTAATCAGAAAAACTAGTTCTAGTCAGCAAAAGTTGTCATCTACCTTTCCACATGGTCATTTCTACAACAAAATCAATATAATTTCCTAAAACTAGAGAAAAAAATCTATACAGAAAAGAATTTTCAACTATAAGTGACACTCGCTACACTCCTATAAAAGACATGTTTATAAAGAAAACTCATCATTAAGTACTACAAGATGTCAGTACATCCTTTCTTCAATCATTCATATGCAATCACTTTATTAGTCTTTATTATGAAATCTAATTTATATCCGCCTTCCTAGAATCTGATCATTCTTCAACATCTTGGTTTAACACTTGATAGTATAATCAAGCCACACTGACAAATATTAGAATCTCACTGAATATCTGGGATAGACACAATTGATAGGGAATAAACTTTCTCCTAATGATAAATGTGAATAGCAGACAAACATTAAACTAAGAAGGCCACGATTCCCAAATGTGATGTTTATTTATTACAGAAAAGATGTGAATCTAAAGAAAATTCAAAATATTCTACTAATACCAAATTTATACTCTGATTCTTAAACTTACATCACATAAGCCACAATATACACTTCCTTTTCTGAGTAGATATTGCTAAGATAACTCCCTATACTAGACATTTTGATTCAAATAAACTAAAAATGAGACATTTTCTTTAAATTTAAACTCCATGGAGGAAATGTGTCTGACAAATGGTAGACACCCAATAAATATTTGTTCATTGAAAAAAATGAATGAAAAAAATAGTCCTAATCTTTAGGAAATATCCATCAGTTAGTTTTTAAAGTTATTTCAAAAACTTCAAGAAAAAATTCATGTGATATCGATTATTACAATGAAACATATATTTTATAGAAATAGTATTTCTTAAAATAAGGCAATAAATCTTAAGCAATAAAAAATAAATTTTTAATGACGTGTTCAAATAATCACCTCCATCCAAAGGTTTCCAAAAGCAATTTTCATTTCTGTTTCTAATATTGAAGATAAAGCTGTTCCAAGAGATCTTTCGAGATCAGATACAATGCTTTCAAGTAGAACGGGTAGTCCAGAGTTTGTAGATCCTTCCTCATGATTATCCTCCAAAGGTGTTGTTTCTTCAAAACAAATAGTTACAAGCTTTACTTAGAACATTAATAGTAACTATTTTACATATATAATTAGTATTTGGCCATAAATAATAAACATTTAATGGATATAATTAGCATTTGAATCTAGAGAACAAATGAATATTTTTAAAACAAGATTTTGGGGAGTTCAATGGTGGACTACTGGTTAGGATCCAGGCTTTCACTTGCCCTGGCCCTGGTTCAATCTCTGGTCGGGGAACTCCTGCAAGCCATGTGGCATGGCCAAAAATAAATAGATAAAGAGTATTTAGAAATATTTAGTATAGCTGTTTTTAGATGCAATACATATTACATTAGTAAATGCTTTAACTTTTCGACAAAAGGCAATGAAATGTTTTTACTAAAATAGAAATTTGAAAGAAAAAAAGAAATTTGAGAAATGTGGGAGGAGGAGCTAAGATGGCAGAGGAATAGGACGGGGAGACCATTTACTCCCCCACAAATTCATCAAAAGAACATTTGAACGCTGAGCAAACTCCACAAAACAACTTCTGATCGCTAGCAGAGGACATCAGGCGCCCAGAAAAAGCAGCCCATTGTCTTTGAAAGGATGTAGGACAAAATATAAAAGAGAAATGTGTATATTTTAACCTTTCATTATTTAAAAAAATGAAAAATTAAAATAATTCTTTGCATCTATTAATATTTATAATAGAAAACCAAGAACCACGGCTCAAAATGTGTTTACTTCCAAAAATCATAAACATAATTCACATCAATAAATTGTCTTGAAAAGACTAGAATCTCTGACTTAACTACCTATATATCTTTACTTTCTAATATTAGTTTTGATTATTTTTATTTATATTATTTCATTATAATTACCATTTTGACACCTGCAAACAACTGCAATTTCTTTATGGCAAAATTCAAAATATTAAGGGGATAATCTCTATGAATATGAAGTAAAAATTTTAAATGTCAGTAATACAATGAGCAAATCAAAAGCATATTTCCCTTGAAAAACTATAAAATAGAATATTCTGTAACTGCCTCTAAAGGCCATTTAGAATATTATGACAAAGGAAATTTTATTACCAAAACGGTGAAATAAGCACCAAATAAGTAGCATATATTCAAATATGAATATATGAAATATATGCATATGCTATTAAAGACTTCAATAACTATTTTTCCCTCAGAAGGAAATGGTGAGATATGCTTTTAAATAATGTGTATATTAGTTTAAATTTAAAAACATTACTACTAGAGTCCTTCAAGCCTATTACTGCTTTACTGTATTAACAGAAAGTTATGAATATGAAACTAATTTTAAGAATAAACTATTTTCCCTACCTCAAATGGATATCTCTTATAGCTACTATTAATTTAAAAAGTATCCTCTGTGAAGGAAAAAATAGGATGCACAGGGTGATTACAAATATATAAAAATGTATATGAGTGTACAGACAAAAATTTAAATTAATTTGTACAAGTATATATAGAAGGTAATAATGTATGCTTTTTTCTTGGATCACCATCATAATATTCATTCATTTCTACCATTTATGTGCCAGCAAATACTCCAAACAATGTTTCTTAAAATGTACAAAATAAAAATTTACTATCAATTCCAACTGTTGTCAATATTCTTAGTACACAAAATAAGATATACTTCTAATTATTTGTAGTAAGAATACTACCTGCTTTCAATTGTTGTTTAGATATACAAGGCTGATGACATACATCTGTGTTCAGAGATAAGTTTAAAAACTCTGCACTCAATTCTTCTTTACTGAGTGACTTCACACCACTTATTAGGCCTTTGTTTCTTAAATTTCTATCATCCCTAGGTTGGATTAGGAGGAAAAAATATTTTATTTTTTATATGACAAATCGCATGGCAACTAAAATCACATGGAATCTAATCAGAGGCTGGTGATTCTCAGTACATATATTAACAAAGGATAATTTTTTAATGCAGAAGATAGATTATCATACACCAGAGTCATATCATCTTAGATTTTGAGAATAATTATTATTGTTATATATTGAATGTTTTCCTGGTATCAGGAACTAAGCTAAGCACTTTATATATATCAATCCATTTAATTCTCACAACAAACTTCTTAGGTAGGAGTGGTACTAATTTTTATCCCCATTTCACACATAAGAAACTGAAGTATAAAAAGGTTAAGTAACTTATCCAAAGTTACACCCGGTAAGTGGGAGGTGGATTTGAACACAAGAATATGATCATTTCAAGAAAAATCAACATTAAGAGCCATAATAAAATAAACGATTTACACAGGGTAGGCAATTACAAATTTATTTAGAGTGGGCCTAAGGCAAATGAACTGCCTCTTGAGAAATCTGTATGCAGGTCAGGAAGCAACAGTTAGAACTAGACATGGAACAACAGACTGGTTCCAAATAGGAAAAGGAGTAAGTCAGGGCTGTATATTGTCACCCTGCTTATTTAACTTATATGCAGAGTACATCATGAGAAACGCTGGGCTGAAGGAAACACAAGCTGGAATCAAGATTGCTGGGAGGAATGTCAATAACCTCAGATATGCATATGACACCACCCTTACGGCAGAAAGTGAAGAAGAACTAAAGAGCCTCTTGATGAAAATGAAAGAGGAGAGTGAAAAAGTTGGCTTAAAGCTCGACATTCAGAAAACTAAGATCATGGGATCTGGTCCCATCACTTCATTGCAAATAGATGGGGAAACAGTGGAAACAGTGGCTGACTTTATTTTTCTGGGCTCCAAAATCACTGCAGATGGTGACTGCAGTCATGAAATTAAAAGACGCTTACTTCTTGGAAGGAAAGTCATGACCAACCTAGAAAGCATATTAAAAAGCAGAGACATTACCTTGTCAACAAAGGTCCGTCTAGTCAAAGCTATGGTTTTTTCAGTGGTTATGTGAGATGTGAGATGTGAGAGATGGACTGTAAAGAAAGCTGAGTACCAAAGAATTGATGCTTTTGAACTGTGGTGTTGGAGAAGACTCCTGAGAGTCCCTTGGACTGCAAGGAAATCCAGCCAGTCCATCCTAAAGGAGATCAGTCCTGGGTGTTCATTGGAAGGACTAATGTTGAAGCTGAAACTCCAATACTTGGGCCACCTGATGTGAAGAGTTGACTCATTTGAAAAGACCCTGATGCTGGGAAAGATTGAGAGCAGGAGGAGAAGGGGATGACAGAGGATGAGATGGTGGGAAGGCATCACCCACTCAATGGACATGGGTTTGGGTGGACTCCAGGAGTTGGTGATGGACAGGGAGGCCTGGCATGCTGTGGTTCATGGGGTCACAAAGAGTCGGACACAACTGAGTGATTGAACTGATGACTGAAGACAAATGATGTGAATTTGCCATATGCTGAAAGAAGCCAGGATGATTAGATATAGTGGATAAGACCAGTTTACGTGGCTACAGAGAAAGTCAACGACATTAATAAATGGAAAGAGATTTAAGGGCTTCAATGCAGAAATGACATCAGATCTGTGTTTACCAAACTGTTGTTCTTGAGACTAGTAGGCTTCCAGCTTCTGTTAATGGCAGAGTAGCTTGGTCAGACTAACTTCCCATAGAGAGAATTAGAAAATCTAGATGAAAAACAATAAAAAAGGCAAAACCTATTTGAAGGCACTAAAGAGCAATAAAATGAAGGTAGAAGGTGGAGGGGAATCTATACTCAAAGACACATACACTGCAAAGGTTAAGAGCACACTTTTCTATCTTTTTGCCTGAGGGCATTCCCCAACTCATCAATGCTTTAGGACAGAAAGTCAGAGCCTTTGTGGCTTGAAATGTCAGAAGGCAATGTTAGGTAGCACAGGTCAAAACATATAGACAGTTAAGGGGAAACTGAGGAAGGGAGGAAATCACAGAGTTGAGCCTTAAAATCTGCATATCAATTCAACCCAGAAAAAGAGCAATATACTTCCAAGAGACAAAGTAATCAATAGCACCAGACTCAGATATGACACAGACGTTGAAGCTACCTGACAGGAAATTTTAAAGAATTTTGATTAATGTGTCAAAGGCTCTAATCAAAAAGGTGCATGTGTGCTAAGTCTCTTCAGTTGTGTCTGACTCTTTGTCACCTTAGGCATTGTAGCCCACCAGCTCCTCTGTCCATGGGACTCTCCAGGCAAGAATACTGGAGCAGGTTGTCAAGCCCTCCTTCAAGGGATCTTCCCCACCCAGGGATCCAACCCACATCTCTTACAGCTCCTGCTTTGGCAAGAGGGTTCTTTACCACTAGCGCCACCTGGGAAGCCCAACAGAAAAGGTGAATAGCATGTAAAACCAGACAGAAATTAAAAATGCCTTCAACAAGTTCCTCAGTAGACTCAACACAGGTGAGGAAAGACCAAACATTAACACAGGTCAAAAGAAATTATCCAAACTGAAACAAAAGAGAAGAAAATGTTAAAAAAAAAATATATATATAAGAGCTGTTGGACAATATCAAATAGGCAAATATATAGGCATGTATTAGTTGTCTATTGGGTGTGTAACAGTTTATCCCCAAAACTTAGCAGTGTGAAAAAAACATTTATTATCTCACACAGTTTCTAAAAGTGAGGGATCTGTGAGCAGCTTGACTGAATGATTCTGGCTCAGGGTATCTCACAAAGTTGAAGCATACTAGTCCCCAGTGTTACAGTCACCTCATGATTTAATTGGTGCTCATTCATGTAGCTATTGGTAGGGCTTAGCCCTTCACTGGCTTTTGGCTTGAGGCTTCAGTTTCTCACCAGGTGGGCATCTCCATAGAGCTATTCAGAGCATGGAGTTTGCTTCCCCAGAACAAGTGATTCAAGAGAAAGAAACAAGAGTGTGCCCAAAAAGGAACTGCCAGTCTTTCATAAACTAATCTTAGAAGTGACATACCATCACTTCTGATGCATGCTATCTGTCACACTGACGACCAACCCTGGTACAATGTAGGAGAGGACTACACAAGGGAATTAATACTAAGAGGCACAGGAATCCCCTGGTGGTCCAGTGGTTAAGACTCTGCACTTCCATTGCAGAGGGCCTGGGTTTGATTTCTGATTGGTAACTAAGATCCTGCAAGTGGAACAGCACAGCCATGGAAACAAAAACAAAAAGATACCAAGAGGCAAGGAATCACTGGAATCATCTTGGAGGCTGACTACTACAATGTATTAATAATTCTGTAATACCAGAAGGAGAAAAGAGGGAATGGGGCAGAAGACATATTAAATATTTAAAGAAATAATGACTGAGAATTTTTCAAAACTAAAAAATCAATACCAAACCATAGATCCAAGAAGCTCAGAGAACATCAAGCAGGATAATTTCCTCTCCTCTACCACAAGCATACAGGTTTCCCAGGTGGCTCAGTGGTAAAGAATCCACCTGTCAATGCAGGAGACACAGGTTCAATCCCTGGGTTGGGAAGATACCCTGGAGGAGGAAATGGCAACTCACTCCAGTATTCTTGCCTGGAAAATCCCATGGACAGAGGAACAAGGCAGGTTACGATCCACGGTGTCACAAAGGGTTGGACATGTCTGAGTAACTGAGCATGCATGCTTGGATCACAAACATACACACAAACACGTGGTACATCTGCTGCTGGTAAGTCGCTCCGTCGTGTCCGACTCTGCAACCCCACAGACAGCAGCCCACCAGGCTCCCCCGTCCCTGGGGTTCTCCAGGCAAGAACACTGGAGTGGGTGCATCTGCTAAAGACTTCTAAAAACAAACTGCTAAATAAAGACAAAAAATCTTGAAAGCAATGAGAGGGGGAAAAAAAGACCAAAAGAACATTACACACAGAGGAAGAAAATATTTATAGCAGACTTCTCACCAGAAATCAAACAAGTTAGAAGAAAATGGAGTGATACCTTTAAAATACTCAAAGAAACAGAAAAAAACAAATCAACCCAGAATTGCATATCCAGTAAAAATATCCTGCAGAAATAAATGAGAAATAAACACACTATCAGACAAACAAAACAAGAAAATTCACTGCCAACATACTTACACATGTAGAAGTTGTTTAGGCAAAAGGAATATGACCAGAAATCTGGCACAAGACAGAAACTTGGATTCAAAAAAAGAAATAAAGAATGCTAAAAATGGAATGCAAGATAAAAACATTCACTTTCTTATTTTTAATTCCTTTAAATGGCAAATGGGTGAAGCAAAACTATTATAAAGTACTGTGCTAGTGTTTCTGTAAAAGTAAAATATGTAATAATGATAGCAAAATGGATGGGGGGAGAAATTCAAAGCATGTTAAAATACTTATACTACACATGAAGCAATATAGTGTTATTTAAAGACAGACTTTGATCAAGTAAAGATGTATATTATAAACACTAAGGCAACCATTATAAAAGTTTTTTTTTCAAAAAGGTACAAAGTCAATAATGGAGATAAAATGGCACCACAGTTAATCCAAGGGGGGAAAAAAAGGAAAAGGAAGAAAAGAATAGCTGAACAAATAAAAAATAACTAGCAAAATGGTAGATTCTGATCCAACCAATTAAATGTGAATAGTAGAAACTCATCAATTAGACAGAAATTGTCAGAATGGAAAAAAGAAAAGCATCAATTATATGCTATCTACAAAATACTTTAATATAAAGATACAGATATGTTAAAAGTAAATGGATGAAAAAGATATTTATTATAAATACAAAGCAAACAACACTGGAATAGTAATATTAATATTAAACAAAGGAAACTTCAGAATCAGGAATATTATCAGGAATAAAGACTGCGATTAGATAATGAGAAAGGTGTCAATTCTCCAAGACTATCCTAAATGTGCATGCCTCTGACAACAGAGCTTCATAATTAATGAAGTAAAACAAACAGAACGGAAATGAGAAGCAAACAAATCAATAAATTAGAGTTGGGAAATTTAAGACTCCTTTCTCAGTAATTGTAAAATAAGCAGACAGATAATTATTAATACTAAGGTTATAGAAGACCTAAACAACACTATCAACAAACTTGACCTATATGAAATTTATAGAATACTCGACCCACAAGAGCAGAATAAATTCTTCTTAAGAGAACATAAAACATTCACCAAGTTTAGACTTTATTCATGGGCATAAAACCAAGTTTAACAAATCTAAAGGAATAGAAATCATATAAATTATGTTCCCCAGTCATATAACAGAATTAAAGTATAATCAATAACAAGAAAATAACTGGAAAATTTCCAAATATTTGGAGCTAAGTGCACCAAATATCTAAAAAGCCTGTGGGTCAAAAGGAAATGGGTCATGGGGGAAATTATAAAACATTATTTTCTTTAATTTATTTTTTGGCTACACCACAAGGCTTGCAGGATTAGCTCCCCTACCAGGGATCAAACCCCAGCCCCAACAGGGAAAGCACTGAGTCTTAACCACTAGACCAGACCACCAGGAATTCAAATTATAAAGCATATTAAATTGAGTTTTTAAAAAATAATGTATCAAAATTTGTGAAATGCAGCTAAGACAGTGCTTAAAGGGAAATTTACAGAAGTCTCAAATAAATTATCTTAGCTTCCACCTTAAGAAACTAGAAAAAGGGCACAAAACAGGCAAGAGCACATTTTCTGGGATAATGGAAGTGTTCTATGTATCAAGAGGGATGTGGGGCTACAACCAGGGCATCCATTGTCACACTGTATAGTTAAGATTTGGGCATTTTAACATTACACAGTTTCCCTCAATATAAAAAGAACTGTATAAAAATTATCATATCGTAGGACAGGGAGTAGATGGAAATATAAGGTAACAGAACTGTAGAAACTTGATAATTATTGTAGCTGGGTACTTAGGAGTTTATTAATTCTTCTTCACTTTGAAAGTTGTTGAAATTCTTCATAACAAAACTTTTTAAAAATTAAAAATACCATTATTATTTTTTCTGAAAAATAAATGAAGGAGAATATGGAAGTAGAGAGCATAATGGGTCTTAGAGAAGAAAAGGAAGAGGAAAAATAATATCATTTGACATAGGAAGGTGGCAGAGCAGGTAAAGAAAAGAAGACCACACAAGACCTGCTTTTGACTGACTAACGATTATGAAGGAAAGGCAGAAATAAAAAATGTCTCTGAGGTTTCTGGCTTTAGCAAAATTGGCAGAAGATGACATTTTTTATTCAAAAGGAGAACAGTTTAGAAGGAAAGATTATGAGTTCATTTTTGGAGATGGTAGGTTTCAGATGTCTATGAGACATCCAAACAGATACCAAATAAATAGATAAATGTATTAGTCTAGAGTTTAGAAGAGAGATGTGGACTGGAAATACTAACTGGAGGTTGCTGGCCCATACTTAAGATTAAAAATGTGAGTAAAGCACTTAGAATGAGATATAGTACGTATGATTTATAGAAGGTTTCTCCTATCACTGCCATTATTAATAATAATGTTAACTATCATCTCATCATCCCTTAAAGTAGTAAAAATGTATCCTCACATTAAGTATGTTTGATTTACACAGTAAGTATGCTTATCACACTTAACGGAAAAAAACAAAAAAAGGCTTGCCTGGAACATGACAACGCCAGAGGTAAAAGTAAAGTTTGACCACAAACTTTCATTTCATTAAAAACTGTTACATCTGTTTATTCCAAAACAGTGAATGCAGAAATAATGGAGGATTAAATCTCACCAATTTAATTTTCATTCTAAGTGGAATTAAAAAAATAACAATTCTCTCTCAATTTATCTTATCTCAAATTCAAAATGATTAACATATTAATAAATCTATTTCAGCTTTCAACAAACTCCAGGATGATATATTATGTGCTAGATTAATAAATAATTTGAAAGTAGAGATAGAAATCTGTTTCTTTTAAAATAAAAAAAATAACTTTATCTTTGAACACAGCTAAAATGATAATTGGCAACCCTCTTACAAGAAAAATCTAAGAACTATTCATTTCCATAATCACTCCATTTCAGAGAATTTAGCCATGATCATGAAACTGTAAAAACTCCATTCTGAAGTGAATACAATTCAGACTAATGCTACAAATTAAAATTGCTCTTATCAGTTCCTATAGAGCCTTTTCTCATACATGATAAATACAATTTGGCTTAACATTATGCTACTTTTACCTTAGAACTAATTTATGAATATATTAGTTGGGAATGGAGGAATGGAATGAAGACAAGAGGAGGAAAAACTCTTACTGAGATAATTTTATGTATGAGGCACTCTTCCAAGTCATACATGCATACTTTTTCTGATTAAATACTTACAATACCCTCATAAATGCAGGTATTATTATTCTCCCTATGCTTCACACATAAGGAAACATTAAACAACTTTCCAAGTTCACAAAGCTGGTAAGTGGTAGACCCAGAATTCCAACTCTAACTCTGTTACAGGCACTCAGGATATAACTGCAACATACATTAGCCTTTCCCAACAAATTAATTAACTAACCCTCTTGCCTCATGACCAAAATGTAGATTTTCATTTCTAACTATTTTATTGGGATATTAAATTGACTCTCCCTTGACTTTTCAAAAGTTTTCTGAATATCATATAACTTAAGTTGAAATGAAACTTCATGAGATTCAAATCTCATTCCTCTACAATCTGCACATTATAAGAATGTGAAATATAACTGAATACATTTACTGGGAGATTTAGAATATTATGTATGTTTTTGATCCCTGGTATGGTCATTACAGTACAATTTTTAAAAATTCTTTAATAGAAACTGCTATTTTTAAAAAAAGAGTAAAACGATTATGAAACTCACGTGCACAAAATAACAAGAGAACAAGGGAATAGTTCTTGGTACTGAAGACAGCATTTTAATACACGATCATCATTGTTCTCATCACTCAATCCATCTGCGAATTTAGCAAAAGCAACAATCAATAAGCACACTTAAAATCTGGGAACTGTATAAACAATTTAGGCCATATTTACAAATTGAATCATCTAAAACAAAGAAAACTTTTTAAATAAGAAGAGGAAGATGAAACACAACAAAAACAATGATTTGAAAATTCTGGATCTAGAATTCATATATTTATGGGTTTAATTAACTGACAGTTTATTAAATTGATAGTTTACTAAAACAGAAGAGAATATGCCTATTAATAAACCCAAAGGAAAGGAATGTGATCAGTAGGTTAAAATGCCATACTAGAAACCAAAAGCTATGAATTCTAGTCTCAGTTCAGTCACTTAAGAGATTATAAGCAAATTATAAGATTATATTTTGTTTCATATTAACTTAAAAGAGGTCAGCAAAATAATGAGCAATTGTTCTACCAGTAACAGAACCACTTTCATGTGTCTGCTTTTTCTTAACCTCTAAGCAATAACCAACAAAGGTCCGTCTGGTCAAGGCTATGGTTTTTCCAGTGGTCATGTATGGATGTGAGAGTTGGACTGTGAAGAAAGCTGACGGCGAAAAATTGATGCTTTTGAACTGTGGTGTTGGAGAAGACTCTTGAGAGTCCCTTGGACTGCAAGGAGATCCAACCAGTCCATCCTAAAGGAGATCAGTCCTGGGTGTTCATTGGACGGACTGATGCTGAAGCTGAAACTACAATACTTTGGCCACCTCATGCCAAGAGCTAACTCACTGGAAAAGACCCTGATGTTGGGAGGGACTGGGGGCAGGAGGAGAAGGGGACAACAGAGGATGAGATGGCTGGATGGTATCACCGACTCAATGGACATGAGTTTGAGTAATCTCTGGGAGTTGGTGATGGACAGGGAGGCCTGGCGTGCTGCGATTCACGGGGTCGCAAACCCCATGACTGAGCGACTGAACTAAACTGAACTGAAGCAATAACAATGAGAGAGAGAGATGTACAGAAGATGACAACATGGGCGCTAGGCAGAGAATACAAAAAGTAATTTATAACAAATGTTAGTATGTAGCTGATATAGTGTCCTCTGGTATTCTCCAAGTCTTAAAGCATGTAATAAATTGTGTGTGTGTATGTGTGTGTGTGAAAAGAATGTAATATGTAGAAAGAGGACCAAAGATAGCATTTTTAGAAGTCCTTACACTACCTGCCTCACAATTCCCTGGGGTACTTATTAATAATATAGAAAGAAGGACTACACCCCAGACCCATTTATGGATAAGAATCTTTGAAGCCTGGATCCAAAGATTGATTTAAGACCTTGGCAAGTCTCTTACACACTAAAAGTCAAGATATGCTGGCCAGTGAGCCTTAACTTTTTTCCCAGATTATAACCTTTTTCTCCCCTCAACTTTTAGCCTATATCACTGAGTCTTCTAAACTTTCAAATTAGAAAACTCATTCAAGCATGCAATAAACATTTTTCTAAGGTCTAAGCAGCACCAGGTCCCTATGCTTGTCAAAAGACAAGTTCTTTGGGGTCTCACAATCTCATGGCGAAGTCTAGACAAAACTCAACTGATCTCATAGCATGAACCTGAGAGACATATGATTCAGTTCTTTAACCAGACAACCAGTAAGCCAGACAGACATATTTTACAGCAGCCAATTTTCCTGCTTTTAGCTTACAAAGTAAATACCACAATAATGCAAAATGGGCAGCTCAAAATCAATGGTTAACTTTAGGAACTCAATCTGACCAACCAAAGGAGGTATAGAGCATACAGTAAGTACATTGTTCTAAAGGTATCAAAGTTCATGATTACTTGTTCTGTCACTTTTATCTAGAATACACAGGCCCAGAAGGTATACCTAAACTTATAAGAATATTAATGAAATATTTTTATCAACAAATATTTTTGAGCACTTGCTCAGGAACTGTTCAAAAATGAACAAAGACTCTGGAAACAGATGATGTGGGTTTGAATTCTTGCTTTCTCATTTACTGGACATGAAATAATGGGCCAATTGCATAAGAAGGAAGATTAAATGAGAAAATTTATATAAAACATTTGGCCCAATATATGGTGATATCAAGTGCTTAAGTAATACGTTGATTACTAAAGACTCAGCTTAACTGCATCTTAACAGCAATGACCTCTATTCACATTTGACACCAAAATAACTACTGTATAAATTATAGTTAATATGATATTTAGCATATTAATAGAATTAAAGCTTCTCAACAGCAGGCTTTGTATGCCTCATTCACTGCTGCAGCCTCAACAGTTAGAACAGTGTCTAGTACAAATATCTTGCAAGTAAATGATTCAACAAAAATGTAATAAAAGAAAATATAAAAATGATGGAACAAATGTCTGGTGTAGCAGGTGTCATTTTTACCTAATTATAAAAATAAAATAATCATAGAAAATCTGAAAAATTCCAAAAATATAAAGAAAACTAAAATATGTTATAATTTCATCAGCTCAATATATCTCTAAGTATATATGCACAATCTAAGGAACTTGGGATTGTAATCTATATTCTTTGAAATCCTATTTTTGGTTTTTTGCAAGCTAAAATGAGTTCATTACTGTCAGCAATCAATGCAAAGAAATAGAGGAAAACAAGAGGGTAGGAAAGACTAGAGATCTCTTCAAGAAAATTAAAGATATCAAGGGAACATTTCATGCAAAGATGGGCACAAAAAAGGACAGAAATGGTAGGGACCTAACAGAAGCAGAAGATATTAAGAAGAGGTGGCAAGAATACACAAAAGAACTGTACAAAAAAGATCTTCATGACCCAGATAATCATGATGGTGTGATCGCTCACCCAGAGCCAGACATCCTGGAATGTCAAGTAGAGTGGGCCTTAGGAAGCATCATGACAACAAAGCTAGTGGAGGTGATGGAATTCCAGGTGAGCTATTTCAAATCCTGAAAGATGATGCTAAGAAAGTTCTGCACTCAATATGCCAGCAAATTTGGAAATCTCAGCAGTGGCCACAGGACTGGAAAAGGTCAGTTTTCATTCCAATCCCAAAGAAAGACAATGCCAAAGAATGCTCAAACTAACACACAATTGCAATCATCTCACACACTAGTAAAGTGATGCTTAAAATTCTCGAAGCCAGGCTTCAGCAATACGCGAACCATGAACTTCCAGATGTTCAAGTTGGTTTTAGAAAAGGCAGAAGAACCAGAGATCAAATTGCCAACATCCGATGGATCATCGAAAAAGCAAGAGAGTTCCAGAAAAACATGTTTCTGCTTTATTGACTATGCCAAAGCCTTTGGCTATGTGGATCACAATAAACTGTGGGAAATTCTTCACGAGATGGGAATACCAGACCACCTGACCTGCCTCTTGAGAAACCTGTAGGCAGGTCAGGAAGCAACAGTTAGAACTGGACATGGAACAAGAGACTGGTTCCAAATCAGGAAAGGAGTACGTCAAGGCTGTATATTGTCACCCTGCTTATTTAACTTATATGCAGAGTACATCATGAGAAACGCTGGGCTGGAGGAAGCACAAGCTGGAATCAAGATTGCCAGGAGAAATGTCAATAACCTCAGATATGCATATGACACCACCCTTATGGCAGAGAGTGAAGAGGAACTAAAAAGCCTCTTAATGAAAGTCAAACAGGAGAGTGAAAAAGTTGGCTTAAGGCTCAACATTCAGAAAACTAATATCATAGCATCCGGCCCCATCACTTCATGGCAAATAAATGGGGAAACAGTGGAAACAGTGGCTGCCTTTATTTTTCTGGGCTCCAAAATCACTGCAGATGGTGACTGCAGCCATGAAATTAAAAGACGCTTACTCCTTGGAAGGAAAGTTATGACCAACCTAGATAGCATATTAAAAAGCAGAGACATTAAGCTGTCAACAAAGGTCCGTCTAGTCAAGGCTATGGTTTTTCCAGTGGTCATGTATGGATGTGAGAGTTGGACTATAAGGAAAGCTGAGCTCCGAAGAATTGATGCTTTTGAACTGTGGTGTTGGAGAAGACTCTTTTTTAAAGAGTCCCGTGGACTACAAGAAGATCCAACCAGTCCATCCTAAAGGAGATCAGTCCTGGGTGTTCATTGGTAGGACTGATGTTGAAGCTGAAACTTCAGTACTTTGGCCATGAAGAGTGACTCCTTTGAAAAGACCCTGATGCTGGGAAAGATTGAGGGCAGGAGGAGAAGTGGATGACAGAAGATGAGATGGTTGGATGACATCACCGACTCAATGGACATGGGTCTGGGTGGATTCCAGGAGTTGGTGATGGACAAAAAGGCTGGCGTGCTGAGGTTCATGGGGTCACAGAGAGTTGGACACGACTGAGCGACTGAACTGAACTAACCCAAAAGTACTGATATTCTAACTAAAAAGGGGAAATTTGGAACAGGATATGGGGAGGGAGAAGAGGATATGAAGAGACATAAGGAGAAGATGGCCATTTACAAGCCAAGAAGGCAGTCTGGAACAGATGTTTCTCTCATAGATGTCAGAAGGAGATAATCCTGCTGACACCCTGATTTTAGACTTCCAGTCTTCAGAATTGTGAGACAAATTTCTGAGTGGTTTTTTGGTATTACTTTTTAGATTCCATATATAAGTGACACATGATATTTATCTTTCTTTGCCTGAATTAATCTAAGAAATTTAGGATTGTAGTTTATATTCTTTTAAATACTATTGTTTAGTATCACATCATTAACATTTTTCAAAATTAGTATTCTCTCATTTGGCTATAGCATTATATGTAGCATCTCCAACTGTCAGACTGTTTCCAATATTTTGCTGTATAAATCATGCTGTGACGAACATTAATTATATAAATCACTGTAACTCTGATTATTTCTTTAGAATAATTGCAAGAAAGACAAATCACCTCTCCAGGCTTCATAATACACACTGATAAATTGCTCTCCTGAAAAGTTACTAATTCATATTCCCTATGCACTGAGTTGCTGTGTTCCTATCAAGTGCTGGGAAGAAGTATCTTTCTAAACTTAGGAGCAATAAAAATAAAAAAGGAAAATGCAAAAAATATAAACTAAAAATTTTTACACATAAGAAGTTAACAATATTTACAACAGCAAATGGGAAAATATTTACCTTGAACAAAAAAGGCTGACTACATGTTATTTCTTCTTTTGTGAATTACCTATTAATAATCTTTATCCATTTAGGGAAATTTAGTTTTTCTAATCCATCTGTATAACTTTCTCACATAAGAGGACACAAAAGAATTATCACCTATTTCAAACATTAAACCATTAAGCATTAGCTCAACCAATCTTCAGAGCCATATTTTCAGTCGGAGGTCATTTCCCCCCATTTTATTTATTCAGTTTCCTCACCTTTAACTTTCTCCAGGTCAGCTCAAAAAGTTCAAGTCAATCAGATTTCAAATCCTATTCTCATCATAATGCATACTACATCAAATAAGTACAATTTTGAAAAGAGTAAGAACAACACTAAAATTATGTTCAACTAAGTCTATTTATTAATAACACAGACTATTTTTATTCAATTTGTGGCATTTTTCTTTTTTAATGGAAAATGCCTGTCTAAAAAAAATACAGTTATAATACTCAATGATTAAATAAAACAAAATAATACATCTACATAAGCAATTATTAGAGTTAGTGGCAAATGTGCTCAACAGATATAAAGCATAATTAAAGACTGTTTTGTTCCTGCTTTTCTCCAAACAAGTATTTTAATTTTATTCAAAAGTCCTGAATTAAATTTTTTATAATTTTCAATTTATCATTAGAATGTAAAGTATAATTTTACTATAATAAAAATGACTAGGGATATTTCTAAAGGAGATCATAAAATCATTATCAACAGAATAAATATATTAAGTGCACTAGATTTTATATAAACAATGTTTCAAACAATCAGCTTGACAGATAACAATGATATACAAAGGATTTATCTGACAAAGACAATTACACAAATAATCTATAAAGACTAATCTATAACCTTATAACTTAAAGCACAATTTAGCAAAATTAAGACCAAATAATATAAAATTGAAGCATTAAAGGGAAGTATGGCTTTCCAGCAAGGCCCAGAAACTGAAGCAGCACAGAAGTTTGAGACCACTACTGTGATTTATCCTCCTTAATAATCCTAAAAGCATAGACTGAAGAAGTAAAAGCATCAGAAAAGCACATAAAAACTGAAAAGTCAAAAGACACATATCAAGTATCTATAAATAATAAATGTGGCCAAAAGATCTATTAGTTCTTCTAAAATAAGTCTCAAAGTCAATCTGTTGAAGGAATAGATATTCCATCGAGGACGAGTTCTTAACATCTCTATGTCTCAACTTCCTCATCAGCAGAATAGGTCTTCCACAAGTACTATAAGTTTTCAATGAGATGCTAGCTGTAAAGCACTTAGAAAAGGGTCTGGAGAATAACGGCCATACCAGTGTTATCTATTACTATCATCATCTGTACAATTATACACTAAAATGTAATTTTTATCAACTAAGAAGGAACAAACTTATGAGTAAAAAAATTCTCACCTCTTCTTAAGGATTGGAGGTTTACTGAAATGATGGCTTAGACAGAGGTTTTGTTAATTGTGTGGTTGTTTTTTTAAAAAGTCCTATCTGTTAGCATTATATACCAAAGTACTACAGGAGTTTCAGGAGTTGGGAGAGAAGGTGAAAAGGAAATGAGAGAATGAAAGAAATTCTCGCCAAAATGTTGAGAATCACTGAAAATGAGTGAAAAGCACACAGGGATTCATTGTCTAATTCTACCTACTTCTGTATTTGAAAGTTTTCATAATAGAAAAAAAGTAAAACAAAAACAAAAACATTCAATTTAATATAATGTTAAAACATGTTAGTATTTTCTTAACTCTAATAAGTGATTTTTTTTTAAGTGGTTTCCTTTAAAAGCTCTTAAACTTCAGATGATGTTCCTACTCAAAATGCATAAGCATTGTACTGGAATATACTAAGAGCTAATAATTATTTGTAAAGGGAATAAATAAGGGAATTAATGGTAGAGGCCCTTTTTCTTCAAAGATTTAAGACTAAACAGCTGTGCCAAAAGCCTTCTCAGGTTTAGTATCATAATTAGACTTATCTTAGGATAAATTCTTTCATATCTTATGGTGAATTTGGATACAGCAATCAACATAAATTCATGATATTTAAAATAATACAAATCTACATATACAAATAATTCTGAGTTGGGAATAAACAAATTTTTAAAAGAATGAAATATATCCTCTACATGTAAATATAAACTCTGCAGAGGCAACTGAGTTGCTTTACGAAGATTTTTTACCAAATAGTTATACAAAACATGAAGTATACACTTTGGTTCTAAGACTAATTTTTAAACGTCTAAAAAAACCCCAGAAAAACTAATATGCTAAAAGCAGGAGAAAAATCTATAGATCTCTATTATAAAAATACCTCCTTATTATGCTGCTAAGTCACTTCAGTTGTGTCCGACTCTGTGCAACCCCAGAGACGGCAGCCCATCGGGCTCCCCCGTCCCTAGGATTCTCCAGGCAAGAACACCAGAGTGGGTTGACATTTCCTTCTCCAATGTATGAAAGTGAAAAGTGAAAGTGAAGTCGCTCAGTCATGTCCAACTCTTAGTGACCCCATGGACCGCAGCCTACCAGGCTCCTCTGTCCATGGGATTTTCCAGGCAAGAGTACTGGAGTGGGGTGCCATTGCCTTCTCCAACCTCCTTATTATAGGTTCTGACAAACAAGAGGAAACAACGCCTATCTCTGTATTATATTAACTGCATGCAGTGGTGATTAGCAGCTTCCCTGGTAGCTCAGCAGTTAAACAAATCCACCTTCAAGGCAGGAACAGCTGCTGCTGCCAAGTCGCTTCAGTCATGTCCAACTCTGTGTGACCCCATGGACTGCAGCCCACCAGGCTCCTCCATCCATGGGATTTTCCAGGCAAGAGTACTGGAGTGGGGTGTCATTGCCTTCTCTGGCAAGGCAGGAGACACAGGTTCAATTCCTGGGTTGGGAAGATCCCCTGGAGGAGGGCATGGCAACTCACTCCAGTATTCTTGCCTGGAGAATCCCAGGACAGGCTACAGTTCACAGGCTCACACGGAGTCAGACACGACTGAAGCAACTGAGCACGCAGATGATGATTAGTAACACAGATCACTTACGGGCCTCATCACTCAGCAAGGTATTTAAAAAAAACAATCCAAGTACAGTAATACAGACAACTAGGCATATAGAACTATATAGTCACTATCTGTAAAATCACAGACCTTCTAATAAGGTCTAGGAGAAACAGAAAGTAAATTATCAGACCTCCAAAACAAGCCTAATGGAACACTCCAAAGCATCACTGTGTCCTGCCATTTCATAATGCAATACTTATAGTATTAAGTTTTGCACCATTTCCCTGCAACAAAGAGTCAGCATCTAAACAAATCTTAATCAGGAAACACCCTGAGAGGACAACACTTACAAAGTTTTTGAGATGCAAGTTGTATTGACTGACCCCATAGCTTTCTAGCTTGATTTCTGAGACTGTCATTGATGAAATGAACTGCAGGTATAGCTTTGTGCTGGGCATGTTTCAGTAATTTTCCTGCCTTCATACGATCCAGCTCTTGTACAACCACCCAGGGAATTATTAACACAAGTCTGTCAAAGCCTAAAAAATAAAAAGATTTCTTATAAGTCAACAAATATGTATTAAGCTACTAAATCGAACTGCTGTAGGAGAATTAAAAGTTTTAAAGACATTCATAATCTAAATGAAGAGATAATACATAAAAACAGGAACTAAAAACAGATACAAGTGTCAAGAGAACATTACAAAAATAAATATTAATACTACCAGAGATCAAAGAAGAGTAAGTTTAGAAGCTAGATTAACCAGTAAAGGCTCTTTCCCCCCACTTTTAACTTAAGCTGATTGTGCTGTGTACGCTTGCGCTTAACAACATATCCAAATGAAAGTAAGTTTACAGGGAGTAAAAAACTCACTATTAAAATAAAGTATTAACTCAAATAAGAAAATCAGAATCAGTTTGCTTTATAAATACCTGAGATTTCTGCTGTCATCAAAAGTCTAACAAATTTGAGATGATTCATTAGAATATTTGTGTCAATAACAATTAGAAGCTTTTTGTCTGAAGCAGTATTCGCTAGGGAAAAAAAGCAAAGAATTCACATTTGTAACACACTTGTACAATAACTAAAACTTTGTTATCACAGAACTCTGATAGCATTCTTAAGGCAATCCTTTAAACAACAAAAATGCATTTACTCCAATTCTTAAGAGAAAGAACAGTAATCAGTGTTTAATTATCCACCAGCAGAATATTGCATATTACTTATGGGTGGATTTTTAAATCATAAACTAACTTATGACAGCAGTAATTATGCTGTCAAACCCTGTACTCTTACCACTGGTGGTTATCCAGTTAGGAATGATAAGCTAATTTTAATATATTGTGAAATAACACTGAGAAGATAACTATGTATAAAAGAAAGAAAACTAATAATACTAGTACTATTTCTTCTTAGGGTCATAATAGGAACAGGTGAGTTGATTCACAGATAAACAATAAATTTGGAAAATGCAACATGAATATAATGTAGCAGTGTTACTATTTTTATAAATGCAACTCAAAACTGTATAGTAGCATACTCTGGAGGACATCTGTCATTTTCTTCTCTCAGGAGTAAGAATAATTACAGTTTTATTATATAAATAAGAAATTCAGGAATACCTTTGAGAAAATTGCACTGTTTCTGATCAGGGCTTTACAAACTCGAAACCAGTAAAAGTTATGATTAAGAGCAAGAATAACAGACTACTCATAATTCTGATTACTGCTTTTAGGTAAAAAAAAGAAGGAAAATATTTCTAACTGCCTAATAATGTGAGATATATAACGCAAATGATAACACAAATCATAGACCTGATTCCTACAGCTGAAAGAAATATACCATATTTTACTATTTCAAATGAGCACATTTTAACACTTTCAACCTAAATATTATAAAAACTAAACATAGAAAACATAGGGGTCACAAACACAGTCATATACATACAGGGTATACCAGCAGAGGAACGTGTATCATCTTCTACCATGTCAATTTCCATACTCATTAACTCTCCTGAAGGTGGAACCACAGGTAAATCCACACTTTTTCCCACACGAGCAGCATGAAGCTCTTCTACTATCTGCATCTAAATTGCAAAAGACCCACAAAAAAATATTTTGAATTATTTTCTCTGCAGATTAATAAGAAAGCAGTTAATTCTCAATTCACTTAATATGAGATAGTCTGTGGAAGTAAAAATTTTACAAAAATATGTAAGCCTATGGTAAAAATCCACAGATTTATAAACACATACAGGGTTTACAGTAAAGAATTTGAAACAGAACAGATATATGTGTATCTATAACTGAATCAACTTTGCTATACACCTGAAACTAATGTAACATTGCAAATCAACCATAGTCAAAAAAAAAATTTTTAAGCTCTTTAAAAAAAATAAAAAATAAATAAAATGGCTCTTCTGTTATTCTTATTACAACCTTAGGCAAATTATTTAAACACCATGTGTCTCAGTTTATCTACACAATAGGAATGGTAAATATCTATATCCTTTTAGTACATTTTGTAAGGATTAAGTGAAATAACATGAAAAACCTCACATAGGGTCTAATACATGAGAGACTTCCAAAATAAGTTAATTCTCATTTCCACTCTCACTTCAAAGTACTTTAGGAGCCAAATATCTGGATGATCAGCACTCTTCCTAAGATTTCTAAGATTGTTAATTAACTATCAAAAACTGAAATACAGATCTTTATGCTTTTTTCATTTCAGGGAAGTAGTTCCCTCATGTATTATAATGTAAAGAAATTAAAGTATAATCTAATTTTAGAGCAGAGGTGAGAAATCTTTCTTCTATCAAGGGGCACTGACCCAGAAGACATAAAAATATAGCTGACTGTCACAAATAAAAAGCAATCAACATGGCTTTAAAGTCTCCTTTAAACAGAAAAATACAAAGTGTTCTGTGACTCTAATTTTAATTTAGAAGCAGGGAACATAAAATTACATGCACTACTTCTATTAGGTTTGACCAGGAGATTCTAGCTGAGAAATGAAGCAACAGGTAAAAAATAAATATTATGTGTTTTCATTTTCACTGAATATTTTCCTCTTATTGCTAATTAGAAAAATTAGGCAAAAACATTAATATCATACTGTATTTTGGTAAGCTGAGGCATAAGTATGCAAAAACATAACATTAAATTAAAATTAACATTGTGAGCATAGGCTCCACGCTTTTTATTCAAAACAAACTAGAGCTTATTAAAAAAAAAAAAGGCCAAAAGGTGATTGAGTAAATGGAAATACTTTTCCAAAGGCTTTTTCAGGGCTTCATAAATACTTATATACTGAATTAAGTAGAGATATCACTGTTATTTTCATACTATAAAAGTTTTTATAATCATTATTTTTTATTAAAATAGGAACCCCCATCTTAATTTCATTAAAAATATTCAAAGTAAACAAATATATCAGTAACCTCTTGATCTGTATCTTGAATACTTTCAAGTGACACTGAAGAACATGGTGCTTCAAAAGTCTGAAATGAAAAGTAATTTTATTAATTAGTTAAGAAGCATACACCTAGAATAAGGTCTTTCAGCTGTGGCACTACTGACATTTGGAATCAGCTGATTCTTTGTTTTGGGGGTTAATACTCTTCTCACTTCAGGTAAGTAGTTCCCTGATATACTATAATGTAAAGAAATTAAAGTAGAAATCTAACTTTAGAGCAGAGGTGAGAAACCTTTCTTTTATCAAGGGGCACTGACTCAGAGGACACAAAAGTATAAATGACTGTCACAAATAAAAAGCAATCAACATGGTTTTAAAGTCTTCTTTAAATAGAAAAACACAAAGCGTTTGGGGTTGTTCTATGCATTGTAGGATGTTTAGAAGTATCTCTTCCCTCTACCCACTAGACACCTACCCTCCTCCCATCCTCGACAATCAAAAATGTCTCCATCCCTTTGCCCAAGCAATTTCAGTGCTGTAACAGAGACAGAATTTGATGTAAACAGAGTTGAAGTGAAAATTATTTATACTTCAGTTTACAGTCCAGTAAACTATGCTGTTTGGGGGTGCATGCTTCCATAAATGCAATAAAAAGAAAAACAATGAACAGGAAAAAAAAAAAAGTCTCCATCAAATCAGTTGCCAACCCACTAACAGGCAATATTGCCTCTAAATGAAAAACTGTCCCTGGAATAGAAAAGCTTCATTCTATTAAGTCATGAAACATAGTAGAAATTCTTTAAGATTTACTCATTCATATATATGCCTCCCTAAAAATACTCATATTCTAAGAACAAAATATGCCACCTTAAGAAACAGAAATAACTACATAGAAAACTATAAAACGCTGATGAAAGAAATCAAAGAGGACACAAACAGATGGAGAAACATACCGTGTTCATGGATTGGAAGAATCAATATTGTCAAAATAGCTATTCTACCCAAAGCAATCTATAGACTCAATGCAATCCCTATCAAGCTACCAATGGTATTTTTCACAGAACTAGAACAAATAATTTCACAATTTGTATGGAAATACAAAAAACCTCGAATAGCCAAAGTAATCTTGAGAAAGAAGAATGGAACTGGAGGAATCAACCTGCCTGACTTCAGACTCTACTACAAAGCCACAGTCATCAAGACAGTATGGTACTGGCACAAAGACAGAAATATAGATCAATGGAACAGAATAGAAAGCCCAGAGATAAATTCACGAACCTATGGACACCTTATCTTTGACAAAGGAGGCAAGGATATACAATGGAAAAAAGACAATCTCTTTAACAAGTGGTGCTGGGAAAACTGGTCAACCACTTGTAAAAGAATGAAACTAGAACACTTTCTAACACCATACACAAAAATAAACTCAAAATGGATTAAAGATCTAAATGTAAGATCAGAAACTATAAAACTCCTAGAGGAGAACATAGGCAAAACACTCTCCGACATAAATCTCAGCAAGATCCTCTACAACCCACCTCCCAGAATATTGGAAATAAAAGCAAAAATAAACAAATGGGACCTAATGAAACTTAAAAGCTTCTGCACAACAAAGGACACTATAAGTAAGGTGAAAAGACAGCCCTCAGATTGGGAGAAAATAATGGCAAATGAAGAAACAGACAAAGGATTAATCTCAAAGATATACAAGCAACTCCTGAAACTCAATTCCAGAAAAATAAATGACCCAATCAAAAAATGGGCCAAAGAACTAAACAGACATTTCTCCAAAGAAGACATACAGATGGCTAACAAACACATGAAAAGATGCTCTACATCACTCATTATCAGAGAAATGCAAATCAAAACCACAATGAGGTACCATTACACGCCAGTCAGGATGGCTGCTATCCAAAAGTCTACAAGCAATAAATGCTGGAGAGGGTGTGGAGAAAAGGGAACCCTCTTACACTGCTGGTGGGAATGCAAACTAGTACAGCCACTATGGAAAACAGTGTGGAGATTTCTTAAAAAACTGGAAATAGAACTGCCATATGACCCAGCAATCCCACTTCTGGGCATACACACCGAGGAAACCAGATCTGAAAGAGACACGTGCACCACAATGTTCATTGCAGCACTGTTTATAATAGCCAGGACATGGAAGCAACCTAGATGCCCATCAGCAGACGAATGGATAAGGAAGCTGTGGTACATATACACCATGGAATATTACTCAGTCGTTAAAAAGAATTCATTTGAATCAGTTCTAATGAGATGGATGAAACTGGAGCCCATTATACAGAGTGAAGTAAGCCAGAAAGATAAAGAACACTACAGCATACTAACACATATATATGGAATTAAGAAAGATGGTAATGATAACCCTATATGCAAAACAGAAAAAGAGACACGGAAGTAAAGAACAGACTTTTGAACTCTGTGGGAGAAGGTGAGGGTGGGATGTTTCGAAAGAACAGCATGTATATTATCTATGGTGAAACAGATCACCAGCCCAGGTGGGATGCATGAGACAAGTGCTCGGGCCTGGTGCACTTGGAGGACCCAGAGGAGTCGGGTGGAGAGGGAGGTGGGAGGGGGGATAGGGATGGGGAATACGTGTAACTCTATGGCTGATTCATGTCAATGTATGACAAAACCCACTGAAATGTTGTGAAGTAATTAGCCTCCAACTAATAAAAAAAAATTTTTAAATAATAAATAAAATATCATCACACACACACACAAAAAAGAAAGAAACAGAAATAACCACAGCAAAGATAAAAAGAATACTGGGCCTTGGTGGTGGGAAATTTTCATCCATGAGTAAATGAACCATTTCTAAAAGTGAACCATTTCTAAAACCATGTCTAAAAAATGACAAAACAACAAAAGAAACTCAGAAGATTATTATATGGCTGAGGGAGAAGACTGAAAATGTATGGGTGTTTTATTTTTTGTCTCCCAGCAAAGACTGAAGATCTCTCTAATTTCAGTTTTTCACTGGCACTTTCGGTGAGTGGCTGAGATTTACCCAATCCTACATACAGGTGACAAGGAACTTAACTAAGCCTCTACTAAACCAAATCATCTTCTAAGAATTCTCCAAGATAACACCAAACACACATGTATTTTAGAAGAAGCTGGATATAAACTGCAGACTCTCTTTAAAAAAGTGTATCCTATGTTGCTTTGTTGGGAATTGAGCTTCTACCCTAACTTTCCAGTATCAATCTTCACACAATACAATACCACACACATCACACACGTAGACCCGTTACAGCTGTACTCTCCCAAGACCCTGGGTTCTATAATGCCTTCTCCACCTGACTTTAAATCTCACTAGAACTTTAGATTCTCTTCAGCTAAGGAGTGCCAACCAAGCTAGAGATTATTATAGAACTTCCTGCAACTTCTGACATTCGAAGTTTTTTCATTCTTTTACTTAGGTCACTACTACCCTTCACTCTCTTTGACTATAAGTCACTTTCAGTGATTTCAAAAAACTTTCTATCAACTTCAAATCCTTATTATAAAAGAAAGTCTTAGAGGGCATTTAACTTTGCCTTCCCCCTTCTATGTTTTATTAAGTCCATGGATTGGGATAAAGCCTTCCCTGGAGATGATAAAAGAGAGTAACAACAATGGCTTTATCTGCTGGAGTGATTTCAAACTAAAAACCTGATTATTCAGTGGCTCTGTCCTATCTACAAGATAAAAAAACAGTCTTTCCCAGGAGAGATAAAGGAATCCATTGCCTAGACCCTGGCTTCCTCTCCAACTTCCTCTCACATAGATTCTCAACACATCTCAAGTCAAACTAAACAACATAAATGCTCACGTATGCCTGTGCCATGCAATCTCACAACTCTGGGCCACTACACAACTGATCATTTTCCCTGGCAGGACAACACTTCTATTCTTTGCTCTACACATTTTTCAACACCAAGCTTAAGAATCTCCAAGCTTAAGAGAATCTCTTAAGAATCTCTTAATGAGCCCTTCCTTAACTCACTTCCAAATTTATACTAACACGAGCCAAATTCCCAGGGCTCTAATATTTTCTTCACTGTATCTGCAATTGTATTTGTTTACTAATCTACCTCTCTGGGAACTTCTTGAGGGTAAAAGTGTCTTATTCAAACTCTAAATGCCTAAAAAATAATAGGTACCTTTAATTAATGTTTAGATAAACTGATGAATTTCTACCCCAAAGACTGATAAGAATTAAGTTGGATACCATTTATAAGTGGCCTATAAACAGTAAATCTCTAGAATCTTAGTTCACAATGGTGAGGGGAGAATGCAAACTGAAAAGGGTCTATAACAAAGAACTGTAAGCCTAGGGAAAAAAGAAGTCACTTTCTCCTAGGAAAGCGTAACAGGATCACTGAATACAAAAAAATACAATTACTTCTTTGTAAACTCACTATTTTAGGAAGACAATTATCCATTGAGGAATTTATGAGGAAAACAAATATAATATTAAGATGATTAGCTACTGTCACTAATAATGGTAACAATAACATATTCAAGATAAGAACAATATTTACTTGCTGCTCCTGCGTCTAAATGACTTTCAGTCAGACAAGACTGCTATCAAAGGAATATAAAGAGTTTTAATTCCAATAATTGAAAAGTAATCATGCAAAAACTGCTTCCCCTACAACTACATGCTATGTACCTTGTTTGGTTTTTGTAATAATTCTAAACAGAGAGCAAAAAAGTGTGTAAGATACATCTCATACTGTTCATTAGAGATACAGCACCAGGGGAATACCAAACCATGATACAAAGATGTTCAGTGAACAAACTGGAAAACTCAGATTCCTTTCTTGCATTCTACTCTAGAGAACTGGTTATACAGCACAAGAGGAAAACTGAAGCTTTCCTTTAAGAAAGCAATAAAAAGAACAAACTCAATTTTTTCCTTCTTTGGACCCCTTCAAGTTCAGTGAAAAAGAGTATTCTTAAAAAAAAACAAAACAGAGTACTCTTTCTCAAGCTCTTCTGGCCCCCCTAGTTACAATCCCTCCATTTTTCAAAGGGAGTATCTTATACAACACTGTACAGTCTTGATTCCTAAAAAGAGGTAAGCTCCACCACTGCTGTTTATAAGCAGTCTCTAAATTTCAGAGCTTCTAAAGTTCCAAAGTTCTAAAAGTTCTCCTAAAGATAAACAAATTTATTTGCCATAGAAACAAGGCTATTGCAATTAGGTTTTCAAATTAGTTCACAAATGCTGATTTACTACATAATTTAGAAGCAAAAATAGATGTGCCAAGCTTTCTAGCCTAGATCTCTGTATACATAGTTCCCTCTGTCTGGAACATTCCTGCTTCTCCCATCTCACTCTACCTTGTCTTCACCTGAATAACTCCTATTCAATCTTTAGTTCTCAGTTTACATGTTATCCCCTCCAGTAAATCTTACTGAATTAATCCATCCAAGGCCATGTTAATACCACGCTATGTGTTCCCATATAAGGTGATTAAGTATTTGTCAGACTTGAGGTGGCTGTTTCTGTACCTCCTCATGTAAGAAAGTCTTTGAAAACGATGACTGTGATTGTGGTACCTGGCATACAGAGCACTCAAAAGAATAATTTATTAGAGCAACAGCTATTTGGAATATTAGCCCCGGAATTGTCACACCTGGAGTTAGAGAAAACTGTCATAGTACTTTTCTGATAGGACTATCCATAACTGCTGCTTCTGTATTTTTACACAATCCCTTCTATTTTGGGTCCCTGATAGTTGCCAGGATAGTTTCTTAAGGAAGTTGGAATTTACATAGTAAAATAAAAGAACCAACATATCTTCCTGCTAAACAGAATCTGCCTTTTACGATCATTATCTATAACAGAAACAACTCGAACCTAACTATGTTTAAACTCTTTACTAAGGTCTGTATTCATTTTGCACTATCTTACCTGGGTTAGGTTTTCACCAGAACTTAAATCATTAATTTCTTGATGCTCATGATATTCTCCTTCCCACTCATGGACGGTCTGCTTATTTGTGGAATCTGAAAATAAATATTCACTTCTGTGCCTTGTAAACTTTAATGAAAACTGGGAGCCTTCTGGGCATTCTTTTTTCTCCTGTTTAGTCTTTAACTTGTTAGAACGTAAAGTGAACACATTTTCTTGTACAAGATTCTGGAGGGTATTGCGGGATTTTACTGGGATTTTGAAGTTAATCCTTCTCCTTCTAGATTCAAAGGGTTCCTTAATTATCTTGTTGGAATTATAATCCTGAGAAAGTTGGATTCTCTTGCATTTCTCCGAAGCACATTTTTCAGAACTGTCTCTAAATTTATTGTCCCTTTCTTTCTTGAATTCCTTCATCTTCTCCCTCTGAGCAAGTAAATGAGGCCCTTTTTCTTCATTTGCCTGACCCTCAGCTTTTGGTTTCTCATCTCTGGCCACTTTAGGACAGCTAAAGTTTTCAATTCCATGGTCCAGCTTACTCTTAACATTTGTCAATTTAGTATCTTTAACTTGAAAATCTACATATTTACTTATATCTTTTTTAATTCCATTTGAAGGAGGACTCTGTGAAATAATCTGATTATTATTTGAATATGATGTTTCCTGGAGTGTAACAAGCCCTTGGGATGAAGAACCAATTTTTGGTCTCTTTCTTGGAGGGTCAGTTTCTACATTCAGTCTGTAAAGCAGCACAGAAAATTAGGTAATTACAATTAAACATAACACATAATATTGCACTATATCATTTTAGTTAGGAAATGAAAGAACTGGCCTGCTATGAACTTCATTAAAAGCAAGAAATAACTACAGTATTAATAAAGTGGAAAGGATTACTCAATAAATGGTGTTGGAATAACTGATTTGTTATTTGGAAAAAAAATTTTACAGATTTATATAACATCAGATGATATAACCCCAAACAGATTAAACATTCAAGTGCAAAATAATTATTATTTCTGCTATACTTCATATTAAATACTTAAAAACCACAGAAGAAAAAGGGAATATTTATCAGATTTCTTAATAAAGAACTTCCTAAACTTAACAGCAATGGGAAAAATATCACAAAAGAAAACAGTAAATGTAAATGACTACGGTAGTACATTAAAAAATAATAAAAGAACTGGGAAATGGCATATGCTACAAACGTGACAGCTTATTAGCTTCAGTAAATAAAAATCTCATCAAAAAGTACTAAGGCTCTAGAATAAGACATGAACAGAAAACCAATGAATTTAGAAAAAGGGAACAGTTAGTAGACATTTTTGGGAGAAGTGTTTGACTTCCCTAGTAGTCACAGACGTGCTAATTGCAATGTACCATTTTCTTCTATCAAATTAGTCAAGATTGTTAAATAACACTAAATACTGGCAAGAGGTTGTTAAATGGACCCCCTCCTATGTTGCCAGTGGAAATGCAAAATGATATAACAGTTCCTCAAAGGAATTTGATATTATAATTAAGAATTCTAAAAACGTTCTTATCTTTTAACTTCTTAGCAATTCCCACTTTAGAAATCTAAGGAGAAAAAAGCTAAAAATAGACTGAAAATAATAAGATATTCAATTCAGGATTATCTATAAGAGCAAAAAGTCAGGTACAAGGTAAATGCTAAAATTTTGGAAATGAATAAGAAACATGTCATTCTACCGAATACAATATACTATCATAGTCATTTCGAAGGATGTTTATGCAAAATTTTCAAAGACATACAAAATATACTGGTATACTATTAAGCAGAAAACAAGCATGGCATAAATCTGTATACACAAGATTATCTCAACAGTTTAAATAATTATAGTAAACAAGTCAGAAAAAAAGTACTAGAATGCTAGCAGCAACAATAGCTAGAGGTGATAACATTTTCTTGCACAACAAAACTAGATATTACTCTGTAGTCAGAAAGAAAGGGGGAAAATTTTGATGAGCCACAATCTATTAATTTATATCAGGAAATTCCTGAATGCCTTTTAAGTGCCTGTCATTCTGCCGGACACTGGGAGGCAGTGGAGGACACATCAAATATAGTCCTTACCCCTCACTAATTTACCGTCCAGCAGGGTACAAAGAGACTGGAAATAAGTGACTTCTCAAAGAATTAATTATGGCAAGAGCAAACTATAAACATCTCAGAGTTTCCATAGGAGTTTCACCTGAGTCTTCACCTGGTTTTATTTTCTTTGCTCTTTCTACAAAAAGATTGCCTATCATTATTTACCTGTTAATAAATAGCAGTAAGATAAAACTTTAATAGGGCCCTGTTTGGCACTTATTAGCATATCATATAAAATATTAACTGTAGTAAAGAAAAATCAGAAAAACAACAAATGAAAGAAAATTTTAATAGGACCCTCCAGTTTTCTGAGCATTTTAAAATTCCTATTTGTTCTTCTCAACAGTCCTGTGTGGCATATTCCGTAACAATCTATGCACCATGGTCCATATGGTCATTAACTAATGGAAACTCAGCATTATAATACCTTTAATTATTCCTACTATTTTCCCAAGCCACAATCTGTTAAATTAACATGGTTTTAGAGCCAAATCAATTCAATAAGCTACATATTCTCTTCATGGGTAATATGCAAAATAATTTATCCAAAATTATTAAATCAACCTCATAACCTCTTCTATTACTATATGAAATGAAGTTATGTATCTTGTAAGGGTGTGTCAAAATCAAATTATTTGAGATGCAAATTAACATTTTAGTTGAAAGTACTATTTACAAAGTATAGAACTCTGATAAGATTTTTTATTTCACTCAACTTTTTCTTAAATTTAAACAAATATTAAGAAAATCATGTCTGTGATTTAGCTATAAATATGTGCCTACAAAACAGTATTATACAAAATACAGGATTCTGCAAATCTAAAAATTCAGTCTCACAATTCAAAGCTAAAAAATATACCAAGAAAAAGGGAAAATTTACCTTTTCAGTTCTTGTCTTCTTTTCATATTACAGCACAGAATATCTGCAGGATCTGATTTCTGAAAGAAAAAAGGCATCAGGAAATATAAATTGTGAACTGAGGAAAGATGCTGGGAGACAGTATTTTTCCACACCTATATGTTAGTGAATACGTTAGAGACAGCCTGGGACCTGGGACCCTTTACTGTAACTGCTGCAACGCTTGCACCTGGACACACCTCTCCTCCAGCAACAAAATACAAAGAAACTATGAGACTAAAAATAACTGTGTGCATGCTCAGTTGGGGCAAATTATGAACAGATACAAAAAGACCAAAAAACTGCTACTCATGAAGAGCCAGGAACAAAAAGCAGGGTACTGAGCATGCCCCCTGCAGTCACCACCACCAGAGGGTGGGCAAAACACCTCACCCTTCCAGCCCTAAGCCTGTGCACACCCCTAACTTCACCCCATGTAACAAGCCAGAGCCAAGATGGCAGAGAGGGAAGGTGCCACCAACAGTGCACGTACCAGCTGCTGGTGGGGACCATGACACCCAGGCAGACAGGAGGAGCCCCCGAGCAATGGGGTGGAACACAGTGGGGAGCGAGGGGGGAGAAGGAGAGGCTGGACGGGACCGGTGCCCTCCAGGAGAAGCTGGGGGAGAGGAGGGGCTCCCAGGCCTTGAGAGGCACACTTACCTCAAGGGGGTCAGCGGGGACGGGGAGAGACCTTCAGAGGTCAGAAGATCAGGAGAACGAACCTGGAACCTACTCAACCCTGGGGAGCGTGCTGAGGCCAGGGGTCCGATCCTCTGTACTCTGGGGCCAGAGGCATTCCCGAGCCCCTCCAGGCCAGGCTAAGCTTAGGCAACCTGCACCCCACCCCCATCCAGGGCCTTTATCTGCAGCAGGGGCCCTGAGCATAGGGCCCACCCCCACCTAAGCCCTGCCCGCCAACAGCCAAGACTTTTTCCAGCTTTTGTTCTCTTCTCTTTTTTTTTTCCTATTGCAGTTCTGTTTTACCTTCCAGTGGTTGTTTCGCTTCTATTTTTATTTTTTCTAATATATGTTTTAGTTTTTAAAATTTCACTTTTTGTTGTTGTTCTTGCTCTGTGTGGCTTGTAGGATCTTGGTTCGTGGGCCAGAGGACGGGCCTGAGCTCCTATGGTAGGAGGGCTGAGTCTGAACCACCAAACTAACAGAGAACCTCAGACTCCAGGGAATATTAATTTCAGTAAAGTCTCTTGGAGGTCCACATCTCAACACCAAGACGTAGCTCTACCTGACTGCCTGCAAACTCCAGTGCTGGAAGTGTAGTGAAAGTCGCTCAGTCATGTCCAACTCTTTGTGACTCCATGGACTGTAGCCCACCAGGCTCCATGGGATTCTCCAGACAAGAATACCGGAGTGAGTAGCCATTCCCTTCTTCAGGGATCTTCCCAACCCAGGGATCAAACATGGGTCTCTTCCATTGTAGGCAGATTCTTTACCTCTGAACCACCAGGGAAGCCCAAATCTCATGTCAAACAACTAGGAAGACAGAAGCGCAGTCCCACCCACCAAAAATATGTGACCCAAGTTACAAACAAAGAAGCACAATAAAAACCTACAAGACCAAACAAATGAAGAGGAAATAGACAACTTACTTGGAAAAAAAAACTTATGATAGTAAAAATGATCCAAAAACTCAGAAACAGAATGGAGGCACTGGTCGAGAAAATATAAAAAATGTTTAACAAAGACTTAGAAGAACTAAAGAACAAGTAAACAGAGATGAACACAATAGCTGAAATGAAAAATACACTAGGAGGAATCAATAGCAGAATAACTAAGGCAGAAAAATGAAAAAGTGAAATGGAAGACAGAATGTGGAAATAACGGCCAAGGAACAGGATTAAAAAAAAAAGAATGAAAAAAATTAAAGACAGACCCAGAGAACTCTGCAACAACACTAAATACACTAACATTTGAAATACTGAGTCCTAGAAGAAGAAGGGAAAAGAAATGGTCTGAGAAAATATTCGAAGAGACTATAGTCAGAAACTTTCCTAACATGGGAAAGGAGATAGCTACCCAAGTCTGGGAAGTATAAAGAGACCCATGCAGGATAAACCCTAGGAGAAACACACCAAGACACATATTAACCACAAAATCAAACACAAAGATCAAACACAAAGAAAAAAATATTAAAAACAGCATGGAAAAAAAATACTAAAAACAGAAAAAAAAATGACATACAAAGGAATTCCCATAAGGCTCTCAGTTGATTTTTCAGCAGAAACTCTCCAGGCCAGGTCGAAGTGGCAGGATACTGTTACAGTGATGAAAGAAAAAAATCTACAACCAAGATTACAGCCAGCAAGGATCTCATTCAGATTCGATGGAGAAATTAAAAGCTTCATAGACAAGCATAAGCTAAGAGAATTCAGCACCACTAAGCCAGCCTTACTTACTCAAGGATTTTAGCCTTCTGATTAAGTTAGTGTCCTTGGCTCAATGGTAAAGAATCTGCCTGCCAATGCAAGAGATGCAGGTTCAATCCCTGGGTCAGGAAGATCCCCTGGAGAAGGAAATGGCAACCTACTCCAGTATTCTTGCCTGGGAAAAACCACGGAGAGTGGAGCCTGACAGGCTACAATCCACGGGGTCACAAGAGTCGGACTCGACTTAGGGACCAAACAAAGCCAGCCTACAAAAGATGCTAAAGGCAATTCCCTAGGCAGGAAACAAAAGAGAAGACAACCCACAAAAGCAAACCCAAAATAGCTGCTACCCACTCCAGCATTCACCTGGAGAAACCCCATGAACAGAGGAGCCTGGTGCACTACAGTCTATGAGGTTGCAAAGAGTCAGACAGGACTGAGCACCTAAGCACAGCACAGCACCATTTACAACAGCCAGGACACAGAAGCAACCCAGACATCTATCAACAGAGGAACAAAGAAGACGTGGTACATATACACAATGGAATATTACTCAGCCATAGAAAGGAATTAGATTGAGTCATATGCAGTGATATGGATGAACCTAGAGTCTGTCAAACATGGTAAAGTAAATCAGAAAGAGAAAAACAAATATCGTACACCAATGCATATATATGGAATCTAGAAAAATGGTATTGATGAACCTATCTGCAGGGCAGGAATAGAGATGCAGACACAGAGCACGGACTTAAGGACACAGTGGGGAAGGACAGGGTGGGGCACACTGAGAGAGTAACACTGATATATATACACACTACCATATGTAATGGCAGAAAGTGAAGAAGAACTAAACACCCTCTTGATGAAAGTGAAAGAGGAGAGTGAAAAAGTTGGCTTAAAGCTCAACATTCAGAAAACTAAGACCATGGCATCCAGTCCCATCACTTCATGGCAAATAGATGGGGAAACAGTGGCTGACTATTTTTGGGGGCTCCAAAATCACTGCAGATGGTGACTGCAGCCATGAAGTTAAAAGACACTTACTCCCTGGAAGAAAAGTTATGACCAACCTAGACAGCATATTAAAAAGCAGACACATTACTTTGCCAACAAAGGTCCGTCTAGTCAAGGCTATGGTTTTTCCAGTGGTCATGTATGGATGTGAGAGTTGGACTGTGAAAAAGGCTGAGCACCGAAGAATTGATGCTTTTGAACTGTGGTGTTGGAGAAGACTCTTGAGAGTCCCTTGGACTGCAAGGAGATCCAACCAGTCCATCCTAAAGGAAATCAGTCCTGAATGTTCACTGGAAGGACTGACATTGAAGCTAAAACTTCCAATACTTTGACCACCTGATGCGAAGAGCTGAGTCACTTGAAAATACTGGGAAAGATAGAAGGCAGGAGGAGAAGGGGACGAGAGAGGATGAAATGGTTGGATGGCATCACCAACTCAATAGACATGAGTCTAAGTAAACTCCGGGAGTTAGTGACGGACAGGGAAGCCTGGCGTGCTGCAATTCATGGGGTCGCAAAGAGTTGGACACGACTGAGTAACTGAACTGAATTGAACTGAACCATATATAAAACAGATATCTAGTGGGAGGCTGCTATATAGTACAGGGAACTCAACTCCATGCATGCTCTGTGATGACCCAGAGGGGTGGGATCGGGGGTGGGGTGGGAGGGAGGCTAAAGAGGGAGGGGATACTGTATACATATACCTGATTCATGTTGTTATACAGCAGAAACTAATACAACATTGTAAAGCAATTTTACTCCAATTTTTAAAAAATATATTTAAAAAAGAAACAAGGCAGCTCCCACCTCAGTGAGTGAGAACGCAAAGGAAACTGTTCCTTGATCTCACTCTCCCCATTGCAACAGGCACCCCAATGAAATCTTACCTGAACTTCTTATCTGGCATCTGATCACTTTCTATTGACTATGGGCAGGCCAAGAACTCTGGTCAGTATCAGGTTGACACAATAATTTTCTTAATCCTTGCAATAATCTCGTGAGACAGATATTATTAGTATCTCATTTTACAGACAAAGCACCCAAGGCTCAAATAGATCAAAATATCCTCAACATTACAGAGCAAGTTAGTCGCAGAGCCATGATCTGAAACCAGATTTCTCTTTCTCATCTACCACCCTCTCTCTCTACGGGCAGAGGGCTAGACACAATAAAAAGAACAGAGAAAGAAGATAGTCCCTGTCCTGAAGAACTCAGAGTAAAGCAGTCTCTGTCCTAAAGAACTCAGAGTAAAGCAAAAGGCTAAAGTAAAAAGAAGTAGAAGGATATATAGAATAAACAATAAAATAAAGCAGAACAATAAACAGTAAGTTGTAAAAGAGTTTAAAGGATCAAAACCCAAAAGTTGGGATGTACCAAGGAAAAAAAGTAGGCCAAAAATATGCTAAAGATTGAGCATATATTGAATAAAGATGAATGGGTAAAAGAAAAAGGCATTCTCCATTAAAAACGCTTAGGAATTCTAAGAAGCTGGAGATGGCTGGTGTAAATTCAGCAGAGAGAAAATAAACCAGCCTACCCAGAAGGGCTGTTTTGAGGAAGAAGAAAAATGAAAACTGGATACTTAAGGTATGACCAAATTTAAAAGGGTGTAGACTCTTTGTGACCCCATGGACTATACAGTTCATGGAATTCTCCAAGCCAGAATACTCGAGTGGATAGGTGTTCCTTTTCCAGGGGATCTTCCCAAACCAGGGATCAAACTCAGGTCTCCCGCATTGCAGGCAGATTCTTATCAGCTGAGTCACCAGGGAAACCCAAATGATAAACTAAAAAAGTAAGTGAAGATTTTTCAACAGAGGAGAAATATGGTGAAATCAGTGTTTTAAGAAGGTTAATACAGCAAGAATTGCAACAGCAGTTCCATTATGTGAAAACAAACTCTTAAAAACCCAAATCTGCTTTCATGGAACTTTCACAACTATTTTCTCTTGTTACCTACAACAACTGTGCAGCAATCTTCATATACTCCTAACTCTTCACTTGAACATGGTGAGCACCTTGCAACCATTCATGTACCAGGTTGATGTGTTTAGTCTGCTGTCACTGTTTCATATTATTTGGCAGACAGTGGAAAAAAATCTGGACTTCACTTTGTTGCTGCAAACAATTTTGTGTCCTTTCACAAGTCACTTAACTTTCTGGATCTCAATTTCTGAATCTGAAAATGCAAACACTATCTCTGCCCTGGTGACTTCAAAATGAAATTGTAAAGACAAATTTAACCAAATACAGGAAAAGATTTAAAAATTGTCTAAATTTATATTCATGTTGTCTAATCCCACACACAAAGAAAGAATTTGATAAATGCTTTTTGGTGAGTAGCAGGAAAAAGTTGGTTTTCCATCTATCGGCTACCAAAAAGTAAGTATAATATCAAGAAAAAATTAATGGAAAAATAGTAGGGGAATTTATCTCATAAAGCTTTTAATTGTACATTAAAACTTTAATATCATTTTTAGAGTTAGTTACAGTATCTAAATACTCACCAGTTTTCTCTTCTCCAACAACACTGATCTTATAGAGCAAGTTGAACTAGTAGAATTTACTGATGGTTTTTTCTCTCCCTTATCCTAAGAATGTCATTTGGAAAAAAGGAAAGAAAAGCACAAAATAAAGTACAATGTAAGACAGCATTCTTTTATCAATGTTTTTATAAATCAAGATCGCTTCTGCATTAATAAGAAGTTTCAGAGGAGAACACTGTTTATTTATTTATTTAGCTGCATTGGGTCTTTGTTGTTGCGCATAGGCTTTCTCTAGTTGCGGAGAGCAGGGACTATTCTCTAGTTGCGGTAGGAGAGCCTTCTCGTGCAGTGGCTTCTCCTGTTGCAGAGAACAGGCTCTAGGTGTTAGGGCTTCAGTAGCTGCAACACCCAGGCCCAATAGTTGTGGTGCACAGGCAGCAGTTACGGCTCTCAGGCTCTGAAGCAAGTGGGCTCAGTAGCTGCAGCTTACAGGCTTAGTTGCTCTTTGGCATGTTGAATCTTCCCGAACCAGGGATTGGAACCGTGTCCCCTCCATTGGCAGTTGGGTTCTTATCCACCGTACCACTGGGGAAGTCAGGAACAATGTTTAAAGGCATACAAACATTGGTAAGAGGAAAGGAGACTTAACTAGAAATCAGAAGATCTAAGTGCTCTAGGAATGAGATAGGATAGAAGTGGGCTTCTCTGGTAGCTCACATGTTAAAGAATCTGCTTGCAATGCAGAAGACCTGGGTTCAATCCCTGAGTCAGGAAGATCCCTTGAAGAAGGGAATGGCTACCAACTTCAGTATTCTTGCCTGGAGAATTCCACAGACAGAGGAGGCTGGCGGGCTACAGTCCATGGAGCTGCAAGAGTCAGAAGTGACTGAGTGACTAACACTTTCACTTTTTCACTTTCACTTGGGATAGAGGTAATATAGCAGAAAGTTACAGACAGCTCACATAAGGACACTGGGAAGTGGTACTGCCATAGTGATACTTAGTCTTCTACAAAGCAAAACAATATACCCACTTATTTTTTCAGTGGATCCTGAATTCAACAGACCCAGGACAAATGTACTTCAAGTACCTACCGTGTATCAAAGACATTTTTCTAGACAGTGAGAACAGGTTAGTGAAAAAACAATAAAAGTCCCTGCTGTCATAGAGGTTACACCTACTGCAGGTTTAACTTACAAATAAGTAAGTAATATACTTAGTGTGTCAGATGATGCTATTAAAAAAATAATAATAATAGAGCAGAGAAAAGGGTCAGGAAGGGCTGGGAGGCAAGGGTGAGGCTGTTGCAATTTTGAACAAAGTAGTCAAAATGGGTCCCCACTGGTAATCTGACATCTGAGCGGAGACCTAATGAAACAAAGGAACAAACCCTGTGAGTATCTAGGAAAAGTTTTCAAGTTAAAGGGAGTAACAGCAAGCACAAAGCAGGAATGTGCCTGGCTTACTGGAGCAACAATAAGGAAGCCAAGAAGTGGAGAAAACAAAGGGAGAATGAGATGGAGATGAGATGGTGACAGTCACGTGTTTCCTGTCCCAGCAAGGACATTAGCTTTTTCTCTAAAGTGGAAAATCACTAGAAAATATTAAGCAGAAGAGTGACATGATTTAACATTTTAATAGGATCACTCTGCCTGTTACGTTGAGAACACAAGAAGGCAAAGGTAGAAAGCAAGCTGTTTGCCTGGATCATGGTGATAGCAGTGGGAGTGGTAGTCACACTCAGCTGATAGATGGGACGCAGGCAGAGCATGATGACCAGGGTTTTGGTCCAAGCAACTTAAAGAATGTAACTGCAATTTACCACATTAAGAAAACTGAGGCTGGGCACTTACAAGAATATAGTTTAAGAGGAGAAAGAGCCAAAAAGAATACTGCCAAGCCTCAGTTTCTTCATTTGTATAATTGGGATAATAATAGTACCTACCTCATAGAGTTGAGAGGAATAAATAAAATAACGTAAGTAAAGAAAAACAAATGTAAGGAAAGTCCTTTCTGACTCTTTCTCCCTCAGAAGAACAAAATATTTACATAACTTGTTTTAAAACTGAGGTGTATTTTTTTCATCATGCAAAAATAAAACTTTTAAACAGGGTATCTTTAGATCAATAAGTCAAAATTCTTACTTCATCAATATTGGATGATGGGGTGGTGCCTTTTCTCCGAGACTTCTCCTTTTTTCCACAAGATTCTTTGTTGGACATTTTGCAAAGCTAAAATAAACATCAAAAACACATTATGTGTGTGGGTTTGTTTGTTTTTTTTAAATCACTGCCATAACAAAAACATTAGAAATCGTACTTTTTTCAGTTTCTTAAAGATTGGAGTTTTATAAAATAATTTGTGTATTTTACTGATTCTCAACATGATAGGATTGTCTCATTGTTCCACTTTACTTATATTCTGCCTCATGATCTGTTCCCTTCCATCAGTGTGGGGATGGTGATCTTTTAAGAAAGACTCTCAAAAGTATGCCTTTAAGGCAAACTTCCCTTTCTAGCATCACATTCCCATTTTCAATTGCCTGCAGGACTATTATACTTTGCCCCACCCACACCTCAAAACCCATTAGTGATTAAGTCTTCCTTTTCTCAACACACCCTCCACATCTCATTGAGTGAGACGCTGGGCAAAACACACACATTTTCTGAGTCCTAGCTCCACTATATGTAAACTAGAGATAACCCATCCGAGAGGGTTTTTTAAAAACTCAAATGAAACTATGGATGTAAAAGCACCTTGTACAAGACAGTACACAGTAGAGTCTAAAAAAATACTGGCTTCAGCAACTGTCTTTCTGCTAGACACTGAGCTTCTTGAAGAGTACACAGTATTGAAATTTTAGGAGGTGTTCATAAATGCCTTCTGAGTAAATGAGTAGGTGAATTTTTCTTTCCCAGAATAGTGACTGTTCATTCTGAGTCACTTCCAACTCTTGCTCCTTGCAGTCCCTCTGTCCATTTCTGATCCCAGTCTCCCTTTTCTAGCCTGGGTCTGGATCAAGTCTGTACTGTTGTTAGTGACAAAAAGAAAAAGAAAGAAGGAAAACTACACACAGTCATCCCCAATGGTTATAAGCACTTCAAAGATAGTATATATAATCAGCCTGTACTGGAACACAGAGGCCAGAGATTGGGAACATCACCAGATTTGCTGAGGCAAGAAGATATAAAGAGGTCCATCCACAAGCAAAGTCCAAAGGAGAGTTTATTGCTGCTAGTGATGTGTACAGCACTTCCATGTGACACAGAGACGGTAAAGAATGAGCCTGCAATGCAGGAGACCAGAGTTCGATCCCTGGGTCAGGAGGATCCCCTTGAGAGGGAATGGCAACTCACTCTAGTATTCTTGCCTGATAATCCCATGGAAAGAGGAGTCTGGCAGGCTACAGTCCATGGGGTCGCAAAGAGTCAGACATGACTGAACAACTAACACACACACACAACACACACACACAGAGTGATAAGTATTGATGCTAAGAACATAACAAAGACTACCAAGCAATTACAAGTACACCTGGTCAAACATGATCACAGTAAGTGAAGTTCTATAAAAGAATGATCAATTACACTAAATCAAACTTGTAGAATGTTTTGAAGAATACGGAAGAAGGAAAATACTGAGACCAGAAATCTAATAAATAAAAATTAATAAAATAGTCAACATATACTTCTACGGACAGATTCTAAATTACCCAGAAATTTTGCCTTTTAAGATAATTCATGGCAACAATTAAATTCACAGTTAAGCTTCCAGATTACAGGAATAATCTTCATTTTTCTTTCTTGTTCCAAGGATCCCATTCCATGGGGAGAAAGGTATAAGGAAAAACAATAACTTCCATGAAATAAATTGCTTAGAGGCAATGGGCTGGTTATTTTACCTTTTACAATTTAAACCCTTTCATGTTGTGCTTTGAACACACACAGACACACACACACACACACACAAAACCAATTTGAATCTATTATCCCTAAGACAATCATAAAAAAAAAAAAAATACTGCAGAGAGTAGACTAGCAAAAGAAAAACACCTATATATGTACTGGGACAAATGTTTTATATTAGTGTACCATTCATATCAATTTTATGGAAATCAAAATATAAACTAAATGAGTGATTTCCTGTGCTGGCCTGCTTCCCAATTGGCTCCTGATCTCTGCTGCCACCATCTCTTATGAAGTTCCCTCTCCCAATAAGCAGAGATGACCTGTGTAACCAACAGGATATATTTATATAATATGTGGCTAGGTCAAGTAACACACTGCGGCTTCTGCCTTTCTCTGTCTTGAATTGTTCACCCTAGAAAAAACCAGCCACCATATCAGGAAGACATTCAAGTAACCCTAGGAAAAGCCCACCAAGGAAGAGCTGAAACCTTTTGCCAAAAATGAATGGACTTATAGGCATGTGAGTGGGCCACCCTTGAAGCTGATCCTGTTGCCTTAATGAAGCATCCACTAGGCAGCATCTTTTGCAAATATCTCACTGCAATGTTATGAGAGACCCAAAGGCAGACACACCCAGAAAGCCATTTCTGAATTCCTGACCCATATCCACTGTGGGGTAAGAAGTGTATTGGCTGTCTTAAGCCATAAAGTTTTGAACAACTTACACAGCAATAGATGAGTAATATACTCAATATAATTTTTCAAACTTTGAAGATGCCTTCTTTAGGGTGGCTCAAGAGCAGGGACTGTGCTTGGGAATTCTGATTAAAATTTCCACACAATACACAGACTAAAAATCTAACCCTTTTCATCTTCTAGTTTTCAGCTGGTATTAATGAAATTGACATCCTAAATCAAGCTTTCAATTAACCATCCATTCTTTCACAAATTAAAACATCACTGGTTCCCAGATGATGCATAAATATCCACTACTCATGCCTGCAAACTATAATGTTATTATCCCATTTTTAATTAACTGTTAAGACCAGTGAGGCAGTTACATATCCAAGAATACTAGTTATAAGTTGTGGATGGGGCCACTAAGAGGGCTTTAGAATCACAATTCACAAAAACGTCCATGGGATAAATTGTTTAACTGGGGAAGAGAGGAGGGGAAAACCCCTCCACATATACTTTCTAAGTACTTGGAGGGAGGACCACATTCCTGTTTTGAGTTTCGAAGTGCCACACTCGCTCTCCCCTGCGTACTGAAAACAAACAAAATAAACAGACCAAGAAGAAAACCATTAAGTATCGCCTTTATTAACTAGGAAAACCGAACGGAAAGTGCGAATACCTGAGACTAAAAGAAGATTCTCCCTTCCTGCTTCCTGTAACATTCGGACCAGTGTAGGCAGAGTAGTCAGAAAACAAGGTTTTATTCCTCTTGCCTCCCGCAGTGGGCTTGAAGGAGCGCGCCTTAAACTCAAGCAGGCTCGGAGAGTAACGAGAAGTACGGAGGCCTGCAAACTTAACAGACGCCTTGAGGAACCTGAATCGCATCAGTCAAGTGCCCTGAAGCTCCACACATTCAGGAGCTTTGGATATTAAAAGCCTAAATGTAAGCATTGTCTTCTCCCGACTCCTGGGCCCCGCAATTCACCATCACAGGAATCTTACAGCCACAGCGCGGCGCTGCTATGGGGAATACGTAGGTTAAAACTAAATTAAAAGGAAAAGAGTGTTCAGATCATGGTGTGGGTGAAGGCGCGAAACGAAGAGCAGACCCCCATCTCGAAGTCCACCTGACTGACAGGCGGCCCAGAAACCGCGGACTCAGGTAGAAATACACCGCACCCAACCCGGGGCGAGAGGCAGCCCGAAGGCAGAGCCGGCCAGAACCACACCCTTCACAGAGCAGGCTAAACCCCGGGTCCGCCCACAGAGTCGCCCCGCCCAGGCTCGAGAGGCCCCCGAATCCTCCGTCCGTCCCGCCGGCTGCCCTCTTTCGGTCCCGGAGTGAGGCAGGGAGAGTACCCACCGAAACGTCAACTAACCCCTCGGCTTCCCTACGTTACTTACCAGAGCCCGCGCCGGTTGCGATTTGGGACGCCCAAACCAAGGGTGAGGGACCCCGAGCGCGATGCCCGCTGGGAAATGTAGTCCTGCGCTCCGATGGCAGCTAGCGCTCGAAAGCTCTGGAGCGTTTGTTTAGCTTTGCCTTTACTTCCTCCGAGGCCTTGGGACCACCCACCGCCCCGCTCCGCCCTGGGCGGCGCAGTGCACGCTGGGTATTGTAGTTTTGGTTGGGTTCGGTGGTTGACGGCTAGAACGAAGACGCGCCGTGGAAACGGAACTCTCTGACCTCATTGGACGCCGTCCCCCACCATGCTCCTGCGCAGTCGGGGCTGGCGTCGTAACGCCTCGGGGAAAAGGAAGCGGACGGGCCCGCGAATCGCTGCCTGTGGCTTTTAATTTTTCTGCTGACTGGATTTGGTCACTGAATCTTCATCTTTTGTCTGTTGCACGCATCTCGCCCTCCCCATTTGCTTCCCCACTTCTCGGATCCGGCCCTCTGGGCTTTCACGCCAGTTCTCTCACTCCGCCGTGAGCCCCTGCTGGTCCCCGGGCGGGCCTGGCAGGGAGGCGGTAACTATGGAGAATATGGCGGAGGAGGAGCTGCTGCCCCAGGAGAAGGTGGAGGTGGCCCAGGTCCCGGTCCCGACCCCGACCCCGGACTCGGCTCGGGTCCCAGCTCCGGCCCCGGATTCGGCTCCGGTCTCGGCCTCGACCCCGGCCCCTGCCTCGGCTCCGACTCCGGCCTCGGCTCCAGTCCCAGCCCCTGCCCTGGCCCAGGCTCCGGCCCTGTCCCCGTCCCTAGCCTCTGCCCCTGATGAGGCTGAAAGCAGTAAGTGCAGGGAGGCCCAGATCTTTCTGCCGCAGGAGAAGCAAGAAAATGCTCCTTGCTGGGGAGTAGGGGAGGCCATTCTTCACTGGGATGGTTTTTAAGGGGGAGAAGGCAGTTTTACCGAGATGGGGGGAGGAACGAGAGACCCGTATAGCGGTAAAAACGGGTACAGGGTGGGGGACGGCATCATCTCCACAAACCTCGGGGATCTCACAGGGAAGGATCTGTGGAGGCCAGTGGTGCTGCAGGTGGAAGGAAATAATGGGATCGTGAACGTCTTCGTTAAAGGGGGGGCTATTTCTGTTACAGAAATTAGAAGTTACACCTCATTTGGTAGTTTCCCTCTCAGCCCCGTCTGCCATATTTCCCTGTGCCCTTTAAAATATGATAGAGTAACCGAGTTTACTGTAGTAGATGCTAACTGCCAAGATTTAGAAACCGTTGCTGTCAGTTAGGTTTTATGTCTCGAAATAGACACGAGATGGGGTTTTTCTCATTTTTTCTTTAGCAGCTTGCCTCCAAAAAGAATTTGAGGCTGACGAGTAGTTTTAAGATAGTGACTAAATTATAGATGTTTTCCCTCAGACGTAAATACCCGTCGAGTTTTGTACGTTTCTCCAAGTCGGCTGTCGAAAATTAATAGCCTGTATTAACTGTGCTTGCATGTTTTATAAGTGATGGTTTATTGGACCATAAAGGAATTTAAAAGATTGATAAGTAACACTTTATTAAGAATAGTCTGAACATTTTTAAACGTAAGCTCTAAGAAACTTTTCTTTAGAAATTTTGTCCCCAAATTGACCTTTATGCTTTTTCTGAATCATAAAAACAACAAAAAATCTTAATATGTTGTCTTTCCTACTGCTAAGCCAGTTTTGAGGTTAATGTTTAAAAAACATTTGGATAGTTATAATCTAATAGAATTACTTCTGTAATTTTTAAACAACATACAGATTGCTATAGTAAAGAGTAGGATGGTCACAGAAAAGACAAAGGTCAGAATGCCTCTTGTAGGCCTCTCCTCATCACAGGAGATCAAAGCTAGTAAGTGCTAAGTAAGGCCAGTTGTTTCTTCTGCATCTGCAATGGGGGAAGAACAGGTACACTCCAGAGTAAGGTATCCTCCTTAACTCACCTCTAGATGTGGTCTTTTTATGTTAATCGGATGTGATTGAGCAGCTTTAGGTGATTTATGCTTTCTCCACCTCCCTGCCATCATGAATACGTTAAACATAGTTTGGGAAGATTTATTCATATATTCCAAAATTTATGAGTATTTAATTTGAAGAATGTGTGATGTTTGAAAAACCTGAAAATGCATTTCTGGAACAAATAGTGATTAAGAAATTGGAAATGCATTAGAAACGTATTAATCACATTTTAAAAATTATTTTTAGATGGTCTAGTTAGCCCTTTGAAGTCAGTCTCATATAGGCAAGATGAAGATGGCATATCTGAAGTAGAATTGAAAATTGAGGAAGAAAAAGAAGTTTTAAAAGAACCGCCTAGCATCTTGGAATCATCTGATTTAATAAGAGGTTTGCCTATTGACTTCTAGATTACTAGTGTGTTACAAAAAGATTGAGTGATTTTAAGTACAGATTGATATCTCCTGTCTTGAACCAGAAAGTGACTTTAGAGATGTACATAGGCATTTTTATGAATCTCTTGGACAGATCTTTAGAGTTTTCTTCAGTAGTGGACTACAGGATTTTCAGTTTTCTATCTTACCGGGCCCCTTTTACTTACTCTGTACTATTAGTAGTTAGAATGATTGCAATAAACACATTGTTAGTAGTACCATGTATTTTGTTTCACACACACAGATCTTTGAAGTATGGAAGCCAATGATTTCAAATTAAATAGGTTGGTGTGTACATACAGACTCATTGCCTGAATCTTACTGTCTGACCCAGTAATTAAAGATTTTTGATCAAATGGGAAAACAGTTTATCTGTTTATAGAAGCTGTCTCATTGTAAGTCATTTGAATAATACCTGATATAAGAAATTAACCAATAGCATTTGTTGCTGTTTGTGTTTCTCATTTTGGAATTAGGTAAAAATATTTTTTAACACATTTTAACAGGAATGGCTGATAAGGGCTGAATTGAATTCCAAAATTTTGACTCCGTGTGCTACTGCACCCAAAGAGACTGGTGATTTTTTTTTTAATTTAATTTAAAACTAGTGCCTGCTGTGTGCAAGTTACTGCAGTAGGCATTTAGCCATTACAGAGATGAATAAAGATGTAGCCCTTGACTTCTTACTGCTTATTTGTAGATGAGACAAACAAGAATGTAGATTGTATAGCAGGGAAAGCAACTGGGAGTGAGGCTTGGAGAGGAATAGGCAGGAAGACAGCAGCGTGGAGAAATTACATAATCCAATTATGTAATATTAAAGAGTCCTGTGGTTTATCCCATTGACTCCTAACTCACTGAAGATCTTTTCCTATCAGTTACCATCTCTTGAGTCTTATATATTCAGAATTCTATTTTGTTAACATTTCTTTCCACAGGGCTACAATATTCAGGTCTCTCTATCCTTAAAAAGAAAGAAGCAAGTTAAAATCCCATCTCTTTTTTTTTAATACTAGCAGACTTCTTGAAAATAATCTGTGCTGATTTTCTATACTTCATTTCTCTTTCCAGTTCTATTTGTACTCTAAAAACACCTCATTGAACCTTCTTAAAGGTCACTAGAAACTTACTAAATACTAAATCCAGTAGTCTTTTCTTGATCTCTACAACTATTTGTGATATGTACTGTTAAGCACTACTCTTTTACAGTCCCTTCTTTCCTGGCTTCTGCATTATCTTGATTCTCCATACCATTTTTTCTTTTTGAAGCTACCCTCTTGATTCCTTTTCCTCAACGTCTCCTATACATATATTCATCCCTCCATACCTCACTTCAAAATTGTATCCATTTTTGTTAATCAGTAGTGGGTTAAGCAGCATTGGGGAATGCATCCCACATACTACTAATCAAGAATATGTTAAATATATTTTGGAATGATTTGTTAATTTATTCCAAAATTTACAAATACGTAATTTGAAGAATAGTGTAATATTTGAATAACCTGAAAATGTGTTATTGGGACTGAGTTTTGGCTTTTTTATCCTCGGTTTCAAAACATTTCCCCCTAGGCTTTCTTACTGATGCTCTTAGTTTCACCTAACATGCATATTTATGAGTTACATCTATTCAGAATCCCTCCTGACCTTCCACTACGATTCAGCTGCCTACTGGACTTGAGTACCTAATTCCAGTAGTAATCAAACACACTGTAAAAAACTAAATTCCCATTATGTTTCCTCTTCCTTTCTGCCAAAACTGTTTTCTGCTTCTTTTTATTTGTTAATAGTGCTTGTATCAAAATCTAAATTTTTCTTTAATCTTCACCCTTTCACATCCCAAGTCCTCTGCTGCTTTTTTTACCGTCTATTTTCTAGTACCTTTCCATTACTAATTTCTCACCTAAATTATTGATTGTTGGTACTACAACTAGAGATTCTGAAATGCGTTTAAATCATATCATTTATTTACTCAAAAACCTGAAAAGACTTTTAACATTACCTAAAGAGTGTAGTCCAAACTAACTTAGATACAATTTATGCCTCCCATGATCTGTACTACATTTTTGGCTTCATTATCTTTCCACCAGCCCTATCCCCCAAACGTACTACTTTCCAGCCAGGAGTGGTAGAGAAGTGGCTGTATATTTTTACACCACATGCCTGTTTATTTCAGTTATAAGGTTATTTCAGTTTATAAGGCCAAACACCAAATCTCTACTTACTGAAAATGTTTATATCTTAAGTCTTGATCAAACGCCGCTTCAGTGAAGGCTTCTTAGAGGCACTTGTTGGAATGAGTTATTCCTTCCTCTGTATACCCACATCATATTTACCTTTACCCCTAAGTGTTCATTCATCTTGCCTTGTGTTACCGTTAGTAGTTAATGTGTTTATCTCTCATCCGATTGAAAGTTCTCTGAAAACAGGAAACCTGGCTTCAGTGTTTTATACAGACTAGAAACATTTTCTGTAAAACTTTATTGAATAATAAAATAAAATTTGAAAGCTTTGAGGTTATACAGTGGCAAATCTTTGACTTCTGAGACACACTCGTCATTTTATAAACTGAGTTTTCTGCCTAGGTACTAAGGCACTGTGCTATAGGAAATGAAAGTGTAAAATTCTGTGTGATGTGATAAAATGAAACTGAAGATGGAATACATATTGTTAAAGCATAATTTTCTAACTCTTAAACTTTCCTTTCAGAGAGACACATCTCAATTCAAAGGCAGCTTGCTGATTTAGAGAAGTTAGCTTTCGTAACTGAAGGGGATTGTGACTCTGCCAATTCACTGAACTCAGATAATCTTGATGCAGGTATTTCTGTCTTTGGAGGGTTTCTGGTTTTTTTGTTTTTTTGGTCAGTTTCTAATGATTTGTCATCTTTCTACTCATGAAAATTTTGGGAAGCATGAACTTGTTTATTTCCACCAAACTAGGGCAGAAGTAATATAATGTTTTTTAACTTAGGAAATGGTACCCTTCTATATGTAAGGGCGCTGTGAGATAAGTTATTTCACAGCCCCTCAAGGAAATTACAGTCTCATGGATATATAAGGGCTTTGTTAGGAATTAACGTTTTACTGTGAGTAACAGAAATCCAAAAAATCGTATGGAGGCTTTTATTCTCTCATAAGAAAGAAATCTCAAGACTGGCAAAGTAGAGCTGGTACAGAGTTTCAGGATGTTGTTAGTGCCCTGAGTTCCTGTCATTCTACTTTACCATACTTGGTGCTTGGATTCCATCCTCAAGATCTCCTCATGGTTTTTTGAAGTAGAGACTATATTTTAAAAATTGTCCTCCAACTAATAAAAAAATAAAAATTAAAAAAAAATTGTGCTTATACTTGCAGTGTGCTATATGTGAAAGATATTTGCTGGATTAAAAATTGAGTTAGTGGGACTTCCCTGGTGATCCAGTGGCTAAGACTTCGTGTTTCTAATGCAGGGGGGCATGGGTTGGATTCCTGGTCAGGGAACTCAGATCCCACATGCCACACAGGATGATCAAAACAAAAACACCCTGGTACAGTCAAAAATTTTTTTTAAAAATTGAGTTACCGTTTCTGTATATTTTATTGATTTAAACCTGGATTTGAGATTTTTTTTTAGTACTATTAAAGTTTTTATTAGATACATTACATTTCTAATTAAATGAAACTTCTATTTTGATGATCCATAATCTTTTTAAGAATATGTTAATAAAGAAGGAAGAATTAACAAATTCAGTAATAGGATGTGTGCTGTGTGCTTAGTCAGTCATGTACGACTTTTTGTGATCCCATGGTCTGGAGCTGGCCAGGCTCCCCTGTCTGTGGGATTCTCTAGGCAAGAATACTGGAGTGGGTTGCCAGGCCCTCCTCCAGGGAATCTTCCTGACCCAGGGATCAAACCCACATCTCCCACATTGCAGGTGATTCTTCACCGTCTAAGCCACCAGGGAAGCCCAAAGCCACTGTAATAGGATACAGAGGTTGTAATCCTGACTCCAGTCTCAGAATAGCAACAATATCGCATCCAATCTACCTGTTCCTTCTTTTCATTTTTCTAATTCCACGTTAACCGTTTTTGTTGCTGCTAGAGTAGAATACCAGGGCTGATACTTTTGTCTGTCTAGCTCCTATCCCTCTGCAAGTGTGACAACTGCCTTTTCCCCTGCCCAAAGTGCAAAATGACATTCTTTCTGGAAGGCATTTCGCCTGGGGGGATGTCATGTAGTTTATCATTTCCTCATTCTCTCCATACCCAGTAGCAACAGTGATATCAGCTCTACACAGAGAGGAGAGTTTTGGGGTAAAAATCAGTCACTGACCATGTCCTAAAACAATTACTGTTAAATAACTGCTGAGGCAAGAATGACTTCACTTTAATAAATGTTAAGATGTTATCTAAGGGGTGTGTGTGTGTGTGTGTGTGTGTATGTATGTATGTATGTGTTTTGAGAGGCAAGGGTGAGAAAGGGTCCCCTGTTAACTTCTTTTGTAGTCAAATTTAAGCATGAATAGCTGGTATATTCTCTGCTTTATTGGTTCTTTTTTCATTAACAGGAAACAAACAGGCTTGTCCACTGTGCCCCAAGGAGAAATTCAGAGCTTGTAATAGTCATAAGCTTCATCGTCACCTTCAGAATTTACACTGGAAAGTCTCTGTGGAATTTGAAGGTTTTATTTTTGTGTTTACTAAAAAGTGATGTAAATGAAATTCAGGATTTGGTACTAATTTTGGAATTTTACTGACAACATAATCAAGTATCTTCAGTTTAAAATTATGAAGGATTTAATGCCCCTCTTTTAATGTATTTATTAATAAAAGACCACATAGTTCTCTAGGCAGTAGATATGACACCTGTAGTTTAGTGTGAAAAACAATTATTAAGCATCTGTTCTGTGCTGGGTACTTGGCTTGGTCCTGAAGATCCACATTACTTACTGAACCATGTTTTCATAAGTTTTACTTTTCCTTTTTTTATTAGAGCAACTACAGTTTTTATTAACTACGATTAACTCCAGTAATAGTTTTGAAGGTATAATAAATGTAATAAAACAAGAAAATAACTGGTATGAATATTGGAAAAGAGAAGATAACATCTCTTTTTTTCCCTGCCGCTGATTTAAACAGAGTTAATGAGAGTTTTTGGAATAATGGTGAGATAAAAGATAAATATTCAAAATCAAAATCAGAGCCTTTCTCTACTCTGGATAAATGGAAATGAGGGAAAAAACAGTTACAACAGTGACAGAAATGGCACAATTTGAGGGAGTAGTTTAATAAGAGGATTCAAGTGAAGAAATGAATGAAGTTAAAGGACAAAAACCACGATTTTACCAAGTTAAAAGACTGCCTAGGGAGAGATTTATTGTTAGATTCTGAGGTAGTGAATTATGGATTATATGTGTTCAGTTGCTCAGTCATGTCCGACTCTTTGCGACCCCATGGACTGTAGCCCACCAGGCTCCTCGGTCCATGGGATTTCCCAGGCAAGAATACTGGAGTGGGTTGCCATTCCCTTCTCCAATGGATGATATATTACAGCCTTTTTTTAGAAAGAAATTTGGCAAAATTTAAAAAATTTAAAATATTTTTCCACCAGGCATTCCCTCTGCTAAGAGTAAAGGAAGCAATAGACAAAGATGTACAAGAATGTTCATTGCAGCAGGTGCTTAGAAACAAAATCTTGGAAATAAAATCAAAGATGGTTGAATAAATTATGGTACATACAGACCATGAAATATTATGCGGCCATTGAGAAGAGTGTTTTAGATCTATACTGGCTTGCTTGGAAAGATTTTCATGGTAAACTATGAAAATAGCAATATTTATGATAAAAATGAAAATACTCCCCTCCCCCAAAAAAACCCTAAGCATGTATATACTTAAATTTGTATATGATTATGCAAGTATACTTACTGTGAAATGTTGTTATCTGGAGTTTCAACCAGACTGAATGAAACAGTTATTATAAGATACCCCAAAAAGAAGCCAGAACTAGACCAGAACTATTTTCTTAGTGTTATAGTATTGATAAAAGGTTGTCACTAATTACTTAGAGAAAAAGTGAATTAGAGACTAATTCAGAAGCCATACTATCTTATGTTTAATTATTTATAAGAATGTATAGTAAACCATATTGAATTCTTAACAAAAAAGATCTCATTTTAATTACAAAGGTAATTAAGTAATTGCTTTATTTAAGCCATTGTTTAATCTTTGCTCTCTCCTCCAAGTTATTCTCTTCTGTTTGATGGTTCATGGTATTTCTTTACTGTCATGTTCTTTAGGTTGTTGCATTTTTCATGTGATGGTGATCTGGTAGATGGGGAATATGATAGTTTTTGTCTTTGTGAACAGGCTTCAAAGTAGTTGGCAAATATTTTGAATAAGATCTGCTGAAGGAATAGAAATGAGATGAAGGACAAAATAAGAATGCTTTACCTAGCTGGAGAAGACTGTATTAGATGTGGGAAAGAAGAACAAGTCTTCAGATTTAGCCATACAGATGTTGAGATGCATCTAGTGGAGGTAGCCTGGAGGGCACATAAACCTGGAAACGTTTGGGCTAGAGATACATATTTGGGAGTTGTCAGAATATAGATGGTATTTAAAGCTGAAAGTCTGGATGGAATGACCTTAAAAGTACATATAGGTAGGAAAGGAAATGGTCCAAGGTCTGAGTCCTGAGACACTTTAACATATACAGCTAAGAAAAATGATTGGATGTAAAGTGAACTGAACTACAAGTATGAGAAGAAGGAAGTTAGAGATAGGTTTACAGTTTTTGAGTTAGGAGTAACTGGAAGGCTTTATTATTCATTAAAAAAGTGAAAAAAGAAAGCTGGTCCAAGTGTCAAGTGAAAAATTTAGTCCTTGACAATAGGTTTTGTTTTGTTTTTTAATGTTTTTTGGTTATACTGGGTCTTCATTGCTGTGCGCAGGGCTACTCTTTGTTGCAAAATGTGGGCTGCTTGTTGCCGTTCCATGGCTTCTCTTGTTGTGGAGCCCAGGGTCTAGAAGCATAGGCTTCAGGAGTTGGGGCACCTGGGCTCTAGAGCTCAGGCTAAGAACTTGTGGTGCACAGACTTAGTTGCTCCGCAGCATGTGAAATCTTACTGGACCAGGGATTGAACCCGTTTCCCTTGCATTGACAGGCAGATTCTTATCCTTTGCATCAGCAGGGAAGTCCTTGACAATAAGTTTTGAAATAACCAGTCACATGTCTTGAGTAGGCAATTGGAAGTAGAGATCTGGCCCTCAGAAATGAATTGATAATAGAGTTGATAATTTGGGATTCCTTCTCATAGGGGCGATAGTTGCAATCATGAAAGGCATTCAAGTTAGTCAGGAAATGAGAAAAATTTATGTAGCAGATCCATCATACAGAAAATCTACATTTTAGAGTATGAGAGAGGGAAGAGGATCTGTAAAGATTAAGTAGGAAGTGCGCGAAGAGAACTAAGTGCTGTATCATTGATGAAGAAGAGGTTGTGTAATAGTAAACGCAGCATAAGGCAAGAAGATGAACCTGAGAAAAAGTCAAGATGGCAAAAAGGAGACGATAAAACTGAGTCCCAAAGAAGCTACATAACTAATCCAAGATAACAGGTTTTTGGAAGAACCAGATTCTGAACCTAGATCTCTTGTGTATGTTTTTATATACCGTGTCATATATAACAAATGTATAAAACCAAGGTGGTCTCATTCAGATAAATTATGACATTACAAATATAAGAATAATCCCCATTATTCTTATAAAATTTGGTAATAATTTTAATAATAATTGAGTTTTTGATGAGCAGTGATAAGACAAGCAGCAATTCTTCATTCTAGGTTACCGGATGTGCATCTGTCACTTACCTTGTCGACCAGTGAAACCAAACATTATTGGAGAACAGGTAATCACATGTTAGATTTGTTATTTTTAGATTTAGCTATCTCTAAAGGAAGTATGATTTTTACTTGCTTTAAGACTAAAATGTGTATATTCAGCAATGAGATTTACTTTAAGATTTTGTTTTCAAGGGCTTTCAGATTACCATAGTAGGAAAAATAAGAAATGTATGAAAATTGTTGCTGTATTGAACTTTTCATTTTATAGTTTTTAATTTCAGTCAGGTCACCTGCTATCATATGTTCAAAAGGAAAATTAACCCACATATTTAAGTAGAAAGCACTTCTTTTCTTTCAAAATAAATTTTGGTCATGGAATAAGAGCTTTTAATTTCTGTGGTTTAGTAAGTGTCTTAATATGTGTTGATTCATGCTCATCCTCCCTATGGTCTTCCTCTTAATTTGTCAAAGGACAGAATGAAGACACTTCTGAAATCTCAGTAACTTTAAAAAGTACATGTGTTTGTATTAAGATACATTTAACCTTTGGGGAATTCAAATTATAAAATATTTTATGGTGACACTATGCTGAATGCATATTATCTTAATAAATCATTATTAGTAAATTTTCCTTTCAGGCCACACAAAAAAAGTAAAGTATTGGGGGAGAAAAACATTTCTTAAGTATACTTTGTCAGGATAATGCTTGGTCCATTAACCCTATCTAAGCTATTTAGAGTATGATAACCACAGTGCCGTAAATTGTGGAATGTTCTTGACTGTTCTGTCCTTGCCCTGTGATTGCGAGTTAAGAGTAAGAAGGCATCAGAAGCAGGAAAGAGCTATTGGAAGTCTTCTTGTGCTTAACTAAATAAGGAACTAAAAAATGAGAACGTTTTACTTGGAAAAACAGACTTTTTATTATGTCTCTAACACTTAGGAGTATGCTAGCACTAGCTCAGATTTCCAGAAATCTGGAGAGCCAGTTGTTAAATGTGGCCATCATCAAAAATTAAAATATGTGAACTTACAAGTAAATAAATTATATTAAAAACAAAAGTAATGAATACTCACGACTCACTGCTTCCCAGTTATTTTACTACCTCTGTGCTCTTGCGTCATTTATATATATATATACTGTGTCTGCATAGCGGCCGTGTTCTCTGCTGTGATACTGCACATCTCTTCCCTAATTCACATTCAGTGATGTCACATGGGTAGCTTGAAATGTCACAGTTGGAGCTTGACATTGGCCGTGGTAGAGTGTTTAGATCACAGACCTGCAGACACTACAAATGAGGGACTTATTTTGCTGGAGAGACAGTTAAACGTCTGCCAACACACTGCTGCTAGTATCATACCACTTACAAGTGTTGCTAATAGAAGGAAAGAATACAGTTATTGTTGATTAGAATGAATGGGAAAAAACTAAAAAATTAAACTTGTGACCTATTGTAAAGTAACATTAAAAAGCAGATGTAAATATAGGTAAGGAAATAAAGATCCTTTCAGAGTCACATGGCAAAATGAATCCTATCTTCTAACATATTTAAATTCACAACCTTAAATAGACTTTTATTTCATTGTCTTAGTAACTTTTTTATGTATTTAAAATAAATACTCTGTTTGATAGATATCCAGTAAAATGGGCGCCCATTATCATTGTATCATTTGTTCAGCAACAATCACCAGAAGGACAGATATGCTAGGACATGTCAGGCGCCATGTGAACAAAGGGGAGACTAAATCCAGGTATATTGCTGGTAAGTTGAGCAATCTCATTAACATGTTAATAAGTAAATCCTTAAACAGTGGTCTAATTATTATTTTTAGACATCAGACAGATAGAATACTGTGACTTAACCAAATCATTTAGTTAACCGCTAATCCATCCGGTGTTGTTTTCTTTCTGTGAGACTCCCAAGAGTATAAACAGTATAAACTGTTCTCAATTTAATAGATGTATTTGATACATGAGTAGAAAAAAGCAGCTAATGCCCAGTAAATGTAGATATCTTAATGAAAGATAATAGGATTTTATTACTGATGGCTTCTGTACCAGTAACTGTGTTATGCTTGTTGTTGAAAAATACTGGAAAAAGGAAGTAGAGTGATACATAAAGACTATTTATAGTCCTGAGTGATATCAAGTTATTAGTAGCTTGTTATACTGAGGCAGTTCCCTTTCAAGAATTAAGCCCTTCTGCCCTAAGACATCCATTATATGTAATGAATACATCTAGAATGGTACTCTGGACCATTCTTCTAAGTATTGAAAAAAGTAGTGAAATAATTATTTGAAGGGCTTAATTTTCTCACAGAACCTGGTTTGAGAAAGGCTAATCTTGTGAGATATGTGACTTGACACCTGGGTGACTATAGAAAGATATGTAACATAACAGTAGGAAAGATTACTTTTATGTGGCATTATAGAAAGAGAAATATGGTTCTCATTTAGTTAACATTCTGATTATAATTTGATCAAGAAATCAAAACATAAATAATCTCAATTAATCCCCTCCACATATTATTATATCTCTTTTCTTAAATAATTAAAATATATTCATACAAATATATCAATATTTCATTTGAGTTTATAGGAGAATGATTATATTGTATATTGAAAGAATAATTGGTTTTGTATATTAGCTTATAGCTGTTGGAATATTATTTGTGATTTAAAATCACAAAAATATTCTGAAGTCAAGCATATTCAGGAAATAGAGTGACTCTTAGTCATCTTAGTGACTCTTAGTGACTCTTAGTCTAGCTAATGGAACGTAACCACACAGGTTAATTTTCTAACATTTAAACCATAATAAAATATGTGTTTAGTAACCAGCCTCTATAAACACAATTTAGTGTTTGATGAATAAAGGTTATTTTAGGATTTGGCGCAATCTTAGGGTAATTGTCCTTAATTAGGTATACAGATACATTGATGTGCTAGACAGTTAAGATTTTAAGCTGATAAACTTTAATTCACCAAATACTTAACGGAATGCTGCTCTTTTCCATAGACAGTGCTATTAGATCAATTTTGGGTGATTTTTTTGACATCTACTCAACTGATTTCATTATCATGAAACTATTATAAAGGAAGGTTATTTTTTATGTTGTTCTTGATATTTATAATTATTTTCTATTTCACTGGAAATCTTTTTTTTTTTTTAAATTTTAGCTTCTGCTGCTAAACCACCTAAAGAAATTTTGAAAGAGGCAGACACAGATGTACAAGTTTGTCCTAACTATTCTGTACCTCAGAAAACAGATTCCTATTTTAATCCCAAAATGAAACTGAATCGGTAAGATAAATTTAAAAAAGGGTTATGGAATGCTTCACGTGCTTCAATTCATTACAAATGTACCTTCTCTTAATCTTTTTGTTCTAGTATATTGAAATTTAAAAGTAGGTGTAGAATGAAAATCATTTATTTTAGCATTTTCTCAGAATGATTGTTTTATTTTTCTGCCAAATCAATTTTTTTCTTGAAGTAAAGTAGGTCTAACTTTATATAAAATTAAAGGAACAGACTGATGGGCCTGTGGCACGTTTTATTTATAAAATCATTGTTCAAAGTAAATACTTGTTAAGAGAACCCAATTTGAGTAATAGTTTAATTTCACAGGTTTTTAGTTCTTGTACTATTAAGTAAGGAGTATGTTATTAGGTCTCTTTTCAAAGTAGTTTGCACAGTAAATAGGAACACTTTCTCACTGTTCTTAAAATCCTCAATGATGAAACCATGGTACAGTAAAATTATTTCAGATTATTATCCTTCTTCTAGGCAGCTGATATTCTGTACACTGGCTGCTCTGGCTAAGGAGCGAAAACCTTTGGAATGTCTAGATGCCTTTGGAGCAACTGGTAAGTGATAAAGCTTTTTTGGAACCTCACTTTATCAAATCTGTACAGTATCTTTTCTTTCCCTTTATGTTTTCCTTGTTGTTGTTTAGCCATTTTGAGAACTAAGGGATTGTTTATATCATGTGAACCTGAAGAGACTTTTTTTTCCAGTTTTATTGAGAAAGAATTGGCATACATTACTGTATGGGTGTACAAGTTTAGTTAAGATGTAGAGCATGATGGTTTGGTTTACATATACAATAGGTTCAGCTAACATCCATCATCTCATATAGATACATAAGAAGAAAAAAAGTTTCTCCTTGTGATGAGAACTCTTAGAATTTATCCTCTGCTTTCCTGTATACAAGTTTTACCTATATTTAATCATCATGTTGTACATTTCATCCCTAGTACTTATTTATCTTATAATTGGAAGTTTGTACATACTTGCTGGACTTGCTGTACATTATATTTTCTTAGGAAATGTATATGGATATCACATCAAGCAAAGTATTTTTATATAAAAAAATGCAAGGCAAATTTTTTATTGTGGAAAATTTTCAAATATATACAAAACTAGAGTGTATAATAAGTGAATTCCTTTATATCCATCACTCAGTCTTACATCTGTATTCCTGTGCACTTTCCCTCATAACTCATTGCCCTGTACTCTATCCCCTCTATTTTGAAGCATATCTGTAAATAACAGATACATCATTTCATCTGTAAATATTTCCATGGGATCTGTAAGATAGTGAAGTGAAAGTCACTCAGTCATGTCCAACTCTTTGCAACCCCATGGACTGAGTCCATGGAATTCTCCAGGCCAGAATACTAGAGTGGGTAGCCATTCTCTTTTCCAGGGGATCTTCCCAACCCAGGGGTAGAACCCAGGTCTCCCACATTGCGGGCAGATTCTTTACCAGCTGAGCCACAAGGGAAGCCCAAGAATACTGGAGCAGGTAACCTATCCCTTCTCCAGTGGATCTTCCTAACCCAGGAATCAAACTGGAGTCTCCTGCATTGCAGGCAGATTGTTTACCAACTGAGCTATGAGGGAAGCCTGTAAAAGATAAGGACCTTTCAAAATTAAAACCCATATACCATATCACACCTAAAAAAGTAAAAATAATTCTTTAATGTCATCAAATGTTTTGATAGACCTAATTATTTCATAATTTTTAAAAAATTTAAGTCAGAATCCAAAGACTAAATATTTCAGTAATTTGATAGGTCTCAAATCTCTTTTTAATCTATATTCCTTTTCATCATTTTGTGTGTATGTGTGATAGTTATTTGTTGATATAAGAGGTCATTTGTCCTGTAGAGTTTCCCACAGTCTAGATTTTTGCTGTTCGTATCATCGTGGTTCATATAACATATTCCTCTATTTCTGTAAATTGGTAGTTGAATGTTCAGGTCTGGTCAAATTCAGACAGGATTTTTTTTTTTTTTTTTTTTTTTCAAGAATACTTGTTTGCAGCAGGCAGTAAGCATTTGGTGTTTGGTTGGTGTGTGTGTGTGTGTGTGTGTGTGTGTGTGTGTGTGTGTGTGTGTGTGTGTGTGTGTGTGTGTGTGTGTGTGTGTGTGTGTGTGTGTGTGTGTGTGCGCGCGCGCGCGCGCGACTCAGTAAACATTGCCTACATATTAGGCAATTAGATAGTATGGTGAAATTTTAAAGACTGAGAACATTTTTCCCAAAAGGACATAACAGTATAGAAAAGATTGGAAAATGTAGAAAATTTCTAAAAAGCCATTTATTTGTACCCTATCCAAGTTTTGCTTAAAAGTTATAGGAGTGTATTCTTAGGAAGTTTGTACCAATAGGATGAAAGCATGACCTAGCTCTGCTTAAGTTCGTCACCTCCGAGAGAAGTAGTGATTGGAAGCATGGGCGGTGGAGTCAGACTGACTGCATTCAAACCCCAGCTTTATAACGCGCCAGCTGTCTAACCACAAGAAATTATGCTTTAATTTGCTTATCTATCCAAAAGAAGGTACCTACCTTAAAATAATGTAAAGATTTGGAAATTAATACATGTAAAGAAATTAGAACAGTATCTGGTATATAGCAAATGTAATAAAAGTATTCAGTATCATCATTATTGTATTATTACGACTACTACTATCATCATCATTAGTAATATGTCAGTGTAGAAATGGTAAAAGTGATGAAGTAACAATTCTAAGGTGATCACATCCTCTGAGTTGGTCAGATTTTAAATATGAATCATTTTTTTATTACTCCTTTTCCCACCACTATCTCCACACAATCCACTATGGATCTGTTCTAATTTTTCATTTATATTGTGACTCATACTCTTTTTCATTCCATATCCACCAATAGAGTGATTTTTAGCAGTTATATCTGTCTAATCTGTCTTGCATGCTGTTGCCAAACAGCTTTTCCTCTGAAACACTGAATTGATAATGTTACTCTTCAGTCAGAAAAGTCATGCATCTTAATTGCCTAGCGTTCAGCTTCTCAGATTGCAATTTAATATCCTCCATAATCTGATCACAATCTACTTTTCCAGATTTATTTCCCACCATTTTCCCTCACACAATCTTCCCCCACCCTTGTGTTTTACATTCAGTAATATTTATTAAATGTCTATCCCAGGTGGTTTTAGTGGTAAAGAACCCACCTGCCAGTGCAAGAGATATAGGAGAGGCAGGTTCAATTCCTGGGTCAGGAAGATCCCTTGGAAGAGAGCTTTGAACCCACTCCAGTATTCTTGCCTGGAAAATCCTGTGGACAGAGGAGCCTGGTGGGCTACAGTCCATGGGGTCTCATGGAGTCAGACAAGACTGAAGTGACTTAACATGCAGCAGCATACCTACACCAGATACTATATATATTTCTTAACAGTGGAGTCATTTTATTTTCTTTTTTCCCCCTCTAGTTTTATTGAGATATAATCAACATGTATAACATTGCATATGTTTTAGGTATACAACATAATGATTAGCTATATGCATGTATTGTAAAATGATCAAAAAAGTTTAAATCCATCTCTTCACATAGTTATAGATGTTCTCCCCTTTTTGATGAGATCTGCTCACTTAGTCAGTTTCACATAAATAGTATTGTTAACAATAATTTCCCTGCAGTACATTTTATCCCCAGAACATATTTCTGTTATAACGACAAGTTTGTCCCCTTTGACTACATTCACTCAGTTCTCCCACGCCTCCAGTCTCCTCCTCTGGCAGCCTCAAATATGATCTCCATTTCTGTGATTTGGGTTGTTTTTTTTTTAGATTCCATGTATAATTTAAATCATACAGTATTTGTCTTTCTCTGACTTATTTCACTTAGTGCAATACTTTCAAGGTCCATCTGTGTTGTCTGAAATGGCAAGATTGCCTTCTGCTTATGGCTGAATGGTATTCTGTTGGGTATATATATATACCCCATGTTTTTTATTCATTCATCCATCGATGTGTACTTCGTTTGTGCCCCTGTCTTGGCTCTTATAAATAATACTGCAATGAACTAATCCTCTTTTTTTACCTGAAACATTAAAATTATTGTTTAGGAAGATCTTTTCATCCTTCCTTTTTAATGTGCCTTTGTAAACTTAAATAAAACTCATAGCAGTCATTTTGCTTGTTTCCCCATCTCTAAAATGTAGATATTAGAACTTATTTCACAAGCTTATCTTAAGAACAGGAAAATAAATGTAGACAATGGCACATAATAGGTGTTAATTTTTTACATTAATGAGGCATATGTATGGAGGTGGTCAATACTTCAGTAAATCGGGGGGTTTTCTATTCCGTATTGCCTAGGCTTGTGTCACCATCTCCCATTTTGCAGTGAATGTCCCTTATGACTCAAATCCAATAGGGATAGAAAATATGTGAGAGGGCCCTCTTGGTTTCAATTCCTGTTGATCATTTGCTTACACATACAAAGTTGTTTTTCACTCACAGTGATGCTGTCGTGCGGTATTTGAAAAGCATTGGTCCGGGAACGTTGTTTTCATATTTTGGTGTATTAAAGCTTCAGCAGGATGAATTCCAGCTTCCCATCTTCCTTTCAAGTAGAGTAACCCCACTGTTACTCATATTGTATATTGAATTTCTCTGTAAGATTTTGTTTGAAAAAAAAGTATTCCATTGTAAGAAGAAAGGAAAAAAATCCTGTCAAACCCTAAAAAAAGAACATACATAGGTATTTTATTTTAACATGGATTATAGAACAGTTTTTTTAATAACTATTAATGGAAATCTACAGGATACATTTTCTTGTGGTAAATCTTAAGATGCATTATGGTGAGAAAGTAGAATAAGAATTACTTTTGAAAATACTAAGATTTTGAAACATTTATTTCTGTTATTTACAAAATTATATTCTTTATTTTTATTATACTGTTCTTATTCTTTGTAATTTAAAAACCCATTTTTCTCCCAATTTCTCCTAAGGGATAATGGGATTACAATGGGCAAAACATCTGGGAAATGCAGTCAAGGTTACAATTAATGATTTGAATGAAAACTCTGTGACGTTGATTCAGGAGAACTGCCATTTAAACAAATTGAAAGTAGTTGTGGACAGTCAGGAACAAGAAGAAAGGGACGACATTCTGGAAGAAGGAGAAGAAAACCTTGGTAATATCAAGGTGACCAAAATGGATGCCAATGTACTAATGCATCTGAGATCTTTTGATTTCATGTAAGTGAAAATTTTTTTCTGTCACTTTCTAAACTGATTTGGATTTGAAGGGAGGCAGGGTAGAGAGGGGGCCGTTAAAAATTAAGGTAGTTTGTTATTGTCTATTTATTTAAATTAATACAGTATTTTGGCATTGGCTTAAGGAATGCCTAAGAGCATTTTATAGCATTTGAAGTAAAATGCCTGGGGATGACAGCTTTTCTGTAAGCATGTTTTATTCTCACGTGTCTAAGATATCATATGATCCTTTTATTGCTTACTTTAAAAACATAATTATGTTTTTAAAACAGATTTATGAAGTACTTTTGAATCCATGGAACTTTATCATTAGAAATATGGCAGTGGTATGATTTTGGATACTAGTATGATTTTAAATATGTCCATATTGTTTCTGATTTTAGACACCTAGATCCTTTTGGAACATCTGTGAACTATCTTGATTCTGCATTCAGAAATATAAGAAACCTTGGCATAGTATCAGTGACTTCTACAGACATCAGCTCTTTATATGCCAAGGCACAACACGTGGCCCGGCGTCACTACGGCTGTAATATCGTCCGAACTGAGTATTACAAGGAGCTAGCCGCGAGGATTGTTGTAGCTGCAGTGGCAAGGTACCAAAGGGGCAGCAGTGTCCTTTGTACGTCTGAGTGTGTGACAGAAAGAAATAACACTGCAAGAAGTGCTTATTTCATTCTTCAAAATATGCACAAAATACAAATTCTGTATTTTGTATATGTGATCTTGATTTTCTCTTGAAATCTTACGTTGTATGTTAGAATTTTATTTAAAAGCTTGTGCCTAAAACCGTTTACTCTCCACTTTAAAATGTTATTTAAATAAAGTAGTAAGAAAAAATGAAAGTTAATTTCAAATCATTTTGTTTCAGCAAACATAGGGTAGAGATAGGGTGATAGTACCACAAAAAAGAAAAGCAAAAATTTATCTTAGGTTTAGAAATGATCATTATTTAATGGCTATTTCATCTTATCTTCTTTATGTAGTTTGAAAGAAATGATGGCTTATAAATTTGATTCTGTGAAATGATCTCACTTGTAAAACAAAAAGTTCTGTTTCTCATCAGACTTTCTAAACATTTGAAGAAAGGAAGACTTTTGAGCACCCATTTTATGCATAAAGTTATGCTAGAGGAATAGTAATAATATAATCTCAATGAATTTTAAGATTACAGATCATTACAGCTAGCTCTGTCATTAACCCCAGCACCAGTTTCACAGCATTTAGATTGAAAATTCTTACCTCAGCAAAAATACAGATTATTAGACTTCATAGACCTTTAGGATTATTCCTAAATAACTAAAACCTCTGATGTTCACTTGGTACATGCCAAGGACCTACTACTGTACATACTTTAAAATGTTTATAATGTAATAGCAAATTCAAAGCAGTACATACAGACTAAGTTAGTGTACAACTGTAGAGGGAAAACTGAGTACATAAATGGTGTACCAAGTGGAATTTAATACAAAAGTATATAAACGTAGTAATGGCAAGGACTTTGCTTATTCATTTTTTACCAGCTCTTCAGCAGCTAGCATACTTCCCTGCATATTTAGTACTCAGTAAGCATGCATTGTTTGGAAGAAGCTTTAATTAAAAAAAAAGTAGGTAAAAAGAAAGAAAGATGGTTGTGATGACAAGAAACAAAGGTGACATTAGAAGTCAAAAAATATTGAGAAGATATCATAAAGGAAAATGTGTAATTACTAAAAGCCTGCCAAGCATCCTATAATTTCTTGTGTTTCAGTTTGTGTAAAAGTTATAGTATATAGTATATATCTTTTATAGCCACTTTTTTATATATCTTTTAAAAGCACTGCTACTAAGAGTTAAATTTTTCTTATTTTCCCATAACCCTTCCGTAGTGTATGACTGTCCAAGTTAATATGGTCAATATAATGCCAAATAAAGGAAAATGATAAGCTCCCAAAATAACATAAAAATTTTTTTCCAGAGCTGCAGCCCGATGTAACAAAGGCATAGAAGTACTGTTTGCAGTGGCTCTGGAACATTTTGTGTTGGTTGTTGTGAGAGTTTTGAGGGGGCCAACTTCTGCAGATGAAACAGCCAAGAAGATTCAATACCTAATCCATTGTCAGTGGTGTGAAGAGAGAATTTTTCAGAAAGATGGTAATATGGTAGAAGGTAAATGCAAGTTTCTTTTGACTGAATATTGTGTTGAATTTATGTGTAAGCCTCCAATGAGTAAGCCTTTATCACATCCCTAATTTATACATATTGTTGTCCTTTGATTTTAAAGATTACAGTGCTAACTTTATTTCCTATACTGGATTTCCTTTCATCAACAGACGAGACATTCGTGTGAGTTCATTAAAGTCATTTACTCATTATAATTTATGCTCTCTAGCCATGCCTTCTGTTGAAATGTCTAGAAATAACTTAGTTTCCACTGTCACTAATTTTAGGAACATTAAGTCCAATTACTTCTTTCTTTAGGATGTTTCAAATCATTAATTTTATAAAAATGGTCATGTTTCTGACTGAATATAAAAGCCATCAGTTATAAAACTCATCCAATAAATACTTATTGAGCCTCTACTATATGCCAGGCCTGGGGAATCAAGGGAAAAAGATGTGGCATGTGCCCTCATCAAGCTGTTTCTGTTTTGCTTATTCTGGGACATAGAAGCAGTTGCCCGTTGTTTTCTGGTAGCTTCTTAGCATTTTTGAAATGTGGATTTTTAAGAACTCTTTATATAGTAGAATTTAACCCTCGTGGTATGATACGATAGTTGCAGATATTTTTTCTCATTTTGTCACTTGTGTTTGCATCTTTTTTTTATTCTTTCATGCAGACATTTTCATTGTTTCTGTTGTAAAGTTAATCAGACGCTTAATGGATTCTGCATTTTGTCTGTAGTTGGAAAAAGCTTTCCAATCCTAAATTATTCAGAGAAGGTTATGTTTTGTTGACTAGGTCACGTCTTGTGCACTTATTTGAGAATACCATATCCATCTTATACTAAAAACCCACATGGATTTGAATTTGTTTTTAGATTTTCTATTCTGTTCCAGTGGTTGGATGTTCATGCATTCATTCACTTCTACTCCTTTTAGTGTTGTTTAATATCTGTTAAGGCAGTCACTTCTCAGAGCTCTATTTTCAGAGTGTTCCGTTATTGGATCCTTTTTTTGCTTAATGAAGATAAATAAATAAACCAGTTGGTAGTTTATATTGACCACATTGAATTGAGGAGGAGATGTGGTTTTGAAGCTTCCTAAGAACTCACTATGCTTTTCTTCTGTCCGGGTACCTCTGCTACAGTGTTAACTGATAGCAGGAATGGAGGGCATCCGGTCATAGTCCTTGGTTTGAGTTCTCTCTGGTGCTTTCTGATTGTGCATGAAGCTGAGATGCCATCATTCATTTACCCAGTCAGCACTTTGACTGTGTGGTTACAGTGCCTCTGGCTTCTATTATTTCTGATTAAAAGTTAGCCGTTAGTTGTATTGTTGTTCCCTTGTACTTGATACTTACGTGTTTTCAGGATTCTTTTTGCAGCTTTCAGCAGTTTGGTTATAATATGTCTGAGTGGGTCTCTTTGTGTTTATCCTCTTTGGAATTCAGAACTTCTTAGGGCCAGAGGGAACTTTTTTTTTTTTTTTTTAAAATCAAATTTGGGGCACTATTTTCTTCTCCGACCTAAACCTTTATCACTTCAAACTGGATACAGATATCTTCTGTAACCTGCTAATCATGGATTAAAGGAGTTGCGTAATCAGCTGTTTCAAGTACAGTTTTCTAACCAATCCCTTTAACAGTTGTCCTAGAGCTACTCTAGTAGCATTCATCTTTGCTTTTTAGGTTCATATAGCCCCTAGGCTATTTCTGCCTTTAATGTCTATTCCCTCCAGTGTGGTTTTTTTCCAGTAGTACTCTCTCAGCTTATAAGCTTTCAGCAAGTACTGAATGATTGGAACATATGATGACTTGTCTTCTTATTTTCTAGCAGTATTTAGGAATTATTCACAAAAATATATTTTTGTCATTTCTAAAGATTTAGAATAAGAGAAGCCAACTCTAAATGCCCAGTCCACCATCCTAACCTTGGTTTAAATGCAACAGAATCAGAAAGGTTATAGAATCCATTCTGGCTTTTTAAAATATGAATTTCGTAAATATCTTTGATGAAACTTGTGAAAGTTTTGGTCCTCCTAGATAAATGGTACAGTGCCCTGTGGTTTCTTATCTATTTTTTCCTAATTTAATTTTTCTTTATGTAAGAAATAATACACATCTTCAGTGTTTAAAAGGATATCACTAATGTGAGTTTCACCTCAATAAAAAAAACTCAGTGTTTCTTTTCACCTTGTACCCCAGTGTTACTGATGGTATTCCTACCTTTAAAATTATGAACCAGTTCTTTCTTACATGGAGATTTTTATCCTTTCATATCCCACCATGAGTGTTTTACAATATCAGTGAGTAACTGAACTCAGATACACTCTGCTCAAATTTGATCCTGAATCTGTAAAAACTTAACATCTTTTCTTCTCCTTCAGAAGTCCTTCATGTTGCTTTATAATTTTGTACTGCTACTATAGTGGGTTTTTTAAATTGTTTTAAAATTGAAGAATATTTGATTTACACTGTTAATTTCTGTTATACAGCAAAGTGGCTCAATTATACATGTATATACACTTTTTTTCATTCTTTTCCATTGTGGTTTGTCCCAGGAGACTTGATATAGGTCCTTGTGCTAAACAGTAGGACCTTGTTTTCTATCCATTCTAAATGTAATAGTTTACATCTACTAACCCAAACTTCCAATTCATCCCTCTCCTGCCACAAGTCTCGATGTCTGTGAGTCTGTTTCTGTTTTGTAGATAGGTTCATTTGTGCCATATTTTAGATTCCACATATAACTGGTACTATATGGAATTTGTCACTAGAGTGTTTTTTTAATCAAACATTTTAAAGGATTTTTGACTTAATAAATTACTATTAAGCAATATGAATTGTTTTCTGCATTGTTTGTAATCATATAGGACTTACAGAGTATAAATGAATGTTTCTTTCCAAAAAGTCAGATCACTTAGAATTTTTTATGTTTATCAATTTGTAGTATATAATTTAAAAAGTCAAATAGTTCTGCATTTTGTTAATAAAGTAATGATATCTGCCCCACTCCCTAAAGTAACCAGCTATTAATAAAAATCTCACAGCTGTTTCTGCTAATGTTTAAAGTCTTTAATGTTTGGTATCTTCCCTATTTCTAAGCTATATTGCCTATAACTTCCTTTCATGAAGACGACTATTCAGCATCTCAGACCAGCTCAGTCACATGCATGTACTTCTCCTCTCCAGTGTTGGCTTAATCAATATTCAGTGTTCATACAAGTTGTATTAGTTATCTATCTGTGTGTAACAAATTACCTCAAAACTTAGTGGCTTAAAACAGTGTTTATTTTCTCAGTTTCTCTTGAGTCAAGAATCTGGGCATAGCTCAGCTGGGTCCACTAGCTAAGGGTCGCTCACAAGGCTGCCGTCAAGGTGTTGGCTAGGGCTGCAGTCATCAAGGCCTGACTGGGGAAGGACCTGTTCACAAGCTCATTCACATGGTTATGACCTGGATGTAGGTTGTTAGACTGCAGACTTGAGCACTTATTGGATGCTAAGAGGTGTTCTCAGCTCCTTGTCAAGTAGTCCTCCTCACAGAATAGCAGCTCACTTCATCGGAAAGAACCAGAGAGAGAAGGGAGAGAGAAAAAGAGAATATTGTTGTATTCTAGTCACTAGAAATGAGTCTCCAGATCCAGTGATCTCGCATGCAAGAGGTGGAGATTATAGAAGGGCATGAATACCAGGATACAGGGATCATTGCTGCCTTTCTTAGAAGGCTGCTCCGCAGAGATGAACCAGTTACACTGCTGTAATAACTTTTTTATACTACTGTTCAATTACTCAAGTTAATTGTTACTATATATTTGTCACCTTTTGGGTGTGTATATATTTTTCACAACCCATAATACAGTTTCAGTGCTCCTGTGATTTTGTTTAAAAACAAATAACCTTTGGGTTTCATTTAATTCTGCTGGAGATAGTCCTCCTTCTCTAGTTTGGGTGGTTTAAAAAGCTGTTGCCCTAGGTCTTTTTAGACTCATAATGGAAATTTTCTTTGGCTTTCTCCTTGTGATGTACTTCCTGTATCTTAAATCGTATGTATTTTTCACCTTTCCTTCTTTACTTTCTCCTTTTGAAGCTACACTTTTTCCCTTAGAAGGATTTCCTTAGAAGGATTGCATGGGCAAGTTTAGAAGTCTAGGTTAGAAGTTATTCTTCCTCAGAATGTTTAAGATGTTATTCCTTTGTCTTTTAGCCTTCAATATTGACAAATCTGCTGCTGTTCTTATGAATAGTCCTTTATGTTTTTTCCTGTGAGTGCTCTTAAAATATCTCTTCTTAACCCACTATTCTAAAATAACTTCAGGATGTTTATGAATTCATCGTTTTTAATTCATTGTGCTGCAGTCTGTGAGCCCTTAAACTTGAGTTCTTCAGTTCTGATAAATTTTTTCTATTTTCTCTTTGATAATTTTTTCTCTCAAATTATTTCTCTCTTCCCAGAACTCAATTTTAGTTATATGATGGATCTTCTTGATTAATCCTCTAATTTTTTTACATCTCTGCTTATTTCTTTAGCAGCTAGTTCTTTATAAATTTCCTTGAGTTTTATTTTCCAACTTTCCTGCTTAAATTTGTCATACTTTGTTCATTTCCAAGAGTTATTTCATATTTTTATTGTTCCCTTTTTAATAGTATCCTATTCTTGTCTCAGAGATGTGAAATCTAATCTTAGCTCTGTTATACTATTGATATAGTTGGGTATATTTTATATTTAGGGGAGGATAGGTTTTTCATTTTGCTTATTTTTATATTGTTGCTATTATTTTGTTGTTCTAGTTATTTTTTCCTGTTTCTGGTTTGCAATTCTGTTCTTGTCATAGTATATCTCAAATGTCTACTAGTTTTCCATGCTGACAGTTATGTTGAAGTTCTTGGGGCAGGGCTTATAAACTGATAGGTTTTACTGTATTGAGAAGGCAGCCTGCCTTTTTACTACAAGAACTCCCAAAAGATAGTCACTCACTCTGTATGTGTCTCTTCTCCTGGACTGGTAAGTACTTCTGCAGAGGAATCTTGCAGTCTTTTATCAACTTTCTAGGAACCATGTTGGGGGAGGAGACTGGAAGGTCTTGGCATTTGTGCAGACTTTTACTTAGTCCCTTTCTTTTCATATATCTCCTCATTCTTAACTGTGACTAGTGCCCCTGGTTCCAGATCCTCTGTGGTCCAGCCTGACCCAAGATTAACTTCCTCTTTTGGATGGAGAAGACACAGAAGCCTAACTGTTGATCTTAGAGAAGATCTACAAGTCTTAAAATTTTTAAATGAAGTCTGTTTTTTTGTTGGTTTTTTTTTTTTTTTTTTTTTTTGCATTACCACCCTATTTCCATCTTCAGAGACAGTCAGTACTTTGAATTCTCAAGCCTTTTCAGGTCCCACAATGTCAGTGGGCTTGCTGTTTATTGGTAGCCTGTCTACCCATTTCAGGCTCGGGCTTTAGCTTTCTCTGACCTGCTAAATCCATTACCTCCTTGTGTATCTGCTTCCCACTTCTAAAATTTTACTGACATTTCTCATCATCTTGCTGTCTCTTCTCACATTTTATTTATCTTTGGGGTTTGAATTTTATTCCTTTGTTTTCATCTTAATAATGCTTTAAGAAACAGAAGAGATTAAAGTATGTGTTCAGTCCATTTCATTTAAAGTCTCTAAATAGTTTGAATTCCTCATCTGGAATTACCTTCGTGGCCTATTTACCAATAACATGGAAATAGTTCTTTCTTCACACCGTCATTTTCTTCTACTCCGTAACTTGAAATGATAACCCTGATCCCTGAAGATGCTGATGCTCATCAGGCACTAAGAAATCCTAGGCAAGGGTCTTCAAAAGAGACATAGGTTTATATGATGGGATCATTTTGCAAAATACATCAGGAAATAAACTGAAAATATTTGTGTGCTGCCTGTGGTAAGTTGGTACAACTGACAGAACCATAAATATAAATCACCCTACTTTGGGCAATTTTGCCTGTAGCACATATAATTTAATTATTTAATGGTTTCAGGGAAGATGTCTTGAATGTGTTTGTATAACATTTGCGGAGCATCATTCTCAACAAAGCGAAGGTCAATGATAACCACACCTTCTTTTAAGGCTGAAAGGTAGACCTAGGAGCAAACAAAGAAAGAGGCCGTTAAGTATAAGATACAGCTGTGAACAAAAGAAACAAAAAAGAAAAGAAACAAACAAAAAAAGATACAGCTGTGAATTATGCCACTTAATTGCATTGAATCACAGAGTGATATCAGATAGCAAGAGGCTCTAGACCCATGCCCCTACTACCATAATCTTGAGTTCTGGATATATCTAGGACCCATTGATCAGATCAGACCATTCCAAGAAAGTGAATGATCAACCCAGAAGTGGCCTGGGGGAACTCAGTTGGAGAGAATCTGATTTAAGATGACTATTCTGAGTCTTAAGTGAACAGGAAAGTCCATGGTAGAATATCGTGCCATTTTGAAAACTGAGAATAGGTCTTGTACCTCCCCAGTAACCTTATGATTACATCAGAGCCCTCATTGCTCTTTAAACAGAATTAGTTTCTTCTAGCCTACATGTCTGGGACTGAATATGCATCAAGCCTAGGGAATAGAGTAATTCATTTTCTCATCCCAATTACAGAAGAATTAACTTATGGGAAATGTCTTTATTTTGATGGATGTTGGTTATATGGATATGTACATTTGTTAAAGCTCATCATCCTTTTCACATAAAATGTACATTTTACTGTATGTAAGTTATACCCCAAATCAGTTGATTTTAAAATATGGATAGCTTGTGAAATTTATAAGACTTTCTTCTGCTGAAATTACTTCAGGTAGTATAGTGACTAAAAACTATGCCTCTAATTTTGACATGGATTTCTGTATCTTTCTTAAGCTTTAATCATCTGATCTACATAACTGAGATCTTAATACCTGCTTCAGAGAGTTTTAAGAATTAAATTTTTTTTAATGCATATGAATGCACGATACCTGGCACATAGTAGATCCTCAGTATATTGTAGCTGCAAATTATTGTTTATATAACAATTACTATTGTTTACATTGTCATTTCTCCTTTGATTTCTTTTTATTACCTTTTCACAGAAAACCCATATAGACAGCTACCCTGTAATTGTCACGGAAGCATGCCTGGAAAGACAGCAATCGAACTTGGGCCTCTATGGTATGTGCCTAAGCATAGTAATGTATTCAGAGTTTATGCATGTGTTGATCTGATTGCCGACTTTTGATTACTGTGGTAGAAGACAAAGAAATTTAGGTTCAATCTTTTAAAAAATATAGGTAAATAATTACAATTCTTTTCCCCAATGAACCTGAGGTGTTTTCTTTGCACATTTTTCTATACCATTATTCTTCCAAGTTTGTGACAGAGCTAAGATGCAGTCAGATCAGAGAAGCCAAACTAATCTGCAAACTAAATAATTCATTCCTGCATAGTAAGGATGAGGCTTTTTTCAGCTGATAATTATAGAACTAGGGTATGATCTTAAAATGATCACTATAACTTTTTATAGACCAGTCAACTAATGTAAAAGTTCTTTGAGGAATTAATTTTAAGGAAGAATGGCATGTTAAAGTAAATGTCTGCTTTTGTATTAGGTAAAACTGTTTATATGTGACACAGCTGCAAATATTTAATGTTGTGTGTGCTTTTTGCGTCCTTGGTAACTAGTTATTGTGTTTTTCATGTTTGAAAATTCAATTGCTTTTACTCTCAATCCTTCCCATAAGCTGTTTGTTACTAGAGATTCTTGGAGAAATTTGAGATTGCTAATAGCATTGTAATAAGAATCATTCCAAACTTCAGCCTCATTACTTTATAAGGCCAAGGTTTAGTCATTACTAAGTCTAAAAATTAACTTAATAGTAAACATATTTGTGCTGATGCCCATTATTTTATCTTCAGGTAAATACTTTTAGATTAAGAATGACCTGGCCAGCCTTACCTTCTATACTCTCAGTCACCAGCAGTATGTTGACCCTACTCACTCTTGGAACTGGGAAAGTTAAGAGTAACAGTTAAAAGTAACAGCTAGATCCAGAAAGATCTTCTAGCCCACTTCCTTCCTTATTTTACCAGATGAGAAAATGATGGCACAGTGTATTTAAGTGTTGGATGAAGCTGATCCCTCAGGATTTAGTTAGTTGCACACAGAGAGCCAGAACTCATTTTCTTTTTTTTTTTTTTTGACCTTCAAGACTGAGTTCTAAACAAAGAACTTAAGGTTTTCTCACCTTAAAGCCATTGTTCATGTCTTTAAGCTCATCCAAAGTCTCTCCTCCTTTCCCTTCCTCTAGTTCAAATTCTGCATCCTTTTTGAAGTGTCACTCCTTAGTGCTTAAATCCAAAATGATCTTTGAATTGTCTTTTAGTAAATCTTACATTGGTCACTCTTTTGACACTTAAAATCACATATCCTTTCATATATATTTGCTAACCCTAGTAATAACAGCTACTGTTCCTTGAAGATATACCTTGTACTAGGGATTGTAGGTGTATTATCTCATTTAATTCCCATAAGTCTGTGAGATGTTTTATTTTCCATATTATGATAAGGAATGTGAGACTCAAAATAGTAGTTACTCAAGATTACATAGCTAATAAGTGGTGGAAAGGTTTGTCTGACCTGGAATTCACATTCTGTCCATTATACTTGTGATTCTCAAATTAAATGGGAAACATATCAGACTGAGCCCTGGACCACTTTTTAACTACATCACCACCAGCACATGTAATTCTTATGGATGTCACCCTGCCCCGCCATATATGCCCTGGAACTAAGGATTACTGTTACTGATAGGAATATGCATTGTGAAAACCCCTGCATTATTGTGTGTCCCAGTCTAGATTCTGTCTACATTTATAGGCTTTCATAGGGTAAACAGTGAATTTTATACTTCACTATATTTTACACCTCTATGTACAACAGGACTTGTGAGGGCTCAATAAGTTGACCTACTGTGAATAAAATTTCCTTTACTAATCCCACTAGCTTAGAGAACTGACATGATAAAATGGGCAAATTATCTTGGTGGTTGTTTAATTATGAAGACTTATTAAGGAAAACACTTCTTGAATCTAATTCTATATTCTTTTTTCAGGTCAAGTTCCCTTTTCAATACTGGATTCCTCAAAAGAATGCTGTCTGAATCTTTTCACCATGGTTTAGATGACATTCAGACCCTAATAAAGACATTAATCTTTGAGTCAGAGTGTACTCCTCAAAGTCAGTTTTCAGTTCATGCACCTTCAAATCTCAACAAGCAAGGTGACTTAACTGAACACTAATTTAGTATGTTACAAATTGTTTATCAAAAATACTCCATCTTTATATTTGATGTTTTAATTAAAAGCACTTTAAGTAGTATGCTTTAAGTAAATTCTCTGTAATGAGTCTCATCAGTAATCCAGTTAGCTTTTTTTTAATTGCATTGTCTTCAAGTATATATTAGGGGCCTGAAAGGAATGATTTTGTTTTATAGATGTATTTTTTAAACTTTAGTAGATTGAAAGAACTAAAAGTCTGTTCTGATTTTAGTACCCTGTATCTGCTTTCTGGAAAGAGAAACTTTAGGTTATTCTGAGAACAGTGTGGCCAAAAATTTTGTAATATCCATTGAGACATAGAAGCTAGGTTTACACTTACCACTCAAGAAAGTTAAGTTTTTTTTCCTTTGTTTTCTCTTTAGTATAAACAGGCTTTTATAGTTTTATCTGGCTACTGATAGAAGGGTGGGCCTGTTAGGTGTCTTAGAGGGTCAAAAAATGAATTCCTGGAACCTGTGTTGGTCACAGAATCTCATATAGTCATAAAAGCAGTGCATAGATTTAGTAAGCTTTTATGTAAACTTCAAATTGTTGCTTAATATCATCCTAAAAAATATTTTGTTTCCATTTGTTTTAATTTTAGAAGAATGTGGTGTATTTATTAAAACTACAGATGATACAACAGATAATTACAGTGCACAAGGTATGTGTGTGTGTGTATGAATGCATCTGTGTAAAAGAGCATATAGCAGAAGGATAATTGGAAGAGAAGAGATTGCTTTGGTAGCCCACTTCAGAATTCATTTTCATCTTATTATACCAGCAACCAAATTACAGTAAACCTTATTTGGCATTTGCATAGTTCAAAACTTCTATTAATATGTACTTTGTTCACATCTCTGGTATATGGTGATCCCCTTGCAAGAGCTATACAAGATGTTAAAAGAAATTTCATTGATTTACCAGAAGACCCTATACTCTGGCCATAAGAATTTTATTACATAGCTTTTCTTATAATTTGAGATGTGTACATACTTTAAAATATACTTGTATTAGGCACTGTAAATTCATATCAAAGAATGTTAAGATTTGTAATGGCAATGCTTAATGTCTAAGGTCTTTAGAAGGCAACATTAGATTCTAAATCTGTTTTTGTATACGGGCAAAAACAATGTTGAGATTGAAAGAACCGAGGACTATAGTTACAAGCTCTAATTTTGTATTAGTTGCTCAACATTTTAGTGTTGATCTTCAAAGAGAAGAAAATTTCAACTCCTGCTAATAGCTTATGGTTTGTAACTACATACTGTTCCCAACAGTCATATTCATTTAGCATCTTCAGTTAATTTGTTAGGATTCAAATCACTTAAAAATGATTTATTCTCCTTAATTTCTCTGTTGGAGGGAAGAGAAAGGCATTCCAGTATACTGTAAAATACATTGAGTATCATTCTACTTTTATTTTTTTTCATTTATTTTTATTAGTTGGAGGCTAATTACTTTACAATATTGTAGTGGTTTTCGCCATACATTGACATCAATCAGCCATGGATTTACATATTTGTGTCATTTTGTTACATAACCTCAGCCAGGCCCCCACCTTTGACTTGTCATAACACCTTTTTAGAATAAGGTAAAAACGTAAGTTTTGAAGATATTTAAAATCTGAGCCTTTCTCATGTATAAATTAAGGGAATTAGACTAATCTCTATGGGTTCTTTTATAGCTCTAAAATTATGATTGTCCTAAACTAGTAGAACATATAAAATCTTACATGATAGAAAATATCAGGCAAAAGAAATCTATGTACTGCTGATGATAGCAATTAGAAGGTACTGGATTTTTAGTCTCAGCCTTTCCTAACTCTTGGGGTACATATGCCTTTTTAGATTTAATGTGAGAGTATAATTAGGCTTTAAGTATCTGATTTAATGGGGGAGCCATGAGTCAATACTTCAACAATATTTATCTTTGAATGCAGTATATCATTCATTTTCATGCATCAAATTTGTCTTCTGAATACTTTTGCTTAAGTGAATGTTCATGAAAATTTTAAATTTGGCCATAACATCCATGTAGAAATAAAGAGTTGAACATTCAGGAAAAAAATCTCCCTATGGTAACTTGGATATCTTAGTTGTCTTCTTTTGTGATTTTTGGAGGGATACATTGCTAGAAACTTACTTGCTAGTTTCCTTTCACTGAAAATGTAAAGGCTAAGTACTGTGGTAAGAAGCAGGCAATGAGATCATACAGTGTACTCATAATTCCTGTATCCAAGCCCCTGAAACTGACTTTGTTTTGTGTTCATTGAAGACCTACTGTATATCAAACAGTTGCCTCTTGAACAGCCCCGGGATTAATCCATGTGTAACTTAGTCAATCCACAGATTCAGCTAACTGTGAACCATGTGTTACTATAGTTTCTTCCTGTTGAAAAATATCCATGTTGAAGTAGACCCACACAATTCAAAACCGCATTGTTCACAAGGGTCAATTCTTGTGAACCCAAGTATAGAAATAGTATAGAATACAAGTATAGAAATAAAGGACCTTGTTCTCCAGGAACTTACAATATAATTTGGGGAGAAAGGATTTATACACATTATTAAAGACCTAAATAACATGAAACAAGAAAACATATAATGACAGAACTTAATCAAACTCTGAGTAGTGTTGTATTGAAAGCAGTGAAATCTGTGGAACGACTGGTCCAGATTTCAAAATTGGCTTTCTACAGAAGATGCAGGTAGGGTTGAGGCTTAAAACTGAAGAAGGTAGAAAAGAAGTTCTGATTCAGCAAACAGTTAAACAGTAAAATTACATGAATAAAGGATAGTGAAAATATAAATAAATATTACAAGAGCTATGTTATTGTAAGAATTAAGATTGGATAGGTCGAAGTGTTGTGTCAAAGGATTTAGACTTGAAGACAGTATGTTAGTATTTGGCTTGTAATTTTTAAGAGAATGCTAACTTTCTGTGTTTATATCTGTACATTTCAGGAAAGAGAAAAAGTAATGAAACAACTGCAAATTTAGTCAAGAGGCAAAAAACTGATGTCAGTACTGAACATCCTCCCTTTTATTACAACATCCACAGACATAGCATTAAAGGAATGAATATGCCAAAGTAAGAGACAGTGAATGACAAAGTGTATATATTTAATATTTTAATAACATTATGATTTAAAACAAGAACCTCATTTTTTTTTTTTTTTGCCTTTCCTTGTTGCAGGTTAAAAAAGTTTTTGTGCTATCTTTCTCAAGCAGGCTTTCGAGTAAGCCGAACTCATTTTGACCCAATGGGAGTTCGTACAGATGCACCTCTAATACAGTTTAAATCCATCCTTTTAAAGTACAGCACCCCCACTTACACTGGAGGACAGTCAGAGGGCCATGTCCAACCAGCATCTGAAGATACAGTAGCTGACAGGGTTGAAATGTCAGTGAATGACAAAGCAGAAGCAGGTGGTTGCAGAAGATGGTAAATGTAAAGGAAAGTTACTCAGATGTCTGTGTTGGTGGCCTTATAGTTCTCTATAGCAACTGTAGTGCTTTTTCTATTCTTTTAATTCAGTTGTGTAAAAATAAAAAACAGTGCTCTTTTCATTCAGAAAACTAGCAGTTTCTAATTTAGCTGGTTTGGGAGCTATGCTTTCCAAGTTTTTCTTATTTTTAAAGAAAACTTAAAATTTTAATGAAAACATTTCATATGAAGCCAAGTTTGTGACTGAGATCACCCTGCTGTTTAATAACTCAAAATTTTTACATGCAGAGTGTTTGGAATTTTATATGTTATGAAAATAACACATTACTTAATCTCAGCTCTATTTAAAGTGATTCATGATGTTTATCTTTGCTGTTTGTAATGTGTAAGATGAATCCAGAATCCTTTTATTAAAGTGACCCTAAATAGGAGGAATAGTGTCCTTTCTGACTAGTAATGTATTATTTCACAAATACAAGCTAAAATATATTCCCAATTTTAGGAAATCTTATCTCTCCAACTAAATACTTATCAGAGATAGACATACATTTTTTCTTGGAAGTTTAAAGTCCGAATGATTACACTTTAGAGTAAGATTTTGTTAAAATAAATTGAGACTACTGTTCTAATTGTTTACAAGCACGAAATTCTGAGGAGAGATTTGTTTCGAATTAAACAAACTGGGTGATCTCAAGTGCCTCAGTTAATGCACGTACAATATTCATTCGCTTGGTTATGCTACCTCTCAGGAGTAAAACTTGTCACCTTATGAATTTATGAAGTGAGGATTTTCTTGCTTTTTCGGGTGGGTTTTTTTGTTGTTGTTTTGCTTGTTTTTTTGATTTGTGTATGTGCTAATTTTTTGTACAAGTAGCCCAGGCTAACATGACTACGAAAATTAGTTGGGAAAAAAAAAATCTTGTTTCCATTAATAAATACGGTTCTTGCTTCATCTGAATATAAGAGTTTGTATGAAAAGGTATGCCAAAAATTTAGATTTCTGTCTCAAGAATTTAATACACATTTATCTAAGTGTTTCTTAGAAAAAGTAACTTTTTTACAAACATTAAGCTTGGGAAATGGAGGAAGACAAATGACTGAAAGGTTTAAATATATTATGTAAAAAAAAAACCGCTCCCATGACATACACAGAAATTTAGGGAGTTGGGGTTGCATTACCATAGACCATTAATTTAGAATAAAAGAAAAACTCGTTATTACAGCATAATCCCAGAAGGATGCTTTTTCTTGTCTCGAATTAATGTCTGAGTGACTTTCACTTTCTAAAAGAATAAACATGAAGATGTAAAATATAACAAGAAATACCAAGTAGAGGAAAAGGTAGTAAAAACATAGATGCTTTAGAATGTGTTTGAACCTAAAGGACTATCCATTTAAAACAAATCAATACAGAACCGTGGAACCCCACGGTAACCACAAAACACAATAGGTAACACAAAAACAAGGACGGACCACAAATACACCACCAAGGAAAATCATCAAACCACAATGGAAGAAACAAAAAAAGGGACAGGGAAGAACCACAAAATAAGACAAAAACAAGTAATAAAATGGCAGTAAGTGCATACCTATCAGTAATTAATGTCAACAGATTCTCAAGATGGAAGATTAGGTTTTTAAGATCTTTGTAAATATAAACATCAATAGCTATAATTTCACCATGACAAGGCAGTGATCCCTGAAGGGTGATGTTATATCACTGTAATGGCAGAAAGCAAAGAGGAACTAAAGAGCCTCTTGATAAGGGTGAAGGAGGAGAGTGAAAAAGCTGGCTTAATACTCAATATTTAAAAAAACTAAGATCATGGCATTCAGTCCCATCACTTCATGGCAAATAGAAGGGAAAAGGTGAAAGCAGTGACAGATACCCTCTTAGGCTCTAAAATCATTGCAGATGGTAACTGAAACCATGAAATTAGAAGATGATTGCTTCTTGGCAGAAAAGCTAGGACAAACCTAGACACTGTGTTACAAAACAAAGACATCACTTTGCCAACAAAGATCCGTATAGTCAAGGCTATGAGGTGTTTCCAGCAGTCATGTACAGATGTGAGAGCTGGACCATAAGGAAGGCAGAGATGGAAGAATTAATGCTTTCAAACTGCGGTGCTGGAGAAGGCTCTTGAGAATCCCTTGGACAGCAAGGAGCTCAAACCAGTCAATCTTAAAGGAAATCAACCCTGAGCAGTGATCAAACCTGAGCCCCCTGCATTGGGGACGTGGAGTCTTAGCCACTGGACAATCGCAAAGTCCCTACCATCCTTTATGTTTCATTACGTAGTTAACTTGACCAGTGCTAATTTTTGTGTGGATTCAACTTACATTTCTTTCATTTCTGCAGGAAGGAGTCTTCAGTATTTCCTATAAGGTAGGCAGGTCTGCTACTGACAAATTTGCTCGGTGCATCTTAATTTCTTTCATTTTTGAGGAGTAATTTTGCTGCATATAGAATTCTAGGTTGAGTTTTTCTTGCAGAGCCTCTGGGCCTCCATGACTTCCTATGAGAAGCAAGCTGTTAATCTCATTAAAGATTCCTCACATGTGACCACTTTTCTCTTGCTGTTTCTCAAAGCCTGTCTTATTTAGCACTAGTTAGGCTTCTCAGATGTACATATTCTTTTTTGTAAAATCCTGAAGTTTGAGGCAATTATTTCTCCAAATATACTGTAATCTCTTCTCTCCTTCTAGGACCCCCATTATGCTATTACACTTGATAGTGTCCCACACATCTCTGCAGTTTTTCCCCTTCATTCCTTTAAGCTTTATTTCATATTGCAATATAGCTGATTTACAATACTGTGTTTCTATTTCTTTTTTTCTGATTAGGCTACTCTCAAGTGATAACCTCTCATTCAAATTTGTTGAATATTTCTAGCAGTTCAAATCTGCTTTTAAGGGACTCTATTGAATTTATTTCACCTGTTATAGTTTTCCAATCCAGGATTTCTATTTGCTTCTTTTATCATAATTTCTCTTTATTGTTATTCTCTATTTGGAGAAAGATTATTCTCAAATTTAGCTTTTAAGACATGGTTTCTTCTAGTTCTCCAAACAAGCTTTTAAAGGCTAACAAAATTTTTGCTTAATAAGTTCAACACCTGGGCTTTGTCCCAGACATTTTCTTCGCAAGTCTTGTAAATTTTTGTTGAGAACTAAACATTTAAAATAATATAACATGCCAACTCTGAACACAGAATCCCTTCCCCTCCTCAGGTGTAGCTGTGTTAGAACTTCTTGGACTGATTCTGTAAAGTCTGCAATTTTTTGCTGTGTTTGACCATTATATTCTGTTTTGCTAGCTTAAATGAGTGATATTTGCTCAGTCGTGTCCAACTCTGCGACCCCAAGGACAAAGAGTGTCCTTTTTGACAGGCTCCTCTGCCAGGCTCCTCTGTTCATGAAATTCTTCAGGCAAGACAACTGGAGTGGTTGCCATTTCCTTCTCCATTTTGTTAGTTTAGAGGTTAGCTAATGATTGGACAGAAATGTCCTTTAATGCCTTTAAACAGTTAACTCTCCCAATCTTGAAGAAGTGCTCTTTGAAACTGTTGCGCTATGCCTTCAACACTTCAACATGCAGTTTACAACTCTGCCTTAGCTTTCACTTCCTACTCTCAGAGCCTCAAGTTCTGTCACAGGTTAGATTAATGCCTTCATTTTTCTTTTGGGTATGCATACATCTTATACATGCAACCTTCTAGATTCCCAGGAATATGCTGGAACTTTTCAAAGCCCTCTACAGACATAACATTTTTGTTTTGTTTTTTGGTCAGCATCTGTTTAGCCTCAGCTGTTATCACAGCCTCAAGCAGCTTCTATGGTAAACAAACTAAAGATAGAGATGTTTGCACAAAGTGAGTAGAGTCAGGTCAAATAAAGACAAAACTCCAGAACACAGCTTTTCAGTAAGCTAAATAGGTCAAATAGTGACAATTCTCTAGAGTGGGCTTTTTGTGGAGCTTCAAGTTCCCTCCTGTGGCTAACAGGCTGCTGGTTTTAACAGCTGTCACAGTTGCAAGGTTGCTCCTTTTCAAGGCTGACCTGGAACTGAGGAAAGATGGTCAGGGAAATTTAAAATGTTACAAACCATGTTGTTACAGTTTCTGTCAAATAAATGCTTTTTAGACAACTGGAAGCTTTTAGTTATTTTTTTAGAGTTCTGACAAAGTTGGTTTTGACAACTTTTAGTGTTTTTATGGAACTTTCATTGTTTTTATGACAACGGATTTTCAGAGGTCCTTACTCCATTAATTCAGAAAAGTTGTCAAGGAAGCCATTTTTATAATTACAACAATGGAACACTAATTACTTTTCCTTTCTAATAATTATGTTTCTAAGACTTAGTAAACCAAATATTTCTAAGTAGAAATGTGATGGGAATTTAAAAGAGATCTTTTCTCATTTCGCATTTCAATTATTTCATGTTTAGTTCTCCAAGTTAAGATTAGTCCTAAGACTCAATTTTCTCAAAGGTACAAGTGAAATATTGTCCTTCCCAGTGTTCAGAAGATTTAAAATGATAATGTAAAACTAATTACAAAGGTACAATAATCAAAACAGAGTGGTACTGGCAAAAGAAAAGTCATACAGACCAATGAAATACAACCCTATAAATAAACCATGATATATATATGGTCAATTGATTTTCATTAACTGAAAATTAATTAAGGATGCCAAGACAATTCAGTGGAGAAAGGGCAATCTTTTCAACAAACGGTGCTGGAGAAACTTCATATCCAAACACAAACAAAGCTGATTTCTTATCTTTTGCCATATACAAAACTCAAGATGGAAAAAAAAGACCTAAACTCTTGGAGGAAAATCTTTATAATATTAGATTTGGCAATGCATTCTTGGACATGACACCAGAAGCACAGGCAACAAATAGAAAAATTGGAACTTATCAAAATTAAAAACTTTTGTGTATCACAGGACATTTCTGAAACAGTGAAAAGCCAGCCCATAGAATGGGAGAAAATATATGATTAAATCATGTATCAGATGACAGATTAATATCCAGAATATATTAAGAACTTCTATAACACACACAAACAACCCAATTAAAAATGGTCGAAAGACTTAAATGAGTATTTCTCCACAGAAGATACACAAATGGCCAGTAAGCACATCAAAGGATGCTTAGCATCACAAGCCGTTAGGGAAGTGCAACTCAAAGTCACAGTGAAATAACACTGTACACCCCTAAGCACAGCCACTGAAAACAAAACAGTAAGTGTCAGTGAAGAAGTGGAGAGAGTGGAATCCTGTATTACTGGTGGGATTGTAAAATGGTGCAGCCATTGTGGAAAAGTCTGAAGTTCCTCAAAAAATTAAATACAGAATTAACATGTGATTCAGCAACTTCACTCCTAAGTGTATATCCAAAAGAACTTAAAGAACTCAAAACAGATACTTGTACAAAAATGGGCACAGCAGCATTATTTACAATAGCAAAAAGTTTCCATCAATCTAAGTACCCATCAACAGATGAATGGATACAGTGGAATATTGTTCAGCCATAAAAAGGAATGGAATTCTGATATATGCTACAACTTGGATGAACCTTAAAACCATTATGCTAAGAGACATTAAGACACAAAGGACAAATACTGCATGATTCCACATATATACGTGCCTAAAACAGTCAAATTCAAAGAAAAATAGAGTTTATCTGGAATGTATCATTTATCAGGTACAATTTCTGATTGGGATGATAGTTCCAGAAATAGTGGTGATGGTTAAACAACACTGTGAATGTATCTTAATGTCATTCAATTGTATGGTTAAACTGATAAATTAGGTTACATATATTTTACCATAATATTCATGAATTTTAAAATGATAATGTATTAGCCAAAGGCCCTATTTAGTGAGTCTTTCATTCCTCAGTTGAGAAGGTGATTATAGAAGTTACTTGGATAATACTTCATGAAACACTCATAGTTAATACTATGTTTAACAGTACCCACCCTCCAACACACACAAACATACACACACACACACAACACTATACACTCAGTGCTCTATCAAATACCTGTAATTATATTTTGCAAAGGATTACATATCCAGTAAATTCACTAATGATGCAAAGAATTTATATCCTCCCATACTGATGGATAAAAACACATACATTCTCTAAGCACAAAGCTTATATTCACAAATAACTTTTTGCTTAAAGACAAATGTCAATTAATAATCACAATGGAAATTTAGTTGTTTAATGCAACCACTAATCTAATGTCACCAATAAAATCTAAGCAGTTATATCACAAAACCAGGGTTATATTCAGCGGACATGCATTAATAATCTATACAATTTAACATTACACCAGAAAAGGAACTGAATACAAAATTTTCCTTGATATTTGGTGGTTTTCAAACTTCATGGCACAGATTACCCAAAAAGAAAAAAATTGTAAAAACAGATTTTAAATATTTTCAATAAAATGGTAAAAAATTGAACAAGCCGTTAAGTTTTCATATTGGGGTAAATATTTAAAACATCAAGCTGGCCCCAATCTGTCAAAAATGACAGGTAAATATTTACAATGACTAGACAGGCTTTCAGTTACAATGGTATTAGAGGGTAACTTTCCCCTGGTAAAAACCTTTTATGGTTAATTTCCCAATGCAAACATGTTTTCATAAATACTGTGATAATATAAACTTGGAAACATACCTGAAATCAGGACAGAGACAAAAAATAACAACACAAGTCAATCTTATTTCTGACCTGTAATCATAAAGCCTTTTGGGTCCAAACACCACACACTGTCCTTCATTATAAAACTAAATTAAGAAGAGTAGAATGACTTTTAACATTCTGGCTGACATTCTTCTACAGAATTATCTTTCACTACACATCAAGGCAGGGTTTAAGCTCCATTAGCTTACTTCTCTAGATACAGTGTAATTAGCAGAGCACCAAATTTATAAACTGATATGGCAACCCAAAATGCTAAACACACTTTCCAAACAGAAGCAAATTTTCCCTATTGTTAGTTCTATGTGCCATGTTATTTTTGAAACTTATGCAGCTACCAATAAGAAAAGAATTAGGGAAGCTTTGAACATATCTTGTACTTTTCATCAAGGCTAAAGTGCAAAATATCTCCATGTCTCTGGTATTTTAATAGGAAAAAACACACACATAATAAAGGAAATGAGGTGACAATAAAATACAAAGAAAAAGACTTTTTAAAATACACACTTGAAGACTACATAAGAACAATTTAATTTTTCTTTTTTCAATGAAATCTGTGAATGAACCAAGTTCTCACAGAACTTGAGATCTTGTTTGGTTCTCTTTCCCAGGATCAGAAATTCCAAATTTAGAGGGACAAAAATGGAAGAAAATAACATTGCATGACAATGGACACTAAGTTCATAAAGAACTTTTCTTTAAAAATGAGATATGGAAGAAAATACCATGAAAATAATAATCCTATGAGAATTGTTTTTTAAGCACAGTAAATTTGAGCCTTGGTCTTCATGAAGATCCTACAGCTTATATAGAAAACTATAAATATACAAGACTCCAGGAAAAAAAGTCAGAATACGTATTATTTAACATTCTGTAGGCCTAAAAAACTTTTGAAGGGAGGGAGAAAGGTGGCCAACTGAATCTTCACTCAAGAATACAGAACTATGAAAAACTCCTGGGTCAAAAGTTCCAAGATGCTCCAAACGGAACCACACTTTGTGAAAACATACAATTTAGATATACTTTTTAAAAGAAAGAAAAAGTACTGAATAATTGCAGTTCCTTCCAAAAAGGAGATCTTAAATTAAGGGGAAAAGATTCTAATAGTGTAAACGAATCTGGCTCAGAAAGAAAACTGAATAACATATCCAATGTTCTGTCCATAAAAGTAATGACGGTACATCTTTAATATTAAAGAAATAGGCTATAAAAAAGTTCATTCTCAGAACTGGTTTTAGTAAAATCTCATTTGTGCTCCTTTGTGGGTGCATAATAAAGTTCCATGGGTTTGTTCACCTTCCAGTATTTCTCACTGACCAATTCCAAAGAAAAAGAGCCATTTAACACCTAAAACAAAAAAGAAACAATTATGAAAACCACTCAAAGCACAAAATAGTCAGATGGAACTACATTAAAGTCCATCTGAAAAAAAACTTGGGATAAACTTGTTGTCACTTATACCATTCATGAAAGAAAAACAGATATATCAAGTTAACTACTCTGCTGCAATTTCTCTTCAGTGTATGCACCATTTTATTAGGCTCCAACCCACAACTTGCCACTCTCAGATGTTCAATGTGCCCCCAATATCAAGAGCGTATTGTTTTAAATACTTACAGTGAACTGGCCACTGGCTGTTGCTATGTAAATTGTATACTGCTTCTCACTGGCCGTATCAAGGTTCATCTGGTTTGATTCTCCTTTGCTTCGAAGTTCTTCTAAAGCTAACCTCACAGCCAGGTACTTGGATAAGTGATCAACAGTGGCATTACCTGAAGTCTTTATGTATCTGGAAAAACAAATCATTAAAACCTTTGTTTCTAGATTAATGATAAAAATATATGTAAATTATAAAACACATTTCCCAAAAGCCATACAAAATGCAAATGTCTCAATTATTGACAAAATAATATCAGAAATTTATTCCTCTATTATCTAAAAATTTCTTATTGAAAGGTACAGGAAGAGAGAAAAGGTCAAGGTCACATCCACCAGGCCATGAAAGCGCTACCTACCTTACCATCCATAATATATGACATAAAATAACAAAAATCAAATAGAAATACATACTGCACTGAGAGGAAAGAAAGAACATACCACTCAACTCCAACGATCAGTTCTTAATCTACAGCAGCAAGAACACTACTAAGCATATAAGCAAATTTCTTCTTGTCTAAGAATTAATTAATTTTAGGTTTTTCAGAATGAGCATAAGTGCTAATTTTCAGGTTTTTTTTTTAAAGCATGGTATATCATTCACTCACTCACTCAACCTGATGTGTATCTGCACTTAATGGCAGGTAGTGTGCTCTCTGGAGAGAGATGATAAAGCAGACATCCTGGCCAGCCGAAAATTTTAGAGCATTATTAAGAAATTTAAATGATCCTTTCTCCTCCTCCACTGAGGAGGGTCATTCCTTTCAGATATGCAACTGCAGATGGCAAGCACATGAGGAATAAAGAAAACAACAATGCAGGCAGCTAAAATATCCAACTGACCTCTGGCCAACAATGGGATGACAAATATCACCCTTAGTTCTTACCTGACATTGCTTTTTAACTCCAAAGGAAACATTCTAAATTCAGATAATCTGAAACTAACCCACACTTACCTTGTCTGTGCACTGTCATCTTTTTCCATAAGTGTGGGATGAGGCCTGAATACTAATTCAATTTCACTAGCGCCATCCATTACTGGGTCAATTGCCACTGTTGCATTATTATTATCAAGCTCAAGCCCGGAATCATCAGATGTTTTGGTCCGTTTGTTACTAGGTCCTGCTTCCTGATTGCTGTGCGTGGATGCGTTACTGCAGTGAGAACTGTCTCCATTGTCTTCTGCTCCGCTACCGTTTTCAATCTGTTGTTTCTTACCTCGCTGTAATCTAGTTAAGAGGAAAATAACACAAAACAGGTTGCATGGAATTTACATGTAGACCATCTCAATGCATCAAGTTTGAAGTACATTTATTGAAGTTATTAAATTCTAAGTTCCCTGGTAGCCTAGAGGTTAGGGTTCCAGACTTTTATTGCTGTGGTGTGGGTTCAATCCTTGGTCGGGGAATTGAGATCTTGAAGCCACTTCAGTGTGGACCAAAAAAAAAAAAACCTAAATTCTAAAAATATCTTAGTAACTGAATTTGCTCCAAGTTGAATAACGGCCATCTATTTCCCACATGTCCCTGGAAAGTTTAGGGAAACACACACAGGCAAACATGTGAACAAATTTAACAAATACTACATTCATTGAAAATTTTTCTTTTTTGATTATAGGGACTACTGGCTAATAGTTATTTACATTTGGATACTTTTCTTATGAGATTTTAAATTGAAAGAAAGGTATAATTCAGATTTGTTAAGCACTCTCTGCCTGCTAACCTCACCCAAAGCCGGCTAATACAATGCAAAATTATTTCAATGCAAAAGATGAGATATCTAAATATAGAGCATGAATACAGAAGCATCTCTCTAACAAGCTCAAATACTATAACCGGTTAACTGGGCAAGGCGCTTTGTGTACACATCTTATTTATTCATTAAAACAACTGTCAAGGCAGTTAATACCATCATTTTATAATTGGGGTGGAAGATGGGAACTTAGCAGACAGCTGAAGAAACAGTGTTTGCCATGCAGATTATCTAGAAGAGGTTCCTGAAAGACAGAACAGTAAGTATAAAGGTGTCAAGGCAGAAACAATCTTGCTAAGTCTGAAAAACACCGAAGAAGCTTTAATATTGCTAGCAACTGAACGAAGCTTCTATCACATACTCTCACCACTAGAAATGTTCAAGCAAAATCAAAAGTCTATCTATAAAGGATTTCACAAAGGGGATTCTTTCTCCGGGTAGAAGACTGAAAGTCTGCATTTCAGAATCACTTCTAGAACCTTTAAATATGAATGCCCGTTCCCCGATCAAAGATTTTTATTTACTTAGCCTGGAGTGATAACTTTGAGGCTCTAGGATTCAAAAACTTACCAAGTGATTCTGATGTTCAGCCAAGGTGAAAACCACTAGACTGGGATGTGGCTTTGGAAAGTCCTGACTCTCCCTGAGGCCTAAACATATACGGAGATGTCAGAGCAGAAAAAAGAATGGAGGTGAGGAAAGTGCTCAGATTATACAGGGCTTTGGAAGCTACCATTAAGGTCTTTTAGCTTGAATGTGAAGAGAAGCTATTAGAGGCCTCCAAGCAAAGGAGAACTTGGACCTGACTTCCACCTTATCATTCTGGCTGCTATGCTGAGAACAGATGGTGTGGTGGTAAGCATGGAAAGCAGAAAGACCAATCAGGAGGCTACTTCAATAGCTCAAACGAAAGACAGTCGCTGCTTTATACCAACTTGGATATAATATTGGAAAAGCTAAAAATATATTTACTCACAGACTGGTATACAGACTGGGAGAAAAAGAGAGAGATTAACAGTAACTCCAAAATTTTTGGCTAAACCAAGTGTGATGATGATGTTTCCATCAACTGAAATAGCAAGAAAGATGAGAAGTAGGGGGCAAAAACTGACAATTTAGCACTGAACATGTTAAGTTTGTAGAAGAGAAACACCTAATGACATACAAAGGGAACCAGGAGAATATGATCTCTTGAAAGCCAGGGAAAGAAAACCAATCAAAGAGAAATTAACTGTGTAAACTATTAAGTAAGATGAGATCTCAGAATCAGGGACTAGATTTTTCCACATGGAGGTCAATGGTAACTTTGACAAGGGTGATATGAGGGGTGGTGGTAAAGTCTGACTGGGGGAGTTCAAAATGGGAAGAAATTGCAGCTGGTGAGCACAGACACCTCTTATGAAGAGAAGAAGAGAAGTACAGTGGTGAGTGGCAAGAGAAGTGGGTATATGAGAGGTGAGGTTTTGTTCTGAAGATTCTATTACTTTAAAAGGAATCCCCTATTATCCCAGGAGACATATATTATACCTGCATGAAAAACTAATTACACAGAACTACTGTTGGTTACTGCATTTTATCTTTTTCAAAATGGAAGGTGTTAAGTAAATTCAGTATTTAATAAAATATTCAGAAAAATAGCCACCCTATCTGGCCTTCTTGCCCATGTACCTGTTCATAGCCTGTATCTTCAGTCCTTCCTCAATGCTGTGACTGAGTGCTTGCTGATTATTGTGCTTGTTGATCCTGGCTAATACTCTTTCTTGATGAGCTTCATACTCATCACGACTTGGATAAATTTTGCTGATGAGTGCATCGAAGTTTGGGTCTGGTCTTAGTGATCTTTTGGAAACTAGCTTTTTCCGACAGGTAGGGCATTCTTTATTGCTAAATAAAGAGAGGGAAAAGAAAAAGGAAGTAATGCCAGTATCTTTGGGCTGAAGACAAAAATAGTCAGCTTCCAGATTATTATCATCCTTTTCCCAATACCTTTACTAAATCACAGAAATTTAAACTGATTAACCTGACTTTCCATGAATATCTGACCAGTGGCTATAAGCACGATCTTTGAAACCTGAGATACTCTCTACTACTTGCCAATAGAGAAAAATCTAAATACTTCCCTATGATAATTTATATATAACCATTTTAGAAATGAAAATCTAGTCTTTCCTAATTTAAAGTTCCCCTTTCTGATATCCATGCCATACAAGGAAAAACTATCCACTAATATATATTCATGTTATCAATTATTTTATTAAAATAGCTTTCATCATCATATTATTTTACATACGTAAGAAGTGGAAAAGCCGTGGTTTCAAGCTTTGTAGTTTCCTCAAAATAAAAACTCATCCTGAAAAGCTTCTAAAATTATATAAAACCAACTGTTTCAAAACAAAGATTCTCCAACAATTACAACCTAGACTTTAGATAAATTTCCCATTCTCAAATGAATAAGTATTTCTTAAAACCCACAGAACACTAGAATACTGTCCTCACGTAATTTAAATGCCGAGGCGGCATTCGCTTTAACATACCCACTTCTGAGGGCTGTGATGATGCAGTCTGCACAAAAGCGATGCAAGCACTCTTTTGTGGTCATGGTGTTCTTCAGCATGTCCAAACAAATCGGGCACATTAGTTCACTGTGCAGGCTTCGAGGTGAAACCACAATTTCTAAGCCATCTGTTATTGCCTCCTGTAAAAACATCACTTTAAAATTAAATGCTACCTCATTTTTTTTTTTTAAGTTATGGACAAGTTCAAATATACAAGAATACAGAAGAGACAAAAACGAACACCTGTGTAGCCATCATCCAGTCGCCATCACTGTCAATTCACAACCAATCTTGTTTTATCTGTAATCTCCTTCAACTTCCCTAAGCCCCAGCACCAAAGTATTATATAAATCTGTTATCATAATGTTAAAGATAGCATATCATATATTTAAAAGACAACTAATGGTAAATTAGTCTGGTATAATTAAAACAGCACTGAATATGGAGTCAGATGGCTTAGGTTCTAGTTCAACAACTAGCTCTGCAACTCTAAAAATTTTAACATTGTCTTCTTACCTGCAAAATGAGGAAGTTAAGGCTAAAGGAACTCTAAAAATTCTTCCATCTGCAAAAGTGCAACATTTTGATAATAAACTATATATTTCATGCCATCCATTAAAAGATTTTAAAATATGAATTTAAACATTCTGTATGCACAGTTTAACAGGATTTTGTTTTAAAATCACTTTTTGAACCTTAAAAAATCTTGATCCACAGAGCAGTTTTCTACCAAGTGGTCAGGTTCTCAGGCTAACCTACAAACTGATGTAAACTATAGCACATCTGTCTGAAGTAAAAAGTATTAGTATCTCTAATTGTCATGACTAAAATTGCTGTCAGTGAGAAATGCCTTTGGAGTTCCAATGTAGAATTCAGGCCACATCTTCCAAAGGCACAGCTTAGTGACTCCTGCTTCCTCCATCACTAGCGCTACTGACCCTTCCCACCAGGCAGCACTGAGAACCAAGGCACGGACACAGGCTCCTGTGGATTGAGGAAAGAGGTCTAGTTGGTGGCCACTGAAAAGGAAGATGCAGGTAGAAATAAGGGCTTCCCACAGGGTTACTGCCACTTCCTATTTCCACTGGCTCTCCATCATGTTTGTGTTTTCTCTATAGGGTCAAAGATTGATGACTCCACAAGAAAAGACAATGAAACTGTAGATACTTGTCCCTTATCAAGTATCTCTCATATTTCAACCTTTCTATATAAAGCACTTTCTGTATTTTACTTAGTTTAATATGTACACAAACTTTTGACTTAGGAATTATAACCTCCATTTTATGAATCACACAGGGTATGATGATGACCCAGCTAGTAATCAAGCCTGTCCCCCTTGGCCTCTTGAAAACTTGCCTAGCAAAATCCCAAGCCTGGATAAACCATCCATCCAGGTTTGCATGTCTGCGCCTGTGTATCTGTGTAGCACTGCAGAGGGGAAAAGGGAAGGAATCACACAACCAGACTGGTATCACTAAAAACTCACTTTTCTTTTCACTACACTTTTTCACACCTTTTCTTATATCTGCCGACCTTCTATCATGTAAACGTTAAACAGATTACCTTACCTCAAATTCATTAAAAGAGAGCTCTCATTTTTTCTCTACCTGATCTTTATAAAGCATCTTCCTCGTTCTTATTACAAGGAGAAAGTACACCACGTCCTATCAAATGTACGCTCCTTCCTACCTTCTCAAGCATACTCCCCTTTCAATTATTCTGTCTGCTCTCAGACTTCAGCAATCTCTCCCTCCTCACTAAATCAATCTGGATTAACAAAGGGTTGCGGCAGTGAAACGTGAACCTTAGAAATGTGTGCAGAGGGAGCTGGGGTGAGAGTAGCTCCACTTCTCATTAACAAAATTTAAAACTTCCTGATTCTACGCTCCTCTCAAGTTTTCATTCATTTGGCTCCTCTGCACAGCCAAACTTTTCTAAAACATTACCTATTCATCTTCACCTCCCCTCCTCCCTCTTTAACACAGCACAACCTACTCAAGTGAATCTATTCTTCTCAAGGGTTACCAACTATACACTGCCAACTCAAATGTTCACTGTTGTAATCCTCATCTTACTCATCCTCTCAGTAGTACTGAACACAGTAGCTGCATCCTCCTTGAAACACTGTCCTCTTTTTTTATCTCCTCTCCTCATCTCCCATTTTTCCTTCCATTTCTCTGGCTGTTCCTTCTCAGTCTGCTTTCCCATTACTTAATTTCTAAATACTGAAGCTCCTCTGGATGAAGTTCTGAGCCTTCTGCTCATCTCTCTCTAGGCAATCTGGCATTCCTGTGGTCAAAATGCACAGACACATCATAAAACTTTATATTTAGCCCAACCCCCTAGGTAGCATCTCTGCTTGTCTTACAGGCATTTCAAACTTTCAGACTTCAGTTTCAAGGATGTTTATCTCCTTCAAACATGTTCCTCTCCCAGTCTTTCCCATCTTCACCTTCTCAAAATAGTCTTCCCTAGTTACCCTGTTATTATTACAGCATCGAGGAACTTTCCTATATACAGCTTCTCATATGTGTAATTTACCTGCTTGATGCCTAAACTCCCTGAGCTGATCCCACATCTGTTTTATTCACCACTTTACACTTGTCCCTAGTTTAGGACCTGGTACACAACAGGCACTTGAATTATCTCTTCAATGAATGGTCAACCAACATACCCAAAAATTAGGACTATTTTGTATATAAATGTATTATTACAGTTATGTTCTTTCAAATTTTCATTTTCTAAAAATATATCCCAATTTACATATGTCTCATATTTTCCCTAAATTATCTTGGTCTACATTACCTGAGGTGTTCGTTGTAGTTCATATAAACTGAGTTCCCATGTTTTGCTTAATGGTTGAGTTCCATTTGTCTGCACAGCCTGAGACATTGCTAGGAATAAAGACGAGAGGAAAACACTTTAGGATCTGAAAGGGAAGTAAATCTCAAAACTAATTTTTAGACACTGTAAATCCTGAGAATTATAATTTAAAAAAAGTACACACTAGTTCAAGAATGGAAATGAAGAAAAGATCGAGAATATTTCCATTTATAAATACAAGCTACTTGACAGCAAGAGGCTATCACTGATCTCTGAACACTTAACAGTCCCCATACAGAGAATGCTTCACTATTACTAATGTATAGAAAATCTTCTTCACCCAAAATAACACGTGTCTTTCTGAAACTAGTGGTCATGGAACTTAGAACTAAGTCAGGAAAATGTCAGACTTCTCAGCATGGTCACCGGGTTCAATTTTTCCCAGAGACACAGAATCTACCTTCTGAGCGCTTTAAGCCACAGGTCATCCTGCCTCTACTTTCACAGCTGCACTCACGAAGACTCCCGTCTACTAAAGTCAGCTTCTAATTCAGAAAGCGCCTCCTAATGGTGAGTCCAAAACTGCTACCCATCCCCCCTACAGCTTGCCCTCTGGAGACAAGCTGATTAAGTCGAACCATTTTGCTACACAACAGTCTTGCAAATATTTGGACACTGTTATCATATCCCACCTGATTTTTCTTTACTTCTGGCTCAATGTCCTAGTTCCTCCTACTGCTCACCATTTGATACAATTTCAAGGTCTCCTTGAGTTCTAGTTATTTAATGGAGCACTAAGGGAGAGAAAGTGGTCCAGTGGACAGTGACAAGGAAAAATATCACACTTGCCTAAAGACACAACTTGCACCATCACAGTACATCATATACTCTACACTGGCACATAAACAACAAAGGACATGATCTATCTGTATCCAGGATGCTGAATTTCCCACTTTTAGCAGATACCATTTTAAAATATCTGCTCAAGACTCCACCTAATGAGCAATTAACTCAACTTTGCTTTTATAAATAAAAGCACTTCACTGAACTTTAACCTAAATTCTAGTCCCCTCTAAAATTCAATTCACATTGTCTCGTGGACAGAAAGCTACATTTCCACACGAAGTTTTGCATTTGTCCAAGCAAAAATGTGAAATGTTCAAATTTTTCAAATTTGAGTGACTCATGCATTTTGTTTATAATTTTGAGGCTGTCCACTGAGTCTACCCTAAAGACTTGTTCATTTTGCTTATTGGAACTAGTGGACTCCAAAACAAGCAAACATTCTTTAAGCCTTTTGTCCTTGAACCAAACCGTCATTCAGGTCCTGTATGATCCCTGATCAGTGTCCCCTACAGTAATCTGGAATCTGAGCAATTTTTCTCAGCTATCATAGCTGAGTTGCACAGTCACTAGACTAGCTGAGTTTGTTAATTCTATGATTAGTATCCTGTGGTTCTTTGAGTATCTCCCTGAATGCTTTAACTCCATTCTCTGAGAATCATAAATTGAAAGAATTTTGTGAAAGAAACTTCTCCTGATGAAATACTCTTTTCTGTATCATTCAATCTTCAGAGGATCAAATGATGGCACAGGCTCTACTAACTGCTATGTAGTTAAACTTTAGCAGCCAACGGATACAAGAGACCCAAGAGACCAGTGTCTGCTCTCTGGAGCAACAAACTTTGCCATAAGCCTCTCTAAAAACGTTCACAAGGAGATATCTAAAAGAGACATCACTTTGTTTAATGGAGGCCATTCTTCATTCCGGTACTCAGGGACTAAGGTTAACATTTCTATACTTTAGGGACTAAATCATGGTTTCCAGCCACCACCTTATGGGCTTCCCAGGCGGCTCAGTGGTAAAGAATCCGCTTGTCAACGCAAGAGACACAGGTTTGTTCCCTGGGTCGGGAAGATCCTCTGGAGAAGTAAACCGCAGCCCACTCCGGTATTCTTGCCCGGGAAGTCCCATGGACAGAGAGGCCTGGTGGGCTACAGTCCATGGGGTTGCACAAGAGTGGGACACAACTTAGCAACTAAACAACAAGAAGCCACCACTTTATGAGCACTGCTTGATCCTACTGTATGCAGCGTGTCATCAACACAACTACAACAAGCTCTAGAAAAGAAAGGAGAAGTACCACCAAATACACGATGGCCAGTCTTTGACTGGTATGCTGAAACCTTAAAATTAAACTTGGACTTCAAAGCAGCATGTCTTTAAAGACTCCAGCAAAGAAAAAAAACATTCAGATTATCTGAAACCTGCCCTCCTTATACACCCAACATCATGTTTTGGCATCACCACCTTTTATACTCTCTGTTCCCCTTTACTGTCTCCCCTGAAATTCCAAATGAACTACCTTTTCCTCAAGGTCTTTCCCACGAAAAGAACCAATGACCCATACCCACTTAAGACTGCTACAATGGTAGATTAACCAATGGAAACTAAAGGAAGGTACAGTCTAGGGTTAATAGTCATAATAAAAAAACTTTCCAAAACCATAAGGCAGAGAGACTAAGGGCTGCTATTGAATTTCATTCTGTTAAGACACTATGTCCAGGAATCCCAGGCTTATATTAATGGCTCCAATTACTTGTAGCCTCTCAGATGAATAAAGTGTTGAAAATTGGCTGGAAAAACAGAAAAAAGAAAGTACAAAACATTCCACAGGGGACTAGGGAATGCAAGGGACTAGAAAAAGCAAGAAAACATGAGTGATACACAAGCCTTTTCTGATACCTTTCCTTTAAAAGTCAGACTAAAATTCAAGGTTGTGAGCAAGGAATGGAACAATAAATAGGAAACATAAGAAACTGGCATCAAAGTGTACCACCTGTATTGTGGTACAGGCCCAGCAGACAATGTAAAAGGAACCTGCCCTTCTTTTTCTTAACAGGCTAACATCTAAAATACAGGATTAAAAAAAAAAAAGGAACGGAAATTTTCAACTTTGGATAATTTCCAACACAAAAGTTGAAAATGTGAGAAGACCTTTAGAAAACTGACAAAGTACAAACTAAAACAAACATATGATACTTCAGATAAAAAAAAAACCAAGATCCTTTAGCCTCTTAAGTTTCAAGGACCTATTTGTAAAGATACGGACAGATACAGCAATCAGAAAAAATAAGTGGAAGAGGCACTGCTCCCTATTAGCAAATAAAGGGTATGTGTGGGGTGGAGTCGGGTGGGATGTGTGTGTAGAAAACAATGGCCTCAAACCTACCAAGGATGCAGCTCTGAAGATGACTCTGGAATTCACTCAACTCAAAGTGAACCACCTTTAAATACAGCTTCCCTGCAAACACACGTGCCACTTTTCTACCATAAACTCTATAATAACAAAATGCATCCATCAGAGAACTAAAACTACTAAGACAGGAGGAATTTCTCAGAACTCTAAATCCTAACCCATGTCCCAACACTGTTACCCTGGGGTCAACTATAAGCAGAACACTCCTTTCATCTGTCTGTAAAATGCTCCACCAGCAAACTAATAGGAACTGCCAAATAAAATATTCTCCTAAAGCCTTGTTTCTAGAGATATCAGTTCCACTGAAAATAGCCAAATTTTATCTGATTTGGATATTTGTATACCTGTGGCAACTAAGATTTAGGAAGTAAACCACAAGCTAGCCGTAGTTCCAAAACATCACAGTATCATTTGGAAAACCAGGATCAATATGACTTTTGAAAATTTTCCAGTCTTTCTGTTTGAATCTGTATTACAATCAATCATAAGTTCCCTAGTACCTAGTCTTAAATGCTACTGCATGAATGCCATCTTACCAGATAACACAGCAGGTGTTACAAAAAAAAAAAAGAAAGAAAGAAAAAGAAAAGGATACAATCTTGCTGACTACCAAAACCACTACCTCATTTTTCTTCTTTTTTCTTTTTAAATTATGAAAGTATGATAACACAATTACAGGAGATTTGGAAAATCCAGAACAAGGTTACATATAGTTCCACTATACATTATTTTTTAAGTAGATTAAGATTTTTTAGTTGGAGTTTCAATATCAAACTCTCAAAATTAACAGAATGAATATATAGAGAAGTAGAAGGATATAGTAGACCTGACAATCACTATAAGAACCAATTCAACATAATTAAGATTTCTACAGTTTTCACACAACAGTGGGATACAAGTTCTATTCAAGTTCCCAGACAATAAACCAGGAGACACTGGAAGATACCCATTAACATAAAACAAAGTGCAAAAATTTCATGGTCTAAAGATACTGAAACAGAATCTGTTCTCTTATCATTGTGGAATTATGTTAGAAATCAATATCGAAAGATATTTGAAAATAACCCACATATTTTCAAGTGCAATGTGACATTTACCAAGAGAGATCTTTGACTTCGCCATTGAAAGCCTCAGTAAAGTTAGAAGTCTACGAGAACACAGAGGGTATGTCTCAATTTTTAAGAACACGTCGGCAGTGAAGATATCAACAATATTTAGTAACATCTCCTGTGATCTGTCCAAGGAGGGTCAAAAGGGGATCTGAGATGAAAACTTCCATTTTCTGACTCAAGACACAATCCACATATACAGAGGGAGCTATAAATTCTACTTTGGCCTAAAGCACATGAACTACATGTATTCAGGAAGCTCAAATTTCCACTTTTGGCAGTTACCAAACAGATAAGCTCCCCAGAACTAGTTCCTCTTTGCTTTTAAGTCAATATATAATTTTTCACTTAAATTTAACCTCAATTCTACCCTTCCCCCAAATCATACACAAACTTTCCCCTTCTTTGATTTAGTGACAAGCTGCATTTCTGTCTGCAGCTAATTCTTGCCCAAGTCAGGAACATGAAAGACATTTAGCTTCCGTTTTTCAGGTGAGAATGAATTGTGACTTTGATGACTCGTATTTGGGAGTCATCTAGATATTCATACTACTGACATATACATAGATCAAAGAGAGAGAAAAGGAGTAAGAATGCATGGCCTAGATAATAACTACAACCTGAAAGGCTGGAAAGTAGAGCTGAAGCCAGTGAAGGAGGGAAATGAGGTGTTGGACAAAGTAGATTCTTTGCAGTTAATAGGAGTTGACTACTGCCTCCCTGAAGATCCTTGCCGCAAAATAGAAGATCTAGGTCTACCCGTGGTCCAACCCCCACCCAAATGACACTTCTGAATAAGAAAAGGGATACCCAACAAAACAGAAATGTTTCTTGCACAAAGCAGACAGACAAAGTTGTGAAGCGAATATTAGCATTACAGTTCAGATAAGGTAATTTTAGTAGCAGTGACAGAAACAAAATAAATCCTGAGAAAAGATCTAGTCACAGTTATATGTTGAGAGTTCACAGCTTCAATAACCAAAGGGAAAATATCAATAGTATATTCAGAATGTTCTTGGAAGGACCATAAATACCTGGCTTTCATGCTGACTTTCCACATTGTCACATGTGGCAGATCACAAAGTCCTTTTGTGGACCCTCAATGTGGTTTCAAAAGCTTTTTCAATACAACCACCTCAAGGTGACTGGATGGCATCACCAGCTCCACGCACATGAATCTGAGCAAACTCTGGTAGATGGAGGACAGGGAACCTGCTGTGCTGCAGTCCACGGGGTCGCAAAGAGCTGGACATGACTTTAGCGACTGAACAACTGAGCATCACCACTCAACAAGTGACTCAGTTCAGTTCAGTCGCCAGTCATGTCCGACTCTTTGTGACCCCATGGACTGCAGCACAGCAGGCTTCCCTGTCCTTCCCTAAATCCTGGAGCTTGCTCAAACTCACATCCATCAGATCGGTGATGCCATCCAACCATCTCATCCTCTGTCATCCCCCTCTCCTCCTGCCTTCAATCTTTCCCAGCATCGGGATCTTTCAAATGACTCAGTTCTTCACATCAGGTGGCCCAAGTATTGGGAGTTTCAACTTCAGCATCCGTCCTTCCAATTAATATATAGGACTGATTTCCTTTAGGATGGACTGGTTGGATCTCCTTGCAGTCCAAGGGCCTCTCAAGAGTCTTCTCCAACACCACAGTTCAAAAGCATCAATTCTTTAGTGCTCAGCTTTCTGTATAGTCCAACTCTAACATCCATACACAACTACTGGAAAAACCATTGCTTTGACTAGATGGACCTTTGTCAGTAACATCTCTGCTTTTTAATATGCTGTCTAGGTTGGTCATAGCTTTTCTTCCAAGGGGCAAGCGCCTTTAATTTCATGGCTGCAGCCACCATTTGCAGTGATTTTGGCACCCAAGCAAATAAAGTCTGTCACTGTTTCCATTGTTTCCCCATCTATTTGCCATGAACTGATGGGACCAGATGCCGTGATCTTAGTTTTTTTGCATGTTGAGTTTTTCTCAACACTACTACTAAAAGTAGTTTTTCTCAGAGGCCACTACTAAATGCCTTTTTGCATCAAGTGACTACCCATAAAGAAAAGGATAGAAAACGGGGGGGGGGGGGGGGGGACGACTCCTATGCATTCTACAGAAAGAGGTTTACTAGCTTATCTTTCTCTTTTCAAAAAAAAATAAGAAAAAAGGTTAAGACTTTCCTTTCTAGTTCTGCATGTAAAGGTGAACAGACTGAAAAATCAACTACTCTTCCAGGATCCATAAGTGAGGGGAGGACAGAAGGATACCGACTGTCCCAAAACTGGAGAGACAGAATATTGGGAATCTCAACACCTCAATTGCAGGAGGAACCAGTGTCAGGTAGGAAACTGTACTTGAAAAAGTCTTGGACTATGCTGAGTGTGGACAAGTATGAGAGTTAAAAACTCCAGGAGGACCCAGTCACAGGGAAGGGAGCCCCCAAAATACTGTCACATCTACCTCCAGAACCCCAAACAGATTCCCACAGCAATTATCAGAGAAAAATCCCTTCATGCTTCCAGCAGAGATGGAAAGGAAACCATTTTAAAATATACCAGAGCACTCTATTTCTTAACAAAGCCTGCCCTCAGAGAAAACTAGGTAACCAGAACCTAACCTGCTGGGATATTATCAGAACCTAAGTGACATGGGGAAGGGAAATAACCAACTCCAGTCCATTCTAGTCATCCTGTCCTACCTAAAAGGGGTTTTAAAAAAAAAAAAAAAAAGCTAACAGCCACTAGTGAAGTTCACAGTCCAGAGGAATACATTCTGAGACCAATTATAAGAGTACAGAAACATCACTTTTCCCCAACACCTCACCACCACACTACTAAAAGCCTTTGTGCAACAGTTTCTTTTACCCAGTACATGTTGGCATGTTGGCAATAGAAAAAATTACAAGGCATACCAAATGACAAAAACATAATCTGAGAAACAAAACATCAGAACCAGACATGGCAGGGATACTAGAATTAGCAGACCAGAAAAGACAGACATAAGAAAATTTAAAAGATAAGCCAACTGACAAAGAGAAAATATTTGCAACATACATAATAAACAAAGGTCAAAATCCATAATACATAACAGATCCTGCCCTAAGTCAATTTAAAAGACAACTCAATATAGGCAAAATGATGAATGGGTAATTAACGGGAATTACTAGTGGCCAGCAAAATTAAATCATGCTTAACTTCACTACAAATCACTAAACTGTAAATCAAGACAATGTTATCTATATATGCTCTATTTTTTGGCTGTGATGCTGACAAAAATTAAGATGACTGATAATACTGTTAGAAAGGGTGTACAGAAACAGGAATTCTCAAATCATTGGAAGTGTGCAGTGGCATGGTTTCAGGGATGGAACAATCTGGCTATTAATTTTTATCATTCTAACACAAAGAAGTTGGTTGCTAAAACATGTCCTGCAATTCACGCTTTAGGAAAAGTGACAATTTTTTTTTTTTTAATGAATACAAAAATTAATCTTCAGGACAAAAGTACATTAATCCCCAACTTAGAAATTAAAATTACCACTTTTAGTTTTTTCCATTAAAAATACATTATACTTGTGTATAAATACATGTCTATATACATATACATGTGTGTATGTGTATAAATAAATGTTTAAAGTTATTTACAACATAAAATAAAAAAAATAAAAATACATTATACTTTAGTTATGTGTCTGTATTACTGGAAAATATGTACTTGTGTACTAATTCAATTACATTATGGATTCATCTTTCAGAAATTCATCTAGGGACTTGAGACGCTAATTATAACATCGTTGGGTTTCCCTGGTAGCTCAATGGTAAAGAATCCACCTGCAATGCAGGAGATGCGGGTTCGATCCCTGGGTCAGGAAGATCCCCTGGAGGAGGAAACAGCAAGCCACTCCAATATTCTTGTCTGGGAAATCCCATGGACAGAGGAGCGTGGCAGGCTACAGTCCAGGGGGTTGCAAAGAGTCAGACACGACTTGAGCAACTAAATACACACACACACACATAACATGACTGCACATAAATATTCACTTAGCAGTTCCTGGCAAACAAAGTAATGTAAAGGCTCCCCCAAGTGTCTTTTTATTCCACCCCAATCTATAACCCTCAAATTGGTTGAGAGGAGTATTAAAAAACCATATAGACACTGTTACTGTTGTTTAGTCGCTGAGTCATTTCCGACTCTTTCATGGCCCATGGACTGTAGCCTGCCAGGTTCGCTGTCCATGGGATTTCCTAGGCAAGAAGTACTGGAGTGGGTTGCCATTTTTCTCCTTCAGAGGATCTTCCTGACCCAGGGACTTTACCCACAGTCCCTGCATCTCCTGCACTGCAGGTGGATTCTTTACCACTAAGCTACCTGGGAAGCCCCTATAGACGTTAAATGTGGCAAAGAGCAGGTTTCATATGAAAAAATGGAGGACAATGCTAATACAGGTTCCAGTCAACTCTTTGAGACCTCCAAAACCCTCAAATTCCTTGACGAGGCTATATATTTGCTCCCAAGATCATTCTCTGGCTTCCCTAGAAGGAAAAACAAACCCACTAAACCAAAAACTCCTCAAGCATAAAGTCAGCAAACTTCATATTTTAGGGATATCCTTGTTATAGTAAAATAAATGAGACACCTAGAAAGCACAGTTCTTTGGAACTGGATCAGCGTGAGTTTCCATCCTAACGCTGGCAGTTACTGGCTATGGATCCAAGAGCAAACACTCAAGGCTTTATCTTTTAATCTGCAAAGTGACAAATCTTTTCAGGGTCATTGGTAAAGCTGAATGAGATGGTCATATAAAATGTGTGGCATTTTATAAATGATAAGCCATAAAACTGAAAAGATATAATTTTCTTTGTTTCAATAAACAGGAACTATTATTTCTTAGGCTCCCAATAAGTGAAGTACAAGGGTAAAAAATGATTTAGACACTCTCTGACATTAAAAAGTCAAGAATTTTACATAACCATCTTTTAAAAATAATAATTTTACTATTTTCAAAAAGACATTTTCATGGGGTTCTCATTCCCATCACGTCATGGCAAATAGAAAGGGAAAAAGCAGAAGCAGTGATAGATTTTATTTTCTTGGGCTCCAAAATCACTGTGGATGGTGACTGCAGCCACGAAATTAAAAGACGCTCCTTGGAAGGAAAGCTATGACTAACCTAGACAGTGTATTAAGAAGCAGAGATGTCACTTTGCTGACAAAGGTACACACAGTCAAAGCTATGGTTTTTTCCAGTAGTCAGGTACAAATATGAGAGCTGGACCATAAAAAAGGCTGAGCACCAAAGAACTGATGCTTTTGAACTGTGGTGCCAGAGAAGACTACTGAGTCCCTTCGGACTGCAAGGAGATCAAACCAGTCAATCCTAAAGGAAATCAATCAACCTTGAATATTCATTGGAAGGACTGATGCTGAAGCTCCAATACTTTGGCCACCTGATGCAGAGAGCTATCTTGTTGGAAAAGACCTGGATGCTGGGAAAGCCAGAAGGCAAACGAGAAGGTGACGGCAGAGGATGAGATAATTAGATAGCATCACTGATTCAATGGACATGAATTCTGAGCAAACTCTGGAAGTCAGTGAAGGACAGGGGAGCCTGGCGTTCTGCAGTCCGCGGGGTCACAGAGTCAGACACAACTTAGCAACTGAGCAACAACAACAAAGGAATATAGGAATGCTTCAGCATATGCCTTGTGTGATTTAAAAAAAACTGTTTTAATCAAACTGACAGGCTTATTTGCTCTCAAGAATTTAAGGTCTTTTCTATAACAAACAAAAGTTACCGAAAAGGGCAGATGTGTCATTGTCTATTGCTAGTAACCTGTATGTAGATGGATACTTAAGAGTAGTTTCTGGAAGCTTAACGGAAAAAAGGGAGTTATTAGAAACATTTTTGGCTCAAATCCCACTAGAAACTTGTGCATTTTTTTATAAAAGGGGGCACTAGATGGCATTAAAAAAAACAGCATCTTAAACCACAGCTTTGAATAACGTATACAGACATTCAAATACATGTTTCCTAAATTATCCTTGTTTCCCCAAACACATATATAACCTTTGAGAAGGTGAAGATACTATAGGCCAGGTACACTGCTGTCTGATCATTAATGATATAGGGCTAAAGTGTAGAGAACCTATACAATCTTTAAGCTTGGGCAGACTCCCAGTAAACCAGTCTCAAGTCTCGAAGATGCCCTGGCACAAGCTGGGTCATAAAAACTCCTAACTCCATTCTCAATAAGAGTCTCAAGTGCACATTTTCTGTAGTCTGGGTGAAAGAAAAATTCCTATTAAATAGCAGATGCACAGGCAAAGGGCTGACATTGTGTTGTAAAATTTTAAGAGTCTAAAGTGTACTCTTACCAAAGTGGAGCTATAGAACAGCCACCAGAGAGATTCCAGAATGAATAAAAATTCTTCTCCCCAAAAGGAGCTTCAAATATAACATATTCTGAGCTAAACCTCAGAGTCCTGTGCCTAAAAATGCTTACCAGTTGCTTTAATCATAAAAATTGCCTGGTCTTTTCAGAGTATCTGAAATAGAACTAGTCTAAGGAGTTTGAGCTATAACTATACCCACCCCCCCAAAAGGATGAAGAGTTAAAGTATATGGAGTTATTTATACTCCATATACTTTATATATATATTTATATGTATAGGGAGTCCATTTATACCCTGAAGAATGATTGATGTATTAGTTTCCTGTGACTGCTGTAACAAATTATCACATATTTGGTGGTTTACAACAACAGAAATTTCTCTCTCAGTCCTGGAGGCCACAAATCCTAAACTGGTATCACAGGGCCAAAATCAAGGTGTTGGCAGGCTGCGCTTCTTCCAGAGATTTTATGAAACATTCTGTTCCTTGTCTCTTCTAGCTTGGAGTAACTATTGGCGTTTCTTGACTTGTGGCCACATCATTTCAATCTTTGCCTCCGTGGTCATACTGCCTCCTCTTCTAAATGTAAACTCTCTCTGTTGCTCCCTTAGAAAGACACATGTAATTAACATTTAGAACCCAGCCAGACAACCCAGGGTAACCTCCTTGTATCAAAATCTTTAACTTAATAACATCTACAAAGACTCCTCCCCTCTAGAAAAGTAACATCGCAGATTTCAGGGGTTTGGATGTGGATATCTTTGGGGGGATGGGAGACGGAGAACAGGGGTCCATTTTTTAGCCTACCAAGACTGCCAAAGGTAAAAGTTAACTATATAATCAACCCCTCACAGCCAACACTTATGTCTTTATTCTGTACATGATTTAAGGTTTTTTAAAAAACTGTGAGTCATATATCAGAAAACACAATCACTTTTAAAGTACTTAGATTTTCCCATTTTCCTAGAAAGCATCTTTCTTCATTTGCTTGAGATCCCTACCACTATGAAACAAAACTATGAAACTCTTTTCTTCCCCCTATATTAAGAAACTTATCTTTTTCTTCCATGGTTATTGCCATCTTTGAACATAAAGTAAATAAAGGTCACATCAAAATTAACTCTCCCAATCTTTAGCAATTTTCTTTTCCTCGTGCATTTCATTATACAACATGCAAACAAGCAAACAATTTGTTCCTTAATTAAAACACTGCTTGCTCACAGGATACAGGTGTTAAAAGAGTTTAGAAATTTATTCAAGACTAGGCAAACTACGGAGCAATAATAAATTCTGAGTAAGCAATCCAACTGCCATCATAACACTGCCTGCAGTAAGCATCACCTCATAAAAACCACTCACAGCAGTTTAATCTAAAGCTACAGCTGTAAGACAGAGACTGATTTCTGTAAGCTTCTAAAAATGCAAAGAAAGTGTTCTTTATTGGAAAAGTTGTTTTTGGATTCAACATCTGGAATAGAAAGCTAAATTACTTTCAGTAACCCAACAGCTTTATTTATAAAGAAAAAATAATCAATTCCTATTTGGATTATATCTTTTCACACTATGGAACATAGAGCAGGAACCTTTCAACGGTGATTTACCAAATCTTCATTATTCAGTCTTAATTAAGTTTCTGAGTACTGTTGGTAACAGACTTAACATTTTTTGGTCTCTATATAAAATTAAGTTATTGTCACAGGAAAAATAAATGCTTTAAGATATTTTTAAAGCATTTAAAATGCAGATCTAGATAATTTAGCGTAATCTGTGCCCTCCTATACAATACTTGTCATTACTATTTCACCTCTTCTAACATTACTCCTTGGAGAGGGCAATGAATGGCACCTCACTCCAGTACTCTTGCCTGGAAAACCCCATGGACGGAGGAGTCCAGTAGGCTGCAGTCCATGGGGTCACTAAGAGTTGGACATGACTGGGCGACTTCACTTTCACTTTTCACTTTCATGCGCTGGAGAAGGAAATGGCAACCCACTCCGGTGTTCTTGCCTGGAGAATCCCAGGGACGGGGGAGCCTGGTGGGCTGCCGTCTGTGGGGTCACACAGAGTCGGACACAACTGAAGGGACTTAGCAGCAGCAGCAACATTACTCCTTCAGTCTCCCGGCCCCTACAGATACTTTCAAATTGCCCCAGTCAGTCTTTCCCCAAGACTTCAGAATGCATCTACTCAGGGTTATTATCAGCCAACACCAGTTATATGAGCAGCAGCCTTGTTCTCATTCCGTGGCTTTGTGTATCCGTCTGAAGTGTTTCGAGCTGCAATGCTGGAGAAGACACCTGGGAGTCCCATGAACAGCAAGGAGACCAAACCAGTCAATTCTAAAGGAAATCAACCCTGAATATTCATTGCAAGGACTGATGCTGAAGCTCCAATATTCTGGCCACCTGATGCAAAGAGCCAATTCATTGGAAAAGATGCTGATGCTAGGAAAGACTGAAGGCAGGAGAAGGGGACGATAGATCAGATGGTTGGATGGCATCACCGACTCCATGGACAGGAGTCTGAGTAAATTCCAGGAGCTGGTGATGGACAGGGAAGCCTGGCATGCTGCAGTCCATGGGGTCACAAAGAATCGGACATGACTCAGCAACTGAACTGAACTAATCACAGGGGTGGGCTTCCCAGGGGACTCAGCAGTAAAAGAGTCCACCTGCCAATGCAAGAGACACAGATTCGATCCCTAAGTCAGGAAGATCCCCTGGAGAAGGAAACGGCAACCCACTCCAGTATTCTTGCCTGGGAAATCCCATGGACAGAAGAGCCTGGTGGGCTACAGTCCATGGGGTCATAAAAAAGTGAGACACAACTGAGCAACTAAACAAGAATCAGAAGGGTCCTTAAAAAAAGAGAAGGCAATGTGATGGAGGCAGCGATATAAATCAAAGAAAGAAATCTGAAGAGGTTATACTGCTGGCTTGACAACGGAGGAAGAATTTTTTGTGAGCCCAAGGGCTGCAGGTGTAGCAGCTTCTAGAAGCTAAAGAAGAACAGGAATATGAGTTCTCCCCTAGAGCCTCCAGAAGGAACAGAGCCCTGCCAACACCTTGATTCCTCAAGACCCACTGTGAACTTCTGGCTGTCAGAACTGTAAAATGACAAAGTTGTGTTATTTTTTGAGCCACCATATTGTGGTAACTTATCATCGCAGCAATAGGAAACTAACATACCACCTGAACCCAAATTATCAAGAGGAAGCCAAAGGGAGAGTGGGACAAAGTGAAAAAAATATGAATTTCAGTTAACTTGTCCAATAGTCTTTATCTTCTACCAGAAGAAAAGTGATGCACTCACAGGAAAAATAGTCTTAATCTAGAGATGTAGTTTTCAAATTTGGTGCATACAGGAACCAAAGAGAGCTTTAACACAATTCTGATACCAAGGTTCCATTTCAGACTAAATGAATTATCATCTCTGGGACTCTTGGTATGGTAGAAAGACAACCAGAAGGTTTTTAGGCACAGCCAGAGTGGAGAGCCCACTGTTCTACCTAAAGATTAGTATTAAGTGATCCAAGGAAACTTCTGGGATTTCCAAACGGTACAAGTTCCTGAAACTGCCCCCATGAACATGTGGTTCACCATTCATTAAATACATGTTTTGTTGACTTTATATTTGACAGTAAGAAGTTGCCTAGGCAAATTCCTAAAGGCAAAATTACTGGCTCAAACGGCAGGTAACTTTTTTTATTCAGACAAACACTGCTAAATTGCTAGACCACTGTACCCTTCTACCAATTAAGAATCAGCAACTTTGTTAAAAAGCCTGCCCAGTTTGATAGGTGGAAAATAATATTTCATTGTTGTTTTCATTTGCAAGCTTCAACCATGACTGAAACTGAGTACATTTTCATAGCTTTATTGGCTATTTTGGGGGACCTGTCAATTACTTATTCATATTCATTTCTATTAGTTTTTTAAAAGGTAATCTGTAAGAATCTTTTCTGCTAAGGAAATCAACCTTTTGCCTGTCATGACTGTGAAATATTTCCCCCAGTTTGTTGCCTTTTGCCTTCGGCTTCTCTAAGCCACAGATTTTATTTTTTATATATCTTTAATGTATTTATCTTTCCCTCTATGGCTTCTCTGGAAAGCTAATCCATACTCTAAGATTATAAACAACATCAACCATACACCCATACTTAATTCTACTTCCATAATTTCACATTTTACAAAGGTTGGGACCTTTTCCCCTCCACCCACCCCTAACTGTCCCAGTATCATTTACTGTCTAGTTCATCTCTTCTCCATTGATGGAAGTTATCATGCTTTTAACTTACAATAAAGATAGGAAAAGGGAAAAATATATATATGTGTGTGTGTGTGTATACATATACCCTTATGTAATATGTATGTGGTTGTACATGAAAAACTCTGAAGTAAAAGCTTAACACACTTTTTACATAGTCAACATTACTTTCATTTTCCATAATCTTCGGGGAATCTGTAAACTCTTTATACCTGAGTCAGGCATTATATTTACTGCTGACGATGTAAAAAGTGTCAGAAACGTTCACTTCAGAGTAACGGTTGCGTCTCTCCCCTCCCCCTCTCCAAAGCAACACAACTGTCACCAGACTGACTCCCTCACAAGCCCTGAGGGATAAAGGCCCCAGCGGTTGTCCTGTGGTTCGACTCATTCTTGCAATATACTTGTTGCCACCAGGTGGAGACAATTTCATAATAGGAAGATTGGTTACTGAAACCAGAGTAGCCACAAATTTTCTACAAATATACACAAATAGTAAAGAAGGTCTGCTTTCAATTTTGGGGTAAACTAAGGCTAGTCATTTTAACTGAGGATTCAGTTTCCTTACTTGTAAATTTAAGAATTTATATTAAGTAATACCAAGAGTTCCCTTAGCTCTAATATTTTATAGATCAAAAGGTTTTCCTCAGTGTCGTTTCCCCAATGGCTCAGCAGTAAAGAATCTGCCTGCCTATGCAGGAGACACAGGAGACGAAGGTTCGATCTCTGAGTCGGGAAGATCCCCTGGAGGAGGAAATGGCAGCCCATCCAGTGTTCTCGCCTAGGAAATCCCATCGACAGAGAAGCTTGGCAGGCTACAGTCGCAAAGAGTCAGACTCGACTGAGCAACCAAGTCCGTCCTCTTGGGCGAAGAAGGTATTCTACTTCCAGCAACTTCTTTCGACTTGAAAACTTCACCAACCAACACCAGTCATTTCCTCCAATCTTTTTTTTCAAAGCTGATCAAAAAGAGGTGTATTGTGCATTAAAGTTCACACAGATCTAGCATTCCAGGTCCCATACAAGGCTTTCTGCACTTCCTCATGTATACTTCTCCACATCCAAATGGCACACTTGCACACATGTTTTAAACAATGAGCTATAGATTTTTCTCTGAACTGGTATCGTTGTGCCAGAAGTTGTACATCTGGAGGGGTTTCTTTGCCTTTTCCCTTGTATTATTTTTTTTCTTCCTTGCTCCATTTGGTCAGAACCTTCCACTTTTGTTGATTTCCTGAATTCTTAGTTGTCTGGCCCTCTGACAAGACATTGCCTGCACCTGCACTTCAGCTCCTGGTTCTCATCTGCCGGTCTAGATTCTGTAACCCTTCTAAAATTATATCAACCTCTGCTTGCCTAAGGGGTTCCCAGTCAGCTGCTTCATCCAATTTTTTGAATCTAGTGAACTACTGCCAAACTACTGATTTACTAAGCTCTCAAACTTGGGCACAATCTATGTTCTCAGCCCCGAACATGCACCAACTCTACCACAAACTAACCACATTCTTAGAGAAGGATTAATTTTCATCCTCCCCATGCGTCAAGATCAAGAGACAAAACGTACACTGTTAAGTAGAGTAGAAAAATTCTGAGTTCTTAAATTGAGCAAGAGGAGCTACCAACTTCATTTCACATCCCTACCTAGATTACAGGAAACTGTAAACAGGACAACGCTACTGACGTGTGTAAAGAGCTTACTACTGACTTGACTACTGCTCTATGCCGTCAGCATACATGGTTGGCTCCCAATAAAAATTTGCAGATTTAATGGCAGAAACAGATCAGTATGTCTATCTCTTGAGAAGGAGATGTGAACACAAGGAAAGCATAAAGCAAAGCTTGAACATTTACAATTTACATATGTTTATCAATAATGCCAAAGCTAAAAAGAGACTTCTCACAACTAATGACTTTTGGTCCAAAACCCCACATGCCAGAAGAGATGTTTAACAACTTTAGAAAAGTGATACACCTCCCTTTCTTGGGAGGAGAAATGCCCATCAAGTGCAGATTCCTGCCCGAAGGAGCAGAGATGATGCTGAACACACCTCAGCAACTGAAAACACATGAGATAAAAGCAACAGTCCCTACATCACAGAAAAGAGACCAACAGGGTCTACATTTCTCACAAGGGCATGCTTCATTGAAAAATAAGCTGTAGAAAGGGACTGACACAGAAAATAAAAAATCACACTGGGAAAAATAAGAGAGAAAGCTGAAGGCTGGTGCCTCCACATTCTCCCAACAGCAACTGGAATAACCCCTTCAGAAAACAGCTAGGCAATTCATTTCCAGAGATATAAAACATTCATATTCTTTCACCCAGTAATCCCAGTCCTAGGAAATAACACTATTAATAATCACATGTAACATTTATCACTTTATATGAAATCTTTCTTAATCCTAACAACCCGATGAAACATGTACTATTAATTGCCTTCATTTAATAAATCAAGCTGAAATACAAATAACTAAATAAACAAGCAAGCAACTAGCTTAAAGTTCGCAGTGTCAGAGTAAAGACTCAAAACTCAGGTCTGCATGACAAAGAAGGCCATGCCCTTAACTATCACACCAATTATTATTCCTACTACAACAGTAAAAATGCCATCAGCACAGACACATCTGCTGCATCATCAACAATGGGAAATTTCTTCAATCATTAAAAATAACAATTAGTCATACTATATGCAATGATTAGTAATACTTATAAGGCAAAGAGATGAAAGAGACCACTAATTTGTAGTTGTGCTACAATTTGTTGTTGTTTGGTCAATCAGTACTGTCTGACTTTTCTGCAACCCCACAGACTGTAGCCCGCCAGGCTTCTCCATCCATGGAATTCTCCAGGCAAGAATACTGGAGTGGGTTGCCATTTCCTTCTCCAGGGGACCCTCCCAATCCAAGGATGGAACCCAGGTCTCCTGCATCTCCTGTACTGGCAGGCAGGTTCTTTACTACTGCGCCATCAGGGAGGACCTGTGCTATAACTACAGCTACATAAAAGTTAACATTGTAGAAGGCAGCATGGAGTTGTCAGGAGCCTGTGGAGAGGGTGTCCCTCCATGTTCCAACTCCTACTACTACTATGACCAAAATACAACAGGCACGGGTTTGAACAGTTTTAAAACAATAGGTCAGAGGAGTAAAGAATGTGTTTCTGGTGTCGCTTTGGCACACAGGGTAGATCTTCTCCAACAGAAAAGCAACTACTATGGAAAACAGTAGCAGCCAGACTGGGATTTAGGAAACCTCAATTTTCATTGTGGGTTCCTGATTCAATTTCAAAATGTAAACTGATTTCTCTTCTGCCCTTATCTCCTGGTTTCTGCAACTTGCATAAAAAAAAAGTTTAAAACTGGTAAAAAGCAGAGCCTGCAGTTTCAAAGGCTGGAGTCTTAGAAAAAAAAAGAAACCAGAAACTTTAAGGACAGAAAGATGTGTTACAGCTCTAATACATCTAAAGATTAGCATAATCTCTAGATTCATGAAAGCAGCAAAAATTTGGCATAGCTCAAATATACTAGAAATCAACATGACTTTGAGCAAGTCAATATACAGCTTTTAATCTCTTTATCTATAAAATGAGCATGTTTTAGGAAATACATACTTATTTTCAATGTCCATTAGGGCAGAGTTCCTCATTAGCAATTAAAAATATATTAAAATGTGTATATATTAAAAATGTATAAAAGTATAGATACATATATGTCTACTAGGGTAAAGCTACTTATTAGCAATTAGCCTTCAAAAATCTTTATGTGGGTTCTTCAAATAACCAATATTAAGAAGAGAAAACCGTAAGAATACTATAATAAAGAATAACTTAAGTAGCTAAAGCAGTAAAACTCATTGTCTCCTAAGAAAAATTTATTCTATATTAAACAATAAGTGGAAAGCAAAACTAACATTAATTTGATACAACACTGTTTTGGGGCACTTTTTAAAAATAGCTTTCCCTCTACCTCTACTTTTTAAACAAAATCCTGTAAGTCCATGGCCCTTGCTTAATTTTTCTGAGTCTACATGCCCCTTGAGAATCTGATGAAAGCTAGGAATTCTTATCTTGGGGGAGAAAATACAAAGATAAAAAATACAAAAGAACACATATACAAAATCTCAGAGCATTCATGGATCCTTAAGAGATATCTGGATTGGAGGCCAAGAACACTTGCCCCATACTGTCTAAGACTTCCAAATCTGAAACAAAGAAACAGGTTACCTTCTCTTTTGCTCAGCTTTCTTCAGCTGTACTACACAATAAGCTGTTGCCAACAATGATGCATTTATTCTAAGCAAAAATAGACAAACAGGACCTAATCAAACTTACACGATTTTGCATCACAAAAGAAACCATAAACAAAATGAAAAGACAATCTATGGAATGGCAGAAAGTATTTCCAAATGATGCGACTGACAAGGGATTACTTACCAAAATATACAAATAGCTCATCCAGCTCAACAACAAAAAACCAAAAACCAAACAACCCAATTGAAAAATAGGCAAATTACTGAAATAGACATTTCTCCAAAGAAGACATACAGATGGCCAACAACCATATAAAAAGATATTCAACATCACTAATTATTAGAAGAAACGCAAATCAAAACTATATAAGGCACTGTCTTACTCCGACCAGAATGGCCATGATCAAAGTAAACAACAAATGTTGAAGAGGATGTAGAGCAAAGGGAACGTTTCTACACTCTTGGTGAGAATGCAAGCTGGTGCAGCCATTATGGAGAACAGTATGGCGGTTCCTCAAAAGACTTAAAATTGAGTTGCCATATGATCCAGCAATCCCAGTCCTGGGCACATATCCAGACAAAACTATAATTTGAAAAGATACATGCACCCCTAAATTCACAGCAGCATTGCTTACAACAGCCAAGACACAGAAGCAAACTAAGTGTCTCTGACAGATGGATGGATAAAGAAGATGCGCTCGTGTATACAGGTGAATACGATTCAACCACAGAAAGGACTTCAGTAACGCCACGTGCAGCAACACGAACAGACCCAGAGACTCGTACTACATGAAGTCAAGTCAGAAAGAGAAGGACGGATCCATATAATATCCCTTATATCCGTAACCTGCAATATGACACAAATGCACCTATCGCTAACACAGAGAGATGTGACGAAGAGGCCTGTGGTTGCCAAGGGGCAGGGGTATAAGGGAGGGGACGACTCCAACACCACAGCTCAAAAGCATCACTAGTAACGGAGAAATCTAGTCTTAATAGACAATACTCAACTATCAATATCCTAGAATCTTCAACATGTTACCATTACTTTACAATTTAGAAGAGGAAATATTCCTAGAGGACAGTACCTCACGAAAAATAAAGAAGCTATTTAAAAAAAAAAAACTTTCCACTAATTCACCAAGGCATGTTTTCTTCACAAATATGTCAATTAAAACTTTGAAGATCAAGGATAAGAGGGTAAGTTCATTAAAACTAAACAACAGATATAATTTCTAATCCTGCTAAATGTATTTTTAAAAGTACAGTGATTTTTCTCTAAGTGATATCATAAAACAACATAAATAAAACAAAAATAGATAGTTTCCGGTAAAAATAGTAATAGCATCTATTTCTTCTATTCCCTCTGGCCCCTGTCATTTAAACAATCTGTGAAGTGGTAGTTTTGGTCCTAGGTGTATAAATTTCGGGTATCGTCTCATAAGATATATAGTCCTGGTGAAAAGAAATTAATGAAGCACATCGACCTTGACAGACAGTTACTTGAGGAGATTGAGAATACCACACAATTGACCAGACTTGGGGGAAGTAATGTCCTGTAGGACATCCACAACTGTTCCTACACCCCATATTTTCACTCTAACAACGTTCTTTTAAATATGGAGACTCAAAAAATAAAAATAAATATGGAGACTCAAAAACTTGAAAGTAGACACACAACTATTTCCAAGATCCATGTCACAGATCACTCTCTCTCTCTTTCAAGATCCATGCCACAGATCAATCTCTCTTTCTTTACATATATCCTCTTATATTTACGACGCTCTTTGCTGTTTACCCCTTTTTACCTACATTACCTCTTATATCTTTACAAATAACCTCCAAGTTCAATGGGGTTGCAGCTTTTTTATTATTATTTTTATAGAAAAGAAAATAGACAGGCCAAGAAGCTTGCAAGTAGTGGAACCAGGCCTAGAAACCAAGTCTCCTGCTTTCAATTCTGAAGCGCCTTCTTCCATGCACAACACTACCCCTCTGTAATACAGGAAAGCCTTCCATAAAACATTTGGCTGGCTTCCAAGACAGCGGTCCCAGGCTGAATTAGACTCTATATAGTAAATAGTATAAATAGTGAGGGTTTAATGCAATTACTGGCATAGAGGCATACATCTTTTTATAAGTGAAAAATCAGTTGGTTTTAAGTTAAATCAACATAGTCTGTGTATGGTGGGGGAAACAAGTAGAATACTTCTAAAAACAAGTCAAAATGAAATATGCAGATCTGCACATTTTACAAGAGCTAGCAGAGGCAGCATAATCAACACGGGGAGTAGAAAAAAGAAAACAGTGGACAACTAAAAAGAATAATGTAAAAAGAAACTGCACGATGCTCTTATTTTTAGGAAATAAAATGAGGGGCTTGTCTTTTCTTCCTCCCTCGATCCCGAAATAATGGAAATTTTAGAACATATATTAGGCTATAAAATAGTAAGAGAAGTAGAAGAGGATTTTATTGAGTAGCCATCAAACGAAATCCCTACCAAAATGGCTGGCTCTGGAATATAACACATCAAAAATCCAAAGTCCTATTTCTAGTGCAGTTACTGGTAGTACACAGCTTATATGAACCAATTATTTTAAGCTTCCAATTCTCACACCTATAAAATCATAACACTAAGCCAAACTATTTGCTCACGACCTTGGAAGGAGGAAACAATGCCTACAATGGTGATGAGCAATACTCTAATCCCCATTATCCACTGCAAAAATAACTATTTCTCAAACATCTTCTAGGTGTGAAGTACTAAGCTAGGCTGTTAAGTGCAGAGAAAATGACGGTCTTTATAATCTAAAAAAATAAAGCAAAGAGAAATACTTAACTAAAGACAATAACTGCAGGATAAAATTAAGGCGTCTCAGAGAATTTGCTTCATAGGACATCAAACAGAATGCACTTGGGTTTGATCAAGACACCAAACAAAAACAGTGGTCATTAGGTTTAGCTGGGAAAAGAGGAAAGTAGGTTGCTTGTCCTTTGGATTCCCAAAGCACATCATTTATGTATTATTGCATTTAACACTCTGTACAGTAGTTTGTCATGCCCACTTAGATTGTAAATTCCTCAAGGACAGAGACCTTATTCAATTCACTTTTATATTCCTAATCCCTAGCAGAGGATCTGGCACACAGAAGATAATCAATAAATGTTTTTTAAACAGGCGAGGTAAGGACAGGATTCCCTATCTAAATTATTTTAATCTATATTACTAGTCCAGGTCATTTACTCCTTGTCTCTCAACTCCAAAATCACCACTCTAGACTGCTCTGTGGTGCTGGGCTGAGACCGTGCAACTGTATTTCACCAACTCTTCTGCCAGGGCAGGTCCGTGTTAGGCTTTGCCAATGGAGCTAAGAAAGCAGTAAAAGGGCTGAGCGGACCTCCTTCTAGTCACTGACAGCAACAGTCGGTTCCAGCCTCCAGCTTCTTTCGGTATTCCCCAGAACTAGCCTAATCAGCAGCTCAACAAGGCTGACCTCCAAGGTTCAGAACTAGGCCAATAGAACCTCTTCTCTGAGCTCTCTGACTGACTATTATAATGTTCTCTTTCTGCTTTTATATTCATCTAACCATCTCCCTGTATTAAATGCCTTCTGTTCAAACTCCTATTGAACTTTCTATTTTAGCTGTTGGACACTAATACCCTGTTCTTCTAACTGCTCTCCTCTGAGATATCTTGCTGCTTTATTAAAGGGGAAAGTAAAGGAACTTTGAAATTATTCCTACACACAAAATATATTTTAGAAAGAATAATGCCAAACCCTTTAAATTTGTGTGTTACGTTGCAACACAAATATCACTTAACTTTTGCAATTTAAACTACTGTTCTCTCAGTAGAGCACAAGCATCCTGGAAAAAAATGAGATCCGGAAAAAAATGAGATCGGCGACTCCTCAGCGGTCTCAGTTCCCACAAGCCTCTCCTAGTATGAGCATGATGACATGCTGAATGTGATTCTTAAATTTAAGTTGGTTTTTTTTTTTTTTTTTTTGCTGTGTTCAACATGGCCCACAGTGCAGGCTGACTACTTCATCTAGTGTTCAACAAAAGAAACAGCAATCTGTTCCAACACTAAAGCTGAACTGAACTTACTGGTATGTTCTTCCCATCCTGAGAGATTTCAAGCATAATTTTTTATTACATGTGATTTTCATTTTACACATTGACTTCAGAAGCAAACTTCTTCATAAAATACAACTCCACGCTTACAGCAGACACAGAAAGAAATATCTCCTGCAGGAGAGCCCCAAAACAATACAACTGTTGAAAACAAATGACCAAAATGCTTTGATAGTTTTACATGGTTTGTTACTTCATTTAATAAGATGTCCTCACTAGACAATTTAATCTGAGGCTAATTTCAAAGATAACTTTTCATTATTGTACTTAATAAACTGAATTTTTTAAATTACGATAAAATGGCAGATAGTAGAGAAAAGGCAATTTCAGGCATAAGAATCCTTCTCAGAATTCTTGGTAATGTATTTACATAGCTCCTGAGCATCCATAAAAAGTATCACTAGGCCCAGACGTATTAGTCCACTTCGGCTGCCTAATAACCGTAAGACAAAAGAGAAGTGAAAAAAATTTTAAACTTGAAATCTCCACTGGAATTCCTCCACACAGCATAAAAATGGAGAGTGGGCCACCCGCCCCCTTAGGACCTATAAAATCAGGGACTCATCACCTAGCTCCTGCCTATGGACATAACACTAGTTGCTACTTAACTGCCAAAAGTTTTGTTACCAGTCAGTATATCTACGTAAAATCAACCAAGCTCTATGCCTAACAAGGGACACCAGAGGACCTGTTTGACACATTAGGTGGAAAAAATGAAAAATCTGACAGGGGAACAGACAGGATATCTCAACCTACAGAGAACAGACAGGGTAAATTTTAGTGTACCCCTGTACTCAAATTGTATCAGGCTCTACTCATTTCAAAGCAAATAATCATTCAATACGTTACTATAATAACTTATTGATGCAAGCTTTCAGAGATGGAAAAAAACCAGGAAACTAAATAACTAGTGTCTGACAACAATGTCTGTCTTCCACAACATGTCTAACAAACAACACTAATTAAAAATCAAGTGTAGATCTGTACACCGGCAGTCTATATAATCTTGCAGTGTTTTCCCTTTTTTAAAAACTGTAAACTGTGATACATTGTCTAGTTTCCCCAGATTTAACAAGCGAGTGGATACAAAATTCTGAGTGCTTTAAGTCATACCAGAAACGCAGCTATGATTTTAATAAAGTGCTTTTTAATGTTAGCTCACTTCTCTCGCTGGAAGGAATTATGCTTCTGTGCTAATGTATAGAAATGAAACTGTCACTGAAACATCTGGTTATATATTATTCATTAGACATATATCACCTTTCCTCCAAAGACTGCATAATATAAACACAAACCACGAATAAATCAAATTAAAGAGATAGACCTGACACCACATGCTGAAGGTCAGTGATAGACAAATGAAATTCCAAAGACGTTTGCTGATCTGCTCCGTATTTCTCTCCTCACAAACCTGGGAGCGAGCAGTCTGAAAGTTCCACACAGGCAGAGGAAAAACTCAAAATTCTCAGTATGTTGAATGTCTGCATTGTCTACATTATGTTAATGGTTCTAATTTAAAATTTTTCTATGCAGCACATTTGAGAACCATCAGCATATTTTTCTAATACTCAAGCCCACTAGCCTACTCTGGCAGTTGTCCTTCATAAATTCTCCATTTCACTCTCACACCTACTATAATTAACCTCAAACGTGTATTCCACAAAGGTACCTGAAAGAAATATCACCAATCCTTAGAAAACGTAAGGGGCCATATTTGCTGTGCTAGCCTTTTGGAAAATGAAGTCTTACATATGCATTGTTTTATTAAAAATTACGTTAAACGTACAAACAAGATTTTTTAAAAATACCTGTTGATAGTGACAAGTAGAAATTTTAGGGGGAAAGGGGAATAACTAAGAGTCATATTGCTGCCATTTAAATTCTTGATAAATCAAAGGATGAAATAGCCACTTTAAAAACACAGGTTCTACTACCAACCTGAGTTATTAAAATAATCAAAAACTACACTCTTTTGCAAGTGAGAAAAGTAGAGTCTGCCAATTACACTAAGTATTCTAGCTGATCATCGTGGAACTACCAAAAGTAGATTATGCAATGCAAATCACACATAATTAGTTTTCAACATAATTCTCAGTCTAAAACACTGAAATCATGTCTCAATTTTTTTTTAATTTTTAAAAGAAATAAAGCATATTACGAGAAGGCCGAATGCAAATCTACCCTGTTCACAGCAAACCAATCTTCACACACCTCCGAGGAACCTGACATTCCCTAACCATTTAACCACGTTAAAGGCATACATTTTCTAAAACTTCGGAGAGTCTGGCAGCAGAAACCCAAAAAAGCTTTCAAGGAGATAAGCCTGTAACTGGTCTTCGGGTCCCCCCAAAATAATCGGAAGGAACCTCAAAGTTTTAGATCGATTTTTTTCACTAACAGTAGCTCTGGGCGCAGGGAGACGACTTCCCTAGGAGGGAAACGATCCTGACAACCCGGACGAGGGCTCCCCGGCGACACTCGAGGCCAAAGCCCTCGGCGTACACGACGGGGTTCAAAAATGCGAAGCTTCCATCAGGAACAAACCCAGACGCCCCCTCCCCCCACGACTCCTCCGGGGCACCCCCGCGGGTCTGAGAGCGCAGCAACAGATACTCCTAGCGGGCAGGCGGCACTCCAGGAATGTTTTCACCAGGAGGGGTCTCCCCGCCGCCTACAGGGAACCCCGACGCCAAGGAGCGCCTCGACAAGCCAACCCCGACTCCAGCACCCCGGGGGGGAGAGCGGGCTAGGCGCACAAAGCGCCCCTACCCCACCCTCACAGCGCGGACACACACATCACACACACCCCCGGGCCGCGAGGGGGGAAGCCCGAGGGGGGAAAACCCTGCATTCCACGCGGTTCGTCTCCGGAGAGGGGCCGCGGAGAGGCTGGGGGCCCCCCTGCCCGGGGAGGCGACGGGGCGCCGCAGCGCAGCCCTGGCCTCCGCGCAGCGCGAGCGGCTCGCACGAAGGAAGGAATCCCCGAGCTTCGCCCACGGGGGGTTCTCCTCAAGCAGGACTCCCACCCCCGCCAAGACCCTCGAAGAAACGGGAACAATGAGAAGCCGCCTTCCCCCGCCATCCCCGCCCCGAGAGCGGCCGGGGGCGGCGGCGCCATCTCCGCTCACACCCCCGCGGATACACACACCCGCCCCCCCTCAGCTCCGGCCCCGGCGCGGCCGTCAGCGGCCCGCAGCCCCGCCGAGCTGACGCACGGCCGAGCCCGCCGCGCCCGCGCCCCCTCGCCTCCTCGCGCGTCCCTCGCCTCACCGGCTCCTGCCCCAACCCGGGGCTCCGCGGGCCGCGTCCGGAGCGAGACTCGGGCACAAGCCGCCGGCGCCGCCGCACAATATGGCGAGCCTCGGCTTCCGCAATGGAGCTCGGGAAATACAACAGGGGCCGCTCAATATTCATGAGAGACCGAGGGGAAGCCGGCTTGGCCGGCACGGCGGGGAGGGCGGGAAGGAGCGGGCGGGCGGGCGAGGGGGCGGAGGCGCGGGACGGGGACGTGCGCGGCGCGGGGAGGCCCGCGGCGCGAGGGGAGGGGGCGCCGCCGCGTGCTGCCGGGAGGGCCCGAGTCGCCGCCCCGCCCCGGGCCGCCCGGCTCCGCCCCCCGGCGCCCTCCGCGGGGCGACGCGGCCCCCGGGCAACGCCCGGCTGACGGCGGCGCCACCTCGTCCTCGGCGTTCTCTCTGCTGAGCTCTCCTGCCTCTGCATGCGCCCCTCACTGCGCCTCCCTGGCCCGCTGCTGGGGTTCGCGCTCGGACTCCTGCTCTCGCCCGCGACTGCCACCCTTCCCACCCGGTAGACGTCCTCGTCAGGCTTTCACCTCTAGAAGTTCACCTGAACTTCGGCACTCTGCCTCCCCCCACCCCACGGCAACGCTCACACACACTTTCCGTCCTTGCAGAGTGAACCAGCAAGACCCAGTTCCAGGGAAAACGACCTTCAGTGCTAAGTGTATATTCTTGGACGTCTGTAAGCGTTCTCCTGGTTCTCATCGGTTTACTTACTTACCTTGCGGCTGTTGCAATCCTTCCTCAGCCCCTCCCAGTATTAGCTTCTGAGTTTGAGAATAAGTGGTAGATGTAATAGATGTAGTCGTTACCTAAAACACAACCAATCAGTCTAGTACCAAGTATATAAAATGTGAATACATTAAGCTACAAGCTGAAGTAGCTGAAAGAGTTGCTGATCACAAGATGTACTATTGGTGAGATGATCTGTTCTCTTGAAAAATAACCAACAATTTCAGGTAGTAAACGGAACGCATTTGGGACACAAAGGAAGGGAACGCACTGAGAATTGGGCAAACTAGGTTTATAGCCTCCAATGTGCCTCTAACTGTGTGACTTAACTAAAGTACATAATTGTCCTGGACTTTACTCTCCTCATTTGCAGAATGAGAGGATTGTGTTGAATGATTCTTAAGTCCTTTCTGTCTCTTGAACTCTCTAAACTCTACAAGCAATGCCAAATAAATGATATGAAGTTATGTAAGATTTTGGGGGAGAAAAGGCTTGATTCTAGCTGGTGTGTTAGCGGAGATTTCCTGAGGAGCTCGGAGTTGAGTAGGACTGTGAGGGATAGCTTTGGATAGGTCGAAAGAAGACAGGCGTTAAAATATTTAAGACAACACGTCATTTGCCCTACCTAACAATCCATTAAGATCAACAAGAGCAAAACCAGGGACTTAAGACTTCCCTTACTATCTAAGGCTTTAAATAAGAAATGATAATTCTCAGACGCTATAAGCCCTTCAAGATTAAGCTGTTTTTCCAACGTGGAACAAAAAGAAAAGAAAATCAGGAATGCTCCTGCTTCTCCCTTCCTGTAAGGGTTCACTTTTTACAGAGAATGCAGTTGCAGAAGTGTCTCCCTTCTTTGTTCACAACTGCATGTGTCATCGCATTAATGCTGTTCGTAATTCAGACCGTTTTACTCTAGTGAAAGTGCATATGAAAATAATATGTGGTGAGGTTATGATTTTGAGGAAAAAAACGATTTGTTAAAAAAACAGGAATTTTATGAATAAAAGCTAAAATAGTACTTTTAAAAGATTGACAAGAGAATTAGTAAAAAAAAAAAAAAAATGGAAAAGTTATGGGATATCTGGATTAAATGCAATTAATAAGCTAGACCTCAGGCTAGCATCCTTAATTTGAAAGACACTGCTGACAGATTAATGGAGCTGGTATTATCTATTTTATCTCTTTCTCAAAAACTTGAACTGAGAGTGTTATGGATGTCCCCTGACTACATTCATCAGGAAAGGCTATGTTACAGTACAGTAGCAGACAGCTCATCTCCCAAATCTTCATGCCTAGCACACCAAAAGTTTATTGCTTGTTCATGTTTCTTGTGAATCGGGCTTATTCTATTCCAGTCACTCTAGGAACCAGATTGGCAGAGGACTTACCCAGAACACTGCAACTGAGTCTCTGTGGCAGAGGAAGAAAGTGACTGAAGAATCCCTGTGAACCTTTCACATCCTTAGGTGGGGAAGCAGACAGATCCCTGATCAAACATCATGGCCAAAACTAGTTACATAGCCTCCATCTTCACAGGGACTGAGTCCTTAAACTGAGGCTGAACAGAGTTCAGGACAGGTGGTGATATCGGTGAACAATACTAATGTCAGTCACCCTGAGCCCACCACTTAGTTTCTAGATATTATGAAAAAGAACTTAAGTTTCATTTCATAACACTGGCTCTCTTGAATGCCTTCAAGAAAGGTATGTTTTCTAAAGAACGAAACAAAACAAAAAAACTCACGGTACTTTTTAAAAGTCAACTATCACATAAATAGAATGCACTTTTCATCTTTCTTCCCCCTTTTTAAATTGTACATTAAATCAATGTCAAGTCCACAGTCAGTCTATCAATAGTGATTTGACATATCCAGCCTACATTCTTTTTGCTATTTTTTGACCTGACATGAGGGTCACCACCCTCTAAAACATTTCCTGTTAACACTCTACCCTCTTGTTAAAGTAGTAATTATGTTTTAACCAGGAAGAGACTAAATTAATACTATATAATACAAGTGTTTTAGGTGGATGACTAGATGACTTCTAATTAGTAAGTTTCTTTTCCCTCAAAACTTCAAAAGTAGTACCCTGTTAATCACATGGTGAATTGGGTAGACATCTCTGATCACAAAAATCACCTCTTTCCTGGTTTTCTGTTATGGTGATACTACAAAGGAGATTAGTTCAGCTTGGTCAACTTTTGGTGAGCATCTACTATGTGCTAATACTTTGCCAAGTGCTTGAAATAAAGATATTAATATAACAAGGTCCTTAGGAGCAGAAATCTTATTTACATGGAAAAAAGTGTATACCTAGCACGATGTTTGGCATATAGTAAATGCTGAATAAATAGGCATTAAAAGAGTGAAAGACTGGGAATCTTTGATCCCAGCGTGTATATGAAGTAGAATAGTTCATATGATCTTGGTATGTCTCACTTTACTGCATAAGAGCAGATATTTTTATCAGAATTGCATTTAGTCCCCTAGAGGCTTTCTCTACTTAGACAGTTTGTCTTAAATGGAGATTCACACCTGCCTATTTTATATCCACCCCATGGACTTCTTTTCAGCTGTGCTCCAGATATCTAATTGTTACCTGCTTATCTGAGATGAAGAGTGCAGTCCAGTCTATGGCCATACCACCCTGAACGTGCCCAATCCCATCTGATCTCGGAAGCTAAGCAGGGTCAGGCCTGGTTAGTACTTGGGTGGAAGAGTGCAGTCCATCAGCATTTTGTTAATAAGAAGCTTTAGGGACTTCCCTGGCGGTCCAGTGGTTAAGAATACACCTTGCATTGCAGGAGACGTGGGTTCAATCCCTGGTCAGGGAACTGAGATTCCACATGCCACAGAGCAACTGAGCTGTGATACTGAGCTGTGATCCTGAGCCCAGGTGCCACGACTAAGGTCTGAATGCAACAGAGATCCCACATGGTACAACAAAGACCTAATGCATCCAGATGAATAAATGTTTTTAAAAATATATGTGCTTGATTGCACTTTTACAGTCATTATTTCATTGACTCTTCAGAACAATTCTCCAAGGTATTATTACTACTTCACAGAAGAGGAAAATGCCGCTTCTGTGATGAACTAATTCTCCCAAACATTGAGCTCATAAGCAGCAGAACTGAGACTCACAGCTGGGCATCTGACTCCAAGTCCAGGCTGCACTTCCCTCTTTGTGCTGCATACACAGCTGGGCATCTGACTCCAAGTCCAGGCTGCACTTCCCTCTTTGTGCTGCATACACAGCTGGGCATCTGACTCCAAGTCCAGGCTGCACTTCCCTCTTTGTGCTGCATACACAGCTCCAGCATTTTTCTTCTTTCTAATGGGTAAGCAGGCTGAGACAAACACCTCCATGACATGCTCTCAACACTAGTGTTTATTCCTAGTGTTTAATCATCAGTATGGTTCATTTTAAAGAAGCTAGAGACAATGTTATATATAATAGTATATGAACCAGACCTGTTGACAGAAAACCATCAGGTTTTTTTGTTTTTGTTTTCTTAGAAAAGTTACACAAGAAAACAAACTAATACTGAAAGGGAGGTTGAAGGACTGGAATATATTGGGATTTAATCACTATAAGAAAACAAAAGCAAAACATGAATCTGCCTGTGTAGGAGATGCAAGAGATGCTGGTTGGATCCCTGGGTCAGGAAGATCCCCTGGAGGAGGGCATGGCAACCACTCCAGTATTCTTACCGAAAGAATCCCATGGACAGAGGAGCCTGGCAGTAACAGTTCTACTGCTGCTGCTGCTCAGTCACTTCAGTCATGTCCAACTCTGTGCGACCCCATAGATGGCAGCCCACCAGGCTCCCCTGTCCCTGGGATTCTCCAGGCAAGAACACTGGAGTGTTGCCATTTCCTTTTCCAGTCCATGAAAGTGTAAGTCGCTCAGTCGTGTCCAACTCTTCGAAACCCCATGGACTGTAGCCTACCAGGCTCCTCCATCCATGGGATTCTCCTGGCAAGAATACTAGAGTGGGTTGACATTTCCTTCTCCCGGCAACAGTCCATGGGGCCGCAAAGACTCAGACACAACTGAGCAACTGCGCGCACATAAATTCAGTTCAGTTCAGTTCAGTTCAGTCACTCAGTTGTGTCCGACTCTTTGCGACCCCATGAATCACAGCACACCAGGCCTCCCTGTCCATCACCAACTCTCGGAGTTTACCCAAACCCATGTCCATCGAGTCGGTGATGCCATCCAGCCATCTCATCCTATGTCGTCCCCTTCTCCTCCTACCCACAATCCCTCTCAGCATCAGGGTCTTTTCCAATGAGTCAACTCTTTGCATAAGGTGGCCAAAGTACTGGAGTTTCAGCTTCAGCATCAGTCCTTCCAATGAACACCCAGGACACAGACACATACACATACACATACACATGCACATACAGAATATAATTTTCAAGGGATTCCCTGGTGGCTTAGAAGTAAAGAATTCGCCTGCCAATGCAAGAGATGCCTGTTCAGTCCCTGAGTTGGTTACATCCCCTGGAGAAAGAAATGGCAAAGCACTGTAGTATTCTTGGCTGAGAAACCCCTGACACAGGAACCTGGCAGACTACAGTCCATGGGGTCACAAGAGTCAGACATGAGTTTAGTGACTAAACCACCACCACCACCACCACCGTAACTGTCAAACTACATCTACCAGCATATTTATTTGTCATCATTTAGACTTGTTGTGCTTTCTTTGAAAGGGTGAAATTAAGTAGGAATGTTGTAGGAAGGCCTAAAGAGACCTATAATTCAAGGTGACTTCAGGAAGCAGGCAACTCGAGATTTACTACCTCTTCAGCTGGAAAAATATAGCTCTAGCCACAAGCTTTAGTGAAGTTTTATTTGTATTTCAACATAGTGCATTTCTTTTTGTGACACTTCCCTTGGTGTTTTAGCTCTTTGTTCCTTTTTATATTCCCAAGATAATCAAAATAATTGGTGCTACTCTTAACTGTTCAGCTTAGAGTTAAACAGATTAAATGAGATGGGCTAGTTAAGCTTTGGGGGAGAACTAAATACTATTGCTATTTCCCTCCTATGGAGACTTGGAATGGTATTTTATATGTCCCAGATGTGGCCACATTCTGCCTAACATCTGTTAGTGCATTTTATTAAAATAATGAACTAGCATGTGTTTGAAAAGTCAAAAGAATGAGTAAAAGTTTTCATTCTGATGCAGCCTGACTAGCCAACTGTTTCTTTGTAGTTAATAATGGAGGGTATTATTGTGATATCCAACTTGATATATAAATAAAGTGTGATTTAATAATTACTGGCTTTAGTTTTCTAATATGAAGTAAGTTTATTCTATTCAAACAAGCTTTGTAGGTTTTTTTCCTTTCAAAATGTTTACTGCAAGTGGTGAGAACTGTGCCTTGGCATTGATCTAGGAACACCAAGAATAATCCTGGAAACTAACAAGGAATAGATAATTAAGATTAAAACTTAGAACTAAAATGGAGATTTCTCTGGAAAAGAGGGCTGAAAGAGCCCAGCGGGGAGGTACAGATGAAAAGTGCAAAATATTTAAATCAAGTTACAGCTTGCTCAAACTGCCCTTGTGGACATTTTAATTTTTCCCACTTAAAACAAGCTACAGAAGAATACTTTTTGTGTGGTGAGAGAGTGGAGGGTAAAGACCCCTCTTATCTAACACATTTCTTGGAAATGTTTTTAGTAAAGAATTTAAAAGAACTGCTAAATCCCAAACAGACAAAGAAAATGTCTTTTTATTTTAGACTATATCAAGATGTAGAAAACTCTGCAGTATCCATCTGCTGAATCATTAGCATTTTATACTCCACAAAAGTAAACCATTTACATATGCATCAAAGAACATACTGAAGTAGGTTATAATTCAGGTAAATATGAAAACCATTCTGGTCAACCAAGAATACCAAGGTTTTATGTGTTACATCCAGGAAGAGATATTTTCTAAAGATTTTCGTCTGTAGAAAAATTTTTGTTTTATGTTTTTTAAACAGTGTATTGAAGAATCATTAATTTATAGTATTATTTTCATTTCAGGTGTACAACATGGTGTTTTGATGTTTTTATAGACTGCATACCATAAATATTATAAAATATTGACTGTATTATAAAGTATTGACTGTATTCCCTGTGTTGTACAATGCATCTCTGTGACTTAGTTATGTTTATAACTACTAGTTTGTACCTCTTAATTCTTTTACTTGTTCTACCCATTTCCCACCCCCACCTCTCTGGAATCCCCTAGTTTTCTCTATCTGTGAATCTGTTTCTATTTTATTATATTTGTTAGCTTGTTTTGTTTATTAGGTTCGCAGAGGAACCAGAGATCAAATTGCCAACATCCGTTGGATCATTGAGAAAGCAAGAGAGTTCCAGAAAAACATCTACTTCTGCTTTATTGACTATACTAAAGCCTTTGACTGTGTGGGCCACAACAAACTCTGGAAAATTCTTAAAGAGATGGGAATACCAGACCACCTGACCTACCTCTTGAGAAATCTGTATGCAGGTCAGGAAGCAACAGTTAGAACTGGACATGGAACAACAGACTGGTTCCAAATAGGAAAAGGAGTATGTCAAGGTTGTATATTGCTGCCCTGATTATTTAACTTATATGCAGAATACATCATGAGCTGGGCTGGATGAAGCACAAGCTGGAATCAAGATTGCCAGGAGAAATATCAACAACCTCAGATATGCAGATGACACCACTCTTATGGCAGAAAGCGAAAAAGAACTAAAGAGCCTCTTGATGAAAGTGAAAGAGGAGAGTGAAAAAATTGGCTTAAAACTCAACATTCAGAAAACTAAGATCATGGCATCTGGTCCCATCACTTCGTGGCAAATAGATGTGGTAACAGTGGAAACAGTGAGAGACTTTATTTTGTTGGGCTCCAAAATCACTGCAGATGGTGACTGCAGCCTTGAAATTAAAAGATGCTTACGCCTTGGAAGAAAAGCTATGACCAACCTAGACAGCATAATAAAAAGCAGAGACATTACTTTGTCAACAAAGGCTCATCTAGTCAAGGCTATGATTTTTCCAGTAGTCATGTATGGATGTGAGAGTTGGACTATAAAGAAAGCTGAGCACTAAAGAATTGATGCTTTTGAACTGTGGTGTTGGAGAAGACTCTTGAGAGTCCCTTGGACTGCAAGGAGATCCAACCAGTTCATCCTAAAAGAGATCAGTCCTGAATATTCATTGGAAGGACTGATGTTGAAGCTGAAACCCAATACTTTGGCCACCTGATACAAAGAACTGACTCATTTGAAAAGACCCTGAAGCTGGGAAGGATTGAAGGCAGGAGGAGAAGGGGACGACAGAGGATGAGATGGTTGGATGGCATCACCGACTCAATGGACATGAGTTTGAGTCCGGGAGTTGGCGATGGACAGGGAGGCCTGGCGTGCTGTGATTCATGGGGTCACAAAGAATCAGACACGACTGAGCAATTGAACTGAACTGAACTGAAAGGAAAATACACAGTATTTGTTTTTCTTTGTCTGACTTATTTCACTAAGCATAACACCTTCCAGGTCCATCCATGTTGTTGCAAATAGCAATATTTCATCTTTTTTATGGCTAATATTCAATTGTGTATATTGTTTCATCATTTTTAAATAGACACACTTCATAAGTCATGCTTATAAGATCAGAATTGACTGTGATTTCTTTTTTTTTTTGACTGTGATTTCTTAAGAATTTTAAGTTCTGCCACATATAGGGTAAGATAAAATAAAGATAGCTGCAAATGAAGCTTCTTGTTATAGTATCTTGTAAAGAACATATGAGTAGCCTAACTCACCTGGTTCTGTCTCTCTCCAATACTCATTCATCCTCTGATCTAATTATGTTTTGTTCTAGAACAGTATTGATGTTCCAAGTTAGTGGGTTTCTAATTCCTTGACCTCTTGACTCCTGCACATCCTTAGTCTCCCATTTCACTTTTTTTTTAAATGGTATTATCCTATAGGTCCTCTTTTGTTTTTTACTTTTTCACTCAACACTGTGTTTTGATTTATTTATTTAGTTTTGGCTGTGCTGGGTCTTCACTGCTGCACTCGGGCTTTCTCTAGGTGTGACAGGCAGGGGCTACTCTCTGGTTGTGGTGTATGGGCTTCTCATTGTGGTTTTTGTCTTCTCACTGTTGTGGCGCACAGGCTTAGTTGTCCTGTGGCATATGGGATCTTCCTGGACCAGGGATTGAACCTGTGTCCCATGCATCGGCAGGATGATTCTTTACCATCTGAGCCACAGGGGAAGACAGGCAGGACGATTCTTAACCACTGGACCACTGTTTCACTTTTGAACTGTATCACATTAGCTTCCCTGATTTGACTCTCCGTTTCCTAAAATTTGACAGACTACTCTGGGCCTGAGCTCAACATAGCTGTCCTTTCTTTTACATGATCTAGTTCCTAGCTATATGTCAGCCTATTCATTTCTTGACTTGTCTCTTTAATTAGACTTGGCCATATTCTTATCACAGCCTTTAGCATGTGGCTTGACACATAGTGAATACAAATGACATTACAGGAAGATGTCACAAATATAGCCTATAGACAAGACACCATGTCATTCATAGTATGGAGAAAAGGCCATCTCTGCCAATAGATACGGAACATGGAGAACTCTTTAGTGGAAAAGAATGGAGAAGCAATGAATTTTCTATCTTTGGAACTGAATACTCCAGGAATGATCTTGAGTAGGAATGTCATATGACATTATTGCAGCGACCCAAAGAAAAATTATGGCCAACAGGAAAGCTTGTTATTGGTGGCCTTTCAAGTCAAACTGCATTAGGATGTAGATTTTAAAGTCTTGTCAAAACACAGTAACAGTTCATACTAAAAGTTTAAAATGCTTTATTTTAATCCTAAATTCCCACTGGAACATGAAGTTTGCTGTTCTATTCAGTCACTAAGTCATGTCCAACTCTTTGCAACTCCATAGACTGCAGCACACCAGGCTTCCCTGTCCTTCACTATCTCCCAGAGTTTGCTCAAATTCAAGTCCATTGAGTCAGTGATGCCATCCAACCATCTCATCCTCTGTCATCCTCTTCTCCTCCTGCCCTCAATCTTTCCCAGCATCAAGGTCTTTTCCAATGAGTTGGCTCTTCACATCAGATGGCCAAAGTATTGGAAGTTTGTGAAGTCTGAGTAGTTCTCTAACCACATTTAGTGTCTCTCTCTCCCATTTACTTGCTTAGATTAGTCGTGTTCACATATGTCCTCTCCCACACTGCAGAGTGAAAGTACCAGGAGGGCAAAATGTCATTACTCATCGTTCAGCACCAGTCATTATTCACACTTGACACTGTAATATATATATTGTGCTCATGCCAGTCACTCAGTTGTGTCCAACTCTTTGTGACCCCGTGAAATGTAACCTGCCAGCCTCCTCTGTCCATGGGATTCTCCAGGCAAGAATACTGGAGTGTGCAGCCATTGTTTTATCTCCAGGGGATCTTCCCAACCCAGGGATTGAACCCTGATATCCTGCATTTCCTTCTCCCAGAATAAGGAAATGGCAACCCACTCCTGTATTCTTGCCTAGGAGAATCCCATGGACAGAGGAACCTGGCTGGCTACAGTCCGTGGGATCGCAAAGAGTTGGACATGACTGAGCAACACTCACTCACTCACTCACTCCTGCATTGCTGCCAGATTCTTTACCATCTGAGCCACCAGGATGCAATGAGGTAAAGAAAATAATTGCTCTAGACCAGGCATCATCGACAAACAAACAGGAAAACAGAACTTGGAAATTCTTTACTTTGTTTCTAGAGATCTAGTAGTATCAATCTCAGTCATGACTGATTCTTTGTGACCCCTATGGACTGTAGCCCACTAGCCTCCTCTGTCCATGGATTCCCCAAGCAAGAAAACTGAAGTGAGTTGCCATTTCCTTCTCCAGGGAATCTTCCCCACCCAGGGATCAAACCTGCGTCTCCTGCACTGGCAGACAGATTCTTTATCTCTCTGCCACCTGGGAAGCCCCATCTAGTAGTACAGTGGCCTCGAAACTCAGGGTTTCAAATGGCTTGTTACTACTCCTCAGTCTTAAACATGCCTAACCCTTCCTGGTAATAATTTAAGCTAAACAGAGACCAATCAATGCTTATAGAGCCCTCAAATAGCAACTCTTTAAAAGAGTTCTAGGACCTGATTATCTTGGGATTCTCTTCTCCTCCTACTAAATTATATCCCACGGTCTCTAGGGCAAATATCAGGTGTTGTTTGCTAATTAGGTTCCGTAGTGCCCCCTTAAGAAATTCCTACTGATTTAGCATGTGATTTCAGGAAGCAATTACAGATTATAAACTGAAAATCAAATATTTGAATTTTCCATTTTGTGCATCTCTATTCTGGGAAAAATTCCCCCCAAACTCTTTGTGCTGTGCTAATTTGCTTCGGTCGTGTCTGACTCTTTGTGACCCCATGGACCATAGCCCGCAAAACTCCTCGGTTTGTAGGATTCTCCAGGCAAGAATACTGGAGTGGGTTGCTGTTTCCTTCTCCCTCAGGCTCTGTAAGATCACCCTATAGTAAAAAGTTTGGGCAGTATGTTAGGGCGGGTTCAGGAGACTTGACCTTCTTCCAACTATGGCTCAGATGACCCAAGAGGTCATAGCAAAAATTCTAGCCACTGAAGTTGGGTAAAATGGAGATGGGGTTGTGCAGAAACAGAAGGACTCAGAGACAGACTGGAAATTACAGGTTGTTTCTCTAAAGTGGCTGAATGCCCAGAACTGGAGCAAGAGTATAGTACTCAAGAAGGAAGAAGTCCAGGAAAGCAGGGCTTAGGATAAGTTTAAAGGGGTGCAAGGCGCCCATCTGAAAGTTGAATCACACAGTCTGAATTCAAGAGTGTCAAGAAATAGCTATCTCTTTGCCTTTTTCAGTGGAGAAGATGACAAGCGAGGTGAGGAATAAAGGCAAGGTACAACATGGCTTACATGAGATTGAGGCTATAAAGGGGACACCCTGACCCCATGTCCTCAAGTTGAAAGTGGGCCTCTGAAGACACATGCAAAACAGAGAATCATTGAGTAAGGGTCATGAGAAGCAGAGGGGCGGTTAGGAAATTTAGACATGTGGATCCAAACAGTGCACTGAAATTGGAAAAACCTCATGAGATAGATGAGAAGAATCAGAGAGTGAGTTGAAAAGAGCCAGGGACAATGAGAGCTGAGCATATGATGATTGATTTTCTCTGTGTTCCGACCCTCTGTAGATCAGTCTTTCTTGTGGCTTCTAAGCATCACCCCAAACTAAGTTTTGGAATGTCCCAGGCTTTAGTCTTAGGACCTTGTTTCCTGTTAATTTGTATCTCCTCCCTGAGTGATTCCTATTCAGTCACATGAATCTAAGTACTACCCATACTGACAACTCCCAGCTTTCTCCAAACTTATAAATTTCTGTAAGTTTTCAGAAATTAAGGAAACTCTCCAAGTTTATGTCCACCCCGTCCCCACTTCAGCCTCTCCACTTGGATGTCTAATGGTCATCCAAATATAAAACATCTGAATTGTGACTTCATCTTTGAAATTGTAAACAAAGAAAAACATGTGATTGTTAACTGTCCTTTTTTTTGGTAGCCGTAATGTCTATATTGCTCTACTAGACTCAGTTAAAAGAAATTCTTCTTTCTAGTTACTTAAAATCATCTAAATAACTCAATTTAAAATGAATGTTTCCGGTATATGTACACACATGTTCATTTATACATTCCCTTAGCAATAGCCTACAGTTAACCAGACTCAGTAATTTTAAGAGATATGAGACATAGACCCTATCCTCAAAGAACCCAGCATCTAGTGGGGGAGATGGACACATACCAAACGTGGTGAGACTGATAAAAGCCACAGAAAAATTCTTCCCTGACAGTCATCATTAATTACACACTATGGAACAGCATCTCTCATAAGGCTCCACTCTTGGCAATGTTAGCTGTAGTTCTAGAAATTAGAAGATGTGTAAGTAAAGTCACAATTGTGCTAATATACAAAAACCTCATAAAATTTGTACATGTTAGATACCATGCTAGGGCTTCCCTTGTGGCTCAGCTGGTAAAGAATTCACCTGCAATGCGGGACACCTGGGTTTGATCCCTGGGTTGGGAAGATCCCCTGGAGAAGGGAAAGGCTACCCACAACAGTCTTCTGGCCTGGAGGATTCCACGGACTATATAGTCCATGGGGTCGCCAAGAGTCAGACACAACTGAGCGACTTTCACACTCAGACACACTAGGGTTTCCCAGATGGCTCCAGTGGTAAAGAATCCCACCTGCCAATACAGGAAAGGCAAGAGATGCGAGTTCGATCCCTGCATCGGGAAGATCTCCTGAAGTAGAAAGTGGCAACCCACTCCAATATTCTTGCCTGGAAAATTCTATGGAAAGAGGAGCCTAGCGGGCCACAGTCCATGGGGCTTCAAAGAGTTGGATGCATCCGAACATATAATAATAATAGATACTGTGCTAAGTAAGGTGGTTCAGCACTAAAGAATCCTCCTGCAATGAGGAGTCAGAGGCTTGATACCTGGGTCTGGAAGATCCCCTGGAAGAGGGTATGGCAACCCGCTCCAGTATTCTTGCCTGGAGAATCCCATGGATAGAGGAGTCTGGGGAGCTACAGTCCATGGGGTCACAAAGAGTACGATACAACTGAGGTGATTAAGCATGCATGCACTGTGCTAAGCATTTTATAAGCATCATCTCAGTTAATCTTTACAACAACCCTATGAAGAAGTTCCTCCCATAATTACTACCATTTTGTGGATTAGAAAATAGACATTTAGGAAGTTCTCTGCTGGCTTAGGTTCCAGGCTTTCACTGCCATGGCCCAGGTTCACTCCTTGGTCAGGGAACTAAGATCCTGCAAATGACACAGCATGGCAAAAAAGAAAAAAAAAAGTTTAAAGCATTTTAATACTTGCCTAAGTCATCTTAAGCAATACGGTGGGCAAATTCATGCCCTAACCACTATTTTAAACTGCCCTGCCACAATTGGTAGTCCTGCTCTAACTGATAAAAATGGGGATACCTTAAAAAAATATTTGTATTAAAATAAGAGAATGGAGGCATGAATAATCCAAATAGTGAATATCCATTACTCTTTAGTAGTAATTTTGAATTACTAAATGTTATTGAATAAAAAGGACTAGAGCATAGGAAGTTGTGAAAGGGTGGGTTCAGTTTTTCAAAGTTCATAAAGACACAGCAGCAGCAGTGATGGCTCATTTCAAGTTTTCCACTGATTGCATTTGGAGACAAGTTCTTAGTTCTAAAGCACATTCTGTATGAGCTAAGAATGGAAAAATCATCAGACTTGCAAAGGCTAAGAGAATAGAAGTCAAAGTCCTATGGGAATACAGTCTTCCAAATTTATTATCTGTTAGGCATTGATTTATCACATATGGCAGGAATTTAAACCAGATGTGTACTTCATGGAGGAGGCCATCCCATGACGGACAGGGGAGAGGAATGTGACCTCAGCTTAAAAGTAAAGAATCAGAACTTATAGGTGATTCATAAGTTTCCTTTTATGCTAGTCATATAATAGAATAAAAGCTCTCCAATCATCTTTTCAAATTAACTGGGACTTCACTTCTTAATCTGGAAGTTGTTGAAACTTCTGGCTTTTGAAATGCAGTTATTTTCATTGAAATGCAATTATATTTGAAAAATATTTCAAAGATCTAAGATTTTCTGAGTAACTTTTACTTAATCTAAAGCAAAACATCCTTGAAAAATACAGCTCTGGTATGTAAATATGAATATTTACTGATCCCCATTGTCTCTTTTTCCATCTTGAATTTCAGATATCACATTTCAATAGCTAGAATTCAATAACACATCTTTGTCTGACATCTGCTTTTTTTAACTGAAGTTATAAAAAAGGTCTATTCTTTCAAGTCACATTTAAGTACTGAAAGTAATTTCATTTTAAGGATCTGTATCTAAGGAAAAAAGATTATTTTCTGCATTAGCATAACATATTTAAAAAGTTAAACAATCTTTGTATTTTTCAAAACTTTAAAATTATTAGTAAAGGAAAGATTTCTCATAATAAGTGTTTGAGTTTGGAAACAGCCTCAGAACAAAAAAATACTTCATAGAAAATAATTTTGTAGTCATTGCTCTAGTTTGAGGGGAAATTATCTTGAAAATCATTAGTTAGACAAGCAAAGGTGCTTGTCTCAAAAATACTTGTGATTGAGTTATCAGTTTATTTTTACTATTCATTTAGGTGATCAGTTAAAAGTTTTAAAAGCAATTAATCAATTTAGAATTTAGTTTCTATCACAGGAGAAAAACTCAAGACAATTGATCTTACTGTGGAGACATCCGCACATGCACTCATACATGTATATTGACCACCACCGAGAGTTAATTTGCTCAAAGTTAGAGTGCTCATTGAGAGTTGAAGAAAAGCAGAGAAGGAAGGTCCCTCTCTCTGTAAAGAGTTATGGTAGGAAACCAGACACAAGCCTAGAAGAAGCTACTTGAATGTCTAATTGCATGGCTATAAACTTTTAAAACAATTTCTTCATTTAACTTTCCTCACATGTATACTGAGCCCTCACTGTATTCTGTACACTCTTCAAGGGGAAAGAAAATGAAAAAGATGTGTATATGATATGTCTTGCTTAACAAGCTTAAGGTCACGTTTCTTTCTTAAGCAGGTAAAAGTGACAGGCAATGAAATGCAATATCCGTTAAGTGTACAACTGGATGAGTTTTAACCAATGTATATACTTATGTAGGTGGTGGTGGTGGTCTAGTTGCTAAGTCTATAAAGAAAGCTGAGCACAGAAGAATTGATGCTTTTGAACTGTGGTGTTGGAGAAGACTCTTGAGAGTCCCTTGGACTGCAAGGAGACTCAACCAGTCCATCCTAAAGGAGATCAGTCCTGGGCGTTCATTGGAAGGACTGATGTTGAAGCTGAAACTCCAATACTCTGGCCACGAAGAGCTGACTCATTTGGAAAGACCCTGATGCTGGGAAAGATTGAAGGCAGGAGCAGAAGGGGACGACAAAGGATGAGATGGTTGGATGGCATCACCGATTCAATGAACATGAGTTTGAGTAAACTCCGGGAGTTGGTGATGGACAGGGAGGCCTGGAGTGCTGCAGTTCATGGGGTCACAAAGAGTCGGACACGACTGAGTGACTGCACTGAACTGAACATGTCCAACTCTTGCAACCCTGTGGACTGTAGCCCGCCAGACTCTGCTGTCCACGGGATTCTCCAGGCAAGAGTATTGGAGTGGGTTTCCATTTCCTTCTCCAGGGGATCTTCCTGACCCAGGAATCAAACCCAGGTCTCCTGCATTACATACAGATTCTTTACCATCTGACTTACGAGGGAGCTTAACCAATACTCAAATCAAGTTATAAGACAATTTCATTGCCCCTAGAAAGTTCCTTTATGTCCTCCTTCAGTCAATTTCCCTTCCCAAATAAGCAATCATATTCTCACTTCTTGGAGAAGGAAATGGCAACTCACTCCAGTATTCTTGCCTAGAGAATCCTGTGGACAGAGGAGCCTGGTGGGCTGCTGTCCTTAGGGTTGCACAGAGTTGGACATGACTGAAGCGACTTAGCAGCAGCAGCAGCAGCATTCTCCTTTCTATCACCATGGGTTAGTTTGTCTAGTTGTGTCTTAAAATCACATAAATGGAACTACACGTCACACCCACTAAAACTAAAGAATTGTACAATATGTATTCTTTTGGGGCGTCCCTGGTGGCTCAGCTGATAAAGAATCCGCCTGCAATTCAGGACATCTGGGTTCGATCCCTGGATTGGGAAGATCCCTTGGAGAAGAGAATGGCTACCCACTCCAGTAATCTGGCCTGGAGAATTCAGTCCATGGGGTTGCAAAAGTCGGACACGACTAAGCGACTTTCATTTCACTTCACTGATTCTTTTACTCTGTGCAGTGTTTTAGAGATTTATCCATGTTGTTGTTAGTAGTTCATTTCCATTTTATTACTGAATAATATTCCTATATACCAATATACAATATTTTTTCAAAACTTCATAATCCTGTTGATGGACATTTGTATATGCTTTCAGTTTTTGGAATAAAGCTACTCTTAACACACTTGGTTAGGTTTTTGTGAATTAATAATATCCTTCTCTTGGGTAAACTAGGGTTGGAATTGCTGGGTCATTAGGTAAGTGTACAATCTTATAAGATCCCAAACAGTTTTCCAAAGAAGCTGTATCACTTTATACTCCTGTGAGTAGCAAAGACACTTCTACCACACACTTGCCAACAGTTGGTGTTGTCAGTCTTTAGTTTTAGCTGTTTGAGTGGGTGTGATGTAGAATTTCAATGTAATTTTAATTAATATTTCCCTGATGATTAATGATATTAGGTATCTTTTCACAAGCTTATTGGCCACTTGTATGCCTACTTTTGTGAAATGTCTGTTCAAGTCATTTGCCCATTTTAAATTGGGTTTTAAAATCCTTTTATTTTTTGTTTGTAGGAGGCCTTTACATATAATGGTATAATTTCTTTATTGGATATAAGAATTTTATCTCTCAGTTTATGGCTTGAATTTTTAATAGACTTTATTTTTTAGAACAGTTTAGATTAGAAGCAAAACTGAGCAGAAATACAGAGAATTATACCTCATGTTGCCACACACGCACACCCTCCCTCCCTATCAACATTCTGCAACCCAAGTCCGTGGTTTACATTAGAGTTTTCTCTTGATGTTGTACATTCAGTGGGTTTAGACATGCAGCCACCGTTATAAAGTCTTACAGAGTAGTTTCAAAGCCCTAAAACAGTTGTTGGATCACACAATAAAAATACGTTTGGGTGGGTACTTGCATGTTCAGTCTTATCCAGCTCTTTGCAACACTATAGACTGCAACCCCATCAGGCTCCATGTCCATGGAATTTTCCGGGTAAGACTACTGGAGTGAGTTGCCATTTCCCCCTTCAGGATCTTCCTGACCCAGGGTTTGAACCCACATCTTTTGTGTCTCCAGCATTGGCAGGCAGATTCTTTAGTCCTGAACCATCTGAGAAGATACGTTTAGTTTCATGAGAAACTGCCAAATTGTCTTCCAAAGTCTGCGTCATTTTGTATTCCCATCAACAATGAATGAGAGTTTCTGTCGCTCCACATGCTCACCAGCCTTTGGTTGCTGTTAGTGTGTTGTGTTTGGGCCATTCTTTTATTTTTTTTTAATTGGAAGATAATTGCTTTACAAAGTTGTGGTGGTTTCTTGGGCCATTTAATGGGTGTGAGGTGGTATCTCATTGTTTTAATTTGTAGTTGGCTAATGATGTATACTCCAGAAGTTGGTGATGGACAGGGAGGCCTGGTATGCTGCGGCCCATGGAGTCACAAAGAGTTGGATGTGACTGAACAACTGAACTGAACTGAATGATGTATAATATTGATCATATTTTTCATATCCTTATTTGCCATGTGTATATCTTCTTGGATGAGGTAGTTGTCAGTTTAGGTTTTTGTCCATTATTTCATTAGATTGTTCTAATTAAAGAATTTGGTATATGTATGTACACATTGTTAATAAATTAACACTATCAAGCTAATTAACATATCTATCACATACTGTTTTTGTCTTAAAAATATGGACTGTTTCTTGAATTTGCACATTATCCTTGTGCGAGGGCTGTGCTAGTCTTCTCTGTATCATTTTAATTTCAGTATACAAGATGCTGAAATTAGTGCTCAAGATTTCTTTTTTTCCATACATTTTTTCCAAGTGTTGCAACACTATTTGTTTAACAAACTTTCCTATCCCATTGAATTGACTTGGCACCAAGTTAATATTCAATTAAACATATATGTGCGGATCTAGTTTTTATTTCACTATACTGTTTTACACACAGACACACATATTTTATGACTGTGTTGTGTAATCCAGGCTGAATTTATTATTATATTTTTATTATAATTATATCCAATTTTAAAATTCAATTAAAAAAACACTGAAACAAAAACATTTTAATGGGTCCATAAAAGCATTGTGGGCCTTGGGCACTGTGTACTGTGCCTGAGAATAATTGGCTGTGGTGGGGATAACGCTAGCACCTGTAGCCATGCCAGGAATGAACCACAGAGACCTATGAAATTTCTCTGTGAGCACAGGCTGGGCTTGCAGCCCCTGAAAGCATCAGTTTCTAGTAGCCTGTGATAGGTTACTTTTAGTACAGTTATTTTCATCATGATATCCCTGACCCTTCAGTAACGTCTTTTAAATATTGAGATTCTGACTTAGTTGGTCTATGGGGAATGAAGGAAAATGTCTTTATTGGTCAGGGTTCTTGGTTGCAAGCAACAGAAGCTGACTTTGGCTGACTGAGTGGAAAAGGAGTTTTATGAAAAGGTATGAGGTAGTTCACAGAATGGTTGGAATGGTTGGAACATTAGACTCAAGGCTAAACTTTTAGGAAGAATGCCCAAAACCACATTCCATGAGCAGGTCTAATGAGGAAAATATTGCCACCACTAAGCCCTACAAGTTACAGTTTACCCCGCTGGAATTCTATGCCAGGAAAGCAGTTATCCTGCTATTGCTCTAGTCATTAGCCCCAGTGTATTATTTGTGCCAAGAATTCAATCTTGCAGCCCCTGTACTGCTAGTACAGAGTGAGAGGTTGAATGTTTCATCAATAATTATGTAAAAACACTTTGTCACATTTAAGACCAACCAAATTGTCTGAAAAGCAGAAAGCGAGAATAGGGAATTTTCCATTTCTCAAGAACTCTTCAAGAAAACAAAAATATTGCATAATACATGTACTCAAGGAGCTCACAGTTTTCTGAAAGAGAAACATATTCACAGCTATTGGTAAAGCCATTCTCTTTAATACACATGAAATGCTGCGGGAGAAGAGAGGAGAAGACAGTTTCAAACAAGGAGTGTTTGAGCCTTAGATCTTGAAGAAGAAGCAGGATTTTAGTTAGCAGAAAATGACACATTCTAGGATAAGCCGAAATAAGCCGAGTTCAACTACACAGTGTATTTGAGGAACTCTGTGAAAGTGGAAGTCGTTCAGTCGTGTCCGACTCTTTGCAACCCCATGGAATATATAGTCTATGGAATTCTCCAGGCTAGAATACTGGAGTGGGTTAGCCATTCCCTTCTTCAGGGCATCTTCCCAACCCAGGGATCGAACTCTCCCACATTGCAGGCAGATTCTTTACCAGCTGAGCCACAGGGGAAGCCCAAGGAACTCTAAGTGTTTACTATGAGTGGTGTAGAGGCTGTGTGGTGAGATGGGAGGCTGAAGAGATGGATGATTATTATAGCCTGTGAGCCTTACTTGAATATGAGCTCCAGAGTTTAATTTTTACTCTGGAAACCCATTGGAAGGTTTTGAAGAACAAGAAGTGATATGGTACTCAACTTCATCATTGTGCTTGAGATGGGTTAATTATCACTTTGGACTAGCTTACTCCAAAGTGCTTTCTGACCACAGGACATGATCACTGGAGAGAGAAAGGCAAGGAGATAGCAAAGAGCGACAAAAAGTACTTTAGGAGTAAGGTAATAAGAACCTGGACCTGGTGGTAATAAAGGGAGTGGGAAAGAATACAGACATTTGAGAGAGTTATTAAAGAAAGAAAACCTGTGTTAGTGTCAAACTGAACATGAGAGTGAGAGAAAGGAGTCCAAAAATTCTCTAGGATGCTTGAGTACAACTGAATCTTCAAAGTTCAGGAAGAGCTGTGGTCCTGAAGTCATTGGATTCACTTGGATGCTTCTGAAAAGAAAATCTGTTCAGCTCTGTTTTATTAAAACAGCTTAAAAAAAAAAAAAAAAAAAAGAACTAGTGGGGAAATGGGGAAATATTTAATCCACCAGGAAGCTTGTCTTTCCTCAACAGATGGAGTTGTAAAGTTTGAACTTGTTCTGGGGCAACCCTCTTCCATAGCAATTAAACCAAGCAAGATGCATAGCCATAAATTTGACTTGAATTGGGAATGTAACCCTCAAGTTCTGTGTGTGAGCACTCAGTCATGTCTGACTCTTTTGTGGCCTCATGGACTGTAGCCTGCCAGACTCCACTGTCTATGGAATTTTCCAAGCAAGAATACTGGAGTGGGTAGCCATTTCCTACTCCAGGGGATTTTCCCAAACTAGGGATCAAATGCGTATCTCTTCTGCCTTCTGCATCGGCAGGCCGGTTCTTTACCCGTAGCACCCCTTGGGAGCCCTAGTGTTTAGTTTGTTCCCCCAGAAGATTCTACTCTAGATATGTTGGTTTTCTCCTTAAAATCACCAATTCTCTTTTTTTATAAGGCTACCATTTTTCACGTCTTCAGCCTGGAGGAATACTAGTATCAAAAAGTGAAGGTTAGAGGGGTTACTAATCTATGAAAAAGATAAAGAATTTTATCTCAGATGAGTTGAGTGTGAATTAAAGGCAAGAAATCTAGGTGCAAATTTCCAGGACTAGGTAAAAAACACAAATCTGAACTCAAAATAGAAATTGGCAATAGAGGTACGGATAGATAGCCCTGGTCAAGAGCTGAGAGTTAAAGTTGCTAAAGGTTCCAATGAAGAATGGATATAGTGAGAGCCAGAGGGCTCTGCTCTGTAAGTTGAAGTTTGGTCACTTTCATGCAGTGCAGAGAGGAAGGAAGAGTGAATGGATCCAAGAGCAAAAGAGGAGGTGAAGATAGATGAAGGAAAATCTAGGAGACTATGGGTTCGGTCCCTGTTTGGGAAGATCCCCTGCAGAAGGGCATGGCAACGAATTTCAGTATTCTTGCCTGGAGAGTCCCATGGACAGAGAAACCTGGTGAGCTACAGTCCACAGAGTAGCCAAGGGCCGGACAGAACTGAAGCAACTTAGCACACCTGCATGTAGCCTCCTGAAAGCAAGGGAAACAGTTTCCAAAAAAAGAAGATGATAATCTATATTGGTTAAAGTTTTTTTTTTAAGTTTAAAGAGTTTGTCTAAAGGGAGGCCAAAAGGAAAACAAAAAAACAGTATAGAATTTAATTAGGCAGGAAGGAGATTCTTACCAGGTCACAGTAACAACTAAGGTTGCAAAATAGATTGCTTGTTTAAAAGAAAAAAGTGTCTGAAGACATATTCTCTCTCTGCTGGGATCTTCAGCAACTCTAACTCTCTGTGTCTGACCAGGACTTTCCAATCTGTATTTATTTTTCTAGTTTCCTTTCTGATTTCATTCTGTTTTCTGTCTACTTACTAGGTTGGAAGAAAATGGGCAGATAGAAGACTACCCATCACTGCAAGAAAGGGTTCAGAAAATGGTCCTACATTAATCATCTGTGATAGACCCAAGCCTATACTTTTCCTGCTGTAACACAGATGAGGACCTTGCTATTTCAGTATTATATTGAAACAGAACCTCTATCGTGGATTGTCTTAAGCATTATAGGAAATAACATAATCATATGATATGGCGCCAGCCCTCAAGATGCTTATCATCTAGTGGGAGAGAAGAGATTGATATTATTCAAACAATGCGCATCACCTGTAAGATTGTAGATGATTGATTTGACTTAAAATTCTATCAAACCAAAGTAAAAATGGTGGGTAACAGGCAGCATCTAGCGATCAACCATTGTTTTCTTGGTTCTATCACCGGTAGGTGGTTTTTTTTTTGACCCGCACTACTTGATATGTGGGGTCTTGGCATGTGGGGTCATAGATCCCGAGCAGAAAAGCCCACTGCAGTGGAAGCACATAGTTTCATCCACTGGACCACTAGAGAAGTCCATCATGAGTATGTAGTATGGTTTCGGATTCCCTAGAAAATTCTACCTGTCAGCCAAAGTGCTGTCTTGAAATTGTGTTGTAAAGTATTCAGACCCATTTCAAATGTAACTCATGTTATCATTGCTGTGATTACACCCCTACAATCTCCTGACCGCCTCCAGTCCCATTCCAAATTTCCTCTTTAGAAAGAGCAGCTCTGGTAATAATTATTACTTGGTCAGTAACCATTTCTGTACCTTTTCTTTCACCTTTAAGTAGGTTTTGGCTTGTTTGAATATTATTAACAATCTGTGAAACAGACCCTGATTTAATTTTGACTCTTGAATCATGCTGTAATGTGATTTTAATTTAACCAGTACCTGCTTTTCGGTCTAGATACACGTTTACCTCACAATAATGGATGATATCATCTCTTCATTGGCATATGCTCTTATTAAAGTTCTCTGTTGTTGAAAGTACCATCTTTTTTGTGGGAAACTATGTAGCAACAGCTCAGCTTGTGTTTGGGGGGGATGGAGGGAATGCTATAGTTCCTCCTTAGCTTATTATAATTAGAGATATTTGTGTGAAAATAGAATCTCTGTTGCCTAAGTGTTGCTCAGCTCCTGGTGATCAGTTCTCACTCACAGGCATCTCCCTTTGTGGTATTATAGTTAGTTGCTGTGGAGATGATTATCCTGTCATGGAGAAAAGAGACTTATGAATTTAAATGAAGAACGAGCAGCAGGAGCAAAAGAACTATGCCAAAAGCTAGCATTTCATCCAATTTAATTTTCTCTTGCCTTTTAAATGTATATTATATCATAAAGTTGGATGTATCGACTTAAATACTACAGTTTCAGGATTAATTATGAATAATGACAGAAGGAAAATTTAAAAGAAAGGCAAAATATAATGCTGACACTTTATACAGAGGCTAGAAGGTGTTCAAGTTAAAGAAAACTTGAAATAATAAACATATACTATTGGGCTTCCCAGGTGGTAAAGAATTCTGCAAATGCATGAGACCCAGAAGACGTGGTTTTGATCCCTGGATCAGGAAGATCCCCTGGAGGAGAAAATGGCAACCCATTCCAGTATTCTTGCTTGGAAAATCCCATGGACAGAGGAGTATAGAGGCTATAGTCCATAGGGTTGCAAAGAGTTGGACAGCTGAGCACATGAACACCACGGTTTAGATAAACAAACTATTTGGACGGTTCTATTGCAGCATCAAAAACCACTTTTCATGAGTTGCTGAAGTAATTTACACATCATTCAACAAGTCGGAAGCCGAATGTTGAAACAGAAAGAAGACAGACTTTGTATGAAGACGGCCTGGATAGAAGTCATTGATTTTTGGCAGGCCACTTGACCTTCTTTCAACTTTATCAATTTAAGCAACTACGAAATTGGAATAAGTTTGTAGAGTTATTTTCTGGGTTGTTCATCTGGTATGGACTCATGTAGCCATATCAGCTATGTACAGCCAATGTCTGTTCTGATTGGTCATTATATTCATTCTGATAGTCAGGGCCCATTCTGTACTAATATTTAATTAGTTATTAAATACTCTGAATGTCATCGATGTTAGTCAGGACAGCAAAGACTATGCTGCAGCTACAGGTTTTTAAATCTAAGTGATTTTACACAATTAAATTATATTTTTTTGCTCTCATTGATTTCAGTATGGATGTGGCAGCCCTCCCTCTTGTGACTAAGCTTTCAATCCAAGGATTTTATAGCAGAAGAGGAATGGAGGAGGCATATTGGCTTTTAACTTCCTTGGCCCTAAAGAGACATATGCTTTTTCTAATTAGTGCATTGGTCAGAACTAGTCACATGGCCCTAAACTATCTGCAAGGGAGGATGGGAAATGCAAAGGCTATGGAATCATTGGTGAGCACTGTCTTTGCCACATCACCCTGTTTTGTGAGGATTAGCTAAGATAATGTATGTAAAGGATTTACAATTGTACCTGAAGAGGCAGTTCAGACCACACAGGCTGATTCGGGTTTAAAGCTTGGTTTGAATGAAGAGTGGGTTGAGATTATTTTCATTTTCACCTGTAACCAAAAAAGAAGCAGAAAAAAGGATACACTTGAAATTGATCAAGAATACAGGGTAGCATACTGGAATGCCAGTGCTTCCACCTGCCTTGTTCCTTATGGAAACAAGTCTCACATTCAGCTCATGTCTCGGCAACCCGTGTAGGGGAGGAATTTGCCAGGTCAGAAGAGCCCAGGACAGAGGTTTGCTACCTCTCCACTGTTTAGGTTGGGCTGGACTGTGGTGATGTGAGGAGTGTTGGGAGAAGTTAACAAGTAAAGGTCCACTCTCTTAGCACAGAGGGATTTCATGCTGAGTTATAGTTGCCTGTTACATAATTTATTCCCTAGTCCCTACATAATTTATCTTTGTGACTGCATCAATTAAAATTTTCCAAGTTCATACTTTATGTCTAAGGTAGAATTATAGTGGATATTACAGTGGATATTATGGGGGGATGCTAAAGAAAAAGAAATTCTAGTCTCTTCTCATAAGGAATTTATAATCTAGGAGGTTAAATTACTATCAGTAAAGAAATGTCAGCTCAATAAAGGGCAAAACTATACCTATGAAGAAAGACAATTTTCAGATAGGGCAACATAAGACTCAAAGATACAGAGAGCAAACTAGTGATTACCAGCGGGGAGAGGGAAGCAGGGGAAAGAGAAAGAGGAGGGTCAATATAGGACTGGAGGACCTTTTAAAAAAGGGTTATTATGGGATTAAATGAAATCATGTGTATGAAACTTTTGAAGACTGGAAAACTCTCTAGAATTTAAAGAATCTTTCACTAAAATATTTTAGAACTAAAAATAGGACAGCATATAATAAGATTGATTTAGAGGTGCAAATGACAAAAAAATACGAAAGGAGAGAATAATTACTAGAAAAGTTAGTAGAAGTCAGGCAGCATTAATTCTTCACGGACAGTTAAATAATATTTCAGTTTAGGTTCAGGTACCAAAGCCAGGAAGTGCAGAGAATTTCAGATCACATTTAATTACTAAACTGACCTTGGAGGATGAAGAAATTCCAGCCCAGTTGCTTTGGAATAGATTACACCGGAAGTAGCCTGTTTGTTGTGGGAATGTAATGTACATGTGATAAACCCTGAAGCTTCCCAGAAATCCCAAGAAGGACTGGGAAGACGGAGCTGAGGTCTTGCCTAGAGAGGGGCTGGTGAGAAAAAAAGTTGCACATTAATATAGCATATCAGTAGATTACGGCAGTATTTACTTATTTATTTATTTTTTTAAATTAAATTTTATTTTATTAGTTGGAGGCCAATTACTTCACAACATTTCAGTGGGTTTTGTCATACATTGACACGAATCAGCCATAGAGTTAGATTACAGTACAACTGCAATCATTTTCTGCATATAGTTCAAATTTTAATATTATGTTGTAAGCATTTTGCCATATTCTGAAATAACATTTTAAATATCATTTGTAATGGACAGAAAAAACATTTCTCAAGTGTTAGATAATGTGACGTTTAGAAGCATACAGTCTTTCATTTAATTTTTATATCTACATGTGCTGCGCTTAGTCCCTCGGTCGTGTCCAGCTCTTTGTGACCCCATGGACTGTAGCCCACCAGGCTCCTCTGTCCATGGGATTCTCCAGGCAGGAATACTGGAGTGGGTTACCATGCCGTCCTCCAGGGGATCTTCCCAACCCAGGGACCGAACCCAGGTTTCCTGCATCGTGGGCAGATTCTTTACTGTCTGAGCCACCAGGTAAACCCACTTTATCACCACTTAACAGACGAAAAACGTGAGGCTTGAAGATATAAAATTCACACAGCAAGTATCTGCTTGAGTCACCATCAAATCCCAGTATGACCGATCTGAAAACCTACCCTCTAACCAACATAGTATACTGCCTTTCCTACTGCCAATGTGCCATCAGTGAATAAATAAATTCCTTTTTAAACTTCAATGTGAGCAGTGCTAAGTTGCTTCAGCTGTGTCCGACACTTTGTGACCCTGAAGCAGGAAGATCGAACCCAGGTTTCCCGCACTGCAGGCAGATTCTTTACCATCTGAGCCACCAGGGAAGCCCAAGAACACTGGAGTGGGTAGCCTATCTCTTCTCCGGGGATTCTTCCCAACCCAGGAATCGAACTGGGGCCTCCTGCGTTGCAGGCAGAATCTTTACCAGCTGAGCTACCAAGGAAGCCCCTAGGTCCATCCATGTTGTCTCAAATAGTAACATTTCATTATTTTATTTATGGTTGAGTAATATTCCACCATAGGCTTCCCAGGTGGCTCAGTGGGTAAAGAATCTGCCTGCAATGCATGAGATGTGGGAGATGCGAGTTCGATTCCTGAGTAGGGGAGATTCCCTGGAGAAGTGCATGGCAACCCGCACCAGTATTCTTGCCTGGAGAATCCCATGGATAGAGGAGCCTGACTGGCTACAGACGATGGGGTCGCAAAGTCACTCACACACGACTGAAGCAACTGAGCATGCAGGCATCCACAGTATTCCACTGTATGTGTATATTACCACGTCTTCTTTATCCATTCATCTACTGATGGGCACTTGGGTTGCTTCCACATCTTGGCTGTGGTAAATAAGGCTATAATAAATATAAGGATGTATATATCTTTTTGAATTAGTGTTTTCATTTTCTTTGGATAAAAACCTAGGAGCAGAACTGTTGGATTTTATGGTAGTTCTATTTTTAATTTTTTGAGGAAACCATATTGTTTTCCACAGTGTCTGCACCAATTTACAGGCACATCAACAATGCACCAGGGTTCCGCTTTTTTCCCCTTCTTGCCAACACTTTTAATTTATTTATTACTCTTTGATAATAGCCATTCTGACAGGTGAGAGGGAGCATCTCACCATGGTTTTGATCTGCATCTTTCTGATGGTTAGTGACGTGGAGCATTTTTTCATGTGCCTGTTGGCCGTTTGTGTGTCTTCTTTTGGAAAAATGTCTATTCACATCTTCTGCTTACTTTTTTTTAAAGCAATGATATATCACTTTCATTTATTTAAAAAAATTTATCAGAGTTGATTTATGATATTGTGTTAGTTACAGCTGTAGAGCAAAGTGAATCAATTATACATATTCAAATATCCACTGTTCTTAATATTCTTTTCCCATATAGCTCTGCCTCCTTTTTCTTTTTTTTTTGCTCTGCCTCCTTTTAATGGGGCTGTTTGTTTTCCTGATGTTGAGTTGTATGATTCTTTGTATATTTTGGGAATTAATCCCATATCAGATATATTATTTGCAAATATCTTCTCCCATTCAGTAGATGGCCTTTCCATTTTGTTGACAGTTTCTTTTTGCTGTGTAAAAGCCTTTTAGTTTGATGTAATCCCATTTGTTTATTTTTGCGTTTGTTTTCCTTGCCTAAGGAGACGTATCCCCCCAAATATTTTTCCCCCAAATGTTATTAAGATATTAAGACCAATATCAGAGATTGTACCATTTTTTATTTTAGGAGTTTTATGATTTAAGTTCTTACATTTAAGTCTTTAATCCATTTGAATTTATTTCTGTGCATGGTGTGAGAGAGTAGTCCACTTTAATTCTTTTGCATCTAACTATCAAGTTTTCCCAACACTATTTATTGAAGAGACTATCTTTTCCACACTGTATATTCTTGCCCCCTTTGTTATAAATTGCCCATATAAATGTGGGTACATTTCTGGGCTCTCTACCTGTTCCACTGATCTGTGTGTCTGTTTTCGTGACAATATCATACTGTTTTGGTGACTAGCTTTGTACTATAGCTTGTTATAAAGAAGCAAGATACCTCCAGTTTTGTTCTCCTTTCTTGTTTGTTTTGGCTATTCAGGTCTTTTGTGTTTCCATACAAATTTTAGAATTATTTGTTCTAGTTCTGTGAAAAGCTTCATTGGTGTTTTGATAGATTTTGCATTGAAACTATAGATTTCTTTAGGTAATATGGTCTTTTTAACAATATTAGTTCTTTTAATCCAAAAGCATGGAAATATTCTTTCCATCTATTTGCTTCATCTTACATTTCCTTCCTGAGTGTCTTATAGGTTTTAGAATACGGGTTTTTTACCTTTTCAGTTAGATTTATTCCTAGGTATTTTATTCTTTTTGATGAGACTGTACATGGAAGTTTTTAATGTAAACTGACTCTCTTACGTATTTGTTTATTTAAAATTCTTTTTTCCCCAGTTTTATTGAGAAATCATTGACATACATCACTGTATAAGTCTAAGGCATTCAGCAGGATAGTTCTATTTATACATATAATGAGATAATAACCACAATAGAGTCAGCTAACATTCATCTTCTCATACAGATACAATAAAAAGGAAAGAAAGAAGGAAAAAAATGAAAAGGAAAAAGAGTTTCTCCTTGTGATGAGAATTCATAGAATTACTCTCTTGACAACGTTCCTTCATTACATACAGCAGTGATGTGATAGTTGTCATGGTCATGTTGTACATCGCATCCCTAGTACTTATTTATCTTATGAACGGGAGTTTTTACCCTTTGACCACCTTCTGCCAATCTCCCCTTCCTCCCACCCCCTGCCTCTGGTAAACTATTTTAGGTATACAGCAAAGCAATTCAGCAAAAAAATGGCAAATCCACTATACTTCCCAAAGAGTGATTTTTCTTAATAATAATTGTTAATAAATAAAATTTTAAAAAATACTTTGTGTATTTATTTATGGTTTCGGAGAAATAAAAACCTGCCAGGATTTAGTAAATAATGTCTAGAAAATATGTATAGCTCATAATAAAGAAGTAAGTTTATTCGGTGAAAAGCAATTTAAATGTTTCTTGGATGTACTAAAATTACTTGAAACTAGTGACACTTTTTTGGTAAATAGTGCAATGCTACCTTAACTGTGCCTGTTCAACACACTGAGGCACAGAATCTACGAGAGAGCTACCTGAATTTCTAACTTTGGATAAAACTACCCATAGAACAAATGTGTGTAGAATGTGAAAATTAGTAGCACATGACAAAATTTTATTATATTAAGGGCATAGGTTTTTGAGTTAGAAAAAAATATTGAATTTATAACAAGTTCTGTCACTTCCTAGCTATTTAATTTGAGGGTGAGGGGGCAGTTGCTTAACCTCCTTCAGTGTCATTTCCTAAATTATAAAATAGGGATGCTTATATTCACCTGCCACCAGAGCATAAGACTTAAAGGAAAATATGCATCTAAAATGACTAGATATAATACATAGCTAATAAGTGTTACCTATTTTATCATCCAGCATGTTCCTGATGGATAAGACTCGTCATTCTAGACTCATCATAATTTGCTTACTTACAACAAGTTGTCATTCTCACTGAAGGTACTACTAGGTGTGAAGTAAACAATCTGTAGTTTGTGATTTTCAGTTAATAGTAATACAAGCTAGTCTCCTGAGAAGAAAAAAGAAAATGGAGACTAAAGGTGAAGGCAGTAGAATAAAAAATAACTTTTAGAGAATTTTGAGGAAATTAATTGTTTCAAGGATGACATTTAGATATGGGCAGGGAATTTTGTGTTTTGGGTGGACACAGTTTACCACTAAACCCTTTAAAGTATTTTAATAGCCTCACAATCTGTTAAATAGCTATATGATTTTAATTTTTACATATTTTATGCAGCAAAATAAATCGCCATTTAAGTGCTTTTTGATGTGTGAAGTAATGGACTTTTTAATTGCCATAGTAAGTGTCCTTAATTTAGTGAAATCTCTCCCCTGTCTGTTGATGATTTTGCTCTTTGATAAGGCAGAGAAAATTAATTTGCTTGCTGGTAATCATCTTTTATAAGCATGGTGATAAGGGATTCAAGAATGATATGCAAATAGATATATATGGAGATTTATATGAGCTGTATCAGGTAAAAAATTCTCTTTATAAGTGGCAATTGAATTTATCTTACGGAGGGAATTGTCTTACTTTAAGAAATCCTTCAATCAGCTGCTTAGGGTGAAATGTGAGAATCTCAGCAGAGTCAGGAGGAGACAAAACAAAGAACAAAAGAGGTACAATACTGCTTAGTATGGGAAAGGAATGATGTCCAGAGAAGCCAGAAGGAGAGAGGCTGAAGAAGGCAAGAGGATGGCTTGCCAAGATAAGTCATCTGTTGGCTAAGAGATGCTTATTGAACTTGGGCTCCTACCCTCCAGAAACTGAGAGATAGGGGTTGTATCTTTTCTGATGACTACATTTCAGAGAGATGGCTCCCATGTCTGTGAAAAACACATTCTTGAGTGTAGAAGACAGATTTCAAAGAGACAGGGAAAGAATTTATAATTGCAAGTCCTTTTAAAAAGTAAATGCTCTAAGGCAGAAATCACAACATTGTAAAAATTGAAAAAAAAAAAAAAAAAAAGAGCCCACTCATTGGAGAAGACCTGGATACTGGGAAAGATTGAAGGCAGGAGGAGAAGGGGATGACAGAACGATGGGTGGCATTACCGACTCAATGGACATGAGTTTGAGCAAGCTCCAGGAGATGGTGAAGGACAGGGAAGCCTGGTGTGCTGCAGTCTGTAGGGTCGCAGAGAGTAGGACACGACTGAGCTACTGAACAACAACTGGTCGCTCAGTGGTAAAGAATCAGCCTGCCACGCAGGAGACTCGCATTGGATCCCTGGCTCAGGAATATCCCTTGAAGAAGGAATGGTTACTCACTCCAGTGTTCTTGCCTGGGAAATCCCATGGACAGAGGAGCCTGGCAGGCTACAGTCCATGGGGTCGCAAAAGAGTTGGACACGACTTAGTGACTAAACAACAACAACAATCCCTATTTCGACGGGCAGGATGACCCTAGCTGACATATCCTATGTATGTTAAGCACTCCTGGTTTTGATTAAACTTCATAGTTAACACTTCAGCATATTTGAAGAGTTATTGGGAGAAAGAATCCTCTTAAATTAGTATGCTTACACAATTAAATTTTGCCTTAATTCTCTGCAACATTATACGAATTTGCCCATGTCTTTTAAACTTTCAAATTTTTGGCATAAAGTTCTTCATAATATATATTTATTATTTAAAATTCACAAGTGGCCTTTATTTCACAAAATTTATATCCTTTAGAAGAGTTTTTTATACAATTTTTGCTGTATGATTCTATTTAAAGAGAAAATATAGACAAATGCACAAATTATGTCTTTAAGCTACTTCTTTAACTTTGAGGAAATGTAAAGGTAGAAAAGTATTAGTTCAAGAGCCTGAGTTACTTATTTACTTATTTGGCTGCACCGGGTCTTAGTTGTGGCATGTGGAATCTTCTGTCTTCGTTGCAGCTTGTGGGTTCTTTTAGTCGTGGCAAGTGGGATCTAGTTCCCCAACCAGGGATGGAACCCAGGACGCTTGCATTGGAAGTGCAGAGTCTTAACCTTTGGGCCACCAGGGAAGTCCCAAGAGTACACTTATATTGCCTGAACTTGGATTTTCCCATTTGCTTGGATATATGTTACACCTAAGTGAGTTTCTGAATTATCTGTTACCTTGCTCTGGTAAAATAATTTTATTAACTTTCTAATGTCTGTAGTAACCATAATTGTGTCTGCTTTTCCATCCGATATGCTTATTTGTTCTTTCTTAACCCATATCAATAGGTGTGTATCAATTTTTAATTTTTTTCAAACAAATATCTGGCTTTGTTGATACTATTAAATTTTATTTTGTATTTCCTTATTTTTTTCCATATTATTAACTTTGTTATTTTTTCCCTTCTCCTTGTTTGGATTTATGTTGCTATAATTTTTTCCAACATCTTGAGAAATCTGCTTAGCTCATACATTTTCAGCAATTTAAATTTTATAATTTTTGCAATTAAACCTGTAAATTTTCTTTTTGAAACTTAGAAGTATCCTCTAAGTTTTGATTCATGGCATTTAAAAATGTCCATATCTATTTCTTTTTTGACCCATGAGTTATTTAGAAGTGTATTTCTTAATTGCTAGTTATCATTTTTAAATTATTGATTTCTAGCATAGCTGTATAATATTTCAGTCTTTTGAAATTTATGATGACTTGCTTTATGGCCCAGTATATGGAGAATATTTGTAAATGTTTCTCGTGTCTTACAAAAATATTGGGTTAGCCTAAAAGTGTGTTCAGGTTTTTCCCCATAACATCGTATGGAAAAACCCGAATGCACTATTTGGCCAACCCAATAACATGTAGTCGATGGTTGTTGGGTCCAGTGTTCTGTACACGTTGATTATATTTTGTTTGTTAATGTTATTCAGATCTTCCATCTGTTCAGTTCATCTGTTCAGTCGTGTCCGACTCTTTGGACCCCATGGATTGCAGCATGCCAAGCCTCCCTGTCCATCACCAACTCCCAGAGTTTACTCAAACTCATGTCCATTGGGTCGGTGATGCCATCTAACCATCTCATCCTCTGTCGTTACCTTCTCCTCATGCCTTCAATCTTTCCCAGCAACAGGGTCTTTTCCAATGAGTCAGTTCTTCACATCAGCTGGCCAAAGTACTGGAGTTTCTGCTTCAGCATCAGTCCCTCCAGTGAATATTCAGTACTGATTTCCTCTGGGATTGATGGATTGGATCTCCTTGCCATCCAAGGGCCTCTCAAGAGTCTTCTCCAACACCACAGTTCAAAAGCATCAATTCTTCAGCAGTCAGCTTTCTTTATAGTCCAACTGTCACATACAAACATGACTGTGAGGCTGTCACGGCTAATGCCATGGCAGGCAGCCTAGAGTAGGAGTAGACCTGGTTTCCCGGGGTAACATAATTATCAGGCCTCCTGGAGCCAGCCAATCAGCATATGCCTAGCCAGAAGAAAGGGAACCTATCAGGGGAAAGCTGAAAGCCCCATGTAGGGCCAACAAAAATTACCTTGCAACTGTGTAACCAATCCGCTTACGCCAACTACCCACTGTGTAACCAATCCGATTGCGCCAACTACCTGCTGCTGGTTTTGACCTAATAAATACCTGAGAGAACTGGGGCTCGCGGCCTTTCGTCCTCACACACCTGGTGAGGGCGGGAGGCCCTGGCTCGAGTCACTAATAAATTCCCCTATTGCGAGTTGCATTGTTTCGAGGAGTCTTCTTTCCCGACCTGGGACTCGGACTACGGGCAGAACAGACTGCTGGAAAAACCATAGCCTTGACTGGACGGACCTTGGTTGGCAAAGTAATTTCTCTCCTTCTTAATAAGCTGTCTAGGTTGGTCATAACTTTTCTTCCAAGGAGTAAACATCTTTTAATCTCATGGCTGCAGTCACCATCTGCAGTGATTTTGGAGCCCCCCAAAAAATAAAGTCTCTCTCTGTTTCCACTGTATCCCCATCTATTTGCCATGAAGTGATGGGACCAGATGCCATCATCTTAGTTTTATGAATGTTGTTTTAAGCCAACTTATTAACTCTCCTCTTTCATTTTCATCAAGAGGCTCTTTAGTTCTTCTTTACCTTCTGCCATAAGGGTGGTGTCATCTGCATATCTGAGGTTGTTGATATTTCTCCTGGCAATCTTGATTCCAGCTTGTGCTTCATCCAGTCCAGCATTTCTCATGATGTACTCTGCATATAAGTTAAATAAGCAGGGTGACAATATACAGCCTTGACGTACTCCTTTCCCGATTTGGAACCAGTCTGTTGTTTTATGTCTAGTTCTAATTGTTGCTTCCTGACCTGCATACAGATTTCTCAAGAGGCAGGTCAGGTGGTCTGGTATTCCCATCTCCTTAAGAATTTTCGAGTTTGTTGTGATCCACACAGTCAAAGGCTTTGGCATAGTCAATAAAGCAGAAATAGATGTTTTTCTGGAACTCTTTCTTTTTCTATGATCCAAAGGATGTTGGCAATTTGATCTCTGGTTCCTCTGCTTTTTCTAAACCCAGCTTGAACATCTGGAAGTTCATGATTCACGTATTGTTGAAGCCTGGCTTGGAGAATTTTGAGCATTACTTTGCTAACGTGTGAGATGAGTGCAATTGTGTGGTAGTTTGAGCATTCTTTGACGTTGCCTTTCTTTGGGATTGGAATGAAACTGACCTTTTCCAGTCCTGTGGCCACTGCTGAGATTTCCAAGTTTGCTGGCATATTGAGTGCAGCACATTCACAGCATCATCTTTTAAGATTTGAAACAGCTCAACTGGAATTCCGTCATCTCCACTATCTTTGTTTGTAGTGATGCTTCCTAAGGCCTATTTGACTTCACATTCCAGGATGTCTGACTCTAGGTGAGTGATCACACCATCATGGTTATCTGGGTGGTCAAGATCTTCTTGCCACCTCTTTTTAATATCTTCTGCTTCTGTTAGATTCCTACCATTTCTGTCCTTTATTGAGCCCATCTTTGCATGAAATGTTCCCTTGGTATCTCTAATTTTCTTGAAGAGATCTCTAGTCTTTCCCATTCTATTGTTTTCCTCTATTTCTTTGCATTGATCACAGGGGAATGCTTTCTTATCTCTCCTTGATATTCTTTGGAATTCTGCATTCAAATGAGTATACATTTCCTTTTCTCCTTTGCCTTTAGCTTCCCTTCTTTTCTCAGCTATTTGTAAGGCCTCTTCAGACAACCATTTTTCCTCTTTGCATTTCTTTTTCTTGCGGATGGTCTTGATCCCTGCCTCCTGTACAATGTCACGAACCTCCATCCATAGTTCTTCAGGCACTCTGTCTATCAGATCTAATCCCTTAAATCTATTTCTCACTTCCACTGTATAGTCATAGGGGATTTGATTTAGGTCATACCTGAATGTTCTAGTGGTTTTCCCTACTTTCTTCAATTTAAGTCTGAATTTGGCAATAAGGAGTTCATGATCTGAGGCACAGTCAGCTCCCGGTCTTGTTTTTGCTGACTGTATAGAGCTTCTCCACTTTTGACTGCAAAGAGTATAATCAGTCTGATTTTGGTGTTGACCATCTGGTGATGTCCATGTGTAAAGTCTTCTCTTGTGTTGTTGGAAGAGGGTGTTTGCTATGACCAGTGTGTTCTCTTGGTAAAACTCTATTAGCTTTTGCCCTCCTTCATTCTGTACTCCAAGGCCAAAATTGCCTGTTATTCCAGGTGTTTTTTGACTTCCTACTTTTGCATTCCAGTCCCCTATAATAAAGAGGACATCTTTTTTGAGTGTTAGTTCTAGAAGGTCTTGTAGGTCTTCATAGAACCGTTCAACTTCAGCTTCTTCAGCATTACTAGTCAGGGCATAAATGGATTCCGGTGATATTGAATGGTTTGCCTTGGAAATGAACAGAGATCATTCTGTCATTTTTGAGATTGCATCCAAGTATTGCATTTCGGACTCTTTTGTTTACTACAATGGCTACTCAATTTCTTCTAAGGGATTCTTGCCCACAGTAGTAGATATAATGGTCATCTGAGTTAAATTTACCCATTCTAGTCCATTTCAGTTCACTGATTCCTAAAATATCGATGTTCACTCTTGCCATCTCCTGTTTGACCACTTTCAATTTGCCTTGATTCATGGACCTAATATTCCAGGTACCTATGCAATATTGCTTTTTATAGCCTCAGACCTTGCTTCCATTACCAGTCACATACACAACTGGGTGTTGTTTTTGCTTTGGCTCCATCTCTCCATTCTTTCTGGAGTTATTTCTCCACTGATCTCCAGTAGCATATTGGGCAACTACTGACCTGGGGAGTTCATCTTTCAGTGTCCTATCTTTTTGCCTTTTCATACTGTTCGTGGTGTTCCCAAGGCAAGAATACTGAAGTGATTTGCCATTCCCTTCTCCAGTGGACCACATTCTGTCAGACCTCTCCACCATGACCCATCCGTCTTGGGTGGCCCTTCACGGCATGGCTCATAGTTTGATTGAGTTAGACAAGGCTGTGGTCCATGTGATCAGATTGGTTAGTTTTCTGTGATCGTGGTTTTCAGTCTGTGCCCTCTGATGGAGGATAAGAGTCTTATGGAAGCTTCCTGATGGGAGACGCTGACTGAGGGGGAAACTGGGTCTTGTTCTGATGGGTGGGGCCATGTTCAGTAAATTTTTAATTCAATTTTCTGTTGATGGGTGGAACTGTGTTCCCACCCTGCTATTTACCTGAGGCCAAACTATGGTGGAGGTAATGAAAATAATGGCAATCTCCTTCAAAAGATCCCATGCATGTACTGCTATACTCAGTACCCCCAGCCCTGCAGCAGGCCACCACCGACCCACACCTCCGCTGGAGATTCCCGGACACTCACAGGCAAGTCTGGGTCAGTCCTTCTATAGTCTACTCTAATTCTTTGGCTTCATTTTCCAGCAAAATTGGTAAATTTGTGGATTCAGAAGCCCAGTGATCACATTTGTTATGTGACAAAGTTACGTTATTTGAGATAAATGTTATATAAGAAGAAATTTAATTTCTCAACCAATGATGTAATAATATGAGTGATGAAATATTTATAATGTTCATCTATAAAAATTAAAAGCATTCAGGATAACTTTTTTGGAGGGTTATAAATTGCACTGTTATCTTTTAAGCTTTGGGGGCAAAAATATTAACAGGGGGGCAAACAGGAGTGATACACAGTTGCCCCAATTATCTGGCATAGATATTCGGAGCATATGGCCCTGTACACTCTGATTCTTTTTTCTCCAATTATTTATTTCTTTTGAATTCACTCTCATTGTGTCTTTCCAGTCTTAGCACATTTCAATGAAGCTGCCCTACTCATACAAAGCTTCTGTTAATAGAACTTAGCCTCTGATGTTAGCTTCTTAGTATGTCACTCATTCCATCTGCATATTCCTCTTTCAACTGGCTTGAGCTGCCCTTTTCAGCTCCTCTCTCTAACTTTGCTTGATTACCTGTTTTTTTGATGTGCTTCTCTGACTCACACACTTTACTTTTCTTCAGATAGTAACTGTGAGTCACAGCCCCTACCCCACCCCTCACCCCCTCCACCCAGGGCCTGTGGAACTGTTCAGACAGAACTAATTCCCACCAGGCCTTCCCATCAGAAGAGGGGAATATTGTGTTGGGTTCATGCATCAGTCCAGATACACTCTGCTCCTGGTTCTTGGATAAAGATTTCCCCAGCAACCTCCAACTCCCAGATGTCTGTCTGCTCTACCACAGAGTTCATAGTTCATCACGGTTTTTGCACTTGACTTTCAGTTCTGGCCTCTCAAGTTGATTTATCTCCTTTCTTTCTCCCTCTGGCAAGCGCCAGTGGATGAGGCTTAATAATAATCCTAGTATGCCCTTAATGACTATTCTCTCTGCTTCTATTTCCTGGTTTTTAAAAAGGCACAACATATAAAATGACTCATTGGGTAAAGAATCTGCTCCACTGATGCAGGAGACACAAGAGACACAGGTTCGATTCCTGGATCGGGAATACCCCTGGAGAAGGAAATGGCAATCCACTCCAGTATTCTTGGATGGAAAAATCCCATGGACAGAGGAGCCTGGTGGGCTAAAGAGTCGGACATAAGTATGCATATAAACTCAAAATATATAAAAAGGAATGAAGCATGAATGAAATTTGAAGACACAATGCTAAGTGAAATAAACCAGACACAAAGGGACAATATTGTATGATTCCACTTGTATGTGGTACATAGAGCAGTTAAATTCATAGAGACAGAAAGTCGTTTAGAATTTGCTAGGGGTTTGGGTTAGGGGCAATAGAGAATTATTGCATAAAGTTTATAGGGTTTCTGTTTGGAGTAATCAAAAATTTCAGAAATAGTTGTAATGGTTTGTGCAGTGTGGTAGATGTAATTAATGCCACTAAATTGTGCACTTAACAGTGGTTAAAATGATGTGTTTCATGTCATATATAATTTACCTCACTAAAACAAAACAGCACAATAATAGCTCCTTGACCTTTTTCAGCATCCTCCAGGGTTGTTTCCTTTTCATCTGCCTCTTAAACATTAGGATTCAGCAGTTTTGGTTCTTGGTTCTCTCTCTCCTTTCATCGTCCTGCCTTCTTCCTCTGGGGAATCTCATTTAGTTTGCTAATGAGGACTAAACCTATATTTTTAGCCTAATCTCTCTCCGATGTGGCAGACCTGGGTTATTGTGATTACAGGAAATTTCCACCTGGATGTTCCAATAGCTCTTCAATCTCATCATTCCCCTACTCAGCTCATCTTCTTCCTCCCAAAGCAGTTTATCCTTCTGTCTGTCCTTAGCCTTCTGTTTTCTACAGCCATGTTTCCCAAACCCAACATTCAGGTGTTTTCCCCTTTCCCCCATTTCCAGTCTCTCATTAAGTCCTATCTTTCTTTCTTTGCCTTGTGCAATGCCCCACCACATACCCTACAGCAAAGTTAGGCTGCTAGTCTGGCCCTAACTTGAATTCTGTGCCTTTGGAAATCTCCTGACTGGAGAGATTTGATCTTTTCTCTCTTCACCCTCAAATGACCTGCTCTGTCTACCTCAAGACCCGGGTGAAAGTTCACCTTTTTGGAAGGCTGTCTCTTACCTCCTCTTTGCAATCTCCCTTTCTTTAGCGCAGTCATCCTTCTGTCCCTCCTGCCTAGGGAAAATTTTTCTCCCAAATCAGCATAAATGAAATCATTTTACAAGGCATGTTGCAATTCATGGCAATTGTTTGTTTACATGTCTGACAGTGTCCTCCACTAGACTCTAATCTTCGTCGAGAGGGGAGCTGTGTCCAACTCCCAGCCAGGACCCTGGTCCATGGTAGGTGCTCCTTAAAGACCTACAGTGTCTCCCTATATAAACTTGAGAAAATTAGACATTTTTTCTTTTACTTTTCAACAAGCTTTTGTTAAAAAAAAAAAATTCTTCCAATATGGACCATTCTTAAAGCATCCACTGAATTTGCCATAACATCACTTCACCCCATGCCTTGACTCCTTGGCTTCGAGGCACACAGGACAACAGCTCCCCAGCCAGGGATTGAACCTACATTCCCCACACCAAAAGATGAAGTCCCAACCACTGGACTGCCAGGGAAGTCCCATAGGCATGTTTTCAACACTTCAGATTCAAACACTTTTCAGAAAAGTCAGTTCACTTTGCGCTTTATTCTCTCTTTTCTGTTCAATGTTACTAAGTGACTGTCCCCTAATTGCTCAGAGCATTGTGGTATTTTCCTCCAATTTTTTTTGTGTGTGTGTCTGTGTGTGGCTGCTCCAGATAATTTCCTGATAGTTCTTATTTCATATTTTAGTGATTTTAAGCTTGGTAAAGTTTAAAAGGTTAGGAGCACATCTAAAGATGGATATTGTAATACAACCTGGATAAAACCTAAGGAGTGAAAGAAAAATCCTATGGGATCCCTCAAAGTAGCGCTTCAGAGTGTTTAAATAAATCACATGTGTTTTAAAAATTATAATGACCTGCAATTAATTTTACTTTTTAAAAATGATGGGTCTTTTTGTACTATAATTAGAGACTGTAGGACTTCAAAGCAGATTTGGAATTAACGTTTCTGAATAAATGTTATCCAGTAAGAGACTCAGACTCTTCATTATTTCAGTCTTCTTATTACTAGTTTACTTTTGATCTGTTGCAAATAGCATAGCTTCTATATCAGTCACGGTTCTCCAGAGAAACACAACTTGTAAATATATATTAGAACTAATCCATATGTTTTTCCAGTAGTCATGTATGGATGTGACAGTTGGAGTATAAAGAAAGCTGAGTGCCAAAGAATTGATGCTTTTGAACTATCACAGACTCTTGAGAGTCCATTGGACTGCAAGGAGGTCCATCCTAAAGGAGATCAGTCCTGAGTATTCATTGGAAAGACTGATGTTGAAGTTGAAACTCCAATACTTTGGCCACCTGATGTGAAGAGCTGACTTGACTCATTGGACCCTGATGCTGGGAAAGATTGAGGGCAGGAGGAAAAGGGGACAACAGAGGATGAGATGGTTGGATGGCATCACCAATCCAATGGACATGAGTTTGGGTAAACTCTGGGAGTTGGTGATGGACAGGGAGTCCTGGCGTCCTGCAGTCCATGGGGTCTCAAAGAGTTGAACAAGACTGAGTAACTGAACTGAACTGAATTGATCTACCTGGAGATAGAATCAGATTCTGCAGGTTAGGGGCTCAGTCTGACAAGACTGTTCATCCCCACCCCCTAGTTTAGATGCCCATCTCAAGTCTAGGTTGTTACCTGTACTTCCGACCAACTGGATGAAAATCAAAGGTTCCCTCTACTCTCTTCTTGGGTTGAATTAGTTTGCCAGAGTGTCTCACAGAAACAATTTACTTACTAGAATCATTGGAACATGATAAAAGGATACCAGTCAGGAATAACCAGAAGGCAGGCATGTGGTAAGGGCACAAATCTTCCATGCCCTGTCGGAGCACCAGTCTTCCAGCCCCTGCAAACTCTCTGAACCCGGTCTATTTGGGTTTTCATGGAAACTTAATTACACATAAACTTTATACATCAGGCATGACTGATTAAATCATTGGCCAATGGCAACTGGCTCAACCTCCAGCCCCTTTCCTCTTGTGGTTGGCTTTCCCTGCAACCAACCCCCGTTGCCTCGCACCCTCTCCTCCTTCATTAACCTAGGGCTTTCCAAAAGTCACTCATTAACATAAAAAAGACAATTTTATCATTCTTACATTTATGAAATTTCAGGGGTTTTAGGAACTCTGTACCAGAAATGGGGATGAAGACCAAATATATATTTCTTATTATAATTCCCAGTGCCACAGCCCCCATATTAACATTTCACTCCCAAAGCTTAAAAGATATCAGTGTAACTTCTGATTAAACACAAAGTATTTAGGAATTCCCTGGCTGTCCAGTAGTTAGGACTTGGTGTTTTACTACATGGCCAGGGTTCAAGTCTGGTTGGGGAACTGAGATCCCACAAGCCTCATGGTGCTGCTAAAAAAGCAAATAAACAAATTTTTGAATGTTTTGATTCTAACAGCTTAGTATTATGAATGCTCTTCTCCCAAATTATTTTACATAAATATAAATACATATAAAGAGATTTAATTTTAAGGAATTGCTTGTGGGAACTAGTATGTCTAAAACTCATAAGGCAGGCCAGCAGCTTGGTTGGTAACCCTGAAAAGATTTCTGTTGGTCTTGACTCAGAATTCCTTCCTTTTCAGAAATCCTTAATTTTTGCTGTTAAAGCTTTTAGTTAGTTGAATGAGGCCCATCCACTTCATTGAGGGTAATGTCTTTTACTTTACCCCTGGGTTTGGAAGATCTGCTGGAGGAGGGCATGGCAATTCACTCCAGTATTCTTGCCTGGAGAATCCCATGGACAGGGAAGCCTGGTGGGCTGCAGTCCATAGAGTCAGAAAGAGTTGGACATGAGTGAAGTAACTTACACGCATGCATGCACTGATTAGAGATGTTAATTACATTTACAGAATACCTCCACAGCAATATTTAGACCATTTGACCAAACAGCTGGATACCATAGCCTAGCCAAATTGACATTTAAAATTTAATCATCAGCTACCCCAGTGGTTATATTCATCAGCATAGGACGACAAAAACAATAGTATAATCATTCATTGTGTCTCTTAATTTCCCCCACAAAATGTCTGGATAGTAAGTCAAAGAGAAATCTACCAAGCTAAGACCTAGTAGAATTCCAGACTACTTTGCTACAAGTACCTTTTGAGCAGCTATCTTAGAGCTATATATTTTTATTTTAAAAGTGATCAGAAATATGTATAGAGGTATTGCTGTATTATTTTTATCTTACCCTACAGTTTGGCTTCCAAGTTAGAACATTTGCTTGAGAAAGATACTGTAGTTAATTTTGAAATTAGATAAGCAGAGTTCAGGGTATTGAGCTATAGATGGAATGTTCTGGGATTGGCTAATTTCTATGATTGAATAGTCTGTATACCTCCTTTAGAAGATAATCCCTTCCTTATCTACAAAGTAGGAATAACATTTACCTCTTATTATTGTTGAGAGGTTTAAACAATGTATTGAAGTGTCTACTACAGTGCCTCATACACAGTAGGTATCCCATAAATGTTTTCTTCACTTGTCCTACAATAGTTTTCAGAACTGCAACCAGAGAGAACCTCTAAGCAACATGAAGTCATTGAGCTCATGAACTGGATAAGAAGACGAAACCTCTTTCTTTGTTGCTGAACTTTCCATGAACCTTAGCATCTCATTCTCTTTCTTTTGACTGTGCAAGGCTGCAGAAGTAGAAAGAGGATTATTTTCCCTCCATTTTCTCTCACAAATGCAAGTATGCATTCATTCATTTGCCCATTCATTCAGCAGCTCTTTACTGAATGCCCTCATGCTCCAGGCATCATGGCAGGTACCGGGGATATGACAGTGATCACTTACTGTGGTCTTTGTTCTTCAGGGGCTCACAGGAGATGACAGGGTGACCAGAACTGCTGACATACAAAAGACAGAATGGAAAGAGGTAGGTTCAGGGTCTACTGATAGTTTCATATTTATTGTGGAAAGGATAATGATGTTGTCAGGAAGCATTTTGTAAGCTTGAAACACAACATACTGAAAGAGAAAAAAAAGAGAACAATAGATGATGAAAAAATGTCTTGATGACAAAATATTTGCCAGCTATTAGTGTTGGCATTTTTATTATCCATCCATCATGTTCCATTTGTTAAATGGACCAGTTTAAATTACTTACATATCACAGAATAACAAAATTAAGACTTAGGAGAATAGCTTTTGCTTTAAAATTTCTGCTGCTTTGATATTCACAGCAAATTAGAAATGATGCTCATTACCCTTTGGTGTGGCCTTTCTCTGGGTCCAGCATTGTGCTAAGCTGTGCAAGCATTCTGTCCTTCAGTTCTCAAATGACTTTATGATCCCCATCTTGGAAAACGGGAAAGCTAAAGCACAGAGAAGTTAAGTAGATTACTTAAGGTCACTGGTGGAATCAGAGTTTGAACCCAGAAAGCCTGACTTCAGAACTCTCTGAACTACCTATCTTACAGGGAATTAAAAAAAAAAGTCCTAAAATGATGAGACATTACTATGAGTGTATATAGAGTCATATTTTATTTTATTAAAAAAGTAGTCAATGCTCTTACATGGTTCAAAAATTTAAAGGCACAAAAGGATATGTGGTTAAAAAAAACTCTCTCCAGATCTCATCTGCCAGCTACCTACTCCCCCTGCCCTGAAACACAACCAATAAGCTTTCATGTATATGTTAGTTTTTCTCTCTTTTTACATAAATGGTAGGCTACTATGTGACCAATTAATATCTTTCTTATCCCCCTTAAAAATGTATCCTAGAGATCTTTCCCTTTTTTTTAAACATAAATTGCTTTCTGTTTCTCTTTTAACCTTTGCCTAGTTTTCTAGGGCATAGATGTCCCACGTGAGCTCACGCATGTTTAGTCACTAAGTTGTGTCTGACTCTTTGCAACCCTATGGACTGTAGCCGACCAGGCTCCCCGGTCTGATGCTTTGTCCAGTACTTTTAAAATTACCTTTTCATTTATCTGAAATTGATTTTGCATAAACTTTGAGCTTTATTTTATTTTTTCCAGATGGCTACCTGTTGCTCCAATAAAATACTAAAAAAACATCTGCAACAGTCAGTACACTTACCAGCTCACACAACAGGAAATCTGAGGTAGGGCTGTTCTGGAGTTGATGATTTCAGTGGTTCAATGTGATTTCTAGGACCCAGATTCCCTTCACATTTTCCATGTGTTGACTGACTTTCCTCCTTTATTCAAACAAAAAATTGAGGGCTTTGTCTCTTCTACATTGTCCTCAAGCCAAGCTTAGTGCTACAAGATTTCCATTTAATTAGATAAAAGACATTTTTGTACCACTGAACATAATAGATTTGCAGAATATTTTTCACACTGTAAATTAACTGAAGTAGGAATCACCTCTATCAACAGTTTCAGCTATTGTGTCCAATACAAGAAATATGACATTATTTTCTATTGGAGGCTATGTGGTTACACTCCAGAATGGGATTTGAGAAAATTGAATACAACTCTGATAGAACTGGCCAAGAACTGCCTCAACTCCTTACCACTGGCATCTGAACCTCAGCATCTGTGTTTCCCTTGAGTTATAGTGGAAAAAGCATCCTTGCTCCAGTCAAGAGCAAAGGCCAATTGTTTCACACAGTTGTGTATCTTCAGTTATCCCATTGCTCTCATTTATCATCAAATTCTTTCTACTGCACTGTTTCCACTAGCAGGCTAATATCTCTCTCTCTGTCCTCCATCCCCCACCAATCACCATTCTATTTCTCTTCCCCACTCAACAGAAAAATTTCTGAAAGCCACATTTAACTTGCTACCTTTTTGTCCTGCCTCTCATTCTTGCCATAATGCACTTCAGTCAGGCTTTCATTCCTCCATTTTCCAAACCCCACATTGATAAGAGACATTACTTGTTAAGGTGCTTGTGTAGATGTCCATGAAGCCAAACTCATCTGATTTTCCCCTGACTGGCCCGAGAGCTCTTTCTTAGCATCTTTTCTGGCTCCTCCTTCTCCAGCAGACCTCTTGCAAGCTTCCGTGTTTTCAACCTGCACTCTTCCCTACTGCCGTGGCTTTAGGTATCATCTATTCACAGATGACCTTCAAATCTATACCTCTTTTCCTGACCTCTATCCTGAGTTCTAGACTTATTTATCCAACTGCCTTTCAGCATTTCCTTATAAGTGTTTAATAAAAATGTCAAACTTAACATGTCTGTTCGTTGTTCAGTTGTGCCTGATACTTTGCGACCCCCATGGACTGTAGCCTGCCAGGCTCCTCTGTCCATGGAATTTTCCAGGCAAGAATACTAGAGTGGGTTGCCATTTCCTACTCCAGGGGATCTTCTAGACCCAGGGTTTGAACCCACATCTCCTGGGTCTCCTGCATTGCAGGCATATTCTTTATGGTCTGAGCCACTAGGGAAGCCCTTGACATATCTAAAGCAGAACTAATTATTTCTCCCTTCCTCCCAGTTTATTCTTCCCAGGGTCTTCCCCATCATGGTAAATGGCATCTTCATTTGTCCAACTGCCCACAAGCAATTATCAACAAGTTCTGTAGTACTGACAAAGTATGTCTTGAGTCTGGCTGCTGCTCCCTTCCTCACTGCTACACCCTCGTCCAGGTGACCACCATCTGGCCTGAACTGCTAAGACAATCTTCCCATCAGTCCCAGCTTCCTGTCTTTTGCACTCTGATCCTTTCTCCATATAGCAGTCTCTGATTTTTCTTTTTTTCATTAATCTTTTTTCTTTCAATTTTTGTTTTTTAAATTTTAATTAATTTTTAAAAATTGAAGTCTAGTTGCTTTACGATGTTGCTTTTGTTTCCACTGCACAGCAAAGTGAATCACCTCTACATGTGCACATATCCCTTCTGGTTTGGATTTCCTTCCTGTTCAGGTTACCACAGAGCACTGAGAAGAGTTCCCTGTGCTGCACCGCAGGTTCTCATGAATTATCTATTTTATACACAGTATCAATAGTGTACGTAGGTCAATCCCAGCCTCTCAGTTCACCCCCCCTAGTTGTCCATACGTTTGTTCTCTGTGTCTAAGTCTCCATTTGTGCTTTACAAACAGGTTCATCTACACTATTTTTCTAGATTCCACATATATATGTTAATATACGGTATTTGTTTTTCTCTTTCTGACTAACTTCACTCTATATGAAAATGTCTAGGTTCCATCCATGTTGCTGCAAATGGCTAAAATGAAAATTAGGTTATGTGACTTCTCTCCTCAAAACTTAAATTGCTGTCTCATCACCCTGTGTAATAAAACCCAACTTCTCCTCCTGATACACAGGGTTCTACAGGGTGAGGTATTTGCCCACCAAACCTCATCTCTGTTCATTTCCTCCCCTTTTCATTCCAGCAGAAGCACTATGGCTGTTTTTCTTTCCATCAAGCCCACCAAGCTTGTTTCCATGTTAGAACCTTTGCACGTGTGCTTGGAATACTCTTCCTCTTTACATGTGCATAGGTGTGTCCTCATCACTCAGGGCTTGGCTCAAATGAGAGTTCTTAGAGATTCTGTGCTGAGTAATCTACTAAATCAGCTGTTTCCCCATGCTCTGTCATTCTCCACCATAATATTCTATACTAGCATTTTATAGCATCATTTATAAGGAACAGAAATCTCATTTACTCACTGATCACTCAATCATCACTCTGAATGTAAACTGTTGATGTCAGAGCCTCAGGCTGTATTATGCTCTGCTGTATTCCCATTATCTGAAACAGTTCCAAATATTCATCAGCAGTGAATACTCCATAAATATTTGTTAACTGATTAATTACCCCATGTTTGTTCTGAACAAACATTTATCTCTTCTGATCTCAGTTCCTTCAGTATTAAAATGAGGAAGCCTGGAGAAGAGAATCCCGAAATTCCGTCTGGATCAGTCTGATAACTTACAGTAATTACAGGAAAAATCTTGTTGCATCAAAGATTTGTATCTACTGAAGAACATTCACTCATTCATTCAACAAGCTCTTTTTGAGTGCCTGGGACTGTTCTAGGCGTTGGAGGCCAAGTCATAGCCATCAAGGTTCTAGCACATAAGTCTCAACAGACAAACAGAAAACCTATAAAGTTAATGCTATCCTTGTTTTCCATCTGCTTTTCTACTGATACTTTCACAACAGTTTTCTCAATACTGCTTAGTTTATCAACACTGGGCTCCCTCTTACCATGGTTAATTTCCAAGACTTCTAGGATTAAGTGACATAATTTATGTGGCTATAACTTTAATAGCACCATGTAAAACATAGCCATTAAGGCTGCAGAATTCCTGCCAATCTGATTTAGCTCTAATCCAAACTCTGCCATACTTCCAAATTTAATTGCAGCCCAGCTTACACTAAAATTTCAAATTTTATGAATCTAATTTTTTTAAAAAATGAGATCAATAAGAAACTAAAATTGCAAACATTCAGGTAGTAACACGTACAGGACTGCTAATTCTCTTGCCAAAATTTGAGACAGATGACTTTAAATTTGAATTGGAATTAGTGTACGTAGAGAGGCAATCATTAATCAAGTGTCTAGAATGAAAATAAATCACTTTTAAACATGACTGTAGAGAATGAAAAATGATTAAGAAAAGTAAAGCAAATTATTATATATTGTGCTAACTGCCATTTGTTGGCATAGACTACAAATCACTCATAGAAAGCAATGTCTATTTATATTTGCTTTAATCAATTATATAAAGAGATTTAGTATAGCTACAGAATGTTTTAATCTTGCATACAAGTACTATATTTAAAGCAATATATATTGGTCAAAATGTTTTTGGTTGGAAAGAAAGACAGAAAAAAAAGGGTGGGGTGGGAAACGACTATTTACTGTTTCATGTAACTGGAAAAGCCAGAACTCAACTAATAGAACATCATCAGAGAGCTCTTTTGTTTCAATCAGCGGCTTTTCTTCTGGTGAACAAATGCTCACTAGCAGCTCAAGATTCATGTCTTACCAGTTTATCAGCCCAAGGGGAAAGGGAGCAGTTGTTTTCCTTTAAAAAAATTTTATTTATTTATTGGCTCTTCGTTGCTGCCTGGGCATGTCTCTAGTTGCGTTGCGTGGGTTTCTATAGCTTCTCCTGTTGCAGAGAGTGGGCTCCAGGGCATGTGGACTTCAGTAGTGGCCGCTCCTGGGCTCTAGAGTCCAGGCTAAATGCTTGTGGTGCCTGAGCTGAGTTGCTCCACAGAACATTGGATCTTCCTGGATCAGGGATCGAACCCGTCTCTCCTGCACTGGAAGGTGGATTCTCCACCACTGAGCCACCGGGGCAGCCCCACAGTTCTTTTCCAGTAGCTACAGTAGAGAGATTCTGGGCGAGATTCTAACTGGCCCAGTTCGGAAACAGACTAACAAAATGTATTTCAAAGGCCCTCACACTCTTTCTTCTTCAGAACTGTTATTCTTGCAGTGAGCTCAGTTCAGTTCAGTTCAGTCCTCAGTTGTGTCTGACTCTTTGCGACCCCATGAATCGCAGCATGTCAGGCCTTCCTGTCCATCACCAACTCCCGGAGTTTACACAAACTCATGTCCATAGAGTTGGTGATACCATCCAACCATCTCATCCTCTGCCATCGCCTTCTCCTCCTGCCCTCAATCCCTCCCAGCATCAGGGTCTTTTCTAATGAGTCAGCTCTTCGCATGAGGTGGCCAAAGTACTGGAGTTTCAGCTTCAGCATCAGTCCTTCCAATGAACACCCAGGACTGATTTCCTTTAGGATGGACTGGTTGGATCTCCTTGCAGTCCAAGGGACTCTCAAGAGTCTTCTCCAACATCACAGTTCAAAAGCATCAATTCTTCAGCACTCAGTTTTCTTCACAGTCCAACTCTCACATCCATACATGACCACTGGAAAAACCATAGCCTTAACTAGATGGACATTTGTTGGCAAAGTAATGTCTCTGCTTTTTAATATGCTGTCTAGGTTGGTCATAACTTTCCTTCCAAGGAGTAAGTGTCTTTTAATTTCATGACTGCAATCACCATCTGCAGTGATTTTGGAGCCCCCCAAAATAAAGTCTGAAACTGCTTCCACTGTTTCCCCATCTATTTCCTTTGAAGTGATGGGACCAGATGCCATGATCTTAGTTTTCTGAATATTGAGCTTTAAGCCAACTTTTTCACTCTCCTCTTTCACTTTCATCAAGAGGCTTTTTAGTTCCTCTTCACTCTCTGCCATAAGGGTGGTGTCCTCTGCATATCTGAGGTTATTGATATTTCTCCCGGCAATCTTGATTCCACCTTGTGCTTCTTCCAGTCCAGTGTTTTTCATGATGTACTCTGCATATAAGTTAAATAAGCAGGGTGACAATATACAGCCTTGATGTACTCCTTTTCCTATTGGGAACCAGTCTGTCGTTCCATGTCCAGTTCTAACTGTTGCTTCCTGACCTGCATACAGATTTCTCAGGAGGCAGGTCAAGTGGTCTGGTATTCCCATCTCTTTCAGAATTTTCGCAGTGAGCTAATCTTGACTAAATTTTAGGAGAATGTAATCTGATTAAATTGATTCACCTAAAGGTGTTTAAAAGTGATGGCTTTAACATTTACAACTTAAATGAAATGATAACTGGTACAATGTCAAAATAAGAAAAGGAATTTAAAGCAGTGTGGATGAAGACAGTTTTAATTGGGTTCAGTAAATTATGCCAATGTGGAAGGATACCTTCTTTCAAACATAAGGCATAGAAATCTGGACCTCTTTGTCCTACTCACACTATTTGTGAGTGCAGAGTATTGGGAAGATGCTGTGAGAAGGGTCTGTCCTTGGTTGAGGCAATAAAGGACACATTGTCTGCAGAGAACAAAAAAGCAGCAATAAAGCTAAGTCAGCTCTTTCTCAAGCCTAGTGCAGCCACAGCTTGTGGTCCCGAGTAGCACCTGAAGCCCACAGCAGCTCCAAAGCTTAGGATGCCTGATAAACTGACTGGTGTGTTTGCTCCTTGTCCATCTACCAGTCCCCACAAACTAGGGAATGTTTCCCCCTAATCTTCATAAGGCACAGACTTAAGTATGCCCTAATAGTAGATGAAATAGAGAAGATCTGTATGCAGCATTTCATTAAGAGTGATACAAGGTCTGCACCAATATCCTACCCTGCTGGTTTCATGGGTGTCATCAGCATTGATAAAACTGGAGAGAATCTTCATCTGATCTATGCCACCAGTGGTTGCTTTGCTGTTCATTGTATTACACCTGAGGAGGCCAAGTACAAGCTAGGCAAGGTGGGGAAGATCTTTGTGGGGACAAAAGGAATCCCTCATCTGGTGACCCATGATGCTCACACCATCCACTACCCTTGATTCCCTCATCAAGGTGAATGACACCATTCAAATTGACTTGGAGACTGGAAAGAGTACTGATTTAGTCAAATTTGACACTGGTGCATGGTGACTAGAGGTGTTAACCTGAGAAGAACTGGTGTGGTCACCAATCAGGAGAGACATCCTGGTTCTTCCAATGTAGTTCATGTGAAAGACGCCAATGGCCATAGTTTTTCCACCTGGCTCTCAGAAATTTTCATTATTGGCAAAGGCAACAAACCATGGAATGCCCTTCCCTGTGGAAAGGGTATCTGCCTTACCATTGCTGAGGAGAGAGGCAAGACTAGAAGTCAAAAAGAGTAGTGGATAAATGATCCCTGGGTGACATGACTGGAAAAGTCTTTGTACTTAGTTAAAGATAATACCACATTAAAAAAAAAATGGCTAAGTCATTTTGGTCTTCCCTGGTGGCTCAGATGGTAAGGAATCTGCCTGTAATGCAGGAGACCTGGGTTCGATCCCTGGGTTGGGAAGATCCCCTGGAGGAGGGCATGCAACCCACTATTCTTGCCTGGACAGTCCCATGGACAGAGGAGTCTGGCAGGCTACAGTCCATGGGGTTGCAAACAGTGGGACATGACTGAGTTACTAACAGTAAGTCAGCTTGCATTTTCTTATAACATGTATAGGAATTTTAAACAATTTCAGTGATGGACTATCCATCCCCACCTTGATGGACCAGTCCCACTGTTACTGCATCTCCCTGGAGTTCCTTGTCAATACCTCTTCCCATCCCATCTCCCGATTCAAACACACGGCAATAGAAGTCAGAGCACTCGCATATCACTTTTAGCAACTATTGGTACCCAACTAGGAGAATTAATGCATTATATAGAAAAGAGTGAACTGAGACTGCAAAAGGAAATAATCAAGAGATTATGCTTTACAAAATGATTATAATTAATGTCAAACTGTGCATTATAAGCAGTTAGTATAGGCTCGTAATATAAAATAATTGAATTAGTCCTCCAAATAAATTCAACAGAAAAGTCTGTTCTGGAAGAGTAATTCATTTGTCAGCTGAGCAAAAGAAGCTTATAAGGAATAGCTGGATAATGCCAAATGACTGTTAAACTAATTTAAAGGCAAGCATGTGAATTTGATTTGGACCAGAGTCTGTGTCGTTTCCTTTATTTTCCGTAGCCCTAGCCCAGCACAGAGTATCATAGCTGGTCCAGCAGGTGGCACTCTTCTCTTTGTGCACTTGTACTAAACTAACCCCTTGTCCAAGTACAAGGTAGTCTTGCCTTCAGAAGAACCCTATAATCTGTTTATCTATGGCAATGATACAGTTATAGATTTTTGTAAGGTTAATTATGCTGATCTATTCTTTGTCAGTTTTCTTTCTTAAATCAATCTACTCTTCCCCAGTAGCATATAGGACACCTTTTAACCTGGGGAGCTTATCTTTCAATGTCATATCTTTTTACCTTTGCAAACTGTTTATGGCATTGTCACAGAAAGAATACTGGATTGGTTTGCCATTCCCTCCTCCAGTGACTCGTGCTTTGTCAGAACTCTTCATCTTTGGTGACCCTGCCCAGCATGGCTCATAGCTTCACTGAGTTATGCAAGACCCTTCAACCACAACAAGGCTGTGATCCAAGAAGGGGCTTAAATCAAAGACTTGTTTTATTATAGCACATGGACTGGGACTGATGGGAAAGGGTGGATAAAGTGGGCAACATTGCCCTGATTAGCATTGTATGTCCATTGTGATAGCCAAAATGTGCTAAAGGTGCCATCACATTGCATCATGGTTTTCCTGATACTATCCATCAGCTCCTGACCCCATATTCTGATCCTGAGAAGGGAAAAGATGCCAAAGGGCACCCCAACCACCATGCCCACAGCTCAACCCATCACAAAACCCATCTTCATGAGATGGAAGTAACATGGCTGGAACTGTGCTCAGGGATCCGAGGCCACCAGCATCTCACTTGCGGCCTTGGTTGCTTTTGGTCTTTGCCCTATTGGGTCTAGAGTTTGTCATCCTTAGTTTCAAGTCTTTGTCAGTTTCTGCTAAAATACTTTGATTTCTACTCTATGTTTAAGGTCTTACACTGTGAGGGAGATCTACATACAATTGAGATGATTCATATCTGAAAAGCACATTGAACCGAAGCAATCTTTATAAACTTAAAAAAAAAAAAGACTTTTTCTAATAAAAATTCCACACATCCTTGGACCTTTTGAAACGTCCCCTCAAGAATCACTGATGAGCAGAAGTTGGATTCCATCATCTACATATTCTTTTTTTCATCCAGCTTCATTTTCTATAGCTTGTATCATGAAAACAATTTTTTTTCAGATATACAACTAAAATATAATGGGCTTTCCCTTTGAAATTTCCTTTCAAAATATGTCTTGATGCCCTGCCTCCTGGAAAGTGTTATTTGTTGGACACAAATAAAAGGTACTATAATAAGCACAGGAATAAAAAGAATTAACATTATTATGTTAATAAAGCACATTTTCATTTATTACCTTTTTTCAAGCTTGCTTCATTTAGAGACTGTGAAATATATGCTGGACATATTAGTATGTATCATGTGTATTATACATATAGTCTGATCTCATTTAATTTTCACAGATACTCATTTTGAAGAAAAGAAATAGAAAGATTAGAAAATTTGAGTTATTTCCCCAAATCATGAGGCAAGTCAATGTCAGAATGGTGACTGGAGATTCTAAACCTTGTACCTCTGAAAAAGACAGACCATATTAGAATATTGAAACAATCTTGCTAGTAAGTGTAGGAGCTTCATTTTAAAAAGAAACAAAAAACTGTTCATAAAATGACTTTCAATAGTCAACTCTATTTTGTACAACAACCTATGAGAGTTTTGTTGATAAAGTTAGGCATTCTTTAGAAATTGTACAAAGAGAAGAGGAGAAAAGAGTGTTAAGGAAAGATGGGAGAGGTTCAGAGACAAATTTAATTAAATTTTACAGTTTGCCTACAGTTAGCACAACCTTTAAAGATTATTCAAGGGAGAACATAAGGAAATGTGTTTTATGGTGGGGAAGAATCCCTTAGAAGAAATGGAGTAGCCATCATAGTCAACAAAAGAATTTGAAATGTAGTACTTGGATGCAATCTCAAAAACGACAGAATAATCTCTGCTCTTTTCCAAGGCAAACCATTCAATATCATGGGAATCCGTTTATGCCCTGACCAGTAATCCTGAAGAAGTTGAAGTTGAACAGTTCTATAAAGACCTAGAAGACCTTCTAGAACTAACACTCAAAAAAGATGTCCTCTTCATTATAGGGGACTGGAATGTAAAAGTAGGAAGTCAAGAGATACCTGGAGTAACAGGCAAATTTGGCCTTGGAGTACAGAATGAAGCAGGTCAAAGGCTAATAGAGTTTTGCCAAGAGAACACACTGGTCATAGCAAACACCCTCTTCCAACAACACAAGAGAAGACTCTATACATGGACATCACCAGATGGTCAACACCGAAATCAGATTGACTATATTCTTTGCAGCCAACGATGGAAAAGCTCTAAACAGTCAGCAAACACAAGACAGGGAGCTGACTGTGGCTCAGATCATGAACTCCTTATTGCCAAATTCAGACTTAAATTAAAGAAAGTAGGGAAAACCACTAGAACATTCAGGTATGACCTAAATCAAATCCCTTATGATTATACAGTGGAAGTGAGAAATAGATTTAAGGGATTAGATCTGATAGACAGAGTGCCTGAAGAACTATGGATGGAGGTTCGTGACATTGTACAGGAGACAGATCAAGACCACCTCCAAGAAAAAGAAATGCAAAAAGGCAAAATGGTTGTCTGAGGAGACCTTACAAATAGCTGAGAAAAGAAGGGAAGCTAAAGGCAAAGGAGAAAAGGAAATATAAACCCATTTGAATGCAGAATTCCAAAGAATATCAAGGAGAGATAAGAAACCCTTCCTCAGTGATCAATGCAAAGAAATAGAGGAAAACAATAGAATGGGAAAGACTAGAGATCTCTTCAAGAAAATTAGAGATACCAAGGGAACTTTTCATGCAACGATGGGCACAATAAAGGACAGAAATGGTAGGGACCTAACAGAAGCAGAAAATATTAAGAAGAGGTAGCAAGAATACACAGAAGAACTATACAAAAAAGATCTTCATGACCCAGATAATCATGATGGTGTGATCACTCACCTAGAACCAGACATCCTGGAATATGAAGTCAAGTGGGCCTTAGGTAGCACCAGTATGAACAAAGTTAGTGGAGGTGATGGAATTCCAGTTGAGCTATTTCAAGTCCTAAAAGATGATGCTGTGAATGTGCGGCACTCAATATGCCAGCAAATTTAGAAAACTCAGCAGTGGCCACAGGACTGGAAAAGATCAGTTTTCATTCCAATCGCAAAGAGAGGCAATGCCAAAGAATGCTCAATCTACCACACAGTTGCACTCATCTCACATGCTAGCAAAGTAATGCTCAAATTCTCCAAGCGAGGTTTCAATAGTACGTGAACCACAGAAATGTGAACTTCCAGATGTTCAAGCTGGGTTTAGAAAAGGCAGAGGAATCAGAAATCAAATTGCCAACATCCGATGGATCATCGAAAAAGCAAGAGAGTTCCAGAAAGACATCTACTTCTGCTTTATTGTGGACAAGGAAATGGCAACCACTCCAGTACTCTTGCCTGGAGAATCCCAAGAGCCTGGTAGGTTACAGTCCATGGGGTCACAAAGAGTTGGACATGACTGAGTGACTTCACTTTCTGCTTTATTGACTAATGCTAAAGCCTTTGACTGTATGGGTCACAACAAACTGGAAAATTCTTACAGAGATGGGAATACCTGACCACTTTACCTGCCTCCTGAGAAATCTGTATGCAGGTAAGAAGCAACAGTTAGAACTGGACATGGAACAGCAGACTGGTTCCAAATAGGGAAAGGAGTACCTCAAGGCTGTATATTGTTGCCCTGCTTATATAACTTATATGCAGAATGCTGCTGCTGCTACTGCTGCTAAGTCGCTTCAGTCATGTCCAACTCTGTATGACCCCATAGACGGCAGCCCGCCAGGCTCTGTGTCCCTGGGATTCTCCAGGCAAGAACACTGGAGTGGGTTGCCATTTCCTTTTACAATGTGCGAAAGTGAAAAGTGAAAGTGAAGTCGTTCAGTTGTGTCTGGCTCGTAGCAACCATATGGATTGCAGCCTACCAGGCTCCTCCGTCCATGGGATTTTCCAGGCAAGAGTACTGGAGTGGATTGCCATTGCTTTCTCCTATATGCAGAATACATCATGCGAAATGCCGGGCTGGATGAAGCACAAGCTGGAATCAAGATTGCCAGGAGAAATATCAATAACCTCAGATATGCAGATGACACCACCCTTATGGCTGAAAGCGAAGAAGAATTAAAAAGCCTCTTGATGAAAGTGAAAGAGGAGAGTGAAAAAGTTGGTTTAAAACTCAACATTCAGAAAATTAAGATCATGGCATCTGGTCCCATCACTTCATGGCAAATAGATTCGGAAACAATGGAAACAATGACAGACTATTTTTGGGGGGCTCCAAAATCACTGCAGATGGTGACTGCAGCCATGAAGGACAGATGCTGAAGCTGAAACTCCCAATACTTGGGCCACCTGATGCGAAGAACTGACTCATTTGAAAAGACCCTGATGCTGGGAAAGATTGAAGGTGGGAGGAGAAAGGGATGACGGAGGATGAGATGGTTGGATGGCATCACCTACTTGATGGACATGAGTTTGAGCAATCTCTGGGAGTTGGGGATGGACAGGGAAACCTGGCAGTCCATGGGGTCTCAAAGAGTGAGAGAACTGAACTGAATTACTGAAGCAAAATGCATTTAATATGCAGTGGGTGTTACAGTATATAAGTCAAACGAGAATGTGACAAACAAGAGGTTCATAATTCTATGACATGCGAAGGAATCCCAAAACATACATACATTTTCAAGGTGCGAAATGTCTATTAAACTAATTGCTCCTTTAAAAAAAGATACTTTGAGTGAAAAACATCTCAATAAAGATGTTAAAAAAGGTAACCATTTTAATATGTGAAATTTACTTGAAAGAAATTGTCTTTAACAGTATTTTAAGCCCCCAAATATCAATGCAGTACAAAAACTAACATTTTAAAGGAAATTTCCTAAACTAGCTGATTTGAATCACATGAAGTTGAATCTGGTTCAAAAAGCTATCGAATTGCTTGGAGACTCATTTTTAGTGTGTGATTAATAAAATGATTCCCACTTAGGATTTGCAAATATTAAATACTATGACTAAAATAATGAATTCCTTGATTTTTTCTGTAAACTGATTAGGGAAAAAGAGCTTTATTTGTTTGAGGAACAAAAGGAGCAGAAGTTCTTGCTTAATATAACATCAATGATTTTCAAGGTCCAATTAAAATCCACTTTCTCTAGAAAATTGCCTCTCTGACCACTGTTGTCCTTACTGATAATAAAAATCCTAATTTCCATTTACTGAACACTTACTATGTTCCTAGGGATAGGGTAAGTGCTTCACAGACCCAATAAAATTTAATTTTGACTACACTGTGAGGTAAGTGTTATTAACTCTGTTTAACAAATAAGGAGACTAAGACAGGTAAGTTAAGAAACTTGACCAGGTCACATGTTCAGGTCAGGTTCCAGGCTGGAACTGTCTGGTTATAAATCTTAATAACTACACCACACAAAATCCTTCCTTGTACCTTATTCATTCTGTGAATGCTACAAATGAGCAAAGGATGATAAATTGGTATAGTCACTCTTTTCTCAGTGTATTCCCAAACAAGAGGTGACAAGCTAAAACTCTACTCTGACAGGAGATCCAAACTAGTTTTCTTTAATAAGAATAACAGCATTCTAAGGTATAATTATATCAATTTGTATAATGAAAGGAATTACTCTTCTGAGAAGAATGATATGATATGATACACTTAATACTAAGAGCTGACTAGAATATTAAGAAAAGAGTTGAAGACTGAATAGCTCAAATCAGTGAATAAGCTATCTGGAAGTGCTCTTGATCCACTGAGATCACAGCTTCCGTTGGTTACAGATTCTTATATTTTATATTTCATTTCTTCACTTATTCAAGAGTTATCTATTGAGCACCTACTATGTGCTAGGTGCTGTTTTAGGCATTGAACATATTATCAGAGAACATAAAAATCCCTGTTCTTAAGAAAGATAAAAACAGAAACAACAGCATCAACAAACACAATCTCTGACCTCATGGAATTTCCATTTCAGTGGGGGAGAGCCAGGAAGAAACATATGTCAGATGATGCTGGGTGATATGAATAGGGGAAGAGGCAGAGGGATGAAGCCGGGGGGTTCATCTAGACAGGGGGTTAAGAAAAGCATCTCTGATATATTAGCATTTGAGTAGAGATTTGAATGAAGTGAGGCAGTTGGAAAGGAACCCATGAGGATTATCTGAGGGAAGAGAAAGCTAGGTGAAGACAGAGCACGTGCATAAAGGCCCTGAGCTGGGGTGCTGGAGCAGTGCAAGAAGGCCAGTAGGGCTGGAAGGGGAGGGAGAGTGGGTGGTAGATGAGGGCAGAGAGGAAGTCGGGGCTTGTGTCAGTGACAGACTTTGTGGCTTTTCTCTGAAGGAGACAGACCAGTTAGGAGGCATTTGTAATTATGCAGGTGAGAAATGATGGGGTTGATAGCTGTGGAGAGGATGAGAAATGGTTGGTCACTGGATATATTTTGAAAGTCTATTTGAAAGGATTTACTGACGCACTGGAACATAAGATGCGAGAGACTGGGTACGAGGTATGAGAAATCGTTGTGTTAGAACGCTAGATAAGTAACTATGGAGAGAAAAACGCCCCCCTCAGGCCTGGTTCTTGTGTGAACAGATCGTTTGACCTTGAAGGTTAAGTCAGCAGGAGTCACTAAAATCCAACTGCTAAGAATAGGGAGAGATGAATGGTGACCCTTCTACCAAGCTGGTTCTTGTTTGGGAGGAGCTGCCAAGCTAAACAGTGGTTGTGGGAAAAGAACAAGTGCCCTTTCTAATGAACTATTTCTAGTTTGTCAAGGAAAGGAAGGGAATCTAAAAGACGCAAGAGCAGATTTTGATCAAATCTCAAGAAGTTGCTGGACTGCGAGCCTATTGTAGGATCCAACCTTAGGTTCTCCCTATTTTTTTCTATTTCTCTCTTTTTTCCCTTCATCCACCACTCTCTCCTTGGCTCGACTTCTTCTTCTTTTTAAATTTTTATTGGCCATATAGTTGATTTACAATGTTGTGTTAGTTTCAGGTGTACAATAAAGTGCATCAGTTACACAGGTACATGTATTCACTCTTTTTTATAGATTCTTTTCCCATGTAGAGAATTGAGTAGAGTTCCCTGGTATACAGTAGGTGCTTGTTAGTTACCTTTTTTATACATAGTCATGTGTATGTGTCAGTGCCACTCTCCCAACCCCCCCACCTCCATCCACCGTGTGTGTGTGTGTGTGTGTGTGTGTGTGTGTGAAAGTCGCTCAGTTGTGTCTGACTCTTTGCAGCCCCATGGACAGTACAGTCCATGGAATTCTCCAGGCCAGAGTAATGGAGTGGGTAACCTTTCCCTTCTTCAGGGGATCTTCCCCTGGATCCATCCCCTGAAAGGATCCACCCCCTATCCCCTGGTAAATTTAAGTTTGTTGTCTTCATCCGGGATTCTACTTCTGTTTTGTAAATGTGAGTGAAGTCTCTCAGTCGTGTTCGACTCTTTGCAACCCCGTGGACTGTAGCCTACCAGGCTCCTCCGTCCATGGGATTTTCCAGGCAAGAATACTGGAGTGGGTTACCATTTGCTTCTCCAGGGGATCTTCTGGATCCAGGAATCCAACCCGGGTCTCCCACATTGGAGGCAGACGCTTTAACAAATCCTTTAAATTGAATTAACTGCCTCCTTAGTTCAACTTCTAGGCTGCAGGAAGGTACAGTTTACCTCTGGTTCTCAAACATCAGCAGGCCTCAGAATTACCTGGAGAGCCCATGAAATCGCCCCACTCCCACAGTTTCTAACTTGGAGTGTGTGTGTGTGTGTGTGTGTGTGTGTGTGTGTGTGTGTGTGTGTGTGTGTGTGTGTGTAGGGGAAAAGTGCCTAGATTTTGCATTTCTAACAAGTTCTTTGGGGTGTGTGTGTGTGTGTGTGTGTGTGTGTGTAGGGGAAAAGTGCCTAGATTTTGCATTTCTAACAAGTTCTTCGGTGATGCTCCAGAAGAACTGTTGCTTCTGGTACCAAAGGGCAGGGCGTGCAAAGCAAGGGGCCCTTGACCTCCACCTCCTGAGAGGTGAGGGCGAAGGTCCAGCCTCAGAGGTGTCCGGTCACCAGGGAAACTGTCCTCTGACCCCAAGGTGAAAATAAGAAGCCAGTGAAGAGAAGAAAAGTCCTTCCAGACCCGCCATCCCCTCGGAGCTCACCCCTGGAGCGAGGGCGGGAAGACAGCTCCGGGCCGGCCCACAGATCCTCAGAGGGCGAGGACCCGGAGGAGGCGCCCCGGCAGGCCGCGCCTCTCGGAGGAAGTTTGCCCTTTAACTGCGGAGCCCGGATCGCCGTCGCACCAACTTCCAGGAGCGGGCAGCGGGCGCCGTCGGGAGCGTCAGTCCCTCCCGCCCGGCAGCCGCGGCGCTCCGCATCCTCCGGCACCGTCGCCATGGGTGGCTCGGCCTCCAGCCAGCTGGACGAGAGCAAGTGCGCCTACATCCGAGGTACGCCCGCCGGGGGCTTCCCGGGAGCGCGGCGGGTCCGCTCGCAGCCTGGGGCCAGGCTGGACGCCCGGGCACAGGTCCCAGAGCGGGTAACCCGCGGGGTACGCGCCGCGCTCCCGCCCTCCACGGCCGGCTCCAGAGCCGCGGCTGCGGGGTGACCGGGGCGCACCGCCCCTCCCCAGCCAGGGGTGCCCCCGCCGGAGGGCAGCTCGCCCGCGCTCCCTGGTCGGGGTGGGGTGCGCGGGTCCAGGGCGCAGAGGCTCGGGATGCTTCGGCCGCGCCGCCGGACGGTTGGGAAATGCAGGTGCCGGCTGCGGAGAGGGGGACCACCCCCGTTTCCTCCACCCTGCGGTCTTCCGTGGCTGTTCTGCACACCCCGGCCCCCGCCCCCGGCGCGGCAACACCTCGTCCCCCTGTACCCGGCATGGCGCACAGTTCCGAGCCCTTTCTGAACCTGCCGAAAAGAGAACGGGGGGGATACCCCTCGCTTCTAGAGATTTCCCTGGGGATTCCCGGCCTCTTGCGCTGAATTCCCCTCCAGGTGACATTGGCCGGGTTCCGTAAAATGCAGCGTCGGCCGCAGCTTCACAGGCGCTTCATAATGTCACTTGTGGGATGGTTTCATCAGAGGCAGGAAGGCCAGTCATTCCGCTCCCAGGGTGTTCCCTTCCCGGAGGGGAGGCGAGGGGCGAGGGGGGCGGGCGGGCGAAAGAGGAACACGCGTGTTGTGTCACAGCGGCTGAAGTTGTCGACGGAGAGAAACTCACTTGAGAGACTTTCAGGGAAACAGTGACACAGTAAAGAGTGTGAGGCAGAAGAAAAGAAAACCCAAACTGAGCTGAAACTGCAGGAAATCATGACTCTTTATCTCCTGGGTGAAACTGGCCTCTTTCTCTTCCCTCCCCACAAACCTTGCCGCCAACCACTACCTAACAGTTGGTTAGCTCGTGAATTGATGTTTTTCTGGCTTTAGAAATACCTGCTAAACTAGGTATTATACTCTAGGTTTTATCCCAATTCTGTTAAAAAAAAAAATTAAGTTCTTTCTGATACCTCTTTCTGGCCCCTGAACCATTTCCTAAGAGGAAAGGATTTATTTAGTGTCCTTATTCCGTATTTGCTTGCAGTTACCACAACATTGAAAACCACTTAAAACGGATATCAAATCGGGGCACGTGAGAGCAATTTAATTGATTTTCCAGACTTCTGCTCTGCTGCTTTCAGAGGTAGATGATCACCAACAGCCCATACTGTCAGGGAGCAAAAGTTGGTCAAGTATTCCTTTGCTGTTTATTTAACATGGGGGAAAAGATGGATGATTTATTTATATTACAAAAAAAAAAGCTAAACCAAGTGTGCCTTAGTCTTACAAATTTGGTTACAGGCTTGTTGTTGATATCAGTGTGTAGGGGACTGAAAGAACAATGTAATAGAACATTGTGAGAAGGGGCTTGCATTTAGTTATTAGCAAAATAGGTTTCTGGCATTTATTTCATAAAACCGTATTTCACTGAAAAGCTTAGAAACACATAAAGTTGTAGGTAGCATGGCCATCCACGGTAATCACTGGAAGTCCAGCCATATGAGGGGTTAACTTGCTTGAAGAAGACTTCATGGTTACCACGCTGCTGATGCTAGCATTATACTCATGTGATAAGAAAATGTGTTACCTTTTTCATTCTGAAATCCAATTATTACACATACAAAAATATAAGATAGCTAGACAGGAAGGATTGGTATTAATGCGTTCTGAATGCATTAAAACTATAACAGACTGTGTAACAGTCATTCCATCCTCTAGTCTTGTTATATTATACCTCCTCATTGTTTGGGAGGGCACTTTCAAAATATGCAGGGGTGGAGGCAAGAGAAGAGTTAAAGTTAGACTACCTCCAGAGAAAATGAGAAGTCTCCTCATTTGAGAATACTAGTCTTGCCAAAAAGAGAAAACAGCACTGGAAAAATGCATGGTGTTGTGAATTGTTAGTGCATGAGCAAAAGAAGGTCATGAGGCTGTGATTTCCTGACGATTTTGAAGCTCCAGATCCCTGAAAAAAAACCATAACCCTGTCTTCGCTGCTTTGCCATCCTTTAGCCCATAAATATTCTCAAGCTTTGATTTAATCCTAAACAGAACAATTGAAAGTATGATGGTAAAGTTTAAACACAACTTTATGACCTGTTTCTCATAAAGTAGCTGCCAGTGAATAGTATGGATTTGAAAGCTCCTGTAGCTGAGACAATAACTTTCCTTCAAGCTTAATAAACTTTGCCAACATGGAGAATAACTAGTCAATACATTTGCAGTGAATTTTGTTAACTTATTCTTGTACGTGTTGTGAGCAGCTGTATTTTAGTAGGCTGATGATTCTGAATCAGCACTGGCTTTTCAGCAAATCATTTAATAGTTGCCATTTGGTTTGTGTGCCTCAAAACTTTGTGTTAATAGTGATCTCTGTCACATGGATATTTCAAAAGTAATTTATTTCTTAGGATGTAGTCAATCTCTAGGTAAAGGGATGTCAGAAGTGTTAAAGGTGTTTGTCTCTAAAGGTGTTAGTTTTGAAAATTATTGACTCATGTTTCTTCAGGACAGAATACATTTTGAGGATAGTGTCTATAAGTCTTTGAGTAACATTCCTTGATAAAATGATGCTATTCATAAATAATACTAAGATCAATTTGTAATCACATGGGTGGTGTCATCTGCTAGCCTTCAGAAATGCTTTTTAGTAGTGACCTAAAAGGGTTTTTCTTTAAGGAAAAAGAAAGCTAATATAACGCAGGCATCAGTGGTCATTTTATGGCACTTTTTTCTTTTTCTGGCTTGTTTTCTTTTCCTTTCAAACTTTTGGTATGCCTAAAAGTGAACTACAGCTTCCAAAAACAGTGTTTTCCTGTTAAGGCAATAATCTTGTTTCCTTAAAAAAATTGCCGCTGAATTGTTAATGAATCAAAAGAAAACAAAGTTGAAAACTTTCCCACATATGTCCCGTGGAGGGTCAGAAAAGCACTGGAAGTTCAGTGCTCTAGCTGAGATTTGAAGGATACATGGGTTCTTGGTGGGGGTGGGAGAATACTGGAGGACTCCTCCAGGCCTGCAGTAGATAGTCAGGAAAACCGTTCTTTTCCTAGACTTATTATTGCATCATCAGTCACAGTGAACCTTAAAGCAGCTTCTTCTGAAATTCTCATAAGGAATCTGATGCTTGTAAAGTAAGACGTGAGCTTCAATTTAAAAACAACATGTATTTCTCTCAGGGGAATTTTCTCCTATTTATACCATAAGGGCTAACTCAGGCAACTGAAGTGTGAAATTCATGCAGATTGTAGGTCTGGAGTGAAAAGTCTGCCTAGAGCAGGTGAATGGACACTAGGAAGTTTGTGGTCTATGCAACCTAGATGTGTAGTTACTAGTCTACAGATTTGCTTTTTCTTCACTTGTAGTTTGTTGGTAGGAGATGGATATAAGAACTGGTCTGATCTCTAAGATTATCTCTAGTAATGGAGATTATCTAAGATTATCTAAGATTATCTCTAGTAATGGTACAGCTGACCCTTGACAACATGAAGGTTAAGGGTGCAGACCCTCTGTGCTGTCGAAAATCTGCGTATAACTTATAGTAGGCCCTCATAACTGGTTCCTCACCGAGCATGGATCCACATCCCTAGATTCGGTCAACTGTGGATCGTGTAGTGCTATAGTATTTACTACTGAAAAAAATAAGTGGACCCACAGAGTTCAAACCTGTGTTGTTCAAAGGTCAACTGTATGGAACTTTAGGATGCAGAGTGTGGTAGATGCCACCCCACATCCTTTCCCCATTCCTCTTTCATGACAGAACCCCACTTTTGTTAGGGTACTGAACCTCTGTGCAGCCCTCTGTTTCAGAGAGCTTAGCCCCACTTATGGCCTCTGAGAGGTGGGTGCTCATGGGTCCCTGCTATCATGGTGGTGTCTTCTTGTCAGTGACTGCAACTCTTGACTTCAAGGGTCAGTGTTGATCCTTGAACAACGCGGGTTTGAACTCACGGACACGTAAGATTTTTTTCCTAGTAAATGCTACAGTACTACATGATTCACAGTTGGTTGAATCTGAGCTTGTGGAATCACAAATATGGAGGAACTGCTGTTACCAAGGAATATATGGAGGGCCAACTGTGTGGAGAGTGGGCACCCCTCACACCCATCCCCCCCCACCATGATGTTCAAGGGTCAGTTATATACAAAGCATGGGATTGTGATGAAATCTGGCCACTGAGACTTTAAGGGAACTTTACCAGCTGCCTCTAAGAAAATTTTCTTCCCTTTTCAAAAGGGGACAGAGGGAAGAGATACATCCTTCCTCCTCTTCTTCTGGATTTTGTTGCATCTGAAATATGATGCCTAGAATGACTGTTTTTGTCTTGAGGGGCAGGAAGGGAGCTAGCTTAAGACAGAGTCGACACATGGAGGCATGCCAGGCCGAGGCAGCCTCAGAGAGAAGTTGGAGCCCAACAAACCTCACTGCCTGCCTGCCCTACTTTTGGGCACTTCTTGTTATGAGAGATACAAGTTGGGCTGGTAGAGACTGCTAGTTATGCCCTAATGTAATACTCCCTTGCTTTTTAAAATGATGGAAGCTCCAAATATTAGCTGGCCACATAAACTCCTAGAATAAAGATACCTAGTTGGAGTCTCCTTTGCAACTAGATAGGGTCGTGTAAGTGAGTTTTGACTCATGGGATGTAGGTGGAAGTGTTATATGTGATCCCCAGAAAGTGATCTTAAAAGTAAAGGGTGTGCCTTTCTTTCTGCTGTCCTCCATACTGCTGGCTAGATTGTGAGCATGACTGGAGAAGCCATCTTGGACTATGGGGTGTCCTTTAAGAAGGAATTCATGCAAAATGAAGTAGACCAAAGGAGCCCAGGTCCTGAGGACTTCATGTAGTAGAACTTCCATACCAGCCTTGAACTACTTACCTCTGGACCATAATAAGGGAGAGATAAACTTCTATCTTACTTAAGCTAGTGTTCCCTGTGCTATCACTGTTATTCACAGTCAAACTCTTTCTAACTAATATAATTGTCTTCTGTTATGGCCCAAAGCATATTAGCCAGTACACTCAGTGTAGCGCCTTCGTAGATCCCCCGTAAGAAAAATTAATACAAATAAAGTAGGAAGTGGGTAAGAATTATAGCATGAGTATTTATCTCAGTTCCTAATTTGTAGAAATGAATAAGCTCTCCTAAGAAGTGAGCAATTGCAGTGCCTCAGGTGGAAATAGCAGGGATGGGAGAAAAGGAGGAGAGGACCTGGTATAAATAATGCAAGAATGCTTTTTGATTATATACATCTAAATTATACCTTAATTTTAAAAATACCAATCTACTAATGAAGCTAGCAGGAGTTTTGCATTAGGGAAATTATTGCAGATTGGGAATTTCTGGTGGCAACTATTACTTTCTGCTACCCTTAGTCTTTGTGAATGGAAATCAAGACTTTAAGAATTTAATGTGAGTTGTTTCTTAATCTAAGAAATCTCATTAAAAATAAGGATACTTGGCTGAGACAAACCAACGTTTTCTCCTGTACTTGTGGAAGAAAGAGTGGTCTTCCCTCTTGAGTCCCAATTCATGCTTTGATGAATTCATAGAGTCAGATGCTAAATTAAGATCTGGTCTTGATGAAACACATTTTTCTCCTATGGACATTTGCTACCAGAGAACCACTTCCTCAAGAGTGCTTTAGTAATAGAAACTCCTAGGATGACGATAATGATTTAAAAATTTTATTTATTTATTTATTTTTTATAATAGTAACTCCTACGATGACCATAGTGATTTTTATTCATGTATCTTGCTGTGAACTATTGAACTGATTGTGGTTTTACTGTTATTCTTTGGGATTATCTGAGCTGGATTCCCAGGTAAGAGGTGCAATAGCAGCAGCACAATTTGTGACAGTAGTTTCTGATTCAATCAAAGTAAATGGACTGTGAAAGTTTTACAAAATATTTTATGTGCTGTATGGCAGTGAACTTTGATCCCTTAATCAGAAATTTTCTTTTCTTTTCTTTTGTCAGTGAAGCTAGCTAACACCATTTTAAGAAAAAAGATACCTACAGCAGTTTGCCTTGTGAAATGGAAAATGAAGTCAGAGGTGAGGATAATAATGAAAAGGAAGACAAGAGAACAAAAGAGCACATTTCATCTCCTACAATCTGTTTTAAAGCACTTTAATAAAACGTGACACGATGGCTAAAATTCTAACAGTTCCAAACTAAAACGCACACACACACAATCCCAAATGTAATACACATTTTCTCCTTTGAAGCTGGAAAACTCATTTTAAAAGAGACCAGCAAGTTGCTGCCAGTAAGAAAATGCAAGCCAGTTTATAAAAGTGCCTCTTTTTTTGGTACTATATGTTTTTCCTCACAGGAGTGAAGAAAAGATTTATATATGAAAGAAATTAATTTTGTTTTACACATTGCAAGATCTAAGATCCAAAGAAGTTTATATTTCTCCGCTTGATGTGTTTGGATGTTGCTGTGGATAGATTAGAATAAATCATAAGTTTTAAACTAGGAGCCTTGAGTGCTTTTTAAAAAGTCCATAGTCTGAAAATAAATAAATAAAAAGTCCACACTCCGAAGGAATTTTGGAAGAAGAGTAAAGGTCTCCATGCCAAACCATGGGGATTTTTTTCTTTTTCTTAAAACCATTTTTTATTTCAAAATAAAACATAGGCTCCAAAACCATGTAAACAAATGCATAGCTTAGTGCATCATTATAAGCTGAATATCCTGTAGCTATCACCCAGGTTAAGAAATGGAAAGAGCTTCAGTAGCCATCTTCCAAAAAAAAAAAAACTATTCCCAGAGATTGTTGTTCAGTCCTAAAGAAACTGGTCTCTTCAACAGGGTCCTGAATTTTAAAATGCTAGGTCAATATGTAAAATAGATAGCTAGTGGGAAGCTGCTGCATACCACAGGGAGCCCAGCCTGGGGCTCTGTGACAATCTAAAGGGATGGGATGGGGGAGGAGGGAGGTTCAAGAGTGAGGGAATATATATGTATAGTTATGACTGATTCACGTTGCACAGCAGAAACCAACACAACATGACTCTTAAAGCAATTATCTTCAAATTAAAAAAAAAAAAAAAATGAAGTCGTTCCCCACGGTCAGATTCTCCATCCTAATTACAGCTGCCTCATGGATCGACAGCTGACTGTTGACAGCACAGTTCCTTCAACAGAAGAAAAATCAAGATTGATTTTTGAGGAGGGTCAACAAAAATTTTTATTATTATTATTTTATGTTACTCATCTGAGAGACAAATGAAAAGAATAGATCTCGTGATTGAAAATACTATTTAAAAGTTTCCAGTGCTCGCTTCGGCAGCACATATACTAAAATTGGAACGATACAGAGAAGATTAGCATGGCCCCTGCGCAAGGATGACACGCAAATTCGTGAAGCGTTCCATATTTTTTGTAACTCTATGGCTGATTCATATCAATGTATGACAAAACCCACTGAAATGTTGTGAAGTAATTAGCCTCCAACTAATAAAAATAAATAAATAAATAAATAAAAATCACTTAAAAAAAAAGTTTCCAAATTGTGGAGCAGAGAATTATTCTCCTTTATGGTCTAAGGATATATTCTGCCCCTAGTGCCAAATAAATTTGAATAAAACTAGCTATTTTTTCTTTACTAAAAAAATAAAGTGCTAGGTCAGAGTTTGCAAGAAAGCAAAGACCAGAGCTTTTTATGGCTTAGCCTTGGAACAGCACAGTATTACTCTACCATATTCTATTGGTTAAGGCAAATCTCAGGGCCAGTTTAGATGCAAGAGGAAGGAACTCCACGAAGTCATGAATACCATGAGTTGTGATTCCTTAGGGGCTGCCAATATAACAAATGACCACGCTAGTCATCCTAGATTGTATAGTAATGACTTCCTTATATTTTGTATGGTTTTATCACCCAACAATGCATTTTTAAACACTATAGTTTAGTCTTGCCCATTATAAAAATCTCTGTCTTAAGTTTCCTTTAATTTACAGATTTCCCTTACGTCTCTAATTTTTACTTCCAAATGATATATTGACAGATCTGGACTATTGGACATGTAGGTTTTCCACAGTCTGGAAACTGTTCATGGTGCCCTTCCCCACATTTCTCCTATGTTTTCTACAAATTAACAGAGGGATATTGAGATGTGACCAGGTTGAGAATTAATACTTTTGTCAAGGCTATAGGTGGTGCTGTGTTCTTCATTTGGAGGCGTCTAACATTTGGTTGTTTCTTTTGGTGATGTTAACAGACTCAGCTGGCAAAGAATCTGCCTGCAATGCAGGAGACCCTGGTTCGATTCTTGGGTTGGGAAGATCTGCTGGAGAAGGGAAAGGCTACCCATTCCAGTATTCTTGGACTTCCCTTGAGGTTCAGTGGGTGAAGAATCTGCCCGCAACGCGGGAGACCTGTGTTTAATCCCTGGGTTGGGAAGATCCCCTAGAGAAGGAAAAGGCTACACCCTGCAGTATTCTGGCCTGGAGAATTCCATGGGCTAGTCCATGGGGTCACCAAGAGTCAAACATGACTGAGTCACTTTCATTTTCACTTAGCAGTTATTGGTACTCATTGCTGAGACCCATTAATATCTCTGGCATTGAAAATGGTGATATTCTAATTATGTCATTTTGTTTTCGTTTATTAGCTTGACTAATTTTCTGTAGTGCCACTTTCCTTGTTTACTATTTGGTGACCTCATATGGTAGTTCACAGAGGAAAGGCAGAATAAAAAACTTTACCCTTTCATTTTATTTACCAGTTTTCAAGATAATTTTGGGTTTCCTATCATCCTCTGAAGGTTATGAATTAATTTTAAAAAATATTATGAACTCATGAACTTGTAATTTTTATCCTTACTGAAAATTCTTATCCTTATTGAAAATTCCCATCATTGGCAATGAAAGCCTTTTCAAGTTGGCTCCTGAGTCCTTTTGAAATTACCCTCGTAGTGTTTGATAGCTTTTTTGTCTTCTGGTAGGTCAAGATGTTCTTGGTTCATCATGTTTATTTCCTATCCCAGACTTGCAATAAGCAGTGTCTAAAAGAATCCCTGATTTCTCTTAGTGGAAAATGGTATTTAAGAAGACAGTTTGGGCCTAGGGAGGCCAACTGGGTTGGCCGTTGTTTCTGGACCATTTTAATAGACAGAAGTAGGAAAGAAAAATTATATCTTCCACATTATATAATGGAATGAAATATCTTCAGATTCTGCATTATCCCACTTAATACATGCAACTGTATCAGACAATAATGTGAATATTACCACCATCAATTATGATTGCAGAAAACTGTTGAACAAACTGTTTTAAGAATTAGTAGGGAGGCTCAAGAGGGAGGTGATAGATGGATAATTACGGCTGATTTGCATTGTTGTATGGCAGAAACCAACACAACATTGTATAGCAATTTTTCTCCAATTAAAAAATAAATTGAAAAGAAGAATTAGTAACAGAAGTTTTATACATGCCATCACAATTCTCCAATTTTATTTTATGATTTTGCTGTGTCAGAACGTATAACCATTACATTATATTCATTTTTCTCATTTACTCTTTGTTTTCCAAGTAAGTGTTACATAATTCATCACTCCTTATGTTGATGTCTCTTTGGTGTTTGAAGCTCATTATCTAGTAGATTTCTCAAGTAGAGCTCATTGGAACATAAAGAAGCATGAAGACAGGACTAATTTAGTGGCTCAGTGATATCATCAAAAGTCAGCTTATTTTTATCTTTCTGCTCTCTGTGGGTTAGCACTCTTACTGTTGAAAGATGACTACAGTAGCAAAAGATACCACATTCTTAAGTAAAGCAATGTCCCAGAGGCTGAGAACAGGACTATCCTTTTAGTCTCTTTATAAGAGCAAACTTTCTCCAGCTTCACATAGCAGACTTCCTTTGATATGTGACCCATCGATCAGAACTGGGTCACGCATTCTTTCCTAAGCATGACTGGTAATAGTATGGAATTATCATGATTTGGTTAGACTAATCCCGAATCACCCCTGGCTGGGGCCAGGCCCTATCTTCTCTGAAGTCCCTGGCTATAAGCGACACCTGAACAAAATCAGGCTCACTTGCCAAGGAAGAAGCATGAATGGCTATTATATGATAAGTAAGCAACATTACAAGTTTTGATAAATGTTATGAATAGAATAGAAAGTGTAGTGAGATTGGAAAACTGATGGTAGGGCTAGGAGATGAGATACACTGAAGATATAGTGCTCAACAGGATAAGAGAGAATATTTTGAGTATAGAAAACCATGTATAGAAAGGAAAGGAGAAAAAGAAACTTAAACAAACTGAAGAAAGGGTGGTATGGGTGGAGAGCAGTGAGCAAGTGAGAGTGTTTGGTGGAGGGGCTTCTCATAGCACTCATTACCAACCAACATTTTAATAAAATGTGATTTTTAGTTTTTTAATGCCTGCCTACTACTGACTTTCACCTTCATGAGAGCAGGGTCTTTGTTTTGAGAGATCAGTGTCTGATACATGGTTTGTTACCACTAAATATTTGCTTAATAAATTAATGAGAGGAGAAAAAAATTTAAACTATAGTGAATATCCTAAAAAATAAAGAAGTATTGAGTTTGGAAAACAAGTTCAGGTTGCAAGATAATACAAGAAATGATGATAGTAGAATTAGAAATATCTCTTGGAAATTTAAAATCTAATGATCAAAAGATTTAGTAATCCAAGTGTTGCTTTGGAAAACAAAGTTGAGAAAGTCTTGCAAAAATAGAACAGAAAGAGCAAAAGAGAAAATAGAAGAGGCAATATTAAAAAATATTAAAAAATTAAAGTCAATTAAAAAATTTCAATGTCTGACTCTGAAGTTCTCATAAATAGAGAACAATGAAAATGAAGAGAAAATTAGCAGAGAAGCAATATAAGACCATTTTCTAGAATAGAAGATCACATGTATCTGATTTTATAGAGTCAAACAGTTCCTGGAGGTTATCCAGAGCTAGAAATAGTTTACATCCCCATCATCCCAAATAGAAGGACATTAGAAAAACAACAACAGCAACAAAACATAAGAGAAAGATCTTGTAATACACAGAGCATTGTGTGGGGTCCTCAGCAGTGTGTGTATGTGTTAGTTACTTAGTCGTGTCCGACTTTCTGAGACACCATGGGCTGTAGCCCGCCAGGATCCTCTGTCCATGGGGATTCTCCAGGCAAGAATACTGGAGTGGGTTGCCATTTCCTTCTCCAAGTCCTCAGGGCTTCCCTGGTAGCTCAGACTGTAAAGCGTCTGCCTACAATGCGGGAGACCTGGGTTCCATCCCTGGGTCGGGAAGATCCCCTGGAGAAGGAAATGGCAACCCACTCCAGTATTCTTGCCTTGGAAAATCCCATGGACTGAGGATCCTGGTAGGCTACAGTCCATGGGGTTGCAAAGAGTCTGACATGACTGAGCAACTTCACTTCACTTCACTTCTCCAAGTCCTCAGTAGTAGTGAAGAGAAATTAACTCTAAACTCTTAACACTTGTCTGAACCTGCTCTAATAAAAAAAACTGTGAAAGCAAACCTCAAAAGGATCAAACTGATCCTAAGTAACTTAACTGCTTGCCTGAACAAAAATCCAGTATTCCTTATAGGAATACAGTAAAATATATATTCAACAATGTAAAATTCACAATACTAAGCATCTGATAAAAAAAATTACCAGGCAAATGAAAAAACCGGAAAAGATCATAACTCCAAAGGAAAAAAAAACTATCAATAGAAACAGATTTAGGAATTACAGACATGAAGAAATCAGCAGACAACGGTGTTAGACAGTTTTTTATAAATATGTTCCATGTGCTAAAGTAGGGGAAAATATGAACACAATGAGGAGAGAAATGGAACACAGAAATAATTCTTGTCTCCAGGTCTCTAGGAAAGAGCGATGTGAATACCATGTTTTTGGGTCTGTTGGAACAGCTGTTGGAGAATGTAGTTGTACTACCTTCTGCCAACATTCTCAGTCGGTTTGGGAAATATTTATACTCCGTGAAGTATAAAATATTTATACTTCATGAAGAATTGCTGAGATGGGGCTGGTCTGGCCAGGACAGATGAGCAGGGTTGACTGAGAAATGAAGGGAAACTGTGGATGTTCTTTCAAAAAGGCCATTGTTAGTGGCGGTCTTGTACCATTACCTTGGAGTCTCACACAGGACAAGTGACAATTTCTAGGATTAGCTTAATAAGAATTCAGAAGTTTTCCCAATTTGGATTGAAGACGCTTGTCTTAAAATTATTTGCTATGTAGGTCATGCTGAGTGAGTTAGATAGGTATGTCTGAATAATGTGTGTGCGCTCAGTTGCTTCATTTGTGTCCGATTCTTTGCAACCCCACAGACTGTAGCCTCTGTCCATGGGATTCTCCAGGCAAGAATGCTGGAATGTGTTGCCATTGCCTTCTCCAGTGGATCTTCCCGGCCCAGGGATCGAATCTGCATCTCCTGTGTCTCCTGCCTTGCAGGTGGATTCTTGTACTGCTGAGCCACTGGGGAAGCCTGAATAGTGGTCTAAACAAAACAGACGTAGTTAGAATAAAGGTAAATTTCACTCGCAACATTAATAATATTGTACAATATCTGGAGTAAGTGATCACACTAGTCAATCCTAAAGGAAACTGGCCCTGAATATTCATTGGAAGGACTGATACTGAAGCTGAAGCTTCAATACTTTGGCCCCCTGATGAGAAGAACTGACTCTTGAAAAAGATCCTGATGCTGGGAAAGATTGAAGGTGGGAGGAAAAGGGGACAGACAGAGGATGAGATGGTTGGATGACATCACCCACTTGATGGACATGAGTTTGAGCAAGCTCCAGGAGTTGATGGACAGGGAAGCCTGGCATGCTACATGGGGTCCAAAGAGTGAGACATGATTGAGGGACTGAACTGAATATCCGGAGTATAAATATTTCCAGCTGTTTCATTGTTAAGAGGGATTAAGTTAGTAACATTAATTGAAATGTACTCAGTGGTAAAGAATCTGCCTGCCAAAGCAGGAGATGCGGGTTTAATCCCTAGCTTGGAAAAATCCCTTGGAGAAGGAAACGGCAACCACTCCAGTAATTTTGCCTGGGAGATCCCATGGATAGAGGAGCCTGGCGGGCTACAGTCCATGGAGACACAAAGAGTTGGACATGATTGAGCGACTAACCAACAACAACAATTTAGATTTAAAGCAGTTAAAAATTTTGGAGCATAAGTAAGACCTGTGCATTCAATTGGGATATGGAGTCTTAACTAAAAATGATAACTCCTGGCCTGAGGAGTGATAATAATGATAACAGCAACATTAAACACTAAGAGTGCCTACTCTTTGACAGGCAAGTGAATTTCTCAGAGAATAAGCAACAGAATATCAAATGTTCGTCCAGAAATTGCAAGTCTGGCCCACATAGCTCTTTCTTGTCCACATAGCTCCTTTCTGATAAAAAGGAGCATCAACTTGATAAGATTTGAACAGTGAGCCATTCACTTTATTTATTTATAATTTTATTTTTATTTATTTGTTTATTTTTGATTGTGCTGGATCTTCATTGCTTTGCAGACTTTTCTCTGGTTGTGGTGATAGGGGGCTACTCTCTAGTTGTGGTGCAAGGGCTTCTCATTGTGGTAGCTTCTGTTGTTGCAGAGCGCAGGCTCTAGGACTCTTGGGCTTCAGTACTTGAGGCACTGAGGCTCAGTAGTTATGGCGCCCAGGCTCTAGAGCATAGGCTCAGTGATCATGGCACACGGGCTTAGTTACTCTTCAGCAAGTGGGATCTTCCTGGACCAGGGATCGAACCCATGTCTCCTTCACTGGCAGGTGGCTTCTGCCGCTGAGCCACCAAGGAAGCTCAACTTATTTACTTTAAAATGAGATTGAAACGTTTACTAAACCCTTGATTCCATAGTTTAATTCTAAATGATTTGACTATATTTTGAAGTGAATATTTTCAGCAGATGAGATTTTAAGTAGCTTAATCTAGAAAGTAAAATTTGCCTACATGTTAGCAACCATAACAGGGAATTTATAAATAAGTGAAAGCAGACAGAGTAGATCACTTTAACTTTAATAAAATGTTACCTTTAAACAACGTCTTCATTATGAAAGAAAATATATTTGGAAAATAAGACACAAAAGACTCATAAAGGAAGATTTTAAATTAGAAAAACAAGCATGGTAACCTCCTGAGGATTTGCTGAGTCTGAGGCTAGATTCTCGGTAGATTTTGGATCTGATGACTGGCTGTGCTGTTTCTCATGTAAAATGGGAACAGCAGTAATGCTCAGTGAAATAAAAGGAGTTCAGGAATGAAGTTCATATAATTCTGGGATTTCCCAGCCCTACTCTTTTGATAATCAATTTGTTTTTGCTATCAGAAAGCCGTATCAGGCTTTCCCAGGGTAAATAATTGGCTTTCAGACACTGCTGAATAATACCTGTCTCACACATTTGTTCTGTAGACTAATTAATGTTTCAGAGTGTTTAAACACAATGCCTCTACAGAAGCAATGGCATTATAATTTGTTGGGACACTCTCGTATTGTAATTAGCACTAATTAGATTCTTTTCAACAGCTTGTGGAATGTTAAAATTGCTGCAGCTAAGGTATTCTCCTTTATTTATTCATTATGAAAAAGTCGGACACGATGGTTTAAATAGGAGCCTCCAAGCAGTTATTCTCAAGAATCTGCATACATTCTTCCCCTCCAGCCAGGGGACGTCAATAGCAGGACACCTTTCTAGGAACTGCTATGGGGAAAGCAGTTCCAACAAGGGGCCAGGAGTCAGTTCACGCTGGCTGCAAGCACGAGTCTGGTCAGTCCTAATTCAGAGTTCAGTGCCATTGTATTGGTAGTTGAAAATCAGCCAAGGTAGTTTTTTTCTGAGACTCAGTTTACCAGCACATCTTTGCCAGTGCCTGTCTCTTCAATGCATAGAGTCTGGTTGCAGCTGTAACCGACTGGCATTGACCTGAAGCCACATTTCAGTTGTACACTCGAGTGGGCTAATTGCTGAGTTCTCCTCACATATCAGTGACTTGACATGATAATGATTTATTTCTCACTCATTACACCATCCAATATGATTCAGTATGGGATAGAGAAGGGAGTTAGGGTCATTCAAGGACCCGGACTCTCTCCCTTTAGTGCGTTGTGCCATGGACCCTTTTGGCAGTCTGTTGAAATTTGTGGGTCTCCTTCTCATAGTAACATTTTTAAATAAAAAAAAATACATGGGCTTACAAAAGAAACCAATTTTATTGAAACACAGATATCAAAATATATTAAAAAGCTGTGACATAATAATATATGTGCTTCTTTATTAATGCATTCAATGATAAGGTCCCGTGGAGGGTCTGATAACCGCTGTCACATTGATGAAGTGTTATTGTACGATGTGCAGTTAATGAAATGTGCTGGGAAGAATGTGTGATCTCTGCTGAGGGGGAGGTCACAAGCTCTGTTAAATTCTACTGTGGTTTGCCTACATTCATAATTGAAGGAAATGATGAATTCGAGTTGGAAGTTAGTAGAAGTAAAGACATTATTTCCCCCCATTCCACTTTTGGACTCCCTGAATTCTATCCAAAGATCCCATAAAGATCCATAGACCCCAGATTAGGAGCCCCTGATCTAGTGACTCCTCTATTCTTATGACCACAGAGACCTTAACTGAACACACTGCATATGTTTATAGATAAGAGAAAAGGGACAGTGTTGAATTAGGGGCAAACTTTTTATTGACTGGGCCTGGAGGTGACTTACATCATTTCTGTCCAACCCTTGAATTTCCACATAACACAGCTTCCTTCTGTATCCTTCCATCTGGCAATTACCATAAAAAGTCCTGTCACTTTGTTGATCATCTCTTCCCTAACATCTCAATATGTTGACTCTAACGTTTTAATTCTACTTTAAATGTAATCTCGCTTTGAAGGTAAGCTATATCCTTAGGTAAGAAAAATTCAAGCCCTCTAAACTTGACTATTGACTACTTGAAATACCTCTAATCCAAATAAAGATATGATGCAAATATAAAATATGTACCAAGTGTTGAAGATTTAGTAGAAAAAGGAAAGAATGTAAAATATCTCATTAATATTAGTTAATACCAATTACACATTGAAGTGTAATGGTATGATTTATGTAATGATATGTAATGTAGTGATATGAAGTGAAGTGATATGATTTTGATCCTGTTGGATTAAATACATATGTAAATAAAACACATTAAGTACAAATAAAATAAAACTAATTCAATCTGTTTTAAAATTTTAATGTGCTTCTAGGAAACTTTAAATTATGTTTGAGGCTCATGTCTATGGCTCATGTAATTCTTTTAGGCACCTGCTCTTGAATAAAGACTGGTGGAAGATTCATAGAGCTGCAAGGGACCTTGGAGATAAACATCTAATCCAACCACCTAATTGTGGTCTGAGAGACTGAGTTTCTGCTATTTGTATAGCTAGTAATGACAGATGTAGGACTGGAACTCAGGTCTACACACTCCTGGTACAGAGCTATTTTCATCAAGTCCATCGTATTTCTATCAAACCAAACCCAACCCAAAATCTCTAAGCTTTAAGTTTCCAGTCCATACCAGAATACACTCTAATTCAGAGTTATACATAAAATCCTGAAAATGGCAAGTTTTTCCTTTGAATCTGATGTATTATTCAGCCTCAGGTTCAAACCTTAAGTGCAACTTCCTCCTACTAGTGAAGAATCACAGACACAGGTAGGCAGACAGAATGGCTGGTGCGTGACGTCCTCCTTCAGGAACTCAGATAAAAGACGCCGTGAGATCGCTCCTCCCCCTGTACTTCCCTCTCTTGAATGTTTAAGCTCATAAAGAAAGGCTGCACTCTTGTATCTTCTGGATTTTATCTTAAAGAAATGGAAACTTGTGGGACCCTAATAGTTAACATGATTACCCCTTTCTCCCAGTCAGGAGGGAGCACAGTGGAGAGCAATTAAAAGAACTAAATGGTGGGCTTCATTTTCTTTTCTCCCATTTTTCTTCTTGGCTCCTGCTATGGGCTCTAGAGGCAAATTTAAGAGGATGTCTGGAATCTTTACTGACTTTTTCATTCCAGAATATTCCTTCCCATGGATTTTTTTCCCTCTTCCAACTCACTCTCCCTCTATGATGCACCAAGTTTCATAGGATCACATTTGGGCTATTGTGTATTTAAATAATATTTAAGACAAAAGGTTAGGCAAAAAACCCTTATCTTAAATGGTGTATTGCCAATACATCATTTTTTCCTCTTTTAGGAATTTTAAATAATGTAAGTGCTTCTTTAAAAAAAAAAAAAAAGATTTATTTTGGCTGCTCTGGGTCTTCATTACTGCGTGAGCTTTCTCTAGCTGTGGTGTCCAGGCTTTTCATTGTGGTGGCTTCTCCTGCTATGTAACATGGGCTATAGGCACAAGGTCTTAGTACCTGTGGCTTATGGGCTTGGTTGCTCTGTGGCGTGTGGGATCTTCCTGGACCAGGGATCAAACTCATGTCCCTCCATTAGCAGGTGGATTCTTTACCGTTGAACCACTGGGCAAGTCCTGTAAGTGCTTCTTGAAGCATATAATTTGTCGATGCAGTTGAAATAACATAGTTGCCTTACTCAACACTCTTTGGAAAGCGTTATATGTCACCTAGACTCTGGGATGTCCTATTTTCTCTGAAGTTGCATTTTTCTGCGTTTTCAGTAGTCTCTAGAATTCTAAGTTCCAGAAGAGCCATAAAGAATGCCACCTCTTGACCCATGACAACTTTGTGACCCATTTACCAGCACGTCTCCTGTTTTGGCATTTCCTCTCTTCAGTATTGTTCTTTGGCACTTCCATGAGAAACACTTGAGGCATACCATAACTACTTTGCTTATTTCAGATCATTACAATTATTGACATCAATGGATGTCCGAAAAAGAGAGCACAAACAGTGTTTCTTTATGGTTTTCATGAAAATATTTGATGTCTTGAGATCTGTTGAGGACTAAACTCATCACTTCTCTAAGGATATTTTTTTCAATTTTGCATTGTGAATTAAAAGGAGAAATATGTATATATATTGCAAATGAGCGTAAGATGTTGCATTTGTAATAAAAAAATTCAAAATGGTATTTATGTATCTGTCCCATTTTCAGAAAAGTGGACAAAATAAAATGAATCTACAGAGCAGATAAATCCTTTTAAAACTTTCATCATGCATGTTACCTCTGCAGCTTTCTTGATTCAACAGAACATTGCCTGTGTAGGCTGACTGCTCAAGTTCAGGTACTGACCCGTCACTCGCTAGCTGTGCAAGCTTTTCAAGTTCTCTAACATTGCCAAGAGTCAGACACAACTGAGCATGCACGCACACAACCTCCGCAGACCCTCATTTCTTCAGCTGTAAAATGGGGATCATAGTACTGTCTTAGACGGTGGTTGTAAGGATTTCCTGTATTAATCCTTGTGAAGTACTTAACCTTGCTAGGGACTTGGACTCTCAACTGTCAGCTGTTCATTCGTTTACAATAGTTTTATTTATTCTAAAACCAAAGTAAAAGATTTTAGATAAATTGTACGTTATATAAAGTCCTTTCCCTTAAAATTCTTAGTCAGTTGGTTTGAACCAGAACTGAACTGATGCACATTTTCTGCTGTTCATGGAGTTGAGACTACAGCGTGCTCCAGACTCGGTAGAGAGCGTGAACTTTAGGGATAAGGGCACGAACTCGCTTAAGTGAGTCTTGGTTCTAACACCTACATCTGACTTTGGCCTTGTCTTTAGGCCTCAGTTTTCTTAGTGAAACAAGTCACTTAATTGATTGTCTCTCTACAGAACCTTACTTAGGATGAACTTATAAAATGTCATGGGACAGACCTATTTTTTATGGTGAGGCATTCATTACATATCCTTCCTTTCAGTCATCAAATCAATTGTACCCCGCTTCATGAGTTGAGATGAAAGAAACAAACTAAACTGCTCTTGAGGGGCTTTATTTATTTAATGAAATTTAAAAGTATATTTTTATTAATTAACTTTCTGACTTTTTAATATATTGTTTTGTCTGTATGCTTTTCCTGAGTACTTACATAAAGTGAAATGCACAGATTTTAAGGGTGTAGCATGATGAATTTTTACTTAGACATCTATGTAAACATAACTCATCAAAATGGGCATTTTCAGCATCTCAGAAAGAATACCCTGTTATATGCAATGCCTTTATATCTCTAAGATTATTACTGTTCTGAGAATAATAAACTCAGAATCATGTTGGCTAGTTTCTCTAATTCATGTAATCAATAGTGGAGTCTTACAGACTCTTCTCAGATAAGAGTCTGATAAATATCTAATAAATAGAAGAGTCTGATAAAAATATCTCTTCTTTTCCATTGTCTCTGCCATCCTCCTAATTCAGAGCCTTATTGCCTCATACCTAGAACACTTTCACAGACTTTCCTCCCCCTTGAGGGACTTTATCATGGAAGTATTGGTGGAAAAATAAACTGAACAAATAGTAAGATGGCATGTGATAGTGAGTATTGTGAAGAAATATAAGAGCAGAAAAGAGGAGCATGTGATGAGGGCTGCTACTTCAGATAAGGGATTAGGGGAGCCCTCTATGACATTGAAATGAAGTGCTAGAGTGGGATACAGGAAGGTCTGGGGGCAGGTATATCCTGGGCAGGGGGAAGAACAAGTTCCAAAGCTCTGAATTTGGAAAGGAGCTTATCCTGTATTAGGAACAGCAGGAAAGCCTATGTGGTTAGAGAGGAATGAGCAATGGAAGATGGGGGCAGAGAGGTAGGGAGGGCCATATCACAGAGGGACTTACAGGCTCTGGTAAGGATTTGGGCTTTTACTCTGAAAGAAAAGAGAAACCATGGGGAGTTGTGAGCAGAAGAGTGAAATAACCTGACTTCTCTGACTGCTGTATAGAGAACAGAGTGTAAGAGGGAAGTGGGAGAAAGCTGGAGATTACTTGGGAGGCTAGATCTGTGATCCAGGTCAGGGAAGCCTTGGACTAGGGGGTAGCTGGAGGTAGTAAGTGGTTGGATTATAAATACATACTGAAGATAGAGCTGCCAGGATTTTCTGATCAGGTCTATGGAATAAGAGGGAAGAAAAGTGGCTTCAAGGACAACTCCAAGTATTCTGACCTGAGCAACATAGAGAATGGAGTTGCAACTTACTGAAACAGAAGATTGGGGAAGACACATTTTGAGAGTGAAGGGTTAATGTATAAACACGATAAGTTTGAGATCCAAGTGGAGCTATCAGACAATGGACATCTCCTCTAATAATAATTGCTGTTTGTTTATTTTTTAATTTTTATTGGAGTATAGTGGGTTTATAGAGTGTGTCAGTTTTAGGTGTACAACAAAGTGAATCAGTTATATATATATATATATATGAAAATGAAAGTCACTCAGTCGTGTCCGACTCTTTGTGATCCAATGGAATATACAGTTAGTTTAGCCTTTCCCTTCTCCAGGGGATCTTCCCAACCCAGGGATCGAACCCAGGTCTCCCTCAGTGCAGGCAGATTCTTTACCAGCTGAGCCACCAGGAAAGCCCAAGAATACTTCAGTGGGTAGCCTGTCCCTTCTCCAGCAGATCTTCCTGACCCAAGAATCAAACCAGGATCTCCCACATTGCAGGCAGATTCTTTAGCAACTGAGCTATCAGGGAAGCCCATATATATATCTCCACTCTATTTTAGATTCTTTTCCCATATAGGTCATTACAGAATATTGACCAGTATTCCCTGTGCTATACACTTGGTCCATATTAGGTATCCATTTTATTTATGATAATGTATATATGTTAATCCCAATCTCCTAATTTATTCCTCCCTGTCCCTTATCCCCATGGTAACCATAAGTTTGTTTTCTACATCTGTGACTCTTTCTTTTTGTAAACCTTTAATTATCTGATAGGCTGTGTGTTAAGAACCTTCACAAGTTATCTCATTTAAATCCTCACAACAACTTTTTGAGATAGGTACTATTATCATGCTTGTTGCAGATGGTAAGACTGAGACTCACAGAGATTATGTCTGTGGTTATGGCCACGTGTATATTAAGTAGTGGATGGTATTCCCTCTGAAATCAAGGCCCTGCTCTTAACACCGCCACTGTATTGCCATGTGAGGAAGAGGCTGGGCTTCATAGTAACCTAGCTGAGTTCCATCAGTTGCTTGATCTTCTTATTGTCTTAATTCTCATGGATACGTTGAAGGTTGTTGAATTCTGGTCAGAAATATTGTTTATTATTTAGGAGCAGAAAGATGCTGATGATATGTATTTGCAAAGTATTTTATCTCTGAGGATTACAAATAATTCTTAGTGCCAAATACTACAATTTCAGGAGAGCAGTAAGAACTGTCATCTAATGTAATTATTGTTTTTAAAGAAAATAAGCTTGGATGCTGATCTGTGTCCATTATTGTCCTCTTTTACAGCTGAACTAGGAATTTGGCTATGAATTTTCCTTTATGGCAAATCCTAATCTGAAATCAGCTTCTTATTTGTGATGCTACGGAACAAGTGAAGTTTTTCCATCTATATATCATGATAGCCTTTAGATGAACAAGCAGAAGTATAATCATGATGTTCTCATTTGCATAAGCATCTCCCTGACAGGTCATCAGATATCTTTATTGTTCTCGGGTACATTTCATGGACTGCTGAAGGCATGCATAATCATCTCTAGTAATTCATCTTCTTACCTAGTTTAATGGTCCCTAGTATATATCGGGAGAATGATGGAGTGAAAAGTCAGTGTGTCCATGGCCTGCCTTCTTAAGGATGTGGAGTAAATTATAGTGGGGAATAAATTACATTAGCTCTTTCTCATTATTCAGTTATCTTTTGCAAATTTCATCTTATTAGGCTAAACAATGCTAGATGACCTAAAAAAAATTGTGTACTTTTTTACCAACAGGCTCAGATTCCTTGTTCAGCATCAAGCTAACTGATGGTCAATCATGAGACCATCAACTTTAAATCAGGGAAGACTCCTCTGCACTCATGATAGATCTAATACACTCCCTTGAGTTGGGGGTGAGTTTCCTTACCTTTATAGCCTGATGGCTCAGCTGGTGAAGAATCCACCTGTAATGTGGGAGACCTGGGTTCAGTCCCCGGGTTGGGAAGATCCCTTGGAGAAGGGAAAAGCTACCCACTCCAGTATTCCAGCCTGGAGAATTCCATGGAGTCGCAAAGAGTTGGACACGACTGAGCGACTTTCACTTCACTTTAAGCACCGTGTATACCTAAGAATCTCTTGAAAAAAATTCCATAGGCATATTTAGTAGTGATTATTATATTTGCCAATTCTTAGTTCTAAGGATATGTTCTTCCTGCTACATATTCTTGAATATCTTGATTGTGCTTATCCTGGAGTAGATTGAATAATCAAATAATCTGAGAGTTCTTTTCCCATCCCCATTATTTTTCTACTTCACCATTATTTGAGGGTATCACTGTAAATGTCCCATAGTTTAAGCAGATTTTTGTAAAGGAATGAACACCGCCTGCTTACCCCTTTGAAAGGGAATTAAACGTCATGTTATGCTTGAATGCCCTTATGAGACTGTGAGCGGTTTTCGATACTTCCAGTAACAGGAACCTCATTATCTCGTAAGGCCGGTCTATCCATATTTGGATTATGATTTTGTGAGTGAATTCTGCCGGAACTGGATGATTCTGTTTCCACCCCTGCCTCTCAGCTGACACTGCGCTCCTCCTTTGCCCGGCACCAGCCAGTTCGCCCTGGCCTTTGGTCCTTGGTTGCACTCAGGCTCCCGTGCATATAAAGGATATATTCTACAGCACAGAGAAATATACTCATTATTTGGTAATAACTTTAATAATTTTATTTATTTATTTTTTGGCTGTGCTGAGTCTTTGTTGCCTTGTGGGCTTTCTCTAGTTGCAGTAAGCAGGGGTGACTCTTCGTTTCTGTGTGTGGGTTTTTCATTGCAGTGGCTTCTCTTGTTGCAGAGCTCGGACAGGCTCTAGGGCGCGTGGCTTCAGTAGTCACGGCTCCTGGGCTCTAGAGCACAGGCTCTGTAACTGTGGCGCGTGGGCTTAGTTGATCTGAGACATGCGGGATCTTCCTGAACCAGGGTTCGAACCCGTGTCTCCTGCGTCGGCAGGCGAGTTCTTTACCTCTGAGCCATCAGGGAAGCTGTATTTTGTAATAATTTTAAATTTTAAATTATAATCCTTAAAAATATTGAATCATTATGTTGTATACCTGAAACTAATATAATATTGAAAATCAGCTATATTTCAATAAGAAAAAAAAAAAAGGAGGGCACTCTCAGTCTGTAAGAATCTGGGACTCAAACCCACATCTGTCTGGTCAAAACCAGACCTCTTTTATTTTGGTATAGTATATATAACACAATATTTATTATTTTAGTCATTTGTAAGTATACAATTGAGTAGCATTGTATACTCACAATGTTGTGTAACTATCACCTCTGTCTATAGTATATACCCCAAACTTTGTCATCATCCCCAATGTAGACTCTGTGCCCATTAAATAATAACCGTTATTCTAATTCCTGTCTATGAATTTGCCTATTCTAGGCACCTCTCTGAAGTGGAATCATGCAGTATTTGTCCTTCTGTATCTAAAGCCAGACCTCTTTTTACTACAGCGCTTAACTTCACAGCATCATTTACCATTACTAATGCATTTTGTCTGTATAAATTTTCTTAAACTCATTTAGCTGCAAGAGCTGCCACATTTTTACAAAGATCTCAAAAGTTTTGACTACATGTCAGTTACTCCAATAGAAAGCAGAGCAGGACTCTAAACTCATCTTTAGGCAATTTCTCCTTCCTGTTTTACCAGATTCCCTTTTTTGAAAATATAAAGAATGGAGAGAATGTGTCCCCCTCCTCCATAGTAGTCATTCTAGTTTTGATCCTGCTTTTTTAAAAAAAGTGCCTCTGTTATTTCCCCAATAAATTTGATAGTTGCTTCTATTTTGAAACAGATGCTATTTATTTATTGCTGTTGGTGTTCAGTCGCTATGTCATGTCCAATTCTTCATGACCCAATGGATGCAAAGACTCCTGTAGCACTCCAGGCTCCTTTGTCCTCCACTGTCTCCTGGATTTGCTCAAATTTGACATTTATTTATTGCTATTTATTTTTTAATTGTGAAATTTCAAGCCATCCTATTAATATTGACTCTTCTCTTTCCTGGGTTTTAAATTAAGCTCAAAGTCTTGTAGATTGCAAAATCTGTGTTCATTCTTCCTCTTTTCTTTGTTTGAGAATCAGATCAACATTTATCCATTCAACTCTTTCAGCACCTCTATTGGTCAGCAGCAGTTTATCAATCTTAATTGTGAATTTTCTCAGTACACTGGATTGTGGCTATTTTACAGTATTCCACTTCTCATTTGAAATATCTTTACCAATCTTGGACTTTCTTTTTCTCTTACCATATTTAGTCTACTATTTTAAGTCCAGAAATTCTTCTGGGAAGAGAAGATGAGGACAAAAATAAGCAGTTGTTTCTCTTTATTATTCCAGCAACAACATGTCCTTGGTGCCGAACATCTGGCTTATCTCTTCCTGATTGTTATTCCTCTTGTTTCTAACATAACTAAAAGGACCCTTTTTGTTGTTCTTATAAATTATAGGTCTCAATCTATGTTTTATCCTAACTTGTCAAAATCAGAGGTCTTGATAGAACTATGTAGGAACTCCTATCATTTCTCGCTTGGAATCACAGTCTGTGATGTGTAGACAGAATTACAGACTGCATGGACTGGAAGGTGCTACCAAACTCTCTTTCAGAGTTTCTTACCGTAGCATCTTGGTTCTGTTTCTTTTGAGTCTTTTGAAGTCTGCCTTCCTGAAGGTTGGTTTTTATCATCATATTTTCAACCACCCACTACCTGGCTATCAAAAGGGTCAGGACAGGAGCTTTTATCTGTTGCTATTAAAATGGAATTGGACTATTAATCAGAAAGACAGTTAAAATAGAAAATCTAAAAAGATACATGTAATTTGAATATTGTATTTTAACTTAAAATATATTAATGAAACAAATATATTCATTCACCAATCTTTGACCTAGGACAAAGGGTTTTTTTGTACCATCTATAATTCTGTGTCATTTACAATTTTTGTAATTTTCAGTTTTGATTTTTTTTGAGTTGGGCTAAATCTTGTAAAGAAATATTGCAAAATCTATCTAGGTCCATTTTCTGGTATGGTTTTTAAGCTTTCAAACAAGGTTTACTGTTGAATTGTTGTAACTTAATTTGACAGCAGTTCTCTTTAGACTCTATCAAAATTTACCAGAACATTTAACTTTATTAACAACTCTTTCTTTCTGTACCAATATGTAGTCAGTTTGTATACTATTTAATTTATTTGTCCGCAGTATCCAGTACAACTGGCATGAATAGGTTTGGAAGGAAATACAACAGATATTTTATAAGTACATGGTTGGCAGAAGGGGAGGTACTAGAGGGTAGTCTATCAAACCTGAGCCTTGAGACTCTATGTCAGCAAGTGTGTTTTACAAAGATAGTGAGAAGCCTTAAGTGAATAAAGGATGGTTAAGAGGGCTTTATCATGTTTTACAGTGGCATCACAGCTTTCACCCAAGGCTCATTATTTCACTTCACTAGCTGATATCTTGGTTGTTTAGAATTAGATTCAAGTAGCTTCCCAGGTGGCTCAGTGGTAAAGAATCTGCCTGCAATGCAGGAGCCACGGGAGATGTGGGTTTGATCCCTGGGTCAGGAAGATCCCCTGAAGAAGGGCATGGCAATCCATTCCAGTATTCTTGCCTGGAAAATCCCACGGACAGAAGGGCATGGTGGGCTACAGTCCATGGGGTCACAGAGAGTTGGACATGACTTAAGGGACTAAGCACGCATAGCCATGTCCCTGGTTACTGCTTCTCTTTATAGAAAAATTAAGTTACTACCCAGTACAGGCGGCAACTTGTCAGACATTCTGTTTTCAGTTTAGAGTCATCAGTCAAATATTTGGGAAGCTGAAGTTTCCCATCACAACTGTTTTGTGCCTCTGTGCCAGCATTGTAAACTAAATTAGGAACATATCATCCATTTCTTCCAGTTGGCCAGATAATCTGTTAATATGAATTTCATCAGCAAGATGATATCTTTTCCTTTCATTTAACCCTCATTCAAATGCTTGTTCATTACCCTTACCACCTAGATTGATGAATTTTCACACAGATAAGTGATATTTCTTTGGCTCCCTTCCTTACAAATATTTCCTTGAAATGCTACCAACTCCCAGTAATTATTATGAGGTTGTATTTACCATCTTATTTTTCAACTGTCAAGGTCTGTACTGATCCTATGAGACCCTTGACAGTGTTATTTTGGAAGTTTTTCCCAATTAATTTCCTATAGGAGTCTCATGGCTCCTCCTGAACTATTCTTCATTTTCCCATGACATAACTACAGATCTTTCTGGTAACTGATTTTATGATTTTGTATGAATATTGCTTTCTTCTTTCTTTCATATTCAATTTAAAGGCCACCTAATAGTCTCCAAGACTTTCTTCCTTGTCTTTATGAAGTGTACTCCAACCCTACCCAAAGATCATCATGGTACTACATGAAGTCATCAAACAGAAAATGACATATTGTTTGCCAGTAATCTCTTCCTAGTAAGTTCACTTCCTCAGTGTTCCCACTTTTCCAAAGTCCTAACCATTGAGAGGAAGGGGTCTGAGAATCCCACCTGTGCTTCTGTGTCTTTTAGTCTCCAGCCTGGGACTTCTTAGATGCTAATGATGCTCCTTCTGTCTTCTAGCTTTCATTCCCATGAAGATCCAAGGACTGAATCCCTGATTAGTGGGGTTTAGCATGTTTCAGTAGACTACCATATTATAGAACTACTCACCAGAAAGATGGACAGCAAGCAAGACTGCCGATGTCTTACCTGCACAGCCCGTAATACCCCCGGCAAGGAGTGGTGACCATCACTCACCCCTTCCTCCCAGGTTTCTATACTGTAGTGCTGCTTGGGTATCTTCTAGATGTGACTCCTTGATTCTCCATGTACATAAAGAAAAAAATAAGCAGTGTCTGTAGAAATAATTATATAGAGGTTGCTGTACAATGTGGCAGATGTAAATGTAGTATATGATTTTTCCATATTTCTTTTTGGAATTTCATCCTACACTCTCTACCTCTCTTTTTTTGTGATAAATTTCAAATCTTGAGCTTTCTTTATTCCATTTAGGTATAGTCTTCCACAGTGAACTATACTCTTTTATCAGCCACAGTGCTTAATATAGTGTGCTAGATGATTCAGCACTTAATCAAGATTTTTTAAGTTAATTAATTCATAAAGATCCCATTAATTATATGAGCAAAGATTTTGGAATCCACATTTGAACAGTAATTTGCAGTTGCTAGGTTGTTTGTTTTAACTTGCTATGTTGCATTTCCTTAGCAGGTTGCAGATATTCAAGTCTCAAGATATATGGTCAACTCTAAACAGTATGGATGATTTTTTTTTTCTGTGTAATTCACCATTAACATTTGCTAGCTTCATTAATAAACTTCAACTACAGCCTCTCTGTTTCTATTAAGAAAATAGAAATTTCTCTCTAAGAAATGGTGTTGATGCATCTGGTATATTAAAGTTGCAATGATTAGGTGCTTATATTATTCCAGAGAGTCACCATTTAAAAATTGAATTTCAGTGCAGTTCAGTCGCTCAGTCATGTCCAACTCTTTGCGACTCCACGGCCTGTAGCACCCTGGGCTTCCCTGTCCATCAGCAACTCCCAGAGCTTGCTCAAACTCATGTCCATCAAGTTGGAGATACCATCCAACCATCTCATACTCTGTCGTCCCCTTCTTCTCCCTTCAATTTAAATTTGAAGACTTAAAATTGAACTTAAGTCTGAACTAAAATATTAATAAAATTTAGATGTAATCTCCTCTTTTCCTTTACTCTTTCAGGACAAGACCATTATTTTTGCATTTGCTGGCCAAGGCAGACTTCCTATAAAACTCATTCTGATCTAATTTTGTAACTGAGACTATTCATCTTGCTAGCTTCAGAAGGATTCTTCTCAGACATCTAAATTAAAATGCCTTGACTTGAAGCCAAGGAACTTGGAGATTCAGGATTTTGTGTCCATATACCTTTATTCTGGTATCCAAAACTTACAGCATTCTGTTAAAGGGGCCTATGACCCCCAAGGCGTAACCATTTTTCTAGAAATATTAGATGACAACAGAAAGTATCACTTTCTCTCTGAAAGAAGCACAAGAGCTCACATTCTCATTGATGTTCTTATCTTCACATGTTTCTTTTTCCTATTCTGGGTTGAGGCTTTTTCTAAAACGTCATTGATTTTCAAGCCCCATGGAGGTGCCTTTCTCATGTTTGATGTGACAAATCAGAAGGTCTGGTTGTTTTCTTAGTGCGTAGAGTTGCAACGTTGGAGTGTGAGAGTTGACTCCCAACACTCGTTGCCTTGGTGCTACATGTGGACAGCTGGATAGCCATGACAGTGGAGAGCGTCCAGGAGAAACATGATTCCTTTTAAAATGGCATTTTTAAACATACTTTTACTCCACATATGTATGAGATTAAAGCTTTCCCAAGATGGGAGGGAGGCCCAAGGAGGGGGATATATGTATAATTATGGTTGACTCTCATTGTTGTAGGACTTCCCTAGTGGCTCAGACGGTAAAGCATCTGCCTACAATGAGGGAGACCCAGGTTCGATCCCTGAGTCAGGAAGATCCCCTGGAGAAGGAAATGCAACCCACTCCAGTACTCTTGCCAGGAGAATCCCATGGATGGAGGAGCCTGGTGGGCTACAGTCCATGGAGTCGCAAAGAGTCAGATACGACTGAGCGACTTCACTTCACTTCACTTCTTCTTCTCGTTGTTGTGTGGCAAAAAGTAACACAACATTGTAAAGTGATCATCCTCCAATTAAAAAAAAATTACCCATAATTTGTAAAGATTTTAAGGCTTCTGTCTCTTTCCTTTGTCTTTTTCCTGCTGTGCTACAGATTTTCTGTAAAGCTAAGTGTTGTATTTTATAACCTGCAAAGTGCATCTCCTTTTTAAAGCTGAATACAGCCAAATGGACTTTAAAAAGCATAACTTTCATGCACACAGGAAGTGGAAAGAGACAGTGATTACTATGTTCTATTTCTGATAGTTTGCTATTTCATTTCTTGACATACACAGCTTTTTGATGACCTCCATCGCCTCCCTGGGAAATTATTCTACAGATCAATAATTTTTGTGTATTTGACTCAGTGACAACTCGGGGACCTCAGGGAACTTGAAATTGTACTACTTAATTTGTTTTTGTGAACTTCAGGCTCTGTTTTGTACTATGCATTGTCTTCTTGTAGTTTCCGTAATTGGCCTGTGAACTGCGGGAAGTTGAGTCAAGATTGGGCCTCTATTTTAACATCATTATCTCTCAGCTGTCTCTGTATCCTTCCCTATTAAAAAATTTAAGTTAAAAACTTCCCATTTCTCCTGAGAACTGTGAACATCGTTCTTAAAGAAAACTCCCATGCTCTCTGTACTTCCCTGTTCAAGCAGCTGATACTTTAATTACAGATGTGGCTATCATCACATACACTAGTGTAAATCTTTCTAGGTCCTAGAGACACAATTCACAGAGGGACTACTACATTTACACAGCCTCTTTCTTAAAGAGAATTGGGAAGACCTGAATTAGGTGTGAAGAGGTCAGAGAGCTACAAAATGAATGGTTGAAGATTTGCTACAAAATTAGGGCAAGCATAGTCTCCTCCATCTCCCAGCAGCAGACCTGAAGCCAAATTATAGATGCCTCTCTGAGAATGTTGCAAGAACATGACAATAGACACAAATTGATGATATTTGGCCTGGGACATAGGGAAGCACTTCTAATTGGTTTTTAGTAACTACAATAAAGTAACTGCTATTGTAAAGTATATGTGTTATATCCCCACCCCCATATGAATTCAGGAGGTCCATGGACTCTCTCCCAGATTCTTTAAATATAAGTGTTGACATTTTAGATGTTTGACTTTCCTAATCTAGAACAAGACTTGTTGGCATTGAGAGGGAAAGGAATGCCAAAAAGGTTCAGTTGGTTTTAGTTTACTTGCCTCGATTTCTTCTCTTCTTTGAATACTCCTTTTTCTTTTCCCTTCTTCTGTTTGCCAAATCCCAGAATAGCTTGAGTATTGTTGTAAGTGATGTCCAGAGTCAATAAAATGTTTACCGCATTTTCCATAATGTGAACCAGGAAATAAATAATTGGAACACAGAAAGGGTAGACTGAAGAAGGTGCCTTTTCTGTTGTAGGAGATGTAGGAGTATGCAGCAACAGGAGACGTAGGAAGTAACCCACTCGACCCTTCTCAAGCTGAGGGAGTGACAAAATGTTGATGATTTCACTGTATTTTCCATTGAAATAGAGCCTTCTCGCATTTTTGCAAAGATCATTTATTTTGTCTATTAACTGAGAATGCAGAATGTCCTTGAGCATTTTTACTCATAGAACTAACGAGGACAAGTTAAAAGAAATTATTGTACAAGTATTTTGCTTAACTTTCTTGCCAAATGCCTGCTGCAATAGTAAGTTAATATGATCCTTGTTACTGTCACAGGGCCTTCGGACAATAGTAGTCCTCTTGCATGTGTCACTTCAGTCATGTGCGACTCTTTGTGACCCCGTGGACTGTAGCCCGCCAGGTTCCTCTCTCCATGGGATTCTCTAGGCAAGAATACTGGAATGGGTTGCCATGCCTTCAGCTCTCTTGCTAGCCCACTACTAAAATAAACTAGAGTATACCGAATTTATAGTAATTAGGATCCTATATAGCTTTCACTGTGCTTTCATCAGAAAACCATTTTAAAGCAATACATTATAAATTGTTTTTTCCCTGTATTTTTAAGCTTCTTGGTGCTGAGTAGTAGGGTGGGGGTTCTGTGGTATCATGTGACTTGAGGAACTTTCAAAGTTCCAAGTCACTGCCAAGTCTGAAAAGCTAAATTTGGAAAAATATATTCACTACAATGCTTCCTCGCTACCATTCACAATTGCTGATTTCTTCAAAACCAGGTGTTCTGCAGTGGATGGGGGCATTCTTGTTTCATCTCTGAGGTCCAGCCACAGTTCTGTTGGGCCAGCACCAAGAAGAGCTGTTCTAGTAATCCAGGGCCTTTGGCTTCTGGGATCTATGTCATAATCGTCTCTGAATGGCCACTTAGTCACACTGTCCTTTTTCAGGGCAAGGGGAGTCTTCTTTTCATCCCAAGTTACCTACGACCTGACCTTCTCATTCATTCTCTCTTCCTTTCTACCTGGAGCCTTTGCCTCCGCACTGGTTTCTTTTTGTCTTGGAAATGATGAAAGCCCTGCCTATGTCTCACATACTGATATTGCCATCTTTATCCTCACCACCCGAAACTCCTTCCTTTGACCTTTTGAGCTGTTATATCTTGAGCCGCTACCCCATTTTTCTCTTTTCCTTCACCATCCACCGTTTTGTTCAAGTGTAGGATTTTGTATTCATTACTTTCTTATTCACCCTAAGGTTTCACCCCTAATTCTTTCAGTTGCCAAATGTCTGCAGCAATAGTAAGTTAATACGATCTTATTCACCCTATATTCCTCTCCCCACCGTCACTTGTCTACTGAAACCACTACTTTCATGTTATCAGTGACCTCTATTCATGAAATCCATTTTTTTTGGTCTTCCTTTTCTTGTTCTCCACTGTTGAGATAATTGTTTTCATATGAATCTCTCTTTCTCCTTGGTTTCCATGAACAAGGCTGTCCTATGGTTTTCTTCTCTCCCTAGCCAGTTCCCATCTTGCACCATCCTTGTTTTTTCTTTCTTCTCCAAGTTGGAAAATATGAGATTATTCCAGGCTCTATTGTGTCTTTTTCTGTTCTTCGTTGTCTTCTACCTCTTGATATCACTCTGTGTACCTAACTCTTAAATCTACACATCCATGTAGTTGATTTTCTTCTGAGTGCTAATCTGAATCACCAGCAGCTTATTTGATATTTTCTCCTCAAGATCTTCTGAGACACTCCCAGAATCAGATAACAGCCACAGAAAATTTTAATTTATTTAGTATTTTCCAGGTGCTGTGCAAGAGTCTGGAACTACAGAGATAAATAGGATATATCCCTGCCCATCAGAGATTTATACTCTAGAGGCAGAGACAGTTCTAAGCATGTGATAAAAGCACTTATTGAGCATTGACCTTGGTAGGTTTGGTGCTAAGCCCTTGACATAATTTATCCCATGTAATGGTAACCAATCCTATAGGGATCTCCATTTTACAGATAAGGAAATCAAAGCACAGAAGACTTGAGGAATTTATCCAAAGTCCTTTGACTGTCAAGTGGCAAAACTGGGGAACTTAAAAACAGGCAGTCTTCAGAGACCCAGCCTCTTATCTAAACCCTTAGCTCAGGATAGCATATGGAGGCATTTGTACCTCTCTGTCTTTTAACCTCCCATGTCTTTGGGGTCTCTGGCTCTGTTATGTATGTGGAGTTCTTGTACAAATAAAATTAAATCTGATTTTCTCCCATTAAAAACAAAACATAAAACCAGGCAGTCATTCTTAAATAATACCTGATACATGCCCTTAAAATGTGTTTGGAGCGTCCTTCTGAGTTAAAAAGGAAATTTTAAATTCTAGCTAAAACTGTCAGAGAAGGCTTCCTAGAGGAAGTAACATTTGAATGAGACCAGCAGAAGGAGAAAGGAAGGAAGGAAGGCTTTTTAGGCAGAGTCGCCTCAGTGGGAAAGAACAGGCTGTCTCGGGGGAACTGAAAGAATTAGGGGAGAAACCCTGGGCTTATTACATTCTGCCTCTGGTTGTCTCAGCCAGAGAGTTTTTTTCTCTCTTCATGCCAGCCTTCAGTTCTTTGCTCCGAAAGGATAACTCTCTTTTGAACCTTCAGAGCCCTGTCTGTGACACTTGTGGGCTGCTCACGGTGTTCTGCCTTGTACAGACCACGCTGATAATCTCACCTCTCCCTCGGCACTGGATTGCGTTCTTCATTAGTCCTGTGGCTTCTCATACACTTGCATATAATGGCCACTCAGTACACCATAACTGAATATTGAATGAATGTTGATAAGCGCAAGAAAAGTAAAATTACTAGAAAAGTAAAAATAATCCATAATCCTTGCCAGGTGTAATGGTAATCAATTTAGTTCAGGAGTGAATTAGCCAATGGATGTTTGATAATGTAACCTACTCCCAGTAACTTGGGTTTAGCTGCTGAAGCTAGCTTTCAGGAATACAATTTCACCACTGGCTGTGGGATGTTGGTCATGATTACTGGGGTGAACTGTAAAATTCTACCTTTAATGCTGTGTTTACATTTGGCACCTATAGCTTCTCAGCACTCTGTAATTCCCATCAGTGAAAAGAATGCTTTAACTGGAGAATTCCGTCAGAATAATAACATTTTCTGAAGAAAAAGCTTAATGTGTTTTAAAAATACATTTATAGTGGCTTCATGCTGTCAAAACAACCACTTGAAAGCTAAAAAGTATGTTCGGCATACTTTTGTATTTATATCTCAGTCTGAATTTCTTCTTTGATTCAAAAGAAAGGTTTCATTTGACTTTATTAGAAAGAAAACAGAGAGAGGTAGAGACAGACATGAAGATGCCATCTGAGACTCATGGAGCCACCTTGTCTCCTGACTCGCCGTTCCCTGCCAGACAGTCCCCCGCTCAGTGGTAAACTCTACCTCCAAAAGGTCTCTAAGAGTCCTCCTCTCTTACCCTCTTCCACGTTACTGCCCAGCTTCAAGTCTTTATGAACTTGTGCCAGGATTATTACACTAAGTTGTAACCGATCCTCCCAGCTCATTTTTGTGTACCGCAAGCATCCTTGACATGTCTGCAGAAATCCGAGCATGTCCCTTCCCCCTTGGAAGGTCTCCAGTGGCCCCTTGTGAACCTCGTGACTGACTCCTGCCCACCTCTTCATCCTCATCTTGTGACCTTCTTTTCAGTTACCTTGAACTTTTAAATCTTTTTTAGCCTCTGTCTGGACTGACCTGACAAGCCTTTACGTGTATGCTGAGTTTCATTTCAAGTCTTACCTCTCTATCAGGCTTCTCTAGTTCCCTCAGGCCACTTAGATGCTCCTTGCGCCTTGCCTTAAATATATATATTACTATTTAGTTCTCACAATAGCTGTTTAAAGTGAGCAGTCTTTGTTTCCATCTTACAGGTAAGAAAAGTGAGGCTCAAAACGCTTACGTAATTTGCCTAAGGTCCCAGAGTAAGGCAGTCAGTGGTGAGCTGAGATTTGAAGCCAGTTCTTTCTGTTTCCAGAACCTGAGCTCTTTCTGCAGTGTATTGTTCCATTACTGTAGCTTCCTCCGGCACCTGTATTTATTTTCGTTCTGGCATTCATCACGTTTACTATGTTGACAATTCTCTATATCTGCTATGTTCACTGGGGGCACCAGTCCGTCTTTCATCTTTGTATCTCCAAGGATAAGCACAGTGTCTGGATCATGGTAGGTGGTTAAGAAATATTTATTGAGAGACTGAATGAAACAAACAACATGAAAAACCGATATATAAATTTCAACTGTCTGTGAAGGAAGACATAACTTGGTCTTTTCTGTATGTGGTGGAGAAGCAGAAGAAAGGGAAGACTGATAAGGGCCAGTTACTAGAGGAGAAGGGTTACTGGAGGCCAACAGAAGGGTTGTGCAATGTCCAGAACCATCTTAGGAGGGATTTAAGAATCAGCTGCTAAAAGAAGTCAGGAATGAATACGCAGATAATTTTATTAGATTTTTTAGTGTTTATGCTGCCTAACATGCTTCCTTAGATGAACTTACAATTAATTCTTACAGAGAAATGTGCATCTGCAAGTAACACAGGGGTGTAGGAGGAATAGAAATGGGGTGGCGAAGAGTCTTGCAATGTGGCATCATATGAGACCATCGGTTTCTTTATTTGAAAATATTTTTATGTGGACTGAGAGAGTGACTGACTTTTGGTAACATGGTGTAGTTGACTGAAGGATGTCCCTCAGAGAAGGTATCAGGTCCTAACTCCTGAAATCTGTAAATGTTAATTTATTTAGAATAAGTCTTTGCCAGATGTGATTAAAGGTCTTAAGATGACGTGATTAAATGCAATCACATGTATCTTTATGAGAGAAGCAGAGGGCGATTACACATACACATGAAGGCAATGTGAATACTGAGGCAGAGTTTTTTTTTTTTTTAAATAAATCTTTTAAAGTTAATTAATTTTTGGCTGTGCCGGGTCTTCATTGCTGTGTGCAGGCTTTCTCTAGTTGCGGCAAGCAGGGGCTACCCTCTAGTTGCGGCATGCGGGCTTTTCATTGTGGTGGCCTCTCTTGTTGTGGAGCACAGGCTCTAGGGCACGCGGGCTCCAGGAGTTGTGGCGTGTGGGCTCAAAAGTTGCAGCTCCCAGGATGTAAAGCACAGGCTCAATCGCTGTGGTGCGTGGTGGGGCTTAGTTGCTCCATGGCATGTGGAATCTTCCCAGACCAGGGATCGAACCTGTGTCTCCTGCACTGTCTGGATTCTTTACCGCTGAGCCACCAGAGAAGCCCTGAGGCAGAGTTCTAAGTGATGAAGCCACAGACCAAGGTATGCTGGCGGCTACCAGAAGCCGGTAGAGGCTGGATCGAATTCTCCCTGAGAGCCTGAGAGGGAGCGTGGCGCTGCCAAGGGAGGGGGGCTACTGCAGCTTCATTTTGTCCCAGTGCTACTGGTTTTAGGCTTCTGGCCTCTAGAACTGTGAGAGAGCAAGTTTCTGTTATTTTAAGCAAAGAATACTTTTCTGTTATTTAAAGTGTGTGGTAATTTAAGGGGTTGACCCAGCATGGGTACCAGGTTTTACACAGGATTTATATTGACTTGCCTCACGTTGAATTCTAAGAACAAGTCTCTACTGGGTTTCTATGACTAAATTGCTTTCATTGGTTTAATTGTTGTTCAGTTGCTCAGTCATGTCCAATACTTTGCAATCCCATGGACTGCAGCACGCCAGGCTTCCCTGTCCTTCACCATCTCTTGGAGCCCACACAAACTCACGTTCATTGAGCCCGTGATGCTATGCAGCCATCTCATCTTCTGTTGTCCCCTTGTCCTCCTGCCTTCAATCTTTCCCAGCATTAGGGCCTTTTCTAATGAGTTGGTTCTTTGCATCAGGTGGCCAAAGTATTGAAGCTTCAGCTTCCGCATGAGTCCTTCCTATGAATATTCAGGGTTGATTTCATTTAGGATTGACTGGTTTAATCTCTCTGCAGTACATGGGACTCTCAAGAGTCTTCTCCAACACCACAGTTTTAAAGCATCAATTCTTTGGCACTCAGCCTTCTTAAAGGTCCAACTCTCACATCCATACATGACTACTGGTAAAACCATAGTCCTGACTATGTGGACCTTTGTCAGCAAAGTAATGTCTCAGCTTTTTAATACGCTGTTTAGATTTGTCATAGCTTTTCTTCCAAAGAGCAAGCGTCTTTTAATTTCATGGCTGCAGTCACCATCTGCAGTGATTTTGGAGTCCCCAAAAGTAAAGTCTGTCACTGTTTCCATTGTTTTTCCATCTATTTGCCATGAAATGATGAGATCACATGCCATTATCTTAGTTTTTTGAATGTTGAGTTTTAAGCCAACTTTTTCACTCTCCTCTTTTACCTTCATCAAGAGACTCTTTAGTTCTTCTTCACTTTCTGCCATAAGGGTGGTGTCATCTGCATATCTGAGGTTATCGCTGTTTCTCCTGTCAGTCTTGATTCCAGCTTGTGCTTCATCCAGCCCAGAATTTCACATGACATACTCTGCATATAAGTTAAATAAGCAGGGTGACAATATACAGCCTTGACATACTCCTTTCCCTATTTTGAACCAGTCTATTGTTCAATGTCCAATTCTAACTGTTGCTTCTTGACCTGCATACAGGTTTCTGAGGGGGCAGGTAAGGTGGTATGGTATTCCCATCTCTTGAAGAATTTTCCACAGTTTATTGTGATCCACACAGTCAAAGGCTTTGGCGTAGTCAATAAAGCAGAAGTAGATGTTCTTCTGGAATTCTCTTGCTCTTTCTATGATCCAGTGGATGTTGGCAATTTGATCTCTGGTTCCTCTGCCTTTTCTAAATCCAGCTTGAATATCTGAAAGTTCTTCGTTCACGTACTGTTGAAACCTAGCTTGGAGAATTTTGAGAATTACTTTGCTAGCATGTGAAATGAGTGTAATTGTGCAGTAGTTTGAACATTCTTTGGCATTGCCTTTCTTTGAGATTGGAATGAAAACTGACCTTTTCCAGTCCTTTGGCCACTGCTGAGTTTTCCAAATTTGCTAGCATGTTGAGTGCAGCACTTTCACAGCATCATCTTTTAGGACTTGAAATAGCTCAGCTGGAATTCCATCACCTCCGCTAGGTTTGTTTGCAGTGCTGCTTGACTTTGCACTCCAGGATGTCTGTCTCTAGGTGAGTGATCACACCATCGTGGTTATCTGGGGTATGAAGATCTTTTTTTGTATAGTTCTGTGTATTCTTGCCACCTCTTTTTAATATCTTATGCTTTTGTTAGGTCCATACTGTTTCTGTCCTTTATTGTGCCCATCTTTGCATGAAATGTTCTCTGATGTCTCTAATTTTTTTAGTCTTTCCCATTCTATTGTTTTCCTCTTTTTCTTTGCACTGTTAACTTAGGAAGGCTTTCTTATCTCTCCTTGCTATTCTTTGGGAACTCTGCATTCAGATGGGTATAGCTTCCTTTTCTCCTTTGCCTTTTGCTTCTCTTCTTTTCTCAGCTATTTGTAAGCCCTCCTCAGACAACCATCTTGCGATTTGGCATTTTGTTTTCTTGGGGGTGGTTTTGATCACTGCCTCCTATACAATGTTATGAGCTTCCATCCATAGTTCTTCAGGCATTCTTTCTGTCATATCTAATCCCATGAATCTATTTGTCACTTTTGCTGTATAATCATAAGGGATTTAATTTTGGTCATACCTGAATGGCCTAGTGGTTTTCCCCACTTTCTTCAATTTACATCTGAGTTTGGCAATAAGGAGTTTATGATCTGATCCACAGTCAGCTCCCAGTCTTGTTTTTGCTGACAGTATAAAGCTTCTCCATCTTTGACTGTAAAGAATATAGTCAGTTTGATTTTGGTATTGACCATCTGGTGATGTCCATGTGTAGAGTCATCTCTTGTGTTGTTTAATAGATCTTGTTGTTTGAGTTTTCTTGTTTTATTAATTTATTTATTTGTAATTGGAGGACAATTGCTTTGCAGTGTTGGGTTGGTTTCTGCCATACAACAATGTTAATCAGCATAGGTATATACATATATCCCCTCCCTCTTGAACACCCTCCAACCTGCCATCCCATATCACCCTGTAGGTTGTCACAGAGCACTAAGTTTGAGCTCCCTGCACGTCCAGCATATTCCACTGGCTAATAACAGGTCATTTTTTAAAAGCTTTAAAGTTTGTGGTAATTTGTTACAGAAGCCTTAGGAAAACTAGGAAACTAGCATACACTGGGAAGTGTAATAAACATGAGACCCCATAAACGGAGAGCGCCCTTGCATCACTCTCCACCCTGCTTCCATTGGAAAGCATTCTGCTTTCACTTCGCAGGGGATCTAACGTGAAGAGTGTCTGCCTGCAGAACTTTACTCCTGGACTTTGTGAACCCTGTAGTAGGTCCTTGGTCTCCCAGGATTGTCTGATCCCGCTATCCAGCTCAGTTCCGGCAAGGCATATATGTATTTCTTTGGAGTGCGTATATGGCTCTTACTGCCTGGTGATGGAATGTGGGCACAAAGCTATATTTAGATGAGGTCTGTTATAAGTGGGCAAGCTCATGTTACTTAATTAGTTTAGCATAAGCATAAATCTTTAAAGGGACTCAACTTTCCCTTGCTTTTGTGTCTGTCACAAGACTAGGTTTGATGAGATAATTTGATTTGATTACAGCTATGGTTCCTCCGGCTGTAAAATCCTGCAGGTCTCTCCCTTGTCTACATTTGCTTTTAACCATGAGCCTATAGCTGCTTCTCACTGTGTAGCTGCTGCTACCTCTTGACCCAAGATGAACTCTCAGAGTAACTTAAGATATCTCTCAACTACTTAACGTTCTTAGAGAAGGAGGATTGTTTTTCTTTCTGGATTTCAAGTCCTAGAAAAGGCTTAAAAACCCCTTAGCTCTTGACTAATTTGATGTCCCTGGATTCACACCTTGGAATTTATTCAACTAATCTCTTTGGTCCCCAGAATCTACCTTTAACCTTAGCATCTGGGAACAGAGCTTAATGAGGCCTGTCTGAATTCTTGCAAACTTTTCTTCTCTTATTCACGTTTTTTTTCTTTTAATACTTTTCTAGCTTGTTGTTACATTAGACCTTCCAGTCTCAGTCAGGTCCATATAGATTATTTTCCCTTTTGTGAATGAATGATTTCCCCACATGCACTCTGAGATTCTCCACAATTCTCATCTTTCCTCTCATTCCAACTTCTGTTAAAGGTTTGGTACTTCTTTACTTCGCACAATGTCAGTTGGTCTCAGGCCTTCATCTTTGCGTTATTATGAACCATCATTCACCAGGAATTTTGGAACACAATTTTCTTTGTAAACACATTTTGAGCAGCTGTAAGCCAGATATTTCATATAGTGTCAAGTTGTAAATTAGAATAAGATTCAATTCTTGTTTTAAGATTTTATTGTAATAGAAAAGGTGAGATGACACTCAAATAATAAGATCAAGTGACTGCTACTGAAATATTGATTGAAATAGTGCCAGATACAAAAGTCAATAGAACCTGCTTCTGGTCCCTAATGGGACCCTTGCCATGAATGTGAATTTATGAGCATCAGTTTTTTTCACATGACCAGTAGGTCTGTGGAAACTATATTTAGTGAGTCTGTTACATGTATTAAATGATGTAAATGCATGTGCAAGTGCCCAGTATTATCCCTGGTACAGAGCAGGAGCTCAGTAAGAAATTTTTGAATTGAAATAATACTAGAGAAGAGGACTTAGAGGAGGGAGAGATTGCAAGTGTTTGAGTGGATCCAAAAGGGCTTTGTGGAAGATGCAGCATTTACTATAGGTCAGAATGGTGATTCTGCAGGGAAAGAACCTTCCAAATTACTCTTTTTGTTGTTCTTGGTGTTCTACAATTAGACTGTGCTTCATATATATTGAATGATATTGAAGGATGGGCAGGAATCTGGAGGGTTGAGTTGTACTTGGAGAAAGGACATTCCAGGCCGAGGGCACAGCATGGACGTGAGCAGGGGCAGCTCTTGCTGAAAGAGCAATGATTTGATCAGAGTGTAGGAAAGTAGCAGAAGTAGAGGAAAATGCAAGCTGGGAATATCATGTGGGTCTTTAAAGGGTTTCCAGTGTTGCGGGAGACTGGGAAGATCCCCTGGAGAAGGGAATGGCAACCCACTCCAGTATTCTTGCCTGGAGAATCCCAGGGACAGAGGAGCCTGGTGGGCTACAGTTCTTGGGATCACAGAGTCAGATACGACTGAGCAACTAACTGTGTTAGAGTGGGGAGTTTGTACTTAATTCAGTCACTTTTTTTTTTTAAACAAAAATTTTTTTTTTTATTGTTTATTTTGGGCTGCACTGGGTCTCTGTTGCTGCCCATGGGCTTTCTCTAGCTGCAGCGAGCCGGAGCGAGTCTTTGTTGTGGTGCAGGGGCTTCTCATTGTGGCGGCTTCTCTTGCTGCAGAGCGTGGGCTCTAGAGCTCAAGCTTCAGCAGTTGTGGCTCATGGGCTCTAAATCGTGGGTTCGGTAGTTGTGGGGCACAGGTTCAGCTGCTCTGCGGATTGTGGGGTCTTTCTGGACCAGAGATCGAACCCATGTCCCCTGCACTGGCAGGTGGGTTCTTAACCACTGGACCACCAGGGAAGTCCCACATTCGCTCTAGTTACTCTTTAACTTCTCTGTCTCCAGTCAGATTTGGGGGGAGGGATATCTTTTTGTCATGCTTTCTGGATTATTGAAAATTCACCATGGTAATTGTCAACTGTTGTGCTTCTGCTTTTTGTTGGCAGGGTTATAAGTAATCTTTAGTAGAAATAAAGGGTAACAATTTGTATATGTTAAAGAAAACAGATATAAAGAGACCAGTATGAGAAAGGAATAGAGAAGCAGTTAAGATTTTTTTTTATTATGTTCAAACTTTGTCTTTTCTTAAATACTCTGCTAAACTTTAATAACTTTAAAGCTTTAAAAAAAAATCATAAATTCAAATCAGAGAAGCCAAATTCTTCCTCCTAAATGGAAGAATTCGTGATATTTGGATGAATTGGCATTCTGCTTATAACCAGCAATCAAGGAATCAAATGTATATAAACCTATGATTTTCCAAATATTCTAGATTGTTTCAAGGAATTATGTAAAGCAGTTTATAGCTTGCATCAGCCATATCCATAGCTTATTTCATAATTAGATGTTATGTTTCAAATAGTAGTGTCTCCCAGAGAGGTAATACTAATGCACAGAAATAGCGGGGAGTACACTGAGGTCCCCGAAGGAGGGGAGGGCCATGGAGGGGGTCCTGAAGACAAACCTGACTATGTTATTTCATTGCTTTGCATCTGATCTCACTTGTAAGTGCACAACTATTTTGGGTACCATTATGAAAGAAGGTGCTGCCCATTATGTTTATTGGTCATTGTGTATGACACATGATTTGACCAAACTGAGTTATCATCGCTTGGACATTTCTTGCATCTCTTTTGAGATATTTGGCACTTGCACCTGCTTTCAGTTGTATTGCTTGGCATGTGGTGGACAGTCCTTTGCCCGAGTCTTTGTGACAACATGCAATTCAACTTCCTTCTCCTTTTGTTTAAATCTCATTTAAAAATCTGAGCATTGCTTTGCAATAAGATAAGGAATTATGGTCACTTCCCCAAAGATAAATATTTATTTCACTGACATAAAATTTATCTTCCAACTCCATTTCCATACCTTTCTATTTATACAATGATTTTTTTTTTGTTTTGATGTCAAATCAATATAATCTGTTAAAAATGCCAATTAAATTCAATGCCAACTATCAACAAAGTTCAGTTAAAGGGACAGTCATAGCAGTGTGAACAACTATGACCAAGTTTGTGGACATGCAATCATGCCATTATCATAGCACCTTCATGGAAGGCAATCATAAGACCCCTGTTTATTATAAAACACAGTCTCATTTAGAGATGTTAAAATACAAAGAGACTGTACATTTTAGGAGTAATGAAATACACTTACTTTAAAACATGCCGGGGACCAATCTATCTCTTACTGAAGTATTGCCTCTATCACTAAAGACTAAATTAGTTAAGCCACATCCTTTGTGGTTCTGGTTTCTTGAAATGTACTAACACATGTCCCCAAACTATAATGTACATTTGGTGACTGCAGTCGTCTTAACAAAGGCTCTTCCAGGAGGGAGGCTGAGGCACTGAGTCCCCATGCTCCTGAACTCTCTTTCCCAAGCTGATGGGCATGTTTGCATTTGCTCGTCTTCCACCCATATTATGCACCAGTTAGGAGTTTATTTAATGGATGATTTCATGCTTCTGTCTGACTTTCATCTGATTTACTTCTTTTTTCTTCTTCTTTTATTTATTTTTTTTAATTGAAGGATAATTGTTTTACAGAATTTTGTTTTCTATCAAACCTCAGCATGAATCAGCCATAGGTATACATATATCCCTTCCCTTTTGAACCTCCCTCCCATCTCCCTCCCCATCCCACTCCTCCAGGTTGATACAGAGCCTCTGTTTGGGTTCCCTGAGACATACAGCACATTCCCATTGGCTATCTATTTACATATGGTAATGTAAGTTTCCATGGTACTCTCTCCATATGTCTCACCCTCTCCTCCCCTCTGCCCATGTCCATTAGTCTGTTGTCTATGTCTGTTTCTGCATTGCTGCCCTACAAATAAATTCCTTGGTACCGTCTTTCTAGATTCCATATATACGTGTTAGTATATGATATTTATCTTTCTCTTTCTGACTTACTTCACTCTGTATAATAGACTCTAGGTTCATCCACCTCATTAAAACTACATCAAATGCGTTCTTTTTTATGGCTGAGTAATATTCCATTGTGTATATGTACCACAACTTCTTTATCCATTCATCTGTCGATGGACATCTAGATTGCCTCCATGTTCTAACTACTGTAAATAGTGCTGCAATGAACATTGGGGTACATGTGTCTTTTTCAATTTTGGTTTCCTCAGAGTATATGTCTAGGATTGGGATTGCTGGATCATGGTGGTTTTATTCCTAGTATTTTTAAGGATTCTCCCTACCATCTTCCATAGTGGCTATATCAATTTACACTCTCACCAACAGTGCAAGAGGGCTCCCTTTTCTCCACATTCCTCTCCAGCATTTATTGTTTGTAGACTTTTTGATGATGGCCATTCTGACCAATGTGAGGTGATATCTCATGATTAACTTCTTGATGGTCTTATTTACTAAAGCATGTCTTTTCATAGACACACAGGAAAGCATGTGTTGAAATCATGTAATTTGCTCTCCTTGGGTCAGTTTCATTCATATTACTCTGAACATGCTCATTTCAGGCATCACTGTTCTAAGAATCACACCCTACAATAGATATGTGGGAAACCTGCCAAAAGAGATCAATCTGTCAGTCTCTCTATCATCCAGGCTGAAGGTTGATAGACACATCTGTTTTAGCAGCTTCACTTTGAATTGAACAGATTCCAAACTTTCCACTCTCCCTAGAGTTTAACCTCTGAAAACGATTATTTCATCACTGATTATTTGAAAGATGAGTAGATTTGAGTTTTCCCCTAGTCATTTTTCTCCAGTCTCTTACTGGTGAAAGAGTTACTGAGTAGGAAGTTGTGAAAGAGGATCAAGAAAAGCCTAATAAACAAAAGTCCTGAAAAGTTTGAGAGATGATGTGTAAGGAAAAGACAGTGGTGGCTTTGCTTTCTGGCAGCTAAGGTCACTGAAGCCCAAAGCAGATGACTGCAGCTGGGAAGTGGATACACTGATCCTCTGCACGTTCTCTTGGGGTGGAAGGGTCCTGGATTTCTGTTTTTGAACTTATGTCTGTTCCTATCTCTGGAGGGTGTTTCTGTTCTCATCTGCTGCGTGTGGGCTTATGGCTGGTTAGATGATGATATGTGATCACGTTTAAAGCACCAAGTACAATGTTCAGCAAAAGTTAGACAAATCTTCTAATTCACATTTCATGATCATCTAATCTGTCCAGTACATTCTCACATTTTTGACTAAGTGTTCATGGAGCTGATACGATTAGCCAGCCTTTGCTTTTTTTATATTAAGAAAACCTCCAAAATGTAAATTTAAGTGTAAAAGCTGTTTGGTGGAGAAAAAGACTTACTTTCAGGAGGAAATTTTTAACTCGGGGAGATTTCTTAGAAACTAAATGAGTGCTTTAAAACTTTAATATTTCTTCTTTTTTTCTTTGAAAAGAAATCTTCTAGGAAGTTGCTGATTACAAACAATATTGGCTTAGACTGTCTCTTCAAACTTTTAGAAACCATATTTACAAAATCTCAATAAGTCAAAGGACAACACTCTTTGGAATCATTTAAAATTTTGATTTTAGGGTAGTTGAACATTTGAATGGGAATAAATGTTATTATTTGTTAGGTAGATGGCCTGAATTGTTTTTTTTTTTTTAATTGAGTCTTTGGGAGTGGTAAAAATATTTTATATCATGTGGTATTTGTATGATTATAAACATTTGTCAAAACTCACTGAATTGTACTCTTAAAATTCATGACTTATGGTATGTAAATTATGTTTCAAAAATGCTGACCAAAAAAATAAAGTATTTTGGTAATTTCAAGAAAGGGCGTTTCTATGGATACCAAAGTCATAGATGGCAACAGCAATGATTATTTTAATCAGAAGTCAAATGTAATGAAACTAGTAAGAAAAATGATTGTGTCATCATATTTTACATATTTATTATACTTCCCAGTATGTTTGAGTTCTTTCCCCAGTGACATTATAATCACTTCTATGTCTAGAGGTGAAGTGGAATGGGAATCAGGGAGTGGGTGGTAGGTGTGCCTCACAGAAAAGGAAAAAGAATGAAAAAGGTAATTTGGTAGAAACTGGGGAGAATTATTCCTTCTACTTCTTTCAATTCACTTACTGTTATTGTGTGTATATAATAAACATTTAATATATTTTGAAAGAATCATGTGTTAAAATTGTAATATTGAAGAAACAGTTAAGCAAAAATTGCTATTATTATATAACTATTGATTCTTTAAAATCAGGACTACATGTTTAAAATAACCTGAGTGCAAAATCATAGCTTAGCTAAATCAGTCACTTATTTCAACTGTATAAATGTTCTTGAAAATGATGGCCGAATTGATGCTGTTTGAGAGATTAGTATTGATTACTACTCCTTTTAAAATGATTGAATTGATTATGCCATGCCTTGTCAATTAATGGAACACCCATTTACCTTGGTTTTCAACTACTAATTTAATAATATGTAATGGTTTTATTTGGGCAATTGTGTGCTCTCTAATCTGTTTTTATTTAGACCTTAACTAAGCAGGTTATTACTTTGTACTGTCTCCCTGGAGAAAGTTTTCTTTCTTACTCATTTAAAAATAAAATATACCTACCAAACATGGCCCTTTATAAAAATAGATGGAAAAAAATTCATCCACGGGCTTATTATTCAGTGCTAATCGCTGCTATTGTTTTAGTGGTTTCTTTCGGTCTTTTGTCCCCCTCTGCTCAGCTGGGATTTTTGTTTGTTTTGGTTTCAAGTTTTTCCTTCTCTGTGAACTCTCTATGTAAAACTCTGCATTCATTGTTTACTTTTACAACATGCATTTTTACATGCTAGTTCTGTTCACTAATGTATTTTTAGTGGTTACATTCAATTTAAAATATACTATACTTTGGACTTCCCTTGTGGCTCAGCTGGTAAAGAATCCGCCTGCAATTTGGGAGACTTGGGTTCGATCCCTGGGTTGGGAAGATCCTCTGAAGAAAGGAAAAGCTACCTATTCCAGCATTCTGGCCTGGAGAATTCCATGGGCTGTATAGTCCAGGGGTCACAAAGAGTCGGACAGGACTGAGCGACTTTCACTTCACATACTTTACTCCCCTGACGGTTCCACTTTCTTAAACTTTATTATGCATAATTAGTTTGAGAAATCCATTGCTTTTCTTTTTTTAAAAACTTTTTTTTTTTTTTGATGTGGACCATTTTAAAGCTTTCATTAAATTTGTTACAACATTGCTTCTGTTTAATGTTTTGGTTTTTTGGCTCTGAGGCATGCGAGATCTTAGCTCCCCAACCAGGGATGGAACCCTCACCCCTTACTACTGAAGGTGAAGTCCCAACCACTGAATGGCTAGGAAGTGCCACATTGCTTTTCAGTGAAAGCAGCTTTTATTTGCTTCAACTTTTATATTATAACTTTAAAGCAGCAGATAAGCTACCAAATTTTATAACAATTAACATTAAATTCAAACAACTGAATCCTGCATGGTTATATAATCAAAAAGAGGTGTTCTTAATTGCACTTTTAAAATATTTCCTTTAGATTTTTAATGATTTAATGATTTTCATATATGTTAGTGGCAAACTTAGAAGGTTTTATATATAATACACCTTCTATCTTCTTGATGTCTCTTGATTTGCTTCTTGTGGTCTCTTCAAGTAGCCATAAAAATCTAATATGTTGTATTATTTGTCTTTGTGATCATCTAGCTTGGGCTTTGAGATTCTCTCTTAAGATGAGACCCTTGATTTACCATTTTTACACATCTTGTGGGTCTCCTACTCCTTAATCCACTCCAGTTGACAGCTCAAAACCACTTCCTCTTTAAAGTTTGCCTCATTTCCTGTCCATTCATTTCCCTGGCTTTGGTTGGCAGGTGTTATTTATTTAAAACCTTAACAACAAATATATATAGATATTTTTTTTCTAGCCCTGGGTAACTGAAACAAGGCTTTCATCTCTTTCCCTCCTAAAGGAAGTTCCTTCAATCTGAAAATTATTTTTGATTATATTTGGTTAAAAAACTTTTCTTTGGTTATTGTTTAGTAGTGTTTTATTTGTTTGTTTGTTTATCTGGAGATTTTTAAAGAGCCTATGACTCATAGAAGGCATTGTGTGTACAGATATATTTTATACTCATTACCTAGGATGTTTGCAGAATTTCCCCCTCTCCAGGGAGTCAATATGCAGCTGTTCTTTATTTCTCACCTGTTGCTGTTACCCAAATATAGACAAGCCCAAAGCACCATAGAAACCCTTTATGGAAAACAGCAGGACAGATGACAGAGAAACTCACTTCTTTTCTTCCTAAAGGTCTCTCTTTTAAAATTATTTCCATAATAAATTTGAGTTTGTTTTTCCAAGAAGCTGTGAATTTCTAACATTCATACTGTTTAAACTTGATCCCCCTCCCCCTCTCCTTCATACTAAGTGGGATTAAATCACCTAAGTATTGTTCAGTTGCTCAGTCGTGTCCGACTCTTTGAGACCCCATGGACTGCAGCACGCCAGTCTTCCCTGTCCTTCACCAGCTCCCGGAGTTTGCTCAAACTCATGTCCACTGAGTCAATGATACCATCCAACCATCTCATCCTCTGTTGCCTCCTCCTCCTCCTCCCCTCAGTCTTTCCCAGCATCAGGGTCTTTAGGGCTGGCCAAAAAGTTCACTCGTGTTTTTCTCTAAGAACTTTCAGAAAAACCCCGGTGAACTTCTTGGCCAACCCAATATTTTGGCCAAATATTGGCCAATATTTTGGTGCCACCCAAGCATAGTCTTAATGTAAATTTCCACGTCACAACTTCCTTTGTACATGTGTAGCTTTCTTTAATGATTTGTTCCCAGTGAAACAGTAAACTTCAGGTCAGATTTGGGGAAAAAGAATAAAATGCTCCCTCTGTGAGCTCCTCTTCTGGAGCCCCAGGCTGCTGGGAGCAAACGGGATGAATTCATCAGGAGGTCACCACAGTCCAGTGTGTACTAGCTATCTAAACATTTAAGATTACTGACTTTTTAAAAAAAATTTGTCTCATACTAAATCCTTACATAGCTAAACAATGCGCTTTCGGATGACTTTCTGACAAATTATTATTTAATGAAGGCTTCCTGGTTCTCTAATGAAGGAAAAATAAACCCATAGCATGTAAGAAAGAGAACAGTTTTGAAACGGCACTTTCTAAGGAATTCTAAGAATTCTAAGGAATCTAGACTTAAAAGTCTAAATATTGGTGTGAATATTCCATTTGTTTGCCAAATTAAATTTCTACCTGCTTTTTCCTTAGTCTTACGGTGGTGGATGTTGGGAAGATGGGCAGAAAATGCATTCAATATAAATCTAATATTTACAATACCAGTTCCCCAGATATTTATTGAGGCATACTACATGCTTGGTAGTAACCTCCCTAGGCTCTCAGGACTTTTCACTGAGCTGCTGTGCTGGTGAGAGAGGAAAAGTGAAAGTCGCTCAGTTGTGTCCAACTCTTTGCGACCCCATGAACTATACAGTCCATGGAATTCTCCAGGCCAGAATACTGGAGTGGGTAGCCTTTCCCTTCTCCAGGGAATCTTTCCAACCCAGGGACTGAACCCAGGTCTCCTGCATTGCAGGTGAATTCTTTACCATCCTGAACTATGAGGGAAGCCTGGTGAGAGAGGAAATGTGAACAATTAACTATGCTACAGTGCACTACAGTGGAAAAGGGCAAACTGGGAGCTCAGCTTGGGTTGTAAATATACAAGAGGGAGAAATTAATTCTGACTGAAGTGGTAGGTGAAGGGAAGTCAGGAGAAGCTTCAGGGTACGTTTTCAATTTGACTTTGAGAATGTATGGGAGTGTGGACCTACTGGTAAGAGCAGATGGTAGATGCACAGGGTCAGAGATGTGCATGCCCAGCAACAGTGAAAGCATAGTGTGGCCGGTGCACGCTGAGCTGTGGATAGAAGACAGCCTGGAGAGGTGGGCTGCGGACAGCTTGAGAAGAGCCTGAAGAGCCCGAGAGAGTTTGTACCACGGGAGGGATCTGATCACTCATGCACTTTTCATGACGTTACCTTTGCTGGTGGTGTGAAGCACAGATTTGAAAAGGGAGAGGTCAGAGGGAGGAAACAAGATAGGAACCCAGGAATTGTTCTTGCCATAAACGAGAGTCTGGACAACCCTTGATAGGAGGGCTGAAACTGAGAGCAATTTCTGAGATCAAATGGGCAGGATGTGATGTCTGTGACACCAAAGAGGGAAAAGATGACTGAGATTTCTACTGCAGGCACCCAGGTTGTGGCAGATCTGTTAAGTGAGAGAGGAAGCAAATTTGAAGTGCCTCTACCAACATCCACGTGGTGTATTTAGGAGGAGACAGCTGGAAATATATAGCAGTGTTCAGGAGAGGGTGGGATGATGGAGACACACATTGGAGTCATCAAGGTGTGTAGCCTGTGGGTTGGGGTTGTGTTTCTGAGGGGGAAAGCGGCTGATTGAGAAGGACATAGGAGGTGATGGATCCAGAAATGGATTTTTTTGCTTTGGTTTGTTTTTGTTTCAGAACTTGAGCACATTTGTGGGCTTAGAGGTAAAAACCAGTGGAGAGGAAGATAATGACAATCCAAGAAGAAGGACATAGTTTATGGGTTAAGAGTTTGAAGGAAGAAGTTGGGAATGTCTTCCTTTGAGACAGGCAGGCAGGAAGTATATTTGACAATGAGATGAACTTGGAAGTGGATAGGAGAGAATTAACACTTGTTACCTCTATTTTCTTAAAAGAGGAAGCCTAAGAGTAAAGGGAATTGGAGGAGGGAGTAACGATACTGACAAAGAGGCAACAGCTGCTGTGGAGGGCAGAGGAGGCAATGGTGGTGGTAGTTTAGTTGCTAAATCGTGTCCTACTCTTTGCAACCCTATGGACTGCAGCATGCCAGGCTCCCTTGCTGTGGAATTCTCCAGGCAAGAATACTGGAGTGGGTTGCCATTTCCTTCTCCAGGGGATCTCCCCGACCCAGGGATTGAACCTGAGTCTCTTGCATTGCAGGCAGATTCTTTACCAACTGAGCTATGAGGGAAGCCCCGAAGAGGCAATAACCACTGATAATAAAAGGTTTGCTGAATAGTAATGGGTCCAAACCAGACCAGAGCTCATTTTTTTGTGTGTTGAAGCTAAATGTGCATGGCTTTGTGATGTCCTCTGTACTGCTGGGAAGCCTGCAAGAAGCAGCCAGGAAAATGGGCAGAAGAATTGATCCAGGGCTACACATAGATGTGGCAGATTTCTGAAGTTAGTTAGGGGTAAGGAAATAAAAGATACTCTTGACAGTGGGCTTTCCTACACATTACAATAAATTGAAATTTAAAATGGAAATCCAGGTGAAGTTCCCAACCTGAGTTTCTTTTAGCTTTACACATATATATTTATTTACCTCATCATAGCTTTTTTCTTCCCCTAATTACCATCTTTTATTCCCGTTTCCATGTATCCACTGTAAAGCAGACCCAAAGGTATCTATTCATAGGATGCCAGATCAGTCTGCTTGATGAGGAGAACCCACAGAGTCATGACAGATACATTTATTAGCTTATGATGTTTCTGCTTCTACAAGTAACAAACTTTTTTGTACTGTTTGTATCTTCTATTAGGAGAGCTTCAAGTACTCTAAAAGAAGGTCATTATGTTCTCTTAAGGAATATAAATGAGCAGATTAATTCCACATATGCAACATGAGAATGCTCACAGATTTTTGGAACTATATTGAAATTTCAGAATTCCCTGTGGTGGTTATATAATACACTCCTTGAAGCAGCAGCAGATCTAGGACTGAACTAGAATGCAACCCATTTGCCAAAAAGCCATCTTTTAATCCTACTGAGATCCTTCTTTTCTCCGTTTCATGAAGTTAACAGCTTTGACATTAAAGAAGCTTTTTGTTATAAAAGAGTTTTCTTTCTGCTTCTCTCCCCATCCCTTTTTTACATCTGTTTTTCAAGTTATCTGGGTGTGATAATGACACGTTAGTAGTTTTCTCTTACCTCCCTATTCCAACTTCCTCCACTAAATTCCAAAATAATTTATCTCATCAAATAAAATCAAGACCATCTATCCTTAAAGCAATCCATTAAGAGATCCTTGGCTTATATTGTTCTAGTCCTTTCTTTTTTTTTTTAATAGAGAAAATTGCATGTGACTACTTTTTTTAAAAAAGGAGATAAGAGTTATATAATATAAAACATGCTATTTTAACCATGTTTAACCGTGCAGCTCAGTGACACCAAGTACATTCACGTGGCTGCGCAGCTCCCACTGTCATCCATCTCCTGAATGTTTTACCTTTCTAAACCGAAACTCTGTCCCCATTAAACACCACGTCTCCATTCTCCTTCCCCAACACCTGTCCCCAGGCATCTACCAATGTACTTTCTGACTCATGAATTTGACTGTTCTAGGTACCTTATATAATCTATTCCTTTCCATTACAACAGACAAAGGAAAACTGATAAAGTGCCCTCAGCCTTCTGGAATATCACCCACTGTCTTGCCATGTGTCAGAGAGCTTTGAATTGGGTACTGTAGGGGAGGGGGAAAAAAACAACTTTCCTCTACCGGCTTAAATTCAGCAGCTGGATTTGTGATTGAAAGTACAAAATCTCTAGCTTTTTCTTGAGTACATTCCAATTCAGTAGGTCTGAGGTAGGAAATGGAATTTTAAAAAAAATCAGGCAGCCGAGGAGACTCCTATGACCAGAGAGATGAAGGAAAACACTGAGATAGGTGGTTTTTATCCCCCTTTTGAGATGAAGATATGAAGGTTTTCTAGAGTTACACTACTCAGCCTGGCAGTCACTAGCCATGATTGTTAAAGCTAACTACAAGTCACTGAAATATTATTCAGTTTCTCAGTCACACTAGTCACACATTTCAAGTAATCAACAGCCTCATATGACTAGTAGCTATTGTACTACATAGAACGGATGTAGCATATCTTCATCATGGCAATAATGTCTATTAAATGAGACTGCCCCAGAGATAAAGTCACTTGCCTATGATCATATAACAAATAAGTTATGGAACTGGATGCACGCCTCTCAGAATTTCTGAACACTGTAAGTCCAGCCTCGTTCAGGAGGATCTGCTCAGTGCGAAGGCTGAGCCAGCTTTCTCCAGAGATATCTGAAACCCCAGAAGTCTCTCATTTTGGGTGTTGGTTCTAAAACCAAATGAGCCCTCTGAGTGCTTGGTGTAAAACCTCAAATGGTGACATAGTTGGGGACTGCGGACAGATGAGAGCCACTAATATGATTGCACAGTAAGTCAAATTTGCATCCATGGGAGCCATCCACCTCTGATCTACATTCAGTCAACCACAGAAGTCCATCTTGTCCAAGAGAGAATCTCCTTTTAAAATGTTTCCCTTTTGCCAAGTGGAAGTAACAGTTTCTCTTCTCATATCTAGACAGGCCTTCAAGTACTCCACATGCTTCAATTATAAGTCAGTGATTTAGATTTAGGAAAGTTTTTTTTTCTTTTTGTAGAAACAATGTTATAACTGTTAGCTTAGTTACCAGCTGACCAACAAAAATCTGCAATGATGCAAAGAAATGATGCACCTAAATAGTAATAAGGAAGTAGAAACACTATTAGTTATATGTGACTGCCATTTACCACTCTTCTTTTGTGAGATTATACAATGTACATTCTAATATACATTCTTTCTTTAAATTTTATTTATTTTTAATTGAAGGTTAATTGTTTTACAATATCATGCTGGTTTCTGCCATACATGAACATGACTCAGCCATGGGTATACCAATTTCCCCTCCCTCTTGAACCTCCCTCCCACCTCCCACCCTCTGATATACATTCTTGCACAAAAGGCACATATACCATGATTCTTCAGCACATCACTTATACTAGACAGAGGAAACTAAATATCCATCAATAGAGGACTGAATAAACTGGTGGTTCTAAACTTCACTGTGCATCAGATTTCGTTGGAGGACTTCCCAAAACATAGATTGCTGAGCCCCACCTCCATAATTTCTGATTCAGTAGATCTGGGGCTTGTCCTGAGAATCTGCATTTCTAACGAGTTTCTAAGTGATGCTGATGAGGCTGGTTTAGGGCCCACACTTCAAGAACCATCAAATTAAACAACTGGTTCATCCATATAATGGAATATCACGTGCTGTGCTGTGCATAGTTGCTCAGTCGTGTCTGACTCTTCATGACTCCACGGGCCGTAGCTTCTCTGTCGATGGAATTCTCCAGGCCAGAGTACTGGAGTGGGTAGCCTTTTCCTTCTCCAGGGGATCTTCCCAACCCAGGGATCGAACCCAGGTCTCCCACATTGCAGGCGGATTCTATACCGTCTGAGCCCCCAGGAAAGCCCAGGCACAGGTTTAAAAAAGGAATAAGGAATGGGGACACTTTCTGTGTACCAGTATTGAAAAATTTTCAGGATATGCTGTTAGATGAAAAGCAAGTTTCAAAACAGTGTATAAATATGCTAACCTTTGTGTAATAAATTGTTTAAAATAAGAATATATACATACATACATGCACAGGAAAGAAGTATTAGAAACTAGTAAAAGTTATTGCATTTAAGAGATAGGCAGAAATGGAATGAACAAGAATGAGGTGGGAGGAATATATCTCAAAGTATACCTCTTTTTATGTTTTGTTTTTGAACTACTTGAATATTGTCATTCATTTTTCAGTTGCAAAGTTACGTCTGACTATTTCAGACCCCATGGACTGCAGCACGCCAGGCTTCCTTATCCTTCGCTACCTCCCAGAGTCAGTGATGCTATCTAACCATCTCATCCTCTGCCTCGCCCTTCTCTTGCCCTTAATCTTTCCCATCTTGAATACTTGAATATTACCTATTTAATTAAACACAATTAAAAATAAAATGAATGAAAGATAAAGAAATCATTCAAGGCCAATGATTCCCAATAGGGGCTAGAAGGGCCGTTTCACAATTTTTAATGGCATTTTTTCAAATATTTGCTACTAATTATTGAGGGCTTATAATGTACCAGGCACTTTGCCGGGTGTTTCACATGAATTATTCCTTTGATTCTCAGAATTCTATTTCTGAGATGTGCAGGATTCAAAACAACCCAGTTTCTACTTTCTCCTGAACTATAAGCATTTCTTCTCTGCTTTAACGTCCACATCTGTAAAATAGGTGTATAAGTTAATAACATAGGTATATAATTCAATAACATAGAGGGTTTAGGATGCTAACTATTATTATTTCCTTAGTGATAGTGTACTTCTTTGAAACATGGCTTTAACTCTTGCTGTACACTTCCATCAGCACCTTGCTATCATACGTTCTGCACTTAGGAGGGTGGAGCAAGGATCCCTCCTATGGGTCTCTCCAGGCTCAAGGATGTCATTTTGGGAGATATCTAGCGGTACAACAGCAGGGCCCTACACCTCCATGTAGTGTCTAAGGTAGTGGAAAATTTGTAGCTGATAAATTCTCACCATCTCTACTCCACTCATCGAAAACCTAAAAACTCTTAAATGATCCAATCAAATATTCCTCCTTCAGGAAGCTAGAAACCATGTTTTTGATGCTTTTCTTTTAATGCTTCTCATTGCCTTATGGCATAGTTATTTGAACATAACACAGTGGAAACAGTGTCAGACTTTATTTTTGGGGGCTCCAAAATCACTGCAGATGGTGATTGCAGCCATGAAATTAAAAGACGCTTACTCCTTGGAAGGAAAGTTATGACCAACCTAGATAGCATATTAAAAAACAGAGACATTACTTTGCCAACAAAGGTCCGTCTAGTCAAGCCTATGGTTTTTCCAGTGGTCATGTATGGGTGTGAGAGTTGGACTGTGAAGAAAGCTGAGCGCCGAAAAATTGATGCTTTTGAACTGTGGTGTTGGAGAAGACATTTGAGAGTCCCTTGAACTGCAAAGAGATCCAACCAGTCCATGCTAAAGGAGATCAGTCCTGGGTGTTCATTGGAAGGACTGATGCTGAAGCTGAAACTCCAATACTTTGGCCACCTCATGGAAAGAGTTGACTCATTGGAAAAGACCCTGCTGCTGGGAGGGATTGGGGGCAGGAGGAGAAGGGGACGACAGAGGATGAGATGGCTGAATGGCATCACCGACTCGATGGGCATGAGTTTGAGTAAACTCTGGGAGTTGGTGATGGACAGGGAGGTCTGGCGTGCTGCGATTCATGGGGTTGCAAAGAGTCGGACATGACTGAGCGACTGAACTGAACTGACCTGAACTGATGGGTGCTCTTGGAGAAGGAAATAGCTCCTACTCCAGTATTCTTGCCTGGGAAATTGCATGGACAGAGGAGCCTGGTGGGTTGCAGTCCATGGAGTCGCAAGAGTTGGATATGACTTAATGTCTAAACAACAACAATAGCAACAACACCTGTCATTTCATTTTTCTAGGTTGTATGCTCCTTGACCTCATGGACTCTTGCTTGACTTTAACAGTTGCTGAACTTGGAAAGGACCTTAAATGTAAAAGGAGCTAATTATTTGTAGGATTGCATTGGAGAGCCAATTGCAAGTGTAAAACGCAATTATTCTTTAGCCTACTTTGGCATTATCACTGCAACATCTACCCCCTGTTTTTGAAGTTATTCTGCCTATCAGATTTTGTTTTCATCTATTATCTGCCAACTCCCCAGATCATATTATTCTATGAAAATAGAAAAATTAGGAGAAAGCACTGTATATTGTAGTAATGATATTTCTACTGTATTGAATACCTATCTATTTCCATGGAAACTGCTTTCAACCCCAAATTTTCCTAGATCTCTTAATTAAGAAAAGAATACATTGCAGTGGTGACAAAAATTATTTTAAAATGAAGAGTTTTGAGAAAATGTACAGGGATTCAAACTGAATAACACTAATTTAATGAACTCTTAATGAATCATAAATCTTAAGAGTTTTAATTTGATAATGAACTAATTATAGATGGGGTGAAAATGCAAACAAACCCAATTTACTCTATCCATATATTTTCCAGATCTGTTGAACAGGAACATGAAAACATTGTCTAAACTGATATAGCTCATTTGATTTAATTCCCACATAGAATTAAAATGTGACTTCATGTTGGGATTTAATCAACTTTAGAGTGTGAACTGTGTGTGAAATGTGAATGAGAATTTTTAAACTTTTGACAAAAGATATGATTGAATATATAGAAAATCCAAGATAATTTAAAGGTAAATTAATTGAAGACTTTTAAAAAGTTCCTGGATATAGGTCAAACATATAAGAGTTGAGTTAGTAATAACCAATTAGAAAATGTAAAAGAAAAAGGATTCTATTCATTAAATAGCAAGAAAAATCTATATGAAATTGGGATTTAGAAATAAATCTAACAAAGATGTGCAAAAAAGTTTATGAATAAAAGTGACAAGATATTATCAAAGAACATTAAAGAAGACTTGAATAAATGAAAAATTATGCCATGCTAATGAGTGGGAACAGAGCTTCTGCCTAGGATAGTCACAATATGAGGTGCCTAGTCAAGGTCCTACATCCCAGGAAAGAACAGCTTTCTTGTAGGGATACTAGGGCCTTTCTTGGTGGCTCAGCCGGTAAAGAATCCACCTGCAATGCAGGAGACTCGGGTTCGATCCCCGGGTCGGAAAGATCCCCTGGCGAAGGAAATGGCTAGAATACTGGAGTGGATACTCCAGTGAGTACCCTAGTATTAGGCCTAGTAAATCCCGTGGACAGAGGAGCCTGGTGGGCTACAGTCCATGGGGTTGCAAAGAATCTGACACAACTAAATAATAACAACAAATAGAGAAGAGACAAGAGGAACAAGAGAAACTTTGTTGAAGACATTTCAAATATCCTACAGATGATGGGGTTGGTCTATAGCAGTACCTTTTAACCTTGATTTGGTGCAAAACAGATTCTTAGTCAGTAGACAAGAAGATCTCCCTAATTAGTGCATTTCCCAGGAAGCTTTATGGTATTAGCCAGCAGAGACAGCAGCTTTAATTGAGACAGTGATACCACTTAATTGGAACACCTTAATGAGATTAAGGGGTACTCAGATAAGGTCAACTTGTTTTCCCTGTGCCCAGAGCTTTGCTGGATCTCTGCCTTCTGGCTGGCAACCCCTGCCAATTGGATAAAGCTGAGCCAAATGCTTTTACTGTCCTTCATAAATCACTTAAGGGAATATTTTAAATACAGACTCCATGTCTTTCAGACCCTATTCTGAAACACATTGGCATGCAGATTCTACTGATAAATTCAGAACTCATTACACTGAAGCCCTAGACATTTGCATTGCTTTTAACATGTTGACCCAACAGTTTAATATACATTAAGTGAAATAAATTGATAATTATGCTGGGACTCAATAATGTATTTCAATCGATTATATCTATATTAGTCAGGATGAGAAAGAGAGAGAGACAGGAGAGATGTTTTAAATAAGGAATTGACCCCCTGTGATTCTGGAGGCTAACAGGTCCCAAGGTCTGAGGTCAGAGAACCAGAGCTGATGGTGGAGCTCCAGTCTGAAAGTCAACCTTGAGATCCACGAAGAGGTGATGTTTCAATGTAATACCTGGGGCTGGCAAAGACCAATGTCCCCCCTCAAGACCGTCAGGCTGGAGGAAACTGCCTCTTACTCAAACTTTTTGTTCTATTCAGGTCTTTAACTGAATGGATGAGGCCCACTCACATTGGGGAGGACAATGTTCATGACTCAGTTTACTCAGTTTAGTATTTATACAAATACTAACCTCATCTAGAAGCACTCTCAAAGGCACCCTCCTGAATGATGTTTGAACATATACCTGGACATCTCACAGCCCATTAAAGCTGAAATATAAAATTAACCATAACAACATCTTTTTACCTCAATTTAAGATCATTTCACAAAGCTTCATGACAGCTTGATTTTTATCACAAAAGAGGACTTACATTCTTCCGTTAGTCAAAATGAAATGCTTGCATTCCTCCATAAAAATCAGTGTAGTATTAGTAGAGAGAAAAACTCTGCTAAAAACATTGACAAAGATTTTTGTAAATTTTCATGTGTGCTATTACTTACTAGTTTTGTGATCATGGGTCAATTAATTTCTTGATCTGAAAATAAGAAAAGGTTGGAAATGATCATCATGATCCCATTCACCTCTATAACCTTTGGTCTTTTCATCAGTGTATGGAAGTTGGAATGTGGTTGACATTGGCATGTCTGTGCTACTGTCCAGATGAACTCAAATCCCTTTTGTGGATGAAAGGTAGTCTCAGTTATCTACAGTTATATGTCATATTTCATCCCTTTGGTGCATATAATGCTAGTTTAGAACAAGTGAATTACCTGTGAGGCTTGGCCTCCAAGCAGAGCTAATTTTATAAGGTTCTACCATGTTTATTAAGCACCATGAGAACTCACTTTATGGAAGAGCAATTCCCATAGAAAACTGGGTGATTTAAATAACCTAGTAGTAAAAAAAAATAACCTGGTGCTATCTCAATAGTACTGTTGGGGTTTTTGGTGGAGTTTTTCTGTTTCTGTTTTTAGAGCATCACATGCAATAGCTTTCAGTTAATTTTTCGCTGGTGTACATTACTCAAGAATTTTCACATTTAGTGATTAACTGATACACTGGCTGGAAATCATTAGCTTGGCAAAAAAGCAAAATTGGAAGTGTTTGCGCTATCATCAAGAAAATTGTATTCAGAGGACCCAGTGCTTGACTGAATCAGGTGGACAGGAGTCAGAACCATTTTGGCAGTTTTGAAATTCATGTGAGGTTAAGAAAGAGCATGCTAAAATAATTTTCCATAATGAGTACTTTATCTGCCTTGTAAATAGTTTCAAAAAGTCATGAATGTTGAAAATGTTGAATAGTTTGCAAAGTTTTCCCGAACTTTCCCAAACCTACCAATGCCACCTTTACTTTTAGCAGAGTCCACTCCTTATTGTTACCTGTTTTTTCAGACTAACAAAACGCAAGCATATCTGTGTCTCAGACATAGTTTTCTACCATCTTTTTTTACATTAGTGCATAGATTCTTGAAGAGAAGTAAAACCTGTAACAGAAGGCATTTCAGGCAAAAATCATTCTGTGCAGGAGGAAGAAAAGTGGAATAAAATAAAAAATAAAGGACATAGTTAGGAAAATAAGACAGAATCTGGATGAGACACCAGAGAACCTTCTGGAAGGGGAATCCCTTAGTGACATTCCTAAGCTTGTTGCCTGGTTAAAGTCTGGCCTGGCTTCTTTTAATGTGCATGCTGTGTTTATTTGTATGGTTGAAGTCTCAAAGAAAATATTATTTTCAGGATTTTGGAATAATCTGAGAGCCTCTGATAAAATATGTGCATAAAATTAACAACCATAATTAGACTCAAAAAGAGGAAAGGGAATTTTCATTTATTTTTGTTTCTGCATTTTAGTTTTATATTTTCTTCAAGGTTGTTTGATGGATGAAATATTAGTATTTTTCCTAAATTCATAGTTTTGTGATGCTTTCTGAAAAAGTAGCTGGGTCAGATTGGCTTAATATTCTTTTTCACACTCTTTCCTCTCCTTTTCATTAAAAAAAAGGAGCCAATCTGCAACTTCCTTAGGGGAGATTAGATAGTTTAGAGAAGTGGCAAAATAAACAAGATTTGTTCTCATCAAATGTGTCATGAGGAAATTGGAGGCATGCTGTGAAGTAATGGCAAAATAATCTTGAAAATTTCCAAGTGCTTTTCCCAAATGAAATGGAAGAATATTTAAAGTTATCGTCCATCTAATTATGGTTAAAAAAAAAATGTGTGCATACAAGTATGGGCATATATTTATTTTTTTAACACTATGATTGGTTTCTTTCTCTAAAAAAGAGGAGACCAGACTTAAGATCCTACAGGTTCTCAAAAACTCTTCTCTGGAATAGCTGACTACAGTAGGGTTTTTATTTTTCCATAGAGTAAGGTAGTCGGGGATTGTAACTTTTAAAATGGTGGTGTTAAGAGCGTCCATGGTGGCTCAGACGGTAAAGCATCTGCCTGCAATGCAGGAGACCCAGGTTCAATCCCTGGGTTAAGAAGATACCCTGGAGAAGGAAATGGCAACCACTCCAGTATGCTTGCCTGAAGAATTCCATGGACAGAGGGGCCTGGTGGGCTACAGTCCATGGGATTGCAAAGAGTCAGACATAACTGAGCAACTTCACTTTCACTTTCCTCCCGTAGATGGCCTCTCTCATTTTTCTCATACTAGCCTGTCAAAATATTGTTCTACTAAATACACAGTACACATGGAAACCTTAGTTTATTTCAGTGGCTGTGATCATTTGTAGAAAATACTGCTTTCACTTTTGCCTCACCAACTGGAGTTGGTGCCTGACCCCTTATCTAGCATCTGTTTGTACATGTGGCTTCACTGAATGCCCTTAATGGGTTAAGCTTTGTGGCCATATTAAAGATATGGTGCCTGCTTTTAGAATAGGGATTGGAAAAAAAAATGAGAGTCTTTAACAGTCCAAGGGCAAGTACACTCAGAGTTTAGAATTTCTATGAGTGTCAGTTTTGGAAATGAGGAAACTATTCCATTATTTGTTCCTAAGTATGTCTGCTTTCTATCCATAGTCCGGGGAGGGTCCTAGTAAGACTCATATGTTTAATATAAGCTCTTGAGAATGAAAGTATGTGTTTCTCTTCTGAATACGTAAAGTAAATCACAGAGAAGTTAGTTTATGTGTCTCATTTTTAACTCAGAGTAGAGTTTCTGCCAGATAGGATACAGGGACCTGCTGGCATCACTGCTGCCCGTGAAGAATTTTTGTAGTAGAGTCTAAGAAAACCTTTCACTCAAATTCCAATAATAAATGTGCTTAAAAGATAAAACATCATTTAGTTCCATTATGGAGAATCCAATTTATCCCAATTCTCTAAGGCATTTCCTAGAAGAAAGAGAGAGTCCTCGGGCATTATTCTGTGTAATTAGCTTTTTGCACCTTGCATTGTGAATTGGGATTTCTGATTTCTTCACTCTACAGTGCAAAGTGATGGTGCTTAGCAACCTGAAACTAAAGCAGATGTTATAACTCATTAGTATTTTAAACGTTTATAATCTGAGAAACTCTGGGGCAAACACTAGATTTTATTATACTCTGTTTTATAAATATTAAAAATATTTTATTTTCAGAGGGACTTTTCTCATTCTCCCAAATTAATCTTCACCTGAAACCTCAACAGGTCTTAGGGAAAGTGTGCCAAAGGCCTAGCTAACCCTTTTCTCATTCCTGAATTTGCCTCAGTTTCCAGGAAACAGCCACCTTGTTCAAAGGAACCTTTTTTTTTTTTAATTTCGCTATTTTTCTGTTTCAAGTAACAATAGAAATATAACATCTGAAAATTGTGATTTGGGAGGGTAATATAGGAAAAACCAAAGGTGAAATGTTAGGTAAATAAAACTAGATACAAAACGTTATAATCTCAACTATTTAAAAAATAATTGAAAAAAGGTAAGAAGGAGATATAGCAAAAGTAATGTTTGGATTTTCTGTAGCTTACTGTAACTCCTGAGCTATTTTTCTCAAAGTAATTGAAACAGGACAGAATATGAATATTTCAGAGAAGATATTTTAATATACCATAGTTGTTTTGATCCTGGGAATGATGGAGGAACTAGGAATAATCCACGAGAAGCAGTATCTTTCAAGGAAGAAAGCTATTGATAAAGGGTAGAATTGAGATAACCTATTTCAAGACTAGAATGTTGATAAAGAACCTTCTAGAATGAGAGTATGTACAAATCTGTCAGGTTCTTCAGACTTGATATAAGTTTATGTAGGCCCTTATATATTTCCCATTTCTATAAACTGGTCAAGAAAAACACACAAGCCAAGAAAAGCTTTTGTTTTCATGTAATTCCCCATATATAATTTCATGGACAAAATTGATTTAAAGCTTAAACAGAATTAACCCATAAGAGTCAGATTTTAAACAAAAGAATTATGCTATCAGAGTGTATTTTTAAAAAGTCGCTTAATTCTTTTAAATGAATACATCATTATATATGGTTGATATAATGAATATATCATTATATATATCCAAATGGTTGGATAGCATCACCGACTCAATGGACATGAACTTGGGCAAACTCTGGGAAATAGTGAGGGACAGGGAGGGCTGGCGTACTGCAGTCCATGGGGTTGCAAAGAGTTGGACACAACTGAGCGAATGAACAATAACAATCATTATATACATACTCACAAAATTTACATAGTTTATCTGATACTGTTAACAAGCTGGTACATCACACACAGAGAACAGCTTAGCGGTCTGCTCACAATGTTAAAAACCACCACACACAAAAAAAACCCTTATAGAAGGACAGGATTTATTAAACATAATCTGTACTGAAGTCATAAGCACTATTTTCCTCTTCAGTCATTTTATCCAAGACAAAGATGGTGTAGACTGCTCAGCTGCTTGAGAATCCTCAGGTGGTGCCTTGAGGGCCTCTTCAGGAGGGGACGTGTCTGAGCTTTTTTTTTTTTGTTTGTTTGTTTTTTGAGCTTTTTTTTTTAATCACCTTCCTCATCAACACTTTTCTGGTCAGTGTTGACATCTTCATAATCCGCACCACCCCCCCCCCCCGCTACTGCTTCTGTTCTTTCTGTTTCAGCAATTCTTCAGGTATGTCCTTATCCTCTGTTACTCCATTGACCAGACCCAACAACTGGAAAAGGTTGCTACTGGCTAACCGAGGGCCTCTCATGGACTGTATGCTGTGTAAGAGTATGTGTGTGTTTGTGTGTGGGTGCGTGCATGTGTGTCTGTTCAGTCATGTCTGACTCTTTGCAACCCCATGGAGCCCTGCCAGGCTCCTCTGTCCACGGGATTTCCTAGGCAAGATTACTGGAATGGGTGACCATTTCCTACTCCAGGTTACCTTCCTGACCCAGGAAGCCTGTGTAAGAATACATATTTTTAATAATAAGTAGTCAAACTGAGAATGATTATGATGCACTATAATTTACTTCACTCAAATATTTACTTAGCTATTCTTTCATTCATTCAGCAAATATTTGCTGAGTACATAAATAGAGTATATACTTGGAGGAGAGATAAGCTATATTTAAACAGCTGTAGCAAAAGTGGTGTATTTTTGGGCGAATGCAAAAGAAGGGGAGAGCCAGAAAGGCTTCTTCTTGGGTTGGGATTGCCACCTGGGCTTGAAGTGAAGGGGAAAGGAGGGGTGAGGGCATGGCCGTGTACTGGGGATGAGAAGGGTTGGTCTGAGTAGGAGAGGTGGGAAGCAAAAGAGAGCTGGAGCCAGATCACAGGGCCTTTGGTGCCAGTCTGGGTGGTTACTCTTCTAGGCAGTGGGGAACTGTTGAAGGTTTTTATGAAGGAATTAGCAGAGTCTTGCAACAACATGTCAAATGAAACTTGTATAGCCAGGATACAGAGGATTATGGTCTATGACTATGAAGTGTGCCTCTTAAGGCTTTCAAAAGAGTTGCCTGGGAAAATTAAAGGCAAGACTTGGTTCTGAAGGACAGTTCCCTCCTTCAATATTTGGGCCTTGACAACTCGTGTCTGCTTTCTCTTGAATAGGACCGTGGTGGCCAGATAGGATTCAGCCTCTCCTATTCTGTTCCATTGACTCTAGACTCATTCTGGCCACTTCCCAGAATCTTGCCTTTGCAATAGGGACCAAGCTTTGGCTATTTCCTATAATCCTCCAGGATCTATGTATTAGCAGTGGCATTTCCCCCCCTCCCCCCACTCTGGTTTTGACTTTTTTGTTCCTCTTTTAGAACTACGAACTACAAAAGTTTTTTTTTTGTTTGTTTGCTTTGATTTTTGCTGTGCTGGGACCTTGAGATAGGGCAGATTAAAAAACTTGTACAATGTTGTTGCAATATAATAAAGACCTGATTGAAGGTGTGGTGGTCGGGATGAGGGAAAGGAGATGGATTCAAGAAATATTGTGAAAATATAACTGACAACATCTGATGACTGAATATGGGAGCAAGGGGAAAGGAATCAAATAATAGTGCTGAGTTTTGAACCTGTATGAATTCAGATGCTTTTAAAAGGGCCAGAAGATACTTTTCTTACTTTTACAAAGTTGAAATGAAGCTAAGTGTTGTGGACAGAGCTCTTTTAACTTCAGTGATGATTACCCTGAAGGGTATTAAGACCAGCCTGGTCAAGTAAATTGTACCAGCACAACGCCCGGCACAGGCTGTAATACTTAAGTAGGATTAGAAGAAATATGCCTGTGCCCAAAATGCTGGTACAGGGAAATGTGGAAGGAGCCCTTTGCGGTTCTAGTCTTTATATTATTGAGTAACTTCCTTTTAGAGAAAGACCTGGCACTGTGTTTCAAAAACAATTTAGGCAAGAGAATATGATACTAAATTGCAGAGGGTGGAGAGGAAGGTAATTCAATACTCAAGAATCTTGAGAACTATGGAAACAAGCTGGTTTAAGCAGAAATTATTTTATGTGGTGCCTGTGGGCTGATCCACTTATTTGAATGCCCTTATGGTGGGATATTAAATAATAGTAATAATAGTAAAAATTTATTGAGTATCTAAAGTGTCTGATACCACTCTAGGTACTTTTTAACCTGCAGAATATCCTGTTGAGTACTTATAAAACACTGTGAAAATGAGTGTCTTATAATCCCCATTTTATAGGTGACAAAATTGAGGCTCACACATTTTTCACAGAACTAGAACAAATAATCCTAAAATTCATATGGAACCATGAAAGACCCAGAATTGCCAAGGCAATCCTAGAAAAAAAAAAGAACAAATCAGAAGGCATAACCCTCCCAGACTTCAGAAAATACTACTAAACTACAGTAATCAAAACAGTGTGGTATTAGAAACAAAAAAACAGACAAATGGATCAATGGAGCAGAATAGAGTCCAGAAATAAACCCACACACCTATGGTCAATTAAATTTTGACAAAGGAGGCAAGAATATACACTGGGGAAAAGACAGTTTCTTCATCAGGTGGTGCTAGGAAAATTGGACTGCTGCATGTAAATCAATGGAGTTAGAACATACCCTTTCACCATACACAAAAATAAAACTCAAAATGGCTAAAGACTTAAACAGAAGACATGACACCGTAAAAGTACTAGAAGAGAACATAGGCAAAATGTTCTCTGACATAAATCATACCAATGTTTTCTTAGGGCAATCTCCCACACTGCCCTCAGTCACTCAGTTGTGTCCGACTCTTTGTGAGCCCGTGGACTGCAGCCCACTAGGCTCTTCTGTCCGTGGAATTTTCTAGGCAAGAATACTGCAGTGGGTTGCTAATTCCTTCTTCAGGGGATCCTCTGGACCCAGGGATTGAACCAGTGTCTCTTGCGTCTCCTGCATTGGCAGGCAGATTCTTTACCGCTGTGCTACCTGGGAAGCCCCAAAGCAATACAAATAAAAACAAACAACAAATGGGACCTAATCAAAGTTGCAAACTTTTGCACAGCAAAGGAAACCATAAACAAAGCAAAAGATAACCTACAGAATGGGAAAAAATATTTCAAACGATGCAACTGAGAAGCGTTTGATTTCCAAAATATACAAATAGCTCATTCAATTCAATAATGAGAAAACAGACAGTCCTACCCCAAAATGGGCAGAAGACCTAAATAAGCATTTCTCTAAAGAAGACATACAGATGGCCAATAGGCACATGAAGATACTCAACATTTCTCTAATTATTAGAGAAATGCAAATGAAAACTACAAAGAGATACCACCTCACACCAGCCAGAATGACCGTTGTTAAACAGTCTACAAATAACAAATGCTTGAGAGGATGTGGAGAAAAAGAGAACCCTCCTATTTACTGTTGGTGGGAATATAAGTTAGTGTAGTCACTGTGGGAAATAGTGTGGAAGTGCCTCAGAAAACTAAAATAGAATTACCATATGATCCCGCAATCCGACTCCTGGCATATATCCAGGCAAAACTATAGTTCAAAAAGATGCATGCACCACTGTGTTCATGGCAGCACTATTCACAATAGCCAAGACACGGAAACAGATGAACGGATAAAAATAAAGTCGGCTATACAGCGGAGTATTACTCAGCCGTTAAAAAGAACGAAATGATGTCATTTGCTGCAAAATGGATGGACCTATAGATTATCATGCTAGGTGAAGTAAATCAGAAAGAGGAAGACAAATAACATACAATATCACTTACATGTGAAATCTAAACTAAGACAAGTTAACCTATTTATGAAACAGAAGCAGAATCACAGACATAGAGTACTGATTGGTGGTTGCTAAGGGGAAGGAGGTTGGGAAAGGGATGGAGTGGAAGGTCGGGGTTAACAGATGTAGGCTTTTATATACGGAATGAATAAGCTGTAAGGTCCTACTGTATAGCACAGAGAACTATGTTCAATATCCTATGATAAACCATAATGGAAAAGAATATTAAAAAGAATGTATGTAGCCATGAAATTAAAAGCTGTTCCTTGGAAGGAAAGCTGTGACAAACCTAGACAGTGTATTAAAAAACAAAGACATCACTTTGCTGACAAAGGCCCATATAGTCAAAGTTATGGTTTTTCCAGTAGTCATGTACAGAAGTGAGAGTTGGACATAAAGAAGGCTGAGCACTGAAGAATTGATGCTTTCCATTTGTGGTGCTGGAGAGGACTCTTGAGAGTCCCTTGGACAGGAAGGAGATCACACTGGTCAGTCCTAAGTGAAATCAGTCCTGACCATTCACTGAAAGGACTGGTGATGAAGTTGAAGCTCCAATATTGTGGCCACCTGACGTCAAGAGCCAATTCATTGGAAAAGACCCTGATGCTGGGAAAGATTGAAGGCAAAAGGTGAAGAAGGTGGCAGAGGATGAGATGGCTAGATAGCATTAGTGACTCAATGGACATGAATTTGAGCAAAGTCCGGAAGATAGTGAAGAACTGGGAAGCCTGGCATGCTGCGGTCCATGAGGTCACAAAAAGTTGGATGTAACTTAGTGACTGAACAGCCCAATAACAGTATATGTATAACTGAATCACTTTGCTGTACAGAAACAATTAGCATTGTAAATAAACTATATTTCAATTTTAAAAATTTAGGCTCAGAGTGGGGAACGCAATGTAATACATATGCTAACTTGCCTTTTCACTTTGGCTCATTAAGGCTAATGTTTGATTTAGTTGGTTTTAATTCAGGTTGCACTGAGAGCCTCTTACATGCTGGTAAGCATTCCTGAAACATCTGAAAATGTAGGTTATGTTTGTCCTGAACTTTCAGTGAGTAGGATAGTGATTTTTGTAAGCAACAGGGCAGGTCCTAGTTAAAGAGTTACAGTAGACAACTTGCTTTTGACTTCTTCATTCCTTAGTTCAGCTTAAGGACCTTCCCTGGGTGGTTGGCTTGAGTTCTTCATCATCAATTTAATTACTAGGGATTACTGAACACTTTCTATGTGCCAAATGCAGTGCTGAGCACTTTACTGTGTTATTTCATGTAATTACGACCACACTGTGAGATTGTTACTCTTGTTTTTAAATCCAAGTATAGTTGATTTACAATGTTGTATTAGTTTCAGATGTGCAGTGAAGTGATTCAATATTTTTTCAGATTATATTCCATTATAGTTTATTATAAGATAATGGATATAATTCACTCTGCTATATAGTATATCCTTGTTGGTTATCTATTTTACATATAGTGATCTGTATCTATTAATTCCATACCCTTAATTTGTCATTTCCCTTTCTCTTTCCGCTTTGACAACCACAAGCTTGTATTTTATATCTCTGAGTCTATTTCTGTTTTGCATTCATTTGTGTTACTTTTTAGATTCCAGAAAAAAGTGGTATCATATAGTATTTGTCAGCCTGACATTTCACTAAGCATAATATTCTCTAGCTCCAGACACATTCTTACAAATGGCAATATTTCATGTTTAATGGTTGAGTAATATAACACCTTAATTCATGAGGATGCTACTCTTACTGGCTTCATTTTATATGAGAGGAAGAAACTGGTGTGAAGTCTTACTACTAGTAAGTAGCAGAGATGCGATTCATCCCTTATCTAACTCCAGAATCCATCCTCAACTACAGTGTTATTTTACCCCAACTCTAGGTTTTTCTCAAATTGTCAAGATCCCTATGGTGGGCATTCTTTTATTTGGGTTTAGATAAGCTGAATCTAAAATCTAGATACATTTTGGGAATAGCTTTTAAGTTATTTTCCTCCTAGAACTTGTGATGTTTTAGCTGTTTTATTCACATTTGGAAACAGCCATTAGGTTAATTACCCTCGAAAGCTGTGATCCCTTTTTTATGAGTACTCCCTCCATAGTCACTGCTGTGTGGATTGTACCGTATGCAGATATTCAAGTCCCAGAAGCGTTTTTCTCCTAGGTTGGAAGAGAGTAGAGGCATTGTAGCATCTCAGTAGAAGCAAAACATCCTTGAGAGAGGTTTGGTGATGTGGCAGGATGTCAGGTTTCAAGGTTCTGTAGAACTCATCATAAAATGACATCTATCTCCTTTTATTTAAATCCAAGTGCTTGCAAACGTACAAAAATTAGCATCAGAAATTAACTAGTCTTCTTCTGCTAGACTAAACAGTGGTTACTTGGACCTAATGGGCAACTTTTGTTAATCATTTATATGTTTCAGTGAGGTGAGACATCCTCATTGTGGGAATTCTCAAAGATGCCCCACGCTTATACAAGGAAATTATAGACAAGTATATAGAATTTTCCTTCTTATGTACTGCATAAAAGCTAATAAAATAATGACCAATTAGATACTTAAAAGCCTGAGCATATGAGAGTATTATGCAAATACTGATTAATAGTAATACCATAAACTCACAGAACAAGGAAAAGCATGCCTGATTCAAATTATAGGAGCTTTTATTTGTGTTTCTTCAGAACCTATTATTAGTAGGTCTCAAAGCACCTTACAAGTAGTAATTATTAAAACTCATGAATACAGCCAGAAAATGTCATTTTATTGAGGGAATAAGTGAGAATTCCCCTTTACCTCATATGTATTATGAGACCTAAATGCCTAGGCCACAGTAGGACTTTCTGTATAGAGAGAATGAGTTTGAGCAAGCTCCGGGAGATGGTGAAGGACAGGGAAGCCAAGCGTGCTGCCGTCATGGGGTCACAGAGTTGGACATGACTGAGTGACTGAACAACTCATACACTTGTGGGTATTTGGGGCAGTGATTCCATCGGCATAGATGTTGGCAAGTATGGATTCATGGTTCTCATATTGAGTATCTTTATCTATGTGGTTATAACCCTTCACTTAGTTTTGAAATTTTACACACATAATAGCTCTAAACAAATTTTACCTTTATGTTTTAATATTTCTCTGTTGACTGTAATATCAAATTTGAAAACAAAAATTATGCCAGGTTCACATGAGAGCATTTAAAAATATTTTGGAATATTATATCAGATTTACTTTTTTCAAACTAACATTTCATTCCAAGGACTAACAGCTGGTAAGCACAGTCAGTGGGACCTGTATTTATTTCTATTCTCAGTGGTAAGTCCTTGAAAGGTTGTGAGGATTTCTCATCTGCTTCAGAATGCTCCTTTGGCCTTCCTCCCCTATTTTTCCTTCTCCTTTCCTGCAGTTTGGTTGCCCAGGTTGGAAAAGCACAAGAGCATTCCAGTGCCTAACTCTCCCTCCCCCTCCATCTCCAGTCCTCAACCTCCCCCTCCCCCACATGATTAATCTTCAGCTTTATTTTCTTCTGGCGCTGAGAGATCATATTGTAGTTATCGGTCTTGGTTGTCAGGCAGCTGTACTCCCATGGTTATATTTCACTGTCACGTAGATTCCAAGAAAGTGTGGACTGGCGAGCACCTTCTTTTGTAGTTAGGATGCTGGAGCCCAGAGAGGAGTGACACCCAAGGTCATACGGCTGGTTCACTTCTCTGTCTTCTAGAATTGGGACGAGAATTCAGGTCTCAAGACTCCTAAGCCAAAAGTTTCCCCATGGTAATTATATAATTCTTTGATTCACAAAAAAACTTTTAGACTAGAGACATAGGAGCAAAACTAGAAGAAATAGTTTGTTGATTTTATCCAGGACTGTGGATCAGCAGGACTAGAAGTGGAACCTCAGGATCTGAAAAAAAAAAAAAAAATGGAGCGATGCGAGTGCAGAGCTGAAATGGTGGGCCCTGGGCCTGTGGGATTGCCGTGCAGGGGGAGTTGAATGACTGGCGGTAGAGGATAATGAAGAGCAGGGTGAAGTGGAGAACAGGGTGAGGTAGAATGGTGGTTGTAGAAGAACTGGGAGGATGGTTGAGTTGATGGTCATGACAATGGGCTGTTGATATAAAGTGAAGCAAGTTGGTAACTGGATAGATGGTCCTCGGGGACCTTGAAGTCACTCAGGGTGATGCCAGAAGGGGGGGAATCGATAAAGGTATCAAAGTTCTCAAGAACTGTGGGGAAATAACAAATCTCTAGAAAGCAGAGGTGTGGGGAACCTTGAGGAGGTATTTATAGAATTACGGAGATATGTGTCTATTCTGTGACAGACGATGCATTTCTAAATTCTGATTTTCATATTTTTTCAGGGAAAACGGAGGCAGCCATCAAAAACTTCAGTCCCTACTACAGTCGCCAGTACTCTGTGGCTTTCTGCAATCATGTGCGCAGTGAAGTAGAACAGCAAAGAGATTTAACATCACAATTTCTGAAGACCAAGGTAACCCATGGACGTTAGGTTTGCATATTTCTCCCACTAAGAATGGTTTATAACTCATAATATTTCTGAAATAAGCAGTAATTTGTGTGACAGTTTAAAAAAATCTGTTCTCAAATCATGCTCAAAAAGCTATTTGCCCGGAAGTTAGAACATATGATTTCTTGTTGATGGTGCAATCCATATGAAAAGAAAACAAGCATGGTTTCCAACTTTATTATCTTTTTCCACACGGATGCTTTGATGTCAGGAAATTTGACTTGCTCTGATGAAGTTCAGTACAAAAAAAGTCATAATGTCAGTGCCTGATACTTTTGGCATTTTAAATTTGGTCATTGATCAAATGTGATTTTATCTTCTAAACTGTAGTTTATTCTTTCTCCTTTGCTCCATTATAATAATTACCCACAGCCTAAACAAATATTTATTAATACTATGTGCCAGGCCCTGGGGCTTCCCAGGTGGCACTAGTGATAGAGAGCCTGCCTGCCAATGCAGGAGACAAGAGACATGGGTTCGGGAAGATGCCCCGGAGGAGGGCGTGGCAGCCCACTTCAGTATTCTTGCCTGGACAATCTCATGGACAGACGAGCCTGGCGGGCTACAGTCCATAAGGTTGGAAAGAGTCAGACATGACTGAAGCAACTTAGCGTGCATGCTTGCTCGCCAGGCCCTATTCTAAGTACTAGAGAACAGGACAAATTTTCTGCTTTCCTGTTAATATTCAAATAGAAGAAAGACAATAAAGAAATAAATGAATATCAGGTGATATCATGTAATAAGAAATGCTATCAAGTAAAATAAAATAGGAGTCATGAATATTTCCGAGAAGCCTTTTGTGGAGATGACATTTGAGCAGAAACTAGAGTGAAATAAGAGAATAGGCTGTGTGAGTATCTGTGGAAAGAGTGTTCCAAGCACATGGAAAAAAATTGGAAAGATTTTGTAGCAGTTAAAAGTGCAGCAGGAAGGCTGATGTGTGAGAGCCTTGTAATCAAGGGAGGGAGTTGAAAAAGGAATACAGAGTGACTAATAGAAGCCAGATCATATAGGACCATAGACCGCAGTAAGGGTTTTTATTTTAAGTGTGATGGGAAGTTATTGGAGGGTATGCAATACAGAAAGTGATCTCTCTGGGCTTTCTGTAGAGAATAGGCTACAGAGAGGGACATGAGAGGGAACTGGAAACTGGCAAGAAAGACTGTAGCAGTCCAAGAGAAGGATGATGGCAAATTGGACTAGGGTGGTGGTGGAGGCAGTTGGGAGAAGACTCCAAGTCCAAGCTGACTGAACTTGCAGATGGGTTGGATACGAGAGAACAGAAGAAGAGAGAATCAGTGATGACAGCTTTCAGCCTGAGCAAATAAGCAGAAGGATTTGTGTTTTTCCTCAGGAGAGTCAGAGGTGAATGGAATCCTAAGTTCACTTCTGTTCATGTTATATTTAGGGTACTTATTTGACATGCACCTGTGGAAATATTGAAATAGAGAGTTAAATGCTCTGACTTGGAGCTCAGTGGAGAGGTTGAGGCTAGAGAATAGAAATTTGGGATTTCTTAGCTCCTAACTGGTATTGAAGTCATGGGACATAATCAAGGGAGAGTGTAAACAGAAAAGGAGAAGTTCCATGACCAAGTCCTGGCCCCTTCAACATTTGGAGATCAGAAAAAGGAGAAGATTCCAGCAAGATAGACTGAAAAAAAATTAGCCTGTGAAGTAGGAAAAAAAAACCCAGGGAAGTGCAATGTGCCTGAGACAAATAAAGAAGGGATTTCAAGAAAGGGTGAATGATAAATGGGTCCAATATTGCTGCTAGTTGACCAACAGATTTAGTGGCATGGGTTTGCAGAGATAACTGATTGTCATCCCCATAAAATAGTTATTGAAAAAATTTAGAGAGTTTGATAAAAGTGAAAATTCTGGTCCACATCCCCAGAGATTCTTATATAATAAATCTAGGGTGAGCCCATATTTTTAACAAGTGTATCAGTTGATTTAAGTGGCCCAGTTTTAAGAAGTGCTGTGTGTAACAACTATAAAGTTACGCTTATATATGGTTTCAGTCTCATTTAAAGAGGAGAGTGAGGGCCTCTTTTACATGTTAAGGAGTCCAGGTAGGAGAGTGGCTCATCATCTGTCTCAATATCCTGAAATTTACCTTAGAAATTCCATCCCTGAGTGGATTTTTAAAACGATGAGCATATCTATCTTCTCTGTATGCTTCGTGTAAATTTTGCTTGAAAGTGGAGAGACATTTTTAAAGGAACTATGATTTTCTTTCATTAAGATATAGTTGGCTTATAATATTGTGTTAAAGGCACTCTATTTTTTTCTTTTTAATTCATGTTTTAATTGGAGTAAAATTGCTTTACAACGTTGTTTTGGTTTCTGCCTTACAACAATGTGAATCAGCCGTAATTACACATATATCCCCTTCCTCTAGCACCTCCTCCCCGTCCCCTCATCCCACCTCTCTAAGTCATCACAGGGCACCAGCTTGAACTCCCTGTGTTATACGGCAACTTCTCACCAGCTCTCTGTTTTATGGGGCTCCCTGCTGGCTCATATGGCAAAGAATCTGCCTTCAATGCAGGAGACCTGGTGGATCCCTGGGTTGGGAAGATCCCCTTTACACATGATAGTGAATATATGTCGATGCTACTTTCTCCGTTTCTCCCGCTCTCTCCCTCCCCCACTGCGTCCACAAGTTTCATTCTCTACATCTGTGTCTCCATTCCTTCCCTGAAAATAGGTTCATCAATCTTTCTAGATTCCATGAAAGAATGAATTTGAGTCAGTTCTAGTGAGGTGGATGAACCCAGAGCCTGTTTTACCGAGTGAAGTAAGTCAGAAAGAGAGGCAGTATAGTTTATGAATAACATAATTGTAAAGTCAGTAACACATGAAAGACAAGAGGCCCATTCCTATATTTTGAGATAATACATGAGGCAGGATGAGAATTATCCCTTACACAGTTAGCCCAATAGAGACCTACCTGTCTAGGAACCTAACAGGGACTTCCCTAAAGCATATATTTCACCAGCGTTATTAATGAGAAATCCACAAACCTTTAAAATGAAGAGGTAGAATGAAGGTTTGCCGGCTTGCCTGCTTGTTCTTTAACCAGAGAGCAAGTATGCTCTCTTTGAGGAGCTTAGAGGTAGGTTAAGTTTTATAACCTGGGTTCCCAGAGCTTTGCGTTTGGGAAAACCACTGAGCGCTGACTATTGAGGCAGCCACTGAAGGTTGACAAATAGGGGAACAGCCTGTGAACTCCTCTGTTTTTTCAGGAATTAACCCTGAGGCATATTCAGGATGCTGGGATAGATGTTCACAACTGACAGCTAACCACCTCTCCCCCTCTCTTCCACAGAGTGTATGAAGAATTTATTAAGTACCACATGCATGCAAGGCATAACCTTGCTACTATAATCCCTTCTACCATATGCTTCTGTTCTTGGAGGATAATGGAGGGAATGCAGATTACAGAGTTATCAATAAGACAAATATTTGCATTTGGTCAGGGAGAGAAGTAGGAATGAGAAATGTGGAGGGAAGTGGGGAAAACAAGAATTTCCCGAGGATCTCAGCACAAGATAGCTTCCAGAAATATTCCTTGAAATACCAGGAACAGGCAGTGATAGCATGATATGCCATCTTTTGTTGTCTTGTTAACTGTATTCATCTTCTTTAAGCCGCCACTGGAGCCGGGGACTGTTTTGTATGAAGGAGAACTGTCACAGTTTGCTGAGGACATAAAGAAATGGAGAGAGAGATATGTTGTGGTTAAAAATGACTTTGCTGTGGAAAGCTATGAGAACAAAGAGGTAAGACATTTCCTTGTTACCGCTGGTTCTTGCAGCACTCTTAAATGTTGTCTGGGTTGATTGGCATGCCCTGTTCTTTGAGACTGACTGATTCAATGAGCACAAATGGATTCAGGTATTCATTTCCGTCAACAGACCCTTACTGTGGGTTATAGTAGGTTCCAGGCATAACGCTGTAGAGCACACAGATGCTTGCAGAGATAGACTTTGAACAAGTGGGCGAGACAGACTTTGAACAAGTAATTACAAGCGGGTGTGAACACGGAAGGTTCTACCGAGTGACCAGTGCAGGAACCTGCCCCTATAATCGTGGGGCCTCGAGGTCTGCCCCAGTCACCTCCCTCTCTGCTCGGCGTCTCTGCGTCTTCCCAGTCTTAAGCCTCCTGTGTCGCTGAAGAATTATCTATTAAGATTGTGTTTGGATTTGCATGGGTTCCTAAAAATTCAGAACATTTCACACACTTTATTCCATTTATACTTGTGGATATTTTTCCATTAGCTTTTTTCTGCTTATCTCGTTCTTTTCCTTGTTTGTAAAATGTGGAGACAGTGAGGTAACATATGTAAAGTGCCTAGCACCTGAGAGGACCTCAGATTTCTTTGGCTCCCATGTCTTTCCCCATCAAGGGTGGTAATGTGGTATAGATGAAAGAACATTGGGCAGAGAATTTGGAAAACTAAAGTTGAGCTCTGGCCTCTATTAAACTAGAGTGTGAGGCTGAATGATCCCACTGATTCCTTCTAGATCTCATATGGTACACATATTTAGAGAATCAGTCAATAGATTCTCAAGTTCCCTTTGAAATGAATAGTGACTATTTATGGATTAAACGTCGTAACCAATTTAAAACTCTACTCTCTTGACTGTAAGTTCAAAACTAGTCAAGACATTCTCCACAGATACTCTGAGTAATCACCTCTGATGCTAAACCGTTAGGAAGAGGCTTCAGGCTGACAATATGTTTCCTTCCCATTTCTGATGGAAAACAGAAATAACATAGAATGCAAACTTATTATACCACTTCCCAGGCATACTCATACCGATTTCTTGGATAGTCTTAGTCTTTCAAACCTTCATTAAGCTAATAGCTTCTCTGCTTTCTCTATTTTAGGATTATTCAACGTTTGATTTGCTCTTTGAAGCAAATGATCAACACAGTGCAAATAATAATGATAATTACAACAAATCACTCTATATTTCATGTGTCCCACTACATCATCCTCTCAGGGAAGCTTAAGAAGAGGCAGTGGAGCATAATGGTTAATATTTTGCACTTTGAACCACACCTTTACCAGTTTCTAGATGTATGTGTCCTTGCATAAGTTATTAATCTCCGTGAACCTTAGTTTTCTCATCTGTAAAATGATTCTTTCATCACGATGTTGTTGTGAGGATTAAACACATGAATGCACTGAAGCCCTTAGTGTATGGCCAAGTGCTAGCAGAGCCCAATATAGAGCAGTTGTTGGTATGACAACTAACTGATGTGGAGGAAACACTCATGAACTCACTCTTGTATTTATTAAGGTTTTCATCACATTTGGCGCTAACTGAAGTTTCATTTTGAATCAAATTTTGGTTTTTTTCCCCTTTTCATTTTAAGGTTAAAACTTGCTCCCTTAGCTTACAATTTATGAACTATATTGCTTTTTTTGCTTTGCTCATCATTTTCAAGTAAACTTGTTCTGGTTGCTAAGATATGGTCACTGAGTTTGGTAATAACCAATTTTTTTTTTAACTTGGAAAAAAATGCCCATGCAGTGTGCCATAGTTCCTCAAAGTTTTAATGATATCCTGTTTATTAATTACAAAAGGATTTTTTTTTTTAAATTACACCTAAGATGGAATTCCTGAGTGGTCCAGTGGTTAGGACTCCAGGCTTCCACTGTAGGACTGCAAGGGCCACAGGTTCAATCCCTGTTCAGGGAACTAAGATCCTGTATGTCACACAGTACAGCCAAAAAAAGAAAAACAACTTACACCTAAAAGTTATAAATTAAATATCTATAAATTACCAATTCTTTTATGAAGAATCCAGTTTTGGCTGGTAATTGAGCAGGAAAAAAAACAAACATTCTTATTTTCATTCTCAATTCCTGCTTCCTGGGCTGGATTCGTCACCTTCTCACCACTGGGTCATTGACAAGTTATTTAACCTCTTTGAGTTTCACTTTTCTCATTGATAAAATGGAGATAATGTCTAATTCACAATACTGTTTTGAGGATTAAATAATATAACAGATAGTGTTTTTAAAAACATAGATTAGATAACACAGTTCAGATTTGAGGCCAGTCTGAATCAAACTGTTCCTAAGCTTTCTCAGGATCACACCGTTTTCAATTCTTCTCTCTTTTGCTGTGGGCCCTGATATGCTTGAGCAGTTGATTAGTGGTTCTTACAAGAATGAGAACAGCCTTCTTAGACATACAGCACTTTGTTTTGTTTGGGTTTCTTCAATCACTATCTTATTGATGCAGAATATGTTATTGCTACCCTGATTTTGTGGCCCTTATCAACATTATTTTAGGTATTCCCAAGAGAATCACCATGCCAGACTTTGGGTCCCACAGTTTTATGGTTTCAGTTCTCAACTTGCTTGTAGCTTGTTAGTCTCACAATTTTCCCTTGACTTATGCCCTCCCATCAGAGCACATACTTACATTTTATCTTATCTGTGTGTCAGAATGAGTAAATCTGTTTAACCAACTGCTTCACTGCTTTCATGATGCTTTGCAATCCTGTTATGTTTCCCAAACAGCAGAGCATTTTGTCTGCTGACCAGAATTGTTCAGATGTCATGGTATTATAATTCCATCCTAGACCATTTTACTGAAAAACAGCCTCATGTATGAGGGCAAGTAGTGGCATATTTTATCATTGTTACATTTTTATGCTTTTGGTAAAAATCCTTAGCAGCCATAATTTCACTTGCATGTCCCACAGTCTCATTAGTCATCAGTCTCCAAGTATTTTGTCCTGTAAATATCTGTATGTGTCATCATTCTTGTGGTTATTAGAATGATTCAGGTGCTAGCATCTGAAATAAGTGTAGTGCAGAATTTCTAGAAGTTACTGAGATTACGTTTCTCTCCTTTGAGAGACGTGTCTACAGTGAGTCTTCCTGAGATTAGAGACTGTGATTTATCATCTTGTGACCATTACACAAAAGTACTGAAGCACCCACAAGTACCAAGTACGTAAACATTTTTTTCACCTTAGCTCCGGGAGGCACCATGACCCATGTCAGGTCAAGTAAAGTTCTACCCTGACTGAAGCAATTGCTCTAGTCTAGAGCTGGTCATATGATTTTGCAAAAAAAAAAAAAAAAAAAAAAAAAAGCTACATTAATCAAAACAGCATGTTACTGCACAAAAACAGACATATGGATCAATGGGATAGAATAGAGAGCCCAGAAATAAACCCACACACTACAATCAATTAATCTTCAACAAAGGAGGAAAGAATATTCAATGGAGAAAAGACAGTCTCTTCAACTCTTTGTGATCCCACGGACTGTAGCACACCAGGCTCCTCTATTCTCTACTGTCTCCCACAGTTGTCTCATATTTGTGTCCACTGAGTCAATGATGCTACCTAACCATCTCATCCTCTGCCGTCCCCTTCTCATTTTGCCTCAATCTTTCACAGCATCAATGTCTTTTCCAATGAGTTGGCTCTTAGTATCAGATGGCCAAGGTATTGGAGCTACAGCTTCAGTATCAGTCCTTCCAGTGAGTAATCAGGGTTAATTTCCTTTAGGATTGACTGGTTTTATCTGCTTGCAGTTCAAGGGACTCTCAAGAGTCTTCTCCAGCACCATAATTTGGAAGTATGAATTCTTCAGTGTTCAGCCTTCTTTATGATCCAACTCTCACATCCTTGCATTACTATTGGAAAAACCATAGCTTTGACTATGCAGACCTTTGTCAACAAAGTGGTGTCTCTGCTTTTTAATATGCTGTCTAGATTTGTCATAACTTTCCTTTGAAGGAGCAAGTGTCTTTGAATTTCGTGGTTGCAGTCACAGTCTGCAGTGATTTTGAAGCTCAAGAAAATAAAATCAGTCACTGCTTCTACTTCCCCCCTTTTATTAATATTTGAAGTGATGAGACCAGATGCCATGATCTTAGTTTTTTGAATGTTGAGTTTCAAACCCACTGTTTCACTCTTTTCTTTCACCTTCATCAAAAGGCTCTTTAGTTCCTCTTCACTTTCTGCCATAGAGTGGTATCATCTGCATATCTGAGGTTACTGATATTTCTCCCAGCAGTCTTGATTCCAGTTTGTGCTTCATCCAGCTTGGCATTTTGCAGGGTGTACTCTGCATATAAGTTAAATAAGCAGGGTGATAATATGCAACCTTCTTGTACTCCTTTTTCAATTTGGAACCAGTCCATTGTTCCGTGTCTGGTTCTAAGTGTTGCTTCTTGACCTGTATACAGATTTCTCAGGAAGTAGGTCAGGTGGTCTGGTATTCCCATCTCTTGAAGAATTTTCCAGTTTGTTGTGACCCATACAACCAAAGGCTTTAGCATAGTCAGTGAAGCAGAAGTAGATATTTTTTCTGGAATTTTTTTGATTTTTTTATTATCCAATGAATGTTAGCAATTTGATCTCTGGTTCATCTGCCTTTTTTAAACCCACCTTATAAACCTGGAAGTTCTCAGTCCATGTACTGCTGAAGCCGAACTTGAAGGATTTTGAGCATAATCTTACTAGCTTGTGAAATGAGCACAATTGTGCAATAATTTGAATATTCTTTGGCATTGCCTTTCTTTGGGGTTGGAATTAAATCTGTCCTTTTCCAGTCCTGTGGCCACTGCTGAGTTTTCCATGTTTGCTGACATACGGAGTGCAGCACTTTAACAGCATCATCTTTTAGGATTTAAAATAGCTCAGCTGGAATTCCATCACCTCCACTAGCTTTGTTATTAGTAATGCTTCTTAAGGCCCACGTTACTTCACACTCCAGGATGTCTGGCTCTAGGTGAGTGACCACACCATCATGCTTATCCGGGTCATTAAGATTGTTATTGTGTAGTTCTTCTATGTATTTCTGCCACTGCTTCTTAATATCTTCTGCTTCTGTTAGGTCCTTGCCATTTCTGTCCTTTATCGTGTCCATCCTTGCTTGAAATGCTCCCTTACTATCTCCAGTTTTCTTGACAAGATCTCTAGTCTTTCCCATTCTATTGTTTTCATCTATTTCTTTGCATTGTTCACTTAAGAAGGCCTTCTTCTCTCTCCTTGTTATCCTCTGGAACTCTGCATTCAGTTGGGTATGTTTTTCCCCTTTTCCCTTGCCTTTCACTTCTCTTCTCAGCTACTTGTAAGGCCTCCTCAGACAACCATTTTGCCAGAATGTCTTCTGGCATTTCTCTTTCTTTGGAATGGCTTTAGTCACTGCCTCCTGTACAATGTTATGAACCTCCCTCTATAGGTCTTCAGGCACTCTGTCTGCCAGATTTAATCCCTTGAATCTGTTTGTCACTTTCACTGTATGATCATAAAGGATTTGATTTAGGTCATACCTGAATGGTCTAGTGGTTTTCCCTAGTTTCTTCAATTTAACCCTGGATTTTGCAGTAAGAAGTTTATGACCTGAGCCACAGTCAGCTCCAGGTCTTGTTTTTGCTGACTTTATAGAGCTTCTCCATCTCCAGCTGCAAAGAATATAATCAGTCTGATTTCAGTGTTGACCATCTGGGGATAATCCATGTGTAGAGTTGTTTCTTCTGTTGTTGGAAGAGGCTGTTTGCTGTGACCAGTGTGTTCTCTCGACAAAACTGTTAGCCTTTGCACTGCTTCATTTTGTACTCCAAGGCAGCACTTGCCTGTTACTCCAGGTATCTGTTGACTTCCCTTTTGGCATCCCAATCCCCTATGATGAAAAGGAAATCTTTTTTGTTATTGACAAGGTTTGTAGGTCTTCATAGAACCATTTATCTTCTCCAGCATTAGTGGTTGGGGCATAGACTTGGATTACTGTGATGTTGAATGGTTTGCCTTGGAAATGAACTGAGATCATTCTATCATTTTTGAGATTGCACTGAAGTACTGCATTTTGGACTCTTGTTGACTACAATGGCTACTCCATTTCTTCTAAGGGATTCTTGCCCATAGTAGTAGATATAATGGTCATCTGAGTTAAATTCACCCATTCCAGTCCGTTTTAGTTCACCGATTCCTAATATATCAGTGTTCACTCTTGCCATCTCCTGCTTGACCATGTCCAATTTACCTAAATTCATGGACCTAACATTCCAGGTTCCTATGCAATATTGTTCTTTACAGCATGGGATTTCACTCTCACTATCAGATGCATCCAACACTGAGTGTCCTTTCTGCTTTGGCCCAGCCACTTCATTCTTTCTGGAGTTATTTCTCCACTCTTCTCCAGTAGCATATTGGACACCTTCTGACCTGGAGCTTCATCTTCTGGTGTCATGGGTTTTTGCCTTTTCATACTGTTGAGGGGGTTCTCATGGCAAGAATACTGGAGCGGTTTGCCATTCCCTTCTCCAGTGAACCACCTCTTGTTAGAGCTCTCCACCATGACTCGTTCATCTTGGGTGGCCTTGCATGGCATGGCTCTTAGCTTTATTGAGTTATGCAAGCCTCTTTGCCATGACAAGGCTGTGATCCATGAAATCAACTATGCTTCAGTTTTTTACAAATAAAGGGAAAAAAATTTTAAGATTAAGAAAAAAAAAAAAGGAAAAAAGGGCTGGGGTTGGTTGTCTCCTGACCTAAAATCCCCAGGGCACAGGCCCAGCTTCAGGTACGGTTGGATTCACGGTTCCAATGATGTCGGAACTCAGTTTGTTCTTTCTTCCATCTGAAATCTTTGCCTTCATTCAGCCTAGCTTCCTTACTAGGCCCAAATCTCCATGGTCAGAAACCTTCAGACTTCTCCACAGTAACAAGATGGCAGCCCAGTGTCCTGTCCTCACCTCCTCTCAGAGCCGAGGCTTTCTGTCAGCCTCGCTTGCAAGTCCTGAAGCTCACTATGATTGGATTGAATCAGGTCATGTGATCCTTCCTGACCCAATCGCTGCATCCAGCATATAACCAGTGGAAACTGTAAGAGCCTTTCTTGCTGACCCTAACACTCACTCTGATTGGACATGCTGAGGTCATGTGCCCTTCCCTGTCCCAACCAATACAGCCAGAACATAGCCAGTGAAAAATAAAAGAGCGCTTCTTTCTTTTTCGGTCCTAGAGCAAGTCCTGATGTTTACTATGACAGAGGCTTCTGGTGCAAAATATAGTTTTTGTATAAATGTCTCTTACTCAGTGTGGGAATTTCTATCTCTGAGTGTATGGTGTTTGGGTTTGTCTATTTCTAATATTCCTGATATTTCCCAAAAATCCAATGAGGAAAAAGTCCACTCATTTTTGCCTTTCCTTTCTTAGGCCTATCAGAAAGGAGCTCCCCCCAAAAGCCGAATTCTTCCTGCTGGTGGCAAGGTGCTAACCTCAGAAGATGAATACAACTTATTATCTGATCGGCATTTCCCAGACCCCATTGGTGAGTTACTGAGCCTTCCTTCCCAAGACAAAATTCCTAAACATGTTCTGTTTGGTTAGACCAGTGATCCTCAAGGGTGGGAGTGGGGAGATTTCACTCTCCAGGGACATTTGGCTGTATCTGGAGATATTTTTGGTCATCACAACTTGGGAGGATGGTGCAATAGACATTTAATGAATAGAGGCCAGTAATTCTTGCTAAATATCCTACAATGCACTGAACTGTCTTTGACAGTGAAGAATTATCTGGCATTAAATATCAATAGGCCAAGGTTGAGGAACCCTGGGCTAGACACACATTCTCCATAGGCAAATGGAAGATATAATTTCTCTAATTTAGGTAAACCTTGTACCACTTCTGTTACTTTAAATCATATTTGGTAATACACAAGTCAGTCACTGTGTTTCTAGCATATAGAAAATGTACTGTTGGTCAGATATCTTGAGGTTTTGGAATATATTGCAAGCTTTACACAGGACAGCAAAAATAAATATGTTGGGCCAGTCTGTGAAATGTACAATCCCATCTTTCAGTAAAACCTGTCAGAGAATGTTATTTTTCTAATTTTAGGATGATTTGCAATAAAATATCCTAAGTCAACAAAATACTTTTAGTAGGCATTAGGCTTTAGAGTAACTCTTAGGTACTGTGTAAAAAAGCATTGTGTTAATTAGCATATCTATAAATAATAGCTGAATACTGCTATAGAAAGAGCACTGAACTGAGAATTTGAAGATTGGATTTTCATCTGGTCCTGTGATGCTTATCAAGCATTTTCCTTAGCCATTGCTGAACCTTTCTGAATTCTGCTTTTTCCAACTCTAGGGACTTGAAATTGAAAATCTAGAAGGTTATTACCAACTCTAACATACTTTCATTCTCATTCATTTCACTTTTTCCATGCTGAGAGTGTAAGGGATAATATACAGACCAAATAGAGCGTTTCATAGAGATTCATGAACTGTGGATAATGTAATAACTCCATCTGGCTTTGTGTAAATCAAAGCACACAATAATTACTTAGTTTCTTGAAGAGAGTCCTGGTTCTTATTAATAGGTATAATCATTTCACTGGAATTTATGGGGGAAAATGTAAAATAATTTTATCAATTGTTATTTCAGTGCAGAATGCTTAGTGTACTGTTTTTAATAACACTGTTATAGGATTAGTACACGAACCATAAACCTAAATTAACAAACTCTTACTAAGTAATTCAAGCTAAAACAACACTTTATGTGTACTATATGTATTATTATATTTTCTTTTAATGTCTACTTACATGTTATCTTGGTTCTGGAGCTGCCCCTAGAAATGGGAATACCAACATGTTAACTCTTTAGAACCCCTTCAAAGAACTTTCCAATGAAATCAGTCAGAACAGATAATACATTTATTGATGAGATCAAATCAGAAGGAATGAAAAGGAATAAAAACCACAAGGCCTGGGTGACTACTGCTGCTTGACCCAGAACTTCAGATTGGGTATTTCAGTGACTTTTTAAATTGTATGTTGTGGCCTTCTCAGTTTTAAAAATAGGATATTCAATAGGAGATCATTTGTGATATTCTTATAACTCAACTCAGAAAAAATTCAGACTGGAAATAATGGCATCTGGAAAATTATTGTAAGAAGTTAAGTGAGTTATAACTAGAGAACAATAGAAATGAATTTTATGGGGCTTGCTAAAGCATTGAAATGTAAAGGGTGAATGTTGCTTTCAATTGTTTATATGATATTGTGACATCTTGGAAAGGGCAAGGCGAGTTGTTTCACAAACTGATTGCTGTGTGATTCTAATTTTATTGGAAAGAATAAAGGCACCGTAAAGATTGGAGGAATTAACTTCACTTGGGAAAAAGCACTAAAGGGTTTATCGACATAGGTCTTCTTTACACAGTAATTGGCCAAAACTTAGTGGCGTTGGCAAACCAAAGTGCAGTGAAGGCTGGAAATGTAGTCTTTAGTCTATGCAGGTACTTGCTAAACTAAAAATCAGGGATTTTATTACTAAGAAAGAGGAGAGGATAGAAATGTGTTACAGCCAGAGGTCTCTGCTATAGCATTCAATCATTTGTTCATTTGTTGGCATTCGTATGTTGATTCATTCATATTTTGCTTAGGACTGGTGAGCTCAAGATTGTGCTCCCAACATGTACAACTTTGTTAAGTTCAGAAATGGAACTCCCATGTGTGCCCCGGGAAATATATTCCATATCTAAACCAATCTCAGCTTGCCGGTAGCAAGACTGTTCTCCAGCTTTCCTTATGGTTGTGATCCATTTCTTGGTATGCCCATTGCTTTCAGTTGCCTCTTAGTGTGTCCCTCTCCCCTTGCTTCCCTTGAGATAGTGCCCATTATGTGGGCAGGGAGCCCAGAATTCATTTTTCCTTCTGCTTGTTTTCCACGACTCTAGAAACAAGCTGGGGCTCATTTAAATGAATGCAATATCATAGAAATGGAATGCATGGAGAAGAATAAAGCTTGGACAGGAGATCTGAGTAATTGTATGGCTCAACTTGAATTTCTTGGAATTGATTTTGAAGAAAGGGCTGAAAGTTCTATTGTTTAAGGCTTTAAAAATTTCCTAGGACCTCATAACATATTTATTCATTTAACAAACTGTAGTACAACATCTACTAGGTTTGTATGCTATGAGTTGAGTTGAGCATGCAGAGATATGTATGATGGAGCCTCCATCCTCAAGGAGCTCCAGGGCAGTGGTTCTGCTTCTGGGGAGAATTAATTGGAGGTGGTTGTTGTTTAGTCGCTCAGTCATGTCCGACTCTAGCCTGCCAGGTTCCTCTGTCCATGGGATTCTCCAGGCAAGAATACTGGAGTGGATTGCCATTTCCTTCTCCTGGGGATCTTCCTGACCCAGGGATCAAACCTGCATCTCCTGCATTGGCAGGTAGATTCTTTACTTCTGAGCCACCAGGGAAGCCCTAATTGGAGGCGGGGGAGGTTTATCTCACTTTATGTCCCTCACTCTGAGTGTGGGAACCAGACACAAGCACAGATCATTATGATATTTTGGGAAGACGAGGCAGGGAGTGCCCTACTCTGTCTCTGGTGGCAGAGGGTGGTGCCAACAAAGTCATCCCAGAGGAGGTGGGTTTTGAACTGAGTTTCTAAGGATAAATGAGACTTTTCTATGCAAAAGTATGGTGGAAGGAAAAGGAAGCATGAATTGCAGAAGCAACATGCAAAGTCATGGGAAGGATGACGATACCTCCTTTGGGAGAGCAGAGAAGAGAGTGGGGCAGAAACCAGCACAGAACAGGGCAAACCCCAACACTTAAAGAGAAAGATGGAGAGAAGGGGCAGAGGAACCAATAAAAGTGAAAAGGGGCAGCAATGTTTAAAAGGCATGGAGAAGGTCACGCTCCTGGAAGTCAAGGGAAGAGAATGTTTTCAAAGGAAGGGGTAACTGGCTGCAACAGATAATTCCTGATCAGGTTGAAAAGGTGGGCAATGAAAAAGAAGCTGCAAGCCAGCAGTCAGGATGACATTAGTGACCCAGGCTGTTTGGTTTGGGGACTGGTGAAGAAGGAACAAGTCTAGGGTGAGAATAGGGGTTGATGGCATCAAGGCTGCCAATGCTGGTTTGGGAGTGACGGGGGGGCGGGAAGAGAGTGGAGAGCAGAGAGCAGACCTGGTGAATCAGGAGCTGGTAGGGTGAGTGTCCAACAGGCGGACACAGTGGCAGCCGAGGAAAGATGCAGCTCTGCCTGTGGCTCATTCCAGGTGAGGAAGCTGAGCTCGACTGTGTCTGACGGCCTTGGCTGTCACTGTGGATCGGAGGTGAGGCCACCTGCTCACGTGAGGCAGGTGAAGCTGCTGCAGGATGCGAAGGGAGCCTGAACTCTCCTTTTCCCCGACCCTGCAAAGACATTTCATATCACCTTTTCAGCCCACTGGCTGCCCCACAGCCTGAAGTAAACTCTCACAGCCTGAAATAGGAATTTTAAATAAGACATAGACATTTTAAGATGTCTCGGTGTTTGCCATGTTTCCTCAGCGTCCAGTGAGAAGGAGAACACGCAGCCCTTTGTGGTCCTGCCCAAGGACTTCCCGGTGTACCTGTGGCAGCCCTTCCTCAGACACGGCTACTTCTGCTTCCGGGAGGCCGCCGACCAGAAGAAGTTCAGTGCGCTCCTGAGTGACTGCATCAGACATCTAAATCATGGTACGGCGCGGCTGCCCGCTGGTCCCCGCCGGGCTGCCTTTTCTCGCTTGGCCTGGTCAGTCAGCTGTAGAGTGATTTCTTGAAAGAGCCACAGATGGTGTTGCCTTGGGGAAGGAGAGGGAAGCTGAGCAAAGTGTGCGTTTCGTACACAAAGAGGGCAGTCGATTTGCTAGCTGCTTAGTCTGGGCAGGGTGTGCTGCGTGTGTGTGCTTGCGTGCCAAGTTGCTCGGTCATGTCCAATTCTGTGCAACCCCATGGACTGTAGCCCGCCAGGCTCCTCTGTCCATGGGATTCTCCAGGCAAGAATACTGCAGTGGGTAGCCATTTCCTCCTCCAGGGGATCTTCCTGACCCAGGAATCGAACCCTCGTCTCTTATGTCTTCTGCATTGGCAGGCAGGTTCTTTACCGCTAGTTCCATCTGGGAAGCCCAGGGCAGGGGAGCCTCAGTGAAGCAGGACATAGAGTAGGTGTCTGAGGGCCCGTGTAGGCAGAGCACCATATTCATGTATACGATTTTGAGTATAATGCCTCCTCCTCCTCTTCTGTCCTGATTGTTTTTTTAAATATTTATTTTAATTTTATTTATTTTTGGCTGTGTCTTCGTTACTGCACATGGGCTTTCTCTAGCTGCGATGAGCAGGCTTCTCACTGCAGTGGCTTCTCTTGATGCAGAGCACAGACTCTAGGCATGTGGGCTTCAGTAGTTTCAGTGTTTGGACTTAGATGCTCCGTGGCATGTGGCATCTTCCCAGACCAGGGATAGAACTGGTGTTCCCTGAATTGCAAGGTGGATTCTTAACCACTGGACCACCAGGGAGGCCCCTGTCCTGACTTTTAAAAAATCTCAATGACATCAAGAATGAACCAGTTATCCCTACATAAGAATCACCTGGAAAACTTGCTGAACAGAATTTTTTGGTTCCACCCACAGACATTCACTGGGTCTGTGGTGGGGCCCTGATTTTGCTTTTCTAACAAACTGCCGAGAGATGCTGATATTGTTGGTCCACAGACCACACTTGGCGTGGCATTGCTTCAGACCATGTTGCCTCTATATACCGATTTAATTGTTATGTCTGTAATAAAAAAGACTGCTCATTCTGGTATGTGAGATTTTTGAAAAGTTGATATGAATACTGGTTTTTCTGGACTCCACAAGGCCTTCTGTTACAGATGATTGAGCTCTTTGTCATTTGGCAGTTGGAAAGGTAACCAGTAAAATGTTATTGAGAGCTTACTCTGTGCCAGCCTCTCTAAAGGTATTAAGAACAGAACAATGAACCATGCAAATTCCCTCTCTCTGGGGTCTACATTCAAACAGGAAGGAGGGACAAACACATGCACCAATTCAGAAGACAACCTGATGGTTGTCAAAGATATATGTTACAGAGTAACTGGAAGTTGTTGCACTGGGAAGAATGGAGAAGGCTGGTTAGAGGAGGCCTCTCTGGGCAGGTGACATTTGAGTTGAGTCACCTCATTCTTCTGTGCCTTTATTTCCTAATAAAGCTAATTGCACTGTACACTTTGGAGAAGGAAATGGCTACCCACTCCAATACTCTTGCCAGGAAAATCCCATGGACCGAGGAGCCTGGTGGGCTACAGTCCATGGGATCGCAAAGAGCCAGACGTGACTGAACAACTGAACACACACACGCATTGTACACTTACTTTAAAGTTCTGAGGTTTCCCTGAGAGTGTCAGTTCCACAGAGCAAAAGTCGCTAGTGATGCTTCTCAACCTGTTCTTGATTTTAGCTGGTGTAGTGATAGAAGGCTAATGGAAAAAGTTAGTGTCGCTCTATTTTGCTATAGCAATTCTGAGTAACATTCGTCATAATACTGGCTCATAACTCATTAGGGATTTTATAGAAATGTTACCCTTATTGATATCTTGCCTTGTGGTTTTGATGTTTTAGAGAGCAGAGAATTGCCCAGCACTGCCTGCACCATCTACTCATTTTTTCGATTCACCTGCCCATCTGTGTGCAGGGCCATAGTCTAGTATGAACATGCCGTTGGCACTGAACACAAGAGCCATGAAGTTTCACTCAGCAGAGAATGTTCTCTACCCAGCCAGATGGGGCTGGCTTCTTTCTCCCTCCATGTACATAATAGGAATTTCTCTGGGGAGTTTTTGGAAGCATTGTAAGCCTGCATTTAGAGTCCATTTATGGAAGATATCAGTCGATTCAAAACCCCAGTCTGCTCTCCAGTATGTTATCAAAGGCACTGAGATAATGAGGTCTAGTCACATGGCCCTAGTTCTTCTGTGTCACATTCCTCTGTGCAGAAAACTCACTGAGGTTTTCTGCAGACTTAGCGTGACTTGGCAGACCTTTCTGCGGCTCCCGTCAGAACCAGAGACCTTCAGAACATTGCAGAGAACTGTTCTTGATGGCAGTGGGCCAGTGAGCCCATGGATCGCTCCTCTCCTGCCTGTTTCTTTGTTTTTGACCACACTATATACCACTTATCTTTACTGAGTCACTTTTTTGGGGTTTCAATCTCTCCCTGTTATTCTTTGTAGGATCTTGAGTAAACCATTAAGAGATTTCACAAACTCCCAGTTAACCATTATTTTTTTCCATAATTACCTGAAGAGTTTAGAAATAGGTATCAAATGAATGCTGTGATAGCACCAGGAACCCTGAAGGGGCTACGGAGAGCTTGCTGACCTCCATCCCCGGGCGACTGGGGTCTGGGCTGTACGCTTGTATTGTCGATGGGCTCTCAGGCCAGGACGTGCCGCTGCTGAGAATTAGGTCTGAGATATCCTAGCAGCATCATTGATCCATCCATTCACAGGTCCTCAGGGATCTTTGTTCCCTAGTTTTATTGAGATATAATTGACATATAGCATTGTTATTAGTTTCAGGTGTACAATGTAATGTTTTAATATATGATCATTGTAAAATGATCAGCACAAGTTTAGTTAACACCTGTTAACTCAAGAAGTTAACAGAATTTTTTTTTTATGAGATCTTTTAAGATCTCTTCTCTTAGCAACTTTGTAATATACAATACAGTATTGTTAACGATAGTCACCATGCCGTATAGTACATCCCCTGATTTTATTTTATAGCTGGAAGTTTGTACATTTGACCCCCTTCATTCATCCTACCCCCATCTCCTCTGGAAACAACCAATCTGTTCTCTGCTTCTATGAGTTCAGTTTTTTTTTTCTTTTTTTTTTTTACGATTCCACATGTAAGTGAGATTGTACAGTATTTGTTTCTCTCTGTCTGACTTATTTCACTTAGCATAATGCCCTCAAGAGATCTTTCAGGGAAGATCATCTCATTACCTTCGTGGTGAGTTCCCCCCCAGGATTTCTGTCACTTGGTGGGGTGGGGGGGTGGTCCCAGGATACCTCCTGCTGTGCTCAAATTCCCACCACACAGTCCAGGCCACTCACCCTGGGTTCAGACTGGTCTAGGTACCCATGTCCATTCATCCTGAACCTGGAACCACTTCTTCTGTTCCTGCTTATGGAGGGGGTTTGTCCATATTTAACCCTGACAAAGGGCCTGATTACACCCTTGGATTACACTACTCTTGGACAATAAGGCTATATTCCAAGGCAGGTAAGAACAAGTAGAGAGCTGTCTGTTCCTCTTTCCTTCAAGAGACAGTGCTTGCTTTGGGTGCCTCAAAGATTATTTACACTCCTAAGAAGCACAGAGGTATGTGTGTATGTGTGTGTGGTTGTTATTTTTTAAAATTTTTATTTATTTAAATATTTACGTATTTATTTATTTATTTTTGGCTGCATTGGGTCTTAATTGCAGCATGCGGGCTTCTCTCTAGTTGTAGAGTGCAGGCTTAGCTGTCCACAGCATGTGGTATATTAGTTCTCAGTCCAGGAATTGAACCTACATCCCCTGCATTGAAAAGCAGATTCTTAACATCTGGATCACCAGGGAAAGCTCTGTTGTTTTTATTTTTGACACTCTTTCATTGAGCAGGCATAAGAAAATTCCACAAGAGTAATCTTTAGCATCCCCCTTCCAACACACTGGACTAAATATGAAGCCCATTGTGGGAGGGGAAAAGGGGAGGAGAAATTTCCCCTTTAGTTCTTTTGGCTGGCAGTTAAAATAACACAAGATAGGTTAACAGTAGAAAACCAAATGTATAACCTGTGGATGGGGAATTCACTTAAGTATGAAGAATTTCAAAGATAGCAAGATATGGTGAGATTTATATATATTCTGGACTATGGAGAAGGAAGTGGGGGGTCTGAGGCTTCAAAGGTAATTCAGGGTTCTAAATTCATAACAAGCTAGAAGCGTTAATATTTGGTGAACAAATGTTTGCTGGGCCATACAAAGACAGTGAAACACACCCATCAACAGAGGAATGGATAAAGAGGATGTGGTACATAAATACAATAGAATATCATGCAGCCATCAAAAAGAATGAAATAATACCATTTGCAGCAACATGGATAGACCTAGAGAGCGTCATACTGAGTGAGTCAGAGAAGCAGAAATATCCCTTATATGCAGAATCTAAAAGGACATGAACAGATGAACTTATTTACAAAACAGAAGCAAACAGATTCACAGAGAACGAACTTATGGTTGCCAGGGGCAAGGAAGGGGAGAAGGGATAGTTAGAGAGTTTGAGATGGATGTGTATTCATACTGCTATATTCAAAATGTAGAGCCACAAGAACCTATTGTATAGCAATAAGAACTGCTCAGTGTTATGTGGCAGCCTGGATGGGAGAGAGGTTTGGGGGAGACTGGATACATGTATATGTATGGCTGAGTCTTTTTGCGTCCACCTAAAACTATCATGACAATGTTAATCAGCTATACTCCAATACAAAGTAAAAAGTTAAAAACGACCGTGGGACACAGAGAGGACTTTGATCAAAAGGCTTTACTAGGTTCCTCTCTGTCTACCACACCTAATACTTTACTACACTTATCTATGGTGATATCTTCTTTCTAGGACAGTCCGCCTACCTAATTCTTTTAGTCAGTAAAGGGGAAGTTAAGAGGCTCTTCCTGAATCTTTTGGGGCTTTGATTATTTTCAGCTCAAAAGGATCCTCATACTAGAGTGGCACAATTTGGGCCGCCACTACATAATCAGTCCCATCACACGACACGTGCCTCGAGCAATTGCTCTTCTCTCTCCTTTTGGAATCTTACTGCAGTGCCTTGTCCCAGATGGGAGAAGTCAAGTGTTCTAAATGCCCACTGCTCCAAAAATGAGACTTATATAAAGCCAAGATGTTCTAAGACAGTCCTGTTGTCCAAAATTCTATTCATAATTGTAGTTTGCAAAATATGATCCTTGTATTTACAGAGATGTTGTCATTGTTCAGTCACTCAGTAGTGTCTGACTCTTTGCGACCCCATGGACTGCAGCACACCAGGCTTCCCTGTCCTTCACTATCTTCTGGAGCTTGCTCAAACTCATGGGCCATTGAGTTGGTGATGCCATCCAACCATCTTGTCCTCTGTTGTCCCCTTCTCCTTCTGCCTTCTATCTTTCTCAGTATCAGGGTCTTTTCCAGTAAGTCGCCTCTTCACATCAGGTAGCCAAAGCATCAGTCCTTCCCATGAATATTCAGGGTTGATTTCCTTTAGGATTTACTGGTTTGATTTCCTTGCTGCCCAAGGGACTCTCAAGAGTCTTCTCCAACACCATTGCAAAATATGGTCCTTGTAGTTACAGAGTTGTAGTTAAAATGATTAGCATACATAAAGGGTTATACACATGCAATGTGGAATAATGATCATTATCAATGTGAATTCTGTCCTTCCAGCTCAGGAAAATCATTCCTTGGCATAAGAATTTTCAGGAAGGGGGAAAAGTGTTCCTGGCAGGAGGAATAGGATTTGTTGGGGCTGGAAGAGAGTCAAAGCATAGACTATTAGAGGAACTGAAAGAATTTCATGTGACTGATGCTCAGAGAGGAGAGAGATGCCAAGTGAGGATGGAGAGATGGAGTCAGACTATAAAGGGCTGTGTGAAGCATATTAAGGGATTTGCACTTTATTCAAGTACCAGTTGGAAGCCATTGAAGGGTTCCAAGCACAGAAGCAACTCAGTCATATTTTCATGCTAGAAAGGTCACACACACTGGCTACTGTGTGGGCAGCGGATGGAAGGTAGCCACCGGGATGCCAGGAGGCCACTTAGGCAGCTTTGGCAGGCAATAGATAGTGGTAGCTTGCACCAACGAGGTAGCTTGCCACAGTGGAGGTGGCAAGAGGTGGATGAATAAGAGAGATATCCAGAAGTAGAATCAACAGAACTTAAGGATAGATCATGTGCAGACCGAGGCGGTGGGAGAACCCAAGGAAGATCTCCAGCTTTCTGCCTTTCTCTGAGATTGTAGGCACCTTGTGTGAAAGAGGAGTAGGCTTCAGTGACTTCCCTGGTCAGCCAGTGGCTAAGACTCCATGCTTCCAGTGCAGGGGGCCTGGGTTCAACCCCTGGTTAGGCACTTAGATCCCACATGCCCCAGTTGAAAGATCCCAAATCTTGCAACTAAGACCGAAGATCCTACCTGCTGCCCCTAAGACCTGGCGCAGCCTAATTAATTAATTAATTTAAAAAAAAAAAAAGAGGAGCAGTTTCCAGGGGAAGTTTGTGTTAAGTGTTGCAGGTGTTGAGCTGGGGAAGTCTAGGGACATCCAGGTGAGAGAGTCTTGTAGACGGATGCCCGGACAAGGCTGGAGAGCAGGAGCACAGTCCCGAGTGCAGACACAGGTGGGAAGTCAACAGACTGCACGTGGTCATCGAAGCCACGACTAACCTTGGAGCGAGGATATAACTTTTGAGCTCCTCGAAGACAGAGGAGAAGCTGTTGACTGCAGGCCTGGCACCTGGCTCTACAAATATATCCCCCCTCCATCCTCAGGTATGGTTGCAAATATGCCCATGGAGGGCAAAGTATGGGGAGTGTGTTGAGGTAGCCTACAGATGTTTGCACCCAAATCTGTAAACATTAATGCAAAATAGGTGGGTGATCTTGTGTTAAATACTAACTTCACTCGCTACATGGTTCTGTGATTTTACCGTTGAACATTTAAGCAACGTGTTCATTAGGAATACCAAGTCCATGTGAAATTCAGTAACTCATTTAGGCTCTCTGACTCCCCCACTCAATTGCCAATGTCTCTTCTGTAGTTTATTTCAAGTTCACTACTACCAACCTGCTTTGGACTCATAAAAAACATTCTAAGAGGCTTTCAGCTGATTTTACTTTTCACAATTACTTCCATCTCCTTTCACGTGTAATGGTCAGATAAATCATATTTAAACACAATTGTTTTTATTAAAAGCCTTCAATGGCACTGCCATTTTCAAAAAAATGAAACACTTTATTCCAAAGAGACTGGTTATGTGTGCTTGATTTCCTCCTCTTCTCAAGTACAAGCTTCTTCTCCCCCAACCTTGCTGCCCTACCACTCCCACCTGCTTTTAATGGAAGCTTTACCTAGACATTTTGGACCTTCTCATACACCTGAAACATTTCATTCCTCACCTCTTCACCTCTCTTGCTCCTTTAAGAACAAGCTTCAGACTGACCCCTGCCGTGAAGGCCCCAAAAGTAACTTCACTTGTGTCTATTATGTGTTCCAGTGATTGGATGCCCACGGCGTTCATTTTCATGTCTGGGTGCCTCGTTCTCTAACTCCATTGTAAATTCCTAAAGGTAAATCTTGCACCATCCTGTGCACTTCTGTGCACATGCATGCTGAGTTGCTTCAGTTGTGTCCGACTCTGTGCAACCCCATGGACTGTAGCCTGCCGGGCTCCTCTGTCCATGGGATTCTGCAGGCAAGAATACTGGAATGGGTTGCCATGTCCTCCTCCAGGGGATCTTCCCGACACAGGGATCTTCCCAACACAGGGATCGAACCCACGTCCTGCATTGGTAGGTGGGTTCTTTACCACTAGTTCCACCTGGGAAGCCCTTGTGTCCTGCCGTGCTCAGGTAAATATCTTGTGTTTCTTAAAATGGTTCAAAGACACTAATGAATTAACAACAAAAGTAAAGCTGATTTCAGAATTTGTGTGATTTTTAGAGATGATAATTATAAATGTGGTTTGGCCTAATTCATGAATATACTGGCATGAGTAAGTGAAGGAATTGTCAGTATAAAGCATAAAGGATTTGAGTAATAAAGGAGTCACACATTAGGGCGTCATCACTGGAAGAAGGTGATTCTGGAACAAAGGTGGAATGCTGGCAAAGTTTTGCTCAACGGTACTCTGCTAGCTTGAAGAACAGCCAGGACTGCCGCTACACAAACACCAGTTGCTGTCATCATAAAGAGGGCACAGGAGAATATCTGGGAAGCATAAGGGCCCCTGCATTGGAAAAGATAGTATTAATATATAAAAAGTCACGTCTTTCTTGATGAAGAGAACACAATTATGTAAAGACACTTTGCAAGCTTCTGCTTTAACTGGGACTAGTTCAATCACGTATTACATTTATGTCATCCAAGGGTGTGTGTGATGGAGTGAGTTAGGCTGAATGTGGAACTGTAATAGTGATTAAACTTTGGAATCAGTTGCTGTCAGAGTTGTATGCCTTGAGCTCTTATCCCAGAAATCCCATGTCAAATCAAATGCCTGTGTTAGATTGGATTTTGACACTTGCACATTTTAAGTGTTCAATTAATGCTGCTGAATTAAATTGAAGCTTAAAACAGAAAAGAGTCATATAATTCAAATTAGCTAGAGCAAATCCTTTTTGGTGTGTTTATTTGAACACCCATCACCACTTATGAAACAAGTTTATTACTTGAGGGACTAAGTGTCTGATATGGGCATCAGTCAATTTTAACTGAAAATATATAGTGACTTTTCCTTTTGATATTTGAAAACATATTTCTGGTTTTATGGCGTGTGCTTATATTTATATACACACATATCTATGAATTAGAGAATTCTAACTGTGCTTGGGGACCCTAGGTGACTCAGTGGTAAAGAATCTGCCTGCCAAGGCAAGAGATGTTAGAGACGAGGGTTCCATCCCTGGGTCAGAAAGATCTCCTAGAGGAGGAAATGGCAACCCACTCCAGTGTTCTTGTCTGGGAAATCCCACAGAGGAGCCTGGCGGGCTATAGTCCATAGGGTCGCAGAGTTGGGCACGACTGAGAGGCTGAGTACACATACACACAGTGGTGATTGGACTCTTTTGGACACTTTACTACAAATGAATGATGTTTGGACATAAATGAAAGTACATTTTTTATAAACATCTCTTTGAATGTTTTTACTTATAAAAAGAATTTCATTGTCCACATTTGTTTCAATGCATTAAAACCTCTAGTGTTGTAAGCAAAAATGTTTGCTAATTACTGTAGACATCAATTTCCAGTTTTCATAGACTGTCCCCAACAAAAAATTTTAAAGGATTCTCTCTGCTTGGAGACTGGTCTCTTCTTGACTTAGTGGCCATTTGCCTTACACAGGTAATACTCAACGTATTCTAAATATGTGACATTCGTATGTGAATGTCATTTTTTCTTAAGACGTTATCATTTCCCCCTCTCTGACCCTTGTTTACTATTCATAAAACTCTAAATTTGGAAAGGATCTTAGTGATCACCTGTTGCATCCCTTCAGAGTTATAAGGATCAGATAGTAACTTACTTGTCCAAGGTCACAGCTAGTGAGTGGTAGAAGAGCAGTTGTCCTGACACCTAGTCTTTGACATCTCAGTTAAACATACCATGTTGCCTTTTCAACATTACTTTTAAAAAAAGTTATTTACTTATTTATGGCTGCTCTGGGTCTTCATTGCTCCGTGCGGGCTTTCTCTAGTTGCGGCAAGCACGGGCTACTCTTCTTTGTGGTGTACAGTCTTCTGATCGCAGTGGCTTCTCTTCTTGCAGAGCACAGGCTCGAGGCGCGAGGCTTCCATAGTTGCAACTCTCAGGCTCAGTAGTTGCAGCTCGTGGGCTTAGTTGCTCTGCGGCACGTGGAATCTTCCCAGGCCAGGGACTGAACATGTGTCTCCTGCATTGGCAGGCAGAATCTTCACCACTGGACCACCAGGGGAATTCCTTCGACATTACTTTTTAAAAGAATTTTTCATCTTTCAGTCATTCAAAGCACATTACTATTAAATCAAGTTGCTCTTGTGACACATTTGCATGGTCCAAACTGAGACTTCCCCAGAGGTCATCTGAGACCGGGGATATGTCTGGTTTCTTGATAAGTAGCACTATCTGATACCTTGGTATTTTGTCCACCAGCTAAATGACTATATTATTTAGTTTAATTATGCTTGGGAAATAAAATACTTGTCAATGTAGCTGTTTACTGGTTAAATTTTGTATAGTATAAAATGCAAACCATATATGGTTTTATACAGTTTAAATAAAAATTCTGATTTGTAAAGGCTTGTGAAGACATGGGTTGGAATACTTTAAATGTAATAAATCTAAAATAAGCCAGACAGAGAAAGACAAATACTGCATAGCATCACTTAAATGTGAAATCTGAAAAACGTCAAAGGATAGAAACAGAGGAGAAAAATGGTTGCCAGTGTTACAGGGTATGGGAAATAAGGAGATGTTGGTAATAGGGTACAAAGTTTCAGTTATAAGATAAAAAGGGTCTGAGGATCTAATGAAAACGTGGTGACTGAAGTGATAACACTGCGCTGTGTAACGAAATTTGCTAAAAGAGTGAAACTTAAATGTTCTCACTGCCCCCCCCCCACCCAAGGATAAATACATGAGGTGATGAAAGTGTTAATTAACGAGATGGGTGTAATCCTTTCACAATGTCTATGTACAGTAAATCACCATGATGTACATTTTAAATGTCTCATAATTTTATGTCAACTATATCTCAATAAAACTGAAATACTAGGTCTCAACATGTTTTATTCATATTATGTATACTTAAAGATTTAGTTAAATCACTTGAACCTCTCAAAGAGTTGGAGCCAACTAACTTGTGTTAGTCACTCAGTAGTGTCCAGCTCTTTGTGACCCCATGGACTGTAGCCTGCCAGGCTCCTCTGTCCACAGAATTCTCCAGGCAGTCATACTAGAGTGGGTAACCACTTCCTTCTCCAGGGGATCTTCCTAACCTAGGAATCGAACCCAGATCTCCTGCATTTAAGGCAGATTCTTTACCGTCTGAACTGCTTAGAATCAGTCCAGATCTAAGAGTTGGACCTGAAAAAACAGGTCTCCATCAGAGACCAGAATAAACAGAACTGCTCCTCTCAGCCATTGAGCATTTATCACCACCATTATGTATATATATATAGTCTTTGGTTCATTTGCTGTCTAAAGCTGTGTTTCCATTGAACTACTGTTGAATATTTTTTTTGGCCTGTCAAACACACACTATAGTTTCAGTGAAACCACAGATTCTTGCCTACCTTCCCCCTCCACTTCCAGTGAACCAAGTAGTTATTTTGGTATGAAAGTCTAAAAATTGTGTTATTACGATAGCTAAAGGCGACAAGTTAGAACAGTAATCAAAAAGATTAAGCAATCAGAGAGGCAAAGTGAATTCATGCAAAAATTTTTTGTCTGTGCTATTTGGATTGGATAAATTCCAAAATCACAGGACAGTTTTTCATGTTATTATGACTGAAAGCTTAAATAGCCTTCCAGTTTTTTAACTTGTAGATGGAATGTGGTTTAGATTGAAACAGACTTCTTAAAATGACAGAGCAAATGGTATAGTTGTTTTAGTATGTGGCTAGGGCTTCCCGGGTGACTCAGCTGGTAACGAATCAGCCTGCAATGTTGGGAGACCTGGGTTTGATCCCTGGGTTGGGAAGATCCCGTGGAGAAGGGAACGGGCTACCTACTTCAGTATTCTGGCCTGGAGAATTCCACGGACTATGCAGTCCATGGGGTTGCAAAGAGTCGGACACAACTGAGCAACTTTCACTTTCAATAGATAATCAACATTACCAAAGAACTCTATCTGGCATATATTCCAGATTTCTCTTATTATTTATTTATGGCTTCACAGGCTCTTCGTTGCTGTGCTTGGGCTTTCTCTAGCTGCAGAGAGTGGGGACTCTTTTCTAGATGCAGTGCATGGGCTCTTCATTGTGGTGGTTTCTCTTGTGGCCTTTTGTGAGCTCGAGAGCATGGGCTCAGTAGTTGTGGTTTGGGGCAGTTAGGCCCAGTAGAATCTTCCTAGACCAGGGATCAAACTGGTCCCTTGCATTGGCAGGCAGATTCTTAACCACTGGACCTCTAGGGAAGTCCCCAGGTAACTTTGAAAAATCAACATTCAGAAGAGCTTGGAGAAAATCCTCACCTGTTGTTGTGGAGTGGTGAGCTGCACTTGTCCTTCCCACCCTGTAAGCAAACTTAGAGCATATGAAATGGAAGAGAACCGTACTAGGAGAATAGAATAGAACTCATTCTGTTAGTTGTTTTGAATTTTTAAATTAAACATTGAGTAGCTATAAAAGAATGCTTATGAAACTTGCAGAAAATATAAAGAACATACAGTTACCTCTTTTATCTTAGGTGCCTCTCTCTGATCCTATTACCTTCTTTTCCCTTTGAGAAAGCACCATCCTGGATTTTGTAGTTTTATCGCATATGTTTAATCATTTTGCATGTTTTTAGACTTAATCTCATGAAATTTTATGATATCTTCTTTCACGGCTTATTTTTCCAATATTATACTCCAGTGATTCATCCATGTTATTGCTTGTAGCTATATTTCATTTTCATTGCTGAATACATTCCATTATATTAATATGCCATAATTTCTAGTATCCATTTTACTATTGATAGGCATTTGAGTTGCTCCCATTATTTATCATTAACAATGCTACTGTGAACACTCTCTGCTGCTCATTTGTAGAAATTTGCTTTTGATTTGATTTACTAATGTCTTAAGGAATGTTCATGTCTGGGGGTGTATTTGACCTGTAATCTTCCTATTTTGCAATGACAGTTTTAGATTTTGCTATCAAGGTTATTCTTGCTTCAAAAAAGGAGTTAAGAGACTGTTCGTATCTCTTCTTTTTTCCTTTTCTATATTCTGGAATAATTTAAGACTGGAATTACTAGTGTACTTTTCTACTTGGTAAAGCTTGCCTGTAAAACTTTTTAAATCTAGTGTTCTTTTGAGGGAGGGTTTTAATATGATTATTCAGTTTTTCTATTTGTTAAGTCAGTTTTAGTAGATTACAGTTTCCTAGAAATGTATCCATTTTGTTTATGATTTTAAAAAACTAGTGGCAGATAGTTGTGTATAGTATCATCATATTTTGAAAGAATGCACTCACAATGCCTCGTTTATTCTTTGTACCATCTGTACCTGTTCCCTCCTTATTTTTCATATTGCTTATTTATAACTCCTCTCTTTTTTTCTTGACTAGTCTTACTAGAAGGTTGTCAGTTTTGTCAACTTTTTCAAAAAACCAAATTTGGACTTTGTAGATTATTGTGTTATCTCTTTACTATTTTTTTAATCTCTGATGTTATCATTTAAAATTGCCTTTCTTCTGTTTCCTTGGGATTTATTTTGCTGGAGTTTTTCCCTCACCTCTACAATGAGTAGATGCTCAGTTCATTGTGATTGTTTTAAAATGCTTTGAGACTCTTTCCTTTAAAAGAAAAAAAATGTGGGTGGGGGGGAAGGGGGACCGAATTTTCCTTCTCTTGTGAGCCAGACTTAGTGACTCACTTCTCACAAATAGAAAGTGGCAAAAATGATAGTATGTGACTTCCAAGAATAGGTCACAAGAACGAATAGCTTCTGCCTGGCTTTTTCTCTTCTGGATCACCCACTTGGGAGAACCTAGTCACCGCGCAGTGAGCACACACAGGCAGCCCTCTGTGAAGGGCCACGTGGGGAGAAACTGACGCCTGCTGCCAACAGCCAGCACCAACTTGCCGGCCAAGACCTTGCAAGTGGATGCATTGCGGCCTTCAGATGATGTGACTGCAACCTCCGAGACACCTCAAGCCAGAACCACGCAGCCAGGCTTTCAAAATCCTAACCCACAAAAGCTATGAGAGAGGATAGATATTTATTGCTTTGGTTTATGCCATTAGCTCTTGGGATAATTTGTCTTGCAACAATGGAAACTATTATAAAATACTCATTAATCACCAGCCCTTCTACCCTGACCTAAGTATTTAAACACCATAAATTCCCCTCTATATATTGTTTTAACTAAATCCCACAAATTTGGGTAGACAGTGTTTTTCATTATCATTAAGATTTAAATATTTTCTAATTTCCATTATCATTTCTTCTTTGACTTATGAGTTACTTAGAATTACATTTCTTAATTTCCAAATATATATTAGTGTATGTTTATTATTAATTTCTAGTTTAACTGCCCTGTGACAGAAAATATATGATATAACCCTTTAAAATCTGTTGCACATTACTCTGTGGCTCTGCATGTGGTCAATTTTTATGAAAGCTCCATAGATAATTGAAAAGAATATATACTTAACAGTTGTATACACGCATTAGCTGAAGTGTGTCAATTACATCATTCAAATCTGTATTTTTCCTCATTATTTTTTATGCTAAATTTATCAATTACTAGGAGAGGTGTGTTAAAATCTGCCACTATGGTGATAGATGGTTTTCATTTCTATTAACTGTTGAATTATATTTTGTTACATATTTTGTAATATATATATGTTATACATATATTTGTGTATATATACACACACACACACACACACACACACACACACAACTAGACGAATACATGTTTGACATTGTTCTATCTTCCCAGTGTCTTTTATCATTATGAAATAAGTCATTTTATCTTTATTAATGCTTTTTGCCTTCAATTTTATTTTGACTGGTATTAATGTAGCTACACTTTCTTTCTCTTTAGTGCTTGCCTGGATATCCAGTTAGTAAAAACAACAGCATTTTAAATGGATCATTCATTCTACTTACATCTACTGTAATTACTCATACAGACCTACTATCTTATTTTATCTTTTCTATATAGCCCACCTTTTCTATTGCCTTTTCTCTACGTTCTGGCCTTCTTCTGAATTATTGTCACTATACAGTAGATATGTATATTTTATTTATATTCTGTTAGCTGCATAACTTCTCAAAGTCAAAAATTAATCAATAGCCTTAATTTTTGCTCAAAAAATACGGAGAATTTAAAACATTTTAACTCCATTAGTGCTCCCCCCACTCCGTACTCACTGATAGGCAGATATTGTTGACTTGAATTTTAATTTTATCTTTTTTATTTTAACCTTCCAATATATTATTGTTACTACTTTTTACAGCTTTAATGTTTACCTTATCTTTATCACTGTTTGCTCATAATTTCTTTTTATATCTCAGACCTTTCATCGGGGAGCATTTTCTTTCTTCCTAAGGTTTATCCTCCAGAAATTTCTTCAGTTTGGGATCACTTTTTCTTAGATTTTGTTTATCAGAAAATATCATTATCTTATCCTTGTTCATAAAAGATATTTTCACTACATATGAAATTCTGGTGTGGCAGTTACGCTTCTATTACCACGTTGAATGTTTTTTCTACTATCTTCTGGTTTCTACCGCTGAAGTTGAGAAATTTGCTATCAGCCTAATTGTTGTTCTTTTGAGAGTAATTTGGTTCCTTATTTTTTTTTTTTAAAGAAACCATCTCTTTGGTATTCTGCAGATTTATAAGAATGTGTCTTAGCTGTGATTTCTTGTTTATGTTGCATGAGATTTGCTGGTCTTCCTGAATCTGTGGGCTATTATTTAATCAATTTTGGAAAACTCTTAGCCATTATCTCTTCTTCTCCCTCATTCTCTGTTTATTCTCCTTTGAGAAATCTGATTAAATATAGAATATATATTCTTATTCTTTTAACCTTTTGTTCAATATTTTCCATCTTTTTTTCTGAACAGTTTCTACAAGTCTCTATTCTCAGCTGTATTTAATCAGCTTTTGTGCTGTGCTTAGTCGCTTAGTTCTGTGTGACTCTTTGTGACCCAAGGGGATTCTCCAGGCAAGGATACTGGAGTGGGTTGCCATGCCCTCCTCCAGGGGGTCTTCTCAACCCAGGGGTTGAACCCAGGTCTCCCACATTGCAGGCAGATTCTTTACTGTCTGAGCTACCAGGAAAGCCCATGTTTTTAATATTTTTTTTTAATTTTCAGTTTGATTGTTTTTCTAATCTGAATAGCCTTAAAATAGTTTCTTTCTGTTCACTCACATTTTCAATTGCTTCTTTTATTTTTAGATGCGTTAAACTTAGTATATCTTGTGTCCTGTGGTCATTGATTCCAATATCTAAGATCTTTATGGGTTGTATTCTGCTCTCATTTCTCTTCGTTCTTAGTTATGGCACCTTGTTAACTTGTGTGTGTTGTGATTTTTGGTGATAAGCTCATATTGCAGCGAGGCCAACTGAAGGTGAATTCCTCTAGAGAGGATTTGTGTTACCTCTTACCAGATGCTTGAGGGCACTGCTGGATATTTGGACCACTCAGCTAATGTGAATTTAGGCCGTAAGGGCTGTGGGGACATGCTTATGATTGTGATTTTTCATGAGGAATATTTATCTCCTTCACTTAATGCCCAGGTTTTGAGACAGGCAATTTTCCTTGTACTGGTCTAAGACCATTTGTCTGCAGGTGGTTTCTGCAATTTAATTTTGTATCTTATATGGATTTGTTACCAACTCTTTTGAATTGGGGCCCAGTGAGGGTCCTCCTGCTTGGAGTTGTTTGTGCCAATAGAATGAGATTGAGTTCAGTTCAGAAGCAAAGGAAAGCTTTATTCTTTGAGTGAAGAATGGAAAAGCTTGTGCTCTAGAATTCACACTTTCCTGGGCAGGCTCCTGGCCGGGTTGCCTTACAGGGTTCTGTCTGCAGAGAGAGGGGGTGGAGTTCTTGCCAGTTGGCTATGCAGGTGTTTTGCAACTATTATGCCAGACAGAGAAAGGCAAGCACGAATGGGGAAGATATACCCCACTGAATGCAGAGTTCCAGAGAACAGCAGGAGAGGTAAGATGTTCTTAAATGAACAGTGCAAAGAAAGAGAGGAAAACAACACAATGGGAAAGACTAGAGATCTTGTCAAGAAAACTGGATATATCAAGGGAGCATGTCATGCAAAGATGGGCTCGATAAAGGACAGAAATGGTAAGGACCTAACAGAAGCAAAAGAGATTATGAAGAGCTGGCAAGAATACACAGAAAAACTATACCAAAAAATAAATAAATAAATAAGTCTTAATGACTCAGATAACCACGATGGTGTGGTCACCCACCTAGAGCCAGACATCCTGGAGTGTGAAGTCAAGCGGGCGTTAGGAAGCATTACTGCAAACAAAGCCAATGGAGATAACGGAATTTCAGCTGAACTATTTAAAATCCTAAAAGATGATGCTGTTGCAGAGGTGCAGTCAATATGTCAGCAAGTATGGAAAACTCAGCAGTGGCCACAGGATTGGAAGAGGTCAGTTTTCATTCCAGTCCCAAAGAAGGACAAGGCCAAAGAATGTACAAACTACCTTGTAATCGTGCTCATTTCACATAGCAAGGTTATGCTAAAAATTCTTTAAGCTAGTTAGGCTTTAGCATTATACGAAATGAGAACATTCTGATGTATAAGCTGGATTTAGAAAAGGCAGAGGAACCAGAGACCAAAATTTCTAACATTTGTTGGATCATGGAGAACGCAAGGGAATTCCAGAAAAGCATCTACTTATGTCTCATTGACTACACTAAAGCCTTTGACTTTGTGGATCACAAGCAACTGTGGGAAATTCTAAAGGAGATGGGCATATCAGACCACCTTACCTGTCTCCTAAGAAACCTGTATGTGGGTCAAGAAGCAGCAGTTAGAACCAGACATGAAGTAACAGACTGGTTCAAAACTGGGAAAGGAGTATGACAAGGCTGTATATTGTCACCCTGCTTATTTAACTTATGTGAAGAGTACACCCTGCGAAATGCTGGGCTGGATGAAGCACAAGCTGGAATTAAGACTGCCAGGAGAAATATCAACAACCTCAGATATGTAGATGTTACCAATCTAGTGGCAGAAAGTGAAGAGGAACTAAAGATTCTCTTGATAAGGGTGAAAGAGGAGAATGAAAATTCTGGCTTGAAACTCAGCTTTTAAAAAAATGAAGATCATGGGGTCTAGTCCCGCGACTTCATGGAAAATAGAAGGAGAAAGCGTGAAAGCAGTGACAGACTATTTTCTTGGGCTCCAAAGTCACTGCAGACAGTGACTGCAGCCATGAAATTAAAAGACGCTTGCTCCATAGAAGGAAAGCTATGACAGCATATTTTTAAAAAAAAACAGCATTAAACCTTGACAGCGTATTAAAAAAACAGAGATATCACTTTACTGACAAAGGTCCGTATAGTCAAAGCTATGGTTTTTTCACTAGCATGCACAGATATGTGTTGGACCATAATGAAGGCTGAGTGATGAAGAGTTGATACTTTCAAACTGGTGCTAGAGAACACTCTTGAGAGCCCCAGGATACTGCAAGGAGATCAAACCAGTCAATCCCATAGGAAATCAACCCCGAATATTCATTGGAAGGACTGATGCTGAAGTTGAAGATCTAATACTTTGGCCACCTGATGCGAAGAGCCGACTCATTGGAAAAGACCCCGATGCTGGGGAAGATTGAAGGCAAGAGGAGAAGGGGGCAGCAGAGGATGAGATGGTTAGACAGTGTCATTGACTCAATGGACATGGACTTGAACAAACTCTGGGAGATAGTGAAGGTCGGGGAGCCTGGAGCGCTGCAGTGCATGGGTTGCAAAGAGTCGGACACGGCATAGTGACTGAACAACAACGACAAATGCCAGACTGAAGTGCCAGGCAGAGCACTTCCACGCAAGGCCTGCCCCCGCCACCCTGGATTGCAGTGTCCTGCACGGGGCTCCTGCACGCAGCCTGCCAAGCTGAGGTGTCAGGCGCAGCAGTTCTGCACTGGGAACTCGAATCCCAGGAGTTAGGCGCAAGACATCTGCACCCGGCCCCCTGTTGGCAAGTGACACTAGACTAAGCACAGAAGACGACGTTACACCTTAACTTACCGTCTGGATTCCATCTTGTTTATCCCAAGGACCCCAGTGGGCTTTGCCAGCGACAGATTGGGCCTTCGTTTCTGGTACTCAGCCTCCTGGGAGGCTGTGAAGAGAGTAGCTAACTGTCATTAGTTCAAAGGTTGTGAAGGCATTAGGTCTACAATGTCTTCACTTTTTTAAAAGTGACTTCAAGTCTAGACTTATGTTTTGGTGTTTTATATTAGTTTCCTAGGGCTGTTTTGGTATTGGTTTTGTATTAGTTTGCTAAGGCTGATATAACAGAGTACCGCTGACTGGGTGGCGTAAAACACCATCAATTTATTGTCTCATCATTCTGGAGGCAGGAAGATGTTGGAAGTGTTCATTCCTTCTGAGTGCCATGAGGGAAGGATCTGGGAGAGAAGCCTGGCTTCTCTCCTTGGCTTATAGAAGCATCGCCTCTATCTCTGCCTTTATCTTCACATGGCATCTTCCCTATGTACATGTCTCTGTCCAAATATCCCCTTTTGATAAGGACTGCTGCTGCTACTGCTGCTGCTAAGTCACTTCAGTCTGTCCGACTCTGTGTGTTCACATAGATGGCAGCCCACCAGGCTCCCCGTCCCTGGGATTCTCCAGGCAAGAACACTGGAGCGGGTTGCCATTTCCTTCTCCAATGTGTGAAAGTGAAAAGTGAGAGTGAAGTTGCTCAGTCGTGTCAGACTCTTAGCGACCCCATGGACCGCAGCCTACCAGGCTCCTCCATCCATGGGATTTTCCAGGCAAGATATCACTGTATTATTCTTGCCTGGATAATCCCATGGACAGAGGAGCCTGGTGGGCTACAGTCCATGGGGTCGCTAACAGTTGGAGTAAGTAAACACATGAACATCGTTGTATGAGGGCTCAGCTGACCCCAGAATGGCTTCATCTTAACTAATTTGTTCTACAATGACCTTCTTTCCAAACAAGGTCACTTTTTAAAATACTGAGGGTCAGAACTTCACCATACGATTTTAGAGGGAACACAGTGTAACTCATAACAGATTCCTTACTTTATTGCCAGCTCATTAAGGCATTTAAAAATACTATTTACAGTGTACTTTATCCAACATATTTTTATTTTCAGCCAGAGGAATGGTTACATTAGAGAGCCTACCATATTGCTAGATACCAATAGATAAAATCTGAGTGACCTTCAAAGTTAATTGTCACTAGTAGTAGTTTTACAAAGGCAGCTTTCATATTTTCCATTCATTCTGCAGCCATGTTGTATTGCCCCTGAGGTTCTGCTACTGCACGTTCCCCTCTTTGCACTTGGGAAAGAGACTCAAAAGCTAAATCTGACATTTGGAGCTTTTTCAAGTTCTGGGGCCACTTCAGGAATCAGTGTTTTGGTAAACTCTAGGTTGAATGCTCTCTACAACTATAACACATATCAGTCATGATAGTAATCATAAAGTCTTCAGTCATCATGATTTAATTATACCTTACATGCTTCAGGTAAGATGACAAAGAAATGTGGACTACATCTTAGGAAGCCTTCCATTAAAAATAGTTCGAACAATTCCTGTATATAAAGGGTCAAAAAGTCTCAGATCTCTGAAAACTTATTCAGAAGCACTTAATGGTTTAGGGTTATCCAGAGACAAGGATTTTAAACCATGTTTTTCAAAATGTGGTCCCTGAATGTCCACTTGCCCTTCAATGACCTGGTGTGTGGGGTCAGGGTGGTGAGCAGACTTAACATTTCAGACCCCCTGGCTTTACCCCACACCTACTAAATGAGAATCTCTGAGAAAAGGAGCCCAGAAATCTGTATTCTAAACCAGCATCCCTTCAAAGTTAGAGAATGGTTACTGCCTATGGTTTTCCTCTAAAATGTAAGGCATTTTGATTTAAGCAACTCAGTTTTAATTTTTCCTAAATTACATTCCTGGTAGAGAGTTAAGATTTTTATAATATGAAGTCACTATTTGAAGTGATATTCAACAAGCTGTTAAAAAACAGTGCATGGCCAGTGTGCTTAACATTTATGTGATAACACTGAACCATTTACATAGTATTTTAGTTAGGGTACTACAACTTCATAGAATTTCCTTTCTTAAAATTATCTTAAATCTAACAACAAGCACAGCTGTGATGTATTTGATTTATTTACTGAGTTTTGCATTCCCAGTGTGAGCCTTTTTCTTTTCTATTGAATTATCTAATTTTACGTAACAGCTCCTTCTGCCAAGCTTGTACCTTAAGTATGTATATATGGATGATCTCCTTTAAAAGGTGGACTGTTTCCCCTTCTGCCTGTGTTCTCTTCTAACTGTTGTATGGGAGGAAAAAGCTTTTCTCCACCCTCTTAGGGTCCCTGGCTGTGTCTGAATATTAGACTGACAAAGACAGATTAACAGGAGAAAAGCTTATACATTTCTTTAATGTAAGTTTTAAGTGACGTGGGAGCTTTCACAAGGAAATGAAGACCTGAAGAAATGGTTAAACCTGAGTGTTTTTATGCTGAGTGTGATGAAGAATGGAAAGTCATGGAAAGATATGATAGGTCAAAGAGTGTGAGCTAAGTGCAGTAGACAGAGGCTTCCTCGATGGCTCAGTGATAAAGAATCCACCTGCGGTGCAGGAGACACCGGAGACGCAGGTTCAATCCCTGGGTTGGGAAGATCCCCTGGAGGAGAAAACAGCAACCCACTCCAGTATTCTTGCCTAGAGAGTCCCATGGACGGAGGAGCCTGGTGGGCTACAGAGCATAGGGTCACAGAGAGTTGGACACGACTGAGCATGCATGCATGCATGCACGCAGTACACTGGGGACCTAAGCAAGGCCTGTTTGCATGAATTCTTCTTGGTGTCCCTCTGCCTTCGGGTTGAGGAGACTCCTTCCTCCATGCATAGGATGGACTCCTCTTCCAGGAGCAGAGGAGTCTTGGATTTTGAAAACTCGAGGTAATTTGGTGTTGCCGGTAAATGTCGAGGGCTCCCTGAGTGCTCCTTTGAGTTTGGGAACAACGCGAACCGAGATGTTTGCTTTCAGGCGTAAACCTGGTGATCCTCCAACTTGGGTGGCATCAGAATCCCCTGGAAGGCCTGTTAAAGCACAGATTGCTGGCCCCAGCTCCAAAGTTTGTGAAGCAGCAGGTCTAAGAACTGAGTCCTAAGAATTTTCTTTTCTACCATGTTCTTGGGTGATACTGATATTCCTGGTTGGCCAGACTTGGATAAGCACTGTATAAACTCGTTTAACTCTCACAAGGGTCTTAGGAGGTGAACAGCATTATCATCAGACCTTCATTTTATAGATGAGGATTCTGAGGCAGCCAGGAAGACAAGATTTTAAACGCAGACAATCTGACTCCAAAGCCCATGCTCTGTCAACACTTGCTGGACCATTGTGTCTTCTCAGTGAGCAAGTATTTATTAAGCACCTGTTGTGTGCTCATTATTTGACTAGCTGCTGTTTGAAAAATCTAGTCTAATTCTTTATTCAGACCCAAATGATCTGAGGATAGTCCCTTCTCACTGATCCATACCAGCATAGGTAATTTCATATTATCTATCTGAGAGGGAAGTGAGCTGCTGTACATTTGTTGAAATTCAGATGACAGTTAAGGAACAGAAATTCAGTCTCTTCTCTGCCTTTTAAAAAACATGGTTTACTTTTAATTGAAGGACAGTTGCTCTTTTCTCTTTTTTAAATGTGAAATTGTGCCCTGACCCAGATGGGTGTTCTCATAACAAACTGTGTACTATAAAAATGCTCTTCCAAAATCAGAGTTTTCTTGGCTTATGCAAATGTACAGCTGAGAATAATTTGGGGATATATTGGGATATATTGCAGGGGTGAAAATGAAAATTCATGGTACTTCTGTATTACCATCTCTGTATGCTTTAAGTACATAGCCTGTATATATATATTTTTTTCTTTTAACATTTTCTTTTGCTAGCTGGATTCCTATATTGGTTTTGCTGAAGGGAAGTCCTTACTTGACCTGAATTTTTTTTTTTAGTGTTTTCTTTTGGAGACCACAAATTATGCTTCAAGTGACCACCATCTGCCTGTTAGTAGGACCTTCCTATTTTAAGGGGCTTAGAAAGGGAGTGAAAGAGAAGGAAGTTGGGGAGGAGCGTTGACATCATAATACCCATTTTTGACCAAGCCACTCGCTTGGTCAAAGTTCCCTTTCCTATGGGAGATCAGGGTGCAGCCTATGCAAGTACCAACTGAGAAAAGAAAGCTAAGAAAAGAACTGAAACTTCTCTTCATTTGTATGTCCCTGTTCCTTCCCCAGTTTTCCATAGAGGGTAGAGGGTGGCACAAATGCCTGGACTGGCGATAACCAATTTTCTTCTAGTTTTGTGCGTCTAATGCCAGGGATAACTGACACCTTAAATGACAAGGTAGGCAAAACTTGAAACAAAAGACCCCTTATTGAGTAACTACCATATCCAGACCATTGTCTCAGATGCTGGGTTGGTTGGAAACCAACCTCGAACACACAGCCGCTGCTTGTGAACAAGACTCCATCGTAGGACTAGTCCATTCAATTAATAGTGGAGAGTTTGGGAATGAATTATTTTCTTCTGACTGTCAAGGACAGGTGGAATAACAGAACTGGGAAGTAGACCAGGAACATCATTTTACTTCATTCCATCTCAAGTCAACTCTTGCCCAACTTGAAGTGGTTTGGCTCCTGAGAACATGGCGGATCAACCACATGTGCTTCTATGAGACATCTTGGTCATTGTCCTTTCCTTCTTCAGTTCCTTGTGAGGAGGGTGATAGCTGAAGGTCTCCCCTCTTCTGTTCTTTTCCACTGTTTAAGACATTTAATGAGATATTTTCAAGTTGTGAGAAGCAAAATCTTCTCCAGAAAGTTATAGACTCCTTTTGGTAATTGTAATGAGTCATTCTTGCCAAGAACATAGGTGGCTTGCATCCGCCTCGCTCTTCTTATCAGAAGAAGCTTAACACACACAGAGTGAGCTGCACTTCCTGGCACTGTGTGCCCTAGTCTGAGACCACAACATTGTGCAACAAGGCCATTCATTAAGGGCATGCAGTGTTACAGCTGGGCCACTTTTGACATGTGTTGTGCAGTGTGTGTGTGTGTGTGTGTGTGTGTGTGTGTGTGTGTGTGTGTGTGCTTGCATCCGCCTCGCTCTTCTTATCAGAAGAAGCTTAACACACACAGAGTGAGCTGCACTTCCTGGCACTGTGTGCCCTAGTCTGAGACCACAACATTGTGCAACAAGGCCATTCATTAAGGGCATGCAGTGTTACAGCTGGGCCACTTTTGACATGTGTTGTGCAGTGTGTGTGTGTGTGTGTGTGTGTGTGTGTGTGTGTGTGTGTGTGTGTGGCGGGGACTACATCCCAGCTTTCTGGTTGGCCTTGCTGGCGTTGCTGTCTCAGTGTAGGTGCTGCACTGTCTATCCTTTATGCTGATGCAGGTCATCATATTTAGTGTTTGACTATAAAATAAATCAATTTACCTGCATTTGCACAGGTCAATGAGCAACATTAAAACAAAAAAGAAATTGAATGCTTGTCAACAGAAACAAGTGCAAAACTTCTATTATTTCTTCTGTAACAGATCTTGCAAACAAAACCTTCTTAGGATTGCCAGAAAGTTCTAAGTATCATTAATATCATTCATTTTGTGTTAGGTTGATGGACGTTTATAGTTGGGTTTGGTCATTATGAAATAAGTATAGGGAAGTTCCCAACATAGATGAGTGGACAGAGAAGGTGGTCTAACGTTTTCCCATTTTTGGTTCCTCTTCTGATTTCTAGATCCATAGTCAATGATTTTAAATGAACAGGGTACTACTCTACTCAAACATTTTTCTTTTTACCAGGTTAGGACTCTAAGTCACTATGCTGTAATTAAGATGTTCCTAGAAATGTGAATTTCATAATTGAAGAGAAGGGAGCAGATTTGAAATTGAAATATTATAATAGGGAGCTAACAATTGGAAATAAATGGACCGTTACACATTATCATCTTGAAATTTTATTTCTTGTCTTCTTAACTTTCCTCTAAAGAACATATCCTAGAATTACAACTCTGTTCTCACTGTCTCTTGCTTCTCTCTGCCTTAGAAATAAATCCTGCTCTAGTAGCTCTGTTGTGAATCCTTAGTTTGACTTTCTGAAGACCTTGGCTTATGTGTTATTTCCCCTGGGAAGCCTTCCTTAATCTGTCAGGGCCAGATGAAAGCCCCTCTGATTTCCTTCTTTCTGTCTGTCCATCTATCTGTCCTTCCCTCTTTCCTCCTAGTATAACAACGTTATAACATCATTGACTGCTTACTTGTCTGACTTCAAAAATTAGAAACTCCTGGAGGCTAGGCCAGTGCCTATCTACTAATGCATCTCAGTTCCAGCCTCAGGCCTGGGGTATATTAAGTAGGCACACATTTTCTTTCTTTCTTCCATTGTTTTAAACTGAGTGAATGATCTTAGGGAGGAGGTCCTTAGTTGAAATGTCTAAAATGATAAGAGTAGCTATAAAAGCTATCCAGAGTATTGGGAGGAGGGTCCGTTTTATTTGTATTAACAGCAAAGGCAATTTCCTTGGAAGACTCAGCTTTCTTCCTGGACTTTCCACTTGACTGTGTGTTATTTGCTTATTTTCCATTTCTCCAAAAGTGTATCACCTTTGCAACTTTTTCTGTGCTTTGTATCATTTATCACTTTGTATCATTCCTGTTTAGTCTTTATTCTTGGTATAGAAGAGTACTTTTGGCTTATTATTTGGATAATTGGTGAAAATCTATCTTACTAGTCAGATTTCTGACTACTAAAACTGGCCAGTGAGTGAGTGAAGTCGCTCAGTCGTGTCTGACTCTTTGCAACCCAATGGACTGTAGCCTACCAGGCTCCTCTGTCCATGGGATTCTCCAGGCAAGAATACTGGAGTGGGTTGCCATTTCCTTCTCCGGGGCATCTTCCTGACCCAGGGATTGAATCCGGGTCTCCCACATTGCAGGCAGACGCTTTACACTCTGAGCCACGAGGGAAGCCCAAAACTGGCCAGGCAAAGTGAAATTTGTTGCATTATGTTATTATTTAAATTAATGGTTTTGCTAGTTGTGCCCCTTTAAATATCCCTCCTTTTTGTTTAAAAAATTCGTTATTATTTTTGTACACCTGTTGTCATTTTGCATATAATCCTTTATAGTCATATCAGTAATTGTAAATTTACTTTCACTTTTGAATAAGTAACAACAAAAAAAGAACACAAAGAATATATCTTCACCTTCATAGACTTTCCCTCTCACATTGAACTGGCTTCTGAACCCCTATCCCATCCTGGAATAAGGGAATAACTGGAATAATGCCTGCTATGCCAAGCAATGTACTGGGTGGTTGATGTATGATCTTTCAGTCCCCATGATGATACTAAGAAGAATTACTTTTTAGCCCCATTTTGCAGATGGAGAAACTGAGACTCATGGAAATTAAGAAACTCGTTTAAGGTCACAAAGTTATTAAATAACTCAGCCCAATTCACACACAGATCTGTGTTCTTGCTGTGGCAATGTACTAGAGTGTGTTCAGAGAGGTGATGAAAAGACGAGGTTAGGAAACTAGGCTGTATGATGAGAAAACTGGACATGTGACTTCACAATGATTGAGGAAAGGAGAAAAGTCTTCAAATATCTTTTGTCACATAGAAGAAGGGTCAGACATGTTTTGTTTCGCTCCAAAGACATGTGCTTCTTATAAATGTTGGCAGTTCAGATTCTGAAATACAATTGCAGTTACTTGCTTCTAGGCATTTTATTTAATTAAAAATAGACATTGAATCTATAATTCAAAATTACTAAAAGTTAAGCTTGAAAGCCCCTGAGTGGCATCTATTATGTGCATTTCTAAGTTTGCCATCACATTTTTCTTCTACTAGAAGGAATGATCTGGAATGATCTTCCAGAATGACTGAGGTAAAGCCTCAAGTTTGTCTCTTATCTGCCAGAATGAAAACAAAAATAATCTCATCTTTTTTCTTTTATCCTTCTAAAGATAAGATCTCAGTAGTTCCAAAGAAAAATAACGTCAATTGATAGGGTAGGAAAGGGGAATTGCCTTAGTGCTCCAAGTCTTCATAAGACAGAGGGCTTTGGGCAAGTCAACTAATAACACCTACAGTATTGTAGTGATAGGTGAGGGTCAACCCCTAAACATGAAGTTCTTGGAGTTCCTTAGAGGAGGCTTGTAATATTAATTTAATAAAACCTGGTGAGAGTTTGCACACCAGCTAGGAAGTGGAGTGAAGAGGATCAAGAGATGCAGTGTTTCAGACTTATGGTTCCCAGGAGGGAAGGATGGGGAGAAAGGATAGTTGGGGAGTTTGGGATGGACATGTACACACACTGCTATAAATTAAAATGGGTAACCAACAAGTACCTACTCTTATAGCACAGGGAGCTCTGCTCAGTGTTATCTGGCAGCCTAGATGGGAGGGGAGTTTGGAAGAGAACGGATACTGGTATATGTATGGCTAAGCCGCTTTGCTGTCCGCCTGAAACTGTCATAACATTGTTCATCAGCTGTATGCCAATATAAAATAAAAAGTTAAAGAAATAAAATAATAAAGTAGTAAAAAAGAAAAAAGAGAGAGAGAAAGTGTTAGCCAGACTGGTAGGTTGACTAATCACTTTCCATCACAATATAGTGGGCAGGGGGAGAACTTAAGGCTAAATAGGCAGTACCAGGGGAAGGTCAGATTTTCTAATACTGTATACTTTGACATGGCCAAATGTTGGCATAGTACAAGGAAAGACCAGGTGGATCTTATTCTTTCCACTCCTCGAATGGTAGAATGATCTTTCAAAATGGGTGTCCTTGCACCTACAGATTAAAAAAAAAAGGTAAGAATTTGTTTTTCTATCATGTAAAAGGACGCTGGGACATTTTGATTTCAAATGGTACCATAAGACTGCATAATGCTTGTCACAGTGGTACTGGGGAAGGAGGCTTTCTGAAGCACACTAATTCTACTCTGGAACACAGAAGCAGGTGAAGTCTGAGAAGCTGCTGTCACCCTCCCTCCCTCTCTTTCTTCCTTCTCTTTCTTGCCCCCTTCTTCCCTCCCTTCCTTCCTCCTTCCCTTCCTCCCTGCCCCTCTTTCTCCCTCCCTTCCTTCTGCCAACAAATACTCACTAAGCACCTTTTTATTTCTTGAGCATTTGCTAGGTTGTGAGAATCCAATGGGATTCAAAATAGACATGACCCCCACCTTCCTAGATGTTACAAGCTAGTAATAATAACGAAAAAAAAAAATTGAGATGCATGTGTGTAAAAGATGCACCAGAACATTATAATAGAAGGACTTGATTTAGCTTGGTCCAGAGGGAAAGATACTCTGAAGGAGTAACATGGCAAATTAGCCTTGAAGAACAAACACGTGGTCTAGCACAAGATTTGGCAAACTGTGACCTATAGGCCACCTTGGGCCACCATCTGTTTTCGTGTAAAAACAGAGTCACACTGTTCACCTAGGTATCCTGTGGCTGCTTTTGCAATACTCCAGTAGAGTTGAGTAGTTGTGGCAGAGACTATATGGCCTTCAAAGCCTAAAACATTTACTATTTTGTCTTTTACAAAAAAAGCTTGTTGACCACTTGTCTACATAATACTTGAAAATAAGAGCTCTGATATTTAGTTTGACCCATGCATTTTCAAACAACGTGGGCCATAGACCTTGCATGACTGAAACACTTGTGGGCACATTTTGGAGCGGGGAACATGATGGTGTATGTCTCTTCATGAAGTAGGCTTTAAGCCAAAAACTTTCTCTGAAACTTTGCATAATTCAAGTGGATTTTCTGTTTGTGAGGAGTGTTATGACATGGTGATATGGAATCATATTATTTTGAAGTCAAATACTGGCTTCATCTTTTAGGAGCCTCTCTTAGGAGCTGTGTTACTTACCTTTATTACTCTTCAATTTTCCATCAGTAAGAGAGAGGTGCTAATAGCGCTGACCTCATGTAGTGATTGTGAAAATCACATGAGTTAATAATGCAAGAGAGTACTTCGTACAATGACTCTCATACAGTATAACTGTTTTTAAGAGAGAAAAATATTTTCATAAAATAACACATCAGTGTTTGTAATGTCATCCTATAAACAGTGTTCACAGCTTTTCATCATTTTATTTTCTCTTCTAATTAAACACTTTTTTGTCATGATGACTGAGGATAAATGAAAGTGGTGACATTTAAGTCACAATTTTGCAATGTTTAGAGTTGATGTTACAATATTTTGAAATTTTCAGCAAGTTTACAAAATTAATTTTTTTTTAGACTCTGGAAATCTGAGGGAGTTACCTACTCCGTCATCCCCATCTCCCTCTCCCAGTGCTACATTTAGGGCATGTGTACTTCCTACTGGGACTTCCCTGGTGGTTTGATCAGTAAAGAACCTGCATACAGTTCAGGAGACCCAAGTTTGACCCCTGGGTCAGGAAGATCCCCTGAAGAAGGAAATGGCAACCCACTCCAGTATTCCTGCCTGGAGAGTCTCATGAACAGAGGAGCCCGGTGGGCTACAGCCCACGGGATCATAAGAGCGAGACACGACTTAGTGACTCAGGTACCACCACCACTTCCTATTGAACTCCCCTGCTTACTGCCAACGCCTGCAGCTTTTCACATTTGTGAATGCCCATCAAGGTGTATCATCCTCCTCTTTGCTCCCTCTGCCCACAGTTCCAGCCTGTATTATCCCTGTAGCTTTAATTCCAACCCCACCCGACACCACAGTTCTTGGGTTTAATTTCAGCTCTTCTAGAAAGGGCCTATTCTTGTAACCTTTTCTTATTTTCTCTTTCTCTCTTTATCTACAGTCCTTGTTCTGACCTGTCCACTGCGCTCACCCCATCTCACCCTAATCCATTCTGCCCTAACTTTCCAGGTTTGGTTCCAATTCCTCATGCCTCCGATGTGCAGGGGCACATGGGTGCTGATCAGTGATCATCTGAAAAGCCATGAGGCGATGGGGGTGCAGCCGTGAAGGCTGATTGCCTTATGTACACCCTGCTCAGCTGTCCCTTCGCCTGCTCCGGGCCTCAGTTCCCAGATGAGCAGTGCTGGACTTCTCACCATGATGCTCAGGAGGCTGGTGCCCAGCCCTTCCTCCCCTTTCATGCCTATTTGGTGGCCAGCACTCGTCCAACAGAAATTCAGTGAACATAGCAAAGTCAACCAGCAAATGCACCATAAGTGAGCGTGCTTACCCGCCATGGTGATGGTTTCATAGCATCATAAAAATAAGCTTTGGCCTGACTACTTAGCCAAGGAAACATTTTTAAAAAGAGAACGAGTAAAACAGAAACAGGGTAGTGGAATGTATCCAGCTTCTGCTTTCTGACCCTCAGTGGTTTATTTCTATAGGCTACGTGGTTACCAGGGAAATACAGACACAGACTTGTGTTGTCAGCGGCATCAGATGATGATGCCAGGGCTGGAGAGGACCTCGGTGATCACATGCTCCACTGCTGTTGTTTGATAGAGAAGGCCACGGGGAGGCTGGGTGCCTACCCCAGGATCACGTGCAGGAAAAGCCGCATTGATAAACCTGGGTGGGCAGAGGACCAGTTTGCAGGCAGCAGGTAGTTTTAGTGAACTACATGATTTTGGAGACAAATGTTATTTCCCCCTTTTTGTTTTATCTTATTTTAAAATTCTCTCATCTCTGTCTACCCATATATAATATGTATATATACACATATATCTTTTTATAAATGCATAAATTGGCTCATATCATAAGTTCTAGGCTTTTTTGTTTGCTTTCTTCTTCCTATTCTCTTCATTGCTCTGTAAACCATATTAAAACTCTGTATCATTCCATTTTTTTTTCATATGCATGCATACATTATAGGGTTTTTGTGGTCACTGGTTTTTTTTAAATAAGACTATGTGATAAATTCTTTTCTGCCCTCGTTTTACTCAATAGGGCCTCATGGAAATCTATCCAAGTCACTTGACATAGTTATGATTCATTTGTTAGGGGCCATATGATATGTTATTCAATCATTCTCTTACTGATGGCCTTAACTTTGTCTCCTTGACCACTGTAATCTATTGTTAAATAAATATCCTTGTGCTTGAATCCTCATGTTCTTTTTTATCTGAGGCAGTGTCCAGGAGTAGGATTGCTAGGTTTAAAGCTAACTGTATTTTTAACCTGGTAAATACTTCCAGATTAAGATGAATTATAAAAATTCACATTTCTACAGTGTATGAGAGCACTCTTTTTCCTGCATCCCTGTTTCCAAAAGGCCTTTTGCTCTTTTCTGCTGTGTCAAGCTGATAGGGGAGGAGGGAATCTCCTTGAAACCTAGACTGCCCTTCCTCTGACTACCAGTGAGTCCAAACTTATTATCCAGTATTTATTGGCCTTCTTAATTTACTTTTATGTGAATTACCCATTGATGCTCTTTGACCATTTTCATTCATTCTTTTGTTCTCTACCCTCCACTCTCTATTTTTGTTATTTTCTTATAAGAGCTCTGTGTAGATATTAACTCTTTTCTATCTCTTCATTGAAAGCATTTCCCTCAAATTCATTTGTCTGTTGTCATTAACTGATTATATTATCATTAAGCTTTAATTATGATATACTTTGCCATATAAAGATATCTTATTTTTATGCAGTCAGATATATCTGTCTTTTATGGCTTTTGGATTTTCTACCTTGATTAAGATTTCCTCTGTCCCTGGATTAGATATGTAATTTTCCTTGATACATCTTAAAGTTTTTATATTGTTTTATTTTTAATGTTTAAGTCTCTGTGTGTGCTAAGGTACTTCGGTTGTGTCCAGCTCTAGTTGCCACCCTATGGACGTAGCCCTCCAGGCTCCTCTGTCCATGGGATTCTCCAGACAGGAATACCAGAGTGGGTAGCTGTTCCCTTCTCCGGGGTATTTTCCCAACCCAGGGATCGAACCTGTCCCTCTTATGTCTCCTGCACTGGCAGATGGGTTCTTTACCATCACACCACTTTGGAAGCCTGTTTAAGTTTCTAGCTGTTTGAAAATCATGTATATATATGTATATTAGTGGATAATCAATTGGGCTAGCACCATTTATTAAATCTAACCTTCCCCACTAAATAAGCTACTATCTCTGTCATATAAAATGAAATATCTATATATATACATATATATATAAGATCTTTAGGTTATCTAAGTATTCTCTTTTATTTCCCATTGATCTATTCATTCCCATGTTAATGCAATTTTGATTCTATTACAGTAGATTTTTCTTGTATGTTCTTATATCGGATAAAATGTTTCCCCTTACAGTTAATTTACATTATATTTTTCTTGATTACTTTAGGCATATCGTCTTATTTGTGAATTCACATTCACCATAGCTAATTATCCCCTAATGCCTGCTGGAATTCCAATTGGCATCGCATTGATTTATAAATTACTTTAGAAAGTGTTAATTTGTTACATGTCATATTCAGTGGAGGAGTTTACAGACTCATTTTTAAAGACCGGATTCACACTGATGGGGGTGGACGAGAGTGCTGTACATCCAAAGCTTGTTTTGTTGCGCTTTGCTTTGTTGCTCTTTGCACCTGTTGCATTTTTTACACCTTGACGGTTTGTGGCTACCCCGTGTCAAGCGAGGGTAGCATTTGCTCACTTCATGTCTCTGTATCACATCTGAGTTATTCTTGCAGTATTTCAAGTTTCTTTATTATTATGGTTATGATGATCTTTGATGCTACTATTGCAAAAAGATGATGACTTATGAACGTCTCAGATGATGGTTAGGATTTCTTAGCAGTAAAATATGTTTAAATCAAGGTAGATACATTTTTTTAGACGTACTATTATTGCACACTTCATAGACTACAGTATATTGTAAGCATACCTTTTATATGCACCGGGAAACCAAAGCATTCATGTGACTCCCTTTATTGGGATATTTGCTTTATTGCAGTGGTCTGGAACTGAACCACAGTATCTCCAAGGTATGCCTGTAATGTGTGCCTTTCGTGCCAAGTAACTCAAGGCTGCGGTTAGGATCCTGAGTGAAGGACAGGAAGGGAAGCCACTAGCTGCCGGAGACAAACCGCTGAGTGCCAGCCCCTGTCCTCAGTCCTTTGCACGGACCTCATACAACACAACAGCGTCTTGGTCACAGTCCCAAGGCCCTGCGTGCGGCCTCTTGGACTCCAAAGCCCGCTGCTTTGTACTCTCTCAGAAGCCTTAAAACCCCTTGATTTTATATCTGCACCTAATCTAAATCACAAGCCCTTTCTGCAGGTTGGTTTGAAGATTCTGTAACTCGGATCTTTTAAAAGAGGAAATGCTGTTTGGGGAGGACGGGTCGTATGTGCTCTATGTGTCGCCTCTCTGCTCTGGGTCCTGCTCCTCCCTTTGCCTTGAACACCTTGCCCCCGGCCGCTCCTTAACCTGTCCTCGTCCCCTCAGCTCCCTGTTCCAGGAAAACCTTCCCATCCCAAACCAGAGAGACTCCTTTCCCTTCTTAACTCCCATGGCCCTTGGCTTTCTCTGACAGCATTTATCACACCCTTTATTGTCTTATGGGTAATTATCTTTTCTTTGTACCACTTTTACCAAATTGAGCATCTGCCTTGTGTTTGTTTGGGGTGCTGGGGATACAGTGGTGAACAGATGGTGGAATTATCATTATTTCCTACACTAAACTTCATGCCCCCGAACCAAATCTTGTTCCCTTCTATTCGAAGAATTCTTCACAGTGACTCATACATAGAACATGTTCAACCAGTGTTTGGTGAGAGAGTGAATATGTGATAGGGATTAGGCCATGGGTGCATTGATTCTGGTTGAAATTTGATTTTTCTTGGTTCTGCATCCATCAGTTACCACTTCTTTTCCTACTTTAAAATTTTTTAAAAATATGCTGTATTTGTTGCTTTCCCTCCAAAATATCTTTGGTCAAATTTTCCCTCATTTGCTATGTTTGAAAAGTGTTTCAGTCGCTTCAGTCATCTACAACTCATTGTGACCCCATGGGCTGTAGCCCTTCAGGCTTCTCTGTCCATGGGATTCTCCAGTTAAGAATACTGGAGTGGGTTGCCATTCCCTTCTCAGGGGGTCTTCCCGACCCAGAGATTGAATCCGGGTCTCCCACATTGCCGGCAGACGCATTACACTCTAAGCCACCAGGGATGCCCTTTGCCAGGATCATTTTTCATTAAATAAATAAATATCCCTTACTGTATTTTAGGTACCATAATAACCACTGGGGATGAAATGGAGATTAAAAATAAACTTATATCAATAAAATTGGTGTTTAAAAATGGAAGTTGGGCCTATTTTCTCAAGATAGCATGTAGGCACAGTAATTTTTAATCTAAAATTATGAGCTCTAACTTGTAAAACAGGTAAAATACATTTAATGTTTGATACCTATGTTTAAATTGGTAAGTGAGTGAGCGTAACTGAATATTCTTGATTTGTGAACTCAGTGTTCATAATTAGAAAAAAATCGGGGATGAATCAGAAATAATCAATATTCCCAATCCTTAATCCTGAGGAGTAACAAACTTCTTGAAGAGTGAGTACTTCGAATATAACCCAATTTTCTTTTCTATTGTTATAAAACAAACATTTATTTTGGGCTTCCCAGGTGGTGCTCACTAGGGTATAGAGCCCGCCTGCCAGTGCAGGAGACATAAGAGACACGGGTTCTTATGGGTTGGGAAGATCCCCTGGAGGAGGGCAACCCACTCCAGTATTCTTGCCTGAGAATCCCATGGACAGAGGAGCCTGGGTGGCCCATAGGGTTGCAAAGAGTTGTATACAACTGAAGCGACTTAGCACACACACAAACATGTATTTTAAATTTAGACATTTAATTGTCCTGCCCAATCAACTAGAAGCATGTGTCTAGATGAATACTTGTACATTAATTTAATTAGAAACTGTGAATTTATGTTGATCAGGTCTATATTTGTTTATTTGACAAATGTTTATTGAGCACATACTATGTGCCAAGCACTGTTCTAGTGACTCAGATACAGCAATGAGCAAAACAAAGACCTCTGTTCTGTGACACTTTCGTTCTAGTTAGGGACCAGTGGTGGAGACAGGAAAGAATCCATAAATACAGTAAATAAGCAAATTATAAAATATGATAATAGGTAACAGGTGCTATGGAAAAATAGAGTGATTCAGAGAGTTTAAGAGTGCTGAAAGTGAAGGAGTGAGGGCAGGCTGCAGTATAAAATAAGGTTATATTAAATATGCACAGAATTAAACAAGGAGAACTACGCCTAGCCTAAAATTTAAGAAATGTGGAGTTGTAGAGTGCTATCGGAGGAGATTCAAAAATGTAAGTGTGGGATTACAAAATAAAAACTGAAAGGAGTATTAGAGATAGTTGTATTACTCAGCTTAAAAGAAAAGGTCTGGGAAGGCACAATAATGACCTTACAATGGCATTTCTAACTCCACTGAAGACGCTACTTACAAAAATGTTCTCAATTGTAACATGAGGAATGTAGGTCACCCATGAGAGAGAACTGTCTGAGAACGAAAACTCTTGTGTTCTCAAGTGTGATATATAGAAAGACTGAGAGAATGTCTTCTGAATGACTTAAACTTGATTAATTTTGATTTTTAAACCCACACATGAAATGTACTAATTAATAAGCATTAATGTTTACTATGATTAATAATGATCATAGATCTGGAATAATTTATGTGATGTTTCAGTTATTAAATAAATAAATGCTACCCTACTAATAGAGAAATGAACTAAACATGAAAAGTCCACCCTAGTTCTATGATTCCATCATGTCTTCCTTACTGGTAAAAATGCCATCAAGAACTGTGAATACTCAAGATGTATTTGCTTATAAGTAACACATTAAAAGACCCTGATGCTGGGAAAGATTGAGGACAGGAGGAGAAGGGGGTGACAAAGGATGAGATGGTTGGATGGCATCACCGACTCAATGGACATGAGTTTGAGCAAACTCCTGGAGATAGTGAAACACAGGGAAGCCTGGTGTGCTGCAGTCCATGGGGGTCACAAAGAGTCGGACACAATTTAGCGAGTGAACAACAACAGCACATCAACATAAGAAACGTGCACACATGTTTCTCTCTCTCTCATGCATTCAGAAGCTTTGGTACTTCCAACACAGGAATTGAAGTTTTCTTTTTATTTCCTCTTTCTCTGTTTTACCACAAGGGAATTACATCATCAGGCCAATTCTTCCAAATATGTTCCATGAAATGAGTTAATTACATCACGTAATTGAAGTCTATAGCAACTCCTGAGATTGTCTACAATAGGAACTGGAGACACCTAAATCCATCAAGCATTTTAGCTGTTTTTTCTTTTTTGGTGCAACATAAGAGAAGGGTGAACAATTTGCTGCTACAAATATAGCAGATCGTTGCAAGGCTGTATCCTGTTTGGAAATGATCTCATCTAATATGTCCGTTGGTGGTTAGCCACGCTAAGCAGAAGTATTATGATATGGCTCTGTTGTTAGAGAAGCCTCCAAGTTAAAGCCACAAGGATTCCTCACTGCCCATAGAGCAGGGATTATGAGTGAAATATACCGTCAAGGGTCTTCAACTCTAATCTTAATCCATATGGGACTTGTTGTAAATCATCTTATTTCTTACTTTTGTGCATTATTGTGCTCCTAGGATTGTTCTAGTAGATGAACTGTCTATGTATGTAATGATAAATTATAAAGTCAGGTTTCTTCCTTCTTTGTTGATTTAGAATAGAAATACATCTGAGTACCTCTCCCTTGTAATTGTGCTGCTTGAATACAGTTTGGGTGTGCTGTGGTCTGCTCCCTTTTATTGCCTCCTTCCTCTATCTCCACTCAGATAAACAATAGAACTTAAACCATGAAGACATAGAGCCCTGCAGTCTAACATGATGACCACTGGTCACATATGGCTACTGATCACTTGAAATATTGATAGTCTGAAATAAAATGTGCTGAATGTGTGAAATACTCAGTACATTTCAAATCTTCCTATGGAAAAAAAGAATGCAAGCTATATCATTAATAATTTTTAAAATAATTTTTATATTGCTTACATGTTTTGGATATATTGGTTTAAATAAAATATATTATTAATCTTAGCCCCCCTTTCTTTTTACTTTTATGATATGGCTACTATAAAATTTAAAATTGCATATGTGGCTTTCATTTCTACTGCACAGTGTTGGTCTAGAGTCTCTTTGCCCTCCCACTTTCCTTTCTCCTACCTTCTCTTAAGCCTTTAAAACTAGTATTGATTACTTTCCGCAGCCCAGGGAAAGGTTAGCTGCTTGGTGTGTGTGCACATGTGTGCATACATGTGAGTGCATGTGTGGAGGTGGTAGGGCTGGATAAGGAGCATAGGAAGGAAAGAGAAGGAAGCTGTGTGAAAGAGAAGGAAGCTGTGTGAACCAACATCAGTTTGAGATGCCGTCCCTTAAAGTGAAAGCTGCTCAGTCGTCCAACTCTTTGGGACCCCATGGACTATACAATCCATGGAATTCTCCAGGCCAGAATACTGGAGTGGGTAGCCTTTCCCTTCTCCAGGGGATCTTCCCAAACCAGGGATGGAACCCAGGTTCCCTGCGTTGCAGGCGGATTCTTTGCCAGCTGAGCCACAGCCACGAGGGCAGGCCAAGCGAGGAAGGAAGACTAGCAGAGCACAGTTTGGTTCCCCACCAGGCGACTTCGCTCTTTGTGTTATGGTCCTTGCTGGTGATCAAGGTCTTCTACTAGTGTTCAGCCTGTGTTCTTGAGAACTGTTGCATCTGTAATGTATTTCTTTAAAAAAAAAACAACTGAATTATGTATTTTTGGCGGCGCTGGCTTTTTGTTGCTTTGCGTGGCCTTTCTCTAGTTGCGCTGAGCGGGGCTACTGCTCGGCGTGGTGCACGGGCTTCTCATTGCTGTGGCTTCGCTTGTTGCAGAGCACAGGCTCCAGGTGCATGGGTTTCGGTAGTTGTGGCGCACAGGCTCAGTAGTTGCAGCTCCTGGGCTCTAGGGCGGGGCTCAGTGGTTATGGCAAACAGGCTTAGTTGCTCCTTGGCTCATGGAATCTTTCTGGACCCGGGATCGAACCCCTGTCCCCTGCCTTAGCAGGTGGATTCTTATCCACTGTGCCACCAGCCTAAGTCCTGTAGATGTGTTTCTGATCCATCTATGGAAAGAGAGGCACTCAACGTCTACCTGCTCTTTTGCCAACTTGGGACTACTGCTTTTGTTTTGTTTTTTTTTAATCTGTTCTTTGTTTTAATAGAAGTTGAAGCACTGGGACAATAGACTCTTCTGAATTCAAATGTAGATATACAAAAAGCACAGAAGCAAACACAGTTTCAAGAATTATCTTTGTCATTGCTTTCCTTAATCAACAAAGATAATCAAGAACTGACCTATATCCCAATTGATAGTTCTGATTTGGGTAAAGGATATGTTTTGTTCTGTAGCATTTCATAAAAGAAATTTCTGTTTGAGACAGAATCTTTTATTGATCTTATCGTTTATACTTAGATAAACATCCAAACTAGTATAATGTTCCTGGAGAACTGGAAGATTTTGTAAATCGAGATGCTTTCATTAAAATTTCAGTGATATCAGGCAGGTTCTACTCTTTCCAAGAAGAAGAAAGATGTTTGAGAGACCAAGCCCATTATGACTTAAGTTAATGATTCTACATGAGACAAATCAGTTTTACTATAATCTTGTCATAGATCATGAAATACCAAACGAGTATTTTCACTGTTTTATTGGCTTAATTAATTAAATCGCCCAGGTGGTGAGCTCAGTGGTAATAACCAAAAACTGAACCGTTATTTAGGTTAGTGAAAGGAGAAAGGGGAGGATCCAGAAACTTAGACCAGGACTAGCCAATAGAATATGTAGTAAAAGCCACACATGTAATTTAATATTTTCTAATAGCTCAGAGAAAGATGCATTAGTTGTGAGACAGAGAGAAGGTGTAATGGGAAGTCAAAGATAAAGTGGTCTCGCAGCTGGAACTTTATATCCCCAGGTTGGAACACTGTCATGGAAAGCACTCTCCGAATGTTGATAAACTAACTGTACTTGTGGCTTATCATAGGATTACACTGTTTCATAGCTGAAAAAGGAGGCCTGACAGCCTCTCATTTCAAGTGAGATGAATTAGGCCGAAAGGAGCAAAAAGTAACTCACCTCAAGTCCCGTAGCCAAACTGGCAGAAGTAGAAATAGCCACCCAGTTTATATTCCCTTTAGGCAGTTGTCCTCACTATTCTATGTGCCTCTGAATTATTGAGTCCTTCGTTTCTTTGTTCCTTGGTCTCTTCAAAAGAGCATACAGGGCCAGGCACTGTGCTGTTAGGATATGGTGACGAATATGCCAGTCCTCGTCCTCAAGGACATTATGTCATCCTGTGATGCTGTTCAGTTTTCGTGGCAAACAGAGGATAGTAATAACACTTTAAAGGATATTTGTGACAAGCTCAAAGGGCTCTGAAAGGTAAGAGTTGTCTCTACATTTATGAAGAGAAAACGCTTGAAGGAGTCAGCAGAGACCTGAGTGAACCACACTAAACAGACAGTATGATTCAGGAGAGGAAAAAAAGCATGATCTCTCCCGCTGAAATCACGCTGAAAACTGCTCGATGGGCTGAACAAGGAGCCAGGCTCGAGTTCCACCCATCCTGAGGGAGAGAAAGGCTGTTCCACACATGTCAGTTAATTTACTCTACAGACACTTCATTATGGACCCTGAATGTTGGGATCATGGAAGGTGCCACGATTTGGCAGCTGCTCTGAGAATTTAAGAGACAAACTGCCACAGGACTCTTTGGACTCTGGAGAGGCCATATTGTTCATGATCAAGAGAGAACTGGTACAGCCCAGGCTGGATGCATGAGACAAGTGCTCGGGCCTGGTGCACTGGGAAGACCCAGAGGGAGCGGGTAGAGAGGGAGGTGGGAAGGGGGATTGGGATGGGGAATACATGTAAATCCATGGCTAATTCAAGTCAATGTATGACAAAAACCACTACAGTATTGTAAAGTAATTAGCCTCCATAAATAAAAATAAATGAAAAAAAAAAAGTATATGGGTGAATTTAAAAAAAAAAAAGAGAGGACTGGTAAAACAAACAAACAATCAAAAAAGTCACTAGATCAGCAGGTATCTTCCTAAGGCTAATAATACAACCTTTCATGAGGTTTGAGTCACAAAGTTCCCATAACTCATTTCCCATTTCCTATGCATTCCTTTCCAGTCATTGCATCTATGGGTGTACATATTGCTTAATCAGGCTGTGTATGTGATGTTTATAATCTGGGTTTAGCAATTAAAATTTTCCCCAAACTGCTTTTCCACAATGTGTCTAAATCATCACAATTGTTATTTTAGTGACTGCGTAATATTCCATTCAGTAATCCTATCATGTTTTGCTTAAACTCATCATTAGCCAAGTTATTAAACAAGCAGCTCCTTGGAATTTACTGATAATGATTGTGAATGTGTAAGAGTTTTCATAATAAAAACACATATTTGTGTGGCTTGTTGCTGAGTTGTACCCAACTCTTTTGTGACCCCATGGACTGCAGCCTGCCAGGCTCCTCTGTCCATGGGATTTCCCAGGCAAGAATACTGAAGTGGGTTGCCAGTTTCCTTCTCCAGGGAATATTCCCAACCCAGGAATCGAACCTACATCTCCTACATTGTCAAGCAAATTCTTTAACACTGAGCCACCAGGAAAGCCCCAAGACATATTTACCCTAAGTATAAAGCCACATTCAGTGGGTCATTTAGTGGGATGGTATATGCTGCTGCAGAGTCATAGGCCTTAGGCCTCCCCAGTAGCATGATGCTTTCAAAGTGTTCCTTGGTTTGATTTTGCAAAGTTGATATGTATCGTGGGCTCAGCCAACCCAGAAATGAAAAAGAACTCTGTTGGCAGCCCTGCCCCTTCTTGTAATAGGTCAGGAATGTGGACACTGTTTTTATTGGTACGTGACTGCTGAAGTTCTTAGTTTTCATAAAATGATCTGGTCCCTAAGAATTTGAGGACTAAATTATATACTGACCCTCACCAAACATAAGGAGGAGACCATGGATTAACTAGGCTCACCTTCTTTAATTTTTAAATGGAGGATGATTGCTTAACAGTGTGGTGCTGTTTCTGCGATGCAATAATGTGAATCCACCATTTCCCCTCCCTCTTGAACCTCCCTCCCACCTCCCCTCACCCCTCTAGGTTGTCACAGAGCCCCAAGTGGAGCTCCCCGTTGGGCTCAGCTTCTTAATCAGGACCAGATAATGGGCTCCAGAAGTCTGTGACTGCCATCCCTACTTCTTAGGAAGGGAATGGAGCGTGAGTCAACTTCATAGTTTAAGTCTTTGGGAAAATGTTATAAATAATATAGGAAACTGAGATATTTTATCCTCGATAAAAGTAGTTACAACTTCTATTGTAGTTAGAACTTTTAAGTAAGGTTAGGTCCTTTTTGATACTGAGTCTGTATGGGAGCAGAAAATTTTTTTCTGCCTATATTTTAACTTTCATTTGATGACCTGATAAAATGAGTTATGTATTCATCTGACCTTGGACAATGACTTCAACTGCTTTGATTTTCACTTTTTTCCATTTTCTACCTGGGAATGATTACATTTGGCTCACCCGTCTCATGAGATTGCTGTGAGAATCAAATGAGATGTAAACTGTAACATCTTCTGACAAGTGCAAGGTGGATGCTATTATTAATCACTGGTGATGATTAATGACGATGATGAAAATCCCCAGATAACATCATCAGGCCGCAGTACACTCTGTGGATGTGTCAAGCTAGGATGCTAGCTAACACGAGTGATTTGTTCCCTAATGTAAACCTCTTCCTTTATCTGTAGGAAGATGCTTCTACAGATGTGAGTAAGACTAGGCAAGGTGTTCTGAACTCACAATGTCATCCGTAGAATCAGCCGGGAAGAATTCCCATAGTATTTTTGGGTGCTGCAGTGACAAAGTATACCAAGACCCAGGTGTAAACAGTTTATTGTGGTTGTTATTTAGTCACTAAGTCATGTCTGACTCTTCTGCGACCCCATGGACTGCCAGAACTCCTCTGTCCATGGGATTTTGCAGCAAGAATACTGGAGTAAGTTGCCATTTCCTTATCCAAGGGATCTTCCCCACCCAGGGATTGAACCTGCATCATCTCCTGCATTGGCAGGTGATTCTTTACACTGAGCCAACAGGGAAGCCCATGTAAACAGTTATTTCTAGGAATAAGAGAAAGTGTTGTCAAAAATGAAAGACAAGTTTGTGGCTAGAGGAGCATTTTCCCTTTGCATCTAAATAATCAAGTTTGCTTTAAATTGTGTCCAAGTTGTGTGGTTAAAGTTTTGCCTGCAGGGAGTAAGCCATACAACTCCCCACAGTGTCAGTGAGGGGCCCCTGACCCAGTTTCCATGGTCTGAGCTGAAAGATTACCTGAGCCTATACACAGCCGCAGAAGCCTATAAGGAAGCATTATATTCAGTTCAATTCAGTCGCTCAGTTGTGTCTGACTCTTTGGGACCCCATGAATCACAGCATGCCAGGCCTCCCTGTCCATCACCAACTCCTGGAGTTTACTCAAACTCATGTCCATTGAGTCGGTGATGCCATTCAACCATCTCATCCTCTGTCGTCCCCTTCTCCTCCTGCCCTTAATCTTTCCCAGCATTGGGCTCTTTTCAAATGAGTCAGTTCTTCACATCAGGTGACCAAACTATTGGGAGTTTCAGCTTCAGCATCAGTCCTTCCAATGAACACCCAGGACTGATCTCCTTTAGGATGGACTGGTTGGATCTCTTTGCAGTCCAAGGGACTCTCAGGAGTCTTCTCCAACACCACAGTTCAAAAGCATCAATTCTTCAGTGCTCAGCTTTCTTTATAGTTCAACTCTCACATCCATACATGACTACTGGAAAAACCATAGCCAACGTTTCATTTGTTTTGCTTAGATTTTTTTGGATGTAATTATTTTTCCTCCTGAGGTATTTCAGCATCATCTCTACAAACAGTCATTAGAAGATTGGGAAACAGTTCTGCACTCACTGTCTTAGAATTACAGCTCTCACCCGTATAAAGCCATAGATGTTTGTCCTGGGCAGAGAGGAAATGACTGATTTTGTTGCTGTTCTCTTGGTCTGATTCTGCTCAGGTATCTTAGATACATAGGGTGATAGAGGAATTCTTTCAGGGCCATGGAAGGTATATTCAATGAACCTAGCTTCAAGGTATAGAGTATCTTCCCAGTATTTGCAAAGAATAAACTGTTGTATCCTTCCTTATCAGGAGTTTAATTATACCATCCTTATCTTGGGAGGAGATGAGAGCATAGGTCATTTTTATTTCTTTAAGTCTTTTAAAAAATTAAGATAAAGAAAGTGAGATTATACATGCTAAAGAAGGCTGCCACAGAAGACATAGTCCACATAGCCACTGAGTACCAAAAAGAGGAAAATGAGGTTCAACTAGGGTTGCATCTGACAATTTATGTCCAGACAATGATAACTGCTTCTGAAGTGAATGGGGGCTCCCCTCCATGGGTAGAGTTCCAGTCATGTGAGATGATGTCCTTACAAACCTGCCTAAAGTGGCTCCCTATCCACATACCTTTAGTAAATCTTCATATCATAGTACTATTTTTATACATCACCTTGAGTAAGTAGAAGAGTTCATCTGTATTAACCAAGCAGTTGACAAAGGGGATTTTTTTATTTATTTTTAATTGAAGAATATTTGCTTTACATTATTGTGTTGGTTTCTACAAAACATCAACATGAATCAGCCATAGGTTTACCCGTAACCCAAGGGGACATTTCTTAACCCGACAATGAGAGAAAGCCATCGTCAAAACACTAAGCACTCAGGAGCCACAACCTTCCACTGTATCTCTTGCTTCTATGTAATTTGCTTTCTCAAAATCTGGTTGGTAAACCACCTGCAACAGAATCACCTGAAGAGCTTGTTTAAATTCAGATTCCTGGGTTCAATCCCAGACCTGCTTATTGGAATCTCTGGGGCAAGGTCAAGAATCATATTTTTAACAAGCACTTGAGGTGATTCTTCTGTTTTGAGAATCACTCCCTTCATGTTGGGTTAAGAAATGGTTCTCAGGAAAGTGTGCCCTGGACCTGCAGCGGCAGCCTCACCTGGGAGCTCATTCAGTCCAGTCAGTTCAGCCGCTCAGTTGTGCCTGACTCTGCGACCCCATGGACTGCAGCATGCTAGGCTTCCCTGTCCATCACCAACTCCCAGAGCTTACTCAGACTCATGTCCATCAAGTTGGTGATGCCATCCATCCAACCATCTCATCCTCTGTCATCCCCTTCTCCTGCCTTCAGTCTTTCCCAGCATCAGGATGTTTTCCAGTGAGCCAGTTCTTCGCATCAGTGGCCAAAGTATTGGAGTTTCAGCTTCAGCATCAGTCCTTTCAATGAGTATTCAGGACTGGTTTCACAGTATGAAAAGGGAGCTCGTTAGAAATGCAAATTCTGGGGCCCTGGATCAGACCTGCTGAATCAGAGACCCTGGGGTGGGGCCCAACAGTCAGTTCAGCGAGCTCTCCAGGGGATTCTGATGCTCAATAAAGTCTGAGAAGCACTGAGATGAATACATCCATTTCCTTCAGAAGCTCTTTACAATAGTAGGGGAAAGACTTATTAAGAGAATCTGATTCATTTGCAATGCTTGGTTTTTGTTTGTAATCAAGAAATCTCAGTTTAGAAGGAACTTTATAAAGAGACTTAGTCCAGCCCTCTCTCTGGTATTTGAAACCCTCCTTTCCTCCTTTTCTCCCTTCCTCTCTTCCTTCCTTCCTTCCCTCATTTCTTTTCCCTCTTTCTTTTCCTTTCTGATGTGCCAGACACTCGACCAGGTATTGAGGGTGCAGTGATGAATGCAAACAGCAGTCTCCTGTCCTCTTAGAGTTTACAGTCTTGGAAAAAGACCTATTTAACTAATTACACTAACAACTATGAAATTTTAATTTTTCTAAGTGCTATGGTGAGGAGGTACACGATGTCATGACAGTGTGTAATAGAGAAATTTAAGCACGTCTGTACACCATCTGCAGGGTAACTCAGCCCCAATCGAGCACTTCATCTTGAAACTTTTGACAACTTATTGGAGCCTATTTCACTCTAAGATAAATCTGAATGTTAGAAATTTTGACTCAGAGTACTGAGTCAAGCTCTGCCACACTCTACTTTGGACCATGCTATCCTGACTCTAGTATCTGGAATCTACACAGAACAAATCCAGTCCTCTTGTACATTGCAGATCTTACAGAAAATGATTTCTTCCCTCTAGGTTTTTTCTTGCCAAGGCTGCGAGATTCCTCATTTACTTGGTCTTCTTCAGAAGTTCTCCACCTTTTCTTCTTTATTTTTAACATTTAAAAAGATATTCTGTTGCTCAGCATGCGCTGGAAGTATTCAATGATAAGCTCAGAGGAGTATATCTTAGAATCTATCTGTGACCGTCATTGTCTTTGATATATTCCACACTCCTGTTGTCCAACCTCACCTGCTATATGTTTCACTGAATCACACCACTGATTTGCACTGAGTTCATAGTTAAGTGAAACCCTAGGGTTACCTAACTATCTCTGTCTGTCTATATATTACCTTTTCCAAATAACTGAAAATCTTTTCCTCTAGGATGTCAGTAACATCAGCCGTTTAGCCAGCACCCATCATTTAGGCTGTTGCACTGCTTCATTATGTTTATTTGCGTTATCAACTAATCTAGGTTCCTTCAGTATGTCAGTCAAAATTATGCAAAACTCTTAATATTTGTCTTTCTAAAATCTAGATACAGGATGTCTCCAAAGCCAATGGTAGGTATTCTACCAGTGTAATATGTCTATCTAAAGGAAATGAGGTTAGTTTGTCTTTGCTTGTTTTAGTAATCACCACTTCCTTTTCTGTGTTAATAGTCTTATTTATTGACAAGTCAAAAGTTTATGAGATGCACCCCTTTTAGCTGGATGAGGAATGCAGTTTTTCTGTGTGGTGAAGACATTCTATCAAAACAATGGAAACACCTTTCTTTCCTTTGTTTAAGAAGTCTTTTATATCCTCAGGGTGAGTCCTTGTATTAATATCTTTGTACAGTAGTTTCACCTAAAGTAATGCCATTATAATTCATCCTGGGATCCCTGGATCTTCAGGATATATACATTCGTTCTTGGCTTATTCCTCTTCTCTTTCTAGTAGGTCTGTGCTCACTAACACAGATATGATTTGGCCAGTAGATGTAGATGAATATTTTAGTCTGGCAGTTTACAAAATATGACGTAGGGATTTCTAATTAATCCCGGAGCTAGTTCTCATAAGAGTTATTATTTACAATTTGGTAATAAATGTTTGCTTAAGTTGGTCATGAATAAATAAGTTTTTTAATAAAAATAAAAACTTTTATTACCATTTTACTGGGACAGATAGCATTCATTTTTAATTCCAATGTGGGGGTTTTATTCTGTTTTAATAATGCATATCACATTATAGCCCTCAAGCTGCTCACTAATTAAATGAATGCTTTGGACTAAATGATCCCTGTGGTATAGTCAAACTCTAGAATTATATGATTCGAAACTTTGAGATGGAATTAAAATTTAAAATAATTCTTAAGTTAAGCCACAACACACACACACACACACACACACACACACACACAATCTGTGCATGTATAACTGATGAAATCTGAATAAGGTGGCTAGATTGCATCAATGTCAATTTCCTGCCTGTGATATTGTACTATAGTTTTTTACAAGCTATTCCATTAGGGAAAACTGGATGAGGATATATTGAATCTCTGTATTGTTTCTTATAAAAATGTGAATCTATGATTATCTCAAAATAAAAAGTAAAAAAAATAAAACCAGAGAGTGTTATAACAGGATATTGGAAGCAAAGAGGCCTTGCTTGTGTAGCTACTGGTTTAAATAGATTGGCTAACCTTTCTAAAACTCAGTTTTTTGGTCAGCCTTAAAGTGGGAATATGAAGTCTTACCTAATGGGATTATTGGAAGAATTATAGGAGATAGTATGTGTAAACATCTCCTATGGCTCATACTCCATGACTGAATTCAAGAAATGTTGGTTCCTTCACCCCAGTGCTGCTTCTCTGCTCTGGAAAAGAAACTAGGACAAAACAGCCTTGCTGCAGCTCTCCTAAAAAAAGACGACATATGACCTGAAGCTGAAGGCAGTTTAGAAGTATACATTAGTGAGATGAGCCCCATAGCAGTGGAGTGAGTAATGCCGTTACATAACTTGCACAAATCACCAGGCAGATTGGCTAACATGGCTTGGCACAGTTTACTGATGAAATAAAATAACAAGGCGGCTTCCAAACCCAGCCCGAGTCAGGGAGTCCCGACATAGCAGCCAGAGTCAAAATCCAGAATGACTACATAGGCCTTGGAGCTTTGGCGTTTCAGTTGACTCAGACGTGCAGTAAATCTGTATAAGTGGAAAAAAACAAAAGCGATTTCTCTCTGGCTGGCCCCTTGAATAATTGTCCCCACGGGGCTTAGAGGAGCTTTCTATTCCTTGCAAAAATTCATAATCATGTCTCCCAAATATGAGTTTTCCGTGCAGCTGCACAGATGAGAACTAGGAAGAGACTAAGGAAAATAGACATGTCTTAGCCCTGAGGATGTGATTGTTGACTGAATGGCCAAGATGTATCTCCCATCTGTCTCCTAAAATGTTTAGAGTTTCGCAGGCCTCTGTCCTCACCCTTGATCTGATGAATGTTTTTGTCAGTGAGTTGGATAGAAACGTAGAAGGTAAGCCCACCAAGTTTTCAGATGATACTGGGGTAAATGGGAGTCTAAGGACAAAATTACAATTTTTTTTTAATGATTTTGGCAGGCTCTGGGGTGCTAACTCATCTCATCATAGCAAGTTGTAATTTAATCAGGGTAGTGTTAAAGCCTGCACTTCAAAATCAAAAGCAGAAATACAGGTTAGAAAAGGCTTAGATTGGCTATGATCCAACACAAAATAAAGAGTTTTTAAAAAATTCATCCAAAAAAAAAGAAAGAAAAAAAGAAAAGGCTTAGATTGACAAGGGTGTTATATGAAAAAGTTGTAGGGGTTTTATTGGACTACGAAAAAGGTATGAGCCAAAAGTATGGTGTGATTGATGAAAAAAGAGGTTAGAGACCAGAAAAAGGAACATAATCTTTCTACTTTATATAACTTGCACTGGTTAGACAATATTCTTTGTAGTGTATTCAATCATGGTCTAAATTTAAGAAATATATTGATAGATTCAAAATGGTCACTAAGAGAAGGAAGGAAAAAGGAGGGCCAACTTCTAAAAAAAATCCCTAAGTTATATTGTTTAAAAGATGATTGCAGGAAAATGAGAATATTCAGCTATCTTTTAGATACCATGTGGAAGAAGAGTAAACTTGCCCGTTTTGCTCTGAAAGGCAGAAGCTGGATTAATGAGAGTTCGTGGAAATAGATTTTGGCTCAGCAGAAGGAAAAATTTTCAAACAATTATAACAGTTCAGTGACAAAAAAAAAAAAAAAAGAGAAAGACTATTTCATTACATTGTGAGCTTCCTGTCACTGGAAATAGTGAAGCTAAGGCTGGATGAGTGTCTGTCATGAATTCTGAAGACTCCCAGCATTAAACAAGAGCTTGGGGTGGGTGACCTTTGAGATCACTTCTAACTCTCATAGTCTATGATTTAAGTGAGCATGAATGCCAAGGCTGCTTGTGACATGCCAGAGGCACTTTTTCAACTCTTGGCTCTGATTCTGACCAGCTGTGTGACCTTCAGCTAAGAAATTAACCATTTCTTCTTCCAGTTTCCTTGTCCATAAAATGAAGGAGCTGGATTTAACGATGCTTAAGTTCTTCTCAGCACATCTGTGTCATTGAGCATCCTCTTAACTACAGCATGCTGGAAAAGTTGACTTTGAGTTGATGCCTGCCATTTTTGTGAGTCATCTTGCAGGAAGAAGGCTGAAAGACCAAAAGCCATTGTTGATCCTGGGGGCCATTGAACTAACTCTCAATTTCTTGTTGGCAGGAGAGTGGGTGATTGTGATCCTGGAATTTGTTCCCATGGGATCTGTGGCAGGAAGTTGATTAAATAACTGATAATCTGGTTTCTTTCAAACACCTGTACATTCTGGCTGAGTTCAGCAATGCCTCTGCAAGCAGCTTAGAAGAAATGAATATCATATAACCCTTGCAATGTAGCTCTGTCCTTTACAAAGCAAACCTTTGTTCTTTATTTCCTTAATGATCTGGCAGTTTCTATTGAACTTTGTTTATAATCATGAGAACCAGTATCCACAAAGCAACTTATTATGTGGCAGGTACTATTCTAAAAGTTTTATATCAATTAATTTAATCACTGTATAAGCTAAAAATCTAATGATTAAATCAGTAATTAGACCCTTTTTACCATATGGAAAAAGAGTAGTTAAAATCTGATCTAAGTCTGGCTTAATGGTAGGGTCCAAAATGAAGATTCGTGTCTTTATTCTTTTAAATTTTTTTAAATTCTTTTAAATTTTATTACTACTGTTCAATGACTATAATTTGCTTTATGGTCCATTTGATTACTAACACTTTTCTTCTCTGCCTATATTAAGGTGCTCCATCCTGCACCATTACTACATTCTAGCTCTTCTGTTCCTTCTTTGACTTCTGTCTGACTCCCACATTTTGCCTTCAAATCTCATTTCTTCATTTATGTTTTCTGAAGATCTTTGAAAAGTCAACCATCAGTGCGAGTGTCATAGTTTTTTTTTTTTTTTTTTTTCATATAGATATACATGGTATTTACAAGATTTCAGATTCTTCCTTCAGTTACTTGGATCAGTTCAGGAAGAAATAAGTAAATTTATGCTTCTTGTAAGGACCTCAAGAACTTAAATCTCATTCCTAGGCTCACAGGTCTGGCAATACTCACTTCATCTAAGTACCACATTTTCTTCCATCTCTTTGTTTCCTTAGGCTGGAAATGAAAACAGCTGTTAAAAATAAGAGCTCATGAGTCAGTTTTGAATCTCAATGTAGTAATTACAGTTTCCATCTCAGTTGGTATAGTTCCTCCCAGTGTACTGAGTCCCATATCACAGCCCCCTTGTCAATTTTATACCAAAATCTTAATTTGTGTTTTCCAAACCTCTAAGGTTAAACACTAAATCAATTGCCAAACCAAGAAAAAATAATAACAAAGAAGAAAATGCTTCAATTTAAAAACCTGATTCTTGGGACATGCCCTTTTTCTGATTTAGATTTTAACCACAACTTTCTGTTGATATTAGAAATGTCAGTTACTGTTTCACATTTTTGAATGTGGACCTTCTGGGCGTCACGGTATCCTCATTGTGAAGAATTTTGCTCATCCTGTTATAGAGGCTATTCCTTGAGTTGTAGTTTCTCTTTTCCAAGTGCCTGAGGCTTATGAGCTAGTAAGCCAGTCTCAAAAGAGTCATCTACAATTTATTAATTGATTGTACCCCTTTGAAGCAGATTGATCCTCTTTAGGTTCTTCTGCTCAGTCCCCAAATCAGCCACTGAGTCACTGACTGAGCGGTCCCACGGGTTAAAGCTTTGAAGGTCCCCCCAGCAAATCAGCTGCCTTCAGCTGACCAGTCTAACATCACCCCATGAATGCAGATCCTATGCTCTTGGCAAAAGAACTTTGTGTCCTACTGGGGGGAAGCAGAAGATAGAATACTTGGCCCTTCCAGTCACTTCACTTTGCCCACTTTATTTCCCTCTCCTAAGTTTTGATTTCTTTATTGTTAGATTAGATTATTTCTAAAATTAACTTCCTTGCTAATATTCCTATAATTTGGTTATCACTGTATCCTCCATGAGCTAGTTTTATGTGTTGAAAATTCTCTGGGTTAGTGTGGGCTGCTCCAACAAATATCATACTCTTGGAAGTCCCAGACCAAGGCAGTGGTAGATCTGGTGTCTGGTGAGAGAGAGAGTCAGAGAGAGACAGGAAGGAGAGCGAGGGAGCGAGGCTTTCCTTTTTTAGAAATTGTAATATAGTTACCTTACAGTGCTGTGTTAGCTTCTGCTGTAGAACACAGCGAACCAGCCACACCTATGCACGTACCCCCTTCTTCTGAGCCTCCCTGCCCACCCACATCCCCCCGCAGGTCAGCGGAGAGCCCTGGGCTGAGCTCCCTGAGGTGTCCAGTAGGTTCCCGCTCGCCATCTGACTTACATATGTATATGTGTGAGTCCCCATCTCCCAATTCATCCAACCCCTCCTCCCCCCCACTCACGTCCAATGTCTGTTTTCTATGTCTGTGTCTCTATTTCTGCCCTGCCAGTAAGGAGATGGCAACCCCCTCCATATGCTTACCTGGGAAATCCCCTGGACAGAGGAGCCTGGCAGGCTCCACTCCATGGGATTGCAAAGAATTGGATACAATTTAGCACCTAAACAACAACAGTCATTTTTCTAGATCCCACAAAAGTGTGTTAATATATGATATTTGTTTTTCTCTTTCTGACTTACTTCACTCTGTGTGACAGACTCTAGGTCCGTCCAGGTCTCTACAAATGACCCAATTTTGTTCCTTTTTCTGGCTGAGTAGTATTCCATTGTATATTATGTATATGGGCTCTAGGTCCAACATAAAGGATCTACTCCTTCGTGACCTAATTACCCCCCAAAGCCTCCATCTCTAAATATCACATTTTGGGAATTGGAGTTTTAATATATGAATTTTAGGAGATACAAGCATTCAGTCCATAGCAGAAATTGAGCATCTTTGCATGCATGGAGTGATTTTTGGAATTCTGGGAAGGCCATTCAGCATACTTAAAAATCCTGTACCATTAGGTATCCATTCCTTTGTGCTAGGATATTACCTCTCAGATATAATGCCTTTTAAAATCCAATCTGTTTGGAAAGGCAAGCCCCAAAACGAGTGTGTGAGGTAGTGTAGTGTGGTGCTTTGAGTCAGACTGCCGAAGTTCATCTCCTTCTTGGAGCGTGATCTCAGGCAATTAATTGATCTTTCTGTGCTTTCAGCCCCCTCCTCCATAAACTAGAGACGATAATAACACTCACCTCGGAGGGTTTTGTGAGGTTTCACTGGCCTGCGTAACATACCCAGAAGTAACAGTTTCTTACTATATGTTTTAACAATTATTATCCTTCATTTGCAAAAATCAGCCTCATATTGATGTCCTTTTGACAAAATGTTGGATTCAGTTGATATTTTGTTTGGGAAACTGGGAGGGGGTACCTTCGATACATGAGGCACTGTAAGGAATAGTCTGCCTCACTGAGGTGTTAGAGTTGGTGGCATAAAGCCACTAGAGCCTGGACGTCTGAGGGAAACATTTACAAGAGAGATAAATGAGGATAGATTTGCTTCTGGTCATAACCAGCATGTCTAGTAACTGATAGAATTAATCAGCTGGTATAATGAGGAAGTCATGTGATATACACCTGAAAGTTCCTTTTCATTCATGCAAATGAACTTGGAGGTTTTTTGTTGTTGTTTCCTTTAAAAAAAAAAAAAATTATTTATTTGACTGCACCGGGTCTTAGGTGTAGCACGTGGGGTCTTTAGTTATGGCATTTGGACTCTTAGTTGCAGCACATGGGATCTAGTTCCCTGACCAGGGATGGTACTCCAGCCCCCTGCACTGGAGCATGGGGTCTTAGCCACTAGACCACCAGGATGTCCTGGTGGTCTGCAAATAAACTTTCAATTCAGTGCTTGCTTAACTTTTTTGTGTCTCATAATTCTATTTATTCTATTTAATCTATTCTATTACCTTGTAATATTCAGGTAGTGGTCTCTGTACCACAGAAGAATATTAAATTAAGAATTTTTTCTTTGCTAAATGCCCTTGCCTCTTTCTTTTAGATTACATGAAGCAGACGACATTTGAAGCCCAAGCCTTTTTGGAAGCTGTTCAATTCTTTCGACAGGAGAAAGGACACTATGGCTCGTGGGAAATGGTCACTGGGGATGAAGTCCAGGTAACATGGGGCTCAGAAATTTGGATCCTATTCTCTGTCTAAGTGGTAGGAGGTCAGGATCATAACAAATTATCAAACAAAAAAGTTGCAGGCATGGAAGATGTGGTTCCATAGGCCATTTCTCTCATTGTCTAGAAGCGTTTGATCAGCAAACTGTTGGGCACTCTAAAGACCTCCAGACTGGGCACTCCAGACCTCCAGACCTTCAGCAGGACAGCCCAGACAACTGCAACTGCAGTGGAAGAGCAACTTCCAATTTCTTTCCAGAAAAAGCGTATTCTCTCAAGTGACCCGTGCTTCGAGACTAGCAGCAAATGTGAGCAGTGTGGCATAGTGCAAAGTTTATGGCGGGACTTTAAGTCAGCAGATTTGGGTTAAAGCCTGCCAAGTTATTTAACTTCTCTTAGTTTTAGGTTACTCCTCTGATAAAATAGGAATGATAATGTTTGCCTGACAAGGTTGTGAGAATTAAATAAGATGTTGTTGGAAAAGTAGTTGGCAAATAGCTGTCTTCATCTATGGAATGATTTATAAATGACGTAATTAAAGGATTAGAGAAGGAAATGGCAACCCACTCCAGTACTCTTGCCTGGAAAATCCCATGGAGCATGGTAGGCTCCTACAGTCCATAGGGTCACAAAGAGTTGGACACTCACTCAGTTAAAGGATACCAAATTTGAAAGCATTAGATAGTTTTCTAGATGTTACATTTGCCTTTTCTAGTGCTCTATTTCCTGTGATCCAGGTCCATAGTTTCCCATGACCTTGATTAAATGTCAATCAGGGGCTAAGTATACTGGGTTGGTTTGGTACCAGGTACATTGTTATGGATCTCCAAGGAAACTATGTTTCATGATGTGACCCCATCCCCAACGAGGACACCAATCACAGGCTGAAACAGTCAGGAAGAAGAGGCTGAGTGGGGACATTATTTAATTAGAAGCACAGAGGGTCCAAGAATGCTCTTCTTTAACTTCCCCTCATAGCCCAGAATGCCTCTTTTGGGCGCCAGTGAAATTTGTTATTAGGGAACAGTATTTGGAAGATGCCAGATGGTATCTTGCTTTTATATGGTCATTAAATATCTAAAGCTAAAAACATTTTCTCATGGTGATGGGCTGTTCTTTATTGTTTTAACATATGACACAGAATCTCCTCTTCTTCTGTCTCCTTCTCCTCCTTTCCCCTCCTCCTCCTCCCCCTTCTTTTTCTTCGGTAGATTCTAAACTCATTTTTATTTCCCATCCTGAGACTTACTCAAGAACTTTAGTCAATTATTGATTTCTCATATTTGGAGGAAGCACATCCATTTATAGTTTCAAGTTAAACAGTTATTTAGCTCCTTGAGTTAAGCTAAGGTACTTGTTTAATTTTTCTTTCATTTGAAATCTTATATCAGCTCATATTCCTTCACTATCCGATGGAAATCAGGTACCTAATAATTCTTTTCTGAGAGTTGAGTATTGAGTTTGGGTTTCTTTTTTTGGAGGGGGAGGATTGACTTTCTGCTCTTTGCTTTGGGCTGATATGTGTGAATTGCTTTAAGGTGCGAGAGAATGAAATGACTCATACCTTGCCATTCTGGTGAGGCGAGACATACCTAGAAGCATCCAGAGAACAAGGCAGCCTTAGAGGTGTATGTGGGACCATGTGTGGTCTGTACATATATGGACATCATAAAGCATTAGCAGCAGTCATAGGAAGGTGCTAATTTTGCAGAATAAAAAAATACCTTATTTGAGTCTATTCTAATGAGGTGGATGAACCTAGAGCCTAATATACAGGGTGAAGTAAGTCAGAAAGAGAAAAATAATTATCATATATTAACACATATATATGGAACCTAGAAATATGGTACCGATGGACCTGTTTGCAGGTCAGCAAAGGAGACACAGACATAAAGAATAGACTTTTTGACGCAGTGGGGAAAGAATAGTGTGGATGATTTGAGAGAGTAGCCTTGAAACATATATACTAACATATGTAAAATAGAGAGATAGTGGGAATTTGCTCTATGACTCAGGGAACTCAAACTGGGCTCTCTGACCACCTAGAGGGGTGGGAAGGGGTAGGAGGTGGCAGGGAGGTTCAGGAGTGAGGGGACATATGTATACTTATGGCTGATTTATGTTGATGTATGGCAGGAACCAACACAGTATTGTAATTATCCTTCAATTAAAAATAAAATTAAAAATTAAAAAATACCTTAAAGGGGAAAAAGAAACAGAAGAAATCAGTAAACGCTTTTGCTCCTCCAGCAATCTGAGTTTCTTTCGTGAAGTCACAACCTCACAAAATGTGAGCACTGAAAGGGCATTTCAGGATTATTCGTCCAGTACCCTCCAGGCGGGAGAAAGAACATTCAGAGAAGTTGGCCCAAGTCACAAAAGCGGTCTGTGACAGAAATGCATTTTGAACCATATCAGGTGAACCTTGAAGAAGCTGCTGAAAGGAAATAACTTTCAAGACTTTTCCTGTGTAAGGCCTGGTGAGAGTAATCTTCATCTTAACCGTTATGCATGGAACTGAAGCAATGTCTATCCTCATTCTCACAGAAAAAACAGGTCAAGGTCCCAAAGAAGCTACCAAGTAGCTAAAGAAAAGGGCATAGCATGATTGAGTTTGAGAATATGATATCTTTTGTTTAAAGCACTGAATTTATTTGCATTGTTTTCATGTCTGCTAAGAACTTAATCATGACATTATCCTAACCCCTTCTACCCTTGGAGACTGTGTTCAGAAGATTTTCAGCAATGCTACATTATTATCTTCATAGTAATGACTCATTCAGCAAGTATGGCATGCCCTCGTGCTGATGGTTATTTTAGGCAAGTGTCCAGGCAAAGCAAATATCTTAGAATAATTTGCCTGACAGACTATTAAGGTGAAAATATTTGTACCCCAGTAAAAGCATTCAGTATATTTTCTACTTGTCAATTAAAAATGTATCAAATGAAGTCATGAGGGAAAGCATTTTGGAAAATGTAAATACAAGTTATGTGATTTATTTTTTATTTGCTTTTAAATTAACCAGATGGGCTAAGAGAACAGCTCAAAATTCCCACACATCAGGGTGGTTTCAAGACCAGAAAGCTATCCACATTTTTCCCTTGTCCGTATGTTCAAGTCATCTTTTTCTGATGACCGTGAGTGTGACCCCCTTTAAATGGATTATTTCGCACCTGGCTGCTCAGTAACACGAAAGGCACGAGGCCAACAGCCTGGTCAGACCATGGAGTCAGCCTCAGTAAAGAGGACGGTATTGCTGGGCCTCACACCTTCCCCACAGCTGCCGCATGTCGAAGGTAAATGTAGTGTGGCCTTCAGGGAATGAAGCTGAAGCTCCAATACTTTGGCCACCTGATGCGAAGAACTGACTCCTTGGAAAAGACCGGGATGCTGGGAAGGATCGAGGGCAGGAGGAGAAGGGGGTGATAGAGGATGAGATGGTTGGATGGTATCATTGACTCAAGGGACATGAGTTTGAGCAAGCTCCGGGAGATAGTGAAGGACAGGGAAGCCTGGCGTGCTGCAGTCCATGGGGTCATAAAAAGTCATACATGATGGAGCAACTGAACAACAGCTCAAGGAGTGAGCCTGGGGTTGTTGGTTTCCATCAGCCTAATGGTGTGTTTCGTTTCTTATGTGTGTGATGGAATTTTTAAATCTCCCAGTTAAATCCCAGCAGTTAAATGTACAAACACGCCCTTTTTTTTTTAAAGCACGGGAAATATTTTTAGGTTCCTTATGGTAAAACTCAGTGGGTTCTATTCTGAAGGAAGAAGGTTGGGGAACCCCTTCATTAATATGATTGGTTTTTATTAGATTAACTGCTTTCTCCCTGCTAGCTCCAGGGCTCTGGACCCTGCTCATGGAGGGCTGGCCAAGGTAGGCAGGCGCAGAGCAGGTCCTGGGCTGGTGAGGAGCCGCTCACAGTCAGAGAGGGCTGGGGCTGACAGATACAGAGACAGGATGAACTGCCGGGAGGAGACAGAGTTGGCTGTTGCCTGCCCAAGGGCTATTCCCTAATCTCACACTCCCCGCCCCTCCTTCTCCTGAAACCCACTCTCATCCCCCTTCTTTTTTTTCCACACATATTTCCTTTCCAACCCCTTAAGTTATAAAATAGAACCAAATTTCTTGGAACATTGTATGGGAAAGACTAAAAGCAAACTACAAGCCCACCCAAATGGAGCATTCTTTTTCTTTGGACTGTGTAACATTTTCATCTTTCAAATCTTCTTCACGCTCATGCTCACATTCAAGCCAATCTCTGCAAAAGGATGGATTTGGATAATTATTATGATTTGTGAATTTAATACTTTTGAACTAAGACAATATTTCCCATTGATTTTAAGTTCTGGCTTTAGTCTCCTTAGGCTCTTAGCTCACGCTCCCAGTGCCAATACTTTCATCATTCTTGAGCAGGTGTGTTTCAACAAGAATTTACTCCATTGGGCAAGATAAGGTTCATGAATTATTAATTATGTACTTCAACCCAGTTTGGGGACTTGGTGATTTCTATGGGATTTACACATGTCAGGTTTCTCTTAAGCGCCTCAAAAATCCTCAAAAATGGCATCACTGACTCGATGGACATGAGTTTGAGCAAGCTCTGGGGGTTGGTGATGGACAGGGAAGCCCGGCATGCTGCAGTCCATGGGGTCACAAAGAGTCAGACACGACTGAGCGACAGAACTGAACTGACTGACCTCTTGACCGCTCCCCAGACAATGGTTAAGAAAGGTCAAAACATCCCGGGCATTGAATTACTAGGACTAGTGGGAATCCCACCCCTGTTACAATCTGTCACTCCTGAAGTTCCACATCACAGATGACGGCACCCCCCGGCTGCACTGCCTTCTCTCCTAGGAACTCACAGATCTAGGTGGACGAGCGACTCACCCCCCCTCCACCCTGGGAGTGTTCCTGTTCAGTTCATCCAGACTGTTACAGCCCGCTGTAAACAGAGCCGTTTTGAAAGGCAAACTCTAGTGAGCTCATGAGTATTTCCACTAGCATGAGGCTGACCAGTGACCTCAGAGAAAGTCTTTCCCAAATCTTAATTTGAGTGTTTATGAGCAGGTCAATTATTTTGGACAAATATTTTTTTCAGTTCACAGAGCAAATGTCAAATGATTCTCTACTATGATTCTGCTTGCCTCCTTTCCCCAAGTTACTCTTGTCCTAAATCTTGGGCTGCAGCGTGATATTGAAAGCTGAGCTCTGAGCCCCAAAACTCATGGCAGATCTAAATCTAAACAACAAGACTGCTGCAGTTCCAGTGGGGGAATATAAAGAAGAAAGGCCAGTGTTACGTGGGGCCTTATGTGCAGACTGGTAAATCACTGCTCACATTCAAAAGAAACACTTCCATTGAGCCAAGCAAAATTTTAGGAAAGACTTAGGAACAATTAAAAAAAAATACTCTGAAAACTGTAGACACCCCCTCTCCCATATTCTCATTCCACCAATGTCCAATTGTTCCAAAGTATTAGTTACTTCCTTCTTTTTCTAAACTTTAAAGAAGATGGAGATGGGATTCAGGGTGCAGTAGGGACAAATAGCATGAAGACACTTAGATCCCAGGAAAGGTCAAGAGGAAACATTGGTCTCAGGGGATACGGACAAGGACTCAAACTGCCAAAACCAAGCCTGACCCCCTTCACAGTTTTGCTAAGGATGCCCTTATCCATAATTCACATTTCCCCTCTTACCCTAAATGCATTAGATTGTTCTGTTTCGAATAGGAGAAGTTCAAGTTGAGGAATTTGTCCTTTCCAGTGGGAAAATGTCAGCAGGCATGACTGTTCCCTGCAGATATTTAGAACATTGACCCTCTATGACTCTTCCTAGAGATTTCTGAGGTCTCAGACCCAGAGTTAAACTATTAACCTACCAGATTTCATGGAGTGCAGGACAGTCTTACGTAGCCAGGACAGTCAGTCAGTTGAGTTGCTCAGTCATGTCCAACTCTTTGCGACCCCGTGGACGGCAGCACACCAGCCTTTCCTGTCCATCACCAACTCCCAGAGTTTGCTCAAACTCATGCCCATCGAGTTGGTGATGCCATCCAACTGTCTCATCCTCTGTCATCCCCTTCTCCTCCTGCCTTCAATCTTTCCCAGCATCAGGGTCTTTTCCAATGAGTTAGTTCTTCCCATCAGGTGGCCAAAGTTTTGGAGCTTCAGCATCAGTCCTTCCAATGAATATTCAGGACAGGGGTGGCCAGTTATGACACCTTCAGTTGGCCTGATGTGCAGATTTAGGTGTTACCAGCTAAACCAGCTCTGAGACTTTCTTCCTCCTTTTTCTTCCACTTAAGCATTTTTTTAAATTTGAGTATAGTTGCTTTACAACATTGTGTTATTTTCTGCTGTACAGCAAAGTGAATCAGCTGTATCTATACATATATCTTCTCTTTTTTAGATTTCCTTCCCCTACAGGTTTATGTGTTAGTATTGAGTAGAGCTCCCCGTGCTCTACAGTAGGTTCTCATTAGTAATCTGTTATCTATTTTCTATGTAGTGGTATATATATGTCAGTCCCAATCTCCCAATTCATCCCACTCCTCCCTTCCGCCTTGGCAAGCAGAAACAGAGACACAGATATAGTGGCTGTCTTCCTCTCGACAGATCCTGAGTAACCTCGTAATGGAGGAGCTCATGCCAACCCTTCAGACAGACATCCTGCCTAAAATGAAGGGAAAGAAGAACGACAGAAAGAGGGCCTGGTTCGGGGTAAGCGATGATTCTGCTCTGCCAGATCTGCTGCTCAAAATGAACATTCCCTTCCCTTCTCTTTTTAAGGTCTTGTTTTTCTTTTCTTTTTTTTTTTTTAAGACGTAATTCCTTCCCTGGGTGGAGAACTGCCCAGTCTGCTCAGTCTCATATACATCAGGACTAATCCAAACAAACTCAAACTTTGAAAGAAAAATTAGAATGCGCACACAGTTTTGCTTATGTTGCGGTCATCTGTGATTAACCCGCCCTCCTGTGCTTGACTCCGTCAGGCCCTGACGCGTGACAGAGCCCCAATCTGTGTGTTGTTCTCCTCGCAGCTCCTCGAAGAGGCCTACCACCTCGTTCAGCATCAAGTTTCAGAAGGATTAAGTGCCTTGAAGGAGGAGTGCAGGGCTCTGACGAAGGGCCTGGAAGGAACCATCCGTTCAGACATGGATCAGATTGTGAACTCAAAGAACTTCTTAATTGGAAAGATCAAAGGTCAGTGGAGATAATGCCTGCTCCTTTGAGCTAGATAAGCTGTGCATTTAAAGCTCTACCACATGGTGAGACTTCCCAGGTGGCACTAGTGGTGAAGAACCCTTCTGCCAGTGCAGGGGACCTAAGAGACTTAAGGGTTTGATCCCTGAGTTGAGAAGATCCCCTGGAGGAGGGCACAGCAGCCCACTGTAGTATTCTTGCCTGGAGAACCCCACGGATAGGGGAGTCTGGTGGGCTATAATCCGTAGGGTTGCACAGAGTTGGACACGACTGAAGTGGCTTAGCCTTTACATGGTGAGAGTTCATAGTTTCAGAGGAGAATTCAAGTGAGGGACTTTGGGAGCAAGTGGTAACACTTGTAATAGGAGCATGGTGGTGGTGCAGTTGAGGGCCTGGACCTCCCCATGGAGACTTCAGCGACACAGGCTGGAGGAAACGGTGCCTCTTGTCTGTAGTGGTGCCTGTGGGTCCTGATCTTACTCCAAATTGTAGTGGCTCTGCCCTGCCCTCCACCTGCTGTAAGCTCTTAAAGAGTCGGGCCATGCCTCCCCGGTTCACTCAGGTATTCAGGATGCTTAGTACTGTGTCTGGTATATGCAGACTCACACTGAATATCCAGATCAGTGAATAATGGATTTTCCTTTAATAAGAAAAAAAAGCTTTTGGGTTAGAGTCAATAAATCTAGATCTTCCAGATCTTCCTCCACTTACCATGGGGTTACGAGCCAATAAACTCATCATAATTGAAATGCATGCATTTAATGCACTTGACCTACCCAATATCATAGCTTAACCTAGTTACCTTAAACATGCTCAGAACACTTATATCAGCATATAGGTGGGAAAAATCACCTAATTCAAGGTCTATTTTATAATAAAGTGTTGAATAGCTTATGTAATTTATTGAATAGTGTATTGAAGGGGGAAAACAAAAAGGTTTGTCTGGGTATAGAATGGCTGTCAGTGTGTTAGTTGTTTATGCCTGTGATCCTGTGCCTGATGGGAGCTGAGGCTACTAACCCTGCCCAGCATCACAAAAAGAGCATCATACTGCATCTCACCTGCTCCAGAAAAGATCAGAATTCAAAATTTGAAATAGTTTCCCTGGTGGCCCAGACAGTAAAGAATCTGCCTGCCATGCAAGAGACCCATGTTTGATTCCTGGGTAAGGAAGATCCCCTAGAGAGGGGAATGGCAACCCACTCCAGTATTCTTGCCTGGGAAATCCCATGGACAGAGGAGCCTGGTGGGCTACAGTCCATGGGGTTACAAAGAGTCAGATACGACTGACTGAGCGATTAACACTTCTCCTGAACGGGTAATGCTTTCTTCACCTCATTGTAAACTTGAAAGCTTGAAAGTTGAACCATCCTAAATCGGGAACCATCTGTGGCCCCAGCTCTAACGTTAGCTGGGTCTGTGGGATCAGGGAGGTTGCTCAACTTCTGTGTACCTCGGTGCCCTCCTCTTGAAATCTCAAGGGCCCATGAGATCAGGGTCTGCATACTGAGGCCCTTCCAGCCTGCCACTATTTTTATAAGTTACATTTTACTGGAAGATGGCTGTGCCCACTCCTTTCTGTATTGTCTGTGGCTGCTTTGGCACTGCAGGAGCGTAGCTGAGTTGTTAGAACTGAGATCTTACGGGCGGCAAAGCTGAAATGTTCCTGACCTGGCCCTTGACAGAGAAAAGCTTGCCTCTTTCCTCACAGGAGGCTATAGACGGCCTCTAAGAAATTCTACAGAGTAAAATTCTACGGTTCTGCCTCCTACATACCCCAAAGCACACCCCAAAGCACACCACACTGAACATCATTTCAGAGGGAAGCATGCTGGCTTATCTGTGATTGCTTATCAGCAATTTTCTTAGGTAGTCAGTTTTCAAATTATTCACTCAGTCATTCATTCAAAAGACATTCACTAAGTGCTTTCTGAGCAAGGCAATGCAGCTTTAGCAGCGAACAGGGAAGATCCAGTTCCTGTGTTCAAGAGATGTGGAACCTAATGGGATTTTCTGCTTGGAGGATTATCCTCTACACTTCAGATTCTGTTCATACTGCAGCCTAGCTCACGCTGGGCTCTTCTAACAAGTCCTCCTGGGAGGAGGTTGCAGGAGGCATAACTAGAGCCAAGGTGAGTGCGTCTGAATCTATTGTTTATCTGTTCATGCAATGCCTTCTCCAGCCAGATGTAAATTAACTTCAGACTGTTTTCTGGTTCCTATTATCCAGGTCTCTTATTCCTTTATTAGCACGACTGCTCTGGAGTTGACTGTAGGTTGAAATGCTTTATACAACTTAAAATGGCCAGCACTAAACTGCCACAGCCAAATAACATTCCTATTGACTGGAGCTGAGCTGAGCCTAATGGCGGCCATTCTCTTGGCCTGAATTAAATGAGTCTGTCTTTCTCTCTTGCCTAAATCCCTTCACATAAGATGGAAAAATATTCTTCCCTGGACTGGTTTTGGTTTCCCTAAAGGAAGCCTTGAAAGGAAGTCATGATCAGGTCTTTTAAAAATGGAATATCAGAAACACATTTTCACCAGGCCTCTTGTTCTTCCCCTTTAAAACAAGAAAGTGCACATCGGGCTGCATTGATAAAGGGCTTTGGATTTCAAAAAAACTTCGGGAGTGTTAAAGTAGCAGTCTCTCCGTTTCCTCCCATGTGATTCTTGGCTTAAGTTCTGCTGCACAAATACCGAAGCATTTAATAAGCATTTATCCTGCCCCTGCTGAATACAAGGGCTATGAGGCGCCTAGGAAGAAGGGAAGTAGGAGAGGATAAAAGTCATGTCACAGACACCAAAACAGAAGGAAAAATATGACAAATGCCACAAAAAAGGCAAGAACAGAGGGCACAATGATTCCCAGGCAGGAACCATTTCAGCTTCAAAAAAAGTCATGTGGGCCCCTCACAATGAAAGGAATGTTTTAATGTCAGTCGATTGGAAAGGATGATATTACTAAGAGATACAGTAGGAGCTGACAGTTTCTGAGTACTTCCAGAGGATCACACACAGTTCTGAGCATTTTGAACACAGCGAACTCATTTCATCCACACCATAACCCTCAGAGTAATTACTGTTATGAGCCCCATTTTAAAGATAAGAAAACTTAAGTAGAGATGAAGTAATTTGCCTGCGATTCCAAAGGTAGACTGTGAAACAGTCAGACCAAACCCAGCCCACAGCTCCAGGGTTTTCTCTCTTCATCACTCTGCTCAACTGAATTTAATGTACGGCTCATGAATTAATGTGTCACAACACATGATTCATCTCTGCATCCCTGAAAAATAGCAGAGCACACTTGTGTGGGATGTAAAATGTATTTGATCATTAGGGAAACACCAGTAGACCGTAGTTCAGGAAGCTGGGTGGTAGTTCAGGGCATTAGGCTGTTCCGAGTGGGTGAAATTTGAACTTGGCCTTGAAGAGGGGAGTAGGATGTTTACAAACAGAAGTGGAGGAAGGAAGGCAGAGGTGGAAGGAATGCTGAATAAAGGCACAGAGAGGGGGCTGGAACCCACGGCTGGTACATAGGCAAGGGGAGGTCTGGCAGAGAGGCGCATGGCTGCCCACAAGCCCTCCCTGCTCCCATCTCTGCCCCCACCCAGCAGAGCATACCAGCCAGCTACTAAATCTTTGCTATATATTAGCCATGATCTTGATTGCTCTGAAATTTCCATTAGACCCTTTTCACATAGTTATTCTCCCAGAGTTAATTTATAAATAATTCATTTATCCTCCCGGCAAACAATTTTGCATTTTGATATCAAGTAAGTTAGTTATTTTTAGGCGTCATAGATTGTTTCATTGAATTTTACAATAGAAAGAGGTTTTTTCCCCTAGTAATTCTATGACCTGGTTAATATTTTCTCTCTCAAATATTTATAAGTACATAATATCAATAGTATTGGTCATGTCAGATTTTCAGAGTAAGAGGCAATCTGATCCTTTGTAACCCTGTGAAAGATTTCTGCAAATTAAAGTGAGAACGTGGCCATTCTTCTCACCATAAGCAAGTTATTTGCCAATAAAATATAAGAAGTCTATTTGAATTGTAAATCTGGATCTGAAAGTTAGGGTGTGACCTTGCTCGAATCATCTGACATCTCCCAGCCCCCTTCCCCATCTGTAGGATGAGGACCTGGACATCAAGATGAATCTGTACTTCCCTTCTCAGTTCTGTGGTCCTGTGAGGATGCTCGGTGACTTACCAAGCTCCACAGAGCTAGCCTTTCATCCACAGAGCTAGCTCAAGTCTTTTCCAGTTCACTGCCTCAGTGCTTCTCACCAGGCAAATCATGAGAATCGCTTCAACACTTGAAAAAAAAACAGATTTCCATGGCCTATCCAGACATCCTGCATCAGAATCTTTACCATGGTCCTCTTCTAAATCAAAGAGCAGTGTTTCCTCTGGAAAGAAAGAGTATGGTTACATTGTTTAAGTCCTTTTCTAAATTTAATTGGCAGATAATTACACTACAATATTGTGATGGCTTTCACCATACATCAACATGAAGCAGCCATAGGCATGCATGTGTCCCCTCCCTCCTGAACCTTTTAGTCCCTTTTTATGATTTTCTGTACTCTTTATATTTTTGCCACTAAGTTTGTCATCCTTGATTATCAGGAAAAAATAGCGTGTTTTTAAAAATTGGGTGTGGGGATGGGAGGCGGAGTGGCAAACCGATTGGAATTTGTTTCCATTTTGCCTAAAAAGAAACCATACTTGAAATTTTTAAAAGGCCCTTGAGGAGAGGGGAGGAAAATTGAATTAGATCAACTGATTAACTCTTAGAAAAATGAATTAAAAACTTAATAAATGTGTTTTTAGAAGACAAACTATGAATTTATAATGGTGATGATTGATAGGAAATAGATGAGTCATTAGCATTTTCATTTTTTTGTATTAAGCATTGTCTATTCATAAGGACCAAGCAGAAAAATGTATTTCATCCCAGGGCAGAGGTAATCTTGGGGAGGGGTTTCTCTTTGTTCGAGTTCTCAAGGAGAGATTCTCTTTGATGGTTTTCCATTCTGGTGAGTGCTGGCACAGAACGTACTGTTCATCTGTGTTGCCTGCTTGAGCCTGCGTTGGCTGTTAAATGTCTCGGTGGGGCAGTGTCCAGCCTGGCCTGCCTCCAGTGCCTCTGATTCCAGCTTTGCCATCACTCACAGTTTCCTGGCTATTTCCTCCCTCAGCAATGGTGGCTCAGCCAGCAGAGAGAAGCTGTGCAGAGAGTGTGCAGCCGTTCCTGGGGTCCATTCTGGAGGAGCTGATGGGACCCGTGAGCTCGGGATTCAGTGAACTGCGCTCACTCTTTGAAAAAGAAGTGGATGAACTTAGCCAGAGCTTTCAGACCACCAAAGACAGTGCCCAGCTAAAGGAGGTAGGGTATGAAGCAAAGGAGTGGGTGGGAATGCTCTGTCTTTTTGTGGGTCTTTGTTTGCATTCATTCATTCTTTTTTCCCTCTCTCTTTCTCTAGTCTTTTCTTCTGCCCTGCCTTCCATTCATCTGCCTTTCCATCTATTCATCTAGTCTTTCTGGCATTCATTCATCCACATTATTCATTCTTCCATTCATCTACTTGATTTCCTTTATTAATGGTTTTCATGTTACGAAAATAACATGCTTATACAAGTTAAACAGTATACAAAGATACTTTCATAAAAGCAAAATTAATCACCATTGCTCATACCCACCTAATTCTAGCCCACCCCCAACTCCTAAAGTATCTCCACTTCCAACTCCTTGAATTAACTAATATAAATAGCTTAGTATGTGTTTTCACATGCCTTGTCCTCGCCTGTACAAATATATATGCATATATCCTCATTTATATATATTTTGTGTTTTGGTTGATTTGCTTCCAAAAGCATGACAAAAACCTGTGTTTTTCAAAGTATGTTCCTGGGACTAGTATCATCATCCTCATCATATGACTGCTAAATATGCAAATTCTCAGGCCGCACCGATGAGCTACCAGATCAGAAACCCTGGGGTAGGGCCCAGCAGCGGTCTGGTTCAACAAGACCTCCAGAGGACTTGCTGTATCCTAAAGTGACAGACATAACCGGACAGCTTTATTTTACACTTATGTAAAATAAATATTTATTTAAATAAATATTTTACACTTACACTTTATTTTACACTTATTTTACGTTATACATCATGACGAACATCCCTACAAGTCAAGACAGTGGATAAAACCAAAAAAAAAAAAAAAAAACCAACTTTCTTTTTTATGCATACATACACAAAATTGTATATAAACAAGATCATTTGTTAGTATTTTGAGGTTTCTCATGATAGCCTTTCTAAAACTTAACTTTCCCTCCTTCCTCCACATCCCCTCCTCCCACTCAAGCAACTCGTGTCAACTTAGCATATGCTGTTCTGTGCTTTTCTCCATGCTCATGTAGCATATAAAACACATGTTTGTGGGATATGTCTTTTTAGGTTGTTTGCTCTTAGAAAAATGGGATTATATTATATATCTATTGCTTTGCTTTTCTGTTTTCTTATTCAAAAATACCTCTGAAACTGTTTTTAAGTTAATGTTCTAGTTCATTTTTTGTAACGGCTGCATAATATTTCATGTACCAACACACCGTGATTTATTCAACCATCCAAATGTTGCTAGCACCAGGAAAAAGCTGCAATAAATAACCTTGTAACATATATTCATGTACTTTGAAGTTTTTACATATATGGAATCTGATTCCTAGGACAGGACTGCTAGGTTGAAAGGTGGGAATTTTTCTCATGTTAACTGATGTTTCCATTGACATCCCCCAAAAAGGATTTAGATTTTACATTTCCACCAGTTGTACCGGGCAAAGGACTTTCTTCTCACCAGCCTTAGGGAATCACTTGTTCAACTTTTTGCCAGTCTTACAGGAGCAAAGTGGTAACTGATTTTTCCTCTCCTGACTGTTTAATTGCTATTTTAAAAAATAGACACATTGCAAATTACGTGACAAGGGACAAGTTTGACAGCATGGTTTTGGTCATTAATTCTACTTCAGTGGAGTTCTCTAGAACTCATTTCTTAAGGGAGTGATATTTTCCTCTTACAAGCACCATGAAAGTGGGCCCTTGTTAAATTTTTCTTTAGAGAAATCTAGAAATCTAGATTTATCTCTTTTCTGTGACCTGAAACTCAGACAGCAAGTATATCCTGTCTTGCTCACAGTTACCCTGTTACTCCCTGGTTCTCCCTAGGCCTGTGTTTTCAGCACGCTTCATTCTGTTTTCTCTTTCTCCACCCACCCTCTTGTTTATTCTAGAACTCCAAAATTCAGTTTTTAAAATCACTTCTAAATAGGCTTGGAAAATAGGATGCACTCTGTTGATGAAATCACTCATAGTGTAAGTCTGTGGTGGTAATACTTAAAGTCTTTAGCAGATGAGGTCTGTTGCTGTCCTCTTGCGGAAATTGTATGGCCTCATTGATCGAGCTATCACTGTACAGACTAGAGGATGGGGAACCCCAGTTTTTAAAACTGGATACCTCTTCTAGACCACGCTTCTTCCTATCCACTCCCTCCCCCACAGTCCCCATCTACTAGCAGAGGGAAGCCCTTGGGCACAGAAAAAGCCTCAGAGAGCTCCGGGACCCTGGCTTTACACTTAGAGTCCAGGAGTCCAGGGGCCATCTTGACTTCCCTGGGATTTTCCGAGAGGGATGTCTCTCATGAAACAAGGCTCTGGAGGCGTGTGAGCCCAGCAGCAGTTCCATGTGCCAAAGAGACTTGCTGAACTCTTGGGTTCTGGAAGTGGGTACCTGGAGTCCGTCAAGAGCTTGACCAGACTGGAGTCCCGTGGAATGCTTCCTTGGATGTGTCCACTGTCCGGTTGGTTCTTCTACCTGTCTCCGTCCTAGCAAGAGAGCTGTCCTAGGGACCCATCAAAGGAGGGAAATAAGACAATGAAGATATCACAGATATAGGGATCTGAGAAGTGATTCACTCTAACATATGTTTGATTGTTTAGACTTTACACAATAGTCATGTAATGGGATTCCCAGGTGGTGCAGTGGTAAAGAATCTGCCCGCCAATGCGGGAGGCACAAGAGACGCAGGTTCAATCCCTGAGTCAAGAAGATCCCCTGGAGTAGAAAATCGCAACCCACTCCAGTATTCTTGCCTGGAAAATTCCATGGACAAAGGAGCCTGGTGAGCTCCAGTCCATGGAGTCGCTAGGAGTCAGATACGACTGAGCGGCTGAGCTCACACACACACACAATAGTGATGCAATGTAGTTCTAGGTCTGAAGGTGTGTTATTTTTCCCTCCACCAAAATGCAGCATCTAGACCAGCTTATGAATCTTCCACTGGATTCCGTGAAGATGGAGCCTTGTTATAATAAAGTCAACCTGCTTCAGGAGCACCTTCAGGATCTCAAGAGCCGCTTCAGGTTCCCCCACATCGATCTGGTGGTCCAGAGGACGCAAAACTACATGCAAGAGGTAGGGGCGGCGGGGTCATCCGTGGTGGAAGAGGATGGGGCTGCAGAGAAACGGGCGCGGCAAATGAGACAGGTGTGCTGGTGTGGCTGGGGGAAACGGGGCCCGTTTCTTTAGTCATCATGTTGAGTGACGACGTGTTTTGTCCTGTTCCAGCTGGCTTCATTTTTTCCATGTTGATGAGCATCATAGAGAAGAAATGTCTCAGGGAAATAGAGTAGCATTAATTGATAATTACTTGATTTGTCAAGTCAGTGCTATTAATGTTGGCTTTATGTTGGAATCATCTGGGTCGCTTTTAAGAAATACTGATGTCTGGGCCACACTCCCAGTGATTTTGATACATATTTTTTGTAATTAAAAAAACTTCTCCCACTCCCATTCCTACTGCATTTAATATGCAGCCAGAATGGAGAACCACTAGCTTGAATCAATTCCCTAATCTAATTAAATCAGTCAATGAATCTCAGTTTTAAATTTGGATTCCTTGAGTCTACTTCATAGATTCCTTTTTCCTTCCCATAAAGAACTTTTTCTTCAGGAACCGAGATGAATAGCACAAACTCGTTCCATATTCTAACGCTTTCTAAATGAAGGAAGGGTGTGATCACTGAAGCCGTTAAGAGCATAATTCTACTTCGCAAGTATTCCCGGGGAGCTTCCTGCGGGCTGGACATTGTGCCAGACCCCACTGCAGGGACCTGGTAGTGAGATAGATTCTTAGATAAATTCACTATGCCGTTGAAAGTGCTCAGAGGAAAGCTATTGTGTTGGATACTTTCAGATCATAGGCTTGGGGAAGAAAGGAGATTTTTTTTTTTCCTTAAAAGTTATAGGCAGGAATAAGTGGCACATTTGATTTATTATCTAACCTCTGAGTTGTGAAGGATTAAAGATGAATGAGGAGCAAAATTGGCCAGCGGCTTAACTGAAGTTCCTTTGACAGCACTGCTCTAAGGTGAAATGGATACAGGCATAGCGCAGAGAATAAGAAACCTGAACCACTTCCATTTCCTAACCCGTGAGTGTGACAGTCACGGGCTCCACTGAGCCTGGACCCTGTCTCCTTTCCCAGCCTGGCAGAGAAAGGGAGAGAGGTAGGGTGGGGGGGTGAAAAGTGGAGTGAGAGATGTGCTGGGGTGGTTTACATCCATCTGAAAGGAGAGGTGCAGAGCTAAGGAGCCGAAAAATAATTGGAGAAGCCTCCCGCCTCATTTCATTAAACCCTGGCTGCAGGGGATGGGAATGACCACAGGAAATGATGATATCCCCCATCCCATTGTCTTGGGTTTTCCAGTGCGGGGTGGAAGGAGAGATGAGAAGAAAAGATACATACATGTGCACATGCATGTATACATACAGGTACAGGTGTGTGTGTTTCCCAGCCCCCTACTGACCGCACTGTGGCTGTGGGCTTCTGCATTTCACAGACCACACAGTGGAATGAGGACTTGTCGCCCTGGGTCATTCCCAGGGTAGTGACCATCACGCCCTCCTTTCTCTCCAAGCTGACTTAGACCTGAGGGTGGCGATCCCAGCTTCTGACTGCAGTGTTTCTGTGCTGCTTTGGTTTCTAGCTGATGGAGAACGCAGTGTTCACTTTTGAGCAGTTGCTTTCTCCACATCTCCAAGGAGAGGCCTCCAAAACCACAGTCGCCATCGAGAAGGTTAAGCTCCGAGTCTTAAAGGTAAAATTGTTCTCTCACTTGCGGGAAGCATGAAGCAAGAACGTGACTCATTTCTTTTGTTAAGTGGAAAATATCAAGTTCTCTCTTTGACTCGCCTCCCCTTTTCAAAATATTGCCTGGCCTCTTCTTCCTGATAACCAGTGACAATCATCTAGCGGCAGTTCCCCTTCGACTGTCGTGCCTATTCTGCCATCTAGTGGCTACTTTAGGGACCACAGGTCCTTGGCATCATTGGTCACCAGTGACATGTCTTAGGCTTACTTACGTAGCAATTGGACTTGATATTGACTGTCCACTATAAGCAAAGAATTGTGAGAGGTAGTGCATGGAATATGAAAATATGAAAGACACACTCTCTTTAGAGTTTGCAGTACAGTAAAGCCCAATTAAATTAACAGTTTTTAGAAAACTCAAAACCTCATGGCAAAGGAGCTACTTCAAGGAAAGGACAGCTGTTGTGTGAAACTGTTTTAAATGTGTTTCATGCATAAGTGTTTATCAAAATAGTTGTAGTAATAGGAGCTTGCATATACATAGGGCATATCTTTAAGCTTTTTAGAAAAACTTATCCTGTTTCATTTGATCCTCGCAAGAACGTGACTTACATAAGTTTAACAGGCTATTTGAGCTTTGAGCTAAAACTATCCCTAAACCTAGTCCACTAATTTTTTATGACCCACTTTCCCTAAGCAGAGCTCTGGAATGGAAGATCAAAGTCTCACAGAGCCTAGGAGGCGGTCCCTGAATTTCAGACCTGACCTTAATACCTCACAGGCAGTGGGAAACTCTGGCAACTAAATCATTGAGATTAAAAGCAGTAATTGCCATGGTAACACACAAAATCATGACCTTGCCATTGAGAAAGAAAAGATGGTGTCAAGGTCAGTGCCACCTCCCAGGCAACACAGTTTTTACCTCTCAGGGCAGTCCATCTCTTCTCTGGACACTTTAAACTACGAGAACATGCTTCCCAATGCTAAGTCAAAGTTCTCCCCACTGATAATTCTAGTTCTACCCTCTTTTCGCATGCCCGTCTTCCACATGGTAGTCTTTGGTTGTTTGAAGAGAGCTATGATTTTGCCCCACGGTATCTCTGGCATGAATCTCTGTAACCATTCTTTGTTTTCCTGACCGTTCTGCACACACCCCTGTGACTATGCTGCAGTCTGTCTGTGCCCTCTCCATGAACCCCTTTTAAAATCAAACCCTGGTCTCTAGACTTGGCTGTTCCATGTGTCAATGAGACATCCTCTTTCCTATTCTAGATATTGAACTTCTTTGTTGAACATACCACAGTGCTAATGTATCTGTGAGCCAGACACTCTCTTCTTTGGCAGAAATCCCTACAACCTACCAATCCTGCTTTCAGGATGTAGAGTGAAGGAAGGAGATGATCATGGCTCCCATGCACCAACCCAAGACAGGGGTGATGAAGTTTTAACCCATCCCCTCGTTTTGTCTTCAACTTTATAATAACGCTCTGCTTTGATCTTACCTCCGTTTTCGTATCTGTAAGAGGGGAGGCTGAGATGGGCCATGATCAATCATAACCTCTACCTGGAATGTGAGAGAACCGCACAGAAAGGTCTCTGAAACCTTGGACCACCACCTGGGTCCTCAGAAATTAGGACGGGAGGGCGGGGCTGGGGAGGGAGACGAAGTGAGTTGCTGAGTTTTTTGTTTACGCAGAAGTTAACAGGTTGTGATGTTGTATTTAGCATATGTTTCTGTCTCTGTACCGACAGCAATATGATTACGACAGTAGCACCATCCGGAAGAGGATATTTCAAGAGGCGCTGGTTCAAATCACACTTCCCACCCTGCAGAAGGCTCTGGCATCCGTGTGCAAACCAGTAAGGGATGGGTTACTCCAGAATCTGCTTTTGTTGCCTGTGAAGTTCAAGTAAATTTTTTTGGTCATGATGCACTTACAAGCAGTAGATGACCAGGGAGGGGTCGACACACTTTTCCTCTAAGTGATCAGATGGCAAATATTTTAGGCTTCATGGCCATACTACTTCTGTTGCAATCACACAGTTCTGCCGTGATAGCACAAATGCAGCCATAGATAACCCATAAATGAATGTGCAGTCTGTGTTCCAATTAAACTTTATTTACAAAGACAAGCAGCTGTCTGGATTTGCCAACCCTTAGATAAGACAGAATCTCGAAAGGTAATGATCTGAGTTTGAACCAAGTTAAGGGTTGTAATAGAGTGCCTAAGGCGTGTTTCTCATTATGGTGTGACCTCCCCCCACCCACCCACCCACCATAGGCCCAACAGAGCCTCTGAAACTTGACCATTTCATCCCGGAAAAGACCTTAAGTCACACAATTTCAGAAGGATATTTATAACTTCAGTAATATTTGCTTACTGAAATCAATGAAACTAAAACCATCTAAAACTTCTATGAACACTAGCCAACCAGTGACAGCCATGCTTGTGAAGATATGACTAGGTCTGCAGAGCAGGGTCATAGGTGAACCAACTAAGGAGGCCAGGTCAAGACCTGGGTTCAAGTCCCAGCTCCTCCACATATCAGCTCTGGGGCCTTGGGCAAGACCCTCTTCCTCTCTCTTGGCCTAAATTTCATCTAGAAAATGGAGGTAATGCTCTGCAGTATCCTTCTTAAGACTGAGAAGACCAGGCTGACATGGTGAACGTTTGCTGAGTGCCTGCCACATGCTCAGCACTCTGTATGGACTGTCTTGTTGATCCTCGTGACAACCCTGTGAGGAGGTACTGTTTACGTCCTCATTGCACAAATGAGGAAACCTGGGGGTGGCGGGGGTTGGGGTTAAGTAATGGGACCAAGGTCACAGAGCTGGAGTCCACCAGAGTTTGAACTCAGCTCACATTCGTCGATAACATGGGGTGCACTCAATAAATGGTATTTACTGCTCCTTTTTCTGCTGCTTCATGACATGATCTACAAGCTGGAACGTTTGCAAGGCTGGCTCCCTCTTGGCACAAACGATAAAGAGCTTTTTAGAATTTAAAAAGGGCTTTTTGCAGCTTAGAGAGTCTCCAAACATTGGAACATTAAAGTCCATTGCATGAGTTATTTTACTGCAGAAATTTCCTTGATCCTTTTTATATTATGTACATGCTTTTTTTCTTCAGAGAGCCAGAGACATACCAAGTACCTGGCACTTATTTTTGAGGGTAAATTTCTTTCATAGAAAAGGTTTGATCAAGTCAGGGCAGTAAAGAATCAATGTATATGATTGTCTCTTGCCTATATCATTTTCCATCTTATGGCTGGAAAAGTCTAGCCATTCAAAGGAATACTCAGTCCACCTTGGACATGTCTGCATGCAGACGTTCTGTGTAGGGTATTTTTCTTTTCCATTCCCAAAGGCAATGTGGGGGCCTTGGAGTCACATCCTCTCCTCTCTCTCCAGCCATCCGCAGAGTTATACCAAATCTCTAAGAGGCGCTTGTGATTTTTAATCAAGAGAGACCAGTTTGGAGAGAAATTGAGGCCTGGCACTTTCAGTAATGAGGAATATTGTATCAGTATCAAGAAATTTTAAAACATCTGGATTTACAGAGTAGGTGAACTAGGGAAGCATCTGCTACAGGCAAAGATTTTTAGTTTAGTAAAGTGTGTTTTCCTTGGTTCAAAGATCTGTGGTACTTAAACCCAGGCTGCACATTAGAATTTCCTGGGGAGATTTTTTTTTTTCAATTCCAATTTAACAGATCCAGGCAATTAATATGTGTCACATTTCAGTCAATTCAATATAGAAAACCTGTTTTGTAAAGTTGTGCACATCACAAGAGGATAAGTGCCCCTCGGAATGATTCTGTTCCACACAATTACTTAGCTGGTTGAAAATTCAAAGGCTAACAGATCCAGAGAATTAATATGTGTCACAGTTCAGTCAATTCAATATAGAAAACCCGTTTTGTAAAGTTGTGCACATCACAAGAGTATAAGTGCCCCTCGGAATGATTCTGTTGCACACAATTACTTAGCTGGTTGAAAGTTCAAAGGCCTGCTGTTTATTCAGCAGACATGCATGAGCATGATCCAGGCACGTGCCCAACCAGTGCCCCTGTTTTGTCCCGGGCTTCCCAGCCTAGACACGGGACACGGGCGCCGAGCGCGCTTTGTGATGAGCACGGCAGGAGCTTTGTGGGAGGAGAGATGGCCGAGTTCGGAAGAGGGTGCCCAACTCTGCCTACGGGGCCGGAGAGGACTTCCCAGAGCCATGTTTTCGCCCAGTCCTGAGGGAGGAGTAACAGGGGACTAAGGAGTGGAGATCAGTCTTGGGTGTTCATTGGAAGGACTGATGCTGAAGCTGAAACTCCAGTACTTTGGCCACCTCATGCGAAGAGTTGACTCATTGGAAAAGACCCTGATGCTGGGAGGGACTGGGGGCAGGAGGAGAAGGGAACGACAGAGGATGAGATGGCTGGATGGCATCACCAACTCTTGGACATGAGTTTGAGTAAACTCCGGGAGTTGGTGATGGACAGGGAGGCCTGGCGTGCTGTGATTCATGGGGTTGCAAAGAGTTGGACACGACTGAGAGACTGAACTGAACTGACTGAAGGAGTGGAAGATCACGTGGGGAGATGAGCGGTGGTGTAGACACAAACCTCGTTTTGCAGAGGAAGAGAGAGGCACGGAGCTGTGAGCTGGCTTGCCCAGGGTCCCACAGCCAGTCCAGGGCGGTGTGCAGTCCCTGAGCAGTGCTCTGCCCACGTGGCACTTATCTATGCGTCAGTCTTGTCTCACAGACCCTCTCAGGGTCCTGGAAGCTCATGTCTCTTTCATCCTGTGGCTTTCCCTAGCGTGGGTAGAGAGGGGTCCCATTATTACCCACTGGGATCCAGTCCTGGGCTACAGACCCCCCTGTCCTGGCTCTGAGAGTCTGAATGAGGTGGCTTCTGATGGCCTGCTGTAAATCTCCTCCCTCCAGGCAAAAGCCATCACATCCCACTGCTGAGACCCTGGCTCTCTAAGAACCAGGTGTCAGGAGCCCTCATCCTGCACTATCAGGTGCAAGGATTATGGAGTTAATCATGAGGATATGACTTGGCTCATTTTGATCCCTTCCTTGACCTTGTACTGATAACAGGCAAGCCACGTGGAGACCCTTGGAAAGCAGGAAGTGTTAAAGGATTTTGTGTGATGCCTGGATTGTCTTAGAATCAAGGAGTTCCAGGGCCACTTGGAGGGAAAGAGGAGAATGTTTCCCAAGAGCCTGTGACTAGGGATTCTCCATACCTGAAAATGGGATGCATCCTAAGAGTTAAACATACATCTACTCTAGAACCCAGCAATCTCACTTCTAGGTATACACTCAAGATATGTAAGCCCTAAATCCACAAAATCATACACAAGAATATCAATAGCAATTATGTTCATAACAGTCAATATCCGTCAGTAGGAATATAGATAAACAGTTTTAGCTTGTCCATATAATGAGTGCCACTTATCAATAAAAAAGAATGAACTACTGATACATGCAGCAACATGGTTGAATCTCCAAAAACAAACATAAAAGAAGAGTACAGGATTCCATTTACATAAAGTTAAATAACAAGAAAAACTAATCTCGTGTGATAGACACAACATCAGAGCTTAAACTCTTGGTGAGTAGTCTAGACTGGAAAAAGGTATAGGGGTGATGGAAATGTTCGCCTTGATCTGGGTTATGGTTATCTGAGTATATTTATATATTTAAAGTCGTTGAGCTCTACTTTTAAAACGTGTGCATTTTTCTCGGTATATCTTACACCTTAGTAAAGTACTGTTGGCATTAAAAAAGAAGAAAAAGAAGGAAATGTCCAGACCCACCCACAAGGCCTTGAAATCATCCGGGTCTCTGGTGTCTCCATGCCCCCTCAAAGGGCATAGAGCGTGAACCCAGTCCAGGGCATGGTGTCTGGGGGAAAGGAAGCAGGTGACCAGTGCTTCACACTCCAAGGGGGAACAAGAGGGACAGCTGTCCTCTCCGGAGCTCCTCTGCAAACTGGTGTCTCATGTGTTGTCCCCTTTATCTTCTTATCTCTCCTTCTCCAGGAGCTTCAGAAATATGAGCAGTACATCTTTGCAGATCACACCAATATGATCCATGTTGAAAATGTCTATGAGGAGATTTTATATCAGATCCTCCTAGATGAAAGTCTGAAAGGTATGGAAGGTTTCCCTGGTGCTGGAGAAAGCTCTAGATAGAGGGGCATACCCCTGATGGGGACCAAGGCCAGCTAGGTTTTGTGAACAAACCTAGAGCTGGGGAGAGAGAGGACAAGGGACGGAAGAAGCAAGGGCCGCTGACCTCCGCTGAGCGGTCGCGATTTGGCTCACACTCCACTGGCCCGTTAGATATTATTTCACTTTTAATCCAAATAAGAACTCTGTGAACTGGGAATTTTAAGCTTCATTTTTCAGATGAGAAAACTAAGGTTAGAGAGATTAACCTAGCGTGTCTCATGAACAGCTGGCCTCCTCCGGCTGTTCCAGACAGAACAAAGGAAAAAGAGCTCTTCTTGGCCACAGGCTTACACCGCCTCCGCAGCCTGGAGCAGGTGATTCCGCAGCGGAGCTTCCCAGCTGCTCTGCCTTCTCAGCGCATTCCTCGCCTCCCCTCGGCCAGACAGAATTTGCTGGGCTGTGACTCCGTCCTTGGCGAGTCCCACTGGGACTCTGGCTCCCAGTATACCATGGAATCAGGCCCTGCTCAGGATAGGAGTGTAGATAGGAAAACTTTGATAGAAATACACAGGAGAGGGCTGTCTCTGAAACTATAGGCTTGAAACATATCTGGTCTCCACAAAGAAAGCTGGCCAAGCACAAGCCCCAGGTCAAAGGAGCTCATCCAACGAGAGAAGGAATACAAAGATGCTGTCTCAGTATCTGCACAGGAAGACGGGCTCAGTCAAGGCCACTGCCAGTCCACCACAGCACCTTTGGGCGAATTAGAAAAAAAGCACTCTTCCTCCAGACGGCGGACTGCTGTCTGTCAAAAAATTGTCACGATATACTGGTTTGATTCGAGTGGGACATGCTACTGCAGCCTGCCTGAAAGTCACTCTGCTGAATACACAGATCTGTGATGTGAATGGTATCCCCTTGGGTGTGAAATTGCTGGGCACTCTACAACCTACACAGCCAGAGGTAGAGGCTGATTGCCAAAAATGTCAGCTGCTGGTTGTCATTATTTTTTAAAATTAATTTTTATTGGAGGATGGTTGCTTTTCAGTGTTGTGTTAGTTCCTACCGTACAGCAAAATGAATCAGCCGTACATTGACACATGTTCCCTCCCTTTTAGAGTTCCTTCCCGTTCAGGTCACCACAGCACCATAGGTAGAATTCCTTGTGCCGTGTAGTACAGATGGCCAACAAACCCAAGATAAGATGCTCAATTGTTACGTTAATTGTGCTAATTATTAGAGGCCTGCAAATCAAAACTACAATGAGGTATCACCTCACTCTGACCTGAATGGGCATAATCAAAAAAACCAACAAACAATAAATTTTGGAGAGCATATATGGAGGAAATGACTGTTACTGATTTTACTCCTCTTGGGGCCTCTAGGACTGAGCCGGATGGACAGAGGCCTTTAGTTTGGACACTGCAGGTCATAAGGCTCTCTCTGCAGGCTCAGTACTAAGGACCCGTTACACATTCAGGACTGTTCTGAGTGTGAAAGCAGGGAATATAAGGGCCCGTCCTGCCCTAAAGGAGTGTCAGTCGAAGTAGACGCATTGCAGCCACACATACTAGCAGCTAATGAGAATGGTGGGGCCTCCAAGGGTGATACCAAAGATGCTAGTAGATTTGACCTCCTTGAAAGCCAAGGCCATGTTTTATTCATTCATCTTTGGATTCTTAGAGCCTGTCCCGTAGTTGACGTCCAGTAAAAGTGTGCTGTTGGAATAAATGAGTGAGTGAAGGAATGAATGAGTGACCATTACAGAGGTTCAGGGTTTGGAATGAGTCTGTAGGCTCTGGTCATCAGGGAAGGCTTCCTGAAAGAGGGTTAGAAGTAAGCTGGAATTTGAAATTGGGAAATTCAGACAGTTAGAAAAGCTGAGAGGGGAGTTTAGCTTCTGGATAAAATCAGAAATTCCAGTTTAGCCAGGGCAAGGTTTTAACATTATGTTTTGCTTTCTGGTATCTCTCAGTGATAAAGGAGGCTGCTATCCTGAAGAAACACAATTTGTTTGAAGACAACATGGCCTTGCCCAGTGAAAGCGTGTCCAGCCTCACTGATCTAAAAACTCCTGTGGGGTCAAACCAGGCCAGCCCCGCCAGGAGAGCCTCGGCCGTTCTGCCCGGAGTTTCAGAGAGTGAGATCCTGAATAATGAGGTGTTCCAGGAGGCAGGGGAGATGAAACAGCCAGAGGCCCCTGGTCCATTGGCCAGAGAAGAAGGCCTCTCCCTCCCTGTGTCCAGCCCTCCCCCAGATGGGGACAGGCAGGTCATCGATTCAAGTATAGATGGCCCGGTTGTGAATCTGGTGGCTACAGAGGTGCCAGCGGGCGCCCTGGGCACACACTTGTCACAGCTGGAGTTGGAGGAGACTCCTGAGGACCGAGAACCCACCCAGGAAGACGCAGAACCCACCTCTGCCGCAGGCTCCTTGAAGGAGCTCAGAAATTTGCTGACGGTGACCGTCGAAGTGCCAGAGGAGTCCGCTGTGCTCGAGGTTGAGAAAGATACACATGAGGAGACCCTTGTTCCCCAAGATATTGAAAAAGAAGAGGAAGCAACCCAAATCGACACAGAGGCCAGTCAAGCGTCTGCCTCGGGTCAGGACAACTGTGAAGAAAGTGAAGTCAGTGAGGGGGAGGCCCATGGTCCAGCTCCCAAGGCCGAGGCCAGCGGGGTGGAGCTGGGAGAATTTCCAGACATTCAGCCAGCCAGCGGGGGGCTCAGCGAGGGGGCTTTGGGCCCAGGCCCCACAGAAGAGCCAGGAGAGGCAGGAGAGTCCGCTGAGAGCAAGCTCACAGGGGGTGCTTCCGGACTGGGCGCCCTCGAAGGAGGAGAGCCCCTGTGCTCTGTGGAGGCTGAGGCTGTGCCCCTAGAAGCTTGCATGGTCCGTTCTGACCCCGTCAGCCCCAGGGAGAGCCAGATTTCTATGGAAGAAGAGGCGGTGGGCGGGAGCTGCAGCACAGCCCAGCCTGCCACTAGCGAGGATGCCCAGGAGAGGAAGGCCGACCCCGTTCCCGAGTGTCAGTGGGTGGCGGGGAACGACGTGAACCCCGATACCCTAGATACACAGAGAGAAGACCCCCCAGAGCCCCCTTCAGAGGAGTGAAAGGGACAACGTGGCCAAAGTCTTTCTTGGAACAAACTCAACCAAAAGGGGGAGGGGGGGGTGCCTGCAATTTGTTACCAAAAAAAACCCAAAAAAGGCATGAAGTACTTCTTTAATTTGTACAATGAAGCCAGAGGGAATTGTGCACGGGGCAGGAGCACTGAGGCAGACCTCTGTGGATGGAAGTGTCCTCCCATGAATTATGGCTTTAGCATTTGAATAGGAATTACAAAGGTAATGGAGTGTGTGGGGGATGAGAGGCAGCTGAGGGGCCCAGGGCGGGATGGGGCTGCGGGGAAGGAGGAGACAGCAGGGCACCCTGCACTTTCTCTTCTAATGCACTTTAAGGCTTCTTCATGTTCTGTGAGAATGCAAAGGTAGATCCTGTCAATCCAGCCTCACCGTTCGTCCAAAGCCAGGCTGCAGGAAAGGGAGACGGTGCGTGCCGGCGCCTCCCGCCTGCTGTGTGCGGCCCGCAGAGCCTGAGCGATCAGCCTGAGACATCCCAGGAAGGCTGAGCAGAAACAGAGCAAGACTGTGGTCTGGGGGGCTGGCTGGGCCTCTTACCAATGCCGCTATCAATTTCCTACTAATTAATCTTGTTAATTCTTATTAATGAATCACTTTTTGGAGAACATGAGATGAGGCAAGGAAATTTCTTTGGCATGTTTAAGGCTGAAAGCATTCCAAATTAGCCTTAGACTGTGTAGAGAAAGAGCTTAGCTAAATTATCAAGCATAAAACCAACCAATTAAACATTATTTGAACAGCTATTCTACAACACATGCTGTGTTAGGCATAGTAACAAAAAAGAACAAAAGAAAAAAAAAAGATTAAGTGCTTGTCTAGCATAAATGAAAGGACCCAAAGGAATTTAGTCTGAAAGAAAAAATATATATACTGATTTTCAAAACATGGCAACTTTCTTTCTTTCCATTGAAACAGTCCTGGTTTATTTCCAAGAGGGAATAAAGTGAATAAATGAATAAAAGAAGAAAGGAAAGAGGAAAGTAAAAGGGAGACAGAAAGGAAGAAAGAGAGAAACCAAATTATAGATCATTAAGTTCCAAAGATGTTGCCAACAATGGAAATTATTTGCTCAGTTGTTCAGCAAATTGAGTCTCGTTATGTCCCAGGCACTCATACTGTGGTGAAAGTGGCTCTGTTCCTTTCTCCCAGAACTTGCTTTAATGGAAATAGATGGAAATACATTTTCTAAATGGATCATGACCTTTACCTGTGAGTGTTACAGGTGGAACGAACTTTCTTGCCAAAGATCAAAAAGATGTATTCTCTTGTCCTTCAGAAAAATACCAGATGATTTTCTAAAAGCTTTAGTCCCAGGTCTACACCTTGAAATTTCCTTCTACAAATTTTAGTATTAGATCACAACATATTGTCCTCAGAGCTTGTTTTTGATAATCATCAGCAAGTAGTTAATATCAGTTTTTTGTTTTTTTTTTTAAGAATTTGTCCATAGTTTGACCATTTAACCAGGAATTAAAATATCTCTCTCTCCATATCCCTATGAAGAATTGCTTGGATTTCTGGGTCATAGGGGATGAAAAATAATCAGTATACTCTCATATTGAATTGTTTCACCCTTGGCTCAGACAGTAAAGAATCTGCCTGCAATGCAGGAGACCTGGGTTCAATCCCTGAGTCAGGAAGATCCCCTGGCCAAAAGAATAGCTACCCACTCCAGTATTCTTGCCTGGAGATCTAAACACTTAGCATGTTTAGATCCTCTCGTTATAGGTGGAAGGCAGAGGTCACTCCCCTCCCTGGTCCTTATCACGCCCGTGTTCACTCACATCCTTGCATTTGGCACAAAATATTGCAATTATGTTTACTTCCTGTCTCTTCCAGGGGCTCCTTCCTTCAAGGACAGACGCTGGGGTTTAGTCATCCTGGTATATCCTCACATGCAGACTTGAGTAATGGGCTCCTTGGCTTCTCAAGTCACTTAAATATCCCTAGTGCCTAACAAGGAACTGCTTGTGTCGGGCTCCTCAGGAAATGTGAGAACTGATCACCCACCACACCGCTGTGCTGGGGCTATTTGGGGCTTGCTGTCAGGCAAGGAGATATATTTTACTTGGGCTTTTTGCCCTTGGGAGTCTTCCCTTAAATCAAGTCCAAAGTCCAAAAGGCAACTGGCCAGATGGTCTGATGCGCTGCCCAGTGAGACCGAGAGCCAAAGGAGCAGAGCCCAGCCTCCCCAAGGACTGCCCTTCTCTCCGGCAGAATGGTGATCAGCAAGCAAGGAGGTCCTGGTGCAGGCTGAGCCCACATAGAAGCTTCTAGCTTCCTCCCTTTTGCTCACCTCAGGGCTCCTGGCCCCGCTTGGAAAGCTGAGAGATTTTTCCAACCCTAAATGAGAGCAACTGTCACTTCGTTGGATGGATGAACGGCAGTGTCTACCCATCCGCAGGTAGAGGGGACCAGACATTAAGAGGAAGGACGGAGCTGAGAAGGCAGAGAGTTTTTCTGTACATATTTCACAAGAGACACGTCCACTAGATTAAGGCAGGTGAGTGTTCCATTTGAAGATGGAACAGGAAATTAAAGTGCATTAAAATTTCCTTATTTGTTTTACATGTTGAGTGGAATAGTTTCCTATTACTGGGAGTTTCTCTTGCTTTTGATACAGACTTGTCTAGATTGCTTCAGTGGTTTCCAGGTTGGAGCAAGGTTATTGTGATTTAAGTAAGCAGCAGGAAAAGCCTCTGATGGCTGCTCAGGGGCTCTCTCCTATGGACAAATTTCTTTGAAATGCATAAAACCTCAAGACATGGTTTTTGGCAAATGTTCCATGACTAGTTTTGTTTTATTGATCTTTCACAGAGGAGGAGTATTTTCCTTAAAAAAGAATTCACTTGTCAGTTTTTCCTTTGCAGCTTAGAGCAGAGTCAGTAGTGTCTTGCATTATTCAGAGTAAACTTATTTCAAAAACAAATGCATTTTGGAGACAACAAGGAAAAGATTCCAGATTGTTCAAAAGTTTTAGAAAGAGACCGAGTATGAAGAATTATGGGTCTTCATGCTCCATCTTCTGCATTTTACTACAGAGATTCTCAACTCTGGTTTCATAACCTTCAGATTAGAGCTAGTGATTTCAAAGGGTTCCACGATTCTCTCAGATTTCTTTATAAAAAGTGCTAAATGATGTATGCTAACCTAGCAAGTTTAATTTGGGGAAGAGAAAGACATCACTGACTAAATAATACAGCTTCACTTGCTGAAAAAGTCGGTTACATGTACCTTCTTTACCGTAAACAAGTGGGTTTTACAATTCGCTTCTGAAGTCTGCAACCTCAATAAGGAAATCTACACTGTGGATTGGTTTTTCTGGTCACTATATAAAGCAAATAAACTTAAACCACTTTGTAATCACTTATTTACCCTGCCAAGTGCCTATATTGCAATAAAATGTTTGTCCTTGAAAAAGTGTCCAGACATCATATTTATTTGGAATGGGGCTGTTTTCATCTTTTAAGCAAATGTCATACTTGAGCTGGGAGGAACTCCTCAGAGATAGAAAAGTGAGTCAGTGTAGTATGGAATTTTACTTTTCTGCCATCAGGAAGGAATCCACAGGGAAGTCATTTAATGTCAGTTGTAATCATGCTTTTAAAATGCATATGCTAATTTCTTTGGGAATCGGATTAGGTCTATAATACAGCAATGGGCAATTACTCTTGATGTAATTGAATTGCTGTTCAAACAAATTTGTTTTCAGTGGGCAATGATGAGCAATATATCCATTCTTTCTGTAATTATAAACAAAGCAATATTTACTCACCAGTATCCACAGTTGCTCATTCATCCATAAATTCATTCATCTGAAAAACAATGACTGTGCATCTGTTGTGTGCAGGTGCTCTAGTGGGTGCAGAGACACAGAAGTGTATACGATGGACATTATCTCATATCATGAAACTCAAATTCTCAGGGTGGACACAGCCAGGGAGAGCTCAGAATGGGTGTTTGCTTCTTTACTTGGCATAAGACTTTTCTATGATCTCAGTTCAGTTCAGTCGCTCAGTCATGTCCGACTCTTTGTGACCCCATGAATCGCAGCACGCCAGGCCTCCCTGTCCATCACCAACTCCATTGAGTCGGTGATGCCATCCAGCCATCTCATCCTCTGTCGTCCCCTTCTCCTCCTGCCCCCAGACCCTCCCAGCATCAGGATCTTTTCCAATGAGTCAACTCTTCGCATGAGGTGGCCAAAGTATTGGAGTTTCAGCTTCAGCATCAGTCCTTCCAGTGAACACCCAGGACTGATCTCCTTTAGGATGGACTGGTTGGATCTCCTTGCAGTCCAATGGACTCTCAAGAGTCTTCTCCAACACCACAGTTCAAAAGCATCAATTCTTCGGTGCTCAGCTTTCTTCACAGTCCAACTCTCATATCCATACATAACTTTACACCAACAGCTTCAGGCAAGAGAGGAGGCATGTTGGAGAAATCGTGTCCAGCAGTGATGGGGACACTTGGTGTGGCATAAGCTTCCCTGCTCCGTCTCCTCCTTCCATAGCAAACTTCTGGTGGCTCCTCCAGAATTTCTACTTCAGGCCAATAATCAGATTGAAATTGGAGGTGAGGGGGGATCATGAAACCGCTTTTGCATGTCTTTTTCTTAGATTGTATGTTCATCCACTGTGGCCAGGATGAATGTGATGGAAGTCTCGGGAGGAGTCAATTAACAGCTCTTCTCTCCTCACAAGTCTGGAGCCAGTCCAGCTTGAGCATCTCTCATCCTTTGCCATATCCATTGTCAAGAAATATCCGTCCCTCCCTTCCCCATCTAGCCAATTCCCACTTTTCCCATGAGAGGACAGTCAGGCCAGTGCCCCCACCCAGCTCCTGCCCCCAGTAAAGCGCTGCTGAACTCTCCCACCAAATGTTCTTGTCTCCTTATAGTCATCCTCTCTCTCTGCTGCAGTTGTCTACTTGAGCTGTGCCTTGGGGCAGGGGCCCTGCCTTTAATCTTTGTATCCTTAGCAGAGCATAGGTCCCTGAAGATAGCAAGTGCTCAAGAAATGTTGAATAAATATCCCCAATAACCGACGAAGAGACAAGTGGCGATAACAGTCTGATCCCTTAGCACGTATTAAGAATCTGTGACTCTGGGACGTTTACCCACCCTCAGTCTACATAGATAGTTCTGTTTTCGTGATGAGACTTGATCATGGGTTTTTGTACACTCATCCCTCTGGGAGGGCAAGTCAGAGCCAAATTGCCTCCAAATCAAGCTACTATGAGCCACCTATTAGTTTTGCGGACAGTGGCCTCCACTGGATTTTCCTGAGGTCCTTAAGAAGTGCAAAAAGGTCAAGAAGTTTACCCTGAATGGTACCCGAGTCTGTGATGCATGAGCAAATGCTTTAGCAGCATTTTCCTTCTAGAAAGCCCTCCTCTTGAGGTTGGATAAGGAGCAGGGAAGAAGATGTGGTCCCTGATTTTAGGAAATTCAGTCCAGTTGGGTGGTTCTGTGAGAAGAGGGAGAAGGGTTCTGGCAGAAGAAGTGGCAACTGAGGACTCTGCTCAAGAAAGGGCAGGTTTGATTGTTGAACCTATTAAGTTCACCCTTTGATTCTTGCCTTTTTGATTTCTTCATGAGCTAAAATCCAAAATCCAGCAGCCAGAACCATTAGAGGGAGCTGTGGTCAGAAGGAGTTATAGTCAGAGCTGTGACAATGGAAGGAAATCATGGGCTTTATTGATTTAATCATGACTTACTTGATGGGAGAGGGGAGCAATCTAAGGAATGAGTCGACCTCAAGAAACTGGAAAAGGCAGAGAGATGGATTTTCCCATAGAACCTCAAGAAAGGAATGCATGCCTGCCTGCTCACTCATACTAGCTCGTTGAGACCTGTGTTATAGTTCTAACCTCCACAACTGTAAGATATTAAATGTGTGTTGTTCTTGACCACTAAATTTGTGGTTACTTGTAACAGCAGTTCAGACCTCTTAGTTAAAACATAAACAAATGAAACCCTAAAAAAATCCAGCTGTCTCCAGATATTCTGAAGAAATTTTTTATCAAGATCCTTTCCTGCCTTACCTGTCTGGTCCCTACACAGAGGGGTATGCATTTGTACTGGGAAGTGTTTGCTTTGCATTAGCAATTCCAAGTGGAATTGTTGGGGGAGGAACCAGGTGGGGCTTACGTTTCAGAGAATGTCTACAAGACATTAAGGTGATTTTGAAGCTAAGGCCTTCAACACCCTGCTCCCTACCCGACCCTGTTCTGGGCTGCTGCCTGAGTCCCGTGGAGGACAGTTCTCTCTCTACACTGGTTTGAAAGGGAGCTTGTGAGGGGAAAATGAAGGCATCTTCATTTCTGTCTGTTGGAGGCTTCAAGTTTTGAACTTTAAATTTTTATCCAGAGTTAAGGATAAATTATGTTTTTCCTGTAACATCCAGATTCATTCATGGATTTTTTTTTTTTCACAAAATACTTATCAACATCTACTAACGTACCAGACTCTGCCAGACCCTGGGAATAGAGTGATAAAACAATCAGTCCCTGCCAGCATTACATTCGGTTTGTCTGTTATCTTTTCCCCACCGACATTTTCAATTATTCAGCTTAAGGAAATACTTAATATTAATGAGCCTTTCCACCTTTCAGGTCACATGATTCAGAATTCTTCACCAAGTTTACCTATAGGCTTGGAACTTGGTTTGGTCTGAGATCCTTTGTGAGAAAATTGTATGGGTGTCAACTTATTGTCTGAACTGGGGCTAACCACTTAACCTTGAAAAGAATTTGTTTGTAAAATGACAACAACAGCCCCCACATTGAAAGGCTATCGTCCACATTGAGTAAAATGAGGCTCAAAGGAGTGAAGCAACTTCTGAAGGTTATACTGCTAGTAACTCGTTGACCCAGGAGTATCATTTAGCAATCACTACAAAACTGAAATCACTCCAAAAGTCAGTGGTTAAAATAGGAAGCATTTATTACTGCTCAGAAGGTTACGGGTCAAGCACCAGGGAGACAGCTCATATCATCTTGGTTGACTTCCCCAACAGGTGTGGGAGGTGGCTGGCTGTCCGCTGGTGTGGCCTGTCCATTGCTGGGCAGCTGGGCTCCTCTCCATGTGGTCTCCCATCTTTCAGCAAGCTGGTGCAGGCTCACTCCTGTTGCAGAAGCCAGGAGGAGAAAAGGAGAGAGAGAGAAGAAGCAAAAAGCTCAGAACTGGAGCAACTGACCAAAGCCAGTCACAAGGCTGGGTGAGATTCAGGGATGGAATTGCTGTAGTCACACACCGCACTGCATGTGAGTTCAGGGAAGCCATTAGCTGGGGCATCGGTGCAATCAACCTGCCTCAGCAGCATTCACATGGCTCCTGTTTGATTCATGCTCTTGTCTCCGTAGGACACTGTCTATAAACACTTACACACCCAGCGCTGGCCCCTCTCACATTCTTCCCCAATATCTGTGCCCTGCTTTAGCCCCATTCTCTACTGGATGAACAAAACACCATCATTCCCAACTCTAACTTTGACCTATCAAAGAATTTTGGCTTTTGCATTTGTTTGGAAAATGAGTCTCTTATTTAAAAGTATTTTTTTTAAAGATTTACTTATTAATTTATTTTTGGCTGCACTGGGTCTTCGTGGCTGCATGCAGGCTTTCTCTGGTTGCAGGGAGTGGGGGCTACTCTTCACTGCAGTGCACAGGCTTCTCATTGTGAGGGCTTCTCTTGTTGTGGAACATGGGCTCTAGGCACCTGGGCTTCAGTAATTTTGGCTTGTGGGCTCAGCAGTTACGGCTTCTGGGCTGAGTTGCCCCATGGCATGTGGGATCTTCCCAGAGCAGGGATCAAACCCGTGTCCCCTGCATTGGCAGGCGGAGTCTTAACAACTTGACCACCAGGTAAGGCCCTAGAAGTTTTTCTTTTTAAATTTATAAGCCTTGTAAGAAGAAATGTCTAAAAGAGATTCCTTCCCATCTTAGCAATATATACGTCATATACTGCTTAATTATAACAAGGTCATTGGTCATGATAAACATGTTAATTATGCCAGGAGAGTGAGAAAATTTAACCCGTGACAAGCAGTATTTAGCTTCATAGAAACAAACACCATTCTCTCCAACAAACATCAATAATATTATTTTCTATAGAAAATAATGTTAGTCTTCAGAAAATGTTACAGTCCTCCTCAAAAGGAAAATAAGCACATTTAAAAACCAACCACAAAACAAGTAAAGATAAATTTTACTTGAAAATTTATCCCACCTGGTTAATATTCTGTATTCTTCATAACTCTATGATAGCTGATTTGTACATATTCCTAATCCCTCTCCTTTTCCCTGGAAAAGAATGATCCTCAGGATATAACATTTTAAGAGCACTTGTATCAGATTTTGCCCTTCTAGCTTTCTTGCTAGAATATTGTTGTACCTAGTGACCCATGGGTTCCTTTGAAAATTTTAATGAAGGTTGAATAAAAGATTTGGGGGCTTACATCTGGTGGTATGCCACCTCATTAAGAATGTCCTTTTTTTCCTTGTCTGTCCAACACAAAGGACCACATCAAGACTCACATGTGCTCCCTCCCATCATTTCAAGACTTCTTCCTCTGAATTCCTTTGGCTTTTATGCTGACAACATTGATTTTGGCACTTTAAACATGCATCATAAAGAAATTTTTAGTGATTTCTCATATGTTTTGACTCATGACTTTTAAAAGAGAGGGAGTTTTCCCTGTATGCCTAGAGACTCAATATGTTCATAGAAGCATAGACTTTTAGGGCTGGAAGATACCCTAAATGTTCACAGAGTGCAAATGCACCCACAGTGCTTGCATTTCCCTTTTAGAACCTCCTGCTTTTGGTCATCCTCCAGGGATGGGGAACTCACTATCTCCCAAAGGAAATTATTTTGTTTTCAGATGACTCTGATGGCTGGAGAGCAAAAATATTACTCTCATGTTCCACTCCTCCTCTGCCACCATCCTCAAGTATAATTTCCATCCCCTGGGTCCAGTTTTTTCTGTCAGGGAAATATACAACATTCTAACCACTTTCCCTCCTGACAGATTTCAAACATCTCCAAACAACCGAGATGTCTTTTCCAGACTAAATATCCCCCAATTCACCTCTTTTTATATAACACAGCTTTGAGCTCCTCTGTTGAGTCTTTTCACAGCTCAATTACAAGCTAGTTTCTTGTGTTTTCCTTGAAACAGGCTCCTCAAAACTCCCCCTTCTCCCTCAATAGTCTCCACCTCATAGCCTAGCGAGCTTCCCAGGTGGCGCTAGTGGTAAAGAATCCTCCTGCCGATGCAGGAAAAGTAAGATACACAGGTTGTTGGATCCCTGGTGGGGAAGATCCCCTGAAGGAAGAAATAGTAACCTACTCCAGTATTCTTGCCTGGAGAATCCCATGGACAGAGGAGCCTGGTGGGCTTCAGTTATGGGGTTGCAAAGAACTGAACACAACTGTAATGACTTAGCACACACACAGGCACTTAGCCTAGCACCCTTTCTCTCGAAAATCTTCTCTCCCCAACTCAGAAGGCACATTTTTGTCCCTTTCCCCTTTTCTTGTTATCTTCAAAGGGAAACAAAGAGCATTTTTTATAGTAAAGTTTTTGCTTTCAAGCACTGTGGGGAAGATACATGAAATAAAAAAGTAAAAACTCTAAAAGTTACATAAAAGTTAAGTCCTTAGATGTAAGTTTCCAGGTCTACCATTTTTTGCTCCTTTTGAGAAAGTAAAAGGAAGACTGGTTCATTGTCAGCTCACTGCCTTATTTCTAGAAGTGGGACTCACCAACATTCCCTCTCCACTTACTGACCCTTCCCTGATTTCTGCAAGAAAGCACCTCTTTCCAGAATGTGATTCAGGCAAAGCAAATGCTTCAATGGTTAAACATCTAGAAAGGCTCCCAGATTGCAAATAATCTCCACTAGATTTGTCCTACTTTTGGAGATCTATCTCCTTTTGGCATTTTATCATTCTCCTTAGAGATATTTTGTTGACTTCTGGGCATTTATTGATCAAATATTCTCACCAAAAAAAAAAAAAAAAAGATACATAGAACAAGAGTGCAAAAACTATCAAGGCTAGAAATAGGGATCTGGGAGTCAGTCAATGGCATCCATTTGGTAATTGAAGCTCCAGCAATGGATAGGATCTCCTTTGGGAAATCTAAAGAAGGAAAGTGGGCTGGGAAACTTAAGGAACACCCATGTTTGTATCAAAGGAGGAGAAAAAGTCACAGTGAGATAAGTAGGGGAAAAAAGGGAAAGGCTATAAATGACAAGAAACCAAAGAGAAGACAACTTGAGGAAGGCAGGAGTGGTCCATGAGTCAAATGCTGCAGCGAGGTCAAACAGGAGAAGGCATGGAGTGTGCCCATTAGCTCACAAAAAATGCCACTAGTACCTTGGTGAGACAGAAACCAGACCGTGATGGGAGATGAAAGTGGATACACATCCATGGCTGATTCATGTCAATGAATGGCAAAAACCACTACAATATTGTAAATTAATTAGCCTCCAACAAATAAAAATAAATGAAAAAAAAAGTGGATACACTCCAGTTTGTCTTTATTTGCCTTAGCATGTGTGACCCAAAACTGAACCTATATATTCCAAGTGTGGTCTGACAGGTGGTGGAAAGTGAGATCATGTCCACTTTGACCAATTCACTCTCTTTGGCAATGAAGCGTCAGCCCACATTCAGTTATTTTTGGCAGTCCCACTTACTGCAGCACTCCAATGACTCACAGGAAAGTAGACTGTTCAAACCTTGTGTCATTCCATACATGGCAGAACTAAGACATGACTTCCCATCTCGCGCTTGTGCAGCTGATTTTTAAAACCAAGTTCAGAACCTCATTCAGCTACAATTTACCTTATTAGTTTCAGTTCTTTGTTCCAACCTATAGGAATATTCTTTGTCCTAATTCTGTCATCCTACCTATTAGCTATACTCCTGGCTTTACGGCATCCATAAATTTGATTTACACTGGTGTTTCCAACCAAGTCATCAATAATGTCAAGTCCCAAGCATTCAGGCAAGGGTTGGGTGGAAACTTGAAGATATGGCTGGGTCTGAAGCCAATAACAAGTGTTTAATGCTGACACTAGCAGGTCTGAAGCCAGCAGAGTCAGTGAGTATGGTATTAAGGGTTGTTCAAGGCAGGAAAGACAATGGATAAGTAATGGAGCAAAAACCAGGAACTTAGCCAAACCACAACCTAGATGAGCAGATTCAGTATAAAGGACAGATCAAGAAGCTAGAGAAATTAAAAGAATATCCAAAGTTAACAACAGGCTCAAGAGGGAGAGTGACTAATTTTTGGACTTCCAGGTGGGTTTTATTTCTTCTTTTCCACATGCAAGGGTGTGTGTCCTTTAAAATTAAGGGCTTTTGATAAATAAAAATCTGGTACAAGACAAGTCTTCTGGATCTTTCCTAAGTAGTTTTTCTTAAAAGCCATTTTTTTTTGTACTGGCCAAGTAACCAGCTATGACGAATTCTCCTAACTCTACTGCATCTACTCCATATTTCTCTTCCTGTTCCCAAGGAGGTGAGATTTTATAAGGAAAGTTAATAGGGAGCAAGAATAGTTAAGCAAAGGGGAAGAAGGGGGAACATAGAAAATGACTTTTCACTGGGGTTCCTATGTTGTATTTATTTTCTGTCCTGGAATTTTATTAAAGATTAGCATCAATATTATTTTTAACATATATTAGCATAGCTAAAATGAAAACAAGACTGAATGCTGGGGAGGATGAGGCTAGAACTCTCATACACTGCTGGTGGGAATGCAAAACAGGATGTTCATTTTAGAAAACAGATGGGCAGTTTCTTATATAGTTAAACATATCCTTACTATGCATGCATGCTAAGTGGCTTCAGTTGTGTCTGACTCTGTGCAACCCTATGGACTGTAGTTGGCCAGGCTCTTCTGTTCATGGGATTCTCCAGGCAAGAAAACTGGAGTGGGTTGCCATGCCCTTCTCCAGGGGATCTTTCTGACCCAGGGGTGAAAGCCATGTCTCTTACGTCTCCTGCAGTGACAGGTGAGTTCTTTACCACTAGCACCAGCTAGGAAGCCCATCCTTACCACGTGACCCAGTAGTTCTATTCCTAGGTATTTACTGAAACAAAGTTAAAATTTTGTTCCCACAAAAACCTTTATGCCAATGTCTATAGTTGCTGTATTAACAATTGTCAAAAACTGCCAAACAACCCAAATTTCTTCAGGTGGTGAATAGATAAACAAAGTGGTACATCCATATGATAAACTACTACTTAACAATTAAAAGGCATATGCTCTACTGACATATACAATAACATGGATGAATCTCAAAATGATTAGGCAGGGCAAAAAAGGATATACTGTATGATTCCTTTTATATTACAATCTAGGAAAAGAAAAACTATAGGGATAAAAATAAATCATTGGTTACCTACAGGCAGGGGCAGTAGGATAAACTGACTATGAAGAGGCACGTAGGGGATTGTGGAGGGTGATGAAACCATTCTGCACCTTGATTATGGTGCTTGCTCCATATATGGTGATGACTTTATGCATTTATCAACAATCGTAAAACTATACACAGAAAAGGGAAGATTTTAGTCATATGTAAATTGTTGTTATTTAGTTTCTAAGTCGCGTCTGACTCTTTTCAACCCCATGGACTATATATATAGCCTGCCAAGTTCCTCTGTCCATGGGATTTCCAAGGCAAGAATACTAGAGTGGGTAGCCATTTCCTTCTCCAGGGGATCTTCCTGACCCAGGGATCGAACCCGCATCTCCTGTGCTGCAGGCAGATTCTTTACCACAGAGCCAGCTGAGAAGCTCCATATGTAAATTATACCTCAATAAACATGACTAAAAGAATATATTCCCTTAAGTAGCCCAAATTTTCAACAGTAATGATTAATTATATCATGAACTGTTTATACAATAAAGTATTACACAGTTGTTTTGGACTTTGTCAGACTTATTCTCGGCCCAGTAGCTTATGAAGAATCTTTACAGGGACTTCCCTGTTGAAGTGGATAAGAATCTGCCTGTCAATGCGGGTAACACGGGTTCCACTCGTGGTCTGGGGAGACTCAGGCGCCGCGGGGCAACTAAGCCCATGCGCCACAGCTACGGAAACCCGAAGACTCCAGAGCGTGGGCTCCACAACCAGAGAAGTTAGAGCGGTGAGAAGCCGTGCACCACAGTGAAGAGTATCCCCTGCCCGCCACAACTAGAGAAAGCCCACATGTAGCGAGAAAGACACAGCACAGCCGAAAATAAGTAATAATAAATTGCTTAGATAAGAGCCTTTACATAGGGGCGAACTTTCTGTTTCTAAGTTAGAAGTCACCGACTTGTTTTTCCACATTCCCTTGCAGCTAGGGCATGGGTGTGTGTCGTATGTTCCTCTTGTGTGTCAGATTCACTCTTAACAAAATTCCAATTCAAAATCGTGGTAAGAAGAAAGAGGTGCCTACAAAGTAATCCATTCTGCTGAGGGTGGTGGGTTGTGGCAGAGAGAGATGTCCAGAAGGGCAGTGACAGAGGGTTGAGCAGAAGCGTTCCACCCCCAAAATCAGAGGTGCGGTTAAGTTCCTGAAGCATCCTGGGGCTTTAATTTGAGCCGTATATTCCTCAGGCCTGGCTCTTGGGCCCTCCAAGAGATTAACACCTTTACATTAATTTAAATTTTAAGTTAATTAATTTAATTAGCCATTCGTGTTGTTGTTTGCAACCAGGAACCTAGAGTGGATAGAACAGTCATTAAAAATTATGTTTATAACCAGAGTCTACCAACATGAGCTAAGACTACATCATGGATATGGTGGCTTATATCATCATGGAAAAATGGGACTCGTGCCCGGCAATGACTTCCATACCAGGAGCCCATGTAGGAGGTGAGTGCCGTCATTCCTGGCAAGAAGCTCTACAAGGTACAGCCTACATCACTCATCTAAAAGTGGATTCCAAGTCTCCGTTTAAACAGCAGAAAGAAGACAGACGAGAAAAAACAGTCTTCACCTGCAGGTTTCCAAACTCATAGCTGCACTGAACTTCAGAACATTAAGAGCCATTTAAATGTTTCTGCTGACCTATTTGATTTTCAATATATCTAGGTGTACCATCCTGAAAAGAACTGTTAATGTGGCGCTTGCAGCAATGTAGGAAAGGCTTAACTACAGCTTTGAGTTTACAACACACACACACACAGATTAAATAATTAAATATATATGTACTGGCAAAACATGCCTGGAAGAAAATTTGCTCAGATGGATACAGGGGATTGGGCAGGTGAGTTTTTAAATGGTTATTATTGTCCTTTGTATCCACTTCCCTCTCTCCTTTCATATTCCAAAATGAAGATAATCTGACTGTCAAAATCAGAAAAACGTGTTTTGAGATACCTCAAGTTTGCACTTAAATTCAGCAAAAAATGCCTTCTTTTTTCCTAGAATCCCATACGATAAAGGACTCTTCGGGTGCATTTACTCCTAGTCTTAAGCCCATTGACCCCCATAACCGGGAATGATATACAAGCAAAAGGGAAAAGGTCACTAGAAACCTTGTCAAGTTAAAATTAGCTCTTAGGAGAACCACTTGGTGAGTACTGTTCTGAAGGGCTCTGTTGCTTCTTTTGAAGTTCTGATCTTGACTCAAAACTTCTTCATCAGAATTCCTAAGGTGACGCCGTGGCTTCTGTCAGACCACCTTGCCAGCACTTTCTTCCCAACACGAAAAGTCAGGCACCTGGGCATGGCAAGATCCAACAGACTGCCCAGTGGGAAGTTAGGAACTCCTAGCTTCATTTTTGCTCATGGATTACTGAGGAATCCCCCAAGAGGTCTTACATGAAAGACAGTGTATTTAAGCCCACTACTGCTTGCTTGGTATGACAAATACGAAAGAAATGACAAATACGAAAGAGGTCACACTCATTAAAGCGCAACATGACGTGTTTTGAAAAACACAACATATGGTCATTTGAAGTCTGAAAATCCTGCTGAGTTTTAAATTTTTCATCTGACTATCTTTTGATGTATAACCGTGTCCTTTCTGATTCTTTGAAAAATAAGAGTTTTGAGATCAAGACCACAGATGGAAACTTTCTCTCAGTGGGTAAAAATCACCTGAAGATAAAGTTGCTAGACTCCATTAAAGGGATGAGATTAAACACATGGACACAAAGCATTTTAAATACATCTCCATGAAAAAGATAATCTAATGATCATTCTTTAAAATTTAGTAAACCCATAAAATTTGGAGAGACACTCCTTTAAATGAAATATTTTTTCACTTCTAATTATATAATGGTTATCATGGAAGCAGTAACCTTCTTCCACTTAATAAAAACTGGCGACCCTTTATCAATTGAGCAAGACTTAAGTGATTGAGAATCTATTGATTAACATTAATTTGGAATCAGCAGTATTTTAGTAAAATCCTTGGGAAAAGGGATTATGCATTAAATTTTATGCTTACCGTTTGCCAACTAAATTAGTGCTAAGATGTAAGTGATGAAGCTAATGGAGATGTATGTAAAGTTTGCTTTCTTTTCCTCTTTATTTATTTGGAATTTTAACTGCTATCCCTTGGCCTTTAGTCAAGATTTGTTTGCAGTACTTTTTCCTCTCTGTAGTTTTTTTTTTTTTTTTTCTCTCTGTAGTATTTTAGATGCACCAATAAGATGTTAGTTAAGGTCTTGACTGGTGGCTCAGAAGGTAAAGAATCTGCCTGCAATGTGGGAGACCTAGGTTCAATTCCTGGGTCGGGAAGATCTCCTGGAAAGGGAATGGCAACCACTCCAGTATTCTTGCTTGGAGAATTCCATGGACAGAGGAGACTGGTGGGCTAGAGCCCATGGGGTCACAAAGAGTTGGACAGGACTGGGCAACAGTTACCAAGTGCTAGCCTTCCTGTTTTAGTAAAGGCTAATTTAGATACAAGTAACAAAATTCAAACCTACTCAAACTAGCCTAGGCAAAAAGAAGAGAGTTGATTTTATGGTTACAGAAGTATCTCACTGGAAATGAAGAACCCCAAATCTATCAGGAGACAACTGCTCCATCTCTGAGGTTACCCGGTCTCCCATTTTGCTTCTTTGCTCATCTGCTCTATTATCATCTCTCTACAGAGTAGCTTTCTCCACTTTTCTTACATAGGCAGTACTGTAGCTAACTAACTGCCCCAAGTTTACTTATCCTCATTTCTAGGAACTAGCAAAGACTATAATTCTGAATCTCAATTCCAAATTCCCGGGAGAGAGACACTTGAGGCCCAGTTTGCATAAATGCCTATCACGACATCTGCATCTCTATTTCTGCTTTGTAAATAAGTTTGTCTACACCAAATTTTTCAGATTCCACATACATGTGTTAATATGCAGAACGCTATGTATACCAAGGGGGACACTAGGGGGTTGGGATGAATTGGGAGATTGTGATTGACATGTATACTATTGACTCTATGTATAAAATGGATATCAGGCTTCCCTGAGAGCTCAGTTCATAAAGAATCTGCCTGCAATGCAGGAGACTCTGGTTGGATTCCTGGGACGGGAAGATCCGCTGGAGAAGGGATAGGCTGCCACTCCAGGATTCCTGGGCTTCTCTTGTGGCTCAGCTGGCAAAGAATCCACCTGCAATGCGGGAGACCTGGGTTCAATCCCTGGGTTGGGAAGATCCCCTGAAGAAGGGAAAGGTTACCCACTCCAGTATTTTGGCCTGGAGAATTCCATGGACTGTACAGTCCATGGGGTTGCAAAGAGTCGGACATGACTGAGCAACTTGCACTTTCACTTTCATAAAATGGATAAATAATGAGAACATTAGTCCAGTAGTCCCTGGATATTCCCAGTGCAGGGATCGAACCTACGTCTCTTGTGTCTCCTGTAGTGGCAGGCAGAATCTTCACCCCTGCGCCATGTGGGAAGCTCACTGTAATAATGAGAACATACTCTACTGCACAAGGAGCTCCATTCAGTGTTCTGTGGTGACTTGAATCAGAAGGAAATACAAAAAGGACAGGATAAATGTATACGTATAGTTGATTCACACTGCTGTTTGGTGGAAACTAACACAGCATTGTAAAGCAACATTAAAAATTAAAAAAAAAAAACCCAGCTATCACCAGGGGATAACGTGACATAGCACATATCTGGCCCAGAGCTTCCTAAATTTATTTGAACACAGTCCACCCCCATTCCCTGGCTCTGGGTAAGGGTATTGTTGGGGAGAGGCGGTATACTCATTTATAGCCTTCAAAACAGAATTCCTCAAGATACCCGTTTGGGATGTCCTGATCTAATTTACTATTTTAATTGTAGGGAGAGGCAAACTTAGAGCCAAAGAAAGAAAATAACTTGCTTAAATTATCAAGATAATGTCAGAGTACGGATTATGGTTTAGGTCTGAATAATTTGACATATTACTTCTGTCCAACTTTGATACCAAGAAAAAGTACATTGGCTCCCTGGGCCAAAAATGAAGATTGAAATTTGACTATTTCCGCCCCTCTCCTCAGCTAGTTTATAAATTAAGGCTTTTTTAATCACAAGCAATGGCAAAGAATGTTCAAACTACCGCACAACTGCACTCATCTCACACGCTAGCAAAGTAATGCTCAAAATTCTCCAAGTCAGGCTTCAACAGTACCTGAACTGAGAACTTCCAGATGTTCAAGCTGGATTTAGAAAAGGCAGAAGAACCAGAGATCAGAATTGCCAACATCCATTGGATCGTAGAAAAAGCAAGAGAATTCCAGAAAAACATCTACTTCTGCCTCATTGACTATGCTGAAGCCTTTGACTGTGTGGATCACAACAAACTGTGAAAAATTCTTGAAGAGGTGGGAATACCAGATCACCTTACCTGCCTCCTGAGAAATCTGTATGCAGATCAAGAAGCAACAGTTAGAACTGGACATGGAACAATGGACTGGTTCCAAATTGGGAAAGGGGTACGTCAAGGCTGTATATTGTCACCTTGATTATTTAACTTACATGCAGAGTACATCCTGAGAAGTGCCAGGCTGGATGAAGCAAAACTGGAATCAAGATTGCAGGGAGAAATATTGATAACCTCAGATATGCAGATGACACAACCCTTATGGCAGAAAGCAAAGAGGAACTATAGAGCCTCTTGATGAAGGTGAGAGAGGAGAGTAAAAAAGCTGACTTAAAGCTCAACATTCAAAAAACTAAGATCATGGCATCTGGTCCCAGCACTTCATGGCAAATAGATGGGAAAACAATGGAAACAGTGACAGACTTGATTTTGTTGGGCTCCAAAATCACTGCAGACAGTGACTGCAGCCACGGAATTAAAAGATGCTTGCTCCTTGGAAGAAAAGCTATAACAAATCTAGACATAGTATTAAAAAGCAGAGACATTACTTTGCCAACAAAGGTCTGTATAGTCAAGGCTATGGTTTTTCCAGAAGTCATGTATCGATATGAAAGTGAAAGTGTTAGCTGCTTAGTCATGTCCGACTCTTTGCGATCCCTGGACTCCTCTGTCCCACCAGGCTCCTCTGTCCATGGGATTTTCCAGGCAGGAATTCTGGAGTGGCTTGCCATTCCCTTCTCCAGAACTGGATGTGAGAGTTGGACCTTATAAAGAAGGTTGATGCTTTTGAACCATGGTATTGAAGAAGACCCTTGAGAGTCCCTTGGAATGCAAGGAGATCAAACCAGTCAATCCTAAAGGAAATCAATACTGAATATTCATTGGAAGGACTGATTTTGAAGCCCCAATATTTTGGTCACCTGATGCAAAGAGCTGACTCATTAGAAAAGACCCTGATGCTGGGAAAGACTGAAGGCAGGAGGAGAAGGGGTCGACAGAGAATGAGTGGTTGGATGGCATGTCTGACTTGATGGACATGAGTCTGAGTAAGCTCCATGAGATGGAGGACAGGGAAGCCTGGTGTGCTGCAGTCCATGGGGTCGGAAAGAGTCGGATATGACTGAGCGACTGAACAGCAATCACAGGCAAGGCCATGTGGAGTAGTGTGTATAGGCTCTCAGTCACGTACGACTCTATGTGCCCCCATGGACTGTAGCCCACCAGACTCCTCTGTCCGTGGGATTCTCCAGGCAACAATACTGGAGTGGATTGCCATGCCCTCCTCCGGGGGATCTTCTCAACCCAGGGATCGAATCCACATCTCTGCATCTCCTGCACTGGCAGGTGGATTCTTTACCACTGCGCCACCTGTAAATAGGGTCCTAAGGCTGATGTAATTAGTTACCACTAACTTGGTGGCTTGGAGAAGGCACTGGTGGCTCACTCCAGCACTCTTGCCTGGAAAATCCCATGGACGGAGGAGCCTGGTAGGCTGTGGTCCATGGGGTTGCTAGGAGTCGGTCACGACTGAGCAACTTCACTTTCACTTTTCACTTTCATGCATTGGAGAAGGAAATGGCAACCCACTCCAGTGTTCTTGCCTGGAGAATCCCAGGGACGCAGGAGCCTGTGGGGCTGCCGTCTACGGGGTCACACAGAGTCAGACACGACTGAAGCAACTTAGCAGCAGCAGCAGCAGCAACTTGGTGGCTTAAAGTGACAGAAATGTATTTTCTCTCGGTTGTGGAAGCCAGAAGTGCAAAACCAAGGTGTCCACAGGTGATGCCCCCTCTGAAGCTTCTAAGGGCAAAGCCTCCACTGCTTCTTCCAGCTTCTGGTGGCTCCAGGCGTTCTTTGGCTTGTGGCTGCACAACTCCAGTCTCCACTTCAGTCTTCACATGGCTTTCTCTGTGTCTTCTCTTCTGTTTCTTCTATGAACTCTTGTCATTGGCTTTACGACCTACCAAAGATAGCCAGGAATGGAAATTTTCATCCTGGAAAATCGAACACTGTATTTTCTTGAAATCCTACATTTTTTCCCCTCAACTCTGTATCCTTTGAGAAGAAAAATCCCAAAATATTACCCTTTCATCCTTTCCCTTTTGCAACCCTCTATGTTTTTAAGTATCGTATGATATCTTACAAGGCCTCTGTAGTTGCTTGAATGGTGGACCCCAAGAGAAACATCCAAATCCTCACCCCTGTAACCTATGAATGTGAGTTTATTTGGATAAAGGTCTTTGCAGATATCTCTTGGGGGCCACCATTCAAACCACTACAAAGGTCTTGTAAGGTATCATACAGTACTTAAAAACATAGAGGGTTGCAAAAGGGAAGGGATAAAAGGGAAATAATTTGGGATTTTTCTTCTCAAAAATAAAGGATGTAGAGTTGAGAAAAAAATGCAGGATTTCAAGAAAATATAGTATTATATTTTCCAGGATGAAATTTTATGTTCCTTAGTATTTCCTAATTCATTCATTAATCTAACATTTGGGCCATGTTTTTCAACCTATCACACAAGCTCGGTTTTTTGTTTTGTTTTTTTTTTAAACTTTCCTGACCAAAAAAATTGTTTGAGAGTATGAGAGACAATTCAGATTATATGAATTTTGCTACGTCATCATAAAAATTCTTTGAAGGCTTCATCAATTTTCCCCTGGTGCTTCACAACCCTTTGGTATTTAAATCACTTGTTTGTTTTGGAAGAAACTATTGTGTTCTAGAGACAAGAGTGTTAAATTGAAAATGAAGTTGGTGTAGGCTAACTTTTTTAGAGGTCAGTTCATATTTTTATCTTAGCTTTCCTGCACAAACTTGTATCTGTAGAGATTGCCTGCTCTGATAAAAAAAAACTTCTATTAACAAATGAGAATGTGTCAAACAAGTACAGGAAACAGGAACTGTTCTGTTTGCCCTGGGGAGGAGTCGACTTGAGCAGGCAGATGAAGGGCACATGATATTGTGTACATTGCTTACATAACACCCTGGGCTTCCAAGGTGGTTCAGCAGTAAAGAATCTACTTGCCAGTGCAGGAGACACCAAAATTGTGAGTTCAATTCCTGGGTCAGGAAGATCCGGTGGAGGAGGAAATGGCAACCCACTCCAATATTCTTGCCTGGAAAATTCCATGGACAGAGGAGTCTGGTGGGCTACAGTCTATAGGGTCGCAAAAGAGTCAGACATGACTTAGTGACTGAGCATGCATGCATGCATACAGTACCTCATACTATTTAAATTAATTAAATGGGAAGACTCATATGGCAAGAAAGATTAGATTTATTTTAATTATTCTAAAAGAGAAAATCTTAGAAGAAGCTGAAAGTACAGAGAGCTAACATTCTTCTCACTGTGAAGAAAGAGTTTCTGATGGTTAGAATTGTCCATAAGCCAGAAAGGATCATCACGCAGAGCAGTAACACAGCCACTGTTAGAAATTTTCAACCCATGGCCAATGACCCTGGGATATATTATCAGTGTCCTTGGAGTATCAGTGATTTGGAGTATGAGAGATTATAGGGTGGAGAGGCTGTTGGTATAAAACTCTATAACCTTTGGATTAAGACAATGTGCCATAGAATAGGTCAATTCAAGCCCGGAAAAAGAGATTATCTATCCTCTCCCTTAGCTTCTAAATTATTGTTCAATAGAAACATGATATGAATCATAATATAATTAAAATTTTTCTATTAGTCACATTAAAAAAGGTCAAATCAGTGTTTGTAATATTGTATTTTGTTTGTTATATTTAACCCAGTATATTTAAAATACCATCATTTAAACATGGAATCAATATTAAAAAGCCATCAGATAGTCTACATTATTTTTTCATAACAGGTCTTTGAAATCCAGGGTATACATTTATGGACTAACCACATTTTGAGTGCTCAACAGCCACATGTGGCTACTGGCTACCATGTTGAACAGCACAGTTCTAGAATTTGCTGTTAATGAAATCACCAGTTAGATTTCTGGGAGCTAGAAAAAGGAACTTCATAAATGCAAGTGTTGGGAAATGGAAGTGTTGGGAAAAAACACTTCTGATTGACTGGTATACATTCACATGTCCTTGGGTGACTACTCTCGTAATTTCCCTGCTTTCTCACCAAAACCTAATATTAGGTAAATAATTTTGCAAACCACCAACTTTTTCAAAATCAACTTCCAACAGACCCACCCTCCAAAAGTAAAGCAGTAAATAACAGCCCTCCAGTGCTTTCATGTTAATCCTACCATATTTAATTCTTTTATTTTATTCTTTTATTCCAGGAGCAACTGCAATTAAAGATATGATAGCTTTTACTGTTTATTAGCTGCTCCTCTTCTCACCATGGGATTTAAGTACTCTCAAGGGAAGCTGCCTTGCAGTATTTCCAGTAACACACCATCTCTATGCATCTTATGCAGATGAGACAGGATAAGGAAAGTCATAAAGATAAACTTGCTTGCTCCTTGGAAGATGCTTGCTCCTTGGAAGAAAAGTTATGAACAACCTAGACAGCATATCAAAAAGCAGAGACAGGCCCTTGGCTAAGAGGAGACTCTGCCTTGGGCCCGCCGCTGTAATAAACTGCACTCCACTATCTGCATGTCCTTCCCGAAAGCATGGCTACAACATTTGGTGCGTTGGCTGGGAAGCTCCTCACTTTGAGGAGACAGGTCTCATTTGAGGCCACCCCGAGGCTTTGTAGCTTGAATCTCCTAGAGGGGGGAAGGCGCCTCGCCCCTCTGGAAGGATTCTGCTTCTCAACGCCCGGACCTTTCATGTCAGCAGGTAGTGGACGGCAGCAGGGGAACTGGGCACTCAGTTAAAGTTGCAGGTATTGTCCCTTGATCCATCACACCAGAGCGAAGAAGGCATACCACGCTGACCCAGAAGACGCCGAGTGGACCACCCAGAAGGACCCCACTGGCCCACGGGAAACCAAGATCATTCTGAGGAGGAAGAAGAAAATGAGGTCCCCGACGAGCCCTCTACAGGACGGAGCTGGGTAAACACTCCTGCTGCTCGGCCTCACCAATGCGATTCTGAACTTGGGTATGTGGGGCTGTGCCCCTGTCAGTAATGGACAGACTCCCCTGGTGGGTATCGCCACTCCGTTATGGGGACTTTAACAACAGAAAGGAACTTTCCTCTCTCTCACCAACCATAACCTTCTTTGCCCTCTGGTGTTGGAAAAAGTCATCAATGGGCCAGGGACATAGAGTTACATTTAACATGAACACCAGCCTTACGGAGATAACAAAGGCTTATACCTCATATATGAGAATTAAAGAGGAAAAGGGCTCCCTTACAAAAGGGGGACAGGCCTCCCAGGGCCTTGAGCAATACGACCAGGTCTGGGATGAATATTTCTGGATGACTCCTGAGACAGGACAGTTGATTGCCCCTGCTACTATTTGCTGGGAACAAAGAGAACAGAAAGTTGGATTTGGAGGCCATCCCCTAGACCCAAAAGAATTGTTTTTTGTCCCCTGAACAAAATAAACAAATCTTGGAAGTTACCTATCACCCCAGTCAGTCTGCTCAGTGGCCCGGTTCTGACTGGCCTGGAATCCGCTGGGTAGCCCCCAGTGGGACCCAGGGGCTCTGTGGGCTTAACTTATGGCCACGGTTACCACTTGGCTGGGTGGGCGTTGCACATTAGGATTTGCTTTCGCCCATGGCAGAATTAAGCCTAGCCTACACCAGCCTCCAGTAAACCTGCCTTATCTGCATGCAAGATGGACACGATCCGTGTTCCAGTGGTGTGACTATCTTGTTGCCTTGTTTGTATCCTCTGTAGGGACAACGGATATCATGGTTAAGGTAGAGGCCTTAACTAATTTCACTAAACAGGCCCTCTTAGACAGTACTAAAGCCATTCAAGCTTTAAAAAAAGAACAGATTAAGATGAGGAAGACAATAATTCAAAATAGGATGGCATTAGACATACTCACAGCAGCCCAAGGAGGGACTTGCACCATAATTAAAGTTGAATGTTGTGTGTACATCCCTGACCTGTCTAAAAATGTATCTACTGCCTTGGAGGATATGCAAAATCAAGTGAAAGCCATGCCTAATGAACTGTTGTTATAGTAATCTTGATCATACTGCTTTGTGGGCCCTGCTTCCTACAATGCCTTGTGAATTTTGTAACCCAGAGGTTGATAGCATTCTCTCATGTGGGTGGCAGGAGGGCTAAGGTACAATATATCTCAATAAATGATGCTCGTTATGGAAACTAAGAGCATCAAGAGGGGGGAATGAAGAAGAAATTCATAGGGCCTGGACTTCATCTCAGACCTGTCTGTGCTGATCGTGCGGGGCCACCTCTCCAGTGGACTCTGATCTCTGTGCTTAGTGCCTGTGGGAATGACAATGAAAGGATAGGATCCCCCTCTGGGCAGGGGAATCCTGAAGAAGAAAAAACAGACACTAATCACCCCTGCCTCCGGACAGTATCTATCGAAATGTAATCACAGGCTTATCGGTTATTAACTGGTTGGAATGTAACCGCGGGCTTATTGATTATTAACTGTTTGAACACATAACAAGTGAATGATGGGGTTATTGTGATTATATTTACCCTTCCTTTGTAAGCCTCAAGGGATTTGGGGTGGTGGGTTTGAACACGTACACATGGGGTATAAAAGATTTTCACAAATACTGGTTGGAGCCCTTGGCTAAGAGGAGACTCTGCCTTGGGCCCGCTGGTGTAATAAACTGCACTCCACTAAAAAATAAAAATAAAAAGCAGAGACATTACTTTGCCAACAAAGGTCTATCTAGTCAAAGCTATGGTTTTTCCAGTAGTCATGTATGGATGTGAGAGTTGGACTATAAAGAAAGCTGGGTGCCGAAGAATTGATGCTTTTGAACTGTGGTGTTAGAGAAGACTCTTGAGAGTCCCTTGGACTGCAGGGAGATCAAACTAGTCCATCCTAAAGGAGACCAGTCCTGAATCATTGGAAAGACTGATGTTGAAGCTGAAACTCTAATACTTTGGTCATCTGATGTGAAGAACTGACTCATTTGAACAGAACCTGATGCCGGGGAAGATTGAAGGCGGGAGGAGAAGGTTGACAACAGAGGATGAGATGATTGGATGGCATCACTGACTCAACAGACATGAGTTTGAATAAACTCCAGAAGTTGGGGATGGACATGGAGGCCTGTTGTGCCATGGGGTCGCAAAGAGTCAGACACGACTGAGCGACTGAACTAAACTGAAAGATAAACTGGGCTACCTCTGTAAGCAAAATTCCTCCAGGGCTCAGTCAAAATAATATATTTTTTAACACTTCTCCAAGGAGATTCTATAATTTATTTACAGTATTTTAAGATTTGATAAACTATATACAATAAGCAAAATTAAAACTAAAGCAGGATTTTTCCAGGGTTAACCCATTTTAGGAATCCACAAACTCTCTTGGCATCTATAAGTATAATCATGACTGTAAGAACACCAAAGCAAGAGTTTGGCACAGATGGGCAAGTGTCTCCCAATATTTGATATTCTCTTCTGTCCAGTAAGAGAATCTCCTGAGTTTAAGCTGGACACACAGGTGCTCAGTTAGAGGCTAAAAATCTCAGCCTTCCTTGCAGCTTGGTGTGACCAACTGAATAACTCCCTTTCAATGAGATGTGAACATAAGTGGTAAATTCACCTTCCTGATCACATCCTTTATGAAAGAAACTGCTTGCCCTCCTCTCTCTTTCTCCTCCAGGGGGCTGGAAGGCTTATGTGATGCTGTTAAACCAGCTTTTACCATAGATATGCCTATCAGGGATAGAATAGCAACCTGAGTTCCAGAATGACTTCATAGAGTAGAACTGCCCAGCAGGTGCCCTGAATTACCCACTTGCTTCTGAATATTACCCGTGAGAGGAATAACTTTCTTCTTTTTTTTTAACATGCTACTTTAAACTTTATTCACTTGGTATTTTTATCTAAAATATTACAGCACTATTAACTCACTTGGTTACAGATGAGTATATACTTAAAGTGTGAGAAAGTGGAAAATTATATTTCTTTTACAAAAAAGTTTTATTTTTAATTGGAGGATAATGACTTTACAATACAGTGACAGTTTCTGCCATATATCAAGATGACTCAGCCATAGGCATACACATGTCCCTTTCCCTCCTTCCATCCCATCCCACCCCTCCAGGTTGTCATAGATGGCTTTGGTTTTCCTGCCACATACAGCAAATTCCCACTGGCTATCTATTTTACATATGGTAATATATGCTTCGACACTACTCTCACAAGTCTTCAAACCCTCTGAGAAACAGCTTTCTAACTTGTATAAACCATTGTATTTGGGATCTCATTCTCTCAGCTCCTTGGCTTATATCATAATTGATAAAAGGGTTTAGCATCAACATTGCTATCATTTGAACTACTTGTCTATTATTTTTAACCATCTTTATACTATATGAGACTATATCCTTAAAAGACATAGGGACTTTTTTTTTCTTTAACTTAGAAGAAAGGCTTCTACAACTATTTGTTAGGGCGGAGACTCAGTATTAAATGACATGATACAGTGTTTATGAAATCTTCATAAACTTAAAACAGTTGCAAATGAAAAGTCATTATGTTAACCTCAAGCTAACAATCCACAATAGTAGTGTGCTAGTAGTGTTTGCGCAAACATTTTAGCCAACTAGTGTTTTTAGCTCACCTCCAAGGTAACATAATACAGCAGATTCACATGCTTCTAGAATAATTGGTTTTTCAGGCACTGTAATATAGTAGGAGGGACAATGAAGTACACAGAGACACTATCTTTTCATCCACTCCATGGAAGGGGTTGTTTATCTGTATATAAAGCTGGCTCTAGTTTTTTGGGAGACTGATTCAATTCACCACTTAAAAGAGACTTTATAAAACAATCTCATAATATGTTAACTATCTAATTTCTGATGTGTTTGTTAATGTGACAGCAAACCTAATTAAACCTGCCACTGGCATATCATTCTATTAATTTTTCTTTCACTGCTCTCATATGATTCAATGTAATACTGTCAACATTTACTAAGTGTCCACGGCACACAGAACACTCCCGAGGGACCTGGCAAGAAAGATAAGGACTGAAATGTCCTGTATCTCATTTCACCTTTCTACCACGTAGGACGCTATAGGACACTCCCTCCATGAGACATAGCAATCCTTTGACTTCCACGACTCTTCAAATGTTCTCATTTTTCTTTGCTACTTTTTTCACTTCTCAAATATTGGAGAGCCCCAGTATTCCTTTCTGAACCTTCTCTTTTCACCGTTCATTCTTAGCTTTTTTGGAGTCACCAACCCCTTGCAGAATGTGATAAAATGCACCCTGTGGGAGGGCTTGTTGTGTATAATTTTAGGATTACCTGGACATCCTGAAGCAGCTGGTGACTCCCTGTGGGTCCTCACCCCTCAGGTGAAGAACACCTTTCTATGGCTTTAACTACTACCTTGGTGCCTGATCACTCTCAAATCTTTTATAACTAGCTGGGCTCCCCTCCCACGCCCCCGCCTTGTCCCATCCTTCTCTCTCCACACCGATATATCCAGCTTCTTGATGCATTCCTTCACCTGGATATCAAATGGCACCTCAAACTCAAACTCAATATTTGAACTTATCAATCATTTGCTCTTTAGTTACTCTTTATCCTATGGTTTCCATTTTGGTGAGTCACACTACCATTCAATAAACTGCTCAAGTTATAAAGAAATAAAAGCATCAACCCAGATTACTACTTCTAAAACAGTGTTTGTTGAATGATTAAGTGAACAAATGAATGGAAGGACAGATTAAGTATGATGAAGACAACAGAGAATAGCTATTAAGAATGATATAATGAAGCTTAGGTTCAAATGTACATGAATGCTAAAGGCTTGCTTAACTAAGCAAAGTCTTCACCCACAGGAATATATATTCTTAAGTACCCATTAGGACAAGGTATTGTGAGAGACACTGATTTCATTAAGGATTAGACTTTAACAATGTTTTCAAAGAAATGACGAACATGGTTTGTCAGAAAAGAGGAGTAACAGTATTTCAAGTGAGATAAATATTATTTAAATTTAATTAATCTTACTACATGACCAATAAATGCTCAATTATTAATAGCTTCTCTAGGTCCTTTTTATTGTACCTTCAAAGATTTCATCATAGTTTATACACAGTAGCTGTTACAGTGGACACTCAAGAAAATGGGACACTTTTTGGAGGTTAAGATCATGAAACTTGGCAGCTTTGCCTCCCTGAACTCCCTTAGCTCTTTCTCTGCCTTTCTCTGATGGCACTTATTTTCTGTCGCATTTTATACAATCTGTGTGCAGCTTTTATCCACCTTAGGTTTTTCCTCTCACTCCCAGCCCCTCCCAAAGACTGTACATACTCAACTGTGTGCCTTATATCTGAAAGGGGAACATTACTTTTTTTTTTAAACTTTTTAAGCTGTATTGGGGTACAGCCAATTAATAATGTTGTGATAGCTTCAGGTAAAGAACAGTAAAATTTTATATCTGGAAGGGGAACAGTAAATATTGTCAATGAATGTTTTTCAATATCAACAATCCCATTTAAAGATAATATCAAATGTCCTATAAATCAAGGAAATGGTTACAACAATTGGTTATATTTATAGAGTTTGTCATGTTTCCCAATATGAAAGCTGCATACCAAACAATTAAGCAAGTTACAGATGTTTTAGTACTTCAAGGCAGCAAGGAACATGCTAACACATTTTAGAAAGTTATTCATGAGGCAAGGTATTGGCTGGTTAAATGCTGTCTCCGGGGGCAGACTGTGTGTTGGCTGGCAGGTTGAGGGACTCTTGGTGTCTCACTTTCCTCATCTGGAAAATGAGAATTGTAGTAGTACTCCACAGAATTGTTAAAAGGATAAAAAATAATGTATACACACAATGCACACAGAATGGTGGTTGAATTCATTGGACACTAGCCATCATTTTCCTATAATCCCAACAAGAAGGAGAGGGGGTGATCATTTATTAAATTAGGGAAGAATGAGATTTTCTTTTTCAGAAAATATGATGTGGACAACATCTCTCCTATCTTCCCAGCTAAAACATTCCCAGAACCTCCAACTTAACCATGACATCACAAATGCGCAGGCGGTATGTTGCAGGGAAGAGTCAATTCTGACTCCACGTTGGATCTGTTTCTTTGACTTCAACCTTTGCTTTTCATTGCTTTTGTTATTATAATTATACATAAAGACCTGTCTTCCCAGCCCTGGCCCTCTGCCTGAAGAGATTAACACATCCCCTACCTGATGTTGGTCATTCCAGGAGATATTTGCAAGATAATGATCTTTACTTCCCCAACTCCTCCCCTTCTCTGTCCTATAAAAGAACCCAGCATCCAGACCCCCTAAGAAGATGGTTATTTTGAGATATTAGTCTGTCATCTTCTCAGTCTTCTGGCTTTCTGAATAAAGTTGTATTCCTTGCCTCTACACCTCCTCCCTTGGTTAAGTGGCCTGTCATGCGGTGAGAAGACAGAGTTTGGACTTGGTAACAGGTATTTTTAAGATGTAGGTAAGAGTTGAAACACATTGTATTTTAAATTAAATAGGTATAGATTCCACACAAACCATGTTCTATCCTTTTTAGCATTCCCTACTCAAACAACTTATTTCCCTTCCCAAACCAAGATAACAGATTTTACTGTGTGGTTGTTCTCGTCTCTAATCCTCCCCACTCTTCACCCAAAAAAGCTTCCAAGAATTTAAAGAAAGGCACTGTATCTAACCAAATCTAGGGCACTATGTAAAGAATTAATCAGGGAATTCCAGGCTGGCTAGTTGACCTTGCTGACCTCCTAGGAGGTTCTCAATCTGCCATTACTGTCAGCCCACTATTGGCAAGGCTTCAGGCAAGGTCAGAAGAGGTGAGCAGAGGGTGTGGCTGCAGCTTAAAATTGGAGCAGAAGCTACAAAGAATAGTACACTTCAGAGAGGGGACCGTGAGACACAATGAAACAATAGCCTCTGATAGTCAACCCAGTCATGGGATGATGAGTGACAGAGGGCTGCCTTTGCCTCATACAAGAGCACTTCTTATAAGGTTCTGGAGGCTCGCTAATGCTTCACAGGGAGATGTGTCTCTGCCATGGGGAACCCACAGATAAGCAAAGGCCAGCATTCCTCAACCCATATACATCCACAGACACTATATTTAACATTGTTTAAAAAAGTCATGGCAGGGTAAAGGATTTTAGCATTGCTTAGAGAAGGAATGTTTTCTGAGCAAATTTTCAAAGAACCCTAGAGAACTCCTTTATAATTCCTACAATTGACTGGTAAATCTAACATCTAATTCTCTACCAAAGACATGTGTGTTGAGGGGTGGGGTTGAGGTACAATTGACACATGGCATTATACTAGTGTCAGGTGATAACATAATGCTTCAATATTTGTGTGTATTACAAAATGATTACCACAATAAATCTAGTTAACATCCATCATCACACGGTTAAAAAAATTTTTCCCTGTGTTGAAAATTTTTAAGATCTACTCTCTTAGCAACTTTCAAATATGAAAGTGTTATTAACTATGGTCGCCATGTTGAACATTATATCCCCATGACATTTATTTTATAGCTTGTAACCAAAAGTGTGATTTTTATATTACACCTAAAGTGGTAAAACTTGGGTGCAATTTTTTTCTCTCTTTGTAAGGACAAATGGAAACAGACAAAAAAAAAAAAAAGACACCAAATTTATCAATATGAACTTCTGGGCAAACACTGTTGAAAATACAGCTTAACTTAAACAATTCTTCTTCCCATAATTTTTACCGTGTTTTACAATCAGTTACCACAGTCTGCCCAATTTCTTGGTGACTCATTATTACAACTTTCTTAGCAAAGGAGAAGACCTGTATTTCCTGTTAGCAGGATTTTCCTTTCCTGACTTTGTGCAACCTAATTATACTGTTTCTTTTTCTCCATTTTATTCAAAATAACATGATGGGGAAAGAAAAAGCCAGGCCAGGAGCACTAACTGTTGTGTGTTCATATGATCTGAGAGAATCTGATAGAGCTGGGGGAAGGAGATCCTTGGACTTCAGAGACCATGTAATAGAGTTTGGGTGATTACATAAGTTTTTATTTAAATTGGGACAGTTTTGAAAGTGAAAGAGGACTCTAATCAGATAAGATAATAGGACAATGCTATAAATCAAGAGGCAAATGAGAATTTATAGTCATCCTAATATGGTGGAAATGGTCTGGACTTATAACCAAATCGCGACCATACCATTTCCTTGCTTTTGACCAGTGCAAAGTGATATAATCTCTGTGAACTTCATCTTCTACATTAGTAAAACAGGGATAATAATTCTCACATGTTAAGAGAGGGGAGAGGGACCTGGCGTAGTATATATCCTTTGTAAGTATTATCCTGATGATGTCTGCATGTGTATCTAAAGTTCTTCACCATAGACAGCACAATATTATGAATGGATTAGGTTAAACTGCATTTGAGGTGCAATCAGTTGCCTCATCACAAATCCCTACTCCAGGATGGCAGCTGGAGAGGTCATCAGGAAGATTCCCTATAGGGGTAGGGACTCCCTATTAGAGGTAGGTATAGATTTCCCTGGTGGCTCAGTCTGTAAAGAATCTGTCTGCAATGCAGGAGACCCAGGTTCCATCCCTGGGTCAGGAAGATCTCCTGGAGAAGTCAATGGTGACCCATTCCAGTATTCTTGCCTGGAGAATCACATGGACAGAGGAGCCTGATGGGCTATAGACCATGGGATTGCAGAGTCGGATATGACTGAGTGACTAACACACACTACAAGTACATTTCTAAAGATCATTCTATTTAACATTTGTAGTTCAGTTTCTAAGGCATGTCTGACTCTTTGTAACCCATGGACTGCAGCACACCAGACTTTCCTGTCCTCCACTACCTCCTGGAGTTTGCTCAAGTTCGGTTAAACAAGTGTCAAAAGTGAATTTTCATTGTTGAAATTAGTGGTTAGTCATCATAATGGATGTTAGAAATAGCTCTCATTGGTAGAACTTGTGATTTCCTGTTGGGGTCCTTTAATGGACCGGAACCTGGGTGGTCCAGAGTCAACGATGAGAAAGTGAAAGAAGGAAAAAGGCTAATATTCCCTGGATTACGCAGCCAGCCTTCGTGCTCCAGGGAATCAGTCAGAAATAGAGAGAGAGAGAGAGAGAGAGACACGGGGACCCAAGTTCTGATGGAACAAGGGTGCTTTATTGAATTCTGTAAGAGTAAATATACTGGTAGCTTCTTCAGATAAAGATCAAGAGACTAGACTTTACAAGTTACCAAGGAAGCAAGAAGCAACAAAGACCATAAGGCCAAAAGGCGATCCATATCAAAAGAGGGTCCTAAGTAGTTACTTTTCACCATACTTTTAGTGTGAAAAAACTAACGAAGGAAATGCATGCATTCCTCACTCCCGGGAGAAGCTTGCCTCTCCTCTTAATTCCTGAATATCCAGGAATTAATAAGGAACAGAGGATTCATGACAGATCCAAAACAGCACACAGGAAGCCTCCTGTTAAATGCTTCCTGACAATTTCAGAGATAGATGGACTAGCTAAAACATATTAGAGGCACTCCACTCCAGCATGAACAAGTTGTAAAAAGCTGAACCATCAGAAATGGTGTGTGGGAAGGAGGGCTTCCAGTGGTTGATGCTTACTAAAAGGGTGATAGAATCCTGGCTCTGGAATACTGTTCATATGCCTCCAGCAAATCTTCCATGTAAGGTCATGACTGCAGAATCCAAAAGGACCAAGACCTGGTACTTCATCAGACTCCCAGAACAGGTGCTATATGTTACTGTGTCTGCTTGCTAAACAAATGTTTGTTTAACAAATATCTGTATGACAGAAACTGGTCTAAGACTTGGTTTAATTATAAACTGTTATGGGGTTGTTGGAGAACAGTCAATTTTCATCCCGATTCCCAAAGTTTGGCTGCTATCACTATCTACAAAAACAAGCCAGCAGTCTTGCATAATTAAATTATTTGCAAGTTAACTGCTGCTTCTTAACCACTGATCAGTAATGTAATTCCACATCTAGAACTTCAGTCCATCTTTGGGGGCCATATGGAATGGAAAAAAAAAAATGAAAAACTGAGGCTTAAATAAACTGACTTGCATAGAACGGTAAATGGTAGATCCAGGTTGAGAGCTCAAGACATGTGATTTGAAGCTCAATGCTTGGCAGTGAGCACAAAGCTATGTGTGTGTGTGTATGCGTGTGTGTGTGCATGTGTGCACACACACATCCACGTCAGATGGAGAGGAGGAATGGGAAGAAAAGGGAAGCAATGTGAGGGGACATGGAGAAAAAACAGATAAAAGTTAGACATTAGAATACAGTGCCCTGGGAACCTAAAGAAGTACTAAAATTAAGTGTAGGCCCCTAAAGAAGGAATAAAAAAGCTCTGAAGATGTTTGCTCAAGAGCTAACTCTAGTTCTGAAAATAATAGTAAAATAATAGTTCTATAAATAACAACAAAGTCTGTTAGAAAACAAACTTATGGTAACCAAAAGGGTGGGAGGAGGGCTAAATTAGGAGTTTGGGATTAACATATACACACTACTATACATAAAAAAGATAATCAGTAAGGATCTGCTGTACGGCACAGGGAACTCTACTCAATACTCTGTAATAACCTGTAATGGGAAAGAATCTGAAAAACAATAGATACGTGTATGTGTACACCTGAATCACTTTGTTGTACACCTGAAACTAACAATACTGTATATCAACTATACTGCAGTATAAAATAAAAATTAAAAAAGTAACAAAGTCCATGAATCTTTAGCAGTGGACTAAGAATAGTACATGTGTACCCTTGAATCCTACTCTCAAAAAGGGGAAATTTTCTCTTCTGCTCTTCATAATAATATCAATGGCTATTATTTACTGAGCTCTTTCAGGTAGTGCTAAATACCTTACACACATCATCTTATCACCTTCACAATACCTCTATAAAACAATTAAACAATTTGATCTTCCCAAAAAAAAAACCAAAACACTGGAATAGGTACTATCGGTTGGCCAAAGAGTTCCTTTGGGTCTTTTCCATATGATGTTACAGAAAAACCTCACACAAGCGAGCAAACTTTTTGGCCAACTCAATATTATTCCCATTTAACAAATGAGAAAACGAAGGCACGCAAACGTTCTGTAATTTTCCTAAGATCACATGGCTAATAAGCAGCACAGCTGGCTCAGAGTCACTGTTCTTGGCCAGTAAGCTACCTACGCAGGCTGTGCAGAATGTTGTTGAACGGTGCTGACTTCAAACCTTGTGGCCAGTCTAACATGTGGAGTAGAAGCTATGCTGGTAGTACAAAATGTGGCTTTAGGAGAGGGGGGCCAGAGGCAAGATGCACTCAATTGTGAAGAGCCATGTGACTTGGAGTTGTTGCTGATACATAAAGCAAATGACAAATGGCAAGTGAACTCGAGACCCAACCACAAGGGTGAGCTCAACATGAAACATGACAGTAGCAAAGCCTCTGGCCTGAGAGCGCTGGTGCAGGTGCCACAGAGAGAAGTGAGATTATAATCTGAAATTGAAGTGATGTTTAAGATCTCAACTCTGACTGAGAGGTGGAAAAAGCCCTGGGGACATCTCTGCGGGGTACTGAATCATTCAAATTTCCCATTCTCTTTCTTGGAATTTAGAAACCTTAGTTTCAGAGCCAAGCACAGAGCCAGTCCACACCATTCACCAAGTAACGTTTCCATGAAGTATTCTTTGTAGGGCCCTCAAAGTCCCTACCTGTAAATGCAGAATAAGTACTGTCTTTATTTATTTAAAGTTTGCAAGATTGGGTTCTCAGGAAGAAAAATGCTCTGCAAATTCCACACATTCTCAAACAATAGGAAAAGTGATTTGAAGAATGACAAAATCACCACTCCCAAATTCTACACTATGGTTTTAGGAGAAATCAGATCTGTCATACTCAAGAATTCAAGTCATTTAGAGGCAACTGCTGCTGTGGGTCAGTCTCACACAGCTGGTCACAGCCTCCTGGGACAAGTTCTGAGCCCTCATATTAAAGTGGAGACTCTCCTTTATGTCTGTGACTCCATATGATTCCAACCAGGGCTCCAACCCCTCCCTACTTTCTGATTCATCCACGTAAGCAAGTAAGAACACCAGGTGAACATACATATTTATTTACATAAGCTGCAAGACTGCGCAAACAAACCCTCACCTGGGTAAAGGGCAGTATATCAATGGCTCTTCTTACCATTTTTAATGGGCTTTACACTTCTGAAATCCCTTCCTTAGTCTTTTAAAAGTCCTTATCCCTGTTCTCTGCCCACCAGTGTTTTTCCTCCTGTACAACAGAAAAGGTCCCTCTCATTTAACTCTTGGTGGTGGTTTAGTCGCTAAGCTGCGTCTGACTCCTGCAACCCCATGGACTGTAGCCTGCTAGGCTCCTCTGTCATGGAATTCTCCAAGAAAGAATACTGGAGTGGGTTGCCATTTCTTTCTCCGGGGGATCTTCCCAAGCCAGGAACTGAACCCTGGTCTCCTGCACTGCAGGCAAATTCTTTACCGACTGGGCTATGAGAGAAGCCCTATTTAACTCATATCCTTTTTATTACTAAGTATATAAGTTCTAAAATAATGTGTGTGGGTTTTGAAATAACGAATATCAAAATTTCCGTGTGTTCACAAATTGCTAATTAGCTAAGAATTTCTATTATTTCCAGTAAGGGGTTGAAATGGGTTCTTTTTTGTGAATATATTTTTCTTTCACTCCATGGGCTCCACTTTAGATCTGTTAGGTTACATTGCTTTTCAGGCCACAGCTTTTAGCCTTATGGTTTTGCAGAGATTAGAGAAAAATGGACTCAACGATTGGCTAGAAATGGAATTTCAGTAAGGGAGAAAAAGTTGCTTACTATTTAGCAAGTCAACAAAGATATGTTCTATGTTCTCATTATACACCTTTAAAATGCAATCTTAGCTTAAGAACAAATAAGCCAAGGGGAAAAAACAAACAAATATAAAACGCTACATAAGAGCCGGTACTTCTCCTTCTTGAGGACACCGTTTCTCAGGGATCAGTCAGTTCAGTCGCTCAGTCGTGTCTGACTGTTTGCGACCCTATGGACAGCAGTACGCCAGGCTTTCCTGTCCATCACCAACTCCTGGAGCTTGCTCAAATTCATGTCCATGGAACTGGTGATGCCATCCAACCATCTCGTCCTCTGTTGTCCCCTTCTCCTCCCGCCTTCAATCTTTCCCAGCATCAGGGTCTTTTCCAATGAGTCAGTTCTCAGTGACAGTTACTAGTCAATTTTGACTTCTTATAAATGCTTGGAACATCAGGAAGGCAAAGAAAACTGAGTTACTTCCAATAATTCACTACAAATAACTGACCTGACCACATTTCAATATAACTGAAGGTCACTGACTATTTTTCCATTTCCTTTGTTCTAGTTTTCAAATTCTGAATGATTGGTCTTGACCTTTAGCTTGCCATGTTCTCTGTGTCAGAGCCAAGAACAATTCCCAGGTATTATTTACTCAGCTAACTTCATCACTAAAGCTGCCAAAGAGGATCCAGGATGGAACTAACATAGGGGTTGCAGGACTGTACAAAAGATAAAATTAAATATTGCACAGAAATGACCTCAAGTGTTTTCACAGCCTCCAAGTAAGTAGATAAAAACTGTATTATTACCCCTTGATAGACACGGAAACTAAAGGGATAAGGAAACAAATAAAGACATCCGACATTTACTGAGAATCTGCAATAGGAGAGGCAGTGTTGAGTTCTGGAACATACACATGAATAAGCTGAAGTCAACACCCTCCAAGCAGTCACAATCTAGTGGACATGGCTGACTGTGAAAAAGCAACAATACAGACACAGAATACAATGGGAGGATGACGTCTGATAGCTGGAAGGTTTTGGAAGGATTTCGTGGTGATGAAATCTGAGCTGAGACTTAATGGTTAGGGAGCATTCTACAGACAAAGACGGTGGGACGGCAGAGGGGCCAGTTAAGATCAAAGGCATAGAAAGGATATAACATGAGACTCTCAGTTATCTCATAGGACTTGAGTGCAGGGCAGGGGCAGAAGGGAGATAATGTGTTCAGAGGGTTTGTAGATATCCTTGAATGCCAACTCTGGTAGCAACATAGAGAAAAGTTAGGGTGGCAAGGTAATGATTTAGGCCACCACTGTGATGGTCCAGGAAAGAAGTAATGGAGGCTTGAACTGAGCAGAAGTAGCACTATAAAGAAAAGTAGTGATAGCAAAAGTAGACTCTACATAATTAGCAAGTGATTGGACATAGACTGTGAAGGAGGATGATGAGTTGAAGATGATTCTGACAGATTAATTTGAATCACTGAACACATTACATTTGAGTTTACCCTTGGACTAGACAGAAGGGGATTTCTATCAGGGAGGTCTAGAGTTCAGGATGGGCTTCCTTGGTGGCTCAGATGGTAAACAATCTGCCTGCACTGTGGGAGACCTGGGTTCGATCCTTGGGTTAGGCAGATGCCCTGGAGGAGGGCATGGCAACCCACTCCAGTATTCTTGCCTGAAGGATCCCCATGGACAGAGAAGCCTGCGGGCTACAGTCCATGGGTTCGCAAAGAGTCAGACACGACTGACTAAACACACACATACACAGATCAGGACAGCTAGTGAGTTACAAATCAACCACAGCGATATGATGGCTGAATTCACAAGAGGGGAAGAAATCACCAAGGAATAGAGTACAAAGAGAAAACCGACAGAGTTTTATAGAATACAAAATAGAATACAAAAAGAAAACCTTAAGATGCAGGAAACACCTGCATTTTAAGACAGAGATGAAAAAAAAAAGAGAGAGAGAGAAAGCGGAAGGGTCATGGGTGTCACCTGAACAGATGGTCTGAGAGGGAAGCAGATGATGCAAGGGATAGAAATCAAGGATGAAGGGCTGAGCTGCTGAGGGGAGGACTAACTGATTTCTTGTGGTCACACGGTCATGCCCTCCCTCCTAAGCTCCGCACCTACCTACTGATTATCACACAAGAAAAACAATGGGGTTTTTCAAGAGGAACTTTCTCTTCTTATTTTGCCAATGGTTAACCTGGGACTTGGTCATCAAAATAAATTGCAAGTTCTAATCTTCATTAAACTTTTTTCGCAGCTCACACTAGTTTCCTGACGTTGAGCTTTTCAGATGACTATTATTAATCAAGTACCAGGCCTCCCGTGCCCTCCTTCACGCTGGTTACACGTTAAGGCTTCCGAGTCACAGAGGCTGGCTGGAATCTAACTAAGCAGCCTGGCGAGACTTGTAGCCCAATTTATCCGAGCTCGGTTTCCTGGGGGCGGTGGTACTTACCTAGTCAGGCTGAGAAGAGTGCATGAGAGAATGCAAGTAAAAACTCTCAGCACATTGCCGTCAAAGGCTCAATTCATTTTTGCTCTTAACGGTATTGAAATTTCCCTGAAGAAGAGGCCTGGTCTCCTGCATTGCAGGCAGGTTCTTGACCATCTGAGCCACCAGGGAAGCCCCCAAAGAGACTACCATTCCCTAAGGCGTGCAGCACTGACCTGAGGCCGTGTGAGCCTCATTCCTGCCAGCCCGCAGCGAAACGTATTCGCAGGAAGATGGATAAAGAGCCGACGGGTTTTCCCCTGGACTCTGCAGACCACGGAGGGGGCCGCTGGCTGCCTGGCGCCGGGGCAAGCGGGATAGCGGAACCACTCCAGCCCCTCGGAGGACCACACGTCCCAGGGTGCAGCGCGCCCACCAAGGGTGGCAATTTGGCCCGTGGGGTCGGTCTGCGAGCGAGCCGGGGAGGAAGCGGTGCACGCTGGGACGGGTAGTTTTCGGGTCTCAAGTGCACAGGTCGGAGGACGGGCGAGCGGAGAGGTCCCTCCCCAGTCCCGCCTTTTGTCCACGTCTCACTTCTGCCGACCAACGTTCTCTCCTGTCCCCGGGAGCCAGCCCTTCTCCGATCCAGTCCCCATTGGTCCTGAGGCGCAGCGTGCCCGGGCTCTACCCGGAAGTAGCGTTTGGGAAGGCGGTTTCCTAGACTACGACACCGGAAAGCTGGGGGAGGTGCTCCGGGCTGCTGAGGGCTGAGGGCGGTGGCAGCGCTGGCGCTGGGGACCGGCTTGGTGCCTTCGGGAAACTGCTCGGCGACGGCGGCCGTTCGCGTCCCTCCGCATCCCGCCCTCAGCACGGCTCGCAGCCCCTTCGCCACCGGCGTCCGGCAATGTGTCCCACCGGCAGGGCGTAGCAGCTGCGCGTGCGCGGAACCGCGGGGCCATGAGCGAAGCCGGCGGCGGCCGGGGCTCTGGGTCCTCGGTCCCCCAGCGAGCGCCATGGAGCCTGGTGGCGGCGACGGCCGCGCTGTGCCTGGTGTCGGCCACGTCCGTGTGGACGGCGGGGGCCGCGCCCATGAGTCGCGAGGAGAAGCAGAAGCTTGGGTAAGGGTGCTTGACAGCCTGCGGGTGGGTTGCCTCGTGAGGCTGACCACGGGCAAGGGTGCTTGTCATTGCGACCCGGGCGCGAGTAGCCTCTCCTGTCGCGATTGGGGACGGCTGTTTCCTCGAGAGGACCCTGGCGGGGTGGACAGGGTGCGGGAAGACGGGGGCCCGCCGGCCCGCGAGGCGACCTCGGGGGACTGTCTCGGGCTGTCGCCCGGGCTGTCTGTGACCTGTGTAGGCTCCTCAAGACCAGCCGCGGTGTGTCAACGCAGCTGCCATGTCAGTGGCCCGGGAAAGGGGCTCCGGCCGGGGTCCCTGCGCTAGAGTTGTGCGGTGCGCTTCATTCAGAGACGTGGTTAGATTTCTCGCAGCAGTGAGCTCCCAGGTGGGGAAAATGCGGCTGATCTCCCTGGTTAAGGAAATCGTGTTTACACCTGTTACGGAATAGGGGGCGTTCATTGGAACTTGAACTTTATGCATTTTACCATTTCCTTTGCAGTGTTTTCTTGCACTTCATCTTCATAGTAGAACAATATTGGATGGTAGTGTTTCGTAGCCCAGATTAAGTATACCTATTCAGTTTACTCAAAGTAGTTTTATCAGTCTTGAAAGGCATAAAGTCATCAAGCTGTATGTATAGCATTTCATTTGGAGTCAGTATTCCCAATATCGGCCAGGTCCCACAGATGAATAAAGGAAAAGCCAGGAACCGGTAGAAAATGGGCAAAGGGCATGAAGAGTTAATTCACACAAGAGGAAATGCAAATGCTTAATAAACATGAAGCTACTCAACCTCATAAATGTGAGACATGCAGATTAAAACAATGAAATAAAGGTTTTTTTGCCATCAGGTTAGTAAATAGGAAGCAGAGTGCGTGAATAGAGTACTGCCTGGATAGTTGAGGTGTGAGAAGAAACGGTGGGAGTGTAAATTGCTGTACTTTACTTACAGTCTCCAGAAATTTAAATTGTCTGCGTTCGCTGATTCATTAATCCCATCTCAGGGAATCTATCCTACAGAAATAAAAGCACTGTTAAAGTAGAGATAGGTGTACGAGGATGTGCATTGTGAAATAGCAGAGCTGTCCCTCGGACCATTCATATTATGGAATAAAACTCAGTTGTCAAAGAGGAGTTAGGCCATCAGAAGGCTGCCCAGAATATATTCTGAAGACCAAAAAGGTGTAAGTTATAGAATAATATCTGTGATACTATCCCCCCCCCCACCTTTTTTAAAAGAATAAATTGTCTAAGCTCAGAAAAACATGGAAAGATGATTACCTCCTGGAGTTATGATGGAGATGACGTGAAACCATGAGGATTTGTTTTAGATACAGACTTCCACTGTACTGAAATTGTTGCTAAGTCTTGTATTAGTTTTTAATAAAAATAGCAGGAAAAGACACTTGTTGGAAAAAAAGTATCAGCTATCCAAACAAAATTGACTAATAAACTCTAATTAGGGTCTTAAATTTTCTCTTTATAGATTTAATGTAACACTGATAACTGCTTTACTGAATACTCAGTGTTCAGTGCCAGGTACTTTACATATACTGTCTCTGTAATCCTGTTTTTTTAATGAGGTGAGTGCAATCCCCGTATTGCAGATGAGGAAATTGAAACTCAAGGTTGATGTGTTCAAAGTTACAGAGCTAAGTAAACGATGGAGCCAGTATTCAAACCAAGTGCTCCCACATGCTTCAGAGCCTGTGCTCCCCGCACTTTGCTGTAGTTAGTTCCATAAGCCTTGGAAAGAGATGCTTCAAGTCTGTTAAGGAGAGCAAGTATTTTTATTTGACCATTGCTCCCTTCCACCCACCCTCCCTTTTTTAAAATTTCTATTCTCTTATTTCTTTCTTTCTTTTGCCACACTGCACAACATGGGGGATCTTAGTTTCTAGACCAAGGACGGAATTTGTGCCCCTTACAGTGGAGGTGCAGATACTTAACCACTGGACTGCCAGGGAAATTCCTTCCCTTTTTTATTAAAAATTTTTGTTAAGAAAAGTCATTTGAATAACTTATTTTCGACCAAGACAAAGTTTTAACTATAGCGGGCCAACCAAATTGCGCTGAGATTTCAGCTCAGGTTTTGAGACCGTTTATGAAAGTGGTTACAATTATTTAGGCTTGTTAATTTAGATTGCCTTATGCTAGGATAAGATTATAATAAGAGTCTATAGCTACAAATCACAAATACACATTGCTTGACTGTTTTCTCCTCTGGGAGTTTTCAGGAGACTGAACTTTGATTTGTTAGGTTTACCTGTACAATTTTTTTTTCAAAAATCCAAATAATGATTTATGATAAAAAGCAGAAAATGCCCCATCCCTCACCCTCCCCTCCAGACTAAACTGATGATAAAAACTGAAATGGAAAAAAAAAAAAAAAACTGAAATGATTAGGATTAGTAAAAAACTGCTTGTTTACTTGCAGTTTATAGTTTTTTGGAATACTTTAGCTTATAGTCTTATACTTTATGGAATTCATTTATTGTTTTTGTGTTTTAAATGTTGCAGCAGTTGTTAATGTTTTTACTTTAAAAATGAAGTGTAAAACAGTTCAATGTCTGTAGCATATTGGCAAGCAATGTAACTTTAGAAAAAGCTGACTTACAGAAGTTATTTACAGTGAAGAAAGAGTGGACCTGATTTCCAATACAATTTTATTCTGTTGTTAAAGATATAAAACACAATAGAAAATTGTGTTTCTGTATAATACAGTAGTTATTCTACCATTCTTTATTTAAATATGATTGTTAGAACTTACATGTGTAATTAAGAAAGTAAGAGAGCTCAACTGGATAGTAAATACCTCCAGTTTGAAGTATGATTGGTGAAATTTGGTGATCATGAGATGGTCATATGCTTCATAAATGTAAGAATTGGAAAATAATGTGTCATTTGCAAACATGATTTATTCATCATCTTGAAGCTAGAAGGCAAAGTTGGGTTAACAAGTTAATGCTAATGTTATCTGTGGTATATATGTCTAGGCACTACTATTACCAGTTACAGGAATTTGCCTTAACAGTAATTTTTTATTAATTCTATTTCAGGGGAAGGAAAAAGGAATTTCCATATTCCATTTATCGATATCAGTGCTTAAAGGGAAAATTGAGCTCTTTTTTATGTTTTGTTTATTAGCTAATTTGAGAGCTCTTTGTCACCTACAATATAATAAAAAAAAATGTCTAGAAGGATTCTTTGAGATACTCCTTAATTTTCTGAGATAACTTGATCCATATTCTATCATACATATAAACATATAAAGAATTAGTGTTTTAGCAAAGTGGCTTATCACCTTGTTTTCCCTGAGCTACCAGGGAAGCCCCTTTTAATGATTAGGTGTTTTTAAATAATCATTATTTATAAAAAGTTGGTAGGACTTAGCTTGTTCAGCTCATAAGGTTGAGTGTACTTGATTTTTCTGATTATTAAAGCAGGTTCTGGAAATTAGTCCTTCTGTGTCTTCTGGCTTTACTGTTACCACTATTTCATCATCCATGATTACAGCTTTTAAAATGCCAATTGCAATACAACAGGAGGTAAAATAAAAGTAGATCCAGCCATTTTCTTTAAGACTCTTAATTCTTGACATTAATGATTGAAAATTTGGGAATAATAGTAAGAATTAATACAAGACTGTTACTGATAAAATGTTTTTCTTTTGTTAATTATCGGGAGACTTGGCCTTGCCTCGTCATAACATTGACTTTTGTAGTTTTTCCTATAAGCCTCACTCCCCCAAATTTAAGAGTGTTTAATTGAAAGACTGATTTCTTGGTCTCAGTCTTGCAGATTTTGACTTAGTAAGTCTGGTGTTTGTTGTTTGTTTTAGTTGCTAAGTCCTGTTTTTGCGACCCCACGGACTGTATGTAGCCTGCTAGGCTCCTCTGTCCAAGGGATTTCCCAGGCAAGAATACTGGAGTGGGTTGCCATTTCCTTCTCTAGGAGATCCTCCCTACCCGGGGATGGAACCTGCATCTCCAGTGTTGGCAGATGGATTCCTTGCCACTGAGCCACTTCAGTACTTACTCTTAAAAAAATGGAGACCTTGTTACTTATCTGATGCTTTCATGGATTATTTTGGGTAATCCTTTCAACTGAAGTAGATGCATTAGTCTCATTTTTCAGTTGATGAGACTGAGGATTTTAGAGCTAGGATGTGCCCTGAGGACACAGGATTCAGTTCAGTGCCTCAGGCGCTGTTTACTCTGGGTAAGAGCTCTAGGTAGAAAAGGAGCCTGGCTATAGGGATTGGATCTGATAGAGTGCCTGAAGAACTGTGGAGAGGTTCCTAACATTGTACAGGAGGCAGTGATCAAAACCATCCCCAAGAAAAGAAATGCAAAAAGGCAAAATGGTTATCTAAGGAGGCCTTACAAATAACTGAGAAAAGAAGAGAAGGGAAAGGCAAGGAGAAAAGGAGAGAGGTACCCATCTGAATGCAGAGTTCCAAATAATAGTAGGAAGAGATAAGAAAGCCTTTCTAAGTGAACAGTGCAGAGAAACAGAGGAAAACAATAGAACGGGAGAGACTAGAGATCTCTTCAAGAAAATTAGAGATACAAAGGGAACATTTCATGCAAAGATGGGCACAGTAAAGGGCAGAAGTATGGACCTAACAGAAGCAGAAGCTATTAAAAAGAGGTGGCAAAGAGACATGTGCATCCCAATGTTCATCGCAGCACTCTTTATAATAGCCAGGACATGGAAGCAACCTAGATGCCCATCAGCAGACGAATGGATAAGGAAGCTATGGTACATATACACAGTGGAATATTATTCAGCCATTAAAAAGAATTCATTTGAAGCAGTTCTAATGAGATGGATGAAACTGGAGCCCATTATACAGAGTGAAGTAAGCCAGAAAGATAAAGACCAATACAGTATACTAACGCATATATATGGAATTTAGAAAGATGGTAATGATAACCCTATATGCAAAACAGAAAAAGAGACACAGATGTACAGAACAGACTTTTGGATTCTGTGGGAGAAGGCGAGGGTGGGATGTTCTGAGAGAATAGCACTGAAACAAGTATACTATCAAGGGTGAAACAGATCACCAACCCAGGTTGGATGCATGAGACAAGTGCTCAGGGCTGGTGCACTGGGAAGACCCAGAGGGATGGGATGGGGAGGGAGGTGGGAGGGGGCTTTAGGATGAGGAACACATGTAAATCCATGGCTGATTCATGTCAATGTATGGCAAAAACCACCACAATATTGTAAAGTAATTAGCCTTCAACTAATAAAAATAAATGGAAAAATAAATAAATTAATTAAAAAAAAATAAAGTAACTATACCCCAATAAAAATTAAAAAAAAAAACCTCAGAAAAAAAGGAGGTGGCAAGAAAAAAAAAGAGGTGGCAAGAATACACAGAAGAAGAGAAAAGAAAAGAATATAAAATATATAATAATATAAAAATATCTTAATGACCCAGATAACCACAATGGTGCGATCACTCACTTACAGCCAGACATTTTGGAGGGCAAAGTCAAGTGGGCCTTAGGAAGCATCACTACGAACAAAGCTAGTGTAGGTAATGGAATTACTCCTGAACTCTTTCAAATCCTAAAAGATGATGCTGTGAAAGTGCTGCACTCAATATGTCAGCAAATTTGGAAAACTCAGCAGTGGCCACAGGACTGAAAAAGGTCAGTTTTCATTCCAGTCCCACAAAGGGCAAAGCCAAAGAATGTTCAAGCTACTGCCCAATTATACTCACTTCATATAGTAGCAAAGTAATGTCCAAAATTCTCCAAGCTAGACTTCAACAGTATGTGAATCGAAAACTCCCAGACGTTCAAGCTGGATTTAGAAAAGGCAGAAGAACCACAGTCAAATTGCCAACATCCTGTTGGATCATAGAAAAAACAAGAGAATTCCAGAAAAAATCTATTTCTGTTGCATTTTTTATGCTAAAACCTTTGACTGTGTGGATCACAACAAGCTGTGGAAAATTCTTCAGGAGATGGGAATACCAGACCACCTTACCTGCCTCCTGAGAAATCTGTATGCAGGTCAAGAAACCACAGTTGGAACTGGACATGAAACAGTGGACTTGTTTCCATGTTCCAGATTGGGAAAGGAGTACGTCAAGGCTGTATATATATTGTCACCCTGCTTATTTAACTTCTGTGCAGAGTACATCATGGGAAATGCTGGGCTGGATGAAGCACAGGGTGGAATGATGATTGCTGGGAGAAATAGCAAATACCTCAGATATGCAGATGACACCATGCTTATGGCAGAAAGGGAAGAGGAATTAAAGAGCCTCTTGATGAAGATGAAAGAGGAAAGTAGAAAAGGTGGGTTAAAGCTCAATATTCAAAAAACAAAGATCATGGCATGCAGTCCCATCACTTCATGGCAAATAGATGGGGAAACAATGGAAACAGTCACAGACTTTATTTTGTTGGGCTCCAAAATCACTGCAGACTGTGACTGCAACCATGAAGTTAAAAGATGCTTTCTCCTTGGAAGAAAAGTTATGACCAACCTAGACAGTGTATTAAAAAGCTGAGACATTATTTTGCCAACAAAGGTCCATCTACTCAAGGCTATGGTTTTTCCAGTAATCATGTATGGATGTGAGAGTTGAACTATAAAGAAGGCTGAACGCCAAAGAATTTATGCTTTTGAACTGTGGTGTTGGAGGAAACTCTTGAGAGTTCCTTGAACTGCAAGGGACCAACCAGTCCATCCTAAAGGAGATCAGTCCTGAATATTTATTGGAAGGACTGATCCTGAAGCTGAAGCTCCAATACTTGGGCCACCTGATGTGAAGAACTGACTCATTGGAAAAGACCCTGATGCTGGGAAAGATTGAAGGCAGGAGAAGGGGACAGAGGATGAGATGGTTGGATAGTATCACTTACTCAGTGGACTTGAGTTTGAGCAAATTCTGGGAGATGGTGAAGGACAGGGAAGCCAGGCTTCCTGCAGGCTTGCAGTCCATGGGCTTCCTGCAGTGCTGCAGTCCATGGGGTCGCAGAGTTGGACACGACTGAGTGACTGAACAAACAACACAGGGAGTTGACTCCTGGCCTTGCCATTTTCAGTCAAGGCAGGATGACCTTGTCTAAGTCACGTCACTTCTTGGTTTCTCATGTTCCACATCTATAATATAGTAATACCATTACATAAGGATTGTTGTAATAATTAAATGAGTTAATATATGGAAAGCGTTTAAAACAGTGACCAGCATATATTAAATATTACAAAGTAAATATCATTATTGCTTATCCAATATTCTGACAGTGCTGTGGTTTGTCCTGTTATATGTCAGTGAAATGAGTTTCTGAGCAGTTCTGTCATGCTCTGAGAGCCAAAACTGCCAGTGCATTTCCTGCTTATTAGGGGACAGCCTACATAATTAACCAGGTTGTGGTTAACCAGGCACAGTCTGGTGTGGGGATTGGAAATCTCCACTTTAAACAGTCATTTTGGAGTTTTGAGAAACAGAGTTAGCCAAATACACAAATCTCTTTTTAAGGATTAGTTTTCTTACTTCAGGAATGAATACTGTTTATTGACTTTTGACAGTTTTTTAAAGGAACAAAAGGTACAAAGTAGAATCATAAAATATAGCTTTTGGAAATTTGACCAACATATTAACAAATATGTGTTAAAGTAGGCATTAGTGATCTTATTTAATTTAAGGGGAAAGGCAAAGGCTTGATAGAGTATTGTTATTTTATAGTAATACACATTCCCACCTCTTTGTTTTTTGGTCGAATGTTTAGTATAAGCAATACATGTTAACAATAATTATTTCTTTGGGGGCTCTTTATTGTTTTCCCCTTTGGAGACATTTATATTAAGTAATTTTGTTACAAGGTAAATGTTTTTCATCATCAGATTTTCTTCTCTCTACATGGCATGCATCCTTCAACAGTTTTCTTAGGAAAGAGTATAAGATGAATTTTATATGAATTTCTGGAATAGTGAAATTTTGGCCTAGCTATGTGTGATTCATGAAAGCTTGTCTGCTAACACTGGTCTATTTCCCGACTCTCTTTATGTTCCTTCCTAACTAAATATTTCTTTCATTTTTTGTTTGTATATGTTTATGAAGGAGCAATAACTTTTTGAAAGGCATTAAGTAGAATATATTTAACTTTTTCCCATTTCTGCTCTTTTAATAGGAATCAAGTACTGGAAATGTTTGATCATGCTTATGGTAACTATATGGTAAGTAGAAAACTTATCTTTATATACCATTTATGTGTGCCGATTATTATGTGAGCACAGTCATCTGGGAATTTTACAACTTGAATTAATAAATTTAATTTCCTTTAAAAATTCATTTTTAAAGGAAGTTTTAAAAAATAGTGTGAACATAGGGTAACAGGGTGTTCCTGATAGTGGTTCTTAGCGAATCAATATATTGAATAGGTAAGAATAAATTTAATTAGATTATGAAACTGTATTTAAATAGTTTCTTTTGATGCTATCAATGGTGTGTATTAAATAGTTTGTATAGTTAGATATGGTAAATATAAACATGAGTAAGATGTTATCTTTGCCTTAAGGGAGATGCTTCTCTTAACTAAACAAAAAAGTATTTACAAAATTACTTTATTCACTTTATGAAGAAAACCATTGCTTTAAGAGCATCAGACCGTCACCTACGTTCTGTTCAAATGATATCCTCACAGTGGGCCTTGATTTGAATATATTTTGCTTTCTAGATATGCTGGTCCATATTATTTTAAAATGCCTTAGTGCTCACTTGAGATAAAATAACAAGTTTAGTTTTGCAAAGCAAAACATGTTCTGGAGACCTATTGCACAATAGTGAATATACTTAATGTTGCTAAACTTAACACTTAAAAATGGTAAAGCTTATGTTCCATGATTTCTACCACAATTGAAAATTTAATTTTAATTAAATAATAAAGAGCCAGGAGATGGGGAAGGGCATTTGTAGCTGCCCCCCACCCCAGTGACCTCTTGCCCCCTGCCAGTAAAATGATCTTAAAATGCAAAAAAAAAAAGAATCATAATGGTTTTTAAAAGATAACTAGCCAGCAAATTTTAGATGTCGAAAGATAACTTTACAAGTAAATTTGTGTAGTTTTGATAAGGTTAATCAGATTATTCTGAGAATTACTTCTTATGAAGTATCTTCTATGATTAAGGCCTGTAAATGAGGTTGGGGAAAGTTTGGCAAAGAACTAAGTTTAATTGATTCTGCTGTGTTTTTCAACTGATTCTGAATCCATTTTTCTGTTACCCAAATATCTTCATTTGTTTACGTTATCTTTATGAACATGTAAGTACATATGCTTTTATACATTAAAAAAATTTTTTAAGCTTGTCTTACATTTGATAATTCATATTCCCTATATTGTACAGCCTTTAAAAGTACGTACTGAGTTCTTAAATGTTTTTAAGATATAATGGTGATGAAGTTATGTGTGTTTTTAACCATGTTGAAAACATAGTTTTGAATTCATTTCTCAAGACTCGGCCATTCCCTTAACATTTCTTTCAAAATCATTTATCCCTGGTTAATTCAGTTTGGGCAAAGCATAACTTTTATTACAGTCATCTGCCTGCAAGATCTAAAGGAGAGGGACTTCATTTCCAAAGACCAGAAACTCTTGGAATTAACACCCCCCGCCCTCCATTTTTCCAGTGGCGTCACACCCATCTGCAGTCCACTGCAATATTATTTTAAAACGTTCAACTCTTTTACGACATGAGTGACTCTGGCAGTGTACTTGTGCTGGGCTCAAACTGTCTGAGGTTTGTAACCCAAGGTTTAGTCTAGAATTCACACTTCCCCTTTTCAGGTTCTCAGCTAACGTGAAACAGTTCTAGAATGTTAAACAGAGACCAGGTACCCTGGACTTGTTATATGAAGTCAGTTGCAATTTTTTTCTAGTTCCTATACTCAGAAACACTATTAGCTTGTTACAGAGTAAAAGTATATATAGATTTTAGAGTTAGATGGGTTTGAGTTCAAATCCTATGTCAGTTATTTAGCTTGGGCCTTAAACAGATCATTTAACCCCCTTGAGCAGTGTCTTCCTGTGAAAAATGGGGATGAGTACAAAGGATTATTGTAGAGTATAAGATTTTTGAGATCACAGGGCCATTTTCTTTACTTTTTAATAAATTCATCTTCTATATGTCCTATATTTAACTAGCATCATGTAAAAATGAAGTGAAAATGTTAGTCGCTTAGTTGTGTCTGACTCTTTGCGACCCTATGGACTGTAGCGCGCCAGCCTCCTCTGTCTGTGGAATTCTCCAGGCAGAAATACTTGAGTGGGTAGCCATTCTCTTCTCTAAGGATTTTCCCAACCCAGGCATCAAACTCAGGTCTGTTGCATTGCAGGCAGAGCTACCAGGGAAGCCCAGCTAGCATCATACCTGGTACATAAATGGTTTTTTTGTTCTTGAAAGCACTGACTTGAATTCTTATGAAGGTATAATCAAATGATGTTTTTTTTGCATTTGATTATTGTGTTATATCTTTACCTTTTAAAATCAGAAATTGTGTAATAAATTTTATCAAAAGTATACGTTAATGGTAAATTTGGGGTTGTACAAATCTGTTTGCTGTAGTCAGTTGCCTTCTGTGCTAAGTGAAGTTGCTCAGTCATGTCTGACTCTTAGCGACCCCATGGACTGTAGCTTACCAGGCTCCTCCATCCATGGAATTTTCCAAGCAAGAGTACTGGAGTGGGTTGCCATTTCCTTCTCCAGGGGATCTTCCCAACTCAGAGATTGAACTCAGATCTCCCTCATTGCAGGCAGACGCTTTACCATCTGAGCCACCAGGGAAGCCCTTTCTGTGCTAAAATGGCTTTTAATAAATGTTGAAAACTTTTCATTTTTTACTAGATTTTAAAAATATTACTCTCCAGTCTAGTACACAATTACAGCAATTCTTTTAACTTTCTTGGTTCCGGGAAAACAATGTTATTTTCCAAAGACAAGCAGAATAATATTGAAAGCAAAAACTCTGGAAATGGAGGAGGACACCCTGCGGTAGCTCTGCCACCTACCAGCTGGGTTACAAGGGAAAGTTACCTCATCTCCCTGAACCTATTTCTTCATCTCTTTAAAATGGTTTGCCTGCCTCACGATGTTTTAAAGATCAAGCAAGTTAACATCATTAAAGTACTTGGAATTTGTGTCCAGCAGATAGGAAGCACTGTGTGTTTACTGCTGCCAGCTACTGCTGCTATCATCACGGCTACTAGCCGAGTCATTGTCTACCTGAGACTGAAATGGCCCTCCTAAAATTTATCTAGGCTTTAACTCAGAACTCCTTCCCTAGATGGTACACAGAACTTTCTTCAGACACACTCATTATGTCCTGTTTGAGGCATGCCGTCTTTGAACTTTGTTTTTCTTTATGATTCCCCAGGTTCTAGTAGTGCTATTTTTCAATAACAATGCCCTGCCAGCCTTAGGTAGATTACTAAATCTTTGCCATCTCTTGGTGTTACATCCAAGAATTTTCTGATTTTATCAATTGGTAGCTCAGCTGGTAAAGAATCTTCTGCAATGCAGAAGACCCTGGTTCAATTTCCTGACTCGGGACGATCCCTTGGAGCAGGGATAGGCTACCTACTCCAGTATTCTTGGACTTCCCTGGTGACTCAGATGGTAAAGAATCCACAATGCAGGACACCTGGGTTTGATCCCTGGGTTGAGAAGATCCTGTGAAGGAGGGCATGGCAGCCCATTCCAGTATTCTTGCCTTGAGAATCCTATGGACAGAGAGGAGCCTGGCGGGCTACAGTCCATAAGGTCAAAAAGAGACACGACCCGAGAGGCTTAGAACATGTGCATTCTGTCAACTAAGAATATTATTTGGGGCTGCCTGGAGAAGGAAGTGGCAACCCACTCCAGTTTTCTTGCCTGGAGAATTCCATGGACAGAGAAGCCTGGTGGGCTGCAGTCCATGTGGTCACAGAGTAGGACACAACTGAGCGACTAAGCGCACAATAGCACAAATACTAACAACTGTAACTAAAGAGCCTCTTGATGAAGGTGAAAGAGGAGAGTGAAAAAGCTGGCTTAAAGCTCAACATTCAGAAAACTGAGATCATGGCATCCGGTCCCATCACTTCATGGGAAATAGATGGGGAAACAGTGGAAACAGTGTCAGATTTTATTTTTCTGGACTCCAAAACCCCTGCAGATGGTGATTGCAGCCATGAAATTAAAAGACGCTTACTCCTTGGAAGGAAAGTTATGACCAACCTAGATAGGATATTAAAAAGCAGAGACATTACTTTGCCAGCAAAGGTCTGTCTAGTCAAGGTTATGGTTTTTCCAGTGGTCATGCATGGATGTGAGAGTTGGACTGTGAAGAAAGCGGAGCACCGAAGAATTGATGCTTTTGAACTGTGGTGTTGGAGAAGACTCTTGAGAGTCCCTTGGACTGCAAGGAGATCCAACCAGTCCATCCTGAAGGAGATCAGTCCTGGGTGTTCATTGGAAGGACTGATGCTGAAGCTGAAACTCCAATACTTTGGCCACCTCATGCGAAGAGTTGACTCGTTGGAAAAGACCCTGATGCTGGGAGGGATTGGGGGCAGGAGGAGAAGGGGACAACAGAGGATGAGATGGCTGGATGGCATCACCGACTTGATGGACATGAGTTTGAGTAAACTCCGGGAGTTGGTGATGGACAGGGAGGCCTGGCGTGCTGCAATTCATGGAGTCGCAAAGAGTCGGACACAACTGAGCAACTGAACTGAACTGATAACGAATGTACTTGACATCTCTAGTCTCAATCAGACTGGTTTATCCACAGTGAATTGCACAGATGACTTTCTTTTTTCCCCAAATAAAATGAAATTAGATGTGTTATTTGGCAGTTTTTGCATGACCTTATTTAACCTTAGACTACAGCCACTTTAGGGCTTCTGTTAGCTTGTTTTTAGTACTTGTGCTGAGGCCAGTCTGCAGACTAAATTAGATGACAAAATACATGTATTTATTTAGGCCACCAAATACAGAATTGTTTTGGATCTGAGCTCCCTGATCTGATGATCTCTGTCTTCTAATGTTTTTCCTGTTGACTATAGACAACTCCGTTATCAATTATTGTAAGCAGAAACTAGACCTAAACATTATAAATAAATCCTGAAAGAGTTGGTAAGCACAGTAGCACAGTTTCCTTTAGCTAGAAGCGTCATACCTATTCACTTTTAAGCCTGCTTTCGTGAGTGCACAGGCTTCCCTGATGACTCAGACGGTAAAGCATCTGCCTGCAATGCGGGAGACCCAGGTTCGGTCCCTAGGTTAGGAAGATCTTCTGGAGAAGGAAATGGCAGCCCACTCCAGTACTCTCGCCTGGAAAATCCCATGGATGGAGGAGCCTGGTAGGCTACAGTCCATGGGATCGCAGAGAGTCAGACATGACTAAGTGACTTCACTTCACTTCATCTTTGTGAGTGCACAGTTCAAAGAAAAATCTGTATTTATCCTTTAAACAAAAGGAACTGTTTTAAAATGTAACTTTTGTGTGGATTTCCAGATTTGTGTAAGTTTTCTTAACAATTATTTTTTTCTGATTTTTAAAAAACATTTTTTGTTGTGGTAAAAATATACATAAAATTTTACCATTTAAACCCTTTGTAAGTGTATGGCATTAATTATGTTCACATTGTTGTGCAAATGTCACCATCCATCTTCAGAACTTTTTCATATTTTCATTTGAAACTGTACCTAATGTTTCTTTTTGATAGTTTCTTAATCAAAAAGTAATTCTATAAATAAATAAGTTTAAAAGTGGTATTAAGGATCAGGAGTAGGGAAGATACAAACACATGTGTATGTGCAATTTTTGTGTGTAAACAGTTGTAGGACTACCTTTTATTAATCATTGTTCCTTGACCTCTACTTTTAGAACATTCTAAAAAAACTGCCAAAGTGACTTAGATTCTATAGTGTCTTCTCGTAGGTTTTTTTGTTTGTTTTGTTTCTTAAATCATACTGTGATACTCTGTGTAGGATTTGACTCAATAGAACCACATCTTCCTATATATTTAGGTAGAATTTACAGAGAAAAGAATTTCCGATTTCAAATGCATGGTTCTGTGTTGTACAGTTGTACACAGTTGTTTAATTACCACCACGTTTATGACACAGAACATTTCCATTTCCCCCTTGAAGCTTTCTCATGCTCCTTGCAATCAGTTCCTTTTCTCCACCTCTGACCTCTAGCAACCATTGTGATCTGGTCTTTGCCACTAGTTTTCCCTTTTCTAGAACTCCATATTAGTGGCATCTTAGAATATGTATGTAGTATTTTGGTTCACATTCTTTCCCGTAGTGTGTTGCTTTTGAGATTTGTCCATGTTATTGGAGATATTATAGTTCCTCCTTATTGCTCAGTAGTATTTGTTGATTTGGTAAAACACCATTCACCAGTTGATAAATATTTCCAATGTTTCTAGTCTTTGGATCTTATTAAAAGACTGCTGTGAATTTGAGAATGCAGATTTTTATGTGGACATTCATTTTCATACTTAGGAATGGGATTGCTGGATCATATGGGAAGGGTAAATTTAACTTTTTATAAGAAACTGCCAGACTTTTCTAAAGTGGCTGTAACATATTGCATTCCTCATGAGCAATTTAAGAGTTTTAGTTACTCCACATCTTCTCCAACACTTGATATTTTCAGTCTTTTTAATTTTAGCTATTTTAGTGGGTGTGTAGTGGTATTTTGTTGTGATTTTAGTTTTATTTTTCCTGATGACTAATGATGTTGAAAATCTTTCCATGTGCTTAGTATATCTTTTTTTGGTGAAACATCTGTTCAAATCTCTTGCTATTTTAAAATCAGGTCATTTGTCCTGTTATAACTGAGTCATAAGAGATATATTATATTCTGGATATTAGTCCTTTATCATATGTATGTTTTACAGATATTTTCTTCCTGTCTGTACTTTGCCTTTTAATTTTCTTAATGTCTTTTGAAGTATAAATGTTTTAACTTGTGACCAAGTCCAATTTATTCTTTATCTTTTATGACTTATGTCTTTTATACCCTATCTAAAAAGATATTTGCCTAGCCCAGAGTCACAAAAATTTTCCTGTTTTCTTCTAGGTGTTTTAATGATTTTAGCTTTTTCAGTGAGATCTATTATTACTCATTCTGAGTTAATGTTTGTATATATGGTATGAGGTAAAGCTTTGTTTATATTTTTTTCTTTGTGGATATCCAATTATTCTAGCATGGTTTGTTGAAAGGAGTATCCTTGTCCCATGGAATTACTATAGCACCTTTGTAAAATCAGTTAACTGTATATGATTGGGTCCATTTCTAGACTCTGTATCTTTTTTCCCACTGATCTAAATATCTATTAGTCCATCCGTATCAGTCTTGAATTAAGTGATATTAAGTCCTGAAGTCAGGCAGTATAAGTCTTTCAGCTGTTCTTTTTCAAAATTGTTTTGAATATTTTAGATATTTTGCATTTCCATGTGAATTTCAGAATCATGTTGTCAATTTCTAAAAAAAAAAAATAGCCTATGGAGATACTGTTTGGGATTATGTTGAAATCAATACATCAGTTTGGAGAGTTTGACTTCTTAATAGTATCAAGTCTTTTAATCCATCAAGATTGTGTCTCTGTACATTTATTTAGTTCTTAACGTTAGCAGTGTTTTGTACTTTGCAGTGTACAAGTCTTGCACATTTCTTGTTAAATTTATTCATAAGTATTTCATATTTTTAATGCTCTTGCAAATTACAGTCTTTCAAATTTTAATTCCCAGTTGTCCATTGATGTCATACAGAAATACAGCTTTTTCTGATAACTTGAGATCCTTGCTAAATTCACATATGATTTCTAGTAGCTTTTTTGGTAAATTCCATAAGGTTTCCTACATGGTCGGTCATGTGATCTGCAAAAAAAGATTTTTCCTTCTTCCTCCAAACTATGTACCTTTTATTTTTTCTGAGAGCAGTAGCTAGGACTTCTTGTATGATGTTGAAAAGAAGTGTGAGAACCTTGTCTCACTCCTAATCTTGTGACAAAAGCAGTTAGCCTTTCCCTGTTAAGTATGATATTAGCTGTGGGTTTTTAATAGATGCTTTGTATTCAGTTCCTTTCTATTTTTAGCTTGCTGAGAATTTTCATCATCACAGGGTATTTATTAAATTTTGTCAAATACTTTTTCTGCATTATTGATAATAATCTTGCTAAAAATATCTGTTGGTAGCAGGACTTTATTTTATTACAACATTATTATTTATTATCATTTATTCCATGTAATATTATTTAATAAGTTCATTTTATCATTGATCACACCAAATTGATTAACATATTGAAGAATTTGGAAACTTCTGTTCTTGAGTACAGACTTCTAAAGCTTGCCAGCATTCTGCTCTGTGCTTAATTTAAAATCTTATCAGATAGTTGCAGTTTTGTTACTTTTTTCTCCTCAGTGCTGAGAAACATTTCATAAAATATAGTATTCAAAGGACTATATGTTAAGGGTAGAAGTATTAATAATTTAATAGTTTAGATAAATGGAATCCTAAACACCCTGAAACATGGCTTAATATAAGTAGTGAACAAAAGGGAAAAGGAATATTTGATTTGAGGTGAAAAGAGAACTGAAAAATTATGTAAGTTCAGTCAGTAACTAGCATGTGCTATCTGTATATAATAGTTTATTAGATATTATTTAATTTTTGTTTTAGGAAGGAATATCTTACCTGCTTCAAGAAGGGAGGTGAGGTGTTTAACAATAAGGATCTGTAATAAAACATTTAAAATGTATATAATTTTATGGGGCATTAAATAGATTTGGTGTCTTCAGTAGCTCACTATTACAAGTAAACAGTACTTCTGTCTTATTGTTGGTTTTAGTAGAATAAAGTCTCTTCCCTTTGGCTAGTTTTTGGACTTGGCTTTACGGAAAGGTCAGTTTTGGATGCTGCTTTGATTTGAGGGTTTTTTTTAAATTATGTATTTATTTATGGCTGTGCGGGGTCTTTGTTGCTGCGCAGGCTGTCTCTGGTTGCAGTGAGGGGCTGCTCTTCATTTCAGCCTGCGGGCTTCTCATTCTGGTGGCTTCTCTTGCTGCAGAGCACGGGCTCCAGGGCAGGAGCTCCGTAGTTGCAGCACATGGGCTTAGTAGTTGTGGCGCACGGCCTTAGTTGTCCTGAGGCATGTGGAATCTCCCCGGACCAGGGATCGAACCCATGTCCCCTGCATTGGCAGGCAGATTCTCAACCACTCGACCAGCAGAGAAGTCCTGATTTGAGTGTGTTAAAATTTTGTGTTTATTCTTTCACTGCGCTGGGTCTTTGTTGCTGCTCGGGCGTCTCTCTAGTTGCGAAGGGCAGGGGCTCCACTCTAGTCGTGGTGCTCGGGCCTCTCTGCAGCGGCTGCTCTTGTGGAGCACAGGCTCTTAGGGCTCGCAGGCTTCAGTAGTTGCGATTTCCGGGCTCTAGCTCGATAGTGGTGGCCTACAGGCTGAATTGCTCTGGGGGATGTGGGATCTTTCCCAGATCAGGGATGGAACACATGCCCCCTGCGTTGACAGGTGGATTCTTCACCACTGAGCCACAAAGGAAGTCCCTGATTGGGATGTTTTGAAGCTGTTGTATCAAAATGCTAGTAAATTTAGAATTTGATGTGGAGAGTCTACAGTGTTTTGTTTTATGTTTTTGCTCTTGCTTTTAGCTAAGCACATGTTCTATCAATACTTAATTGATATAGGACTTTTATTGCCTGAGTTTTATTTTTAGTGATAATTTTTAAAGTTTTTTTTTTTTCCTGGGTGTTTTTGAAAGTATGAAAATTCTTATCCTTTGTTCTGGCAATACATTGAAGAGAAAGAATTACTGTAACCTCAGTTAGCCAGAATGTTTGACGTATAAGGCCATGTATGCTGTTTATTTGCCATGTATGCATTGCTGTGAAATTAGGCAAATCAACTGTACTTTGCTTTATGATTCCCTGGTGGCTCAGGTGGTAAAGAATCTGCCTGCAATTGGGGAGACCTGGGTTTGATCCCTGGGTTGGGAAGATCCCCTGGTGGAGGGCATAGCAGCCCACTCCAGTGTTCTTGCCTGGAGAATCCTGTGGACAGAGGAGCCCGGCAGGGTGGCAAAGAGCCGGACATGCCTGGGTGACTGAGCGCGCACGCGCGCTACTCTGAAATTATGCAAACCAACTGTAGTTTGCGTTGTGGTTAACCGAAAGAAAAGGTTGTGGTTTTGTTTCTGTCCTTAATGTTGAAACAGGGGGACTTAAAGTAGTTTTGCACCTGGTTCAAAGCTCTCTTATTTGATTATTCTGGTTTTCAGTTGCTAATAATATTTTTCTTACCTGGATAAGCTTAGGGTTTGAGTTTCATATTTAATTTCAGATAAAGGTGATTGTGTAGGTGTTTTGCAAACCCTAAAAATGTATTATTAAGCTTTCTAAGCAGCCATTTACGAAGAGCTCTTTACAATCAAATTAACATTTGAATGATCTCTTATATAGTATCTTTCAAAATACATAAGCAAGTTTTAAAAAAATGTTACTTGAGTTACTTCTAAGTGTTTTTTATACATGTTAAATATAAAACTATAAAGCATTAAAAATATTATGCATTCTGGTAAATCATGGTTCTGTTGAAATTAACTGAAAAAGTAGAGAAACTTGACATCTCAAAGCCACATGCAAAAGTAATTAGGAATTTTACTAAAATATGTATATAATATTAAAATTATAAAGTATTTAATTTAGAATTTGGTAGCTGCATGTGGATTCTAATTATATCAAAGCATTTGTTACCTGGAATCCTTTCCTCAGGAAATGAATCATTGTAGAACACTGAAGTTTTTAAAATAACCTGAAGGATTGCAGGCTGCAAGTCTTTTTGTATTTAGTCTAATTTTTTTGTTTTGGTCTTTCCTTTTGTGTGACCATCTGTGTAGTGTTCCTGACCTCTTTTTTTTCTTTTTTTTTTTTTTTTGCTGCAAACATGGTAATGAGTTTGGAATCTAGATAATTGAGTTAAGTGAGAGGCAGGAGGATAGAGTTGGACATTGGGAGTCAGGAATATTTTTGCTGAATTTTTAGAATGAAGAATCATACGGGCATACAGGTATACGAGGAACAAGTCATATTCAAGGTACAAAGGATCAGAGTAGTCTTAGAAACTTTGCCATGGTGATATTTCATGAATGCAAGAAGAGTGGAATAGTATTTTCAAACTTCTAAAGGAGAGAAAATATGTTTCAGGCATTTTATAATCATTCAGATTGTTCTTCAAGTGTAAGGCAAGAGCCAGCTTAACCCAGAAATAACAGTACTGATGACGCTGTTTTAAAGTAAACAAAAATAACTTACCTGAGGACAAAGTCCAGGCACTCAAGAGATAAAACTCAGGAATGGAGACGCCAGAGAAAAGTGGTGTGCGTTGACTCCAGTTAAGTAGAATTCTAACACTAGCAACTGGGAAAATTATGATTCCAGACCAGACTATAAATGTTCTGAACCTTTAAAAAAAATCTTTGTCAAAGCATTTAAAACTTTCTGATAGTTACAAATGTAGAGAGAAATTTTTGAAATAGCTAAAACTAATATTTAGTGTACCGTTATTCAAAATATTAGATATTTTGGAATTGAAGTATTATTTCTTTGTAAAAACCTCACTAAGGGAAGTTAGAATAGGACTAGCCTTCCTTGCCTTCTTGTTGTATGACTTAAGATACAGCATAAATCTGTGCTATACCTGGTGTGGTAGATACAGAAATTTAAAGTTTGGACCCACTTCAAAAATTTTATCCTTTTCCCTCTGTGTCATGAAATTTCTGCAGGCATTATTATGTCACAACCACTTTTTTCATCTACGTGGATAATTTGGTCTTTACTGAATTCCTCTGACAGCATATCTAGATAATGCTTCAGTGACAGCAGTGTCAACATTCCATGGTCAGCTATTTCTTCTGTTATATCTTTTATGTTCAATGTGAATTTCACTTTCAGTGTTTCCACTTTTCATTTCTTTGTGAGCTTTCATCCTTTGGTTAATTTCCTCTTTTGATTATTTTTATAAACTGTCAAACTGTCATGTAGGATTATCACTAAGTGACAAGGAGACATGTAACTTCATGCTTGCTGTCTGAACTAAAAAATACACAGTGATCAATCACTAGTTCTACTTTGAAAGAAGTGATGTGATTGATCACTGATCACAGGAAGCATCTGGTATTTACGTAGTGATTTGTGGATGGAAGAACTGGGCACTTCAGTTTGCATTCTGTGCAGTTATTTAAAAATACAATGGTACTTGGAATTTGAACCATGTTGCTGAAAGTTTAAATTGTGAATCTCAATTTGTGTGTGTATAGTGAAAACATGCAAAGTGAAAACTGTTTATAATAATATAATTGATAAAAATCCCAAGTTGAATTAGGGAAGAGGGTGAGTATATTAATCCTGCTATCCTTGTCAGGTAGTCAGTAAGTATTATCTAATATTGAAATATGTAAAACAGTGATTCTAGCTTCTAAATGTTTCTTATAGTCACATTTTATTAATTTTGGGGGACTCTTTTAGAGATAGTCCCCTGGTTAAAGAGAATATAAAGTTTAGCAGGCTTTTCTTGTTTCTCTCCTTTTCTAAGATGTACAGCCAAGTAATTGGAGATGTTCTAGTCCAATTTCATTAACGCAACTATTCACCTTAAAGAACCTACTTCATTGGCTATGGCCATGCATGGAGGGCCAACAACATCTCCCGACACTTTGGGTGTTAACATTTTCCCCTTTAAAGCCTGTCTTTATTCCTAATGCCCATGTTGTGGTCAATGCAGCTTCATCTTCTCACTCCACTATTCAGTTTTCGTACTGGAAAATTTCTTATTTTCAAGCTTAGCTATGTATTAAAAATAATTTTAAAAAATTATAAAACATTTCACTGTGTAGTAGACAAGAGGGAGGATTCTTGTGTGCTTCATTATCATTTAGACTAGACATACACTGTCATGGTTGTTTATCCGAAAAACAATCTACTCAAGCTATAAATATGCCAAGCTATAAAATGCCTATTAGTTGAGTCATTGTGTTGTACACCCGAAACTAACATAATTTGTACATCAACCTATTTCAATAAAAAGTACCTATTAATATTAAGAAATATATGAGACCTGTGGTGGAAACTGAATTCATAAAAGAAGATTTGAGCTAGTATATTGATAAAGTAGTCCTAGATGAGAAGATTCAGTTGGTCAAAAAATATCAATTCTCCCCAATTTAGACTCTTTCAATTAAAATTTCAATGGAATTTTAAGGAAATTTTAAAGTTATCCAGAAGAGTAAACTTGAAAAACTTATTAAGAAAATTTAGAACAAAATAATTGGGGGGAGTGAATTGCTTAACCAAGTAGCAAGGCATGTTGCAAAGACTGACTAACACAATGGTTTTGAAGCAGGAAGTAGGTTTGTAAAACAAATAGGTCTGTAGGGCAGTAGGAGTAGGAACTAGGTCTGTAGAACAAAGTAGAGGCTATACAAACGTGTGTTCATGTAGACACTTTAAAAGCTATATTTCAAGCAGTTAGGGAAAGGATGAATTGTTTAAAAAGTGGTATTTAGGAAATTGGCTACTTGGGGGAAAAAATACAAGTACATTCCCACTTCACATCAAAAGCAAAATTAGATTCCAGATGGAGTAAATATCTAGACGTATAAAAAATAAAATTATAAGACTGCTGTTTTCAGAGACCCAAGATAGCCTTGTTAACCATGCCCCAAATTTAGAAACCATGAAGACACTAATAGATTTAACTACGTATTTAAAGATTAAAGTAAAAGGTACTGTAAACAAAGTTGAAAGCCAAAGGAAAGATAGGAGAAAAAATGTTTACATAACACTGTATAAGGAGTCAGACAATCAATGGAAAATAAACAAAGGGTATAAATAGACATTTCTAAAAAGAAATAGCAGTGGCTAGTGCAAAATGGGAAAGAATGGGAAATGCAAGAATGAGAAAGACTAGAGATCTCTTCAAGAAAATTAGAGATACCAAAGGAATATTTCATGCAAAGGTGGGTTCGATAAAGGACAGAAACGGTATGAACCTAACAGAAGCAGAAGATATTAAGAAGAGGTGGCAAGAATACACAGAAGAACTGTACAAAAAAGATCTTCACAACCCAGATAATCACAGTGGTGTGATCACTCACCTAGAGCCAGACATCCTGGAATGTGAAGTCAAGTGGGCCTTAGGAAGCATCACTACAAACAAAGCTAGTGGAGGTGATGGAATTCCAGTGGAACTATTTCAAATCCTATAAGATGATGCTGTGAATGTGCGGCACTCAATATGCCAGCAAATTTGGAAAACTCAGCAGTGGCCACAGGACTGGAAAAGGTCCGTTTTCATTCCAATCCCAAAGAAAGGCAATGCCAAAGAATGCTCGAACTACTGCACAATTGCACTCATCTCACGTGCTAGTAAAGTAATGCTCAAAATTCTCCAGGCCAGGCTTCAACAATACGAGAACTGTGAACTTCCAGATGTTCAAGCTGGTTTTAGAAAAGGCAGAAGAACCAGAGATCAAATTGCCAACATCTGCTGGATCATCGAAAAAGCAAGAGAGTTCCAGAAAAACATCTATTTCTGCTTTATTTACTATGCCAAAGCCTTTGACTGTGTGGATCACAATAAACTGTGAAAAATTCTGAAAGAGATGGGAATACCAGACCACCTGACCTGCCTCTTGAGAAACCTGTATGCAGGTCAGGAAGCAACAGTTAGAACTGGACATGGAACAATAGACTGGTTCCAAATAGGAAAAGGAGTACGTCAAGGCTGTATATTGTCACCCTACTTATACGCACATCGTGGGAAATGCTGGGCTGGATGAAGCACAGGCTGGAATCAAGATTGCTGGGAAAAATATTAATAACCTCAGATATGCCGATGATACCACTCTTATGGCAGAAAGTGAAGAGGAACTAAAGAGCCTCTTGATGAAGGTGAAAGAGGACAGTGACAAAGTTGGCTTAAAACTCAACATTCATAAAACTAAGATCATGGCATCTGGTCCCATCACTTCATGGGAAATAGATGGGGAAACAGTGTCAGACTTTATTTTTGGGGGCTCCAGAATCACTGCAGATGGTGATTGCAGCCATGAATTTAAAAGACGCTTACTCCTTGGAAGGAAAGTTATGACCAACCTAGACAGCATATTAAAAAGCAGAGACATTACTTTGCCGTCTCATCAAGGCTATGGTTTTTCCAGTGGTCTTGTATGGATATGAGAGTTGGACTGTGAAGAAAGCTGAGCGCTGAAGAATTGATGCTTTTGAACTGTGGTGTTGGAGAAGACTCTTGAGAGTCCCTTGGACTGCAAGGAGATCCAACCAGTCCATCCTAAAGGAGATCAGTCCTGGGTGTTCATTGGAAGGACTGATGCTGAAGCTGAAATTCCCGATACTTTGGCCACCTATGCGAAGAGTTGACTCGTTGGAAAAGACCCTGATGCTGGGAGGGATTGGGGGCAGGAGGAGAAGGGGATGACAGAGGATGAGATGACTGTATGGCATCACCACCTCGATGGGCTTGAGTTTGAATAATCTCCGGGAGTTTGTGATACACAGGGAGGCCTGGCGTGCTGAGATTCATGGGGTCGCAAAGAGTCGGACACAACTGAGTGACTGAACTGAATGCAAAAAGATATATATCCTCATTTGTAATGAAACTTGAGATACCATTTTTTATCCAGGACATTGACAAAATGTGAACTGTTGACCATTGCCTGAGGTGTTGTTAAGATTGTATATCTTTGTCCTCCGTTTGATGTAGTAGCTAGCATATATGACGGGGCTTCCCTGGTACCTCAGCTGATAAAGAATCTGCCTGCAATGCAGGAGACCCCGGCACGATTTCCTGGGTTGGGAAGATCCCCCGGAAGAGGGAGAGGCTACCCACTCTGGTGTTCTTGGGCTTCCCTGGTGGCTCAGACGGTAAAGAATCTGCCTGCAGTGCGGGAGCCCTGGGTTCAGTCCCCGGGTTGGGAAGAGCCCCTGAGGAGGGCGTGGCAACGCACTCCAGTATTCTTGCCTGGAGAATCCCCATGGACAGAAGAGCCTGGTGGGCTACAGTCCATGGGGTCGAAAAGAGTTGGATATGACTGATTAGTTGGATAAGCACAGCATAGAAAAAATGAAATATCCTTATCTTCGACCCACTGGGTCTGGTTTTAGAGATTTAATCCATAGAATACAAGCATATGTACAAGAGATATGGACATATAGCTGTTTATTGAAGCATTGTTTATACAGCAAAAAAATTGAGTTCAACCTGCATGTCCATCAGTACCCATACTTTGGAATACCGTAAGGAGCAGGTCCTATGAAGTGTGTGGGCTCTGGGATCAGGTTGCCATGTTTGCATTTTGGATCCATCATTTACTGGTTGCATGACATAGGCTTACTTAATTTCTCCGGCCGTCAGTTTTCTCATCTATAAAACAGAAATAATGGAATTTGTTTAATATGATAAATTAAATAAACTAAAATATATAGAACAGTGCTTAGAACGTAAGTACTCAATAATATTAGTTAATATTAAACTATCACTATGCAGTTATTAAAAAGAATAAAATACATCTGTAGAATTGCAGCATGAAAAACCCCAGAGTGATTTAAGTGAACACATTTTAGGACAGTGTGTGCATATGGCATGAGTACCTATTTGTAAATGAAATGTTTAAATGATGTATGTGCATGTATTTCTATATGTGTGGATAGGTCTGGAATGATAAATGCCAGTTCTAACAGCGGTTATCTCTGGGAAGTGAAATTGGGTGGAGGGGAAACGGATCAAAGGAAATATTATCTTGTATTTTACAAGTACATATTTGTAGCTAAAAAGTTTTCTTTTAAGGTTTCATGGACTGTAAGAATAGTAAAACTTTTGATTAATTTTTGTTTAAAAAACTGAAAAGTTATGTTCTCTAAAAGATGTGCACTTTCCTCTTACTTTCCTTAGTGACTCACTAAGACTTTCCTTGCAGGAACATGCTTACCCAGCGGATGAACTCATGCCTTTGACCTGCAGAGGTCGGGTTAGAGGCCAGGAGCCAAGTCGGGGTGATGTTGATGATGCCTTGGGAAAGTGAGTATTAACAAAGGGTATAACATGGCATCTCAAAGTTCTCAAGTCTTAAGGCATCTTAGAGGCAGTGTGTAATTGTGTATCTGGGAATTGGTTAAATTTCAAAGAGTGCTTTAAAGTATTACATTAAATTCCTTTATTCCTTTCTGTTATCTTTTGTACAATATTAATCAGTTTACCTCTTAGATCAGTGAAAAGTTGAGTCGTTAAGATGAATGTGACTTTTAGAATGTATATAGTCGTTGACACTTAAAAGGTGTTGATGCGTTGATATTTTTTATTTGCTTTTAAAAGAGCTAATGAATATTTCTGTTCACTTTGAAAGATTTGTAGTTATGCCTAATGTAAATGTGGTGTTAAGGCTTTTCAGGTCCTTTTAGTGTTTTATAGGTTACGTGGTACTGTAGATGCATGAAAGTACTAGTTAATGGAATAATGGAAACTTCCAGTCAGTCAGTAGGATGCAGATAATGTCTTATATGTTCGTGGATACAAACATTCAGAATTCTAATGTTTTGTATCTCACTATTCTTGTTTCATAGATTTTCCCTGACACTGATTGATTCTTTGGACACTCTTGTGGTAGGTTTGATTCTTCTTAAATTATTTTATAAATTTCATAATATGTGTGCTTAAGTACTATGAATATAATTGTAGTACAGTAAGTCTGAAATAGAAGCTTTTAGAATTTAAGATAATTTGATTCTTTGCTTCAAAATAAATCTTTCATACTGTTGAGTTGATAATGTCATGTGAATGTCAAGTGAAATTATGTAGAATCATGGAGATACTTAAAATTTATAGGTATGTTAGCTTACATGATGGCCCCTTAATCAGAAAAGTTGTTTTCCTTTTGGACAAGTAGGTTGAAGCTATTGGAAGAAAGTAATTCTAAAAAATGCTCTTGATATTCTTGTTCCAGAAAGACATGCTGCAATGATACTGAAATTGTTAAATTAAAATGTTTATATATTAGGTCCATTAAAAATTTACTTCTTTCTCAAAAGTGATTTTTAATACCAAGTGATCACTACTTGCACTCCTTTTAAACCTGATGGGAGGCAAAGTTATTTAAATTAATTCTTGTTGGGTGTGGTTCGTGATGGCAGAGGGGAATGGCTCAGTTCCAACTGTCATGATTTCTGAATGTAGTATCTTTCTAGTTTTTTACTCTCAGATCATTTACGGTTTAAAAATAGGCATGTTTCAGAATTTTCCTTAAGGCATAATTCTCAAAGTTGAGTTAATGTCTAAAGTATTGATTAATGTTTTAAAAAACACAACAAAAAATCTTTGTGGTGGCAGAAACTTTTCAGAGCCTGGCTTTTCTTCCCAATACTGTTTCTACATTTTTATTTCACTGGGTGATTCTTTTCTCTTTTTCTTTTCTTTTTTAATCAGAGACTCTCAACTATATCAGCACCTTAGGAATATTACTTACGAAGTTTAAAAAAATATCCTTCTCTCCCAAGTTACTCTGATTTAATTTTCCTGAAGTGGGACCCGGCATTATTATGTATTTCTCTAAAGCTTCTCTTTGTTTATAAAATTTAGCCATAGTTGAGATATTTTTTGTTGAGAAGTTCATGATTGTTCAGACCTTTTTAGCTGTATCAGAGTTTTGAAAGTTGTGATTTCATTTTTCAGAAATAAAAGGAATGTGTCAACCATATTATGACTGTAAGAGAGACTATTGTGTACCTTATTTTTGGTTTAGCAGTCCTATGTGTTCTGCTGTGATAGGAGAAGAGAAAAAGATAAATAGGTATCCCAGGAGACACAGATTGCCGCCCGGGAAGAAGCTAGGTGGTGGTGTTTGTTTATAAGTATAGCGGGGTGATACACCTCATGTCTGTCTGGGTACAGGGGAGTGAGGGAGGGGCAGTAGCTGCGTATTAGGAAAGACCATAGGTGCATGTACATTTGTTTCTCATTCTGTCATCTTGGCTTTATCCTTATATAGTGGAAGCTCTCCATCATCTCTCTCTAAGCTCTTAGGGATTTTTATGAACCTCGACCTCAGATATTCTATGTGTTTTTAAATTTTTTTATCAGAAATGAAGGAGAAAATGTATTTCTAGGCTGCATAACTTCCCTATATTTAGAAATCTACTGGTCTCTAATTGAGCAGCCATTATTATGAATAGGTTCTGTTCCGCTTTGAAATTAAACCACTTTGGCACTGGTTCTCAAAGTATGATTCCAGCACCACCAGCGTCAGCATCACGGGGCAACTTGTTAGAGATGCAGATTGTAGCGCCTCATCCCAGGCCTGTTGAATCAGAAAGTCTGGGAATAATGCCCAGGAGTGTTTTGTTTTTTTTTAACAAGCTTCCAGATGATTCTAATATATGCTAAACTTTGAGAACCACGTGTAATGATGCAGTGCTTTTTAGACTTGTTTGCTTCATATCACCTGGGGATCTCGCTAAAATAAAATGCAGATTGTGATGGGAGTAGACTGAAGGCAGGCCCAAAGAGGTGTTTTTCTAGCAAACTGCCACTTGGTGGTGCTGTTGGTCAGCAGACCACACTTAAGAGTACTGGTGTAACCTGAGTTCTTGCTCCTTGTGGCAGGGAGTACCAGGAAGTGATCATATAATATTAATATGTGATGTTGACCAAATTATTTAGCTTCTCTGGATCCCTGTTTTCACTTCAGAAGGGCCTAGATTGGATATCTAAGGTACCTATTAATATCTATTTAAACAGAAGAATTAAAAGAACTTAGTTTGAAAGTTTTTCCTACATTTAGAAGGAATGTTGTACATTTTATCAATACAAGTATTTGATATTTCTAATTTACTCTGTGGTCATTTTTTGATTTGTGGTTTCTTTATTTGAAAATATTAGAGGACATATCACTTGGGACAGGATGCAACCTTATTGTTTTTATTTTGGTCTTACCATAATATGTTAAGTAGAACTTCTGTTGACAGAGTTTGATCTTTCAATTTAAACTCTTGTTCATAATTCTAGACGTCTAGTTTCTATTGATTGTAATGAAATCAAACACTAAAACTTTAAATTTACACTAAAGTCAACGTTACCATGAAATCTACAGCGAGAAAGATACTGAACAAATTAAAGGGGGGAAAGGAAGAGACCTGAATTTGTTCTTTGTTATCAATTAGGAGCTTAAGAAACCCGTCAACTAATGGAGCTGTTAGAATGAATTTTTAGCTAATTATGGACAAAACTCTTCTCATTTTTATTCTTCTTTGAAACAGATAGCATAGGTACTATTCTTGGGAGCAATTCTCAGGAGATAGACTTTGAAAGAATAATTATATTAAAAAGATGTGTGTGTGTGTGTGCGGAGTGAGTAGAACAGTTGTGTCTCCCAGAAGTGATACAGGTCTTTGTACATTCGCATTTGTGTCTTCAGAATTTACATGGACTTTGAGACTGAGAAAGAAAAGCACTCAATTTAAAATCAGGTTTTATATTATACTATACTCAAGGCTTACCCTAAATTTTACTTAAATTTTAGTCAGACTCTTATGTTTTATGCCTAAATTAGAATTTTTAAAATTTTTATTCCCTTTTGGCTGTGCTAGGTCTTCATTGCTGTGCATGAGCTTTCTCTACTTTAGTTGCGGCGAGTCAGGGCTACTCTTTGTTACGGGGCACAGACTTCTCATTGCCGTGCCTTCTCTTATTGCAGAGTGCAGACTTTTAAGCGCTTGGGCTTCAGTAGTTAGGGGGAAAACAGCTCATTAGTTGCGGCTCCTGGACACTAGAGCACTGGCTTAGTAGTTGGGGGTGCATCGATTTAGTTGTTCCTTGCCATGTGGGATCTTCCCAGACCAAGGAGCAACCCTACATTCGCAAGCAGATTCTTAACCTCTGGACCACCAGGGAAGTCCCCAAATTAGAATTTTTAGTGAAGTATCAGATCAGATGAGAAAGCACTATAAAATATTATCAAACAAAAGGATTAACAGTCAGGTAAAGGAAGACTTACTTTTAATGGACCTGAGATCTAAATAACATCTACTTGTGCAACCTTAATTTAGACTGAAAAATCGACACAACCTGTGTAATGACAGTGGTCCTCCTCTTCTGGAGCTCATTGCAGGCATCCAGAGTTCTTAGCTTTGTCAGGATTATAGACCCTCATGGTAATAATGGTCATAATAGATAGTAATGGTGTCAAGCACTTACTAAGTCAGGTGCTTCAGGTGCTCTACTAAAAGTAGTTTGCATGCATTATCTCACTTAGGAAAACAAACCTCTGAGGATAGGTATCGCCTCTTTTTGTAGATGAAAGAACAGGCTCAGAGATGAGACTAAGGAACCAGAATTCAAATCAGAGCTTGTTCTTTAGCCCAACATTGCACTGCCTCCTCAGTTAGGGGCCATGATGTCCGTGGGGTGAAGATGGCAAGCGTTGTATGGTTTAGGATCAATTGATCATTCCCTGGAGGATGTGCTTTCTTTGGAGACTAAGCAAGTTTTAAAATGATACTTGACGAATAGGGTGGGTTTTGTTTTGTTTGACTTGGGAACCAAATCCCAGTAGAGTTCACCTCTTGGAGCTGTAGGTCATGGGTTATACACACCAGCTAACAGTTCTGATGATGATTGTTTTTAAAGTCCTAATGATTTTTCAGTATGCCTAAAAAAAAGTATATAAAGATTCCTTGGAATATAAATAGGCATTTAATCTTTTTCAGTTTTAGATAGTATCACATTTTTATAATATGCTTAAGGGAAACATTTTTTTCTGTGTTATTTTTTGTAATCTTAAGGTATTAACTTGCTATTAGTAGCTCATTCTGAGGATAGTTTTCTGTGTCTTGGTTGAAAATAACTTTACTTTCAATAATTTTCTTCTCCTAGGTATTAAATAAAACTAAAGAATTTGAAGATGCAGTGAGAAAAGTTCTAAGAGATGTTAACTTAGATAATGATGTAGTTGTATCAGTCTTTGAAACAAACATCAGAGTTCTTGGGTAAGTATGTGAGATACTAAACTCTAACAGAAGAATAAGGGTATGCTCTTTATTTCTTGGTGGTAGTAAAGCAAGAAATTTCCTATGTTTAAAAAATAAAAGGTGGGATACTGTAAAACAGAGACTGTGGAACCACCCTGCTACATGTGAGGCACAGTCAGCAACAAACTTTGGAAATAGTTGTAGACTCAAATCAAAGGTGCAGACTCAGATCAAAGGTTATCTTGTATGTTGTTAAAAAAGGACTGACAACAGGTCAAGTATTTGCGTATTAGCTACATCCCAGTTTTTTTGCCAGCTTATCTATTTTACTAACCTTAGCACTTCTTCAAGCCAAACTGAATTTATAGGATTACCTTTAAACTAACAGTTTGAAATATTCTTGGAACACAGGAAGTACAGGATTTATTAATTCACATTTCAACATTATTACCTTTTTATATTTAATGGTTATTTTTGTGTTACTGTAACTCATTTCCTTTTGTCACACAGGCAAAGTGAGTCTGTTAATCAGTTAAATTAAAAAAATAGTTTTTTCGCTTTTCACAGAGTTTATTAATCTATTATATTTAATAAAGAGTGGGGAAGTTTTGTTAATGTTATACTAGAAGTCAAGAGATTTCATGGTGCTATAATTAAATTTAAAATTTGTTAAAATCAAATGTTTTAACTTATTAAGATAAATGATTTCTAGGTTGTTTTTTATTTTAAGAAAATGTAAGGTATTTAAGAATGCCAAACCCTTTTGTTGTTGTTTAGTTGCTCAGACATGTCTGACTCTTTTGCGACCCCATGGACTGTAGCCCACCAGGCTCCTCTCTCCATGGGATTTTCCAGGCAAGAATAGTGGAGTGGGTTGCCATTCTCTTCTCCAGGGGCCAAACCTTTTACAACAGTTACAACATTTTATTCTTTTTTTTTTCATACTGGCCTTGGGTTAATAATGGTTTTTATAATGGTTTGCCACAAACTGAGTAGCCAGAGTTAGGTAGGAAATTATGTTCTTCTGTGCTTGTTCCTTATGTACTCTAAAGTGTTGGTAGCAAGATACCCACATCTGTTTAGGTGATGATGTGTAGGTATGTGTACAATGTGACTAATGTTTCATCTCTCTGGTTGTAGGGGTCTTTTGGGTGGACACTCACTGGCAATCATGCTGAAAGAAAAAGGCGAGTACATGCAGTGGTACAATGATGAACTTCTCCAAATGGCAAAGCAATTGGGTTACAAACTTTTACCAGCTTTCAATACTACCAGTGGCCTTCCTTATCCAAGAGTAAGTAATTCTGAAAAATGTGGCAGCCTTTGTATACTTTGCTGTTTTGAAAGAATCAATTTCTGTGATCCAGCCATCATTCCTTACCTGCTTAAGGCTGGAAAAAAATTGCTTCAAGCTCTATAACAAATTTATATGACCATTTTGGTTAATTTGCATTTGAATGGTGTGATAATTTAGATTTGTTAAAACTTTTTGTGTCATTGCATAAGGTTATGCTGCAGAAGGAAGAAACAAATGCCAGACTAGAACTTGGGCCCAGAATTATTTGTGCAGACGATGTGGTGGAAGCAGTAGAGTAGGTGTTCACTCTCCAGAGGAGAGGTTGAGGGAATACAGGACAGAGGGGAATGAGGGAGAAGTACAGCAGTGAAAAGGAGATTGTTCCGAGACTTAGGAGGAGAACCGCAACGTGGTGAATGGTATTAAAAATACTAAAAAAAGAGTTTCAGAAGGAGACGTTCCAGCAAACATTAGGATGATTAGGGATAAACAGAGCCTTGAAGGATGTAATGTGGCAGAATAAAGGGGAGGAAGGATTCAACGTAGGTGAAAGTATAGGGACATTCATTGTAAGATTTCCTCTGTGTTAGTGGTTAAGAAGAGTTGGCAGCACAAGCACAGTCAGTTGAGGGAGTTTTTATTGTTATTATTATTTATTTGGCTGCGTTGGGTCTTTCATTGCTGTCCACGGGCTCTTCGGCGTGGCAGGTCGGCTTCTCTCTCGTTGTGGCAGGTGGACTCAGTAGGTACAGCTTGCAGGCTTAGTTGCCCCGCAGCATGGGTTCCTCAACCACGGATTGAACCCTTGTTCCCTGCATTGCAATTGCAAGGTCGATTCTTAACCACTGGACCACCAGGGAAGTCCTAGGAGTTATCCCCGCCTCCCCACCTGCCCAAGAAAATTTTATATTTAAGGCAGAGGGAAAGGAGCTATTGAAGATGGGAAGAACTCTCTACTGATATATTTCATTATTAATAACAGTATTACTCTTTCCTTTTTACCTCGGCCAGATACCTCAACCTGTTAAATGCTTTATTTGTTTGTTTTCTTTATTGTTGAAACTAATATAATTGTATTCATAAGCTATTACAAATGTATATTTTACTCTTTTCTCTCTAGTTTTTGCTTCAGAGACTTAAAAATTAATCTTACTAAAGCATGGTTTTTATCCAATTGCCCTCAGAAATTTACTGACTCTGCCTTTTGCAGTGAATGTCCTTTAACTTCCAGGTTTCTTTCTGGTTTGGCAATCAACTTCCGTTCTGAGGTTCTTTCATACCCATACCCCAATGAAATGCATGTTCTGTTTCAGATAAAATAATCTGTTTGTGTTTTTCAAAACACCTAGGGAGTTTTTGGTTTTGTTTTTCATTTCCAAACCTTTAGGCTTGCCATAATAACTTCTCTACCAATGTAAATAAGACTTATTTCCTCCATCAAGAAATCTCTGACTGGAGATCCAGCGCAATATTACATGCTTTTCAAACTGGAGGTCGCAGCCCATTCATTTACCCTTTGATTTAGTGGATCATGAAAACATCTTTTTTGTTGTTATTGTTTAAGAAACAGACTAGAATTAAATTCTTATTTAAATTTCTATCTCTTCTATGATATTTTTAAATAGCTTGTCTGTGAATATCCTTCTACACATCTTTTTTACTTATTTCTTCCTTAGGATAAATTACTAGAAGGAAAAAAAAGCCATAAAATTTTGGAATGCTTTTTAAGGCTTTGTGTGCTTATTGACCAGTTGCTCTTCAGAAAGGTTCTACTTTATACTTCTATGTTATGTAAAAGTGCATGGGTCATACTGCTGCCCACACTGTGTATTATCTCTCTTCAGCCAATTTGGGCTTCCCTGGTAGCTCAGCTGGTAAAGAATCCTCCTGCAATGCAGGAGATCCCAGTTCGATTCCTGGGTCAGGAAGATCCGCTGGAGAAAGGATAGGCTACCCACTCCAGTATTCTTAGGCTTCCCTTGTGGCTCAGCTGGTAAAGAATCCACCTGCAATGTGGGAGACGGGGTTCAATCCCTGGGTTGGGAAAATCCCCTGGAGGAGGGAATGGCATGGCAACCCACTCCAGTATTCTTGACTGAAGAATTTCATGGACTGTATAGTCCATGGTGTTGGAAAGAGTTGGATGTGACTTTCACTTTTAGCCAATTTAATGAGGAAAAAATGGAAACATGTTCTAATTTGAAATTTTTTTTGCTTGTGTGGTTTAAAATGTGAAATCTCTTTGCTTATTAGTGTGGCTTAAACTTTCTTGTTAATCTTTTTGTTTCCTTAGCATATTAAAATTGAAATCAAAATTATTTTAAACCATCTAAATGTTTAGTTAATTGAATTTACTTTTAGTAAATATTTTTAGTTTTTATTATAAATGGAGGTGCTGAATTTTGAAGAATCTAGCAGTTCTTCACTTTTGTCATAACATGAGAACCAGATAAGAAATTGAAACAGAAGCTTCTAAGGTCATTATCGTAAAACAAAGTCATATTACTTACTTATCCTCAGAAGTATCAATATAATTTTTAAAATTATTTTTTTAGAAGAGGACTACAGGTAAAAAATAACTACCTTCCCATCCTTCTTAAATATACTTAGTAAATGCTGCTTTTGCTCATGAAAATTGGTACAATCAACCTCCCTTGGATATGAGTACATAATTGATAATATTTGCAATAAAGTTTTTAACACAGAAGTATTTGCTGGACAGAAATGCTATTGAACAGTTAATGGTTATTTTTTTTATGCCCACATAAAACCCTAGAGCTCATTTCTGGTCAACTTGGTTCAAGTTTATATTGTGGTGTTATTTGGCTCATTGAAACATTTTTCTTTGTGTTATTTGTTAGTCTGTCAGCAGGTAACATACTCTATATTTCAGAATTTTAAAACCTGTGAATAAAATTTTAATCTTCTTTTAAATATATACTGTAATTAATTTTTTCTCTATGAAAAACTAATACAGTACTGCTTTTTCACAGATTCTTAGTTAAACCTCAATTTGTTTTAGGACTGGTATAGTTTCCTATTTTGGTACTGACTAGTTCAAACTGTCCAGAGGACACGATTGTTACAGCAGGTATTTGTTTTGTATAATTATTATATTGATACTGAATTTTGATATCCTTGAAGAAGAAGCTAAATGAAAACTTACTCATCCCATGAATAGTATGTGCTTAGAATGTACTTTCCTAGATGCTAATCAGAAAGTCACAAAGGTCAGCAGATAAAATTTCAGTGTTATTTTATCAGTTATTTTCATGATTTGATTAGAGTCTCAATTGAAAAATAATTCTTATCCAGAAATCATTGTCTCTTGATAATCACTAGGGATGATCTTCTGGTTTTATTTAGATCAATTTGAAGTTTGGTATCAGAAAACCAGAAGCCCGGACAGGCACTGAGACTGACACCTGTACGGCTTGTGCGGGCACCTTGATCCTCGAGTTTGCTGCTCTGAGTCGGTTCACAGGAGCAACGATATTTGAGGTTTGCTTTTCATAGTTTGGTCTCCTGGGTGTTGGGCATAAATAACTACTTTATAGCTTCTCTTCATTGATCAAGTATTAAGAGAATCAATTGGATTTCTGTTATCTTAGTGAACATTTTGTCTAAATTTCAGCACATAGTTTTTAATTGTCAAAAGCATAGTATATTAAGTACAACTTTGCATTTTGTTCACAAAGTGTAACTTTTTAGTTTTATCCTTAGAAAATGCCATAGCTGTATTACTTACATGAAATTTGATGTCACAGATGTCTTATATGAAATACTGTGTCGCTTTGTTTTATTGTTAGACTTCTGTGTGGTCTATTGCATTTCTGAAAACTTCACTAATCTTCTAAAACATAGTGAAATTTTTGCACTTCCTTCAGTGAGAGTCTTATCTGTAAGTTTGTTTACTCCAGGGGTAATATCATTCGTTATCCAGAGACTTAATATCCTCCAAATAGTTTGTTGTTAACTATCTATGTCTCACACTTTTTAATTTTAGCTATTTGTTTAACCATGTCATTGGAGTGCAATAGTAACAGTCTATATTCAAACGTATGACTTAGAATTGTTTCAGATTCAGCAAATGGTGCACATAGAATGAGCAGAAATAGGGACTGTATAATACTAGCATTTAGAGACATTGGGGGTGAGTATACATAAAACAGGTTTAATGGTCTTTGTGTGGGTGTATGTTCAAAGTATCTTAAGAATGGGTTAATCTTATTTTGTTTAATTTTTATTCTTTAACTTGCTGGCTAATATTTTTCCTTCATTTAAAAAAAATGTCATTCTTTACATCCTTTCTAATTTAATTTGACCTACAAACTCTGAGGTGCATTTGCACTTGAGGAAAGTGAGGCTCAGAGATGCTTGACTAGTGGGTGAAGGAGTGGAGCCAGAGTTAGAATCCATGACTTTCTGAATTCAAAGCCCGGCCTCTTTCCACTGGGTTATTTTATATTTTAAAACCATGCTTTTTCTTTAACTTGTTGAATGTGATTTATTTTGGAAGAAGCAACCTCATACAGTTGACAAGAGATTCAAACTAATACACGACTGGTAAACTACAGCCGAAGGCCAAATCAAGCCACTGCCTATTTTTCTAAACAAAGTTTTATTGTAACACAGCCAGCTCATTTATTGATTTTTGTCTATGGCTATATTTGTGCTGCAGTGACTGAGTTGAGGAATTGTGACAATGATTGTCTAACCCATAATGCCTAAAATATTGATTGTTTGGCCCCTGTCAGAAAAAGTTTGTTGACCTTTGGTCTGGTATATATGAAGAGATCTGAATTCTCATATCATTAATAGCTGTCCTGTAGTCTGGTTTTAAACTTTGGTTAAATTGTTGATTTCACTGGTCCTGTTTCTTTAGCTTTAAGATAGGAATAGGGAAATGTAATCTTTATGAAATTTTTTCAGATTCTGAAATTACACGGTTAAGTAAAGTTGCAATCTGCTTTGTTTTATAAATTCAGCATAAATAGATTGAATCAAGAATGAAAACTATTTTATACCCTGTTCTTAAATCTGCAGAGTGACAAATTGGTTTAATGATTTCTTTTATAGAAGTACTTCCACAATGCTGAGTAGATTCATGCTCTGAAATTAATTTTAACTTAATTCTTTTGTACATGTTCTTTGCTTTTGTTTTTTTAACGTCTTTTCATCCAAAGCCAAGAATTTAATCAGAAAATTTAATGTCCAAGGGATAAAAATAAATGAAAAAAGAAGAGAAAAATGTTATTATAAAGTTATAATTTTGATACTGTTAAATGAATGCTAGTTGCTTTACTTACTCTTCACTAACGAAGTTGCCTGCTATTTACAATGTAGGATTTGAAGTGCCTGTTCTGTTTCAGAGATGGCATACTAACTTTGAAATTCTCTTTCAGCTTTGTGAATGAGCATATCTAAGGAGATTTTCACTTTGCATTAAAAGATAGAAATTATTTTAATATATGCCAACTGTTTTTATTTTAATAATTCCTGTTTGTAAATGTGGACCTATACTACAAGAGTAGATGGACAAGGATGGTCTCAACGTGAGATCAATGGCACTAAATAGCATTTTTAGAGTCATTCTTTCTAACTAGACTCATTTGGCTGAAAGAGCCAATATTTTTTACTTGTAAGGAAATTAAATGTATAAGTGATCATCTTTGGAATTTTACTTAATCCTAAAAGTATACTATGGGCCCTTGATTTTTGTTTGGCAGAGATATGCAGTTCTTCAAGTATGCTTTTCTTTTTTTATTATAGGAATATGCAAGAAAAGCTCTTGATTTTCTCTGGGAGAAAAGACAGAGAAGTAGTAATTTAGTGGGTGTGACTATAAATATTCATACTGGAGACTGGGTACGAAAAGGTATGTAAGTTGGACTTTTCAAATTAAGCCTTCACATTCTAAAATCGGTTGGGAAATAAAGGATTTTTATTTGTTAAAATAGTCTTTATGACGGTATAAAGCATAATTTCTCACAAGATTGCTAGAATTTTAACAAATGTAGCCAGATTTTCTTCCTTGGTGCCAAATAATAGCACCCTTATTCCAGATGGCTTAATATCCTATTTCATACCTTATAGCATTATAGATGAAACAATAGAACTAATTTCTTTAAGAACCAGAGGAACAGAATACCTTAACCATCTCACATCAAAGTGTGATTAAGTGGAAATCTATATTTAATAGTACTATCACCAATCTTTTTTTTTTCCCTACCACCAGAAATTGTGTATAGCATGGTAACTAAGAGCATAGACCCCGGAGCCATATTTTTGGAATTCAAGTCGTGTGATCTTGGGCAAAATATTTAACCTTTGTGTGCCTCTGTATCTGTGAAAATGAGAATAATAGTACTTCATAGAGTTATTATGATTTTGTTGTGTTGATTTTTGTTTTTTTGTGTTTTTTTATAATTTTTATTGAAGCAAAATTTTTATCGTATAGTTGATTTACAGTGTTGTGTTTCTGCAGTGCAGCAGTCGGTCAGAGTTATTATGATTAAATGAGTTAAAATCTCGGGAAGATCCCCTGGAGCAGGAGTAGCAGCCCACTTCAGTATTCTTGCCTGGTAAATCCCATGGACAGAGGAGCCTGCCGGGCTGCAGGCCATAGGGTCGCAGAGTCGGTCACAGCTGAGTGCAGACACACACACGCAGCACAGGCACTCGGAACAGTGCCTGGCGTGTGTGATGCTTGCTGTGAAGGAAATGCTCACCAATGTGATTTTAATTCCTTTAATCAAAAATTTCACTTTTGGGAATCTAGCCTAAGGAAACAGTATAAAAGGTAGAAAATCATTTGTTCCCAAAGATGTTTATCACGTAAAATTATTTGTGGTGATGGAAAACTTGGAAACAGTCTAAGTGATCATCAGTAAAGAGTAACATCAATGTTTGAGAATTATTTTACATCAGTGTTGGAGTAGTAAGTTATTAAATTGAATTGGATCAAGGGACAAAACATATAACAATGTTTTATGAATAAACAGGATGTAGAATCATATAAAAATATGATCTTTATAAGACAACCCTATAAAACAGGCATAAACAAATGGAAACACACTAGACTATTACTAATGAGATTTGTTTATCTTATTTATACATTTCTCTGTTTCTAAAGGCTTATGTATAAAATAAAAAATAACTGCCCATATTTAAATAAATGAAATTATGTAAATATTAATTTGAACATATTAAAATTATTGCCTCTATTCACTACTGTCTGAAAATTTTCAAAGTGTTATCTAAATGGTCCTTTCCTGAAGCTGATCTGAATCCTGGCTTCAGAATTTTGCAGTTTCTTTTCTTAATTCACTCTTATCATTGGTCCATGCATGGCTCATTCTATTTAATTCATTTTTAATAATATATTAAGTACTCACAGACCGACCATCCATTACAGAAACAGCTAACTTGACAATATACTACTTCTGCTTATGGTCCTGACTCTTCATACCTCTGTAATCCCATACCTCTGTAATCTCATACATCTGCCTCTAACTGAAATACCCATCATTCTGATCTGTATTGGTCAGTCCCTTGCTTTCCTTTTATAAATTTTTATGCATCCATATGTATTCCTTAATGTACATATTTTTATTTTTAACTTATAAAAGGATATCATGTCATATGAGACCTTTTGAGACTTTTCACCTAAAATTATATTACTAAAATTCTTGTACTTTGTTGTATGATGTAGTTCATTCTGTTTTGACTGCTGCATAATACTTTATTGTGTGAATAAACCATGAATTTATAAGCATTTAGGTTGTTTCTAGGATTTTACTCTGGTAAACCCTAGTGCTGTGAGTATTTTTGTGTTTCTTCTGTTGTACATATATAAAAGTTTCTCTTGTCTATATATCTAGGTAGAATTTTTAGATCATAGACTAAGTTAAAGTTCAATGATAGGAGATATATAAGATTGTTTGCTAAAGTTGTTTCCACTTTATACCACTTTATACTTTCACCAGCAACATAGAAGAGAGCCTGTGGGTCAGCATCCTCTCTAGCACTTTATATTGTCATACTCAAAGATTTGCCAATCAAATGAGTGTATAGATGTTTTCCCATGGTGACTCGATTTGTATTTGAGCACTGATGATTTGAACACATCTTCATATATATTGGCTATGTGTTTCCTTTTTTTAAAAAATGTGGATATTCTTACATTTTTGTCCATTTTCTACTGAGTTACTTGTTCTTTTAAAGAATTAATATTGATCCTTATGATCTGTGTGGTACCTGCTGCTGCTAAGTCGCTTCAGTCGTGTCCGACTCTGTGCGACCCCATAGACGGCAGCCCACCAGGCTCCCGCATCCCTGGGATTCTCCAGGCAAGAACACTGGAGCGGGTTGCCATTTCCTTCTCCAATGCAGGAAAGTGAAAAGTGAAAGTGAAGTCGTTCAGTCGTGTTTGACTCTTCGCGACCCTATGGACTGCAGCCTACCAGGCTCCTCCGTCTATGGGATTTTCCAGGCAAGAGGACTGGAGTGGGCTGCCATTGCCTTCTCCGGTGTGGTACCTATCCTTTGAAATTTATTAAGGTTTTCTTTTGGCCTAGAACATGGTCAGCTTTCACTTGTGCTTAAGAAAAAAATGTGTATTTTCTAATTGTTGGATATAGAGTTCTATATGTGTCAATTTCTCAGTGAATAATGTTGTGCAGTTCCTTGCTAATTTTTTTTTGCTTGGTGTATTAAGGAAGGTTGATAAAATTTCTGACAATGATTGTGCACCTATTAGTATCTCTCTGTAGTTGTATTTTCACTTTATATATTTTGTTGGCTGCGTTAATTTAAAATTGCTATCTCTTCAGAGTTGAATGTGTCATCATTATGTAGTGATCATATTTAATAATACTCTGTTAAAGTCTGTTTAGTCTGTTAGTAATACAGCTAAGTCAGCTTTATTTTGCTTAGTATTTCCTTGATGGGTCTTCTTCTGCTCTTTTACTTTCAACCTTTGCAGATGCTCATGCTATTTCCTGTAAAATTTATAGATTTAAAAAATCCTTTTGTCAGTCTTTGTCTTTTAATTAGTGACTTTAGTTTATATTTATTGGCATTTTTAATATATTTGATTTATTTATACTATCTTAATTATTATTTCAGTGTGTCTCACCTTTTTTGTTTCCTTTTAATCCTTTTGTTTTTAATTGAAACCTATATTTACCTTCTAGTGAGACAGGAGCTTCAGCCTGCTCTGCCATTTTCTCCCCCTGTTCCAAACTTCATCCACTGTTAGTATCCTATAGATATTTAGTTCTTTTTAGTTATGAACGTTTTCTCTTTTTTCTTTTGATCTTAGTGCTGTCCCTCCTCCCTCTTTCATTAAAAGTATTCAGTTCTAAAGAGGTATTTTGTCACCTGTACTTTGTATATTTCTTGCAATATCTCTTAGTTTTGCCTTTCTTCTTGTATAAATATTTATCCCAACCGATTTTCAGTAGCTTTTAATAGCTTCTGAGGCCGTAGATGCCCAACAATAATTTTATTATGCTTTCATATTTGAGAAAGTTTGGCTGTAAATAATCTTCTGTTCAAGTTCTTTCTTTTCAAATCTTTGAAAATACAACTCTGTTGTCTTCTTGTTGTTTAGTCGCTAAGTCTTGTCCAGCTCTTTTTCAACCCCCTGGACTGTAGCCTACCAGGCTGCTCTGTCCGTAGGATTTCCCAGGCAAGAATACTGGAGTGGGTTGCCATTTCCTTCTCCAGTGGATTTTCTTGACCTAGGGATCAAATGCGTGCCTCCTGCATTGGCAAGCGGGTTCCCTGAGCCACCAGGGAAGCCATTGTCTTGTTAAATTTCTTTTTAAAAACCTGCTATTCTGATTTTTATGTTCTTATTTGTGATCTGCTTTTTCTTCAGAAAATTAAGAATATCAAAGCAGAGAAGTTTCTGAAAATGTAACAATAATTTTAGGTGTTGAATTTTATTTCTCCTTTTGGTATTCTGTGGGCCCTTTCAATTTAAAATCTGTGTTTTTCATTGCTGAAAGTTGATTTTTTTTTTTAAGATACTTTATCTCTTTCATTTTTATCTCTTTTTGCAATTCCTGCTATTACATGTAGTCTTCTGGGTTTGCTGATTTGTTCCTCAGCTATATCTTAGATGCTGTGTATCCTATCCATTATGGAATTTTCTTATGTTTTTATTCCATAATTTCTTCTCGGTTAAAAATTTCTTCTTTTGTATTGCTAATCTCTTTCTTGTCTCTTTAGTGTGTTTATTAGACTAATTTTAAATCTTGGTTTGCCTGTTGTAATATTTTATACGTCAAATAAACTCTTAGTCCAGTACTTTATTATTTTTAAAAAGTCATGCATCTGAAATGTTTTTATTCTATAAGTTCATGTTGACTTGTCACCTACTTTGTGGGAAAGATTCCAATTCCTATCAGCACCAGTTATCATAGGGATGGATTCTAAGAAGTTTTTAAAAATACCAGTGCCTAGACTCCTAGAGATGATGATTTGATTGGCCTGGAGTATACCCTGGATATAGGGATTTCTTTTTTGTTGTTGTTGTTGTTGTTTTGTTTTTTGTTTTTTTTTATTTCTAAGATTATAATTGTAATTATAGCTTAGATTGTCATTCATTAGCTTTAAGAGTTTGAAGGAGAAAAGGTTGGGAAGAGAGTATCTAAAATTAGTTCCCATCTCTTTTTGATTTCAGTTCCTTACATAGGACTTCTGTGCTGCTCTGATTTTATTCCTGAGGCTGCCTAGAATGTATGTCTGAGCTGTAGCAGGGGTGGGAGGAGACGTGGTTATCTTAAGGCAGTGGTAGGAGAGAAGCCAGAGCAAAATTCCAGCAGGTTTTCTGCTGTTTGATCCTTCTATAGCTATGCTTGGCTGCCTTCTGCTCCAGAACTAAATCCCTCTCCTCCCCATCCCCCACCAAGTTCATAGAGTTTTCTTGTTATTTTCCTTTGGTCTTCTGTGATGATCTTGGAGGAAAAAGCCAGCCGTTACGCTAGCTTCAGCAGTGGCACTGTCACACCTCTGAACAGCAGCAGTGTTGTTCTCATATCTGTTATAACTGGAGATTGATGGCTAACCGATAGAGGATCCAGTAATTACATAGTAATTGCATAATAATGACCTCTAGTGCTTCCTCTTTGAAGTTCCTCTTTAGAAAATCAGCTTTAAAAAAATTCTTAAAACTAGGATCTCTGGCTTTTAAATAAGACTTCTGTAGCCAATTTTACAAAGCAAGAATTTTTTAAACATATAAACTATTATAAGTAAAGGAACCTATTGGTCATATAGTAGGGTTAATGTTTCTATAAATGTATAATTTTTACTTTTGACAGTTTCATATTTAGACTAATTTTTCATTCTTAGTGTGTTAGTACCTTATACTCTGTAAAGAATTTTTAAGACTTGTTTAATGAAAAATCACATTTATATGTCTTTTCCATAGATAGTGGAGTTGGAGCAGGGATTGATTCGTATTATGAATATCTATTGAAAGCCTATGTCTTGCTTGGAGATGACAGCTTTCTGGAAAGATTTAATACAGTAAGTTGTTCCAATTTTGTATTAATTTTACAGCCAATTTATAATTTGCCAGATTTTGATCGAAATTCAGTCATGTGAGTGATATTTTGAAAAATTATTTAAAAATATATAGTAGTTTTTTGATCAGTATTCTCTGATGTTGGACAGGGGCAGGGTAAAAAGCTACGTACATTTCAAAAACTAGTTTGCAAAGTAGTTTTTATTTTCTTCTATCAGAAGTTTTCAAGATTTTCCAGTAAGTAAGAAAATATGTAGATACGAGTTTTACCTAATCTTTTATACAAGGAAGAGAATCTATTGAAATTAGTTACTAGTTAGCCTTCTCCTTTGTATTCTAATTCTTTTTGGAATAGTTAGGAAGTTTGATTTGGTCCTTGACCACACCAAGTATCGGGGCTTTAGAGACTTGAACAAACCAGGGAGTATTTGTTTCAAAAGCAGGTCTGTACATCCTTAAGTCTGGATCAGACTCATAGGCATATTTTTAGGAGTGGAGGAGGAGATTATTGAACCTAATTGGATTGCCTTTGTCTGTAATTAAATCAAACTGAAATTAATTAGAATAAATGCATCAACTGTGTCACCACATTCTTTTCAAAATAATTTACCATTTCTTTGCCCTCTCATGAGTTTACTCACGTTATTGTGGCATAGTGCAATATAGTGGTTGAAAGTATGGGAGCTGTCCTGTCTGGGTTTAAATCCTGGTTATACCACTGGTTTTGTGATTTTGGGCAAGTAACTTAGATATTTTCTTCTATTCCTTATCCACAGAATGAGAATTATTTATTAGTAGAAGTCCTAATAAGTCATCAGTTGAATACTTTTAGAAACACTATTACATATATCATTTATTAGATTATAACAAGATTTTCTTGAGGTACATGGGGACAGATACTATTTTTTTTTTTGGTTTGTTATCATTCATTGACTCTGACAGCTCAACCTATTGTGATCAACGCTGAGAAATGTCTCGGAGAAGATGAAAGAAGGGGAGAAAAAATTTTTAAGACCATAAAAGACAGAGGTAGTGAACCATAAGAGTGACAGCATGATGAGATGCATTAGTTTAGGTAACAATTCCTTAGTAAATTTATTCATATGTAAATTCAGGTTTCATTTCTTCACAGTGCTATTTAATGATAGGCTGTATTTAGAACAGTACATCTTTTCTCATCGACTTTCATGAACACATATTGTGACCTTTTTTAGCACTATGATGCCATAATGAGGTACATAAGCCAGCCACCTCTTCTCCTTGATGTTCATATCCACAAGCCAATGCTGAATGCTCGGACTTGGATGGATGCTTTGCTTGCCTTTTTTCCAGGTTTGCAGGTAAAAAAAAAAACAAAAAAACACAAAACCTCATAATTCTCTTAATACTGAAGTAGAATGATTACGTGTATTTGTGATCTCCAAAATTGAATTATCAAAACAGAGTCACACTCAAATTTGTGTTAACCTGGATTTTTCTGTGTATATAATGATTGCAAATAACATCAACTCATGCTTTACTAGGTTATTTTGTTGTTATTGTTTTTAGGTCTTAAAGGGAGATATTAGACCTGCTATTGAAACTCATGAAATGTTATATCAGGTGATTAAAAAACACAATTTTCTACCAGAGGTAAGCAGATCATCTTTAGAATTCTACTTCAATCTATAGATTAATAATTTAAAGGTAGAAAATGTCATCTTCAAGATTGGTTCTTCTTTATTTTTCCTGGTTAAATAGTTTATTCAATTAACATATTTTGGGTTTACACAGTATATGTTTTTCCTTTTCCTTATGTATTAAGAGAAGTCTAGTTTAGGATAATGCTGACAGTTTATTAATTTAATATTAAAAAATATTCCAGATTGGTATTTCTCAACCTTTTCTAATCCATACCATTGCATGTTGTCTCATTCTAGCTTTGACACATACCTGCCAGCTAGGGAGACTTTTGTACTTTTCAGTTTCTAAAGTGTATTTTATGAAAACTACATACATTGAATATGCTTTGCTGATCACATGTGCTCCCTGGATATTTGGAAATGTTAGCTCTTCATGCTGTTTAAAAATTATGCTCCCTGGTTTTTGTATGTTAGTAATAAATATTCTTGCTAGCTTGATACTGCCATGCCTTTTGGCTTTCCAGAAATGTACCATAAAAATTTTCCAAATTTGTATATGACCGTACTCTTTGTGAGATATCTACGCATCTCACCAATACACAAGGCTTCCTGAAGTATTTGTTTCAAGCCACAGAGGGTTTGAGATCCTTATTTAAAAAAAAGAAAAAGCGCATATGCTAAAATAGAAATAGGAGGGTGAGGGACTTAATAATTACGAGAAAAAAGTGGCAATAAGGAAAAAAGAAAGAAAACAATGATGTAGGCCATCAGGACGTGTAGTGGCATTACTGAGTCATAATTTTTCCTAAGCTTCCTAATAGCCAAAATGATCATTTAAAGAAGCAAGCCCATTTAATTGATAAAAATAACAGCCTCACAAAAGTGAATTGTGATTTTAAGCAATGAAATTTTCATTTCATAGATTGTTATCAATATTTTAACTATTTTTACTTGTCTGTGATCTAATTTACATATTACAGAGCTATTTTTTTAAATCCCACTTTTATGAATATTTGTATGTTTTATCTAGGCATTTACCACAGATTTCAGGGTACATTGGGCTCAACATCCTTTAAGGCCAGAATTTGCAGAAAGTACCTACTTCTTGTATAAAGTAAGCTAATTTAACTCTTTTTTGCTATTTAGCCTTCATTCTCTGTTGGATAACTCACTATCTTATCATAATTAATATTGGGTTTTCAAAGTCCTTGTTTAATGTTATAATGGTTGGATATATCATGATTCTTATTCATCTAATTCACAGAGTATTGAAAGATGCAAGAATTGACAGCTAAGCTTTATGCCTTTTCAAAACATTTGTTAAGCATTGCATTAAAGAGAAATTTTATATTCTAGAGCTGCTTTCTAAAGCATGTCTCTTGCCTTTTTTCAGTCAGGCATCCCTTCTGGGCATTAGAAATTTCATTTAAAGCCTAAGATGTACAGTTGTGCTGCTTTCCAGTTGTGTATTTAAGAAATTCATAAAGCAGATTCATGGCTTATTTGCAGAACTAGGTTCCATGTAACATGTGTTCCAGTGCCTGATACAATGCCTGGCACCCTGTAGGTGCTCAATAAATATTTGATAAATGAATGGCTTTATGGTACTATATAAGCTATGTATATGTATACATATATTCTCCTTTTTAATAGGCTACAGGAGATCCTTACTACCTTGAAGTAGGGAAAACACTTATTGAAAATTTAAATAAATATGCTAGAGTGCCTTGCGGATTTGCTGCCATGAAGGATGTTCGTACTGGAAGTCATGAGGACAGGTAAAACAATTCCTAACCTCCACTTTCCTCAGGGTAACTCTGAAACAACACAAAATACGATTCTTAGTCAGCTTTCAGATATGCTAAATGCTTTTACAAGGGTATTTGAAGATGTAAATCTTAGTTCATTGTGCTTTTTTTTTTTAATTGTTTGAAAGTTTGTATTTTTGCCATAGTGACTGGCATATAGTAAGTGCTCAAATGATTTTTAAATAGATGAATAAATGATTGTTAAACATCAGAAGCTTGGTCTTTGGAGTATTAGGAAAGTTGGAATTTTCTTCTTTGTTAGTAGTTTTTTCTGCTATGTAAAATGTTAGAAATCATCAAGGTGATGATAAATGATCTGGATAATGATTCCTGTTCAGTCAAAAGCAGTGTGGTGGTTACTGTATATATTCTTATTCTGTTATTGATTTGGAGGGCTATGGAGGATTGTTGGCAGGTTATATTTTATTGGATACTGGATAGATGTAGATGACATGGAGCATTCAAGATACAAAAAGCATGCTTTGGTTAATGTGAAAGTCAGTAAAATTCCAGTTGTTCCAGGATCATTCGATTTGGTTGTTTTAACTGTTCAGAACATAGCAACACATGTCTAAATGAACATTAAAATTTGTTCATTTGGTTAGCAAATGTTCATTCCACAAATATTTACTAAAATGTCTTATGTGCCAGAGTTATACTAGTTTTTGAAGATTACAGATATAAAGACATGTCCTTTCTATCTTTGAATCACTGGGGTAGGCAGATAAACAGGCTTTAAAGTATTGTATTCGTGCTATGGATCATATTAAAGGGATGTGAAATGCAGAGTGGGTTGTGATATTCACTTAAAGGTTTCTAGAGCACCTTGTGTCCTGAAGGATCAGGACTAGAAAAACGAAAGTGGTAAAAGGAGTTTCCAGCAGAGGAACTAGGGACAGGGGAAACATAACACTCACAGAGCTGTCCCTCAGTCCCTCTCTCAGAGTATTCAGGTAATAGTTGATTAGACTTGAGATCTTCTTCCTTGACTACAACTGATAAGAAATGGATAGGTTTCTGGAAGCAGGCATACAGAAAACAGCAAGAAATGAAAGCAGATGGCTCGTGTATTTATCTGTAACATTTATTGGCTGCTTCCTACATTACACGCACTCTTCTAATTAAACACTTTCTATGTTTAATTCCTTTGATCCTTACAACAGCCCTCTGAAGTATAATTTCTGTTATGATCTTCATTTTACAGATGAAGAAACCAGGGCACAGAGAGATTAGGGAACTTGTCCAAGGTCGCAGAATTAGTTAGATTAATTCTAATCAAGGCAGATAGGCTTTTGACTATATGCTATGCTGGCAACTCATTGAAGGAACAGTAATTAACTGCCTACTGTATACCAGATGCTACTCTTAGGTAAGAGGATGAAAAGATCAATTAGAATTAGTCCCTGCCCTCCTGTGACTTGTAGTAAGTGAGGAAGGTGGGTATAAAAGAATCACAAGTCACTCAGTTGTGTCCAGCTTTATGTGAACCTATGTAGCCTACCAGGCTCCTTTCCATAGGGTTTCACAGGCAACAATACTGAAGTGGGTTGCCATTTCCTCCTCCAGGGAATCTTCCTGGCCCAAAGATCAAACCCACATCTTCTGCAAGTCTCCTGTGTTGCAGGCAGATTCCTTACTGTTGAGCCCCAGGAAGCCTGATGTGTGTTAGAGTAGAAAGAAAAGTAGCAGGTGGAGGAATTACAGAGGGGAAAACCTGATTTACTATGCCTGGAGAGTTCCATTTTTTTCTGAATTTAGCATCTTTTCTTTCCTCCTGCTGAATATTCCTTACATTACATTTCTGGATCTCTCTGTCCCATTCTGATTGTATTCCAGTCTATAGAGTGTCTCTTAAAATGTCATGTCCAGAAGGAACGGTACTTGAGGTGTGCTTGGCCCCGCAGCACCATTACCATCTGTGCTCAGCCACAGGGTGGCGCATTTTCTGAGGAGCTGATGGGCTTGCTCCCTCTGTCCACTGTTCCTTCCGGTAGCATTGTATCTCTTGGATGCATTTGGTCCAACGAAAGGTTGAGAACTACTAATCTTCGTCATGCCATGTTATTAGATGTGCTTTAGATTTTCTCAGCAGCTTTGTTATGTTCAACACACAGTGAACTTGTGACCAGTTGACCTCAGATACTTAACAATGACTTACTGACAAATGGGTGTTCTCTGTTCTGCTCTTAAGCTTTTCTTTTTTTTTTTTGAAGTGTAAACTTGGGACTTAATACTTATTCCAGCAAAATTTCATTTTGTTGGGTTTTGTGTGTGTGTGTATCTAGACCAAAAAGAAGGCTTAAATATCATCTCAGTCATCTAAAAATATATTAGCTAAACAACTGTTTTCAGTGATTTTGGGTTTAGATAAGTATGCTATAAAAATTTCCATCTAATACTCTGCATTTGGTTGCTTATTCCCTTACAGATCTACCTTATTGTCTAGCTCACCTATGTCTTCCCTCCCTGCCCTCCCTCCCAGTTTTCAAAGTAGAAATATCTGCATCTTTTTAATAACGATCACTTAAAGAATTTAAATGACAAAAAAGAATATGAAAATTTTCCTGCAATACTTTCCCTACTTGCCATCCAAGATTATCACTGTTGGCAGTATTATAAACAGTCTTCCAGACAATTTTAATGGCTGTGTGTTTGCATTTATGTATATAGTTACGGTTTTTAAGTACAAAATAGATTATGTGATACAATATTCAAACTCGCTAGCTTTACCTAACTCATACTGCAGTGATCTTATCATGTCTATTCTTTCTTTTCTGAGTGTTTACATATCATCTGTTCCATAATCATCTGTGGAATTTGCCAAAAATCAACATCTTGCCATATATACACTATCATGTGTAAAATAGATAGTGGGAAGTTGCTAAATAACCTAGGGAGCCTAGCCCTGTGCTCTGTGATGACCTAGAGGGGTGAGATGGGGGGTGGGGATGGAAAGGAGATATATATATATATATATATATATATATATATATATATATATGTAGTTATGACTGATTCACATTGTTTTATGGCAGAAACCAACACAAAATTGTAATTTCCCACCAATTAAAAAATAAATAAAAATTTAAAAAATCAACATCTTGCACATTAGTTTACAGTTCTCAAACTAGCATTTGCTCATGATAGTAACTATCAGCCCTCCAGAAAAACTTAAATTACCATAAGTGTATTGCAGGTTGACAGGAAAGTATTTTATCTTTTCTATAATGATTAACATCCAAAATGTTCAAAAAAGTTTTGAAACATTATAGGTGAGTTCTAAAATAAAAGATCATTTATGTATGGGAAAAATAATGATAGTTCTATTTTTGAGCTCATGTGCATGCCAAGTGCTATGCTAAGTAGTTGACATTATAGAATCTCATGTAGTTTTTGCACCACTATAAGCATATATTATGTCCTTTCAGAATAAACTGGAGCTCATGGTCCATATGTAGTATCCCCTTGGTGTCATAGCTAGCCTTTAGAAGGTGTTTTCTATTCCGAAAGCCTCAAATCCTCACCACTCTGTCCAGCTTCCTATCCATTTCATTCTTTTGTAATGCTGTTTAAACTTGCATTTGAAAACATTTATTGAGTGCCTACTGTATGCCAGGAATTGTGCTTGCCCAGATTTATGAAACTGTGAAGCCTGTCTAGTAACTGCTAAAAGCTCAAATGCTTTGGAATGTAGCACATTTACTTAAATTCCTTGTTACTGTAACTCCATATAACTATGCTCTTTTTCTACCACTTTTTACTAAAGCTTTTCTTTAAAATGTTTATTAAAACATTATAACATTAAATCATTTGTAAAGTCAAATGTTTTTAATTTCCTTTATTCATATTCCCTTCTTGAGAACTATTTTGGTATTTATAAAGTTATGATCATTGTCCATATGATTTTGTGTTGTACTTTTTTCATGTAACTTTTCATAAATGATTACTTTTAAAGCCTTCTTGTTTATCACTTAAATGGCTGTGTAATGAGCTGCATCAAAATTGCATTACTTTATCCAGTTCAATGAATGTTAATGGAAGATTCCTATAAGGTTCTCAGTAGTAAAGTTCATCTGCATTACCTCCCTGATGTTGGTTCTCTGTAGAAGAAATGCCAAACTCTTTTCTCAGAAGAACCATAGGAAAATATTGTCTGCATTATTTACAAGATTTAGTGTACTTGTGTGGTAGGCAGCCCCTGGTCTTTTTTACTTCCTTGGAATATGCTTGGAGTCAAGGCCGTTACCACTGGGGAGTAGATACGTTCTGTAGTTCTTTGGATGTCTGTACTGGTGTAGACACGCTTATTGACCTTGATTCTGCAGCTTTCAGATAGCTGGCATTTGGATATTTTTACGTACTTAGATTTGCCTGTAACCTTTTATTTTAGAATGGATTCCTTCTTCTTGGCGGAAATGTTTAAATATCTTTACCTGTTATTCGCGGATAAAGAAGACATTATTTTTGACATAGAAGATTACATTTTTACAACAGAAGCTCATCTGTTACCTCTTTGGCTCTCCACTACAAATCAAAGAGTCTCTAAGAAGAACACAGTAGGTTACGTTTTTGAATTAAATATCTTGTTCTTTTTTATTCCTATCTGTCTGTTTTGTTTTTCTAAGTGAAAGTAATCCATGACTACAATTCAATAAATAAAGTGTGGTTGAAGAATACCTTTGACGTTTTCTTATATTGCGTCCTGTGTATACTTACATTCCACTTAATATTTCCTTTGCACAAACTATAGTATTAAGTAAAATAATTATTTGTACTTACATAACATTTTTTTTCTCTTTTTAGACTTCAGAATATACAGAACTGGATGACAGTAACTTTGACTGGACTTGTCCAAACACTCAGATCCTCTTCCCTAACGATCCACTATATGCCCAGAGCATCCGTGAACCCTTGAAAAATGTGGTGGACAAGAGCTGTCCTAGAGGCATCATCAGAGTGTAAGATGTCTTATTTTATATTTATTAGTACCAAAATTAATTCTTAGTAAATAATAGAGAATGTAAGGAGTAGCCAAGAATACATTCACTTAGAACCAAAATATTGAGAAGGTATGTATGTTAATGGATTAAAATTAAAATTATTGGTGAATAAAGTTAGATAGCAAAGTTTATTCAGCAGTATTATCTTTATTATTATGGAAATTTCTGTATATATTTTGATTAATGAACCAAGTAGTTTTGGCAGCATGTAATAGTTTGTAACTTCCAGAGCACATTTTTACACAGGATAGTTTCATCAAATATTTCCACATCTGGTTTATGTAGAAAATACTTTTCCTTTTATCTGTAGTTTCTGTATAAGAAAAATAGCAGTCTTTTGATTTGATTTTTTGATGAGATACTTATTCTTGGTTGCTGAATAAAAATTTTTACCTTAATGAGTTCATTTTTGTCTAAATAGTTAATTAGAAAAGCTATCACTAGAAAATTAAAAGAAAATTTAAGTGAATGTTATTCAGTGATATAATCATTGTTCTGCTTTTCAAATATTGAGAGAAATGTCTGGATTTTTTTTGAGGGACAAATAAATAGTAATAAATTCCCAAGCCAAGCTGTTCTGTACCTTCAGATAGTTATAATGCTGTTAATACTGCCTTACAGATAATATACAAGCTTTTGATAACTGTAAAATATATTTGAAAGCTATAACACTTACTAAAAACCTAAGTTGTATGTAGGTAAATAACAGTTTCTATTTCATTTTTCACTAGTTTAAAACTAGCAATTCTGCAAATATCTAACATTATTTTTATTTTGCCTTATGTTTTTTCCCAATTCTGATTTGTAGTTTTTTAAGCCTTGCCTATAATTACTTTTAGCAGAGAGGAGAGTTTGAGGAGTGGAGCTAAACCCCCTCTGAGAGCCAGAGATTTCATGGCCACTAACCCTGAGCATTTAGAAATCTTGAAGAAGATGGGGGTGAGTTTGATTCACCTCAAAGATGGGAGAGTCCAGTTGGTTCAACATGCAATCCAAGTAAGACATTGCTGCACTAATTAGCTATGGTCTCTATCCTGTTTGGTCTCATTAGCTTTAATAATATAGTGGCACCAGGCTTTTTAAAAACCTCAAATGTGTGGTTTAAAGTAAGAGGATCAGAATTTTAGTACTTGGAAGTATCTTGGAACGCCATCTTAATTCAACCTGATTTATAGTATAGATCAGTTAAATCACAAATAGGTTGCTGGTTTGCCTGTGTTGATAAGGTCAAACACCGACTCAAATCTAAGTTTTCTGTTTCTCATTCTCTTGTCTTTCCACTATTTAGGACATAGTCTTAAAAGCTAATAATTAATTTCAATATTTATATCTCTATTTTACACTGCTTTAGTTTCCAAGGAGTAGTAAATATTTCATTCATTAATCAAAATTTGCATTTATTTACCTATGCCTAGGCAATATAACATGTATCTTTGGGAAATTTTTATAGATTTTTTGATTTTAAAGTTTTCATAACCTGAGATCTTTAAATTTAAAGATCTTTAAACCTTATTCCTACCTTAATTCTGAGAGAAGTACAATTTGAGAAATAATTTCAACGAAGTAGAATCATATTCAGATATCCCTTAATCTCTAATTCAGCCTTCTCACTACCTCATCTTCCCCTTGGGTTTCTGTCTCATCTCTATTCTTGCCATATCCGTCCTTCCTTAAAGAATCTTCTGTCTGCTTCCTTATGTTTCACTCGTCCCAGCAGGGGGAATGACGTCTCTAATGACACTGCTTTCACTTGGGTCACCAGTGACATAGTTGCCAGCTAGTGGCCCCTTCATCCTCATATGATTGAGCTTTTTTGTAACCATTGACTGGCCTCTTTTTAGAACATACCCCTTTCTTGTCTTCCAGGGCATCCCAACATCTTTGCAAATACAGTATTTTGTAGATTCCTTTGCAACTCTGCTTTCTTGGCACAGCCACTCAGTGTAGGCACTGTCAAAGAATCTGCACCATATTTTTTTTCTTTCTGTGCTCTTCTTCAATAGCATCATCTATTTCTACACGCTCCACCATCATCTTTGTACTTGTGATTTCTTAGATTATGTGTATGCGTGCATGCTCAGTCATGTCCAACTCTTTGCAACCCCGTGGACTGTAGCCCACCAGGCTCCTCTGTCCGTGGGATTTCTCAGGCACGAATACTGGAGTGGGCTGCTACTTCTTTCTCCAGTGGGTCATCTGTATGTAATCCTGATTGTGAACTTTACTTCTTTTTTTTTTAAGCAATAATCGCGCCTCGGATAAACCTCATTGGCTACGATACTGCCTCTGCGCAAAGCTGAACTTTACTTCTTAAACCCAGCTTTAATCTACTTCTCATACATTTTTGCATCTCAGATCTCAGTCTGTCCAAACCTGAATTAATTCTCTCTCCCTGCTTCCACCACAGTCTGTCTCTCTCTTCATTTTTGTTCCCTATCTTAGTCAGCCCTGACATTATTCTCTAAGTCACCAAAACTAGAAATCTCAGGATAGGCTTGAATTTCTGTCTGCCAGCTCCTCTCTGTTCTCCTCTATCTCCTATCAAGTTTCATTGACTTTATCTGTAAAGTGTTAGAAATTCATCTTTTTCCTACTATAGTCAGGTACTCTTCAACTTTTCCTCTGTTAAGATACAATTTGAGTCATTCCAAATACTTCCAGATACACACTGACAAAATCAATCATTCATTCCCTTGTCTATGTTCCTAGTTTACTTTCCCTCTTGAGAAATTTTATTGTAGCTAATTTTACGTCTCTTCTCTAGATACACACTTTTTAAAGTAAAAGACTATGTCTCCAGTGCCTAGTCAAGGTCTAGGATGTAATAGGTGACTGATACTTGTGCCTTGAATATAATCCGGTTGTTGGTTCGTAATTTCAAAGAAGGGGAGTATAGGTCAGGTATGAGGTTTATTTCTTAAAAGGGCAACCAGGGGAGAAAACAAGCAAAGTGAGCATTTGAGCCTTTGGTTGGAAGTCCAGTTCTCGATTTGTATCAAAAGTGGTTTATACAACAGTGAAAGAGACATTAATAAAAAGTTCAGATGTTATATTCAGAAAATATTTCCAGAAGCAATATTTATGAGAAGAAATAAGGCCATAAATATTTGGTAGAGACCAAAACTGAAAGGAGAAATTTTGGAATAAATTTGCAGAAGTATTTAAGAAATAAAAAAGTTGAAAGTTTCCAGAAAGGATAAAATTAATCTTGTTTCTTTCCTAGGCTGCTAGTTCGATTGATGCAGAAGATGGATTGAGGTTTATGCAGGAGATGATTGAATTGTCAAGTCAACAACAAAAAGAACAGCAGCTCCCTCCACGAGCTGTACAGATTATTTCCCACCCATTTTTCGGCCGGGTAGTATTAACTGCTGGTCCAGCACAGTTTGGGCCAGACCTGTCTAAACATAAAGAGGTGTGTGCACTTATAATATTGTTGAGGTTGAACTTGGATAGTACTTAAGTGTTGTTAATTTCTTAATCTCTTTTCTATTTTAGTACTTTTAACTTACTTAAAACACCTAAATATTTAGTCTCCTAGATTAAAAGAGATTAAATTTAAAAGCATATCTTGAAAATATTGTCATAATGTATGTTTGCAATATGTCTATAGAATTTTACTTAAAATGTTGTTCAGATACTGTTCTCTTAATTTAAAGCCTTTAGCTTATCTAAAAATGGTTTTCAAGCTTTTAAACTACTGGAACCCTTCTTTGAACAAAAATCTAACTCAGAGGCTTGATGTAGAGAACAGCTAAAGCGAAAGTGCTCTGGACAAGTGGCTGTGAAGAGCGTCAGATGCTGAGGTTCCACTGAGCAAACTTGGAAGGTCACTAAGCTGGTTTACCCTGTTAGTTGAGTTTAACATAGGAAACGGAGCTCACGAGTTCAGCTATCTGACTGACTGGTAGCAAAGCTAGCGAGCTACTAGACCGGAACCCAAGTATTCTGATCATCTAAAACCAGAGTCTTTGAACTCTATTACCACTAATTTAAACTTTTTCTAGTATATACTTTAAAGCTATGTAGGTTTATAATTGATTGACTTGTTCAACAACTCTTACTTTAGGCACTATTTTAGATTTTTACTGTATGTCATGTTTATAAAAACCAGTGAAGGTTCATGCCCTCATGAAGTTTACATTCTAAGAGCGAGAAGGATCTTAAAACATCTTTACAGTCACATCTTTAAAATCAGTTCTCTGGTGGATTTAATTTTTCTAGGAAGAAGAATTGCTTGCAGATTTATGTACACTAAATCCATTTTTTCCCCCTCTTTCAAAAATTTTTCTGGTTACCAGTGATGGTTTAAAAATGGTTCCCAGCTGTTGAAGTATGGGTTTGGGTATATAGTGAGTCTGCCAACAGGCTCCAACTTTACCACTTTCTAACATCGTGACCTTGAGCAAATTATGAAAGCTGAATCTCAGTTCCCCATATGTAAAATGTATATGTTATCTGTATTTAACTCAGAGCCATTATAAAGATCAGGTTTAGTAATTTATGTAAAAATGCTTTTATAAACTGCAAAGTACAGTAGAAATATTGGTTGGGGACTACGATATGCAAAATGTCAAAAGCAAAAATTTATGCTCAATGTGTATTGGATGTGTTATCGTTAGAAAAGAAAGATCTCCTTAAAGCTCTAGATATTGAATTTTAATGACATGGTAGTGATTTGAGAAGACGAATTATTCAAGTAACTTTTTATTTCTGACAGACAAGAGGATTTGTTGCAATCAGTAAACCATACAATGGTTGTTCAGAACTTACTAACCCTGAAGCAGTGATGGGAAAAATTGCTTTGATACAAAGAGGGCAGTGCATGTTTGCAGAAAAGGCACGCAACATACAGAATGCTGGAGCCATTGGTGGCATTGTTATTGGTAAGTAATCCTCCATGTCATTGTATTAATAACTAAAACATAATTTTTAAGGTTTTTCCTTTCATTTTCCAAAATTTTATCAGAGTTTGTCATATTGTTTTTACTTCACTAGCCAGCATATTGGATAGGTAATCCAGTGATTCTGTTAATGATTTGTATATGTCTCATACCTTGTTTGAACATCTAAATCTGAGTTTCTGTATATTAATGCCAATAAATGTACTTGAGTCAGATGTGAAGGTGCAGCAGGAGTGATGGTAAAAACACCTGATATCAATCAGAAAATGTGCCCATGAGATCCAAAACCCCTAGGGGCAAAGAATTATACCTGCCACCTCCAGTGGAAAGTCACTGAAAATAGCCATTCCTCCACATAGATGCAATCTTTGGAGTCAGAACATGGGGGTGCAGTTCCTGGCTCTTCCACAAAATCATGCTGTAACCTTTAGATTGTTTACCTATTTATTTAGTAGAATTTTTTTTAGCTCCAGTGAAAATGGTAATAAACATCTTTTAGGTGGTTGTGAGGTTTGAAGATAATGGAAATAAAATTTCCTAAAATTACTGACATGGGTAAAAATAAAATAGTAGGATTTATTTCATTGAAAAAATATTTACTATTCTTTTTGCTTATCCTATATGGGCACTACAGTGTTGATTTAATGAACGCATGAATTTCATAGTTAAATATTAACATTAGGAGAAGTTCTGCTTAATAACTTAAATTAGTGGTTAGCGAACTATAGCCTGCAAGCCAAGCTTGACTCACTGCTTTTTTTGTAAGTAAAAGTTTTATTAGAACACAGCTTGTCAGTTTGTTTACCTATCTTCTGTAACTGCTTTCAAGAACAGTGCTGGAGCTGAGTGGTGGTAACAGTAACAAAGCCTAAACTAGTCTCCATCTGACCAGTTACAGAGGGTTTGCTGATACCGGACTGAAATCACCTCATCCTTGGTTATTTTCCACTCTGAGATTACTTTTATTAAAGAATTTAATAGCTTCCCACTACTGTTATTTTAGACTTCTTACTGAGTTTTAAAAAATATGAAAAAATAAAGTTGGGAACATATGTGGAGTATTTTAGATTTTCCCCATTTTTTGGTTAAGTCTAATTTTCATGGTATTCTGTACTCTGCAAGGTTTGTCAAATCAAATGCTTTCATTAGTAGCTATTAGTTATAGAATGCTATCTTGAGATCTGTAAGTAAATAATTAAAAGAAATGATCCTTAATTTTAAAAAAAATTAATGTCTAAGTGGAAACTTTCTTATGTTGTAACTCCTTTCCCTGAAGTTATTTTTTTGTTTCTGGTGAAGCATTTTGTTTAGTTTCTAATAGTTTTCGGTTCAGTTCAGTTTGCTCAATTATGTCCGACTCTTTGCAACCCCATGGGCTGCAGCACACCAGGCTTCCCTGTCCTTAACCATTTCCCGGAGCTTGCTCAAATTCATGTCCATCCAGTCGGTGATGCCATCCAACCATCTCATCTTCTGTTGTCTCCTCCTCCTCCTACCTTCAATCTTTCCCAGCATCAGGCTCTTTTCCGATGAGTCAGTTCTTTGCATCTGATGGCCAGAGTATTGGAGTTTGAGCTTCAGCATCAACCCTTTATATGAATAAAATGAAGTCGCTCAGTGGTGTCCGACTGTTTGCAACCCCATGAACGGTAGCCTACCAGGCTCCTCCCTCCATGGGAGTCTCCAGGAAATATGAATATTCAGGACTAATTTTCTTTAGGATTGACTTCTTTGATATCCTTGCTGTCCAAGGAACTCTCAAGAGTTTTCTCCAACACCACAGTTGAAAAGCATCAATTCTTTCTTTATTGTCCAACTCTCACATGACTACTGAAAAAACCAAGTCCCATACATGACTACAGGAAAAACCATAGCTTTGACTATACGGACCTCTGTCAGCAAAGTAATGTCTCTGCTTTTTAATATGTTGTCTAGATTTGTCATAGCTTTCCTTCCAAGGAGCAAGGGTCTTTTAATTTCCTGGCTGCAGTCACCGTCTACAGTGGTTTTCAGTTTAGTTCAGTCGCTCAGTCGTGTCCGACTCTGCAACCCCGTGAACCTCAGCACACCAGGCCTCCCTGTCCATCACCAACTCCCGGAGTTTACGCAAACTCATGTCCATTGAGTCGGTGATGCCATCCAAGCATCTCATCGTCTTTGTCCTCTTCTCCTCCTGCCTTCAATCTTTCCCAACATCAAGATCTTTTCAAATGAGTCAGCTCTTCGCATCAGGTGGCCAAAATATTGGAGTTTCAGCTTCAACATCAGTCATTCCAATGAATACCCAGGACTAATTTCCTTTAGGATGGACTGGTTGGATCTCCTTGTAGTCCAAGGGACTCTCAAGAGTCTTCTCCAACACCACAGTTCAAAAGCATCAATTCTTCAGCGCTCAGCTTTCTTTATAGTCCAACTCTCACATTCATACATGACCACTGGAAAAACCATAGCCTTGATTAGATGGACCTTTGTTGGCAAAGTAATGTCTCTGCTTTTTAATACACTGTCTAGGTTGGTCATGACTTTCCTTCCAAGGAGTAAGCATTTTTTAATTTCATGGCTGCAGTCACCATCTGCGGTAATTTTGGAACCCCCAAAAATAAAGTCAGCCACTGTTTCCACTGTTTCCCCATCTATTTGCCATGAAATGATGGGGCCGGATGCCATGATCTTAGTTTTCTGAATGTTGAGCTTTAAGCCAACCTTTTCAGTCTCCTCTTTCACCTTCATCAAGAGGCTCTTAAGTTCTTCACTCTCTGCCATAAGGGTGGTGTCATCTGCATATCTGAGGTTATTGATATTTTTCCCGGCAATCTTGATTCCTGCTTCATCCAGTCCAGCATTTCTCATGATGCACATATAAATTAAATAAGTAGGGTGACAATATATAGCCTTGACGTACTCCTTTTCCTATTTGGAGCCAGTCTGTTGTTCCACATCCAGTTCTAACTGTTGCTTCCTGACCTGCATACAGGTTTCTCAAGAGGCAGGTCAGGTGGTCTGGTATTCCCATCTCTTTCAGAATTTTCAACAGTTTATTGTGATCCACACAGTCAAAGGCTTTGGCATAGTAAATAAAGCAGAAATAGATGTTTTTCTGGAACTCTCTTGCTTTTTCAGTGATCCAGCGAATGTTGGCAATTTGATCTCTGGTTCTTCTGCCTTTTCTAAAACCAGCTTGAACATCTGAAAGTTCACGGTTCACGTATTGCTAAAGCCTGGCTTGGAGGATTTTGAGCATTACTTTACTAGCATGTGAGATGAGTGCAGTTGTGCAGTAGTTTGAGCATTCTTTGGCATTGCCTTTCTTTGGGATTGGAATGAAAACTGACCTTTTCCAGTCCTGTGGCCACTGCTGAGTTTTCCAATTTGCTGATATATTGAGTCCAACACTTTCACAGCATCATCTTTTAGGACTTGAAATAGCTCAACTGGAATTCCATCACCTCTACTAGCTTTGTTCGTAGTGATATTTCCTAAGGCTCACTTGACTTCACATTCCAGGATGTCTGGCTCTAGGTAAGTGATCACACCATCAAGATTATCTGGGTCATGAGTGGTTTTAATTGTATATCAATGAGCAAATTAGGACTTGGTTGTTTTTTATCCCAAATACCAGAAGTATAGATTATCTTAAAAATCATTTGCCTAGAAGAGACAGTTTATTTAGTGTAAGGGAGGTTTGTTTACTATATGGAAATGGATTATTTTTGTTGAACCCAAGAGTAAGAAATACAACTGAGTACTCTAAGGAATTAGAAGTGGAAACTAAAAATCATCAGGAACCATGATGGCTAGCATTTTTCTTGTCTCTATCTGTGGGTCCTCCTGGACTCTTCTCTGCAGCTCTTTGCTATTCTGCTTCATTCTGCAGTTTCTCACCAGCCTGCTCTCTTTTTACCTAGCAGTTCCAAAATGGCCTTTTCCAAAATTGCAACCTAAGCCATCAGTCTGTGTCACTTAACTGGACTTCTACCCACTGCTAACCGAAAGTCTTTCTTTTTTGAAAGTGTGCCACTTCAAATATCCCAGAGACACTGGGGGTCAGGTAGCCATCCTTCGTCTGGTCAGTTATTGTTGAAGGGGGTGATTCTGCATGGTATTCTCCACCTAGCAGGGCCTGTCCATGCAAGCTGTCTGAGAGGTGACAGACAGGTTCTCCAGGGAGACTGGCATGTGAGATTAGGACTGGACATAACTGACATCTCCAGTAGAGTAGTAATTAGCAGCCCTACTATTATTTTTTAACTAGTGTAAAGTCAGGTTAGTGTTTCATTCAACTTACAGAGGAAAACAACAGTCTAGTCATAATTATTCCTTGTGAAGAGTGTTTTTAAAATATAATGCCATTAGAGGAAATTGTAAATAACAATAAAATTTTCATTATTCTATCATTGTAATTCAGGTCTCTGAATTTTTCCCTTTTTAGGCTTTTTCATAAGCATCTGAAATTTTTATAATCACAATCATAAAACTTTGTACTTTACTTTTTTATGTAATAATAACATTTTGTTTTTCTGTGTGTTCCCTCAGGTAGTTCATTATAATTTACTTACAGTTTACAGTTGTTGACAAGTATAAAGCACTCCAGTAAACTTTTTCAGGCATAGATCATTTCGCTTCTTTTGAATTATTTCCTCAGGATAAATTTCTAGGAGTAGAATTAGCGGGCCCCACAGGTATGAGTGTTTTTGTGGTTCTTAATGCAGGAAATTAATGTCAACAGGTGAAAAACAGTAAAGATTGGTAGCTGGACCTTTCTCATGGAGGAACATTTTGATGTTTGCTTTTATTCATTCTCTGGCTAGATGACAATGAGGGGAGCAGTAGTGATACTGCCCCTCTGTTCCAGATGGCGGGGGATGGAAAGGACACAGATGACATTAAGATCCCCATGCTGTTTCTATTCAGTAAAGAAGGAAGTATCATACTGGATGCCATCCGGGAGTATGAAGAGGTAGAGGTGCTCCTTTCTGACAAAGCAAAAGATCGAGGTAAGGGTGAAAAATCCTTTGTTTTCTGCTTCACATTAATTTTTCTAACTTGACAAAAATGAGTTACAAAATGATTATTTATGATTCACTGGTAAAAGAAGTAAAAATTTTTAGAAGGTGATTTCAAAATATGTTTTTCTTTTGGAAAGTTAGGTAATGAAATGTTTATTTTGCTTTGTTTGCTGATTTAGGATGTCATTAGAATTATACTTTTATATGTAATTTATAATTTTTGCTATGATTCTGCAAGTGATAAAAATACAAGAGATTACATTAAGAGTCATTTTTAACATTCACAGAGTCATTTTAACATCCACCATTCAATTTCACAGATACTATATCCTCTGGGGTTTTTTTTAGAATAAGAAGTAAAAAGATTATATGGAACGGTGTTATATATGATATAATAGTAATTGGGTTTCACCAGGCCACCTGTAATCAAATAACCTGTGTCTTGGTGAAGGCGGTAGAAATCTAGCAGCTTCTCTTCACTGAGATCTAATTTCATCATATAGATACTTACAAGTTACAAGAGTTACACATGACTAGCTAGTGCCTGAATAACAAGATGGCATGCTTTAATTCATGAGAGTGTATATATATCCCTCTCTGGGCCAAGATTTTTGTTAGTAAATTGAAAGCCCTTTGGAACCCAAATTATTGTATAAATGCAAGGTCTCACTAGTATTCTTTTACAATTTCACATCTAGGGATAGAGAGCAAAAGAGGGAAAGTGAACCATCAGATGTAGTCTGTAATCCTGCTTTTAATAGCCGTTTTCTTAGCCACTGGAGACTCCTATAGAGAGAGCACTAGTCCTCCTACCTCGCCTTCAACAGATAAAGTTGTGTAATTGTACATGGTTGTTGATGTTTGGGATATTTGTTTGGCAAATATGTAGGAAACTTACTCAATTCAGTATAACCTCCAAGTGGACCAATTAAAAAAAAAAAGTTTAGCAATAATCTAGTGCTAGCCAAATCAGTGTTTTGTATTGTCTTCTTGTATTGCTTTGTTCTTTGAGGTTCATTCAGTTGTTAACTATTTAAGCAGTATGGAGTGAGTAGGGTGTATGTACTTAAGGATGTATAAATAGAACAGAATAGAAAGGATTCCTAATCTTTTAAAATCCTCCTATGTGCCTGTTTTTTTTTTTCTTCTTGAGCCCTTTTTTCAGTTAGATCTTTATATGCATTTTGGCACATCAAACACAGGCAAATTATTATTCCATGTAACTCTTTAATGCCTTTGCTTTTTCCCCCCCTATTTTGTGCTACCATTGGAATTTCAGCAGCAATATTAAAAGGTAAAATGATTCCAAGCTACATTATTAATAGTAGTAAGTATCTTTAATAAGCCTTAAATTATATATATGTATATGCATGTGTATATATGTATATACATGTATATACACACATGCATGTGCATATGTATATTGTTTCAGTGGCTACCATGATAATATATCATTTAATTAGATTATTTTCATGTCTAGTCAGCTGTCCCATGATGATGATTCTTTATTGATCCTGTGATAACAAATTCTATAAATTAAATAATAGGTGAATTCACTAGTCCATATCCATGCAAGAGTTACTCTTAACAAAGACGTTGTTGTATAGCATGTATTACTTTTGATCACTTTTTATTGGAATGCAGTATAAACTATTTAAAGTATCAACTTGTTTCTAAAACCCATTTATCTGTAGGAAATGTGTGAGGGTTAGGACTATGAGATTGTGGTGTAGAGCATGTGCTTCCTATACCAGAGAAAGGATATACAAAGAGATCAGTTATGCTATTTTTAAAAAAAAAGTCTGAACAGCATAATAGTATTCCCTTAAGGACCTTGCAGTGAAAGGGCTTTATTTAAATTATATGTTTTTTAAAGTTTTGATAGTCTGTCCATTTTTTGACTGCGATTCTGTTGTACTGTGATATTTTGACAAAAAGCCTTGAAAAATTCCTTTTTGTATAGCTTTTTGAAGAACTATAGGGTATTATTAACTGTCAGCAATGAGTTATAGTATAATTGTTAATATTTATCAGTGTAGCAAAAGTCAGTGATAATAGTTTTATTAAATCAACTGCTTTATTTACTTAGGAAAACATTCTAAGTTAACATCTGTAGTGGGTACCATTAATCTGTCTTGTGCTGTTGCTGCATGCATTCTTTTCTGCTTCAGAATTAGCTGATGTAGTAGTTAAAAGTGTAGATTCCTGAGACGTACTCCAGAGTATTGAATCAGACTCTGAAAGCAGGGGATCAGAATCTGAAATTTTAAACAAGCATTCCAGTTCATTGTACTCAGCTATACTTTTGAGAAGCACTGAATAAGGCCATGAAGGCACCCCTCCTTTAAAAAAAAAAAAAAACATCTCCCAGCTCTGTATCTGGCCTTATTGTGCCATCAAGGGTACTCAGACATGACTGAAGCAACTTAGCACACAACACACATATGGGTACTAGGTAGGATTCTATAAGTACACCAAATAATAGCAGCCATAAAATCTGAATGATTTAAAATGTCCTCCAGATTGTTTTCTCTAAAGATCTCATTGCACAGATACATATTTCTCTTAAAAAGTCAGTTTTGATGGAGCCAATCTTCCCACATATCAATACAGAAAATAGAGACTCCAGAACAAGCCCCCACTCCCACCTTCTAATTCTGATAAACCCCAGCCATTGATAAGAGAAATATCTGCAACAACAGTCCTATATCCTAGCAAAAATGTCCAAATAATTATTATACATTCTTCTTCAGAATAAAGCATTAGTAATTTATCGAATAGAAATCCTGCTTTCTCAGGTTAAGCCAGTCACACTTCTAAAAGTTAAGTTACCCACAGAAGTGTTAATATTGTGTCCGTCATGTATCCGGTTCCAGAATTTCTAGAATTTGTAAAGGTGCTGAATAATAATTCCCACCCTGTGCCAGCAAACAAAAGACACTGTTACCTCGAGATACAAATTGAAACAATTTACAATTAAGATTCAGTTGACTTTTCTCAGTAATATTTCTCAAGAGGTGGGGGAAATCAGCATTTAAAAGTTTGAATACACGTTATCATTTTGTAGTTTATAGTGTAGGCTTCTAGTGCATTAAGAGTTGTGTGGATACACAGATTCAGAACTGGTTTTATATTTGTGTCTGTCTGGTGAAGAGGCAGGCAGAACAGGGGAAATAAAAGAAAGGTCCAGTGGTTTGAACTGCCTAAGATTTAAGTGTGGCAGTGTTCCTTTTCCTAAATTATCCTTCACTGAATTTGATTGGGGTGAATCTGTCCTTCAGTTGATCTTGTAGAACTTAGATTTCTATTGGAAAGGATTTGGTTCTGAGGAGGTGAAACTAATATGTAAACAGATGGCGTCTTTGCTTGGAAAGGGACAGCTGAAACATTGTTAGTAGAATTAACACTTAAGGATTCCAGCCTCTCTTCCTCAGTCACCACATGTTTTCTCTTGCACCTTTGCATTTGCACATCTTCCCTCTTTCCACAAATGCCTTGTAAATCCTGATTCCGCTCCCACAACCTTTTCCTCTTTAAAAACATTTCGTTATTCTAAATATCAAGTTTAGTGCTATCTTCTCTATGAATTCTCTTATTCTCATAGATAAAATGTATGGCCATCTTCTTTAAAAATTTTGTTCATTTAGTTTTGGCTGTGCTGGGTCTTTGTTGCTCTGCACAAGCATTCTCTAGTGAGGACAGACAGGGTCTCCTCTGCTCGTGGTGCTGTGGGCTTCTCATTGTCGCGGCTTCTCTTCTCACAGAGCACAGCGTTTGGAGCGTGGAGTTAGTGGTTGTGGCACACAGGCTCAGTTGCTAGATCTTCCTAGACCAGCGATTGAATCTGTGTCCCCTACATTGGCAAGTAGATTCTTAACCACTGGACCACCAGGGAAAAGCCCAACATCTTAATATACTTGTACTTTTGACATTTGTATTACGTTGTACTTCTTTACCTGCATCTCAGCTCTGTATTTCTTCCTGTCAGTAAATGCTGGTTGCATGGGTGAATGAATGATTGTAGAACATCCAGTCTCTTTGCCAAGTTTCTTTGTCCTTTCATTATTAAAACTTTTTTCTTTTCTTTCTCTCTCTTATTTTGTTTTTGTATCTTGAGATTTTCTTCATTCTTTTTTGCTTCCGCAAGTCTGAGTCACCATCCCTGAATTTAATGATGTAGTCATTAGTACTATGATACTCCATACGATGACAACAGGCCCCTTAGAATGAAGGTTTTGTAGTGGTGTGGTAGATTCTTTCTTCCTTTTTGTATTTCTCCAACTGTCATTTTTATTTAACTGATTGTTGCCACTTTGCTATATATCACATATTCTCATATATTTGATCTGCTTCTGGGTGACTTGCTCTTCTTTTACACTAATCTATTTGCTCTTTCCAGTGCCAATAATAGAATAGTTTGCTATTTTGAATACATTTTAATATCTCTCAAGTCAGCTCCCCTCTCACTGATTCTTTTCAGAATTTCTTGACTTCTCTGTGATGTACATTCTTCCATAGGAATTTAAAAATAATCCTATCCAGTTCGAAAAGTAAAGGAGTAGAATTGGGATTCATTTTGGAATTGTATAAGTGCGTGTGTTACATATGAACAGGAAAATTTTGTTAAATATTGACTTTCCATCCAGGTACATACAGGTACTTACCTGTAAATTGAATCAGATCTTATTTTTTCATTGAGATTTTATAATATTAAGCAATAAGATTTCATAATAAATTTAATTCTATGTCTTGTAGATTCTGTTTTTAATTATAAAAAGGATACTTAGTTTATTTCTAACCAGTTATTGCTACTACACAGGGGTTATTTGTATTTGCCTACTTACCTTATTTTTACCCTCTATCAAATTCTTTTAACATCTTGATAGTGCTGTTAAAAATTGAGTTACTTTAAGTGCAAAACAGAATCTGAAAATACAGACAACTTGATCTTTCCTGTTTCTGTATTTACACTATTCTTTTTAGTTGAAGTACAGTTGATGTACAGTGTTGTATAAATGTCTGTTGTACAGCAAAGTAATTCAGTTATATTCCTTTCCATTATGGTTTATCACGGCATACTGAATATAGTTCCCTGTCTTAAGCAGTAGGACCTTGTTGTTTATCCATCCTGTGTATGCTGGTTTGCATTTGTTAAGCCGCCGAGGCAGTGACTGAGGTGTGTTACCCTGGAGCCTGCAATAGCAGAGGCTGGCAGTGGAGAAAGGGGCTCCTTTTGTGTGCCACTTAACAATGGGCTTGACTTCTTTGGTGGCCTGGCTGCTTCTGCAAGCACCCCCAGTTGCGGCCATACCACACTCCAGCCCCCTTCAGGCCTTGTCCACACAGCCAGCAGCAGTCCTCTTCTGGGACTGCGCGCTCAGCCCTGCGTTTCAGACCCTGCCATACCAGTGGACACATGTCTCAGGCCGGGGCACGCAGGGTAGCAGCCCTCCAGTCTGTGCAGGTGTCTTCTGCCTGCCACGGATGGGGGTTGTGCTCTCCTCCGAGCCTCTGAAGCCCCCTTTCTGTCCCCGCTGATCTGAGGGGGCTTTCCAGGATGCGGGAACCCCTCCTCTTTTTAGCTCCCTCCCAGGGGCGCACGTCCCGTCCCTCCATCCTCTTTTTTTTTTCCTTCAGCCTACCTGATGACTTAGAGATTTTTCTTGTCCTCTCAGCTGTTTGATGTCTCCTGCTCGTGTTCAGTAGGTGTTCTGTGAGATTCCTTCTGTTTGTAGATGTATCTTTCCTGTTATTTGTGGGAGGCGGGGAGTTCCCCGTCCTTCTACTCCACATCTCAGTTGGAGCCTACACCATTCTGTTTCCTTATCCTTAGCTAGGTTTCCAAAATATTATGTAACATGTAACCCTAGAGTGATTCTTTGTCAAAAGCACAGTCTTTATTACTAGATAAAATAGCCCCACACCTTTTCCTAAACTAGAGTAATGCAGTCTAGAAATGAAGGTTCTTTTTGTTTTCTCTCGAACATAGGGTAGAGCCTAGCATAAATGAGCTCCAAGCTGCCAGACTGCTTTCTGTTCTTTAGTTTCCCTAAATGTCAAATTAAAATGTACCTTTTCCACAACTGAGAGAATGTGTGGGAACTCCTCCCCCTTCCCCACCTTCCCCCTGACACACCCCCCACCACGAGCTATCTTAAGCTTCCCATGTCAGGTAATCCTGCCAGGTCAGGGTGTATGCCTAGTATCCTTCTGTCCCTCCCTGTGTGCCTTTATTTCCTTCCATTTTCCTGGTTTTATAATAAGTTCATCTTCTCTTTCTTCTTTGACTAATTCTGCTTATCTTTGAAATCTCAGTTCAAGTGTCACATTCTGAAAGAAGTCCTCAAATCTCATTATTCTTTCCTAACACCATAGCATGCATCACAGAGTTTTCTATTTATTTGTGTGATGATTATAGCTGGACTATAAGATTCAGAAGGGCAGGTTAGGTGTTTGTCTTCACCTAGTTTTATCCCTAGCACTTGCACGGTGCCTGCCACACAGTAAGACGCTCAGGAGATCTTTACCGACTGATTGCAGAGTCTGAGATTTGTGCAGCCCGTGATTATAGATGTTGCTCCCTAAGCACTTTCTTGTAGGAACCCTAAATAAAATGCCTCTAGTGGTTTTACTGTATATTCATTACCAGAGGTTTAGCCTGCTTTTCAGCCTTCCAGTGGATTTTATGATTATATCTTATAATTCCAATAGTGAAGACTTCCAATAATGAAGTTTTGTAAATAATCTGTTTCTGTATTTATGGAGATATTTAATCAATCACATTGATATCCATGAATCATTTAATTTTGTATTATCTTCATTTTCATGGTTTACTGAGTGGGAATTTCACTTTTCAAAGAATATTAAAATTACAGCAGTGGCATGCACTGTTTAAATTTTATTTGGTTTAATATGTTCTCATGTGTGGGCTTTCCTGAATTTAGATGTTTAATAAATTTGAGACATAAATTTGAATGCATTTCAATAGTATTATTGTTTAGTGTATTTCTTGGCATTTATTGACACCCATTGATGGCAGTCTTATTAGAATCATCCTGCATTAACATGGTTTTCTTTTAACTCTCAGTTTTTTGCTTTAATACTAAAACCAGTATGGTTTTGAGAATATGATAGTACATGTTTTGAGAAGGAAAGTAGCATGAAGTTTGTTTCTTTTATGTACAGATCCTGAGATGGAAAATGAAGAACCACCATCCTCCGAAAATGACTCTCAGAGTGCTGAACAGATTACATCAAGGTCTCAGGAGATTGATCTGGTTGATCAAGAGTCTCCTGAGGAAAGTTCTGTGAACTCTCACCCAGAATCTTTATCTCCAGTAGATACAGACAGTGCTGCAAGCATTTCTTCTTCTGAACAGGATTCTAACCCCACGGAAAACCATGAGACTACAAGTCTTGATGGTGAATGTACAGATTTAGATAACCAGCTTCAAGAACAGTCAGAAACTGAAGAAGATTCCAATCCTAATGTTTGGGGTAAAAAGGTTCAGCCTATAGACTCCATATTAGCAGACTGGAATGAAGACATAGAAGCATTTGAAATGATGGATAAGGATGAGCTTTGACTCACGAAAGTCCACCCGGTGGTAGGTATTTCAAAAGAAAAGGTAAACTGTGGTTAATAGACACCCTGATACTAAGCAGGCTCTCTTCATGGGAGGCTTTAAGTATGGTGATAAGCAACCACGTTCTGACTGGGAGAGTTAGTTATCATAGGAATCTGGAACATGCTGTGTTAGAACTGACCTTGTTTAAAACTGTCCCATCAAAAATGCAAACTCACAGTTCTCCCCCGCCCCCAGGTGACAGGATTGTACTAGTCTGCTGCATACTTTGGGCCAGGAAAAGATTACTGGGCATTCCTTGGAACCAGATTTCTGCAGTCTCTGGATAGTAGCTAAGAAACATTCAGTTAACTATGAGGTGGGGAATAGAGATTTGTACAGCTTTCTAATTAAAGGAAGCTCAGTTTTCTTGGTTTGGGGGTTAGAGGTTCTTTGGGGAAAACACATAGGAGTTTTGTGGGCATTCTGGTTATGCTGCCTTCACGGAAACACTCAAAGTGACCTAAGTGGTTGTGAAGCAAATGCATTCATGGTGAAAACAGTCTTTGCTCATCATTTTCACTTGCTTCATTGTGTAACATGATCAAGATGACTTGAGTTTTTTCCCTCTTAACAGTGTCCTTTTCATTTAAACCAAAGGTGAAGCCAGTGTACTTTCTCAGTGAGTTCTTTGCATAAAGACTAATCATTGGGACCAGGTAAAAAGGTCATATAATGTGGAAATTGGTTACTTAATACTCTTGAAAAATGGAGCAAGGGAGAAACTATAATGTTGCAATATGAACTTGCCATTGGGCCTTCCATAGGGAAAGCTGTGACTACTCTGAAATGGAACTTAAGGTTATATCTTTGTAGGGTAAATTATAAATCTTTTCCAGTTCATTTCTTTGGAGGTGATTACCTCTAGCCATCAGCCTTACTCCATCCCATGTGTAGTATGCATTTTGAGCCACAAGACCTGTGTCGCCAATAGCTGAATACATTTTGTTCCATTTTTCTGTCTTAGCCATGATAAAACTGTGGTAGTGATCTAAAAATTCTGGAGTAACTACTATTTTTTCCTCCTTTGAAACTATAGTTGCTAAAGTTGCACCTAAGGAATCTGTCACATTTTATGTTGAATCATGGTTTTTAAATTGTTGGGTTTTTTTTTAATGAGTATTCCTTCCAATATGGACTTGAAAATTAGTCTATGGTAACCTGTGTAAAAAACACAGTAGCAACTAACATATAGCCATATAGCTTAATGGAACCTTTTTCCCTATTTTTTTTTTTTTTTTGATGGGTGTGTGTGTGTGTGTGTGTGTGTGTGTGTGTGTGTGTGTGTGTGTGTGTGTGTGTGTGTGGCAGTGTGGTGCTGGCCACATTTAAGTTTTTAAAACTTTTTTGTTGATATCTGTAGACAGCCCTGTAATTGAAATCATGGCGTTACTATATTTATTTTTTTAAACATACGTGAATCAGTTCTAAAGGAATATTTGAGACTTAATTTTCTTTTTCTTTACCATGTCATTATATAATAACTTTTTTTTTCTCAAAACATAGTTTTGGAGGTACCGATGAACTTAAACTGTATATGGAGCTGTTAAAAGAACAGCAGTGCTGTATTGTAGTTATGTATATTCATGTACAGTATGTCTTAGATCCCAGGTAAACGTATTCTTTTATAAGTGGATAAATAGCTGCTTTCAAAAATTCCAGCTAAAATTAATTGGGTCAGTGAGTAATAAATCTAATAGAGAATTCACTTTGAGGGGGGAAAGAGTAGCATACAAGACTTTTATTGGCCCTTAATTAAACCTGACACCAAAATGGATATTTTTAGTCTCTCTGCATGTGAAATTTGGTGTAAGAAGATAGAACTATAATACATATAGTATATGGAAAGATAGACATAGTGCTTTGTTCATTTTGATTGCAAAGCTGCCAAAATAGCTGAAGCGTAATTACTTGACTTGCCTTGATTTATAGGACTGGGGCTTGGAGAAAAGGAGCAGATGTTCCTTTAAGACTTGGATTACAGAAGCCTTATATACGTTGATTTGGTTTTCTTTTTGTAGCTCAAAGCCATTGTTGTCTAAATCTAGCTTTTCTAATTTATCAAAACATAATTTTATTTCCAGCAGAGATCTTGTGGCATACACAGAAAAGCCAGCTTACTGCCACTTACCCTTTCTTTGGCCATTAGAGGGAGTTGTTGCCATTCACCGAGGTCTAGAAGCAATTTGTTGGAGAAGGAAATGGCAACCCACTCCAGTATTCTTGCCTGGAGAATCCCATGGACAGAGGAGCCTGGCAGCCTACAGTCCATGGGGTCACAAGAGTCAGGCACAACTTAGCAACTAAACCACCAGCTTGTTTGGAAAAATGAATCCTTTAAAAAAAAAAAAAAATTCAACTCTAAAATTAACAAATTATAAAAATTAATAGCAGAAGGAATTACAGTTGATGTTTCCCTAGCTCAGAAAAGGAAGTATAATGTTCAGCTTCAAAACTCCCAACATTGTCACCGACTCTCCATTCTTAATTGACATACTGCCATGAAGTTGTTTTTGAGTTCATTGAAAAGTTTCAACAGCATTAGGCATTTTTTTAAATGTTTTGTTTTTTAAGTACCTTTTATAGCATTTTATTTACTTCCTAAAGATTCAGGGGTTTCTGTGTGACCCTGAATTTTAGAAACATCTGGTCTACCTCAGTTAGATGTTGACTGCATAGAGATAGAGCTGAAGTGATCACCACAGCCATAAAATTGATTGACTAAGAAGGATTTATACAATGTTTACAAACCTGGAATCAAGTATGGATTTTATCTGAAAGTTAAAAGATATTAGAGAAAGTATTTAATTCAGGTATTTTCAAGTTTTAAAACTTCACTTGTTTACCTACTAAAAATAGTTCTAGTTTTTTCTGCTTAGGAAAGTCCATTAAAATGATATACCCTAATTTGCAGTGCTTTTCTCATAAAGTTTTAGGTGTGAAAGAATTGTAACTTACTAGATATGTTTGGATGGGATGTTTTGTTGGGTAGGTTTTCTTTTTTCTTTTTAACTTTTAATAGGCTTCCAACAAGAATACAGTTGTTTCAGAACAAATTTTTTTTGACATTATACTTTTCCCTCTTCCTTCACGTGTTTAGAAAGTAAAATGAAAAACTGTGCACTCTGTGATTTTAACTTCTCTAATATACTCTTGAAATTTTTATTTTAATTTAAATTACCATCACACGGCCCTTTCAGTAGTAAAACCAGCATTTGTTCCCTCACCAAACCCCATGCCAAATTCATCATAAAGAAAGCTCAGCATCCATAATTCCAATAGTGCTCATCAATTTAGAGGAGGGGGCATTTAGTAAATATTCCAACTGGTCGTTTTATGCACAAGGCTTCAGTCAGAACATAGAAAAAAAAAAACATTCTGTGAATGAAAAATTGTATGTTCAGATTTTATAAAAGACATTTTTAAAAGCCCAATTTACAGCCGTATATTTTCTTATGATGTAATTTATGAGAAGATGTCTGTGCTCACCGGTGCTGTAACACTACTGCTGTCGGATTTCACTGTTTGGTGATAAATGTATACAATATTTCTAAGGGAAACTATGTACTGTGATGTAAAAGTCTGGGCAAAATGTATATAATCCTTGTGTATAGTTGTCTATTTGATTATAATTACTGATTGTAAAGATTTAATAAAATATGTAAATATCCTGCTCTAGTTTTAATCTTGCATATCTTTATACTTTGATATCTCTAGATTTTTTTTCACCACTGTCTCCCTCTCATTTTACCCTAGAAGAGTAGATTTGGGGGATGGCTTAGAATATAGACATGCAAACATACATTGAACAGTTCCCACAACTCAACTAGTATCCTCAGGGTAGAGCTAGAGTTATTAATTTACAATGTCAATATTGGTAGCATGGGTGTTTTGAGTTTCGTTATGTGGTTGTTTTGTCATTAAGTCGTGTCTGACTCTTTTGAGACCCCGTGAACTGTAGCCCACCAGGCTCCTCTCCCTAAGGAATTTCGCAGGGCATGAATATTGGAGTGGATTGCCATTTCCTTCTGTAGGTGATCTTCCTGATTCAGGGGTTGAACTGGCATCTCCTGCATTGGCAGGAGGGTTCTTTAACAATGAGCCACCAAGGAAGCCCATATGTTTTGAGTTTCCTAATATTTAGTAAAATCAGTTGTCCTTTTAATATTGTCATCAAAAGTAATACTGACCTCTCCTGTTAATTCCATTGAGACCATTTGTTTAACAGCCACTTTCAGATACTGTGATACTATGCTTTTCATCCTTACTGTTCTAGGGTTTCTGAACACAAGATACCTTGAAAGATCTGATACTATCACTATTTGTTGATATTAATAATCACTTTCTTTAAAGATAAGCAAACTGAAAGTTGAACAAGTTCTAAGCATCTTATGCTTTGATGCCTGGTTCATGGAATGGGAGCCTTGGTTTATTTCCAGAGCTTATGAATTCATAAGAGAATGGACTCATCATCCCAGATGACTGTGGGAGAAATAGTTTAGAAGTCCTGTGGTGTGTTAGAGCACATTTCTACCCTTGTTTCAGCCCCGGCTGTCTAAGAAGTGGTGCTGTCTTGAGACATAGCAGCTACAGGTAATACTGAAAAAATACTGTGGATGTAACAGTGGGATGGAATTTCATAGAGATTGAAAACCTTCCTCTGAGGGTTAAGGAGAGAACCAGAGTCCTTAAATAGACTTGTCAGAGACAGAGGAACCTAACACCGTCACCACCACCACCACCCTACTGCTGGAGCTGCAGCAACTGGAGGCAGAGCTTACACAGCAAACCCCTGCTTTATCTTTTCCAAATTTCTGGGAAAAGCCATTGATCTTGGGTCAAGAGGCAGTCTGAGTCTGACAAACACTGCAAGCTAGCTTGTCCTAAACACCCTTTCCCCACTCTCCCATCCAGCTTTCTCCTTGTAGAGTAGGTGGAGTTCTCAAGGCAATCCCAGAAAGCTGCTATCTTTAGAACTGATCTATTTAGTCAGCCACTCTCTTGTCTTACCTGAGGTCTTATGCCAACTGAATCCCAGCTTTAATTGCCTTATTATATTAATAAAATATGTAAATATTTTTAAAGCCCTATTATTTCAGTCTCCAATCATTACTTTTAACTCACTCTTGTGCATTCACTTGGGTAATTCTTCAGGACCTCCAATCCATTGGTCCTCCTACTTTCTCAGAATCCATCACCCCTCCCCATGGCCTCACTTCCAATTTACCCACCATTAGTCTCTTGCTCTTTTGAGCAAACTTGGCAGAACTTTAAATCTTATTAAGCCCTAGAACTACTCATTGATTTAGCACCTAAGTGTCAGTAGTTATTGGAACGGGATGAAATCACACCACCAGTGCTGACTGGCACTTCAAAATCCCTTCTCCTAGGAAGGGAGAAAATGGAGAGAAGAGCCTGGAACTGGGCTATGGCGGATTCTGAGGATTCAAAGATGAGGATTGTGTGTCTTTCCAAAGACTCAACAGCTTGCAGGATTTAGTGAGGATTTTAGACTTTGTTCTAAGGGTAATGAGAAATCACTGCTGCTGCTGCTAAGTCACTTCAGTCGTGTCTGACTCTATGCGACCCCATAGATGGCAGAGCCTGGTGGGCTCTGGGTTCGTCCCTGGGATTCTCCAGGCAAGAACACTGGAGTGGGTTGCCATTTCCTTCTCCATTGCATGAAAGTGAAAAGTCAAAGTGAAGTCGCTCAGTCAAGTCCGACTCTTAGTGACCCCATGGACTGCAGCCTACCAGGCTCCTCCGTCCATGGGATTTTCCAGGCAAGAGAACTGGAGTGGCGTGCCATTGCCTTCTCCAGCCTATAACCCTAACAGGCCCCTAACCCAGCTCCCCTCCTGACTACCTGAAGCTATAACAAACCCACCTCCTTGCCCAACCCTGGCCAAGCTCTCCAGCATGACGCCTGCGAGTCAGGAGGCCCCCTTCTGAAGGTGAGACACAGGACCCTCAGAATGGGACATTGAGGAAGGCAAGGGGATGGGTCCTTCCACTAAAGGGCTTTACATTAGCATAATGAAATGCAATGCTAGATGGATAAAGATCTAGCACTGTGTATGAAGTATGATCTCAGCCCTATTCTATAATAATAATTAACACTCATTTATTCAACACAAACTTACTGAGCATCTCCTGTGTGCCAGGCATTATAGGACCTGGAGGTTGCAACACTGGGTCAAACATAAGTAGATAGAAAATAAAGCAGTATTAATAAATACAATAATAAGCTTATGAAGGAAAAGGACTTATAATGAGAGGAAAGTGATGGATATCAACAGAGAATTCTACTTTAAGTAGCCAAACATTAACAATCATTATCTCTGGATTACAGGCAATTTCTGTTTATTTGTGTTTGGGTACATTTCCAAAATGGACATTATGATTTTAAAAATAAAAACAACCTAGGTCAAAGGAGGTGAAAGACATGCTGAGAACTACAGAACATTAATAAAGGAAATGATGAGTCAAAGAAATGGAAAGATATCCTCTTAGATTGAAAAGAGTAATATTGTTAAAATGGCAATACCACCCAAAGCAATCTACACATTTCATGCAGTCCTTATCAAATTACCCATGGCATTTTTTTCACAGAACTAGAACAAATAGTCCTGAAATGTATATGGAATTGTAAAAGACCCAGAATTGCCAGTGCAATCTTGAGGAAAAAGAACAAAGCAGGAGGTATATCCCTCCCAGACTTCAGACAATACTAGAAAGCTACAATAATCAAAACAGCATGGTAAATAAACATATGGACCAATGGAGCAGAATAAAGAGCCCAGAAATAAACCACTCATGTATGGTCAATTAATCTTCCACAAAGGAGGCAAGGAGATACAATGGAGAAAAGACAGTGCACCAGCAGCAAGTGGTGTGAGGAAAGTTAGCCACACGTAAATCAATGTCAGAGTACACTCTCATGCCATAGGCAAAAATAACTCAAAATGGCTTAAGACATAACAGCATAAAACTCCTTGAAGAGAATATTCAAAAAGCATAAATTGGCATAAATCATACCAATATTTTAAGTCAATTTCCCAAGGCAATAGAAATAAAAGCAAAAATAAATGAGATCTAATCAAACATACGAGGTTTTGTTCAGCAAAGGAAACCACAGCAAAATGAAATGACAGCTTACAGAACGGGAGAAAATATTGGCAAATTAAGCAACTACAAGGAATCAATTTCCAAAATGTACAAACAACTCATACAACTCAATAACAACAGCAAGCAACCCAATCAAAAATGGGCAGAAGACATAAATAGATCTACCTCCAAAGAAGACATACAGATGACTGATAGGCACATGAAAAGATGCTCATCATCACTATTAGAGAAATGAAAAGCAAAACTATAATGAGGTGGAAGATATTAAGAAGAGGTGGCAAGAATACACAGAACTATACAAAAAGACCTCAATGACCCAGATAACCACGACAGTGTGATCACTCACCTAGAGCCAGACATCCTGGAATGTGAAGTTAAGTGGGTCTTAGAAAGTGAAAGAGAGTAAAAAAGTTGGCTTAAAACTCAACATTCAGAAAACTAAGATCATGGCATCTGGTCCCATCACTTCATGGCAAATAGATGGGGAAACAGTGGAAACAATGAGAGACTTTATTTTGGGGGACTCCAAAATCACTGCAGATGGTGACTGCAGCCATGAAATTAAAAGACACTTGCTCCTTGGAAGAAAAGATATGACCAACCTAGACAGCATACTGAAAAGCAGAGACATTACTTTGCCAACAAAGGTCCATCTAGTCAAAGCTATGGTTTTTCCAGTAGTCATGTATGGATGTGAGAGTTGGACTATAAAGAAAGCCAAGCACCAAAGAATTGATGATTTTGAACTGTGGTGTTGGAGAAGACTCTTGGGAGTCCCTCGAACTGCAAGATCCAACCAGTCCATCCTAAAGGAAATCAGTCCTGTATTTTCATTGGAAGGACTAATGTTGAAGCTGAAACTCCAATACTTTGGCCTCCTGATTTGAAGAACTGACTCATTGGAAAAGACCCTGATGCTGGGAACGATTGAAGGTGGGAGGAGAAGGGGATGACAGAGGATGAGATGGTTAGATGGCATCACCGACTCGATGGGCATGAGTTTGAGTAATCTCCGGGAGTTGGTGGAGGACAGGGAGGCCTGGCATGCTACAGTCCATGGGGTTGCAAAGATTCGGACACGACTGAGTGACTGAACTGAAATGAACTGGACTATATTGTCCATGGAATTCTCCAGGCCAGAATACTGGAGTGGGTAGCCTTTCCTTTCTCCAGGGGATCTTCCCAACCCAGGGATCGAACTCAGGTCTCCCACATTGCAGGCAGATTCTTTACCAGCTGAGCCACAAGGGAAGCCCATATTTTAAGCGAAGGTCGCTCAGAAAATCGCCTGGACATATATCCAGAATCCAGACAAAACTATAGTTTAAAAAGATACATGTACTCCTATGTTCATAGCTGCACTATTCATAATAGCCAAGAAGACATGAAAGTGAAGTCGCTCAGACATGTCTGACTCTTTGCAACCCCATGAACTGTACTTGCCAGTCTCCTACATCCATGGGATTTTCCAGGCAATATTACTAGAGTGGGTTGCCATTTCCTTCTCCAAGTGATCTTCCCAACCCAGGGATCAAACCCGGGTCTCCTGCATTGTAGGCAGACTCTTTACCATCTGAGCCACAAGGGGGCTTCACAAGACATGGACACAACCTAAATGATACACACACACACACACACACACACAATGAATTCTAGTCAGTCACAAAAATGAATAAAATAATGCCATTTGCAGCAACATGGATGGACCTAGAGATTATCATACTAAGTAAGTCTGAAAGAGAAAGACAAATGCCATATATTACTTATTTGTGGATTCTAAAATGCAACACAGATTACCATCAAAACAGAAACAGGTTCACAGACACAGAGAACAGACTTATTGCCAAAGGGGAGGAGGGGTGAGAAAGGGTTGGATTAGGAATTTGGTATTAGCAGATGTAAACTATTACATATAGAATGGATAAACAAGGTTCTCCTATTGTATGACACAGGAAACGATATTAAATATCTTGTGATAAACCATAATGGAAAGGAACACAAAAAAGAATGTACATGTATATATAACTAAATCACCTTGCTATACAGCAGAAATTAAACACAACATTGTAAATCAACTATAATTCAATAATTTTTTTTTAAAAACAATCTAGGTCAATTAAACGATGAAAGGGAAAAAGAAAACAACATACCGGAATCCTCCTATCCTGTGCTTCTGCACAATTCAACAAATCCTCTGTGCGCCACACTTTACCACGACCATCAGCAGTGAAGGGGAACAAAATATGCCACCCCCAAAAAGGCTGCACATTGATTATTTTGAATTAAAGTTACTTAAGATACAGTCAGGACTTCCCTGGTGGTCTAGTGACTTAGAATCCACCTGCCAATGCCTGGGACACAGGTTCGATCCCTGGTTGGGGAAGATTCCACATGCCACGGAGCAACTAAGCCTAAACCACGACCAGCGAGCCCGCGTGCTGCAACTCCTGGAGCCCGTGGACCTAGAGCCTATGCCCCACAACCAGAGAAACCACGGCAATGAGAAGCCTGTGCACTGCAATGAAGAGCAGGCCCCGCTCCCCGCAACTCGAGAAAGACTGCACGCAGCAATGAAGACCTAGTGCAACCAAGAATAAATTAATTAACTTAAAAAAAAGTCAGTGCAAGAACACCCTGACTCTCCTTTGTCCTCCTGAAAGCAGGAAATCAATCTCCCATGTCAAATGTAGCCTCCCTGTACCAGGAGGCTACAGGGCATCCTTATCACCAGAGACAGGCAATTTAGGGACATGAAAGGCTATATAAACAAACCTTGTTACTTCGCAACCAATTTGTTAACCCCAAGCCCAAACTCCTTTGTCTTGTCAATTCTTCACAAATTTGTTGTTTCCTTGTCTAAAGGTATAAAAGCTGTCTACTTTGGTAACTCTTTTGAGTCTCACATTTTTATGAGCTCCTGTCCATATGAAATTAAATTTGTTTTCTTTCCTGTTAATTTTTCCTGTGTCAATTTAATTAATAGACTAGCTAAAGAATCTAGAAGGGAAGAAGGGACAAGTTTTCCTTGCCTGTAGCATCGTATAGCTGGGATTCAAATCCTTGGGAGGAGATGAGGTTTATTGAGAAAAGCATGCGGGGTACTTCCGGGGTGGTCCAGTGGCTAACACTCTGCTTCCTCAGCAGGGGGTGACAGGTTTGATCCCTGGTCCAGGAACTAAGATCCCACAAGACACGTGGCACAGCCAAAAAATTTAAAAAAGAAAGAAAGAAAAGAACGTGGACTGGGGAAAAGAGAAGAGGATGGAAAACAGAGCCCTGAGTTTGCTGGCATGTGAGGGTTGGCAGAGGAGGAAGGGATTGATGGAATGGAAAAGCAGTTGAAGAGGACAGAGGAAGATGAGGACTGAGCAGTGTTATAAAAACCACAAGAAATATCATTTCAAGGAAGGAGTTGTGAATAACCCGAAATCCCTAAAGAGCTGGTGTCAGCGTACCATTTTATATCAGAATGCAGGTTAGGTATTTCTAACATTTGAGAAAAGTCAGAAATTCTGGTGAAATCTCACTTTAAACATGGTTCAAGTCAAAAAAGGGTCAGTCCTGGGTGTTCATTGGAAGGACTGATGCTGAAGCTGAAACTCCCGTACTTTGGCCACCTCATGCGAAGAGTTGACTCATTGGAAAAGACCTTGATGCTGGGAGGGATTGGGGGCAGGAGGAGAAGGGGATGACAGAGGATGAGATGGCTGGATGGCATCACCGACTCGATGGGCATGAGTTTGAGTAAACTCCGGGAGTTGGTGATGGACAGGGAGGCCTGGTGTGCTGCGATTCATGGGGTCGCAAAGAGTCAGACATGACTGAGCGACTGAACTGAACTGAAGTAAAAAAGATATGACAACAAAAGTTTCCAGTTTGCAGCCTCAGAGCTGGCGGACTGTCACCTCCACATATGGAAGTGGAAAGAAGACCCCTTCATTTTCAAGGGACCATTTGCCAGTATTCAAGACCTATTACAGGCACCTAAGGCAGTTGGTAATGAATAGGGAGGCCTGGCGTGCTGCAATTCATGGGGTCACAAAGAGTCGGACACGACTGAGCGACTGAACTGAAGGCCTCCTCCAACTGTTGAGACTTTCTGATGCCTTAACACCCAGATGGTGATTATGTGGCTTTCCAAATAAATATCCTTGGCTTAATCAAGTAGGTCAATGGAAAAACATGCCGCATCCATTCACCTTCCTACAGTTCTAATGTCACCAGGAGACACCAGGTCAGACCTTGCCTCCGTCAACGGCTTCGGTCAGACTGCTGACTCAGTTCCACAGCGCCTTCCTTCTGTGGCTCCTGGCAGCTTGCTCTCTCCAAGAAGCCCTATCAGAGCTGCACACCACTTAGGATACATTTATAAGCCTCTGCTCAGCTCAGCGGTGATTCCTTCAAGTTCTAGCAACCCTCCAAGAGGACTAGTCCAGGTCAGTTTTCCTCTCATAGGTAGTGTGATAACTCATGCCCTCTTTGCAGTGAAAGGTGAAGTCAGTCCGTCATGTCCAGCTCTTTGCAACCTCATGGACTGTAGCCCGCCAGGCTCCTCTGTCCATGAGTTCCTCCAGGCAAGAATACTGGAGTGGGTTGCCATTTCCTTCTCCAGGGGATCTTCCCGACCCAGAGATTAAACCTGGATCTCCCACACTGCAGGCAGACTCTTCACCATCTGGGGCTCCTCTTTGCAGACCTGCTAATAAAAAGAACTGCCACTTTTTGAATCATCACTGGGTATTAATATATACTGGGAACTCTATATAGGTGATTCCTTATCCATTTGGCAACATTGTGAACTGTCTGTAATTTCATTTTATAGATAAGGAAATATATATTTCAACAAAGTTGAGGGACTTGCCCGAAGTCCCAAAGCCAGTTAGATGGATCTGGGACTTGGGCCTAAATGAATCAAATTTCTACTACACAAGCAGCCTTTCCTGTCTACGTACAGTTATCTGTTTAGGCCAAGTGTAATATGGCTGCCAAACAAAGCTGATTTAGAGATCCTAGTAAACAAGGTTTTACTGCCAACCGGCCAGCCACCAAAGGGATCTGGGAATTGAAGGTAATTTGCACACAGTCTGCTTATAGATTCAGGCCTTATGGCCTCTGAGCTAGAGGATATTTATCAGAAACCTAAAAAATGGTAGACATGTGTCGGAGAAATAGGTCTCCCTCTTTCTAGGGCAACTACTAGTTTTTCTAATCACTGTGTCAAACATTTTATCTTCTCCAGCTAGAATGGCCAGAACTAGGTGACACCTATGAAGCACAAAAGAAATTCATACAAGTATGTTTTACCAGCTCAAGGGACTGACAAGCCCTCGAGAAAACAGAAAAGTTTGGCCTATTCATCTTTGTCTCCCCTACATCAGTACCTGACTCTTGAAAGGCACTCACGAAACACTTAAGGAGAACTAAATGAAATACCTTGTCAATGAAAAACTAATCAACTGATCTAAGAAAGAAATGGAATTTTTTTTTTTTTCAGCCAAATTGAAGATCATCTAAGCCAGGAACAGCATCTCAGAAAGCTTGGAGAACTGTTCTGCCCATTAGAAGTCAAGCACAGTCACCGAAGTTTTTTGAGACAGAGGGCTATACCTTAAGTGATGTATTATTGACAGCTTACACAATCCAGCAAGCAGTGGGTCAGGGGTCATTATGGCCCCTTACAAGATTAAGAAGGAATGTTACCTTTTAAGGAGTTGTCTTGCTGATGCTGGGAAAATTTTGCTCTCTATAGTTGAGCAGGTATTTCTGCCAGTGGGGAGGTTTGGTTGATGCACAAAAAGAGTACCCAGTGCACAGTGTGGGGAGAGAGAAGGCCAAGGGCAGAGAAATTTTTTAAAAAATATTTATTTGTTTGGCTTCTCTGGATCTTAGTCACGGGCATGCAGGATATAGTTCCCAGACCAGGGGTTGAACCCAGGCCCCCTGCATTGGGAGCCCAGAGTCTTATCCACTGGACTACCAGGGAAGTTCCCAGAGAAATTTTTTTTTTTTCTCTTTTTTTTTTCATTTATATTTATTAGTTGGGGGCTAATTACTTTACAATATTGTAGAGGTTTTTGCCCAGAGAAATTTTTTTATGTTTAATTTTTTCTTGCTGTAAAATATGAATTTCATTTCACAATCTGGTTCTGAGCTAGGGGATGTTTTTGTTTGTTCACTTTTGTTTTTGTTAGGTCCAAAAATCACATTTATCTAGAGAGAGTTAGGATGTGCAATCACTGAGAAACATCAAAGAAATGATGAAACTGAAGCTGTATAAAGATAATTCTAAAACTATCTTCTGTTTAAAGTTGTCATTGAGGAGAAAAAGAGGTGGTCTCAGAACTTTAGAGTTGAAAGATTTTTGTGATCATCACAGCCCTGAATCTTCTAACTGGACAGAACAGAAGCCAGAGATGGGAAGTGACTTAACCAAGGTCACACATGTCTGGTATTGATTCTGCTCTCGGGTTGCAGGAGGGTTCTGTTTCTTCTGTTTCAAAGACATTCCACCCACTTTATGGCCTCAGTATATTCATTCCTTTGCAAGTTAACATTCAGCTGGTAAGATAATTACTAACTCCAGCACTGCCCCTGAGGTGCATTTGCAAAACTCCAGGGCTCCACTGAACACAGTTTGAAAACTACTGACTTAGATAATTTATTGCTTGTTATTTAAACTTTTAGCACATTCAAGCAAAAATGTCTTTTAATTCCCTGAAAACTGGCTATTCTCATTGGCAGCATTTATTCTCCTCTTCTTTTCCTGATGAATAAACCCATTAATGAAAGAATGTGCTGTGTACTTTCTTTGGTGCCTTTATTCATCTGAATGAACATGTGCGTGGGCAGAGCTCAAGTGGTGAGACTGAAATCTGTGCTGGGCGGGCCCTCTTCTGGGTCTCAAACCCAAGGGTGCCCAAGCTTGCCTTGCGATTATGGTAGGAATGGTGCTCTTGAGAGCTGAATTGCTGAAACTGAAGTTTCTAAGTGTGAAATTCTGAGTAAGATAGGGAACTGCAGAAAAGAATGATAAACAACCTGCTTACTCTATACTGGTAGAGCAATGATGGAGAATTCTAGAATAAGGAAGCCAGATGCATCTCATTTTAAGCCAGTACTTTCTAAACCTCTGTAAAACTTCCTAATAGCTTGTAATAATAAGGATCGTTTATTGGATATTTACCCCATGCTTAGAACATACATAATCATATGAGACAACTACCATCATTATTCCCATTTTACTGATGAGAAAACTGAGGCTTAGCAGTAGGGGTTCTTAACTCAAAGAAACACCCTCTGGCCAAATAAAGCAGAGTTGGGATGGGCAGATACTGTAGAAGAGAGATCTCTTAAAGGGTTTTAGTGGAGACACCAAGGGTTGCTGAGGGAGGGAAGATTTTCTCAATCTTTATTATGTAGGATGTGGAAGTTGAGTACCAACTCTGGAGCCAGGCTGCTGAGATTAGAATCCTGGCTCCACCCCTTCTCTAAGTGACCTTGCACTGGGTCTCTTGGTTTGCCCACCTATAAAGTGGGGATATTAATAGAACCTATCTCAAAGAACAGCTGTGTTTAAAAACAGCTCAGTGCCATAATCTAGGTGGGATCTCAGTACAATATCTATCATTAGCTAACGTATAAAGGGGTAGATGTGGCACTAGTGTAAAGAATCCTCCTGCCAATGCAGGAGACATAAGAGATGTGGGTTTGATCCCCGAGTCAGGAAGATCCTCTGAAGGAGGAAATGGCAACCCAATCCAGCACTCTTGCCTGAAGAATGCCATGGACAGAGGAGCTTGGTGGGCTCTGGTCCATTAGGGTTGCAAAGAGTCAGACACAACTGAACCGACTTAGCGTACACACGTGGATGCGGATGGCTGATTGATTTTGCTGTACAGTAGAAATGAACACAACATTGTAAAGCAACTATATGCCAATAAGTTAATTTTTAAGAAAGATCATTAAATTAAGTGCCATGTAGATGTGCTTTCAAGTCCTCTCCTTGTGTGCCTCTCTTTCATCAAATTGGTGTCTTTGATTTTCACCTAGAAACTCTAACTGAATTAATCAGTTCTGGTCATCATTAGTGCCAGCTCTGGTTCAGTTATATGCCCTTCAACCTCTTACTGGTCCAGGCTGAGATGCAGGGAGAGTATCCCACCAATGGAGATGGACCTAATCATTTCAATCTCTCAAAAAACAGCAGAAAAGATCCCATGAAATCATAAGGAGTTTTCAAAAGCCAAGTATTTGAGGAGAAACAATAAGGAATGTCCTGGATTGTTTTAAAAGATCTTGTGTGACTGGAGACCAGGGTGGGTAATAAACTGAATCCCAGAATGTTCTCTGGGGCTTCCCGGGTGGCGCAGTGGTAAAGAATCCACCTGCCACTGCAGGAGATACAAGAGACCTGGGTTCAATCCCTGGGTCAAGAAGATCCCCTGGAGGAGGAAATGGCAACCCACTCCAGTATTCCTGTCTGAAAAATCCCATGGACAGAGGAGCCTGATGGAGTATAGTCCGTGGGGTCACAAAGAATCCGACACAACGGAACAACCCAGCATGTAGTTACTACACCCAGAATCCCCAGGAGCAGGCCTGTCCAGTGGGGATACTCACTAACTCTCGAATGCATTCCCTAAAGCTGCCTCCTGAAAAGGCTGGCAGAGAGAAACAGGGGGACAGACCCAGGCACACACATTGTAGGCGAGAACCTCCAGCACGGGTGGTATGCCCACTGCTAGAGGGTCTGTGCTACGGAGCGCCAGCCTCTTTACCCAAATTCTAAAACCAGAGAAAGAGCCCAAATTTGTCAGAGAGCTGTACGGGAACAGAGGAAAAAGAGATTTTTTTAAAAATAGGTAATTGTTCCAATAAAGCATAAGCTTTATAAGGGGAAAAAAACAAAAATACTTTCCTGGGAATTCTAATCTCACCATCATATAACGACTTTGCATAACTCATATTTCTGAAAAAGGTGGGGGAAGTCATTTCCCTGGCATAGCCTCAGGCCTTACAGATTCAGACTGGGACATCAGTTTTCCTTGATTCATAACTGCCTTTTTGTTTTTGCCCCTTTTAATAAAAAAAATCTTATTTATTTGGCCACGCTTGGTCTTCGTTGCTGTGCTCAGATTTCTCTCTCATGGTGAGAAGGGCTTATTTTCTAGCTGGGGCCAGCAGGGGTTACTCTATTGGGATGCACAGGCTTCTTATTGTGGTGGCGTCTGTTGTGAATCATGGGCTCAAGGGCACGTGGGCTTAGCTGCTCCACGGAATGTGGGATCTTCCCGAACCAGGGATCAAACCCATGTCCCGTGCATTGGTAGGTAGACTCCTAACCACTGAACCACCAGTTCCTTTTGTGCTTCCACCACCAATATTTCATCATTACATGTGATGTTAGCTGTATGTTTTTAAGAGAGGCCCTTTTTCAGGTTGAGTAATTTCTCTCTATTCCTAATTTGCTGAGAATTGTAAATAACTGTTGAATTTTGTCAAATGCTTGTAATGCCCTTGAAATGATCACGTGGATTTTTTTTTACATATTATTAATGGTGAATCACATTAATTGATTTTCCAATATTAAACCAATCTTGTATACCTGGGTTAAACCTGATATGATAAAGATGTATTATTCTTTTTCAATTTGACTTACTAATATTTTGGTAAGAATTTTTGTGTCAGTATTCATGAGATATGTTTTATTCTCTTTTTTGTATTTGTCAAGCTTTTGTATTAGGATATTTTTGGCCTCAGAAAAGTTAGGAATATTTTCCCTCTTCTATTTCTGGAAAGAGTTTAAGATTAGTGTTATGTCCTCCTTAACTATTTGATAGAATTTACTAGTGAAACCATTTGGACCTGGAATCCTTTTTGTGGAAAAGTTTTGATAACAAATTCAGTTAAAATAACAGATACATGGATATTCAGAGTTTCCATTTTTTTCTCTTTTCATTTTTGGTGAGATGTTTTTCAATGAATTTGTGCATTTTAAGTTGTTGAGTTTATTGACAGTTGTTCACAATAATCCCCAGAGAAGGCAATGGCAGCCCACTCCAGTACTTTTGCGTGGAAAATCCCATGGATGGAGGAGCCTGGTGGGCTGCAGTCCATGGGGTCGCTAAGAGTCGGACATGACTGAGCGACTTCACTTTCACTTTTCACTTTCATGCATTGGAGAAGGAAATGGCAAACCACTCCATTGTTCTTGCCTGGAGAATCCCAGGGACAGGGAAGCCTGGTGGGCTGCCGCCTATGGGATCGCAGAGTTGGACATGACTGAAGTGACTTGGCAGCAGCACAATAATCTCTTCTTTTTTATTGTCTGTAAGATCTGTAATGATGTTCCCCCTTTCACTCCCAATATGGAAAATTGCTTTTTTCCCCCTTATTAGTCTAGCTAGGGGCTTTGCCATTTTATTTTTTCAATAAAACAAATTTTGGGTTTTGTTAAATTTTTCTACAGCCTGTTTTCTGTTCCACTGATTTCTGTTCTTATTTTGGTCTCCTCTCTTCTACATCTCGTGAGTTTAATTTATTTTTCTAGTTCCTTAAGGTGGAAACTTAGGTTATTGGTTTTAACCATTTCCCTTTCAGTTTCTGCCTGCTTTTAGTTTTTCTCTGGAACCTTTAAAACAGCTATTGTCCATCGTTTATAAGTGTTATCTGCAGGACAATCATTTAGTATAAGCCCTTCCACCACTGCTGAGACTAGAACTCAGTTTTAAGCTTCAAAATCTCGGATAAGTATAGTAATCCAAGTGTCAACTTCCATATCTGTAAAGTGGAGGTAATTTAACATATCTGAGAAGACTGTAATGGAAAGCAAATGAGATTATGCATATGAAAAGATTTTTGAAAGAACAAGCATGGCATATAAATTATATTTAGTATCATTAATGCAACATAAATTTAATATAATTATGTACTCCTATGTCATGTACTTATATTTCCACCAAAACTTAAGATGCAATTCTAAGTCATCTAATTTTCATAGCCTGGTAGATGAGAAAGATATTCCTTTATCCTTTTCCAATGTATTCTAGCTAACCTTATAATTATATGTGACTTCATAGTCAACTGATATTGAATGTCTATCATGTATATATTAGGCATTTTTATGTGCAGTATTTTATTCACTTCATTTCTCACATAAGAATAGTGTCCTCCAATTTAGCAATACGTAACAAGAACTAAAAAAATTTTCCCACCTTGATTCTCTTAAAAATCTTAATGAAATCAGAGAAAGCACCCAGATATGTGTTAATTGTTTATTTCAGTCTAACCCACAACAAAAAAAAAAGTGAAACCAAAATAAATGTGTATAAAGGATTTGTTAAATTATGATGCATACATATAATGTAATACTATTCAGCTGTTAAAAACATCAGATTGTTTCATCACATGGGAAAAGGTATATAATATTAAGTGTAAAGAATAAGATTACTGTTTAAACATCAAGATTACAATTTTGTTCAAAATAGGAATCAGAAAAAAGTAGCTGTCAGGAAATACACCTGAATGATCATCTCTAGAGTGATACAGTTAGGGATGGTTGTTTCTTCACATGCTTTGTCTGAGGCTCTAAATTGTTCACAATGAATGTATGACTTTTGCTTTCAGTTTCTTATTTGGATCCAGAGACACTCTGAACTGGGTTGATCTTAGCTAAGTAAATAGTCACCTTATTAGTCCATGCATAGCCATTATTTATTAATTTGTTTATTAGAATGTAGTAAGTACTCATACACCCAAGGCTCAATATAAAAGCTCAGATGAAAATAAAAATTTGCATCTAGGCTTGAATCCTCTCCTGTCCCACTCACCACTTTTCTTTACTCAAAGTAACCACCTTCCCAAATCTCACAAATCCTTTCTTCTCCTTTTAATTAAGTTGTATGTAATTGATATGTGCTTTCATAAAGCTATATGAACTATATATTTTTATCTTGGTGGCTTCAAATTTTTTAAGAAGGTAGTATGCTATAAACTGTCTTCTAGGACTTCATTCACTTAATATTGCTGAGATTCATTTCTATTGATGCGTAGGGCATGGGAGCTTATTTATTTTTATTACTATATAATATTCTATTGTGTGACCATATTACTGTTCATTCCGTATTTTAGGCTATTTCCAGACATTTCCTGTTAAGAATAGTACTATAAATATTCTGGTACATGAATTCCCATTGTCCCTATATACCAATTTGGATATAAACCTGGGAGTGGAAATGCTTGTCATAGGGTGAGTGAAAGTTTAAACAGCAGTGTGGAACTGTTTTTCCAAACTGTTTTTACCGCAGTCTATACATATTCCCACCAGCAGTGTTTGAGATTCTGTGAATCTGTATCTGTACTAGCATTTGGTATTGCCAGATATATTGCTCTTTTCTTTTTAAATAATTTTATTTATTTATTTTGGTTTGGATGAGTCTTCATGGCTGCACGGGCATTTCTCTAATTGCAGTGAGCAGGGGTTACTCTTCGTTGCAGTGTGGGGGCTTCTCCCTGCAGTGACTTCTTATTGCGGAGCAGGGGCTCGAGAACGTGTGGGCTTCGGGAGCTGCGGTTTGGGGGTTCAGCGGTTGTGACTCCCAGGCTCTAGTGCACAGGTTCAGTGGTTGTGGAGCATGGCCTTAGTTGCTCCACCACATGTGGGATCTTCCAAACCCAAGGATTGAACCCAGGCCTCCTGCATTAGCAGGCAGATACTTTACCACTGAGCCACCAGGGAAGCCTGATGTATCGCTTTGATAATCAGGAAAAGAAGAATGTTTGTAAAACAAACCAAGAACAGAGACAAAACTTCCTTGCCCTCCTTTCCCCCAAACTCCAGAAAAGATTCAGGGCACAGGTGGTGATACATAAAACTATTCCTCCCCCAGCAGCTTTTCAGAATCTTCTAGCTCTAGAAACCCTCTTCCAGCAATGAATTGGGAACAGTGCGGGGGTGTGAGAAGTAGGAACCTGCAGAATTTTGTGTCAGGGGGACTCTTTCCAGCAGATGGTGAAATTATTCTGTAGGTTTGAACTAGAAACCTCGTATTCTTTTTCTCTCTGTCTCTTCCTGTCTCTTCTCTCTCTCCTGAAATACAAACCACTGGACCAGATACATCATTTTTTATTCTCTGCACTATGTTCCTAAAATACTTTCCTTGCCATTCTCTTTGCAAATATCAGAGAAGTGACCTGCTTATTGAGTGCTTTCTTTTTTCTTGACTTGAGTAAGAACCTGCCAGTTACACTCAGTGGGGTGAGGGGTTCCCTCAACAAGCAATGCAGAGAATGAGAAATTCAAAACCATAACAATTGGAGGGGGTGATTGGAGGGTGGGAGGGAAGCTCAAGAGGAGGGGATAGATACACATACACACACACAGTTATGGCTGATTCGTGTTGTTATACACCAGAAACAAACACAACTTTGTAAAGCAATTATCCTCCAATCATAAAAAAAGAATCGGACAGCCTGTTTCAACAGTGACACCCTGGTTGCCTCTCCTTTCAAAACCAAGTCCTAGTTTCTATCACTATCACTTTGCAGTAACCTGTGTCATGATACAGAACACCAGACAGATGTGAGAATCTGTGATTTTGCACCTACAATAAATTAGCTGCTTCTCACTTACGGGTTCAAGGCTATACTCAGAGCACTTATCCAAAATGCGACTCAGAGAACTTTTTAGAGATAGCTGAAATATCCCCCATTTTTTAAGAGACAGAAATACAAACAAAACTCAGTGCACACAAATACCAGCATCCATAGAAATGAATGAGTTCACAAATCAGGTGAAAGTCCAATAGCTCTTTCCTCTTTCCAACAGAGTACCTCACTCAAATACAAAACAAACTGGCTTATTCCGAAGCAAAAGCCCCAAACAGAGAGAAAATAAAGTTTCCAGGCGTACAGGCTGGAGTGACTTACCCTTCTGTGTGGAGCACGTTGGTTCCCAAATGTTGGTTCTTTGATCCAACTGCCAAGTACTGGGGCAGGGGGTGCCACTTTGGGGAAATTTGAACTGTAGGTCCTCAGGACAAGTGGTCCTGACAGCTGCTGAAAATGTACCCGAAAATTCTCCAAGTGGGGTCACATTTTTGGGTCACCAAAAATTGTTACTGAGTCCAAGCTCATACTGCTCACCACACAACGTGCCAATAAATCGAGAGTCAGCTTGCTGGGGCAAGGAATAGCCAGCAGACCAAAAAGATGGTGACCTCATGTTCCAGAGAACCATCTCGCCTGAGTTAGAACTCAAGTTTCTTTAATACAAAATGGGAGGAAGTAAAGTCAAACACTTCCTGGTTCCCAGCAGCCTTTGGGGAGCATGCGTTAATTTCTTTTTGCCTGCAGTCATTCACAGGTGGGCCTTGTCAGGATGTTTTCTGTGAGCTAAACGGAGGTATTTCAGCTTAATGTTCATTACCTGGGAGGTAGAGCTCCCAGAGATGGGCCATTTATGTATAACTTAAACTTACAGGCAACATCACTTTAGTGAGTAACTTCTAATAGAGTTGAAAGATTTTTTCCTTATGACAAAACAAACCTGCAAGAAATTGAATGAACTCACCTGATATCTGGAATTATAAATAGATAAATCGTGTTTCTAAGAACCTACGCCAAAAAAATGATTTGGACTAAGCAGTGATTGATACTAAGCCATTCTTCCTTTTAAAAATTAATTAACGTTTGGCTGTGCTGGGTCTACGTTGCTGCCCAGGCTTTCTCTAGTTGCGGCGAGCAGGGGCTATTCTTCATTTCATCATGCTGGCTCCTCTTGTGGGACACAGGGTCCAGGGTGTGTGGGCTTCCGTGGTTGTGGCACGTGGGCCCTGTAGCTGCACTGTCCAGGTTCTAGAGCACAATAGTTGCGCACAGGCCCAGTTGCTCCTTGGCATGTGGGATCCTCCCAGACCAGGGATTGAACCTGTGTTTCCTGCATTGGCAGGCGGATTCTTTTACCACTGAGCCACCAGGGAAGCCCGATGCTAAGCCATTCTATCAGAAAGCAGAGAGGTAGAAGCTGCAGTTGGTTCCTGACCATTATCTGAAATCACCAGTGCACAAAGGGAGTATTTTCGTTTCTGCTCTCAACAGCAGGTGGGAATTCAGGGATCCTTTGCCAGGATCAAAAAGGGGCCATAAATCATATATTTTTAACAAAGGGCATAAAACAAAATGCTGCTCTATTTGGCAATGCTCTTTGACTAAAAAAAGAAAATTGTGTGTATTTTCCAGAAACCACACTTAACTGACTCCAACTCTGAAGGCGGTATAGCATGCTGCTTCTTTATAAGGATCAGTTATCAAGCTTCTATTTTGAGTTCAAAAAACTAAATCCCAAAATTGACTTCAAGCTACAGAATGAAAGGTTGAGAAGAGTTCAACTTGGAGACAACAGACCGTCCTACTATTGTTCAGGAGAGATCCCTGCACAAGTTGGTCAAGAAGGTATCAACTCTCCATGGACCTGGCATCAGGCCAAGCAGCCTTGGAAATTCCAGCTGACTCTCACCAGGAAGGAAACAAGCACAGCGTTTGGGTAACATGTTCAGCAAACTGATAGGGCACTAATTAGGAGGCAATAAACTCCCTTCTTGCACTAGCCGTGGGTTCAGATCTGTAAGGAGGTGGCCTTGAACCCTACCCATCGGAGAAGACCACAGTCTCAGGGGGAAAGTCTTTGATTTTCTTTTTTTTTTTTTTTTTTGAGGCTTTAAGTAAACTAAATTCTATGAGAAGACATGCTCAAAATCCAACCAGAGAGGCGCCTGTAGTCTACGAATTTTCAGACATTTGTGCTGAGGTCGAAGAATTGCAAAAAAGAAAGGTGTCAGTCTCGATTTGAGCCTCCGTGTTTGTAAACTCAGCCAGCTCACGCCTGGCTGGTAATGTCCTCAGGTCTTCCCTCATTCGTGGTGGTAACTGCCAAATCCTGGGCCTCCCACAAAGATGTGAGGCTTCTGGAGGCCATAATACACTTACATAAGATTTGAAGTTGATAAATCCTTACGTGACCTCTTCTAAATTCTCTTCATCCACGATCTCAGCAGTTTAGCCAAAGTTTTGCGGTCGTTTCCCTCATGCCAACAAACCAGGAATGTGTAGGCACAAACTGCATCCCCTACCTACTTGAAACAGAACTTCTCATTCACTCCTACCTAATCATCAGTCCCTAGTCTGTCTCAGGTCCCCTCTAGATCCTGGGGAAGCAGCCGTGAACAAACTGAGGCTTTAACCCCCATGGAACTTCCCTTCGAGTTTTAGTCAACAATTCACTATGGAGACCAGAGAGAAGCAGAACATGTATTGAGGGACTAGACATAGTTTTAAAACACCAGAGAAGTTTAAATGACCTTCCTTCAGCAAAAAGTCACCTAGAAGATAAGATCTTTCTCTAAGGACTTTCAGAAAGCCTCTTTCTGCATCTTGTTCTTCTTAGCAAGTTCAATTATTGGCCAGATAGGCCCCAGGGCAGCCTGCAAAGGCAAACCAGAGGAAGACATTATATTTATTCTGACCCCGAATCTTCATTCTTAAGTTAGATAAGTAGAGATGGATTCATGATAATATAATGCTCAGACCAACTGTGTGATTAAAATTTTCCCTCAGAGAATCCCCATTTTCAGATTCTCTTCATTAATAGATTTTCTACAGAGGAGGAATTTTAGCTGCAGAAGTTGCCAGTAAGCAAGACATTTCCCAGGGAGAGTTTTACATGCTCCTTATAAACACCAGGACTTGTTGACGGGTAGGTCATGAGAAATCTGAATCAGAGCATCAGCAGGCCAGAGGAAAGTTTCCAGCTAGTTAGTGGCTATCCATGCAAGTGGAGGAGAGAGATCAGATAAGATAAAACATGGAAAGCACTTTTTGGACTTTGCCCAGAAGTTCACTTATGACATAGGGAAGAACGGTTTTGGCCAAGAGGTGGAGAAAAGGCCTAGATGCCATGAGTGGAGGGGGAAACTGATAATGTGGCAGCCGGAGTGGGAGTAGATTCCACGAAGCATGACGGCACTCACCTCCTAATTTACTTCCTTGCTTCTCCTCCATCCTGCGCACCTACACACTCAGGCCCATAATCCTTCAATAGCACCCTTCTAACCTGCACAATAAATGTCAAACTTAGCATAGTCACCCCATCCTAGCTTAAACCTGTCTTACAATTATTTACATAACTGCCAGTCTTTGTCACTGGGTTATTCTCTAACAGACTTGCCCCTTAAAGGAATGCACCATCTCTTATTTGGCATTTTATGTCTCCCTGCCTCTACCCGTTATGAAACAGCACTAAACTCACATGGTTGAATGAATGGAAAAATAAGTAAGAGATGGGAATGAATGAATGAATGAATGATACCAGCCCTGACTGTAAGAGGGTTTGTGTGTCCCAGTATGGCAGGTGAAGATAATCTTTGTGAAATGATTGTCTTCCCCTTGTAGAACGTCTTGATGAGCTGGAAATAAAAATCTCTATAAATCCAACATCCTGCTGTTGCTCAGTCATTGTCAGAGTGTTTTAATTGGGTGATTGGAGTTACCTTGATGTCTCCTTATTAAAACTAGACAAGTTCAACTGACATGAAGATCTCTGATTAGAATAGGATTCTCTCGGCAATACGACAAGTGTGTCTGGAAGCCCTACCGTTTAACATGACACCGAGACACAGCACATGCCCGGTTCTGTCAGACCTCCGAGTCGTGCATGCGGAATCAGTGGAATCACCGGGATGATAATCGACTTCGCTCTGTGATTCCCCTGTTGGCACATTTATTTTAGCTCTGCCGGCAGAGAGGGAGACTTGCTCTACTAATTCACCGTGACGTTGTTTTCTAATTAGGTGTCTTGACACAGCAGGTATTCCACTCTTGAACATTTCTTTTGTTTCTTTAATGTGCCAGCAAGCTGTCTGACTTTTGGCTGCCTGATCTTTCAGAAAGGTTACCTGCAGTGTAACATGAGACACCAGACGTAAGCACCTTGCCCAGTGTTTGGCACCCGAGGGGTCTCTGAGAAAGTTCATTACGTCTCCCTGTTCATCTTTGCCTTCTGTCCTTCTGCTGCTTTTAGTTAACCTCGGAGATGAAATGTTACCTGAGCAAGGCTTACAATTTTCTCCATCCCAGAAGAGAGTCCAGTAAATCTATAAACCGAGACCGCATGGATTCTGTAAATAAAATGGCCACAATTTATTGAGTGCTTTCTATGTGCCAAGTGCTGCACATTTCATTACTTTTCATCCTCACAGTAACGCTAAGGGGTGGACATTTTTCTTCTGTCTGCTTTTTAGGGGAAGAAACCTTAACCGAGAAGCCAAGTAGCTGAGCTTCCAGGGAGGGTCAGCGAGGTCAGCGCCCGTCTGCCTCCCTCCCCGTCTTCGTCCTCAGCCACTGCACACGCGGCCCTCCACCTTCCTGACCTGAGTGGTCAGGACAATCTCAGGACTCTGCAGGACACAGAGATGGAGAAGCCACAGCCCTGGAGGGTCCTACAGGCCTTCTTCCTGGCTGAACAGATATGTGACCGCCCCGGGTGTGAGAGCTAACATCCCTCCCCTTCCCCTGGCCTGTCCCTTTGGAGCCCCGCCTTGGGATGGGAGGAAGAACTTCCTGACCCCCTCTCCCTGCAACCTTTCCCCCTTCGGCCCCACCCTCCGCATCAGCCCCGAGTGGAGAGAATAGCGGTGCTCCTACGCCCGCCCTGGGGTGTCCTGGGAGCCCTTGTCTGGTTTGGTTCAGCCTGGCCCGCTTCCCTTCTAGCCCCGGGCGTGTGGGCAGAGTACAAGCTAATTGGCAAGGGCTGCTCCAGAGACCACAGAACGTGGGAGCTGCCGGCTCGCCAGCGGGAGGGCCGTGTTCCCAGGCAGCGCGCTGACATTTTCTGGTGTCCAGGCGAGGCCACCTGCCGGAGGAAGGTGTAAACGGGGAAGGGTAAACACGGACGGAGACTCAGGTCCTGACAACTCTGCAGACTCCCCCGGAGAAAGAGACGCAGCTGAAGCCAGCTGCTCAAGATGCTTGGTCAGCAAGGAGGAGACAGCCTGGGGAGCGAACACAGTTCCTACCAGGAGAGAGAAAGATGGTCCTCACCTCCATGCAGCTGCCGGAGTGAGAGGGCCTGGGAACCAGCTTCCTGGGAGACCACTGGGCTGAAGAGAAGGCAGCTCCTTGCCCCCAGGCCCCCGTTCCCAGCCCCCAGTCCTCAGCTCCCGGCCCCTGTCCCCAGCTTCCCGGCTCCCAAGGCCCAGCTCCAAGCCCCCAGCTCCCAGCTCTCAAAGCCTAGCCCCCAGCCCCAGGCCCCCAGCCTCTCAGCTCCCCCGCCCCAAGCTCCCCAGCCACACCTTAGCTTACACAGACAAAATTGGAGCCTGGTGACTGTTGGGGGCGCTGCCCTGGAACTGAAGGCCGAGTTCCTTGAGCTGAAAGGAATAAAGGAAACCCTCACAGAGGAGTGGGCTTCCCTAGTGGCTCAGCTGGTAAAGAATCCGCCTGGTAATGTGGGAGACGTGGGTTCAGTTCCTGGGTTGGGAAGATCCCCTGGAGAAGGGAAAGTCTACCCACTCCAGTACTCTGGCCTGGAGAATTCCATGCACTATACAGTTGCAAAGGGTTGGACACAACTGAGCGACCTTCCCTCACTCGCAGAGGAGCGCTGGTGGAGAAGAGAAGTTTTGCAGAGTAGAGACAGCGTGAACTTTGTGACCAGATAGATCTGTGTTTCAACCTCAGTGCTGCGGCAGCCTGTAGCTAACCTAGCTAAGCATCACGTAAGAGCTTTGAACGGTAGGCATTTAATACTCACAGCAACCCTTTAAGGGAAATTGTCTTTTTATTTTATGAGAAATAGAACCTTAGATCAACTCCTTTCCCTTGGAGATGTACCCGAGAGGACCACAGCTGTGCTTATAACTTGATGCTGCCCAGAGGGAGGCCACGCTCTTCACGATGCTCTTAGACTCCCACACAAAGATGCTTTCCATGGGGACATGATATTTGAGATACCTGCCCTCATCGGGAATGAGTTTCTTAGTTTCATCTCCTCTAACTTGGAATTAACAATATGCATTTTTCAGGGTTTTTGTGAAAAGTAGAGATACTATAAAAAGGCACGTGGTAGGGTTCCTTGAAGATTATATCTCCCTGGACAGAGAACTGCAGAGCCCATGTTTATTACTGATATTGCTTTTAAATTCAACCTCTTAAAAAAAAAAAATCACCTCAAATCAGAATGGAACAATTTTCAAGTCAGAATAGAACAATTGTGGAGTCTGAATTCATTCCATTTTTATATTTTTCCAAATTAAAATCACACATATTATAGTTTTCTCATTAAAGCTGTAATACATGTTGATGCATTAATTATGGGAAAACAGAAACAGTAAAAAAGTAGAAATATCTTTATTTCCCACTGCTCAGAGATGACTACTGTTAAAGCATTTTTCTTTTTTTCCATTATTTCCAGTATTTCCTTAATATATATGTTTTGTTTTTTTTTTTAAATAGAGTTGGTGTCATATTGCATGCTACTGTGCTATACACCACATTTAAAACACAATGTATCATGACACTTTGCTGATTCTCAAAGTGGTGGAGTCCTGCAGAAAACGCTTCTGTGGTCTTGTGTAGCCTTAGTCGATTTTGCAAAAATGGAAACTGATGAGCAGGGGCTGAGATCCTGGTCTGATTTCTCCTGCTTTAACTGGAAAAAGGAATAGGGAAATAGAAGCAATGCAGAACCAAAGGGGCAAACAAGAGTTTTGTTTGTGCTCCTAAAACAGAAATAACTGGATTAGAGGATTAAAGTGCAGGAGATGGGGACACTTGTCACCTGGAGTGACTAGGACCTCTTAGTGGAAGTGGATAAGAAATGCACAGTTGGAGAGAAATCCTTGTTCAAGAAGAAGGCTGTGGGAAGGAGTTGAAGAATGGATGCACACAGCAGGCTCGCTTCCAACATGTCACCAGGATCAGAGGCATAGGGTCTGGGTGCTGCAAGGGTTCACAGACTACTGGCTCCCCTCTAACCTCCTCGAGGAGACAGGGGCTGGGAATTGAATTAATCACTAATTGCCAATGATGTAATCAAGTGTGCATAAGTAATAAAACTTCCATAAAAATTCTAAACAATGGAGTCCAGGGGAATTCCTTGGCAGTCCAGTAATTAGGATTTGATTTTCACTACAGGGGTCATGGGTTCAATCTATGGTCAGGGAACTAAGATCCCACAAACTGCATGGCACAGCAAAAACAAAAAACTGGGATTCAGAGAGCTTCTGGGTTGGAGACTGCATCCATATGTCAGGAGGGTGGTAGACTGCAAACTCCATGGGGCCAGAAGCTCCTGTATTCTGGACACTTCCAGAACTTGCCTTCTATACCTCTTCATTTGGATGTTCATTTGTGTCCTTTATAGTAAACAGGTAATAGTAAGTAAAACATTCCGCTGAATTCTGAGAACCATTTATTGATGGTAAATTTTCAAACCTGAGAAGGAAGGGGTCATGGGAACCTGTGATTTGTAGTCAAGTCAGACAGAAGTGTGGGTAACCTGGGGACATACTAGTTGTGAGGCATTTAAGTGGGGGTAAGGGGAGTCCTGGGGGACTGAGCCCTTAAACTCTGGGGTCTGTACTCACTCCAGGTAGTTAGTGTCAGAATTGAAGTAGATTGCAGGATACCTGTTTGGTTTCCATAGAGAACTGGAGAATTGCCTGGTGGGGAAAACCCACACGTTTGGTGTCAGAGTGTTATGTATGGAAACAGATCCTCATAGCATGAATGCTTTTATTCATATATTAATATATGTGTACATATGTACATATATGTGTGTATTTTACATGTATTTTACATAATATGATAAAGCTAGTTTCATTTGGGAAGGGAAATCCCAGCAAAAGCTCGCACTGAATGTTTGTTGTGCCAGAAAAGTTTTGACAGAAAAATCAGAAGTTGCTGAGAAGTGATAGCTCCTATTACTTAAATAATGATATGAATTTGAATAAATTTGAATAAATAAACAGATAATTTGAATAAATCTATTTCATGTCTCTGGGCTCCAATTTCTCACATAAAGTAGTGTTCTCTGCAAATGATCTCTGGGTTTCCTTTCTGTTCCAGAATTCAATGTTCCTGAATTGTTAGCCGTGAGAGTCAGCATGAGGTACGGAGGGAGGACACAGGTCCTAGAATCAGACAGCGCTGGGCTCAATACCAAGGCTGTTGTTACCATACAGCTTTGGGCTAAAGAGTTAAACTCTCTAAAAATGAGGTTCCTCACTTGAGAAATGGGAAAATAAAAATGATATAAGAAAAACATAAGAATTGATTGGAAAATAAACTTAAGGACTAAGCATATGTACTAGCATTTTATTTTGATCTGATACTAATTAAGAGACAAGCTCTTTTAATACACAAAATAACATACTCCACATTAATTTCAAAGCTCTGCTTCGTCATCTTAAGGTGAAACTGTTTAAAAATAGGATATGAAACTCAATGGGGTAAAATTAGCAGATGATGAAACAACAGACTCTTTGCAGTTTTTTGTTTTTTTTTCAGAGCTCATTTTTGAACAGTTTACTACGGGAACTATTTTATTTTGGAGAGATTTGTCTAAGTTCTTGCAAACAGGTTCTGCTGAATGAAATATTTCTGGGTTCAGCAAAACTGAGAGGTTATATTTTCTCTCCTGTGCTAATGCATCACATTTTTCATAAAATGGAAAAAAAAAAATTTGTGAGCAGAATTTTATCAACCAGAACCTTTTAGAAATGCAGAATCTGGGCTTTTGATTTTATACCGTAAATCGAGTAGAACGTAGGAAACCATCTTTTCGAAATGCTCCTGCCATCATTTTCTACCTGCAAGTATACGTCTTGCCCTGGGAGGAGTGTGTGTGTGCTAAGTCACTTCAATTGTGTCCGACTCTCTGCAATCCCATGGACTGCAGTCCGCCAGGCTCCTCTGTTCATGGGGATTCTCCAGGCAGGAGTACTGGAGTGGGTTGTCATGCCCTCCTCCAGGGGATCTTTCTGACCCAGGGATCAAACCCTCGTCAATTTTGTCTCCTGCATTGGCAGGTGGGTTCTTCACCACTAATGCCCCCTGGGAAACCCCTGGGAGGAGAGCTACTTCATTTCTTAACAATCATAACGATTTCTCTGAGGAATCCCAGCTGCTGCTGAGAACCAGCCTGTCTGAGAATATCCTTCAATATGAAGTTAGTGACTCAATCAGAACCTGAAATATTCTTACAGAAAAAAATCAATTAGAAAGTTGCATTGTGCAGACTCGATGCTGGATCTTCAGCTTCACTGTATCATTAAAGAGACAATTTTTAAAAACTAAAAACAGGGTACAAATAGAAGGTACTATTTTAAATTGGCCAAAAGTCGACGTCTGAGTAAAGACCAAGAAGGAAAATAAACAAATAAGGTAGAAGGAGTTGGGATGTGATTATTTTCATGGCATAACTATATATTATTTATTATGTGCAGAAGACAGTGTTGTTTGGACCAGGAAGACTCTTTTTCACCAAGCACCAGCATGAGGTGTGAAAAAGCAACATTCGTTCTAACTGGGAAGAGATGTTCAGGAAGGCAGGACGATATTTTTTCCCCCTGAAGAATTGTGTCTTAGAGCTGTCTGTACGGGATTTGCTGTGGTGGAATTTGGCTCTCTGCAGTGAATTTCTTCTTCATCAGAGTCTCCCTTGTCTTGCACTGTTTTTAATTTGACCACCAGCCTTTGGTACTGAATGAAAGCCAAACTCATTCAGCCAGAGGCTCGCTGCGTAGAAAAAAATCATGTGTTTGTTTTTAATGTATTTCCTTTCCCAGTCCAAATACTAAATTGAAATGACACTGAAAGTATCGATCTGAAAGAGAAAGAAGTCAAGGGATTTGCGTTATTTAAAAAAATGTGTCTATACAGCAGGCAGGGCCGTGGGAAACCAGTTCCCAGCAAATGACTAGGAGATAAAAGATTTTTCAGGTTCAAATTCTAATTTTGTTTTGTTCTTAATTTATACTAGTAATAGCTAATATGAGTATACCATGTCCAGTTTATAAATTGCTTTAGTGTACATTGGTTTCCTAATTTGATCCTCAAAGCAGCATAATGATACAGATGCTATTATCATCACCATTTCACAGATAAGGACTGAGGCTCTGAGACACTGACTTCGTCTAGCTTTTTCAGTTAATGAGAGGCAATGTTTGAAACTAACCTTACCTGTTCTGACTTCAAATTCCTTGTTCCTGCCATGGCCTTTTGAAGATCTAAAACCATGGGATTCTCGAGCTGAAAGGGAACTTAGAGATCTGCTGGGCCAGCTTTTGCCTGATTCTGAAGGATGTTAACGGATTTCCACAAAACAACATTTAGGAAGTGCCAAATTAAAGGTTATGTGGATTTCTTGACCACAGAATGTCCCATAGCTTTTATTTTTGATGCTTTTTCTCATCTTATTTGGCGATGAATTTACCTTGGGGTTCTACCTAAGAACCGTATCATATCAGATGATCTGGTATGAGCTGCCCTCTCTGCTTCTTTATAAATCCTCGCTTGTTCTGAACTTTTCTTGGAGTCACTCCTATTCCACCTCAAGTTGATCTGGAAGGAAGTGGAAGAATTGAACTTTTGTTACTCAGCTGATTTACCATTGGAAACAGGAAGTAGTAATGAAGTGGCAGATTTCTGCCCTCCTGATTCTTTGCGCAAACATTTATTAGCTGTGCTCCAGATTCCAGGGACTGGCTGGGGATCTGTGTGGAAAGATGAAGAGGACAGTTCCTGCCCTCAATGTGTTGTTCCCTCAGTCTCTAGTGTGTGTTAGTTGCTCAGTCGTGTCTGACTCTGCGACCCCATGAGCTGTAGCCAGCCAGGCTCCTCTGTCCATGGGATTCTTCAGGCAAGAGTACTGGAGTGGGTTGCCATTCCCTTCTCGCATACTCTAGAACAAGGTGCAAACCAATCTAGCAAATAAACATCTGATGAAAGGGGGCACTCAATGGAAGCCCAGAGAGGGCAGCAGCTCGTCCTGGTGAAGACGGATGCAGGGGCAGGTTTGTGCTCAGGTGCCTGCTCGTCCTCTTGGAGGGACAAAGGTCGTATCAGCCCCTTCAGCTGCCCCAGGCGAGGAGGGTGGAGACTGTGTACCAGCTGACAGAAGGTGTGGATGCCTCCCGGGACCCACCCCAGCCCCAGGGCATTGGCGTCTGGGCTCCACAGCTTTCCTGACAGAAAAAAGAAAAAAGATTGAAAATGTCTCAGCTCCACATGTCCTATTTTTAATTGATTTTTGCACAGACTCTTCAATCAGGGTATGAATATTTAATTGTCCTGTCAGGTCAGATCCTTCCTGGTCAGACAGTTAAAAATGACTTTGGACAGGGGAGGAAATGAGGTGGTGGAATGGCATGAAAGGAGGAAAGGGGATCAGATCTGAGGACCAAGGAAGGTCCTGAGAGGAAGGGCACCTCGCTCTCTTTGTCTCTGTCCCTCCGCGCACACGTCGGTAGCACTGCAGCCTTTGTCCAGAGGCCACAGGGAGTCTTGTAAGAGCTTAGACAACACCGAGGCCTGAGGAGAAAGCAGGCGGTTTTCTTCAATGAGGAGAAGACAAGACGGTGGTCCCTGGGGAAGGGTCCAGAGGACCAAGCGTTCGTGCCTCTGGTTTTCTAAGTTTGTGAGGAGCTGTTTGGTGTTTTGACTCCAGGCTTCACCCCAACCCGGATGGAACCTGGCCGCACACACCTTTCTTTGAGAAATGGTGTCTCTCTTGGCTGCCCAGCGTCACAGAAGCTGAGAAAAATGGCCCAGGAACTATTTCAGGTGAACACACTCTCACAGGCAATGAAGAAACGTCTCAATGTGACTTTTTCCAAGAGACTATTAATAGGCAGGAGATGAGAGGGATGGGAGAACTGAATTTCATTCAGTTTTGGACTCTTGCTTTATGCATACCTCTTTTTCAAACACAGAAGTGAAGTCCAGAGGCAGAGGGAGAAGGTGGCCACCTCCCTCTCCCCTCCCAGCGGCGCACTCACCGAGGGTCCCATCACAGTCCTTTCTGACCACCGCTCAGGCCTGTGCTGAACACAAGCTCCCAGGTCCAGACAGTGACAGAACAGCAAGAGGAGGTGACGCCTTGAGTCATATTCCTATTCGCTTCGACATCGCCATTGCCTCTCTGTGCATCTGCGTGGTTTGAAGAAGGGATTCTCATGCAGGAAACGCCTGCTGAAAGGAGGGCTTTGGAAATGCCCAGGTGTGTTTGATTGTCTTAGCAGTGCGCTGGGGGTGATCTCAGAGTTTATTGGGGAAAGGACAGAGATGCTAAACAGATTGAAATTCTCTGGCTGGTGTCCCCAACCAAGAACTGTCCCTGAGCTGCATAACTGCTGGGGGCCCTCTGTGTATTCTCTATGGAGGACGTATTTGGAATGGTCTCAGAGTACATCTGAACTCCATTTTACTCATCAGCATAAAGTATTTGTTTCAAGTTTTCAAACTTGAAGCATGACGTTTTCCAGGAAAACTTGATTTTTTAAAAATAAGTCTTTTTATATTTACTCTGATGTCTTTTATATTTACCATTTCCAATGCTCTTTTAAAAACTTATTTATTTGGCTGTGTTGGGTCTTAATAGCTGCTCATGTGATCTTTAGTTGCGGCAGGTGGGATCTAGTTCTCTGATCAGGGATCGAATCCAGGCCTCCTGTATTAGGAGCACAGAGTCTTAGCCACTGGATCACCAGGGGAGTCCCCGGGAAAACTTGATTTTAACAGCTGTGGAAAATCAAGGAAAGACAGAATTTTGTTTTGTTTGGGGCTTTACCAAGAATTGTTCACCTTTACCAAGAGTTGTTCACCTCCTTTTGGAATCAGATCCCTGATGGGAGTGACACTTGTGGTATTTGTTACCAAAACCACATACCTGTGCCTGTCTGCATCTGCAGCTGTCAGATTCCCCCACCAGAGGATCTGAGTACTTCCTCAGTTGCACCAAACCTCTAAGTACTGAAACACATATGATGTTATTCTAAGCGACTCTGGTTTTGTCTTGCCTTTATATTCCATTAGGGCATTATACTGATTTTTAAAATGGTGTGTAGTATTAGTTTAATTAATATCAAATTTTATTATTAGTTTTTATTTATCACTTATTAATTAATTAGTTGATTGCTATTTAATTTAATATTAGTTTAATTCCAGGAATGTAGAGGGGATATTGTAGAATATTTGTTGTGGGGAAGACATTGGGTCTGCTCCAGGTCCTAAACCTGGGGTGAAATGTCTGATTTAGGCTTTAAAACAGGACAGACTTCTGAGAGATGAGCCAGGCAGATGGATCATCAGCCATGGGACTTCCTGAATCTTGTGTTGTTTGGAGGCTAAAATGTTTCTGCAAACGAAAGTGCCTGCAAGGATCAGGCAGTTCCTGGGAAAGAGTAAAGAAGCAGAAAAGCAAGAGTTGGAGGGCCTTGGCAGGGGCCTTGGCTCCTGGCCTCACTGGTCACTGTGGGTCTGTGCCTACTGACTGTGGCCCCATAGGGTTGCAGGCATAGCATTGCTAGATTTTCCATGTTTGCAGTCGATGCTAGAAACCTGACGTGCTGGCCATCACATTAAGGCTATTGGAAGGACTGATACTGAAGCTGAAACTCCAATACTTTGGCCACCTCATGTGAAGGGTTGACTTACTGGAAAAGACCCTGATGCTGGGAAAGATTGAGGGCAGGAGGAGAAGGGGGCGACAGAGGATGAGATGGCTGGATGGCATCACCAGCTCGATGGATATGAGTTTGAGTTAACTCCAGGAGTTGGTGATGGACAGGAGGCCTGGCGTGCTGCGATTCATGGGGTTGCAAAGAGTTGGACACGACTGAGCGAATGAACTGAACTGAACTGAACTGAAGGATGGGTTGCTCTAACAAAGAGAGCTAACAACACAATGGCTTAAGGGATCTGGATGTGGATTTCTTTCGCAGGTCATGATCAAAGCAGAGCGACAGCCTCACGTGGCCAGGAGCAGAGGTACAAGGGTGTGGAGGAGAGTATGAGCAGCAACATGAAGGCCCAGATCTGGAAGACCCAACTCCTCCTTTGTTCCACATTTATGTGACCTTTGCTTGGTGGGGAAATGTCATTTTTAGCTGGGCAGCTATTGCATTGCTGTTCCACTGATCATCTCTGCCAGCATACTTGCCCCAGGCACTTAAATCAGTCCCATAGATCAGACACATAGATCAGTCCCCTGCAAACCATGATGCTGAACTTGACTCGAAGACTGCCAGTCTGGCCCTGCTGGAATTCACTGTTTAGTTGTAGATTTAAGTTAAACAGCTGGAGAAACCATTCAGACTAGAGGAGGAGGGAGGAAGACAGGTGGGCCAAAGTGTTGAAGTTGGTGGAGAAGTGGTATCCTCAGAGCAGACACACATAGTAGGGACAGCCTCGAGGATAGAAGCCCACAGACCTTGAACGCAGGCAAGGGAGGTTTCATTCAGGTTATCTGTCTTACCTCCACTTGCCTGACAAATGCCTCTCAGGCCAGCCTAAGTGTTCCTCTTCTACGTGCCTGGCACAACGCCGATCGCACGTGTTATTTTCCTTGTCTATTTTTGTCTTCCCATCTAGACTGTAATTCTGTTTTGCTCACTTTTATATCCCCAGTGTCTTGCAGAGTAATTATTAATAGTAGAGTAGGTGCTTAACAAATCCTTGATAAAAGACTGAAAAAAATCCTGTGATCAGTGGATTATTAATGCATCCTTCCAAGTCAGTGCTAGGAACCGTCATGGTGCTTTGATAAGAAGATTAATCTGGCCCCGGAGGAAGGAATGGCAACCCACTCCAGTATCCTTGCCTGGAAACTTCCAGGAACAGAGGAGCCTGGCGGGCTAGAGTTCACAGGTTCGCAAAGGAGTCAGACATGACTTAGGGACTAAACAACAACAACAACAAGAGGACTAATCGGGGACTTCCCTGGCGGTTCAGTGGTTAAGATTCCATTCTTCCACTCCAGAGGGGCACGAATTTGATCCCTGGTCCCCCGGTTGGAGATGTTCCCCATGCTGCCCTGCAGTGCAGCCAAAGAGAAAAAGCAGACTAATCTTGTTAGCATGTTCAGAAGGCCAGAAACAGCAGGCCAAAGACAGCCTGGGTTTCATGGGGAAGTACTCTGTGATGGAGGGCAGAGATGTCCTATGGGAAGGGATGGGCTTCAGAAGGCTGATGGGTTGGAGGTGTCTGCACAGGGAGTGGAGAATTGGAAACTCTGCTGCCAGATTTCTCTTATGTCCTAGTCTAGTGTTAACAGGCTTAGCTGAGGTGCCAGTCACTAAGGCAGGGCCTGAGCAGAGGAGACAGCAGTGAGCAGCAAACCCTTCAGGGTTCCGTGTCCTATGAAATTGAATTAAAATAGAAATTCTAAGGGAGGCTTCGTGGATGAGGGAGCATTTAACATGGGCTTTGAGATGTGCAGAAAATGAAGGTTCTGAAAATGCATGTGAGTTTTGTTAATTTGCCAGGAACCTAACAAGAGTCTAATAAATATTTTTATGAATGAAGAAAATAAATGGGCAGATAGCAGTGGTTTTTCCTAGTCTTTTTCGGAAGAATGACTGGGGGTTCCTCTCAAGTTGGGAAGCTTTTGTTGCTGCATCAGGCCTTAGCCACTCAAGCCCATTGAAGAAAGCCCATTGATCTTTGAGGAATAAGGTTCTGTTGTGTCGTGTAGTCTGTGCACGGACTGGAAAAGAATTTCCAGTCATGAAGCAGAACGAGAGGAGAATAGAGTTTATTAGAGTGGGAGACACTGCTAGAAGGTTGGGCCAGCTCAAAGGAGAGCCATCCCCTCTTGAGGCCTAGTAGCCAATTTTTATAGCCTCATGGCAGAAAATTTCTACTGGAAAGATGGCATTAGGTGATTGGTAAGGATGCTATAGGGTGGGTAATAGGGCAGGTATTTTACTTAATATAGGGTGGGGGAACAGGCTGGTTTAGATCAGGAGGTTTATGGTAAGAGTTGCTACAGGGCTTGGTTAGTTCCTGAGATTTTTGTCCTGTGACCTTGGTGTAAGTTTCCACACCTGTGATCTTGGTGTAAGGCTCCACACCTGTGACCTTGGTGTAAGACTCCACACCTGTGACCTTGGTACAGGGCTCCACATGCTGGATATGAGGGGTGGGGGTTCCAGGAGAAGTCAAGTCACCCCTTCCCTGGACCAGTGATCAAGAAAACACCAAGCAGGTGGCACCCCGTGGCCCAGGATCGACCTGGCTGCTGATCTTGCCAGTGACCCTGGCCAGACTGGGGAGGCTCCCGCATCCGCTGACACATCCCCAGGGCTGGGAAAGAAAGACAGGTCTTCCATCGTGTGCAGGGGAGTGAGGCTGTGGGCGGGGAGCCTCAGACAGAGCATGTTGTGGGGGCGGTGGTAGGCTCCCCAAGGAAACAAAGGCTCAGCTGTTAGAGCATCCCTCGAGGAGTCAGGCATTTGGATTGTGAGGCTTGGGTTAAGGAAAGGGCTTTCTCTGCAAACACAAGAGATGCCTGGAAGTGATGAGCCCGCTCCAGATGCTTGTGGGAGGCAAGACTGAAAGGCCCAGCGTGGCTGGTGGTCAGGGTCACGGCTCTACCAAAGCAGGTCTTGGGCGCTGGGGGTGAGGAAGGGCTGGACTTGGTTTCAGGGCTTAGAGAAGGAGGCTCTGAAGGTGGCTGGAGGTGAAGGGGACACAGCGGAAGACCATGTTGAAGGAGAACTAGAGGGGAGCTCAGCTCTGTCCTCTGTGATGACCTGGGGGTGAGATTGTGGGAGTGGGAGGGAGGGGTTCTATGTATACATACAGCTGATTCACAGAAATGAATACAATGTTGTAAAGCAATTGTTCTCCAATTTAAAAAACATTCAAGCTTTACCATCTAGTCCTTGACCTATCCTAAGACATTTCCTTCTCTGTGCCTTTTCTGTACCTGTGCTGCCCTGGCCCAGAGTGGGTGGGGGTGGGACAGCTGGCCCCGCTTCAGGAGGCACAGAGTCCCACACCCCCCTGAATGGCTAAGGTGTCAGTGATTCTGATTTCCTTGCACTTCATGGATACTCAACAAACACAGCACAGTAACAATTTCTGGCTCAGAGATGCTCCCCTTCTGGAATACTATTCTCTACCGAGGTCAAGGGGTCCCCAAATAACCTAAGGGAGCAATGATTTTCCTTCTCACAGCTTCTAGGATCAATTAGAAATAATAAAAGTCTTGGGCCTGAGAATTAAAAATTGGGATGGATCTAAAATACTTTGCTCCCAAATACCTTATTCTTTCAGATATGATGGTTCTAGTAATTCAGATTTTAAGTGAGACTGAAAAATGCTCAATGGGAAGAAGATAAGATTTCTTTGCAGAACAATAGATTAAGTGTTTTTTTTTTTTTTTTTTTAATATTATTTTATTAGTTGGAGGCCAATCACTTTACAACATTTCAGTGGGTTTTGTCATACATTGAGATTAAGTGTTTTTAAAATGAATAACAGCCACAAAGTTAAAAATTCCAAAACTACCTCCTGAATTAATCAACCAAGGAAGCTGACATTTCCATTATTCTGATGTTAGCAAGACTTTTAAGTGTAAATATCTCATAAATACTAGAATGTCATATTTTCAAGGAACTTTTTTCCTTTTTTGGTTAAGACATAAGCCTTGTGGGATCTTAGCTCCCTGACCAGAGATTGAACCCATGCCCTCAGCAGTGAAAAGGCAGAGTTCTGACCACTGGACTACCAGGGAATTCACACAAGAGACTTTTAAAGGTGAACTTAGCCCAACATACACACTTGACAGGTGAAGAAACCAAATCCCAGATGAGAGGCTACAGTAAGACATGAAAAATGTGTATTCAAAGTCTACCTTCTCCTGTGCTGACTGAAAATGTGATGTCAGCGTGTCCATACCTGGCACCTGGCTGCCTGGGACACCTGCAAGGCTGCCGTGGGGTGATGTGTGGTTTGAGTTTCCTCTGCATCTTTTCCTTTGGGAGGACACTCCTCTTCTTCTAGATCTGGCAGTCAAGGTGCTGTTCATCATGGGAGGGCCCTTGACTCAGGCTGGTCAATAGTGACAGAGTTTGTGCTGGAGTGGGCATGTGATCCAAAGCAGAACTCATGAAAGTCTTTTCTTGGGATTTTTACATGGATGGACCCAAAGCTGCAGAGCCCATGTAAGCGTGCTTCCCTGACTGCAAAGAGGAGGTATATGAAGTAGGAGAGAACAAGGTTACCCTGGGAAGAAGAAAACCTAAAATTAGATAGACAGATGATTGACACATACATTTGTGTATACACACACACACAGGAACCTAGAAAGAACTAATTCCTGCACTTGACAGTTCTTTTGCTTGAGCTAGTTTGTTATTACTGTTGTTATTTATTTTGGCCGTGCTACCTGGTTTGCATTAGGTCCCAGGCCAGGGACAGAACCTGTACCCCCTGTAGTGAAAGCACAGAGTCCTAACCACTGGACAACAGGGGAATTCCCTACTTGAGCTAGTTTCCATTAAACGTCTGTCACATACAAACAAAAAAAACTTGTAATCAATACAACACTTTTTGAAAAAATTTGTTTTTTAATTGAAGGATAATTTTACAGAATTTACAGAATAATACAGAATTTGGTTGTTTTCTGTCAAACATCAGCATGAATCAGCTGGCCCTGTGACTCCATCTCGTCCTCTGTCATCCCCTTCTCCTCCTACCTTCAGTCTTTCCCAGCATTAGGGCCTTTTCCCATGAGTTGGCTCTTCACATCAGGTGGCTAAAGTATTGGAGCGTCAGTTTCAGCATCAGTCCTTCCAGTGAATATTCAGGGCTAATTTCCTTTAGGATTGACTGGTTTGATCTCCTTGTGGATTAAGGGACTCTCAAGAGTCTTCTCCAACACCACAGTTCGAAAGCATCAGTTCTTCAGTACTCAACCTTTGTCCAACTCTCACACTCATACATGACTTTGACTAGATGAGCCTTTGTTGGCAAAGCAATGTCTCTGCTTTTTAACATGCCGCCCAGGTTTGTCATAGTTTTTCTTCCAAGGGGCAAGTGTCTTTTAATTTTATGGCTGCATCACCATCCACTGTGATTTTGGAGCCCAAGAAAATAAAGAAATGTAAATAGAATCCCTTTCCTTACCTACAATATCTTCCCTGGAACTTGGCACTAGGAGAAGACTGGGGGCCTTTACTGTTGACCACATCCTTCTTTTGTCTATTTAAAAACATTGACAAGACAATCTATTAAAAATATATAAACATTTTGAAAAGTTACAGCATCCACCAGCCAAATGCAACTGTTGATTTGGCCACAAGACAGTGATGATGCACAGGCTTTATTGAGTTCTGCAGCTCACTTTTTGCATTATTTAGAAACACACAAAAAATGGCTATCTTCATTGTGGTAACGACTGTATAACACTCCTCCGTGTTATATGGCAGTTTATTAAATGTTCAACATTTAAAAAAAAGAATACCTAGGTGGTTTTCTATTTTTTGTTGCTTAGTTGCTAACTAGTGTCGACTCTTTGCGACATTGTGGACAGCAGCCTGCCAGGCTCCTCTGTCCATGAGATTCTCCATGGCAAGTATATTGGAGTGGGTTGCCATTTCCTTTTCCAGGGGATCTTCCCGACCCAAGGATCAAAGCTGCATCTCCTCCACTGGTAGGTGGATTCTTTACCACTGAGCCACAAGCGAAGCCATCTTCTGCTACTTTTCTGCAAAATTTTGTTTAAATTTATTTTCAGGTAAAATGTTGGGCTACTTCCAACAAGTTCCCTGCAAACTGCACAACTGTGTTTGCCTTTGTAAATGTCATCCTTTCTGCCCTCGGAATCTTCTGCCCCTTTCCTTTTCAGTCCTTTTTTGGTTAACTCGTTTATACTTTAAAGCCCTGCTCTGACACACTGTTATTCATTTGTTCTTCTTTTATGAAGAATTTACTGAACCAAGTGCTATGCTGGGAGCTGGGGCTATGACAAGGAAGATGACATTCGTTCATTCATTCACCCAACAGGTATTTCTTGAAGGTCTAGGATCTGCCAGTGGCAGTGTTAGGTACAGGAAACCCAGTGGTGAGTAAGAGAGGTCCCTGCCCTTGTGGAGCTTAGATCCTATTGGGAGATAAAAGGCAGAATTCACTAAGGAGTGGGAAGTGTTCTCCAGTCATTTATTTCCGTCCTTCTCAATAGCTCTTTCTTACCTGTGTTTCCGACTAGACTGAGGAATGAGGAGAGAGGCTGTGTCCTTCGCTTCATTGCCTGCTGGGCAGTGCTGCGCTCCTGTGCTGAAGTGGGCACCTCTGGTGGCAAAAAAACCCCCAAAGTGGGTTTTGTCCTGTAGAGGAAAGGCAGTTTCCTCCTTCAGGAGAACCGTGTCTATGTCTGTGAGAGCTAAAAACCTCACAACCCAAACCCAAGAGAAGCTGTTTCAGGTATTCCCAAATAGTCACCTTTCCTTCCTTCGTCAAGAGCAAAGCTCATCTGATTTAGGAAAAGTGGCCTCATTCACAGCCCAAGTACACCACAGGCTCCAGGAGGAGCATGTTCAGGGGAGGGCCCAGAAAAAGTCAGGGGGAGGCTTTCTGGAAGCACTGCCCCCACTCGGAGGGGGTCTTCTAGACGGAATGTCCAGAGCGGGGGCCAGCGCTGCCGGGCAGCCAGCTTCCCTGGACCACCCTTAGAATACCAGCCCGACAGCAGCCAATTTGTGGCCTTTTCTTTACACTGTGAATTGTTAGCAGTTTCTAAATAGGCCGTTCATTTTTCCTTTTAGCACAGAAGGGTCTCAGAACTCCGAATACCATGAGGGGCCTGAATGTTTCAACTTAAAACATTCCCCAAACCGCAGCCCTCGGGTGAGATGCGGAGCTAGCCAAGGGTTTGGAGGAAAAACAACCGCCCCCACCAGCCTGGAAACCAGTGGGCACACACACAGCTGGGTCGGCTTGCTCACAGAGGCTGGGAGACAGCGTTTTTACTGGTCAGAGTTAATCCGATTAAACCACCTTCCCTTGACTTCCCTTCTGCCGGAGGAAATAAACCCAGTCTGGGGGCTGGATGCTGAGTGTGTGGGGCATGGGGCATGGGACCAGGCTGCCCAGGGTACCTGGAAAACCCAAGCCGCTGCTGCCTCACTTCTTCCTCCCCGATTGTGGGAGGAAAAAAAAAAGGAGAGAGAGAAAGAGTGAGAAGAGCTTTTGTAACATTCTCACAGGAGCATTTGATTCAGAGAGAAGCCTAATGGCGCCAAACCGCAGCTCAGACCCTGCGTGGTCGGAGGAGCAGCTCCCAAGAACACAAGAGAGGTGGCCCTGCAGCGAGGCTGGCTGGGGCACCAGCCCACCTGGGAAAGATCAGATCCTTGGAGTTGAGGCTCCCAAGGCCCCTACAGACATCCAGTGGGCAAAAGAGATCCCAGAAGGCCTAGTGGACCCATGCAGTGGGCCGCGCGGTCTCCCTGGCCGCTTTCTGGGGGAAGAGCGGCTTCGCCAAGTGCTTTGACATCTCTGTCTTGATGAAGACCCCAAGGTGGCATTTGCAAGCAAGATCTACCTAAGTCGCTGCAACTCAGGCCGCACCAGAGGGTGACGAAGACCTGGGAGAGGTCTATTCACTGCCCCTTTGCCTGCAAGCATGTAGCCTGAGGCTTCCACAGGTTTTTCGAGGATGTGAACTTCATGTTGATCGTGTGGGGGCTCTGCTGCTGGAGATCTCTCTTGGAGCCGCATCACGGGAGGAAATTCATGAGCCAGAATGAGACCCGCTGCTACCTGCGGCAGATGGCCCTTGGCTGCACCCAAACGGGCTTGTTCACCGGTACCTCAAGCTGGGCAGAGTCTTCCTAAATGAGGATCTAGAGGTGAAAATAGGAGATTTAGACTGGCAACCAAAGATGAATATTTTGGGGAGCAGAAGATCCTATCTAAATACATAATGCTTCCCTGGTGGCTCAGTGTTAATTTGCCTGCCAATGCAGGAGACCGGGGTTTGATCCCTGGGTTGGGCAGATCCCCAAGAAGAAAATGGCAATCACTCCAGTATTCTTCTCTGGGAAACCCAATGTACGGAGGAGCCAAAGAGTCGGATGCTACTTAGCGACTAAACAACAACAAACCATTCCTGAAGTGTTAAGCAAGAAAAGGCAGCGTTTCCAGGTGGTCGTGGGGTCCACTGGGTGCATCATGTTAGTAAGGGCAGCTCACCTTTGAGATCTCTTGCCTAAACCTTACTGACTTCTGGATCAAGAAGAATGAATGCAGTGTTCCCAAGCACATAACTGCCTCTTCCAGGAGATGCTGTAGACAGACCCCACTGCCCACCTGGCCGTTCATGAGCAGCTCAAGACCAGTTCTTCTGGCTACATCCCAGCCCATTCCCCATTACCTGCCCCACCATTCCACCAAGATTTTCTTTCAATCGCTCCCAGAAGACTGGACCCCAGGAACAGAAAGCCTCTTACAGTCCTCAGTAAAGGCCTGGAGAACCCTGTGCCCAAGACTCCCTGGGAGAAAGAGGAACCAGTGGTTCAGGAGACCAGAGAAGCGGTCAAGTGCCACCTTGGTGACATGTTGTATTGGCCACGTAGCATGAAGTCTTCCGAGCCCTCTGAGAGGGGGATGATGAGGCAGGAGGAGGCTGAGGATTCTGCCAGCATCTCCATCTTCTGAGTCAGCAAAGTGGGGGGACTACTTGAACAAGTGCAGCCTGGGAATCAGTCGTGTGACCGAGTGTGGGGGTGCTCTCCAATGACTGGACTCATCTCGTTCTCTAGCCTGTTGATGTCTGTCTGCGATAGATGGAGTGTGATGGCACAGTGTTCCACCTCACTGTGAATTCCCATCCCAACTGCTCCATGAAGATCATACTCCACATATTTCCAAAACTCCATGAGGGGACACTTGCTGATGGTGGGCACCCATGGGAAGGTGTTGGACTAGTCCAGCAACCCATGTACCTGATTTTGCACATGCAGCACCATCATCCTGCACTCAGTAATGGCTGGGTACAAATTGGCATCTCCCAGGACCATAGCAAACTCAGCCTGTGTCCAGCGTGGCAGCTGTCACTACAGCAACTAGAAGCTGGGTTTCCCAAGAACTGCCAGAACTTCCTGGAGGAGTGCAGCTGCTCCAAGGGTCTGACTGGTCAGCCCCACCATGTCCTTCCGTGGTCAACAAGCTGCTGAGCTCTGGCTTGGCCTCTAACTGCCTCAGAACCGCCTCACAGCTCCTCCCCTGGGACTCGTGACCCTCCTCACCCCCACCTGCACCTTGGGCCCCTATGGGTTAGCTCCCATTATGCTGGTTGTGTGTGTGTACCTGATATTCCCCCAATCCCCAAACCTGGCGGCTAAAAAGAGCTATGTCATCCTTATAAGTGGGATTTGCTATATACATTATTTTTGTACATGTTGACTTGTAGGTTCTATGGCCAGATGAATTGAATAGAATACTGCTATACAATTCAGGACTGTTTTTCTTTGGCTTTATACATGTTAAACACATGTGAATCTTTCAAAAAAGCTATGGGGAGAGCTGATTGGCTACTAGCTTTCACGTGCGCTAGCACCCGTGGAGGTGGCGTCTGGGTAGATGGGATGGCCCCCTTCGCTGGGTCTTAGCCCAGTATGTCAAGTAACAATTGTAAACAAATTCAGTGACAACACATTATTAACAAGTCCTTTGTAAAGTGCCTTTGACAAAAGGCAGTCGTCTGCTGAGAGCGGTGGGGAATCCTCTGCTGGTAGGGCCCTGAGAATGCTGAGCTGACCCTATCAAGAGGACAGGTCTCTCAGGACTGGTCTTGAGGGAAGATTATGGAACTTCTGCAACCTCCTTTGAATGATCTGCTGACTCCAGATCATCTAGCTGGCATGCAGAAAAGCTGGGAAGATAAGCGGAAACCTTGGGAAGGCAGAGAGGGGGAGAGGGAGACAGGGAGAGAGAGGGAGGGAGAGAGAAGGAAGGAGGAAGGAGAGAAGAAAAGTAAGGAACCCCCAGGGGTAAGTGCAGTGCGGGACGGGCTGCCTGGGGCTCCTTCCACGTGCTCACAGCGGCCTATGTTCACTACGAGGAGTACTTGGTGGGTTTGGTTGAGGAGGGACACATTTAGGGGAGCTGTTTCAACTGGAGGAAGGGAAGGGGAGAAGGAAGGAAGGAAGGATGGGAATACTGGAGGGAAGCTGGAGAAGGTGGCTCAGTGGTGGCCCAGGCAAAGAATGTGATCAAGCAGAGACGACGTGGCGTGCTGACCCAAGGCACATGTGTGAGTGGCAGTAAGGCTGAGTGGTTACAAGCTAGGCCTCTGGGTCAGATGACCTGATCCTGGTTCTCCCATGTATGCAGTGTGACCTTGGGCAGGTTACTCAATGTCTCTGCGGCTCAGTTTCCCCAACTATGAAGCTTCCTAGAGATTATCCGGAGGATTATGCGAGAGAACATTTAGTCTCTGTTCGGTATGTGGCAGTGACTGTTATGAGGATGGATCAGTTGGGGACCAGTTGATGGCCTTGATGTCACACTGCCCACCAGTGATGTGGATTTTGTCAGTGTTTGGTAGACTCGGCTTCTGCTAAGAAGTCCATTTCACCTGGGACTTGAGGATGGGAAATCAGCTCTGACCATGACCAAGTTTCAGTGTGTGAAGAGACTTCACTTTACCTGAATCTTCCTACTTAAAAGCAATGACCCCGTTTACTTATAGTTTGGAAAATCCGCAAGCTTTTTCCTTCCAATTTCGTGTGGGGGAGGAGGGGTGGGAATGAGGAGATGTTTGTGGCCCCTGGCAGCTGTCAGAGGGGGCCCAGGAGCAGCAGAATTCCACTGAGTCCCTAGGAGCACAAATCTTGAAGATTATGTCAAGGATAAAAGAGGGTTTAGGGTGACGATTTAAAGCTTCCCTTTCTCCTTTTTCAGGCAAGGGCCTGGGAAGGGGTGGGAGCTGAAAACAGACAGAGCCTTGTTAGTGACTTGAATTTTCACACGTAGAATGACGGAGCTTCGGAAGGGAGTTTCTGCTCCGCGTGGCCCGCTCATCCCACGCCATCTAACCTGATCTTTAAATCGGCAACTCCATTTGTATTCCAGTCTGATCATGGGAGACTCATGTCCCTGTGGGCCCCAGCCTTGGTTTGTAGCTGATGAGAAGTGTTCAGGGGAGGCTTCAGCCAACACAAAAGGGCTGTGGGGAAACCAGCCAGCCCCAGGCTCACCCCACAGCTGGGGCCCTGGGAAGCAGGGAGGTGGCAGACCAGTCTTTACAACTGCTTTTTATAGGATCCTGTCTGTGTTGGTTGTATTCAAGGCTCTCAGTTCCAGATAGGAGAGTAAACCATGAGAACTCAGTGTCAGGTCAACGACCAAGTGCCGAGCATACCAATGACCACAACTCCGGGAACAATTGGAGCAAGTGCTTGAAATTCCATCCGTGAGCCTGGCTGCCCCACATCGGGGGATGCTTATGTCTCGGGTAACATCCCCGCTGACAATTCCCAAACTCACCAGGATTCCAACCACGGCAGCCCCAATTATAACCATTATAACCCCACCCCACACTTCGGCTCTGTTCCACATAAGGTCCTGTTCTGAGTGTTTACTTGAGAGATGCTGCAGAGAAGATGAGCAGCCACTGCTTCCAGCCCCCTTGCAAAGGGGACCCGGCTCTCCTGGGGGTGGGAGCTGCCTTCCCTGAGGTTTGTCAATTTGAGGGGAAGGGGCTTCTTCCCAAGATTCTGCATATTAGCCTGAACACATCTCCCAGAGCCAGGGGCGTCCTGAGAGCTGAGGAGCAGTGGGGTGAGGAACACTGCTGGCAGGAGCAGGCTTAGGCTGCAGCTTGAGGTCAGCGATAACCTGGGGTCAGTGATGAGGGGTGAGTCTCCCGTCCAGCATGGGGGAGTTCACGAAATTCTCTTCCTTCAGAATGGCTTAAGCAAAATCCTGCCTGGACACCCGATGAGCCCTTGAGGCCTTTCCCTAGCCTGAGCTCTTCATCTTCTGGGGGTCGATTCATTCTCTTGTCCACCACCAAGAGGGACTTGCCTTTGTGTGTCCCCTGGAGTCCTCCTCATTCCTCACCTTTCCCGGTTCATTCTCATCATCATGATAGGTAGCAGAGTTGGGTGCTTCCTTTTCCAGGCTCTCGCAGCCCCTTGGAGTGTGTGGATGGACCAGCACACACTACAATTCCATAGCTCCCTGCGGGCAGGGTTCATTCTGTCCATCTTTGTTTGCTGGTGACCATCTCAGTGGCATACTGGGTGTACAAGTGGCCTGCGGACCCTCCCTGCGTCTCACAGTGGCCTGGGGAGATACCTAAAAATACCCAGCCCTGCTCCCAGAGATCCTGACTTGAGTGACCTGAGGTCTGGACATTGGTTGTGGTCTGAAAACCTCCCCAGGTGACCTAACCTGCAGCCATGCTTGAGAACCATTCCCCCAGAGTAGACCATTAATGAAAGCTTGTCTTAGATGAACCAGCAAGCTTTGCCCAAGTGATACCTTCTCTTTTGCTGTGTGTGTGTATGTGTGTGATTCTCAAGCCCTACTCACCCCTAGCATTTATTCACTGGTAACGCCATTAGTGTGAGCCATAGAACTCTTGGCAGTGGTGTTTATACACTGCCATGTGTAGAATGGATGGCTAGTGGGAAGCTGCTATATAGCACAGAGGCAGCCCAGTTCAGGGCTCTGAGATGACCTAGAGGTGGTGGGAGGGAAGCTCAAGAGGGAGGGGTTATATTTCTACATAAGCTGATTCACTTCATTGCGTAGCAGAAACTAACACAATATTGTGAAGCAATTGTGCTCCAATTAAAAAAAAAAGTTCTGGAAGGAGAGCTCCTGGCAGGCATTTCAACTCTGATGTTTGAAACAGCACTGAGCAGCTCACAGTCTTAGGAAATTCCTGCTCTAGCATGAGGAATTCTCTCTCATTCTCCAGCATCACTCCACATCTGCCAAACCTCTTCCTCACTGCTTTCTAGACAGGCGGCCACGTCTCTGAGCCTTGTGGGAAGTAGTCGCGGGCAGGTCTGAGGGGCCACGTGTGAGCCCCCAAGTGGGTTGAGCAGCCTGCAGGGAGCTGCATGTGGACAGGGTGTGTTATGCCAAATGGGAACACACACGAGATGATTGTATGAGTTTCACTCACAGCAAAAATGAGAGAAGTCAGATCACAAAACATTTGCTGAAATACCATGTGATATTGCTTACCTGTGGAATCTAAAAGACCACACAAATGAGCCTACCTATGCAAGAGAATCAGACTCACAGACTTAGAGAATAGACTTGTGTTTGTCAAGGGGTGGGGGGTGGGGGAGGGAAGGATTGGGCATTTGGGGTTAGCAGTTGCAAATTATTACATACAGGATGGATAAACAACAAAGTCCTACTGTATATAACAGGGAACTAAATTCAATATCCTGCGATAAGCCCTAATGGAAAAGAATATGAAAAAGAATGCATATACATATAACTGAATCATTTTGCTGTAACAGCAGATATTAACACAACATTCACTAAATGAAAAAAAAAAGTTTGCTGAGTCTAGTTCTATGTGCAGCTTACTGCTAAGGGCTGTGGGACTTCAGAGTACCTGTCCTCTGCGTGGGAAAGCTAGAGAAGAGGACCTCAAAATATGAGATGAAGCACAGATTTCCAAAGCTCCCAGAGCTCCAAGAGGAGTGACGTCCATTCCCTGTCAGAGCTTTGGTGTCTCAGCTGTGGCTGACGGCAGCCCCTGAGCCTAAATCAGCTGCAGCTGGTCCCTGGCACGAGGTCTCTTTTTGGATACACAAAAAAGAATAGAGGGGATATTTCCCAAATTCACAGGTACCATGTTTCTCATATTTGCTCCACTTACTTAAATTTTTTTTTTTTTTTACTATGTGTCAGATCTTGGTTGCAGCACGCAGGCTCTCTAGTTGTGGGGCGCAGGCTTAGTTGCTCTGCAGAGGCAATGTGGGATCTTAGTTCCCTGACCAGGAATTGAACCGCGTTCCCCCCTGCATTGAAAGTGTGAGTCTTAACCACTGGACTGCCAGGGACGTCCCTGCTCCAGTTAATTTTTTAAACACTGAAACATTGTTAATTCACCCTTGTTCCATTTCCTCTCCCCCCCTCCTTACTTAAGAATGAGCTTCTATAATTTCCATCTTATGTATGCCTAATCATTTTTTAAAATTCACTCTTAATATTTAGTTTTATTTATTTGGCTGCGCAGGATCTTAGTTGCAGCAAGCAAATTCTCAGTTACAGCATGTGGAATCTAGTTCCCTGACCAGAACTGAGCCTGGGGTGCCCTGCATTGGGAGTGCAATATCTCCGCCACTGTACACCAGGGAAGTCCCCCTCCCTCCTTTCTCGAATTTGGTATTTGTCTTTCCCATGTATGTTTTCCTATGCATAGTACCACATACATGGGCATCCACCCACAATATATGATATGGTATTACCAGCTTTCAAACTTTATATAAATGGCATCATACTGCATCTTCTGCATGTTTTTCACTCACTTCCCTGTTTTTGAGGTTTATCCATGCTGACCCAGGATTAAGGAAACTATTTATTCATCCATTCTCTTTTTGATGGGCTTTAAGAGTGCGTTCCATTTTTCCTGGTTAGAAATAATGCTACAACCTTGTTTGTGATGTGTATTTTGGCACACATCCGTTTCTTTCTTTCTTCTTCCCTACCTTCCTTCCTTCTCTTCCTTTTGAAGTATAGTTGAGTCACAATATTGTATTAGTTTCAGGGGTATAGCATAGTGATTCCATATTTTTGCAGATTATACTCCATTGTAGGTTATCACAAGATAATGGGCATAATTCCCCATGCTGCACACTGTCTTCTTGTTGCTTATTTATCTCACGCCCCTCCTTGCACATAGATGCTTCGCTCTCTCCTTAAATGCTGCCTCCATGACCATCACAGCTTTCAGACCTGCGAGCAGCCTGCCCAGGGCTCTGCCATGGGCTCAGTCTTCTTCAGTACCGGCAACTTGGCCCTTAGACTCTGAACTTGACCTGGTTTCTGGCCTCCACCTTGCACTTGGAGACCTAGACTTGACACCGGACTCTGTGCCTCAAGCCTCTCAGGGCTTCTGCCCCCTACCTGGCCCCTGCTGAAAGGGATGTTCTTTGGCAGGAAAGCTTGGCGTATCTTGGGTCTTAAGAGGAGATCTCATACACGTGGTCAGTTTTAACTGGACCTCAAAGGAAGCGCAATTTTCTGTAATAAGAAGAAAAGGGAGCATCTTCCTGAGGGCAATCGGGAGCCGGAGAAGGAAAATAAACATGGCAGAGTAGTACAGGGTGTGCGTGCATGCATGCTCAGACCCTTCAGTCGTGTCCGACTGTTTGTGACCCTGTGGACTGTGGCCCTCTAGGCTCCTCCGTCCATGGGATTCTCCAGGCAGGAATACTAGCGTGGGTTGTTGTGTCCTCCTCCAGGGGATCTTCCTGACCCAGGGATCGAACCCACGTCTCTTATGTCTCCTGCATTGGCAGGTGGGTTCTTGGCCACCAGGGCCACCTGGGAAGTATAGGGTGAAGCCTGGGCTAAGAGCAGTGGCTGATGGAAGCTGGGTTCTCTCCGACAGTGGGTAACATGACATGAATCTAGAAAGTTAAAGCTTCATGCTCCCCACCAGTTGACTTCGAGCTTTTGGGATGGAAAGGGTGAGTGGGCAGTGGCAGGTGACTGTGGCCGGGAAACCACATCATGAGGAGAAACTTTATCCCCTAGGGCCATCCCCGGGCCAGGCTGAGTGCGCCATGCTCACAGCTGGGACCCGTGGTCTCATTTCCCTCCAATTTGCTGAGCACTGAGATGCTATCAAATCAGTCTTCCTCTTCCCTCCACCACTCGCGTGGCACTTCCCGCCACTCCTGCTTCCAAGTAGATCTCTAGGCAAACCACCACAGGCTTCAGTCCCGCTGTGATGGGTGGGCCGGACCCTGATGTCATCTACAAGAGCTCGGGGAAGCAGACACGAGCGGTGGTCCAGCATCTTCTCTGCAGCTTGATGCCTCTGTGGCTTGAGCTTATGGGAAGCTCCCAAAGTTCCCTACAGGGGGTACCGGGAACCAGCAGGTGTATGTGTATGGGGTGCAGTGGGGACTGGGATGAGGTTAGGAAGCCCCTCAAGCTTGGAAAAGACCTTGATTCTGGGAAAGATTGAGGGTAGGAGGAGAAGGGGGGTGACAGAGGATGAGACGGTTGAGATGGGAGAGACAGGCTGATTGTTTTTGAAAGAACAAGCTTGGGTCCCAGGCTTACTCTGGGCAGAAACTTGGGCTTTTGTGGTGTCTGACAGCCCATAAAACTCAGCAGTGAATCTGAGCTTCCAGCCCCACTTGCTGTCAGGAGAAAGTCTGGTATGATTATCAACTCCTTCCCCTTGGCTGGCAGACCCCCACTCCCTCTCCCTTCACCATTCCCACCCTTATTCTCACCACCAAACCATCAGGAAATCATGAAGAAAATGTTTTCTAGAGCCAGGGAGAAGTGTGGAGAGAGGCTGGCGGGGCTGGCTGACCAGATCAATGCTTGTCAGGGGTGAACAGGTTGATGCCACAGGGAGGACAGAGCCAAGAAAATTTGCTTGTGGCTTCACACTCTGAGATTGTGTGTACATGTGCACTTCTCTCTGGTAGATCCTGGAAGGTGAGCGTGTGGGAGAGTCAATTGTTTTTGGCCTCCAGAATGTGCTAGATAGTCATGGAGTTTGAGAGTGGGGCATGAGAGAGACTCACACCTCATGAGGTACATACCTCATTTTCTTACTGTTCCTTAAATCTCCCCACCCCTGTTCCTCTTCTTGGGAGACCCCAGAGCCTGGCATCCATCATGTAAATAGCAGATGTCAGCTGAATGGAGTACTTTCGGAAAGTGAGTGGTTGTTTACTAAGCATTTACTATGGGATCTCCTCAGATCAAACCTATGAGAAAAGTGTAAGGTAAGCAGGTTCAGGAAGGTTAAGTAACTTGTCCAAGGTCTCACATCTAGGAGTGTGTGTGTGTGTGTGTGTGTGTGTGTGTGGTGGAGGGGGAGGGACGTACAAAAGATTTGAAAGGCTCATGGCATCATTTTTTATCATTGTTCATTTTTTCAGCTTCATCAAATCTATGAGGTTCTGAATTTGCAGAGGGGACAGCGAGGCTCTGAATTTGCAGACGCTGACTGTCCCTGAAAGCTGAAGGCGATGGAAACAAGGCTGGGGGCTTTCCAAGTGGGTGCTTGGTATGGTACTTTCCCTGTAAACACAGAAGGACCTGAACGTCTGTACATACAATTGGGAAGAGGACAAAAGAGTGGAGGGACAGGAAGACCCCAAGATCTTCTGTAGACCACAGCCTCGTCCCTGAGACCCAGGAAAACAGAAAGGCACAGAAAAGAACCGAGTCAGGTCAACTGTTAAAAATTATTTAATAGAAAGTCCAATGTCAAAATGTAACAATAAACAAAAATACACATGTATAAATATGTATATATAATTAGACCTGTACACTTTCTCAGACCCTTTTCAAATGAAACAGAAGCATCATCACATCTGGGTGGTCAAATCAAAAATAATATTCAAGCGACGTGGACCCACTAGTGCTGTGGGGAATCATAGTACTGCTGAAGCACTTGGAGGGGTCAAAGAATGTCAGTGGAGTGAGTTGGGGATATTGCCAAATGTCCTTTTCTTGAGACCCAGAGAGGGAAGATGAGCAACCCCATGCTCTGTACAGTGTATCTGATCTCTTAGCACCTACAGCCACTACTGTCTAGGAACAGTTCTCCTATTGGATGGGATTTTGAACTCTCGAAGCTTCTGTGGTTTGAGAGCTTGCTTGCCCTATCTCCCAGACTAGAAGCTCCTGGGGCGGGGGGGGGGGGGGGGGGAGTTGGTTTGCTTCAAGACCTTCCTATTCTGCAGGTCTGTGAGTGCCAGCACAGGGTTTGGGAAAGCGTGCCATCAAGGTGTGCTGATTTGCTCTTAAAATAGTGGTGTCCAAAGTGGCTGTGCACCTACGAGGGGGCACCCAAACCCTCAGGGGTTCAGAGAGAAAATACTAGAACCTCTTGTCTATAGTATTTTTTATCTTATTCTTTAAAAATTTCTATGCTGTGTACTTAAAAAAAAGTGCCTAATACATTAGTAGAGGAGTATATGAATATATACTTTAAATAAATTAATAAACATACGGGGGGTGCATCTTGCAAGGTTAATGCTGATAGGCATGTGTGGTCCAAAGAGATGGGCACCCACTGCTTTACAGAATCCGTGTGCACGGGGAGCCTGGGGAGGCTGCCCTGCTGGGCGCTCATGCCCCTCTGAGAAGCTTTTGCAGGTGCCCACAAAAGCAAAGCCTCAAGATTATCTCCCAGACCTGAATAAGAGCTGAGGTCTCCTGGTCCCGCTGCTCGATTTTCCTTAAATGTTAAGGCCTTATCCTTAAGAAAACACACATGCCCCTGGGAAGAGCACAGACACAGCCTTCGACCCTGGCAAGGAAGCCTTTTGATCTCTGCCGGGTGATGGAGAGGGAACTGGACCAGGGCAGACAATGGGGAGAGGATGCCCGAAGGCAGACCTGGCCAGATTCCATGACCACACCCCCGCTCAGGGGACCTTCTAGGCCTTCACTTTAAAGCAGGTGTATTTGAGGCCAAACGCTCTGTCAGTTTCCAGCATCGTGATGACCACAGGCTGAATTCTCATCAAAACGCCTAGGCGGCTGTGAAATTCGCGTGGGAACCACAAGACACAGAATTAGAAAATTCCTCTGCAAGGAGCCAGAGGAATATCTGGGAAAAGAGTAGGTGTGTGAGCTACAGTCTTTCTGAGAGTCCAGAAGGCTGGTGAACATGCCAGCCTGCAGCCAGGCCAGCAGCTGTGGGGTTTGTGCCAAGAAGGTGAGTCCCAAGCAGCCCTCGGGGCTCTTGGGGATCCCCGGGTAGAAGACCTGAGCCACTTAGCTAGGAAAACTGCCTTCAGCCCCCAGCGCCTTCAGCTTCTCAAGGAAATGATGCTACCTGCTGTGGCCTTTTCTTGAGTTTCTAGAAACCATGCTCTCCCACAGCTAGTGTTTGGATGCATCTAATTCTTTTTCTTCTTCTAACAATTTGTCTGGGGGGCAAGGGGAAGAGAAATCCAATGCTCTGAGCTCTGAAGAGGTTCTTTGGAAAGCCTAAAAGGCACCTGCAGTTGTCTGCACAGAGAGATCCTGCTGTCTCCGAGCCCCCCGGGGGGCCTCCCTGCCCCCACGAGGCTCACGGCCGCTGTTCGGGCTGGCAGGTATTTTCCACGTGCATACAGTCCATCTGTGCTCTCGTGTCTTGTTTGAATTACCCTTTCTTTGGCAGGACACAGGTGCACACGCAGACACAGCGGAGGCTCGGCCACCAGGTGGGACCCAACCCAGGGAAAGGCTGTCCCAGGGAGGCTGCCTGCGGGTAGAATGAATGAAGGCCTCATACCCAGGGTGGGGAAATCCTTGGCGGCTTCCCACGTATTTATCTTTGGGTGTACCCTCATCCTGAGCTCTAGGCCAGCCAGTTCCCAGGAGGTATTTTTAGTCTGGGTGGCTCTACAAGACAGGTCAGGATGACCTAGAGCCGTCCCCTGTATGCCTCTAAATCCAGCCTGGGGTAAAGCCCTTGAGAGCAAACAGCTCTGGGGGAGAGGACCAGGAGCTGGGGCAGGGATGGAGGATACACGGGAATAAATCGTCTCAGGAAGCATCTGTGCCCTTCCATGCTGAGGACGGGACTCCACTTACCTCTCTAGTGGGCTTCAGAGAGCCGAGCACCACCCACAGCCGCCTTATGCCCCCGGGCCGGGGTCCCTGGCTGCCTTGCCCGCGTATCTTCTCCTTCCTCAGCTCCCACTCCAGCTGCTTCTGCGCCTGCGGCCCCGACCACCCACGCTGGCCAGTCTTTCGCCTGTGTCCCATGCTGTCCCCTCAGCCTGAAGGCCCTCTGCGGTGCTTTCCCTCAGGCCTCGGACACACTCAGGCTTTGAAGTCCCTTCTTTTGGGACGCCCCCGGTTTGCAAAGCTGGGCAGATGTCCCTCTGAGATGCTCTCTTGGCACCCCATAGGAATTTCCTGCAGCACCGCCTCCCACACTGTCTTCCCCACTAATGACGGGCTCCTCGCGGGCGGGAGCTGGGTTTGGGTCATCCGTGTACTGCTGGCGATTAGCTCAGTGCCTGGAGCTAATAATGTGATGCTCCAAATGATCTGTTAAATAACTGAGTCCTCGACCCTGGGGAGTGAGTGAGTGAAAGTCGCTCACTTGTGTCTGACTCTTTGCAACCCCACGGACTATACAGTCCATGGAATTCTCCAGGCCAGAATACCGGAGTGGGCAGAGCTAATAATGTGATGCTCCAAATGATCTGTTAAATAACTGAGTCCTCGACCCTGGGGAGTGAGTGAGTGAAAGTCGCTCACTTGTGTCTGACTCTTTGCAACCCCACGGACTATACAGTCCATGGAATTCTCCAGGCCAGAATACCGGAGTGGGCAGCCTTTCCCTTCTCCAGGGGATCTTCCCAACCCAGGGATCAAACCCAGGTCTCCCACATTACAGGAGGATTCTTTACCAGTTGAGCTACCAGGGAAACTCATCAGGGAAGGCAACGCCAGAAATGCCACATCTGGGCCAACCTGGATGAAGGGGCCCGACCCCACTCCCCGTGCTGTCGTGTCCCAGTAGGCTGCAGTTGGGGCCACGCTGGCTGAGTGGGAGAGTGGGAGAAGCGCTGGGGGATTCGCCTGGGCCTGGCCCGTGTGCCGGATTGCCCAAAGCTGGAAAGACTGCTAATCAGAGTCCAGGTGGGGGAGCCCAGGTGAGTGAAAGATGCTAATGGCAGGCATCCGGGCACAGAGGGGGCGCAAGGCCAGACAACCAGCAGACTTCCATCCTCCTATTCGGGTCTCACTCAGACTTTGGAGAGTGTGATCACTAGCTTTTCCTAGTTTGGTATTATTATCATTATACTCATGATTTCTTAGATGTTATCTTAGAGATTATACAAAGCCAAATGCAGCTCTTCTTGAAGTACTTAAATGATAAAGTATGTATTTTTTCTCCATGTATCTTTCTGTGGCATGTATATGAGTGTGTTAGGAAATTGATCCAAATTTAGAGTCCTAATAAAGCAGCTGCCTGATTCTGCTCCAGGAAAATCGATACAAAAATTCAAAAATGAATTTGCGTCTGGCTCTGAATGGAAAAGCTGGCTTGCAATCGAAACTTCCCTTGCTCATTTGACTGTCAAGGGAGAAGGCTGTCGGAAGATCTGGACTGAAAAGGCAGAAACCAGGGGCTGTTCAATCACTTCTGGTCCAAGACCAGCGGTCTCCAACGTTCTAGAGCTATTTTTCAACCCGAGGGACCCTAAGGCAGTTTTGGCCGAGTTCGAGTTTGTGGTGTTTATGTTTACTGCCTCTAAGTCTTACTCAATCAGATGCATAAGCCTTGGGCTAAAAATAACCCCTGAAAAGGAAAGAAGGGAGCGTTCAGAGAAGAGAGGGAAAACAGTATTAGAATAGGGCCTTTGGTTTAGGGGTGAGTCTTGCTAAATTAAAGTGATTTTTCTCTGGCTTCCAAGAGGTAAGAGTCAGTTCCGACACCATCTTAAAGGATTTTGACAGCTACCATGTTAGAAAGAGGCAGGAATCTTGGGGACAGTTTTCATGAGAAAACAGGACATAGCACCCCCGTGACACAAGGAAACTCTTTTGATTCTTTCAAGCTAAGAAAGTGAGGGTGGAGGCAGGTCCCCTCTAGGCAGCACCTTTAACAGTTGCTATGGAGACATGAATCATCTTCTTCAGAGGTGGTTGTGCCTTTAGAAGTAAGGAGAGGAACTCCGGGGAATTCTCAGACTCTCCTGACCTTGGAACAAATTATTTAAATGCCTATCCAAGTCACTACATGACCATCTAAAACATTTAAGGTCTTGAAAGAGATTCACATCTAGTTTCAATGCTTACACCAGCCTGGGAAACACAGAGCTCCTAGTCCAAAGATCAAAAAGAGACGTCAAACCCTAGCACACAAGAAAGAATTTCAAGTTAATGGTCTAGGCATTGCCCCTCCTCCACCTTTGGAGATCAGGTTCTCTTAAACTTCTCAGAAGGTTAAGGCTTTTTACTTTCTTCAAAGGATGCATTCTGGGATGAAACAAGACTTGGGACCCAGGAAAGAAATCATGGCACTCAAAAGTCTGTTCTGGCCACATCAGATGCCTAACTGTAGACAACAGCCTTCTTTTCCAGATGCTGAAAGTATTCCAAGGAGAGAGAGATGTGTCTAAAACCCCAAAGCCTTTTCCTTCCAGGCACTAACACCCTGCTAGCCTCTCCTGGTTTGTTGTCGCTCATCAGATATGGGAAGGCCGAGAAAACACTCCCCAAGGGGAAACCATGCTGGTGATGAGCCCAGGAGAGACCCTGGAAGAGGGAGATGCCCCCAAAGGGTTGCTTTCACAGTGTTACGTTGCAAAGGGCATGATAATAATAAAATTTGGGGGAAAGCACTTGAATGACATCTTTCCTTCTTTCAACATGGGCATTTATGTTGGATAGACGCATTCTACACTTAAGATACACTACTCAGAACATGGGGGTAACTGATTCACTTCCCAGGATTATTGTGACAAGACAGTTATAAAAATGCCTAGCACAGTATCTGGCACAGAGTGAGTTTAAATAATAAATGTTAGTTCCTTTTCCTCTTTCCCTAAGATTAGATTAGATCCCAGGTAAGGTACAAGAGTCTTCTGAAAAGCATGGCATAAGTAGGGAGCCCATCCTAAGGTTTGTCACAAAAGTAAATCTATTTACCCACAAACCTCATATTCTTCCATGGCATTTCACTCTCTTCCAGAGACATACAAAAAAGTGACTGAAGTCAAGGGCATTTTCTCCCCTTGGAAAAACATGTCCATTCATTGGCAAAGGCAGTTCATAGAACTTATCCATGAAATTCCAAAGGTCGATGGCAGGCACCTGGGCTGTGTGGAAGCTGACTGCCTCACCCGGCTTCACACAAGCACCTGGGGTGGAGAGCGGGGCAGGGAGGGGAGTCCAGTAACCCACCTGTGTCCCTGAGAAGCCGCCTTCCAGCTTCGAGCCACCTTCTCATTATGCCTTTAAATGTATCTCCCCTCTCCCTGACCAGGTCTTATTCTTCTACTAGGGTTTTAAGCGACTTAGCAAAAAGTTTAATTTCTGAGAGGTACAAAGAAAGTAAGCTCTGAGCATATCTTCCAGGGGAAAGCAGATTTTATGTAAAATTATACAGTGTAATCTGATACTTGGTTTTTTTTTTTAAATGATGGAGTTGGGAGGAGGAAGGGGAGAGCCGATTGCTTTGCCTGTCATAAAAAATACATGAGTCCCAGAGTCCAAGAATCAGAGTCAGTATTTTCCTAGATTAAGAATTTGATAATTTTTCTTCCCATCAAACTGACATATTTGAGTTTCTTTTCTAAAACCGGTAGACACGGAAACGCTCTTTTAAATTCTTGCCGATGTCTAAGCAGGGCTTGTCATCAATATGCCAAGGGGCCTCATAGGCTACTGAGGTAAACTGCATAAGAGGTATAATTTCTGCTCTTAGCAGGCTTAGGGGAGAAGCTGGCCCTAAGAGAGAAGTCTCAATGAAACTGGGAGGACAAAGTTGTAAGTCACACTGGGACCGAGAGGGGGCGCCATCATCCCTGGGCCCGCTCCTGGGGGCTGCGGCTTCTGAGCCTGCGAGAGCCCCGACACGGAGGCGGAGGAGGCTGGCACGCACAGAGGCTAAAGAACCGAGGTTGCTCCTCAGTCTGGGCATCAGAGCCCGACCTCAGACCCTGGGCGCTGCAGACGCGGAGAGAGAGACCTGTCTCCCAGCAGGCCGGGGGGCGGCCGCTGCTGTGTCTGAGGGCTGACCTAGTTTTCTGTCCCCAGATTTTGTACCTTCTTTGTCCCTAAATAGACCATAACACCGCCCTGCGCTCCAGCCTGGGGCTCGGAGGCATCACTGAGGTTTAAAAGCCTCTTTTTAAGCTCCTCAGCCAGTAACAAACACGCATTCAATTGTGACAGCAGTACTCCGTGATCCCGAATCTCCGCCAACCAAAAGAAAGCTACGCACAGACTCCTGAACTTTTACAATTGGACAACTCAGAGCACAGAGGGCGTGAGTAATCCCGCAGTAAATCCTGCCGACAGTCCGCCCTGCGCACTGGCCACTAAACAGCTGGATCCTGCACCGCACCCGGCCCACGCCATTCCCTCGACCTGCTCTGTCCTAAATGCTCCTGGGTCCATCTCTCATCCTTTTTCTACCTCCCTCCGCCGGGCCCTTTCCCTCCGTCCCTCCCTCCCAGAGGCCTCAGAGATAACAGCCAGCAGAAGCACTAGCTTTCAGATTATTCTTTCATTGTATCTGAGACGATGTGCTTAACAGGTTCAGATACACAGGTGGGTGTGGGGGGCAGGGGGAAGAAAGGCAACAGGTTTTTGCGTTAGACCTTTTCAGAAGGCATAAAAAATCAAATACAAACACAGATCACTTGACAATTTTATGATTAAAACCGACAAATGGAAAACAGACAGTTTTGAGTGTTGCTAACATAATCAAGCATTTCATGCCAACCGGCTCAGCCGCCCCGTTTCTCAGATCTAAGTGTACCACGCGTGTCTGCAGGTGAAATCACTTTTGCACATCAGCGAGGTAGCCAGTGTTAAACCTGGAGGACAGAACCCAGGTGAAAAACCACTGGTTCACAGAAATGACACTTGAAACCCTCAAAAATCAGATTCCAAGGGACACGTGGTTCTGTGTATGTGTGTATCATGTCAAAATGTTAAATGTGACCATGAGAAAAATGATGTGAGCATGTTTTATCTCGGTTGAAGGTGGTGGTTTTCTGGGAAGACGCTATCCGAGACACCAAATGGAAGGCGTTCAGTGTCTGCTTCATTCTTGCTTGATAAGAGCAAGGGATCTCGGGAAAAGGTCATTCTCGGAATAGTGAACAAGTCTCCGGTGCACAAGTTTGAGGTGGGGCTCAGCAGTTCGTTTACAGTTGAGGAAAACTATTTTAGTCACTTGGCCAAAAAAACCATACAAAGGGAGGGGATGCAAAACCCTAGGCGACTTGAACTCTCCCTGCATTTTTTTCTGCTTGAAGCAGGATAAAAAGCCTGAAATTTTGGCTGCGTCTCTATTTATGTAACAACCACAGCTGCTCCCCAAAATAGCTGCCGCTGCCGGCGGAAAGAAGGAAGGGCTTTTGTTGCTAACGTTTCAGTCCGTTTTCTCTAGTGCCTGACTGAGTTTCCTTCCTCTCATGTTTGGTGTGTGCTGCTGGGTCCAAAAGGAGATCAGGAATTTCTCCCTGGACACATTAGTGGTGCCATCAGCTATATGGATGGATTTTCAAGTCAAGGCTCATCTTTGCAGCGAGATAACACTAAGCTTCCTAGTCTAGTAGGTGGCAGGTAATCTCTTGACCACCCAGAAGGTATGAACTACCCAGCTTCAGAGGGCAGTACAGTGGCTGATAGTGAGGCCTTCTGTGTTCATAAGAGAACCCCACAAAGAGAAACATACAGTGCTTTTTCTGTGTTTTATTTGTGTGTGTGTGTGTGTGTGTGTGTGTGTGTGTGGAACAAATCCAAACCTGGACTGCTGGCGTGGCATTGAACAGGGTGCCCTCCCCCAAAACTAACAAAGAGAACTCTCGTCAAAGCTATCGGACATGTTAAAAAAATACAAAAGTTATTTTCTCCTTTTGATTGCTATTTACTTGTGACAACATGTGTTAAAAATATTACTTCTGTCTTTGAGAAGAGATCATTCTCTTCATAGAATATGGAAAAATAAACTCTACCAAACCCACAGTTCACGTTCCCCACTACGGCCCGGGGCTTTGGCTTTCGCATCTCTGAAAATCATCACCAGTGTCAATGGGATACTACGTTTTCCAGGCGGCAAAGGTTTTTCACTGCACCATCCAGCGCTGCCAACAAGAGAATAGCAGTGGCAAGGCCCACGTGACATCTCGAAGGGAGAGGACTAGGAAGTAGGGTGCTCTATTTGCTGACAAAGTGAAAGGTAACGGGGTGGTTTCAGGCCCTCCTAACAAGCCGTGGGGTGTCCCCTCATCACCTCTGACCACTGCCAGCACTGTGCTCGCGTGGCGGGTTGTATATGGGATGGTAGGGAGCTATTAAGGTGCCATTGCTAGGAGGACTCAGCTTCCGCACCCAGGATCATCATAAAACATTGAGCTGGATGAATGGGAGAAGACAAGGATACATAAAAACAGTAAAATGTTTATTTTCTTAGAAAAAAAAGTGGGCAAGAGGGATTCAAAATGATTGTGATCACACTTCCGTCTGCATCTGAGCAAAACTGATGTTGCAAGCTTGATCTTTGATTAAGAGACCCAGGAAATGAAACCACCTGCTGCCCGCTCCTATGTCACTTCCAGGAGTCATGTCACGACATGCTTTGAATTGATAATAGCGTCTCTACTTCTTCTTAGCAGAGAAACTAGGCTTGCCATGGCAACCATCCCATCTCCAAAGCGCAACAATGCCAGTGAGAAGCAAGGCTCTGGACTGCTGGGGGAGGCAGGGAGGAGGGAGGGGGGAAGGAGGTGCTTGTCTTAGAAGCAGAACCAGTCTAGAACAGAAGTTGGATATCTGAGTTCACCACTACCTCATCTTTTAGAAAATAGGTTGGAGAGCATCTGTAAAACCAACAGTATCTTTAAGGTGAAATTGCAGAATTTTGCTGCAGACCTGGACACTGAGAGAAGTGAAAAGTTGCAACAAGTTTTAACTAGCAGCAACAAAGAAAGTTCGATAACAGTTTTTGTTTGTTTTTAGCAATATCCCTTTGCAAGTTCATTAAGAAACACTGTAATTTAATGGGGCATACGATACAGAACGATCTTCTTTTGCTATAGTGCTGTTCGCTGAAGAGAACCGACCTTTGCAAAGATTTCAACTGGGGTGTAACCTATTTACACAGTAGTAGCTCCCGGTTTGAGTGGTGGGATTGGTGCTATGTGATATCTTCTTCTTCCGAACAGTAATCTCGACCCTTGAGAGGAAAAGAAAAGAATAAGATGTGAATGAGAAGTTCAAAGCAGAGCTTGAGATAGTTACCTGCAATTCATCTTCTCAGTTTATGTCTCCCTGCAGTGAAACCCAGGCTTCTTCATTGACTGCTGGGCACCAGGTAAGTACACCAGGTAAATACACGAAAGTCATAAATACACATTGGCTAACTTGTAAACTGTATATACCTCATTGCTTTGAAGTTTTAGTAAGCTTCTAATAAGCCTTTGTTTTGCATTGGTAGGGCTTCCCTGATAGCTCAGTTGGTAAAGAATCCGCCTGCAATGCAGGAGACCCCAGTTCCTGATTCCTGGGTTGGGAAGATCCCCCAGAGAAGGGATAGGCTACCCACTCCAGTATTCCTGGGCTTCCCTTTTGGCTCAGCCGGTAAAGTCTGTCTGCAATGCGGATTCGATCCCTGGGTTGGGAAGATCCCCTGGAGAAGGGAAAGGCTACCCACTCTGGTATTCTGGCCTAGAGAATTCCACGGACTGTATAAGTCCATAGTCGAAAAGAGTCGGACATGACTGAGTGACTTTCACTTTCACTCTTCATTTTGTATTGGTAAGGATTTATATTACACTAGGCACAGTCAAGACTCGCCTTTCACCACATAATCACCAAATGGATGATCCACTCAGGAGACCAGTTTGTCATGAACAGGAGAAAACAAAATGAACAGTGAACAGACCCTTTCTCCTAGGGCCAGCGCTGCTAGCATTCCACAGCTGCATCTCCAGGCCCAGAACTTAGACAAAACAGGTTACTTGAAGGCTTAAGAACTACATCCAGTTGTTACTTTTGAACATATATTGTCATCTCCACAGTTAGGTCTGCGATTTAAGTTCCACATGTCCCGTCACTGACTGTCTTGGTCAAAGACCACAGGTCTGTAATCTGTAATCCCTCACAGAGCATGGGAACAAGTCTCTGCCCTGCCTGTCTCACAGATAAGGATTTTGTATAAAGTCACGTATCTATACTATTTATATCTTTGACCACTTCCTTTCTTTCTTTTAAGAAAAAAAAAAAAAGAGGAATGTATTGGAGAGATACAAGGGTAGCCCAAAGAACAAGAAGCTCAGTAACCAAGGTTGGGAGGGATACATGTAGGATGACATGGACGTTGCCTCCTGAGAGAGGCTATTAATGTGACCGAGTTCCAGTTACTTTCAGCCTGTGTTTCTGTTTGTTGTTTCCGATTTCCTGGAGTGACAATCATACTGACTCAACAGGACTTAGCCCTTGACCCCTGGATCACAGTGGTGTAAACAGCTAACATCATTCGATGCTCAAATTTGGTGAGTACATGTTGGGTACCATATTTAGCACTTTTCAAGTACCACTGTGGTGGCTTATTCTGCCACCACAGCCCTAGGTCTTATGTACTGTCCCATCTCCCATTTCTCAGATGAGAACAACAAAGCCCAGAGACGCCCAGAAGTTTTCCAAAGTCATAAAGCTTTTATCCAACATCCAGTCTCTGGCAGGTCATGTATACATCTTTAACTTTCTTATAGGTGGTAGTTGGGGTTTGGTCTCTGCAAACATCCTGTGCTAATATCTTAGGGTTTTGTATAAGTGATCATAGGCCACGTCTTCTTTTCAACAGTCCTGACTGTCTAAAGTGCTTCTCATCCAAGCCTCCCCATGACCTAGACAAGGATGGGAGAAACATGTGGGCAGGGGCTTGACCATGGCTAGGGGCTAGGGCTTAGCAGCAGTGGGGAGAGATGGAGCTCTTTCAATTAATTAAATTATTAGTATTATTTTGGCTGTACTGTGTGGTATATAGGATCTTAGTTCCCTAACTAGGGATTGAACCCATGCCCCCTGCATTGGGAACTCAGAATCTTAACCACTGGACCACTAGGGAAGTCCCAACCTCTTTCTTTTAAAATATACACTACATTTTTCAATTTGTGGGGGAAACAAGTTCCTTTAAAAATGAAACTTTCTAAATACCTACAAAAGATAAAAAATTCTAAATTATTTAATAATTAGAAAAATTTCTAAATTTCCTAAATAATTATTTCTAAATAAGTCTAAATCAATAGACTTATTCCTAAACATATCTAAAACATAAAGAAAATAATAAGTTTGCATACAGCTATTTCTCAAATGCATGGTTTGTTTCTTTGTCACAGTATCTGTTTGGAAGTAGCTCACATTCTCTTAATATTTCAGCATCATCATAGTGCACAACTCTATCACTTGGCTGGGTGGTCATCCTGGCTTTGTGACACTAGCTCTGGGATCCTGATCTCCCTATCTCCCTGCGTCTCACTTTCCTCATTTGTGAAACAAAGGTAACAACGGTACCAACTTCACCTGGCTTCTGAAGATTAAATGAGTTAATAATACAGTGATTCAGTCCTGCCTGGCACATAATTTTATACATATGGTATGTGTCGCACACAAATACACGCGTGTTTGATAAATAAGGAAGTGTTCCCACATGACGAAGTCTTCAGGGCCTGTGAATGCAGGAGGGTGGCCTGTCCCCACGCTAACTGGCCCCAGATGGCTTGTTTTCTTTGGATGGTTCACCAGTGAGCAGACTTTTGGTTTCTTCTATTACACTACCAATTCTCACCCTTGCTCCTGGCAGAGTTTTTGAGCCTGGTGTCATCTCTAGGCTTGTTCTACTCGCTGTATAAAAACATCTCCCGGGCAAGGTGACCAATCCCGACAAAAGAAGCGTGCACTCGGCAGTCTTCTTCCCGACCCCTCCCTGGTGACACTGCCCCGCAGATGCCAGCTGACGTCTTGGCCCCAGCCACCCTGGAGGCAGGCCCTGAGCCACACGATGGGGAGCTAGGGAGTCCTCATGGACCCTGAACGTGGGGGGTTTATTCTCCTTGTGGGAAATGGGACACACCCACACCTATCAGAAACAACTCGCCAGGCTCCGAGAGTAGACCTGTGGGTGGGTGCTGGGTGGGTGGAGGGGAAATGTGGGCTTGTGGCGTTTCCATGGAGGTTTTATTAGGGAAGGAAAGATGACTTTCCCCGTGTATGTGTGGACACGTACACTGCTATGTGACACTGGGCACATCACTGGGCTTCGACACTCTGGGGATAATCATGGTATCTGTCTCACTGGGTTGTGATCAGGATCAATGGGAAAAATATAGTACCTACAGGTGGTCAGTAACTGTCAGCTGCTTCTATTATTACTACTGTTGCTGCTGAACCCCGTGTTTGTTCAGGCCGTGGCAGGATATCAGGGACCACCTTCCTTGTGGCTGATGGGGGGTGTGAACTGTTGTCACAAATGGTAATCTGCCAGGTGTCGGGGAACCCTTCCTCCCACCTCAGTCTTGTACCCCAGATGGACCAGAACTCCAATAAAGCTTCTATGGCAGACACCTAGGTCCCGTCCCTTCTTACAAAGCCTTAGAGCAAAGGCCCAGCCGGCCAATGTGGGGTTCCTCATCCACAAGGAAGGACTTGGATGCAATGATAGACAGACAGACAGACAGACACACATGAACTAGTGTACTCAATGATAAAGCAGTCTCCAACTCTGTAGAGTTACAGGGTTATGCAGAGGAAATGTTTCAGACCCTCCAGGATTACTGTTACCATAAGAAAGTGCCCTCTTTTAAGGGGTTGGGGGAAGAAAGGATTATTATGCGATTACATAAAATCATGTATGTGAAATTTTGAAAATTGTAAAGCACTTGAGAATTGAAAGAATCTAACATTCTATACTTAGGTTGGCTTAAAGCTTAACATTCAGAAAACTAAGATCATGGCATCTGGTCCTATCACCTCATGGGAAATAGATGGGGAAACAGTGGAAACAGTGTCAGACTTTATTTTTCTGGGCTCCAAAATCACTGCAGATGGTGACTGCAACCATGAAATTAAAAGACACTTACTTCTTGGAAGGAAAGTTATAACCAACCTAGATAGCATATTAAAAAGCAGAGACATTACTTTGCCAACAAAGGTCCATCTGGTCAAGGGTATGGTTTTTCCAGTGGTCATGTATGGATGTGAGAGTTGGACTGTGAAGAAAGTTGAGTGCTGAAAAATTAATGCTTTTGAACTGTTGGAGAAGACTCTTGAGAGTCCCTTGGCCTGCAAGGAGATCCAACCAGTCCATCCTGAAGGAGATAAGTCCTGGGTGTTCATTGGAAGGACTGATGCTGAAGCTGAAACTCCAATACTTTGGCCACCTCATGCGAAGAGCTGACTCATTGAAAAAGACCCTGATGCTGGAAGGGGTTGGGGGCAGGAGGAGAAGGGGACGACAGAGGATGAGATGGTTGGATGGCGCCACCAACGCGATGGGCATGAGTTTGAATAAACTCCAGGAGTTGGTGGTGGACAGGGAGGCCTGGCGTGCTGCGATTCCTGGGGTCGCAAAGAGTCGGACTGAACATTCTATACAAAAAAGAATGTGCCCCCTTTTGAGGGACAAATCTCTGTAAACCCTCTGTGTCAACCCCGAACAGCAACTTTCATTTTCCAAGCATTTGCTTCTCTGAAATTATTATTATGACTGTGAGAAGGAGAAAAAAAATTGCATCAGCCTCCTTACAGACACTATTTCATTGGTGATTCACACCAACCCTGCAAAGTAGGTAGGAGTCCCATGCCTGTTACTTGTGGGAAAATCTCAGTGAAGACCAGAACAGGGCTAATCCTTGCCTCTTTTGTTAATGATTATAGTGAATGGATGATTAAATTAAATTCAAATCAGTTTTATTTTTGTTATTTCCACCTGTCAGCAGTTCTGAGAACCAATTATTTTATGAATAGAAAACTTGAAAATAAAAAATGTGGAGAGTAAGCATTCCCATATGGCCAAGTGTCATTTTAAGGGGAACCTGAGAAAACTTATGGAGGCAGCCCCATCTCAGCATCACAGGGGACCCCACCTACCCACTGGCTCTACCGGGCAAAATAGGGAGGCTTGTTACTGTAACGTGACTTCACGTCTCACTTGAAGTCTGGAGTTTTAAAGAACTGTGCTAAAGAGGGAACCTTAGAACCTTCAGCCGTTGAAGGCAGGAAGCAGGAGTGAGCTGGGTGTGGGAGCTTCACAGCAATTCTCTCAGCCTGAAGCATGCCCTTTCCCCTCAAAGGGACGACAAAATGGAAACCTTTGTAGAGACGCTTTATACAGCCAGAATTAGGGGCTGTTAGACACAATTCCGTCCTTGTGCAAAGGACACAGTGAAAGCTACAGAGCCAGGTCCCCACGAGGCCCCCACAAGCATGAATGGAAACTCATGATGATGCTGACAACGAGGGGCTGTGTGAAGAGGCAGAGTCTGTGGTACAGACTCAAAAACATCTTAGGAGGTTTTGCCTACCGTGGCTCAGATGGTAAAGAACCTGCCTTCAGTGCAGGAGACCCAGGTTCGATCCCTGGGTTGGGAGGATCCTGTGGAGAAGGGAATGGCTACCCACTCCAGTATCCCTGCCTGGAGAACTCCACGGGCAGAGGAGCCTGGTGGGTTACAGTCCATGGGGTTGCAAAGAGTCAGACACGGCTGAGCGACCAACACTTTCCCTGGCCACACCCTTACTCCGTGTAGTTTCCATGTCCTCTTCAATTGTACGCATGATTTTCTTGGAAACTGGAAGTTTATGTCAACTCCTACATTTCTAAGGTTCTAGGATAAGGATTTTCTACTTGTTGAAAGGTCTAGTCTTACAATGAACAATACTGCAGTGCAGTGAAGGAAAGGGCATTGCCATGATGTTATATTCTGCTAGTTTAAAGAGGACCAGCTCAGAGAGCAACTTCAAATAAAGGAATTATTCCTCCAAAGTGCCTACTGTACTTTTTCTCCTCAAGTTAAGTAGGCAAATAGGCTAGGGCTGGCAGTCAAGTTTCCGGTGTGAGTTCATCACAGAAGTCTCTAATGCTTCTCTGTAGACATGTGTGCATTTGGCCTAATCCATACACACTGAGCTTGTAACAGACAGCTGTGAACTGAGTATTTCCCCAGTGGGGCAGTCTGGGCCGAGATGAAAGTTCCCGAGAAGAAGCAGTGAGCGTGTCTTCCCATCTGTAAAATGGGGACAGGAGGACCTAGCTTGCAGTACTGTTGTGAGACTCAGTAGTCATTACACACAGGTGATCAGCAAAGCTTGGCACATGGGAATTAATAAATTATAGCTCTTATGATGATACTGAAAAATGAGATCAACAGATCCAACTGTTAATAAACTGACTATGTGAGAAATTGGGCTCACCGCTGAATCACTTCTCTGCATTCAGGGCCTCACACAAGTGGCGCCTCTGGGCCTGGGTGCTTGTCCTTCCTTCTTCTTCCGGGTTGACTCCTCCTGCCCTCAGCCCTCACCCCATCCATTACTTTGCATTGTCTAGACCGCTGCTCAAATGTTACCTCATTGTCTTCACTGAGCTCGTAATATAAAACAGCTCTTCTTACTCTGCTTCATTTTTACTTACCAGTTCAGTTCAGTCGCTCAGTTGTGTCCGATTCTTTATGACCCCATGGACCACAGCATGCCAGGCCTCCCTATCCATCACTAACTCCCGGAGTCTACTCAAACTCATCTCCATTGAGTCAGTGATGCCATCCAACCATCTCATCCTCTGTCATCCCCTTCTTCTCCTGCCCTCAATCTTTCCTAGCATCAGGTTCTTTTCAAATGGGTCAGCTCTTCGCATGAGGTGGACAAGGGATTGAAGTTTCAGCTTCAGCATCAGTCCTTCCAATGAACACCCAGGACTGATCTCCTTTAGGATGGACTGGCTGGATCTCCTTGAAGTCCAAGGGACTCTCAAGAGTCTTCTCCAACATCACAGTTCAAAAGCATCAATTGATGAATTGATTTTTACTTATATTACCTATCTTTACTTGACATTATAAATATATGAATTTGTTTCTTTACTGACTGTCTTCCCCTTGAATAGAAGTATCCAGTGGCAGAAACTGTTTTCTGCACTGCTGCATCCCCAGAGCTTAGATGAGCGCCAGTGACATATTAGATGCTCAATAAAATTTGTTGAATAAATGAAAGCAAGCACAGTATCTACAGAGATCTGAGATTCTGGAGTTGGAAGGGGACCTGGAGGTCTTCCTCTCTGACCTGACACCTAACATGGAACAGAACTCCAGGGACCACATTATGGGCAGGGAGCCTCCTCTTTTTCACTAGAATATGTCAGATACTTGCCCAAGCTGCCCATGAAAGTGTTCAAGAGCTGAGTCCAAACGCTGCCTCCCTGTAACTCTCACAGAAAGGCGTATTCGGGGCCTTAGCAACAGGAGGCTAGGTCCACCCAGACTGAGAGCATCCCCTGGTCCGTCCACCCAGACTGAGAGCATCCCCTGGTCCATTACCTGCGAGTAATAGGGTTTCCTCCCAGGTCTCCCTCTCTTACATATGTGTCAGTTTCCTCATTCTCTAAGTGCACCCATCAAAAAAATCACTGGCACAGTGATAACCTTGTAATACGGCCTAAAATAGGTAAGAATTAAGTATTTGACAAAGGAGGTCACCAGAAGTGACAGATTCCAAGAGAAATGATGTGTTAATTCTTAACAAGACAAAACAGAACATAAAACTGAACTTCTGTCAAAGCTCTTGAGAGGGAAATAACTCTTAGCCTCAAAGGCATGGACAAAGATCACAAAGAAAAATAAAACGATGGACATATTTGATCACATAAAAATGAACCTTTGCATATATCAAAAAAAGAATAAAATAAAAAGGCAAACCTCAGTGGGGAAAATACCAGCAGCATATAATATGTAAATGACAAGTTATATGAGAAGCTCATACCAATAAAAACTTAACTTAAGAGGATCTCAGTAAGAGGGAAGAACACAAAGTGGAAATTCATTCAGAACAAATAAAGTCTGTAAACACACAAATAAAAAAATGGTCTGTTTCAGTCATCAAAAAATACAAAGGAAAACAATTAGATACTATTTAAAAATTCTTGAGAGTGCACAATGAAATGCAACTCTACAGCCTTGTAAAATGGTATGGCTGCTTTGGAAAATAGTTTGTAATATGTATAATGAGTCATAAAATTGTTCATACCCTTATTACAGCAATCATTGCTATTGTTAATTAATAGCAATGATAAAATCCTAGATACATGTTTTTAAAAATATACAGATTGGTTTCCCTGAGGCTGGAGGTCGGAAAGGGGACTGGCTGTAAGCAGGCAGGAGGGATCTTACTGATGTGATGGAAATGTTCTAAAAGTGAGTTGTACTGATAGTCATACAGTTTGGTAAACTTACTAAAAATCAAAGGGCTTCCCTGGCGGCTCAGACCATAAAGAGTTTGCCTGCAGTTTGGGACACCCGGGTTTGATCCCTCGGTTGGGAAGATCCCCTGGAGGAGGGCGTGGCAACCCACTCCAGTATTCTTGTCTTGAGAATCCCCATGGACGGAGAAGCCTGATGGGCTACAGTCCATGTGGTCGCAGAGTCGGACACGACTGAGCAACTAAACACAGCCCAGCAAGAGAAGGTGGAGGAGGAGGGAGTCTGAGAGCGGAGCCCCCACCTACACTTAGCAGTTACTGAGTCTTACGATCATGTTTCAACATCACCAAGAGCTTTAGGGAGACTTGGTCTTTTCCCCTCTCGGTGGTCCTTCCATGCCACCACCGTGCCTGATAGAAACTGTAGCCCAAGTGTTTGTTTCCCTTACTCAGGGTGCAGAACAGAGCATGTCTCTTATTCATCTTTGGTTTTTACCTTGCTGATAAAGTGGAAGACTTCACTGGGAAGGGCCACCTGGGGAGAGCAGCAGAGTAAGGGAACCTAGGGGGACTGCACTCTCATCTTTGTCTTTTTGAACAGTTAATGGAATCCTTGTGCAGTTCAGAGAAGTTTGCTTTAACAAGGCTTATTTTTGTATGGAAGCACGCATGGTTAGGGCTTCCCTGGTAGCTCCTATGGTAAAGAATCTGCCTGCAGAGCAGGAGACCCTGGTTTGATTCTTGGGTTGGGAAGAGCCTCTGGAGGAGGGCATGGCAACCCACTCTAGTATTCTTGCCTGGAGAATCCCATGGACAGAGGAGCCTGGCGGGCTACAGTCCGTGGGGTCACAAAGAGTCGGACATGATTGTAGCGACTTGGCATAGCACAGCACATGCATTGTTAAGCTCATCATAAAGCAGGCTACCTGACAAATGAAGAATTTCTCCTCCTCTCCCCATACCTCTCTGAAGGACACTGGGAACCTCTGTAGGTTTCCGGCCTGTGCATTATGTTAACTCTCTTACCTCCTGCCTGCTTCCTTTACATGATTCATCTTCCTCCTCTCTCTTCCTAATCGTGGGCTTACTGAGTTTCTGCTTCTTGACTCAGTCATCCTTCTTTGGAAGCCTTCTACCCTGCACGGGGTGATGGTCTGGCTTTCTGGGCACTAAAGAATGTCTTGATTAACGAAGCACAATTGCCCCAGCTGAATTGTGGTGCAGAATTTAATGGGCCATCCTGATTCTCTGTCCATCAAACACCTTTTCCCACCAACATTTTCCCATGTATCACCATCTAGCAGCAACTTTGATTCTAAGTTTCTGTGGGAATCTTTACATTTAAGCTCCGTCCTTGAACCAAGAATACAGGGCCATGAAAGCTGCATTCCACAGCTTGAGCATCTGTGAACTACCAGGCAGAATCCAGAACAAAGATGATGCAGAGGAGACGGGAAAAGGGTGGAAAAGTGAAATGAAGGACACCTCCAGGGGCTGCTGTTCACTCCTCCTCCTGTAGGGCTGTGGGCCAGGAGTAAATGCCTCACCCCCATCTCTTCCTTGGGGCTGCAAGTGTCAGAGTCTCTTCAACCAGGGAGTGTTTCAGCAGCATTTTCATTTACAGCCTAACAGCAATTTATAACAAGTTTTGAGGTAATGCTGGAGAAAAGCAGACATAATTAGCTGCGCTGTTGAGGTCTCCTCCCCCGGCTTATTTCATTAGAAAAATCAATCGAGGCATTAATGGCCATGCCTGTTTCTAATGAGCATTATTCTAATTAGACTCGCGCATTGTTGTTATTTCAGTTGGAAAAAGATCTCGTTAGTAATGAATGGGAGGAGTATGACAGCCTCTGACTGTTTCTTTGACCATATATAGGAATGATTACCATGATAACAAGCACAGTGATAAGAATCCGAATAGACTGACCTTTTCATTTCCAAGAGAGAATGTATTAACTAAACAGCTTTAAAACCCCCATGAAGTATTTATTGGGCTTCCCAAGAGGCTCAGTGGTAAAGAAACCACCTGCCAATGCAGAAGACTCAGAGACTCGGGTTTGATCCCTGGGTCAGGAAGATCGCTTGAAATGGCAACCCACTCCAGTATTCCTGTCTGGGAAATCCTAAGATCAGAGGAGCCTGGTGGGTTACAGTCCATGGGGTCACAAAGAGTTGGACATGACTCTTTGGAGCAATTGAGCAAGCACGCATGAAGTGTTTCTTAAACCCGGATCTTCATTCTACTGGCAAAAAGAAGATTTTAGAAGCTGTAAGGGACCTATTTCTCAAGTTTTGTTGGATGCTGGCACTCAGGTGACTTCAATGATGTTCCTTTCCCCATGAGGAGGTGAGCGGGACTAAGGATAGAAAAGCAAGGATACAGAACTTGGGATGCCATGTCCCTGGGCCATGTCTTAAACCAGGGTTTGGAGACTTTCTCTGTGAAGGGCCAAACAGTAAATACTCTAGGCTTTGCATTCCAAAGGGTCTCTGATGCAACTCTACTGCAGCTATAAGCATGAAGGCAGTCATAAATGTAAAAGAAGATAAAAGTAAAAGAAAGAGCATGGTTGTGTTCCAGTAAAACTTCATTTGTTAGACACTGAAGTTGAAATTTCACATAATGTTTCACATATCAGAAAATATTATTCTGCATTTTGTTTCCCTCAACCATTTAAACACATAAAAACCATGCTTGTCTGGCAGGCTAGATTTGGCTCATGGGCTGTATTCTGCCCACTCTTGTCACAGAAAATACAATTATCATCAGTGGGTTCAGAGGCCCTCTTCCTAAGAGCTCAAACAGCAGATATGATTTTCATCTTAAGAATGATTTCTCTCCAGATGGGGCCAGACTTCTCCAAAAGGCCATTTTATAAAATTGTTCTTATTTTAAAAGTAAGAAAACCATCAATCAAAATTGAAATTGAAATTAAAAAAATTTCTTGGAACCTCATCTTCCTAATAAATCAGAACGCTTTCAAGTTTCACTTTAATCTTTGACCATATGTGTGCCATTTTTATATGGTTTCAGTCCTATGATAGACACAATTTAAAATTTTTTTCACTTAATATTATAAAAATTTCCCGTTATACCTGATTCCTCACAATGATAAAATAAAACACTATAAAAGTTTGTGGTATTTTTGCAGATGATTTCCAGGTCACTTGACGGATTTAATTCAAAGAGATGTCTTCAATTAGTCTATTCTCATGTATTAAAAAAAGTTAAGATTTCAATACCACCCCCTTGCCCCTCGCCAGGAGAATGTACTTGGTGGACTGGAGCCTCATGGGTTCCCTCTGGGATTCATTTCCTGTAGGACACGAAGCCTCATACGTCTCCTTTAAGACTCACTTCCTTCAGGACAATGGCTTTAGTAAGTCTGGGATTTCAACCCATATGCCTTAAAATTTTTTGTTTTTTTAATTTATTTATTTGACTGTACTGGGTCTTAGCTGCAGCACACGGGGTCTTCCATCTCTGTTGAGGCATGCAGAATCTTTAGTTGTGGTATGGCACGTGGAATTTAGTTCCTTACCAGGGATAGAACCTCCCTGCATTGGGAGCAGAGCCTTAGCCATTGGACCCCTATATGCCTCTTAAAAAAGATGTGCCTTCCAGACAAACTTTAGAGCTCTTTGTTCTGAAAAAATTGCTCATAGCCTAGAATTTGTTTTGAACATGGCTAGAGGTTTGGGGAGCTACACACATACCTCCTTTCCTTACAGTTTTTAACTGAGAGCAGCTGGTCAATGAGAATCAGAGTTCTTGATGGATTAGAGGACCCAGCAACCTTTCCTCATCCCCTCGCCTACCTCCGGTTCCCCACGGAGGCCTAACGGATGGTGACTGGTCCACCCAGTCACAGATGGAGAGAGTGGACAATGTGGGGTTTGCCCCTCTTCCTGCTCCATGGGCTAGCCAACCAGAGACAGGAGAGTGGGACAAGCTGGTCCTTTCCTTCCTCCCGATAAAGGTGACAAAAGGCATAGGAGGCAGAATTTCAGAATAGGAAGCACATGCATTTGGCCAGGAAGAGGGCTGCAGCTATGGATGGGCGGTCCCCACCCGCAGAAGGCACCGGGCAGTGAACGAGCCAGATGCAAGGGAGAGAAGGCTTGGAGCGCGGTGGGGAGCGGGTGTCCTGGGCCCGCGGCTGGGGAGAACCCGTTCTAACCCAGGCCTTCTGCTAGGTTCGAGGGAAACAAACACGAACGAGATCCAGTGTTCATCCTTAGGGTGCCGTCTGTGTAATGCTTCGAGTCCTTTTCGAGATTCTTAAATAAAACATGAGCAGTTACAGAGGGTGGCACTCTCCTCTCTGTGTCCCCGAGTGTTCTCTGCAATGTCCCTGGCTGCTAAAGGCGAAGAGTGGAAAAGCCATGGGGAGGAAGGGAAATGGACAGCCGAGGCAGAGGAGGGAAGGAGAAGCCAAAAGGGAACAAGGCAAGAAAGCGACTTGAGCCTGAGTCGCTGTCTCCCGGCTGGGTGGCTTCTCGGGCTGCCTTCCCTTGCACGCCCGGCAAAATGGCACCATTCACCAGCTGTGCCCCACGTTGCCACTGGGTTCAGAGCACTGTCAGCCTCACCGCATTCATAAAAATGGCATGGCTTTTGTCTGCATTCTTGCACTTCCTTGTTCTGGAACCTGCACTCTTCTCTCCTTTGCTACTCCCTCAGGTGCCAGGCCCATAGAACCTCGAGAATTCTCTGAAAATCAAGCCCTCCAGAGAAAAAGAAAGTGAGCAGAGACTGGTTGTGCTGTATTTCTTCTAAGCTTGCCGCCCGCTTTATTTTCCTTGGCTGCATCCCCCATGACTAGTAGCTACCTGGGATGCTGGGGGACGCGGGGATCCTCAGAGCCCACGGTGTGCATACACATCACCAGTGGTTCCTGCATGATGTTACCATCGTGACTAAGCAGGTGGCGCTAGTGGTAAAGAACCCGCTTGCCAATGCAGGAGATGTAAGAGATGCAGGTTCGATCCCTGGGTGGGGAAGATCCCCTGGAGAAGGAAATGGCAACCCACTCTTGCACTCTTGTCTGGAGAATCCCACGGACAGAGGAGCCTGATGGGCTACAGTCCATGGGGTTGCAAAGAGTTGGACATAATTGAAGTGACAGCATGCATGCACGTACGCAGTACATTTCAACTTGAATTCAATTAAGAAGTCACCTGCATAAAGCTATGCAGTAGGGAGAGAAACAAACAGGGCTGAGTCACGTCCTTACCGTTGTAATTACAGCTTTAATTTGGCTGATGAATGAGGCAAGATGCATACAGGGGAGAGAGTAGGCGAGGCGGAGGATGAAGGGGAAGGAGACACGGGAAAGGTTTGGTTATTAGCAAAAGCAGGTCCCTGTGGTTTTTCCTGTGGAGCAAGGAATAATGCAATGAGATCGGCAGCCCAGCCCACTTCCAAAATACTCAGGCCGTCAAGAGCATCTCCTCGCCAGTGCTGCAGGTCCGAGTTGTTACCAAGATTGGCAAGTTGGGTGGGAGGGACAAGCTATGACTTCATCTGTACACATGGGCAGGCCGGGTGACATTGTTCACGATTTGATAAAACAGTCCCATGTTTCTCATCACTGGTGGGCACTGAGGAAACCTTTAAATGCACCACCTGAAAGTAAAACCTATCATCACCTGCAGGTGCCAAACATTATCTTCGATTCTATAGCAGCTCTGAGGTTAAACTCTCTACTACAGGAAGAGTTTATACAGAGAACCCCAAATCACAGTTCATAATTACACACAAGTCAGTCTCTTCACCAGATGGAAAGCAAACACCTTTTGATCTGCGACATACTGATTCATAACGGAGTTCTGACATAATATTAAGAAAAGGAGCCCTTGAAATAAATTTAGAAATGCAGACTTATCATGATCTTTCTCACCAACTAGTTCTGGTGCCAAGGAACTCAGGTCATTTCAGGAACCCAAAGGTTTTCTGAGTATAAATGATTTTGCAGTAGATGTAGAGGTCTACAGATAAGCATCTTTAAAAATCAGCTGATTTAAAATCCACACGCTGCTCTTTCTCAGACATTTCCTCAAAATGTCACATTGAATAATTCCGGTCAACAGAGGCAGACTCTTAAAACTGTACAGAATATGTGAAGTACAGCAGCACGCTGATGGCTCAGCCATGGGCGGGGGTGGTGAAGTACTATGAGCTATTTTCAAAGAGGAGAAGGGAGAAGAGAAAGCAAGCAGACAGGGTTGTGTTGGAATTAATCTGTGCTTGGTTTCCTAATTTTCTTTTAAGTCAGAGATACACATGAATAAGACGAGACGCTGATGAGACTCGTGGGTGCTCGTGGGTGTCATCGGGCCCTGGATCTGAGCAAAGCATACCAGTGAAATGCACAGGTTCTTTGCCTGGGGATCAAGGATGGGCTCTGCAGAGTTATATACTCTAAAGTTTTACTTCAGAATGTTGTGTATATGATAGCATGTGCCTTTTTATAGGGAGTGTTTTTATAACTTTAACAAAATTCCAAAAAGATACCCATGATACAAAGCTTAAGATGCCTTGCATGAGGAAAACGAACGAGATGCAAATAGCTCTGTGCCGAGACATTCTTTATTTAATATTCAGGGTTCTCTTTGAGAAGGCAAAAGATTTCCCAGTCATTGGCTGTTCTTAAATCTTCCTAAAGCAAAATATAAATCTCTGTGTTTGCCTGGAAAAGATACTCTTAAGGCAGATACTTTAAAAATGTATTTACTTTTTCTTCTTCTTACAAGTAAATTTAAATGTATTGTAGAAAGCGTATATTAAAATCTGATATAATCTGTCTTTGGTATCACATTCAAAAACTCCTCCACAGGGCCACGTTTTAATAATCTAGATCTCTTCTTTCTCTTCTGATTATACTGAAAGACAAGTTTAAAATCATTATCTTCCTCTGCAGTGAACTGTCATTTTCTTTAAGATGCAAAACTAGGCAAATGTCATCACTTTACATAAGATTCAAGAGCCTGCGAATTGTCAGACACAACTACAGACTGTCATAGAATAACAGGTAGGTATTTGAGTAAAAAATAATGAGGTAAAGATAAATGAGGTGCTCTCATTGTTTCACAGGATTTTTACTTTCTGAAAGGAAAAGGAAATGTAGATCAGAGGTTATAATGCTCTTTTGAACTCTCATTGCTCTCCTGGTAAAACTCTCTCCCATGGTCATCTTCTGATGCAGCTCACTGTCTTCGCTTTCCTCATGCCTGCACAGTGAAATGGTGTCACGTGGCCAGATGTCCCAACTGCCTGGTTCGTAGACCTCAGGTTTCAGCACTTGACTCCTGAAACATCTGCATTCAATAAAGGAACACCTGACTCATGGTGATAATGGAGGTAGGGGTGCTGGATGAAGGACTCCCCCATGGTTAAAATAATTACCTTTTCAAAGAAGTCTGCTTTTAGAACTGAGCTCCTCAAGGCAAGGGGCTGTTTCCTACTTATTTTGTATCTCCCCATTTCCTGTTTTTCTATCCTGAGTCATTGCATAATGCCTGGTACTCATAAATGCTAAATAATTAATTCATTTTTGCTACTTGCTTTTCTTTGCCACCGATAACTCCTTACAACACTGCTTGCCCAGTTGTGGGCAAAAGTAAGCTGCGGCCCGACACCATGATTATTTCTGAAGTAGCGTGTGTGTGTGCGAGCCCGCTCAGCTGTGTCCGACTCTTTGAGACCCCATGTAGCCCGCCGGGGTCCTCGACCATGGGATTTTCCAGGCAAGAATGCTGGCGTGGGTTGCCATTTCCTCCTCCAGGGGATCTGCCTGATCCGTGTCTCTTGCGTCTCCTGCATTGGCGGGTGGATTCTTTACCACTATGCCACTCGGGAAGTAGAGTCGTCCATACTAAATTTCACGATAAATATTAAATAATCCAGTCATCTTTGTTTCCTTGTATCAATGGTACTTTTGCATATACCTTGAGGAGACAGACCAGAGATTTCTTTTGGTATGGAGAGGACAGCTGAAAGGTATCATGCCCTGGAGACATTCACTAAATACAAAGGATGAATCAAGGAAGGGCAGGTTTAAATCACTACAGATTCACTTGGCTTTGCTTCTTAACAATTTAAGGAAGAAAAAAGGAATCCAGAGAAAACTTAAAATCTCAAAAATCAAGCCCTTTCAGAATGACTCCAATTTTCAGCATGAAGCTCTGAGTTTAATTTTTTAAGTCAACCCTGTAAAACAAACAAATGTAGTGCTAGTGCAAATGATGGAATTCCAGCTGAACTATTTAAAATCCTAAAAGCTGATGTGGTTAAAGTGCTGCACTCAATATGTCAGCAAATTTGGAAAACTCAGCAGGGACCACAGGACTGGAAAAGGTCAGTTTTCATTCCAATCTCAAAGGAGGGCAATGCCAAAGAATGTTCAGACTACTGGACAATTGCACTCATTTCCCATGCTAGTAAGGTTATTCTCAAAATCCTTCAAGCTAGGCTTCAATAGTATGTGAACCGAGAACTCCCAGAGCACAAGCTGGATTTAGAAAAGGCAGAGGAACCGAAGGTCAAATTGCCAACATTTATTGGATCATAGAGAAAGCAAGGGAGTTCCAGAAAAACATTTACTTCTGCCTCATTGACTACGCTAAAGTCTTTGACTATGTAGATCACAACAAACTGTGGAAAATTCTTAAAGTGATGGGAATACTAGACCACCTTACCTGTCTCCTGAGAAACCTGTATGTACGTCAAGAAGCAACAGTTAGAGCTGGACATGGAACAACTGACTGGTTCAAAACTGGGAAAGGAGTACCTCAAGTTGGTATATTGTCACCCTGCTTATTTAACTTCTATGCAGAATACATCATGTGAAATGCTGGGCTGGATGAATCACAAGCTGGAATCAAAATTGCTGGGAGAAATATCAACAACCTCAGATATGCAGATGACACCTCTAATGGCAGAAAGTGAAGAGGAACTGAAGAACACCTTGATGAGGGTGAAAGGCGAGTGAAAAAGCCAGCTAGAAACTCAACATTCAAAAAACTAAGATCATGGCATTTGGTCCCATCACTTCTGGGCAAATAAATTTGGAAAAAGTGGAAGCAATGACAAGTTTTATTTTCTTGGGCTCCAAAATCACCATGGATGGTGACTGCAGACTTCAAATTAAAAGACACTTGCTCCTTGGAAGAAAAGCCACGACAAACCTAGATAATGTATTAAAAAGCAGAGACATTACTTTGCTGATAAAGGTCCATCTAGTCAAAGCTACGGTTTTTCCACTAGTCATGTATGGATGTGAGAGCTGTACCATAAAGATGACTGAGTGTGGAAGAGCTGATACTTTTGAACTGTGGTGCTGGAGAAGACTCTTTTTTTTTTTTTTCCATTTATTTTTATTAGTTGGAGGCTAATTACTTTACAATATTGTAGTGGGTTTTGTCATACATTGACATGAATCAGCCATGGATTTACATGTATTCCCCATCCCGATCCCCCCACCCACCTCCCTCTCCATCCGATCCCTCTGGGTCTTCCCAGTGCACCAGCCCCGAGCACTTGTCTCATGCATCCAGCCTGGGCTGGTGATCTGTTTCATCCTAGATAATATACATGTTTCGATGCTGTTCTCACGAAACATCCCATCCTCGCCTTCTCCCACAGAGTCCAAAAGTCTGTTCTGTACATCTGTGTCTCTTTTTCTGTTTTGCATATAGGGTTATCGTTACTATCTTTCTAAATTCCATATATATGTGTTAGTATACTGTATTGGTCTTTATCTTTCTGGCTTACTTCACTCTGTATAATAGGTTCCAGTTTCATCCATCTCATTAGAACTGATTCAATGGAGAAGACTCTTTAGTGTCCCTTGGACAGCAAGGAGATCAAACCAGTCAATCCTAAAGGAAATCAACCCTGAATATTTATTAGAAGGACTGTGGCTACAGCTAGCTGAAGCTCCAATACTTTGGCCATCTGATGAGAGGAGTTGATTTATTGAAAAAGAGCCTGATGCTGGGAAAGATTCAAGGCAAAAGGAGAAGGGAGTGACAGAGGATGAGATGGCTGGATGGCATCACCGACTCAATGGACATGAGTCTGAGTGCTGGGAGATAGTAAAGGACAGGGAAGCAGAAGTTCATGGGGTCGCAAAGAATTGAATACAACTTAGCGACTGAACAACAACACAAAACCTAAAGAATAGTTTTGATTGCATTTATGGTTGTCCACATGCTAGTTGGAGCAAAGAAATATTCAGCAATGGTAAAAAGTCAGAAAAACAGTTCACAAGAATCTAACTTCCAATTTTGGTTATATAAACTACTGTGAAGATTATATTAAGCCAAACATATACATTATGATGAAATATTTTAATTTGAGGGAGGCTTAATGTTTAGATGATACAAAGGATAGCATATTCACAAAATTCAGAAGGATGAACTTTAGGTAAGGGAGGAGAAACAGGAAAGTTTGGCTCACAGTTGATAGAAAATTCCCTTAGAGACCTGTAACTGGGCAATTATCACAGATTATATAACTGCTCCTTTTTTGAATATGAATGTGTTCAATATATAGTGGGAACACTGTTTATATTGAATCTACAAATGCTCTTTTGTACAAGGAAAGTTCCACCAAACAAATGATCAAGTTATAAACTTCGCTTTTGTTGCACTACACACATTGTCTACACCTTAGATGCAAAGTAAGACAGGAAACTGAATTCCAGATGAGAACAATGAATTTCAGTTTTGAGTAACAAGAGGTAGAATTTCAATTATGGAAACACTGGAAAGAGATTAGATCATTTTAAACACCTTGTCAGGGTTTGTAAATGTTGCTTAAAAAGATAACTCACAATTCAGGTTTCAATTTTTGCAGATTATTTCTAACTAATAAGCATATATTTTTATTGCCCAAATGTTAGTGCAGGAGAAATAATCCAAACAGAGAAAAAAAATCTTCACTATTAGAGTGGGAACAAAATATTTCTTTTTAGGTTTCTCTTTACTGAAAACAAAATATTATTGGCAAGTTAGTCAGCTTTTGAATCAATATGTGAAAATTGCTAATTATTCTTAGATGATGTTTTCACTCTAAAAAGTTATGCATAAGCTAAAAATTTCACTAAAAGTAAAAAAGAAAAATATATACTCAAATGAGTATGTGAGCACAGCCGATGAACACTATAGATTAAATTATTATTTTAATTCATTACCCATTTCTATTTTTTACATTGGTAATATATGCTGGTCTTTTAATGGTGCATTAGAAAATTTTGTAATGATTCTTTTGGGGCAGGGGTCTACCTCAGAGTGGAGTCTGCTACTGAAATACAGATGAATTTAAGACCTTCTTCACTATCTTCCACTGACTGATACATACATAACCTAGGAATTCACGAAGAAATACTCAAAGACCACAAACCATAAAAGAGAAATAAAAATTAAAATGGAAAACATTTCAAAGGTAAACTTGGTCTGTGATGCCTTGACCATAGTTGCGATATGTTCTGAATTTAGAATTTAACTCTTCTTTAGAATAAGGCTTCAAATTACAGCTCTCAGATATATAACTTTAGCATTTAAAATTCACTCCCTGCAGTGATAAATTGAAATTCTACGAGCATGCAAATCTCTAATGATTACCATATTCTACTCTTCATTCAACTGATTTGCATGTGGCATTCTGAGAGCGTAAATATGGGTTAAATTCCCACATGGATCAACTTCGAATCCTCCCGTCATTATAAAATCCACACCTGTATGGAGAAGTGACTTGGAGGTTCTGCTTTGGAGTCAGATAGACATGGGCTGGAATTCTAACTCTACCGCTATTAGCTTTGCAAACCTGGCTAAGTTATACTCAGGCATTCTAAGCCTCACTTTCTTTGTAAAATGCACATGTTACCTGTCTCATGGCCAGCTCCCTTAAGCAGGTATTGATTGCCACATGCTTGTGACGTTTGTAAAGAAGTCAGAGAAGCGCTGGGTGGGTACTAAGTAAGTACCTGGGCAGGTACTAAGTAAGCAGGTACTAAGGACCTCCTTGCCTGCAGCCTGCGAGCAGAGCAGGGGATCAGGTGTGGACAACACAATGATAGCAACACTTTTTAGGCAAAGGCTCTCACCAGTCTCACTCTGAGTTTCCAGGCTTCAGTGAAAGATCAGCCCAGGATCCTGGGAAGCTCAGTCATACATTAAACCTCACAGCCACCTTCTGAATTGTGTGTGGGGGTAACTGCTGTTAATTCTAACCACCCCCTTGCAAGAACAGCTTTGTACCACAGACACCAGAATATTGTTACTCTTAACGCATGAGGCAACATTCCCCTTGAAATATGCAGTTACTTTACTTCTTACCTTTTCAATTTTTTCATCCAGCATTCTGAAGAATTCTTGTTGGCTTTCAGAGATGTGCATGCTGAAAAACAAAAAGTAGTTAAGTGCATATTTTCAATGTTTCCCAGTTCCCTCAGTTGAAAAATGCTGAGGGTCTAAACTTTGAGGCTGTCATTTATTTCTTGCAGACTTTTCCACTGAAGTGCTCTGACGTCATACTAAGGCTGAATGCCATGAGAGTAATCCTACAAGTGTGTTTCATAATAGCCTATCCGTTTCTACAACTTAAGGAACACGATTTCCTTTCAATGTACATATTATTTATGTTGGTGTTACTGGGAGGTATGTGCCCATTTTTTCCTTCAGATACACACCTATAATTAAAACAAAAAGCACAGGTAAGCAGCACATGGCATATTTCAACGCTGTGTGTAAGTATAACAAGAAAATACATCCTGGGACTTCACTGGCAGTTCAGTGGTTAAGAATCCGCCTTCCAATGCAGGAGACGCGGGTTCAATCCCTGGTTGGGGAACGAAGATCCCATATGCCATGGGGCAACTAAGTCTGTGCTCTGCAATGAAGAGCCCACGTGCCACAACTGAGATCCAGTGCAGCAAAAAATAAAATAAATAAATATTTTTTTTTAAAAATTCGTTAAAAAACACATCCTAATTATGATATTAAAATGTGTATTTTACTAGAGGCATGAGCACAGTATTCAGCTGTAATGGGGAGTAAGTGAGGAGACATGTCTGAGCAGCCCTCGCCCTGATTCCCTGTTCTTTGCTATGTAACAGCATCCTCAGAGAGATGGGCGTGGTTGGTGGGGACAAAACCAAGAAGGTAAGGAGAGCAGAGATCACGGATGGGAGGGGAAGGGCCTTGGGGGCAATGAGGTCTTAATGACAGCAATTTCTACCTGGCAGAGAGTTGTGGGTGTTCCAAAGCGGTTCAGGATGCTGGGGTAAGAGACACATGGTCCAGTATTTCTTTCACTTGCTATTAATGCCTACTGGTTTAGTGGCTGGGGGCGTGGGGAGGAGAGGCTCTGGAAGAGCCTCTCCTCTTCCCCTCCCGTCTAGGTGTGGCAGGCAAGCTACTTGACATCCCCTGCAGCGGCCACGTAGAGGGGCACAAGTGACCGGAAACCCTTCAGGCCTCCCATGACAGATAATAAGGCTTAAAGGAGGTTTCCCCTGTGTGTCAGATCTAGATTTAAAATAATATCAGCTCTGATATAAAAGAAAAAGAATGAAGATATCTGATACCAGCATCAACTTTCACAGTTCTAAAGCACTTTCACATATATAATCTAATTTTTGCCATCCTTTCCAGTAGTCATGTATGGATGTGAGAGTTGGACCATAAAGAAGGCTGAAGGGCTAATTGATGCTTTTGAACTGTGGTGTTAGAGAAGATACTTGAGAGTTCCTCGGAACTGCAAGGAGATCTCACCAGTCCATCCTAATGGAAATCAGTCCTCAATATTCACTGGAGGGGCTGATGCTGAAGCTGAAGCTCCAATACTTTGGCCACCTGATGTGCAGAGCCGACTCATTAGAAAAGACTCTGATGCTGGGAAAAATTGAAGGCAGGAGGAGAAGGGGATGAACGAGGATGAGATGGTTGGATGGCATCACCGATTCAATGGACATGAGTTTGAGCAAGCTCCGAGAGATGGTGAAAGACAGGGAAGTATGGCGTGCTGCAGCCCATGGAGTTGCAGAGAGTCGGACACTACTGAATAACAACAAATATGATCATTCAAATAAGGTAGATGTCCCGTTTCAGAAACAGGTCCTCTTTCACTGCATTTTACAGAGGCAGGGCAGAATCTTGGATGATGAGAGAGATTAAACCGTCTCCTCTCTTTCTCTGGCTGGACAGAAAAGCCATTTTGCAAACCTGAGTTTCCCCAGATTTCCTTCTTTAAGTGCCAAAACATTGTTCATTTGAGCCACTCTGGATGCAAGTCTTCTAAACTGTATACTCTTGAATGTCTGTCTCAAACATTACTTAGCTTCCACTTGACGACCGGCAGCTACTCTCCTCACCTTACATCACAACGCTCTTCTGTAATACTGGGATAGCCCTGAAGCCTCTAAGGTGGCTCGAGCTGGCTCTCTTGAAGCAAAATGACCTTAGACTCCAGGCTATTGTTCTCTGCCTGCTTTTGAGCTCTTCCTTTCATCTCTCCTTGTCAGAGAAGGTATCAGTCCTCTTTCCATTTTCTTCTCAGTTTCTGCTTTGACTGCATGCTTAGAAGCAGCGCAGGCAAACTTGTTCGAGTTGTGTCTAAAGTTAGCATAAACAGGCACCAAAGGAGAGTCTGGGGGAATTCTTGTTAGTGGGAAACATGAATACTCTGGTACCCACTGTGGCTGCTCAGACACTTTTGGGGGCATCCTTCCTATTCTTAGCCAAGCTCTCAGCAGATGACCTTGTTGACCAGCTCTGGGTCCCAGACAGGAAAGGCATGAAGATATTTATATATAAATCTCAGACCCAGGCTTGATCCTTGGGTCGGGAAGATCCCCTGGAGAAGGGAAAGGCTATTCACTCCAGTATTCTTGCCTGGACAATCTCATGGACAGAGGAGCCTGGTGGGCTACAACCCAGAGTCACACAGAGGGTCATAGGGGTCACACAGAGTCGGACATGACTGAGCGACCGATACATTTATGTATCTTAATATAAATGCCTGCCTGCCTGCTAAGTCACTTTAGTTGTGTCTGACTCTTTGTGACCCTACGGACTGTAGCCCACCAGTCTCCTCTCTCCATTGGATCCTCCAGGCAAGAACACTGGAGTGGGTTGCCATTTCCTCCTCCAGGGGATCTTCCTGACCGAGGGATGGAACCCACATCTCTTATGTCTCTTGCATTGGTAGGTGGGTTCTTTATAATCAGCGCCATTAGTTTCCCTAGGAAACGCCAAGATGCTTCATAAAGATGGCGCTTTTAGGGTTCTGTGTTCCCTGTGGAAATTTTTGGGTTAGAATTTTTAGTATTTATCGCCTTGGATACAACAGCAAGGTAATGACTATTTAATTAGTTAATCGAGTGGTCTCTATTTAAATTCATGTGATTTGCGATCTTCACAGAGACAGCACCATTTGTTAGCATGGGTGAGGCGCAGGCCTCAGATTCCTCATTTTAAAACAGCGAACAGGTCTCTGAGGTCCTTTTGGCACTCATGTTCTGTGATGTTACTAACTTCCATTAACTCCATTATTGTAAACATCAAAGCATGGAAATGGGGATATCTGGTTAGTACTCAGACATATGCACATTGCATACACAAGAGAAGAGTTCTCTAGCAAAAGCGACTCTGCAAATGTGTCTGCCATCCCTGTGAACGGCACACAGGCTCAGGGGTCCCATCACGTGCTTGAGATCAGAGGTGAAGGACCTCAGACTGTCTACATGTAAAGCAAGCACCCAACCTCAGGGAAGTGGGGCAATCCCAGCCCTCATAGCAGGACACACCGCTGCTAGTAGCTCATGGCTTGCATTTCTTCAGTTGATTATTTTTTTTTAAAATAGTATAATAAGTACCCATGAAACCAAAACAAGGAAAACAAAGCTAGGATCTTAACAACAACCTAGCGGTTACTCACTCCCTACCCATGCATGCGTTTCTCCACCTCAACCCTCATGTCCCCGCTTTCCTATACTCTATCTCTCCATGTGCTTAAAAAGCAGATAATTTATTTTAGATTTTTAAAAAACATTTATCTACCCATTCGGCTGTGTCAGGCCTCAGCTGCAGCACGTGGGCTGTGAAGCACAGGTTCTAGAGCGTGTGCGCTCAGTAGTTGCGGCGTGCAGGATCTCAGTTCCCCGACCAGGGATCGAACCTGTGTCCCTCGCATTGGAAGGCAGATCCTTAACCACGGGACCCCCAGAGAAGTCCCTGCTTTGGTTGTTGCTAACTTTATAGTGTGCATCATGCTCCATGTGATGTTTCAGGACTTACTCTTTGTTCTAGCTGCTAGAACTAGCTATGCTGCCAGGGGGCATCCAGCATTGCGTATTGCTGCAGTGCATTCGTTTTGACTGCTCATACTCCACTGTGTGAATACAGTGCAGTTCATTTACCCAATTTCCTGTCAAAGGGCATTTTTGGGGCTGTTTCTAATTGCTAAGGCGTTCTTACCAAGTGTCAGATATCATGATAAGCACCAGGCATACATTATTTCACTTAAACCCCAGTCCTATAAGATAGGATTTTTCACCTCTATTTTTCTTGGAGAAAACTAGAGCTCCAAGACATTAGTTCACTGGACTGAGATTACAGATGCAATAAGAATACACTCTATGTGGCGCATCAAACGAAGGTGTGAGCACTATTCACCTTCATTCTTAGTAAATCTGTTGTTAGCAGGTATGGGATTGTCCCTCCACTCAAGGGGGAAACAAACTCATTTTATACAACTGCATGTGCTGTGCTTCAGCGCTTAGTAGTGTCCAACTCTTTGTGACCCCATGGACTGTAGCCCACCAGGATCCTCTGTCCATAAGGATTCTCTAGGCAAGAATACTGGAGTGGGTTGCTATATCTTCCTCCAGGGGATTTTCCCAACCCAGGGATCGAACCCAGGTCCCCAACATTGCAGGCAGATTCTTTACTATCTGAGCCACCAGGGAAGCCCATACAACTGCATAATAAATGATAATTTCCTGAATCCTATGTGTCAGCATGTAGGGAAAGTAAATCCTTCTCTCAGACCTCCAGAAAGATCTCTTAGTTGAATTCTGGAAACCCAATGATCTGACTCAGTTTAAAATACATACACACACACACACACACACACACACACAGGCATTATGCTGTGTGAAAAACAGGGGATTCTCTTCATAATTTTAGTGTAAACACATGAGCCAATTTAATCAACTTCTCTGAAAGCTTTAGCATACGCCAGACTGCAAAGCATGCTACTTCAGTGTGTGAAAATTAAGTAAATAAGTATTTACTCTAAAGGAAAAAAGAAACTCTCCTTAGTTCTCCTTAATAGAGTATTTTCTTTAGAACTCAGAGATAAGAGAAGCATTTAAAAACAGCACACATATAACAGCTTGATGAAAAGATGATGCGATAGTGTCTTCAGATATCTGTTGTCCCCAGAGGCAGATAAAATTAGTGTAGATAAAAGTGGTTACTAGTGAAGTTGATTAGGGAGGTTGTGATTATAGCATAACACTTACCTGAGGGTGAAAAAATTGGCTCTCCCATTATTGGGGAAAAAAATGGCTGACATTGTAAATGATAAATGAATTTTAAAACATCCAGTTTTAATTGGAAGTAAGAAATGAAATCCTTGAGCTGATGGACTGCCCCCTGAGTCCTAACCACCACCTCACAGTGGCTATCACTGCAGCAGCTCTACAGACACCCAGCTTATAGGGATGATGTTACTTTTGTCTCACCTTCCCAGGAAGAATCAGAGAACTTTTTCCACTTATGATGTTTATTTACATATATGTCCTCATTAAATTTATTGGGGGTGGGAGTGACTGTATCAGATTCACTCATGTGATCAGCACCCTTAGGGAATTTGTTCATAGTTAGGCAGGACAGCACAAAAGAGATTTGCAGCCTTTGGGATAATAGCCTTTTTGAAGAAAGAAGACAGGCAGCTTCCAAGTCACACAAAGTGCATTTTATCACCAGTGATAGACTCAGCTTCAGAATAATATAGAAAACTACTCATTATTCTCTAACATTCTAATTGTGAAATACTTAACACACAGAAAAGGAAACATAATGCTATCTGTACATTTTTAAATAATAATAATTAAAGGAACATGCATGTAACCACAACTTGGATTAAGAGATAGAACCTCTGGTTCCACTGTCTTCTATCCAGGAGAAAGCACTATCCTGAATTTAATGCCTTTTCATTTCCTTGCTTGTTTTTATTGTTTTATCATATGTGCTTAATCGCTCATCATGTCCGACTCTTTGTGACCCCAGGGACTGCAGCCCGCCAGGCTCCTCTGTCCATGGGGATTCTCCAGGCAAGAACACTGAAGTGGGTTGCCATGCCCTCCTCCAGGGGATATTCCCGCTCAGGGATTGAACCCAGGTCTCCCGCATTGCAGGTAGATAATTCTTTACCAACTGAGCCACTCTTTCTTTACTGACTGAGCAATATGTATATATATAGATGTATAATATATGCATATACAAATATTTCTTAGTTCTGCCTGTTTTTGAATTTTTATATGCATGAAACTGTACATAGCTTTACTGGCACAGTCTGACATTTCATGAGAACCCTCTATCTTGATCTATGTAGCTAAAGGTCATTGATTTTCACTGATATGTAGTATTTCCATCATAAGACTATACCACAATTTTGTTATTCATTATACATGTATTCATTATACATTTGATGGACATTTGGGTTTTATCTTTAAGGTTTTTTTTTGGGCTGTGCTGCATGGCATGTGGGATCTTAATTCCTCCACCAGGGATCAAACCTGTGTCTGCTGCAGTGGACATGAGTCTTAACCATTGGGATACCAGGAAGTCCCATCCTTTCAAGAGCTTTAAGAGTTCATATAAACAGTGCTGCTATGGATATTTCAAAATATGGCTACTGCCACACCTTCATCAGAGTTTCTTTAGGGTATACACTTGAGGGTGGAGGTGCTAGGCAGCCAGGTATGCCCAGGTACAATTTTACTAGATAAGGCGAAGTGTTTTCCAAAGTAATTGTACCAGTTTATATTCCCACCACCAGGAGTTTAGCGTGCTGGTTGTCCCACATCCTGGTGAACTTTGTCTATCAACAGACTACTATATTTTTGCCAGTCTTGTGGTGTGACATGGTAGTTTTTCCTGACACATCAGCTATTCATTTCCCTCTTCAGTCAAGTGTCTTTATGTCTTTAGCCTATTTTTCTGTAAGTTCTATCTTTTACTTATTGATTAGTTCATTTACATATCCTGGAAATCTAACTGGGCTCCCCTGATAGCTCAGTTGGTAAAGAATCTGCTTGCAATGCAGGAGACCCTGGTTTGATTCCTGGGTCGGGAAGATCTGCTGGAGAAGGGATAGGCCACCCACTCCAGTATTCTTGGGGTTCCCTGGTGATTCAGTCAGTAAAGAACTGGCCTGCAATGCAGGAGACCTGGGTTCAGTCCCTGAGTTTGGAAGATCTCCTGGAGGAGGGCATGTCAACCCACTCCAGTACTCCTGGGCTTCCCTTGTGGCTCAGCTGGTAAAGAATCCACTATTGCTAATTATATGTATTATAAATATAGTCCAACATTTTGTGGCCTTTTACTCTCCTATGCTATATTTTGAGAAGTAGACGTTCTTAATTTTACCATAGTCATAAAAATTAATCATTTTTCTTACAACTTGTATCCTTTGTGACTTACTCAAAGTTCTTCACTACCCCATGGTCATGAAGATACTGCCCGTCATTGCTCCTACCTGATGGGAAGTGTCAGCTCGGTCATATACTGCGGGTCTGCCTTGGGTCTCTGTTATGTTCCATTAGACTAAATCATGTGTCTCAATCACTGAGGCCGTTTCTTAAGTCTTGGTTATCCAACAGGCAAGATGGAGCTCACTCTAAAAACGTTTTTATCTCTCAAAACAAAATAGGCAAACAGGAACTGGAACTTACTTTGCTCTGGGTTGATGAACTAATCCTGGAATCTCTTTATTGGTTTTAAGTCTTACATTTGAACTGGCACTTTTTTCCTGAAACACATAAACACACATGGAAAAGACAAGGTAAGAATCAGCAATTAAACAGGAGCATGAATTTTCATTACCAAAATGCGAAATTTGTTTGGGAGTCTTTACGACTGGTTACCTCATGCAGACAAAAGTCCTTAAAGATGTCACAAAGAACAGGTAGAACTGCCAGATATTTTAACAGGGAACACTATTGTGAAAAGAAGAATGAACTTTTATAACAGCTATAAAATGGCTCCTTTTAGAAAATTACATGTGAGTAGTATTTGATTTTTAGGTGGAGTTGCTAAAAATAGTAAGAGAATCAAAGATCAGAAGATCCTAGTGTGAAAAAAAGCAACAGCAGTATAATCACAGTCATTGGTTGCTTGCTCAGGATAAGTAATTTTGTGCATTTTGTTTGTGAAGGACAACGGAAGCTACTGAGCTTGCACAAGGTCCTTGCAGCGACAGGAACATGACTAAAAATAGCGAATATTTTCCATGAACGAAGAGTATTGAGATTGAATTCAATTAAATTAATAAAACCCAATCTAGCCTGTGTTCTGGAAGTACTCTGACTTTTAGCCTGATCTGAACTCTTATTCCCCATCAACCAGCCACATAGGAAAGGAATACTTTCAAATCTGAAAATGCAAATATTATCAGCAAGCACACTATCTCAATAATACCACTGCTCTGCAGTGATGTGGATGAACCTCAAGCCTGTTATACAGAGTGAAGTAAGCTAGAAAGAGAAAAACAAATGTGTACACTACCATGAGTAAAACAGCTAGTGGGGAGCTGCTATATAGCACAGCAAGCTCGGCTAGGGGCTCTGTCAGGACTGAGATGAGTGAGATGGTGGAGCTGGGAGGGAGATTCAGGAGGGAGGGGAGAGAGACACACACATAAGGCTGATTCACATTGTTATACACAGCATTGTAAAGCAGTTACCGTCCAGTAAAAATTTGTTAAGGCTTTAAAATTTGCTCTCTAAATATACGCACCAAAATGAAATGTTAAACCCATTTAACGGGTGACTACACACACTCAAGCAACCTGGTGTGGCAATAATGAAAAGACCTGGGCTAGGGCAAGAAGGAAAAAGTTCTGTGGGCCAACCCAACATTCTCACCAGAGGCAGAGTGATGTGGGAGGGCACGCAGAACAGATGGTCCTCAAGTGAGCTCTTTCAAGAGTTCATACTTCCCCTAGGAGAGCAGAAGTCATGCAAGAAAAACTACACGTGAAATGTAGAATCAGAGAAACTACAGTGACTTGCATGCTAGGTTGTTTGCTATTTTCCATCAAACACGAGCATATTGTATAATGTCAGTCCTCCAAAATACAGGGTAATTCTGTCTGTGATCCTCCAGGAGAAGAAAAAATCATTACAATCCTTTTGCAGTCTAGCTTACCTTCTCTACCTCACATTAAACTTGAAACTGTTTTCATGAACATTTGAAAAGTATAAAATATATACTATTCCCTTTGCTGATACAGTCAGAGAACAACAAATGAACTATCTTGTTTTTTACAGAGAAGGTGGGAGAACAATTAGGAAGCTTGAATGCACTACCTCCAGGAGGGCGGGACCCACAACTCTTCTTTATGGGCCTGGTTAGGAGACTGGCACTTCATAGGAGGCATTCATCAAATATAGGTAGAACAAATGAATCATGTCAGCACATAATTAACTTTTTTAAACAGTTAGAGATAAAAATAGCTCAACTAACTGTAGTCTCTCTGCAGGAGTGAAGATGTAAATTCCCTCCAAATGAGTCATTTTCTCCCTAAACTTTATGTCTGCTTGGGTTAAGCACTGAAAATGGATTTTTTCTGTTTGAAAAAATATCTACTTGATATGACAGAACCTTATACTTTTTCTCTATTCATATAATTTCCTAAACTCTTTGAACTTAAATGAGGCATCATAATTTTTTTTTTGCTGCATCACAATTTTAAACACTGCTAAGGCAGGAAAGAGACTTCTAAGAATGACATATACTTGTATCCTATTTCTATTCAGTTTATTAGACTACCCTCCATAATTATACTGTCTCACCAAATCTTCCTTAAAAATGCATTGTGTAGTTGCTAAAAAGAAGGATCCCTCATCAAATATAACAGAGACTTAATAGATGAGAAAGATACTTTAGGATATCAGGTACAGACATGCCTTCCCAGGAAGTGAGAGGACCAAAGGTGAGGCAGAAGCAACGGCGAGGGGCAAAGCAGCTGAAGATTTCCCAGTTAACAAAAATATATAATTACATACAGATTTAAATCTATTTTGTATTTATAATGTATTTATTTTTTTACAAGTTACCACTCACCAAGAAATCAATAACAAATCATGGAGCATCTAATGTAAGTCAGGTCCTAACTGGTTTGCATGCATCAACTCATTTTGATGTTCACAAGTATACACATATTAATTCATTGGTATGCCCACACACCTCTCTGAGATGTGTACTGTTATTATCTCCATTTTTTAGATGAGGAAGCTGAGATATGGAGGGGTGAAGCACTTACTGGGATTCTTTAAGTAACAAGTAATAGCACTGGGATTTGAATTCATGCAGAATGGGCCCGGGGTTCATGCTATTAGTCACTAGGTTGGTAGTCCTCAACCTTTTTAGTACCGAGACCCCTTACCTATATTCTCCAAATTTTGATACATTTCATTATACAACATGAAAAAAAAATCACATTTGTTAAAATCAGCATCAATCTCACAAGAAAATTCTTGACAAAAGCTGTCAGGCTTATGGTGGTGGACACAAGTTCTCCAAACTTCTAGTTCAGGTTTAACATTTGAATTTTATAAGCAGCAATGATAACTGACAATTGTTTTCTTTGGAGAAATAGGCTCTCTTCATTCGTTTCTGAGAAAACATTTGCCAGATACCCAAGTCTGAATATCCAGTATTCTACAGTAGAGATGGTGACTCAAAAAAACAACTGCTAGTCCAACTTGCAGCTCAATCAACTGCAGAAGTGCTTTTCCTGAGATAGCCATCTTATTTATTAAAAAATAGAAAGATTTATTAAAAAATAGAAAGATATGCATCTAAGGCATAATAGTTAATAAAATTAATTTCTACTGAATCATTTCTAAAAGAAATGAAATATGGTCATTTGTAAAGATATGGATGGACCTAGGGGACGACAGAGGATGAGATGGCTGGATGGCATCACCAACTCGATAGACATGTGTTTGAGTAAACTCCGGGAGTATGTGATGGACAGGGAAGCCTGGTGTGCTGCGATTCATGGGGTCACAAAGAGTCGGACACAACTGAGGGACTGAACTGAACTGAACTGAGAGTCTGTCATACAGAGTGAAGTCAGTCAGCAACAGAAAAACAAATATCACATTTTAACACATACATGTGGAATCTGAAAACAATAGTACAGATGAACCTATTTGCAGGGCATGACAGAAATGCAAATGCAGAGAACGGACCTGTGGATGTAGGAGGGGAAGGGGGTGGGATGAATGGGGAGATGAGGATTGACATATATGCTCCACCATGTAAAACAGATAGGGGAAGCTGCTCTATGTATAGCACAGGGAGCCCAGCTCTGTGCTCTGTGCTGACCTAGAGGGGTGGCAGGGAGGGTGGCGAGAGGGAGGTTCAAGAGAGAGGGGATATATGTATGCATATAGCTAATTCACTTCATTGCACAGCAGAAACCAACACAACAGTATAAAGCAATTATACCCATAATAATAGCACGACTACGATTACTAATAAGATGTGCCTGGATTTGTGCTAAAGCACAAGCAGTTTTGCCCATCACTGCTTTTGCCCCATCAATGCAAATGTCAACAGAGTGGAAAATGGCAAATAGCTTCTTTATTATTAGGAAAACGACCTTGAAGTCTCCCTGAGAATGTCTCAGGAACCTCCAGGGGCCTGCAGGCCACACTTGAACTATAGGGTCTTTTTATTTCTTTTGTATAGCAAAGAATTGTCGATTATTTAATTGTGGTATATACTTTAAGAAAAAAACATGTACCTGCCTTGTTGAGATAAGATCTACATTCAATAATATTTCCCTGTTATAAAAGTATGATTAAATGATTTAGTGGGGGCCTACCTGGTGGCTTATATGGTAAAGAATCTGCCTGCAATGCAGGAGACCTGGGTTCAGTCCCTGTGTCAGGAAGATTCCCTGGAGAATGGAACGGCTACCTACTCCAGTATTCTTGCCTGGAGAATTCCATGGACAAAGAAGCTGGTTGGCTATAGACCATGGGGTTGCAAAGAGTCGGACACGACTGAGTGATTAACATCTTCACTTTAAATAATTTAGTAAATTTATAGAGGTGTGTAATTATCACCACAATTCAGTTTTAGAACAGTTCTATCAGCACCCAAAGTTTCATCATATATCTATGCTCTCAGCAACCCCAGATCTGCTTTCTATCTCTACAAATTTGCTTTGTCTAGATTCATATAAAAGGAATCATATAATATATAGGCTTTTGCATGTGGCATTATCACTTAATGTAATGTTTGAGGTTCATTTATACTTTAGCATATTTAAGTATATCATTTACTTTAATTGCTAAGTAATATTCCAACATATGGATATACTGTGTTTTGTTTAAGCATGCAAAATTAATGAACATATGGATTGGTTCCAGTTTGTGGCTATTATGAGTAATGCTGCTATGAACATTCATATACAAGTCTTTGTGTGGACATATATTTTCATTTCTCTTGGGTGGATTTCAAGGAGTGGAATTGCTAGATTATATGGTAAGTTTATATTTGACAATTTAAGATACAAGCAAACTGTTTTCCAAAATGACTGCACCGTTTTTACATTTCCACAGTACATGATGGTTCCAGTTTCTCCACCTCCCAATACCACCAACACTTGGTATTGCCTTTGATTATAGTCATTCAAGTGGGTATTTCACAGTGGGCTTTATTTATTTTACAAATGTGACTTATTTGGACTTGTTCTTGGTTTCTTTGTATCTATCAGAACACCTACACCTTGCTACATTTATGGGCTTACAAGTTCGCTGTTATTTACATCACAAGTCCCGTTTTAGGGCTTCCCTGGTGGTCTAGGAGTGAAGAATCTGCCTGCCAGTGCAGGAGACACCGGTTCCACTCCTGCTCCGGGAGGATCTCATATGCTTAGGAGCAGTGGAGCCTGTGTAATGCAGCTACTGAAGCCTGTCCCTAGAGCCCATTCTCCGCAACAAGAGAAATGACCGCAGTGAGAAGCGTGCGCGCCGCAACTAGAGAGTAGCCCCTGCTTGCCACAACGAGAGCAAGCCTGCAGACGGCAATGAAGACCCAGCACAGCCAAAACATAAATAAATACAGCTTTTCAAAAGTCCATTTTATATTTGCATTTACCTTCTACTTCGGGTTTGTTTGTTGGAGGAGAAGTTTAAAGGGATCTGCCTTTGAAAAAAGAAACAAGCAAACAAAACCAAGAACGGCTGGAGGAAGGCTGAGGCTCAGAGATCAGGTGGACCAGATCCGACAGGGAGGGCTGAGAGCCAGGCCACCTCGGGGGTGCTCCAGGAACAGGGACAGTTAAACTGGGAGATGACGGAAGAGGTAGCTAAGATGTTACTTCCCGTGGCAAGAAAAAAACTATTTTAATGGCATTTGACATTCATAAACTAAGTACCTAAAATAAACTGGGACCAAATGGGATTAAGATGAAGCCATTAAAGGGGCCCTCAGCAGGCAAGTCACTCAGTCTTGTCCGACTCTTGGCGACCCCAGGGACTGGAGCCCACCGGGCTCCTCCATCCATGGAATTTTCTAGGCAAGAGTACTGGGGCGGGTTGCCATTTCCTTCTCCAGGGGAATCTTCCCGACCCAGGGATCGAACCCGGGTCTCCCGCATTGCGGGCAGATGCTTTACTGTCTGAGCCACCAGGGAAGCCCTTTCTTTTCTTTCTCTCCTTTCAGCAGGCAGTTGGTAGAGCTGTGTTTTTATGGTCTATCAATTCTGGTATCAGAATCATCTGGGATGCTTGTTAAAATACAGATTGCCAGGCCCTATGCACTACCTCCTGAGTGTGCCTCTCTGGGATTGTACCCAGGAATTTGCATTTTATTTATTTATTTTTTTTGTTTGTTTTGTTTTTTGGTAGGAATTTGCATTTTAAACAAGAATCCTAGATGACTGTTAGCTCAAAAAGTTGGAGGACTTGTATTCCAAAGAAAAGAAACTTCTGAGCTTAGAATTCCCCCTCTCGGCCTTCCACAGAGCAGTTGTCAAACTGGGCCTTGGGTTTCTGCAGGGTTGCCTCAGGGGTCAATAGCAAGGCCTCCCAGAGCATCAATCCTTTGAACTCTACATTTAGGGGCTTTTGACTGATGTTGCAAAAAAGCATCCATTTCTCAAAAACGCTTGCAAACTAACATCAGGTAGTGACAGGTTTATTTAAACAGCAAATCAAACAACTTCTCCTTTGCTTTGAATAATTTTACTTCTTTATGAACAGAACACACTTGTCAGCATCTAGGTAAACTTATCATTCTCTTCTTAGCTTCTCACATTGTGTGCAGGCATGCTCAGCTATGTCTGACTCTTTGTGACTCTATGGGCTATAGCCCTCCAGGCTCCTCTGTCCGCGGAATTCTCCAGTGAGAATACTGGAGTGGGTTGCCATTTCCTTCTCCAGGGGACCTTTTTGACCCAGGAATCGAACCCACGTGTCCTGCATCTCCTGCATTGGCAGGCAGATTCTTTACCACTGTGCCACGTAGGAAGCCCTACTTAGAGACCGTCAAACCGAAATTTGGACTGCAAAGAGATGCAAACAGTCCATCCTAAAGGAGGTCAGTCCTGAGTGCTCATTGGAAGGACTGATGTTGAAGCTGAAACTCCAAAACTTTGACTACCTGATGCGAAGAGTTGACTCATCTGAAAAGACCCTGATGCTGGGAAAGACTGAAGGCAGGAGGAGAAGGGGACGACAGAGGATGAGATGGTTGGATGGCATCACCAACTCAATGGACATGAGTTTGAGTAAACTCCGGGAGTTGGTGATGGACAGGGAGGCCTGGCGTGCTTTGGTCCATGGGGTTGCAAAGAGTCGGACATGACTGACTGACTGAACTGAACTGAACCGAAACCGAAATATATTTATCCTGTTGCTCTCAATCCCTGGGGGGCATGTCCCAAAGGGAAAGCCGGAATACCAAGAGAAACAGACAGCTTCTTTATAAAATCCTCTCGACCTTTAGCTCCTTAATTCTAAAGAAAGCAGCACAGTGCCTTTGGGCAGTGGAAGACAGCACCCCGCTTCCTGCTGGTGAGGGAAGGGGCTTCTTTTCTTTTGTCACTTCTTTGCCTGAGTCATCCCTCTGATTCTGAGTGCAGGGAAGTTTCCAGAGTTGGTCTGGGTTGGAAGTGTGAGGAGGGATTTCATTTTCTTTTTTCTGGGCCCAACAGCAGGAAATTCTGTCTTATAAAGAAATCCCAGGGGCCTGATAGATGGAGGAAGTTGAAGGGCTGGAGAAAAAAAATAATGGGAGGTTGGAGTACTAGCTTCTGGGACTGCTAATGAGGGGCCGCTACAGAGAAAAGATACAAAAACACTATATATGAACTCTCAGTGGGTTTCTCTCTCTACACAGACTCAGTATGTGAATACATTTCAACCACTGCATTTCGGAAAGTACCTGAAAACTAGAAAAGGTAAATATTGGGTTAGCCAAAAAGCTCGTTCGGGTTTGTCCATAGGACGGTACAGAAAACTATGGATGAACTTTTTTGCCAATCCAACATATTAACAAGAATTCAGAGGGTTGTTTTTTTTTTTTTCTTTTTGGAACCTACATTTTAAAAATGAGAACATGTTCAACTGTGAATAATGAAGAATCATCCCAGCTTTGGGGGAGTATCCCGTAGGATATATTATTTGAGGAAAGGACCTCATTTGACGTTTTATGTGTGATTTCTTCAGTGATATTAGCATGAGACAGGACACCACCTCCTTCAACTACAGAGGAATTTTATCTTCCGTCTTAGTGATGGTGATCAGCTGAGCCACACTGATTCCAACAGAATTTCTGGATGTGAGCAAATGACAAGGCCCAGGTGAACCAATGCAACTGTTGACATGGGCCCATCTGTATCACAATTACGTGAGGCGTTGGAGAAGGAAATGGCAACCCACTCCAGTGTTCTTGCCTGGAGAATCCCAGGGATGGGGTCGCACAGAGTCAGACACAACTGAAGTGACTTAGCAGCAGTAGCAGCAATGTAATAAATTACCTGTCTATGGAGATTATTGGAATTATTAGTATTTTGTTAGAATTACTTAGTATTGATAAAATTGGCATGGCAAGTCTCAGCTTTATGGAAATTCTTTTTCTATAAATTAAAATATTACCATGGACTTCATTTTATATCAAATAAATGTTAAGTGGAGCAAATCAGTTTTAAAGCACTTAATATATTTCACATAGTTGTTTCACAAGGTATATGGAAACATTTAAAATAATCTTTAAAAGGTAAACAGAGTTGAGAGAAATTGCTCCGATTTCATTGTTTACCAACAAACCTAGAACCAAGTTACTGAATTACTATTTTGTTGTTCATTCACTAAGTCTTGTCTGACTCTTTGTGAACCCATGGATGGCAGCATGCAAGGCTTCCCTGTCCTTCACTATCTCCCAGAGTTTGCTCAAACTCATGTCCATTGAGTTGATGATGCTATCTAGCCATCTTATCCTCTGCCACCCCCTTTTCCTTTTGCCTTCAATCTTTCCCAGCATGAGGGTATTTTCCAATGAGTTGACTCTTCACATCAGTAACTATGTCAGGAATTAAAAGAAACAAGCTATAATGTTTTTATAAATCACACTGAGAATTACAAGTTAAGGATGTTTTCAACAAGATGATATATCTCCAGGTTTTTCTAATTTGGGGGGACCATATTTCGTTTTTGACCTAGATGCTTGTTTCAGTTAGGACAGGGTAGGTTTTGCTGCAGTAAAAAAAAACACCTCCTTGTATCAGTAGTTTAATAGTATACAGGTTTATGAGTTACACTTGCCACACATCCAGTGCAAGCTGGCAGAGGGGCTCAGCTCATTCTAATCACTCAGGGACTCAGGCCATGTCAACACGTGCTCTCATAATCCACATGACGGCGGAGGGGAGAACAAAGGTGAACAACAGTTAAGTGTTCATATTTACGCCACCAAAGCATGTCACAGGACCACACTGAAATTCAAGGGACTGGAGAATGTACAATCCTGCCATGTCCTTGGAGGGAGAAACCCCGGGATGCTGTGAAGTCAGAGAAACAAATATCGTATATTAATGCATGTATATGGAATCTAGAAAAATGGTACTGATGAACCGATCAGCAGGGCAGGAATACAGACGCAGACACAGGGAACAGACAAGTGGACACAGAGGGGAGTGGAGGGTGAGATGAGCTGGGAGAGTAGCGCTGACATAAATACACTACCATGTATAAAATAGAGAGCTAGCGGGACGCTGCTGTAGTGCACGGAAGCTCAGCGTGGTGCTCTGTCAAGACCTAGAGGGGTGGGATGGGGGCGGGAGGGAGGTCCAGAGAGATGGGATATACAGCTGATTCACTTCGTTATACAGCAGAAACTAACACACCATTGTAAAGCAATCATATTCCAATAAAATTTTTTTAAAAATAGCCCTAATGATGACCATAATGCTAATTTTTTTAAAGTTATTTTGTTTTTTTTTTAATCAAGAACTACCTAACATTAATCACTGTGATCTTCCTTTCCATTCAGTCTGATGGGTGAATCCATCAAATATCTTATTTTCATTAAACATGAAAAAAAAGTTATTGGAAGTTTAAATTGGTCCAAAATGCCAGAGTTTAGATTTCAAAACAAAGCTGAAACTATTTGGTTAGCTGACATTAGTATATTATATTAAATTAATATATTATGCCACTTGGACACAGTAGGACAGAATAAAGGCAAAAATATGTGGTTTATTCCCCACTCGGAAAACTGCACCCACATCCATACCTACACACCCCTTAATTTTTCTATTTTCACTTCTCCTTTCCAATCATCAAATACAACAAAACACATAGGGATATGAATCATAGCCATTGTGATCCATAATAAAAACCAAAGATTTTAAGAATCCAACTATTAATGAACTATGGTCCCTAAAAGATGATACTTAGCTGAGTAGCCACAAATAAACATCTTTTTTTGCTAGATTTTTGTGGTGGGTAAAAAAGCAGGCAAAAAATTCAAAGTATATTTCATCAAAGTTAACAAAATATTAGAACAAAGAAACATATCATCCATCACATCTTTAATATTTTAACAAATAAAAAACCACCATTTGTGCAGAATTGCTAAACTTTGCCTGTGATGAACCAAAATCTTGACAGGTTTTCCTCACTAAGTTAAGAAACTGTAAATGTCAAAGCTAAAAACAAAAACTTAAATGATCTAGTTTTTCTTAGAGGCATGATCTTTTTTCTCGCATTCACTGTGGTGTATAAGCCAGCCAAAAATCAGACTCCAGCGTTCCTGATCTAGTTGACATAGCCACAACTCTCTTTAATTCCAAATTTGTCAACGTCCAGAAAATCTGGTGCATTAACTCCCTATTGCTGCTATAGCAAATGAACACAAATTAGTGACTTAAAAGAACACAAATTTATTATCTTACATTTCTGGAGGGCAGAAGTCTAAAAACAGTCTAGAGGGCTGCCTTCCTTCCTAGGCTCTAGGATAGAACCTGTTCCCTTTGCTTTTCTAGCTTCTAGATTTCACCTATATTCCTTGGCTCATGGTCACTCCCTCCATCTTCAAAGCAGCAGACTAGCATCTTCTCTCCTCTCCCACCTCCACTTCTTAAACCTTCTTTTTCTAACTCAGATTCTCCTTCCTCACCCTTACAAGGATCCTTGTAATTATATCATACCCACTCACACAATTCAAGATAATTTTTCCAGGTCAAGATTCTTAATTCAATCTTCTTTCCCATGAAGGCAACATATTTACAGGTTCCATGGATTAGGATGTAGACACCTTTGTAGGGAGCCTTTGTTTAGCCTACCACAGTGTCCCTCTGGCCCCCAAAGATTTACACCTATCCCACATGCAAAATACCTGCATTTCATCCCATGGTGCCTAAATCTCAACTCTCTACAGTATCAATTCAAGTCTCAAGTCTTATTTAAATTTCTCAGCTTAAAAGTTCCATTATGTAATTATCTCACTACCTAAATGATCTAAATTACATCTGAATGAGGCTCTGGGTATAATCTATGCTATGGCAGAATTCCTTTCCATCTGTGAACCTATGGAACTAGAAACAAGTTATATAAAACATATGATAGTATAGACACAAAGTAACAGTTATAGGTGATCCCATTCGAAAAAGGAGAAAATGGAAGGGAAAAGGGAGTCATCAGTCCCAAGCAATTTCAAAACCTAACTGTGCAAACTCCATTAGGTTTTAAGGTACTGGAATCATCCTCTGTGGTTTAAGACTTTGGCCTCTGGGCCTGTGGCTCCTAGCTTGTAGTCTTCCTTCCTTTTTTCTTGAAGGGAACACAGGGTTGCAGCTGAGTTTTTCTTATCAGATTGTTTCCTGCCTATAGAAGGTTGGGAGTGCAACAGCCTTCTTTCAGTTCACTCTCTGTTCATTTTAGTTCAAAGAAGCAGTATTTCTGTTGGTGTAACTTCCTTGAGAGCCTCATGGGTCTCCTGTGTATATCATGGTATTCACTCCATAATGCAGGATGTTCCTGCACAGATCTTTCCTGGATAATCTCACCTCTATTCTTGGCTTCCGCTGAGATGGCTGAGGGGATTCATGTCTAAATCACATGCCAAGTCTATTCAAAGAGACATCTGTGTGATTAAATACTCTGACTTTTTAATCCTTTCCAGAAACGAGCACAATATTGTTCAGTTACATTCTTGGCTTTCTTTCCAGAGCATGTTTTCCTGGTGGTGAGTCTCCAAGTTTTAGTATCTTTTGCAATATGGATAGGCTGAGAATTTCCCAAATCATCAAATCTTGGTTCCTTTTTGATTAAGGAACAGCTTTCCCCTCAATTTATCTCTTTTCTTTTGCATTTTACTATAAGCAGCAAGAATAAAGCAGGCTGTGACTTCAACACTCTGCTTGGAAGTCTTCTCAGCTAAATAATCAAGTTCACTGTTTACAAATTCTGCTGGCCACATTCCTGTAGGACCCAATTCAGCTAAGCCTTTTGCTACTATATAACAGTGGTTTCCTTTTCTCCAGTTTCAAATAACATGTACCTTATTTCCTTCTGAACTCTCACTAGCAGTCTTTAATATCCATACTTCTGCTAGCTGTTCAAGGCAATGTAGGCTTTTTCTATTACGCTCTTCAAAATTCTTCTAGTCGCTGTCCACTTCCCAATTTCAAAGTCACTTCCACATTTTTAGGTATTTATTACAGCCCTGCCATGTTTCAAGGTACCAAAATATATATGGATTTCCTACCACTGCTTAACAAATTACCACAGACCTATTCAATAAAATATAAATTTGGAGGTCAAAGTCTAAAATTGGTGTTTGAGTCTTTTTTCCTTCTGGAGGGTACAGGAGAGAATTTGCTTTCCAGCTTCTGGAGGCTGCTTTTGTTGACTCATGCCCCCTTTATCCATTTTCAAAGTCAGCCCCTTAGCATCTCTCTTCTCTGACCTCTGCTTCCTTCTTTATATCTTCTTTTTCTAATTCTTATCCTCCTGCATCCCTCTTGTAAGGATCCTTGTGATCATCCAGAATAATCTCTCCATGTCAAAATCCTTAATTTAATCAAAGTTACTTCCTTTTTTCCATGTAAAGGAACATATCCACAGGTTCTAGGAATTAGGATGTAGACAAACTGGGAGGTGGGGGGGTCCATTATTCAATGTATCATATGTGTAAAACTCCATCAACTGAGGCCAAACCATATCAAAACGCAGGTCCACGGCTCATCATGAATAGTCACACAGGGAGAGAAACATGAACTAAAAAGTACTAGTGGAAAACCATCGCAGAGAAATCCAATGGCCCATTCTTCACTAAAGCGCTATTTCATGGTACTTCTGTGGCAGGCTGTGCTAGGGAATCAAAGGTGTGATTCCTATCCACCAAAAACAAAAAGAAGAGACTTAAAAAAAAAAAAGATAGACGTATGCATGGTTCAAGTGCCTGCAATGACACAATTCCGAGAAGGGATCAGGGAAGTTTCCTGGAGAAGGAAAGGCAAGGCTGTGTCTTGAAGGGGGAAGAATGTCCACCTGGCAGGGAGAGAAGAGAACCAGGTGTGGAGAGCTATATGGAGCCTGGCAGATCCAGAAAGAGCATGGTGTGCCAGGAGGGTGTGTGAAAGATAAGGTGGGCAAGGGCTGGCCTATGAAGGGCTCATGTTGGGCATTTAGATTTTGAAACAAGATGGAACTACTGAAGTGGTTTATGAAACTTCTGTCATGTCTGAATTGTGTTTCAAAGATGGAATCAGAGAAGCTGGGTGGGGGGGTGGCAAAACAGGGGAAGAGGATTAAGAGGTACAAATGACTAGGTATAAAATAAATACGATATAAGGGTGTAAGGTACAGCACAGGGAATATAGCCAATATTTTTATAAATGTTTTACACGGAGTATAACCTATAAAAATATTGAATCACTATGTCATACACCTGAAACTAATATAACATAGTAAAACAGTAATACTCCAATTAAAAAAAGAAGATGGGATCAGAGAGCTGGTCAGGAAGCTGTACCAGCAAATTAGAAGAGATTCTCAGAAGCTAACAAGACAAGAGGGGATAGTCCAGCAGATAACAAGAGTACGGGTTCTGGAGTCTTACTGCCTCTCCACTTTCTACTTGGGTCACCTTGAACAGATTATGTAACCACCATGCTTCAGCTTCCTAACTTATGAAATGGGGGTAAAAGTTGCACCTACTTCCCTGGGTTGCCTGTTGTACAGGAAGTAGGTACTACATGCCAGCATGTATTGATAAGATAACAAATTACTCTGGGAGTTAGAGACAAGGGAACAGATTTGAAAGTTGTCAAGAAAATCACTAAGCGTCCACTAGGTACTAGGCACCTTGCTAGGTTTTGAGGGTAACAGTAAGAAAAGATCAATGAGATTCCTGGCCTCAGGGAGCAACTGCAAATATGTGAGGAAAAACTCCAAATGCAAAATGATAATATAGGAATAGAAAAGATGTGAGGTCAACTGAGTGCATACAGGAGATGGAAAAGTATTGTGAAGGATGACAGCTAGATCTTTGGCTTAGCTGACAGTAGGAAATGGTGGTGACTAAATGGAAAATAAAGGAGGTTTAGGGTTACTAATTAAAAGGATGGAATATGGGTATAAATAAATGCTTTTACTTTCTTGCTACAAATAATGGATGGGTTGACATTCCAAGTAAAGCTATCTTTCTCCGCAAGCAAAGGAAAGCTGACATGGCTAGTAATGCAGAAATGGGGTAGGCAGTGGTGTACTTTTCTTGAAGGGAATGAAACTGAAACTTGAGAGCTTGGACCATGATGTCCTAAAGAATCATAATAAATTAGGAGAAAATGTCTTTCTGAATGGATATAGTAAAACGCAATTATTTTTTAGACACATCCTTTACTTATTACATAGTCTAAACATGGATTTTAAAAAGTGCTTGTTCCTTGGAAGAAATGACAAGCTTAGACAGCATATTAAAAAGCAGAGAGAGCACTTTGCTGACAAAAGGTCCATCTAGTCAAAGCTATGGTTTTTCCAGTAGTCAGGTATGGATGCGAGAGTTGGACCATAAAGAAGGCTAAGCACCAAAGAATTGATGCTTTTGAACTGTGGTGCTGGAGGAGACTCTTGAGAGTCCCCTGGACTGCAAAAAGATCAAACCAGTCAATCCTAAAGGAAATCAACCCTGAATATTTATTGGAAGGACTGATGCTGAAGCTGAAGCTCAATACTTTGGTCATCTGATGCAAAGAGCCGTCTCATTGGAAAAGACCCTGATGCTGGGAAAAATTGAGGGCAGGAGGAGAAGGGGATGACAGAGGATGAGATGGTTGGATGGCATCATCGACTCAATGGACATGAGTTTAAGCAAATTTCAGGAGATAGTGAAGGACAGGGAAGCCTGGCGTGCTGCAGTCCATGGGGTCGCAAAGAGTCGGACATGACTGAGTGACTGAACAGCAATCTATGTGAAGCCCAACCAACGTTCACGTAGGAGCGAGGCAGTGAGAGGGAGGTCCCTTGTGTCAGAGGGATGGCAGGACCGCAATACCAACAGAGAGAACAGCTGTCTGAAGGCCCAGCATTTACTGGCTTACCTCACAGGAGTGAATCAGATCTTGGGCCAAAGGGATTCAGGTGGTCAAGCAATGGCCCCTCTCTCCCTGGCTCTCATATATGCTTATCACCTTGATTTCATTTTTCAAGACCCTATGGCACTCTGTAATGACCTATATGAGAAAAGAATCTAAAAAAGAGTGGATTATATGTATAACTGATTCACTTTGCACTACAGCAGAAACTAACACAACATTGAAAATCAGGGAGCTTGCTGGTGGAAGAGAAGAGCGACCACAACATCTTTTATTCTCCTGCCTATGAACTCCTCATATGAAAAAAATTTTCTATCACTATACATATTTTTATAAAAAAATAAATTCTGTTGCATCTATTGTAATTTTTTAAAGTGTGCTTAAAAATCTCTTTATGTTTTCCCATATAGGAGCTTTTAAGTTGATGACTGGTGGAAAAGAAGTGACTTTTTTTTCATTTATTATCTCTTCCTTCATTTCTACAATGAATCCTAGCTAATTCTAAATTTAGCTCCCAACCCTTATGCTCTCTCCTATACTCTTCTGTAACCTCTTCCCACCAGAAGTCAGAGTAAATGAGGGGAAGCTGCCATTTTAATAGTTAAGCCCCAGGCTGTCTAGTTAATACAAGCATTAGTTTTGTCATGGTACAATTATTTTACAATGTGGACTCAGTCACTAGATTTTTATACACAGACTTGACAGTCAATAATCAAATCTGGTGTTGTTCCATTATTGATGTCCTTTTCGCCCAGGGCGAGGAAGGTTGGTTGGTTGCAGCTAGCATTCGGGTTGAACAATCTCTTTAAAATTGAAATATGGCACTTAGGGCAATAGAGTAAGCACATCTTTTTTTTTTCCCTTCCTTTTGGAGAAATGTGCTGCTAGAAATATCTTCATTCTAAACGTTCCACATAGAATGGACCCTGAAATGTTTTAAAGGCGTGTGTTTGACCATGACTGTCTTTCTTTATCGCCTCAGTCTTTTGCAAGCTTTCTAGAAAAGCCTTCTTTCTGATCTTTCTGTCCACACTGACCCTCAATTTGGGTGTCCATTCACTCCAAGAGACATGCAAGCTGAGCACTTGCTAATGTGGGACCATGATGGGACTGGACTGGGCCCCCTTCGGCAATGTCACCAAGCTGGGGAGAAAAGGTAAGAACAAGTGAACTATGTCCCCAGCTCTTGTCATTTCTTATCTATTTTAAGGTTCAGGGGGCTTCCTGTGTCGCTCAGTTGGTAAAGCATCTGCCTGCAGTGTGGGAGAGACCTGGGCTCAATACCTGGGTCAGGAAGGTCCCCTGGAGAAGGAAATGGCAACCCCCTTCAGTATTCTTGACTGGAGAATCCCAAGGACAGAGGAGCCTGGTGGGCTACAGTTCATGAGATTACAAGAGTCAAACATGACTTATCTTTGGAGGCTTTCAAATTAAGGGCTTCCCAGGTGGCTCAGTGGCAAAGAATCCACCTGCCAATGTAGGAGACGTGGGCTCAGTCCCTGGGGTGGGAAGATCCTAGGGAGACGGAAATGGCAACCTGTTCCAGTATTCCTGCCTGGGAAACCCCATGGACAAAGGAGCCTGGTGGGCTACAATCCATGGGTCGCAACGAGTTGGACAGGACTTAGTGACTAAACAGCAAACAACAGCAGTGGTGTAATAAGCTTTAGTGCACAGAGTCACTGACTTTTGGAGTGTTCTTATGTTTTCATCTTCACTTCTAATTTGTTTGAAACAGAATGCATTTTGAATTTTTGTATGTAGTTGTCTTGGTGGCTCAGATGGTAAAGCATCTGCCTGCAATGTGGGAGACCTGGGTTAGATCACTGGGTCAGGAAGATCCTATGGAGAAGGGAATGGCTACCCATTCCAGTATTCTTGCCTGGAGAATTCCATGGACAGAGGAGTCTGGTGGGCTACAGTCCATGGGGTTGCAAAGGGTCGAACACAACTGAATGACTAATACTCACATGTATGCTGGGCAAATAATGCACATATCCAGTGGTATGCTGAAGCTGGCTCTTACTAGGGTGAGTCAATTGTTATTCAGGAATTCTGTGAGTGAACTGCTAGAGACTTAAAATCAATTTTTGTGGGAGTAGTTACACATGGAAATTGGCAAATGGTATAAATCAGGACTTTTCACTCCAGAGACCTGGTTTATTAACCCTCTGTGTGTATGTACGTATGTATGCATGTGCGTGTAAATGATTCTGTGTGTGTATCTTCCCTCAAAAGAAAAACTCTTTATATGTGGTCGAGAAGAAACCATAGTCCAAGGAAATATTTTGGATGAACCAGACTGGAGTATCATCATGATATTTACAAAATTTGGGTTAAGGAGACCTAGATTCTTGGCTTTCCTCTTCTTCGGTACTTGGATGATGCTGAGGCCCTCGCCACGGCATAGCGACCTCTTTCTGTACCGATGCCAGTGAGATCCTTCTCCATCCTTAACTCACTGTTCTGTCCCCTTGGGTCCCATCTTCAGATTACCCCCTAGCCAAGACCCATTTCTAGCATCCTTATGTCTTGTAGAAAGCTCTAGTTTTCCTCCTCTAAATCCGGCAGCTGTCTATTTAGGAATGTTCTTTGAAAGAACACTGTAACCTGGATACAAATGTGTTTCCTTGTTTAGCCTTCAGAAGAAAAGTTAAACCTCCAACAAAATGTGAGGCCAATAACAATTTAGCTAGTGTGTGTACAACAGGACTTTCAACTCTGCTCTGGAAAATTCTTACACTTCCATTCAGTGACTGGAAGATGGAAATGAGGGACAAGTGGCCATGGGAACTGCTGCCTCCCTGTCCAAATGAATGAACCGCCAGCTGCTCTTTAGCGTCCGTGTCTTCCCGCACTGGGAAAAGCTACACATCCTATTAACAGTCTAGCTATGCAGGAACTTTTACACTGTTTTATGTCACACAGGCAGAATACATTAAATGCCCTTGGACTTTGGGAACTCAGTACAAACTAACTTTGTGAAAAGTCAGTAGGTCTTGGTTTGCTTATGACTCCAATGCCAATCAGCTTTACAGGGAAAAATATAAATTTCCAGTGGAAGGTAATAAAGCCAGACTGAAAACTGACAGCAGCTGAGAGGAAACTAGAATGAGTATAATGATTTTACTGGGGAACAACCAGAGTTCAGAAAAGAGGTGCGTGGTGAGGTCTAGAGAACTGGGGCTCTAGACATGGCCAGATCTTCAAAAATCAGACTCTGCCATTTAGTGTCCATAAATTTTGCACACGAAAATTCTCAGAGCCTCAGTTACTTTCTCTACAAAATGATGGTAACAGAATGTCTTTAATAAAGTACTAGATAAATTTTGCACATGAAAATTCTCAGAGCCTCAGTTACTTTCTCTACAAAATGATAGTAACAGAATGTCTTTCATAAAGTACTAGTAGCTCATGAAATGAGATTAAGTATGATGATGCAAGCATCTGAAAGATGGTAGATATTTAATCATTCTTAGATATCATTATTACTTATCTTCATGATATAAGAGTTATTTGTTACTATGATTACATTTTTCAAGATTATAGTAGTATGTATGTACACTTCTGAAAAGTAACCAGGTCAACCTCAAAGACTTGGTCTTTTTTTTCCACATACTATATACCATACAATTTACTCATTTAAAGTACGCAACTCAGTGATTTTTAGTATTTTCACAGATATGTGCAAACATCCCCCTAATCAACCTTAGGACATTTTCTATTATCCCCAAATAAACCTCATTAGCACTTACTCCTATTCTCCCCTAAACCCTCCTGCCCCTTGGCAACCAGTAATCTGTTCTCCATCTCTGTGGATTTGCCTGTTCTGGACATTTTATTCACATGAAATCTTCCAACATGCAGCCTCAAAGACTTATTCAGAAACACTTTCTGTTGGGGTGTTTTGGGGTATTCTGGAGCAAGGAAGCCATCTCTAAAGACAGTCTAGTTTCTCCCCTTGACATCATCAGTAGTAACTACTGTCTAGAGAGATCAGAGGATGTGGTGAATGTCACACTGTAAGAGGCAGAATTAAAAACCTATCATTGTTGAGGTTTGACAGAAAACAACGAAGTTCTGTAAAGCAATTATCCTTCAATAAATTTAAAAAAAACCCACACCTATCCTTTAATCCAGGGCTTGCTCCTCTCTGCTGTAGAACTTCCACAAGTGGCAGAGTTATAAAAGCAGCTGAATGTTTAAACCGCATTTTCTACTTCCGGAAGTAGGTGAACCATGGGGAAAGTGACTTGTTCTGTCCTGAGATGGTTGAATGAGTGATGATGCCAGCACCTAGAGTGCCAGCTAGGTGCCAGATATGTTGTTGTTGTTCAGTCGCCCAGTCACGTCCAACTCTTTGTGACCCCATGGACTGCAGCACACTAGGCCTCCCTGTCCCTCACCATCTCCTGAAGCTTGCCCAAGTTCATGTTCACTGTACTGGTAATGCCATCCAACCATCTCATCCTCTGATGCCCTCTTCTCCTTCTGCCCCCAGTCTTTCCCAGACTTAGGGACGTTTCCAATGAGTTGGCTGTTCGTATCAGATAACCAAAATAGTGGAGCTTCAGCATCATTCCTTCCAATGAGTATTTAGGATTGATTTCCCTTAAGGTTGACTGGTTTGATCTATACCTGAGGACAAATCCAGGGGTATGTTTGGAACATGCTATCATTGAATTGGGCTTTCCTGATAGCTCAGTTGGTAAAGAATCCACCTGCAATGCAGGAAACCCAACGAATGGATCCCAAATTTTAACAAACGTACCTAAGAGGCGTGAAGAGCACGAGCAAATGATCTGGTCATGTGCACCCCACTGTGATACGCCCTCAGGGAACCACGGTCTGGGATCCCTGGCTGTCTGTCCTAATGAAGCGCGGGACACTAGGCACCCGACTGGAAGCTCCGTGCACACAGGATGGGTGTGTGGACCACGGGCTTTAGGGATGCAACAGGGCTTTTTAGTTCAATAACTTTCAAGGGCAGCAGACTTGGATCTGTTTACTTGGGCTAGTAGGGATCCCAGAGAAAGGCGCATGTCATCTCATCTTGAGAGTTCAATTCTCCTTGTCAGCACTCTGGGAGCCAGACAGGGAAAAGCAACAGTGCCAGGGACCTTGGCATTCAGGATGCAGACTTTCACTTAAAAGCCCTGAGTTCATCTTGGCACGCTAGCCCTCAACAGTGCCCAGCTGGAAAGAGCGTAGAAGGAGGCCCAAGAGTCTGATTTTCACACTGACTTGCAATGAATCGCCTTGTTTTCAGCTCCACTTTTCCCTCCATTTCCAGAGACATCTGTGCTAGCAATTCCTGTTGCTCATTCTGCAGTGTAACTGGCTTTCTTGGGTTTGCTAAGTCAATGTCCACTATCCTTTTCTGTTCTTAGTCATAGAGGATTATTATTATTGCTCTGCAGAGTCTTTGACTGTTTTTTTTAATCAGTGTTTCAGAAGAAATAAAAGGTAACAGCTATGATCCACCTGTCCTACCCTGTCTAATCTAAGCACCTTGCATACATTGTCTAATTAGACAATGCTATGCAGTAGTCGTTATTATTATTCCCATTTAAAGAGTTTCAGCAAGTTGCCCATGGTTTCTCAGAGGATTTGAATTCAGGAATTTCTGATGTCAGAACCCAAACTATAGAACATGACCACATCCAGGCAAGCACAGTGAAATAATGATAACAATGAACATCGATCATCACTGGGCATTCATTAGGTGCTGTTTCCAAGATGCTTGCATTAACTGTGACAGCTCCCTGACACAGATGCTCTAACTATTAACCTGTTTTACAGAAAAGGAGACTAAGTCACAGGGCGGTTAAGGGCCTGCCCAGGATCACAAAGCTCACAGAGTCTGGCTTCAGAGGCTGTGTTCTTAACATGTACCAAAGGCAGTTAAACATACTACATCCACTTTGTGGATTTCCACAACCCCCAGCTGTGCTTTTCCTCTTTCCTAGATGACTTACTCTAAAAGAAAACAAAAATCCTTTTAAACTAGCCAACTAAAGCACAGACAATGAATAGAAGACAGCCACAGTTAGAGTAAAATCATTTCAAAAATATTTGCACGAGAAATTATTCCACTAGAATAACCTGTGTGCTTGCCTGTGCTTAGACACTCAGTCGTGTCTGACTCTTTGCGACCCCGTGGACTGTAGCCCACCAGTCTCCTCTGTCCATAGGATGGTTTTTTTCAGGCGAGAATACTGGAGTGGGTTGCCATTTCCTCCTCCAAGGGATCTTCCTGACCCAGGGATCGAACCCAAGTCTCTAGTGTCTCCTGAATTGCAGGAGGATTCTTTACCCACTGAGCCATCAGGAAAGCCCACTAGATTATCCTATCCCCTTGTTTATAGTTACCTTCAGACATTCAGGTCAGGAATAACACGAAGAATGTGCCAATATAATTAGACATGTGAAAAACATATACTTTTTAGACAGGAAATGAGAACTAGAATTTGCTTCCTAGTCTGAAAGCCTAAAGTTATGTATGCTAGGGGGTGCTATTGAACAATTTTAGGGTTTGCTTCATTTTGGTGTTAGATTTGCACGTTGCAATGCTATGGGCTTCAATTAAAGTCTGTTTAACCTCAGTCTGGTAACTGTTAACCAACACAATATTTCACTGCAGAAGAAATTGAAGAATAAGTTATATTCATTATAGGTACAGTTAGTTCTTACTCATGACAGAAGCATTAATCACCCATTATTTTCTTTTCCACTTGCATGTCCGAGAACTCAGTTAAAAGATAATGAGGTGTAGGTGTTAAACCCAAAGAAGGTGGAAATGTCTCTAGAGCATTATTGATGGTGTAAAGACTTGTGTCCTGGGGTAGTGAATGGAAACTGTGAGCTAAAGGAAGTACAAAATCAAATTAGTGGAACCAAAACATTAGCAATCAGGAAATCTTAGTTCTAACTCCCTTGCTCCACAATTAAGCTAAATTAGCTAAATACTTGTTAAATAAATCATGATGCAGGAAATACATAAGATTAGGGTGGTGAGAAAGCACAGCAGTGCTTATGCTGAACTGACACAATTTTGGCCACATGAGCTCAGTCCAAAATAGAAAGTGTGATATACTTAAAACACATGAAAGGCCAAACAACATGCAGAACCACCCCTAGAGGCCACCCAATCAGGAATTAAGCATTTGTATAAACAGATATCCTTTTCTGAACTTTCAATGGTGGTCTAAAACATTATTTATTCTGAAACTGTTCCTAGTTCTACATAAAATAATTTTAGTAGTGGATGTTTAAATTTTTTTGAATGAATAAAAATTATCTTTTAACTTCAGCACGTATAAGTTCGTGGCATTTTAATATTTGCTTTTTAAAAGGAAATGAAGAAAAATCGCCTGTGTGTGCCAAAAGCTACAATGTGATGAATGACAATTTAACCAATTTATGACCATGTGACCTCGATTATTCTCTTATTGCTTCAGCTACTGCTCTCCCACATAGACTTGCTCTGATATTTTATGCAGCTGCTAGTGCGGTGCTAGGCAAACACTTGCTGCTGGACAAAGCGAATGGACAGCAATGTGCGCTAGTTCCTATGGAGCTTATCCGGGTTGATAGGACCATTCCCAGAGTTCAGGGAGAGCCATTAGTCTATCCCTGCAGTTTAAAGGTGGCAGTGAACAGCCTAACACCGCTCTGCTAAAAGAACCATTTATTTACCTTCTTGGAAATGACTAAGTCAAATATAATTTTTCTCCTTTCAGTTCGCAAGTCCAAGGAAATGACTGCTCACAATCAGAACACCTGACAGCTTCTAAGGACTGAGGTCAAGTGGCTTTTCCTGCTAAAACCACGTGACATACTCCGTGTACCAGTTTTCTAAACCTATTTAGTGTGTGCTTGGAAATAGCTTGCAGCAACATACACAACAAACACGTAGGTCCTTTTTCAGTTGGCAACTCTGAAGCTACTATTCTGAGATACAGACTAAAAAAAGAAAACTCTAAAAGCCTTGCAGTGGGTGAAAACTGATTCTAAGATGATTCTTTTAAAAAAAGAAACTGGGTGAAAATTCCCAAAGTGTATTATCTAAAAACATCCTAAAAATACATCTATTAATTGGCAATGTCAGACTTTTAGAACCCAAAGTTACTTTTTCAGTGAGCAATTTCAAGGATTTAGGAGAGAACACACTTTGAATATGATATCGGAGCTGAGGCAAGTAATCAGCTTATGTCCTGTAACTAACACATCTGTTGATCCCAACATGCCAAACTGTGGTTTCATCTTGTCACTGAATGCATGATGTTACCTGGGTAATATCTATCTGATTTTATCAGGCCAAGGGCCTCTAGCCCCACTCAAGGTGGTCTGCCAAGGCTCACCAGGTGTCTGCACCCCCAATACCTGCTGCCATGGAAAGTGGGGGGCATACTTGTATATCTCTGAAGAGGGCAGAGGATTGGGTGAGGGAACCAGCTCTGAATTTCATGAAAATGCCTTCGTGTTCTGCAATGGTAAATTCTCCTTGGACTAGGCAAACCCACTGCCCTGCAATTTATTCTAAATATGGTAAATGCTCTTGTCAAGATGATCTCCACTAAAACTGAATTAGTCCACAAAGGCTGGAAATGATCTCTACTTAAAAGATTTCTCATAGAGAACACAAATAGCATTGCAAACAAGCGATGTTTAACAAAATTAAGAAAATAATCACTTTGCAAAAGACCCTTAAGCACATCAGTGGGCATCGTTTACATATAGACAACTGAAGCACTAATTAAAAATAAGTCCCATCTAGTCATTAAACCGGCAATGTAAAAACTGCTATTAGTCACCATCTCTTTAATCTGTAATCAAAGATCATACAAGGTAAAGAGAAGAATTAATGTCATGGAGGTCTCTGCCAGGAACTGGCTCCTTTCAGAGGTTGTGAGCCAGGGATCATCCTGTTTATAGTTGAAGATTCTGGAGGGTCTGCCCCTGGGGGTCATGACTTGCTGGTCTGGGACGTCTGGAGTTGATGGGGGAGGAGACTTGGGGGGGCGTGGAAAAGAGGCTGGTAGCCCCAGCTTTGTGTGTGTGTATCAGACAGTCATGTCTGACTCTGTGACCCCATGGACTGTAGCCCACCAGGCTCCTCTGTCCATGGGATTCCCCAGGCAAGAATACTGGAGTGGGCTGTCATGTCCTTCTCCAGATCTTCCCGACCCCGGGATCGAACCCAGGTCTCCTGCATTGCAGGCAGATCCTTTACTGTCTGAGCCAGCAGGGAAGCCTGGTAGCCTCCGTTAGGAGCTCCTTTACTGCAGAAAAGACACCTAACAAAGACTCTTGCAGCTTGAGTCTCCATGAAACGGCTCAGATGAACCAGGATAGTTTTGCTAGCATTGAAGAGAAACCTTACTAGAAATTCTGAGTTTATACACATCAGAGAACCTTATACATCCTAGTAGGTTAATGTAAAAGGCTTTTCATTTCTAGGTGTGCAAATATCTATCATGCCTTTTCTTTGGTGCTTAGAAGCTCCAAACCTGAATTACTCTTCAATTTCATCTTAACTCCCCTTTGAGTAAAATAACCCAATATCTATTAAGCACTAATGTGACAAGCACAGTGCTATATTGTCTCCTAAGGCAAGGCAAACAGAACCTTCTCTTTTGAACTCTTCAGCCAAGCAGGAAATGTGATTAATCATGATTGTTTAATGCATGTCTACTCTGTATTGGGCGACTTACATGAATTCTCACTAACCCTTTAAATCACTTGGCATTTTACTGACTGCCTGCAACAGCAAGTACATACAGGCGACTCCTTATCCAAATGTTACACAGAAGGGAATGGAAGCTCAGAATGTATTAAGCACGTTCACAGAGCTAGGTGCTGGCAGAGTCTGAACTCTGACCAGTCAGCCTGAATCTCATCTGTCCTCTCTCTGCTACTCCCGGGTTCCAGCTACAGAGGCGGCATTACCCAGGAACAGTGAGTCCCCCTCCGCTTAGCTCTTGCCAGGCATTGTCCACAGTTTTTAAGTGTATCAGGGCCTTCTCCGATGACTCAGTAGGTAAAGAAACTGCCTGCAATGCAGGAGATGTAAGTTTGATCCCCGGGTCGGGAAGATCCCCTGGAGGAGGGCATGGCAACCCACGCCAGTATTCTTGTCTGAAAAATCCCATGGACTGAGAAGCCTGACAGATTACAGTCCAGGGGGTTGCAAAGAGTCAGACACGATTGAGCACAAGCACCTTTGGTTGTATTAACTGATCTGACACTCTCAATGATTCTATGAGGAAGTACTGCTGTTATCCCAGTCACCATTTCCCATGAAGAAACAAGAGAGCATAAGACTCTGACCTCCGCTCACAAAAAGCATCTGCCAAGCCAACAACTGGGGGCGGTGGGGGGGGGGGGTGGCATCCTGGTGACTGGGACTTTCCTCCCTTCACCAGGGGCGGCAGCTGGCTGCCAAGGACACTGAGTTGGAGGTACTGGAAAGACGTCCCTATGCTGGAGTAGATGGTTGCCCTTGACCTCAGACCTTCCTCTAGCTAGAAATTCCTGGATGCTTTTGCTCACAACCTAATGGTTTATGTATATTTTGACTTTGGAATTCCTGGCATAGAAAATGGATGTTAAAAAAAAGAAATCCTAACGATTATCCCAGGAAATAAATGAAAAAAGAAAACGCACAATTTGTCACCTTGCCGAGATTCAGAGAGCCCGAGTGAAATTAGCAGTCATCACTCACAAGTCAGGGCCACAGAAGTCAACTACAAATGACCGTTAAAGATAGCATGTTCGGTGATACAGGTGCTGGAAGCTTCTTATTAGTGAGTGTTGGGGAAGATGTGAAAAGTGGTAGCTGAAGAGGAAAGCAGAAAGCTAAGGGAAAACAGTAACTAAGTTTCCCCTTTAATGGCTGCTCATGAATTAGTGAGAAGGGAAGGAAGAGGAGACCGAAAATGGGCTGCAGTGACCAGTCCTGAGAGAGTTGTATCCGGGCACCGCAGCCAGCAGCCCTAAACTCTTTGCATTCTGAAAACCGAGCAGGCAAAGTATGACACATATTAGGCTTTGTATATAGACTCGAGCCTGAATTCATTTAACAAATGGACTTATCCTGATGTCCTTTAGGACAACTGCATGCTGGTGAAGTCCCACCGGAATCCCCACTTCACGAGTGAATGACTGTGCCCAGATCACAGTGGGGTTATTGAACACATAAGGGCCCATCAGCTATAGTCTGTGGTAGTACTGCCAAGCTACTGGTGGTAGTTTTTGAAAGTTGAAACAAAATTACTTAAAAATAATCCAAACTAACATATAATCAAAGAGCACCTTAATGATGTGTAATCAAAGAGAACCAGAATGAATCTAAATACTTTCTAAATGGAAATTAAAACTGTATGGGAATGATGTTGTCAATGGGGCATCTCAGGCTAACTCAATACTACAAGAGCAATGTTGGATCAATTCATGACCCCCACACTGGTATTCTTGAGAATCAGGAGGCCAAGGCATATACAGTTAAGAATTCCAATTGGATAGTGCAAAAGTCAAACCAGTCAGTCCTAAAGGAAATCAACCTTGAACATTCATTGGAAGAATTGATGCTGAAGCTGAAGCTCCAATTCTTTGGCCACCTGATAAGAAGAGCTGAACTGGAAAAGACCCTGATGCTGGGAAAGATTGAGGGCAAAAGGAGAAGGGGGGGTGGCAGAGGATGAGATGGTTGGATGGCATCACTGACTCAATGGACATGAGTTTGAGCAAACTCTGGGAGACAGGGAAGCCTGGTGTGCTGCAGTCCATGGGGTTGCAGAGAGTCAACAAGACTGAGTGACTGAACAACACGGTGCAAAGACAGGAGCAGAGGGCAGGTCATGTGCATGCAAAAAAAGAAAAAAAAATCAGTGACAATTCATAAATAGATGGAACGTTTGCCAACGAACAAAAACTCTTTACTGTTTGAAGCAAGAGAAAAGCTAATAGAACAAAAACACGAGCATTTTCGGGAACAGAGTGGGAGGGGAGATGACATAAAGGTTACAAGTCTTGTGACGCTCAGGCCACTTTTATCACAGTGACTCAGTTGGACAAAAAATAGAAGTGGATTTCCTAAGCCAAGACAGTCCTCCATTCATCTTCTCCTCTCTAATATTACAGCCAGCCTTCCTAACAGGAAGGACCATGTTTTGCAAAGCGTGGAGTATGGCTCTCCCCCACAGGAAGGGGTGACCGTGCCCTGTCACTAAGCAGACATCACTCGCCCAGGATTTCTGAGGCGGGTTCTGTTTTCCCTTCCTTTGTCTTCTCCAACATACTATATTGTTTCAAAATAAAACACACTATCCTTTCCTGGTTAAGAACATTATGAAGCAAAGCAAGTGAAAGTGTTAGTGGCTCAGTCATGTCTGATACTTTACAACCCCATGGACCGTAGCCTGAGAGGTTTCTCTGTCCGTGGAACTCTCCAGGCAAGAATACTGGGAGTGGGTTGCCATTTCCTTTTCCTTGGGACCTTTCTGGCTCAGGGATTGAACCTGGGTCTCCTGCATCGGAGGCAGGTTCTTTACCAGCTGAGCCACCGGGGAAGCCCAGAAACATTATATGAGTACACGAACCTGAAAAAACAGTGAGCAGCGGTCACAGTGGTAGTGGTGATGGAAGGTTCCTTCCTTCTTGTTTTTTTTAATAAATCAGTAGGGGGCAGCCCCCCGATTCCCTTTCTTCGGGTTGGCCTGAGCTCTGGCAGAAACCCCTTGCCCCTCTTCTCTGCCCAGATCCATGGGAGGCACGGGCCTTCTTAGCACAAGGCCTCTGTTACCAGCAGAGGCTCTGGAACTGCTCTGGAAGCCAGAACAGGTTTCTGGATGTGCTTTGTTAAGTTGCATGAAGCGTACATGGAACAAGGCCCTGCATGTCAACAGGTACTGCATTTTCTCAGGCTGACATACCCCACGGCTCACCCAGCTCTCATCTGGCTCGGTTTATTTGTCCAAGAAGCCAAATAAAACTCTGTCAGAATATAGACTGTGGTGGTGAACACTGTGAATCCTCTTCTCTGTGTGTGTGGTGTGTGTGTGTGTATGTGTGTGTGTGGTGTGTGTGTGTGTGTGTGTGTGGAGTGAGCCATTACTAATTAGGATACCATTTCTTACATATCTTTCTAGAATACAGTCCAACACAAAGCAGAAAGGAAACAGCCAAGCTTTATCTCCGGCTAGCGGCCATCCCAGCCCGGGGCTAAAGTGAGTTCATCCCTGGGGTCCACGGTATCCAGATGGCCTGGAGGGCCAGCAGGGTGCTCCCCACCGCCACCGTCTGCAGGAGGTACCAGGTTGCCCGCAGGCAAGTTATTCTTCCTGGAGGAAGCATTGTTAGCTAATGATTCAGGGCTGACATGGAGCTGTGATGCATTTTTCCTCACTCAGAACTTCTGATTTACCCAACCCTCCCACCCCACCTTACAATCATCCCTTAGTCCAATCCCTGATTTAGGGGTAAAAATAGAAAGGAGGGTTTCCCAGAAACCCGAGAAGAATGTGAGAGCGCAAGGCAGCCCTGGCCCAGAAAGGAAACAGGTGTCTCTGCACGTGGGCGGGAGAGTCTGTGCGTTCATCCCGCGTCTGCAGAGAGGACTCGGAGACGCGAGCCCAGGTCCATGAAATGGTGGACTCCGGTAGGATCCTTCCGTAACTAAAACAGCAGGCTCTGGCCACGGACCTCAGCGCCCTCGGCTGGGGCTCGGAGGGGCTGTGTACGTGCGGCGGCGGCAGCAGCAGCAGCTCGTGGGGGCTCTGCCTGGCACCAAGGACTTTCTGGGTGTAGGGCTGCAATGATAGGTCCCACAGGAAGTCAGAGCTGGGTGAGGCGTCAGGGGAATGTGCCGCTTGGTAGGTTTGGGACAAGTCATGCATCAGGTATCTCCTGGAAAGCCCAGGAACAGCTTAGGAACCTCAAAAATGGGGGGGGGGGGTCTCTGCTCCCACATAGCAGATAGAGGTAGAGAAACATATTCATCCATCAGTTCATTCATTCTGCATAAATGGAACTGAGGAGTAGTTCTGAGGAGGGGAAAAAAAAATAGACAAAAAAACCATGTAGCCTAATAGAGCTTTTGAGAGTCCCTTGGAGAGCAATGAGACCAAACCAGTCAATCCTAAAGGAAATCAACTCTGAATATTACTTGGAAGGACTGATGCTGAAATTGAAGATCCTATACTTTGGTCACCTGATGTGAATAAATGACTCATTAGAAAACACCCTGATGCTGGGAGAGATTGAGGGTGGCAGAAGGGGGTGACAGAGGATGAGATGGTTGGATGGCATCATTGACGCAATGGACATGAGCTTGAGCAAGCTCCAGGAGACGGTGAAGGACAGGGAAACCTGGCGTGCTGCAGTCCATGGGGTCACAAAGAGCTGGACAGGACTGAATGACTGAACAGCAACAATAGAACTTTCATTGTAAAGCAAAGAGCAACAAAAACGAGCAAACACACAGATAATATCAAGTCAGGTAGTGAGAAGTAGTAAGAAGACAATTTTAATACAACTGGATAATAGAGAGTGGGGGCTGGTGGAAAAGACTATAGCTAGAGGTCAAGGTCTCCAGAATTAGAAAAATGTTTATGTTGTTGCTAGACACACACGCCTATCTATATTTTTGAAATTTACAGTAAACAATAAAAAAGCTTCTTTTTGTTTCCATTTCCAAAGATCACAATGAAAGGAAACCTATTATAGGCCAATTTAAGTTACAAGGAATTTTTAAGGGACTGTTCATAGTTTTTTATTGTCCTTAGATTTTATTTTATAAATTGATACAAAGGAAGTGGATCATAAATTTTACAAAATCTTTGCTGTACACAGACTTCCTTAAGTTGATGTGTTTTATCCATTGAATGAGTGAATAAATGAATGAATGAATGAGGCATGATAGCTTGGTTAAGCAGATTTAAAGCCATCACTTATTAACTTGACTTTGAAGGTTTTATTTCTGTAAAATGGGAGTAAAAACCATAAGCATAGACTTGTGAGGATAAGACAGTGATTTCAGAGTGTGTAGTACAGAGCTAGGCAAAGAGTAAACAGGCATTGACATTTTTTGACTTAAGAATAAACAGAGAGATGTAATTTTTGTGAATTCTGAGCTAGAAATTTAAATAAAAAGGCTTCCCAGGTGGCACAATGCTAAAGAGTCTGCCTGACGATGAAGGAGATGAAAGAAATGCAGGTTCGATCCTTGGGTCAGGAAGATCCCTTGGAGTAGAAAACATCAACCCATTCCAGTATTCTTGCCTGGAAAATTCCATGGATAGAGGAGCCTGGTGGGCAAAAGTCCAAGGGTCACAAAGAATTGGACGTGACTAAGTACACACATACACCAAAAGACAGATGGTGAAAAAACTACTGAGTCTAGGATTATTGATAGAAATCCGGCAGATACTCTCAAAAAAAAAAAAAAAAATGGAATTAGTTTATTTCTCCTGGATTTATTAATAGAGTTTAAACCTGTTTTTTCCCAATCCAAAATAATAAAATACATCTTCTTTCATCCTGGTACCTGTAAAAAGTGACAACCAGACTGCATGAAGAATCAAGGAGATATACACAGTAGGGTTTAAATCCTCTGCACATGTACAAATAGAGATTTGAGATCTGAATGTACAGTGGACGTTTACTGAGTACTATGATGAGCAGCAGGTATGGACCAAGATCCTTAGAGATGGATTTCTGAATTTAATCCTTTTAAACAATATGCAGAAATATATGGAAACAGCTCTCCTGGACAAGTATGTCCCTTCTGTAGGTCAAATGATAAAAATGTCTATTTTACTTTGATACAGATATCAAATACGTCATTGCTGTTGTTTTTCTGATAACCAAATTGATATTTTAATTGTAGAAAATAAATATATTGTCCTACCAAGTGCTATTAACAGTTTAGAATATTTTTTGTTAGTTTTACATATCTTTGTTTCTCTCTTTTTTCTCTCTCTCTCTGCTGTTTACTTACAAAACTGGAATTATGTAAATAAATATTCTTGGAACCATAAAACTCCTAGAGGAGAACATAGGCAAAACACTCTCCGACATAAATCACAGCAAGATCTTCTATGACCTACCTCCCAGAATATTGGAAATAAAAGCAAAACTAAACAAATGGGACCTAATGAAAATTAAAAGCTTTTGCACAACAAAGGAAACTATAAGTAAGGTGAAAAGACAGCCCTCAGATTGGGAGAAAATAATAGCAAATGAGGAAACAGACAAAGGATTAATCTCAAAAATATACAAGCAACTCCTGAAGCTCAATTCCAGAAATATAAATGACCCAATCAAAAAATGGGTCAAAGAACTAAACAGACATTTCTCCAAAGAAGACATACAGATGGCTAACAAACACATGAAAAGATGCTCAACATCACTCATTATCAGAGGAATGCAAATCAAAACCACAATGAGGTACCATTACACGCCAGTCAGGATGGCTGCTATCCAAAAGTCTACAAGCAATAAATGCTGGAGAGGGTGTGGAGAAAAGGGAACCCTCTTACACGGTTGGTGGGAATGCAAACTAGTACAGCCACTATGGAAAACAGTGTGGAGATTTCTTAAAAAACTGGAAATAGAACTGCCATATGACCCAGCAATACCACTTCTGGGCATACACACTGAGGAATCCAGATCTGAAAGAGACACGTGCACCCCAATGTTCATCGCAGCACTGTTTATAATAGCCAGGACATGGAAGCAGCCTAGACGCCCATCAGCAGACGAATGGATAAGGAAGCTGTGGTACATATACACCATGGAATATTACTCAGCCGTTAAAAAGAATTCATTTGAATCAGTTCTAATGAGATGGATGAAACTGGAGCCCATTATACAGAGTGAAGTAAGCCAGAAAGATAAAGAACATTACAGTATACTAACACATATATACGGAATTTAGAAAGATGGTAATGATGGCCCTATATGCAGGGCAGAAGAAGAGACGCAGAATTACAGAACAGACTTTTGAACTCTATAGGAGAAGGTGAGGGTGGGATGTTTCGAAAGAACAGCATGTATATTATCTGTGGTGAAACAGATCACCAGCCCAGGTGGGAGGCATGAGTCAAGTGCTCGGGCCTGGTGGGCTGGGAAGATCCAGAGGGGTCGGGTGGAGAGGGAGGTGGGATGGGGGACCGGGAAGGGGAATACGTGTAACTCTATGGCTGATTCATATCAATGTATGACAAAACCCACTGAAAAATTAAAAAAATTAAAAATAAATAAATAAATAAATATTCTTGGAACAAATGATTTTTAATGGCTTAACTATTTCATTTATTTCATATATGGATAAATATCTAGTAACAATTAAGTAATATTGGAGATTTAGGTTATTTTCAGATTTCTACCATTACACATAATGCTCCAAAGCTATCTTTATATTTATCTTTGACTGCTTTCTTCTTAGAAAAATTACTTGATCAATTTGAACATGAGCATCTATCTTCATGGCTCAAAATATTTTCATCCAGAAAGGTTGTAACAATTTGAACGTCAGCAGAAGGATATGGTTGTCTAACCCACTCTACCCTTGCCAGAAATGACAGTATGATTTTAAAAACACAAAAAAAGGCAAAAAATGTCAGTTTCTTAGACCAAAAATGTATCTTATTGTTTTCTCAAATTTGTCCCCACTTTTGCTACTAATAAGGTTAATCTTCTTTTTCCATATATAGTATTTTCTTTTTCTGTTTTTGCAAACTATCTATTCATGTCCTCCGTCTATTTGAAAAACTGGGTTGTTCGGGATATCCTTATTATCTGACAAACCCTTTTCCATGTTAAGGATATTAAATCTTTTGGAGTAATATTTGTTGCAATTTTTTTTAACTGGGTGGTATTTACCTTTTAAATGTTTACTGTCTTTTTGTTCTAAGGAGTTTCAAATTTGCATATATTAGTCATGAATCATGCCTGCCTGCCCTTTTCTGTCCAACTCATCTCCTCTTCTCAGAGAACTTGCTACTGTCCAGAGAAATTGGCCTTCCTGGTGGTGTGGTAAAGAATCCGCCTGCAACGCAGATGTGGAGATGCAGGTTCAATCCCTGGGTTGGGAAGATCCCTTGTAGAAGAAAATGGCAACCCGCTCTAGTATCCTTGCCTGAGAATTCCTTGGACTGAGGAGCCTGGCGGGCTACAATCCATGGGGTTGCAGAGAGTTAGACAGGACTTATCAACTAAACACACACAAATAAGAGATGGCAGTGGGTCCTCTCTCCTACTAACCAAGGCCAGCTGGTTCAGGGTGAAATAGCTAGACAGAAAGAAGCAGTGGCAATAGGTTGTGTAACAGAACTCAGGTCCAGCGCTCAGATCCCTGGTCCCTTCAGAAGCTAAAGTAGTTTCTCTATCTCAGCCTCAGGAAGGCCCATCCCAATTACAATCCTTGTGGGTTGTGGATTAATCCAAGATCCCTTTCCAGTAAACCCTCCATTTATTTGTGATATTTTAAGTTGGTTTAGTTCCTCACTATCCTAACTCTCTTCAATAAAACAATGGTGAAGTAAAGTAATTCTTTCCTTTGTGGTTTCTTACACTGCTTTTAAATTTCAAAATCCTTTCTCATTCCAGTATTGGTTAGTCACCTACTTTTTTCTCCTAGATTAAAAAAAAAATTTTTTTTTAAAATCCCACGTATTTCCCTGGTTCCCTAGAGTATATTTTGGTATGTGGTTTTCTGAATAATCCTTTTCTTCCCCTACCTGTTTGCTGTGTTCCACATGATCATAAATGCATGTGAGTATGTATATGTGTGTGTGTGTCTTTGTGTGTATTTCAGGGCTATTCATTTTGTTGCGTTAATTCTTATGCCTGCAACATTGTTTTATTTATCATAGACTTATTAAATGTTTTGATACTTGAGATACTAAATTCTTCTTTATCACTTTTTAAAATTGTTTCATAGCAACTCTATCCTAAACTATTTTGTTACCAGAAGATATTTTGAGAGGGAGGGGCTGTAGGATGGGGAGGGTGGGGAGATGTTGGTCAAGGGGACAAATTCTAGTTATAAGATGAATAAGTTCTGGGAATCTACTGTTCAGCATGGTGACTATAGTGAATAATAGTGTATTGCATACTTGAAATTTGCTAAGAGAATAGTTCCTAAGTGCTCCCACTACAAATATAAGGTAACTGTGAGGTGATGGATGTGTTAATTAACTTGACTGTGGTATTTCACAATGTATACATATATGAGGGCTTCCCAGGTGGCACAGTGATAAAGAATCTGTCTGCCAATGCAGGAGACTCAAGAGACTGGGGTTTAATCCCTGGGTTGGGAAGATCCCCTGGAAGAGGAAATGGAAACCCACTCCAGTACTCTTGCCTGGGAAATCCCATAAACAGAGGAGCTTGGTAGGCTACAGTCCATGGGGTCACAAAGAGTCGGCCACAACTGAGAGATTGAGCACATACATCTATCAAATCAGTTTGTATAATTGAGTATAGACACATTTTATCAAATACACCTCAATAGAGCTGAAAAGACCTATTAAAAATAGATGTTCTTGTCTTTCATCATGTCACTAACTGGACTATCTCAAGCTCTCAACAGCCAGTTATGTTTTCACCAAGTCCATCTTCACAAAACTAGAAGACACCTGACTTCTGAATGACCTGATTTACTGCCACGAATTCTGTTCATCAGCCCTTCTGTAAATCCAGAAGGTAGCTAAGAGAAATTCAGCAAACATGCTGTGGGTGGCATGATAATTTGCCTCTTTCTAAAAAACTGAGTGAAGAAAATTGGGTAGTCTGCACAATTAAAACAAATTAATATGAAGGGAAAATGTTAGCCACTCAATCATGTCTGAATCTTTGTGACCCAAGGACTGTAGCCCACCAGGTTCCTCTGTCCATGGGATTCTCCAGGCAAGAGTACTGGAGTGGGTTGCCATTCCCTTCTCCAGGGGATCTTCCTGACCCAGGGATGGAACCCAGGTCTCCCACACTGCAGGCAGATTTCTTTACCATCTGAGCCATCAGGGAAGCCTGCACAGTTAAAACAAATTAATGTACTTTCTCTCAAATGGCTTTTAAAAATAGACATTAACAAGTCTTACAATCTGATCTAGCACTGTATGCTCTCCTTGATATTAAATCTTTTTAATATTTAAACATCTATTTATATTATTTATTTTTATATAAAAATATACAATTGGTCCTAGTACCTTAGGGAAAAATAACCATTAACATCTTTAATCACCTAATAGATTTTGTTTTTTAACCATCATTCTAAAAGCACTCTCTCCATATATTAATAATTAGCTTTCTCAATGCAGTATAGGAATACAGAAAAATAAATAGAATAATATGGAGACTTCACTGATTAATTTTTCATTAGTAAGGAAAATGATGGACTAGGGGAAAAAACACCTGCCAGGAATGTCCCAGAACTGCCTCATTGGCAGTACTTTCCCTACAGCTCCTCACTTGAATCTTTCCACATCACAAAGGCAATCAAACAAAAAGGCCGACAAAGATTATCTCACAAGCAGAGACTGGGTAGGGAATGCAATGTTGTTCCCTTAACAGAGAGACAGCCTAAAATATTTTACAATGCAACAACTAAAAAGGTAAAAATGTTAGGGTATATAATACTTTCCCTGACTGTATATATTTAACACTGTACTTAAATATATTTATCATATTTTAAAAGGCTGTTGTTAACAAGAAACAAAAAGCAAGGAAGACAAAGTTGAGGGTTGTATAAGTGATTTCTTAATGATTCTACTTTTTATCAATTTACAAGCACTCTAAACAAGACCTCACACTTGTTAGTATAACAAGAGGGAAAAGAAAAAGTCTTTTCCTTAACTAAGATGTTCACCTGCTTCATCACTATCATTAAACCATTTTGCAGATGATGAAACGGAGGCTCAGAAGTTACTATCCTAAGGTTGTGCAGCCAGGCGACTGAGCAGGATTTGAGCCTAGAGCTCAAGTGCTTTCTAGCCCAAGGAATTCAGAATCTTTTTGTGTCGGGAACCCCTCTGGTAGTCTGGAAAAGCCAATGTACCTTTTCTCAGAACTGTGTTTTAACATTCTTAAGTAAACACATGGAGTTGTAAAGCACAAAAATTATAACAAAACAAGTTATCAAAATATTTTTAGGAAAAAAATGTGTGATATAGCAATGTATATTCTCTATTAAGTACTAAATAAGGAGATATACTATAGGTTCTGATAACTATAGTAATTTTGAAGCAGTGAAGAGCACTAATATTTCAACAACATTAACAAAACATCTACAATGACTTAGCCATACTATAAAAACGTCTGATTTCTACTGTTGAGAAGTCACAGGTACCACTACTGGTTTGTATCCCACATTCATTAATTATTGTATTGTTTTCCTAGACACCTTATTTCCTTCTCCAAAGGAAAGTATCTTACATATTTGTCCTGTTCAGAAGTCTGAATTTTAGCTCAAGTTTAGTGAAAATAAAGGTGTTAATTTTTTTTCTTGGTCAAGTTCATAGACACCCTGAACTCTGTCTGCAGTTGTCATTCAGTCACTAAGTTGTGTTTGATTCTTTGAGACCCCACGGACTGCAGCACACCAGGCTTCCCTGTCCTTCACTATCTCTCAGACTTGCTCAAACTCATGCTCATAGAGTCGATGATGCCATCCAACCATCTCATCCTCTGTCACCCATTTCTCCTCTTGCCCTCAATCTATCCCAGCATCAGGGTCTTTTCCAATGAGCGAACTGTTGGCATTAGGTGGCCAAAGTATTGGCGCTTCAGAATTCTGTCTATAGACCCCTCAGGGACTGGTTAAGTACTGACCTGGCAGATTCCATGTATACACTGAGTAGACTCCTACAGTGAAACTGTGATGAACGAGAGTCAAACAAATGAACAAATGGAAATTCCCACTAAAACACTGAGCAGAGTCAGGCACTATAGGTTGATTTCTTTCAGGCCCATTTTAACCAGCCTCCCCTTGCCAAATAGTGTGGGCTTGTGCATGTACATGTGTGTCTATGTGTCTATGTATGTGCGCATGCCTGACTGTATGTTTGTCTGTGTGTGTGTGCTGGAGCATTGAAAATTGGAAATGTGAATGGCCACACTTTCAAAAGGCACTTTCATTATCCTACCTGGCCAATATCTGATACCTGCTGACTCTCCTTCAGAGCATGCAGCTAAGGTACACCAGGAGGGGTCAGCAGGTCTTTGGGAAACACACCAAGAGGAGGAGGAGGAGGAGGAGGCGGCTTCCTTTTCTTGACATGATACGTGATAGAGAACATTCCTGTGGTTGTGTGCAAGTGTGTATATGTGTGTGGGTGCTGGTGACGGGGAAGGGCACAGAGTTTTCTTATGATTTCCCTTGATTTCCTCCATGTGGTTCTCAGAAACCATGTACCCAGAAGCAAGCCCAAGAACTTGCCTTGAACATGCCTGCCACTTGCAGTTTTTTAAGGGAGGGAGAAATAAGTACTTATGTACCTTCCAGTGGCAAGGACAGAAGATGATAAACAAACTTAAACCAGAAGAGAATGATTATACTTAAAGACAAAAGGGAAGCAGAATCATTCAGACCCTCCATAAATAAAAGAATCGTGCTCTAGTTCAAACTCCTTAGCTCAGCATTTGAGGCCATCCTCAACTGGGACCTGCTGACTGGTCTAGGAAGACCCTGTGTGGTCTGGCCTTTTCTGGTTGTCCCGGCTTCAGCTCAGCCTACCTGTTCATCCACTCTTCTTCTCTAGTTTCTGTTCCTGGAATATCCTAGGCTGTTTCGTACTTTGGGGACCTTAGCATGCAATTCTCTCTGCCTGGAAGGCTCTTGATTGTCTTCCTCATCATCCTCCCCCCACTGCCCACCCCACCTCCATCGTCTGGTTAACTAAGCCTTTAGGTTCACCCAGTCCCCCAGGTCAGCCAGCTCCCCTTGGGTGGGGCAGACGGTGCTTGGAACAGGGGCTCTAATCAAGGTGGGCAGGGGGAAGGTTGCTGCACTGGCCAAGTCACATACCCTCATACTGGGTTCTTCCTGCCTGGAAAATGTGATCCCTTTCTGTGAACTAAAAAACAGTCTCCATCTGTTCCCAAACTCTGTGCCTACAGGTTTGCATATCCCTGGAGGGGTTGCCTTTTAATTTGCCCACAGAGAGGGGATGGCTGTTTCTAACTTGCACAGACATAATGTATATCCTATCATTGGCCCTGTAAGCCTGCCTGCTTGACATATGCATCTGGGTTTCTCACTTGTAGCACTTGTTGGTCTATAGACAATTATTCATACACTTAGTTAGGTATAAAAGTATCAGTCATTCGAACTAGACAGTAAGGTCTGTAAGGGGAGGGGCCGTGACTTTCTGTTTACAGTTCTCTCTCCAGCCCCTAACACTGTGTCTGGCGTTGAGTCGAGGCTAACTGCATACTCATGGAATGAATTAATAAACAGGAGGGTCATGGAGATGGGTAGTGGAAGAAATAACCAGACCCAGGACAGGATGGAAGTATCTAGCAAATTTACTTCTTCTTACTGAGTAAACGAGGATTCGAAAGACAGCAAGAAGCAGAAGCTGGCAGACCAAGAGACTCATTTCATAACTTCACAACTGAAAGCAGAATTTTCACTGAAGTATTTCACCCCAGGGCTAGAAAGGAACAAGCTACTTCTAGAAGAAAGCAGAGTCAGGCTAGTTGTGCCTCAAGAGACTGCCATGGAAGAAAAGGAGTTTTAAGACAAGACAGCCAGCTGGGAGGAAACCTCAGTGAGACAAAAATCTAATGATTCATGAGATTCCAGGTAGACCAGGCATCTTGGAACTTGCAAAACTTGTTCAAACAATAATTCTTGCCCAGCTGGCTGAAGACACTGAAGCAGAAAGCATCTACGTGTCACCCAGTCCGTGCACCACAGTAAAGCAAGCTGCAAATGAACAGCTGAGGCCAGTGTAGGAACAGTCACAGCCCAGCAGCTCCTGCAGTCCTCGGGCACTTGGAAAAGAAAGATCAGAGCGGGGAGGACTGCAGAGCTGATGGTGAACGGGCAGGACAGCAGGAGCATCAGTGCAGGCATCCGTGCCCGGATTCCAAATTTTAAAAAATTACTCATTGGGGAAAGGGAGAGAAGGGAAAAGATGAAAAATCCATCACTGGCAACAGGTTTCCATTCTAGAAAAAAAAAAAAAGGATGCTCTACCAAAGGGATCCCCATGCCTTGTTAGGAATTGGGCTGCACAGGAGGTGGTGAGCAGTGGGTGAACTCCCCATCGCTCTCATTACTGAGCTTCACCTCCTGTCAGATCGGCGGTGGCCTTAGATTCTCATAGGAGCATGATCCCTAACCCTAAAGTCAAGGTGGAGTAGCCTGAGATTGCCATGAAACAGAAATAAACAGAAATAAAGTGCACAATAAACATAGTGCACTTAAATCATCTCTAAACCATCCATTCTTCTCCCCTACCCTGGTCTGGGAAAAGTTATCTTCCATGAAACTGGTCCCTGGTGCCAAAAAGGTTGGGGATTACATGTATACTTTGAAAATATTTATAGAAAACATATCATCCTACACAGCCTTCTCTACTAGAATTCCTTATTTCCCTAATAGAGTATTTTAAAGGTTTTTATATCTACACATCTTTTTCCTGCAGATCTTTTTCCTTTGTTAACAGCTGCAACACATTCCATAGTATGATGTATACTGTAAGTTATATAACACAGAGATGGGCATTCAGGCTGGTGTTACAGTTCAGGTTTTTGTTTGTTTTAAAGTAGCCACATGTGCTTGGCAGCCTCCAAGGAAAGGGGCAAGAATCTCCCCTTCCTGCTTTTCATACCTTGGGCTTTCCCCTCCCACACGGTACCAGTGTTGGTCTATGGGACCCAGTGTCTATGGCAGAAATGACGATCTGTCACTTCCAAGGCTAGGTTTAGAAAAACTGTGGCCTCCCTCTTGGGTTTCTCTCACACGCTCACCCTGTCTCTCTTGGTTCACATGTTCTGGAGGAAGCCAGCAGCTATCGTATGAAGACAGTCAGGCAGCCTGTAGGGAGGCGGCCCATGTGGTGAGGAACCAAGGCCCCCAACACCCTGGGAAGTGAACGCGGAGAGGAACTCTGCAGCCGCTGCTGACAGCTTGATGGAAACCTCACGAGAGACCCTGAGCCGTAACCACACAACTAAATTGTCCTCAGTTCCTGAACTCTGAAACTATGTGAGGTATTTGTTTTAACCTGCTAGATTTTGAGGTAATTTGTTATGCAGTAACAGATGACTGGGCTTCTCAGGTGGCTCAGTGGTAAAGAATCCACCTGCCAATGCAGGAGACCCAGGTTTGATCCCTGGGTCAGAAAGATCCCCTGGAGAAGGAAATGACAACCCACTCCAGTATTCCTGCCTGGAGAATCCCATGGACAGAGGAGCCTGGAGGGCTACAGTCCATGGGGTCTCAGAGAGGTGGGCATGACTGAGTGACTAAACAATAGATGACTAATACACCACATACAGTAAAGCCCTAGCCATGGACTACTTAGAACAAAGGCAAATGCTTTCAAAAACTTGAAAGCTATTGCCAAACTGTCTCCCAAAGAGTGGTGGCAATTTATAATCATGCCAACAAAGCACAAGAGTGTTGGTTTCTTCACACCTCGACAGCTCCAGGTATGATCAAACTCAAAACAATTTTACTAAATTAATGGGCAGCACATGGCATCTGGTTGCTTTGATTTGTTTCTTGAATTTCAATTTTTTCTGGACACATACCATGCATCATCAGAAATGAAAAGCAAAAGATGTATCGCAGAGTTCTAAATGATTTAAAAAATGACAGAGTGAGCTGCCATGCCTAAAGCTCTAAGCCACTACCTTATCATGTAAAGTTTCTATTAAATTATTGATTTTTTAAAATAACCACTGAAATTTGAGTCTGGCAGGATAAGTCAACATCTTGTTTTGACTGTTTTCTAAAAAATGCTCAGAACATTAAGTGATTTCAATAAGAGGCATGACTTTGAACTTTAAAGCTATCATCCCTAAATCAGAAGTGATGTAAATTTAAATATTAATTCCTTTTAATGTTGCTGAACCAGAAACTTATAAACAAGAATAGAGTGAGTGATTGGGATCAGATGGGAACTAAATGTCTGTATTTTCCAAAACTACGTAAAAGAAACATCATAATTGTCTCAAAGCAAATATGAACTCAACTAATTCCTTATTAGGCTTCAATTCCTGGGGAGAATAAATGGTTCTGGAAAAAACTTCTTATCTTTTATAAAAACCTATAAAGAGGACTGGAACTCAGTGATATTTGAGATAAGTAAAAATAATGTTTCTTACCAGGGAAAAAAGCATCTGAAATCACTACAGGTCTCCCACCACCAGAACACTTTTGAGTTTCAAGAAAATGTAACAAATGTATAGTTAGTTATCTTTTAAAATAAATATTATTGTTGATGACATTTCATCAAATTATTAAATACATCTATCTGTTTCTACCACCAGAACTCATAAAAAACAATTTTAGAAAAAAAAATCTACTGGTCAACAATACAGTAGACATACTGTACAAGGGAAACTCCTGAAAGCCTTCCTAAATATTCAGGTGTCTAAGAGTGGAAAACCAAGATAAACCGGCTGCAGATCAAACGATCTCTTTAAATGTGCAACTCAGAAGGTCCTGAATGGTTATTAAACCAACCAGTTGACTCCTCACCTAGTACATGACAAATAAGTGACAAGAGAATTTAATTATCATTGCTGCTTCTCAGGCTACACTGCTCTGAAGAAGCAAAACCAAAGCATGTGGGCAAAACATGGCTTCGTCTCAGGAGAGGCTCTGGGGCCTGCAGGACTCCCCCCAGTTCTCCTGGTAGGGAATCCCAGGGTGGGTATTAGGGTGCCAAGGATGTCTTGCTGCCCTGCCCTGCCCGAGTCGCCTCTAATGGGCAGCCACCTTCCCAGCTGGCCCTGACTTGGGTCAGCTTAGCTGTGCCTGCCATGGCCCTGGGCTCCTATGACAGGCTCCAGCCTTCTCTCCATATATCACCTCCTCTGTCAGCACTCACGTATGCTCTTCCTGAGGCAAGTGGGGGCTCCTCCCCAGCAGTGGGCCACGGCCCGATGGGACCTTGCTCTTTCAGTGACCCTCAGCTCTCCTCTTTGGCTCCCAAACCAAGGCAGATACCATGCTCTCAGCCCTCCATAGTTTGTGTGGGAGAACATTCTAGTCATAATACACAGTGTCATCCTTAAAGCATTCCTCCCTGATCACAGTCTAAGAGAGTTTCAAATAAGACTATAGAACTGCAGCTCTTTCTTCTCTCTCTTAGGAAATTGCAGCCATGGAGCTGGCAGTCTGAGCTCTTCAGGAACTCGGGGTCCATTTCAGCAGACTTGACTCCTTCTCCCCAAAGCTCTGCCGGATCCTCAGGCAAACACGAAGAACAACCACTCCTGTCCTGTCATTGCTACATGATCCACAGACATGTACTCTGTAGAGATTTTCTAATGGCCTCTCTCTGTATGAGCACTATCTGTTACTATACCACAAACTCCATGACTCTGCATGGAGAGCAGATAAAAGCTTCTCCTATGTGAAATGATCTTATCCAATAGCAGTTCAGAATCCTGACCTGCTTTTCAGGTAATCATTTACAACTTTTTGCTGATTAAAAGCTACATGTTTTGCTAAAATACTTCCTTCCTCTGCATTACTATCTATCTATCATTTACGGTTGTACTGGGCCTTCATTTTTTCGTTTGAGCTTTCTCTAGTTGCAGCTAGCGGGAGCTACTCTTCGTTGTGGTGCACAGGTCTCTCATTGCAGTGGCTTCTCTTGTTGTGGAGTGTGAGCTTCAGTAGTTGAGGCATGTGGGTTCAATAGCTGCAGTTCCCAGGCTTTAGAGCACAGGCTCAATCATTGTGGCCCATGGGCTTAGATGCCCTGCAGCATGTGGGATCTTCCTAGACTGGGGATCGAACCCGTGTCCCCTGCATTGGTAGGCAGATTCTTAACCACTGGACCATGAGGGAAGTCCCCCTCTGCATCACTATTGATCCAGTACTTTCCCATCGTCTAGTGAATGCTGCTGTGAACTGTGATCGGATCATTTCAGCTACTAGAGCCAGACTTTCTGGGTTTGAATCCACGGTTCGAATTTTACTAGTTACATGACCCAAGGCAAGTTACCTAAGTGCTTAAAATCCTCTTATTTGTAAAGAAGAGCTATTAAAAGACTCTTCCCCATAGTTTGTTAATGCTAAAAAATGAGTGAAGGCAAGTCAAGTGTTTAGAACTGGGCCTGGCACACAGTGTTTGCTCTTGGCATTACTATATGAATCACCCTGTCCTGTATACACTTCAGCATCCCCACATCTGGGGAGATCTGCAGGTGAGCTCCTGCAGAAGGGCTGGGGTTCTCACTCTATCACTTGCCTAGCTCTAAGTGGCTAAGTGGATGAGCCTCCCAACATGTTGTGACAATAACATGCTGACAGACTAAGGATGACTGCACCCAGTATGGTGAAGGAATTTGCCTGAAAGCAAAAACAAGAGCACAGTTCAGGCAATTAATCACCCTCATTCCTTTTCCCCCAGAACATTCAACTTCAGCAAATTCAGCAATTTCTGCAATTAAGAAACTGTAAAAAGATAGCTGGCCACGCGGACATGCCATGCCGGATAGTCGCCACGTAGACTGCTGTTACCTTCCTGCTCGAGCTCTGATGGTTCTGACTTAGTAGCTCCTCTGCACATCACCTGTGACCCCTCCCTGGCTTCCAGATGGTTAAACTGAGACGCTCTCCTTGACACACCTTTCTCAAAGAGCTCAACCAAGATCATGCACTTCTCATCTGGACTGCCAAGTCTGCTCTGCTTATCACACAAAAGGAGGAAGCTAGGCCCCTGCTTTTAAAGTTTTAACTGGAGAATGTTGTGAGCGGTTTAGGCTCCCTGCACCTGCAGCAGCATCAGAGGACCATGATGAGATCTCGAAGTAAAATAAAAAGGATCTGATATTTTCTTTCTATTATTTCTGCTAGGGTCTGAAAACAAGATCCTTTTTAAAAAATAATTTATTTTTGCTTATGGTCTTCGTTCACAGGCTTTCCTTAGTTGCGGCGAGCGAGGGCTACCCTTCATTCTGGCGCACGGGCTTCTCGTTGGTTTCTCTTGTTGCAGAGCACTGGCTTTGGGTGCAAGGGCTCAGTAGTGGCGGTGTAAGGGCTCAGCTTCTCCGTGGCATGTGGAATCTTCCCAGACGAGGAGTCGAACCCGTGTCGTCTGCACTGGCAGGTGGATTCTTATTCACTGTACCACCAGGTAAATCCTAAACATAAGATTGACATCCTTCCTGTCACCTGATGATATCCAGGCAGGCCACCTGTAAATGTCCTAGCCCAGGACCTAAGGGAGTGAAGTCATGATTCTATCTGCTGGGATGGGAAGAGTTGGCCATGTGGACAGCAGATCACTGGGTCGGGGCTTATTCCAGGGATGATGCAAGCATGTTCACTTAGGATGCTGCTGCAAGCCAGTCCTTTAGAGAGCTATATTTAAGTAAACAAAAGCCAAACAAATAAAACTAGGATTTCTGGGAGGTGGGGGGTGGAGATCACATACTAGTTGCAACTGAAAATGAGGAAAGAGGTGTAATCTTTCATCTGCCCTGCTTCTTACACAGGTGGGCAAACTCAACAATAGACAGGAGGACTTTGGGGACCCCCAACACCCCCACCCCCAAGGACGCAGGATGGCACCAGGATATAAATAGAGTTTCAGGAGGGCAAACAACATGGGTTTAAACCAATTCTTTCACTCACAACTACTCACAACATGGGCTTCAGTAAATCTCTCAGGTTTTCTGTGCCTCAATTTTCTCCTGTGCAAGAGGACTGTTACAAAGATTTAATGACATAATTTATGGATCACTTAGCATACCTGGTGAATAGTAAGCATGCAATCAATGTTAGCTATTACTGTTTTTGGAGTTGGTTTTCAAATAAACGAAGTCCTCTTTTTAAAGTTACTTAAAAACTTACACGTTTACTTTGATACTTCTTTTAAATGGCTAAAAAATGATAAATATTTGGGGAGGAAACTGGTATGATGGCATTTACATTGTTCGTGGCAATGCCATTCACAATTTATGGATCAAAAAGTCACTATTTCTTCTCCAAATTATAGGACTTCAGAACTACAAAACAGAACTTTATAGCATAATAAATTTTTTCCAAAACTAGATTACAAGTTTCTATAACTTATAATACTGAAAACTGCCAGACACAAGGGTATGCTATAAGTCTGTCAATTTCTTTTAAAACTGTGGTATATGTTATACCCTAAAAATTATGTTAAGATGAGAGTTTAGGAACTGGAATTTACCTAAAATATTGTTACTATTATGAAAAGAAAACTAAGTTAACAATAATTTGAGCACTACTTATGAGTATTTGGGTAAAAACTTTTATAAGAAACAAAAAGATGTGTGCGTTATATACTGAATTTCTTTGGCACTTATTAACAATGTTGCGTTTCTGTTTAAGGACTTTCATGAATAGATCTGTAACTGACCCCCACTCCCATTGCTTGTCATCCATAGGCGGGGCATTTTTATTTCTGTTTGTATCAGCCAAGAGGTTGTGTTGTAGTAACAAACATCCCCTAAACTCAGTGGCTTTTAAACAAAGTTTCTTTCCTGCTCATGCTACATGCCCATCACAGGTCACCTGGGAAGCTGCTCCATGTTACCATGGCAGGCAGAATGAAATATGCAGAATTCTACACTGGATTTTAAGGTAGTCCCTTAGACATGATACGAGGCTTATCTACTCACATTCCATCAGGAAAAGCAAGTCACATGGTCTCATGGGCAAAGAAGTGCTCCATGGACTCAGAGTGGGTAGATTGAGTGTACATCCTCAGTGTTAAATATACACACTGTGGAAGGGAGCTCTGCAGGATCCTTCCACTTTGAAAGGTTAAGCACGCAGCTGGGGCTAATTCAAACATCAGTCATAACATATGTCAGCTTTTTTGCAATGCCACCTTGCTCTACACAGCCATATCCTGGGCTGTGAAGGGGAGGGAATTAATAATTTGTATCCAACAAAAACTAACTTGATTCTGCCTTCTAAGTGGAAACAAAACTTGGATATGAAAACAGTAAGAAGAAATTAAGATCTTGGTTAATTTGTTCCTTGTTAAGTGATAAGGTAAGTATTAGTTGCTTAATCACTAAGTTGTGTCCAATTCTTCTGCAATCCCATGGACTGTATCCCACCAGGCTCCTCTGTCCATGCCACTTTCCAGGCAAGAATACTGGGGTGGGTTGCCATTTCCTTCCCCAGGACATTTTCCTGACCCAGGGACTGGACCAAGGTCTCTTGCATTGGCAGGCAGATTCTTTACCACTGAGCAACCACGGGAGCCCAAGGTAAGTATAGACAGGACAAATATATGTCTTACTGTTTTCCATTTTGAGGGAAAGTAATTTTTTTTTCACACAAAGAATGTGCTCCATCAGGCTACCCTCCAAGGGCTTTACACTGTCACCCTATGCTGGGCTCTTTTCTACCTGCCTCCTCTGTCACCCGTACTTTCAAACAGGCACATGCTGGAGACAGATATGGTCTCAGTTTTTTTCACAGGCAGATGAGAAATTAGACCTGGAATCTGCACTGGTTATCATGTATTTTAAAACTGGAAAGGATCTCAGATGTCATGACAGGAGACCTCTAGTTGTCCTCAGACATCTGCCTCTCCTCCTCCTGCCCGAACAGTGTAGATGACAACTACATGATCTGACAGCCACCTCACACCTCTCACAGCTAGCTGTGACCACATGACTAGCTGGCTGTCTGAATGGAAGTTGTGTGTTACTTTTAGATCATGCCTTTTAAGGAATGGATGCGTCTTTCCCTTGACCCTTTCCTGTCTCTCATTGGCTGGTATGTGGGCAAGATGCCAGGCTCTAGGGCAGCATTTTAAAGCACCAAATGGAAGCTTTGTGTTGAACAGAGGACAGCAACAGGATAGAGGGAATCTGGGTTCCTGAAACTATGAAGCTTCCATGGCAGCCCTGGAGGGCTTTTGCAAGGACTGTGTATAAGGGAAAGACATGTTTATAATCCACTGGGAATACAAGCTCCTACAGTAAAAAATCAAGTTAAAAAAAAATAAAAGTGTCAACTATTTTCATGTCAACTGGTTCAAATCTCATTTTCTGATGAACAAACTAAGGCCAGAGAGACTAAAAGATGTGTCTGTCCATGATCATATAGCTACCCGCTCTGTAGACTGTACATTAAAATGATGGAAAATTACTCATCTTCCATGTTAATGGGCACGAGAGTAAAGTTGCTTACAACTTCTTTCTTAAGATTTAATGTCATACTCAGCTGAAGGAACAATAGAACTTAATGCTGAGAACTACATCACTCCAAGTTTCCTAGGATAATCAACATGTCCTATTAATAGAAATTACTTCATTTAATGCAGATTGCCAGGGTTCCAATCTAATGGGAAATTCTGAAGGTTTTGATTGAGGAAGCAGTCAAACTCTTGGAAGATATTCTTGAAATACATTTCCCAGAATCTACAAGGAGACAATCAGTGGGTTGTATTGTATTTGTATTTCTTTCTCAGAAGGAACAGTAAGCCTTCAGACGCGACTGAAATTTGGCCCTGATGGGGTAAGCACCCAACTTTCAGTACACATGTAAGAAACCACAAGCTTAAATAAGTAAAACAAAGTCCACCCATTGAACCACATGTGCTTTCAGTTAACTTTTTCATAGGAAAGGAGGAAAGAAACAATTCTCAATTCTCCACTTTCTTGACATCCTCATTTGCTGTGTTCATGTGCCATTCAACAGGAATTAGACTGTTTGACGTGGTTTGAGCATCTGATGCTGTAAGGAGTTGTGAAATGGCTGGGAACTGTTTCAAAGAGCAAAAACATCTGACCTTGTTGGTTTAAGCTTTGGGTAGTTTATGGAAAACGAGAATTCTTTCTCTCCTTTGGAATATGGTTTGGAAACATTTATTTTAGTTGTCCTTGTGTTTGGATGGCTGATAGCAGGGCCTAACATCTGAACCAAGACCTCAGGGGACCAGCCATCAGAATGCAAGGCCACTATTTTATCCACCCCTCTTTCCGATCCCCCCCACAGCTGTCCTGAGTCATTTTCACTGTCAGCAGAAATGACAGCTTGTGTCAGTGGGGCTCACTTGTCCACAACAAATTATTGCTTTACTTCACTTCTAGCTTTCAAAATCTCTAATTTGGAACTCAGAATTGCTAGAATGGAGCACATTAATATCAGTGTCACGCTATGCTGGGCTTAAAGTTATGTTTTTAAATCTGATGTCACATACCTGCTTCAGGTAATCCTTGTTGCCTAGAGAGTGCCCGAGCTTTACCATCAAAAGACATTCAAGTCTACCCATCTTGCCTCTCAAGCCCTATCTTCTCCTATTGCTCCTCTTTGAGACAATTATCTTGAACTATTCTGCACACCAAGGACCCATCCTTCAGCACTTTCTGCCTGGGGTAATCTCTTCTGCCCCCACCCCCTCCATTTTTTTTTAAGTTATTATTATTTTTTTTTTTGCTTGGCCTCTTTCCTAGTTTTTCCTACCTCTACAATATCACTGGTTTAACCGTATTTTAATTATTTATGTATCCACAACCCCTGCTAAGTTGTGAGAATCTCAAAGAGAGGAATCATATCCTAGGTTTTTTTTTTTCCATATCCTAAGTTTACTCTGAACATCTGGTACAGTTCTTAGCACACAGAAGATATTCAATATATGCTTGCTGAATCAATAGATCAGTGGCAATAAAAGAAAAAAGAAAGAATCCTAAACTGTAGAGTCTAAGTCATTAAAATAAAACCTAATTGTGTAAAAGAAATTATAAATTATAATTTATAATAGTGTCTCTTTATCCCATCTTTTATGTTTAGATAGAAAGAGGCAAAACACTTATGGAGCAGAAAAGCTGCATGAGAGGCAATGGATATCTTTATCCTAGGAATTAGAAGACCCAGATTTGAATTTCAGCTTTGAGCTTTCTGCCTCCTTAACTCTAGGCAGTTTACATTTATAAAATTAAAATCTAAATCCCACCTCACTCCAAAGTAAGTCTCAGGCAATTGCTGGCAAGGAATACTCCTCTGAGGTTTTCTTTTCCTTTTAAAAATCAGTTTAGAATGGAGATGAAAACACCTGCTGTACCTTCCATGTAGTGAGAGTCCAATGAGTTGGTGGCCGTGAAAGTGTTCTATAAACTACAGAATGACATGTAAATGAAAGGTGAGAAACGGAATATTTCCTGTCATGTCGGTAAACAATGGTGTCACAGTCATCGGTGAGTCTAGCCTTCCTGGACTCTCAGGAAGGAGAAAAAGACTTGAGGGATCTGGTCGCCATCAGGCTGCAGCCACTCCCCATGGTGAGCGCTGAGGAACTCAGGATGTGAGAAATCACAGGACAGTGGTCCCAGGTAGCTGAGATGCACACGAAAGGAATGATTTCAGTGAGCCCAGACTCTTGCCATCTCCCCATACAAAGAAAAACATTAAATTCCTTAACTTGGGATATATGGTTTTCTCTAATACACAAAATACTTTTGATGCTCAGACTACCTGCCTTTTGTTGCAAACTTCTATATAACTTGACTGCTCCCCCCACCTCTTCGGAGCAGTTCTCTCAGGGTTACTTGAGATGCTGTCCAGGCTTAAGTCCAAAAAATTTCTGCTGAATAGAAAATAACTCAACTTTCAGGTTGTGACTATTTTCTAAGTCAACAAAGGCATCATTATTACAGAAGTTAAAAAAAAAAAGAAACAGGTGACTTTCATTCAACAATCCTCTTCAGAGTGGTGACTCTGGACCAGGAAAGGTAACAGGTATTAGGGATTCAAGGAAAATACAGACTCAGGACTGCTCTGGCAGGTAATCCCCCAGAGCACTGCTCTCAGATGGACTCACTCTGCAACCAGTTCAGTCCCCATGGGTCTGAGTATCATGGTCTGAGGGCAGGTCTGGATAGAGCAAAGCAACAGATGCACCTCCAAGGCCAAGCCAGATTCCAAATACAGAAGAAAAGGCTCAACCATTAACCACCACCAAGCATCCTCCCTTCCCAATGTGACTGGATATAGCAGAGCTGGTTGCTTCTTACTGGAAACAATGACTGCAACAGAATTTAATTTTGCATCTTTCTTATGTGAAAGAACAAACAGCTGTAAATATCCTGCTAGAACATTTATTTTTAAAATTTAAACAATTTTAAAATTTTTAAAATTGTTTCAGAAGCAAGCATGCTTCCTGTGCATCCAACGTAAAAAAATCAAAGCCTGTACCTCTTTTATCATTATGTTCAAGATTATGTTCATTCACTTATTCATTCACTCATCCTACCAATATTTATTTAGCTCTGTGACACGGTAGGCAGTAAGTCAGGTACTGGGGAAACAGCAATGAACAAGTAGAGGTGACCTACAGCAAATATTACACAACTTTAATTGCCATTGTGATAAGGGAGACAAAGGAGCAGTGGAGGGTTTCAAGCTACAGTGAAAACTGTATGGAGCAAGGAAGGATGGTGGGGGGTGAGAGAATGCGTTGCTGAGGCAAGGACCTCAGGACTGACAGAAGGGTAGGTGGAGCTGGTCAAGGGGAAGAGGAGGGAGAGAAAGCAGTCAAGCCGGTGGTGGGGGGAAGTGAAACTGAAGGGATGCAGGTTCCATGCAGGAAGGACCTGGGCCAGGCTATACGGGTTGGAGGGCGGGAAGGAGCCCAGAAAGGCAGTGGTGAGTGGGGATCAACCCCTCCTCGGGTCAAAACCTAAGAGCAACACAAAGTCATTGTAGGAAGAGCTTTTAAACAGGGGAGTAATACGATCAGATATGCAGTAAAAAGCAAAAACAAAAGGCAACTTCCATGCTCCGGACGGTGGTAAGAAGCACAGAGAATTTGGACAGAGGCGGGAGTGGGGGGCCATCATGGTCGCAGGATCCCTTCATTTTATGGATAAAGACAACGCCTCAAATGTGAAGTCACTTGATCGAGAACACAGAGAGAGTGATAGTGGTAGAACCTCCTTTTCATGACTCTTGGTCCAGTGGGGTTTTTCTTTGTTTTGGTCTATAAGAGCAACCTCCACCCTTTACCTGCGAATCTGGAGTCACAGCTTTCCCGCCCTAAGACTCACAACTATGTAATGACAGAACTGTTTTCTCGCCTTTAAACTTCAACTACTACTAATAACAGCAACAATTGTTTATTAGAAACCTGCCACGTCCAGGCAACCTGTTAGGCGCTTTCCATATTTAATCTTCACAACAATCTTGTAAGGTAGGTATGACTTTTTACTGCTTCACCTGAAAAAAACTAAACTTTGAGGTTCAGAAATATTTTTAAAATTGCCAAGGGTACACAGGTAGTTAAGTGTGATGATGACCCGTGTCTATTTTTCTCTGGCTCCAAACCTTGCCAGGATGCCACATGGGCTCTAGACTTTATCATTATCAAATGTCCAATTCTGGTCTTCTGGGAAAAATCAGAATGGGAAGGAAAAGCTTTTCTGCTATAAATTAAAAAAAACACTATATAAAATATTCTGCAAAGTTAACTAAATAAATGCATAAATAAATCAAATCTATATAGCCACAAGGAGTAGTAAGAACTGAAAAACTTCAGAAGAAAATTTTTAATTTACCACATCAATGGCACAACATTTTAAAAATGCTCCACCAGCCTGTTTCAGGAGATACTTATTGGTCATAACCATTTGGGATGGAACAAGATGAAACCAGACCCTTCAAATGGTCTGATCTACAATCTCAACTAGAAGAACTGCAGCGCTGCTTACTGAAAGGGTGGGATAGTGGAGAAAAAAAGAGCATTGCTGATGGGCCTGATCCCAACCTCCCAACAGGTAGAAATAGAATTTAAAGTCAATTTCCTTAAACTAAACACTCCAAAAATCAAAGAGGAAGTATAAGAAAACAGAAAAAAAGTTTGGTCCTAACAAGAAAGTTATGTACCCAGAAGAAAAATGAAAAACTAGGAAAGTCTTAGAAGCAATTATCACCCCTCCTGAAATAAGATCTGCACACCACATTAGACATTTTTGGGAAACAGCTGTTATTGGTTCTCAGGGAAAGAAAAAGAAATATCCTCATAAAGAAACAGGAACAGCAGGATCCACTCACTTATGGCAGAAGCAATAAGGTCGTCATTGCATAGAGTAAATATTAAAATCAATGCTGCAGAAAATTGGGTTAGTCCATTAGGAACTGACACAAGAGACATATATGGAGGGTTGAAAAATAATTAGATGGTGAAAAAGAAGGGAAGAGAAGAGGGCATTCCATTAGGTGACAATTCATTTCAAAAAAATATAAATAATCAAAACATGCAAAAGGATAAAATGGCCTTGGGGTATCATTTTTTATTCTTAATTAAATTTGCAAGAGTTTAAAAATATTAAACACTCATTGCTAGAGAGGCTATCAATTCTGCCCTTTATTGTGGTATTAAAATTGGCAGTCTCCACACACTGCTTTTAGAAGATACCAGGCCATGTATGTCAAAAACAAGAAAACTATGAATAACAGTCAACTCAATAATCCTGGAAACAGATGTAAGGAAATAAAGCAACAGAAGAAAATGGCTGTATTTGGGGATATGCTTACAGTGTCATCAAGTACCACTTAATAATGAAAAACAGGAAATAGACTAATACCCAACATCAGGATTAAAGCTAAGGAAAATCAATCTAAAGTACTTCTGTGTGTCCTTAGTCGCTCAGTCATGTCTGACTCTTTGTGATCTCATGGACTGTAGCCTTCCATTCCTTGTCTGTGGGAATTCTCCAGGAAAAAATACTGGAGTGGGTTGCCATGCCCTCCTTCAGGGGATCTTCCCAACCCAGGGATCGAACACAGGTCTCCTGCATTGGAGGCAGATTCTTTACTGTCTGAGCCACCAGGAAGCCCGCGAATACTGGAGTGGATACCCAATCCCTTCTCCAGGGGATCTTCCCAACTCAAGAATTGAACTGGGGTCTCCTGCATTGCAGGCAGATTCTTTACCAACTGAGATACCAGGGAAGCCCAAAGTACTTTTACACATCCATTAAAATTTAACATGATGACTACAAAGAAAAATGGAAAATGATATGATGCTAACAAAAAACTGGAATGCAAAGTTACACGTGGCTATGACTCCTGCTCTATAAAAAACTGTTACTTGTACCTGAGCAAAGACAGAAAGCATCTGACAGGAATTCACAAAAATAAAAAATGTGTTGTGACGGTTGGACTTTATATCTTTTTCAATCAAATTATAAGATGCAACCACTATAACATGAAACAAAACATGGGTTGAATATGAAATGAAACACAGCTTCCCCACTCTGTCAGCTGTACTACCTTAGGCAAGAAACTGAACTTCCCTGAAATTAGCTTACTCATCTATAAAATGAGAAAACCATCTTTCTATCCCTTAGGAGATTAAATTAAATTACGTGATAAACACTTAAATAGCACTCACTATGTATCTGGCACTCTTCTAACCACTTTACAAAAACTACCTTGTTTAATCATCAAAATATTTAAAGATGAAGGAGAAAGAGGTTCGGTAATCTACAGTGAAGACGACAAGTAACAATAATTTTCAATAGCTTTCCAATGTCCACAGGATCAAATCTAGCACTAAAAGCCACTGCTAACATTTATTGTTTGCCAACATGGCAGGCATTGAGATAACTGCTTTCCTTGCTTAATCTTCTGTAGCCCTTACAACAATCCTTTGTGTGTGTGCTCGGTTGCTTTAGTTGGGTCCAACCGCCAGGTTCCTCTGCCCATGGGATTCTCCAGGCAAGAATACTGGAGAGGGTTGCCATGTCCTCCTCCAGGGGATCTTCCTGACCCAGGGATCTAACTGCATCTCCTGCATTGCAGGTGGATTCTTTACCCACTGAGCGACCTAGGAAGCCCACAGCAATCCCTTAGGTAGGTACTATAATTGTGGCCTTAGGATACTCAGGCTCAGAGAGGTTGTGTAACATGCTTGTGAGGGAGACAGTCAAGATTTGAACATGGGTCTGTCAGAGTGCAGAGGCAGGGCTCTGTTACCACAGGACAGTTTGTCCCATTTTGTTAGGATGGTGCACACAGCCTTTCAAACCTTGAACCCTGACATACTCGCCTCACTTCAGATCTGGGAGAATTCCGAGTTGTCACCAAGACCTTTTAAGCCACAGGCCTCTGCCCCTGCTGTTCCTCAAATGGTCCTCCTCACAACTCACTCATCCCTCCTGGCTCCACCTTCCCATACCTCCAGAGGCACAATTAATTGTTCCCATATCTGCTGCTCTTTTAGTTAGGAATTTGTGCTTATAAGTCATCGTGTACAATGTTGTTTTTACATGTCTTTACCAGCTTGTTTCTCACAAATAATGAGTTTCACAACAACAGAGACCATGTTTTATACAGTTTTGTATATGGTGTATTCCTGGCTCGCAGAACAATTTCCAGGACATGACAAGGACCAAACAACCACTTGCTAACACACACTTGGAGCAAGAGGATATTCCCAAGAATGACTTGTTACATCAAAGCATCATTTGCTATGTACAAAGGATGGAGAATCAAGAGCCAGTATTTCTCTTTTTCACAGAACTTTGACGTTAAAGGTAGTTTAGTTAAATGGGAACATACAAGGGATCACTCTATGAGCAAAACTTCCTGGATGCAGTGAGTTTGGGTTAAGTGTGTATAGAACCATGTGTTTACTCATTAGGCCTGTGAGCCTACACACTGGAAATTTCTGCTCACTGGCTTACTGAATCCTTCTAAACAGTAAGCTCCTTGAGCATAGAAATGCAGGTATGCCTCATAAACTTCAAAACCAAGGGCAGTAAGTGTCACGTAACTGATTAAGGAATATTTGTTTAGTGATTGATTGAATGAATGGGGTTGAGACATTTTCTTTCCTTACAGTCTTGACAAGATATTTCAACTTGTAGCATGCTCTAATATAGTGCAAGACAAAAAAGAAACTTTCAATTTCATGGCATTTCTAGAATTTTATGAAAAACAAATGAGCAACTAAAAATTTTTAGGATAAATTCCTTGTCCAATCTATGTTGAATTTTCTCCATACTCTCTTCAATAATCACTGTGAGTGCTAACTCTATAAAGGATTTATTTTTTCTCTGAAAACAGAATCTTCTGAGAAAGTAAAAACGCTCCCACTTAAGCCTTCTTTAAAAATACACAAAATAAAAAGATTCATTTCATGGACATGTTCACTCCTTATCCTGAGATCAGTTCAGTGCTGAGGAACTATTATTAGAAAGCTCCCAGTTGAAGAAGAGGCCTTCAAGAAGGGAAATATGATGTGGGATACTCTGTGTTCAAAGCTAATTTTAATTAGACTGGCTACTAGGGTTACTGAGATATGCCAAACATTTAGCTAATTAGCAGGCTCTTGAGACAAGAGAGCTGCCTAGAGATAGACAGTTTTTCCTCATTATGAGTGATGACAAATTCTAGTTAAACACCCATTATAAATTTGCTTTTTTTGTCCTTTTCTAAATTCCAATAACATGAGCTAATTTAAACTTGAAATCAGACATGAAGACTAAAATGGAGACCTTTCACTTTAAACACAATGATCTAACATCAGCCGCTACATTGGAAACACTTTTAGGAAAGTAAAAAATTATTAATGTCGATTTTGATACTATGAAAAAACATGAAATTTAAGTAGAAAACTCCATTAAAAATTCTACGGATGACGTTCAACAAAATAGTAAAACCTAAGTTAGTAAACGCAGAAGCACCTGGAACTCTCTAGTAGCTGGCCTTGGCATATGAGACAGATAGAAATTAAGAAAATAAAGAGGAAAACAAACTATCTTTCACTAAGTACTAAGTATGTGCTGCAGTACATTAGGTGTTTTATAAAAATCATCTAATTCCTCAAATTAGGGGAAGTAGAATTATTATTATTATTCCTACTTTATAGATGAGATATCAAGGCCATGGTCTACGACCAAGAGTAAGGTCATCCAGTTAGAAAGTAGTTCATCTAGGTTTAATGCCAAAGACAGCTTTTTGTAGGCTCATTTAAATGTCATCCTATATCTGAGAAGACTTATGAATAACATAATTAGAGCCATTGAGCCTTCTGGGTATCTGGTACTTACAGAAGTGTTTTGTTCAGGATATAAGCATGAGGTAGTTGTGTTTCTCTGTCAGTTTTTCTTTTAAAATTGAAAATTAGATCCCAGGACACAATCTAGGTTTCTGAAGTCAGCAGGATTGCCCACAAAGCTTTCCACGTAAAGTGGTCCCTATCCACCCTAACATTTGAACAGGCTGGCTGTAGAAGCAGGCTGTGGTCCCCAAAGATGGTTGTGCTGGTATCTCCCATCCCCTGAGCTGTGTGATGTAACCTTGCTGCTCCCCCATCAAGAGGAAGAGCCTATATTTTCATGCCCTCGAATCTGGGCATGATATTTTCATGCCCTTGAATCTGTGACTGCCCTGACAAACAGAATTGGAAGAAAATCTCCTTCTCTAGGAAGCCAGCTGTCAGGTGAGATGCTGACTACCCTCAGGCCTCCATGCTGTGAGAAGCCCAAGCCATGTGGAAGAGTCAGATGTAGGCACTTGGGGATAGTCCCAGCTGACCTCATGGCCAAAACTGCCAGCCATCAACTATTTAGCTAAACCCAGGTGATCCACAGAACCATGAGAGAATAATAACTTGCTATTGTACAGCGCTATATTTTGCTCCATAGTTTATTATACAACATCAACAGATAATCAGAATAGTGGTGGTGGTGGTTTTCTTCAGTGGGGTGAAGCAACTATTTCTTTCAAGCAACTGGGAGTAGATATTTTGGGGGGATATATTGAAATACTATGGCAGTAAGCAAATTTACTTTTGCAGGGTTATTCCTTTAAAGAACTGAGAGACTATGAAAATGTACCTATATAAACATTCTAAAATATCTGTACTATAAACATTGAAAATATCTGATACCAGCATCAACTTTCACAGTTCTAAGGCACTTTCACATATATCATGTAATTTTAGCCATCCTTTCTAGTAGTCATGTATGGATGTGAGAGCTGGACCATAAAGAAAGCTGAGTGCCAAAGAATTGATGCTTTTCAACTGTGGTATTGGAGAAGACTCTTGAGAGTCCCTTGGACTGCAAGATTAAAACAGTCCATCCTAACGGAAATCAGTCCTGAATATTCACTGGAAAGACTGATGCTGAAGTTGAAACTACAATACTTTGGCCACCTGATGCGAAGAACTGACTCCTTAGAAAAGACCCTGCTGCTGGGAAAGATTGAAGGCAGGAAGAGAAGGGGATGACAGAAGATGAGATAGTTGGATAGCATCACTGACTCAATGGACATGAGTTTGAGCAAGCTCCAGGAGCTGGTGATGGACAGGGAAGACTGATGTGCGGCAGCCCATGGGGTTGCAAAGAGTCGGACACAACAGAGTGACTGAACTGACTGAAACATTCTAAAACAGGGCGGGTTCTCAGCAGAATGATTAGATATATTTGAAGCTAGTTTGTCATAAGGCTGTCAAACAATTTTTATTTTTAAAAATATTTATTCACTTATTTATTTGGCTATGCAAGCTCTTAGTTGCGGCACTTGCAATCTTCCATCTTCACTGCAGCATGTGGGATCTTTTTAGTTGCAGCAGTGTGGGACCTAATTCCCTGAGCCAGGGCTGAACTCGGGCCCCCTACATTGGGAGCATGGTGTCTTGGCCACTGGACCACCAGGGTATCTCCAATTCTCATTTTCTAAAGCAGTAACCAAACACAGTTTAGTTTCTGTACAGCTTCAAAATGCTGTTAAACTGATTCATGTTCAAATTCATTACCTGCCAGACTCCACCTGAGCAAAGAGAGAATTCAGCACTAACAATCCTAAAGTAAAAAAAAATAAAATGTTGGAAAGTGAAGAATACTCCAAAAGTACTTGTAGGTTAAGTACAGGAGAAAATAATGTTTAGATAAAAAATAAACTCTTTTCTAGGAGATGTCAGAAGGCTAGCCCAGATTTCAGCCAAACCCCTCAGCTTTTGGATCTTCTGTTTAGTTTTCAGTGTTTTGAACAATGACCTTAAGGCCAGGCAAGACAGTGAATCATGAAAGAAAAATTTACTAATGCTCAAAATCTTGTACTTAGTAACAAAAAGAGGGCAAATAAAATGTATTTCAAAAACCTTTCAATAACAAGGCAAGAATAAAAGAACGACGGTGTTTGATCAATATATTCCATATCCTGGGCAATTTGGTTAACTCAGATTTTCTGTCATTAACTCCAATAATAAGGATTTTTAAATTACTGCCACTTTGCTAAATAATGGGAATAGTTTCACAACAGTACTTTCATTGTATCTTTTAAAGAACTCCTAAAAAGCAAGGCAATCTGTCCACATGGCGAATGTTTTTATTTTCCTAGTTTACAAAGCCCTGAAAAGTAACTGGGCTGCATTCATTCATTTACCTCACTGCCTACAGCAGAATGAAGTTTCCCCTGGTTCTCAACTGAGATGGACATTCAGGGAATAGTCCTTTTCCCTCCTCTTGGAGATGTGCATTTCCTGAAAAAAAGCAACTAATATTTGGGGTAGCACTGATATTGCTGTTCTGCCGTAAATCCTTGTGTTTTAAGTACTTTTTGTAGAATCTACTTTCCCCAAAAATATTCATTAAGGAGGAAAACACGTTAAATGCAGAAAGGAATTTTTAAGAAAGAATAATAATCTTCTTTAACCCTGCAACACAGAGATACCCTACCATCCTATTCTTTTTTGGGAGGGAGGGAGGTTCAGTTAACACTAGCAGATGTCTCTTGTGGATTCTTTAAATGCATTTCATGATCTGATCACAAAATTCCTGCGTATGTCACAGCATTGATATGACTTCTGCTTACACAATCAGGACCCTACGCCCATCTTTCTTAACGCTGATATGATTTCTTGGTTTACAAAAATCCGCAAAACCAATGATAGAATAGAAAGATGCCATGAAACAAAGGGATAAAATTAAAATGAATAGCTAAAACTGGAAGCTTATGATTCAGTCATACTGAAATAAAGTAGGAAGAGTACAGTGTATACATTTTATGATAATTTTATGACAAATTAAGATGTTACAACTGAAAGTTAATTTTCCATGGAAACCAATGATATGAAAATAATTATTATAATAACCATAATTTATACAAAAATAAGACCAAGGAGGTGTTAATAGCTAATGTTAAGTTTAATAAAAGCTATTTTTTTCCCATTTATCTTGGTAGGTCTGTTTATCTTTGCCTTAATATAAAGCAAAATATCACTGTACTACAGAAATGTAGATGCAGAAGAGTCTAACTATTTAAGGAGTAAAAAATGTTCACCATGGTTCCAACTCAGAAAATACTGGTTTTGTTAGTAGGTAATCTTAATGCACTCCCCAGATTGATAGATACTTTAAGAAGTAACTTCTGAGAACACTTCCTATGACAAAAAAGTGGGACCAGTAATATCCGGTTCAAAGCGTTTCGTCTCAGTTCAGTTACCTCATCATCCTGAGATTAAAGCAGGAATCACGAAAGTTTGGATGTTCTCAGTCCACAGCACGGGGTTAAGAGTGCTCTTCTCTAGGAGTCTGAAGCCTATTGAATCACCTAAATCTCCCAGCAGCCAGTGAAGAGATGCTGCTCAACCATATTTATATCTTTAATTCAGCACTGCTGGAAGAACTGATGAATACTTCAAAACTGTTTAAAAAATATTGCTATCCCAATTCTTTATCCTAATTAATTGGAAAGAGGCACAGATGGATGGGTGGATGACTGACTAGTAATCTGGGATTAATTTCACCTAATGTTCTGATTCCTCAAAGGTCACAATTCTTCCCATCTTATGCAATGCTCTCGTGGGCCAATACCTTGGGTCAAATTCAAATCTGGTGTAATAAAGGATGGGCCAGTTTATCTGACTAAGATCCAAGGAGGCCATTACTTAGGAATTCCTCATGAAGATATCCAGTTTTATAGTCTTATATTCACGCGTGAGAATAAAATTAACAAATTCTTTTGTCCTGCTTTTCCTCCCCCTAGGATCCAAGGAAAAGTGAAAGTGAAAGTCGCTCAATCATGTCCAACTCTTCGTGACCCCATGGACTATACAGTCCAGACTATATTCCAGGCCAGAATACTGGAGTGAGTAGCCTTTCCCTTCTCCAGGGATCTTCCCAACCCAGGCATCGAACATAGGTCTCCCGAATTGCAGGCAGATTCTTCACCCGCTGAGCCACAAGGGAAGCCCACGAATACTGGAGTGGGTAGCCTATCCCTTCTCTGGGGGATCTTCCCAACCCAGGAATAGAACTGGGGTCTCCTGCATTGCAGGCGGATTCTTTCCCAACTGAGCTATGAGGGAAACCCCAAGGAAAGGAGAATATCAAATTCTGGGAAAAATGAAGCATATTAAATATGATTTATTCATTAAATATTTATTAGTATTATTAGTGTTAGGTCCTGAATAAAACAAACAGGATCTTGTGAACCTTACATTCTAAGGTATAAACACATTTTTAAAAGTGTAAACTCATTAGTACTAATAACAACAACAAAAGATACACAGTAGCAGCAACTAAAACTTATAAAGCTCCCCATGTGGTAAGGGGTCGAGAGGAATGGACAGTCATACTTTGGTGGTGAGAGGGTAAGTTGGTGAAAGATTTTTTCTGGAGGTAGGGTAATTTGGTGTACATATATATTAAAAAAAAAAATCTCTCTCAGTAATCCAACATAGGATTATGTGTAGAAAATGATTAGAGATACCAAGTATTAGGAAAAATTATTCACTAAGGTATTAGTTAAATTATGGCATATTCAAATGGTACATTCACAGTGTGTCTAGGACAGGTTCAGTTTTTACACTTAAATTTGATGATGGAGAATGCTTTAACACTTGCAGACAAGTGCTGAGAACAGTAAAGTGTTCCCTTATGCCCTACATTCGGTTTCCTCTATCAGTAACATCTTACATTAGGACAACTCATTTTTCACATTTAATGACCCAACACTGACATGATATTCAGATTTCCGTTTTTACTTCGTATCCTTTTCCTGTTCCAGGAGTGCAGCCAGGACACTACATTTAGTTGTCACGTCTCCTTAGGCTCCTCTGGGCTGTGACAGTTTCACTTTGGTTTTGCTGACCCTGAGCCTTTTGAGGAGAACTGGTAATTTGTAGACTGTCCCTCCACTGGGATTTGTTTGATTTTTTTTCTCATGATAATACTGAGGTTGTGAGTTTTGAGGAAGAAGACCACAGAGGTCATTTTCATCACATCATATCAAGGGTACATGTTATGAACATAAACTTAAAACTGTGGATGTTAATTTTGATCACCTGGCTAGGGCAGCGCTTGTCAGTTTTCTCCAGAGTAATGTTACCTTTTTTCCTCCATATCCACAATGCATTCTCTCTAAAGAAGCCACTATGCACAGCCCACACTTAAGAAGTAGGAAGCTATGCTCTGCCTCCTTAAGGGCAGAGTAATACATAAATGATTTGGAATTATTCGGCATATGAGATTTATCAAATCTTCTCCATTTATTTATTCAATTACTTATATATGTTAGTATGAACTCATGGATATCTATTTTTACGATTTGTATACAGTAAATGCATTGCAGACTACTCCAGATTAATAGCACAGTCTAAAACTACATGATTAATTTTGCTGCTTAAATTGCTTCAGCTTTGGCCACCGGGAACTCTTTCAGTTGGCTCCTGTGTCCCTTTGACACACCCACCATCGTGTGTATATACTGTTAGCACTTCCCGATTTGGGTACTACAAAATGCTCCAGGATCATCTTACACATTGCCCAGCCCTATAACCAAACATTTGTTCAAAAAGTCTTGGTTTCTTTTTCTGGAGAACGGGGCTCGAAATAAGATCAGGATACTGGCTGTGATTGTTGCATCTGGAGTGTCATTGTCTTTGTCTCCTCAGCTGAGAGAGCAAGAAAATTGTGTGTGTGTGTGTGTACACATGCATATCTATACCTGCACATACATATATATCAATAATACATGTATATACATAATGAATACAAATACATGCATATCCATACAGTGTGTGCGTATGTTTTTAAGTGAGTATACACATATCTTGGAGGAGGGCATGGCAACCCACTCCAATGTTCTTGCCTGGAGAATCCCAAGGACAGAGAAGCTTGGTAGGCTACAGTCCATGGGGCTGCAAAGAGCTGGACACGACTGAAGCAAAGTAGCATGCACGCATACACATATCTATCAATATTTCTACATGCATCAATCTAAATTCTATATTTGGCTAAATGTTAATTCACACTGATGTCTCCAGTTCTAATCCAGGGCTATTGGATGCTTCTAGCCACCTCCCTTCCAGCAACCTCTCACTCCAATAGTGAGAAATCTGTCTCTACCACCCAGCATCCATGGATTCACTAATAACAGTGTTTGCAGAATTGTTAATTCTTTGCTCCACTACAAAAAAAAAAAAGAGTACTGTGCTTACATAAAGTTTCTTTTACCTTTAGTCCTACGGTCTCCGTCCATCCTTTCCACAGTTACTAAGGTGAGCCCATCCTTTCCACCCTTCAGTGAGGTTGTTTCATATACTTAGGATACTGTTAGATTCTTTTGTCAATTTATATTCCATCGTGGGGTCCCCTGAGAACTTAAAATTTTTTTTTTAATTTGCAAACATTAAAAGTTCACTTTTTTTTGTTGTGAAGTTCTATGAGTTTTAATAAATGCACAGTGTCATGTATCTATTACCATTACATTATCACACAGCATAGTTTCACTCCCCTGAAAACTCCCTCGTGTTTCACCTACCCAGCCCTCCTTTTCCCTCAAACCCATGGAAACCACTGATTTAACGCTTTAGCCTTTTTCAGATGTCATATAAATAGACTGATATCATATGTATTGTACCTTTTGGACTATATTCTTTCACTGAGCAATGTACACTTAAGACTCATGTATGTTTTTCATGGCATAGTAGCTCATTTCTTTTTCTCACTAGATAATACCTTATTGTGTAGATGTACTATGGGTTGTTCACTCACCAGTGAAGGGCATCTTACATGCTTCCAGTTTTTCGGTGATTCTGAACAAAGCTACTATCAACACTCACATGAAGACTTTTGTGGGATCATAGTTTTTCAAATATCCTAGAAGCATGGGTGTTGCACATATGGTAACACTATGTATAGCTTTGTAAGAAATTCAGGTCCATTTTTGTTCAGAAGAAGACTATACTTCTATGTATTTAGCATAAAACAAACAGCTGTGATAGGATTTATGACCAATTTTATTTATGTTTTTAGTCATTTTTATATTTTTTCCAAGATGCTTTGAAGTAATTCAAGCGAGCAGTACATTTCTAATCAGGGAAAAATTCATTTAAAAAGTACAATTAAGTAAGAGAGTAACAGGAGGGAACCAAATGCAATGGCTCCATGTTGCTTCATCTTGTTTCACGAGACCCCCAGCTCCTGGCCGGCGGGGATGCTCTGATGTGAGCCTACATACTGAGAGTGTTAAGGCACCACACGGACATTCGCTGTAATGAGATTCTCTATTCTTTGCCTACAGCTGGTGCTTCCTGCCTTTCATTTCAGGCTCTACGTAACTCAGACTCGGGAGAAGGAAAGGAACCCTGGTTAGCATTTGGGAGACTTAGATTCCCAGCACTGTGCCTGCACTCCACTTCTAATAAGGAACCTTCTGTCTTGTTCTTATTTTTATTTATTTATTTATTTATTAAAAAAAATTTTTTTTTAAATTTTATTTTATTAGTTGGAGGCTAATTACTTCACAACATTTTTTTTTTAATTGAAATGTTGATTTATAATGTTTTGTTAGTTTTAGGTATATGGCAAAGTTATCCAGATATATTAATATATGTGTGTACATATAAAGTTAAAGTTCACTGTTTTGTTGTAAAGTTCTATGAGTTTTAATAAACGCACAGTGTCATGTATCTATTACCATTACATTATCACACAGCATAGTTTCACTCCCCTTAAAACTCCCTTATGTTTCACCTACCTGGCCCTCCTTTTCCCTCAAACCCATGGAAACCATTGATTTAATGCTTTAACCTTTTTCAGATGTCATATAAATAGACTGATATCATATGTATTGTACCTTTTGTACATATTATGTACACATATATATGAGAAGTGAAGTCACTCAGTAGTGTACGACTCTTTGCAATCCCAATGACTGTAGCCTACCAGGCTCCTCTGTCCATGGCATTTTCCAGGCAAGAATACTGGAGTGGGTTGCCATTTCCTTCTCCAGGGGACCTTCCCAACCCTGGGATCGAATCCAGGTCTCCCGCATCTCGGGCAGACGCTTGACCCTCTGAGCCACCAGGGAAGCCCCCCCCCCCCAACATAAATATATACCTTTTTAGATTCTTTTCCCTTATGGTTGTTCTGAGATACTGAATATAGTTTTCTGTGCTATACAGTAGGCCCTTGTTGCTTATCTATTTTGCATATAGTAGTGTGTATATTTTAATCCCAAATCCTAATTTATCCCCCCCACTTCCCCCATTATTAACTGTAGGTTTGTTTTCTATGTCTGTGAGTCTGTGTTTCCATTTTGTAAATAAGGTCATTTGTATCATGTTTTTAGATTCCACACATAGGCGATGTCGAGTGATATTTGTCTTTCTTCTGCCTTGTTTCTGAGACCAACCTTTAAACTTCATCTTCCAGTTTTAGTCACCAGATTCCTGTCTTGTTTCTGGTTGAAGTGCCCTCAACTATACAAATCCAAAATGTATTAAAAAAAAAAAAAGGTTTGCCTCCAATCAAGCATGCCCTCAAATGATCTAGTTATGAACAGAAGTTTGTCAGTAAATGGAAATCTGCAGCATAACATCACACTCTGACATGAACAAAAAAAAAAATGAAGCTAGCTCATTAAGTTTTAGAAAATATTTCTGTCATTACCAGTTGTTTTAATTTTCAAAGGAGCAGGAAATTTGGCATCCATTATCATACAGAGTAAATAAATTAGATGCATTGTGAACATGAAGCAGGCAGTAACAATGGCATCGTCATATATCTATTATAATGTTGACAAGCTAAACAATGCATTCTCTCCTTTCCAAAGAAGATGCATGAATTTTTTATTCCTGGCTGTTTATTTCTATCTTTTCTGAACGACAGGTATAGAATCCACTGTCAAAATACCAAGAAAGAACCTTTTAGAAACAAATCTAAAGGCCGGTGAGTCCTACATCTCTGCTAATATTAAGCATTAATTACAAAGTCTATCAGAAGAGACACTACTCAAAGCCCAGGCTCCTGGAGACATTATTACGGTTTCTTTTGATACTCTCGCCTCTAGGGCATAAATTATTAATTTTGGGTGAAGTTATCTCACTGAGTTTGCCAACCGAGGAGTGAAACTTATATGCTTTGGTTTTATTTTTAGCACCACAGGGGAGATAAGAAAGAAATACAAACAACCTGCCGAAAAGACACATGCCTGTGTTATTATTGTTCCAGATACTGTCATTGGTGTCAGCTGCAGGGAGTCCTCTCACCTGTCACTCATTTCCTCCCACTCCACTATTGCATCTGGACCCTTTGAGTGAAAAATGCCCATTCTAAAACAGTGAGACAAGTAAATCCAATGTCTAAAAATGACCATGTGGATTAAACAGAATCAGGGTTTGAAGAGGGCATCTTTCCATTCTGTATTTAAATATCATGGTATGGTTCTTGGAAAAGAGGCCCAAATTTTAAATAGAAAAGTACAGTATGTTGTACTTCCCAAAGTTAAACAAGGAAGGTTTTAAAGGATAAATCAGAAGCTATGCTTTACTGGGCAGAGAAGGTCAAGACAACATTTAGCGTACAAGGAAGGCATATTTAAAAACGATCACACTTTGCAACAATGCTGGGAAAAGGGAAGTTATTATCAACACCCTCAATCTTCAAATCAGCTGAGCAGAGGTCTGTTTTATTTATTCTGTATCTGCAAACTGGCTAAAGAATGTGGCTATCTGTAAACCAGAAATTAAGGTGCTGGTTTATTTAAAAAACAGCTAACGCACATTAACCACCCAATAAACACTTCACAATGTGCTCCATCAGTCTCCTAATCCACTCGCTAATCATGTCACGTCCCTGTGCTTGGCTCATACGATTCCTTCTGCTCGAAGTCCCTTTCCCCTCCTCATAAACCAATGGAAACTGCTTTCATTCAAGACCCTGCTGCAATGCCAGCTCTCTGTGAATCTCCTCAGATCTCCCAATCAGGGTCCACTGTTCCACTCCCATTTCCCCAAAAGACTTCATTAGGGCCTCTATTAGAGACTTGGTGTATGTGTCTGTCACCCCTTGAGCTTTCCAAGTTATATCAGTACCTCATTAATTCTTTTTTCCATCAGTGCCCAGATAATATCTAGCTGACAGTAAGAACTGAGTACACTGAAATAGGAATTTATTCAAGAGATACGCTATAAAAAACTAAAAATAGAGTTAACATAAGATCCTATACTCTCACTCCTGGGCATATACCTGGACAAAAGTATAATTCAAAAAGATACATGCATGCCAATGTTTCTAGCAGCACTGTTCACAATAGCCAGGTCATGGAAGCAACCTAAATGTCCCATGACAGATGAATGGATAAAGATGTGGCACATATATACAGTGGAATATGACTGAGCCATAAAAAGGAATGAAATGATGCCACTTGCAGCAATGTGGATGGACCCAGAGAAAATAATACTAAGTGAAGAAAACCAGAGAAAGACAAATATCATATGATATCACTTATATGTGAATTTAAAAAAAACATGATACAAATGAACTTATTTACAGAACAAAAATAGACTTACAGGCATAGAAAACAATTGTATGGGTTGCCAAAGGAAAGGGAAGGAGAGGAATAAATCTGATGTCTGGGATTAATGTATACACACTACTATTTATAAAACAGATAAACAATAACAGCCTACTGTACAGTACAGGGAGATATATTCAATATCTTATAATAACTTATAATGCAAAAAAGTCTGAAAAAAATATACATCTGTACAACTGAATCACTTTTCTGTACACTTGAAATTAACACAACATTGTAAATGAACTATATTTCAATTTAAACACTGGTTATAAAAAAAATGATATATTGTACCAGACCCTAACACCATCTTCACCTGCCTATGGTCAGGTCAGTGTATTAGTATGGAAAAGAAGAAAAGCTATTTGAAAGAGGGTTTCAGTCATGCTCTGCTATGCTTAGCTGTTGGAATGACAATAGTAGGTGCTCCAGAATCCACCTTCAATTCATGGGTTTCTACATCTCATGGGTACAGATATCCCTTGCTTTCTCAAAGTTTGCTTTATACTACTTTGCCTTTACAAAAGAACTACGTAAGTATCTGTTTTGGATGCTGAAAGAAATCCAAAGAGGATTTTTTTTTGTTTGGGGAAAAGGCGAAAATAGGAAAAGAATATTCAGCATTTGCTGTGCCCGAGCCGTGAGAAAGGGGTGGGTGCCCCGCACGGGGAGAGTGGCACCTCCAGGCTCCTTTCCCGGGGACTACGCTCAGCATCGCAGCATGAAGCTGCTGTGGTTCTCAACTGTGTCTGTGAGCGTCTGTGCTGTATCTCAATTTATTGTGTGCCTCCATCAGCAAGATGTGTCCTAAGGTAACTGCTTTTTCACTTTACACCATCCAGCTTACAGGCTTCATAGCAGCACTGCTTTCAGACAGCAGGGAAAACAGTACACTCTAACACTGTCCTCTCTCTAAGAGAGAACAAAGTCTGCTATGATGATACAGGGCTTCCCCGGTGGCTCAGACGGTAAAAAATCCGCCTGCAATGCAGGAGACCCGGCTTCAGTCCCTGGGTAGGGAAGATCCCCTGAAGAAGGGAATGGCTACCACCCCAGTATTCTTGCCTGGAGAACTCCTTGGACAGAGGAGCCTAGCAGGCTACAGTCCATGGGGTCACAAGCAGTCAGACACTACTGAGCAACTAACACACACACACACACACACACTGGATAATATGTCTTTCTTCAAGGGGAATAGGTATTAACTCTTACTTGGACCCAGAAGAATGCTGTTTGTTAACCTTGTTTCCACCTGAAGTAGAACTAATCTCAGACACAAACCCAGGTGTCCTTTTAAGTAGGGACAACAATAATCACTATAATTGGTGCTGGACTTTATGTTTACAAAGCACTTTGTGGGCCTTCCTTTGTTCTCATAATATTCTGTTCCTGAATCAGGAACTTTGCTTCTGTTCAACACTTAAATCTTAGAAGGCCAATTCAACAAAGCCCTCATCCTTTCTACTCCCTTCTACTCTAAAGTAAATTAACCACAGTGCCAGGAGAATCTTTAAGACCCTGTATGTGCCTGGCTCAAGTAACACAAAAATACTAGTTGGACGAAGGATGATTTCCAAGATCAGTGAAGAGACAGCATTCTTCCTTCCTGTTCCCTCTGTGTCACAACACATGTAAGAGGATGGAATCCCCAAAACTAAAGCTCACGTGGACGTTATTCCCTTCAGATACTAAAAGGCTCTGGTTAAGGTAGATCCCGTCTGAGGTCCCGATGCTGTCTCTTGTTATCTGGAGGAACATGAGGCTGGTGTCAATGTCATAGGCATGAGAGAACAGGAAGGGAGAATGAGACCACTCACTGAGCTAGAAGCTGGGAATCTCCGGGGATGAGTCTTGTACTAAAGCGACACTTATGAAGCTGCTCGAGAGTGAGGTCTCTCTTGTCTAAATCAGATGCTCTTAGGACCACCCCCTATCTTCACTCTGGTTTGGGAACCAGGACTCCTTCAAGTTCAATGCCCCACCTTCACTATTCATTCCAGCCCCAGCCTGAGCTCAAATCCAATCGGCACCCTGAAGGAAGGAGGGGGGAGGGGAGGGAGGGTAGGGGAAGACAGGTGCTTTGTCAAGCTTGACTCTATGTAATACTAGCTTGACTCTTGTCAGTTTATTTTGCCTTATTCTCAAGAGTGCTAGGAATGTTTAAAGGACTTGGGAGATTGGTTCAATTCAAAGTCATGGTCTTTTGCATTATTTGGTTCCAAAAATAATTACTTGACCTTCCATTTGAGACAGCACTCAAAAGATAAACAGTTATTCCTACAATCACCAAGAAAAACCTTTAAACAGAAAAGTCAGTTTGCTATTATATTAGCTGCTCTACAGAGTCATGGGATAAGTAAACAAGGTCGTATTTGTTTAAAAAGATGACTTTAAATCAACTCTTTGAGGGTTCCTAATTATGAGAGTGTCTAGATGAGAGTTATATATTTTATTTGGCTTCTCAGGTGGCTCAGTGGTAAAGAATTTGCCTGCCAATGCAGGAGATGCAAGACACGTGGGTTCGATCCCCTGGTTGGGAAGATCCCCTGGAGTAGGAAATGGCAACACATTCCAGCATTCTTGCCTGGAAAATGCCATGGGCAGAGGAGCATGGCGGGCTACCAACCATGGGGTCACAAAATGAGCATAGCACAGCACATATATCTTATTAGAATAAACATTATTGAGTCAAAGTTTACAATGTTCATTCACATGCCTTTTGTTCCTCATAGGCTTATGGTAATGGTGGTCTTGAGCACTTAAGTTTTCCTGTTGACCTACAGGTACTGAAGAAACTGCAGGCTGCCCTGGTTTGTTTCAGCACTGTCAATCAATCCAACGCTTTGGAGAACACCAGTCCTCCAGGGGACTGCTTCAACCATGGCATATTCTGTGGGTCAGGGCCACTTCCCAATGCTCACCAGCTGAATGCCACTGCTCCAAAGAAAGCTCTGATAGGTTTCTGGAACATACCCTCTTATCAAAGATGTCTCCTAACCTCTAGGTTTTTATTCCTGCCATCGGATGTCCTGACGTTTACTGGAAATGTAATGCACTGGAGACAGGTACGGAAGCTCTAACAAACTCAACAGGCAGGAAGAGGGCACGCCTAAAACTTGATTCCATTCTCCTTTTCCACTAAAGTCTATTGGAATGCTCTATTTCTTATCTTGTCACTTGACTGCACTCAGGAATTGGTGACTTAGAAAAGCATGTTTCAACTCAGTCTTTAATTCTATAGATAAGACTGAAATCAAAAGTTTACCCACCAATGATATGTGTCACTTGATAGAAAAGTCTTCCTATTTATACAAAGATATCTGGAAATAGTGATTCCAAAACTATTATACATATAAATCTAGGAAATACATACTAAGACTCCAAACCCAACCTCCGCCCCCACCCCTCCCCAGAAAAAACCCCCAAAACCAACATCAAATGATTGAATGCAGAGTTCAAAAGAATAGCAAGGAGAGACAAGAAAGCCTTCCTCAATGATCAATGCAAAGAAATAGAGGAAAACAATACAATGGGAAAGACTAGAGATCTCTTCAAGAAAATTAGAGATACCAATGGAACATTTCATGCAAAGATGGGCACGATAAAGGACTGAAATGGTATGGACCGAACAGAAGCAGAAGATACTAAGAAGAGGTGGTAAGAATACACAGAAGAACTGTACAAAAAAGATCTTCATGACCCAGATAACCACGATGGTGTGATCATTCACCTAGAGCCAGACACTCTAGAGTGCAAAGTCAAGTGGGCCTTAGGAAGCATCACTATGAACAAAGCTAGTGAAAGTGATGGAATTCCAGTTGAGCTATTGCAAATCCTAAAAGATGATGCTGTGAAAGTGCTGCATGCAATATGCCAGCACATTTGGGAAACTCAGCAGTGGCCACAGGACTGGAAAAGGTCAGTTTTCATTCCAATCCCAAAGAAATGCTATGACAAAGAATGTTCAAACTACTGCACAACTGCACTCATTTCACATGCTAGCAAAGCAATGCTCAAAATTCTCCAAGCCAGGTTTCAATAGTATGTGAACTGTGAACTTCCAGATATTCAAGCTGGTTTTAGAAAAGGCAGAAGAACCAGAGATCAAATTGCCAATATCCGTTGGATCACTGAAAAAGCAAAAGAGTTCCAGAAAAACATCTATTTCTGCTTTATTGACTATGCCAAAGCCTTTGACTGTGTGAATCACAACAAACTGTGGAAAATTCTGAAAGAGATGGGAATACAAGACCACCTGACCTGCATTCTGAGAAATCTGTATGCAGGTCAGGAAGCAACAGTTAAAACTGGACATGGAACAATGGACTGGTTCCAAATCAGGAAAGGAATACGTCAAGGCTGTATATTATCATCCTGCTTAGTTAACTTATATGTGAAATGCCAGGCTAGATGAAGCACAAGCTGGAATCAAGATTGCCAGAAGAAACATCAATAACCTCAGATACGCAGATGACACCACCCATATGCCAGAAAGTGAAGAGGAAGTAAAGAGCCTCTTGATGAAAGTGAAAGAGGAGAGTGAAAAAGTTGGCTTGAAACTCAACATTCAGAAAACTAAGATCATGGTATCTGGTCCCATCACTTTAGGGCAAATAAATGGGTAAACAATGGAAACAGTGACAGACTTCATTTTGGGGGCTCCAAAATCACTGCAGATGGTTACTGCAGCTATGAAATTAAAAGATACTTGCTCCTTGGAAGAAAAGTTATGACCAACCTAGGCAGCATATTAAAAAGCAAAGACATTATTTTGCCAACAAAGGTCAGTCTAGTCAAAGCTATGGTTTTTCCAGTAGTCATGTATGGATGTGAGAGTTATACTATAAAGAAAGCTGAGCACCAAAGAACTGATGCTTTCAAACTATGGTGCTGGAGAAGACTCTTGAGAGTCCCTTGGACTGCAAGGAGATCCAACCAGTCCATCCTAAAGGAAATCAGTCCTGAATATTCACTGGAAAGACTGATGCTGAAGTTGAAACTCCAATACTTTGGTCACCTGATGCAAAGAACTGACCCATTTAAAAAGACCCTGATGCTGGGAAAGATTGAAGGCTGGAGGAGAAAGGGACGACAGAGGATGAGATGGCTGGATGGCATCACCGACTCAATGGACATGAGTTTGAGTAAGCTCTGGGAGTTGGTGATGGACCGGGAAGCCTGGCATGCTGCAGTTCACGGGGTCAGAAAGAGTCGGACACGACTGAGCAACTGAATTGAACTGAAGGGAGAACAGCTCAAGAATGACAAATGTTAATCAAGGAAAATATGTGCATGTTTTAGTATTCAGTGAGAGAGAAATCCTCAAAACTAAAACTAGAATGTCTTTTGTCTTTAGAGATGCAAGGGGACTGAATACTGTCAAGACTGGCATAATTTACTCTTAAATTATTTATATGCAAAACTATTAACCTACATAAAAGGAAACTGGATAGTCCTTGAGTTTCCTTGAGCTCTTTGAGCTTATCTGCTATTAATCAGATATGGTAAAAAATTGAGGATATTTAAGATAGTGAGAAAATGACATAATCCTACTTACATTACAGATTCCTAAGTATCCCAATAATTACTGAAGTTTTGTTATTATTATCCCCTTTAAAATAAATTTCAAATCACACAAATAATATACTCATATTTTCTTTTATGAGCTGAAGTTGAAGCTCCAATACTTTGGATGTGAAAAGCCCACTCATTAGAAAAGACCCTGATGCTGGGAAAGATTGCAGGCAGGAGGAGAAGGGGACAATAGAGGATGAGATGGTTGGATGGCATCACTAACTCAATGGACATGAGTTTGAGCAAACTCCAGGAGATGGTGAAGGACAGGGAAGCTTGGTGTGCTACAGTCCTTGGGGTCACAGAGTCAGACATGTCTGAGTGACTGAACAACAACAACAATCTTCTTTTAAAAATTAAAATATTAAATAGAAAAATTTAAAAAAAACCCTTTCCAACATGCCCAATCCTTTCTCATTCTTCCCACCTAATCCAACTCCACTGTTGATAACAACCAACAATGGTGTTTCCTATGCCAGAAACTGTACTAAGAGATTAGTGGAATATCTTACTTAATTTTCACAACTTCCTGCTCAAGTGGGTTCAGTTATCAATCATCCCCATTTTGCAGAGGAGAAAACTGAGCCTGGCCATACTTATGTCCCCTATTAACTCAGGGGCCCACTAATAGTAAGGGACATATCCATGCAGGTTGTTCTATGAATCCCTATACATTTATGAGCACTTACAGAAAATGTAGAGTGTTGCTATTGTACTTCACTTAAAAAAAAAAAGTGAACGGTACCATATTATACATATCCAATTTACCATTTTTATTTCTCCCTGACAGTTCATAAGTTCTAACTCATTCTTTTAAATTGCTGTCTAATGTACTACAGCTTTGAGCTTCCCAGGTGGCACAGTGGTAAAGAATCTACCTTTTAATACAGGAGATGCAAGAGACGCAGGTTCGATCCCTGGGTTGGGAGGATCCCCTGGAGAAGGAAATGGCAACCCATTCCAGTGTTCTTGCCTGGAAAATCTCATGGACAGAGGTTACAGTCCATGGGGTGGGCTACAGTCCATGGGGTCACAAAGAGTAGGACATGACTAGGCACGCGTGAACATGTACCAAGCCTGTAGTGTTCTTCTAGTGATAGCATGAAAGTTATTTTCAATTTTCCACTAATAACAATGATGCAGTGAAAGTCTTGTGCAAGCTTTCTCATTCACAAGGGCAGCTTGGGTGGATATCAAGATATGGAAGTGCTGGGTGATGCTGAGCGCATGTTTAAGTTTGAACAGGTACTGCTAAATTATCTTCTAAGATGTTTATCACTAGTATGTGAATAAATATTTTCCTACAGCCATGCCAAAATCTGATATTATCAATCTCAAAGTTTTTCCAAGCTAAGGAATCATGTTTTAGTATGCATTCCTCTCATTACAATACAAATTGTATTAGGCAATACCATCTGGACTGATAATTAAATGATAAAGTGAGCTAAAGTAGGGCAATATAAAAAAATGTATATATATATATATATATATATATATATATTAGGCATACTCTTTGTTTTAAAATACACAGTTGTGCATTTCCCCTTCCAACTTCTGATAAAGGAACAAAGCTTCTCAAGTAAGGGATCACTGTCAGGGGCTATACATAAACTTTCTGCATTAGCCACACCCTTAGAATGTACATCAAAAACTCCATGGTTTGGTTTCTTAAGTGAAGTGAGAATGTAAAAGCCTTGTGAAATACTCTGAGTGCAGAATTTTTAATTTAGCCACAAGTTTTTAGTAATGTACCTTCATTAAGATTTTCTAAAGCATTTAGTTTTTACAAAAAGAGCTCTTCTTCCACACTTGTGTTTCATTGGTTTACGTATTACTTAACTGAATAACATAGTTACAATGACTTTCAACCAGTATAAACAGTTTTGGAAAGCATCACATTGGCTCTTGGAAAGCACATATTTAACTCAGAGAACAAAAGCACAGAGGTGTCCTAGAGAGTAGCCAACCACCATCCAGTGAGCCCACTCTGGATTGAAGTCAGCATTTTTCAGAATCTTGGAAGGCAGCAAGTTGGGTAAGGGAGTAAGCAGTCTCTCTACTAGTGATGTGGAACATCTTTTCATATGTTATTATTGCCCAATATCCACTACTGTGAACCAGTTGTTCATTTCATTTACCTATTTTTCTAGTGGATTATCTTTTTCTTAATTATTTACAAGTGTTCTTTACTTAATTTTGATCTAATGAAATAAACTATTTTTCTTTCTTCATAGCTTTTACTTTCTATGTTTTAAGAAAGCCCCCTATTCTAAACATATACTCCTATGTTCTCTTCTAATACTTCAATAATTTCATAACTCCCAGATTCCAGATGAGGAACTTGAAGTTCAGAAGACTCAGATATTTGACCAAAATTCTAAAGCTAGAAATAAGCTAAGATCCATATCGATATATGTTTATACATAATCTCCAAAGCCAATGTTACTACTTTATACCACCTTCCTGAAGAAGGAATTAAAACCTGAGAGAACTAAAGTGAAATACATGGGTGCTCAACAATGGTGAAAATTGCATGAATGCACATCTTTGTACTGATTACATAAATGACTGAGAAATAAATGATTCATCATCAGCTACAGAAAACTTGCATGGTCTCTGCCATCCATAGAAAATGTGGTCAAAGTGCCCAAGTGACCTGGAAATCTAAATACTATTGAGCAACTACTAGGTACAAACTAATAGTTGGACCTAGAGGTCCAATGACTCTTATTCATATATTCCTCCATTCACTGAAGCAAATAAAACATACTGAACATGTCCCTGACGACAAGCTCCACACACTCATGGGTGTGGACTTTGCTAGACTCGCTTGCATGGATATTCCGAAAGTTCCTAAATCTTTGCTAGCTCAAAACCAACCTCTACATTTGCAATGTACCTTGAGTTGTGGTCACTGAGGTCACAGGCCTTCTATCTGCTACCAGAAAGTGAGTTCCTCAGGGTGAGATTCACATCGTGTGCCTCTGCAGCCCCCAAAGCACAGAGCTGCTAAGACCCTGGTAGCAGGTACAGGTGCTCTGTGACTGCACTTATTACAGTGTCCTGTGTGTGGAGGCTTCACTTTCTGCCTTGTGGACCACATCTGATCTTCCAAGGCTGAGCAAGAATGAGTAATGAATAACGAAAGAATGAACACTTGGTATTTTCATCAAACACAGTCTTCCTAGTAATTTTATCATTTCCTGGAAGTCACTATCGTTTCCTTGAGGTGGTTATTCTCACCACCACTGGTCATCTTTCCAGACGTCACAGTTTTGTTATTATCATTATCTCCTGATTCTTCTGCCTTCTTTTAATGCTGGCAATGAGCTGTCAAATCCTGTTGCTTCTATTACAACTTTGTTAAATCTTTTCTGTTCTCCCTGCCACCACCTTGGTTCAGGCACATTATCTCTTGCAAAAACTATTATGAATGATCTCCCACCCAGGCTCCACACACTGATCCATATTATACCTGCTAAAGTCACATAACTTTCCTGAATCATAATCTCACGTGGCCAATCTCTTTCTTCAAATCTCCAAAGGCTCCCGTGAATCCACTGAATTATTCTGGATCTCTTCACTGGACATCAAAGCTTTATGTATGACCACATCTACATTTTGATTCTAATTTACCATTGCTCATCTACTAATGCCTTCTCCTGCCTCTTTCCACTCCACAGTCAAACAGGACGATGTGCTTTGTATTAAATACATCTTGCATTTTCCATCTCTGTTACTTCCACCTGGGGCATTCTTTCTCATTCTATCCTTTGAGGCCCATTTTAAAGGCCAGCTCTTTCATGAAGTAGGTCCTGATACCACACAGACAAGATAGCTGCCTTCTTTGACATCAGCAGGTCTTTGTGTTGCTGTTGGGAGTCGGTCTTGTTTTTATTTATCTAGCCCTGCTTTATTTATACTGATTTGGTACTTACCTTGTTTATTGCAGTACAAGGTCCTTGTGGTAAGTGTCAGTGGTTTCCCTATTTCTATGATTATTTGCAGAATTTGGTACAGAGCATTGTACACAAAGGCACTCAATAAGCTACTGGTCGACCTGAATGTCCCTCTCAACTTTACTGTAATCTCCTTAAGAACAAAAACCTTAAGGACACAGTGTCTCTCAATACATGTAAGGGCCTTATGCATAACAGGTCCTCAAAATTTAATTCATTTAAGTAATTTCATAGTTCCAGAGTAAGAGATTTCAAAACACACATAACACTAGCATTAACCTAAAATATTCACTAAATCACCTCTCACCTGTCCCAGACACTGCACTCAAAGTTTTATAACAATCATCTTGTGTAATCCTGCCAAGAACACCGTGAAGCACTGTCTTTTCCCTCAATGGATGGGCAGAGGTTTACAGAAGTGAAGTGACTGGATTCTGCAACGAGTCAGTGGCAGAGCTGAAATTTCAACCCGAGCAATTTCTGCCTCCTGAGCCCACGGTTGTCACCATCATGCCATATGCCTTGGTTATGTTTGCCAACTCCCCTTAGTTTCAACAGTTTGGGTAAACAAAAACTCTTAAAAAAAAACTTCAAGCTACAACTTAAAATCATTCTTTGAAACATAAGAGCATCTTGACTCTCAGATTATTTTAATGGGTGTAAAAATAAAGAATTGCTAAGTCTTTCTTATTCACTTTCCAATGTAAGCTTCAAATTTAGGAGGCTATTTGTTTTCTCAAATGATACGCATGGTTAGTACTTAATTATGCATCCCCCAACATGGAGGTGATAAGGGTAATATACCTCCAGATAACTGAAAATCATTTAATTTTGTGAAGCAGTCTAGAAATCTCAGAATTAAACCATTTAGTTCCCCATTTCCTTCTAAATCTTTAGATACCTGAAAACTCCTCTTATTGGCCTGGACTCTGATTGAAGGGCAGAGTAAAAAGGTGTGGGGTTGACATAGATAATCCATGAATAAATAAGACCAGAGATTTCTCTTTGTCTGAATCTCCCCATTCAGTCTGCATGAAAAGCACTAGCACCAATTTTGGCCATAGTGCTGAAAAAGAATACTAGCCTCAAGGAGTCTACAGATTATGGAATTGGGAGAAAAAGGAAAAAAGCTGTATTGGCCCTAACAACACTGAGGAAGAACTCACAAGCTGTAAGATAAAAGTCACTGCTTTCTTTAGGATTTCAGAGATACGAACACAGAAAGTAGACAGTTACATCTAAGAAACAGTTACTGGCTAACTGGTCACCAGTGTCTCTTTAGCATTCAATGGAAATATTATTACCCAAGATGAGATTTATAACTTAAGATGAAATTATATCAAGCAAGAACAAACTCTGATTTTCAGTAAAACAGAGTAGAAAAATGACCAGTGATGCTTCAACTACTCAAATATTCTATGTATCTATTCAAAGCACAACAATTTCTATATAAAAAGCCTGATAATATTAATTTTACTGTTCAGTCATAGTTACTTTTTTTCTGGATTTAAGTTCAGTTCAGTTCAGTTTGGCTCAGTCGCTCAGTCACGTCCGACTCTGCGACCCCGTGAACCACAGCACGCCATGACTCCCTGTGCATCACCAACTGCCGGAGTCCACTCAAACCCATGTCCATTGAGCCAGTGATGCCATCCAACCATCTCATCCTCTGTCATCCCTTTCTCCTCCTGCTCTCAATCTTTTCCAGCATCAGGGTCTTTTCAAATGAGTCAGCTCTTTGCATCAGGTGTCCAAAGTACTGGAGTTTCAGCTTCAACATCAGTCCTTCCAATGAACACCCAGGACTGATTTAAGTGTTGATGTTAAAACATAAGGTATGATGAACCTCTGTGACTTAAAGGATACCTTAAAATCCAAATCCCATTTATGAAGTAAAATTTTATTAAAGTATGTTGGCTCCTTTAAAATGATCTAAAATATTCAGTTGTTGATACTTGAGTACTGCAAGTCATAGGTTATATATTCAGAAAAGAAGAGAGGAAAAAGAATGAGCCTGTTACGTTCATTAGTGTATCATGGAAAATGACAGCCTTAAATACTCATGAGCACTGGTTAACATTCTGCCAACTCCCTCTGCTGTGGCTGAAATCATAAAAACAAAAACAAAGCACAGCATGGAAAGGAGTTTAAGTCAAGTGAAAATATTTATGACATTGCAAGCTTCTTAAAAATGTATTCACTGAAACATGAAAAAATAGCAGTAATTAATCCCAAAATAAAAGAGAAGAACAATGTTGCTCCAACACAACTGAATACATGAATATTCTTAACAATCTGTAATCTCTTAAGAAGTCAGCTAATATGATAATTTACTAAATGTTTTTTCAGAGATGAAACATTAAGGTGGAACATGTTGATTGATTTGTTTTAGAGGAAGAGGTTTCTAACTATCTGTTTCAGATCATTAGAATTCTCACATTAACTCAAAACCCGTAATACCTTAACACTGTGAATGTGAAGGACTATTTGATAAAGACCTACCTTCTAAGTACCTTATTTTCCTTTGAAAGGCAACTTTCTTAAAACACTACATATCAAAAATAACTAAACTTAGCTATTCAATCTGATCTGCATTAAGAGATAAAGGATGAAAAGAAAAAAAAAAAAGGTCCTCCCTCCATAAAGCTCAATCCTACTTCATGCTTTTTCCTTTAAATTTAATCATTTTGAAACATTAAAAATTTTGCTGTCTCTCCTGGAGAAATCTCTATCAAGATTAAAGAAGGGTTCATGTGAAAACAAACAGGATTCAGGAGTAAATGGTGCAGCTTCCAGGCAAGCTATAAATAGTAACGGCATTTGCAAGAAAATCTTGCGCTGGTGTGTTAAGTTGCAGTTTAAACATGCAGTGCAGATTTTATTATAAAGTTGTCACCAAAATTCATTGTTATACAAGAAATGCAGTTCTTACCAAGTTTTCTTGGTTCCTGGCTGCTATTTTCTGCTCCTCTTCTGCCCCATTTTTCATGTATTTGACCTCTTCCACCGGTTTGATCCTATACTCATCTGAGTGGCAAAAAAAGAAAAGACATTTTATAACTTTTTTTATAATGGTAGAAAGTGTCAGCGAGAAAAGCCCAACAGCACAATTTGTTAGAGCCTTTTTCCCTGTGGCTTTTATATATGGTTCATTTGAAACAATCTGGAAGACGCTTAACTAGCCTCTTTATGAAGTGCTGTCCTCTGTCCACTGGGAAAAGTTCAGCATCATGAAGGCAGCTAACGAAAGTGCCACTGGCTGGTCCTTTTACAGACAGCAGATGGTGTCAGTGGAAACGGAGGTTGTTCCATCTCCAAAGACTATTTGGAATTTACACGTAATAGGGCACATCACATAATGATCCAAGGAGATTTTCCTCCATGAGAATATTAGTTCACAATACCTGTGACAGCAGTGTTATACAGTACATTCACACCTACATTTTTCTCTTTTGAAAACACAAAGTAAAAGCAATGAGCTTGACTGATCAACAAATAGATGTAAACAATTGGAAGTTGAAATTTTCCTATTGATGATTCACATATTAAATGTGCAACAATTCTCAACAATTTCATATGGTATATACAGACTTTTTCTTAACCTCTCTGTAAAGTCACACACGAGAGGAGCATGGCTCTAACTGGTATGTGTATCACTCGGGGATGGAGAGTAGACCAGGCCATGGACAGGACCTGGAGTTTGCAACAGCCAGAGGAAGACAGTACAACAAATTCCAACATTGAAACACAGCAAAGGTCAAACTTGGGAAAACTTGCAATTAAAGTCCTTCTCCAGCATAGAGGTTTGGTGACGACAATGCTAACACTTTCACCAGATTTCTGTCACCAGGAAATGACTTGGGTACACTAAGGTCAAAAACAGGCGTGACTCTGAGTCATCTTTAGTATGTGGGGAGAAAAATCACAGACATTATGGAACTAGAAAATTTCATCAACCAATGATGACTGCCTAGGAAAGCGCATGGAATAATGTATATAACAGACTACCTAATAGATAGATATCTATCACTAGGAAGTTGCAATATAGTTTCTTATTGTCTGCAGTTAATTTGCTACAATGTCTACATTCTTACATAATTTCTTACCTTACTATTTATAATACCATTTCCAAAATAGTTTCAGGCTTCCTCATACTATCCCTCAATATGCTACACCCCAAAGATGTTTGTTATGGTAATATTTCTTTAGTAATTATGCTGTTCTGATGTTTCTCAAAATTATCCTCCTTATGAAAGTAACGTATTTGCATATTTCTGAATCAAGATTCCCTATTCAGAGGCCAATTGTTTTTTTCTTTCTGACAATTCAAGGTAGTTATTGATCCTCTTTCTTTCTAAAGAAGTTAGAAAGAGTGGTACAAGTTTACACTAATGAGTCCTTTAGGAATATCACATCCTAAATGTATTAACAAGTTAATCAGTGGGTTCTGATCCACAATTACAATGTGTAAGAATTTCACATTTCAATTTGGTATGCAGAAGAGAAAAAATATGAAAGTAAATCAATACAATTGGTGATTTAATTAGGAATTATTTACTCAGAGTTGGAAAAGCACTTGTTAACTGAAAAGACACTGACTAATTATGCCTCCAGTACAATTATATAGAGATAAAAATAAAAGGAAAAAAATAGCTAAAGAGGGATTCCCTAACTTCAGTTTGGAACATTAATATTTATAAATGATAGTTCACTGGGATAATTACTAACACTTAACTAAATTATGATGCTAATGACTTACGGTGAGTCTCTGATTACTTAAATTACACACATACATACCTAGTTTTTTAAAACACAGTTCCAGCAGACTCTATGATTTTGTCTAGAGGACACACAACCTCATGTGATAATATGGGGAAAGCACGTTTTAGGTCCTAAGCAGAACCTTCTGAAAGAGCCTTCCAAAAGATGGCCCTTTGCCTGCAGCACAGCAAAAGGCCTCTCCTAGAGCGAACCCGCCCTGGCCTTGCCAGCTGTCCCTTCCTATACCAAGCAATAGCTCATAGCAGACACTCTCTAAACAGGGGAGTGGTATTCAATCTTCATTCTCTTTTTACCCATCCAGGAAACAAAACTGAATTGAAAGTAGTAGACAAACTATTAATATTTTTCTACTTCTTTTCAATGAAGAAAAGCTGCTGGCTACATGACTTTCAAGGCAGCATTATCCCACATACAGACTTTCTATAACATCACCAGTTTAGAAAGAGGATAGGTTTTAGTGTGTTATTAACAAACACGGCTAGCCAATGCCAATTTCATGGAACACGCTATGATTGGCTAAAAAAGAAAGAAAAAAACAGCCACGTCTGCAAAGCCAGACCTATCATTATTACTTACACAACACACTGTACAAAATCCATCACAGTGTGAAACAAAAAAGGCAGCAAGGCCCTTAGATAAACCACAGTCTGTACAAAGCCAAGACTTAAAAATGGTCTGTCAAATCTCTCAAAGGCTCATGCTGGGAATGAAGATGCCCATCTGGAAATAGACAACTTGTCAACCAACGTGTCACACATTTCCATGGTAATGCCGCCTTCACAATGACACTCTGGGTGGATGAACAGAGAGTTTCAGGCTATGGCCGTGACATGACCACCACAGAAATCCATTTTTCCTTTTATTAGGGCACAGGGGAATCCGTGGGGGATTTTAGGCCCCCTTCATAGCAGACCCCACACTGGAGGGAATTAGCAGAGCCACTGACAACAGCCAGAGAGTCCTGGTGAAAGAACAATGTGCCAACTTGATTAAGAGGAGTGAAAAGCAGACCGTCTTCCTCCATCTCCCTCACACCTGTTCACGATTTTTCTTTTCTTCTTGTTGATCTTGTCAGGTGGCTTATTAAAATGCACGTCAGGAACAGTAGGCTAACACCCCATTTCAAACCCACTCCCCCTTCTGTGTAAATAGTTGTAGGCTGTGCCAGTCAAAATATATCTGGGATAGAAGCACTGCTGTGGTGATAGTATCTTATTCCTCAGATCACACCAGAGAGGGGCAGCTCCATCAAACTAAAGACAACTGTTTCCCACCAAATCTTTGGACCTCACTTTTGACATAACATGCAAGGAGATCAAATCAATTAATCCTCAAGGAAATCAACCCTGAATATTCACTGGAAGGACTAAAGCTGAAGCTGAAGCTCCAGTATTTTGGCCACCTGATGCCAAGAGCTGACTCACTGGAAAAGACCCTAATGCTGGGGAAGATTGAAGGCAGGGGAAGGGGACGACAGAAGATGAGATGGTTGGATGGCATCATCAACTCAATGGACATGAATCTGAACAAACTCTGGGAGACAGTGAAGGATGGGGAAGCCTGGGGCGCTGCAGTCCATGGGGTCACAAAGAGTCAGACACAACCTAGCGACTGAACAACAACAAATATACATATAGAACCAAGTTTTTAGAGCTAGAAGGGAATAAAATGGTTTGACTTGGTTTTTGATGGTACGGAATCATCACCACTTTCTAGGTCCTATCAATTCTTCCATTGTTAACAACTCACCGGCCCCTAACTGGTTCTCTCAAGCTTTGCAGACAAAGATCTGCTACAAATTTACATTTATAATCAAGGGAACTGACTTTAACATGAGGCAATTAGATGGAGGTGAGTGCTGGAGTGAGTTTATAATGCCAAAATCATTAAACAGTTAACATTTCTCATAAAAGTACATATTAGGTAAGAAAGAAGAAAGCCAAGAGTTCTAGAAATTCTGCTCTTTGAGGTAAGAGTGGATCTTACAGCTGTTTCCTAGAATGGTGAAATTTGCATCTACTTTCACACCTTCTTACTCCGTCTTCTCAGCAATGACATATGTACCAAAATACACCACATCTTTTCCAGGACTGTTTCAATTTCAAAAACTCTGTGCTAAAGTCCTCATATCAAAATCTAACATGTGTCTGGGCATCTACTCTGAATGCTCTGGACTGCTTCTTCATTCAGAATTTGCCTGAAGATTCTCTAGTATATTAATTATTATTATATGCTCAGGAAACCATGAGGACTTAGGAAAAGAGGTAAAAGAAATATTTATAAAAATAAACAAACCAATTAAAAGACTAAACTATTCTGCTTTTTAATATAAACTCACTCCCCCTAGGTTTCTCCCACTGAGCATCCTGTCTACCAAACTAACTAAGTTCAAGTCGCCAAATCCTGGCACAACTTCAGATTCTTCCCTAAGATCTTTTTCAAAAAACTTAAAAAAATAGTTCCTTGTTCCAGCTTACACTTCTTGATATCAATAGGCCCCTTCCGGTGTAGTCGAAAAACTGGTCAACCACTTGTAAAAGAATGAAACTAGAACACTTTCTAACACCATACACAAAAATAAACTCAAAATGGATTAAAGATCTAAATGTAAGACCAGAAACTATAAAACTCCTAGAGGAAAACATAGGCAAAACACTCTTCGACGTAAGTCACAGCAAGATCCTCTATGACCCACCTCCCAGAATAGTGGAAATAAAAGCAAAAATAAACAAATGGGACCTAATGAAACTTAAAAGCTTTTGCACAACAAAGGAAACTATAAGCAAGGTGAAAAGACAGCCTTCAGAATGGGAGAAAATAATAGCAAATGAAGAAAAAGACAAAGGATTAATCTCAAAAATATACAAGCAACTTCTGCAGCTCAATTCCAGAAAAAAAAAATCATCCAATCAAAAAATGGGCCAAAGATCTAAACAGACATTTCTCCAAAGAAGACATACAGATGGCTAACAAACACATGAAAAGATGCTCAACATCACTCATTATCAGAGAAATGCAAATCAAAACCTCAATGAGGTACCATTACACGCCAGTCAGGACATGGAAGTAAACTAGATGCCCATCAGCAGACAAACGGATAAGAAAGCTGTGGTACATATACACCATGGAATATTACTCAGCCATTAAAAGAATACATTTGAATCAGTTCTGATGAGATGGGTAAAACTGGAGTCCATTATACAGAGTGAAGTAAGCCAGAAAGATAAACACCAATTCAGTATACTAACACATATATATGGAATTTAGAAAGATGGTAACAATGGCCCTATATGCAAGACAGAAAAAGAGACACAGATGTATAGAACAGATTTTGGACTCTATGGGAGAAGGCGAGGGTGGGATGATCTGAGAGAACAGCATCAAAACATGTATATTATCTATAGTGAAACAGATCACCAGCCCAGGTTGGATGCATGAGACAAGTGCTCGGGCCTGGTGCACTGGGAAGACCCAGAGGGATGGGGTGGGGAGGGAGGTGGGAGGGGGGATCGGGATGGGGAACACATGTAAATCCATGGCTGATTCATGTCAATGTATGGCAAAAACCACTACAACACTGTAAAGTAATTAGCTTCCAACTAATAAAAATAAATGGAAAAAAAAAAAACTTTAAAAAATTTTATTGGAGTATAATTGCTTTGCAATGTTGTGTTAATTTCTGCTCTACAATGAAGTGAATCGGCTGTATTTATACATATATCACCTCCCTCTTGAGACTCCTTCCCACTCCCGCCCCATCCCCCTCATTCTACCCATCTGGGTCATCATAGAGCATCATTTCAGAGGCCAGAATGACTGACCATATCATCTTGGGCAACTTCCTCATGCTTTCTGTGCTTTGGTTTTCTCATCGGTTTTTTCACTTTTGAAATGGGAATATTTACAGTATGTAATCTCACACATGGAGTCATGTGAATTAACACATGAATACACTTAAAACAGTGCCTAGCCCATAACAAGTGCTCAAAAAATATTGGCTGCTGCTTTAGAAAAACTCAGCTGGTTCTGCAGGGAATACTATTTCTAATGCACAAAATCCATCAGAAATGGCAACCCACTCCAGTATCCTTGCCTGGAGAATCCCATGGACAAAGGAGTCTGGTGTGTTACAGTCCATAGCATCACAAAGAGTCAGACACAACCAAAGCAACTTAGCACACAGCACATAAAAACAAAAAGCATCATGTAAACATTAATAATTTATTTAATAAAAATGGTGACTTAACTATGTTGACAAATAAGAGAGGAAGTGATAAGGGGGTATAATTGTCCATGATAAGCCTTCAGTATTTTCTTTAACTATGTACATATGGTGCTTTAATTAAAATACAACATGATTTTCAAAGAACAATAACTTTCATGATAGGAAAAAGAAGAGTGATCATTATTTGAGTGAAATCCAGGTTACAATAAAATAATGCTCCTCTATCTTTCTGTATATCCTAACTCAATTATTGCCATTGGCACAGCTCCTCGTCTCAGCCTTCCCAAAGGGCACAAGAGTGAACGGGTGAGGTTACAATTCAGAACAGGCAGGATGATTGTTTTAAAGAAAGAAGGACAGAGGTTGCTTTAAAAAAAAAAAAGCTACTTTGGAAGGAAAAGCCTTTTCTGGAAGGACAAGAAGGCAGAACTCTATGGCACTAAAGCATAGAAAGATGGAAGGTGAGCTGGGTCAATTACACCAGGAAATGTCGCCTCCTACTTTGGAGGACTCCACCCATCAGCTGTTCATGCCTGCATTTGCATATTCATTCCACACTCACCTAACGTCTGCTGTGTCTAAGCCGTGGTCTTTCTCAGGGGCTCACTGGATGCTGTCTGGGTGGACGAGGTATCTGTTTTTTTCACTCAAAGTGTCTGGCACACTGGTGTTTAATAAAACCTTTTTTTTTTTTTTTTAAAGAGATAAAACCTAGAGACTTGAGTTCAGTTCACAGATGAATAAAATTTCCCCCAATCCGTGCTTCAGTTTTGTTTGTTTCCCCTTGCTGGATTCTCCAATGAAGAAAAAAGACATCTAATGAAAAAAAGAAAAACAAAAAACCCAATGCCATTCTTTACATTTTTGCAAACAAGTGCAATGGGTGTGAAACTGCTATTTCACCTTGACCTTTTTGCTGTGATGTCCTCAGTGTGGAAGTCTTGGCTGACTTATATGTAGGCTTTTGAGCTAAAACTTGTATTATTCCCCTATCTAGAATTTCTTTCCTAGTCTCTCAGTTGATTCAAAGACCATTTGAGTTCAAGTTTCATTATCTTTATGAAATCTTCAATCTCTTTGGACTACAACTATCTCTTTTGACTTCAAATTTCTAAGTTCTTACTTTTCACTTTTAAAACTTGCCCCAAATACCCTTAGTGTAATTTCCTTCACATGTGAAGCGATTTCAAGTAATTGTAAACTTCTCCAAGTGAAGAGATGATTTCATTTCCAGGCTACTCCATGGAGAACCCAGTTAATTTCATGTAGCTGAACCATTCAATATAGGCACCAGCAACCTCAGTAGTAAGGTCTTGGAAGAAGGTGGTCATGTGGTCCAAGGAGGTGAAGAAGGAGAAAGGAAACACTTTCTTCTCTTTTCTTTGATGTAAAGCTGGACTTGAACCAAAGCTTTAAATGGGCAGTTTGTCTTTGATGTCAAAGAACCTCCTCTTCTGAACTCAACTTGCATCTCCATGTAAACCTCTCCCCAAGCCTCCCCATTCTGCAGTTTTCTCAGCCCTACTGCCTGTCCCCACTTCTCCTCTAGTATTCCACTAAGTCATGTATTAAAGCCTATTTTTCAAACTTACACCTTAGCCTTTTTTTTGGTGCCCCAGTAAAGATGATATGTGTTAAATCAGGAATCACTAATTGGTGTACTTCTAAGACATTCAACATAAAGGAAAAAATTCGAGGCTTGACACGTGTTCTGGCTGGGAGTTGGGTGAGGGGCCATAGTTTCATAATAGGGTAGGAAAGTCACTGCTGGCAATTCAGTCTCATCCATCCTTTATCTTTTTTGGAGCTGCTGAGCTTTTGAATCTGTGGGTTGCTGCTGTTGATCATATTTGGGAATTTTTCAGCTAATATTCTCCATGCCTCCCTTCCTGCCTTTACACAGCTTGTAAATGGGGAGCTGCCTGACTTCGGAACCCACTCTTCACTATGATATCATTGGGATACGCTTTGGAACTTATCTCACCTCTCCCACCATCCTAATCTCCAAGATATAGCTTTGCGGTTCTTAGTTTTGCGACAACAGGTCAGTGGCTGATAGCTGTTGGATCGAAGAGAATTTTATCTCAGAAGCATTAAAGGCTTTGATGCCCACAGCGTATCTAACCCTGATTCACTTCTAAACCCTCCTCACCTGGAAAGCTCTTATTCAGGACAGTCTGAAAACTTACTCTGGGCTGGCTCGGAGCTGAGCAATGGCAGGCGGTGTTGAAGGGAGGGAACGGAAGAGGCTAGGAAACAGTGTCCGAGAGAAACCACTGTCCTGGGAGAAGGCTTGTGCTCTGGGAAACTTTCTACTACCTAGAGCATATTCCTCAGGTTAGACTGACCCTAGACTGACCGCATAACTAGGCTGACCATATTCCACTTGGCTACAGTCCGCCAGGATGGACTAAATCTGGAAAACCTTATACACAAAGCAGAGACTCAACGGAAGGACCTCACAGACCACTAGCAATTCTGAGTCAGGCAGTCCCTTCACGATCATTACTATACCCTCACTTGCAGAAAACGATTTTGCCTTTTCTAATGTAATAGTTATCATTAAGCAATTTCTAGGATAATTATGAAGTACCCACTCTAAACATTTTGAACATTTCTTAAATAAGGTTTTGGTGCATTTAATACTAAATGCTCTTGGTTCTTTTCAAAGTGTGTCTCAAATCAACCTAATAAAGGAAAATTATCTTCAAAATAAGATTGTTTGATACATTAAGTGCTCATGGTCTAAGAATATAAGCTGCTAAAAAATTACAAACAGGGAAATTATGTTTTCAGACTTCATTTTTATAGAAGATTAAACCCTGGCCATTGGGTTTCCACTAGGGGAATTAGGCAGATTGTATATATTTGTACCCCATGGACCGTAGCCTTCCAGGCTCCTCTGTCCATGGGATTTCCAAGCAAGAATACTGGAGTGGATTGCCATTTCCTTATCCAGGGTATCTTCCCGATCCAGGATTGAACCTGGGTCTCCTGAATTGCAGGCAGATTTCTTTATCAATTCAGCTACAAGGGAAGCCCATATATTTGTACACATTCCCCTTTATGATATCTCATAATTGAAAACTGTTAATGTCACTCAGAGAGCAAGTCTTACATGCCTACTGTATTCTTACTCACTAGTGAAACCTAACACTGGGACATGTTTGAAAACCAGAGATAGATAAAAGATATAGTCTTGGTTCAGTCTTATAAAACTCATTTCAGCACACCCTCACTAATAAAGGATGCTATCCTTTTTTAAAAATATGCAATCAATTCGGTGAAAACAGTATCTAGTTTTCAATTTAGTTTGACGTTTCAAAATTTACAAGTGATACTAAATACTTTTTCCCTGTTTAGATCATTCAGTTCATGCGTACGCCCTTCTTTCTGATATCCTTTTCCCTTTTTCTCTAGTTGGAGTTGTACATTTTTCTTATTGACTGCTATGAGTTCTCTGAACACTATAACAATTATGGATATACTTTTGGCCCCAAAAGTTCTGTGCAAAGGCACCTTTTGAGTTTCATTCAGACATGAGGAGGCAGAAGGAACTAACCGCTTTCTGTTCTTCAGTCAAATGCTGGGTATCACCTACGCCATCTTTCTTTACTTCAGCGACATTCACTGAACACCTACTACATGCTAGAGAACGGAGTACTCAGTCCTGGGGGTAGACGCTGTTCTCAAGGAGCTCACAGCCAGTGAGGGAAGATTTAAGAAAATGAGCAAATGAGAGTGCAGACCATGTGCAGCCATAAAGCATAAGTGTGCGGCTTCCCCAGTGGCTCAGCGGTCAAGAATCTGCCTGCAATGCAGGAGTGACAGGAGACATAGGTTCGATCCCTGGGTCAGGAAAATCCCCCGGAGAAGGGCATAGCAACACACTCCAGTATTCTTGCCTGGAGAATCCCATGGACAGAGGAGCTTGGCGGGCTATCGTCCACCAGGTCGCAAAGAGTTGGAGACAAATGAAGACACTTGGTATGAAGACAGAGTGGCTGTAATAGGAACGGAAAGGAGGGACCCCTTGAGAAAGTTTGAGGAGAGTCTTGGGGGAGGTGACATAACTCAGAGGAGTACAAGGAACACCAAGGTGTGTGGGAAGGACAGGTCTAGGGAAGGGGGCAGTGAGTTCAACAGCCAGAGAGAACATGGCCAACAGGGACAACAGCAAGAGCTCTAGTACAGCCAACAAGCAGAATTCAGGGAGAGGGCAGGAGGGGGTTGCTGCCTAGAGAGATGTACAGAAAAGAGGCTGTAGGGCAAATGCAGGAAGAATTGGGCTGCAAATCCCACCAGAGTCAGGCTCCATGCCAAGGGTGTATTGATTCCCCCACCAGGTACCAGACTGAAGCTGCCATTACAGCCTAAGCTTCTGTCCTCAGCCATCTCCTCTCGAGAGACCCCAACCATTGTAATCCAAGGCTTTCTGCCTCTCTGAAAGAAGACTCAGTGAAGGTGGAACACACTCGGACCAGTGGAGGTGGACCAGTCAGTTGAGGAATGTGAGGAAGAACAACACCTGGAGGAGAAGACTGGCCAAAAGCCAGAGAGCGTGGCCACGAGGAGTCTCAGGAGGGTGGAGTCTTTACCTGGAGTCAGCTGGTCGGGCTGGAGCTTAAGTACAACATCTGCCAGAACCTGTCTCCTGCTTCCTGGAGAGTTATGCCTTCACCTGGGGATGGGGAGGGATCGAAGCTTGCAGAACAGGGAGTGCTTGGGATGGGTTGTGATCTATCCTGGGGCAAAGGAGCTGCCAGTGGACCTGGCCCCGGCTGCTTTCCCTTTGGCAGGACAGCAGTGAATCAGAAGGGACAGAGCACCGGCTCAAAGGGCCCTTCTCTTCTGGACCTGGTGTGGTGACTTCCCAGCTGTGTGCTGTGGAGGCAGGGGACAGAGTGAGCTGAGTGTGTTGAGATGTGTGTGCACGGGTGCTATGGCCTCTCAGCATTCTTAGGGTCTTGTTCACATCTTTGAAGGTGCCCACAGCTGCAAGGATGCGAGAGTAGTAAAGCTTCTCCTACTATAAAGCCTTTAATAATTAAGACTGGTCCTGCAGGTCCCATTCCTGAATCATTTCATCATTTCAGAGGCCAGACAGCACATCTCCTCAATTCATTTGGGGCTTGTTATTCAGTGATGGAGCTTCCCAGGCAGCGCTAGTGGTAAAATATCTGCCTGCCAATTCAGGAGATGCAAGAGACTGGGATTCGATCCCTGCATTGGGAAGATCCCCTGGGGAAGGGAATGTCAATCTACTCCAGTATTCTTGCCTGTAAAATCCTATGGACAGAGGAGCCTGGCCGGCTACTGTCCATGGGGTCACAAAGAGTCAGACACGACTGAGCAACTGAGCACACATTCAATGACCAGGGAATTATTAACCAGTCATTAAAGGTTCCAGAACATTCATCTTTTGACATACTCTGACTAAAGACATACAACAGGTCCAAATCCAGCCTGGGTTCCTTTAGGAAAGCATAAGCAAACCAAGGCTTTCCAATGGAGAGGGGGTTTAATTTAATAATATATGATAATAATTCCCAACCAAGAAAGAGTGGTGAGTCCCTTGCAGAGAGGGAAGGCAGGCATGGGGGTTCTGAGAGCCATTCACTCAGCTTCTCAAGAGTCCTGCTCTGTCTCTTCAGGAGTGCTGGTTCTGCACCGATCACGGAAAAGCTGGAGACCAGCTAAGTCCTCTCTGCTCTTCTTGGCAGGGTTCCTGTTATCCTTGATAACCATTCAAGAGAACGCCTGTCCAGCCATCTCTCCTCTTTCCTAATCCTCATGCCAGTCTGATGAGGCTGGTTACTACAAGCCCATTTCCACAGTTGCAGAGATAAGTCCTTGATTGGCTGGTCAAGTCACAATGCTGGTTCTAACCCAGGTTGGTTGGAATATATATATGGGCCAGACTCCTAACCACTAAGCCAGTTCTTTTTTTAAAACCACAAAGCACAGCAAACAATCACTTTGGGAAATGATACAGGCATAAAGTATGAATGGACTCAGAAAGGATCTGAGCACATCTGTAAATCACAGTGATATAAACAAAAGCTATACAGATATCTAACTAAAAGTTCATGGGTAACATCAGGGAAACTAGCAGAGTCTCCCTCATCAGGTGTCGGGAGTCTTTGTCGGTGGAAGATATTATCCCTATGTTCCTTAAGTTAAGAACCAACATGCCATCCAAAGTAAGGGTTGCGAGACCTTTCATTACAATGGCGATTTGACCACCACTGCATCCAATGGATGAAAACTGAAGCTCTTCTCCAATACACAGTAAATACTGCAGTGTTTTTGCAAAATACATTGTATTTTGAAAGATAACTTCATTTTAAGGCTTCTGTTATACACTATGACTATGATATATGATATTAGCAATAAGATCAAGCAAGGATCTCTTCCTTCATTGGAGTGAGGAGGAGAAGAAGGGACTGAAGACAGAAGAGGTGGAGAGGAAGAGGAGTGAGAGAAGGAATATGAGAGCTATCGTTTACCGAGTTCCAGATGCAGTTTGGAAAATCTGTTCTATCACAACACATTTAATACTCCCAGGGCTCTAAGAAAGAGAACCATGTCTCCACCACAAGGGAATGCTCACTCATCCAGCTGTACCATCGAATATGTGGTGGGACTGGAGCCAGCCCTCGAACCCAGGCAGTCTGACTCAGACACCCCATGTTCTTATTCAACTTTCCCACAAATGTGTCGTAAAGTGAATTTCTGAAAGAAATGAAAATTCTCTTTGCTGGTCTCTGTTCCAGAACTATTACAACATGTTATCACAATGTGTATCCTCTTTCTGAGTGCAAATCATCTTTAAGATAAACTTTTTCAAGTCAGACATTAAAATATATATTATGATAAAATAAGACCTAAAATAAATGCAAACAGTGATTTTCTTTTTAGGTAACAGCAAATGCTGGTGGCTCAGTGGTGAAGAATTCACTTGCCAATGCAGGAGACAGGGGTTCCATCCCTGGGCTGAGAAGATCCCCTGGAGAGAGTAATGGCAACCTACTCCAGTGTTCTTGCCTCGGAAATCACATGGACAGAGGAGCTTGGCAGGCTACAGTCCATGAGGTCTCAAAAGAGTTGGACATGACTTAGCAACTAAATAACAACAACAAATACAAACAAATACTGACAGAATGGCTCACATGCCTTCCTTTGGCCATAGAGTTCATAAAATTCCACTGTCATCAAGAGTTGCTTTTCTAAAACTGGTAATAAATTTCTGCTGATCAATCCATAGTAAGTCCTTCACTATTGTCCAGGGTCAATGGTTGTGAACTTGCTGGATGGCTGGTCAGAGTGAGGAAATTCATGACCATTCCAGGAATTCTTCCCCATTTAGTGTGGCTGCCATAGAGCCATCTGAAACACGGAACAGTTTGACCAATGGCACACTCGTGCACCTGTATGTATTTGTGTGTGTTAGAAGAAGGACATCCTAATGTTGATTGGATTTAATTCCTTTAATTGGGTTCTGACTTAAGTGGATTTCTATTAAAGAAAAGATTCTTAGATTATAATCCAGAATCTTAAGCATCCCAGTCCCCTCCTTCTCTCTCCAGGCACCTGACCAGCAGGCCTGGCTTGTGCTCTTTGTGATGCAATCTGGCAATGGGGAAACTGCAGCAACCTGAATTTACACCAGGAAGAGCAGGGCTGAAGAGATGAATTGGGCTGGAAAGGAAAGTTTTGCAGAAGATTAGAGAGACACAGCGGGTAGATTTTTCAGGTAGTCCAAAGAAAGGCAGACAGAAAGTCACCAGAGTGGCAGAGAGCTCTATTCATGGGAATAGATTTCAGTACATGGTGAAGTAGGTTTAATAATGAGATGTTTCTCTGGGAGTTTTCGAGGTTATTCCGTAAAAATTTAAATTGCTTTTCAGTGATCTTTGGTGATTCTTTTACTATGCCTCTGGACTGAAGCTGGCTTCTGTGTTCTACAACCATTAGAAATAATTTAGTGGCTGCGAAATCATTAGCAAGAATAGGAAAGAACTAGATAGAGCTGTTTTCATTTGAAGCAATTCCCAAAGCTACAAGCACTGCCACTGAATTTTTTAAATGGAAAAACACAGCCAAAATACAATTTGTAATAAAAGAGTACAGCTTCCCCACTTATGAAAAATATTCATGACGTGACTTTCACTCGGATGTCATGAAGAAAGGTCCCGGAAAGGGAGGCGAGAGAGCTCACTCACATGTGTATGTGAGGGGTGAAGAGGGTTCTCACACATTCTCTCTCCTTCTGACAAGTCTGTACCTCTTCTCACAAGAGCTTCTTTCACATAAAGCAAAAGATCATTTCTACTTGCAATGAATCACCAAGTTATCTTCCCCTTAGAGACCAAAGTGTGCTCTGAGAGTGACAACGAATAGCTCTTTAGGAATAAAGCGTCTGGGTGAGTTGAGGCAACAGCATGTTCGATGACAGTTTAATGTTCGATGGCAGCTGTTCGGTGAGCAGCACGGTAAGTAAGAACACACCATCCTCCACAACCTGGTCAGTCTGAATGAGCCTATTTTAGTAACACATTTTGCTCAATTTGTTTGCAAGAGATGGGAGCTGTTTGGTATTATCATCTTTTGGGGGAGGATTCATAAGGGCGATTGAATGGCTTGATTAGATTCAGATTGAGTGGTATAGCAATTGTGAGATAGGCTCAGTAGTGAGAGCCTGAGGGAGGACACAGATGATGGGAAAGTGGTCCTCAGTGACTCTCACCCCACATCCCTGCAGATGGTGACTGCAGCCATGAAATTAAAAGACGCTTGCCCCTTGGGAGAAAAGTTATAACCAACCTAGACAGCATATTAAAAAGCAGAGACATTACTTTGCCAACAAAGGTCCATCTAGTCAAAGCTATGGTTTTTCCAGTAGTCATGTATGGATGTGAGAGTTGGACTATAAAGAAAGCTGAGAGCCAAAGAATTGATGCTTTTGAACTGTGGTGTTGAAGAAGACTTTTGAGAGTCCCTTGGACTGCAAGGAAGTCCAACCAGTCCATCCTAAAGGGGATCAGTCCTGAATATTCATTGGAAGGACTGATGTTGAAGTTGAAACTCCAATACTTTGGCTACCTGATGTGAAGAACTGACTCACTAGAAAAGACCCTGATGCTGGGAAAGATTGAAGGCAGGAAAAGAAGGGGATGATAGAGGACGAGATGGTTGGATGGCATCACCAACTTGATGGACATGAGTTTGAGTAAGCTCTGGGAGTTGGTGATGTACAGGGAAGCCTGGCATGCTGCAGTCCACGGGGTCACAAAGAGTCAGACACAACTGAGCGACTGAACTGAACTGAAAGACAGTGAATGTTCTTAAGGGTCCATTTTGCTTCCTCAAGAGAGATGTACAGGGGCTTCCTTGGTGGCTGAGACTATTGACTCTGTGCTCCCAGTGCAGGTGGCCTGGGTTCAATCCCTGGTCAGGGAACTAGATCCCACATGCCGCAACCAAGAGTTTGAAGGCTGCAACTAAAGATCCTGCATGGCGCAACTAAGACCTGGTGCAGCCAAAGAAGTAAATATCGTAAAAGAGGGACGTATAGTAGAAAAAAGTACTGCTAAATCATTTCACACCTGTTAGAATGGCTATCACCAAAAAGACAAGAGATTAGACATGCGCGAAGATGTAGAGCAAAGGGGACCCTCCTGCACTGTTGGTGAGATTGTAAATTAACAGTCACTATGGAAAACAGTATGGTGGGTCCTCAAAAAATTAAAAACAGAACTACCATATATATGATCCAGCAATCCCACTTCTGGGTATACACCCAAAAAAAATGCTGTCAGGATCTCAAAGAGATATTTGCACTCCCACACTCTCACTAACTCAGAAGAGCCAAAGTACAGAAATGATCTAACTGTCCATTGATGGAGTTATGGATAAAGAAAATGTGGTATATATACCCAATGAAATAGTATTCCACAGTGAGAAAGAAGGAATTCTGCCACTTGTGACAGGATGGATTTTGAGGGCTCTGTGATAAGTGAAATAAGTCAGAGAAAGAGAAACACTGTATATTACTTATATACAGAATCTAAGAAAGTTAAACTCACAGAAAGAGTGTAGAATGGTGGTTGCCAGCAGCTGTAGGGTGAGAGAGTATGAGGAGATGCTGGTCAAAGACTAGACGCTTCCAGCTATGAGTTAAGTTCTGGGCTTGTAATGTACAGCATAGTGACTACAGATAACACTACTGTATTATGTACTTGAAAGTTGCTAACAGAGTAAATCTTAAATGTTCTCAACACACACACATACATGGTCATTATGTGCAGTGATGTGTTAGCTGATCTTATTGTGATAATCATTTTGCAATGTATATCAAATCACCAGACGGTACACCTTAAATTTATACCTTATATAAAAAAAGAGCTGCTGTAATTTCTGAGATTTTGAATGAGTTAGATCAGACATTTTCAACATACAGCAAAGTATGAACAGCCCACACAATCTATACACACAGACCACAGGAGAATTTGGGAGGATGGTTCATACAGAGACACAGAACAGCCATAATTCCTTGGCACATCTTTTGTACTGTTTTGTCTTAGTTCCTTTTCAGAGATGCTGCTTGCACTCAAAGGCCTGAGTTATATAAAATATCAAGAGTTCAAAAATCTTCAAGTATAATGCACGGCTTGGACATGTTCCAAAGTTTTTTTCACATGGTGTAAAGACGCCTTTCACCTGGTCAAGGTCATGGGTGATAAGGTTCCAAACTGCTCCTGCAGGGTCTGGCAGAGGTACACCCAAGGTCTGGGGTCTTGGCAGCGCATATGCAGAGAAGTATCTGCCAAACCAGAAGGGCATGAATTGCAGGCTCACCCCTCTTATACCACCACCATGTCGGTTTCCAGAAGCAGCTGCCATCACCTGTTCCCCACGTAGCAAGCCAAGTCACCCACTCCAAGGTGCGGGTTTTCAGATCTCAAAGTCCTTCTGACCACTCCTTAACTGGGGAGGGCATAGAGATGACTCACCCGGCTCCTTTGGGACACTCTGTGGGTGGACCTGGCCTTGGCTTACCAAACCACACTCTGCTCACCCCATTACCTGCTCCCTTTTCTATCTCTTTCAGCCATTTGACTCTCTTTATAACCCCATCTCCCGTATTGTCAATTTCTCTTCTCACCACCATCTCTGGAGGCAAATCAAACCCACCAAAGCCCAACTGTCTACAAAACGCAAGGGTACCTGTCAGAAAGGTTACACATTTACCGCAACTTTTCACAGGTGATTTCTTCGTCTGTAAGAGTCTACTGAGCACAAAAGAAACTCATTGGGGCAGCATCCCGGGGAGCACCGACGCGTTCACACGGTGGAGGAGGGAGTGAGGGGAGGGCAGGAAGGTGAGTAAGCGTGACGCTATTTTTTCCTTAAAAGTTAACAATGAAAACTGGAATAGAAATTCATCATGGGAAATTTTCTGGGACCTTCGTCTGCCCCCACAGAAATCTGGGTTTTATTTGTGTATCGGTGGTTGCATCTCGCAGCACATGGCTCCTATTCTGGGAAGATGTAAACAGTAACTGAAGTGGGGAGGTGGTTAGGTCTGAAGCAGAGGGCCCAAAGCTCAGAGAAGGTCAGGGAAAGAAGAAACGAGCCCAGAGCCCTATGAGGAACAAAGAGCGCTGGAATGAGAGGAGTCTAGGTTGGGGGAAGGGAAGAGCCTTATGAAAGGGGAGCTGTGGCTATCAGGGGAAGGGAGAGGGGGGTCCAGAGATGTGCCTTCAGGCCCCCCAGCCTTCCACCAACGTGCTACAAAATGAAAACAAGTCATGTCTGAAGATCCCTTTTTACTCAGGTTGAGTGAAACGAAACAGTGGTTTCTATTTGAGCAGAGGAAATGCTGAACCGATGCACTTCAGCCCAGAAGGTTCTGGAGCCCTGAAGTGACTCCTTTCACAGGGGCCACGCCCCATGAACTGCAAGCTAGAGTCAGACCACTGCTCCCTGCAGCCCAGCTTGCATCAATGAATATGCCACTAGAAGGTTAAAAACAAGAAAACAACAACAACAACGAGGTGAAACCATTACTGTAAAATCTGAACCCTGTTAATCCTACATCTCCATCTGAGAAAGTCTCTTCTTTCACAACACTTGTTTCTCTTGTCACCCCACGGTGCTAAGCCTCAAAGCACCGTCTGGTTTCAGAACCTGAAAACCACTAACGAGGAGAAGCCTCTGTTGGAATAGAATTCCACTCACGTCACCGCTCCCAGTGCCTCACTAAGAAGCTCGAGGATAAGGTGTGCTCCCAGGAAGCTCACATTTAATCACCCCCTGAACCTGACCACATCTCTCTTTACTGCTGGCCCCTCAGTCCAGGCCCCTGCACCTCCTGTCTCCACCAGCTTCCGACTGGCCACCTGCTTCTACTCTTGCGTCTTAGAGCCTATTCCCTATGTAGCAGCCAGAGTCCGCCTTTAAATTAAAACCAAAGTCAGTCTGGTTTATAATCACTCCAAGTCCTCTTCTGGCTTCTGTTACATTTAGAACAGAATCCAGAGTCTACGCTTGAGCTACAGGACAACACGAAGTCCAAGCCCAGGCTGCTTCTCTGAGTTCATCACCCACGACTCTCTCAACCTAAGGGTCTTTTCCTGGAAATTTGGACCCAGTGTTCCTCTGCCTGAAAGAGTGTTCCTGCTTGTTCTCTTGGCCTGCTCCTTCTTTCAGGTCTCTGCTCCAAAAGGTCAATTGCTCAGGCAGACCTTCTCTGACCTGCGAGTCTAAAATAGCCACTGCGTCACTCTCTCTCCTGTTGGTTACTTTTCTCACTGTGCTCATTGCCACCTGACAATGTATTACATGTCTCTCGGTTAACTTGGGTCCAAATTGCTCCTGCAGGGTCTAGCAGAGGTACACCCAAGGTCTGGGGTCTTGGCAGCGTATATCCAGAGAAAAACAAAACAAGGGTGATCATTCGTCTTTTTACCTGTTGCATCCTCTAGTAAAAGCCAGTTTCTTGCAATTGCTCAATAAATACTTCTTGAAAGAATAATTGTGATTTTCAGAGTTCTATCTGAGCTAAAAGCATATTGTTTTTCATTTTAACATTTGGCAAGTGAACAACTGCATTAGCGGAAACAAGACAAGAACAAAGGAGGAAATTTAGGGTCAAAATTCAAAATCTAAATATTTCTACTTTTTTAAAACTTTGTATTTTGTATTGGGGTAAAGCCAATTAACAAACAATGTTGTCATAGTTTCAGGTGGACAGTGAAGGGACTCAGCCATACATACACACAAACCATTCCCCCCAGACTCCCCTCCCATCCAGGCTGCTACGTAACATTGAGCAGAGTTCCCTGTGCTATCCAGGAGGTCCTTGTTGATTATCCATTTTAAACATAGAGACATTTTTGGAGTGAAAGAAGGCAATGGGAATAAAAGATTAATGAAAAAATATTGTGTTCAACAATATTGCTGACACAATACAGACCAAAACGCTGGGTGCAACATTAAAAATAAAATCTTATTTCATATATAATTTGATCACTTTATGTCTTCTTTGGTTATAGATCAAAATCAACAGTGACATTTATACAGTGAAGCATGGGTGCTTGTAGCTAGGAGGAAATTTAAATGCAATTTAGCTTGTCTTGAGTGTGGTGTTCAAAATGAAAATGAAACATAATCTAAATAGAGATTTGTACCAGTTTGGCTTTGTTTTACAATCTGAAAGAATTCATTAGTTTCACAGATAGGTATTTTAGCACCATGCTTTTTCACTTCACCCCAATCATTTACTTTCAATTCTTAATAGTCATGCACATAGCTTTTGAAAATATATTTTAAGTGAAAATGTAAAATCTATTTACATTAAGACTTAAGCATGGACTATTACTTTTAAGGAGGTGAACTGCATACCTTTGTCCCTCCTGGACTTCTCCCTCTACCAACTACCTTTCCCAGCAATGGCCCGTTTTTTCTAAAAAAAATTTAATTAGTATGTTCTAAAAACCTTTAATAGAGAAAGAATCTGAAAATATTTATATGTTATCTGAATCAACATGCTATACACCTGAAACTAACACAATATGGTAAATCACCTGTACTTCAATAAAAAATTTAATTATTCAATCTTTCTAAACCAAAGGCCATTTTCATTCACTATTTAAAACTGTATTGTTAATTATATGTTAATAGAATAGTATTTACATATAGATTTAATACAACAGCCATGAGATGCTTATCTCTCTGTTATTCCTCAGAATCTGACTTTAAGTTGTGACTTTTTCTTGCTCTTTTAGAATTTGGCAGGGCCAACACATTATAGCTACCATAAGTCAATTAAAAAAAAAAAAATCACACTCTGAAAGTGACCAGGTTAGCGTATAGCACAGTATAAAGTCATCAATGTGGACAATTAAATGTTCCCTTTTTGTCTAAATTTTGTTTAAAACTATGTCTTATTCATGCATCTTTATTATCCTTTTCAAATAACAGAACTAACATATCCCACTACCACTTCTAACAAAACTTTAGAACAGAAAGTCAGCAACACAAATCTCACACTTTCAGCAACTAAACTGCACCAATTCAAGCACTGATACATGAAAGATGAACTGAAAAGCAGCCAGCTGAGATGGAAGGGGGGTGGTAACCCCCACACTTCCACCTGTCTTGTCTTCTACTCCTGTAATCCTGTAGAAGGAAATGGCTACCCACTCCAACATTCTAGTCTGGAGAATCCCCATGGCCAGGGGAGCCTGAGGGCCACAGTCCATGGGGTCGCCAAGAGTCAGACACAACTGACCGACTCAGCACACTCCCGTAATGCTTTGAAGCGACAGAAGATGCTGGGGATACTTTTAACTTTTTAGAAGAAAAAAAGTATAAAGCAATCAACACTTGTTGACCACTATCAACACCATCATTTTTCTTAAAAAAAAAAAAAAAAAGTCCTCAAATACTATTATGTATAATCTTTCCAATGGCCCCGTGGCGAGAGAAACCACGGTCTCTCTGGAGATCAGAGAGTCATGTGAACTGTCCACAGGCTGGGAAACAGGTAAAGGAGAACCTTTGAACATGAGTGTTCAATACCCTCCAACAGCGATCACCTAAGTTCAACCCACTTGCTCCCAAGATGTGGAACTGAGGATGACAGCCATGGCCTTGTAGCAGCTGCTCTGCAACAAAACCCAAACACACCCAGGATCTCCAGCCAGTGAGGCTTCTCTATAAACTGGGCTTTCTGGGCCACAGTCATTTGTTCTGTTTAATAAAACCTTATGAGGTATGTAGCCCACGGCTAAGAGAGTAACTTCTGCAAATAATTACTTAGAGTAGAAAATGTGAGAGGAAGTAAGAGACTGAGACTCAAATCACAAAGGATGAAGATGGCTCGAATTCGCATTAGTAATCTGTCAACCCCCGCATGATGTCTCCTCTTTATGTTTTGAAATGAAGAACAAGACAAGGCCCATTAGCTAAAAATAGACTTCAGAGAGAGAATGATATCATAGTTCCCTGCAGTGGAAGCGTGGAGTTGTAACCACTGACCGCCAGGGAAGTCTGTCATAATAGTGTGCTTTGAAAAAAACTTTTATTTAATTTTTTAAAAAACTTCTTTTAGAAGAAAAGAAGATGTAGATATTCGGAAATACAACAGAAATACAAAGCACCACCTAGAGGTCATTATTCACCCTTCCTGGTAAATACCCAGAGGCTTGTTTTCAGCCCATGCACATTACATATTTCGTCATCTGATAAATGGCATTCTATGTATACAAGTGTCACAACCAGTTTTTTTTTTCCCATTTAATATCAGAGCATCTTAACACAATGAAACAAACAAATAGAAATATCCAAACAAGGAAGTGTGACATCAACTATCATAAACTCTGTAGTCTTCCTATCCCCAAATTAGAGAGTTGAGGACTATTTGATACACTTAGGTTTTCATTTGATTCAAGGAATGGCAGAGTCAGCCATGCAGATGAGTTCTCAGCCTCTAAAACAGAGGTGCCCTTGACTGTCCTTTGGCTCAGACGTGTTTCCCAGACCCTAGTCAACAGGCGCTGGCTCAGGAGCAGGGTGCAGAAGGAGGGGCTGTTTCCTAAACTCAGTGACTGTTTGCCAACAACAACAAGAAGAAACTCAGTGCACAGCGTGGCCCATCACATCTGTGGGCTCTTCCTACGGAAGCCCAAAGGTCACGGTCATGGGAAGATCATGGAGGTGAAGACGGCCCTGAGAGGGCTGCGCCAGAGGACTGCCATCAGATCACAGGCTGGGGACAGGACCAAAGGGCCCCAAGTGTGTGAGGGCTCCATCAACCACTGCCTGATGGAGGAACAGCCCGGCTGAGAAAGGAAGAGGCAGGTGATTTGCGGCTTGTTCTTCCATTAGACTGAACGTTCCTGGAACAGAGGCACTGTATTTTGTACACTTAAAAAAAAAATCCCTTTGTATGCCTAACAGAGTGCCTCCCTTGCTTCCCCTTCCTAAAGCACACATTTGTTCCCTTAAGTTCTGAAACCAGACACAGACAAGTTCCCTACGATAACCCGTGTAAACTTAGGGAGATTGCTTAACGTCTCATGGTGGTCTCCACCCCTCACCTATAAAAGGGCATAACAGCCTCTGATAAATGACAGCTATCATTAATATCAGTTCATTATTATTGAATAACTTACATATTGGACACTATGTTACGTTAGGCAAGTGTGTTGTATGACTAAATGATAAGCATAATCTTCAAGGAGCTCAAAGTCAATGATCATAAAATAATAATGATTTACTGGAGTGACTAGACTCTTCTCTAAGAGGGAAAAGTCTTCATTTTCCCATCTCATTTCACTCTTCTCTCTACCCCTAATGCTGGCCTACATTAATTTTTCCCATTACCCATGGTATTGCAAATACCAGGGCATTCTCTGCCAACAGACACTCAGGGTAGCACTTTGCTACACATTTTCAAGTTTCTTTTTCTTGCTGAATTTTCCCCATACATAAATGGTGTCCTTACTAAAATAAGGTAAACTCTTTGACAGCAAGGCCACCTGATTTTGTTTCTTGTGTCTCCATCACCCAGGAGTACACAGGGCCTGTTTATAAACATTGATTCGACGGGAACCATTGTGACCTTGGAACTGCCTATCAACAACCACTGAATGAGGATTACTACCTTGTGAGTACTTAATAGGATGAAGCAATTTTCCTCACTGTTTAGAATGTGTTATCAGAACCACAATTAAACTGTGACACTGGTATGTGATCACAAACTACTCAACTGGAAATATTTCACAGCTGAATGCTTAGGAAGATCTGGTGGCTGAATGAATGGTACGTCTAATTCTGCTCTGTCTCGTGGGGATGGACCTGCCATTGCTACTTACCACCATGTCCCAATCTTCCTCTCTAATATCTGGGGCAAAGACTCAGGACTCATGTGCCACAATGTCATCCTGCATGTCTCTCAAGGCAGTAACTATCACCATCGTTTTGTCTTTCTTATTTCCCCAGATATGAAGTTCAATTTACACAATACATATGATGCCTATATATGCATATATGTTGGGCTTCCTGGGTAGCTCAAATGGTAAAGAAACTGCTTGCAAAGCGGGAGCCCTGGGTTTGATCCCTGGGTCAGGAAGATCCCCTGGAGAAGGAAATGGCAACCCACTCTAGTACTCTTGCCTGGAGAATCCCATGGACAGAGGAGCCTGGTGGACCACAGTCCATGGAGTCACAGAGTCAGACAGACTGAGACTAACACTTTCACTTTTCACTTATGATGCAAATAAAGTCAACTTTTGGAGACATCACCAACAAATAACTATCATGTTCTGATCCCCATATGGGACAAACACTATACCATTATACTATGTCTTGGCCAGTTCTATGATGCTTTAATGATAATACAGTCTTAACATGTATGCAAGGCCATGTACTAGCATTAGTATCTCAAGGCCTATAATTATCTAACCTGAGGTGAGGCTGACCATTTCAGCAGCTTAAGGAATTAGTGTCAAGTCTTCTAAACTATCTGTCCAGTGTTTTCTAAACATTCAGTCAATTTCCAGGTAACATAATGATGACTCCTATACTGCCTGTGTGAGCTTTTTGTTGTTTTGAAAAAAAATTACAGTTAAAATATTTCCAATAGTCAAGATACTTGCCCTAATATGATATTTTATCAAGTAGTTTCCCCACTGGTTTGGTAAAGCAGTCCAGTCTCCCCTTGACATGCCTAATGCATCATGTATCTCTGAGCCTTTTCACTGTCTCTCAGTTTGAAACTCCTGCCACTTCTTTGTCTGTTTTTCATCTCGTAAGACTCAGCTGATGCCTTAATCGTCTTTTTTATGAGTCTCTTCCTACTCCTAGGATAAGAATGTTCTGCATTATCATCATAGGATACTAATACTTTTGCTGAGATGCTCATCTGTCACATCGGTATCCGTTCCTAAAAGGCAAGGACCACGTTTAACCCATCTTTATAGACTCAGTGCCTAGCACAGTGCCTAAGCCACGTGAGATAGTACACGCTTAGTAGACTGAACAAACTGCTAGGTTTTAAATGAAACCAAATAGAACCACTGATCAGACTCCATCTATTTACCTGGACAAACAAGTCTATCAGACGAATCCCTGTTGCCCTGGGTCTATTTCCAGTGACAGAACTTTCTCCTCTGGGACAGATTTCACATTACCCTTAAAGCACAACTGAAGGCCTTCAGAAGATGGAAACATAAAATTCTATTTATCAAAATAAATGGTTGTATTGAATGATAAATGTTAACCAATAAAAGATTTAAGTCATACAGGAAAAAAGAAAAAAAGTAACTAGTAATCACCTCAAACTCCACAATAGAGAGTCTGCCATTGTTAAGGCTTTGGTGAATAGTCATTCAAAGATTCTTTCATGTACTTGCACAGAATTTTACGTATATTTTAAACATGCAAAATTTATAAACAAGGTATGCTGTGTAAAACCCTTTATCAATATGTTGTGAACTTCCTTCCATCTCAATAAATATAGAGTACCATGACCAATCTAGATAGCATATTAAAAAGCAGAGACATTACTTTGCCGACAAAGGTCCATCTAGTCAAGGCTATGGTTTTTCCAGTGGTCATGTATGGATGTGAGAGTTGGACTATAGAGAAAGCTGAGTGCCAAAGAATTGATGCTTTTGAACCGTGGTGTTGGAGAAGACTCTTGAGAGTCCCTTGGACTGCAAGGAGATCCAACCAGTCCATCCTAAAGAAGATCAGTCCTGGGTGTTCATTGGAAGGACTGATGTTGAAGCTGAAACTCCAATACTCTGCCACCTGATGCGAAGAGTTGACTCATTTGAAAAGACCCTGATGCTGGGAGGGATTGAAGGCAGAAGGAGAAGGGGACGACAGAGGATGAGATGGCTGGATGGCATCACCGACTCAATGGACATGAGTTTGGGTAAACTTCGGGAGTTGCTAATGGACAGGGAGGCCTGGCATGCTGCGGTTCATGGGGTCACAAAGAGTCGGACACAACTGAGCAACTGAACTGAACTGAACTGATATTACCACTTGGTGCCTCAGAAAAGTTGTTCTGGCTTGACATTCCCAGTTGTGGCATAAGACAGATGCCTGTTCCTGCCAGTTTGAGTGGTGACAAATGTCTTGTTTTGATTTAGGATTTTGGTGTGGTTTATTTGATTTCTAAGTTGAATACCTTTCTGCATGTTTATTGGCCTTTTGAATTTTTGCCTTTTCAATTGCCTGGTCACAAACATCATCCATTTTTCAACTGGAGTATTAGTTCTTTCTTTATAGATTTTAAGAAAATTTTTAAAATAAATTTTAGTCTTTTTATACTAGTCATTTTAACCCTATTTGTTTGCAAATATTAGTCTCACTCACTTTGACACTTGTCTTTTAACTTAGTTCACGGCAGTTGGTGTGTTTGTTGCAAAGCTCAGAGATTTAAAATTTTTATATCGTCAACTTTCTTTTTTAGGGCGCTGGATTGTGTGGCATTACAAAGAAGACATTTTACAACCTAAGATTATAAAAATATCAATATTTTCTGTAATACTTCTATGGTTTCATATTTCACAGTTTGCTCTTCAGATTCATCTGGAAAACTCTAGTATGAAGGGATGAGTTAGAAATTCAATGTCATATTATACTTATGAATACAATTTCATATAAATTCCATAAAATGATTCATATTTTAAAGAATAAAATTGAATTGAATATGGATAAAGAATGAAATATGAATTGAAATAGTATCTAGTTTGTGCATTTTTTTAGTTCTGTCAGCTCTGAACGCATATGTCTAATTATAATCTGTGTTTTTTGCCTCTTGGCTTCTCTACAGTGCTTCACAAAGAAATGTCCTTCCTTCTATAAACATCCTCACTGTATGTGATAAATCCAAGAGTCGGAAAATGCTGGATTACATCACACACACAAACACAACACACACAGATTTATGTTTAATAAATGAAAATATATTTGCTAACAATCCTGAATATTCATTAGAAAGACTGATGCTAAAACTGAAGCTCCAATACTCTAGTCACCTGATGTAAAGAGATGACGGATTAGAAAAGACCCTGATGCTCGGAAAAATTGAAGGCAGGAGGAGAAGGGGATGACAGAGGACGAGATGGTTGGATGGCATCACTGACTCGATGGACATGAGTTTGAGCAAGCTCTGGGAGATGGTGAAGGACAGGGAAGCCTGGTGTGCTGCAGTCCATGGGGTCACAAAGAGTCAGACACAACTGAGCGATTGAACAACAACAACAACTTATAGCAATAGTCATAACATTATATTCACCACTCTTAAATCATACAGTCTTTTGATGTAAAGACACACTCTCATATGTTATACAGAACAGAAGCTAGTCTAGGTCCAAACAGAGAAAGAACAAATCATAGGAATACAAATATTCTAAAATACAAGGTAAAGAGCTAAGTATCGTGTAGAAAATCATAACTAATTGATTTGCACTAAACTCATTCTTCTTTCCCCCAGCATAGTCAAGGGAAACAAAGACTGCTCAGATGATGATGGTAATAAACGGGCTTCTCTCAAACCATATCATGTGACAAGCCCTAATCTAAGGGTTTCCAAACTTTGATACATTTAAGCCCTCTGAAGGCAGGTAAGTACTAGCACTGTATTCTCTGTACTATACAGATGGAGATACTGAGGCAAGGAGAGCCTCAGTGATTTGCTAAGGTTACATGTTAGTGAGTAACTGAGCCAGGCTTTGAAACCAATTAGCCAGGTTTCAGGCCTGTGCACGGTGAACTTCAAGTCCATTGAAAACAGCCTTAATAACAACCACAGACTCTCCTGACATCCTCTTGTGAAAAAAAACAACGAAAAACCACGGAGACTGAGCTCAGGCAGCCAGTTAACAATCACTTCACAAAGACTCTTGAGCAAAAGTGGGTTCGGATTTAAGGACAAAGACGATACATTGTTCCTGAGAGGGAATCACCCTTTGTCAAGAGCTGGCATCCTCAATTCTAAGCCACAGTCCTACTTCTTTACTTAAGTGAACTGGCAGGGCTCTTCAGTTTTCCTTTTGTATCAAGTAGGGATTACAATAATAACTGCTCGCGAAAAGGTCTTCTAAACTGTAAAGTGTGAGTCGGTGCTTTTGATGCCAAGTAACAATTCAGGGGCAAAGGAAACAGCCACCTGTAAGACTCCAGGTGCAGAAGGTAGGTACCATGCGGCTCCGTAAGTGAGGGCTAAGCCCGACAGGGATGGCCAGGCGGGCCCTGCAGGTAGCCGCTGCCAGGCAGGTGCTGCTAGGTAAGTGCTACCTGGCAGATGCTGATGGCAAAACAGCTCCTTTATGCCACATCAGCCAGGATTCCAGGAAGAGGCTATTGTTTTGAATTTCTGAATTCCGTGATGTCATTCGGGAGAAAATAACTTCGAGGAGAAGTGCTATGGGTACAGAAACCCTCCCACCTTCTCTCTGTGGCTGAGTCACTGTTTCAGAACTTCCCCCGGCAGAGAACAAGCCTTGCTGACAGCTCTGGTCCTCTGTGCTTCCGCTGGATGGTACCAGGAGGCCGAGGCACCGGGCAGCGTGTCCACGTCCAGGGCCACATCCAGGGGCCACATCCAGTCTTATTTCCTCCCCGAGGAAGGGCTCCCAGCAGTTACAGACAAGACCAGGAGGGGCAAGCGAGCAACTGAAGGAAACCCTCCAGACGCTGAACTGAAGGGACGCCTCCAAGGGTCCTGCCAGCACGTCCCTGCTGAAGGCACCTCAGAACTCAGAGGCTCCCTCATCTTGCAATCAGGCTGCTTCGTAGCAATAAGTGACAAACGGTCCGACTTGTCAGCTTACCTCTATTTCTAATGTTAAAAGAACGGGCTCATGATGTGGTTGGCAAGGGAAGGAAAAATAGCACTTGGATTTTTCTTTTTTTTAAATATAGAAAGTATAGCACATTTCGAGACTTTCTGTCACAAACATTTTTTTCCAAGCAGAAATTCAGACTGACTGTTCTTCGGCTAGATTAAATTCTGCATCATGTGGCATTCCAGTGCGGTCTGTTCCGAGGTGGGCAAGGGGCCAAAGTGAAGAGGCTGGATCAGTCTACTCCTGTGTACAACCAAGGCTGGACTGCTAATGACACCTGGCTTCTTTCTAAGAGCTTTCCGTCGTTAACTCACTAGCTCCTCCACACAACTCCGAGTGGAGGATACCACCGCTATCTCTATACTGTAGACGAGGAAACTCAGACACTGATGAGGCTCCTTGTCAAAGACAACACTTTGGACGTGGAGTAGCTGGAAGAAACCTGGGTGGCAGGCGGGAATTCACAATCCTTTACATGCTCAAGGTTTGGGCTTGTCTCCTCTCTCCTGTCATAGTGATAAACACCTATCAGAAGGGCCCAGAAACAGCAGAAAATGAAACTAAGCTACTTTGAGCCCTTCTCTGAGTCAGACACTGGGCTAAGCCCTTTCCCTTTGGAAGTGTGAGGTGGAAACTCCCGGCTGAGGTGGGCTGACTTCTAGCATTTCACAAGTCGCCGGGTGCACTGAATGCCTTTAAGAACTTTCTGAGGCTCAGCACAAGACATTCTGGAATCTTCAACGCTTAAAGCCAGGATCAGGTTCCTTGCTTTCCTGACTTAAATTTTTTTCAAATTTTTTTAGCTTTTATGACTGTGACCTAGCTCTAGCATACATTCATCAAACACTTTTGCTTTTAAGGTTCTTTACCCATTCACTGAAAAAAAAAAGTGGGTGTGTGTTGAGGGGAAGATGTCCTCTCTGATCTTTGAGAAATAACTTCAGAAGGCAAAAGAAGCTTCTGTAGGCCAGCAGCAAAGTGTCAGGGGATGCAGCTAAAGATGACCACAAATGAGCATTGAGAGATGAGCGAGTTAGAATTTGCTCTTCTTCGTCGGCCAGGCTGGTTCCCAGTCCTGTTTCTCTGATTTTCCTGGGCCCTCACCTGTGTGTATCTCCCATCTGGAGAGTCAAAGCAGAAAATGAGTGCTGCTTCCTCAGTCGAACCCCTTTCCTCTTCGATTCAATAATAAATCAACTCCAAAACTGAAACTTGAATGGGAAGGAAACTGTAAACACCAACACTACCTTCTAGTGACTTAAACTAGCACTATCCAATAGAAATAATGTGAGTTATGTCAGTGAGTTAAACATTGCCAGCAGTCACATTAAATAAGTAAAAAGAAAACAGTGGCATTAATTTTAATAATAAATTTTGTTTAGCTCTGTATATTATCATTTCAACATGTAATCCAAGGAAAATTGGTGAGCTATTTTATCCTTTTTTTTTGTACTAAGTCCTCAAAATCTCATGTGTAATTCATACTTATCAGTTCAGTTCAGTTGCTCAGTTGTGTCCAACTCTTTGTGACTCCATTGACTGCAGCACGCCAGGACTCCCAGTCCATCACCAACTCCTAATTCATACTTATAGTATATCTCAATTAGGACTAACCTTATTTAACATGCTTAATTATCACATGTGGCCAGTGGCTATTATATTAGATGGCACAGACTTAAAACATGATTTTTTCCATTTCTGTCTCACAAACAAACACAGATCAATTAATCCTTAATTAATTTTCACTTCATGCAACCAGAAATTATTACAGGAAGAAACACTGAATTATTATCTGCTTCAAACTGCTTTGAATTTCTACAAAAATCTATTTCCTCATTTAATCTTCACCATAACCTGTGAAGTTGGACCCAATAGTATTTTAGATAGGAAACAGATTGGCATAACAGGGTTGCCCTTTCTCTCTCTCTCTCGCACATACAGATACACATATGCACACACACATACACCTGTTATATGTTCTCAATTTATGTGGCCAAAGACCAGACCAGAACTGAGGCCACACAGCTGTATAGAGACCATGTGAAAAAAAGCAGCCAGATTCTTGCTTTATTGATGCTCTTTTATATACCACCATTCCAGAAGAATTTACTCTTATAATCTAAGCACTTTCACTTAAGGGAACATATATAATAATCAGGACCATCTTGGTCCTTAATCAGTCAAGGCCACCTTATCATAAGGAGGGAGCTGGCATGGTCAGGGCCCACCCAGTTCCTGAACAGTCTCTCTGCCTCCAGCTCCTGGCATTCTGGAACCCCACATCCTCTCAAGGTCAAACAGTCCTTGCCTCCAGGGGCTCATAAGAGAGAAGCTTATAAGAGAGAAGACACATATACACAAATAATGAGATTAGACATAGAAACAAGTAAACCAAATACATAAGCAAATAAAATGTATTCTGGGATGGCAGGAAAGGGATTCTTTCTGAAGGTACCAGCAAAGCTTCACGCAAGTTTGGAAAAAGAGCAGGATTTAAACAGATGAAAGTGGGCAAAGGGCCCATGCCAAGCAGAGATCACAGTGTACTTGACCTGGGGCACAGAGGTATGCAAAGTGGTTACAGGGTGAGCTGGCCCCTCTGGCTGTAGAACATGAGGGACAGAGTATAGAACAAGTTCGCCAAAGTAAGTGAGAGGGTAAAGGCCATCTTCAGAGGTCTTGAATGTTCACTAAGGCTTTAGGATTTTACAGTCTAAGAACTGAGTGAAGCAGAAAGTTCTAGAGTGGGAGAGTTAACAAGAACAAAGGACTACTTAAGAAAAATCTGGTACAGTCTGACAATTTACAGGTGCAAAAAAAAAAAAAATGGAGAGTTAAAAACAAAGCAAAGAAGCAGGCAAACAAAGAGGGCTAATGGAGCGTAAGTTCAGAGAACCTTGCATTATTCTGGGTCATGGATTACAACAACCTAAATGATGCTGGTGGTAGGAAAAGTGCTGTTAGGAGAATGAGATTTACAGATCTGGAACTGGAAGAGACAAGGGCCTCAAGTTTAAAGCCTTTTCAAGATTAAAGTCTACATTACTGGAAGAATGACGGCGACCTTCATGCAAATAGGAAAGTCAATATAGCTAAACAGCTTTCCCCATGGAGGGTGGGCTTTGGGAGAGATAATGATCTCAAGTTTAACATGTAAACTTCCCTAATAAGGCCTGAATCTGTTCTGTGCACCTACTTTAATAGTTTAAGTGAATGACGGTTGAAAGAAATCCAATAAGCACTTGGCTTTCCTCAGAACTTGCTTAACTAGTTTCTGATAACTTGAGCCTACTGGTCACTTGCTTTCTGCAAGCTGGTCTTGGCAATATGCTCAGCTGTCCTCTGAATGACCTCAGAAGATCTGCTGACCATTCTTCATGTCTGACCCGACCACTGAGGGAAGGAAATTTCCAATCTGGACATGGAACTTCCTGGTCTGGATGTTACTTCTGAAAGGGCCATGGTGCTGAGACACAGCTTTAGATTTAAAACTTGGTGGAAGAGTGGTTAAGAATCACCTGCCAGTGCAAAAGATGCAAGACATGGGTTTGATCCCTGGGTCAGGAAGATCCCCTGGAACAGGAAATGGCAACCCACTCTCTAGTATTCTTGCCTGGAAGATTCCATGGACAGAGGAGCCTGACAGGCTACAGTCCACGGGGTCACAAAAAGCCGGACACTACTTAGCACGGATGCAAGCACACACCTCTATATTTAAAGTGAAGGAAAGTCTGTAGGTACATGTCAGTAATAAAGCTCTTTGTCAACAAACTCCTGTGACATCTACAAGGCAAGATGCCCATTCATCACTTGATCCTCGATGGTGGAATATTCTATAGCGATTCTGTCCCATACATTTGGAGTGGTTGGTCTCCTAATAACCAAAATATCACAGAGAGCAAAGGGCTTCACATAAATGGAAATTACAAAGTCGGCTTAAAACTCAACATTCAGAAAACTAAGATCATGGCATCCAGTCCCAGCATTTCATGGCAAATAGATGGGGAAACAGTGGAAACAGTGACAGACTTTATTTTTGGGGGCTCCAAAATCACTGCAGATGGTGACTACAGCCATGAAATTAAAAGATGCTTACTCCTTGGAAGAAAAGTTATGACCAACCTAGACAGCATATTAAAAAGCAGAGACATTACTTTGCCAACAAAGGTCCATCTAGTCAAAGCTATGGTTTTTGCAGTAGTCATGTCTGGATGTGAGAGTTGAACTATAAAGAAAGCTGAGCACCAAAGAACTGATGCTTTTGAACTGTGGTGTTGGAGAAGACTCTTGAGAGTCCCTTGGACTGCAAGGAGGTCCAACCAGTCCATCCTAAAGGAAATCAGTCCTGAATATTCATTGGAAGGGCTGATGCTGAAGTTGAAAATCCAATATTTTGGCCACCTCATGCAAAGAAATGACTCATTTGAAAAGATCATGATGCTGGTAAAGACTGAAGGCGGGAGGAGAAGGGGAGGAGAAGGGGGCAACAGAGGATGAGATGGTTTGATGGCTGACTCAGTGGACATGAGTTTGAGTAAACTCCAGGAGTTGGTGGTGGACAGGGAGGCTTGACGTGCTGCAGTCCATGGGGTCGCAAAGAGTCAGACACGACTGAGAGACTGAACTGAATCATTTGTAAAAAACACATGGCTTATCAATGCTCCCCAGTATGTCCTTAGAGGCTATAAAATTCAATTAACACTTTTAGGAAAAGGATCGAATGTGTGTGTGTACACACACTTCAGAGCCATCCCCAAATATGCCACCTTTCACAGACTTTGTCAAATCTCCCACAACATGTGGTAATAATATTTTCAAACATTTTAAAACATCAAGCTTTTAAAAAGTGGATGAGGCCTCTTTATTCAGTGGAAAATAGAGGCATGATTTAGAAAGCAGAATGTAACTGTCCAGGATGGAATACAGCCCAGTCATGAGTTCTCATGGCCTCTGGTAATGGGTGTGGCAACTGGTCTCCAAAGATGGCTCTCAACAATTCTTCCCCTGCCTAAAGGGTCAGACTCAAGAAATGGAGAGCCTTTGTGCTCCCTTGATTGAGTCTGGGTTGGTCTTGTGACTTGCTTTTGCTCAACAGAACACAGCACAATCAACATTCTTGGACTTTCAAGCCCAGGCCTTAAGAGGGCTAGCAGCTTCTACTTCTTCTCCGGGCAGTTAGCCACCTCATGAAAATGTGACTACCTGATGGAAAGAGAGATGTGAAGCCATCATGGTCAGCTGAGCCCAGCTGAGCTCCCAGCTGACTGCAACTGCATGACTGAAAGTGTTAGTCGCTCAGTCGTGTCTGACTCTTTGTGACCCCGTGGACTGCAGACTGCCAGACTCCTCTGTCCATGGGATTTTCCAGGCAAGAATACTGGAGTGGGCAGCCACTCCCTTCTCCACGGGATCTTCCCAACCCAGGGATTGAACCTGGGTCTCCTGCATTGCAGGCAGATTCTTTACCATCTGGGGCACAAGGGAAGCATGATTGGAGCCCTGGCAGAAAAACAGCAGATGAACCCCAGCCACCCCACAGAATCAGGAGAAATAAAAAATCAGTGCTGCTAAGTTTGGGGTCCTTTGTAGGTGATAGCAGATTACTGAAACAATGGGTGACAAAAGATATCAAGTGGCTGAAAGTGAGTCTGACCTACCATTCACCTGTGACCATCTGTGATTCTACTGGGATTCTGTAGACTTCTGCTTGCAAGCTAATTCAAGTGGAGAAACAGATAGGACCTTCTCTTGTCATATTCAGACTCTAGCATTCAGTAACATCTAGGATACAGGTACTGATGTTCACACTGGATTCTGACAGTTCTATTCCCAGAATCCGGAAGGACTAGGAAAACTGTCTCCCTTGACTGGAACACAAAGCTCTCTCTCTCCTTGTGCTCTTTTTTTATGTAACACCATGCCACAAACTTACAAATGTTGACATCAGAAAGAGTAATAAGATGATGAATGCTGGAGTGAATAAAACGTCACTGTGAGTACTGGGGGGATAAAGAGAAGCTGGCATAGGCCTAAATGCACTTGGTGGTGTGGACTGTGTGGGGTCACACAGACAGCGGTGACTAGGCAGGCATGGGGCAGACTGAATTACTAGCCCCAGTTCTTGACCCTTTCTTACACCCATACCCTTGCTATCAATGTGCTATGGTCAGATGAACTTCTTTGCCCTCTGTCTTTGAACCCTCTTATGTGACTCAATTTGGCTAATAAAACGTGGGTGCAAACAACAGTGTGCCAAGTCCAAGTTCAAGCTTAAGAGACATCATGTGTATTGCTTGCACTTCTACCCTTCTGAAAAAGAAGAGCATGTTCCCCTTGGCTCCTGGATCCCAGGAGGAAGTTGAGACATGGAGCAGAGTCACCCCAGCTGACCAACTGCCTTGTGATCAAGAAAGATACGCTTATTGTTGAATGCTACTCAGATTCCGAGGAGGTCTATTACCCAGCAATAGTTGACTAATACAAGGCTCCTTTATTAGAGGCCAATATTTGCAAACTACACACGATACTTTAGAACAACAGAAAGTCTTCTTGGTTATAAAAGTTGTAACCATATTAGCAAATGAATGGTCAGATGGTTTCACTGCCAAGCGAAATAAAATACAATATATTGAGTGTCACCAAATGAACTTACAAAACAGAAAGAGACTCACAGGCTGAGAGAACAAACTTATGGCTGCTGGGAGGAAGGACAGGGGTAAAGGACAGTTAGGGAGTTTGGAACTGACATGTAGACACTGCTCTATTTAAAATGGAAAAGCAACAAAGACCTACTGTATAGCACATGGAACTCTGCTCAATGTCATGCGGCAGCCTGGATGGGAGGGGAATTGGGGGGAGAATGGATACACATTGATGTATGGCTGAGTGCCTGTGCTGATCACCTGCAGCTACACAACCTTGTTTGTTAATCGGTTATGCCCCAATACAAAAAAAAAGGTTTATATATATATATAGACTATCGTTAAATGATATCATTAAGTCTTAAATAAATCCAAGATTATCTTTCTATAGGTTATGATTTGATATTCAAAGTTCTCCATAATATATCCCTAATTTAGTTGTCTAGCCAATTTCCTCTCACTTATATTTTATATTCCATTCAAACTGTATCACTTGAGGGGGTGGAGGGAGGCTCAAGAGGGAGGGGATACATACATACACACATATGGCTGATGCATTTTGCTCTACAGCAGAAACATACAATCGTGTAAAGCAATTATACTTCAATTAAAAAAAAAACTAGATTACTTGATTTTGTAATTTTGGGGGGATTACTTGTAATTTTTGAATATGTCACATCACCTTTAGCCTTTCCTCATCCAGTTTCTCCCTACACTCTTTATCCAACAGATTTAGGTTCTCCATCCTTTAAGGCCAGTTTCAGCTGTCACCTCTGTAAGAAATCTGTTCTGATCCCATCTTTTAAGGTAGTCTCTCCATCCCTCTGACTCTTATCATGATATGTATGTCTTTTCCTCTTCCAGTATTTGGCTTATTCTGCCGCATAACACCTCCTCATCCTCTTATAAAGTCCTAGAAAGCAAGGTTTATCTCTGTATCCTCCATGGCATTTAGCAAAGGGCCTGACACATCACGTACCAGCTAGTCAATAAATTTTCACAGTGAAAAATGGAAGACGGATAGGAAGTAGCCACGACACTGAGAAGGTTCGTGGACTTCGGAGTCAGAGACATCTGACTGTATTACTTAGTAGCTGAGCAGCTTTGGACCGGTTAGTCTCACTGTGCTCCAGCTCCCAAATCTCTAAAATTGGGATGGCACAGATTTCACAGGATTGTTGTGAAACTTCAACATGAAACTGAATGCAAATGCTTCTCACTGTCTGACATATGGTGGAGGCTCCATAAGTGGTAGCTCTAATTACAAAAATGACAGTGACACAGAATCTCACATAGAAGTTGGTTTAAACAAATTCCCGATACTCAATTATTTCCTCTTAAAAGTTCAATTTTGAGAGTGACAGTAATAACTCTAATTCCTATTAGCTGTTTTCCCAGAAGGTGTGGTTTCAAAGATCTGGATTCTAGTTTTACTAACTCATTACTGACCAGGAGATTTTTGCAGAAACTAACACTGCAGCTGGCATTTTTTTTTTTTCCGGCGGGGGGGGGGGGTTGCTGATCGAAATTTTTTCTCACTAACATTTCACAGGTTATTTCATTCAATAGTTAGAACTGACACACCTGCAAAGTCTTCTAATTTTTGTGAAATGTTGTCTTCACTCCACTCTTCTGTAGAAGCAAAGGAACATTCTCCAGCACCATGGGTTTCATTTTTCACTTTCTGTATCAGAATGAATCACTAAGTATTTTTTGTCGTTTTGTTGGTCTAATATTTACATCATTTGAATCAGAACCATATTCTGAAAACCATGATCTTCTGAGACACTTAGTATATATGTCACTCAGATAATCAGAGAAAGTATCTGCATAAAATTCACCGAAAAATCCTCTTCACTCAAAATTTTTCAATGTGTCATTTTTGAAAATTCTATGTTTATGATATACACAAGGTTGGAACAAAAACGTAATGGAGCAATATGTGAATGATAATGACAGTCAAGTTGTATAAAGAACACTTGATCAATTTTAAGCTCTAACAGTTTTGCACAGTGATGTTTATTTTATCATCGTCTAAAAATGCAGTGATGTCTCCAGTCAATAATGTGTTAAGATGCTCATATATCACTCCACAGTTCTCGGTTCTATAGGTAGGGACCACTAGAAGCAAGTTTGTTCTAGGCAACAAATATATCTCCTTAAAACAAACCAAAGGGAATCTGTCTTCCTCCATATACATGAGTTTACTTGTAGTAGAGCATTATCCCTCCCACAGTGTTCCCAATTCTTCCCCAGGGAACTGAAGCAACCGCTGCAATGGATCAAAAGCTAGACACTAAAATGCCGTAGAAGCTCTTGACAGAGACTGAATTGTAAACAACTTGAGTTGTTTACATGTAAACATTATTTCAATAAGACTCTTTAATGAATAAGAGATGAAGAAGTGCTCTTATGAATAAAAGTGCCATGCAAATGTCAATGGGTATTATTGTTATAGTAATTCAGCAAAGATGGTTTCATCTTCTTTGACTAACTGGAACCTGGTACAAACATATAGCTACTCTTCATCAGGGTAATCACGGATCTTGACAAACTTAAGATTAGGCAAACCCAAAACCTGTGAATGGCAAGGCGTGGAACATGGGCGAGTGAACAGGGCTTGCTGTGCGTTCACAGGGAAGGCTGAGTGGTTTACTGGAGACACTGTCTGACTGAGGGGCAACTTCTACCCCACCCCGCCAACTGCTGCCTCAGGAAATGGAAAATCTGTGTTGCCAAATCTTCTCAAGAAATCTGGGGTTTTGTGTGAAACATCCTGATTTTTAAAGGCTGTCTTTCTTTTTTATTTTAAAAATTCTCTGGGGGCCAAAGAAAATCCAGATGTGGCCATGGGTTGGCACTTTGTGATCTTTGCACTGCACAGACTCAACTCACTATGAATCATCAGAGATGGTTAAAAGATGATTTCTAAATTCACTGCAATTGTATTTCTGGATCTGAGGATTTATAATTCACATAAACTTACAATAAACTTCAAGAAACACCACTTTTGCTCAGTTTTAAATCTTCACCCATTTTTGGACCTTCACATTTCAGTCCCACAATTCTGGACCAGAACACCTGTGGCCACGGTCCAATGCACCTAAGTCCTACGAGTTCTCCAAAGCTTGATTTAAACGTGAGCTCCGTATAAAACCTCCATGGTCCTCCTCAAAGTCTTCCAGGTATAAATTATGATGAAACCGTCCAGTGTAAAAAGATCTGCATCAATTTTTATCATATTGCATCGGCCCTTTACCCGCTCCCCCCGTCACATGGAGCACCACCATGACACTGCAGTTACTCCTGCGAACATGAAAGGCCTAGATGGAGGGGGCCGAGAATGAAGCTCAGAGGCACTTACCGCCAAACACATCTCCGTTCTGGTAGTTCTTCCCTTTCTGGGCTTCCTCTTCATTTTGAACAGTGGCAACATGCTTGGCGGAGGCACAGCCCATAGTCTCATTCGGTCAGCTTCAGCCGGGCTGAACTGCAAATCATCTCTACAGACACGGGGACATTTTTTTTTCTTTAGACACAGGGGAAATCCACCTTCTTGCTGAGTCGGTCAAGATGGGTGCACCTGGAAGAAGAGAGCGCTAGGTCAGAAGGCATAACATGAAGCCCGCGTCTCCATGTCCCCGGTGTTTCTTGCCTGAGTCCACTGGATGGGGTGTGATCAGGCTCCGAAGCAGAAACACGGCATGGGTCATTCTCATCTCACCCCTTGCTCGGAAAGCAGGGTTGAAAGGCCTGTGCTCTGCACAACACGTGGCTGGACATTTTGAGCACATAAAACATTTTTCTTTATTTATTCTAATAAATACTTGAGCGCTCCTACTTGCCGCATACAAACTTGAAGGGCCATCTAGGTTTTGTTAATGTTCTGGAATCTCAGAAACCTTCAGAGGAAGGTGAGCACATGGATGCGATCCACTGAGTCCGGAAGGCTGGGGAGAGTCCTCCATCTTTCTCATCCGGCCCTGTAGCCAGCTCTTTCCAGCAACTCCAGTATTGCTGGGAGGGACTGAGCTGAAACATGGGCTAGTTTATGCATTTCTGGTAGGGTCTATAAAATGATTCAATATTTTGTCACCGAGGCGACACTGTTTGGGAAGGAAGGAGATGGGAGAGATGTACTGACATTTTAAAAAACTCCTATATAATACAGTGTATTAAGTACCATGATAAACATATCACAGGAATCTATGGCAATGCAGATTTCAAAAAAATAGATTAAATTGTGATTGGGCAAAGGCAGGAATTAAAAGAGGAAGTGATATTTTGTAGTGTCTTAAGGTTTGGTCGAAACTTGCCAGGCTTGAGAGGGTAGTAGCATCATCCAAATGTGAAGAACTGCCTGAGCTAAGACACTGGAATGTGGAAGAGCGCAGTGTGTGTGTGTGTGTGTGTGGGTGTGTGTGCGCGCACATGTGTGTTCAGAGGGGTCAAGTGGGGGTGGGCAGGGAAGAGGACTGCACTTCTGAGGCTTGTGGAGGGCCTGGAGGAAGCGTTGCTAACTTTACCCAACTTAATAAAGATAAACTATAAGATGTCGCAAGATAGAGGAAGTCCATTTGATCCAAATCTGAGAAGACTTTGAGAGATACTGAATTAGTAGCATTCGAATCCACTCTGTCAACCTACTACAGTGTTTAAAGAGACAGTACTGAAATACAAGACAGGAAGAAGCAGAGACAGGACTCAGCTCCACAGGCAGAAGGGAGAAGACTCCTCTCCAAGCAGGCGGCTGCCAAGGGCTGCGGCTTTGCCCTACCCGGCAGCACTTTTCAGGGTCCACCTCCCCCTCATTCTGCATCATCACGTAAGGCGACAGGGTGGGTTCCCAGAATGAATTCCTTACTTTCCAAAATGGAATGTGGGAAAATAACTTCACACATACACAGGAGAGCAACCTGAAGTGGAGAGGAAACCTCATCTCTCCTTCCAGTCCGTTGCCGCCTCCTCGTAACAAAGTGAAAACAGGAAGCAGAGTGGGAAACCCTAGCAAAATCCTGAAGGACAATAGGAATTCAGAGATAGTTTACAACCCTCCTCTCTGGGAGTCCTCTTGCTTTTGTTTTCCTCATTCCTATTTTGTGTGGACAGCTTCACAAGCTACCCAAGAAATTAATATAAGAATCTAAGATGTGAATTATTCTTTGCTTCTCCCCAAAAGCATTGTGCGCTGTTTCTTCTGTCTTAAAAGCTGTGTTTGTAGCAACAAGTCTTACTTGAATTTGAAACATTGAAGTCACATGAAAATCACATTGCAGAGGGCAAACAAAAATAAAACCTGTTTAAAAACTTGTCAAAGGACTTCTCTGTTACTCAGGCATGGAAGCGAGGGGCATGTTAACAAGCAGATTAGATATGATTCTAATTAGACACTTAAAATTCAAGTGATGACTTGGGAAGTCTTCATTTAATTGTATTTTTTAAAAAGCACGATCAGTCAAAATGAGTTCTCTCCAAATCACAGTTAGGTGCAGATTTGTTTTTGAAACACACACACTATGTATTTTATTTGCAGTAATTTAATTTTAAGAGTGAAGTTTTCCAATTTTACAACTTCATCAGGTATATGTTTTAATATTTTGTCCATTTCAAAGCAGATAATTATGAAATTATCTGAGAGGCAGAAGATCTACAATTCTCAAAATGAACCATGGAGTACTGGGGAAAGTTTTTCACTATGTCATCAGGACTCCGCACAAAACCATTGTGCATTCATTCATTCAATAGATATTTACTGAAAAATACTAAGTGACAGACACGTTTTTGGAAGACCCTGTGTATAGAAACATAAACAAGACCAGTCTCCTCCCTGTCCCTATAAGAACATAAACAGTCAAAGAAAGGAGATCATGAGAAAGACCAGTTTCATAATGTGGTACAGTCAACTGCCCGTCATATAGGATGACAGGGGAATTCACCCCACGGGTACCTGATTCAGCCTTGAAATCAGGAATGTCAAGAAAAGTTGGATTTGAGATCTGACCAGAGCTGAACAAACATCACTAAACTGCCCCCCTCCCCTACAAATGATATTTCTTTCATAGTCTGATGTAATGTTCGAGGTTTCATTTCTATTGAAAATTCTCTTACTTATGTGAATCTAACTGCGACTTCAAATTGAGGAGACCTTCAGAAATGAACCCCTACCGACTGCTACCATCATCTGCTCAAAGTTTCCCTGGGGCTTCCCTTGTGGTCCAGGGATAAGAATCCACCTGTGCAAGCAGGAGACGTGGTTTCCATCCCTGGTCTGGGGAGATCCCATGTGCCATGGAGCAGCCATGTCTGTATGCCACAACTACCCAGCCTGTGCTCGAGAGCCCGGGAACTGCAACTACTGAAGCCCGCGCACCCTACAGCCCGTGCTCGGTCACAAGCGGAGCCACTGCAAAGAGAAGCCTGTGAACCGCAACTGGAGAGTAAAACGAGAGCAGCCCCCTGTCACCTGAACTAGAGAAAGCCGGCGGGCAGCAACCAAGACCCAGTGCAACCAAAACTAAATAAATAATTTTTTTTTTAATAAAAGACAGCTTCCCTTCAGTTTCTACTTACTACCTTTCACATAAATCCAAGCATATTGTTTTAGTTTCCACTTTTCCATGCGTTTTCTTCATCCCAGCTCCCATATCATCTGTTCATTCACGCCCCTGAAATTAGGGAAGGCTTAGGGTGCAAATGAGCGTGGAGAGACCCGAGCACCGAGCAGACAGTCTCGTTCTCACATATTGTCATTAACAGCATGTTATTTACTTCTGAAGTCACAGATCATAGGCTGAGAATTCAACTGAAGCATCTCTTTGATGGGATCTTCTAATACCAAGTCTCACTGAGGATGGTTTTTTAAAAACTAAATAATTTCTATGTAAGATCAACAGAGGTCCGTCTGTTGAAGGCTATGGTTTTTCCAGTGGTCATGTATGGATGTGAGAGCTGGACTGTGAAGAAAGCTGAGTGCCGAAAAATTGATGCTTTTGAACTATGGTGTTGGAGAAGACTCTTGAGAGTCCCTTGGACTGCAAGGAGATCCAACCAGTCCATCCTAAAGGAGATGAGTTCTGGGTGTTCATTGGAAGGACTGATGCTGAAGCTGAAACTCCAATACTTTGGCCACCTCATGCAAAGAGTTGACTCACTGGAAAAGACCCTGATGCTGGGAGAGATTGGGGGCGGGAGGAGAAGGGGACGACAGAGGATGAGATGGCTGGATGGCATCACCGACTCAATGGGCATGAGTTTGAGTAAACTCCGGGAGTTTGTGATGGACAAGGAGGCCTGGTGTGCTGCGATTCACGGGGTCGCAAAGAGTTGGACACAACAGAGCGACTGAACTGAAGATCATCAGTTCAGTTCAGTCGCTCATTCGTTTCTGACTCTTTGTGACCCCATCTACTGCAGCATGCCAGGCTTCCCTGTCCATCACCAGCTCCCGGAGTTTAGTCAAACTTATGTCCATCGAGTCGGTGATGCCATCCAACCATCTCATCCTCTGTCGTCCCCTTCTCCTCCTGCCTTTCAGGAGATGTAAGATCATCAGGCAGCTCAAAAACATGGGGTCCAATTAATAGCACACATGTGTGTGTGTTAGTTGCTCAGTTGTGAATGACTCTTTGTAACCCATGGACTGTAGCCCACCAGGCCCCTCTGTCCATGGGATTCTCTAGGCAAAAGCTTGGTGTAAAAATCTCCCCAAGTGGCTGAGTGGCTATACTATCCTATATCATGAAATTAGAAGCTGCAAATCCCTATCCACAATGTTATGTACTAAATTAATATCACACCATCTTTTTATTTATTTTTCTTTATTTTTTGGCTGTGCTGGGTCCTCCTTGCTGCACAGGCTTTTCTCTAGTTGCAGTGAGTGGGGGCTACTCTTTAGACGTGATGTGAGGGCTTCTGATTGTGGTGGCTTCTCTTATTTCCAAGCACGGGCTCCAGAGCTCGTGGGTTTCAGCAGTTGCGGCGCCTGGGCTCTGTAATTGCGGTTCAGAGGCTCCAGAGAACAGGCTCAATAGTTGCGGCACGTGGGATAAGCTGCTCCTTGGCATGTGGGATCTTCCCAGACCAGGGACTGAACCTGTGCCTCCAGCTTTGGCAGGCAGATTCTTTACCACCGAGCCACCACGGAAGCCCTCTCACCATCTTTACAGGATATTTTTTATGCTTTGATAAAACACATTGACAAATTTGTATATCCAATTCAAAATTTTTCAAAAGAACTCACAAATCTGTATTCATGCATGTTTACCCCTCCCCTCCTTACACTATGCCTCAAGGCTCCTCAGGTACTATTTCACATATCCACAGGGGAATTATTGTTTCAGGACACTTCACACCGTAACATGAGGAAGTTCTTTCCTGTACTTAAGTCCTTACTTTTTATGCACTTTTTTAATGTGATACATTTGCCCTTTTATAAGAAAAGATTATGGGTTTATGATAACTTTTTTCTTTTTTTCAATGCAGATGATATCTCTATTTTAAAAAATCTTTTCCAGCTTTATGGCAGAACAACTGACAAAACTACAATTTACTGAAAGCATTCAAGGGAATACTTCAATATACACTGTGAAGGGATTCCCACCAAGTTAATTAACACATTTATCACTTCATATATTTACTCTTTTAAAATGAGAACACACTTCTACTCTCTCAGCAACTTCCAATCATACAATGTGGTGTTATCAACTATGGTCACCATGTTATACCCTAGACTTTATTCATCTTACGACTGAAAGTTTGTACCCTTTTACCAGTCTCAACGTATTTCTCCCGGCCCCTGGCAACCACAATTTTACCCTCCGTTTGTATGAGTTTGACTTTTTGAATTTTAAGATTCTACACAGGCTTCCCTGGCTCAGTGGTAAAGAATCTGCCTGCCAATGCGGGAGACACGGGTTCAATCCCTGGTCTGGGAAGATCCCACATGCCGTGGAGCAACTAAGCCTGTGCACAACAACTATTGAGACTGTGCTCGAGAGCTTGGGAGCCGCAACGACGGAGCCTATGAGCCACAATTACTGGAGCCTGCATTCCCTAGAGCTCATGATCTGCGACAAGAGAAGCCACCACAGTGAGAGGCCTGCACACTGCAATAAAGAGCGGCCCCCGCTCACCACAACTCGAGAAAAACCTGCAGAGCAAGGAGGATCCAGCACAGCCAAAATAAATAGATTAAAAAAAAAAAAGATCCTATGCAAAAGCAATACCATGCAGTATCTGTCTTTCTCTGTCTGGCTTACTTCACTTAACATAATTTCTTCCAGGTTCATCCATATAGTTGCAAATGGTAGGATTTCCTTCATAATCGGGCTGAATTATATTCCTCTGTGTGTGTGTGTGTGTGTGTGTGTGTGTGTGTGTGTGTGTTTGTGACATTTTCTTGATTCATTCACTGAAGGACACTTAGGTTGTTTCCACACCTTGATTATTGTGAATAATGCTGCAATAAATGGAAGTGCAGATATTCCTTCAAGACAATAATTTCACTTTCTTTGAACATATATATCCAGAATTGTGACTGTGGATGGCTTTTTTCTTTACCTTAACTTTATGAACTGGAAGCATAACTTTATCAGAAAAAAAACCTACTTCCATAAAATTGGGAAGGAATAAAATATGCAAAATCTGTTTTAAGAAAAATCAAAGAAACATCTGACCTTTTTTTAAACAAAGGTTATGCAAAATATTTCTGCTTACATAATATTATGGATCATTTCACTTTTCACCAATTAATCATGGATTTTTTTCATTTTGGAGGGAAAAGTAAAAAATATTGTAGACAGTTCTCTTGTTAAAAGAGACACTTCTAAAAAATGAATTAAAAAATGATAAAACTCCATAAAGAAATCCTAGGCCAGAAAGAACGCGAAGGCACCACATGGAGCTTGGAGGATTGGAGAAAAATTGAATTCTGATTGCAATGGGCACGCAGAGAGCTATGAAGCCAGCAGTTAAGAAGAAGATAATAGGCACATTATTAATAGATCAGGAGCAAAGTGTCCCCCCTTTCTTCCTTTGATTAAAAAGGGAAATCAAGACAAAGCCACATCTAAAAACTCCTTTCTTTTATTGAAGAAAGAGCCAGCATCCAAGCTCCACAAAGAAAAAAATATATATATAAATAACTAATCAGTCTGCGTGCCCATCTGTTCTGCTTCGCGGTAATGAGTGTTAATACAGCAACCCACTGGGGGGAAGAAGAAAGACGGCTAAAAGGGATTTCTCATTTTGAAGCTCTGGTATCCTTGGGCTACTGTTAACACCATTTCACATTTCATTGTGCATGTTAAAGATAATACACAAAGAGATGCCACATTTGACATGCGGATAGTCTGGAAAAGTCAAACCTCCCTATTACCCAGGGTTTGCTGGCATCACAAAAGATATTCATTCCTCGCCTCACACTCACTTGGTGACATGGCAATTGACAACATGCTATTAATGCCAAAGAAATAGGAATATCTGCTTCTGTTTTCTCTATGGGAAAACTCTCATTTTTTCAAATAATAATTGTACAGAGATATCTCTCAAACACAACAATAGTAAGTCCTATGTAAGATGATACATTTCTGATGGATTTCTGCAGTAGGGGATTGGGACAAGGAGGCAAGGTGACAAGTGGAAAGAGAATTAGAGGGGGAGTGAGGATGCTGAGCTCTGGTCTCAGGCATCACACACCTGTCTCAGTACCAAGGCTCGGCTTCCTCTCTCTGAGCCTTTTCCTTTGATTCTATGATCTACCTGAACATATATCCAAGTGGTGTGGAAGAATGAAATTACCACTTATAAAAAGGCCATTTCTTACCTAGATTCAATATTTACAAACTTTGTTTCAACACTTACCCAGTTAAGATATACTTGCAATTTTTTTCCCCCAAATATTTCAGGAAGCCCTTTGAGGTCTAAATATTATTGCCAATTATGTTTTGGCCCAAGGGTGTTGATTTCAATTGCGTATCCAGTGAAAAAATGAACAAGGCTTGGCCACCTTATTTTCTCTTTTCTATTCTGCCTTTCATAGGTAAAAATAATTTTTTAAAACATTTCTTACAGAGAGTTGGATGGAAAAAACTTGTGGTATCACTGTTCTTCAGCTAAGGAATTTAGAGTTTGGTGCCTTTACCCTGTAGCTAAAAACTCTATTCCTGTATTGACTATATGTGTTCACACAAGTCCATGCATGGCTGACACTATTTCTGGGAAGGCAAGAGAGGAACACACCTGATCCCGACAAAGGCGCCCCATCCACACCAGGGTGAACCTATGCAGAAGAATCACGCTGTTCCTAGATTTGTTCCTCTGTGATCAGGGCCAATGGCAGATATTCCTGGACTTTGAATTCTACTTTTTCCCTCTTCTTTGTGTGTGCTCAGTTGTGTCTGACCCTTTGCAACCCCACGGATTGCAGCCCATCAGGCTCCTCTGTCCATGGAATTTTCCAGGCAAGAACACTAGAGCAGGATGCCATTTTCTACTCCAAGGGATCTTCCCGACCCAGGGATCGAACCCACGTCTCTTGAGTCTCCTGTACTGGCAGGCAGGTTCTTTACCACTGGGCCACCTGGGAAGCCCTTTCCCACTTTCAGGACTTGGAATACCAAAGGGATTTCCAGGAAGTTGCCAACCTGTGTCAGTGAGGAACCTTCTATACCAAGACACTCATGAATGGCATCTTTCGCCAGCTGTGCTCCCGGTTCATCATGTCACTTGGGACAAATCTATGTGACTTCCTTGTCAGTATCTTAATAATATCAGATGTTCTCCCTCTTTTATGGATTTTTTTGGAAATCTAGGTAGATTATAACATGCTTTGCAAGGCACTTATAAATGCAAGGTAATCTTCTGTTGTGTGCACTCTGCTCTGCCACGTGCCTGCCATTACTTATCAGCCTCATGGCTTTTCAGGAGCTTTGGGGGCAGTCAGTTTGCCCAGAGGGATCCCAGATGTGGCCCTGGAGAAACTGAGAGAAAAACAGATGGAAAGGAAAGAATAAAGATCAAAAAATGACTAGAACATGTAAGTTCTAAGTACAAAGTACTAAAAGGACAAATCTGATTTTAATCTAAGCACAAAAAAATCATGATTCTTCCCAAATGGCCAGTGAAGGATGAAATGGGTGACCTGTGTGTTGAGACATATTGTAGAAGAACAGACATGATTCCTGCCTTTGAAGGGCTAGCATTCAGACAGGGCTAACAGATCATAAACATAATAACGTAAAATAAAATTCCAACTACTAATGTACACTGCAGGGGAAGAAATGATGGGCAATGTTCTTTGAAGTCATAGCATATTTCAAGCTAATTAAATTAGTGCTTGTCTCAGCTATTTATCTATTTTTGGCTGCGCTGGGTCTTTGTTACTGTGTGTGGGCTTTCTCTAGTGGCAGCCAGCAGGGGCTACTCTCTAGTTGTGGTGTGCGGGCTTCTCATCGCAGTGGCTTCTCTTGTTGTGGAGCATGGGCTCCAGGCCATGTGGGCTTGGTAGCTGAGGCTCTCTCACGCTTATTTGCACTCCAGCATGTGGGATCTTCCCAGACCACAGATTGAACCCAGGGTCTCCTGGACCACCAGTGAAGTTCTCAGCTTTGTTTAACGCAACAAGAGATGGAGAAACACCCAGCATAATGTGCCGCCCTTAGCAGACCCTGGGTGAGAGACCCTCATTTACTGATGAAGAGGACAGTGAAACACATGTTGTGAGCTGCTGATCCTCTAACACCAAAAGCTACAACAGAACTGCAGCTGGATTGTATGATAGTCGCTCAGTCGTGTCCTACTCTTTGTGATGCCATGGACTGCAGCCTGCCAGGCTCCTCTGTCCATGGAATTCTTCAGGCAAGAATACTGGAGTGGGTTGCTGTTCCCGTCTCCAGGGGATCTTCCTGACCTAAGGATTGAACCTGGGTCTTCCACATTGCAAGCAGATTCTTTACCGGCTGAGCCACTAGGGAAACATTCCTTGGAAATCTCAGTCTTACTTCTGTGGTGCTGAAGACAAGAGTTGAATGCCACTGTTCTTTTATGCACGATACTGGGAAGGCACACAGGGTGTTTTCCACACTGAATTACAAAGACAACTTTTATACAAGGCTGGTGTGTTCTACATTTCTGATTCAATTTAATCTCCAAACGTCAGCCTTAAACACATCACTGTGGTAGATAAAAAAGAAATATGACCAACCAACACATAAGATATGAATTACCTAAACTAACCATTAGGAGAAAACGTGAGAACCATTTAAAAATAAAAAAGCCAGCTGATATTTCATTTGTGGATTTTGGTTCTAATATTTGAGTATGTGTATGCTTCATATCCTCAGGACTATAAAAACTTTCAGCAAAGTAATGTAACAACACTTTGATAAGATCTGAACGCTAGAAATGGAAAAAGTATTTCTCTCAAAATCTAAAGGCACATCCCTCTTTCCTCCCACAACAACCTCTTTCTTCTTCTTTTCCCTCCCTGCCACGATAAGTGAACCCATCCATCAGAGACCACTACAAACTCTGGCCTACGATCTCTTTCCTTTAAGAGATTGTGTGCTTTGCCTCAGGCCACACAATCCCAGGTCTGAGGAGAAGCCAGCAATGATCTAGTGATTGAGTAAATCCATCACTTTCCTGCTGGGCAGATGGCTATTCACTGAAATGAGTGTCCCTAAGAGAAAGTTTTGGCTGCCTGCTAGAACCTTCAAGTTCTATCCAGAATAGCTCCATTTCTGGATATGCTCTGAAAACCTAGAGAAGGCAAATAGATAAAAATTTTTTGTTGGTGAAGGGCTCAATTTCTCTCTTATACATGCACAATAAAAATTCTAGTGATGCAAAGATCACCTCCAGTAGTTTCTGATTTTGTAAAGGAAAGGAGTAGGGTGGCTTTGGGCAAGTTATTGACTTCAGAGGGCCTTGAGATCTCATTTATAAGATGGATAAGACCACATAAATTTTGAGGGAATAGATGAGATGATATACGTAAACAGCTTAGCACAGCATCTGGCAATCAGTAAGTAATCAATACATGACAGTCACTGTCACGCTCACCACCATCGTCATGACTGTGATGGTGACGAACTTTGCAAAGAACGGGGCAGGGGCAAAAGAGACTAGGAAGAAGAGAGATGAGAAGTCAGCTGTGGCAGCTTAGCTCTTCTTAGGAACAAAAGCAAAGATAAGCAGGCAGACGGAATACAGATGGAAACCAAGGGACAGCGGCTCTGCAGCAGGAGAGGCTCATGGTCTCCCTGCAGCTCCGTGTCTCTGCAGCGCTGAGGGTGGGCAGGCCAGCCCCCGTGGGGACATCCCAGGGCTCTGAAGGCAGAGGCCGCTGTGTGCGGACGAGCTGAAGGTCAGTGAGCTTCCCTAAGCCTGGCCACAGCTGGCTGACTGCCACTCCCATCTTCCCCCCTTATATGTTTATATGCCTCTCTCCTTCACCAGCCAGGCTTCCAAGGTCACGACCATGTCCTAATTATTCCTCTCTATATTCCTTCCAGCACAGGTCAGGCACACAGTAGGTCTGCAATAGATGTTGAGCAGACGAATTCTCTTGGAAATCTCTTTTCACAAAGAGACATGGGGGACTTTTAAGGAAGGGAGCTCTCCTCCGCCCCAGGTCCTAGGTCACCTGCATGGACAGTGACGTCTTTAGCATATATCGCCAATAGCTACAGTTAAAAGTGTTCATCTGAGCTATTATAGACCACTTAAAATTATGTTCAGTATCTGCTCTCTAAAAAGAGACTTATATATAACACTTACTAGTAGAATGGAATTCTGGAAGCATTTGGCATTTGTATAGTTGTCTCTGGGCTTCCCTGGTAGCTCAGCTGGCAAAGACTCCTTCTGCAAAGCAGGAGACCCCAGTTTGATTCCTGTGTTGGGAGGAGGGCATGGCAGCCACTCCAGTATTCTTGTCTGGAGAATCCCCAAGGACAGAGGGGCTTGGTGGGCTACAGTCCACAGGGTCACAAAGAGTCAGACATGACTGAGTGACTAAGCACACACACCCACAGTTGTCCCTAATCCACCCCAGAAAATCGGGCTGCTTATTTATTTCAACAATCTTTTTTTTTTTTTTTGGTAACTTGTTTGGTTCTCAACATTTCACTAGGGACCGGAGATTCCAAAACGGGTAAGTCAGCCAGACCTTGATGTGCATTTCCTGACTGTCAATTAGAATCCAAAGATGTTGAGCAGTGCTTCTAAAACTCAACCATCTGAAAAATCAAAGGTTTGTTTTTGCTTTTGCTGTAATTTAAATCTCTGCTGAGCTTTCCATGACAAAGAACTATTTACAGAAGATGTCCTCAGAGGGCCAAACAAATTGAAAGTATAAATACCATTTCAGGTAGCACAAATCAATGCCCCTTTAACCTACTGAGTTAAAAAACAAAAAAAAAAAAACAAAAAAAAGCACTTCAGTTCTCATGCTGCTCTCAAGAAAGGCAGAAGACTTTGGGAACTTCATCAATTGTGCAAAGCTTGGCCAAAAAATATATTCTGTGTGATCATCTACTTAAAGAAAACAAAAGGTAAGAAGCTGATAGAACAGGCCCAGGAGGACAAAAAGTCATGGGAGCGACAGCCACTGCTTCCTGATGTACCAGCGGATGCCATTCTCTGGCTCCTGACTCTGCACTGGGGGGTCTTTCTATGCACCTCCCATCATTTCAGTGATGTTTAGGGGGTTTGAGACCACTAACACATAAGGAGAGGACAAGGAGCTCTTCCCTAGCCTAGACACTCATCTTCAGTCACTGAGAAGCTATTAAGGAACATCTAGGGTTACAGGCTAAAAGCTATGATGACCTTGCAAATGGTACCCAAATTTGCAGTCTACTTAAAAAATTATTTGAAATCTGCCCATTTGAAGTAGCGTAATTAGTGAACATGATGTTCCTTCCCACTTATCCGGAAAAATGAACTTAAAAAAAGAGACCAGAGCTACAAGCTCAGTAGGACCAGACAACACAGGAGCCACCAAACTGGGCCTGCCCACAGGAGACCAAGGCTCAGCGTCCAGTTGCCCCAGTCGGCACTTCTGGGCATTAACACTCTCCAGAGATCCACCTTCGGTTCCAGCCTGACACATGAGGGTTTCAAGTCTTCATCTGATTAAAAAACTAAATGCGTGGCTTGATGATAAACACTTCTACTGGAGAGAGATATGGCAGAAAGATTAATTTAGAACCTGACCACATTCTATTCTAACAAGGCCTTAACTCAGCTGTCATCTCAAGGGATGGTCAGGCTGGGATCTCTAGAGGGGTCCAGGCTGAGGGGGTTTTGGTCCTGGATATGACAAAGGCATATCAGGCAGGCTGTCTGATAGCCCTGTGTCGGGGAAGATGTCACCCGCACATCACCTATATTACATCACTGCCATGACCATCCCAGGAACGGTGCTACAAAAATGTGTGTGCATGCTAAGTCGCTTCAGTGGTGTCTGACTCTTTGTGACGCTATGGACTATAGCCCGCCAGGCTCCTCTGTCCATGGGATTCTGCAGGCAAAAATACTGACGTGTGTAAAAGACATCAATTTTCTCATTCCAAGATTTCCCTGAAAATTTTAAAGAATTTTTAGGATTCAAACTCAAATTTGTATTTGTAAACCATGTTCTGGACTCAGCTTCTCACTACGCACCAGCATTTTCTAGGCCCTAGTTTTTGTTGTGTCTTTGCTGCTCAAGGGCTTCCCTTGTGGCTCAGCTGGTAAAGAAGCCGCCTGCAATGCGGGAGACCCGGGTTTGATCCCTGGGTTGGGAAGATCCCCTGGAGAAGGGAAAGGCTACCCCCTCCAGTATTCTGGCCTAGAGAATCCCATGGACTACACAGTTGCAGAGTCAGATACGACTGAGTGACTTGCACTTCACTTCACTTGCTGTTCTGAGAAAGGAAAAAATTTAAAAGCCATGTCCAATGGACATTAGGATGGTCTTACTGGCAGTTTTAAAAACATCAGAAGATGATTAAAAATTTAAGTAAAAAAACTTGTACTTCTCATAAGTTAGTAATTATCCATTAATTAGTTTTCTACAACAAAGACAAATTAAGATTCTTAGCGCATTGATTTCATCGAGTCCTTCCCCTGGCCAAAAACCCTCCAAGACTCATTAATGCCTCTGGGGTAAAACCTGAGATACCTGGACTTTCAAGCTAGATACTGAGGTCGAGGTTCTGAACTTTGCAGATGCGAAGACGAGACTGAGGAGTTCAGGTGACTAACTCAGGGTCCCTTAGGACCCAGATGCACTGACTCACTGTTTCCTCTTCCTGCTGCTCCAAGGTAACATCTTCAGCATCACACCAGGTGGGTCACACAGACCACCCTTCTCCTTCAACACTCTGCTTCCAAGCCCACCTCTCTACTTCTGCTTAAGCCTTTACTTTTCCAGGAAGAAGCTTCATACCATTTCACAACTTCCATCAATTTTCTCTTTCCTAAACTCTTACTCATAGAGTCAACTATTCTGCATTTCTCAGGCCTCTCTCTCTAAATAGACACTAAGTGCTTTGAGGCAGAAACCACCTTCTGTATTTGTCTCCCCTGTTACGTTGAAAGTCCGGCTAGACACAGAGTCGAAACTCAATAAACCCTCTTCAAAACCGTGACCAGCAGGCTGGCCTCATCTCCCCATCTCTGTGCTGGCTATCCTCTGCCTAGAAGGTTCTCTCTGCTCACCTTTGTCTGGCTAAATTCTGGTTTGCATGAGCTGTCACTCCCCAGAGGTCTCAGAAGAGACCTGATAGCCCCATTCATAGCTGTCATAAAGGGCAGAATATTCTTAATTCCTAACTGTCTGTCTATTGGTCCCATAAGTCTAGAGCATAAACTCCTTGGGGGATACAGATGATGGGTTTCTTGCTTCCTACTGTATCCCTAGCTTCCAACAGCGCTTAGCTGAGGATATGTGCTCAGGCAATAAATAAGGAATGGAGCTGTCCTCCAGAAGAAAGTTTGAACTCCTCATGGAAATCAAGGCTTTCCATCCACATCTCCAATCTCATCCAGCTTCCTCCAGGCATATTGCTCTAGCCAATCTAGTCTCGAGCTACTAACCCCTGAACATATTTTCATATTCTAACCCGAAATGCCTCTGTTCATAGGCTCACCTTAGATAGAAAGCCCTCCTGTTATTCATCTCCGCCTGTTATTCAAATTCTACCCATCCTTCAAGGTCCAGAACAAGTCTTACCGCCTCTAGGAAACCTTGCTCCAGGCCACACAGATCTGCTCTAAATTCCTCAGCAAGTGTCCACATGGCCTATTCATCACCTGTCTATGTTCCTACGAGTCCACAGTTATCTTTCCATCCTAGTGTAACCCGGCCTCGGGGAATCCCCTTTCTTCCGAAGTCAGCACTTCTCTCCTCTTAGGACATAATTACGTTCATGGTCTTGGGACATCTCCTGCGCTGTTGTTTTATATTGCTAACTTTTGTGCATTTTTGCCTTGGCATCGTATCCCACTTATAAATTTTTCAAGGCAAGTCATGCTTTCCGTGTCAATGATCCAAGTCATGCTTTCCGTGTCAATGATCCAATGCAATTATTTACACAAAGTAGGAGATTAATAAATATTTGTTACTTGACGTGTTAGCTAAGAAGCAAAAGTATATAGAAGGAGAGAATTACAGGAATTACAAAAAACAACTTTTGCCAAAAGTGCAGTTGAAATTTCTGAATATTAGAGGCTGTTTAAAAAGGTCAAATGGTGATAGTATAATTACTCCATAATTTGGTAAAATTACTCTCTGAATAAAGGTTATTTTTAAATAGAAACTTTTGCCCAAAAGATTTAAAAAAAGTATGAATAGGACGGAAAACTTAACAGAAAAGGAATAAAAAAGCAAAGAAAGAAAAACATATAGCCAAGATTGACATCCCCCATCCCCACCCCTAGATCAGGAGGGCTGGCTGCAGCTTCCACAATGGCATCCGTTGATGTTTATTACAAGGTCTAGTTCATGACTGAGTTATCATCACGGCCTTCTATAAATGCTTACCCAGAAACTCCCTGACATGAACAAAATAGCTCTTCCAGTGTTGCAGGGGGAGGAGGGAGGAGCAGCAATCTCTCTTCCCTCGTTTGCCACAAATATTTCCTTACAGTAATTATTTTTTGATGGATTGTGTCTAACTATTCATTTTATCTCACTCTGGCCCACCCCACCTCCCCCACCAGTGTGTACAGCTGCTCCTTCAACCACAAACAGCAATTTTAGAACACAGACACTGTGTTGAGGGATCAGTAATTCAGGGTTCAGTAACCTAGCAACAGGATGTCAAGACCTCCTAATCTGTACCCTCAACTGCTAAATATCCACATACCCTCAAGAGATGGGTCTGCAAACCCACTGTCCAAATCAGGTCTGGCTGAACACAGATAGTGGCCAGCAATGGAAATATCACAAAACAGAGGCACCTTTTTGTTGGGCTCCAAAAGCCAGAGAATAAAGGAATAGAAGGGCTTCCCAGGTGGCACTAGTGGGAAAGAACCTGCCTGCCAATGCAGAAGACCTAAGAGACACGGGTTCACCCCTGGCTCCGGAAGATCCCCTGGAGGAGGGCATGGCAACCCACTCCAGAATTCTTGCCTGGAGAATCCCATGGAGAGAGGGGCCTGGCGGGCTACAGTCCACGGGGTCACAAAGAGTCAGACACGAGTGCAGTAACGTAGCACATGTGCAAAGGAATATAAACAGAAAACTATCACACTACTAGGAAACAGAGGCCACAGAGTTGCCAGTTAGTACTGGTTCTGGGAAAAATCCAAGTTAGTCAGCATCTAGAACCCTCTAATAACCCACACCTCCCATGTGTTTTATATGCCAAAGACTGAACCACATCAAGACAATGAATTTTAGTTCCATTACCAGGAATGTTTTCCTAGATGAAGACAAGAAGAAGAGAAAGAGATACTTTAATTTTCTTCAATAGATTAATGAAAACTGAATCCTCATCTCTGAGACATATTACCAGAAAGAGAATGCCCTCCTCACTGTAGTTTAGTTTGGTTTTGTCATCACCTCACCTCACCTCTCTCTCTTTAATGGACCTGGATTTATAAGGGCATCTGTAGTGAATTGTCCTCCATTTCTTAAAAAAAAAATACATATTTTGTTGGTTTCCTTTTCCTATCCAGTAGTGAAGGTCATGATACAGAAAAGTGGCATAACAACATGACTTTTTTTTTTTAATCAACCATTCCAGCAGCAGCAAAAATAAATGAAACGTGGGAGGCTGTTTATTTGTATGTCAAAGAGAAAGCGAAATTCTCCATAGGGTGACATGATCATTTGTTTTCCCCAATGAAGCAAACAAATCAAACAGGAATAAAGCAGGAGCCTACCCTTCATCATTCATGGTGTAATGAGTTCTTGCTAGATTAACCATTCTCCTTCCTTGTTACACTCACTCCCAAAAAAACAGATGTACAATGACATCAGCAAAATAGTCAAAGAGCATCAATCCAAAGAGACAGGAAATGCAGCAGCCAGACTTGTATCCTTTTTAAACATTAGCTGACTTCTGGCTGGGGCCTCTGGGTCTGCTGTGCAGGAAACGGGCTCGCGGGTAAGACACGTCCCTGGGTAGTGGCAATAATCAGGAGGATTTAATGGCACCAGGGGCCGAGGACAGGGAGACCCAAACCTGCCAAGGGGGCTGCCTGTGCCGTGCTGTTGCTCTTGTTTCGTTGCTAAGTCACGTCTGACTCTCTGCGACTCCATGGACTGTAGCCTGCCGGACTCCTCTGTGCATGGGATTTCCCAGGCAAGAACACTGGTGTGGGTTGCCATTTCTTTCTCCAGGGCATCTTCCTGACCCAAGGACAGAACCTACATCTCCTGTGGCTCCTGCCTTGGCAAGTGGGTTCTTTACCACTGAGCCATCTGGGAAGCCTGCCTCTGCTGTGTGCTTAAGGTCAAAACTCTGAGACTCACTGATCCAAGAAGGAGTACTCGGGGGGGCTTTTCTCCCCTCCAACTCTACCACCTGTTACTAGAAGGTGGACACCAAGAACATTCTGTCAGGAAGACCAGAGTATATTAGCCACGGGGGAGACCTGCCCACTAGCATTCTGACAGCTGGTTAGATGAGCAAGGCCATCACAGCGGCATACAAAGAATACCAACCCAAGCCTTGATTGACTGAGAGCTCTGAGGTCCTCAGCAAGAGGTCTGGTCAACAGAATGGGCGATGTGAGTGCTCCTGGGTCATGGGAGCAGGGTGATGTGCCAATGTTGAAAATGCTACCTCTAGCAGTGATGCTCAGATGACAGCAGGCATGCAAGCATCAACATTTTCTGGGGAGAAAATGAAGACAAAGAAGACAAGTACGGTGGTCCAGCAGTTAAGACTCTGTGCTCCCAATGAAGAGGACCTGGGGTCGATCCCTGGGCAGGGAACTAGACCCCACATGCTGCAGAGATCCTGCACAATGCAACCAAAGATCCCATGTGTTGCAATAAAGACCTGGTACAGTCAAATAAATAATTTTCTTTTTTTTTTTTTTTCAGAAAAGACAAGGAAAATGTAGATAAGCTGGCGACAGGAAGGAAACTCCTCTTCAATGTCAAACAGTGATGGAGAGCTGCGGAATTCAGGGCCTTTCCTGGCGTCACAGATGCAAAAACAACTGATGCTCATATACCTCTTCACCATTTGTGAAGCCTTTCACACACAGACTGGGCTCTGTCAATCTGCCAGGGTCTTCGGTAGATGATTCGGAAGACTCTGACAACACACCTCAAGATGTCAGTAAAGTGAATCCAGGTTTGGGCACATCTAGAGAGATGAAGAAGGGGGCATGCTCCTTTAGATAAAGTGATAGTCACCCCATTTTTATTTCCTCTGCTTGAGAGTAATAGGGTTTTAGTGAAGAAAAAAAATCAATAAGGGCATTAGAGCATATTCAATGGCATTTATAGCATCACTGACCTTATTACCGCTTGCTGGCACCTCCACAACTCAATTTCTATTGAATGTCTACTGAAGCTGTGTTTTACTGGGGACGTAAACACCCAGAAAGGAGCCTGCTTCTCCTGACAATGGTATCAGCCGCTCTAAGGAGCAGAGTGAACACTGGGATTGGGGGGTCACACTGACTTCCCTCCACGGCTTGCCAGTTCCCCACCCCTAATCTATTTCTATCACTATCTTACCAAGATGATCTGGAATGAAAGGTGTGGCTAAGACATCTAGAGAAAAGCAGTGACAGCTTTCAGCATCACAAGAGGGGAAACGCGTGGTCCTCTCCTGCGCCCTCTCGCGTTCTGCTCTCCCTGTTGTGGACGGAGCTGCTTGGGGAGTCCCAGTGTGGAAAAGTCCTGAGGAATTGCCAAAAGAGCTGGAGAGAAATGGGGTACAAGGAACAGACAGGCTGAGCAGCTGCGGGGGTGGAGGCGACTGGCGGCGGCCAGAGGAGAAGGGAAAAGTAAAAAGGAAAGAGAAGGGGAAGGATGCGAAAGTTTTAATGACCGCTTTTCTTGCAAGATCCACTCAATCTCTGGACTCCGCCGGGGTGTCCAGTTCCTAGGAAGCCTCTGTGATCCCTGCCCACGTGCTCAGCAATTCCAGTACTTCCCATACCATGCCTGCGCTGCCTGCTATGTTGGTCTCCCCAACTATCCACGAGGGACTCCATTCACTAAGAAGAAAACCTCTCCTCAGGTCCTAGCCCAGGAACTAAGGCATAGAAGGTGTCCCACATATGTTTGCCAAGTAGCAAGAACCTCAAAAATGGAGAAGATGTAAATAATGGCTACAACAATCCTAGAGCAGCTTTGGGACCTTAGACATACACAGAGCACAACGGACAGTAATAAAGCCCTCTGATGAGAAAGTCATTCAGTTGCTGGGAAATAAACAAGGAAAGTGTGTGCAGTTTCTTTAGTATTCCACAGTCCAAATGAGGCATTTTTATAACTGGCCTCAATTCTCTACGGGTACAGGTTTCACGTGTTGTACTCTTTGACCTAAAAGTGTTAAGGCAAACCTTGAAAGAGTCTGACTTGCCCTTCACTTGCTCCAGGAACAACTCATTTGTTGAAAAAATATGGCCCATTCTGTTAAGATAATGAATTTCTTAAATGTCAAGCTATGTACTAAAACAAATTACTCCCCAGTCCACTTCCTGATCTACCCTTCTAATGAAGATGGTCTAAGCTGGCAGAAAAAATTTAGGTCCCTGGAAAAGTCTATCATGTCAACATTCCCCTAAAAGGCATCAAGATACTGAAACAGAAGTATTTCATAACAATCAACACAATGTAACAGCTATAGAATGCTGTCAAATAATGTTTAAGTAGATATGATTATTAGTAAGATCCCCTGGGTTTTTTTCAAACATATACTTAACTTTATTTAAGGAATAGCAAAATCTTTGATAGAACTCCCCTCTAAAACAGAGAAACAATACAAATACAAATACTACTCTAATACTTTTTTAAAGATTTCTTTTTTTGGTGTGGACTATTTTTCAAGTATTTATTGAATCTGTTACAATATTTCTCCTGTTTTAAGTTTTGGTTTTTTTGGTGAGGCCTGTGGGGTCTTAACTCCCCAACCATGGATCAGACTCATACCTCCTGCACTGGAAGGCAAAGTCTTAACCACTGAAGCACTAGCGAAGTCCGGCCTCTTATTTATTTAAATTTGATGCAGACTCATTTATACAAGAGTTAATTTCTCACTCTTTCTGAAGTTCCAAAATTCTATCATCATTTTGTTTCCTGACACAAACTTTAAGGCCCTTTAAATTCTGAATTAGTCTAATTTGGGTTCTTTTAAAATTCTCTTCATGGCATATATTTAGTCATGAATTAAAATTAATTCTGCTATGAGAAATTTCCAATCTCTTGTGATAACTGGCAATAAGCCAGACTGTTGTAAAAGCCAGAGTTGGTGTAAATAAATGAAGATATTAAACTGGAATACTTGGAGTTGTTTCAAATTACAGCAGAGTCAAAACCATATCCATTTACTATTCAGTGTACACGTGCAAAGCATACTATATAGTTTTTTATTGCTTCAAACAGTCTAGATCTAGCAGTATATATGTTAACTCCTTGAGAGAAGATTCCTTTTGTCTCTTTGCCCGGTGGGACCAACGCAGATGAATGAGTGATTAGAAGGTTGTAACAAACCCTTTTCCCCTATCAATCTTTGGGTAAATTCCCAAAGAGAAGCAAATATTAGCAGAAGACGGATAAAAGGACAAACACCACTGGAACAATCTGATTTGTAAATGGATATGGTTTTGACTCTGCTGTAATTACCACAAAATAGTAATAGTTCCTCTGCTGGGATCAGTTATCTAGGCTTCAAATACTTTGCAAATGAAAGTATTAGTTGCTTAGTCGAGTCTGACTATTTGTGACCCCACTGACTGTAGTCCTTCAGGCTCCTCTATGCATGGAATTCTCCAGGCAAGAATACTGGAGTGGGTTGTCATTCCCTGCCCTCTGGGATCTTCCCAACCCAGATATCGAACGTGGGTCTCCTGCACTGCAGGCAAATTCTTAACCATATGAGTCACCATACTTTGGTCCTCAGTCAAAGCTCCATGAGGGCAGATCCCTGAGTCTCTTTGAGCCCAACAATTCCCCTCACCTAGCACAGGACACTCAATTCCACCAGAGGCAGGATGGAGCAGTTAAAAGAACCTATGCTTTGGAGTCAGACAGATTAGGAAACAAAGAGGATCTGCTATTTACCAGCTATGGGACCCAGGGAAAGTTAATTAACCTCTTAAATTTCAGTCTCCTCTTCTATAAAATGAATATAAACACCATCTACCTTGTAGGGGAGCTCTGAACATTCGAAGCAATGTCTGCAAAGCAACCACCATGTTACCAAGCACTCACTAGAAGATAACTCTCATTATAGATAAGGGAATACGTATCAGGAAGCATACATCCCATTAGATGATAAACATGGCTATGACTGCCTGAAGAATATTTACACTAAGCTTCACTCCCATAAAATTGCTTCAGGACACTCAAAACTGATGCAATCCCACTTTCCCTTTATCTGTTATAGCCCACAACAAATCAGACTGAAGATGGGGAAGTAAGTACACTGACAGTTGGCACGATTCCCATCCAAGAGGCACAAAAGAACTATGAGCCGATGAAAGAGTCCAGAAGAGTCTGAGCAACGCAGAACTCAGGTGACTGAGCCCCCGAACCAGTGTTCACGTGGACGATCACAGAGAGGCCAGACTGCCTGTGCCATATCGATCCCACCTCAGAAAGCCAGAGAGATGGAATCGAAGTCAAAACATATCTCTGTTCTACTGTTGGCCTCTGCTCCCCACAGCTGGAATCCATGTCTTTCTTTTGGGTTCTTGCAGCATTTTGCTTGCTTCTCCAACACAGAGCACCTTACAGCCTATTTGGTGTTAGTCTCCATGGCACGAGAGCATAAGCTTCTCAAAAGCAGGTAAGCAGTGTTATTCACCTTTGCTCAGTAAGTGTTTGCTGAATGTGCCAATTTTCCTCTTCAGATGACAGATACAATTTAGTCACTTCTGCGTCCCCAACAGGTTTCTTCCTATGAATAAGAATTAAACTCAGAACACACTGCAAATATCTGCAGCTTACTGATTTATACAGCAACCCCATTTTCTTGTGGAGTATTTACTTAACAACTCTAACATACTGGCAGCAATGTTATCATAACAATAAGGAAAGGGATAGCATTAAACCAAATGATCATCATCGGCTTCTACAGAAAGTTGTCCCAGACAGTTTCTGCTTGGTTTAGTCCTCTCTCTCTTTCCAAACACTGTGCCCATTCATTCAATTTTTCAATCAACATTTACTGCTGCTGTGGGCCAGCACCAGATTGGGCACACCTGGATAAAAGTATTTGTCTCCAATGGAGTGACTGTTAGAGAATAACAGATGCATAAGAAACTGCGATACTATAAGCTGGTTGATATGGCTAGCATTAGACCAACTTACAAAGGAAGTCTGTTTGGGTTCAAGGAAGACTATGCAGAAGGTGGGATCTGAGTGCATACTTGAAGAATTTTAACATAAAAAAAATCCAATCTTGGACTTGTGTTATCATCATCATTTCTAAAGGAGAAGAGTGGGAATATTTTACCATGGTGGTGATGACTAGTTTAGTCACCCAGTCATGTCTGACTGTTTGCAAGCCCATGCAGCCTGGTAGCCTGCCAGACTCCTCTGTCCACGGGATCCCCAGGCAAGAATACTGGAGTGGGTTACCATTTCCTTCTCCGGGGCATCTTCCCGACCCAGGGATTGAACCTGTGTCTCCTGCATTGTAGGCAGCCTCCTGAGTTACAGGCAGATTCTTTACTGACTGAACCACTGGGAAGCCCCATACTTTATTATGAAAAAGTATAAACATATCATAACCTTTCTGAAGATCATCAAGTTTCTATTGCAGAAGTAAACTCCTGATATTGCCTTCGAGTTGTTAGCTATGATAATGAAATTACCTAACTGTGTTAGTAAAAGAGGAAGTTAATTTAAGCAGGAAGCTATGAAAAGAGATCAGGTGTCAACTTGACAACTCACAGCAAATAAGAACCAAGTTCCAGTGTATGTACACACACACACACACACACACACACACACACACACACCCTCTAGCACATACACACAGAATTATGTAGCTGCTTTTTTTTGGTTATCACCAGAAAGTTTATTGGAAACTCAGCATAAAGGGTTTCTTACGCTCTGACCTCATCATGTATAAGCCATAGTACTGTCGTATTTGTGACATGGTATTATCAGTTCCACTGATCAAAACACAAACGACATGATGAACGTATAAACAGAAAAAACAGAACAAAATGAAAAGGCTCAGAGTTTTGTAAAGGTTGATAAAATAAGTCTTCTTAAATCTGTAAGGATAAAGAGCCAAAGAGGACAGAAGGTTGTAAAAGAGGGAAAGAGAACTTGAGTGACTAAACACATACACACATCAGAGAATGACGCAGCTTCTTGATGTGTTCCCAGGGTCTAGTGAAAGTCTAACAGTGAAAATCCAAAATGAAGACTATTCATAATATCCCCAAATCTGAATGTTATGTATTCATTGAATGATGACTTCATTCAGTGGATATTTATTCAAGGCCCATCTTTTGGGTCAGGAGTCATTCTAGGTGCTTAAGATCTGATGGGAACAAGAATGGCAAGGAGCTTTGAGTGGTCACCGTGAAAAAGAGTTTATGATAAATCTTAATATTAGCAATCCCAAAAGGTAACCATTTATAGTTGTATTTTCATTGCCTTCTCCAAAGAGGGAAAATATAGGAGCCAACAAAACACCATAGGCAGAATGCATAAAAGAATATATATATATATATATATATATAACCAAATCACTTTGCTATACACCTGAAATTAACACAATATTGCAAACCAACTATACTTCAATATAAATAAATAAATAAAGTTTTCAATTTGGGGGTGGGGGAGGGAAGCTGGTCACCTCACGGCTACTTGCTAAGACTTTGTTTCTCAAAATGTGATCTGGGGACCAACAGGATTGGGATCCACTGGGGATCTTTTTAGGAAAACAAAATCTCAGGCTCCACTCTGGATCTCAGTATGCGCAGTTCTAACAAGATCCCCAGTGACTGCTATGCACATAGAAGTTTCAGAAGTGCTAGTCTAACACATATTATTTAGAAGCTGAATTACAAGACAGGTCGCCTTATATTTGTGGCTGAATGTTACCTTAGAGGTTGTTCTTTCCAAATTTTGAGACAATACAACAACACTGACATCAAGGAGAGGGCTCCCTTGGTCTTTTAAAATGTCACCTTAAAAAAAATTGTCAGCTTAGGGGCAAACCTACAACTACTCATATGAACTTTAACAATGGAACTTTGAGGAATTCAAAATTCAGATCACAGGACAGAGGAATAGACATACACAATATATCACGCTCCATTAAATTATAATTCCCACTTTCAGATGCTAGATTGTTTTGAAATAAGGATGTAACTAACTAATTAAAAAGAGCCTATATAAAAGAAATATATTTAGTACCCCCTAATTCCTTCAAAGAATGCAAGTTTCTGAAGACAGTTTGCACCTGCTTGGGATCAATAATTTATAATTCTAAGGAACTTAGAGAAACCACACCATGATACCAGACCACTTTGAGAAATCCTGTCTCTTTCACATGGGTTATGCTGCCCACTGCTGTTGGACTTACCATTAAATTGACCTCTAAGTATCTGTGACTGTAGTTACTGATTAGATTTACATCAACTCGGATAATAGATTATCTCACTGGAAGGCCTGATACTGAAGCTGAAGCTCCAATACTTTGGCCACCTGATGCAAAGAGCTGGCTCACTGGAAAAGACCCTAATGCTGGGAAAGAATGAAGGCAAGAGGAGAAGGGGGTGACAGAGGATGAGATGGTTGGATGGCATCATCAACTCAATGGACATGAGTTTGAGCAAACTTTGGGAGATAGTGAAGGACAGGGAAGTCTGGCGTGCTACAGTCCATGGGGTCACACTGAATCAGACATGACTTAGCAACTGAACAACAACAATACAAAACTGAAAGCTTCTAATCTACTCAACCATATCTTACTGAATGAAGAGTATCAAATATATCAAAACTTGAAGTATTCCTAGTCTTTTCTTTGATTCTCAGCTTCAATGACTGGATAAGGATTGAGTTTTAAATACATGCTATTCCCCACCTACTGTCTTTCCAAGCATAAATAAAATGAAAGAAACTCACCCTATACACAATTTTCAGAGTTTTCCTCATGGAACTGCTGCTTGTGGTATATTATTTAGTATAAAGCACTTGGAGTACTGACATGATGCATCTTAACCTTCTATCCATACAACACTGTTTCCTGTTTTCAAGTTTCAAAAGAAATTCAATCCTTCTCCAACTGCCAGAAAGAAAGACTAAATATAATCTCTCTTCTCTTTCAGAGTTGAGACTTTTCAAAATTGCAATTTAAAAGCACATTCTGGGGAAACTAGGAGAGCAGCTTCCTTAAAGTCTAACTTAGGTAGACAAAAACTGTAGAATACCTGGCACTCGCTGTCCCTTAATCCCTGAAGTTTCACACATAAAACGAACTGCTATTTCTTGAAGAGCAAGTCAAACACTGCAGTTATGAACAAATAACCTAATAAAAAACCAGTTTGGGCTGAGATTTCTTCAGAGATTAAAAACTAAACTAGGTGGCAATGTCAAGAAATGTCAAGGCTTTGGAACAAAAGAGGATATTAACAAAGGTTCAGCAAACGAAGGAAAAGACAAAAACACTGGAAGGCGGACCCATGTTTACCCTGGGTTGTTTCCTTTAGGAAAACAGAACACTAGGTTTCTGAAAAAGGCAGATCTAGCAAAAATGTGTTACTGAACTATAAGTCAATACTTTAAAATCTTACGGAAAGCAAAGAAAGAATCGCACAACAAAAGCAAAACACAGGTAGAAGCGTGGCTTTGCGTTCTACCCGCACTCCAGACAATGCTGTGTTTACCTGCGGCTCCACAAGTGCAAACGTCAGTTAATACAAAGTTCTCACCTCTGCTAGTAGAAATGCTGGAAGACTGAATGGGGCTCAGTTCTTCTAGATGAATTTGGCTTACAACACAACTCGGGCTTCTTCGCCCCAAAGTGATGTGGGCTGTGGTCCTCACCACTTAAGAAACATTTCAGAGTACATTTCCCAGTGCTAAGATTTTTCTAGAAACAGGCTGTGGCTCCTAATGCAGCTGGTTTACCATTGAGGAGGGAAATGATCCTAGCTGAGTAGGGACCAGTGGCCCCTGGAACACAGCAATCCTCTCAGCAAAGGGCTCTGTGCTTCCTTTTAACTGAAAGTTTTCCACTCATGAGGTCGTGGAAAGCTTTTAAGGCACAAACAATAGAGGTGAGGCAAAGCTACTAAATGTTTTAAAGGCCTGCAAAATTGCTCATCAGCTAGAGCAGTTTGTAATAAAACTGTTCTGGGTCACAAGAAAGACAGAGCTCAAGAAAGGACAGGCAGAATCAAAAAGCAAGATACAGATTTTGCTCCTACCTTGTATAACCTGAGTAATCCCACCGATCCTGTGTGACACCATAAATAAAGTGACTCACAGAACGTCTCATGTATTATTTAGCTACAAAAAGGCCAACCAAAGTTTGTTCTGAGCCATCAGCTACACCACAGACGTGACCATGAAAAGGGACACAAATCACAGCCTGCCTATGTGCCAACAACACACGTGGTGGGCACACCCTCTCCAGCCACCTGGCTATGCTGGGGTCGGACTAAGAATACACAAGGCAAATATGATCTGATTTCACAAGCAGAAAACCACAAAACTTACTTTGGGGGCAACCCTTAATTTTGCTGCTTGGACAAATACATTATCTAATGACCCACACCTGACGGTGACCCCACCAATGACGTGAGAAGTGCGTTCTCCCTTTGGACTGCTAAGACAGCTGGTCTCACTCCCACAATTGCAAAGAGGGGGAATTTTGCTCTGCACTAGGCTTTGGGGAGTCCAGAAACTAAAATCTTTTTAAAGGGAAAGAGCCTTTCATAGGAGATAGTGTCAGGAAGCTCGCCTTGAGGAGGGCATGGCAACCTACTCCAGGGTTCTTGCCTGGAGAATCCCATGGATAGAGGATCCTGGCAGGCTACAGTCCATGGGGTCACAAAGAGCTGGACACGCCTAAAGCAACTAAGCACGCACGCATGGAGACACAGTGGTGATACCATCACTCTTGCCAACCAAACCATCTATCTTGTTATTGAGAAATAAGCTCTATCCAAGAAGCATTCCATAAAATTTTCATCAGGAACACTTGCATCACACACACACATCTAGGAGTTTAAGATGTATTCTGTGCACTATCCAGAGGGAAATGTCATATAAGGAGTTGGCTTCAACTTCTGATGTCAATGTCACAAAATATTTCACCTTCTGAGGACAGCCAAAGATCACGTGGGGATTGGTTGGTGCTTTTATTCATCTCCAGTAACAGACTAGCATTAACATTTATTTCTAAAACCAAAATTATTTATAAAGCATGAAATCACTCAATAGAGCATTTGCTCATAAAGTTTATAATCATGGAAAACTTTAGCTTTCAGATGCTTATCATTTGCTAATGCCCTTTTGGTGAACTCGGAGCAGAATAGGCCTCCAGTGTGCAAGAACTTGAAGGTAATACAGCTGCTAACTTTTAATTCATTTGTTTCTGAATATACTGTGTATCCACGCCTAAGTTTTTTTGTGCGTGTATAGAGTTTTTTAGAGCCACAGAGCACAATATTACAACTCTGGATGAGCAGATTGAGATGAAAACCAGAGCTCCAAAATTGGGTAAAAATATACAATTTTAAAAAGAAAAGGGCATAGTGATTATTTTTGTGTAATTCTTTTTTTTAAAATAAGAGCTTTAACAAGCAATTTTTATGCTGGTGAATTCAGATATCAACTGACACTTCTTTTCTCTTCATCCTCAATTCTCATTTTAAAGAATAAAAGAACTCATTAGCACAGAAAACTGAGTTAGGTTTTCTTCCTGACCTTTATAAAGCCTTTCATCCAGATGAAATTTAATTAAGTTTAATATTGATATGGACATAGCAGAGGACAGGAAAGTTAAAGCAAAAGGACAGGCAATTTGGTTATATGTTTATTTTGGTAACCTTTATCTAGCTGTGTGTGTGTGTGTCTATATACCTTTTGAGCATGTCCCAAAATACAAGGTGGGTACCTCACTGGGAATATCACCTCTGCTGCTTATCACCATTAAACCCCAGATTTCTCATCCACTGCATTAAAGCACTGTGTTGTTTTAATCTTTTTAAGTTAATTAATCTATTTGGCTACACTGGGCCTCAGTTGCAGCATGTGGGATTTAGTTCCCTAACCAGGGATCAAACCTGGGACCCCTGCATTGGGAATGCAGAGTCTGAGCCACTGAACCACCAGGGAAGTGCCTAAAGCATTGCTGACAACCACTAAATGCACATATATTTTTGAACAAACAACACACTCTACCATTATTAATACCCTTCCCTGATTTAGTGTTCCACGTGACCTGGCTAGAGACCTAGCAAGTTCTGTCTGGGATCAGGGGGAACCCAGGAAAGGGCAGTGATGAGCACCCTGCCTGGAGGAGCTCTGGTCTTGGAGGGCCCCGGAGAGGCCTGCGCACGGTGTAGACTGTGCTCTCATTTTCACTGACCCCAGGGAATCTAGTACAGGGGTGCTTCTCTGATGGAACCCTCAGTGATACGCCTTCCATGAAACCTCTCTGCACTATCTTCTCCATGGACCAGGTACCCACCTACAGCTTCACGGCACAACTGACTCACACGCCTGGAATGAAGCCCCCACACACCCCAATTCCACCATAAAGGTGATCTCCCTCCATCTTGTGTTCTCCCTTTCCCTACACCCTGCACACCAGGCAGGATGATTTTTGTGTGATGCCGCAAATCCCACGGAAACCTTGCTTTCCTGTTTTCATGCCTAAGGGCTAGCAGACCCTGCCTTTTCCACCATGGACCTGGCAGGATGAGGTTACTAAACACTGGAGGAAAACTGTATGGAGAGTCACAGTTAGATACAAACTCACAGCAGCTAAAATGTGGGTTTATAAATACATTAGCAATAGAAATCTTAATTTTGAGATGATGTTGTGGTCACTGCAAATTTTTCTGACTCAAACTGTTCTCAGAAGATTCAAACAATAATTTTCTCGGAAAAAGGCTCCATTATCAATAGTGAGGCTTCCCTGGTGGCTCAGATGATAAATAATCTGCCTGCAATCCAGGGGACTTGGGTTCAATCTCTGGATCAGGAAGACTCCCTGGAGAAGGGAATGGCAATCCACTCCAGTATTCTTGCCTGGAGAATTCCATGGACAGAGGAGCCTGGTGGGCTACATCCATGGGGTCTCAAAGAGTCAAACACGACTGAGCGACTCACACTGACACACATATACACCCCAATATTGAGTTCAGTGGCTCCTGGGTAGTAAGAGAATTAAACCCTAAAAACACTACCAAATAGGTTAAAAGTAAAATTCAATCACCTTAATTCATTTAAAAAATACATACACATAGGTAAGAAGTTTAGGAAGAGGGTAGTCTTATTTTGGAGAAGGCAATGGCACCCCACTCCAGTACTCTTGCCTGGAAAATCCCATGGATGGAGGAGCCTGGTGGGCTGCGGTCCATGGGGTCGCAAAGAGTCGGACATGACTGAGCGACTTCACTTTCACTTTTCCTTTCATGCATTGGAGAAGGAAATGGCAACCACTCCAGTGTTCCTGCCTGGAGAATCCCAGGGACGGGGGAGCCTGGTGGGCTGCCGTCTATGGGGTCGCACAGAGTCGGACATGACTGAAGTGACTTGGCAGCAGCAGCAGTAGTCTTATTTCAGACCCAATGGTCACATATTTTAAAGGGGTCACTAAGAAATGGGAAAGAACAGAAGTAGGGCCAATATATTACAACAACTATTACAGGAGCATAGCTTTAAAAACTGTCAATCATTACAAGGTACATCTATAACATATAATGTTGTCCATCAACTACACTTCAGTTTTGTTTTGTTTTCTTCTTTTAAAAAGGAGACAAAAAGTTGGAGGGAACAGAATAACCTGAAAGAGAGAGAAATAATCAAGTCACCAAAGAAAAACTTCTCCTTGTAAAGTTTACGCCTCCCAGGGGCTACTCAGGACACCTCTCTCTTCAGGAGATGGGATCCAAGAGGAAAGGAGCCCTGAGGTTTCCCTGTCGAAATCTCAAAAGAGCTCGAGGTGGTAGCATGTGAGTGGAAGAAGGTCTCTGGAGATCCAGGTCAGCATGTATTCAGCAAGCACTTATTTAACACTCATGCCCAGGACTGGGCAAAAACTATAGGGTATCTAGTACAGAGTGAGGTTAAGTCAGAAAGGGAAAAACAAACATGGTATTTTAACATGTGTATGTGGAATCTAGAAAAATGGTATGGATCAACCTATTTCCAAGGCAGAAATAGAGACACAGATGCAGGAGACGGACATGTGGACGTAGCGGAGGTGGGGTGGGGGCTGGAAGAATTGGGAGATGGTGTGTCACATACACACCATACCGTGTGTTATCAGAGAGCGAGTGGAAGCTACTGCAGAGCACTGGGCGCTCAGCTCAGGGCCCTGTGATGACCTAGAGGGTGCGGTGGGGGAGGAGGGAGGCCCAGGAGAGATGGGCTGTATGTACACAGAGAGCTGATTCACCTCATTATACAGCAGAAAGTAACACAGCATTGTAAACCAATCGTCTTCCTAAAAATAGATGCTAGGAAGGTACTAAAAGCTTAGCTTATACCCTGTAAGCAATTAAAAAGCAACTAAAAACACCACTTAATGGTGGTTTGTGCAAACAGCAGAGTGAGCATTCGAGAAGAAGGTCCCGAGTACTCTAGGAGGACCATCCAGGACACCTCTCAGAGACGAGTCCCTCTAAGGACTTGAAGGGTAAAGCAGCATTTCTCATGTTGACAAGACGAACAACGTAAGGTGGTGGAAGGGGCACTGACCTCCACGCAGAGTGAAGATATGAGCAAAGTTTAGGAGATTTGACAAGGATGTCATGCTCTAAATAAATAGGTCTGAGGAGGGAGTGTCAGGAAATGAGACTGCTTAGGGAGACAGGGGCTGGATAAGGAAGGGCCTTGCCAAGACTCTGTAAACCACTGATATCAACACAGGGGTGAAATGATCAGATTTTTGTGTTAGTAATGTCATTTCTGGGAACAGAAGGGGCTGGACTAAGGGCAAGGAGGTTGGTATGAAGGATTCCAGTGGTAGTCTAGTAGCTAGATGAGAGATGGTGAGCATCCCCATCCAAACACTGAATCAAGTAAGAAAAGGACACAAAAAATATCATTTAGGAGGTAAAATAATAGGAGTTTGATGACTATTTATGTGCAGATGTTCATTCAGGAAGAAAATGAAATCTAGGCTAATTGAGAGGTATTTGGCATGAAGAGCAATTGGGCGAATGGTAAAACCATCACCCAAATGTTATCTTTGAGGTGGTAGTGGAGAAAAAGAGGAGACAAATGAATGGACAGGACTGAAGCACAGGACAACTTCAGAGAACAGACACAAGCCAGGAAATATGCAAGTAGAAGAAACCGCCATGAATGCACATTTGCAAATACAGAAAAGGCATGATTTAGAGGAAGTTCATCTGTGAACTCACAGATTAAGTGTTCCTAGTATAAAGTAAAAAGAGAAGAGGGCTTAGGAAGGAGATAATTACCAAATAGGGTCCAAAAGAGACTGCAAGAGCTGCCAAGAAAAACTATGCCTCCACAGTGACTGCATATCACTCCTTCTATAAATGTATATGAAATAGTGAGTAGTATAGATCGACAGCACTGGGTTACAAAGCAGAGTTCTAGTTTGGTGGCTTTTTTTTTTTTTAATTTTATGGAAAGTTTCTAACATATTCAAAGTAGAGGAAACAGTATAATAGAGTCCCTTTTAACCTGTGTCTGAACCTCAAGAATTGTCAACTCATATAATTTCACTTCACTCCTAAATATCAGTGTCTACCCATAAAAGGACCATACTAAAAAAAACATAGCCATGACAGCATCATCACATCTTAAAAAATAATAATAAATCCTTAAAATCATCAAGTATCCAGTTAATATTCAACTTGCCCCAATTGCCTCATATTTTTTCATTTTATTTTCAGTTCAGTTAAATCAGGATCCAAATAAGGTGCACACATCGTCCTGGCTGGTGAGGCTCTACAGTCTCTTAATCTACAGGTTCCCCTTGCAGGTCTGTCTTTTTTCTTTTTTAAACTCCCTTACTTATTTATTCTGTAAAATTGTTTCATTTTGCTTAATTTTGCTGACTGCAGCCTTGAAGTATCATTTAAAAGTTACTTTATTCCTCTGCATCCTGTACCTTGGTACTTGGATGTAGAGATTTGATTAGATTCAGGGTCAATATTTTAGAAAGAATACTTCCTAGGAAGTGTTGATTCCATCAGTAGACATACAAGCAGGGTTCTGTAAGAGATGGGGCTGACAAATCATGCTTATGTGCTGTGGAAAAGAAGCCAGTGAAAAAGGCAAGGTTGAGGAACAGGAAAAAAGCATGGCATAAAAGACACAGGATGATGAAAAAAGAAACAGAAAAATATAAAAACCAACCAATTCCTCTATTCATAAACCACCACACTCTTGGACCATTTCAAGCAACCCTGAGCCTCTCTCCAGAGCATTCGAGGTAGTAACTGACACCCCTCACAATAATCCTAAAGGCATCAAGAAGAAAAGACTAAATTATTCTGCATTTACTTTGATCAAAAGTGTGAAGCATTTCCTGATTTTTGAAGTGTCTATTATTAGAATGTTCAGAATTAGAAGCTTCTGTGCTTAAAGAATTAATCTCCCAAGAAAATTCATTGCAGAGGGGTCTCTATCATATAACTCATATGAGTAACTATTTTGTCTATAAACACAAAGTCTATATAATCACATCCTTCAACCCTACAAGGGAAATATTTAGCCAATAGTATCACATTGACATAAAACAGTAATAAAGAGCAAGATCTAAGGTTATGTATGCCCTTTGAATTAATTTTTGCCATTTTCTTCACATGACATTTTTTCCTAAGGACCAGAACATTTTACAAAATGCAACTGTAAGAAAGAGAGTCCATTAACCAATGCCCCCTAAGGGACACATTCCTTCTGTCAACCTGCCCTCTGGAAAAATCTGTCTCATTGTCTGTGACTTTGCTCCTGTCCCTGCCTCAAAAGAACAAATTCTATTTCAACATCTACAGCAAGTATGTTCCGATTCACTGAGTGTTCCCGTGCACTATAATTACCCTGCCATTAGGAATAAACGCCAGCCCTAAAAACAAAGCAGGGCTTAATTTAAAGTGCGGTAGTATCAGGTTTTTCAAAAAGGGCTCAGATAAATTAGAAGGCTTTTCATTATAAAATTTTATATTCTGAAAACGTTCATCTAAAAACAAGCCTGCTAAAAAACATCTATAAACACATTAGTGAGGTGAGTTTATGAGGATGAATGGACAAGTTAAAAATCAAAGAGTGTTTCTCAGATGCCAGTCTGTCGACCAGGGACAGCCCACTGTGACATGCAAAAAAAAAAAGAAAAACAAAAGCGGGCAACATATTAAATTTTTCATAAAACTTTACTCATCCATTATGGTCCAACTCAAACATTATCTCTGTGAGGAGGTGTTTCCGCATTTATTATAGACGTACTCATTGCCATCTTTCTACTGCTGCCTATTGAGTCACATATAACGTTACAGCACAAAACTCACTACACGTGACCACTGAGCAAATACTGTAGCCACACTAGGTATCCGCACATATCAAATACTGTCATCCACACATAACAAATACTGTATCCACACATCCACACACTGAGATTAGGACAGGCGAGACAGAGTCTTCTTTGCTTGGAAGACTGCTTTCTTGATCTCCCTAGATAGGGGGCCACATCGGGTCTTTGTGCTAGCATAAGTCCTTCTTGGGGTTTGTTCTGTGTTTGTCAAAAGCTTAGAGGAAGCACTGGTCTCAATTTCCTCGTAACAACCTGGCAAGGTGGAGAGCAGGAGTACTACATATTCATTTTCATGTGAGGAAACCAGGTTCAAAGTACTGTGACTTCCCTAAAGTCTCACAGCTAGTAAGTGGATACCTGGAACCCAGTGCATTTTGAGAGCAGGTAAGCAAGCAGACCTGTGGGTGGAGGTGAAAGATACAGAATCCTCCTCGGCAGAGACTGTGACAATTCGGTGCTGGCATCTCTTTCTAGGGCTCTCCTCATCGAGAGGCAGAGCCCTCCAAAGAGACACAGTTAAACAACGTGGGACCGTAGGCTGTACACTCCAAACTGTTGGAGGCTGTGAGTCCCTGCCCCAGCTCAGAGCAGTATCTATTTTTTTAAATTTTGACAATGTTGTGTTGGTTTCTGCCATAGACTTTCAGAGCAGCACCATTTACAATAGCTAGGACATGGAAAGAACCTAGATGACCACTGACAGATGAATGGATAAAGAAGATGTGGTACATACAATGGAGTATTACTCAGCCATAAAAAAGAATGGATTTGAGTCAGTTCTAGTGAGATGGATGAACCTAGAGCCTGTTAGACAGAATGAAGTAAGTCAGAAAGAGAAAAGCAGTATTTTTATAATTGAAAGAATTTTTGATTACCAGCTCATCTGAGAAGGCTGTGACTTATATCTGATCACTATGGGAAATGCTGCCTACTTCTCAGGACCGGGCCTTGTCCCCTCCTACCCAAAGGCCCTGAACACAGTGGAACCCTGGCACTTCAAGCTCTAACTGGATTTCTGGGCCTGATACCCTTGTTTCAGGGTCTCTAGACCAATGGGAACCACCTCTGCCTTACCATCCTTCTGAAGTGCAGAACCCAGAAGGTGCAGAACCCACCTTCTGCACCTCTGGAAAAGGGGGCCAGTTAAAGGGACTGAATGCAATAATAATCAAGTAGCAGGGACTTAAGTACTATTCCTCCACCGAAACATGGGGTTTGGCAAGGAGAGGTGTGGACCCCAGAGGAGTCAACTGTATCATTAGCCGAGAAAAGAACTGGAGGTAAAACGCTTTCCCAATGCTCCTGAAAGAACACCAGGCAGGCAAGCTCTCCTTAACAGGCACAGTGTTTATAAAGGAAATCTTGTTTCGAGGGCTCCAGGAGACCACCCTCGGGCATATGCCCATGCTGATCACTACTGGACATGAAGTCTCCTTCTGAGAGAGAGGGAAGGAAAGTTAATGTCATATTTATAGACTTGTAAGCTGGTGGAATATAAAACCTGGCATCCAGTGGCGAACACAACTTTGGATGTTAAAACCAGGTGACTACTCACATCAGAACAGCTACTGCACTCTCAGTTCCAAAACACTGAAAAGCAGGTTAGGTAAGATCTAGCATTACATGTAATAATCTCACCCAGAGCTATTTATGCAGGGCACACAGGAACGGCCCACAGAAATCAAATAACTCTGCACGTAAGGAGTATAGAAACGCTAAGTATATGATTAAGGGATTTTGCACCTAAACCGCAGGGAAGACCCTGCAGGAAGGGGCCCTCCCTTCAGGAAAATGCTTTATTCAGCTGCTTTATTCATGCTGTCTTCACATTTAAAGCCCACCATAATACTACTGTTATTTACTGACTTCGAACTGTAGTGTTTCACAGGAAGGTAGGCAGAAAGGGAGAATGGAGGAGAGACCAAATAAATTAAGATGTCACACTTAGCATTAAATTATTTAAAACGCTGATCTCTGTATTAAATTCCGAATCACTGGCAACACGCATACAGAGCACTGACCCATCCAATCCACTGATAAGGCTGCCTGTCACATTCCTCTGGTTTAGAACTTTTTTTTCATGTACACAAATATTTTTGTTCAGCACAGAGTGTATCCAGGAAGATGGAGATAAAGATCTACTGTAGAAGAATAAGAATTTTAATCTTAACAATCAAGCAAGTAGGCTAGGGTCCTAACAATATTTCTAGATCTAATCAAAATCATGACCCTGAGAGCAAAATTAACTTTCCCAATCAGGTCATGGGATTACAGCCAAACTGGCAAATGTCATAAGGTTAATGTTAATAAGGTTCAGTGTAGGCAAAGCTGTAACAATTCTAACTAGAGCTACCCTGTCCCCTCGTGTTGTCAGCACAAAGGGAGGGGGTCATCACCATTTATGAGGGTTAATTAGTGCCAGGCACTTTACAGATGTCCCATTTCATATAATCTTTATCATAATCTCCTGTTAAATATTATCTCCGTTGTGCACATGAGGAAATAGAAACTCAGAGAGGCTGATGACTCGGCTAATGCCACTGCTCGTAGAATCAGAACTGGTACTCAGTTCATCTGACCCTAAGATCTTTCTCTACTTAGAGATTCTGTGATTACAACTGTTAATTCACACCTGCCATTCTACTGAATATTGTGTGTAAGGCGCTAAGCAATTTACAAACATTTTTTCATTTAATTTAATCATTACCATAGCAATATGAGGTGTTAATATTCCCATTTACACATGAATATATTGAGGTTAGAAGGGTTAAGCAGCTTGCAAGGTCATCCAAGAGTAGGGGAAAAGTTGGGATTCAAATCAAGTTCTGTTTGACCTGAAAATCCATGGTGCCCTCCACTAGGACTGTTCCATCCACTGACCACAATACAACTGGATGGAGTCCAAGGGTTTGGCTGTGTCATTCGCTGATACCCACTCATAAGATGAATATCAATCCCAATAAACACCTGCTGGACATGAAGCATTGCACAATGCACCCTATCCATTTCTTTTATCATCAAATTCTTTAACGTCTTCTAAACCACGACAAAAGATTGAATGTTATCTTGGATTTACAGCAGCTTTAACTCCACGAATAAATTTCCAACCAGCTCAGAATTGTACTTTTACTAGACAGTGTTGCTCATGCGTGCTCAGTTGTGTCTGAATCTTTGCTACCCCATGAACTGCAGCCCACCAGGCTCCTCTGTCCATGGGATTTTTAAAGCAAGAATACTGGAGTGGATGGCCATTTCCTTCTCCAGGGGAGCTTCTGGACCCAGGGATCAAACCTGCATCTCTGGTGTCTCCTGCATCACAGGTGGCTTCTTTACCACTGAGCCACCTGGGAAACCCAAACAGTATTACCAGGCAGTATAAGCAGGGTGGTTAAGATGACTAGCTCTGCCTACTCATCTATAAAATGGGGATGACATCACTTATCATAAATCTGTACAGCACTGATATATAACCAGCATACAACACTGCTACTGCCCTCTTCTTTTGGAATTGGATCTTTCAGGCCAAGTAAGAATAAAAATCTAAGAAACTAATGCACTAATTAAAATTGTGTCATAAGACACAGAAACAGAAGCCTGGAATCAAACATCTGATTTTGGGCAGGTCTGATACCTGATTTCTAGACAAACCAGATATATCCCCAGGTGGCGCTAGTGGTATAAGAACCTGCCCGCCAATGCAGGAGACATAAGAGACGTGGGTTCGATCCCTAGGTCAGGAAGATCCCCTGGAGGAGGGCACAGCAACACACTCCAGTACTCTTGCCTGGAGAATCCCATGGACAGAGGAGCCTGGCAGGCTGCAGTCCATGGGGTCGCAGAGTCGGACATGACTTTTTTTTTTAAATGCATGCATGCATAAAAAAATTAAAATATTCCTCAGTGTATGAAGGAAGAATTTAAGAAAAGCACTGTGGGAATTAATTAATGGAGAAAGAAAAGTAAAAGATGCAGCATAGTTAAGCAGGGAATGAGGAAAAGCATGGTAGCTCACTAAAAATAACTCAATCACAAAACCAAGAGGAAGCTGCATTGAGGTAAAAATGAATATGTATCCTGGGAATGGAAATTTCCACCAACCGAAAGAGGAAGCTTTCTTCTATTAGAAGACTTAGAATTTTAAGGAGGTACATCTCCCCTGACACCTCTCCAAAAGGAGTGGGTGGAATTTCAGTTTACCCAGGGTGTTGGGTCCAACAATAACAACAACAGCAAAAAAATCATCAAATAGGACCCTTCAGTTCAAATTATAGGGAGAACTTGGTAAGATTTTCCCCTGGTATCTCTGATATATCTCTGCCATCAACATTCAAAAGGAAATACAAAATTTCTAGGACTTGATTTTCTTGGAAAATGTAGAATCTGGCTGGCCTCTCAGACAGGTTCCTTTAATTGGGAAAGGTAATTTTTTTTTAACATAAATGCTTAATGCATAACTTAATACATACTTTTAAGGGATGTACACTTCACAAACTTTATAAAGCACTCCTCACTCCTTCATATATAGATATTTGTCATTCATGGGATAGCCTTTGAAGTGTCAGAAATGTTTTCCCAAACTAATTATATTAGAATACGTTCATTCAACTTCTTAGTAAACTTCTTTCAAAGAAGCTTTTTGAATCTATCAGATTTCCTCGAAGCAAATATTCGGACAGTTTCCTCTAATACTAAAAAAAAAAGAAAAGAATGAAATTGACATATTTTCTGAGTGCTAATCATCTTAAGGCAAGTCTCAATTATGCTAATTTCTACCAAGGCAAACAATATCCACTGTGGAGAAATTAGTGATCACTTCCCCTCCCAACAATCATTTTAAAATCCAACATAGTAGACCCTCACTCTTATGAGACTCAGCCCCAATCAGAAGTAAAAAACAAGTTTAACATTATTTGGGAGGGGTAGTGGTTTCTTTAGATAAATTGATTTGTAACCAAGTTGAATTCATTTTTTTAAAATTAATTTTTATTGGCATATAGTTGCTTTACAACGTTGTTAGTTTCCACTGCATAGCAAAATGAATCAGCCATACACATACGGATACCCTCTCCCTTTTGGACTTCGTTCCCATTCAGGTCCCCACAGAGCATCAACCAGAGGTCCCCGTACCCTACAGAATGTTCTCAGTCATCTAATTTCATACCTTCCCAGGTGGCGCTAGTGATAAAGAACCTGCCTGCCAGCGCAGGAGACGTAAGAGATCCCAGGTTTGATCCCTGGGTCAGGAAAATCCCCTGGATGAAGGCATGGCAAACCACTCCAGTATTCTTGCCTGGAGAATCTCATGGTCAGAGAAGCCAGGCAGGTTATAGTCCATGGGGTTGCAAAGAGTTGGATACATCTGAAAAGACTTAGCAAGCACGCAGCACCACTATGTGTCAATTCCAACCTTCTAATCCATTCTATCCCCTCTTCCCTTGATATCCATATATTTGTTCTTTATGTCTGTATTTCTATTTCTGCTCTGCAAATAAGATCACCTATACTATTTTTCTACATTCCATGCATACATGCTAATATACTTCATTTAAATTTCTGCTAAGTTAACAACCACATATACCTTGAGAAATAATCAGGCTCACTTCTTCTCCTACTTTTTCATACCATATTTATTTTGATCACCTTTGTAACTCTTAAGCCCAATAACGTACTGATATGAGGAATCTCAAACACTTTAAAAATCTAGGCATTATTGGCCAACATCTATTTTAACTAAATCACAAGATCTTTCCTCCAAAAATTCAACCTCTGACTTTTCCACTGTCTTATAAATGTGTTTGTGTTAATAAAAGGCTTCCACACAGAGATTTCAATGGAGTGACGTAGAAAAAGGCTTTTGAAGTCAGATAGCTCTGGGGTAGGGTCTGGGCTCTGTCACATACCAAACAGTGTTATCCTCACAGCCAAGATGAGGAAATGCCCTCAAGAGATGAAGCAGATTGCTTAGGATGGAACAGCCAATGAGAGCTCAAACCTGAGCAGTGTGACTCCAGGCAGCCCAAAGATGTAACTTATCAATGAAGCTTAGCAAGAATTCTCTGTAGCTGTTGAATATTCCTCACTGAAGACATCCTAGTTGCATTGAAAGCAACCATATTCCCTAGGCTCTCTCCCAGTTCTAAAGAACTTTTTAAGGTCCTAAAGTATTCAAGAACAACCAAACACAGCCTACCCACTCTCAAGGGGCCCACATAAGGGAGTACAGCCTATCAGGAGTGCTTCCCAACCAGAGTCTACCAATGCGTTCTACATGCGCCAAGATACAAACCCCCTGCTCCGTGCATCTGTGCCAACCCAAGCTTCCCTGCCATCGCTAGTCTTCAGCAAGTCTGTCTATGAACCCCAAGGTGCATAGCCAAGGTGATCATTTTCTACGGGTCCTGTGAAGGGAGCAAAGGCTGGGAAGCAGTGCGCTACGGTAACGGAGGGGCTGCCGGCAAGAGGGGCTGGTCTGCTCTGCCCACACCAAGTCATCCAGACAAAGCACTACCAAGGAGAACCGAGGGACTTCTTTGGGTGACCTAGACAAGTCCCGAGATCCCTTCTGGCCCCCAAAGCCCTGAAGGTGAAATATAATTGATGGATGAAATTTTTATCAGGATGGTACCTGCTCAGGACTCCCAGGGTAACCCAGAGTTTGGAACTAAAGCTAAGTTCTATGTGACACGCATCAGCAATGAGGAAGAGAGTCTATTTTTGAGATCACCTATGAATGTGACCTTTTTTAGCCTTCCTAGCTTGTTTTTTTCCCCCCTCTACTATGAAAAGCCCATAAAATGGTATTATGACTGCAAATTAAACCTAAGTTCCTCTGGGCTCCACCCAACAAGCACACAGACAACCTGATACCTCCAGCCCTCCAACCCACCTTCACCCACAGCCGTTGTCTGTCTTTACATTCGGGGTGTGACACCAGGAGGAAAAAATGAAAAAGATCCTCAGACATGATAGGAAGCAACATACCAAGTTAAGAGAGCAGGGAAAACAAGAGCCAGGAGAAGGTTTGGGTGAAACTTCTTAGTTGAGAAAGTAGTTCTCTATTGTTGTTGTTGTTTTTTAATTTTTTTTTTTACCCTATTGTTGCTGTTTGTTTGTGTTACTGAAACAAGAGCCTTCGTTATGTGTCACTGGTCCACTTTCTGAGTTCAGCCTGGAGTGGGCTTGATCCGAAGACCAAACCCCTTTTTGTGCTACCAGGGTGATTTTTCTTCCTGAAATGAATAGTTGTTGAAATGTAGCAGAGGGAGGGAAAGAGAGGAGGGAGAAGAGAGAGATTCCTTCCGGGATGAGACCGACACATTTTTTTAAGTGTTTTTTTTTTTTTAATTTTACTTATTTATTTTTTTATTTCTGGCTGTGCTGGGTCTTCGCTGCTGTCTCAGGCTGTCTCTAGCCGTGAGCGGGGGCTACTCTCTAGTTGCAGTGCGTGGGGCTTCTCATTCTGGGGTCTTTTGTTGCGGCATCTGGGCTCTAGGAGCGTGGGCTTCAGTAGTTGTGGCTCCCGGATTCAGGTGCCTTGAGGCATGTGGTATCGTCCAGGACCAGAGATCGAACCCGATCTGACCAGAGTCAGATTCTTAGCCACTAGACCACCAGGGAAGTCTTGAAACATTTTAATATTTAATTCGCCTGAACAAAAACGGGGAGAGGATTTCTTCAGCCCGTGCTAACACCCATCCCACGGGACTGCTCTTTCATCTCGTCTCCTCTTCCCCGCAGAGGACAGATGCCCCATGGCCAGCTTTTTCCTACCCTTCGGGTCTCAACTCAGAGGGCCTGTCCTGGGAGGGACCTTCTGAGATTCCTTCGCCTTCCACACCCCAGTCACTCAGCCTCACTGCCTCGGTTTCTTGACTTCACAGCACTTGGCGTTTTGTGGGCAGTTCTTTTTCCATGATTACGCCTGCTGCCCCTTCTTCAAACAGATGCTCCGGGCTCCTCGTCTGCCTTGTCACAGCTGCGTTCCCAGCACGCAGACCAGTGCTGGCCACTGCTGAATGATCAGTAAATGACCAAGGGAGAGAGACCGCCAGAGGGGTAAGGGAGCGGGACGAGGCCCAGGAAGGCAGAGGGGAGGCAAAGGCAGAGAGTGGCTCGCGACCAACCAGTCAACAGGGCGGCGGGGCCGGGTGGCACAGGCCAGGTTGATTTTTCAACCTTCACCGAAGCCTGTTGCTAAGTCATGGGCTCCGAGGGGATGGGCAGGGCTGAGTTTGAAGCCGCTCTGCCTCAGACCACACAAGTGATGACTTCTCTTTATGCTCACACACTCCCCACGTGTGTGCACCTTCCAAATCTCCACGCTGACCACTCCCATTTCCTCACATCTCAGATTCAACCTTTACTCTCAACCGACAGCTATTACCTACATAATAAAGAAAAGAGATGACATGATGAAAGATTTACTCTGTGTTTACAACAATAACTCCACCAACTTAGCTGCATCTATTCCACATACTCTGCCTTCCAGCTGGTCACAATGCCAACAGTATTCCTTCTGCTAAGGCCAACCTCCCCAACCCTTCTCATCTACCAGCACTGTCTCTCCTGCATCGTTCTCTTTTTTCCTGCATCATCGGCACCCCCTTTCTGTTGGATCATTCTCATCTTCACATCCTATTTTTTTTCCCTTGTAGCCCTCTTGGGCTTGGCTCCCACCACGCTGCTATCCTTAGATTTTTCGAATTCTTCCCATAGGTTATGGGAATCATTGGGAGCAAACTTTGTAGGCAAGCAGTACGTTCAGATCCGCACTTTACAAAGACAAGGGACACCACGTATGCACCACATGTTTAAACCAGTCCTTCCTCAGTGCCTTGCAAAGACAGAACTGGAAAAGAAAGTCCTCTGCATACCTACTTTCTCTCTGCCAGCCCACTAGAAAGCAATGAGCACTACTCTTGGCAGCCTGACCAGGGGAAAAGGGTTTTCCTTGGCTATGGTTTTGGACCGAAGCAGGGGCTTCCCTAGTGGCTCAGATGGCAGAGAATCTGCCTGCATCGCTCCCTGGGTTGGGAAGATGCCCTGGAGAAGGGACTAGCTACCCACTCCAGTTCTCTTGCCTGGAGAATTCCATGGACACAGGAGCCTGGCAGAGGTCCATGGGGTCACAAAGAGTCAGACACCACTGAAGCGACTGACATATAGGGATGATCCAGGGCAAAGAGGACTGCCGTGCACACACCTCCCACCCCATCCCACCTCCCCCTGCAAACAGAAGGGCTGCCACCTCTGCCATTCCTCTAGAGGCCAAGAGCAGACAGCCAGGCACTGCTGTCGTGGGCTGCAGCAGACAGCTACCTGCCTAAGGAATGGCCAGAGCAAGGGTGAACCCAGGGCTGTGGAAAAAGTTCACCCACTATGTCTGAGGACAGTTCAGAAATAGAGCATTACATATGGTTCCTCACTCATCAGACTTGAGCAAACAAAAGCATGTGCCTCTTGGGTCTGACTTGGATACCATTGATGCTGAGCTTTAGTGCCAAAATTCCATGACTGAATTAAGGTGTAAAAAAATATTCTGAGATTTGTCTTTTGATATCAAATACAATCATGAAAACCAGCAAGTTCATTATTCCATACTCTATTTTCCTTCATGAAAACCAGGAAAAGCAATGCAGAAGAGTTCCTAATAATCTTAAAGATTTTGCAAAACTCTCATGTTATCCCTTTATCTTCACCAAATATCTTCACTCACCAAAAGCCTATAAATTTTGCAAGAATGTAGGGCTGTATTTTCCCTTCTTCCTCGCAGATGCACCAGCTCCCAAAACAAAGAATGATGAATGGGTATAGTTATAAATATTCCAAGGCTAATGAGAACCGAAGATGAACTGTAGAAAAATCTGGTATTTGGGGAGAGTTGCTGCCATGTGCTGGAGTTAACAGGTCCTGACCTCATGTAAATTCCAGAGCTATTTTATCAGATAAGAAAAAGAAAGCCACAAAATACTCATAAATTACTGTACATTCAAACTTCACCAAATATTTTTTAGTCAAAAGAAGCCTGTTTTTCAAAATATAAGTAACTGACTGCTAATTGAAATATAAATTACATTTATGGACATTTTAAAGATTTTAATAGAATGGTTGTTCGTCACTTCATTAGCTGTGCAGGAAAAAGAAACATTAATCAAAGTTCCACAAACAGTAAAATGCGAAAAGGAACTCACAGTGCGGAACATTCAGTGCAACAGGAGGCAGACTTGATTGACTGGAAACTTTCTTATTTTCTGATAGACACTTTTGTGCAGTATTACCTGTACCAAAATGTTCCCAAAATCACAGATTACAGGTAGACGCTGCCAGATTTAGCACCCCCTCCCCCCAAAAAATCACCAGTTAAATATGCATTCCAGATAAACAACAGATCATTTTTTAGTATAAGTGCATCCCATTCCACATGATGTACTTACTACACTAAAAAAAATCATTCACATTTTTAATATACTGTATTGTATTATATTTGGCAGGTGGTCTGCTAAGTCACTAGGACCTTTCAACAGAATACTGGAAGAATAGCAAATCCCTCCGGGTACCTTGAGTTGCCCTCAGACGAAAATCCAAAAACTCTTTCATGCCAGATGGCACCAAATATGACTAAGCAGACACCTCAACCCAACATCCACAGTGTCCATGGCAACACGTTCAAAAACTGTCTGCCTGCTTTCCTAATTTAAGTTGGAATCATACAATCACAGAATTTTAGAATCGGAGACTTGCACAGATTCCTTCTTTCTTTTTTTTAAGAAAAAAAATTATGTCATCCCCAGCGCAAAGAACTTTCCTACAACCAATTACCAATGTGGGAGTGAGAAGAGTGATGCAGGCACCACATTTAACCACAGAAGAGCCAAGAAGATTCCAGGCACCCCCCCCCCCCAGTCCCAGAATTTATTTATTTTCTCAGTGTTAGCAACTTGTTCAGGGCCCTTTTCACAAGTGGTAATATAAGCAAAGGAGACCTGGACTGTGAGCTCCTTGAGGACAGAATGGGTATTAAATTCATCTTTGTAACCCAAGAGTTTGGCATTTGGTGGGCACTCAATGAATGTTTGATGAATGAATGAGTGATGGTGTGTATAGTCTTAAGTCACTGATACCAAATGTGTGTTGGCTGGGGAGAGAGAGAGAGGGAAAAGCAAAAGGCAGGGAGGCCTGAGGGCAGGGGGATGGGAGAAAGCAGGATCATCACAGCTCCTGCCGCAGATTCCCCCTTCCTTTTGTGTGTCTGGTCCCCCAATAGTGGTGTGAAGATCTCCACACTCCCTGCCTGTGGGTTTTCAAGAAGGCAACTTGATCTCAGCCCAGTGTCTGCTCAGCCCCAGCTGCTTGCCTTCTCTAGGTTCCCCTTACCCATCACAGGCATGGTCGTAGGCCATAGGTCTCACTGGCCTACAGAAAGCAAACTGGGGGGGATGGGTGGGAAGTGAACAGAATACAGAAAGAAAGGAGAACTACCAAATTAACAAATGTTTGCTTAAATGTCTACAAAATATTACTTTAAGTCAACAAAAAAAATGCAGCTCAGTGCTCACATAGTTAAATATAAATCAGGTTGAATATAAGATAAGGGTGCATGCATACATGTGTGCTAAGTCACTTCAGTTGTGTTCAACTCTCTGCGACCCAATGAACTGCAGCCCACCAGGCTTCTCCGTCCATGGGATTCTCCAAGTAAGAATAATGGAGCGGGTTACCATGCCCTCCTCCAGGGGATCTTCCCAACCCAGGGATTGAACCCGCGTCTCTTACATCTACCTGCATTGGCAGGCAGGTTTTTTACACTAGTGCCACCTGGGATAAGATAAGGGTGTTGTGTTAGTCGCTCAGTAGTGATCAATTCTTTGCAAAGATAAGGGTACATTTTGTTAATTACCATACACCAAGAAGTATGACCAGGCTTCCCTGGTGGCTCAGATGGTAAAGAATCTGCCTGCAATGCAGGAAACCTGGGTATGATCTCTGGGTTGGAAAGATCTCCTGGAGAAAGGAATGGCTACCCACTCCAGTATTCTTGCCTGGAGAATTCCATGGACAGAGAAGCCTGACGAAATATAGTCCATAGGGTCGCAAAGAGTCAGATACAACTGGATGACTAACGCTTCATTTCACTTCACTTCACGAAGTATGAGCAGCCCTGTTCATGTTCTCTCCTCCTTCCCATCTGAAGCTATTCTAATGTAACTTATCTGGTCGATCATCTCCCACAGCATTTAGAAAAAGAATCATTTCTCCTGGACCCTTTTAACCTCCTATCCTCTTCCTTCTCAATGCTACTCATTGCATTAAAGCCCTGATTTTAAATGCTGCTTCATGCAGCAAATTGGTAGGATTTTATACAGTCTTCTACAGTGGTATACCATATGGGACAGCTAGAGAATTCAGTGTAAGTTTGTTGGGGGAAATTCTAATGACTAAAGCACAAAAAGAGTCTCAAATACTAAAAACAGCTTTTAAGGCATGCTCATCACTTGTAAATTACTGTGTTCAGTGGGGGTACTGACACCTCACAACACCCACTGAAGTGGGTGGGATCTATTATCATCCTCATTTTACAGACTGGGAAACTAAGACTTAGAGGAGGCGAAGTATCTTGCCAGAGGTCACACACTGAGCCAGGATTTAAATGTGGACAACCCGGTCCTATTTTGAGGGGTGGAGGAGGGCAGGGAAGAGGTATTTCTGGGAGGGGGAAAAACCTGAGTAAGGTTAGAACAGAGAGAAGCAAGCTTGCTAGAGCTCGGGGGCAAGGCAGGCCCCAATCCATATTTTAAAAGATCAGGATTAGCATTAACTTGCCTGTTTACAATGCCCTTCCTCATATGTTGTCCAATTTAATCTCACATCCACAGTGAGGTCAGTAGGACTGATCAGGATTGACATCTGAGAACATGTGACCCAATCACACGGGATGGAGCCAGCAGTCACAGTCAAGTGTTCAGAATATATGCATGAGCCTTGTTCCACTCAATGAGACCAGATAAAAACAACAGAGCAACACTTGGTAGAAAAAAAATAAAGACTATGATACTTTTTTCTTTTTAATTTTAGAAATGCAAGATGACCGTAAGTTCAACACGTGCTCACAAATACTATGCTTCAGCCAGTGCGTCTTTAAGATACAGATTTACTTAAAAGACATACAGACAGCCAAGGGGCACATGAAAAGTTGTTCAACACTACTATTGAAGAAATACAAATCAAAATTGCAATGAGATATCACCTCACATCAACCAGAATAGCTCTCATTGAAAAATCCACAAATAATAAATGGTGGAGAGGATGTGGACAGAAGAGATTCCTACACTGTTGGTGGGAAGGTAAATTGGTACAGCGACTATGGAGAATAGTATGGAAGGTCCTTAAGAAACTAAAGATAGAGCTACCATATGACCCTGCATTCCCACTTCTGGGTATATATTCAGAAAAAAACATGACCCAAAAAGAAACACAAACCCCAGTGTTCATTGCAGTACTGTTTACAACAGCCAAGACACGGAAGCAACCCAAGTGTCCATGGACAGAGGAATGGATAAAGAAGATGTGGCACATGTATACAATGGAATATTACTCAGCCATTAAAAAGAATGAAATAACGCCATCAGCCGCAACACAGATGGACATAGTGATTGTTATACTGAATGAAGCCAGTCAAAGATAGAGAAGGAGGAATATTGTGTGACATTCCCTATATGTAGAATTTAAAAAGAAACGATACTGATGAACTTACAAAACAGAAAGAGACTCACAGACTTAGAGAATGAACTTAAGCTTGCTGGTGGGAAGGATGGGGAGAAGGGATAGTTAGGGAGTTTGGGATGGATATGTATACGCTGCTATACTTAAAATGGATAGCCATCAAGGACCTACTGTATAGCACAGGGAACTCTACTCAATGTCATGTGGCGGCCTGGATCGGAGGGGAGATTGTGGGAGAATGGATATATTTATAGTATGGCGGAGTCCCTTCATTGTTCACCTGAAACTATCACAACATTGTTAATTGGCTATTCCCCAATACAAAATAAAAAGTTAAAAAAAGATGAATATATAATTAAGAAACTATGGTCAATAATGGCCCTTCTATGACTGTGAAGTCAGAAAGACCTCAGTTTCATTTCTAGCACATCTACTTACTAGCTGCATGGCCATAGGCTGGAAATTACTTCCCTTTCAAGTGCAGTTTCCCCATCTTCCAACTGGAGCAGTAAACTCATCCTGGATGGACTGTTGGGAGACTGAATGGGAAAATGCAGGTATTGAGGCTGGCACAAAGCCTGGCACACTCTGTTAATGCTGGGCTTTATTAACTCTAATTACAGTTCTCACCCAAGGTCAGGACACTGTTATTCTAGACACCACACTCAACTTCTGGTTCCACATTTTATGAGAGATAGGGAAAATTTATAAAATGTTTGGGAAGGGTTATTTGGAGACAAGATTTGAGAAGGCAGTAGTTTTGTGAGTACGGACACCTAAAGTCTGAGTCCTCCCAGTTTTGCCACTGCCTAGCTCTGTGATCTTAGGCAAGGCACAACTTACCTGTGGTTTAGATCCTACCTGTAAAGTGATGAGGGTTAAGATATAAATTCTAATTGACTTCTAAAGTACCATTCATCTCCAAAAGTCTTTAAATATTATGAACCCTACCTTATAAGAAACTTTTAAAGGAAGTAGATTGTCCAAAGAAAGAGAGAATTCAGAAGTTCCATGATACAATTTTTAAAATAATAAAAGCAGTCACATAAAAGAAGAATACACTTAATGTGTTTTAGAAGAAACAATGAGAAAAGTAGGCCCAGTAGGAGAGAAGCTCAAAAGGAAGCAGATTTTGGCTTAAGCTGAGGAAAAAGGAATTTTCCAACAACAAAAATTATTCAATAATGGACACGTGATCATTCAAGATTCTGAGATCCTCAAGGGCAGGACAATATTGTATTCGCCTTGTACTCTTGTTAAGTCCAGGAAGTGGCACAAAGGAAACACTTAAGAAATGATGGAGAGATGGGTGGGTGGGCCCATGAGTGGGTAGCTGGGTGGGTGGGTGGGTGGGTAGCTAGGAGGGTGGGTGGGTGGATGGATGGGAGAGTAGATGAGTGAATAGATGAGTGGACAGATAGATGGAAGGTGAATATTGGGTGGATAAGTGGATGAAGGCATGGAGGGAGAGGAAGGAAGAAGGGGATAAAAAAGGAAAGAAGGAGCTGCCTTAAGAGACAGTGAACCAAAACCAAATAAATAAATAAAATTAAAAAAAAAAAAAGAAGCAGTGAACCTCCCCTTGCTGGGTGTGTTCAAACATAGATAGCTAGATGACCACCTCTAAGGGGTGCTGCAGAATGGATTTCTATCCCATGTAGGAGGTTCCACTAAAGGTCTATGTGATATTTATTTCCTCATATTCTCCCCACTAACTCATCCTACGTAATTTTGTCAGAATAATCTTGCTAAAGGATAGTTCTTTTGATGTCACCCTCTTACTCAAAAAATTTACTAGTTCCCCACTGCCTATTCAATTAAGTCCACGATCCTGATATCTGAGGGCCTTATTTGGCTTTGCCTTAAGGACTTTTATTCATTTTTCAAAACCCAACCTGGATATATCACCATCAAGAAAATGACCACTCTTCTCCTTTTCCCCATAGTTTATCTGAACCATGTCACTGTTGTATATTAATATACGCCATTATAATGCATTTGGTGGAAGTACTTCTCTTCTATGAAGCTATGAAGCCCTTTCATGGGGGAGGAATCTTTACCTCTGTGCTTCCAATGAATAGCAGAGCACCTGCCTTTCAGCAGTTATTCAATAGTAATACAATAGGAATTACTTCTTATTTATCTGAAACCAGGCATTCCATTAAATTCCTGATATGGACTATCTGCCTGAATCTTAATAACTACTCTATGGTCTCTATTAAATAAAGAGGGAAATGGAGACTGAAGGGAAGATAAATAATTTGCACAAGACACAAAGCCAAGTAGACGGTAGGGGCTGGATTCAAATCTCATACTGCACACTCTAAAGTCTTGGATAGGAACTGCTCTATAGTGCCGCTTTCTGGGCCGCAAGACCACCCATGACAGTCCAAACATGTTACCCACTCACTCGTTCAGCAAGCATTTATTGAGCCATTAGCGGACAGGTCCTGTGCACAGAAATCCCACCTTCAAGAAGCTTACAGTTCAATGTGCGAAATAGACAAATCAACAATGATAGTGCAGTGCAAGCAGGCTGTAAGAGAGGTACGCAAGTGCACGCTAAGTCAGTCGTGTCGAACTCTCTGTGACCCTATGGACTGTAGCCCGCCTGGCTCCTCTGTCCATGGGATTCTCCAGGCAAGAATACTGGAGTGGGTTGCTGTTCCCTTCTCCAGAGGATCTTCCCAACCCAGGGATTGAACCCATGTCTCCCGTGTCTCCTGCATTGGCAGGTGGGTTCTTTACCACCAAGCCACATGGGAAGTCCATAAGAGAGGTAGGTATCAATCAAATTAAGGAGACAGGAACTATTAATTATAGCAATGATTTCCAATTAGCAAGTGCCCACTGCATGCTAAAGAAGTGTGCTGAAAATCTAATCACAAGGCTTTACAAATAAACTGTGATCAAGGTTACAAATTAGGCTGATCAAGGTTACAGTGCAATTGGTGGTACAGATAATACTTTCTTATGTCCAAGTTTTGCTCTTCTACCCTCAGTACTGCTACTTTCTAGTTGTGAGCCCTTGAGCAAGTTACTCACACTTTTTGCCCCTTAATTTCCCCATCTGTAAAACGAGAATAATAGTAGTTCCTAACTCAAAGGGATGCTGTCATTTTTAAACACTAAACCTATGCAAGGCACTAAAAATGCTGCCTGGTATACGGTGTTACATAAATTTCACTTATTATTCAGTAACTTGACCAAGAGCATTGCAAGTAAATGTCTGATTCCAGTACCCACATCCATCCACAAGAGCCTTCCTTCAGAACACACCTAAGACATGGTGATGCTTGAGCTGGACTTTGAAAGGCCACTGAAGGGATAAGAGCAAGGAGGGAATGATCAGCTATGGGAACAACCAATATTCCACATGCCTTACTGTTGCACTTCTGCTCCTTCTTTCCTCTGCCTGACGTTCCTTCTCCTGCAATCTTGACCCCCTGAGATCCTACCCATCAGCCAACGAAGCCATCCTGTTCGACTTTTTCCATGAACGTGCCTCTGATCTCCTCCCCCTGGACTTGGTTGATATCTCTCTGGTGAGGGTTAGTCTTGGGTATGTGGTTGATAGTTACACACTTTCATCCATACAAGTATGCACACACATGCATGTATATGAATAGACACTTTCCAGACTTCCAGAATGCCTCACACTCATGGAGCAGATACTTTCTAAAGCCCCACAGATAATGCTCATCAGCTCAAGTTCAGAGATATTTGTTATACTAATTACCATTCCGGAGCTGAATTTAGAAACCATCCTCAAACTTCAGACAGCTTCACTGTAAACAATATTGCCTACTCATCCGAACTTGTCATGAATATCTCACTGATGGGGGAGGCAAATTTGGATTTATTATTTAAAACTGCTACTCCATCTAAATAGTTAAAAAATGGACAAGGAGAACTTGAAACTAAAGAAACTTCTATTCTCTCCAATACACATTTATCTGAAATTGTCATATTTACTTTCTTGGGTTCCTTGTAAGCTGGGGTGGAAAAAAACCAGGAAGGAATTTTATATTAAACATTATCAGAAACATAATAAAAATTTCCTAATGACAGCCTATGTCAAATATTGCTTTATTTTAAAGATTGAAGGAATTCTGTTTTTCTCATGACCAACTTTTGATCAAACACCTCAAGAATGCAATCAAGCTAAAATGTAATAGCCAGTCAGAGGGAAAAGGCACCCAAAATGGTGAAACTGTATTAATGGATGAAATGGGCAAACATAAATTCCATCTCTTTCCTTCTTCCAGTCTAATTATAGAAGGGGCAGGCAGATTTGTGGTCACAATGTAGTCAAATGACAGAAAAGAAGTAGAAAGATCAAGAAGATCCAAAATTAGATAATCAGCCCTCCTTCAAAGAATTAACTTGGCCTCTGAGCACTGATTAATCTTTATTTATTACAGTTCTCCTTATTTAAAAAAATCGTGGGCTTATTAGAACTGTAGGAGAAATTTTTTTTTTTTTGCTTTTGGGGTTTCTTTTTTAAAAGAAATTAGCTTATTTTTAACAATGTATGTTAATGTTTTAATGTTAAGCAAAAGAGAAGACAAAAGTACATCTTGATGCAAAATAAGACATTTTGGGGTTCTCCAAAGAAGAAAGACTGAAGGGATGGAATATTGACCAAGGTTAAAAATAGCAAGGCTTAACAGGAAGGCAAATCTACAGACTAAGTTATTTTTTCCTAACAGTCTAAAATTAGATATCTTGCAAGGTTTTCTTTCTTTAGGTAAAAATGATATATTATCACAAACTTCCCTTTTTAACACCACTGAAGTATTTTGATTCTACAACTTTTTGACAGCTAACTTCACAGCTAACTAGACCTAGAGCATTTAAGTCTAATAAAATGTTGCAGCCAACCTAATGAAATTTCATCTCTTATTTGAAACATCCATCAACCCAAAGCTCTATGGACCAATGTCCCCAAAGTAATTTTAGGTTACAAAAATTTCCTCAGCTTTCTAACCCCAAAGATACATTGTGAGTAAAATAAATGAAATCAACATTTTTTTTTTACCCTTCTTGCAAAGCCTTAATCCTGGCTCTCAAAGAATAATAGGATATGTGGAAGATTTCCTTACCTGGGGGATCTCTGATACCCATGAGATGGGCACAGCAGCAGACCCAGATTCAAAGCCTGAGTCCAAATTCTCTTCTAACATGAAGGGGTTAAAGGTGATAATTTCCAAGATCTATGCTCTCTCTTCATCTCTGCTGCTCTCTGAGCATCTGCCAGAGTGATCTATTAAAACTAAGTCAGATGCTCTAAGTCCTGTTCTCAAAACTCTCCCTTCACCTTCCCCTATCAGAGTAAAACCTTGGACAGCTAGGAGATCCAACCAGTTCATCCTAAAGGAAATCAGTCCTGAATACTCATTGAAAGGACTGGTGCTCAAGCTGAACTTCCAAAACTTTGGCCACCTGCTGCGAAGAACTGACTCATTGGAAAAGACCCTGATGCTGGGAAAGATTGAGGGCAGGAGAAGGGGACGACAGAGGATGAGACCGTTTGATAGCATCACCGACTCAATGGACGTGAGTTTGAGCAAACTCTGGAAAATAGTGAAGGACAGGAAAGCCAGGCATGCTGCTGTTCATGGGGTCGCAAAGAGTCAGACACGACTTAGCGATTGAACAGCAACAACCACAGCTTCCAGGCAGCTACATATTGGGGCCCTTGTGTCGTCACCTCCTGCTCCTCCCTTCGCTCACCTTCTCTAGACACACTGGTCTCTCTCTGCACTGGTCGTTCACCCTCCCCCAACCTGGAATGCTCTTCCCCCAAATATCTGTATGGCTAACCATACATATTTATTCAAATATTTGAATAAGTGAAAGTGAAGTCGCTCAGTTGTGTCCGACTCTTTGTGACTCCATGGACTATAGCCCACCAGCCTCCTCCGTCCACGGAATATTTGAATAAATGTATTCTTTTTAATTAGATATAAAATCACATGTCCTTTAAGCTCTATTTTTTTTTTTCTTTTCTCGATGGCACAACACTTTCCAAGAAATGACATAATTGACTTATTTACTAAAGTGTTTCTTACTTATTATCTGTTTCCCTCCGCTGGAGTAAATACTTGTTGAGGGCAAGAATTTATCTGTATTCTTCACTGACATATTTCATGAGCCTAGTATGTAGCAGATCTTCAACAGATAATTGCAGAATGAATAAGATCTTTTCTTGCTCTAACTTCGTGGATTCCATGAATATTCAGTACTTCCTGCTTGGTAAGCTGGTAAACAGTTATTTCCCCCACAGAGATCAACCCAAGAAACTGATTTAACAAAGTCTAAATTTAAACACTGGATTAATTGTACCATGTATTGAGAATCTGCCACATGCCAGATACCGTTTTTCTCATTTTATCTTCTCATTTTCTTCATTTTAATCTTTTCTCTCATTTTAATCTTCACCAAAAGCCAGTTAGTAAGGCATTCCATTCCTCCCTATTGTCTTAGAGTGCCTAAGGAAATTCAGATTCAAAAAGATTAAGTAATCCAAGACCAAACTGCTAAGAGTGCCTGCACTGCCCTTCCTGCAGACCCAGGACTGTCTGACTGTTCCGTTAAATGGATTCACCTGGCTTCCCTGCTGGCTTAGTGGTAAAGACTCGGCCTGCCACCGCAGAGGACAGGGTTTTGATCCCTGGTCCAGAAAGATCACACATGCTGTGGAGCAACTAAGCCTGCACACCACAAGTACTGAGCCTGTGCTCTAGAACCTGGGAGCAGCAACTACAAAGCTCACACTCCCCACCTACTGAAGCCTGTGTGCCTAGAGCCCGTGCTCCACGACAAGAGAAGTCACGGCAGTGAGAAGCCCGCACACCCCACCCAGGGAGTAGCCCCCACTTGCAGCAACTAGAGAAAAGTCTGCACAGCAACAAAGACCCAGCACAGACAAAATAAATAAAATGTAGCTTTTTCAATTATGGTTTCGCCAGGGTATATGCCCAGTAGGGGGATTGTTGGGTCATATATTAGTTTTATTCCTAGTTTTTTTTAAGGAATCACCATACTGTTCTCCATAGTGGCTGTATCAGTTTGCATTCCCACCAACAGTGCAAGAGGATTCCCTTTTCACCACACTCTCTCCAACATTTATGGTTTGTAGATTTTTTTGTTAATGGCCATTCAGACCAGAGTGAGGTGATACCTTACTGTAGTTTTGATTTGCATTTCTCTAATAATGAGTGACATCTAAGCATCTTTCCATGTTTATTATCTGTGTGTCTTCTTTGGAGAAATGTCTGTTTAGGCCTTCTGCCTATTTTTGATTGGGTTATTCATTTTTCTGGTATTATGCTGAATGAGTGTATATTTTGGAGGTTAATCCTTTGTCAATTGTTTTGTGTGCTATTATTTTTTTCCCATTCTGAGGGTTGTCTTTTAAACTTGTTTAGTGTCCTTTATTCCAGTGTTCATTGCAGCACTATTTACAATAGCTAGGACATGGAAGTAACCAAGATGTTCATTGACAGATGAATAGATAAAGAAATCATGGCACATACACACAATGGAATGTTACTTAGCCATAAAAAGGATTGCACTTGACCCAGTTCTAATGAGGTGGATGAACCTAGAGCCTATTATACAGAGTAAAGTAAGTCAGAAAGAGAATGACAAATATCATATATGAAAGCATATATATGGAATCTAGAAAGATAGTACTGATGAACCTATTTGCAGGGTAGTAATGGAGACACAGACATAGGGAATAGACTTGTGGACATGGTGGGAAGGAGAGAGAGGTATGAATTGAGAGAGTAGCACTGAAATATATACATCACCCTATGTAAAATTAGATAGCCAGTGGAAATTTATTGTATGATGCAGGGAGCTCAAATTCGGTGCTCTGTGATAAACTAGAGGGGTGGGATGGGGTGGGTGGTGGGAGAGAGGTTCCAGAGGGAGGGGATATAGGTATACCTATAGCTGATTCAGGTTGATGTATGGCAGAAACCAACACAATATCGACCCTCCAATTATAATAAATAAGTAAATTTTAAAATAAATAAATAAATAATATTTAAAATGGATTCACCTCTTTGATGGCACCAGATAACAAAGAGGCCCCCATGGAAGTGTTATGGAAAGAATCCACAGTGCAGTTAATTATAGAGAGAAAACTTGGACTATTAAAAAAAAACACACACACACAATAAAATAAAAGGAGCTGTAGTTTTATAATAAAACAGAGTCATTCGAATGAACTCATTCCCTTGCTGTTACAATCAAACAAGCAATAACAGAACAAGAAAGGGAGATGGCATGACCAAATAACAACCTCACCACTCATCTCCCTGAAGACTAGCTATGCAACCAGGATGACCTCCTGATCACCATTTCTGAGGTGGGTAGGAGGAGTCTGAGGGCCATTACCCAAACCCAACAGAGCAAAACCTACGTCAAACTCAGACAGCTAAGTCCAGCAGGCCCCAGAGAGTGGCAGTGAAACAGTTACTCCAATGGAGGCTGTTTTCCCTGAATCATCTCAGTGGTGGACCAAAGTCTCAGTTGCCACCACACCACAGAGACAGGGTCAGTGAGCAAGTTTCTGGAAGGGTTAGCTTCTCTTCAGACCATGGGGGAACGGTTCAAAACCACTGCTGTGGCTCAGAATAGGCTGTGTGGTTAGGCAAGGCCCAAAGCTACTGTCACCACCTTAATCAGCTCCTGAACTATAGACTCTGGGAGGGACAGGGAGAAAGACCAACCGGGGTCTCCCATACAGAGCACGACCATGTTTTGTCCCCAGTCAGACTTGACCTTATTCTAACACAGTTCATTAGACCTTCTACCCAAATTCAGATATTGCCTAACAAAATATCTTCTTTCATCCTTCCTAGATGGGAGGTGGCAACGTCAGGGGCTAGGGGCAGAGGTAAATGAGGATCTAGCAGATGCTGACATTGGAAATGGCCTCTCACAAGAAATGTCTGCCGAAACTTCAGGGTATCCCATGGATAACTGAAGTTTTTCTTTTACTTGATCATTCTAAATTGTGAGCTCAAATATCTAAAATCAGATCACACATATAAATGCCAAGAATCCCTTTAGTGAATTGTTGAAAATCCCCAATTTAAAATCCCTGCTTAAACTCTTTCAATTAAGATGGCAATCCTCTAAGTTTTATTTTTTTAAATTAACTTTTATTGGAGTATAGCTGATTTACAATGCTCTGTTCGTTTCTGCTGTGTAGCAAAGTGTATCAGTTAAACATCTATATATGTGTATATATACACATATATATATACACATACATTTTTTAGATTCTTTTCTCATCTAGGTCAATATAGAGTACTGTTACACAGCAGGTCCTTATTTGTTTTATATATAGTAGGGTATATATGTCAATCTCAGGCTCCCAATTTATCCTTCCCTTGCAACCCTCCCTCCCACCCCCCCACCCCCACCGCTTCCCCCCCCCACCCGTAACCATAAGTTTGGTTTCTACACCTGTGACTCTATTTCTGTTTTGTAAATAAGTTCATTTGTACTGCTTTGTTTTATTTTTTTTTCTAGATTCCACATACAAGTGATATCCTAAAGCCTTAACTTTTGAGATCTCTATTTGCAGACATCTTTACTTTATTAATAATGTAAATCAAACAGCCTATCTCTAGGGAAAATTTTTAATTAAAAACCTTCACAAGTATTCCATAACTACTCTGAAAGCTGTCTTGACACATGGATGTCTTTGGGGAAGGGTGTACTTAGGATCTAACAATACTTGAAAAATAGCATTGTCGCTATGGAAGCAGCTATGAATTTTGACTGTTTTTTTCTTATGCTAGCAAAGGCCATATTCATTATATGCATCTTTTCTGTCACTGGAAAGGGCTTTGATGGCAATCTATCTAGTTTGTGAGCAAGCCCTGTCTTGCCTAGGCAGTCCCCCTTCCCTCTTACTGTTCAGGCACCATGCTTTTAGCTGAGCCACAAACATGCAGCTAGGGAATAGATCAGCCTGTATATCAGCATTCACCAGCAAAAGAAAAAGGTGATTTTTATTCACCAAGCATTCATGCCTTGGAGGAATCACAGACAAACCCTGTTCGGATTTCTGTCACTGGTGAAACTGGCCTAAATTTCAACCATTTCTTGGGTCTTTTTTGGACCATTGTTGGCAACTTGTCAGTCAAAATGGAGTAAGTGTGACCAAGTTTTGTTTCAAAACAAATTCTTCAGAAATGTTATATTTAAGAGTACCAGCCTTTTGGAGTGGTCATCTTTGGAAACTTGTACTTCTTCCAGCGACACAATGAAGAGGGCTGCTCATGTACATTTGAAACTCCTCTTTCTGAGCTCCTATTTCAATAGCTTGGTGATAGTACACTGTCATTCTTTGAAGCTGTCTTTGATTCCAGGATGCAATCAACAGACATTCAGAGCCATGCTTGCCAAGTAAGGCAGGTAATCATGTTGAGTAATACTGTTTTTCATAAAAATGAGGTGTGACCATAAAAGTAATGAAACTGGTTTTCTTAGGAGGCTCATAACTAGACTCTGCAGGCAAAAAAAAAAAAAAAAAAGAGTTCAAATAGTGTCTGGCTATAGACACTCTGGTTTTTAAGCCACGACAAGATCTTTGGAATGGGTACAAAATCAGCAAAGTTACTTTGAAGACAGTGTTTCCCATTTGGACACACATATATGAGTATCTATAATAAATTAAATGATTGATTCCTGCCAATGGCCTCTGAATCTAACATCTTATTGTCACAAAACTTTGCTCTCTTCCTATTATCATTCTGATCAGTTAAAAACATTCACTGATGGGAAAAAATTAAAGGCTATGATTCCTTCAAGGAATAAGTGATCAAATGAATGAAAGAAAGGTCTTAGTTAGCATCTTAGACTTGAAGTGGTCCAATAGAACATTCATCCAAAAGACACACACTGGGCAAATACTAGCAAAGAGAGATGTTCAGTTTTCCAGAATAACTATCTACAGCTCCTTTCAACAAATAGTTTCTTTAGGAAGAAGATCTCGTGGCTGTGAGTTTGCCTCTGGTGTTATTTTTGGCCTGAGACTGTAATTTCCATGTTATCCAAGTCATTTTCAACAAGTGGAAGAGAGCAGGGCTTCTTCTTATATTCATGAGGACAACTCTTAGGAAGGACCTTCTTACTCAATGTTATGATACTGAGAAGTTTCCCCTGCAAGGATGAGATCAGTTCTTCTATCCAAGGGCAGGTCAGGTGGCACTGTGCATATTAAAACCCAGATAAATTCATCTTCTTGAAATATTTAGTGCTCCAGGAATGAGATGAATTCCAGATCTATTTGCACATTCAAATCAATCAGCAGAGAATAGGCTGAATAGTTTTCTAGATTCCTGGAATTGGGTTCTGCTGTAACAAACTGTTCAAAATGTAGATAATGGCTTTCTAATTTTATTTATCTTTGCTCCATGAAAGTGTTAGTTGATCAGCCCTGTCCGATTCTTTGCGACCCCCCTAGACTGTAGCCTGCCAAGCTCCTCTGTCCGTGGGATTCTCCAGGCAAGAATACTGGAGTGGGTTGCTATCCCCTTCTCCAGGGGATCTTCCCCACCTAGGGAGTGAACCCAGGTCTCCTGCATTGCAGGCAGATTCCTTACCATCTGAGCCACCAAGGAAGCTACCTTTAATTTCTCTACTCTTCTATTTCATTTTTAAAGGCATTTCAAAATTTAGTAAATTGATTACATGACTCATTAGTGGGACACCTCCCATGGTTTGAAAATCACTGACCTACACCAGGTGTTTTTGACAGTGTGACCCACAGAACACTTCCATCAGAACAAAACATGCAAAAAAAAAAAAAAAATTCTGGGCTCTGTCCCAGACCTACTGCAACAGATCATCTGTTGGTAAAGCCCAGGAACTGTCATTTAAATAAGTTTTCTAGCTGATTCCGACATGCACTGAAGTTTGGAAACTCATCTAGACCCCAATTCAGTCATGAGTCACGAGGCAAACAAATCCAAAGAGGCTTCGTGTTTCCAAGATCACATTGCTAATTAGTAGTGGAGCCAACAGTGTGGAGCCTCGCCTTCTGTATTCCTGGGTGTGTTAGTCACTCAGTCATGTCTGACTCTTTGCGACCCCATGGACTGCAGCCCATCAGGCTCCTCTGTCCATGGAATTCTCCTGGCAAGAATACTGGAGTGGGTAACCATTCCCTTCTCCAGAGTATTCCTGGGTAGTGTTCCTTAAATACACAAAGACCACTTGTACACATCTGTGACCCAGTATCCCACAACTTTGGGCTTCCCTGGTGGCTCAGAGGTAAAGAATCCGCCCGCAATGCAGGAGACACAGGAGTCTCGGTTTCAATCCCTGGATTGGGAGGGCTCTCTAGAGGGGGAAATGGCAACCCACTCCAGGATTCTTGCCATAAAAATTGCATGGATGGAGGAACCTGGCGGGCTGCAGTCCATAGGGCAGCAAAGAGTCAGACATGACTGAGTGACTGCGCATGCATGCATGTATCCCACAACTTTACTCAATGTCAGGCTCACTGCTGTACTTCCAATGCCCAGCACAGCACCATGTCTGGGTGAGAATAAGGAATACCACAGAAATGTATGTCTTACCATTTTGAAAAGTAAAGTAAAGTTCCAAGAACACAAGAGTGCAAAGTCACACATATGGCCAATCCAACAACCAGCACATTGTTTAATAAGTACTGATCTTCATCAAATGCATCTGAACGAGTAATGAGAAGCATCCGTTTTCCTTCCTAAATCAGAAAACTTACAAATGATCTTCTCAGATTTTAATCAAATATCAACAAATATCAACAAACAGTATCAACAAAAAGCAAATCAATCTAGCATACTAAATAAGTGAAACTGAAAGTGTTTGTCATTCAGTCATGTCCAACTCTTTGCGACCCCATGGACTGTAATCGACCAGGCTCCTCTGTCTGTGGAAGTCTCCAGGCCAGAATACTGGAGTGGGTAGCCACTGCCTTCTCCAGGGGATCTTCCCGATCCAGGGATTGAATTTGGGTCTTATGTAAGACAATTAAAAACTAGACCATTTAATTAGTACGTTTACTGCCAGATCCACGGTTTGGTTAGGTTTTCTGATTTCATTTTATTAAGATCAAATTGTCCATCTGTAGGGTATTCTTGCCTGGAGAATCCCAGGGACAGAGGAGCCTGTGGGCTGCCGTCTGTGGGGTCGCACAGAGTCGGACACGACTGAAGCGACTTAGCAGCAGCAGCAGCAGGACTCCTCCTGTTAGTTCAGGTTCACATGTGTCAAGCTTTAGTCACAGCCACTGGAATACCTAGGCATGACCAGCACTCTCTGAGGATTCCACTCAGTGATGTTTGCCCCCTCTTCCAAAAACAGTCCAAGGACTGTTTTCCAGTGTCTAAATCAAATCAATCCAATATGCATTTACTGAGCAACTATTAAGTTCTGGGTCTAGTGTTAAGGTTATTGGGGAGTGGGAGGAGACACAACCAGACTCTGTAGTTCTCAAGTCACTTATTCCACTGCAAAGATTTCCCAGTGTCTGTGTAAGTGGAAGTTATTATTAATAATCACACAAACAACTCCACAGGGGCCAATGGATTTACCTGAGGGGAAGGAGGAAGCAGCTGTGATATGTACACAAGGGGATCTTTTTTTATCCATGGAAATATTCAAATGTGAGGCAGAGTGACTTTCCCTTGTCACTCCTTTCTGACTTTGAGGCTCCTCTTTCCTTTCGACTTCTCTGTCATAGTATATAGATGAAAAAAGAGGTCTGAAGTCCTCACCACATGTATGCTCACACACACAGGCCATATGCCAAGGGCAGAGAGGATTCTTCACAAGGTTCTGGGAGTCAGGGCAGACCGGACACACACTCTCACTCCATTTCCTACACCCCTCTCCAAGATTCCCTGCAGTCTTCTCTGGAAACTAGTGGTTGGTGAGACAGCCAACTCTGCCTACAGATTCAATGCCTCGGGTCACTGGGCGTTTTTCAGAAACATACTCCTCTGGTAACTCAGGTCTGACCAGAGCTCCTTCAGAGATTGACTGGCAAGCTCTGCAGCTGACCAAAACCAGAAAAAATCCAAAAACATCCTACAGATTGCAAATGCTTTCATGAACCTAAAAAGAAAATCAACTCTGGCATCATTAAGATGTTCAGACAGGACATCTATCCTGACCCAAAGCAGGAACTCTCTCCCTTACCTTGGTCATCATTAACACTGTGAGACTCAGTTCAGATAAATTCAATAACTGCCTGCAGAGACTGTATAATTTTTATCAGGATGTGAGGATGAGCTTCACCTCTGGAGTTTGATGACCAATATTAGGGTTTTAGGAATTTCTCCTACATAGATTTTGTCATACCTGTACATCTCAACATGCACAAAGTCACAATCATTCCTTCTTTAAAAAACAAAAACCTTTTTCCCCATTTGTTTATTTATTTTTGGCTTCACCAGGCCTTCGCTGCTGCACCTGGGTTTCCTCTAGTGGTGAGCAGGGGCTTCTCATTTTGGTAGCTCCTCTTGTTGCAGAGCACAGGCATTGTCTGCTGCAGCCCACATGCTTGCGGGCGTCAGTAGCTGTGGCTCGCGGGCTCAGTTCCCCAAGGAATGTGGGATCTTGGCTGAAAACCAGAGATCAACCTTGTGTCCCCTACATTAGCAGGCAGATTCTTAACCATGGGACAACCAGGGAAGTCTCTCATTCTTTTCCTTAAAGAATTTAAGAAATGACTCACGGTGGACACTGCAGGGTCACCCAGCGACACAAACCCACCAAAGGGATGACAGGCAAACAGCAGAGAATATGCTTCTTTCACTTGCTCTTGGGATTTCAGAAGACTGACTCCCAGGAGGAAGGCCAGGAAATCCCTCTAGATGTGTAAAGTGTGATGTCTTACAATGCTCCCCACCTTCAATAATCAACAGAACTATTTCTAGAAAAGGCTCAGGAAGAAATCTGGCTTTTCCAAAGCAAAGTTAAACCGTCATCACCCAGCTGACCCTTCATGAGGAGGAATTTCTTCCTTATGAGTAGCTGCAACAACTGTGCTTGTGCAAAGAAATGACATATTTCTATTTTACCACTGAATCTTGTAACTGATCATGTTTCCTCTCCTGTGGCTAGAGGGAAACTCAGGGTTAAATCTGCAGACTACCTGTAATGTAATTAGGCAGAGCCTTCCAGAATGCATTTCTGGACTTTTAACTCTGGTCTAGCTTCATCGGTTTGATCCCTTTGCCATTTTCATTCTGATTTCTTTGTTTTTACTAATGTGTTTCTTTAAGAAGTAGAAAAATGAGTACCTGAGCATTATTTACCCCTGTATGAGGCTTCTTCTAAGTGTTCACCAACCATGAGGATGTTTGCAAGCATCCATCCAATGGAGATGTGTTCACATTACCCAAAGTCTATAATTTATACTGTATCTTCAAGCATACATTCCTCACACAGGACAACCCACGGCTGGCCTGCTGACAATCCCCAGGGTGATACTCTCGCCTTAACTGTGGGTTGTGTGTTGTCTCCATTTGAGTGGCAATTAAACCTGGCTGCATTATTTCCTAAGAAAACCCTTGCTTTTTCTGACAGGGACTGAAAAACAGAGGTTAGGGAAGTAAAATAACTAAACCAAAAACAAAGAAATATAAAAAGCACCCAATGATATTATCTTTGCCATAGAATCCATCCCACTAAAAAGCCATCTGTACTCGTGCGATAGGAACAAGAGGAATGCTTGGACAAGCCAGTTCTCTGGGAAATTTAATTCAATGATGATCAGCCATATCAAATAGTCTCTAAATAGTCATCTCTGCATAATTTTAGGTATCTTCTCGACGATACGATTAGCACCAGGAGGGCATCAAATAAGTTTTGAATCCTGCAACCAGGTCTGGCACAGTGAGGCAAGCTTTGTGGACCAAAAACAAATTTTAGCTTATGACAGAAATAACACAGAATCTCCTAATGTCTCATAATAAACTCAGTATAAGTCATTTCAAAAGAAACTCACGTAGCCAATAACTTTTAGTTACGTTGGCTTTAAGAAAAAGATAACATTGAACTCTTCACCCCCTAGTTTGTAAGTAGCTTGCCCAAAAGTCACAATTTACTGCACACACACACACACACACACACACACACACACAACTGAAAAATATAATTCGTTTGCAATCATGAGTAAGGGAGTAACAGACTCTAGTTCATTTGCAGAAAAGATCTCTGAAGACCAGAGAAGCCAGCAGTTTTTCTAAGCCTGCTTTAACACCAACCTTGAAAACTACATAGGACCCCACTGATTGTGTATTTGATCATAAACTTCCCCAGAAACCATGTATATTCATGTTTAAGCCTTCATATATTTTGAAATTTTATTAATGGAAATAAAATTAGAGAATCAATAAGACACTTTCTCCAATTGGAAATATTTCATTTATATTTTTTCTGTAGGATTTTAGAATTACCTGAGAAAAGCAACTCTAGTTGATGAAGGGACTTAAGGGAAAAAAATAGTTTTGGTAAATTAACCTTTCATAATCTCTGATAAAATTAATCCAAAATGTATATTAGAAAACTGGAAAACTGACCACACCTTCTCATTCAATATGGACATATACCACTAGCCACCTTATCCACTTAAAGTACACTGTAATTCACTTTAATTCACAGAAATATGTTCATTTGGAAATGGACTGGCTTTTACTGGTTGTTTAAATACTGCACATCAGACCACAGGGTTGAATCTAAGAAACTTATTGTGCTATTACAAATTTGGTCAAAATTATTCAACATGTTCAAGAGTTATGACTAAAGTATGAAATCCAATATATCCACCTGAAAAACCTCCTTGATCTTAGTATAACTCTTCCTCCCAAGACAAATTCTAATGGCCTGAAACATCTTTACCTATTCAGGTACAAACATAATTATCTGAACATTGCTCCCAAAGCCATATTTCCTATGTAAACAGACTATTCACAGACCTTTTAACTACTACAGTTCTTTTTTTTCTTTTCCTGACCAGAACAATGCATTCTTTAAAAAGAAGTCTCTTGCAGCATATTTATTAGATATTATTTTAAGATTTATGAACAGATGCTTTGTTTCCATTATATTGAAAAAAATTAATTTCCTACTGTCCTTACACTTTCTTCTCCATGGTCTTATCATTTTATGTTTCATAAGTTTGCCAATTTGTATACTTTATTTCTATTCTGCTATGCGTCTCTGCCTGCCATTATACAAATTTATACAGATCTCTTGATGCTCCTCTGTTGAAAGGTACTCTTCAGTGCTGCTTGAGAAAGGGCATAAATAAAAGGAAAGCCAACTGAGAGGACAGTTCAGAACAGTAAGATATTACTCAGAAACCCACAGAGAAGGGAAATAAAACAATGAATACCCAGAGGCCCTGGAGTCACCATAACATTTAATTCAATTTTTCTGAGGCCTGAGGTGAACCAGGCAGTGTGCTAGGAAGACAGTCAGCTTCAACGTTGAGGTAGGCCAGGTGGACTGAAATCCTCACTCTGCAAAGTGGTGGCTCAGCAGTAAAGAATCTGCCTGCCAATGCAGGGGATGCAGGTTCGACCTCTGGGTCAAGATGATCCCCTGGAGGAGGAAATAGCAACCCACTCCAGTATTCTTGCCTGGGGAATCTCATGAACAGAGGAGCCTGGCAGGCTATAGTCCATGCAGTCACAAAGAGTCGGACACGACTTAGCAACTAAACAACAAAAGAGCTATTCATTCATGATTAAGAGGGTTATTTTACTTTGGTATAGATGACTTTCTTGCTCCTTCTGTTTTAATTCACCAAAATCCACTATGAATTCCTTTATTCCAATAGTGGGGCTTCCCCGGTGGCTCAGTCGGTAAAGGATCTGCCTGCAATGCAGGAGATGCAAGAGACACGGGTTCAATCCCTGGGTCGAGGAGATACCCTGGAGGAGGCCATGGCAACCCACTCCAGTATTCTTGCCTAGAGAATCCTGTGGACAGATGACTCCAGTCCATGGGGTCGCAAAGAATCAGACATGGCTGAAGCGACTGAGACCTGAAAAAGGTGTTGTGTTAAAAATCCACCTGCAGGTCATTTCCTGCAGTCCTCCTAGCCCCCAGCTCAAGTCCTCATTCCATAGCCCACAGACACTCCACCACTACCCCATTTCATTTACTTTTCCCCAATACTGTGAGATAATTCTTTCTACAAAGGCTGAAGGTCAGAAGGTTAGTGTATTCCAACACAAGAGCCCACTCACTGAAAAATACAGACAGCAGATTCCTGGCCCCCCAGCTGGGACTCACCTGGCCCAAGGCGAAACTACAGTTAGCCAACTGCTGGCCTCGGGTCATCCCAACACTACAAACACCAAAGGAAACTTTCTTTGAAAGTTGTGTAAGAATGAAAAAAAAAAGAGTGCTGAATAGATGGAAACTACCCATATTTCACCTTCTCAGCTGAAATAACTCTTAGTAGTCTAGTACTGAAAGAGCACTGACATTCAAACCCTTAGGTCACTGCAAGAATAGCCCTGTGGCTAAGGAACAGACTTTGTTCTACAATTTTCTAGTAGGCATTGTCAGAATTAAATAAAAGGACCCTAATGTGCCATTTTTGTTATGCATGAGACTTAATCAGATTGGGATACAAGAGAAAGGGTGGTGAAATCTGACCACTAAAGCTTTTTCAAAGGTCAGACTATCCCCAAAGGATGGGTAAAGCCTTCAGGGGGATGTGCCTTCTCATTCTATCTCTTTAGCAACTGAGTGACTATTCCTATTTCTCAGCACTTATCAGGGATTTCTCATTCCTCACAAATACCTAACATAGACAAAATTTCCTCTTTGATGATAAACATTTTAACCTAAAGCTCAACTTAGCAAAGCTCCAGGCCCTAGCAAAGGACCCAAATAATAACCCTTTGTTGAACTGGATTCAGAATAAGGAATGATGAATTTAAAATTTCAAGTTAATAAAAACCCCAGTAGAGTGGACCCACCAATAGAGTGGGTCCCGCTGTTGAGACACTGAAGTCTCTCTGAAGTCTCTTTGGCAGCAGAGTTTGCCAACAAGCACAAAGCCTTCATACCCAGGGCTTTGACGGCTGTAGAATAAATTCAGTTACCTTCTCTGTTCATTCAGCTGTCTGTCCAGTAAATGACAAGTAATGATTCAGTTCAGGCTTTATGTTTGATTTGGAAATAAACTACCAGCAACAAAAATAAACCATTCCTGACTGCGATGGTACAATATTAAGACACATTTTCCAGTTTTAATAGAGCAATTCTAATGTATTATACCAAGTGCATTGAGTCATCTACCCACTCAGCAAGGAAATATTGAACTGTTACAAGTTTGATTTAGGACACGTTTCTCCTTCTTAGCTGCCCTGTCACAGTATTAATAATGATCATTGAGTTATTAATTCTCCAACTGCTCTTTCTTATGTTGACCATAGGTAACAAAGGGAGAGCCAGTCTAGTGAAAAGTGAAAATGAGAATTCCAACTCCCCGTGGCCCACTCCATGGTTTCTAAACCCGTCTTGGAAGGTCATGGCTCTTTTCCTCACCTGACACCCATCAGCGCATCTGCTATGGAATCCGCGTGCCTATGCAGCGCAAACAAGACCAAGTCCTCTTCATCTTGACTTTCTCACAGTCTCAGCATGACTTACCAATGCCAGGACGAGACACAACTTTTTATTTTAGACTTCTTCACACTTGATAAAAAAAAATAAATAGCCATGTCAAATACAATGTTCATTTGGCGTCATGAATGATTTGCTAGAGGCCTGGCACGTTTCCCTAAGTGCCCCAGTCCCACCACCTGCCCTAAAAAAGGCAAGATACTTCAAAGGTAAGCAGGTAAGAGACTGCTTAGAGCTATCAAAATAACCCAAGATTGATGCACTGGGGTGGCCAAAATGTTTGTTCGGGCTTTCAGTTCCCAAACGTCCCTTTTGGCCAACGCAGTGTTTTATTTACTCACGGAGAGAAAACAGCGTTTGTGGATTTCTGAACGACTGTGCATGCATTTGTTTAATAGATGCATTTACGGTGCTAAGTGGAGGTGGCAGGACACAGGCTGTGACCTGGGGAAAGTTCTGTTTGGCTTAGAAAGAAAATCTTAACCTGAGAGATTCTCAGAGTTTTTCATATTAATGTTACTAAATGGAGCTGTAGTTCATTCAATTATGGGAAATACCAGTTAAGCATGTTTTCTATTTTTTTCCCACTCATTTTAAACGTATAAAACGTTATAGCCACATGTGTTGGTTCCACATCGAAAATTCAACTACATAGAGAAAGGGGAAGGAGGGCAGTGTAGAAAGGAGGAAAAAACCCACTCAATCTCAAGGAAGCATCCAAAAGACAACAGCCTCTCCAAGTTTCTCTTACTGCTTTCACATGCACGCAGCTGGCCCATTAAAGCACAAAGTAAGAGAGAGAGAGGCTCAAGTCCTTCCGGAATAGGCCTTTAAAGGAGCAATCAGGACGATACAGTCTGAATGCGCTGCTGTAAATTACAAGGTTATCTTCAGGCTGCGTGCAGAGGATAAGCAGTGCTATCAGAATTGAATTTCCCTCAGAATTCGGATCCTCTCTGCCACTTAACAAATAACCTACTACAAGTTCGAAAATAAATATGATTTTCCAAAGAACAACACCTGATCGTAAATAGCACTGCTTTTTTAAATTTCCTTTCAAGGCCATTACTCCCTCACCCTCACCCTGATCCCACCTTTGTGGCTGACAACATCTAAGATCCAAGGAAGAGCCCTCAAAACATTATTATAGAATCTAATCAACTAGTAGAAAATCAGTATAAATCTCACATGCATTTTATTTTCTGGACATACTCACTTTACTTCCTTGCAAATCACAGGAGCTTATTTAACTCTATTTGGTTCCTTTTAAATTTTAAATTTTGTTAATCTTAGATATTATGCTTTTTAAAAAGTGAAATATCTAAACACATGCAAGCTATTTTATCTTCACACAGAAAACCATATAACTCTCACTGGAGATTATACAAAGGACAAGTATATTTCTTGACACTAGAACCTAAAGCAAACTTGGCGGAAACTCAAATATAATGAAGACAGAAGGAATATACAAGGCTGGCTTCAGTATCACTATGAAAACTATCTTCCCAGGGCTTGGAAAGGCACTCACACATCCACAGATCACAGGATGTGATGGGGATTCAACATCTTCACTTGTACACTGACCTCATTTTTATTTATATTAAAAAAGTGTGGGTTTTTTTTTTTTTTTTTTTTGCCATATTCACTCCCTTGAAAGAGTAAGTCTAATAGCTCCTAGAGAAAGAGGCTGTGTAGATTTTGAAGCTACTGTCAGCTCTGAAGTGAATGCACACTAATCTAAAGAGGAATGTGCCATTGGACAGAGATTCCAAATAGCTCTGCAGTTAATTTCTACATAACTTTAGGAAGTCACAAATCCTGAGTAAGCCAGGTTACCTAGCAACCAAATGCTCATTTGAATACTCCTTCCCACCCTGTCGCCTTCCTCAGCTGTGTTCTCTCCAGAAAATACCAGTGGAAAGGGGTAAGAATGGGGGAATTCTGAAGGCAAACATGATGTAACTTCAAAGCATAATAACAATTATCAGTGCTGGGTCTGATAATAATATGCCAAATAACGACTCAGATAAAAGATCAGGAAAAAGTTTCAATTGCTGAAAGCACAATTTGGGATACATAAGGTAATTCTTGAAGAACCAAGGGGGAAAAAAAACGGTTTTAAAATTTTGACAAGTTGGAGAAAGAGATACATGTAATCTTAATGTCAGAAGGTGGAATAGTCTGCAAAGGCTTTGCACAGGCATGGTGAAGAGAGGTTTCGGGGTTTGGGCTAATCCTGGGAATGCAAAATTAAGAAAGAATTCACATCAGAAAACCAACAGAAACTCTGGCAGGTCTTCCACTGCCCAGTCAATCAAATTCTTTAAGGCCACCAAGCCTAGGAAAGGACCATCAAACAGAGGGGTAAAGAGCAGCTGCTTGATGCTACTGAAGACAGAAAACTTAAACAGATGAAAATGCAGACGTCCTGAAGACCTGCACTTCCTTCTCTGAAATGTTAAGGCTAGAAATACTCTTTCTGGAATGAGTTAGGATGCCCTGCACTGAGTAAAGGATGTATCAGTTCTTGAAGCTCTTAAAAAGCTGTTTTGGAATATGGGATTTGGGGGCAGACAAGCTTTCATGAAAATCTCATCATGTATTTCCTGTGTTGACTCTCTGGCAATATGTATAACCTGTGTGGCTTAATAGGAGACTGTTATCTGGATTAAATGACTTAATGTACACATTGCATCTGGTGTATAGCATGTACTTGATAAACACTCAGGGGATTGCCAGTTCCTTCTCCAGGGGATCTTCCCAACCCAGCGATTGAACCCAGGTCTCCCACACTGCAGGTGGATTCTTTGCCATCTGAGCCACCAGGGAAGCCTATATGATAGGGGTACATCTCAAGTTAGTGGGGAAAAGATGAATTTTTTAATAAACAAGTGGTTTGTGATTTCCAAATAAACATGTTAGAAAAAAAAGAAAATTGGATCCATTCCCCATACCATATACCAACATAAATTCCAGTGGCCACAGATTTAAACGTTAACGATTAAACCACACAAATACTAAAAGAAAATATGGGTGACTAGCCTATAACTGTGTTGTCCAAGATGGTAGTCATTATCCACACATGGCTACCAAGCACCTGAAACATGCTAAGAACTGAATTTGCAGTTTTAATTTCTTTTAAATAATTTAAATTGAAATTTAAAAACTGACATTCAACACAGCTATTGAAAGACTTTTATGTATATTTGGAACAACTTTGTTACATGAACTTACTTTTAAACTTTAAATTTTATGAAATCTACATACAGATTAAGTATTTACAATGAAAATTTAGTGATCATGTTGAGATGTGCCATAGTATAAAATACACATGAGTTCTGAAAAATTAAGCATGAAAAAATTGTAAAATATCTCATTACTAATTTTAAAATGCTGATTACTTGTTGAAATAACAATATTTTTGACATATTCGATTAAATGAAATGCATTATTAAATTAATTACACCTTTCTTTTTATTTGCTTTATTGTGGCTGCTAAAAATTTCCATATGTGGTTTCTACTATGTTTTTTATTGAACAGTGCTGCTCTACAATCTAGAAGTTTTTTTACATCATGATTCAAATCCAAGAGGGAATAAAGAAAGACTGACATAACTGAGTTAAGTCAAGGGAAAAAAATTACATTAGAAAAACCATAATCAGAGGAAAAAGACAAATGATAAACTGGGGAAAACTGTCAAATATTAGGGATGATATGCCTGGTATATAATGTCCCTAATGTATACAAAGTTTCATAAAAAAAGGGGGAAAAGACCTAAAATCCTATAACAATGGCCAAAAAATATGAAGAGACAGTGCACAGAAAAACAAATGCAAATGGCCCCAAAACATAAGAAAAGGAACTCAAGCTAGCTCATAATAAGAGATGCAAATTAAAATTACCCTAGAGTATCATCTCTCACCATTTGAATGGCAAAGACCCAAAGGTTTTTTTACAACACGTCTACTTGTAAGACTGTGGGCTAAGAGGGAACTCTCATTACCTGCTGGTGGGAATGCAAAATTGTACAGAACCCACAGAAAGGACTTTGGTGATATCAAACAAAACTGTAAATCCATTTATCCTTTGACCCAGCAATCCCACTTCACTTCTAGGGAGATAAACTGGCAAGAATGCATACATAAATATTCACAGGGCTATTCACTGCAGCACTGTTCATTCAGCTGTCCATTTAGTTAAGGAAAAACTTAACCATTCAGGCTTTATGTTTGATTTGCAAATAAACCCCACCACCAAAAACAAACTATTCCCATTACAATGTAAAAGCAAAAGACTGAAAATAGCCATGTAGCCAAACAAATAAAGTTTGGTATATTTACACAATGGAGTCGCTGCAGTTGTAAAAGGTACTGAAAAATGTTTATATTAATGTATGGTTTCAGAGTGATTTCTGAAAAATACCAGCAAGTGCAAAAAGCAAGATGGATAACTACAGTATGCTACCTTTTAGGAAAAAAGGGAGAAAATAGATACATTTGCTTACACTGTGTGCTCAGTCACTTCAGTCATGTCTGACTCTCTGCAACCCCATGGGGACTGTAGCCCACCAGGCTCCTCCGTCCATGGAATTCTCCAGACATGAATACTGGAGTGGGTTGCCATGTCCTGCTCCAAGGGATCTCCCCAACCCAGGGATCTAAACTGTGTCTCCTGCATCTCCTGCACTGGCAGGCAGGTTCTTTTCTGCGGAGCCACTGGGGAAGTCTTAGCTTATATTAAACAGAAACAATATGCATACACACATACACTCACACGTCATACATACACGCATTTTTACAAAAACATATCCATACACAAACATATATATATCCATGTCTCAGTAGCTAGGTATACATACATATCTATATTTTTTAACTTTAACAGACCTAGGAACTATGACCAGTCCAAAGGCAACGAGAACTCCTAACACTTGTATTGTGGTCTCTAAATATCAGTTAGAAATAAAAAGATCTGGGACAGGAAATGTACTAGAGAATTCTGAAATATCTTTGTCATACCACAAAGTAAGGACATCCTCAAACACCAGTATAGTCAAGTCAAAAGGAATCAGAAGCCAATGCAAAGATTCTCCTTTGGGCCAAAGATAACTTGAGCTTCAAAAGAAATAACTGCAAAGGACTATAAACAAAAGAATTGTGTTAAAATCCATGAGTTCATAATGATACTCTCATTGGTCTTCTCTGAAAGATGTTAGAAAATCAACTCATAATTCTGAACATTATTTAAAATAGAGGGAATAAAACTGAGCATTAATTGTCCTAGATGGACTAAACCCTGAAGTGACCAAATAATTGATGTGGTAAATCTCTTCTTGATAGAAAAACTCCAGCTAACCAAATGCAGAAGAGATGACAGAATATTATCATTTCTCAACCATTTCTGAAATAAAATATCTAAGCAATAACCAAAGTGGTTTTTGAAGAACCACTCGGGAAGCTTTCCAATGGAAAGATCAGGCTGACAACACTAAATCCACCAGTCAGTCTTTCTTTAAAAAAATATTTCTTTATTAATTTTGTGCTGGGTCTTCACTGCGGCATGGGCTTCTCTCTGTGCCACGTGGGGGCCGCTCTCTAGTTACAGCGCACAAGTTTCTCATCGCTGCAGCTTCTCTGGTTGCAGAGCATGGGCTCCAGAGTGCAGCCTCTAGCTGCGGCTCATGGGTTTAGTTGCTCTGGGGCATGTGGGATTTTCCTGGATCAGGAACTGAACCCATGTCTCCTGCATTGGCAGGTGGATTCTCATCCACTGCGCCACCAGGGAAGCCCCCATCACCACCCAGTTAGTCCAGTGGGTCTTAACCTCACAAATAAAGAAACAGAAAGGCATGTATGACTCCTGCAAAGCACTTTCTATGAGGTACTCCTACCAAACCACCTGATCAAGCTCCCAATCTCGATCAAACTACAGGAAATGCTGGAAACTGAAGAATATAGTGAAGAATACTAAAAAAGAAGATGAAAACCACAGACTGCAGAGAGTCCCACAGGATAAATCCCGGTTTCTTTAGCAAACAAACTGCTAGGGAAGAATAAAAAGAGGGAAAGTAGAGGAAGTGAAAGTCGCTCAGTCGTGTCCACCTCTTTGAGACCCCATGGACTATACAGTCCATGGAATTCTCCAGGCCAGAATACTGGAGTGGGTAACCTTTCCCTTCTCCAGAGGATCTTCCCAACCCAGGGATCGAACCCAGGTCTCCCACATGGCAGGTGGACTTTTTACCAGTTGAGCCACAAGGGAAGCCCAAAATAGAGAAAGGAAGTCTATAAAGAAAGATGGATGTATCTCTCAAGTGTGACTATTGTTCGGATTCTGAATAAAATGCATTAGTCATTAAAAAATATATGGGCCCACCAGGAAAATATGATTACTGACTAGATAATAAGAAATTACTGTTAATATTTTTAAGGAATGATAATACTTGGCTATATTAAAAGAAAAAAAAACTGTTATCATTTAGAAATATAATCTAGTATGTACAGACAAGATGACATAATGTCTGCAATTTGCTTCAAAAAAAAACCAGTAGGTGAGGAGAAGGAAATGTGTATGTGCAGCGGGAAAGGCAGAAAACAGAACTGCCCAGGAATTGATCATTGAAAGCTTGACTCTTGTCAGAGAGCCTGGATTGCAGTCTCAGCACCACCACTTATTGGTTATAAGACCTTGGTCAAGGTCCTCGAGACCCCTAAACCTTAGTTCTGCCTTATCTGTAGAGGTAAAAGTCATAGGCTCTTCGTAAGGTTGTTGCAAGCATTAAATACAATGCATGTAATGTACTTAGCACAGCACCTGGATGCAGAGTAAGCACTCAATATATGTGGGCTTTCATGATTACTATTGTCAATTTTTACCATAATTATTCAAGACCAGGAAGCTAGAGTTAGGAAGTGGTGAAAATGGGATAATTTTTGCTGAATCCAAAGCCCGACTTCCCTCCAATATGTTATAATGCCACCCCCCACCTCCACCTGGGGTCTCTCAGTAGAGACTGAGGACCAGTAACAATCTATTCTGCGACAATTGTCTCTTATTTTTACCACAAACCTTCAGTGACACTGCTACTCAGCCTGGCTTCTACAACTAGCCATCCTTTGTAAAAATGTTGTAACTTAATGTGTCCCTCCCCCATGGATGGCTCCACATCTAGTAGAAACTAAACACTAATGTATTTTAACCCCTTTCTATATCACTACGCACATTTGTAAATTCACAATGATTAAACATTGTGTAATTCCATCATCCTCCAAGAACATGGCCTCAGACGTTTACTACACCCAGTACCGGCATAAACTGCATAAGGTAAACCTCAGGATCCCAATGTGTAAAACTAACAATGATAAAACTTCAAACCTTGCATGCAGCATGAATATAGTAATTCTATAATGCTAAGTAATGGGCTGGCCAAAAAGTTCATTCGGGTTTTCCCATAATAGCTTGCAGAAAAATCCAAATGAACTTTTTGGTCAACCAATTACCTATGTCCTGATATCTGCCATAAGGTAAATATTTCCACTTCTATTTTTATAACAGAATTATAAATTCTGAGAAAAACTCTTCAATGTTATTTTACTCCTTCATATGACAATGTGAAGTACACACCCATCCTCTCTTCCTGACACCACTTGCCTGGTTTTCTTGCTACGATGAGAGCCTGAAGTTTTAGCATCCACTGTCCTTTCCACCCACAGCTCATCAAAGTTGGTGTTCCCTGGAACTCAGGGTTCACTGTTTTTCTTCTATTAAGTTTCCCGCAAACAATCTCATATAAAGCTATGTAGCTTCAACTACCACATATTCAAAAACTCTCTCTCATTCATTTACTCAACAAAAATGTGCTGGGCCCCAATTGTGTGGTAGGTGTCCTGGGGTCACTCTCTCAGTTCCCCTCCAGTCTTTTACCCACACTCACAAAGGAACCATCTATCATGCAAATTATGTCTCTCCCCCTGCTTACAATCTCTCATTGCCTCTCAATGCATCTTATTTTGGGCAATGAGTCCAAACTCTTGCGTAGTTCACCAGTCTCATCTTCCATGTGCTCCGAGCCACAGCGACTTCCACCCGGCCGTCCCCATGCTGGTGTGTGGGCCCTGCTGGAATGCCCAACTCCAGCTTCCTCGCATGCACGCCCGGTCCCGCAGTCCTACCTGACTCTTTGCGACCCCATGGACTGACTGTAGCCCCCCAGGCTCCTCTGTCCCTGGGATTTTCCAGGCAAGAATACTGGAGTGGGTTGCCATTTCCTCCTCCCGGGGATCTTTCTGACCCAGGGATCGAACCCTCATGTCCTACTTGGCAGGTGGATTCTTTATCACTGTGCCACCTGGGAAACCACTTCACCTTCCATCAACCTTCAAATCCCTTTATCCCCAAATGTCAGTCTCTGAACTAGTCTGCAAATCCACAGTAAAATGAGGAAAAATGGTTAGCAAACCAATGCTGGGCCTCCAATACTTTAAGAAATGTAAACAATACCCTAGGGGACACTTGTGTGGCTTTTCAGCGTCATCCCAAATACCTCCTTCTCTGTGAACTCTCCTGTGACTTCTCTATGTTGGGGGATCTTATATCAATATTTATTGCCCAAACTGGAGACTTCTGAGGGCAAAGGGTGTGCATTAATAACTATGTCGAACAATGGGCACAGACCTGGACTGTCCCAGGGAGACAGGGTGCCCAGTCAGCCTACCTCTAGACAGAGTCGGCTGCTTTCTCCCCCAACTTCCAAAGCACCCTGATTCTTCCCCACATACCATGTGCTTGACTGACACTTCCCATGCGTTTCTGAGAAGTCCACAAAGTCAGGGCCAGGCCTTTGTATCTGTATCTCCAGCATCTCTCCCGTGCCAGGCACAGAGATGACACAAAGTATCATCAACAAATGTTTGCTTAGTACATTATCTTCATGAGTAAGACAGATTAGACACCCTAACCTTGGCCAACAAAGGAATCAAAAAATTCCCATTATCTTTTCTCATCCCTGAGAAACTCCACTTCCTCATTTGGTTAAAAAGTTTTAAATGGGAGCAAGGTCTTCACAGAGAAAAATTCTAAGCCTCAGACCAATGACCAGCTGTCAATCAGCCAACAGCTATTTACTCAGCATGTTATACCCTTAAGGCCCAGTGGGCATGACAGAGCTGATGATTTGGTGGGGTGACCAAAAAAACATAAATTAAGATCAAAACCAATAATGAAAGAAATAAACATCAAATAAGTGTTGCAGGACCTTACCCCTGGTGGCTCAGTGGTTAAGAATCCGCCTGCTAAGGCAGGAGACATCGGTTCTATCCCTGGGTCGGGAAGACCCCTTGGAGAAGGAAATGGCTAATCAATCCAGTATTCTTGCCTGGAAAATCCTATGGAAAGAGGAGCTTGGCAGACTACACCATGGGGCCGCAAAAGAGTCAGACACAAATGAAGTGACTTAGCAAGTGCTCAGGAGTTCATGGATGCTAAGGGACACACCACTCAGAAAGTCAGAGAAGAAGCTCTTTGGAGGAGAAGGGATTGGACCTGAAAAGAACTGGCAGAGGGAGGGAAGCCCAGGGCCAGGTGGGGGTGCGTGTTGGGGCGGCCAGCAAGGGTAAGCAGAAACTTTGTTTTGGGAGTTGTCCCTAGACTGTCATGGATTCCTGGCAATAAAGACCAGAACATCTGAATTTTCAGTAAATACGAAACAAAGAGGTTCCTGGATTCTTACCTCCTTCCTAAAATAGTAATAGTATCTGCCTGAGACACAGAGATATGTGTAGCTGGCTCCTTTATAACCTTTTAATTGGAAGAACTGTTACAAAATTATCTTAGGAAAATTGCTGTTGGCAGAACTTTCAGATAGAACTGCTGAAGTCACCCCTTGGCATGTATTAATTATCTATGTCTTTGAAAAGTTCTCTGCAAATCTCAGCAGGGCAGCCTCGCAACATCTCCTTACTTCACATCTGGCCTTTCAACCCTCTCCTGAAAGAAATCACAGGGTTAACACAGGGGTTCCCCTATACTGTAAACAACCAGTACAGGCCTCCTTGCCAACTCTGGGGTTCAGGGATAAGTTTTTTGGAGTGCCTGTGATGATAAATACTGCATCTCTTAGATTGCTGAGTGGGTCTCGCCTGTGTGTGCTCAGTCGCTTAAGTTGTCACTGACTCTTTGCAACCTGTGGATTATAGCCCACCAGGCTCCTCTGTCCATGGGATTCTCCAGGCAAGAATACTGGAGTGGGTTGCCATTCCTTTCTCCAGGGGATCTTCCGGAATCAGGGATCGAACCCTACTCCACCAGAAACTGTGCTGATGGGTATGAAAAATGTCCCCTCACTCCAGCAAAGACTACCAATCTCTCATTCTCCTTCCTTACCCTACTCTGGCAGGGAAAATCGTATGTCATCAAGGAAGGTGGAAAATGTCCTAATATATGGTTAAAACAATGAACTGAAACTACTGTAATGTCCACGGCACTCAAATATAAAACACAGATCCATTTAAGAAAGGGAGGAATTCTTACTTAAAAACCATTCTCCCTGCTCTGCTCTAAAGCACCTTCTTCCAAAAGCCCTGGAGCCCTCAGGATATTGCGTAACTAGTGCTGGATCTACTTTTGAAGTAGTTTTATAAAAAGGCCAATCCAAGTTCGTCATATGCAATGAGTCAATAGGCTGTGTTTTTCCAGTAGTAGTCCTCAGTTTAATCTCCCAGTGACCCTACTAATAGGGCCACACAGGTGATCAATTGATACGGGAAAGCAAAAATGTTAGGTCTTAGCCACAGAATCCTTGCTTGGTATAAATGTACCTGTGCGTTCAGTCACTGAGTCGTGTCTGACTCTTTGCAACCCCACGGACTATAGCCCGCCAGGCTCCATGGGATTCTCCAGGCAAGGATACTGGAGTGGGTTGCCCTTCCCTATTCCAGGGGGTGTTCCTAACCCAGGGATCGAACCCACATCTCCTGTATTGTAGGTGGATTCTTTACCACTGAGCCACCAGGGAAGCCCAGAAAGAAGATTTTGGTATATAGGAGAGCCTTTCAACGGTGTCATTGTGAAAATTTCTAAAATGCTCCTCAAGGTATGTTCATCCAATCTTTAAGAATAACAAGAATCGCTTAGATATTCCTTTATCTATGATCTAACATAAGATGTAAAAACTAAGTGAAATGACGAGGTAAAGTGCCTCAGCTATTATTAAAGGGCTTTCAGTTCAGTTCAGTTCAGTTCAGTTCAGTCACCCAGTCGTGTCTGACTCTTTGCGACCCCATGAATTGCAGCACGCCAGGCCTCCCTGTCCGTCACCAACTCCCAGAGTCTACCCAAACCCATGTCCATTGAGTCAGTGATGCCATCCAACCATCTCATCCTCTGTCGTCCCCTTCTCCTCCTGCCCCCAATCCTTCCCAGCATTAGGGTCTTTTCCAATGAGTCAACTCTTTACATGAGGTGGCCCAAGTATTGGAGTTTCAGCTTCAACATCAGTCCTTCCAATGAACACCCATTAAAGGGGTTTAAGAGTCTTTAAAAGTCAAAAACATTGTGGAATCAAAAGTGAAAACGTGGACTTCCCTGGTAGCCCAGAGATTAAGACTCTGCCTTTCAACGCAGCGGGTGTGGGTTCGATCCCTGGCCAGGGAACTAAGATCCCACATGCCTCGTAGCCAAAAACCCAAAACATAAAACAGAAGCAATACTGTAATAGAGTTAATAAAGACTTTAAAAATGGTCCACATCAATATATATATATATATATACATACATATATATATATTCAGTGATGGGATAGGCATATGATAATAGTTATAGACATTCCTATTCCAGAAGGAAGAAAATGGAACAGACGTAGAAAGCAGTTCCTTGTCCTGATGGGTTTCAGAATTTGGCCCGGCAGAACCCCTTTCCCTGGTGGCTCAGATGATAAGTGCGGGAGACCTGGGTTGGGAAGGTTGATCCCTAGGTTAGGAAGATCCTCTGGAGGAGGGCATGGCAACCCACTCCAGTATTCTTGCCTGGAGAATCCCACGGACAGAGGAGCCTGGAGGCCTACAGTCCATGGGGTCACCAAGAGTCGGACACAAATGAGTGACTAAACACAGCACACATATATATCTTTAGGCAAAAAGTGAAAACAAAGGCAGAAAGATTCCCAGACTTGAGAGTGTGCTAACTCCATTTTTCTACAAGGTACAGAGCATGTGGACTTCAACTCATGAATGTTGTAAACACGTCTGCTGATAGGCTGTGAGCCTGTGAAACAGGCAGAGGCAGGCATGGGCTGGGAGATCTGACGGCTTGATGGAGAGAAGCGGGTGGAGGTAATGAGGGAGGCATGCGGGGCAAAGCAGGACAAGGAAGAGGGGCCCTGAGGGCAGACAGGAGAAGTGGCTGGAAGCAGAAAGTCTACCCTTGTGCAGAGAGGTGGGAGCCGTCAGAGGGAAAGCGGGCCTGGAGACGCGGTTAAAGGACTGGAAAATATCACACACAAGCCAAGTCTTGCAGGCAAAAGTGAGGTGGTGGGAGAAGAAGCAGGAGGCCTCTGGATGGACATCTATGGGACAGAAACGCTTTAGAAAGGAGATGTAGGTAAAGGGGACGTCTGGCGAAGCAACGTAAAAGGCAGCCTAGGGAGGGCGAACAGACAGATGCCGGGGTAGAGGCGCAGAATGAAGGCTGGCAGGCTGAGTGTGCCCGCTGCATGAGGCAGATCTCACCTTTGCTTGTTTTACGTTATTGTAGAGGGAACAGCGGTGAATAGCCATGATGGCCCCCCTTGGGAAAATCAAGTGAGCCAAGAGGCGGGGGGCTACCTGGGCTTTGCCAGGACCTCTCTCTACTCTTGGATGCAGGCACATTCTGGGAGCGATCCCAGGAGGAAAGCCTTGCGTGCTATGGCCACAGCACGGTGTCAAGTGAAACAAGGGTACATGAAAGAATTTTGAAAACTATAAAGCACCCTTTAAATACGAAGCATTGTTATTTAATGAACGCCTGGGACAAAAAAAGATGAAAACCAGAATCACAATCAGGAGTGAAGAAATATTTTTCAAATATGGATACTATACATATTCCAAATGAAGATGATCCTAAATAGAAATTCCAGTAATTTGAGAAGACATTATGCTTGATATGTTTACTTTTCTGTCCAACATGTTTCCACATTGAAAAATCCTACCTGCGGCATAATATGGAGCTCTTGATAAACTACCGTACTGATTTATGAAAATGGAAATCTGCATCTAATGTATTTCCAAGGAGGTTTTTGACACATTACAGATCTTAACTAATTAGGCGAATTCCATTCAGTCCAATCACTCACTGAGTGACTTGCAAGTAAATGCAATGTAATCCATCAGCTGCCAAGGTGGCTACAGAGACGAACAACGCCTCTAACTACCTAGTTTGGTCAGTTCATCTTAGTTTCCATTCAGATTGGGGCAGCTGCATCTCGTTTCATCAGTATAGAGAGAAAGTAATCTTTGACATTATGTGACTAGCCTGCAACCAAGGAAATGCATTTTCCAGGAACACCCTGAATTAAAAAAATAATAATAATAATAAAGAAGGGGGAGGCCCTTACTACCTGGTGACTGCAGACACTATTTTTGTGTGTTCATTTCCAGGTTCATCCTCGCCCAGTTTACATGCAACCACTCTTGTCCTGATTGCATAACCACAGCACGTCAAGTTGTTTCTTGTTGCCAGTGTAAGTTGTAAAATCAAACTTCAGAACTGAGGGAGTCAAGCTATATAATTGCCTACTTTAAAAATATGTATGTATATAATTTACGTGTCACTTCAGATAAGCTCTTGAATTATGATCTTTTAAAGTCACAACTGTCACCAATTTTAATATACAGTTTCAGGGTAGCAGTTCTCCCTGCATGCACACCTTCTCCCTGAGACCGTCTCTCCTCTTCTCAGTTTTCCAAGTATTTCACATTGATTTATTGCAATCTGCTTTTCATGTTTTAATGAGAACCTAATTAATCACAACTTTTACTTCTCTCAAGCTCTGAGACTTCCATAATTCGAAAGAAGAAATCTAAGATAGCCCAAAATGCACTTGCTGGTGCCTCTCAGGGCTCCAGGTTCTACTGATAAGTTCCCGTGAAGTTGGTGACACCACACTTAGGACCCTCGGTGAATGATACCCTGCCCACTCCTGTTCCAAAGGGAGATGCCAAACCTCTCCTTCTCCAACCTGGGGTGTTTCATTCCCTGAAAGAAAACAGCTACTAGAAAGGGGCCAGGACTTCCCTGGAGGACCAGTGGATAAGAATCTGCCTGCCAATGCAGGGGACACGGGTTCAATCCCTGGTGCAGGAAGATTCCACATGCCATGGGGCACCTAAGCCTGTGAGTCACAAGGACTGAGCCTGCGAACTGCAGCTACTGAACCCTCTCACCCTAGACCCTGTGCTCCCAACAAGAGAAGCCAACACAATGAGAAGCCCGTGTGCAATGCACAGTAGGAAGAGTAGCCTCTGCTTGCGGCAACCAGAAAAACTCCACTTGCAGCAGTGAAGACCCAGTGCAACCAAAAATAAAATTAATTAATTAAAAAAAAAGCACGATTTTCCCTTTAAAAAGGCGGGGGGGGGGGGGGGGGGGCGGGGGCACTAGGAGCCTGGAGTAAGCCACTCAGTAAGTGATAGTCAAGCCTTGCCTGGTCAAAAATCAACATAGCACTGAGGCACCATCAACCTGGAAACAATACTCACAATGGAACACATCACCTTCCTACTGGGTAGAGTAGAGTCACAGAAACTAGTACCAATTAATGAAAAAGGTTTGATTTATATCCTGTGATTCTTCAAAAAGCTCAAACCACTTCAGACAGTGGCCTATTAATTCCCAGAAATCCATGTATGCGTGGATACTAAGTCGCTTCAGTCGTGTCCGTCCACCAGGCTCCTCTGTCCAGGGGATTCTCCAGGCAAGAATACTGGAGTGGGTTGTCATGCTCTCCTCCAGAAGATCTTCCTGACCCAGGGATCGAACCCGCGTCTCATTATGTTTCCTACACTGGCAGGCAGGTTCTTTACCAGTAGGGCACCTGGGAAGCCCCCCAGAAACCCATTCTAAATGATAAAGTGAGATCAGGGGTGAGAGGATAAAGGGTAAATTACTAGCCAAGAAGACCAAATGATTAGCTCCCTTGATCAGTGAAACTGAGTCAGCTGAAGAGGGAACCTAGAATCTTAAAGTCCTTCTCGGATGAAATGTTAACATTGGATATCAGACCACCCTACCAACCAGGGCCAACTTTTCTTGGGAAAAATGTCCTAAGGAGATAAACTTGACAACAGAAGCACCCCACTCCTTCTTGAAGCCCTCTGTTCATCCAAGTGCTGAGTTTGCTTGTCTTTAATGCTTTTCCGAACAGCCATCCTGAGCTGTTGTCAGAACCACGTCTGCACAGCAGGAAACACTAGGGGTGGATTTCCACACTGCATTTCTGATCTATGAAGTGCTAGTCCCAGCACTGGCTTAATGTGGAGACAAATACACTCAGCTGTCCCATCACCAGCATTTCTTACTTTGCAGGCAGCAAAAGAAAAATAACCAAGTCTAAATTAATTTCCACATCTGATCAATTGCATTTCCAAACAGCCAACACAGAACATGTTCTATTGACCCTACAATCCAGCTCTAGAAGTATAAAAAGGGGAGAAATCCCCCAACTTGAGCACCTTGGACTTAAAGACCCTTAAGAAACATTACCTTCTCGCCCCTAAGAAATCTATAGTGTCTAGGGCTATATCGCCCTGAATGCGCCCAATCCTGTCTGATCTTGAAAGCTAAGCAGGGTTGGGCCTGGTTAGTACTTGGATGGAAGAAAGCTAGAGCACCCCAGAAAAAACTCTACCCATAATTTTTTTTTTTTTCTATCCTGGTACATCCCAATTCTACCAACAGAAAGATTATTCTCATTAGATAGAAGGTGAGCCCAGCCCATGAAGTAAGGAAGTGTTCATAATATCTGTCTGTGTAATGAACGTGTCACTTCCCCTAACAGCCCAACTGTTTCCTTAAAATTAAAAAAAAAAAGAAAAAGTACTACATGGAATCTCTGGTGTGTCTGTCCCCCTCCCAAAGTCTGAGTCAGAGCATGTGGGTCTTTCCTGAAGTTCTGGGTGACCAAGCTGGCTCCCTTTCAGACTTGCTCCAATAGCTGAACTTAAGGCTGTCTTCCAGCCACAACACAAGCAACTATCTATTTTAAAACAATTTTCCTAACCCACACGCGACGGGAGCTACCTTATACATAGATCGCCAAGTCCTACCGGAAACCGAACACTTCTATCTCCAACGGGGCCTGTCATCTCCCAGGATTAATGCGTGTTTATGTGGATATATTTTTACCTTTGACCGTGCAACTCTTGGAACGGAGAAAAGCCACCCCAATTTTTATTATCGTCCCTGAGCCAATCCAGACCCTTAGAAAGAGAGATGAATGGGAGATGAGAGGGCTTCTCTCGCACAAACAGTAAGCGAGGGGAGAAAAAAAAAAAAATCCCTCGGAGGAGGCGGGTGGGGGGGGCGGGTAGGGTGGAAGGCAGGAGAAGGACACCCAGCAGCCGACCAGAGGCAGCTGCAGGCGGCCGCACTTCGCGAACTGCCCGCAGAGGGGAGTGAAATCTTCCCCCCGTGCAATAACGGAGCGCCCCACTCCCCGGCTGCCTCGCCTGGGCACGAATAATAAATACATCGAGGTGGACAAACCGCTGCACCGAGACAAGTCAGACCTCCTCCCCGAAAGGTCAAAACTTCAGAAATTCGGGGGATCACAGCACCCACACAAACACATAGATCCGTCGGAGCGGAGAGACTCGGAGATTGAGCAAAGGTTCTGCATTTTGGTTTTTGCTTTCAAGCTCTGGCTTGCAAAAGTACGGCGGCTACGGGCAAAGCTCGAGACGAGCAGGAAAGGCTGAGGGCGGCGGTGGTGGGGTGGGGGGGGTGCGGGTGGGAAAGGAGGGGTGTCGAACCCCAACCACCCAGGCCTCAATGTGACGAAAGTCGTCAGCAGCCCCAACCGCATCCCAGCTCCTGCGTCCCGGCCAGCAGACGCCCCCAGCGGCTCCCCCACCCCAGCTTCCGTCCCCGCCAGCCCCGCAGCAGCAGCAGCCCCAGCTCGGGCCGCGAGCCGGCAGCGCCACGACCGCGGCTCCATCCCCGCCGCGCGGCAGGCACCCGCAGGCCTGCCTCCCAGCCCACCCGGGCGCGCCCCGGAGCGGAGCCCAGCCGAGCCGCGCCACCAACTCCCCCTCCCCCGGGCCGGCGGGGGGCTCCCGCTTACCTTGGGCGCTCGCGGGGGGGCTGAAGGTGGCAAGCCTCCCGCCCCCCGCCCCGGTCCTCCTCGCGGGTTTTCTTCCTCCCTCCTCCTTGTCTTCCTCCTACTCCCCACGGTGAGTCCCGGTCTCCCCCTCCTCCCAGAGGCCGGGGGTAAGAGCCCCGAAGCCCCCGAAGCCCGGCCCGGGTGCGTGCGTGCTGGAGGCGGCGGCGCGCGGCCAGCTCTCTCCTGTAACTGAGCGCGGCGCGCGGCTCCCAACTAAAGTGTGAAAGAAGCGGCGGCCGCGGCACGGAACGTCCCCCCCGGGAGTGGGCAGGGAGCGAGCCGGGGCTGGCGGCGAGCGAGCGAGGGAGGGGACCGGGAAGGAGGGAGGAGGATGGAGGGAGGGGACCTCCTCGCCCAGTCACTCACTCGAGGGGCGGGGGCAGCCAGACACTCCCCCAGCGCCGGCCCCTCCCCGCGCCCGGCTCCCGCGCGCGTCCTGCCCCCCGCCTCGCCCCCGGGAGGGGCCTGCGGGGGCCGCGCTCCCCGGAGGAAGGGACCGGGGTTGCGCGACCGCCAGGGCTGCAGAGAGGAATCGAGGGCGTGGACGGGCGTGTGTGTGTGTGTGTGTGTGTGTGTGTGTGTGTGTGTGTGTGTGTGCTTGTGCGCGCGCGCGCACCCCGCGGCTGGAGGGGAGACCCCGGCGGGAAAGCTGCGTCCTGGGCCTGACACCCGGGCGATGGCCGGGGAGGAGCCGCTGGACCGCGCGGAGACCCGAACGGCCCAGCTCTGCTGGAGACCCAAGCCAGTCTTCGGGTCCAGCCGCGGGGCTGCGCCTGCTGGAAGCAGAGGAAGGCGAGGCCCGGCATCCGCGCCGCGCAGCCCCTCCCTTCGCTGGACCGGTGGGCGCTGCCCAGCTTCCCCGGCCCGGCGCGGCCACCAACCCGCCTCCACCCTGCCCGGGAGCCGCGGCGCCTGCAAGATGAATGAAGCGTCGGCCACTGGGCAGAAGCTGCCCTGGGGAGGGAAGGAGACACCGCCTGAGACTTCGTGCCCGGCGCCCCCTCTTTGCCCCTCCCGGCCTCTTGGGACTTAAGGGCGGAGGCCGCGCCTCTTGGCGCGTTTGGGATGATTGGGGAATCTACAAAGATCGCCGCCCACCTCTTTACCTGCTGGGTTTTTTTTTTTGTGGACACCCACATGAGGTCAGCCAATTTCTCACCCTCTGGGAAAAGGTAGTTTTCGCCTTTTCCTGGTCATATTGGGTGTTTCGTGTGCGCACTGAATCGATCTTTCAACATTGATAGCGGTCTTTTGTGTGGCTTCCCCGCGCTTCGCTGCTCTTGCATTGCCCTAGACGCGTGAGGAATGCCAGGCCTCCGGAGTGAGGACACCCAAGAAAACAAAAGGGGCAAAAAGATCCTCCCCGGGCCCCGTGGATTACACACACACACACAACGGAATCATTTCTCTCTTTGGGCCAAGATGAAGTTGAAAAACGGAAAAGGACACATCAGAGCTGTGACAGTGATGAGACACCTAACTGAAAAGCAAATTCATAATTTAATGACATGAGTTAATAACCCACCCATAATAGCTAGGAAGTCAGTCTTTTGGGGAAGGGGAAAAAAAAAGGTTTCCCAGTGTTCTCACTTTTCCAATTTAAAAGGCTGGTATCATATTGTTTTTGAAACCCCTTTGTATTCCATTTTTAAAACTATCTGTGTTTTCTCTTTGGAACCAGAACTCTTTCTAGTCTAGCCTCCTAAAGAGGAGTAGTTTAGAAGGGGTGGTAGGTTAACTAGGATTCCAAGGAAGCACTCCCAGTCATCATCTGTTACCTTAAATGACTTGTTTCATTTCTTTCAGCCTTCCTTCCTTCATCTGTAAAATGGGATTGATGATAGGAGTTTCTATCTCATAGGCATGTTGTCAAAATAAAAGAAAAATAAAATGAGGTGGCAGTGTACATAAAAAACTTAGTGTGATGCCTGACACATGGTATGAGCTGTTCTTTCAAATGGATAGTTACATCTCAAATTTGGTAGGCATTTTTTTTTTTCCTCTTTGCATTCCTTCTTAAAGTTGGGAGTGCAAATCCATCTGCTGGTTTTATCCAAATGCAGTCAACCTTTCTCTGGGATTTTTAGGTCATTCCTGAAAGCTTCATCCCATGGACAGAGGAGCCTGGTAGGTTATGGTAAGATGAAAGAAGTATATAACTAAGATGTGCATGAGTCTATTTACATAGAATTCTGTATAAAAGGATCCTTGAAGATAACAAGATTTTGTTTTCCCCTACTTCTCTCCTTCCCTCACTAAGCTACCCTGAATAAATGTTGTCCTGTGTGGTCATCTATCCTTTCATGGGTCAGAACAGTGACTGGCAATACAGACTTCTTGAGAGCAAAGCAATGAGGGTCTCCTCTGAACTGATAGCCTCAGAAGTAACAGAAGGTCACAGAGCAAGCACTTCAGACATGTATGAGTTTTAAAAATCCATACTATGAACTTTTAAAGCAAGTTTTTAATTATTCAAAATAAATACATATTCCTTGTAGAAACTCAGCCAAGTATGAAGGAAATAAAAATCACCATAATCCTGCCCTCCAGAGAGAAGAACTCAGTAAGTGCTTCAAGTATACCCATTTACCCTTCATTCATTTCATGATTATTCAATCAGCAAATGTTTGTTAAGAACCCAGTATAGGGACTGGACAACTTCCCAGGGCTGAGAATACGTTATATGTTGTTAGTGGTATTTGTTTCTCTCTAGAAACTACTCCTGAGAGGCAACACTTTATATGGTAGTAAGGTTCTCTACATAGTCTACCAAAAGTCTGTGAAAAGAATCCTATAATGAAACTACAGTGCTGGCCAGAAACAATCCAGGTTTTGTAGGGCTTGAATCACTTACAATTTGGGGAGCCACCTTCCAGATAAGGAAGATAAAAGTGCAAAAGCTCCTGGGAAGGACTCATATGAATAAGGTGTCATGGGAAGTAAGCCCCTTTTGCCTTTTAGCAAACCCTAGGGCTTCCTAGGTGGCACAGTGGTATAAAGTAAAGAATCTCCCTGCTACTGTAGGAGACACAGGAGATGCAGGTTCCATCCCTGGGTTGGGAAGATCCTCTGGAGGAGGAAATGGCAAGTCACTCCAGTATTCTTGCCTGGGAAATCCCATGGACATAGCAGCCTGGTGGGCCACAGTCCACCGGATCACAAAAGAGTCAGCCACGATTGAGCATGCACTCACGCGGTAAACCCTCTTCAGCACTGGAATTTCTGTAGAAATTAACTGCTTCGATAAACATTGGTTTTGGGGTTTTCTTTTCTTTGCCATACCACACAACTTATGAGATCTTAGTTCCCCAACCAGGAATTGAATCCACGCCCTTGGCAGTGAAAATGCAGAGTCCTAACTACTGGACTACCAGGAAATTCCCGATAACACTGTTTTAATGTGAATATTCATATCTCATTTACTTGGGATTCCTGGGGTACCTCTCCTTTTCCCCCCAAATCTGGATGAGATGGGAATGGAGATGCCCATCACCACCACAATCACCGTGCACACACACTTATTTAACATAGCCACATCAGGGGCAGTAGGACCATGGGGTCGTGGGTAAGGGCTGCAGAAGACAGATTAGGTAGGGTCCAATGAGAGGGGAGGGGCAGACAGGATGGGGCACAGAGGTGCTAGCAGGGCTCCTTGGGTATAATAGCACACAGCAAACCACATAGCACCAGTTGCCTGCACATCTGTTTGGTCAGCACAAGTTAAATATACTACATTTAAAAACAGAATAATAGGTCTTGCTATTGCATGCTTAGTCACATTCGACTCTTTTGTGACCCCATGAACTGTAGCCCACCTGGCTTTTTCATACATGGAATTTCCCAGGCAAGAATACCGGAGTGGATTACCATTTCCTTCTCCAGGGGATCTTCCTGACCCAGGGATTGAACTGGCACCTCCTGCAATGGCAGGCAGATTCTTTACCACCGAGCCACCTGGGAAGCCTCTTTGCTATTAAGATGACTATTAACTATTAAGATGACTTATAAGCATACTTTTTGAAAATGAAGAACATGAATCACACCCCCATCACAACTAATAAAACCATCCTGTCTTTGCCAGTCCACCACCAGAATCTCTGAGTGCTCTGTACCTTCAAACACTCTTAAGTATAATTTTTTTTAAAAAAAGATATCTTTATTATCCAGAATAGTTATGGTTTAACCTTCAAAGTCACTTCTATGAAAATTGATTTTCTTTTTCATTCCTAAAGCCTTAACTTATAAAGTTTGGCTCTATAGAACCATTTATAACATGTTTGAATTTTTTGTTTCTTACATTTCTTTTGAGTAGATGTTGCATATTGAGTGTGTTTGTATCTCCTAATTCACATGTTGAAGGCTTAATCCCTAATGCTGATGGTATTAGGAGGAGGTAGCCTTTGAGAGATGACGTGAGTTGGGGTGGGGGGAGGTGGAGTCCTCATGATGAGATTAGTGCCCTTATAAGAGAGACCAGAGAGTTCTCCTCTAGTCCAACTCTCCCTACCCAGGACACAAGGTGGCCATGAAAAGGGCCCTTCCCAAGAACTTGACCATCCTGGCACTTTGATCTCAGACTTCCAGACTCCAGAAGAGTGAGAAATAAACATATATTGAGAAATGGAGTATTTCCTGCCACGTCAGTAAACAGTCAGTCATCAGTGATTCCTGCCCTCTGGGGCACTCAGGAAGGAGAAGAATACCTGCCGTGGTCTGATAGCCATTAGGCTGCAGCCACTCCCTACGGTGAGCGCTGAGGAACTCAGGATGTAAACCAACCCAGGATAGTGGCGTCAAGATAGCTGAGATGCACACAAAAGGGAAGAGTTCAGTGACCCCAGACACTTGCATCTTCCCATGCATAGACAAGTGTTAAATTCCTTAACTTGGGACTTCGGGTTTTCTTTAATTCACAAAAAATACTTTTGATGTTCAGACTGCCTGCTCTTTGTTCCAAACTTCTATATAACCTGACTGCTTTCCCCTCCCTCCCTCCCTCTCCTCGGGGCAGTTCTCTCAGGGCTACTTGAGATGCTGCCTCCCAGGCTTAAGTCTTAAAAATTTCCACCAAATAAAACATAACTCTCAACTTTTAGGTTGTGACTATTTTTCGAGTCAACTATATATATATATAGGTTTAAGTTACCCAGCCTGTGGTATTTTGTTATAGCAGCCCAGACCCACTATGACATATAGCTTCCCTTTACCATTGACTGTAAAAAAGAAACCAGTGGAAGTGCAGTTTGATTGAATACAAGATAGTAAAAACTGTAAACTGTTGCTGCTGCTGCTGCTAAGTCACTTTAATCGTGTCTGACTCTGTGCGACCCCATAGACGGCAGCCCACCATGCTGCCACCTATAATTTCTCATATGAACCAAAATGAATTCATTTTATGTGATTTACTTTTAAAAAGCTTCCAATCAGGTTAATTTTTCCGGATAAGCAAGTCAAAAGTAGCCTTGGAAGGATTATTCAGAAACCAGTGATCCTAAAATGAGTCCTACTCTGAAGAATACTTTCTTTGTTATTTGCTACATGGAAGAACAGCTAAAACCGATTGTCTTCTGTATGGTAAGCACAGCATTATGTCACTCATAAGGTACGTGAGCTCACTCACTTCATCTTCCCAGCAGTGCAATTAGATAGATACTATCACCATTCTGATGCAGATGTGGAAATGGAAACACAGAGGGGTGAAATAATCAGTACAAGGCCAAGATCAGTTCTCACTAGTCACATGTCGGAGCCTACATTCTTAACTGTTGGAAGTATATTTTCTCTTCAATGTTCCTACCTCAGTCTAACTCTTACAGTGAAGCTTTTCTGAGCAACCCCAGCCTCTGAGTTTCTCAATTTTTGGAGAATCCATAGTTTCCCTCACTTGCTGAAATTTTACAGCCTTACACTATTGGGGGTCCTTCCGTGTATTTATGGTGCCATGAAAATCAGTAGCTCTTGGTCTGAGACTAGACAATTGTGTGCATGTGGGTGTTTAAGTCTTATTTGGGATACCACAATGCATACACGAGTAACACACCCAATAAGCACTTGTGGATTGAATGTTGTTTTTATTATTTGTTCATAGTAGTTAATATTAGTCACATTACCCAGCTCATTCTTAATGGTTGGGGCTACCTCAGAGAAGAGAGTTTAAAGTCAGTGCTAACAACCTGCTAATTGTTCTAATCGGTCTCTCAACTATATGTGAATTACTCGGATAACCCGCTTTTCTAGATGCACAATTCTTACATCTATTTTTTTTTTCCTTCCTCAGACCTCCACTTAGGCTATGTATTTCCTTTATTTCATTTTCAAAATTGGGGTAGATGGAAGATGAAAACGTGGAACATAGTCACTTGGAGGAAGAAGTGTTAGGAATCCATAACCAAGGAGTGACATTCAGCCACAGGTCAGAGAAGAGTGGAGCAGAGGGAAAGGAATTCCAGGGACCCTGGAGGAGGGGTCAGCCAAGCCCCCCAGGCTTTCTCTCCTTCTTGTTTCATGGCCTCTCCAGAGAGTAGAAGTTAGCTTTCCAGCCTGGACCCTCTTTTCCCAGGTCACACAACAGCTCCACCCCTGTGGGTGTAACAAATGGATCTCCAGATGCTGAAGTCATTGGTTCTCACTGGTATCTGCTTAGAGTCTGATCTTCCTTCCAACTTACATGTGCTAATAGTGTTGTTGCTCACATGTTTGTTGGTCTCTTGAGTCAACTGTAAGGTCTATGAGAACGGAAGACCTTGTTATTCCTATCACAATGGAGCCAAACAGTGGGAATTCTATACAGCCTTAGAAGTAAGAGTTGCAATTAATTAAGTAGCTATTAAGTCACTATGTGGCTTCCTCATAGTCAGCGAAGAGTTGACTCATTTTGCAAAGAGCTGACTCATTTGAAAAGATCCTGATGCTGGGAAAGATTGAGGGCAGGAGAAGGGGATGACAGAGGATGAGATGGTTGGATGGCATCACTAACTCAATGGAAATGAGTCTGGGTAAACTCTGGGAGTTGGTGATGGACAGGGAGGCCTGGCATGCTGCGGTTCATGGGGTCGCAAAAAGTCAGACAGAACTGAGCAACTGAACTGAATTGAACTGAACTTAGTGATAATGGAAAGCAAATACTGACATCCAGAAACTTCAGAAAATGTGATATAACCAGAGGAATGTAGTGCAGGAAATTGTGAGTGAGTGTGTGTGTGTGTGTGTGTGTGTGTGTGTGTGTGTGTGTATGTGTATGAGAGAGAGAGAGAAAGAGAGAGAGAGAAAGAAAGAAACAGAACAAACAAAAAAAGTTTTCATCTCTATCACAGCTTTACCTCTTTGAAAACCCCCTCTCTTTCCTTACTCTCTTTCAGAAAGTGAAACAACATTGAGAAGGTGAACATAAAAAGTTGCAACTTCCTTCACCATAATTAAGCAAGAACCCCTAAAATAGCTAATAAGTCATTATCTCTCATTATACTACAGTTCAAAAGTTGTATTGTTCCTGATGTTATGGACTGACTTCAGATACAATTACTGAGAGCTGAAGTTTTTAAAAGCTAATGGAAAATATATAAATGGAAAAAATTATTACATTGAAATGTAAACAACCTGTTTCAGATCATATTCTTACAAGGCCAAAACGAGTGTTTGAAGAGGTTTTGGGGTGTTAGCAAATATCAAGCAGTGTTCTAACCTCCCCTGCATGTTTTAACTGTTTTAAGTCCGCCTGCAATGCTATGAAGGAATTGTTGTGAATATCTCCATTTTCTAGAGGCGAGATCTGAGGTACAAGGAGCTTAAGGAACACGGCCAGCACCAAGGTTGTCCAGAGTTGGGATTTGCTCTTATACCTGGTGCTTAGACTATGCCAAGCACACTGATGGTGGCCATGGGCCCAGAAAAGAACAGTTTTATCTTCTGGAATCTGCTAAATGATAGGGAGTCTCAGTACACTTTCCATCTTCTTCAGAGTGGTCTTTATCACTTGTGAGGAGCCACAACGAGAAAAAAAGGATTAGCACTGTCAGACATGACACCTGCTGGCTAATCAGAGGCTTCCAGTAGTTCTTCTGGCCAGGAGACTGTTGATGGAGGTAGGCGATTACAGAGCAAAGGTGGCTAGAATGCTTGAAACCTGATGACATTTCCATGCTTCAGCACTCGGTTTAATTAAATCAGGTCCAAAATAACTGCCAGTTAACAACTTTGCCTTATTCAGAATGCTCAGTGGCAATGGTAGGTAAGTATTAGCATGAACATTTAAAATGCTTTCACCAGTTTGAAATGGTGGCTTTATTCATTTCTTCCTCTCCTCCTTGCTTAGTTCTGAACCCCAGTCCAGGCCTCAGTCCCTCTCTGCTGTACTCTGGGTCAGTCACCTTGACTTCTGTCTCTCTGGTTGAGCACTGTCCTTGTGGTTGTAGAATCCATTCTCTAAAGCACAGATCCATTTACTGTACATGCTTCCAGCTCTTTGATGAGTCCAGAATGAATTCTAAACTTCTCCATCATGACACAAACCTTCCATAATTTGGCTTCTGCTCACTTTTTCAGATTGATTCCCAGTTCTAGTTGCAAATTGTACAGATGAAGACCCAACTACCTGGCTGATTTGCTGTTTCTCATTCATTTCTGCCATTTTCAACCCCTGTAACCTTGCACCTGTCCCTCTGTGTAGGCTACTCAAACCCCTACACATCTCAAGAGCTTGTCTCTCAGCTGACCCCAGTTTTCTCTGCCGCTCACTAGCTCCGTCTTTGTGGGCAAACCATTTGACCATTGGTCGAGCCTCGGGTTCTTCATCTGCAGCAGAGGGACCATGTTGTATATATAGAGAAGATATGGAATCTAGAAAAATGGTACCAATGAACCTATTTGCCGGGCAGGAATAGAGACGCAGACATAGCGAATGGACTTGTGAACACAGCGGAGGGAGGAGAGAGTGGGACGAATTGTGAAATATACACCACCATGTGTAAAGTTGACATACGCACACGACCATGTGTAAAACTGACATATATATATTACCATATGTAAAATAGCTAGTGGGAAGCTGCCGTATAGCACAGGAAGCTAAGCCTGGTGCTCTGTGATGACCTAGAGGGGTGGGATTGGGAGTAGGTGGGAGGGAGGCTCATGAAGGAGGGGATATATGTATACAGAGAACTGATCCACTTTATTGAACAGCATAAACTAATACAGCATTGTAAAACAATTATCCTCCAATTAAAATACATACATACATACATAAATAACTAGAAATAGAAGCCTGGTGTTTGGCACCCTTAGAGATCAGATATGGATGTGTTGTAAGTGGCTATTATATTATCACTTGTGCTTTGTGGTCTGGCTTAGATGTCCTTTGTTCTGAGCTTTCCACAGTCCCCCTTATCAGAATTGAGCTCTTCCTATTGCAGTTTTGGGGTTGCTTTAAAAGCCTTTGAGATTAGGTTTATTTGTTAGTCAACTGAGTCTCACTAATATTGGGTTGGCCAAAAAGTTCATTCAGGTTTTTCCGCAAGCTGTATTAAAAAAAGAAATAGACCTGTGTGTACATGGTGATTTTAAGGTGATACTTAGAATCACCACCGAAAAGTTAGCTCATCCAGTAAATAGTATTAAGACAACTGGGTAAAGTACCAAGGAAAAAGCATAGGTTATTATCTTTACAATGCATAGCGTCTAAATCTAATTGATTCAAAATTTCATGGTTTAAAGGGCTTCCCCAATAGCACAGCAGTAAAGACTCTGTCTGCCAATATAAGAGATGTGGCAGGAGCTGCAGGTTCGATCCCTGGGTCAAGAAGATCCCTTGACGAAGGAAATGGCAACCCACTCCAGTACTCTTGCCTGGGAAATCTCACAGAGGAGGCTGGTGGGCTACGCTCCATGTGGTTGCAAAGAGCCAGACACGACTTAGTGACCACACACATTAAAGCATTAGAAATAAAAAAGATGTCATGCAAATACATGCTTTGCAAATTGTACAATTTGGTCAGTTTTAGAATATTTACATGACTGGGCAAGCATCACCACCCTATAATTCTGGAACATTTTTATCACCTCAAGGAAGAGGAGGGTTCCAATCTGACCACATCTTCACAGACACATGTTATTGCCTGTCTTTTTTGTTCTAGCTGTCCTACTGGGTGTGAAGTGGTATCTCATTAGAGGCTTGATTTACATTTCCCTATTGACTAATCATGTTGAACATCTTTTCATGTGTTCTTCTCTTGAAGTTTGCTTATAATTTTATGATGGCTGTTGCTATAGCCAGCACCTGTTTACTCTTTACACTTCCTATAACCCTTTGTTCAAAAGTTTGTAAACTGTGGGGCTTGAAACGTGTTTCATGAATGAGCTATTTATTCCTAATATCACCCAGGAGGTATCCTGATATGAACTATGGAGAGAAGAGAGAAAGAAAGTTTGGACAAAAGAATAGAGCTAAAACCCCCAAAGAATACAGTGTCTATTACTCTGAGAGTATCCAAATTATACGCTGAATAATGTTTTATAGCTGTTAAAAGTGTCCTGATATTTCTACCAGGTGATCCACTTTCATCACATTTTCCCCTTGATTACTGGGATAGATTCAGTAAGGAGGTATTATGTCAAAATTAAGACTTCTTGGTTTTAGATGAGAGGGGGAAGAAAAAGAATTAAACTGGAAAATGTCATTTTCAACTCCTGATAATAATTGAGCCCAACTTAACTCCTTTATACTCCTCCAAAGCAATTTTTTTTTTAAAATAGAAAGAAATCTGTAACTATCTGAGAAATTCAGTGAAGATGCTACCACAATTCAGAAAATCTACAAACTATTTGTTAGATACCTTCCTTAAATGAAGTGAGATTCATCTGAAAGAAAATAAAGGCAACCCTCAATTCACTAAATGCAAAAGCAAGCCCCAAGGAACTAGGAGAAGAAGCTTGTGATGGAATCTCACTGTCACCTACGCAGGGAGGCAGGAGCTGGAGTTGCCAGGGAGGAGTGAGTCATCCCTACGAACCGCCTGGAAGTGCTCCAGACAGCAAAGTGCAGAGTCAGAGCCCACTGCAGAGCTCGGCCCGGCTGCTAAGGGAGACTGTGGGGGAGACAGCCTAGCCAGGCAATGGAGGGGGGTACCCCACAACGGGTAACCCTCTGCAGAAGCTCCCACTCACCAGGGTTGCCCGCCTTCCTTAGCGATCCGTGTTCCACCGTGTCAGGCTACTGCTCTGATTGATGTAAACGGATCCCTTCTTCTGTGCTGAAGAATGTGGTGGTGTTTTAGTTAGGTTCTTTTCATCCTAAAGAGTGGAAGTTAATTATACTAGCTTGAGTTGGAGGGACCAGGGAGAATTACTGTAAGACTCCTGAAAGCATCAGAGGAAGCAAAGCCCCTCTGGAAATTCAAGAATGGGGACCCTATAATGATGGGGCCTCGTGGACACCAGTGTAAGGACTCATAGCAGTGACCTAGTACTGACAGGTTTCCATGTTGCCCCCAGTTGTCTGTCCTTGAAGAATTGTAATGTCTCCTAGGAGTTCTTATCACAAGGAAAACTTTTTTTTCTTTTTTTGGATTAGACGTGGATGTTAACTAAATTTTTTGAAGACATTTGACAATATAGGTAGTCAAGTCTTTACAGTGTAACAAACTGATACACTGTTGGATCTCAATAAAACTAGGGAAAAACAAATTGTAATGCTAGTGAATAAGAATGGTATTACTATTGGTGATATATCAAATAGATTCTAATTCATATGTATGTGCATGTGTATGTGCTCAGTCATGTCTAACTCTGCGACCCCATAGACTACAGCCCACAAGGTTCCTCTGTCCATGGAATTTTCCAGGCAAGAATTCTGGAGCGGGTTGCCTTTTTCTTCTCCAGGGGATCTCTAAGACCCAGGGGTCAAACCAGCATTTCTTGTGTCTCCTGCATTGGCAGGCAGATTCTTTACCACTGAGCCACCTGGGAAGCCCCAATTTGTATGTATACCAGTCACAAATTTAAATATTTTATGAGTAGTAGCAATTTACTTTGCAAAATACCACACAGTAGTTCACATGGCTGAAATCCCTTGTGATTGGCAAAAGAGAAAGATGGATATTTTCCCCAAAGTAGAGAAATGTATAGGCCACATTCTTTGATGTCAGTACAATAAAATTGAAAATGAATCAAAAGGAGATTTTAAAAACTCACAAAAAATTAAAACAATACTATCTTTGTGTGTAAAAAGTTGAAAATTCAAATAAATGGGAAAGAATAGATCATGCTATAAATAGTGCAGGACACACTGGTAACAATTTGCAATGACAAAATTAGATTCCCTACCTTGAGAAATATACAAAAATAAATATCAGATGGTTGACATTTTTAAATGTGAAAGGTAAAGCCACTTTAATTTTCTTTTTAGTAGAAAAATAAATGAATCGTAGGTAAAACTGTATGTAATCTTGAAATAGGCAAGGCTTATCTAAGCAGAAATCATAAATGAAAAGATTACTAGTTTTGAATGCATAAAACAATTGTACATCAGAAAAACATCATAAACAAAATAAAAAGTAAATGACACACTGGGGTAATATTTGTATTCTATTTGACAGATGACTAGTTAGGTCATTAATATGTAAAGAGTCCTATAAACCAATAACAAAAAGACAAAAATTCAATAGAAAACTAATCAAGAATGTGAAGAAATAATTCATCAAAGATGAACTATAAATTATTAAAAAACAAATAATAAGTTAAATGTTATTAGTGTTTAAAGAAAATTAAAAAAATATGATGTCATTTTCTCCCTAATTGGCAAAGGATGTTTTAAAAAAAATACTGTCTATAGAGTTAAGGAAGTTTTCGGGAAACAGGCACCCTTACATGCTACTGATAAAGAAATTTAATCAGTACATATCAAATCATTAGAAGGTTATATGCCCTGTGCCTTAGCAATTACTAGCCCTTTATCATAAGGAAATATTCAGTGATGTATGCTAATATACACCATACCAAAGAATTTTTAATCAAATGGGGAAATATTTATGATACCTCATACTATAAAAGAAGATGTCAAAATTGTATGCTATCTGAACATAAACTAGTTGAAAGATATACACAGGTGCTTTGAAAAATATTAAAGTGTTAATGGAAATTTCTATATATTTTCCCCATTTTTCAAAAAGCACAGTTTACTTTTATAGTAAGAGAAAAAGAGTATTGAAAATGGAGTCTACTCCTTTAAGAATATTTCCATGAGAACAATTAAAGAAGTACAGCTATTGGGACTGAAAGTGACCTTTAAGATTTTTAGTTCAAACTCCCATTCTGCTCACTGGAAGCTCATTCAGCACTTCTACTTATAGTATAATTAATATGCTTTGAGATTGCTCTTATATATATAACTATATATAACTTATTTATATATATAGCTATTTTCCTAGTGTTTCCAGAGGAGGGTCACACAAATATAAGGCCTATCTGGACAGGTAAAGACACAGTGTTCTAAGGAGAGAGAAAAGAGCGGCTGGCTATTTTAAGTCTCTGCTCTCTGGCAGAGAATTCTGGCCATGCTTTTTCAGGTTGATTAACAGCCTGCTAAACATCCTCTACCAGGAGATGGCTTCTCGGGCAGCCATGAGAATTCCCTTGCAGACTTACAACCAGAGAGAACTCAGTGGCCCAAGTCCCCAGCTGCTGCAGTCTGAAACCCATGACTGTGTTTATACAGAGGTCATACTTCCCAGAGCTGCGCCCAGTCAATGGCTGAGTGCAGCAAGGTGACTGGCGATCCTTTCCTGGGAAACACAAGCTCTTCTGCCCCTCTGACAGCAAGTTTTGTCCCCAGGACTCTCCGCCCTTTGCTGAATCTTCCTCAAACTGTTCGGCAACCTAGAACTCCTCTGTGTTTTATTTTTTAGCAGCCCTGTGTGGCATGTGGGACTCTAGTTCCCCAAGCGGGGATCAAACCTGTGCCCCCTGCATCGGGAGTGTGGAGTCTTAACCACTGGACCCCCCCAGGGAAGTCCTCACTTAGAACACTTCTACCCAATCTTCTCTCCCTCCCTCCTTCACTGCTGCTCAGACTTGCCCTCCCAGCCTCCTCTGGGTTTCTCCCTACTTTTTCCTCACACAAGCAGTCTCCCTAATAAAATTTTGCATATTTAATCCCATCTTGGCATTTACTTGCTCAGAGGACTCAAACAAACATAACTTTTGAAATCCTAGATCTTGCTGCCCGCTTCAACTTCTAATGTCAGCAACTAATTCAGATTTAAAACATGGACAGGTCGGTGTTAGTTTGTGGAATATACGTTTGTAAATAGCACTCTCCACTGTATTTAACTCCTTTACAGGCAGACAAAATACAGTGACAAGCTAATTAGCATTAGTAAGAGAGTTAATAAAATCATAAAAGCTTCCATGTTGTCTTTTTTTTTTTGATAAGGGGAGGGGTGGTGTCATATGTTCTTCGAAGCCTAGGTCAGCCTGTTTTAGAAATACTAAAACCATGTGGTTTCAGACTATGGTTTCTTCACGTCTCTCTCTTTGAGCACTTATAGTTGCATTGTTACTTCACATTTTCCTGAGGAACTAGAGCTAGATAGGGCACAACACCTTTAAAAGCTTGACATCGCCATTGCTAACAGAATCCATGGGGCAGAAAATGCTTATTTAAATGTGGTCACATCAAAGTCCTTCTCACTCTCAGCTACAATAGAGCTTCAACCTTTTGTTGCAGAGACAGCCTGTCAGGAAATCACCTTGCAATGCGCTGTTACGGTTGGACGGCTGTAACCCCCACCCCCGAGGTTCAGAAGTGGCCAACGAGCTGGGGATGAGCCCTCCGCGGTGTCACTTCCTGTGAGGCTGGAGGGAGATGCATCCTTTGGGTGACTGTGATCAGCGGGCTCTGACACCCGTGACGTGCTAGCTCCCTTACCAGCACCATGAACATTCTGGAGTGCGATCCTGTACGTCACCCAGGTTGACCACCGTACTGCTACAGGTAGGAGATCCAGTGCTGACCCTGTAGATCTGGGCTCCGCGTGAGTGCAGCCACCATTGCCACTGGAGGTCGTGCCTCTGAAGACAGACACAACACAGTGACAACCTTCCGTGAGAAGCCCCAGTGTCCCCTCCACCACTGGGATTGACCTGCTGTCACCCTCTCTCAGGTCTAAGCAGAAGAAGCCATAAAGCTGATCAACAGAAGATTCAAGATTTCGAGCCGGGGTTTTCTTTTCTTTTTTAAAAAATTTTGGCCGTGCTAGGACTTTGTTGTGGCACATGGAATTCTCTAGTTGAAGCATGGGCTTAGTTGCATGCCCACATGAAACTTAGTTCCCTAACCAGGCATTGAACCTGCATCCCGTGCATTGAAAGGCAGAGTCTTAATCACTGGAGCACCAGGGAAGTCCCTAACCCAAGATTTTCTGATTCTAGGGCTATGATTCTACCACAGTGTTCAGTGGATGAGGAGCCAGAGGTTGTGCTTAGTCGCTCAGTCATGTCCAACTCTTTGTGACCCCATGGACTGTAGCCCACCAGGCTCCTCTGTCCATGGGCTTTCCCAGGTGAGAATACTGGAGTGGGTTGTCATTCCCTTTTCCAGAGGATCTTCCCGACCCAGGGATCGAACCTGGGCCTCCTGCATTGTAAGTACATTCTTTACCATCTGAGCTACAGGGAAGTTCCTGGCCTGCAAAGATTGCCTGTGCTGCTCACTGCTCTGCCACCTGTTTCCCCATAGCCTTCAAGCTGATTTAGATTCAACCAGACTTGGCCACTGGTATGGAGGTTGAATAGCAAAGACTGCCACAGTTTGCATGTATTGAGGCTTCCTGGGTCCAGGCCCAGTTCTGAGGGTTTGATCTGAATTATTTCCATTTGATCCTCACTGCATCTCCATGGGGAGGGTGCCATTACATTATACTCACTCAACAAATAGGGAAGCACACGGAAGCTCGTGAAGTTTAGGTCCTTATTCAAAGTCACAAAGCTCCAGATTTTAACTTGGGCTTAAGGTATTTTACATTTTTTTATTATCCCGTATTCTTGCAGATGGGATTGGAGGTTGGTATTGTCAACAGTGATAAATCATAGAAGATACTTTTATAAGGAGAAATGATGCTAGCGAAGGAAGAGTGATTCAGGCTCCACTAAACCTTGTCACCACAGGAGCCAATACATCTAGGGCTAGTCTTGTGTTGGAGGCTAATTTAATTTAGATTGTTAACTATAGATTAGGGTAATATTTTACTGGATTACCCCTGCTTGGGTCATTCATCACTCCTCCCTTTCTCACACCTGTCCAATAAGAACTTAGTCTCCTCAAATTTGTCCTCCTTCTCTGCTCTCATCGCTGTTCCTCTCTTCAGGTCCTCATCATCTCTTGCTGGATGTGGAAGTAGGGCATTCAGTAAGGACATGGGAAACTAGAATTCTGTGCATTGCTAGTGAGAATGTAAAATGGTATAACTGCAGTGAAAAATAGCCTGATGATTCCTGAAAAAGTTAAAATTAGAATTACCGTTTGATTCAGCAATTTTACTTCTAGGTATATACCCCCCAGGGATCCCCCAGTGGCTCCACTGACTCAACACTTCTTCCTCTGTCTGTCTGTTTTTTCTCTACACTGTCAGCAGAATCCTGTTGCTTTCACTTCCTAAATGTCTTCTTTTCAGTTTCTTCTCTGTTCCAGCTCAGACCCTACCACGGAGAGTGTGGCCATCTAGCCTGTCTCCCTGTCTCTGGACCTCACTCGGCTTCAACCCACCCTCCACATACCAATTGAAAGATATCAATTCTCTGCATAAAATTATTTACTGCCTTTTGGTGCATCAAAGGATATTATAAAAAATGTGAAAAGGCAACTCACAGAATGAGGGAAAATATTTGTAAACTACATATCTGACAAGCAATTAACATTGCATATAGACAACATTACATAGATTCTATATGCAATTGCATATGGAATTCATAAAGAGCTCCTATAATCCTACAACAAAAAAGCAAACAACTCAATTCAAAAATAGGCAAAGAATTTGAATGACATTTCTATAAAGATTATATGCAAATAGCCCACTAGCTCATGAAAAGATGCTCAACATCACCAATCCTTAGGGAAAAACAACTCAAAATCACAGTGAGATACTGCTTCACACCCCTTAGGATGGCTATTATTAAAAAACAAAAACAAAGGGGAAGATGTGGAGATGCTCAAATTGCTGTTGAGAATGTAAATTGTATAGCTGTTATGAAAAATACTCTGATGAGTCCTGAAAAAGTTCAACATAGAATTACCATATGATCCAGAAATTTGGGTCTTCCCAGGTGGTGCTAGTGGTAAAGAATCCACCTGCCAATGCAGGAGATGCAAAAGATATGGATCTCATCTTCCCTGGGTCAGAAAGATCCCCTGAAAAAGGAAATAGCAATCCACTCCAGTATTCTTGCCTGGGAAATCCCATGGATAGAGGAGCCTGGCAGGCTACAGTCCATAGAGTTGCAAAAGTCAGACACAACATAACAACTAAAGAACAGCAACAACATATCCCACAGATTGAAAGCAGGAACTGAAACAAACACTTGCATATGGATGTTTAGAGTAGCCTTCTTCACAATAGTCAAAAGTGGAAAGGGCGCTGCAAGTCACTCGGTCGTGTCCGACTCTTTGTGACCCCATAGACTATACAGTCCATGGAATTCTCCAGGCCAGAATACTGGAGTGGGCAGCCTTTCCCTTTTCCAGGGGATCTTCCCAACCCAGGGATTGAACCCGGGGCTCCTGTATTGCAGGCGGATTCTTTACCAGCTGGACCACAAAGGAAGCCCAAGAATACTGGAGTAGGTAGCATATCCATTCTCCAGGGGATCTTCCCGACCAGGAATTAAACCAGGGTCTCCTGCATTGCAGGCAGATTCTTTACCAACTGAGCTATCAGGGAAGCCCCCCAAACAACCCATTTGTCATCAACAGATGAATGCATTAAAAAGAGTATCTGTGTGTATGTGTAGAGAGATATACAGATACAGACATGTAAAATTCAACCTTAAAAATGAAATTCTGATACATGCCAGAAATGGATGAACCTTAAAAATATTATGCTGTGTGAACTAGCACAAAAGGACAAATAGTGCATGATTCCACCTATATGAGTTTCTTAGAATAGGTAAATTCATAGAGATTGAAAAAAGAGTATTGGTTGAAAGTAGAACAGAGGCTGGTGGTGGGCAGGGAAAGTGGCGGAATGTATGCTTAATGAGAAGAGTTTCTGTTTGGGATGATGAAAAGTTCTGTAAATGGATAGTGGTGATGTACATACAACATTGTGAATGTACTTAATGCCACTGAATTGCACACTTAAAAATAATATAGTGTCAAATTTTATGCTATGTATATTTTACTACAATGAAAATATTATTTACTGTCAACAGGATAAAGTCTAGAATCCTTTGCATGGCCAATAAGACCTTCCATGTCCTCACCTCCATTAATACTTTCAGGTTCATCTGCCACATATCTCCCTGACTATGATAAGGCATTTGAACTACCTTCCTGTCACCATGGACTTCCATGCCATCCTCCTTCCTTCAAATCTCAGCTCAGGCTTTCTCTTCCAGGAAGTCCCTCCAACTTGACTCCTCAAGCTTAACTCGGCTCCCTGTATCTGTTCTTTCCATATTACTTAAACAGATGAACTCACACTCATCCCTCAAGGTGGAAATTCTCTGTAGTCCCTCTGTGAAGCTCTCCTTTCCTTTCTCAGGCAGGGTTGCTTCTCCCAGGATCATGTTCCTGAATCTCTCAATGCTCTTTTCCCCTCGTGGAAATTATTTCTTTGTCTGTCTTCTCTCTCACTAGCTTGAGAGTTTCTCAAGGGAGGAGACTCCAGGACCTCAACATGCCCCAGTGTAGTGGAGTGAAAGGCCCATTCAGAAAGCCTTGCTGGATGAACGCCTATTTCTGAATGGCTACATCTCAAGTCCACTGCTTTTGATTTTGGACTTAGGAAGAAAAAGCATTTGTTCTCTAGGGAAATAGAGGAAAGATTTTCTATACTTTTCCCATCAAAGACACAGAAAGTCTTATTTTCAACCTATAAGAATGTACACTCTTTAAGACATCCTGGCTTTGTTTGATTTTGGTTTTGGTTGGTTGAGTCTCTTTAGCCCTAAGGATATACCGTGAAGACTGGAAGTTATCATTACTTCTAGCTTTACAAATAAGAAAATACTAGGGAAATAAAAAAAAAGGAAAGACAACTTTTAATAACTTTAAGAAAATGTGGTTATTTAAAAAGGGATATTTTGGGGCTTCCCTGGTGATCCAGTAGTTGGGACTTTGCGCCTCCCCTGCAGGGGATGCCTGTTCGATTCTTGGTTGAGCAACTAAGATCCCACATACCAAGTCTCACTGCCAAATAATAAAATAAAAACTATTATTTGTTATTAAAAAGGGAAGGGGGATATTTTGCTCAAACCATGTAATATAGGCCTACATAATGCCATTTTTCACATTTTTATGCTGACTTCTATTAGCCCAGCTCTGCCTTCCTAATATAAATTTTTATGTCATCACTCACTACTTACTGTTTTCAGTTGTCCCTACCAGAATCAAATATTTACCTTTAGCCAAAGTCATTTTTAAATAGAGACTTCCATGAAGGTCTAATATAGGGAGAATAATAAGTAAATAAGATTCTGCATACCTATCACACCAGGCACTGCCCTCTACACTACTTTATCCACCTGTATTAGTCTGCGAGGGCTGCTGAAAACAAAGATCTACCACTAGAGTAGCCTAAGCAACAAAACTGTGTTGTCTCACAGTTGTGGAGGCTGAGAAGTCCAGGATCGAGGTGTTGACTGGGTTGTCTCCTCCTGAGAGCTGTGAGAAGCATCTCCTCCGTCGTCTGGTGGTTTCCTGGCATTCTTTGGTATTTCTCAGCATCTCAAACCTTTGCCCTGGCTGTTGTCTTCATCTTCACATGGTGTGTGTCTGTCTTCAGACATCCCCTTTTTATCTACTTATTTTTTAAAAAATCCTTTTATTTATTTGTTTAATTTTGACTGCACCATGCAACTTGAGGGCTCTTAGTCCCCAGCCAGAGACCGAACTCAGATCCCGGGCAGTCTAAGTGCAGAGTCCTAACCACCAGACCACCAAGCAATTCCCAAATTTCCCCTTTTTATTATAACACCAGTCATGTTGCTTTAGGGGCCCACCCTACTTTAGTACAAACTAATCATAACTAATTATATCTGTAAGGACCCTAATTCCAAATCAGGTCACATTCTGAGGCGCTGTGGGTTAGGACTTCAAATACGAATTTCAGGGTCACAATTCAACCCAAAATACCACTTCCTTTAACCTTTCCAATAACTCATTAAAAAATTTGTTAAGCCTTCTCTGCCACCGGCCCAGGTTGGATGCATGAGACAAGTGCTCAGGGCTGGTGCACTGGGAAGACCCAGAGGGATGGGATGGGGAGGGAGGTGGGAGGGGGGATCGGGATGGGGAATACATGTAAATCCATGGCCGATTCATGTCAATGTATGGTAAAAACCACTACAATATTGTAAAGTAATTAGCCTCCAACTAATAAAAATAAATGAAAAAAAAAAAAAAGACTTCTCTGGTGGTCCCCTGGTTAAGGATCCATCTTCCAGTGCAGGGGACTTGGGTTCGATCCCTGGTGAGCGAACTAAGATCCCACATGGTAATGGGCAATGGAGCCCACGTGCTACAACTAACACCCGAATCAACCAAATAAATAAATACTTTTTTAAAAAATTGTCATTTCACAGATGAAACTGAGGGTTGGGGAGTTAAACAACAAACTCAAAGTAGGACAACCAGTGGGTTTGCAAAGTTGAGATTCAAAACATGGTCTGTTTGATTCCAAACTCCAGTCCTTTCTCATCATATAAGCGAAAGACCTCTATTTACAAGTCTCTACCTTATTTCTTTTAGGCTCGGTAAATACTTGTCAGCTTATTGAGCCTGGGCCTTTTCACTGTTACATAATAAGTTAGTTCCATTTCCAAATATTTACTGAGTACCTACTACTGTAAGTATTACAGGCACTGGGTTCAAAGATGACTTGAAACATAGACCAGGGCTCAAGGCACTTAAAATTTAATGGGAGAGACAGATATATAAGCAAGTCACTATTTCATAGGGAAATGTCAAGTGTTAGGTAGAGATTCAAGCAACTAACTCTGCTGTGGGGGGATTAGTACTAATCGTGGGATTCAGCTAATAATTTTGGTATCGTTGCACAGGTGACAAGCGACTACAGGAGGCACATTTAACCCACAGCTTTTCTTTGCTTCAGCATGTTCTCCTCCTTCATGGGACTATTGGAGAAGTGTTATCCACTGAGGAATTAACTTCTGAAGCAACATGAACTTCAGAGAAGACTGATCCTAGCATGATGCTCTTCTTTCTCCATTGAGGTCATTCAGTCTCTCTCAGGGGGGAGGATCTGGTTCTGGAGAGATTTAATCATTTTATTTTATTTTATTTTGGCTTGCTAAGTCTTTGTTTGTTGCTTTTCTCTAGTTTCTGGGAGCGGGGGTTACTCTCAAGTTGTGGTGTGCAGGCTTCTCATTGCTGTGGTTTCTCTTGAGCACGAGTTCTAGGGCATGTGGGCTTCAGTAGCCGAGGCTCCCGGGCTCTAGAGCACAGGTTCAAAAGTCGTGGTGCTCGAGGTTAGTTGCTCCGTGGCGTGTGGGACCTTCCTGGACCAGAGACCAAACCCATGCCGTCTGCCTTGGCAGGCAGGTTCTTTATCACTGAGCCACCAGGGAAGCCCCTGGAGACATTTCATTTTAGCATGAAGTGACTCCCTTCTTTGAGACAGATGATGATGTTTCCACAAGGATTTAGGAGGACTCTTTCTGCCCAGGCTCACCCTGAATGTCACAAATCTGCCCTTCCCTGGGGGAAGGTACCCTGGATGTTGAACAAAGTCCATCTTTACCCCAGATCCCAAAGTCAGTCTGCCGAATGCAACATTTCCAGCAAAGGCTCTTCTTCAAAGCACTGTTATATACAGTCCCTTGCCTTTGAAGTTATCCAATAAACTAATTACTGCAGAACTGACAGGACTGCAGAGCCCTCTTAAAATGCACACACACACAGCCCTATGTGTCAGAAACTCTTAATGAGTAATGATGGAGTTCTTTGGACTTCAAAGAAAGATCTGCTTGCAGACATGAAAATATCTGCTTTTTAAAATATATTCACAGGATCTGACCACTTAAACTCTGAAATTTCCGGGGAGAACAAGCATGAGAATCTGAGCAAGAAAGAAGGAGAGAGGAGGCACCTCATTCTTAAAAAGGGAGCTACACTACTTACACTCTCTGGTTTTAACTAGATGTGGCAGAAAAAGGCTTGTTAGGACTTGAGTTTCTATCTCAAAAATGGAGCCTCAAATATCTTCAAGTCTCTAAATGCTCCATGACATGCCATTGGCAAATAATTAGAGTTTATTCATGCATTTATCCAAAAAACATATATTGAAAGTCTGCTATGTGTAGAGTATATAGAGAAGGTTTTGAGGAGCTCAAACTGGTTGGTTATGGTAATGCCCAGTGTCAAGTTAACAACAGCAACAACTTAAAAATTTCCAGCAGTGATTTATTAAGGACCATCTTTCCTTGTATCTGTGTCTGATGTGAACGGCACTATCATTCTTCCTTAGGCTGATGAAATATTAAAGTTAATGGCTCACTCATGTCTTCATGAATAAGTGGCAAATTTCTTAGGGAGACATAGCCTGGTGTTGGAGATAGCTACATCTGTAAGGGAAGAAACTACGAAAGGAATGAGTAAAAAAATTTTCCTCCCAACAGAAAAATCCCCAGTACTAAGATACATGTTTTTGGAGTAAGCAAGTACTTAGTATAAGATTCTTTCACATCTGATTATATGGCTAACACAGATGTATTTCTTGGGATCTTTTTGGTTGTAAGAACAGATAATCCACCCAAAGTGGTTTTTATAACAAGGATGTTCATAATCTCATGTAATAATGAAATATGGAAGTCAGGTGGTACCCAGGTCTTCAATTCAGCAACTCAAGGAGTTTATGGGGGGATACAGATTCTTCCCTTCTTCCTATCATGCCATTTTCACTGTGTTGGCGTTTGGCTCCAGACATACTCTCTCACGGTTCCAAGATGGTTACAGTAGCTCTAAGCTTCATAGCCTCATAAATCACCACCCAGTGGCCTAACAAGAAGCATCAACCCTTTTGAACAACAAGATCTTCCCAAAAGCTCCTTCTACTCTCATAATTGGCCAGCATTTTAAATCACATGCTTGTTCCTAAACCAATCATTGGCAAAGGAAACTGAATTACCACAGTTTATCTAAACCATCAAGATTGAACCCCAGGGGCTGGAGAGGAAGCCAGCATCCTCTGAAAAATATGACTCTCTGATTCCTGAGCAAAACGGAAATACCTACAGCAAAGAAGACAAGGCAGTAGTTGGTGGTAGGATGGAATGGATATAAGGTAAGCAGCTGGAAGGACCAATACAGCAGAATTTGAAAGCAGAAGTACTTCCAGACAAGGAGCAATTCCATCAAAGACCTTCTCTGATGAGCAACTGGGCTCGACCTTGCTTCACAGATGAGCTTCTCTTACAGGAATGAGTTTTGCTGATCTTGAGGAGAGCTGCTAAGGACACCCTGTGCTGTATATTCTGCTGGTTCATATTACACCACCTTGACCTGAAGCCAAATTATGCATGAGAGTTCTAAAATGGTTTATGGCTAGGGTAGGCTAGCTGATGTCATTTGTCAAATGTGGCACTCTAGAATTATCTTACCAATATAAAACCAGGCAAAAGCTTTCCCACAGAATATTTATAGGAAAATGTGCTTTTCGAAATAAGGATGAAACACCCTAGAACTTACTCCATGTGGAATAGTGGAATAACAGACCCAGTTCCTTGCAGTTATGGTGAGGGGAGTGACCAGGTTTAAACTCAGGGAAAAAGGAAATATGAAAGGTGCTTTTTGAGCTGCTCCTTCCTTGTAAAACTGAAATAATGAGCTTCTTAATGGACAAATTTGAAATGGACAAATTTGCTTTTTATATGCAAAGGCAGATAAATTAATACACTTTAAAAAATACGCTTAATGTTCCGAACTTACTGCTTCATGCATTATATGAATAACTATATTTTGATCAGTGGATTACTGTGAGTTTCCTCTGTGAAGTTATCAAAGAGATCTGAGTACTGGCTACCTTGGTGATAACATTAGCATTAAAGCTTACTTTCCAGATACAAAAGCTACCCCTCAAGTTTATACCAGGGGTTCCCAGCTCTGGTTACACACCGAATCACCTGCAGCGCTTTCAACACTTATGCCTCAGTCCCATTCCCAGAGGTTTTGATTTGACAGGAAGCCCAGGTACTGACTTTTTAATATTTTAAAGCTCTCCAAGTGATTCTAATGTGCAGCCAAGTTTAAACTACTACATCAAAATCACCTGGAGGGTTTTTTTATTTTCTATTTTTTGCTGTGACTTGAAACACTTTAATATGATAACTAGAATTATAACTGACAGCATTTTACCAGGACATATCAGGTTTTCATGGATATCACATAATTTGTAGGATATGTATATTAGTAATTGAAGGAGTCTTTGGGCCTAGAAAAGAAAACAACAGTCTCAAAGGCCGTTGCTGAATCATCTAACTTCGGAGAAAACAAAACCGGACTTTAGCTCCCGCCCTGAGGCTCCGGGACAGTTGTATCTATCTGGGACTTATCACCCCCTGCCCAACTACAAATGCCATCTCTCTCTCCTTCTTTTCTGCCTCGGCCCGAACTATTCCTTACAGTAACATCCAACATATAATATAACTTGGGAAGATTCATCACTCCTTCTGACAGCACTTCCTGTGTAGTTAACATGTCAAATGAACTCAGGTTGTTTAATATCTCTCTTTGGGGGGTCTCAGGGGGCCTCTGAAGCATCCCAAAGTTGCTGCTGCTGCTGTCGCTTCAGTCATGTCCGACTCTGTGTGACCCCATAGACGGCAGCCCACCAGGCTCCCCTGTTCCTGGGATTCTCCAGGCAAGAACACTGGAGTGGGTTGCCATTTCCTTCTCCAATGCTTGAAAGTGAAAAGGGAAAGTGAAGTCGCTCAGTCCGACTCTTAGCGACCCCATGGACTGCAGCCCACCAGACCCCTCCGTCCATGGGATTTTCCAGGCAAGAGCAGTGGAGTGGGTTGCTATTGCCTTCTCCGTGGAGGGTTTTTTTTTTTTTTTTTTTTTTTTTAAAAACACAGATTGCTTGAGCAAACTTCAGAGTTTCTGATCCAGTAGGTTTGGGGTGGGACCCCAAATTTGCTTTAACAAGTTCCCAGAAGATGCTGACATCTCTGCTTGGAGGGGCACACTTTAAGAACTCTCACTCGAGAGCACTACTCAGCGAACCCTGAAACTCATATAGGTCGTAAGTCCATTTAGATGATCTGGCTAGAAGTTTGTTTTTGTGTGACCCATGAGCTAAGAATGGTTTTACATTTTTAAAAGAGTTGTAAAGAAGCAAAAACGAAATAGCAACAATAAAAACAAAAAGGAATATGCCACAAAGACAGCTGTGGCCCGCAGAGCCTAAAATATTCAATATTTGGCCTTTCACAGAAAATGTTTGCTGACTCCTACTCTAGAGGATCTTGGAGTCTGATGGAAAAAAGCAAGACTCCTAAAAGACAAGAGAAACACTTTGATGGGAGAAATGGTTCCAGAGGCATGGGGGAAACTCTGAACAGCTGAAAGACTATTAACCCCCTACTGTGCCAGGAGAATGTGAGAATTTCATTTATCCGAACAACAATGCTATTATCACTCTTGTTTTATAGATCAGGAAATTGAAGCTCAAGAGATACTAACTTACTAGTATACAAAGTTAGTAGATGATAGAAATATGAATCAAAGATTTCTGTCAACTACATTATGTCCTAGAAAAAGCTTAGGATTCTGATTAGAAATGGATGTTTTCCAGAGTGACTCTAAAAACATTTTTTTTTGTTGTTTAATTGCTAAGTTGTGTCCTACTCTTTGAGACCCCATGGACTGCAGCCTGCCAGGCTCCTCTGTCCATAGCATTTCCCAGGCAAGAATATTGGAGTGGGTTACCATCTATTTTTCTAGATCTTCCCAACCCAAGGAGTGAACCCACATCTCTTACATTGGCAGGTAGGTTCTTTACCACTGAGCCACCAGGGAAGCCTCTAAAAATATAATAAGCACCAAAAACATCTCTTCTTTCCTCAGCAGGTCAGTTCAATTGTTACTGTGTTTTAGGCATGGTGCTACAAAAATACATGCTCTATTATCTCTGCCCTCAAGGAACTTAGAGTCTAGTAGGAAAAACAGACATGGGATGAAACCCCATGAAAAGTTGGAAAAGGATTTAAAGAACAGAGCTGTCGAGCCAGCTTCGCAGGGTGGAGGTCCTTTAAGGATGCTTGTGCCCTAGATGGACAAAGCCCGGGAAGGTTTCCGAGGAGAGCAGACAGCATTGATCTTCCAGTATAGGCAAGTCTCAAATGGAAGGATTTTACTAGCTTGCAGAATCTTCCTGCAGACCACAGAGCTTACTGTTGCCTTAGCCTCTGGCTGTGTGAACGAGACAACTGGGCAACTACCAGAGAAGAGGCCCCCGGCTCGACAGGCTAGGAACAGCCACTGACCACAGTGGTTAGTGTGTGACAGGAAATACTGGTCCAATTTCAGCGAAACGAGAAACTTTCAACTCTATTTCATGGTTTTAGGCAGTCATTTCCAAGCAGAGTTATTAAAAGAAGGGTTTTTTAAAAAATTAATGATTAGTCTGTTGGATGAGGAGATTTGTAAGTGAACATGTGGTAATGATCCAAGGATTGGGTTTCCTGCAGCCACTTTTGGCCAGAACATTCTGAAACCACCCATTTTATTACATGTGTGATTTGTCATGCCGAGTTGAAGAAGCAAGCAGGATTCAGCTTTGTTCCTTGATCTCAGTTTCATGAGACTAATAGTTTCATTTCTCATTTGAATTTGTTTGTAAGGGTCAAGGGGCAGATGGAAGCACTAGGCAAGAAATGCTTTTCTAATTGACCACCACTGTGTTCTGAGGTTTTCTCATGTGTGTGTGCTCTTGTCATGTACAACTCTTTGGGACCCCATGAACTGTAGCTGCCAGGTTCCTCTGTCCACGGGATTTCCCAGGCAGGAATACTGGAGTGGGTTGCCATTTCCTCCTCCAGGGGATTGTCCTGACCCAAGGATCAAACCCACATCTCTTGCATCACAGACGTGAATTCTTTACCACTGAGCCACCTGAGGCTACGGAGATGAATGACATAGAGATTTGTGCACAAGGAATTCACAGCATTGGGAGGGAGGGGAGAAGGGCATATGAAGAGATTATCTCAGTACAGGAGTGTGAATGCTGATATTAAGGAAGGAGAAGCTAGAAAAGGAACCCCTAACCATCCGTCAGGATTTAAAAAGGTTCCTGGGTGGGACTGTACTGGGCAGAAAGTTTGCCTCTAAAGTCTGTGGAGGATCCTTTGACTATTTCTTTGGGACCGACTGTCTACTTTTCTTACTGCAAACAACACATCTGACTAATGAGATCTGACCTGACCTTTAGTAACTTAGGTATATAGCCTTGGAGAAATTTTATCATCCATCACTGAAGTACACCTACCCCTGGGGAAATAAGTTGAGAACAACGTCAGAGCCTGAAACATAAGAACGCAGAGCTAAGGGGATGTACTGGAAGATAACTTATCTAGAAGGAGGTGAAGGGTTATATGAAAGCATTCTAGAATTTTCCATTTAGATCAAGCATTCCATTTTTTACTCCACATGGTATGGTATCTTTTAAAACTTGGGAGAACAATACGTGTTCATTCTCAAAATTTTTGGAAAATAAAGAAGTAAGAAGAAGAAAAAATCAGTTATATTAGTACCACAGAGAATTAATCTTTTGGTATATTTGCTTCTAAACTTTCTCTGTGCATATACAGATATATGCTATGCTTAGCCACTCAGTCCTGTCTGACTCTTTGAGACCCCATGGACTGTAGCCTGCCAGGCTCCTCTGTCCTTGGGGATTCTCCAGGCAAGAATACTAGAGTGGGTTGCCACGACCTCCTCCAGAAGATCTTTCCAACCCATGGATTGAACCCAGGTCCCCGTCATTGCAGGCAGATTCTTTACCAGCTGAGCCACCAGGGAAGCCCAAGAATACTGGAGTGGGTAGTCTATCCCTTCTCCAGGGGATCTTCCCGATTCAGGAATCAAACCGGGTTCTCCTGCATTGCAGGCTGCTTCTTTACCAGCTGAACTACCAGGGAAGCACTATACATACAGATATACAGGTTCAGATCATTGAAATGACACTATATACACCTATGCACAGTTTTTTTCTGATCATTTCATATTATTTCACACTAATTTTTTCATGATTTCACAATTTCATCACGACAATTTTATCCATGACAAGGTTTAATTACATTAACCATACCCTTCTTTTTAGACATCTAAATTTTTTCCTAGTTTTTGGCCATTGTAAATAGCATGATAAAAAATAATATTATACATACAACCTTGTCCTGGTTTGCCTGGAAACTTCAAAGTTTTTTTTGGCACATATTGCCAAAATGCTTTCCAGAAAATTGATACCTTTGCCAGTATTAAGTATTATAATTCTTGAAATATGTACAAAAGTAACAGGTCAGATTGAGTATCTCATTTTAATTTCCATTTATTACTGTAGTGCTGACCATTATAAAATGTTTTTCATAGCTATGTTTACTTTTTATTCTTAAAAGTGTCAGTGTCTTTTGCCAATCTTTCGGTTGAGAAATCACTTTTCTCATTAATTGTATAAATACTTTACAAATGAAGGCTATTAAATCTTTACATATTAATGAAAATAGTCTTGCTTTTTGGGTTTAGATTGTTTCATGTGCAGAACTTTTACACAATAAAACCTATAATTTTTTCTTAATGTTTTTATGTTTAGATTCCTTTCCTAAATGTGGGCAAGATAAACACTATTCATCTAAATTTTATTTTAGTTTAAAAAATTATTTTTCATTTTCTACACTTACCTCTTAAATCCCTTTGGAATTTCGTTTGGTTTATGGTTTGCGGTAAGGATCATGTACATATTACTGAGAAAATATTCAAAGAGAAGGCAGTGTTCCAAGCTCGGGAAGTGTTGTTCACTCTCTGTGAGCAAAATTCAGATTGTCGGGTCCCACCCACAAGAAAGAATCAAACAGCACAAAAAAATCAGAATTAACAGCCAAAGTTATACTGATCTGAAAATGCGAATTCATTATTAGTTAAATCCAAATTGTTTACTAGATAAACTCTCTCAAAACCTAGAGCATGTGGAAAAAAATAATATAAGAGGGCCCTTGATATTTATTTATTCAATGCAAATTTATTGATCACCTCCATGAACCAGGGAACTGTTCTTGATTGGGAAGTGACTGGAATTACAACTGCTATGCCTGAAGACATCGCACCCATATATGCTACAGTATGGAGTAGAAAAGCATTGTCAACTTAATATGTTTCATATGTTTGCAAGATGCAATTCTTCTAAAATATAACTAATTCAGAAATGCCTTATTATAGAACATAGCAATGTTATGAGGGAATGCAATGACTGAAGTTTCTGGCAAACAAAAAATTACTTAAAAGAGAGAGGAGAAGAATAATATTTTATCAGGGCTTACCCAAGGATGATACTAGATTTTGGTATTATGGTCACTAGAAAGTGATACTATGTAGTGAGTTGGCAAAGTTGTATTATATAGTGGCTTGGCGGTAATTTCCCAAATGTAGAAAATATTCTGCAAAACCATCAAATTCTCTTTGGGACTATCTACCCACACTTCTCAGTTGTTGAGGTTCTTTTTTTGGTATCAAATTAGAAACACATTATCTTGACCCACTGTGAAACAGCCCTCATTGAATTATGCCTGAGGCCTGCGCCCTTGGCATTTACTGAGGGATAGCCTTATAAAGTTCATTGCTGCATGTGTCACAGAAGTAAGAACATTGTCTAACAACTCACTCATCCCTCATGTGACATTCCACCCAAAAACTTCCTCCCTCCCTTCCTCCCTTCCCTCCTCCCTTCTTTCATTTTGTTTAAGCTTCTGAATCCAGTTAATTTACATTAAGTTCTAATGACATTAACCACAGAAAGCCAGGCCCTTCTCCTGGTCTGGGCTTCTTATTCTTTTTATAATTCCTTAGTTTTAATTTATTTTCACTTGTGTTGTTTTATTTCCTATTTGTATTTCTTTTGGTAATAGGTCATTCATTCTGATTCTATTCTTACAAAATAATATTCTGATAAATGATTACTTCCTAGGTATTTTTTTTAATTTTGATTTTATTTATTTTTACTGGTGTATAGTTGGTTTACAATATTATAGGAGTTTAAGGTGTACAACATAGTGGTTCAATTTTTAAAGGTCATACTCCATTTATGGTTATTATGAAATATTGGCTATATTTTCTTGTGGTGTATTCATTTTATGCATAGTAGTTCTGAGGCCTTAGTCTTCCTCTTATCTTGCCCTTCCTCCTTTCTCTCTTTCCACTGGTAATCACTGTTTTGTTCTCTGCATCTGTGAGTCTGTTTCTTTTGTGTTATATTCACTAGTTTGTTTTATGTCTTACATTCCACATCTCCCTAGGTGTTCTGATATTAAGAAGAAAAGCAACGGCAGGAAAGTTTTACCTTGCATGCCAGCACACAGGAATGGCAGTGGTTGCCTGGAGCACTGTGTTAAGAGGGAAAGGAGATGGCTTAATTAGCAATGTCTGTCGTGAGCATGGTAGGAGAAACTGTTGGCCCTTCTATCAGGTATTTGATATCTATGTCTTAAACAGAATACATGACTATTCTGATAACAAGCAAGCATAAACAAGATAATAAATGGCTTTCTGATTTATAAATCAGTGATTTGTAAGTTTCGTTAGCCCACACCCTTTCCCCAAAGCATGACCATACCTATGTAAAATGAAAAAAACTGAGTTCTAAGCTTCCTGTAGAAATGGGCTTCTTTTCATAAATCTGACTAGCACTGGCTTCAAGAATAGGTGAAATGGGATTCTTCCTCGATCTAAAGAATCTGGCCCCTAAATCTCTTTCCCACTGGCTTTTCAATATATGAAAGTGTGCAATTAGAGATACATTACTTTAGATTCTAAAAGCTAGCTGTTATTGACTCCTAAACTAAAAGATGAGGAGTCCTATACAGCATGGGTCCCCAGCCTCTAGAATCTAAGGCCTAATGATTTGAGTTAGAGCTGACGTAATAATCATAGAAATAAAGTGCACAATAAATGTAATGCACTTGAATCATCCCCAAACAATCCCCCCACCTCTAATCTGTGGACAAATTGTCTTCTACAAAAACCAGTCCCTGGTGCCAAAAAGGCTGGGTACTGCTGCTACAGAAGAGTAACACTTGAGCTTTTACCAGAGAATTAGTTGGTTGATTGGTAGTTAAGAAGAAACTGGAGAGTGGGGATAAGTGAGATACTAGGAAGGTTTGGGATACTAGATATTCCCATTTGAATGCAGAGTTCCAAAGAATAGCAAGGAGAGATTTAAAAAAAGCCTTCCTCAGTGATCCATGCAAAGAAATAGAGGAAAACAATAGGATGGGAAAGACTAGAGATCTCTTCAAGAAAATTAGAGATTCCAAGGGAACATTTCATGCAAAGATGGGCTCAGTAAAGGACAGAAATGGTATGGACCTAACAGAAGCAGAAGATATTAAGAGGTGGCAAGAATACACAGAAGAACCGTACAAAAAAGATCTTCACGGACCCAGATAATCACGATGGTGTGATCACTCACCTAGAGCCAGACATCCTGGAATGTGAAGTCAGGTGGGCCTTAGGAAGCATCACTACAAACAAAGCTAGTGGAGGTGATGGAATTCCAGTTGAGCTATTTCAAATCCTAAAAGATGATGCTGTGAAAGTGCTGCACTCAATATGTCAGCAAATTTAGAAAACTCAGCAGTGGCCACAGGACTGGAAAAGGTCAGTTTTCATTCCAATCCCAAAGGAAGGCAATGCCAAAGAATGCTCAAACTACCACACGATTGCACTCATCTCACACGCTAGTAAAGTAATGCTCAAAATTATCCAACCCAGGCTTCAGCAATATGAGAACTGTAAACTTCCAGATGTTCAAGCTGGTTTTAGAAAAGGCAGAGGGACCAGAGATCAAATTGCCAACATCCGCTGGATCATCGAAAAAGCAAGAGAGTTCCAGAAAAACATCTGTTTCTGCTTTCTTGACTATGCCAAAGCCTTTGACTATGTGGATCACCATAAACTGTGGAAAATTCTGAAAGAGATGGGAATACCAGACTACCAGACCTGCCTCTTGAGAAACCTGTATGCAGGTCAGGAAGCAACAGTTAGAACTGGACATGGAACAACAGACTGGTTCCAAATAGGAAAAGGAGTACGTCAAGGCTGTATATTGTCACCCTGCTTATTTAACTTATATGCAGAGTACATCATGATAAACTCTGGGCTGGAAGAAGCACAAGCTGGAATCAAGATTACCGGGAGAAATATCAATTACCTCAGACACGCAGATGACACCACCCTTATGGCAGAAAGTGAAGAGGAACAAAAAAGCCTCTTGATGAAAGTGAAAGAAGAGAGTTGAAAAAGTTGGCTTACAACTCAACATTCAGAAAACTAAGATCATGGCATCTGGTCCCATTACTTCATAGGAAATAGATGGGGAAACAGTGGAAATAGTGGCTGACTATTTTTTTGGACTCCAAAATCACTGCAGATGGTGACTGCAGCCATGAAATTAAAAGACGCTTACTCCTTCGAAAGAAAGCTATGACCAACCTAGATAGCACATTAAAAAGCAGAGACATTACTTTGCCAACAAAGGTCCGTCTAGTTAAGGCTATGGTTTTTTCAGTGTTTGTGTATGGATGTGAGAGTTGGACTATAAAGAAAGCTGAGCACCGAAGAATTGATGCTTTTGAATTGTGGTGTTGGAAAAGACTCTTGAGAGTCCCTTGGGCTGCAAGGAGATCCAACCAGTCCATCCTAAAGGAGATCAGTCCTGGGTGTTCATTGGAAGGACTGATGCTGAAGCTGAAACTCCAATACTCTGGCCACCTCACGTAAAGAGTTGACTCATTGGAAAAGACCCTGATGCTGGGAGGGACGGGGGCAGGGGGAGAAGGGGATGACAGAGGATGAGATGGCTGGATGTCATCACCGACTCTGATGGACATGAGTTTGAGTAAACTTCGGGAGTTTGTGATGGACAGGGAGGCCTGGCATGCTGCGATTCATGGGGTCACAAAGAGTCAGACACAACTTTGAGACTGAACTGAACTGAGGAGGGTATGAGAAGCCAGAAGAAGCAGGTGATGGAAAGAGCTAGATTTTGCTTATTTCACAGTCTTGCCTGGCTTATTCCAGCAGCTCACTTGAAATAAGCAAAGAGTAAGCTTATAGACACATCATTATTAGCCCTAAATAATGGGGAATGCAATAATTCTCTAACAAGGAGTTAAAAGGAATATACAGGCAACCCTTAATGATCAAATACCAACTTATATTTGGATGGAGAATTCTTAAATTTCTAGTAGATAATTTGTTATTCAACTTCTCTCAAATCCAACAGACATATTTCTGAGAAGAGTTGGTTTTTTAATTGGCATAACAGGAAAAAATGGACAGTACTGCTCATGTATTTCTTTATTCACTGCATTCTGTGAATAAATTGTTCCATATTCCTTCTGTGCTTACATGGGTCTGGTACAGGGCAATGCTATTCAGGATGCAAAAGCAATGGAAGACAGTTCCTGCCTCTGACAAGGTTACATCTGGGTTGGGAGATAAGTGATTGGTACATGAAACAAATGGGGGAAAAAACTGGGGGGATAAAATCAAGTGTTAGGGTCCTAGGTTCAGCTTGCAAGTACTATAGAAATTCAGAAGCAAGGAAGATCACAGGAGGGAAGAAATCAAACAGCAGTCCCTTTGAAAGGGATTGCAAGAAGCCACTCTTCCTGTCTCAGATGTCAGCAGGAAACTCTGGCTCTTACCAGCCTGGGAAAGACTGAAAGCAACACTATGTGATATTCCACACCTGCCCTGGACCGTTCCAGCACAGCACACTCTGAGAACAGCATACTCGCCACCCAGAGAAGGAAATCAAGCATGGACTCGTGAAAGTCCTAAAATAGTTTAAAACTGAAAAAGCAAACAATTTCTATTCATGCTGTGTAAGTTCTTTGTGATGAATTATGAAATTCACTCTACTAGTCTGTGGACTGAGATTTATACCTGCCATACCCATAGACAAAGGCATGTTCATTCTTGTTCAAACTTAGGAAACTATAGCTACCATTCCATAATCTAAAATGCAGTACCTAATTTGAATGTATGAGTCAGCTGTTAGGTAGAAGGTCCCTCAGTGTGAGTTTCACCAATTGTTTTCCTCATAATTTGTCATTTTAGAAGTCAATTTCTATTTTATACCTCCATCAGGCCAGTCTCTTGGGTAGGGGAACTGAGGCAGTCATTTCAAGTCCAAGCGTGAAGGTTTTATCATTAGGCACTGTACTTTACCCCTGTTGACTAAGTATCATTGGGATGAAATTTCAAAATCTCTATCGTTAAGAGTATCTCAGAGAGTCTATGAAAGATGCTAATATTATGGACCCTTTCAAATATACTGTCTTGGTTGTACTCCCCTGAACTTCACCTTTTCAGAGATGGCTGTGGCCCTATTCCTATACAGTGATGAAAACAGTCTAAGTCCACTTGGACATCTCACCACTTTTCCTCAGTTCACGAATGAGTTCTGGAGGGTCCTGGAGGTACTAAGTTGTCACGGTCTGAGTTGGGGGTTCAACTCTGCAAACTCATCTCTCCTGGTAGGTATCTACTGACCTGTCACCACCATGGTTGGTCCTTGAAACTTGGTTCGTAAAGCCACTTTGAAAATTGTCTTCCTGGTCCTTTCTGGACTGCTGGCTCTTTCTATGACATTCCTACCTCTCTCATGCTTGGACAGCAGGAAACTTGGTGAATGAAACTGTACCCCTGACTTCCTAGGCCTCGCTGCTTCCCCAGAGCCCAAATCTTGCAGAGCCTTTCTCTGTATAAATCACTGACTATGTATGCAGTCATCGCTCCTTCCCTCCTCCACTGACTCCCAACTCCTCAGACTAGAAAACGTTTTTCTAACCTGGAGCCAAGGAAGTCCTGCATTTATTCATATTTTTTTAATGTAGACCAGTGGTTCTCAAAGCATGGTCCCTGCACTGGCAGCATCAATATTACCTAGGAACTTGTTATCATGCATAGCATCTTCCCCTTTACCCAGCGCTACTTAATCAGAAGCTCTTAGAGTAAGGTTTACTGATCCTTGTTTTAATAAGCTCTCCAGATGACTCTGATGCTAGATAAACTTTGAAAAATACTGATCTATACCATGATTTCTGTTTCTTCCCCTAGTGCAGTGGTTCTCAGTTTTTAACATATACATCAGAATCTCTGGATGTCTCGTTAAAACAGATTGCCGGGTCCACCTGCAAAATTTCTGATTCATTAGGTCTGAAGAGAGTCCTGAGACTTTGCATTTCTAACAGATTTCCAGGTGATGCTGATGCTGTTGGTCTGGGGACCACATTTCAGAGAACCCTTGCTCCATGAAGAAGTTTTAGCTCCATAATTGTCAATTCTCTTCCCAGTCTCTCCCAGTAAGATCCATCTAGTTAGTACTGCTAAAGTAACCAAATATATTCTCTAGGAATCTACTTACATGTGGTTATTTCCGATCCAAAGCCATCTCTCACAGATTTGACAAGGGCATATGCTAATGTTTTTGAAAGCCAAGAGCTGATGTTAGGCCAGCAGGGCTTAATCTTTTTCATCCCAGATTCCTCTCCAATTCAAGGGCTCCCAGAGCTAGTCCATCTGTAGGACATCCTACAAGATTCAGAAGGAGAAAAAGAGTCCATTGTTTATCTCATAAGATCTGGCTTACAAACAGCAGACCAGAGTTTGTTTGGCTCCTTACCAGAATTCAGAGGTTGAGAAAAATATGATTGTTGAGGAATACAGAAGAGTTAGAGAAAATGGGATGAACAAGAAGGTCAGGGGAGTCAGAGGAATGAGCAAGTGCTTTGAGAGTCATTGAGGTGAAAGCTTTTTGTCATGATTTGGGGCAGAAGGGAGAAAAAATTTAACCTTATGAAATCTTACAGTTTAATTTTTGGTTTCAATATCCCCAGATTTAAGGAGAATAAAAAGTGGCCACCACCTCCCATCCCTGCTTTGTTGTAGTTAAATTCACTTCCTTGCCTGCAGCATCATCAGGGTCCCCAAAGCCCTTGATCCCATTTATTTTTTACCTGGTCTCCTGAAGCAACACAAAGTCTTTTTTGGCTTAATTACCACAGAACAATTACTTTAAGTCTGCAGGGCATAGCCACACTCCCAGCTAGGCAAGGAGCCACTTCAGAGAAATCTTTATCCTAAATTTGATCTTTTTTTCCTAAAATTCCATTTTGTTAAGTGGCTCACAGGATTCTGAAAGTACCGCCCAAAAAACATACTGGATATTAGTTACCATAATTATTGGAATGGTTCAGCATCATTTATTAATAATGCCAAGGATTGTTATTATTAAGCTAGTCTCAAGGGTTCCCAGAACTTAAATAGGACTATTCCACTTGAGGCAAAGTGGCAAAGACTTTTTTGCTGAAATAGCACTCCTATTGCCACGATAGTGATAGATATGGATTCCTCTCCTTATACTTATGTTCCAAAGAATGAGATTACTTGTGTTTTTTCAGATACTTGCTATGATTTTCTGCCTCTGTCTTTTTACTCTTCCTGTCATTAAACACAGTCCTTTATTCCTTGTGTCATGCAATAAATATTTATTGAGTTGAATTGAATTAAAATAAACTCTTGAGACTTCCAATTATAGACTGGAATCAAAGCTTCTCTTTCACTGTACTCTGTGAAACCAACATTGCCAACAACAATACCAAAACAACAAGAGCAACCACAGAGAAGAATATGAATAAGAAAGAAGCAAAGCTAGGGAACAACAGTCTATGATGAACAGTTGTCAAGTACAGTAATTTGCGGATCAAATACAAGGACACAGCCAAGGATGGGCACATGCCTTGACAGACTTGAGAAGCAAAAGCATTTCTTCAAAGTAGCTCGCCACATTAAGAACCAAACCAGTGTTTAATTGTTGTTTCTGTAGATTTGGCAGGGTGCAGGCAGGGTTGTGGGAGCATCCCAAACCTGGTTTAACACCACAGAGAGAAAGGAGATGAGGAGCTGGATGATAATCTGAATGGACCTGCCATTTCAACAAGAAAAGACTGTCAAATTAATGGGGGAGACAAGTGAACAGACATGTGACAATCAGTTCAGTTGCTGCTGCTGATAAAAAATAATGAGCAATATTTTACATTCACAGGTAGGTATTCTCTTTAGCAAATCCAGATAAGGAAGTGGTCTAGGTAATGTAGTCTATTGCAAGTTTTCCGAAGAATGCTTTGTTATGTTGCTAAGTTGATATATTAATAAACATTTAAGTGACATGCTCTGAAAGCTATATAGAATATATAATAAGATAAAATGTGTCCAAATCCAAATGCAATGTAGAAATCTATCTTTAATAAATCTATCTTTAATAAAAACTTTAATCAGAAAGTAATGAGAAATAATAATTACTAAATCATCATTAAGAAAGAAGCAGTGCATACTAGAGACAAGTGAACTTTCTACTTACCCCGAAAGTGGTTCCAGAACATTAGACTTTGAGAACATGCAGTGTAGACATGGACATGGTAGGAAAGAGTGAGAAAGCCCTAAGCCCAAGCTGCCTTCTGTCTCTACTCAGTTCATGAATCCTTCCTGCACAACCTTTTGTAAATAATTGATCCACAAGGAACTGGTCTCATTCAAAGTTGAGTAATAATCAAAAAGCCATCACAAAGAAGAAAGGTACATGGCAAACAGAAATCAGGTAAATGATATTCACCAGATGAAGACTTATACCCCAGAATGTTTTCCCCTGATCACAATTAATTAAAAAATGTGGCCCCTAGAAATAAGAAACTAAGAGGACATAAAAGTATTCAAATATATGGTGAAAGGAGGTGAAGAGTGAGTAGTCAAAACTTTGGAAAGGATTGAATTATAGCCACAGAAGCCTCAAGAGACTCAGCAAAATCAATGAGAGAAAAGAAGACAGGAGAGAGACAAATGTAACAAAAACAAAAAATTAAATAGATCTGAGACAAGAAGAAACATACAGAAGATAATAGAAAACTATCCTTACTCTATTAGAAGAAAAGAACAGGTTAAATAGGAAAAGGTGCAAAAGGTATAATAGAAAAAGTTTTGGAGGATAATGAAGACTTGAATCTCCTGACCTCATCATCTTCAGGACTTTGCTCAAATTTCACTTCATCAGTAAGGTTTTCCCTGATGTCCATATTTAAAATATCTACCTGGATTCTATCTCCCTTCCCTACTTTATTTGCCTCCAGGCAATACCTGAAATTTACACTGTATGGAATTATCAGTATCTTAGACATCACAGGAAAGAGAGATAAGTTCAGATAAAATGCATAAAGTGAAAAAATCTGAGGAAAACTTGAGCAAAACACCACTGTAATGAGACAATTCCAAGCAATCTAAAATATATGTGGTTGGAATCCTGGAATGGGGAAGGAGACAAAAAAAAATATTTGAAGTAGTAATAACTGGAAAATGTCTAAATCTGATGAATACTCTAAACCTGAAAATACAAGAAGCCCAAGGAGCCACAGACGAAATACAAAGAAAGTCATACTTGGATACATCATAATCAAATTGTTGAAAAGTACTAGTGATAAGTAGAAAATTAATTGTAAAGGCAGCAGGGACTAGGGGGAGAAGGGACCACAATATAGAGGGAAGAGCAAAGATAAGGAAGACAGCAGACTTTTATCAGAGCCAGAGCACAGTAAAGGGGTATCTTCAAAGTATCAAAAGAAAAGTGTCAACCAAGAATTCTATAAACTGCAAACATCTCTTTCAAATATGAAAGTTGAATGTCAATTTTTATTTTCTATTAAAATTCTTTTTCACAGATTTTAAAAAGGTGAAGAAAAGCTGAGAAAGTTTATTTCCAGCAGGCTTATGCTACAAATAATGTTGAAAGAAGTTCTTCAGATAGAAGAATATGATACTGGAAGAAATTAGGATCTACACAAAAGAATAAAGAACACTGAAAAAGGTAAACATGTGGTTAAACAAAGATATATATTTTTTTCACTTTTAAAGTCTCTTTAGAAGATAATTGACTATTTAAGGAACATAAGCATGTATGTAGAAGTTTGTAACATGTAGAACTAGAATATATGACAACACTGTGTTTGTTTGAGGGGAGAAGAAGTAGGACTACGCTGTTGTAAGGTCCTCAAAATATGTAGGAAGTGTTAGAAAATTATTTGAAGGTAGATGACAATAAGATAAACGTATATGCTATGAACTGTAGGGTAACTGCCACACACACACAAAAAAGGTATACCAATAAGTCAGTCTCATTGATAAAATAGAATACTAATTGTTTTTAACTTTAAAAAGTAGGAAATGGAGAAAAAAGAAGCAAAGGATAGATGAGACAGATAGAAAACAAATAGCAAAAGGATATATTTAAACCCAACCATATTACTAATTGCATTCTATGTAAAGGACATAAGAGATTTCTATAAGAAGTCCACATTATATATAAAGATACAAATAGGATAAAAATAGGAAAGATAAAAACACTGATTTGAAGAATGCTGGAACGGCAGAGCCTGGTGGGCTGCCGTCTATGGGTCGCACAGAGTCGGACACGACTGAAGCGACTTAGCAGCAGCAGCAGCAGAGTGATTATATTAACATCAGACAAGAGAGCTTTCACAACAAGGGATGTAACTAGGAGTTAGTAATGGTTTTAAATTTGTTTAATGCTTTGGTTAATTCTCGAGTTTGAAATGACTGTTTTTGACAATTTTGTTAAGTTTTATCATGGCTTTGGGGGGCATATCTTCTGAACTCCTCATTCAGGCCTTATGGAAATTCCACACTTCCCTCCCCACTACCTGGAGTGCTATAGGAATGATTATTGAATTTATTAAATGCCTTTTTAGCATCTTTGATATGATCAAAACTTTCCCTTTTTCCTCCAACAAATTACTCTGATAGACTTCCTATGTACATTCCTTGAATGAATCCTATTCATGTTGCTTTATTCTTTAGTTATCCAGCTAGATTCTATTTGCTTTTTTAAAAAGATTTTTTTTTTTTTTTTTGCAATTGAACACATAAGTGAGATTACTGTCATTTATTTCTTATTCACCAAGTTTTGGTATAAAAGTTGTTCAGGCTTTGTAAAATGAATCAGGAACTTCTATGTTTTTTCCTATGGCTTCGAATCATTTAAATTACATAGGAACCAGCTGTTCTTTAAAGGTTAGATAGATTTCAGCTATGAAACCAGTAGGTAACATTTTCAGCAGAAAATCTTTTTGACCTTTCCATTGTCTTCTCTGGTAATTGGTCTATTAAAAAATTTTCATGTCTTCTTCTTAATTTTGGCCATTTACATTTATCTGAGAAATTGTCCATGTCCTCTAGATTTACAAATTTGTTGCCATAGAGTTTTATATAGTTGTCTTATACATTTTAAAAAACTCTTTTACATTGTAATTTGTCTCTTTTCATCTCCAGTTTTTCATATTTTTGCTTTCTCTTATTTTCTTAATCAAGTTTGTAGTAGGTTATGTATTTTATTGGTTCTTTTGAAATACCAGCAGTTGGATTCATTAAGCATTCTACTAAATTTTCTCATTTTGTTAGATTCAGTTTTTAATCTCTATAAATTCTCTTTTCTTAAATTGCAAAAAAGAAGTTTCCCAATATTTTAAAATTTCCTATACAGGCAACAAATTTCTTCTTTTTTGTCTTTCTTAATTAAAATAATAAAGTCATTATGACCATATATTATTATCTTTTAACTCTAAGGACATCTTTGTGTGCTGTAAGTTCATGTATGAAGTGTTTTCCTTTTCCATTGGTTTTTATAGGGTTTATCATGTTAGTTTTGAGATCTCCTTAATCTAATGGCTATTTAGAAGTATGTATTTTTACTTTCCAAGTAGTTAATATTTCTACTTTGGGTCAACATTTTACTATTTATTCTTAATTTTATTAGGTTATTAATAATCTTAATTTGTACTGTTTTCTTTTTGGACATGTACATTAATGATTTCTATAAATATCTGATGGTATATGAAGACTGCATATTTTTCACTGAGGTTTCCAAAATTATTCTAAAGATTTATTAAATTGAATTTGTTGATATACTACTCAATCTCTCCTCTTCTTTGTGTTGAAGTATCAGATTCTCCAATTCTGAAAGAAGTGAACTGACTTCTCCCTCTCTGATTGCACTTTAAGTACATTCTAGGAGGTTTGCTCTGTGTATTAAGCTCTTGTTTTATTAGGTGAAGAAAGCATATGGCTATTATAGCTTCATAATATTGTGCTTTTTAATAATCACATTATATTCATCTGTACCTGTATCATTGTGTTACATTTATCAGTACTTTTAACCTTACTTTCCTCTTTGCCTAATTTTATTATTACTACTCCTTTTGTTTGTTTGCATATATTAGTTTTGTAACTGCCAATGTCTTTATTTTTTGTGTGGTGGGGGAGCAAATAGTTTATTTAGCAAAACAGAAATACAATTAGATTTTACCAAGTTTACAGTTATTCAGTCTTCTTTGTTGAGCTTTCCTGAGTGGGTAGCCATTTCCTTCTCCAGGGCATCTTCCCAACCCAGGGATGGAACCCAGGTCTCCTGCATTGCTGGATTCTTTACCAACTCAGCCACTAGGGAACCACCCTGAGAGACCTAAGATTCATTCTAATAACACATTTTAAATTTGCCCTAAAAAGCTCAATAAATAGAAATTAAAACTACTTGTTTTCTGTGAAATCTCTAGAAAAATGGTACAGGTAAACCTATTTGCAGGGAAAAATAAAAACGCAGATGTGGAAAGGAAGAGAGAAAGGTGAGACTAATTGGGAGATAGGGTTGACATATCACACACTGTCACGTGTGAAATGGCTAGTGGGAACCTGCTTCATAGCACAGGGAGCCCAGCCTGGTGCCCTGGGGTGACCTGCATGCTCATCGCGTTCAGCTCTTTGCAACTCTATGGACTGTAGCTCGTCAGGCTCCTCTGTCTATATGATTTTCCATGCAAGGATGCTGCTACTGCTGCTGCTGCTAAGTCGCTTCAGTCGTGTCTGACTCTGTGTGACCCCATAGAAGGCAGCCCACCAGGCTCCTCTGTCCCTGGGATTCTCCAGGCAAAAATGTTGGAGTGGGTCCAGGCAAGGATACCGGAGTGCTTTGCCGTTTCCTCCTCCAAGGGATCTTCCTGACCCAGGGATTGAACCTGTATTTCTTGCATCTCCTGCATTGGCAGGTGGTTTCTTTACCTCTGAGCCACCTGGGATGCCCCTGTGATGACCAAATGGGTGGAAAGGATTAGGGGTAGGAGGAATGTCTAAGAGGGAGGGGACAATCATATACATAGCTGATTCACCCTGCTGTAGAGCAGAAATTAACACAACATTGCAGTTACACTCCAATAAAAGGAGTGCTTTAAAATATATCTTTCCTTAAAAAGCAAAGAAAAGAACTTTCTATTTTTCCATTAACTATTCTTATCTAATTATTCAGTTAAGGGTGGTTTATAAAAAAAAGTTAGCTTAATTATAAAACTTTGACTTTCTTATAGATAAAGTTATGTTTAGGGTTGACCGTCATTCCAAACTTTTTACTTAAATACTCACATTAAATTCTAGCAAGCACTCTTTTTATGGAGTGTAATTTTAAGTATGTTATACACATAAAAAAGTGCATAAATCATAAGTGCGTATAGTTCACAGAATTTTTACAAAATGAACACATCTGTGACTACTACCCAGATCAAGATAGAGAACAATACTAGCACCTCAGAACCCTCCCTGAAGCCACTCCCTGTTCCTGACCCCCCAAAGTTAACCACTCTTCTGACCGCCATAAGCATAATTTAGTTTTGCCTATTTTGAATTTTATATAAAAGATGTTATACAGTGTGTGTGTGTGTGTGCTAAGTTGCTTCAGTCATGTCTGACTCTTTGTGACGCTATGGATTGTAGCCCTCCAGGCTCCTTTGTCCATGGGGTTCTCCAGGCAAGAATACTGAAGTGGGTTGCCGCTCCCTTTTCCAAGGGATCCTCCCAACCCAGGAGTTGAACCTGTGTCCCGTATGTCTCCTGCACTGGCAGGTGGGGTCTTTACCATTCGTGCCTCCTGGGAAGCCCAATGTCACACGGTATACCCTCACTTTGGGTGTCATCTCTTTTGCCAAGGTTATGTTTGTGTGTTTTTTCCATGTTCTTATGTGTGGTAGTAGATTCTATTTTTATTGCTGCATAGTATTCCATGATATAAACTACCAATGTTTCTTTATCTAGCCTATCACTGATGAATATTTAAGTTATTTTCACTTATGGCAATTACAAATTATATTACTATAATATTTTTTGTTCATGTACTTTTGTGTATGTTTGCTTGATCCATAATTTCTGTTCCTAGATACACACCTCACAAAAATTCATAGAGCTATACATCTATGATTTCTAATTTTTTTGTATGTATGTTACACTTCAGTTACATATTTACTTAATAAAAGATAAAAGAGAATGCAAATAAGAACAAAAATTAAAAAGAAATAAGGTCAGTCTCAAGAAAGATTTTAAAAAATAATAAAAGAATGTTATAGCATTTGAAAACCTGTATATAACAGACAAACACGAAGAAATTACAAGATGTCAAAACTGACACAAAACGATATAGATAGCTTAGATATACCAGTTAAATACAGAGTACTTAAATAACAATTATTGCTAGCTGAAAGGGTGTCTAAAACACAAACCATCGCCTCAGATCTCAAGTACAGATGGTTTTTTGCATCAGTGTTACTAACATTTCAAGGAAGAATCAATTTCTGTTTTATAAAAGTACTTACAGAACATAGGAAATGAATCACCCAGATTATTCTGTGAGGCCAGTGTAATGACTTCAGAAGGAGATAAGAATAATACAAAAAAATACACAGCAGAAAATGATAGGTCTGTTTCACTTGTGATCATAAATGCCAAACATGTAAAAAATTAATTATCCTTTTAACCCTGGAATGAAGGGATGGTTTAACAAGAGAAAAGTTTATCAACATAATTCACCAATGAGTAGACTAAAATAAAACTTTTATATTTATTAAAATATTATTAATCTCAATTGATGTAGAAAAATTATTTGATAAAACATAAATAAGTCAATATCAATATCTATTTATAAGTCTATCAGGAAATAAGGGACTGCAGGGACTCACTTTAATTGAAAACTCACAACAAAACTATCTTATGAAAAACTGAAGATGCAGTTCCTTTCTAATTGGGAACAAGAAAAAAATTACTATCATTGCTACTATGTAACATAAACTGGAAGTCTTTTTCAAGCAATAAGAGATGGGGGGAAAGAGCTGTAAGCATAGGAAGGGAAAAACAAAAAGCCCTATTACCTGCCCCTTGGTAGTGATAAAAGACTTCCTAAAAAAATCAGAAGTATAAATCATAAAGAAAAAAACTGAATTCAATTTTGTCAAGGTAAAAATTGCTGTTCAACAAGATATAACATTGATAAAGTTAACAGACAGATGATAACTTGGGAGAAAATATTTTCATTGTCTAACATGAATCAAGCAACTATATCCAGCATTAGAAGGGAGCTTTTGCAAAAATCAGGAAGTGGAATAATCATCGTGGAAAAAATAGGCAAATGCCATGAGCAGGTAATTTCTAGAAGGGGAGACCTTAAGTGCTATGACAAATAAAACATGCTCAAAGTCATTAGCTACTTTCTACCACTGGAGTGATGAAATTCAGAAAGCAGGATGTGCCTGTATCAGCAGGGACACTGTGACTGGAAAGCAGTGAAGGAAGGACAACACAGGTGGAAGAGGTTGGCATTGAAGATCACGCCAGAATTTTTCAGCTGTGGTAAGTATGAACCAGTCAGTTTAGTCGCTCAGTCGAGTCCTACTTTTTGTGACCTCATGGACTGCAGCACGCTGGGCCTCCCTGTTCATTACCAGTTCCTGGAGTTTACTCAAACTCATGTCTATTGATTCGGTGATGCCATCAAACCATCTCATCCTCTGTCATCCCCTTCTCCTCCTGCCCTCAATCTTTCCCAGCATCAGGATCTTTTCAAATGAGTCAGCTCTTCCCATCAGGTGGCCAAAGTGTTGGAGTTTCAGCTTCAGCATCAGTCCTTCCAATGAACACCCAGGACTGATCTCCTTTAGGATGGACTGGTTGGATCTCCTTGTAGTCCAAGGGACTCTAAAGAGTCTTCTCCAACACCACAGTTCAAAAGCGTCAATTCTTTGGCACTCAGTTTTCTTTATAGTCCAACTCTCACTTCCATACATGACTACTAGAAAAACCATAGCTTTGACTAGATGGACCTTTGTTGGCATAGTAATGTCTCTGCTTTTAATAAGCTGTCTAGGTTGGTCATACTTTTTCTTCCAAGAAGCAAGTGTCTTTTAATTTCATGGCTGCAATCACCATCTGCAGTGATTTTGGAGCCCAACAAAATAAAGTCAGCCACTGTTTCCCCATCTATTTGTCATGAAGTGATGGGACAAGATGTCATGATCTTAGTTTTCTGAATGTTGAGTTGTAAGCCAACTTTTTCACTCTCCTCTTTCACTTTCATCAAGAGGCTCTTTAGTTTTTCTTCGTTTTCTGCCAGAAGGGTGTGTCATCTGCATATCTGAGGTTATTGATATTTCTCCTGGTAATCTTGATTCCAGCTTGTGCTTCATCTAGTCCAACGTTTCTCATGATGTACTTTGCATGTAAGTTAAATAAGCAGGGTGACACTATACGGCCTTGATGTACTCCTTTTCCTATTGGAACCAGTCTGTTGTTCCATGTCCAGTTCTAACTATTGCTTCTTGACCTGCATACAAATTTCTCAGGAGGCAGGTGGTCTGGTATTCCCATCTCTTTCAGAATTTCCACAAATTTTTATGATCCACACAGTCAAAGGCTTTGGCATAGTCAGTAAAGCAGAAGTAGATGTTTTTCCAGAACTGTCTTGCTTTTTCGATGATCCAACGGATGTTGGCCGTTTGATCTCTGGTTCCTTTGCCTTTTCTAAATCCAGCTTAAATATGACTAGCTTGCAGTTAAATATGAATATTTATTTCAGGTAAATATTAATAGGTTTCAGTTAGTGGCTCTTAGGGGCTTTTATGCCAGGAGGGATGTGACCTGGCATTACTAATAGTATTGGCAGATCATTTAAGCATTAGCATTCAAGATTGTTTTTTTCAGACTGTAGATAGAGTCTGAGATGTTGTAAAGACGCATACACACACACATAAGACCCAATAAACTAAGGTAAAACTTTGATTCTATGAGAATATGCTCAGAAATTAAAAGAAGTGGAAGCATTTTTAGCTGAATGGCATTAGGATAGTCCCGATGATTCTTGAGTCTGCAGTATTGTCAAGGGTTTCTCTGCCAATTTGGGCATAGTTCTTTTCTGTACATTGACTGTTCTTGAGTAGTAAGCAATTAGAGCCTGGGGACAGCTGGCATTTTGTAGCAAAGCCCATAGAGGGATGCCTCAGTGCTTTATATTTATCAGACTACATTAACACAGATGCTGAAGCCACATGTTGCCTAATATTTCAGAAAATAATCTTCATTCTGCTGCATTCAATCGTGTCTCTGTATCCAGTAGATGATGCAGTGTTCCAGAAAAGGTTACTTTTCTTAGAAGAATTATGTAAATTTCTAGTTACTGAGCAAAAGCTTGAGGTTGTTTAATTTTGGGGTTTGGAGTGCTGTGGATCACCTATTGTTGTTTAATTGCCAAGATGTATCCAACTATTTACAACCCCACAGACAGCAGCCCTGCCAAGCTCCTTTGTCCATGGGATTCTCCAGGCAAGAATACTGGAGTCGGTTGCCATTTCCTTCTCCAGGGGATCTTCCCAGCCCAGGGATTGAGCCTGTGTCTCCTGAATTGGTAGGCAGATTCTTTACCACTGCACCACGTGGGAAGCCTGTGGATCACTTATACCTCACCATGAATACAATGAAGAACCACCAGCAGCCCCGCTGTGAAAGATGAGGAGGGGATCCTGGTGGTTCTAATTTCACATTTCTCTTTATTTATAAACTTGCTGTAACAAGTGATGATAGGCCTCCATAATTCTTTCAGCCGAATGTTCCTTTTAAGCCCATGAGTGGGACAATTATAGAATCACATCTGGAATACTGGAGAGAGAAGTTTCCATGAAGCACAGAAAAACCTCTGCAGCAACAGAAATGGGAATAATCCCTTTGATCAGTTTTCCAGTTAACCGCTGCACAACAGATTACCCCAAAACTGAGTGTTTAACTTTCAACTTCTACATGAAATTTCATGACTTTGTGAGTCAGGAATGCAGGGAGAGCTCAGCTGGGCAATTCCACTACACCATACGGTGTCATGTGGGGTCATTCAAAAGGACTTGAGCAGGGGTTGTCTGGTCTGGAGAGTCTAAGGCATTTTCACTCTCATCTTGGTGTCTTCTGGAAAATGGCAGGAAGCTGGACTCTGTTGGATTCCTCTTCCCCTCTCTGAAGTCTCAGGGCTTCTCCCTGTGGTCTCTCAAGCAGTGTACTTTAGCCTCTTGTAAGGCGCCCCAGGACCCCAAGAGACCAATGGAGGAGTTGCCAACCTCACAAAGAATATCCCAGAACTGGAGTAATGCCATTTCTGCTTTACTCTGTTGGTAAAGGTACTCACAGGCCAGCCCAAAATCACAGGCGGTAGGGGAATTAGACTCTACCTCCTAGTGGGAGGACTGTCAAGGAATTTTAACCCACACGATAGGGGACAATTATTTGTGCTGTTACAATACCCTAATGGCACTGATTCTCTAGTGGTGAGAACATAGACTCCACAGTTGGACTGCCTGGGTTCAAATCCAAGTCTTATGATTTCAGCTATGTGACTTCTGTAAGTTTTTTAAAAATCAGATTTATTGAGATATAATTCATACACAGTGAAATGTACTCACTTTAAGTGTGAATTTCTATAAATTTTGTCAAATTTATATATCTGTATAACTACTAATACTAGCAAGATAAAGAGCATTTCCATCACCCTAAAATGCTTCCTCGTACTGCTTTTCAGCTAACCTGAAACCTCTAATCCAAGCAATCATTGATCTACTTTCTATCACTATAGATTAGATTAGTCTCTTCTAGAGTTTTATGTAAATGGAATCATATAGTATGTACTCTTGTATCTAACTTCTTTCACTTGGCATGGTTTTGAGATTCATGCATTTCTTTTTTTTGCACATTTCACTATTCCTTTTCCTTTTCCAGACGTATTTTGTTATATAGATATACCAGAATTTGTTCATTCATCTATTAATGGACTTATGAGTTATTTCTAATCTAGGTTATTATAAAAAAAACTGCTAGGAACTTTTGTGTATAAGTATTTGTGTAGACATATGTTTTTACTTCTCTTCAGCAAATTCCTGTGAGTGGGAATGCTGGGTGTCACTAAATACAGGCTTACCTTAAAAGAAATTGTGAAAATGTTTTCATAGTGATTTTTATCATACTGCACCCCATACCAATATGACAGCACCAGTTGCTCAATAACCTTATCAACACTTAATATTGTCTTTAACCATTCAAATGCACATGTGGGTACTTCATTATTATTTTAATTTGCACTTCCCTATGAGCAGTGATGCTGAGGATCTTTTTATATGTCACTAACATTTTAATCTTCTGTAAGGAGTCTATTCAAGTTTTTTGGACATGTTTTTTAATTCTTTCCATGCTTCAGTCTGCCCATCAGAAAAATAATTGGAAAGAAAAAAAAGGAAAATGAGATAATTATACATACCACGTGGTATCTTTATAAGGATTAAATAAACTCATATATGTTAAAGCAGCTGAAGAAATCCTGAAATGTAGTATATTGGTTTATTACTGCAGCTATAACAAATTATCAGAAATTTAAATGCATAAACAGTAAAATCTAGTATCTTACAGTTCTGTAGGACAACTATTTGACACAGGTCTCACTGGGTTAAAACTAAATTGCTGTTGAGGCTGTGTCCTTTTCCGGAGACTCTGGGTGGAGGGAATTTTTCTAGCTTCTAAAGGACATTGGCATTTCTTGGCTTGTGGGCCCCCTTCCCCTATCTTCAAAGCCAAAAACAATGTATCTCTCTGTGTCTTTCTGTTGCTGTCAGGTCTCTGTTTGATGCTCTCCCCTTGTGTATCCTCCTCTTCCACTTTTAAGGAATCCCGTGATTACATTGGGCCCACCCAAACAACCTGAAATAATCTCCCTAGATGATTATATGATTATCAAACTTAATTCCATCTGCAATCTTAATTCTTCTCCATGTATCATAACATATTCACACCTTGCAGGGATTAGGACATGAGCATCTTTGAAGGCCATTATTCTGCCTACCACACATAGTTATAGAAAATTAGCCTTTCTTTGTATTGTTATTACTAAGACTTGAGTTAAAGAGTTAAAGACTTACAGAGTTTAAAGGCTTGCATTCAAATCCTGGTTTGTCACAGCCATGTGGTATTGTTGCAGGAAGGGGGACCCCTTCCAGGGCCTGAAACTGGGCTCTTGTCTAACACTCGGAAATGAATTGTCTGAGGAGACACATGTGCTGACAAAGCAAGAGATTTTATTGGGAAAGGGCGCCTGGGTGGAGAGCAGGAGGGTAAGGGAACCCAGGAGAACTTTCTGCCACATGACTTGCAGTCTCGGTTTTATGGTGATGGGATTAGTTTCTGGTCGCCTTTAGTCTGACTCAGAGTCCTTCCTGGTGGTGCACGCCTTGTTCAGCCAAGATGGATGCCAGAGAGAAGGATTCTGGGAGGTGATCAGACAGGTGGTGTCTCCTTTTGACCTTCCCTGAACTCTTCTGGTTGGTGGAGGCTTATTACATCCCTGTTCCTTACCAGGACCTCCTGTGGTAAAACAACTCATGCAAATGGTTACTATGGTGCCTGGCCAGGGTGGGCGGTTTCAATCAGTGTGGTGCCCCTAACAGTATTGGGCAAGTTAATTTCCTTTTTGAATTTCAATTTGCTTAGCTGCAGAATTACCGACAATCACATGACCCACTTTTGCAGAATTTTTGTGAGGAATGCACAAGACAGGGTAAGTGAAAGTGCTGTACATTTCACCTGAAGCAAACACAACTGATTTCCAGTTAAAATGCTGAATTAAATGTATAAAGTTATCTTACCTCGCTAGAGAAACTCCACTAAAGTAAAAGAATAAAAATGTGAACAACAACAACAAAAAAATGCCAGCAAACTGCTGGTAGATAGAGGATAAAGGAAACAATGAAGTGGTGATTTAAGTTCTAGCAGAGGGAATGTCACTGAGAAAGACACTCGGTTGTCTGCAGACCTCTGGGACGGGGAAGGCTGAGAGGCACCAGGGGCTGGGGAAGGTGGGGACAGAGCTCTAGGCTGGAATTAGGGACTGGGGGGAAAATGTGTTAAACTCCTGGCCCTGCTCTGGCCTGGGAGCAGCCAGGTGACTACAGGAGGCCAGCAGTTCACTATTTGGAGAAACTGAACCAAAAGAGGTGCACAGTTGAGGGCAAAGGAAATAGTTCACGGTGGAACACTGGAAGCTCAGCAAGTAGATACATTAACCCACTCCTTCCACACACAGGGATATAAACCAGGTTGTAATTGAAAGAATTTTTCTCAGCAGAAAGCAAGGGTTCCCAGAGAAAAGACTTTAACATATGAGTTTCCATAATAAAAGTTTCATGTGGCCTTTTACTCTGCAATGATATCAACGGCCAACCAACTTGTTAGTGCCTCACTCCTAAATGTGATTAGTCAGCTCAGGATCACAGACATTTGAAGAAAGTCTTCAATATAAAGGACAGAGAAGAAAACAAATAAACAAGAAGAAAGAACTTGAATGAAAATGGCAAAGCAAGGGGCAGAATAGAAGTTAAAATAATTATAGTGTACATTCTCAGAGAGAGAGAGAAGAAAGATATTGCATTGATTAGGAAGAACAGTGTACTATAAAGACACAAAATCAGAGAATAAGAGCTCTTAGATGTTAAATATATAATTGCTGAAAATAGAGCTAAATACTCATCCACTATAGTTAGAAGTCAGTAGATAATATCAAAATGTATAAATCAATAGGGGCAGTGCACAATAAGCTTGTTATTTGAAAATGTGTAGCAAATATCCAAATAATTAGTTTCCCCCAAACCAAATAGTTTTAACTGGAAGGCTCTGGACTGAAGAACTAGAAGTTAGAAATCAGTGGGGCATGGATCTGGAAGCGTATTCCACTTTGATTTAAATTTTATTTAGTTCAATTTGTCTCTTTGTGAAAAAAAAATATTGGAGTAAAATATCTGTAGCATAAAACTTACCGTTAAAGACATTCAGTTTGTTCACAAGGCTGTGCAACCCTCACCATTATTTCGGTCTCTGAATATTTTCTTTGATCCAAAGGAAATCTTCTGCCTATTAAAAAGTCACCCCATCTCCTCTCCTTCCATTGCCTGGCAACCATCGATCTGCTTTCTGTCTTCATGAATTTGCTGATTCTGGATATTTCCTATAAATGCAATCGAATAATATACGGTCTTTGGAAAGTGTCTTCTTTCATTTAGCATGTTTTTAAGGTCCACCCACCCTGTGGCAAGTCCTGGTACTTCACTTCTTCCTGTGACTGAATAATATTCCATTGGTGAATAGACCACATTTTGTTTTTCCACTCATCAGTTGATGAACATTTGACTTGTTGCTTCTTTTTAGCTGTTGTGAATAGCCCTGCTATAAACATCTGTGTGAAGCTTTTGTTGGCAACCTGTTTTCAGTTGTTTGGGGTGTATACCCAGGAGTACAATTCCTGGGTCATGGGCAACTCCATTTTTAACAATGCAAACCCACCAAACTGTTTTCCACAGTGGTTACACCATTTTATATTCCAATCAGCAGTGTGCAAGTCTTCCAACGGCTCCACATTCTCATCCACACTTGTCCACTTGTCTTTTGATAAAACTAAAAATTTACGGAGCTCTCAGTAGAACTGTGTAGCTCTCAGTAGCACTGTGATAGATCAACAGTATTAAAATAAAACCACAAGGTGATATCATTAATAATAGACACAAGGATTAGAGAAAAGTTAGGGGGACTGTCAGAGCCTTACCAGGTATATTCATTTCCTTGCTGCTATAACAAACTACTACCAACTTAATGGCTTCACCCAACAGAAAATTGTTCTCTGGACGTCAGAGTACAAAATGTGTCCTACCTTGCTAAAATCAAGATGTTGATAAGGTTGCGTTCCACTCTGGAGGCTCCAGGGAGAATCTGCTTTCTTGTCCTTGCTTCCTTCTCTCCTTCAGCTTCTAGAAATTGTCAGCATTCCTAGATTCTTCTCCATATTCAAAGCTAGCAGGTAGAATTTCCTTTCCTCTCTGACCCTCTCCATTTTAACATCTCCTTCCTCTGATTCTGATCCTCCTGCTTTTCTCTTAAAATGACGCTGTGATTACACTGGGCTCATGTGGGTCAGCCAAGATCATTTCCCCATTTCCAAATGCTAAACTTAATCCCAGCTGCAAAACTCTTTTGCGATGTAAGTTAAGGTGTTCACAGGTTCTGGGGGTTGGGATGTGGATGTTTTTAGAAGGCTATTATTCAGCCTGCCACACCAGGGAAACCATTGTAAATGAAAGTCTCACATGGAGAAGCAGTCAGAAAGGGCCTTGTCAAGTAGAAAGTGGGAAAGTGATCTGGAGAATTTCTAAACCTCCCAAGCCTTAATTGTCTAAGCTAAGTTTAGTTTGGTAAAAGGATAAACATGTTATCTACTGTACACTTGTGCAACTTCAAAAAATGTCAGTTTCTCTATCCAGAGCACTGCTTTCTTTAAAAAAAAAAAAAAAAGTCTTTTTTGGGGGGGTTGTGCTGCATGGCATGCAAGGTCTTAGTTCCCTGACCAGGGATGGAACCCATGTCCCCTACATTGGAAGTCTGGAGTCAACCACTGGACCACCAGGGAAGTCCCCAGACCACCACTCTAGGAATTCCAGTGCCATCATTTTTAAATCAATAAGACCAGTATTCACAAGGGCACCATGAAAGGAGAATCAAGGCTCCCTAAGACTTCTGAGTAATGGCAAAGAACTAGATGATTCGGGATGCTGGAAGCCCTTTTGGAGATTTGTAGAAGACCTGTATTGTGTTTCCTTTGCTCAACTCTTTTTTTTTTAAATTAATTAACTTATTTTAATTGAAGGCTATTTACAATATCGTAGTGGTTTTCACTATACATTGACATGAATCAGCCATGGGTGTACATGTGTTCCCCATCCTGAACCCCCCTCCCACCTCCCTCCCCATCCCATCCCTCAGGGTCGTCCCAGTGCACCAGCCCCGAGCACCCTGTCTCGTGCATCGAACCTGGACTGGCGATCTGTTTCACATATGATAATATACAAGTTTCAATGCTATTCTCTCAAATCATTCCACCCTTGCCTTCTCCCACAGAGTCCAAAAGTTCATTCTTTACATCTGTGTCTCTTTTGCTGTCTCGCATATAGGGGTCATCGTTACCATCTTTCTAAATTCTATATATATGCATCAATATACTGTATTGGTGTTTTTCTTTCTGACTTACTTCATTCTGTATAATAGGCTCCAGTTTCATCCACCTCATTAGACCTGATGCAAATGCATTCTTTTTAATAGCTGAGTAATATTTCATTAAAGTGGTCTTAGACCTATTGACCTTTTTAACCAGGAAACCAAATGAAAAAAAAGCAGATTTTATCAGGGACCCAGAATTCATTTCCATAACTAACACCTCTAGAAGAATATCCCATCCACTTACAACTTCTTATCTCATTTATTTCTGTTAGAGAGTGTAATACAGACTGGCACATGGCTCCTTCTCAAGAAATCCTTAAAGAAAATAACCCTCCTGCCCAATAATCTTAAAAATGTGTGCTAATATTGTCATTAGAAGAATATTGTTTTAACATGTATAAACAGTAGAGATATGTCACAACAATCAGATCTTTTATTGAAAAAGTTACCGTATAATTTTGGCAAATAGATGAGCTAGATAATATTCTAAAATGTGTAGTCAGGGTTTAAATTGCTGAAAAGCTGATATCTAATGAAGATTTGTTATTGAAGGAAAGGAGGAGCCCAGAGAGTGCACACAGAATTGCTAACAGGACAGTGTCAAAACAAGCATTCATGAGGGCTGATTGAGAATCTACAGAATGAAACAAGCAGACACAGGCTTTTGTGGGTGCCTGTGATTTAACAGCGATAGGGGAATTGGGTCTGGCGTAGGAGACAAAGACTGCTTCAGAAGGTAAAAATGAATAGTTCAAATCAGGAATTAAAAAATAATATTCCTGCCAGAGAACCCTATGGTGATTTTTCAAAATAAGAAAAATGTAACTTGTTTGTATTCATGCCATCTGAGAAATTAAGTCCCAATTCGTTTGTCTTCTATTTTCTGCCAAGTAATCAGTTTGCTTTTGTTTCCTTTTGGTAGAATGAACAAGTCCTCAAATGCTGTGAACGCCATCCTGTTGCAAACTCTATTTTCAAATAAAAGAAACTCACTCTTTGTCCTCCAATAACCTGACCCATCTACTATTTTTTACCTCTTAGCCCTGATAAGACTTCGACTCTTGATTTGAATTTTCTTCACCTCATACATGTTCTAAGTAAACTCGGAGAGGTCTGCATTTGGTTTGCTATTCACAATCCGATTCTGGTGACCCTGCTGAGCCTCACCTCAAATTTCCATTTATTCATACATCAGATTGCTTTTAGGGGTATGACATTTTGGATGTGATTAGAACGCCAAGTGAAAAATACTTAACAATGTCACATGACAAGGCCACTTGGACAAAAGGACTTTGTGTGTGTGACTTCACACAATGGGAAATCATGAACTTTTTCTCACCCTTTAAGTGGCATCAAGCCAGAATAAACTTAGAAACTACCCTCTGGCGTGGCTCTGGAAATCTTTCTAGTTCTGACATCTGGAGTTTTTATACTAAAATATAAATTAACATTGGGAATAATTCATTATTTTTCATGGATTAAAACAAATTCTTGTAGAACACTATTCTCTTACGCACTATAAATCTCATTTACTACTAACAATTTCTTTGTTTATGCAATATTTTGTCACATATAGGAATATATGTAAAATATAAGAGCATATCAGAGTAATAAGAATGGAAAAAACAAGAGATCTAGATTTAAATTCATTGTTCATTTAAGTGAATATTGTTCTTTCAGAAAAAAGTCTTAAAAAAAAACTTTTAAAAGTATTTCTGAAACCCCCACTATATGTTCCAAATTGTGCTGGCCTTACGGGGAGTATGAGCACTGACACAGCATAGAACCTACTTTCAAGGAGGCTGGTCTTGTAGAAAGAGGCAGCATAATAAAATTAAAAAAGAATGGAACCCTGAAATTCAATTTATGATGTCAGGTATTTTATGCACTTTATCTCTTACCTTCACAACAGTCTTGCAAAGAAGATATTATCCTCCCCAATGTATTGGGCTGACCAAAACTTTGTTTGAGTTTTTCCATAGGAGCTTCTGGCAAAACCTGCACTTTTTGGCGAACCCAATATATGTAAGGAAACAGTGGTTCAGGAAGGTGAAGTAATTTGCCTGGGGTCACTCAGCCAGTAAATTGTCAAAGCAGGATTCACAGTCAGATGTTTCTAACTTTAGAGCACCAAGTGATTTCCACTGGGCTCCACCACCTCGTATTTCTAGTGTATTAATCTGTTTCCTAGAATAAGTCACTCAGTCATCCCATGCTTTAGTTTCTTAGACTATAAAATGCAGAGGTTTCTTTCCTGGGCTTTCATTCTATATCATCTTTAGACCAACCCATAAGGCACTGAAAGAGCAATCCCAGACAGATGTCTAGGTCGGGTTGCCAACCTCCACACTTAGGCCATCAGAATGTCCTATGTTCAATGGGAGACGCACTGATTGGAGCAGTTGGGCCCTGAAGAAAAGTAGGATTTGAATGGGTACAGAGGATGCGGAGGGTTTTGCAGACTGAGAGCGTACCAGGGTAAAAGTAAGGAGCCAGAGCCAGGAGGCATGCTGGCCCGTTTGCTGGATAGTGATGGGATGGAGATATTGGCCTGAGGGGCCTATCGTGCAGTGTGTGTTGGGGAGGGGATTTGTTGGGTCAAGATGAAGAAGGCCCTTGAATACCAGCTGTTGTTCTCCCCTGGAAAGGCCCAGAGAACTGTTTCAAGACTTTGGCAAATCCCTGTGCCACTGCTTACTGCTTCAGATCTTGAACATGATAAGTCAGTTGGCTGAGGAGTTCAGATCCTGTAATGGAAAAGAGAGCTCGAATTCAGAAGTATTAATTATTTGCTAGTGCCTAGCAAGTAATAGGGCTCGCAAATTCATGGTAAATGAATGAATTATGTCTGAGAGGCAGGCAGATTTATTTAATTTTCCTGGAGGGTTAATCCAGAGCTACCTATATCACCTGGTTCTCTTAGGCAAACTCTCTGAGACCCCTACATGTGAGAGAGGGGCCTGGATGAGGCACTGTGTGTGACTGTGGATATCTTTCCTCTGTGTTAAGTGACTGGCCGTTTAGAGGCTCACTCTGGGGCAGGCCTGATGATAACCAGGCTCTAGCCAGCCTGGCCAAAGGATCTGTAGGTGGACATAACTGCTCAGTACCATTAAGTGCCACTGTTTAAGAATGACAGGAACCATGGTTACCCAGTCAGAAGGCAGTGGAGGAGAACTAAATGTGGACCAGTTTGTTCTTTGGGATAACCACAATGTGAGGGGATGGTTAAGACTAGAAGCCACAAAGATTCAAAAGCAAAAACAAAATATTTATGTTGATGTAACTGAACAAAGGTTATCTGAGGCAACATTGAAATACAACTGTGAAGTAAACAGATCAAGTCCCTGACCTCATGGAGCTTCCTTTGTAGTGGAAAAAGACAGATAATAAATAGAATTGAGTTTTCAAAGTACAAGGTCAGTTATCTTAGCATATTATATCATTTGCCAATGGTTTTGAAAGCCTCCTCTGTCATATATTAACTTTCCATGTATCTGTAGTTCCACAAACAATATATTCTCTTTCCTATTTCTATTTGCCTAGTTTTGCCTACATTCTTGATTACTATAATTTTATTATTTTAAATTAATTTTTAGGGAGTACAGTTGCTTTACAATGTTGTGTTAGTTTCTATGTGCAGCAAAGTGAATCAGTTATATGTACACGTATATCCATTCTTTCTGAGATCTCCTTCCCATTTAGGTCACCACAGAGCATTGAGTAGCGTTCACTGTGCTCTATGGTACATTCCCATTAGTTATCCGTGTTATACATAGTAGTGTATATATGTCAATCCCAATCTCCCAATTCATTCCACTTCCCCTTCCCCCCGTGGTATCCATATGTATGGTCTCTACATCTGTGTCTCTATTTCTGCTTTGCAAATAAGTTCATCTGTACCATTTTTCTAGATTCCACATATGAGTGTTAATACATTATATTTGTTTTTCTCTTTTTGACTTACTTCATTCTGTATGACATTTCTAGGTCTAGCCACATCTCTGCAAATGGCACTATTTCATTCCTTTTCATGGCTGAATAATATTCCATTATATATATAGTATATATGCAAGTATGTATAGGTACATACATACATATGTGTGTGTGTGTGTGTGTGTGTGTGTGTGTGTGTGTGTGTATTTCAGGTTTTTTTTCTAATGGAAAAACCTAAACCAATTTTTTGACCAACTCAATATGTACCACATCTTCTTTATCCACTCCTCTGTTGTTGAACATTTAGGCTGCTTCCACATCCTGGTTATTGTAAATAGTGCTGCAATGAACATTGGGATGCATGTATCTTTTTGAATTATGATTTTCTCCAGGTATATGCCCAGGAATTGGATTATTGGGTCATGTGGTAGTTCTACTTTTAGTTTTTTGAGGAACCTCCATACTGTTCTTCATAGTGGCTGTAGCAATTTACATTCCCACCAACAGTGTAAGAAGATTCCCCTTTCTCCATATCCTCTCCAGAATTTATTTATTGTAGATTTTTTGGTTACAGCCATTCTGACCAATGTGAGGTCACCATACCTCACTGTAGTTGATTTGCATTTCTCTAAAAATCAGCAATCTTTTCATGTGTTTTCTGGCCACTGTATCTTTAGAGTAAGCTTCGATACATGATACAGCAAGCCTCCCAAATTAATTTTCTGCAAAAGTGCCTTAGTTAGCTTTATTCCATATTCCCCAGTATAAATTTTTGAATCAATTTGTCAAATCCTATGAAAACTCCCTATTGGCTTTTGATGGGAATTGCATTACATTTATAGATCAGTTTGGGAAGAAAAAAAAAAGTGATTCTCGTAAATTTCTCTGTTCTTATGTCTTCAGTATCTTTCATTATATTTTATAATATTCTTCCTAAGGCTCTTGCACACCTTTTATCAGATTCAGTCTTTTAATTTGTATTGCTATCATTGATGATACTGACTTTAAAACTATATTCTCTAAAGGTTTATTACTGCTATACTATAGGAATGTAATTTATATTAATATTGACTTTTTATTAAATCTATCAACCAACTTTGCTGAATCCAAATATTAATTTTGATACTTTTTAAACAGATTCTCTCAGATTTTCTATGTAGATGACTTTATCATCTTACAATAGTGGTTCAACTTGGTGATTTTGTTCACATGGGGACAGCTGGCCATGTCTGGAGACATTTTTGTTGGTCCCAACTGAGAGCATGAAATTTTTGTATTCATTTACTAAAAATTATTTAGTGAACTGCTGTGTATCAGGCCCTGTCTGAGAAGCTGTATATTCAGAGGTAATCAAAACAAATATGTTCCTACCCACTGCAAAATTTAGAGTTTAGTTTATACCTTGCCAACAGAAAATAGAATTCCTTTAAAAGTCTTTATGAAAATTCAGAAAGTACAGAAAGTCATCATATAAGAGAACAAAATAAAAACTGACAAAGTTCAAAAAGGCAAAATTTATATAACATATATTCTTTTAACACTATGCTATGAACACAGAAATCAATATAAAAATATTTAAACATTTAAAGAAACAAACAACTCCTTGTCAACTGGAGATCATTATCCTTAAATGATCTATGTATTTTTAAAAAAAGAATACAAATAAGTCAACCTAAGACTTAAGAAATTAGAGAAAGAATATAAAAGGAACCACAAGCATGACAGAAGTAATTAACAAAAAGGAGACATTACTTAATTATAAAACAAAAAAATAGTGGAACCGGCAAATTTTTAAAGTTTCTTATTTGAAAAACACTAGACATCACCGATCAATGGGCATGAGTTTGAGCAAGCTCTGGAAGTTGGTGATGGACAGGGAAGCCTGGCGTGCAGCAGTCCATGGGGTTTCAAACAGTTGGACACAACTGAGCGACTGAATTGAACTGAACTGAATTGAGACAAAGGAAGGGGAAAGAGTAATTTTATGGGAGAGAAGCTGACAAACACTACCTAAGCCAGGTGATCAAGGTCAACAGTAACACTGATGTCATGTTGACAACATATAACCGTGAATGATGTGATGAGAGTGGCACTTTATCTCTGTGGTCCTCATCACCCAAACTCATCATCTCAGCCTAGTCTGGAGAAAAACAGCGGTCAAATCCCAACTGAGTGGCATGTGAAATACTATCTGAGCTGTATTCTTCAGACTGTCAAGGTCATCCAAAACATTGTCTGAGGAACTGTCACAGCCAAGAGGAGCCAAAGGAGACAGGACAACAAAATGTGATATGGGAAGCTGGATGCCCTCCTGGAACAGAAAGAGAGCACTCAGTAAAAAACTAAGGAAATATAAAAAAAAATAGTATGGGCTTTAGTTAATAATAAGGCATCATATATTCATTAATTGTGACAAATATACTGTCCTAATGTAAGATAGTAACAATGGGGGAAACTGGATGGGGCATATAGAAATTCTATAGTATCTTTGCCACTTCTCTGTCATTCTAAACTATGTTTGTATCCTATTGCTGCTGTAACAAATTATCACAGATCTATTGGCTTAAAATAATGCAAATTTTAAGGGTTTTGTAGGTCAGAAGTCCAAAGTGAGACTTGCTGTTTAGTTGCTAGGTTGCGTCTGACTCTTTGTGACTCCACAGACTGTAGCCCACAGGGTTCCTCTGTCCATGGAATTCTCCGGGCAAGAATACTGGAGTGGGTTACCATTTCCTTCTCCAGGGGATCTTCCCAACCTAGGGATCAAACCCATGTTTCCCGCATTGGCAGGTGAATTCTTTATCACTGAGACACCAGGGAATCTTTGACGGGTGAAAATCAAGGATCCGGCAGGGCTGGTTTCTTCTGGAGGATCCAGAGGCAATTCCATTCCTCGTCTTCTCCAGCTTCTAGAGACTGCCAGCATTCACTGATGTGTGACCACATCACTTCAATCTCTCCTTATGTTGTCATATCACCTTCTCCTCTGTCTGACTTTCTTGGACCCCTCTTATAAGGACCCCGTGATTAATACAGGGCTCACTGGGATAATCCAGAATAATCTCCCCATCATAAAAATCCTTAATTTAACCACACTTGCGAAGTACCTATGACCATATAACATTCACAGGTTCTGGAGGTTAGGGCATTGACATTTTGTGGGGCTATTATTCAGCTTACTCTGCTACTTATCTAAGAGTTTCCCAGGTGGCACTAGTGGTAAAGAACCTGCCTGCCAGCGCAGGGAACATAAGAGACATGGGTTCGATCGCTGGGTTGGAAAGATCCTCTGGAGGAGGGCACGGCAACCTGCTCCAGTATTTTTTCCTGGAGAATCCCGTGTGCAGAGGAGCCTGGTGGGCTACAGTTTATGAGGTTGCAGAGTCAGACATGACTGAGTGACTTAGCACACATACATGCACGCTACGCTAAAATTAAAACCTTATTTTTAAAAAACAACAAACAAATATTTAGAAACAAAAGCGAGCACAGAAATACCAAAGACTAATAGGAAATATAACAAAAGATATAAAATATCTTTATATGGAGATTTTAAAATATAAGAGATTAGCAGCCTTGGTCGCCTAATAGATAAGGCATTGGCCTCCTAAGATATAAGAGAGTAGTACATATGACTATGAAATAATATATTTCATTATCTAGAAGATATACATGATTTCCTGGGGGCAACAAGGTGTTATGGAAAAAAATATCAGAAAAAGACCCAGGCACAACTGGAAAATGTTGTCACAGAAGTCTTCAGGACAAGATGTTTTTATAATGACCATCATTTCTACTTATTCAGGGTTACTAAGTAATGGACAGAGCTGGAATTCAAACCAGCATTTGTCTGGCTTTAAACCCCATGTGCTTTCACAGTATCATTTTGTCTCCTGTGTATACATGAATCAGTCTTTTCATTCTTTCAAGAAACAGATTTTTTCTATTCTATATAATCTATTCCAGAACATGGAAAGCTACTTAACTCATTTTTAACTCTTTAAAACTATGTAGCAGAGCCTAGTGAGATAGGCTCCTCCCTCAAGCTGTATAATCTTAGCCTCAGTTCCTTATCTGCAAAATATATGTAATGCTATATTTCATTTGTAAATGTTGTAAGAAAATACAGGAGAAAATGTGGCATTTGAAACATTGCATGAGTGTACAAAATGATCACAACTGCTATTATTATTATTAATAAAACCTAATAAAGATAGGATAAGAAGAAAAGGACCCATATATTTCAAAACTCTAAATAATGTAATAGCCAATGGGACTCAGAAAATTATTTGGAAAGAATAATCTACCAGAACCAAGTAGACGCTATCAGTTTTTTTTTTTTTTAAATAATCTTATTTATTTATGGCCAGGCTGGGTCTTGGTTGCTGCGAGTACTTCTCTCTAGTTGCAGCAAGCACAGGCTACTGTCTAGCTACAGGGTGCAGGCTTCTCATCGCGGTGGCTTCTCTTGTTGAAGACCACGTGCTCTAGTGTGTTGAAGACCATGAAGTGTGTGGGCTTCAGCACTTGTGGCTCCCAGTCTAGAGCACAGGCTCGACAGTGGTGGCAAGGGTTAGTTGCTCCGAGGCATGTGGGGTCTTCCCAGATCAGGGATCGAACTCGTGTCTCCTGCATTGGCAGGTGGATTCTTCACCACTAAGCCACCAGAGAAGCCCCAGTTTGGTTTAATGTTAGAAAAGTCTTATGTTATATCATACTGAGAGGTCAAATTAAAAAAAAAAACTCATAAGATCATTAGTTTTTGAAAAGCGCTAATAAAATATTGCAATCATATCATTTTTTGTTGTTTTTCCTGTGTGAAAAAAGATCCCAAATCCAGGCATAGGGAAGAGCAGAACAAGGGATGTACCCCTGTGTGTAAGGACACAGCAGGGCAGGAGAAGGATAAGCCTCAAAAGGAGGGGCTGGAGGGGAATGGCTTTAAGGCAGCAAAATATTCTCTGTAAAAAGTTGGAGGAGGAGTCTCCACAGCCTCGGCGATGAAGACAGAGGTCACCTCCTCAGTGGAGGTGTCTCCACTCAAGTATTCAGGGAAGGGAAACGTCGTCGGTGTTTGGCTCTGTTGCAGCCATTTTGTTGTTCACTTGGGGTCACCTTCTGCCTCGTGTAGGTAAGAGTGCTGTGAGGCTCGGAAGGCGGAGTTCCTTATGAGGGTTAAAGGCCAGCATTTCCACCAGCAGCTGTGCTCCAGGCTCCTCTGTCTCAGGTACAACTGGGCGGGGCCCTTGCGGAGGGTAAGTCTCCTGGGGACAGAGACACATTTCGGGGCCAGTTATCCTCTGGGGGCCATTCAATCAGGTCAAAGTTTCTGCCTATCTGGTCAACTTCAGAGTGTCTCTGTGAAGACACAGCCAACGCGCCACATGTCCACAGGCGTTGCATAGGTAGACTGCAAAAGAACTTTTGGAGTTCACGGCACCAGAGTGTTAAAAACCACAGGTGTATTGCTGTCTGGTAGCTGTCGATTCTGGCCAGGCCAAAGTCAGCCAGCTTGAGTGTCCCACCACTTGTCACCTGAATGTTCTCTAGCTTCAGTTCTCAATGAATGATGCCGTTGGCAGGAAGGAAATCCAGGCCTCTTAGAAACCAGCCCATCACATCCTTGATGGTCTCCACTGGCAAGCCTGGTGGGGTACCTTGTCCAGATACATCCTTAGGTCTTGGTTCACATGCTCACACACCAGGGTCACTTTGGCCTCCTGGTCATTTTAGACGGTGGCACTGGTATTCATGAGCCAGACAACACTGGGATGCTCAAGAGCCTCCAGACATGGCAGTAAGTCCACCTCACCAACTGTGCTGATGGGCAGGCCTCCTCCAGCACTCCTCCTTACGCTCTTGAGGGCCACAGAATGGCCACTGTGGGGATCACGAGCCTTGTACACTGTCCCATAGGCGCTGACACCAATTCAGCCGTTGGCTCATATGGAGGGGTAGCCATTCTCAGGCCAGAGGAGACTCTTGCAGGTCTCTGGAGGTCAGGAGCTACTTGGGTGGCAGGTTATCTGGATCCTGGGGCTGGTTCCAGCAGCACCATACATTTCAGGTCTGCTGGATGGTACCAGCCCAGTCACAGACCGAGGGCACAGGCTAGAGCGGCCCCCTCTGCCCCCACCCTCACCGTGTGACCAGCTGCCCTACAATCATTTCTAATGAGAAAAACCTTTTTGTTATCTATATAAGAATAATTCCTTAACACATTAAGGAACATTTTCATGTTGACAGCTCATTTAATTTATTAGGAAAATACAAATGGAGACATTGCCGTTAGCATCGGGAACAAACCAAGAATGTCTGCACTCCTCCCTGCAGTTAGTTATTATTTTATAAGTTTTGGTTGCAGCAGAGAACAAAAGTAAGAAGTGTGATTACCAGAAAAAGGAAAACAAAGTTATCATTGTTTGCAGATGATATCATCATATATCTAGAAAACCCTAGAGAACCAGCTAAAAAATAATTATAACTGAGCTTGGCAAGATGAATAAATATGTGTGTCAGTGGATTTCAAACACACCAGGCACAATCAGAAAGTATAATGAGGAACGAAACTCTTTCACGATAGTAACAGGAATATAAAACACCTAGAAATACAAGCTTAATAAAAAATATGTCAGACCTTTGTGAAAAATGCCATAGAATTATACCAAGAAACATAAAATAAGGCTTAAATAAATAGGAAGCCTTGCAGTGTATCTGTGTGGACTATTGTAAATATATCCATTTTATCCACATTAATTTTTAGGTTTAATGTAACCCAACACATTCTCAATGGGATTTTTTCTTCAGTAGCTTTTCTGGAGGAAGAGGTATGTAAGAATTTGTTGCTGTTGCTGTTTAGTAGCTCAGTCATGACCGACTCTGCCTCCCGACAGACTATAGCACGCCAGGCTTCCCTGTCCTTCACCATCTCCTGGAGTTTGCTCAAACTCAAGTCCGTTGAATTGGAGATGCTATCCAACCATCTTGTCTCTGTCTTCCCCTTCTCTTCCTGCCTTCAATCTTTCCCAGCATCAGGGTCTTTTCTAAAGAGTCGGTTCTTCACATCAGGTGGCCAAAGTATTGAAACTTCAGCTTCAGCACCACGTAAGAATAGCAAAAGAAAATTTGGAAAGTTAGTGAGGAAGGGTGAACTTGTTCTACCAGGTAGATGATATATTGCCAAGCTACAGTAGTGGCGCTTGCACAAGTATGAATCAATAAAAGAGACTAACCCTCAAAAAAGAAAGCACCCTTTGATGTACAATGGCTTGAGATGCTATAAAAGTGACATCAGAACAAAGTAAGGGACAGATTACTCAATAAATGACATATGGAAGACATTGGACTAGGTCCTTACCTTATCCCATATGTCACACACAGTAATCAATTCTAGAGATGTCTGTATAAAGCAATATATATAGTATCAAACAGCACAAATAATAGAAGCAAATAAAAATGACTCACAGGAGAAGAAATCTTTCAGCAAGAGCAATAGAATTGGTGACATAAAGTCTTAAACATTGTATATTAAAACTATCATTTCTTAAACAAAAAAGAAAATACCACGGGACACATTGAAATGACAATGCTGGAAAAATGTTTACCACTGATGATAGGCAAAGAGGTAACATTTTTTTCTAAATCTGCAAAATACAAACACATCTATATAAAAAACCTGGATTAAAAGACACGGGTAAGAGGAATTATAGATGTCCAACAAAGATGGGGGAAAGTTCAACTTTCCTGATAATCACACAAATCTAAATATCATTTTATCTTATTAAAAATTTTATTGGAGTATAGTTGATTTATAATGTATTAGTTTCAGGTCTACAGCAAAGTGAATCAATTATACATATACACATATCCATTTTTTTCTAGAGTCTTTTCCCACATAAGTGATTGCAGAGTATTGGGTTAAGTTCCCTGTGCTATACAGTAGGTTTTTATTAGCTATCTATTTTATTAAACATCATTTTAAACCTATTTAACTGCCAATTCAGGGTGAGAGATGGTCAGATGATGGATGCTGTCAAGTAGCCTGGAAGGAATGTTTAGTATTACCATCTGCCTGGGAGGTATTTGGCTATATATTTCAGAAACCTAAAAACCTCTGATCATTTGACCCAGGGATTCTTCTTCTAGAATTCTGTCATTAGAAATGAGAAAGAGATGTGGACAACACTTTTTGCACAGGGATGCTCTTTACTTTCTATTTATGATATAAAAAACTGGAACAAAGTTAAATGAAAAATTGTATTGGAATGGTGGATTATCGTACATTGAGGGTTCTGAAAAATTCTGATTTTTGAAGAACTTTAATGATATGCAAATGTTCACAACATAATTTTAAAATAAAAGTATAGAAATCAAAAGTGCATCCTCGAGAACTTAGCTCTAGAATTTAGGGTAGGGTATTTCAACCGGAATTTTTATTTGCATTTTTAATACTTCCTTTTTTCTATAATAAAATGCATCAACATCACTTTTATAACAAAAGACTAGTGTGTATGGGTCTATGTATTTAAGGTACAAAATATGTAGTCATTCAAAATGCTTTTTAAGGCATTAATCACACTTTGGAAATTAGAAGTGGATTTTTTGTTATTTCCACAAGTTTTTTCCTTCTATTTTGAAACATATACTCTTCTGTCTCTTTCCAAACTCATTCTGCTCTCTCCAAGAAACACAGCCATATATGCAGTTCTTTACACTTATCTCTACTCCCCATTTTTTTCTTTAACAGGGAGAGGAATATATTTAAGTTTGGCTTTGATTTCTACAAGTTTGTTAGAAGAGTTTAAGATTTCACTTTGCTAAAAATGAAAAGATGTTAGTGACAGAACCATGCTTTGTTGCCTAGGTAGCAGAAATGCTAACAACTCTATCAGATAGAAGATTTCTAAATAAACCCGTGCCTAAATTAAAGTGATATTTCCAAATGGTTAAAGAGTTAAAAGAACATGAGGAAAACTGAAGAGAAGAATCAGGTGGTAACTTAGGATTAAGAGGAAGTCCTGAATAGATACTGACATGAACAGTTCACATCATACGGAAATCAGATAATCCTCCTTAGAGCATCTTGTAAACATATTATGTTGATTTTTGTTAATTTCTCTAACACGTAGAAAAAACTGAAAGATTTTGGAAAATACAGAGGTAAAAATGATCATCAGTAGTCCTACCATCTATTAAGTGGAATTACTTCTGATTTCTATTCTCTTTCTCTCTCTGCAGTCTCCATCCTTATTAAAAATATCTGTTTAATACTCCAGATAAAATATTGTATCACAATTACTTTTCAGAATTAAGTCTCTGGAAAGAACTTGGGTGTTTACACCCCAGTATAAATTCCTCTCCAGTCTCTTCCCCTAGAGTTCCTAGTGTAATGGCTGGCTCTCCTGGTGGACAGCTGCCCATATACTCGGTCTAAAGCGAAGTCTGCCTGTTAACAAGACATACATGGGCAGATGCAACTTTCATTGCTTCTTTCTTAAATACAAAACAAAGACCTATTTTACAAGTATTTATTAAATACCCATGAGATGCTGGGCACAGTTCTTGATGCAGGAGTGATAAAAAAATAAGACCAAAATTTCTTGGTGCTTACATCTCTAGTGATAGAAGAGGAAAAAAAGGTAAGGGAATTATCCCATATTTTGGAGGTTGATACGTGCTATTGACAAAAAGAGTTGGGTGGTCAGATGGTGACATTTGAGACCCTAGAGAATCATAAATTTCCTATTTAAAAAGAGTCTACTAGATGCCAAGAAAGGTTAGTGAATGATTACATACCTAGACATACCTGTGTGAAATTCTGGATGTGAGATCAAGAAGTTTCCAGCCAGTGGGAGCAAGACTACAGGGGTAGGAGAGTGGTCACATACAAATGGATAGATCCAGACTGACATCAAACTTTTTAAACAATAACAGAGATGCTAAGAGAATATCTCTGAAGTATGAGGGAAATTATTTTCAATCAAGAGCAGATTGTTCAACCAAATGGTCATTCCAATAATAAAACATATTCAAATATATCAGTACATTGAACATCTATATCCCATTCACCCTTCTTAGGAAGTTACTTGAAGATGTGCTCCTCAACAGATTGAGGGTATAAACTAAGAAAGGGTACTGATGGAAAAATAAGTTTAAATGTATCCAGTAGAAGAAATAAAAATAAGTACTGTACTAGGGTTCCCCAGAGAAACAGAATGAACAGGATATATATATCCTAGAGAGAGATTTATTATGAGGTATTGGCTCATGTGGTTATGGACACTGAGACGTCCCATGAGCTGCTGTCTGTGAGTGGAAGACCCAGGAAAGCTGATGATATAATCTGAAGGCCTGAGAACCAGGCCTTCTCCTGAAAGCAGGTAAAAATCAATGCCTTAACTCACGCCCTCAGGTAGGTGCGGGGGCGGGGGGGGTGGGGGAGGGTGGCAATCCAACCTTCCTCTGCCTTTTTGTTCTGTTTAGGCCCTCAACAAATCGACTGATGGCCACCCACATTGTGGAGGACCATCCGCTTTACTGAAGCCACCATCTCAAATGCTAATATCTTCCAGAAATACCCTCAGAGACAAACCCAGAAATAATGTTTAATCAGATATCTGGATGTCCCATGGCCCACTCAAGTTGACACGTGAAATTAACGATCACAAATATGCAGCAAAAAGGAGGAACAAAAGATACATCGTAGGCCTACTTCAGCAGAGAGTCAATAACTGATCTATTGCTAATGTTGATCAATGAAGAAATAACAGTATAAATCAAAGAATCATGTTAACCATCTCCATCTTCACTGTTTATAATCTTGTCATAAACAAGACAAACTGGAAACTGTAGAACAGGATCATCCCTGGAAGTTCAGTGGTTAAGACTTGGCCCTCCATTGCAGAGGGTGAGGGTTCAATCCCTGGTCAGGGAGCTAAGATTGGTCAAAAAACTAAAACAGAGGTAATATGGTAACAAATTCAATAGAGACTTTAAAATGGTCTACATTACCAAAAAGTCTTAAAAAATGCAAACTCTAAAAAACTAACAAACAAGTGAAAAAACTGTAGAGCAACGCTTAACCATCAAACTAGCTGTCAATAGTGAGGTGACAGGTGAAGAGGGAGGACGCAGGACAGGGATGAAGCAGAAACTCTGGACATCGTACGGTTTAAAGTTAAGAAGATCAGAGAGAATTTCCAGGTTTCTGAACTATAAGTGAGAGTAATTACAAGAAAATTTTATAGAGAGAGTGGGGTTCAGGAAAGGAAAGAGTGCCTAGAGGGCATTTTTCCTGCCGGCCCACCACGCTGATGCAAATAGAGAAAAGATAAAACACAGACATTTTTTTTGCTTGTATTTTAAATTTGCACAATACTGTGAAAGCTAATTTATTAATGTTTCATTCATTCAGTCAATATTTTTTATGTGCTTATTCTGTCTCAAGTACTACTGAACCAATGGGACAGTAAAGATAAGAAAATTCTCTTCCAATGAGGATAAAAGTAATCGGCTTAGCGACTCACAGGTAGAATCTGATAAGAGATGGGCATGTAGTGATTAAATTCGATAAAATGTTACAGGTGCTGTGACAGAAATATGTTCAGCGTCCAGAGAGGAAATCAAGGAAGAGGTGGTCCATTTGGTTTGTGGTAAGTTAAATTCAAGAGCTATCTGATAGAGTGAGATTTCTGCTGCCTTGAAGAGGAGTTGACCTTTGTACCTTTGAAAATACAATTATTCTCTTGTGAGGTTAGCCTGAGGAAGTAATCTTAAATAAAGAAAAAGAATTAAGCAAAATAAACAAGGCAAAGTAAACAAACAGAAATCTGTTTTGACAAGTCAACTTTGAAAACATCCTACAGCACTTCTGCAGCAACCTTAAATTAAACACTAATAAAGGATAACTCTTGAGCGAATATAATTTCTTCATCATTATATTGCAGGTAATAATGCCTATTTTAAGGATTTTACAGTGAGAATCAGAAATAGAAATAATTCTTAGCATACTCTGTGAAGGTTACTGGGATGACAATGGTGGTGATGAAAATTTGTGTTTAAAGTGTTTCTACTGGTACAGAATATTCAAGAGTGAATCCAATACTCTGTACACCGACAACACTCCATGCACAGGTGCCCAGAAAGCCGGAGCTGGCATGTACCTTGGAGACCAGCCTCTCTTTCTTGTTTTATTGTGGAGGAAACGGAGATGTGCAGAAGTTAAATGATTTGCCAGAGAAATCTGCCTGAAGCCTTACAGCATTACATTTAAGACACTGAAAAGAGATTTGTGTACCTTGAGACCGAAGTCACTGGTGAATTTGAGAGTCCCATACTTTCCCTAAATTATTTAAGTAATGTGTCAGCAAACGCCTGCTTACAAATCAGATGCAGTGCGCTTCAAGGGTCTTCTCTCTACTCCTGAAATGAGTTATTAGCCCAATTGGTTGTAGCAACCTTTGTTCTAGAAGCTGAAATCAGAATAATCAAAACCCACATCTTGGGGGACAAACTGCTTGGATCAAAGTGATATTTTCTTCCTTTTTAGCATTACATTGGTATTAGGCCATTTCTATATGTTCTCCTAGGTTTTAGGTATTTGTTTTAGGTTCTCCTAGGTTTTCACTTTCATGCATTGGAGAAGGAAATGGCAACCCACTCCAGTGTTCTTGCCTGGAGAGTCCCAGGGACGGCGGAGCCTGGTGATCTGCCGTCTAAGGGGTCGCACAGAGTCGGACACGACTGAAGCGACTTAGCAGCAGCAGCAGGTTTTAGGTATACGTTCTCCTAGGTATTAGGCCATTTCTATATGTTCTCCTAGGTTTCTGTAATGTACTGTGCACTACAAGTGGGCATCCCAGGTGACACAGTGATAAAGAATCTGCCTGCCAATGCAGGATACAAAAGAGCCTTGGGTTCGATCCCTGGGTCAGGAAGATCCCCTGGAGAAGGAAATGGCAACCCACTCCAGTATTCCTGCCTGGAGAACCCCGTGGACAGAGGAGCCTGGTGGGCTACAGTCCACGGGGTCACAGAGAGTTGGACACGACTGAGCGACTGAGCACCCACGCGTACACTGCAGTCAGTGCGAGGTTCACGGAGACGTTAGTGGTGTACTAGGACTTGAAGAAAGGAGAACGTTGCAAATCCTACTGTCCCCTTTTCTTTTGTCATGTCTGACACAGAAGGAGGAGAATAATTACTGTCAATATTAATTCAGGGTCTATGTAATTCATGGGCATGGCCACAGTCTCTTCATTACAGTATTATTTCATAAGTATGGATTTATGGGAAGCATTTAAGGGAAGCATAAGGAGGCGTTTCATAGGTGTGGATGTACCACACACATCTCTGTCTTTCTCTCACCCTGTGTCCCCTTCAAGAGGAATTCTGCCTCTTTCATCAATGCCTCCCTTCTGCAATGTGCTAGAAATATATGAGTTTACACTCTTTGAACTTAAACTTCTTCAACACTAAATGTGGGATATTAATATCTTTGTTAGTGGTTTGCTGAGATAATTCAATTAGGTTAATCTAAACAGTAAAAACTCTTGGCCAAAAATTATACATACATATATATATATAATTTTATATATGTACATAAAATACATGTGTGTAATATATATGTATGTATGTATATGTGTGTGTAATAAATACTACTTCCTACGGACCCTCCTGTCTGTCTTTCTCTGCTTCCTTCCTCCCTGACTTGTTTTCTCTGTGTTTATCCTCCTTCCTCCCTCTCTCTCCTTTTTTCCTCCACCTTCATGTTGCACAAATACACTGATCCTACTTCCAGCATTCTACAGTGATCACCGGTCACAGAAGCCTTAGTCCCTACTTTTATGGTGCTGTCTCTTCCACTTTATGGACTAGAAAAGAAGCATCCATTTAGAGGTTTGGACCAAGATACTTTCAACTCTAAAATTCTACAGTTCTTTTTGTGGCATCAAACCATCCAGTGTTTGTGGAAGATGTGTTTCTAGAGGTGGTTTGATTTAAAAAATTTTTGCTTTGCAAGTTGGTCTTTAAAGAGCTTCTGATCAAAATCACTCTTTCCCTTTATTAAAGAGAGAATTAGAGAGCTGCAGAGGTTGGGAAGAACACACATTTCCCACAGTGATTTTTCACAGTGTTCTGAAGGCAAGAAACTAAGATTGATTTATATTTCTTCATTTTCTAAAGAGAAAGATGATGTTCCATGTGCTCTTTTTACTCACAGAGGGTTTGAGGTAGAAACAATTCTTTTAAAAGTTATATGTCTTGAGGACAAACCTGGAAGTTTGATATAGTAAATTGTATTTGTACCAGATTTTCCTTTATTTTATATTCCCATTAAACTACTCAATATCCTGCTATGGTATTTAGCATTTCACTATTCTCTTCCTCCTGTGATTTGGGGGTCCAGAGATACAAAATGAAATGAACAAAAGAGGGAGAATTTCTTGGAATTTTTGAACTAGGCAAATATTTAATTAGGCTAGTACTATGTTTCTTTGCAGCCATTTCAGGGAAAGAACATAGACTCAAAAGTATCACAAAAGCAAAAGAAATATCTTGAAGGTAGGAAATGAAAGAGGGTTCAAGGAGAGAAAGATCGAGAGGGAGGAGAGAAAGGGGACAGAGAAAGAGATGCTTGAAAGCGGATTATTTGCTAATCTCTCAGCCATAAAAATCCTGAGTAACAGATATCCAAGCTTTGTTCTGGGAGATTTTCAAACTCAAAGAAAATATTATTTACCTTGTCCTCACAATGGGTGGCTTCTTAATTTATTGTTGAAATGACAGTGTGGGTTTAGGGCTTGGATTAGACCATTGCTTTTTTAAAAAAAATTATAGTTGGCTTACAATGTCATGCCAGTTTCAGATGTACAGCACAGTGATTCAGTATATATATATATATGTATATATATACATGTATATATGTACACATACACACATATATTTGTATATTCTTTTTTCAGACTCTTTTCCCACATGGGTTATTATAAAATATTGAGTAGAGTTTCTGTGCTATACAGTAGGTCCTTGTTGGTTATCTATTTTATATTTAGTAGTGTGTGTATGTTAATCTCATCCTCCTAATTTAGGCTATTGCTATTTAAATGATGCAACAAATACAGAGGCAGGGAAGGATAAATAGCAAAAAGTGCTGAATAACAAGAGGAGAAAGGGAGGGGGAGGTGCTGAGGACAACCCACCTCGCACTAGTCTTTCTGGGGTGTCCTTTCCTTTTCAAATTCTCCAACCGCAGAATGAGCTACACATCCTTTCTGAAAGAAGATGGTCTCAGTCACATTTCTGTCCAGGCATCCATGCTATCGAAATTATGGGTCCAGATGAATGTGTCTGGAGAATGTGGTCTATACATACAATGGAATATCATTTAACCCTAAGAAAGAAAGAAATCCTCACACATGCTACAACATGAATGAAGCTTGAGGACACTGCTGAGAGAAATAAGGACAAATATTGTGACTTTCCACTTACCTGAGGTACCTAGAGTCGTCAGACTGGTAGAGACAGAAAGTATTGATAGAATGATGGCCGCCAGTGGCTGAGGGGAGGAAGAAATGGGGAGTTACCGGTAACTGGTACAGAGGTTCAGTGTGGGAGGACAAAGAAGTTCTGGAGGTGGATGGTGGTAATGACTGTACAACAGTGTGAATGTACTTAATACCACGGAACTGTAGACTGAAAGACTTAAAACAGTAATTTTATTTTTTTTTTTTGGCCATGCTGCATGGCATGTGGATCTTAGGTCCCCAACCAGGGATTGAACCCCCACTCCCTGCAGTGGAAGCACAGGGTCTTAACCACTGGACTCCCAGGGAAGTCCCAGTAGTAAATTTTATGTTATGTGTGTTTTACCACCACCACCACCAACTCCACAACGATAATAATAGAATTCCCTGTTCTGGCTTGAAAGAGCAGCAATGGAGAAAATGGCTTTATAAAAAATAAGCCGCCTTAGATAAACTAACACAAGGAAATGGAGTAACTTTTACAGTAAAGGGTTCCTGCTATGTCAGATATTAAGTTAATGTTATCTCATCCCACAAAAACTCTGTAGGTCAAATAACATCAGGAAACCAAGGCTCAGTGGTCACTAGCTCACTATTGTAACAGTCTATTCTTCATCATAACATAAAGAATTTGATGCCAAGTCTGTCTGTGACAGACTGTTTTCTCTTCTACACAACATTTTTTTTAAAGGGCCAGTTTTCACTGAGTTTGAAATACTCATAACTCCAGACAGAGGAATATCTAAGAAAAGGCATATACTACTTAGTTGTGGGGAGAGAAGGCAGGAAGAAATGGTCCCTAAAACAAAACAAGAGAGATGGATGATCTGGGGCAGGATAAGAAAGTGAAGTGTTAATCACTCAGTCATGTCTGACTCTTTGCGACCCCATGGACTTTAGCTCGCCAGGCTCCTCTGGCGAGGAGGCGCCTCCATAGAATTCTCCAGGCAAGAATACTGGAGTGGGTAGCCATTCCCTTCTCAAGGGGATCTTCCCAACCCAGGGAACAGACCCAGACCTCCCATGTTGCAGGCATATTCTTTACTGTCTAAGCCACCAGGGAAGCCAAGGATAAGAAAGTTTCTGGGTAGCCAAAGGATAAAAAAGATCTTCCACAGATCATTTTGGGTTTCTTACTTTGACTTCTGAATTTGAAAGCTCAGTAGCAGATATGTCTAATTTATTCCTAAACTGGCAAAAGGTGAAGCAGAAGACTAAGCCAGCCTTTTCTGGATGTTCTAATCATAATGGAGCATTTGGCATTAGTTCTGAGTTTTAATAGAAAAGCAATCTAACTGAAAAACAGATAGGATAGCTCAAAATTGTGCTAAAAACTTAGGGATAAGGGCATCATCTTAATAGCATCAACTATCTTTCTGATTATCTTCATGAAATGAGCCAAATGTTCTAAGATAGATGAAGCCCTGGAATGAAGTTTGATTTGTCATTAGCTGCTTTCAATTGTGTCACTTTGAACTCCTCTCTTAACATTTTTGAGCCTCAGTTTCCTAACACATAAAATGGGAATGCTGCCGCTGCTGCTGCTAAGTCGCTTCAGTCGTGTCTGACTCTGTGTGACCGCATAGACGGCAGCCCACCAGGCTCCTTAGTCTGTGGGATTTTCCAGGCAAGAGTACTGGAGTGGGTTGCCATTGCCTTCTCCAGAAAATGAGAATAATAATGCCTAATTTATAAGATTATTGAAGAACTGAATTAAAGAAGAAGATGTATATTAGAGTGCCTGGCACACTTTAATATGAAATCGTTGGTAACACACTACAAAAAAGATGCTTTTTTATTTTGGCCACTTCTTCATTTTGGCACACAGGTTTTCTCTAGTTGGCATGAGGGCTCTAGTGGGTGCAGGCTTAGTTGCCCCGTGGCATGTGGAGAGATCTTAGTTCCCTGATCAGGGGTTGAATGCACACCCCCTGCATTGCAAAGCAAATTCTTAACCACTGGACCACTAGGGAAGTCCCAAGATGCTTTATTTTTCATGTAACTGGTTTCCTGTGAGACAACAAGGGCAAGCAAGTTCAGAGCTATCTAGATCTCAGATAAAGTTACTGATAAGGAAGGGGAATGTTGAATTTAAAAAAATCAAATCTTTCCATGTTTTGGGGTGAAAAGGTAACAGGAATCAGGAATCATACTAATACTAAATGGAGAGCCAGTGAACGAAATAAGATGGTGCCCCTGTCATCATATCACACTTCAGGCTTTTTTTTTTTAATCTTCCTACCTCACATCTTTAGGAAAACTAATGGATCTTAGCTAATCATATTTATAAGAGAAATACTTCATAGTACCAATATTTTATTTACTAGCATTCTGCACGCATAAAACAGGAAATAATTCACTTGGCTGAAGCCAGCAGGTAGGTGGCCAGATTTAGAACACATCTGCAGAAAGTGAGATTAATAATTAAAGTATAAAGCCACCACTTCTTTTTAAGCTACAGTTATTGCCTTCAGTGGTGTGAAAATTCTCTGAATAACTGGCCTTTACGGTCTCTCATCAGTTGCTTGTCAGTAAATAAGGGTGGTTTAAAAAACTAGTTTTGAACTCCTGGTCAGAGCTCATCCGTCAGTGTCACTTGGCTGGAGTGAACTGGGGAGTGGAAAAGTTGATGCCTTTTTCCTTTCTGTTAAAATGTTCTATATTGGTATTCCTAACTGGTACATGACCATTAAGATAGGCAGAATCACAGATTCTGCCCAGTACTGACAGGCACTCTCCCAAATCACTAATTATCCATCCTATTTCACGGAGTTGGAATCATGGCTGGGTAGCAAAATTATACGAAACTTGCAGAGGTAGGGGAGAATGGATGTCTAGATCCATAAATGCACAGTCATTTGCATGCTTACCATTATAGAAATCATTAACTGAAAACACACTTTATTTTGTTGGCCTCCTGGAAAAAGAAAAAAATTGCTGCAGAGTATTGAAATTGTGAGGCAAAGCCAGCGTTTTTAAGAAAGAAAAAGCAGCCAATAGCCCTGCTTCTCAATACAAAAGTTTAGACACTTTGGACCTGTGTTAGAAAGTACATTAACATTCCTAAAAGATAAAACAGCAGAATAATTTATTTTTTCTCCTTCAACGAACATTTAGTATTGGTGCCAGTTATGGGGATGACTATAGAAGAGGCAAATGTCTGTCTCTATGGATTATTGGTGAAACTGTGATTTGTTTGTTGATAACATAGCGCTGGCTATCTCTTATGAAATATCTAGTTGCTTTCAGTTTTGACTTTCATACTATGCTCTAGCAGTTGTATGGAGGGAACAAAACAAGCAAGAAGTAAAAAAAAACTGTGGGTATTTTTTTTCTGACACCTAATTTTAACATGTCAAAGTGGTTCCTGACAAAACCAGCCCCTCTCTTTCCCTCTCATTTTCTAACTGCTTCATGTCCAGAAGCTGATGGTAACAGTTCAGGACCTGAGTTGAGTGTGACATATTAATTTGATCATCAAGTCATTTGGAATCTGCTCTCGGCCAAAATTCCAGTGATAATTTGGCTTGTGTTTAAAAGCCACTTAATCAGGAAATAATTTTATCTACTTTTTATCCTCCCCCTTGGCTTAACTGGGGTTTGCTCATCTGTTCCATTCTAAGACCCAAGAGCTACACCTTAACCCCACCTCTGTGAGATCTCCCCTTCCCTTTCTAGTTTTTTTACATTTAAACAGACTTCAGTGACACCCCTTTTAGTCTCTGAAAGAATTTGTGCTTTTAACTTGATGCATTTATGAAACTTAATGTCACCAGCTTTTTTTTTCAATGTTAACTGCTCATTTCTTATTGTAGTTTGATATTGTTATTCAACTACTGTAAATAAATGCTAATTAACAAAATGTCAATTGACTTTCAAAGCAGCTGCAGATGGCTTTTACTTTTCAAAAAACAGTTTCATCTTTATCAGCAACAGATGAAAAACCACCATATCTGACAACAACACAGTGATCCATTGTGGTTCCAACATATGCATTTGAAATGAGGCTCAATACAATGTCTACTGAATGATATATTTTAATTGGTTTAATAATGACTAATGGGATTGTAATAAATGAGCCTCACTGGATGGATTCTAAATATAGTTAAAAGATATTTTTAAAAGAGAGTCACAAAAGAAATGGAAGAATAGCAATGGGCATATGAACAGATTTACATAGAATTGTCTCATATTTTCCTCCTTTAGAGGCATTTTGTAATGAATGTATAGGCTCAACAAGCAAGGGACCAAGAAGTTATCAGGGCCAAGTAAATTTTTGCAGAACAAGTAAGGAAATCCTATCTCCAGACAATAAGAAGAATCTCACTAAATTACAGAAATTTGGAAGTTAGCAGAGATTAGCCTAAAGCTTGAAAACAAAGATTAGGGAATTATGACTGCCCTGACATTGAACTAGAAGCAACAAGTGATAGATACAGTCTCTTATTTGAAGGTCTGGGTATATTCAGAATCATGAACCAGGTAGGCTTAGCGCTAAAGTAATGAGACCATAAGACATTTAAGTGGTGTTGGAAGAAGATTCTAACATATCTGAAAAGGGATCTAGAGCCTAATTTTCTTGTACCTTCCTGTATAAGCAGGAGGATGAAACAGAGAGAGGAAAATTTTATGTTTCTGTTATAGGAAGCTTATCCTACTTCTGACTATAATGGAGTATTTCACAGCTGATCAAGTCTCCTATTGAAAAGACCTAGAAAATCCATATAAAAACACAAAGTACACATTTTTTAATAAGACATCAAAAGCGATCAAAACATCCAGGACTTGAGGAGTCAAGATCCCAGAAGAAGAGAAATTATTAAGATAAATCCAATATTTTCTGGGCTTCCCTGGTAACTCAGCTGGTAAAGAATCCACCTGCAATGCAGGAGACCTGGGTTTGATCCCTGGGTCAGGAAGGTCTCCTGGAGAATGAAATGGCATCCCACTCCAGTATTCTTGCCTGGAAAATCCCATGGATAGAGGAGCCTGGTGAACTACAGTTCATGGGGTTGCAAAGAGTCAGGCACGACTGAGCGACTAACATGCACAATATTCTCTGGCCACATTCAGGGAATCTGCCAATTTTGGGCATAGAAGGAAAGGCTGAGAATTGGGCAGAAGGTAGATACTAAGAGGCAGAGAATCCATCAGAGCTTCCAGCAGTCTCACATAGCTAGGGAGACAAAAATTGGAGTTCAGGACTGCCTAGGAAGATAGGACCTGAGGCCAAGGTCTCCTGAGATAAGAGAGATGTAGAGGGTACTCTGGTGTTCATCTAGAGGCATTTGTTAAATTCTTAAGATGTACTGGCAGGAGACTAAAAAGTCAAGCAGAAAGCAGGTTAAGAGCAAAAAGGAGTTTGGAGCAGTTTGGGGAGGGTAAGAAGATGAAACCTGGAGGTCAAGGTCTGCTTGGGAGGACTTCCTGTGTTCCAGAATCAGACTCATTGGCCAGGCATCCTGCACACCAAATGCTGAGAGTCTGAGGTTTGCTGCAGAGAAAAGGTTTATTCACGCAGCGTCCCAGTGAGGAGACAGGAGAACCAACCTCGAATCTACCTCCCTGTAGGTGAGGGGCTTGGGATATTTCTGGGATAAAAAAGTAGGGTGGTCTGAGGAGTGGCGGGGAAAAGTGACTGGAGGTGAGAGAAAGATGAGACAATCGTTCCGTGCAGACACAGCTAAGATACATGCTTCTTCGTGGGATGTATATTCAGAAAATGGTAGTGTTAGCATGTCTTGAGGATGGAGTTTTGGGCCCTCAACACCAAAAGGTCGTGAATCAGACACTGACACATGCCCACATGCTAGGTTAGTGGTTCCAGCCAGTTTTGTAGGCTGGAGCTTGACCTGGACAATGCTGACTCCAAGTCCTGAAAAATAATAGGGAAACATCTTATTGTATACACTATATGACACTTGGAGGATATGTTTTTTTGCAAAGACAACTGCAGTAAGCTTGATCATTGAAGGCAGGTTACAGTTTTTTATTTATTAATAGCAACATAATTATTGTTAATAGTTTAATGGATCCAACTGATGACTACCGTCGGTTCCACTAGTAAATACCCCAGATTCTCAGTTTACGTACCAGAGGTATATGAAGACTTATAGAGACGACAAGCTGTGTGAATCAGCCCAGTTTCTTGTTTACTGTGGTTGTCTGCCAAAGGATAGGATAAATCACCTTTGGAGAAAGATAATGTTATCCTAAAATCTGCAATTTTGCATAAACAACATTGTACGGTCAAGAAAATATTACTAAACATACAAAGAAACAGAATGCTAAAAAAATCTCATAGTCGAAACAGATCCATAGTTAACCTAGGTATCAGGATGATGAGACATGTATTTTTTTCAAAAACCTGATTAATGTATTAATCAGGCTCCTCTGTCCATGGAATTCTCTAGGCAAGAGTACTGGAATGGGTTGCCATTCCCTTCTCCAGGGGATCTTCCTGACCCAGGGGTCCAACCCAGGTCTCCTGCATTGTAGGCAGGTTCTGTACCATCTGAGCCACCAGAGAAGCCCCTAGATATCAGGATTATGAGACATGGATTTTTTAAGATCTTGATTAATATATTTGAGAAAAATAGATGTCAAAGGGAGAATTTTACTAGAGGACTAAAGTCTATAAAAACATCAAATGGAATGTCTACAATTGAAAAAAGTGATAACTGAAATTAGGATGAAAACAGAAGATTTAATCTTATTTCAACATGAAAAAGAGTACTTGTTAACTGGATGATAAGTCAATATTTATCAGATAATTTAGTATTTTATCAGATGATAAAGTATTCAGATTGAAGGACAGAGAGCAAAAGGTTTAAGAATGTGCAAAATCACATAAGAGATACATAGAATATGGAGAAAAGATCTGGTGTACATAAAGTTGGAGTCACAGAAGAAATGAAAAAGATGATAGTGCAGAAGCAATATATGAAACAAATAAGAGATAAGGTTTCCCCCTCCCCCAAAACTAATGAAATATATCAAAGAAGTGCTACAAACTCCAAGGTGGATAAGAACAAAAGAAGTCACAATTGATTAGGCTTGTGATTGTAAAATTTCTGCAAACCGAAGTCTTAAGAGCATCCAGAAAAAACTGACTCATTACCTTTAAAGAAGCATCAATCAGACTGATAGTTATTTTCTCAAAAGAGAAATAAAAGCCAGAAGACAACGCAATGATGCCTCCAAAGTGCAAAAGAAAAAACAAAGATATCAACCAGGAATTGATTACCCAGTGAAAATACTTCTCAAATATGAAAGTGAAATAAGTGTTTGTCTAGACAAATAAAAACATGGAATTCACCACCAGAAGACCTACACTAAGAGAAATGCTAAAGGGAACTCTTTGGACAGGGGAAAATTTATCCCAGAAATCCCAAAAGGAATGAAGAGTCATAGAAAGAGTGGATGATAAATACAATGCATACTGTTAGTTTAGTGGGGCTTAAAATTCATGAAAACTATAACACAAAATTAGGGCAGGGATATTGTTTGGACTATCATCTGTTGAAGTGAAGTGAAGTGAAGTTGTTCAGTCATGTCTGATTCTTTGCGACCCCATGGACTGTAGCCTATCAGGCTTCTCTGTCCATGGGATTTTCCAGGCAAGAGTACTGGAGTGGGTTGCCATTTCCTTCTCCAGGGGATTTTCCTGATGGAGGGATCGAACCCAGGTCTCCCACATTGCAGGCAGATGCTTTACCCTCTGAGCCACCGGGGAAGCCATCATCTGTTATTGGAAGCCAAAAAAACCTCAATCCTATTGATTTGGCCAAGACTTTGTGATCACTGTGAAGTCATCTGGGCAGAGTTCAGTCACCGTAAAGTTAGTTACAAAAGAGGTCAAGGGATCTTTGGAGCATCAGGCTAAGGGCAGTGTCAAGGGCTGTTTGACTACAAGATTCCAAAGCCCTCTCTCTCGGCCTGGGAATACCAGTAGGTCTAATACTCTCATTGATAAAATTTTAAATAATTTTAGATGAAGAAATAATTTATTAACATTTCTTTCATTGCTTTTTCCTCAATTCCCAACTTTTAAATATTTGGTTATTAAACACAAGTGGAGTTCCCAGGTGGCTCAGTGGTAAAGAATCTGCCTGGCAATGCAGGAGCCGCAGGAGATGCAGGTTTGATCCCTGGGTCAAGAAGATCCCCTGGAGGAAGAAATGACAACCCAATCCAGTATTCTTGCCTGGGAAATCCCACGGACAGAGGAGACTGATGGGTCACAAAGAGTCAGACACAATTGAGCATGCATGCTATTAAACACAAGGGCCCTCTGATGAGAAGCAGGCTGTTCTTTTATTATTTCATTATTTAGAACAAATTAAAACTAAAGGTAAGAACTTGAATTCCATTGTGGCAGATCAAGTGAATTTGCTCACAAGACCAAAATTCCTAGATAGGACAAAAGGATCAATGTCTTGGTGACCCAACGGAGAGTTTGTTGTTAGGGGGCAGAATGGGGCTCCAAAGTTGGATTGAAAATTATCAGCTTAAGGTGGCAAGAGAAATATGTAAGTTTTTCTCTCTCCCTTAGCAATATAAACACATATAATGACAAAGTTGGCACCATATTGGAAAGCCAGTGGGACTTCTGATCCAAAGAAATAAACATCACTTTTGAGTACTTGCTAATTGTGGGATATTGGGGTACCTCTCCTTCAAATATGAGGCTACTAACATCTGATTTTCTTTCTTAGTATGTCTAATCTGCTATTAAAAACTTCTATTAAGTTTCATTTTGCTCTCCCTTTTTAGATGATCAATTGGTTTTATAAAGGAAAATGTATGCTGTCATTTTTATAGTTTTCTGCTATCAAGCCTGCCCTTTTTTTTCCCCTTTAAGAATAGTAAATATTCCTGCTCTCTAAACTGTCTCTGGTAACTCTCATAGCTGAAGTATTGGCAAGTCTATTTTAGGCTGATGTGCTGATGCTTTAACTGTTAGCTAATTTTCTTGACGTATGCTAGATCCTGGTACTTAGAAAATTGTTGGAGTAATTTGAGACCCAGGATAAATTATATGTGTCTTCTTCCAGATATGATTTACATTTGCTTTGGAAAGATGGCTGGAGGAAGTATCACCTTAAACCCAGTTTAAGGCTTCAGGGTCTTTGATCTACCTGGGCATGCGAAATCTGTGAATTTTCAGGAAGGGTGCTTCACTTCTGGGTCTCTTACCCCAGGGATTATTCCTTTGAGGTTTGTGTTTAGTGTATCGGTGATTTCTCAGTAGATTTTCTAGCTTTTATGGGACCTTTGCTTTGATTTCTATCCTGATCATCTGATAAAGTCACTAAAAGGAAAGCTCAACTTTGCCAGGATCAGCAAATATTATTAGGGCCAAAGTTGCTTTTGCACTAGTTTAATATTTTGTCTATTTAACATTAGGCCTGGTAGTTGCTCCCTATCTTGTTAGCTCTTGGATACTTTTAGATTGATGTTTTTTGTATTATAGTCAGCATTTCCATAGCTTTTCTCCATAGGATAATTGGTTTGGCTAACCTACCTGCTAGTCCCAGAAATCGGAAGTCCAAGACAATAACCAATCTGCATTACGATGATACTACTACTATCTCATGATGATACTACTAATATCTCACAGAAATTGCATTTCAAGTAGAAAATATGTACTTTCTAAGCTGAAAACAGCTGATAAATTGTCAGTTATTATTATTGTTAGAAAGTAGAAGGAAGAAATCCAGTTTTTTGTTGTGTGCTGGTTACCATCTCATGTGCGGATGTGTTATCCCCTCAGAATAGTTTTGATTTTGCAAGCTCCCACTCATTGTTTAGCCAAAGAAGAAAATATATTAGGGCCTCGTTATGAAGCAGAGGTTGGTGAACAATGACCTAGGAGCTAAATCTGGTCTGTGGTTTGTTTTTATACAAGTTTTATTGCAACACAGACACATTCAATCATTCATATATTGGGTATTGCTGCTTCTGTAATAACAAGGACAGAATGAAACAGCTGAAATAGAACCTGCATGGCCCATGAAACATACAATATTTACTCTCTGGCCCTCTATACAGAAAAAGTCTGCCAACTCCTGCCATGAAGGATTAGTCCACCAGTCTTGCCTGACTAGCTTGTGAGCTGGGAATAAGTAGATTATTATCTACTTGCATTATTATCATGCAATTTTTAAATATTGGAAGCTTGGGCTTGGTATGATAGACTCCTCAGTCATGTTGAAAAATTTAAATAGGAAATGGCACTAATGAGCAAAAGATGAATATCTTGAAGTAGCAACACGGTCATTAAATCATTACTCTTAAACAATTCAGACAAACTTTTCTTTTTTCACTATAGATATTTGTTCTCTTTGTTTCTGCTTTTTTAGAGAATGTTTCATTTATAAAGTAAAGCTCTTCATTTTTTCATTAACCTGTGCTTCTTGGGTTAATGTGACAGAGAGAAGGCTTAGAGTGAAAATTCACAAGCAGCAAAGAAAGACGAGTCCAGGCACCAATCATTTGCCATGAAGTGGAATTTAGCCAAAACGCAACTCTCTCCCTCACCTCTGGACTAGCAGGGTTTGTGGGGCAGAGTGAGCTAGGAGGAGTTTATGCCAAATAGCAGTATACTTTCTGGGTAATTCTGAGATTCCTTCTTCTTAGGAGTATGATAGAGACCTTAGCACAAAAATCAAAGAAAAAGAAACTGTAAAAGAAGTTATGTTCAAAGCTCAGGACATGTCTTTTTTGTTCAGCACCAGCTCTAATTAACAGGTCCCCTGTTTCTGTGTATGATGTCAATTAAACTACTATTTTGGCTCCCAACTGCGCACACGGCTTTCTATACGCGTGTGATGATGCCATTCACGCTATCTGTTAGGACTGCATCAGTGTCTCTACGCAGAATTTTGGTTCAACAGCGAAATACCACTGAGTCTACAAGGTGATCAGGTAGAAATGCATCTTTCTGAGATGAGTCAGGAGTCGTGAAAAGCGCCCTAAATCCCGTGGTGACAGTGTGTTGCTAAATTAGAAACAAGGAGCGCAGTAATTTCCTCTGACCTGGAGACTTGCTGGACAGATGCCGTCCACGATGTGGAGGAGAGCATATAATAAGCACGGGATCCCGGAGTGAGGCATAAAGAAATAATGAAATCATTTCTTTATAGAGGATCAGATGCCTTACATGCATGCCACTTTGCTTATTAATCCATCTGAAATTCCCTGGGGATTTGGAGCTGGCTCTTTGCCTGCCGATGAATCTGTAGCTCAGTGACAATTAACTGTAATGACTTGGAGAAAGACCCTTCTAAATCACTGCCGGGCCCTAGGCTGCCAAAAGCCGCCTGCACCTGGGTGGCTGGGTAACAGCACCCCCATTTTATTCCGTTTTTCATGTGGAATCTACTGTTCTCTGTGGCTTTGCCGGAGAGCCAAGACAGCTCTAAATCCCCTTCTGTGATGTGGCGTGGTCAGAAAGGAGAAGCCGCAGCCACGGAAGGGAGATACATGGGAAAAGCTAAGGCGCTCTCTTCTCTAAGAGCAGGACACAAAAAGCCCCTCTGTTCCCGACCACCTGGGCTCACCACGCTGGTTATATGGGAACGCGAGGGTTGACCAGTCAGAGGACCCAGGAGTGTCAGAGAAGGGAGTTCCTCTGTGGCCAGTTCCCGGTGGCCCGGTGGGAACTGCGTGAGGCCGCTGGTAATTTTCCGGGCTCTCAGCAAGCTCAGCGGTGCCCCTCACGCAGGCCCAATGGCCACGTGGCCAGGGAGCCAGATGGGCTCTATTCTAGGCGTGGGCAGGAGAGGGACGACCCTGGAGTCTGGACTGGCTTAGCCCCCTTAGCCTTGCTGCTGGCCCTCTGTCTTCCAGCGCCAGATTTACCTTGCAGCGGTCCCCAAAGGGAGGGCGCATCCCAGCTGGGTCCCCTGGAAGCTGTAGATTTGCTGATTTGCACCTTTCTTGTGCATATTTTTATGTGGGCTGGGAAAACAGATGGCTCCATCCAAGTTGCTGAAAACCCAGCTGGTTATTGCTGCACTAGAATGACCTGGGTTTGGGGAGCCGAGTTTTCCCTGCCAGAGCCTTGGGCAAGTTAGGAAATGTGTCAGCCTTTGAATCTGAGCATAGACGGATGAGGCCTGAATCGCCACAGCCCACCCTCTCCTGTGTGCTGTGGGGAATACAGGCACAGAGACACGAGGTACAATGCATGATACCTGGCACCCCTGCTCCCTTGCCTCTTTTTTTTTTTAACTAGGCAGGTTAAAAATTATTTCAAACAAACCAACAGAGTCATCCTTTATTCTCTTCCACTTTTTTTTTTTTTAATTTTATTTTATTAGTTGGAGGCCAATTACTTCACAACATTTCAGTGGGTTTTGTCATACATTGACACGAATCAGCCATAGAGTTACACGTATTCCCCTTCCCGATCCCCCCTCCCACCTCCCTCTCCACCCGACTCCTCTGGGTCCTCCCAGTGCACCAGGCCCGAGCACTCGTCTCACGCATCCCACCTGGGCTAGCGATCTGATTCACCATAGATAATATACATGCTGTTCTTTTGAAACATCCCACCCTCACCTTCTCCCACGGAGTTCAAAAGTCTGTTCTGTACTTCTGTGTTTCTTTTTCTGTTTTGCATATAGGGTTATCGTTACCATCTTTCTAAATTCCGTATATATGTGTTAGTATGCTGTAATGTTCTTTATCTTTCTGGCTTACTTCACTCTGTATAATGGGCTCCAGTTTCGTCCATCTCATTAGAACTGATTCAAATGAATTCTTTTTAACGGCTGAGTAATATTCCATGGTGTATATGTACCACAGCTTCCTTATCCATTCATCTGCGGATGGGCATCTAGGCTGCTTCCATGTCCTGGCTATTATAAACAGTGCTGCGATGAACATTGGGGTGCATGTGTCTCTTTCAGATCTGGTTTCCTCGGTGTGTATGCCCAGAAGTGGTATTGCTGGGTCATATGGCACCTTCACCCCCACCCTCCATTCTAAATAATGATGAAATAGACTTTCACAGAGAAGATTCAGAAATCATTTCAAGCCAACATTTATCGAGCATCTATTTTATTTCAACTAGATGCTGGAAATACAACATTGGCTAATATATGGCTTTTTTGATCAGAGAGCTCCTAGTCCTTCTGGAAGAGATACGTGTAAAAAGAAGGTATCTGGCCAATAGGAAACCACTGTAGGAACTCAAACTGGGGCTTGGGAATAACCTAGAGGGGTGGGGTGGGGAGGGAAGTTGGAGGGATGTTCAAGTGGGAGGGGACATGGGTAAACCTATGGCTGATTCATGTTGCTGTTTGGTAGAAACTAATACAATACTGTACCACAATTATCCTTCAATTAAAAATAAATAAATTTTTAAAAATGAATGAGTGGAAAAAAAGAAGGTATCTGTAAAAAAGAAGAAGAAGATGTAAGTGCTGTGATAGAGGTGGATACAGTGAAAGTGAAAGTCGCTCTGTCTTGTCCAACTCTTTGCGACCCCATGGCCTATAGAGTCCATGGAATTCTCCAGGCCAGAATACTAGAGTGGGTAGCCTTTCCCTTCTGCAGGGGATCTTCCCAACCCAGGCTTCAAACTCAGGTCTCCCACACTGCAGGCGGATTCTTTACCAGCTGAGCCAGGAGGAAAACCCATGAAGGTACAGAGCGGCATGTAAATATAGAGGGACAGATTTCTGTTCCTTAAAAACAGTGGGAACATGGTTTTCTCAGGGGATATGCCCAGTATGGGGATTGCTGGGTCATATGATAATTCTATTCTTAGTCTTTTCAGGAATCTCCCTACCGTACAGTTCTGTATAGGAGCTGTACCAATTTACATTCCCACCAATAGTGCAAGACGGTTGCATTTTCCCCACGATCTCTCCAGCATTTATTATTTGTAGATTTTTTTGATGACGGTCATTCTGACCTGTGTGAGGTGATACCTCACTGCGGTTTTGATTTGCATTTCTTTAACAATTACAGGTGTTGAACGTCTTTTCATTTGTTTGTTGGCATCCCTCTGGGAGTTGGTGATGGGCAGGGAGGCCTGGTGTGCTGCGATTCATGGGGTCGCAAAGAGTCGGACACGACTGAGTGACTGAACTGAACTGAACTGACGTGTATACACGTAACTGATTCACTTTCTAACACAGCATTGTAAAGTGATTATACTTCAGTGAAAAAACAGAATAGCAAGACCCAGTTCTGGAGTGGTGATACTTGAAGGAACGTAAGACTTTGTCTGGGGCAGAGGTGGGAAGGACAGTCCCGGATGTGAAATATGGAGGCCTGTGTAGGACACAGGTGGCCGCCACAAAGGGTCTCGTTCCTTTGTCTCTCCCTGCCCAGCCTCCACTTACTGTGGTGTTTACCTCTGCTCACGTGACTCTGGAGACATCACCCCTATCCTCAGCTCATTGGTAGATCCCAATGAGTCTAAGATAATCACATTCCTGTGAAGGCTGGATTTAGAAATAGGTCATGACAAATTCTGATCAACGGGACAGGAAGTCTGCTATGAAATATCCAGGAAATTTCCTCCCTCCTAAGAAAAACAACACGTGAAGAAATGTTCCCCTTTCTCCCACAGATGTTGCCACGTCTCCTCTAATCCAAGGGAGGGTATTCAGCAGGGAAGAGATACGGTTTGATTGTGGGGTTAACTGTAGCCAAAGCAGGAAGCATCACTGGGAGGCGGCCGGAAATGTCTGCTGAAGGACCTTGGATGCCTCAGAGGTTCTGCTTCCCAAAGTAGGTGATGGGGTCATTCCTGCAGTCATGGCCGTGGCCTGACAACGAAGCATCTTGACTCAAGGTGACCTTTGGCTGGGGTCTAGAAGACAGAGCAGGCAGGTGAGGTGGTGGAGCTCTAAAACAGAGCTGGCTCCTTCTGAGCAAAGATTGTGCCAAAAGCATACCCTCTGTAGAAACCCTTGTGCTTCACATTTGGCTTTTCAGCCACTTTCTTTACAATCCTTCACCACTGAAATGATATGTGCAAGGTGCTAAGTAGAGCATCAGAAACATGGCGAGTGCTCAGTACATGTTAGTTCCAGCATGATCACAGATAGCAAAAGATGTTTTCTGGATGCCAAGGATAGCGGAATAATCTATAAAAATAATCCCGGGTGGGGGGATGCGTTTCCCCCTCTGCTGGAGGTTGGTCCGTGTCGCTGTGTTGTTACTCATTTATGACACCTTCTTCTGCAAGTGTTTCCTCGTACCGTGGGTGCATTGCAATGGTGATGCCGGCAAGGTCCTGGCTGCAGCCTGCATCTGGCCTTACGAGTCCAAATCCTCCAATTTAGGTTGTTGATCCCACAAGTGTGAACTTTTTGGCTCCAAGTCTGGGTCTCTCTGCTTTCAGTTAGACAGGAAACCAAGGCTGGGCAAACCTCCAAGGTTTCAGATAGGCCTTCTGTTCAGATAAGCTTCCAAGGATGTTTCTGCTTGGGAACAGTAACGGCTCAAGTTCTTTCCTGGGTTTTAACTTGCGCCTCTGTGACATGCCAACAGATTTAGAACTGACGTTATAATTGGAGTCAAAATGCCCACATGTGACTTGATTTAAACAGACCTCCATGGATCAGAGATGCAAGGCTAACTAATCTCAGGGTGTTAAGCTGAAATTTTCTGAGAGGCACTGAACAATCTACCCTGGGAGAGATAAGTCTTCGGCCTGTGTGCTTATTTTTAACTGAGTTCAATTTCTGTTGGGCTACAGAACGGTGTACTTGTGTTTTAGGGAAGTAGCCCAGTAGGGTAGGGCTTTAGCTTCATTTTGCCTTGAGTACAAATCCCTTCTCCATCCATTAGTAGATGTGATCAAATCATTTAATTTTTCTGATCCTCAGTTTCTGGCACGTTTCTCATAGGATTATTGTAAAGGTCAAATTAGGTCTGTGTTGAGTGACCAGAACATAATGAATGCTCCATAAATGGTGGATATTATTTCTAGAGCCCCAAGGAGAAGAGATGACTATGGCACACATTTATTTTAGAAGTTCAAAAAAATCATGTTAGTAAAAATAATGAAATTATTAGAAATAGGCTAGTTTGCTCAAGAGACCAAATTCTTTCAGACATTCTCATTATTCTTGATTCTTTCCAGATCTTTCATAGTGGTTACTCTGGCTTAAGAATTTCCCAGTGTCTCCTAGAAACAATATATTAGGGAGAAGTTCTTTCAAGGGTTGGTAAAACTAATAATAGTGTTTTCCAGCTCAATTGGGAAGAATGAATATAGCCCTGGGGAAAGGAAGTTCTTATCTTACCCTTGCAATCAATTCAGGTTTATCAAAAACACAGGAAAACAAACATTCAAAAAACAGATAATGACTATGAACAAATCAACAGAGAAAGAAATTCACCCTTTGTGCCCTTTGAAAACAGGGCAGGGACCCTAAGCAGCCAGGGAGATCTCTTCACTCAGGTTCAGTTCAGTTCAGTCGCTCAGTCGAGTCTCACTTTTTGCGACCCCAAAGACTGTACCACCCCAGACTTCCCTGTCCATCACCAACTTCCGGAGCTTACTCAAACTCATGTCCAGTCCATCGAGTCGGTGATTCCATCCAACCATCTCATCCTCTGTCGTCCCCTTCTTCTCCTGTCTTCAGTCAGATTCACTTAAATGTGTGAGGTTGAAGAGTCTGTGGGGATTCGTTCAGCAAAGGATCCTTGAGCACATACTATGTGCATGGCCTTGAAGGGTTCAGTGATCACACAGAAAGACGATATGTCTCAGCATCTAAAGCCCAGAATCTGAAAGTCAAGGTCAGCAGTGCCCATTCCAAGAAGCACCGAGTGCCCAGACTCTGGGTTTGTTCTCTCCAAAATGAGCCCATGGGTCATCTCTCACCAATCTTTTCACCTCCCCTTGACTTATTAGAGTTCTACAATTTGGTTTTTGTTTATCAGTTATGTGAGAAATGGCTCTCACAATACAATCCGTGGGGCTCTGATTGGTGACACCAGTTCCCTGTTTAAAGTGTTCATGCTTAAAGTTGGACAATAACTATGCATTTTCTGTTTGCTTATTTGATCCTATGCTTTCAAATCCCATGTCATTTGCTCCTTGAGTCATGACATTATAAATCTACTCCACCATTTTCTGCATTCCCCGATACTCCACAGCATCCTACCTCTTTCCTCAAAATTTTGTGTCTTGTCCCAAAGGCTCTCATCTTTATTATGGGGTATTTCCATAAACAATAGCTAAAATGCAAATTTCAAAAATTTACCATGATTAAACTATTACTGTATTCTGCTTATCAGCCTAGCAGAGATATTGAAATGCTTTTGAGGGAGAACAGTTTACGGCTGCACCCTTTCCTGGTCAAATCTGTCTGAAGGTGGAAACTACTTGTCTCACCCCCTCCACCTGCCAAGACTGCGTTTAGTAACTGTAGTCAAATGAGCCTCTGAAATACACAGGAGAGCTGTGAGGCAATTATCACTAATCGAGTTGTTCTAGTTGATATCTGGGCACGGTTGGGTTTGTTTATGGCTCAGATGAGCACATTTTAACGATCCAGAGAAAATGAGCACAAGTTTCCACTTCCAGCAAATATTAATTCTGAACAAATGAATCCAAACAAAATTGCTGGTGAAAATGAAGTCCTTTTGACTTCAGCTTCCCTGATGTACTTTTCCATAAGTGGGGCCCTCTTGCTAAAGATTGAAAGAATGGTTCATGTTGGAGATGGTGGCTGCCTTTCAACTCAATCACTTCAACTCTGGAAGGTACAAGTCCACCCCAGTTTGGGCTCCAGATATCCAACCCTCCAAGTGAAAGTACATCCTGTCTGAGCCAGAAAACACCACAGGAGACCTACATTCTCAAAAACATGCCATTTGCTTCTATGACAACCCTGGAAACATGCAAATATTATACGTTTAGCAAAATCCCACACATTAGAGAGCAAACTCCTGGCTGTCTGAGATGTTCGACAGTTTCCAGCTTCATATGACATATTTCTGTCAAGTCTAGCATTTCAAGTAAAAAGGAAATGCATTGCCTTAGGCCAAGCTTTTACTTCTCCAACATCCTAAAGGGACTATGCCACAGAATTCTGTAAGAATTTGTAATCAGGACTTTGCTCATAATCTTTCAGTGGCTTCTTTTTTCTTACACAAAAAGTCCAAACCCTTGAAGGCCATGCATCCTGGTACCAATGAACATTTTTACTCTTCAAATTTTCTGCCACTCTATCTCTTTTCCAATACCCTATATACTCCAGCTAAATGGCATTTAACCAACGATTTTCTAAAAGCATCCTGAAATCTCAAATTCTATGCAGTTTGCTCCTCCCTCAGTCCCCACTATGTTACCCTCTTCCCTTAAAATTCCTACATCCTATATCCATGCCCTAAGTCCTTGAATTTTTCTGTAAACTATAAGCCAAAATATGTTTAAACTTTTATTTACCCCTATTATAATTTTACCCAAGTTTACCCAGTGTTCTTGTTATCTGCTTACAATTTATTCATTTAGGGATCCTCTAGCTCTGCCCCACCACAAGGCTGGCACATGGTATATTCTCATTAAATGCTGTCATGTGTGTTCAATTAAATTGAAATAATGGTTACAGCTTACTCAGTTCAGTCGCTCAGTCGTGTCCAACTCTTTGTGAAGCATGGACTGAAGCATGCCAGGCTTTCTTGTCTATCACCAACTCTCAGAGCTTATGCAAACTCATGTCTGTAAAGTCAGTGATGCCATCCAACCATCTCATCCTCTGTCGTTCCCTTCTTCTCCCACCTTCAATCTTTCCAAACATCAGGGTCTTTTCCAAAGAGTCAGTTCTTCGCATCAGGTGGCCAAAGTATTGGAACTTCAGCTTCTAGGATGATGATTAGCACCATCAAAATAATTGGCCTAATAAGTATCTTCAGTTCAGTTCAGTTCAGTCACTCAGTCATGTCCGACTCTTTGCGACCCCATGAACCGCAGCATGCAAAAATAATCTACCTGGACCAATTTCATTTTCCCCACACAAATTCAGAGTTTGTTTCTTGGTGTTTGATACCTTTTCAGCTTGACCCCTCCTAAAATTCTCATCAATCACACTAACCAAGAGATGATAAGCATCGACAAGTTTGCTGGATCCACTATGACAGGCAAAGTGAAGAACACAAAAGAAATGTTATACATGATCTCAGAAGCTTACAATGAAGTGGAGGGAAAGATACTAAAACCTGTGTAATATTTAGGGAACCCTAAATAGCCATGGTACCACCTAATAATGCAAAAGGAAACCAGGGGAAGAGGAAATGAGTGGAGACTGGAATGGTGAGGGTAGGGGTCCTGTAAGAGATAGACTTGGGATAAGCCTTAAGGGTAGGTGGGCTCTCAGGCACACAGCGGAGGTGAGGCCATGGCATGCTGAGGGAGGAACTAAACACAACTTCACAGGATGCAAGTCAGAGTGAGTGGAGGGTCTGCGGACAGGAAGGGACAGAAGACAACCCACTGAACGGGAGTGGACAGTGGATGGTCTGTGTTGGGTGGGAGAAGCAAGGGGGAGAGAAGCACACAGATTTAGAATAAGTGGTTTGAACAAAATCAGACAATGAATAAAAGAAGAATTTTAGAGAAAAGCAAACACAAACTGGGAGTCATTCTAGGTTCTTGTGCAAGCCTTTTCCTTTGTGAAGATTAGCTGAAAGCTGGTTGCAAAATTGGGTGATAAGAGAGACTACTAACAGTGAAGGCAAGTGAGGAAGTTAATCCTTAACAGAGCTGTAAGAGAAAGGTGAGGCTAGGCTTTGGGGAATTGTGTGGTGAGTTGGGGACATTCCAAAAGAAGGATGGACTCACTATGGGAAGAGAAGGGAGTCAGAGAGGAACCACCATTTCAGCCTGGGGACTTTCATAGCAAAGAATAGCGACTTGTTTCTATCTTTAGGAGATAGAAAATGCTTTTTCTTAGGAGATAGTATTTTTGCACAATGGCTGAACAGTTATATATGGGGTGCACATATTAACCGAACACTTATCAAATGACTAGAATCTGCTAAATCCTGTGAATTTAGCAGTGAATAAGTGCAACTTCTGTCCTCAATTAGTTCAAATTCAGTGGTAGGTTGGTCCTAGGGAGCAACAGCACGTATTACCAGGATAAAACCTCCTAAGGAAGGCTTTCTGAAAGGAGGTACCAAGATGAATGATCAGGAGATGGTGGGGCAAAGAGGGTGGTTGTGAATGAAGCCTTTCAAGAGACAGAAGCTTGAACAAAGATGAATAGAGCTGAGAAACAGGGGTTCCAAGTGGGTACGATGACGGGTGTAATAGGTTTTGCAATCTGTATGCCAGCAGGATGCTTTGATGGATGGTACTTTGGCTCCATCCATCATCTAGCACCTATAGGAGAGGTGAAAAGGAATGTTAATAGCAGCAGCAACAACAACAACAAAAAAAACAGGTTTAAGTGGAATCAAAGACTGCAGCTCTGAAATTTGCCATAAACAGCGAGAAAGATTGCTATTTACCTCTTGTGCAATTGATCTTGAACTATTTAAACATATACAGACAAGGTGAAAACATCCTGCAGTGAGAATACAAATGCAAGCCCTTTGTCTGATAGATGAGATAGGGCAGGAAAACTGTAGATGGAAATGAAATTCTGTAAATCTACACTACAGCCAGTAGCCCCTATGGATATGAAATATTGATTTAGTGCTACCACCATTCCAAGTTCTGAATAAATTACCCTAATAGCATCTAAGCGTGTAGAGAGCTGAGATTTTCAGGGGCAAAATCAAGAACTGCTCGTCGGTTAGCAAGAACATACTGAGTTCCTACTAAGTGCCAGGCTCTACGACGAAATCACATTCATTGGGAGAACGCAACAGAGTTAGTGGCTATCAAGAAAGACTGGTCTGCAACCAATTATTTCTGCAGACAATTCGTTGAGACCATGTGTTCCTCAGGTACATCAGATAATCAAAGTTAATCAAAGGATACTGTGTAAAAGCATGCTTGTCATAGGCATAACAAATATAGCATCTCCACAAGAAGAGGCTTTTTAATTGGAGGATAATTGTTCTATACTCTTGTATTCATTTCTGCTATACAGAATCAAGTATATGTATACATATGTCCCCTCCCTCCCACCCCCTACCCCACCCACCCCTCTAGGTTATCGCAGAGCACTGAGCTGGGCTCCCTGCGTTATGCAGCAGCTTCGCACTGGCTATCTATTTCACACACGGCAGGTATATCCACTGTCTCAATTCCCCTCCCCTCCATTCTACTCTGTGTCCAAAAGTCTGTTCTGTACATTTGCATCATCTGTCCTGCAAATAAATTCATCAGCACCATTTTTCTAGATTCCATATATATGCATTAATATGTGATATTTGTTATTCTCTTTCTGACTTACTTCACTCTGTATAATCGACTCTAGGTCCATCCGCATCACTACAAACCATCCAATTTCATTCCTTCATATGACTGAGTAATACAGCAGTGTATATATGTACCACATCTTCTTTGATGGACATTTAGGTTGCTTCCCTGTCCTGGCTATTGTAAATACTGCTGCATTGAACACTGAAATACATGTGTCATTTAAAATTATGGTTTTCCCAGAGTATATGCCCAGTAGTGGGATTGCTGTGTCCTCTGGTAGTTTTATTCCTAGTTTTTTAAGGAATCTCTGTTCTCTACTGTTCTCCATAGTGGCTGTATCAATTTACATTCCCATCAACAGTGTAAGAAATTTCCCTTTTCTTCATAACCTCTCTGGAAGAGGATTTTTAAAGGAGTGTTACATATATGTTAGGAACAGGATATTATAACTGGGGATTTTCTGTTCCTTTGTGATTCTTCTGATGTTCTATGTGTTTTAAGTTCATTTGCCACTGGAAGCATATAGTGGTTCATGGTCCTGTCTATAGTGTAAGGCAATTTCTCCTGGAATTCAAGAGATCCTCATTTGATTCATCTCCGAATAGGCCTGGGCATCAGCATTTTTTAAAAGCCCCTCAGCTGATTGCAGAATGCAGCCAAGGTTGAACACTGTTCTGGCCTAGAGCACGACCAGTAGGTGGACAGTGGGACCCAGGGTGTTGGCCCCAGTCAGCACGGCCTGGGCTCCATCCCCCAGGCAACATGACCCTGGGCCTTCGCATCAGGTTGAGGCACTCACATCCAAGGCAGTGGTGAGCAGGAACCATAGGCCCTGGAGTTTAGCTTTCCATTGAGTCTCAGATTTTTCCTCATGTCTCCTGCTCTCCCTTCCAGTCCACGGCTCCTCAAGAGAGAAGGAGAGATTAGGGGTAGAGATTGGGGGTAGAATTCTAAGGCTAGTGCCGAAGGCATGCTGACTGCAGGGGGCAGGCAGCCTCTGGCCCTGGGAGCACCACTAAAGGAAGGGCAAGGCTTTCCCGTGGGAAAAGGGCAAGGCTTTTCCCTCTCGCTTTTACACGGATTTCCTGCCCTAAGGTGTCCTGTGGTCTCCACCTGTGGGCACAGAAGACTGGCATCTGAGAATAAATAAAAGATCAATTCCTGTCTCACCTGACCCACGCAGAGGCAACTGGAAGCTCTCGTGGCGGCATGGTTAGGGTAAGGGGAAAGGGCGCCATGTAAGAAAATTGGCTTATAATTTCTGAAGACGTGAGAACCGAAAGGTTATTTTAAACAAAAACTTCAAAGGTTAGCTCCATTCATTTTTCTGAAAGCCGCTATGTTTGTGAAAAGCCCTCTACTGCATAGCTTTTGTTTCAACAAAGTATCTTTTAAAAATATTCACTTATTTAATTGGAGTATAATTGCTTTATAACGTTGTGTTAATTTCTGCTGTACCTCAACATGAACCAGCTATATGTATACATATATGCCCTTCCTCTTAAGCCTCCCTCTCACCCCTCTAGGTCATCACAGAGCACCAAGCTGAGTTCCCTGTGCTATATACGGCAGCTTCCCACTGGCCGTCTGTCTGATGCACAGTAATGCATATATGTCAATGCCACTTTTTCAACTTGTCTCACCCCCTGCTTCCTGCCCTGCATCCACAAGTTTGTTCCCTGTGTTTGCATCTCTCTTCCTGCCCTCCCAGACTTTGTTCTCTTATTCGATTTCTGTAAGGAAGACAGAGACGTGTAACAGGTCACACACAATTCAAATGAATGGTAAAGTTACTGCCTCCTAGCTCTTTCTCTCTCCTCTGGACTACAAAACTATTGTGAAACCTAGGAGGTTCTGAGCGCTCAGCCAGTCCACCGCCCTCATTTCACAGAAGAGGGAATGGAGCTCCTCGAACTGAAGTGACTTTGAAGTGGCACAGCTAGTTTGTACCAGCTCTAACTCCTTTAGCCTTTCTGGTAGGTCTTTTCCAGCCCTTCAATCATCTTGACAACTTTGCTCTGAAGCCCATCCAATTTCTGCTGCCCTTTCTCTGAAGCTCCTGGGATTAAACACATGACCCCAGAGGGGCCTGATGTTATCTGAGCATAAACAGAAGATTGCTTTAGCATTCCCACAATTCTAGGTATCCATTCCAGTGCTCCACTTGCTCCAGGGGTTTATTTCTGAGGATGACCTTCTGGTCTATTTCTGACATGCTGGAACCCGCTTTCCTGACTCACGTGTCTCAGGTCTGATTTTCTTCCCCAAGTGTAATGATGCCTTTGGGGAGCACACCTTGCAGAGGATAACACCTCAGATTCTCAAAACATCTTTCTTTCTGGAAACACAAAGCATCTTTCTAAGAGCCATTCTAAGCCTCCCTGATGATTCTGGAGGGGAGAGGAGGCCGCCAAATTCCAACTCTGTGGTTAGATTTAAGTCCAAAGTTAAATTGATTTAGCCTGAATCATCTATGAAGATAGATGAAAATTATTCTGGAGGGCAGAGAGGGCATTTTATCCCTAGTTGGCACCGAGCCAATCACTCCATACTTAGGGTACCCCTCCCCTGCTCTGCTCACAACTGCCAGCCAATGCCTCCTTCTTCACTGTTGAGGCAATTCCTCCACATTCATTGCTCATGTGCTTTCAACTCCACAGCAGATAAGATATGAAGCAAATTCAAGATGCTTGAGCCTTGCCCTTGTAGGAGTTTGTGAGTCGGCAATTTTTAAATCAATGGGGGAACCTGTTTATTTTCTAGAGCCTATCAAGCTACCTTCCCATAAGGTCCTCCACTGTGTTCCCTGAGCATCTTATTTATCACCGCTGTATGTATCTCATTGTCTTGTACCCAGTTACCTGTCTCACCTGCCATGCTCCTCCTCCCCACTCCAGGTTAGAAGTTGCATAGCTTGCAGGAAATGGGGATGGTCCATTTTATGCTTGTTTGTGGAATGCATGCATGCCCCAGAGAGCCCCCTCCGTGGGTTCCCACCCCCACCCCTGGGTGCCTCGACTCTGCTTTCCCGAGTTTGCATCCTAGGAAGACAGAAGCACTCCCTGTAAGGAGCTTGTGGATTCTGCTGAGGAGTTTGGATTCTGCTTCATCCTCAAGTCCATGAATCAGTGATTGATTCTTCCAGGGAGCAGTCGTCACAGACATTTGGGGTTGACGTCTGTCTCTGCTGTCTCATGTCAAAGGGATGCTGTCTAAGCAACTGTTACCGCAGAATGGAGCAGGGAATAAGTAGACACTAAGCTGACTCCAAGGACTGGATCATTTTGGCCCCCAGTAAACTGACACAGAGAGAGGACACGCTCAGTCAGTGTGTGTCAGTGATTGTGGCCGTGGTCTCCTCACACCCTCCATAGAAACTCTCCAAGGAACTCTCCCATCCACTGCACAGTTCTCTTGCCTCGTAATGTCTGAGCTCTACAGCATTCTAGGCACTGAGCTCTCTTGGGATGGTGCCTAGAACGAGGTTCCGGGAACACAAAAATATTTCCACAATCCCTGGGGTGAAGCTACTGATGGAAGCAGCTGAGGTGAAACCTCAGCAGGGGGCTTGCATTTCCTCCGCCTTCTACCCGCTCCTTTCTGGCAGGGAGATAAATCAAGCCAGTGGCTAGCCCTCTGGAAGTCCTGCACAGGGGAATGGCTTCTTATTATCGTCAGCCAAGGCTATGTGTGATCCAGTGCTCAGAACTGCCGCCAGTTCATACGTGAGAAGACACTGTCCCTGAAATGATCCTACAGCTAGCTAACACTCATTGAGCCAGGCCCACTGCATGGGTTATCTTATTTAAAACCACCCTCTGAAGTAGGTACTTTCATGTCTGAATTACAGATGAGAAGGGTACATGGGCTTCCCTGTCACGAAGTTTAATAAATTTCACAATTGGAAATTCTACTCCAGCATAGACCAGGGGTCCACAAGCCATCCTGCTTCCATTTTGTGGTGCTGTCTTGGCTGGGAATCTTGGAAGAATTATGTCTGAAAGCATCACCAAGGCAGCAGGATGGAAAAGTAGTGGAGAGTCAAGAATTCACTTGGAGGTACTTGGAAAGGTAACATGGATGCTTTACCCAACAAAGCACCAGCTCCAACATGGTGATGTAACACCAATTAAGCTTCTTAAACCAAAAAATTTCCTCGGGGAGACCCATGGATGGACTGCTCAGCCCTGGCAGACTCTCTAAGAATCGGAGATGTATGTGCAGACACACACACACACACCGTGAAACAGACACGCAGACACACACCATGAAATAGAGTTCACTGACATCAAAGGCTCAGACAGCCTTCTGTTCCCTTCTGTTTTCTCGATTTTCAGCAGTCTGCAATGTATCCCAGACAGAAGAATTCAACAGACTGAAATTGAAAACCTAGTAAGTGGAAGCACCCAGAGAGGAAGCTTTAAATGAGAAAATCTCCACTTTTTTTCATGGAAAGTCCCCCAAAGGAATAGAAGAAAATCTTTCTTCTCAAGCTATTCAAACCAAACTCAGAGCCAGTGGACAATGAGACAATACAAAATATTAAATATGAGAAAGGGTTTTGACAACTGCCAAGAGCCACACACTATGCCTACCCACTGAGTCTTCCACCTAGGTCTCAACTGAAGCTTGTAGATTCTTTTTAAATGATTCCTCTAATATTTTTCTTTTTTTTTTTTTGCTGTATTTGTTAATGTCCATCTCTCCCTCTTCAGACCAAAATCTACCTAAGGGCTAAGTCTGTGTCTCCAATCCTTCACATGGTGACTAAAACATAGGAACTCAGTAGTCATTTGCTAAAATAATACATATATATATATATATTTTTTGCCTTCAGCCTACCAGGCCAGATAGATCAGACAGCCTCTTCCTATACCTGAAACCTGTATTTTAGTCATCATGAACTTGAACTGACATGAACCTAGAAGCTCTTCTTTCAGGGTGGTCCTAAACTGAGCCCCGGTCTGGAAGACAGCCAATGCTTGGTTTGGATTTGATCCTTGGCTCTATCACTCACTTAAAGGTTACTTGATTTTTCCACTTCTCAACTTAGCATTTGTAAAGTGGGAATTCTAGAAACCTCAGAGAACTATTGTAAAGTAGAGTATTCTCAGCTTGACAACTTGAACGATTCTGCCAAAATTTATATTCGGCCACGTCACTTGTCTGCTCAGATATTTCCAGTGATGTATCAGTTCATTCATAGTAAAAGTCAAATTCCTCCTGCTGGCTGCAAGACCCTACAGGATCTAGCCTATGGGACTGCTCTCCTTTGCCCAGACAGACTAGCCTCCTTGCAGCTCACTGGACATTCCAAACACCTTTTCCATCGGCTGTTCCTCTGCATGGAGTCCTCTTTTACTCATGGGGCTAGCCTCTTCAGATGCTTCAAGTGTCATGGTCTGAGTAAGCCTACCACCACAACCAACACCTGATTTAAAATTGCACCTTGAACCCCACACTCACAATCTCGGCCTACTGCACTCTGATCTACTATTTTTCCAAAGCACTTTCCCCTTCTAACACATTCACTACTTCCCTCTGCATATGTGTCTTGCCGGACATCTGCAGTGTCACTCTTACTCCCAAGTAGACCTTCATGATGGGCAGGGCTTTTATGTGTTTTGTACATTGATATATCTCAAGTGCCTAAAGCAGTGCCTGGCCCACAATGTGGGCACTGAATAAATGAGTATCAGTACAGTGAAGATAGTTCGGTACCTGTTCACAAAGAGTCTTAATAACTGTCTCCATCATTACCACCATGGTCATTGGCATCACTTTCATCATCATTGGAACACTAGGGCTCATCTTATAAGGCCCTGAGAAGAATAAAAGTCAAGGTATATAATACATCTAGCACAGGGCTGGTTTATATAAGTACTTTGTAAATGTTATTTCCTTTCATCTTTTCTTTTGTGGCTTTTTCTATCGCTCCTTGGAGGACCCTTAAGACATAGCTGACGCAAAATAAATTACTCAGTCCAGGTATAAGAGTAACATAGGGCCATTTACAGGGCATTTCAAAACTGTTGATTAATTATTACTATGATCATTAGCTGAGTATCAAAACTGAATTTGTGTGACTTTGTATTCTCTTGATCTTGATTCTCTATATTAAGCGCACTTTCTACTGATTTTTCTACAACTCATTAGGAAGAAGAGAGGAGGAGAAAAGAAATTAAAATGTTTATTGCTTTCATAGTATATGGATTTACTTATATTCCAGGGGGAAACATACTTGTAAGAAAAGAACATTACATTACCAGTCTAAAGTTAAGCATTTTCTAGAATAATAAGTAGAACTATGATATTGAGGGATACAAAGGTATATATTTCCATGCTAAAGGCTAGAAATGCCAGGTTATAGAGTTTTCAAGTCAGGAGACATACTCACTTTTTAAAAACCTTTTCTTTTCTCTTTCCTATGTCAATGTAAAGTGAATTATTTCAAATGCTAAGCATGTCTGGGTGCACAAATTCTGCCTGTTAATATAAAACACAGTAATGACACCTCATTTCCCCTGCCTCTTGGAAACATTGAGAATGCACAGAATGCAGAAACCTTGGATAAGACCAAACATTAGGACAAGTTACTTCTGGTTGTCAAATCCATGTGCCCCTTAGGCTGGAAATGCACCCGTAATGCCCTTCTTTCCTCAGTGCTCCAACCAATAGCATGGCTTTTGCATCCATATGTATATGGATAAATATAATTTGCATGTTTGAACCAAGCAGTTCTTAAATGCTGCACGGAGCAGCTCTAATGGTTATTGACAGAACTGTCTTTGCTGTCATCCTAGTGTTGTGCCATTCTGCTTTTCTGTAAAATGCCTTTACAAGGAGATATGCTTATCATGTCACATTAGAAAGTCAAATGGCTCTTTTATAAATTCCATACTTTGGTTGGAAATCATGCCCAGATGCCAACTCTCTTATTGTGCCAATAAATATATCTTCTGCCTAAAATGTGAATCATCTTAACTTCCCACCTGCCACCTCCTCCCCTAGTTTATGGGATAGCCAGCATTGGTATAGCCCTTATGATAGGCAAGTGTACTTTGTTAAGGGTGATTTCCTGGGACAAAGCTAGGGTGGGATTCATACTCAAGTTTAAGTACCATAAAAGTTCAAATAGGAAACAAATGCAAACATTTGCCCTGAAGGTCAGAGGTAGGGTTGAAGTTAGGATCCTAAAGCTAGGAGTAGGATTTATATGGGAACAAGAGTGAATCAAGGAAAAAGGGTGTAAAGTGAGTCAGGATATCTAAAAAGGCCAGAATCAGGCAGAGGTTTCACTGCCGCAGAAACAGGGCAGTGTTTAAGACAAAGAATGGAAAGTTTTTAGTTTTTTAATAAAGATACTTATTGAACATTATACAAAATTGCTTAAAGACCAACAGAACTCCTGAAAATGTTACTCTTTGAAGAAAATGTATGGAGAAAATGTTAAACAATGCTCTTGGGAAGGATATCTTGGATGTGACACCAAAAGTATAGATAATAAAAGCAAAAATAGTCAAGTGAGACTACATCAAACTAAAATGTTTCTGTATAACACATGAAACAAAAAAATGATAAGGCAACCTATGGAATGGGAGAATATATATACAAGTCATATATCTGATAAACGGTTGTGATCCAAAATATACAAGGAAGTTCTTCCATTCAAGGCATAAAAGCAATCCTTTTTTAAAAAGGGGGCTTCCCAGGTGGTGCTAGCGGTCAAGAACATGCCTCCCAATGCAAGAGGCTTAAGAGATGCAGGTTAGATCCCTGGGTCAGGAAGATCCCCTGGAGGAGGGCATGGCAATCCACTCCAGTATTCTTGCCTGGAGAATCCCATGGACAGAGGAGCCCGGCAGGCTACAATCCATAGGGCTGCAAAGAGTTGGACATGACTGAAGCAACTTAGTAAGTTTAAAAAATGAGGTAACAAGTATTGATGTGTATATTGAGAAAAGTTAACCCTTGTAAGTTGTTGGTGGGACTGTGAAATGGTGCAATCCTTATGGAAGACAGTATGGATGCCCCTTAAAAAAGTAAAAGTCCCATGTGATCCAGCAGTCACATTTCTAAATATTTACCTAAAATAATTGAAATCAGGATCTTGACATCAAGTGCAAATATTTGCATTCTCATTTTCATTGCAGCATTAATGCTATTTGTAATAGCAACTTGTGGGAAGAACTTAAATGTCCATTGACAAATGATATTTTTACCATCTCTGTAGTTTCACTTATTCTAGGATTTCATATCTTTGGGATCATATGGTATGCAGCCCTTTCATATTGGCTTTTTTCTCCATGTCTTTTCATGGTTTGAGAGCTCATTTATTTATTTATTTATTCTGTTGTTAAGTCACTAAGTTGTGTCCAACTCTTTGTGATCCCATGGACTGTAGCCCACCAGGCTCCTCTGTCCATGGGAGTTCTCAGGCAAGAATACCAGAGTGGGTTGCCATTTCCTTCTCCAAGGGATCTTCCGGACCCAGGGTTCGAACCTGTGTCTCCTGCATTGCAGGCAGATTCTTTACCATCTGAGCCACCAGGAAAGCCCTCATTTATTTTAAGTGCTGAATAACATTCCGATGTCCGGATATACCATATGTTTATTTATATATTCACCTATTGAAAGACATCTTGGTTGCTTTCATCTTTTGGTAATTATGATAAGTTGCTATAAACATCTGTATGCAGATTTTTGTATGAACATTAGTTTTCAACTCATTTGGGTAAATACCAAAGAGAGAAATTGTCAGATCATATTGTGAGAGTATGTCTAGCTTTGAAACAAGCTGCCAAATTACCTTCCAAATTTCCACAGTAGCTGCTCCATTTTAGTATTCCCACTAGGATGAAGATTGTTGTTGCTCCATATCTTTGCCAACATTTGGTGTTGCCAAAGTTTCAGGTTTTAGCCATCCTAATAGGTGTGTAGTGGTATCTTATTATTGTTTTATTGATTTATTTACACTTTAATTAGTCAGATGCCTCGGGAGAACAGCAAAGAGGAAGGACTCCTATAGGGAATATATTTACAGCATATCTCAAAATATGTTGTGTACTACAAAATCTTGCTTCTCCTTGTAAAAGTCTATTAATACTCCTTTTACCTTTAGCATCTCTACTTTTTATGTGATTCTGTTAATTATTGTTTCAATTTGCAGACAAAACAATCTGATGACATTGAAAATCTTTTCATAGGCTAAGTTGCCTGCCATCTGTATATCTATGTTGGTGATATTGTTTGTTCAGATCTTTTGCCCATTTTTGATTGAACTGCTGATTTTCTTACTGTTGATTTTTTTAAAGTCCCTTGTATATTTTGGATAAAGGTCCTTTATCAGATGTGTCTTTTGCAAATATTTTCTCCCGGTCTGTGGCCAATGCAGGAGATACAGTTTTGATCCCTGATCCAGGAAGATTCCATATGCCATGGAGCAATTAAGCCCATGAGCCACGACTGAGTCTGAATGCCACAACTACTGAAGCTTGTGCACCAGGAGCCCAAATACCGCAACCACTAAGCCCAGGTGCAGCAACTAGTGAAGCCTGCATGCCTAGAGCCTGTGCTCTGCAACAAGAGAAGCCACCACGATGAGAAGCCTGTGCACCACGACAGGGTAGCCCCCGCTCACCACAACTAGAGAAAAGCCCACACAGCAACAAAGACCTAGCATAGCCAAAAAGAAAATAAAGAAATAATTTTTTAAAAATGTTTTACATTTTCAAAGTTTTGTTGGCATTAAATCAGTTTTGGGAAAAAGCAACCTTGATTGGCTCCGTATTAGGGCATGTGATACTTTCAAACAGACAAGCTAGACATCAGCGATTGGAGTCAAAAGAGCATTGTATATATATTTTTCATGGACCCTTAGGTGGGTCACCACAGACACAGTAACCTGGCCCTACCCTGCCTTAGTTTCCAAGCATTCCTTGCATACCAGTCCCTTGTCCAAGTCACAGCTCAATTCTAAAGATTGGAATCACCACTTCATATTCTGGAGTTATGACTACTATTCTCTGATAACTTCTGAAGGGATGAGTTAAGAGAGCTGAATATACATGTTATGGTATTATGGGCTGGTAGTAACAAAGATTAGGAGGAAAAACAAAAGCAATTTTGCTTCTAAATAACTATACAACTCCAGGAGAGAGGAGACACATATTCAATTCCTGCACAAATCCTAACTTTTAATAAACAGCAAATGCAAAGTTGTAACTGTCATGACAAGCAATGCTTGATGAGCTATATATGATGCACAAAGGAATTCCAAGAACAAAAAAGAAAACATTTATTTTTATAAATGTTCATACTTATGAATATTGGGGGAAAAGATCACAAAAGTTGCTGCCAATTCTTCTGCGCATATTTTCTTTATAAACTTATATATTCTGATTCTGAACCAGTGACATTTTCTTTTTCCCCAAACCTTTCTTTCATGTAAAGACAACTGACTCATTAACGGCTCCAGAAGAGGTTAATGATTTGGTCTAATTACTTCTCCAGGGGCGTGGGGAGAAGCTCAGATAAATAAAGAGATGGTTTTCTATAAGAGAATATGTTATGTGAATGTTAACATATTACCTCCTCTCTCACCAAGTCCCTACAAGACAGAAGAGCGAAAATAAAAGACTTGTTATGTTCTGCCATCTAATCTGCATCTGCATTTCAAAGATTAAAAAGTGACTCATTATTCAAGCTCCACAGGGTTAGGAAACTTCAAATGAGATAAGATTGATAAACAGTGTGCTTCTTAGGAAGATCATTTCAAAATGTATGCGGCTTCCTTAGCCCTACTCATGTATTCCCACCCCATCACAAATCTATTGAGGATGTGTTACTTGACATTCAATGAGGTGTGTTTTTTTTTTATTAATTAATTTTTTATTGAAGGATAATTGCTCTACAGAATTTTGCTGTTTTCTGTCAAATCCCAACATGAAAAAGCCATAAGTATACACATATTCCCTCCCTTTTGAAACTCCCTCCCATCTCCCTCCCCATCCCATCCCTCTAGGTTGATCCAGGCTCAAACCCTGTTTGAGTTTCCTGAGCCATACAGCAAATTCCCGTTGGCTATCTATTTTACATATGGTAATGTGAGTTTCCATGTTACTCTTTCCATATGTCTCACCCTCTTCTCCCCTCTCCCCATGTCCGTAAGTCTGTTCTCTATGTCTGTTTCTCCACTGTTGCCCTGTAAGTAAATTCTTCAGTATCATTTTTCTAGATTCTGTATATATGTGTTAGAATACAGTGTTTATCTTTCTCTTTCTGACTCACTTCACTCTGTATAATAGGTTCTAAGTTCTTCCACCTCATTAGAACTGATTCAAATGTGTTCCTTTTTAACAGCTGAGTAATATTCCTTTGTGTATGTGTACCACAATTTCTTTGTCCATTCATCTGTCAATGGACATCTAGGTTGCTTCCATGTTCTAGCTATTGTAAATAGTGCTGCAATGAATAATGGGATACATGTGTCTCTTTCAGTTTTGGTTTCCTCAGGGTATATGCCTAGGAGTGAGATTGCTGGGTCATATGGTGATTTTATTCCTAGTTTTTTAAGGAGTCTCTATACCGTCTTCCATAGTGGCTGTATCAATTTACATTCCCACCAATAGTGCAAGAGTATTCCCTTCTCTCCACACACTTTCCAGCATTTATTGTTTGTAGACTTTTTGATGAAGGCCATTCTGACCAGAGTGAGGTGATATTTCATTGTAGTTTTGATTTGCATTTCTCTAATAATGAGTGATGTTGAGCATCTTTTCATGTGTTTGTTAGCCATCTGTATGTCTTCTTTGGAGAAATGTATGTTTAGGAATTTCCCCCACTTTTTGATTGGGTTGTTTGTTTTTCTGGTATTGAGTTGTATGAGCTGCTTGTATATTTTGGAAATTAATCCTTTGTCAGTTGTTTCATCTGCTTGATTTTCTCCCATTCTGAGGGTTTTCTTTTCACCTTATAGTTTCCTTTGCTGTGCAAAAGGTTTTAAGTTTAATCAGGTCCCACTTGTTTACTTTTGTTTTTATTTCCGTTACTCTAGGAGGTGGGTCATAGAGGATCTTGCTTTGACTTATGTCATCAAGTGTTCTGCCTATGTTTTCCTCTAAGAGTTTTACAGTTTCTGGTCTTACATTTAGGTCTTTAATCCATTTTGGATTTCTCTTTGTGTATGGTGTTAGGCAGTGTCCTACTTTCATTCTTTTACATGTAGCTGTCCAGTTTTCCCAGCACCATTTATTGAAGAGGCTGTCTTTGCCCCATTGTATATTCTTGCCTCCTTTGTCAAAGATAAGGTACCCATAGGTGCATGGGTTTGTTTCTGGGCTTTCAGTGAGGTTTTGATGACCTGTTTGTACATATGGGTGAAGCTATTGAGTGTCCTCTGTGTGCGGGGTGCAGGCAGACTCACTGCGTGGATGTGCCTGAGAGCAAAGGCCGGGGAGCAGGGGTGTGTCTGCTCCTAACTAGTGCAATGTGGTCCATTTACATGACCTCTCTGAGATTTAGTATTTCTCTCATGCAAATTTGGATATTTGCATGGACTCACTGAAACAATGGCTGTAAAGTGTTACCACCTTACCTGGCATATGGTTAGCAGACAATTAAAAGCAACAATAATCCCTGCTAGTATTACAGGGCGCTGAAGAGGAGACAAGGTCCCTGCCTTCACCAATTCTAAAATTCAGTGGCAAGACAAGACATGAGCAAGGACTGCGATAACTGAAAGTGCAAGGCACTGTGTGATTCCTGCTGAAAATTATCTGAATGAGGTACCAACATATCTTGCCACAAAATCTAGAAATTGTATGTAATAGCAGATGGAACAGGATCATACTTTTACATACTATTGCTATTTTATTTCATCTCTTAGACTTATTAAAAATTTTACCTCCTCTGGAAACTTGGGGTGTGTGCGCACCTAACCCCCTTCTTTACTTTTTTTGATGTGTTAATGGTTTCTTTTTTCCTAATTTCAGTTTACTACATATGATTTGAGCCTACTAGCTAAAATGCATTCTGTTAGCTGTATTGGATATTATAAGAATAAGTAAAATATGTTCAGAGAGTTGTGAGAAGATAGTATATCCATAAAGCAAGAATAGGATGCTCTGCCAACCTTAGTCCTCAGGGAAGCAGAAGCCAAGATGAAGTAAGAAGTATTGATGTCAAAGATGTAGTGGGGTAACACCTATGAACGATAAAGGAGAGAGGGAATAAGCCGAGAGAACCTTCAGTCTGTGATGTAGAACCTTTACCAGCTTTGAAAGGAAAGGGGGAAGAAAGAGGACTGGAGAGAAGGAGTTTCTTTTCCAGACTGCAGTGCAATCTAAGCAGGTCTCAGCCAGCCCACGGGGGTGAGTGACCACCCCACTGTGCTCAGGCATTGCCTGGGAGCTTCCCAGGAAGGGGGGCTGGGGTCGAATGCTGCAGTGGACTCCATCAGTACTGCACCCAGAGGCTCTTAGTCAATAGCACTCCTTCCAGCAGGTTCGTCTTGAAGGGAGATTTGAATAGGGCACCTCCATTGTTGACACAGATGGTCTACAAAATGGAACAATCAGAGAAGAAAGAACCCTCTGATAATAAAAGAGACTGACATCCAACTGGAGGATCCACAAAAGTATCCTAAAAAGATACTTGAGAAAGTATCTTAAAATGTAGAATAAGTCAAAGAGATATAAAATATATGAAATTTTAAAGTGAGACATTAGAAGAGCCATCCAAGAAAGTCATTGTCCTGTTAATAAGAGCTTCAGAAAAGAGGAGGAGAGATAATGAAGGAAATTATATTATAAAGTGAAGAGAAATTCCTGGAACGGAAAACTGGGTAGCGTGTTCAGCACAATGAATTTAAAAAGACCTACACCAGGATACGTCCTCATAAAATCATTGAACACTAAAAAGAGAAGATTCCCCAAAGCTTTCAGAAAGATAGAGCTGTTCATGACCAAAGGAATGAGAATCACTCTGTCATCAGGCTTCTAAAGAGCAGCTGGATGCTAGAAAACAAAAGCTGCAGTGCTTTGAGGATGTTAAAAAAATTTATTTTCATCCTAAAATTCTCTATCTGGTCAATAATGGGAGAAGATTAAAGCATGAAAGCACTCAGAAAATGTAATTTGTAAGCAACTTGTCTTGGTTACTGGAGGATGCACTCCAGCACAATTAGAATAAAAAAGAAAAGGGAAAATAGAGGATTCAAGAAACAGCCAATTCAACCAAATAAAACAAGATGGGAATTTCAGAATATTTGCAGCAGATCTAGACAGCTCCAGTCCTCACTGGAACAAGAGACCAGACAGGACCAGGAGAAAAGAGGCATTGAAATAAAACATGTGATTGAAATAATCAAGGAATAATAAGAGATTGAAATTCCCCTTCCTATCAAATAAAAGGAGGGGCAGAAAGGACTCTGGGAAAAACAAAAGCTGTAAGAAAAGTGGGGTGAAATAAGAGGCAAATCAAATATGGTGTCAGTTTAAGCAAATGACCTAGAGGAAAAAAGGAAAATCTATTTGGCTTTGATGCTAGGGACAGACTCTTGATAGTGTCTCAACCTTAGAACTACAGAACCTATAGAAAAGCAATCCTAATATATTACCTAGCCAAGCAGTAAACTTATGACCAACCTAGATAGCATATTAAAAGCAGAGACATTACTTTGCCAGCAAAGGTCCATCTAGTCAAAGCTATGGTTTTTCTAGTAGTCATGTGTGGATGTGAGAGTTGGACTGTGAAGAAAGCTGAGCGCTGAAGAATTGATGCTTTTGAACTATGGTGTTGGAGAAGACTCTTGAGAATCCCTTGGACTGCAAGATCCAACCAGTCCGTCCTAAAGGAGATCAGTCCTGGGTGTTCATCGGAAGGACTGATGTTGAAGCTGAAACTCCAATAGTTTGACCACCTCATGCAAAGAGTTGACTCATTGGAAAAGACCCTGATGCTGGGAGGGATTGGGGGCAGGAGGAGAAGGGGACGATAGAGGATGAGATGGCTGGATGGCATCACCGACTCGATGGGCATGAGTTTGAGTAAACTCCGGGAGTTGGTAATGGACAGGGAGGCCTGGTGTGCTGTGGTTCATGGGGTCACAAAGAGTCGGACACAACTGAGTGACTGAACTGAACTGAACTGAACTGAACTGAAACAGTAAACAATATTTGTATTGTTAAGCTAATGTAAACATTATTTTTTAAATTTTCAAATTTGAGTCAATTCAAGGACACAGGAGGAATATTGGTGAAATTTTAGGACAACATGAAATTATCAACAAACATTTGATGATGTAAAATAATATGTACCTGGTGGAAGGTGGCTTGTGGGATTAGGGGAAGTATGTAGGGGATGGGTAGGCTCATTTTCCAAGTTGGAATGACACCATCGAAAGTTGATGGAAACAAACATGTAATCGTGTTATTTAATATTACAAAAGTGACTAATAGAAGAATTTAAAATAACGCAAATGCTAAATATTGGCAAGATGATGGGAAAGAAGAAGTTAATGTGAGATAACTTCTCATTTCTCATGAGTTAACTGACAAATATAAATGATAATCAGGATATATAGTTATAGTAACAATACTTGTGGAAATTACTAGCCAAAGAACTAAGTACAGAAACAAAAGAAATTACAGTATATCCAGAACTGGCTGGGAAACTATCAGTGTTTGTGAGTTTTCCTGTATTTGATTCTTTTTTACCAAGCCCAAGTATTATTTTGATAAAAAAGAGTTAAAATTGAAAACAAAAGTAAAACCTTAAACTTGTATTGTTTAAGGCAATAGGGGTTGCTATGGAAATTTTAAAACATATAGTTCCTAGAAGAGTATATTTTAAGTTCTTTTATGTTCCCTGGCCCCGTACTGTGGCAGAAGGTTGCCTGACTCACGTTCAGTTCTTCCCCTGCTGCATACTCCTCCTCCGTCTCTCTCTCTTTCAATCTGTCTGTCTGTCTCTTTCTCTCTCACACACACATACACAATATGCCAGAATGGATAAGAAAACTGGCAAGTTTCTTAAGGAGACACAAATATAGTAGTCACCACTTTTTTCACATTCCAACTTCATTTAAATTGGATGCTAAATCTCAGCACATTTAGAGCTTCTCACCTCCTTCATGTTGTTATTGTCTCAATTGCATATTTGTACATTTTGTATTTATTAAACTAGATTATATATATAATGCATGCTGTAAAAAAAATCATAGAGTACTAAAAGGATAGGCACAGCAAGAATATTGGACTGGGTAGCCATTCCCTTCTCCAGGGAATGTTCCCAACCTAGGGATTGAACCCAGGTCTCCAGCATTGCAGGCAGATTCTTTACCATTTGAGCCACCAGGAAAGCCCGTTATTATTCTACATACTATTATACAATATGAAGTTACATTAGACAGTGTGTTATACTGATTCTCATGTATAGCTAGGTAACTATCTTTACTACTGTTGCTTATTTCCATGTATGTGGTTTTTTCATATCATTGTACTACATGTGTTGTTTATTTTTTTCTTTTTATTCTCCTTGGTTTATTACTTTACTTTAAAAATCCAACTTTAAAGTAAAGTAATAACCAGGGAGGTCAAGTGCTCCCAGTAGGATTTCCAATTCCATGTTCAGTAAAATTGGAGAAAGTAGGCAAAATATCTTTGTCTTGTTTCTGATCTTAGAGGAAAAGATTTCAGTTTTTCATTGTTGAGAATGACATTAGCTGTGGTCTTGTCATATATGGCCTTTATTATGCTATGTTCCTTCTATATCTGCTTCATTGAGTTTTTATCATAACTGGATGTTGAATTTTGTCAGATGTTACTTCTGCATCTGTTGAGACGATCATGTGATTTTCATCCTTCCTTTTGTTACTATGGTGTATTGATTTGTGGATGTTGAAGATCTTTGCATCCTTGGAATGATTCCCACCTGATCATGATGTATGATCCTGTTAATGTATTGTTGAATTCAGTTTGCTAATATTTTGTTGACAATTTTGCATCTATGCTCATCAGGGATACTGGATTATAATTTTATTTGCTTATGGCATCCTAGTGCGGCTTTGGTATTAGAGTACTCCTGGCCTTAGAGACGGAGAAGGCAATGGCGCCCCACTCCGGTACTCTTGCCTGGAAAATCCCATGGACAGAGGAGCCTGGTAGGCTGCAGTCCATGGGGTCGCAAAGAGTCGGACACGACTAAGCGGCTTCACTTTCATTTTTGACTTTCATGCATTGGAGAAGGAAATGGCAACCCACTCCAGTGTTCTTGCCTGGAGAATCCCAGGGACCGGGGAGCCTGGTGGGCTGCCGTCTATGGGGTCTCACAGAGTCGGACACGACTGAAGCGACTTAGCAGCAGCAGCAGCAGGCCTTAGAGAATGAGTTTGCAAGAGTTCCTTCCTCTTATTTTTTAGAAGAGTTTGAGAAAGATTGGTATTATACATTCTTTGAATAGTTGGTAGAATTTACCAGTAAAGTGGTCTGGTTCTGGGTTTTTGTTTGTTGGGAAGTTGTTGATTGCAGATTCAATCTCCTCACTAGCAGCTGGTCAATTTAGATTTCTGAACAGAAAATGGTAGTCACCATTTTTAATTGCCTACCATAATTAAATTATTATTTCATGTCTGAAATAAAAATGTGCACACATCGTGAGCATTAAGTTTGTAGCAACATAACAATTAGAAGAGCATTCTGTAGACATTCAGGTCTCAAGTCCGTTCCTTTCCTTAGTCCTCACTTCAAGGTTTTCAGAACTCAGAGGAAAAATGTGTAGTTTTTAACCTCATGGCTGAGTTAATAGTCAACTTGGTTAGGGAAATGGCTGTCATTGTTACCATCATCATAGTACATAAAACCAGCTTTCCTCCTATTCAGAAGAAATTCACCTTGCTTCCCTTTCCTTTTATAGCATAAATGGTTTGGTCCCAGAAAATCTATAATGTAAGTTTCCCCCTGGGACATTTGGGCCTCTTGAAGCTTAACAAGCCCAATGACGGAAATCTTTTCCATGTATCTTGAGTTTTATAAGTCGTGGAAGCCGGAAAGAAGGTCCTGTGCCACACCCAGTACCAAGAGTTAGTCTATTAAAAGGATACTGGTCATTTTCTTTTAGTCTGTTTACAGGGATGCATCTATGTGCCATGCATTATGTTAGGCATAATGCTTGTATTATCTCTTTTAATTTTCACAATAATTCTAGGAAGCAAGAGCTATTATTAGACCTATTTTTCAAACAAGATGTTGCGACTTAGAGAAGTCAAATAGGTATTAAGCAATAAAAACTAGATTTAAGCCTATCAGCCTGGTTCAAAATCCTAAAAGCAACTATCCAGTTTACTGTAAGCCTTGCAGCTTGAGTTTACCATCATTCCTCTCCTGCTCTGTATTATTTAACATAAAATATCTCTACCTCAGCAGATACTTTATCAAACATACTATTTTTCTCTGTTTATATCACCTTGTTTTATTCCTATAGTCTCATCCTCTCAAAGAAATTTTAGTAGAACTGACCAAAATAGCTTCACAGGCATATTTGCTACTGTTGTTTTATGTATTGAGACTGTATCTCCTCTGTTTTTTTCTTTTTTTCTAGCACACTGTTAATCATTAATTTCATGTCACAGAACCTCAGCCAGAATTTGCCTTCATCTATAGCTAAACCATTCCTTTGGAAAGGAAGAACTAATTCCAAACAATCATGACTGTTAAATAATTTAAACATTTTACTCCCACATGAATTATCTTAAATTTATCTACATTGGATAAAATTCTTAGCACACATTTAAAAAATAAGATGAAAGATTACATCACATTCAAAATACTGGTTTTAATTTTTTAAATAATTCCGTAAGAAACAAAATGGCAAATTATAAACACATGCTGTTTTTATTGCACTTTCACATTCATTTATAATGTATGACTATTTTAAAAGTGAAATTTTATTTAATCTGCATTTTAACATATAGTAACAGTAATATATAATGTCCAAATGAACACATGCAGAAACCGAGGCATCCTATTAAGAGATTTGGTATTCAGTGACAAGTGGATTTTGGGTGAGTAAACTTGAATAGACTGAGGTTTGCTACTTAATAAGGAGAAAATGGCAAATAACATATGTCAGTCATTTGAGTGTTGACAATTTTTATTTGTGGTTCAGTTATTTTTTTTATGGAAAACAAAATCTATAATTAAATGAATAAAATATAGACAAAAGCCATGAAAATAAGACAGAAAATAATAAGTGAAAGTGTTTGAGGTGTTATCAAAAGTATTAATATTACCCCTAGTGTTGTGAGTCAACTTTATATGGAAATAATTTCCGTAAAATAAAATATATACATTTCAAGTGAGTTTTGACAAATGCAAGCATTTCTATTGTTACAAAGGTTCCATTGTACTCCTTTCCATTCAATCTTCTCCCACCACTCCCAGCTCCAGGGAAACATTGATCTGTTTTCTAACACTATTCATTAGATTTTTTTTTCACATATCATACCCAGTGGTTTGATCATGATGTGTTAAAGTGTGGTTTTCTTTATAGTCATCCTGTTTGGAATTGATTGTGCTTTGGGATATATAAGTTAATGTTAGTCATCAAATCTGGGAAAATTCAGACCATAACTTCTACAAATTATTTTTTATGTACGTTTCTCACTTTCTTCTCCTTCTGCAATTTCAACTGCACATATGACAAACTGTTTCAAATTATCCTACATATACCTAAGACTAGACTTTTTAAAATATTTTACTTAGTATTCTTAATATTTGATAAGTCTTATTAATACGTCTTCAAGTTCACTGATTAATTCTTCTGCCATCTCCACTCAGTTATGAATCTTTTCCAATGGACTTTTCATTTCAGGTATTGTACACTTTAGTTTTAGAGTTTTTATCTTTTCTGAGTAGTTTTCACTATTCTGTTTAGAGTCGCTAATTGATCACTCATTATGTCCGTAATTTATTTCAAATCTTTGAAAATATTTATGATTGCTGCTTTAGGTCTTTGCTACAAATTAAATATTTGAATCAAAATGTAGTCAGTTTTTATTGACTACTTTTTTCTTGACTATGATTTACATTTTACTGTTTTTTTAAACTTTTAGTAATTTTTAGCTGTATAATAGACATTGTGAGTAATATATTACAGGCTCTTGGGATTCCATAATATCCTTCTGAAGACTGTTGATTTTTGTTCCAGGAGGTAGTTTAATTATTGGCTGAATACCTGGAACCTAAATGAACTTGTTTTACACTTTGTTATGGCAGATATGCGGAAAATGTGAGAGTTTTCTAAGACTCTCTAACCTGGGTAGAGTTAGCTTCCAAACTCTGATGCCCCTACAGATATAGATATATATATATATAACAGATATATACATATCTGTTATATATATATATATATATATATATATATATATGTATGTATGTATAATATATACATATATATTTTTAAGTCTTGTTTTTATGTTCTGTTAGGGTAGGTCTGTTGTAGGCCCTTCTGTAGCATGGTCCATACTCCTAAAGCTTGGCGTTTCTGGTGTCTCAGCTGGATATCCATAGTATCTGTGAGGTCTCTACCCTCTGGCTGGGCCAGACCTCTATTTTTTTTTTATTAGTTGGAGGCTAATTACTTTACAATATTGTAATGATTTTTGCATACATTGACATGAATCAGCCATGGATTTACATGGGCCAGACCTCTAATATTTCCAAGACTGCTTGATCTCTAATATCCCTTTCTCCTCTCCGCCCCATAGTAGCCACTCTCTTGGTACACCTAGCACGTGGTCTCACCTGGAATATACACAGCCCAGTCCTTAGACAAGGTCTCATGAAAAACCCTCACCCAGACTTTTGAGTCTTCTTTTCCTAAAGTTTCTAACCTCTTCAGTATCTCCAAACTCTGAAGTCGGCCCCAGTCAGAGAGAGATGGCAGCTGTGGGAATCATCTGGTGAGCTTTCTTTTCTCAAGGATCACAGTCTCATGTGACATTGTTCAGTGTCTGAAAACAGTTGCCTCCTGCATTTTACAGTTTTATACCTATTTATTTAACATTTACTTATTTAAATATATATATATACCTGCTTATTTAACTTATATGCAGAGTACATCATGAGAAATGCTGGGCTGGGGGAAGCACAACTGGAATCAGGATTGCTGGGAGAAATATCAACAACCCCAGATATGCAGATGACACCACCCTTATGGCAGAAAGTGAAGAAGAACTAAAGAGCCTCTTGATGAAAGTGAAAGAAGAGAGTGAAAAATTTAGCTTAAAGCTCAACATTTAGAAAACTGAGATCATGGCACCCGGTCCCATCACTTCATGTCAAATAGATGGGGAAACAGTGGAAACAGTGGCTGACTTTATTTTTCTGGGCCCCAAAATCACTGCAGGTGGTGATTGTAGCCATGAAATTAAAAGATACTTACTCCTTGGAAGGAAAGTTATGACCAACCTAGACAGCATATTAAAAAGCAGAGACAGATTCATGTCAATGTATGGCAAAAACCACTACAATATTGTAAAGTAATTAGCCTCCAACTAATAAAAATAAATGGAAAAAAAAAAGCAGAGACATTACTTTGTCAACAAAGGTCCGTCTAGTCAAGGCTATGGATTTTCCAGTGGTCATGTATGGATGTGAGAGTTTGACTATAAAGAAAGCTGAGCGCCGAAGAATTGATGGTTTTGAACTGTGGTGTTGGAGAAGGCTCTTGAGAGTCCCTTGGACTGCAAGGAGATCCAACCAGTCCATCCTAAAGGAGATCAGTCCTGGGTATTCATTGGAAGAACTGATGTTGAAGCTGAAACTCTAATACTTTGGCCACCTGATGCGAAGAGCTGACTCATTTGAAAGGACCCTGATGCTGGGAAAGATTAAGTGCAGGAGGAGAAGGGGATGACAGAGGATAAGATGGTTGGATGGCATCACTGACTCAATGGACATGGGTTTGGGTAGACTCTGGGAGTTGGTGATGGACAGGGAGGCCTGGTGTGCTGCGGTTCATGGGGTTGCAAAGAGTCGGACACGACTAAGTGACTGAACTGAACTGATAACTATTTATGGAAGGAGGGTTAAACCCGTACCAGTCTGTCTATCTTGGCTGAAGTTTTATCTACAGTTTCGAAGAAACACTGAATGAAATCTGAGGTCCATCAATACTGACATCTGAGTGTTTATGGTGATAGTCAGGTGACTGAGAAAGAAAGGCATAATAACTAAATTTAAAAAAAGGAAATGTGAGTCAAAATATAGACCTCCTAAAATGTACATTATGTGTTTGTTTTCCAGTTTATCTTCCTTGGGACAATCAGCCTCTTCCCACTTCCTGGGTTATAAACGACTTTCAATTACATTGCCTGCCCAGCCACTCCCAGTCACAAAAATGGGCTTGTTTGCCCAGGCGGAACCAATCAAAATGTTCATGCTGGGACTTCCCTTGTGGTCCAGGGGCTAAGACTCCACACTCCCAATGCAAGGGGCCTGTGTTCAATTTCTGATCAGGGAACTAGATCCCACATGCAGCAACCAAGACTTTACATGCTGCAACTAAAGATGCCACAATGAAGATCGAAGATCTCACATGCCACAACTAAGACCCAGTGCAGCCAAATAAATAAATACAAATTAAAACAAACGAACAAAACCCCAAAATGCTCCACACTAATGACCTCAGTGATTGGTGCAGGAATGAGCACTCAACAATGTCAATCAGTCTTCCCTGGGCTTAACAAATGAATATTTTTAGAAAGACATTCCCTTTCAGTTGGGTTTGCTAACTGGGAAGATGTGAACTGGGTCTCTTGACAGGTATCTTGCCCACCGAAAGGACAGAGTGTAGCTAGTAGGTGTTTGTCTCTGTTGGGCTGCTCAGCAGCTAAAAACCTTCTTCCAATTTGAGATCTCTATTGTGGGACCCTCAGCAGGAAGCAGGGTCCTGTCACCCACTCTAGTAGTCAAACATTCTCTCTCCTTACCCTCGGGAAGCTAGGACTTAGACAATCAGACTGAATCTCATCAATCTGACTCTCCTATTTACCTTTCAGATATGAATGCTGTCATGTGAAGATGCAGAAAGAGTAGTGGTGGTTTGTACAACATCAGTGGCCTAGAAGATGCAGTGAGAGCAGTAAGTGTCCAGTTATGGCACGCTCACACAGCTTCCAGCAAGTATCCACTGGTGGCACCAGCAGCAGTGTCTTCACTGGACTGCTTCTGAGGTTGGGTTCGCAGCAGTCTGGGAACCCTTAAGTGTTGCTTATTTTCTATTACTGGCTCTCAGGCCCTCCTAAAAATCATGTTTGTTAATCTATATCCTTCTATAAATTCCTTTTTTTTTTTGCTTAAATTTATTAGGCAGATTGTTAGATGTCTTTCAAAATGTGTGTGTGTAGGTGTCTCTTTGTGTGTATATATACATATGTATATATGCACACATCGAGATAGATATTGATAAATATTATATATATATATATATATATATATATATATATATATATAGAGAGAGAGAGAGAGAGAGAGAGAGAGAGAGACTAGAAGGGAGAGATGGAGGGAGGGAAAGAGAAAAAGAAAGCAAAGAAGGAAACTTTCACTTGGAAATTTATGTTTTGCTATACTGCTTTATTTATATATATAAGAAAAATTTGTATTTTTCTTATACCAGACTTCCCTGGTGGCTCAGTCGGTAAAGAATCTGCCTACGATGTGGAAGACCTGGGTTCTGTCCCTGGGTTGGGCAGATCCCCTGGAAAAGGAAATGGCAATGCACTCCAGTCTTCTTGCCTGAGAAATCCCATGGACAGAGGAGCCTGGTGGACTGCAGTACATAGGCTCACACAGAGTCAGAAATGACTGAACAACTCACACACATACACATACTGCTTAAATGTTTAAGAGTAAGCACACATCATTCTTAACATTTTTTAAGAAAATCTAGAGTAGGAGGTTACCTTGACTTCAGTTACCCAGACCTTAGTTACTGTATGTCTAAATGCTCTCACTACATCTTCACCAATGAAATTGTTCTGTAGGTATGTGCAGTGCAGAGCCTTGGAACGTGATTCTTTTCCGAACTTCACTTGGAATAAGAGAGCAGCTGCTCTTTCTAGACACTTTGGAGGCAGGAATTTATAGACCTCTGTGGTTTGAGGAAGGAAAATGAATTTCTTCTGCACTGAGTTTTCCCTGGAAAATTTTTGCATTTACCAGGATGCTCTCTGACAGACAACGGTGTCTGTCTCTCACTGGAAACTTCAACTGTGAAGAAAACTCTTTTTGCTGAACAGTATTTATCCAAGTTTGTACTTTTCGGTTTGGGTTTGTAATGTCTTTATGCACATAGCATGTGAGTGACTAACACTCATTAGTTTCCTTATTTGCATTGCAGTTATTGGAAAATATGGCTTGATGTGTCTGTGGTAACCACAGGAAGATGAAATAGTGATATATAACGGTATGCTTTGACAGACTAGAATTTTGTCCTGAATGTGATGACCACTGTTAGGTTTATTTATAAAGGCCTGGTGAAATGGCAGGAAAATTATGGTTCCTTCATGGCTACATCCTTTGAATCACTGCTGTCACCACTGTGATGGAATGAAATTCTTCCAAGTTCCTATGCTTCTATGGTGTATATGGTACTTCTTTATTTTATTTTGTATTTTTAAATTTTATTTATTTTATTTTAGTTGGAGATGTACACATCTGTAGTGTGGCTTAATAAGCAGGACTTGTTTATGCTTGCAGCTCAAAAATATTTCCCCATAGAATGCAAATTGGTACAGCTACTATGGGAAACAGTATGTAATCTGCTCAAAAGACTAAGAATAGAGTTGCCATATGATCCAGCAATCCCACTCCTGGACATTATTTGGGCAAAACTTTAATTCAAAAAGTTACATGCATCCTTATGTTCATTGCAGCACTATTTATAATAGCCAAGACTAGTAAACAACCTAAATGTCCAACAATAGATGAATACATAAAGAAGATACGGCATATATACAAAGGAATATTACCCAGCCATAAAAAAAATGAAATAATGCCATTTGCAGCAAAATGGATAGACCTGGAGATTATCATACTAAGTGAAGTCAGAAAGAGAAAGACAAATACTGTATGATAATTACTTATATGTGGAATCTAAAATATGACACAAATAAACTCTATGAAACAGAAACATACCAATATAGAGAACAGACTTGTGGTTGCCAGTGGGGAGAGGGGATGAGGGAGGGATGGACTGAGAGTTTAGGGTTAGCAGATGAAAGCCATTATATATAGGATGGGTAAACAGTAAGGTCCTACTGTATAGCACAGGGAACTATATTCAATAGCTTGTGATAAACCATAATGGAAAAGAATGTGTGTGTGTGTGTGTGTGTGTGTGTGTGTGTGTGTGTGTGTGTGTATGTGTGACTGGATCACTTTGCTGTACACTAGAAATTAACACATTGTAAATCAACTATATTTGATAAAATAAAATTATTTCCCTATAATGTCAATTGTTGACTAATTTGGGCTTAACTGGCTATTTTAAAACACAAATGCACCACTGGATGATCGGCCCCATTCATCCTTTTGTAAGAATTATGTAACTACAGTGTGTGCATTGCAGTCTGTCTGCCCCTACAATGCCAGTTATTCAACCTTCTCATCTGCTTTGTGTCCTGAGATGCTGACTTTATTGGCCAAATCAACCCAGGTCCCTTGCCTTCTGGCTTGGACTGGTTTGGCCAACAGGAAGCACAGCGGAGAGATCAAAGTGTGGGAGGAGAGAGAGGTCAAGGTATCTATTCTGCTAGTTCCTTTCCTGCTGGACCCTGGTTTGACACTGGCTGTCTTTCTTTACCTAAGGCCACAGCCCTCAACTAGTTCTGGTAACTGCTTCCCTCAATCTTTGCTCCTTTCTGCTGTTACTATCTTTAGTGTGCTTTCTCATTCTTTGTTGATTTCTTTTAATCCTGCCCACAAATTTGTAAGGTGTCTTTTCATTAAAGGTCTCCAATCATGCCTTTTGAAAGCACCGTTTGTTTTCTAAGAGGACCCAGAATGATACAGTAGTATCACTATGAATGACCTCCTAGAAATGGACCTCCAAAATTGTATATTAGGGTCGTAGTGACTGGTAGGCAGAACAGAGGTTTCTCCAAAATGTCCACACCTTGATCCTTGGAATCCTTGAATATGCTATGTTATGTGAGAAAAAATAATTAAGGCTGCAGATGGAATTAAGTTTGCTCATCAACTGACCTAAAGACAGGGAGGTTATCTTGAATTAGATCTAAGTCAGCCCAGTGTAACCACAGGAGCCCTGGAAAGTGGAAAAGAAAGGCAGAAGGATCAGTGTCAGAGTGGTGTGATGTGAGAGACAAACCAACCATTTCTGACTTTGAACCTGAAGGGGACCTGAGTCACAGAATGCATGGTGCCTCTTGAAGTGGAAAAGTCAAGGAAACGAGCTCTCTCTTGGAATCTCCAGGTAGAATGTAGCCCTTCTGGCACCTTGATTTTAGCCCAGTGAGACTCATATCAGACTTTCGACTTACAGAGTTGTAAGATAATAAATGTGTTGTTTCAAGCCAATAAGTGTGTGGTAATTTGTTATACCAGCAATAAGAAACTAACACAGATTACTAACATATTTGTTGAGAACAGAGAACCTTCTTGATGGAGGAAAATGAAATATATATAACCCATGGTATGTTATTCAAATTACTACAAATAACAAAATTTAGGATGCAGTGCAAGTGGAGGGCAAGGTGTTGCAAGACCAATTAGTAACCTTCCTTAGTTGCTATGGTGATAACAGTAATTATTAAGATAGTGGCATGAGCTGGCTGTTTCTGTCAGTTTCAAATAATGTGCATGGATAAAAGTACTAATGAAAAGTTCTTAAGGTTCATTCAGGGCCAAGTAGGAAACCTCTATGGCAGCTTGAAAAACATTTCTTATCCTCCTCAGGCCATGGTTGATATGCTGCTGCTGCTAAGTCGCTTCAGTCGTGTCCAACTCTGTGCAACCCCATAGACAAGATCAATCTAGAATCTAAGAATTGCAACAGCAAAGTCTGATTTGCTAAGGAGCAGAAAAGGGAAACTTGGGGTGTGGGATTGGAATGTTTGACAGACACAGGCAAGACCAAGAACTCTGAACCCTGCAATTCTCTTAAAACATTCTTCCATCTAAACACCCCAACCCAGTAGAAGGGTTGGAGAACATAGGGTTGGTTGTAGATGAAGGAAGCTATGCTTATTACCTTAGTCCTCATGACCAGCCTCAGAAACAGGCCTGGGCAGCTAAGCTTCATATTGATCATTTCTTTTTTCAACTTTATTTCCCTGCTACACTACATAAAAGGCACTGGTGGTGGCTAACATTTTAGATATTGGAGGGGATTTTGACTGAATTTATATTACTTCCCATGAATGGTAGCTGGTGGTGCTCCGTGTTGGGGACATGTGTTTTTCTCACAGATAAAAGAATGCTAAGGTGAAGTGTGTCTCCACTTTTTCCCCACCCTGCTTTGTATCCTGAGACATTGACCTCTATGGAGCACATCAACCAGACTTTCTCATCCTCTGGCTTCTAGCTGGCTTTTGCCAATTTGAGGCACTGGCAAGAGATGAGAGGGTAAGCTGAGAGGGAAAGGGTAGGTATTTATTTTCCTGGCTCCCTCCTTGTGAGGCTACAGTTGACTGTGTCTGCCCTAGCTACTGTTTTAGAAACATCGCTAGAGATCCCAGTCCATCTTAGGCAGCCGTCCTCTATAGCTTGCTGGGGTCCTTCACCTAACCCTTTTTGATTTCCCTTAAATCTGCCCAGCCCTCAATTTTCTAAATAGACACTTAATTTAACTCTCTTCAAATATACCTTTTTTCTTGCCTGAACCCTGACTGATACCATCATCATTATCATTGTCATCAGCAGCAGCATAGTAGTTAACACTGATCAAGCTCTTCTTATGTCCCAGGTACCTTACATGAATTTGCTTATTTTATCTTTATCACAACTGTATATGAGATGTATGACTACTTTACTCCATTTTAGAGATCAGGAAATTGACATTTACCAATTAGCACATAGCTTTCCCAAATTTACCCACCTAGTAAAGTGGGCTGAGATGAGATTTAACCCGTCTGTAGCATTCGAGGGAACAGAGCAAAATAAGTAAAGAAGACAGGTTTTGAAGTCAGAGAGACTTGGCTAAAGATATCACATGGTGACCTGAGCCAAAACACTTAATCCCTCTGATCTTAGGTTTCCTTGTTTCTGAAATGGAAATGACACTGCCTCTGCCAGTTAGAGTTCTTTGTTTGCAAGCAACAGAAACACCACCCAAACAAAATGACAGGAATCCAGAGAGTTCTAAAGGATTCAGGTAAGCAGCAACTAATGAATGTATTGTTCAAGGCTTCTGTGTTGTCAGCTCCGATCTTCCATTCATGGTTGACTGTGCTTAAGACTCAAATTCCCTAGAGATGGAGCCTCCCTGACCTCACTTGCTTGTCTTATTTGTCCACACCTTTAACCAGATAAGATAGGGCACCAGGTCTCCATTCAGTGTTCAAGGGTTGGTCTCCCAAGGAAGATCAGTGTGATTTTACTTGAAAATGAGGTAAGGGATGCTGTGAAGGTAAAAAAGCAAATGAAGAAACCCTATAAAATTCACTTTCATGCATGCAGCAAAGAGTAAGGGAGATAATTCAGGCAGAGCTCTTGACACGGGGGCAGAGCCTTCTCTTCCATTCTGGCTGAGCATTCAGAAGAGAGGAATTTATGGTAGTAAGTGAAATTGCTTAGTCGTGTCCGACTCTTTGCGACCCCGTGGACTGTAGCCCACCAGGCTCCTCCGTCCATGGGATTCTCCAGGCAAGAATACTGGAGTGGGCTGCCATTTCCTTCTCCAGGGGATCTTCCCAACCCAGGGATAGAACCCAGGTCTCCCGCATTGTAGGCAGACACTTTAACCTCTGAGCCACCAGGGAAGCCCTTATGGCAGTAAGAGGAGTATGTTAGAGGGGATTTTGCTGGCTTAGACGATAAAGAATCTGCCGGCAATGCGGGAGACCTGGGTTCAATCCCCGGGTTGAGAAGATCCCCTGGAGAAGGGAATGGCTACCCACTCCAGTATTCTTGCCTGGAGAATCCCACGGACAGAGGACCCTGGTGAACTACAGTCCATGGGGTCACAAAGAATCGGACAGGACTGAACCACTTTCACTTCACATCCTCCACTAGCTGTTTCTATTGTCTGCCTTCTGATTATCTCTTGCAGGAATCTTTGGTGTTTACTTCCTCTTGTCCCGGGCTTCCCTAGTGGCTCAGACAGTAAAGCATCTGTCTGCAATGCAGGAGACCTGGGTTTGATCCCTGGGTTGGGAAGATCCCCTGGAGAAGGAAATGGCAGCCCACTCCAGTATATTCTTGCCTGGAAAATCCCATGGACCGTGGAGCCTGGTGGGCTACTGTCCATGGGGTCGCAAAGAGTCAGACACGACTGAGCGACTTCACTTTTTTTTTCTTTTTTCCTCTTGTCCTACCTAGTGACTGCCACCCCCTACCCCATAACCCCTGTGCTTTCGTAGATTCTCGCCCCAGCCACTGTCTATAGGCTTCTTCCAACAGTCTGTCCATATACTAACTCTTTCATCTGGTTCAGCTCATTGTTCAAGGCCCTGTGTTTCTCCACATTTCAATTTTAAAATTCAAAACATATAGAAAAATTGAAAGTAGACAGTGAACACCCGTAAACACATCATCTATATTTCACCATTCTTAATTTAGGTTATTTGGTTTATGGCATACCTATCCATCCATCTATGCACTCATATGTTTGTTCAAGCCCCTGTTTGACAACACTGTACCTTAACGGATTAATGCAATTTTTTTTTTTTTTACAATGAACCTAAAGATTTGACATCAGTGCTAACAAATAGACAACTGACAGATCTCAACAACCATTGGAGTTGAGCCAACCTCTTTTGGTTAATTTTTTGAATAGAAGTTTTTTTTAAAGGATTTGTTTCTCACAAAAAGTAGCCATCTGTTCTTTCTGACAGGTTCCCTGATTTCTATCATTTCTAACTATGTCTTTAAAATAGATTTTTCAGAGAATTGCTTTTGGAATGATGGGGAAGAGTTTGTAAGGAAAATTCACCAACTGAAGTGACCCCAAACTAAAGAAATATGTGGACAGAACATTTCCTAGAAGATAATATTGATAGATTTTGGAAAATGTACAAAATCTGTCTCACAATTACCAGAGGGATAATAACATTGATGATCAAATCTTGGAGGAGACTAAGACCCTAAGAAGGATACTTTCCATCTTGAGAATAGGATAAGCATCTCAATTCTTGAGGGCTATTTGAATACCAAGGTAATTTACACATCCCAAGTTGGATTCCCTTATTACTGATGAGATTTCATTGTGAGATTTATGGTTCTGGTTCAAGGTCCTGAACTCAAGATTTGGGCATCAGGGTTCTCATTGATTTGCTTCCTTGTTGAAAAGAGATACTGAGCCAGTGCTGGTTAAATTTTAGGTGCAAAGGTAATGAAGTAGAAGAAACATAGCCATTTTGAAAGTGTGAAGACAGTTTACATGCAACTCTAAAATATGAAACATCTACTGTTGGTGCCATTTGTCTGTGTTTTGGCATGAGATTTTACTTCTGAGGATGGAAGGGTGTGTTTTGAGAGTCCTAGGGAAGGAGGGATTAGCAGGTAGCTGGGGAAAACATGCTGGAAAAAAAGAAAAGAGCCTGAGGAATAATCCTGCCGGGAGGAGAGAGGTCTAATCGGTACTGCAAAGAGTAGGGGGAAATAAACAGAATCCTAGAACATGTCAACGAAGAGGAAGCAAAGATGAAAAGTAGGTAACAGCACATGAGAGACGTTTGAGCAACACCCTAAATAAACAGAATGGAGAAAAGATATCACTGAATTCAGCTGGGAAATTCTCAGAAAGTAACCAGGCATGATATGAGAAGGCCTGGCCTGGAATGATAGGATATGATGGAACAAGAGATGAGTACTAGAGACAGGTAAATCTCTCAGGAGGAGCTGATCAGACCCACAGCGCCAGGGGTGGGCTCTCTTTAGCAGAAACTGACCAGCACAGCCCATAACCCTAGCCACAGTCACTGGTTCAGAGATGGCCACATGACCTTTATTGAAATGATTGGAAAGAAAAGGACTGTTTCCTAGATGGTGTGCTTTAGATTTGAAGCTTGGAGCCGCAGCAACCTTGTTGACCCCATGAGAGAAAATAGCCTTGTCATGATGCTTACCCATGGAAAGCAGAAAAATCAGATCCCCAAGGACAACACAGAGCCACTGGATCAGTCTCCTCTGAAGTTGAAGCAATCCCCAGAATCAGCACATTTGGCCTCATTAATAAGTAGTTACAAACTGATAATGGGGTTGGGGTAGCCCAGAAAATCTTGCTAACAGAGTTAATACTGCAAATTTACCCCCTTCTCAGAAAAGGCTCTCCTATCATATCCTCTGGCACTTAGAAAATGCTCAATTAAAATACAGGATGGAGGGGAAAATTCATTTTATCCAACACATATTGTTGCTAAAAAATCAAGGTTAGAAGCAAAGGTAAAATATGATATGTTTGTGTTTGCAGAGTGGTGGTTTGGGGAGAGGAGGTAGTGTCACCATTAGTGGGGAGAAGTTGAATTAAAAAGTTACATGGGTTTTTTTCTCCCACTCACCCTCTGTGACAGAGATAAATCACCTGAAGAGATAGAAGCAGTTCTCATATTTTCTCAGGTGCTCCTTCAAATTCTATTTCTGACAGCCAGCATCTCACCAGAAGGGGAAGGTAGTATACTTCTAAATTTTCAGGGCAGAGGAAACTAACTACTTAAAAGGGAAAATAATATTCGATAGTGTAATATTAGAGCTCAATTCTGTTTTAAAAGAGACTTTTTAATGTGGACCGAGTCTTTATTGAACTTGTTACAAAATTTCTTCTGTTTTATGTTTTGGTTTTCTGACTGCAGGCATGTGGGATCCTAGCTCCCCGTCCAGGAATTGAACCTGTATCCCTGCACTGGAAGGCAAAGCATAACTACTGGACCATCAAGGAAATCCCTAGAGCCCAGTTCTGATACTGACCTTTCTAAGGAGCCATTGTATCCTAAATAGTCTCTTTCTACTATTGGTAAAAATGCTCCCCTTTCCAAAGTGGGAATCATAAGCCAACACAGTCTTGCAAAGATGCTCAGAATATCTGAAACTATAACTGGTCAGAGAGAAGAAATTACAGCCTAGAAGAAATAAAAACTGCATTTTCCTTAGTCTTCATTTCCAGAGTTTGTGCACAAGGCCAGTGTACAAATTGACAGTGAGGGACACCCGGCAGCCCTTTCCTAATGATCCTAAGCAAATTTCAGAGGCCAAACCAGGCATCATTCCGGCTAATAAACGAGGTCATAAAGCGAGTACGCCAATTTCCAAGCTACCCTTGTGCGTGGGGAGAGTTTTTCTTTATGAACTAAACACATTAACTTTTATGGCGGCTGATTTCCTTCCGAGAGCTGTGGAATATTCCATTTATCAAACGGTATGCATCTTGAGGTATGTGTTTTATGTTACTGGGAGACAGAGAGTTAATAAAATATGGTGCAAATGTTAAAAAGTGGCTCAACTGTGGGGAAGAATAAATAAGATAAACGGGGTGATTAAGGAAAGGAAGCAGCTTACTCAACACTCACGGGCTGTGTTACAGGAGGCATGGGTGTAAACAGCAGAGGACAGAGATCAGCCACTAAGTAAATATTGGTGACCTCTAGGGCTTAGCCCAGAAGACCTTGGGTCAAGGCTATCATTGAAGCAATGTATGCACAAGTTACATAAACAGGTAGCAGAGACAGTCTCTGCTCTCCTGAGATTTGCACTCTATTTAGGAGGACAGATTATGCCCATGGAAAGTTGCTATTATAGCATGCTCCATACTGACACTTCAGGGCTAGCAGAGCTCTACAGTCCTGAAGTTGCAGGAGCTCAGAGTTGCTATGGGTTGGAGTAGTTGGGGAGAAAGAGGTGGTTTTTGTTTTGTTTTAAAGCAATTTTGTAAAGCCTTTATTGATTTTGTTACCTTATTGCTTCTGTGTTATGTTTTGGTTTTTTGGCCAAGAGGCATGTGGGATCGTAGCTCCCCGACCAGGGATTGAACCTGCAACCCCTGCACTGGAAGGCAAAGTCCTAACCACTGGACCACCAGGGAAGTCCCGAAGAGGTGGTGTTGAGCTGCACTTTGCAGAGTAGTGCTGAATGGTTGGATGGCTGAATGGTGAATAAGGATGTGTGTTAAGAGAAGTCACAGAAGTGAAGGGACAAGACAGATGAGGTTGTTGCTGCGGATTCTGGGACATCTCTGGACCCTCTAAGTGTCCACAAGCTATTCCCTCCTCTTCCTTTCAAGTGGCAATGTTATATGTAAAGGAAGATGGTTTGAATGAAAATAAAAATAAGACCAAGAGTCAGTCTTCCAGAAATCCTTATAAAGAACAACTGTATTGCAGGGCTGTCTTCCGGCGACTTCTATGTGTATATTTGCTATGTCAGTGCAGAAGACTTGAAAAAATGAAAACGTACGCTCTGATAATGATAGCAGCTGACTAAAGCAGCATTAACAGCAGCTCCTTCCAAGAATTTAAAAATGGCAGTAACATCATCACCTGAGATTTGAATTCACTTCAGGCACAAGATAATATATTGTTAAAAGAATTTTCTGGACATCTACTTAGGAGGTTTCTGTTCAGAAGTTACATTAAGGAGTTAGTCATTAAGCACCAGGACAAATCCATTCACATGTCAGTCTTTGTGGTTACCTGCCATATTGCTAACACAGAACTTGCTATCATAGTGTGGACAGAAGGAAAAAATGATAATATGGGAAATGATGACTACATCTTCTATAAGTGTCAAAGATCCTGGAGATCTTTTCTGGAATCACTGAATAGTTTCCATCCTCTTGATGAGCAACACTTTCTTAGGAAGGCAGTAGTTGATGTCATCGGTTTGTAGAGTCCTATTAAAGGTGAGTTTGGCATCAACTCAACTGCCTTGTAAGGAACTCTCCTCATCATTTGAAATATACATGTACACAGCACTTAAGTCATCATCATCCCTCACCCATAGCGCAACCTCCACTCACCTCCCATTTTGGAGAATGGTACTGCCATCTGTCCGGTGACCTCAGCCAATAACCCAGACTCCAGTGTTGTTTTCTCTCTGCAGTTCCTGCTGCTCTCATTTCTGCCCACTCAGCATTTCTCCTGTCCATCCCTTCCACTCCATCCCTGCTGCTATTTCCGTCGGTAAGGTTCTCACCATTACACATCTGGAGTGTTACAGCAGTCTCCTCACTGTCCTCCTTTCCCCATGATACTAATAAATCAGGATTGTCATTCACACACAGTTCTGTTCACATTCCTCCCCGAATTTAAATCTTTTACTGCTTGTAAAACAGGGTTCAAACAATTCAGCCGGCACAGGAAGTCTTCCAGATCTGACCCCTGCCTACTGCATGAACTGTATCTCTTAGCACATCCATCGTTTCTTATCCCGCAGTCCAGCCAGGCAGCGTTATTTTCGTGAACTCTGAATGCACCCACTCCTTCCTGCTCGTAGGTCTTTGTCCAGGCTGCTCTTATATGGCTGCTCTCATGAGTGACCAGTACTGCCTGACTCACCTGTAAAGGCTCAGTTCAGAGATTAGCCATGAAATCGTTCCCGTCTGCTCCCTTGGGAATGATCATTTCTAATTCAACGCTCCCTTCGGACTTGTACAGTCTTCTGGTATCACACATACCGTACTGTGCCTTCTGGTTTCCATGTCTGTCTTCCCTTCTAGGCTGAAAATGAGGGCTGACTCCATGTTCGCCCTTGTATTGTGTTCATACTCATATTGCCAACTAGTTCCCCATTAGGCTCTACCAAAGGGAGTGCTAGAAAGTGGAAGAAAACTGGAGGAGGAAGAAGGGACTTGCCGCTTCCCATCTGCGGCTTCCTGGCCCTTGTCTCCTTCCTATTCCAGTAAGGAACAGTCCAGAAATGCTTCTTCACGTTTCTGCAGCGGCAGCTGAGTCCAGGTTGCAATTTCTCCTACCGTTACAGAACCAGCCTCTTTGTGTCTCCAGAGAGACGCCAGCCTGGGCCAGCACCCTCTCCTCAGAGGTCTGGGTCCCAGTACCTAGAAACCCCCCATTCCCTGCTTCTAAGTTTTAATAATTCCAGCGTCTTCCCTTGTCGCCTCCCGCCCCCATGGAGGTGGGAACTCCTTCCTGCAGTTGCTTCCTCCGTTTTCCTCTGCTGCGCTGTGTGTTCGGTCACTCAGTCGTGTCTGACTCTTTGCAGCTCCATGGACTGTGTCCCACCAGGCTCCTCTGTCCATGGAATTCTCCAGGCAAGAATATTGGAACGGGTTGTCATTTTTCTGCTCCAGAAAAATGACCCTGGGATCAAACCCTTGTCTCTTAGGTCTCCTGCATTGACAAGTGGGTTCTTTACCACCAGTGCCACCTGGGAAGTCCCCGTGATACTGTAGTTTTCTTTTTACAGCTTTAGTTGCCTAGTTAACAACGTATCTGGTTAACAACTCTTTTTTTGTTAAATTTATCTTGTTAAAATTTTCTGACCTCTCCCTGACTGATATAAGTTGCTGAACCAAAGAGCTTTTTTAGCATGAAGGTTTATAATTCATATTTTTTCCCATACAAACACTGATGGATTAAAATCATGTTACAAATGTGGAGTCATCACATAAAACCTAATTTCTAAAACATGCACTGAATTTGTAATGCTTTCATCTGTAAATTTATTCAGTATCCTTTCATTCTCTGGGACTTAAATGTGACATGATAGTTTCCGAGAACCCAAGCTAGTTTATATTGGTCACTTCCTGCACGGGCTAGACCAAACTATTTGAGACTAGTCCCACCCAGGACGAATTGTTCATACTTCTCATTCCAGTCCTGTTGTGACTGGACCATTTTCTCTGCTGGTTTGTCATTTGTATGTTTTCTGCCCTTTCTTCCCCAGACTGAGAGTGGGATCATTTCATCTGTTCCTGTGAATCCCCCACAGATCAGTGAATGTTATACAAACAAACAAATGAAGGAATGAAGTGGAAAACTCAGGCAAAGGCTAAGTCCACTTGCTTTGAGTTACCACTGTTTATTGAGTGGGAGGCCTAGGGGCATAGTAGCACTTGATCAATATTGCTGGTTGATCATCACCAGTAAAACATGACCTCAGTTTCTCATGAGTGCCTCTGTTCTGCTACTGTTATTTGGATCTAAATCTCTTATTGGAAACATTATTTTAATTCCCATTGGTGGTGATAGAGGCAGTCATAGCAGAGAGCATGAATTTAGAGTCAGAAAAGCCTAGGTTTAATTTCTAAATCTGCCATTCATTACGTGTATGAACTCAGGTTACTTAATCTCTCAGAGCCTCAATATTCCCATCTGTGAATTGGAGTTATAATCATAAACACTTGTTAAGGGTTTTATGCCAGATATATTCTAAATGTCATATACCTGTGTGTTAACTACTTTATTCTCACAACAACCTTCTGAGGTATTTATTATTATTACAAGTAAGAAGACCAATCTCAGGTCAAATAACTTGCCTAAGATCACCAGCTAGGAATTCTTATGGTTCAGGTGTAGACCCAAGCAGTCTGGCCCAAAACCCAGCTTCTTAACTGTCTGCTCTATTGCCTCTTTCCTTTCGTTATTACTAAGAATCTCTTTCCACAAGCTAACATATGTTGAGGCCATGACCCATATAAGTGTTGCATAAATAACTCTATTCTGGCACCCTGGAAAAGAATTCAGAAAGAGCATGGATTCAGCAGCTTAGGTTCAGATTAAATTTACCATTGAAATGACCGGACTGGTATGAATGGTTATTTTGTTACGAGCAATTTGGCAAAAACCTCTGCCTCAAATAGTAGCAGAACATTTTCCTGCCATCCTTAGCGGTCAGCTTGGTGAAAGGTATTTGATTCTGTAATGTTTATTTTGTGTTCTGTTGCTGAGGAAAAGGTGATGTAGTCTGATAGAAAGTCACGGGAGGAAAGCTGAACTGCATAAAGGAGGCTTCCTGAGCAGGCCAGCCCCAAAGTGGCACACACGGTCCCTGTAGCCCGCTCTGTCTTCCCAGTCAGTACCTGTCCCTGCTGGACGGAATATATTTATCTGTTCATGTGTCGTCTGCCCTCTCACCAACATATAGGCTCCACAGGGTGAGGACTTGATATGTGTGGTTCCCTGGTGCACAATATTTGCCTAAATATGTGCTGCCTGGAGTGGTTCTCGGTAAGTACTTGCGGAATGAAGGCTTGGCAGTGTCTAGTTTTCCAGTAAATACAGAAAGATTTTTCACGTGTTAGTGCCAATACTCATTCATTTTTTCAATCAGTTTTTATGGGAGTAAGCTGCTTTCCCGGGTTGTGTTGGTCCGTACTGTGTGGCACAGTGAATCCGCCATGCCCATCCTTGCATCCCCTCCCGGCTGGGCTTCCTGCCCACTCAGGCCACCGCTGCGCGTTAAGCAGAGTGCCCTGGGCTGCACCCACTTCCCGCAGGAACTGAAAACATAACCTCAAGTCGTAACTGCGACAAAGCAGACACCCTGTAGACCTAGCTGGGGTGCGCAAGCAGAGGTTGTGTTTCGTTCAGCGCTTGAATGCAGGGTGCAGATTCAGACAGGACGGGCAGACAAGAGTGCTCAGAGGGGGCGACGTCTGAGGACAGACGAGGGACTTGTGGACGCAGTGTTGTTGTTAGCACCACGAATATGGTCCATCTGGAGAAATCCCAGTCCGAATTTAGTACCAAGAAAAACGTTGTCTCTCCTACAAAGCAATAAAGACTAAATAACTCTAGTCTGTACTTTTTGCATTGGCCTAGACTGTGGTTTCAGACTCTCTCTCTCTCTTTCTCATATATTATTTATATATGCATATATACAATATACAATGTATCTTTCTGATATATACCTAATCTGTTTCTATTTTAATACATTTATTACAAGAAACGATATCTATTCATCTACATACACACACAATGGAATTTTACTCAGCCATAAAAATAATGAAATATTGCCATTTGCAGCAACAAAGAAGGACCTAGAGATTATCATACTAAGGGAAGCAAGTCAGAAAGAGAGAGACAAATACTGTGTTATTACTTATATATGGAATCTAAAAAAATAATACAGATGAATTTATTTACAAAACAGCAACAGATTCACAGACATAGAAAATAAACTTACAATTACTAAAGGAGAAAGGGAGATGAGTGGGATAAATTAGGAATATGGGATTAACAGATACACACTACTAGATATAAAACAAATAGCAAGGATTTATTGTATTAACTATACTCAGTATCTTGTGATCATCTATGATAGAAAAGAATCTGAAAAAATTGTTTGATCAAATCACTTTTCTGTACACCCGAAACTAACACAGTGTTGTAAACCAACTATACTTCAATAAAAAAATAAAATTTAATTTAAAAATAAAACAAAAATAATAAACTTACATGTTTCTTGTGTTATGAACCATCTCAGATTTAGAAAGTAAGATATAAATATAAACACTGAAATAAAGAAAGCAATCAGAGAAGTTCTAGAGGACACCAGATACTGTGGGCAACCTCTCTTTCCTCGTCTCCTGCAAGACATGCACCCCTCCTCCACCCTGCCCCTGCTTTTGGGTTGGCAGGCAGTGGTCTCATTCAGCACGTTCATCTCCTTCCACCTCTTCTTTTATGTCATCCATACCAGACACATACCCAGCAAATCTGAGCCTGAGCTCTTCTATTTAAACTTCTTCAGGACGCCCCAGTGCTCAGCAGAGAAAAATTCACAGTATAAACTCTCAAGCCACATTCCATGTCACATCCCTCTCAAACTTTAGGTTTCGTCAATGCGATTCTGTTTATCAAAATGTACTGCACGCCTACTACACGCCTGGCACTGCATCTGGGGCTTGCAGAGCTGTCAAGCGTAGCTCTCTGTGAAGTCCCCTGGCTGCCTTTATGGTTCATCCTGTCTCCTGACATGTTACCCTGTGTACCACGTTCATTCCTCTCTTATTTTGCTCCAGTTCACATTGTTGGGCAGTGACTGGCTTAGGCTTATGGTTTACTTCCTCTACTTGACTCTGAGTTCATGGGAAGCAGGAGACCTCAACATTCAGCTCTGTGCTTTCAGAGTGTAGAGGTTGGCAAAGGTGTGTGTGCATGTGTGTATTTTTAATTGAGGAAATCAAGGACATGAGAGCAGAAAGAATGAGACTTTTCACACAGTATATATTCACTAAATATTTACTGGAAGAGAAAATGTGGTTCAGAGATACCTAGTAACTGTATACAGAAAAAGGGAAATGTTTTGGATGGGCTGCATAAACAGTTAATACACCTGTGCTTCAGGAGAAGATATAGCGACTGAACCTTTGAATGTGTATGTTTAGTTTGACTCAATAAATGTTTCTTGAACATCAACTATAAGTAGCAAAGCTGACTGAGCAGCTGAGGTCTGAGCAACAAAGCATCCGTGATGTATCCTCGGGAAGCACTGTGTGGACTCTGGAGCCGGAAGAATCCTGGGTTCAAGTCCCAGTCTCAGCTCCACCACTTTCCAACTGCATAACTTTGGGAAAGTTAACTAACTTTTCTGAGCCTCAGCCCCTATGTAAAATAAGAATAAAAATGACCTAATTGACAGGTTTCATGAGTCTGAAATAAGGCGAACCATGTGGTGTGTAAGGTACATGGAAAGGATGAGACAGATGTTAGCTATCAGTACTAATGGCCAAATAAGGTACCAAAACTATGTTCCAGACTTCTCTTCTAATTGACAGAAAGAGTCACATTAACTTTTCACGGAAGTATGCAGGGCAACAGTGGAGATACAGACACAGAGAACAGACCTGTGGACACAATGGGGAAGGAGAGGGAGGGATGAATTGAAAGAGTCACATCCAAGTGTATACATTACCATATGTAAAATAGATAGCTAGTGGGAATTCGCTGTAGGGAACTCAAACCCAGTGCTCTGAAACAACCTAGAGGGCTGAGATGGAGTGGGAGGTGGGAGGGAGGTTCAGACAGTGGGGACACATGTATACCTATGGCTGATTCATGTGGATGTATAGCAGAAACTAACAGAATATTGTAAAGCAATTATCCTCCAATTAAAAATACAATAAAAAATGCTTACTAAATCCCAAAATGTTTAAGTTTAATCATGTGAAAGAATCAATATTCAACTGCTTTTGACTTATTAAAATGGCAGTAACTTTTCATGGCCCAGTACTTCCTGTGTGGTACAGTTGATCACTGACCCCTCAGGGGCCAGTTCCTCAGACTTCCTCTGTCCATTCTGACCTCTTTCCTCTGAGTCAGCTTGCTCATTTGTGCTTGTTTATGATGCATGCTCTGCTTTCTCCCCAAAAAGGACCCAAGGAGGCTCCACTCCTGTAACAAGGAGGGTCTCTGTGCAGTTCATTTGGCGATTAATCACCCACTGCCTCATGACAAATCCTCTGTTGCCTTGGACTGTTATGCAAATCTTGAATTGGTCTCAGCTTTTGCAGGCCAAAAGCTATTAATAGGGCTAGAGAACAGCCAGGCCACCTACGAAGCAGGGTGGAGAAAGTGCATGTGTGTTTTGGGGCACTGGCTTCAGGAGTTGGGGACAGGGGACCAGTGAGGAGGAGACAGGAGCCACGGCTAGTGTGTGTCACGAGCGTCTGGACGATGGGCTTAGGAAGAGAAAGGACTCGTTCCGTTCAAACTCAAGATTAAAGGAGAAGCCACAAGGAGAGTCTTGAGCAAGAGGGCAGGAGGTCTCTGTACTTAAAAGAAATTAGAAGCTTGCTTTTGGTCCTTACCTCTGTTAAGGAGAAAAGAGAGCCTTTGTTAAGGGGTGATATTCAGGGGGCAGCACTGCCGAGCAACATAAAACGTACTTTCTAGACACTTCAGTGCCCAAGGGACTATGGCATTTCCAAAAGGTTGAATACTGCTGGCCCCAGAAGATATATTTTCAACTCTTGCCTTGTTTTCTAGTTTATTCTTTAGGGAGAGGGATGGTGTGAGGTCTGTTTTTCTACTATCCACGAGGTCTACCTAAATGTTAGAAGTGATTAATTATTGCCAGGGTGATAGATTGGCACATCCCAGTCTTTCTATCTGACAGAGCATAATGATACAAGAAGCAAATCCTCATAGTTATGATAATTATGGATAATCACAGGAGCTGGGTGCCTAACAGGTTCTGTGTCTCCCAACCCCAGCTGAAGATGGTAAGGGTATACTCGACATAGCTGATATAAAGGTATCATCACCATCATTCGTGTTTGAGGTGCATCCTTTCTATACAGTGTTCAGTATTTCATTTGATCCTGCATCATAGGTGAGATGGGTGCTATCATTCTCATTTTAATGAGGACTCAGAGACTCAGAGAGCTTAAGGAACTTGCCTAAGATCACACAGCTAGCTAGCGGCAGGCTGCAAGCAGGCTTCAACTTCCGTCCCTGGCTTTGGATAACTTTCCTTTCCTGAGCACTCAAAGCCATATCCATAGAGGGGAGGAGGAGGCAGAAGCAGGGATGGCAAACAGCCATGTGGTTTGTCTCACCACTGAGCAGCATTTCCCGGTGGGTGCATCAAAGTCCCAGACTGCTCTGCGCATGCGTCCTTGCTCCCCAGGTGGCAGATGTGCTCCCGCCCGCACCTGGCTCAAGGGCTATGAGCAGAGGATAAGGATGGGAGTACCCCCCCAGGAAGCTTCTGATGGGATAGGGACCCAGCCAGGCTGCGAAGGGAAGCTTCAAGGAGCAGGGGACCAGGCTGGATGGAGGCAGGCAAGACGACCGTGTGGATTCAGTCTTGGCGTCTGACCCCAGAACCTGTCTCCTAAACCGAGCAAATCTCCGTTTAGCCCGCCCTTAGTGCCACGGCCACACACGGCCCCCGCTCAGAACTGTTACACACGCTCCTCTCAGTTCATACGTGGGGCGGCGTCTCATGGAGCTCTCAGGCTGTCTCTCCACCCAGTGAAAGGCGGGTGACAAGTGAGCCTTTTGTCTCTCGTATGCTGTCTAGACTGTGACATGCCCCAGTGCACAATCCAGGCAGCAGAAGGTCTCCTCCTTCAGCGAGAGATGTGATGCATGTCAGGAAAAAGAGCTGGCTTCCTTTTCATTTCAAAAGCTTGCTCCTCGTGAGAGTCTGGGAGAGCTACCAGGCGGCATCACTTTGTCTGATGGGTGAACCAAGGTGAGGCAACTCCCCCCCCAACCCCCCAGAGCTTACCCAGAGCCACAGCCCTTCTCAGAGAGGCGTGCGTGTGTGCTAAGTCACTTCAGCCGTATTGGACTCTGTGCAGTCCTCTGGACTGTAGCCTGCCAAGCTCCTCTGTCCACAGGATTCTCCAGGAGAACACTGGGGTGGGTTGCCATTTTCTCCTCCAGAGGATCTTCCTGACCCAGGGATCAAACCTGTGTCTCTTACATCTACCTGAACTGGCAGGCAGGTTCTTTACCACTAGTGCCCATAACTGAATACTAAAGATCTTGCCTCCCGGTCTCAATCTGGTACCAGATTTACTGCATGGCCTTAAGCAAGTTGCCAAACCTCTTTAGACCTCTGCTTCCTCAATTGTAATGTAACTGTTCTGGAGTTTAATAGTCCTAGGGAAGAGTTAATAAAATGAACCATGATCCGTACTGATAAATATTAATCAAAGCTGACAATGATGGTGGTTTCGCAAATATAAAAGTGCCCTCGGAAGAAAAGCTTGTCTGATTCTTCTCGGTGATTTTCATAATGTTGGGCTGGCTCCCAGAAAATATTATGGAACTGTTACACAAAGAAACTGATATTTGCATTTTCTTCTCTTTAGCTCATCCTGCTGTATCTATATTTAGATGACTGTCTAAGGGGACGCCATCAATATCGCATTAGTCACAACTGGGAAAAAGGTGTCTCTCTGTCAGGGTGTGTCATTAATCTGCAGCATTAGCGCTGTGGCAATATCAGCAGGGCATGCCAGCTGGGACGTCAGAGGAGTGGACTTCATCCCCGTGTAGAATGCAGCGGATCACAAATATCAGGAGATTTCCAGTCCGAGCTTCTGGGCAACCCCAGAGGCTGAATGCAGCTTCTGACAAATTAAAGCACAGATAGGAGGAGAAACACGGACAAAAAATCCAAAGCCTTTTCTCTTCAGATTTCTTAAAGTTCAAGAAAGTCTACTGCTGCTGAATTTCAATTAGGGGATTTTTTTTCCCAAGGCTGAAGATATCTGTGCATTCAATGACCTTTACTAAGCACGTGCTCTGCACTGTGAGTACCTCTGGCCTCAGCGCTGGAGATGTTAAGGATGAAAAAGACAGGATGCTTGAATTAAAGAGTTTATTGTCCAGTCAGGAAGGCTGACAAAAGATAGAAAATCTAAGCACCTGCGGTGGAGCTGTAAGTCCAGAATGCTGCTTGGGCCCAGGGAGACAGACAAGGGGCATCTGGGAGGAGAAGACAAGTAGGAGGAATGACTTCTGATTAAAGATAAGCCCGTCAGCACCACAAAAACTTCTCCTCCTCTCTTAAGAGATTATAACTAATGTTGTAAGGGACTATCTTGTTATAAACCCATAGTGGTGTAGAAAAGGGGAGAAGTGCCTTCAGACACAAGATTTTTGTCCCATCAATGGTGGAGAGAAAGCGGATGGAGAAGAGGTATGAAGGCTGGGGGCCAGAGCTGCGCAGAGCACCAGAGGTGGAGGCTGAGAGAGGGATGGGAAGGCAGGATATGACTGAGCAGTGACCCTCAGGAAGGCTCAGAAGGTAGGACTCAGGCTTGAGAGAGTTGAGTGCCCAAGTGGGACAGGAGGCAGGAACCAGGAAGATCCATCAACAACCTTTATGAGACTCTCGGTGAGACCACCCCACTCCCCACAGCACATTCAGCAGCTGAGTGTCCACCTCGGCAGAAAACTTGGGTGTCCTGCAAAGCCCTGAATGGCCCAGAGAATAGACCTGCACTTGTAGCATTTAGAAGTCCCTCTGAGGAAGGCGGGCCTTCTGCTCTATCCCCCCTAATGCAGCAGTTCTCAGCAAAGAGGATTTTGCTCCCCAGGGGACACTTGGCAGTGTCTGGAGAGGATGCTTTTGGTTGTCTGGGAGGTCAGCCAACTTGGGATAGGCACTATTGGCAGGTGGAGGCCAGTGATGATGCTAAACAATCCTCAAGGCATAGGAGAGAGCCACACCACAAAGAATGGTCTGGTCCCAAATATCAATGATGCAACTTGGAGAAACCCTGTTCTAACATAAAATCCTCCAATTTTTAAAGCCCGCACCCACCAGCCCCAGGCAGTTTCAGCAAGGTCACTAAGGATCAGCTCAACCATGGGCCTGGCCAATGCTGGATGCCGTGGGGAATGCTTTCTGGCAGATGGTCATTGGGAGCATGGGGATACAAGGTGTTTCAGAGTTGCTTGAAAAATTCTGAGAGTGTACAACCAAATTTTTAAAAAAGAAGGATAGGAAAGCACGAGAATGAGGAAAGAGCAAAGACAGATTTCCTGTTCCATGCCAGGGGTGACAAAGGGTCGACCATAGTACACATGGATGACCAGCAGAGGGCATCTGGGGCAACAGCGGGAGTAGGGGAATTTCTGCCCTTCCGGGAGGCAATTCCCATGATAAGGATTTCATATCAGAAGTCCAGAGTTCAGCTGGAATTAAAAGCAGGAAAAAGAGAAGGCAGTGGCTCACTGCCTCCAGAACAATGCAGATTTCACATGGTTGGGAGATGAGACCGTGGAAGAACTGGGAACCCAGGGATGATAGACACCGGCAGGCATGGGCCTTGGGGGTGGAGAACCAGATTCATTGCCAGGTACTGGGACTACAGCAGAGCAAGAGGGGATCAGCCTCGGAAAGGCCTTCGAGTGATAACTGAGTGCTGGTGATGTTTACCTTCTCCTCTTCTCGGCCCCCACTTTGCTTCTTACGGCTCCAGTGCCTGGTAGAGCAATCAGAGGGCAGCTGCAAGGAGTGAGCCGCAGGGCTGCAGTGATGTAACAGGTAAAATGCAGAGCTGGTGGGAAAGTGGAAACCTGCTTTGGTTCAGTTCAGTTCAGTTCAGTCACTTAGTCGTGTCCGACTCTTTGCGACCCCACGGACCACAGCACGCCAGGCTTCCCTGTCCATTACCAACTCCCGGAGTTTACTCAAACTCATGTCCATTGAGTCAGTGATGCCATCCAACCATCTCATCCTCTGTCGTCCCCTCCTCCTCCTGCCTTCAATCTTTCTCAGCATCAGGGTCTTTTCAAATGAGTCAGCTCTTTGCATCAGGTGGCGAAAGTATTGGAGTTTCAGCTTCAACATCAGTCTTTCCAATGAATACTCAGGACTGATCTCCTTTAGGATGGACTGGTTGGATTTCCTTGTAGTCCAAGGAACTCTAAAGAGTCTTCTTCAACACCACAGTTCAAAAGCATCAATTCTTCAGTGCTCAGCTTTCTTTATAGTCCAACTTTCACATCCATACATGACTATTGGAAAAACCATAGCCTTGACTAGATGGACCTTTGTTGGCAAAATATTGTCTCTGCTTTTTAATATGCTGTCTAGGTTGGTCATAACTTTTCTTCCAAGGAGTAAGTGTATTTTAATTTCATGGCTGCAATCACCATCTGCAGTGATTTTGGAGCCCCCAAAAATAAAGTCAGCCACTGTTTCTATATCTATTTGCCATGAAGTGATGGGACCAGATGCCATGATCTTAGTTTTCTGAATGTTGAGCTTTAAGCCAGCTTTTTCACTCTCCTCTTTCACTTTCATCAAGAGGCTCTTTAGTTCTTCTTCACTTTCTGCCATAAGGGTGGTCTCATTTGCATATCTGAAGTTATTGATATTTCTCCCCGGCAATCTTGATTCCAGCTTGTGCTTCCTCCAGCCCAGCGTTTCTCATGATGTACTCTGCATTTAAGTTAAATAAGCAGGGTGACAATATGCAGCCTTGACGTACTCCTTTTCCTATTTGGAACCAATCTGTTGTTCCATGTCCGGTTCTAACCGTTGCTTTCTGACCTGCATACAGGTTTCTCAAGAGGCGGGTCAGGTGGTCTGGTATTCCCATCTCTTTCTGAATTTTCCACAGTTTGTGGTGATCCACACAGTCAAAGGCTTTGGCATAGTAAATAAAGCAGAAATAGATGTTTTTCTGGAACTCTCTTGCTTTTTGGATGATCTAACAGATGTTGGCAATTTGATCTCTAGTTCCTCTGCCTTATCTAAAACCAGCTTGAACATCTGGAAGTTCACGGTTCACGTATTGCTGAAGGCTGGCTTGGAGAATTTTGAGCATTACTTTACTAGCGTGTGAGATGAGTGCAATTGTGTGGTAGTTTGAACATTCTTTGGCATTGCCTTTCTTTGAGATTGGAATGAAAACTGACCTTTTCCAGTCCTGTGGCCACTGCTGAGTTTTCCAAATTTGCTGGCACATTGAGTGTAGCACTTTCACAGCATCATCTTTTAGGATTTGAAATAGCTCAACTGGAATTCCATCACCTCCACTAGCTTTGTTCATAGTGATACTTCCTAAGGCCCACTTGGCTTTGGTTAGAAGCAGGCTATCCTTTATGCTAGTTCCTGCCAACCGTCAGTCCATGGATGGCCTTGCAAACCCAGCATCACACTCTGGTGCCTTTCGACCACATAAACCTCCTTGACAAGTTACCCCCTAGGAACTCTTTGTTTTGTAGAAATAAAGCAAATAAGGAGATGCTTCTAGGGGCATTTAGCAGGAGAGCCTGAAGATATTCTAGGAGAACAAAAGTGAAATTCTGACCATCAATCAACAGGGCCACTTCCCAATATTCATTTTTATCATTACTGATGAGAAGTGCTTACTCACTCTCCAAGTTTATCTCATGGATGTCTGAAACAGAATCAAGTCTGAACATCTCAGAAATCTTCCTCACTTATTTACGGTATAGGATGAAGAGAAGATTGAATGTGTTGAAATTTATCCCCGGAGCTGGTATCACCTCTACCGTGCTAAGTGGAGTACAAATGCTGACTTATTCTGGAAAACTGATAAAACTGCAACACAAAATTCAAGTGTGCAACATTTCTGGTTTATTTACTGTTTTAAAAAAACATTTTTTGCCTGTTATCTATCAGCACCAGAAATAACCTTCCCACACCCAAAACAGTAGGGGAGATGAACTATGTTATTTAAGTGCTGGCTACTCTCCCAAGTGCTTCATCTATTCTGACATTTAATCCTGAGAACAGCCATTTGAGTTAGTATTATTATGCCACTTCGCAGATGAAGCAGCCAAGGTTCTAAGATAGCGCTGTAATAACCTAACAAGTTTTCATTAAGTGCCTTCTATATCAGGAACTGAGCCATACTCTGGGGGAAAACAGATGAAGTAACGGTCTCTCCCTTGCCTATAGGATTTGCTATGCACACTGACAATTAAGTATTAGAAATACTGTAATGGAAACGGGAGCTCCCGGGATCTGCCTGAAGGAGCCAGGGACAACTGCATAGTGAGGTGACATCCGCTGATTCCTGCAGGGACAGAGGCTTCCAGTCCTCCTACCTCCCTGATGACACATCCCTGTGATCTTGCAAGGTGATCTCTCCAAACACCACGGAAACTCCCTGCAGGCTAATAAAAGCCCAGTTTCTGAATTTAAGTTAGGTAGAGCTTGATATTCTCTGCTGCATGCTAGTGTCTAGGGTTCTGTGGTCTATAAGGAACATATTGGGGACATCTGCAAAGGAGATGACCCTATTTGCAGGGCGGGAATAGAGACCCAGATGCCGAGAATGGACATGTGAACATAGTGGGGGTAGGGGAGGGTGGGATGAATTGAGAGAATCGCGCTGACATATATATATTTATACACTACTATGTGTGAAATAGATAGCTAGTGGGAACCTGCGATCTAGCACAGGGAGCTCAGCTCCGTGCTCTGTGATGACCTGGAGGGGTGGGATGGGGGTGGGGGTGGGACGGAGGTTCAAGAGGCAGGGGACATGTGCACACATATAGCTGATTCACTTTATCATAGAGCAGAAATGAACACAACGTTGAAAAGCAATTATGCTCATTTTTTTTTTAAAGAAACTTTTGGGGCAATCCTTAGGCTGAATCAAGTTTTCACTCTCTATTCTGCAGCTACATTCATCTGAAACACCACATGGGCAATGGAACCACCTGACTCTTCCACCTGCCCTAAACTGTCACTATTTTGGGGGCTGCAGTGACCTGTGCACCTTCAGTGGTGGTTCTCAGACCAGTCCTGGCCAGCCGACCCATGGTCTTGTCTGAGCTTGTTCACTGGAGTCCATGTCCAGAGGATAGTCAAGGAAGAGAGGTTGACATTAGTGGAAAACTGGGTTGGTCTGTGACAGCAGGACCTCTGCTAAGACTTCTCCAGTGACCAACATCCCCTTTCAATCATCAGTTAAAGCTAAAGGGAAAAATCAGGACCATAAGTGAGCAATCAGATTTTAGCGCTGGATCTTGCACGCATGCGTGCTCAGTCACTTAAGTGGTGTCAAACTTTTTGTGACCCCATGGACGGTAACCCACCAGGCTCCTCTGCTCATGGGATTCTCCAGGCAAGAATACTAGAGTGGGTTGCCATGCCCTCCTTCAGGGGATCTTCTGGACCCAGGGATCAAGCCCTGGGATAGTTTCTTGCATCTCCTGCACTACAGGTAGATTCTTTACCACTGAGCCATCGGGGAAGCCCAGTCCTGGAACTTACGTGGAGACAACTCCACTATTGCAGAACCAGCTCACCACTGTGCTATTTGCCAGAATATTTGTTGTCACAGCTCGTCTCAAGGATATTAAAGCATGTTTCTCATTCTACTGGACTTCAGTTCAGTGCAGTTGATTTGCTCAGTTGTGTCCAACTCTTTGAGACCCCATGAACCGCAGCACTCCAGGCCTCCCTGTCCATCACCAATTCCCAGAGTCCACCCAAACCCATGTCCATCGAGTCGGTGATGCCATCCAACCATCTCATGTTCTGTCATCCCCTTCTCCTCCTGCCCCCAATCTTTGCCAGTATTAGGGTCTTTTCTAATGTGCCAGCGGTTTGCATCAGGTGGCCAAAGTATTGGAGTTTCAGCTTCAACATCAGTTCTTCCAGTGAACACCCAGGACTGATCTCCTTTAGGGTGGACTGGTTGGATCTTCTTGAAGTCCAAGGGACTCTCAAGAGTCTTTTCCAACACCACACTTCAAAAGCATCAATTCTTCAGTGCTCAGCTTTATAGTACAACCCTCACATCCATACATCCTCACATCCACTGGAAAAACCATAGCCTTAACTAGATGGACCTTTGTTGGCAAAGTATTGTCTCTGCTTTTTAATATGTTGTCTAGGTTGGTCATAACTTTTCTTCCAAGGAGTAAGCATCTTTGAATTTCATGGCTGCACTCACCATCTGCAGTGATTTTGGAGCCCAGAAAAATAGTCAGCCACTGTTTCCACGGTTTCCCTATCTCTTTGCCATGAAGTGATGGGACCAGATGCGATAATCTTAGTTTTCTGAATGTTGAGCTTTAAGCCAACTTTTTCACTCTCCTCTTTCACTTTCATCAAGAGGCTCTTTAGTTCTTCTTCACTTTCTGCCATAAGGGTGGTGTCATCTGCATATCTGAGGTTATTGATATTTCTCCCAGCAATCTTGATTCCAGCTTGTGCTTCCTCCAGCCCAGCGTTTCTCATGATGTACTCTGCATTTAAGTTAAATAAGCAGGGTGACAATATGCAGCCTTGACGTACTCCTTTTCCTATTTGGAACGACTCTGTTGTTCCATGTCCAGTTCTAACTGTTGCTTTCTGACCTGCAGACAGGTTTCTCAAGAGGCAGGTCAGGTGATATAGTATTCCCATCTCTTTCAGAATTTTCCACAGTTTATTGTGATCCACACAGTCAAACTACTATGAATAAAATTTTCAATTCATAATATATGCTCTAATTTCTTTTAAAGACTTTTCAAGCATTGTTAGGAAGAAGTCAGTGTATGAGTGGCAGGTACATGGTTAAGATAGTTAATGGACACTGGCTTCACAGAAAGAAGAAAAAGTTGAAACCCCCTTGACCTGTTTGGAGACCTAACAGAATATAAATGTAACAAGCTCATAATAGGCAATATAGTTCATTTTAATTAGGATCCTACAATCCTAGAAATTAAGTTGAAAAAGATCTATTAGATCATCTGACCTATCACCTTCCCATCCCCTCTTCAATGCAGGATTGTTCCCTGGGGTCTGCTCACAAATGAATGGTTTGGTCAAATTTAAATGACTGTGACTCCAAAGTTTACGTCATTTCCCTTGGGAAACTGTTACACAGTCTAATGGATCTCACCGTGATTAGTTTCTTTTTCCCAGAGATGCAGCCCAAATTTGTCTTTGCTTGAGTTTTTCACATGTTTCCTTATAATGTACCCTCAGATTCATAAAGAAAAAATCACAAAAATGACAGAAAGATCAAGTCTCTATTTTCTACTCTTCATCAATAAAGATGGAAATCTTGACCCTGGTCACTTTCTCAGTTCCACATTTGTAAGTGAGCTAGGAGGACATGACTAATAATTTTTACCCACGTAAGATACTCTTGTTTTCTCATAAAAAGAATCCACAGGCTCACCAGATTGGGGCTAGTTTTGAGTTCCACTGGTAGTGGGGTACTTTGCCATGATTCATGCCATACTGGTTTATCTGACCCTCACCCCTCACATAAACAATACATTTGCCAATATTTGAGACGCTCTGTCTGAAATGATGAGCAGAGTCCATTATTCTGTCTTTTGGGGGCTGGAACCTAAGATTTTACCTTAATTACCAACCAATTAAGCTACCGGGTCCACATTACATTTCCCTGGATGACACCCAAAGAATCTTAGAATTGCAAGCTGGCTGAGTGAATAAAGAGGTTTGGATCCTCCTGATGCTATAGCCTTCACCCGTGTGCATCTGCACGTACACAGAGGACCAGCAGCACCAGGAGAAGGAAATGAAGAGAAAACAGCAGCTGCAAACAGGGCTGCAAAAGAAAACACGCCCCGCATCGATAACCTTCTGTTTATGAAGGAGAACTGAGTCCCATGCGTGGTGAGATTGAGGCTCATTAGAAAGCCTTAATTAAAGAGGAAGGCCTCCCTCGTGGTTTTACTTCCTTGGGTTTGTTTTTGGTTATTATTATGACTATAATACGAGAAAGACAGTGGTGTCCTGCTTTGAGAGAGGATTCTACTTCTGAGCACCACACGTTGCCGAAAAAACGCTAATGAATTCGGAGCACAGCCAGGACTGAATTGCAGCTCCTTGCTGTCCTGCAAAAAAAATGGTCCCTAAATGTAATTCCCCTGAGTTATTATACTAGATGGCCAGTCAGGCTGAGTGAGATGGATGGGAAGGAAACGATGCTTCGAGTGTGATTTAATGACAGAGAGGGCACAGCGTACATATGACTGGGCATATTCCATTTCCAAACGCGAGCCCATTCAGCCATTCATTCTCTCCATCTTTGTTTATTGCCTGCTCTTCTGGAGCCGGGCACTGGGCTAGGTACTAGGAACAGCTGTCCTAGGCTGTTGGAAGGATGTGGCAGATCATACATCACCACTCAATGGCGGCCTGTTCTACTTTCGTCTTCCTTCCTCTTGGAAGTAAAAGCCAGTTTTAAACCATTCAAAATGGATTACAAAATTCTGTAAAGATGTACAGAGGGAGAGAAAATAACACAATGAACACTCGTTTGCCCACTATCTACTTCTATCAAATCTTTACATTGTGCGTTATTTGCTTTAGTTTTTTTTACATAAAAGATTACAACTATAATTGAAATCTTCCCTACAAGTGGCCATCATCATAAATTTGATGGCTATCATTCCCATTTGTGCTTTATGTTACTCTACAATATGTGTCTCATATGTGAATCCATAAATAAGTAGGATTGTTTTATATTCTTCCAAATTTTATGTAAATGGTACCCTATCATATCTATTCTGTAATTTGTTTTTTTTTTCATTTAACATGATGTCTTTGAGATGTATCCGTGTTAATACATGTAATTCTAGTCTATTCCTTTTAAATTTTATGTAATATTTTATTGTATTTTATCCTATAACTTCTCAATCCACTGTGGATGGTCATTTAGGTAGTTTCCTCTTATTTTATTCTATTATTATAATGTTGCAATCAATGCTCTTCTGTAAATCTCCCATTTCTTAATGTGCTTTTACTGTTTCATTAGATTGTATGCAATTTCCAGCTCAAAGTGATTGAAACCAGAAATAAAGCAGTGTGGGGAAAATTTTCACCTATCCATCTATCCATGCTTACACTTTTTATGACAAGACTTCTAAAATTTTGGTCAACTTGTTGAGTGAGTAATGGTACATATTAGTTGTTTTAATTTGTAGTTTATTAGTTAGGGGGAACTTTGAGCATCTTTTCATGTGTTTATTCACAAGTAATGACTATCATCTTATGTTTTGTTTGTTTTCTACTTTTTTTCTTATTGTACCTATTTGTAAACTTTGGATACTAGGCCTTTAACATTATCTGTGTTTCCAATATTTTCTCCATGTCTCAGGCTTACCTTTAATATTTGTTTACGGTGTTGTTTATTAAAAAAGAAGTTTTAGATTTAATGTAAGTATAGTCAAATTTGTCACTATATTCCTATACTGTGTTTCTTTTTAATTTTATGTCTAACCCTACACTTCCTTCTAGAAGTATTACGTTTTTGTAAAACATGACACCATAAAACTCCTAGGAGAGAATGTAGGCAAAACATTCTCTGACATAAATCATAACAATGTTTTCTTAGATCAATCTCCCAAGGCAATAGACATAAAAGCAAAAATAAACAAGCGGGACCTAATCAAACTTACAAGCTTTTATACAGCAAAGGAAACCATAGACAAAATGGAAAGATAGCATACAGGTTGGGAGAAAATATTTGCAAATGAAGCAATTGACAAGGACTTAATTTCCAAAATATAGAAAAGCTCATACAACTCAACAGCAACAAAAAAACAAATAACCCAACTGAAAAAAGGGCTGAAGACCTAAACAGACATTTCTCCAAAGAAAACATACAGATGGCCAACAGATACATGCTAATATTTAGCAACAGATACAATATTGCTAATTATTACAGAAATGCAAATCCAAACTACAATGAGGTAGCACTTCACTCCGGTCAGAATGGCCATCATTAAGAAGCCTACAAATGAGACAGGGTGCTCAGGGAGGGTGCACTGGGATGACCCTGAGGGATGGGATGGGGGGGGGGGGCGGGTTCAGGATGCGGGACACATGTACAATGGCTGATTCATGTCAATGTATGCAAAACTACTACAATATTGTAAAGTAATTAGCCTCCAATTAAAATTAATTAATTAATTAAAAAATAAATACATAAACTGTTTTAAGCAAATAAACAAGCAAGAAGCCTACAAATAACAAATGCTGAAGAAGGTGTGGAGAAAAGGGAACCCTCCCACACTGTTAGTGGGAAGGTAAACTGGTACAGCTACTGTGGAAAACCAGGTGAAGGTTCCTCAAAAAACTAAAAATAGAGCTGCCATATGGTCTAGCAATCCCATCTCTGGGTGTATATACAGACAACAAAAAATGTAATTCAAAAATATGCATTCACCCCTATGTTCATACAAGCACTATTCACAATAGCCAAGACATGGAAATAGTCTAAATACCCATCAACAGATGAATGAATAAAGAAGATGTGATACATATAAACGATGGGCTACTACATAGCCATGAAAAACCCCAAAACAATGCCATTTGCAGCAACATAGATGGACCTAGAGATTATCATACCAAGTTGAAGTCAGAAAGACAAATACCATATAATATCACTCATATGTGGAATCTAAAATATGACACAAATGAGCTTTTATGAAATAAAAACAAACTCACATAGAGAACAGACTTGGGGTAGCCAAGGGGGAAGGGAGGTGGAAGAGGGACAGAGTGTGAGTTTGGAGTTTGCAGATGCAAACCATTGCACGCAGAATAGACAAACACGTTTCTGTTACATAGCACAGGGTACTATATTCAAAATTCTGTGATAAATCATAATTTGGAAAAGAAAAAAATAAAAGAATATATATAATAAAGTGTTAGTGCTAATACAAATACTAAAGTGTCGTGTCTGACTCTTTGGGACCCCATGGACTGTAGCCTGCCAGGCTCATCTGTCCATGGGATTTCCCAGGCAAGAATACTGGGGTGGGTTGCCATTTCCTTCTCCAGATATAATATAACTAAACTACTTTGCTGTACAGCAGAAATTAACAGAAAATTGTAAATCAACTATATTTCAATTTAAAAAGAAAATGTGGTATTTACTGTCAAGAATATGTAGACAATCAGTAAGAATCAAGCCAGGTGCTAGCTTAGAACCATCTATGAAACTTAGAGGAACTAATCCTAAAAAAAATTCCAAATTTATGCAAAGATCAAGCTACACTGATTAATACTGTAGTAGCTGATCAAGCTACTACACCACGGTATTTTTATAAACATTGTAATGAAAATGTTCAAAACAAAGAGTGCTTGTATAAATTATGGTTCTTTCTCAAAAAGAAAGGATTAAGTTTTTGATTTTATGCAGAGCTTTATCATGCACTTGGAACTGATTCTTTGGTATCTGTTTTTATTCTTCTCCAAATGGATAACCAATTTCCCAGCCTTCTCCTGCTTTGTCCATGGGATTTCCCAGGCAAGAATACTGGAGTGGGTTGCCAATTCCTCCTCCAGGGGCTCTCCTGGATCCAGGGATCAAACTTGTGTCTTCTGCATCTCCTGCATCGGCAGGTGGATTCTTTACCACTGAGCCACCAGGGAAGACCCCTCTTTATTTTACCAAAGAATAAATTAACACATAGTCAAGGTTCGTGATTTATGTAACTTCCTATTCAATGTCCATTAAACCCCTTGACCTTTCCTATCCAAAACCCCTTCTTTCACTCCCATCCTCACCTCTGCCCACAAGCTCCTGCCCCTGTGCCCTTCCAGATCAGATGACTGGAAGGTCAATCAAGAGGTCACAGTGAAGTCCTGGTCCACTGAATGCTCCTTGGCCCTCAGGGGTCCTGGCACTGAGCAAGTGAAAAGCAGCTGTTAAGGTAAAACAGCGTCTTCAGCCTGTGGTTTTGAGGATGTTTTGCAGCACTTCCATTTCATTTGGAAAAACTAATAGCAATATGGGAGTGGAGACTGACACAACAGAGATCTCTCTCCTACCTCTGGAGGTGCTTGCCAAATGACAGAGCATGCGTATTTTCTAGGAAATGCAAGACGGAAGCTGTCCATGCAGGCTATACTGAGGACAAGTTTGCAGGAGCAGATTACATGGAAAGTAATTAAATAAGAAAACATTGGTGAGGAGTTGTCAAGGGAGCCAAAGAGTGAAGCATGTTCTAAAAATATTCTCTTCAACCCAGGCTTGTGGTTGGACAGACTCTCTCATCAGCAGCTTCTGGTATCAATCCTGATTTGGCCATCAATGCCCTTGGTGACTTTGAACGTCACTCTGCAGCCGGGGGGTCTCTGCTCCATTCTGCATGAGATGAGGTGCACAGGCACTTTTACTAAGAGAAGAGAATCAGTGTGGTCTGGAAGAAATGGCGCAAGCCTACTAGAGGACTCTCACCCTCCTAGGGGTTTGGGGACAGCTGCGCTTCCTGAAGGCTGGACATAAGGAGGTGAGGAGGGCAGTGAAGAGGAGTCACAAAATAAACCGAGTGTACTCTGGATTCCTCCAGGGAGAGTATATATGCCTGAAAGCTTCATCTCCTCCCTCTTTTTTTCCTTTCACTGTCTTGTATTGCAAAAAAAACAAAAAAAAAGCTTTGGCAAATCACACAATTTCCCATGGTAAATCATTCGTTTCTAAGGTAGGGTTATAGGTCTACTGGTCCTGAAATGGGGCAACAGCTGTTAAGGCTACCATGAGACTCTATTAAGTCAGCGCCTAAGGTGATTAGAGAAAGGTGATGACTAGAGGAGGGATTAGACCGGGGCTTTCAGGTGGTCTTGCCTCTTCCTCCTCCACAGCTGCAGGAGTTGGAGAAAGCTTTCAAGCCAGCACCGTGCCTCAGAGGAGCTGCAGTGCTGACTGGGGCTCTCGGGAAGGAAGCTGGCTCAGTCCTGCCCTCTGGAATGAGCCTGTTTCCAACTGGTTTTGATATTAATGAGGTAATTACTGTAGGTGTTTATGCACCTGTGCCTCAGCCTCTCTGCATTTCTTCTCCAAACAATGTGGTCCCCTCTGCCCCTACCTTCCTCTAGCAGAGGGCATTAAAAGGGGAGGGGGGAGAAAGGTTTTCCTCTCTTTAACTTTGGCTTTGACTTCTAACTTTATCTCTGGTCATGATATTTACAGTCTTATTCACCATTATAGTAGCTACCAATAGTAGCATTTCCTGAGGACCTACTCAGATATTCTTCCCACTTAACCATCACTTCAAAAAGAATAACATGCCTAGGGAAAAAAGCCTACCCAAGGAGGTAAAAGACCTGTACTCAGGAAACTATGAGACCCCAATGAAAGAAACTGAAGATGACACAAAATGATGGAGAGATATACCATGTTCTTAGATTAGAAGAACTAATATTGTTAAAATGACAATTCTACCCAGGACAATCTTCAGATGCAATACAATCCCTACCAAAAGGGAAGTTTTAAACCCTTTTTTAATGTATCCTGCTCTTCTGGATAATCTATGAGCAACTGAGACCACCCAGACCTGTGGGTTCTGCAACCAGCTGCACTCACCCTAGACATTAGACACACAGACAGGGAATCCTTCTAGAGCACTAGGCACTGGGCTGATGTTCTTTGAGCTCTGCTCATAGGGGGAGCTGCAGCCACATGACAGGTTGACAGGTTGCCAGGAGCCAGAGCAGCAGCCAAAGGCAAGGTCATGAATATGATTTACTCCCTCAATCATCTAGCCAGGAATTATTCAGCATATGTTCTGTGCAAGGAGCACTGTAAAGCAAGATGCAAAGATGTGCAAGGTGGGCTTCCTTCCCTCACTGGTAGTGGAGCTCACTCATACATTACACACACACACACACACACACACACACACACACACACACAAATAACCGTAGAATGGGATGTCTTATATGTGGCATAGACCAAGTGCTCTGGGCCTGAAGAAGAAAGCGGCAGGGGAGGCATCTGCTAAAAGGTGGGCCTGTAAGCCCTGATAAGAGAGGATTCCAAGTTGAAAGGAGGGACACAGGCCAAAGAAAAATGACTAGAAAATAAGATTCTCTGGAAGAGAAGAAAGAACAGAAATAAGCTGGGAGGGAGGGCTTCCATGCTGGGTTGAAGAGTGTGAGTTTAGCAGGTAGGTCACTGAAAAGTCTGGAAGATGAGAAGTCACACAATTATAGCATCTGTGCTGAGGATTTAGGGGAGACGAAAGCCATCACTTCCCTTACCCTCTATCAGAGAAGACTCTAAAAAAGATATACTTTTAAGTCTAGGGCAAAGAGGATATAGCCATGGAAGGATTCTTGGCATGTCTGAGGCTGGACAGAGGTGGAGGGGCTTGTAGAGGAACCAATGGGTGAGGAGGAGCAGAAGCAACTGGAAGGGTGGTCCCTGTAGCAGAAGAGGAGACTGGACTTTCCAGTCCTGAGGAGGCTGACCAAGGTAGGGGAAGCAAGATTCAAGGTGAAAGGCCTGACTTCAGTCTTCTAGCTCGGCTGTTTCCTGGCAGCGAGGCCTTAGGAAGGTGCTGAAAGTAGTGGGTGCCTTTGCTTCCTCAGACCCCAGCAGTGGGTAGTCCTTCCTACTCCGGAAGTGGCTGAAGTCAAGGAAAGCAACATTACAAGGAGGTATAAGGGAGATATGAAAGTATCTTGATAATAACTAGGTTTTCACTACTTCTAAGAAATTAACCCCAACTAAATCTCATTGGAACTGACATTAGACTAGAAATCTGTATATTGGCATCATTGTTCAAAAGTCCCAGGTTCGCCCCAGTTTTGTGTAAGGCACGGGACAGATTCCTGGTGGTCTGGAGAATGGGTGATAAACTGACTCTCCCTCAGTTCTCCCCTTAAATAGCTCAAGTCTCTGCCCTGCTTACTGCCTCAGTATTTACATCTGTCAAATGGGAATAGTCATGTTTGACCTGCCTCCTAAGGGAGAAAATGAGAAACAGACGTCACATCACCAGAAACCTAGTAAGAATGAGAATTTGTAATCATTCAATACTGACAAAGGATTTTCAGGTTAGGCCCTTTGATCCTCACAATAGGAGTGGTTTAAACTGTCAGATGCGAGGCACTCTTTATAGAAGAAATATTTTGTAATATCATCTTACTATCACAATATTTAATTGCAAATATAACTTCAGTACATGTAGATTTTAAAAGATAATTCTCCATAATAAAAGGAAAATTGAGTCAACCCAGTTAATTTTACATCACTGCCATGATCTTACCAGAGCTTCCCTGATAGCTCAGCTGGTAAAGAATCCACCTGCAATGTGGGAGACCTGGGTTTGACCCCTGGGTTGGGAAGATCCCCTGGAGAAGGGAAAGGTTACCCACTCTAGTATTCTGGCCTAGAGAATTCCATGGACTGTATAGTCCATGGGGTTGCAGAGTTTGACGTGACTGAGCAACTTGCACATTCATGATCTTTCCAGAATCCTCTAAAATTTTTAAAGTTTTTCAACTGGAGTATGATTGCTTTACAATGTTGTATTAGCTTCTGCTGGACAGCACAGTGAATCAGATACATGTATTCATATATCCCCTCTCTCTTGAACCTCCCTCCCACCCCTCCATAAAATTATTTTTAAAATTAAAGACCATTAAAATTAATGTTTAAGAATTCCCTAAATGCCACCTTTTTCTTTCCTCAGAAAATAGAAAAACATTGTTTTTTCATCACAGTAGCCTTTCATAGCAAGCCAAGTCTTGCTGCATTGGTCAGTTCTACAGCAGTAACAGATAACCCAATGCTCAGCGGCTGACAGTGACATTTATTGTTCACTCACACCACTGAAGGCTGAGGGTTGGCTGCAGCTCTGTTCCAGCATGTGGCCCTGCTCCAAGCTGGAAGTCAGATGCTGGTCTGCACCATGTGAGCTTGTCCTGCTGGGATCCAGGCTGAAAGATCGTGAGGTGTGCGATTCCCACAGCGGAGGGAAAGAGCCAGAGAGCTGGTGACAATCCACAATGCCTCTTAGCCACTGCTTGAAGGATCTACACACAGTCACAGTGCAGTGGTCAGAGGTGTTGTGTATGATCCTCTTATAGGGAAAGTGAAAGTGTTAGCTGCACAGTCCTGTCCCACTCTTTGTGACCCCATGAACTGTAGCCCGCCAGGCTCCTCTGTCCATGGCCTTCTCCATTGGACAGGCAAGAATACTGGAGTGGGTTGCCATTCTTTTCTTCTCCAGGTGATCTTTCCGATCCAGGGGTCAAAGATCCTGCATTGCAGGCAAATTCTGTACCGTCTGAGCCACCAGAGAAACCCCTCTTATTGGAAAGGGGAGGTGGATAATTGCCAACAAGGCAATCTACCATAACTGGTCAGACCCATTATGGTCCTCCAGGCAGTCCTACCAGCAGGCTGGAGGCAGCACATAGAAAGTTTATTCTCCATCTTTCTTGAAACCAAGTTTCACAGGGGCAAGCCCTCAAGGAAGTGGTAGGAACCTTGGCAAAGCAAAGAGGCCATCCCTCACTTAAGGAGCAGCTACTACAGACCGCAGGAAGTGTTGCGATGACCAAATGAAAGCCCAAGTCCTCTGATTTCTCAAGAGAAGTCAGAAAATTGCATATTTATGTAAACCTCCTACTTTGAAAAATGTTGACAACTATCTTCATTTAAAAAAAAAAACACTACCCTGCAGACCAAACAAAGTATCCCAAATCCAAATTTGAATTTTAACTTAAAAGTTTTTATCTTTTACTTTAGGAAAATTTAAGAGATATGGCAAATGGGGTAGAGATATTGCTGTCCCAGTTAGGAAGGAACAAGTTTTTTTTTTTTTTTCCCTATTGTTTTTCAGTAACTCAGAGGGTCAGTGCTCACCTAGCCCAGAGTCACTTAGGCGCCATTAAATGACTCAGGACTCAGGTCATGGTCTCAATCATGGCCTTCAGTTTTCCTGTCCTGGGCTTGGCTCTGGGCACTCTGCCTTCTCCCCAGAGATACCTTTCAGGCTGATTGACTTAAAAATTAGAGCTCAGATGGCAAAAGAAGAGGGCAATAATAGGACAAGAGATTCCACTCATTTGCCTCTTTAAATTTTCATACAGAATGCGATTTGTTAACAAGGGGGAGGTCCCGAGGTAGGGAGGGTATCAATAATTCAACAGAGGCTGTCAAGCTGCAAATAGCCCCTTGGTGCCCAGCTGAGGCTCCTGGTTTTGACATCAGCTACTGTTTCAAGCTCTAAGAGGAAGGGTCAGATTTCCATCATCCAGCCCGTTTCAGCCCTGGCTTTCCTTAGCTCCCAGTTCCTAACATTACTGGCGACAATGGTACTTGAGGCTGTGCCCATGTTCAGAGCCTGAAGCTGACTGTCTATAAGGCTAAGCTGATCACAGGTGAAACATGAAAGTTCCCTGAGAACAGTGGTGAATGCAGGAGCTCCTCCCTTGGTAGGAGCTTTAGTGTTAATATTACCTCCAGCTCAGATTCATTTAGTGCCCAGGATTTAATAAAGCCACACCCCATCCCCAAAACAAATATCACTCTTCCCTGTTTGCAAAATCTCACATCTCTCCTTCAAAAACAAGCTTCATATTCATCTGGACCTGGTCACTGACTCTCCTGGATTATGGCATCCATTGGCTTGGGTGAGGGAAAAAACAGGATCCAGCCTAAGATACTGGAACATCTAGGGCTAGAATCATGTGACTCTATACAGCAAGATTATGACTTGGGCAAGCTTCTGAAGTCTTTGAGCCTCTGTTTTCTTATCTTTAAAATAAGGATGAAAATACCCACCTCACTTAAAAATCCATTAAGACAGCACATGTAAATTTATTGTGACTATTTTTACAAGTTTCTGAATGGATTTGCAGTTGGCTCCCTCGCCACCCTCTATGTGTTGCCATTTATTAGGACCAGATGTCTCATGGGTGAAACTGGACATCTTTATGCCAAAGCACCAATGACTCAGCTTCTGTTTTTAACCATGAGAAATAGAAATAGATGAAATTAATATCAGCCAAATGGTACTAGAGGCTGCCCCAGGCCTCTGTCCTAGAAAAATGGGTGATAACCAAACTCACAGTGTCGGCAAACTCAGCTTTCTTTGAAAGGCCCATCAAATGTCAGCCCCGAAGGGCAGTTGGCAGTTTCAAGATGGCATTCATTTCCCATCACCGTTGCCAGGCAGACACAGAGGCTTGGATGCTGCAGAGCCTCTTCACATAGAGGGACAAGACCAATAATGGGGAGAGAGCATGAGAGGGGGCAAATGTTAACCCAGTGGGTTCTGCTTAATGCGTATACTGACTGAGATGGATTTCATAAAACATTAGCAGTCAATGCTATTAGCCAGCAGTAGGCCGGGAAATGCTGTTCAATATTTTTTTTTCCCCATTTCTAAGGGAAACAGAGAGCTGGGGGGATACTTCTGTGTGCTAAGGGAAGCTTTACTCCCAGCAAAAGATGTGTCCTGTCCCGCATGTTGTCTGATCACTTACTTGGGAAGAGGAAACAGAAGCAGAGCTGGGGATGAGGGTGGACCGGAGGGAAGCTCTTGTCCCTTAAAACAAGGTAAATATTAGTTTACAGGCTTAAAGCTTTGCTCTTCTACTGTAATTGCCTTTGACTAGTTTATTGCTGAAGTGTAAAGTCTGTATATCACTTTGAGAAGTGATATCATGTAGAATAAAGGAATGGGAAAATATCAGATAATTTTTTCCTCCCCTATTCACACCTTCATGGCTCTCTGGAGGCCAACCCTTATCCACCGGTCCAGGATTTCTAGGTAGTAAATGGCAGAGAGGTGAGTGGGTGCCAATAGCAGGCCTGAGAGTGGTAGAAATCTCAGGAAAGACAGATAAAAGCCCTATTCTTTCCCAACTCATCCATAAGAAGATAACCAACAAAGAATAAGAGGGGAAGGTAGACAGGCTGAACTTGTATTATACATTCATGGTCACATGAAGACAATCAATATATGAAGAAAAATATGCATGGTCCAAATATATAATGACTTTGTACTTTAAATATGGTGACTTTTGTTTCTCGCTATAGACTCTTCTCTGTTCAGAAATATATCCATTGCCTACAGTTCCATTATTATAGTTAAAGTAAAGTTGCTCAGTCATGTCTGACTCTTTGCGACATCATAGACTGTAGCCCACCAGGCTCCTCTGTCCATAGAATTTTCCAGGCAAGAGTAATAGAGTGGGTTGCTATTTCCTTCTCCAGAGGATCTTCCCAACCCAGGGATTGAACCTGGGTCTCCTGCATTGCAGCCAGATACTTTACCATCTGAACCACCAAGGAAGCCCAATGTGGGAGACCCGGGTTCAATCCCTGGGTTGGGAAGATCCCCTGGAGAAGAGATAGGCTTCCCCCTCCAGCATTCTGGCCTGGAGAATTCCATGGACTGTATAGTCCATGGGGTCACAAAGAGTTGGACACAACTGAGCTACTTTCAATCCATTATTAAGCTGTTGTCTTTTGTTGGTTTTTGTTTGTTTGTTTGTTTGTTTGTCTACAAAGAGCTTCAACTTGGAAAAACACTATATATTATTCTCGACCCATAACTAGTATGCGTGTTGGGAAAGGTGGACCCAGATCTCTCAGTCTGCCCAGCATGCATATCTTCTGTCACCACCTCCTTTTCACCCTTGCCACCTCCTTCCAAGGCTGGAACGATGGCCTCCTTCCTCGTTGGCCTCCCTGCCTCTGCTCACTTTCCCTTTAAGCCCCATCTCCACTGAACAACCAAAATGGTCTCTATTAAAGCCTGGTCCACTAGAGACTCAGTGTCACAGTGAGTGAAATAAGTGAGCAGAGAAGGAGAAATAGCATATGACATCCCTTATATGTGGAATCTAAAAAGAAATGATTCAGATGAACTTACAACACAGAAAGAGACTCACAGACTTAAAAAACAAACTTATGGTTGGCTCGGGGGAATGGATAGTTAGGGGGTTTGGGAAGGTCATGTACACACTGCTACATTCAAAAGGGATAACTGACAGGGACCTATTGTGTACCATATGGAACTCTGCTCCATGTTATGTGGCAGGCTGGATGGGAAGGGGGTGCAGGGAGAATAGATCCATGTGTATGTGTGGTTGAGTCCCTTTGCTGTTCACTTGAAACAACAACAACATTAATCAACTATACCCCAATACAAAATAAAAAATTTGAAGTTTGAAAAAACAAAATAATTAAAGGCTGGTCCACACCATATTCCCCTGTTTCACACTTCAAAGGCCTCCTAGTATCCTCAGGCAGAAAGAAGGCTAAACTGAACAACACTGGCAGCAGCAGTCTCTGCTTACCTCTCCGGACTCACAACTCATCACCATCCTCACCCTTATTTGGTGAACTGTTTGTATGTCCTCACTCACCCCCAAGCCTCTGTACCTGCAGCTTTGTCTGCTCAGCATCTTCCCCTACCTCACCTGGACCAGCTCTATAAAACCTCCTGGTCTGGATCTGGGCTCCTCCCACAGATTGCCAAGGGATTCTGCACCAATCTCAGTTACAGGCCATGTTATTACCTGTCACTATTGTGATGGTTGTTTTATCATCCATTCCTCCCATTAGACTGTATATTCTTGAATACTGCATTTACTTGGGCTTCCCTGGTGGCTCAGTTGGTAAAGAATCCACCTGCAACATGGGAGACCTGGGTTTGATCCCTGGGTTGGGAAGATTCCCTGGAGGAGGGCATGGCAACCCACTCCAGTATTCTTGCCTGGAGAATCCCCATGGACAGAAAAGCCTGGTGGTCTACAGTCTATGGGGTCACAAAGAGTCAGGCATGACTAAGTGACTAAGAACAGCACACAGCTCTAGCATTTAGGCAGAGTATAGCATAAGGCGAAAAAGTGAAAATGTTAGTCACTCAGTTGTGTCCGACTCTTTGTGACCCCATGGACTGTAGCCTGCCAGGCTCCTCTATCCACGGAATCATCCAGGCAAGAACACTGGAGTGAACAGTCATTCCCTTCTCCAGGGCATCTTCCCAACCCAGTGATCAAACCTGAGTCTCCTGCATTGCAAGTTGATTCTTCACTGTCTGAGCCAGCAGGGAAGCCCATGGTATAAAGTGGTTCACAGTAAATAATGTTTGAATGAACACATTTGTTATTTTAATAAGAAAATTAATGCTCCAAAGCAGTGTTGGACTGACTCAAGGTCACTCAAGATATTTATTACTTGGGTCAGACAGGCATTTGGTAATTTTTCTGGTTAAGTTAGCAAACTCTTTTTCCTAAACAAGACACAAAACCCATAGTCATGAAGGAAGTGTTTGTCTACAGGACCAGATACCATTTTTGGAGTTAATATAGATGTGAAGAATTGAGAGAAAATATTACAACATAGATAACAGGCAAAGTATTAAAAGCCATAATATCTAAAAAATGCACGTATGAGTCAATAAGGAAAAAATATCATCAACCTTGTTTAAAAATAGGAAAGATAAATACTCTATTTGTCAAGAGGAAAGCAAGCACATAAAAAGAATGTCAATCTCAACAACAAAATAATAAATTTTCACTCAATTAAACTACTAAAAATACAAAAGATTGATAAAATTTAGTGACGGTAAAGGTATTAGGAAATGAGGTTTCTCTTACACTGGTGATAGAATTGTCCATTGAAAATGCTATTCTGGGTGAAAGCCATTTTTATTATTCATCAAATTTTAAATATGTATTCCTAGGGCCCAGGAAAAGTAGAATAATTACATAATTCCACATGGTTAATTAATGTGTGCATTTGACTGGGTCATGAGGTACCCAGGTATTTGATCTAACATTTTTCTAGGTGTCTCTGTAAGGGTGTTTTTGGATGCAATTAATGTTTGAATAACTAGACTGCGTAAAGCAGGTTGCCCTTCCTGACATGGGTGGACCTCATCTGATCAGCTGAAGGCTTGAATAAAATAAAAAGGCTAGCACTCCCTTTGCTAAGAGAGAATTCTTCTTGCCTGATGGCCTTCTAACTGGTGTTTTGATTTTTTCCTACCTCTGGACTCAACCTGAAACATCAGGTCTTCTTGAGTCTTGAGCCTCTAGGCCTTCAGGTTAGAACTAAACCAATGGCTTCCCTGGGCCTCTGACTGTGACTCAGCCCGAATGCTTTAGGACTTGTCAGCCTTCAAGATCACATGAACTGATTTCCTAAAGAAAATCTCTCTCTTTCTCTCTCTCTAATATATACGTCCTATTGGTTCTGTTTCTCTGGAGGACACTCATACATCCTACAAAGATGTGCGGCCATCAGAAACAAGAAGACAGAGCTTTGAGGACCAATGTAGAAGAACAGTCATGGGGTAGTTACGTGAAATCGGGAAATGTATGCACACTGTGCAAAGTGGCTTCAGTCATGTCCAGCTCTTTGCAATTCCATGGACTGTAGCCCACCAGGCTCCTCTGTCCGTGGGATTCTCCAGGCAAGAACACTGGAGCGGGTTGCCATGCCCTCCTCCTGACTGAGGGATCAAACCCGCGTCTCATGTCTCCTGCACTGGCAGGTGGGTTCTTTACTACTAGTGTAGCGCCACTTGGGAAGCCCTAGGGAAATTTATAGTATGATCTAATTTCTATAGAAATCAAAAAGGACACATAAATATAGAAATACACAGGTGTCTCTGTATAAATGTATAGAAAAGGGACTGAAGCCTGCATATTGGACTCCTAATAATGATTATCTCTGAGACTGAAAGTAGGATGGGAGCCTGGTGGTGAAAGGGGCTTTCACGTATATTTATTTCAATTGTTTGAATCTCTTACAATAAGAAAGTATATATGAATTATTTGTGCTATTTTTTAGAAACCCACTGTATACAGGACATTTTTTCTAACTTTAAGAAATTGACTCAAGAGCTTCAAAGTTGCAATACCAATGTGTGCATCTATAATGAAGATTTCTTTCTAGTGACTAGAATATCAGTATCTGCTATGAAGAGGATATTTTCCTAATTGAAAAAAAATAAGTAATAAGCCAAATTAGTGAACAAAGACATGTTAAGCATGAAATCAGAGCACAGAAAGTCAGATGTCCTTGAGGAATGTTTTATCTTAGCTGAGGTTTTAACTCCAGTGAATTATCCAGTTGACCCTAACACTTGGGGTCAGACACAGCCTCTCTTTCTGATAATAGCTGTCTCTCTCTGTGTTCTGAAGAGTCACTTGAGAATTACTAGCAAACTCTCACTCTCCACCATCATTTTGAGAATCCACATTAGATCTACCTTTCCCATTTGCACAAAGCACTGAACAATGTCCATTCTCTCTTTTTTAAGATTCTGAGACTATCTTTCATCTCTTTTGGTATTTTCAGTTTCCTGGCAAGGACAGAGGTCTTTTGCAGTCCCTTGGAAACACAGAATAGCGCAGGAAACCTCAGGGGTATTTCCTGCTACAACTGAGTCTATTCATGGCAGAGTTCTTTCTTTGCCTTCCCAATCTTATCCCTGGGTCTATGATTTCAGCTTACTTTGGAGAACTGAATTCCTATTAACTATACTGAATTATCTTCCTGGCTGTGTGGCCTTGGGTCATGCCATTATTCTTTGCCATGTTTGTTTGTTTGTTTAATCTAAGATAAGGAAGTCAGGCAGTAACACAGAAATAATACACAATTTCTGTCACTTTACATGATCATTGAGAGGTTAAAATAAGGAAATATTTACCCATCCAACAAATGTTTGCTGAGGTCCTTTACTCTGCCCAGCTCAATACTTGGTTCTGGAGACACAAAAATGAATAAGACAGTCCCTGCCTTCACGGCACTCACAGTCTTTTGGGAAAGTGATATAAACAGTGATAATACAGAATAACAAATGCTGACATAGTGCATTGCATAACACCTGGAGAGAGTAGGGTTGAGAAGGATTTGGGGAGATACTATAACTCTTAAGCACAATCTTGAAGAAAGAATAGGACAAGGTGAAGAAAGCTTTCAAGACTGAAGGAACAGCATGTGAGAAGAAAAGGATGCAGGGAGATGACCGCAAGAGGAAGATTGAGTATAGAGTGTAATAGATTAAAGAGAGCCTTTAATTCTCTGATACTCCCCGCAAGAATCTGGGTGGGCTCTCCTGCTTGAAAGTGAAAGTCCCTCAGTAGTGTCTGATTCTTTGCAACCCCATGGACTATACAGACCATGGAATTCTCCAGGCCAGAATACTGGAGTGGGTAGCCTTTCCCTTCTCCAGGGGATCTTCCCAACCCAGGGATAGAACATAGATCTTCCACATTGCAGACAGATTCTTTACCAGCTGAGCCACAACAGAAACCCAAGAATATTGGAGTGTGTAGCCTATCCCTTCTCCAGCTGATCTTTTCAACCCAGGAATTGAACTGGGATCTCCTGCACTGCAGGCGGATTCTTTACCAACTGAGCTTTGAGGGAAACCTGGCTCGACCAGTATATAATACAGCAGAGACCTGGACTTAAGAGACCTGTGTATTCTACTACTTATCCCTTGGAACTCAGTCACCATGCTATGAGGAAGCTCAACGAGCCTCAGGGAGAGACCCAAATGGACAGGAACTGAGGCTCCCTGGGTGAATTCCCTACTGACAACCAGCACCATCTTGCCAGCCATATGAACAAATCATCACTAAGTCACTAAGTTTGACATTAATAATTAACAGTGATAACTGCAACATGGAGGGACAAAGAGAAGAGAATCAGCATCAGGCTCCCAGGTCTCCAGGCTCAGGTAACATGATGGAGATCCCTTTCCCAAGAAAAGATTTAGGGGTAGAACACCAAGATAAGACTTAGAGGTAGAACAGGTTGGAGCATGGAGGGAGCAAGGGGAGCATTGTAGTTGTTGTTGCTTTTCGGTCACTAAGTTCTATCCGACTTTTTGTGACCCTGTGGACTGCAGCATGCCAGGCTTCCCTGTCCATCACTGTCTGCTGGAGTTTGTTCAAATTCATGTCCATTGAGTCAGTGATGCAGTCCAACCATCTCTTCCTCTGTAGTCCCCATCTCTTCCTGCTTTCAATCTTTCCCAGCATCACAGTATTTCACAATAAGTCAGCTCTTTGCATCAGGTGGCCAAAGTATTGGAGCTTCAGAACTATCAAAAGATTTCCCCAGAAGTGGAGCATTGGAGGGTGATAATAAGTTTAGTTTGAAACCTGTGGCGTTTGAGTGGCAAATGGCTACCTGGTAGAGATAGATAATATAGTTGGATATATAGATCTAAAAAGAGAGAAGGAGAGATCAAGATGGTGTGAATGATTATTCATGGAGGGCGAATGCATGATTGTGGATGCAAACACCTATGGGGAATAGACACAGTAAGAAGAGAAGAGGGTTCAAGGGGAACAATCACAGTGAAGGGTTAGCAGAAAAAGTCTATGAAGAAGAATCCAAAGAAGTGAGAGCAGGGAAGGGGGCAGACAGTTTACTCGGTGCCTCTGATCCCAAAGGAGAGGCTGAACTCAGAGCTTCACACTGAACCCGATTCAAGGTCAGGCAAGCGTCCTCAAAAAAGAAGTCATGGCTCCCTGCTCTACTGCATATGGGGAAATCAGCTCAAGCTGAAACTGGGGGCATGACAACCAGCCAACCAACCTTTTGAAGCCCTTCCCTCTGGGGCTACTATATGTCCAGAAGCCCAGTAAGTCAGCCTGACTGTTTGGAAAAAAACCCCAAGAAACGAAGAAGTGCATTGTTGTTCTATTACTGCGCTAAACATGAAAACAGGTCTCTTTTCCTTTTCATGTGAAACTTTTCTTCCCTAAACTGCACACCTAGACAGATGGGGGAGCAATGGTTTATTGATGCAGTGGAGCAGTGACTAGGAGAATGGATGAATATTTCATGGGCACCAGTAACAGTTAATAAATCATGAGGCACTGCAGACAAGTGGGTCGCTCCTTCCACCCTGGACAATGGTTTCCTGAGCTCGAGACAAGTGGAACCTCGTTTTCTGGCATCTCCAATCCATCCTGAGTGCTGGGGGATTTCTGTGGTTGATTTCTCAATTCAGTATATGCAGAGGAAAGCTAGTGCTTCTGTTTTTAGCTACTGCCAACTAGATGAGGCTCTAATGTAGGGAAATTCAGAGGAAATTAACCAAGGAATCAAAAACTTTGGCTTCTGGTCCAAACTCTGCTGATGGCTAGCTGTGTGGACAATGTACTTAATCTCTTGAATAATACTGGGTTGACCAAAAAAGTTCATTCAGGTTTTCTTTGGTTAAAAACCCAAATGAACTATTTGGCCAATCCATAGTTTCCTATCTGAAATCAAAGAGATGGATGGATTGGTAACCTTGAAGCTTCTTATCAGTCCTATGATTTTCTGAGTCAATGAGTTTCTTTAAGTGAGAGTAAATAATTCATAATGATGAAAATCTGTTTCATAAGTGATCCTTAATAAAAGTTTCTATGTGTGCTTTGTAAGAAGCATTGACAAACTCCTTTCCATGTCTGGGGGATGAGGGTGCCTCATTTTAGAAAACTAAAAAAGAAGAGAAAAGCAAAAACATAGATCTATTCAATAATTAGCTTTGGAAATAAGGACAGAGATTATAAGTACCATTTTGCCAGACTCAATATTTGAGGTTTGTTAATAACCTCAGATATGCAGATGATACCACCCTTATGACAGAAAGTGAAGAGGAACTAAAAAGCCTCTTGATGAAAGTGAAGGGGGAGAGTGAAAAAGTTGGCTTAAAGCTTAACATTCAGAAAACTAAGATCATGGCATCTGGTCCCACCACTTCATGGGAAATAGATAGGGAAACAGTGGAAACAGTGTCAGACTTTATTTTTCTGGGCTCCAAAATCACTGCAGATGGTGATTGCAGCCATGAAATTAAAAGACCTTTACTCCTTAGAAGGAAAGTTATGACCAATCTAGGCAGCATATTTAAAAGCAGAGACATTACTTTGCCAACAAAGTTCCATCTAGTCAAGGCTATGGTTTTTCCAGTGGTCATGTATGGATGTGAGAGTTGGATGGTGAAGAAAGCTGAGCACTGAAGAATTGATGCTTTTGAACTGTGGTGTTGGAGAAGACTCTTGAGAGTCCCTTGGACTGCAAGGAGATCCAACCAGTCCATCCTAAAGGAGATCAGTCCTGGGTGTTCATTGGAAGGACTGATGTTGAAGCTGAAATTCCAATACTTTGGCCACCTCATGCGAAGAGTTGACTCATTGGAAAAGACTCTAATGTTGGGAAGGATTGGGGGCAGGAGGAGAAGGGAACAACAGAGAATGAGATGGTTGGATTGCATCACCAACTCAATGGACATGGGTTTGGGTGGACTCCAGGAGTTGGTGATGGACAGGGAGGCCTGGCGTGCTGCAGTCCATGGGGTCGCAAAGAGTCAGACACGACTGAGCGACTGAACTGAACTGACTATGTATCTATTTATGAATTATAACTTTAACTATATCCAAAAGGAATTTTAGCTGATTACACCAGTAATGGCTATATAAACAGAAGTTTTGGCTTTGTTAAAATTGCCAATTTTAATAATAAAAATAATACTACCAGTATTGAATGTTTACTCTGTGATAATCCCTATATGGAATATTTTACAGACATTATTCTAGTTATTCCTCATTAGTCCCAAAATAATGGCACACTGATAAGAAAACTGGGCTGAGAAAGATAAATTTCCTTGCTTAAGGTTACCCAGTTAGTGAGTGGCTGAGCTGAGATTCAGAACCAAGCCTGTCTGATTCCAAATACACTATTATGGTAATAACAGTGAAGTGAATGCTGCTCAGTCATGTCTGACTCTTTGTGACCCCGCGGTCTATACTGTCCATGGAATTCTCCAGGTCAGACTATTGGAATGAGTAACCTTTCCCTTCTCCAGGGGATCTTCCCAACCCAGGGATAGAACCCAGGTCTCCTGCATTGCAGGCGGATTCTTCACCAGCTGAGCCACAAGGGAAGCCCAAGAATACTGGAGTGGGTAGCCTATCCCTTCTCCAGTGGATCTTCCCCACCTGGAATCAAACCAGGGTCTCCTGCATTTCAGGTGGATTCTTTACCAACTGAGCTATCAGGGATAATAAATGATAGCTAAAACTTAATTGAACTTACTATGAATGAGACCCAGGTTCAATCCCTGGGTCGGGAAGATCTCCTGGAGAAGGAAATGGCAACCCACTCCAATATTCTTGTGTGGAAAAAACCATGGACAGAGGAGCCTGGTGGGCTACAGTTCATGGGTTCGCTAAGAGTCGGACACGACTGTGTGACTTCACCTTATGAACTAGAAACTAGACTAAGCAGCTCACCCGTCTGGATTCTCTTCATCTTTCATATTCTTTGAGCTATTTTCTAACCCTGTACAACATAGAATGCAGATGAAGATACAAATTATTCATATCCATAGAAATGCAAATGAATTGATTATTGCCCTGTGGGTGGATGCATCTTGCATCTATTAGTAAATTTGTTTCTAAGGTCCTATTCCCTGTTTCAGTGTGGTTCTTGGAATTCCTTATACCAGCTGTAATGTCTTGTGGTTCACCCACATATTGAATTAAACACAATATTTGGTACACGTTATATTTGTAGGGCACCATGATTTTATCCTTTAAAGAAAATCCTTTAACAGTATATTCTGCACATTCATACGTCCTCAGAGAGGGAGAGGGTGACACAGTTCTGCAACGTGGCTGCTGAGGCTGTGAGCACAGCAGGAGGTGAGGCCGGGACAATGCCCCAGCCTTCTCCACCCGGCTCGTCTGTGATGCGGTGGTGGGGACCTTAGCTAACTAACCCGGTTGCAATCAGCGGCTTGGCTGCCTTTCCCTCCGGGTGGCCTGTCTAATGACTGTTCCCACACCTCTCTGCTGCAGCTGCGGCCAGAGCACTGCCTCTTATTTTGCAGTCTCTGCAAGGTCTGTCTACAGCCTTCCAGAGCCCTGCTTTCTCCAAAAGTCCTAAGGACAGGGACAGTAGAGACTGAAGGACAGAACTAACCAACTTTCTGGATACATCCTTCTACTTTTTTGAAATTGCCTTTTATGAATACATTTAAAGTTCGAGGGGTCACATTCGATGAGTGTAGGATTGTGGCATCACAATGAAACCATCAGGACAGTTTCTCTTATATGGCATGCCATGGAACACTGGTGTTCTGTGGATAATATTAGTCTGTGAATAAGAATGATGTGCTGTGCTAAATGGAAAAATACTTATAAATCTTTTGATAACCATTTTACCATGATAGTGATAAGTATTGAAGCAATTTTATTACCTTATCCTTCAAGAGCAAGTCACTTTCTTTTTACCTTACATAACTTTGGGAATTTCATTGTCCTAACAAAATAGTTTTTACATAAACATATGCTTATGCACAAAAGTATTATTAGTTGGCTTTTTGATATCAAAACTTTAATAAATGTTCTGTTACAGACCCAAAACCTTTCATCCTCTAACACAGAAAGTGTAAGAATTGAGGACTAGGGACTTCCCTGGTGGTCCAGTGGTTAAGATTTGACCTTCCAATGGAGGGAATACAGGTTCTATCCCTGGTCAGGGAGCTCAGATCCCACATGTCTCAAGGCCAAAAAAAAAAAAAAAACCCAAAACATAAAAACAACAGAAGCAATATTGTACCAAATTCATTAAAGACTTTAAAAATGGTCCATTAAAAAAAAAAGAGTTGAGGACTTCTGAAAAAAGATGGAGGTCATTTTAGCTGCACAAAATCTAGACATTTTCCTTGCCTTTAGGTTTGAGAGCCCTGAAAATCCTCCTGTTCCCTTCCCCTCGTCACCACAGGGCAGACCAGTGTAGGAGACCCCATGCGCCAGTCATCAGGGGGCTGTGACATTCCACAAAGGGTTTAACAGAGGAAGACTGTGTTCCAACCAGATCTTGAACATCATTGAAAACGGTTGTTGAAGATACTGTTCTCAAAACCAGAACTTTCAACAATTATAAACAGAAACACAGAATTCTCTGCAGTTAATATTATAATTCCTAAATAAGAAAATTACCATTCTGATGCAAACCAGCTTGAAAACAGAAACCGGGAAAAGGATCAGCTGCTAAGTGTTAGTGATTTCTAAGAATCTGGAATTATTCCTCTTCTCCTTACCGTGTGTGTGTTCCTTCTCTCACCTTTATTCACCCTCTGGACTTTAGCCGCCTCCTCTGTGAAACAGAATCCCTGTTCCCGTCTCAGCCTAGAATTCTTGCCTGAGCTCCTGACCCATCCTGGCAATTCTGTTTAGACATCTCACAGACACTAATATTTTCTCTTCATTCTCCCACCTCACCTCCTTCCCCACGTCAGCTCTTTTCCTTACATTCTTTGTCATGGAGAATCATCCACCAAAAAACATCAAAATTATTCTTAAATCTTCCTTATTTATACACATTCAACCTATTACTAAATCCTTTCTATTCTATCTCCTAATTTTGTCTCCAGTGTCTTCCTTTCTCTTCATCTTCTCTTGTTATTGTATCAGATCAGAGCCTCATAATCTCTCTCTTGGTTCCTGGATGCTCATTTTTAGCTAGTTTACCTGCCTTTCCTTTAATTCTCACCAATGGCAAGTTGACCTTTGTACAGTGTAAATTTGATGTCATTCTGCTTTACAAAAAATCCTCTGTGACTTTCCATTGCCTTTAAGATGGCATGTTTCATTATCTGAGCCCAGTTTACTAGTTCAATTCCATATTTTACTAGACTCTTATCCTACCATAAATTTTATTCCAGCCACACTAAATTTGCTTACAGATCCCCAAATGTGACATATTCTCCATTATGGCCATAGCCCTCTGTTGTGCTATTTTCTCAGCTATTTCTGTGCTATTTTTTCAAACCTGCTTACCCACTTAGCCAACTTCCCTTCACCAGGAAAGATGGGCTTCCCTGGTGGTTCAGACAATAAAGAATCTGTCTGCCATGCAGGAGACCTAGGTTTGATCCCTGGGTCAGGAGAATCCTCTGGAGAAGGGATCCCACTCCAGTATCATTCAACCCACTCCAGTATTCTTGCCTGAAGAATTCCATGGACAGAGGAGCCTGGCGGGCTTCAGTCCGTGGGATTGCTAAGAGTTGGACACAACTGAGTGACTAACACTTTCACTTTTCCTTTTCCTTAAACCTCAGAGTCAGCTTTAGGTGCCTCTCTCATATGGGCTCATGACACCCTACAACACTCTACACCAGTAAGAAAACCCTTACTGAGCACACTCTACCGAAACTGCCAAAATGTAGAGAAAGCATTTAGAAAAGAAATCTATACTTCTTTCTCTAGTATTCTCTGATAGCACTGTCCTTTCCACCATTTAAGGCAGATGAGCTGTCTCTCCTCACTGCCCTTCAGAGTAAAAGGCTGCTAAATAAAAAATTCAAAGAGCAGGAAATCAGTTAATATTAGCTTTTTGAGTTTCCCCAAATAGACTCAGGTTGGCAGTTCATTGTTTAAAGGAGAATATTTTAAAAGATCAAAAGCCTAGGTCCAGAGGATCTTCCAGCACAAAGTTCATTCTGATTTGGAAGATCTCATGGACTGGAACCAGAGAAAAGGGAAGCCAGAAGCAAGAGGGAGTAAGTCACTGGCAAGTAATTCTGAGGGTGGGTCCTGAGGGTGGCCCCAGAGGGGAGGGGAGCTCCTAAGAGCTTCACTTCCCCCATCTGAGAAGGGAGCTAAAGGAGCTGGGAGAAGGGCAAGGGGGAAACCCGGAAAGGTCTATCAGTCTGAATTGACTTGGAATTTTCTAGCCAATTTCTCTCTACTAGAGTAATGAGAGATCAAGACAGAAATTTAATGCAGTTGTAGAAAGGACTGTTAACAATTCTTGCTACCCTGAATTTGTGACCTAGGATTGCCACTTGTAGCTCCTGTTTAAAATTCAGCTTTCTCCATTTGACCGTGGGCTCCTGGAGGACAATGAACATTTGTATTCATCTTTGTAACCCCCATCTGGCCATAGTGCAGAGACTCAGTAAATGCTGGTCAAGTGGAAAACCGTAAATCCAAAGCCAGATGATGGATGGGGAACTAGAGAGAGCTAAGGCAGGACGATTTCCCTTGTTCAGATGTGATTGTTCCTCAATAGCATTAGAGTTGAATATCAGAAGCAAAGTGCATATTATTTTTCTTTTTTTGCTTAAGATAATCTTGTTCAAATTAACTAATAATTGGCTGTAATTGTTTTTCACTAAGTGTGAATTTAGTCATTCTCATTTAATATCATTGAAATTTTCATGACAATAAAACTGAAGATTTGTTACTTTGTCTATTTGGTACGATGTCTAAAATTTCCCTTAAAATACTTTAGCTTAGTATAGTGCTACAAGTGCATGTGTGTATATGTATATATGTGTGTGCATTGGTTTAAATCTCCATGCTAGGAGTACCTTAATATCCTTAACATCTTAACCTGGAATAAACTGTCCAGATGTGCTTAGCTAGAATTTTTAAAGTCCCACTGAGGAGTCCACACTCCAGAGTACTTTGAGGGTTTCAGTGATCTCTATCGCTATCAGCAGTAGAGGGGTTATTCAGCATTAGTGGAGTTAGAAATAATTTTCAAAGACAACTTGAGTAGCTTCGTATTGTGACTAGCAGGGTGCAGATGCCTCCACCTATGCATAAGCTGTCCCACGCAGCATCCTGATACTTCCCAGTGTGATGGCCCAGCCTAGAAGTCCCACTTGGTCCTGTGTCCTCTCTAACCAGCGGATTTACTCTCTGATTCTGACTCGATGGCTAGCTGGTCGTCCCAAGAGAATATTTCTGCATCTACCTCTAGTGAAACTGTCAGGCAGGGGGCCTAGCAGAAGGACGGAGGGAGGGAGCCAGAAAGAGCATATTCTATGGCTCTTTATGTTAATGTGCTACTAAAGGCTTGTGTGTGTGTCACAGGATTTGTTCTGAGATTTCCTTTCTTCGTAATGGACCACTTGGCGGCAGTGAGTGAGTGGGAATGAGACCTAGACACTTCCTCTACCTTTAGTCATTGGAGATTACCATTAATTGCCAAAAGAATCCAACAGCTGTGAATGACCAAATTGACTTAGATGGACTGACAGCACAGCATTTAATACAATGCACATTATCAGTGCTTTTTCCTGATAATATTTCAGATTTCTGTAAAGATATAAATATATACATTACAACTAAAATTTTTCCACATCATTTCTCTCCTTAATATCCTGACTCTAATGTTTTCACTGCATGGCTGACCCTTGCATATGTCATCCACTGGAATGGCATTTGAATTTCTTTCTGGCTTGGACTTTATCCTATTTATCTTGAATGCCCCTCTGAGCCTGCTAAATATCTCACCAGAAAGAGTGAGTGAAAGTCGCTCAGTCATGTCTGACTCTTTGCAACCCCAAGGACTATACAGTCCATGGAATTCTCCAGGCCAGAATACTGCAGTGGGCCTGAAAGAAGCCCTCGTCTTTAACTATTTGTTGGCTGGAATGTCACGAAACAAGCTAAATGAAAGATTACAGTGGTATCAGAGTCTTCCTTATTGCAAAGCCCTACCACTCTCTGAGATCTCAGCTAATACCTACAAGAAAAGAGAAGAAAAGGCAGTATTGCCCTGAAGGGGTGGTAGAGCCAGGCACAAACTAGCTGGGGGCACAACTACAGAGCAGGCGCCATGTGACCACGAAGAGGAGAGGGGGCAGGCTCTGCTCGGACCGGAGGCTGCCTTCCCATCAGGGGTGCACAGCGGACTAGGAGAGGTATCGTCCAGCTTTGCTAGGAGGAAGGAGACCACCATTGAGAGGTGATGAGTATCCCAAGAGAGCGTCTTTGAAACAACTAGATTTTTCAACCTGGTAGCCACATTTGACAATCAAATGACGAGGTTGAAGCACTCCTGTTCGACCTGCCACAGATGAGACTTGTGCCCAAAACGTGACAGTTGTCATGCCTGGCCTGGGGTCGCTGAGGAAGAGCTCTGACCAACACGAGCCCATTGAGAGGCAGAGTGGGCTCTGAGGGAGCTAATCTGACTACAGAGGCCGGCCCAGAGGCCCAGAGGAGAGCAGTGAGGGGCAGCTCAGTCACAAGTTGCAACGCGGGCAGCCCCTGGTGGCAGGACCTTGTTTGAATTAAAGCCATTTGGGTTACAAACCCACCCAGACAGTTTAAAGGAAAAGAGGCAATTTGTGGGAAAGATATAGGCAGGAACTTCAGCCAGGCTACAAGAGAGAACCAGAAACTGCTGTTACGATGAGCAGCTGTTCTTTCCTTTAGCCGGGGTCCCAGGGTGGTTCAGCTGGCATCGCTGGTGTCCGCCCTGGAGCTTTATGGTCATTCTCGCTCTATTCTTTCTATCCAGACTGGCCTGGCTTGAATTTCTCAAACACTGTGAGAATGGCTGGACACAGACTCTCACACCTGAAGGGGAGGCAAGAGAGCCAAAGAAGGGCCCGTGACCCAAGATTTGATCATTCAAACCTCCCAAATCACTACCTCACCCCATCATAGCTTACCACCACCACTATCACCACCACCAATCACATCCCTGACCAGTCGCTATAGAGCAGCATTCCTCTACTTGCCAGCTTGACAGTCACTTGTGGACACATTAAAAACACACAGCATTAAAAACGCACATCATCAGTCTTCTCTATTGGAACCTCTGGGAAGGGGGAGGCCCAGGAATCTCTCTTTTCATGAAGTATCCCCAGGCCCCTCTGTAATTGGGCAAGTTTGAAGACTGCACTGGAGCAATTCTAGAATTTTATTTATTTAGCTTAAGAAAAGCCTGGGTGCTAATTATAATACAGAGTCCTATCCCCAAAGCCCACAAAAGAATCTGCTTCAAAATGGCACAGCACCCTAGGAATTGCAATTGAATAACAGACAGCATATTAAAAAGCAGAGACATCACTTTGCCAACAAAAATTCGTCTAGTCAAGGCTGTGGTTTTTCCAGTGGTCATGTACGGATGTAAGAGTTGGACCATAAAGAAAACTGAGTGCCGAAGAATTGATACTTTTGAACTGTGGTATTGGAGAAGACTCTTGAGAGTCCCTTGGATTGCAAGGAGATACAACTAGTCCATCTTAAAGGAAATCAGTCCTGAATATTCATTGGAAGGACTGATGTTGAAGCTGAAACTCCACTTTGGCCACCTGATGCATGAAGAGCTGACTCATTTGAAAAGACCCTGATGCTGGGAAAGACTGAAGGCAGGAGGAGAAGGGGATGACAGAGGATGAGATGGTTGGATGGCATCACCAACTCAATGGGCATGAGTTTGAGTAAACTCCAGGTGTTGGTGATAGACAGGGAGGCCTGTCGTGCTGCAGTCCATGGGGTCGCAAAGAGTCGGACAAGACTGAGAGACTGAACTGAACTGAAGCATTCCTAGGTGATTGTGATAGAGAGGCCCATGGGCCTCACTGTTGAGAAGCATTATTTTAGAATAACTCCATCTAGCTTCACACTCTCAGTTTATACCAGTATGATCTGGAAGTAGTAACAGTGTGATCTATTCCAAATTGTGATGGATGGATGAGAGGACTTTGGCCCTTGGGGGAGGGGGGCAAGAGCTACAAGACCAAAACCGCTGGGCAGGAGGGACAATGGGCAGAATGGTTAAGGACATAAATCACAGATAAAGGTAGATTTCAACACAATATTGTAACACAACACTTCAGCAAACATTTTTTTGAAAACAGATGATAATTTAAAAAAATAAAGTGTAAACTCATCAAAAAAAGTTATATTTCACATTTAAATGAAACAGATAAAGTTGCATTTAAATAAGATGGGGGTGCATGTGTGCTAAGTCGCTTCAGTTGTGTTTGACTCTTTGTGACCCCATGGATTGTAGCCTGCCAGGCTCCTCTGTCCACCAGATTTTCTAAGCAAGAATACTGGAGTGGGTTGCCATGCCCTCCTCCAGGGGATCTTCCCAACCGAGGGTTCAATCCTGCATCTCTTATGTCTCCTGCTTTAGCATGCAGGTTCTTTACCACTAACACCACCTGGGAAACCCCAAGATGGGGGTAAACCAAACTTTATGTGTAAATATTCTAACAACAAAAAGACTAAGAATTGCTCAATAACATACTGAGCCCTTATCATGCCTCAGGTATTCTATCTCATCTAATACTTGCAAAAATTTTAATTTTGTTTTCGTGAGCAGATAAAAGACTTACCCACACAAATAGCAAGCAAGTAGCAGAGCCTGACCTCAAATCCAAATCTTGTTGAAGTTAAAGAACACAGTTTTAAACACCAATGTATACTTTAGCTAGAAACACAGATTACTTCTGAAGTCAGGACAAAGAAATCCATACACACAATGTTATGAACACTAAGAGAATTATGGATTAATAAAAGGGACTCTGATCACAAGAGGGATCCTTTTGTGGAAAAGGAAACCAATTAAGGCCCAGAGCCTAAATAATTAAAGATTCCCTTGGAAACGCTGTTCCTGAAATAAATCAGACAGCCGCAGGCTCTGTGACTGGCCTCGGCCTCAGTCAGCAACACGTTCTGGAGCCTCCTGGCTCGTAGTTCAGCACAGTTTCTGCTGCATCCACACTGCCGAGGAGGCTGCTCGCCCAGGTGTCACAGCATCCCTGAGCCCCAGCTCCTAGGACTTTAGCTCCCCGGTTCAGTCCTGTAGTCACAGGCAGCCTGGTTGTGTAGATTCCTTCTAAGCAGCAAGAAGAGGCAGGGTCTGACCTCCAATTTTCTGCCAACTTGCTGTGTGTTGACAGCCAATATCTATAATCAAAATGCCTCCTGTTGACTCTGCAAAGCCTTGGAGGAGGAGCTTACAAGCGCTAAACACATGTTTCCAAACACGCATCTTCAAAGCAATCCTTTAAGACATAAATGTGTAGGGGTCTGTGAGAGGGAATGGAAGAATAGCAGTGTAGCCAGGAGTGGTGCCTAAGGCCAGAGGGAGACTGAAATATAGAGGTGGGTCTCCAACCCCACTTCCCGTCCTGCCCTCCCTCTTCTACCATTCCATCCTAGCAGATTTGTGTCACAGAAAGAGCTTGGGATTCCTAGGAAAGGCCTTTATTTTGCACTTGGTCTAATCCGATCATTACTACAGATGAGAAGCAAGTGCTCTCAGGAGCTTTAAGTTTTTCTTAAGCTCTCTGAAAATGGATGACAAAAATGATGACATGTAAGTAATCCCTAAACCACCGACAACCCCAAACCTCTGTACTATCAGGGAGCAGCCTGAATAATTGGTTCCTAAACAATTAAATTTTCTAGTTCTTTCCTCAGTCACTTTGCTAACAAATATTTATGGGCTACGATCTGTAAATCCACCACTAAACTGAGCAAGAATGAGAAATACAGGACCTGGATGTGACTTCAAGCAGCTCATTGTTTGATAGGTACAACATTCTCTGACATCAGTATCACCAGTGTTTTCTTAGGTCAGTCTCCAAAGGCAATAGAAATAAAACAAAAATAAACTAATGGAACCTAATCAAGCTTACAAGCTTTGGACATCAAAGGAAATTGTAAACAAAACAAAAAAACAATCTATGGAGTGTGAGAAAATATTTGCAAATGGTGCAACTGACAAGGGCTTAGTTTCCAAAATATACAAACAGCTCACACAACTCAACAACAACGAAAAACAAGCAACCCAACTGAAAAATGGGCAGGACACCTAAATGGACATTTCTCCAAGAAGACACACAGATGGCCAACAGGTGTGTGAAAAGATGCTTAACACTGCTACTTATTAGAGAGATGCAAATCAACACTACAATAAGGTACCACTTCACACCAGTCAGAATGGCCGTCATTAAGAAGTCTCCAAATAACAAATGCTGGAGAGGGTTTGGAGAAAAGGGAACCTTCCTACACTGTTGGTGGGAATGTAAATTAATGAAGCTACTAGGGAAAACAGTGGAGGTTCTTCAAAAAACAAAAATAGAGTTACCGTATGATCCAACTCCTGGGTATATATCTGAACAAAACAATAATCCAAAAAGAAACATGCATCCCTATGCTATAACAGCACTATTCACAATAGCCAAGACATGGAAACAATCTAAATATCCATCGACAGATGACTGGATAAAGAAGATGTGTATATACATGATGGAATACTACTCAGCCAAAGCAAAGAATGAAATAATGCCATTTGCAGCAACATGGATGGAACTGGAGATTGTCACACTCAGCAAAGTAAGCCAGAAGAAGACAAATACCAGATGATATCACTTATATGTGCAATCTAAATATGACACAAATGAACTCATCTATGAAACAGTAATAGATTCACAGACACAGAGAACAGACTTTGGTTGCCAAGGGAGAGGGGAGGTAGGGAAGGGATGGAATGGGAGTTTGAGAGCAGCAGATGCAAACTATTATATATAGAATGGATAAATAACAAGATCCTACTGTATAGCACAGGAAACTATATTCAATATCCTGTGATAAAATGTAAGGGAAAAGAATATAAAAAAGAATATGTTATACAAACACACACACACACACACACACACACACACACACATATATATCTGAATCACTTTGCTGTATGGCAGAAATTAATACAACATTGTAAATCAACTATACTTCAATAAAATAATAAAAATAGAAGGTCACTGTTTAGAGAAGAAGGTTAGTTTGATAATTAAGGGTAAATTCAAGGCAGTAGGATCTGAGCACTACGTGGAGAACTAGAGATACAGATTTTTCCTTCAGAAAAAAACAAAAGATTACAGTGGGCCAGCTAGAGGTATCAAGGGAAGCTTCATGGAGGAGGCAGGCTTTGAACTTACTAGATTTGGAGAGCAAGAGAAAAAAGTTCTGAGAACATTCCAGTGGTGGAGAAGAGCATGAAAGGCATCCTACCTTTCCACTGATCAAAATCTTAGGCCGGCCCTTGCAGTCTTCACCATGAGAACTGTGATGATGAATGCCTGCAGACACTTTTGAGTCTTCAGAGAAAACAAATTTATATGCAGAGCTACAAAAACATCAATGAGGTTGGATTGCATCAATTACAATTAAAGTATTATGAACTTAAAAAAAGGTAACATTGTATATTCCAAATAGCACAGAATTAGAAAAATTAACCTTTTACCCTTCTTGTTGCTTGTGCATGTTTAAAATATTAACTTCTAAAGGAAACAATTCATTGGGATGGATAAGAGCAAACACTCCCTTCTATATGTGGTGATTTATTTCCTCCGTACTATGTAAACCAAACAGCTGCATTTAGAACAGATACATAAGTTCCATTATAATTACAAACATTCCCAACCTGCCATTTTTCTGAACATTTGGAAACACTGAGGATGTAGCTGCAAAGATAACTTGCATCACATTTGATTATGAAGAGACATCGTTCAATGATGTTAGGTGAAGGCTATATTGAAGACCTACACCTGCTTGCAAATAGAATTTTAACTGGCAGTTTGGCTTCTAGGTAATAAATTATGACATAAATTAATGTTTTTTCTTTCATATAGAACACAAGGCCACAATCAGTGCCAAGTCTGTTTCCCCAGAATTGCTTGGCAATATTCCCATATGTTCTGACAGTCTTGTAGCAGAAGCTTTCCAATGCATTTGGTAGGTGGGACTTTTATTTTTTTTCTTCCAGTTTAACAGACTGCAATATGTCCCACCCTTCCTGGTATCCTTGGACAATAGTATTTTCAACTCTACTATCTGATGATAAGAAAGTATTAATTTACTTTCTGTTTCTATAGAGTTTCCATTTTGTATAAATGGAATAATACAATATGTAGGCTTCTATGTCTGGCTCCTTTAGCATATTATCAAAGTTCATTAGTATTGTAGCAAGTATCACTATTTCATTCCTTTTCATTGCCAAGTAATCCTCCACTATGTGAATTTCTCATATTTTACTTATCCATTCATTAGCTGATAGATATTTGAGTTGTTTCACTTTGGCTGTGATAACTAATGTTCTTATGAATAGTCATGCACAAATTTTAGTGTGGATATATATTTTCATTTCTATTGGATATACACCTAGGAGTAGAACTGTGGAGTCATATGATAACTCAATGTTTAACATTTTGACTGTTTTCCAAAGTGGCTGTGTCACTTTTCATTTCCACCAGCAGTGTATGGGAGTTCCAATTTCTCTGTGTCCTCAACACTTGTTATTATGTCATTTTTATTCCAGCCATGCTGGTGGGTATGATGTGGTATCCCATGGTGGTTTTGATTTGCATTTCCCTGATGCCTAATGATGTGGCTCCTCTTTTCATGTGCTTATTGGCCATTTCTATATCTTTTTTGGAGAAACATCTATTCAGATCCTTGAATCATTTAAAAATTGGGTTACTTATCTTTTTATTATTGAGTTGTAACAGTTCTTTATATGTTCTAAATAGAAGTCCTTTATAAGATAGGCAATTTGCAAATATTTCCCCCATGCTATGGGGTGGTCTTTTCATATTCTTGATGGTGTTCTTTGTAGCATAAAGATTTAAATTCTGATGATTTCCAATTTATCTATAGTTTCTTCTGTTTCTTGTATCAAACCTTCTATTATTTTCCTTTAACCTATGTCCTTACATATAAAATGGATTTCTTACAGATAGCATATAGTTGGATCTTGTTTTTATTCAATTTGAGAATCTGTTTTTCAAATGAGGCATTTGGACCATTTACATTGAATGCAATATGCAATATGCTTTGGTTTAAACCTACAATGTTGTTATTCTCTTCTATTCACCCCATTCACCACTTACTTATTTACTTATTTGCTCTCTGTCTTTTTTTTGATAGTAATTCATTGTTTTAGCATTCAATTTTTCCCAATTATTAATTTTAACATGTCAATTTATCTCTGTCTACTATCTTATTACCTATGGCTCTTTTTATAATGGTTGCTCTAGTGTTTACAACATATATATTTAACTAAAAAACCTAGCTTCAAATAGCATTATATCAATTCATATATAAGGCACTTATAGGTTTATAGTGTGTTTCTATTTATCTCCTCCCTTCTTTTATGCCATTTTGGTCATTTGTTTCACTTCTACACCTAGTGTAAACCCCAGACTACATTATAATAATAATTTTTATTATTTACTTATTACTATAAAAATTCAATTATAATTTAAGGAAATTAAAAAATGTAAAAATATTTTTATATTTATCTACATATTTACCATTGCTCTTAATTCTTTTATATAAATCTACATCTCCATCTTACATCATGTCTTCTGCCTAAGCAACTTTTTAAAACCAATTCTTGTAATGTAGATCTCCTGGTGAATTGTCATAGCTTTTGTTTGCTTGAAAAAAATTTTTTACCATATTTTTGAAGAATATCTTAGTCACATACAGATTTCCCCCCTCCTAGTATTTTAAAGATGCTCGCCGTCTTCTGGTTTGCATAGCTTCTGACCACAGGTATATAATAAATATGTTTTTTCTCTTTATAGACTATCTTTATTCTTTGGTGGTTGCTAAGATTTTTGTTAATCACTGGTTTTTAGCACTCTATAATGTGCCTAATACCAATACTCCAATACTCTGGCCACCCGATGCGAAGAGCTGACTCATTTGAATAGACCCTGATGCCTGGAAAGATTGAGGGCAGGAGGACAAGGGGATGACAGAGGATGAGATGGTTGGATGGCATCACTGACTTAATGGACATGAGTTTCAGTAAATTCCGGGAGCTGGTGATGGACAGGGAAACCTGACGTGCTGTAATCCATGGCATCACAAAGAGTCGGACACAATTGAGCAACTGAACTGAGCTGAACGTGCCTTGTGTCACTCTGTATGTAGGTATTTGTGATATATTTTTTTTTTTTTGGCAATATCTTATTTGATGTTCGCTGAGCTCCCTGGATCTGTGAATTAATAGCTTTAATCAAATTTGGAGATGTTTCAGCCTTTGAGCCATCTAATACCTTTGCTTTCTCCACCCCCTCTCTTCTTATTCTGGAGCTCCAATCACATGTATCTGGAAATCCTTGATATTATCTCAGAGGTCACTGAAGCTTTGTTCATGTTTTAAAGTCCTTGTTCTCTGCTTTATTTTGGATAGATTCTGTTGCAGTGTCTTCAAATTCATTAGTCTTTTCTTTTGTAGTGTGAAATCTATTCTTAATCTCCTCCAGTGACTTTTTCATTTCAAATATTTTTTTTCCTCTCCAGAAGCTCATTCTCATGGATTCCTTTTTATATATTCCATTTCTCTTCTCACTATATTTATGCCTTTCTCTATGTACTTGAACATTACATTAATAACTGTACTATCATCTTATAACTTCCGGCATCACTGTAATTTATGGATCTATTTTTACTGAATGTTTTTTCTCCTGATTAGAGGACACATTTTCCATCTTCTTATCACATCTAGTTTAAAAAATAAACTTACTCATTCTGGACTTTGTAAATCTTACACTGCTGAGCATCTAGATTTTGTTGTGTTCTTTTAAAGAGGGTTGGGTTTTATATTTGTAGATACTTAAGTCACTATCAGATCAAAATAATCTTGATGACTGTTTTTAAGCTTTAGTAAGTAGTGCTAACATAGTTTTTACTCCAGGAATAGCTCGTATTTACTTCTAAGGGGTAACCTATCAGGAATCTCGACTATATGCCCCAGGTGATCGCCAAAGAGCCTACAGCATGGATGATCAGAGTTTGAACACCATCATCCTGTGCAAGCTTATAATTCACCAGCATTCTTTGAACAGCTTTGTGTAATTTCACTCTATGCATGTATAGCCCAATACTTGGCCAAGGTTCAAAGAGATCTTAACAGAGATTTCTGGAGTTTTTTTTTTTTTTTTAAAGCTTTTTCATTTCTGGAACTTCCTGAAGATGCTTTTAAAATTCAACAAATTAAATTAATAAATGACTATTATTTCTGAAACATGCATAACAAGTGTATACTATAACTAATACAGACACCTAATAACAAACCATAACCAACAACTAACCTGATTATCATACAAATGATAACATGCATTACCATGTTATTCACATTGATAGCTGATGATTTTAGCAGATTTGTAGTGGTATCACACTGTGGTTTTAATTTTCCTCTTTATTACTGGTATTAAGCATTTTTTGATGGCTGTTCCTGGGGCATCGGCACCATCGGCTACTCCACTCCTTAGAGCTGTGGGGGCATGGCTGAACTCAGCCCTGCGGCTGGGCAAGGCCAGCAGGCAGTCACAGGAATTCATCGGGTGTGTGCGGACCACAGACAGATGACCACCAGGAGAAGTGGAGGGGCCAGGGTGAGACATCAACAGGTCCTCCTTTCCTTGGAAACAGGAATTCACTCAAACCTCCGTTTCTGTTTACTTTAATCAAGCCCAACCATATTACCATCAAAAAAGAAGAGTAATACAAGTCAGGTGCTCTCTAATGGAAACATGACCCTGCAGATACTGAGGGGCAAGGAGAGCGACAAAACAGTTACTAATAGTTGCTGAATGGGCAAAGATTTAAAAAAACAGCCTGCAAGCAAACCAACCTTTCGGCCTCTTCAGCAGATTCCTTCCTTTAACCTTCTGTTCATCTGGCGTGAGGTCTGTGATGCAGCTGTGTCTCCATGGCGGTCAGACTCACAGTTATCCTATTTCTGTTGGGAGGAGGTTTGTGTGGTGTATTTTCAAAGGAAGGGACACAGCCCAAAGTCTGTTCCCAGAGAATAGCTGAGGCCATTGTATTTGCAATCATTCAGCTTCTCCCCCAAGGGATGCTAAGGGGGCAAAAAGGCTTCCCACAGAAGTGCAGTCCAAGCTCTTTTGGCACTAGGGACTGGTTTCATGGAAGATAATTTTTCCAGGGACTGGGGTGGGGGAGGGGAGATGCAGCTATACAATTGAAATACATCAACTCGCTTGCCACTATAAATCTATGCCCGATGCAGCTTAACTCTCACTTGCCACTCACTGATAGGATTGTGATACGAGTCTGCAAGCAATTGATTTATTATGGTCTCTGTGCAGTCAAGCCTCTCTGCCAATGATAGTGTGTATTTCCATCCACTTCCCAGTGCTAGCATCACTGCCTCAGCTCCACCCCAGATCATCAGGTATTACGTTCTCTTAAGGAGTGTGCAACCTAGATCCCTCACACACGCAGTTCACAGCAGGGTTCATGCTCCTGTGAGATCTAATGCCGCTGCTGACCCGACAGAAGTTGGCTGCACGGGCGGTAACCTGAGTGATGAGGAGTGGCTGTAAATACAGAGGAAGCTTCGCTAACTCACCTGTCACTCACCGGCTTTGCAGCCTGGCTTCTAAGAGTATTAGTCCATTGTCCAGGGACTGGGGACCCCTGCCATAGCACATAGGTGGCATAAGAACTCAGGCCAAGCCAACTGTCAAAATCATCAACTCATTTTAATGCCTGCAAGAACCCTCCAAACTTATGCAATATAGTTACCCTTTTATCATTAATTTTAGTTTTTAAGCAAATTCTTAGAAAAAACAGTACTCAGGATACATCCATATGATGACAGAGTCAGGGACCTCATGCAGATAATTTCATGGATACATTTACCCTCACCATATCTAAGTCCTGAAGTTCCTTGAGAGGAGATATGTCTTTACTTTTGCAATGAGAGATGAATCTCAATTGCAAGTACTCCTGCAATAGGTAACAGTCTGATTTAACTTCATTCCTTCATTCAATACTGTCAAGCACTGTTTGAGGTGCTGGGGATATAATAATGAACAAAATAACTAAAGTTCCTGTCTTCATGTAGCTGATAATTTATTGGATGAGATCAACAATAAACAACTAAACATATAATAATCAATTGGTCATAATTGCTAAGGCTCACAATAAAGCAAAATAAAGGTTATCAGGACTGCAGAGGTGTTGGATTGTTATTTATAGCAGGTGGCTTCTCTAATAAGGTGACTTTTGACCACAATAAAAAGTAAGTAAGGTTAGAGTGTATTCCAACCATACACATAAGCGTGTTCCAGGCTGAGAGATAGCATGTGCAAAGACCCTGACATAGGGGCATGACTCATAATTTAAGAACATCAAGGAAACCAAGAGCAAGTGAAAATAAGAGAAGGTATAGGATCGAGGTATTTGTGTGGGATTAGGATGCTGCAAAGCACATAGGGCCAACGAACTAATCAAGAAATTTGGTCATTGCTCTGAGTGACATATGATGGCATTACACTTTTTTAAATTTAATTTTTTAATTAGAGGATAATTGCTTTACAATGTTGTGTTGGCTTCTGCCACAGAACAACATGAATCAGTGATAACTGTATATACGCACATATCCGCTCCCTTTAGCGCTCCCTCCTAGCCCTGCCATCCACCCTCCTAGGTCATCACAGACCACCGGATTGAGCTCCCTGTGCTATATGGCAGCCTCCTACTAGCCACTATTTCACACATGGTAGTGTGTATACATGGAGGAGGGCATGGTAACCCAGTCCAGTATTCTCGCCTGGAGAATCCCATGGACAGAGGAGCCTGTCAGGCTACACAGTCCATTGGGTCGCAAAGAGTCGGACACGACTGCAGTGACTTAGCGTGCATGCAGTGTATATACATCAATGCTTCTCTCTCAAGTTGGCCTACCATCTTCTTCCCCCTTGTGTCCACAAGTCCGTTCTCTATGTCTGTGTCTCCATTCCTGCAGATGTTTATAAACACCATTTTTCTAGAATCCATATATATGTGTTAATATATGATATTTGTTTTTCTCTTTCTGACCTACTTCACTCTTTATAATAGGTTCAGGTTCATCCACCTTAGCTCAACTGATTCATGTTTGTTCCTTTTTATGACTGAGTGCCTAGTGGCTCAGTGATAAAGAATCTGCCTACCAAGGCAGGCAATGCAGACTTGATCCCTGAGTAAGGAAGATCCCCTGGAGAAGGAAAGGGCAACCCACTCCAGAATTCTTGCTTGGAAAATCCCATGGACAGGGAAGCCTGGTGGCCTACAGTTCATGCAGTCACAAAGAGTTGGATACAACTGAGTCACTAAAAAACAACAACAAAATAATTGCATTATACATATGTACCACAACTTCTTTTTGAGCTTCTCTGGTGGTTCAGACACTAAAGAATCTGCCTGCAATGCAGGAGACCTGTGTTCAATTCCTGAGTTGGGAAGATTCCCTGGAGAAGGGAATGGCAACCCACTCCAGGATTCTTGCTTGGAGAATTCTATGGGCAGAGGAGGCTGGTGGGCTACAGTCCATGGAGTTGCAAAGAGTCAGACATAACTGAGTGAATAATACGCTCACTTTCACAACTTTTTATCCATTCATCTGTCAGTGGACATCTAGGTTGCTTCCACATCCTGGCTGTTGTAAATAGCGCTGAGTAAACATGGGAGCACACATGTCTTTTTGAATTGTGGTTTTCTCAGTAAATGCCCAGTAGTGGGATTGCTGGCTTATATGGTGGTTTTTTCCCTAGTTTTTAAAAGAAATCCATACTGTTATCCATAGTGGTGCATCAATTTACCTCCCCACCAACGGTGCTCCTTTTTCTCCACATTCTCTCCAGCTTTATTGTTTATAGAAATTTTCATAATGGCCATTCTTACTGGTGTGAGCTGATACCTCACACTGTAAGTTTTGATTGCGTTTCTCTAATAATAAGCAATGTTGAGCATCTTTTCATGTGTTTATTGGGACATTATACTTTTAAAAGAATCCTCTAGTTTCTGAAGTAGGGCAGAAGGGAAAGAGTAGAGTGGTTAGGATGCTATTATGACAATTCAGGCAAGGTGGTGGAAGCTTGGGCCAGACAAGCGCAATAATTGTGGAGATGGTGAGAACTGAAGATATATATTGGTATTCATCTATATTGATACTGTTGATAGCAGAGTAACAGGATTTGTTCATTTGAATATGGGATAAAGAGAGGAGTCAGGGATGACTTCTATTCTTAAGCAGCTGGAAGGGTGGAGTTACCATTTACCAATGGGGAGAAAAGTGTGTGAGAAGCAGGTTTGATAGGGTAAACTACGGCTTTGATTTTGGTTATAGTAAGTTTGAGATGTCTCTTAGACATCCAAGTGAAGATGCTAAGTAGCAACTGAATTTATATGTCTGGACTTCTGGGACAGAGTCCTGACTGGAAGTATAAATTGAGGAATCATATTTACAGCCATGTGATTAGAAGTAATCACCAAGGGAGTGAGTGCAGTTGTGGAAGAGAAGAGGTCCAATGACCAAGTCTCCAGCTTGGTGTCAGGAAAAAGACAAGGAATCAGTAAAAGAGACAGTGAAATAGCAGCCACTGAAGTAGAAGGAAATCAAGAGAGAATAGCATAACAAGGGCCAAAGGAAGGAAAGATTTTTGAGGAAAAACGGAAAGAGTGATCAATTCTGTCAAATCCTGACTGATAAGGCAAGTAGAAGGAATACGAAGAACTTAACACTGGAGTCAGCTCAACATCACTTAAACATCAGTGATCTTGACGATTAAGGGGTCAGAGGCTGGTAAAGGATCTTTTCATGAAAATAGACTTCTTTATTTTAAAAAGGGATAATTGAGCCTCTGAAATGGAGTAAAGAGGAAGAAGATGAAGAATTTATGGAGAAGGAAATCTGAAGGCAAATAAAATAAACTTCAATAATTATATGCAAGATCCCTCACTTCACCTGGCCTCAATATTGAAAAGAGCCAAAAGAAAAAATTGGTCTCTACCCTCAATTTTCTCTTCTGAGATGGGCATGCTTATTGTACCTACCTTACAGGGTTATGGTTGGGACTCAATGATTTAAAATGCGTGAAGTATTTAGTATACTTCTTGCACATGGTAAATTCTTAATGAATATTTGCTATAATTATTGTATTGCTGTTATCATGTTTAATATTTTTATATTCACTTCAGCTTGGAAACTTCATGACTCTATGGCATCACTATCAACTTACTAAGAACCAATCAACCCTGATGGCTAGCTCTAGCGTTGTACTACTATGATAGGTGGATGTGCTTCCTGTTCAAGTGTTAGTCATGGCTTCCTTGTCATCTTTTTCCAAAGAGACAATGTTAGATAAGAGTAAAGTAGGTTAAAAAAAAGGAGTTGCAAATGTTTTTATTTGGATGATTGGTCCTTTTATTGATACTATGGATTGGTAGATACAACAGGCTTTAATCTTAGGTCCACTTGGCTTAAGATAAAACATTCTCTTGGAAAACCGGTCCCTGCGTTTGCTGTGGTTTGGAAGTGGCTGCTCTTCACAGTTTATATTTTTTTTTTGCTCAGTTGTTTTTAAAGTGTTTACACTGCCTTCTCCAGCTAAAATTGCTAGGCTGACTTTGCTTCATCTGGACTTTATATTATGCCATAATGATCAATCTTCTTGGTCAGTGCCAAAGTCAGCTAGCAGCTAAGTACCACTTGTAATTTCCACCTCCAATGAAGTAATTCATCCTAGACTGGAGTTTGTACATGATAAGTGTCCAATCTTTGTCCACAGTGCACCTGGAACCTTGGGTATAACATCATGATAGAGATTTAAAAAATCAATTTCTTACTCTTCTTTTATTTCACTTTTTCAAATTTTGAGATGAGGGGGCCTTTATGGACATGGGACTGAGATTGATAAAATTCAGAGGGGAAGAAAGAGCCAAGAGAGGGTGACAATTAGTTGAGGTCTCACTGAATTTGATCTGTCTTCCCTCCTTGAGGCAAGGATGGCAGCGCAGAACCATCCCTGTGCCAAGGCACACAGCCAGTGAGGTGAAGCTGCTATAGAAGAGAGGGGGAGCCTTTGGTCACCACTGTCCATCTTCCTCAGGACACCTGGCAGACTCTTGAGGATGAGGTGTGTGTATGTGCTTTGACTCAGATACTTTTATCTGTCTTTTCCAGATGGGGACAGTGAGGTTTAGAGAGAATAAGTATCTCAATAAAGTCACATAACCAATATGTGGTGAAGCCAGGACTTGAATTCAGGTCAGCCTAATTTCAGAATCTGTATTCTTAAATCCTAGTCAGTATTACCTCCGGGGACTTCCCTGGTGGTCCCGTGGCCCAGACTTCACACACCCAGTGCAGGGGGCCTGGGTTCGACCCCTGGTCAGGGAACTAGATTCCACATGCCACGACTAACAGTTCACCTGCTACAATTAAAGACCCTGTGTGCCACAGGGAATCAGACTCCACAGGCCACAACCAAGATTCTGCATGCTGCAGCTGAAGGTCCCACACGCCACAATGGAGACTGAATATCCTGCATGCCACATCCAAGACCTGACTCAGGCAAATAAATAAATAAATGTGAAAAAATAATATGGCTTCCTGATTCAGTCTTACTTTTTAAAGCATACAGTTCAGTTATTCTTAGTATATTTGAGTTGTGCAAATATCATCACAATGAATTTTATAATATTTTCATCACCAAATAGAAACTCTGTGTCCTTTGGCCATCAACTCCTAAACCTACCATTCTGCCAGCCCCAGGCAATCATAATCCTACTTTCTGTCTATAGATTTGCTTATACTGAATAATTCATATAAATGGATTCATACAATATGGGTCTTTTGAGACTGGCTTTTTTTTTTTTTAGTTAGCATAATTTTTAAAGAAAGACTTTTTTGAAGTAGTTTTAGGTTCAGAGTAAAATTAACAAAAAGGTATAAAAATTTTCTGCCGGGGACAGGGGTTCAATTTCTGGTCTGGGAAGATCCCACACACCACAGAGCAAGTAAGCCCGTGTGCCACAGCTACTGAGCCTGTGCTCTAGAGGTCTGGGAGCCGCAACTACTGAAGCCCAGGTGCCCTAGAGCCTGTGCTTCACAACAAGAGAAGCCACTGCAGTGAGAAGCCCACACACCACATCTACAGAATAGCCCCACTCACGGCAACTAGAGAAAAGTTTGCACAGCTACAAAGCCCCTGCTGCTGCTGCTGCTAAGTCGCTTCAGTCTGTCCGACTCTATGTGACCCCATAGACGGCAGCCCACCAGGCTCCGCCATCTCTGGGATTCTCCAGGCAAGTACACTGGAGTGGGTTGCCATTTCATTCTCCAATGCATGAAAGTGAAAAGGGAAAGTGAAGTCATTCAGTCGTGTCCTACTCTTTGCGACCCCATGGACTGCAGCCTACCAGGCTCCTCTGCTCATGAGATTTTCCAGGCAAGAGTACTGGAATGGGGTGCCATTGCCTTCACCACAACAAAGCCCCTGCACAGGCAAAAATAAATAAGGAAAATTATAAAAAAGAAATAAAAGAAAATGAGGCTTTGAAAGTTAGCAGCCCAAGTTAGAATAGCAAGTCAGGGGGCTCTGAAAAGAAGAGCTTCAAGAAGAAACTAAATTTCCCCTAAAGTGCTGTAGATTCTAGATTATTGTCTTAGTGAGAAAGTGAAGGAATATAACAATAATACATTATAAACATTCAGCACCCTGCTTCCTTTACTTCTTCCTTCTTCTTCCCAATTTGGTGGTAGTGGTGGTTTCGTTGCTAAGTCATGTCCGACTCTTTGCGACTCCATAGACTTTAGCCCATCAGGCTCCTCTGTCCATGGGATTTCCCAGGTGAAAATAATGGCATTTCCTTCTCCATGGGATCTTCTCAACCTAGGGATCAAATCCAAATGTCTTTCTTAGCAGGTGGATTCTTTCCTACTGAGCCACCCAGGAAACCCTCCTCCCAACTTAGGTATGTACATTTCTTTTTCTACTGACAAGGTTATATGCCATAGAATTTCTTCACTTCTTGTCTGAGTCCAAACATACATTAAAATGTAAGTTCTGTGAAGGCAGGGATATTTTGTCTATTTTATTCATTGATCTAACCCTAGCACTTAGAACAGTGCTGGCACAGAGTATATAATCAATAAATATTTCTTTGAATAGAATGAAATTTACTGGATAATAACTAATATTCATTGAATTAAAATAAGCCTTGGTTGTTTTTAAGCTTAATAAACAGTCAAAATACAGAAAAATTAAGCATATAATGAAGTATAAATTCTATAAACTTTAACTGTATAGAAATAAATATATGATGAACTGAAGCTAGAACATTGGGTGACCATGAGGGGAGGAGGGGAATGTAAGGCCATCGAATCTTAGAGGAAAGTCAAGAGATGCCATCTAAAATTGGTGGATCAAGAAATGAAGGGATGTACTGTATAAAGCTATAGAAGTGTCTAACAGAATAATAAAAAATGAAATATATCTGGCAGTGGTTGTTGAAAGGAAGTGTGAGAAAAATTCTCATCTTTCATAAAGAGGCCTATCAGATATACTTTGAAGTTGATACACTGAAGATACAGGGATAATGAATTATTATTGTGGAGGTTGGACTCAGTAGGATTAAAGAGGAAAGAATTTTTAAACTGTTACCTCTAGGGAATGCCTTGGAGAAAGACCTGTACTTTTTGTTTTTCTAATTACTCTCCATTACCAACTGAAGTGTTATTGCCATGTGGCCATATTTTAAAAGTGATATTTTTAATTTAAAAATAGTTTCTAGAAAAGAGAAGAATTTTTAGGACAGAAAAAAAAATCATCCAACAGTTTGCAATTACATACTGTCTACCAGCAAGGACCGTCAAACATTTTGCAAACATTATCTGATGGTGAGTGTCAGAATCTACATTTGCCAGATGGAGAAATTCAGACAAAGATGGAAGTGACTTGCCCATTTTCAGTGCATCTGTGACCAAGCCAGTGATAAAACCCAGGCTTCCTGGATTCTGAGTCCAAAGACATATTTGGATTGATTTCTTCTTAGAAAAGCCACCACATATTTGTGTGACGATAGTTAAGGAAGAAATCCAAACTAATAGATAACACACTCTGTGTTTAGGGCTTGGAAAATGTCTGTATTTTTCCATCCAACAATTTGCTGCCAAAATGCACATTGTCTGTCAGAAGGAAGACCAGTGCTTCTCTGCAGCACCTGTTGGGAATACATATCATTTCAAGGAGTTGTGCCTGCAAAACTAAAAAATGCCAATCACTATAACAACTACAATTAATTTTTAAACCTCACTATATAAAATGATTTCTGCCATTTTTTGGCCAATTAGAAAACTAAATATGGTTAATTACCTTGATAAATAATTCTGATTATTCTGCCATATGACTCTAATATTATTCAGACTACTAGCACAGGTGGAAAGGAGAAAAAATATTTGACTGATCTGGCATCCTTTTACCTATTGATTTTACTCAATGTGATATATATATATATGATATATATATATATATCATATATATATATATATACAGGAATTACATCAAATACATAACATACATATAACATCAAACACATAACATATATACATATAACATCAAATATATATGTATATATATATGGGGCTTCCCTGTTGGCTCAGATGGTAAAGAATCTGCCTGCAATGTGGGAGACCCAGGTTCAATTTCTGGGAAGATCCCCTGGAGAAGGGAGTGGCTACCCACTCTAGTGTTCTTGCCTGGAGAATTCTATGGATAGAGGAGGCTGATGGGCTACAGTCCTTGGCATCTCAAAGAGTCAGACACGACTGAGTGACTAACACACACACACACACACACACACAAACATATAACTTAATTTTTTTTTGCCTGACTTTCCTATGTGGCTGAAACTCTGGAGGGGAGAAAAGGAGAGTCATTACATTGCATGATTATAATGGTTTCCTCTTCTTTTATCAGTAAAGTTCCCTCCTCATTCATCCTACTCACAAAACCACACATAAACACTTCTGAAAACAGGTCTATAGCAAATTATACTGGTCCAAATGACTAAAGTGAGCACTGGACCAAAGCTGCTGCAGAATCTCCAGGAGAATTTGGATGAGGGACTGGTGAGTCCAGACACAGTCTGGCCGGTTTCTTGAGAAAAGGAGTGCTATTCTAGGTCAGAAGCTGTTGGCACCTGTGTTTTTAGTGTGTGGACTAAGAAACAGAGAAAGGAAGAAGAAAATGGATGTGTGGAAAGGAGCAAACGTGGGACACCAAGATGGTAACCACAAATCAATCCTTTTAGAAATCATGGTAGAATATACATAACATCAAACTTAACATGTTAACCCTTTCTGAGGAAACAATTCAGTGTTATTAAGTACATTCACATTGTTGTATGGCCATTACCACCATCATATCCAGAACTTTTTCATTTCCCCAAACTGAAACTAAATCCACTAAACATTAATTCTCCATTTCTCCGTTCCCCCAGCCCCTGGTAACTACTCTCTTTATAAATCCGACTATTCTGGGAATTAATCATTTTTAATACGGTACTGTTGAAAGTCATGCCAGTTAGCAATTTATTATCTTTCATCCAAATTCACCCTTCAATACAAACCTAGGCAGCATATTACAAGGCAGAGATATAACTTTGTTGGCAAAGGACCATATAGTCAGAGCCATGGCTTTTTCAGTAGTCACATAGGGATGTGAGAGCAGAACCATAGAGAAGGCTGAGTGCCAAAGAATTGATGCTTTCGAACTGTGGTACTTGAAAAGACTCTTGAGAGCCCCTTGACTCTCCCTAGAAGATTAAACCAGTCAGTCGTAAAGGAAATCAACCCTGAATAGTCATTGGAAGGACTGATGCTGAAGCTGAAGCTCCAATACTTTGGCCACCTGATGGGAAGAGCCAACTTATTGGAATAGACCCCGATGCTGAGAAAGATTCAGGGCAGGAGAAGGGGGCAACAGAGGATGAGCAGGTTGGAAGGCATCATCATCAATGGACATGAGTCTGAGCAAACTCCAGGAGATGGTGAAGGACAGGGAAGTCTGGCGTGCTGCAGTCCATGGGGTCGCAAAGAGTCGGACACGACTGAGACGCTGAACAGCAACAACCTTCTCTGCAATAGTAGATGGAATTCCATTAAGCATTTCTCCATTACAAAGAGCACGCATTAAGCTTTCTCTGTAGGGGGCGTTCGAGGAAAAGACAGCAGGAGGAAGGGGCCCTCCTGCTGTTTCTGGCAGCCACCCTGTCAGTGGTGGTACTCTGACCCAGTTCTGGCACAGGCCCAGAAGTCCTGGTCCCTTGATGCCCTTGCATTCTCCGTCTGCCCTAACGATTCCCTTCCTGTGGCCTTGATGTGGACACCATATGCTCCAGGCTTCCTATCCACATTGCCACCACTATTGGCTCTGCATGACCATGTGCCAGGCCACTCACTGTGGTTTTCCTTTTCTTTCTTAAAAAAATTTATGTATTTATCTATTCATTTTTGACTGCCCTGGGTCTTCATTGCTGCACGGACTTTAGTTGTGGTGAGCAGGCTTGTCATTATGGTGGCTTCTTTTGTTGCAGAGCATGGGCCCTAGAGCTTCTGGGCTTCAGAAGTTGTGGCTCTTAGGCTTAGCTGTCCCAAGGCAAGTGGGATCTTCCCAGACTAGGAGTTGAACCCATGTCTCCTGCATTAGCAGGTGGATTCTTTTTTTTTTGTTTGTTTGTTTTTTTTTGGCAGGTGGATTCTTAACCACGTTAGACTGGGATTGCTGAGTCATATGGTAACTCTGCATGCGTGTGTGCTAAGTTGCTTCAGTTGTGGCCAACTCTGTGATCCCATGGATTGTAGCCCACAAGGCTCCTCTGTCCACGAGATTCTCTAGGCAAGAATACTGGAGTGGGTTCCCATGCCCTCCTCCAGAGGATCTTCCCGATCCAGGGATCGAACTCAGGTTTCCTGTAGCTCCTGCATTGCAGGTGAATTCTTCACTGCTGAGCCACCAGGGAAATCTCCACTCCCACCATGGTAGCTCTATTTTAAGTTTTTTAAGGAAACTCCATACTGGTTTCCTTTTGAACTGTGGTGTTGGAGAAGACTCTTGAGAGTCCCTTGGACTGCAAGAAGATCCAACAAGTCCATCCTAAAGGAGATCAGCCCTGGGTGTTCATTGGAAGGACTAATGTTGAAGCTGAAACTCCAATACTTTGGCCACCTGATGTGAAGAGCTGACTCATTTGAAAAGACCCTGATGCTGGGAAAGATTGAGGGCAGGAGGAGAAGGGGACGACAGAGGATGAGATGGTTGGATGGCATCACCAACACCATGGACACGAGTTTGGGTAAACTCCGGGAGTTGGTGATGGACAGGGAGGCCTGGCGTGCTGTGGTTCATGGGGTCACAAAGAGTCACGACTGAGCGACTGAACTGTACCAATTTACATTCCCACTAACAGTGTAGGATATCACCTTCTAATCTTATGGTTACCAAAGGGGAAAGGTGAGGGGAAGGATAAATGAGGAGGTTGAGATGAACAAATACTACTATATACAAAAGAGATAACCAACAAGGACCTACTGTATAGCATAGGGATAAATATATTTATATATGAGTAAATATATTATATTTAATAAATGTATTACTCAATATTTTGCATAGCCTAGAAGGGAAAAGAATCTAAAAAATAATATCTACCTATATCTATATATCTACATCTATATCTGTATATACATGTATGACTAAATCTCTGTACTGTACTTGAAACTAACATGACATTCTAAATCAAGCTATACTTCAATAAAACATTTTAATCATGATAGGAAAAAAAATCACCTTCCTAGTGAGATTTCGTCTAGACATATATGAAGCAATCTTACTCTAACACTTCCTATTTCCCCTTCTAACTTTCCCCTTAGCATTTTTTTGCTAACAAAAACATTTTATATACTCCTTATCTTTCTTCCTTATGATCTAAATTCCTTGCAGGCTTCCTTCCTTACTATATTCCCATGCTTAGAATAGTGCCTGACACATAAAAATAACACAATTCATATTCATTGAATAAGTAAGTGAATGAATGTAAATTCTTTTTTTTTAATGTAAATTCTTTAAAGAATGGTAGGGTTGACTGAAAATGTTTTCTTAATTTTTTTAAAACTGGCCAAGTTAAAGCTCACCAAACTAGATCTGTTTTTATCTAACTTCTCTCCTTGTTCACATCACGATCTTTGTCATAGCCTCCCTGAACTCCTGGCTGGAGGGCTGCAATTGCCTCCCAACTAGGATTTTCACATGTGTCCTTCCCCCTACAATCCTTTTTCTCCATCACAGCTGGGCGTGATCTTTTATTTTTATTTTGCTTTATTTTTATTCACATTTATTAATTTATTTCTTTAGGTCACATTACATGACATGCGGGATCATAGTTTCCTGACCAGGGATCGAACTTGAGTCCCTTGTGGTGGAAGCACAGAGGAGTCCCAACCTCTGGACCACCAGGGAAATCCCAGAGATGGTCTTTTTAAAGGGAAAACCTGACTGAGGCCGAAATCCTTAGCACGACCTAACAAGCCCTTCATGATCTATCTTCACTCTCTTTCCATCCTCCCACTCCTCCCTTTCGCCATATAACAGACCACAGCCATGGGAATGACAGCTCATCATATTCACAGGCCCTGCTTTGCCCAAGGAGATTAAACAGAGAACCACATCAGGGAATCCTGCCTACCACCTGCAGCTGATCATATTAATAATAAACACTAGTAATAACAATGAACTCTCGGGTCTGTCTTTCTCGCCAGCACTGTGCTAAGTACTTTTCAGCATTTAATCTTTAAAATAACCTATGAGGAAAATTGCATGACTTTCTTTGTTTTACCTGGTGTAGGAGCCAGGTGGCTGTCCAATGTACACCATCAGTAAGATGTGTAGACTTTAAACTCTGGTCTTTTTGACTCCAGAATCCATTCATATCAACCTTACTTCATCAGAGCTACTTCTCTGTACCCAGAGGAATATGATCATTGTGTTTTATGGCTGTAAACACTGGTTTGGGGAGATCAAAGAACACACTCGAGGCCGCCTGGTTAGTGAGTGATAGAGCAGCCGTTGATCTAATCTTCTCCTCCTCTGCCCATGCTGTCAGCATGTAATAAGGGGACAGGCCAAACCGTTTGTCAGCTGGAAGAAAACTTGGTAATGAGCACTCCTCCAGAGAGAAGAGAAATCAGCATGCCTCCAGGCTCCAAGACTTGATCGAGCAACATAACACATGTTATTGGTGCTATTTCTATTAACCTGTAGTAAGTGAAAGCAGAAGTGTTTGATTCCTAAGCTGAGGACACTTACCTGGAAATCATTCCCTCGGACGTTTCCTGATACTTAGCACCAGAAGTCACTCCTCCCAAGACGGTACAAGGTAAGTGGTCATTAACTTCTCTCCTCTGTGCATTTATGCCTGAGAATGAAAGGTGTCCAAGGGCTGGAGCAAATAATTTTTCAGGAGTGAAGATATAAGGCCCCAGGAGTGAAGATGTGCTTCCTGCCGGGAGACGACACAGCTCTGGCCTTGATGGGCTAACAAATACAATCATCCACTGTGAATGTGAACCCCCACCCCATCTTGTGCCTTGGCAATCAGAGGTCAACCTCCCCCCAAAGCGCTACCCACCTTGTTTCTCTTGATGGCTGTCAATGCCAACAGTCAACCCGGTGCAGAAATAGCCATTCAGACGGCATGGTTTCTCCAATATCTCAAGTCTAACCCCCTGTTCTGCTACTATGCTTCAGGCAAGAAATAGAAAACAAAGTTATCAGGAAAGTCTCATTGCATCTGTTTGCCCCGCCTTCCTCTGTCAGCAGTCAGTGGGTACCTCTCCTCCCTCGGCTGCAGCTCACCCGGGCGCTGAGAACACCATGTCCTCCCCAGGGACCAGGGCTGGCAGTAGCTACCCTCCTGGCTCACCCCCAGGCGCTGCACCATCCCCCTGATGACCCACACCTCAGTAAACCGCTCCATCCTAAAAATGTTCTTAATCAACCTTTAATTAATTAAAGTGTAACATACACTATCAAGAACCCTGGCTGATAATCACTAAACTCTTAATAGCATTATTGACTTACACCATGACTATAAACTGGTGATAAAAGCATCAGGCATACGGTCAGTGGGGCAGTGGGCATTTTGTATAGTGCCAAAATAATACCACATAGTTTACTAGCTGGTCACACAGGGAAAACCTCATGCTACAATGGAAGGATGAGTCGGCTGTTTGCCTTAATCTATGACTCAATGCTAGGATCCTTAATAGTGAGTCAACCAGAACATACATATCTTGTGATGAAAGGCAGTATAAAGCCCACCTCTATGATATAATCTAGCTAATAAGGTTTAACTTGAATTCATCACGCCTTTGCTTTTTCCTTTCCGTTTATAAAAATTAAGTGAATTAGAGAAACAAGCTAAATGATATTGTAAAGAAGCAACTAGGCAAATCCAGAAGATGGGATGTTCTGTACATAACTAGCCAAATCCATTTAATGAGCATGATATCATGTCCATATTTAATTTTTTTAAGGGAACTTTAAAAATGGCCACATATTGTACATGCTTAAATAGTTCCTAAGTGAACAAACCAGCTAGAAAGGACATCCAGGGAATGATTAAGGTAATCAAATACTGACTAGGTATTGGGTAAGATGTATTGACATGGAAAGTTTCAGATCATTAACTGAGAGGAAGTGACACTATCCAGGGAAGAGACCATGAAGAATAAAAGAGGGCTGAGGACATAGCCTTGAGAAATATCAGGATTTCAGAGAAAAGACTGGAGGTGGAGAGCTGCTTCGGGGACTGAGGAGGAGCTGGGAGAGAACAGAGAAAGCAGGAAAGCCAGGGAAGGAGGGTGTTTCCAGAAGGAGGGAAAAGTCAGATGGATCATCTGCTACAGACAAGGGAGCAGGAGGATGAGAGAGAGGCCACCGATGTTAAATTACAGCAGGAAGTCCGCGGAGACTTTTGCATGTGGAGGGGTAAGGAACAGAGGTGGCTCTTGTAAGAATGGTTATCAATATTAGAGGGATGGAGGGACACAGGACACCAACTGGAGGGAAGCAGCGCAGCGATGCCCGTCTTTGCACAAGGAGGTGCAAGAGGAGGAGTTGCTTTCAGGCTCTGTACTGGGTAAACTCCTGGAACACGACTCCTGCACCCAGAATATGGTGTGCGTGGCGCCCCCTGGAGGACATAAAGGGAAGCATTTATGAAGCAGGCAGAAGACAGAGTTGTTTGGAAAAGGAGTTAAGCAATTTGTAGACTATCTGGGAAAGGCCAGTGGGGACCTGGGTTCGATCCCTGGGCTGGGAAGATCCCCTAGAGGAGGGCATGGCAATCCACTCTAGTATTCCTGCCTGGAGAATCCCCACGGACAGAGGAGCCTGGTTAGCTACAGTCCATGGGGTCACAAAGAGTCAGACACAACTGAGTGATTAAGCACAGCACACAGCACAGTGGGGACAGAGAGATTGAAAATCTAAGAGGAGAAGGAGAGATCATTTATGGCGCAGGATGCAGAAGTTCACAGAGGAGGGAATTGGCGACATGCAGCAGAGGAGGATGATGAGGCGTCCTCCGAACCAAGAGGGGGGGAAACAGGGAAACACCGTCCGATCTCACCTATGGAAATCACCAAACTGGTGATGATGAGCAGCCACAAGCCGACTCTGAAAGCAGGTTTTCCAAGTGGCAGCATGCTGGTTTTGGAATTCTGCAAAGCCACATCAGCAGTCCCTAGAGTGCATGAGCCTCACACTTACTGCGGCGGGGGGCTGCCAATATGATGGGATTTGAGGGGTGAACCCATCACCCGAGGCAAATCTTCCAGAAGCTTGTCATAATGACAATGTGACAAAGTGAATAAACAATACAAGGCTGATTCAGGTGGATCTGGGACAAGCTCTTGGTCACAGGGTTTTCTCCCTGGTGACTCTTGGCAGTTAGGATACTCATCTTTCCAATTTATTCTCCTAGCAATATCTTGCTGGAGAGGGGTGGTGTCCCCCACTTCTCTCCCAGCTTTAGAAACTCTGGGGCTTCACACAAATGTGCACAAACTGTGGAGACTCCAGCCAAGAGATGAGAGTGGGAAGGAAAACTGCAAAGGGAGGGAGAGCTGGAAGGTACCGGGCCATTAATTCCAGCCCAGCAGGGATTGGGAAGGAAACGGTAACTCAGAACGGAGGTCCAGAGCTAAAGCAAACAGGAAGGTTTTAATGAGAAAGTCCCTGAAAGGAAATGACTCAATGGTTTGGAAAGAGTGGGCTCCTGCAGTGCTGGAGGTACCTACCACTGGAGCCCCATTCTTGGGGAGGGAGGGGAGCTGGTCCATAGGGGACCCACCAGGGAAGGGTAGGCCTTTCTTTCTGGCGCCAAGACAGAGCAACCTCATCTTCCACTCGGATTTCCACTCCCTGCCCCCAACATTTCCCTGGAACAGGCCTTGCGAAAAGGATCCTCAGGCAGGAATATCTATTCCATTTGCGACAGAACTGAGAGTGTCTTAACTCTTAGTACAGATGGGGGACTGGGACCGTGTGGTCAAGAATCTGTTTGGAGAAGGGACCAGAATATTCTAGAGCTGGGCCTACCACGAGGGATTGTTCCAGTGCCTGAAACAGAGAATTTCCTTTCTTAAAAGAAAAAAAAAAAAAAGTGCTGCTAAAAGGAGAACTAACATGCAACGATTACCACGAATATACACAGACATGGTACATACTTTATGGAGGTTCGATTAAAAAATCAGGGCGTGGCATTGGACAAAAATATCTTTTATCTGGTTTCTGAATTTGCTATACATGAGATGCCTTAAAATTGTATAAAATGAGGTCATACTTAGTCATAAATGGAACCAAATGAATTTATTAGAAAGAATGGAATTGCATGAAATTGAAAGTATGCCGGAGAATCTAGTGGGAATCAATGCTGTGTTTAGAACTGAAGTATATCTGAGAGGAGCTGGGGGATGAAACTTTACAAATCCTGACTTCAGTAATGTCTGCATGAATCAGTGGGTGTCAGGGTGGGAGGGTGGGAGGTAAAGCACGCTCCCTTCTGCAAGTGGGGGTGTCAGGCAAGAAGCCAAAGTCTCTCCACATGATCACGCAAAAAGTGCTTGGGGATCTGGCTGGGACCTAGAATTGAGCCCTGGCTTTTCAACATCCTGGGGCTTCCCAGATAGCGCTAGTGGTAAAGAACCTACCTGCCAATGCAGGAGACATAAGAGTCCCGGGTTTGATCCCTGAGTCGGGAAGATCCCCTGGAGGAGGAATGGTTACCCACTCCACTAGTCTCACCTGGAGAATCCCTTAAACAGAGGACCTGGTGGACCACAGTCCTTGGGGTTGCAAAGGATCGGACACGACCAAAGCCAAGCTTCAACGTCCTAGCTGTGACTCTGTTTAATCTGGAGTCTCTGATCTGCTAAGTGAGGACTCCCCTGAGACTACCAGGTAGCCGTGGAAGTTCCAACTAATGTTCCTCAGGCCCCTGGTTCTATGTCTGGCTCGGATGGTTGTGCATAACGTCAGTTCCTTCCCTCCCTCTGCCCATCTCCCATCCCAGTGAGGCAGAGAAAGATGTGTCAGCTTTGGAAAGGTGCCCAGTGGCTGAAAATGCCCTGCAATTTAGCAGATATTTGGGGCTTCTCCAGAAGCACAAGGAAGCCCTGCCTTTTTCCCCCTGCCCCCCACCCCTCGCTCAGGCGAGCAGGTGAGCAGAGAACAAGCACAGGTCTAGCTGCTTGCTGCCTGGTCGGTGCCCCCGGCACACCAGGCTTCCACTGGCTGGAAAACTGCATGGAGAGAAAGCTGTAAATAGTCTGGGGGGAAGGAAGGTTTCCTGTTGAATGAGGGGCAGCAAGAGCGTGGTGACTTGTGAAGAGCAGAAGAACAAGGGCAGCCAAGGGGGGAAAATAGAAACACAAATGAACCGTGAGCCCCCAGTGCATTTCATGTGACCTGAGGAGCAGCTGGGGCAGAAAGAATGTGGGAGCCTCAGTTATGCAGCACATGGTCATGAGAACTTCCCAGCCTTAGCTGATCCCGCTGACGGCTCCTTCAGTGGCCGAAAAGGGCGTTTGGAAAAGTGTTCTCCAAGGCCCTCCTGCAAGGGGGATGGGGAAGATGTGTCATCTCCACCCAAACCCAGCTTTGCAATGCTGTCACTTTGGTGCGCCCTAGCTTCTTCTAAAAGGTCTCTGTCTTTTAAATTTCATCATTTACACCACTTGCTTCAGTGACTCTGAACTTGGCAGGCCGCTCCGTGGTTTTGCTGCGCTCTGAATCACACGCTTTGGCCTACATTATGTAGCAGGGCCTGGAGTTCAGCCTCAGAAGTTGCCAAGACTTCCCATTCCTTCACCAAGGCTGCTGGTGGGACGTTTCTGGAGTTGTCAGAAATACACTCTCCTCCTCAAGGCCTTCTTTTTTTTTTTTCTAATTCTAAATTAACTGTGGGGAAAAAAAATTTAAATTAACTGTGAAGAATGATCCCAGGCTGGGCCATGACTACCTTGCAGATCAAGCCAATTCAGATTAATGAATATTTGGCACCTACTATGTGTCAGGCGTGATGGGGATTCTGAGGTAAGGATTCTTAGTTTCTACTCTGCAGGGCCTCACTGCCTGTAAAGAAACAATTTACTGGATCCGCGTAGAATCTGCATAGGAGGCCGACTTCTGTGGGCTGTGAGTAGAGGTGACTGGAACAATAGGAACAGCTCATTGTTATTTGTTGTTTTGCTGCTGTTGTTCAGTCGTTAAGTTGTGCCAGCTCTTTGAGATCCCACGGACTGCAGCACTGCTGGCTTCCCTGTCCTTCATCTCCTGGAGTTTGCTCAAACTCATGTCCATTAAGTCAGTGATGCCATCCAACCATTTCATCCTCTGTCGTTCCCTTCTCCCCCTGTCCTCAATCCTTCCCAGCATCGGGGTCTTTTCCAATGAGTCGGCACTTTGCATCAGGTGGCCAAAGAATTGGAGCTTCAGCTTCAGCATCAGTCATTCCATTGAATATTCAGGGTTGATTTCCTTCAAGATTGGCTGGTTTGATCCCCTTGCTGTTCAAGGGACTCACAATATTCATTCAAAAGGTATTCATTAAGTACTGGTTATGTATATACACTATTTGGTACCTTGGGGACACAGTGAAGAATAAGAATGTGGGATCTGAGGTCAGGCAGAACTGAGTTAAAGCCCCACCTCCAATGCAACTCACATCTCAAACTGAGCTCCAGATTTTTTTCATTTTTAAATTGGGTTCATAATAAGAATAATATTAATAATATTATCTACTTTGCAGAGTTCTTGCCAAGTAGAAGTAGTTATGATAGATGCTTATTATGGCTGATTGGTTGTTCTAGAATAGATGAATAGATAAGGTTGATGGCAGGATACACAAACAAGGGAGGTAAAGAAAATTAATTTTATTTCTTGGGCATGATGAAATGCATGGGTATGGTAGGAGATATAAAGTCATATACAGAGATATGGCATTCCAGACCAGATTATGCCCCCAAACAGTATTTTTCCACAAGGGACCACAAATTTTCTAAGAGAAGAATGTTTTACTCTTTTATTTTAAAGACTAAAATTTAATGATTATTTCATGTACATAAATGCATATGTATCCATATATATGTATAATGCATGTAAAATAAATATATTTTCTTATAAGTGCATATATTCTAAATTGTCTGACTATCCAATGTGTAATCCACAGTCATCACATGTTGCAGTCTCCACATTTGTGTCTGGGATCACATTAATGCCAAATAAAGTAACTTTATTTATTTTATTTATTTATTTATTTATTTATTCCTCTAATGAGGAATGGATAGAGGTGGACTTGGCATATAAATGTATTTTCATCTGCTGGAAGGTAAAAACAGCTTTTTATCCAAAAGAAGATTTAGAAGTGGTGGAAGAGAGAAAAGCTGAGAGAGAGAGAGAGGGGATGCCTGCCCTGGGCCAGGGTTACAGGGATGGACTCATTGGGAAAGAGCTGGGCTTGGACAGTTAGGACCACACTGTGTTGTGAACAGAGACTCGGTTTTAGGAAATCAACACGATGTCACCGTTCGTTAGTGTTATTAATGTCTTTTGTGACTTTTTTGGTGTTTAAACCATATATTTGTTTAGTCTTATATAAGCACTAAAGTAAAATGGGTTAATACCTGACTTTTAATTGCACAAATTTAACATAAAGTGAAAGTGAAAGTCGCTCAGTCCTGTCCGACTCTTTGTGACCCCACAGACTATCTAGTCCATGGAATTCTCCAGGCCAGAATACTGGAGTGGGTAAACTTTCCCTTCTCCAGGGGATCTTCCCAACCCAGGGATTGAATCCAGGTCTCCCACATTGCAGGCGGATTCTTTACCAGCTGAGCCACAAGGGAAGCCCAAGAATACTGGAGTGGCCTATGCCTTCTCCAGCAGATCTTCCTGACCCAGGAATTGAACTGGGGTCTCCTGCATTGCAGGTGGATTCTTTGCCAACTGAGCTATCAGGGAAACCCTAAATGTCATATGAATAAAAATAATTTAAGTCTAACCCAGGTGTCTACTAGATCTCTGAAGGGCAGGCCTTGTCCTACGTCAAGGAGCAGGCTGCTGGCACTCAGGAGGAGAAGGGGCTAACCGGAAGTGCCACTTTCTGGGTGAGGGTCTGAGTCCACAGCTTCCTGTGAACTACGAGCAAGTTCTGGGGATAAGTGAGGTCATCACAGAAGAGCTTGGAAGGGCACAAAGCAGCATGTGCCACAGATTCCCTTTCCCCAACTTTCTTCTGGCCTAACCTGTGGACTCACAGAAGCGTCACCTCCTATTCCTTCTCTCCACTTCTCTCACTTACCACTGCAGATCTGCCTGGTGGAAAAGCCTGGGCTGGGTGCAGGAAGACAGGGTGTGTACAAGGCCCCCAGGGAGCTTGTACTGAGAGGGACCGCTGAATTCATGCTTATTCAACTCTCACTTCTTGTCCTTTCCTACAAATTTAGTCTTTAGAATCTGTAGAATCGTCTACAGAATTCTCACCCCCACTTCTACAAAGAAAACAATCAAGCATCATTTGATTTATTCAACCACATATCTGGAAAGGGGCATGTATCAGTCATGTCAGGGACATTCCTCCTGCTTTTTTCTTGGTGATATCTGAGTCTAGGCCAAGACAGAGAGTTAGAAGAGGCAACAGGACTCAGGGCATGATTGGCAAGGAGGTTAGCGGTTCCCTTATAAAGGTAGCAGGTCCTCTTTCCTAGGCTGAGGGAAGCCAGCTATAGGATTGTGACTGGTGTAGACGAGGTTTCCTTGACAGTGAGGCATTCCCCGTAAGTGAGAACTGATTTATGTTTAGATTTGTGATGGGGGTCCCCGGTGGCGCTAGTGGTAAAAACCCGCATGCCAATGCAGGAGACATAAAAGTCACAGGTTCGATCCCTGGGTTGGGAAGATCCCCTGGATGACCGCACAGTAATCCACTCCAGTATTCTTCCCTGGAGAATCCCATGGACAGAAGAGCCTGGCAGAATACAGTCTATAGGGTCACAAAGAGTAGGACACAACAACTGAGGTGACTTAGCACGCAGCACACATCACACCTTAGTTTATGTTCTTTGGAAGCAGAGCCTGAGGCAGGGTTCTGAGGACACCTGATTAATTGATTTATTCAGGAAGGGATGGAAGGGATCCTTCCTTTATTTATAAGGGAGGAAGGGATGCTGAAAAGTGAAAGGAAAAGAGTAAAGCATGGAAGAAGTCCAGATCTGATCCACAGAGAACGCTGAAGTATAAAGATATCACAGAAATGTCCCCACCATGAAGGAAGAAGTCCAGAATTCTGAGGTTGGGAGGATGTGTGTGTTGGGGGAAGGTGTGGTCAGGGGCATAACCTCGAAGCTGAGGCAGCTCCCATTAGCTGTAAGGGTAACTGCTAGAGAAAGGGGGAACTGTGAGCTCTCCACCTCTGTAGGATGGGGGCACCAACCCAGTAAAGGAGACCCAAGTGAGGCACCAAATGAATCCAACCCACGTAGGCTCAAATGCAGGGTTCACGTCCACAAGTTGGCATGACGGTCATGAGATGATTATGAAGAGCCCCTGTGGCAGTAACTGTTCCCTTTGAGACAGGCTGGGACCTGAGACCGCTGGCTGCAATGGTTGCACCTGGGCACACCTCGCCTCCAGCGACAAAATACAAGGAAACTACATGGGACTAAAAATAACTGCGTGCATGCACAGTTAGGTCAAATTCTGGACAAAAGATACAAAGACACCAAAAAACCCAACTGCCACTTTGGAAGAGCCTGGAACAAAAGCAGGGTATTGTGCGTGCTCCCTGCACACAACACCACCTAAGGGGTGGGCAGACCACATAAGCCACTCCTCTACTCCAACCCCGGGAACACCCCCACCTCAGATCACATAAGGAACAAGCTTGCCCTCCCTCCAGGGAGTGAACAAGCAAGGGAAACTGTTGTTTGTTCTCACTTTCCTCTCCTGCAGCAGGGGCCCCATAAAACCTTGCCTGAATTTCTTGTCTGGCCTCTGACCAATTTCTATCGATTAAGGAGGCCCAGAACCCTGGTTGGTAACACCTTCCTCTCCTTTCTGGCATTAGAAGCAGAAGTTCTTGATAGACTAGCCCTATCAGAAAATCTACTTGATTCATACTCTAGCTAAGCAAGAAGATAAACCTTCATGAAATCTATTCTTCTGCACCCCTGGCTCCAACTTCATCTGGGTTTATGCTCACTCGGTGCTTTGGTTATTTTAATGGCCACTTTCCATTATTTTAATGGGTTTCTTTCCTATCTAGAATTCCGCCCTCTACTGCAGTACTTCCCAAACTGTATTCCATGGGGGTTGGGGGATGAAGGTTGATGGTAGGTCATGACTCTCCCAAAGATGTCCACACCCTCATCCATGGTACCTGTGACTGTGTTGTGTTACATGGTAAAAGGAACTTTGCAGATGTGACTAATGGCATGGATCTTTGGATGAAAAGAACATCCTGGTATACCCAAGTGGGCCCAATCTCATCACATGAGTTCTTAAAAGTTGAAAGTCTTCCCTGGCTGTGGTCAGAGAGCAATGAGACAGAAGAACATGGAGGAGAAATTCAAGGTGTGAGTTATTCAACCTACCACTGCTAGCTTTGCAGATAGAGGAAGGGGCCATGAGCCAAGGAATTTGGGCAGCCTTTAGAAGCTGGGAATAGCCCTCAGCTAGCAAGGAGACCTTGGTCCTATAACCACCAGGAATTCAGTTCTGCCAAGAGCTGGAATGACTAAGATAATGTGTCTTTCCCTTGAGCCTCAAGAAAGAAACATAGCCCTGCTGACACCTTGATTTTAGCCTGCAAAGACCATCATGAGACCTCTAATCTACAGACTGTAAGATAATACATTTGTGTTGTTTATGCTGTTAAGTTTGTAGTGATTTGGTACAGCAGCAATGGAAAACTAATACAGGGGTCTTGATCAAATAAATTTGGGAAATGCTGCCATAGATTATAGAACATGTTAATCATCTTGTTATGATAGAGTCATACTGAAAACAAAGCCAGTAATAAAACATTAATGAAATCAATAGCAGATAACTTGTTCACTACAAAGGGAGGGGCTGACACTAACCTGATTCACAATTCTGTGTTCCGACAGCATCGTGTGTGCAAATAGAGGGCCTCTGCGGAGTTGCAGCATCAGCATCACACTCCGTTGTCATAGTTACACCCTGAAAAGGAAGATGCCCTGACAAAGACCAGATTGGCTGTGGTAAGTGGTGGGAAGTTACCCCGAGGGGAGCCAGATGCTTCTACATTCATGTCAGAGATGTTTTCTGAAATTTGTATTCAGTCAGCTCTGCCCCAAAGGGAACCATGGTCATTTATGTTTAGAAAACAGGAAGCCTATATTCATGATGGATACATTCTAATAGAGAGGATTTGTCCGTCTAGGGGAGCAAACATTTGCAAATGAAATGTTTTGAAATAGATTTTGCCCCAAATTAAGCTTCAACCACTGGTAACTTCTTATACCTCATTTCCTACCCTACTCCAACTCAATCCCTCCATGCTAGCCACAGGGCTTCCTGTTATACTTTGAATACTTCAGGCTTATCCTTCTGTAGGGGCTTGGCACCTGCTCTTCCCTCAGGCTGGAATGTCCTTCCTCCAAATGTTACCATGCTTCACTTCATCCACTTAAGTGTCTGCCCACCCCAGAGAGGCCATCACTAAGCTCTTTATCTAAAATAGACACATACACCCTTATACTGTCAGTCTTCTTACCCAGCTTTACAGTTACTGTATTTATTTGAGCGGTGGTTCATCATGTCCCCACCAGACTATAAACTACGAGAAGGCCAGGGCCTTGCTTCTTGCTCACTGTTGTAGCCCCAATTTCTGGCACATGAGAAGCACCCAGTAAACACTTGTTGACTGTAAGAAGGAATTTCTTGGAGTCTTTATTCTCCTCTGCCCTTCCAGCCCTCTGGCACGTAATCCTGGCTATAGTCCCTCATCCAATTTCTCCCAAATTCAAGTTCTTCCCTAGTCCAGTGTGATTGGTATGGAAGATTGCATCTTTCAAAGAGGGCCACCATAGTATATATCCCATCTCACATGCCTTTCTTAAAAATTCATGTTGATTCTCCTCCCTTTGAGGAATGTGTCTATTTTCTATGCTCTTGAATCTGGCCTGGCCTGTGACCATGATGGGACAATACAGCGACACTGTGTGACTTCTGAGGTTAGGTAATAAAAGATGAGATATAGAGTTTTCCTCATTCTCTCGGATCTCTCCCTCTGAGAACACAGCCCTCTTCCTATGTGGATATTCAGGTCATGTGGAGAGATGATGTATAGATGTCCTGACACAGCCGAGGTGAGGTCTCAATTCACAACCAGCATCAACTTTCAGATACGTGAAGAAGACTTTACTATGACTGCAGCCCCAGTCATTGTCCAGATGCAACTGAAGGCGAGACCCCAGTGAGGACCAGCCAGCCAGACAGCTGCCCCCACATCCTCATTGTTGTTCAGTCACTAAGTCATGTCCGACTCTTTGCAACCCCATTGACTGCAATGCGCCAGATTTCCCTGTCCTTCACCATCTCCCAGAGTTTGCTCAAACTCATGTCCCTTGAGTCAGTGATGCCCCTGAACCATCTCATCCTCTGTCAACCCTTTCTCCTCCTGCCTTCAAACTTTCCCACACCCACAGAAGATCATAATAAAATGATTGCTCTTTTTTTAAGCCCCTAAGTTTAAGGGTGGCTTGTTATGTAAGAGTAAACAACTGAAACAGAGGGGATATGGAATTGTCAGTTAAAAGGTCTGATTTCTCATCTCTATTTCTGTGCCACTCACGTTTGTCAGTCCCTCTACTTTCCAACCTACAAAACCAGAGCATGCGTTTCATCCTAGGGTGCTCGGTTATCCTCAGGAATTGTGCTCAGAAAAAAAGTCCATACAGCTTTCAATGTTTTCCTATTATCACAGTTCAGAATCTGCCTGCATTCAGCCACTCTGAAGATTGATAAGTCACTCCGGTCAGCGGGGTTCATGAACTGCACCCCACCGTCAGCCTTCTCAGCTCCAGTCCCACGCCATCCCGGTGGCAATTCCTATTCCAGTGACACTTGCCGTCTACAAGGACAAATTCCACACTTCTCTCTGCACCTCTGCAGTTAGGGCAGCCTATTATAAGGCTGCTCAACTGCTTCCATCAAACATATCTTACTCACGGCTGAGGGCAAAACCAAGAGCCCCCTGCCTCACTAGGCCGTTTCTGGGCCCAATCTGGGAGAGGTTTTTAGAGGAGTCAACACAGTCACAGTGGGGCTGGATGACAAACCTATGGTCAGAAACTCTCAAATGCTGTCAAACATTCAGTCTGGAAAATAAGCTGCAGATAGAAATGAAAAAATAAATAAAATAAAAAATACAGTGTCTACTGCAGAGATTGACTGGGTAGGAGATACAGAACTGGTCAGTATGATAACCGTAGTCTGACTGATGATCGTGGTCTGGTTTCAGAAAGTCCAAGCTTGGATTCTGACTCTGAGTCCCTGAGCCTCTCTCAGCCTCAGTTTCCTTGGCTCTAAGCTGGGACTAAGTCTAGAATCTTCCTCATAAGGGTGTCGTTTGGATGAAGTTATCTGATGCTCATAAATGCCAGCACTGGAACCTGAAGCCCTCAGTAAATGGGAGACCTTATCTTTCACTGAGATGGATCACAAAGGCAGTACGGGGTTGGTTAAGGCTGGAAGAGTCTGCCCAATGATTTATGGATCTGGCATGGGGGAGCTCTGAGATGGGAAAAGCCAGCACATTGCCTCAGGGATGCTGTAAAAGCCTTGGGCTTTTTCTATTTCTTCCCCAAAACCAGAACTCCCCTCCGCCTCCTCTGCAGCTGCCATCCCTGGATTGCTTTTGAGCCACTGAAAGTGTAGACCCCTGGGAATCACACCCTGGGAAAACCCTGCCTCCATCCTCTTCCAACTCTCATTTGAAGGTTGGTTGAAGGGCTGACTCGCAACACTTAACATAAAACGCAGAGCATCCACTTAATGCCCCTGGTTTCCCACGAACTAGCGGTGGAGCAGTCACATTTGCACAAACCGGCACATACAAAAATAGGCAGTTTGAAATATTCCTGGCAGATGGTGCTAAATATAGACCCAGTGACAGATTGGCCCCATAGCGCAGCTCTTCTCCTGAGCATTAGGAACGTGCAGGAGCCAAGAAACTTCTCTTTCCGGAAGACTGTGGCAACAGCCCCAGGATCACCATGCCAGAGAGCTGCTAAGATGCAGAGAAGGGAGGTACCTGAGAGAATGAACACCGGTGCTGTGGTAAGAGGTTCCCAAATTCCACAAGTGCTGGAATGAGAAAAAAAAAAAGGTACAGAGAAGAAATTCTGATGAACTGGAATTATTTATTGGTCCTTCTGAAGGATCAACTACTCTTTCAAGAGGTGTCTTCTAGGAGCAAAATTTAAATAGAAGTAGAGGCAGGGGAGCACATTGATTAAGGGTGGAGGTTTGGGGCTGGTGTGAATGCTTTGAACTCTGGTTTTGCTCCTTAGTAGTGAGTTGTATGGGGGCTTCCCTGGTGGCTCAGATGGTAAAGAACCTCCCCGTAGTGCCGGAGACACTGGTTCAATCCCTAGGTCAGGAAGATTCCCCTGGAGAGGGGGATGGCAACCCACTCCAGTATTCCTGCCTTTTGGAAATCCCATGGACAAAGGAGCCTGGTGGGCTACAGTTCATGGGGTTGCAAAGAGTCAGACATGACTAAGCGACTAACACTTTCACACACTTTTAGTTATATGACATTGGTCATTATCTAACCTTTGGCTGTTTCAGTTTTTGCATATACAAAATGCGAGAAGAATAATACTCATCTCATATGAAGATTAAGTAGCATAATGTATGTAAAGGCCGTACATACTACCTGATACAGAATCACCGTTGCTTGGATGGTGGCTATCTAATCTAATGGACTTAGGAAGGAGAGAGAGGTACCTAAAATGGCTGAAGACCTTTAAGGCTTGTAGGAATATTTTGGATATAAACCAAGTCTAAATTAAAAATAAAATCAGGTTGCAAATTCTTCAGCAGTTTCTATATCCACTGAGATTGTATTTGGAATAGGCGATGCCATAAATAGCTACCCCATGGAAAGCGATCACTGTGGGCAGAGTGTTGGCGTGTGAAAAGTTGGCTTCTGTGGGAGGGAGATGATCTAGAGGGGGCTCAGTCATTATCTTAAAAGGGAAGGGAGATCTCTCTTTTCATAAGGAGTGGGCCTTATGAAAAGGCCCACAGTGTGAAATCCAGTGTCTGACTTCCATGCAGTAAAACTTTTTAAAAGCCAGGAGGATTTTCTCTTGCATTTTAATGCCAATACCTGCCAGTCTGTGGCAAGTGCAACTCAGGGGCTCAAAAGGTGACCCTTGCTCTGTTCTCTGCACGCATGCTGGGCTCCATTGTGACTATGCCTCTGGTTCCTTCTATCTAGTCCTGGTTTCTCCAAATGCTGGAGTTAGAATTTTGTACATTTTCCAATCTGTGTGCTGCTAGGACTATGTCCCACTAACCAAGAGAATTGTTGGCTTTAAATTGTCTTTGCAGAACTAGAGTACTCCTGATAGCCTAAGTACTGCCCCCAGGAGCCAGAGGAGTCTTTTCTACAGAATTTTCTTGGTGGGGATTGTGGTAAAGACAACCTCTGCAGGAGAATGATGGGACTATATTTAGGGCTCTGGGCCCAGAAATAATAAGCAGTGCATCGTCTCATGATACAGACATGCCTACATTCTTACACCCTGTCTTACTTCAAGTAGGCTAGCTGATGTTATGACCCACCCCCAACAGTTCAGAAGTTTAACAGGGTAAAAGTTGATTTTTCTCTCAAGCAAAGTTAATTTGCATTGGGATGGGGAAATGTGGGGGTGGGAAGTCCCTGTTCCATATAGTTATTCAAGGACCCAGGCTGACAGAAGCCCTGTAATTTTCAATCTGTGACTTTCAAATCTGCCTGGTATCATCATCCAGGAAGGTGCATGGAGAACCATAGTGGGTATTCTCTATGGGTCAAGCCTAGAAGAGGTGTATGTCATATAGCTTCCACTCATATTCGATTGATTAGAACTTAGCATACGACCATATATAGAATGCAAAGGTGCCTGGGAAGTGTAGTTTATCTGTGGTCACAGGAAAGAGAAGAAAATCAAGAATTTTGGTTATCAGTAGGCACTATATTGCACTTTTTATTTTTTTTTTTTATTTTTTTTTTTTTAATATTATTTTATTAGTTGGAGGCCAATCACTTTACAACATTTCAGTGGGTTTTGTCATACATTGACATGAATCAGCCATATAGTTACATGTATTCCCCATCCCGATCCCCCCTCCCACCTCCCTCCCCACCCGACTCCTCAGGGTCCTCCCAGTGCACCAGGCCCGAGCACCTGACTCATGTATCCCACCTGGGCTGGTGGTCCGTTTCACCATAGATAATATACATGCTGTTCTTTCAAAACATCCCACCCTCACGTTCTCCCCCAGAGTTCAAAAGTCTGTTCTGTATTTCTGTGTCTCTTTTTCTGTTTTGCATATAGGGCCATTGTTACCATCTTTCTAAATTCCGTATATATGTGTTAGTATACTGTAATGTTCTTTATCTTTCTGACTTACTTCACTCTGTATAATGGGCTCCAGTTTCATCCATCTCATTAGAACTGATTCAAATGAATTCTTTTTAACGGCTGAGTAATATTCCATGGTGTATATGTACCACAGCTTCCTTATCCATTCATCTGCTGATGGGCATCTAGGTTGCTTCCATGTCCTGGCTATTATAAACAGTGCTGCGATGAACATTGGGGTGCACGTGTCTCTTTCAGATCTGGATTCCTCAGTGTGTATGCCCAGAAGTGGTATTGCTGGGTCATATGGCAGTTCTATTTCCAGTTTTTTAAGAAATCTCCACACTGTTTTCCATAGTGGCTGTACTAGTTTGCATTCCCACCAACAGTGTAAGAGGGTTCCCTTTTCTCCACACCCTCTCCAGCATTTATTGCTTGTAGACTTTTGGATAGCAGCCATCCTGACTGGCGTGTAATGGTACCTCATTGTGGTTTTGATTTGCATTTCTCTGATGATGAGTGATGTTGAGCATCTTTTCATGTGTTTGTTAGCCATCTGTATGTCTTCTTTGGAGAAATGTCTGTTTAGTTCTTTGGCCCATTTTTTGATTGGGTCGTTTATTTTTCTGGAATTGAGCTTCAGGAGTTGCTTGTATATTTTTGAGATTAATCCTTTGTCTGTTTCCTCATTTGTTATTATTTTCTCCCAATCTGAGGGCTGTCTTTTCACCTTACTTATAGTTTCCTTTGTTGTGCAAAAGCTTTTAATTTTCATTAAGTCCCATTTGTTTATTTTTGCTTTTATTTCCAATATTCTGGGAGGTGGGTCATAGAAGATCTTGCTGTGATTTATGTCGGAGAGTGTTTTGCCTATGTTCTCCTCTAGGAGTTTTATAGTTTCTGGTCTTACATTTAGATCTTTAATCCATTTTGAGTTTATTTTTGTGTATGGTGTTAGGAAGTGTTCTAGTTTCATTCTTTTACAAGTGGTTAACCAGTTTTCCCAGCACCACTTGTTAAAGAGATTGTCTTTTTTCCATTGTATATCCTTGCCTCCTTTGTCAAAGATAAGCTGTCCATAGGTTCGTGGATTTATCTCTGGGCTTTCTATTCTGTTCCATTGATCTATATTTCTGTCTTTGTGCCAGTACCATACTGTCTTGATGACTGTGGCTTTGTAGTAGAGTCTGAAGTCAGGCAGGTTGATTCCTCCAGTTCCATTCTTCTTTCTCAAGATTACTTTGGCTATTCGAGGTTTTTTGTATTTCCATACAAATTGTGAAATTATTTGTTCTAATTCTGTGAAAAATACCGTTGGTAGCTTGATAGGGATTGCATTGAATCTATAGATTGCTTTGGGTAGAATAGCCATTTTGACAATATTGATTCTTCCAATCCATGAACACGGTATGTTTCTCCAACTGTTTGTGTCCTCTTTGATTTCTTTCATCAGTGTTTTATAGTTTTCTATGTATAGGTCTTTTGTTTCTTTAGGTAGATATACTCCTAAGTATTTTATTCTTTTTGTTGCAATGGTGAATGGTATTGTTTCCTTAATTTCTCTTTCTGTTTTTTCATTGTTAGTGTATAGGAATGCAAGGGATTTCTGTGTGTTAATTTTATATCCTGCAACTTTACTATATTCATTAATTAGCTCTAGTAATTTTCTGGTAGAGTCTTTAGGGTTTTCTATGTAGAGGATCATGTCATCTGCAAACAGCGAGAGTTTCACTTCTTCTTTTCCTATCTGGATTCCTTTTATGTCTTTTTCTGCTCTGATTGCTGTGGCCAAAACTTCCAACACTATGTTGAATAGTAGTGGTGAGAGTGGGCATCCTTGTCTTGTTCCTGATTTCAGAGGAAATGCTTTCAATTTTTCACCATTGAGGGTGATGCTTGCTGTGGGTTTGTCATATATAGCTTTTATTATGTTGAGGTATGTTCCTTCTATTCCTGCTTTCTGGAGAGTTTTAATCATAAATGAGTGTTGAATTTTGTCAAAGGCTTTCTCTGCATCTATTGAGATAATCATATGGTTTTTATCTTTCAATTTGTTAATGTGGTGTATTACGTTGATCGATTTGCGGATATTAAAGAATCCTTGCATTCCTGGGATAAAGCCCACTTGGTCATGGTGTATGATTTTTTTAATATGTTGTTGGATTCTGTTTGCTAGAATTTTGTTAAGGATTTTTGCATCTATGTTCATCAGTGATATTGGCCTGTAGTTTTCTTTTTTTGTGGCATCTTTGTCTGGTTTTGGAATTAGGGTGATGGTGGCCTCATAGAATGAGTTTGGAAGTTTACCTTCTTCTGCAATTTTCTGGAAGAGTTTGAGTAAGATAGGTGTTAGCTCTTCTCTAAATTTTTGGTAGAATTCAGCTGTGAAGCCATCTGGTCCTGGGCTTTTGTTTGCTGGAAGATTTCTGATTACAGTTTCGATTTCCTTGCTTGTGATGGCTCTGTTAAGATCTTCTATTTCTTCCTGGTTCAGTTTTGGAAAGTTATACTTTTCTAAGAATTTGTCCATTTCATCCAAGTTGTCCATTTTATTGGCATAGAGCTGCTGGTAGTAGTCTCTTATGATCCTTTGTATTTCAGTGTTGTCTGTTGTGATCTCACCCTTTTCATTTCTTATTTTGTTAATTTGGTTCTTCTCTCTTTGTTTCTTAATGAGTCTTGCTAATGGTTTGTCAATTTTGTTTATTTTTTCAAAAAACCAGCTTTTAGCTTTGTTGATTTTTGCTATGGTCTCTTTAGTTTCTTTTGCATTTATTTCTGCCCTAATTTTTAAGATTTCTTTCCTTCTGCTAACCCTGGGGTTCTTCATTTCTTCCTTCTCTAATTGTTTTAGGTGTAGAGTTAGGTTATTTATTTGGCTTTTTTCTTGTTTCTTGATGTGTATATTGCACTTTTTAAATCTATTTCAGAAGAAATGTTTTGAAGCATCATTTTGAAGAAATTCTAGAACTTTCTTCAAATTTCCTGTGCTGTTTTCATTCAATTTTAAATCAGATTTATTAAATAGTTGCTTCTAATCTGCATCTCTTCCTGCTCAATCTTGTAGTCAAAAAACATCCTAGGTTCCCTATAATGAAAGTGGAATTGATCCATCCTTCTCAGCTTAGGTTTCTTTGTGAATGGCACAGTGAATGAGTGCCTCATTTTAATAAGAAAACACCAGTTATTCTTTCAAAGAAAGCTTATTTTCCTCACTGCAAGACATAGAGTTTTGCACTTTGCACTGTTGCTGGGGGGTTAGAAACTGCTAATACTCCTCTAATGCTATTTGTACCAACAGGCTGTAAAAGCGCCTAGCAGACAAAGGAAAAAAGAAAAGGAAAGAAGCCTTTCATTTACGAGAGGACTAGTCCTGTAACAACCGCAGAATATGCTCCCCAGTGTTTAAGTAGAAGCTGCCTCATTCCTACCAAAGGAAACTGTATGCATGGATATAATGATATGTGTACGTTTACAGCATTCTCCTACCTTTATGATCATTTATAAGGACATTAACATTCTCTGCAATATTAATGAAAATAAACCATTTTGCTAAGGCTTTAAAGCCCTAACAAAAAAATTCCATTAGAGCTTAAAATTGCAACAATATTGTTGAGTGTACCGTCTACTGCTGTAGGGAGATACAAACGTAATAAAATTTAATATATACTCCACCCTGTGTGTACTTGTATCTGACACCTCTTACATTTTATTTTATTTAAGTTTTTCACTAAATGCTTTTGCATAGAAAATAGTTCCAAACTACATCAGGATCCCACAGAGAGCTTGTTATACATAAATTTGTAGAAACTACCCTGGGACCTACTGAATATGGGGATGGTGATTGGGGCATATGTATTTTTAGCAAGTCTTCCAGGTGGTTCCAATTCATACCAAAACTTGAGAATCACACCTGATGTGTCTTAACATTCCTAGTGTCTGGCATATAGTAGGCACTTAACATACATTTGATGGATAAATGAGTGAATGAATACAATAAGTTTGTTGCTGAGTCTAAAGCTATAAAATAAAAATGCATTGGGAATTTACTGTCACTAGCATTAAACACAAAAATAATAATCTCATCCTCAAGAATGCTTCAGTAATAATTCCACTTTTTTGTACAATGCTTGTCATCTTGTTTCACTAACATCAAATATTCAAATTTACTACTAGAATGCCAAAAAGTCATTGATGAATAATAGAGCTTCTGGAAAGGGTATGTCACACTTAGAGGGGGAGGTAAGATTGGAGTGAAAAAATAATTTTGCTGAACACAGTGTCTTCATAATGCAAAAATCTATATCTTTCCAGTCTTGTAGGTAAATCTGGCTGAGAACTATTTATCTAGTGTCAAGAGTAAGTTCAGAACCACCCACTTAATGACAATTTTTAATTAAGTGACAAATACATTACTAGGAGTTAGACTCCCCCAAAACAAACTCTGTTATGAGACTTGCAAGCTTTCAGAAAACTGACACATACCTTCCTGTGGTTAACATCCTCCCTGTTTACCTCTAACCTCTCTGGATGGTCCTTCTCTGCCTTTCCAGGCTCATCATCTTCTACTCAGTCATTAAAAGTTAAATTCCTCAAAGTTTTGAGCTAGGCTTTCTCTTCTTCTCACTCTCCAGATCATATGATCTACTCCTATAGCTTCAATTATCATTTTTTTATAAATGATACTCGAAATGCTGTCCCTAGCCCAGATTACTCCGCCAAGCTCCAATTGGTTATACACACCCATGTAAGAGTGGTTTACAAAACTTAGGCCTAATTTTAATGAGTAAAAGAAAAATATTAGTCTTTTGTTTTTAACTAATTAAATATATAGGTATGTAAAGTGTCTAATATATAGGATACATGTGAAATATCTTGCTATCATATGAAAAGCACTCAGTAAATATTAGATGCTTTTTTTCCCCTAAAGTTGTTGTATAATATAGTTCTCCAAAGCAGAATAAACCTAAAATTTCAAAACTACATCAAGATGTAGATCTGAGTAGACAGTGTCAATTGTGTTAAGATGGAATGATGTTTGGTTGGAATTGTGAACACCCAATCTTGAACCAGCCACTTAAGACTACCTCTCCAGGTTTAGGAGGGAAAAGTAAAGATACGGGGGAAAGCTGTCTGTTACTCTGAAGTTTCAGCCCGCCCTTGTCCTCTACATTTGGACATTAACTTCCGCTGACAGCACGGGGACATCTAACGCCAGGCGGGGATTGCTTTGCCTGGAAAAGGCAGCCAAGGAGTCTGGGTCAAAGTCAAACGCAGTAGCCTATTCCTCAAGATCTACATCCAGTCCTGGTCCTCAGGTCCTACCACTTCGATGACTAGAGAATGGAAGGAGAGAGAAAAACCCAAAGGAAAAACTGAAGTGGGAAGGAGAGTGTCTACCTATGACTACTCCATCTCCTTATTCCACTGGTATTGACCCATCACAGATCTCCTCCAGGTGGTAGGGTGAAGAGTTTTATACTTGTCCAAGAGAATAGTGGGTGACATTTGTTCAGTGACGTATTTATTCATCCAACAAATATTTTTGAGTGACTATATGCATCAGGCACTGTTGCAGATACTATGGATATGGTGATAATGAAAAATTGACAAAATCCCTGCCATCATAGGACCTATATATTCTAGCATGTAAGTAAAATATATTCTATGTCAGATGATGGAAGTCCTACTGAAAAAAAATAATAAAGCAGAGAGTGCTAAGCAATAACTTAAGCAGGAGATGATGCAATTTAATTACTAAACGATTACTAAAAATCATTGAATTGTACACTTAGAATGGGTGATTTTTATAGTATATAATTATACCTCAATAAATCTGTTTAAAAAACAGAGAGAGTTGATTTGGACTATGATGTCTAAGAGAGGAGGTGATAAGAAGAGCTATCAAAAGTCGCTAGAAGACATTATACTAATGAGTGGGCAAAATGGGGAGAACAAGGTCTTTATAGAGAAACAGAACCAACAGGATACATATGTACATATATTTATATTTAAGAGGAAATTTATTACAGGAATTGTTTCACACAATTATGGAGGAGACAAGTTTGCTATCTGCAAGTTGGAGAAGAGAAGCCAATGATGTAATTCAGTCCAACTCTGAAAGTCTGAGAACCCAGGGTGCTGAGGGTGTAAGTACTGTTCTGAGTCTGGCCAGGAGCACTGATGGCTGAGGGCAGGTCAAGATGGTTGTAGCAAGCAAAGAGGGCAAATTTGCCCATCCTTCTCCTTTTTGATCTATTCAGCCCCTCAGTAGATTGGATGATGCCCACCCACAGTGGTATGGGTAATAGCTAATCAGCCTACTGATTCAAATGCTAACCTCTTCCAGAAACACCCTCACAGACAGCACCAAGAAATAACATTTTACCAGTTATCTGGACATCTGTTAGTCTAGTCAAGTTAACACATAAAATTAAGCATCACAGTCACTTAATAGATGAACATATGGATGAAAGCAATATTTGTGCTTCATTTTCTCACCATCGCCTATGACTGCAGATCTGTTTCTTAGGAAATCCTGGGAGGATATAAGGAGAATATTTGCCTTTGTATACCACAAAGACCCTTGACACGAACACCTCTATTGCTGCGGTCCTCAGTTCTATACCCAAATCAGCTATTGCTAGTTAAGCAGTCAGTTCCCGTGGGACCAAAATGTTAGCCTCTTGACTTAAGTCCAGAAGATAGTTCTAGGAAGGCATACTCCCTGGTGGTATGTGAAGCAGTGTTTGAAGGAGGAGGAACTCCAGAGTCCTCTGAAAAGAGAGGCAAGGGAAGATAAGTTACTTTATAAGTCATTACAAAGTAATGCAGTCTGTCCAAGGGCAGGCATCTCATTCACAGCCAACGTCCTTACAGGGGGCCTTACCTGACTGGTTTCCATGACCTCTTTGACCTTATCTTGTAATCTTTCTCTGCTCCAGCCACATCCTTCTTCTCAGTCAGTCAGTTCAGTCGCTCAGTCGTGTCCGACTCTTTGCGACCCCATGAATCGCAGCACGCCAGGCCTCCCTGTCCATCACCAACTCCCGGAGTTTACCCAAACCCATGCCCATCGAGTTGGTGGTGCCATCCAGCCATCTCATCCTCTGTTGTCCCCTTCTCCTCCTGCCCCCAACCCCTCCCAGCATCAGGGTCTTTTCCTTCCCCTCAGTGTTCCGCAAACCCATTTAGCACGTCCAGCCTCAGGGCATCTGCACTGACTGTTTCCGCTTCTTGGAATGTTCCTCCCCCAAATATCCATATGCTAATCCTCTCATTTCCTTCAGACTCTTACTCAGAAATCATCCTTTCAGTGAGACTTTCTCTGGTCACCCTATTTAAAACCGCATCCCTTCACGCTTCCAAGCTCCCATTACCGTCTTGCTATAGTCCCTGACTGACATACTACACATTTTCCTCTTTATCTTTTTTATTGTCTATTTTTAGTTGACAATCTATCTAAAAGCTGCCTTTAAAATCTCTGGGATATAAGAATATACTGACCCTTTAGAATGTAAGTTCCATAGGGCTGGGATTTTTGCCTACTTTATTCACCTGTGACAGCATCTGTCATCTAGTACGTCATCAATAAATATTTGTTCAGTGAATGAACAGCTGGCAACCAGGAGACAGAAAAGCGCCAGTGGGTAGAGCCCAAGCCTGGGCGCTCAGAATGTAGCCCTAGGGTCCTTTACCAGAATCACTTCCTCTATCGAGGAAGCTTGGCTCGGCAGCCCACTGTTTCATCCCATTAGCTAGACTTCACCACATCTCACGTCAGTGTGTTTTGACAACTGACTCTGACCCTTTGGGGACCAAGCAATATTTTTACCCCATTCTTTACCATCTTTTACTTCTTGTTAAAGCTCAATCTTAGAACAAGTTCCCTGGCAGCCAGTGGTTAAGACTTCGCCTTCCAGGGACTTTCCTGATGGTTCAGTGCCTGGAGCTCCACAGTTGAAATGCTAGGGGTCTGGGTTCAACCCCTGGTTGGGGAAGTAGATCCCACATGCCACAACAAGGGTCCCCCTGCTACAGCTAAAACATCCTGCATGCCACAACTAAAGATCACGCCTGCTGCAAGGAAGACTGAAGATCCCGAGTGCTGCAACAAAGACCTGGTGTAGAATAAATAAATAAGTAAGTCTTTTTTTTTTTTTTTTTTAAAAAAAGAGGACTTCGCCTTCCATTACAAGGGGGGTACCAGTTCAATACCTGGTTGGGTAGCTAAGACTGCACATGCCTCACAATGAAAAATCCAAAACATAAAATGGAAGCAATATTTTAACAAATTCAAGAAGACTTTTAAGATGGTCTACATCAAAGAAAGATCTTTAAAAAAACACACAAAAAACCAAGCTGCTCAAAACATCTCCTCAGACCTACAGCATTCACTTAATTCCTGCTATCGCCATTGCACGTTTCATTTGTCTTTAGGATTTTGCTCTACTCCTTTGCGTTTCTGATACAATGGAACGTCTCCCACTTGCCATATTCTTCTAAGAATCTAGCAACCAAAAACATGACAGAAACATTTTTAAAGGCATGTGTTTCAGTATGCGCACAGTTTCCTTGTCTCCCTGCTATACTGTGAGTCAGTCCATTGCGTAGTTCCACACCACTCCCATAGATGTGACATTTACAACTGCACCCAGCCTGACAGTTCACTATACCGTCTCTGGTTTAGATCCACACCCTGCTGGGGGACCACCTACTACGTCAAGCTCTCTATGTTTTACTCATGGACCCTCAGACTGTGTAAAAACTTTTGGAGATTGGTTTCCCTTTAATTATTTGTTAATAAAGGCACAAAAATAAAAACAGGAGAATCCTCTTATAAAAAGCCCACATTTCTGTCCCATCAGCAATATGGAGCTTTTAATCTTTTCATTTATTGCAAATGCTCCCCCCAACTGCCCCCCAACACATGTTCACTTTTCTTGCCTACTTGTTTGTAGTTAGTTTCCAGCCCTAAGTAGTAGAGCTGGATTCCGTGTTCCATTTATTAGCGTCATCACAAAAGCCATCACATCTTCCTGAGCTCATTCATCACTCTCCTTCTCTCTCAGCATCATTTTAAATATGCAAGGTCTCATCACCAGTATCGAGGTCTCTGGTCTGTGGAAGGAAGTAAAGGAATACAATTTTAAGACACAGCCTGCCTGGGAATCATCCATTCATTTTTCATGTGTCCAGAAATTTTTCACTAAATTGCTAGTATATGAAGGTCACCATGGAGGTGCTTCAAGGAATGCTGAGATATAAGATAGTGTTTACCTTCAAGGAATTTACTGGCAAGTAGTGTGGATTAAGAGAGAGAGGAAAGACAAAGGCAGCAGAGGATAGACTCCTTAGTGAGCTGGAGTTTCAAAAGAGCCCAAGATCACTTCAACCGGTATAGTCAGAGAAGGTCTCCTGGAGGCAGTGACTAGATGGTGGTGTTTGACCTGGGCCTTGGAGGATGAACAAGCCCTTGGAAACCAGAGAAGGGAGACAAAGGAGAAGGAATTTTAAAAGGAGGCAACCGTATCAACAAAACCATAGAAACAAGAGAGCTTAAACTGTGTTTGAGGATGCTACAGTTAGTTCATACTCTGGGACCCGCAAAACAGAGGTCAACACAGTGGCCTGGCCCATATCACAGATTTAAGCCTAAGTCAGCCTGCACTTACGAGAAATTCACTGTCAAGGAAACCTACACCAATCACAACCTTCCAATTCATGTTTAGCCAGCTTCCCTCACCCTAGAAGATGGGAAATGTGAGCCTTATCAGGAAATCCTGGGCCTCCTAGTCAACCATGCTCTGTTGCCACTTGCCTCTTACACTGGGCAGAACTCACGCCTCCCCCGAGGTCCCCTGGAAGAGAGCTTCCCTGCTTGTGAGGTCCTGTCCTCGTCCGGTCTGTGCATGCTCCCCCTTGGATATAGGGCATCAAACTTGTTGCTAAATTGTTTAGGTTGTGTCGTCTGACAAGGATATCATCAAGACCAGGAGCTCCTTCATTAAAAGCACCCAGGAAACAGAGCAACAGCATGGATTCCCAATTCTCACCCAGAGATTCTGCTAGAATGCTCCTCCCCCTTCTCTCTCTGTAGGACTAGCTCCTTCTTATGCTTCAGCTTTGAGGTTATGTCAGTTTTGAGTATGAGTATTCTTCAGTGGTGTCCGATTGTTTCTGTAGCCCATCAGGCTCCTCCGTCCATGGGGATTCTCCAGGCAAGAATACTGGAGAGGGTTCCCATGCTATCCTTCAGGGGATCTATATAACCCAAGGATCGAACCCGTGTCTCTTATGTCTCTTGCATTGGCAGGTGGGTTCTTTACCGCTAGCGTAACCTGGGAAGCCCGTGTCAACTCCTCAAAAAAGACCACCACCTCAACAAGCAGGATTCCTTCCTGCCAATGTTATCTCTCTCAGTGCCTCCTCCTTTAAATCTTAACGTGTGCCATGGTGTATAATAATTCTGTCAATATCTTTGCTTACTTGTCTAACAATAGCATCTAAAGTCTCTAATAACAGAGATCACATCTGTTTGCTCAGTGTCTGAAAGACAGTGGGAGCGTAATTAATTTTTATTGGTTGAATGTATGAAAAGCCGAGGCTGCATGATGACTTTTATGGGACTTAGATACTTTTGTTTTCATTAACTCCTTCTCCCATTAAAAAAATATTTAAAATTATGTTTTATAAATATGAATATAATCCAAGCTGGATAATATTCATTTTTTATTTTGACTTTAAAAGAGATGAAAACATATGAAAAGTAAAATATTTTATGGATCCCCAAAAGTATGATGGGCCCTAAACACTGTTCTTCCTGTCCCCAGTGGACCAGTGAACACGGTGAATAGTAAAGCATTTCAAAGAATTATTAGAAAGCAAAGCTAGACAAATAATATGTAGTAAAATTATGGGAGGTCATGTACACCTGACTTTGAATTGTGTAAGTTTGAACTTTATTTAATTTTTGGGTGTGATATTGGGATTTATAATAAGAGATATATATTTGGCCTTTGTCTTGTTTCAGGCACAGAGCTACTGAAAGCCTTGGATATTCCTAAGTGTTGAGAGCATAAAGATGTAATTTGGTATGCTAATGCAGTGACTTCGGAAAGCTTTATGTAACCTAAAGATGGGGGTCTTTAGCCACGTGAGCCAGCCATGTGATTAGAGTACCCCTACCTCAACCTCCAGGTTGGGAGAGGGACTGAAGATTGAGTTCAACTGGGCAATGATTTAATCAATCATACCTAAGCAATGATGCCCCCATAAATACCCAAAAGGACAAGATCTGACAAACTTCCAGACTGGTGAGCCAGAACACATCCCCATGCCGTCACGCCCAGTCCAAACTCCATGCGGGTAGATAGAAGTGCCTTTGTTTGGGACCGTCCCCTGTGTGTCTCTGCATCTGGCGCTGATCGTTTAATATCCTTTGTGATGAACTTTTGATCGAGTGAATCAACTGACTTCCTGAGTCCTGTGGACTGCACATGAAAATTCATCAGACCCAAGGAAGGGGTTGTGGATACCTCTGGTTTATAGCCAGCTAGACAGAAACATAGGTAACAACCTGGACTTGCAGTTGACATCCGAATAGAGGGACATCTTGTGGGACTGAGCCCCTTATTTTGTGGAATCCGATACCATCTCTGGGTAGAAGTGATTCAAAATCGAGTTGAATTGTCGGATACCCTGCTGATGTCCAAGAATTGCTTGGTGGTACGTGTGGAACACCCACCACGTTCTGCAAACACTTACACTGGAACTGGTTGCAGAAACTTTTTGTAAGCAATTAAAAATCATGGAATCTAGAAAAATGGTATAGATGAACTTATTAGGAAAAACAGAAATAGAGCTATGGATGTAGAGAATAAATGTATGGACACCAAGGGGAGGGAAGGGGGAGGGATGAATTGGGAGATTGGGATTGACATATATACACCTCTATGTATAAAACAGAAAACTAATGAGAACGTACTGTAGGGCTCAGGGAACCCTATTCAGCTCTCTGTGGTGACCCAAATGGGGAGGAAAGCCAAAAGAGAGGATATATGTGTATGCATAGCTGATTCGCTTTGCTAAGCAGTAGAAACTAACACACATTGTAAAGCAACTATACTCCAATAAAAGTTAATTTTTTAAAACATCATGGAGAAAGTTTGAGCTCCTATCATACCTATGCAATGATGATACGGTTTCAATTCTCCAGAGCCACTGTAGGAAGAAGCCATAGGATGAGCAAAGAAGGGAAACGTTAGCTTCCAGAGTGTGGTCCAGATACCACGAGGTGAAAAGGAATCTGGACTGTGGTACGGACAGTGATGAGAGCGCTAGAAGAATAAAAGCAGAGCCCAGAGAATTTGTGAATCTCTCCCACAGATGCCTGTCTAAGGGTGGCACATCAAAGGCGGTTGCAGTTCTGAGCCAGGCCTGGGAGAACAGTGTCATCAGCAACAGAGACAGTTTCATTTGGAGAAGAGAGACTCGGTGGGGAACATGATGAATTTGATTTGGGATGTGTTTTGGAAAAGGGATGCTGGCAGAACTATCAAATGGAATGTTTAGACAGTCAGGCACTTAGAAATGTAGGCCTGGAACTTCAAAAATTTAAGTAATGATCAGCCAACTTTAAGGTTCTTTAAATCATCATTCATTCGTCCCTGAAAATGGAAAGTGCCCATTGCCTGCAACGCTATTTAAGTATTTGTTTGAATGCAGAGTTCTGGGCCCCACCTTCCACCAATGGGATAGTGATCTCTGGGGCTGGGGCCCAGAAATCTGCCTTTGGACAAGTTTTCTAAGAGGTTTTAAGTCCACTGGGATGATATCAAGTGTGGACAGCATTATCGCCTTGCCTCCGTGTCCTTCTTCCTGGAGCAGCTGTGAAAGTATTCCATTATCTAGAAACCCAAGACCTGAGAGGTGGTGATTGTTCGAAGGCATGATGGAGCCCAAGTCAGAGTCATGGAGCCCATGTCAGCAAGATCACTCTGAAGAACTCCTGAGTCTTGATCCACCCCTCAACCTTGTAACAATTAAACTTCACAATGTGTTATGATCCATTCCTGACTGCAGTCACTGGAGGGAGCCTCCCACAGACATCAGCTTTCCTAGAAGGAGATGTGTTTGGGGAGCTGGGAGATGCTGTGAATACATCTATCACCACATCAATCAAGTCATATCCACAAAACATACATGATTCCTGTTGCCTCCTGGCTGTGATTTATCTGATTCCCTGGCATGACAGCGTATCAGATGATTCATTTTGAACCTCAGCTTCACTGGATGTGACATTCAAATTGGACTCCTCTGAGAATCCTTACTCCAGAGTAGTCATGGCATGTCTCATATGGGAATCTTGCCACATCGTCATAGTGATCACAGTACAAAATAAAAAGCCCTGTTTTTATAAGACTTAATGGTTGGTTGTCAAAAAACTTTCACAGCTATTGCATAGCAAGCCTTCACAATGGGAGTTAAGGGAAACAGGAGTCCCTTCTGCTTTATAGAAAGCAAAACCTCAAGGAGTTTATGTGACGTCTCTAAATTCACCTAACAGCTTAGAGGCTGTGATGACCAATGATTCTCTATACGCTAGCCCAGTCTTGTCCTGGGACCCTACACAGCTTCCAGCCATCATGTCTTCAGGGTAGAAAAGAGGTAGAGAGATGAATCTGAGTCCATCACTTTGAATCTTGAGTCCATCACTCACTAGTTTTATGATCTTGACAAAACCCACCTCAAATGGTGGTGAGATAAGGATAAAGTTTAAACCACAGAACTTATAGGTGCTGCATGTTAACATTCTTGCCATTATTATTAACTACAGATATTACTGACAGTAAGTGACAGTGGTTCTGACCAAAATGGCTGAGATTCACACCCATGGAATATTACTCAGCCATAAAAATGAATGAAATACTACCATTTGCAGCAATGTGGATAGACCCAGAGAATATTATACTTAGTGAAATAAGTTACACAGTGAAAGACAAATATTACATGATATCACTTATATGTAGAATCTGAAAAATAATACAAATGAATTTATATACAAAGCAGACTCAAAGAGATAGAAAACAAGCTTGTAGTGGTTACTAAAGGGGAGAGAGAAATGGGAGGGGGACAAATTAAGGGTTTGGGATTAACAGATACAAGATATTGCATATAAAATAGACAAGCAACAGGCACAAGGATACCCATTATCTTGTAATAATTTAGAATATAATCTACAAAAATACTGAATCTCTATGGTGTACACCTAAAACTAACACAATATTGTAAATCAACTATACTTCAGTTAAAAAATTGAAAAATAAATTAAAAATGCCAAAGAAATATGCTGGATCAGATGAACAGGCGAACTATGATCAGGCAAAGGAAAATATATTTGTTGGATGAGTTTCCCTAATATCTACTTGACCTGGTAAATTGGTCCCTGACTAATTTCTCAACCACGTCTAGATATTTAGAATGAAATATTAAATAAAAGATTAAGTAAACATGGTGACACTTGGGAAACCATTTGCCTTAGAAGATGTGATTATAATTTTCAGTTAATTGCAGTCACAGAGATCTTATGCCTCTTTTCACAATCACTTCCTACTAACAACAATTTAATTCATTGCCACTAGCTTTGCATCTTTCTATACAACACTCACCAAGAACTTAAAAGGCCTTGGGGGAAAATGCAAAGTGAAGGAGAATGAGCTACCTGTCAGGCTAACACCATGGAGATTCTGAGTGCAGAAAAAACCCCAATAGAGGCAACATCCTAGAGGATAAAGTGTATTAACACAACTTGTATCCTCTGTACACCTAATGAGGACAATCCTCCTCCTGCCTGCCACTGCCTTTCCCCCACCACCTCCCTGAAGTGGCTGGTACCCTCCCATCCAGGCAGGACAAACGAAGCCCGACACAACAGTGCTTTAGGCCATCTGACATGCAGAGAAATGACCCATGAGGAGAATGTAAGTCAGGAAAATAACCTGTGGGGGGAAAATATTCCCAGCAGCATTTTCAAGGGAAAAAAAACTATAAAGAATGAAAAACCACACAAGTGTGTAGAAGGGCCAAAAATACCATGAGGAAACCATGATGGACTACTACACAGTTAATAAAACAACACATTTACAGGCTACAAACATGTAGAAATGTTTACATAGAGCAGTGTAAAGTGTAATTTTCCACTTCAACTAACAAAGTAAAAATTAATTTCTGTGTCTATAACTGAATCCTGAACACTGCTGTAAAAAACTCTCACCTTAGGTATTAGAATCTTTAAATTTTTTTTCAAATTAGAGTATAATTGCTTTACAACGTTGTGTTAGCTTCTGCTGTGTAACAGTGTGAGTCAGCTATATATATACATATTTCCCTCCCTCTTGAGCCTCCCTCCCACCCCAACCCCTCATCCCACCCCTTCAGGTCATCACAGAGCACAGAGCTGAGCACTCGGGGCTCTACGGCAGCTGCCCACTAGCTATCTATTCTACACATGATGGTGTAGAATTTATGAGTTTATCCTATTTCAGCTTAAAAGGACCACATATCCACACTTTCTCTAGTAAGTTCATTCTCTCAGTCTTACGACTTCCATTTACATTTCCTCCACTGGTCTCACACTTTCCAGCTTTCTCACAAGAGAATCCTAGGAGTCGTCTGTGACACTCACTCTGCCTATCCAGTTTTAACCTCCAAATCCTCTCCTTTCCTGTGTTCCAGCCACCAGGGCCTCTTGGATCCTTGGAATTCGCCAAGTGCTCTCCTGTCTTCAGGTTTTCTCTTATGCACTTCCTGCTTCACACCAGTCAGCTTGACCAAATCTCATATTTACGCCCCTCCACTGTTATCCACATGCAGGTTTTCCTTCATAGCACCTAGCATACTTTGTAATTTTTGATGCATTAACATGGATGATTGGCTTACATTGTCCCTCTCACTTAATACAATGTAAGCTCCCTGAGGAATACGACCTGAGTTGTTCACAATTATATAATTGGCCCAGACTGATTGTCTACTATAGCTTGTTGAATGAATGAATGGATGGATGGGTGAAGTGATGTGAATACAAATTTTTTATTCAAGTATAGTTGATGTAAAATATTGTATAAGCTACAGGTGTACAATGTAGTAATTCACAATTTAAAAAAATTATACTCCATCTACACTTATTATAAAATATTGGCTAGATGTGAATATAATTTAAAACTCATCAGGTTTCATTTTTCCACAAAAAACAATATGTAGTGTACAGTACTGAAAATGCCTTGTGCTCATTTGAGTAGTGCCTTCTAGTTTCAAAGCATTTCATATATAATAATAACATTTTAAAATTCTTTAGAATCCTATGAGGTAGACATTATCCCAGCTTCACATTTGAGGAAATGGAGACTCAGGGAGATGAAATAATTGGTCCAAGATGAACTAAGTGGTAGAGAAAGGTCTGGAATCCACACTTGCTTAGATTCAGTGGCTTGGACCCTCTGCCCCCGTGGCCCCGAGTATGTCTCTGTGTCCACTATGAGGTGCATTTGGGAACACTGGAGGCTGGAAAGTGCAGAGGCAATATCCTGATGGGAATGATGGGCGGTGGTAGGGCTACAGTCTGGGGAGAAAACCCTGGCCCTGGGCGGGAGAGGGGGTTGGAGTGTTGAGGCAGGGGCTGTGAGCCTCAGCTGTGGTTCTCAGGTCACCCTTTCACATGCAACCTGCAGTTATTCAGCACTTCACTGTCAGTGTTACTCTGGTGGTTACACAATAGTCATATGAAACTAATGATTAACAATAATTACACAGGTGGCTCCACAGTCATCGAACACAACAGAATGGATAGAGTGTGGGCTCCGGGTCCAGGCTTCTGGGTTAAATGCCAAAGGTGTGGTCAGAAAGGGGACACAGAGAAGGCAAGGAGAGTCAACATGTGTATTTCAACACTGTCAGTCTGGCAAATCTATGACCTTATTCATCATATTGTTCATCCTCTCTGAATATTTACAAAAACTTAACTCAAAGGGCAGAGGTGTGGTAGGGAAGGAATATGATATAAAAAGACAAGTAAAAAAAAAAAAAAAAGACAAGTAACCCAATGAAGGCCTTATTCTGGAGGCAGAAAAATCCTTTTCTTGGGTCACATGATGTTAGTGCACCCTTTTCATCATTTCAACTTTCACAGTGCGTTAAAGCCTTCATCTTCTTTTCAACTCCTGTCTACAGCAGTTTTCCTTAAGGAGCTTGATGACAGCTTGTCTGTTGGGAAAACCATAACTTCATTTTTTTTCTCTCCTCAGAAGAAGAGAGAAAAAAAATCTTAGAACGGTGATGCTTGCCACCACTTAACTAGGTGGGGCTGCAAGGCCAGCAGTGGCGAGGTTGGATATTTCTCCCCACACAGCATCTGTATCGTCAGCAGCTGCCTCTCGGCCAGTGGCAGGTGGTATCTGATGTCGGTTGCACAGCCCCAAACCCGAGATTCACTCCAAACAACTATTTCCTAAAACAAATCAGGAGTTGAATGTTCATTGTCTTTCTTATGCTTTTTGTATTATTAAATTACTAAAATTCTGTGTTATGTTTTTGTATTACTAAAAAAAATACAGCTATTATTAATAATATAATTACTTGAAAGGAACACTGTAAGATTAAAACAAATCCAACAATAAATATAGCTACCATTTTAAACACCTTGCCTATGTTACATTTTTCATCTCTCACAATAATCTTTTTAGCCAACAAGGAAAAGGAGACTCAGATTTACCCAGTAGGGTGTGGAGTTGGAAGTTAGGAGATTAAGTCTGTTCCTAAGTTATTAATTAGCTCTGTGGCCATGATTTAGTGTGTTTACCCCTCTGGACTTCAATTTCCTTTCTGGAAGCAGAAATGAGTGAGTTAGACTTGCAGATAGCACAGGAACCTTCTTGTTTTCAGGGCCTTTATGTCAAATTTTGGGCTTCCCTGGTGGCTCAGACGGTAAAGAATCTGTCTGCAATGCAGGAGACCTGGGTTCGATCCCTGGGTTGGGAAGACCCCCTGGAGGAGGAAATGGCAACCCACTCCAGTATTCTTGTCTGGGAAATCCCAAGGACAGAGAAACCTAGCAGGCTACAGTTCACGGGGTCGTAAAGAGTCAGACACGACTTTATAACTAACACAGGTTGAATTTTATGGCTCTCCTTTATCAGTGATAGTTCTACTTCTTGTTTTGGATTTGAGGTTTTTTAATTTCTTCATCCCCATAATTTTCTCATCATCCAACTCTCAGTATGTCACCTCTCAGAAAGATTTCACTACTAACCCTGCTAAAATAGCTTGTCCAGCCTCTTCCACTGTTGATTACAAAGTCTAAACATTTGGCATGGCACACACAGTTGCTGCAGATTGGCTCCCATTTTCTCCTCCAGAATCTAGTAAACAATCAATGAATATTTGTTGATTGAATTTATTAATAAATCCAATTTGCTCAAAGTTTCTTTGGGTCTGTCACAGAAAACCCTAGAACTGTGCTGATGAGTATGGTAGCCAATAGCCACAGGTAGCTATTTAAATTTAAATGAAAAGTTCATTTCCTTAGTCTCACAGGCCACATGTCAGTACTCAATGTCATATGTGGCTAGTGGCTAGTGTAATGGGCAGTGCAGAATAACACATATCCATCATTGCAGAAGGTTCTATTGGAGAGTGCTGATCTAAATCCCGCCCCTTCCTCTCTAACCCCACCATGGCTGATCACCTGAATTTCTATAACAGACTTCTGCAAGGTCTGACAGTAGCCTCCTCCTGGGCTAATCCATTTGCCACTCTGCCTTCATTCATTTAGTTCATTTATTCATGCAGTGACTATTTAAGGAGGACCTTCTACACGCCAGGTCTTCGCAGGAGACCAAGCAGGGCATGTATCCGAACTTGTCCTGCCTCAGTGAACCTACAGGCTGGAGCTAATGTGTGTATGAAATTCTCATGTTGCAAAACCAACGTTGGGTCCGCTACCAAAGTGCTCTATCTACAGTGTTGTTCCTAGAATGCTGACTCTGAGGGATGCAGCAGACAGTCAGTTCTGTCCTCAGGGGAGGGTTAACTAATGGAAGTGTTCCTCTGTGTGTGTGGGGGGTGCGTGTGTGTAATGGCAGGAGAGCCCAGGGGCTGCACTAGCGCCTTCTGGCCCCTTAGTTGGAGGACAAATGGCCTTCTTGTGTGCCGTGGTCTCTGTTCCAGCTCTGCCTCACCACTGCGCCTGCGTGTTCTGTTTTCCATCCTCTACCTCGATGCTCTAACTCTATTCCCTATCCTCTACATCCCCTTCTCTCAGTGGTATTTTCCTCATCTTACTTTGATTGTCTTATCCTGAACTCTTATTCTTCCTTAAAAACCCACTTCAAATATCACTTTCTGTGAACTCCTCCCTGGAAACCCCAGATAAAAAGTGGCTCTTTTTCCTGTGTACACACAGCTACCTGCAATTAAGTCTAGTATAACACTCATCATGTTTACTCTTAACCATTTATTGTATATACCTCCCTCCAGCAAACTGAAATTTTTCCAGATGAAAAACTTCTTATTCATCATCATAGCTCCAGTGCCTGAAGTGTAATAGGTCTCTCATAAATGATACCATACAGATGATTAATAAATGATGACTGGAAAAATATATGAGTGGATAAATGTATGAATATTAGGAAAGTGCCTGACTGTCTGAGTTCCCCAGAGAGGTTGCACTGGTTCTGGAGCTTTAAAGTGAAATAAAAAGACCACAACTATCTACATACTCTTATCAAAGAGAAAATGCTATTTTTCTTGACATTCCTATTTTTAACCTGTTCTAAATATCCCTTCTGCTCTTTTTTTCCCCAGAGAAGATTTTTTTTTTCTTTTTTAATCTCACAGGCTTTCCATTGTGACTACTCAAAACTCAAGGACCAAATACTTCATTCTTAAATGCTGTGTGTCCCAGACAGCTCTTTCTTCTAACTGGGGAAAAACCTCAGTACTGACAGAGGGCTTACTTACCACTCCTCCCAACTTTCATATTTATGACTGCTGTCAAAACTGTTGTGCTTACACACAAAATTTCTTCATTGGGCATTATTATGCCACTTTGTGAGTGTTTTATGAACCAATATGAAGCAGGCCTAACATGTCTTAATTTTCCTCAGACCTTTAAAAACACAAATCACAAAGTAAAGAGAAACTTCATGAAACAGTCCCATGGAGGTTCCCTTCAAGTGCCCTGGGGTGACCCTCCATTCACCCAACTGTATTGTTATTTGTGTGGGGTTTCTATGAAACCCCTCAACAAGCCACTTCAACAAACCAAATATTAATTAAGTTTCAGCTAGCTCCCAAACTTTCTGAGATTCAAATTGATTTTCTTGATATTTCAGGATATTTTAAGCAAGCAGGTTAAATTCCCTGCATCTGCACCCCAACATGACTCTTCTGACACCTCATATGAGTTGAGAATCTGGGTGTCTTTACTGAAAGTACACAGCCACAGCAACTCCTCACTTTCCCCCATGGTGTGAGCTCTGTGTCTTTCATTATAGGATGAGGAAGAAAAACTGGGTCAGGGATACATCTATAATTACCATTTATTTGAATGACTTCAGTTAAATTTGCTACTATCAATTACACAAGAGCATTATTTAATCATTAGAAAAACCTCAGTTCAGTTCAGTTGCTCAGTCGTGTCCAACTCTTTGCAGCCCCATGAACTGCGGCACACCAGGCCTCCCTGTCCATCACCAACTCCCAGAGTCCACTCAAACCCATTCCATTGAGTCGGTGATGCCATCCAACCATCTCATCCTCTGTTGTCCCCTTCTCCTCCCACCTTCAATCTTTCCCAGCATCGGGATCTTTTCAAATGAGTCAGTTCTTTGCATCAGGTGGCCAAAGTATTGAGTTTCAGCTTCAACATCAGTCCTCCCAATGAACACCCAGGACTGATCTCCTTTAGGATGAACTGGTTGGATCTCCTTGCAGTCCAAGGGACTCTCAAGAGTCTTCTCCAACACCACAGTTCAAAAGCATCAATTCTTTGGCACTCAGCTTTCTTTACCATCCAACTCTCACATCCGTACAGGAGCACTAGAAAAACCATAGCCTTGACTAGACAGACATTTGTTGGCAAAGTAATGTCTCTGCTTTTTAATATGCTATCTAGATTGGTCATAGCTTTCCTTCCAAGGAGTAAGCGTCTTTTAATTTCATGGCTGCAATCACTATCTGCAGTGATTTTGGAGCCCCCCAAAAATAAAGTCTGACGCTGTTTCCACTGTTTCCCCATCTATTTCCTATGAAGTGATGGGACCAGGTGCCATGATCTTAGTTTTCTTAAAGTTGAGCTTTAAGCCAACTTTTTCACTTTCATCAAGAGGCTCTTTAATTCTTCTTCACTTTCTGCCATTAGGGTGGTGTCATCTGCATATCTGAGGTTATTGATATTTCTCCCAGCAATCTTGATTCCAGCTTGTGTTTGCTCCAGCCCAGTGTTTCTCATGATGTACTCTGCATTTAAGTTAAATAAGCAGGGTGACAATATACAGCCTTGATGTACTCCTTTTCTTATTTAGAACCAGTCTGTTGTTCCATGTCCAGTTCTAACTGTTGCTTCCTGACTTGCATACAGGTTTCTCAAGAGGCAGGTCAGGTGGTCTGGTATTCCCATCTCTTTCAGTTTATTGTGATCCATACAGTCAAAGGCTTTGGCATAGTCAATAAAGCAGAAATAGATGTTTTTCTGGAACTCTCTTGCTTTTTTGATGATCCAGCAGATGTTGGATTTTGGTATACAAAATTTTAGTCCTTGAGTATTTTAGATTATTTTCTGGTAAACTCCTGTTCTTATTTTAAAAAAGATTCAATATTGTGCATCGCTATGATCAAGGTTGCATAAAGGGAGTCAGGTATGTGTGTGTGTGTGTGTCTGTCTGTCTGCATTCTCTTCTCAGGGAATTAGTAGATATTAAACCAAATCAGTAAAGGAGTTTTTGTAAAAAGATTTTTTAAAAAAAAGGCTTACCAGAGACTCTGGCCTTCCCAGCTATGACTTTCAGAAGAGGAGTTCCCTCCCAGATTGTAAGACCTTTGTTGACTTTTTTAACTACTAAAAGAACTCATCTTAATATGAGGGAAATGTTATGGGTTTCTTAGAACAAGTTCTTGTGTCAATACAGTGGTTCTATTTTGTTATCCTGGCTTAGCCTGGAAAAGCAAAAGCTGAGAGAGATGCACTAGCCTTTCTCAAGTATAGATACAGGTTTAGTGAGAATATCAGACATTTGCTCTCCATTTCATGAAAGATCAAACAAGAAAACAAGGACTTAAGTTTCAACCAGCGAGAGTGTGATCTGGCTTAAGCAAGAACTTCTTGATTATTCAGCTGGGATAGCTTTCCTAAAGAAGAGCAGAGGATTTGACAAGTACTTACTGAGTGTCTGTTGCATTGAAGGGTTAAGTTGTGGAAGATACAAAGAAAAGAAGAGACATTCCATCTCTGCCCTTCAGGAAGTCACAGTCTAGTTGGCAAGAGAAGACAACCACTCAGAAAATGATGGCTAGTATAGAATAATAACTCAAGATATGGCCTGAGACAGTACAGACAAGGGCCAAATGAGTAGCGGAGCTGTATACTATGAGTCAGCATAGGGAGAGATACCCAGAGACTGAAGCAACTGGAAAATCTTGTTATTGAGCCTTGGAGGATGAAATGGGTTTTGAAAGGAGGAGAGAAGGAGGAGAAGCAAGAAGGGCATTTCAAGTGTGGTATGTGCTCAATTGCTAAGTCATGTCTGACTCTTTGCAACCCCAGGGACTATAGCTCAGTCCCACTGGGATTTTCCAGGCTCCCCTGTTAATGGGATTTTCCAGGTAAGAGTAGTGGAGTGGGTTGCCTTTGCCTCCAGCAGAGGATCTTCCCGACCCAGGGGTCAAATCTGCATCTCCTGCATTGGAGGCAAATTCTTTAGCACTGAACCCCCTGGGAAGCCCACAGCATTTCAAGAGAGGTTAGCAAATATCTTGAAAATATGCTTGAGGAACAAATACATAATTCTACTCATTTATGGAAAGGAGAGTAGCCAAATTAAAAAAAGATAAAAAGTAGAATGACAGTTGCCAGGGAGAGAGGGAGTGGGGACTTTACTTTTTAGTGGGTGCAGAGTTTCATCATGAAAAGATGAAATCTTTAGAGAGAGATGCTGGTGGTGGCAGCACAACAATGTGAGTGTACTTAGTGACACTAAACTGCACACTCAAAATGATTAATTTTATGTTATATGTGTTTTTACCACAATTTTTAAAAATTGAGATAGACAATTATCTATTCCTAGAGGAGAGGGAATGGGCTTATATTGAACTTCTGGGGTCTTTTTTATGACTCCATAATAACTGTATATGTGGTCCATGTGACCGCAAGTGTTAATTAATACAGTCCATCCCTGGGCTGTTGTATTTTAAGAGTATTTGATGGTTGTGGTTGTCTTGTTCTATTGAGGTTGTTATGTGTGTGTATTCAGTCACTCAGTCGTATCTGACTGTTTGCAGCCCCACGCACTGTAGCCTGCCAGGCACCTCTGCCCATGGAATTTTCCAGGCAAGAATACTGGAGTGGGTTACCGTTTCCTACTCCAGGGGATCTTACTGACCCAGGGATCGAACCTGCATCTCCTACATTGGCAGGCAGATTCTTTCCCACTAGTGCAGGTGGTGCTAGGGATGAAGAATCTGCTCGCCAATTCAGGAGACATTAGAGACACAGGTTTGATCCCTGGGTCAGGAAAATCCCCTGGAGGAGGGCATGGCAACCCTCGCCCGTGTTTTTGCCTGGAGAATCCCATGGACAAAGGGGTCTGGTGGGCTACAGCCCATAGGGTCAAAGTTGGACACAGCTGAACTGACAGCACAGCAAAGAACAGTGCCACCTTGGAAGCCCTGAGGTTGCTGTAACAGAACACCGTAGACTGGGTGGCTTACAGAAACGCATTTCCAACAGTTCTGGAGGCTGGAAGACTGAGGTCAGGGTGCCAGCATAGTTGAATCCTCTTCTGGTTTCAGACTTTTCCTTATATCCTCATGTGGTAGAAGGAGCAGAGAGGAAGCAAGCTCTCTTTTCACTCTCATAAAGGGCACTAATCCCATTCACGCGGGCTCCAACCTTATGATCTCATCTAATCCTAAGTACCTTCCAAAGGTTTTCAACATATGAATTTGAGGGAGACACAAACATTCAGTCCGTGACAGTAGTTGACTACCTAGCAACTTTCCCCCTCCTTCTTCCTTACACACAGAAGTCCACTTCCACAATAAAGGCCATTTACTTTCCCAGCTTTATCATAGCTAAAGCATAGGCATATGACCCTATCTGCTAAAGAAGGCAGTTACTTTCACAGCTTCATCATAGGTAAAGCATAAGTATGTGACTTAAAGCACAGGCATAGGCCCTTATTACTAAGGAGAAATCTTCTATGGGGTAAAGTTTTGGAAAAATTTCTCCCCTATTTCAGAAAGAGAGAAAACTCAAATGGTGTGCACTTTCTTCCTGTCTTCCTTTGGATATTGTTGTATGAACATAATGCTTAGTACTAGATAGCTAATCTACATCTATAAGGGAGAGACTAAAGAATGACTGATAGTCAATCCGGAATCCTTAATACCTTGTTACAATATTAATCACCCTCGTAAAATAGTTTTACTCCACCTTTAAGTTACTATTAGTTTAGCACTTGTTTATTTGCCGCCAAGATGATTCCAGTGAACTACAGGGTTACAAAGACAGCCTTACAACTCATTGCAGGAAATCTGTATTCAGCTGAAATTTGTTCTTTTCTTTCCTTAAAAAATGTGTTTATTTTCATTTTCTTCCATTACATGACAGGCAAAATAAAGAACAAAAAGAGCAGGACAAGAAGATTAGCCAGTGCTGGGCTTGGAAGGGCACAGGACAAGCAGCAAATAAGCTGGGAGGAAACAAAGTCAATAGCCAGTGTTTTGCCACGCGCTGGAAAGAATCTCGTTTTCCTTTGTAACTGACAAAGGTTGTATTTAAAGGGAACATTGGGTAAAAGTATAAACAAAGATTAAGAACTCTGAAAGTGGTAAGGGTCTAGAAACAAGAAAGCAACACCCAGTGAAGATCAGAGTAGGGTATTAACAGTGCAGCCTGAGAAGTGGGTCCGCAGAGTCCAGAGGACAAACCCAAGATCTATATCACACCACTGCCTTCTCTCAGCTCAGATCTATGTGTTTCAGAAATTCTCGACTGGACTTTTTGCTTTTCTTCCTAAGACTCAGGTTAAAGTGCCCCTCAACATACCGCTACAGATAGATACAAGGTCTGCATGTGTCTGCTTTGATTTGAAATAAAAATCCTGGCACTCTTTTATCAGATTTTTCTAATAGCATGAACACCTCTCTGGTGGTATTGCAGTTTAGATATTTATTAAGACTTTTATTAGCTGATGGTATGATAGCTCCTTCCGAAACTGATTAAACAGACACAGCCAAGGAAGGGAGGGTGGCTCCATCTGTTCATTAAAGATGCTGGCAGTCCAGAGCGAGAGGTCCGGGGAATGGGGCAATCTGTCACATCCCAGTAATGAACATCCCGTGGTGCTTTTAACAGGGAAAGATGCTTGCTCCTTAGAAGGAAAGCTATGACCAACCTAGACAGCATATTAAAAAGCAGAGACATCACTTTCCTAACAACGGTCCATAATGTCAAGCTATGGTGTCAAGCTATGGTTTTTCCATAGCTTGTGAGAGTTGGGCCATAAAGAAGGCTAAACATGGAAGAATTGATGTTTTAAAATTGTAGGGCCAGAGAAGACTCTTGAGAGTCCCTTGAACTGCAAGGAGATCTAACCAAGTCAATCCTAAAGGAAATCAACCCTGAATATTCACTGGAAGGACTGATGTTGAAGATGAAGTTCCAATACTTTGGCCACTTGATGCACAGAGCCGATTCATTGGAAAAGACCCTGATGCTGGGAAATCTTGGGGGCAGGAGGAGAAGGGGATGACAAAGGATGAGATGGTTGGATGGCATCTCTGACTTGATAGACGTGAATTTGAGCAAACTCCGGCAGATAGTGAAGGACAGAGAAACAGTGTGCTGCAGTCCATGGGGTCACAAAGAGTTGAACACAACTTAGCCACTGACCAGCAACAACAATTTGCTGAACTGGCCAGTTGTCACATAAGAATAAGACTCCTTGACCTGAGGCAACTAGAATCAAATGGCTTACCTCTCCAGAAAAGCGAATTCTTTGACATGGTCTACTTCCTTCCCCATTGTTCACACACTAGTGTTTTTAAAAAGAGGAACTTGAGTTCCCTGAAAGGAAGCTGAACATAATGTTTACAAAGGACTTTGTTACACACACACACACACACACACACACACACACACACACAACTCAGAGCTGTGAACGAATGCCACAAATGTCCTCATAAAACTGCAACCCATGTGAAGTATGGCTGATCTAACACATCAGGGATTAGCAAGCTTTCCCACAAGGCCCAGCTTGCTTTAGGGCTAAAAATGGAATTAGAAACTCCAGCTCATGTCGTCTGATTGTGATCACGGGCAGAGTCTTTGGGCTATTCTCTCAGCATTCAAAGAATGTGGTATTATTCCCCTGATAGCACACAAGCTCTCCATGAGTCCCATCAGAGATGTAAGTGTTTTGCCTCTGGTGAAAATGAATGTCCATGGAAAACATGACACCAACGCTACCTTTAGGGTCTCAAATGATTCAGGGTTTGTACCAGAAAGACTTTTCTCATTAAGACTATACTCGTTTGTGGAAGTGGCTCCCAGAGGGCTTGTGGGGCTTCCCAAAGGTCCTCTAGGGGCTGACTGCCCCACTTCTGCCCCTATAACCTGGTCTGTTTTACTCAAGTTTAAAAGGGGGAAAAATATAGAGCAGTGGGAAAAAGGATGGTTCAGGGAGTCAGATCTGTGATTAAATTTTAAGCCTGCTGCTCCCTCACTGTGTGATACTGGACACATTAATTTCTCTGAGCATGTACTTTAGAGGGTTGATGTGAACCACTATATGTTAAGTACCTAAGAAAACACAAAGGATCAGGTTGTTAAAACAGACTCGTAAAAAATAGATCTTACCGCATCTCAAGCTTTCCTAGTAACGTCAATGAAACAAGTCACTGCAAGATTCAGGCAAAGCAATGAGTGATCTGAGGGCTAAAGTAGCCCTCTAGGCCCTTTTACAACACCTCAAGATATTCTCTTACCCAGATGAACACAGAAAACCCTTGAGCTATATGTGTGGCCACATTACCTATACAGAAAACAGTCATCGGGAAGTACCTTCATATTTATATTCAGATAGTTACCGAATTTACTTTACTTTTTCCCAGAAGCCATGCTCAAAGCATTCTTAGATTTTAGATTTGTAACAAATGAGCAACCCAGACAGATCAGGTTTCTCCTTATAAGAGCAAGTCATTGATAAGGACCCTGCAGTTAGCAAATATGATTAACTTTGTTTACTTGGAAGTCTATCATTAACATGCTCACAGGAAGATTGATTGAGTTATCTTTCCTATGTGGTTCCCCCTGGTAAAGAAAGAGGATGGATTGTAGGCCTGTTGTTAAACATTACCAGCCTAGCACCTAACCCAGACTAGAACCTGACAGAAGCTTTTATCACGTTATGAAAAATCATAACTACAATGCAACTGTACTTACTGTACTTCTATTTCTTCCTGACTTTCTAGGCCTTGCCTAATTCAACCTCTTTCTTTCATCTAGGCCTTATCTGCCCAACTGTGCGCAATTCTCATCTTAACCTTTTTCCCCCTAATTCCTGTCTACTGTGCTGCCCCTCTTTCAAGGACAGGCAAGAGCACTTTTCTCCCGAATACGTCTATGCCTGCTTCTGCCCCCTGATCTCATCCTTTCTATCATCTATAATCCATGATCTAACACTGAGTCTAGAGTCTCTTACATCATTCTGTTTCTTACTTTTGTATGCACGACTGTTTTCTTTCTCTAAATAGATTATAAATCCTAGGAGAATTGAGAACTCTGACTAACTTGCTCTGAGTCACTTTTACCAGGAAACATCGTTTGATCCACCTCCCCAACAGATGCGGTCCGACTGGTATTGACCCATTCAGCACCCAATTTCCCATACTGTGATGTTATCATAATTCCTTGTAATTCCTGATTTAACTGCTGTCTCTCTTTAAGGGCCACATGCTCCACGAAGACAGGGTCATGTCCCTCTTGCTCACTCTTATAAATCTAGTGCCTGATGCATCACCTGGCAAGGAGTAGGTAATTAATACATATTTGTTGAAAAACTAGGCTTCCTAGTGGTGAAGATATGTGGATCAAGGAAGCCTGATAGTGTATATAATGAACATATTGAGCATCTACTCTGAGTACTCAGGGTTCAGAGATGAGTAAGACATGCCTTCAGTCATCTGAGGTCTGGTCTGAGCAAGTTTGAGTCAATTTCCTTACCACCACAATCTGGGTCTATAGATGTGTTTTAAAAAAAGGTAAGCAGATAAAGTCAAAACCAAACCTTATTAGTTAAGCCCAATGAGTTAGTGGAAGACAATTAGGGGATGTAGCTAGAAAATAAGAAAATGTAGCTAGAAAATTCTAGAGGGGTTGTGGGTGTTCTCAGGAAGACCTCCTGCGTCCCCTGCCTCTCCTTCTGCCCCAAATGGCCACTGTACAGGTTTCACCACTGACCTCAATTCATGTGAGATGCTTACAGCAATCCTTAAATTGTGCTTCAGACTTGTGTATAGGTATATGCTAGGGCACCTTTCTGGATACTTTTTTTAGAATGATACAATCTGAATAGAATTCCAACTCATTTATAACAGATTCTGGGGCTTCCCTGGTGGCTCAGATGGTAAAGAACCTTCCTGGGTTCGCTCCCTGGGTTGCAAAGATCCCCTGGAGGAGGACATGGCAACCCACTCCAGCATTCTTGCCTGGAGAATTCCCATGGACAGAGGAGCCTGGCGGGCTACAGTCCATGGGGTCACAAACAGTCAGATACAACTGGGCAACTAAGCACAGCACATAACAGATTTTGGCCACCAACATGTTTAATTAACTATCATGTTCAAACTATATAATAATTCATACTTAATTTTATCCATCATAATACCACCCTATGTAGTAAAAGACATCATATTATCATTGCTTTTCTTAAAATCAACAAAATTTCACAGGTTTTGTACTGGGTAAATTCATTCCTTCATATTCTGAGAAATAAGGGAATCAATGAATTTGGTGGTTATTCACTGCATCTTATGAAATCTAAACAACGATTCTGATGGAACAATCTCTTGGCTCCTCCTGAGAAGAGGGGTTGGGATTATCAAATGGAGGCAGATAGATTCATTCATATATAATATTTTCCCTAGTATATAAGGTGATTCCTGTCCTTCCTGCCTTCTTCTCTTCCTTCCATTCAGTTCCAGATTACACTGTGCTGCTCCATGTGAGGAAGTTTCTTCCACTTAGGCTTTCACCAACTGAGGCTACTTCTTGGTGCACGAGCTTAAGCTGTCTGCAACCTATACCAACATCCTTAGCTGCCTTTGGCCATACATCAAAAAGATTGATTCTTTCAAAAACAATCAGCTGGCTGCTTCTTTCTCCCCATTACATTTTCCTTCTGATAAGAGGCTTCTCTTATTTTTTCCCTCCTGAAAGGTCACCTCTGTATCCCTTGGTACTCCCTTCAAAGCCTTTCTCCATACTCTGTCCTCCTCCACAACCACATGTTAGTGACTATTTCTCTGCTCTCCCACTAAACTGGAGCCCTTTGAAGGCAGGGTCTGTATCTCATTTGCCTTAACATCCCCATTGACCTCAACAGGGCCTGGTGCTTGAGTGAGTATTGAGTAAATGTTTGTATTTAATGATTTTGAAACAGAGAACAAATTCTTAGCATATGGGAGAAACAAAAAGAAATAAGCTTAGTGGTTCGTGTTGGAACACTTCATCCATCTGTGACAGAGGAATAAAGGGATCCTATAGGCTACAACATCCTTCCCTGTGAAGCCAGGATCAGTGGAGAGACAACAGGAAAGAACAATAGAAATTTGAGCTGTGCCTTATGTAGGCTCGGAGGGACACTGGGCAATTCTGATTTAAAAAGAAATTTGAGAAAGGAGCAGAATAAAGAACTCCTTTAACTGGTTTCAATTAAGCCAATATAACCCTCTTCCCATTTATCAAGACTCAGCACATTTTCTTCTCTTTCCACACCACTTAGAACTCTGACCAATGACTGATCTCAGATGGTTCTTTTTTCCACATAGATTTTAGTACCATCTCTAATGCATTCATTTGGGTTAAAAATGAAGACAAAAAGAACTGCAATTTCTTAAGAAACTTCTTTGGGGCTTCCCAGGTGGTGCTAGTGGTAAAGAACCCACCTGCCAATGCAGGAGATGAAGGTTTGATCCCTGGTTATGGAAGATCCCCTGGAGGAGGTCATGGCAACCCACTCCAGTATTCTTGCCTGGAGAACCCGGCAGACAGAGGAGCCTGGCAGGCTATAGTCCATAGGCCCTCTTTAAGTCAATGGGGATGCTAAAGCAAATGAGATATGGACCCTGCCTCCAAAGGGCTCCAGTTTAGCAGGAGAGCAGAGAAATAGTCACTAACACATGGCTGCAGAGGAGGGCATGGTAACCCACTCCAGTATTCTTGCCTGGAGAATCCCATGGAGATAGGAGCCTGGTGGGCTACAGTCCACATGGTCGTACAGAGATGGACAGGACTGAAGTGAGTTAGCACACACACATGCAAGAGGCCTCTTCTGCCCCCTCGGCATTCTGTCAGTGGAGGTCTGAAGCCCAGGGGTCTACTTGAAAGGGTCTGATGGAGGTGTCCTGAGGAACATAAACAGCTTTATGAAACCAGAACCTCGGAATCTGGGGGAGAGAATGGAGTTTTGGGAGGTCCCTCTCTCTGATGTGTCCATGAATCAGAGTTAACTGTGCTTCTTCTGAAAGAGCTGGAACAGCCATTAGTCAAGGCCAACTGAAGGGAAAATCTGTCTTGTACTGTAAGCTCAACTCTGCAATTCCTAAAATGGGCCAGTCTGGCCCACTTCCAGACTGCACAATCTAAACTACAGATAGAGTGGAACAAATGTGATTATCATATTTTATTAGGGCTCTCCCATGCACAGTCCTGGTCTCAGGCACCCAGCCATCTAAGACTTTCTATTCGCTCATCCTCGATGCAAACATTGGCCTGATGGATAAGTAGTTGGCATCAGCATATTAAGTTCCTCAGAGGAAATATGCAGTCATGTTATTTGACACAAATCATCATGACTGAGACACAAAAATAGGATTGGAAAATTTCAGCGAGCGTGGTTTGCTTTCTTTCTGATGTCCTCAATCTCTCATCAGAAGCTTAAAGTGAATTTGCGACTGTTTGGTACAGGGTTTCTAGAATTCTCTTTCTCTCCTAGAAAGGTGGGCATTTTATTACAAGCAATAATAATAGCAATTGCTACACTTAATGAATCTCCACCTTGTGTCAGCTACTGTAGCAAAGTCCTTGACATGAATTACCTCTGTGTTGGTTTTCTAGAGCATTCATAACAAAATCTAAAGCCTAGGGAGCTTACACAACAGAAATTAATCTTCTCAAAATTCTGAAAGCTAGAAGCCCAAGATCAAGCTGCCAGAAAATTTGGCCTTTGCTGAGGCCTCTCCTCCTGGCTTACAGAGGGTACTTTTTCAGTGTTCTCGCATAGCTTTTCTTCCGGGCACACAAGACGAAAGAGAGTGAAAGATCTCTGGTGTCTCCTCCTCTCCTGATAAGGACATTAGTCCTATTGAATTAAGGCCTCACCCTGTGACCTCACTTTAACCTGATTACCTCCTGATGGGGCCTCCAACTCCAAATGCAGACACACTGGGGACGAGAGCTTCAACACATGAACTTTGCTAGAATACAAGTCAGTTCACAGTAACCTCATGAGTCCCCACCACAAGTTCGGAGCAGTCTCTACATTTTGCTGCTGAATAAACTTAGGGTTAAATAATTTGCCCCAAATTTCACTGCCAGCAAGTTGTTGTTGTTGCTATTTTAATAGAAGAAGTGGAAACACAGAAAGCTCGTGGGTATGAACGTAGGGTAGCTAGTAGAAAAGTCAGAGAGGAACTGGCAGGTGGGAACCAGAGCAGAGCATTGAATTCACTGAATCCAGGGAGAGCAAGAAGCTAGGCCAAAGGAAAGACCAGACATGCCCTCCAGTGCTGCAGAGCCTGAAGCAGAGGTTAGAATTTTGTGTCCAGCAGATCACCACCTGAAAGGAGAATATAAAGTATGTGCAAAGTTTGGTGGTTCAACTCCATGAACACAAAAGATCGGGAGAGTCCACGCTGGGGAATATTCCAAAACACTGCCTTCCCCTGCACTCATGGGAGTGTCATAGGTCCGGGTATAGAGAGGATACGAAGAAAATATATTTCAAAATAAAATATTTATTTAAAAAAGAAAGATGAGATCATTTAGATGAGTCATTGTGCTGAGCTCTGAATATAAAGACCAAAAGACGTGGTCACTACCATCCAAGAGCTGAGTCCAGCAGCAGTGAAGGAAGTCTTCTTTTCCCAACTCTGATCTGGATAAAACTGGGAAACAGGAAATGTCTCTTTGGGTCGAATCCTTCTTTATTTTATTTTTAAATTAAAAAAGTGGGTTTTTTTGGTCGTTGCTGTTGTTGTTTTTGGTGAGGACCACTTGTAAAGTCTTTATTGAATTAGTTACAATATTGCTTCTGTTATTTTATGGGTTTTGTGTGTGTTTTTGGCCACAAGGCTTGTGAGATCTCGGTTCCTTGACCAGGGATCACACCTGTAGCCCCTGCATTGCAAGGTGAAGTCTTAACCACTGGATCACCGGGGAAGTCCCCCCTTCCCTCTCTAAGACACACTTGTGAGTCCCCCATTGGTGCCACTCTCCCCAGAGGTGGCCTCCTCCATGTCCACCTCCATCCCAGCAGCTGGCACCCCAGAATATCCAGGGTCTTCAGTGGTGGTGACTCACCCCTCATTATTCTTCCCTGATCCTCACCTCATCCAGAAATTTCTTGATATTTCTTCCATTAAAACGTCTCTGTTCCAAGTCCCTTTCCCTTGGGTTCTGGCTAGGAAAGGAAAGGTCACAGTGCATTTGCTCCTTCTCCTGAGTAATGTTCTGATATTTTATGGGTGCTCTCTGGAGACTCGTGACTACAGCACAGATTTCAGGCACCACAGCAGGCAGCACGGTGGGAATTTTTTGAGGGTGGGTGAATCTGTCAATGGATATCAAACCCACAGTGAGTGAGACATCGTCCACCCTGGGCTTTTCACAAATGAGGCTATTCCTGCCCCCACGCAGAACTGGGTGAAAGGGTGTGTACCAGCCCCTGTCAGCGCTCCACTCCTATCTCCTGGACCTCATGTTCCAGAATGAGGAAGGCCATGCTGCTTCTGGCTATGGGCCAAGGACATCCCTGGGAGTCACCCTCCACCAATGACTCTCCAGGGATGGAGTATAAATACCTCAGCTCCCTCAGCCCTTGGGTAGGATCAGTGTGAGGCATGGGTTTTATCCTGTGACCTCACATTTCCCTGTGGAGTTTCAGTGACTCACAGTGGAAAATGGATAATAATGTACCCCTTATTGGCTGTTTCCCCTTCCCTTCCTCGCTACCAAAAGGTCAATGATGTTTCCTGTGCTTCACAAATCAACCACTTGCCCTGAAATCCTTTTCTCAGTGTCAGCTTCTAAAGGGACCCAACAGGAGACAGGGTGTCCCATCAAGAAATGGACAGAGGCGTGCCATCAGACAGCATGCGGGCCACACCCTCTCATCATGCCACGTCTTTGGCAGCCCCCTGTGAGGAGCCTTGCCAGCACCCCACTCTTCCCTCCTCTGTACGGCCATGGGAAGAGGGTGGGGAGCCCGCATCAGAGCTAGTCTCCCTGTGGAGATGTTTGTAAAGGGCAACCCCAGCTGATGGTGTTTTCTAACTTCTCTGAGTGGAATCTTAATTGAAATTAATTCTGCCAAGGCCAGTACAAGAAAGTGAAGTGAAAGTGAAAGTCACTCAGTTGTGTCTGACTCTTTGCAACCCCATGAACTTATACAGTTCATGGAATTCTGCAGGCCAGAATACTGGAGTGGGTAGCCTTTCCCTTCCCCAGGGGATCTTCCCAACCCAGGAATCGAACCCAGGCCTCCTGCATTGCAGGTGGATTCTATACCAGCTGAGCCACAAGGGAAGCCCAAGAATACTGAAGTGGGTAGCCTATCCCTTCTCCAGCAGATCTTCCTGGCCCAGGAATCAAACCTGCATTGCAGGCGGATTCTTTACCAACTGAGCTATCAGGGAAGCCCAAGGCCCTGGGAATAAATCTGTTTCAGAAGGATGCATGGGATCTGGTGTTGGAAGTGTCTTGTCTGGATTGGTTCTAGGTCTACCACGTGTGGGCTAGCTAGCTATTTAATGTTTTTGTGCCCTATTTTCTTCATCTACAAAATGATATAATAACTGCCTCAAAGTATTGTTTCCAAAGATGACAATAAAGCCAATAGCATTCCAAGAGGCTTATTGTTGTTCAGCAGCTAAGCTGTGTCTGACTCTTTGAGACCCCGTGGATGGCAGCACACCAGGCTTCCTTGTCCTTCACCATCTCCCAGAGCTTGCTTAAACTCCACCCATCAAGTTGGTGATGCCATCCAAACACCTCACCCTCTGTCATCCCCTTCTCCTCCTGGCCTCAATCTTTCCCAGCACCAGTGTCTTTTCCAGTGAGTCAGCTCTTCGCATCAGGTGGCCAAAGTATTGGAGCTTCAGCTTCAGCATCAGTCCTTCCAGTGAACACTCAGGGTTGATTTCCTTTAGGATTGACTGGTTTGATCTTGCTGTCTCAGAGGCTTACATGAAGTTAATGTGGCTCAAAATAGCCTTATGAGAGTGTGTCAAGGCTCCCTTACCAAAGCTCTTGGAGCCAGATAAGCTTTGAAATTCAGAATTCAGCATATGAACATATATCCTAGAACCCCTCTCAGGATTCTGGGGAGTCCCCTGGACTCAGTCACAATATTTCTACATCAAAATTAGGAAGATTTATACTAAGTGGGATAAAGTTCATAAAAAGCCTCATTTTAGAACTGCAGACAAAGGACTGCATCCCAGAGAAATCAAGCAACTTGCTCAAGATCACAGCCTAGGATGTGAGCCCCAAAGACTCATGCCAAAGCCTCTGCTCTAACCACTACACAGTGCTGCCCCCAACAATGAAACCCTCTCACCAGAATGAATGAAGGAAATTAGAGGCTTGTATCTGATTCATATACAGATATGGTGGGTGAGAGCTGTATTTTGTCATTATAAAAAATAAATTTATATAATTTCTCCAGAAACAAAATTGAAAATATGGTCACATTTGAAACAGTGATGCTATAAAATAGCAGCCTACAAAAAATAATAGCTGCCATTTCTTGAAAATGTATTGGGTAGTTTACATATATTCATCTCATCTAACCCCTATAAGAGCCCTAAGAGACAGATTTTATTAGTACCACCTATTCTGTAGATGAGATTAAGTAACTTACACAAGGTCACCCTTAAAATAAGGAGCTGGTAGCAGATCCAGTCTGGGTCTGCTGCAGCCTGCGCCCCTTCCACTATACCATCCTCCTGCCAAAGGACAGGTGGATGCCACCAACCAGCATTGTATGGTTCACCCAAGGTCATGGGAGAGACAGCCCAGAGCGCCAGTTAACTTGACCTTGCTACTTCAGAAGGCCTTGCAGCAAGTGACTTCTACTTTGGAAAGCTCCACGACTCAATATCATTTCTTTTTTGCTGCCCACTCTTGCCACTCAGAAAAGAACAGTACCCAGCATTCACTAGAAGATGCAAGGGAATTGATTGCAAAGAAAATGTTATCTTATTCCAGTCCTGTCCATAGCGGTGTACCATTCTATATTTAGATAAGTGCTCTGTACAGGCAGCCAAAGAGGCAATAAAAACAAGCTAAAAGGGTACTAGGCTCATGCCAGGAAACACTAAGAACTTGCAAGGTCTTATTCTTTGCCCAAAGATGATTATTTAAAAAAAAACAAGAGACAATAAAAACAAGCAGTCTCTGCAAACACACAGTGCTTTACAGTCTGGAACACCTCATAGACCCAGGGCAGCTGAGGACTCAGGAGGGTAAGCAGGGTCTTTGTCTCTTTTTACAGAATTGAGGCCCTAAGGAAGGAACTTCAGCAGGTCTCAGCCTGAACTACTTGTGAAGTCAGGGAAGAATTTGATAGGGAAGTTGTGGGCTGGGTGGAGGGGTCCCCCAGTGCCCTGGGTATCAGCTGCAGCTCCACAGACCAAACCTGAATTCTAGTATTTCAAAAAGGGAAAGAAGAGTATGAAAGACTACTGAGGTTCATTCATTCATGGGTCTGAGAGCTTAAAGGATAACCAAGGTTCAAGCTTCCCAGACCCCTTGAGAGCCCCTTCTCTCAGAGAACCCCTTCCCCTAGAAGGTTGTAATTCCTTCATTATTTATGCATGCATGCTAAATTGCTTCAGTCTTGTCTCTTTACAATGCTATGGACTATGGAGCCCATCAGGCTCCTCTGTCCGTGGCATTCTCCAGGCAAGAATACTGGATGGGTTGCCATACTCTTCTTCAAGGAATCTTCCCAATCCAGGGATCGAACCCACATCTCTCATGTCTCCTGCATTGGCAGGCAGGTTCTTTATAACTAGCATAACGTGGAAAGCCCCAATATTCATAGCCACAGATATTCCCATGATTAACTGTGTCGACTACAGTTATTTACATATGTTTTATCCTTTTTAGTAAACTGCACACTTTTTGAGGGCAAATAACAGTCGCTAGTTATTTTGTAGCCTCTATAGAAGCTTGCATGGCATCTATTAAATTTAGATTTTTAAATGCATCTCTTGCTCAAAGTCTTTTTTCAGTTGTATCTTCTACTCATTGGAGCCAAAGAGTAGCTTTCTCTTCCAGTTCTATTAAGCAAAAAATTTCTGGACTCCATCTGCTCCCTTTCATTTCTGCTGTCATACACAAACCAGTTTTTATCTGAGATCTCTGTCTTGTTCAGTTCAGTTAAGTTGAGTTCAGTCGCTCAGTCATGTCTGACTGTTTGCGACCCCATGAATTGTAGCACGCCAGGCCTCCCTGTCCATCACCAACTCCCGGAGTTTACCCAAACTCATGCCCATCGAGTTGGTGATGCCATCCAGGCATCTCATCCTCTATCGTCCCCTTCTCCTCCTGTCCCCAATCCCTCCCAGCATCAGGATCTTTTCCAACGAGTCAACTCTTCGCATGAGGTGGCCAAAGTACTGGAGTTTCAGCTTCAGCATCAGTCCTCCCAATGAACACCCAGGACTGATCTCCTTTAGGATGGACTGGTTGGATCTACTTGCAGTCCAAGGGACTCTCAAGAGTCTTCTCCAACACCACAGTTCAAAAGCATCAATTCTTCAGCACTCAGCTTTCTTCACCATCCAACTCTCACATCCATGCATGACCACTGGAAAAACCATAGCTTTGACTAGACGGACCTTTGTTGGCAAAGTAATGTCTCTGATTTTTAATATGCTATCTAGGTTGGTCATCACTTTCCTTCCAAGGAGTTAAGTGTCTTTTAATTTCATGGCTGCAATCACCATCTGCAGTGATTTTGGAGCCCAAAAAAATAAAGTCTGACACTGTTTCCACTGTTTCCCCATCTATTTCCCATGAAGTGATGGGACCAGATGCCATGAACTTAGTTTTCTGAATGTTGAGCTTTAAGCCAACTTTTTCACTCTCCTCTTTCACTTTCATCAAGAGGCTTTTTAGTTCCTCTTCACTTTCTGCCATAAGGGTGGTGTCATCTGCATATCTGAGGTTATTGATATTTCTCCCAGCAATCTTGATTCCAGCTTGTGCTTCTTCCAGCCCAGCATTTCTCATGATGTACTCTGCATATAAGTTAAATAAGCAGGGTTATACCTTCTTAAATGCAGTGAGTGATAAACAATCTCTCCCTTGGAGACAAAGGCTTATCAGGCACTTGGCCTGACTTTTAAATTATTAGTAACAACAGATTTACCAAATGCTTTGCCATCACCTCCACTGGTCTCCAGCTTCCCAGCCTTCCACACCAGTGCCTGTGCCACCCACCCTCCAACTGCTGAGTTGATGCAACATATTTTAGGTTTTTCTTACATTCAGCTTCACTTCAGAGTGCCCATTCCTAAATTCAGAAGAGTAATTAACACACGCTGCCATAATATATAAACCCCAGAGTCTCAGGGACTCAGTACAAATTAAGGTTGTTTCTTCCTTATATAATCCAATGCAGATGTTGCTGAGTGAGAGACGGCTTTCCTCCAGGTAGTAATTTAAGGACTTGAGGCCCCATCTAGCTTGTGCTCCCACCATCTCCTAGAGTCCCTTTGTCTTCTGCCTCCATCCAGTGGAAGGGGAAAGAGAGATGGAGAAGAGACACTCTCTTCTAAAATCCTTGCCCCAGGAGTGACACACAGCACTTGCAATTCATTGTTTCCAGGCCATATGTCCACACTGAGATGCAAGAAAAGCCTGGTGTTTCTGCCACCAGTGTCTAATAATAATAGCTAGAATATGTTATTCATCTTCATTTGACAAATCATGTACTTTATTTCATATCATCTATCTAATCAAATTATCAATCAATTTATTGATCTAAACAACAGCCTAAAAAGTAGGAATTATTGCCATTTTTAGAATTGAAAAAAGCACATAAATATGTATATCAATCTCTAAACCTCAGTGACTATATAAATATACATACATACATACATACATATATATATATATATGTATGTATATGTATATACACACATACTGGGACTCAGAGATGTTAAATAACTTTAACCTAAGTGGCAGATCAAGATTTGAACTCAGATTTGTATGACACTCAAGCCGCTTCTTCCTCTTTTGTACCATGCAGCAAGAAATAGCCCGCTTTGAGACTGGTGGGTGGGAAGGATTAGGGACAATGACTCAAGCTGGATTCTTGAAAAATAAGTATCTGACAAGTCAGAGACGTATGCAGGCTGGAGAACGACGTTCCTGCTTGTAGCAATGATATATACAAAGGCAGTGAATCCTGAATGAACACAGGATGCCTAAGGAAGATTTATTTTAGAAATAATTATGGTCTTCAGATAGTATTTATCCAAGAGTTTTAGGATTACCAAAATCAAGTCCTAAACCTCAGCTGTCTTTCTCCAAAACATCCCTGAAGGAGCTGTGTACCTCCAGAACAACAGTAAAAGAAAGCAAAGGAAGGTTCCAGTCTCAGCTAACTCCAGGCTCTCAACCCAGTGCAGGGCCTTTGTAAGCTGGTTTGAGGCACCTGCATGAGTCTGAAGGCTTAGAAAGGGAACACTTTTTCTCCCCAAAAGTCCAAAGTCAACTTCAAGATTTCACCACACCTCACCTGCCATAACAGCTTTCCCAGGTGGTGCTAGTGGTAAAGAACCCACTTGCCAATGCAGGAGATGCAAGAGATGTGGATTTGACCCCTGGGTCAGGAAGACCCCCTGGAGGAGGAAATGGCAACCCACTCCAGTATTCTTGCCTGGAAAATTCCATGGACAGAGGAACCTGGCAGGCTACAGTACATGGGATTGTAAAGAGTCAGACATGATTGAAGCAACTGAGCCTGCACATACACACCTGCCATAAATAAAGACAAAAACCCAAACAGATGAGGCTTCATGATGCAAGATACGAGCAAAAGGTTAGCTGTGTGTGTCCTAAGCTGGAAAGCCCTGAATTTCCTCTCCTTCAGGCCACACAGAAGCAGAAAGGAGAGCTAGATTTAACAACTGCTTCTGCATAACAGGTGAAGACGTACAGGAGAGCACCAGAGAGAATCCAATCTTTATTCAAATCAAATTCAAATCTTTATTTTAAATAAACTGTATGGAGGTGTAATTTACATAAAATAATATATACCTATTTGAAGTGTAAGTGTGGTGAGTTTTGAAACTATAATCACACATGTAACCACTGCAAATATCAAGCTAAAAACCGTTTCCATCATCCCTCCTGAAAATTTCTTAATGCTCTTTTGTATTCCATGCGCCCTATGAGAGGTGCCAGGGCTTCCCTGGTGGCTCAGACGGTAAAGAATCCATCTGCAATACAGGAGACCTGGCTTCAATCCCTAGGTTGGGAAGAGCCCCTGGAGAAGGGAATGGCTACCCACTCCAGTATTATGGCCTGGAGAATTCCACGGACAGCAGAGCCTGGCAGGCTACATACAGTTCACGGAGTTGCAGAGTCGGACATGACTGAGCGACTTTCACTTTCACTTTTCACTGTCAGAAGCCCCAGGCAATCATTGATGGGTTTTCTGTCCCTATACATTAGATTTGCCTCTTCTAGAGTTTCATAGGAATTGAATCATATAGTATGAACTCTTTGGACTCTGACTTCTCTTGTTTAACAGAATGTTTTATGAATCATATATATATACATGAAAGTGTTAGCTGCTCAGTCATATCTGACTCCTTTGTGACCTCATGGACTGTAACCCACCAGGCTCCTCTGTTCATGGAATTCTCCAGGCAAGAATACTGGAGTGGGTTGTCATGCTCTCCTCCAGGGGGGTCTTCCCAACCCAAGGATTGAACCTAGGTCTCCTGAGTTGGCAGACAGATTGTTTACCATTTGAGCCACCAGGGAAGCCTACATATATATATATGTATACCAGTAGTTTGTTCCTTTTTAATGTTGAGTATCCAGTCACCTACTGATGGACATCTAAACTGTTTCCAGTTTTGGCTATCATGAAAAAAGCTGCTATGAACATTTGTGTGCAATTCTTCATGTGAACATTGTCCACAATCTTTTAATGAATAGTCCATGATCTTTTAATGCACCTATTGGCAAACATGGTCCAGTGTCTTAGAATCTTTAGCAACTCTGCCCCATAGGATAAGAAAGAAAGAAGGGGAATGAGGAATATGATGAGAGAAACTGTGCTTCTCTTCTGTAAATCTAAGACATATGGCTTCATAAAATCCATGGGTAATGCATATTACACTCATTTTATCCCATGTATTTCTCTATTTTCCCTCATTAGTTTTCTTCCAGTACTTTTTCTTACCTCATTCTTCATCCAGTTTAGACTTATATATATTTAGAGCCTTGAGCATTGGAAAGAGTGTTTTTTTCATCATGAGAATTACTACCTTCTTGAAATGACTTTGATGTTTTATTCTGCTGTGAATGCAGGGTCTACTTTAAATAATCTGTGAGGTTATTAGAAGAGTCATCACCAAGATGTGGCCAAGTGCATCTTGGCTATTCCTCTCCTGCCTCAATTGTGAGGCCTGAATCTGCCAGAGGAATATGCTGTTTTCTGTGTGGTCTGTTGTTTTAGGTCCCTGAAAGCCTGAAGGGTTTTCAGTACCTCACACAGTTCTGTTCAGTTTCCAGAAATAAGATTCATCAATATATAGGGTCTGACCCATTATACTTTCTCTTAGAAAATAAAAACAAAAAAGCAAACACATAAAAGCAACCCACACAAAGCTAGTGGTTACAGTAGGAAACATAAATAGAAAAACACAATTAAGCCTGATACAGAAGGACACAAATAAGGCATTCGGACTAATGACAACTGCTGGCGGATTAGGGGTTGGTTAAAGCCTGCAGACATGTTTTATTTGGGTTTTGGTTTTTAAATATAATTTACCCAGCATTTAACAGTGTGAAAACTTCACCAAAAAATTCACACACACACAAAAAATAAGAATATCTGGCAACCAGGCCCACGTTGCCACCTCACAAAAAAGTCCGGGAGCTGAGAGGCAACTGCTTCCTTTGGCCAAATGTATCACTCTCTGCACTGGTTTGGCTCCTGCTCACTGCCTACCTTGTAAGTATTTTGTGTTTCAACTCTGGCATCAAGGCATCACATCTAGTGATGGAAAGAAGTGGCCGGACACACTGCACCGACAGGATACCTGCCATGAGAGGTGGAGACGATGTCCAAGATAAACAACCACACTCCAGACAAGGATTCTTAACTTAGTATCTTATCCAACACTTTCCTTCTCCTCCCCCTCAAAGGGACAGTACAGTATTCAGGCTGAGGGGTTCCTGCCCCTCTAAGATGCCCACTTGGTGTGGCTCCTATGGCATCTCTCTTGTTCTCAAGTGACCGGGTCATTGGGCCAGGAAAGCAGGCACCCCCAGGCCTGTTTCTGAAGGGGCTCTCTGCTCCTTCCTCTTCAGCTTATTATGCTTCCACCGTAAGCAACCAAGAAAACTGGAACTCTCCACAGTGTTTCCCGGTGGTGTTACATGGAAGAAGGTCTGTGATGATTCTACTTGCTGTCAGTTTTCTCTGCTAAGCTCCAGATTCACCCATCCAACTGTCCACAGCTATCTCCACTTCTGTCTCCACAATTACCTCAATCAAACGTTTCCAAATCTACATCTGTGTTCTTCCCTTACCATCCTCCCGGGACAAAATATGTTCTGTGTCCAGTGTTTCTTTCTTATATCCTCTCAATCACCCAAGCCAGAAACCTTGGAATCATTCTAGCTTTTCTCTCTTCTGATCTCATCTCTTCTGACTACTTTTCCACATTCAAGCAATTACTGAACCAAGAACAAACCACCTCCTCACTGTGTGTAAGATTAAGCCACTCAAGATGGCTGTTTCCAAGATGGCTGCTCTTTGTTCATCCCCTGCCCGACCAGCCCCTGCCTCACCTACACCCCACTCACCTGACTGACCTTCCCTCTACATCATGGAGCCTAATCAGTAAATGCCTGTGTACTTGCCCCTGGCCCCAGCTGTTCAAATCTTTAGATCAGAGCTATCTCCACTCTGATAGTTTATCAAAGGAGCAGTCAGGAGGACATCCCTCTTCTGGTTTCTCTGACAATAATGAACCAAACTTAGTTCCCCTTTAACTGGTAATCTCCTCTGCCCCACCATCAGTAAAGACAGCTGTCATGTTCTGCCTACCCTCTGCTGTGGCGCTGGGGTTGGGGGCTGCTCCAGGACCTGGCTTCAGATATATATATATATAAGCTCCCCCATCTGTTACACCACTGATGTCTCTGTCACTGACTCTGGGCTCTCTCTTTGGTCATAAGGCTGGGCAAGCGTCAGGTTTGCAGGCCTGCACAGTCCAGGCCTGCACGGCACACCCTGACATTATCTTTTTCATATTCCTTCTTCTACATCATTTGTGTAACCAACCTAGTTCAATCTCTTACACAGAATATTCCAGATGTCTCTCCAAGTGCAGTCTTATCCACTCCATCCCTCTAGGTCCTAAACACTGGCAGTCAGAGTGATTTCTTAAACAGAGGCATGATCCTATTACTCTTCAGTTTTGGTTCTTTATGGGACTTAACTGTTTGCTTTGTAAATTCCACCCAAGGTCCCTGTTTTACTTATCACATCTTCTTACCCTTCATCTTTTCCATCTCATACTCTGCTAAACATCAGGTATGCCCAGTGTCTAACAAAGCAAACTATGTTTATTTTATCACAGTAACAGCCCACTTTAAGTGAAAATTAGAATGTCCATGAACTATCACACACCATTCCTCCTGTGATGGCTTTAAAATATATGAACAAATCCATTGTCACTCCTCCTTTTAAATGCTAGACTCTAATTCCCCTCCCCTGGAGTATGAATTGCACTCAGAGACTAAATAAATAGAATAAAGCAGAAAGATGAGTCACAGTCACCCAGCTGAGCTGCTCCCAAATTTCTGAACCACAGAAACTGTGAGACAATGTTTGTTGTTTTCAGCAACTGAGTTTTGAGATAATCTGTTATATAGCAATAGATAACTAACACTCCACACTCATGCCCTACATACCTCCCCATTTCCACCTGAGGACAGGAACATAAGAAAGAAGTTGCTAAGAGCTCAAACTTAGATTTCACCTACTTAGATATCAAGATTCATTTCAAAACCACCCCCTCTATAAAACTTTTTCTAAGAAACCCCAGTCGATTCCCATATGTCTGTAAAAATTTTTAATTAGAAATGTTTTCATACATTTTGAACTCAGTGTCTTAAGTAAAAACATTTCCTGTTTTAAAATTAACTTTTTAAAATAAAGTTTTTTTCTGATACACACAGTGGAAATTTTGGAACAATCTAAATAAAAAGAAGGGGATTTAAATCACCTGAAATGGGATGTCACTGAGGAAAATACTACTGATATTTTTAATATCCATTTTACATAGTAATATTATTTTGCATAGGCAGTTTTTCATCTTTTTCTCATGCAGTGATCCTGTCTCTCAGTTCCTTACCCTCCTCATATCAACTACAAACTCCATGTTCAGGTTCTAGACCAAACCTTTGCTACTCAAAGTGTGGTCCGTGGACCAGCTGCATCAGCACTGCTTGAAACCTTGTTGAAACTGTAGAATCTAAGATCCTATTATGTCCTCAAGACATTTGCACTTGCAGCTTCCTTTGTTCACAAGGCTAATCTTTATATGACTAATCCTTGCAAGACTCATTCCCTCACTGTCTTCTGGTCTCTGCTCCAATGTTATCTGCGGAGAAAAGCATTCCTGACCTCTCTTTCTAGAGTTGTGTTCCTGTTGCACTCTATCCTTGCACCCTGCTTTACTTTCTTCAGAACATTTGTCACCACTCAACATTATATGTATTCATTTGCTTACTTCCTTTCTCAAATATTTAGGCAACACCCACTATGTGTCAGGCACTGTTCTAAGCTCTGGGGACACAGAGAAAAACAAAATAAAGTCTCTACATCCCCTACACTTATGTAAGCAGGCTCTGCAAATACAATTTGTTAGTCATTATATCATGCTTCCTTACTTATTCATTTTTTCAAGAAGAGTCCCAATCCCTACCATCAACAGAAGGCTACATGCCAGGTCCCATGACTTAAACCCACCCTGAACATTCCAGCTTCTATTTAGAGGGAATTTTTCAATGTGCTTTTATGCTGGGCTGAGCTAAGTATAACCGGGTTGTTTTCAACCCCAGTGAATTATCCCAGTACAGCTTCTCTGCAGTGGAAATTTCCCTTATTTGATGTGAGCTGCCAACTACATAGCTGGTAGTTGTTTCATTCCTGTGCAGTTTATCTGAGTTCAAAGGGTTACCCGAAATGGGACCAAAACATTTTATCATTATCATCATCATCACCAACAGCAGTAGCAGCAGCAACAGCAGCAGCAGGGTTAGGCCTGATAAAATTGTCGAGGGGCCAAGTTTATCTTTAGTGTCCTCCTATGTCCTCTTCCTACCTGAGTGTGCATCTAGGGCCCACTCCTGGGGGACCTGGCTCTCAGCTGACTGTCATGTATTTCCTCCCAAGGTGGCAAATTGCGCATCAATGAGAAGGGCTTAGAGACTGCAAAAGAAGGAGACACTGATAGCTTACCATGTGCCAGGCTTTGCATTTCCCCACATAATCATTTCATCTTGCAAGGAAAATACAACCTAGAAGAACATTTTTTTTTTCAATTATTTTTATTAGTTGGAGGCTAATTACTTCAGAACATTGCAGTGGGTTTTGTCATACATTGACATGAATCAGCCATGGAGTTACATGTATTCCCCATCCCGATCCCCCCTCTCACCTCCCTCTCCACCCGATTCCTCTGGGTCTTCCCAGTGCACCAGGCCCGAGCACTTGTCTCATGTAGAAGAACATATTTTGTCCATCATTTTACAGATGTGAAACTGAGGCTCTAAGAGATTACCTACCTCTCCCATGTCACTCTGGATGGTCTGAAGTCAAAATTCTGTCTTTCAGGCCTTCTGAGCTTCAAAAATTCAAAAGAGTACATGAGTACATTTCAAATGGTTGATTATCAAAGCTCACGATTGGAAGAATTTTTTTTTTTAATACAATGATGAAGATGGGAAGAAAGAAATGAAAGTGTTGATGAAAAGGAAGATCTATACAGCAAGATCCTTTTTCCTGCACCACACAGCTTGTGGGATCTTAGTTCCCTGACCAGGGATCAAACTTGTGCCTCCTGCAGTGGAAGCTCAGAGTCCTAACCACTGGACTGCCAAGAGAAGTCCCAGCAAGATCGCTCAGTTACAGACGGACCAACATTTTAGATAGAATGGATCTCAGATTGTCTGCATCAACCCCTTCACTTTACAGAAGTGGAACAGTAAGAGCTAAAGTGGGTGAACTGTATTCATTTAAATCTAAAGGAATGAGATGAGAACCTATAGTCCAGGAAAAGTACTCACTCCTATGTGACTATATTTACAGCAAACAAGTTTTCCAATGGTCTTACTTGAGATGGAAGGAGAGGTGAACAATTTTTCTCCCATTTATAAAACCACATTGTGCCATCTGTAGTCATCAATAGAAGTATAATCACCATAATTTAATAATTTTGAGTAGGGAATTGCCATTTCTAAGTAGAGTTGCCAAATTTAGCAATGTTTACATGTCTACATTCCCCCAAAAAACTGTTGGATAAATAAAAATGCACAGGTTAGAACAGAAAAGAATGTGTAATAAAATATTAAGTGGATAAATTTTGTTTAGAAACCTCTGTCTTGATTCCTTAAAACTACTAAGGCAAAAGTTCAAAATACAATGGATGTTATAGCATAAGCACATTTAGAAGAGCATGTGGCATCTCTCATGTGGCCCGAGGAACATAGGGCTCCCCTTTCCACACAGGGCTGGCAGGGTAGAGAGGTAGCTTTGTCCCTTAGAATGGCAGGGGCAGGACTGAGTCAGGAGTAGTCCATTTATGAACATTTGAAGGTAATCAAATAAAGCATTTATTGAGCTCTTACTCTGTGTCAAATATTGTTTTACCAATAGGTAGGGTAATGTCTGACTGGTAAGATATGATATACACTAAGAAATCAGTTCTCGTGAGCATAAATATGTATGCCAATGATGATGAACGCTGTCTGTTGACGACTGTAGCAGGATAATATTTTGATGTATTAACTGAAATGTTTTCCCTTCTCTGTAGTTCCCGTTACCTGTGAACCTTTCCCCACACCGGTTTTCTTGGCGCACTGCCTTGGGGATGGGATTATACTACAAAACAAAAGAGGCGACTTCTTGCCTTTTGAGTTTTCAAAACCTGAAATCTTGGCAAAAACAATATATTTGGAAGAAAAATAGATAGTATTTTCCTATGCCTAAAATAAGATAAAATGAGGGGAAACACAACTGTTAATGGGGAGAGGTTAATTATTAATAAAACTGTTAATTTGCATTCTGCAAATGCAGAAGAGGTGGACGCTTGAATGGGTCACTGAGCAGAAGCCCATGCTCTGCACCCCCTGCCCTGCCCTCGTCTGGCTGCATCCCTGCTGCAGAGCAGAGACAGGCACCCCAGGGGGAGTCCTCTCTCCAAGATGAGAATCTGTGGACAGCAGCGCTGCATCCCCCACCCCCGACCCTCCACCCACCACCTGCTGCTGCCTCCAGGCTCAGGTGAAACCTCCCAGACCCCAGACCCTTATGGTCATTCACCCAGAATTTTATTTATTATCTTTTTTCAAAAGATTTTGTTGAAGTATAGTTGATTTACAGTGTGTTCATTTGTACTGTACAACAACATGATTCCATTTTACATACACAAGCTGTTCCATTATGACTTATCACAGGATATTGAATACAGTTCCTTGTGCTATATAACACGGCCTTGTCATTTATCCATGCTCTATATAGTAGTTTACATCTGCTAATCCCAAACTCCCATCCATTCCCCCCTGCCCCCACCTCTCTCTTGGCAACCACAAGTCTGAAGAACTTTTGTATGTTAATTGTCCAGAATTTTACTGAGACAGCAGAGAAGAAAGTCCGGCAGGAAAGTGTATCTAGATGAAGGGGAACCAACATGGCCTGCACTTGTCCCCACATGCCATGGAGTCCAGGGTCAGAACCACATATTTTTCCAAGTGCCCAAGAGTTCTGAGAGAGTGATGAGAGGTCTCATGACCAGCGGCTAGGAGGACACAGCGCTGACTGGGGGGGAACAGGGGCGCTGCAGGGTGATACTTAGCTCAGCCAATGCTGGCGTGGACTGATGGGAATCCTGAGGACTGGTGTTTACCCCTAACCTTCTCTCCCTAGCCCAGGCTAATACTACACTCAGAAAGCTTCCTAGGTCTACATGAACACCCCAGGTCTGTGATCCCACTAGATAATTATCCACCCCCCCCAAAAGAAGCCCTGTTTCCTCACAAACCCAACCCTATCCAGGCATCCGTATTTAACCAGTGGCCTTAAGAAATACTCTTGCAGGGTTCAACTCAATCCCCTAAACTGCAGGTGCAAATGCTCCCCCCCACCCCCGCATCATCAGAAGTAAAGACCAGGCAACATAGTCTGTGTAACAGCCCACAGTACACCAGACAAGGGAGAAGAGTAAGGTCTACAGTGATCCTGGGTTCCTGTTACGTAAAAGATCTCCCTTCTGAGCTCAGATGTTAAATTCAGAACCTGAGTACAAGAGTGGGGAAAGTTTGTCTTCCAAACACTCCTCTCCCTCTAAGCCTGTAGATCAGCCCCTTTCCCACCTCTGTGACCCTCTTGTAAACTCCTCTTACTATCTCTCCATTGCAACCTGAAATATTCACATTCAAGGAAAGTGACTCAGAATAGTTCGAGGCTCAACTTCCTCTCCTTCTCCACTCTGACAGCTAACCAGGTGCTAAAATTACCTCCTTGCTATCTCTCCTCTCCTTTTCATTATCTGGGAGTACTCGTCTCTGATTAACCCCTGTCCTCAGTACAGGAATACGGTGGACATGCATTTCCTCTCTTTCTTGAGGTTGATCATGGTCAACCACGTGACTTGCTTTGGCCAATAAAATGTGAGCAGGAAAGACACATGTTTACTCCTGGAAGTTTTGTTTTTGTTTTTTAATTTTTATTTATTTACTTTTGGCTGCGCTTTGTTGCTGCACTCGGGGTTTCTTTAGCTGCGGGGAGCAGGGGTTGCTCTCCAGTTGTGGTTCACTGGTTTCCACTGCAGCGGCTTCTCTTATTGGGGAGCACGGGCCCTAGGGCATATGGGCTAAATAGTTCCTTGGCATGTGGAATCTTCCCAGACCAGGGATTGAACCTGCATCCCTTGCATTGGAAAGAGGATTCTTAACCACTGGACCGTCAGGGAAGTTCTCCTAAAAGCATTCATTGCAATACGTGACACTTTCGTGCTTCCTTCTTCCTGTCATTGAAACCAACATTTCAGCTGTGATAGGCTCTGTGGACCTGATTCCCAGAGTAAGGATGCCACACCTACGTACAGGAGACTTGTAATGTGAGCAAGAAATAAACATTGGTTTAACTAATTCACTGGTTGTAACTGAATCTGTTGGAAATGGTTATCAAGAGCACATGACCCCCAGTTGACCCACAAGCTGGACCAGAGCAGTGGAAGGCTCCTGACCCCTTCCCTGTCCTTTGAAGGCATGCTCTGCCGCAGAGCAAGCAGTTTCAAGGGTGCAGCCTTGAGGTAGTGATGTGTTGTTGAGACCATCTGGACTGAATACATGGCTGAATCCAGTTAAGCACTGGATATAAACTTTTACCATTCTGGAGGGTGTGTGCAGAGATCTGCCTGTCTTGTAGCTGCTCAAGATGAGCCTCATATGCAAGTTTCCTTGCTTATTAAAATTGCCACCTACCCAGCTGAGTGGCCTGCCTCTTTCTTCAGTCTCTCCTCGCCCTCGCTACAGGAGCTAGCTTCATATGTCACCTGGGAAGTTTCCGAGGTTGTGAACCAGCAGCATCAGAATCTTGCCCATCCTGACATACCTGGGCTACTGTTGGTTTTCCGGCTCTCATCACTTCTCATCTGAGCTCTAACACATCCTACTCAAAGTGTGGTCCATAAACAGATCAATTCGCAAAATAGCTCTGGTCTGCAATGAGCATTAGTCGCTCAGTCATGTTTGACATTGTGACCTGATGGACTGTAGCCCACCAGACTCCTCTGGCCAAGGGGATTCTCCAGGCAAGAATACTGGAGTGGGTAGCTTGCCCCTTCACCAGGGTATCTTTCCAACCCAGGAATCAAACCAGGGTCTCCCGCATTGCAGACAGATTCTTTATCAGCTGAACCACCAGGAGCTCTAACACGTGCTACTCAAAGTGTGGTCCAAATACAGAAATCTATCCACAAAATATCTCTGGTCTGTAACGAGTTAAGTACAGAAATTAAACATTTAGAAATTCATATGACAGTTCAATTGATTAACTTTTTCTGTTGATTCTAATAATAAAATAATTGGGCTTATAGTTCCTCAGAATCTTAGCATTGGGTCTTGCCATGGGGTCCTGCAAAAATGCTTGTCAAATTAAATTGGATCAAAGCATCATGATCAAGAATAGAATTACAGTAGGATTTCAAGAAATAGCAAGCATATCTCGGGGACATCTAGGGTGCCAGACCCTTCCTCCCTCATTGAGGGTGAAAACATCATTTAGACATTCCCTGAGTCTACTCTTTGTCCCAGCACAAAATTTAGTTCCAACAAGCAAAGAACCTTTCTGAGTTCTTTCTCATTAAACCTTCAATATTGTTTAGGTTTGCCTACATAAAAGCATGGATATGAATGTATTTATTCTTTGGGATAAAACTTTATAAATACATTGCCTATGCATCAGTTCAGTTCAGTGGCTCAGTTGCATCCAACTCTTTGCGACCCCGTGGACTGCAGCACGCCAGGCCTCCCTGTCTATCAACAACTCCAGGAGCTTGCTCAAACTCATGTCCATCGAGTCGGTGATACCATCCAACAATAAAAGCATCATCTAGCTTTTATTACTTTATACATATACATACATTTACTTTTATACATGAAGTAATAAAAGCAAGTAAATGGGGCTTCCCAGGTGGCGCTAGTGGTAAAGAACCCACCCGCCAAAGCAGGAGACGTAAGAGACATGGGTTCGAACCCTGGGTCGGGAAGATCCCCTGGAGGAGGGCATGGCAACCCACTCCGGTATTCATGCCTGGAGAATCTCACGGACAGAGGAGTCTGGAGCGCTCCAGTCTGTAAGGTCTCAAAGGGTCAGACACGACTGAAGCGACTTAGCATAGCACAGCAAGTAAATAACATCAGCTCTGCTGTGAGAATCAACATGAACAGCACTGAAGCTCTTGGTGGTGAATAAAAGACTACAATTAATGCTTAGCATTTATGTGTAATACTGCCTTGTAACATTCTCAAATTACCTGTACACATAGGTTTTTCTCCTTGTAAGTAAGACAAAATGTCTTTGAGTAGTGCCCTGGGTAATGTTTCTCTGTATCCTGTCCAATGTTCAGTCCTTTGGGACAAATAATAAACATGCAATGATTTTCTGAAAACTGTTCAGTTTACCAAAATTTGTGGAATCCCTTCACCATTAAGTAAATTGCATAAACTTCATATGCTGTATGATAGGTATTCCTCACTCACACTGGCAACACTCTTTAGTTTCAGACAGGAGAGTTGTAATATGCTATCTGCGCTCCTTAAGAGCACAGATCATATCTCACTAATCTTTGTTACCTCAGCTCCTACCATAGTCATCTAAGCACAGAGAAGCCCAATTAGTGTCTGAAGATAAATCAATATGTTAATAAATTAATAAACTTTAATTAAATAGCTCCCTAATACTACCTCCATTTAGTATCCTGAAATCTAAAACACCAATCTTTGTTTGATTTTAGTTAAAATTTTTTTTTTTTTAATCTTCCAGAATCATCTAAACATTTTAAAAGTAGACCCATCCAATAAGTCATGTGATTTCCGCATCTTCTTCCCTTGTGAACCTGAGCAAGCTCTTATTCAAAGATCATTAAGGGGATTAAGCTGCAGGAGTGAGGGTGGTAAGGAACGGACAGCTCTTGGTCTGGAAGGAGGGAAAATTGTACTAATTGTTCAGAGAATACAACATTATTCCGAACATGTAAACAGTCAAGGTAACATACTGCAGATGAATAAAGAGCTTCTGTCTAGAAGAACTATAAACTTTGGCAGGAACCACGGTGCTGCTGCCGTGAAAGCCCTCCTGCTGGGGCTGCAATGGAAAAAGTGACCTCAGAGAGGAATTCAGAACTGAAACGCTCGGAGAGAGAAGATGAAACACCATGAAGTTTTGATTAAGTCACTTGGTTCCAGGCATATAAAAGTGTAAAGCTGTTTCAGCTTTTTTAAAAACTGCAGATTCCATGAACTTTGTGGATGACTATTCTATTCTAGTTGTAGCTTAGAATTACGAAGTGCCTCCACCCTCTGTTCTTCATGAGAGACACGCGGTGTTTAAGACCGCATTCTCCTAGACAGCCCAGGTAAGGAAGCAAAGTAAGTTCAGTCTGGAGTCGCTGGACCTAGATCACTCAGTGTTCTGAGCTGTCCCAGCATAGAAGGTGCACTGAGGGGGGACCCCAAAATACAAAGGCAAAGACAGTACTAGAGGGAAACCATCGCACACCCTTCCCTTAGGTGAGTGTTTTAGAGCTGGTGTCTCTTGCTACCTGATCTGCTCTTGAAATTTTATTTAACATATTAGGCTTCTGCATGGAAAAAATGAAATGCATCATGACATATGAGTATGAACAAAACCATATTCTAGGGAAAAAAAAAAAAAAACCACCCACCCACTCTTGCCCCAAGCAAGCTTTTAAATATAGATTTATATTTCCAGTAATGCATGAATCAAGTCACATATTTAATGTCAGTAGAGTGTAATTTTGGAGTCATACCAGAAAGAAAGAGTGGCGGGGGGGAAGTGTGAGGACATAAAACTTATTTATATTTTTATTTATCTTATTTCCACTGATTGAAAATAAATTTTCAGGAGTACCACTTCTCAACTTAATTCATTTCTAAAGTCTGAAAATTTTGTGCTTATTTAGCAGTGCCCTCTGGTGTCCAAATTGATCATTTCAGTTTGCCTTCAGGCAAAAAGTAAACCATTATACAACTAAACAAATCTACAATTAGCATTCGTTTATTCACCAAATATTTATTGAGTGCTCAGTCTATGCCAGTTTGTGAAAGGTGATGAGATACACAGATGTATTTAAAAAAAAAAAAAGACATGGTTTGTTATCACTTATATGTGGAATCTAAAAATAAAACAAACTAGTGAATATACCCAAGTAGAAACAGACTCAGAGATACAGAGAACAAATTGAGGTTACCAGTATGGAGGAGGGAGTGGGAGGGGCAAAACAGGAGTAGGGGATTAAGAGACACAAACTACTATGTGTAAAATAAGCAACAGAATACACTATACAGCACAGGGAAATACACCATTATGCTGTAGTAACTTTAAATGGAGGAGAATCTACAAAAATATTGAATCACTATGTTATATATCTGAAACTAATATTGCAAATCAACTATATTTTAAAAAATTTTAAGGACACAGTTCTTTATTCTGTTCTTAAAGAGCCCATTGTCTAACAAGAGAAGTAGATGTAAATGCAATTATCTAATACAAGATTAATTACTTGATCATACAAAAGAAATCAGTTTACCTATTTTTCACTAAAATGAGACCAACAGAGTTGAGTTGTCTGCATTTTCAAACTGTTCTGGACCATTCTTCACAAGAGCAGGTATCTGGCTGTCCTGTGATGGAGCAACTTCCGTCAAGTACACAGGGAACATTACGAAAGAGAGTAACGTTCCAGAACATACTGGGAGATTGAGACCTAGTTTTGGAGCTTTCTCACAGAAAGCTCCTTTCACAGTCAACCCCAAGGCGCTTCTGGTCTTATAGTTACCTAGGGGCCCACCGGTCACCAGGCCCGACACATAAATTTAATGTTCGTTTAGCCTTATATATCTTTCTGAAAATAGACTGTTTTCTAACACTGCAATGAAAAGCCTCAAAAGGAATCAAATGGCAGAGACCCTAAGAACTGATAAGTCTGCAAATTTCCACCTGGTGTCACAGAAGCACACTTTGTTCTGAATCTGTAGATCTTCAAGGCCTTCTGGGGAAGCAGAGGAGCCTGAAGGAGTGACCAAGACCTTCCATCAAAAAGAAAAGTCAAATTCAACTGACATCAAAGGAAAGGAGTCAGGAACTAGTATAGCTCAAGTATGATGCTTTAAACAATTTTCCTTCTTTTGGCCATGTTTCCATTCTTGTTACTACTGTCTTCTAGTGTAATAAGCCTTGGTTTGCTTCTCACCAACAGAAAATGGCAAAGGTGACAGGACATACATGACTACATTATGTAAGATTATGAGGTCCACCTTGCTGACTCTCTCCTTGTCACTGGCTTTGAGCAAACAACCAGCTATGCTGGAAAGGCTCATGTGGCAAAGAGGGTGGCCTCTTGTTGACAGCCCACTAAACTGAGGTCCTCAGTGCAAGGGCCCACAGAGAATAAAAAGCTGCTACCAACCACATGAGTGAGGAAGGAGACCTTTCCCCAAAAAAGCCTCAGATGGGACTATAGCCCCAACGGCAGCCTTACAAAGGACCCAACTTTGAGATAGTAAATGTGTTGTATTTTTAAGTTGCTAAGTTTGTGGTAATATTAGTATACAAAAATAGATAACAAATACAGATCTCAGGACACATTTTTTTACTTTAAAACATTTTTATTATAAAAGTAATACCAACAAAGAAAAAGTAAAATCTTAAAGAAAGACAAAGCCATTCATTTACTGCCCTGCCCTCCTATTATAACCACAGTTAGGAATTTATTTTGTCCTTTTTTTATTATATACTTGGTGTGTTATTCACAGCCATAATCATATCCATTCATACACTTTGTATCTTGCTTTTTTCTTTTTACTAAGCATTTTTTCATGTTTTACAATATTCTCATTTCTAATTTTTAATGGGTACATAACACAACATTCATTACTTTTGTATGTTTATTGACTATTTCCCCAGACCAGGTGTTGGCAAACTATGGCCCTGCATTTGTAAATAAAGTTTTATTGGAATATAGGCATATCCATTCATTTATATACTGTCTACAATTATTTTTATTCTACAAACAAGATAGCTGAGAAGTTGTGAGAAAACCTATATGGCCTGAAAAACCTAAAATAGTTCCTTTCTGGCCCTTTCTGGAAAAATTTTTCTGACTCTTGCCTTAACTTTCAAAACACCTTTCTAGGTAACAATTAAGAAAAAGTGGAAAAACTAGGTCTACTGAAGAAAGATGTTTTTAAGGTTCACACTGTCCACTACTATTAATATCTCTCCTACAATATTCTAGCTATGTACAGTATGGTGGTAGTAAGTAAGAATGGGAGGGAAAAAAAAAAGGCCCAGTGCTCTTGTAGGTAACACTTCTCTGGTCCCTATTAATCTAGACATGCAATTTTATACACTGGATGAGCATATTTTTAATTTTGATTTAACCATAGAAGGAAGTAACATTAATTGTGTCATGAAAACCAATCAAAAGAACACCTTCTACCGGGGATGAAAAAGCAGACTAAAGTAAATTCTCCATTTCTGCAGACTAGCTGTAGTGACCAAAAGACTGAGAGAGCTGAGTAAGGGAAAGAGATGGTGGTCTCAAGAATTTCCTATCCTTCTGAACACACCACAGGCATAAACCTGCATATGACTATAATCAAACTGTCTCCAAGTGAGAAAGTTCTAGAGCAACTATCTTATTATTTTTTAAGAAAATAAATTCTTCTATATGGGAAAGTTTTATTCTTCAAAAAAGAAAACTTCTGGAATGGGATCAGCTAAGTCAGCCCTGACTATCTCTGAGATAAAAGATGAACCAGGCTGATGGTTCTTAAGCCAGTCTTGTGTGAACAAAGTAAACATCGGGAAGTATAGGTGTCATCTTCTAAGGGAAATATTCTGCAACATAAAAAAAAGAAAAAGATTAGGATGGACCTTTTCCCCAAAAGATAATGTAATTTAAAGCAAAACTTGAAAGATATTTATTATGATTATCTCAATTATGCTAACAATGCATGTAAAGAAATCATATAAAACACATTTATGTATTAAATTGTTCCTGTCAAAATGCCAACCAATTTAACATTTCCTTAAATGTTCTTTTGGTTAAAACTATTATAAGCCTTTATATTCCACCCCAGTTACTCATCAAATAATTAAATGTGTTATGACTTCATGAAGTACTCTGGGAAACTATAAAATTTTCTGTAGAGTAAGGAAGTCAAATAATTTTTTGTGAAAACAACTAGGAACATGTTACTTTGAACAGAACATAGCTAGTTTTCTGAGATATGAGACATCAAGTCCTTTTCCCCTTGAATTTTCATATTGCAAAAGAAGCGATGGTTCTGTGAGTGGATGGATTCACACCTAAAATCATGTCATAATTTTCTTCCCTTTTCACTGTTTTACTGATAGTCACCTCCAAACTGACCTGAGGATCTGGCAGCATAAATCCATCAGTGAGTTTGTAGTAGACTATTGTAGAGTCGGACTCCACTATGGCCAAAGTAAACGACATGGGCAAGTCGGGATCACCTTGCAATTTTCGAGATGCCTTCAAGATTTCCCTTATCCTGAAAATAGAGCCATAACACATTCAGGATTCACAGTCACTCAGTTAGTAATATGGTCAAATACTGTAAAATCTTGGAGACAAGGTACATAATAACATTATATCTGTAACGTTAACTCAGGAAATGTCTGAAGGCTCAAATATAAATACTTAAGTTAACTTTTTATACAGAAAATCCCACAAATAAGCATTATTTATTGACTTTCAGTCCTCCTCTTTTATATTCACTCTTCTCTCCTGATCATTATACCTAAGAGAATCAAAACTGTATCTAGGGAACCTACAAAAGGGACACTAACAGTATTTAGTGCGTCTAAATCGGCTAAAAATTTTTATTACTCATCTTCCAAGTTTCCAACTTGGTATCTTACAGCAAAGCAACTGGTATTCAGGTTTGTTTGTTTGTTTGTTTTTTTAATAGACTATAATAAACATTTCCCCATATTTCTACATGGTGCTCAAAATTACAATCTTTATAAGGTTATATAATATTCTATTGATTCACAATTTATCCAATCATTCTCCTATTGCTGTAATGTTCTTTCAGTTTTGTGTGTGTGTGTGTGAGGAGGATGGTGCTAATAAAGATAAACTGTGATAATCATCTTTCTGAAGGTAGTAGTTTCTTTTTAAATAATTCTGCTTGGTCTTTCCAAGTATTAGAATTATTGGATATGAATACAGATATTTCTGTGGCTCTCATGTATCCTGATACTCAATAAAAGCAAAAAGAAAAATACAGAGAGAAAAAATTTTTTTAATAAAATTATATGTCAAGCATCAATGTTATGAAGGATTTTGGTTTGCTTGCTGTGTAAATAATAATCTACTAAATCCAATATCAAGATCTTCAAAGCACTGTTAGTTTTTGCATACCATGAACTAAAAATCGTTATTACCTACCTAACAAAACCTGTGTTCAGTAGTTGAGGAAAATGTAAACTCCAGAGGAGTCTTCTTAAAAGGGCAAATAAAAAATGATCAGCTGTTTTTTTCATTAAGCTAACCAATTTTCTGGAATTAGAAAAAGATTTACTAGCATATTAACATGCTACAACTGAATACATAAATAACACTATACTCTCTTTAGCAAAAGTCTAATTTGTCCCCTTAAATTCTACTCCCAACTCTTAAGTAAAAATTCTTGTGGTGACTCTTCACCCATCCTACTAGCTCTTTAATTTATAAAGCATATAAAAAGAAGTCTCTGCTTTGAAATAGCCTTCCTACAGTAATTATAATACTTTTTAAAAAATCTGTGGAGGAGACAAGATTTTAAAAGTGATTTAAAACAGCAATAAACCTCTGGGAAAGCTGAAACTGAATTGTTCTTGCTAAACTACCATTTAGTCACTGCATAATATGTTCAGAGTGATAACTAGTTTCTTAAAACAGTCACAAAAGGCTGCTTACCTACTACCTATCATTAAATATTCACAAGTATACAATCACATAAGGAGAGAATGAGTTTCTAAGTTTGTCAAACCTCATAGTCAAACCATTTCTAAGATGACCTTGAGAGAGTCAATTCAATAGTATGGTAATACTGGTATTATTGGATAAATAAAATTTTTTCCTGAAAAAAAATCTTAATTCCTTTTCAAGAGTCAGCAAAGCATCATCTTTCCCCAATCCTACAGAGACACCTTGTGCAAACCTACATTACTGTAATCACTACCCTGTACTTAACACACCTAAGTGTCTGTTTCCACTGGCTTGTACCAATTTTGAGGGTCAAAGCTTTCTAAGAAAAAAAATTGTTAATAGTGTGTAGTAGAATGCTTTCAAGTATCTGTAGTAATGTCTTCAAAATATCTGATATTCGCCTGCTTTTTGTTTAACGTGCATGCATGCTAAGTTGCTTCAGTTGTGTCCGACTCTGCAACCCTATGCACTATAGCCTGTCAAGCTCCTCTGTCCATGGGATTCTCCAGGCAAGAATACTGGAGTGGGTTGCCATGCCCTCCTCCAGGGGATCTTTCCAAACCAGGGTTCAAACCCACATCTCTTACGTGTCATCACACATTCAAATTACTTTATCATTTATCTCTACACCAGGGCCTGGCAAACTCTGGTCACCTGTTTTTCTATAGCCCATGAGCTAAGAATGATCTTTATATCTTCAAATGGTACATTTTGAATGGGCATATAAGTACCTACAAAATAGCCTTGATTTTGCCACTCTGCCCACGGAGCCCAACATACTTACTACCTGGTCCTTTAAGAAAAGGTTTGCTGACCCCTACTCTACACTGTGAAAAAAGTTAAGAATAAGAATTGTAAGATATGATCACCAAGGTAATGTTCCTTTTTTTCATTATTACATATTCAAAAGTCAGAGCAGAAGGAGATTTCACTTCTAATTAGGATATAAAAGATCTCAAAAGACCACCATTCCTATGATAATAAAGAGAAAATACCTCATTTGCTTAAAAATATACCATTTTTCTTTAATGCCATAAAAAAGAGGTAAAGTACAAAGAAGTACAAAGGAGCTAAATTCCAATGAGAAATGAGCCCTTCCTGGGTAAACTAGAGACCAAGGCACAGCCACTTCTAACCCTCAAGGGCAACTGCTAAGTCTGGTCACTGTGGCCGGAGGAGTGAGCCAGTCATAGGAAAGTGATTTCACTGGGACCAGGAGAAAACAGCACGACATCTGAAAGCCACGCTTGAACTGATGTGGTGGGTTGGAATCTTAAGGGACATCAGTCCCTCTAGTCCACTAATTCTTACTCATGGGACTTCTGCTGTGTTTAAGCAGCAGCATGAAAAACTGGGGAAGGGACTAGAAAATGGCAGGCAAGCCCTAATCACTAGGCCCTGCTGAGGCGAGAGGCCTGATCCATTCTCAAGACATTTCAAACCAGAACAGAATTGATAACTATAAAGCTGCAACTCAGCTACGATTCCTCTTGATTTCTGATCTGAATGACTAAATAAGACCCTGCCTCTACCTGCCAGACAGAGGAAAGGATGAGCTCTTTGGGGGGCGGAGTGAGGGGGCGGGTAGGTAGCATCCACATCAGTCTATCAACCTCAGTCTCTTCTTCATACACAATGGCCAGCATCCCATGAAAAACTCTAAGCTATGTGAAGGTGGAAAATACATCTAATAATCAACATCAAAAAATCAATACAAGAAGACTATCAGAAAACTAAGGCTGTTGAAAAACTTAGATGCTGGAGTTAAGTAAAGATTCTAAAATAACTACAATAAATATTATGGTATTGAGAAAAAACACAGACAAAATGAGTGATAAGATGAAAAATTTAAGCAAAAGAATGAAAATTCTAAAGAAAATGAACATTCTAGAATCTAAAAATATATTTTCAAAATTATTGACTGGGTTCAATGACAGATTAGACACAACAGAAGAAAGAACTTAATGAACCTAAAAACAGGTCACAAAAAACTTAACTGAAGTGTAATACAAGGAGAACATTTTTTTCTTTAAATAAAACACCAGAGGACTTTAGTGCAGTATCAGTTTAACATACGTGTAAATTACAGAAAGAAAATAAGGAGAGAATAATGTGTATCTTAGTCTGTTCAGGCTGCTATAACAAAATACCACAGTGCATAAACAATAGAAGTTTATATCTCAGGGTTCTGAAAGTTGAAAAGTCCAACATCAAGGCACCAGCTTGGTCTCTTTCAGGTGGAGGTCCTCTTCCTGGTTCACAGCCAGAACCCTCTTACTACGTCTTCACGTGGTGAAAGGAGTAAGAGACCTCTGTGAGGTCTTCTTTAAAGCCACTAATTCCATTTATGAGGGTTCTACCATCATTGATTGCTTAAGCACCTCCAAAGATCTCACCTCCTAATACCATCATCTTCTGGGCTAAGGATTTCACCATATGAAACACAGGGGGCACATTTAGACCAAGCAGTGTAGAAGAAATAGTTCAGACTTTCCCAAAATTGTTGTCTCTGAATGTAAAGTGTCTCTCTTACAGAGAGCATGTAGTTGGATCTTGTTTTTATACCCAGTCTTATAATTCCTGTCCTTTGATTGGAAAGTTTAATCCATTCACATTTAAAATAATATTAATAGTGTTGGATTTATGTATGCCATTTTGCTATTTGTTTTGGGTGGCTCAGCTGGTAAAGAATCTGCCTGCAGTGAAGGAGACCTGGGTTCAATCCCTGGGTTGGTAAGATCCCCTGGAGAAAGGAACAGCTAGCCACTCCAGTATTCTGGCCTGGAGAGAATTCCACAGACTATATAGTCCATGGGGTCGCAAAGAGTTGGACACGACCAAGGGATTTTCACTTTCACTTTCTGTATATCACATGTCTTTTTTTTGTTCCTCTGGTCCTCCTTTACCTCCTCCTTTTGATTAAATTGATATTTCTAGAGTACTATTTTGATTACTTTGTGTTTTTTTTTTAACTATACAGTTGACCCCTGAACAACACAGATTTGAACTCTGCAGGTCTATTTATCTGTGGATTTTTTTTTCAATAAATATGTACTGAACACTGTAGTACTATGATCCCTGATCTATTGAATCTGTGGATACAGAACTGCAGACACAGAGGGTCAGCTATAAAGTTATACTCAGATTTTCAACTATGCAGAGGATTGGCATCCCTAACTCCTGCATTGTTCAAGGGTCAGCTGTACTTTTTTGAGTTCCTTAGTGGTGGTTCTAGAGATCACACTATATGCACCTTAATTTATCACAATTTACTCAGATTAATTCTAAAACAAATATAGAAACTCCAATATAATTTCTTTCCTTTCTCCCTTCTTTGTGCTATTATTGTCATATATATTATGCTTATATATTATAAACTCAGTACAGTGTTATTACTTTATACAATCTTATATCTTTAAAAAAGTTAAGAGGAAAAAGGATAAAAAATATATAACCTACATATTTAATATTTCTGGTATTAATGTTTCTTCAAGTTACTTTTTGATGTCATTTCCTTGCTTCTACACAGCCCCATCCTTTGTGTTAATATTATCATCTGTATTACTTCTTAATACGCTGTAAGTCCGATCTGTTCATTTCTGACAAAGGTACAAAGGCAATTCAATGAAGAAAGTCTTTTTAACAAATGGTGCTATAATCGGAAGACAGTATATCTCTGTCTACAAATAGGATTACTGTAATAATCAATGGGGTGGCATACATGAAAAGACTTTACAAACTGACAAGTAGTCACTGAATACAGTATTTTTATCAACTATCTATACCAGATTTCCTTCTTTGAAAACTGGGACGTAATATGGTAATCACTACCTTCCTCTTAAAAAACAATTTCCACCTATGTTGAATGGTATGACAATTAGCGAGCTTACTGTTCATATCAGAGGTTTACTTTATAAAGAGATATTTGGATGAAGCCACCATAAATATGAATCAGAAGCCTTACTACACAGCACTGATGGGAAGCGACACTCTGAAGCCACTGCAATATGCATAACTTACAAGTAAGCTCCTTTAAATACCCCTAACTGGCAGGGTATGATGAAGATGGGACACAGATGGAAGGGAAAAAAAAAATTAAGATGATTTTTACCTATTTTCTTTTTCTCCCAATATAACATGATTTAAATCAGAAATGTATATGTGTATGTGCATGCATGTGTTTTTTTTCCCCCTAATGCAAACTGCGTGGGAATTCTAGCTCAAATACTGAAATTTAGGATAGAAATTTCCATCTCATTCATATTTGTTTTCAGAGTTCTTTGATATAAATACCAAAACATTTTCAGACTTACTCAAAACACCCATGTGGGAAACCCTCACATTTGAAAATTAGCTCAGAGTTGTAAAGGGGGTATTGTCTTCAGAGTCGAGGGAAATCACTGTCAAAAATGAAATGGAAGTTCCCATCTCAGAGCTCTGTTTATCCTACGTGGAAGTGTGTGGGGGAAAATTACCAATGAATTTTCTCAGTAATAACAGAATTAAATCATTTATCTGCCTCTGTTACTCAAAACACACTTGGGAAGTCTCACAAAGATTCTTGTTCAAGATCTCTTCTAGTCAATGGCAATTTGTAACACATGTTTAAGGTAATGCCATCATCTGTCTATTTGAAATCTGTCTTATTTGTTCCCTTTATGGGGTACTAATAAACTCCTAAAGGTGTTACTTTGTCTTTGAGTCAATAGGCTGTGCTTTCTCAATATAACAACAACAACAGGTTTCAAAGTTCTATTTTAAGAACCACACATGATTGTAAAGATGCTGAGGATCATGAAGCATCATTAAAATACTATAGTCTCATTTAACCTCTAACAAGCTCATAGTTTGAAATCTTAATTTAGAAACCACAGAACAAAGTTTCCTTATATGCATATTTTTTAAAAACTCAGTTCTTTGGAAAGATATTGTAGAGATGTTACATTAGACAGATCTAAAATAATAATTTAGATAATAAAACTCTTCATAGTTCATATCTGATAGAAATTCACATATGTAAAACATAACCTATGCATTAACAATAAGAACTTCAGGTTTTTGAGTTCATTACATTTTAAGGCAAAAATTCCACCTAAGAAAGAGATAAGTCAGTATCATAGTTGTTGATCAACAGTAACAGAATTTGATGTTTATAACAGGTTTTTGTTTCTTATAACTGTTTTGAGAGGACCTCAGCATACTGAAAACAGTGATTCTGAAGTTTAACAAAGCTAACTTGAGAATGTATCTGAGGCAAACACACAGAGAACATTATTTAGCTGCTGCCATCTCTCCAAGCTATTTAAATTCTTTCAATAAATCTTAGCATATATAGTTTTTTTTGGTAAGAACCCTATAATAGAGACTAAGGAATCTCTGGAGATGTGCACAAAGGGCAAAAAAGTTGAAGACAACATTAATTTTAACTTCAACCTTGTTGAACTAGAATGCATCATGGGTTAAAATTATTATTAATTTCACCCCACAGAAGGCAATATATTCTTTTGTCCTCTTCAATGTGGTCAAATTGATACATGCTTCAGTTACATCGATAAAACACATGAACTCCCTGATCTGCCTCATTATGATATATTGAAAGGACACACCATTATGCAACTCTGAAACACAATGCAAGATTAAATTGGTGCCCACGGGGCCTTACTCATCCACAGGCTCAATCCTCAAGGTTTCAAGAATAACAGACCACCCGCTTAGGGATCATGCCAATGCCTTCCTAATAAAAAATCAAGGCGGCTACAGTCTCAAGGGGGTTTACTCAACAATTAAGTGCCTGTGTGGCTATTTGCCCCAGTGGGAAGTTATTCTGCTAAAATAAATTGCAAGTTTGTTTTTTGTTTTTTTTCCTTGAGGGTAAGAGAAAAAAAAAATGGTATGCTAGTTGAAAGAAGCTGCCAGAATGGGTGGTTTCCCCAGAAGCAGATTTCCAGCAGAGGTAGTACAAGGACACACATCCTGATACGCAGGGCAGACAAATGCCAGAAGTCACTTCACGAGTTACTGGACTTCAGGCCTCATATAAAATAATGATCACTTAATGAATTTGTAATAAAGAGTATATACTTTTGGAGAGAGGAAATATTTTTTACAGGGAAATAATAATGGAGTATCCTTCAAAAATATGTAGCACTTCAGAATTAAATCTTATAACTAAGAACATCTTTAAAAATGTTCTAAAGGAGGAATTGTTAGTTCTATTAACCCTTTACTCCACCATTACTATAAGTCTTTCTTCCAAGGCACTTAGGCAAAAGAAGGGTTGAAGTTGGGGGGGGGGGCGTGTTGAGTGGTGAAGAAATGGATGAAAAAGAACTTAACTAAAAGGTAAGGAGCCTATTCATAGAATCAGCAGAGGGACTCTTCAGATCTGTGACTGTTCTCTCCTCGGATACAGACAGTTTTAGTTACCGTATAAAGTGTGGGAAAATCTTGCAAACAGATGAATTTTGTAGACACTCTAGTTTTATAGAAACTCTTGTAAGGTTGCTTGGAGCAACCTTATGTTCTTTAAGCTATTATTCAGCAACTTTCTTTTGCAGAAACTGAGTCATATCCCTCACTCATCCAACAAATACCTATTTAACACCAAATATCAGGTACTAGGTTAGGCACAGGGGAAGTATTAATAGCAATGAACAGAACAAAGTTCCTGTTTCCATCAAGGAAGTGCAGGGAAGACGAAAGTAAATAATATATAATACACGGGGTAGCAATAAATGTGGTAATAAAAGGGGGCCACTTCATAGGTTGCAATAGTACAGAGGGTGAGATGATAGTAGCTTATACCAGAGGGATATGGTATAGCAAAAGAGGGGAGAGATGGTCAGATTTTACATAAACTTTTAAAGGAGAAGTGACAGAATTTGTTAACAAATTAATCTGGAGGTCTGAGAACTGGGTGGATTAAAACTAATCAGAGATTATATAGCAAGGTTAATATATGAAAGTCAGTTGCTTTCCTATATACCAGGAATGAACAAATGGAACTTCAAATGAAAAACAGAGGACCATTTACAATAGCATCCAAAAAGTTAAATACTTTAGGTATAAACTAAGAAAAATATACACAGGATCTGTTTAAGGAAAACTGTAAAACTCTGAGGAAAGAAATCACAGGAGATCTAAATAAATGGAGAAATAGTCCATATCCTTGGATAGGAAGATTCAACATTATTAAGATGCCAATTCTTCCCATTGTGATCTATAAATTAAGCACAGTCCTAATCAAAACTTTCAACTATATACCATTTTGAAAAAGGCAAAGCTACAGAGTTAAGAGTTCAGTGGTAGCCAGCAGTTCAGAGTGGGGCAAACGGATGGCTATATGCAGCACACAGGATTTTTAGGGCAATAAAACTATTGTGTATAACGGTGGATACGTGACATTATGCATGTGTTAAAACCAGTAGACCTGTACAATAAAGAGTGAACCTTAATGAAAAATTATGGACCTTACTTAATAATACTATATCAATATTGGTTCATTAATTATAACAAATGTACCATACTAAAGCAACACAATAATAACTAATAAACACTGTGCTGGACTGAAACTTACGTGGGAAACCTCTGTACTATCTGCTCAAGTTTTCTGTAAATTTAAAATTGTTCTAAAAGATAAAGTATAGATAGATACAAAGTGATAAATATCTCCAAGGTTTCTGGCCTGAGTTTCAGAATGCATAGTGTTGCCATTTATAAAAGAAGGCAAATAAAGAGTTTTTTTTTTTTTAACATGTATCTATTCTTTTTCAAATTCTTTTCCCATTTAAGTTGTTACATAATATCGAGCAGAGTTTCCCATGCTTACAGTAGTAGGTCCTTGTTGGTTATCCAATTGCTACATTCTAACTATACATGAAAGTGTGTACATGTCAATCCCAAACTCCCTGACCATCCCTCCTCACACTTCCCCTCTGGTAACCATAGGTTAATTCTCTAAACTCAAAAGTTTTTGCACAGCAAAGGAAATCATAAACAAACCAAAAAGGCAACCCAGTACACAACAGATGCCTAATAAATGAATGAGCAACCTAAAATATGCTGCACTAATATGCAATTTACTTTTTTATCCTTCCCTTCAAACAAAAAGATGCTTCTTTGACTCTAGATGGTCTATAATTCCATCGATATTCATTTATGTTTATCATATTTAATGCTTCAAGAGAAAGTATAATTATGGATATTCATAAAATTTTTTACTGAAAGTTATACTATTTTAGTACAAGAAAAAGAAATAAAAATTTAATTTTTCCTACACATCTGTGTTTTAAAATACGGATTTTTTCTCTTTCCTTGGAAAAAACACTGGGTACAATGGATTTAAAAATAAACAACTAGTCCATTTTTATTATTTGGGTTACTGCTGTGAGAACACATAAACAGCTAATAAAATATTTTTAAAATAATCATGTCCTTTAAAAAAAGAAAAATTACTCTTTCCAGGCCTTAAAAACTATATTTAAAAGCTACATTAACTCCAACAAAGTAAAAAGAACTGCAGTCAGGAAGAATGTATTCTTTTGAAATACTGAAAACCTTGACAACAACATTATAGGGAACAGGTTAATACAGTTTAATAAGCTAAGCATCAGATTAAAAACTCACAGGATTTCTAGTCTAACTTTGGCTCTGACACTCATTTCTATGTGTAATGAATTTTTTCACTTCTCTTAAAGCATAAATTATATAAAGATCTCGCCAAAAGAGTTCTGATCAAATCAAATGACAAAAGTTATTAGACTTTTAGCCTTATGGCTGCTGAACTAGCAGATGACCAATCTGGTATATGAAATGCTAAAGGCTTTTTTCCCCCCTAATTTCCAGAGTGATGTTCAGGCCAGAAGGTGCTAAGAAAGAGAACATTTGGAAAAACTGCCTTTCAGGTAAACTGGTAGAGAGGTTATCAATCACCATACCTCAAAAGAAACGCCACTAATTTGTGGAAGTGGAGGGATAAAACGGTCATCGGAGAGGTTCCATCCTCACATAAGCTATCCAGTATCCTTCTCTGGCACTGAGAGAAGAAAGTCATTTATAATTTACTCAGGTTTAAAAGGATGAATGATGCATTGGTATTACTAAGCAAGGAACTATAGCCTTTTGTAACAAAAGAGATGTATTGAGCATTTAAAAAAAAACAGTATCTTAACTGTCTCTGGATCTCATAATTATAAAAAATCCTCTGTTCGGCTTTTTAAAAAAACTTATATTAGCACTATTACAGAAGGCTATAAAACTACCTTAATTTTGTTGTAATATACTTCATTCATTCAACAAATATCAACGTCAGGATGGTCCAAAGAAAAGCTAACTAAGCTCTCTCGACACAAATTTGACTTCATTTGCTACTTCAGCTCAGAAAAAGGCCCTTGGCTTTCATTAGGATTCCTCCGGTTATCTTATCTTTAAATTCATCAGATCTCTTTGGCCTCTATGAATTTACTACTATCATAACCTCTACAGTCACTGACCAAAACTGCTACATGAATTCTTAGATTTGCTTTAGCAAGAAACAATCCAAAGTGCTTTACATATGTATATACCATCCAAATATAGAACTTAATATAGTATTTTAAAGTGTAAGCTAAAGATTATTTACATTAGCTTTAGAAAGTATTTTTAGATGAGAGATAAAGTAGTTGTATCCCTCCTGTTGAGAAGCATATTCCCAGTTTCATGTTCCCATCAGCATAATTTACCCACTTGTCATTGGATACAACCTTTTTCCAATTCTATTCTCCTACTGGATATCAGTAATTAGTATGAAATCAGCATTTTCACAAGGGACTAGCATACATAAGACCTTTTAAGACTTAAAAAATATGCCAGAGTGTTTTAACTATGAGTAAATTTTATGTATAAGGCTTCCCAGGTGGCATTAGTGGTAAGGAATCTGCCTGCCAATGCAGGAGTCAGAATGGCTATCACCAAAAAATCCACCACCAACAGAAGCTGGAGAGGGCGTGGAGAAGGGACCCCTCCCGCCCTGTTGGTGGGAATGTAAACTGGTACCGCCACCACGGAGACAGTACGGAGGCTCCTTGTGCTGGGCTGTGCCGGGCTTGGGCGCTCAGCCGTGTCTGGCTCTTTGTGACCCCATGGATTGTACCCTGCCAGGCTCCTCTGTCCAGAGGGATTCTCCAGGCAAGAATACTAGAGTGGGTTGCCATGCCCTCCTTCAGGGGATCTTCCCAACCCAGGGATCAAATCCGGGTCTCCCGCACGGAGCTTCCTTAAAAAACCTAAAAACAGAGCTACCATATGACCCTACAATCCCACTCCTGGGCATACATCTGGAGAAAAACATGATCAGAAAGGATACATGCACGCCAGTGTTCATTGCAGCACTGTTTACAACAGCCAAGACACCGAAGCAACCTAAATGTCTACTGACACAGGAGTGGATAAAGAAGATGTGGTCCATATATACAAGGGAATATTACTCAGCCATTAAAAAGAATGAAATAATGCCATTTGCAGCAACATGGATGGACCTAAAGAGTGTTATACTGAGTGAAGTAAGTCAGACAGAGAAGGAAAAATATTGTATGATAACCCTTATATCTGGAATCTAAAAAGAAATGACACAAATGAACTTACTTACAAAATAGTAAGAGACTCACAGACTTAGAAAACAAACTTATGGTTGCTGGGAGGAAGGGATAGTTAGGGCGTTTGGGAAGGTCATGTACACACTGCTATATTCAACATGAATAACCAACAAGGACCTACTGTATGTGTTTAGTCACTCGGTTGTGTCTGACTCTTTGTGAACCCATGGACTGTAGCCTGCCAGACTCCTCTGTCCATGGGGATTCTCCAGGCAAGAATACTGGAGTGGGTTGCCATGCCCCTCTCCACGGGAACTTCCTGACCCAGGGTTCGAGCCCAGGTCTTCCACATTGCAGGCGGATACTTAACCGTCTGAGCCACTAGGGAAGCCCAATACTGTATAGCACACGGAACTCCACTTAATGTTATGTGTCAGCCTGGATGAGAGTCATGATTCGGGGAGGATGGATACATGCATATGTAGGCTGAGTACCTTTCCTGTTGGTCTGAAACTACCACAACACTGTTAATCGGCTATACTCCAATACAAAACAAAAAGCTTAAAGTTTAAAAAAAAAAGAGAAACACATGTTCTATCCCTGGGTTGGGAAGATCCCCTAGAGTAGGAAATGGCAACCCACTCCAGTATTCTTGCCTGGAAAATTCCATGGACAGAGGAGCCTGGAAGGCAACAGTCCATGGGGCCGCAAGGAATTGGACAGGACTAATGACATGCACACAAATTTTATGTATAACTGCTTTAGAGGAAACAACGATCACAAACTGTACTTTTGCTCAAAATACTGCACTGACTCATTGCTATTCAAACACACATTTGATCTGTGATGGAATCTGTCTGTATTCTTGCCAGAAACTACATACATAAAACCAACAGGGGCCAACCCTGGGAAAATGAGTAGGAAATGGCTAAAAAATCTGTCTGGGCATTCTGAGACACTGATGCAGATATAATATTAAGTGTTGCCTAGAACCGTTACCTTTTAAGGAGTCACCAAATAATTGGGTTGGCCAAAAAGTTCATTGAGGGCTCTCTATTAAATGTTATTGAAAAAAAACATGAATTAACTTTTTGGCCAACCAAAACATATACACCATAAAGTAAATAATGGAAAGAATAAGCTTTTCAAATATATATGCCACTCTCTCACTCAGTAGTCAAGCTGCAAGATAGTTGCTACCATAGTTTTAAGGACTACGATGAGACTATTATCCCTGGGGAAATCGTTCATAACTAAGTTGTAATTAACTATGAAAACGACAGAGTGTGGTCCAGTATTACAAACAACAGATTCTAAAACTTGGGGCTTCAGTAAAGGAAACAGCTAGCAAGCCTTAGGTACACTGTACCCTTTGTGGATAACATGCAAATGCACCCACTGCAACTGCCAACTCCTCTGGCTCTTCGGCTTTGTATACTACCCAAATTCCCTAGTAATAAAAATGTCATTTAAAGTTTGTGAAAAATACAAAACATTTATAAGGAAAAAAGCACCACAATCAAGCAGCTAAGCAGCACAGTCTAGGATAGTGATTTACAGCTTCTGTGCGCAGGTTGACAGTGCAAGTGTGTGGTGATTTATTTCCAACAACAAAGTTGGCAGGCTGTATTTTAATGTAAAATTAACATTCCCCATAATATATCACCATTCTCACCTACTCACATTCTACTATGCTTTCTTGGGTGAGAGTCAAAGCAGGGAGTCAACACAAAGAGGTCCTGGGAACAATATATAAACAAAAGCTCTAGTATATCTATACTGCAGTTCAAGGAAAGTGGACTAGAATCATGGGTCAGGAAAACAATAAAGGTTAAATAAAAGTTAAAACAAAGGTTAAAACCACCACTTAATGCGTAGTCACAACTAGGCATTAAGCATTAGTAGCTACTAAGATCACACAGAGAGGAAACCAGACATTACCTGTCTCCTGATGAAAGAATGGACTATCAGCTAGAGTCTTACTAATGTGATCCAATTGCATCTAACCAAGCTGCTGGTTTCAGCAGCCAATTTGCAGAAAATACAGGACAGGGAAACCTGCTGAAATGCACCATGAGTAATTGACAAACCCATACTATGGGAGAGTATGTATGTCAAACAGCCTAGGTTCTTTAACAGAAAAATTGTGAGGAAAAGAGAAGGATAGAGGCAGGACCCACACATCAGGAGGTGGTAAACCACTAGTCTATGGGTCAATCTGGATGCCCTCTGTTCTTGTAAATAAAGTTATAAGAACACAGCCACACCCATCTGTTTATATATTTGTCTAGGGCTGCTTTCCCCTTAATGTGACAGAGCTAAGGGGTTGCAACAGAGACCAAACAGCCACCAAATCTCAAAATATTTACTGTTTAGAGCTTTATGGATAGTTTGTTGATCTCTGCTGCAGATTAAGAGAGATTTACAGGATATAACCAAAAACATTTTTTAATGAGCAAAATTTATGAGATACAAATAAGGAACTGTTTTATTTGTAGAAATTAAATTGATTTTAAAATGTATATAAAAAATAAAAGGGCATTACATGCCTCCTGATAAAAGAACAGGCCACCAGCTATAGTCTTACTAATATGATAATAATTGAAGCCTTGATTCCAGCTGCCAATTTGCAGAAAATACAGAGGACAGGGAAACATTAAAATGCACCATGAGTACATCATACGAGAGTATACCAAAATAAAAGTTATTACCATAAAAGTAAGAATAATGGGGAAGGAAAAGGTTATGCTTAGGGCAAGGCACACTGAAGGAGTTCTGAGATGGCTGGAAAGGTTTTATTTCTTGACTAAGTGGTGGTCACAAGTGTTCAAAATGTTCTCTTTGGAACTCAGCCTATGCATTTATACTGTGCGACTTTCTGTATCTGGTTTTATTCTCCAGTAAAAGATTTTAAAGTCACCAGCAAAATAATGAGAGAGCTAATTCCTAGGCAGGTTGATAAGAAGTCTAGGGGTCCCCAAGGAGAGAGGGGTCTGGAATTCTCAAGTAGGAAGAAAGGACAAACTTTTTCCCCTCTACATTCCTTAGGATTACATAGCAATAATGTACCCTGCCTGAGGACAGTCTCTGGAAGAAACCTTCTGGCTACTCCTATTATCTTAGGGTGTACATTATGGGAGGAGGTCTAGTGAGGTCTTTACAACCTCCAGACATTCTTTTGATTCACTGTAATAACTAATTAGAGAGTATACAACTCCATGGCTAACACTAGCAAGGGCGTACTCTTTCTGCCCCCTTCTGATGCCTATGTCAGAAGCTTTCTCTGTCTCCCTTATACCTTAATAAAACTTTATTGTACAAAAGCTCTGAGCGATCCAGCCTTGTCTCTGGCCCCGGATTGAATTCTTCTCTTCTGGAGGCCAAGAATCCCGAGTCTTTGCATGGTTCAGCAACACCTTTCAGTAAGAATGATAGCTATGAGACTTTGTTATCTACCTGGAGATCCTGGTGCAACACACTGAATCCTTTATTATCTTTTGGAAACAGTAGAACATAAATAAAAACATATTTTTAATCTCAGCTTTTTATATATGAAATTTATATATACCTGTATATACCTGCATTTTATAATTTATATATACCTGTATACCACTATGGTTTCTAGAGCTAATGAAACAAGTGAAGGTACTCTGAAATTCTGTAACATTCTCTACTAATGCAAAATATTCTTATAACCACATGGAATAAGCTACTGCATCATTCGCCTGCATGAAGTCCTTCCACAACACCATCCACGTAGCAGTAACTTTTAAGAGCACCTTCTGGAAACCTGGGGCTCAACAGACATGCTTCAGGGCTAGGGAGTCATGCATATTGTACAGACTGTACCTTGCACAAAGGTGTCAGGTACAAGGGTGTCTGAAATCTGCTTGATGGAGCTTGCCAAACCTGAATCCTGGTGAAGACTTTTTCTGTATGCCCGAGAGTCCCTTTTTCCTAATTCACTCCAGAGCAAGTCATGAGCTAGCTGTAGGCCTGTTCAAACATCCTCCCAGATCTTCCTTTTGTCAAATCTAACACATAAACTGTTTGAAAAGCTTCTGCATCATTAAGCTAAAACACGAACAAGCACATCTTACATCTGTATTTCCCTGATTAATTCCTCTTCTGTGAACTGCTGTTCATATTCTTTGCCCATGTTTTTCATCTGGGTTGCTTTTTCCCTCGAGTCACAGAAGTTATGTACATATTCTGATTGAATCTTTGTCGGCTCTACATCAGTAAATCTCTTCTCCTAGTCTATGGAAACTTCTATACTCTCAGTGGGACTATAAACTGATAACCTTCCGGAGAGGAGGTGAGTAATAAGTAGTAAAGATGAAGCTGTAAATGCTGTATGTCCCAGCTGTTTCCCCTCCAGGTTTCTACCTTAGAGAGACTCTCATACATGAGAACAAGGATATACTTACAGGGCTATCCATTACAGTGTAATTCATAACAGCAAAGAAGTGTAAACAGTGATGTCCTTCAAGATGTATGTAACCCTTCTTTCCTCATTTCCCACCCGTCCCTTCTTTTCTCATGAGTTCTAGATATTCATTTGTTCATTAGTAGCCTTGTTTGTTCAATTTGTTCAATTTGGCCCATGCCATTAAGCACCTACTCTGAACCAGATTCCATAATAGGCAGGCAGTCACTACTTCCACTTGTCTTGCTAAAACATGGTCTCTTAGCACTTTGAGGCTTTTCCTGTCCTTCTGGGTCCTGATACAACTTTATGTAAAATGTTTATCAGTACTCCACTACTCCTGTTACTCAATTTGTTGTTGTTGTTTAGTCACTAAGTTGTGTCTGATTCTTTTGGGACCTCATGGACTGTAGGCCACCAGGCTCCTCTGTCAATGGGATTTCCCAGGCAAGAATACTGGAGAGGGTTGCTATTTCCTTCTCCAGGGAATCTTCCTGACCCAGGGATCAAACCCATGTCACTTGCATTGCAGGTGGATTCTTTACCACTGAGCCAATAAGGAAGCCCTGTTATTCAATTACCTAACAATAAAATAAGTGGAGGCGGTCCCAAATTACTGTTAATTAAATCTCTGAACAAACGACAATTTTTTTCCTAGATCTCATCTAACAATTACCAAAAAATGAAATAAAATTTATTTTCCAAGCCAACAATTAAAGCCAGAAAGTTACTTTCAAGAGAAAGTCTTAAATACCATATGATCACATGCATATGTGGAATTACACCCACACGAAAGTTCATAGACACAGAAAACAGACTGGAGGTTGCCAGAGGCAGTGGGTAAAACAGGCGAAAAGACTTAAAAAGTATAAACTTCCGGTTATAAAATAAATAAGTCATGGGTATGTAATCTACAGCATGGTGACTATAGTTAATAATACCATATTGCATTATTTGAAAGTGGCTAAGAAAGTAGATCTTAAGGGTTCATATCACAAGAAAAAAAAAAACTCTGTAATTATATACAGTGATTTCTTTTGCCATATATACAAATATCAAATCATTATGTTGCACACCTGAAGCTAATACAATGTTGCATATCAATTATGCCTCAAAAAAAGAAATAGGTTGTCTTGATCAGCACGGTATCTCTAGCACAGACCACCTCCTGACCTAACAGTCAATAAGTATTTGCTAGGTAAAGACTAAAAAGTTCAAGCAATATTATCTGACAATAATAATTTTTAAAGTGAACCCAGTGATTTATTTTTATAGGTGGTTTATTCTCTTAAATTCAAAAAAATGCATTTTTTTTAAGGTGAGTTGCCTTCATAAATTCCTACCCAAATACTTTCAGGACTTGTCTTAATGAGCTTCCTCCCTATACAAGGCGGCCATAGAGTCAAAGTCAATAATTTTCTTTGTGTTACTAATGAAGGAAAATTCCTACATTAACCACAACTGTCTGAAATTGCACCATTACTGTTATACATGTAACATTTTATACAGAAAGTACACATGGGAGTAAAAACAGATTAAAGTTTGCCTATTACCTAAAAATATCACTCCTGTTAAAAACTGAGGAATGAAATCAAACACACAAATCTTTATTTGTTAAAGGTTATTTCCACTCTTTGAGTTGAGAACATTTTATGCCATAAAAAGTATAATAAATCTAATGTGTATTGGGCCCCATTTGTGCTATTTTCTATATTATCATTCCACTGCCTAATATAATCATGAATATTTATATAAAAATAAGACACACAGACTAAGCCCTCTGCTTTATTTATAGAGCGCAAAAATGGATTACTAAGTTACCCTTCCAACTAATTCTACTTAAAGGAGAAAACAAGCTTAAAAAGCTAGAAAAGCAATAGTCATAAGTAGGAAAAACTAGAAATTAATCGGGCAAATTTATAGTTCTAGATTTATGAAATGATTTTGATTCAAACAGGCTATATTCATTTTGCTTTTTAGGATTAAATGTACGTTAATTCTAAATGGTAGTTCCTTGTCCAAATAAATAAAATAACAATAATACTAGCTAGGATGACATTGTTACAGTAATTTAAAGACACAAAGGGAGAGTCTGAAGGAGTGAATTATTACATCTCTTAGGCAGAAGCATTATTAGAAATAAAGCTAGTTAAATTGTTGTGTATTGATTCTCAAAACACATAGAAAAATCTCACAGTAAGAAGCCTCTCAAAGAATAGTACGAATAGCCTGAAATATCAAAAGATAATTCTAATAACAAATCACACACACCAAAAACATTTAATAGAAATCTAAAAATTAGCTTAATATAATTTTATGTAATACACACAATGAAAAAAATAGCCAATTATGGTAGCTTTGATTTGGAAGGGATCTCACATATTATCTACTGATAACCTGTAACCTTCAATAAAAGACAAAGTGAAACTCAAGAATTGTGTGTCTCCAATCATCAAACAAAATGTTAAGTATCTGTGCCAAGACCAGAATCCAGGTCTTTTGGCTTTAGTCCACGGTCTTTCTCCTAAGTCAATATGCATTAATTCTCTATGCATTCATAGAGAATTCAGAAAAAAATAGGTATTCATCAAAGTGCTTCATATTGGAACTTAAGGTGCTCTGCCTCCTTCCCCTTTGAATTGTGGTGCTGGAGAAGACTCTTGAGAGTCCCTTGGACTGCAAGGAGATCCAACCAGTCCATCCTGAAGGAGATCAGTCCTGGGTGTTCACTGGAAGGACTGATGCTGAAGCTGAAACTCCAGTACTTTGGCTACCTGATGCGAAGAGCTGACTTACTAGAAAAGACCCTGACGCTGGGAAAAACTGAAGGCCAAGGAGAAGGGGACAGCCGAGGATGAGATGGTTAGATAGCATCACTGACTCAATGGACAGGAATCTGAGCGAACTCTGGTAGATACTGGAGGACAGAGGAGCCTGGCATGTTGCAGTTCATAGGGTCACAAAGAGTCGGACATGACTTAGTGGCTGAACAACAGCTCCAAGCCCTCTTCCCTACTTATACACCCACTAAAATATACCTATGTCTTTATCTGTCCTTTCTACCTGCCCTACAGCCTCCGAGGTTTGGGTGCTCCTCTTCCAGCTCAAGATTACTCTCTTCCAGTAGTTTCTTGAATTCTCCCCTTCCTACCTCGCAGAAACTTGGCTCCATTACTAGTTACGTTCAGCCTTTCTCTAGGACAGTTCTCAGTGCAGCTGGCTTACCTCAGAACAAACAAGTCAGAGAGAGAGTGCCCAACAGAAGCCACTGGTTTTTTTCTCAAAGTATCATTGATTTACAATGCTTTAGATATACAGTGTGTGCGCGCGCGCGCGTGTGTGTGTGTCCTGGAGAATCCCATGGACAGTGTGTGTGTGTGTGTGTGTGTGTGTGTGTGTGTCCTGGAGAATCCCATGGACAGAGGAGCCTGGTGGGCTACAGTCTTTGGGTTGCAAAGAGTCAGACATGACTGAAGAGACTGAGCACGCATGTATATATGTGTGCACACACACACACACACATAGATAGATATGCTCTTGTCAGTTGAACTATAAGACACTGATGAAAGAAATTGAAAATGACACAGACAGAAAGAAAAATATACCATGCCCTTGGATAGGAAAAGTCAATACTGTTAAAATGACCATATGATTCAAGGCAATTTATAGATTTAGTGCAATCTCTATCAAATTGTCAAGAGTATTTTTCACATTGGAAAAGACCCTGATGCTGGCCAAGACTGAAAGCAAAAGGAGAAGGGGGCGGCAGAAGGTGAGATGGTTAGATAGCATCACCAACTGAATAGAAATGAGTTTGAACAAACTCTGGGAGACAGTGAAGGACAGGGGGGCCTGGCAAGCTGCAGTCCATGGGGTTACAAAGAATCAGATATGACTCAGCAACTGAACAATTTTTCACAGAACTAGTAACTAAAAATTTTCAAATTTGTGTGGAAACACAAAAGACCCCAAATAGCCTTATGTCTTCTATAATCTGGCCTTAGAAGTAGCATCTCATCATTTTGCCAAATTTTATTTATTAACAGTAAGACACTGGGAATTCCCTGGTGCTCCAAGGGTTACGACTCTATGCTTTCACCGCCGAGGACCCGGGTTTGATCGCTGGTTGGGGAACTAAGATCCCACAAGCTGCTCAGTGCACAACAACTACCCCCCAACAAAAAGGCAAGTCACTGACTCCAGCCCACACTCCAGGGAAGGGAGTTACACAAGTGTGACCATCAGAAGGCCGGATCACAAGAAGCCGTCTCAGAAGCCACCTGTCACAGCTTCTCAAGAAGAACAGAGAGGGAGACTTTTTACCAGGATGCCAGGTCTTCTTATGAAGCAAGCAGTTAGGAAAACCTGGTACTGGCATTAAGAATAAATATATTGACAAACAGAATATAAAGAGAGGCCAGAAGCAAATCAAAGCATAGCTGCACAAAGATGGTATGTCAGATAATAAGGAAAGGAGGGAATATTCAGTAATTGGGGGCAGAGAAAAATAGTCATCCAACTGAAAATAGGGTCCCTAGCCTTCCTCTCATAATGTTAAAAAGAGCAACTTCAAAACTCTTAGTGAAGATACAGGTGACCGTCGTCTTTTAAATCTTTACTTAGGAAATAGCGCCTATATTAGATATAAAGATATTGATTATTAAAATTAGTAAGTATGATTATATTCAAATTAAAAGCTGTTATTCATCAAAAGATACCTGAAAGACAGATTTTTAAATCTGGGAAACACAACCAAAAGGATTAATATCAAGAATATATAAAGAAGTCCTAGGGGTCAGTGAGGAAACTGCAAACAATCCAACAGGTAAAGGATGTGAAAATGCATTTTTCAAGCTAGGAAATAATAAAAATATAAATAAATGTTCAGTATCAGAGACCTGCACATTAAGACCATAGTTACACAAGCCATTCAACTGGCAAAAATTTATGAGTCAGAGAATAGTAAATGTCAGAGACCATACAGCTTCCAAAGATCTTACTTACTGTGTAGGGGAAAGTAAACTGAGGCAACCACTTTGGAAAATAGTTTGAAACTACCCCCTAAAGTCGAACATGAGCAACACTCCATCATCAGGAGAGATGTGAACACTATGGTATAATCACACAATGGAATGCTATACGGCGGCCCACCCTCCTGGCCAAGAGACACCATAATATAACCTTAACATTATAAAGCAAGCCTCAAAATATTACATGCCTTTTTATAAAGTTAAAAATATCTAAAATGAAACCACTCCCAATGAGCATGAAAAATACAGTAACATTTTACAGTAAATAAACACTTGTTCAACACTCATATTTAACTTAGTTCTCAAATAACCAAGAATAAAGCCATGATTCCTATACCCCAAATCCCTTTTAAAATACATTGTTGCTGTTGTTTAGTTGCTAAGTCGTGTCAAACTCTTTGCAACCCCATGGACTGTAGCCTACCAGGATTCTCTGTCCATTGGATTTTCCAGGCAAGAATAATGGAGTGGGTTGCCATTTCCTTCTCCAGAGTATCTTCCTGACCCAGGGATGGAACCCGTGTCTCCTGTGTTGCAGGCAGATACTTAACCCCTGATCTACCAGGAAGCCTTTAAAATTTATTACTAACCCTAATTTAAGGATTCCTAGTGCTTTATGCAGGAAAGGAACTAACCTGCTAAACAAAGATCAAAATCAGCTGCCCACCTGTTATGGCTGAGGGAAGCACTGATGGGCGTAGGTACCACAGTCTGTAACCCTTCTCCTTCTATTTCAGTACCGAGAAGGCAGATGAGCTGGAGATCTGGTAATCCCACACAGTTTACTTCATGCCAACTTTTACCTGAAAGTGCATCATCGAATGGACAACAATATTTATCAAAAATAAAAGATAAAAGGTCTAAAATCTACCTAATACTCAGTTGAGCAAACATCACTTATAATGCTATGTCCCTTTATCTTTCTAGTATTTTCTGTTACTCGTAATTCCCAGTGCTAATGAATAAAGAAATCACAACACTGACAAAATTAACAGCAAATGCATAAATGCTATATCCCGACACAACTCCTCATTCCCCCACCAATAACCCCAATAACAAAACAATAATAAACAAGTTACTTACTCTCCATGAGGTCCAGGTAAACCAAGAACGCTATATAAACTTGGGTGGCATCTCCTATATCTAATTCCATCATTTCTAAATACTGAAAATCAAAATGTAATTGTCAAAAAGAGAAGGAAGAATCTCTTAGCATTTTCTTTCAATTAACAACTAGTCAACAGATAATGTATAAGACTCTCCTAAAGGTATAGTGGGAATTTCTTAGCAATTAAGCTCTGATCCCTATCTCTTAAAAAAACTTATGGATTGCTAGGGTAAACACATACACACTTGCAATTGCAGATAAATAATAATACATTATAGTAAGTGACTAAAAACCAAGTGAATGGAAAAAAAAAAAAAAATGACACAACAGGTCAAAGGAGCTGCACTCAGGTGGCTTGGCTGGTGACTGTTTCCTGGCAGAAGTGGGATGCAAACTGGGCCCTGAAGGACATGTGCGAATTGAATAAACAGAGAAAGAGTGACAGTGTGAGTAATCACACGAAAGTGGAAATAAGCACCATGGATTCAAAGGCCTAGAAAGAAACCTATCTGCCGGGAGTAGAGACATCTTAACAGGACTTTTGTCGGGGCAGGTTAGTGGGAGCCTCTGTTTCCCTGGTCTCATTTGCCGGTGGAGAAGGTGTGCTAGAAGAGTACTCCTGGCCTCTCTCCCCACCCCTGCTCACTCAAGAGCAGGGAGTTCATTAACTGTTGAGTTTCAAAGGAAGGATCAAACAAGCTGCTGCGGCTTTCAGACTTGTTGGTCAGCACACAGGGAACATTATTCAGGGCCTGCCCCTGCAGGAGAAGCCTGAGGTATTTCAGCTCTGTCAATGACTAGGCAGGTGGGGAGCAGGGTCAGTGCAGAGGTGAGGCATCTGCAGACCCACCTGGGTGTGCTAAAGTCACACTTTCCCTCAGCATGCACCAAAGTGTGTACAGGTGCAGGAAAAGAGGAGTGCTGTTAATTGTCCTCCTCAACCTCAAATAAGTTTGGAAATGACACTGAAAAGGCAACGGGGGACCAGGTAGCGAGGTCTTGATGGCCAACGTAAAAGTATGAATTTTACCCTTCAGGAAATTCTCTAAACATGAGAATTACATAACCAAAGTGGTGTTTGAGGATGATAAATCTGATCCTATGTTATTGGATTGACCTAAGTAATTTTCAAACTGAATAATGCAAATGCAGAACTGAAAATCAAACAACTAATACCTTTTCTTTTTTTTTTTTTAAGATCAATTAGATCCTTCAAGAAGAAAAACCAAAAGAAAGTATTTGATTGTTTGAGTCTATAAAGTGTTTGACTTTAAAGAAAGAAAAAACAAAAAACAAAAAACCCTGCAAGTATGAAAATTAAACAGTAACATCAAATCTAGAAGTAGCTTTTAAAACTTATTACTGGTGTTTTCCTTTAAATATTTAGGTAGTGGCTGCTGTGTCTTAAGTGCTTTACTAATATTAACTGTCTTAATCCTCTAACAACTTGATAAGGTTAATACTATTCTTATCTCCATTTTACAGAAGAGAAAACTGAGGAACAATGAGATAAAACTTTTTCTTTTTTGCGTCCCCCCGCCCCCGCAGGAAAAAAAAAAATAATAATAATAATCACAAAGCTGATGACAGAACTAGGATTCAAACTCAGGCAGTCTGAACTCATGCTCCTGACCACCATGCTCTCTCTCCATATTTTGGTTCTTTGATGTCACTTAATAATATCTCCATGTTAGCGTTTGTTTTTCTCACCCTGAGAGGGTGTAAGGGGATCAGAGCAGAAGGATAAAATCAAGCAAGAGAAGATGAAAAGATCTTCAAAGTTTTCCTTTTCTGGGATGTTTTTTAGGTCATTAACTATGAAATACTGCTCTCCAGCAGAAGACTGCAATTCTATTCAAGCTACTAGACCAAAGTATGTAGGCCCTGAGATTCTTGCAAAACTCATATCCATTCATTGCTTGGGCCATAGCTGGTCCAGGGCAGCAATTTGCCAAGAGACAAAGGAGGACCTGGCCTAAAACTTTGACCACGGGAGACTACTACAGCTTATTCGAGGCTCACAAACGGTTCCGCTTGGTTACTATGAGGATTAAATGAGACCATCCCCAAGAACGACCCTAAGCAGCAAAACTCAGATTACTGGTGTGGCTGATATCTGGCTCCAGAGGCAATGTAGCTAACGATGTTCCCTCCAGTTAAGAATGGTCCGAGGGAGGCGAGGCGGAAGGGGGCGGTGTCAGAACAATAGTTTAACTCATTGAAACAAACAAAAACAATGTTGCCAGCAGCGATCAGTGAGCAAAAAGAATCCCCTTCCGTGAGGTTCGCGCGGAAACTCTGCGATCCCACTGGGTGGGGAGTCAAGGGCCCAAGCGGGAGCACGGCCCGGGGGTCCCGCCTTGGGAGCAGGCCTGGACAGGGCGCCCTGCTCCTCTAGCGCCTGCTGACCTTAGGGTGCGTGCCCATCCAGGCGTCCTCGGGGGCCCACGGGTGGGCGCTGCCGCCGCCGCGATCGTCGCCGGGGCGCGCATCGCCGCAGCCCGCGGTCGGCTGGGACTCGCCGCGCTCCTCCATGCCCTACCGTGCGGCGCGCCCGTGGTGCACCGCGCCGTGCTCTCCGCGCTCGGCCAGAAGCTGAGACTCCTGCGTCTCGGTTCCGCCTCCGCGTCGCGTGTTGCGCCGGCGCAGAACTCAGGTGCTGGGAGGATCAGCCCCGCCTTCAGGTCAACACTACTTGAACCTGAACGAACGCACTCCAGTTTCCGTGTGAGCTTATTCGGATCTGGGTAGGTGCTAGCGTGCAGAAGGTCCAGGAGCTCTTAATTCTCCTTACATCAGCGCCGTTTACAGCTGCTCAAAGTGTGGAAATGGATGAGATCGCCAGAGAAGAAAGTGGAAAGGAGAGAGACCGGAGTTTCAAGAACCATATATTTAGGGTGAACCGACCTTTTAGGATTGGAGGAGCAAGAGTAAACACGAGTTGTTGAACATAAACACGAGTGGTCAGAAAAGGAGGATGCAAACCAGCATAAGCGTGTGACGTGGAAGTCAAGAAGGCTGAGGAGTTTCAGACAGGCAGCGCAGGACATTTTAAGCTTTTATGGATTTACTGTGAGTGAAACAGGGGGACGCCAGAAGTTCCTGTTATTTTTCCTGTGTCCCTCTGCCTGAAGGCTGAGACTAGATCTTAGGGGTCAAGGGTGGAAGCAGGACTGCCTAGGAGGTATTGCGTTAATCAAGGCAAGAAATGACTCTCAAGAGTCAAAGTACCAGACAGGGATAGAACTTCTGCTTCCAAATATGACAGACTGAGACTGTACCCCCAGAAAAAAACATCTGTAAAAATCGGACATAATACAAAAATAGAAAACAGATATTAGGTCAAATACCTAAAAGGACATAATACAAAAATAGGTATTCCAGAATACCTTGCAATGCGAACAGAGCCTCCTGAGCCTAGTCAGGAGAGCAAGCTTGCTTGAAGGGTGATGAAGCACAAGGAAGGTTTCCCTTTCCTTAGAGTTTAGCTTGAGCTAAGTGTGGATGAGCGACTCATTGGAAAAGCCCCTGGTGCTGGGAAAGATTGAAGGCAAAAGGAGAAGAAGGTGGCAGAGGATGAGATGGTTAGATAGCATCACCAACACAAAGGACATGAGTTTAAGCAAACTCTGGGAAATAGTGGAGGACAGGGAAGCTTGGTGTGCTGCAGTCCTTGGCATCGCAAAGGGTCCAACAGGACTTAGTGACCGAACAACAACCAAGTACAGTCCAGGAGGCAGCTTCTTCAGCAGTAGGGGCACATGTGGGGAAACTCTCAGTTTTTCTTATCTGGAGAACCAAAAAAGTGAAGCCAGGAAACTTTGAAAGCTGAAGAGATCAAGAAATCCCCAAAGGGTAGGAGCCAGAGAGAAAGGACCCCCTAACTCTGCTTTCATCTCTGACAGATCCTGAACCACCTGGAACAAAATCCCAGCAGTTCAGTTAAAAACAAAAGATCTGAACTGAGACTAGAGTTGTCCCCCAAGAAAGAGAGTTTATGGTTTATATTTAGTCAAGAGAATCACCTGCTAATGCAAAGAAAATAACACTCATCATAGCAAAATAATGCAATCCAGAACATCCACAATTCACCATTCATAAAGTCCAAGATACAATTCAAAACTAGTGACATATGAAAATCAAGAAAGTGGATCACATTTTCTGGAATGTGACCCTGAGATGAATCAGATGTTGAGACTGACAGATGAAAACTTTAAAGTAATTATTTTAACTATCCTCAGTGAAGTAAAACACAACATGTTTTCAGTGAATAAAACTCTCAGGAGACAAACAAACAAATAAACCTCATTAGAGAAAATGAAAAAAGGGATCAAATGGAAATTCTGAAACTAAAAATTAAAATTTCAGAAATACAAAATTCACTGGGTGAATTTAACAGCCAAATGGAAATTACAGAGGAAAAATTAAATGAATTGAAGGTACAGCAATCATCCAAGACATCATCCAAAGTGAACAACAAAGAGAAGATGATTAAAAAAAATAATAAACAGAGTTCAGAGAACTGCTACGTGATATCAGACAATCCAACATATATGTAAATGAAATACTAGAAGGGGAAAAGAAAGAGAATGGAATAGAAAAAAATAAAGAAGTTAATAATTCCCCAAGTTTGATGAAAGAAATTTACAGGTACAAAATACTAAATGAAAACCAGGTAAAATAGACACAGTGAAGTCCATGCTGAAGTCAAACTGTTGAAAGTCAGATAAAAAGCTTGAATGCATTAAAAAATGTATTATGTATAGAGAGAAGTGTATCCTGTGATATAAAACCACACATGAAGATTCATAAATTGCCCTAGAATGTATTACATTTGAATGAACTTATTAACCTTACCTCTTCAAACAGCTGCTAAGCCCTAAAGAAGCAAATAACTCTGAAATTAGTAGGTTCCTTGACAGTAATTCAAGTAATTAGACGTAAGTAGATTTTTCTCTCTCTCTGTTCAGGTGATGGTATTTAGAAGCATTTAGGAGCATTCTGTTGCTCATATGAGGAAAGGGGAAATTTTATAAATAAGGAGATCCAATGGAACTAGGTACTATGTGAACAGGTTCAGACATCTTCAGGGGAAGATTTTAAACTTAAGAGGAAGAAAAAAAAAGATGTATGGGGCAGAGAGGTTAGAGAATCCCAAAAGTATACAGAAAGGTATATCAACTGGAAAAAAAAAAAGCAACAGGTTAATGCTATCCTTTGGCAAATAAAAGAAGTTCTATTAGAAAAAATGTGATCTATTTAAGCTGAATATTAAATCTTTGTGACTTTTAATGTCATTATCTATTACAGAGAGTTGAAGAATGAGAATAGATTGTCCCTTGGCTTCCATACTAAGCAATGGAAACTTATTTATAAATAAATCTTGTTGATTTGGAGTAGCTAAGAAAGAAAGAAAAAGATCTGGGACTACTTAAATAGCCTGGTAGGAGAAGGGGACGACAGAATGACATGGTTGGATGGCATCACCGACGCAATGGACATGAGTTTGAGTAGGCTCCAGGAGTTGGTGATGGACACGGAAGCCCGGCTTGCTGCAGTCCGTGGGGTCGCAAAGAGTCAGACACGACTGAGCGACTGAACTGAACTGAACTGAACAATGTCGACTACTCTGGTAATCCAGAGTAAAATACACCCAAGAGCAGGTTAGAGTTTCAACCTCTCATAGACTGAAGAATTTCTCCTTTTATAAATGCTTCCATGGCTTAATATATCAGAGAACCAAAGTGCTTAGGAAAAAAGCTTAGATAAGTAACAACAAATAAAATTCTTCCTGAGTATACTGGGTGATATAAAATTCTGTGTAATCTGGCACTTGCTCTACTGATTTCCCGTCTTGATATCTGAACCAGACCATTTAATTCCTGCAAAATAAAGTCCAGGCCGAGACATTAATTCAGTTAGTCTCCAGAGGAAAACTGAACTTTTGATTGTGATGGGAATGTTTAATGTGTTAAAAAGAAAACATTTTTACACAGTGTTATATACAACAGTGATCTCAAGCTGAAAAATGCAGGCTAGCATTCTGGATCAGCTTTAATTCATTGACTGTAAGAATGTTCATATGTATGTTGTTCACATACATATGAACACAAAGCATGTAATTTTTTGTACACAAAGCATGTAATTTCCCATTCTCTGTTTCCCAGAGAATAGGTAAGATGTTTATACTTTCAGTAAAATATTTAAGATGTTATGATATTTTACTATTCATATGCATGAGTTTGTTTGAAGAACCTCATACATATAGAAAAGAATTTAGAATAATCAAAATATCTTCTCTCCATTTCTCATAAATTTAAAAATGCAATCTAAATTCCCCATTTTAAGAATCAGGCTATAGTATATTTAATTTTTAAAAATACTGCTTACATTTGGAACAAAACAACAATAAAAATAAGGTACCTAGAATAAAGATGAGCAAACCCTTTATGGAGAACATAGTAAATGTTACTGAAGCTCATTAGAGAAGTATGTCTGTCCATTAATTTAGGTCTTCTCTAATGATCTTTAATAACATTTATAGATCAGTTTGGAGGAAATTGACAACTTTACAATACTGATCTGTAAGTTCTAGCTATTTCAATCACAGTCTCAATAGGGGTTTGCCTAGTGCTTGATAAACTGATTCCGAAATGTTGCTGCTGCTGCTAAGTCGCTTGAGTCGTGTGTGACTCTGTGCAACCCCATAGACGGCAGCCCATAGGGCCAAAAATAACCAAGACCCTTCTGATGAACAAACTGAGATAACTTATTATAAAGGTCTATAACTAAGAGTATGTGATATTTCTACAAGGGTAGATAAATAAACCAATGGAATCAAGTCATGCACATATGGACAGAGATGACATTACAGATGTAATGCAGAGTTGAGGCAATGAATATGTGTATATGTATATGTATGTACACATATACACATGTAGGTATAAAGAGAAACTGGATCACTAATTGCACCATAAAGTCTAATTTCTTCTTTTTGTCCCTCTTTAAATTATAGCTGATTTACAGTTTTATATTAGTTTCAGATGTACAATATAGTGATTCAATATTTTTATACATTATGCTCCATTTAAAATTATTATAAAATAATGGATATATTTCCTTGTTCTATACAGTATATACTTATATCTTATTTATTTCATACATAGTAGTTTGAACCTCTTAATCTTATATCCCTGTCTTGCCTTCCCCCCTTCCCTCTCCCCACTGGTAATCTATATTTTTCTTTATCTGTCTGTTTCCATTTTGTTATGTTCATTTATATTCCACATATAGGTGATCACATACAATATTTGTCTTTCTCTGTCTGGTTTATTTCACTAAGCATAATACTCTCCAGGTCCATCCATGTTGTTGCAAATGGCAAACTATTATCTTCTATATGGCTGAGTAATACTCCATTGTATATATACATACTACATCTCCTTTATCCATTCATCTGTGGATGCATGCTTAGGTTGCTTTCATATCTTGGCTACTGTAAATAATGCTGCTGTGAACATTGGAGTAAATGTATGTTTTTGAATTAGTGTTTTCATTTTCTTCAGATATGTACCCTGGAGTCAGATTGCTTCATCATATGGTAGTTCTTAGTTTTTTGAGAAACCTCCATACTGTTTTCCACAAAGGCTACACCAATTTACATTTCCACAAAAAATGTACTAGGGTTCCTGTTTCTCCACATCCTCACCAATATTAGTAATTTGCAGACTTTTTGATAGCCATGCTGACAGGTATGAGATGATCAGTTCAGTTCAGTCGCTCAGTCATGTCCGACTCTTTGCAACCCCATGAATTGCAGCACACCAGGCCTCCCTGTCCATCACCAACTCCCGGAGTTTACTCAAACTCATGTCCATCGAGTCATTGATGCCATCCAGCCATCTCATGATGATATCTCTTTGTGATTTTGATTTGCACTTCTCTGATAACCAGCAATGCTGAGCACATTTTCATGTGCCTACTGGCCATTTGTGTGTCTTTTTTTGAAAAATGTCTATTCAGGTCTTCTGCCCATTTTTTAACCAGGTTGGTTTTTTTTCTTTGACATTAAGTTGTGTGTGTGTGTGTGTATGTTAGTCACTCAGTCATGTCCAGCTCTTTGCGACCCCACAGACTGTAGCCCACCAGGCTCCTCTGCCCATGGAGTTCTCCAGGCAAGGATACTGGAGTGGGGTGCCATTTCCTCCTCCAGAGGATCTTCCCGACACAGGGATCAAACCCACATCTCTTATGTCTCCTGCATAGGCAGGTGGGTTCTTTACCACTAGCACCACCTGGGAAGAACTATATGCTTTTATATGTCCTTAGTATGTTTTTATATGTTTATAAAATAGCATGGTTTTTATCAGTTTAAAATAAGATATTTAACCATATAAATTCAAAATCACTGAGTTTGAAAATCTGTATATTTAAGCTAAAATTTTGCTTTTGAGACTTTAATCACCTGGAGTCTGCAACTCTGCCATATGGTTGTGGCCATTCAATATCATATATTCATATATTCTATGTGACATTTGAAAGCACTGTGTAAGCCAACTATACATCAGATATTTAGCTCATTTTTTTCCATTTTAACCAAGTTTTTAGCTTTTCTGTAAAAGCTTATATATGTAATTATATAAAAGTCATGTGGTAGTCCAGACTTCTCTCTTCCCACGTCCTACCCTGCCCGCCAGTCATGCTCTTCTCATTGCCGTTCCTCACGCTCTGTGCTCTCTCTCATTCTTTGGCTTTTATAATTCCATCAGCCTGAAATTCCAACCTCTCCCAACCCTCTATCATTTTCCTAAAATATGCCCCTCATTTTTCAATACTTGGTTCAAAGGCATTTCTTTAATGAGGCATTTCCTAACCATCCTCACTCCTTTCCTTATCCTCTTTCCCTACCAGTTTATGGTATTTATTCATTCATTCAATATATCTACTTATCTATGGATTTCCAGCACCTGTGCCTTGGGACAGTAGGCACTGAGAAAATGTTGGAACAAATAAGTGAAGACAATTTAAGAAGCATATCTAGTCTTTTTAAATGAGATAAAAGAATTATTTTAAATCTGTATAAATGTGTTTGGAATTGAAAATCATTTTTCTATGGTAACTATTGTGTAGTTCTTGGATACGGGCCAGAGTTTAGAAAAAACTTTGAAAGTGGCACAGTTTAATTTTATCCCTTCCCATTTCAGCCACTGCTCTTTTTCTCATGCTACCCTCCATATCCTTTTCCCACTTGGACTTGGAGTCCTCAAGCCCACATATCAGAAATCCACAGAACTTGCTTTGTCATTAAGGGTGTCATGCTCCATATAAGGATCCCATTCTGTTTCCTTCATCAAAGCTTCCTATAGTGTACCTCAGTTTAGGTATTGAGATTAGGAACTCTGATTTAATTCACACAAATGTAGGAATACCAAAGCTATTGCCTAATATTCTTCTCTCAAGTGTTTTAGTGTTAAAATTGGCATACTTGTCAATTTGAATGAACGTTTATGTTGTAGGATTTTACGCCGGCTAAGACAAGGGAATATAAAAATCCAAGTAGTGAAAAAAACAATGTGTGTGTGTGCTCAGTCATGTCCTGCTCTTTGCAACCCCATGGATTATAGCCCACCAAGCTCTTTTGTCCATGGGATTTCCCAGGTATGAATACTGAAGTGGGTTGCCATTTCCTCCTCCAGGAGATCTTCTTGACCCAGGATTGAACCCATGCCTCCTGCAATTGGCAAGCATTGGCAGGTGGATTCTTAACTACTGACCAACCTGGGAAGCCCCCAAAAGGTATTTTGGTTCAGGAAAAACTAGCCCTGTTGATTCAGCCAAGACTCTCTCCTCCAACTCTGACCCAGCCAGATAAAAGGGGCAGGACACCTTCTGCCCCTTTCTCTGGAGAAGAAAGATTCAAACACTCAACACCAGAATGATTGACAATTAGTAATTTCATAAATGGTTGTCAAATGAGAAAATAAGGTGGGAACTTAAAAGGCTTTTACATAGGAAGAAATTGATGTCCAGAGAGGTCAAGTCTCCAAGGTCACACAAAGAATAAGTGACACATGTGAGACAAAAATTTAGCTCCAACTTCCACACACAAAGAACTTCCAAAAAAGAATTCCACACAAAAAGATATCCAGTAAAGAACTTCTTTACTAGCTTTCCCCCATTGTGTTCAAAATTAAATATCCTTTGATGGTATATTTCCTAGCATTTTCACTTTACCTGCTAATAGCGTTCTTCTTCTACCCTTCCTTCTTTCTTCCTTATCCTCCCTTCTCTTCCAGCATGTACAGATTTTCCCTGTCTGTCACAATTTATCAGCTTGGGTCACTAAGGAAAAAGAAAACCATCTTAAGTGAATCTGGTCCTTAACCTGACACCCTTTCAGAAGTTCAGGACCCTGAGCTGTCGGGGAGAGGACAGACCCATGAAGAGCTTTCCTTTAATTTGAAGGGTTTGGTCTGGCTCTAAAATCTCCAGGTCTTCCAACTAGATCTTATTGGGGAGACTACTCAGTCAAAAATGAATTTAAAGAGCACTTGAGGGTGACGAAATACAAATATTCTGCCTTCGTGGAAGTTTAAAAAAACAAAACAAAACCTGTTTATCATAGTAATGAATCACTGGGTGACTTTCCATTTTAGAACTCTACCCATTTAGTCAATAGGTGCATTATGAAAAACTGGGTACATTGCATCACTGTGAAGGACTTTAGACTGCGGTTTGCAAAAGCAGAATAAATTTTCTTGGAGTCGTACCGTTATGTACACACGCTCGCTCGCGCGCGCGCGCGCGCACACACACACACACACACACACACACACATTCACACGCCCATTGGCAGACACGGCCACACCTCACAGCCCTGGGGAAAGCCACAGACCTCAGTACAAGCTGAACCTGAACTAGAGGAACTTTCCGCCGGACTCGGGACAAACAGCCGCACCGACACGACCGTCTGCGAGCCTGAGTCCAGGCGAGCGCCGGCGGCCGCAGGTACTCCGGAGCGCCCGCGGCGGGGCCTGGGCGGTGCGGCGGCGGCTGCAGCGGGAGGGTCCCGGCGGCCGAGGCCGTGCCAGTGCGCGCGCGCCAGCCGCCTCCCCTCCGCCTCTCGCCGCCGGCCTCGGGCATCCGCGCCGGGTCGTCCCGCCGCCCGCCTCGGCCCGGAACATGGCCGCGCGCCCCGCCGCCCCCCTGGCCTGGGCGCTGCTGCTGCTTTCCTGGACTCTGCTGCGCGGCGGCTGCCGGGCGCGCTTCGCCGCCGAAGCGGACTCCGAGGACGACGAAGAGGAGGCGGTGGTTTTCCCCGAGTCGCCCCTGCAGAGACCCACGGTGCTGGTGGTCGTCCTCGCGCGCAACGCTGCGCACACGCTGCCTCACTTCCTCGGCTGCCTGGAGCGCCTGGACTACCCCAAGAGCAGGATGGCCATCTGGTGAGCCGGCCGCGCCGGGCTGGGGGGCCGGGGACCGCTCGCGACGCGCGGGAGACGTGGTGCGCACAGCCCTCGCTGCCCGCCCGGGTCCTGGCCGGATCAGCGGTTGCGGTCGGGAAGGACGCGCGCGTCTGCGTGCGCAACGGCTGCTACTGGGGAGAAGCAGCCCGCCCGGAGCTCCCCCGGGGACGGTAGGAATCGGGGTGACCTCGTGCCTCTCCCAGATAGGGCTGGGGAGACGCCGCAAAACGGCTAGCTTCTCCGCCTTTGCACTCGCGAAGATTCCTTTTTTCCCCACCTCTCATTCCTCGTCCGGGAGTGAGGGAATAAAGGTGCCCGTCGTCGCCGCCGACTGCTTGGGACGCGACGTGGTCCGTCACTGCGGCTGGCAGCGGGGGACTCCGGAGTGGCTGGGGTTCGCCGCCCTGGCTTCCAGGTGCCGGGCTCTCATCTCTGAGGCTGGAAAAGTGGCTCCGGGTTCTCCCCGGGTGTGAGGGGAAAGGGGAGAAGCGGTCAGGAACCAGAGGTTAAGGCTAGGTGGAACCCGCTGCGTTCTAACCACGCCACCACGGTGGATGCTGTCTCCTCCGAGCGCTCCAAGCTGTCCAGTCCCCGCATCCTGCCTTCCTGCCTGGGCCCAGTCCCGTCGCAGACGCAAACATCGCCGGGGGCCTTGGGGTACTGCGTCCTGGGAACTGAGCAGCCTCAGGAAGGCAAACAGCTAAGTTTTGATGCTCTTAGATTAGCGACCCGGGCCTGGCCCCGGTGCTTGCAGCGGGGAGGGTCAGGGCATCAGTGGGGGTGGCTGCCCATCTCAACTTTAGAACTTGGCCCCGTCCCCACATCTTTGTATAAAAGCAGGTATCGGAGGGTGAGAATTTGGTGCCCAGGTGAGCCGCTAAGGAGCCTGTGGAGGAGGAGGTGGACGCTGACCAGAGGAGATAAGCCACCAGATTCATGGGCAAGAGTCCCTTGGTCTCCGGAGAAAGATAAGAGCCCTGGTCACTGGGGAACAGTTTCTGCCTTGTGTTGATAAAGGGAGCTGTCCACAGACAAGATATCCTTAAAGCCTTGGTGGATCAAAAAGGGAGAAGGAAGGATAAAGCAGGAACTGAAACCGGCAGCCCAAGGGTACCTGGTGGGCAAGGGCAGAGGTGAGAAAGCAAACATGAGATATAGTACCGCACTGTGCTATACACTGCCTCACTATACACCCCAGTATACGTGCCGGCCGCCACGGAGGAGCGCATGTTATGTGGGAAGTGGGAACATTGGTGCAGCCAGGTTTTAAACCAGAGGGTTTTTTTTTTAACCATTTCAGTACCAAAAGAAAATTTCGCAAGTGTCAGTTCTCAGATGCTTTCTTCAAAAGAGATGTTTTACAGTATGGCCTGTCTTTATGCATTGTTTAATTTTGAAGAACATCCCAATAGTTACTAGGAAGTAAGTGAGTGCGGAAGTGAGTATGAGGCTCAGGTTTTGCTATCCAATGTACAGAAATTACCCCTTTTATCATATAGTAAACTTGGCACAGTGGTAAAGAATCTGCCTGCCAATGCAGAAGATGCAAGAGATGCAGGTTTGATCCCTGGGTTAAGAAGATCCCCTGGAGGAGGAATGGCAACCCACTCTAGTATTCTTGCCTGGAAAATTTCACAAACAGAGGAGTCTGGCGGGCTACAGTCTTTGGGATCACAGGGTGTCAGACACGACTGAGTGAGCACACAGGCATGCAGACTTTTAAGAGGTACTATGATCCTTATTTTACAAACAAAGAAACTGAGATTTGGATCAGTTTAGTAACTCACTCACAGAATTAATAAATGATTAAAATGGGAATTTTAACCCTAGTTTGTTTATAAAGACCACCTCCAAAAGGATAAAGGGAATATGACATAAACAAAATGTATATAAACCTATAAGCTACACATTAAGAGACTTGATTTGTCACTAGCCTGACCTTGATTTGGGGCCTGTTGCTTGGGATTCACAGATATCAGTTTCCTCATCAGTAAAATGAGGGAAATAGAATAAGTGATTTCAGAATTTTTTTCTGGCTCTTAAATTCCATAGATTGTGTGATATGATCAGAATCATTGAACAGTGATTGTACATCCTCAGTTCCTTGGATGTTCCAGATTCTATGGATGTTGGTGTTCTCCTTAGATAGAGAGCATTCCAGTTCTGCGTAGACCTTAGGGATCTCTTTTCCCTTACCCTTGTTCGTGGTTTATGGGACTTTACCTTTATGGTCAATGTTGAAAAGTTAAGGAAGAAACCCGCAACTTGGGTAAGGCCTTGGGCAACCCCTGCATTAGCCAGCCACTGAAGACTCTCCTTTGAGTTCTGGCTTAGATTGTTATATAATTTATTAAGTAAAAATAATAAAATGCCAGTTTTTAAATAGTCCTTTACAGCTTTCAAAGTACTGTCACCAGCTGTGTTATCTCCTTTGAGGTTTGCTACCAACCTATGGAGAAATAAGATTATCTCCACTTCATAGAAGATATTGTGTCTAAAGTAACTAACTTAGTGAAGATTATATTGGCTTGTTAATTTCACAGATATTTAATAATAAGAGCTCACAGTTCTTCTGAGCACTTTACAATTCATTTTCTGGTTTCATTTTCACAATAACCCCATCAGGCATGTCTTATTATTATACCTTCTTACAGATGAGAAAACCAAGGTATAAAAGAGGGTGTACAGCATGTAAATATGTGCTCCTAATCACCTGCTTTTGTGAGAACCAGACACCATGCCCTATTCAAGCAGGAAAAGGTTGAGTAAGATGTGGTTTCTCACGGATAAATATGGTTTTGTTTTGTTTTTTTATCCTTGGCAGTGTAAGGTGATCTGAATGGCTTCTGTAGCTATTGGGAGAGTGACAAAAGACTTCTAAATCAGATTAGGGCAGTTGTGTGTCGTGGAAGATTGTTTTTTCTTAGGATAGTTGACACTTAGTTTGAATTCAGTTTTGAAGGTCAAATAGGAATCCACAAAAAACCTGGGAAGGAAGGAGGGTTCCAGAAAGAGGGAGCAGCGAGTAAAAGAAAAAGGCGCTGGGACATTAACCAGAGCCTCCTCTCAGGGGAGATAAAGTGAGTGGCAGGTCTAAGTTTTGCAAATCTCCAAACTCGTTGCATTGTACCCTGGAGCTGCTAACTTCATGGCTAGCACTAGAAGATTATTTGACTGGGAAGCTGATGCGTAATGACCTTCCAGAGAGGCAGTAACTCAGTTTAGGATGCTGCAGCTTTGAGGGGCTTCTACCAATTACTTACTCCAGTCCCAGTCCCACACACTACTCAAAATTCTGAGATGGCAAATTGACTAGTATCCACTCTGCAGAGCCAACACATGCTGATGTCAAAAATAGGCAGCGTCAAAAATGGCCAGAACTTTATAAAACACAACCATGTTGAGTGTAGGGACTGGGTTGCCAGCTTTGAATACATCTTATTTTAGTAACTCTATGCAGATTCACTCTTTTCCTTCTTCTGCTTGCCTTTAACAATGGCGGGAGGAGTATCTGATGAGATTTCTTTCCTGTGTGAGTACTTAAGAGCCTTGTTCAATGATCATATTCAGATTTCCCAGTAGTGTGATGTTTTTCTCTCAGCTAAAGTTCTGGACCAGATCTGCACTGAGAACCAACAAATTGACCTGAAAAGTTCTTCAGAGGATGAGTGCAGTTATCTCAGCATCAACTTTATTTGTATTCAACTGAACTAAGGAAAGTTTATATTTTAGAGATACTTTGTACCAGTGAAAGGGAGAACTTACCACACCATTTACCTGTCTGATCTCAAAACCCCACCAAACTGTTTTTCTTCAGATATCACAATTGTGTGATAACTAAGATAATCCTTATGTCCTAATTAAAACCTGCGCTGGGCTAGTGGAGATCACTGCTCCGCTGAGATGAAGGGAACGGGTCGGCATTGTGACCTGCGGCAGTGCACATGAGTGGGTTCTCCTCAGTTCAGTGGAGCCATGAATAGTGGCCTTAGCAGTGGAGGGAAGGCTGACCTCATCCCCTCCTTCCCAAACCTATGATTAAGGGGGACAGTGCCCAGTAATATGATGATGAAAAATGGAGCTGGGCCCAAGGAAAGACATTGGACCCAGAAGATACATTCGTTTGTGTTTTGGAGAGCCTGCTGCTCCCTGTGGGAAGACAGTTGGGATTCACAGTCTGCAGTCACAAGGCAGTAACCATCGTGTAATTACAGAACAATTTGGGCATTTCATTTGGTAGAGTTTTGAAAAGTAATATGTATGCTTACTTGGAAACCATCATATGACTTTTAAAAAAAAAGATGTTGCTGTTGACATAAACACTGACAGTGACAAACTTCTACTTGTTCAGGGTACTGAGCCTGACATTTTGCACGCAGCTTTATCTGTTCAGTGTTTGGGGATTAGCTTGGATTTATATCTACATTTTAATGCCCAACCAGTAGCATTTTGTTGAATGTTGAACTTGATATACAAATATTAAGTGTGGTTTATAAAATGTTCCAAACTACTACTAATGCTAGTTTTCATCAGCAGTGAGAATGATGTCATATTTTTTTCATTAATGTCTTGACATTTAGTGTTTTTGTTTTACTTCTAGATGGAAGTTTCAGCTCATGGCTGAAAACATATATGGTACTTGAATCCACTTCTATCCATTAGTTTATTTTCCTCACCTTACCCTCGCCTCCTCCCCCCGCCCTTTTCCCCCCAAGCCTGGTAGTTTAGTTTGGAGGGGAGAGTATGAAAATTAGAGTCAGATAGACTAGGGCTCAAATCTCCTCTATGATCGTGGGCACATCAATGAAGCTCTAAGCCTAGCTGCCTCATCTGGAAATGACTAATAATTATACATTCCTCAAAGAGTTATTGGGCTTCCCTGGTGGGACTAGTGGTAAAGAACCCACCTGCCAATGCCAGAGACACAGGCGACAAGTGTTCAGTCCCTGGGTTGGGAAGATCCCCTGGAGAAGGGAATGCCTACCCACTCCAGTATTCTTACCTGGAGAATCCCATGGACAGAGGAGCCTGGCTGGCTACTGTCCAAAGGGCCACAAAGAGTCGGACTTGATTGAAGCAACTTAGCATGCTTGCAAAGAGTTATTGTAACAAGCAAATGAGGTAATGTAGTACAATGTTTTTTACATATATGCTACTAAGTAGATAATAGTTGCTATTTCCTATACGTCTTTTCCTTTTGGTCTCATTGCCTTACATTTCTCTTCCTTTCTCTTTTCTTTAAAATTTAAAAAATTTTAAAGAGGAAAATATGTTCAAGCTCTGTTTATTTCCTTCCTTAAAACAAAAATTATCAGCATACTGGAAATTAACATTTATGGAAGAGCTGTTCTAAACACTTTGGTATGATAACTGATATACTCCTGACAGCAAGCCAGGTACAAAGTGTCATCACGGTCTTCACTTTACACAGGAGGAGACTGAGGCACAGAGAATTTAAACTTGTCTGGGCTCAAAAGGCTAGTGCATGGTGGAGCCAGGATGGGATTCAGGCAGTTAATGTCTCAGACTGAGTACAAATGGTCTGTTTAAGATCAAGAAAGGACCAATTAGTTCTAGTTTTTGCTTCTGTCAGTTGACCCAACTTAGAAAGATAAGAGTGCCAGTGTTTCTTCCAAAGAAGAATGGCCCCTTCTGCTTGAATGACACAAGGACTCGGTGGTTCCCTTCCGCTGTCTTGTTAATTGCATCAGTTAGCTTAGGCATTTTATAGTTACTAAACTCTGTTCTGTGTTGGTGGATTTTATAGGAATAGAATGAGACTAAATATATGGGTCATACATAAATATACAGGTCACTTGCTAGGATCTCAGCTATTTAGCAACAGAAAAATATATCAAAGATTTTTCGTGACAAATGAATAAGACAGCATTATTCATATCATGGTGATGGCAGTATTTTGGTAAGACAGAGGGTCAGCTTTTCAGCCTTTTTAATTAGTGGTCTTGGATTTGATTGACACATAAACTCAACTTTCTTCCAAATAGTTGGAGAAAACTATCAATCCTCCTCCCATCCTACAATTTCAAAACAGGATTGGACCTCAGAATTACATGTTTCCTTTGGGTAAAAACTGAAGTCACCTATCCTTTTGCTCAAGTTCAGACAAATTGCTTGCAGAGTTAAAATGGATGCCTAGTTTGTCCTGGATCTGTTTTATTAATTGACTTCCACAGGTGCGGAAACCAAAGCACAGAGTAGTTAAGGGATGCTCCCCCAGTATACTATATAATGAAAAACTGTTGGGATGCAATAACAGATTTCTAGATTTTTAAACCCTTTGTTGCTCAGTGGTTGAGTATTTTATAATGCTGAGTGTTTTATAGTCAGTATTGCTCCTGGTTTAAAGGAGCATGCAATTTTTCTAAGCAGGGTTTGGTTTCACGTATCTGTCTTCAACCCGGTTCTACCTGTGTTTCTACTGCTGAGTTTCTTTGCGACTCCAGGTATATGAGCACACTCCCTGTGGCCCTCTCCCTTGACTGTCTCGGTGGTCAGAGCAATGAACAGTGAAAGCTTTGTAATCAGAAAGGCTATCGGTTGTGCCTCGGTCCTTTTCCCAGGACTTACGTGTCCTCATGGGTCCTATGATTGTGAGGCACTGTCTTCAAGTCTAAGACATACTATAGTAGGTCCATTATAAGGCTTATCTAGGGAGTATAGTAGAACTATTATAAGGCTCAGTTCTGCACATTTCTTCAAATCATGTAACAGTATACAGTCGAGTTAAAGTTTGAGAGAAAATGATCAGCCCATAGCCCGGTTGTTAGTTCTATTCCCCAGATGCCATCTGAGGTTACCAGTTACCATGAAGAGGTTGCACTGTAAGTGTTTAAATCATGGCTGTTATTTCATCAGGAATTACAAAATGTGTATACTGTATATGTCTTGACATTTTTATTCTCAAAGGAGTGACTTGTTCATTTAATTGCATTCATGTTCTCAGCATATCAAATTACTGATTTTTTTTTAAGTTAAATCTGTTAGAGCCCTCATAGGTGGCTCAGCTGGTAAAGAATCCACTTGAAATATGGGAGACCTGGGTTCAATCCCTTCAGGAGGAAATGGCAACCCACTCCCATATTCTTGTCTGGAGAATCCCATGGACACAGGAGCCTGGTGGGCTACAGTCAGCTGGGTTGCAAGAATTGGACACATTTGAGCGACTGACACTTAATGTTTTCAAGCATTTTCTTTCCTGACTATTTCTCTTTTATTTAATTTTTAAATTTGTTTTTTAAATTTTTATTTTTCTGGCTGCACCACATGGCATGCAGGATCCTAGTTCCCTGACCAGGGCTCGAACCTGTGCCCCCTGCAGTGGAATCGCAGAGTCCTAACCACTGGACCACTGGGGAATCCCCCTGAGAATTGTACACAGCAACAACTGTGGGACTGGCTAGCCCCTGTCCCCTGGACTTTGTCCAGGCAGTCATGTCCCCATCAGGCCCACCCTGTGTGCGCTTGCGATTGGCTCCTGCTGTCTGACTCTTGAGTGTGGCTTGCCTGGCCCCTGTAGGCAATTGGGTGGTGACCGCTGCTCTCTGCTCAGGCTTCTCAGGATCCCTAGGACTCAAGCAGTGGCGCTTTCTAGAACCAGAAGGCTTGGCAAGCTTCCAGCGAGTGACCTAGTGGTAAAATGATCAGGATTGCGTTACTTTCCCCTTGGCTCTCCATTCCCATGGTTGGAATGCTGTGTGTGAATGTTCATAAAGGTAAAAAAGCATTTCGTTATAGGTGGTAATTGAAAAGCCATGCAGAATATAAATAGGAGTGGCTGTAATTAATTCCCTGGAACTTGCTGCCATTCAGAGCCATGAAAACAGAACATTTGTGGTCGGTGACATTAGCCAAGTCTCCTTCATGAATTAAACCTTAGATTTGGCTGGAGGGCATTTCTTTTCCTCCCTAGGAGCACTGTACAGAAATCCTGTCAGACTCAGACTTCTCATAATGGCTTCACGACATCCTGCCAAGGCTAAATTTATGATTTTGTAACACTTCTCATTTAATTGAGGCAGTAATTGTAATTATTTTAGTTGTTTGTCAGGTTTAGCAAGCTGATGCCTCCCCCCTGACTTAACTGGTTTAGCTGATGAGATTTTGTTCCTCTGCAAACATAATGCAAAGTCCTTTGCCCCAATATTTTTGATTGATGTTTCAAAACCACTTAGAAGATGTACATTTCAAAAAAAAAAGGTGTAAATGATAGCATAAGTAATGATCCTAGGCTGCACACCCCTAAGAAGATGACAGAAGGCTGTGGCCGGGAGTGGGAGGCAGGCCGCCCTGATGAAGCAGTCTCCTGAGTACTTAGTTTAAGGGATAAATTGGCTATGTTGGAAGCATTCTTCTTACCTCCTAGGTTGGATCACTTCAGAGTTTATTGAGGGACATATCAGGCTAGAGAGAGGAAATTCCTTAAATGGAGTTTTCCCCATTTTGGCCACTGCCATGATCTGAACATCTGTATGGACCACAGAGTTCATATGTTGAAACCCTAACCCCTAGAGATGACTGTGGTAGGCAGTGGGGAGTTTTGGGGGTGCTTCAGTTATGGGGGTGAAGCAAGAATGGGATTAGTGCTGTCATACAAGGTCTCCAGAGAGCTCCCTCCTCTCTCCCGCCACGTGAGGACACCGAAAGAAGTCTACAGCGCTGAAGACGGCCTTCACCGGAACCCGAACATGCTGCCATCCTCGTCCTGGACTTCCAGCTTCCAGAACTATGAGAAATAAATTTCTGCTGTATATGTGCTGCCCAGTCTGTAGCATTTAGTTAGAGCAGCCCAGATAGGCTCAGATAGCTGTCAAGCCCAGGAAAACCACGGAGGTAGCCCACAGTGCCTTCATTTTAAACAATAAAGAAGAAGAACTCTTACTCTCCAGCTGCTTTGCTTTCTGAGAGCAATTGTATACATTTTGGAGGTGGGGAGGACAGTGGACCATGTCCAACTTTCCTGTTCTTACAGGGCAAGAAATGATTCTGTGAGAAAGAGGAATGTGTGGTTGTGTGTTGATTGACATTCTCCCTAAAAGTCATGTTGAGTGAGAAATTGCCACTTTTCAGGGTTTTGGGAAAGGCAGGATTTCCAACAAGCTCCAACAGTGGAACTTAAATTTCTGGGCTATCCGTGAGAAATATGGTCACGGACATTTGGAGCCATGGCATTTCCAACACAGAGTCCCTTGCTGGACTGCTGGACTGCTTTTTCGTTTCTTGGTTTCCAGCCAGCCCCATAATTTGTCCAAGCTCCACACACCACAGTGATTATGGCTGAGACCCGCCAAGATAGTGGAAAGTTGCTGCCAAGTGGAATCAGGATTTTTCATGTCATCGCTGCACCACGGAACAGTAAGCTTATATGCAGCTCTCCCAGGGCTGCGTTCCCTCTGCTGGAAGCAGATGGGGTGGAAGTGCATTCAGACAGTCAGACCGTGTCTTGCATTTCAGATACATTTTGTAGAATTGGCCTGTAAGGCTCAGAAGAGCCAGGATGCTAAAATATTTTAGAAAATCACAAGTCTCCCCTCTGCCTTTCTTCAATCTTGTTAGACTCTGTGTTCAGTCACCAAGTTGTGTCCAACTCTTTGCAGTTTCATAAACTGCAGCACACCTGTCCTTCACAAGCTCCTGGAGCTTGCTCAAACTCATGTCCATTGAGTCAGTGATGCCATCCAACCATCTCATCCTCTGTTACCCGCTTCTCCTCTTGCCCTTAATCTTTCCCAGCCTCAGGTCTGGAGTCTGTATCTTAAACATGTGCACAAGTAATTTATATGCACCTCTGGGTCTGGGAACTGTAGGAGATGAGTGCCTAGAAGGCCCTGTGAAGAATAAGGGGCCCTCCTGGAGGGACTGAGGGCTGTATATGCATCCAAAGTACAGGCCATTGGATTTTCAAAGCTTGGAAAGTTGGCACACGCTGGACTCTTCTAAACCCCAGGTTCCAGATGGTTAAGCAATCAAGAAGGCCAAGGGGTTTTCTTATTAAGAGAAATTGTAATGTACAGGATTACGAAGAAGAGGCTCTGCCAGGCAGCATCATTTGTGTTTCTTACAGAGTCAAGCACATGTCCTCCCTCCTTCCAATTGTGGCTATTTAAAAAAAAATTTTTTTTTAATTTAAGGGAGTGCCTCAGATTGCCCATTATATGAAGTGCCTTGCACTGGGACTTGATGTAAAATGACACTCCTTCCAACCCTCTTATTTGCTCAGTTATCTCACATCATGCTGGAGAAGGAAATGGCAACCCACTCCAGTATTCTTGCCTGGAAAATTCCATGGACTGAGGAGCCTGGTAGGCTACAGTCCATGGGGTTGCAAAGAGTCAGACACGACTGAGCAACTTCACTTATCTCACATCATGAACTCATGAAGTATTTAGGTTTATAGAAGAAAAGCTGTCTACTGATGAACATCTCTTAATAGTCTAGAGGGAAATCAAACCAGTGTGTTTCTTTCTAATGAGTGGTAGTCATGTGACCCACTTCAGGACCCACATCCCCTTATCTTGTTTCTTTTGTGCTGGTATTTAATTTTCTTACCTTTGATTTTCTCTTTGGCATGCCATTAAAACTCATGTGTGAAAAGAATAAACAGTCTATTAAATAAGCTTAGTTGAAAAGTGAAAAGTGTTAGTCACTCAGTCGTATCTGACTCTTTGCAACCCTGTGGACTATAGCCCGCCAGGTCCCTCTGTCCATGGGATTTCCCAGGCAAGAATACTGAAGTAGGTTTCCATCCCTTTCTCCAGGGGATCTTCCCGACCCAGAGACTGAACCCAGGTCTCCTGCATTGCAAGCGACTTCTTTACCGTCTGAGTCACCAGGGAAGCCCAGCTGAGTTGAAGTTCAGCCTTAATATTATGACATTAAAAAGTCCCTAACCTGGCATCTGCACTGGTTATGAAGCCAAAATAGAACTTTTTGGAAATTCACGCTTTTCGAGTCCGCTATACCAAAGATTTTTCTGAGTTTGCCACTGCTGCACAATGGTATGTTCAGGGTTGGTATAGCAGCGTTATTACAACCTCACCCACAGGCAGCCATCTCTGGGGAGGATCACAGCTCAGTTGCTAAATCTCATACTGTTTACATCCTTGTTTTATCATGTCCTTCAGGTAACACTGTAGATGTCCTCAAGTGTATGTGTCCCACTTTCTTTTCAAGTCCTTCCCCTTCTCTGAAATGTGAGCTGCCTCCCACAGCTCAGTGCCTCCTGCCAAGAAGATCATGGTCACCTGGGAAGGAAGGTGAGGCCCAGTGCACTGGGGGTCTCCAGGACCGTGGCCTCCAGCCCAAAGCAGCCGCGTTCATTCCCACCCCTCCCGTGTGCAGATGTCCTCGTTTCCTAATCTATGTTGTCTTGTGGGTTTCCTGGTGGCTCAGCTGGTAAAGAATCCGTCTGCAATGTGGGAGACCTGGGCTCCGTCCCTGAGTTGGGAAGATTCCCTGAAGAAGGGAAAGGCTACCCTCTCCAGTATTCTGGCCTGGAGAAGTCCATCGACTGTATAGTCTACCGGGTCACAAGGAATCGGACACGACTGAGCAACTTTCACTTCAATTCTGTGAGTGGACAGGGAGGTACTGTTCACTTGTGTCACTTTGAACAAGCCCTTATTCTCTCTGGACCTCAGTTTCTGCTCCATAACAAAAGAGAGAAGTGCCAGAACTGTGGCTTTAAAATGTGGCTGCTTATTAGAATCATTTGATTAAAAAATATATATATATATAAAATACTGATACCTAGACCCCACCTAGGCATCACTTAGGTCTGAATCTCTGTGCTAGGATCAGGGCAACTGACCTATTTTGAAAAGTTCCCAGAGAACGGGACTGTGTGGCCAAACTTGAGAACCCCTAGATGAGACAGATGTTCTCTGGGGTCCCTTCCTGATCTGCCATCAGTAGCCCCTTCATGGAAGTGCTTAGTCATGCAGTCGTGTCTAACTCTTTGCGACCCCCTGGACTGTAGCCCAACAGGCTCCTCTGTCCATGGGATTCTCCAGGCAAGAGCACTGGAGTGGGTTGCCATGCCCTCCTCCAGGGGATCTTCCCAACCCAGGGATCGAACCTGTGTCTCTTTCTAATTTAGCATTAGATTGCTAATCAATTAGCATTAGATTGCTAATGCTAATCTTTTGCATTAGCAGGCGAGCCACCTGGGAAGCCCCTTCATGGAAGTAACAAAATCTAAAGAATTTTCATGAAACGTAACACTGCACGATTGATGTTTCCTGGACCCTCAGCTGAATTTTCGAACTTTTGGGGAGTGGCCTAAAAAAAAAGTCTTAAGTTTTCTCAGAAGCTCGTTTTTATTTCACACTGTTGTGTGCATGAAAGTTGCTTTAGTTGTGTCCGACTCTTTGCCATCCTATGGACTGTAGCCCACCAAGCTCCTCTGTCCCTGAGATTATCCAGGCAAGAACACTGGAGTGGGTTGCCATGTCCTCTTCCAGGGGGTCTTCCTGAACCAGGGGTTGCCCTGTTGCCTCTTAAGTTCCCTGCATTGGCAGGAGGGTTCTTTACCACCAGCATTCAGTTCCCCTAAAGAGTTGTCTCCTGCAGAAGGCCTGTGCCACATGATGACCGAACTGCCAAGGGGACGTGGCAGCAAGAGGGCCGGCCTTGAGAGCACAAACTGGAGCTTCTCGGGACGGGCCTGCGTGCCCCAGGTAGAGAGCAGTGGTGGCCCGGGCTTCCTTCCTGCGGCACACAGAGGCTGCCCCTTGGCCAAGGAACTGTGGACATCAAGGCCTCAAAGCACATGCAGGCAGACTGTGGCTGCCCAGGATTCCTTCCCAGTGTATGTTTTGGTGTGCTGCCCAGCCTCGCTTTCAGGCATTCTGTTTCACACTGGTGCAGGGCCTCTAATCACCCCTGGGGATTGCATTTCTGATGTTGCTTTTAATGGCTTTGGAGTCTAGCTTCTTTTGTTTCCAGATTTGCATCAACAGTGCTGCCTTTGTCCTGTGGTCTTGACACAGCTTCAAAGCCTTGACTGGGCATCAAAGATGCACTGAATCCCCATTTCTTAGGCATCAGATTGCAGCAAGGCCAGCAGGTGACTGAAGGTCACAGCCCCACTTCTGGGCCAGTTTGCTGTCTCCCAGAGATTAGATTCTGCCGTGGCCCCTTTCATAATGGTGCTGAATCTTAATAACTTTTTTTCAAGGCCTGTGCAAATGCTTGTGAACTAAAGGGACCCACTGCTGGCGTCTATCTGAGGAGGAAGGGAGAGTAACTCACTAATATTTGCTGAATCTCACCCCCACCCCCACCCCATGAGAGACAGATTATTAAGTGTCCCTCTGGGAAGCACAGAAACCTCAGATCCACTAGCCAGTCTTTGCTGATGTTGGCATGGTGGTGGCCAAAGCCTCATTTTCCCATGGAGCTTATCAAAATAAAGGCAGTAATTGAACTCTTAGTTATCCATGCTTGGATGGCCTGTCTTTTGGATACCCAGAGGCCAGCTTTTGATAACAGGTCAGCTTGGTCCAATCATCCAGCACCCTGCTCAGCTGTCTCTCTCTCTCTATCTTGGTGTTGCCCAGAAGTTGTATGTTTAGGTAGTGGAGAGTGATTTTGATCTCAGAAACATTCCACATAAGGCATTCCAGTGTGAGTTTTATCTGGTTTCTTAGCTGTTTGCTCTTTTGCATCAACTATGCCATGCACCACCCCATTCTCAGATTTTCTTGAACTCTCCACCTTGCCTTGGTCTCTTCATCTATGCCCAGTGCCAGGCAGGCTGATTTTTAAAGACCTTTCTAGCCACAGCATGCCATGAATTTGCAGTTCCCCGACTGATACCATGAAAAATAAAACACCTTTAGTCTGTCGCCACATTATTTAAGATGCTTTTTGGGCCTTTTTCAAAATTTGTGCTTAGATATAACTTTTCAGTACTTTTGACTTAGCCTTGTCTCATATCATTGCTGAATAGACTGATGGTTCATATCTATAACAAATTATAAAATTTGTTTGCCCTTTGGGATGGTTAATTTTATGTGTCAGTGGTGCCTGGATATGTGGTCAGGCATTATTCTGGATGTTTCTTGAGGGTGTTTTTAGCTGAGATTTATATTTAGATCAGTGGACTTTGAGTAAAGCCTTCCATAATGTTGGTGGGCATCATTTCATCAGTTGAAGGCATGAACAACACAGAAAACTGCCCTCCTCCAGCAAGAAGGAAATATGCCATCAGACTGCCGCTGGACCTGAACTGCAACACTGACTCTTCCCTGAGTCTCCAGTCTGCTGGCCTACCCTACGAATTTTGAACTTGCCAATATCCATGACTGCATGAGCCAGTTCCTTAAAATATCCCCCCTGCAACAGATAGATAGGAAGTAAACATATTATATAGAGGTATTTATTATATGTATTTTGTCTCCTCCTACTCCCTGCTTCTTTCTCTCTCTGACTCTCCAGCTATCTATTGGCTCCATTTCCCTGGAGAACCTTGACTAGTATAACCTCTATCCTGAAAGAAAGTGCCATCTCTTTCATGAACAACAACAGCCGAAAGAAGGGCTGTGCTGAGAAGAAAAAGAACCCAGAGAATTATGTCAGAAGAGATAGTTCCAGATCGGAAAGCTGGGAAAACCGTTGCTGTGGACATCTGGGGTGAAATAGTTGTGGCATGAGTGTATATATTGACTTTTCTCATGCGTGCAAAATAAGTAAGTGAAAGTTTTCCTTAGAAGGTGTCCCCCTTTCCCCCCACCTTTTTTTTTTTTCTTTGAAAAGGCAGAAGTAGGAGTTTGGCATTTGCCATTGTGATGGGAAACAATATACATGTTTGTTCTTTGCAAAAGCTGCTGGCTAATGTGCAGGCCTGTGTCTTTTGCTCAGTCTGCCGTGTGAGGGAATTAGCTTGCATGTGCACTTTGGGGTTAGGAGAACCTGGAAATGCAAGTCAAGTGTCACCAGGCTAATGGGCTATTACACTGAAGTGATAGCGCCTCCCCAGAGAGAGACTTTACTTCACAGCGGTGTCCTTTGGAGATGCTGAAGATCAGTCTCCACTGACATCTCCACAGACCAGAGGCATGAGTGCCTGTGAAAGGTCCTTGTAACATGGAGCTGGTTGGAGCTGTGACTACCCTTACCGATGCTTTAACATAGAAGCAGAGGTTGGTTTTTTCATGTCTGGACTATAGAAAGATCAAATCAGGAAGGCAACAGCTTTCTTTTCCAGAGAGAGTTCTCATTGGTGACTCTTGGACTTACATTCCTGGGGTTCAGTCTAAAATGAAACTCTTCCTTTTTTGAACTGAGTGAAAAAGCAGTCCGTCTGCTGAACCAGAATGATCTTGAGAAAGCCCTGCTCTCTGGCTGCCTCTCTCAGCTCTCTCTGATCTTGGCTACTCAGCTGATACTCCCAAACTGTTACCTAGCTGCCTGCATTCTCAACCATCTAGCACCAGCTGTTCTGAGTTTCTAGAGAAAGAATTTTCTAGGATGCCTTTGTTACACTGGGGTTCATACGTGGTAGCATAAAATGTGCTAATGAGTTTTTCTTCTAGTATAACAGTAAATGTGACTTAAGGCACAGAGGCTAAGTTTCTGCCCTGAAGTGAAGTGGAGTTTGAAGTTTTTTCTCTCTTCTCTGTAATTGTGTATCTGACATTTGGTGTGGCTTCCCCTAATAGGTGTGGTTTTGTGGCTCAGATGGTAAAGAATCTGCCCACAATTTGGGAGACCCAGGTTTGATCCCTGGGTTGGGAGGATCCCCTGGAAAAAGGAATGGCAACTCACTCCAGTATTCTTGCCTGGAGAATTCCATGGACAGAGGAGACTGGTGGGCTACAGTCCATGGGGTTGCAAAGAGCTGGACATGACTGACCCCCACCCCACACCTAATCTGTGTATTAGCTGTCAAGTTTTAGATAACAAGTTGCATTGACATTCTATAACTTTGAGCTAGAAAGCAAATAGTTTCTCTAAAAAGGATGCTCTATCTTTTGGATGTCAAAAGGGGCAGCAGATGAAAAAAAAACATAGTCTATGTTTTACCTTCTGAAATCATTTCTCCATAGCAGATTTTTGGGGTTCTCATTCTTGTTAAATCTCACTGCTTTTACTTACTACTTTTATTAACATCTTGGATTTGGCTCCATTTTCTCTTTTCCAACCCTTTGCTTTTCATTTTTTTTAAAGTAGCATTTTTCTAGGTAGTTTTGGTTAATTTATTGATAGATTGATCAGTTTATTCTTATAGAATTAGCAATATTAGAAATGCAAGAGTCTTATCTGAAATAATTAGGAGAAGCTATTCTTCACATCAGCTTGTAAAAAATGATTATGAATTTAAAAAATCCAGACAGGTAATTCTTGTTTTCAGCAACATAAAAAAAAAAAAAAAAAAAAAACACAACTATATTTACCTTCCTTGGCCATGATCCCTGAGAAGATCAAGGTTACACATGGCTACAGTCTGTTGTTAATTTCACCCTGGGTGGTAAAATAATACACTGTGGTTTCCAGACCCCTGAAAAATCAACTGGTAACAAGTAAGGTCATTTTTGGTGGAAGAATTGCATATATCATTGTCTCAAAAGACACATGGGTTACAGATCCTGTCTGGGGACCTGCTTCAAATACTGTTTGAACTCCTGGTTCAGTTTGAACTTGGCCTTTAATCTCACTTTTACACTTCAAAGAACTTGAGTACTGCACATCCCCAACTAAGTAGATAGTAAAATAAAACCAGCAACCTATTATTAAACCAGAAATGAAAGAGACAACAGTAGCCATTTTATGATTCTTTACATCTAATTCTTTTACTAAGAAGAAATTCATGTGTTTTTTTCAGGCTCCATAGAAAAGTAGAAACTTTTATTTCTTTTAAAGTGTTTCAAATAAGGAATCTGCCTGCCAGTGCAGGAAGACAAGGAAACGCAGATTCTATCCCTGGGTGGGGAAGATCCCCTGGAAAAGGCAATGGCAACCCACTCCATTGTTCTTGCCTGGGAAATCCCATGGATGGAGGAACTTGGTGGGTTACACTCCATGGGGTCACAAAGAATCAGACATGACTGAGCGTGCACACACACACACAAATACTGAAGTAATATGTAAAAATATGAGATGTATGAATATTTGCTTGCCTTACCTTAAAGGCCTGCTATTTCAATAGTGAACTGACTATAACCAGCAGTGTGGTGACTGACCTCCATGGTGGTTGATCCATGCCTCATTCCTGGTGCCCGCTACTTCCCAATGTCTACTAAAAAGATATACAATGTGTGAGTTGCAAGTGATGTTTTATTTTGGGGCAAAACAAGGACTGTAGCCCAGGAGACAGCATCTCAGAGAGCTCTGAGACACTGCTCCAAAGAGGTAGTGGGGGCAAGGTCAATATATAAGATTTTGGTGAAGGGAGAGTTCAATGCAATCAAGCACTTACTTAACTGAAGGTTTTCTGCTAGTCACGAGGAGCTTTTCTAATTATGAAGAGGTGCAAGCATTAGGATCATGAATCCAGAAAATATCTAACTGTCTAAAGACCTGTCCCACCAGTTTCCCTGGAGCACAGAGTGGCTCGTTCACTACCCTGAATCCCCCTCAGGGGGTGTTGAAGGTTGTCAGCTGCACCAGCGCAGAGTTCAGTCTCTGCAGAGGCAGATGGCAAATGCCCTTGTTGTTGTTGTTCAGGCGCTGGCAGATTCTCTAGTCAAGTGCCAGTTTGTGGTTGATACCAGTCTCCTGCCACGCTGTCCCCCATGGCCAGTGGAATGGGTGGAAGTGAGAGTATGTGACTTTAGAGGTCAGATCATAAAAGGCGTAGCAATTTTTGCTTTTATCATGTGGATTGCTTGCCCTGGGGGCTGCCCCCTATGCCATGAGGTTATTGAAGTGGTCCCAAGGAGAGGTCCACGCAGAGAGGAATTAAGGCCTGCAACCAGCAGCTAGCATTGGCTTGCTGCCTTGTGAAGAATCCTCCAGGTAGTCAATTTTTCAGCCCAGTCCAGCTTTTGGGTGACATCTGTTTATAAGGCCATGAGAAATTCCAAGTGCAAATGTCCTAAACACCTGACCTACAAGTCTAAGAACATCAGCTTTGTCATTTTTTGAGATGCTGTGTACAGAAATAGACCCTGGGTCCATGGAGCCTATACTAGGGGAGAGCAATGATAAACAACAACAATAAAAACAAACCAGATGCTTTTAAAAGATGTGTTAAGGAGAAAGTAAAACAGAATAATAGGGTATGGATGAAGTGGTTGGGTAGGAGAGTGCTTCCTATATAAGGTGGTCAGAGAAGGGCTTTTTGAGGGGGTGCTATTTGAGCCACGCCCTGAATATGAGAAGGAACCACCTTATCAAGAGAGGGTAGGACTGGAGAAGAAAAGAGGGAGCCAGTCAGGTTCCTAAATCAGAGAAAGGTTATACTTGTTGGAGGAAAAGAAGGCTGATCGGTTGATCTGTTTTGGACTTTTGTCAGATTTGCTGTCTAAACGGCATTCCTTTCTTTTTTTGGGGGGGGGGGGATATGATCGGTTTGCAATATCATCAACAATAGTATAATGTTTTTAATGCTTAGCAACCTATGTGTTGTTCAGTTGCTGAATCATGTCTGACTCTTTGAGACCATTTGGACTCTGACATGCCAGGCCTTACTGTCCCTCACTATCTCCTGGAGTTTGCTCAAGTTCATGTTCATGCTATCCAACCATGTATGTATCAACCTGTGTGACTCACAGTTAAACCCTCGCCAGGTGGGAAATAAGTATGTGTTGTTAACCTTTGAGTATTATGTCAGCAAATTCACTACTTTAGCACCCCCTGCATCCTGATTGAGCTTCCCCAGTGTGTGAGTGGTAAAGAATCCACCTGCAGTTCAGGAACCACAGGAGATGTGGGTTCAATCCCTGGGTCAGGAAGATCCCCTGGAGGAGGGCATGACAACCCACTCCAGTATTCTTGCCTGGAGAATTTCACCAACAAAGGAGCCTGGTGGGCTACAGTCCATAGGGCCGCACAGAGTCAGACACGACTGAAGTGACTTAGCATGCACCACATGTTCACATCTTGATTACACAGTGAAATGTTCTCCAAAGACTTTTTTGCACCTTTCCATATTGTCGTCAATGGCAATGCCATTACTGATAGGATTCAGGGGGCAGTATTCTTGAAAAGTGCTTTGTTTTATTTATTTATTATTTTTTAATTTTTTAAATTTTTTTATTAGTTAGAGGCTAATTACTTCACAACATTTCAGTGAGTTATGTCATACATTGACATGAATCAGCCATGGAGTTACATGTATTCCCCATCCCTATCCCCCCTCCTACCTCCCTCTCCACCCGATTCCTCTGGGTCTTCCCAGTGCACCAGGCCCGAGCACTTGTCTCATGCATCCCACGTGGGCTGGTGATCTGTTTCACTATAGATAATATACATGCTGTTCTTTCGAAACATCCCACCCTCACCTTCTCCCACAGAGCTCAAAAGTCTGTTCTGTACTTCTGTGTCTCTTTTTCTGTTTTGCATGTAGGGTTATCATTACCATCTTTTAAAATATTACTCAGCCGTTAAAAAGAATTCATTTGAATCAGTTCTAATGAGATGGATGAAACTGGAGCCCATTATACAGAGTGAAGTAAGCCAGAAAGATAAAAGAACATTACAGCATACTAACACATATATATGGAATTTAGAAAAAAGCGCTTTGTTTTAAAATGACATAGTAAAACTAAACACAACATAAAACCCAAATAAGAAGTGAAAACATTCTAAACATCCATCCAAAGAATCTAAAAACAAGAGAATACTGGACATTGTCAGTTCTGCATAGATCTCTTATTTAAACCACAGAGTAGGAGTGTTGAAAGAAAGTGCTGGACTTTCCTGGTGGTCCAGTGGTTAAGAATCCACCTGTCAATACAGGTTCAATCCCTGGTCTGGGAAGATCCCACATGCTGTGGAGCAGCTAAACCCATGCGCCACAGCTACTGAACCTGCGCTCTGGAGCCCAAGCACCGCAACTGGAGAGTAGTCCCCGATCCCTGCAACTAGAGAAAGCCTGCGTGCAGCAATAAAGGCCCACCACAGCCAAATAAATACAGCTTAAAAAAGAAGAAAGAATGCCTCAGAGCATGCCTTACTGAGTTTTAGGTACATACACTTTGAATGGCAACCCACTCCAGTATTCTGGCCTGGAAAATTCCAGGGACAGAGAAGCCTGGCAGGCTGCAGAGCTGGACATGGCCGAGTGAGTGAACACATGCACACACACTCCTTGCAGTTCTGTAACTTGTTTTCTTGAGGCATGAAACACAATTTTGCAAAACTGCAGATTGGTGTTTAGATCCTGCTCCGTATCTTCCCTCGGAAATCATTTGAATACAGTCCACTTTTGATGTCCTCGGTCCCTCTGTTAACATCACAGCACATCTCGCCTTGATTACAAAGAACATTTCTCAGGTCGGCTCTCGGCTAAAGAGAGCAATTTGTTTTGGGTGGGGCTTCAGTTTGTGCTTAATTTCCGAGTTGTAGTTGTGGAATATTCAGCCTGTTCAAAATGTTTTCATCCATTTCAATTGTTTGAGGCTTTGATTTCTTCATCTCCTGAAACAGGAACAAGACCACTAGACATAAAGAATGTGAATTTAAAACAATTTGTTGTAGTTGGACATTGATTTCCTTTTTAATTTCCTATTTTGCCAATCAGTGTACCCAAGAACTTTGTTAGGCTCAACTACAGGCAAATGCTACTGATTACTGATTTAAAAAGAAAAACTCTGCAAATCAATGTTCAAGTTATGTTTTCTGCATAAACCCATTAGTTCTGTCCTGGGGAAAAGTCTCAATGAGTAATTATTTCAGACCAGTGAGCTCATAGCTGTCTGCTTGGCAAAGCTCAGCTCTGGTTTCTTCATGAAAAATAAGATAATTGCCAGGATTTTTCTGTCTCATACCTGAGTCCTCACAAGTGCTGCCTGTCACCCCTTAAGATTTAGCTTCTTAAGTCAATGACGTTTCTTCTGCCTCCCATACAGTGCAGCCATGAAGTGAGTTGATATTCTGAAGCCAAACAGCAGAGCAGAGAGCAATGATATATTTATTTCAGAAGAGACAGGCACATTTATGGGGACTGTGAGAAGGGACTTGAGCCATTCAAATTCATGTGTTCCAATTTAAGATGGTTCAAAATTTAATCTCTAATAAGTAATGATTATCATCTGGTTTGCTTTAAGTAGATGTATGATTCCACAAAGAGCTTTTCTGTTTTTCAAAAGCTTCCCTATCTCCCCTACATTTGGCACTCTTGATGCTTGCTACTGGCAGAAAATATTTCTTTCTTCTCAATTTATTCTGATCCTTGCTGTCTGGAGCATCTTCCAGCATATTAACTTATGACTTTGAAAGGTCACATATTTGGTTTTATAGGGGCCTCTATGTCAAACTTGGCTTTAAAATAGCTTATGCTTTTTTACTTAAAAAATCTGTATAGTAATTCTATGTATACTTTATTGAATATCTAGATTTTGAAGGTAAAATGGAGAATGTGTGTAGTCTGAAAGGTTTATACTCTTCCTTGATGTTATTAGCAATGAGAAGTTTCCTATGAATGAAATCATTGTTAAGGTTTGTTATCCATTTTGCTTACTTTGCTTCTGAAGATGTTTTGAAACCTTGATTTCTGGGAATGGAATTCTTTATATGCTTCCTAGGAAAGGAAATATAACACACTACTTAGAGTAATTAATACCAGAAAGGCAACATCCTTCTTGCCCTTATAATATTGTAGTGAATAAATCACCCATCCTTCAGTTCAACGATAATGAGATGGGAAGAAGAGTATTTGTTTTGTACAAATTAAATCTCCCAAATATATATTTTTCAAAATAGTTTCATTGTTTTCAAATACACATGGTGACTTAGGGTGATGCTATTGCTATCCTTAGAGAAATCATTTAAAATTAATATATGGTGCTTGTGTCTGCTTACTGTCTTCATTGTTGATATATGAAATGGTTTCCTAAGCACACATTTATTATTTTATATGCTGGCATGCTAAGTCACTTCAGTCGTGTCCGACTCTTTGAAACCCTATGGACCGTAGCCCTCCAGGCTTCTCTGTCCATAGGATTCTCCAGGCAAGAATACTGGATTGGGTTGCCATGCCCTCCTCCGGGGGATCTTCCAGGGATGGAATTGCATCTCTAGCATCTCCAGCATTGGCAGGTGGGTTCTTTACCACTAGCACCACCTGGAAAGCCCATTATCTTATATGGTACCCTGCAGTATTTTACCCTTTACTTAAGGCTGAGAACTAATGTTTATTAAATACTTACAGTGCGTTGAGTGTTATGATAACACTTTCTGTGAGTTAACTCATTCAGAGCTCACAACAACCCCGTGAAATACCTACTGTTAATGGCAGCCTCATCTTACAGAGGGGAAACTGAAGTTGAGACAAATTGAGATTTTTCCAGAGCCATGGGCTTAGTGGCAGAGCAGTGACCTGACTCTGGTCAGAGGCAGATTGACTTGGAAGTTGAGCAGGCTTAAGCTTCAGTCCTCCTGCAGGGTGCCATTGCAATGTGTTCTCATCTGTTTGGGTGAAATGTACAAAGGGAAAATATTTCATCAGCAGTGGTCCAAGGACCACTTAGGCATCTTGCTCTCCATCCTTCTACCCCTTGTTTCAGGCAGTGATAGAATGGCAGGGGGTTATCTGGAATCTAATTCAGGGGGATGCACTTAGTTTGGGGATAGTGGGATAGTTCGTGGTCACTTCTATATGTAGTTTATTACTCTGTGGTCCACTTTATACCCAGATAATGGATCAAAGATTCTGCTGTGTGGCTGATCTCAGAAGTAAGTGAGGTGCAGAGGAGAAACAATGATTGATACTTATCTCTGGAAAATACTTTCAGTCATCAGGCATGAAAAATTTTAAACTGATGATTTATTTCTCTCATTAATTCCTGGTCAAAGCTAAACTTCTCTTCTATCAGAAACATACTTGATAATACAGTGACTATAATTGAATATAATTGTAAAACTATTGGACGCTTTTCTTTTCTCCAGTGGGAATTGGATGGAACAGAATATATTAGAATTGCTCTCTGGAGATCACAACCAGAGGTAGTGTGTCTGAGTACATGCAAGCTTTTTGCATCGCAACACCTCAGCTTATGTCATGGCAGATAGAAGGCATCCTGGCCTCACGAAGTCTGGTGGATCCATTTGAAACGACACTCAAAACTGTCAGCAGCTCAGTGAAATAATGAGAAAGCTTTCTACACTGTTAATAATAAAAAGGTGGCGCTAGTTTTAAAGAACCTGCTGACAATGCAGGAGGCATGAAAGATGTGGGTTCTGTCCCTGGGTTGGGAAGATCCCTTGGAGGAGGGCACGCAACCCACTCCAGGATTCTTGCCTGGAGAATCCCATGGGCAGAGGAGCCTGGCGGGCTACTGTCTACAGGGTCCTAAAGGGTCAGACACGACTGAAGTGACTTAGCACATACACATCCAGTTGCCTTAGAATGTTGTGTTAGTTTCAAGTGTAGATAGAGCACAGTGATTCGGTGTGTGCATACACACACACACACACATCTGTTTTCTTATATATGTATTTAGTATGTATGTTCCTTTTCAGATTCTTTTTCCTTATAGGTTATGACAAAATATTGAATATAGTTCCCTGTGCTATACAGCAGGTCCTTGTTGGTTATCTATTTTAGTGGTGCGTGTATATATTAATCCCAAACTCCTAATTCACCCATCTCATCCTTTCTCCTTTGGCAACCATACACTTGTTTGTTTTCTATATCTGTGGCTCTGTTTCTATTTTGTAATAAGTTCATTTGCATTTTTCAAGTTGCACATATAAGCAATGTCACATGATATTTGTCTTTGTCTGACTTACTTCGCTTAGTATGATAATCTCTAGGTCCATCCATGTTGCCGCAAATGGCATTATTTCATTATTTTTTATGGTTGAGTATTATGGTTGAGTGTGTATATATATACACAGTGGAATAATATGCATATTGTTTATCCATTCATCTGTCAATGGACATTTAGATTACTTGTAAATAGTGCGCTATGAACATTGGGATGCATGTATCTTTTCAAATTAGAGTTTTCTCTGGGTATATGCCCAGGAGTGGGATTGCATGATCATATGGTGACTCTATTTTTAGCTTTTTATGGAACCTCCATACTGTTCTCCATGGTGACTGCACCAATTTACATTCTCACCTACAGTGTAAGAAGGTTCCCTTTTCTCCACACCTTCTCTAGCATTTATTATTTGTAGACTTTTTGATGATAGCCCTTTTAACAAAAATTCAAGAAAGTAAGTTTAGAGAAGTATGTCAGGTGGGTTAATAACATATTTTTCTGGATTTTGAATGTCTGTGGCATTTCTCAGCCTTTGAAAATTTGTTATAATGACAATTATAAAATAAATTTATTATTATTTGTTATAATTACTTATATAGTAATTCTCATTCTAAGTAAATATTCACTTTCATACTTAATTTTGCACTTGGAATCTTGTATTCCTTTTCTTAAAGTGGATTCCCCAAGTTATATAAGCTTCAAGTCCCACAGAACCTTGATTCAGTCCCGCCCAAGCCCTGAGACTTCAAACCCAGTTCCTACCCTTTTGTACAATTCTGCCACTGAAGTGGTACAAATAGTCCCTGCAAACCTTGTTTTTCCTTTGATTATCTCACAAACTAGCTGTTCTTTCAATTAAATTTAATATTAGGGCTTTCTGAATTAGTGAAATTTATCCTTATTTAACCCTGAAATCTCACTACTGAAAAAAAAAATCCCCAAATTCAGAGTTATAAATAGTACTTCAACACCCACATTCATGTCCCCAGTAAAATGCTTTGAAAACATTCTGTCCGTCTGCTTTGCCACAACCGCTGGGCAATTCACAGCACAACTCACCCTACTCCAGGCTTGCTATATAATTTGCTCCTGGATCTTTGATGTAATTCAGTGAATGATAAAAATTTTAGTGACTGATAATTTATAGTCATGGTGGAAATTTTTAAATCATTTTGACTCTGAGATAAATGTAGTAACTAAGGGTCACTTAGTCCATAAAAAACCCATTTTGTCACATTTTATTAACTGCAGAAATCACTATGTGCCTGTAAATAAAGCCACCTATGACAGTTTGATGTTTGGAGTAAGCATTCATTTTCATAGCATCACCTCTGACATTTTAAGATCTTCAGCATATTCACTAAAGTTAATGTGCTGTCAAAAATTATAATGAGTTAGAATTTCTGTTTGACTTTCATGCACATCTATGAAGTCTGCTGCTGGGACTCAGGATATTTCATAGTTTTACATAAATATTTAATTTACTGAATCCTCTACTTGCTCAGGAGGTGCCCTGTGAATAGTGGCTTATATCTGCCCCTGAAGCCTCACTTCTTCACATCAGCCACATGGCTCCTTCTGCAGCTTCTTGTCTAATTTTCAATATTGGTTCATGGCCCAGGGCTGGGCGTTTGCTGCGTGGGTTTCAGAACTCAGAGTGTCCCACATGTACCTATGCAGGGAAAATGCACAAAATCTCTGCGTTTCACCAAATGAGAAGATATGGAGGTATACTTTTATCTCTTCATTTACTAATGTTGTGGATAATCTTTCTAATGGTAAGAATTTTGCTCTGAAAGTGAGTGAAATACTGCCTCTGTCTACCCTCTGGAAACCCAGCAATCACAGAAGAGGCCTAGGAGGTTCAGGAACAAGGCAGTGTTCTGAGAGCCTGGAGGGGCAATGGGACAAAGTGGCAGAGGTTGGTTATGGCTCCGAGTTAACAGCCATTTAGAAAAGCACCAGGATTGGATATGTGTTTACCTTACATAGGGCTTCCTTGGTAGCTAAGACAGTAAAGAATCTGCTTGCAACACAGGAGGCCTCGCTTTGATCCCTGGGTCAGGAAGATCCCCCAAAGAAGGGAATGGCAACCCACTCCAGTGTTCTTGCCTGGAGAATTCCATGGATAGAAGAGCCTGGTGGGCTACAGTCCATGTGTTCACAAAGATTCGGGCACAACTGAGCAACTAACAGCTTCCCCCATAAGGAGGCTTCAACTCTCACTCTGCCATGCCCTCTACACTCTGACCTTTGTCCCCTGTAAGACCTCATTTTCCTACTTGCCCCGTCCATCTTCAGCTCCTTCTAGTTTGGCCCAGTTGCAAATACCTCAGATGCCCTTGTCTTTTTGCTTTACTCACTTAGAAAAAGCCCAATCCCACGTCAGTCTTCCTGTGGTCTCTACTTTGGGGGCATGGTCATTCTCTACTTAATCCTCCAACACCCGCTCATGCTAATTTTGCCACATGAGTCAAGCTCTTCACCCTCAAGTGGGCCCAGTGGATCCTTCTGTTTCCCAGTTGGTTTTTGTTCTCCTCTCCATTTTTCTAAATCTGCTTACTCCATCATCTCCATTGACATTTTTAGCACATCACCTTGCTTCTGAATTCATCAAGAAAATGGAAGCCTTTTGATGACATGCATATGTGTTAAGTCACTTCAGTCATGTCCAACTCTTTGTGACCCTGTGGACCATAGCCTTCCAGGTTCCTCTGTCCATGTGATTCTCCAGGCAAGATCACTGGAGTGGGGTGTTATTCTCTCCTCCAGGTCATCTTCCTGACCCAGGGATCAAGTCTGTATCTCTTACATCTCCTGCATGGGCAGGCAGGTTCTTTACCACTGGCGTCACCTGCGCATGACAGTGGTTTCATTTCCTTGTCTCCTTTAATCCTATCTTAATAGAAGAGGTATTTCTTCTTCCTAAAGTAAATGTCTCAATTTCTGCTCTGGATTTCATCTTCCTCCTTGACCTTATCCTCCCAGTAGCCTTTTGTCTCATCTCTTTCCCCTTAACATTAATTCAGTGAATGTTTATTTCTCGCTTGTTGTGTATTAGACCTGAGGATACAATAGCGTCAAGTCCTCAAGGACTTAGAACCCTCAAGTGTTTTGAGAGAATGGTTTAAAATTTACCAGTTTTGCATTCTTACCTGCATTCATTCCTCTGGTTTCTGTAATTTGGTTTCACTACCTCCTCTCCATTGAAAGTTTCCTTGCCAAGATAGCCAACAATACAGTTATTATTAAATCCAGTCGCACTTTGACAGCTTCTCTACAGTGATCTTTTTGCTGCATCCCATCACGTGGACCACACTTTCCTTTTTTATAGCAGTATCTTCTCTTGGATCCATAATTCCTCTCTCATAATTTTCTTCTTACTTGTTGTGTTCTCTTTGGCTTACTTCTTTCTCACCTCATATTCCTCAAAAGTGGTGTTACCCAGGGAATCTAGATTGGACCTTTTTCTCACGGGGCAACCTCATTTTAAGTGGTCTTGTCCATTCCTGTAGCTTTGGTTACCATATGTGTGTTGGTGACCAGCGCCCCCCCCCCCCACCCCCAACTCTTAATTCTGTGCCTGATCGTTTTTCCAGAGCTACACACCTAATATCCCCCTGGTCATCTTCATGGGGATGGTCCATAGATTCCTCTAATTTGTAAATCTCACACTAAACTCACTACCCTCTCATACTGCTCCATCTCCCATGTGCCTCCCACCATGCACTGTTTGCTCACAACAGAAACATGGATCTCTCTGCTACCATCCACATCAAGTTATTAGTTAAATTCTGTCACCCTCTGCTTCTTAATCCTTCGTAGATTTTTATTTTTGCCTTTTCCTATCCTCTCTGTCATGTCCTTAGTTCAAGTCACCGTCCTCTCACATCTCCCAGTGGATTGCTCTGCCCTCAGTCTCAACCCCCAACAATCCATGACCCACACTGTAAGCTGTATGATCTTTCTTTAAATAAAAGCAGGCTATGCTACTTTTGAACTTCCAGTGGCCTTTGAGGGTAAAGTCTATATATCTCAAAATGGCCCACCAAGCCCTTCAAGATACAGGGATTCTGCTAGTTTCTCCAGCCGCCTTCATCCTCACCCCTCCTTTATGTCTCACTCTGTAATCTTGTTGAGCTGCCTTCCAGGGAACCACAACTCTCTCTGATTTCTGGGTCTTTGTTAATGCACTTTGCTGGATCCAGAGTGCCTCCTCTCCACTCTTACTTGCCTATTTTTCAAGGCTTATACAGCCCTTACCACCTTCCAGTAGGGTCTCCCAGGGGCTGTGATCTGGGCAAGACCCCTGTGGTATGGTTCCATGTGTCTTCCAGAGCTTTCTTGTAAAGGTTTCTTTTTTTAATATTTACTTTTGCTGTTTTTGGCTGCATCAGGTCTTAGTTGTGGCATGCAGGCTTAGTGCACTGCAGCATGTGGGGTCTTAGTTCCCCAACCAGGGATTGAACCCGAATCCCCTGCACTGGAAGGTGGATTCTTAACCACTAGGCCACCAGGGAAGTCCATTGTAAAGGTTTTTAATGACCTCTCTGCTAACAGGACCTGTCTTCTGATTGTACCCTCGGTTTCTGGCATGGAGGTGGCCTAGTGGGAAGGGGCTCAATAAATATTCAGCAAAGAGTAGATAAGTTATTTTAATAGATTCTTTCATCAATATTGACTTTATCTATTTATGTTTTATTATAATACTGAGCCCCCCAAAGGTAACTAGGCGTTTCCTCCCAGTTCCTTTGGGCCTTGTCTGGTTACAAAGTTGGGACCCAAACTGAGATTTTATGCTTCTTTTCCCAGAGGCAGGGGAATTAGGCTTCTTTTTTGTAGGATCCTGTCTCTTATTTTGCTTATTTGATGATGGAAATGGAGTGCATTTTGAAGTACACAGTGAGGATGAATTTCACATTTCTTTGACTCCCACATCCACACTGAAAACATACAGTTTTTCAGTCATGATACTAAATTCCATAAAAAAAGTGATTCATTGTTTCAAAGAGTAATCCCCTTCATTACGTAAATTAGATTCAATCTTTTTTCTCACTTTTAAGAAAAAGAATTTTGAAATGTATCCATGATGGTGTTTTCATTTTTCTCCTCTAATAACCCTAGATGTTGTAGGATGCCACACACACAGTTTCCTTTTGATTTCATGACTACCAAAATCTCTGATGAAGCAGATTCTTTTTCTATGTTTGTATTAGCAGATTTTAAACACTTCTAAAGACATCTGCACAAAAATGCTTGTAAGAATAATGGATTAAAAAAATTACTTGGGGGACTTCCCTAGTGGTCCATTGGTTTAAGAATCTGCCTGCCGATGCAGGGGACACAGGTTCGATCCCTGGTTGGGGAACTAAGATCTCACATGTCACAGGGCCACTAAGCCCGCATGCCACAACTAGAGAAGCCTGTGCATCACAGGAACCCCTTGTGCCATAAGGAAGATCCAGTGCAATAAAAACAAACAAACAAACAAAAACAAGAAACACTTGTACTCACCATCCTAAAGAAGGAGGCAGCAGAAATGCTGTATGCTGTGGGTGTGATGGACTGGATTCAGGAGAAGTTTGAGGGACTCTCGGCTCTCTTTCTTTTCCTTTTTATTCTATTTTTCATTCTTTTCGGGGAAGCAGGATCTGAGAAATGTATCTGTAGTAGGCATGAGGAAGGACAAAGAAATACCATTCTTTTTCTGCCCTTGTCCTCTTATAGCCTTCTTGGAGATAACAGTATTCTGAATTGTAATAAAGTGTTTTATACTAAGAGCCAGTGTGTGTGTGTGTGCTCAGTAGCTCAGTCATGTCCAACTCCTTGCAGTCTTATTGACCCCAGCCCTCCAGGCTCCTCTGTCCATGGGATTTCCCAGTCGAGAGTACTGGAGTGGGTTGCCATTTCCTCCTCCCGGGGACCCTCCCGACCCCGGGGTTGGATCTGCGGCTCCTGCACTGGCAGTCAGGCAGATTCTGGGCCCCCAGCCAGTGTAAGTGGGGGGAATTTGTCCAGTTTGCATTTCCTGCCAAACCATAGTGGTCAGGTCATCTTTATCATTGGTTTAGGTAACAGTTTGGGAGCATATCAACCAATAGATCAGAATGCTGCCTTCTTGTGCCTGACACATGGATTTTACACATAGGGTTTACACATTCTAAAAATGAGGCAAGAGAATCTCATAAGGATCCTAACTACATAATGACACTGGAAACTAAAAGGAAGTGTAAGATTGTGACACCTTGCATTACTAATTAGAGTCATCTCTGACCATGGATCAAAAAGCATGACAGCCCATTGGAATGAGGAAGTTGGCTTTGCACCTACTGGCTGGCATCTTAAATCAGAGCTGCTAGTAGAGACGGAGGCTGCCTGGGTCTCTGTGCATCAGACAGCTTCGAAGGTCACTGAAGCTTGGGAGGAGACAGGAGATGGTGAATAGCAGAATGGTCTCCAGTCTGCTGTTTCTTTCTGGATAATTTCTCTTTCCCAGTTAAGCCGTCAGGGAAGCTATGTTGGAGAAGGGTGCCAAAATGAAAGCTTTTCTGGCCCAGATTCCAGCTTTCAGTTAAATAGACTCTCAAAACAAACCATGTGGTCGACACTTGCGTAGCAAACATTCACTTGGGAAGGGTTCACAGTGTCTCTGTGTTCAGCTCTAGGTGGGGACGTGCACTAAGAGGGAAGTGAAATATAGATGGTATTGTTCTGACCAGTTCTGAATTGTTTCTTGAAAAGGCTGCAGTAGCCCTTGGATCACCACCGGCTTCCTTGGTAGGTTTGCTGCCACTGGTGATTATATGTCAAGCCATGGCCTTCTCCCAATTTGTGGCCCTTCTCTGAGCTGCTGAATGGTGCCACGGAAAATTAAAACCAGACCCTCCTCCCCACTGGTCTGTTGTCTTTGCTTCCCCTGGCTGTAGGGTATCACTGGCTCCCTGCTTGGCAGTTGCAATTCATCTCCTGGAAGCTGATGATCCTTTGTTTCAGTTGGCCAAAATCAGGCCCCAACCTCTGTGGGTGCCTCTGTGACAGGTGGCCAGCACTTTTGGAGTAAAGACAGGCTCAACTCCAAAGGAATCTTGAAGTCCTTTCCTCCAGCAGTTGGTCAAAAGCAGAGTGTTTGGCAACTCTAAGCTTCAATTTTTAGTTGCCCTGTCATTTTCCTTTCTGTCTACAATAACTACTGTTCTTGTGAACTAGAGAATATGAGCAAGAGTGGAATGAACATAAATTATGTCCAAAAAGCAGGGAGAGAAGTCATATTTTTAAATACCGTAATAAACACAAATTTTAAATTTAAGCCAAAATCAGTTTGGTTTTTTAACTATATTGACTTCTTGGATTGTCACCACCAGTATTCTGGATGTTGGGAGACTGGAAAAAATGTCGTGTCATCTTCCGTTGACAGTTCGAATATAATCCCCAAGATGATCTACTCATAAGTTTCCATTTAAAATCTGAAAGAAACTAAAAAACTGATGTTTTGATCTTTAGAGAAAGGAAGGGGATTTCATAATGGAGGGCAGAGTGTAAGACAAGTAGGTTGAAGAGTTGCCATTTTTAGTTTGGTTGAATGTTTCTGAAATAATTGGCTAATGCAATGCATGTGGCTGAGAAAGAGACCAAGATAAGAATCATACATCTGTTAATTTACTTATACTTCACCTATTTCCAAAACGGATTTGAGGAAATTATGTTGATTATGAAAGTGCCAATCTCTTAGTAAAATGTAATTTCAGGAATGTTGAAACAAAGGGGAATTTCTTGTGCTCTTAATTCACATTTAGTTAATCATGTTTAATGCTGACAACTCCCTCTCTGATCTTGACTTCACTGGGGTCATTTCTCAAGATTAATGTGTTAGAACTCCAGACCCCAAGGTTTGCAAGCTTACTTGTCTATACTTCTCATTGAATTTATTTTTTTTAGTTTAGGAATAGAGTTCTTTTTAAAAAAAAAAGAACTTATTCAAGTATAGTTGATTTACAATGTTGTGTTAATTTCTGCTGTACATCAGTGATTCAGTTTGTATATACATATCATGCATTCTTTTTAATATTCTTTTCCATTATGGTTTATCACAGAATATTGAATATAGTTCCCTGTGCTATCCAGTAGGACCTTGTTGTTTATCCTATATTTAATATATATATAGTCAAATATATATATAAAGTATATATACCATTTTCTTCTCCATATATAAATATATATATGTTGTATATCCTATTATTTAATAGCTTGCGTCTGCAAATCCCAAACTCCCAATCCATTCCTCTTCTACCCCTCTCCTTTTTGGCAACCACGAGTCTGTTCTCTGTGTCTGTTATGTAGATAAATTCATCTCTGTCACATTTTAGATTCCATGTATAAGTGATAGCATATGGTATTTGTCTTTCTCTTTCTAATTTACTCCATCTAGTATGATAATCTCTAGGCCCGTTCATGTTGCTGCACATGGCATTATGTCATTCTTTTTTTACAGTTGAGAAGTATTCCATGGTATATTTGTACTATATCTTCTTTATCCATTCATTTGTCAATGGACTTTTAAAAAAATGTGTTTATTTATTTTATTTTTGGCTGCGCTGGGCCTTTGTTGCTGCAGGCAGGCCTTCTCTAGTGCGGCGGGTGGGCGCTCCTCTTTGTTGGGGTGCGCGGGCTTCTCATTGTGGTGGCTTCTCTTGTTGAGGAGCACGGGCTCTAGATGTGCGGGCTCGGGGGCTGCAGTGTGCGGGCTTAGCTGCTCCGCAGCATGGCACGTGGAATCTTCCTGTACTAGGGATCGAACCTGAGTTCCCTACATTGGCATGCAGATTCTTAACAACTCAACCACCAGGTTTTAGGTTCATTCCCTGTCTTGGCTATTGTGAATAGTGCTGTTATGAACACTGATATGCATATATCTTTTTGAATTCTAGTCTTTTCTGGATATATGCCCAGGAGTGGGATTGCTGCATCATGTGGCAGCTAAGAATAGAGTTCTTTTTAATTGTGTGGCAACTTTACAAGCATGTACAAAAGACTTTCGTGTGGATTATCTGTTTTTTACTTTTTATTTTGAAGTAGTTTAAAGCATTACAGAAAAGTTGCAAGAATAATACAGAAAATTCTTGTAAATGGATCCTTTGTCACATTTGTATTGTCATTCTCCTTCTCTATGTATTTGAGATAGTTTGCACGCCTCCTGACTCAGTGTATTTTTCCTAGGAACAAGAATATTTTCTTACATATTGGCAGCAGTTCAGATATCAAGTTCAGAAGTTTAACATTGATACAACGCTACCTGAATCTATAGTCTATATTTCCGTTTCCTGAATTGCTCTAATAATGACTTTTACAGAATTTTCTTTCTTCCTTCTTTTCTTTTTAAGAGCAGACTCCAGCCCAGGATCATTTGTTGCATTGTCATTCCATCCCTTTCATCTCCTTTAATCTGAGCAAATATTTAATGCCAGCCTTTCCGTATCTTTCATGTCCCTGATCTTTAAAATATTATACAGGCCAGCCATTTATAAGATAGCCCTCAGTCTGGTATCTCTGATGCTTCTTCATGATTTGCTCCTGTATAGGCATTTGGGCTGAAATACTGCGTTAGGCAGATTTCTTCGGGATCCATCTGGGGGCGGATGTCTGTTTGCTCCTTTCTGGTGATAAAGTCGATCACTGGGTTAATGTGTGTCCAGTATCTCCCTTGTATGGTGACTTTTTCCTGTTGAAGTTGGTAGTTTGTCTCAGTAGGTTTTTAAGTTCCTCGTTAGCAGGAAGCATTCTCTGTGCCCCACGGTGTCTTCAGGGTGGAGCCTGGGACCTAGCAAGAGCAGGCGCTGAGTATTTGTTAGATAAAAATGGATCTGGGTATATGTTCTACTTCAGTAGTTCTCCGAGATTTGGGGGGAAGGATGAGCTAACTTTGGTAAAGGAAAGATTAAAGATTAGCAGAGTGGGGCTGTTTCCAGGATATTTGTAGGAAGACCCTGGCAGTCTGTGGCCCTGTGGACCTGACTTCACACCGAATGGAGCTGTGGTCTTGGTTCGCAGAGTAGCCACCGTCTCAAGAGGATGAGCTTCTGTTCCTACTCTTTGTCAAAGAGTGACGGCGTATTAGGGAGGAAAGACCTATAAGCAGACTAAAGTAAAAGCCACATGATTTGTTGCAAGTATGAATTATATTAATAATTGCTTCAGTTTCTCTTATTTTAAGATGTGGTATTTTATCAAATCTCATATACACCATGACTTTGTGTATTACAGAGAAAGAAAAACTGCTAGATAAACTAAAACATGCATTTTTCTTATCACTTAGAATTTTTACACTCCGACACTGGAGGTTAGGATGTCAATATATGGATTTGGGGGGAAAACAAACATTCTGTCCATGACAATAGGCCTGGGGCAGGAGAGAGCCGATGACTCACACCCAGAGTCTCATGGGAAGTAATTCAAGTTGTATCAGGACACAGGGATCAGATCTGCATGGCACGCACAGGCTGTGTGGGGCAGAGATGGCCAGGCAGAGTGTGGGGGCGCTGTACTGGATGCTGAGAAAGCTTCCCAGAGAAAAGTTATCCCACTCGGGGAGGATGGGACGAATTGAGAGAATAGCATTGACATACACATGCTACCGTGTGTGAAATAGCTAGCTAGTGGGAAGCTGCCATATTAGCACAGGGGGCTTAGCCAGTTGTGCTGTACTAGAGGGGTGGGGTGGGGATGGGTGCATGGGAGGAAGGTCCAAGAAGGAGGACATATATGTATAATTATGGCTGATTTGCATTGTTTTACAGCAGAAACTAACACAACATTGTAAATCAATCATACTCCAATAAAAAAATAAAGTTATCCCATCAAACTAGTTCTAGGCAGGATGGGCAGCTAAGTAGAAATTCTGAGTATGTCACTCCTGGTCATTCAGCCACCAGCAAAGTCCTATACCTGGGCAGTGACAAATGACCAGCTAGGAGAGATAAAGACAACCAGCTGCCATGGGGTGATGGGGTCAGGGGGAGCTCTGCAGGAAGTGGAGATCCTGGTGGGAACGTGAAGGATCAAGTGTCAATAAGACTTGACAGTTATTGATGATGGGTTTGTGTCTTCAGGGAAGCTTGAAGAAGTTAGGGGCTTCCTTGATATTCATTCATTATTCAGAAAGTATTTCCGAAGCCCACTTCATGCTCATCTATGTTTTGCTGTAGGTCCACCCTGCTTACAGGCAAAGAGGGCGCTGAACACCTGCTCTCACTTTCCAGCAGCATTCCATCAGGCCCTCTATTTTCAGGTGGCTCCTGCTCTCAATATGAGAATTACCTTCTCGTTAGTAGAAAAAACAGCTTCCTTTGGGTGTAAAATAGTAATTATTCCCAATGATTTTCATTGGGACCCGCCTGCTTATGCAGGAGACATAAGAGATGCGGATTCTATTCCTGGGTCAGGAAGATCCTCTGGAGAAGGGCATGGCAACCCACTGCAGTATTCTTGCTGGAGAATCCCATGAATGGAGAAGCCTGGCAAGCTACAGTCTTTTGGGTTGCACAGAGCCAGACACAACTGAATCAACTTAGCACACACACGCATGCCTTATATGAGGAAGTCTTTTAAACACATTCAGAGTCAGTCCCTGGACTAACCACTGATCCCAATCACAGTGAACAACTCCAGCCCACCCCACCTCCTCCTGGGGACTTGGCTTCCTGTTGCTCTGTACTAAAATTGTTTTGTAATAGAGCAAAGTAAAATGATTTTTCTATAAAAACTCCCAGAACACTAATCTCTAAATGTCAACAGAGGCCCAATCTGTCCCTTAGGACATTTGCAAATCATCCATTTTTCCTATTTAGAAATTACAGAATTAGAAAATTCTGTATTATGTATGCTGTTTAATTGCTGAGTAATTTTTATAGAGAACTGCTTGTTTCTTGCTACAACTCCGCCTAAAAGGGTTTTGTAAAATTAAAGATGCAGGAGGACACTTTAAAATGTATAAGGAAGTTGTTGTAGAACACAGGGAAGTCCTTCGGTTGTTTTGGTTTATGATTTCTGTTTCCTGGTATCATTTGGAATAGGCCCTCTGAATTACTAGTTACATCCCATTTTCTCCCTTAACTTTACAGTTCAGCAAAGTGGATGGGTAAGGTTGATTTTCTTCTGGCATTACCAGATTTCAGGGCGCTTGTATGGGTTCTCAGAATGCACACTTTCCTGCAATGACTGGAGAAGCAGAACTGACTACGTTTTACATCTAAAGTTCTTATCCGACTGCCCAGCGCCTCCTGTGGTTAGATGGGAAGGGATTGTTGTTTGGAAGATGTGCAGTGGAAGCTGTGTTCAACATGCACCTGAATCTGTGATTAAAATAGTGCCATTTTAGATCCTAGGCGCTAGGCTAGATGGGGGGAATTTTTTTTTTATTAATAACTTGTTGTGGGAAAAAAGTGATAGGACTGTATCATTGTGAGATTCTATTAAAGTTGGTAACATGTAACCTAATTTTAGAAAGTGGAATGCCTGTAATAGTATCTTCATCTTCTTTGGACTTTTTAGTGCATGTTCTAAATGGAGATTGGGGTTTTTTCAAGTCCTGTTGCTGGTAGGAGCTGACAGACCTGCTTGTCTCTTGTTTCTTCCTAATAATTTTTTTTTTAATACGTACTTGAACGGTGCAATAATACATGCACATGATAAAAGAAAATTTGCAATGATAAGAAAAAGTGAAACCTAAGTCTTTTCACCATGCTAGATCCCCGTGTCACTCTTCAGAAACAATCAAGGTTAATGGCTTTAATGTATCATCTTCCTGAAAATTTTTATACACAAAAAAACATGCTATTACTGTGCACCAAGCCATCCCAAACCTCATGATAAAAAGACAACAATTTTGCTGCGCTTACCAACTCTGTGATTCAGAAGTTCAGAAAGGGCACAGCAGGGATGACTTCCCTCTGCTCCATGATCCCTGGATCCTCAGCTTAAAAGACTTGAAGGGTAGGTGACTGGAATCATCTGGAGGCGTATTCACTCAAGTGTCTGGTCGCGGGACAGGGTGGTGTTGAAGACTGAGACCGCTCAGCGCAGCATCTGCTCACGGCCCCCCCACGTGGCATGGGTCCCTCGCAGCACGGTGGCCTCTGCATGGGGACTTTGGGCTCTGGGCGCGAGTCTTCTGGTTGATGAGGAGAAAACTGCCTCACCTTTCTGACTTGGCCCTGGAAGTCACAAAGGGTCACTTCTGCTGTCCAGATTTAAGAGGAGGAAAATTAGGCCCTGTATCTTGATGGGAGGACTGTCACAGTCATGTCATGAGATGGGAGATATTGCTGCAGCTATCTTTGGAAAACATAGTATATATTATTTTTTCTCCCCTAAATGGGAATTTACGCCATTTGAAGATTATTCCATATAGATCTCACAAGCTAACAGCTGCATAGTAATGTATACCGCTTGAATACAAATCATTTGCTTAACCAGTCACCTACAGTTGAACATGTAGTTTGTTTCCAGTCTTTTGATACTGCAGTGATACAATACATTTTTTGTTGCAATACATATTTTTGATTGTATCTTTTGTGTATATATCTCAGTACATTTATAGGATATATTTTTAAAAGTGGGACTGATGGGTCAAAAATGTGAAATTTTAATGTTGGCCGATATGATACATAATTTTTTGCATCAGAATTATGTTTCGGTTGAGTGTCATTTAATATAGAAACTCAAAATTATATTGATTTAAACACATGGGAAAATCCTTTTCACCCATAGGGGAATTTGGAGATAAAGAGCCCAAGGTCAATGTGGTGATTCAATAGTATTGTTAGAAACCAGTGATCCTCCAACTCTTTACTCTGAGTCTCTATTTTGATTTGAATTAAAGACAAATTTATCTTTTTTATCTAGTCCTAAATGGTTGCTGGCCATCTCATCCAAGTTCCAGGCAGTAAGAAGGAACAAAGGCCACCGAGTTCCCTTGCTTTAAGAGCGCTTCATGAGAATCATATTCAATACTTCTTATATATCAGTGTATATTATCACTGTCATATATATATATATATATATATATATATATATATATATCCCAATCTTATGCATCCCTAGGCGTGTGACTTGTGGGAATGTATCCTTTTCTCTAAGTAGGGGTGTGCCCAGAAGAAATCATAGTTCTTATTACCAGGAAACAAGGGGAGAATTGATATCAAGGGGTAACTAGCAATTTCTGTATCATTTCCTTATATGTATCATCTCTGATTTTCATGGAGACAGTTATTATTATGCCCATTGTTCAAATAAGGGAACTGAAGTTTAGAAATGGTAAGACACTTGCCTGTGGTCCCCAAAATAGAAAGTATGGAAGGAGAACTCAGACCTAAGTCTTTTTTCTGCTATTCCAAACTAAAATAGGGCTTCCAGTTACAACCTCAACATTTACTCAGCCTGTTCTGTTACTGCCTTCTCTGAGATCCCAGTAAGGTGCTTCGGTCCTGTTTTGTTACGTGGTGTTTCATTGTGTGCACAAAGATGAACTTTCTCGTGAATGATTGTTCTTTAAATGGAACATTCTCTTCCTGTCCCTAGGAAGCAGCAGCAGCGTCTAACAGCTGCCCTTGCGCCTTGATCTCAATGACTTCATCATCTCCGCAGTTTCCTCTGCCATGCCTTCTTCCAGGTCGTCTAGCCTCCTTCTCCTCAGACACAGTGCATCCTTTCATGAGGAACGGCTGAGTCATGAAGGGGAATGCAGATGGCCACGAGTTTATTTGCAGGCCTGGAGTCCAACCCAGCTTTCTCCTCGCAGCCTGCAGGGCAGTCCCCTGACCGCCGTCCTCCGCAGGCCCAGTGGACCTGTCTGCTGTCGGGCTCACCTTCTCCAACTCTGGCCGGCGGTAGGAGCGCCACCTGTGGGGCCTGGGGCCTGTAGGCAGTGAGCCCTGGGCTCCATCCCAAAACCCTGGTGGAGGAGTGCGTGCTTCCTCAGCAGCGAAATGGGGAAATTGTGGTCTTCAAAACAGAGTGAGAAGGAGGAGGAAAAAAGGAGCATCGGGTAGCATAGCTAGAGAGTTTAAACTTTGTCATTCAAAATCTCCAGCTGAAGGAACCTTATAAAGAAATGAGGTTTTGTACCAGGGAAGTATAAAGCTCAAACTTGCAGGCTTGTGGGATATTCCCAACTATCACTAAGGGTTTAGATTTCTGACTTGACCTAAAAAGATTTAGGTAATGACTTTGAGATTCACGGGCAAGAAGGCTCTAGAGCAGAGCATTTCATGGGGTTTCATAAATGACACAGAATATTTCTATGTGATTCCAACTCATTTTCCTAATAACAAAGAGATTCATATACTAAGTTCAGTAATAGTTTTAAAAATAACATGAACTGAATTGGCCTGTAATGAAAGTGCTTTGGAAAAAATGTGATTCTCTGTATATATGAAAATGTGAAATAGGGATATATGAGTCATTTCTAGAAATGAAAAAAATATGATGCTTTAGTTTAGAAATGAAGAACAAGTATAGTATAATAGAAAATGCATTAACTGGAAAATAGAGTTGAAGATTTATCCTGAATTCAACATAGAAAGTCAAAGAGATGAAAAGTATGAAACAGAGGTTTAGACATGTGGAGGAAAGGATGAGAAAATTAATATATGTTTGTTGGAATTCAGGAGTAGATTTTAAAGAGAATAGAGGAGAGGCAATCTTTGAATAGAACATGACTGGGAATTTTTCAGAATCTGTGAAAGACACCAGTTTTCAGATATAGACTCCAGTGAATCCCAAGCAGGATAAGTAAAAAGAAATTCACAACGTGATACATCATAAGCTGCAAAATCTATTTTTTTTTAGAAAGCTGAGACCTTAGAAACAACAGAGAGAACAGATAAATCACTAAAACGGAGCAACATACTACAGCTGAGTTTTCAAGAGTGCAATCAAAGCCAGAATATCTTTTAAATGCTGAAGTAAAGCTGACTTCCTAAAATTCTTTAACTACCAAAACTTCCTTTCAACAAGGAGAGTCAGGGAAGGCATTTGCAGACAAAAACGGAGAGAATTTTCTACAAGCAGACACTTACTAAAGAAGTATCTAAATGCCTGTACTTAAGGAAGAAGGAAAATGATACGAGACAGAAGATTTAAGATACAGAAAGCGATAGTGAGCAAGGAAAATGTTAAACATGTGGGTGAATTTTAACAAATTATTGACCTTGTAAAGTGGTTGTTGTTGTTCAATCACTCAGTTGTGTCTGACTCCATGGACTACAACGTACCAGGCTTCTCTATCCTTCACCATCTCCTGAAGCTTGCTCAAACTCTTGTCCATTGAGTTGGTATTGCCATCTAACCGTCTTGTCCTCTGTCGTCCCCTTCTCCGCCTGCCCTCAATCTTTTCCAGCATCAGGGTCTTTTTCAGCGAGTCGGCTCTTTGCATCAGGTGACCAAAGTACTGGAGTTTCAGCTTCAGCATCAGTCCTTCCAATGAACACCCAGGACTGATCTCCTTAAGGATGGACTGGTTGGATCTCCTTGCAGTCCAAGGGACTCTCAAGAGTCTTCTCCAACACCATAGTTCAAAAGCATCAATTCTTCATCGCTCAGCTTTCTTCATAGTCCAACTCTCACATCCATACATGACCACTGGAAAAACCATAGCCTTGACTAGACGGACCTTTGTTGGCAAAATAATGTCTCTGCTTTTTAATATGCTGTCTATGTTGGTCATAACTTTTCTTCCAAGAAGTAAGTGTCTTTTAATTTCCTGGCTTCAATCACCATCTGCAGTGATTTTGGAGCCCCCCAAAATAAAGTCTGTCACTGTTTCCACTGTTTCCCTATCTATTTGCCATGAAGTGATGGGACCAGATGCCATGATCTTAGTTTTCTGATTGTTGAGTATTAAGCCAAATTTTTCACTCGCCTCTCACTTTCATTAAGAGACTCTTTAGTTCCTCTTTGCTTTCTGCCATAAGGGTGGTATCATCTCTATATCTGAGGTTATTGATATTTCTCCCAGCATTCTTGATTCCAGCTTATGCTTCATCCAACCTAGTGTTTCTCATGATGTACTCTGCATATAAGTTAAATAAGGAAGGTGACAGTATACAGCCTTGATGTACTCTTTTCCCAATTTGAAGCCAGTCTGTTGTTCCATGTCCAATTCTTACTGTTGCTTTCTGACCTGCATACAGATTTCTCAAGAGGCAGGTCAGGTGGTCTGGTATTCCCATCTCTTTCAGAATTTTGCATAGTTTGTTGTGACCCCATAGTCAAAGGCTTTGGCATAGTCAATAAAGCAGAAGTAGATGTTTTTCTGGAACTCTCTTGCTTTTTTAATGATTCAGTGGATGTTGGCAATTTGATCTCTGGTTCCTCTGCAGAACTAAATTATACTGTATGGATTTCCAGGTGGCACTAGTGGTAAAGAACCCACCTGTGAATGCAGGAGACATAAGAGATGAGGGGTCGATCCCTGGGTCAGAAAGATCTTCTGGAGGAGAAAATGGCAACCCACTCCAGTATTTTTGCCTAGAGAATCCCATGGACAGAGGACCCTGGCGTGCTGTGGTCCATAGGGTTGCACATAGTTGTACATGACTGAAGTCACTTAGCTTGGTAGAGCAATAACATTTAGTTTGGGGTGGGATGTGATTGCAGTTAGTCCTTGTGTTGGTTTGCAGAGAATGAAGTGTTGGTCAATTAAGAGTTTGTTAAGTTAGATACATGTACCCCAATGATAACTAATAAACGATGGAGGAGAAATTAATGAAGTAAGAGCAAAATATCTCATCCTAAAATAAGTCAGGAGAGGAAAAATAGAAAAAATCAACCTACTGTAGCTGCAGAATGGATATTCTTCCTCAGGCACAATGGGATGGTTACAAAAATTAAACCCAATATAGGCTAAAAGCAAGCCTCAAAACATTTAACAGAATGGTATTACACAGATACCCTTGTATGGGGCATTCTCAGATTATAGCACAACTAGACAGATATCAACAAAAAGATATGTCAAAAATTGCCCTGTGTTTTGAAAACAAAAATCATAATTATAAATAACTCAAAGGTCAAGGAAAAAATAATAATGAAAATCTGGAAGACATTTAAGGTTGAGTATTACTAAATAAGTCAAGTAGTGAAATTCAGTCACTAGGGGAAAAAATAGAATAAACCCTACAAGAAATGAAGGAACAAAGCAATACAAATTAGATAGAAATTAATAAGATAAAAACTGAAGATATAGTGAAAAAAATCAATAAATCCAATATACAATTATCCTCTGGTAGACAGTGAAGGATGGGAAAGCCTGGCATGCTGCATTCTATGGTGTTGCAAAGAGTTGGACATGACTGAGCCACTAACAACAAAAAGAATTTTAAAAATCAATAAAATCTGATAAGACTGATCATGAAAACAGTATAAGAAGTGAAAAAGAGGATATATAAATAATACTAAAACTAATGGTAAGAACAAAGGTACAAAATACTATAAGTTTATACTAACAAAGTGTGAGAAATTAGGTAAAATATTAAAAGTTCTTAGGGAAAATGCAGTGATCTGATTCATGAAGAAAGAAAAATCCTCTTATGTTTGTATACCATTAAAGAAATTTAGTCAGTAGTTTTAAAATGTTTCTGCAAAGAAACCATTAAGCCTGGAAGATTCTTCAAGATTAGTTCTACCAGCGATTTAATGAACAGATAATTCCAACATTCTATATACTCTTTGAGTTACTAGATAAACAGCAAGTACTTTCCAGCTTGTTTTATGAAGTCATAACTGAATACCAAAACCTTAGAAGGGCAATACAGACAGGGAAGATACTGGCAGATCTTAACCATGTTCACAAATGTAAAAATTCTAGGCAAAGCACTAGCAAACTGAATCCAGCGGTGTCAAAGAGATATTTTTGTCATGTCTAAGTTGGGTTTACATCAAGAATGGAGAATTATTTCAACACAAGAAAAATCTGTAAATGTATTTTATCATGATAACATATTAATGGAGAAAAGCTATATGTTCATTTCAATAGATGCAGAAAAAATTTTATGATATTTCACCATCTAGGAAGGCAAGAAAAATTTCTCAACCTAGTGGATGCTACCCATAAACCAAAATAAAGCAACAAGAAAAACCAAACACCAAAGCAGACTGTTGCATCCATGATATTTGGTGTTGAAATGCTAAAGCATTTCCTTTAAAATTAGAAATGAGACAAAGGTACCAGTATCATCACTTTAATTTAGCATTATTCTGGAGATTCTGACCTCAGTAATATGAGTAGAAGAAGAAATAAAAGGCTAAGGATTAAAAAAGGAAGAAATAAGCATCATCATTCCAAGATGATATTACTGCATAGAAAACCCAATAGAATTTTCAGGTAAGTTATGAGAACTTATAGAAAAATTTAACAAAGTCCACGTACAAAAGTCAACTGAATTATATGTACCACCAACTAATGGAAAATCTATTTAAGAAAAGATATTATTTATAACAGCAACCAAAAATGTAAGATACAGAGGAACAAATCTAACAAAAATAGGTAACAAAAAACACTTTTATAAAGAAATTCTAAAACTTTATTTAAAAAAACACAAAAAAGACCTAAATAAATGTGGAGAAAGAGATATTTGTGCATAGGAAAACCCAATGAGGATATTCTCTACAAGCTGATCTATATAGATTTAATGCAGTTCTTGCTAGTGAAAACCCCAAGAGGATTTCTTATGAACCTTGTATGATTAGTCTGTCAGTCATGTCCAACTCTTTGAGACCCCATGAACTGTAGTCTGCCAGGCTCCTCTGTCCATGGGGATTTTCCAGGCAAGAATACTAGAGTGGGTTGCCAGGGGATCTTTTCCGACCCCAGGATGGAACCCAGGTCTCCCGTGTTGCAGGCAGATTCTTTACCAGTTGAGCTTGAGAAGCTGATTATAAAATTTATCTGAAATCTCAAAGGATACCAAGAATACATATGTCATTGCTAAAGCAGAAGAACTAGCTGAGGTAAGGGTGGCCTTTTTTAAATCAAAAAACACCTAAAAATAATGGGAAATTATTTTTACAATGGACAGAGTTATAGTATTGAGAATAAACAAATAATTCCTATGAATAAATAAGAATAATCAAAGAACCCACTAGAAATAAGGGCAAAAACTATGAACAGTTATTCACAAAATGAAAGTATGAATGATCTTAAGTATATGAAACATAATACTTCCTGATCAGTATTAAAGAAAATGTAGATACATACTACAATTAAATATCATTTCTTACCAGCCAGATTGGTCAAAATTTTAAAGGCTGACAATACCAAATATTGCTGGGTGTGTAACAGGAGCTTACATATACTGCTGAGGGGAGGAGTGTGGATTCGTGCAACTACTTAGAAAACAATATGGCATTTCCTCATTGGGAGGAAATGTGAACATAAATATGAATAAAAGTGAACATTCTCAGACCTCTGACCCAGCAATTCCACTCCTAAACACACTATTGTTCATGCATATCAGAAGATACATATTACAAAGGTCATATAGCACATGGTTCTAACAGCAAAAGTCTGCAAACATCCTGAGTGTGCATTGACAGTCAGTAGATCACTGAGTTACAGCACTAACAATGAATTAATTAGGGGTATAAACATCAACATGCATGGATTTAAAAGTCAATGATAAGGCCATACAAAACACGCATAGTGTGTGTTTAATTATATAAAGTTAAAAAATAGTCCAAACTAAAGTATTCTTTGTTTAGGGTTACGTACATTTGTGGTAAAGCTATTAATATAAAGAAAAGCAAGGGAATTAATAACCAAAAATTCAGACTAAAGGTTACTGGTTGAGATGTAGGAGGAGTGACTAGGGAAGGCATGTAGCGTACTTCAAAGGTATTGACAACGCTTCTTAATACCCCTTAAGCAAGGAAGGGGGCACATGGGTGCGTTTGCTACTCTTTTAATTACATGTTGTATTCACTTCTGTGTGATGTAATTTGCAGTAAGAAATGTGACAGTCATTTCTTAGCTTTATATAATGCTGTCCAATGAAACTTTATTTTATATTTATCTTCATAACACATCTGTTAATTCTACAGAAAGAGATATAAATGTATTTACTTGAAATTCTGCATGAAGTTGACTGAAGCCAGATGCAAGTCTCTTGTTCTATAGAAATATTTCTGCAGTTCACCATTTCCATGCCATGAATTCATTTTTTCATGTACTTGCTTATTCATCCATTCATTAACTGAATATGTGTTGTCTCCCTTCATGACTCAGTTCAGTTCAGTTCAGTTCAGTCACTCAGTCGTGTCTGACTCTTTGCGACCCCATGAGTTGCAGCACACCAGGCCTTCCTGTCCATCACCAACTCCCAGAGTTTACTCAAACTCATGTCCATTGAGTCGGTGATGCCACCCAGCCATCTCATCCTCTGTCGTCCCCTTCTCCTCCTGCCCCCAATCCCTCCCAGCATCAGGGTTTTTTCCAATGAGTCAACTCTTCGCATGAGGTGGCCAAAGTATTGGAGTTTCAGCTTCAGCATCAGTCCTTCCAATGAACACCCAGGACTGATCTCCTTTAGGATGGACTGATTGGATCTCCTTGCAGTCCAAGGGACTCTCAAGAGTCTTCTCCAACCCCACAGTTCAAAAGCATCAATTTTTCAGTGCTCCGCTTTCTTCACAGTCCCACTGTCACATCCATACATGACTCAGGCACTGTATTGTTAAAATTCTCTCAAGAAGATAAAGCGCAAGAATGTAAAAAGCTCAAGTACTTACTGTCTTGATTACCTGAGTGCTAGTGCCTCTGAGTGCATATTCACCTTAATATATACGTGTTTCAGGTATATAGCATTATAGCTCAACATGTGTATATACTACAAAGTGATCGCTACCACCACCATTTGCCCATTTAGCTCACCCCCCAGTGCCCTTCACCTATGATAAATGCTGATCTGAACTCTGTATCTGTGAGTTTCTTCATTTATTTTGTTTTTAAGATTCCATATGTGAGTGAAATCACATGGTATTTTTCTTTCTCCATTGAACTTGTTTCACCTAGTCTTATATCTTCAAGGTCCAACCATGTTGGACAGATGGCAGGATTTCATTCTTTTATATAGTTGAGTAGTATGCCACATATATATATGTATATAACATATCTTCATCTGTTCTTCCATTGACGTACCCTTAGGCTGTGTCTATACCTTGACTGTTGTAAATAATGCAGCAGTGAACATAGGGGTGCCTATATCTTTTCAAATTAATGTTTTTGTGCTCTTTGGTTAAGTAACTAGAAGCAGAATAGCTGGATTATATGGTAATTATATTGTTAATTTTTTGAGTTTTCCATAGTATCTGCACCAATTTACATTCCCATCAACAGTGTATGAGGGTTCCCTTTCCTTCACATCCGCTCCAACTTTGTTTTCTTGTTTTTTTGATAACAGCTATTCTGACAAGTGTGAGGTAATGTCTTGTGGTTTTCATTTGCATTTCCCTAACAATTTGTGATAATGAATATTTTTTATGTGCCTGTTGGACATCTGTATATATATATATATATTTTTTAAATGTCCAGATCCTCTGCCCATTTTTTAATTTGACTGTCTTTTTGTTGTTGTTGTCTAGTTGTATGAGTTCTTTACATATTTTGAATATTAACCACCTGTCAGGTAAATGATTTGCAAATATCTTCTCCCAGTAGATGCCTTTTCATTTTGATGATGGTTACCTTTGCAATGCAGAAGTTTTTACATTTGATGTGGTTCCATTTGTTTATTTTTGCTTTTGTTTCCCTTGCCTTTGGAGTCATATTCACAAAAACATCACTAAGACTGGTGTGGGTTGTTTTTTTTTTTTGTGGTCTGTAACACGACAAAATCTATGAGATGCAGCAAAAGCGATTCTAAGAGGAACTTTCATAGCAATACATGCTTACCTCAAGAAGCAAAAATAATTTCAAAAAACAGTCTAACTCTACACCCAAAGAAATTAGAAAAAGGAGAACAAATGAAACCCAAAAATAGTAGAGGGAAGGAAATAATAAAGATCAGAGTGGAAATGATCAAAATAGAGAATTTAAAAGCGATAGAAAAGATCAAAGAAACTAAGCTGGCTCTTTGTAGAGATAAGCAAAACCAACAAACCTTCAGCCAGACTCACCATGAAAAAAAGAACTCAAAATCAATATGAAAGAGATGTTACAAGAGATACCACAAAAGGATCATAAGAAATTACTATGAACAATTACTTGCCAACAAATTAGACAACCTAGAAGAAATGAATAAATTCCTAGAAACATACAGTCTTCCAAGACTGAATCATGAAGCTACAGAAAATCTGAATTGATGATTACTAGTAAGGAGATTGAAACAATAATCAAAAATCTCCCAACAAACAGAAGCCCAGGTTCAGATGGCTTCACTGGCATATTTCAGCTAGATCATGTCTTTCAACCTGCGTGTATTTGCTTTCTTCAGGATCTCAGATACATGCTGTGTGTCCTAAGCCATCCTCCAATTTCTCTCCACAGGTATTCTCACTTTAGAGAGCTGCAGTCTTCTCCAATTAACATCCTTGTCTGTATTTAAAGGACACTGGTGCCCTGGGGCTTCAGGGCAGATAAGCAGCACATCAGCTGAGAGGTCCTGGCCTCTAGGCAGGCTAGTCTTTGTTCACAAAGTGAAGGATTCAGTGAGCCTGCAGGGAAGTCAAAACATTTATTTTTGTCTGAGAGAGAACTTGGCAGAAAATATCCTTCCTTTCTCAGAGCTCCAGAGTCTGTGGTTTGAGCTCAGTCTCCTTATTGCATCTTCATAGTTTTCTTTCCACTTGCTTCATCAGTCCTGATTTTTGGAATTCCTTTACTGAACCCAGTCACTCTCTATACCTTTAAATCACTTTATCATTAGATGGACTTAGCTTCTAGAGGCTTCTAAACATTACCATCTTAAATTTTCTGCATTCTGTTCCTCAGGCAAGTTTTCTTTCCTTTGCCCGAAGGGATCACATATGTTTTTCATGAACCAGCACTGTATTAGGAATTGGAATGTCCAACTAGTTAGGACAGGGCTGAAAAGAATACTCTGAGATTTAAAATATTAATAAAAGAAACCTAACATTAGTTTCACTAGATAGCAGATAGCTAAATGAGCCAAGCACATATACATGTATTATCATTGAGATTGAAGATCAAGGACAAGAAAAAAGAGTAAAAATTAATTAAAGGGCTATACTTCTTAAAGAAAAAAATGCAAGAATCATAAAGATATTAAAGAAAGATGGCAAATTAGAAAGCCCGTAAAAGTACAGTTAAGAGTATAAATGAAAACAAGGCACTTAAATGTATTCGGGTAATTTGTTGTTGCTGTTCAGTCACTCAGTCATGTCCAACTCTTCACCACCCCATGGACTGCAGTACACCAGGCTTCCCTGTCCTTCACATCTCCTGGAGCTTGTTCAAACTCATAAGCATTGAGATGGTGATGCCATCCAACCATTTCATCCTCTGTCGTCCCCCTTCTCATCCCACCCTCAACCTTTCCCAGCATCAAGGTCTTTTCTATAAATGAGTCAGCTCTTCGAATCAGGTGGCCAAAGTATTGGAGCTTCAGCTTCAGCATCAGTCCTTCCAATGAGTATTCAGAATTGATTTCCTTTAGAACCGACTGGTTTGATCTCCTCACAGTCCAAAGGGACTCTCAAGAGTCTTCTCCAACATCACAGTTCAAAAGCATTAATTCTTTGGCGTCCAGCCATCTTTATGGTCCAACTCACATCCACATGTGACTACTGTAAAAACCATAGCTTTGACTATACTGACCTTTATCAGCAAAGTTAATGTTTCTGCTTTTTAAATATGCTGTCTAGGTTTGTCATAGTTTTTCTTCCAAGGAGCAAGCATCCTTTAATTTCATGGCTGCAGTCACCATTTGCAGTGATTTTGGAGCCCAAGAAAACAGTCTATCACTATTTCCATTGTTTCCCCATCTATTTGCCATGAAGTGATGGGACCAGATACAATGATCTTAGTTTTTTGAATGTTGAGTTTTAAGCCAGCTTTTTCAGTCTCCTTTTTTACTTTCATCAAGAGGCTTTTTAGTTCTTCAATTTCTGCCATAAGAGTGGTGTCACCTGCATATCTGAGATTGTTGATATTTCTCCCTGCAATCTTGATTCCAGCTTGTGCTTCATCCAGCCTGGTATTTCTCATGATGTATTCTGCATGTAAGTTAAATAAGTAGGATGACAATATACAGCCTTGACGTACTCCTTTCCTGATTTGGAACCAATCCGTTGTTCCATGTCCAGTTCTAACTGTTGCTTCTTGACCTGCATACAGATTTCGCAGGAGGCTGGTGTGTGGTTTGTTTGTTTGTTTGTTTGTTTTTTAATGCTTTTCTTTTGTTTATTTATTTATTTTTGTTTGACTATTTATGGGCTTCCCTGGTTGGCTCAGATGGTAAAGAATCTTCCTGGAACACAGGAGACCAGGGTTCGATCCTTGGGTTGGGAAGATCTCCAGGAGAAGGGAATGGCAATTTACTCTAGTGTTCTTGCCTGGAGAATCCCCATGGATAGAGGAGCCAGCTGAACTACAGTCCATGGGGTCGCAAAGAGTCGGGCATGACTTTGACTAAACAACAACAACAAATAAGTAAACTGTGGTATTAACAGCAGCACAACTGGGAGGAAAATCCAAAGGGTTTCTCTAGAAACACAAACCAAAAAAGTCAAACCAGATAAATAAATAAATGGAAGTGTTAGTTGCTCAGTCATGTCCAACTCTGTGTGACCCCATGGACTGTAGCCCTCGAGGCTCCTCTGTCCATGGGATTCTCCAGGCAAGAATACTGGAGTGGGTTGCCGTGCCCTTCTCCAACGGATCTTCCCAACTCAGGGATCGAACCCAGGTCTCCTGAGTTGCAGGCAGATTCTTTACCATCTGAACCACCAAGGAAGCCCATAAATAGTCAAACCTAAATAAATAAATAAACAAAAGAATTAAAAAAAAACGCTGCACACCAGCTGGCAGTGATACACGAAGCCTTTGAGCACTTGCTCAAAGTGCTCCCCCGAGGCTCAGGGTGCTCACATTCTGCAGAGGATGCTCGGGAATTTCTCCTGCCCTTCTCTTCGTCCCTTCCACTTCCTCACTAGGACAAGCCAATACTTCTTTTTCTGAGTTCATTGTGTTCTATTTTGTTAAGGTTTTAAGATTGTTTTTCATCTCTCTTCAGACATAACTATATATATTTGGAATTGTTTATTATAGAGTTGAGGTCCAAAAATCATTTTTGCAAATAAATTAATTTCTTTAAGATTTTTTGGATATTAAGAAGGCTTTTTTCCCCACTGAATCAGAACCAAATGACTTTTACTGGATTACAGTTTATGTTTCTTTTATTGATGAGCTACTTATAATTACAATGTCTTGCTATGTAAGTTTGGAAATTTTATATATTCAAAAATATGACTATTGAAGGTATATATCAGTACTACAATTTCTCTCCATTTTACTTCTTTCTGTTAGGTTTACTCTTTCTGTGTGGTGTTTCTTAGTTTTTAGAACAATGCAGATGAAACAATGACATATAGATATTACATAATTTAGTCAGAATTTGATAGCTGAAGGATTCCAGAAGCCACTTCAGTCAATACACAGCCTACTGGATGGGATGGGATCTATCTATGGATAGTATAGTCAGATATACTTGACTTTATTTTCTATTTTATAAAACCTGAACAAATATAAAATTCTTGATTTTATGCCAGGTATTTTGTTATTCCTACCCCTGAGATGTTACCACAAGGAAATCTCTTCATCCATTGGTTTTGAAAATTCACCTTTAACTTCCAGGTTAATTAGACTTGAAACCTGGGTTCATCATTTACTAACTTTGTGACTTTTCTCGTCCATAAAGTGGGGAGAATGTGTTTCCTAGAATGTTGTGAGAATTAAATGAAAAAATACATGTGCCTCATTTTACCACATCCTCATCTTGAATGCTGCGTTGCACCTAAAGGCTGCTGTTATGTCTTTGTACAAATAGTAGTCCAGAAAAAAATGTGGTTCTTCTCAGGCTATGCTCTGATCCTCTGTTGAAGGAACCAGGGTCACTGAGTTCAAATCTGGCTCTAGTGATGTCTAAGTCTTTCTCTATCAACTATGTAGGGATGAAAGTTTCACCAGTGGCAGTGAGGTAATTTACAGAAAAATTGAACTGAGAAGCTGGTCAGAAGGTTCTGGGGGAAGTGAACTTGAACACTGGACTTTGTTGGCTTCCCTCCCATGATGCCTCCAAGAGAACATGGCAGCAACTGGAGACTGAAGCTTGCCTTAGACCAGGCCTGACCTGAGGCTGGGGAAGGAAGGGCGGTGAGAGCTACCACTGGGCTCCTTGGCCCTGGGGAAGCCATCGCACCCTCTTTTAGGTCGAAAGGGAAGCTGCAGCTTTCTCCCTGAACTGACTGGATCTGAACTCTGTTTATGACAGTGGGTGCCAAGTCCTGTTGCTGGTTTTGTAATCCGGTTTAAGGGATACACCCTAATGAAAGTCGGGAAGAATGACTCACCTGTTGCCATATTTACCATGACCACAATTCCATTTGCTTGAACTCTGCCCTGGTTAAATGTCTCCGGGGACTGCCTTCAAAGCAATGGATGACCTTCCCCCACTTCCTCCTGGACAGGCTATTGGGCTCCTTCAGGGCCTTTCATAGCCTAGTACCAAATAGCATCTGACTCCAACCTGTTTCCAGGGCCCACTTGAGAGTGAGACTTTCCAGATAAGGATAATGAAAGCAGGCTGGAAATGCCCCAAAAGACATTTCCCCAGTCTTGTCTGATTGTGTGATTCATTTTTCCAGGTAAAGTGTCCACATTTTACATGTTTAGTGATTAAAACTGAGGGTGAGGACAGGGTGAGGATTGCATTCAGTTATTCAGTGAGCATCACTTTACTCCGTGCCGATGCCACGTGCTGTCCCGGGCTTGATGATATAAGGATGGGCAAAGACAGACGCATCTCTATATAGACCAGACATGAGAAATAATTAATACCATAGAAATACATATAGAATTGCAACTCTGATAAGCACTAGAAAGAAGAGATGTATGGTACCAAAAGAACTAATAACCCAGGGATCTGACCCATGTAGGAAAGTCAGGGAAGACCTTGGAAGCCTAAAATCTGGGATCTTTATCCTGATTTCCAAAGTCACCAGGTGAAATTTGGGGCAGGCTTTTAAAAAGCTTGTGTCCCATGATGAATTAGACAAAATCTCTGCTTTAACTTAACTCAGTGTAAAGAAGAGATAAGTAACTGCACTGATGCTGTCTTACAAAAAATACGAGTGACTGCTCTGTGAAATGACACCAGGAAACCAAATCACAATGAAAGGCATTGTTTTTCAGGGAAATATAAAATCAGGAACTAGTCTGACTAAATCAATAACCCTTATTTTGAAACTTCACTGTTTGTCAAAATTTACCTCCCAAACCTGTGGCGTGATGGTTGGCTTCCAGGCTTGTTCTGAATAGCCTTCATAGAACCAACGGTTCTGGTGCTTTATAAGCTACTCCATGGCCCAGAAAACTGGAGAAGGTTTCTCTGTGCATTTTAAGCAACTGGAAAGACTCAGCTACCAAGACTGGAAGCAACAAAACAGCATCACTTAGGGATACTGAGACCAAAACGACTACAGATCCACAGTTTCTAATCTAGAATTCTGAAAATGAAAAACTCTGAAACCTTGTTTTTTTTTTAATGCATTTGGTGGTGCTGGCCAGTGCTGTCCAAACTCCCCTCCCTTTCTTCTGACTCTCACCCATTCCAGGCACCCTGATGACTGTGGGGTGCAGTTCCCTTGTCCCATGGGGACAGCTCAAGAGTCCTGGCTCCCAGGACCCCCCTGAGACATGGAGCCCAGGTCACCCTCCGTAGGACATCACTGGCATCCTTTTCTTTCTGCTCACACTTGTCCACAGGTCCATCTGTTCTTCCTGGGAACACTTCCTAATCCATCATCTTCACCCCTTGTCTGGAGGCCCACTGCTGGAGAATCCATCCCAAGACAGAAAATCTGACCTCAGTTTCTTTGCAGCCATTCGTGACTTGAGACTATTTCTAGCATTTATTTATCTGACTTAGTTTTGCGTTCTTATGTTTGGCTGCTAAATATTAATGTGTTTGGTTACAGGGTACTTCCCCAGACTCCACTGACGTTATTACATAACATTCACAGTATATGCATCAGATTACCTTCTTCAAGTTTAATAAAATAAGAATTGCAAACACATTTCACCCAAAGGGTTTTAGGTAAGGGATTATGTAACTATATAAAATACTAACAAATCAAATCCAATGCTATATTAAAGGAATAATAAACCATAACCAATTAAAGTTAAAAAAAAAAAGTTTGTGTCTCCTTAAATCCAGTGTCTCCATTCACAAGAAAGGCAAAGATCCTTAAGCCTCTCCATTAGAGAGAAGATAACCAAATTAGCATAAAGCTTTGAGAAGCATTAAAGAAATCAATCATTGTTAAGTGTCACTTGCTCTTCAAGGCATTGTTCAAAGTTATGAGCACTTGGTTGGATATGTTTGTTCCTAAGACCTGAAGATAAGAGGTGCAGTGACCCCTGGGGGCTCTAAAATGATATAAATGTCCATGGCTGCAACCATTTGACTAATCACATGATGTCTATTGATATATCTAGCACTTTGAAGACAAAGCTACAATATACTCTCTACCTTTTGTAAAATATTTCCTTCTGTTTTAAACTTCACTCCAAGTACAATTTCAAAATAAGACTTAGGTGTGGACAGACAATCATCTGAGTCCCGTTGTCTGACTTTGGCTCTCTTATGCTTTTGAGACTTCGGACATGATATGTCCCTTCCTGGACCTGATTTTCCTGATCTGTAAAATGGATTGATAAGAATACTGCTTCATAGGGTTGTTGTGAGGTTTAAATGAGATGTTGCAATACTGGGTTCTAGTTCAGGGCCTGAGTGGTAATGAGCACTCAGCTGAGGTAGGCCCCTTCCCTGCAGAAGTGTAATGAGTAATAAAGGTAGGAGGGACTCATTGAGGCCCCATGTATTTGTGTTACAAAGCCATATGGATCCTGGAAATGTTAGGAGCACAGAGTGTTTTCTGTGCTCTGACAGTAGTTTTCCATAAAAGAGATTGGAAAAAAATACCATCAGAATAGCCTCCTGTTTGCCTCTGACACCAGAAATAAGAGTAAAATAACTTGAAATGCCTCAAAAATGTGTCTTGGTACTCTTCAGTTTGCATGAGTGAATATAGATTATGAATGTGGATCCAATACCTGCCAAACAGCAGTCCCTGCCTCTTGCCCCCTCCCACCCCCTGGAAAGAAACCCCAAATAAGCAATGTGGGAAGGCCAGACTTACAACTTTGCAAAGCAGGTAAATTCAAGGCAAACATTTCCTCTCTCCCTCCTGAGCTGACCGGGTGTGTTATTACTGGAACCAAGACAACAGGTATTGGGTAATAGCGATGGACGGGGCAGAAATTTTTCGTCAGCAGGAGCCAAGTTCTCATTCTAGGTGACTCTGTGGGAAAAAAACAGCCCTGAAGTCAGTTGGCAAACCAAACACTTCTGTCTGTTCATGTTTCTAGCCTAACTTTTTCAATGCGGAAGCAAGTACTACAAGGAAAAAGGTTGAAAGCTTTTGAAAAAATCAAAATGCTTCATATGAGTTTCATATTATTCTATTTGCTGCTTCTTTTGCTTGCATGATAGACATGGTAGACATGCAAATACAGAAACGAGGCTTTTATTCTGTCATCAATTTATGTGAACACTTATTCTCTTAGTCATTCAACAAGCACATCTGTTTATTATGCAGCAGGCAGATTTTGAGTGAGAAAATTTGTATGTGTGATCTGAGAAGTATAAGTGAATTTATGAAGAAAATGGGTCAGAATGTTAGAAATCACTCCTTCCCAGAAAAGCCATCATGTGTGGCAGCCATCCTGTGCATGGAAATGGAATAAAGTGAACCGGCACTTTGTATGTATTTTCAGCATTTCCTTTGTGGAATTCAAAGAATATACTCATGCTAAAGGCAATACCTGTCACAATCAAGCAAAATATGTTATTTCAGATAATTATTCATCAGTTTATCTTTTCTAGCAGGGCAAGATGCTGAGGACCCAGGAAAGTGGGACACACATCTTCACTGCTTCCTACTCTTATTCCCTTCCTGAGGGACAGCTGTGTCATCCGTAACCTTCAGCAGCCATCTCACTCCTTTGATCTGTAACTCCTAGACCAAAAAATTTACAAATAGTTCTGAAGACACATCATACTGTTTCATACCTCTCTGCCTCCACATGTAGTGTTCTTCTGTCTGGAATGTTCTGCCTACCTTCCAGCTCCTTCTAGATACCTGCTTATTCTTCAAATCCCTGTTCAGGCTTCTCATCCTTTGCCTCCTCCCGCAGCTTACCAGCAGCTTTCTTCTCTCTGGCACTTAGGAACCTTGCTATACATCCACCACTGCAGATAACACGCTCAATTACAGTTATTTGTACAGATCATCCCTGATTTATGATGGGATTATATCCCAGTAAACTTACCATAAATTGCATATATTGGAATTGAAAATGCAGCTAGTACACTTAATCTATCATTGCGGCTGAGCCTAGCCTACCTTCAACATGCTCAGAACACCTACATGAACCTACAGTTGGGCAAAGTCTTCTAACACAAAGCCTACTCAATAATAAAATTTTGAATGCTTCTCTCGTAGCTCAGTCAGTAAAGAATCTGCCTGCAACACAGGAGACCCGGGTTTGATTCCTGGGTCAGGCAGATCTCCTGGAGAAGGAAATGGCAACCCATCCCAGTATTCTTGCCTGGAGAATCCTGTGGACAGGGAAGCCTAGCAGGCTACAGTCCATGGGGTCACAAAGAGTCAGATACGACTTAGTGACTAAACCACCACACCACATGTAACTGATTGAATGTTGGACTGAAAGTGAAAAGCAGAATGGCTGTCTCTGTACAGAATGGCTGTCAGTGTATCAGTCGTTTACCTTCCTGATCCCGTGGCTTATTGGGAGCTGCAGCTGCCGACCCTGCCCAGCATCACAAGAGAGTATTTTACAGCTTATCACCAACCCAGGAAGAGATCAACACATGAAAAGATACTCAACACCGCTCACTCTTAGAGAAATGCAGATCAAAACTACAATGAGGTTATCACCTCACACCAGTCAAAATGGCCATCATCAGAAAAATCTACAAACAATAAATGCTGGAGAAGGTGTGGAGAAAAGGGATCCCTCTTGCACTGTTGGTGGGAATGTAACTTGGTATATAACCAGTATAGAGAACCATATGGAGGTTCCTTAAGAAAACTAAAAATTCAGAATTTGAAGTATGGTTTCTACAGAATGGGAAGTGCTTTAGCACCATCATAATATCGAGCCATTGTTCAGTCAGAAACCATCTGCACACCTCTGTTTTTCATTAAACTGTGTTGTTTTCCAGCACGTGCTGTGATGTTGGCACAGAGGAGGTGCTTAGGAGATACAGAGGTGTCTGTTGGGCTGAGAGCATTATGCAGGTGTTTTTACATTCCTTATTAGAAGTTTCATGGGAAACCAACCGTTCAACAAATATTTGTTGTGCACCTACTACGTGCCAAGCCTCTCTCAAATGCTAGGCACAGAGCAGTGAGCAGAACAAACAAATGACCTGCCGTCATGGTACTTAAAATCTTCGTCTCAAACTGATGGTCGTGGGCTCAGCTGAAAGTTCTGTTACTAGGGACGAAGAGGAAAAACGGATACTGAGACAGTTAGCAGTCTTTGCTTGTTTCTGTGTTTAATTGGGCATGTGACTGATAGGGCCCACGTGGGGTCTGACTGATAAGATGGCGATTATGTCGACCTGGCAAACAAAGAATAAAAGCACAGTGACCCGTGAGACTGACCAAACTGCCCAAATGGCATTCTGTTTTTTTCACTGGCACCTATCTTCTCAAAGCTGCCAGACCGCCAGATTCCAGACCTCCAGCTGCGTGACCACAGGACTCACTACAGGCTAAAAATTAGCCATCCCTTCAGAGAATTGTTCATTGGTGGGGTATAAGAAGGACACCGTCAGAAAGGGGAGATGCCAGTTCTCCTTAAGAGGCAGTCACCCTCCCTTTTCCCTCTAATAAATTTCCCTTTTCTTGCCTGACTGCCTGGCTCACTCTCTTTTTCTCTGCACTCACCTTACAGTGACTTCTTTGATTGATAAAAAATGGTAGACTGTGGTGATTCTGGTTTCTTTAACTTAAATGCCTATGTTGAATTTTATCATGCATCTTAAGAGCCTGTTGAAACGGCTGTCCTTTTTCTTATTTGGGGCTTCCCTGGTGGCTCAGATAGTTAACAATCCGCCTACAATGCCAGAGGCCCGGGTTCAGTCCCTGGGTTGGGAAGATCCCCTGGAGATGGGAATGGCAACCCACTCCAGTATTCTTGCCTAGAGAATCCCATGAACAGAGGAGCCTGGCAGGCTGTGGTCCATGGGGTCTCAAAGAGTTGGACAAGACTGAGCAACTAACACTTTCACTTTCTTATTTGAGTGTGTGTGTGTGTGTGTGTTTGTGGGAGATGGTTAGGGAGAGGCCAGATTTCAAAATAAGTTATTGAAAACTCCGGGTGCTGTTGTCTCCTCCCAATAACCCACTGTTAGGTAAGAACAGCAGGTGTTTTTATTCCATTTTACAGGTGGAAAAATTGGAGCTCAAGTAAATTCATAAAGATGAGAGAGCTAATTGGCAGAAGAGCCATGTCTTCTGACTTGATACTTTTTTATTTGGTTAAGGATGTGGTTAGTTATATAATCTAGCAAGTAACTCAGGCTCACTGGGTGACTGAAATATTTACTGTTGTTTTTAACTGCAGTTGTCTCTAGAAATGAGTGAATCAAAGTAAACCTTTCTGTATAGAACACGGCCCCTTCTTTCAGCATTCTCATGATCCTCCACTCAAATGCCCGGCTTTCCTTTACATGTTTTGCCCAGATCAGCCGGTGTTCCTCTTCACACGGAGACTGGACCCTGGTCCTGAGATCTCCCATCGTGCTTCGTTGAGCCCACCCAGTCCTGGGGCTGTGACTTTCTCTGTGGTCACGCTGGCTCCAGTTCCTCATGATGTGATGTTTAATGGCTCTGTGTTTGGCCAGGGCATTTCCCCCCCAGGGCTGAGGACCGACAGTTTATATCAACAGCCCCTCCTAGCTCCTTGGCTGAGAACTGACCCGCCTTGCATGCTGGTGACTGCACCATGTTCTTGGGTTGCATCTGTTCCTGTCATTTACAGTCAGGACATTCATATAGCAGAGTAAAGGGTCTCTATTTGTTGCATTGGAACAGAGAACTGAGGGTTTCAGAAATTAAGAAAAATACTTATCAGCGATGAAGTGGGAGTGAAGAGAGAGCAAGCTTTGGGAGACAGTCTCTAATCTCAGGTTCCTCACCCTGTAAAATGAGGTTAATAATGCCTACCTTGAGAATTACAGTAAGAGTTAGAGATATAGATAGGAAATGTCCAGCTTAGTGCCCAGAACATAGTGGATTCTCCAAAAATGAGAAAGAATAAAATAAAATCTATTTTCCTCACTTTACATAATAATTAAAATTTGGACAACAATCCCAAGAGAAATGAAAAATACATGTTCATACAAAAACTTGTACTTGAAAATTCATAGCATTGTTCTTAATAGCTAAAAAGTGAAACAACAAACCTCCATTAACTGGCCAGTTGATGAACAAAATGTGGTCTATCCATACAGTGAATATTGTTCATCCATGAAAAGGAATGAAGTACTGATACATGCTGCAACATGGATGGATTTTGAAAACATCATGCTAAAGAAAGAAATCAGATACCAGAAGGTCACGGTTGAATGATTCCATTTCTATGCAATCTACAGAAAATGCAAATCCATAGAGACAGAAAGTAGACGAGTGGTGACCAGGGGCTAGAGAGAGAGGATGATGAGAAGTGGCTGCTAACGGGTACAAGGCTTCTTTTGGGGTGATGAAAATGTTCTGAAATTAGATCATAGTAATGGTTGCATAGCTCTATGGACACACTAAAACCACTGCATTATATACTCTCAAAGGGTGATACGAGGTGTGTGAATTATAGCTCAGTAAAGCTATTATTTAAAAATAGGAGCAGGACTGAATATGCCTTAGTTGCTCTGGGAAGAGATGTTATAGATGGCGTTTGTGCAAGTATACCTGTGTGCTTACCATATGTGTCAGCGTTTTTTCTTTTTTCTAATAGTGACTCAATTGCTACTAGACTGACTCAGAGAGTTATTCAGACCTTGCTCAACCTGTGCTTGTCAGTCTTTCTTTGTCCCTGAAGATGCTTGCTGAGTATGTGGAAGCAGGACAGTGATATTACTGCTATCCTCCCAACCATACCTGAAATATTTAATTACTGAAATGTGTGCCCTGAGCATGTGCAGATGGATGGACAGTGGTTATTAAGAGCTGAGATAATGTGGTCTTTGTGTTGGGTCCCTGGTTTCCACAGAGTGCCTGCCATGCTGGAATACATTTATGGCATTTCAGCCTAATGGGTTAAAAGAGGCTTTTATCTCTGAACCTGAATATCTGGCTTTTCTTAGGAAAGTCTAGCGTTTCTGGGCACATATTCTAGCATAGCAGCAATCAGAGGGAGTCTGCGTGTGCCTCTGCCTTACAGTTCTCCTTTCACACCGTCCCCTCAGACCGGGCCCATTTCACTCCTGCATGCAATCTCTGCTCAGCCTTTGTAGGCATTTGGGTTGGACTGGGGAACATCTTCCTGCAATTGTTCACTTATCCATTCATTAAACTGATGATTAGTGCCTGCTTTACATAGTAAACTCTATTAAGTGCTGGAATAGTCCTGTCCACAGGGAAGAGGGTCCGGTAACGGAGAAGGACAGGAGCAGTACAAGAGCAGGTGCAATGTTGGGAGTACGGGCAGGGAATCGATGTGTGGTTACAGGTCTGGGGGTGGGAGGTTCAGGGCTCCTGGAGAATGTGTCCCTGGATAGGGTGGTATCTTCTCTTTAGTATCAGAACTTTAGTTTTTGACCCATCGAAGAACATTTCACTAGTAACTCCATTTCTTCAGGGCATAGCCACAAATTAAGAAAACTTAATAGAATTGGAAAATCCAGCAAGGAAAAGAGGAAATAAAGAGTAGGTGAAAAGGACTGGGAAGAAGAATAAACAAAGGAGAAAGAAGAAAAACAGGAAAAAGGGTCCTTAGACAAATGAGAAACATTTATCTTGTCTCAGATGCTGCCACTGATGCTTTCATGAAATGCCAAGGTTTTTGACTCCAAGGAAGATTATGCCAAAGGGAACTTCAGCAAAGGTTATAGGGAACTAATGAATCTTCCCATTTTTCTTATTTTATTTCCTGCCATCCTTTCATGTTGAGATATTCACAATTGATTAATGTGCTTCATCAGGCAGAGAACTCCTTCCAGTTTAACAGGTGGGCATCACTGTCTGTGGGTGTGTGTGGTGGGGTGTGTGAGCTAGTGTTGGGAGGGGTATCAAAAGGCCTGAAGGAAAAGTTCAGGCTCTAACCCCCACCATTTATATGGCTTCAGCAAGACATAACCTCTCATCCTCAGCTTTCTCATCTATGTGTGTGTGTGCGCTCAGTCGTTCAGTAATGTCCAACTCTTTGTGACCCCATGGACTAAAGCCCACCAGCTCTTCAGTCAATGGGGATTCTCCAGGCAAGAACCCTGACTTCTCCAGGGGAGCTTGCCGACCCAGGTATCGAACTGGGATTTCCTACATTGCAGGTGGATTCTTTACTAGCTGAGCTACCAGGGAAGCCCTAACATGGAGAAATAAAAAGAACGTCTATCTTAGCTAATCATGAAGCTCAAAATGGGACAGTGTATGACATATGGGGATGAGGGATTCTTAATACCAAGAGACGAAAATCTAGCTCACGATCGAAAGCATCAAGGAATGGTCTATTTGTAATATGTTTAATTAAGTTCATCCTGCTTTTATCAAAGTGATAATGGGCTTTTGAATTCACCATTACCTGGTCAATCTGCAAATTTTAACCACGCCTCTTTATTGCTGTTTAGGAGTGCGTTTGGTTACTTGGTTGACTCCCTTTCCAAAATTAGCATTTCTTTTTACATCACTCTTACTCAGTCTTTAGATGTAATGCCTGTGATTGTTTCTGAGATTGAATGGTTCATACTGAGGAAGGACACCAAGACAGTATAAATATTTATTTGTTGGTGAGGAGGGTTTCATAAGAAGTGAATTTTCCTGATTTGTTTGTTCATTAGAAAGAATTGCTACTAACTGATTTGGTAGGATCTAGGAGAAGACTTTTGTTGGAAGAAATTCCCAGCTTCCAGTTCCTATCTGTATCCTGAAACATAGTCACAGCTAGTCCACCCAGCAGACAGAGTCTAGTGTTTTAAACAATGGTACACAGTAGCCAGGAGGCCAGAATCCATCTTCGTATTTTGCCAAGTGGCCAAGCATGTCTCTTCCCACCTTGGCAGGACAGCAGCTGGTGAGCCTGTCCCCAAGAGCAGAGACAGTGGTGGGGCTTGATGACATGCCCTTTCTTGAAAATGAATTTCACTAGTTGCTTCTAAAAGTGAAATTTTATTCGTAGGTGGAGCTCTTTATTTTCTACACCAATGAGTCTTCCTTGCTGGATGAAAACATGAGGCAATTAAGAGGGCAATTCAGATTTTGAAGTCTCAAGTTGGAAAATTCATTTTTTGCCAACTCGCTAGTCATGGCATGAATGGTCCAGGTGGTGACTAACTTTCTTGTTCATTCCATCACTGCTCCGTTGAGCCTCTTGCAGGTTCCAAGACAGCAAAGATCAATCACTGCACAGCATTGCCCTCCTCCTGCCCCACTGACTGCAGGCCTGTTGCTCTGTAGCATTGGAAGTCTAGACTTTCTGGGGTGGCAGAAAGCTGAGAACATTCCCTGAGGGTCAGTGCAGGTGGAGGTGATCAGGAGTACCATGTCCTCAGCGTCTGTGTTCCACTTGCAGAGTGGTCCAGTCTGCATCTTTGATTTGGCTTCAGTGGCCCCACACTTAGTAATTGTGAGTTTAGCTCTCACAACCTCAGTAGTTCTTATAAAAAGAAATGAGCCAGTTGCAATTATTTCAAATTGGCTACTTGTTTAGGAGCCAAGACTGAGGAATGAAAACTGACCTTCTAAAACAAGGAGGAAAGTCAGTGTGTTTAGACATCGCCAAAGAAACCTCAGTTTTATTTTTGGCTGCAGCCGAATAGGAAGGCTTGGTCACTCTGCAGACTTGTTTATCTGCCGGTCTGCTGCAGGGGCTCTTGCTTTCCCCTGTAACAAGTGACCATGCACCTGCTGGCCTGGGGACTCCATCAGCCAAGAAAATCCATATACATGCTGCTGACTGAATTTGCAGTATGTGCATGCGTGCGTACCAAGTTGCTCAGTCGTGTCCGACTCTTTGTGACCCTTTGGGCTGTAGCCTGCCAGGCTCCTCTGTCCATGGGATTCTCCAGGCAAGAATACTGGAGTGCACTGCCATGCCCTCCTCCAGGGGATCTTCCTGACCCAGGGATCAAACCCTTGTCTCTTACATTTCCTGCATTGGCAGGTGGATTCTTTACCACTGAGCCACCTGGGGAGGCTGCAGTATGTGTTAACTGCTGTCCTAATCTGACTTTGAATCCAATACTCATGGGCCTTTGCTGACAAGGCCCAGGTAGGGAAGAGGAAGAGGCAAGAGGAACTAGAAGCGGAAGCAGAGAGGACGCGGACTTGCAGTTTGATGGTGAGCCGTGACCTAGACTCCCTCCTGAGGCCATATGGATGCTGCCCCTGTATCTGCCAGCTCTTCCATTTCAGGTGCCGCCAGCTCCAGAGAAAGCCAGCAAAGACTAATGGACAGAGAGGGGACCAACCATCGGCATCACAGCCGTATCAGGGCCACGGTTCTTCTGAAGGTGGAGGAGAGAGGCCTCTTAGTGGCCGGCAGGTTCCAGTACTCCTGGGACTCCAGGTCGCTCTCCCAATGAGGCCTTCAAAGAAAATTAATTACATGAGGATTGGCACAGCTCCAGAGCTGAGCTCTCCTTGCTATGCCATTGGGAGCCGGAGAGATGATTTAATGTGACTCTCTACTCTGGTTGGGAGAATTGAGGCCAAGATTGAACAGGCTTCGCTTCCCAGGAGCCTGGCATTCCAGCCAGTACCTGTTTGTGCTTCATGAACAGAGGTGTTCCAGTCTGGTTGGTGAAATCACTAATCACTGTGTATCACTTTGTAGGCCACCTCTCCAGGTGTATCTTCACATCATTCCTTGCTTTCTTCAGGGAATCCTCTAGCGATGTCCGTTACCTCTCCGGGTGCTTTTCTTGATCTCATTGGGAGTAGATGACAGACTCATCTTCCGTGAGACTGGAAGGAGCTGTGGGTTTGAGGGAAAGCCTCGGCTTGTCCTGCACACTCTGTGTCCTTGAAGGATAAATCCGTCTAGCTGCTGAGTTTTGTGCGTCCTGCAGCTGGTGGGGCTGCAGGACGGGTCAGGCTCTGCACCATTTCATTTTCTACAGGGCTCTGAAAATAGAACCTTTAACTCAGGCCTCAAGTTTCCTCAGGGAGCTTGCATCTGGGTCTTTGCTCTGTCTCTCTCTCTCTCTCCAACCCTCTGAAGACACCAGTGCATGCTTTCATGATTATGTATTTGAATGGAAACACATTTTCATCAGATGGATTAAAAAGCAGCAGTTAGAAGTGTCTGCCTGGATTTCTGTTTACTTGCCTTCACCAGGGGAGTGGAGGAGCAGGGCGGCGGTCTCAAGGGGGCGGAATGCAAACTTTCCTCAGTGGCCTGGAGCGGGCCCCTTTGTTCTTCCTCTGGGATGGGCAGGAGACTGGCCGTGTGCATCAAAGACGGGTGTAGATGGACCTGCAACCACAGTGGGAGGACTTGCTCATTTCCTCAGAAGCCTGAGAACAAAGAGAATCTGAACAATTGGGGGAAGTAACCGTATAGGAAATATTTAAAACTTAATCAGGAGAGTATTCAAAGTCTTTGCCTCTACTTTTAATTAGACACATCTATCTTTGCAGATTCCACGCAGCTAATTTCTCAGGATGTTTGGCAGGAGTGGAGACTTAGGCAGAGTTTGGAGTTGTTTAGTCTGTACACCAGGAAAGTAAATTTCATACAATGAAACCTTTGTTAAAAAAATTAGGAGGAAATGCATCAATGAGTAGGGAGGGCGAAGAGAACGTCAGTCCCATGTGATGCAGAAGCAACAGTCAAGGAAAGAAGTAGAGGCTGTCTGAAGTTGCCTACACTGTAAGCATTTGGAAGCAATATGGAATTCTTAAAACTTTTGGCTCATGCTGCAGTCAAGATTTTGGGGGTTGGTTTTGTTTTAAGTTACTCTTACCCATAATACTTTGAGTGAAGAAGAATGTGCATTAGAGCGGGTTCTCAGTTTCAGGACTTGCTCTACATATACTCCATCTACCGTGAGACGGAGTGGTGTGACAATCCTAGTGCCCTTCTTGGCCATGATGCCGGACGCTGTGCTGGGCTTTGGTGGCTGTGGCCGTGTGTGACTGTGGATGTGGTTTTTGCTGATAAGCTGTGCTTCTCGGCACAGCTGCAAGCTGGACAGGGTCTGTGTCTCCCCCCCACGTTGCTTCCTGGCCCATTTTCCCGCCTGCTTGTTCTCCCCCGCCTTTGTCCCCCGATACTATCAACTACACACATCACCTCTTTTCCCTCCAGAAAACAGAATGTCCCCGTGGGTCTGTGGGTCTCTCCCTCCTAGATCTTGTTTCGAAGAAAGGAGCTGGTTCTTATCTAATTTCCAGAAAAGACTTGAAAATAGATTGAATTGGCCATTGGCATTACCTCCTAATCCTCTATTTTTTGAATAATGTTTTAAATAAGGATAGCTTTCATTCAAATGTCCCTTTTATGAAATAAGAGTTTCAAATATTAGTCATACCCCTCTGTCCTTCATTTTTCTCTACCTTGTGACGTAAGTTACATATCATCATGTTGGTGTTTTACAGAAATTTATTCCCTGTGTAACACGGCCTTTCACTATGCTTTGCTTAACAGTTGGTTTTTTCTCTTGAATATTTCTCTTAAAGATTTCTCATCCTATCTTAAAGATTTCACTTGTTACTTTTGGAGCAGCTCTGACTCCCAAAAGCTCAAGTAGGAAGAATAAAAACCATTATAGACTGAGTTTAACAAAATCCTGTGTACTGGATTGCTATAAATGGAAGAAGTGACCACTGTTTACATCTCTTTATTTGCTCTTGTCAAGGCCATGCTCCCAGGGAACCACCACTGCTGATAATGCCAATAGCTTTCCCTCCCAGTAGGAACTGCTGAATTGCCAATGAAGTATAAACATTTTTACTCTCACTTAAGTGTCTCAGATACCTCTATTTTCCCATGACTCTTCCTTTCCCATTTATCCTCCATTTCTTCTTTCCTTCCTCCCTTCCGTCCTGTTTTAATTTTATTCAGTGTGGTTTTAAAAAATCAGTAATAGTGTTGAATTTTGATTAATGCTTTAGGATTTTTGTAGCATATTCATTGAAAGATAACTGATCTGTAGTTCTGTCTTTATCAGGTTTAGGTATCACTGTTGCACTTGCATTATTAAAAGGACTTGGAACAAGCCACATAACTTTGGAAGTAGCTAGGTGTTAAGATGGGCTTTCCAGATGGCTCAGTGCTAAAGAATCCGCCTGCCAATGCAGGAGACAAAGGAGATGCAGGTTCAATCCCTGAGTTGGGAAGACCCCCAGGAGGAAATGGCAACCCACTCCAGTATTCTTGCCTGGGATTCCCATGGACAGAGGAGCCTGGAAAGCTGCAGTCCACGGGTCACAGAGGTGGACATGGCTGAGTACGCACATGTGCACACATACTCTTAAGATATCTGGTAGAATTTCCCTATGAAGCCATCTGGGTCTAGTGTTTTCTTTTGTTTCTTCCTTTATTTCTGCCAAGAAAACTGTTCTGTTTAAGTTTTATGTTTCTACTGGAATCAATTTTGCTAACGTGCGTCTTGCTAGGACATCTTCTATTATATCTAGTTTTCAAATTTATTTTTCATCGAAAAATATTTTTCATCAAAAAATTTATATGAACTACATATGGTTTTTTTAAAAATTATTTCATGTCAGTCATATTCTCTTCATCTTTGTCTTTTCTTATTTTTAATTTTTGTGTTGTCTGGGTTATATTAACTAGTGATTGTCTTTTGTTGATTTTTTACTTAAAGTAACATTTCTTTTGTTTATTAGTTCTGCTTTTTCTCTGTTTTCAACCTCATGGCTTTCTACTTTTATCTTTATGCTTGTTTGTTTTGTTGCTCTTTCTCTAGCTTTTGGAGTAGGAGTTTAAGTCATTAATTTTTATTGATTTAAGGATAAAAAACTGAATTTTCTCTGACCACTGCTTTAATTGTATCCCTCAGTTCTGATCTCTAGTGTTTTTATTATTTATGTTCATAAATTCTAAAGTTGATTTGTATTTCTTCTTTCACTTAATAGTTGTTTAATAAACAGTTTTAATGGAATTTTGGAGGTTTTATTACTAATTTTTAATTTTATGAAGTGACCAGAGAATGCTATAAATATTCCAATTTTGTAAAGCTTTCTTCATAATGTAATTGTTGGTCAGTTTTTGTAAATGTTTCATGTGCACTTGAGAAAGAAGTAGAATATCTATTATTGTGTTCCATAGATTCTTTACATGCTTACTTTTTTCCCCTTTGCACTTTCTTTAACTGAAAATAGTATATTAACACCTCTTATTATTGGTGCTTGTTTTAACCTTTCTATACTTTCTGTTATATAGGGGTTGGCAAACCACAGCCTGTAGACCTGTTGCCTATTTTCGTAAACAAATCTTTACTGGAGCACAATAATGCTCACTCATTCATGTGTTATGAATGACAACTTCACTGCTACAATGACAGAGTTAAGTAGTTACAACAGAGAGTATATAGCCTACAAGCCTAAAATAGTCACTGTCTGGCTTTTGAAGAAAAGTTTGCCAACCCCTGCACTATAAATAGGTACATGGATATGCACATTTACTGTATGGTTGATGTGAATGACATTATTTAGCATTATTATTATCATTACAATTTTTTTCTTGTCATGTTCAATAATTTTGGCCTGAATTCTGCCTTATTTGATGTAAAGATCGCAACCCATACTTTGCTTCCTTCTTTTCCAGTTGACTGGCATATCTGTTCATTTTGGGGTGTTCTGAATAGCTTTGTTTTTGATACATTATATTATTCATACCATGTGTTTGCTTTGTGAGACTGTTTGAAAATATTTTTGTTTTATAAATGACTTAAACTGCTTTTTAAGTGAATCAGTTTGTTAAACTTTCAAGATAGATCAGAAACAGATTTTACATAGTTTGTAGACTTCTGAAGGTATTCTATCTTGTGTAAGTGATGGTAGAGTTACCTGAACTAAACAGGTGACGATACCTTGGACTTTGAATTTTATACTAAAAGCTGTTATTGTGACTTTCCTATCTACTGTGTGTGATTAAAACAACATTGATTAAAAATTTTGTGGGACTTGAAAATGCAACTGAATTATTGCTTAAATTGAGAGTTGCTGTTATGAAGTTAAAAGGTAGATACCTAAAAATTGGATGATTAAATTAAAACAATTTAATTTCCAATTAAAACAAATGGAAAACTTTCCAAGAATATTAGTTAACTAACCCATTCATTTTACACATATACTGTTTTTTAGATTGACTCTACTATTGACCAAGTCCTGCTTAAGGATCTAATGACACAGAGATGGTTGAAAGCCGTATCTCTCGCTTCAGAAATTGATTGTCTAGATTGGAACACAAGGGAGTCATTTTCATGTACACGGTGTCTAGAACTGGCCGTTCTTTCGGTTTATCTGGAGACTTTTGGCTTCCTCCTCTGTCTTTGGATGACATAATAACTGAACTGTGTGGTGCTTTCTCTCATGCAGGGCGGCCACTGACCACAATGTGGATAATACAACAGAAATACTCAGGGAGTGGCTGAAAAATGTACAGAAAGCCTATCACTATGTGGAGTGGAGGCCTATGGATGAACCTGAGTGAGTAGCAGAGAACATTCTGTGAACTCGTTATTTACCCTTCCCCCGCTTAATCAGTTTTTCGGTCACTTAGGCTTCTAATCTTAGAGACACATGTGATTTTTCATTGTCTTTTGTCTCTGTATCTGATAGTAAGATACAAAGACCTGCTATTTCTTCCTTTGACAGATCTTTGTTTTTCTTTTCCTCTTTGCTCATGCAGCTACTGGCCAAGTTCAGACTCTTATTCGTTCTCAAGTTCACAGTAGTGTATGTTTTAAAATATTGATATTACTTATTCAGACTTTGAGTATTAACCTTTTATACTTGAGGGATCATAGTGAAAAGTTTGTATACTTCTTATTTATACCTTGCTTTTTCACCCATCGTATGTTGGTAATTGTGCCATAGCAACAGTGAAGGAATATCTCATTATTTTTGTGACTGCAGAGTATCCACTGATGGGTGAACCATGATTATTTAATCATTCTCCTACTAATGGACATTTACATTTTTTCCAGTCTTTACCCTAGCAATTTTTTTTTTTTTTTTTTTTTGGCTACACTGCACAGCATGCAAGATTCTAGTTCCTGGCGCAGGGATTGAACCTGCGAACCTGCGTCCCCTGCATTGGCAGTGCAGAGTCTTAATCACTGAACCACAGGGAAGACCCTACTGCAGCAATCTCTTAGTTGCTTTTATCTTCAAAATGATACTGTATACCACACTGTCAAATCAATCTACCTAAAATATTAATGATGGCCTTTCATTTCTTTGTTGAAAAAACTTCAGTGACTCTCTACTGCCTACAGAATGAAGTTCAAATGCCTGATTTGAAATATTTCATAAATATTTTTAAAATATCCGTATCTTTACACCAATATTTCCTAAAAGAAAACTGCATTATCCAAATGTTCCTTTTATTTTATTCAGCCCCAGGCTTTCCTTCCCTTCTTTGTGATAACCTTTATCCCAAATTCTACCTGCTACCAAAAGCTGTGGCTAATCATTCCAGTTACAAATTTCTACCTTCTGTCAACACTTGTATTGCTTATTTCCTGTAGCATCTTGTTTGGCACAGCAATAAACAACAAACATTGACTATCTAATTCATGCATTATTTTCTATTTTATTTTTTACACAGGGGCTAAAATGTACAAATACTCTATGTTTCACTTAGTGCTATGTTCTTGTAAGCACTAAATTTATACTTATTGAGTAAACAAATGAGTGAATGAGAATATGAATAAATACATTTCAAACTTACTACTCTAAATGTTCCCCAGGCTACTATAGTTCTAGATTAAGGAACTGTAGAAGTAGGGTGCAGAGAAGGCAATGGCACCCCACTCCAGTACTCTTGCCTAGAAAATCCCATGGACGGAGGAACCTGATAGGCTGCAGTCCACGGGGTCACAAAGAGTCGGACACAACTGAGCGACTTCACTTTCACTTTTCAATTTTGTGCATTGGAGAAGGAAATGGCAACCCACTCCAGTGTTCTTGCCTGGAGAATCCCAGGGATGGGGTCGCACAGAGTCGGACAAGTGACTTAGCAGCAGCAGTAGCAGAAGTGGGATGAATTGAACTGCTGAAATTTTTCCCAGGATAAGTCATTTATTGGAAGCTGCATGTGTATTATAAAAATAATAAATGCTGTTCCAGAACAAATTTTTGTTCTTTTAGTCTCTCACCGTATAATATTTTTTATTACATGTACATATATATGTATCTACATATATGTCTCAATCTCAGCATATGGTCTATAGATGGAGCAAACCTTAACAATCAAATGTGGACACTGTCAAAGATTCTGAACACTTTTTTGGAGTTACTTATAATGGAATTTGGCCCAGTTAGAGTGGCCCAGAAAAACTCTATGTACCTCTCCCGCATCCTGGTAATTTTCTCCATAGCCAGATTTTGACTAAATATATTGTATGCCAAGGTCAGTGTGAGAAATATCAGAGAAGGTATTTTTAGGGGCAACATATTCAGAGAAAAAAAAAAAACAGGAATTCCACTGATTTTTGTAGGAACGATTGGGGAAAACATTTCAAAGACTTCCTGTGTAATAAACAGTTTTTTTCATCTTATTTGTATGGTTATGGTCTCTTTTTTGTGGTTTCTCTTTTACTGAGACAAATGTCCTGCCGCTATGCAGCTACAAGGACTTGAAGTGGTGGCCAGTTTGGGGCCCCTGTGACTTTCTCAATGTCCCTACCAGGTGGGAGCTTTCAGAAAGGTTCTTAAGGGTGAGCCAACCCAGCTGCCTCCACGTCCATGGATGAGTCCTGGCGACCTTATGGGTGTTGAGAGACATTCCAGCGTTGTGTGTTTGCTCCGTGATCTCACTCCGTTTGGGGGAGATCAACATGTTGGACTCTGTAGAGTCCTTTACTGAGACTTACAGAAAATAAACCTTTGTTTTTCCCGGGAAGCTCCTAATTTGATGCTGTAACATTTTCAAATGTATCTGATGGCTGAATGTATGAGAAAGTGTCTAGGAATATGAGCTTCGGGGTTATGCCTAGATTCAAATTCTGGCTATACCTCTTATTAATGGCGTAATGTTAAGCAAATGACTTAACCACTCTGACCAATTTCCTCGACTGTGAAGAGGGGAGAGTGGTAGCACTTACATCATAAAGACAGTGAATTCTAATGAGAACTGAAATATTGGGTCAGCCAAAAAGTTCATTCGGGCCTTTCCATAAGATGTACAGAAAAACCCAAACAAGCTTTTTTGCCAGCCTAGTGTTTCATATAAAGATTCCTGTGTATGGGAAGCAGCAAATTACTTAATCTCTCCTTGCTCCAATTTCTTACGTGTAATAAGGGGATAATGATAACCATAATAGTATCGATTTCCTAGGGTTACTACTGGAAGACAAAATGGATTAGTACATAGTGCCTGCAGTATATAAGAACTCAATAATTATTAGCCATCATCATCCTCACAATTATTATTATAGGTCTTACCCTGATGAAATTGGACCAAAGCACTGGCCTGCCTCCCGTTTTGCCCACGTGATGAAACTACGACAGGCAGCCCTTCGAACTGCGAGGGAAAAATGGTCAGACTACATTCTGGTAAAAACAGATGTTTAATTTCTTGACAGCTGTTATCTAGAATGTGTCCAAATCAATTGTCGATAATCTAGGACTGTGGGAGCAATCAAATGTCCTTTTTTAGGCCTCTCCTCCTCAATATTCTAATAAAGGCACAAGAAAGAATCTGGAGAACTTAATATCGGGAGAGCTGGATTTCATCTCAGACCCATTTCTCACATGCATTTTTAGTGAGTTAGCAAATAAGCTCCTGAATTATTCTATCTCTTTATTGTAGTAAACATGAAAAACCCTAAATCTTTTTAGTTCAGAGGGAATGCTGTGGGTAAAGCAATATAAAAGGTCTTAACTTCTCGGGACTTCCCTGGTGGCCCAGGGGCTAAGACTCTGAGCTCTCAACGCAGGAGGCCCAGGTTTGATCGCTGCAGCATGAAGGTCAACTAGATCTCACTAAAGACCCTGCATGCCTGCATGCCACAACAAAGATCAAGGATCCACACACCACAGCTAAGACCCGGCACAGCCAAATAAATACATTAAAAAAAATTTTTTTTTAAAGGTCTTAACTTTTTAGAAGAGTTTCGGGGATATGAGAAATTAATTATATAAAAATAGTCAAATTAACAGCCCTGAAATGCTGTTCCTTTTGGCTCCTAAGTGTCTGGGGACCAGCACCTCTTGCTTGGATTCCTAGTTGCTCCTAATTATGCTGGACCCTCCTGGAGAATTTCTCTCCATGAAGAGGTTCCATTACTTTCCTTAGAACTTCCAGAGTGGTCCAGAAACATGCTGGCCTTGATGACTAGGAATCCATGTTCTATCCCATCCTTGTCCTCCAGGAACCTGGGTCTCCGTTGGAAAGGACAGGCCTCTGAGCAGTAAGGAGCTGCAGTCCCTGCTTTCATTTGAAAACTGACAGAGTCTTCTTTCCCCACAAGTTTATGGCAACCGAGTTCTTCCTCTGTGCGCACCCCCACAAATCCATTTAATTCTTTTGGCAAGCCTGTTTCAGTACAACACTAGAAATACGACCAACGAAACAAAGGCAGTGATGTTTCATAAAACTAATGGCCGTCTGTTCCCTGACTCCTAAAGGGAACACTTTTGACCACCCTCAGCCTCTCAGTCACAACAGAAACCATCCCAGTAGTTTATCACACTTCCACTTTCAATATGAATAATTTCATAGAAATTTGCAGTTGTGTTGATATTTAACATAGCATAGCTGTTTAAATGTCTTTGAAGTGTACAAGTGCTGAGCCACAAAATTTTGGGTGAAGAGATTGACTATCAAAGGAATGAAAGCTTCTGAGGTTTTGCTTTCTGTGTGTGGGGAAATATACATAACGTAAACTCTACCATCTTAATTTTTAAAGTGTACAGCTCAGAGTGATTATTTTATATAATAGAAACTGTTACACTTACCCTGTAAATGAATGTGTTAACACGGATTTCTGATGAGAATGGAAAATAGCTTCACTACTATATAATATACTTTAAACAAACAAATCTAATTGCAGCATTAAGAGAGCATTCATGGATTCATTTGGGGCCAGTTTGACATTACTATAGACAACCTAAGTAGGTCTGTTCATTTACACTTAGAATGAGCACACAATAAATGCAAACAAATCTTTTAAGGGTTTGAGACCCATTCGTATCTTATACTTACCAAGGTGTCATTGAGTTCCAGTCTAGTATTTGCCCAACGATAACACCAATTCATTGCTTGATACCTTATGCGTAGCTAAACACATGGAAGTTAGACTGGATGCATTTTGCCTGAATGAAAGCCATTCAGCCCCAAGGGGTTTCCATAACAAAAACAGGGATAGCTGGTTCTGTATGTCATGGGCAAGTTTCCATGGTCCTTTGGCAAGTGTTGGGTTACTCATACCCATTACGGAAAGTACCTTTTCATCTGATGTTGTCCTTTTCTTTTCCTAGTTTATAGATGTTGACAACTTCCTGACTAATCCGCAGACCCTCAATCTACTGATCGCAGAAAACAAAACCGTTGTGGCCCCCATGCTGGAGTCTCGGGGCTTGTACTCTAACTTCTGGTGCGGAATCACACCTCAGGCAAGTCTGCTGGTTAACAAATTAAGGTTATGAGTTTTAACAAGGCAGCCACCTGTCAACAGTAGACCCGTGAATCTTTTTCTGATTTTCTCCTTTGAAACACGCATATCATGGTGTTACTAGAGCAAGGATTTTCAGGAAAGGAAGTAAATCCATGTCCAATGCCACAACCCAAAGAGCTCTTCTGTATTAATGAATTGTGAAGACATTATTCTAATGAGTTTAGGATTAGAAGTTTTAAATTAACCAGTAATTGGGTTACTGGGATTTGTACTTTTCTTCTCCCTGATTCAGAGATTTTCAAAAGTTAAGTATTTTTGGTCATTAAAACTCACATGAGAACACTGTAAAAAACTGGAAATAGAAAAAAAAAAGTTTTTTAAAAAACATCATGTTATTTGCTCCCATTCTAACATCATAGATAACAGATTACATGTTTTTAACTATATCATCAAGTGGCTATTATGCAATTTACTTAGCCTTTCTTTTAGTTTAAAAACATTTAAGTTATTTGCAACTTTTAACTGTTATAATAACCATCGTGATTAACATAAAATTTTCCACATTTAATATTATTTCCTTGGGACAACTTCTAAGAAGTGGAATTAGTGAGTTAAAGAGTATTAAACACTTTAATGACCCTTGATATGTTGCCAAATTTATTTCTAAAGAAATTGAATACTTGGAACTACTGTGGTAGATGTTTTTACAAAATTTAAGTTAAAAACAATATTTTAAATTTCCATCATCTCTCTTTTCTATTGTAAAAATCTTCAAAGTCTAGCTAGAGAGGTGTTGCAGTGAATGTTTATGGCTGATTGTATTTCTGATTCTTTAGTTAAAAATTAAGAGAGATAAACTGATAAATGTAATATATATCAATGTAGGCTAAAGATCCTCTAAGGGAAAAAGTGTATATTAGGTGTGTTCTCATGCTCAAAGAGCTAAATTTTCAGTCCCTGTTTTATATTTGGTTTGGTTTTGGATGAAGAAAGAGGCTAATGGTGTGCTGGTAAATACTTAGTGGTGGCTCTCTGTAGGGAAAACCCCTGATTGCTAGCATTTACCAGTTTTCATGGTGTCAGTATTCCCACCGTGCAAATATTGTTTAAGCTGAGGGGAAGGTTAAGTAAATTGAAGTACAGTCACGTGATATAATTATTAAGCACATGCCAAGCTTGCTGTTCGTGGTCTACTTAGAATGGTGGGTATTAGCATGATTTTTGTTTTTGCAGATTTTAAACTATCAACATGACAACTGCCTTGCAAACTCCCTGAAAATTTAAGTCCATAGCTCTTGCACACAACTAGAGTGGGCATTGTTCTTTTGTTACAAATATTTCCTGCAGTTCCAAGGGATTTTGAGTGTATGTTATCCACATCTCTTTCAGAGACACATTAAGTTCATATTTAGAAAAGCCAATCAGTTCCTTAAGGAGAAGATATTATATTGAATTTAAGTTCATACATTCTCAGTTAATTATCTGCAGCACTTAACATGGCAGCATCACTCTAGGGTGTTTTTAATGAGTAATGCACTGACACCAGCATCAGGAGTGGATTATCCTCATAACTGTGGCCTTCCGGTTTCTGTTGTCTTATTTGCTCTAATATTAAAAGCTCACTTACTTTGCACAGTGAAAGTAAAATCTAGGCAATTTTAGGGAAATTCTTATTCATGTCTCTTTCTAGCTTTTCTGCCATCTTCAGTCAGGCTTCTGTGAGGGCAGGAACAGAAACAGCCAGTGACTTCATAAGCTTAAGTCAGGCCTCGGCGTCCAGTGCCTTTAAACACATTCAAAACAACATGACCTCGGTTGTGTCTGGCCACTGAGTAGGAATGATTACCAACAATATTCAGTTTATGTGGAAAAAGAGACGCATCTGTTGCCTCCTCCTCTCTGCAGGAAGCATATGAAGTCTCCTTCTCCCCTTCCTTCTCTGCTTCCTTCCTCCCTGTCCCCGGGGTATTCTGTGATTCATCCTCATGAATTTTCCAAGCTCCTCAGTCTGAGAATATTGTTCCTAAGTAGTCTAGAATTTTGTATTTGGTGTGTGTTCTTAGGCAGTTCCTCTAACGAACCAGTTTTCCCTTTATCCCTTGGAAGAATTCTTCTATCCCTTGGAAGAATACTAGTAATACTAGTAAGAATACTAGTAAGATGTTAAGTAATCTTTGTTAAAGGCTAATAAAAAATTGTGGAAATAATAATCCTTCATCTAATGCATTACAGTTTCCAAGGTATCTTCATAGACCAGATCACATGTGATCCCTTCTACAGCCCTGGGAGATCAACAGATTGGTTTTTACCCCCTCTTTTCAGGAGGAGAAACTTAGGCTCGAAGAGGTGAAGCATGGGGTAAGATTGATCAGCTAGGTGGTTAAGATGATGCTAAGACACGTATCTTCTGAGGCTTCATTTGTGACCCTTCTACCTTATCACGTGGTCAGTGTGAGCATCAGCTGGACTAGAACACTAGTCTGGACACTGAAAGAAATGACGAAGAGGCTGCAGTGCCTACCATGTGGGTACTGACACCACTGCAGATAGTGTGGCCCCAAAGTAATGTGACTGATGAAGGAGTATTCGAGAACTTGTGTGACTAATGGGCATCGTGCCCTTCAGAGTGCTGGCCCTGTGAAGTTTTACACTCATTCCACGAGCCTGCTGTTGCCTAAAATGTATTTTAAAATGCCTTTCCAAGCTTCTACATTCTTTAAAGTATATTTTGTTAAGATGCATCTTCATCTTCTTTGGAATGGATTTGAGCTTTAGCAATAGTCGAGTTACATAACTGGTGCCACTGGAGTGTAGAGCTCCAGTGGATTCTGCACCTGTATGGGCTGAAGCTGGGATTGTCGACTTACTGCTATGTCTCCAACATCTCACACAGCTTGGATTGCGGTAGGCATTCAGGATATGTTTGTGGAATGAACAGTTGAGCTTGGAGGGAAAGCAAACTGGGTTACTCCAAACTAGTGTGTTCAGAACCACAGAGTAAGGGCATTGGTCATCCTATGTACTTGCCCGGAGAGAACTTTCAAAGAGGAATCCCCCAAAAGCATGCAGCAGTGACAACTCCACCAGAATAGTGAATAAATAATTGCATTGAAAGAAGGCCCCATTTATATGTTTAAGTACTGCATGTTTAGTTAAAAATACAGACTGAAGTAAGTCAGAAAGGAGGGCTTCCCTGGTGGCTCAGCGGTAAAGAATCCACCTGCAGTGCAGGAGACGCTGGTTTGATTCCTGGGTTGGGAAGATCCCCTAGAGAAGGGAATGGCAACCCACTCCAGTATTCTTGCCTGGGAGATCTCATGAACAGAGGAGCCTGGTGGGCTGCAGTCCATGGGCTTGCAAAAGAGCTGGACATGACAGCAACTAAACAAGTCAGAAAGAGGAAAACAAATACCATATATTAATACTCAGTATTGCATATTATGGGATCTGGAAAAATTCTACTGATGAACCTATTTGCAAGGCTGAAGTAGAGACACAGATGTAAAGAACAGACTTGTGGACATGGTGGGAAGGAACGGGGAGACGAATTGGGAGAGTATCATTGACATATATACGCTATCATGTGTAAAACATAGCCAGTGGGAAGCTGCTCTATAACACAGGGAGCTCAGCTCTGTGCTCTGTGATGACCTAGAGGGGTGGGATGGGGGAGGGAGGGAGGCTCAAGAGGGAGGGGATTTATGTATCCATATAGCTGATTCACCCTGGAGAAGGAAATGACAACCCACTCCAGTATTCTTGTCTGGAAAGCTCCATGGACTGAGGAGCTTGACCGGCTACAGTCCAACAAAGAGTTGGACACGACTGAGTGACTAACACACAACACCTAGCTGATTCCTGCTGTTGCACGACAGAAACCAACACAACATTGTAAAGCAATTATATTTGAATTAAAATTTTTTTAAATCAGCCAATGTAATGTAATTTTAATAACAGCCAATATTTATCAATACTTTCTTGGTGCTGGGCACTATTCTAAGCATTTTTCAGGTTTTCCCTTACTTGACAGAGAACCCCATGGAATAGATAGAGCCATCATTCCTGTTTCACAATGAGGAAATAGACACAGTAAGGCTGAGTGGCCTGACCAACACCTACATGCAATAAGTAGCTGAGGTAGGACTTGAACTCAGGCAGTCAGATCCCAAAACATGTTGCTTTCCACTGCTCTGCTCAACCACCTCTGACTGCTCATATGTCATATTCAATGACGTCATATACATATATTCAATGACATCATATACATATATTCAATGACATCATATACATATATTCAGTGACGTCATATACACATTCAGTGATGTCGTATACATAAAGCATACTCTTATGAAGCTGTTAGATGAAGAGATGTGGTGAAACCAATCTGTTTCTGATAACAAGACCCTTTTAGGATTTTTTTTTAATGTAAGTAGCATTTCTTAAGCTCAGTTGGAAATTCTTAGGCCAAGATAAAAAGAGAGGAGGTGACTTTGCTCCAGGATTGGTACTTGTGTTCATTAGAAGTCCACCTAATGGAAGGCTGGGAAAGGGGAAGCCCTCAGATCAGAGGAAATAACCCACCCATCTGCTCTTTCCAGGGCTTCTATAAACGGACCCCAGACTATCTTCAGATTAGAGAATGGAAGAGGTTGGGCTGCTTTCCGGTCCCCATGGTCCACTCCACATTCCTAATTGACCTCAGGAAGGAAGCCTCTGACAAGCTGGTGTTCTATCCCCCGCACCAGGACTACACCTGGACCTTTGATGACATCATCGTCTTTGCCTTCTCCAGCAGGCAAGCAGGTACTGTTTGTATGCGTGTTGTATTGCCACCATGGAGACAAATGACCAGCTCCTTTGTTTTGTGCATTTTATAATAAAACACTCTAAGTACTGAGGTAGTGTTAGAAGTTTCTGCAGTAACGTACCAGCACCCTCTGGGTTACTGTCTCTATGAGCACCAATGACCAAAAGCCAGAGCTCACCCCTACCCAAGAATCCACTCTCTTTAAAAAAAAAAATGTGGTTGTGGTGGTGGCCATAGGCAAGTGATTGGCTCTTGATGGTGCTATTGCATTCTCTGCTCATTAAAGAAGTCCTTTTATTAATTGGAAGACTGTGACAGAGATCCAGAACTGCACTGGAAGGACCCAGGCTTTAAAAATGCTTATTTCTTCTCAAATAAGTGAGCTAGTATACTGACTGTGTTCCACAAAGTTTTCAGAGACCAAGGCTCCTTCTATATTGTTTCTCCACTCTCCGTGAAGTATTAACCCCTTAATCATATGATCCAAGATGTCTCATCATTATGGATGCAATATTTCAGCCATCAGCTGAAAACCAGAGAGGGGAGGGCACCCTGCTGTCCTTTAAAGGTACCATCTAGAAGTTGAACACATCACTACCTTGCATAGCCCAGTAGCCAGATTTAGTCATCAGACAACAACTAGCTATAAGGGAGGCTCAGAATATTGTCTTTATTCTGTGCAGTCTAGAGCCCCAATTCTCTGTCTATAAGAAGGAGAAGATAGATTTTGGGAGGCAGCTAGCTGTCTCTCCCACAGTCCTCATGAAAGGAAAAATAAAGCCATACTTAACTCTTTCATGAACCTTTGTAGACTTTTGAGGAAGAAAAGTCAGTAGGAAAATAAGTTATTACTTTTGTGTCACTTGCACAAGCAATCAGAGAGGATATAGTTCACTAAATCAGGTCAACACAAAGATACATGATGTCCCGAAAGCAAAGCTTTCTGAGGGTCATTTAAACCTTCCTGACAGAGGGCAGGTCCCATTATCAATGAGCCAGAAATGTATCACTTAACCACTTGGAACTGTGAGTTTAGAAACCAGGAGAATGGTGTATAAATTCATGTGGCCATACAGTCAAGGTGGATGGGATCATCTACAGACCACAGGTGATTGAGGCAGGTTGCTAGCAGGTGAGAATGTTAATATAGATTCAAGTTACAGCTCACATCAGGCCCTCCTGGAAGCCATAGGTGTCCCACTCATCAGTTGTAAATTTGGTAGAAATGAGAATATTTGGTGGAAATGTGGAATGCTGGCTTTTTTCCCCTTGCCTGCTAGAACCATTTAGACTCTTTGGCCAGGTATAGACACTTTTTAGGACTGTGTCAGGGCAAAAGCAAGGTTCTTATCCTCATGTAGATTGGAGGTTTTTGTGAAAATCCTTGTGTCAAGGTTAATGGTAACTGCTTCTTTCCACATGGCCTGCAATTGCCTCTGATTTCTCCAGGATGGAAGCAAACTCAAGGCCTTCCCAATCCTTCAACTTGTGCCAGTGCCTTGGCTTAAGAGCTTAAAGTAAGGATGTTCCAAGAAAGTGAGCTATTAACAATTCAATAACGATCCATGCCTGACAAAGGCCTCCTTGATAAACATTGCACAAGACATTATTGTGACCCTGGCACTAAATTATTATGATATATCTTTTAAACCAAGAATTGGATTTGGAGCTGGAAGAATGACACCAGGCTGGATAGGAATTTTTCAGTTATGTCCCTTGCTTGGCCTGTTCACTTGGATTTCATGCTTTATTGGCCAGATTCCCATGGGTCTACCCAGGACATTGAAAGCAGGTGCAGAGGTGCAGAACTGTTGGGTGATTCAGGTGGGGAGAGGAGAGGAAGAAAAGCAAGGGGAGAGGATCAGTCCTCTAGACTTTCCTGCTATATCTAGCATTGTGTTAGGCTCTGTGACAGCTAGGGAGGTAAGATCTTTACATGAGGAAACATAAGTAATAGTTATGAAGCAGTGAAAGCTGAGGGTCAGATTAGTGGTATAAACTGTGAACAGCGCAGGAGTCAAGACAGGAAAGAATGACTGTCATTTGGGAGAATGACAGAGATTTCCTGACAGTCATGTGGTTCTAAGGTAGCACTTTTACTCAGCTTGGAGTATTTTTAGATGAGATTTAAATGAGCCTCAAGTCCTGCACAGTCCATGGAGTGTCTCTAAGCTCTTTCCCTCTTATGTTCAAAGCAAAACACTTTCCTTCTCTCTTGAAAGAATAAGATGAAAGATGATATATATTCTTTTGTTCTCACTCTTATGAAGCCCCCCAGCTATGGATCATCCATTGGAGTATCATTTTGTAAATGTCCAGAAGGAAAGAGAAGGTCCATATGTCCCAGGCAGGACCATCTAACCACAAACCTTAAACCTTAATGTCTCACCTCCGACTCCAGACATGGCCACACGTGGATGATGAATGAGAGGAGCAGTCCAAGGGTGCTGGAGTGTGGCTGCCCATCCAGCCCAAGAAGAGAGCACAGGGGTCATGGGCAAGTCTCTGTGGCTCCTCTGAAGCCAGGGTCGGGAGTTCACCTCCCGCTGTGGCCAGTGAGCTGGGCTGTGTATCGTGGCCACAGTAACCGTCTCTGGCGCCAGCCAGTCATCCACTGTATGTCTGCTGTGAGTCAGAGAGGCAAGAGATGTGGGTGATGGGCAGGCAGAGCTGCTCCTGCACATCACGGGCAGTGAGCAAAAGGGCCTCCTGTGTGCAGGGACGGAAGTCCAGAGTTCTGGTTCTGAGACTGGTTCTGACTACTGGTTCTGTGACTCGGCTTCCAGACCCTGGGCACGTGGAGAGACACTTGGCATTGGCTTTTTAGGGACAGAGGTTTGGCATTCATGAGTTATGTGGTGACCTTGGTGAGAGCACAGGTTCTCAGACTCTGAGTTTCCATCACCAAGGATAAAGGTAGGTAAATCAATCTTGCAACGTTAACATACTATATGAGCGCAAGAAAATGTTTGCTACCTTCCTAAGAGAAGTATAGGCCTTCAATATGTAGTATCCCTTACCATTATTTCCTAGAGAGAAGATTGTTTGCCCCAGAAGTAACTTTCGCCTGAGAATACCAGATTCTTTTATAGATTTTATGTAATTATCAGCACATTTCCTTTTCAAATTTTTATATTCTTATCCAACAATCCAGGCACATGGTCTCATCAAGTTCAAATAGTCCCCCTTGGTTTATTATAAAATTAGCAGTCACCATCCTGTGCCATTTCCCCCTTTTAGAAGACCAACACTTTTCACTCTTTCAGATGGTGGTACAAGTGTAAGAGTCACATCCAGCTTTCTAAATAGCATGCTTATAATGAAGCTTCTGGGGTTTTTGGCTATGCCGCGCGGCTTGTGGAATCTCAGTTGCCCTGACCAAGGATTGAACCCAGGCCCTCAGCAGTGAGATGAGACCCCAATGTCCTAACCACTGGACCACCAAGGAGCTCCTGTAATGCTACTTCTCAAATTTCTGTTTTTGCTTTAGGCCGTGCCTATTGACTCTACTGGGCTTCCCAGGTGACACAGAGGTAAAAAAAAAAAAATTGCCTGCCAATGCAGGAGATCCAAGAGACATGGGCTCAATCCCTGGGTTGGGAAGATCCCCTGGAATAGGAAATGGAAACTCACTCCAGTATTCTTGCCTAGAAAATTACATGGACAGAAGAGCCTGGCAGGCTCCAGTCCATGGGGTCACAAAGAGCCAGACATGACTGGGCATGCATGCAAACTGACTCTACTACCAAAGAGGAGTTAGTTTTGTCCCCTCCCTCTGCCCCCTCTGTGCAAAAGCATTCTTCCCATCACCTTGTCCTCTTTGTATTATTACTATTTACTTTATTTTTGGCTGTGCTGGGTCTTTGTTGCTGCACATGGGCTTTCTCTAGTTGCGGCGAGCTGGGGACTACTCTCCAGTTGCTGTGTGCCGACTTCTCATCTCCATGGCTTCTCTTGTTGTGGAGCTTGGGCTGTAGGGTGTGGGCTCAGTAGTTATGGTGCATGGGATTAGTTGCCCCGTGGCATGAGGGATCTTCCCAGATTAGGGATTGAATTCATGTCCCCCACATTGGCAGGGGGACTCTCAACCACTGGATCACCAGGAAGTCTGGCCCGTTCTCTTGATAGCTGTGTGGTACTGATAGAGCTGTGGTCAGTGTTTTGGTTCTTATAATCATGGGAACCAAGTTCCATTTATTGACTGTGGGCAGTTTTCCTTTCATATCTGACTTAACAATTGCCTTTTTTATTTGCTTAGTTTTATTATTGCTAATACAACCCAAAGCTAATCCCTAATTGTCTAGAACTCCTCTCAAAGTGGTCAGATTTCAGCAGACATTCTTTGTGCGTGTGTGTGAACATTCTCCTGGAGCTCCCTAATGTTCCCCAATCTGAGAGGAGCCACAGTCGTGGACCTGCGACTCTCTCGTCTTCTCTTATTGGTTCTCCTGTTCACTATGTCCTGCGTCATCATCATCTTCTTTTATTAATAATCCTTCTCCTTCCTCCCCCTACTCCTCTTTCTTCTCCTTCTTCCACATCATCCAGCCACTGTCTGAGAAAGTGTGATGGCAAGTAAATATCTATGACCTTGCGTGTCTGAAACTGCCTGTCTTGTCTCCTCACACTTGATGGATAGCTTGGCTAGGTCCCATCTCTCCTTTATAACCAAAGCTTTGGAAAGTTGAATGGTAAAATTATTTCCCTAATTAGGGTCGAGAGGCAACCTAAACATTAAATCATTTCCCTCCTGTTTCCTGAATTCATCACAACTTTGCAAGTGGGTCCATTTGAGTTTGAAGTTTCTCAGAAGCATTCGTGTCAGCAAACAGTAGCACTAGTGAGTTCTCTTGGTGGAAGCAAGAGAAGTGACAGGGCTTACTGGTCCAGCCTTGATGGGAACCAGGTTCAGTCATGGGGAGGAGAAAGTCTCTTTTCTTTTTTTGTTCTTCCCTGCTAATGCTATGAGACAGCCTCACCTGATTTGACAGGTGATGTAGCTGACTGGAGGAAATGTCATCTGCAGAAAACAGGGAAGTCTCTATGCAGGTAATTCTCTGTCTGGAAAGCATAGGTGATTATAGAAATTAACAACTCAGAAGCTTGAACGCATGGACCAGAGCTTGGCAGGTTCATCTATTTACTTAAGCAATCTTTTCATTTGTCAGGACGGTCAGTTGCTGGATCTCTCTGAAGCCCTTTTGATTCCAATATCCCCAGCTCCCTGGTTGAACTGAGATTCTGTGTAACTCTTGGAGTTAGCCAGCTGGGGCAGCGAAGACAGGTGTTGAAAACAAGAGGGCTGTGCCATGACCTGGTATTGTCATACTACAGGTTCTTACCAGGTCTTGAAATGCAGGCTTCCTTTGGTCCCTTTCTGACTCTTTTATAGAAGTTTCATGTCTGTTGGTCAACTCCAAGTCCATGTGGGCTAAGAGGAGAAATCAAGCCATGGAGACTCGTGGAAAATTTTAAGTGTCCTTTGTTTTTTATTTTTTGTTCTGCATATGCCTAGAGTTAGCTTTAATCATCTGTCAGCCTTATGGGATTTTCCTGTTTGCTTTCATATCAAATGTGGCCTTTATTCCTCATCTTCTCTTTATTTCCTGTGGATGGATTACAGTGTTCCATTCTGTTCTCTGGAACAGGAATTCCTTGCCTCCTTTTTGATCCCTTCGTGCCTTTAGTGTTCCTTCCAGGCCATGAGGATGCTTTCTCTTCAGAGAGAAAAAATCAATTTCCTCTGAGCTGAAGAGTGGCCCAGGTTTTTTATTTTGCCTCCAATACTGTGTTATACTTTCTTAATAAAGGAGCATTTTTGAGGTCTGCATACTCTGCCCGAAACAACTACTTGTTCAATTTCAGTGCCAAACAGTCTGGTCTCCTTTTCCTTAATGGTCATTGTAGAAAGAAGATGTGTATTTTCTGTTTTTAATTTTATTTATTTGTTTATTTTTGGCTTTGCTGGATCTTCATTGCTGTTGAGGCTTTTCTCTAATCATGGTGAGCGGGATCTACTCTTCTTTGCAGTGTGTGGGCTTCTCATTGTGGTGGCTTCTCTGGTCGTAGAGCACAGGCTCCAGAGCACGTGGGCTTCAGTAGTTGCAGCACTCGGGCTCTAGGGCACGGACTCAGTAGTTGGGGTGCACAGATTTAGTTGTTCCGTGACATGTAGGATCTTCCCCACCCAGGGATCGAACCCGTGTCTTCTGCACTGGCAAGTGGTGGATTCTTTCCCCCTGAGCCACCAGGGAAGCCCCAGACATGTGTCTTCTGATTGGCCACTCTTGCCCGTCTCTTGTGTCCTCAGGCATCCAGATGTACCTCTGCAACAGAGAGCACTACGGCTACCTGCCCATCCCCCTGAAGCCCCATCAGACCCTGGAGGAGGACATCGAGAACCTCATCCATGTGCAGATAGAAGCAATGAGTGAGTGACCCGGGGCCTGGTGGTATACGTGGCTTGTGTTCTGTTGCCCCCATGTCCATATCAGCCGCATCTCTGCTCTCCCAGGACTGGACTCTCATAGTCTGCCTTGGTTGAAACATAGCTGTTCATTTGTCCATTCATTTCAAACTTCTCCTTATGTGAAATGCAAATATGGAAATGTGACCTTGCCCCCAGGAAACTTTGCCCCCTGGGAGCTTCCCATCCAGGTGGAGAGCTGGGTATACAGTAAATCCATTTCATAGCATGTTATAATGGCTATCATGGTGTTTTGTGGTATGAATTTAAACTCTGATTTTGCTGCTTTCTAAGTATATGACTTTAGGCAAGTAATCTAACATCCTTAGTTGTGAAATGAAGATAAAACATCTGGGATTTGGGGGCAAATTCCCCATGATATATATAAAAAGTATACTAACAAAAACAGTAATTACAACTTCAGCTTAATAATAGCTTATGATGTAGCAGAGATCATGCTAAACATTTTTTGTACTTTGTCTCATTAATCCTTATAATAACTCAATGAAAAGTGTTTTATTATCCTCCTATTAAAGATGAAAAAATTGGGATTTAGCACATGTAAGTATCTTATTCTAGATAATTCTGCTAAATAAATGACAGATTGGGATTTGAACCAACAGTGCTATCTCTAAAACTTAGGTTCTTAAACACTGTATCATATTGCCTCTGAGTCTGGCATGATGTCAGAACTGGTAAATGCTTGATAATGAGGGGCTACACTAATTATTATGTATAATGTGCAGTGGTGTTTAAAGGAGAAAGTAACAAATATACTCTGCCTGGGGGAGGATCTTGGAAATGGCTATGCAGAGGAGGGAACATTTGCATTGAATCTTCACGCAGTAACTGGGAAACTCTGTTATTCATCACTAGCGTGTAGGATGTGGGTATGTGGGCAGAGGGTGTGACTGGGAGGCACAGTGGAAAGCAGGGCTGGAAGGTGGGCAAGAGCTCAGTTAGAAAGACCGCTAACGTAAAAGAAGGTGTCTGGACTTTTCCTGAAGGGAAGGGAACTTTTAAAGAGATTTTAGGAGTGAAACGTCAGGTTAAAATCTGAATTTAGAAAGGTCACTCTCTTGGTAAACGAAGTATAGCTGCAGCCTAGGGCACTGGATGCTGGACTCGGGTCAGAGTGAAGAGACCATTTTGGATATTATATGGTAAACTAGGCAGAAGGTGGTGAGGATCTGAGCTCAGGCAGGAGCAGAGAGAGTACAGATGAACCTTATGACATAGACTTGAAAAGACTTAGTCAAAGGTTTGTGGATGAGCAGAAGAGGGACCGAGGGAAACTTCTGAGTTCTGACTTGAGTGTCTGGAATGACAGTAGGAATGTTAAACACATGTGGATTTAAGAAAACATATACAAAGAAAAAGTATGAGTTCATTTTAAAACCTTGAGTGGCCTGTGAATATCTGTTTCCCGCTCCTCACTCCCAGGCAATAAATTCATTGTTTCATGTTAGTCTCAAGACATAACCCATCCCCTGCTGCCTAGGAGGTACCCAGCAAATCTTTGTTGAATAAATGAATAAACTGCCCAGTGGATAGATGGAGAGATGAATCTGACACTCAAGTCTAAAGATGTTAAGTTGGGATTCATCAACAAGATAATGTGATGTCATAGAATTTTAGGAAAACAGGAACATGAGATATAGAAGGAAGTTCAACTGAGATAAGGACTGAAAAAGAGTCCAATGAGTTTTTTCAGCTAATCTCCATAAAAAGGATGGTGTCAGAAAAGGCTGGCTCAGAATTTAAGTGTTTGAGAAGTAATTAAAAATCAAGAACACAGAGAAGAACAGAAATGTTTCTTTTAAGAAACATAGTTAGGACCAGAAGGTAAGAAGGACAATAATAATTATAAAGATTCATCAGAAAATCCCTTTAAATAGCAAGATCTCCTACTGTATTTACACAGGACTGTGTTTGCAAAACATCAGTCAGCCCAGTCTAGCAGGGTCATATTGGTGATAATGAGCAAAGCATGACCATAGACTATACTTGGGATGGGGAGCAAAGCACCCCCACATTACACCCTTTGCTGCTGATGCACATGATCATTTGCAAGTCATTTGGTCTTTCCTAGTCTCAATATCCCTGAGTTTTCAAAAAGAAAGAAGAGCTCACTACCATTTTCTCTAAGTACAGAGAGTAATAGAGATAATGTGTGTGGGGGAAACCAGTATTTGTAGGGGGAATGAGATTTGAATCATCAGTTGGTTCACTGGCATAGTAGTATTTCTAGAACCAGCCCTTAGGAATTTCTTTTGTGAATTTCTTTAATTTCAGTATGCCTGCCTCTCCTCTGTGTTCTAGACCCAGAGGCCAAGGGCAGTATCTTATTGCCTTCTGTCTCAAACACCTAGCACAGTCCTTGATATATAATTGGTAACGGACAAATATTTGCTGAATGCATGACCAGACAATGAAACAATGAGCAAATGAATAAAACCTGTGTCGCAAAGAGCTCTGAACATGAAGTTAGACTCACAGACTTGAACTCAGGCTCTGTCATGTAGGCAGAAAGAACAACCTCTAAAAGCTTTAGTTCCTTTATCTGTGGAGTAAGGATAAGAACACTGACTTTGCAGGGTTGAGAGAAGCACATAAAAGAGTAGACATCAACTCCATAAGACTGAGAGTGTTCCTGTTATTAGGACTCCATTCAATGCTTGGTGATGTGTCTTCCCTTATCGGCCCCATTGTATGACTATCAGTCTTGACTCCAAGTAGATGTCAGCTCAGAGAGGCTGGCCAGAGCCCTCTCTTCTTTTCCTCCACAGGAGTCGCCAGCCTCCAGGATCTAATGCCCGATGATCTGCAGTGGAGCTGACATAATAGTAATAGAAATAAAGTGCACAATCAATGTAATGTTCTTCAATCATCCTTAAACCATCCCCTTGCTCTGGTCCCTGGAATCTGTTCTCAACCCTCTCTGGACCATGCAGAGCCTTGTGGCCACAGTAAGGGATTCAGATTTTATTCTAAGAGTAATAGGATTCCATGTGGATGGGGGAGGGAGAGTGACATGAAGTGTTTTATATATTTAGATATATCATTCATGCTGTGGTATGGATACTGGCATGTAAAGGGACCAGTACATCTCTCCTGGTGAGAAATGATGGTGATTGGAATGCAAACTGTAGCTGGGAGGTGATGACAAGCAGGTGGATTTAGAACATATTTTGAGGATAGAGCCAACAGGACTTACAGAGACCTGGATGCAGCCCATGAAGGAAAGAAAGGAATCAAAGATGACTCCAGGAGTTTGGCCTAGTGTATCATTTAATGAAATCAGAGAGGCTTTATGGGGAAAGACTTGGAAGGGAAGTTGTGGCCATGTAAGCTTAGGATATATATTAGACATCTGAATGGAGAGATTAGGAGACATTTGAATAAGTGAGTCTAGACTTCAGGGAAGAGACTCCAGTTGGAAACAGACACTTGAGAGTTATCAGCATTAAAAAGATATTCAAAGCCATGGAACAGTGTGAGCTTGCTTGGCTAGAGAGCATAGAAAAAGAGGACAGGGTGGAGGACAGATCCCTGGGGGAGACAAACAGCCAGAAAGCTGGAAGAAGAAATTGAGAAGTGTTTCAAGAAGGAACCAGCTGCTTTTGAGAAGTCAAGTAAAATGAGGATAGGGAACTGATCACTGGTTCTCTGAAGATAGAGATCTGTGTTGACCTTGATAAGAACTACTTCAGTACAATGATGAGGACAAAAGTCATTAGCGTGGGCTGAAGAGAGAGCCGTGTGGAGATGAGAAAGTGAACTCTTGTTGGCATGGAAGATGGAGAAATAGGGTAGTGTCTGTAAGAGAGTGAAAAATCAAGGGAGAGGCTGTCTCGTTTCATTGCGTTTTGTCTTTTAAGTTTTTTTTTAAGATCAGATTTTAACTTGTTTGTATGCTAATGAGAAAAGTCCAAAACATAGGGAGAATTTAATGATGTAGAAAAGAAGATAATTTAAGGCCCTTGAGAAAACAAGTTCTAGATAGAACAGGGATGCTGTAGCAGACGGAAAGGCAAGGTATGTAGGCAGAGAGGCAGCTAGGTTTGTAGACTTGATGTGGAAGGGAAAGATGGGTCTAACTGGGCTTTAAACATTTTCTCCATTACATATGTGATCCAGTTATCAGCTCAAGAGAGATGTTGAAGATTTCAGGAGAGAGGACAAGGCATTAGATAGACCTCTCAGAGAGTGAGAAAGTAAGTTTACTGTGGAAGCATAATTGCATCATTTGGCAGTGTCAAGTGCCAATTTGACATCTGTGGTTGTAATTCTGAAGTCACTCAGTCAACACAACAGTGTGAATTTCTCTCTTCAGTGTTCTTGGTGGGAAGAGGACAGTTGGGTTTAACCAGGATTGGAATTTTATCAAGCAAGATCAGTGGAAGAGAATGAAGGGTCCTTCCAAGGGATGGTTAGAGCTGTAGACCATGAAATCTAGGTTGGGTGCTGATGGGAGTGAGAACAAGAAGGGTGTGATGGATGCAAACAATGTAGTGGATCCCTGGAAGAATGATCGTTGGTGCTGGATTACTGGTTGTTGGATCACCATGGTGATGCTGTTTCTAAGAGTGGTGGCAGGGTAGTGAAACTGTGAGCCGGTGACTGAGGGAGCATGAAGAGGAGGTACAGGGCACTGCAACAGGCTTCAAAGAAGCTGGGGTTTTTGAAGAGTGAAAGAGAAACAGGTTGGAGTGAGTTGCAGGACATGAGGAAAATGAGCTTTCACACCAACAACTGAAAGGGAGGCAGTGACCTCAAAGGAAAGCCATCTTGGCCTAAACAAAAAGGCAAAGAGACATTCAGAAAAAGTGAAGGGACTGAAGATATCAGGGAGTTTATGAATTTCAGACTGGAGTTTCTAGAGATCAGAGTAGAAGAGTTTGGACTGGGTAGAGATAGTGTATAAAAACAACAGCTAACACTTCGAAAACCACGGTGACCATCACTGTCATGTATTTGCTCATTTAGTACACTGACAGCTGGATAGAAAATTGAGGGACGGATGACCAGAGGCTCGATCTTGTCAAGGTGATAGTAGAAAATGGGTTGTGAGGCATGAGGAGATTGGTTGTACAAATCAGCATGAGGCAATGGGCTATCTCAGGTGCCTCTTCTCAGTAATGACATTTTGAGGCAGCAGAATGTCATGTAAAGACGGTTTATTGCATCTGGAGTCAAAAGATCTAAAAACTGAGTTCCAGCTCTGCCAGTCACTCACTATTTGAACTCGGGCGAGATTCTGTCTGGGAGTCCTGGTCTCAGTTTTCACATCTGTAAAGACAGAGAGAACAGGCATGGATGCTCAATTGCTCAGTTGTGTCTGACCCTTTGCAACCCCATGGATTGCAACCCACCAGGCTCCTCTCTCCATGCGATTTTCCAGGCAAGAGTACTGGAGTAGGTTGCCATGCCTTCCTCCAGAGGATCTTCCCTACCCTGGGATCAAACCTGAGTCTCTTACATCTCCTGCACTGGCAGGTGAGTTCTTTACCACTAGCCATTGGGAAGCCCCAAACAGCACACCATGCCGCCCAATAAAAGTGAAGATAAAATGACGTGGTGACTAGGAAATCACTTGTGTGTGTTAGTCACTTCAGTCATGTCCAACTCTTTGTGACCCCATGGACTGTAGCCCACCAGGCTTCCCTGTCCATGGAATTCTCCAGGCAAGAATACCAAGGTGGATTGCCACTCCCTTCCCCAGATCTTCCTGACCCAGGGATTGAACCCTGGTCTCCTGCATTGTAGGCAGATTCTTTATCGTTTGAGCTGCAGGGAAATCCTTAACAAATTACTTAACAAATTGTAAAGCACCTAAGTGCCAAGCGTGACTATTATGGTCAAGAATAGAGACGTGCCTAAGGAAGAAGATTGTTTTGGCCACAGTGTGCATAATGAGTTGTAATGAGCAAGACAAAGAGCATAAAGTGTTTGAAAGGTGTTAAAACAGCCCAGACATGTGAGTGAGGACCTGAGCTAGGGTGGTGGCTGCAGCCATGGAAGACGTCCAAGAGAAACTATGAAGAAGTGTTAGGATTTGGTCCAAGCACAATCTTGCAAATTCTTTTCTGGGCATGATTGGGCTGGTACACTGTTCTTTGGATGGAGTTTGTTCCAGTGTAGATGACAGAAAGAGCAACACATGGTGGTCACCGAGGAACAAGGACTTGCCTAACTGAGCTTCTGTGAACTCACCCCAGTTGCCCGAGGCCAACTTGAGGCCAGTGGCTACCAAGGTCTAGCTTTGGGGGCAGGGAGTGGGAGTTAAGGGTTCATGTGCAGGAGTCAGACCTAGGTTCAAATAACAGCTCTAACAGCTCTGTGACCTTAGGCATGTTATTTAAGCCTTTGTTTGCCTATCTGTAAAAATAGGGACCTAGCCTGTGGAACATGTTGTGAAGATTAAATAAATGTGAATACATATATCAAGAGTGTAGCCCAGAGTGCGGTTGGTAATACGATAGCTATACCAATAGCTATTATTGTTATTCCTAAATCTTGAAACAATTCAGGCACCAATGAGGCACATCCCAACTGGTGGTAGTATGCTGAGGGCATGTATAGGAAGGGATTCAATGAGGGACTAAATTAACTATGGATGATGGAGTCAGAAATGACCCAGAACAGAAGCTGGGGTGTTTGATGATAGCAAACAGGCATACCTTCTCCCCCCATAGTCACCTTTTTTTTTTTTTATAGTCACCCTTTAGGTCTAATTAATATCATCTCCTGTTTTTCCCTATGGCTTAACTCTACCTTCAGCTACAAAACCCAGGGCTGTGTCTCATATTTCTGCTCAATGGTGGCTTTCAGGACCAGCCATTTGTGGCTTTTGGGGGGATACTTGTCCTGTGCACACAGTGACTACCCATGTTTGATGGAAGCAAAGTGGCTAAAAGCAGACTCTTCAGCTGAAACGTTAAAACTAGGCAACCCAAATGGAGACCAACAGAGACCAACAGGGAGACCAAAATTTACCCTCCTCTCAAGTCTAAGGCCCAGGGAGGGAGGGTTAGACAGCTCCTCAAACAACATGAATGGGAAGGAGTTGGTATGGTAAGATATTTTGCTCGTAAAACCTAACCCTGTACATGGTGACCCTCCAATCAACATTTGTTGATTTTAAAAGAAGTTAATGGAGTTGGGTGGAGCAGGAAGAACCAAAATACTCTGGGCTGCTAATGGAAACAGAAACACATTCACTGTGTACTCATAGAAATGTGATGGTAAGGGTCAGGTTTGAAATAATAAGATCAACTCTTGTGTTTGGCTTAGGAAATCTGTTTCACTAGTTTCTACAGTTTCACATGACTTGATCATAAGAGAAACTGGATGTCATGGTTTCTCTTTAATATCCCAATAAAGGGTGAGTGAAACAAAAAATACTTTTTGGACAGTATCTCAATCAGGACAGCAGAAGTTATGCTGGGATATCTCATAGAGAATGCCGAAATCTCATTTCCACTGTGTTGACACCTCATTCTAGGCTGCTTCAAATTTTTGCGTTCTCTGTATCAACTTTGGCTACTAAGATCACTGTGGTGGGGCTGAGTAGGGAGCATGGGAGGAGAGTTTGTAGATATGAATAGCAGCAATTCAGATGGCCATGATTAACCTCAAGGTGAAAAAACCCCTTTCACATACTTGAAATAGAGGGGAATGGAAATTGGTGGACAGTACAATGGCCATCAACAACAATAGTTCTTTAAACAACCTATTTACCTGCTCTCATGTAGCATTTTCCTTGTATTGTGTCTTCAAGGAAAACCAAGTGAGTACTTTGAACTTGTGCATACCAAAAATCTTCAAGGCTGTCTCAGGCTCTTTAATCTATATTACTTCCAACCTTTAAAATGTATATATAAGCTTTTCTAAATAAAGCTTTTTTGAAGTATGAAGTAAAGAAAACTTTTATCACTTGAGATGCGACACCCCTCCCATCTGGAAATTTCCCTGTAAGCCCTGTACCAAGTTCTGGGATATGGCCTGAGCCTTGGAGGTGTGTGTTAGTCAGGGGCTTCCCTGGTGGCTCAGATGGTACATGATGGTGGTACAGGTGGTACAGATGGTACATGTCTTCTGCAATGCAGAAGACACATGTTCGATCCCTGGGTCAGGAAGATCCCCTGGAGAAGGAAATGGCAACCCACTCCAATATTCTTGTCTGGAGAATTCCATAGACAGAGCAGCCTGTTTGGGTTAAAATAAAGGGTCTTTTGAGTACCTATAGTTAAACCTGCCTGGATGGAAGAAAAAAAAAGCAGTCCCAGAGTTTTACAATTTTAAATGTATAGGTAAAAAAGCATTCTTTAGAAAAAGTCTAGCCTATTCCTGAGTTCTTTCGTCCTGGGCCACTTTGAGTAGTACCTGGAAGTTATTGAGCATTTACTGTGTTGATTTACTGTGGTTAGTGCTTTGCATGTAGGTCCCATTTAAATTTTATAACACTCCAAGATATGCACTTTTATTATCCTGATTTTACACGCAAAGAAAGAAACAAACAGAGAGGTCGTCTATCCGCTCCAGACCTTCACAGACCAAAGTTTAGAGCCACATCATCTGACTCCAAGAGCCTTCACCCTTAATCATTACCCTGAATGTCCTTCCAAGTTTGGAATGGACAGGTATGCATGCTATATTTAAAATGGATATCCAGCAAGGACCTACTATATGGCACATGGTACTCTGCTCAATGTTCTATGGCAGCCTATACGGGAGGGGATGTGGGGGAAGAATGGATACGTGTATATGTGTGCCTGAGTCTCTTTGCTGTCCACGTGAGACTATCACAGCGTTGTTAATCGGCTATAGCCCAATAAAAATTTTAAAAATTACCCTCCAAACATTCTTAAAAATAGGTCTTAAGGGAAATGGAGCAAATGCTGCAATCTGCATAAAAAAAAGTGCTCTCAAAACCAGCACGGTGACCGTTGGAGTTCTTGCGTAGCCACTTAATTCTGGAAAACTACTGAGCAGTTATTCCCTACCCTGACCATGCAGGTTGTGTTTCTAGCGGTCAGGCTGTGAATGGGATGCTGTTCTCTGACACTCTCACTAACACAGCACTCTGCGTGTTTCTTGTGTCTTCCAGTTGACGGTCCTCCAATGGAACCTTCCCAGTTTGTCTCAGTTGTCCCTAAATATCCAGACAAGATGGGATTTGATGAGGTAGGCAAGGTGTCTGTGTTTGTGTGCATCTGTATGTGTGCGCATGTGTACCTCATGCTTATAGGTTTGTATCAGAACAACAAGCCTGGGCACATGTCTGAGAGTCAGCCAGATCAGCTTGGCTGCTGAAAAGAAACCGAGGTCTTGGAAAAGGCTCTCAGTTTTTGTTGTGCCTTATTCACTTATCTTAAAAAAGGAGCATCATGGTAAAAGTGAATTAATCATTGAGTCAGAAAGATGTTACTAATTAGGCATGAAAGTAATATTTTCTAAGAGCAGATATTGCCATGTTTTATCAAGATTCAAGGGTAGGGTAAAGAAGATGTATGTTTTAGGTATTAGAGGACTTTAACTTTATTCTGAGTAAGTGGAAACCATTCTGGAACATTCTTTGCTTTATTTTCTCTTTGCTGTTCTTCCATGGGAAAAATTGGAGGGCAGGGTTTAGAGGACAAAGTAAAAGAGAAAAAAGAAACCCATACTAAAATTTGTTTTTGTAGCAGCCAAGAACTTCATAATAATGCTCCAAGGGCTATATTTATTATTACATTTTAATTGTATAATGATTGAGCAGAAATGTAATGAGATGCCTGTCTTAGTGATATGCTCAGCAGAACCGGAATTGTGACTCCAAAATCACTGAATCCTTCATGGCCCCTCATGTCACATAACTGCTGATCCATGTTCAGGAACTTGATGATCTGGAGGCTGGGACAGTGCCTTGGGAATCCACAAACTACAATGGAACTTTTCCATGAATCTGTGATATGTTATAAGCCAAACTTTGTGCTCTATGCTCATTGCCACTGATTCATTGAAAGAAATTGCCTTGTTTATCTCCCTGTACTATGTCATATGGGTCTCCAAAGTACAGCCATCTTAAATTCCTGCTGGAACTGGAAGTTGGGGTTTATTCTATAAAATTTATTTGTTGGCAGATTTCAGAAATGGAAGGGAATATTTCATGAATATTAATTGGAAAGGAGTTAGAAACTACTATGCTATTTTTACAGAGGGCAAGATGAGATTACATGGTTTTAAGTGTAATAGAGATGAATTAGACTAAAGTAGAGAAGAATTAAAGTGTAGACAGTTTGATAAACAGTCAGGGCTTCAGAAAGGTTGGCCCACCCCAGATACTGAACTGGCTTCCAAATATTACTTACAGCTCTCCTTTTCTGCAGCTCTCACTAACTCTCAGGTCTCCAGGTAAAAGAACCCAAGGGTCTTTACATATATTCATTTTCCCCTTTATAAACACATTCCGATGAGGATCAAATCAGAGCAAATACCATGGGACGAAAGCAGGATCTTCTAGCCCTGGTCTTCCGTTTGGAAGGACTGGGTCACTTTCAGAATCCTTCGGAAAAAGGCCAACTCTATGGAGATCCAGACATGGGGACTCTGCGCTCCTGAGCCCTGGTAGTCATCTCTCTGTTTGGAACAGAGATAGGATAGTAGAAAAAGGGATTTCAGGGCTTTTTCAACCTTCCCCGTACTCTGTGACCTTGTTGGGGTGTCTGGGCTGCATTTGGCCGGGTGGCGTTTTGCCTGTTTACTATTCACGAAGTATGAGCAAGCCGTCTGTGTTTTCCCTTCATCGCTGCAGTTTTTATTGCGCTTGTCCTGGCAGGACCCCGGATGGGATTATTATTTACTGAAGTCTTCCCAGACTTGAGGTCTTGGGTCTGAGGGGACTTTTTGTTGTATTTCTGCTCATTTTTTGTTTTATTTTGCTCTCCTGGAGTGACCTCAGGTGTCACCATGAGTACACATGAGGAAATGCCTGTTCCTTCCCAGAGCCTTAAAATCAGGAGATGGAATGTGTTCCCATCACAGTAGGATTCTAAACAGGAAGAAAATGACATATAAATGAACACAACTCATTAAGTTATAAAATCCCAAGTCACAGGGCAAATAGAGTTACCACAGAAATTGTTTTTCAAAAAAGGATTGCCCAGTTAGATAAACAGTGGAGGTAATAAAATCATGGTATGTACCTAATCCACTTCATTCTGATTCAGGTGGATGATTTTTTCAAAGAAGACATCTTGCTCCCCCATCCGTACTTTTCTTAGAGCTGTATAAGTGGATGGAAGTGAGAATATTTTATAAGGAAGAACTGAAATTTTACTTAATCCAGCTTTTGATCTGGTAAAACATATAACATCTTTATACTCAACTCAGAATGATTGTGTGAACCATGGCTTAACCCTCAGTAAAGTCAAAACTACAGCCTGCTTATATGACATGACTTCTTTATTCTAGACATAATGCAAACTTTATCATAAACCATATATTATAGACAGTTTAATCTGTGTTGGCCTTGAAAGATAAGATTGCTCAACTCCCTCTTTTTACAAACAAGGGAACTGAACCCCGTAACATTACATTACTTTGACTTCCTCAAAGTCATCTAGATGGGTCGTTAGGATGAAGCCAATGTTGTCCAGCTTATTCCTGCAGGCTTCTCCTTTCCCGTGCTATTTCAGTATTTCTCACTGGCAACTGAAGTCTCCCTCTCTTGCAGGACTAGTTTAATGTACAAAGTAAGTTTAATGTACAAAGTAATGTACAAAGCAGTAAGTTACTGCTTATACAAAAGGACCTTATTAAAGCCCTTTGTTACCTGTGACAACTTTCATGAGGCTTTGGGCTCTTCTGTGGCTCCTTAAATCTGGGAATAATCAGACCAGCCTCCTTGTCTTTGTAACTCCCAGCGGCCTCGTGATAGGTGTTTTAGTGCAATCGTCAGGAATTTCAGGGCTACGGTGAGGAGCTGCAGGAAGACCCAGCACTCATGGGGGACGATCTGAATGCACATTTTGGGGACTTCATGGACCAGTATGTGTCGTCTCTTTAAGACGTCCCTCAGATCCATGTAATGTGGAAATTATGACTCTCCCTAAAAGGCTGTCCCCAAGGCCAGAGTCCTTTTTCTTTCCAAAGAGACTTTTTCAGAAAAAGTCTTAAGAGAGTTGATGAGTTCTGGTAAAGAAGCTATGAAAATTAAGACCTTAATAATTCAATTTGGAACTCTTGGTAATGAAAGGAATTTGTTAAGACTAGATTTTTCTTACTCTTGGAATGACTTTAAATTTTTCTACAGAGAATATAAATTTCAAGAATTGCTAATATTTTGTACCTAGGTAATAAGACCAGTATTATTTCCATTTTACAGATGAGGAAACTGAAGCATAGGGATTGGACCACCGCCAACACTTAGCAGACTTAGGTCTTGATAAATCTAGCCACTTGCCAAACTTCTTCCTTCCCCTTGGTCTCATATTGTTTTGGGTTTAATTCACCATTGGCCTCCTGAAGAATAACTTTTTGACCTGATATGAAATACAAATAAATCTTCTCCACCATTTCCCCTAACTTTTCCACTCCTTATTCTAACTAAAGCTTTGTTGCTTATACTTTCTTTGCTTTTCAGCAGCCTAAAATAAAACCTGAGTAATCTGTATTTCTTTTCCCTTTTTCTTCTTGTATTAGATTTTCATGATAAACCTCAAGCGCAGAAAGGACAGGCGAGACCGGATGTTACGCACCCTGTATGAACAGGAGATTGAGGTCAAGATTGTGGAGGCTGTGGATGGAAAGTGAGTTGGATTTTCTCCTCGAACCCTTGCCGCTGTGGCTGGAGTGGAGATGCACCTTCTCCAACTGAGGTTTAGTCCCAGTGAGAGGAATCTGCAGTCATTGCGAGATAGACGTGCTTTCACAGTGCAGCCTATTTTGGGAAAACTTTATGACTCATAGCAGCTTATATATGTTAACTTCACTGAGTAGAGCAGAAATCCACTCATCATCCTGTGCTCTCTGGCCTTCGCTCTGCCGAAGGCTTGCCCTGGGCGTGATTTTCCACGGTCTCTGGGGGTTCTTGCAATGGTCGTGGTGGTTTCCAGCCCTGTAGTGCCTTGGAAGGAATGTGTTCAGAGTTGCATTCAGAGCCTGATTTAGAGCAAGGCATCTTACCTTCTGTGACTTGACCTGAAGAAATAAATGGAAAAAATGCATAACAGTCTGTGTGTCCTGTTGCACAAGATGCTTGCCACAGTCTGCCTGGGCTGATCACTTTTCCCAGGAACATGGCAGGAAACTTACATACAGTACCTAGTTGGATACCTTCAAGAGTTTTGTTATTGATGTTTGCTTTGCCCTTTGACACTCTTATTTCAAGGAGTATGTTAGTCGCTCAGTCGTGTCTTACTCTTTGTGATCCCGTGGACTGTAGCCCGCCAGGCTCTTCTGTCCACGGAATTCTCCAGGCAAGAATACTAGAGTGGGTAGCCATTCCCTTTTCCAGGGGATCTCCCGTACCCAGAGAGTGAACCCTGCTCTCCCACATTGCAGGCAAATTCTTTACCATTGGAACCACCAGGGATATTTGCAAAACCTCCTATTCCATGTTATATGTGAATTTGGGGGTATGAATGACTCTAAGGAGTATGGCTAGAAGCTCTTGTGGAAGTTTTTATGACTCTTTTAGAGAATCTCATCAGTGTTTCTCAAAAGTGTGGCCTGGACACCCATGTCACAGTCCCCAGGGGCTGGTTAAGAGGGCAGCTTCCTAAGTCCCAGAGCTGCTGAATGATGATCTGTAGGGCTGGGCTGGGAATCGGCACTGAAAAAGCCTCAAAGTGATTCTTGGGTAAGGTTGCCACGTAGAATAAAGGACATCTAGTCAAATTTGTCCCAAACATTGCATGGGTCTTATACTAAAAAATTACTGTTTATTTAAAATATAAATTTGACTGGATATTTTTGTGTTTTACTTGCTAAATCTGGCAACTCTATTTTTGGATGCACTAGACTTTGGGAACCACAGTCTCAAATACCTCTAATAACCCCAGTTTCCTTCATAGACCACATGGACCAAGGAAAACTAGTTGAGTTGTGAGAGTTCTTTATATACTCTGCATACAAGTCTCTTATCAGATGTATAATTTGCAAATATTTTTTCCCATTTTATGAACTATCTTTTCATTTTCATGATGGTGTCCATTGAAACACAAAAGTTAATTTGATGACGTCCAGTTTATATTATTGTTGTTGATTGTGCTTTTGGTGTCATATCTAAGAATCCATTACCAAATCCAAAGCCACAAAGACTTGGTTCTATCTTTTCTTCTAAGAGTTTCATAGTTTTATGTTTTATATGTGTCTCTTACACATTAGATCTTTGATATATTTTGTTAGTTTTTTATATGATGTGAGGTAGGGGTCCAATTCATTCTTTGTTTCCAATTCATTCTTTTGTACAGTTATCTAGTTGTCTCTGCACCATTTGCTAAAAGATTATTCTTTCCTTCACTGAATTGTCTTAGCAACCTTGTCAAAAATTAATTAAATATAAGGGTTTATTGCTGGATTCTCAATTTTGTTCCATTGATGTGTATGCCAATCCTTATTCCTCACAGTAGCTTCTTATGTGTAAGGAAGCCCTTCAACTTAGTTATTTTTTTTCAAGATTGTTTAGGCTATTCTAGGTCTCTTGGATTTCCATGTAAATTTTAGCATTAGCATACCATTTTCCACCAAAAAAGTTTGGATTTTGATAGAAATTGCATTGACTCTGTAGGTTAGTTGAGGGAAGTACTTCTCTCTTTGTAATATGAAGCCTTCTGATTCATGATCATGAATATCTTTCCATTCATTTAGATCTTTAATTCTTGGATCAATGTTTTGTAATTTTTACTTGCACATCTTGCATTAATTTTGTTAAATTTATTCTCAAGTATTTTACTCTTTTTGATGTTATGATAAGTGGAATTGTCTCCTTCATTTCACTTTTATATTGGAGATTGCTAAGTGCATAGAAATAGTTGATTTTTGTATACTGATCTTTTTCGTACAACCTTGCTGAACTCATGTATTAGTTCCAATAATGTGTTTGTGTGTAAGTATGATCAGGCCATTCAAGATGATCCCTCTCTTGTTCTCTGTACATCTCCTACTTGACCACGCCTTGCTTCACTCACATGACTATCCAATCTTCTTAATTATAGGGCTTAATCAGTAACTGCCTACATGCTTGCCCCTGCCCCAGTCATTGGTTTCCTTGGTAACTGATGAGCCATGTGATGTTAATGCCCCCTATAAATGGTAGCCTCTTCCTCGGCCAAGTAGTGAAGACTGCTGCAGTGTCTGGCGTCTTGTCTGTTTTACACAAGAGAGTGACATGCTCCAGGATCTTTGGCTTCAGACTTGTAAGATCCCCCTGTCCAATAAACCATTAATGTCTCTGTCACTGTCTCTGGGCTCTTTCTTTGGTCTCAAGGCTAGCTAAATTACAAGACTTGCAGTCCTGGGAGGTGCAAGCCAACAATTGTTGAGCCAGCCAGAGGCTGAGGAAACTCCCACAAGCACCAAGATGTTGTCGAATAAGGATGAGGAACAAAAAGTCGTGGGGGTAATCCTTGGCAAAATCCTCAAGTACAGTGTTGGATAGAAATGATACGAGTGGACAGGCTTGGCTTGTTCTTGTTGTTAAGGAGAAACATTTAGTCTTTCACCATTAAATAGGATAATTGGCTCTAGAGTTTTCACAGATGGCCTTTATTGGGTTGAGTGTTTCTATCTTGAAAGGGTGATGGTGTCTTAGTTTGTTTGCTGCTAGAATAAATGACCATAGGCCCAGTGGCTCAAATAACAAACATTTGTCAAAGTTCCAGAGGCTGGGAAGTTCCAGAGAAGGGTGCCAGCATGGATAGATTATGGTGAAAGACCCCTTCCTCCCTTGTAGACGGCTGTCCTCTTCCTGCAGGCTTCCCTGGTGGCCCAGTGGTAAAAGAATCCGCCTGCCAATGCGGGAGCTGCAGGTTCGATCCCTGGATCAGCAGGATCCCCCTGGAGAAGGAAATGGCAACCCACTCCAGTATTCTTGCCTGGGAAATCCCATGGACTGAGGAGCCTGGTGGGCTACAGTCCACGGGGTCACAGAGTCAGACCCAACTTAGCAACTCAGCATGATCACTGTCCTCTTGCTGTACTCTCCTATGGCAGAGAGCAAAGGGAGGGGAGAAAGCAAGCTTTTGCTTTCTCATGAGGGCACTAATCTCATTTACGGAAGTTCTACCCTTAGGATCGATGGCTCCACGTCCTTATCAACATATGAACTTGGGGGAATATAAATACTCCATATACACTTGGATTTTTGTCCAGTTTTATGTCTATTTAGATGATCATGAAATTTTCGTCTGTTAATAATGATGTGTCACTTTTTATCCCCACGTGTTAAATGAATCTTAGAATCCTGGGATAAATCCCATTTGGTCATGATGTGTAATCCCTCTTCTGTGATGCTGGATTCTGTTTACTAGTATTTTCTTGGGGATTTTTCTATTTATCTTAAGGGATATTGGTCTCTCGTCTTCTTGTGATGTTTTTCTGGTTGTGTATCAGGATGATACTTTATAGAATAAGTTGGGAAGCGTATCCTCTTCAATTTTTGGTAAGGGTTTGAAAGATTTGTGTTAATTCTTTAAATGTCTGGCAGAATTTTGAATTCTTTACAGAAGCTATCTGGTCCTGGACCATGTTTTGGAACTTTTTTTTTATCTTTACAAATTTAACCTCTTTAACTGTTACAGGTATTCAGAATTTCTATTTCTTGAGTTGGTTTGTTTCTTTTGAGCAATGTGTCCATTTTATCTAGGTTATCTAATTTGTTAATGTATAGTTGTTCATAGTATTTTCTTGTAATCCTCTTTATTTCCACAAGACCAGTAGGGATTGCTCCCTCTTTCATTCTTAATTTTAAATAATTTGAGTCTTTTTTATTTGGCTAAAAGGGTTATCAATTTTGTTCTTTTCCAAAGAACCAACTTTTGGTCTTGTTTTTGTCTTTTCTTCTATTCTCTGTTTCATTTATTTCCTTCTTTCTGCTTGCTTTGCATTTAGTTTGCTCTTTTTCCAGTTTCTTAAAATGGAAAAGCAGATTATTTAAGATTCTTTTTTTTAAACATATAGACATTTGTACCTGTAACCAGCCCTCTAAGTACTGCATTAGGTGCATCTTGTAAGGTTTGGTATGCTATTTTCATTTTCATTTGTCTCAAAATATTTTCTCATTTCCTCTGTGGTTTCTTTGACTCATTGGCTATCAAGGAGTATATTGTTTAATTTCACATATTTGTGAATTTTCCAAGTTTCCTATCAATTTTTAATTTCATTGTGGTTGTAGAACATATTTTGTATGAATTCAACCATTTAAAATGTACTGAGGCTTTATTTATGGTCTATATAGTCTAACATATGGTCTTTCTTAGAGAATGCTGCACATAGAGTTGAAGAATGTGTATTTTGCTGATGTTGCCTTTAATTTCAGCCAAAGTTAAAAAATCATCACCAAAGCAGTGTCAGGGAGTTTTATCCTCTTGTTTTCTTCTAGGACCCTACTATTAATATGAACTTGATGGCTATAGATTGTTAATTATAATCTGTAGGGCAATCACTAATAACTAAAAATATACAGAAATATAAACAAAGGAATTAAGATGTTAAAGTACAAAATATTGAATCCTTATATTGTACACCTGAAACTAATGTTATATGTCAATTATATCTCAATAAAAAAATACCAACTTCAATACTATGGAAAAACTTAACCCCTATAGAGCTTTATTCCTTCCCCTTCCTTTGTTCTGTTGTCACACTAATTATTTCTTTATATGCTCTTTATACATTATTTGCTTTTATTGCTTTATGCAGCTATAATTTAAATCAGATAAGGGAAAAACTTATGAACAAAAGAATACTTACACTGTTTATGTTTACCTATCCCAGGTGGTGCTAGTGGTAAAGAACCTGCCTGATAATGCAAGAGACATAAGAGACACGGGTTCAATCCCTGGGTTGGGAAGATCCCCTGGAGGGGGGCATGGCAACCCACTCCAGTATTCTTGCCTGGAGAATCTCGTGGACAGAAGAGCCTGGCAGGCTGCAGTCCATCGGGTCACAAAGAGCCGAACACAACTGATGTGACTTAGCACGCATGCAAACACCTGCACTTGCATTTACCAGTGCTTCATTTCTTTATGTGGATATGAGTTATTCTCTGGTTTCCTTTCATGTTAGCCTGAAGGATTCCCTTTCGAATCTCTCATAGAGCAGATTTACTAGGGACGCTGTTTTTGTTTATCTGGGACATCCTGGTTTTTCCATTTTTGAGGTCTAGCTTGACTGGATACAGCATTCTTGTTTGACAGTCTCTCTGAGTCGGCACTTTGAATATGTCAACCTTCTGGCCTCCACGGTTTCAGATGAGAATCAGCTAAATTAATCTTACTGAGAATACTTCATTTGTAGTGAGTCACTTCTCTTGCTGACATGACTCTCTCTGCATTTTAATTTTTAGCTCCAAAGGAAAGATGTACACATGTGTACAATTCCTCTTATGATTCTTTCCTGTCCTCATTCCTTTCAATGTTTAATAATATTTAATGTTTCTATTAGCCAGTCTCCTTCATTAGGAAAATACTGTTTCAAAGATGCCAAGAAACTGATGATACTTAGAACTACGTCGGGTGTTGTGAGGGATACATCTTGTCTTCACAAAGCTCACAGTGCTACAACACACTCCCCCTGAGGAGCTCCTAAGGAGCCCTGCTCAGCATAAAGGCCCTGGGGAATACACAGACCTCCCTCTCCTGGCTTCTGCGGTGGGGACCTCTCAATGTGTTAATTTAGGGCCATGTTCTATCTTACAGGGCACTCAACACAAGCCAGCTGAAGGCCCTGAATATTGAGATGCTGCCTGGATATCGAGATCCCTACTCCTCCAGGCCTCTAACCAGGGGTGAAATTGGCTGCTTCCTTAGCCATTACTCTGTCTGGAAAGAGGTGAATAATGCTTCATTCAGATGTGCAGTTCTGTCATGAGAAGGGAGGAGAGTGGGACCATTTTACTGTCGATGAACCTTTGCCCAGATTCCAGTTACGAGCTATTATGTGTTGTGCTACCATACTTTTGGCTTTTTAATACCTATTTTGATTAGATAAATAAGTACCAACTTTTCATAGGGTATCTTCCCCCTGACCTTTACAGGTAATTGACCGGGAGCTGGAGAAGACTCTTGTTATTGAGGACGACGTGCGTTTTGAACATCAGTTTAAAAAGAAGCTGATGAAGCTGATGGATGACATTGATAGAGTTCAGCTGGACTGGGAACTGATGTGAGTGACAAGACAACAAGCTTTTCTAAGAGTACTGAGAACTCTTTCATTTCTTTTAGCACTGAGAACCCCAACTCATAGGAGGTGGGGCTCAAGCTTCCACTTACCTGGCTTTCTCTCCCAGAAACAAGAAGTAGGTAGGGGATACCCACTGGTTTGGGGGCTTCCCTGGTGGCTCAGATGGTAAAGAACCCACCTGCAATGCAGGAGATCTGGGTTTGACCCCTGGATCAGAAACATCGCTTGGGAAAGGGAATGGCCGCCCACTCCAGTATTCTTGCCTGGAGAATCCCACGGACAGAGGAATCTGGCAGAGTCTCAAAGAGTCGGACAAGAATGAGTGACTAACACTTTCACTTTTGCATCTATATACTCTTTGGGGTGAGAAAGTATGGCAAATTCTTTGAGACTTGGAATCTGCCTGCAGATCTTGGGTTTTCAGAATGAGCATTTACGTGAAAACACAGCAGAAACCCACCCATGAAGCAGCGTGGCGCACAGGACGTGTACACGGAGGGCCTGTGCCAGGAACGCGGGTCCCACTTGTGTCACTCATGAGCATCAGCTCCCTGGAGGACGGGTTTCCTCTGCAGTCTCTGATGGTGCGTGGGGGGCGGGGGTTGGAAGGTCAACGGGAGAGCACCTGTTGGGGAGGGGATCTGTTCAAACAGGGAGAACGCTGACAGCTGGGTTTGGAGGGTCAGGGGCTATCTTAGGAAAACCAGACTCACCAAGGGAGTCCTGGCTCTGAGCTGACATTTAGATAATGCTCGTTGCCTGCTACCTCTGGGAACTGAGCACGCTCGCTCTCGCTGTCTCTCTGGGAACTGAGATCTCTCTCTCCCTCTCTCATTTTGTTTTTACAATGAGATGACACTTTTTACTTCTCTCCAATGAGGCAGAAAGTTCCCAAGCGTCATATTCACTTGCCAGCTGTGTGTCAAAGGCAATTTCATCAGATCAGAGGCTGTTCCTTTAGCAGCTGCAGCCCACAAGCTGTCCCCGTTCCTCCCATCCTCGGAGGGAAACTTAACTATGCACTCGGGTGGAATACTTGCTTATTAGAAAATGTACCATTCAGAGCTCAGAGGAAACCTGGTAATGACTCAAGTAACCGTGGGAATTAGACCCAGGACTATGTAATGAAGGGACTGGCTCCCTGTCGGGTACCAGTCATGCGCTGAGATTCTGCACTGTCTCTTCTGATCGTTGTCTCTAGAATCCTCTAGCAGTTCTCGCACCTCAGGCTTTCTGAGTCTGTGGCCCTGCAGCCTGTGGTTAAGGCCCCACAGGCATGGAGCTTGAAAGCTATTTCATGCTTATGTGACATGTACAAAGGCAACTTTCACTTAAGCCTTGGATTCAGAGGACTGGATTTGGGGAGTCTAAGGCTTAGAATTGACATATATCCTTGTTCACTTGTAGTTTGGTTGATGCATTTCTCAGGAAAGAGTACCAACAGATCCAAGAAAGAAGAGTTATTGTTCTGATAAGGATACAGCAGACGGAGCAGGGTAGATGTTTTCTAAATTTCCATCACTGATCAAGTGCAAGTGTTCCATTGAAATCTGTTATCTAATCACAAAGAATTATAGCTGTTTCCAATTTTTCACATCTCACTTTATAAAATGAATAAAGCAAATGTATTTAAACTCAAAATATGAAAGCATATAGGCTGTCTGTGACAGCAATATTAAATTTCTCCAGAAAAAGGAAACAGTAAGTGGGGGAAAATAGAACAAGCCATTGAAATTATCTAGGGCAGCATGTCCAATAGAAATATGTGAGACGTATCATTTATAATTTTCTGTGTGTGCTCAGGCATATCTGATTCTTTGCTACCCCAGGGACCATGGGATTTTCCAGGCAAGAATACTGGAGTGGGTTGCCATTTCCTCCTCCAGAGGATCTTCCCAACCCAGGGATCAAGTCTGTATCTCTCGTGCCTCCTGAATTGGCAGGTGAAGTCTTTACCACTGCACCATCTGGGAAGCCACATCATTTAAAATTTTCTAGTAATCATATTAAAAAGATAAAAATAGGTGAAATTAATTTTAATAATACATTTTATTTAATCTAACATATCCAAATATTATTTTAACATATAATCAGTATTTTAAAACTATTAGTGACTTAGTCTATATTCTTTTTTCATTCAGTCTTCAAAATCCAATATGTATTTAATGCATACAACACACCTCAGTCCATATGCTAAATTTTCAACTGTTGAAGTAAACTGTAGCCCTACCAAAATAATACATTTTGAAGAAGAGAAAAAATATTTTACACATCTTCAATTTTAAAATTACAGTTTAAATTTAGTATAGCAGGTTGAGTATAAGCTTAATTCCTCAGTCACTCTGTTCACAATTCAGGCGTTCAGTAGGATTTTCTCTTTCTCTTGATACTTGAAAGAAATTCAGGCTCTTTGTTTTTAAGAGGCTGTGGTTGAGAGTTGGCTATATTTATCTCCAGAAGAACTGAAGGTGAACACAGTCTTATTCTATACATCCTAGGATGTTTCAACAAGGAGGATAGCTTAAATATTGAAAGAGATGGTTTTTAGAGCAAAATAGAGGAATTCAGCTTTCTCTGACAGGCAGAAGGCCAGATCTCCTCAACTTGGTGCAGGCAAGCAGAAACAACTAGGCTCCAGACAAAAGCGATGGATCGCAGATCCATGGGTGGACTAGGGATGGGGAGAGTGGCTGAGGGTACATTCTGTGTTGCAGAAGTAGTTCATGGAGGACATGGGCAGACATGGGTGAGGGAAGGCAAACTGCACAAGTGTTGACATTCATTCTTCCCCAGAGGAAACACTCTTGAGCTACTCTTGGGTTCCTAGGTCTTTCACTTTGGACTGTATTTTTTCCAAAGCATTCTCTTTCTTGTGTTTACCACCAGCATTTGGAGAGCTGTGCAGAAAATATCAGGTCAACAGACTGAAACTCTAGGGACTTGAAAGCAAAACGTGGGATTCTCACATCTGGTCTTTGTTGTCCTCTTCCAACCTCTATAAACACAGCTGAAAATCCTCTACTACCTTTGGGAAATGATCTGAAAAAAATCTGCTTTTTGTCACGAAATTTTTAAGAGATTTTTTTTTTTTAATATTGAGGTATAGTTGATTTACAATGTTGTGTTAGTTTTGGGTATATAGCAAAGTGATTCATTTATATTTGAGATTCTTTTCCCGTATAGGTTATTACAAAATATCTTGAGTGTAGTTCCCTGTGCTGTATAGTAGGTCCTTGTTGATTATCTATTGTATACATAATAGTGTGTATGTGTTAATCCCAACCTCCTAATTTATCCCCCCCCCCTCACCTTATCCTTTTGGTAACCATAAGTTTGTTATCTAAGTCTGTGACTTATATTTTGTAAATAAGTTTGTGTGCATCATTTTTTCAGGTTCTGTGTGTAAGTGATATCATATGATATTTGTCTCTTTCTGTCTGACTTAATTCACTTAGTATGATAATCTTTAAGTTCATCCATGGTTCTACAAATAGTATTATCTCATTCTTTTTTATGGCTGAATAATGTTCCATTGTGTATGTGTACCACATCTTCTTTATCCATTCTTCTGTTGATGGAAATTTAGGTTGCTTCCATGTCCTGGCTATTATAAACAGTGCTGCTATGAACACTGGGTGCATGTACCTCTTCAAATTATGGTTTTCTCTGGTTATATGCTCAGGAATGAGATTGCTAGATCATGTGGCAGTTCTATTTTAGTTTTTTAAGTAAAAAAAACTTGAAAAATTTCATATCCTACAACTTTACCAAATTCATCGAGTTCTAGTAGTTTTTGGGAGCGTCTTTAGGATTTCTCATGTATAGTATCATACCATTAGCAACAGTGACAGTTTAACTTCTTTTCTAGTTTGGATTCCCTTTATTTCTTTTTCTTCTGTGATCACTGTGGAGGACTTCTGAAACTATGTTGAATAAAAATGGTGAGAGTGAACATCCTTGTCTTGTTCCTGATCTTAGAGGAAATGTTCTCAGCTTTCATCTTTGAGAAAGATGCTAGCTGTAGGTTTGTCATATTTGGCCTTTATTATGTTGGGGTAGGTTTCCTCTATGCCTGCTTTCTGGAGAGTTTTGTTTTGTTTTTCTTTAAAATGGGTGTTGAATTTTGTCAAAGTTTTTTCTGAATATATTGAGATGATCATGTTTTTATTCCTTTAAATATTATTTTAACAGTGTTTATATTCATTTGCTCGCACTAGCGAGTGTCCTTGTCCCCGCACTGGGTCATAGCCGCTCCCCCGCCTCCCAGGAGACACCCCGAGACCATCAGGTGGCTTTGTCTGACACTCCTCTGAAGCCACCGCTTTGCCCAGGTCCTGCTGTGAACGAGACTGTGTGTGCACCCCCAGGAGTGGAGTTTCTCCTGCAGTCGAGCCCCCTGGCCTTGAAAGCTGAGTGCTCTGAGGACTCCTCCTCTTGATGGCAGACCCCCAGACTGGGGAGCCTGACATGAGGTTCAGAACTCTCACCCCTGTGGGAGGACTTATGAGAAATAATTATTTTTCCCCTTTGTGAATCATCCACCTGGTGGGTAGAGGATGTGATGCCATCACGAATGTGCCCCTCCTTCCATCTCATTGTGACTTTTTTGTATTCGGGTGTAGAATATCTTTGTTGGTAGGTTCTGGTCTTTTTTGTCAATTGTCATTCAGCAGTTAGTTGTGATATTGGTGTTTTTATGAGAAGAAGTGAGCTCGAGTCCTTCTACTCCACCATCTCGTCTCTAACTTCTGAAAGATCTTTTAGTCTCTACATTTCAACTTTCAGGCCTTAACAGCCTGCTAGGCAAGGACAGTTGGGCTATTGATAAGTGGAACCACAGAAATGGCCTGACTGATGGAAGATGGTGACAACCATGATTGATGTGCTGTGCCCTGTCGTGTGATGCATTGAAATAAGACACAGTTGGTCCAAGCTTTCAAAAGTGTCTGCAAAGCTGTGCTCCATTCTTATGGACGTCTAATACTCAAATTGGAATTTTCTCCTCCACCCGTTTCCTTTTAGTTATATTGGTAGGAAGAGAATGCAAGTAAAAGAACCAGAGAAAGCTGTGCCCAATGTGGTAAATCTGGTTGAAGCTGACTATTCCTACTGGACACTCGGCTACGTCATCTCTCTGGAAGGAGCACAAAAGCTGGTTGGAGCAGATCCTTTTGGGAAGATGCTACCAGTGGATGAGTTTCTGCCAATCATGTACAACAAGCATCCTGTGTGAGTTGCCCTGAACTGCCTGCCTACCCCTTAAGCATAATTCATTCATGAATTATGATGCTTGGTTTGGGGTAATACTTGGTATTTTTAAAAGGGGACTCCTTTCCTAAATGATCTTTCCATAATCATGACAAGAGAGGCCAACTCGAGTGATTACCCCCTTTTACAAACAGGGGATATAAGGCAGAAATGGTGAGTCTTGCATAGGAGTCCTCTTTAATACCCAGTGAGTAGCTTAACTGCACATAATATGCTTGCTCCTCTTATCTTTGATTTTCTTACTTCCATAAACCCATACACCTCAAGGTGAAGGTCATCTTCCTAAGCACCTCAAATTTTTCAGTTTGTTTTAGTCCATTGTGTATACTCTTGGCCAGGCAGTGACTCACAAGCTAGTCAGGAACCCAGACTCACGAACAGTCATTGTGATATATTGTGATACCTACAACCACAGAGATGTGTTAGAGGCTCGGGAAGAGTGGAGATGGCCTCTGAGCTGGGCGTCCACAGAAGAAGACAGTGTGATGATCAGTGACCATAGTTCCGTTAGACCTAGTGCTTGTATCAAGAAGATGGTAAATGATGGGTTTATGTGTCAGTCTCCCCAGGAACCTGTGAGCCTCTGAGACAGGAACCATCTTTTATCTCTGTGTCCTTAGAGTCTAGGCCAGATTCTACCCATGCTAACTGCTTGATCGATGCTTCCTAAATTCGTTAATGGAGCAGGAGACCAGGTTCTAATCTTGACTCCTTCTCTCATTGCTGAGTGGTCTCCTCCCTAGATGGTCTTCTTTGTAGCAGTTCAGTGTTCTTGTCCTGCATCTTGCCCATTTTGTCTCCTGTCCTCAGTAAAAATGGACAACATGTCAGAGACCAATTTTTATCTCTGCTACCTGACAGAAACATGGAGGTCAACCATCATCCTCTTTAACAGAAAGGAAATTGAAACCTAGCTGCTGAGCAGATGTCACCTCATGTAATCGGCAGAGGAGCCCTGGGAGAGGGCTCCTTGTCCCTTCATTTACACTCACAAGTTGCTGGACTGCAAAGCCAAGTTGGTGTGCCTCCAAGCTTACACCACGTCACTCACACCTTCACTCCAGCTCCCAGCCGTCTCATTCACTAATCCAGGATCAAAGCATTTTCTACAAAGTGATCACTTTATTTATTATTATGGTCCAACAGAGCTTAAACCTTAATTTTTAGAACAAGACCTGAAATTCATTTTTAAGCTACTCTATCTAAATTCGAATCTTCCCTGTAGCTTAGTCAGTAAAGAATCTGCCTACAATGCAGGAGACCTAGGTTCGATTCCTGGGTCGGGAAGATCCCCTGGAGAAGGAAATGGCAACCCACTCCAGCATTCTTGTCTGGGAAATCCCATGGACAGAGGAGCCTGGCAGGCTTTAGTCCGTGGGGTTGCAAGAGTCAGACATGACTTAGTGACTAAACCACCATCCAAATTTAACAGAAATACCCTGACCTTTTTCTTTGTGTATTTGTTTACATCATCTGAAAGCCTTAAAAAAAAAATTCTGTTGTGTTTGTAGGCTAAAGTTTTCCACAAAGGACGCAATTTAAAAAATAATCAAATCCATGAGAATTTAGGAGGCAACAAGCAAGACCCTTTTCCCCTGTTCTGTAAGTGTTCTGCCCCCTCACCCACTTGTCCACTTCTTGTTTTCAGTGCTGAGTACATGGAGCATTACGAATCCAGGGACTTGAAAGCCTTCTCTGCAGAACCCTTGCTCATCTACCCAACGCACTACACAGGCCAGCCGGGGTATCTGAGTGACACGGAGACCTCGACCATCTGGGACAATGAGACGGTGGCCACTGACTGGGACAGGACACATGCCTGGAAGTCCCGGAAGCAAAGTCGCATCCACCGCAATGCAAAGAACACAGAGGCCCTGCCACCACCAGCCTCCCTGGACACTGCACCTTCAAGAGATGAGCTATGAAGGCTCCATGGAGGGGTTACTACACTTGGGTTTTCCTAACGGGCCAATCATCTGTTTGCTCCAGTTTCTTTTAATGGTGACCTAACCAAAGTGGTCTAATGTGATTAATGAAAATTGATATATTTTTTGACAGGGGAAGAAAATAGGGAAACTAAACCCAAATCTCCTAGGATGGCTAGAAGATAGGCTTTCTGGCCACCATTAGGATGAACTTCAACCCAGACACCTTGTCCTTCAGTTCATTACCCATGTGATACTGGTTCCCACGTTAATGTTGAATGGCATAGCTCAGAGATGCTCACTCAAGGGAAAGGTGATCACCAACGCTATCACATCAATAAATGTGTAGGCCCAGCAGCCTACCCAACTGGACCATATCTATTGGTCTGGTGGGCCCGTTTTATGTCGTAGATGTGACCTTGAAAATTTGAGTACGTTCCAAGTTTGGTGGTGGGGGGTTGGAGGGCAGAAATCCAATAATTTAAAAATCAAATTAATCGGGCTTTTTCTTTAAAGACATATGTCATGAGCCTTATTGCAAAGTGAGCTTTGCATCTTAATCTCTGTTATCCAACAGAGAATGGGTATTTGGGTCTGTCTGAGACTTGGCCTTTGACTATCATGACAACTGAAGCTCCCATAGAGAGCTGTCCAGTTTGCCATGTGGATATATTGGATATAGTTTCATAGATATTTGAGGGTGTGTGTAGCTATTTGAGGAAAACACTCAAGCTTTGGCCTTCTTTATTATGGTCACTTGAGTTGGGATGCTCTATTTATGAAGATAAATTTAATATATAAGAGGCCAGCACTGGTCTATAGTTGCTGTCCCAGGGGTTCATGTGCTGCCCCAGCAGGTCAGACTCTCCCATCCACCCTGAGCCTGGGAGTGAACTGCAGGCACGAGTTTCATGAGTCTGTTAAGAAACAGAGCACATATTCAGGCTGGCAACTGTCCTTGCCTGGGATTTTCATTCTATTTTGAATTATTTATTTTTACAAAATGTTGGGGGATGGGGGAGAGTCTGCAGGATAAGGCAGAGAAACAGATGCATCAGGCTTTCATCACTCCTGGGAAGTGTTCAGTGTAGACTGGTTGGTTCTAGAACCTGGTTCTTCTGCATTTCCCAGGCCTGTTGAATGGGAGAATCTAACCTTCTGGAAACAAATGATTCTCCACTTCGGTGAGAAACCTTGGCTAGAAACAGTGGACTGATCAATTGATGCAGGCCAACACCCAGGGAAGCTCTTAGAGTCACGATCCTGGGCAGACCACCTCTCTGCTTTCTCCGTAAGTGGATTTTATGTAAAATGCAGAGTTGGCCTACATCATCTCTTCCAGTGCTGCCGTCTGTGATATCTCATGATGGTTTGCTTTAGGTTTCTGTTCTCAAGCCCACAAGCAGTAAAACTCAGTCTCCAGAGATCCCCGCCCCAAGCATCCTGTCCACACCGTCTCCTCTCCCCACGTCCTGGGTGTTGGACTCTGAGCTTCATGCTTGGGAACAGAGCCCCAGGGCGGCCTTGCCGAGTGTACCCATGAGGGTATTGCTGACTGCTCCCCATGAAGGCCCCCGGCTGCAGGACAACCAGGCAGCTTCCCCGACAGAACGCCAGCCTTGGCCTTCCCTCTTGACATATGGTTGGTTCTTCTTCACTGCCCAGTGAGCCAGGAGACAGAGAAGGGGGATCTCAGCCAACTCTGATTTTTATTGCTTAGATGTGGCAGTCAGAACTTGATTCTTTGTCTAGAGAAACAGAGCATCTGAAGAGCTAGTGAAAAACCCTTAGGTGATTCCTAAGATTTCCTTGAGTATTTTGTATTTCGCTTGAATATTTAAGTGCGTGCAAGTGTGCATGAATTTTATGTTTGTTTTTTTTGGTAAAGGGGGTGGGAGGTGGCTGAGGTATTAGGAGTGGAAATGAAGGCAGATTGAATTAATTTTTGTGTGGTTTTGTTTAATAGAGAACATTGGTGTTTTTTTCTTTTTCCCTGTCAGCTGGTCTGGTGGGTTTATGAATTCTCATTCTTAAAAGACATTGTTCATAAATTCTAGAATTTTAGCTTTAGGACTGTTCTACTGTGAATAAAGTTCTGGCTTTGTCAGCCCAGCCTTTGTTTCTCTTCACTCAGGTCTAGAATCCCAAGCAATGTTCTTTTGTGAACGTTGTGAACTGCAGTTCCAGCATTTCTTTTTAAAAAAAAAAAATCACCAGTTCAGCAGTCCAGGGATTCCTTGACCTCATTACTCTTCCCCTCCCTCCCGTCTAGCCTTAAGTCAAGACATTTGACCTTGGCAGTGTCAGAGGACTTTGCCTCCAGCCATGGCACCTACTGTCTGCCTCTGGAAGTTAAACCCTCTCTGGATCTTGAGATGCAAGGTGGAATCTTCTGGATGGACAACCTTGACTTCAGTGGTGCTGGTGCTGCTGAGTATGGACTGAGTGTCTGCCATCTGCAGAGGACACACTGCCGGGCCTTGCTTTGTTCACCGGGGCCTGCTGCAGGGACTCTGGGAAGCAAGAGGGCCTCCCGGCCTCCTCTACTGTCTGATGCTCTGTTGTTTCAGGGTGGGGAAGTGGTAAATGACTTGCCTTCTAGAGCTTGTTGTAAAATTAAAAAATAATGTGCAGCCCTGTGATTGTTCATTGGTTCCTCCAGCGCTGGTCAGCAGCCCACACTGCTGGAATTTCCAGGTTTGCCCTGGCCCAAGGATGTTGGAGGCCAGAGATAATCATCACTTTGTTGTGGCAAAGAAGAGAGAGTAGTCACCAGCCTTCCTGGCCAGTTGGGGGATGTTTTAGACTGCTGAGAGGTGGGTAAGCCAGAGAGCATTCTAAGGTATAGAGAGACAGGAGTCCCCAGTGGGAGGATGATGAGGGAGAATTCATCTTGCATTTCTGTGCTGTTGATCAGCCTGTTCATCAAAAGATACTGAGACGCCTGTCCCAGGCCAAAGAGCTTTATCTTGGGGCAAACACGGGAGAACCCACGTTGGCCTCAGTGACCCCTTTGAATTTCAGGTCAAGCTCCCCCTGGACCTCAGAATCCATGTGTGAGCACTGCCTTGTTTCAGGCCCTGTGCTGGGCACTGAGATGCTCGGAGATCTAGGAAAGGTGCCTACTACTGTGGGGTCTGTGGTCCAGGAGAGCTGCCGTGTATAGCCGGATGGTTGTTTTCAGAGGCTGAAACAAAGGTGACCGTAGAACCCACGGAACCTGGTTGTGCCAAGGAGGGGGGCCATCGAGGGGGCAGCTTTGCTGGGAATGTGACCATTGTGTTGGGTTTGGGAGCATGATGAGAGCTTAGGAGAGGGAGGAGAGATGAGCACAGAGGGTGGGGAGGCTTTCAGGCACTGTGACGGTGTGGGGCTGTCCAAGGGCCTCCTGGGGAGTGATGGGGAGCGGGACAGGATGGAAGAGTCAGCTATGTGCTGGAGTTGTTGACAGGTAACAGTCTTGAGACCCAGGGATGATGCAAGGCATGGCCGCTACCCCTCCACGCTGGGCTGTCCTCATGAATGCAGAGGCCATTGTTTCTGGGGGAATTCTACGTTTGGTTTTTCTCCTGACAGACAATGCAGAGACTTCCAGTCAAACGTTGGTGTCTGAAACAAAATTTCCATTCAGCTACACACTTGGGAATCTTTTCACTTCTAGTTGGAGCAAATCCATCTAATTAGTAGCTGTAAAATAACGATGAGTCTTCCCAAGAGGCTTCTACATTGTGCTTTTGAGACACTCTTTCCAAGTAAGTGATCTCTATGACTGACAAGTTAATTCACCAAAGCTTTAACTAATGGCAAAGTGAGAGTGAAAGTGAGGCTGGTCATCTGGTAAGATAGCGTGTTATGGGTGATACAGTCAGACAGCACAGCACAGGCGGCCTTGGAAATAATCATTTCACCGGAGTTTTATGTTTGGTGGTGGTGGTGGTTATTTCAGAGAGAACCTCCCTCCCCTGGAGATATTCTGATTAAATGTGTCAGAGGGCGGGGAGACGTGAGGGGCGGGGAGACGTGAGGAGAAAGCAGTGGACATGGGAGGGACTCCCCTGTGAGTGGCTGGTGGTGGCCCTGAGTCAAGGCGGCACTGCTGAAACAAGGCTGAAGAGTCTGGTCAGTGATGACCAATATGTTGTTTTTGGCTTTGTTTTTGCTTGCTTGGAAAAGAGAGAAATAATGATGGTGGGTTTCAGTACAATGTGTTAACAACAGATTACCTAGAAATTGTGCCTTCTCTTTTTTTAAGAGTTTTTTTAATTGAAATGTAGTTGACTTACAATGCTGTGTTAGTTTCAAGTGTAGTAAAGTGATTCAGTTATACATATGTGTGGTTTTTTTTTTTCTTTCTCTTTCATTCTTTTCATTATAAGATATTGAATATAGTTCCCTATTTTATACAGTAGGTCCCTTTTCTGGTTATCTATTTTGTATAGAGTAGTGTGTATATATTAATCCCAAACTCCTAATTTATCCCTCCGACCTACCAAGATTTAGCATTTTCTATATAGATGGCCTCATTTTAGCTACTTCCTTCTGAGAGGTAGGCGGGACAATGTAGCTATTAATTGTTCCCCATGCATAGGGCTTGTTTAAATAGCAAGTTAAAAGCATCCCTTGGCATACAAACAGTATATTTTCCTCTAGCTTTCAAGAATGCCCACAGTTTTACAAAATGAACTTTACCAGAATAGGAGATGCGAAGATCTGTAGATGAAAGGGAAGTTCCATGATGTTCTGGGGTAAAGGTTTCAAGTTGTAGTAAACAGAACCCTTGATTGCTCAGCAGTGCAAGTGAATGTCTGAAGTTGACGGGAGCAGAGTGTCTTTTATGACATTTTGCTTAAGGAATCACTGTCCCTGAAGACACTTCTGTTTTTCCCTATGACCTCTGGTTCCCCACATAGCATAGTATCTTTTCCAATAGTTTTTTTTCCCATGTCAGGGAAGTTTTTAGCTATTATCTCTTCAAATATCTTCTTAGACCCCTTCTCTCTTTTCTTCTTCTGGGACCCTTATAATGTGAATGTTGATGTGCTTGAGGTTGCCCTAGAGGTCTCTTAGACTGTCCTTTCTTTTCATTCTTTCTTCTTTGTTTCTGTTCTATGGCAGTGATTTTCACCACTGTCTACTGCTCATTTATGCATTCTTCTGCTTCATTTATTCTGCTATTGATTGCTTCCAGTGTATTTTTCATTTCAGTTATAGTATCTTCAACTCTGATTATTCTTTATTTTTTCTAATTCTTCATTAAAAACTTAAAACTCTTTGCTCCATGCATCCATTCTTTTCCTGAGTTCTTGGATCATCTTTACAATCATTACTCTGAACTCATTCTCAGGGAAGTTGCAGTCCATGGGGTCGCAAAGTGTCAAAAAACAACTGAGTGACTGAACTGAACTGACATCCCTTAGTTCTTCTTCTGGGGTTTTATCTGGTTCCTCTGTCTAGAACATAGTCCTCTGTTGTCTCATTTTGTCTAAACTTCTATTTGTATTTTTATGTATGTGGACGGTTACTCATGCTTCCAACCTTGGTGAAGCGGTCCTCTGTATGGGATATCCTATGTGACCCAGCAGTACACTCCCCTCTTGGCGCTCAAGAGCCAGGGGCCTGCTGGTCTCAGGATAGGTTCTGACTTGTGTTTTTTAGGCTCAGTTCCACTTGCTGTAGGACTGTATATTTCTTGCTTCTGGTGTCTGCCCCCTTGTGGGTAAGGCTGGGCTAGAGGCTTGTGCAGGCTTCCTGGCAAGAAGAGAAAATGATACCTTCTCTTATCATGTGCCTGGAATGAGGAAATGGCTCGAATTGCAGCAAGAATAGTTTAGGTGTGTTTTCAGGAATATTTGACAGAATTACTAAATACTGAATGGGATCCCAAGGCAAGTGGTGGAAGGGCTCCATTAAAATTTGTTGTTGGGCCAGAAAGTGGCTTCCTCTCTGGTCTGTGAATTTGCCTAGAAGGGCCTGTATTGACACGGAGATGATCTTAGTTTAAGATCATTCTGCTACACTAGGCAGGCAGCTCACAGCCCAAAGCCACCTTCTTGCATGTCTTCAAAAAGGATGGAAAGAATGAAGAATCATCTCTGAGAACTGGTTTTGTCTCTATTTTTAATTCACTGCGTTTATTTTTCTGCCCCTCCCTGGCATTTCTTCAGCTTGGCTTCTCAGCTGTGGGCACTTTGACCAAATCTCCGTGTCTGAACACCAGCTGCGTGGCCCTGCTGGTCCAGACGAGGCTTCTCCGGTGCTTCCTCTTCTAGGGGAATGAGTCTGGGCTCTTGCTTATGGGGGAACATGATTTTTTCAGTGCCCTGGACAAGCCCTCTCTCCTTATTCTTCGGAGACCTTAGAAAATAACTCGTAACAAAGTGTCCTCTACCAAAGAGAATGGACAGTTTGGGGAAGCCCTTCACATAGTTGAGATGTCTGTGTTGATGGTGTGGTCTGAAGGGTTTTAACTACTTTGTAAAATGCCAGCATGAATTGTGAAGACTTGAAGGGGATATTACTGTTCAGAACGGACATCAGGAGGAAACCATGCCCATAGCGTGAGCAGGGAGGGGACAGAAGAGGAATGCAGGCCTTAGGGTATTAGAGGGGAGAGGAAAGAGGGAGGACACAGCACAGGGGTTTGAGTCCAGGAGAAAGGAACAAGACCAGGGGGATAAGAAAACAGACTCACCCCCATTGTTGGTGGAGAAGTAAGGCCAGCACACAGGCCAGAAAGGGGGCGGTGGCGAGGGCAGGGAACCAGAGTGACACAATAGTAGAAAAGAGGCTTGGTATGGAAGTGGCGACCCTGGCCCTTAAAATGACTCTTTAATCCTTGCGATCTGGCCACAGTGCAGAGGTGAGGCGGCGGTGAGCTGGACAGCTTGCAGAGGAACGGTGGGATGCCTGGGCCCCCCTGATGCCTATGGAACAGCAACAACTCTGTCCTGCATGTGAGTCATCCCTGGACAGAGGGAGGGTCAGAGCAGACAGCCCCATCCTGCAGGGGAAGATCCAGGCCCAGGTGGAGACAGGAGGGAAGAGAAAGGAACGGGGGAGCTCAGCTTCTGGTGAGAGAATGGTCCTTCCCTGACCACAGAGGGAAGCCAGGAAGGTGGGGGGCCCTGATGGAAGTCACTGTAGGTTCCAGCGGGGGAATGCTCCAGCTCAGGCCTGCTTCCTGGGGGCCAGCGGCTCCCTTTCCAGCCTGTCCGGCAAGGGTCCCTGTGCTGCCGCGGCCCCACCAGGAGGCGCTGCGGTAGGCGGGACCCACACTCCCCTGCCCACTCTCTCTTTGGAGCAGGGCTGTGGAGCAGGCTGCAGGAGCCCCTGGCTGCCCTCCAACTCCATGAGTCAGTCTTTCTGCCAAAAGCAGCCGCAGGCTCGATTTTCCCAGGGTGCCATTCAGGCATCTGTGGGCCCACCTCTGAGTGTCACGTGTGCCCCACGTGGCCGCTCACCGGGCAAGGGGGCTTCCCAGGAATACCAGCAGTGAACTCCCGCAGTCAGCGCCAGAGAGAAGGGCTTTATGTGCACCGTGTAATTTAATAGCACGTGAACCTCAAGAGATAGAAGCTGTCTTCCATCCCCACTTTTCAGATGAGGCAATAGCTAACAGACTTGCTGAAGATAAAATACTAAGTGGCCTGGGAGTCAGAGCCAGGCAGTGAGATCCCACCCACACCAAACTGCATGCATGAAAAGCTTCTGGGGAGAGAGGCTCTCGTTTCTTGTTTTCTCACTAATATCTAATGTTTCGATTTCTTGCTTGCTTGCTTGCTCGCTCTCTCCCCAACTCTTTCTCTCACACACATAGAAGCTTGCAACTCCAGCTCCAATGTTTACTTCCCACCTAGTAAATCTCATATACTGAATTTTTTTCAGCTGATCAGGCCAATTCTCTGAGGCTTGGATGTTAGATGTTGTATAAATCAGGATCAGAAATAGACATCTGGGGGCAAGGCAGCAGTCAGTCTCATTTAAAATGCTTCTCCCTTTTGAACTGGTGCCTTGGTATTATTTTTAATAGCTAGAGCAATCTAGAAACAATTTCAATCATTCTCTTTTTTCTTTCTTCAACTTGATGGATACCATTGTGAGAGACTGACTGCAGTGCAAAATGTTGCTCTGAACAACATTTTGTTGTTAGGAGGAAACACTGGTAGGATTAAACGTGATTTCTCCTGAGAAGGCTGTGATAGAGTACTCGGTCCTGATCACTGGTCCACTCCCTTAATGCCTCATTCAGTTGGTGCTTTTCACCTACTCTCTGGGTGCATCATGGATCCCAGGTGGGAGCTAACTTGCCATGTAATCTTACAGCCCTGTTTCCCCTTCTGTAAGATGGAATGATGCTCAGAATAAAAGGCAGCAGTGCTCCGACCAGCTGCAGGTCTCTCCTTGGAGATTTGAAAGAACCAACCAGATGCCCATCTAACCAAGGCAGCTTGTGGAACTTCACATGGTTGGAAGGCTGGGTATGGAGCCAGCAGACCCCAGGCATTCTCTCCAGCCCCAGGAGGCTCTGGGGAATATGTCAGGATAGCCCTGACCCATGTGACACCCACATAGTGGAGTCCAGTCATTCAGAGCCCTGCCCCAACCTCTGGCATGTGACTTAACTGCTCTGAGCCTCAAGCCCAGGGGATCTGTAATATGAGGGCGTTGACTGTATGATTTGTACGATGCCTTCCAAGTCTTAAGAAAATGTTAAATACCTCAAACTGTTAAATAAGTGAATTACTTCCACACAGTTTTCTAGGCAGAGATGCTGAGAAACCACACCAAATGGTGGTTTTCTAATTCAGAGTCTAATTAAATTTGCCTGGCTTCTATTTGATTTCACAGTTTATATTTCAACATTTTAAATTTCCTAGATTTTTTTTAAAAAAAGATTTGACATACAACTACATCTATAAAGGAGCTCCTAGTTTAGTCTGAGTAGGGACTACATTAGAAGCATGAAAATTGGTGGTGACCACATGTTAAAAATAAATTCTGTAAGGCTAATTCTAAACAAAATTAAATTACTCTTGTATTAATGCTTTTTCTTCCTCTGAGCACCGCTCTGTCTTCAACCCTTCTTGGCTCTGTGCAGCCCCCATCTCAAGTCCTCTCTACCATCTCCTCCAAACACTTTTTGGTGACTGTGGCTAATGAATAAAGCCATGTACCCTGGTGAAAAGACAGCACTCCTTTGGGCAGAGATGGAAACGCTCATCTGTTCCAAATGTCCTCCTCCATCTTCCTTCCTCCCCTGCACACAGACTGGGGCCACTGACTGGCCAGTGGACTATGAATGGAAGCGACACGGTCCCTTTGGACTAAGGCAGTCAGGAACGGTTGTGAGTTCTCTCCCCCATCACTGTGATTTTGAAGGAAAAAAAATCTGAGACCATGGCACTAAGTTGCAAGATGGAAGCTGCCTGGATCCTTGAGCCACTAAGGAGAGTCGCCCGATTTGCAATACCTATGACATGTTGAAAACCAAACTATCCTAAGTTACTGAGATTTCACGCTTTGTTAGTTTAGACTAGCCTAGCCTAACCATCCCTTCCAGAAGTTATTTCATTTTAACAGAGATCCTAGGGGAAACAACCATGCACAACACAATGGAAATAACTTCTTAGAGTGGAACTGTGGATACAGGAGGTAATTGGGGTCATTGCAGCAGCTCTATAGAAAAAGAGGGTTGGCGCTGCGGAAACTTCTTAAGACCACTGAAATCAGGACACGGAGCAAGACTGCAAACTTCCTAATGATCCTGTGCTGCACAGCAAATTTGAAAAGACTCCAAAGAAGGAAATTTTAAGACATTATTCCTTCAGACAAAATGTCACCAAGCTGCTTCTCAGTTCAGTTCAGTTCAGTTCATTCACATCCGACTCTTTGCGAGTCATGATTCACAGCACGCCAGGCCTCCCTGTCCATCACAAACTCCCGGAGTTTACCCAAACTCATGCCCATCGAGTCGGTGATGCCATCCAGCCATCTCATTCTCTGTTGTCCCTTTCTCCTCCTGCCCCCAATCCCTCCCAGCATCAGGGTCTTTTCCAACGAGTCAATTCTTCACATGAGGTGGCCAAAGTATTGGAGTTTCAGCTTCAGTCCTTCCAATGAACACCCAGGACTGATCTCCTTTAGGATGGACTGATTGGATCTCCTTGCAGTCCAAGGGACTCTCAAGAGTCTTCTTCAACACCATAGTTCAAAAGCATCAATTTTTCGGCACTCGGCTTTCCTCACAGTCCAACTCTCACATCCATACGTGACCAGTGGAAAAACCATAGCTGTGACCAGACGGACCTTTGTTGGCAAAGGAAGGTCTCTGCTTTTTAATATGCTATCTAGGTTGGTCATAACTTTCCTTCCAAGGAGTAAGCATCTTTTAATTTCATGGCTGCAATCACCACCTGCAGTGATTTTGGAGCCCCCCAAAATAAAGTCTGACACTGTTTCCACTGTCTCCCCATCTACTTCCCGTGAGGTGATGGGACCAGATGCCATGATCTTAGTTTTCTGAATGTTAAGCTTTAAGCCAACTTTTTCACTCCCCTCTTTCACTTTCATCAAGAGGCTTTTTAGTTCCTCTTCACTTTCTGCCATAAAAGTGGCATCATCTGCATATCTGAGGTTATTGATATTTCTCCCGGCAATCTTGATTCCAGCTTGTGGCAGAGGAACCAGAGATCAAATTGCAGCAGATGCTGGCAATTTGGTCTCTGGTTCCTCTGCCTTTTCTAAAACCAGCTTGAACATCTGGAAGTTCAAGCTGCTTCTAGAGGGAGACAAAACAAGGGAACACATTTTCTCAGATAATCTTGACAATATAGTCACCTAGTGCCAGAAATAGAAACCTCCCTTTTTCCTGCCCATATTATCAATTATTATAACACCTACTTGGCTGTCTCCTATATCCCACAGGGACGCAGAAAACTTGATAACCTGGATCTATTTAGGAATCCATTTCTTGGGGAATGATATGATGGAATGCCGATGGGCATCTGTTGAATGAAGCTGGTCTAGGTCTGACTGAATTTTGGGAAGACCTTCCTTCTTTCCTCCACAGAGGCTGTCCCGGCTTCTGGAACACCAAGGATGGTTTCAAGAACTATGCTGACGGTAGCAACTGGAGACTCAGGAAAGGCTGTTGGAAAGAAGACAAAGTCCTACCTTGGATCCTAAGTTTGATTTTATAGTGTCCCAGCCAAACTACCCCTAAGGATGCCCTCCAGCAAGCCATCGCATCTGACAGCGATTTCCTAAGATGTCATTCTTGCCCCTGAATGCAAACGATGCTTGACGGTGGCGAGGACCCCTCCTAACTGGGCCACTGGCTCTCCCTCTGCTCCCTCGAGCCGGACCAGAGTGGGCTCCCAAAGCACTTACTGACACATCTGAAACCCAGATCCACCAGGTTAACACTCCAGATACAATCCCTTTGAGTCTGGCAGCACATGCCAACCAAGTCCCAAATCAGTTTATTAACTTAACCAAAAGGTAAACAGATGACAGAGAGGCAGAAAGACAAGCATGTCAGCAGCTAAAAGCTTTACCCGGCAGTTCACCAGGAAACAAATTTAAGACATTTAAAGTGGCATTAAATAAATGAAGCTATGTTTTATCTACTTGTAACTTCCATTGTTTTTTAAAAAAGGAATATATATATATATATATTACATTGCAGTATATAAATCTAGACTCTACATATACAGTATAAATACACAAGGCGAGCACACGGGCATAACTTATAAGTCTTGGTAGCTGCACCCTAAACCAGGCTGACAATTCTACATTTCCTTTTTGATCTTCAAGCCAAGAAATTCAGGCTGAGGATACATTTCCTTTCATCTCCATGATGTCTAGCACCCTGGCCATCCCTCCTTCCAAGCATAGAAGCACAAATCAGACCAGCCTCGAAAATAGGAAAAAAGAAAAAAAAAAAAAATGCTTTTCAACTAGTTGATACCAGTCAGTCTTTACAAGGTACATTCTGACCTAGAAAGACCTACAGGAAATCTGAGGCCTTCCTGGCTCATTCTTATTCTTTGGTCCAAGGGCACAAATCTCTAGACTTTCCCTGGTGTTTCTTGAAGATTTCATATGACTATTTACAGAACATGAATCACACATAAACTTTGGGAGCTCTCTTTACAGGACAGGGGGTGGGGAGTGGGGGGGGGTGGCGAACAAAAGAAAGAAAAAGCTCTACATTACAATCTGCACTTCTTATTTGGGTCTGTTCTTTATTTTTGGAATAAAAACTGGTATTTTGAGATTTTTTTTTTCTTAAAAAGGACAACATTCTAAAAGTGCTTCTTACACATGTCAACATCCCACATGTTATGGCTTTATAGCTCAAACCCCAGTACAGCTCAGATTTGGAAGGGAGAGGATGACGGTGCTACTGAAGACAAAAGTGTCACTTAACAGTGACACTGGGATACAGAGTGTGGGAACCTGAAAAGTAAAGTTAATGATTCCATCTGGAAGAATGTGTGTACCTCACTAGAAATGGTCTGGATAGTATGCCGAAGCCCCACTTCTGTCCCCATGAGTAGGCACAGGAAGGCTGTAAAAGTTAGTAAAAACAGGACACTGCTCTCAGCTGGGAACATCTCCAGGGGGCTGTTCACAGAGCGATGGCTGTTCAGAAATCTTTCACAGGTCTCAAAATGATCAGACATAGTCAACTGCAGTAGGGATTTCTACACCTGAGGAACAAATTGCACGTTAATAATATAGAGGTACTACGATCCAGATGGCAAAAGACTGCAAACATATAGTTTCACATGCAAAAGGCAATCAGAAAAAAACAATGAAGCAGTGGCATTCTGAGACGGATCAGAGTCCAAGTGAATCATCATCCTTCTGAGCTTTCTTTTCTGGTTGATAAGTTACCAAAGAACATGGCTACGTGTGCAAGAAATGCTTGTGATGTGTTCTTTAGGGGATGGGAGACACACGATGCAGTTACCAAATCAAAGTGGGCTTGCGTTGCCTCCAGAGGCGTCCTGACGGCTGGTTCAGTGGCTCAGAGGGGCCTCCGAAGCTGCTCCCCGCCCTCCCTGGGGTAGCCGAAGCATTGGCCGATGCAAGCAGAGGTCAGAGCCACTGGCTCATCCAAACCCTGTCTGACGTGGCCTTTCATTCAGCCTGTGGCAGTTCCCACCTCTGCAGCGGTTCTTTTCTGGTGGCACTTGATTGAGAAAGTAATCCTCTCCCTTTATAAAAATAGGTTGGACTTCTTATAATACTGGCACAAAGGATGCTCTGCAATCCTAGGGGTGATTCCATTTACTTGGGAGGTGAGAGACAAGGTTCTCAGTTCCTTCTGTTTCCCTGTCAAAAGTGACCTCGCCTTCCCAGGCCATTGTGCAAATTTGTTTTCCCGTAGTCCAGAATATCCCACAGGTCCCTCATATTTATATATATACACACACATACCAAATATGTGTACATACATATAGATTTATAAGTGCGGATGATTTTGCATTTCAATCTCAGGTCAAAGAGAATCAGTGACTCGGTCATCCGTTCTGCGTCAAGCTCATCTCCGATTTCCCCACGACGCCTATCGTAGTGCCCTGCACACCAGAGGTGCTCAACAAACTTCAGTCCACTTCACCAGCGATCCTCTAACACTGGGTGGTAGTTGCGATCACCATGGCCTATTCTCAGCCCCACCCTGCCTTTGGCAAGCGAGGGGCCCCGCGTCTCTGCCTTCAGAGGGTGATTTTGCTGTGTCTGTTGCTCCAGCAGCCCCGTTTAGCTGTCCTGGGCAACGTCAGGCTGGTCCGGCTACGCAGTTTTACTTGCTCTTCCACAGAGTTCTTTTTGCGTAAGATGAAGTCAAAGTTCACTTGGCTGTTCATGGCATAGAAGACATTTGCCGAGTCTGGGATCACGAGTTCTAAAACAAAAAAAAAGAGAGAGAGATGAGGGAAGAGAAGGTGGTCAGCTTGTGTAGATCAGCCCAGCACTGACCATGGCAGATGGAAATTTTGCCCAGACTCATGGCTGGAATTATAGTCCTTTGTTCCTGGAATGTGAACGGAGCTGGATAACGACCACCACTCAGTCACACCAAATTGGTTCCAACAATTTCCCAATCCCAATTTTAAAAACTTAAGTGTGAATCCAATCTTGGAAATTCAAGCCGTGAACAAAATGCTCAAATGTGGGATGTTTTAGCCGGAAGGATGTAGAGTAGGAAACAGAAGCCTGGAGGAGTTGAGCGACATTCCTGAGTGCACAGCTAGTCAATGGCAGAACTGGGAGCAGAGCCCGGGGTTTCCAGCCTTCCGTGGTTCATTTTCTACCCAATGTGAAATTTTTCTCAGAGACTAAGTGAATCCGATGACATGGGGGAAAAGGCAGAAAATCTACAGCACTTTCCAGAAATCTTTACTTGGAACATCAAAACATTTTTAAATTAATCCCAAACCAAGTCAGTATTTTCCACCATTTGAGAACTTGCTTCATTAAGGGGTTGCATTTTAATGTTAAAGGGAAACCAGACAAGAGAGGCTATATCTGTTAAAACTTCAACAACTGTCTATTTCAATGAGTCCCAACTAGATAACTGTAATTTCTGAACAAGGACTGTTACAAGTATAATATGAAGTTATTGAGCAAAGTTATTTAAATTCATTTTTTATTTAAAAAGAAGGTATACACTCTTTAGCACTCAGGCGTAAGGGATATCTTTAAAAACCAAGAGAGAATTAAAAAGGTAAAATGTGCAAAACTAGCTTTGTAGCAGTGGAGTAAGGGAGGCAGCTAGGTGAGATATGTGACTGCAGAACTGGAGTAACTCAAACTAACATTAGCGTCAAACACTGAGATTCCACTGCCAAGACTGATGCGATCAGGTTCTGAGGTACTCTGCTACATTTTGCACAAGTGTTCCATAAAGAATAATTCCCTGAAAGTGTCCCCAGTCTCTTGCCCACATATTCCTGAGGTCGGTAACAACTTACCTCACAGCTATATATATATATATATCTGTACTGTATCTCGAATACTGTCCACTTTTGGTACATTATTTCCTGTCACCATCTCCCCATGATGCATGAGGGGCTAGTAGGGTACTGTCTCCGTTTAATTAATTACAGACCAAGGCCCTGAGAGGTCAAGCCGCCCACCCGCCACCACCCAGTGGTGAATGAAGCTGGGCCCCGGCTGTGCTTCGGGACTCCTGGATCTTCAGACCCATCGGGCCTCACCTTGGCATTGGCTTGGGGGCAATGTGGGTGGCAAAACCCAAGAGACCACTTTGTAGGCTGAGGTTTTTAACAGTAACTACACTAAAAGATATAACTGAGAAAGGCTTGCCCCACAACCTTGGGCTCAGCTGGATAAATGAGAAAACTTCCAAGAGACAGTGGGAAAACAGTTTTCTCTGAGGCTGTGGCTTTTCGTTGCTTGGAAAAGGTTATTATTCTAATTTGGCCCACTCTTATCTGGGCCCGAGATGACAGTCCTGGGTGATTTTTTGGGTCAGTGGGGTAAGAGTAGCAGCTCCCTTTCCAAATCCCCACCTTGTAGAGTTTCTTTCTTTCCATTTATAGGGGGAATGCTTGTTGAGGAACAGTCCCACAATGAGACACCTGCGTTGGTCAGCGTGTTGGGTCAGTCAGCAAACAGGGTTGGCCTCAGTCAACAGTACTAGCTGTTCCTTCTGCACTTGGAAAGCAGACTTATTCTGCCTGAGTCACTTTCTCGGATGTGCCGTGGCATAGAGGAGTCACCTACCAGTATGTCTCCTCCTCTAAACAAAGACAACCCCAATTCAGATTAACAAACTGATACATTCAGGGGGATTATCTGCCCAGAGTTTCCATGAAGGAGATTTCTTTAACTAATGGATTCCTCGGCAAACTGCTGCATTTCATATTCACTGGTTCTTTGCTTCAATAAGCGTGAGGTCAAGAACCTTCCACAGTTCTGCCATCAGGAGCTGTGGCTACTGGAAGATCAGCTGTGAGTAAAGGTTCAACTGAAGGCTGAGCTCTCGTAAATGGTTAACTGACAATGAGAAGTCACTGCAGGAACTGCTACATTTCAGGTTCACATACAACCTGGACACATGTAATTGGGTAACGGAGGTAGATGGCCGTCGGCAAAGACCAGACAGGCTCCGCCTACCCCCACCACACACAAGGAGGGACCTCTTCCTACAAAAATGCTTGACAAGAAATTTACAGAGAATGGGCGGGAGGCATGCTCAGCAAAACTTCAGAAAATACAAGGTTTGCTGAGGGGCCAGACTGAGAGAATTAATAACAAGTGAGGTGATGGCATGGTTCCCCACACAATTCCACTCTTGGGCAATTCAAAATCTCCACTTGGAAAAGAGGATACAGCTATACATATAGCTGATTGACTTTGCTATAGAGCAGAAACTAACACAACACTGTAAAGCAACTCTACTCCAATGACAATTAATAAAAGATTAATTACATAAACAAGTAAATAAAAATACCCACCCCACCCCCAACTTGGTTCCATTTAAAATAGACACTGTGTCCACATAGGGTCCTTTCATACTGGGGCGACCTGGTTTGAAGAGGAACACGCGCCTACCTTTGTCCTCCGAGATGACCTGCACTAGCTCGTACTCCTCGGCCGGGTCCGAGTCCAGATTGTGCTTCAACATCGCCCTCTGGATCACGGCGGGAGTTTTATCCTGGCTCGTCAACTGGGAAGTCAAACGAAAGGGTGTGTAAAGCATTTAACTTTGTGTTTCCTGGAAGAGTTTTCCTGACCTTCTCCATCTTGCTATCTTGTGCCTTCCCAGGAGAAATACCCCAACGAAATGAGCAAGGACCAGGAGCCAGCCCTCCTGGATTCCAGTCCCTGCTCCACCCTCAGAGGACAGGTCATCTACTCTTTCCATCAGCTCCTCTTGCAGAGCCACAGTGTCTTCCCCCATTAGAACAGGAGCGACACCCCGGGGTGCCTTGCCAGTTCCAGTGGAGGTTCCAATGGAAGAATGTGTATGAGGGAAGTGTGGGAAATGCACAGTGCTGTCGGTCCTGGGCTAAGGTCACCCTTACCTGTTGAGCACCAGTGACAACCTGTGGGTTAGACGTGGCCACAGGTCCGCACACTGACCATTTCAAAGAGTAAACTGACTTCACGACCCAGGAAGCCTACCTCTGGATATTCACCAAGAGGAACGAAAGCGTGTGTCCACAAAAGGACTTCTGTGCAAACTTTCACAGCAGATTTAGTCATAACAACCCCAAACTGAAAACAACCTGAATCTCCATCGACAGGAGAACAGGGGAGGATAAAGACAGTGCTGTGTGTTCAGGACAGAGCATGACGTAACAGCGAAAGGGAACTGAAACACACAACAACGTGATGAATCTCACACACGTCACGGACAGCTAGAGGAAGGAGACCCAGAAGACAACAGGCTGCAGGCATCTGTTCTCACAAAACAGGCCAAATTAACCTGCGGGGTCAGAAAACTAACGTTAAACTCATATTCAGCTATGCTTAAAGCAGGACTGGAGGGGCATAAGGGAATTTGGGAATGAAGAAGGGATGAGTGGATGAAAAATGTTATTTATCCAGACTTGCAGTGGTGGTTACATATATATATACACACACACATATATAACCATATATATGTAATATAGTGGTTACATAGATAAATACACATATATGACAGCTACATATATAGATGGTGGTTACATACATATATATATATAACCATATATATACACACACATATGGTAGTTAAATAAATATATATATATATTATAGTTATAAAAATCCAAAGAATAGAACACTTCAGATCTATGTAATTGTATGTAAATGTTGCTTCAATTAAAAATTAGCTTCTGAGTGTTTACAAACAATAAATCTAACATTTTTCAAAGTACATGCTCCTCTCAACCCAAGTCTCCCCTTCATCTCTGCCCATCAGTCAGCTATTTTCAGGGTGCTCAGAGAAACAGGAAAAGGGAGAGCTCACTTTCGTATTATCCCTTGGCTGATTTTTTTTAAATTTGAAAGAAAGCAAGAGAAAACACAGATTTTCTTACTTAGAAATAAAAGCTGCTCTCCCCAGGAGGAAAGAGAGCCAAAAAAAGAAGTCTGATTTCCTCCAAGAAACTGTCATTGTGAGCCTGAGGATGCTGCGCCCATGGGCCCCTCTCTGGTCTGGAGAAGCAGCTGTATTTGTGATACAATAAATAACAAGCATTACAATGGGGTCCCTGTAAGTGATAAAGACCCTCCTCAAGTGTGTATCACCAAAACATCTGGCACATCCTTATTAAAGAATCTGCCTGCAATGCAGGAGACCCTGGTTCAATCCCTGGGTCAGGAGGAAGCCCTGGAGAAGGGAATGGCTACCTGCTCCAATATTCTTGTCTGGAGAATTCCATGGACAGAGGAGCCTGGTGGGCTACAGTCCATGGTCACAAAGCATCAGACATGACTGAGCAACTAACACTTTTACTTTTCACTTTCATGGTTAATGTTAGGTTCAGCTGTCAACTTTGAACGTACTTAAGGAGAAAGCCAGGCTACCCTTATTTTCTTTACCTTAACCCTCCTCAGGTGTGTCCATATGGATGGGATGGCCAAAGGCTTTCCTTGAGGGTTTGTAACTTTGTACCATAAAAGCTACAGGAGAACTGATCATCATGGCTAGCATTGAGTTCAGCCACATAACGCTATGCTGATATACTAAACCAGCACTGTCCCGTAGATATATACTATATGAGCCTCATTTGTAATTTTAAATATCCAGTGGCTACATTTGAATTTTTTTCAAAAGGGGAATTAATTTTAATATTTTATTTAATCCAACAAACCCAAAATATTATAGCAGCATATAATCAATACAAAATTGCTAATAAGATACTTTACATCCTCATTCTTTTTTTTTTTGTACTAAGTCTTCAGAACCTGGGTGCATTTCACACTCATAGCATATCTCAGTTTGGACTCCGCCCATTTCAAACGCTCACCTGTCAAACATGGCTGGGGGTTACAATACTGAACGGTACCTGGATGTCTCCTTCACACACCTTATAGAGGAACTTAAAACGTTCCCTGTGCCCTTCCCTGAGGTTAGTTTTCTAACGCCCCAAGTCAGGCCTGTTTTTGAAACATCAGACCCCTTGCAGGAAGCGGTATATCTGATTTCTCTGGCTCAACAGGGTGCTTAGAGATTCACCCACGTTGACTGTGTCCGTGTGTTCAGTCCTCAGCTCCTCTCAGTTCAGAGACACCGCGGTCACAGAGCAGGCACTCACTTCCCTGGATGGCAATGTGAGAGAAGCCACGTGAATAAACCACCCTGGAAATACTACAATGACACCGATGACCCTGGCTGCCTGGCGGTTCCCCTTCCGCCCCGACACTCCTTTACCGGCCCCTCTGTCACCACCACACGGGCTCCGTCTCAGCCTTCCCCCCTCCCCTGCAAGACCGTGTCCAGCCCGTGGGGCTGGACGACCCCCAGTGTGCGACCCCAGCATCAGCCTTGCACCAACCTGCGTTTCTGACTATCTGCCAGGGAGGCCACGCCATCTGGATGTCCCACGGTGACCTCCAATGTGAGCGCACCCAAACCTCCTCCTCCAGCAGTTACATCACACTTGATGGGACCACCACCATCCAGCTACCTTGGCCCTTCCTCTTCCGCTCCCCCACAAACGGAACCAAAAAGCTGATAACTAAATGGATAGATTCTACAATTCTAACTTACAAAAATTTTTCAAAAATCCGTATCATCTCCAGCCACATGACCTTCTTTCAAACCCTTATCACCTCCTACATGGAATATGATAGCAGCTTCTAATTTTCTCCCTCATCTCTAATCTACCCGCCTGTGTTCCAGCATGAGGTCTCCACAAAGCCAGTTACTCCTCTAAAGAGCAAATCTGACTGCTACATAAAAGCCTTCGATAAGACTCGACTGCCTGCAGGATTTACACAAAGGCCTTCATGTGGCCCGTAGGCCCTGGGAAAATCTGATCAGACCTCTACTAGAATATTTAATATGTTTTGAAAAATTCTTTACAATCTCCTTTTTCATTATAAGTTCCTCAAAGACAGAAATGTATCAATTGTCTCCCTACTCCCAAAGCCTGGTCCAATGACTAGTACACAACTAATGGTCATGAAACATTTTGTTGATTCAGTGAACGCTTTAGTAAAGCTTTTCTTTAGATGTTCAAAGACAGTGCCTCCAGATCATTACGTCATATTCAGAGCTGAGCTCGTAAGTAGTCAATATGCCCTCAAAGAAAGCAAGTGATGAAGCTGGGGAGAGACGCAGGAGGAGCTGTGTGATTTTACTACAGGGAAGTCTGCTGTTTTTTTATTTGAATGATAGTATTGTATTAGTTTCAGGTGTAGAGAGAGTTCGCTTTTCAATACATTATGTCCTTTAAGATAAGGAGTCTACTCTCGTAATAAACACAGCAGACCTTACATACGCAAGGTTAATACCAGGAGAGGCATGGTTTGTAATCCAAAAAGACTGCCATTATTTAAAACACATTTTAGGGACTATGCTCAGAAACACGCAATTTTTATAAGAAGCTCAAAAAGGCCAGTCTCACTTATTTGTATGTATAGTTCCTTGTGGACACAAACTATATGTCCAGCTTGATCATCCATTTGTACTGTATGTGACTCCAAGTGACTAAAGAGAAAACTGCTACCACCAAGGACATTGCTAAGGATGCATGGCAATTCAATTAGACATGTGAACACATAAGTCCCTGGGAAGACTTCCAAGGAGGTGTGCAGCAGTGGCGTCCTCCCTGGGATACATTTATGTAGTCACCCCAATTGAGAGTTGTGAAGAAGGTGACAATGACTTGGATGAATAAGGCTTAGCAACTTTTAAGACATAAAAAATTGTATCTTATTTAGACTGCTGATATGCACATTTTTATATAGATATGTTATTAGTCTATATAAGCCAAGATGTGGAAGCAACCTGTCCATCGACAGAGGAATGGATAAGGAAGATGTGGTACATATATACAATGGAATATTACTCAGCCATTAAAAAGAATGAAATAATGCCATTTGTGGCAACATCAATGGGCCTAGAGATTGTCATGCTGAGTGAAGCAAGTGAGACAGAAAAAGAGAAATATCATATGATATCCCTTATATGCAGAATCTAAAAAGAAATGAGACAAATGATCTTATTTATGGAACAGAAACAGACTCATAGACTTAGAGAAGGAACTGATGGTTACCAGCGGGGAAGGGTGGGGAAAGGGATAATTAGGGAGTTTGGGAGGAGCATGTACACACTGCGATGTGTAAAATGGATAACCAACAAGGACCTTCTTACAGCACATGGAGCGCTGCTCAACATTCTGTACCAACCTAGATGGGAAAGGAATTTGAAGAATAGATACATGTGTGTGTATAACTGAATCGCTTTGCTGTGCATCTGAAACTATTACAACATTGTTAACTGGCTGTATACTTGGATATAAAATAAAAAGTTTAAAGAACACGCTATTAGCCTATATCCGGGGAGACTCTGGCATTGCTTCACATGGCACAGATGCATCTGGCAGGAATGCACGTGCGTATGCGGACATGGCACGTGAGTGCTCGGGGTGGAGGTCCGAGAGCCTTACCATGATGCTCTTGTACATGTTGCCGTTGCTGTCCTCTATGCTGATGCGGATGATGCAGGTGTCCTCGTTCTGCTGGTTGTAAACGGGGGGCAGCACTGTCGAGGTAATGGATGTCACAGAGACAGAGCGCTTGTGGATTTTCGGGTTGTTGTTGCAGGACGGAGGGGAGGAGAGGGGGTTCATCAAGGACGACATCCCTGAGGAAGTTGTGTCCATGGAGTGGATGGAGGAACAGGAGGAGGAGGACTCGGAGAGCTGGAAGAGTAAGCACACCCCAGAAGGAAACTGAACTGTTAGAACCTTGGCCAACAGTGCGCTAAGTTGCAAAGCAGAGGTCAATGTCGAGACTAATCAACTTCAGTTATCTGCTCTACAACAGCCCACAGCACACGTGGGTCTCATCTCTGATGGAAGCACTCCCATGGCAGAGGCCTGTCAATGATTCAGAACCCAGGGCAGAATCACTCTGCAACCTGGGAGGCAAGGCGGTCCTCTCATTTCCTGAGCTTTTAGCTGCTCTGAAGGAGGTTGACCAGCAGATGGCAGCAGATACCAGAAACTAGAGGCAACAGGGACTCCCAAAAGAAGTCTGAAGATGACAGGGCAGGAGGAAAGCCCAATCCTCCTGCCTTGAGCAAGAAGAATGTTTGAGCTGCCCACAGAGATCAGTTCTACTGTGATTCTACTTCACCACTGGCGTTCAGAGCAGGAGAGAAATGGCTTGTATTTTTAGACGTTTCTAAGATAAGGACCACAGATTATCCAGCTCTGCATGGAACATTAGCCCTGGAGATCGCCCGGCCCCACTCTCTTTCTGCTGCTGAGGAACCTGAGGCCACGGGTGTTGACAGCACCATCAGGAAGTGCTCTCAAGTTTCCTGGCTCCCACCACCAGGTTCACATAGCAAGGGTCCATGATAAGATGGTGAAAGAACACAGTACGCCAGACTCAGGGATGCTCAGCACTGTGAGGCTTGTGATGAGCTTTCGGGTATCTTATCTCAAGAACAAAACTCAGAGCATTATCAATATGAGAGAAATTGATTCAGAGAAACAGAGTGACTTGCCCAAGGGAACACAGCCTACCCTTAACCACATTTGTTTCTAGAACTAACTGTACACATTTTCATGTCGCATATCAAGAATAATTAAGGAATGATATACTAGAGTTAATGTGTTTTTCTGATTCATGACAGAGATCTTATATGTGCAACACCAATTACCAAAGAAAGAGGATGTCCCCAACTCATTAGGTGGTGTTCCAAAAAAAAAACAAAAACCCACTAATTGAATCATTTAAAATATCAATTCTTATTATAGAAAATTACAAATAATTTCTCAATGAGCTAAATTATACAACATTAATCCAATAAGATAATCCGGAGGTCATTTAAAAAACAGAAAACTTACTAACATCTTTCATACCCACCTATCCGCCCATGGAAACAAAGTACAGAAATTAAGTTTTCTGATCATCTGGCCTCCAAGTAAAATGAAGTCTGCTTTATTTTATTCCCTATGAATTTTTTCCTATTGCATAACCATACATTAAATTCAACTGCATCATTAGTTTAATTAGAGCCAGTCAGCTGATATGACAACCCTGGTATGCAGAAGTCTAACTGAAGCTCTATCATAATATGGTTTACTTTTTTTCCCTTAGCTTCCCAAGTGAATTACCTTAGTGGCTCAATTTGAGGACTAACGGTGGTGAATAATTTAACAGCCTGGCTTTGCTTGCAGGTATACCACACAGTAGCGAAGAGGGTCCATTTTCCAATTACTGGTTCAGTTTCTCCCCCTTCCCTTTCCTCCACATAAATCTTTTTCCTTTGTTAGATTTTTTCATGATTTTAAAGATATTTATATTCAAGATACTGCCTTGAAGAGCCTGGGTTATAGGACCATTAAACAGACCACCTCATGAGCCCGAATTCTTCCTGGGAATCTAAGTAATGCGGAGCAAATGTGAAGCGAATGTTTAGAAATCATAATCAGGGGAACCAAGACAAAGGAATGCAAATTACACTTTACTCAGAAGAGCGACCTCACAGTGTAGCCAAAGGGAAAGGTAGGGTGTGGAGCCACGGAGGTCTCCCGGGCCAGCCAAGCCCTGAGCAGGGCTGAGGCCTTTCGGGTTAACATCCTGGGCTTCTGCAGCCCAGCAATTACTTGGCATCCAATTCACTCACTCATTTTTAAACCTAGAGAAATCTCTGACTCTGAGAAAGGTTCAGCCAAAGAATTAAAATTCATGACTTGTGCAAGAAATCATAAAGAGCCAGCATGTAAGGGAGGAGACAAAGAGAACGCGGGGCAGGGGTGTGCACAGGACACACGCTGGGCTTCTGTACAGTTTCAAACAGATGCAAACGTGACTCCATGTCCTTCCTGCCCAGGGAGAATCCCCAGGGCAACGTGGGCAATAGCTGTCACTGCTGCACAACGTCCATCATCAAAGTCCATCGGAAATGGGGCCTCCAAAGCCCAAGAACCTGTCACAAGGTGAGTGATGACACTTCACCCCAGATTTCTGACAGATTCAGTGCTGAATGTCAAGTCATGAAGGATGATTCCATCCCTGATTAGCCAGACATGCCTGAGAGAACAGCCAGTCCGTGGGTGTTTGCAGAGCTTTCCTTCAATATTTGGAGCATTAAAGATGTGTCTCCAGATTTCAAAACAGGAAGGTGAGAAATCCCACTGGGGCAGCATCTGAGTCATCTCAGGCCTAATGAGCCCTTCCTGGATTGACTCCTTTAGTGACAAGGTCATCCAAGGGTTTCCAGTTTTGCTGTCGGTGCTTATATCACAACATGAAGCAGCACACGCACCCCCTTACAGAAGGGCAAACCTAACCAAAATGAAGAGACTGCGACCAACACTCTACCTCGCTGGCCTCAGCATAAGCTAAGGGGCCAGAAGTCACTTACACAGCAAGTCGAGCCAGGCAAGATCCTCCACCAAATGGTGCAAGTTCTAGTCACGTCCAAGTTGACATCTCTCATCCAAGCTCCTTGAGCAACAGACTGAAGCAGGTGTAGGGGATGCACGTGGACTTTTTGTTTTCTTTTCACTTATTTCTACACCCATGGACATGAAGACTCTCCCTGAGAACTCCTTTATCACCTCTCATCACTCTCCCTTTTGGGGGACATGGTAGATGGTATCCCTGTTACCCATTCCTCACCCTCCCCTGCACCCATGCCCTGTGACTCCACACTTCCTCCCACTGGAAGTGGAGTATAGTTCCCCACTCATTTATTTATGTGGAATTGGGCCACACAAATTTGCTTTGGAAAATAAATATTGGTAGATAGAGCCCATGAGGAGGCTTCTGAGGCATGTGCAATGCCCTCTTGCTCATCCAAATTTAGCATGCTAAGAGCAGGCCCTGGGTGACTCCAAAAACCACAAGAGGCAGGTAGAGAAGACCTGGACCAAATCATGACCACGCCCAAGCCAAACCAACCAACCTGCAGACGCAGGACAGAGAACAAACGGTTGTTGCTTGAGGGCACCGAGTCTGGAGTGGTTTGTTCTGCAGCACTACTGTGGGACAAGCCTGGCTGAGACAAGGTTTGCCACCAAGAAACTGACACACCTTTGGCTCTTGACTTTTTGCTTCTTTGAAGACAATTCTCCATCTCCCAAATAAAGGGTAGCTCATGTTACAAGCCACAGTCCTTCACCTGCCTCTGGATGTAGGTGTGGAACGATGCTTCAAAGGCTCGATGAAGGAACCAACAGCCTTATCACTTCTAGACACTTTCTATATGGAATAAGTCCCCAGACTGAAGACCTGGTTCAAAACATGATTTGCAAAATCCTCTAGCGAGATCAACCAGAAAACAGACATTCCTCATGTGGCAAACACTGGGTCAGGTGCCCGCATCAGGAATTATGGAAAAGGTTAAGGATATACCTTTTTTTGAGGCTCATCGGGTGTGTCCATGGGAGTGATGGAGCCTTCCTCCACCTCTGAGTGGTTTGACTCGCAGGATGACACGCTGACGGAGTCCATGCTCTCACCAGAGCTCCCGCTGGCGGTGGACTTGGGCTGCTCTTTGGTGGGAGTGCTACTGGTGATAATGTCCGACCCCAGAAACAGCCTGCAGAAAGCATAAAGACAGGTGTTCAGGCTCTTAAAGATCTGGAATCCATGATTAAGCAAGTATTTTTGTGTTAATAAGTCCTTGATGTCTTCTCAGTTTTGTGTGCCCTGTTGTTATTATCTCAGGAAAGATTTGCTACCCAGCTTCTAATAGATCACAGTAAACATCTTGTCCCAATAGGTTATTTCTAACCTCAAAGGACACACATTGCTTAGCTGGAGGAAGGACCTTATTAATCTGAGGTCTTCCTGGGTCAATCGTTCTCCATTTTTTGAGAGTTCCTGGACCACTTTGGCAGGATCAAAGTGCTGTGGCCACACTCCTATCACTTCCCATCATAATATGAACTCCAAGAGGCTAAAAGAGAAGGCTGGCCCTGTGCTGGACAAGAAACCAAGCAGGAAGATTTCTTCTCCAACAATCCCTAAAACTAAACTAAATAAACCTAAATAAACTAAACTAACCTAAACCCCTTCATCATTAAACAACTAGATGAGAAGCATTACAAATTCTTTTCAAAGTTGGGCTTACAAGACAGTCAGGAAAATCCCTGCAGGCTAGAAACGAAAAGGGAACTGAAAACCAGAACATGCAAGCTAACTCTGCAGCTGCTCTGGATGGGGAGTGGGAGGTGCCAAGCTTGGCAAACTCAGCACATGGGTTCTAACACATACACAAGGTCCAAAGATGAGGGCTTCTGTTTATGTAACTAGAGAGTTAGTACTGACATCTTTTATACAGAGGCAGGATTCTCAATTCTCAATCTATACTCTTAGTAAAAAGATGGGCTAAAAAAAAATCTTCCTACCGACATAGCAAGGCAGCAGGGAAATTTATCTGTTGGCCTGAGCTTGGGTAGGAGAAAAATCTCTCCCCTAAATCACATGTGATTTTACCCAGCACCTCACTCAGATTTGCTACTTAGCTGATCTAAGAACTAGGAACTCTCAGGCCAGTGATCCTTCTGAAGAAACTAGCATTAAAAAAAAAAAAACAAAAAAACAAAAAACCTTTCTGAAGGAAAGGTTGAAGAGAATTCCCTGATGAAGAAGAGCTCACAATATACACACAAGGAAATAACCTATCCAAAGAGAGGAGCATAACAAACAGCAAGTCTAGAGGATTAGATGACCTTTTTCTTTTGGGCCTCGAGGCATGTGGGATCCTAGCTCCTTGACCAGGGATCAAACCCACACCCCATGCATTGGAAGGTGAAGTCTTAACCACGGGACCACCAGGGAAGTCCCAAAACAGCAAGTCTAGACTCCTGAGAACTTTAGATTATAAAAACTGTCAGAAACAAACTAATCATTCATTCATTCATTCATTCAATAATTAGAGTGTCTACCACGAGCCAAGCTATAAAACAAATATGTTGAAAAACATCAAAAACATATGAGAAGAAACTGCAACAGTGGTTAAGAGCTAGGCACTCTGACAAAAAGGTAGTGATTTAAATTTAAAAACTCAGTGGAAGGATTAAACAAACATTGAAAAGAAAAACTGTCAACTAGATGACAGGCCTGAAGAAAGTCCTCAGAGATCAGCATCAAAATATAAAGACATGAATGACAAAAGAGGTTAAAAGACACAGAGAATGGAAGAGATGCCTGCAACGTATGTGAGGAGAGTCCCAGAAGAAGACAAATGAGAGAATGGAAAAGACACCATGTCTGGAGAGTCTGAAGAGGTTCCAGAACTAACGGGACACACGAATCCTCAGATCCAGGAAGAACACCTAGAATAGGATAAATAAGACGAAATCCTCACTTAACCTGCACAATGGTGTGTTAAAGACAAAAGAAATTTTAAAAGCAACAGGGCAGGGGGCATAATACACAAAAACAAAAATTAAACACACAGCAGACATCTCAAAAGCAACAACAGAGGTCTGAAGATATGGAATAATAGCTTTGAAATGCTGCAGGAAAATAACCGTCATCCTTGAAATTCTATACCACATGACTCCCAGAGTGAGGGCAAAACAAAGACTTTTTCAGACAATGACTATTTACCATCAATAAACAACAGGAAGGAAGGCATAAGATGCAAGAAGGAATGGTATGTGAAGAAACTAGCAAATGGGTCCAAACCCAAATAAGCACTGACTATATCGGGAATGTCCTCTGGAGAAGAGAATAGCTATCCACTCCAGCATTCTTGCCTGGGAAATCCCATGGACAGAGGAGCCTGTTGGGCTACAGTCCATGCAGTCACAAAGAGCTGGACACTGCTGAGCGACTAACATATTCTATGTAAAATAACAAGAGGAGAAACAATGAGGACAGGCTTGATTTTTTTTTTTTATTAAATAATGTGAAGAATTAGAAGCTTAAATTCCAAGACCTAAAAAGCATATCTTTGTCTCAACTCCATCCCACCACTCCTGCCCCGTTTTCCACATTGCTTCCTTTCTTGGACCTCTAAGCAGTACTGAGGCTTTGTGGGGGGAAGAGCGAAACTCCTGGCCAACACAGACTGTGTCAGTGAAAGGATCAGACACAGGCATACACCTTCAGAAGGGAAGGACAAACTTGTTAACCAAATGATAACCCTTCTTTCCTTGAACTAGTCTCTCTAGCCGTCATTAGATTCATTGGTCTAATTAATGTCTTTCAGAGTTTAATGTCTATGAGATCAACGTCAAGACAGAGACTAGGTTCTCTTAAGACTCTTCCATAAAAATTGCCACATTCAAAGCACAGGGCTAATTATACTGACATCTCTCTTCCTTCCCTTCCTTTCCCCTCACTCTTTCTCTCCACGTTTTCTTCCTTCCCCGCCCCCCCCCACACCTTCTCCCCTCCTCCACTTCTTACTTCCTATTTCCTTCTCCTCTTCCTCCAGAAGGTATTTCACCACTAGGCAGATAGTAAAAGGGTTATAACCCTGGCTCTAGAGCCAAATCTTGGATTTGAGCCCAGATCCGACAATAAGTAGCATACTATTAACCCTGTCTGTGCCTTACTTTCCTGGTTTATAAAACTGGTTATCAGAACTTCCCTGGCAGTCCAGTGGTTAAGATGCCATGCTTCTAATGCAGGGGGTGCAGGTTCGATCCCTGGTTGGGGAACTAAAGTTCTACATGCCTCGTGACACAGCCAAAAATAAATTGGCATAATAGTAGAACCTAGTAGGTTATTTTATGGATCAGATGAGAAATACATATATTGTTCTCAGAACAGTGTTGGCACATGACACAATCTGTTCATTCAATAAATTTTTATTATTCACCTACTATGTGTTGGGCACCAATTTCCGGGGTTAACAACGAACCAAAAAGTGACATAAATGTCTGCCGTCATAGAGTTTGCCTTCTATTTAATAAACAGATACATCCAAATACAGCATGTCAACTGGAGGTAAATGCGTGGAGAAATTCAAAGTGGGTGATGGTGAGAGAGCGTGCCAAGGGCAGGTAATGTGGACAGGATATAGTTTTATATAAGGTGGTCAGGGAAGGCTCCCTTCAACAAAGATTTGGAGTAAGTGAGGGACTGAGCCATTTGGCTCTCTGGGGAACAGTGTTCTAAGCAGAAGAAACAGCAAATAAAAATGGGTGTGCGACGTGTGCGCAGGGCGGCCTGGGAGGTGCCGCGGTGCAGAAAGTGAGGGGAAAGTTGAGGACAGATGGCGTGAGGGCAGGGTTGGGATGATCCTTCAGGTCCTGAGGGGCTTGAGAGCCGTCGTGAAGACTTTGGACTGTGCTGAGAGGGAGACAGGCGTGATGAAGCTAGCTGCACCTGGCCCTGAGCTGGACCAACAGCCATGAATACGACGGAGAAGGTTCCTGCTCTCAGGTGGCTTCCGTTCTACTGGAGGAGACAACAGGCATGGCTGGGAGTGAGCCGGGCAGACGGCAGCATCCGACAAGATGCTCCCTGAGGAGGTAATGCTTGTGCCAGCATCTGAGGGAGCGAGTCCCGGAGAGGACACGTGCCAGGTCACGGAAACATCTAGTGCAAACACCTGGTGCATCTAGTGTGCACGGAGCCTGGGGAGGCTAAAGGAGGGCTGGGGGATGGGTGAGGCTGGATCGTGGTGAACAAGGGGGGATTCAATATACAGAAAGGTGGCCAGAAGACTGGGGAAGATCACACTCGCCTAGTGAAACAGGATAAGGAATTCAGGTGTTACCTTAAAACAAGACCAGTAGACGTTTTAAAGCAAGGAAGTGATACAATCTGGGGTACATTTAAACACACTACCAGACTACTGGGTGGGAAATACAACTGTTGGAGCAAGGGTGGGGCCAGAGTCAGTAAGGATCTTGCTGGAGTGTGGTCCAGGCAGGGTCTGATGTGGTTCAGGCCAGAGAGAACAGTGGGGAAGAATGGATCTAGGAAATGTACTGAAGTCGTGACATATTAACGATTTAACAAGTGAGTGAACGGGCTCAGGGGAACTTTGTTGAATATCCTCCCCCTCTCCCACTCTGATGGGACCCCGTTGGGCCCAGGGCCCCAGGGTGGTACTCACAGGCTGAGCCTCTTCACCATGCTCTTCCGAGGCTTGGGTGATGTGGCGCTGGCATCGGCAGCCGCTTCGATCTCACAGGAGAGGGCATAGCTGGGGAGAGAGGGGGGGCCTATGAGGACAGAGCTTGGGAAGTGAACAGATTCAAATCCACACGATTCACTGGCTTCCTTTGAGAGGAAGGCTCTGACTGTTCAAAGTCAAGATATGGACTATGTTGTTCTGTGACAAAGGTCAGAGGGTACTGATTTAACAACCAGATTTTACAAATTGACATCTATGCCTCCTCCCCTCAAACCCCCACTGGTATAGAGGTTGAGGCTGTTTAGTTCTGCACGATTCAAAACACATGGATTTGCTGGTTCTGGCTGCATCACAAGCTGACTCCTTTTGTTTCCCTGATTGTTCTCAGCCTATGGTTGGGCCAGGGAAAGAATCATTTCTTCTCCCATTACTTTGTGTGTGTCTGCGTGTGTGTGTGCGCCCACGCATGTGTGTATGTGTGTGTATATACTCAACTTACTGTTTATCTACAGGAAATTAAAGAGACATTTGTAAATGATCTAATCTTCAATAAATAGACATAGGTAGTTATAGTATTGATAAAAAATATATATAAATATCATTTCTAATTGCCAAAACATCCCAAGTTAAAAATGCTCCAGATTCAGACATCTATATGCCAGGCAGATATAACTTCCATAAGCACAAGAAGAATGTATGTCTGCCTTGAAATGTCTCTTAGGAAAGCTCGTCGCTCTAGTTAGGAGATGTACTTGGTTCTGGGTAGGTGAAGAAGCATGCGTGCATGCTAAATCGCTTCAGTCATGTCCAACTCTTGTAACCCTATGGACCATAGCCTGTCAGGGTCCTCTGCCCATGGAATTCTCCATGGAAGAACACTGGAGTGGGTTGCTGCGCCCTCCTCCAGGGGATCTTCCCAACCCAGGGGTCAAACCTGCGTCCTCTTACGTCTCCTGCATTGACAGGTGAGTGAACAGGTCGGGTGGCCTGACAAGCTTGACAGGTGGGTTCTTTACCTGGGTACCACCTGGGAAGTTCAGGTGAAGAAGGTAAGTGGTAAATATTAGCTTAATAAGTTGCTAATATTGTGTACTTTTTTAAACCTAGAGATGTATCCAGGTAGTTGGTCAAGCAGAAGTATTCATTGATATAGGCATTATTCAAATAGTAACTTTAGACACAGGGCTTTTATAAATCACAAGGAAAAAAAATAGGATATGTTTAATGAGATTCCTTTAATCATTAAAAAGTCAGTTCTACAACTGATATTCTGACCCTGAACTTTCTGATTCAAATCACTGGCCATGGTGTGAATGTTCCATACGTGAATATGATGCACAGAGACGAAGGTCATATATACTGATCATCAAACCAGAAAACGTAGAAAGAGGCAATGTTTTGTTTTCTATTCAATACAGAGCAAAGATAAAACTTTCATTAACTGATGAGTACTCTGAATCAAAGAGCTTTTTTTTTCCTTTTAATCAAAGGTTTTAATATAACAGGACCAATCCATTCCATTACCAAGGACCTCAGAAAACATCTGCGTATCAAATGGGGAAGCACGCTTATGGAGTTTACAGGATCTACATAACATTGTGCAACCACCTTCAGAGCTTAGGCTGTAAAGTCAGGAAGACCTGACTTTGAATCTGAAGTCTATCTCTGGCAAATTACAGCCCTTCTCTAAACCTCAGTTTCCTCATTGGCAAAATACTTGTTTTGCAGTCCACTTCACCTTCCCTGATGAGAAACTTTCAAGGAAATCCCCTCTTCTACAGCAGGGGTCAGAAAATGTTTTCTGTACAGGATGAGATATTAAGTATTTTAGGCTTTGCAGGCCATGTGCTAACTGTTGCAACGATTCAACTCTGCCTTGAAAGCATGAAAGCAACCATAAATAAGAGGGAAATGGATGGGCTGTGTTCCAATACAACTTTATTGTGTGTGTGTGCTCAGTCACTCAGCTGTGTCCGACTCTTTTGTGACACCAAGGATTGTAGCCTGCCAGGCCCCTCTGTCCATGGGATTTCCCTGGCAAGAATATGAGAGTGGGTTGCCATTTCCTCCTCCAGGAGATCTTCACAACCCAGGGATCGAACGCACATCTCCTGTGTCTCCTGCAATGGCAGGAGGATTCTTTACCACTTAGCCACTGGGGAAGCCCTTATAACTTTATCAAAGGATACTAAAATTTCAATTTCAAATAACTATCCCATGACACAATAGTCCTCTTCTGTTGTTTCTTTTTCAACCATTTAAGTATGTGAAAACAGCTGGTAGGCTGGATAAGGCCTGTGAACTCTAATCCTCTGACTATAGGGTAAAGCTACACATCTTTGATGGGCCAACATTCAAGGCACTGCAGTTAGTGTACTCTCCAAGCTCATCAACCTCTGTTTTGAAAGCTGTCCACTCATGAACCAGACACACCAGTGTTCTAGCCATTCTTTCAAATGAATGTCAAGCTTGTCAGGCCACCCGACCTTTGCTCACATACTTCAATCTGGAATGTTCTTCTCCAGTTCTCCTGGAGAAATCTTTTCTTTCCTCCACAGCCTAGCCCAGAAGTTAATGCCTTTATGAGCTCTTCCCCATTTCCCCCATCCTTGGCCAAGTGGGTCCTGCAGCACTTCGATTACCCACTGCAGTTATTTCAATTCTTCATGAGTCTGTTTCTCCTGCGCCCTTGAACGCTCCCTCAAAGCTAGTACCAGTTACTGATAGTGACTAATAGTGACGGCAATGATGCTGTCTCAAAGATTACATTTAATCCTCTCAAACAGACATCTTACAGATAAGCATCCTGGAGATCGGGAAGAATAAGTGACTTGTTCAAGGTGACAAAGATAAATGAATGGTACAGCACAAGAATCTGAAAGCACCTTTTCTGATGCTGGCAGTTCAGTTTTTTCTGCTACACCATTATCCTTTGAAAACCTTGTTGCTGCTCGCTAAAGAGCTGTTGAATAAATGGCCAAGTGAGTAACGAGATGCGGTATTCCTCTGACCAACACTGCAGCTCCACCCCTAAGGACAATGTGTCTGCCTACCTCTCCTCCTCTGTTAGGAGCTGCTGCCTCTGGAACCACTGGATGAACTTTGGGTCTGGGCTCATGCAATAGCTGTTGCAGGCAGACTGTAAGAGCTTGATCTGGGCAATCACTTCAAATTCCTAAAGCAGAAAGTAAAAGTGAAGTCGCTCAGTTGTGTCAGACTCTTTGTGATCCTGTGGACTGTAGGCCACCATTCTTCTCCGTCCATGAGATTTTCCAGGCAAGAATACTGGGGTGGGTTGCCATTTCCTTCTCCAGGGGATCGTCCCGACCCAAGGATCAAACCGAGGTCTCCTGCATTGCAGGCAGACTCTTTACCATCTGAGCCACCAGGGAATCCCTCAGAGCACCAAAGAGTGAACTAAAAAGCCAACGAAATATACATCTTCTCTACATGAAAACATACCGCAGTAGGATAAACAATGGACAAAATCATCGAGGAAGCTTATAAAGAACTGCCTACCTTAGAAATAAAACAGCTGAATAACTCACACATTTGAATTCTGACTCACTGGCTTTTGTCTATGCTTTGTACCCTTTCTTTTTGAAAAAGCGTTTTACATGAATAAAACAAGTTCCCAAGGCGACCCATACCAGGTATGACCTGAAGTCATAGTGACTTCCTATTTCTCTTTTCCATTTCCATTCTTGGGACAGAAAACTTATTTTTTTAAGACTGAATCCTTCTAAAATGTATTTTTAAATTTTACTTTCTAAAATATGAAAGAAAAAAATTACTCTGAGTCAGGAAGCTCCCAAGTTCTCCATTCCTATCTGCTTTAACCCTTATGGCCTCAATAAGTAAGTTTTGGTAGGGATGAATATCTAAATAGGCCAGAGCCTCATAAACTTGAATGCTTAGATTTCCTGAATCCTTGGGGTTTTACTACTCTAGTAAATCATTTAACTCAGTCTTTTAAAGCTCATAAAAGAAGCAAGTGTACAGTTATGTCCAAAATTATTTATCCTTCTTTAGATGTTTCAATAAAGACTTTTTTAAAGTCAGCAATGAGTATAAGTTTTAACTTTAGGTTTTATACTCAAACTTTTCAAAAGTTTAACATGTTAGTCTTAAAATGAAAGAGATCCCCCTCTAGGGTTATTCTGAAGAGAAGGGACAAAGATGGGTAACTGTGGAAGCAGTAACTGAATTGGTTTTGATGGTCGCAAGACAGAAGCAGTTCAACAACCGGCAGATTCCATAGGTGTCAACTTCCCATGCAGTGACCCCCAGCTTGGCCTCAGCATCCACAAGGAGCATTCATCATCACATGCTACCAGGGACAGAAGACGTACATTTGTCTCAGGTGGTGTTTGTCTCTTGTTACTTATGAGTTCAGCCTGCTTAGCTCCTGAAACTTTGATTTTAACTGCAATGTCATTTCTTCCTGGAAGTTTCTCCGACCCCACAGGGCTGGGGACAAATGCCCCTCTTACATGCTCCTCTAATACCCACTACTTCTGTTCATGAGCCCTTATCAGGATGCATGATAACTGCCTGTTTGCCTACCTACCTCCTTCACTGTAACCTCATGAGGGCAGGGAGCTCTGGGCTTTTTCTGACGCAATCCCTAAACCTATCCCACTTTCCATCCAGTGTTAGGTCTGCAAGAAACGCTTGTGGGATGAAAGAATGAGTGAATAACTAAAGAACAACAAGCGTCCCATGGGGTGATGTTATTATTTTGCTCAGTCATTTTCCTTGGGATTGTTTAAACATACCATTTTAACACTAAAACCATAGTAAATTTCCAAAGCTCTGTTTTCTCTCTCCTTGTACAGAACTATTCTACTTTCCACAGAAAAATTCAAATTGATGTTGAACGCCCCTTCCTATGCTGATAGGAAAGGAAAAGAATAATTATCCAAATGCAACAATGAAGACCATTTCCTTTCCTCTAATAGGCCTACCAGAGTTAACCATCTTTAGTAACCCTTCTATATCATATACTCTTATGAAACACTTTCTTCTTAATGAGATAAGCCTGTTATTGCTGAGGCTGATTGTAAAGATGATGATGATGAGGGGGTAAAGGAAGAAATGTGGGCTCAGGAGAAACAGGACAGGATTTGAACCCTGGGTGTGCCACCAGGTGACTCTGGTCAAGTTACTTCATCAGAGTCCTGGTTTCTTCACCCTTGAACTGAGAATGATAAAACCTACCTCGCAAGGGCTCTGGGGCAATAAGGCATAAGAACATGCCAAGTACAATGATATATGATAAATTTTCAATATGTGTTATTTTTTTTCTGCCTCAACAAAAAACTTAAGTCTCCACTTCTCCATTTTTTTTTTTTTTCATGCCCAGATGAAGTAAAATGGAAAACCACAGCCAAGACTCCTACTTACCCTTCTCCTCTTCTCAAAGTTTATCAGTCCACCCTGAAAGAAATTTTTTGAAAAGAATGACAAACCAAGCTACTTTGAAACATAGCCCTCTTTGTTCTAGATTTTTGTTAAAATAGATCAAAGGGACAATAAAGTCACAATTATTCATGACAGTAATTATGGCTACTTTGGAAGAAGAGAAGCATCATTTGCTTAAAGAAAAACATTTCTTTATCATAGGACAAGATATAGGCGGACAGCCTTCTCTTACAATGCCTGAAACAAACTAAAACGTAATGACAGAGGAGTAACAACACAGAATCCAAATATACTTGCAGAGCCAGTAAAGACAAAAGCTTGGGTAAATGTTCCATTACACTTTTTTTTTTCTTGGCCAAAAGCAACAAAAATAAATGGTCATTGACTCATACTAGAAACCAAAGTGTCAATGTTTTATCAAAAGGGAAGTCACTTCTACATAACCTCATCACCAAAGCTAAGTTTCAATTCTCCAGCCCCCCAGCTCCTCTTCTCATAGGCTGAATTTAACTTTTAAAGCACTGGTCACTACCCCCAAATTCCCCTAACTCAGATAATGTTTCCTGAGATAAGCTGAGGCAGAGGACGTGAATAGATGTGGAACACTGCTCTCTGAGTGAGCATGTCCACATTTATAACGAACTTGGAAGTGGGAATTTGCAAGATAACTGCTACTCCTAACTATGATAGAGTAAAACGCCAGCTGACTGCACGTGATAACCAGGAATGTGAGATAAAGAAATATACGAGAAATCCTTAAGTTTCATTTCACATATCAAATCTCTTCTCCATGTAATATTCTATTACTGTTACTAACAAGCAGCTGGTTTTTCTAGGCTTCACTTCATTTCCCGTTTTGAGAAAAAGAGAGAGAAGGAAGGTAATAATATGAAACAAAAAAGGATACATGAAAACCCATGAATTTGACTGACTTCCTATCCCAGCAGATAGAACATGAGGGCGTATTATTCCCTCAGCTCCACCTGCCAAAGTCCTACCCAACACTGGGCAGGATTTGACTTTTAACTTTTAAAAATCATTGTAGCGACCGATGATCAAAAAGTTAAATTCAGCCCACTGAGACCAGAAGCTGGCGGGGCTGGAGAATTGAAACTTAACTCTGTTAATGATGTTACATAGAAGGGACTTCCCTTTTGATAAAACACTGACAATGCTCCAACCCACTCCTTCATAATGCCAAGCCATGCCTCTGTGCCTAAGGAATCAGTCGAGGCTTCCCCTCTTCTCCCACTTCATTTCTGTTTGAGTTCTTAGTATTTCCATCCATCACTGCCTGCTTTGAAACACCCCTTCTACGAGATTGTGAGGCACTGCTGGGGTCACTCATCTGTGTATAACTCATGGCATCTAGCACAATGCCATGTTCATGAAGAGCCCTCAGTGTGGGGTGGGGTGTGTGTGTGCACTCAGTCACGTCTGACTCTTTACTACCCCATGGACCATAGCCTGCCAGGCGCCTCTGTCGGAATTTTCCCGGCAAGAATATTGGATTGGGTTGGCATTCCCTTCTCCAGGACATCTTCCCGACCCAGGGATTGAACCACATCTTCTGCATTGCAGGCAGATTCTCTACCCCCTGCCCCAGCTGGGAAGCCCCACTTGATGTGAACAAGAGCGAATTTCTCTCTTGCTCACCAGTGAGAAGGCTACAGAAGCAGCTGCACCACCGGCCCGGAACTCACCTCGATGTAGTCGTGGAGGGCGGTGTCGAGCATGGTTAGGTCGGTCAGGAAGGTGCCCAAGTAGGGCACAGTGCCCTGCATCAGACCCTGAAGAGCAAGCACAGCAAACCATCTCTGCGTTACTGCAAGTCTGCTCCACGCCGGCCGCAAGGGCCCTGTGTCTGCTGCAGTCTGCAGGGTGCACGTCTGCAGATGGAGGCAGCACTCTCTGAACCGCCTGGGGAGCCTCGACAGCATTTGGAGAGCACTTAAGGGCCATTCAAGGCCTCTCTTAAGGCCACTAGTGCTAACCTCTATGAATGACAAATTTAAAATTCCTTTATGAATTGACTGGGAACTCCATCACCAAGGTAACTTGGTGACTTCCAAAATCATGAAAACCAAGCCTCGAAGGCAGGAGATGGTTCAGGTGGATTGAGGTTCGCACATCGCTGACACAAGGTCGGAGGGAGCTCTGCTCTCGCTCAGTGTGTGGACACCCCCGGGGGTTCAGAACAGCCCTGGGAAGGACGGCCTCCCCAGGCCGAGGCGCGGCCGTGGCCCACGGGGGGAATGTGCCCGCAGGAGGCTGGGGCGTCACTGTAAAGGGGCTCGGTGACTCGGTTCTGAAGAGAACAGGAGGGAAAGGGGAAAACAGTACCTTTAAACTAGAAAGCTTGCCAAACACTACCTTAACCAGGTGATGAAGGATAAAATCACCAGTGACATCAATGTCACACTGATGCCATTCATTCCTTAACATGATGAGAAGACACTTCACATCTGTGATACTCCTCTCCAGACCCTTAATCTCAGTCTAATCACCAGGAAAACAACAGACACCCCTGGCCGCAGGACATTCTAAGGACACTAAGACAGTCTTTCTAAAGACTGTCAGGTAATGACCAATGAGAAAGACTCAGAAGCTGTCACAGAGCAGAGGGGACTAGAGTGACAACTAAACGCAGTGGGGCGCCCTGGGTTAGATCCTGGAACAGAAGGATGATGCTGGTGGGAAACTGGTGAAATCCAAGTCAGGTCTGGCTTTCACAGTCAGAGTGGCTGCTATCCAAAAGTCTACAAGCAATAAATGCGGGAGAGGGTGTGTAGGAAAGGGAACCCTCTTACAGTGTTAGTGGAAATGCAAACTAGTATAGCCACTATGGAGAACAGTGTGGAGATTCCTTAAAAAACTGGAAATAGAACTGCCATACGACCCAGCAATCCCACTCCCGGGCACACACACCGATGAAAACAGAACTGAAAGAGACATGTGTTCCCCAATGTTCATCGCAGTGCTGTTTATAATTGCCAGGACATGGAAGCAACCTAGATGCCCATGAGCAGACGAATAGAGTCCATTATACAGAGTGAAGTAAGCCAGAAAGAAAAACACCAATACAGTATACTAATGCATAGATATGGAATTTAGAAAGATGGTAACGATAACCCTATAGGCAAGACAGAAAAAGAGTCGCAGATATATAGAACAGACTTTTGGACTCTGTGGGAGAAGGCGAGGGTGGGATGATCTGAAAGAATAGCACTGAAACATGTACATTATCAATTGTGAAACAGATCGCCAGTCCAGGTTGGATGCATGAGACAAGTGCTCAGGGCTGGTGCACTGGGATGACCCAGAGGGATGGAATAGGGAGGGAGGTGGGAGGGGGGTTCAGGATGGGAAACACATGTAAATCCACGGCTGATTGATATCAATGTATGGCAAAAACCACTACAATATTGTAAAGTAATAAGCCTCCAACTAAAAAAAAAAAAGTCTGGCTTTCAGTGAGCAGGATGCCCACGTCAATATCCTAGTATTGCCAGGTGTGCCATGGTTACAGATGTTAACTGGGGTGGTAGTGGAAGGGTGAGAGGTTCGGAGAAACTCTATGTATTATCTGGAACTTCTCTCTAAATTCTAAAATTAAAAGTTTATTTAAAGTTGTGGTGATGTGGATGAACCTAGAGTCTGTGATACGAGTGAAGTTAAGTCAGAAGGCGAGAAACAAGTATCATATATTAACGCATATGTATGAAATCTAGAAAAATGGTACTGATGAACCCTATTTGCAGGGCAGGAAGAGAGACTTAGGCATAGAGAACGGAGTTGTGGACACAGCAGGGAAGAAGAGGGTGGGACAAACTGAGAGAGTAGCACAGACATACACACAGTACCACGTGCAAGACAGATGGCCACGGGGACGCTGCAGTGTAAGAGGGAGCCCAGCTGGGAAGCTCTAAAGGGGTGGGATGGGGGGTGGGAGGGAGGCTCAAGAGGGATGGATATAAGTGTACACATAGCTGATTCATGGTGTGGTACAGCAGAAACTAACACAGTATTGTAAAGCAATTATCCTCCAACCAAAAAAAAAAAAAAAAAGAATTTCCCTCGAAAAGAAAGGTAGAAGCAATTCCACTGCAGGTATATGAAAGTGTGGAAGTGTGAGTCACTCAGTTGTGTCCGACTCTTTGTGACCCCATGGACTGTAGCCCATCAGGCTCTTCTGTCCGTGGAATTCTCCAGGCAAGAATACTGGAGTGAGTAGCCATTCCCTTCTCCAGGTATATACGTACTATATTAATTTTATCAAATTTCCTTGGAAATCATTCCTGTACTCCATAAGGCCACCAGGGCACTCTTTTGAAGAGAAAATAAAAAGGGGCTTTCATGGACACACCTTGTCCCAACGTCCATTAAGGCACTTAGAAATTCTAGCAAGAACACAAAGTCTCCGCCAGGGTGAAACCAGGCGGCCTGATGTGCACGTGGCTGGCTGTTTCCTCGGTCAGGGCTGCTTCGCTAGGTTCACACCAAGGCAGGTTTTGTCCTTCAAGAACTCACTGTCAGCTGCAGTTTGTCCTTCCCTATTATGTGTACAAGGTCTCATCCTGAACCAAAATAATCTTCTCTTAACAGCTATTTTTAACTTGTCTTTGAACCATCAAAATAGTTTGAAGTGCTGTGAATGTTTTATAGGCTTTATGTTACAGAAGAGGCCCATCACTCAAAAACAACATTTCTGATTTATGACCAGCCTTCCAAAGAAGGAGAAAAATCTTCTTCAAGTAGGGACAAAAATATTTAGAGTTGTCAGTCTCCAGTCTGCTCTCTCTGGTTTTCCCCTTCTCTACTCAAAGTTAGGAGAGTTTTAAAAATAGAGCCAGTGATGTCTATAGTTATCTTTTAGTCTTAAGGAAGGAGATATGATGTGCCTTTGAATATTGAAAAACTAGAAAGATTTGGTTAGTACCTGGCATCAGTGAGGAGATCCAGAAAATGACTAGAGGGTTTGGAACAAAGGAAAAGATCTCTGAGTACAAGGACCAAGTCCTGGGAGCTGACACTCTCTTTCCCCAACAACCAGGTCCTGGGGCTACCGTGTGTTCAAAGTTGGGACTTTGAAAACAGTTGAGACTTCCCTGGGGATCCAGTGGTTAAGACTCTCTGTTTCCAATGCAGGGGCCACGGGTTCGATCCCTGGTCAGGGAACTAAGATCTTGCATGCTGTGTAGCATGGCCAAAAAAAAAGCTGATTACAGTAGGCACTGCAGGAGGTCTCAGTTCACAGAAGCTCCTAAGTACAGGAGTGGATAAAACAAGACAGCAAAGGGGACAGAAGCCTACCTGCCACACACTTGCCATCACTTTCAGGGAAAAAAAAAGTTCCAAAACACAAACATGATCTGGGACTCTTGGTCCAAACTATTTCCTGCGGGGTCAAGTGGGAGTGAAAACGGCTTGCCTTGAGACCTCCCAGGGCTGCTGAGAACAGATGAGGTAAAGAGCCCGAGAACTTTTTTGAGATCTGGGCACCCTGCAGACGGAAGGTTCTGCTGCCAAGCGGGAGCCCCGCCACCCCCACGGGGCAGCTCCGTGGCTGGCCCTCGGGGAGACCCAGGGCTTTCTGTACCATGTCCTTCTGGAGCTGAAGCCGCCTCTGGGTCCGCTTCTGGTTCTCTTTCACGCTGCTGTCCAGGTTTGCAAATTTCGAGGTTCCTTCCTAAGAAACAGACACACACAAGAGAGGAGAGAGATGGAGGAAGATGCTGGAAAGAAGGGAAGGGGCACCTAGTTTCTGGGGCAGAGCCTCCACACGACTAGTGGACACCGTGTGAAATGAAGAGGCCTCCAGCAGGCGCTGGACTGCCTTGTGCAAACACCTGGCTGACCTGCGGCAAGCGGTCTGTTCTTGAGAGGGCCTGGTCATGTCTTATCCTGTTTCCCTCTATTTTGTAAGAAGAGCCCCCAATCGATTTTATAAAATCAGTCATTAATATAAGGCAGGGCATTCCCAGAAATGGAGACAATTTTTACATGTCCCAAATTTCACTGCAAGTAATCACATGTCTGGAAACAAACATCTCTTCCTCTGTACTTTTTGTGATTTCTTGAAGTTGGTCTGAAGGGCATGTGCCAGCATCCTGTGAAAGAAAAGAGACTATTTCTGTGGTATTTCTTAGCTAAATGAAACTCTTGTACCGGAAGTTTTCTGAGGAAGTCCTGCGCTGATCTATGAAAGCCAGACCCTCATACATTTTTTTCCCCTTCTCTCCCTCAACCCTTCCTTCCAAGTTGCCTCTTAGGTTTGGAACGCCTACAAAATCAGTTCCTTCCTCCTGGCGCCTGGGGACAGATGGCGACCCTTTCTCTCCTCCCATCTGCTGTAACAACAAACTCTTCCACATAATGACTAATCTCCAGTTTGCTGACTGAACATAAAGTGCTTTGGGTTTTGTGGGTTTTGGGGTCTTGTTAAGTTCTCATTTTCCAGGAACTGCATGAATGGAAGGCAGATTTCACAATTCAGGAGCGCCTAACTCCACACTGGTTTCCCTTCGTCAGTTTTCCCTGGGTTTATCATATAACCAGAGCATGTGACCTTTCACTACTGTCCGACTACAAGGGGACCTTTTCCAGTGACCTGGCCTTTCCAGTAACAGAGAGGCATCTGTATCCTATATCATTCACCAGCCTTTACCTGGGTCCAGGTACATCCCTAGGGACAAAACCCATAGTGACTCTTTACCGAGTGTCATCGTTTAACGATCTCCTGTTTATAGTTTTTGCTGGGGGATGAATGAAAGTGTCCTAAAATGTGCCACTTCCTCTGCTGGGTGATTGTGAGTCCTCTCAAATTCTTGAGAATCTGCCTGGAGTGAGAAATCAATTCTTCCTGACTCGAATGCAAATATCCATTTCTTTCCAGGGAGTAGGCCCTCCTGGTTCCCTTCCACTTTCTTAATCACTGACAGACATGTAATGTATGGACATTACCGCAGGTGCATTAAAATTCTTGAGAAAGATTTCTGAAAAGTTAAGAGACCCCTGAGAATCACAGAAGTAGGAGAGAGCTTAAAAGAGCACTGAGGACAACCTCCTTGTGGGGAGGAGAAAGATCTGGGACTGGGAGCTGGAAGATTTGCTGATTTCACGACTTCAGGAGAGTGAGGCTCCACTCCTGGTTAGGTAACTAAAAAGACTGATGACTAACGCCAGCTATCCCAGATGAGGTGTCAACAGAAATCCACTCTGTGTCACATCCACCATGTCAGTGTTCTGCCTCGGCCCTAATCCTTTGTCCTGCAAGGTTCACAACACCAATCCCTTGAAACTTCTCGAGATTCTTCACGGGCACTGTGACTACATCGCTCTGGGTCTCTCCTCTGCCTCCTTTTCCTGCTTCTACTCTCTTGATGACTCTTGTTCTTTCCGACAAAGTCATCTTGTTTTTTGCTCTACTCAGGTATCTTGAAATACCATCCTGTCCCATGATCCCCATTATCACCATGCCTCGAAGAATTCCAAATCTTGCCCTCTATCAACCTTCCATTCTCCTCTTGTATCTGCCCCCCTCTGTCCTTCTCTCTCTCTGATGCAAATTTCTCTCCTGAGTCTCACTGCCTATCACCATCTTTGACAGAAGACAGCTGCCCTCATCCATCCTGTTCCTAGGTCTCAAGGGGCCTCTTCGACCGGGTGCTACATAGGCAGGGGACCCCTCTCCATCAGTTCAGTTGCTCAGTCGTGTCTGACTCTTTGCGACCCCATGAACCGCAGCACGCCAGGCCTCCCTGTCCATCACCAACTCCCGGAGTTTATCCAAATGCATGTCCATTGAGTCGGTGATGCCATATAACCATCTCATCCTCTGTCGTCCCCTTCTCCTGCCTTCATCTTTCCCAGCATCAGGGTCTTTTCAAATGAGTCAGCTCTTTGCATCAGGTGGCCAAAGTACTGGAGTTTCAGCTTCAACATCAGTCCTTCCAATGAACACTTAGGACTGATCTCCTTTAGGATAGACTGGTTGGATCTCCTTGCGGTCCAAGAGACTCTCAAGACTCTTCTCCAACACCACAGTTCAAAAGCATCAATTCTTCTGCGCTCAGCTTTCTGTATGGTCCAACTCTCACATCCATACATGACTACTGGATAAACCATAGCCTTGACTAGATGAACCTTTGTTGACAAAGTAATGTCTCTGCCTTTTAATATGCTGTCTAGGTTGGTCATAACTTTCCTTCCAAGGAGAAAGCATCTTTCAATTTCATGACTTCAGTCACCATCTGCAGTGATTTTGGAGCCCCCAAAAAATAAAGTCAGCCACTGTTTCCACTATTTGCAATGAAGTGATGGGACCAGATGCCATGATCTTAGTTTTCTGAATGTTGAGCTTTAAGCCAACTTTTTCACTCTCCTCTTTCACTTTCATCAAGAGGCTCTTTAGTTCTTTTTCACTTTCTGCCATAAGGGTGGTGTCATTTGCATATCTGAGGTTATTGATATTTCCCCCAGCAATCCTGATTCTAGCCTGTGGTTCATCCAGCCTAGCGTTTCTCATGATGTACTCTGCATATAAGTTAAATAAGCAGGGTGACAATATACAGCCTTGAAGTACTCCTTTCCCAATTTGGAACCAGTCTGTTGTTTCATGCCTAGTTCTAACTGTTGCTTCCTGACCTGCATACAGATTTCTCAAGAGGCAGGTCAGATGGTCTGCTATTCCCATCTCTTTCAGAATTTTCCACAGTTTATTGTGATTCACACAGTCAAAGGCTTTGGTATAGTCAATAAAGCAGAAATAGATATTTTTCTGGAACTCTCTTGCTTTTTTGATGATCCAGCGGATGTTGGCAATTTGATCTCTGGTTCCTCTACCTTTTCTAAAACCAGTTTGAACAGTTCATGGTTCACATATTGCTGAAGTCTGGCTTAGAAAATTTTGAGCATTACTTTACTAGCATGTGAGATGAGTGCAATTGTGTGGTAGTTTGAACATTCTTTGGCATTGCCTTTCTTTGGGATTGGAATAAAAACTGACCTTCTCCAGTCCTGTGGCCACTGCTGAATATTCCAAATTTGCTGGCATATTGAGTGCAGCACTTTCACAGCATCATCTTTCAGGATTCGAAATAGCTCAACTGGAATTCCATCACCTCCACTAGCTTTGTTCGTAGTGATGCTTCCTAAGACCCACTTGACTTTATATTCCAGGATGTCTGGCTCTAGGTGACTGATCACACATCATGATTATCTGGGTCATGAAAATATTTTTTGTACAGTTCTTCTGTGTATTCTTGCCACCTCTTCTTAATATCTTCTGTTTCTGTTAGATCCATACCATTTCTGTCCTTTATTGAGCCCATCTTGGCATGAAATGTTCCCTTGGTATTTCTAATTTTCTTGAAGAGATCTCTAGTCTTTCCCATTCTATTATTTTCCTCTGTTTTTTTTGCACTGATCACTGAGGAAGGCTTTCTTATCTCTCCTTGCTATTCTTTGGAACTCTGCATTCAAATGGGTATATCGTTCCTTTTCTCCTTTGCTTTTTGCTTCTCTTCTTTTCACAGCTATTTGTAAGGCCTCCTCAGACAGCCATTTTGCTTTTTTGCATGACTTTTTCTTGGGGATGGTCTTGGTCCCTGTCTCCTGTTTAATGTCACAAACCTCCGTCCATAGTTCATCAGGCACTCTATCAGATCTAGTCCCTTAAATCTATTTGTCACTTCTACTGCCAGTTAAATGACAGTTCAGCAGTTAACAGTAATTATATGCAACAGGCCTTCCCAGCCCTATAGTCTTCTACCCCAACTCTGACCTCAGTCTATAAACAGACATCTCTACCAGAGCTAAATGCTTGGGCCTAGCATTTGTTTCGAACAATTCAACCCAGGAGAGTTCTTGCTAAGAGTCCCAGGAAGGAAGAAGATTTGGTAGTGTTCTGATTTCCTGTCATACTGAAACATGTGGACTCCATAGATGAGCTGCTTGGAATGATCCAAGATTCAGAAATCCTAAGACTAACAGGTTTAAAACAATCTCTGAGTAAAATAAAAACATTTGCCTCCAACAATTAAAAGGAAAACCATAGATTTTTGCTAATTATGGTATTGTCTCAGCCATAGTATTATAGAAGTAGTACCTTACATCTGCCCAGAAGCAGAAGAAAGGTCATTCAAGACTAAGATTCAGTTCAGTTCAAATCAGTTTATGTCCAGCATATTAAAAACAGAGGCCAGGCGTGGTTCTTCTGAAAACCTAAGTACCTTGACTTCATTTTATTACAACTGTGCTGAGAATTAACATCCAGAATGATATGCTTCATATGAAGAATAATAAACAAAGATGACTGGAAAGGGACCCACATAGACATATGACCTGCCCAAAACATTCCACTATCATTAATGATAATGCACAGACCACATGAATTCATAGCCAAGTTTTTTATTTCTTTAGGATTCCAGCCATATACTAGAAATTTAACTTCGAGCACCGAGGTAAACTTGTACATTTCAGAAAGGTTTATGGGACCTTTAATGTCTAGATGTAGCTCTGCTTCTATGGTTTCAGCCAGAAGAGGGCCACCGGGCAATGAGCTGCACAGTATTCAATTTATCTACTTTGGAAAGATGACTCAGAGCTATTGGGATTTGACTGTGTGGCTCCACCAAGTCTAGCTTTGTATTACTGACAGGGAGACAACTAAGCCATCTCCTTCCAGCCAGATGAGTTTCCATTTAAAGCCTGCAAATCCAGGGGGATGTGAAGCAGGGAGGAGCATGACCTCAGCAAACCAGGCATGGTCTAGCATGTGGTTCATCAGGTGGGCCGAATCCAGAGACAGCAGCCACCCTGCCCTGCACACACTGTCTATGCCAAGCAGAGCTAACAGTGAGCAAGTGGTTAAAGTCATGTGAATGAGACGGCCCATCAGGGCGTGCAGTCCAACATCGTTTCTGAACACTTGTGACATGCCCAGTGTGTTAGGCATTAGAGAGATAACAGTGGAGAAGCCCCTGCCCGCAAGAGACTCACAGGCCTGCAGGGAGACAGGTGACATTCACAGGCAAGTCTACCGAGGCACGTGATGAGAGCTAGGACAAGAGGAATGATGGGCTTCTGGAGCGCACAGGAAGGGGCCTAATCAGACCTGAATGTGTCAAGGAAGGATTTGAGCAGAAATGTAGTCTTCACGGAGACATGGAGGAAGAGTAGGACTTAGGAGAAGGACAGACAGAAGATCATAACAAATGCGTCTATAGGAACAACTAACCTGACAGTTATCACTGAGGCCTTTTCTAAGTAAACCTACCCCCACTAGACTCTCATTCCTATGCCAAGTGTCTATGCTAAGCTTACATCTATAGCTTATACTTTTCATTTGTCATGCATACTTTGGTTTCACTTTTGGTAGATGGTTTGCCAAATGCTAAAGATGACTGACAGCTGCACACTGCTTTCAAATATGTGATTTCAGTCAATCTTCAAAACAATTCTATGAGATCAGTAGTAGACTAAATAGTACTATTGTTGCCTTCAATTCACAGAAAAGGAGACTAAGGATAAGAATCCTCTAATTGCCCACTTCAGGGCAAAAGGGTAACATATTGTTTTGTTTTTTTAATAACTGCCCACTTTACCACCCTCCCCCATGAGACTGTAGTCTCCTTAAGATCAGAGATTGCTTTGGCCACATGGTGAATGCCCAATCAATATTAAATGAATGACTTCCCTTCTCTCTGAAGTTTCACCTGACCTACCCTGCCTCCTACTCACAAGTGGTCAAAAGAAATAGTTTTATGCCTAAGTGATGAAAGCAGCAGCTTTAGGGTCTCACCAGGCTGGATTCACATTCTAGCTTCACTACCTCCAGGGGTGGAACTTCAGGGGTATCCTTACGTCTCTGAGCCTTGGCTAGCTGCAAAATGAGGAGGATGGAATCTATAGAAAGGCTGTGAAGATACTATCTGCTCCCCTCTGATGACTGCTTACAACCTATCATTCATACCTTTCTTTGAGTACTCATTCTTGTTCAGTGTCTACACCTACCCACCAGAAGGTGAGTTCCTGAAAACAGTCTGTGTTAAGTCTTCTTCATACTCCCAGAGGCCAGTCAAATGCTTTATAAACACTAGGCACTCATCAAACATCTAGAGAAAGAAAAGGAGCTGAGCTGCAGCTTTACCTAGCCTGCTCTTCAGCAGCCAGCACTCATCTGGTGTTCAATAAATACTGCTGACAGACAGGTTGCGCAATTTAGTGCAAATAAAGGATGTGGAATTGCAGGCTTGGCCCCTGCCCTTTGAGAAGATGTTTTGCTGAGAAGGATATTCCAGGCCCTCTCCCCCACCTAACTGCCAGCACTCGGTGTTTGCAGAATGGCTTGTTCAGGGGCTACAGGCAGCAATGCCAAGTTTCACAATCTGGTTGCATCCCAGTGAAGCCAAGGAGCAGGACTTTGAATTTTCTCAGTCCCAGGTTTCTTTGATTTGGCATAAAAACCCAAAGTCCTGTGTTCTAGTCCCTTTAGGCTCTCTCAAGGGACTGCAGGCAGCCAAAGGGCCCTCAAACATCTCTTCTTCCCTTGAGCAAAGTCCAGAGCAGAGTGCAACCCCACATCCTCACCTTCATCAGTAGCTCCCGGCTGGTCAGGTGGTTATTATGGTCTGAGAAGATATCTGAAAGCTCTTCAAACATCAGCATTCGGTCCCTAGAAAAGGAATGGAGAAAATATTAACAAATGAAGATTAGCAAAAGCTCAACACCTTTGGATTGTCTTTCCTGAGGACCTCTGGCTACACAGAAGGTGTTAAGTTGTACAACTGGGACAAGTTCTCTTCAGCATGTTTAAAAAATGTCCCCTTAGCAACACACCCACAGCCCACAGGACCTGAGAACTCGCCTTGGCCAGTCTCCTCACTTGAGAGATGAAGATGTCAGGGTCCGGGATTTGCCCAAGCTCCTGCTGCTAACTGCTGAGAGCTGCAGTGTAGAACCCTGGCTCCTGACTCACAGGCCAGTGCTCTTCCTCCCAGAGCCAGAGTGGATGGTGCAGTCAGGAGGGGCTCTGGAGTCAGAGGGGCTGGGCTCTGACCCCAACTCTGCCCTAAGTGATCTGAGACAAGCTGCTCAACTTCCCTGAGCTTCAGTTTTCTTATCTGCACAGTGGAAATGCTGACAGCCCCCTTGCATGATCACACATGTAAAGCACCTACTCCTTCCCAGCCCCTCCCTAATACAGCATGTCTCCACAGGCCTCTAGCTTTTCTCTCCACCCCTCCAGCGTTCCTGAATGGATGATTCTGAAGGCAATAATTCTAAAGAATTAACAGAGGCAATGTCATTATACACTCAACACTTTCATTATCATGAGAAAGCCATTATTAAGAATCTATGTGAACAGACTAGTGGACACAGCTGGGTAAAGAGAAGGTAGAACAAACTGACAAAGTAGCACTGACATACATACACTATAAACAGTACTATAAACATGCATAAAACAGTACTCGTGGAAAGCTGCTGTATAAACGCAGGGAGCCCAGCCTGGTGCTCCGTGATGACCTAGAGGGGCAGGAAGGGACAGGGAGGCCCGGGAAGGAGGGGATATATATATATATATACACACATACATGTGTGTGTGTGTGTATATATATGTATGCACATACATATATATACATATACATATATATGATTAATTCATGTTGCTGTACAGAAGAAACCAATATAACATTGTAAAGCAATTATCCTCCAATTAAAAAAAAATTTATGTGTTTTACAACGAGTGTAATATTACTCTTAAATACAGAACAGACTTTTGGACTCTGTGGGAGAAGGCGAGGGTGGGCTGTTTTGAGAGAACAGCATCGAAACATGTATATTATCTAGGATGAAACAGATCACCAGCCCAGGTTGGATGCATGAGACAAGTGCTCAGGGCTGGTGCACTGGGAAGACCCAGAGGGATCAGGTGGAGAGGGAGGTGGGAGGGGGGATCAGGATGGGAAATACATGTAAATCCATGGCTGATTCATTTCAATGTATGACAAAAACCACTACCAAAAAAAAAAAAAGAAAACAGCAATAAAAACTACCAGCAAAATCAAATATAGTCAATTAACATAATCATGAGTCCCAAAGACTTAAAAGTTATCAAGTATGTGAATTAATTAAAAGCAAATAAAACAGTGACTGTAAAAAAAAAAAAAGAAAACCATTTTCTTTGGCATTTTCTTAAGGCATAAATCATAAAAGCTGTTAATATTTTGAAAAAAGTCATTAAGAACTTAATTACATGTGTGCTGAAATAAAGAGAAGTAAATAGATGTCTTCTCTGTCCACTGAAAGCTATTAATATAAAGGGCTACTGGAAAAGTAATAATCGGATAAAACATCTTAACCCTGTTCCTTTCATTTCGCAATAGAAGCTATATAAAGTTGATACGAAAGTGACTTCTCTCAGGAATGGTGGTACTTCTGCAGCATTCCTGCTAAAACATGAGCCCACCAACCAATAAAGAAACCAACCAGATGCCCGTATTGTACAGAATGGGGCTTTGAGCTTTGTTCTGCGGTATTTCTTAAATACAGAAACCAGCTGGAAGGATGGACTTTCTCTGATGATAACCAAGGAGATTAAGAAACAAGTCCAATCATTTTTTATCTTGTGTTTTAGCCTCAAATGTGCTGTGGAAGAAACCTGTGGCTGGATAAGTGACTTCCACAGTATTCTACTTATCAACCACCAAGGAAAGATAGATTACCTTTCACTGCCTAAAAGAGAAGGCTACAAGTGGGACAAGGCTGCATTTTAGCCCCAGACCATCCCTTTGTTTCTGATACCACAAGTGGGGAGCAGTGAAGAGGGGAAGGGGGAGGTTGGGGTGCTGAGGATGGGGACTCTGTATGCATCTGATTTTCCCATCATATGTCACCTGCGCCTACCATCTGTTGATTTCATATGGTCCGTATCTTTCATAAGACTCTTGTGCAGAAGATTCCAATCAACTCATCTATCACACACAGTGTCGCCTTGATCATTCAAACTAATGAAGGGGAGAAGAACCCAAGAGAAGAGTGGTAATCGAGAAAATTGCACTGGACTTTGAAAAGTCCCATCTCCACTTAGATAACAGAGCATGTGAGTGCTGGAGATCAAGTGGCAGGGTGTCTGTATCGCTGCAGCACCAGGCTTTAAGATCACCCACTTCTAAGAGTTATGTAACAAGTAATGTGACTTCCCCTAAGCTGCCTTTCCTCTGATGGAGGGTGTGAGCTTATCAGTAGCTTGAATACTCTGGCACTCCTTTTTCAGCATAAAACTATGAAACTCTGGTTTACCAATCTGGGTCTCTAGAGAGTTTGGTAGGGTCAGTCCCTTAAGGCTTAGGGCTTCCCCGGAGGCTCAGATGGTAAAGAATCTGCTGTCAAAGCAGGAGACCTGGGTTCAATCCCTGGGTCAGGAAGACCCCTAGAGAAGGAAATGGCTTCCCACTCCAGTATTCTTGCCTGGGAAATCCCAAGGACAGAAGAGCCTGGTGGGCTACAGTCCATGGGGTCACATAGAGTCGGACATGACTGATCAACTAACACTTAAGGTTTAATCAACTCTGAGTGAGCTGATGAAATTGAGTACCAAGACCTTCTGCTCTAAGGACAGAATCTACTTAAACCCACAAGGCAGGCCTGCCTGGGAGCCAGCTGGCCTCTCTCCCATCTGGAACTGACTCTGCCGCATACAGTATAGACTGTGCTGCATACAGTACAGGCATTTTTGCAGTTTATGAACAATTTAGGCATTTTTGCCTGTTATGGAATGACTTTGCGATTAGTACAAATGGAGGGAGAAAGTAACTGGCCTGGTCTGTAGTCATGACACACTCCCCAGCCTCTCAATCTGTACTCTCGGGGGGACCAGAACTGCCTCCTTACTCCCCTTCCCACCTTCGCAAAAGGTAGAGTCCAGTGAAGCTCTGGACAAGGGACAAGAGCGACAGTGAAACGATGAGGACATTCGATTGTTCACCCTTCCAAAGGTTACAGCAAGAAACATGAAGAAAAATTCAATACAGAACGTGGGAGGTTAATCATTTTCAGTCAGGTTCCTAGGAAGGAATACTTGGGGGGTTTTTAACAACACTAAGATAGCTTGTCATAGGCGGAAGCAGAAACTAACTAAATGGATTCATGTTGAACAGCAAGAACTAATGTCCTCTGTGCACACATTATCCCTCACAGCTTGGAACGGCTTAGGGCTTTGAAGGAATGTGGCTGAACAAATAACCGGAAGTACTGGCAAGCTGCTGTAACTTCACTTCTCCGTGAGCTGATCCTTCCAAGCCCAGATGACACGCACATCCTTAAAATCACCCCCAAAGCCAACTGTCTTGGCTTTGGCACCCTTCGAGGGTGAGGTTGATTTCTGCAGCAGCCCTGCCTCAAAACTCATTAATGATGATGTGTAAAACGCACCCTGCCTGGAACACACAGAGGCTTTCAATGATGTTTCTCTTGTTATGTAACATGCACTTTGAAGGTAGAGGGACCCACACCACTGATGCCGCAGCTAATCAGCCCAGCCAAAGAAAGTAGAGCAGACACTTGGGAACTTACTTTGGGACTGCAGCCCAAGTCTTTTTTAAACGATAGATGGAATTGGACTGCAGCGCTGAAACGATGGCCCTCAAGGAGGAGAAATTCTTCAGGATTCTACATTCCTGTATGGAGAGTGATTAAAACATACAAGGCATTTAAATATCAATAATACAGTGAGTTGGTGGTTTCCTGTTTCAGAAGCATCACAGCTGCTATGAATTCTTACCACTAAATACGCAGCTGTATAAATACGACATCAAAAAGTGACTCCTTACACTCCCACCCCAGTCACCGGAACGCTTTATAGATGTTGGCACCGAATGCTTGTTTTTCTCCCTTTAATATATTTTTTTGCGTTGTTGTTACAGTTTTATAGTTTCCAGCTTTCCTAGTAAAAACACGAATGGCGGTGAGCCTACAGAGCTGTGCTAGAGAAAGCAACCTTTCTTCTGCTGAAAGCATACAGATGCCCTAAAAATACACACAAAAGATGACCGTAACCTTTAGACCCACAAAGCGAACCGGGTCGCAGCCGCTTCAAGGTCAGATGCTATCACACATCTCAGGACCAACCCTTGTCTGGAAAGGGGTATACAGCTTGGCAGTAAAAACTCACCACAAGTTGAACTTTGGCTCTTATGTCCTTAGCCAAGAGGGAATATTTTTATACACATTCATTTGAGTTCCAATTGGCTTGTGCCTCAATCATAAACATTCAGAAACACCTTGGTACTTACAATGTTTCCAAAATAACTTGGGCTTTTAAAAGAGAATTCATTTTGGCAGCGTTTTAGAATAAAATAGAAAGGGAACAGGAAACATTCTGGATGTCATTTTCTGGGGAAGGAGAAAGCCTCCCAGAGCCTGAAACTTAAGCTACCATTCAGAGGCTGTAGCATCAGCAGGCAGCGACCTTGGAATCAAAATCCTGCTGAATGAATGGCAGGCACAGCAAAACAGTCAGGAAGAGGGTCCCCTTCACAGCCAAGATGGGGAAGGCGGAAGCCCTGGGCGGGAGCGAATGTGCCTTGTGTCCAAGGAGGTGCTTCATCTGCAGGCATGTGGGAGTGTAAAACATCCGCTGTTGATGACTGAGTACGCCGTGTGAGCATGGGCTTGGCTTCATGCGGAACATCTGAGGCAAGAGGTCCCAGAGTGGCTGGGCATAAATGCATACTGCTTTAAAAGAACATTTCACGAAGTCACGCTAGTCCTGACTGTGAAGGGAAAATGGCATTCTTTAACTTAGCACGCCCACATCTGGCTGCTTAAAATTACTATGCCAAGCCTGGATGGGAGGGAGTTTGGGGGAAAATGGATACATGTAATGTATGGCTGAGTCCCTTTGCTGTCCACCTGAAACTATCACAACATTGTCAGTCGGGTATACCCCAAAACAAAATAAAAAGCTTTTTTTTTAAAAAAAAAAAGATAAGAACTAAAAAAAATTACTATGCCAAACCAACAACCCCCCTCCCAAGATTTTCTTAGAGTAAATGCCAAAGCTCTTTACAAAAGTCATGCCCACTCTTTTGAAATGCCTCAATGCTTTCTTTTTATTTAAAAAGAGAGTGAGAAAAAAAAAAATAAATAAAAAAAAATAAAAAGAGAGTGAGTAAAAGAGAGAGAGCAAGAGCACTGAATTACAGTCTGGAAACCAAGCCCATGAGAGCATGGTTCAACAAAGGTTCAGAATCCAAAAGTTATGTTCTAAAAATCAGGAAACTTGCAATAAATAAAAGAACTTGGGCCCAGCTATTTCATGCAAATTGTAATAAACATATGGAACACATTTATTCAGAAAGAGGCTTAAGCTAAGGGTTTAAAGGAATACAAGAGGCATCTGGCCCCACTGCTAAAAAAGGAGTGATCTTTGAGGAGATTTCATGCAACAGTGTAGCAGTAAGGCCAGTCCAACAAAACAGTCACATTGGGTCAGAAATATTTTCTGCATGTAAAATTATCATTTTTCAAACATCCTCTCAATAGAAAATGACTATGATTAATTCAGGAAAAGTAAAATAAATCTTGACTGGAAAACACCTGTGAGTCTTATTATTTTATTAAGTCACCTACACAATTTCAAGAGACACGGTTTTGTGCATCACAAAGAGTTAAAGACCGCCGGCTTTTAAGCACATGCATTTGAAATATACCTGAAATTATACAACTTGTACTTCTTACTATCACATAAATGCACAATTGGTACTTAATTTGGACCAAAGTCACTGTTTGAGCCACCCTGTCTTGTAAACAAATACTATATGCTTACCATAGATTTTCTAAGCAGTTGAATACTTTAAAAGTAGATAGACTATTTTCTTTTGGCATTTGTGGCCAAAAAACATATTTTTTCCTATCAGTCTAAGAAGATAAATTTCATGTTCTATCATACTCTATCAGGACTTCCTCTGTGGCTCTTACTTGCTGATAAATAAGCTCAATTCAGAATAAGAGAAGTCTAAGTTGTGTAAAACTTTGTTTCTTCCATATAGTATTTTCCCATATACTAAAAAGTCTCTAGTATCAGACCACCTACAGACTCAAAATAAAGGAAACTCTCTGGCACAATTATGACTCTGCTGTTTAACCAAAGACCACAGAGGGAATGTGAAACAAAAGAGGGAGAGAGAGAATGTAAAAGTTTAAGTCTTAGGCCCACAGATAGGGGCTCAATGAGAAAAATAAATAATGGGGTAGAAAATGAAATGTGTTTTCGTTAGAGTTGACCCCATATAGCCCAGAACAGAGGATATTTGCATAAAAATTATTTGTCAAAATTGTTGTTAATTACATAGCTCTTGCTGATGTCATTTCTTCTGCCTAGACAAAAAATAAATAAATAAATCCTCCTCAGTCTTCAAATACCCCAAATCCTACCAGTTATTCAAAGCTAAATTCACATATCATCCTGTCCATGAAAATCTGCCTGGATCACCCGCAGCCAGGATGGATTTCTATGACTCCACTCCCAGGCTGAGATGACTCCAGTATCTCTTAGCTTCCTTGTTAGACTAGGCTCCTGTAGGACCAAATTAACTGCGCTTAGCCTACCTATGTCCTCAAAGTACATTAAACTGCAGGTCAGAAGCATTTATGGGCTCATGAAATACGTGGTGACTGACTGACTGACTGACTACCGTTCACCTTTTCTCAATCAGAAAATAAGATGCTGATAAATGAAGGTCAAGGTCACATGACATGCATGCAGTTGACCCAGGACACTGGACTGACACCCAGCAGAATGCAATTCAGCCACAGGAACAGACTCTGTCCCTCCAACTTCAGATATAAGGCTCTCAGAAAAGCCCTCGATGAATATGGAATCTATATATTTCAGTCCTTTAGAAAAGGGATGTGAGATCCTGAGAAGGTACTGGCTCGTCAGGTTTGCAGAAGATAGAATGCGTCCAGGTCCTGGAAGGGGCTGGGGTAATCTTTCTGCATTGAAGAGCAGTCTATCTGACACTGAGACCATCAGTTTACATGTACTGAACACAGGGCAGAACCAACAGTCTGTGAAAAAGCAGACATTCTGTTTCATACAGCAGCAGCAGTACGGGGGCCCATAAGCAGCAGGAAGTGAGCAAGGGACCTGTTTTTTTAAAGAGGAAAAATAAACTCCCATGTTAAGAAAGGCAACTTTTTCCCTTACTTTGGAAGGACCACGATAAGAACAACAAAAACCCAGTGGGCCCTCACATATGGTTTTCTGATTGCCTTTCAACCAGATGGGAACATCAGCATGATGGCATGGCCTCCCATATCTTCTAAGCCCAAAGGATATTTTAAAAAACACAATTACGTGAGCAATGTTAATCCACTTCTCGATGATCTTGGCTCTCTGCTGAGTCTTGAGTTCTTTACCCCCCAGGATGGTGCTGACCACACACTTGGTGAGGGTATTAAACTGGGAGATGGTGGCACGGATCGTAGGAGCCAAGTGTTTGTTCTCCTTCTTATCCCTTCGAGACCAAATACAGCCCAGGCAGTGGTGAGGCACGACTTTCTTAAATAGTTGCTAGAAGAAGAGAGGAATTGACTTTAAGGACAATGCACACATTTCATAGGGCAAAGCATGTCATCTACTGTAACTTGGTATTTTGTGAATGGACAAATCACTCGTTTCTACTTGATTTGCCTCATGGTGTCCATTTCAACAGACAAAAGTAAATAATTAATATATTAACTGATCAGAAAAGCCCACATGTTCTTTCTAAATCTGCTCAACTGAACACACGGTACACGATGACCAACAGAAAATTTAAATGACCAAAAACATTTGGACTTCTCTGTCTTGGAATAAAATCCAGGTAAAAATCTACTTCTGACCAAGAAGTGGTTAAGATTACTTTGACTTCAAAATCATATCCATGGTACATTCTGGACACTCACAATCATGAACTGTGTATAATGAATATGAATGGCTACCTGAAAAATGACTCACAGAGTGACACTCATCAAGTTCATTATTTCCCATCGTTTAAAGTGAAGAAAGTGAGAAACAAACGAAAGGAAAAACTATTCAGTGTCACACAGGAAAAGGAGGAAAGAGGGATCTGAAGCCTGATTTCCAGGTCTTTGGGTTGGGAAGATCCACTGGAGAAGGGATAGGCTACCCACTCCAGTATTCTTGGGCTTTCCTTGTGGCTCAGCTGGTAAAGAATCCACCTGCAATGTGGGAGACCTGGATTCGATCCCTGGGTTGGGAAGATCCCCTGGAGAAGGGAAAGGCTACCCAGTCCAGTGTTCTGGCCTGGAGAATTCGCAGTCCACGGGGCTTCAAAGAGTCTGACACAACTGAGCAAATTTTACTTTCACTTTTTTCTTTTCCAGGTTTTTGCCTAAAAGTCATAGCCAATGAAGTTTTCCATCGTTCTCTTACACTACTGGTTTTTGAAACAACAACAAAGTTGTTGAACTAATCTGATTCTCGTTTGTACAACAATTCGATACAAGATGTGAGAGGGTTTGTGTAAAAGCAAATGTGCCAGCATTTGCTTTATAAAGTCCATCTGGGCTGGTGCACTGGGAAGACCCAGAGGGATGGGATGGAGAGGGAGGTGGGAGGGGGGATCGGGATGGGGAACACATGTAAATCCATGGTTGATTCATGTCAATGTATGGCAAAAAACACTACAATAAAAAAAAAAAAAAAAGTCCATCTGATTTACTTCTGAGAGTAGAGTTTATTTGCATGCTAAATAGGTGGACACTCACAGCCACTTTCTACGCTGCTTCCTCCAAAGTGGTAAGAGTGGAAGAGCTGAAACCACTGAGATCCCTGATAATGGCCCTCTTTTCTTTAACCAGCTAACACTGAGCTATGAAATGTGACTAATGAAACCAAATATGTACAGCTAACAAAAATACTCAGACTTCGAAAGACCAGGAAGCACATGTGGAAACGAGCTGCCAGATAGAGTTGCATGTGGATTCAGTGAATTTATTTTGTCCTAACTTATACTTTGACCCCTTTACAATCCTCCAAATAAACAGTTCAGATCTTGAAGTATGTATGAGTCTAAAGGGAGAGAAACACCCATGGAACAGGATAGATTTTGTTTCCCTAGGATTAGAATTCTCCTTTCCCTCTGGGTGTGGAGCGCCGAGTGAAAAACGCCTTCACCCAGAATTGTAAGAAGAGCTGAGGCCTGAATTATTCAGATGATGGATTCAAATCACATCTTCCCTCTGCATTTACTGGCACAGCCTCTCTTGGGGATTTGAAAAGACTTAACTCACATGACCCTACTGCCCTCCCAGGGGCCACCAGTCCTGTCACTGCCCACGTTTTAAGCAGAAGCACGTCAAAGGCACAAAGAGAAGACGTACTGCATCCATATAGGTCAGCTGCTCAGCCACGAGATCTTCTGAGAAGCACGTGAACTCCGCAGACCCGCCGCCCTCCAGTTCCTCTTCCTCTTCCAGGCTGAAGGAGATGCTGTTGGGAAACCCATCTGTTCACAGGTGGGGGAAAAATAATCAGTAGTCTGGTGCCGCTGTATATGACCTTCTTTACAGAGTCAAAAATGGACTTATTTAATTAGGAAGAAGGGGGCTGACCCTTAGAAAACTCACAGGGAGAGAACAGCGAGCATAATAAATGGAGTGAAATGAAGGTCTTCCCCCTCTCGGCTTGTCCCTAGAGGTTTTACTGAGTCCAGAGGCCCCATGTTGTCACTCTGACAAACCACAGGATCTTTAGTCAAGGACAAAGTAGAACAAAGGCTAGAAAAAGCAAAGTGGGGCTACATTCAGGGGTCCCCCTCTCAATTTAGGCACCCTCAAATCCCTCTGATCAGCTCAAGCATTAATCCAACTATTTCCTAAACCCCATCTATGCATTTCTTAATTACTGGGCCAGTAATTATCAGAAGCCTGGAAGGAAAGGGCATGAAGCAAGACAGGCTCTGGGGAGTAGAATAAGCCATTCTGGTGTCAGAAATACTGATGAAGTCCTCAGAACTCTCAAGAAGTCCTCAGAATTCTCAGAACATTAAGAGTAGCTTTCAACTTCTACCTAAAATTAAGTATGCACATCTGTTCTCTATGCCTGCAACTCTATTCCTGCCCTGCAAATAGGCTTATCAGTACCATTTTTTCTAGATTTCATGTATATGCATTAATATGTGATATTTGCTTTTCTCTTTCTTACTTCACTCCGTATGACAAGCTCTACATTCATCCACCTCACTACAACCGACTCAGTTTGGTTCCTTTTTATTGCTGAGTAATGGAACAGAGATGCAGACGTAGAGAATGGACGTCTGGACAGAGTGGGGTAAGGAAAGAGTGGGACAAATTGAAAGAGCAGCACTGACGTATATACACTACCATGTGTAAAATAGCTCGTGGGAAGCTGCCGTATAACACAGGGAGCTCAGCTCTGTGATGACCTAGAGAGGGGTGGGATGGTGGGGGTGGGGTGGTAGGGAGGCTCAAAAGGGAGGTGTTACATGTACACACATAGCTGATTCATATTGACGTGCAACAGAAACGAACACAACATTGTAAAGCAATTATCCTCCAATAAAAAATAAAGAATGCATGAAGCAGTAAAATAGCCTTAAACTAAACTCACCTGAGTCTTATTAGACATAAGATCATCAAATTACAATTTGATATAACAAAGACCTATTACAAATTAATAGGACACAGACTGAAGAAGCAAAAAAAAAAAAAAAAAAAAATCACTACCTAGGACTCCAAAAGCATAAGCACTCAGCACATGGAGCAGGACCTTGGGTCTCTACTGTCAAAGACTATGCAATTGCAAGAAGTTTACCTTGAGCCTCTCGCCTCCCATCCTGGAAACCTTCCCCAATTCCTGAATTGTTTCCCAACCACGTTCCCTGTTCTCCTGCCTGGCAGATCTGTTCTCAATAGGAAAAATCTAGTTGCATACACATATCTTAGCAGATGTTTAAATCAGGGTGTTACTACTCCCCCAGGATGTTTACAATGTAAGCCTTTGCAAAATAAAAGACTTTAGACATGTTGGATCAAATTGGGGTGGTCTTTTCTTAGTTTCCTTGGCTTCCCTGGTGGCTCAGACGATAAAGAATCTGCCTGCAATGAGGGAGACCCGGGTTCAATCCCTGGGTCGGGAAGATCCCCTGAAGAAGGGGGATTGGCAACCCACTCCAGTATTCTTGCCTGGGAAATCCCATGGACAGAGGAGCCTGGAGGGCTACAGTCCACGGGGTCGCAAAGAGTCAGACATGACTGAGTGACTAACACGTTCACTTTCTTAGTTTCCTAGGGGTAAGGGAGCGCTCAGTGGATCCTGCATCACTGCCCCTCTCAGAGAACCACATGGGAATCTGCCAACTTTGATGACAGGTATGGTGAATCAAGCGGTAAAGAATCTGCCTGCAATGCAGGAGACATGGGTCTGATCCCGCAGATTGGGAAGATTTCCTGGAGAAAGAAATGGCAACCCACTTCAGCACTCTTGCCTGGGAAATCCCATGGACAGAGGAACCTGGCAGGCTACAGTCCATGGGGTTGCAAAAGAGTCAGACACAACTGAGTGACTAAACAACAACAAGAGGATTTAAGGCTGGCTGCCTCACCCTGGAGCTGAAGGTACCAATGTGAACGAGGCTAGTTACAAGGCGAGTAGGCGGGGAAGCAGGAGGGGACCTCTGCCTGCCCCTGGAGGCTGGAATACAAACAGGCATGAGCTAAAGAAAGCTAACACCCCATGATTTCACCACTTTTCCTCCACACAACTCTGGCCCTCTCTCATTGGGTGGAGGAATAAGACATCTGAATTCCCAAAGGTTCAGAATGGGCCTCTCAATCCTCTTGCTAACCACTGGATACAAATCTGCATTGCTGGTCAACAATGCAGAGGCTGGCCAACTTCAGGCAAGGAGTAAATGTGCTAAGGCGTGATCTTCTCATTCATCCAACACTCACAGCAGCCTGTTACGTGCCCTGGATCAACGCTGCTGTGCCTGAAGGTTACAAGGTCCTTTCTCTCCGGGGTCTCCTCCATGCTCTCACTGTCTCTGCTTCTGATTCTTTTCCAGGGGTAAGCAGGCAAAAACTTGAAGCAAAATTTTCACTTTTGAAAAACATGCAGGAGAGCTTGTTTGCTTTTGCCGGCATGAAATTGGATAAAATGAAGCATATGGGAACTGAGCTCCTAAAACTCTTTTACGGTAATGATTCCTGTACTTAATAAACAGACGGTTCAGAGAGTTCTTGATTAAAAATTCACTCCTGGGATTGCCTAAAAGCCTTTCTAATGTCAGGCAAACTCACTCTCCCCTGCCTCAGCCTGCCAAAGGAGCTGGCCTTCCAGCGCCCATTAAAAACAATGAACCACTGGTCCCACCAGTTCCCCAATTAGGCTGGGAACCAGGGGCAGCCCCCGTGGGGACAGCTGGGCGCTAACAGAGTATGCACCCCTGCACGCAGGCAGAAGGGGAGGTCCTGAGGGGAGCAGAGCTCCCACAGCTGGAGGGGCGCCCCTGGTATTCAAACATTCCCAGCAGATGAAGTCATCTGAGATACAGAGGACTTGGCAGTCAGCTTCCAATGATGCAATGGCATTTTTCCCCTCCCTGGTCCCCTGTCCATTAAAAAAAAAAAGTCAACAGGTCCTGTTTGGAATTTTAAGGCTGTTTTTCTTGGCACTGATGCAGCTTCCCTTATCGGTGTTGAGGAACCGTTTCCTTTCCCTCACTGAGGAAATCAGGCGTCACTTCAGGGAAATGCCTGTCAGAAGCTCCAAGTGGGTCAGCCGCCACGGCAACCATCGCCATGCAGCCAGTGAGGGGACAAAACGTCACCGCTTGGAAGCCTGTCCTAACCTCTTTCTGACTTTCTTCAAAGCCTGATGGTTCCAAGCAGCCCAGATCCTGCAGTGGTGGCCTTTGCTCTGTCCTTGAAAATAGGCAGTCAGTTCCTCAGATAGGAAAAAAACAGCCACAGAGGCTTCCTTTGGGAGAGTCCATTGGAGATGCGAGATCTGCGTCAGGCAGGGGACAGAGAGCAGGAATATTTCCAGCTGAAGGAGAAACATCTTTTCTGGGCTTCCCAAGCTTTTGTGAGGGCAGGGGCAGGACTGGATTTAATTCCCTGCCTGCTGAATGGGGGTGGTTGTCTGTGATGGGTTTTCATTTGACAGAAGGAGGAACCGATCAGGCAGATAATGAAGAACGAATTCAAGTTCAGCATACTGTGCAATGACAAGGAAAGGCAAAAGATCATCAAGGAGATCGTCCTCTGTATGGTAGTAAAAGGAACCCTGGGAAATCACTTCACCTCCCAGAGTCACTGTTTCCTCAGCCATAAAATGAGGGAGTCAGACTAGGTGGTCTTGAATATCCCCTTCTCTGCTCTAAAATTCTATAGGGTTAGCCATGCAGTTGTGTCTGACACTTTGTGACTCCATGGACTTGTAGACCCACCAGGCTCCTCCGTTCATGGAATTCTCCAGACAAGAATACTGGAGTGGGTTGACATTCCCTTCTCCAGGGGGATTCCGTTCTCCAGCTCTATACAGTCTATAGTTGGGACTTCAATAACCTTAAGAATTTTACACGGGCCACCCATCCCTTGTCAGCTTGTCCGGAGGGAAACCAAGGCCTCCGACCCAACAAGTAGGGAGAGTATTTTGTCGTTGTGGGAGGTTTGCAGGATCAGGATCTAGCTTCTGCCCTGGAATCAAACGAGTACTCACTGTCGGTTTCTACTTCTTGCTTGTGAAACTGCTCAAGAAGATTTTGTGCTCTTCTCTCTGGGTCAGAGCCTGGCATCATCTGCTTGAGATAATCCAGCAGTTTCTGTAAACAGGGGAAGTCAGGGGGCTCTCGGAAGTCCTCTGCACATTGGTCAAGCCAGGCCCTCAGGATGGACGCGATTGCACTGGGGAAAGAGAAACAGAGGGTCACTGCACCCACTGGCTGTGGAGACTCAACGCCAGCCCTGGCCACCAGAGTCCGCCCCGGCCAGGCCTCAGGAAAACGTGGGCCGCTGATCAAAGGACAGTTCACCTCAAAGTTTCCACCAGTGTCAGTGACGTTAAAGCATTTGAAAACAGCCTGACTACCTTTCATTATTTTAAGTGATGGTTGGGGAGCAAGGGCAAAGATTGGCAAGTTTAAAAAAAAAGAAAAAAAAACAGGATCATAAATTTGGAAAAACCTATACAGGGCAAAAAAAAAAAAAAAAAAAGAAAAAAAGACACACAGGAGAATATTGAGTCAGCCCTGAAGCAACTTCAAAGTAATCCTGTATACAACAAGATTAAGTGCTTCCAATTCTGGATTCACTCAAGTCAGAGACCACAAGATCTACTGTGCTAACATTGTAGGAAGTAACTGACTGACGGTAGGCCAGAAATCTGATGAAAGGAAGGCCTCAGGTTTAGGAAAGATAAATGTGCATATTTAATTTTACGAAGATCACCACGGCTTCGGCAAAGCACCAAAAATGCCCTCACAACATTATCCTTTCGCTTTTCAAATGACCAGAGACAACGTGTTTCAAGTGGGAGAAACAGTATGAGCAGCAGAGTGAGGCAGAGGAAAAGGTAAAGGAGAAATACTTGATAAGCAAGGCCATTCATTGTGAAGGGGACCTCCTCTGGTGGCCCAGCGGAGTCCACCTAGGGTGAAACAAGGACCAGGGCCCCAAAAAAGAGTCATTTTGGGGGGGTTCTGTTCCCTCTAGACATGTTACTGATTACACGAGCTTATTTTCTTTACAGGGACTTCCCAGGTGGCCAGTGGTAAAGAATCCACCTGCCAATGCAGAAGACCTGGGTTTGAACCCTGGGTCAGGAAGATCCCCTGGAGGAAGAAATGGCAACCACTCTAGTATTCTTGCCTGGGAAATCCCATAGACAGAGGAGTCTGGTGGGCTATAGTCCATGGGGTCACAAAGAGTCAGACACAACTGAGTGATTAAAACAACCACAACGTTCTCAAGGTAGGTGAAGATAAAATGACCTGGTGACTATGAAGTCACTTGTGCATATGAATCGCTTCAGTCGTGTCCAACTCTTTGCGACCCCATAGACTGTTGCCCACCAGAATTCTCTGTCCATGGAATTCTCCAGGCAAGAATACTGGAGTGGATTGCCATTCCCTTCTTCAGAGGATCTTTCTGACCCAGAGATGGAACCCTGGTCTCCTGCATCGCGGCAGACTCTTTACCATTTGAGCTACAGGGAAGTCCTTGAGGTAGGGGTAGGGGTTTTTTCCAAATTTTAAAATTATCATCTAATTATACTTCAAATTGCTTGCTTGGTCAACAAACTGTAAAGAAACTAAAAGACATTATGCTCCATATATACGAAACTGCAGGCTGGGCTTTCACAGGTGTGTCTAAATTTCACAAGTCTCAATTTCACAGTAGAGACCTGGACAACGATCAAGGCATAAATGCAACTAAAGACAATTTAATGCTTAACTTTTGGAACTGAAGTACAAACCCAGAAGAAAAATAAATTAACTCTTTTCACTGATGTGGAGACCACTGTTTTACTAATAGGGACATGAAGACTATAATCACATAGTAACAGAAGAAATAAATGGCAGAGAACCATTAAAGTTGGCATTTCAAACATTAGAAATAATTTAATATTTTCTAAATCTTTAGTCCAGATTGAATGAAAAGAGAAACAGAAGTTTAATTCCCTTGCAAAAAGCTAGAAGAAATTAATCTGGCATCTGGGGCTAACTGAAAGCACAAGTAAATTGAAATTAATGAGCTAGTAGCCAGTGAACCTTCCATATTTGGTTTCTTGTTATCAATACATTATGTTGTGTATGAATGCTGAGTCCCTCTGAATTCATATGCTGAAGCCCTAACTCCCCTGGTCAAAAGTGACAGACTTCAGTTTTTTTAAGCCCACACACAGCACATGGTATTTCTCCTTTCTTCACCAAAACCAAGTATCATGAACTGAAGAGGAAAATGCTGAAGCAGCATTCTAATATTTCATTTTTATAAGGAAGATGACTTTTTCTATGAATAATTTCCCTTCTTTGCTGATAAGCAATGAGCCCAGAGTTGGGGTAGCCACACAGGTGGGGTGACAGCCAGAATCTAGGAAAACCTGATGCTTGCGTCCTTTATATTGACTCTCACAGAACACTTCTGCACTTCACAAAAGAAGGGTGGTTTAACTGAATTAGTACCACAACTCACTATTCTTTAATATGTCGGTGAGAAAATACTCTTTCAATGACACTGATGAAAAACAGACACGGAAGAATGATAATCCACATTCACACAATTAAAAATCAAAACCAGCATCCAACCAAGAGTGAGACCAGCAACTCAGGGACCCTCAGAGGTTCATATCCTAAAAGAAAACCAAGGCAGAAATGCAAAATTTCAGAAAAAGACAGACATTAAAGATAACAATATGTCATTAACTTCTATACCCATCATAATTGTTAGTTTTAAAGTTACAAGACTGATTACTTATTGGAAAAATATTATTAATGTGTTTAAACTAAAATAACAAAATATCTACCCCCTTTCATCCTAATCCTATCCTATTCTTATGACTTTATGTTAATAGTTGGAGTATATCTTTCTAAGCTTTTCTATGTATATGTATACATATATTTAAATAGATGAAATATGTATAAACCATGGATTTTTTTCCCACAAATACTACGTCTATATATACACACACCTCTCTATCCACTGCCTCCAGCTCTCACTGTTTCTCAGGGTTACACAGTGCCCGCTGCATGCACACGCCATAATTAATATAGGTATTCTACTAGTGCACGGGTAGTTAAGTTAATGCTCAGTTCAGTTCAGTCGCTCAGTCATGTCTGACTCTTTGCGACCCCATGGACTGCAGCACACCAGGCCTCCCTGGCCATCACCAACTCATGTCCACTAAGTCAGTGATGCCATCCAACCATCTCATCCTCTGTCATCCCCTTCTCCTCATGCCTTCAGTCTTTCCCAGGATCAGGTTCTTTTCCAATGAGTCAGTTCTTCGCATCAGGTGGCCAAAGTATTGGAGTTTCAACTTCAGCATCAGTCCTTCCAATGAACATTCAGAACTGATTTCCTTTAGGATACACTGGTTGGATCTCCTTGCAGTCCAAGGGACTCTCAAGAGTCTTCTCCAACACCACAGTTCAAAACCATCAATTCTTTGGCTCTCAGCTTTCTCTATGGTCCAATTCTCATATCCATACATGACTACTGAAAAAACCATAGCTTTGACTAGATGGACTTTTGTCAGCAAACTAATGTCTCTGCCTTTTAATATGCTGTCTAGGTTGGTCATAATTTTCTTCCAAGGAGCAAGCATCTTTCAATTTCATGGTTGCAATCACCATCTGCAGTGATTTTGGAGCCCAAAAAAATAAAGTCTGATACTGTTTCCATTGTTTCCCCATCTATTTGCCATGAAGTGATTGGACCAGATGCCATGATCTTAGTTTTCTGAATGTTGGGCTTTAAGCCAACTTTTTCACTCTCTTCTTTCACTTTCATCAAAAGGCTCTTCAGTTCCTCTTTGCTTTCTGCCATAAGGGTGCTTTCATCTGCATATCTGAAGTTACTGATATTTCTCCCACCAATGTTGATTCCAGCCCAGCATTTCACATGATGTACTCTGCATATAAGTTAAATAAGTAAGGTAACTATATACAGCCTTAACGTACTCCTTTCCCGATTTGGAACCAGTCCATTGTTCCATGTCCAGTTCTAACTGTTGCTTCTTGACCTGCATACAGATTTCTCAGGAGGCAGGTCAGGTGGTCTGGTATTCCCATTTCTTGAAGAATTTTCCAGTTTGTTGTGATCCACACTTCAAAGTTATTGTTAGGTTATTGATAGTCAAAGTTATTGTTAGGTTCTCACAATTACAACTAAAAAAATGCAAATCCGTGTTTACACGCCTGTGTACTTGTGTATTCCTATACGGCACATTATATAGAACTTACTCCCATAGCAAGTTGTAGCCCTGGAAGGTTTGGCCAAGTTCTCAAGAAGGACCCTAATCCACACTGGACTTGCCTTTAGATGTATGTTTTCATCCTTCTCAGACTGGTATTTTCTACTAACTCTGGTAATCTACTCATTTCACCCTTTGTGACAGTACCCTGCCCACAGTTTAGCCCAAGAAGGCTTTGAAAGTTCACTGCCAACCCAGATACTGAATCAGCTAGAAAAAGCATTTTCACGCAGATGAGAAAAGAAGGCGGAGGAGGAAGGAGAGAGGGACACAGACAGCACGGTACAATGCAAAGCGGACCCCTGCCCTCCTATCAGCAGAGCGTCTATCAGCATCCCGGGGAGGCAGGCTCATCTGGACAGGCCTGCGCAGGAGCCCAAAGCTCACAGCAACCTTATGTTTGCCAGTCCTGGGGAGAAGCTCTCTCTTCTTGATAGACTAAGAAGCAGGTAAAATGTGAAACTTTGAAAATTTCAAAAAGGAACACACCATCACAATATCATGACAGAGACCACAGGGTTACTGGCCAATGGCTTTTCCACCTTACCTTTCCTGGCTCTACTCCTAAGATCTAATGTGCATTCTAACCAGAACTGGTTAGTTGGAAAGATGTAGAGAACCTTGATAATAAAGAGAAGCCCTGGTTAAAAGTCAAAAACTTACAGGAAAGGTGTGACGATTAAACTAGAGAGGTTACTTGGCTCTGGACACAGAATGTGAGATTCAAGAAGAAAAACCTGGTTCCCACCCTCACTGTGCCACCTATGAACAACAGGAGCTGGACCAGTCATCACTTAGCTCCATTCACCCTTACCTGGAGGAGGGACAATAACACCTGCCATCATCAACCTGACACTGATTGGCTGAGTTTCAAATGACATAATGCCAATACAGATACTGAGATATCTGGAGAGAAACATGACTGTTTGCAGTCTTAAGACTACTAACCATAAGTCACAAAAGGGAGGGATTAAGGAAGGTATGGCTCAATGAAAATCAATCAGTGCTCATGGAAAGAACTCAAAAAAGTTGCCACACAAAACAGAAAGTGTGACACGGGATCCAAACCATACTTCTACAACACTTGTGGCTCCAGGTCTGCTGAAAGAATCACTCTGAGCAACTACCACACACATGCACGCACATGCGTGTGTACACACACAGGCACACACACACCCCTGAGGCATCCTCCTCAGGACAGACCAATTCAGGAACATAACGCATAACACAATCTCCAACAGGGGTCCCCAATCAAGATCTAATGCCCGATGATCTGAGGGGGAGCTGATGTAATAATAATAGAAGTAGAGAGCACAATAAATGTAACATGCTTGAATTATACCGAAACCACCCCCCTCCTCCCCTGTTCAGGGAGAAATTGTTTTCCACAAAACTGGTCCCTGGTGCCAAAAAGGTTAGGAACCACTGATCTACAAGACATGTTTCTTCAGTGATCTGTGAAGACTGAAGAAGCAAATTCTGAAGCCAAATGGAAAGACCATGACATGACCTAAACTCAGTAAAAGAGAAAAGCCAGCACAAGACTTTCTTTTCCAAAGTAGTCTTGGTAGGTACAGAGCAAAGTTCCTCAGGCCCAAGGGAAAGTGTGTGTCTGATTAAGAAGGATGGGGTTGGGGGTGGGAAGGGTCCAAATCTGATGGCAGAGCAGACAACCAGGATCGCTTTCTCTACCTCAGGCATTCTTGGCAAGAAGCAAATCCTTGTAGTATGTGAACTTTTTCCAACCTACAATGGTCCGCAGGGTAGGAAGTCATGCCCAGGCCTGGAGGCGGCTTCTAAGACTTTTACTTCTAATGAAAGTAAAAATTTCCCTCGGGAAAATGAATTCACTAATCCAACTAATATCTGTCGACTACCCTTTATTTTCCATATTCACAAAAACTATTCACGTAATGAATGTCACAATAGAGGAGTCGAGGACATTTGCCTTTAGAGAACGTGAACGTGGTCAGGGCTCCAGGGGGTGTCTTCCTGAGTAAATGATGTTAAAAGACCTTAAGGACAGGGAGGATTAGCAGGGTGAAGGCTCTGGGGTAATAGCATAGGCAAAGGTCCTGAGGTGAGAGAATGCAAAACACTTCTAAGAGTCATAAGGAAGGTCTGTTTAAAGAACAGGGAAAGAGGGGAGAAAGGGAGCATGATGAGGTTTGCTATACTCATTCAGTTTCTTAGCCAAATAGAAATCACACTTAATAATAGTTGACTGGAAGACACTGGACAAACGTCTTAGGTGAGAGGTATAAGGAAATAGTACAAAACTTCTAATCACTCTCAGGGACCTTCAGGTATGCAATGCAGAATAAGAGGGCTGGCCGGGGTGAGCATGGCTGCTATTATGCTCAAACCACAGATTTTTAATGCATATGGGGATTTTAAGGTAAATGCATTAAATCATTTTAAAATCCCATAGGTAGTAAAGTACTCTAGAATTGGCAAAAGGTTTAATGAAAAAAACTTCTAGGCATGAAGTCATTGCTCCCATGATGTGAAACTTCCAAGTCAAGAAATAGGATTATTATGACAAAAAGAATAACTCTGGCCATTTAGAGTTGCTTTCTCTCCCCAGAAATCGAGGTGAGATAATAATTTATTGCTACTTAATCATCAGCAGAAAATAAGACATGGAAACATTTTTTAAAAGCAGCAAAACATTTTTCTATTTTAGGATATTCTCCAAGAGCTGGATCTTTCCCTAATATAGGTAACAAAAAGGTAAAAAGATCCGTGCAGAGGGTGGCCTCTGAAGCAGCGGAGCATGGGACTTGCCAGCCCCTTCGGGTGGGAGCAAATGCATTCTGCCTGCCAGGGAAGGAAAGCCAAGTAACCCTGACACTGACCCTGAGCTGGACCCTCCACCTGGCTCTCCCGGTCACAAAACAGTTTTCTTCTGTTTCCGGGAAGGCTGCCAGTTAGAGTCTGCCTCTGAGACCCCTAGCTAGATGGTTTTGCTGATGACAAAGAACAAAGGAAGGTGCAGAGAGGTTTTGTTTTTGTTTCCCCCCCCCCCCCATTTTTGCCTGAAAAAGCACATAAAGGACGGAAAGATTATCTGGACTCACCAAGGTAATCTTGCAATGCTTTCTTGTACATTTTTCGTACATTTTGGTACTAGTGGTGAGCAGGGATTAGAACCCTGGGAGGGAAAGTGAAAGAGAACTTAAGAGAGACCTGGGGAAACAAATGTAAACAAAGACAGTCAGGGCTAAGCACCTGAAGGCAACAGAGGGCGGAAAAGACAGTGAGGGGCCATGGGGCAGTTAAAGAAGAGAAGAGGCTCCAGGGCAAGAAGGAAGAAGAAAAGGATTGTGACAGAAAAGACACACAGAGTAAATATGGGTGGGAAAGTAGGAGGAGATGAGCTCAAAACCAGTAACTCAAAATCAAGTGTTTACACACCTGTGTTTCGTTCGCAAACTACACGTACAGCCTGGCATCTGAAGGCAAATCTGCAGAAATTGGAGAGCAGTGCAGAGACTTACCCCAATATCACCAAACCTTCCTCAGTACATCAGTGACTGCACTCTGTCAGACAAAACGAAGAAGTCTCCTAAACGCCTATATTTCATGAGCAGTTTTGCCAACGCGGCTAAACACACTCTCCAGAAGTCAGACTGACCCACTGGTTAGACTAACCTAACCTCATTATGCCTCAGGTTCCTCATCTGTAAAGTAGATGTAATAACAGATCCCTCCTCACAGAGCGAGGCCTACAAGAGATAACACATATGAAGGACTCAGAACAGTCCCTAGGGCAGAGTGAGTGCTCAAAACCATGAGCTATTTCTATTATTTTAAAAAAGAAGAATTGCAGTCTGTAAGATCAAGGACTAAAGGCAAAAGGAGCTGCACATAATCACTGGGTTCTAGCTGAGAAGTTGTTTTCCTCAGGGGTGAGTTAATGATTCTGACAGAGCTATACACATACTGTGGAACTGAATAAGTAAATGCAAAGCGGGTAGAAGCCAGCTTTCTCACTGCTGGAGAGGAAACTTACAAATAAGCCAGGGGAGGGGGCTAGAACGGTCCATGTGGTAAGGATTAGAGCTGAACACATCAGTAAGAATTCATGTTTAACGTAATGTATTAATGGTTATACATAAGGATACATACAGACATATATAGTCACATAATTAATATACACATACATTTCCTAGCCATGTCAGCTGAGAGGGCCTAAAAGAAATGACACCCCAGGAGCAATGAGCACACCTCAGACCCAGAGCTTTGTTTCTGGTATCATTCTCCAATAAAAAATAAAACAGGTTTCCTTGAAGAAACGACTGATTCTAAGACTGGGATGGGAAATATACAAAGTGAGTCCAGAACATCTTACAAGATGGGCTCAGACAAACACAACACTGGGGGCGTGTGAAAGGGACACAGGAGTCAAACAGAAGAGCTCCAAATGATCAAAGCTGAAACAATCTGAGCAACAAAATACAAAAAGTAGCGCTGTGTTGTATCCCACAGTATAAATGAATATCCACAAGTCTATGCTGGTGTAAACAAAAGACTGAATAAATTAATAAAGTGAAAGTCACTCAATTGTGCCCGACTCTCTGTAACCCCACAGACTATGGAAAAGTGGAATTCTCCAGGCCAGAATACTGGAGTGGGTTGCCATGCCCTCCTCCAGGGGATCTTCCCAACCCAGAGATTGAACTCAGGTCTCCCACACTGCAGGCAGATTCTTTACCAGCTGAGCCACCAGGAAAAGCCCAAAAATATTGGAGTAGGTAGCCTATCCCTTCTGTAGCAGATTTTCATGACCCAGGAATCAAACTGGGGTTTCTTGCACTGCAAGTGGATTCTTTACCAGCTGAGCTACCAGGGAAGTTCAAATTAATAAATGGAGAAGACAAATCTCGCATGCAGAAGAATTTGGTGATTGGTTGTATCTCTTTCTAATAATGATGGCCAGAATTCACTGGCTGCTTCCTGGGAAGAGTTCCTGTGTTAAGTACTCTGTATCCTTTCAATATCCTCCTAGTTGCTCCATGTGTTGTTCCTGTTTTACAGGAACAAATTCCCATCCAAATAAGGTGGGTAAATACTCCACCCTAAAAGAGGGGAGCAAAACAAAAGGGTTGTGCATAATGAATTCTTTCCAACCAATATAGAATGGAAAACAAGGGGGAAGAAAAAGACATTTGCCATGAGATACCTGAAAAATAACTACTTCATCCAGATGAGCAAGAACAACATCAACCACTATAAATCACTCTGATAGTATGTAATGAGAATGGTATTTTATCTCTTGTGACATTTCTCTCAAAACCTCATAAATTCAGTCTAACTAGGAGGGAAAATGTCAATCTAACTACAAGAAAAATTCTAACAAAGAGGTGCCATGTGTGTGCGCACTCCATTGTGTTCAACTCTTTGTGTCCCCACGAGCTGTAACCCACCAGGTTCCTCCATCTGTGGGATTTCCCAAGCATCAATGCTGGAGTGGGGTGCCATTCCCTTCTCCAGGGGATCTTCACAACCCAGGAATTGAACCTGAGTCTCGTGTGTCTCTTGCATTGGCAGGCAGATTCTTTACCACTGGCACCACCCGGGAAGCACAATAAAGGGGTATCCTAAAATATACCTGACCAGTACTCCTCAAACCTATCAAGGTCACCAAAAGCAAGAAAAGTCAAAAACTGTCACAGTCAATAGGAACCTAGGGAGATATTTCAACTGCAGGTAATGTGGTGTCCTGGATGGTCCTGGAATAGAATGGGGCCATTAGGTTAAAAGAAAAACAAGGAACTGTGACTAGACTATGAACTTTCATTAACAATGTGTTGGTTCAATGGTTACAACAATTGTGCATACTCATGTAAGAAGTTAATAACAAGGGGAACTGTGAGGAAGGTATATGGGAACTCTGTATTACTGGCTCAATTTCATATAAATCTAAAACTGTTTAAAACATTTAAAATGTCCAAAGGGGAGTGGGGGGAGCAAAGATGAACAAGAGGGTCCAACCTAAGTACTTAAGAGAAATAGTCTCATTCATATCACAGGGAAAGAAGTAGGGGCCACACAGTACGGAGGTTAAGGCCTGGGTTAAATCCCTCTCTCACTTATTCATTGTATGACCTTGGACATGTTCCTTAGTCCCTCAGACTCCTCATCTGTAAAACAGGAACAACACATGGAGCTACTAGGAGGATATTGAAAGGATACAGAGTACTTAACACAGGAACTATTCCTACGAAGCAGCCAATGAATTCTGGGCATTATTATTAGAAAGAGATACAGCCGATCACCAAAAATTATTTTTCGGGGACCTCAGTAACTCATTATTCTCTGATTTCTCATAGTCTGAGACCGGAATTTTTATGCTATAAATAGGCCTCTAATGAAAAAACTTGCTGAGGCCTTCTACACTTTTCACCATTAGAATGGAGTTTCCGCTGGGGATGACAGATGCTAGGATGCACCGAGAACAGGAAACAGGCACTCAGATGGAGTCCTTCTTTCCTCACATCCTGCAAACCATCTCCTTCCCCAGGAAACAAGCCTAACTTCCACATTTCTAACAGCTGTTTGGGGCCCTTGCTCGGGGTGTTCACTGAATAATAAAGCCAAGCCAAATGAGGAAATAATCCCAAATTGTACAATCTCAGAATGCTAACAAGCTAAATAAAGCATTTGTCCCAAAGGTGATGCTGTACCCTAACTCCTCGTGTACTTCTGTCTATAGCCCTTTTACTGTGACAGAGACAACTGTAATGTGTGAGAGGGGGAGGACCGGTCAGGATTCATGCACACCAGAGATTCCAACACTCTTAGAAACAGCAGCCCCGACAGCAAAATGGTGAAAAACCCAGGTCCTGGAGTCAGTTGGATCTGAGATCAAATAACAGACGTGTCATTAACTAGCTGCTTGATCTTAATCAAAGTGCCTCACTGTTCTGAAACCTCAGTTTACATACCTATAAAATCAGGACACTATCTCACAGCATGTCTGTAATAGTAAAAGAAAATACAAAATGCGGATAGCTTTGCACTAAAGCAAGCACACCTCGAACTGTAGCCAGCGGCAGTGGCCAGGCGGTGACGGTGGTGTCATCGTTTCCACCATCTCTGAGTCTGCAGGGTGACGGAGTGACAGACTCTGGTTGAGACGTTTGTTTGCCTTTCTCTGACATGTAGAGAACCTTAGGAGTTTTCTCAGGCAGCCAATTTTTCTTCTTTCTGAATCAATGATGATCAATGTTGTTTCATTCCTCCACTGTCAGAAAAGTATTAACTTCTGCTTGGGAGCCTACACTCTTCCCTTAAACACACAGTTTTGATTCAGGATTTCAGTGACTTCTAAACCTATCATTTCTAATTTTCTTTGTCCAGGGTGGATGTTTTAAAGATAATACTGGGCTCTTTTATCTGATGTACTGCACCTCCATTTCTTCTTTGGTTTTACTTTTAAAAAATATTAATTTCACATTATAGTCTTTAATTCTTCCAAGATTAGAGTTTTAAATCTTATTTTTGCTCTGTTCTTTACCCCTCTTCCTTTGCCCCATTTTTGTAACAATTACTCAGATTAATTTCAATTGGCCTGTTAGGTTAGTTGAGTTTGATGGAATGAATATTGATTGCAAACTCAATGAGAAGATCTTGTAATACTTTTCACTATAAAGTTTCCCAGGTATTAAAAGAATCACAGCTATCTTCCTAGAACTCACCTCTCTTTTCTTTTATTTCCAATATCTTAGATTGCTACTATCTATATGTAACTAAAATCTTTACCAGTAACTAAAATCTGGTGTGACTATTTACAACTTCTGGGAAAAGATTACATGAATGACAATCATATCTGAATGTGTGGAGATGAAAGTAGAATGATTTCAACCATTTAAACCATTGCTATGGTACAGAGTTTTAGGAAATAAAACATGGCATTCCAGGAGGGAAGTGATGAGAGTCAATTAAAGAAAACAAAACAGAAACTATTGCAACATTAATTATAGAAGTCATTTTAAAAAGGAATAAAAAGTAAGATTCCTGAAAAGAGAGTTTTAAACCTCTTTAAATAAAGTTAAGCATACCTATGTATGATATTCTAATCTCAAATATATTTCAGAGAATGAAGATTCATGGTATCAAGGCTCTATATGGTTAATATTACTTCTTCATAATCTCACTTCTGAATTCAATGACTATAATAAATCTGAACTAAGGAAAGCTTCCTTTTTCCATCTGGTTCAGATTTTATATATTATTCTAAAGAAATAGCATTTTATCATGAAAATTGTCAGCAGGAAGGAGAATGAATACAGGCAAACGTGTTTTCTTCTGTCATAGGAAGTGAGTTTCCCGATTTCCAAACAGTGGCAAGTTTAGGGATTACAGAAATAAACATAGTATGACTTCTTATTTATATCATTCTAGTACTAACATCAGAAATCCCTGTGTGCAAAGATTCTAGCATCTAAAAGCCTTGGAAGTTGAATTCCTTGCAACTGAAGGAATTTTCATTTTAGCCAGATAACGTAGAAGGTTCTGATATTGCACAAAGCCTAAACCGGGCATATTCAGGATTAGAAGTCACAGCACATTCAGATACTTTTTGAAATTCATGAAGAACACTAGCCATTTGTGATTCAAGACAACAGACACCAATCTTTCATCTTGACTGTTTCATCTGTATTTCCACATTTTGCCTTCTTTTAAGTTCTTTCATCCTTTGAAAGGTTGATTAGATCCATCCATATTCAGAAGTACAGTAAAGACTGTTATCTTGGGATTTGGGAACCTGTATCAAATGTAAGCCTTGCTCTATGCTTTACATTAAAAACTGAAAAACCAAACAATAGTTGAGTATTTTCCTTCTCATATTTAAGCCCAGTAGTGATTCCCCACCTCCACCCCCCTCACCCTTGGACTGCAAAACTGAAGACATCTGTCCTAAAACAGGATGTTTACTTCTTAGAGTGTCACTGAATTCCTGCCGTCTGTTTCCCACCTGAAATCACAAGAACACAGATTCACAGCAAAGGAAAACAATGGGCATTTTGCTGCTCCTTGTCTGACCCCACAACACAATGCTTTAGCCCATCTCTTTATCATGATCATAGAGAGCGATTCTGATGTCACGATTAATAACAAGCAAACCAAAGAAGCTGTCTATTTTTTCTTTCCTATTTTTATCAAAACAAGTTACATAGTCTTTCCAACAGAAACAAGCAGTCAAGGTCACCTCTCAATCAATCAATATAATATTTGGATCATATCTCTGTTTCTGATGATCATTTTTTAAAATTAATTTAATTACTTTAATTGGAGGCTAATTACTTTACAACATTGTGGTGGTTTTTGCTATACACTGACATGAATCAGCCATGGGTGTACATGTGTCCCCCATCCTGAACCCCCCTCCCACCTCCCTCCCCATCCCATCCCTCCGGGTCATCCCAGTGCACCGGCTTTGAGTGCCCTGTTTCATGCATCGAACTCGGACTGGTGCTCACTTTCATTTTTAAGAAGACGAGAAGAAAACTAGATAAATTATCCTGGGCTTCCCTGGTGGCTCAGGTGGTAAAGAATCTGCCTGCAGTGCAGGAGACCCGGGTTTGATCCCTGGGTTGGGAAGATCCTGGAGGAGGAAATGGCAACCCACTCCAGTACTCTTGCCTGGAAAATCCCATAGACAGAGGAGCCTGGGGGGTGGAGGTGGGGGTTCTAAGCACCATTAAACTTGAAAGAATCTCAGAGCACTCATTTTTCAGGTAAAGAGACTGAAACTGAGAGAGGTGAAGTGAATAGGTCAAATGGGTGGCAGGTGACAGTGACGGACGAGGACCTGAATCTGAGTCCTCCAGTCTCGTTCCCCGGGGCCTGTCATTTTCCGTAAGGCTGGCTCCACAACCTCCTCAGCACTGGATTCACCAATTATAAGAAGAGACATGAGGGACTTCCCTGGTGTCCAGTAGTTAACACTGCATACTTCCAACCCAAGCGGCAAGGGTTCGATCCCTCATCAGGGAACTGAGATCCCACATGCCATGTGGCCAAAATAAAAATAAAAAATACATTAAAAATAGCACAGATTTATTATTGCATACTTAAAAAAAAAAGAAGGGACATGAATAAGTAAATTTCCAGTCAAGTGTGGTATTATTTTTACATATATTTAGATATCCATAAATAAAGACAGTTTTCACTTGAGGATATAGCCTCCTTGCTGTTGCAGCAGGGTTTCTCACCCAGGCACTACCAATGTTTAGGGTCGGGTAATTCTTTGCTGTAGAGGGGAAAGAGGGCTGTCTTGCGCGTGGCAGCGTGTTTTGAAGCAGTCCTGGCCTCTGCCCACTAGAGGCCAGAGCATCTCCCCACCAAGTTGAGACAACCCACAATTTTCCAGATATTGCCAAACGTCCTCTGGGGGCAAAACTCCCTCACTGAGAACTGCCATATAGCTGTATCTCCCACACATCAATCAGCCACTGGGATGTCTTCAGTCCCTGCTACACGTCAACTGCCACAGCTCTGGGATAACCAACGAACTTCCCATGTGCTACAAGTGGAATGGAGAAGCTGCTTCTCTGAATTCATCTCAGAAAGACGAAGCAGGGAGCTTATCGAGTTATAGAAATGATCAGACAGGTAGCATGTGAAAAACAGAACAAAAAGATAATGCTGAAGTGAGATGAAAAATAATGAAAGGAGAAGTGGTGGACGGGGTGGGGGGCGATGGCGGAGGGGAAGCAATAAGACAGACAGAAGAAAGGGAAATGGAAAGAAGAAAGAGGTCAGCAGAGAGAAGGGATTTTCACATTCCGGTATTTGTAGGACAGAGCAACCCATTATATGAAAAAGTGGCATATTTTCGTCAGGCATAATTTTTTTTAAAGGCAACTCAGTCTGAGGAAGAGGGTCAAGAACTTTCTCCCAATTCACTGTGAGGCTTTAGGAAAAGACCATTGTCCCCAGATGATGGACCCCTCAGGGGAGCTCTCTGTGAAGGCTCTTTGTTAAGGCCTCATATGCCTAAAACTGTAAAGCCCTTTAAAACAGCTTATCCTGGAGTCTCACCCACGGTTACTGTTCCTGGTGTACAATGAATCCAAATGAAGGTTTATAATAGGTCTTTAAAAGCCTGAGCATGACTCTTCACATCCAGGGTACAAATCAATTTTCTTTAACTGCTACTTCCCAGAAACCTATTTCATCTCAAAACACCCCCTGGGAAACAGAAAAGCTCTGGATATTTTTCATATTGTTTCTCCTCAGAGTGTTTAGGTGGCTAGTTAACCAGTAGCTCTAGATATGATGAGATTCCAAAATACATGGATGACAACATGCTTATTTCTGAATCTGGTCACAGGTCAAGGTTACATTTGATAAGCTAGCCACTCAATTTGTACAGTATCTCTTCTTTCATGTATGTTTTAAAGCACTCATTACAAAAACATTCCTTTTTAAAAAATTGTTATTTCCATAGGTTTTCATGGTCAAACAAAATTAACAGTAACAAAACCCCTCTAATCCTGCAATCCTCAAACTTTAATAAAAGGTGTAGAAATCACTTGAGGATCTTGTTAGAATAGATTTTAATCTTGATCTGGGGCGAGGCCTGAGATTCCACATTCCTAAGACGTTCTCGGGCGATGCTGAGATGGCTGGTCCATGGACCACACTCTGAGTAAGAAGGCTGTTAAGTCCCATGTGGGACTAACCTTTGAATCTAATCAGAGTCTGCCATGCATATCAGTGAACAGGGAAATAAGTGTGGATGAGAAGTGGAGAGCATGTGGCCATGAAGGATTTAGGGCTGAGCAGCGGCTTTTGGACTGGGCACAACAACGACATAATACAAGAGGAGTGCTCACTTAGGCAGCACATACACTAAAATTGGAATGATACAGAGATTAACATGGCCCCTGAGCAAGGACGACATGCAAATCTGCAAAGCATTCCATACTTCTGAGAGGGGATATATGTATACCTATGGCTGATTCATGTTCAATTGCTCTGTAAAGCAATTATCCTTCAATAAAAAATAAACTAAAAAAAAAAAAAAAAAGAAATACAAGAGGAAAAAAAAAGAAAGAAAATCGTAAGCCTAATCCATTCCCTCAATTTATCTATCTGATTATGCTGCTTCCCTCCTGCGAAAACTTTAGGGGTGACTGCCCATTTAACCAGGGAAAGTTCAAACTCTCTAGTGAGAATTTCAACCCTTTCATGATAGCTTCAGCTCAACTACCCTCACCCAACATGTACACAGTGAAGCAGCCACCCCGATTCCATGGTGCTCCCCCAAATGTCATGCATACAACATTGCCCTGATTCGGTCCCACTGCCCCCTCTTCCTAAATGGCTCTACCATCCAAATCTTTGCCCTTCTTCAAAGTCTGCTTCAATGTCATCTCTTCAGGCTTCTTTGGTGGACCAGTGGTCAAGAAACCGCCTTGCAAGGAAGATCTCACCTGCTGTGGGGCAACTAAGCCCACGCACCACAAATGCTGGGCCCATGCTCTAGAGCCCACGGTCCTAACAAGAGAAGCCACCACAGTCAGAAGTCCACGTGCCTCAACTAGAGAGGAGCCTCCACTCACGGCAACCAGAGAACACCTGCGTGCAGCAACAGAGACCCAGCACAGCCAAAAATAAATATTAAAAAAAAAAAAAAATCACCTCTTCCAAGGAGCATCCCCAAGTCTTCTAGGAATAAGGTATTAGTTCTACTCACCACACCCTGCATGCAGCATTCAAACACCCACACTAGTGTGTTTGGTTTTCTGGAAGCTTATGGCCTAACCAATAAAATTAAGAAACTATCTGAAACCTAACTCAAGAGTTAAAAGAGTACCCAGTTTTCTCATCTTTCCATCCCTGGCTCCTAGAGAAAGGAGCCCATCATCCAACCCTCTGAAGAATTAAAAATACCATCAGATTACCTCCCCAATCTTTTGATCCTAAAATGAAACCATGAGTGATTTCAGCACCCTGGCATATAGCCACCTACTCAAGAACCCTGGTAGCTCAGCTGGTAAAGAATTTGCCTGCAATGCAAGAGACCTGGGTTCGATCCCTGGGTTGGGAAGATCCCCTGGAGGAGGGCATGGCAACCCATTCCAGTATTCTCACCTGGAAAATCCCCAGGGACAGAGGAGCCTGGTGGGCTACAGTCCATGGGGTCGCAAAGAGTCGGACACAACTGACCGACTAAGCACAACAGTAACAACTCAAGAACCTCATTCCTTCAGCAGCCTGTACCCCTGCATCATGGATTTTTCTTCAGTGGCTGCTGGATCATTTTCATCAGGATAAACCCTCTTTGTAAACACACACACAACAAAAAGACCATGCCTTGCCTCTTCCTCCACCCCATTTCTCTATTCCCCTTTACAACGAAACTCCCAAGGGGAGTTAGTAGACTTGCACTCCCCACTTCCTCCCCTTCGATCCTGTCATGACCCACATCTCCATTCACCAAAACGGCACTTGTCAAGGGTGCCAAAGACTGAAGTGGGGGAGAAGCAGGAGTCCCTTCCCAGACCCCTCTCACTCGATGTCTGGGCAGCATTACACACAGTTGGTCACTCTCCCTCTGAAACCCCTTTTGTACTTATCTTCTGGAACACAGCTTCTTTCTTCTCTGTGCCCATGCCTGTTCCTTTCCAGTCTCCTCTGCTGGACCCTCCATTTTCCTAACTGGAGGGAACCAAGCCTCAGTCTTTGGACTTTTCCCCTCTCTATCTACCCTTTAACTCCACGAGGTCATATCTGTCCCCATAGCTTTAAATGCCATGTATAAACTAAGGATGCCCAAATGTCTACCAGTCCAGACTTCTCCCTGGAAACTAGACTCACCCAATTACCTCGAAATCAATACACCTAAGATGAAATTATTGACACAAGCTCTCCTCCAAGCCAGCTCCTCCCACCAGACTTTCTCGTCTCATGAAGCCAGGGCTCTGGTCTATCAGGCGCTCACACACAACCCGTGGAGGCGTCCGTGCCTCCTCCGTCTCACATGCCGCATCCACTGCATCTGTGCATCCTTTCAGCAACACCTTCGAGAGCTCTGCAGAGGCGGTTATTACTGCCTGTTGGTACTCCCATGACAAGGACAGCTGCTGTTACTACTCAAGTCTGTGCTGCCATCACCCCTTGCCTGAACCCATGAAAGGGTCCTAACCGGGCTCCTCGCTGCCACTCTTGCCCCATCTCCAGTGTCATCGTCTATTTTCCACACAGAGTCAGAGTAGGTCTTTTAAATAAGGCAGGCCATACCACTATTCTCCTAAAGCCTTATAAGTCTTTCTTATATTCCTTAGAATGAAATTCAACATGCTTCCCCAGACCCTTGAGTCTACATGTGACGAGGGGTCCCACCACCCTCCAGATCTCCTGCCCCAGCACTTGCCACTTCCTTCAAATGGCGGCAGTCTCATCCACCTCTCTACTTTTTCTTGAACACTGTTCCTGGCACAGGGCCCCTTCCATAGTCTCCCTTTTTGGACATTCACAAGGCCTCACCTGCACTATATTCAGGATTCTGCCCCAATGTGTCTGGATCAGAGAAGAAAGCCCTTTACTGACACCCTATGTGACTTAAACTCCATTGGAATCTAGCCCTCTTGCACTACTTCATTCATTTTTGTGTGGATTCTCTGTCTCTCTCTCTACTAAAACATAACCTTCGTAAGAACTGGGACTTACTTATTTTGTTATAGCTGCATCCCTTAGCACAGGGCCTGGCAAACAGTGGGTGATCAATACCTTTTTACTGGATGAATAAATGAATATCATTTTAGATGGTCAAAAAATAATTCTATGATTTTATGCATTATGAAGAAAAACCATGACAACATTCCAAAGGGACTTTAAAATTCTACTAAATTATAGTCTTTTAAAATAATAAGTCCTGACAGAGAGCTTGTAATGCAGAGGAGAGGCACACTCACTTCCTGATCACCGTCTTGGACTCTGATGAACTTTGGCCTCCATCTTCTTCACAGTTTGGGCTTGTCAGGTTCCCATACCTTTATAGATAAAAACAAACACACAAATATGTAAACAAAAAACACAGTTGGTGGTGCCGGAAAGCAATTCTATTCTATCTCAACTACAAGATAAGAGTTACACTTTTCAGGAGTATTTAAGGAAAGTAACATTTGTGAAATAGCATCCAAAAATGATACTGTATTTTTTATATTTATTTAATGGGTATATATGTACATATATACACAAATATATATGTGTATATATACATTTTCCATATATATATATATATATATGCAGAACTTGTATCTGTATGCATATACACACACACATATATTTACTCCAACAGAAAAGCGATTTAACAATGAATCACACCACTTAAAACTTTCTCTTACTACTCAACATTTCTTTGAATATTTTAGATGAACTTGGGCTTTTCCTCTCAGCAGGAGAATCAGTCATTACATGAGGCACAGATGGGAGATTCCTCCTGAGTTCTGGAGCATCAACCCCTCACCCCTGCCCCTCTGTGTATCCGCTGAAGGAACATGTGGCTCTGCTTGCTCAGCCTTCATGCCTGCACCACATGTGGGCACAAGCTGATCACTCCATGCTCTGCGTATGAGTCTGGTCTCCTTGAGGATAAGTTCTACTGAAGCAGCATTACGGGAATGGTTCTGAGCCCTCAGGTTAGGCTGAGACAGGGACAAGGACTGAAGAACAGACTCCTCATGTCTCAACAACCATGAGAGCAGCAGTGTGTACACTGAGGCTGGTTCAGGCTTCCCCAGCCACTTGGGGAGGGCGACACAGGGGCGCAAAGCAACCGGTGCTTAAATTTTAAAATCTCTCTCACTACAAACTCAAAACTTGCTCAATAATGGATCACTCCCTAGTCACACTGTTAGGTGTCCTTCCAATTCCATAGGTAATGCAAGTCTATTTCATACAGAAATATCATGTTTCATTTGGCTCAGAGTAGACATTTAGTAAATTCACTTCAAAGTCTTAAGGAGTAGCCTATGTTATTCACTTAGAACACCTAGACTATTTCTGCAGTTTCTCTTCCCACCAGTGGAGCATTTGGAGATTGCCTGGAGTTTCACAAGCTGGCGATCTGTCCCAAAGTTCTGGTAACAGAACTTCTATAACTGGCAGGGTTTACATTTTTAAAGAGCACATTTTTGTCTTCCACTAATGGGATTAAGGGCCCCAGGACCCTTATGGTTCCTCGTTCTGAGGATTTACAAGTCCTTTAAAACATAAAAGCCCGCCATCTGGTTTGACCGAATGCCAGTCCATCTGGTCTCCCCATCGCCCTATCCCAGGAGGTTCCAGTGTACGCCCTTAGGCTTTAGCCTCCCCCCTCCTCCCTTCCACCTGCTCCTTTCTCGAGCTCATCAGCCTTATGGACTTCTTGGCCTCCCAAAGATATTTTCCACTGGCCTCTGCCCTCCCTGTTCCTCTTCATTCTGCACCTGCTATTTAGAGGCTCCCACGGTTACCCTTTGCTTTCCCTGAGATAAGAATCAGGCAGATTAAGACTAATGCAGGCCCCCCGTGAGCAAGGCAGGGCTGGGGAATGAGGTTCCTAGTAAATAAACAGAGCGGAATCTCTTGGCTCTCTTTTTGGCCACCGTCATAGCAAACCCTGTCCTCATGTTCCCTCACAACAGACTCTGTGGTTTACTTAAGTAGGAAAGATGAGGTGAGCACAGTGAGGAGGGGGGCCACCATGCCACGCCATCCCTTTGACCAGATTGACCCATCAACTCTTGCCCGCCAGCCCTCAGTGACTAAACGTGCGATTTTGTTTTCGTCACATTCTGTGCTCCTTCGTTAATTCTCTTTCTGGTTATCCTGGAAACACTGCACCGACTAGAAGCTCTGAGAGATAGAAATAAAAGGGGAGAAAAGACTTTACAAGGGAAAGATACACATTCTCTTGCTCCTGATATTCTTTCCAGAGATGATGTTTATACTAAAAAATCCCCTAATCTTCCTATCCCATGTCTTTACTTAAGCATCTCATATTCAGCTGCTCTTTCTCTACACTTTGCAGACCCATAACTGAAAGGGTGGTTGGGATAACATGAACACCCATCACAGTTCTGTTCCCAGATGATGCCACAGGTGCAGTCAGATGGGTCATGGACTAAGCAACTGACAATGGTGAGTGAGCGAAGTTCTCTTTCTTTAGTGAACCTGTTACCATCTGCTCAGAAGACCACTCAGATACTCCTCCCCACCAGCAGAGAGTCTAGAGGCTCATTATCAGGACCAGCATGATTGGTTGGTAAAAACTCAGAGACCAATGAGAACCATCAATAACAAGCCTCGCGTGTGTTGGCACACGTGGTCCAGGTACTTGGGCTCAAAGGCTGCAATATGCCTAACTCTTCTCTGCCCAACCCACCAGGAAATCCTTTCAGTTCTGCCTTTATAACATATCCTGAATCCTAGCACTTCTCATCACTTCCACTCTCATCACTTCCATTGTGAGATGGCTCACAATGCTGCCATCTTTGGCTGAGATCAATGCAACAACCACTTAACTCCTCTCCTGGCTTCTGCCAAGTGATGCTATTCATTCCACTGCTCAGCTCAAAACCCTCCCCTGGCTTCCACTCTTCTCCACCCTGAGAAAAGGTCCATGTCTTACCTGTCTCCCAAGGCCCTAAGTGACCTGCCACTTGATATCTCTGACCACATTTCCTACACTCACTCAGTCCCCTCTGACCTCACTGGCTCCTCCCCACATCAGGCATCCTCCTGCCTCAGAATCTCTGCACTGCTGTCAACTGCTTCCCAGGCCCACTCCAATGGCACACTCCCTGGGCTCCTGCAGGCCTCAACTCCAACATCACTTTATCAGTGAGGCCTTCCCTGACCATCCTATGCAAAAGAAACACTAACACCACTGCTTTATTCTCTTCCACAGCCTTGAATACCTTCCAGCAAACTGTACAATTAATATAGTTGTTAACTGTCCATTAGAACATAAACCCCATAAGAGCAGGACTTCTGTCTCTTTAGAGCTTAAAACAGTGCCTAGCACAAATAGGAATGTTGATGACTATTTCTAGTGGGGTCCCCTAAGCAGACATGAAAATGAACTTCCTAACAACTAGGTTCAAAATTGTCTCTATAAAGGCATCATGTGACGTTTTACTTATACACATGTCTTAACCTGTCCGTGCCTTCATTTCTAACAATCTAGGAGGATAAAAAAGCTTTAGGATAGCTGGGATCATTACAGAAAATCTAAAATTAAAATGCAAAAGTAATAAATAAGATCTTAAAGCTGAGATCTTGAAGGCATAAGCAGTATAAAAGGCAAAATAATGTATGTATATAGTTTTACAGAGGAGACCTTTAGAAGCAAGATAAAATTAAAAAGCCAACAACCCTCTGGAATTTAACAGACTAGGGAGAGGATAATTATTTGCCCCTGCATTTTTCTTATCATTAAGGAGAATTAAATCTTACAGAAAAGAAACTAGACCAGAATTGGAAATAAGTTCTCTTTAATGTTCAAGCTAGGTCATTTGAGAGTTAAGAGTTAGTTTTATGAGATTAAGAGTGTTTCTTTGATGTTTTCTGGACCCTCTCATAGCTTCCCATCAAAAATCAAAGTCAAGTTCAATTCATTTACTCCAGGGGAGTAAATAAAGGGTGTGTGTGTGTGTGTGTGTGTGTTTTTAATTAATGAGTAGCTACAGACAAACCTGTCAACAATGTCACCTCTAATTTCTGCAAAACCTCCCTAGGATTTAAGATCAAAGCTCCAACCTCTTAAGAAGGCTTACCATTGAGAAACTGCCTTTCTTTAAATGGTAATTCAAAAAATTTAAATTAAAATACAAATTATCAGAATAACTTCTGACATGGTTTACTCTATAGTCACAAGGCAAAAGAAAGAACTGTGAATGTCTTCTAAAGTATAAATTATTTACTGTTACCTAGAAATGACTAGAAAAAGAGAAAAAATTCATGCTTAACTGGTTGCTAATATTTAAACAGGAAACAGTTATTTCCAAGGGGAAAGGATGTATTGTTTGGAGCCTATCTGGGCAGAAAAAAATGTTTAATATGTGTTTAAAAGGAGGACCAGGGACACCTGAAGTTCAGAAAAATCTTAAGATAATGTTAACCCCGGGACAGCCCTTCTGGTGTGGGGGACAGGGGGCAGCTTTCTAACCTCTACTCCCTAACAGAAGAGTCTCAGCAACATCAGACCAGGATGGGGATAATCCTAAAGAACATTTCAGGCTCCACTTGATTATGGCAAGTGATCCCTTGATAACAGCAGTTAAAAATTACTGAGAGCTCATTACAGGCCAGGCACTGTGCTAAGCACATCACATGGATTGTTTCCTTTGGATGGATGGATTATCTCATGATTATCCTATATGGGGCTTCCCTGGTGGCTCAGATGGTAAAGAATCCACCTGCAATGCGGGAGACCTGGGTTCAATCCCTGGGTTGGGAAGATCCCCTGGAGGAGGGCATGGCAACCCACTCCAGTATTCTGGCTTGGAGAATCTCCATGGACAGAGGAGCCTGGTGGGCTAGAGTCCATGGGGTTGCAAAGAGTCAGACACAACTGAGCGACTAAGCACATAATCCTATATGGTAGAATTATTCTTCTTCCTATTTAATGAATGAGAAAATAAGGCTCAGAGAGCTTAAGCCATTTGCCCTCGAAGACACAGCTAATCAGTAAAGCAAGGAATTGAACCTTGACAGTCAGGCTCTAGAGTCCAGCCTCTGAGCCACCACCCTATCACACAAACCACAGTTATTTTATTTATTTATGTATCCCTTCACCAAATGATAAATTCTTTAGGGTTGGAAACCTTGGATTTTTCACTTAATCATTCTTTATTTTTTCACTCATTTAGTCCTCATTATTTATTAAAGCTTATGTTTGGGTACTATTCTGGGCATTGAGGATACAGCAGTGAACTAACCCCAACCCCTGTTTTCATGGGGCGGGGGGGAGATAAACAATAAACTAGTGATTAATGAATATATAATAGAGAGATGGTGAAAAGTACAGTGGAGAAAAGAAAAAAAAGAAGCTAAAGGTGCTCAGACATGACTGGAGAGCCTGCGGTGGCAGCTTCCTACGAGTGTCCAGGGCAGGCCCCACATGAACATGACAATGAACTAAAATCTATCAAGGGTCAGGGAGCAGGCTACAGAGATCTCCAGGAATGGAGCCTTCCAAGAGGAGGAGAGGGTCTATGCAAATGCCCTGGGGCAGTGGCAGGATGATGTGCTTGAGAAACGTCAAGAAGGCCACTGAGACAGGAGCAGAAGAGATGAAGCAGAAACAGAGAAGGAGGTAAGCGTGGAGGCGGCGCGGGCAGAACCCGAGGGCCAAGCCGGCCACGGTCAGGGATTTGATTTCACCTTTTATCTCACTTACTGGTACCTGCCCTGAGCCTGGAGGAGAGCCTGGGCTTGGGGGACACTCACTAAACACTGGCTAAGTGAATTAAATCATGCCCTCGACTATCACGAATCAAAGAGTGGGAGGGAGAGGAGGAGAGGGCAGAAGCCATTTACTGGGGATGATGAGAGAAGAGAGAGGAGGAAGTCAGGGCAGGGGAGACCGCACAGGAAGCCACTGATTCAGGCACCTCTGGGGGCCTTTGCTTTTCTCATCAAGCCCAGCCTGGGAACATCTGAGGCATTTTTTCTTTAACTGACCCACAAGAACACAGGTCAGGTATGAGGAAAATGTTCAGAAGCTGACCTTGACTCAGGATAATGACACGGAGAAATAGCCTGCAGATGTCGGGAACACCAAGCGAGGCCTCGGTGAGGGAGGTGGCCTCTGCACCGCAGAGCAGCTGCTGGGGGGATGTTTCTAATCACCCTGAATAACATCCTCCACGGTGGGCACCTCTCCACTCAAGCGTGGCCCGACTACTGGGTCACGGCCACCAAGCCTGCCGTGGAAAGGTCTTGTTACCATCATGAAGCCACTTATTCAAGGAGAAGACAAAGGTCAGAGACAACAAGGTAAAAACTCCTTGTTCTTGGAAGAGGCCAGTGATGCTGGACAGTGAACCAGGCAGCGTGCATTCACACACGAGGTCCGGTTCTTGAGGCAGTTTTCCCGTGGTTAGAAAAAGCCAGAAGACCCAGAAGGATCCTCAGTCCTCTGTGAAGGGCCCTCCACCTTCCTTGCCCTTCGATTCACCACAGTATCTTTATGTTAGTCCCTGAGAGTTAAGGCAACATTAACAGCGCAAAGAACTTAGTATTTCTGTTCCACTTGACAGTTACGAAATACTGCAAAAATTCTCCTTGACAGTATCTTCACCCCCAGTCCTGACCCACAACTGTCTGAATGGGAGACCAAGAAAAAAATTCAAGGGCTTTATAATCCCTATTCTGCCAGGGGAAGAAAACAAAAAGGTGTCTCTTGCTAGAACTTGATTCTCATTCACACATCGAGTCTGTTCTCAAGTCTGATGGCCTTCGCTCCCTTGCCGTCAGGTTTCTTGGGGTTTTTCCATTCCAAGGCCTGGCCACCCATTTCTCTTCTCTGGCCCACTTGCTGGCCCCAGAGAGTCCGGTGGCTCCTCAGTGCCTCCTCCTTCCGCCTGTGGTTGCTAACAGTTCTAAACCATCAGCTGCAGATCTGTCTTTTTAGCATGCTACAGCTGCCACGGCTATAAGGAAGGTTGGAAGTTTGACCAAAGAAAAAGGTTAGGACTGGGGGCAAGGAGCAGGCAACACCCTGAAAACCACAGAAACTGTTTACAAGTCAGGGGTTTCCTTAGGTTTAAGATGAATTAATACATCATTAGCAACTCAGTGCCAGGCTGTGGCTCAGTCCATGTGCCTAGAGCCCGTGCTCCGCAACAAGAGAAGCCACCGCAATGAGAAGCCCAAGCGCCGCAACGAAGAGAAGCCCCTGCTCGCTGCAACTAGAGACAGCCTGAGCACAGCAACAAAGATCCAGCACAGTCATAAATAAAGTAAATAAATAAATCTTTTTAAAAGTCAATCACTTTCCTATATGCCAGTAATAAACAAGTGAAATTTGAAATTAAAAACATACTCCTTTTACATCAGTACTCCTGCAAAATTAAAATACTTAGGTATAAATTCAAAATATATATACATGGTCTATATAAGGAAAACTATGAAACTCTGATGAAAGATATCAAAGAACTACTACATAATGGGAGAGAGATTCCATGTTCATAGGAAGACTCAGTACTGTCAAGACGGTTCTTCCCAACTCAATCTGTAGGTTCAGTGCAATCACCATCAAACTCCCAGCAAGTTATTTTGTGGATTTTGACAAACTGATTCTAAAGTTTATATGGAGATGCAAAAGAACTACAGAATAGCCAACTCTATACTGAAGAAGAACAAAGTCAGAGGGCTGATGCTATCTGACTTCAAGACTTGCTATAATGCTATAGTAATCAAGACAGTGGGGTATTAATGAAAACATAGACAAATAGATCAACTGAATAAAGTTCAGAAATAGACTTGTACAAATACAGTCCATTGATCTTTGACAGAAGAGCTAAGGCAACACAGTGGAGCAAAGGTAGTCTTTTCAGAAAATGATGGGTGAACAACTAGACACTGATGTGCAAAACAATGGATCTAGACGAACACCTTACACATTTCAAAAAATTAACTCAAAATAGATCATAGACCTAAATGTAAAACATAAAACTATTAAACTTCTAGGAAAAAAAATATGAGAAAACCTAGATGACCTGGGATATGATAATGATCTTTCAGATATAAGACCAAAGTCACAAATCATGAAAAAATTTTTATAAACTAGACTTCATTAAAATTAAAAACCTCTGCTCTGCAAAAGATGGTGTGAAGAGAATGAGAAGACAAGCCACAGACTTAAAAGAAAATATTTGCAAAAGCCCCCTCTGATAAAGTGCTGTTATTCAAAATACACAAAGAACTCTTAAAATTCAACAATAAGAAAACAAACAACAGAATTTTTAGAAATGGGCAAAAGACCTGAAAAGACAAAGAAGATACAAAAGAATCTTGTGTCTTACCAAAGAAGATACACAGATGACAAGTCCAAATATGAAAAAATATTCACTATCATTTGCCATTAGGGAACTACAAATTAAAACTGCAATGAGATACCATTACACACCTATTAGAATGGCCAAAATCCAAAACATTGACAACAGCAAATGCTCTCAAGGATGTGGAGAAACAGGAATTCCCATTCACTGCTCATGAGACTACAAAATGGTGTAGAAACTCTAGGAAACAGTTTAATAGTTTTTTACAAAGCTAAATATACTTTTCCCCTATGATCCAAAATTCTTGCTCCCTGGTATTTACCCAAAGGAGCTGAAAACTTATGTCTACACAAAAGCCTGCACACGGATGTTTATAGCACTTTTACTCTTAATTGCCAAAACTTAGATGCAACCAAGATGTTCTTCAGTAAGTGTTGCTGTTGTTCAGTCACTCAGACATGTCCAAATCTTTGCGACCCCATGGACTGCAGCACGCTAGGTTTCCCTGTCCTTCACTATCCCCCGGAGTTTGTTCAAATTCGGGTCCATCGGGTCGACGATGCCATCCAATCATGTTGTTCTCTGTTGCTCCCTTCTCTTCCGGCCTTCACTCTTTCCCAGCATCAGGGAGTGGGTAATTAAACTACAGGTCCAATCAGATAGTGGAATGTTATTCAGCACTAAAAAGAAATGAGCTATCAAGCTATGAAAAAACATAAAGAATCCTTAATTGTGTGTTATTAAGTGAAAGAAGCAAATCTGAAAAGGCTACACACTGTATGAGTCCAACAATACAACATTCTGAAAAGGGCAAAAACTACAGGTGGCACCAGTGGTAAAGAACTTGCCTGTCAATGCAGGATATATAAGAGATGCAGGTTTGAGCCCTGGGTCAGGAAGAGGCCCTGGAGAAGGCAACGGCAACTCGCTCCAGTATTCTTGCCTGGAAATTTCCATGGACAGAGGAGACTGGGGTCGCATGGACAGTCCATGGAGTCACAAAGAGTTGGACACGACTGACTGAGCACATACACATACATACACACATACAGAGACAGTAAAAAGACCAGTGATTGACAGGGATGGGGAGGGGGGGGGGAATGATGAACAGACAGACCACAGAGGATTTTTAAGGCAGCAAAACTATTCTGTATGATACCATGTAGTGATGGATATGTATCATTATACATTTGTCCAAATCCATAAAATGTACAACACCAAGAGTGAATTCTAATGTAAACTATGGACTTTGGGTGACAATAATGTGTCAATGGGGCTTCTCTGGTGGCTCAGATGGCAAAGAATCCACCTGCAGTGTGGCAGACCTGGGTTCGATCCCTGGGTTGGGAAGATCCCTCGGAGGAGGGCATGGCAACCCACCCCAGTAATCTTGCCTGGAGAATCCCCATGGACAGAGGATCCTGGAGGGCTATAGTCCATCGTGTTGCAAAGAGTCAGACATGACTAAACAACTAAGCACAAACAATATGTCAGTGATTGTAGCAAGTGTACTATTCTGGTGGAGAATGTCGATAGTAGGGGCATGCATGGGTGCAAAAGATATATGGGAAAGCTCTGCACTTTCCCACTTAATTCTGTGGTAAACCCAAACCTTCTCTGAAAATAGTCTATTTTTTTAACTGAAGTATAGTTGATTTACAACGCTGTGCCAGTCTCTGCTGTAAGGCAAAGTGACGCAGTTTTACACATATACACATTTTTAAAAATATTCTTTTCCACTTTATGGTTAAGCCCAGGAGACTGGATATAGTTCCCTGTGCTATACAGTGGGACCTTGCTGTCTATCCATTCTAAAGGTAATAGTTTGCATCTACCAGCCCCAAACTCCCACTGGATCCCTCTTCCTCCCTCTTGGCAACCACAGTCTGATCTCTATGTCCTTGAGTAAGTTTCTGTTTTGCATAGAGGTTCATTTTAGATTCCACATGTAAGTGGTACCATATAGCATGAAAAGAAATGAAAGGGAAACCTATTTGGTGGCACTTCTGATGAAATCTACAGAAACAAATCAAATGTTTTCAAGTCTTATATTTGATCGCTTTCTCTCTGCTGTGGAGGAACTGGTTTCATTGGTTGGGCAGCTCCATTCCTGCTGGTTGTTGGTGCATCAGCTTTTACATAGGAAGGTGTGACTACTCCATGTGTCATAAAGTATGGATTTAAGATTACTGTCACCATCGTAGTGATATATTTGCATAAGTCCTCCCGAGCTACTGCACTTGCTATACTCCTACCCTCTAAGAAGAGTTCTCTTTGGGGAGTAGTAAGATTCAGGTCAGGGGGTTTGGCTGAGTACATCGAACAGAAATACTCCAGATACATGGTCCCTATCAGTAGGGACCTTGACAGCCCATGACCTATCTAACAACAAAATATCACCGGCCAACATGAAGTTTTGTTTTGATAATACCCTCCTCTCTCATTCCATCTTCTCTTACTGTCTCTGTCACAGAACCTAGCTCTTACCTCCCAAGGACTGTATCAATTTTAATTTAATTATACACATTTATGTGTATGCTTATTTAAGTTACTCTCAGCCATTAAGCATGAAGAAGACAGGAGTCATGACTGGTTTGTTTACCATTGTATGCACAGTTCCTTGCACAGTACAGGGTAGATATTAAAACATCTGATAAAACTCATTTCAGTGGATGAATGAAAAGGAGCATGGATATTCAACTGAGCTGCTCACAACTGTGTCAAGGAAGTATCCCTCAGGAAATGCAAAATCTCTAAGGAAAATCAACTGAGATAATAGAGAAAAGGATATGAGCTGGATACCCAAATCATCCCTTTCTTTAGAAATGACATTAACATTTTCAAATGACATATAATGTGATCTGGTATGTTTGGAAAGAGCTTCCAAGTCAGAAAGAGATAAGTTTTTATTCCAGCTCTGCTTCTTGGTGACTGAAAGTTTCTGAGCCTCAATTTTCTCATTATATACATGCAGGTAACGATCAATGAACTAAATAAGATAAAATCTGAAAATGCATGGCAATCAAACATGGGAAGAAGAAATAAGTTCAAAGACCCACTGAATTAGTCTCCTCTCTGGTGACCTAAGCCAGCAAACCCAAGTCAGATTGGTCTTAAAAGCATAGTGTTATGGGATGGCCATTCAAAGGTTGCAGCCATTCAACCTTTATCCTCCAGAAGTCCCCCACTGGGAGAATTCACTCAAAATGAAGGGGCAATTCAGATTATCACTCAATCCTTTTCAAACTGTGACCTGAGTGCCATTAGTGGCTTAGCAAAAGTTTCTGGAGACCTAATTCACCCCATTTCTCTTGTCCTTAGCAGTCTGCTCATTTCTGCTATCAGAGAAAGAAAGAATGACCAAGAAAGAACCTAAAAGTAGCGAATGCGATAGCTGTTTGAAGAAAAATCTAGATGTTTGTATAGACATTTCATGGTTCTCAGTGAGGATCACTATCTGAAGTAGGTTTCTCCCTAAATTTGAGGTTAGGTGTTTTCAGTAGTATTTAACTTACTTTTTTTTAATGGTATGGTGGGAAGAAAACATATTTTTAAGTGAAATGTATGCTTAAAGTTGAAGTGAAAGTAAATGTGTTAGTCGCTCAGTCATGTGCAACTCTTTGTGACCCCACGGATTATAGCCCACTAGGCTCCTCCGTCCATGGGATTCTTCAGGCAAGAACACTGGAGTGGGTTGCCATGCCCTCCTCCAGGGGATCTTCCCAACCCAGGAACTGAACCCATGTCTCCTGCACTGAAAGAAGAATCTTTACCATCTGAGCCACAGAGCTCAAACACAAACAGCTAAACCACACTCAAAAACTTTCTTAGGTTGAAAGGAAGCCAATGAGCCTTAGAATTAACTCTTAGCCACAGTGAGAAGCACAGAAAACAGGATTTCTTGTTAACTGCTGATCACTCCCAAGGAAGCAATAAGGCACACACAAGGAATAGCCATATATGAATGCAAACCACTGTCCACTGGTCAATCACAAAGGCTCGTATTAGTAGAATGAAACAAAACAACTATCACAAATATTTTTAAATCACAGAAAGCAAACAGTTCCATATGATTAAAGCCACATGATTGGAAGTCTTAAGAAAAATCCGTTTGGTTTCAAATACGCTTTTCTCTGGAGGGAAATAAATACTGCAGCATCTGCCTTCAATCCATTCTGGACTGGTTAGGATTAGCACATCCTATAATAACTTCTCAGTGTTAATTTCACAAAGGATAAGTAATCTGCTATTAAGAATCCAAGAGAAATCATTTTTAAAAAAACAAAGCAGAACATCAGAGACCCATAAACAAGTTGACCACAATTTACTAATAAGAAAACAGTTTATTCAGCTTATCTTCAGAAAAGGTAAATATATGCAACTTAGTTGCTTACCTCCAAATTACAGACATTAAAATCCCCAACAACCAATTTAAGATCCCAATGTCTCGCAGAATCTGCTTTTTGGTTAAAATCAGAGATTAACATTTGGCCATAGGATATGAGTGAGTAGGAAATAGAGTGAGGAAGAAACACTCATGAAGTTTGTATGTATATATGGACAAATCCAAAGTCTGCAGAGCAAGCAAAATAAGTAGGATATATTTCTCTCAACTTCTGTAGAACATGTTAGAGCTTCATTTTTATACCATCGTATGCAGTTGTCTACTTGTTTTCTAAGTATCTTTTGCGGTAAAATATTAAGTTGTCAGGGTGGATCCATGTTTTGCAGGGCTACCTTATGTCATTTGAGGGATTTTCTCTAAGAAAAAGTATATAAAATTATGAATATCAATTATGTAGAGGGTACTCCCAGTGAAGGGCCCTAGAGGTTAAACACCAGCAACTTCACAGTAAATTCATCACAAGGGTGAGAATTTACCAAGTCTCCTATTTCTGCTTCGTCCATGTGGTGTCTTGCAGAGCATAGGGTATTTTAAAGACATTTCAGTACGTGTTGATTCCAGTCATGTCAGAATCAAAAGATCTGACTATGAGATTAAATTCAAGGTCAAGCCTTGGCCCACCTAAATGGTTCAAGATATATCTTAACTCTTCATTCAGTTATACCTTAAATGATAGTTTGAATTAAATGTAATTTCAATTCATGTTGATTCTGTTACTTAACAATTGTCATAATATTTTATCAATCCAAAAATGTCTACCCACTATGACAGGAAAACAAACAGAAGATTTTTAAAAATCATCACATAAAAGCTGGATGTACATGAGTCATAGACTAAACACTCTTGTTCCTGTATATGTCCACTATTTATGATGAGCAGCTGGAATTCATGTGCACTCCTTCATGGACGATAGACATCTGTGGTCTATTATCAGTGGAGTTACCCCATAAGCAGAAGAGGTTACCAGTTCCAAAGAAAACTTGTAGGAGTTTTTGATGTGTTGACCTATTTCTTTATACTGCCTGCCAACAGTTAGCATACTGCATCCTCTTTATAAATACAGAACAGAGGAAAGAAAATGCATATAATTCTTCAGGTTCTATTTATAGGTGTGAGGCAAACAACTATGAGACTATGAAAGAAATGACTCACTAATCCCACAGGTTTACACACCATGCTTAATATTTTAATTACTGCTGTGTAAAAAAACCTACAGAACTTCCCACTGCTGTCAAAGTCCAAAGCTCTCTAGGCTTTATTATGCACTGATCCAGTTAAGACATTTTGTGGATGTTCCTGAAAGTGAACATAAGAACATTCATTGATCCGAGTGATTTCACTCTATATGTATCTGGGAAGAAAATATCTTGAGAAAAACTCACTGTTATCAACACCTTATTCACATTGTAACAGAATTAGATTATTAAAGGCCTTTCTTAAGACTGATAAATGACTGCATAAAAAAATTTTTTAATGTCTTCGTAAGAAGAATGTTTATAAACAACTTTTAAAACCAAAGAACAAATTAGAAAAAAATATATTTCCAACAAATATAAGCAAAAAATTTGGGGGCCTCCCTAGTGGTCCAGTGGTTAAGACTCCAAGCTGCCAGTGTAGGAGGCATGGGTATGATCCCTGGTTGGGGAACTAAGATCTCATATGCTGTGCAATTCGGACAAAAAAAATATATATATATATGTATGTATATATGTACACACACATTTTAAGAAACCTAACTTTGTTATTGGATAGAGTTATAATTAGATGATCAATAATTAGGTAACAATAATCCAAAATAAAAATAAATAAAATATATGAAAATAGAGTTCATTTAAAAAAAAACCCACAAATGACCAATAAGTGTTTCAAAACTTGCTAAATCTCACTCATAAATGGTAAGAAACATAAATATAAAAACAATGAGCTCCCTTCCAACAGACAGATGACAGTAGAGATGGTTTCAATGCTGAAGATGAAAATACTACTCACAGTTGGCCAGAGTACAGGGAAACCAAAGCGACACTCATTCTCTGTGGACAGGAGAGTGGTCGGCACAGCTTTCTGAAGGGCAATCTAGCAACATCGTTCACATTTCAAAGTGCTCATATATTTTGGGGACTTCCCTCATGGTCCGGTGGCTAAGACTCCGGGCTGCCAATGCAGGGGTCCTGGATTCGATACCTATCAGGGAACTAGATCTCACATGCTACAACTAAAAAAGATCTTGCATGGTGCAATGAAGATTAAAGATCTGGAGTGCCTTACTAAGGCTCCTCTGTCTATGGGATTTCCCAGGCAAGAATACTGGAGTAGGTTGCCATTCCCTTCTCCAGGGGATCTTCCCAATCCAGGGATCAAACCCAAGTCTCCTGTATCACAGGTAGATTCTCTACCATCTGACCACCAGGGAAGCCCTACTAAGACCCAGTGCAGCCAAATAAATAAAGAAAAAAATATATTTTTTAAATGCTTATATATTTTGACCCATCAGTCACTCTTCTGTGAAATTATCCTATAGAATTCTCAGACAAGTGTTTATACTTAGGAAATATATACTCATAGTCACTCTTTGCAGCACTGCTCAAAAGCTTAAAAACAAACTAAACTAGAGAGAGCTTAACTGTAAATCCATAGGACTTCCCAGGTGTCTCAGTAGTAAAGAATTCACCTGCCAATGCAGGAGACACCGGTTCTATCCCTGGGTCAGGAAGATGCCCTGGAGGAGGAGATGGCAACCCACTCCAGTATTCCCACCTATTACATTCCAAGAATGGGGGAGCCTGGTGGCTGCAGTCCATGGGATCACAAAGAGTTGGATACAACTGATTGGGCACACACACAGAACATTCTATCCAATAAACATCGTAAAGTCACTAAAAAGAACACAGTATCTACCTATACCTACTGACTTTAAAATAACAATAACTTATGTTTCTTGAGCTTTCAATATCCCAGCCACTGTTCTAAACTCTTTATATATGTTAAAGACTTTACTGAGTAAAAAAAAAACATCTCCAAGATACAGATAAGTAAAAAAAGAAAGCTGCAGAATACACTGTGTACTGTGGTTCTATTCATACTATAAATATATATAAATATCATATATAAATACAAATATATAAACATACATTTGTATACACCCAAAAAAACTTGAGAATAATACCAAAGGAAGAGTTTACAGCTATTACCTAGGAAGAATGGGCCTGAGAATGGGACTTAGGTAAACAGAAATTTTTGTGTTTTATTTTTTTACTTTTTTTTCAGAATTTTCTGAATCGTTTGAACTTTTTTACTATATACATGAATTACTTCTATTTTTAAAATATTCATATCTGCTATCTACCTAATTGGGGAGGACTTTTGGACACAATGGGAGAAGGAGAGGGTGGGATGATTTATGAGAACAGCACTGAAACATATACATTACCATATGTAAAATAGAGAGCCAGTGGAAATCTAATGCATGACGCAGGGCACCCAAAGCCGGCGCTCTGTGACAGCCTGGAGGGGTGGGGTGGGGAGCGTGGTGGGAGGGGGGTTCAGGGGAGAAGGGACACGCATATGCCTATGCTCGATTCAGGCTGATGTGTGGCAGATTCATGCTGAGGTATGGCAGAGGCCACCACAGTATGGTAAAGTAATTATCTTCCAATTAAAATTAAGTTTTTAAAAAAGAAAAAGAACTTCGTGCCTTCACTCTGCAAAGAGCCTGCCATTTCCGTCACCTCGCACACCCCTTCAGGCCCTTACCTGTCCAGCAGCAGCTCCAGCACTTCTTTAGTGGAGGCAAAGCCTCTGTATGTCGACAGGAAGATGCTGATATATGTAAAGTCATTGTCGCCAAAAGCCGTCAGCAGGTTCTCCACGAGCTTCTCTAAGGTGCCAGCTTTGATGGTCCTGATCTTACACGTCTCATACTGACTGACTGTGTGTCCCGGAGGCAGCTGGTCCCCTTCAACCTGTGCGATAAACTCAAGATTATGATCAGGAGAAACGACTCCCTAAACTAAGAGTGAGGACACGGAACTGGTTGAAGCATGGCCTGTCATGCTTTCCCCTGCTCTTATTTAACTTCCCCACCAGTGAGGAAAGGCTGACTTCACTCCTCTCACCTCTGAGTGCAGTAGCGTGGGATGGGTCGGGGTACCGGGGTGGCACCTGCTTGTGATCCCACAAGCAGAGGGATTACTTCACCATTTGCTTCTGCTCACTTCCCTATCAAGAACTACGTTGCTGGCATATTCTGTCAAGAATGTTTTCTTATGACTCCGGGATCAAGTTTAGCAAATGCTATCAATCATTCCCTTTACATTGTTCCACAGTTAAGCTTTCAAACTCATTTTCAAAGACAGCTCCTACAATGGGGTGCTGGCACTGATCCTACTGACTTTGGAGAGCTGCTTATTAAATTTTTAGATTTGTGTGAGCCAGATGACAGTATGTTGATAGTTTGGAGAGAGAAAAAAAATCAGCCATGGGAGGAGTATGTTCTCCACAGACATCTAGGGAAATCTGACTGTTCTTTGGTCCATGGAAAGCAAAACACATTCAATATCATCATTAATCAACAGAGTTGGCTGAGCAGCAGTTGTACCAAGCAGGTCTCAGCTAATCTTGGATGAGTAATAGAAAGGGCAGGTAGGTGCATGACCCCTGCCTTTTGGAGACTAGCAATGTACAGTACAGTAGTCATGTGTGGATGTGAGAGCTGGACCATAAAGAAGACAGAGTGCTGGAGAATCGATGCTTTTGAATGGTGGTGCTGGAGAAGACTCTTGAGAGTCCCTGGGACAGCAAGGAGATCAAACCAGTCAATGCTAAAGGAAATCAACCCCGAACGCTCATTGGAAGGACTGATGCTGAAGCTGAAGCTCCAAAATTTTGGCCACTTGATATCAACAGCTGACTCACTAGAAAATCCCTGATGCTGGGAAAGACTGAGGTCAAGAGAGAAGAGGGTGACAGAGGATGAGACGGTTGGATAGTACCACCGATTCAATGGACACGAACGTGGGCAAACTCTGGGAGATGGTGAGGGACATGGAAGCCTGGCATGCAGTGGTCCATGGGGGTCACAAAAAGTCAGACACCAGTTGGTGACTGAACAACAACAACAAAGAGAAAATATTTCCCTGTGAAAAGTAGCTACCACATGAGAAAGAAGTGACTGTGAATAGTATTGCTAGGTATAACTGCCCCTTGGAGACATAAACCACAACACATTAAAAACTGATTAGTGATAAAAATCTGTAAAGCTTTAAAACTGAGTATAGGGGAAGAGAAATAAACTGAAGAAAAATCCAAGTGTGCCTTATATTCTACGATAAATCTGTGCTGAACAAATTATACAGTGATGCAATTTTCAGAGTTCAACCTGTCCTTCATAGGGGAAGATGACCTATAGAAAGGAACTTGTTCTAAAGCATGGAATCATTCTAAGTGACGCAGACAATCGCCAGGCAATGCCTCTCAATTTTAAGTGTGGATTGTTTTATATCAGATTTTCCTAAATTGAAATAATCAGATACGTGACAATTAAAGGGGAGCAAGAAAGAGAGAACTGAAAACTCTAAATGATGACATTGTGCTTACAAAGTCACATGTTTGCTATTTCTTCACCTGTCCTGTCAAAAGTTAAACCGCTGGAAGGAAATTAGCAGGCAAGATTGCTTTTCGCAAAACCAGAGTAAAGGCCCTCACTTTTAGAAAGGGCTTAGAACAGCTTAATGTCATCATGGCTAACTGCCAGCAGGAATTAATCGTAAGACTCTAGCATATGCGGGGGGTGCCTTGATTTCTTTATTTAATTTTCAAAAGATACTTTTAGTTTACAAAGGAAAGGGCTCTGACTCAGGCCAAACTACCAAATGGACTCAGATCATGGCCTTATAATTATTCATTATCACTCTATAAGCAGTTTTAGAACAAGCCTGATAATATCCATCTGTCTTCCAAGAGCTTCAGTTAACTTGAACTAGAAACAATCAATGAAGAAGATACATGGCTTCAATGTCTAATTACATATTTAATTACTTGGTACAGTGTTGGCCTAAATGTGTGCTGTAAAATACTAGTTTCAAAACAAAACACCCTGCATTCAAATTTGGGAATTATGAAGTTAAACAAAGCCCAATATATTTCTTTTCCATAGAATTTCTTATAGTATTTAATATGCTAACATTCTATGAAACCCCAAAGAAGGATATGGTATCTGACATTTCCTAATGGATTTCCCTTTGGTCTCAGAGCACCCTGCAGAACATTAGGATGAAGGTATTTTGGAAAATGTTAGCTTATTAAGTCACTGTGATGCAGTTGAAACTTAATTCACATTTGCCACTTTTCACTTAAAAAAAAAAAAAACCAAGACATTATAAAATTAACTTTTACCTTCAAACATCTATATTCCTTTGATCTCTTTCTTAATATCACCAAAATTTAGGGATATTTTGTGTTTTTTTACTTTGTCACCTCAAAAATCTGATCAAGATAATTATCACTTAAAAAGCAGAAGTTAAAAAATACACCTCAAGGGCAAATGTTAACAACAACAATAAAAGGAATGGCTTTTCAGTTTCTATGGATATTCAAGCTCTAATTCTAAATCAAGCTTCCTTACCTTGTAACAGACAATGTCAGGGTTCCTTTACCAATAAATTTTGTAATTTGATGATATGTATTTTACAATGCAAACTCCACTTTAAAGCTAAATCTTTTCCTATTAAAAGTAGTAACTGTTTAAGAGAACTAATTTTTCCCTAAGCAGTGATGTGGCCAAAAATTCAAACACAGAGAAAAATGCTTGTCACAGACCCTGATGAAGGGGGTCCCTTTTCCTGCCAGAAAGCAGATTTGGCAGGAAGCCAACGCTCTCTCTTGGAAATGGATTCATGTTGCTCATTAACCCAGTCGCTTCCTTTCACTCCTTCTACTGTGAAGAAAATCTCAACACACATGCCTGATCCCCATAAATGCCTTTAATGGTTTCTGTTCCTCAGTGTTTGCATCTGTACATTAGGAAGAACTATGACTGAGCTAACGGAATAGCTAATAGAATATTTTGAATATTTAGATTTTAAGAGTTATTCTCTAATTGCAACAAATGAGCATCAACGGCAATAGCATAAAATGAAGTACAGGAATTGCTCTGATGCCTAAAGTCGTTCTCACAAAAAATAACAATACATGTCAGTGTCAGAGCACTTGCTCAATCTTGTTTTCTGCACGTTTGCTAAGTACCCTAATATCTCTTCACTAGCAAGGGGAAGGCCAGATTTTTGAAGATGAGCTATAATTTGCCAATATTCAAATAAAGTACAGGCTTCCCAAGTGACACAGTGGTAAGAGAATATGCCCACCAATGCAGAGGACACAAGTTCAATCTCTGGGTCGGGATGATCCCCTGGAGGAGGAAATGGCAACCCACTCCAGCATCCTTGCCTGAAGACTCCAGGGACAGAGGAGCATGGAGGGCTACAGAGTTTGCTAAGACTCAGACACGACTGAGCATGCACACAAGAACAAATAAAGTACATTTTTATGAAATAAAAATTTTGTAATTATCTGCTTGTTACTGGAATTGAAATAAAGTTATGCAAAAGTGAAACACACAAAAATATCCTACACCTATGGGTAGACTGGAAAAGCTAAAATGTTTCAAGAGCAACATGACCCTTTTAAGAGACTTTAGGGTCTGTTTTTGTTTGTGATAACTCAACATCTTGAAATTCTAGTTTAAAAGAGTAGTGGGGAGAGGCAGTGAGGAAAGTCTTGGCAGACAAGTGTTTAATAACTCAGACTTAGAGAGCAAGACATGGAGGGCTGAGCCTGCCCTCTGGGTTAGCACGCTAACAGGAAACAGCCCAATCTGGATTTAATCAGAGACCATCGCTTTACTGACAAGATCACGATACTGAGGCCACAAAAATGTTTCATGATTGTTTTTTGGCCAATCCGTCTGCCATTAGAATTCAGCATTTCCTCAGAGAAAATGCCTGACTCCTATGGGGTAAATATCTAAAACCCTGCCCAACTGTCCTAGCCATGGAATTTCTATAATTACCAATTTTGACATAAGGGGGACAGGAGAAAGAATGTGAGAGATGAAATGTGCCATATTTCAAGTGTGTTTCCAGTCATTGAGAAATGACTCTTCTGCCTTCTAAAACATAAACTGTTCACAACTTGGGTGTTTTTAATTTTAAAAAAAAATTCCTTCAATCAAAATAATCCTTTAGTCATCTGACACTTTAACAGGGAACGTGTTAAGTAAACAACCTCATTAGACTGGAGACAGTATTAAGTCTTTCTCCAAGCCATGCTTAATCTTTAGTACATCAGTTCTCGGGCATCCTGGCACGAGCAGAAATGTAAATAGTGGGAACTCTTCCAGTCATAACTCCCTAAGAAAATCTAAAACCCAGAGCCAAGGTTTTACAGGACTTTAACAGCACGTTCCTCTCTGTACATTCATCTTAGAACACCAAAGGTCCGTTTTATATCCCCTATTCAAATGCCCTGAAACCACTGTCCAGAAACAGTAAGAAACCACCACAGCATAAGAAATATCATAAGATGACTCACAAACTCTGATCATTTGTCCACATTGCCTAAACAAGCAGAGATGAAATGTGCTTGCCACGCAAAGGACAACTATGTGTATGTAACGGCATAAAGCACAACGTTATGGAGCAGCCCAGTGCATCTGAGTAAAGAGAACTATTTACACATAGGACATTCAGAGATGTAAGGCAGAGTCCATACAAAACCCTAAGGCATGTGATGGCAAGCTCAGCGTGAGCTTCTGTGTTGCGTGAACTTCCGTTCTGGGTGTCAGCTAACATTGTTTTTGCTAGGTTAGGGCTGCCAGAATGCCCAGCTAAATTTTAATTTTAGAAAAAAATAATAAATAATTGAATAATTTTGTGAACATAAATGTTACCTGCAGTATTTAGGACCTACTCATGCAGAGAGTCAGACACAACTTGGCAACAGAACAACAACAACATACTGAAGAAACTATTTGTTGTTTATCTGAATTTCCAAACTAACCTGGCATCCTGTACTTTTTTAGTTCCTAAGTCTGGCAATTCTATGTCATATACATATAAAGGGTACAGAATGGATCTCTCATTTATTCATCTACTTATTCAGCCACATGTTGAGTAAATGGTACTACCTGTCAGGCACTGTGCAAGACAGCAGAGATACAAAGGCAAATAGCAAGCAGTTCTAACACCCAGGATGTTCAATACGATAGAGAAAATGGACACAGAGAAACCATTACAATGCAACACAAGTAAAATGGTGGGGAGACATGCAAATAGCATGAAAGAACCAAGAGGGACTGTATGTAGAGGCAACATCTGAAAGTGACTGGAAAGAGAAGGATACCACCCACAAGAAAGGAAACTGAGAAGGGGAAGTCAGTCTTCTGTGGGGCAGAGGCACTGAATTCCACTTTACAAATATAAAACTTGGCAATTTCCTGGTGAGCCAGTGGTTAACACACTGTGCTTCCACTGCAGGGGGTATAGGTTTGATCCCTGGTTGGGGAACTAAGATCCTGCATGCCGTGTGGTATGGCCAAGAAAGAAAAAAAAACGTAAAATTTGAAGTATTGTTGGGATTTTCCAATGGTATACAGTCCAACAGGCAGTCAGAATCCAAGAGGTGGGTAAGGAGGTCTAAGATGGAAATAGGTAAGAGCTATGACTGCAGCCACAAAATTAAAAGATGCTTTCTCCTTGGAAGAAAAGCTATGAAAAACCCAGACAGCATATTAAAAAGCAGAGACATCACTTTGCCAACAGAGGTCTGTACAGTCAAAGCTATGGTTTTCCAGTAGTCATGTATGGATGTGAGAGTTGGACCATAAAGAAGGTTGAGAGCCGAAGAATTGATGCTTTCAAATTATGGTACTGGAGAAGACTCTTGAGAGTCCCTTGAACTACAAGATCAAACCAGTCAATCCTACAGGAAATCAACCCTGAATATTCATTGGAAGGACTGATGCTGGAGCCGAAGCTCCAATACTTTGGCCACCTGATGTAAAGAGTCGACTCATTAGAAAAGACCCTGATGCTGAAAAAAATTGAAGGCAAGAGGAAAAGGGGATGACAGAGGACAAGATGGTTGGATGTCATCACTGACTCAATGGACACGAGTTTGAGCAAAGTCAGAGAGATGGCAAAGGACAGGGAAGCCTGCCGTGCTGCAGTCCATGGGGTGGCAAAGAATCAGACGCTACTTAGCGACTAAACAACAGGGACAAGTTACAACAATTAAACCCGCTTCACTCTCCAGGCAGCGTGTGTAGAACAAAAAGAATCCAGGGTGGAGGACAGCCTCTGGAAGAACACCCAAATTAAGAGGGTTCCAAAAGCAAAGATGTCCAGGACTAAAAGATGCACCTGCACATGCGGCAAGTTTACACTCACCTGATCTGCGGTAGCACTTCTGGGCATAGAACCCAGGAGAAAAATCACTGCCAGACCCACATATGCCAATGCATGCACCTTCCATCTAATTACGCAAACCTATCGAGGTCTAGCCAGCAGCGTGCTGGAGCCAGCCTGTCCCACTTGCAGGAGCTGATTGTACACATTCCTCAGTCCCATGTTCCATGACATCATGTTGGTATTGTGAATCTGATCATGGTGGAAACAGCTACACCATGGAAACTGGCAAACTAACTAGCTACATGTCGGGGCTTTGAGTCTGAAGAGGTAATTTATCAGTGCACCACTACCTAGGACTCCCTCTCAGATTATGCCAATGGTAAATTCAGGAGAGAGTTCACATCCATAGAACATTTTTGTCTTTCTGTGACCACTCCAATCAAGGCTGACCTCATAGAGGATAGAAAATTATGCCTCTGAACTAAGAAAAAAGTAGAAATGTGAAGGGAGAAGAGGTGGAGGAGTATGCACCTGACAAATTAATATGCTCTCAAAAAAAAAAAAAAATGACAAGGTCCCCAAGAGTTGACTTCACTTGAAGCCACATGTTAGAACGTGGTCAGATTTCTATGATGAGTACGCTGCATCCTCAGGAAAATGCTGAGAGCTGTAATAACAAACAAGGACCAGTGTTTCATCCGACAGAAATCTCAGACCCTTCCACCATCCTGTCTCCGCGGGGTCTCCTAGATCACCCCAGAGAGTCCAGGAACTCTCTGAGGGGAAACAGGAAGTTGTGTTTTCCATCCCCATAAAAAATGGTCATCCTCCTGGCTGTGAATCTCTTCCACCCGGTGTTAACCCATAACAGACTGGATCTTCTCTGACGCAAACGCCCACTGCTGTCTTCCTTTAAGGATTTAAGGAATCTTTAAGGAGGCAGATGGGTTTCCCTGGTGCTCAGAGGGTAAACCATCTGCCTGCAGTGTGGGAGACTTCGATTCGATCCCTGGGTTGGGAAGATCCCCTGGTGAAGGAAATGGTAATCCACTCCAGTACAGACTCAAATACTAAGTGGATTCAAGGGAGTGTGCTGACTACGTTTTTCAAGTAAAATAATTTCACTTTTACACGCTACTTTGCTGCTTGAAGCTCAGGATGCTAATGAAGAGGTTGTGAGTTAACCTGGCTTCTATTTTGATCTCTGAGGCCAATTTACTTTGGGACCTAAGGCAATAACTTAAAGCTTCAATGTCTTGGTCAAAGACTTTGCGAAGTAAAGAAATCACATGCTGTTTTGAGAAGTTCAAGGAATTAGAGTTACAGCGGGGAGGGAGGTTTGAACTAAAATAGTCACTGCAGCATGTGCCAAATTGCATCACAGATCGTCACACAGGCTTTTGTGTCCAGAGTGAACCTGCAAAATTCACAACTCCTTCCTCACACTTTCAGACCTCAGACGCCCAAGGTCCTCGTATTCTGAGGTCACAGGTTAACAGGGGCCCTGGCCTTCTGGAATTCATTCTGTTTCTGTGCAGTCTGGCCAATCTCTGTCTGAAAAGGTCAGCAGGGGGTAGTGAGCTTCTGTGTGACCCAATATTCCCTGTGAATGAAGCCTGTTCTGAGTGGAAACACTTCCTCACAGCCCAGAAGCTTTCCCAGACCGCCATAAATCCCACGGACAGTTCCACGGTGCTTCATCTCCTGGTGAGACGTAAAGTGTTCCTTTACCAGTCTCTGGGGGAGCAGAAGGCGGCAGCTGCCTGAAGTTTCCCAACAAAGTCATTAATTTAATTCTTCTGGAGATCACGTTAAGGAATCTCTTAACTAACTGTTAGTCACTCAGTCGTGTCCGACTCTGAGGACCCTGACTTGAGGACCCTGAGGTTTGGAGAAGCGAGGGGTCTCATCCAACTTCAGTCAGTCAATTAGTGTAACTGACAGAGTCTGGATGTAAAACCAGCCCTGTCTTTCTATCGGGCTTCCCAGTTGGCGCTAGTGGTAAAGGTCCTGCCTGACAAAGCAGGACATGTAAGAAACGCGGGTTCGATCCCTAGTTTGGGAAGCTCCCCTGGAGGAGGACACAGCAACCCGCTCCAGTATTCTTGCCTGGAGAATCCCAAGGACAGAGGAGCCTGGGGTGCTGTGGTACATGGGTTGCAAAGAGTTGGACACGACTGAAGTGATTTAGCATGCATGTCTTTCTATTACAGAGTGATGCATTAACATGCAAAGTGACACAGTTTTGTGGATTCAGTCTCCTTATGTGTACACCTGAGGTCACTCAATAGCCCAGAATCTCCATACTTCACAGGACTGTTGTAAGAAATAAAATTAGAAAATGAAGGTGTGTTGAATGGTTACAAGAACTATTCAGGACTCTGCATATAAAATCTCGTATGCTGTGTGCTGTGCTAAGTCACTCAGTCATGTCTGACTCTGTGTGACCCAAGCCCACCAGGCTCTTCGGTCCATGGGATCCTACAGGCAAGAATACTGGAGTGGGTTGCCATGTCCTCCTCCAGGGGATCTTCCTGACTCAGGGATCAAACTCGAGTCTCTTATGTCTCCTGCATTGGCAGAGAGTTCTTTACCACCAACACCACCTATATAGGTTGGTGCAAAATAATTGCAGTGTCAGTCCCTGAGTTGTAAATTGTTATAACTAGGCTCACAACTTTATTAATCAAAATAGGAACCGTTACAATCAACACATTTTTGCCAACGAGAAATAAGTTTGCTTATTTCTATGCCAAAAAAAAAAAAATCCATGCTTTGGGATTTGATGAACTCTTGGAAAGCATATTCTGTGTCCTGCTGGTTGTGGAAGCATTTTCCCTTCCAAAAGTAGTTGAGATGCTTGACCAGAGGTCAGGTGAATATGGTGGATAAGGCAAAACTTTGTAGCTTAATTCATTCAACTTTTGAAGTATTGGTTATGTGATGTGCAGTCAAGCACTGTTGTGGAAAAGAACTGGGCCCTTTCTGTTGACCAATGCCAGCTGCAAGCGTTGCCATTTTCAGAGGATCTCATCAATTTGCTTGGAGAAGGCAATGGCAACCCACTCCAGTACTGTTGCCTGGAAAATGCCATGGATGGAGGAGCCTGGTAGGCTACAGTCCATGGGGTCGCTAGGAGTCGGACACGACTGAGCGACTTCACTTTCACTTTTCACTTTCATGCACTGGAGAAGGAAATGGCAACCCACTCCAGTGTTCTTGCCTGGAGAATCCCAGGGACGGCAGAGCATGGTGGGCTGCTGTCTATGGGGTCACAAAGAGTCGGGACTTAGCAGCATCAATTTGCTGAGTGTACTTCTCAGACATAATGGTTTCGCCACGATTCAGAAAGCTGTAGTGGATCAGACTAGCAGTAGACCACCAAACAGTGACCACGACCTTTTTTTAGTGCAAGTTTGGCTTTGGGAAGTGCTTTGGAGCTTCTTCTCGGTTCAACCACTGAGCTGGTCATCACTGGTTATATAAAATCCACTTTCCGTAGCATATCACTGTCTGATCGAGCAACGGTTCACTGTTGTCGTGTAGCAAAAGAGATGAGAACACTTCAAAACAACAATTTTTTTGATTTGGGATCAGTTCATCAGGCATTCACTTATCAAGCTTTTTCACTTTTTCAATTTGCTTCTAAGGCCAAAGGACTGCAGGATGGTCAACGCTGAGTTCTTGCCCAACGTCTCATGTAGCTGTGAGAGGATCAGCTTCAACGATGCTCTCAGCTGGTCACTGCCAACTCCTGATGGCTGGCCACTGCGCTCCTCATCTTCAAGTCTCTTGTCTCCCTCGCAAAACTTCTTGAACCACCACTGCACTGTGCATTCATTAGCAGTTTCTGGGCCAAATGTGTTGTTGATGTTGCAAGTTGTCTCTGCTGCTTTATGACTTATTCTGAATTCAAATAAGAAAATCGCTCAAATGTGCTTTTTGTCTAACATCGTTTCCATAGTCTAAAATACATATAAACAGCAAGTAATAATTCATGATTGAAAAACATAAAGCAAGAAATGCACATTAAAATGATGTATAACTTAACTACATTTATTTAAGAATGTGTTCCAATATCAAATGGCAAAGTTCAATAAGGCAAAACAGCAGTTACTTTTGCACCAACTTATATCTGTGCAATACTAAAATCTTTCTGTGTTCACATTACTTTCACCAAAATTAGGTCTTAATACATCAGATATTCTTGATATTATCCCTCTTAGTTTCTGACATTGACTGAAATCTTTAACACCTAAAGATGGAAAAAAAAAGTGTTTTTGTATTAAATACCCTCTTTGGAGGAAAACAAAACTCCCCCCTCATTACTATAGTTTCTTAAATAAGTAAATTAAGTCTAAGAAAGATGAAGGACTTTATTCAAGGGCTCAAAACAAGCCAGGAGAACAAGGTCAGTAAGTTGCATGAGAAGTGACTGGATAATACAGGGTAGGATCCCAGAGGGAGGGAGGAATAGTCATAAATAATCTGATTTCCAGATTATTAATTTTCCTCCCTGCTAGGCTTATAAATATATCTAGTCATGAGACAAACTCCTTATATTTTTAGAAAGAGAGGAAAACAAAAGCAAACTGACAATATGATTGATTATGTGGTATAGCCAGAAAAAGTGGCAGTTTTGTAAATACTGACACTTAATACAAATATTTAGTATTTGTTACAAATATATAGAGGAGAGGGCAGAGGATAGAAAGAACAAATACCTAGAAAAAACACAGATCCAGTTTTGCTAAGCAAACAGAAACTTTTGAAAATGGAACCATTTTGCCCACTAGATTTTAATGTGCCAAAAATATATGTAAAAAAATAGGCATGTTAGTGGTAAAGAAAACATTCCCATTGCTCATGACTCACTCTTGATGTTGGTCAGTTAAAAAAGGTTGTTAAAAGAGCTCCCGTTACACAAAGAATCCAAATGAGAGGCTGAGGAAATCCATAAAGGAAATCAAGGACAATACTCTAAAAACTTAACAGTAGAGGTTATAATATGAATCTGAATTTTTTCATTCAGTGACATGGAAGGATAGGAGGTGTAGAGCTTGCTGCTGCTGCTGCTAAGTCACTTCAGTCGTGTCCAACTTTGTGCGACCCCATAGATGGCAGCCCACCAGGCTCCCCCGTCCCCGGGATTCTCCAGGCAAGAACACTGGAGTGGGTTGCCATTTCCTTCTCCAACGTATGAAAGTGAAAAGTGAAAGTGAAGTCGCTCAGTGGTGTCCAACTCTTAGCGACCCCATGGACTGCAGCCCACCAGGCTCCCCTGGCCATGGGATTTTCCAGGCAAGAATACCGGAGTGGGTTGCCACTGCCTTCTCCTGTGTAGAGCTTAATGCTAGTGAATATTTAATAGACTAAATAAATGCCAGATAAATAAGCAGTGGCCCTAATGGGAATAAAAGTCTCTTGCAACACTGAGCTTCAACCATAAGGAAGGCATGGAACTAGATTCAGTTTCTGGTTCCAGGTCAAATTAATTTTCAAATACTTGTTAATGCCCTCTGTTTATGTCAGCAGTGAACTAGAATAACTCTTCCTAATTTAATTGTTTTGTTATTTCCTAAATACACTTGAGGGTATTTAGTAGCTCAGTGGGACTTCCCTGGTGGCTCAGTGATAAAGAATCCACCTGCAATGCAGGAGACATGAGCGCAATTCCTGGGTCGGGAAGATCCCCTGGAGAAGGAAATGGCAACCCAATCCAGTATTCTTGCCTGGAGAATCCCATGGACAGAGGAGCCTGATGAACTACAGTTCATGGGGTCCCAAAGAGTCGGACACAACTAAGCAACTATCACAAAGACACATGAAGACCTACAAGACCTTCTAGAACTGACAAATACTATCCTAACTCCCAAATCTTTATCTCCAGTTCTTACTTTAACTTCCCTTCTAAATTCTAGACCTGAATTTCTGGTTACCACATGTTCACCTGGAACTCTGACTCATTGTATCCAAAAAGAAACTTTCATTTTATTCCTCTAAAATCTCAACTCTTCTCTAACTTCTGACTCTGTTAATGATCTAGGTCCTAAACCTACAAATTATCTTTATTCTCAACTTATCTCCCCTTCACCTCTGAAATCCAATGTGTCCCATTCCCTAAACATATCTCCATTCTATTCTTCTCCCCCATCTTCACTGTCTTACCTTAATTTAGATCTTATTTCTTAACTGGGTATGTGTAACAAGCACTTAACTGGTTTCACTTGCCTCTAGTCTTGCTTCCCAGGTGGCGCTAGTGGTAAAGATCCCGCCTGCCAATGCAGGAGACAGGAGAGACTCAGGTTCAATTCCTGGGTCAGGAAGATCCCCTGGAGGAGGAAATGGCAACCTACTCTAGTATCCTTGCCTGGAAAATTTCACAGGCAGAGGAGTCTGGCAGGCAGACTCATAGGATTGCAAAGAGACAGACACAACTGAAGTAACTTAAGACCTTTAAGACTAGTGTCGCCAAAATCATCTTTCTAAAGAACAAATCCAAATTTCAGAATAAAGTCCCAAGTCTCTGCCAAAGCTAAACATGCCTATCCCGTGACTCAGCAATTTCATTCCTACAAGATATGACTATTATGTCCACCAGAAAGCATGGACAGAAACATTCATAGCTGCTTCATTCATAACAGCCAAGCACACTTTTCACAGTATGTTGTAAGCATTTGTTTACTTACAGGTATCCTCCACTAGACCATAAATTGGTTAAAGGCATATTCATATTTATAGCTCCAGAAATTAGCTTATAGTCACATCAATAAGTGCTTCAAGAATATTAAATACATGGTTTTAAGATAAAAATAAGTTCTTTATCTAATGAATCTATCCAATGACATTATATTCCCTAAGTAATCTTTTTCTTGATTATTATGAATTCAGTCAAATAAAAAAAAAGTCTGTATATATACACAAGAAGAGCCTGTCCATATACAATTAAAGCATACAATACTTGGTCATCATCTTTGAGCTAAATAGCTAAAGTAAATGCCTCTTTAAATTGTTCTTATGGCAATCCCAGCCATCTTTTTAAAGACACAAATCAGATCGTGTCACTCCCCTGCTTAAAGCCTCCCACTGGCTTCCCATGACTCGTAGAATAATATGCAGACTCCACCGGGGCCCACAGGGCCCTTTCTGCCTACTCCCTTGACCTCACCACCAAAACCATCTGCTTCCCTCTCTAAGCCCCAGCCACACCAGTCTTCTTTCCACTCTTTAAACACAGCAAGCTCATTCATACCTAGTGATTTTTTGCATCTGTTCCTTCTACCTAACATGCTACTGCTGCTCAGTCTGATCATCTTATGGTGGGTCCTTCCCCGGCCTTCACTGCTTTTGATCAGGTGCTATCTCCTCAGATAAACTGCTGGACCATCCGTCTGGTGTCACACTACCCATCTTCCTTCACCAGGCCAGATCATGTTATCTAGGTTAAATGTTTTATAGCCCTGAATTGTTTGCAAGTTTGCTGCCTATAAATTCTGTGGCAGCAGAGTTCTTATCTGTCTTGTTCTCTACTATATCCCTGGGGTATAGGATAATGTCTAACACACAGCAAGTGCTTAGTAAGTGTTTGTCGTAATGAGTAAAAAACAAACTAATGCTGTAATTAAATGGCAACTTCTTTAAAAATCTGAATGAAAGGCCGACTAAACTTCACAGGTTGACTAAAGGTTGCAAAACTCTGTCCTCAGAGCTAAACATTTTAGGTAAACAAAGTTTACTGATTTTATCTCTTCACAGTGGTTAAAAACTGAAGTGAATTTCTCAACATGACTATATTGGCTTTTTTTGAACCCCAATTAATTCCATACTTAGCTATCATGATTATAAAAATTACTGCAGTCATGGGGTTTTTTCCTCCAGAATTCTTTTCCCATCAAGATTGAGAATGCTGAATCCAAGTACACAAAACGTAACAAGGATCTCTCATTCTGAGACTGACACTGCCCTCATTGTTCTACCAGATGTAAATGCCACCGAACCAATTGCTTGCTTTGAAAACACAGAGTGGGAATATGCTCTTGTTTTGACTTCTTACAATTCCAAGTGGGAGTATCTGAGGAAATGAATACACAAGCTAATCAAGCAGCTACATAATGTAAGTGTAAATACATTGCAAGTTTACTTAGGAGGTGTTGGACTACCATGAAGCTTCCAATCCTTTCTGCATGGAAGACATGCTATAAAGTAAGTTAGGATTTTATTTGCATAAATAAAACCTCCTCTTTCTCCCATGCCAGGTTCTAAGCTTTAAACACTAAGAATACTGTTTGAGGCCTCTGAATTTATAGCGTTTATTACTGAAACAAGTAAGTGTTCTAACGCCGTGTTCTATCTAGAATGCTAAGGGTATTTTCCACTTTATAACAAGACTAACGTGCAACTCCAAACATTAAACCTTCTTCAGTGGAGGTCTAGAGCAGTGCATCTTTACCACAAATCCTACTTTTGTTCATTTATTTATTCCAGAATATTTAGTGAGCTCTTACTAAATTCAAGGTACTATCTTACAAGATACTGCAGATATAGAAGTGAATACAAAATGTCTCTATCTACATGAAGCCAATATTCAAGCAGAGAAGACAAATATTAAATAGATAATTTAACAACTAATGATCTAATGCCAACAGAGATCACTGCTCTCCATACAGAGGTGCTATAAGGACATACGGTAAGATCAGATTCCACCCTGGTGATCAGGGGAGGTTTCACCAAGGAAACAAGAGATCAGAGCGATCAGAGGTGTCCACCAGGCAGAGGGTGAGAGAACACTTCAGGTGAGGGAACTGCATGCCAATGCCCCCAAAGAAGGAAGAAACCTGGCACCGTGGAGGAGACAGAGAAGCTGACATGGCCAGAGAGAAGGAGCTGGAGGACAGTGGCAAGAGATGCGGTTAGCCGGGAGGACAATATTGATCTTGAACCTGCTATCAATGGGAAACCATTAAAAGATTTTAAGCAGGGAGGTATACCATGATCAAATACAACATGGAGCTACAAGAAGAATGAAATCAAGTGAATTGTTCAGTCGTGTCTGACTCTTTGTGACTCCATGGACTATACAGTCAACAGAATTCTCCAGGCCAGAATACTGGAGTGGGTAGCCTTTCCCTTCTCCAGGGAATCTTCCCAACCCAGGGATCAAACCCAGGTCTCCCGCATGGCAGGCAGATTCTTTACCAGCTGAGCCACGAGGAGAAGAATGAACTGAAGGTAATAAGAAGGGATTCAATTAAAAAATGACCAGAAAAGGCAAAGGTTTTTTGCCTTTCTTGTCAAAGGTTTCTCATACTATAGATCATGATCCACCTGCATCGGAGTCACTTGAGGTACCAGTCCAAAGCAGATTCATGAACCCAAACTCCAGCCTTCTACAAGCAAATCCCTATAACTGGGGGAATCTGCAGTTAGTCCTAGATTATTATGATAACCATTAATGATTAAGAAGCACAGCAATAATGCCAAGCAGTTCCAATGATGATCAAATGAAATAAACCAGAACTGAAGTAAAATCACCTGCTTTTACTTGGGCATCAGTTCCCTGTTCTAAAATATTGGTGGTACCACTCACCACTCTAGCCCCTTTCTCCCTTACCTGTAGTAAGGGATCAATTCTATTCTTTTTCCATAGTCATCGATTGATATTAGTTTTATTCAGAGAAGGAACATACACTTACTTTGATCTGCTCCTGACTGCAGGAGATGAGAGTACATGAACACATAAGTTAATCAGTGTTACTACACAAGTTCAGTTCTGACTGGACAAGTTCAGACTGGGAATAATGTTATCTTTTGTGCGGCCCTAATATTCAAAGCTCTTCTATATACACAACTGCATTTGATTCTCACAATAATCCCAATTTATAGATGAGGACACTAAAGGTTCAAGGGGCTAAGTAACTACTGACCCAGCCCCATTCACAGAAACTGACAGAGGCCAGAGGCTAGCCCAGACCCTTCAGACTCCAAAGCCATGTTCAAAAGGCAGGGCCACAATGGCTCCAGCAGGTAGGATGTCCATTTGCTCTCTGAAGGTCCCCCGTGTGCCACCCCTGCCTCTCACTCCACACACGTCAAATAGTGAGAGCGAACTCCACATCAGAGTCTATGAAAGAATCACCAACTCTCAAGTCCTGTGCCAACAGCAAGTCAAAATTCCCCTTGTGGGGTACCGGGAGGGAAAAGACACCATCACAGGCAAATTAGGACATAGCTGCTCCACGTCACCAAAACTATTTGCACACAAATATTTAGGTTTCAAATTACCAGAGTAGAGGTCACGGGGCTCTGGGAAATTAAAACTGTCTTAATCAAACAAAACATAAACTTCTCTTGTCAAAGAGGTGTAATGGTCATGTTGACAGTAGTAATTGTATGTCTGGATTTTCAAAAATGCACTCTCCTCTCCCGTTTTAAGGGGAAAAAAAAAAAAAAAACCAACTGCAACATTTCCCTTTCCAGGAATGTGATTTAACTTAATAGCTAAGCTAATAATCACTAGCTGCTTATTTGGTGCAAACAAAGAAACCACTGTCTCTGCAAGGGGACACAATGATTCTGAATGTGAGATGGATTTAAGTATCTGGTTGTGAGTGACCATTATGTTATGTAATGAATGAAGCTGCATGAATACCTATTACATAACTCCATTCTCCCTGGGCGTGCTAATTAAAGTGAGGGGACTTCCCATCACTTTAAAAAGTTCTTCTCAGTCACTTCTATAACTTGTAAGATTAAAAAACTTAAATTATACTGAGCCATGGACACTGTGTACCCAGCTGTTGCATCCAAAGTAAATCATGAAAGAGGTAAGGAAAAAAATGCTTCTGGAAGAAGTAGAAGATACTGATGAAAACGTAAAATGTGTACAGAAGGTGGCCTGAGCTGAAGAGCTATGCTTTGCAGTGTTGTCTTAACTGGGGAGAAGTGTATTGGGCTGGCCAAAAAGTTTTTCCATAAGATGTTACAGAAAATCCCAACAAACTTTTTGGACAACGCGATAGCTTTTTCCAAATATGCATATGTAATCTGATGGACACCTAGCACTTAGAAGTAAATGCGGGCATCCCTCGGTACCTAAGGGGATTGGTTCCCAGGAGGATGACAAAATCCATGGACGTTCAAGTCCCTTATATAAGATATGGTAGTGTCTACACATTACCCACACACATTCCGTACCCTTTAAATCATCTTTAGAGCACATACAATAGTTAATACAATGCAAATACTATTTAAATAGTTGTAATACAATGCAAATACTTGGCTCAGATGGTAAAGCTTCTGCCTGCAATGCTGGAGACCCAGCTTCGATCCCCGGGTCGGGAAGATCCCTTGGAGAAGGAAATGGCAACCCACTCCAGTACTCTTGCCTGAAAAATTCCATGGATGGAGGAGCCTGGTAGGTTACAGTCCATAGGGTCACAAAGAGTTGGACATGACTAAGCAGCTTCACTTTCACTTTCAACACAATGCAAATACTATGTAAATAGCTGCTGAAGTGGCAAATTCAAGCTTTGCTTTCTGGTATGTTCTGAAGTTTTTTTCCCCCCGAATATCTTAACATCCACAGTTAGCTGAATCTGCAGACAGGGAGCCCACAAATACAGGAGGCCAACTTTACTGATTCATTTTGCCAAAAAGGCATGAGAGACACAAACAGACCACCAGTATAATAAAATAAAGCAATAGTAGTCAGTGTGGAAGCAAAATCAGTGAGAGTTTCTAACTGAGTCATTTTTAAGTCTAGGCTTTCCAGGTGGCATAGTAGTAAATATGCCTGCCAATGCAGGAGATGCACCTTCCCTGGGTTGGGAAGATCCCCTGGGAAAGGAAATGGCAACCCACTCCAGTATTCTTGTCTGGGAAATCCCATGGACAGAAGAGTCTGGTGGGCTACAGTCCATGAGGTCACAAAAGAGCTGGACACAACTTAGTGACTAAACAACAACAAAGTCTAGTCATCACATACTTCTCTGTAGCCCCACATATAACTGACTCCATACCTTCTGGTCAGAGGACTCAGACTGGTAAGGAAGGAGCAATACCTTTAACATTTCCTTCCAATACACCTGGAAGGAAACTGTTCAGGGTATGAATGAGGTCAAGGGGGCGAGGGGGGGGAGGAATCAAATTTTTAACAAACCAGTACATTTAAATCTTGTAATAGCAACCCTTCATGGGGAAATTTTATGTTCGACATAAAATGAGTTGTTTTCTCAGTGAGAGATCTTTGAAACACCGACATTCTAAAAGTTTTATTAACTCGATGGAAATGCCTCTGGTTTTTTTGCCTTCAGAAAAAGAATATACTGAGCATGATTTAAACTTTCATTCATAGCTCCATGAGCCCACTGATGCTACAAGGGATTGTATATGCACCCCCAGAAACACTGGCAGACAGCGGGGCTTATTCCAAAACTAAATGATCCCACATAGTTCAATGCCTGGTATCTAACCATCACTGTCTCTCATTCATTTATTCAACAAATAAGTACTCATTGTGTCTTCTCTCTGTGAGGCACTGTTCTAGTCTCTGGGAAGACAGTGCTGCTGGAAGGAGAGGACCAAAACCCACGCCCTTGTGGAACTCACATTCTAAGACAGGAAGCAACAAATCCGTCAATCAATTATAAACGAAACAGCATGTTAGACAGTGGTTAAGTGACAAGGAGGGTGAAGCTGAAGTGGGCGAGTTCCAGGGTGAGAGAGGCTTACAATTTAAATGAGTGGTTAGGGAAGGCCTCACTGGACAGTGACATTTGAACACAGCCTTCCACTGGTTTGTCCATTTGTTATTATTAATGTGTCTGCCTCTGAAAGCCCCACTCCCTTCAAATTTGCCACATCTACTCAACTGTAAAAGAAAACCATATTATCACTGTACGTGAATAACCTACTCTGTTATGTATTAGGAATTAACGTGTCATATATTAAAGATGATGCTCTTTCCTATGGAGTGAGAGCTATTGGGCTACTCTGAGAAATTTTTCAATAACTTTCACTTTTTAAGTATGCTCTGGAAAGTTGAAATAACCAAAAGTAAGCGAGTGTTATTCTGCTTATTTTCTAGAGTACGTGTGTGCATACTTATTCACTTAGCTATGTCTGACCCCACAGATTATAGCCTGCCAGGCTCCTCTGTCCATGGGATTTCCCAGGTAAGAACACTGGAGTGGAATGCAATTTCCTCCTCCAGTGGATCTTCCAGACCCAGGGATCAAATCCATGTCTCCTGGGTCTCCTGCATTGCAGGCGGATTCTTTACTTCTAAGCCACTTGCGAAGCCCTTTCACATAAGCCTCTTAAGTTAAAACTTTGGCCTCTTAAGTTAAAATTCTGGCCTCCCTTGTACTCTGGGATGATGAACTAGCCTCTTTCTCCCTCTTACCTCTCTAACTACACTTTTTCTGACCTCTACACCAACTGGTCTCTGCCTTCTTGTCTCCTGAAGATGACCTTACTCAAGCCTGGTCCTTACACATCTTCTGTTTTCCATGTGGTTCTGCTCTCACTGTTTCATTCACCTATGTGTGAATGAGACCCAAACGTATTTCTCTAACCCCAAATCTCTTCTGATTGGAAAACTCCTCCAGTGTGCCATGTCTGAGATTGAAATGATCTCGATCGCACTGCTTTATCAGCAGCATAAAGGAGTTCTCCTTCCCCAAACCCTACTTCTCCTAACGACATCACTAATTCTCCTAGTTCAACTACACCAACTGTCTTACACTCATCTTTGACGCCTCTTTTCACTGTAGTCGCCAACAGCTACTGAAGCTTTTTTCTAGGTATATATCTGCTCTGCTGACAGGAGGAAATGAAAACAATACTCCAGACATAATTGTGATCACTGATGAACAGTGACTCCTGTGGGGTTTATAGGAACCTTGGGAGAAAGTGACTCTGTCCTCCTACAGGTGTCAGACAGAACTCCAAACATTAGGAAAACAACGTTCTTTAATGTTGTTAAAACGTTTGGTTGCTCAGCCGTGTCTGACTCTTTGAGACCCCATGGACTGCAGCAGGCCAGGCTTCCCTGTCCTTCACCACCTCCCAGAGCTTTCTGAAACTCATGTCCATTGAGGCGGTGATGCCATCCATCCAACCATCTCATCCTCTGTCATCCCCTTTTCCTCTTCCCTTCAATCTTTCCCAGCATCAGGGTCTTTTTGCAATGAGTCAGCTCCTCGCATCAGGTGGCGAAAGTATTAAAGTTTCAGTTTATAACCCTTTTCCAGCAGTGGCCACTGGACTGGAAATGTCAATCCTCATCCCGATTCCCAAGAAGGGCAGTACTAAAGAATGTTCAAACCACTGGACAACTGCACTCATCTCCCATGCTAGTAAGGTTATGCTCAAAATCCTGCAAGCTAGGCTTCAACATTACATGAGTGGAGAACTTACAGATGTCCAAGCTGGGTTTAGAAGAGGCACAGGAACCAGAGATCAAATTGCCAACATTCACGGGATCATAGAGGAAGCAAGGGAATTCCAGAAAAGCATCTACCTCTGTTTCACTGACTACACTAATGCCTGTGACTCTGTGGATCATAACAAACTGGAGAACTCTTAAGGAGATGGGAATACCAGACCATCTTACATGTCTCCTAAGAAACCTGTATGCAGGTCAAGAAGCAACAGTTTGATAGAACCTTGGATGAAACAACTGACTGGTTCAGGATTGAGAAAGGAGTATGTCAAGGCTGTTCACTGTCACCCTGTTTATTTAACTTATACACAGAGCACATCATGAGAAACGCAGGGCTGGATGAATTACAAGCTGGAATCGAGATTACGGGAGAAATATCAACAACTTCAGATATGCAGATGGTACCCCTCTAATGGCAGAAAGTGAAGAGGAACTAAAAAACCTCTTGATGATAGTGAAGGAAGAGAGTGAAAAAGTCAGCTTAAAATTAAATATTAAAAAAACTAAGATCATGGCATCCAGTACCATCACTTCGTAACAAATAGAAGGGGAAAAGGTGGAAGCAGGAACAGACTTCCTCTTCTTGGGCTCTAAACTCACTACAGATGGTGACTACAACCATAAAATTAGAAGACGATTGCTTCTTAGCAGGAAAGTTATAACAAACCTAGGTGGGGTTTTAAAAAGCAAATATATCACTTTGCTGACAAGGTCCACATAGTCAAGGATATGGTCTTTCCAGTAGTCACATATCGCTGTGAGAGCTGGCTCAAAAAGAAGGCAGAGCACCGAAGAATTGATGCTTTCAAACTGTGGTGCTGAAGACTCTTGAGAGTCCCCTGGACAGTGAGATCAAACCAGTCAATCTTAAAGGAAATCAACTCCTAATACTCATTGGAAGGACTGACGCTGAAGCTCCAATACTTTGGCTATCTGATGAGACGAGCCGACTCATTGGAAAAGATCCTGATGCTCGGAAAGATTGAAGGCAGAAGCAGAAGAGAGTGACAGAGAATAAGATGGTTAGATGGGATCAGCAGTACAATGGACATGAACTTGGGCAAACTCCGAGAGATGGTGAGGGACAGGGAAGCCTGGCGTGCTGCAGTCCATGGGGTCGGGAAGAGTCAGACGCAACGTGGTGACTGAACAACAACGATAAACCTTCTGTAACAGAAAAGAGGTTTCAAGAAAGGCAGTGTTAGGGGAAACAAAGACTGAAACCACTCACCCTGGCCTGGCACCCTGGCCAGGTAACCATTTGCCTGAGCTATTTTACGACAGGAGGTCCTGGTAAGGACCATGGAACTAACAAGCCACCACCAATCGGAAGAATTCAGGAAAGGTCAAAAGGAGTTGTCACATGTCCTACTGACCTCCCAGAATGTTCCTTGCTAAAATCCATCTTGGCTGAGTGATTCTTGTGCCACCAGGAAGGACTCTGAGTCAGAATAATTGGCCAGAGACAACCCGGAAATTAATCCCATCACCATAAAAGCTTAGACTGCAAGCCATGGGAAGAGCAGTTCTCCTGGGTTCCCTTACCCTCCTGCTCTCCGCCCAGGTGCCCCTTCCCAATAAAATCTCTTGCTTTGTCAGCACGTGTGTCTCCTCAGACAACACATTTCCAAGTGTTAGACAAGAGCCCACTCTCGGTGTCCACCTTCCTGAAACAGTAGGACAAATATTCCAGATGTGAAATAAAAATTTAATGAAATCAAGGAGGCTTTACAGTTTTCCCAAATTATCAGAGACAGAAAGAAGGCCACATAATGGAGGCTATATACTTAGCTAAGAGCATGGTGACATGAAAGTCAGCAGCCATAAGAACGGAGTCTTAGGAAAATGCGAAGGTCAAGTTGAAGAGCATTCTTCAGCTCTATGAGGAGCAAAATGAGGAAAGAGCAGTTCACTGCTGATAGGTGTAGTAATTTTAACTGATGAGAGAGAGAAAAGAGAACTACTTCACTCCTCATCTTCACTATCAAGGAAAATGATCTTCTAACTGGAAAAAGGGCAGGACCAGCATGATGAAGAGGAAACTAGAGCCCACGATAGAGAATGCGATACTAGGAAAGCACTTAGCCCTTTAAGAGACTTCATGTCTCCAGAGCCAGATAAACAGCATGAAGAGCCCTGAAAGAACCAGCAGATGTGATCATAATATTGATGAATGGAATCCTCACAGAAGCAGAGAAAGATACAAGTGTCTGAAGCCTGGCAACAAGAAAACACCGCCTTTCAGAGAGAATTTAAGGTGGACTAGAAACAAAGAACTGATTTGCCTACAAACCACTGTTGCCAATATCCCACATGGTATGTGAGCAATGATCACCTGGCGCCCACACGAAATCACTGAGAAAAACAAAATCAGATCAAACTAACTTTCCACCCTATTCTGACCCAAGGCAAGAAAAAAGGAATGCTACAAACATGACGCTCACAGATTCAAAAACCATCCCACTAACTCTCTCCTTAGATCTTTATGGATATGATGGAGCTGTAGAACTGCTTAGATCTGTATTCCAATCAAATAGTCAGGGAATGCTGAATGTGAAGTAATGTCAATTAATACTGCTAGGAGTGGGCTTCCCAGGTGACACAGTGCTAAAGAATCCGCCTGCCAATGCAGGAGACACAGAGACTTGGGTTCACTCCCTGTGTCAGGAAGATCCCCTGGAGTAGGAAAGGGCAGCCCACTCCAGCATTCTTGCCTGGGAAATCCCATGGACAGAGGAGCCTGGCGGGCTACAGTCCATGGGGTTGCAAAGAGTCAGACTTGACTGACCACACTACACACAGCTAAGAGTGAGGAATGTCTCTAGTTATGTAACAGAAGTTCTGTGTTTGGACATGTTGATTAAATCATTTTAACAAATGAAGCAGATGATTACTTGTGTGCTCAGTCATGTCCAACTCTTTGTGACTTCATGTGACTTCCTGCCAGGCTCCTCTGTCCATGGGATTCTCCAGGCAAGAATACTGGAGTGGGTTGCCATTTTCCTACTCCAAGGGGTCTTCCCAACCCAGGGATCGAACCTGAGTCTCTTGTGTCCCCTACACTAACAGGCAGATTCTTTACCACTCTGCCATCAGGGAAGGCCAGATAACTATGACTTACAGAATCAGAATTTTAATTAAAAAAAAAACAAAACTGGACATATGGGACATCCCAGGCTCTCCAGTGGTTAAGACTGCGCTTCCATTGCAGGGGGTACAGGTTCAGTCCCTGGTCCGGGAACTAAGATCTCACAGGTTGCATGGCATGGTCAAGCAATTTTAAAGGAAAAGAAAAATAAATAAACCTGCTGTTTAAAAAAATTAAAACATAAAAACTGGGAAATATCAAAGTCTAACAAAATTAGATTTAATAAAAAATAAATATTTTCTACAATTAGATGCTTTTATTTTTTTTACTGGCTCTTAACTTTTTCTTTTCCATTTATTTTTATTAGTTGGAAGCTAATTACAATATTGTAGTGGTTTTTGCCATACACTGACACGAATCAGCCGTGGATTTACATGTGTTCCCCATCCTGATCCCCCCTCCCACCTCCCTCTCCACCCGACCCCTCTGGTCTTCCCAGTGCACCAGCCCTGAGCACTTGTCTCATGCATCCAACCTGGGCTGGTGATCTGTTTCACTCTCTACAATTAGATATTTTTAAAATCAACTCTTGGGACTTCCCTGGTGGTCCAGTGGTTAAGAATCCACCTGACAATGACGGGGACACAGGTTCGATCACTGGTCCAGGAAGATCCCACATGCCGTGGTACAACCAAGCCCATATGCCACAACTATTAAGCCCACACCCTAAAGCTCTCGAGCCACAAATACTGAAGCCGGAGCCCTAGAGTCCACGCTCCGCAGCATGAGAAGCCACCGCAGTAAGAAGCCCTCACACTAAATCCAAGAGTAGCCCCCATGCAAGGCAACTAGGAAAAAAGCATGAGTGCAGCAACAAAGATCCAGTGCAACCAAAACTAATAAATTAATCAATTTAAGACAGTTTTAAAAATCTCCTCTCCAAGTACAAGTCAAATGTGATTTAGTTTAATGTCACAAAAAATAAAAAGACCAAGGAATCTTAGCTGAATCATGAGCATAGTACGTGTGTCAAGAGACCTAATTTAAGTTCCATACGTGAACACTCCTAATATTAAAAAGAACCATATAATTGCCATTTTACATAGCAGTATTCAACCATTTTTAACTAACAGGGTTATCTCATACTGTTCAACCTGATACGATTACATCTAGTATCACAAGATCAGTACAAAGTGCTACAGAACTCAGAAAAGGATAACTTACCACTACTGGGAAACCAAAGTGGATTTGCGGAAGGAATGGCATGTGAGTTGGAATCTGAGCGATGGCTGGGATTTGAACTGGAGATTAGGGGAAAAGAGGGCATTTCAGATAGAGGCAACAATGAGGTGGGGGGGCGGAGGCCCTAGGAAACAAATGTAGCCTAGTGAGGTTAAGCGTGGTGTGTGTGAAGGTGAGACACAGGAAATAACACGAGAGAGATTGGAACTGAACTTCAGAGACCTTCAAATCTACTGTGACAAGTGCTCGAAAATTCCATGAGCTTCCTAGAGAGACCAAGAACAATACCAGGCATATAGTAGGGGCTCAAGTTTGAATGAATCAGTGAACAAATGAAAGGATGAACTATTTGTGATGGCTACAGAACAGTAAGAGGTCCACATACACAGAGCTCCTGCTTGCCAATTCAGTACGTCACTGCACTGAGATCACAGTACTTTCCATCTACGAGGCATCTTGGAGGTCGTTTAGTCTAACTCCCTCACAGACTCTGGGTAACTACCAACAGGGCTGGAAAGACTCAAGCAAGAGGCGAAAGGCTGCCTGGCCCTCTGCCAGTTCCTGGGGTAATCTGATTCACCAGAGTGAAGTCTCCAAAGATTTCAGTTCAGTAACTCCTAAATATTGTGCTTTTGGACTCTTTACTGAAAATGAATGCCATCTAAGCCTACAAGTTTCAGAAACAAATGTTTGGTGGCTTCTGTGGGCAATCGTTTTCAAAACATCAAGCATGTCTAAGGTATAATTTTAAAGAATCTGGCTCCAGGAGAAAAAGCTGAAGCATTAGTCACATGTTTTACATTTCTTCCTCTTGCCTGCCAGATTTTTTTTTTTTTAATTAAGAAAGGAAAAATGGGTCAGCCCCAAAGAATTTTTACAACTGTCAGAATAAACACAAGGCCCCAGTAACCCCATAAACTTCATTTTTGGAGCCTTTTCTCCCTCCTGTCCCTGTGGCTTTAAGTGTCCTTTATTTAGAACCCAGTCCAAGACACAGCCCTGGTGACTGTGCATCTTGCATGCTGTAAGGACATGACTTCTCTCTGTCAAGAGGGAAGAGGATGGTGTGAGCCTACAGGAGAGTACAGCCTCTTCTGATTTCAACAGGACATGATGGGTGGAGGATCTAAAGGTCAAAGAGATCCCTTGTCTAACCCAGCCCGGCTCCAAGGTCCTTAAGAAACCACCCTACTTCTTAGAAAGTAGCTCCACCCGTGAGGCAATTCTGAAGACATCTTCAAGAAACAACTCATCAGACGAAAGTCACTCCAGGGCTCCAGGGACATGTTAGTGCTCAGAACACAGGTCCAGATGCCAGTCGACAGAACTGGAACCATTCTTAGCTCGCCCTTCACTCTGGGGGTCCCCTGAGGAGCACCCACGCTCAGGCCCACCTTCTGCTGGGTCTGCTCTCCTTGAATTGTTCTGGAAGAGCTGCCACCAACCAGACCTAAAATCTATACGGTGTTGCTCATAGCAACCTGCCCTCTTACAAGGCAGGCCAGGCCTCATGATGACGCACTATATTAAGCTGGACTCCACTAGGACAAGGAGTTCAAAATTTTTAGCTATGAGTCAAAGTAAAAAGGAAAGGTGCCCTTACACATGACTCAGTACCTACATGCACCTATTTAAAACAAGTTTCACCACAATGCCATTCTAATATTTTTATGTCATTCTGTTCTAGTTTTAGAATACTGATTTTTGACCCACTAAACTGACTTCAGAGCCCACTCATAAACTACACCCTGCATTCTGAAACGCAAGGCCCTAGAATAACACTGTCCAAGAGAAAAACAGTGCCAGCCACAACTTATAATTCTAAAGTTGCTAGTAGCTACATTAAAAAAAAAAGATAAAAAGTGAACAGAAACAGGTGAAATTCATTTTGACAGTATATATTATGTAACCCATTATATCAAAATACTATCATTTCAACATGTGGCCGCTATAGAAAATGACTGCGTTCTTTTACAGTATGTTCATCAAATGAAGTTTTTGAAATCTGATGTGGACTTTGCAGGCAGAGAACACTTCAGCTCAGGCTAGTCACATTTCACGTGCTCCACAGGCACAGGTGGTGGCTCAGCTGATAGAGAATCCACCTGCAATGCGTGAGACCTGGGTTCGATTCCTGGGTTGGGAAGATCCCCTGGAGAAGGGAAAGGCTACCCACTCCAGTATCTGGCCTGGAGAACTCCATGGACGGTACAGGCACCTGAGACCAGCAGCTACCACACTGAACAGTGCGGGCCTAAGAGTTCTGGCGCCACACACCCACCCCAGGGCAGCAGGACCCACGACGGTGCCCCGTCGCAGAAAGGAGGGTAGCCTTCCACACCTGCTGAATGCACAGCAGAGCTGCTCACATGTCCTCATCTCACACTGTGTTCACAGGCTCCTCGTGAAAGCTCTGATAACAGATGGGAGATTTCACAAGGAAGAAGAACAGACAGGCGGCTTGTTCACCAGTAATAAGCAGCATCACTCTGAAACTCCTCAAAGTCCAAATGCATTCTTTTGTCTGTGACATCCGAAATAGCACAAATGTCACATAAGATTCAAACCAGAAAGCAACTTTTGGAGAATCTGTTCTGGAAAAAAACAAAAACATATCTTGCTGATTAAAAAAGCTGAATAAATAGTATGACTGCAACTATGTTGAAATGTGTGCCTGTGAACTGAAGACCAGGAGATAAAAAGTGAAAGTTTAAAGACTGGGTTACTGTGGTAAAATTTATGGGTGATCTTTTTTTTCCTCTTCTTGTAAAAATAATATGGATCATGTTGTAGAGTCACTCTTTCAAGAATAATACTGCTTTAAAAAGGTTCTTCCTTCTGTTCCCAAGCAAACATACAGGCCACTGAATCCCTATTAAAAAAAAAAAAAAGGCAAGGATAACCTGCTTGTATAAAAGGCAAGAAGGACCAGGAGCAGTCAGAAAACCTGAGCGTGACAGAGCCAACTGCACTGGGATGGTCCAAAGGGAAACGCTTAACAATAGCTGGACTTGTGAAAACTTCCAGCATAGGCTTCAGGCTTCTACGCCTGAAGTAGAAATGTAAGAGTTAAGAATATAAGGCCACAGAGCAGAGGAAACGAGTTTTACTAATGAAAACTTAAGTCTTCAGACACTATTTTGCTATACAATGAAGTATAATTTACGTCACTTACTTTTAAATCCCTCTTGTCAATGAATTCTGTCAATGAATTCTTGTCAATGAATTCTGGTAAGAAACACACACCCTAAAAAGTGCCACACATAACAAGCCTGCCCCGCAAATCTCAGAGAAGCAGCCTTATCATTACCTGCATAACCCTAATGGCTATGAGCATGGAGGGTGTCAGGTCCTTTTACAAAAATGTGTTCTATGGAACAAATCCAAAGTGGTTTGATATCAGGTTAATACAAGCTTGAAAAAAATTGCAGCCCTCAGATAAGAGATTAAATAAAATATGGGCAAATACATTGTAAGTAAAAATACAATGTAAGTAAAATAACTTTAGAATCCAAAGCAGAACTGGGTTCCCAAAGGTTTATCCGTGACCCATGACTCAAACCACCAAGAAGCCTGTGGTATGTGTGTGTGTGCTCAGTCATGTCCAACTCCCTGAAACTCTATGGACTGTAGCCCACGAGGCCTCCTTTGTCCATGGGATTCTCCAGGCAAGAACACTGGCGTGGATAGTCATTCCTTTCTCCAGGGGATCTTCCCGACGCAGGGATCAAACCCAGGTCTCCTGCATTGCAGGCAGTTTCTTTACCATCTGAGCTACCAGTGAAGGCCTTGTGGGTTAACTTGAAATACCACGTCATTCCACCTATAGGGTTCTCCATAATAGTTCAATCAATTTCATAAGACCATGAAATGTATAGAAGAAGCAATGGTGACAAAAATAAGGCAAAATCAGCATTGTTCTTTTTCTCTTGTGTCACTCGTTGAAGTATAAAATATAAATCAGATCTAGTTTACCTATTCAATATTTTCCTTTTTGATTCAACGAATGAGATTTACATCATTATCAAATGGCTAAAAAAAAAAAAAGATCACAAAGACACATGTTTTTTTAGAGTTTAGGTCAAACGACTTACAAGATGCTTACTAAGTGGTACTGACTGTGGCGTGGACATGGTTCCATGTGATGGGAATATGATGATTAATTAAATATGGTCCCACCCTCTGCCCTTGAGGTACTCAAATGAACAGGGTAAAGAGAAACATTTGAGAGAAAAAAAGGAAACAGTGTGATAAGTGCTGTAATTGAGCTTTTGGTAAAGTGCTAAAAAGACCCAGATAAAAGGATAATTATTCCAGAAGAGGGAGAAAGTAGAAGAGCACAGATGGCATTTGAGCCAGGACTTGAAAGATAAGTCATTAATTGGTCAATCCGTGAACAGAAAAGCACTGCAGGCCGATACAGTGGCATCAGCAGCGTCAGGAGGAAGACAGCGCTGCATATAAACGTGGACCTCACCACGGGTGATGAAATCTACAGCTTTGTATTCTGTATTCTCAACGAAAAGTAGGGCTAGTTCTTTTCATGGCGACATAACCCATGTAGGGAGCTGGAGGGACAGACAGATGGAAAGAAACCTTTTAAGCCTTCATCTGCCACACAGAAAAGTATCACGTGCCTTGCTGCTGTAACTCTTAGCAAAACAGGGAGTTCAGGTTAGGGTTGGGCGCTGAGATAGGAGCTGCCGCCATCAGCGCTTTTCAGCCCAGTCATCTAAAGTTTTACAAGCCTTTATCCCTAGAGCAGACACTCATTTGTGGATTGTCTAGGTCAACACGGGACAGAAAGCCACTTTTTGTAAAGAATATCATAATCCTTCAACTCTGACCAAAGAATGTTCACGAAGAAACACTTTAACCAACTTTAGCTCCCTGAGAAACACTTTTGTGGGGGTCAAGTGGTACCCCTGGGGTACCCACAAGCAGCATGATGGATGAAAATGCTGGTTCCTGGGCTCTGCTGGTCGTGACACCACTGCTCGGCAGAGACGGATGTTACACAAGCACCTCGAATCACTGTGTGAGATGCCTTCTCCTTCTGCACCACCCACAGAGTCAGCACATGCAGAGAGAATTCAGTGTCTGTCAGTAACACTTTAACGTGAGCAAATCGCTTATTCAGCATCTTTGTACAAGATACAAAGAGATTTAGTTTTCAATTACAGCCCTGGGTACAAAGGTCAGTTAGCCCCATAAGTCAGCTGAGAAGAGGCGTAAACAACAGAGAATGGATGCAGGAGTCTGATTATCTTGAGAGCATAGTAAAGGATCTTAAGATACTCACGGGGGACCCTAGATGAATAGCAGGAAGGTCAAGTTTGTGGGCAAGAAGCCAGGGACCCTGGAGATTATTTTTAGTCCAAAGGAAGGACAGGAAGGAACAGGAACAAAACAAGGAACTCACCCAGGAGAAATGGAAAGCAAGACGGAAGAGACTGTCATAAGCAAATGGAAAGACAGTGAGAAAAAAATAGATCTAAAAACTAAAATTGCACTCCTAACAGGGAAGCCAGGAATGCCACAAGAAAAGGCTGAAAGAGAGAAGAGAACCCAGAAGGCAACAACGGGACTACTCAAAGGAAGTATTTTAAATGTCCGCATCTTTTGAGAGTCTGGTGTGGGCTGGTTGGCAACACTTCGCCTCTGGCATTATTAGGTCATGAGTTCAAGTCCCACATCAGCATTTGGCCTCAAAGCAAGTGTTGACTTTCCAGCAGCTCTGAAAGGCTGGAAGCACTTTCCATTCCTTGGCGTATTAACTTTACTGTCCTTCTCTGCAACAAATTAAAAGTATCCCAGAGAGAGAGAGAGAGAGAGAAGCAACAGCCACTACCTCAAAACAAACAAAATTCTACTAGAGAGAAAATAAGAAAGAGAAAGTAGGTTTTCATGTGCAGGATATTTACTGCATTTGTCTAGAATCTTGTGAGTTTGGGGTATTTGTTTCCACATCCAATTTATTGAGAGAAGCCTTGTCTGCACTTTCAAAGCACCTAGAATACCAGTACTAGCAGTAACAATGGTTGTGGCAGAGGAAACACTACTACTTACTGAACGTAAAGATATCATTAGGTTACTAGCAAATGGGAGGAAAAAATTGTAGAAAAGATTCCCTCTGGGATGAGGAAAGAAAGGCGACAGAACATGCCCATCAAGCATTTAGGTGATGAGGAGAGGAAAAAAAAATAAACAGCCTTGAGGTAACAATAAGAATATCCTTGTATTTGTATAATCATTTACATATTTAAAAGTACTTTTATATACACTGGGCTTCCCAGGTGGCACCAGTGATAAAGAACCCATCTGCCAATGCAGGAGGCATAAGAGATGTAGGTTCAGTTCCTCAGTTGGAGAGATCCTCTGGAAGAGGACATGGCAACCCACTCCAGTCTTCTTGCCTGGAGAATCCCATGGACAGAGGAGCCTGGCAGGCTATAGTCCACAGGGTCGTAAAGAGTCAGACACAACTGAAGTGACTTAGCATACATGCATTAATTCATATGATCCTCACAAAACCCAAAGGCAGAAGGAGTATTCCCATTTCACAGATCAGGAAAGTGAAGATTTATATGGTCATGTGACATTCTAAAACTCACCACCTCAGGAGAAATTTAGTTCATTCCCAGTCTGGGGCTCCAGTACTGCATTAACTGACTTCATGACATGTGGCCCAATGAGAAATTTAATCTTTATTCTAACTTGTGCAAGCAGAACTTATTCACATTCCACGTTATGTCCAATGAAGAATGATTAGCATGTTTACCATGCAATTTTTTTTAAAATCGTTTCCTACCTTCCCATTTTTCAGGCAGAAATAGCAAATGTAGAAGACAGAATATAGTCCATTGTTAAGTCATAAAATATTTTTAAAGCATGAAAAATCAGAGCACTGACAAATTAACTACAGAGGAAAACTGAAGGAATCTGAAATGCGAAATACTGGAGCCCAGTTCATAATCGTCTTTCACCATACAGGCAGCCAGGCAGAGAAAACACAGTGATGCATATTACTTCTAATAAACAAGGATTACTAAACCCTGCCACAGCCCTTCCTCCCAGATGTGCAAAATGAGAAATGGATGTCAGGGACACAAAGCGTCTCTAAGACCGTGTCTCAGTCATGCGGTCTGGTTTCTATACAACAGCAAGCATCGGGGGGCACCCACGCCTCTACACGGTTCCATGGTGGGGTTCAAAAGGGCTCCCAGACAGTGGGGTCCTCATGGGACCCCCACTGCTCAGTGAGGAAGGGCAGACCATATCCTAGGCTCAGTGCCAAGCACCTTACCCACACAACTTCCTCCTCATAATTCAGTCCAGAGGGGACTGCTAATTTCCTCCCTTTCCAGGTGAAGAACTTGGACTGAGAGAAGTAACTTCAGAGCTCAAGCTCACATTGCCACACACGGGCAGAGGCCACCTCTGGATTCAAGTCTGTCTGGCTCCAAAGCACAGACTCATGGCCAGGGCATGAGTTACCGCCCTCAACTGGTGCTCCTGCTGGAAAGAAAAAAAAAAAAAAAAACCCTGAAAAGAAAGAGCAAGTAGGAGGTGCTGTCTCCTGCAAAGGCTCCAAGTCAGGGGGAAAGAACCCCAAACTGATTCCCCGGCCAGGACCTGATGGCTCTGGGCCCTGTTCACCCCTGGGTAAGTCGTGTGTAAAACAGATATGCTCATTGTGTGGTGTCATTAGGGGGAGTCAATATTTGGATAGAAGACAGCAAATGTTTTCCTGTGCTTCACAAACTAACCAAATGCTTCCCATTTCCTGAATTTTTTATTTGGGAGGATCCGTTATCTCCATAAAGAATTTCAAGGACTGCAACTTTAATTAGAAGAGCCAGGACTATGAAGCATTTCATTTTCAGCCGATGTCAAATCTAGTTTCAATTATTTTTACCTACATCCATTACATGCGCTTTTGTTAGAAATCGTCCACATATTTCTAACTCTGTCACCAGCAGTGGCAGAAGTCACGGGCAGGAGAACGGCATCTGTCTAAGGAACAGTTGCTTCCAAGAGAGTTGCCAAGAGCCTCAGTTGATGTTACTGACCAAAGACATCCTACTTTTAGCAGAAAAAGTTTATCTGTGGCCTTCAGATTATCTTTAGAATGATGAAGCTGGAAGGACCCAGCCTTGGCTTTGCTTTTATAAAAGATGAAGAAGGGTACTAAAATCAGCAGAAAATGAAACAAAGGGGGAAAAAGCTAAATTGCTCAATTCCTTTCTGAAAAGAGCAAACAAACAAAGACTGTCTGGAGGAGTGTACATGGGATGAGATTAACTGTGTGGAAATGAATTCAAATGAATGGACCACAGATGGTACAAGCAATTAAACTCTAGAAAATGTAGGGTAATGATTCTGTGAGGGTGGAAGGATATACAGAACCGCCAACAACACACCATCCCACTCCCAGTCACCACCATCATTATCCTCAGGAGTCAGGCATACACGGCATGACATAAAGACGGCTTTGAGGAACCAAGCCACGCAAAAACCCCATTCATCGGAACACAGTACACAGCCACACTGGTGAGAAGGCCCAGGTATTCCTACGGTGTTAAGCCCAAAGGATGAGCAGTAAAAGACATGCCTCTCTCTCTCTTTGCACAAGACTAGCGGGATTTTATCCAGGAGGTATCTTCCACCTAATGTAATCTCTTCCTACCTTTATTCCCTCCTCTTCTCATTTATATCCTTTTTAAACTGAGGACAGTTCCTAAACAGAAGAAACTTAATCAACCACAAGAATGACACAAGAGAAACCAAACGAAGAAATGACAAGAGAAACCAAACGATCTACAGCCAAGATCAGGCTTTGATCAGTTATATAGAAAGAGGTCATGAAATGACATTAGAAAGACGTACCAAATCCTAAGAAAATACAATACCAAAAGACACTTCAATTTACAGCGTGTGCGTGTCTGTGTATGTGTATAAGAGAGAAAGATTGGGACTGTGGTGGGCGGCAAACTAAGGAAGCACTGTTTAGTCGCTCAATCACGTCCACCTCTTTTGTGACCCCATGGACTGTAGCCCACCAGGCTCGTCTGTCCACGGGATTTCCTAGGCAAGAATGCTGGAGTGGGTTGCCACTCCCTTCGCCAGGGGATCTTCCTCACCCAGGGATCAAACCCAGGTCGCCTGCATTGCAGGCAGATCCTGTACAGTCTGAGCCACCAGGGAAGCCCCAAAAGGAAGCATTAGATCTTACCAAATTTCTTCTTTGGTATGAGTGGAGTCAGCAATCAGACTGAGCCCCTGAGAGTGGCCATGCCAACTGCCGGAATAAATAGAAAGAGTTTAAAGACATGGAGCAGGGAGAAAGAAAGAGACCAGAACACCTAACCATAAAATTTCTTGTGTCTCTAACAACACAATTATAACTTTAACTGCCGTTGTCTAAAATACAACTCTGTAATCACAGTCCTGTGGGTTCCACATTTATCCTCTCTCTGTGGCCTACAGACTCAATCTGTTTAGTTTGTAAGGAAACAGAAGACTTTGGAAGGGGGAAAAAAAACACAGAGAAACCACAAGCTCTTCAAAGTACTCTGGAATCTGAGAAACAAGCAGAGCCTGCTGCCCCCCGTTCATAACCCAGATCCGAGACTGCGCCTCTGGACACGACACAGCAGGCACGCCTGGGTCTGGCCTTTGGGCCGTGCCGACAGGACAGTTGCTAGTGTTTACATGGAGCAAGCCTGCCTTGAAGTCCCCGGGACATTCCATCCAATGAGAAGAGGGTGCCGCTGACCCCGGAAAGCCAGAAGGCTTCTGACCTGCTCTCTGAACCCCAGGTGGCTAAGATCCACGCCTGCCGGGCCTCCCCTGTCCATCACCGGCTTCCAGAGTTTACTCAGAACTCTGGAAGTCAGTCTCTCCTCCCCCCACTCTCCCTATGCTTCAGTTCAGTTCAGTCGCTCAGTCGTGTCCGACCCCATGGACTGCAGCACGCCAGTCTTCCCTATCCATCACCAACTCCCAGAGTTTGCTCAAACTCATGCCCATTGAGTCAGTGATGCCATCCAACCATCTCATCCTCTATCACCCCCTTCTCCTCCTGCCTTCAATCTTTCCCAGCATCAGGGTCTTTTCCAATGAGTCAGCTCTTCGCACCAGGGGGCCAAAGTATTGGAGTTTCAGCTTCAGCATCAGTCCTCCCTATACTCCCCACCCTCCTGGCTCCACTGCCCCAGTTTCACCCAGGTCCTTATCTCTTTCCTCAGGTCATGACCACTTCAGCCTCCTTCCCCTGGCGTCCACCCCTCAGCTGTCAGTCATCTCTCTAAAATGTAAATCTGACCCAGTCGCTCTGCCAAAAGCCCTTCAGTGATGACAACCCAGCGCTCAGGACCAGACAAATTCCACAGCTCAGCACAGACCTGGCTCCAGCCCTGCTCCCTGGGGTCCTTTCCCATCACTGCCCGCCCAGGTGCCCCTCCCTCTTCCCCAGGCTGAGCCTCACACGGGGCTTTCATCTCTGGCACCCACGCTTTCTCCTACGCTGTGCTCTCTGGCTGGAATGCCTGCCTCCAGGGCCCCCCACATCCTCACCTAACTCCTAATTATCCATCAACTCACCACAAAAGGATCCTTCTTCCGTGCAGCCTTCCAGGAGGGCCTACACCTACCTGATCTACACACCGCCCTTCTCGGCTCCCCTAACACCCAATGCAGATGTCTTACACAGCACTGGTCACACTGACCACAATACATGGTAATTAGCTTATGTTTCTGTCTCCCTTACTACCTGAAATCTCCTGAAGAATAAGGAGTGTGTCTTGTATCACTTTGGATTCCCAAGGTTTAATGGGGTGTCTGGCGTAAAGTAGGTTGTTAGTGAATCAATGGATCCTATGAAAGGGGAGGTTAGCAGACTCCAATGCAGATGACAGAATTGCACAGCGGCAACAGCAGCAAGGGAGTTCACAGTGGGTGTTTCACTAGCAAACATCCCAGAAACTGCCCAGACTCCAGATTCCAGATCAACTCTGTGGGGACAGCCACACCCATCAGCAACCCAGACACGAGCCTGCTGAGCGTCTCTCATGGAACAAAGCTACATTCCCTATCTTCCCCCATTTCACCAGTCCTTGCCTTGGTCCATTCACAGACATCTTTTTTTTTTTTCTTTCCTGTTAAAAAGTCTATTTGGGTAGAAATTTAAACATTCTATTTATTTTAGCCTACTACTGCATATTTTAGTGCAAAATGTGTAGAGATCAGTCACTACAGGATTCTGATTATGTGGAAAGGGGATACATACAAGGATATGCATGCCATGGACAAAGGAAACCAAAATAAGTGGGATGGGGCAGTGGAGAATCCAAGCTAAGAGCTAAAGGGGAAAGGCGGGCTACTGACTTTACTGCTCTTCTTTCCGTGCTAAATTTAAAACCCCAGGAAATTTTTCTTTAAAATTTGACAGAAATAAGAATGAAATATGTTTATAATGTTAATTTAACGGCACATATACTATGGGGCTTACCAGGTGGCAGAGTGGTCAAGAATCTGCCTGCCAATGCAGCAGATGGAGGAGACGCAGGTTCATCCCTGTGTCAGGAAGATCTTCTGGAGGAGGAAATGGCAACCCACTCCAGTATTCTTACCAGGATAACCTATGCACAGAGGAGCCTGGCGGGCTATGGTCCAAGGGGTCACAAAGAGTCAGACACAACTGAGCCCGCGCGTATACTGTAAGCAAAGGAGTTAATGGGCCTCATGACCACGCTGTTATGTATTTGCTGGGGACAGACATGTATCTTGAACTTGACTGTCCCCAGAATTGCTGAACTGAAATGGATATTCTTGTCTTATGTGCTAAATACTCCTTACGCAGACCCCAGAAGATTCTGAAAGCAGTGAAAGGACGCAAGGTAACAACAATAGCTCAGGCAACTGAAATTTACCATATCTTCTTGATGGGTGGTGGCCACATGCTGTAATATTGGATTATTTTAGAAACAAGCTCCCATGGTCAAAATGAAAAATACCAGTTGGTTCTTTTACAGATGGTTGCTAAATTTTGGAATTTACTTTCTAAAGCTTAAATTAAACATTCTGATATATCAAAATAAGGCAACACAAGGGCCTGTTTTCCTAGATGAAAACAAGGATGACAAACTATAAACTGAGGGCCTCTCTAAGGCTTATCTCCTTAAAATTCTAAAACCCTGCTCCTGAGCCCTCCGACCATACGACCACACATGATGGTAATGTTTGCCAACACTTTCTAACTTGTGCATTGCCTTTCTTTCTTCAACACTCAATACAATTGGACCTCTGGGCTTTAAAAGGCAAGTTAATTCACTGCCATTTTTTTTTGTTGTTGTTGTTAAAATGAATAACCACTATCTTTGTTTGGGCCCTGCTTTGTTATAGGAAGGAAGTAAGACAGCTGTAATCATAGCTAATTAGTTTTTCTCACGCCCATGCACCCCTCTTCTTTGTAAGCTAATATCTTCATTCTAATTTGGTTTTAAATCAGGAGCAACCATACCTTCATATTTATCAAGATAATATCTGCCTCCCCAGAAGGCATGAAGCTTGATCCATTCATTCAACAAATACTGAGTTTTTGCCAACTAGATGGTCACAGTTCCCACTTCACGGGGCTTAGAGTCTAATGGGGAATACAAACAAACAGTTACAGCAGAGAGAGGTAAATATATGACAGAGAGATAAAGAATGCCTCTGAGACATGCAGAAGCGGCACGTCCTCCAGGCCAGGGAGATCAGAGGAGCTTTCCAGAAGTGAAGTGAGCTGAAAATGCAGAGAACTGTATGCCATTTAAAGGCACTTACTGACAGCAGGGCCACAAAAACACCAGGAAGACTCAACCCCATAGTCTACTCAAGTTGAGGTCAACGTCTCCACCCAGCCTGACTAGTGTTTACCTTCCCACTGCACTCATACAACCCACGAGCAACTAGAACAGAATTCTAGTTCCTTTTATTTCTAAAGGCATTCTGTTTTCTCCTGTCCCATTTCATTATCTTTACCAGCCTCCCAGCTATCAAATATTTCAATTCAACCCAACAAGGGCCTCTGTGGGAGACAGTGTGATAAACATGGGCCGAAGGGCAGGGAGGCACTGGGGCCCCACACACGGGCCACAGGAGCCCAGAACCGAGACAAGCCATGTGACGATCTGCTGACCATTCCACTCCCCACAGACCTTGCAGAGGTGACCGCACTCTTCCAATCCTGCCTGGGAAACAAATATCCCCACTCTGAGATAACCTTGGGTTTGACAGGTTTCTCTGGACCCTGAGCCTGCCATAGTCTGAAGACAGCAAAATGGGCTCTGGACACTGAAGCCCTTCCCCTAACAGTGGTTCCCTTTCCTCGGTCCATCTGAATATTCCTCCTAAAATGGGACATTTCCTGCTTCCAGAGAATACTGATATTTTCCTAAATTGTTTCTACATTTCATTGTCAATGTATGACCATGACACTGGGACCAAAGTAGAATAATAACTTTTTACTATTTGCTCTTCCAAAAATTATTGGAAATTTTTCTATAAGCTTAATCGAACAGTTGGATACATTATTTTTAATGTCTCTTCCAGCCCTGAGATTTTATGATTCTCTGACATAATCAGAACCATTTTTCTTTGAGGGTTATAACTGGGTAAAATTATCCCAGCCTAAGATGTTACTGTAAAGAGAAAATTGAATCAGTATTTCAACAATATTTGGTTTTTCAAAGTTGCCCAGCATAACTTCACTGTCAGTGAGCAAAGTTGTAGCTGCATGCACCTAAATCCAGCCTGAGCCATAGTTGACTGTATACTTACAACTGAAGACAGAGTGTTACTTCAAAAGAGCAACTGAACACAAAATTTCACAAACAAAACAAAGAATGTCCTCAACATTTTGGATTGTATGATACTTCACATCTGAGGATGTGTAATTTTTTTTTTTTTATCCTTCCCAAATTGGATCTTAATTCTGTTTTGTGATCAGAGTACTAGAAACTACAAAAACTACACTCAGTCACTTTGTTGTTGTCGTTCGGATGCTAAGTCATCTCCAACTCTTCTGGGACCCCGTGGCCTATAGCCTCTTTAGGGACCCCATGGACTGTAGCCCACCAGGCTCTACATGGGATTTCCCAGCCAAGAATATTGGAGTGGGTTGCCATTTCCTTCTCCAGGGTATCTTCCCAGACCAGGGATCGAACCCACGTCTCCTGCATTGGCAGGCATATTCCTGGGAAGCCCACTCAGTCATTTAGGTTTTCCTAATTAGCCTTATAGACTTGTAATGAGAGTCATACCCCCACTTCAGGTGCTACATAAACTCGCACGTCTTTGGTGCCCCACACTTTACACATCCAACATGGAGAGCTTATCAACAAGAAACACATCTTCACAGCAAATATCTCAATTTGCAGCTCAAGTTATCACTCAAAGCATAAAGAAAAGAAAGCCGTATGTCTTGAGTCTTGAACCAGGTAATACGTACAGGGAAAGTATATTATGAGCATCCTTGTTCTTCTGAGTCAATGTTTCTTCCACTACTATGGAAGCAGCCTTCAGGTCCCAGGCAGCTCCCAACAGCAAGGAACTAAACATTTGGGTTCAAATCCAGCCTCTACCACTTCCTAGCTGTGTGACCCCGGCAAGCAATTTAACTTCTCTCGACTTTAGTTTCCTCACGTGGAAAGAGGTAATCACAACTCCACCTTTCCTCATGAACCATTGTCATATTTTGACATGAGCTCACCTCATCTCCATCTCTGGTTCACTATAAACCCAGTTGTTTTGACGTGAGGAATACGGTCGATATCACGGTGACTTTGTATGGGGACAAAGGCTTACTAGGATTATCATGGTGATCATTTCATAAATGCGTGCAAATGTCAAATCATCATGTAGCATACGGGACCACTAACACCGGAGTGCACATCTGCTATAGGTCAATAATAAGTCAATAAATAAAACTGGTTGCTCTGAAGAATTCTGAAAGGGTGACTGGAAAAACAAGTATAGAGAAGCCACTCACAGGCCTCAAGAGAAAAGCTTTGTAATTGCTATGGCTCAATTGGTTGAGTCACATTTAATTAAGTCTGGAATTTCCAAGGACAAAAACAGTGCTTCCCAACAGGACACCGAAGACAAGAAAACAAGGGGAATTGGGGTGGGGGAGTTCCTAGAACTGGTTCCTGAGCACGAGGGGTGATCACAGCAAATCATACTTTGTTGAAATGGGAGGAGGGGACAAATCCCTCCATCAACTAGAAGCAATCTTTTCACATATTTCCCTCTTGGTATTTTAGCTCTACTGCTAAATCCGGGATGAACCAACTCCGAACTGTGCATAAATGTGAGGACTCTGGGAGGGGGTGGAGAGAAGTCCCGTGAACACAATGGTCAGTGAGAATTACCAAATAACTGGGGACATCTAAATGAACCATAATTCGTTGTGTTTGGGACCTACAGAGTTAACCTGTCCATTTTCCCATGACTTACTCATTCACGGCTATTGTGTTTGGCCAAAAACTAAAGCTGTCGTCCAAGCAACATCAGTCTCATTATAAAGAGAGGAACAACCTGGCATCAGAAAATGTAATAACCCTTTTGAAGGCAGCTGCTTCAGAAGCTTGTGAATCATTTTGAAATACTTGGGCCAAACCACATCAATACTGCATTTAAATAAAATGCAATACACGCAACCACCAAAAATATAAAGTGATGACTTGTCAGAACTCTAGTTCTGCTTTTCCTATCAGGTCTGCTGGTGATACACCTAATTAATTTCAAAATCATATTCCGAGTAAGGTACCTGCTTAAGAAGTGAAGACCTCAGGCTTTCAAAGGAAAGGCTCCTACCTTTCTAGGCTATACCTACAGATGCAACTAACAACTGACTGCCCTAGCGGGTGGTACTTCAACCCCAAATACGCAGCCTGACTTGAAGCAGCTGGGGAAGCCCAAAGCAATGAATGCCTGTGTCAGCAGCCCAGGAGACCCACGGAAGAGGAAATCATTGCTGCTGGCCATCCTGCCTTAAACTCCAGGAATTGCAAGTCACATGCTGCCTCTAGTCTTAAAGCCCTGGGCAGTTTTGTTTCCTGTCCTCTTTTGCACATGACCTTTGACTGCTGCTCAAATTAAAAAAAAAAAAAAAATTTTAAAAAACAACCTGAATTTTCTGAAACCCAAAGATATTAGAGATTGGATGCTGGTGCATAATCTTCACTGTTCTCAAGCCCATCAGCTGTGAAGCCTGAGTATGACCAGAATAAGGCCTGGGGAACCCACACTCCAACCTCTCTGTTCGCTTACCGCTATGTTCTTTCTCAAAGCTCTCTGTATCACCTCTCACTGTTCTCGGAGGATTCCTTCTACCTCCAGATGAAGAACTCCTTCGTTCTTCCACATGATGATGTCTGCCCAGGCTTCCCACATCCCCTTTAGTTGGGATATGCTGAAGGATCCATTAGGAGATAATGAATAACTCACATGATCTCACCCAATACTTTAAAATCTCAGCAGGGGGCAAAAATGTTGTTTATGGAAGCAGTGTTTCTCCAAAGCCCCAGCCCTCCACGCACTGGACACATGAAGAGGTGGACACTAAGTACCCTGTAGAGGATGTAACCATGGGAAACGCGCCGCCCCCCATAGGAGGCCGATTTGGAGTCTCAGCGCCCCTGAGCGTTCTGGGTACTTGGTACAAGAAGAGGAGCGGGAGAAGGGCTGTCGGGATCAAAAGCGGGGGAGAGAAAAGGATGCCAGCGGGTGACGCGGTGCCATCTTCTGGTCCTGTTACTCTACGTTACTTTCTGCCACCCCACCCTCACTCCATTTGCCAAATACCTCAAGATGTCTCTAAGACGTTCTGAATTATTTACAAACCTAAGGGAGACGCTTCGGAAAAGAATAAGTACAAAAACAGACCGGTATGGCTAGTGCAAACACTTGGTCATTGGCAGTTTCCTTTTTAAGGCCAAAAGAGAAGAAATGGAGAAGAAAAAAAACCTGCCTCTGCTAAATAATAATGATATTCACAGAACAAGAGGCCCTGCAAGTCCAAGGCTCACAGTCTCCCCAGCTTTACTCACCCCGAGCCATCTCGCTCCTTTATTGGCAGCCTGTTGAATCTGGACTCTCTTGAGGGTGACATGGTAAACAGCTCCTTCCTCTACCTCTTCACCCCAGTCCTGAATCGAGCTCTGCCAGGAGACAGGACAAAGAAAAAGAAAAATTTGTTTGTTTTTTTTTCCCCCTCTCCACTAACCACAATCTATCCCAGCTGCTTTGCAGCTTACAACAGCACTCAGGGCATAAGATGGGCTGTTCAAAATAAATATTACAATCAGAACAAATAAGACACACTGTTATAGGGGGAATGCTGAGATTTTCTTGGCCCCCCCAGCCCTTTCCTATGCTATCAAGAGCCCAGGGCTTTTCCTTTTATTTTTCCTAGACTCCTTCACGTATCTTAAATAGCTTTCTAAAGCCTTTTTTTTTTTCTTTCTTAAAGAAACTGAAGTTTAGTCCTGGCTCACTTTTCCTCCTTAAATGAAAGGAAAAAGAATTCACTGGCAGAAGAAGTTTGTCTCTTTATAAGTGGCTCCGTTCTTGGAGCAAACTGCATTTTAAACTCTGCCACAAACAAGTGTTTAAAATGCTAAGAGTGCTCGCTCCTTTGGAACGAGATACTTCGCAAGTCTTTTTTCTCCTCTTATTGTTTGGGAACCCAGAAAGTTAGCGGGAGGGATAAAAATTTTATTTCCGTCAAATAACTTGGCAAGTGCAGAAAAAAGCAACACATCGGCTGTGTGCAGCGACCCCCTGGGTTTCCCTAAACTTGAAGTTTGTGTTTAAAGAGCCGCTGGGACTCAGAGGCGCTCCGCGATTCACCCAGACTCACAGACCTCCTGCCTGAAAAGTTTTCCTTTGCTGACAAACATCAGCCCAGATACACCAAAAGCAACTGCTGAGAAAAATAAGTATAGTTTAAACGGAGAAGACACGCAGAGAGGAAGGCGGAGAAAGCCGAGAGAGAAAGCTCTGAGCTCCCAAGTCTGGGATCGGATGGCTCCGTTCACTCCGAGAGAGTCCAAAACCCGCCCAGAGAAAGCGGGAGAAGATTCCCCACCAGAGCAGCGTCGGGAGAAGGCAGAGAGTTCTCGTTACCATTTTAGCTTGCCAAAGCAATTTCATTCTCAGTTTTCTCTCCGGTGTGTGGACGCGGCATGATGCGCCCCGCTCCCAGGCGAACGCGATCCCCGCGCGGCTCAGCCGCGGCGCCTCCAAGCCCCGGCCCCGCGCGGCCGCCGCGCACGGAGCACAGACACGCGCCCGCCGCCGCCGGTGCGCGCGACTCGGCCACAAAGGGAGCGCGGCCAGCGAGCCGGCGAGCGAGGGCGCCGCAGACTCCTCCCCGCGCCACCCCGCCGCTCCGTGATGTCAGGCTTTCCTGTTTGTGCTCGGGAGCACACTCTCCCTTTCTGAAATCCCGCGGATAAAGTTAGCACGCCGTGATTTCTCCAGCCCTGAAGGTGATCGGCAGCCAGCCACCGTTTCCCGTGGATCAGGTTTTCCTGATTGGCCACCAGGTGCCCCCAAAAGGTCCGGGTGCGGTACGGGGATCTAAGCGTGTTTCTCCTTCCTTCGCTCAAAGAAATAAAGGGGGGGGGGGTGCAAAAAGGGATGGGAGGAGGGGGTCGGATAAACGTCTATTATCTGCGTGTTACTTATGGAATGTAGATTCAATCGGGGCGACCCCAGTGAGAACGGCAGTACTGGAAGCCAGGAAGTTTTTCATAAGGACCAAAAAAAAAAAAAAAAAAAAACCCAGAAATTGGTCAGAGGGTATTCCAAAACCCACGCCCCAGGATTGCGCTTGTCCTGAATCAGCACACCGCCAACAGGAAATGGCTCTGGACGTCTTTCTACCCCCCATAGTTTAAGGCTCATCAACTGTAACTGGCCGCTGTGGGAGGCAAAGGGACAGAGCAGGAGACGGTTTTGCTGAGACTGACAGCGTGCAAACTGGGCCACCGGCGGCCCGGGAGGCTCCCCGAGTCTCTGTGAGTCGTCACCATGGGTTGAGCTGTCTGTACTGTAGGGACGCGGTGGGATGATAACCTCGGGGAGAGAGCCTTTCAGAGGACACTGCCGGAGGGAGTTTTGTCCTAACAGAAAGTAAATCAGCAGCGAAATTCCAGATGATAATCAAACATTGGCACATGACAGAATTCCATGCCAATTGCACTCACACAAAAAAGTTTAGAGCTCATGTCTTGTATACTGTTCTCCCCTAAATGAATTTAATCGCCTTTAAATTTTTTTTAAAAGAAAGGCCTCTCACTAATTGCCATGCTAAGGCATAAGGCTGGGCTTTGGTTAATGAGAAATATATTATGAACTGAAAAGCTAGAGAACCCAGTATATTGCTGTTCCCAGGAGAGCAAAATAAATGACAGTGAGGGTGCATCCAGGAAAAATAACAAGATCTTTGGACACTTCCGAACTTCTCGAAGTCACTCGGCAAAGTTCCCCGCAAACAACCAGAATCTATCGGACAGAAGGGATGCTCTTTTTATTGAACTTTGATTATTTCTATTTTTACCAAACCACATAAACTAGACCTTTCAGTGACCACCAGCATAGTGTCCCCAGTGTCCAGAGGAAAATGGTGTGGAAGACCTTCCATCTGCCTCTTAAGCCACTCCAGGCCCACCCCTATTCGGTGATCTTGAAGAACACAAGATACACCTGGGGGCAGTTAAGCAACCCATCAGATTAATTTCACAACTACTTTAACCTGATTTTTGGCTGTGAATTTGGAGATGACTCCTTAAATGTTTTCTAGTTCAGGGATATTAAAAGTTTCTTCAAACTTGCCCCTCCCAGGAAGCCTTCTTGGACAGGACAGCTTATAACTCACAAGGCTCCAGTCAAGTTTCAGATCTCATCAGCCTCCTCTCCACCAACTCCCTGGCAGGCTACCTGATGAGTAAGGAGAAAATAGGCTTCCAGCAGATGCAGCTTCAAATCCTGGTTTTACATTAAGAGTGAACTGGGGTGCTACTTCCCTGGGCTTTCATTTCCTCATCTGTAAAATGGGACAAGGGCTTCCCTGATGGCTCTGGTAAAGAATCTGCCTGCTGATGCAGGAGACATGGGTTCGATCCCTGGGTCAGGAAGATCCCCTGGAGGAGGAAATGGCAGCCCACTCCAATATGCTTACCTGGGAAATCTCATGGACAGAGGGGCCTGGCGGTACAGTCCAGGGGTCACAAAAGAGTTGGACAGGACTTAGTGACTAAACCAGAACAGTAGCAAAATGGGACGAACATCTACCTCATAGAGTCTGAAAAAGGATTAAATGGAATATGTATACAACTCACCTAGGGCATGATCAAAAAAGCTCCATTCCCTTATTATCACACTTCCTCCCAAACTGCATTTTCCCAGACTCACTGAAAAGTTATATGTGTGCAATGTGCAGAAATCTAAAATGATGCCTTCTTACTAAATAATTTCAGAGAGATTTCCCAAGAATAACTACTTGTATTTATACGCAATAATGTACATGATTTTGTCCAAATGTTAACCCTCAAAAAAAGGCTGGTTTTCTGCTAGACAGGACACCCAAGTGTTGCAGTTTACAATTTTTAAATATTTATTTTAAAATATTCCACCTGCAGGCAGCTCAGCCAGTATTACCTTATTACATACTTTTGGGTTAAAATACTCCTGATCAGTATCTGGGGAGGATAAATCAGTAAACCATTTATAACTAAGTTTGAATTTATTTACTAGATTAATCTACCTATGACCTTATATAGTCCTAAAAGAGCAAGTCAAGTTTTGTTTAAAGGATATCAGCAGTGTTTTGTACTTTTCACCTTTCATCTCCTTGGTTAAATTTATTCCTAGGCATTTTATTCTTTTCAATGCTTTTTTAAGTGGGACTGTTTTCTTAATTTCATTTTCAGATTGTTCATCATTAATGTATAGAAATGCAACTGATTTTCATGTATTAATTTTATATCCTGCAACTTTACTCGATTCATTTGTTAGTTCTGATAAGTTTCAACAAATAGTGCTGGGAAAACTGGATATTCACATGTAAAAGAATGAAATTGAACACATGTAACATCATACACAAAAATCAACTCAAAATTAATTAAAGACTTAGGCAGAAGACCTGAAACTATAAATTCATAGAAGACTACATAAGGGAAAAGCTTCACAACATTGGTGTTTGCAATGATTTCATGGCTATGACACCAAAACCAGAGGCAACAAAATCAAAAATAGACATGTGAGACTACATCAAACTAAAACACGTCCACACAGCAAAGGAAACAGTGAAAATGCAACCTATGGTATGAGAGGAAATATTAGCAGAAAGCATCTGATGAAGAGTTAATATCCATAATATATAAGGAACTCCTATAACTCAATGGCAAAAATAATAATAACTGAATTTTTAAATGGGCAAAGGACTTTAAAAATTTCTCCAAAGATATACAAATGGTCAATAGTTCTGTGAAAAGAAGCTCACCATGACTAATCATCAGGGAAATGCAAATCAAAACCAAATAAGATATTGTATCACCTCACACCTCTTAGGATGGCCATTACTTAAAACAAAACAAAACAAAACCACACGTGTTGACCAGGATGTGGAGCAAAAGAAACACCTGGACACTACTGATGAGAATGTTAATTGGTACAGTCCTCACAGAAAACAATGTGGAGGTTCTTCAACAAATTAAGAATAAAACTACCATATGACCCAGCAATTCCATACTGGGTATTTATCCAAAAGAATTTAAATCAAGATCTCAGAGAGACCTGAGGGCTTCCACATTCATTGCAGCACTATGTATAATAGCCAAAATGTGGAAACAATGTAAATGTATGTCAGTGCATCAATGGATAAAGATGATGTGATATATATAGACAATAGAATATTATTCAGTCTTGAAAAAGAAGGACATCTTGTCAAATGCAACTACACAGATCTCCTTGGACTGCAAGGAGATCCAACCAGTCCATCCTAAAGGAAATCAGTCCTGAATACTCATTGGAAGGACTGATGCTGAAGCTGAAACTCCAATACTTTGGCCACCTGCTGCGAAGAGCTGACTCATTCCTGATGCTGGGAAAGACTGAAGGTGGGAGGAGAAGGGGAAAACAGAGGATGAGATGGTTGGATGACATCACTGACTCGATGGACATGAGTTTGAGTAAGCGCTGGGAGTTGGTGATGGACAGGGAAGCCTGGCGTGCTGCAGTCCATGGGGTTGTAAAGAGTCGGACATGACTGAGCAACTGAACTGAACTGAACTACACAGATGAACTTAGACGCCATTATGCTAAGTTAAATAAGCCAGTCCAGAAGGACAAATACTGCTTGATTCCACTTACATGCGGTATCTCAATTAATCAAAGTTGTAGAAGCAGACAGTAGAAGGGTGGCTGCCAGGAGCTAGGGGAGGGGGAAATAAGGAGTTGCTCTTCAGTGATGAAAAAGTGCTAGAGATCTACTATACAGTATTATGTTTATAGTTAACAGGTACTGTACACTTGAAATTTGTTAGTTGAGGGGAGGGGAAGGAAATCAGAAAATACCTATTCTTAAAGCATTAGGATGTTGCTAGGAATTCTATGTCACCATATTTGGTGATCACTGGAAGTCAGGAGCAATAGAAGATTCTTAGGATATAACAGGAAAAGGGAAGAGGTATGGAAGAACCCCAAATGAGAGAAAGAAAAAAAAATTTTTTTCTTGCTCAGGGCCAATAAATAGAGAACTGGTAAGAGCAAACATAAGCAGCTTATGTGCAGATTCTTTAAGAGACTCTATCAAGAAATGGAAATACAGTTTATATACTCCATTTATTCATTTATTTAGTCATTGGCTTCTATGACATCATGCCTTTCTAGATTTTACTCTACATCTCTGGCTGCAAGAAAAAAGTGAAAAATATAAAAATTGTGACAGTATAGTTATGTATGTAGGTTGACATGGAGTAATACTTATGTGCCTGGGTAAATGATGAGACACTTGTTATATCTCAACCTAGAGTTCGACCCTCACTTCTCATAGCCTTGTCCTCATATTTCCTTTCATGCCTATGGTGAGTGTTAAATAAATTATCCTATATAAAGTAGCTAACAGAATAAACTATGCTAAATAAAGCACCTGAGAGAGTGCTTTTGGAACACAGGCGGCGTTGAATAAAAATGTATCTTCTTCTCTCCCTGCCCCCACACTCTTTCCCTTTAGTGTAATTCTGTGTTCATTTACTGCATTTGGTTTGCAATCTGCATGTTCTTTAGATGTCTGCTTAGGTAATAGATTGTACTGTGTGACAGAAGAGTCAGAATAGTGCAAGTATAATAGACATTGTACTTGGAAATAAGTGAGCAAAAACTTGTCTTAAATATGGCAATATCACCATAAGATAGAAAGGGGAAGGCCACGGCTTTGTCCTCAAACTCACTGTGATGTCCTGCGCCCAGTTGAAAGTGTAGAGGAAAACAGTCCTAAGACAGCAACAGTAATAATAACAAGAGCTATGTGAAAAAAGCTAAATAATTGAGAGGTCAGGATTCTTCTTCCACACATTAAGACTGCTGAGTGCATATTGCCTCTGCTTTCCTAAAGCCCTTACCTAAGCAGATGAACTTGAAAAATTTTCACACTTTTGAACAGAATTGATAATAGCCACTTTGCACCATTTTATTCACAATCTATATATACCTTTAGCATTCCACGCATGCATGCTCAGTCGCTCAGTCGTGTCCGACTCATTTTGACCTCATAGACTGTTGCCTGCCAGGCTCCTCTGTCCATGGGATTGATTCTCCAGGCAAGAATACTGGAGTGGGTTGCCATTTCCTTCTCCAGAGGATCTTCCTGACCCAGGGATCAAACCCACATCTCCTGTATTGGCAGTAGGATTCTTTACCACTGAGCCACCTAGGAAGCTTAGCTATCTATAGGTCCCTAAAAAAACAAAAAACTTTTGGTGAGGTACATAAACAAATAAATCTTTTACTTCTTCTTAACTCCTTCCCACAACAATATCAAAGGTTTGTCCAAATGTAAACCACTTAATCCTCTCAACATCCCTATGAAATGCTTCCCCCTAGTCTTCAGGCTTATAAGCTATGTTGCTCATTAACTTTCCTTCTTCAGCCTTTCACCATCAGCCGGGCATCCTGCTATTTGTTTCTAGCTCTGCTAACTGGGGTTGCTCCATTCACCAACTCTTTGCTTGAACTTTCAACCTTGCTTTGCAAAAGGTAAGGAACCAGTCATGCTTGGTTAAAGATGACCAGTCCTCCAAACACTCAAAGCAGTAGAGGGTTGTTACTATTTTCTGAGGGCCCAAAGTTATTTTTACTAATTATCACGGACATACTATGAGGTAGGAGTTAAAATTTTTCTATGCTCTGTTATTAGGGAGTTATTTAATTTAAGCAAGCAAATTACAAGTCAATTTTAGATGAACCTACTACAACCAAAGAAGAGGCTGCCTTAGGGGGTAGAAAATGGAGGCAGAAGAAACATAAATAGCACTTGACAGATGGCAGGCCAAAGGCAGAAGACTCCTCTGGCCATGATGACAAACGCTTTTCAACTAATAGTTTACCAGTTGGGGGTGGTTATTCGTAATTGTTGATGATGCCTTCCTGAGGAGGAAGTTGGTTACTGGAATACTGTTTGTAAGTTGGCTAATAAGCATTATAAGCTCATCTAATTACAGATTTCTGTAAAAGACATCCAGAAATGTGTTCACATGGTTGAAAAGATCAAAACATAGAACAATCAGCTCAGACATAATGGCAGGTCTCTGTGATACATAACAAAACATTCTACAAAATGGGAGATGGGTGACCTGAGACCAGGATGGGTTTTGACCAGGACTCTGGAAGAAGTTACTGGGCAATGAGCCAAATCATATCTTGTTTCAGGGCTAAAGGAACGTCTTTTTTCCATAATATATTGAAGTGGTACCAAAAACCCAAATAAAGCTGCTAGAACATGTAGTCAGAGACACCTAGATTTGAGTCCTGATCAATCCAGTTCTCTCTGAGGCACGGTCTCATCTCTAAGTCTGTACAAAAAAACAGGGATATAAACACCTTCCTCATTGGCTCAGAGTGAAAATTAAATGAGTCTTTGGCACAGTATCTGGCACCATAGTTAATAATCAGTTAAGGTTGTTGATGGTGATAATGGTGTCAAGTCAACAAGTTGCAAAAGCTACAAGACACTGACTACATGAAAAATCAGACCTATAGATTGAGTTGCTCAAGATTTTGCAGCTTGAAGCAAAAACTTCATGATACAAAGAACCAGACTGGTCAGTCGGTGAGCAGCATCAAGTCTCCATATGGCACAGAAAAATACTGCACTTGTGTCCTTTCCTACCTCAGACTACCTCCACGCAGGGATCAGAGTAATCTTTTAAAATCACCAAACCATCACCTCCTATTCTTCTTTTTCCTCAATTTATTTAATTTTAATTGAAGGATAATTGCTTTACAATACTGTACTGGTTTCTACCATATAGCAACATGAATCAGTCATAGGTAAACATATGTCCCCTCCCTCTTGAACCTCCGTCCCACATCCCAGCTCATCCCACTCCTCTTGGTGGTCACAGAGCCCCAGTTTGAGTTCCCTGAGTCATACAGAAAATTCCTACCAGCTACCTGTTTTAAATCCCTCTAGTAGCTCCCCATTGCTAAGAATAAAAACCTAAATCCTTTTCATATTCCATAAAGTCTTGCCCAGGCTGGCCCCTTCCACTTCACTTTCTATACACTCTCTGGGCTCAGCGACCTCAGTCTTTCTTTCTTATTTATTTACTTGGCTGTGCCAGGCCCTGGTTGCAGCACGCAGGATCCTCAATCTTCATTGTGGCATGTGGTATCCAGTTCCCTGACCAGGAAAAAAAACACAGGCTTCCTGCATTAAAAGCATGGAATATTAGCCACTAGACCACCAGGGAAGTCCTCCACCCCCCAGTCGCCTTTCAATGACTTGAACATACCTGGCTCCCCACCATCACAGAGCCTTTACTCATGTGATTCCCTCTTTGGGGGACATTCCTCCTTCCTCTCCTCTCCCATTTGGGCTAAATCCCCCTATTATGTGCTCTCATGGCACCTTCTCCCTTTGCAGTTCGATCACATTTGTAATTTTTCATCAAATTGTGTGATTATTTGATAAATATCCATTTCCCCCAAACTCTGTGAAGGCAGAGGTAATGTCAGTTTTCTCATCATTGTATTCCAGCACCTCACACAGTACCTAACACATGGTAGACGCTTAATAAATATCTGACCTATCAACAGAGAGATACATAGATAAATTCATGCTATAAATTCAGCAAGTGCTTAGTAATTGTTGCTGAGTAAATAAATATAAATTTAATATAAATAAATATAAGTATAAATTTTCTTGGGCTCCAAAATCACTGCAGATGGTGACTGTAGCCATGAAATTAAAAGATACTTGCTCCTTGGAAGAAAAGTTATGACCAACCTAGACAGCATATTAAAAAGCAGAGACATTACTTTGCTGACAAAGGTCTGTCTAGTCAAAGCTATGGTTTTTCCAGTGGTCATGTATGGATGTGAGAGTTGGACCATAAAGAAAGCTGAGAGCCAAAGAATTGATGCTTTTGAACTGTGGTGTTGGAGAAGACTCTTGAGAGCCCCTTGAACTGCAAAGAGATCAAACCAGTCAATCCTAAAGGAAATCAGTCCTGAATATTCGGAGTTTGAGCACACTCCGAGAGTTGGTGGTGGATAGGGAAGCCTGGCGTGCTGCAGTCCATGGAGTCGCAGAGTCAGACACTACTGACCAACTGAACTGAACTGAATATAAATAAATCTTAGATATTATCTCTACCTTAAGGTTGCTTATACTCTAGAAGCAGAAAAAGAACATAAAGGGAAAAAATAAAATGACTTTACAAAACCACAGATTAGCAGGTACAGATTTAGAGAGCAGGGTACTGAGCAATGTGTCTCAGAGAGGAAGCTGAGAAAAGGGGCCAGGTGGTGAATGCCCTTAAAGGACTTGCAGATAATTACAGTTTTTATTAAGGCTTCGTTACCACTAGTTTTGAAGGGAAAAAAAAAAAGCAAGATGTACTGGAAGGAAGAAAAGGAAGTCTTCCAGTAGAAAGAATGGAAACTTCAGAGGATAATAATTGCTTGCAAAAGTGGCTAATGTAGTCCAGGGAAATGAAGTTTAAATAAAGAAGTTGGTTGGTGGAGATTCCCGGTTTGGTTTAAGAGGAAACTGAAATGGTATGAGTGTGAACAAGATGATTCTAATACTTGTCCAAAGGCTGGCTTAAAGGTAAGAAGGTAGAGTGGTAGGGTCATCAGATAGGAAGCTATTACAGTCATATACTTGCCAAATAATCAACCTAGGCTGAGACAAGGGTTTTAAAATAAAGAGTCTGAATGATATTCTGGAAAAATAAATGTTGCAACTTGAGGACAGGCAGCATGTTGCAAGGAAATGAAGAGGTGAAAGAAAAAGACCTGCAAGTTTTAAAGAGTGGGACACTGGGATTGTGGTGGAGACATGAAAACAAAGAGAAAATGGGAGGGGCATTTTGTTGTGGGTGAAAATATGATCAGTTCAGTTCTGGAGAGAAAGAAAATAGAGATATTGAAGTGATGGGAAGGAAAGAAAAAGACTAGAAATGGAAAAAGTGAGTTGCAAGTTAGTACGTATAGGAAGTTGTTTGAAATCACTAACGCACGTAATTCTCCCTCAGGTGAAGAGATGCGGAGTCTAAACAATCTCAAAATGCATCTACAACTGAAGATGACCAAACAAAAATAACCAGAAGACAAGAGAGAGAGGGAAGTGGAACCGGGAGAGCTTGGGTTTTATGGAAGCTAAGGCTGAAAGGAAAGCTTACTGCCACTAAAAATTCTCAAACACACTAAAATCAATCTTGGAATACAGTCAATGGACTTTAGAATACTTCAAATGACTAAAGATTTACTTTCTGTCATCATCACAAGATGCTGCACACATTTGAAAAGGATTTTCCCTGTTTAAAGACAAAGAAAAGGTGTTTTTTTAATTTAATTATCACTAGTTATTCTAGTCTGTGAACACACTTCAATAAAATGTAACCAAAGTTAATTGAAAGTCCTAGTGTGGTCAGTTATATAACACCAGAATTGCTGAATAGCTTAAATGTGGTGTTTTCCCAGAAATATTTGTCTTTTGGATGAAACCAAGAATGGAAAGTTTCTGCCTTAAAGGAGAACTTTGGAGAAGGTGGAAAGAAAAGAAAAACATATATGATGAAAATCTAACTTTCATCATAATTAGCCCAAATGCTGCAAGTATGATAACTACTCACACAGAAAGACACAAAGAAAAGTAAATCTCACTGTTTTAGAGAGTTACTTGTGAGCCATATATCAATTAGATGTCTTTTTAAAAATCAGAAAGTATCTCAAATATTGCCTTCGCCAGGAACAAATTTTAGACAGATCTTTGGTTCTTGCTATTTCCCTGTTAAACTGGCAGAATCAACTGCTACTAACTCATACTTAATCCTGTTTTGTCTAGGACATGAAGCGAGGCCTATAGAATGAAAATGTGTTCAGTTCAGGGCAGGAGAAGGGGAGAAGTTATAATCCTTGGTTGATTCAACTTCTTTTAGATAGAATAGTGGATGCTCTAGAAAGCTGCCTATACTGGTTTTTCTTCCCTTTCCATCCAGAGATAATGGGTGTGCATGTGTGTGTGTGTGTGTGTGTGTGTGTGTGTGTTGTGGAAAAGGGGAGTTTTGGATGCATGCAGTGGGAGGTGGGGTGTTGGGTGAGGTGTCTCTGTGTGTCTGAACTGAGTGAGTGTGTATGTATTATAGGATGAGAGAATTGATAGAGTAGATTGGCCTTCATCTTGGACCTTAATCATAAAAATCTCATGACTTCTCTCCAGAATCACGTAAATTCAACAGAAAGGCACTGTAAAGAAATGACAATACAACTGTAAGTTACACGGCAACGTTAGAACAAAATAAGTAACATACATTTACTTATAGCCAAGTAGATGATATATTTAACATTATCTGAAGGAATTCCTCTCCTGTAGCTTGTCAGGATGCCTTGCTGTGAAGTCAGTGTGTCCTGTACCTCAGAAAACCACACCACCCTTGGCTGAAGTCTCATGACCTTAGCATGGAGACCAGCTGGCATTCCTGGCATGCATGCCCAACTCAAACTAAGTCCTTGGTCCTCACCACTTGCAAAGGATGGGCAAGCAGAGGGAAATGCCTCAACATGATTAGTCCTATAAATCAGTATCAGACTCTAGCTGTCCAAAGAGGGTCCAGGAGATCCTAGAATCAGTTCCAGGTTCCTAGGATTCCAGGACTAAACTGGACCACCCAGGATTTTGTCGTGACCATGAACCATGTGGTGGAGATCAGATCAAAACAAAAGAAGCCCGACTCTTGACTATCGTCTCACAGAGTAGAGCTGCCATCTCCAGAGTGCTGGACTCGACTATTTTATGGGAGAGAATTAGAAGTCTTTCGTGTTTAAATTGTTGTGAATTTGGCTCTCTGTTACAAGTAGCCAGACCTACATTCTAATTAATATACCTGTTAAACAGAAATCAGTAGAAAGTCACTTAGCCAAAGGCTAGATCATAGTATTCTAAGACTGACTCTCATGTACTCTGATTCTGAAATTGTTCTGGGCTCTCAAAGGGATTCTTTTACCCATTTATGAGCTCCTGTGCAATGAATATTTGCGTGTTCACTACATCACAGGCACTGTGCTAGGCACTGCAGAAATAACTTTCAAGAAGACAGTCCTGGTGACTGCCTCCTGGTGCTGATGGATTAGAGGGAGAACCAGAACAAACCATGTACTTTACAGGATGCTAAATGCAGAGAGAAGGGATGCTCTTGGAGTACACAGGCTGAGCCCGCAGGATTTCAGGGGTTGCTCCCCATAGAAAATGACCCCCACAGTGAGCTCTGAAAGCTGAGAAGGACTTAGAAGTATGAGAAGTGGATGAAGGAGGAAGAGCGAACAGTCCCGGCAGAGGGGGCAGAACACGGGCAGGCCCGGGACTCAGAGGCGTCACAGATCAAATAGAAACCTAGGCATGGCCTAGTTCATCAAGTGTGCCAAATATGCAGGGACTACACATTTTTCCTGAAAAAGAAGTAGCGCTAATTGGCTTAATAGTATAACATAGTAGAGACACGGGTTAGATCCCTGAGTCAGGAAGATCCCCTAGAAAAGGAAATGGCAACCCACTCCAGTACTCTTGCCTGGGAAATCCCATGGATGGAGGAACCTGGTGGCCTACAGTCCACGGGGTCAAAGTCAGACATGGCTGAATATAACATACTAACTGGACACGTGTCCCTTGGAAACACGAAGGATGCTTTTGCTTTATTTTCTATAACCCCATAATCCCTCAGATAATTCTCTGGGAAGGGTCAGGTAAATAGATAACCATCTTAAGGACTTTAACAGAGCACATGCTATTCATCAGGCGCTAACTGCACATCCTGGTCCCAGGTCTCAAGTCAGGGAGGCACAGCCAGCAGGCGAGAGGAAAGGCTGTGCCCGTGAGCTCCTGGGCTTCCCTGGCGGCTCAGTGGTAAAGGCCCCGCCTGCCAATCAGGAGATGCGGGTTCAATCTCGGGGTAGGGACGATCCCATGGAGGAGGAAATGGCAACCCACTCCACTATCCTTGCCTGGAAAATCTCATGGACAGAGGAGCCTGGTGGGCTACAGTCCATGGGGTCACAAAAAGAGTTGGACAAGACTGAAGCGACTAAACAACAAAGGAAACCAGACAGACTCCAAATTCCAAATCAGAATGCTAGTGTTACAGTTTGTTCTGCTTAGAACAGCCATCCGAGCACAAACAGATCAGAGTCCAGTCCCTCTCTGGGGGTGGGGACACAGGCTGGCTGGAAGGACCTCTTGCAAGTCTACCTTGAGAATACTCGGTGCTGGTGCGACCCCTGACCAGGTAATAAGAGAGAAGAAGAGTGAGGTCTCTTTCCAGGGAGGGAAAAGCAACTTTAGAGATGGTGAATGCTGTGAGCCTCCTGACGGACACTTGAAGGATGAACAGAATGTCTAGGTGGAAGGGGAAGGGCTTAAGGGAAGCAGAGCAGGAGAGGGGAGAGAAATCTGAGCAGAAGAATTTTTGGCATGAGCCAAAAATAAATAAATAAAGTTTAAAACGTAGACTTCAAGGCACGGAGCACCACAAGAGAAAGAGACATTTCATAAGGCTGAAAGGGGCAATGTATCAGGAGGATGAGTATAAATGTTTATGTACTTGATTAGACAGACTGAAAAAACCAAAACAAAAATGTGAGCCCAAGCTTGGCTTCCCTGACTCAGACAGTGAAGAGTCCATCTGCAATGCAGGAGACCTGGGTTCGATCCCTGGGTCAGGAAGATCCCCTGGGGAAGGAAATGGCAACCCACTCCAGTATTCTTGTCTGGGAAATCCCATGGACAGAGGAGCCTGGCAGGCTACAGTCCATGGGGTCGCAAAGAGTCGGGACACAATTGAGTGACTAACACCTTCAAGCTTGGAGTCAAATGTGAGGCCATCCCAGACTAGACAGAGGGAATGAGGCCACCCAGCCCCCTCACACCACACACCCACACTCACCCATCACCCCTCTGGCTCACTGTCTCACCAGAGCATTCCATGAGTCGTATGAATGGAAAAGTATAACTTTACCCAGTGTAGGCTATCCAAGTTCCTCTGTGCTCTAGTGGTTTGAGATTTACATCCCTGACATAGGTCAGAATTATGTATAATTTATTCACTAAAGCATGACTGTCATCTGTTTACAGACACAAATATTTTTGCATTGGTAATCACTAATGCTTTCTGTCATTTTGCAGTTTACAAAATGATTCTACATATATTAGTTCCCTTAATCCTCACGACTCCCAAAAGTAGAGGTATTACTATCTCCATTTTATGACTTAAGAAAGTGAAATGTCACGACTGCAAAGACAACATAAATGCTTAGAGCCAGGTCTTTTGACTCCAAATATCATGCCACTTTCAAAAGAATACATTTTTATTTCCAGAACATTTGTCTGCATTCTTGCTTGTATGTTTTTAGGACTTAAGGCACCTCAAGGAGTACATTAGTTCTTCATGAAAAAAAAGTTCAAGTGTTAGCTGCTCAGACATGTCTGACTCTTCTGCTACCTTGTAGACTGTAGCCCTCCAAGCTCCTCTGTCCATGGCATCGTCCAGGCAAGAATATTAGCGTGGGTAGCCATTCCCATACCCACTAGTAATCAGAGGTACATCCACACAGTTGCCAGCCATCAAGAATTACATCCTCACTGGTTCTTTCCTGAGTGTTTTATCCTTTTCATGCCCAGTGCCCCTATCCTGGCTCAGGTTCCTCAGACGTGGCACAACGGCCCCATTCATTCATTCATACAATCTTGCAGATGGCCATTATGCTCCAAGTACTGCGCTAAGTGCTGGGCAAGCTGGAGGATCAATACAGAGCCCCTGCTTTCAGAGGACTCACCATCTTAGGAAGGAGAGAGACCAGGATATGGGACCTTGTAAAAAGAACGCGCGAATGCTTTTTGGAGGGAGCATGAGGTGAGACCCCTAGCACTGACAGGCTCTTAATCCAGAGTTAAGGAGTCAGAGATGGCTAAAGCTGAGACTTTAATGGGAAGCAAAAATGAGCGTGAACATTTTCAACAGTACGAGAACCATGAACTTCCAGATGTTCAAACTGGATTTAGAAAAGGCAGAGAAACTAGAGATCAAATTGCCAACATCCGTTCGTTCATCAAAAAAGCAAGAGAGTGCCAGAAAAACATCTACATCTGCTTTATTGATTATGCCAAAGCCTTTGACTGGGTAGATCACAACAAACTGTGGAAAATTCTTCAAGAGATGGGAATAGCAGACCACCTGACCTGCCTCCTGAGAAATCTGTATGCAGGTCAAGAAGCAACAGCTAGAACTGGACATGGGACAACAGACTGGTTCCAAATTGGGAAAGGAGTACGTCAAGAATATATATTGTCACCCTGCTTATTTAACTTATATGCAGAGTACATCATGAGAAACGCTGGACTGGATGAAGCACAAGCTGGAATCAAGATTGCTGGGAGAAACATCGATAACCTCAGATATGCAGATGACACCACCCTTATGGCAGAAGGCGAAGAACTGAAAAGCCTCTTGATGAAAGTGAAAGAGAAGAGTGAAAAAGTTGGGTTAAAACTCAACATTCAGAAAACTAAGATCATGGCATCCAGTCCCATTACTTCATGGCAAATAGATGGGGAAACAATGGAGACAGTGACAGGCTTTATTTTGGGGGGGCTCCAAAATCACTGCAGATGGTGACTGCAGCCATGAAATTAAAAGACACTTGTTCCTTGGAAGAAAAGCTATGACCAAGCATATAAAAAGATAGCATATTAAAAAGCAGAGACATTACTTTGCCAACAAAGTTCCATCTAGTCAAAGCTATGGTTTTTCTAGTAGTCATGTATGGATGTGAGAGTTGGACCATAAAGAAAGCTGAGAGCCAAAGAATTGATGCTTTTGAACTGTGGTGTTGAAGAAGAGTCTTGAGAGTCCCTTGGACTGCAAGGAGATCCAACCAGTCCATCCTAAAGGAAATCAGTCCTGAATATTCATCAGAAGGACTGATGTTGAAACTCCAATACTTTGGTCACCTGATGCAAAGAACTGACTCATTGGAAAAGACTCTGATGCTGGGAAAGATTGAAGGCGGGAGGAGAAGGGGACAACAGAGGATGAGATGGTTGGATGGCATCACCGATTCAATGGACATGAGTTTGAGTAAACTCTGGGAGTCAGTGATGGACAGGGAGGCCTGGCAAGTTGCAGTCCATGGGGTCGCAGAGTTGGACACGGCTGAGCGACTGAACTGAACTGAATCTAGGGGGAGAATGCTTAGTTCAGGAAAAGGAATGACATGAACAAAGGCATGGATGCCAATGGAAAGAAAGTAACTTCACAGATACAACTGAATATACTTCGACAGCCTGAAGGATGAGTGCAGTGGGAAGGCTCTGCTGAGAGATAAGAGTCAGATTACGAAGAGCCTGGGAGCTCCGTGAAAGAATCTGGGCTTTATCCTGGAGCAATGGAAACCATGAAAAGATATCACACAGTAGAGTGACATGAGAAGAGTCACATTTTAAACAGATCTGACTGCAGTATAGAGAAACGATTCGAGCAGCACGGCCCCCATATAAATATGTGTGAGCCACTTAGGGAATTTTAACTTTTCTAGGAACCACTTTAAAAAATAACAGAACAGATGAAATTAATAATTAATTTTAATAATCTAGTTTCTTTAACCCACAGTACTAGAAAGAGGTATGGCGAGAAGTGAACACATGGGAGAAGTACTCAGGAAGTAGACACTTGTTACAGGTGAGAACTTACTTTAGTTCATTTGACTCATTAGGATCAAACGAATCTTCCTGAAATATAGCTCTACTTAAGATATCCCTGTGTTTTAATTTTTCCACATTTTTGCTCTTTAGCCACCAGATAAAGCCCAGACTGTTTAGCCAGCGGCAGACTCTGCCTTTCCTCCGGCATCTGCATCCTCCCATCCACATTGATGGGCCTCTCTGCTCCCATCTGTGGACCCAGCATCTAAGACCAGTCATAACCTTATGCAGAAGGAATGAAAAGGCCTCGGCTCAGCGCTCTGGAATGGAGCATCAGACTTCTGCTCCTCCTTAGAGTCAGGCCCCCGTGTTCCAGGTCTGACTCCTGGCTTGGAAGTCTGCCTGGTCCCTCTGGGGTGGGGGCCTTGCATTTCACTCTCCATTCCACTTTTTCCTCCTTTCAGAGTTTGGAAGTCTGCCCATGAACCTGAGCTTAGTGGCTGGAGCCTGCTGACTGCTGACCGACATTCTTATTCCCTCCCTGCTGAAGACATTTCTTAGGGCCACCTGGTGCTAGATTTTCCAGTACCAGCACCTCCCAGCCTCAAGATCTGCCAGCCACCTCCCAACATCAGCTCCACTCACCCAGGCAAGTAGAGTGACCACCTTGTCATCTGCTGCATTTTCCTCTGAGTCTCCCTTCCAACACCTTGTCTGCAGCCTAGATTTGCCCCACAGCTCCTACCCCAGCCCCCCAGCAGATCTAGCCTCTGCCAGTTTGCCCTGTCTTTGGCAGTGAACCTGGCCATTTCTAACAATGTCTTGAGCTATAACAATAATTGTCAAGGCCCTGCAAATTTCCACCCACCCACCACTGAAACTTCTTCCTCCCTAAGCTTGTGTACCCTTTACTCCAGTCAAAATCATCTCCCTGTCATTTGCCATTCATGCCCCACGCTTACTGACCCCCCTGATTCACTCCATCCAACCACTCAGCCTGGAAAGGGCCTTCTCCCATTCCATCCCCATTTCCTGAGGGATTCTTACTAAATATTAAGCCTCCAAACATGACAATCTGTAATCTCCTCCCCATCCTGACTGGAAATGACATCCCTTTCCTCTGAACTCCTCCAGTTCATTATCTGGATTTCCAGTACGGCTTTTATTACATTCTTCCTTCTTGCAAATGTCTTATCTCCCCAAGAATATAAATAAATGGCTTGGGAATAAGATCCATGTCTGATTACTTAGCAAAGCAAAATAGCTAGGGGAGAGGGAAGGAGGGAAAAAGGGACTTGGCTCCATTTTACAAAATGAGTAACAGTCCATCAAGGATTATAACGGAGCAAGAGTGCACAGTCAAGCGCCTGCTTAGCATCCTTAATATCATTCCTGAAACATGGGGGATACGGGCCCCTGTCCCTATAGACGTTAAGGAAATTCTCTGCGAGTCCCTTAAGTAATATACAGTATTATTCTATATAGCCTCTCTATTTAGAGTTATCTCTTTGCATCTCCCCCTCAACCCCAAATGCATCTGGGAGCCTCCACTCTCCCACCCTAAGTCTTGATGGTTCCTAAAACAGAGTTGGAATAAATTCAGCCACCCAGTTCAGACCCCTGCAGTCCCTCCTTGGCACCTGCTAGGTCCACAAGCGTGATAAAAGGCAGCACAGCAGCTTTCCCCGGGGATAGAAAGAAATCCGTGGACCCAGGGATCATGGAACAAGCCTCCCACCAGCACAAGTAGGAAACGTAGACTGCCAAGAGTGGGTGTTTCTGTTTGTTATTAAAACGGGCAAAGTTAGTTCTCACTCCCTGAATAATAGTCAGCCTCTTGTTCCCTGTGTGGCAGTACATGCTGGACATGGAGGCTGTTTTGCCAAATGTCTATGACATGGTATGATGGGGGAGAGTTAAACGCATTGTGCACAAGTACTTCATGCCTGTTTTCCAGCTTTCCTCTGAGGCACTCCAGATTCTTCATAAAACATAACAACTATCTCACCAGATCTATGTACAGGAGGCAGAGTACATTACCAACTAGAACCCACCAACCACAATGTCTTCTCTACTGGAGCCTATCCTGCAATGTTAGACACCCGAGTGGCTTTCCGGTCTAATATTCCTGTTTAACTATAAACACATATAAGTGTTGAATCCCAGGCCAGGATGTCCAAAGGCCCAGTGGTCTGGAGTCCCAAGATGCTAGGCAGACATCATAATGCCAGGTTTTATGAAGAAGCAGCAAACAGTGACTAAACATGCTTCAGAGGCTTTCCAACGCTTAGTCACTCCTCACTGCTTCCATGTCTGAGCAATGCACTCCCTTTCCTGATGAAGCTATTGGTGCTCAGTGTCCTTTAGAAGCATCAAAGAAGATTCTCTAGTGCCTCAAAAATCTGATGGCTTTAATGTTGATGATGAAGCTCTCAAAACTCCATGTGTCTAGGTTGAGCTAGCCACGTGAAGTGAAAGTGAAAGTTACTCAGTCATGTCCGACTCTTTGCCACCCCATGGACTATACAGACCATGGAATTCTCCAGGTCATAATACTGGATTGGGAAGTCGTTCCCCTCTCCAGGGGATCTTTCCGACCCAGCAATCGAACTGGGGTCTCCTGCATTGCAGGTGGATCCTTTACCGGCTGAGCTACTAGCGAAGCCCTGAGATAACATGGTCCAGCCCCGTCTTTTAGATGCTTTGCCTGGAACCGGAGCCCTTGTGTCCTTGTGGCAGGTACCCTGTGGACAGAATGCCATCACAGTCCTCGTAATTAGAAGCCACATCCTTTTCTGACCCAACACAAGTGGAAAATTAATGACTTGGGACAAGAATTATTCTATTGATCGGCTCTAGAGCGTGACAGATCCTCAAGGGGAAGAGCAGACAAGGGAGCTGAGCTGTGGGCATTACTTATTTATGTATCAGATTCCAGAAGCTAAGGTACAGAAAGCACTTTAAGAATAAAAACAGAAACCAGCTACACGAGTCTAAGAAAACATTATTTTTCTTTCTACTCAAAATAGATTTGTATAATCTTGAGAGTGTAAATGGGCCTGACTTTTTTAAAAGCACCATTTGGTAATATCAATATTAAAAACACACTTCCCCTTTGAACAAGTAATGTCACCACTAGAAATTTACCCAGTGGATATACACGGAACACTTCAACAAAACATTATGTCCAAGGATGGTCACTGAAGCATTACTTTGGCATGGTTTTAAAAATACATCAAAATATCCATCAGTAGAGGGACTGGCTAAATAAAAATAGCATATCCATATAATGGATTAGTTAAAAGAATGAGATGAATCTGTGTGTGTCAATATGGAAAGATTTCCATAACACTTTATTAAGGGGGAAAAAGTCAAGTACAGTACAGTGTGTATCGTGTGATTCCTTATGTGTTCAAATACACATATGTATGTGGAGAGGAGCACATAATTACATTCAGGCACGTGCAGGAAATCATCTCGGGAAATAGTTAGCAGTGGTAAACATTGAGTAAAGGACCTGAGATGGGCTGGAGAAAGAGCTTAACCGGGCAGGGTGGCATTTGGGAGACAGATCAGGAATCAGAGTAGGTGTCTTCTTTGTACTCTCCTTTGTTGAAAATACTAATAAACATTCTATTATTATTTGAAACAGTTTCTAAGTTAGTATCTTCAACAGAAATTGGGTATGTGTCCAAAGAGCAAAGTTAAAAAAAAAAAAAAAAGAAAGAAAAGAGGCTCTTGGCTGAGAGATGGATCATGCCCTCAGCCAACTCAGCTAAAGAGGAAGTATTCTGGTCTGCAGAGAGGGAGAAGCTGGCCTCTGCAAAAACTGTTTGCTGTGTATTAGGGTGGAGGGGGAAGTGGAAAGAAGAAGAAGAATTGCCTCATCTGGGTTTTTCATTGAATTTTAATTTTTCCACTTATTTCACTTTGGAAAAGGGCCTTTGATAAGAGGAACTAGCACTTGCCCAAGAATAGAAGGGACCAAAATGTTGTCCCAGCTACCTAGAAAGACTTGGAAGGAACACTCTCATCCCTTCCCGACTCCAATCAGAAGGGTGAAAGAGGTGTTCACAGGGAATGTTGACAAAGGGTAGGCACTGAAGTAGGAGGATTGTAAACCAGCCTCACAGAACACACAGCTTCCACAGCTGCTGGTGGCTCCCTTTCTACTGAACAGCATATTCTTTGTGTTCTTGGCCTCGGGGAGGAACCGCAGCTTCATTAACCCATTGCACAGTCTGGGCTGCTGTGGCATATGCCACTGTCTACCCAGACAGAGTGATAACAGAAAAGACTGAAACTCAATGGAGTCCACTGCACTGAAAGTCTCACTTGCCACATGACTCTTGTTTGTGATATACATGGAGGCTTTCTATTGGCCAAAACCTCCTTCAATGGCTTTCATTACAGAGCAAGGTTGTCCTTATTTATCTGAGTAAAATATCTATGACGCTGGTCTAGATATAAACCCTGTAAAGTAAGCATGACTTGAACATGATTTTCTACCTGATAGACCACCAGTCCCAGGGTAAGCATAGAATGTTCCCCTCTTGTCACTCCCATCCAGTTATTCATCACCAGAGCAGAAGAAGGTAGAGAGCAGCATCATAAGCCTCACTGGATAATTTCTAAATGCTGGAGCATCTTCAGGGAAGTAGACTTCCCCCAAGCCAGGTTACTTCAGCTAGTTACAGTATAGGGCTAAAAAGGCCAAGGTCATGAGCTTATTTACCTGAGGGCCAGTTAGTTTTGATCTGTTTTATGGCCATATATTGCATCCCTCAACCCAAACATCTGTTTCAAAAATGGATGCCCCTGATGACAAGGGAGACTGGTCCAAAGTAAAACAGATGTCTGAGTTCAAATTCACCATGCTTCTGGAAAAGTGACACGAAGCATACCAAAAATATTAAAATTACATCACCTGTTATTTGTTCCCAAAAAATCAGGAAAACTAACACCAAGCAGACCTCAAAGATCTGCACAACTGCTAGACTGGTCATCAGGCAGAACATAGCTATTTACTCGTAAGAGCTCACTTTTGCTTTAAGAAGAAGGTATCATACTATAAACCCATTTTTCCACTAAAATAATTTGAGAAAACTATTTCACTTAGTATATACAGAATGTTCTACTTGTTTACAGGTATTCCCTTAGAGACGAAACTGAAATCGAAATGAGTTTTATAAACTTCTATGCCCTTGGTACTCAGTCACTTCGATTTGTGACTTCATGTACCATAGCGTGCCTGGCTCCTCTGTCCATGGGATTTTCCCAGCAAGAATACTGGAGTGGATTGCCATGCCCTCCTCCAGGGGATCTTTCCAACCCAGAGATCGAACTCAAGTCTCCTGTGTCTCCTACACTGCAGGCAGATTCTTTACCATGGAGCCACTGGGGCACCCCTCTATGCCCTTTATATCTCTTTAAATATTTTATATTAAAAAGTAAACTCAACATTTCAGTCACTATTTGATCTGAACATTTTTCATGCTAATTACTTTATTTATAAATTCATATTTCTTCGAATTGCTCTAGTTCTTTCCTCACAAACATGTTCTTCACCCATATACTAAGGATAAAATACCTTCTTTTTTTCAATTGGCTCACAGAACCCAGCACTTATGCTTTTCCACCATTTATAAAAAGAAACGAATTTCCAATCTATCTTTCTTCACACTTCTGTCTAGCTCCTTGCTTCTGAAGTTCCCAACACAATCCACAAGCATAATCAATATCTGAAATACCACATGCGCCAGTACCTGAAACACAGATGAAGACCTAGAAATGGGACTTCCCTGGTAGTCCAGGGGCTAAGACTCTGTGTTCCCAATGCAGGGGGCACAGGTTCGATCCCTGGTCAGGGAACTAGATCCTTCATTTTGCAACTAAGAGTTGTCATGCTGCAACTAAAGATCTCACATGCTGAAACTAAGAAAAAGAAAATATATATATATCTCACATGCCACAATTAAAAGATCCTGCACACTACAATGAAGATCAAGGATCCCATGTGCCACCACTAGGACCCAAAGCAGTCAAGTCAATACATACATATCTCACACTCTCACCTTGACCCAGATTTAACATTGAGGGCCATCTTACATACCTTGAAATCTGAGCACATCTACAACTGCAAGTTCTCTGATCTCAAGATAATAGATTTATTTCAGTTCAGTCGCTCATTCATGTCCAACTCTTTGCAATCCCATGGACTGCAGCATGCCAGGCCTCCCTGTCCATTGCCAACTCCCAAAGTTCACCCAAACCAATGCCCATTGAGTTGGTGATGCCATCCAACCATCTCATCCTCTGTCGTCCCCTTCTCCTGCCTTCAATCCTTCCCAGCATCAGGGTCTTTTCTAATGAGTCAGTTCTTCGCATGAGGTGGTCAAAGTATTGGAGTTTCAGCTTCAGCATCAGTCCTTCCAATGAATACCCAGAACTGATCTCCTTTAGGATGGACTGGTTGGATCTCCTTGCAGTCCAGGGGACTCTCAAGCATCTTCTCCAACACCACAGTTCGAAAGCATCAATTCATTGGCACTCAGCTTTCTTTATAGTCCAACTCTCACATCCATACATGACTACTGAAGAAACCATAGCTTTGACTAGATGGACCTTTGTCAGCAAAGTAATGTCTCTACTTTTTAATATGCTGTCTAGGTTGGTCATAACTTTTCTACTAAGCAGCAAGTGTCTTTTAATTTCATGGCTGCAGTCACCATCTGCAGTGATTTTTGAGCCCCCAAAAAATAAAGTCTGTCACTGTTTCCCCATCTATTTGCCACGAAGATTGCAATACTACAAATAAAATTCACCATTTTTAACTCCCGATCCCAGAAAAACAGGCAGATCCCTTACTGGTAGGAATCTGTCCTCTGGGGGAAGAGGGAGTCTCGCTTTTTCTGTTTTCCTTCTGGTCACCTACAGTTGGCCCTTGAAAGACTGAGAAAAGAGTCTACTGCAGCTCCCAGATCCAAGGTGCCAGGTGTAGGATCCTGCCGGGGGTGGAGGTAGGGGGCTGGAACAGGACAGGACCTTCTCGTTCAGAAACTACTCCATCTATCACTGCTCATTTGACTTTAAAGGAGCACTGAAGCCAGGCCTCAAGAAAAGAATACAGCTACATCTGTGGAGGTTGGGAGTGACCTGAGAAAGTATGTCACCCTACTCAGAGAGACTGATGCTGACCACGTAAGTCCTTTTTCCCTTTATGGCTACACTGTGGCTTTGTTGCTGTGTGCAGGCTTTCTCCAGTTGCGGGGAGCGGGGGCTCCTCCTGGTGCAGAGCAGGGGCTCTAGGCATGGAGGCTTCAGTCGTTGCAGCACGTGGGCTCCGTAGTTATGGCTCATGGGCCCTAGAAGGGGCAGACTCCAGCAGTCATGGCACAGAGGCTTTAGCGGCTCCTTGTCATGTGGAGTCTTCCTGGAGCAGGAATCAAACCATGTCTCCTGCATTGACAGGAGGGTTCTTATCCACTGTGCCACCAGTAAAGCCCTGACTACGTGCATCTTGACCCCAAACCTGAGACGTGTGGTTTTACCATGGATTCTTCCCAACTGCTTTCAAGAACCTCTCCCAGTTCTCCATAGGCTATTGAGCTGCCTTACAGTTTTTCTGTCCACCCTGACAAAGGACAGAAGCATAATATAAAATAAGGTGCCCCCATTCCCTGCCAACCATGGAGGATTGGTATATAACATCATTGTACTCAATAAAACTGTACACAGTGTATAGTTTCCCCTCCCTACGTGTTTATGAGGTCACTGGGAAAACTGCTACTCTTTTCATGTCTTCCCTCTCCTGTTTATCTTTGATATCCCCCCTTCTCCCTCCCCTAGCTTTTCCCTTCTTCTCTATCCTATAGACAGAGCCCCTTTTCTTCTCTACTATATAATTCTAAACACAGGCTCTGCCAATAACCCTAAGCTATTGCTGCATCACGCTGATTTGCACCAGCTGTGCCTGATGGTGGTTAACCCACACTTACAACAGAGCCTTCTTAGATCTTCCTCTGAGAACAAGATTCCACATATACATCTAAAAGTCATAACCAGCAAGGTGGAAACTGAGCCAAGAATAAATAGATCCTGCTTTGAACTACATCACATTAAATAAGAAAAATAACACAACCAGAGCAAAGAAAAGTGCTACCCAGAGGTGTAGCTTAAAGATTCGTCTTGAACACGTACAACAAACTAGTAGATGATTTGCCCCCTCAAACATCCCACTCCCTAGTTTAGGGTCAATTCTCTCAATATTAATGAAAGGAAAACCCAGGTCAGGGCAGGGAGCTCAAGGAAGGGAAGACTTTTTCATGAAGAATTCAAGAGACAATAAAAAGTATACTCCTACATATAGCTGACTCATTTCATTGTACAGCAGAAACTAACAACATTGTAAAGCAACTATTCCTCAATTAAAAAAAGAAAAAGAAAAAAGTAGGAGACCTAAAAAAAAAAAAGTATGCTCCCAAATAAGAGTATCAAAAACTTTATCATGTAACTCAAGTTTGCAAAGCTTAGAGTCTTTGAGACTCTTAAATAGCTGTGAAAAACCAAGTGCATGGAGCTGGGAATTAGCGTATAATGATGTTATTCTGCAACTTTGGGCAAATCACAATCTCAGATCATCAGTTTTCCTATCAGCTCACTCCCTGAGGAGTCACTGGCGAGGTCACCAGCTGGTTTGTGCATACTGAATTGTCTGGCCCATTTACTTTCCATTATGAAACCATGTGTAACGGTCCTGTGTCTGAATGTGATCAGGTCATGTGAATGACTGTCATTAGAAGGTAATCATCCTTCTTCATCTGTCCCAGTGCGACTGTGTTCCAGATTCGTCAAACCAAATTCCATTCTTCCTAGCTCCATAGGATAATGAACAAATGCCGTTAGTTTTGTTAAGAGAAAAACCTTCCAAGTTGTAAAATCATTTATTAGTTTCAAAAGTTCTGGCTAACCTCAAGATCAGGGACACAACATGATTCATCTGATGCAAGAGGACATCAGCAGTCTAAGAAAAATATGTTATAACTAACTTTTTGTTACAAACCTCATCTACTTATAAATTAGGTTCCTAGTGGCTGCCTTCACATCTGTTTCACTGGAGGACATTAAAACAAGTCACTGCTAACCATCTCCTGTTGATGGCAGGCAGAAATGGTGTACTTTAGCTCAGGACAGCTTCAAGCCATCTATGAAAGTTCTTAGGTTGAAAAAGGTATAGGAGACAGATCTTCTATACTGATTTCACTCACTAGGAGTAAAGTTTCTGTGCACTAAATGTAGCAACATAATTTTAGGCTCCCCAGAAAACACGGCATCCCATCAGTCTTTTTTTTTTCCATTTATTTTTATTAGTTGGAGGCTAATTACTTTACAATATTGTAGTGGTTTTTGCCATACATTGACACGAATCAGCCATGGATTTAAATGTGTTCCCCATCACGATCCCCCCTCCCGCCTCCCTCTTCCCATCAGTCTTTAAGTACTGAATGTTTAGTTCCTAAGCATCAACAGCATTAGTACAAAAATGGAGATCCCACCAACAGTGTCAGGCAGGGGTCCTGATGTTTGGAGGACAAACTCTCCCCCAGAGTCACAACGCTTTCACAGACCCTCCTGATCTGACTCGTGCCCTCCTTTCAAGCCTCATCATCCCCAACACTTTCTGTCTCAAATCCGATCTTCCATTCACATTGAACTACTCTTCATTCCCCTATCCCCCACCCTCTACGCCTTTGTACATGCTTTTCCCTCTGCACCTGCGAAGGACTTCCTTCCCCACCCCCATAATGAAATAGTCAACCTCATCCATTTTCCATGTCTCATTTGTATAAAATCACTTACTCCTACACATCATTTACTACTCTTAGCTTCTCCAAACCTCCCAAATTTAGCTAAAATATGCCTCACGTGTATTCCCTTACAAGCTTGTGTTTTCTTTTAATTGCCTTAAATCACATCTATGGTGCCTTTGTGAGGAAAAAAAGTCTATATTCCCCACTAGACTATAAGCTCCATGAGGCAGGGGTTACATCAGTCCTATACGTGGCAGTTACTCAACAATTATCTATTGAGTAAATGACTCAGTTCACTATTTTATATTTAATAAGATAGGAATGAATTTATTTCAGATGTTTTCTTTTTTAAGAGAGCTGTCATTTTATTCAAGCTTGTTGTTTTGACACTTTTTAGAACTGTAAAAGATGCCAAGAGATACAAATATATAATCGTGTTCATATTACCGCCATCTGGAATTGACAAATGTTAACAGTTTTATATATTCCAGTCTATTCAAGACTGCTTTCAAAGGGCCAAAACTCCAATGATTTTGTGATCAATCCTGAGTTAACTAGAGAGAGAGAAACAGAAACAAAATTATTAAGCACTTACATGCCAATCACTGCCCTAGGTTTATATATATTGCATAGTCAACCATCCTAAGTGAATATTATTATCCACACTTTATGGATGAAGGGCTTCCCTGGTGGCTCAGACGGTAAAGTGTCTGCCTGCAATGCGGGAGACCAGGGTTCGATCCCTGGGTTGGGAAGATCACCTGGAGAAGGGAATGGCAACTCACTCCAGTATTCTTGCCTGGAAAATTCCATGGACTGAGGAGCCTGGTAGGCTACAGTCCATGGGGTCACAAAGTGTCAGACACGACCGAGCGACTTCACTCACTCAATGAAGATAATGGCCACTAAGACTTAGAAGATTAACTACTGACTGAGATAATACACCCAGTAAATGTTACTACCATGTTTCAACCAAATACTAACTAAATCCAAAATCCATGGGGCTTTATCCTTTATTGTCTAGATCCTCAAACCCTATCTATACCTGGAAGGCACCTGCACTTTTTGAGCCAGGGAATGTACTTTCACATATGTTATTCATCCAATTCATTTTAAAAATGTCAATTAAGTGCCTACTATGGATTGTGTACTGTTATCTCATTAACTAGCAGAAAAGTAAGTTAACCAGGGCACTGCTTTCACAAGCATTTTGGTTAATTCAGCTATGAATAAATTAAGTGGTGATATAATGCCAAGGAAGTTTCTCCATTGCAAAAGAAACATGCAACCATATAGGCAAAGAGAAAATAGCATTTAAAGGCTGAACAGACTACCTTCCTGTCCCTGCCAAAGGTTAAGGATGACACATGACAAGCAATGCTCACATTAGACGGCCCCTGAAAATTTACCTTGGTCCTACAAGGACTGGAATGTTGTGGTTGTGGTGGGGAAAATCTTTGCAAGGTGACTAGATATTTAAGGGTCATATTTAAAAATCACTGACCTGAAAGTAACACAACATTGCAAATCAACTCTCCGCCAATAAAAACTTTAAGAAATAAAATAAGTAAAACAAAATAAAAATTTACTGTCACTTATGATTTCCACAGTGTCCTATATTTTTGTCTTAACGATTAAAAACATGGAACCTAGGGGTAAATAATTTGACTTAATATCTCTTCTTGGCTCTCAGTTCAAATTCTTATGGTTGCTGAACGGTCAGCATGTGAGTGGCTCTGTAGTTCACACGAAAGAAAGTGAAAGTCACTCAATTGTGTCTGACTCTTTGCAACCCCATGGACTGTAGCCCGCCAGGCTCCTCTGTCCATGGGATTCTCCAGGAAAGAACACTGGAGTGGGTTGCCATCCCCTTCTCCAGGGGATCTTCCTGACCCAGGAATGGAACTTGGGTCTCCTGCATTGCAGGCAGATTCTTTACTATCTGAGCTAGCATAGGGTCCAGTTAAGCCCCTGCACATTCTTTCTTGCGGTCCCTGCCCCCTTTCAGAAAATGAATGACAGCGTTCCCTGCCCCAAAGGGACAGCCTGTCCCTGTGTGGATACTTTGTATCCAGGGTCTTGCTCCATTTCTTCCAGTAAGTGCAGGGGTGTTTGGCAATCACTCACTTTGTAACTGTATTGTCAGCAGTTTTGACTTCTCTTAATAAATTATAAAACTTCTAGACTCCCAATTGAAATCCTGGCTCTTTCTTGCTTTCCCCTATCTACCATCCTCCATGATTCCTTAAACATAACTTCACCTCCCACTTTGATAGAGCATGATTCCTCCATCACAGTGTTTCAAGTCTTTTTTGCCATTTTTAGCTTCCTTGATCAACATTTTTACTTTGAAACAATTCAGATTTGTCCTTGCACTGCATCCAACCTACTTAAAATGAATGTTTTGAGGCAACATTGAGTCTGTAAGCACAATATGGCCATAAGGGTAAACAGGAGTGGGTGGAGAGGTTATTTTCCTTACTGAGGACTCTTTTCATCAGGCTATCTGCTTTAATTGTCACTGTATTTTTACTACACACATATGGTGTTGCATTGATTTCTCAGAAATCCAGTAAAATTCTAACGGCTCCCATTATTGGCAAGTACAAGCCACAGAGTAAATCATATGGTTCTGGGCCTCGGGTCCCTCCTTTCATGACGGCAGAGGAAACCCCACTAACTTCCAGAAGTTCTATCACTTGGGTGCTCTTCTCAGAGTAAGCCAGTGAGATAGTTGGTTTTCTGTCCGTTCCTTTGTTCATTCATTTATTCATTCAACACATGTCTCAAGAGTGTAGTGATATAACTCTGAATAAAACAGACATACTTCTTCAGATTAGGAGCTCATTGTATACTGGAAAAGAAGAAATGATTGCCATATAATGTGATAAATGGACATGCAGGAAACACAGAGTAGTTTTTAAAAAATGAAGAAAACAATGGACAAGGGCACATAACACAGAGTGTGGAGGTCAAGGAAACGTCAGACTCTGGGAACCGCCAGAGTCTGAAGGGTGGATAGGAGTTCGCTGGGCAAAGAGGAAGGAAGGGCACCCCCATCAGAGACTACAGCGTCCTGTGCAGATGCGCTGGGGCCACCAATGTCCCCGTATCAGAGTCCAAGTTTTTCAAGCATGCCAACCCTTTCCTTGGAGAAGGGAATGGCAACCCACGCCAGCATTCTTGACTGCAGAATCCCTTGGTCAGAAGAGTCTGGCAGTCTACAGTCCACAGGGTTGCACAGAGTCAGACACGACTTGGTGACTAAACAACAACAACATTTCCCTACCAGTGACCTCCTGTAAATCTCTACCTTTCTGAAATTTTCTCCATCTATAAAGGTTCCAGGGGAATTCCCTGCTGGTCCAGTAGTTAGGATTCTGCACTCTCACTGCGGAGGGCCCAGGTTCAACCCCTGCTTGGGGAACTAAGATCCCACAGTCCAGGCAGTGCAGCCCACCCCACCCCCACGCCTCCCCCCACCAAAAAAAAAAAAGATTACAAAAGATTATGTGTCTTGACATTCATAGGCCGGGGTTTCTCATCAAGTCAACCAGGTAAATTTCTCAAAGGTCAGGTCATAGGAGAAGAATTTATAGCAAAAGTTTTCCACTGTTTCCTCTCCTGGGTCCCTGAAAGAGGATGGGCCTTTGGACTAGCTACTCACTGCTGTGGCAAGCAGTACAGCTTCTCCCCAGATAGCCTACACTTGTAATCCAAGGACAAATTTAAATAAATACAGTTTCTTCTTCATATTTGTGCCCTCGAAGGGGAGATAAGCCTAAAGGACAGAAGACAATTCTTTCCCTTTCATGGGCACTATTTCGGTTTGTAAGCTCCTCTCCCCCAACCCCCTGCCTCTTTATTGCCTCATGCCAAGTTTGTCCTGACAATAATGGTGTTTTCAAGCGAATAAAAAGAGACCCTGAGGTTTACAGCGAGCACATTTTGGAAAACAATGAGCTGAAACAGAACTGTTTTGCACACTTTTTCTTGGGGAGCTTAGACCCACATGAACGCAAGCTCCATGAAGGAGTGGTTTCCAAGCCCTCAAGAAACCGGTCTTTTTCTTTCTTGCTCCCTTCCTTCCTTCCTCCCTCCCTCCTCTTCTTTTCCTCCCTCCCTTCCTAAATTCATTTGGGAGTTTTCTTTATTCTCTGTAGTAAAGTACAAAGAAATGTTTCCATCTAATATGACAGGCAGGGTTCATTCTAGGACGGGGAGCCAAAGGCATGTGCAGACTCAGTCGTGTCAGACTCTTTGCGACCCCATGGGCTGTAGCCCGCCAGGCTCTTCTGTCCATGGGATTTCCCAGGCAAAAATACTGAAGTGGGTTGCCATTTCGTCCTGCAGGGGATGTTCCTGACCCAGGGATTGAACCCACATCTTCTGCATTGGCAGGCAGATTCTTTACCACTAGCACCACCTGGGAAACTGGGAGCCAAAGAGAATGGGCTAAAGTGGTTGCAAATGTCTAACAGAGTTTTACGGGAGAAAGCTATGTATCAATTTTATCCTCCTAAAAGGCCCTGGCCTTTCCTCCTGCAAATGGTCACCTGAGCACCCAATCAGCAGATAGGATAACAGAAGGCTGAGAACCCAGCCTGCCCACAGCCTTCCAGGAAGACGTCCCTGAGGAGCACACTGCTGACTGGTATCGCCCCACCACACGCTCGGGGCAGAGAAGGAGGAACGGAGTGGGTCTGAAACACCCTTATCTGGACACTGCCCAGAATGATTTGTATATGTCAACACAGTGCTCTTTAGTTGGGGTTGGTTATTTTCCTCCTGGGAAGATCACCCATAGGAACCTCAGTGGGGGCCGTCTCATCAGAGTCAGGCAGCTGTGTCTACCAGTTCAAACCCAGCAGCTGTTTGAAAAAACACTGAAGGAATCCTGGAGTATTGGCCTTCCAGAACGTGGAAGGCAATCTGGAGTTCAGATGGCAGAGGTCAAAAAGCGACTGGTGTAAAACTGGCAGGCCGATAGGGTGTGACATTTTATACTCCTCTGTCCTTCACTGATTCATTCAATAATAAGAGAAGTCTACATCTATTGCTTATTATGTAGGAAGCACTGTTCTAAGCACTTTGCATGCACTTGGCTCTGGCAACAAGAGCCAATGGTTAAAAATAAGAAGATACAAGGTGGGAAGACTGGAGCTGAAGAGACTTCCCCGATGGTAGGTCTGTGTTCCGTGGTGATAGCAGGCTGTTTGGTGAACAGCATCTCAAGGGCAGAGGGAAACTTTGAGGTGATTCTGGTGGGCTTTAGTGTCCAAGGAAGCAACAGTAATTCAGGGAATGGGTGGAAATACCCAGGTTCCAAACAATCAGACTGTTTACACGTTGGGCCCCTATCAATAGCTTGGAGTATGTGGAACAGAATTCAGTTATGCAGGGAAAAAAAGAGCTATGACAAACTTAGCAGAGGTTTAGGGCTTCACTCAAACGGAGTGGAGTTAAGGGCAGGGTGCAGTCTCCATGAGATGTTGTGACGCTATGTGGGAAAACTGAGATGGAAACCCAGCCACACACACTGGGAAAAACATTTTGAGGAATAAAAGAAAGTTATGGCTCAATGGACACGTCATTGTTTATTCCCATGAGACACTGCCGAGCCAGGCTCTAAGAGAGCAAGACTGGGACCATTTATTACGCTGACGATGCCGACCTGGCCAGAATGAGTTGAAGTCTGGGAAGGGAAACCAAATGTAGAATCCAGGTGATTCAAACAATTTTGGTAGACAGCTTCATGAGAAGATAAGAGTATAAATGAAGAGAGACAAGCTTGAGTTTGAATCTTACTCTGCCACTTACCAGTTATATATCTTTGAGCATGCACCCTAACTTCTAATCCTCAAAATCCTTATGCAAAATATTCCTATGGGACTTCCCTGGTGGTTCAGGGGTGAAGAATCCCCTGCCAGTGCAGGGGACACGGGTTCAATCCCTGGTCCGGGAAGATTCTATATGCCTCAGGACAACTAAGCCTGTGTTCCACAACAAGAGAAGCCACTGCAATGAGAAGCCCATGCACCACAACAAGAGAGTGGACCCTGCTCACTGCAACCAGAGAAAGCCCAGGCGCAGCAATGGATACCCAGTGCAGCTAAAAAAAAAAAAAAAAAAGCAAGCTTCTATAAAAAATATCCCTATGACTGTGACAACTGAATATACTGCTGAATATAAAAGTGCCAAGGACAGTTCTGACACACAGTAGGTGCTTAACAAATGATACTTTCTCTCCCTCCCTTACAGACCCCTGTTGAATATTATTAATATTTTATTTCATTATTCCATTTCTCACTACTGATGATAACGTCTACCTTATTGATCTCAGTAAAAATACTTCAAACCATGTTTATATATTAACTTCCCAGGCAGGACATGTCTATCCCTTTGCCTCATATTAAAGTTTGTGGTAGAGAGAAAAAAGGAAGTCATTCAGAATCACAAAGAAGCCTAGTGCTATCTTTGAACCACATTCTTTAAGGTCAGCAAAGAGCTGGCTCTTCAGAGATGAATAAAATGCACACCCACTGCTTGTCCAAATAGTCATCCAGTTTCTCTCTCTCTCTCTCTCTTTTTTTTTAATTCTCTCTCTTCCTGTCCCTCAGATGAGAATGATTTAATCTCCAAAGTATGCGTGATGACACATACTATTTCTTCCTCCAGGAATGTGATGTTACAATATGAGGCCCCATTCCAGAACTGGATTGAGAGCAAGAGGTCATATGTCCAGTCTCCATACAGGCATTCACTAGCTGAATTTCACATAGAGAGCATCTCTGTTTCACAGCCACAGAGAATATTGCTTATCTTGGCAGGCTCCTCACAAACGTAAGACACAGCACAGATAAGAAGTGCACGATGAATGAGTCAGTGCAATTTCAATCAGGAAAGACCCAAACAAACAAACAAAATCCCACCACTGACTACGACCCAATGGCGAATGAAATAAATCACCTTTGTACCAGAGATGGCAGTAGTTTGGTTGCTGTTAACCTTTATAGAAACAACATGTTACTCTGAAGTCATGATCACATGGTCATGTAATTGCTATGAAAATGATTCATCAATCAACCATCAGGTATTTATTTCAACTGTGTACAGCAGTATGTGAGTGCTTTAGGGTTTCTAAGTGAAGTCTAAATAAAACTAATGGACGTGGTCTCAAGGACAGACAGCCTAGCTTGAAAGAGAGAATCACCATCATGAAAAAAGAATACCCCCAAACAATTCCCACTTGAGCACTGACTAGCCGAGTGTATACAGAGAAGGAGATCAAAGTGGCTGAAAGAGGTTTTGAAGTGTTCCAGGCCATCCTTCACATGTCTGACGGAGCAGGATTTCTAGAAAACAAATCTGTGTTACTACCCCTGCCTAAAACCCTTTACTGACTGCCCAAGGCCCACAAGACAATTCCTGAATTTCTGAGTGAAGTGTGTAAGTCTTCTCATTATTTGGTGCTTCTCAGCTTCATCTCTTGCCATTTCTCTTCTGCTGCAGATGCTCCCAACTGCAGGACGTCCTATTAATAACACTGCCCTTTACACAATTTTCCCTCTTCTGGGAATATTTGCTGGGGTTCCTCTTCTAAAATCCCTTCTGTTGGGTTAACTTCTACTTTTCCTTTAAGAATGAACTCAAGCCTTACTTCTTCACTGAGAAGCTTTCTTTCCCTGACACCCACACCTCCATGAGCATACTCACACCCATGCAGGATTAATGAGCCCTGCTGTAGGTTCTGAAAACACCTAGGGACATATTGATTACATACAACACTCATCACACTGCATTGCAATTATTTAACGCCGTTCTCCCACCTATTTCCCATTTTTTAGTATCAGCTTTGCGTGCATGCTCAGTCACTCGGTCGCGTCCAACTCTTTGCAACCATGGACTGTAGACTCCCAGGCTCCTCTGTCCATGGAATTATCCAGGCAAGAATACTGGAGTGGGTTGCCATGCCCTCCTCCAGGGGATCTTCTCGACCCAGGTCTCTTGTGTCTCCTGCACTGGCAGCCAAGTTCTTTACCACTAGCGCCACCTGGGAAGCCCTGAAATATGCATAAGGATGATAAACTCCAAATTTAGGATAGTGATTACCTTTGGGGAAGGAGGAAAGCAAATAGAATTGGGTGCCAGGGCCAGGACTAGCGTGAGTAAGCAAGGCACCTAGCATGCAAAATACAAGGATAGATTAACCTCCAAGTTTGTACAAGTGCAGGACACAAACCTGAGAGTGGGTACCTCCTGAAATTTAGTGCCCTCAGCACCTCCCTTTCTGATCCTAGTCTTGACCCTATTAAGGGACATACACAGAGACTTCAAACAGCTTTCGGCAGAGTTTTACTGCTTTAAGGAACAAAAAGCAAAACTCTGTTGTGCTAGTATTTCTATAGAATTTATAGTTTCTTCGTCTGGATTTCACATGCTTAAGACTATAGCTATTATACTACGTTCTTGGATTGGAATCATTACAAAATGCAGATATTAGAGATTTGGACACCCAACACAAGTGCTCTGAGGCCCTGGCATAATGATTTCTCATGAAAGATTATTTTCCTCTTAACAGAATAACCAACAGAAAGGCACGTGATCAAGGTTGGCAGTGAGGACCTCTCTCCCATTGTTTTGCATTTTGAGCAGAGAAATGTGAGAATGAGAGAGGAGAGACCAGTTTGGAAGTTATAGCAGGGGTAGGGCTCTGACTAGTTCCTGCTGACTTGGTTCCCGTCCTATTTCCAAACACAGTTCTCCAAATTCCCATCAGTTCTGCGAACCTCCCAATATCCTCCAATAATTTGCCAGTTTCTTTAGAGTCCATTCCTACTGCTTGCAACCAAGGAGCCCTAACTAATACTTAATCTCACGCTGTCAAAGAATGGATTTATATAATTCCACACGTGTTAGTTGATCCTGAGGAATCAATTTTCTCACCACAATTTGATTTCCCATGTATGTTTGGTAGGAGTCTACAAGGACAAATGCCTGTCTGCATGTTTTAAGTCCTATCTGTCAGGGCTACCGCCCTTGGCTGAATGAATCACTATGGAGTTATCAATGTCCAAGGGACATACCCCTGACTTCCTAGTCTCTAGCTGTGGTTAAGCCTATGGCCCCTGAATAAAAAATTGCCAAGTTGGGTTATGATAACAGCTGCGCTAAGAATGAGCATCTCAGATCTAAGAAAACCCATAAGTGCACCAACAGTGTCGCTTAGCGTTGTCTTACCTCCTCTGTCTTTAAAACTTCCCATATCCGAGCATGATCTTCCACCAGCCAGTGTCCTGTGTTTTCTACCTTGCTGGAAAGTTTGAGTTTAGACACCACATGTGCAGGCTCTCCCAAGGGCTTCTCCTCCATCTTGAAAGAGCCAGGCAGGAGGCATTACGGATCTGTAGGGACGAATAAAGTGGGATCCAGGTTAAAACATTACATAACAACAACAGCAACAAAGAGATGGCAGAGCAAGTTATCATGCCTGATCTGTGGATAGTGAGACCATCAAAAATGGTATCACAATAGACACTAAATTTTATGGCCACTTTTTATGTTTTAGCTATTCCTGATTGGCATTTTAATGCAGGCTTCTGGAGAAAGGGAAGCATTTTGATAACGGACGAAGTGATAAAACTTTAAAGCAAAGTAAAAAGTATCCTTCGCCTGTTCTATCTGCTTGTCACTTTGCTCTGGTCCCTCAGTAAAAGAGCTTGAAATGGGTGGATGTAAGATACACCTGGGCTTCCTGGGTGGCTCAGCATCCACCTGCCAGTGCAGGAGACATAAGAGAGGGTTCTAGCCCTGGGTCGAGAAGATCCCCTGAAAGAGGATTACTTCAGTAATCTTACCTGCAGAATCCCATGGACAAGGGGTCTGGTGGGCTACAGTCTATGGGGTTGCAAAGGGTCAAACTGAGCATTCAAAGACAAGCCTGAATGATGTTTTCGCATTTCCATGCCATGCCAGGCATGTGGGAAAAGCACTGGCTCTGGGGTCAGGAGTTTTACTCTTTAAACATCTACTGAATATTGTTTGTTCGCGTCTCCATGCGAGGCAGACACAAGTAATTCGGCAGTTTGGTTCTTAACCTTAAGAAGTTTGCTGTCTCCGGACAGAAAGGGTTGTAAACAAGTGGTCACCATACAGTGTGTTCACACCACGTGTGAAATGCCGCAGTAATCATGTTTCTAAACTGCAGCAGAAGCAAAGAGGAGGTTCTCCTTGATATTTATTAGCTGTGTTACCTTCTTGAACCTCAGTTTCATTAGCAGTCACTCTAGAGACAATATTTAAAAATTGATGCCAATTCTATAAAGTCTATTTCTTTGACAACATTCCACCTGTCACTGGTTTGTTCAGAATCATGCTATACCTGCCCAGCACCATACACTGCCCTAAGGAATCTCCTTACCCCTATTCACATTCCCGAGCCCATCCTTCTCAGAGTAATTTTTCTAAAAAGCAAATCTGACAATGATGTTCCACCTACCAAAATCTTTTCCCAGAGATTAAAGTCCAAATTCTGTAATATAACATCCAAGACCTCCTCTACCTTGCTCCTCCTACCAGGCCCGGCAGCCTCCTCAACCACACTGTCTCTGTTGTTTAAAGTGCTTATAGGGACTTCCCTGGTGACTCAGTGGTAAATACTCTGCCTTGCAATGCAGGGGACACAAGTTCGATCCTTGGTCCTGGAAGATTCCACATGCCGCAGAGCAACTAAGGCAATGAGCCGCAACTGCTGAGCCTGCGGGTCACAATTAGAGAGATCCCACAGGAGACAATGAAGATCCCGCATGCTACAACTAAGGCCCAGTGACACAGCTAAGTAAATAAAGTACTTGCATGCGTCTGACTCTTTTATAACCCCATGGACTGTAGCCCGCCAACCACCTCTGTTTATGGAATTCTCCAAGCAGGAATACTGGAGTGAGTTGCCATCCTACTCCAGGGGAATCTTCCTGATCCAGGGATCAACCCATGTCTTCTGCATTGGCAGGCAGATTCTTCACCACTGAGCCACCTGAGAAGCCCCAAATAAAGTGCTTATGGATCTCAAAAACATCCAGGATCTTTCAGCCTTTGTTTGCGTCACCTCCCCTCCACCCACTATGCCAAGAGAATAAAAACCCTTCCTCCTTTGTATCTCTCTGTATATACTCTGGACAGAACTCTACCATGTCACTTACAGCACTTTAAATTATTTGCTTTCAATTCTATTTCTACCTTTTGGTCTTTTAAGCATCTAAACACTAGAGATGATGTCATGTACAGAGTAAGTACTAAATATATGTTTGATGGATTCATTAATTCAGTAAGTCTTGAGAATCCAGTAAAACTAAGGCAGCAGATCTAATATACTCAAATAACAGATTACAAGTCAAGTTATCTTTTCTCTTTAACTTTTGTTGACTTAGTGGACTGTAAGCTCCTCATAGGAAAGAGTTAAGTCTAACATTCATCCTGCACCCCTAGGCAGTAACTCTGCAAGCAGCAATTGCTCATTAGCCAACAATAGAGTCATTTTCTTGGAAATGTCTTCAAGGAATTGAGCATGCCTGCAAACAACAGGTCTTAAGCTCACATAACCTACTACCCAAATAAAAGCAAATGAAAAATAGTACTGACGAACCTATTTGCAGGGAAGGAACAGAGACACAGGTGTAGAGAGCGGACTTGTGGACACAGTGGGGGAAGGGGAGGGTGCGATGAATTGAGAAAATAGCATTGACATATATACACGATCATGTGTGAAATAGCTAGCTAGAGGGAAGCTCCTCAGCCCAGCCTGGTGCCCTGTGAGGACCTTGAAAGGTGGGATGGCAGAGACGAGGGAGGCTGAAGAGGGAGGGCAGACATATATATAATTATAACTGATTCATATACCAGCAAAAACCAACACAATATTCTAAAGCAATTATCCTCCAGTCAAAAACTAAATTTAAAATAAAAGTAAATGGAAATGGCATTGATAAGCTGGGCAGGGGTAATAGGTCGGAAAATTCAAGAGAAGCGTCTTCTACAGCCAAGTTACTTCTCTACCTCACATGCTCCATCTGTGAGCCATGGAGAGCAAGCAATCTTCTGGCAGAGAGCAGTGCTGAGGAAAACTTAACCAAAACCATTGTGCAGTACTCAGAAGCATGAAGCACTCAATATACTCCCACTAGGAACCAGGAAACATAACCTTGACAATTAATGAACAAAGTTCTGAATGAACATAAATGATGCTGACACATACATGCAAGGAAATAAACAAAGGGGAGTCATCTGGGGGTTTCAGTTCCAAAAAAAGGAAATTAAAATAAACAGGCAAAATGGAAACAGGCCAAATTAGTAGGGAAGGAAATTCCATTGTTGTTATTGGAGATAATACTGTAAACAACAAATAATAAATCAGAACAAAGTGGAAAAACTACATCAGATGGTTTTGGGGCTGTCCTATTTGTATATCATGGAAAGGTACCTGGATAAACTAGACAGACTGCAGAACCTCAGGGGGAACAAAGGAACATGTGTAAATGTAACAGAGCCCAGTGACCCCATGGCTCTTACCCGACTGGCTGCCCACAGCTGCTGTCTCATCCCCACAGTGTAGGTGAAAGTTGGCATGTTTTCCGTATTGGAGACTGACCTGACTATTGCATACTGACTTCCTACAGACTGCCCCTTACCCTGTTTGGGAAGAAGTTGCAATTCTGAGTTTTAAACCATCCCAAGGTACTTGGGTACTGAGGATGGGTGCAGAGAGGCAGCCAGCTCTTACGAGGCTCTTCAAGCATTCTGAGATCTGCCACCCTCTCTGAGACGTGAGGCCTTTCCACCACGCTCAGTATATTTCCTCGCTCATATGCACAAAACGACCCTATGAATAACATAGATTGCACTTTCATTGCCCCCTAGTCACATTGCTAGGTATTTTTCACATTACAGTATGTCCCCTGAATACAAATCTTTAAGTTGTGAACTTGCAAAGATGCAAACTTTCACTCACATGTCCAATCACATAAGCTAGTTCACGCATCTGGGGTATATTGTCATGTGCGTACATCCTCTACAAGTGGCTGTTTTTGGGTATTTTGCTGTACAAAGTACTGACTTTATAGAGTGCAGTGGTACAGTAACTATTTCAAGTCCAGAATGTCTGCAAGCAAGTGTAAAAGCTGTGGTGATGTAGCTTGTACCGTACTATACATTTCAAGGTACCATACTGCAAGATTAAAAATGTTTTTCTTTATTTTTTATGCTTGTTTTTTATATATTATTTGTGTGAAAAGTATTATAAACCTATTACAGTACAATACTATATAGCCGATGTGTTAGATGTGTTACTTGGTTACCTAGGCTAACTTTGTTGGACTTACAAACAAATTGGACTTAACGAACACGTTCTCAGAACAGAACTCATTCATATGTTGGGGGCTTATTGTATCTCAAATCCACACAAAAATGCCTCAGGGTAAACATCACCATTTCACAGCAATGAAACATATGACTCAGAGAGATTAAGTCACTGCTAGAAAGTTGTACAGTTCCCAAGTTCACAGACTCTCTCCTAGGTCAGTTCAGAAGGGCTTCAACCCCTGGCCCCTACCTTTCACTGGTGGAATGAGACCTCCCTCTCACACCCCTTCCCCACGGACTAGAGTTGAAGTGTCACTGTCTTAGGTAACTGGTATAACAGTGTTCCTTGAGAGGTGGTCACATCTGATGAATCATGGGTAACAGTGGAATAGATAGAGGGAAGGGAAATATCATGAAAAAATAGACCATGCCATTTCCTTTTTATTTCCACCTTAACTTCTGACCAGGGCAGGCTTTATAGGTATGACCTATACAGTCACACATGGCCTTTACTCAGAACGACTCTAAGCCTGGTTGAATGCTCTGCTGTTGTTCACTTGCTAAGCTGTGTCTAATTCTTTGCAGCCCCACGGACTGCAACACACCAGGCTTCCCTGTCCTTCACTATCTCCCAGAGTTTTCTCAAACTCACGTCCGTTGATGTTATCTAACCATCTCATCCTCTGCTGCCTCCTTCTCCTCAATTTTTCCTAGCATCAGGGTATTTTCTAGTAAGTCAGCTCTTCACATCAGGTGGCCAAAGTGTTAGAGCTTCAGCTTCAGAATCATTCCTTCTGATGAACATTCAGGATTGATTTCCTTTACGATTGACTAGTTTGATCTCTGTGCAGTCCAAGAGACTCTCAAGAATCTTCTCTAGCACCACAGTTGGAAAGCATCAATTCCCTTCCCAGGTAGTACTAGTGGTAAAGAATCTGCCTGCCAATGCAGGAGACGCAAGAGACACGGGTTCAGTCCCTGGGTTGAGAAGATCCCTTGGAATAGGAAATGGCAACCCACTCCAGTATTCTTGCCTGGAGAATCCCATGGACAGAGGAGCTTGGCGGGCTACAGTTCATGGGGTCACAAAGAGTTGGACACGACTGAACACATAATCTTTCCTTTCAACGTTCTTTATGGTCCAACTGTCACATCTGCACATGATTACTGGGAAAACCATAGCTTTGACTATGTGGACCTTTGTCAGCAAAGTGATATGTCTGCTTTTTAACATGCTATCTAAGGTTGTCATAGCTCTCCTTCCAAGGAGCAAGCGTCTTTTAATCTCATGGCTGCATTTACTGTCTGCAATGATTCTGGAGCCCAAGAATATAAAATCTTTCACTGCTTCCAAATTTTCCCCTTCTATTTGCCATGAAGTGATGGGACCAGATGCCATGATCTTATTTTTTTTTTTTTAATGTTGAGTTTCAAGTAAGTGCTAGGGCACAATTTTACTGAAATCTATATTTACTTTATTAACCCCTATGCTGGAGTTTGATAAATCAATCAGTACTTCATTATTTGACATCCTACAATTGGAGAAGGCAATAGCAACCCACTCCAGTACTCTTGCCTGGAAAATCCCATGGATGGAGGAGCGTAGTAGGCTATACAGTCCATGGGGTCACAAAGAGTTGGACACGACTGAGTGACTTCATTTTCTTTCACTTTATGCTAGTAAATAATGTATGAGTTCTCTCTAAATGATTATCTTTTTCCTATGACCTCTCCTCTTCACATATTTTTGGAAGGAAAAAAAGTATTTAATATTCAGAACCTTACTGCAATGGTGTGGTGTTTGTTCTCTTTACCTGTTAGGGCCATGCTTTTCTTCTGCCCCTGCAGATTCCATCATTCATATCAATAATAAATATTTCTGTTTTACTCCCTTTATACACATAAACTCTTATTTCTCCCTGAAGAACTTTGATTTTTTTAACCCAGCTCAGATTTCTTCTAATTCTTGATAAAGTACGGCATTTGCCCTGTTCCAGTCTATTCCAGGATCACTTGTCTTCCTGCCATGTCTTTCTTCCTACTTTCTCTCATCCTTATGCCTCTTCCTAAAGAGTTGAGGTCTTGTTCAGATAAGACAAGTTTATCTTTATCTCCTACGATTTACAACTCTTCCACCTAAAAAGTTTATCTCTCAATGAGTCTGCCTCTTAGTTTTAATCAAAGATTTAGAATAGCATCATACAAAGAGCGCTGAAACTCCAGTCAGGAGATCTGGGTTCAAATTATTCACCCACAGTAATTCTCTACATGAACCCTGAGTAACTATTTCACTCCTCAGCCTGTTTCCTCCTCTTTAAAATAAATAGATAGGGGCTTCCCTGGTGGTCCAGTGGTTAAGAAACTGCTTTGCAATGTAGGGGACATGGGTTCGATCCCTGGTCAGGAAACTAAGATCCCACATGCTACATAGTAACTAAACCCACTGTACCCCAACTACAGTGCCCACGTGCTGCCACTACTAAAGCCCACGTGCTCCTGAGTCTGCACGCCACAACTACTGATGCTATCTGCCACAACTAGAGAGCCCATGCACTGCAAGTCAAAGATCCCGCATGATGCAACGGAAAACCAAAGCAGCCAAATAAAATAAAAATAAAGTGAATTGACAGACTACAAGGTCGCTGAGACTGCTTACAGAGACAAAACACTCACCTCCCCACAAATGTAGAAAGCAAAACTAATATGCATCGAATTGCTTTTCCAGTAGAGCTGAGCAATCTACACTACTAAACAAAATAGTGAAAAGTTGTGATTTCTTTTTTTTTTTAAAGTTGTGATTTCTGTGGGTCATTCACATATTGTTCACTGATTCCCACATTAGGCATGCATTAGTTATTCAGAAGTCAAAAAAGAGCATGAAGAGCACCCTGGTATTGACAGGTAGAACATCTGAATTTTTTCTACTCAGGAACAACCCCAAATTCTCAGTCACGTAGTCAACTGTAAGTTTGCTGAGGTTTTCTAAAGCTGGTGTTTGGGGGTGCTCACCAATGCTTAGCACCCAAATCTAAGGATGACTTGGTGGTAGATTTTTCTAATCATGATTGCTATCGAGGTATTTACAAATTGGGGGGATCCAAGAAGGTATTAAGATATAGCCTTCCCAATTGTGGGGGTGCATCACAGTGGTCTCACCAGTCTATGCCATTTGAAAAGAGAGAAAGCAGCAGCTGTCTGGAATCAGGGATTTCTGTGGGGAAATAGAGACTGGGGCACAGACAGACATCAGATGGAAATGTCTCCAGGAAGCCTGGCATAGCGAGAGCTCCCTAGGACTGGGAAAGGGGGCATGTTGAAACATTTCATAGCAATACTAAAAGTTATTTGTGTTTGAAGTGACAGTGTATGTCCATGTATTAGGAGGTAAACAGATCTTCATTATTTCTTCCTCTTTGGAATCTCAACAGCATTCTAGTCTGTATAAGGCAACTCACTTATATTCTGCATATTGCTTTCTTTTACTTTCCTTAGCTTAATCTGGTCTCCCCTGCTGGACTGCCAGTTTTTTTTTTTACAGCAAAACTGGACATAAATTTGTTATGCTGCTTCAACTTGTTTTTTTTAAAAAAGTTCAATCCTATTTTTTTAAAGTTTATTTTCTTTTCTTTCCATAAAAAAAAAAAAAATTCACTGGAGTCCAAGATTACACATTTACCATTATGATGTATTTTGGGACAAATGTCAATCATTGGGCAACCATTTCCAAAGGAATTTTAATTATGGACCGTGTCACTGAATACTGGGCAAAGTTGCACAATCCTCTGTGGAGTCAGGAGTGACTTTCTCTGACAGCAACTGTCTCTTGTTAAATGTAGAAAATTAAAGAAGTGCAAGGCCTCCCTTCTTCATTCAGACTGATATTTTTTTAAAGGCTGGTTCAACTGCATTTCAGAGTTTTTGTACTTTTCCCCTCTCACTGATAGTGTTTGGCAGAAGTTTTTAATGATAATTCAAAAAAAAAGAAAGAAGAAAGAAAACCCAGACTGAGTTTGTACTACCCTTATGAACTTCCCTTGAGAAATGTTGCTCTTTGCTCAGCAATTCCTGCTCAGCATGGAGAGAAAACACAAGGAAAACAGCTGGGCTCCCTTCCTGGTCTCCATTCAGCAGAGCCAGTCTGGAAGCAAATCTGCAAAGACAGACGTGGGGGAGGGAGAGGACACCCAGACAGAATGGAGGCTCCGATCACAAAGAGCCCTCCAGCATTCTAAGGGAGAGAGAGAAGTCTAAGGGACTGAACTGTTTACGGCCTGCATTTTTATAACAATAAAAAGCTCAGCGATGATGTCACTTGAAAGCTGAAAATGGGATAAAAGTGTAAGTCACGTGACTGTCCCAGGCTCCATGTTTCACAGTTCTGTGGACTCCAGCTTTAACTGGCTGAATGAGGGCCAAAACCATGAAGGGAGCATCACCCAGTTCAACAGTCCCGGGCTAACTGTTATCTTCAAGTTGAAGAAAGTTGAGCTGATTCATGTCAGAGCTATCTTTTAAGTCCCAACAATAACAACAACAGGGCTAACCAGCCCCACCACCACCACTATCACACTGAAGTCAGCATTCACCCTGCCAGGCCCTGGGTCTGCACTTTGTAAGCATCAGCTCAGCCTCAGACCAGGCTCCGGAGAAGCTCAGATCATGAGAGATGAACGAACTAGTCTGGGAGTTTCTCTCAAGCCGTCCTGACCCCAGAGCTGCATCCTCACCACGGCACTACGCTGCTTTGCTGTTGATCAGTCGCTCATGGTGTCTGACTCCTGCACTCCGGTGGACTGTAACCCACCAGGCTCCTCTGTTCCGGGGCTATCCCAGGCAAGAATACTGGAGTGGACTGCCATCTCCTTCTCCAGGGGATCTTCCCGACCCAGGGATCAAACCCGGGTCTCCTGCCATGGCAAGCAGATTCTTTACCACTAAGCGACCTGGGAACACTAACTACACGACTACTACCCCTTAATAGTCAAGGCTCCACTTAGCCCATGGAATTCTCCAGGCCAGAACACTGGAGTGGGCAGCCTTTCCCTTCTCCAGGGGATCTTCCCAACCCAGGGATCGAACTCAGGTCTCCCACATTGCAGGTGGATTCTTTACCAGCTGAACCACAAGGGAAGCCCACAAAATAACACCATATAAATGCTGAAAAATCTGAATTTCCAGGAATCGGAGTTCTTGAAAAGATTCAGAACAGAGCTTCTCACAAGAGGAATGTTAAATTTTGAAATGTTAGATTCAGGAAAGAAAATCCATGGAGAGTATCAGTTAATGCACAAAATCATTTAACTTCCAAATAGTTTGGCCTTTCCACATCTCAGGTTAAACAGTGATCTGTTCCCAATCTTTTACTTTACCAAAAACAGAAGTCTAATCTATTTAATTACAGTCACTTTCACTAGACCATAGGATAATGGCAGGTCCCGATGGGGGGAAATCTCTTTCAAGAAAACACTTCTGGGACAGGAATGTACAGTGAGCTGGCACTAGACCAATCCTTATCCTCTTTCTCAATCTCTAAGCAGCAAGGCCACCATGAGTTTTACATATAACATGTATTCTTAATTACAAGTCTTCTTTCATTAGATCAGATAACCTTGCCCCACTCTGATTAGTTTCACAAAGCAATGATTAAATCCAGTTAGTCCTGCTGAATACCCCAGACACCAATTTGCTAGACTAAGTGCTAGACTTTATATTCAGAGTAGCATCTTCATTTCCACCTAACTATTTTCTTCCTTCCTTGATCTTGACCTGTGAGATAGAAACAAATGCCCATAATGGAGCTAAGGCTAAACTAACAGGTTCAATATTCATCCCAATGCTGAAACTGAAGCTCCAATCCGTTGGCCACCTGATGCAAAGAGCCAACTTATTAGAAAAGACCCTGATGCTGGAAAAGATTGAAGGCAGGAGGAGAAGGGGACGACAGAGGGTGAGATGGTTGGATGGCATCACCAGCTCAGTGGACATGAATTTGAGCAAACTCCAGGAGATGGTGAAGGACAAGGAGGCCTGGCATGCTGCAGTTCACAGGATCACAAAGAGTCAGACATGACTGAGTGGCTGAACACAACAACAAATATTCATCTGGCATGGGAGAGGGAAGGACCTGTGTACCTTGTGTTAGGATGACTTCTACCAGTGGCCCACATTTTTACTTTCTTCTCAGCTTTCTTGGGCCTGCACCTGTGATGTAACATGCCCGACCTATCCTAGGTGCCACCAAAAACTCGGTGATCCTGATGCATACAGAGGCACAAAGACAAAGAAGGAGAAACTACTAGGGATGCTGCTTCTCGACTCGGACTCTCATCTAGATCTTGTGGGCTTATCCCTGGGTGACCTGTGTCACCTAGAGTGAACACAATAGAAAGTCAAAGCTATTTCTTATGGAATTTGGACACGAGCTTCCCAAAGGCTGGCACTTGCCATAGCACAGTGACATTTTCATCAGTAAACGCAGTTGCATTGGTCATGTTCCATGTGTATTAGAAAAGAGGTCATCATTATTTTCGATGATTTTCCAAATTTCCAATTGTTTCAAAGTCTCTTGTGTGTGTGCATGTTAAGTCATTTCATTTGTGTCCAACTCTTTAGGACCCCATGGACTATAGCCCACCAGGCTCCTCTGTTCACGCGATTCTCCAGGCAAGAATACTGGAGTGGGTTGCCACACCTTCCTCCAGGGGATCTTCCCAACCCAGGGACTGAACCTGCGTCTCTCACGTCTCCTGCGTTGGCAGGTGGGCTCCTTACCACTAGTGCCACCTGGGAAGCCCTCAGAGTCTCTTAGTGAACTTTTTTATAAAGACACTCCAACTTCTTTTATTTCTTCTTTTTCTTCTGCTTTTCACATCAGTTCATAGAGGATGCATCCTGGATTCATGTGTATCTTAGATGAGAATTTACCCTCCATAGCCCAAGAAGAATAGAACTCTCACATTATTTTGGAGTGAACCAAAAGATCTCAAGCCTAAATGAGGCCACTGAAAACCAAATTCCACTCTCAAATCTCAAGCAGGTTTCCAAGACGTATTGGAAAACTGCTTTGCATAGCAACAGAGTCAGGAATGTTTTCAACTCAGTCTGGAGGGAGGATCTTGCTGGGATATATGAAATAGTTACTGAATTAGAACCTACTTTTTTCTTTAAGATTGCAAAGATTCCTAGCAGGGCCAAGCCTGGATTTCTCATTAGGCCTTCAGAAAGCAGCGGCCATCCGTCACAGTCTTTTCAAAGGCTGCATCACATGGCTCGTGTACATCTGCAGGGCTTCTGTGTTTGATCCTAGATTATATTTTCACCAAGGTGAAGGGTTAGAGTTTTGATAGATGTGGCTGCAGTTTAATTGGCCCATTTTATCTGCCCCTTTCCCACACACATACAGTTTGTGATAGCAGAACTTACGAAATGTCTTCACTTTGATACCAAGAAATGAGGGGTGGAAGGAATGCAGGTTTGAACACTCGGTTAGGTTTCAGTTTTAGTTTTGGATTCAGTACGAAATCCACCGACGCATCTGTCTGAGGGGAAGAAGGATTATTTCGTTCTAGGTCACCATTTCATTCCAACTGGGTTGCAGTTTTTTTGGTTTTTTTTTTCTTCTCTTTTATTTTTTCCTTCTTCTGCTTTTACAGGACTTTTCACTTTCTCCATTCTTTTCATTGCCACAGCTTGACCTTGGCATTTCCAATAAACCAAAGTGGAAACTGAATGAAAGTCCATCTCGGATTCAGACCTCTTAGTCCAAAGAGCAATTGTGCCAATATTCAATTTAGCATCCCTGACTTCCTAGCTGAGGGAGTCAATGGGCCAAACTGACTTAACTGCAACTAGATGGCAAATTTCCAGGGACATGACAGTTAAGTTGCTTAAACCTCACCCCACAAGATACAATGCACAGGAGGGATGGGGAAGTCCTCAGCATTTTACTCATTTAGCCTAATCATTGTGCCAGGTGTGGATGAGGCAGGGAGAAATAAAGATAAAAAAGCATGTGTCCTCCTTTAGGCAGCTTCATGCTGGGAGTTCTTAATCTGAACCACTGGAAAGTTCACAACCATTCGAAGAGAAAGAGTTCTATTTTGAAACAATAGGTTAAGCACTAGAAGATAGATATATACAAGGGCATTACATTGAGAGCTTGGTGAGTCAAGTATGAATCCCCTACTCACCGAAGTTCAGAAAAGTGAAGTGAATCACCCAGGGTCAGACAGCGGAATTTGAAAGCAGATCTGTCTGACTGAGAGCAAAGCATACTTTTGCATACTATAATAACCTTTGGCCACGTGATGGGAAGAGCCGAATCATTGGAAAAAGACCCTGAAGCTGGGAAAGATTGAGGGCAGGAGGAGAAGGGGGTGACAAGGTATGAGATGGATGGATGGCATCACCAACTCAAAGCACGTGAGTTTGAGCAAACTCCAGGAGACAGTGAAGAGCAGGGAAGCCTGGCATGCTGCAGCCCATGTGGATGCAAAGAGTTGGATACTGCTTAGCTACTGAACAACGACAATGGCCTACGACAATTTTTACAGAATTGTGGCTATGTTAATTTGGCTCTGTAACATTAATGTTTAAAGAGAAACACTAACTCTTTACACTCCGGTAGAAGAAGGAAGGCCAAGAGGGTTATCTGAAATGTGTGCTTCCTTATCTACAAAGCTGAGAGCCTGTTTCTTCCTACCACCCTTCATGTCCCACTCTGCCAGCTCCTCTCCAATCCCAGATGCCTGTCACAACGTCCCCAGGCCTGCCCTTCCAGAGCTAAGTAAACATTTTTCCACTTTTTCTAAAAAATGGGAGAAGACAGAAGCCAAACTTTGACGTTGTTCATTCTCTCACTTCTTAGTCACATATGTACATTTTTGCTGCAAAAGTATGGTGATCTGTAAGCCTAATTATTTTTTAAGACTTTCTTTACAACGGCATATGGACCCTATTAGGGTACCCACTGATTTCTCTCTGCCGCTGCTCGGGAGGGTGATGGGTTTATGATTTACAGTTGAAGTGAATGCAGAGCTCAGGTTCATTGTTCCAATTCGATTATAGCTGACAGTGACTCGGGATACCAGAGATTTTTAATGATTACTAACATCATTATGGGCTGAAAAGTGACTTAAACACAAGTGCAGCTTTAGTGGGCTTAGAGTCACAGCTTCTATACACCTACTCCATTTCTCCAGTTTAGTCTGGACACAAAGTGTGGGGTTTTATTTTTTATCCACTTGTGCGCCCTAAAAAGGAATTCCAGGCTAGTTGCTTTTGTAAGTATAACACCATCCAGAGAATGAAATATTATGAAATCAGGTCTAAGTATCAATAATTTTAAAGTCTTACCTGAGAAATAAGTACATTAGTCAGCCTAGAAGTCTATCAATAGGCTGCCTAGGTGAAGGCTGATTAAATCCCTCTCCCCTCTGCTTCCTTGCCACAGACCTCCAGAGTTGTTTAGGTTTACTCCAGTTCCTATTGGACCAATTAGTCAAAAATAAGTTCTTTATTCTCCAAATTAGAATCTGGCAACACTCGCCTTCCATGTGCAACAGACTGGTCTCACACAGACAAAAAAAGAACTTGAAATAGAAAGGCAGGACTTTCAATACATTTGAGTAGCACTTTGGCACTGACATTAGTCTTAAATATAAGTGTCCCCAGTGCTTTAGTTTGAGTTATTGAGCCAAATTCCCTCACTCTCCTTTTCTCCATCATCTTAGAGAGAAGCGGTAGTGAAGTGAGACGAAAAGTCCTTAGTTGGTCCTCTCTGCTGGGACAAACCAGGCAAGGACCAGGTCCATTTGGGACTTCTACCAGAACCTCTGTCTCTTGGTCTTATCCAGTTTTTAGGGAGGAAATGCTTTGTAACATAGCGAAAGTTTGTGTCAAAATAGTTAAATCTTGCTTCATTTGAACTATAAAGAACTTCTAGGGCAATGCAACCACTGATGTAAAGAAAGTTTTACAACTATTGCTCAGAGTGGGTAATGACTTGCATACCTATTTCAGGGGAAAAAAAGAAAAACAGAAAGAAAGAGGAGAAAGGAAGGGTCTTAATCTTTCAACCAAGCCTGACAATGGCTCTTATACCCCAGTGGGTCTAAAATGAATTGCACACCCCTGACCTGCTACCTAAGACTACAGATTACAACTTGGATTTACATGTTTATTTCATCTCATCTGTTACACTTTATAGTACACACAAATGTTAGAACAATGCTGCATGTATACAAATGATAAATAATTGTACATATACTGGAGGACACTCCCCCTAAATTCAACCAAAACACTTTCAAAATCACTGCTTTCCACAAAAACAGCATCCACTGTCCATACTTCTTAACTCACTACAGAATTCTTCTCTTGCTCGTGGGTTTCCTGTATTCACTAATGGCAAGATGCAAGCTTTATTTAGGGGATACAAGCAAACTTTAACACATCGTGGAAGTGGACAGTCTCAGAGAACTGCAAAGTAAGGCAGAAGGCAAGAAACTTTTACAGGGTAAAGAATAAGAAGCAAGGAAAAGACAAATAAAAAATATAGCCAGCCATGTTTGGAGTGAGAAAGCCCAAAGTGAGCTTGGGGTCTGGTGTCTGGGGACTCGATGACTGAAGACAGTTACACTGCACCTCTGTTCTAGCAGAGCATTTACAAAGACGCAAAGTTATCTAACTTTTGGTTTGATGACATGGCACCTCAGGCAAAAGAGACTCCATCTTGGGTCTAGAGATTTATTTCAACACCATCCATCCAGACACCCAAGCTAGCGATCTCAGACTCATCCTCAACTGGTCCCTGTCACGAAGCTCCTTCCTCAAGGAGTCACAAAGGCCTACTGACTACCTCTTTAAAGACAGATCAGACCCTTCTGTGTGCGAGCCACCACCTTGATACATACTTTCACAATCTCTTGGTTGAACAACTGCAATAACCAAGTTGCTAGACCCTCTGCCCTTAACTCTGGCTAGTCATCCTTTACACCATCACCAGAGTAGACTTCCTAAAAACCTTTAATTCGATCACTGGCCTTCTTAGGAACCTGCAACAAGAATGCACCATTACAGCATAGAGTTCAAGGTTCTTAACACATTATGTCATGGTCCGACTGTACCCTGACTGACAAGTCATATATTCCCCTCTGCCCTGCTCCAATTCCCCAACTCCCTACATGGCTGGACTTCTCACATTCTCCAAACAGTGCTTTCATGCTTTTGTTGATGGACAACTCCTGCCCCAAATACTCTTCTTCCCCTCACCTTTTCTTTGTCTCTGTTAGAGCAGCTTAGCCTACACCCTTCCTAATACTTAACACCAATCACCTTCTGGAGCGCATACATGCCTGACACTGTAATTATCATACCCGATATGTACCATTACCTCATGGCCCCCTATTTGGATTCTCACTTATTTGTATGCTTTTATTATTTTATTTAAATTTTACTGACATATAATTGATTTGCAATGTTGCGTTTATTTTTTGCTGTAAAGTGACTCAGTTATGCATATAGTTATTCATTTTCATATTCCTTTCCATGTGGCTTATCTCAGGATACTGTGTACAGTTCCCTGTGCTATGCAGTAGAACCTTGCTGTTTATCCATCTTATATGTAATTGTTTGCATCTGCTAATCCCAAACTCCCAGTCCTCCTCTCCCCCATCTCTCTTGGCAACCACAAGTCTGTTCTCTATATCTGTAAATCTGTTTTTGTTATTACCTTTTAAATTTATTTTTAACTGGAGGATAATTGCTTTGTTCTGTGGGTTTCTGCTGTATAACAACATGAATGAGTCATGAGGGAAGGAGGAAGCAGCAGAGCCAGGATTCCCATCTATATCTGCATGGTACCAAAGCATTTGACCTTAACCACTGGGGATTTCATTTTAAAAACAAATGCAAACGTCACCTCCTGGTGATAAACCCATTGGGAAGTTGATTGCACATCCCATGTAAGTTGGTTGTATTTCTATTACAGCAATTCTAAGACTGTACTTTAGTTTGCATTGCAGTAGACTGTGAGTTCTTACAGGTCAAGGACCATTTACACTCACCTTTATATGCTGGGTACCTAGGACATGCATGTTCATGCTCAGTTGCTTGGTCATGTCTGACTCTTTGTGACCCCATGGACTGGAGCCCTGTCCATGGGGTTTTTCCAGGCAAGCATACTGGGGTGGGTTGCCCTTGCCTCCTCCAAGGGATCTTCCTGACCCAGGGATTGAATCTGTGTCTCCTGCATCTCCTCCATTGGCAGGTGGATTCTTTACCACTGAGCCGCCTGGGAAGCCCCACCTAGGCCATGCTGGCACATATAAGATGGTCAGTAAATATTTGTTGACTAAATCAACCCACAGATATCCTATCCTTCCTCATTTCTTATTTTTTCCCTCAACCCACTATGTTCCATCACAGTTTTAATATAAATGCTTTTGTCACAAGAACGCCTGACACAGTACCCAGTACAGAAAAGGCTTCATAAAATGGAGAAACTGTCCACACCTATGAAGTTTCCCTACACCGAGTCTAATACCTTGGTCCTCAAAAACAGAGCAAACGCTACACACAATGACAATTTTAATGGGGTACAATTAGTTTTCTCACCTTAAGGGTGCATTCAATGACTTTAGACAAATGTATTCACTCAGGTTATCAACACTAAAATCAAAATAATGAGCATTGCCATCACTCCAAAAGATTCTTGCCTCAGTCTTCTCCCCAGTTGATCTCACCCCATCACTGTATTCAGGGAGTCAGGCATATGCTTTCTGTAAATACATGGGACATTTTTTTCTTTTCTAGAGTTTCATTACACTGAATGTCATACAATGTCTGCACCTTTGTGTCTGACTTCTTTCACTTACTATACTTGTTTTGAGATTGATCCATGTTGTTGTGTCTTAGTAGTTTACTAATTTTAACGAATACCGTTCCATTGTTAAAGATTTCACTTGTACAATCATCCATTGGTGGACATTTGTGTTGTTCTCAGTTTGGATTCCATCAAATAAAAGTGAGAGGAATATTCATGAACAATTCTGTATGTGCACATATGACTTCATTTCTCTTGGATAAAGACCTAAGAGTGAACTGCTTGATCATATGGTAAATATATGTTTAACTGTATGAGAAACTGCCAAAACTCTTTCCCAAAGCGACCGTAAAATTTTACATTCCCATCAGCAGTGTATCAGAGTGCCAGGGGCGTTGTGTGCCAACAGCTGGTATTGTCGCTCATTTTAACTATATCTCCTCTAATGTTCTAATGGATGTGTAGTGATATCATGTGATGGTTTTAATTTTCAGTTCCTTAGTGATGAATGATGGGAAGATCTTTTCATGAATATATTGGCTGTCTATCATCTCTGGTGAAGAGTTTGTTCAGATTTGTCCATTTTTGTGCAGACTTATTGGTTCTACCAGTGTCACAAGAGGTTTTTTAAAATATATATATATATATATATATATTCTGGAAAGCTATCCTTTGTCAGATATATATTGATATTTTCTGCCAGTCTGGGGTTTGCCTTTGAATTTTCATTTTCTTACTAGTACATTATGATGAACAGAAGCTTTAAATTCTAATGTAGTCCAGTTCAAACATTTTATATTCATGCTTTTGTGTCTTAAGAAATTTTTTTTCTACCTGAAGGTTACAAAATTTATTCTAAAAGCTTTGTAGTTTTAGCATTTAGGGCTAAGATCCATCTCACGTTAATTTTAGTGTATGATAGAGGGTTGAGGTTCATTTTTTTCTATGTCGATAATACGTTGTTCCAGACCATTTGTTGAAAAAGTAATCCTTTCCATATTGAATTACCCTGGCATCTTTATTGAAAATCAATTGACCTTACATATGTGGGCCTATTTTTAGACTCTCTATTATGTTTCATTGATCTATGTGTCTAAACTTATGCCAATACACACTGTTTTCATTACTATAGCTTTACAGTAAATGTTGAGATCAGTAAGTTTTCTAACTTTATTCTTCTTTTTCAAAATTTTTTGGCCATTACAGGCACTTAGATATCCATATAAATTTTAGAATCAGCTTGAAATTTACTACAAGAAAGCCTTCTGAGATTTTTATTAGGATTTAATTGAATCTATAAATCATTTTGGAGAGAAGTGACATTTTAATAATATTGACTCAAAAACAATATTGATTATGCTGAGATTTCATTGACTCTAGAAATCGATTTGGAAAGAGTTGAAATTGTAACAATATTCAGTCTTCCAAGATATAAACAAGGTGGATTCCTTTTGAAAGTCGCTCAGTTATGCCCAACTTTTTGCGACCCCATGGCCTATACAGTCCATGGAATCCTCCAGGCCAGAGTACTGGAGTGGGTAGCCTTTCCATTCTCCAGGGGATCTTCCCAACTCAGGTACTGAACCCAGGTCTCCCGCATTGCAGGCGGATTCTTTACCAGTTGAGCCACAACGGAAGCCCTAAACAAGGTAAATCAATCCATTTGTTCATTAATTTCTCATAGAAATATTTCTGTTTTTCATAGTACAGGTTTCATGTATTTTATGTTTGGGGATGTTATTGCAAATGATGTCTTAGCTATTATTATACTTTCTATTTGCTTATTGCTAATGTACAAATTAACAATAATATACAAATAAATACAATTGATTTTTACACACTAATTTTGTATCCTGAAATTTTACGAAAATAACTTACTAGTTCTACCAGGTTCTATTTTTCCTTTGATAGATTTGTGAGGATTTGCAGCATGTTCGATCATGTCATCTACAGAAAAAAAAAAAAAAAGGTGGTTTTACTTATAGCTAATTTGGATACCTTTTCATTTCTTTTCCTTATTGCACTGGTAAGAGTTTCCAGTAGACTGTTGAATAAGTGGAAACAGTGAACATCCTCATTTTAATTTAGTTCAGTTCACCTGCTCAGTTGTGTCTGACTCCTTGTGGCCCCATGGACTACAGCATGCCAGGCTTCCCTGTCTATCACCAACTCCTGGAGCTTGCTCAAACTCATGTCCATCGAGTTGGAGATGCCATCCAACCATCTCATCCTCTGTCATCCCCTTCTCCTTCTGCCTTCAATCTTTCCCAGCATCAGGGTCTTTTCAAATGAGTCACTTCTTTGCATCAGGTGGCCAAAGTATTGGAGTTTCAGCTTCAGCATCAGTCCTTCCAATGAATATTCAGGACTGATTTCCTTTGGGATGGACTGGTTGGATCTCCTTGCAGTCCAAGGGACTCTCAAGAGTCTTCTCCAACACCACAGTTCAAAAGTATCAGTTCTTTGGCTCTCAGCTTTCTTTATAGTCCAACTCTCACATCCATACATGACCACTGGAAAAATCATAGCTTTGACTAGAAGGACCTTTGTTGGCAAAGTAATGTCTCTGCTTTTTAATATGCCGTCTAGGTTGGTCATAGCTTTTCCAAGAAGCAAGTGTCTTCTAATTTCCTGGCTGCAGTCACTATCTTCAGTGATTTTGGAGCCCAAGAAAATAAAGCCTGTCACTGTTTCCATTGCTTCGCCGTGTATTTGCCATGAAGCAATGGGACCAGATGCCACGATCTTAGTTTTCTGAATGCTGAGTTTTAACCCAACTGTTCATTCTCTTCTTTCACTTTCTTCAAGAGGCTCTTCAGTTCCTCTTCACTTTCTGCCATAAGGGTGGTGTCATCTGTATACCTGAGGTAATTGATATTTCTCTCAGCAATCTTGATTCCAGCTTGTGCTTCATTCAGCATCGCATTTTGCATGATGTACTCTCCATGTAAATTAAATAAACAGGGTAACAATATACAGCCTTGACATACTCCTTTCCCAATTTGGAACCAGTCTGTTGTTCCATGTCCGGTTCTAACTGTTGCTTCTTGACCTGCATACAGATTTCTCAGGAGATGGGTAAGGTGGTCTGGTACTCCAATCTCTTTAGGAACTTTCCACAGTTTGTTGTGATCCACACAGTCAAAGGTTTTCATGTAGTCAATAAAGCAGAAGTAGATGTTTTTCTGGAACATTCTCGCTTTTTCAATGATCCAACAGATGTTGGCAACTTGATTTCTGGTTTCTCTGCCTTTTCTAAATCCAATTTGAACATCTGGAAGTTCCTAGTTCACATACTGCTGAAGCCTGGCTTGGAGAATTTTGAGCATTACTTTGCTAGTGTGTGAGATGAGTGCAATTGTGCAGTAGTTTGAGCATTGTTTGGCATTGCCTTTCTTTGGATTGGAATGAAAACTGACCTTTTCCAGTCCTGTGGCCACTGCTGACTTTTCCAAATTTGCTGCCATATTGAATGCAGCACTTTAACAGCATCATACTTTAGGACTTGAAATAGCTCAGGTGGAATTCCATCACCTCTACTAGTTTTGTTCATAGTGATGCTTCCTAAGACCCACTTGACTTTGCATTCCAGGATGTCTGGCTCTAGGTGAGTGATCACACCATCACGGTTATCTGGGTCATGAAGATCTTTTCTGTATAGTTCTTCTGTGTATTCTTAACACCTTTTCTTAATATCTTCTACTTCTGTTAGGTCCATACCAGTTCTGTCCTCATCATAATCTTGGAGCAAAAAGGATTCAGGTTTCACCATTAAGTGATATGATATTAATAGGTTTTTAAAATAGCTTTATTGAGTATAATTCACATGCTACAAAATTAAACCATTTAAAGTGCACAATTTAGTGACTTTAGTATATTTGCAGAGATGTGAAATCATCAACCTTTTATCAGATTGAGGAGGTTCCCTTCAATTCTTCATTTTCTGGGAGATTATTATAATGGATAGATATTAAATTTTTTCAGATGTTTTTCTTGCATCAATTTAAAGGACCAAATAGTATTTCTCCTCCATTGTAATGAAGTGAACTACATTAGCTGATTTTTAATATTAATCAATCTTCTAGTTCTGAAATAAACACCACTTAGTTATAGTATATTTATGCTTTTTATACATGTATCATTTTTGGTTTGCTAATATTTTGCTAAAAATTTTTGACCCATGCTCTTGAAGAATATTGGTCTGTAGCTTTCTTTTCTTATAATATTTTGTCTGACTTTAATATCAGGATACTGCTTCCCTGTAAAATGAGATGAAAACTGTTTCTTCTGCTATATTTTCAAAGTGAGTTTATGTTCAGTTGGTGGTATTTCTGCCTTGAATGTTTCATACAATTCACCAGTTAAATGATTTCAATGCACAAGTTTCTTTGTAGGAAGGTTACTAACTATGAATTAATGTCTTTGATTGATATTCAGGTTCTCTATCAATTTTTGAAATAATTTTTATTGTCTTTCAAGGAGTTTGTCCATTTCATACAGGTTGTCAAGTTCATTAACATCAAGTGGTTTATAATACTCTGTTAGTTACCCTTATAATGTGTGTAAGATCTTTGAGATATTTCCTTTTTCATTATTGATATTCATAATATTTATATCCTTTTGGTTCCTTCATCAGTATTGTTGCTCTGTCATTAAGTCGTGTCTGCTGTTTTGCCACCCCATGGACTGCAGCAAGTCAGGCTTCCCTGCCCTTCACTATCTCCCAGAGTTTGCTCACACTCATGCCCATTGAGTCGATGGTGCCATCCAACCATCTCATCCTCTGTCGCCCCCTTCTTCCCCTGCCCTCAATCTTTCCTAGCATCAGGGTCTTTTCCAATATTAATTATATTAATCTTTTCAAATAATCACCTTTGTTTTAATTGATATTCTTTATTATTTTTTCTGTTTTTTACATCATTGATTCATTAATTGTTTTCTACTGAGTAGGGGTTTAATTTGTTCCTATATTTCTAACTTAAGGTAGAAGCTTACATTGTTACTTGTCACAGAGTTTTATCCTTTTCTAATGTAAGATATTAAGAAGAATACACAGAAGAACTATATAAAAAAGAACTCCATGACCCAGAAAACCACAATGGTGTGATCACTCACCTAGAGCCAGAAATCCTGGAATGTGAAGTCAAGAGAGCCTTAGGAAGCATCACTACGAACAAAGCTAGTGGAGGTGATGGAATTCCAGTGGAGCTATTTCAAATCCTAAAAGATGATGCTGTGAAAGTGTTGCACTCAATATGCCAGCAAATTTGGAAAACTCAGCAGTGGCCACAGGACTGAAAAAGTCAGTTTTCATTCCAATCCAAATAAAGGCAATGCCAAAGAATGCTCAAACTGCTGCACAATTGCACTCATCTCACAAACTAGTAAAGCGATGTTCAAAATTCTCCAAGCCAGGCTTCAACAGTATGTGAACCGTGAACTTCCAGATGTTCAAGCTGGATTTAGAAAAGGCAGAGGAACCAGAAATCAAATTGCCAACATCCATTGAATCATCAAAAAAGCAAGAGAGTGCCAGAAAAACATCTCAGTCGGTTCAATTCAGTGGCTCAGTCCTGTCCAACTCTTTGCAACCCCATGGACTACAAGCATGCCACTTCTGCTTTATTGACTATGCCAAAGCCTTTGACTGTGTGGATCACAACAAACTGCGGAAAGTTCTTAAAGAGATGGGAATACCAAACCACCTGACCCGCCTCTTGAGAAACCTGTATGCAGGTCAAGAAGCAACAGTTAGAACTGAACATGGAACAACAGACTGATTCCAAATTGGGAAAGGAGTATGTCAAGGCTGTATAGTGTCACCCTGCTTATTTAACTTATATGCAGAGTACATCATGAGAAATGTTAAACTGGATGAAGCACAAGCTGGAATCAAGATTGCTGGGAGAAATATCAATAACCTCAGATATGCAGATGACACCATCCTTATGGCAGAAGGCAAAGAAGAAGTAAAGAGCCTCTTGATGAAAGAGGAGAATGAAAAAGTTGGGTTAAAACTCAACATTCAGAAAACTAAGATCATGGCATCCGGTCCCATCATTTCATGGCAAATAGATGGGGAAACAATGGAAACAGTGATAGGCTTTATTTTGGGGGTTCCAAAATCACTGCAGATGGTGACTGCAGCCATGAAATTAAAAGACCCTTGCTCCTTGGAAGAAAAGCTATGACCAAGCATATTAAAAAGACAGCATATTAAAAAGCAGAGACATTACTTTGCCAACAAAGGTCCTTCTAAAGTCAAAGCTATGATTCTTCCATTGGCCATGTATGGATGTGAGAGTTGGACTATAAAGAAAGCTGAGCGCCGAAGAACTGATGCTTTTGAACTGTGGTGTTGGAGAAGAGTCTTGAGAGTCCCTTGGACTGCAAGGAGATCCAACCAGTCCATCCCAAAGGAAATCAGTCCTGAATATTCATTGGAAGGACTGATGCTGAAGCTGAAACTCCAATACTTTGTTCACCTGATGCGAAGAACTAACTCATTGGAAAAGACCCTGATACTGGGAAGATTGAAGGCGGGAGAAGGGGATGACAGACTATAAGATGGTTGGATGGCATCACCGACTTGATGGACATGGTTGAGTAAACTCCGGGAGTTGGTGATGGACAGGGAGGCCTGGCGTGCTGCAGTCCATGGGGTTGCAAAGAGTTGGACACAACAGAGTGACTGAATTGAATGTAAACTTTGAAACCTATATATTTCCCTTTGTTACATTTCACAGATTTTACACAATAATGTCAGTTTTCTTTTTGTTTAGTCCAAAATATTTTCTAACTTCCATGTGATTTCTTCTTTGAATCATGTATTATTTATAAGTATGCTGCTTAATTTCCAAACATTTGGGGATTTTTCAGATATTTTTTCATTACTTATTTCTGCTTTAATTCCTTGTGATCAGAGGACATACTACATATGATTTCAATCATTTTAAATTTCTAGAGAATTATTTAACAGCTGGACATATGGTCTATTTTGGTAAATGTTCCTTGTGTACTAGAAAAGAATGTGTATTTTGCATTTGTTGAGTGGAGAATCCAGTAAATGTCAGTTAGTCCAAGTTGGTTAGAATGTTTAAAGCTTCCATGTCTCTAGTTATTCTCTGATTGATCTGTCAATTATGAAAAGGCGTGCTGATATCTGCAACTATAATAATAGATTTGTTTTTTCTCTTTGCAGATTTGTCTGCCTCTTCATGCATTTTGAAGTCAGTTATTCCATGCATACACACTTATTATGCCTTCTTGATTAATTGATCCCTTTAATCATTGTGAAATATCCCTGTTAATCCTTGGTAATATTTCTTATTCTGAAGTCTATTTTTTTCTACTGTTAACATAGCTAAAACAGCTTTATCTTTTCCCAACCTTTTCCTTTTGTTTCTTTATATTTAAATATAATTCTTATAGATCACATATAGTAGGGGTTTTTACTATCCTGTCTAACAATGTCTGATTTTTTACTATAGAATCAAGACCATTTATATTTGATGAAATTACTGATATGATTTTATTTAAATCTGTCATTTTGCTATCATGTTGTTATTTATCTTATCTATTCTTTGGGTTTTCCTCCTATTTTTCTCTTTTCTGGATTGGCTCAGTATCTTTTAATTCTATTTTATCACCACTATTGGTTTGTTGGCTATAATATATTTTTATTTTTTAAGGCTCATCTAGGGTTTAAAATATGCATCCTTATTTATGTTTACCTTGAAATAACATCATATACTATCTTATTTATAATGTGAGACTACTGCAATAATATATTTTCATCTCTTTCTTATCCCATTCTTTGTGCTGTTGTCACACAGTTTGCTTTCTCATGTTAAAATTCCCACAATATATTGTTATTATTTTTGCTTTAAGTGATCAATTATGTTTTAAGAAATTTTTAAATGATAAAAATGTCCTTAATATTTATCTACATATTTACCATGTTTAGAGCTCTTCATTCCTTTGTACAGATCCATATTTTCATCTGGTATCATTTTCCTTCTTCCTGAAGAACTACATATCTTGCAGTTCAGGTTTGTCGGCCACAAAATCCCACAGGTTTTCTTTGTCTGAAAAAAGTTTTTATTGTATATTTCATATTTGAAAAGGTCTAGAATTCTATATATTCTAAAGATATATTACCGTCTTTGACTTGCAAGTTTCTAAAGAAAAGTCAGCTGTAATTCTTTTGTTCTTTTGTACATAATGTGCCATCTCCCCCTGCACATACTTTTTAAGATTTTTCTCAGAATCAGTTGATTTCTGTGGTTTGATTACGAGGTCCTTGGTGCAGTTTTCTCAGTATGTGTCCTGCTTTTGCATATTCATAGACCCCCCTCAGATCTTAGTTGATATTTTTCATAAAATTTGGAAAATATTTGATCATTATGCTTTCATATATTATTTTTGTTCTTTTTCTCTCTCTCTCTTTCTCTTCTAAAGACTCCAGTTTACATGTTAGTCAATATTCTAGTTCCCCACAGGTCTGTTTATTTTTTAATTTTTAAGAAAATTTTTTTGGCCACACACCTTGTGGGGTCTTAGTTTCCCAATCAGGGATCAAACCCTGGTCCATGGTAGTGAAACCATGGAGTACTAACCACTGGACTGTCAAGGAATTCCCTACTCTTATATTTAAAATCTCTACGTGTAAGCTTCATTATGGTTAGGTTTTACTGCAATGTTTTCAAAAGGTTATATTGCTTTATATTTTATTGCTTTCATTTTTTATTTCATGTATTCTGCTGTTAATTCCTTTATCAAGCGAATTTTTCATTTCAGATAAAAGTTCCCTTTGCTTTCTTTTTATATTTCCCTTTTTTCATCATGTCTGCATTTTCCATTTAATAACTGATTGCTGTGTTAAGCTGCTCAGTCGTTTCCGACTCTGCGACCCCATGGACTGTGTAGTCCGCCAGGCTCCTCTGTCCGTGAAATTTTCCAGGCAAGAATACTGAAGTGAATTGCCATTTCCTTCTCCAGGGGATCTTCCCAACCCAGGGATCAAACCCAGGTCTTTTGCACTGTAGACAGATTTTTTACCATCTGAGTCACCAGAGAGGCCCCAATAACTGATTGTACTGAGTGCATTTATAATACCTGTTTTCATGTCTTTGTCTACTAGCTTTATAATCTCTGTCATTTGGGGGCTTGTTCATGTTGACTGATTGTTCTCCAGGCTTTAGATCACATTTTCCTGCTTTTTTGCATGTCCGGTCACTTTTTATTAGATGCCAAATATTGTGAAAGGAGTACATCAAGGCTGTATATTGTCACCCTGCTTATTTAATTTATATGCAGAGTACATCATGCAAAATGCAGGGCTGGATGAAGCATAAGTTGGAATCACAATTGCCAGGAGAAATATGAATAACCTCAGATATGCAGATGACACCACCCTTGTGGCAGAAGGCAAAGAAGAATTGAAGAGCCTCTTGATGAAAGTGAAAGAGGAGACTGAAAAAGTTTGGATTAAAGTTCAACATTCAGAAAACTAAGATCATGGCATCCGGTCCCATCATTTCATGGTAAATAGATGGGGAAACAATGGAAACAGAGAGAGACTTTACTTTGGGGGAGGCTCCAAAATCACTGCAGATCGTGACCTGCAACCATGAAATTAAAAGACGCTTGCTCCTTGGAAGAAAAGCCATGACCAACCTAGACAGCATATTAAAAAGCAGAGACATTACTTTGCCAACAAAGGTCCGTCTAGTCAAGGCTATGGTTTTTCCAGTAGTCATGTATGGATGTGAGAATTGGACTATAAAGAAAGCTGAGTACCAAAAATTTGATGCTTTTGAACTGTGGTGTTGGAGAAGACTCTTGAGAGTCCCTTGGACTGCAAAGAGATCAAATCAGTCGATCCTAAAGGAAATCAGTGCTGAATACTCATTGGAAGGACTGATGCTGAAGCTGAAACTCCAATACTTTGGCCACCTGCTGCGAAGAACTAATTCACTGGAAAAGACCCTGATGCTGGGAAAGATTGAAGGCAGGAGAAGAAGGGGATGACAGAGGATGAGATGGTTGGATGGCATCACCAAGTCGATGGACATGAATTTGAGTAAACTCTGGGAGCTGGTGATGAACAGGGAAGCCTGGCGTGCTGCAGTCCATGGGGTCCCTAAGAGTCGGACACGACTGAGCAACAGAACTGAACTGAACTGAAATATTGTGAGTTTTTCATTGTTAAGAGTTAGATTTCGTTTAATTCCTTTTAAAAATGTTGACCACTGCTCTGACATAAGATTAAGTCTCTTGCAGATTAGTTTCATATGTTTGATGCTTATTTTTACGCCTTTTGCTGTGAGTTTAGATTATCCTTTACAGCTATTTTAGCCCCACCATTAACACCCAAGTCTTACAAGGTCTCTACTAAATGTTCCATGTGTGGAATGGGGTCTTTCTGCTCTGACTGGTAAAACCTTAAATTATTCCTGGTCCTATGTGATCTCTAGGAACTGTTCAATTTACATGTACAGAAAAACTCTTCTTTTGCCAGAAATCTCACCCTACAGTTATGCAGATTTCTATGCAACCAAAGACTCCAGGGAACCCATAGGCACATTTCTGGAGTTCTTTCTTAGCATAATTCCTTCCCTTCAAAGAGTCTGTGTCTCACAAATTCTAGCTGCCTCAAGCCACCTAAATTTTAATCTCTGCCGTCTCAATTCATCAAAATATAGGGTTCTGTTTTGTTCTCACTCCATGTACCATTGTCCAGAAATAGTCTGGAAGGAGAAGCCCACAACAGTCACTGGATTCACATCATTTGCTTTCCTTCTCAGAAATCATAGTATCATGCTGCCTACAGTCTGATGTTTGAGAACATACATTTTGTCCAATTTCCTAGTTGTTTTGGGTTGTAGATTAATCAGGGATCCTAATCACATCCATGACTGGATGTGAAAGGTATATAAATGCTTCTTTTGAAAAAAACCACTACATATTTTAAGTATCAATTATTTGTATAGTAATTCCATATAGCACATTATAGGACCAAAAATACAACTGCTAACCTGTAAATCAAATGATATAAATCAACTAATATCTGAAGAAATTGTAAAAATCATTGAACAAGTAATAAATGAATGTGGAGTTGGTACTTTACTGCCAAAATATAATGAAAACCTGTCAAGAAATCTAAAAGTCATTTGTATCTGAATAATACAATAACTAGTTTTAAGGAAATAAGCAGTTTTTTTCAGCACTTCATCCGATAAGTCTTCAATGACCTAAAATCTGCTCTTGGGGAATTTTTCTGACCAAATAACCTCTGCCCTGTGCTTGTTTTCACTTCTCTGAAATGTAGAGATGAATTTCTCACTAGAGTACCAAACATAGGATTGCCTATGACACTGGATGTCTTTCTAGAAAATAAGAGTCCTCCAAACTTCAAGACTCACAATAGTTAAGAAAAAAACATTCTACACTACGTCTTTATTTTTATTGCAGATTGAGATTCTTCTCCCCCATCCTCTTTGCCCCACAATCTTTCAACAAAACAATCACTACCATACAACTAGTCCCCACTTATACATATGTTAATTTACAAACTTTTTTTTATAGCACTAGTTGCTTAGAACTTGGAATGCATTTTTAGACAGGTTAGAGGTTTTTTGTTTTTTTTTTTTTTTGAGATGCTTTGGTACATGTTACAGATTCTGTACAGGATCCAGACCAACTCAGAGAGAAATCTCTTTTAGAGAGGAAACAACTAAGCCCGTTCGCAATATAACTTAAGGACTATGGAGTCTATCTATCCTCTGTTTCCCATAAATATTGAAGTACTGCCTCATGAATCTGCCTGCCACTACTGCAGACACTGGTTCCATCCCTGGTCTGGGAAGGTTCCACATGCCTTGCAGTAACTAAGCCTAGCACCACAACTGCTGAGGCCGCGTGCCGCAACCACTAGGGCCCATGTGCTGCAGCCTCTGAAGCCTGCTGACCCTAGAGCCCGTGCGCTGCAACGAGAAGCCACTGCAATGAGAAACCCACACACCACAACTAGAGAGCAGTCCCCACTTGCTGCAACTAGAGAAAGCCTGTGTGCAGCAACCAAGACCTAGTGCAGTCAAATATAAAATTGAAAAAAAAAAAAAGAACTGAATAACATGAAGGAGCCGAAACCCTTGTCAAGTTTCTAATTTAAAAATCTCATTATTGATTGTTGACTATGTGTTACCTTAAGAAACTCTCACTGCAAGACAAGTATCTGTATTCCTACTTTTAGAATAAGGAAAGTAAGCCTTTGTTGACGGTGTTGTTCAGTTGCTAAGTTGCATCTGACTCTTTGTGGCCCCATGAACTGCAGCACGCCAGGCTTCCTTGTCCTTCACTGTCTCCCAGAGTTTGCTCAAATTCATGTCCATTGAATTGTAAGCCTTAGAAAGGTTAAATGAGGTGTACAAGGTCACATAAGAAGTTGTGGAGTAGGGCCAAAATTCAAACCCAGATTCATATGACAGCCAAAATTGTGTTCTTAATCACAGAATTACTTTGTCAGTCCAAGTTTGGCTTTTCACAGGTACAACTCTCCAACATCCACAATCCTTTCAAGTGAAACCATAAACTCTCAAAAGAGAAAGGATGTGAGACTGGATAAAACAGGAATAAAACTAACCTTGCAATCTAAGTTCGTTCTGGGCTCATGAACTCTTCCTTTTTCTTTCCTTCCTTTCTTCTTCCTTTTTTTCAACTTAACTATAATTGACATATAACATTATATTAGTTTCAACATCACAATGATCTGATATTTGTATATACTGCACACTGATCACAGTAAGTCTAGTTAACATCTATCACCACATAGTTACACATTTTTTTCTCTAGTGATTAGAATTTCTAAGATATATTCTCTTACAGCTGTCAAAGATGCAATACAGTATTTCTCACCATGCTGTACGTTACATCCCCATGACTTCTTTCTTTCACAACTGGAAGTCTGTAGGTTTTGATCCTTAATTTCACCTAACCCTAACCCTAACCCCTAACCCTCTTCCACCCCCAACTCCCATTTATGGCAACCACCAAGCTATTATCTGTATCTATGGGCTTGGTTTTGTTTTGTTTTTAGATTCCACATATTAGTGAGATCATATGGTATTTCTCTCTTTGTCTTATTCCACTTAGCATAATGCCCTCAAGATCCATCCACGGTGTTGCAAATGGTACGATTTCCTTCCCTTTCATTGCTGAGTAATATATATTCATCCATCAAGGAACACTTAGGCTGTTTCCATATGTTGGTTATTGTAAATAAAGCTACAATGAACATGAAAATTTATACATCTTTTCAAGCTAGTGTTTTCATTTTCTTCAAATACCCAGGGGTGGAACTGCTAGATCATATGGTAGTTCTGCTTTTGTCTGTGGAACCTCCATGCTGTTTTCCATAGTTGCTGTACCAATTTAGATTCCCAACAACAGTGCATAATGGTTCCCTTTCCTCCACATCCTTGTTTTTTTTATAACAGCCATTCTAAAGTGTGAGGTGATATCTCATTGTGATTTTGATTTGCATTTCCCAGATGATTAATAGTGTTCAGCATCTTTTCATGTACCTGCTGACGATCAGTATGTCTTCTTTGGGAAAATGTTTATTCAGATTCTCTGCCCATTTTTTAATCTAATTTTTTTGGTTGCTATTTAATTGCCTTGCTATTTCAGATATTAAGTCTTTACCAAATATATGATTTGCAAATATTGTCTCCCACTTAGTAGGTTGCCTTTTCATTGTGTTGACGGTTTCCTTTGCTGTTTGGAAGCTTTATAGTTTCACATAGTCCCACTTGTTTAATTTTGCTTTTGTTGCCTTTCCTTTTCGTTTCAGATTTTAAAAATTATCACCAAGACCAATGTCTTATTACCTACGTTTTCTTCTAGGAATTTTATAGTTTTAGATTTCTATTGAAGTCTTTAATCCATTTTTGAGTTAATTTTTGTGTGTGCTGTAAGATAGTGGTCCAGTGTCATTATTTTTCAAGCAACTGTCCAGTTTTCTCAACACCATTTATTGAAGCGATTGTCCTTACTCCATCATATATTCCTGGTTCCTTTGTCATAGATTGTCTGGGTTTATTTCTAGACTCTCTATTCTGTCCCATTGATCTCTTTACCTGATTTAATACCACTACCATACTGTTTTGATTACTATAGGTTTTTGATACAGTTTGAAATCAAAGGGCATGATAACCCAAGCTTTGTTCTTTCTCAAGATTACTTTGGTTATATAGGGTCTTTGGATGCTCTTTATTCCTTTTTCTTGCCTAATTGCTCAGGCCAAGACTTCCACTACTATGTTAAATAAAAGTGGCAAGCATCTTTGTCTTGTTCCTGATCTTAGAGAAAAGATTTTCAGCTTTTCAGCATTGAATAGTGTATTATTAATAACTGTGGGCTTGTTATATATGACCTTGATTACATTGAGGTACATTCCTTCTATGCCCATTTTGTTGAGAGTTTTTATTATAAATGGATATTAAATTTTGTTAAATGTTTTTCTGCTACCTGTTGAAATAATCATATTCTTTTTAACATTAATATTGTTAATGTGGTATGTCACACTGATTGATTTGTGGATGTTGAGCCATTCTTGTATCCTTGGAATAAATTCCGCTTGATCATGGTGTTAATCATCTTTCTATAGAAAAGAAAGGTTGAGCTTGCTCCTTCCTTCATAACATTACAGAAATCACAGTGCAATAATTCCCTTGGCATATTATCTGCTTCCCAAACTACAAACACATTTACATGCATATTACTCTAATCTTTCAAATTGTTTTATTCATTCATTGCATACCCTACCCTCACGAGCAAAGACATTCCTCCTCTTATTCAAAGCTTATTTCTGTAAATGTGCTCAAAACACTCCATGACCTCTGTGAAACTCTCCATCTCAAAATATACTATTTCCTGCTTATATATTCCACTTATCCATCTTTACTTAAGCCTTCCTGCAATTCACAAACATTTTTTAAAATCCCTTTTCAATTCTACATTTTCTTCCAACAATCTCCATGAATCTTTCTCCTTCAATTCAGAGAAAAGCTTTTAAAAACAACAATATGCATTTCATTTACCCCACTTTCCATCTCTCTTACGTCAACTCCCTGAAATCTGGTTGCAGTGCCACCACTTCATCAAAATTATTCCATTATGATCTCCTATGACTTTCTAGATAATAAATCTAATGTTCATGTACAGTTCCTTAAACATTGCTGTTCCCCAGTGCTCTGTCTTGGTTGTCTTTTCTCACTCTAAATTCTCTCTGAATGATTTCATCTATATTCATCCTTTCAGCTGCAGCCACAGACGCTGAAATCACAATAGTAAACAGGCTTGTCCTAGTCTTTACGTGAATAATCACATGAATAATATCATCGCCACTGTGACAAGTGCCTTGAAGGAGAAGAAGACTCTTTCTGAAAGTGAAAGCAGGGGAGCTCAACTAAACTGCAGGCACATTGGAGGTTTCTGTGAGAAGGTCAGGTTAAGCTGACCAAAGAGCAAATTGGAGGGACATGTTCCAAGCTGAGAAAAGGTCATGCCAGGTGGCCTGAGGTAGAGAAGGTTCATTCTGAAGATAGGCCTTTACACAAAGTGTGCAAGGCTACAGAAGTTAGCAATTACCACACATTTGGATAAAAGCAGGTTATCAGAAGTGGTGGAAGAGCCTAGCGGGTGGAAGGAAGAAGATAAGATTGATATATGCAGATATGCAGAGGCCAGAGGGGAAGGGCGTTTTCTGACATACTATAGAGATTAAAAGTTATAGTTAGTGTTGGCGAGGAGCCTTTGAAAGATTTCATCTGGTGGCAGCAGATGAAACTGAGGAACTCAGTGTCAGGGAAACAAATTTGAAGTTATCAAAATAGCAGGGGTAAAATGAGCATCTGTTAAACAGTGGCAGTTGAAATGGGAATAAGAGAAAAGAGTTAGAAATGTGCAAATCAAAGAGACTAACACAGTGAGGGCAGATTGGATTGGCAGGTCAGAGAGAGACAGAGGAAGCCAGAAAAGACCATTCCTACTGAATGGGACTACAGGGAGAGGAACTTTCTATATACCAGGCTCATTCCAGGGCCTGAGGACACAGTGTGAATAAAATGTGCAAAATACTTGCATTCATGGAAACCACATTTTAGTGGCTAATTTACCTATTGTCCTTGAATTTCAGTATAAAAGGTCATTTTTAAATGGGGGACTAAAAAAAATGGGGCACTACATTTTTAGATTAAAAAAAAGCAACAAAGTTTCTTTTAAAAACCTCCATCCATTCCGTTGGTATCCAATTATCCAAGGCAGAGGAAGGCCACACAGGTCAGGGCTGCACTGCGGGCTATTCAGGGCCAACTGATAGTTGGGACTGACAGCGGGTTTGTTAAACAGGAGAAAACATCTCTAAGGCTTGAAACCTGGGATCTTCAGAATTTACAGTGGCAGAATTAAAGCTCAACGGGGATGGCCCAATGTGTTCCTCTTCTAAGAATGACACAAAATATTTCTTTGTTATAGAACCAAAAATCTTGATTTTTACATCTTCATTCTACTGTAGGAATTGAGATGAAGGTCCATACCAGAATCCCATCCTTCACTGCCCCTGCTGTTCTTTACTCAGCTGTGTCTGACTCTTTGTGACCCCATGAACTGCAGCACGCCAGGCTTCCCAGTCCTTCATTATCTCCTGGAGTTTGCTCAAACTCATGTCCACTGATTCAGAGATGCCATTCAACCATCCATACATGAGTACTGGAAAAACCTCAGCTTTGACTATACGGACCTTTGTCAGCAAAGTGATATCTCTGCTTTTTTTTTTAATATCTCTGCTTTTTAATACACTGTCTAGGTTTGTCATAGCTTTTCTTCCAAGGAGCAAGCGTCTTTTAATTTCATGACCGCAGTCACCATCAACAGGAATTTGGGAGCCCAAGAAAATAAACTCTGTCACTGCTTCCATTTTTACCCCTTCTATTTGTTTGCCATGAAGTGATGAGACCAGATGCCATGATCTTAGTTTTTCTAACACTGAGTTTCAAGCCACCTTTTTCACTCTCTTCTTTCCCCCTCATCAAGAGGCTCTTTAGTTCCTCTTCACTTTCTACCATTAGGATGGCATATCTGAGGTTGTTGATATTCCTCCCGTCGATCTTGACACCAACTTGTGATTCATCCAGCTCAGCATTTTGCATGATGTAATCTGCACGTAAGTTAAATAAGCAGGGTGACAATATACAGCCTGTCATACTCCTTTCCCAATTTTGAGCCAGTCTGTTGTTCCATGTCCAGTTCTTTTTTTTTTTTTCTTTTTTTTTTCCATGTCCAGTTCTAACTGTTCCTTCTTGACCTGCATACAGGTAATGTGGAGACAGGTAATGTGGTCTGGTACTCCCACCTCTTTAAGAATTTTCCACAGTTTGTTGTGATTCACACAAAGGCTTTAGCATAGTCAATGAAGCAAAAGTAGTTATTCTTCTAGAATTCCTTTGCATTCTCCATGATCCAATGAATGCAAGCAATTTGATCTCTGGTTCATCTGCCTTTTCTAAACCCAGCTTACACATCTGGAAGCTCCCAGTTCGCATACTGCTGAAGTCTAGCTTGAAGGATTTTGAGCATAACCTTGCTAGCATGTGAAATGAGCACAACTGTATGGTCCTTGAACATTCTTGCCCTTGCTACCAATTAACCCTTGCAACATGAGACGTGGAAGTTATTATATGACTTACTGTGTTAACTTCTTTGTCCAAAAACCAGGTCATCCTGGCAGAATTTGTGTAATAGCAACCCCCAGAATCCTATGAAGAAGGTGACCCACCAGTACTCATGAGGTAAGTGAATGGGAATTGTTCACGTAAATGCCCACGCACATACACATACACCGTCACTCAGTCACATGTGGAGAATTCCAAAATCAAAGTGTTATACCACCAGCAGGAGTTATTGCAGCTGAACCAAAAAAGAACCACTAACAGCCTAAGCCTGTCCTTCGAGGCACTGACATCTTCCTCCCAAAAGAGTTGACAATGGTAGGCTGTCAAGGAACTACCTCATGGCCACCTTCCTGCTGTCCCAGGCCTCACACCACGGCTTTACAAAGATAAAATAATAACTAATGTGTCAATCAGGCTCTTAAACTAGCTCTGCACAGGGTCTGTCAAGGCCCCTCCCAGGCCAGTTCCTGCCAAAAAATGACCACTGCCCCAGGAATGGCTGACAATTCAAGTACAGCCCCTCTCTGGATCTCTTGGTAAGTACTTTCCCCATTTCCACAACTCTTCAAATTTGAAAATTACTTTAGGGTCATTTTAATTACATGCTTCCAGGTACTTCAATTCTCAGAACAGCTCTGCCATGTAAATCTGTGCTGCTACTGGTTTGATAGACAGGAAAATCAAGAGACTCATACCAGACCACACAGCAGTTCACATCTGAGGCGAATCATTCGGTTCTTGGGTAGATAAAGTGACTTGGAATGGTATATCTATTTGCTAGCAGAGTTATCCACTATGAATGTCCTCTGTTTCTCTCCTGCCTCCTCCCACTGCTCCCTCCCCTCCCCCTGATTCCCAGAGTTATGGGAACATGGTGGATACTGGAGAGACACTTAATGACAGACCTGGCATAGCAGCCGGTAGCAAAGATGCTTGTTGACTCCACTGAGCACCATGGGTTTAATTGAATAAAGGACAGGATTCCCCACATAATTACAATAGGGCGTGGAATGGATTCCGTTCCAAGTCTTGCCAAGAGGAAGCCTGAGGGGCGCCTAGCTTTTCACCATTCAGCCTCAGTAACCACAGGTCGGAGCCGGAGAGACCCAGGAAGAATGGACAACAGCACTTCACTCCTCTCTGCACTGCTCCCCATCACAGCCACACACACCCCAACCTATCCATTAAGTGCAAAGGCGGATGGGGGCATAGCTGGAGGACTCCCAGAAAATCGCTCACTGAGGCTGGGAGCAACTGCAGACTCCACTAACAAATTGTCACTGAACTGAATTCAGGGACAGTTCACGGGAGAAACTGATGGATGTCCCCTGGAATCTGAGTGTCTCTGGACACAGAGCCTGGACTCGCTTCCCATCAAAGAGGCTGATTAGAATCAATGGGCAAAAGCAGAGTGCAGGGGAAGGGCAGCAAGCTACCCTCTCAACAAGAAGATGCTGCAGTTTCCTAGGATTCAAGTTGGCAACACAAAGGGTAGCCAGAATTGAGACATTTGGAGGGGACCTTGTCTAAAACGGCTGACTCCCTAACAGCTATTAGGGAGTTGACCTCCCTAAACAGGAGTTGACCTCCAGAAACAGGAGCCCAGGGAGACATCAAAGAACACTAAAGCAGAGAGGTCCCCAGTGAAAGGCTTCCAAAAGGAGGCGAAAGTGCAGCCCACACAAGAGAGAAGACATGCGTTAGCATGTCACATGGAGAGCGTCGAGGACCAAGAGAGAGCCGGGTAAGCAGCACTCAGAAAAGCAAGAGGATTCTGCTTTCCTTCTAGTCACCTACCACTACCACTGATCCTCGGGGGAAAAAAAAACCAGCAGGTGGAAAAACGAAGAGCAAGAGCGTAACATTATTGAAGGCAATAGCACAGAAGGGCAGGAAACTGTCCCCTACCTTAACCCACTGCTGTGTGTCCATTATATGTGTCCATTTACTAAACCTAGTTGCACAACAGATGAAGACAGATCTTGAGGTCCTTCCTCCCTGGTAGATCAGACCTCAATCCTGTTGTCACTGCATTTCTTCCAATCATGTGACAAGGGGTGAGAAAGAAAAGTAGGGAAATGGAGCACGCCTTCTATTCTCTCATGAACTTCATCATGAGCACCTCAAAACTGAGGGTTCACACGAATAACCAGGTGATCCAAGGTCAGTTCCAGGCCAGCTCTAGTATTAAGTAATGTTAAGGCTTCTGAGAAAAAAAAAAATCATCCTTTCTTAGTCAAGAGGTTGGGAGCCTCTGGTTTAGTGGATTGGTGGTCCTCAAAACCAAAACCGAGAATCTGTTCAACAAATCCCTGTGTGATTTCAGGAGCAACATTTGATTAATTCATGTCTCAGTTTCCCCATCTGTTGTAAGATTCTTAAAACCAGCTTTCTGTCCATTTTCCAAAGACATAGAAATACTTCATATGAGACCCATGTTAACAGTATTTTCTAGATGCTCCCAAAGTAATACTGCAAAGTTGAAAGCTGGTCATGATGCTTCTCTCAGGGGCTGGACCAGTGGTACTAACCTGACAAAGCCACCATCAGAGGCTTGCAATTCCTTTCTTCTCATATAGCCGCCCCTCATAATTAAAAAGGCCAGTGATGAGTGATGCAGTCTGCTTTATCACTGGGGCATAACTGCATGGCCAGTTTCCTATTACTCTGTTCAGATCTGAGCAGGTGAGGGATGGGAGTGGGAGGAGGGGTCAGAATGTAGGTCTGGTCCCAGCCACTGGGAGAACGGGTATCATCCTGTGCAAAGGAAGGAGGTTCAGTCTGGCAGGCAAAGCACCACATCCAACAGACATATCATGGTCCAGCCAGTAGTGGTGAAGGCAGAGGAGACCAAGTGGTACTGACTCAACAGGTGGGCGCAACACAACAGCAAAGAGCTGGCAGACGCTCCTGAGAAGATCCGGAACTCACACCGTGAGCCTCCAGGAAGTCTGTCAGCAGACGGTAGAACCCAGACTTCGGGTTGGAATCTGGGGCAGACCCTCAGGCTCTGCTAACAGGAGAAGTAAAAACAAGGAAGGAACAAATGAATGGGCAAGTAAATGAGAACCAAGAGGGAAGAACCAAGAGAGTCAGAAGGTCTGTTATAAAACGCAGAGTACAGTGACTGCACGTGAGAACAAAGTAAGTGCTTGAATATTCAAACCAGGGCTGACAGTAGAGGCAGACCAGCAGCAATGAGGGCAACGAAGCGGAGGAAGCCTACACATGAGATCCCACGGCTCCACCTGGGGAGAAGAGGCTAGGTTGCACCTAACACAATTTATGTCACACTTGAGCGGAATTCTGCAGATGATAATATTAAAATCAGGATATCTTTCTCATGGCAGTTCTTTACTTACTCCACTCAGAATAAAATATGCTGATCTAGACAGAAAGATAAGGTTAAGAATACTTCTTAGACACTTGGTCAGGTGGGCATAGAGATAAAAGATGAAGATACAATCCAAGTCCATGGCCGGGGGCAAATTTGGAACAGGCTCCAATGGCAGGACCACAGATGAGATTACAATATATTTTCCAGGGTGTTTTATCGGTCTGGAGCAGTAGCATTCAAAAAGTGAAAGTGAATTTTAAAACATCTTTCAGAGGACTTCCCTGGCAGTCTAGTGGTTAACACTTCGCCTTCCAATGCAGGAGGTGCAGGTTTGATCCCTGGTCAAGGAGTTAGGATCCCACATGCCTCAGGGTCAAAAGAGCAGATCATAAACAGCAGAAACAATATGTAACAAATTCAATAAAGACTTTAGAAATGACCCATATGAAAGAATACATTTAAAAAAATCATTCAGGGCAAATCACAGCAGCACATGTGAGGAAAAAACAGTCAATGAACCCTATTAAATCCTGGGCTATTGACCCAGAAGTGAGGTATTAGAGGACCAGGTTGCATTGCCTCAGAAATAACAGTACTATTGGCCAGATATCACAGTGCACAGTATCCAGAAATGGGCACACGACATATGCAATGAATAAGAAGGCTAAAATCTTTACTATTCAACTAAATGAGAGCATGAATGTCAAATCTCTTCCTGTTCTGAAGCAAAGCATCCACACAAATATTTCAGAGGAGACCATTTTTGTTTTGTATTGCTGCCAAAGATTCTCTGAGTTCACACATACGTAGCATGGTTACACTAGATATTTTATCAGTCCAAGTACAAGAAAACAATTTCCTATTTCTACAAAGGAAGCAATTTAATGCAGGGAATTCCTTATAAAAGTGATCAAGGCACTTGAGTCCTAAACAGTTTCTTACAGAAGTGTGTGATCCAGAGATTAGCAACAGCTGGAACCGTGCCCACGGCTAGAATGGAGGAACAAAAGGAGGAGGGGCTGCCACCAGAGCTCCCGACAAGGCCACAGAAATGTGCTGGTGAATGTTTCTTGTAGCTCTCTGTTGGAAGAGGCTTCCCTGGTGGCTCAGATGGTAAAGAATCTGCCTGCAATGCAGGAGACACAGGTTCGATCCCTAGGTCCAGAAGATTCCCTGGAAAAGAAAATGGCAACCTACTCCAGTACTCTTGCCTGGAGAATTCCACGGACAGAGGATCCTGATGGGCTGCAGTCCTTGGGGTCGCACAGAGTTGGACACAAGGGAGCAACCTTTCACTTTCACCTTCCTGTTGGAAGAAAGGTTGCAGTTTCTGAGGTGTGGATGCACCCACCAAAGCTTAAGTCATCAATGTGGTATCGCTAAACAGAGAAGTATGGGAAATGAACAAAACCATCCCTCGTGAGCAGGTGTGAGCTGGTTCCAGTGCAATCCTAGGCTCGAGCCACTTGATGGAAGCTGCAGACCCAGTGGAATTGGATGTTGCCAGTGCAGACAAAGAAGCAGAGAGGGAGGGGGAATACACCCCATCATCCTCTACTGCTTCCTACTGACACAACCCAGTCAGAAACATGCCCAAGTAGAATCCCCCATACAACACAGAGCAGAGTGGAGAAAGGAGAGAATGAAACTGGAGTACTTGTAATCTTGCTGATATTTTTCATATACTCAATTAGATGCATTTGGCAATGCAGGGTTGAAATGCATGGTTGCTTAGGACTGCAGAGGAAGCATCAGCATGCAATTAAAAGTTCAATTTTGGCCTCAACATACAAAACCAGTGACTGTTCTGAATCTCTGAATATATTTAAAAGATAGCTTTGAGGTTTAAGATTTTTTAATGATACTATTGAACATCTCATAATAAGCTCTATTTAACACCAAGGGGTATTTTGTGTACTACAAGGAGAATTTAGAGTGATTAAAATTCCATATATCACATATTTTCTCATTAAACACTCGCCATCGTTCATATCATTCATTCAGCAACCATTTCTTGAGCATCCACTCTGTGAAGACTCTGTTCAAGACATTCAGCATACAGTAGTGGACAGACCAAATAAAATCCCTCCCTTTAAGGAGCCTACACATTAGTAGAGGAACTAGACAATAAAAATAAACAAGCAGACCATACAGAATATTATAAAGTGGTAAACACAATGGTGAGGGAAAAAGCAATAAAATAGGGATAGGGAGTGATGAGGGGGTTCACAACTTTTAAAAGACTAGTCAGGAAAGGCCTCACCAGAAAGGTGTCATCTGAGCAAAGATTTGAAAGAAGCAAGAGAATAAGCCAAGGAGATGAGAGGGAGTGGGGTGAAGAGCCGTCTAGGAAGACGGAAGTGTCCCTAGGGTGGAAGTTGCCTAATATACTATAGGAACACCAAAAAGATTGGGGCAGAGTTGAGGGGAGGGGCAATACAGATCATGCACTCCATTATAAGGTCTTTAACTTTTTGGCATGAATTAAAGGGGAAGCATCTGAAGGGTTCCGAGCAGAAGACTGATATCACAAGGATCATTCTGGCTGCTATGTTCAGAATAAACTATAGGGGTCTCATGGCAAAAGCAGGGAAACCAGGCAGGAGACTACTGAAATATTTCCAGCTCTTGGGAGATGATGCGGCTTAGGTCCAGGCAGCTGAAGTAAAAGCGGGACAAATTGGTCAGACTGGGGATGTAGTTGGAAGGAAGATACAAGAGGATTTGCAGAATGATTGGCTAGAAGGTGTGAGAGTCAGAAAGAAGTTCAGGGATGACTAAAATTTGGGGCCTATCATTTATCAAATGATAACTATAAACGAACGGATCGGCTTTAGAGAAAAAAATGAGATTTTGTGTTTAGACGTGCTAGGTTTGGGGTGTCGGTTAGATATTTATGACAAGGTGTTAAGGGACTTCCCTGCTGGTCCAGTGGCTAAGGCTCTGCATTCCCAGTGCAGAGAAGCTGGGTTTGATCCCTGGTCAAGGAACGAGATCACCCCCATGTCACAATGGAAGATCCCACGTACCACAACTAAGACCCAGTGCAGCCAAATAAATAAAAATAAATACTTAACTTTTTAAAAGGCAAGGTATTAAATAGATGTTGGACAGAACACTCTACCTTGTGTTCAGGTAGAGGTCTCGGCTGGAGGTATAAATTTGGAGTTTCTCAACAGGAAGATTGGAAAAGGCAATGGCATCCCACTCCAGTACTCTTGCCTGGAAAATCCCATGGACGGAGGAGCCTGATAGGCTATACAGTCCATGGGGTCGCTAAGAGTTGGACATGACTGAGTGACTTCACTTTCACTTTTCACTTTCATGCATTGGAGAAGGAAATGGCAATCCACTCCAGTGTTCTTGCCTGGAGAATCCCAGGGATGGGGGAGCCTGGTGGGCTGCCGTCCATGGGGTGGCACAGAGTCGGACACGACTGAAGTGACTTAGCAGCAGCAGCAGCAGCAGCAGGAAGATGGAATTTAAGGTCATGATACCTGACACCTGCGGACTGAGCCTGGCAACCTGTCTGAACTGAGGTTCTGTAAAATCATTTTTAAAGCAGGACGAGAGTAATTTAACATAAAAGTTTCTCTGCCATTTGAGCCAGTACCTCCTCCCCCTTTAGTGTGCATTTTGCATCTGCACTATACATTAACTATATTCCTTTAAAAGATACTGGAATGCCTACTTGCCAGGGGGGAAAAAAGGAAGTTCCTCCTGGCTCCAGCAAGGTAACTCCTTAGGAGATAACATTCCTTTCTTGATCCTGTAGGGAGTCACAAGGCCCTGCTACTCTGCTTGGATTATGTAAATGGTTAGTATGTTGCTTTGACATACAGCCCTTTGTCTCAAAAACATATATAACTGTGCTTTGATGTCCAACTGGTGCAACAGTCCTCAGAGCTTTCTGAAAGCCTGTCTCCTGGATTATAACACTCAGTTCAGTTCAGTTCAGTTGCTCGGTCGTGTCCGACTCTTTGCGACCCCATGAACCACAGCATGCCAGGCCTCCCTGTTCATCACCAGCTCCCAGAGTTCACCCAAACTCATGTCCATTGAGTCAGTGATGCCATCCAACCATCTTATCCTCTGTCGTCCCCTTCTCCTTCTGCCCCCAATCCCTCCCAGCATCAGGATCTTTTCCAATGAGTCAACTCTTCATATGAGGTGGCCATAGTATTGGAGTTTCAGCTTCAGCATCAGTCCTTCCAATGAAGTCTCAGGACTGATGTCCTTGAGGATAGACTGGTTGGATCTCCTTGCAGTCCAAGGGACTCTCAAGAGTCTTCTCCAACACCACAGTTCAAAAGCATCAATTCTTCGGTGCTCAGCTTTCTTTATAGTCCAACTCTCACATCCATACATGACTACTGGAAAAACCATAGCCTTGACTAGACGGACCTTTGTTGACAAAGTAATGTCTCTGCTTTTTAATATGCTGTCTAGATTGATCATAACTTTCCTTCCAAGGAGTAAGCGTACTTTAATTTGTTGGCTGCAATCACCATCTGCAGTGATTTTGGAGCCCCCAAAAATAAAGTCAGCCACTGTTTCCCCATCTATTGGCCATGAAGTGATGGGACCAAATGCCATGATCTAAGTTTTCTGAATGTTGAGCTTTAGGCCAACTTTTTCACTCTCCTCTTTCAGGTTGGTGCAAATACAATTTTCCATTTCTTTCTTGAATTGATGATTGATTAGTTTTTTCATAAATAGATATTTAAGACAAGATGTCTAATAGATGTTGGATCAAAGACTCTGGCCTTCAGTGTTTAGGTGGAGTGTTTAGGTATAAATTTAAGTATAAATTTGGGAGTCACCAACATGTAGATGGAATTTAAGGCCATGCAACTGGATCAGATACCTAACATGTGTAGAGTGAGCCTGGCAAACCCTCTGAACTGAGGTTGTGAAAAATTTAAGATAATTCCCTAAGGCACCCATTGTATGTAACAAATCAACTTCCCTTCTATGCATCTAGAACAACACTAGCTGAGAAAACCAAGAAAAAAGTCTTTCACATTGTTTGCTGTGTTGTGCGGTTCAGATGAGAAACCATTGCTGGGAGAGGCTGGTTAGGGGTCTCTAAGCTACAGGGCGGGCTTCCCGGGTGGCTCAGTGCATAAAGAATCCACCTAAAATGCAGGAGGCATGGAAGACACGGGTTCGATCCCTGGGTCAGGAAGATCCCCTGGAAGAGGGCATGGCAACCCACTCCAATATTCTTGCCTGGAGAATCCCATCGACAGAGGAGCCTGAAGTGACTGAGCACACACAAAACTACAGGGCAGAAAAGAGGAGGGAGCAGAAAGAAAACTGATAAGTGGCCAGTGAGGTAGGAGGAAACCCAGGAGAGAGTGCAGACTTGGAAGGTGAGTGGGGGGAGCGATCAAGGTTATCAAATACAGCTGATGCGTTCCACAAGGCAAGCACCAGGAATTTATGGATAGATTTGACTATACAGAGGTCTAGGGACCTTGACAGGTATAGCTTCAGTAGATAGGTTTGGACTGGATTGAAGAGAGACTGAAAAGAGTGAGTCTGCCTTAGGTTAGAGTTATACAGTGATTTGAAGCTTCTACATCAATCTGATTGAAAATTATTCTTAACTGTTTAGAAAATCACACCCATTTGAAGAAATTTAACTCTTAAAGATTTTTTTTCAATGCTGAACAATCAATAAGACAAAATAACATATCAGCTACTGAGGCTCCAAGTGACTACATAAATTCATATTTTAAGTACTTGTGTTCATCATAGTCTGTTACAGTTACTGGTTGAGTTGAAAGTAATTAGTTATTAGAAAACTCAACTCTTAAGAAAAATTCATGCTAATAGAATAGAATCTATAGCTTAACATACTGGGTTTCTGTATAAGTTTCATTTGCCAAAAATATTTAAAAGTCACTGATACAATACAGTGGTCATTGCTATTGTTTCAAACTTCCTTAGATACATCACCTACATATATGGAGAGATTCAACCACTTGAAAGTTGGCAGCTAATAATATAAAATATACTCTTCTATAGTTCTTATGATCCAGTGGTCTGTTTATGTGATTTGTACAAATCACATAAATTCTCTAAACCCTAGTTTCTGTTTCTATAGACCAAAAATGGTAACACTGGAAGGATTCACTAAAAATGCTTTAAAGTACAGTTTCTCAGTAACGAAGGTAAGTGACATACTAACATTAGACGAACTGGACCCATTAGAAAGTTTGAAATGTTTACTGACCTTGACAGATGGCCCAGCTGACCCAAGTGAATAGAGCAAAAAGGATCTAAAGTAATAGAAGGTACACATATCGTGTGCAAACTTCAAAAGGGCTTTCCAGCACGCTTGCTATAGAGCCGATGCACTCTACAGCCTTCAGGTGCCATCAGCACGGTGTCCTATCTGAAAGAGCGGCCTCCACACATGCACTGTGTCACCCACACCTTCACTTCTATGGCATCAACTCTTTCCCTCCTGGATCATCCAAAAGCTTTGCTGCTTAGGGTACAGATATTTGAGATCTTGTGGACTCCCTGACTTTCATTTTTGAGACTTTCTGAAAACAACTGCAGAAATGCCGAGACCTTTGGAAAAAGGGCTGATCTTACTACATTTGGCGCCAGACAGCAAACCGAGAGAAATGGAAATATTACAAGCCTATTTTCCTGAAATCCCTGTCAGAGCGGCTCCAGCGATTTCTTGGCTTTACACTTGACCTCAAAACAGGACAATCTCCTCTTCCAAATCCATCTGCTTTTTTAGATTTAGCTCTAGCCTTCTATTTAAATATGTAATTAAGTCAGGCACAACAGCCCCCACAGTGCCAGAACTACCCAGATTGGCAAATCTGAATTATGAAAAGATCACAGAATATATAAATCAGATGGTAAACTCAAATCACAAACCCTGTACCAAAATATTCAGCTCCAAGAAATCTATTACTAGCAACATACTACCATATATTTTCAAACTACTTAAAAGACACATGTTTTATGTTGAAATAATCTTAAGCAAGGGCTGTGACTCAAGCTAGAAAATGTCAAGAATTTCAGTTGACTTTATCTCATAACTAGAACTTTAAAATCCAGGATAACTTAAGAGGAAAGATCGAAAGAGAGAAGTGGTTACCAGCGTTTAAAGTAAAGACTGTAAGTTGAGAATTTCCAACTAATCTTTTACTCCATCAGTCTGGTATTAGCAGACTCCGGAAGCTGTTGTAAATAGTCGGCACGCATAGCTCACTCCTGCCTCCTCTGTGTAGCTATATGCTCCCGCCAAACTTCCCCCACTGCACTCTCCTGGGGAAGGCTGCGTCCAAGAATTCATGCAGCCAGTGCTCTTGGAAACAAAATTTAACCTTTCCTTTCCCAAGAGATGTAAAACACTCTGCTATGGTCCCTCATCCAGAGCTGTTTCCTGGGCAAGTGACCAGAGGAACACCCATTCAGAAAATCAGAACTCAAATTGCCAGGCAAATGAGAAGTTAAAGAGATAATACTGAGGGAAGAGCCCATGTAGTCCTGTTCCTGGCCTCAAATAGAACTTCAAAATTCTAGAAGACTGGTTTCAATTTGTTCCAGACCCAAGACACCAATTTATTCCTTCAAAGGAACAGAAAGAGAGCTTTGGACAAGAGTAATCCTGGGAGGTCCAACCCAAAGAACACTATCAGGTCAAGATCAACGTAAGACCTGCTCCAGGGGCCCTCTGGTCAGTTCTGGGCTGCAGCCAACTTGTGGAGTCTGAAGCAACTCTAACTCAAACCACATGCTCAGCTCTAGAACAACGTTTAATATTGTCTGAACTAAGGAGGCCTACAGGTCGGGTTGGATATCACAGGTGCATTCTGGTGAGCAGCAGCATTTCTAGTTCGATTTTTTCCTGGCCCAAATGTCCACCCTGATGTTTGGAGCAGAACTAAACCAGCTTCTCCTCCCACTTCATTTCATATCACTTTCATGTCATATGCAGCAGTGGTGGTCAACTCTTGCGAACCCATAGACTGTATGGCTCCTGCCAGGCTCCTCTGTCCATGGAATTTCCCAGGAAAGAGTACTGGAATGGGTTGCCATTTCCTTCTCCACCATGTAATCTGGGGCACCTCTTTACAATGTCAGATAGCAAGAGCTTAACTCAAGAAAGAAGGAGATGAAGGAAGGAAGTAAAGGAAGGAGAGACGAAGGGAGGGAGGACAGTCTATTAAAAGAGAGAGAGATAAAAGAAAACCTAGTGGGTCAAATAATTTTCAGCCTCCATGTTAAAACTTTGAAGAGTACCCTTCATCAGCCTAAGGACCTGAGAAACATGCAAACTATACACTTTTAGGAACTTTGCTTCCATGGCTTTCTAGGACTGTTTTGGTGTACTGAGCATCATCGTTTGCCTCTTGTATACTGAAAACATCTTTTGATTTCTCCATTAGCATTTTGTGCTTTACTTCATATTTTTTTTTAATTATCATGCAGTAAAGCAGGCTTTTTGGTGTACAGTTCTATGAATTGTAACACATGGATGGGGCTGCAGAAACACCACCACTATCAGGGTACAGAACAGTAACACCCTTCCCAGACTCCTAATCCAGCAACCGCTGACCCATTCTTTGTAAATAGATTGTTAATATTTTCTTTGTTGCACATTCCCAAACTAGAAATGTTACTATTTATAGCTTGAAAGTTGAACATCTTGCTGTAGCAGTTATTTTAACTCATATTAAAATGTATTTAAAATAAAATGTAAAGTTATATTAATAAACATGAAATCATAAAAGGTGAGCCATCTGAAACTATCTTTAATTCCAGCCACCATCGACCTGGGATAAGGCAGCCCAGAAAACCCACCCCTGTTCACAAAGGCCCGGACCTTCTCTCACCCTCCTGTGAACTTTCACCCGTCTTCCTCTTGAATGCCTCCTCTTAATCAGCCTGACGTTCATAACTGACAATGTATGTAGTTTATCTAGTTCTGACCTGCTGCTCCTTCTTGGACACTGACCGCATCCACTCTTGCACACTCTGTTCTTGGGGATACTCTAATTATTTCACCTGGGCCAACCTCCAGGCTTCAAGCCCCAATCCCAGAAGTGGCCCATTAGATGGATACACTTTCTTGATCCAACCTGATCTCCAGCAAGAGGCAAGTTCTGTTACTACATCCCCAGCTTGCTGTACAGTTATCTAAAATGTCCACATCCATGCATCTATTACATATACAACTTTTCTGAAAGTACAAGATATTAAGAAATTAAAAGTATATTATATATCACTACATTATAATCCATAATACATGATATATTAAATATATATACTATTTTATTATTTTAACATTATATTATATATATATATATACAAATATATTATTATCAGATCTTTTTTAATAGGTTTAGACTATAATAGAAATGATAATACATTCTGAACATTTGCTGAAGTGGCCCTTTATGTTGAATCTTCATCAGTTGAACAATTGCTTATAAAACTATATGATCTGTAAATTTATATATCTTTCCTAATACTTTAAAGCTATTAAAATCCAACATTATTAAATTAACATTAGTTATGCATTTTTAGGTTTATAAATCTGAATTAGTAAGTTCCTAGCATCATCAAATTGCTCAGCTCTTCCAATTAAACTGCATTCTATGTAAAAATATGGCTTATTGATGATTTAGATATAATTGAGATTTACATATCTATTTCCTCTCTCAACAGCACTATCTTTTTAAACTATTGTCAAATTAGTTAACTTTGTAATGACAAATAGAGAAAAATGTCCTGCTGTGCTTATTTACACAAACTTACAGCTTCTTTGTTCCTCAATTACTAACCTCTTATCGATCCTATAAACCAATAATTATGAAACACTCTTCACTGCAATTCTTTTGGGAATAAGCCAAAGAACAAATGAATAGACTTTTTTTTCACCTGTCTATTTCCTTCCTCATTAACTCACACTTGTGACATGATAGAGCTATCATTTCAAAGCATGTTTCTGATAGTGAAATGCTCACTAAACCCAAAGTGTAAATCCATCATTTCTGTGCCTGACATGGTCAGTATGTTAACCTCAAATTGAAAGAGAATTGAAAGAGAGCTCCAGTCGCAATGTTTTCTCTATATATTGAGCATCTAATATTAAAAGAATCTCTATCTATGGCAAATAACCAAGTCAAGTTCATTATATTCAATTTTTATGAAGAAATGCAGATTTTTGCATTAAGAGAAAAATTCTTAAATTCAAAAGGTTAAATGCAATACAAAATTAACTTGCAAAAATAAGTTTCTACTCATTAACAACAAATTTTCTGAAGAAAAGAAAACAGATTCCATTGACAATGGCATCAAACAGAATAAAATATTCATGAATAAGCTTATCTAAGGAGGTGATAGATCTCTACACTAAAAACTTTAAGACATTGATCAAAGAAATTGAAAAAAACACAAATAAATGGAAAGGTATCCCATGCTCATGAATTGGTTTGATATTGTTAAAATGTCAATACTATCAAAGCCATCTATAGATTCAATGCAATCCCTATCAAAATTTCAAAGTCATTTTGTATACAAGTAGACAAAACACTCTTAAAATTTATATGGAATCACAAAGACTCCAGATAGGCAAAGAAATTCCCAGAAAGAAAAACAAATTAGGAAGACTAGAACTAGGGGCTCTAATCAAGACAAATTACATATCTTGATTTTAAACTATACTGTAAAGCCATACTTGATTTTAAACTGTACTATAAAGCTATAGTCATCAGAACAGTATGGTACTGGCCTAAAAAGAGACAAAGATCGAAAGAACAGAATCAATAATTCAGGAGCAGAATCAATATCCCAGAAATAAAGCTAAACATATGTGATCAACTAACACTCGACAAGAGAAGACTGTCTCTTCAATAAACGGTGCTGGAATAATAGGATATTCACATGGGAAAGAATGAAACTGGGCTCATAACTTACACGACTCACAAAAATTTACTCAAAATGGATTAAAGGTTTTAATGTAAGACATAAAACTATGAAACTCTTAGAAGAAAACATAGAAATAAAACTCTCAGAGGGATGGGATGGGGAGGGAGGCAGGAGGGGGGATCAGGATAGGGAACACATGTAAATCCACAGCTGATTCATGTCAATGTATGGCAAAAACCACTACAATATTGTAAAGTAATTAGCCTCCAACTAATAAAAATAAATGAGAAAAAAAAAAAAAAACTCCTTGATATAGGTCTTGGTGATGAATTTTTGGATATGACACCTAAAGCACAAGCAAGAAAATCAAGAATAAGTAAGTGGAACTATATCAAACTACAAAGTTTCTGCACAGAAAAAGACATCATCAACTAAGTGCAAAGATAATCTACAGAATGGGAAAAATATTTGTAAACCATACATCTGATGAGGTGACCTCATCAGACCTGAAAAGACATTTCAGATACATGAAAGAACAACAGATATAGGAAAAGATGCTCAACATCAGTAGTGATTAGAGAAATACAAATTAAAACCACGATGATATATCATTTCATGTGCCTGTTAGAATAGCCATCATCAGAAAGAAAAGAGATAACAATACTGACACGGATATAGAGAAAAGGGAACCCTTGTGCACCGTTGATAGGATTGTAAATTGGTGTAGCCAATGTGAGAAATAGTATGGAGGATCCTCATCATTTTTAAAATTGAACTACCAGGTGATCCAACAATTCCACTTCTGAGAATGTATCCAAAGGAAATGAAAACACTAACTCAAAAAGAAATCTGCATCCTGTGTTCATAGCAGCATTATTTACAAGAGCCAAGACATGGAAACAACCTAAGTGTCCATCAATGTGTGAATGGATAAAAAATATTATGACACACACATATATATACATACACACACACACACGTATGTAATTCAGCCAGGAAAAAAAGAGGAACTCTTACCATATGCAACAACAAGGATGTACCCTGAAGGCACTACACTATGTAAAGCAAGTCAGACAGAGAAAGACAGATGCTATATTGTTCCACTTTCACTAATATGTGAAATCTTTAAAAAAAAAAAAAAAAGAACTACAAACTCATAAAAGAGAGATCAAAGACAAGAGACTGGGAGAGGGGGATTAGAGGAAGGTGGTCAAGAAGCACAGATTTCTAGCTACAAGATAAGTACTAGGGATGTAATGAACAACACAATGAACAGAGCTAACACTGCTGTGTGATATTTAGGCAAGTTGTTGAGAGAGTAATTCATAACAAGAGAAATTTTTTTCTCTTCTTTTTAATGTATCCGTATGAGAAAATGGGTCTTAGGTGAATCTACTGTGACAATCATTTCACAATATTTGTAAATCAAACCATCGTGTTGTACACCTTTTACTTACACAGTGATACATGTCAATAATTTCCCAATATAACTGGGGGAAAAAGTTAAATAGCTAAATAATAATTTTTCAAATACCTTTTTGAAAAAATAGCTGATGAAAGACCCTGGCAAATAAAACCAAAAACTCTTGACCAAGTTTATGACATTGTTCACCTTTGAATTTCATATATTTTCATTTGGGCAACAACGGTATAAATGTTCATTCACTTTTAGTTCAGTATTTGATTCTTCTCAAATACACAGTGTTGGCCCCAGAAGTTTAGCTTTCATTACTTGGATGATTTCTTTTAATAATCAGCTAAAGATGCTGCATAGATACTGAAACACTTTCAGGGAAATATCATAAATAAATAATAACATCTATATTGTTATTTTGCCTCCTCAAGCATAAGACCAAATCTCCTTCCTCTTTCTCTTTCCATCCTCTCCCCTGTTCCTGAATACTTGCCTCTCCCCCTCTCTTTGTGCTAGGTACTGTGCTTAGTCACTCAGGCATGTCCGACTCTTTGTGAGCCCATGGACTGTAGCCCGCCAGGCTCCTCTCTGTCCATGGGATTCTCCAGGCAAGAAAACTGGGGTGGGTTGCCATGTCCTCCTCCAGGGGATCTCCCCGACCCAGGGATGGAACCCAGGTCTCCCGCATTGCAGGCAGATTCTTTACCATCTGAGGCACCATGAAAGCCCTTCCCCCTCTCTTTATGACCTCACAAAAATACAAATTGTTAAAAAGTATTTCCAATGCAAATTACAAAATTTAGCATTCTTTAAAAATTCTACACCCACAGCTTTAAAAGCTGAACCTTACCACTGTTAAACTGCCTAAACACATAAAAACAACATTTTGCAACTTTTTCCAGGGATTCAAAGCCCCTCTGAAGCCTACCCATGGATGTACAAAGGGTCTGTAGTCCCCAGAGTAAACTCTGCTTCACCAGCTCGCTCCCACAAAGTCAACCATCCAGCTCTCCCCTGGCCCAAGGCTTGACAACACCTCAAAGCCCTTCCTTCAGTCAATACTATTGAGCTCAAATTAACTTGCGTCTCCCCTAACTTTCCCAACTAACTCTTCCAGCTCACAAGGCTTTCTACCTTTTCGGGCTTCCTTATAATTCAGCATTCAGTTTCCCTCTAAATGATTCACATAGGTAAGCCATACCTCTAAAGCTAACTGGTAAACTCCTCAGAGTAGTTACAATGTATCTTACATCTCTGCAATTTCCCCTGAACCACTTGAAATAGTGCCAGAAGCCCAGTGAATATTTATTGAATAATCAACCTACCTATCTGCTTATCCTTCAGAGACCCTCTGTCCTACCACCACTACTTTGCCCGAGGAGAAGGATAGGGCCAAGAGCCACATCTTTTTGAACAGCATCTAGGTTATGCAGAGTTCAGGGGCTATTACTCACCACATTGTTCATCTGTTTGAATGTACATTGCAAACATGTGCTAAGTTCCTACTATGTGTCAGGCACTAAGCAAGGCGCTGGAGAGACAAAAAATGACAGAAAAGTAAGCCGATGATTTACGGCATGCTACATGCAGTAACAGAGGTTCACACCGGCAGCAAGAGAAATGGAGTGGGCTGCTAATAAAGTCATCGCGGAGAACAGGACGCTAAAAATGGATGTTGAAAGAATTAGTGTGAATTTAACAGATGAGGTAGAATGATAAAGGCCTCCCAGGAGACTAAGAGCAAATGCAAAGCAACAAACACGTGGAAATGACACGCCTTTTTTAATCCCCTCCTCACTTGCCTTAGTCAGTCAACTCAATTTTCACATTCACTCACATTTCAATAAGGCCAGCTCACTTCACCTTCAGGATTATTTACTTGAACTTAATGGGGATTTATTTTTAAAGACTGACTAAGGTGCAATGCCTAGCAAATACAAATTTCAAAATACTACATAAGCTTAGAAATTTGGACTTGGAAATCCAATTCAAATTATGGATTTGGAAAAAAATACATGTGACTGACTCAACATTCATACTATTAGGTTACATAGTTTTATAGAGAAAAATTTTAATACAATTTTAATTTTAATGATCTGTCTCTCTTCAAGGGATAAAAGAACATTTTAAAATGGTTTTAAAGTCATTTATTCAATATTTCCATTCCTGCATCATTCACTTCTCCAAGTGAGTTCAGTTTCTCTGTCGGCTGGCTTTATAAACCTCTCCCTGGGCTTTAACAACCATGGAATCACTTTCACTGTGAGGTTTAATATCCTGTTTAAAAATCCAAATATGATTCACATATTGCATCCTCAGTATTTCTAAAACAAAACAATCTGCTTGGACTTAAAAAAATTACTTTTCTCTAAAACACTTAAAAACATGCTATCTGATATCTGGAAATCAGACTCACTTAAGCACATGCAATAATACTGCTTCAAGCTCATTTTCCTGCCATTTTTAAGAAGAAAAATTAATAACACTGTTAAACTAATTTTATTTAAGAAAGAGGTACTAATGGTATTCAAATGCATCAACAGTCTGGCCTTTAAAAAGTTTTTTTTTAAGTCAAGATCAAATGGTAGCAGAGGTGCCATTACTGGCACTCAATACTTTTTCAGAGACCTGAGCCTATAACTGCTTTTAAAGACATGAAAACCTTCATTCTTTCTCCCCTGATATATCCAAAGAAAACTTCATATCTGATATCTTAGAGGATACTCAGAAATTTATAATAAGGATAGAAAGCCTCACTCTAGGAATTAGCGAACTAAAATGGACTGGAATGGGTGAATTTAACTCAGATGACCATTATATCTACTACTGTGGGCAGGAATCCCTTAGAAGAAATGGAGTAACCATCATAGTCAACAAAAGAGTCCAAAATGCAGTACTTGGATGCAATCTCAAAAATGACAGAATGATCTCTATTCGTTTCCAAGGCAAACCATTCAATATCACGGTAATCCAAGCCTATGCCCCAACCAGTAACGCTCAAGAAGCTGAAGTTGAACAGTTCTATGAAGACCTACAAGACCTTTTAGAACTAACACCCAAAAAAGATTTCCTTTTCATTATAGGGGACTGGAATGCAAAAGTAGGAAGTCAAGAAATACCTGGAGTAACACGCAAATTTGGCCTTGGAGTACAGAATGAAGCAGGGCAAAGGCTCGTAGAGTTTTGCCAAAAGAATGCACTGGTCATAGCAAACACCCTCTTCCAACAAAACAAGAGAAGACTCTACACGTGGACATCACCAGATGGTCAGCACCAAAATCAGACTGATTATATTCTTTGCAGCCAAAGATGGAGAAGCTCTACACAGTCAGCAAAAACATGACTGGGAGCTGACTGTGGCTCAGATCATGGACTCCTTATTGCCAAATTCAGACTTAAACTGAAGAAGGAAGGGATAACCACTAGACCATTCAGGTATGACCTAAATCAAATCCCTTATGACTATACAGTGGAAGTGAGAAATAGATTTAAGGGACTAGATCTGATAGAGAGCCTGATGAACTACGGACAGAGGTTCGTGACATTGTACAGGAGACAGGAATCAAGACAATCCCCATGGAAAAGAAATGTAAAAAGGCAAAATGGCTGTCTGAGGAGGCCTTACAATAGCTGTGAAATGAAGAAAAGCTAAAAGCAAAGGAGAAAAGGAAAGATATTCCCATTTGAATGCAGAGTTCCAAAGAATAGCAAGGAGAGATTAAGAAAGCCTTCCTCAGCGATCAATGCAAAGAAATAGAGGAAAACAACAGAATGGGAAAGACTGGAGATCTCTTCAAGAAAATTAGAGATACCAAGGGAACATTTCATGCAAAAATGGGTTCAATAAAGGACAAAAATGGTATAGACCTAACAGAAGCAGAAGATATTAAGAAGAGGTGGCAAGAATACACAGAAGAATTGTACAAAAAAGATCTTCACGACCCAGATAATCACAGTGGCGTGATCACTCACCTAGAGCCAGACATCCTGGAATGTGAAGTCAAGTGGGGCTTAGAAAGCATCACTACGAACAAAGCTAGTGGATGTGATGGAATTCCAGTGGAGCTATTTCAAATCCTAAAAGATGCTGCTGTGAAAGTGCTGCACTCAATATGCCAGCAAATTTGGATAACTCAGCAGTGGCCATAGGACTGGAAAAGGTCAGTTTTCATTCCAATCCCTAAGAAAGGCAATCCCAAAGAATGCTCAAACTACTGCACAATTGCACTCATCTCACATGCTAGTAAAGTAATGCTCAAAATTCTCCAAGCCAGGCTTCACCAATATGTGAACTGTGAACTTCCAGATGTTCAAGCTGGTTTTAGAAAAGGCAGAGGAATCAGAGATCAAATTGCCAATAACTGCTGGATCACTGAAAAAGCAAGAGAGTTCCAGAAAAACATCTATTTCTGCTTTATTGACTACACTAAAGCCTTCGACTGTGTGGATCACAATAAACTGTGGAAAATTCTGAAGGAGATGGGAATACCAGACCACCTGACCTGCCTCTTGAGAAACCTGGATGCAGGTCAGGAAGCAACAGTTAGAACTGGACATGGAACAACAGACTGGTTCCAAATAGGAAAAGAAGTACATCAAGACTGTATATTGTCACCCTGCTTATTTAACTTATATGCAGAATACATCATGAGAAACGCTGGTCTGGAAGAAGCACAAGCTGGAATCAAGATTGTCAGGAGAAATATCAATAACCTCAGATAAGCAGATGACACCACCCTTATCGCAGAAAGTGAAGAGGAACTAAAAAGCCTCTTGATGAAAGTGAAAAAAGAGAGTGAAAAAGTTGGCTTAAAGTTTAACATTCAGAAAACTAAGATCATGGCATCTGGTCCTATCACTTCATGGCAAATAGATGGGGAGACAGTGGAAACAGTGTCAGACTTTATTTTTTTGGGATCCACAATCACTGCAGATGGTGACTGCAGCCATGAAATTAAAAGATGCTTACTCCTTGGAAGGAAAGTTATGACCAACCTAGATAGCATATTAAAAAGCAGAGACATTACTTTGCCAACAAAGGTCCATCTAGTCAAGGCTATGGTTTTTCCAGTGGTCATGTATGGATGTGAGAGTTGGACTATAAAGAAAGCTGAGCACCGAAGAATTGATGCTTTTGAACTGTGGTGTTGGAGAAGACTCTTGAGAGTCCCTTGGACTGCAAGGAGATCCAACCAGTCCATCCTCAAGGAGGTAAGTCCTGGGTGTTCATTGGAAAGACTGATGCTGAAGCTGAAACTCCAATACTTTGGCCATCTCATGCAAAGAGTTGACTCATTGGAAAAGACCCTGATGCTGGGAGGGATTGGGGGCAGGAGGAGAAGGGGACGACAGAGGATGAGATGGCTGGATGGCATCACCGACTCGATGGGCATGAGTATGAGTAAACTCTGGGAGTTGGTGATGGACAGGGAGGCCTGGCGTGCTGTGATTCATGGGGTCGCAAAGAGTCGGACACGACTGAGCGACTGAACTGAACTGAACTGACTGAATGGTGCCACATAAAAGGTGCTTTTGTTGTTTCTGTTGTTAATCCAGATGCACATAAACAATCAGATAAATAAGCAAGCAAAAATTTCCCAGAAAATTCATTTTAAACTATTTTAAGTTGTTTCATGAAACTCTTAGTTCAGATCTTGGCATCTTCATAGTCATTTGAGTTCTAGCACCCCTGAGCTGAAAACAGCAAGAGAATGAAGACTTGGATATCATACTAGAAGAATGAAATACTGATAATAACAATAAAAATATAACTACCATATGATCCAGCAATCCCACTCCTAACTTAAGTATTTATCTGGAGGAAACAAAAACACTGATTAAAAAAGACATATGACCTCTAAGTTCATTGCAGAACTTCTCACAACAGCCAAAGTTGGAAGCAACCCAAGTGCCATCATAGATGAATGGATAAAGGAGGTATGGTAGATATTATACACTGGAATATTACTCAGCCATAAAAAAGAATTAAATCTTGTCATTTGCAATAATGCAGATGAACCTAGAGGGTATTACACTAAGTGAAACAATTCAGACAGAGGTAAACACCATATCATTTCACTTATATGTGGTATCTAAAAATCAAAACAAATGAACAAACAAAACAGAAAAAGAGTTAGATACAGAGGACTCACCAGAGGGGAGAGAAGTAAAGGGAAGAAATCAATAAGGGAAATTAAGAGGTACAAACTTCCAGTTGTGAAATAAATGAGTCATGGTGATGAAATATACAGCAGCGGGGGGGGGGGGGGAATACAGCCAATAACCATGGAATATTTTTGTACAGTGACATATCATAGCTAAACTTATTACATGATCATGTTGTGCAATGATAACATTGTAGGTCAATTATACCTCAAAAACAAACAAACTCATGAAAAATAGATTATATGTGTGATTACTAGAAGTGGGGGTGGGGGTTACGGGGGGTAGGTGGAGGAGGTGGAGATGGCTGGAGTGGGCACTGGATGAAGGCATCAAAAGGTGCAAACTCCTTTAACAAGTTACAAGATCAATGAGTACTAGGGAGGTATAACATTGTAAATACAATTAACACTGTTTTATGTTACACATGAAAGTTGTTAAGAGAGTAAATCCTAAGAGTTCTCATCAGAAGTAAGTTTTTTTTTCTCTCTTTCTTTAATTTTGTATTCATATGAGATGACAGAAGTTCACTAAACTTCTATGGTAATAATTTGATGATGTGTGCAATAATAATTTGCTATATACCTTAAGCTTACACAGTTCTTGTTTAGTTGCTAAGTCATGCCTGACTCTACTGCAACCCCATGGACTGTAGCCCGCCAGGCTTCTCTGTCCATAGGATTTTCCAAGCAAGAATACTGGAGTGGGTTACCACTTCCTTCTCCAGGGGACCTTCCCAACTCAACAAGATCAAATTAGTGTCTCCTGCATTGCATCTCCTGCATTGCAGGTGGATTCTTTACCACTGAGTCACAGGTGTTTCAATTATATCTCACTAAAACTGGAAGGGGAAAAAAAAAGAAAAACAAGTTTTTAAAAATTTGTACCTTTTATACTTATAAATTATATTTCATTAAAGCATTTTAGCATTAAAAATAATACCAATGCATTGCATTTATATCATACTTTTACTTCTAAGAATTCTTTCCCAAGATTCAGCACATATAATCATACTAAACCTCCAACAGAGATAACAAACTTAGATCCCAGAAGCCATGTGCCCAAGTATATGTGGCCAGCTAGCAGCAAGATTAGAATCAAAGCCCAGATCTCGCTGCTTCAAAAAAATATTTTCCATTATACCAAATATAGAACAACCAATCAATCTCTCCCCACCTTTCCCTCATTTTGCTTTGCATTTCTTAATAGAGTCATTGGTTTTTACTTAACATAACATTTCAGGATCTTTAGACCTTTAAGTTTTCAACTTTAAAAATTTATTGATCAGCCCAATATCAATTTACTCTTTATTCAAAGTTAACCTTACTGGAAGAAGGGCAATCCAAAGCAAATAAAGATGTTCTGCAGTCACTTTTCTTTTTTCTCTTTTAATTCTCTATTGAAGGGCAAACTGAGTGCTTCTCTCAACTAGCAACAGTTTCTTCCCCTTCATTTATTGGGCCAGGCCTTTTCCAGAAAATAGTAGAATCGGTTTCATTTTTAGGTTTCCACAGAAAACCTCTCAAATATCTCAGGGAGCACAAGATGCATGCACCAAGGCTCAAATGAAATCAAATATTTCAGATTATAAGACTTGAATATAAAGCTCAAGAACACATTATTAAAGTCTCTTAATACTTTACCAAAAAGCCCTGATAAAACTAGCAAAGGAATAATTTTTCCTGAAGCCTCAACCACTGAAAAGCACCAGATTTCTTCCTTTCATTCACATATTTGCTCATTCATTCAACATGAAATTCACTATTGCCAGCAGTGTTCTAGGCCTTGGGGATTCAGTGATTAACAAAACAGGTTTCTGCCTTGTGATGCTTTCATTCTAGAGAAAGCGAGACAGGCAACAAATCCATAGCAAATAATTATCTAATACTGTTACGCACAGTGAAAAAATGAAACAAGGTAATGGAGAACAGAGTGGAAGCAGGGAAACCAGTTGGAACAAGTGACTTGTGATAGCCGACACTGATGAAAAAATAGGTTTGCGTGTATGCCAAGTTGCTTCAGCTGTGTTCAACACTACAATGCCATGAACAGTAGCTGGCCAGGCTCCTCCGACTATAGGATGCTCCAGGCAGGGTTGCCATACCCTCCTCCAGGGGATCTTCCCAAACTAGGGATTGAATCCACATCTCCTGCGTCTCCTGCATTGGCAGGCGGATTCTTTACCACTAACGCCACCTGGGAAGCCCAGGTTTTGCAGGCACTGATGGATTTGATGTCAAAAACTCAGCCTCTGGCCTCTGGGTCTCTTAGAGACAGAGTTTTGGGTGATGGTGGAAAAGAATAGTTCTATTGCTTTTCCAGGCAAAGGGGGACACAGTGGGCTCCTGCTTTTGCAAACCGTGTGTCCCAACCTGGGAGAACTGGGTGAGGAGTTCTATAGCGATGGTTCAAGAGCAGAGCTGCTGATAAGATCAGGGTGTGTGCAGGGCTGCACTATTTTAATCTGGTCCCACGTGGTCTCCTTTTGATGAACTTCTCTGGTTCCTTCAATCTGGAACGAAGAATACTAACACTTTTCATTTGCTGGGGTTTTTTTAGTTTAAAGGCACAAAGACGCTGTTTTGCGTGTCTTGCAAGGTGGGACCAGGGCCCTGCCCCAAGGCTTCACTATTGTTTCTTGACTGCTCCTCCTTTGTCTCCACATCCCCCTCTCTTCCCTGATTAGCAGCTGTTTGGACCTGCCCTTTGGAACTCAGGGAAGGTCATGGAGGCTGGAGTCTATTCCTAACAAACAAGAAATGGGGACACCGATAGGTTTCCATGCCCAGGAACCCCACAGGTCCGGCTCAGTTTCAATATCAAGCTTGAGAAAGAGACAAACAAGATTATTTCAAGATTTTGCTTGAGTAAATAAGTGGCTAATGATGCCATTAGCTAAGATGGAAAAGACCTTGAGAGAAACAAGATAGGCGTAGGGCCAGCAAGGCTCCTCTTTACTGTGAAGTCAAGTTTGAGATATCATCAAAATGGATGTGAAGAAGGAGGAGAGGGGAGGGGAAGAGGAAGAAGAGAAAGCAGGGGGAAGGGGAGCAGGAGGGGGGAGGAGAGAAGTAAGTGAAGGGTGAGGAGGAAGAGAGAACAGTTGGATATACAAGTCTGAACCTCAGGGGAGAAGTCAGGGCTGGAAATACAAATCTGAGAATCATCAGAATTCAGAGAGCATTTAACGTTATAGGACCAGATGAGGTCACCTCAGGACATGAGTAATCAGAAGGCATTCAAACTATGCCTTTGCCACACATTAGCCAACCTGGGCAGAGTCTTCAACCTTTCTACACCCTTTTCATGCAGGGTTGATATACCTTTGAACAGGCCAAAAAATCTGCACAGCACTACACAAATACATGTTGCTGTCAAGCTCGTAAGAAACTGAAAGACATAAAAAGGTAGAAACAGCAAAACCAGGAACAAAAATCCTGACCATAGTAATAAATTACCAGTTACCTCAGCAGAAAAAAAGGCCAGCAAATCCCCTGGAAGAAAGTACCACTGAGGAAAGTAGAAACAGGGTACCCCTAACCTCTGATCCACCAGAAAGAGAAAAGATTTTAATTAAAAATACAGCAATTGAAACTAGTACTCCAAGTTATTAACAGTGACTGTTTCCAGGGTTTGAGTTTATAGAGAATGGTTAATACCTGCAATTTTATCATGAACATGTATTAGTCCATCTAGTCAAGGCTATGGTTTTTCCAGTGGTCATGTATGGATGTGAGAGTTGGACTATAAAGAAAGCTGAGTGCTGAAGAATTGATGTTTTTGAACTGTGGTGTTGGAGAAGACTCCTGAGAGTCCCTTGGACTGCAAGGAGATCAGTCCTGGTGTTCATTGGAAGGACTGATGTTGAAGCTGAAACTCCAATACTTTGGCCACCTGATGCAAAGAGCTGACTCATTTGAAAAGACCCTGATGCTGGGGAAGATTGAGGGCAGGAGGAGAAGGGGAAGACAAAGGATGAGATGGTTGGATGGCATAACCGACTCGATGGACATGGGTTTGGGTGGACTCCGGGAGTTGGTGATGGACAGAGAGGCCTGGCGTGCTGTGGTTCATGGGATCGCAAAGAGTTGAACACTACTGAGTGATTGAACTGAACTGAACTGATGACATATACAACTAATGGGAAAAAAAATAGCAACTCATGAACTATTTTCAAAAAGCTTCCAGTATGAGACACTTCTAATAAGAAAACTGGAATTACCAAAGGACTGTTAAAATTGGTCTCAATGGTGATCCTTGCTAAACTGTAAACTAATGTGTGTTGATAAAGTAAAACAAGAATCAAATGAATACTCTTACAAGTGCTAAGGTCTTAAAACATAATTATTCAGGAAATATAAAAGATCTCTAACATTCGCCTATTATAAACATAATACTAACGAACAAGAACTTTCTTCTGATTGAACCCATCAGTATTTGTTAACTATTGGAAAGCACATTTAAACGTAGCAGACAAAATTACTGTACTACCATACAATAAGTATGGAGGAAGCAAGATTATTTTCTGATTATATTCCTGCCACGCTTTTGCTTACTTATCTGCTTACCCTATTTATGTTATAGATTTTTTTCAACTTAACCTAAAATCCATGGCTTTATTAGAACACCTCAGAGAGCTGCTATTCAGAAAAGATTTCATATAATATGTATGAAATTATAACTGCTGGGTTTATCTATACACCCAGAGAAAAGCATAATTCAAAAAGATACATGCAACCCAATGTTTACTGCAGCACTATTTACAATAGACAGGACATGGAAGCAACCTAAATGTTCATCAACAAAGGAACAGATAAAGATGCGGTACATATATATAATGGTATATTACTTAACCATAAAAAGGAACAAAACTATGCCATTCGCAGAGATGAGGATGGACCTAGAGATTGTCATACATAGTGAAGTAAGTCACCAATAGAAAAACAAACGCTGTATAATATCACTTATTTGTGAAATCTAGAAAAACTACACTGATGAAGCTATTTACCAAACAGAAAGAGAGACACAGACATAGGGAAGAAACAGAGATACCAAAGGGGAAGAGAGGGTGGAATGAATTGAGAGATTGGGACTGACATATATACACTAGTAAGTATAAAATGGGTAACTAACGAGAATCTATTATACAGCACAGGGAACTTGATGCAATACTCCGTGGTAACCTAAATGAGAAAGAAATCCAAAAAAAGAGAGATATGTGTATACATATAGCTGATTCACTGTGCTGTACAGAAACTAACACAGCAATGTAATTAACTATACTCCAATAAGAATTAATTTTTAAAATTTAGTAAAAGAAAAAAAAATCCATTTTAAAGTCACTTTCGCTTCTATTGTTCAAGCGCTCAACCATGTCCGACTGTAAATGTCACTCTAAGTTTTTAAAAATTCAGCACTAAGGGGGCCTTAAAGAAAACTGTAGTCCATGCTATTTTGAATTCAAAGGAAGACCTCTTCTAATGAAATAAACCTAAAGTCTTAGCAAGGTGAGAAATTTTCACACTCTATGTCCTTCTCTGAACATAGAGTAGAATTTCTTGGTCTCCCACATCCCTTGCTAGCACTTCTGACTGCAATTCAGGGTAGTAAGCACTAGATGGCACTGCTGATTCACAACCAGGCCGCTGATTTTCCAGGTCTTATGCTAAACTTAAGAAACTTATTAACAACATTCAAGTTCTGGAGTAATTAAAGAAATGTTAAACATATCAAAGAGGGGGGAAAACAAAACCTTTGGCCAATTTAGGATGCTCTTTACTCTAAACCTTTCCCAAATTGCTATTACTCTAAATCAAGTTCTCTAGATGAGGTTTTAAATATAAAACTTCATATAAATAACTATAAATGTAAATATTTAAATCAAATATTGGTGTACTTTCAGATGATAATTATAGTTTAAGTGGAAAGAAATAACGCTCTCCAAAGGAAAGACTCAAGTGTTCGGCTTTGCTAAAACAACTTGCCACTAACATCCTAAGAGCAGGTGGGGCAGGGAGCAAATCATGGGTTTAGCCTTTCACCTCTATGCTGTTCTCAGGATCTTTGTATAAAGGCTCCTCTGTCCACCTTGGGACTGAAGTCTCCTGGTCTTTTCACTTAAAAACTAGAAGTGTCAACATGGCCAGTGGCCCAGTCCTGCAGTGGCCGTACCAATTCTGGGCATGAAAGGGAGGGCTGATGGGCTACCTCACCCCTGCAAATGCTCTTACCTCACCCCTGCAAATGCTCTCAGCTCCTTCTGTTGTTCAGATAAACAACCAGGGCCAGGACTAGATCTTCACCAAGATAACAAAACCTTTCAAAAATCAAAAGTCTCAGGAAGTCATCTTGATGTTGAAACGTCACAACTTTTCTTTTTAAGAAAGTTACTCTTTTACAAAGAGATACAAAGTAGCTTCTGAATTTACCATCAACAAAAGTAATACAAGTGATACTGAAAATCTCTTAAACAGCAGACTCACCAGTTCATTCATTTATTCAATTAATGTGGCCATGAGCCATGAAGAGTGCTCAGAGCTAGTAATGTGTCAGGGCACAGAAGAGATGTGGGTCCCAGTCTATATATGGCCTACTATTTAGTATAGAAAATGTCAGTAAGAGGGCTTCTCTGGTGGCTCAGTGGTGAAGAATCTGCCTGCCAACGCAGGAGATGCAGGTTAGATCCCTGGGTCAGGAAGATCCCCTGGAGAAGGAAATGGCAACCCACTCCAGTATCCTTGCCTGGGGAATCCCATGGACAGAGGAGCCTGGTGGGCTTCAGTCCATAAAGTCACAAAGAGTCAGACATGACTTAGCAACTAAACAATATTAGTAATACAGAAAATTATTTCTGAATTTTTAATATCACTAACAAGCCAACAGACCCTGATATCACCTCAAATCCTTTCTGGAAGTAAGCCTGATATAAACCAATGAAAATTTAACTCACTGATCCTGGTATCACAGCAGAAAAGAACATGAATCTATAGAGAGTAAACAAATAATTTAAAAGAAAGCACTTTGGTCTCTGGTGCCCCACAGAAAGCAAACTTTGTTTCACTGCCTGGACGGTCATGTGACAGCTACGCATACTCTTCGCTTCATTTTTATGATGAAAAGCAAACAGACACTGTGGATGCATTATTAGAAAACAAACTGGATGATCTTCCTCAAATTATTACTCCTTTCCCCCCAAAGTTCCACCTCATCTCCATCTGCTTTAATAGCTTCATCTCTAGGCAAGTAAAATAATATTCTAAATAAGGACTATGAATCATCAACAAAATGATAAATTATAAATACAATTTTATCACATTAGAATAAAGGCTTCCATCTTATTTTTAATTAATTTCTACTGAAGTATAGCTAATTACACTGTTGTGTTAGTTTCCGCTGCACGGCAAAGCAAATCAGTTACACGTATACACACATCCACCCTTTTTTAGATTCTATTCCCATATAGGCCATCACAGAGCACCCTGTGCAGTGCTCTGTGCAGTAGGCTCTTACATGTTATTTGTTATATATATATTAGTGTGTATATAAAATTTCCCTTTTAGAAGGCTACTTTATCAGGAAACTCTGTCCACATTTTAACCCTAAGAGTACCCAATTCTTCAACCACCCTGACATGACGGACTGGGTTCAAGTTTCTGCCCGATACCTCACTCCCTACGTGGCCCTATATTTCTCATCTCTCAGATGGAGATGATCCCTCTGTCGTGGTGATACAACATGACTAAGGGAGGTAGGTGTGTAAAATGCTTGCAATAGCGCTTTGCACATAGTGAGGGCTTTACAAACAGCAACTGTCACACTGTCTAAACTTCAGTGAGGAATTTCATTAATGTATTCACAGCAAGAACAGAAACCAATGATGAGTAAGATTGTAAAGAGAAAAGAGCATCAGGCTCTATAAAGAAGCTTAAGTCTCCTGGTCTGGCCATGTTATATTCTAAGATATGGAAAAAACTTAGCCAATCACTGTGCCAACAGCAAGCATCTTCAAGCAATCTTAGCGAACAAGAGAAGAAACTAGCAGAAAGAAGGAGAGTCCCAATTTTCAAAATGACAGAGAATTCTAGTTATGCAGACACAACAGGACTCTAAACAGACTATTAAAATATATGGTTACTTAAAGAATACTATGGGGCCACCACTAAGGTTGACTTAGTCCAAACACCACCACTTCCTTCTTTCACAGCAGACTAATACATCTAGGAAATATGACAGATATTACATAGCAAGAAAAAGCCTTTGACAGTAGGTTTATATTATCCTTTGGATAAGAGGAAAAAATTCAAATTGAGTGGTAATACAAACAGACTCATTATCTACTAAATGAGTGCCAAATGCTATTTTTGCTGGATACATAATTTTAATCCAGAAGGAAGTGTCTCGTGACCAGTCTCTAGACTGGTCAGTCCTATTCTGGTAACCCCAGTTCACCTGGATTGGGCCACACAGCAGCCTTTAAGGTATGTCCCTTCCCCAGGAGAAGGGACTTGTCAGCTGGGCCCTTGTTCCGTCCCTGGCTCCTAGAACAGGGCCTGGCACCCTGTGGGAGTTCATTAAATACTTGTGTGAGTGAATTAAAAGTGTGTGACTAATATGAAGTTAAGGGGATTAATAAATATTCAGAATGACTTAATCAGAAACCAAAAGGTCTTCACGGAACAGAACAATGGCCCAAATTACACCTGGGTGACTGCAGCCAGAAGGAAAAGCGTTAGTCTTTGCAGTTAGGTGCCCTGTGGTTCCAATCTCCGTTCTGCCACTTGTCAGAAAGGGCAAGGCGGGCAGCGGGCAGAGAACTGAGGTGCAGTTTCAATAGAAAAAAAGAGTAAGGTCTTCAACATAAGTCCAAAACTAACCAAGTACTTAGAGAAGATGAGAGTGGCATGTAACTGGGGAAAACATTAATTCATACTACAAAAATAGATAGCTTAGCATAATCAGACGTGAGATTCTATCTGGACCACTTTTAAGAGTAAAAGAGGTCACTGTTAATTATGCACTAAGACAACAGGTGCAGACTGGGGCTGCCCTCAGCAAACCGGGACACACAATCACACTATTTACAGCACACTCCAAAAGCTCTGGACATCCGAGTTGAGGATAACTTAAACAGATCAACAGTTTGCTGTAATTGGTTTAAAAATGTTAGTTCACTAAGTGCTTACTATATGCCTGGCACTAAGTCCTTTACATATACTGACTCCTTTAAGACTCACAGAAATATTATGAAGTATCATTATCCTACTTCATAGAATAGATAATGAAGATGTAGGTGAAGAAACTGAGCCACATCAATATTCTTAAAATATTAACCTCACTCCCTCAAATTATCTGTGGATTGAGGGAAATACCAAAGTTCCCACAACTTTTTTATAGACAATAGTCAGTTGATTCTCAAATATATATAGAAATGCAAAGGACCTACAATAGCCAAAGTAAACTTGAACGAGCAGAAAATTCAGAGGACTTGTACTTCCTGATTTTAAGGCTTACAATACATCTGCAGTGCAATACCTGTTAAATGACAGCAATTGAATAGAGTATCAAGTGCAGAAACAGATCCACACAAACATGGCCACTGATCTCTAACAAAGGTGCCAAGGTTCAATGCAGGAAGGAATAGCCTTATGGGTGCTGAATCAACATGAATATAAATATATGTATATATATATATACACATATTTTTTTTTAAAAAAAAAACTTGAACTTTACCTCACATCTTTTGTAAGAATTAACTTGAAATACATCATAGATATAAACATAAGAGCCCAAACTGTAACATTTCTAGATGAAAATAAAGGAGACAAATCTCTGTGGTGTTGGGTTAGACAACAGTTTCTCAGGTAGGAAGAAAAAGAAACTGAGTCACAGAGAGGTTAAATAACTTGCTCAAGGTTACTGTTTAGCTTGCCCTAAGACTTACACTAACTGAAGAGACGGACACCAAAGCCAGTGGCCTCTGGGTATGCGCTGCACTCAGATAACCTCGGACTGCACTGAAGGGCACTGAACCAGGCAATGGACAGTCCTGCTTGCTTCTGTTTCAGTCGGACCACATCTAAGGACATTGTTGTGGTTCCAGGTTCCATGTTTTTTATACAAACTAGGCACATTAGAGTGTATTAAAGACGGCAAAGAGACATGAGATGATGATACACATGGATGAGTAAAAAGAAATACTTAGCTAAGAAAGATTTGGTAGGCCATGAGAATGGCTCAACCATATGATGATCGTAGGGAAGAAAGGTTAAACACATTTTTTTTTCTTACACACATTCTGTTCATCAGCTTTCAAACTTTTTTAGCTTTTTGAGATCTAGTTCACATATGTAGTTAATTATATAATTAAAAAAGTATGCAATCAAGACAAAAGTTTCATGAAAACTTTACTACTTGTGATACACTCTGATACTTTCTATTCTATTCCATTTCTTCTCCTCCTCCCCCTTCTCCTTCTCCTTGTTCTTCTTTCCCTGAGGGAGGAAGTAAGGGAGGAAGGCAAGGGGAAGAAAGAATAAAAAAGAGAGAGAGAACAGAAAGAGGGAGAAGAAAAATAAAAATAAGTAGAATATAAGTGTTTCCTAAGTAAATTAAAGAATTTTACCTCCCCCCCCAACTTTCCCAATGCCAACAAAAAACCTTGCATGAAGAGTGCAAGATTCCTAAATACCCTACATTTAGAAAAAAACAAGAAAAATTACATCTGAAAATTACTCTGGACTCTATAACGAGCTCTCCCGGATTTCCTTCAGATCATTCTGGATGATCAGATTGGAAGAGAAGAGCAGAGACTGCCTCAGGACTTGATGCATAAAATAGCTCTCAGCAGGTATATACACTGACAGGTATATACACTGCAACAATCTTCAAAGGTCACTTCCGGGAGACCCTGCTAACACCTTTTGATGATGCTGCCAAGAAAAGAAAGAGAGAAAGTAAGAAGAGAAATCTAAGTAACAACAAAACAGTGGAAAGGAAGACACTCATGTGAACCCCAAAGGTGCACCTGATGAAGATTAAAAATTCTATTAGACGTCACTGACCATACAACCCACGATTCCATGGGGTTATTACTAGCATAGAGTGCTGTCTCATCATGAGATACTTTATTTAAAACTTAAGAGCCACATTCATAATCGAATGCTAACACCATTGGTACATGGCTAGGGGTTGTTCTCTGAGTAAGATTGAGGTTTCCACAGGACTTCCTAAAAGAAATAAGAAAAGCCAAACTGGGGTAAATGATCTAATATTACCAAGAGCTCAGTGGATGCTTTTCACCAAATTTGATTTCCTCAGAAGGTCTCAGAGGAAAAGGGTGCATGGACCACAACAATAACAATCCAGCCACAGCTGGTTGCATTTGGTAATACAGGGAGATGGCTACTCGTGAATTAGCAAATAGAAGTAAACAAAATGATATCTTCAACTGTAAACTCCTCTTTCTGACAAAATGAGTAATTCAGTATTTATTCTCAATTAATACTATAGGTACACATATTACCAACATGTAATAGAAAGCCTTTGAAATTTACACACTCCGGTTAAGTGCTTTTGAAATGAAGTAGAAAGTTAGAGGCTTTCTGCTAAGCCCATCTGGGCATCCTAAAAACCCAAACCCTGAGTTGGACCCATTCCCACATTGCTGTAAACCACACTACAAACTCTCAAATCAGGGACAGAGTCCTCTGTGGAAAGACGAATCCAAGAAATAAACTGACACCAGACCTAACTTTGACAAGTCAATGAAGACAGAGACTTGGAAACGGAAGAAAAAGAATAAAGGTTGACATACTTCAGGTAGGCTGGAATTCAAAGCACGACGGGATCTTGGCAACACAGACCAACTGGATCAAGATGAAGCCAAGACGAGGCCCGGCAGAGTCTGGAGAAACGCATACAGTTTGGCTGCCAGGCAGATGCTTGCAAACCCAGTGTACAGTGCTCAAAGACAAAGCAAATTCACACTCGGTTCAGGCAGAGCTGGTAACAGGAGAATGAACTCAAGGATAGGGAGGGCATGACCCTGAAGTACAGACTCACAGAGCAAGACTTCTATTTCCAGCAATGTTGTGCTCTAAGTACACACACTCACACTCAAAACCTGGAACTGTTGAATAAACGTAGATAGGTTACGTTGGTACTGACATTTAGGCTATCAAGAAAGTGCTTGTTGATATGAATAAGTAGGAAGCTTGGGTTTTCACAGTCATTTGGAAGTAGATGACGAAGACTTGGCTTTGTTCAATATGAAAAAGTGCATCAGAGTCCCTGCTTACCCCTATAAGCCCTCAAATGGCTCCTTTCTCAGTAAAGAGATGACAAGGAATCTGTCTATCTCAGCATAGATGCCTGGGGCAGGGAGAGTCTCCCCGAACACAAGGATCAAATTTATATTACCTAATTGAAAGGAAGGAACACTTCCAAAGTCATTTTAGGAGGTTGGCATTACCCTGATACTAAAGCCAGGTGAAAATGTTACAAGAAAAGGAAATTACAGGCCAAGGTCCCTGATGAACATAGATGTGAATGTTCTCAACAAAATACTAGCAACCGAGTTCAAGGACACAGTAAAAGGGTCATACATCATGATCAAGTGGGATTTATCCCTGGGACACTAGGATGGTTCAACATATGCAGATCAGTAAGTGTGCTACACCATATTAACAGAATTAAGAGACTTTATTTTTTTGGTCTCCAAAATCACTGCTGAGGGTGACTGCAGCCATGAAATTAAAAGACACTTGCTCCTTGGAAGAAAAGCTACGACCAACCGAGACAGCGTATTCAACTTTGCCAACAGAGGTCCGTCTAGTCAAAGCTATGGTTCTTCTAGTAGTCATAGATGGATGTGAGAGTTGGACTGTAAAGAAAGCTGAGTGCCGAAGAATTGATGCTTTTGAACTGTGGTGTTGGAGAAGACTCTTGAGAGTCCCTTGGACTGCAAGGAGATCAAATCAGTCCATCCTAAAGGAAATCAGTCCTGAATATTCATTGGAAGGACTGATGATGAAGCTGAAACTCCAATACTTTGGCCACCTGATGAGAAGAACTGATCCACTAGAAAAGATCCTGATGCTGGGAAAGATTGAGAGCAGGACAAGAAGGGGACGACAGAGGATGAGATGGTTGGAATGGCATCACCGACTCGATGGACATGAGTTTGAGCAAGCTCCAGGAGTTGGTGATGGACAGGGAAGCCTGGTCTGCTGCAGTCCATGGTGTCATAAAGAGTCAGACATGACTAAGTGACTGAACTGAACTGACTGAAGGGTATAAATTATGTGCTTATTTCAATAGATGGAGGAAAAGTATTTGACAAAATCCATGTCCTTCTGTGATAAAACTCTCAACAAATTAGTTATAAAAGGAATACACCCCAACATAATAAAAGCCATATATGACAAGCCCACAGCTAACATCCTACTCAATGGTGAAAAGTTAAAAACCTTTTCTCTAAGGTCAGGAAAAAAATAAGTATACCCACTCTCACCACTTCTTTTCAACACAGTACTACTGTCATGGCCACAATTAGACAAGAAAAATAACCAAAAGGCATCCAAATTAGAAATTAAGAAGTAAAATTATCCTTGTTTGCAGATGAGATGATCTAATAATAAAAAGCCTAAGTCTACCCAAAAAAACCCTGTTTCAACTAAGAAATGAAATCAACAAAATAACAGGATTAAAAACCATCAAAAAAAATCATTTGTGCTTCTATACATAAAAAATGAGTTATCTAAAGGAAATTTAAAAAGCAATTACATTTGCAATAACATGAAAAATAACAAAATACTTACAAATAACTTTAACCAAGGAGGTAAATTATCTGTACACTGAAAACTATAAGACACTGATGAAAGAAATGGAAAACACACATGAATACTGGGAACCCAGTGTTCTTGGATCAGAAGAAATAATATTGTTAAAATGTCTATGCCATCCAAAGTGATCTACAAATTCAAAGCAATCCATATCAAAATTTCACTGGCATTTTTCATGGAAATAGAAAAACTATACTAAAATTAGTATGGAATCACAAAAGACCTTGAGTAGCCAAAGCAAACTTTTGAACAAATAAAGCTGGAGACATCACACATTCTGATTTCAAACTATACTACAAAGTTACAGTAACCAAAAGAGTATGTCATTAGCAAATAATAGAAAGCCCAGAAATAAACCTATGCATACATCCTTAGAAAAGGACACCAAGAACACGTAATGGTAAGGGCATGAAAGGCAGCATTCTCTTCAAAAAATGGTGCTAAGAAAACTGGATATTCACATGCAAAAGAATGACTGGACCCCTCTCATCTTACACCACTCATAAAGTTAGTGTAAAATATCAGAGACTTAAATGTGAAGCCTGAAAACATAAAACTTCTAGAAGGAAACATATAGGGAAAGCTCCTTGACGTTGCTCTTTGCAATGATTTTTGGGGGTAAGAAACCAAGAGCACAAAAGCCAAAAATAAACAAGTGGGACTACATCAAACTAAAAAAACTTCTGAACAGCAAGAGCAACAATCAATAAATTGAAACAGCAACCTACAGAAAGACAAAAAATATTTGCAAACCATATTTCTGATAAGGGGCTAATATCTAAAAACTATAAAGATCTCACACCCTTAATGACAGAAAAAAAGCAAATAATACAACAAAAATGGGTAAAGGACTGAGTAGAAATTTTTCCAAATAGCCAAAAGGCACAGGAAAAGGTGTTCAAAATCACTAATCATTCAGTTCAGTTCAGTCGCTCAGTCGTGTCCGACTCTTTGCGACCCCATGAACCGCAGCACTCCAGGCCTCCCTGTCCATTACCAACTCCCAGAGTTTAATCAAACCCATGTCCATCGAGTCAGTGATGTCATCCAGCCATCTCATCCTCTGTCATCCCCTTCTCCTCCTGCCCCCAATCCTTCCCAGCATTCGAGGGAAATGTAAATTAAGACCACAGTGAGATATCATCTCACATCTGTTTTGATAGCAATTACCAGAAAGACAAAAGTTAACCAGCATTGGTGAGAATGTAGAGAAAAGTGAACTATTACACACTATTGGTGATATAACCACTATCAAACAGGAGAGTGGTTCCTCAAAAAATTAAAAATAGAACTACTATAAGATCCAACAATAGTACTTCTAGGTATATAGCCAAAGGAAATGAAATCAGTGACTGGAAGAGATATCTGCATCCCTATAATGGCTATAGCACTATTCATAACAGCCAAGATATGGAAACCACCTAAATGCCCATCAACAGATGAATGGGTAAAGAAAATGTGGTATATCTACACAATGGAATATTAATTCAGTGATAAAAAAGGAAATCCTGCCAACTGCAGCAACATGGATGAATCTGGAAGGCATTATGCTAGACGAAATAATCTTGACAGCAGAGAAAGACAAATACTGTATGGTATTACTTATAAGTGGGACCTACACAAAACCAACCTGATTTCATAGAAACAGAATAAAATGGCAATTACTGTTACTGAATTGCAAATCCATGTGCCTGATACACAGTGAGGCCAATCAATACTAAAACATTAGAGTTTGGAACAGAGAGATTTATTACAGGTTCATACAAGGAGATGGGTGGCTCATGCCCCAATAACCCCAAGTTACTGAAAGTTGTCAGCAAACCCCTTTAAAAGCAAAAGGTGAGGGAGCAAGTGTGGTTAGTTGTTGCAAACTTCTTGGTGTCAGATCCTTTGTTCTTGAGGTCAGGTCATGGTCAGGTTAACGAAGTTCCTGTAAATCTCTACCAAAGGAAAGTTATTCTATGCCTGACAAGAAAGGGCAAGGTCCCAAGGCACAACTTTCACCCTCCAAGGTCCCAGGTCCTGGTTAAGAGGAGGCAGGTCTCAATTGGTAGCTACTTCAGGGCCAGGTTCCCACAGCCTGCCCAGCTGTCATGCCTGAGGAAGCCAGGCATCCAACCCAACTGGCCTTCAGTCTACTCAGGCCGCCCAAATGGGGGAGACCAGGCCTCACGGACTGTGACCAGGCACCAGCCACTGCTATTAGGTCACAGAGACAGATATGAGGGAGAGGTTCACCGCTGCCTCAAGGCCTGGACCAAGGCTAACGGAGGGCGTCAGTGAGGGCTCTGGAGCCCTACAGGACATAATCCCCAGCCTGTTCCCTGGGCCAGCAGCTCACCTGCTGGCCCAAGGCTGGCCCTCCTCCTTCTCTTGGACGACCCCCAGGAGAAGTCCTAAATCTGCCTCTTACCTCCCTCTCCACCTGATGACCACCACATCACTGACAGCTGGCTGAACTGCTTCTGGACTGGTCCCTCACTGACAGTTACTTGTGGGCATGACCACTGCGGCGCTGACCAATAGCTGAGCGGGACAACTAACGGTCGCTCATTGACAACTGGCTGTTTGTGGGCAGGGACCACTGAGGCACTGACCAATGGCTGAGCAAGCCTTGTTGCCTAGTAACAGGGTGCTGGACCAAGGAGGCACCCCAGTGGCTGACTGCTAAGGGCTGTGCTTGTCCTGCTCTGTTACATTACCAAGTTAGGAGGAGAAGCAAATGGGAAGATGCAGGTCAAAGGGCCAAACTTTCAGTTATTAGATAAGTCTTGAGGATCTAATAATGTACAGCAAGGTGATTATAGTTAATAACATGCCATTGTATACTTGTATGCTTGAAAGGTGCTGAGAGCAGATCTTAAGCATTCTCACCATAAGAAATAAAGAAGAATTAACTTAATACATGAAGCAATGGATATATTAATTAGCTTGATCTTGTATAATCGTTCTGCAGTGTATACATACTTGAAATCATCACCTTTTACACTTCAAATATATACATTTGTCAGTTATTTTTCAATGAAATTAGAAAACAAAACAAAAAGAATCAAATTGGTATGCTGATACTCTTTATTTGAAATATCTTTCTACCGTTAAAAAAAATTATTCTACCTATGTGTTCAGGAACCCAGAGCTGAGAAATTAAAGTGATCAAGGTTGGGAAACACATTTATAGTTCCTGTAAAAATGGAAGGTAAACACTCTCCGAAGCAATGGTTCTCAACCTTGATTGTAGAGCTTTAAAAACACTGATGCCTCACATTCAGAGAATCTGCATTCACTGGACTGGGGTTCAACCTGCCATCCTAGTTTTAAAGGCTCACTTGGTGATCCCAGTGAGTAGCAAAGATTGAGAACCACTGTTCCGGAGAGATATAGCTTCAACATGGGCCACACAAGATCCCCACCAAGCATGATTGAGAAAACAAAATTTTACAACACCCAAAGGAACTATCCACCAAGAACAGGCAGAAATAACAAAAAACAGAATTAACTCCCCAAGAACTTTAAAGATACCAGAATTATTTGTTATAGACTATATAATATTAAAATAATTAAAGATGAAAAATCAAAAAATATAAAATGGAGGAGAATACAAGGAAAAAATAAAATTCTAGAAAGGATACATTCATTGACTTTAGAAACTCAACAAGTAAGTTAAATAGCAGATTAACAGATCTGTAGAGAAAAGTGGAGGGCTTCCCTGGTGGCTCAGTGGGAAAGAATCTGCCTGCAGTGCAGGATCCGTGGGTTGATTCCTGAGTCAGGAAGATCTCCTGGAGAAGGAAATGGCAACCCACTACAGTATTAAGCCTGGAAAATCCCGTAGACAGAGGAGCCTGGTGGGCTACAGTCCGTGGGATTAAAATAAGAGTCAGCCATGACTGAGTGACTAAACAATAACAACAAAGAGAAAAGGGGAGATCTAGGAGATTGTTCTGGAGAAAATACCTAAAGTGTGGCACTAAAAGATGAATAATTGGAATCACAACAGACAAACTGAATAATGTAGATAAATAAGAAGATCAGCATGTTCCTAATTTATGTTCCAAAAGAAGAGAAAATGGAAAGGAGGAATATTTTAAAAAATAATGAATAACCTAAAATACTTCAAAAAATACAGAGACAGAGATGGAGAGAGATAACAAAGGCAATATCAATGAGCACAGTGACAAAGCAAATGATGTAAACATTAACAACAGGTGAATCTGGATAAAAGGTCTAGGATAGTTCCTTGTTACTATCTTTAGTTATACAACTTTTTTCTAAGTTTGAAACTATTTCCAAATAAAGTATATATTAAATTTTCTATGAAATTATGGCTATTTTCCAGAATTAATGGGAAGCAAAAATTAGCAAATTTGAGTTTCAAGCAGGATATGTAAAACTAAATCTATACCTTAAATACATCACACTGGAAACTATAAAATATGAAAGGCAAAGAAAGTGTTTCAAAAGTTATCAGAGAAAACATAAATTACCTATAAAGAGCAAATCAAAGCCACAATGAGACGTTGTCTCACACCTGTTAGAATGGTCATTATTGAAAAGACAAAGAATAGCAAGTGTTGGAGAGAATATGAAGAAAAGGGAAGCCTACAGTATTGGTGGGACTATAAATTGGTGAAGCCACTACAGAAAACAGTATGCAGGTCCCTCAAAGAACTAGAACTATCGTATAACTCAGCTATTCCATTCTGGGTATCTATATCTAAAGAGCACAAAAAAAAAACTAACTTAAAAAGGTATATGCACCCCTATGTTCAGTGCAGATTTATATACAATAGCCAGGATATGGGAACAAGCTAAATATCTATCAATGAATAAATGGATAAAGAAGATGTAGCATATATACACATTAGAATATGACTTAGCCATAAAAAAGAATGAAATTCTGCCACTTGTGACATGAATGGACCTTGAAGGTATTATACTAAGTGAAATAAGTCAAATATGATTTCAATTCTATGTGAAATCCAAAAAACCAAAACAAATGAACAAAATAAAATAAAAACAAACTCATAGATACAAGTTCAGATTAGTGGTTACCAGAGGGGAAGGAGCTTGGGGGGTGGAAGAAATGGGTGAAAGATATCAACTGTGAATGGTAATGGATAGTAAATAGACTTGTGATAGTGATCATTTCATAGTGTCTATATAGATGTTGAGTTACAATGCTATATACCTAAACTTATACAACAATCAAAACAATATTTTAAAGACAAAAAATATATCGATAATGAAACAACAATTAGACTCAATAGGCTTCTCAACAGTAACTGCTTGGAGCATTTTCAGAGCTCACCTTATCCTCTACTGAGCCTAAGATCATAGTATTTTTTATCAGCTGCCACATACGCCTTCCTAACTGAAGGAGAAGACTGAACTGAGCGGAGCACTATCAGTGACTTCATTTGGAAGGGACCGGGACAGCAGCAGATGAAAGCAGTGATAAGTATCACATTTCTTGATATTATGGTGCCCTTGGAAATTCACTGGGCATTAACTATCCAAATGAAGTAACAGAAGTACTACAGAATCTTATTTGCTATTCATTCCCTTCTCATCAAATGACAAGCTTAAAAGAAACTCGTTTTTCTATGGGACTTCCCTGATAGTCCAGTGGTTAAGAATCCTCCTTGCAGCACAGGGGACTCAGGTTCAATCCCTGGTCCAGGAACTAATATCCCACGTGCCGTGGAGCAGCTAAGCACGTGCGCTGCAACTACTGAGCCGACACACTCTGGAGCTTGTGTGCCACTTCTAGAGGGTCCAAGTGGCGCAAGAAGAGGCTCCACACGATGCAAGAGAGATCCTGTGTGCTACCACTAAGACCTTACACAGCCAAATAAACAAATAATTTTTTTTTTTAAAAAAAAGGAACTTGTCTTCCTAAACTGATAATGTTAAGCATTTCCTTTCACTGACAATATCTAGTGCTGGCAAGCATGTGGCACAACTGGAATGCTCATATGTTGCCAGTGGGAATATCAGGTAACAAACCACTCTGGAAAACAGTTTGGCAGTTCTTAGAAATTTGAGATGCATTTGTCATACAAACTGGCAATTCCACTTTTAAGTATCTGTCCAAAAGAAGGAAGCACATGTCCACACGAAGACTTGGACATGTATGTTCATAGAAACTTTTTTCATAATCATCCAAAACTAGAAACAATACAAATGTTCATCAACAGATAAATGAATTATATAGTATAGTTATACAATGGAGTATTACTTGGTATTAAAAAGGAACAAACTACTGATATACATAATCATGAGGGTGAATCTCAAAAACATCATGCTAAGGAATAAGCAAAAAGCCCAGAGTTCATGCTTCATGAGTCCATTTATGTGACACTTTGGAAAAAAATTAATCTCGTCTACAGTAATGGCAAAGAAATGATACTTCCCTAGAGCCATGCAGGAGGGTGGTTGATGGGAAAGGGAGGGACATGGGGGAAATTTGGGACTGATGGAAATGTTCTCCATTTTTAGTGTAATGATGGTAACATGAGTACATACATTTGTCAAAACTCATAAAACTGTACACTCGAGATGGGTGCATTATATGTAAATTACACCTCAATAAAGCTGATTTTAAAAATTTCTTTCCTCTTGCCAAAAACGTTTTCAGCTGTTTTCCCACACATACTTATCATTTTCTCATGACATGCTCTTCCTACACTTTCTTCTCTTTGTTGACTTTATCATTGTCTCACTTTGGAAATATGGTTTTTCCCTATCTTAAGGCTAGGTCATTAAATTGAGATTATTTTCTTTTTGCTCTAAAAAGTAGGATATGATGGAGAGATTGTGGTATTAAGAGAAGAATTTTAGAGTGCTCAAATCCCCGATTTACCGATTATTAGCTATATTATTTTAAGCATCAGTTAAACACTCTGAAATAGATAACTAGTGGGAAGCTGCCGTATAACACAGGGAGCCCAGCCTGGCACTCTATAACTTAAGTAGGTGGGATATGGGTGGGAAGGTGGTTCAAGAGGGAGGGGATATATATATATAATTATAACTGATTCGAGTTGATGTACGGCAGAGGCCACCATAGCACTCTAAAGAAATTATCCTCCAGTAAAATTTTTAAAAAATTGCACTGCAAAAAAAAAGAAAATCTTACTATGAAAAGTCAAACTCAACAATGTGTTTAGTGACATAATAAAAATTATAAATTACATAAAAGCTAATGCATTCCATTTGAGAGTATTCTCTTTATGTGATAATATGGAAGTTGATCACAAACAACTGTAATGGTATACTAGGTACACTGGTTATCTAGGAAAAAAGTTCTGTAGAGAATGTCTGCACATTGAAGAAACTCAAGAGTTACTAATAGAAAAGAAACATGTTTGGGCTCAGTTTTGTAAAGATATGTATTAGACAGCCAGACTTGCCTATTTTTCTGAAATGTATTTGTCAAGTTAATAATCTTAATATTTCCAAACAAGGAAGAAATGCACCATATTTTCCAGTAGTAGATGACTGAAAAGTCAATATAAACATTAGAAGCATAAAAGGACAGTTTTCGCAGATTATGTCATGTTTCATAATTTAACAACTATTATCCATACAGAAGGTAATGATTTTTATATTGCTCATCTGCTCAAAGTGATTACCAAACACCTGACAGAATTGATAGAATGCTTAAAATTTTTATACTCCATCAAGATCCATGCATAGGAAATTCATGGAACCAGAAACCATTCGTTGAAAGGTAGTTTAAATTTAATATTATTTTACAGGGCTTCCCTGGTGGCTCGGACGGTAAAGAATATGCCTGCCACGCAGGAGACCCAGGTTTGATCCCTGGGTCAAGAAGACCTCCTGGAGGAGGAAATGCAACTCACCCCAATATTCCTGCCTGGGAAATCCCATGGCCAGAGGAGCCTGACAGGCTACAGTCCCTGGGGCCGTAAAGAGTCAGACACGACTGAGCAAATAACACTTTCACTTTTCACTTTTACAGGATAAATTGTTGGAACTGGCCACTGATGAAGCATTGACAATGAATTTTTAAAATATTACATCACTTGCTTTGTTTTTAAAAAGCATTAAAGATGAGTATCTTTAGAGCTTCACTGGAGGCTCAGTGGGAAAGAATCCACCTGCCAATCAAGGGACATGGGTTCAGTCCCCGTCCAGAAAGATCCCACAGGCCGCGGAGCAACCAAGCCCATGCATCGAAACTGCTGAGCGAGTGCTCTAAAGCCCAGAGGGCGCAACTCCTGGGCCCACGTGCCGCAGCTACTGAAGCCCACACACCCCAGAACCAGGCTCCACAGCAGGAGAAGCCACCACGATGAAAAGTTCACACACCGCAACTAGAGAGCAGCCCCCACTCACCCAACTAGGGAGGAGCCCACCCAGCAAGGAAGACCCAGCACAGCCAAAAATAAAATAAGTAAATAAATGTTTTTTAAAAGTGAGTATCTTCAGGTGGTGAAACTGCTTTAAAATCTCTTCCTTTATTCCTATTAGTATTCCTATTAAAACAAACATTGAGTTTGAGCAAGCTGTTCAACCTAGATGGGATAAAGTAACAAGCAAGAAGCAAGTTGGTCACAGTGAAAACCTTTTAAATGGATATACATAGTGGAAATAAAATGGACATGTATAAGACATTGAATATAGAGATTCACTATATCCTTCATAAATGTTTTAATACAATTGTAAGATACAGTAATAGCAATTCTCTATATTAACCATCTATATACATTAATCATCTATACATATACTTTCAATAAACAACATATGTAGTTTTGGTAACTCTTTTTTTCTTTTTCTTCTGTGTGATGATTGTTCTGTTTATATTTACACAGACACATAGACCAACTACGTGTAAACAGACTAGAAAGCCCATAAACAAATCACACAAACACAATCAAATGATCCTGAGGACTTCCCTGGTGGTCTAGGGGTTAAGACTTGCACTCCCAATTCAAGGGGTACAGGTTCAATCCCTGGTCAGGGAACTAAGATTCCACATGCCACATGGCGTGGCCAATAAAAAAGTGATCTTTGACAAGGATGCCCAAGATTTTACAATGGGAAGGAGATAATCTCTTCAACAAATAATGTTAGGAAAACTGAATATCTACAAGTAAAAGAATGAAATTGGACCCTTAAACCATACACATACACACATACAAAACCTTCAAAAGAGATTGAAGAAGTGAAATGAAGTGAAGTCGCTCAGTCGTGTCCGACTCTTTGCGACCCCATGGACCGTAGTCTACCAGGTTCCTCCATCCAAGGGATTATCAAGGCAAGAATACTGGAATGGATTGCCATTTCCTTCTCCAAATAGATTATAAAGACTTAAATTTAAAGCCCGAAACTATAAAATCTCTAGAAGGAAAAGCTTTATGACATTAGTCTTGGCAATAATTTCTTGGATATGACATCACAAGCTCAGGCAAAAATAGCAAAAAGAGACAAGTGTTCTGTTTATAATTATTAAAACATAATTTTAAAATCTGTATATGTTGATCTTGTTATATATGTTGAACTACATATTTTTAAAATAATCTTCTGATTTCAATGTTTTTTGTTCATTTTTAATACAATAATTTTCATCAAATTTTACAAAATTATTAGTGTATGATGATTTGGTAACTTAAGTTGAACCTTCCTCACAGTTTGAAACCTTTTTCAGAGCTTCTGTATAGACTCTATAAATAAAGGGGCTTTATTTATTTACCAACTGATAGCTCAGTTGGTAAAAAAAATCCACCTGGATTGGGAAGATCTCCTGGAGAAGGGATAGACTACCTACTCCAGTAATTTCTGGGCCTCCCTTGTGGCTCAGCTGGTAAAGAATCCACCTGCAATGCAGGAGACCTGGGTTCAACCTCCGGGTTGGGAAGATCCCCTGGAGAAGGGAAAGGCTACCCACTCCAGTATAATGCCTGAAGGGAAAGGCTACCCACTCCAGTATAATGCTTAAATTTAACGCCTGAAACTATAAAATCTCTAGAAGGAACAGCTTCATGACATTAGTCTTGGCAGTAATATCTTGGATATGACATCAAAAGCTTAGGCAAAAATAGCTTACAGACTCTAGGAGTAAAGACAGTGCTTCATCCTGCACTTTTCCTCAGTTTAAGTTTTAGGAGTGACCTTTGATTCTGAAAGTTTGTTGATGTTTATCTAAGATAATGGGGAAAACAACATGGAGGAATTCTGAGGAAAAAAAAGTGTGGTTTTACAAGGACCTACTGTATAGCAAATGGGCTTCCCCAGTGGTTCAGCGATAAAGAATCCTCCTGCATTGCAGGAGATGCAGACCCCTGGAGTAGGAAATGGCAACCCACTCCTGTATTCTTGCCTGGAAAATCCCATAGGCAGTGGATACAGTCCATGGAGCCGCAGTCAGACACTAGGCGCATGCGCGCCCACACTATGCTGTACGGCTGAAACTAACACGTTATTAATCAACTATATAAAATTAAAAGTCTCCAACGTGGTGGGGGCGGGGCGGGAAACTGCTGGGACGCGCGCACACACTGTGTTTTTAGCGGACTAACCGTGGGGCCCGCAGAGTTTCCTGCTCTTAGGACTGTGCTGCCACCCTCTGGCCATTCTTCTTACGACCCCAAGCGAGAAGACGCAGCCTTTGCTGTACAGGTATGTGTGTGCCAGGGTGCTAAGTCGCTTTTGTCGTGTCCGACTCTTTGCGACTCTGTGGACCGTAGCTCAGCCCGCCAGGCTCCTCCATCTGCGCTATTCTCCGGGCAAGAGTACTGCAGAGGGTTGCCATGCCCTCCTCCAGGGGATTTTCCTGACCCAGGGGCCAAACCCGCGTCTCTCTGTCTCCTGCATTGGCAGGCGGGTTCTTTACAACTAGCGCCGCCTGAGAAGCCATATACACACATATATATAGCTCAGTCGAGTCCAGTTCTTTGTGACCCCGTGGACTATAGCCTGCCAGGCTCCTCTGTCCATGGATTTCACCAGGCAAGAATACTGGAGTGGGTTGCCATTCCCTTCTCCAGGGTATCTTCCCAACCCAGGGATTGAACCAGGGTCTCCTTCATTGCAGGCAGGTTCTTTACCATCTGAGCCACCAGGGAAACCCATATATGTGTATGTATAAATATATACAAATATATATATGTGATACACACACACACACACACACACATATATATATGTATATCCCTTTCCTCTCAACCCTAACATTTCTCTCATCCCATCTAATTCTGTAGTGAACTTCATTAAATCTACTGAATACTCTGCTCTTGTTTATTTCGTGATTACTCTTTTTCTTCAGTTTCTTTTTTAAGTAGTTTTAAGTAGTCTGTTACTGCTATATGAATGTGGGCATTATTATTCAGTGTCAACCAAACTGCAATGAAAGCAATGAATTAATTCAGCACAGTACATTCAAATAAAAGTAAAATATTTTAGCAATAAAATAGAGATTACTTTACTTCTTGCCATCCAAAGAAAAATGTCACCTTATAAGCAGCAGCTAGCAATACATAAGCCAATTTGGATACATCCCAAACTGGGATGCCGGGATACAGGTTAGAAACAAATCTTTGTTTACAACTAAACTAAGTAAAAGCATATTATTACATATATCAATGTAGAAGAATTCGGCCTCTGTAAGTGTTTTCATCATAATTTCATATTACTTTATATAGATAATATATCGCATAACTCATCCGACTAAAGATGAAACATGGCAAGCTAACAAAGACAGAAAAAAGAAGTCTATCTGGGAATCTAGATGTTTCTACAACCTTCCTTCCCTCCTGTAAATCTCAACTCAGCAATAATAATTGTGAGCAGAAACCCTATGATCAAGGTTTTTGTTTCTCTGTGATTAAATTCGGTTTTAAAAGTCGTTCTGTGCAATCTAAATGAAGTTTTGCAAAGTCAATCTCCTTTAGAGTTTTCCAAACAGGTATTTTAAAAACTGTAACTTAAAAATGGTGACTCATGCGAAGAACAAAATTGGATACTTATATCATAGTATTAACAAAAATCAACTCACAATGGATTAAAGACTTAATGTGTGAAAGCTTAAACTGTAAAACTACTAGAAGAAAACATAGGGGGAAAGCTTCTTGACATTAATCTTGGCTGTAATTTTCTGTATGTGACACCAAAAATGCAGGCATCAAAAATACAAATAGACAAGTGGACCTGTATCAAACTAAAAAGCTGCTGCACAACAAAAGAAACTCAGGGTGAAAAAACAACCTACAGGACAGCAAGAAATATTTGCAAACAACATATCTGATAAGGAGTTAATGTCCAAAATGTATAAGGAACTCATACAACTTGACAGCAAAAGCAAAAACAAAACATTCTGACTTAAAACAAGGAGGGAGGGAGGGCAAAAGACCCGAAGAGACATTTCTCAAAAGACATACAAGTGATCAACACATGTAGGAAAAGGTGCTCAAACATTATTCATCATCACAGAAATGCAAATCAAAACCACAGTGAGATATCACCTCACCCTTGTTAGGATGGCATTATCAAAATGGCAAAAGATAACAAGTGTTGGTGAAAATGGGGAAAAGAGAAACATCATCTACTGTTGATAGGAATGTAATCTGATATAGCCATTATAAGAAGGCAGTACAGTGGTTCCTCAAAAAATTAAAAATAGAACTACTATATGATCCAACAATCCCACCTCTGGATATTTATCCAAAAGTATCAGAGTCAGAACTTCAAAGAGATATTTGTACTCCCTTATATTCATTGCAGAATTATTCACAACAGTGATGATATGGAAATAACCTAAAAGTCCATCGACAAATGAATGGTTAAAGAATGTGGTATATATATGCAATGGAATATTATTCAGCCTTTAAAAAGGAAACCCTGCCATCTGCAACAACATGGATGAATCTGGAGGGGATTATGTTAAAAGAAATGAACCAAATACAGAAAGACAATCACTGCACGATCTCTTACACATGTGAGATGACTGATGTGTTAATATGCTTTATTGTTATGATTATTTCACAATGTACAAGAACATCAAAAAATCAAGTTATATATACTAAACATACACAACTTTGTCAGTTCCACCTCACTAGAGCTGTCTTAAAAACTGTCTGCCTAACTGGGATTGCCTATTTCTCAAATTACCCTAAAATGCAATTAGTAAACATATTAGTGGATAGAGGCTCATTTTTAAGGTAATATTTTAAATGGACTATCACTTATTGAGGTCAAATAAAAGGTAAACTTAGAGTATCAACTTTGGGTTTTATATTTACCAGTTCATTGAGTTACGCGGTGAAAACAGAGGCAAGAATTTGGGATAGAAAGGCAAGACCAGTGGCCAATGATGTGGAAGGAATGGGACTCAATAGAGTGAACAAGCACCAGCGAAAGAAAATCTCACTGAAAATTAGCCAGCTGAGGAGGGAATGAACACACTTGAGGCCCATGAATGGCACAGAGATCAACATAAAATATTCAAGCTGGAAGGAGCCCTCAAGAGGAGAAGGGAAAGGACTGTTGCTGTTGTGGAGACTGGAAGCTTAACCATGAAAAACAGATCCGAGTGGTGATGCTGCTTGTACGAAGCCTTCTGGGTGCTTCCATCATCCCTGCTAGTTATTTTTAGCGTAGTATACATACATATATTTTACCTGGAGAAGGAAAATGGCAACCTACTCCAGTATTCTTGCCTGGAAAAGTCCATGGACCTCTGTCCTGGACTGAGCCTGGCGGGCTGCAGTCCATGGGGTTACTGAGCATGTGTGCACGAGGGTGGAGGGAGATGGGTTGGTAGCAATAAAGTGGTAGAACTAAAAAAAAAAAAAAAAAAAAACAAACATATATTTTAGCATAGTATACATGCTTTGGTTACCTGATATGAAGAACTGACTCACAGGAAAAGACCCTGATGCTGGGAAAGACTGAAGGCTGAAGAAGAAGGGAATGACTGAGGATGAGATGGTTGGATGGCATCACCGACTCAACAGACATGAATTTGAGCAAACTCCAGGAGTTGCTGATGGACAGGGAAGCCTGGTGTGCTGCAGTCCATGGGGTCGCAAAGAGTCGGACACGACTGAGCGGCTGAAGTGATACATGCTTAAGGACTTTGGGTGGCAACGAATGGAAATACATGACAGTGATCACCACGCAGTCTTTCAAGTGGGCTGAGGAAGAGGAGAGTGCGAATAATGAGGGTGAGCACAATGAGTCATTACTGTCAACACGTGTAGTGTCCTAGGAGACGGTGTGGAGATGGAGGGGCTGGAGGGGAAGGAAGGAGAGCGACGAGATGCTCTTCCAGCTGATCCGGGGCAAAGCTGATCTTAACACTAGAGGCAACCACAAGCATATCAATAGCAAGAATATCCCAGGGAATGTGTAAGAGAAGGGAAACTGCTAGCACGTAGTAACCCAGGTTTGACAAAAGTATAGAGCTCCTCCCCGCACCAGGGGCTGCGGGGCTTTTAGTAGAAAGCGCCTCCCTTTGGGGAAGTCAAGTCTCTGCTCCATTCGCAGGGGCCTCCCTCTCACAGAAGGGAGAGCCTCCCAAGGAGGGGCCCTGGCACCAACACAGGTAATGAAACCAATAGATCTTGTCCACATCCCAAGCCTGGCTCTTATTTTAGATCAGAACAAAGGCTCTGAGCTCAGAACTTGATTCTCACAGCCAGAGAGAGAAAAAAAAACCCAACATGTTCACTTAAACAGTAAGATATTACGCTTTTATCCAGAATGGAATATGCATTCATGTATATTTTCATCTTCGGAACAGGTGGTTTGAAATGCAAATAAAGTAATAAGTGTCAGAGCCGTATCCTAGCAGTAGCTACTTTGCAAACGTTACCATGGCACCAATTCAACAGTGTTCTTAGACGCAGCCACACCTCGGCAAGGCCTTTCACTCGGGACAGCCCAGTTCAAAGGAACTAAGGGACGCAAACCACAAAGAGTTCTGAACCGATACAGGAGGTGAATCTTAACAACACAGTTGCCCTCTGAAACAGCTACTTGAAACAGGGCATGAGACTTGAAGGGGGAAAGAGGAAATGGACCAACTCCTAGAACACCTGGAATGTAATCCAAGCGTGGAGACAAAATGATGGTAATTATAACTGCTAACACTTGTTTTTAGCTGCTAACAGATTGCACACAGATTGGGAAGGGCAGACTCCATTTTCCAACTACTCCGGTGCAAACTGTGCTCTACCAGTACTCACTAAATCCTGGCTGAGTGACGAGAAAGCAGACTGTCCTCATGTATGGCTAACTGGTGTTAAACTCAGGAAGGCGGTCCTCCCATAGCCACAGCCCAGGGGGCCACTAGAAAGGAGTGGAGACCGGGAGCTGGGTTCTGCAGCTCTCTACTCCCCACCGCCAGTAGATCTGCTCAGCTGAGGGCGGCATGCATTTATTTCTCAAGTGCGGACAAAGCAGAAGGAAGAGAACTGGGTGGTAGGGACACAGGATGGTGGGGAAACAAGTCTCAGCCAACCCGGCCCGTGAACCAATCGAGGTTCCTGAGGTAGCCCGGGGGCTAAACAGGGCAGGTCTCAACCTGGTTAGGGGAAAATGAAAGGCCAGATACCAAAGGTTAACACAACAAGACGGCCTGTGGTCAGTGGCAAATTGCTGATACAAACCAGAAATTCTGTAAGAGTTCAAAGCGGGCGGGAATTCTTTCCTGCTTCCCCTTCAGATAAGGGTGATTAAAGATCTTCTGAAAAAGTGAAGACATGTCAATAGGGAGAAGGCAATGGCAACCCACTCCAGTACTCTTGCCTGGAAAATCCCATGGATGGAGAAGCCTGGTAGGCTGCAGTCCGTGGGATCACTAAGAGTCAGACACGACTGAGTGACTTCACTTTAACTTTTCACTTTCATGCATTGGAGAAGGAAATGGCAGCCCACTCAGTGTTCTTGCCTGGAGAATCCCAGGGGTGAGGGAGCCTGGTGGGCTGCGGTCTATGGGGTCACACAGAGTCGGACACGACTGAAGTGACTTAGCAGCAGCAGCCAAGAGGGAGCCACAGTTGGTCGGCCCTGAAAGCCATCAGCAAGAATGAGACTCCAAAACTCCCATCGTTATCTATAAAAGCCACTAGTCCTCAAGATCCCCTTTAAGACAGTAATGATGCATCATTCGTGGCTAAGATAGCCTAGAGGAGGGATGCAAAGGAAGGATGCTTAGAAAAGCAATCAGGACTTTCCATATCACCTTTATCTTGAAAACCCAAAGACTTCTCCTTACAAGAAGGGTAATTCTGGGACTATTACATACAGTTATCTTCACACTCCCTTCCCCGTCAAAAAAGTAAAAGCAGAAAAGGGCCTCTTGGTACTGCTTCCATAATGTTTTAGACAAATCAATCTGTAAATTTTCTGTGGGTGAGCTGACATTGTAATTTGAGTTATAACCTGGATATTGGGTGTACCACCCAACGGCAGACCACACTCAGGAGACAATATTCAAAAGAAAGTGAGACTTTGGGCTTGGTTTCGGCAAGTTTTGATATTCAGAGAGGTCCAGTCTCGTATGTAAGGCTGAGAGAGGTGCAGATCCAAGGAGAAAACAATGCTGAGGGTCGAGCAGGAGATGGTGTCAGGTTCTAGGTGATTGGTCCATTGCCAAGGGTTAATCAGGAGGAGAGTCAGGATCCCAGGGAAAACCTACGCAGGGTGTAAGAAGCCTTGGAGCAGGAAAATGGCACCAAGATGGCACTAAGGAGCCATCCGAGGCAAACAGCCAATCCTGTGGACCACGTTGATGTGTCAGAGGTCAGGAGAAATCTGGAATTTGATGTGTGTGTAGTGCCCAGAGTCAGTGCAGAGATACCAGCCATTAGGTTAATGGCGACATGAGTAAAGTCACATCCCATCAACAGCTGGACTGACGCTCCTAAAGTGTTTTCTGCCCAGGAAAGGACTAGTAAAGGACCTCTGCAGGTTTCAGCCTGGAGATCAGGCCGTATCAAACACAGCAATGACTGAGGGGGCCTGGGTTGAGAAGACAGAAGTTGATCAAAGTGCGTCTATAGGAGAGGCTGTCATAAATACTTCTGAAGTGGTAAATTAAATTTTGAAAAGTGACAAATTAATTTTGTTGCAATGGTCAGTTTGTCCCTTTTAAATTTTCTGCTTTATCCATTGTCCTGCCTGGACAAAGTGGTAAATGTAAAAACCATACATAGTAGAAGAAAATATGGGGAATACTTAAATTCCTCTTTTCTAAATACACTAGTTAAAAAAATCATAACATTAATTAGACCACATAAAATGTAAAATTTGGTTCAATTAAAAATACCACCAGCATAATTAAAAGGCTGTATAAAGCAGGTAAAATATTAACAAGAAATATGACAGTTAATGCTCTTGATACATAAGGAGTTACTGTAAATCCATTAGAAAAACCTCAAACAAAAAGTGGTAAAGAATCATACATCTAAAAAAAAAAAAAAAAAGAATCATACATCTTTCACAGAAGAATAAGTACTACAGATCAATAAGTATATAAAAAGGTATTACCTTTTCACCAGGAATTGAAAAGGTACAAAATACAACCATAAAGAGATACTGATGTTCACTTCTTAAACTGACAAAGGGCATATTAATAAACAAAACTGGGAGAGTTTCTTTTGTAGAAACATGTAATAGTTGCAAAATAAATTACTTTAAAATGCTTCTATAACTATAATACCCTTCGTTGCTGCATGAGAACAATAATACTGAAGGAATATTTTTGTAAAGGAAAAATCATTACTTAAAATTTCAACTTTGAGGGCTTAACATTCAAGAAATTATTTATTTGCAATATTCTGAAGGATCATCTTTGCTCTCCAGAACTCTAAAGTTTCCAAAATTCTCTAACAAGGCCCACCTACTAGAAATAAAACTCTCAAATGTCAATGAATGAGGGTCCATGACCCATAGAATACTCAAGCATTCCTTCTCCAAGAAGTCTCTGCCATTAAATAAAATAGATTCCAAGGTCCTAGTCTCTGCCAAAGGATAACCACCTCCTACTTATTGCCAATGATTTGAAGAAATAACTGCTTTTACATGCAAGCACACTCAAAATATCCATACAGTATATTAGATACTTTCATAGTCAGAAAAGAAACAAAAGAGAACAATATTATGAACAAAATGCAAAACCCTTGCTTATGTCTTTGGACTCTCATAAACCAGAACCAACTGGACAACCTGGCAGATTCACACTATTACTACTGAGCTAATGTGTTAGTTCAGTTCAGTGTATAACTCTTTGTGACCCCATGAACTGCAGCATGCCAGGCCTCCCTGTCCATCACCAACTCCCGTAGTTCACCCAAACTCATGACCATTGAGTCGGTGATGCCATCCAACCATCTCATCCTATGTCGTTCCCTTCTCCTCCCCTCTTCAATCTTTCCCAGAATCAGGGTCTTTTCAAATGAGTCAGCTCTTCACATTAGGTGGCCAACATATTAGAGTTTCAGCTTCAGCATCAGTCCTTCCAATAAACACTCAGGACTGATCTCCTTTAGGATGGACTGCTTGGATCTCCTTGCAGTCCAAGGGACTCTCAAGAGTCTTCTCCAACACCACAGTTCAAAAGCATCTATTCTATGGCACTCAGTTTTCTTTATAGTCCAACCCTCACATCCATACATGACTCCTGGAAAAACCATAGCCTTGACTATTGTCAGCAAAATAATGACTCTGCTTTTTAATATGCTATCTAGGTTGGTCATAACTTTCCTTCCAAGGAGTGAGCATCTTTTAATTTCAAGGCTGCAGTCACCATCTGCAGTGATTTTGGAGCCCCCAAAAATAAAGTTTGCCACTGCTTCCACTGTTTCCCCATCTAATGGCCATGAAGTGATGGGACTGGATGCCATGATCTTAGTTTTCTGAATGTTGAGCTTTAAGCCAACTTTTCTACTCTCCTCTTTCATCAAGAGGCTCTTTAGTTCTTCTTACTTTCTGCCATAAGGGTGGTGTCATCTGCATATCTGAGGTTATTGATATTTCTCCTGGCAATCTTGATTCCAGCTTGTGCTTCATGCAGCCCAGTGTTTCTCATGATGTACTCTGTGTATAAGTTAAATAAGCAGGGTGACAATATACAACCTTGACATACTCCTTTCCCTATTTGGAACCAGTCTGTTGTTCCATGTCCAGTTCTAACTGTTGCTTCCTGACCTACATACAGATTTCTCAAGAGGCAGGTCAGGTGGTCTGGTATTCTGATCTCTTTAAGAATTTTTCACAGTTTACTGTGATCCACACAGTCAAAGGTTTTAGAGTAATCAATAAGGCAGATGTTTTTCTGGAACTCTCTTGCTTTTTCGATGATCCATCAGATGTTGGCAATTTGATCTCTGGTTCCTCTGCCTTTTCTAAAACCAGCTTGAACATCTGGAAGTGCACAGTTCAACGTATTGTTGAAGCCTGGCTTGGAGAATTTTGAGCATTACTTTGCTGGTGTGTGAGATGAGTGCAATTGTGCGGTAGTTTGAACATTCTTTGGCATTACCTTTCTTTGGGATCGGAATGAAAACTGACCTTTTCCAGTCCTGTGGCCACTGCTGAGTTTTCCAAATTTGCTGGCATATTGAGTGCAGCACTCTCACAGCAGCATCTTTTAGGATTTGAAATAGCTCAACTGGAATGTCATCACCTCCACTAGTTTTGTTCGTAGTGATGCTTTCTAAGGCCCATTTGACTTCACATTCCAGGATGTCTGGCTCTAGGTGAGTGACCACACCACTGTGATTATCTGGGTCATGAAGATCTTTTTTGTACAGTTCTTCTGTGTATTCCTGCCACCTCTTCTTAATACCTTCTGCTTCTGTTAGGTCCATACCATTTCTGTTCTTTATTGAGCCCATCTTTGCATGAAATGTTCCCTTGGTATCTCTAATTTTCTTGAAGAGATCTCTAGTCTTTCCCATTTTGTTCTTTTTCTCTATTTCTTTGCACTGATCACTGAGGAAGGCTTTCTTATCTCTCCTTGCTATTCTTTGGAACTCTGCATTCAAATGGGTACCTCTTTCCTTTTCTCCTTTGCTTTTTGCTTCTCTTCTTTTCACAGCTATTTGTAAGGCCTCCTCAGACAGTCATTTTGCTTTTTTGCATTTCTTTTTTTTTGGCGATGGTCTTGATCCCTGTCTCCTGTACAATGTTATGAATCTCTGTCCATGGTTCATCATGCACTGTCTATCAGATCTAATCCCTTGAATCTATTTCTCACTTCCACTGTATTATCGTTAAGAGATTTGATTTAGGTCATACCTGAATGGTCTAGTAGTTTTCCCTACTTTCTTCAATTTAAGTCTGAATTTGGCAATAAAGAGTTCATGATCTGAGCCACAGTCAGCTCCCAGTCATGTTTTTGTAGACTGTATAGAGCTTCTCCATCTTTGGCTGCAAAGAATATAATTAGTCTGGTTTTGGTGTTGACCATCTGGTGATGTCCATGTGTAGAGTCTTCTCTTGTTTTGTTGGAAGAGAGTGTTTGCTATGACCAGTGCATTCTCTTGGCGAAACTCTATGAGCCTTTGCCCTGCTTCATTCTGTATTCCAAGGCCAAATTTACCAGGTGTTTCTTGACTTCCTATTTTTGCATTCCAGGTGGGAGGGGGGATCGGGATGGGGAATACATGTAAATCCATGGCTGATTCATGTCAATGTATGACAAAAACCACTACAATAATGTAAAGTAATTAGCCTCCAACTAATAAAAATAAATGAAAAAAAAAAAAAGAAAAGGACATCTTTTTTAGGCGTTAGTTCTAAAAGGTCTTGTAGGTCTTCATAGAACTGTTCAACTTCAGCTTCTTCAGCATTACTGGTCGGGGCATAGACTTGGATTACCATGATATTGAATGGTTTGCTTTGGAAACAGAGATCATTCTGTCATTTTTGAGATTGCATCCAAGTACTGCATTTCGGACTCTTTTGTTGACTATGATGGCTACTCCATTTCTTCTAAGGGATTCTTGCCCACAGTAGTAGATATAATGGTCATCTGAGTTAAATTCACCCATTCCAGTCCATTTTAGTTCGCTGATTCCTAAAATGTTGACACTCTTGCCATCTCTAATATGTATGGAGTCCCTAGTGTGTGTCAGGCATATAATAAAGCATTTTTTATTTATTCCATCATTCAATCCACAAGATAATCTTGCAAGGCAGGTTCTATTTTTATCCTCATTTCACAAAAAAAAGAAAAAAAAGCAGCAGCAGCTATGGCTCCCAGATGTTCTGTAACTTGCCAAAAGTAACAAAGCTGGTAACTGGCAAAGCCCAGATTTGAAATAAGGTAGTCTGTTTCTTGAAGAGTTGACTCATTGGAAAAGCCCCTGATGCTGGGAGGGATTGGGGGCAGGAGGGGAAGGGGATGACAGAGGATGAGATAGCTGGATGGCATCACCAACTCAATGGACATGAGTTTGAGTAAACTCCGGGAGTTGGTGATGGACAGGGAGGCCTGGCGTGCTCCATGTGATTCACGGGGTCTCGAGGAGTTGGACACGACTGAGAGACTGAACTGAACTGAACTGAGTCTGTTTCTATAACTTTCACTGTTAACCCATTTGTTTTTCTGCCTCAGAATCTATCAAACAGGTAAAGGTGTTCTTATGTCTTTCTCTTCTGTCTCCTCCCCCAGCATTTGTCTAATTCTCAGGATTAGTATCTTGACTTTTCACTACTGATATACAATGAATCACTATCTTTTAGAGTCAAAGATGCTACTATGGTTATTGTGCTACTTCCTCTGAAGAAAAGTATGGCTCGGCAAATTAAAGTGTTGTCTTTCATTTTTCCTGCATGGTTTTATATGTCATTTCTCTTCCTTGTTTAGGGTTGCAGCTAGAAGACAATAAAACTAATGATGGAGCCCTTATATGAGGAATACCTGGCCAGTCATGGAACGATAGTAAAACCTTATTACTGGCTGAGTTTCTCTCTCGATTGCTCTAATTGTCCTTACCATATTCGGACGGGTGAAGAAGCAAGAGTTCCTTACACAGAATTTTATCAGATTTTTGGATTCCCTTATGGGCCAACATATCCTCCCACGAAACACCTCACGTTCTATGAGCTAAAAACTTCTTCTGGAAGCCTGGGGCAAAAGGGTCATGCCAGCAGCTGCACTGGAAATGATACCCACCCAGAATCAATGTTATTTGAGGTGAACGGTTACCTTGACTCTGCCATACACAATAATGACCGCATCAGGCATGTTATTCTGTACTCCAGTAACTCTCCTTGCAATGAAGCTAACCACTGCTGCATCAGCAAAATGTATAACTTCCTGGCAAAGTATCCAGACATCACTCTTAGTATTTACTTTTCTCAGCTCTATCACATGGAGGCTGAATTTCCTGCCTCGGCGTGGAACCGCGAAGCTCTCCGGAGCCTGGCCAGTTTATGGCCACAGGTCACTTTGAGCCCAATAAGTGGTGGGATGTGGCATTATCTCCTCAGCAACTTTGTGAGTGGTGTCCAGGGAGCGACTGTTTTCCAGCCCATTTTAACCGGAAGAGCTCTGGCGGACAGGCACAACGCACATGAAATCAATGCCATAACAGGGGTGAAGCCGTATTTCACCGATGTTCTTCTCCAGGCAAAAGAGAATCCGAACATAAAAGCTCAGGCAGCTTTGGAGGGCTACCCCTTAAACAATGTCTTTCCCAGGCAGTCTTTTCAAGTGCCAAGCGGACAGCTGCAACCCAATCTGACCCTAGACCCCAGGGTTCCTGTCGTATTCATGCTGGTGCCTTACAGAGACCTACCACCAATCCATGTAGGACCAAGTCCACATAAACCTAGGAATATCATAAGGCATTTAAATATGCCTCAAATATCATTCCAGGAAACCGGTGATCTCAGAAAGCCTCCCATTGGCATGCCAGTGAAGAGAGCAGAAATCACAGGACAGTTTACAAGTAGCAAAGAAGCAGATGAAAAGAAGAAGAAAAGGAAAAACTAAAATTTGCATTTCGACAACTGGTCAGGAGACCAAACTACTACCAGAGGACTTTATTAGATAGGCAGCAGAAATCTGGAAACTTTCTCTCTTAGGTCTGATTCAAGACGGAGATAAACTGACACACTCAAAGCAAAACATGAATTATTTATTATTTCAACTATTACAAGGCTACACTATTTTTAGCATAATCCAAGATCTTTCCATAAGCAACTTGATCTCTCTCCTTTAGTTTGAAAGTGACAGTATCAAAATGGACTCATTAGTAACTTGCTAATATTCTGATGTGGATAAGAAAATTCATTATTATACACTACCCACATCATCTTTCCACTGAAAAAGACCATGGACTAAATAGCTTCCTAAATTGGTTTTGGTATAAAAAATTTACTGCAAAATTGGAAAACAGCCTGAGTTACTGACATTAAGTGCTGCTTGCAAAAGCAAACCAGTGATTTTCCATTAATTGTTAACCATGGACAGAAGATTTTAGGCAGCTCATTTCCTTTTTTATCTAAAGTGGTTCAAAATAGTTTGTGGGGAGAAAAGTTCTTTTGCTAGTTGATTAGCTATAGCCACCAAAATTGATTTTTGAAACCAGTCACCTGCTCAGTTTGATCTTTCTTTCCAGAGCAGATGATAAAGGTGGGATAATACATGAGAGTCTCCAAAAGGCCTTCCATCACACACCACATAAAATCCAAGCCACTCTTACGGACTTTCAAGATTCCTCCTCTACCTTCCTGCCACCCTGTCGCATCAGCAAGAGTATCAGTTCCTGCACTGTCTCTCCCCTTTGGTTTTCCCTTAGGGTTTAGCACAGTATTCAGACAAAAGGTGGAGAGGAAGTCTGTGAATCTACGTTTTCAGTAACTTAACCAATTGCCACTCCCCAACATTCCTTTTCCATTCCACCCAGGCGCCTGCTTAGCCATACTGCAATGAATATCTTTCTTTTGTTAGGATCCATTCTCCCTTTTTCTGATATAAATTGCATATCAGAATTTGTTTTACTTTCCCTTTTCTCACCCCTTCTCTTAAAATCTTGTTCCAAACACACTTCTGAGAAATGCTCTTGACTAATCCTCTGAGCATGTACATTAAAGTACCTTGTTTATGTTTAATTGTATTTGCTGCCTCACTTCCCTCTTAGAAATGCATTACAAGAAAAATGTGCATTCATTTGTAACTTACTACTCAATATGTTCTTAACATGTGTAAAAATTAAATCTAATCTAGTAAGACAGTTTTGCCATTGGAAGAAAAAACTTAAAGCACCCCATGCAGGAGGAGAAAGGGAAAGTGGAAGTAAGGGGAGAAAGAAAAGAAAACAAAAATGTTTAGAATAGAAATCTCTATTGTGATTAAAATAAACACAAAATTTTAAAAGGAATTTGTACTGTTAACCTGAAATTTTTAATAGATTTATTAGAATATAATTATATTGTAGGTGTACAGTAATTATTATTCAAAGGGGTACTGTTGAAGTTTATTATTAGATCATGAATTCATATGTCTACAGTTTGGGATGTAGAGTTAAAAAAAAAAAGATCCCAGCACATGAGAAATTCAGGAGCTCTGATCATTATAAAAGTAGATAGAGCAGGTAGGTGACTCAGCTAACAACATCAGCAAGTCTGAAGGACCTGGGGACCCAGTTCTGAAACTTCCTGCCTTGTGGGCTCCTCCAAAAAAAAAAAAATAGATTCAATTAATTACTATGAAAGCTGCCTCCAAAGTGGTCAAGAAGACTAAAGCATCAGTCGGGATACAAAGGGTCCAGTTAGGAACAGAGTGAAATCTATAATGGATTTCTATTTCAAATATGAGCCTGGCTATCACAGTATGTAACAAAGGGGAAAATGCTGCCATAGAAAAGAAAGGAGCACTTGACAGTTAAGTTTTTGTACTTGTTAGATAAGACTAGGGGGTAGAAAGAAAAATGTTACTGACAGATCATGAGTCCAGGCCAACAGAGTCAAGCTTTAGAGAAGGAACTGTTAAGACTGCATAAGGGAGACTCTTGAGAGTCCCTTGGACAGCAAGCAGATCAAACCAGTCAGTCCCAGAGGAAATCAGCCACCAAATGTTCATTGGAAGGACTGGTGCTGAAGCTGAAGCTCCAATACTTTGGCCATCTGATGCAAAGAATCAATTCATTGGAAAAGACCCTGTTGCTGGGAAAGATTGAGGGCAAGAGGAGAAGGAGGTGGCTGAGGATGAGATGGTTGGATGGCGTCACTGACTCAATGAACATGAGTTTGAGCAAACTCAGGGAGATGGTGGAGGACAGGGAAGCCTGGCGTGCTATAGTCCATCAGGTCACAAAGAGTTGGACACAACTTAGCGACAGAACAACAACAACAAAGACATATGGCCCTAGGCAAGTAGTCTCTATTTCCTCATCTGTAAAACAAGAGATGGGCGAGCTCATCTTTAAAGTTCCCCGGGAGCTCTTTTTGTTCTATGAGGGCACATATCAGAGCAATAGTTCCATGCAGTGAGCTTTTAGTGTGATGATCAAGTCTTCCTGCTCACCACACAATGGATTCTTGTTTGTGGATAGTAGATCGGAATGCTCCACCTTTCCTCAGCAAACTGGCAAAGGTGGTAGCAAAGAATTATAACTGCCACCCCATCTCTGGTAATCCCAATAAGGAAAATTCAAGCCAATGAATTAAAGGAGCTAGTGGTGTGGTGATCTAAGCAAGGCAGGGGAGTAGATCCCAAGAAACTGATGAGAGTCAGGCTGGAGGGTGGGTGGGAGGTGCAGGAAGGGGAGGGGAGCATTTCCTCCGTGAATTGAACACGGTTGAGGGCTTGAGTCTCACCATTGCAGGCTCAACCATGTACTCAGTCATTACAGAGAAAATGGATTTATAAATTAGGGGCAAACCTAGATTAACAAAACTTCCAAGATTTACATATATAAAAGCAGAAAGCTAATTGATTTCTAGTGAGATTTACAATGGATATTCAACCAGCTATCCAAGCTTTGCAGCCTATATAGCCTCTTCATGTATATAAGCTACATGAGAAGCCAAACTATAATCACAAGGTGTATTAGAGGAATTCACAATGTGATTCAAATATCTAGTGCTGTCAGACTTTGCTTACCAGGGAAAGACATCTACCACTTGGAATGAAATGATGGGAAATGCACAAGGACATCTGCCCCATGGACAGACCTTAGGTGGGTCAAGGCTATGAGAGAAAACATAAACCTCTATAACCAATTCTTATCACAACTAGTATTGATGTTCTATAGATGTTAATATTTCATCAGGCTACAATCTAATACTGCTAGCCTGGGAGCAATAATACCTCTTTAAAATGCTATTAGATATCTTTTCTTGATTCATAGTGCATACAATCTAAAAAGTATAACTTACAGAATGGAACGTTATTTATTTCCAAAGGTTTTAAGGAAAGCCACGTGGTAACCTGTACTAATTAAAAAATAATATTATTAAAGGGAACCCTCTTACACTGTTGGTGGGAATGCAAACTAGTACAGCCACTATGGAGAACAGTGTGGAGATTCCTTAAAAAACTGGAAATAGAACTGCCATATGACCCAGCAATCCCACTGCTGGGCATACACACCAAGGAAACCAGAATTGAAAGAGACACATGTACCCCAGTGTTCATCGCAGCACTGTTTACAATAGCTTGGACATGGAAGAAACCTAGATGTCCATCAGCAGATGAATGGATAAGAAAGCTGTGGTACATATACACCATGGAATATTACTCAGCCATTAAAAAGAATTCACTTGAATCAGTTCTAATGAGGTGGATGAAACTGTAGCCTATTTTACAGAGTGAAGTAAGCCAGAAAGAAAAACACCAATACAGTATACTAACGCATATATATGGAATTTAGAAAGATGGTAACGATAACCCTATATGCGACACAGCAAAAGAGACACAGATGTATACAACAGTTTTTTGGACTCTGTGGGAGAGGGCGAGGTGGGATGATATGGGAGAAAGTCATTGAAACATGTATATTATAATATGTGAAATAGATCTCTAGTCCAGGTTCGATGCATGAGACAGGGTGCTCGGCGCTCGTGCACTGGGATGACCCAGAGGGATGGGATGGGGAGGGAGGTGGGAGGGGGGTTCAGGATGGGGAACACATGTACACCCATGGCAGATCCATGTCAATGTATGGCAAAACCACTACAATATTGTAAAGTAATTAGCTTCCAATTTTAAAAATAAAAATATTATTATTACTACTTAACATTTACTAAGAGCTATATGTCAGGCACTTTTCTAAATACTTAATTAACTCATTTAATCTTCCCAATGATCCTATGAGGTAGCTAATATTATAGTACCTATTTTACAGACAAGGAAAACTTAAGTAAATGCTCAAATAGTAAAGGTTGAGCTGAGAGTCAAACCTAGAATATCTAGCTCCAGAACCCATGTTCTTATCTACTATGCTTTAATGCCTCTCAAAATAAAAACAATGTGGATGCACCATAAAGGCTGGAAAAATTAGTATCTATTTAGTACCGGTCCTACGGCTTTCCTGTATCCTGCTCAAAGTAGTGCACCAATGGGCATCCTCTAGACTCTGGGAGCTAGGTAGGCTGGGTGGGCTAGGGTGGAGAACTTCTCTAGGTTCTAGACCCCAGAGTTTGGTATTCTCCCCACCCCCATTCCTTGTTATCCAGGACCTCTTAACAAATGTTAAGTCCTGAGATTATCTTACCTTGGATGTCCTTGATTCTCAGGAATGTATCAAATCAAAGGCCTGAGGCTGCAGAACATTGTTTTAATACCCTTTTGAATTAAGTAGAACTGGTTTTATATGTATATATATATACATACACACACACACACATATATACACGATCTAGTGATTTCAGTTCTGGGTATAAACGCAAAAGAATTGAAAACTGGGTCTCAGAAAAAAAGAAAAAATACATGACACACATATTCAAAGCACTGTTATTCACATTAGTCAAAAGGTGAAAGAAGGACTTCACTGGTGGTAAAGTGGATAAGAATCTATCTGTCAATTCAGGGCATACAGGTTAGATCCCTGGTCTAGGAAGATTCCAGGTGCCTCGGAACAACTAAGCCCGTATGCCACAATTACTGAAGCCCGTGTGCCTAGAGCCTGTGCTCTACAAGAGAAGCCACCACAAAAAGAAGCCCATGCACCGCGATGAAGGGTAGCTCCTGCTTGCTGCAACGAGAGAAAGCCTGAGCGCAGCAACGAAGATCTGGTGCAACCAAAAATAAATACATAAATTTTTTTTTAAAGGTGGAAGTAACACAAGTGTCCATCAGCAGATGAATGAATGAAGTGTGCTGTATACATATAATGTAATATTATTCAGCCATAAAAAGGAAGGCTATTCTGACACATACTACAACATAAAACAAATCTTGAGGACATCAAGCTAAGTGAAATAAGCCAATCACAAAAAGAAAAATGTTGCATTATTCCGATTATGTGGCATACCTAGAGTCATCAAATTTACCACCTTAAAAAGTAAGAGGATGGTTGCCAGGGGCTAGAAAAAGGGTGGAATGAAGAAACATTGTTTAGAAGATTCTCAGTTTTGCAAGATGAAAAGAGGTCTAGAGATGGATAGTAGTGATGGTTATATAACAGTAGGAATGTACTTAATACTACTTTATGGTATACTTGAAAATGGTTAAGATGGTAAATTGCATGTTATATGTATTTTGCCACAATTTTTAAAAAATTAAGTGGAATTACAATTGACATCTACTGATCTCTCCATATACAAAAAAAAAAAAAAAGGTCATCTTTTGTACTTGTACAGACTAAATATTAGGTAACAGTCTCTATGTCTAGTCTCAAAATACTGAGATAAGCTAGTGAAGGCTCACAGGAATATCTGAAAACCAAATATCTTTCAAAAAATTCATTATAATAACAGGTTTTTTTAAAGTTCACAATTTGTGGTAGTTCATTTCAAACTACTGTGTGGGTTTCTTTAGACTCTTGATACTTAACTACATCCTTATTTTTAGCACAAAGGTAAGTAGTAGAAGGAGAATTAAGACTTACTGAAAGTAGACCTAATTCCCATATCTATCTGCCATTTGCTAGCTGAGCATAACTGGCTGAGTTACAAAACCTCTCTGAGCCTTAAGTTTCTTCATCTATAATATGGGAACACTAACTCCTAGGCCCTAGATTAAATAATATAAGTAAAGAGCTTATTGACCAGGTATAAGTAAAGAGCTTATTTACCAGGTGTCTAAAACATAGTAAACACTCATTAAGTCATTGTTATTGTTCATAAAATATTAACACAATAAGAATAGGCAGTAGAAACAGATAGAAATTGTAGAATCTTTCAAATTGTATCAGCCCTCCAAGCGTGAGATAGCGACTTTCTACACGAAATAAAGATATGCTACTAGAATTTGTGACAATCAGGTTGCAGAGGAAAAGAAAACTATGCTGACTGATTTTAATATTTTGCTTAAATAGTTAATAGTAGCAATGAGAAAAGCAGTACGTCTGTGGTCATGGAAGACATTAAAATAACTGTACGAAAATATCTCATGGAACTTCTTGCCAATAAATTGCCAATCTAAATGAAATGCATGATTTACTAAGAAAATGAAAACCAAACAAGTCAATAACCACAGAACATAAAACTGAGCAAGCCCAAATAATTTTGCAAGTACATTCTACAACTTTCAAAGAAAAAAACAGCATGGTAATTTTCTATTATTCAAACTATTCCAGAGCATAGAAAAAATGGTGAAATCTTCTCAAATCACCTAACAAAGCTAGACTAATCCTAATATCAAAAGTGGATAAAGGTAACACAAAGAAATTAAACTGTGGACCAATCTTACACATAGAGACCCTGAAATCACGTTAAAAACATATATATAAACAAACTAAATCTAACAAGTAATTAAAACAGTAATGAAATAGTTTATTCTTGAAATATGTTAGGTTGGTGCAAACACAATGGCAGTTTCAGACCATGAATTTTAAATCATTATAACTAGGCTCAAACATATCTTTATTAATCAAAATAGGAACCATTACAATCAATACATTTTTGCAATGAGAAATAAGTTTGCTTATTCCTGTAGCATAAAATCTGTACTTTGGGATTTAATGAACTCTTGAAAAGCATGTTCTGCCTCCTGCTGGGTGGGGAAGCACTTTCCCTGCAAAGTTGTGAAGATGCTTGAAGAAGCGGTAATCTGTTGGCAAGAGGTCAGGTGAATATGGCGGGTGAGGCAAAACTTCGCAGCCCAACTTTTGAAGCACTGGCTGTGCAACATGTCTTCAGGCATTGTCACAGAGAAGAACTGGGCCCTTTCTGTTGACCAGTGCCAGCTGCAGGCACTGCAGTTTTCAGTGCAACTCATCAATTTGCTGAGCATACTTTTCAAATGTAATGGTTTTGCCAGGATTCAGAAAGCTTTAGTGGATCAGACGAGCAGCAGACCACCAAATAGTGACCATTACATTTTGGTGCAAATTTGGCTCTGGGAAGTGCTTTGGAGCTTCTTCTCAGTCCAACCACTGAGTCACTGCAGATTGTCATATAAAATCCACTTTTTGTCACATGTCACAGTCTGATCAAGAAATGGTTTGCTGTTGTTGCGTAGACTAAGAGGAGACAACCCTTGGAAACGATTTTTTTGACTTTCAGTCAGCTCAGGAGGCACCCACTATCAAGCCTTTTCACCTTTCCAATTTGCTTCTAATGCCAAACGACTGTAGAATGACCAGGGTTCAGTTCTTCAGCAACTTCTCGAGTAGTTGAAAGAGGATCAGCTTCAATGATGCTCTCGGTTCGTTGCTGTCAACTTCTGATGACCAGCCACCATGCTCATCTTCAAGGTTCTCATCTCCTTTGCAAAACTTCTTGAACCACCACTGCACTGTGTGTTCATAGCAATTCATCGGCCACATGCATTGCTGATGTTGCAAGATGTCTCTGCTGCTTAACAACCCATTTTGAACTCAAATAAGAAAATGGCTCAAACTTGCTTTTTGTCTAACATTATTTCCATAGTCTAAAATAAATATAAAATAAACAGCAAGTAATAAGTCATCAGCAAAAAAACACAGAGAGAAATGCACATTAAAGTGATGCATAACATAACCACATTTAGAATGTATTCCAATATCAAACGGCAAATTTCAACAATGCAAAAACTGCAATTACTTTTGCACCAACCTAATAGGAATGATTTAGCACAGAAAAAATATAAAGGCAATTAATCATATTCATAAATTAAAAGAACAAAACCTATAAGATTTTATCATTAGATCTCTCGAAAAAGCATTTGATAATTTCAGCTGTGATTCCTAAAAATCATAAGAAAATGGAAATAAAAACTAGTGAAATAACAAAGACATTTCCATTAAAAATAGAAACAAGGAAGCCTACTATTCAGTTTTTCAACACTGATTTTGAGAGTCTAGCTAGTACAATAAGATAAGAAAAATAAAAGTAATATAAATATTGGAAAATAGGTAAATTATGATTTATCAATCAAATACTATGATTTATATTGTGACAATAAATGTGGACTTAAAACAATAGTTAGCATTAATAAAAGACCTCAGTAATGGGAAGCAATATAGAAGAAGTAAATGTTTAAACCCATGTGCATGCTCAGTCACTTCAACTGTGTCTGATTCTTTGCGACTCCATGGACTGTAGCCTGCCAGACTCCTCTGTCCATGAGATTCCCCAGGCAAAAAACTGATAGCTTTCCTTTAGATTATCAAAAAGAGGTTAAAAAAATGTTAATAGAAAGAGTCCCATTCACAAGGATGTTTAACAAATAAGGTTTAATCTTTGATTTAGCACTAAATTTTTTGCCTGAGACATGAGTACAGATTTTAAAATGTTTTTAATCTTTGAAGAATAAAAATCCTATCATAAAGTAATAGTTCACCCTACCTACTCTACCTCAGTGTGTAATCACAAGGTTATGTAAAGCTAAAATTAATCACAAAAACCTGAAGATTTGAAGGTTGGTATTTCAACACTGAACCAGCTCATTTGGATATTAAGCACAAGTGTTAAAACATAACATAATCTATGGATAAAATGCTAAAAATCTTTTTACATTGTAATAATTATGCTGTTAGAGAACAGTGGTATTAAACTATCATTACCAGAACTGAAAATTATTTAGTTTCTATTTATAATACTTTCAACATATTTGATTAACTTTGAAGTCCCTTCCACTTCAAATAAAAAAAATAGTGTACAGGATTCAATGTTTTACTTTGTAAATTAATAAATATTGACAAATGTGGGAGAAAGAAGCACAGAGCAGGCAAAGTACTTGGTTTAAAATATCTGCAAAGAGAGATCTGTTACTGGATAGTTTTATCAAAATCCTTTCTAACTAAAAAGATCCTTCATCACAGAAAATCAGAAAGAGGTATATACTACCATTGCAGCATTAATCTTGGGAAAATTCAGATTCAGTATTACTTTAGCACTGAACCAAACCAGGCTATGTGCACAATAAATAAACTGTCTTAAAACCATATGGATCCTTTATTTCAGGAATAAGCACTCACTTGAAAAGTTAAAGTAGGAAAAATAATATTACTTAAAATGAATTAAGTGCCACAATCAACAATAAAAATTTGGAATTTGCAAGTAGAAGAATGTATTTTCCAATTAAAAGATTATGAAGGATTGGTTTCTTCACATACACTTATATACACACAAAGAAATTTCTCTAAAGCTTTATATAGAGTTAACTATTAGCTAATGAAGGTGGGAAGATAATTAAAAATCTCAACCTCTAAATATAATTCCAAAATTAACTTGTCAGATTAATTCATTGGATAGAAATGTGTTGAGCACCCACTGTGGACTAGGTATTTATCATTGTGAGACAACAAAAAATACCCACTGGAAAAGTACATTTTAAACATTATATCTGAAATGTAATATGCACTATGTGACTGAGAACTAATTAATTATATTTAACACATTTAACACACAGAGCAAAATTCAAAACAATTATACCCTTGAACAACTTGAGTTTTAAAATTCCCCTCACTATTCCCTTAAGTTGATTTCCACTCTCGTGTTCTTTCCCAATTCTAAAAAAAGAGAATAAAGAAATTTCCTAAATAAGCCCTACTTATTTAGAATAGAAATGGAAGAGAAGGGATGTATTAGTTCTTGAATTCTTGTTTCCATTTGCTCTCAAATATGCTTCTAATGTTCAATTTTCTCTTCAAAGAAAATCATGATTTACAAAACCAAAAAGTACAACCATCTTTAGCATTTAAACAAGTATATTATTCAGTTCTTACTAAAGTCACCAAAGATTTAAACTCAGAAAAAAAATTTTTTTTAATCTTTATTCTAGGTTATGTAATGCCATTCACCATAGTAATGATCTGATACTTTGGTATAAGACTTTTTAAAATAAATATTGCCAACAGGTAGAAAATTTTCCTTGGCTGTCTTAAGACAGCCCTTGAGGGAGTTTTTAGCAGTGTATTGGCGCATAACTTGAGTGGTGATTTCAATAAATGTCACTTCTATCACTTAATGATAATCTTATTGAGGGTAATTCAACTGTGAAAAGAAAATGCCATGTTGCTTCTTCCTCCCAAGAAAAAGGGGTGCATTCCATTCTGGAGGTATCTACCTACCATCCAACTGTCTACCTGTCTATCTCTGCATACATATGTATATAGATACAAATTGATATAGATACAGCTATATATACACACATATGTATACATGTCCAACAAAGGTTTGACTTTGAGATCTCTCTTCCTCTTTTTTCTGATTCATTATTCTCAGTGTGACCCTCAAACTGTACTGCCTTTCACGTTTATTCATTCATCAATAAATAATTGAGTGTCTGTATCGAGTACCTTCTGCATGCTCAGTTGTATGTCAGATATAAAGGAAGATACAACATGTATGTATAACTGAATCATTTGCTGTACACCAGAAACTAACACAACATTGTAAATCAACTGTACTTCAATTCGAAAAAAGAAAAGAAATAAGACAGTCTCTGCCCTCCAGAATTTTTCTATATCTTCCAGGGGCAAGATATAACACAATATATCATTAAGCAATTTATAAAACTAGTACCAAAATCAATGGTATAGATAACATGCAAATTGCATTGATGCACAATTTTAGAGTTTCAAACACTTTCTTGTGTTTAACCCTCAGAACAATATTGTTAAGTACACATTATTAGCCCCACTTTAGCAATGAGGAACTTGACATTCAGAATTTTAAATGACCTGCCTCAATCAATAGGAAGTGGAAGGAAGAATCAAGACTCAAGCCAAGGTTTTCTGGTTCTAAACCTAGTGCTATTTTCAACTACAGCACAGGAAAACAAGGATTGAGGTATTTAACAGGGCAGCAGCCTGCCTTCAGCTAGAGGTGGAATTAAACTAAACCTGATAAATATCCAAATTAATTTTATTTTGCAAATTTGTACTTCAGTGTTAGACACACCACCCAACTACCATTTCCTCAGATTTAGTGCTTTAGGGCTCTTACCTGCTCAGTGAGAGCTTTGCTCGCAGAAACTGGGGTGTCAAATACAATAAAAAGCTGGCCTTAGGAGGATCATGTACATCTTAAGCCATAAAGATAAATCTTAAAGATCTTGTTTGAACTAATCCTTACACATTTTGTTTCGCCTCAGAGCCAGAGTGTAACTCGTCCCTACCCTTTTCTAGCATTCTTGCTCCAAATAACCACTTATTTTAAGATGTCAATGGCTGACCCTACCCCAAATTCCACAGGTTCATCCCAGTCCTGCCACCGGACCCTAGACCCTGCCCAGACACCTCCCGCTCCTCCCTAATTTATGATACCTAGGTTCGAGTTCTGCAGGTGCAGTCGCTTGCCATTACACAGCACTGACAGATAAGATGTGACCTTTCGACTCCGTCCTTGGGGACCTCAAGCTGGCCGCGCAGCGTAGTTCCACACCGGAGAAAGGGGCTTCCGGGCTCGGGAACGAAGCCACGGGGAGAACACGGTCCGAAGCGAGGTCTCTGACAACTCGAACGATGCTGAGCGACTGGGCGTGCATCACTCCGCCCCATACTCCTGCCAACTGCAGGAGACTTGGTCCGGCAACCAATCCATCCCAGCTCACGGGCAAGTCCGTGCCAGCCGGACCTTAGGCAGGACCCCGATGACAGGCTGTTGACGGCGGCGGCGGCAGCAAAGCCAAGGCCACCCGCCCCCAGCGCCCATCGCCGCCAACCTAAGACCCCCCCCCACACTGGACCGCAGAGAAGCGTTTCTATGGAAACCCCCTAGCGCTCACGTGACGCACCCGGAGGACCAATCGCCTCTTACCTCTGCCGGCGGCACTGCTTTCGGCCCTCCCTCCTGCCCCGCCCCCTCCCGCCCACGCCTCTGTCGCCCTGCCCCGCCCCTTTCCCGCAGAGAGTTCGCACATGCGCGCTGCGTCCAGCGCGCTACCGCCCCGGCGCGCCCTGCTGTGGGGCGCGTGGGGGCGGCGTAGGAGGGTCGAGGAAGGCGCGAGCCTGAGGAGGAAGGAGCGCGGCCAGCGCGCAGGCCCAGAACCACCCGAGACGCGGCTGCCGGCTACGCCTCTGAGCGGAAGAGGGAAGTGGAGCCGCCAGTCTGTGGCTTCCAGCTGGGGCTGGGCTTGCTAAGGTCGAGGGAGCGTCGAGAGGAGGCCTCGGCCACCGGTCCGGAGCGGGGATGTCGAAGAACACGGTGTCGTCGGCCCGGTTCCGGAAGGTGGACGTGGATGAGTACGACGAGAACAAGTTCGTGGACGAGGAAGACGGGGGCGACGGGCAGGCCGGGCCCGACGAGGGCGAGGTGGACTCCTGCCTGCGGCAATATCCTTCAGTTCGCTGGCCTCCGCGCCCCACCCGACCCGGCCCCTCTTCCGGGACCCCGCTGCGGGCAGGGCGTGAGGGCGGGGACCCCCGCCTCCGTGGGCTTCCTGTCGTGAGTGGGCAGGAGGGCTCTTCCTTTCTCCCGAGACCCCCGGGTCCCGCCCTCGGAAACTTGCCTTCCCAGCGCGCCGTCCACGCCCCCGATTCCTCAGGTTGCGCCCGGAGTTCTCGCCTCCCAGGGACCTGCGGCGACGGCCGCGCCCTCGCGGCGCTGGTGCTGGTCTGTCGGGCAGCTGCAGAGTGCTTAAGTGGTCCTCTCAGGTCGTATTTACCGGGTTTTCATTAGCACCCACGTCCGGTCGGGAGGAGCGGGCATTTTTCTTCAGTGATTTTCTTTTTATTGTGGTGGTATTGTTGTGGCAGCGTTATTTCACGCCGGGAGAGATGGGGCGGCTTGCAAAATTGAGGGCCTTCTGTCTGTCTTTTTAAGCCTGTGGGCGCTTTGTTTTTTCTTTTCTTTTTTTTAAGAGGAAGCGATTTGACAAAATACAGGTTGCACAGAGTTGGTTAACCAGGGGAAAGGGAATGAGTACAAAACTGCCCAGAAAGAAGCTGGAAGCGTTTTACCTGCTAGACGGAAAATGCATGTAGAGAATCCCTGGAAATATTTTAAATAAACCCCAAAGAATAACATAGGAGAAGGTGAATCATTTGTACAGAACCGAATCATTTTGTAATGCTGGAATCGTTTCCGTTAAGTTAAAGTGTGGCTGTCAGTTCCTGGTGTGGGTTTTGCATATTTGAATATTCATAACTTTGAAGGAGTATTTGCCTCAGATCTTTTTTCGGAAAAATGTAAATGTTGCAATAACCAAGGCTGTCGTTTTAGAGATTCTCAGTTACTGAATTCGCTCATTTCTAATTATTCTTGGGTGTATTCATAAGATTAGGAAGGCTCTTTAGACTTTCCTCATCAGTGGCCTATTAAATTAAATGGGGAAATACATGAGTGAAAATATTTGGTAGCAGCCACAGCTGGTCTTACAGGCACATAAAATACAGCATTAAACATTTATCAACATACAGATGTTTCTTTGATTTCCTTGACTTTCACAATCAGCTGTTGCTGTTTTGCATTATTTAAAATAGTTAAGTGTTTGGGGTGGAGGGGAGCGGTCTCATAAGTGAGCCAATCTGCAAATGGCATGCTTCTCTAGAAGTCCATTAAGCCTGGAAAATAACAGCCCGCCACCAACCATAGTTTTTTTAGTCAGACCTTTTTCTTTAGAACATAAGTGGTGAAGATTATCCTGTGTAAAAACATTCTTCGTGATGCATAAATGATGTTTTGTGAGACTAACTTTTTTTAGGTGACGTGTGATGACTCTTCCATGGTATTGCTGTATCTGTATAGTGGATCTGCTTTTAAATCAGTTCGTCTTGAAATATAAAGATACTGTCTCTTCTTGTTTCAACAAGAAGAGACAAGCCCTGATCAGGCAGTACAGATGGAGGAACAAGTGAACTCTGAGGTTTTCCTTTTAGGGCAATGACTGTACATTCTGACAGTGTGATTGGCCTTCTGTTCCTCATTCTTGCTAACTCACTGGTGCTTTCAAAGCAGGACTAAATTTAATAGGTGTGGCCTAAAGCAGTTTGAATGGCCTTTATGAAATATGAGAAGAAATATTAAAAAACAGAAAAATTAAGCTGCCACCTACAGGTCATCATTTTATCTTCTGTAATGCTTCTTATCATCAATATTGAGAGGTTGCTAATGTATATCATTCAGATTGGTAGAGTAATCTGCCAGCACTTTTCTACCAGCATTTCAATAAATACAGAATATAATTCTAATTAAAGGATAGGCGGACAGGCTGTTTCATTTGGGGGCCTAAATAATTCTGATATATATTTTAGAATTTTTTAAAATATCACCCTGGATAATGTTTGCACATGTGTTTTACTGGAAAATGAAAGGTTATTAAGGTGTTCAGTTAATAATTAGAGCCAAGGGTGAAACAGTTTTTGCCTTATTTTTTAAAAATTTAATGCTCTCTTTCATTTTCAGTATTTTACCTTTGATTGACATCCTTGAAACGAACATGTTGAATTTTCCAGTATTGAACGTAGCAACCATAGTAATTTTTCTTTCCATGCATGACATCAAATCTTAAGAACCAGTGGTTCCTGGGCGTTACAGTGCTTTCCTGTGGGCTGGCCTTTGCCGCTATCCCCTTAACCTCCATCACAGGGAATATGACAGCTGCCCTACAGGCAGCTCTGAAAAACCCCCCCATCAACACCAAGAGCCAGGCAGTGAAGGTGAGTCACAGACTACACGCGATCTCTGTTGGTATCTCAGTCTTCTTACCAGAACCCTCCAAAGTGTCTTAACTGTTTGCCATCTTTGACACAGAAGAGCTTACAATGTAGTATGATAGGTGGAAAATCTATATAAAAACTTAGTGCCTCAACATTGAGTTGTGATAACACTTCGTGGTAGGTAGACTTAAGTTCTAATGACGGAGAGATCTGTGTGTTTTTAAAGGAGGCCACTCAGGGTGAATTTGAGCAAAGACTTGAAGAACAAGTGAAACTTTCACAAAATAAACACATGCTACTTGCTTTTGAAAGATTTTTAAAAATTCTACAATTCTCATAGAATTAAATTCTAATATTTAATTCTGTTAAATATTATTGAAAACTGAGAAATGTGGGGGAATAAAAAAGTAATCATAACCCCACACCCATAGATAATTATTACTTTTTGTTGTTGCTATATGCTTACAGTGTTTCTATGAGTTTTTTCTTTTAATTAAAATGGAATTTTATAAACTGCTTTTCATCTGTATAGCAGCATATATGAACAGCTTTACTTGGTAATAAATTTATTTCTATAATATCTTTTTTAACATCTGTATATTGATAATCCTGCAGTTTAGTTATATATAATCTTTGATCATATATTTATTGACTTTTTTCCTGTCATAAATAGTACTGAAATGAACAATTCTTGGTAAAGTCTGAATTGTTTCCTTTGAATAAATTTCTGGAAGTGAATGGCTAGATTTTAGACTGCACATTTTTTTAAGGCTACATATGGTATTGCCATACTACTCTTCAGAAAAGTTGTAAAATTACATTGCCTCTTAACTGTCTTTCAGTAATTCTTAAGAACCTATTTACTTAATTGTTTAAAGCCCAGATTAAATTCTGATGTTTAATTTTGTTAACTATTGTAGAAAACTCAGAAATATGGGGGAATAAAAATGTAATCCTCCATAATCCCACACCCAGAGCACTGACCTCCCACTGTCCCTAGCCATTCACGCATCCTAGGAGCCCCAAGTATCTCCTTAGTTAAATACTATTAAATAATAACTTAGGTAAGTGCATAATTATTATCTAGGCAACATAATCTTTTATAAGAGGAAATACTTCTTTGGTTTTTAAAAGTGAGTAACGTCATTGAAATTTCAGTTTTACCACCTTCTGCTTTTATGTGGGTGTTTTTTTTTTAATCAGAACTTGTGGGTGGGAGGTTATAGCTCTCCATACAAGGATATTTTTCTAAACAGGATAATTGCATAGTCTTTAAACTGAAGATAACAACAGGTGGTAGAAGCATACTGTAAGATCATGCTGGGCAGGAATGCGGAAAGTATCACTTTGTGTTGAATAGAAAGAGAAACATTGTTGGAAGGGGAAATTAAGTGTTCCCTATATTTGGCTTCACTCGACTATAGATATGAAATGAAAAATAAGTTTTAGAAACTTAAATTTTTATTTATTAATAACTTATTTCTGAAGGATGCTTCAGGGTAGAACTATAATTCAGTTTCCTTTTTTTTTTTTTTTTGGTCTTTTTTTTTTTTAATCAAGTGAAATGTATTGATTTAATAAGTTGATAATTTGTTACATCTATCTGTAAGCAAACCCTTTCAGCTCTCTCTTCAAATATATCAAGACTCTGTCTACTTCTGACCACCTCTGCTGCTCCCAAGCTAGCCAAAACTGGCCTGTCTTAGTGAGGTAACTTCCAAACTGGTCTCCCGGCTTCTGTCTCCGGCTCTCCCCACTCTCCCCGCTCCTGCTGCCCCGGGCTTGTTTTCAATATGACAGCCAACCGGTCCTGTTAAAATGTAAGTCAGATTATATCACTCTTCTTAGAACCTTCCAACATCTTCTCATTTCTGTGACTGGAGGCCAGAATTCTCATAAGGGCCTGCAGGGTTTACGTGTTCTGTCTTCCGACTACCTCTCTGACTTCCTGCCCTGCACTCCGCTCCACCCCCCCTTCATCTTCTTGCTGTTCCTTGAGCATACTGAACACACACTAACAGCAGTTACTCTTTTCTCTGTCTGAAATATTTGCCTCAGGTACACCCAAGTTTTCCTCTTCCTTTCTTCAGGTCTTTACCCAAATGTCACATTCGCAGTGCAGCCTTTCTAAAAACTGAAACTGCCCAACACAAAAATGAGTCTGAATGATCTGTTATTTATTTACCCTCAGGATCAAGCAGGGAGCATTGTCTTGAAGGTGCTCATCTCTTTTAAAGCTAACGATATTGAAAAAGCAGTTCAATCCCTGGACAAGAACGGTGTGGATCTCCTAATGAAGTATATTTATAAAGGCTTTGAGAGCCCCTCTGACAATAGCAGTGCTGTGTTATTGCAGTGGCATGAAAAGGTAAGTTATGAATTACACAATCTGTATGACTGCTTCCTTTGTAATGGAAAATAACATTGATAACCTCTAACGTAAATACCTGTTTTGACTCTTTGGTTATACATTGGTTGTTACTACAAATAAATGCATGGAAATGAAAGTTTAGATTTATGCTTACTAGCCTTGGTCTTGAGATGCTGATTTGAATTATTTAAGGATTGCCAAAAGGTGGAAAAGCCAAGCACCCATGAACAGACGAACATGCATGCATGCACACTCAGTCACTCTGCTCATTCATGTACAACTTTGCCACCCCATGGACTGTAGCCCCCCAGGCCCCTCTCCAGATTTTTCAGGCAAGAATACTGGAGTGGGTTGCCATTTTCTCCTCCAGGGGATCAGCCCACATCTCCTGCATTGCAAGTGGATTCTTTACCACTGAGTCATCAGGGATGCTCAAACAGATGAACAGAATCTGACACAGACATACAAGGGAATATTATTTGACCAGAAAGAGTTTATATATATGGTACAGCATGAGTGAACCTTGAAAACATTATGCAAAGTAAAGTAAACCAGATACAAAAAGACACAAAATACTGTGATTCCACGTATGTGAAATATCTAGAATAGGCAGATTCGTAGAGGCAGAAAATGGGTTAGAAATTACCAGTGCCTGGGGAGAAGGGAGGCTGGAGAGTTATTGCTTAATGGGTACAGAATTTCTATTTGGAGAGATGGGAAAGTATTGTAAATAGATGGTGGTGATGCCTATACAATATTTGAATATAACTAATGCCACTGAATTTTATATTTAAAGATGGCTAGTGTGGCAAATTTTATGTTACATATTTTATCAGTTTTAAAAAATGAAATCAGGAGTAGGATCAAGAATTCTTAATATTTTTTTCTGTTTTCCTGCATTTTGCTTTGCAGTATAAGCAGATGCTGGTACACTATGCATCCCCCCAGTCCCTCCTCTCCCAAAAAAATGGCTATGGGGGATTTTTAGCTTTAGGTGAAAAATTGGTGAGGTAATTTTAATACCCAGCTCTTACATTATATTGGTAATATTTGAATAAAACCAACCACAGATAAGGTGTATATTCTTTAACATCTTACAGTTACCAAAAACTTAGTTTTTCAGAAGCTGTTGTCTCGATATCTGAGTGAAAACATAAGATATGAACAGGTAGCAAAACTTGGTGTTTAACCTGGCTCAAGTCACTTCATTCCTCATACACTGTCAAATAAAAGAGCTAACCTTTGTGGGTAGGATTATTATAACTCACTTTTCCCAAGACAGCCCCAGATATGCCTGTTTCCAACATAATTATGAATAGTTCCCTTTTACTCTATGACTATATATATGAGAATAATTCATATAGTCATCCTGTTCATGGAGTACTTCTTACTCATCAGCCACTGTATTGTTTTTTTAATTGAGGTATAATTGCTTTGCACAGCCACTGTACTTTTAGTTTCTGTTTCATGTGATCCTTACAGCAACTCTATGAGATATATAAATATCTTTATCATCCTCAATATACAGATGAAAGAGCCAGCTTTGAAACCTATCAGCCTAGTTTCAGTATAATTTCAGGATCATACCAAACATTGACTGAGTACTTCTTGTATTCTAAGCACTTTATAAATGTTAACTCAATTAATTAATCCTCATAAAAATACTGGGAGGAATGCTAACTACTTCCCTTTTTTACATGGGAAGCTGAGGCATGTGCTAAGTCTTCTTTTCTTCCTAACAGTCACCAGTTTTTGCCAGCCTTATCTCCTAAATACTTCTCAGATCATCCACTCAGCCATCTCTAACGCAGCTGTCCTCGGCCTCTTTCAGTTTGTTGCCAGGGTTTTCTAAAAGGGTCTTCTGGCTATCAGTTTTTCTCCCTCAAATCTGTTCTCCACCCAGTTGCCAGATGATCTAATGTCCAGATCTACGCTTGAAAGTCCACTGCAGAACTGAGTCCAGATTCCCAGGTCCAGCCTCCTCTTCATGTTGTTCTTCCCCGTGTACTGTAGCAATAAGCATAGTAATGTGTTTCCCGCTGGACATACCACAATATTTCACACCTCTGTAGCTTTGCTTATGATTTTCACTCTGCCCCAGTGCCTCCTTATCCTTTTATGTCAGCCTGTCACCTACTTACCCATTTAATGTGTCATTTCTCCAGGAAGCCGTAACCTCACCATTCCACTTTCCTCTGTGTCCTCAGGTTGTGTATATGGCCCTCCTCTGCTTTTCTAGCACCCAGAGCCTGGCTCTGTCATTTCATACGTTATATGTAAATAGCCTGTGTATATGTCTGTCTCTTCCCTGTCTCGATGCTGTATTTGTTCGCTTTTATTCCCCCAGCCTCTAGCACAGTACGCAATACACACAGGTGTTTCAGTGTTTTTGACCACAAGAAAACCAGAGCTTCAAATTCCTAATACTTAATCACAACTTCCAATTTTTCCAGGTAATGTCAAAGTTCCTAAGTTCTTAGCTATTAAGTAGTATTTTCTTAGCTTGAGAAAAGAAAAATCTGACAAACGCTGAGTGCTTTAAACTGGAACTTAGTATGGTCGAACCCAGTTTGAATTTCTTCCTGGCACTGCTGAGAATAAGAGCAGAATGAAATGTCCTAAATTTAAATACATGGTTATATTTAAATTTATGCCCTAACCCCAGCCCTAACCTGTTTTCGGCAAGAACATCATGCTGCAGATCTCTAAGAACATACTGTTATTTGACACCCTAGAATGTCAACTAGCATCTGAGTAGAATGTGAGTGCCTGAGAGCAGGCACTCGGAAGGTTTTTCGGTTGTTGCTGTTACTGTGTCCCCAGTGCCGTGAACAGTGCCTGGCCCATAATAGGTGCTCGAGAAATACTTGTTTAAAAAATTAGCAAATCCAAAATCAGTTGCTGCACACGCCCTTCCTTGAAGAAAAATGTTTTACTTGGTATGAGAACTGAGCCTTTACGATTCTGTCAACACTGACATTTTGGTTTGTGTTTAGGCGCTTGCTGCTGGAGGAGTGGGGTCCATCGTTCGAGTCTTGACTGCAAGGAAAACCGTGTAGTCCGGCGGGAACTGGATTTCTCCCATGGGGTGGGAGCTGCTGGTACCAAGACCAAAACAACCAAATGCCACGGCTGTCCCCGGGCAGCGTCTGTTCTCTCAGCTTTGCCTTCTTGCTTCCTTTTCATATCTGTACAGAAGAAAATTACATTCATATCAGTTTTCCCTAAATGAAAATTGGGATGAGATAAAAGAAATATTTCAACAGGAGTGTGTCATGATCTCAGAATGATTTCAGTGCCATGGATACCAGTCTGTAAATAGCATAATTTACACTCAACTTTAATTGTGCAGTTGTTCCCCTGTTGGCTGGGTTTTCCTTTGTTTGTTGTTTGTTTTTTGGGAGGGTTTTTTGGCTTTGACTAATAGTGAGAAATTTGATCAGAATTGGAGGCCAGTTTCTTAACTCATTGCTAGCCAGGAAATGATCTATATATATTTAAAAAAAAAAAATGTTTGAGAGACTGTCAGCTATTAACATTGCAAAACTGGACCAAACTTCCCTTATTTAAATGAAATGTGTTTCTGGAACAAGTGGTGGCTGAACACCATGACCAAGTCCAGCTGTGTTTCTGCTTCCCTCCAGATGATGTGCGTTTAAGTCATCTTCTTCCTCTCCGCATCCAGTAATCATGGCCTCTTGATTTCTGTGTGGTCACCCAGGGTACAGAGCGACGAATCTTGCTCTACACAAATGTATCTATAAGATGCCAGAGCCTGTTTGGCACGAGCATAAACTTTGTTTTCCAATAATATGACCCTATTTGGGGAAATTACTCCAAATCAGAAAAGATGTGGAAACTATGATGTAGTTCAAACTCTGGGCAGCCTCTGAATGAAAAGATCTTTTCTTTAGACTTACAGTAGCTGCCTTTGACATCATGAGGTATATAACTAGTATTTAATATGTCCTATAAATGTCTTCTTCAGTGTTCTTCAGGGTAATTGGGACCTCAAAGGATTTGGTTCAGATCCAAACACATACACATTCTGTATTTTAGGTCAGTGTTTTTTTAAAAAAACAAAATACCACACATCGAAAAGTGTTTACTTTGTTGGACAAACCAAATGGATTCTCAAAAAATGACCGGTGCTTATGAAAAATTATTATTATTCAGTAGCTCTAAAACAAACCACCTGAATGCTTATGACCAAGCAGGAAATCAGAGTATATCTAGGATTTACATCTGACACCAGTTTCGTAACCACTGACCTGTGTGAAAACTGGTGCAGAAATTCTGTAAACTCTTTGCTGTTTTTGATACCTGCTTTTTGTTCTGTTTTGTAAAAATGATAATCTTCAGAAAATAAATTGTCAGTGTTGAATAATTTATTTTTGTCTTATTTTAATACTTACGAAGGCATAGTTAATGAAGAGGAAAGATTTCCTTTTTTACCACCAGGTTACTACACTCTTTGACAAGAATAATTTTGCATAGAAGGTTTATATGACTACCTTATTTAAATATTAGATAGTAGAGAAGAGGAGAAAATTATTAATAAATGTTAATAATGAAGTGATTATTATAATCACTCACTCTGGAGTGATTCCATAACTGTCTGGAAGCCTGATGAACACCACTCCCAGCTCCCAAGCTCTTTCTTACATCAGTCATCTACTGTCTTCAGCTACTCAAGGCATTCTCTCTACCACTGCACCTGACTAGATTCCTACATCAAAGATTTAGAAATTTACAAGCAGTTCAGAGGGCAATGAGTAAGAGACACTAAACTACAGATAATACAGGTGGTCAAATAGGTATAACAACCACATACAAACTTTAAAGGAAAACAAGTGATATTGCAACAGTGGTGGTTTAGTTACTAAGTCGTGTCCGACTCTTGTGATCCCATGGACTTGGAACCTGCCAGGCTCCTCTGTCCGTGGGATTCTCCAGGCAAGAATACTGGAGTGGGTTGCCATTTCCTTCTCCAGGGGATCTTCCCAACCTAGGAACCGAACCTAGTTCTCCTGCCTTGCAGGCAGATTCTTTACCGACTGAGCTACAAGGGAAGTCCAGATTGCAATACTTTTTCATAAAGTCCTTAACATCTCTTTCATGACTATAGTGTTGGAGGAAATTCCAGAGTTATCTATTTTATAGTCATAAGAATGATTATACTCAAAATTTGCCAACAGCTTTTCTCAGAGAAAAACTATGTAGCAAATAGAACAGCATAGGTATGGAGTCAGAATGCATGCCAGCTGGAAACAAGTGGCTCAACTGATGCATCTCAGCTAGACTTCAGCCCGAGTGATGCTGACCATGACAAAGCACCATCGTGAAAAGAGTGAGAGGTAGCATGAATTGTGGGAAAAAGATGAATGCTAAGGGGCACTCTGAGCACCTATGCCCTTCTACTTCAATCTCGGTGGTTAACTATTTTTCTGTGTTTTGTCTTTGCCAATTTAAAGGGGGGGGAAATGGCACACAGACCCTTTGTTGGGGCTTTCCTGATGGCTCAGTGGTAGAGAATCGGCCTGCCAGTGCAGGAGACACAGGTTCAATCCACGGGTCGGCAGGACGCCTGAAGAGGGAAATGGCAACCTACTCCCTTATTCTTGCCTGGAAAATTCCATGGACAGAGGAGCCTGGTGGGCTACAGTCCATGGGGTCACAAGAGAGTCAGATGCAACTTAGTGACTAAACAACAAGAACCGTTTGTTAGTTGTTCAGTAACAGCACTGTTTAGGTATGATGATGTGTTAGAGGAATCTATCAACACACAGGTGAAATCCATCTGGAGATGGGACAAACTGAGTCTTTTTAAAGCATGCATCATGTTCCCCATGATCACAAAGGACATAGTGGAAGAGTAACATCTGGATCTTGCTCACAAGTTGCTTTCAGCCTCATTGGAAAGTAAGATTTAAGCATTCTAAAGTTAATGACATATAATTTAGTATTATGCCCCTTAACTGTTGATCCCAAGGAGGGCTAGCACCTGTCTCTGGAAGGACCAGCCGGGAAAACTGCCTGTCCCACCCCAAACAAAGGCAAGAAGACATGAAAGCAAAATGGTCTTTGGGGTCCCTTCCTTCCAGCTCTAGGGGGTTTCCCTGATAGCTCAGTTGGTAAAGAATCCATCTACAATGCAGGAGACCCCGGGTTGACTCCTGGGTCAGGAAGATCTGCTGGAGAAGGGATAGGCTACCCACTCCAGTTTTCTTGGGCTTCCCTTGTGGCTCAGCTGGTAAAGAATCCGCCTGCAATGTGGGACACCTGGGTTCGGTCCCTGGGTTGGGAAGATCCCCTGGCAAAGGGAAAGGCTACCCACTGCTGTATTCTGGCCTGAAGAATATACAGTCCATGGGGTTGCAAAGAGTCGGATGTGACTGAGTGCCTTTCACTCACTCCCTCCAGCAGGAGATGCTGTCCCTGACGTCATCCTTCTATTACTCACTGCCTGAACAAAGTCTTCTGGGCCTGCTGCTTCCTCTAGAAGAAGCATGCTGCATGCCTGCTGGGTCAAAGCTTCCCAAAGAGGTGTCTGTTCATCCCTAGGGCTTCTGCAACTGAGTTCTTGGGCAACTGCCGGTTCTGAAGAAGATTTTAAAATGTGTCCCCGGGGACTTGCGGTTGTCCAGTGGCTAAGACACCATGCTGCCAATGTGGGGGGCCCTGCTTCGATCCCTGGTCAAGAAGCTATATCCCACATGACACAACTAAGAGTCTGCTTGCCCCAACTACAAAGATCCCACATGCAGCACCTACGAGATCCTGTGGGCTGCAATGACGATCTAAGACATGGCACAGCCCAATAAATTTTTTTTTAATTTAAAGACAATTTTTAAAAAATTAAAAACTTTAATTAAAAATGGGTCCTCGTTTCTTGGTGCTCCGGTTTTCTCACCTTTTAGAAAATGGGGCAGTAATAATAGTGTTGTAGGAATTACAGAAAGCATTTAGTGCCTTCACATGTTTGGTTGAACCATATGAAACTGCTATCTTTGTAGGGCAAGATGATGGAATAGTGGCAACTTCATAATTTTCAAGCCTATACTAAGTGTTCAATAAGTGTTACTTTTTCTTCCTTTATTTAATTTGAATGTATTATTTGGTAATTTTTGTTTTGCTTTTAAATCTTTGACACAGGCTTTAAAGGAGCTTCATCTTAGTTTTCTATCTGCATATATGTGAGTAGCAGTATAATTATTATAATAAGGATTAATTAGTTGACAGTGAGGGTAGGAGAGGTTCTGTCTGTGAGCCTTTTTCTTTTTAAAGGAGAAAGCATTTTTCAAGTTTGAGAGAGCCTATCCTAGACCTTTCCCAGTCTGCCTCATTTAATTCACCTGCCCAGTGTTTTCATCCTCACATCAGGATGCTAATCTTAGTTTGGGGTCAGTTAGAAAATCTGACAAGCAAGCTTGGCTTTTGATTTCTCCCAGTAGAACATGACACTGGGAAGACCTTTCACGCCTCCTTTGCAGACTGGAGAGCTGACAGTTCTGAACCAGCGTCTTGATTCAAGTGAGTAACCAGATACCTTGCTTGATCACTAGGGGCTGATGTTAAGAATTTTATTAGCCAGCAGGCATATGCTAAGTATGGCTCAAAGTGCTTTATGTGTATTATCTCCTTTAGTCCTCGTAAGAGCCCTATGACATAGGTGGTGTGATTTCCCCCATATTGCAGATGAGGAAACAGGTACGGAGCTGCCCATGGTCAATCAGCTCTCAGGAATTCTAACCTGGGCTGGCTCCAGAACCTGTGCCCTTGGCGACTGCTCCACAGTCTGTCCAGGCATTATCCGTTTGTCCTGAAAACAATCCTAGGCAATGGGTGAAGGGGCTGGGGTCTTCCCAGCTCTGGAGCAGGCTCTTAACCCTCATCACCCGCCTGCCCTGCTCCCCAGGGCCCAGTCAGCCCTGTGTGCTGTGTCCCTGCGACTCCCTGCAGACTGGCCTCCTTCCCAGCCCCAGTGCCTCGGCCCCTCCTTGGGGTGACGTTGTTTATCTGACCCTTCTTAAAATAGTTAAAAAGCGCATGTGAATTCTCTTGACTTGAATTCCCCCTTTGCCCTAGGGGTGCGCTAGCATTCTTTCCCCATTGAGTGGTCCTTGGAGAGCTGCCCACAGGCAGCGCGGGAAGGCCAACTGAGAATGATGGAGTTACTTGGTTGGTTGGTGGCTTTCTCCTGCTCTAATACCACTTCCCCAATTTTGAGAAGGCCTGCCTTCGTGAATATGCTGGATTTCCTCTTTTTCTTTTTTTTCTTTTTCCTGTATTTTTTCTGTATTTTTGTTTATTAACCTAATCCTCTGATAGAAAAGGCAAGAATATTATTAGGAGTAGTAAAAGTGGTGGGGTTTTTGTTTTTACAGTACTATGGCCAGAGGTGGCTAATCCAGATTTCTAGGGAAGAGCTCTCCTTAAGGAAAAGAATATATGAATTACAATCCTAAGATTGAAATAGGGTCTTGGCAGGGGCATATGCAGTCGGGGACCCAAAGGCTTACCTTTCACTACACGATAAATTCATCTCTGGCTGTGACACTTGGGAATTTGAACATCTTTTGTTTTCTCCAAATCCTCTTATTTCCAGTGTCCTATTACTGGTATACAATATTTGTAGATGCACTGAATCCATGTTGAAGGAGTAGCAAGATCAGGGTGGATTGGAATAAAGGGAGACAGATCAGTCTGAACTTGGCCTTGCACAGGCAGAAGGGGCAGGTTCAACTGAAATGGAAGGAGTAGAAAGATGAGAAAGTTGAAGCAGGTTTCACTGTTGCTGTTTTATTGTTTTAATATTTTAACATAATGTTATAGACAATGAAATTTATTTATTAAGAGGATTAGGTTTTGGTAAAGTATTTCCATGCTGCTGCTGCTGCTGCTAAGTCGCTTCAGTCGTGTCCGACTCTGTGTGACCCCATAAATGGCAGCCCACCAGGCTCCCCCGACCCTGGGACTCTCCAGGCAAGAACACTAGAGTGGATTCCCTGTTCCTTCTCCAATGCATGAAAGTGAAAAGTGAAAGTGAAGTCACTCAGTCGAGTCCAACTCTTCACGACCCCATGGACTAGAGTCTAACAGGCTCCTCCACCCATGGGATTTTCCAGGCAAGAGTACTAGAGTGTGTTGCCATTGCCTTCTCCAAGAGGCATTCAAAAAAGTCATGAACTTTAAAAAAAAAATTACTTTAGCTGAAATGACACTGATGGTCACTCAGTCTTACCCTCCCCCCTTTATTTAAATTTAAATTATTTATTTATTTTTGGCTGCGCAGGGTCTTGATTGCTGTGTGCAGGCTTGCTCTAGTTGCAGCAAGCGGGGGCTACTCTCCAGTTGTGGTGGTTGGGCTTCTCACTCTGGTGACTTCTCTTGTTGCAGAGCTCTTGCTCTAGAGTGTGGGCTCAGTAGTTGTGGTGTGAGGTCTTAGTTGCCCCTCAGCGTGTGAAAACTTCCAGGAGCAGGGATCGATCCCATGTCCCTGGCAGGGATCGACCCCTGCCTCAATGGCAGGCAGATTCTTAACCACTGGACCACCAGGGAAGTCCCTCACCCCTTTTATAGTAGTCAAAGAATGGGAAATTTTATAAGAAAGACAGCATCTTAAGTTAATAGTATAAAATAGTTTCATGTATAAAAATGGAATGAGTAATTATATCCTTTTCATAATTATATCCTTTTCATCATTTCTTAAAATGTTAGTTCATTTCAAAGTAGTCTGAAACATTGAAACAACTTTAAGAGTCCTACAAAAAGGCCCTTGAGGTCCAGAGTTACCCAAGTTTATGAAACGTATGAAATGTAATACAGATATAGCACAAACAGCAGGAAACCAAAGGCATAGCACTCGCCGTGTGGTGGTAACGTGGCTTTTAATTTCCGAAGCGAGATTCTCAGTGAGAGCAGCTGGGGCCGCTGTGCTGTGCTTAGTCGCTCGCTCAGTCGTGTCCAACTCTGCATCCCCATGGTCTGCAGCCTTCCAGGCTCCTCTGTCCATGGAAGTTTCCTGGCAAGAATACTAAAGTGGGTTGCCATTTCCTTCTCCAGGGGATCTTTCTGACCCAGGGATCGAACCTGTATCTTCTGCATTGGCAGGCGGATTCTTTTCCACTGAGCCACCTAGGAAGCCCATGAGAGTAGATAGACTAAAACACAAAAGCCACCCTTTATTGAGTACTTAGTATGTGTCAGTACCATCATATTTTATTTTCAGAACTGAAGCTTAGAGAATAGATAAAAGAGACACGGTTTGTAGGAACTGGATTCCTACTCAGATCTGCCTGACTCCCAAGTCATACCCCACCTCTTACACAGCTCCGGTGCTTGAGGAATGCAGATGTTTCCAGGACAAATAAGCTTTCTCTGGACATCTCAAATCTTAATGCTTCAGGGTTACTGTTGAGAGACAAAACCTCCTCAGGAGCCCTTCAAAGATGCAGAGGTTAACAATCATAGAAATCAGAAGAGAGATTTGGAGAAGTGCTGCAATGCTAGAAGCATACTCAGCATGGCATTGCTGTTTTTTCATTGTGAGTTTTACTTGCCTTTGATGATTCCTAAAGTATGAGGCAGAGGCCAATTCCCATAACATATGTAACTCCACTAGAAAAGAGAAAAGTGACTGAGAGTTGGGCTCCTCAAAGTTCTCTTTGTCTTGAGAAACTCCTCATAGTTTCTCTTATGTCTTGCTCCCCACCCAGTATTTTTTTAGTTGGAGTATAGTTGAGAGTATAGTTGGACTGTAAAGAAAGCTGAGCACCAAAGAATTGATGCTTTTTAACTGGGGTATTGGAGAAGACTCCTGAGAGTCCCTTGGACTGCAAGTTGATCAAACCAATCAATCCTAAAGGAAATCAGTCATAAATATTCATTGGAAGGACTGATGCTGAAGCTGAAACTCCAATACTTTGACCACCTGATGTGACGAACTGACTCATTGGAAAAAACCCTGATGCTGCAACAGATTGAGGACAGGAGGAGAAGGGGATGACAGAGGATGAGATGGTTGGATGGCATTACTGACTCAATGGACATGAGTTTCAGCAGACTCTGGGAGTTGGTGATGGACAGGGAAGCCTGGAATGCTGCAGTCCATGGGGATGCAAAGGGTCAGACACGACTGAGCGACTGAACTGAACTGATAGTTGCTTTACAATATTATGATAGTTTGTGCTATACAAGGAAGTGAATCAGCTATATGGATACAAATATCTCCTCCCTCTTGAACCTCCCTCCAACCCCCACCACCCTACTCCTCTGGGTCATCTCAGAGATCAAGCTGAGCTCCCTACATTACACAGCAGCTTCCCACTAGATTCCTGTTTTCCGTATTGTCATAGACGATGTCTTTTTTTTTTTTTTAATTTGGCTACGTTGGGTCTTAGTTGTGACGGTGTGGGATCTTAGTTTCCCGACCAGGGATTGAACCTAGGTCCCCTGCGTTGGAAGCACAGAGTCTTAGCCACTGGACCACCAGGGAAATCCCTAGATGATGTCTTTTAACTAATGAACTTCTATTTTCATTAGTTTCATCATAATTCCATTTAGCAAGAAGCAGAGCTACAATTCTCATTTCATTAGTCAAGTTAAATAGATTATTGGTCATAAACTAAAAATTATTTGCTTAATTGATCCATGTTGTCCACATTCAATATAATCATCTGGTGTTCCATTTTGGAAGTACCCTGAATTGCAAACTTATTTCTGTCCACACTTCTGGAGTGCCCTCACAATCCAGTTTAAAGATTGCAGATTAGAGTTTTCATATGGGAATCCTGGTGAATGGGAAATTCCTGAGATAACTCTGGTTTTGAGGAAGTTGGGATCATGATCACAGACGGCATGCATCAGGAACCAAGCCGCCATTCACCAGGCGCTAAGCCAATAACAAACATTTGACTGTGTTCCTCATGCATGCTGCCGTCACATGTCTGCCAGCATCACACAGCACCATCACATGTCAGCTGGGTTTGGGTAAGTTCTTACCCGCTGTGATTTACCTCCCCTCTTCTCACTTCTTGTTCGCCTCTGCATTGTATCCTTTCCTCTCCCTAGTTCTTTACTTCTCTATTTTCTTCTCTTTCTCCAGTCCCTGCATCTATTGCTTTTCTCCACTTTCTCCTCTCTCTCTCCTTAGTTTATCTAATGCTCATGCTCTCAGAATCATTTCTAATAAATAAATATGCAGTTCTCAAGCACGTTAAGTAATGCCCTCCCACAATTCCCCAAATGGCTCCGAATACTTGAAATGCTTCTTTCTAAACTGCAAAAATGCTGATTTTTATTTCTATAGATTGCTTTGGCCAGTAACTGAGCAAATAACCCAAAATCTAAGACCAAGTTTTAATTACATTATTTTCTCTAGATTTATGAATAACGTCGACTTACAGACAAAAAAAAAAAATGTACAAAAGCACACCAAAGTGATTGGGAATGGGAAGGTGAGCCCAATTAGAAAACAAACTGATAGGGGCTTAGAACAGTTTAGAAACAGGGTTCTCTAAACAAAATTTCTTTCCTTCATATTCCTGCCGTGGATCTTTGCCCTACCCCTTCTCTGCCTAGCCCAGCATCATTGACAGAATACATGAAAACTCCTGTATTAAAAAGTTCTGTGAGCTAAAACGCAGGTGCCTCTTACACCAGCCAGTCAAGCTACAGAAGCCTGGGACTCCCGGAATTACAGCATAATATCCGCCTCAAGGTGGCGCTACATCCCCACACTTATGAACCACAAGCCCCGTAGGACACACAGTTCATTCACTCTTATTTCCATTTTCCTTCATCACTTATGTTACTTGGATGTTTAAAGACAATAAACATCAATTATCTATGCTTACATCTCTTTTGCTACGAGACAGTAGCCTAAAGGCTGGATACATGAAATACAAATTGAATGGTATATGACTCACTTGAATTTCACAGGCCAGCATTCTAAGACTTACTTATTTCCTAGCCCAGCATTTGGCTAATGTTCTCCAGGACACCCTCTTGACCTTCCTACTAGACTCTATGGCCTTCCTAGAGTAATAGTAGCCACATCTCCCTCATTCTCCACAATCCCTTGACGTATTTTATATTCAACCAGTGTTATCAGTTGTATAATACTGATTGAGCCAAATCATTTGACTAAGATATCCCCGAGTTCTGTGGATGGGTCCTAGGATGCCTGAACAGGAGAACATATTAGAAGAAAAAACTTGAAAGCTATGCAAAGAGTAAATTCCTCCTAGGTTCAAATAGCCTAGATCCAATCAAGACAGAATTCCAGCTCACATGTCAGTGGCATCGTCGGAATTCTCATGGAACAGCTCCGTTATTCTGGCATCACTGTCTAAGATGGGATGAAACCGTATGGATGAACTTATACCACCTTTTCTGACTCTGTTTATATCTAGGATTTTCTTTTTTTTTTTTTTCTGCTGTCTTTTTAAATACATTTATTTTTCATTGAAGGATAATTGCTTTATAATATTTTGTTGGTTTCTGCCATACATCAACATGAATTAGCCATAGGTATATAAATGTCTCTTCCCTCCTGAACCTCCCTCCCACCTCCCACCTTACCCTGCACCCTCTAGGTTGTCACAGAACCCCAGTTTGAGTTCCCTGAATCACACAGCCAATTCCCATGGGCTATCTAATTTCCATATGGGAGTGTGTATGTTTCCATGCTACTTTCCCCATTCTATACCTAGGATTATCTAACCACCTTAGCTCTTAGGGGTCATGGATGTTGTAAACAGACAGCACTGCTGAATAACACCATGCCTTCCTTTGTTTATCCAAAAATTGAATCAAGACTCCAGAAGTACCTGTAAATAAGATTTTCTTCTATTTGGTGGCTGAGTTAAAAAGTCAGTGTATTTTGTCTTTTTTTTTCATTTTAATTTTTTACTTATTTTCAAAATAAGTAGTTTGTTTGTATGATTTGATATCCAAAAGGCAAAAAAAGATGCACTGTGGTTATTTTCTGTTCCCATGCTAGTTCCCCTTTTAACAATCAACTAATAGTACTCAATTCTTGGGCATCCTTACAGAGATAGTGTGTGCATTTACAAGCAAATACCCATATATTTCCCCCCTTGTTTATATGAATACTAGCATATTGTAAACAATGTTCTGCACCTTGATTTTTTGTTAAGTATGTCTGTGTGTGCTTAGTCACTCAGTTGTGTCCGACTCTTTGTGACCTCATGGATTGTAGCCCACCATGCTCCTCTGTCCATGGGATTCTCCAGGCCAGAACTGGAGTGGCTTGACATTACCTTCTCCAGGGGATCTTCCTGACCCAGGGATCAAACCTGGGTCTTCTGCACTGCAGGCAGATTCTTTACTGTCTGAGCGCCCTTTTGGCAATAATTTGGAAACTATTTTGGCAATAATTTCCTGTCAATATGGAAAGAACTTCCTTATTCTCTTTTATAACTGATTGTGTAATATTCTATCACATAAATAAATGTACTATAAATGACCTAAACATTTCCTTTCTGATTTAGGTGGTTTCTGATCTTTTGAATTTATAAATGACACTATGATGAATTAATGACGTGCAACACTGCATAAACCATTTTACGTATGTTCAAGCCTATTTATAAATGATTTTTTAAAAGTGAAATTTTAGGTCAAAGGGTGTATATGTATAATTTTGATAGAGTGCCTTCCTTAGAACATCAGTTACACTTCCTCTGGTGATGTAGGGCAATGTTTACCCCCTCTCCCCCCATCTTCCCTGTGTGTCTATAAATCAAACATTTATATCTTTGCAAATCTGATAGGTTAAAAAATGGTATCATATAGTTGCATTTCTTTTCATGTAAATAAGGTTGAGCATCTATTCATATGTTTAGCCAGTTGTATTTTCTTTTGTGTTTTTCTATACTTCCTATGCCCAATTGATGGCTTTTTTTTTCCTTGTTGATTTGTGTGGGCTGTTTTTCTCATAGGGATGCAAGCCTTTTATTTGTCGTAGAAATGTCAAATATCTTCTTACAGTTTGTCTTTTGACTTTATGATGGTTTTTACTATGAATAAAGAAGTTATTTCCTTTTTCTGTAACTGAGTTTATTAATCTTTCATAGCTTTTAGCACTCAAATCATATTTAGAAAAGTTTTCCTAGCTTCAAAATTAAAAAATAAATTTTCTTAAAATTTCCTTTATTGTTTTTATGATCTTACATTTTAGATTTTTTATTTTAAAACATTGATCTTTTTTTTCCTTCTTAATAATTGCAGATTTAAGAATCCCAGTGACTAGCTTGTCCTCAGGCAGAAGTCCCACGGAGCTCCTAGTTGACTAGCTTGCTTGTCTTTCTCATGATTTAAGGGTATTTTTCTTTAGATGGACAGCTAACAATACCCAAAGTATTTCACACATTAAGGTACAATTTCCCTGTCATTTAATCAAATATCTACATGCCAGGGGCTATTTGACATATGTAAGATTCAATCCTTTTCAGGTCCTAGATTCTAGAGAATAGACACAACAAGCAATGACTACAGTTCTGTAGGAAACAAACTAGAATAGAGAAAGGAGTAAAGTTATGTAGAATATCAGATGGGGAGCAATACCTCTCCAAGACTGAATGTTAGGGGAAAACTGTGAGAATATAAACATTCCACTGGGTCTTGAAGGCTATAAGAGTTTACCAAGACTTCCCTGGTGGTTCGGTGATTAAGAATCCACCTGCCGATGCAGGGGAAACAGGTTCCATCCAAGGTCTGGGAAGATCCCACATGCCACAGCTGCTGAGCCGGAGTGGGGCTGCGACTCCTGAAACCCATCACGCTCTAGAGCTTGTGGCCACAAGAGAAGCCACCACGAAGAGAAGCCTGCACGTGGCAACTAGGGAGTAGCCTGCACACAGCCAAGGACACCCAGCACAGACAAAAGCAAGCAAATAAATGTAAATTTAAAAAAAAAAAAAAAAAAAAAAAGAGGAGTTTGCCAGACAGACAAGAGCAGCCAGGGAATACCAGGCTGAGGGAACAGAATGGTATCAGAAAGCACAGTGTCCCAGAATTCTGCTCATTATCGGTATTAAAACAAGTAAATTAACAGATATCGGATTCCACTATGTGATTGAACACTGGCTCCAAATTTTCTTAGTCCTCAGATAAAAATCAGAAGATATCCTTGACTTGAGCTTCCCAGGAGGCATTAGTGGTAAAGAACCCGCCTGCCAATGCAGGAGACACAGGAGACATGGGTTCAATCCCTGGGTAGGGAAGATCCCCTGGAGGGGGAAATGGCAACCCACTCTAGTATTTTTCCCTGGTGAATCCCAGGGACAGAGGAGCCTGACAGGCTATAGTCTATGAGGTCGCAAAGAGTCAGACATGATTTAATGACTAAACACCACCACCACCACACCACTTGAGTGATTTGGTCCTGGCCTTTATCTACAGCCCCATCTCCAACAAAAAATGGGGGTGTCCCCTATCACAGCTCCAGGGAACTGCATTCATGCCACACAGTCGTGTTCTAAGGTGCACCACTCACAGGAAGTTGGTGTAAATGGTGCTACCAGATGCTGTGCAAGAAAAAGTTGGCTAAAGTTCTGTTTAACATTATGCGCCTACCACCTAAAACTGATACTTGCATTTCTCCGCAGGTCTACTCCATTCTTAGTTTTATTACCGACCAGTTTCCTCGCCTTTACCAGTCACATGACAAAATGTGTCCACCAGAAGGCTGTGAGTTTTCATCTTGAGGCTCAGGGGTCCAGACCAAAACGGGCTTCTGTTTCTCAGTTCAGCTTCCAAAGTGCCAGGGAAGGATTCCAATTGGCCCAGTTTGAGTTTAGAACCAACCTCTGGACCAATCAGCTGTGAGGAATAGGCTGGATCACATTGTGCTAAAATGCATGCTATCCTTGCAACTCCATGGATGGAGCATAAAGGAAGAAAATTTCTCAGAAACAGGGGATTCTCATTTTAGAAAATAAAAATGTTTCATGAATAGATTCTTCTATGGCAGAGTCCATAGATTATTTATCTTTGGTCATGTTATAAAACTTGTATATAACTGGGGTCCCTTATATATGTTACTGAAGGACCAGGCACCTTTTGTTAAAAGCTAAATACATGAGTATTGATATTATTGTCTTCATTTTAATGAAGTTAGCTTGGAGAATTATTCTGCCTAGAGAAACATACATTATAGTGATGACCTGGAATCTGGTAAGTGTCTGGTTATAAACAAAACTTTTTCCACTACATGAAGGGACTTCAAATGGAAGTGTAGGTAATTTCATGGAATAAAACAAGCTTTCACTTTGAAATAAACAGACCCCACAAGCTATGTGATCTCTGTCAAGTTGCTTAACCTTCCCGAGGCTGTGTGTTCATCTGTAAGGTAAATACAATGCCATCTGCAGTATGAAGTTGTTACGGGGCATAATTCAATAAGGAGTGTCAAATATCTAAGACATCTATTCAACTTTCAAGAAATGTTAGTTATATTTCCTTTCTGTGCTAATCAACTGATTGATCTCAGTCTTTGCTGGAGTTATTTCTCAGTTTTCCAGCTCTCTTACTTGTCTTTTGTCATCCCATTTGGTCCTACCATTGCTGATTTTTTTACATGATAGACTCTGAGAAGCCAAAAATTATGTCTATATAATATTATGACATTACATATTATGTCTGTATATGTTACTCTTTCTATAGAATATTGAGAAGAAAACTGACCGTGCTTGGGAATTGTTAACATGTTATTTGATGGTAACAGTACCTGGATTTCCTGGTGGCTCAGATGGTAAAGAATCCGCCTGCAATTCAGGAGACCTGGGTTTGATCTCTGGGTTGGGAAGATCCCCTGGAGAAGGGAATGGCTACCCACTCCAGTATTCTTGCCTAGAGAATTCCATGGACAGAGGAGCCTGGTGGGCTATAGTCCATGGGGCTGCAAAGAGTCGTACATGACTGAGTAACCAACACATTAAATACCTGGATTACTGAAACAGTCCTCTCACAGATGCCTTTCAATCTGTTTCCTTCACAGTCAGATTTAAATCAAAGACCCTAAAATCAAAATCATATTTTATTTCTCTACTTCTTAAAAGGCTTTCCATTGGTTTTAGTATAAACCAAACTCCTTAACATGGCCACAAAACTCTGTGTGGGTTGGCCTCGGTCTTTGAGCCTCACAGCTTGTCCTCAACCTCTGAACTCCAGCCACAGGGCCTTTGCATCTGCTACTTCCTCTGCCTGGAATGCTCTTCTCCTCTCCTTCCCGTTGACCTAACTAACTCCTCCTTCAGTTTAGTTCCTCAGGCAAACTTTCCCTAATTCCACCTGACCTGAATTAGGTTCCCTTCATATCCCTGCATAGCTAGAGCCCTTTTCTTGGGCAGCACTTGCACTATTGTAATTTATATTTACGTAAGATTATTTGATGATCCACTCAGTGAAAACAGTCATGTCTGGTTTTGCTCATATTTCTCCCCTGTCTAGCACAGTTACACAATATATAGCAGAAGTGCAGAAAATGTTGGCTGAATAAATGAATGTCATACAATAAAACGGAAAAGTCCCTGATGCTAGGAAAGACTGAGGGCAGAAGTAGAAGAGGGTGTCAGAGGATGAGATGGCTGGACAGCATCCCTGATGCAGTGAATATGAACTCGGCAAACTCTAGGAGATGGTGAGGGATAGGGAGGCCTGACGTGCTGCAGTCCGTGGGGTCGCAAAGAGTCGGACACGACTGGGCAACTGAACAACAGCAACAACAAGCAATAAAAATGACCAAGAATGGATTAGCTACTTACTGCCACATAGCAAATTAAAACACAGTAGCTTAAAGCAATAATCATTAAAAAAAATTTTTTTCCAGTATGGTTTATTACAGTATACTAAATATAGTTCCCTGTGTTATACACTAGAAGCTTATTTTATATATAGTAGTGTGTATATGTTAATCCCAAGCTCCTTATTTATCCTACCCCTTCCTTTTCTCCTTTGGTAACCACAAGTTTCTTTTCTATGTGAGTCTGTTTCTGTTTCATAAATAGGTTCATTTGTATCATATTTTAGAGTCTACATAAAAGTAATATCATATGGTATTTGTTGTTCTCTGTCCAATTTACTTCACTTAGTATTATAATCTCTAGCTGCATCCATGTTGCTGCAAAGGGCATTATTTCATTCTTTTTTAGTATTTCACTGTATGTATGTATATATGTGCCACAACTTCCTTACCCATTCATCTGCTAATAGACATTTAGCTTGTTTCCATGTCTTGTCTGTTGTGAATCATGCTTCTGTGAACATAGGGGTGCACATATCTTTTTGAATTAAAGTTTTGTCTGGATATGTGCCCAGGAGTGGGGTTGCTGGATCATATGGTAATTCTATTTTCAGTTTTCTGAGGAACCTCTGCACTATTTCCCAGAGTGGCTGCACAAACCTATATTCCCACCAACATTGTAGGAAGGTTCCCTTTTCTCCACATCCTCTCCAGCATTTGTTATTTGTAAATTTTTAATGTTGATTATTCTGACTGGAGTGTGGTGGTACCTCGTTGTCTTTTGATTTACATTTCTCTGATAATTAACAACATTGAGCATCTTTTCACATGCCTATTGGCCATCTGTATGTCTTCTTTGGAGAAATGTCTATTCAGGTCTTCTAGGCTTGGCCATCTTTTAATATCAGCCCACACAGATTGACCTCATCCTGTACACATATACCATAATTTATCTAAACATCCCCTATTGGTGGTCGCTTCACTTTTTAAAAAATCTTATTATACTTATTATGGGGCTTCCCTGGTAGCTCAGTTAGTAAAGAATCCGCCTACAATGCAGGAAACCCCGGTTCAATTCCTGGGTCAGGAAGTTCCACTGGAGAAGGGATAAGCTATCCACTTCAGTATTCTTGGGCTTCCCTTACGGCTCAGCTGGTAAAGAATCCACCTGCAATGCGGGAGACCTGAGTTCGATCCCTGGGTTGGGAAGATCCCCTGGAGAAGGGAACGTCTACCCACTCCAGTAGTCTGGCCTGGAGAATTCCATTAACTGTATAGTCCACAGGGTCACAAAGAGTCGGACACAATGGGGCAACTTTCACTTTCACATACTTATTATAAACATTGCTGCACTGTCTATATGCGCTGTGGTGGGGGTATATTTGCATACTTGCATATTTCAACAGAACCGGTTTCTAGAAGTGGAATGCTGAATCAAAGTGATGTTCAGAAAGTTTGTACAAATTTCAAACTTTCCAAAGCTGGCAGTGAGCATTATTCAGAGTGAAGTACCTGGACGAATTGGTCTATTGGCTTTTGAGGGGACCCAAGACCCTATTAATGGTGGGAACACCTGAGAGCAGGAAGAAAATTTGTCAAAGATCATGGTTGAAATTAAAAAGAAAAAAAACACTTCAGATCAATTCTCAGCTGAGTCTGGTTCTGATTCTGCTTCGTGGCTCCGTGCTGGTGCTTGAGGAAATGCAGCTCTGTGGCCATCACCCACAGCTCAGCCCACGCCACAGCAGGGTGATCCTGAGATGCTCCCACAAGATACAGCTCCTCATCTGGGACGGGACATTCATGTGACTGATGAGTCTACAATAGATCCACTGATACTCCCATCTGGGACTTTGCAGAGGTCAGATGGTGACAAGTTCCTTCCCCAGCAGGCAGAGGGGACCCTGCAGGGCCTCTGGGCGGTGAAGTTTCCTTGGTGGAGCCTTTCTGACTCAGCCATCTGAGCTGCGGTGGAAGGAACTAAGGAACTCCAAAGCCAAAAACTCCTATAAGCAGCCGGCACCCAAAGTCAGACCACTTCGTGCACAAATCCAGGCTATATTTGTCCCAGTTGCAAGACCACAGTCACCGTCTCTCATAAAAAGGGAGCGCTCTGGTGACGGCACACAGGTATCACTCACCGAGGTGTACACTGAATGTGCGCGTTTTGCCACGTGTAGGTTTTATTTCAAACGAGAGATGGGAAGGAGTGAGGGAGGTGCATAAAAGAGAAGGAAGAAAGGGAAGAGAAGGGAATGGAAGGATAAGAGGAAAGAGGGTTCTGCAGTGCCCCTGCCCGTCCAAACACACCTCTCCCCAGGATGAGGGGCGGACCCTGGGGTCCTCTGTGCTGGGTTCCGGCCTGGACCAAGCGAGCGACTAGTGGAGGCCCTGAGTCCTTCGCCCAAAAGTAGGGTATCCGTTGTGGAGAGTCAAGAGTTGAAGGGATGGAACTTTAGAATAAGAGCTTCTTCACAACAACAGCACGCGATGGCATAATAATGGAATCACCCCACCCTCACCCTCCCTTTCATTTTGTGACCTTTCCCCACATTCCGATGGAGAAACAGGGGGCTGCCATTCTGTGTCAGAGGAGACTTGTCATGACGGAGCCAGAGAAGAAAGACAACACATTGTTGGCTTTTAAATTCAAAAGCAGTGGTCCTAAGTAACACGGAAGGATAGAGTGGAGGGTTGGAGAATTGGAGGGGAGGTCTCATTGGCTCTCCATCTCCTTCCAAACTCTCTCCCCTGCTCTGCACCTCCCTACCCCTGGGAGAAGATAGAGAAGGGAGAGAAACCAGTTGGATGGGGACCGATAGGAGAGGCATGGAAGGCCAGCTATTACCAGAGTTAGCTAGCTTCAAAAGGGAGGAAAGGACAGTCTAGAAAAGTTTGAAAACTTCGGGGGAGGGGAACTGAGTAAGTTTAAACTTGAAGTGTCTGAGTATGCCTGGAACTTAATAAGATTACATTTTCTGCCACCAGAAGAAAAAGAGAGCTAAACATAGAAAGTTTGGAAAAATAGACTTTTTTTTTTTTTTTTTTCAGATATCTCTATTAGTGGGAAAATGAATATTTGACACAAAAGTGCAATTTTTTGGAATGGATGTTCTTGCTTGCCTTCAGTATCACAAAGATGCATATTCCAAGCCTAGAAAGCGCATGTGTGTCCTAACTAGGACAGATAAGAAGAGAAAAGGGGAGACAAACAAACAGGATAGTTATGGCTCAGCTCTTGTCCTCTGGAGATTTTCATCCAGAATGTCACCTCAGATACCAAATGGGAAAATAGAAGGCACTAGCTTTCCCTTCTCCCCTTGCCAAGACAGATATGGTTCCCAGGCTCCTGTGCCCAGGCCTGCCAGACCAAATTAGGAAAAGAGAACCGTATGACAATGAGGCTCATTACACAGCCCTTTTTACTTCCTCATTTCTGACTGTGACTCTAGGGACTCCCAGGAACTGGCTGAGGGAGAGAGCATTCAGGTCATTGAGAACTGCTTGATGGCCAGCTGCGGGTCAAGCAAAAAGAAATGCTGTGAATAACGGCTTCCACAGCCTGGATCCACCCCTGGACACCTGGCCCCCTCCCCGCCTCATATCCCAGCCTTGCAATGCCCTCCAGTCGGAGTGGGGACATCCCCCTGGTTCACCCTTGATGTGGGAGCTTTAAGTTCTAAGAGCTAAACTGGAGGACCAACCGTCAAAGGTAACAGATGGGCTTTTTTTCAAGTTTACAGGGAGCAAATAAACCTAAGATTCTAGGGTTTCATCTCCCCAGATGGGCGTTTGGTGAACGGAAGCATGGAGTAATCAGCTGAAGTGCAGAAACCCCACCTCTGCTGCTTACACGGAAATCGTTTCTGAAGTTAGAGCAATCATGATAATCATCAAATACAGGCTCAAGATTTTGCAAACTGGACCCAGAAGAATCATTTGTGGTCTAAACAGGTGTTATCACTTCTCATGTTCTAAGAAGCAGAGAATGTCTTCTTGAAAGCCAGGTGGCTGAAAGACAGCCAAAAGAGAAGAAACCCCTTTGGTCCATGGAAGATGGCACATCGGAAAAACCAATCGGCTGAAACACTTGAATTTTGGAGGAAAGCAGAATCCATCTGAATACATTTGTTCAGAGTCCTAAGACCTTACGCAGAGGACATTTCCATCTGGGAATGTGTCCGGTCTATACTATGTAGAGCGTATTTTCAAAGGAACGGGTGTTGTTCTTGTATTTTACTCTGGCTCTCTTTATCACCCCCAGTCACATGTAGAGTGTTTTATTTTTTAATTTTTAATTGGAGTATAATTGCTTTACAATGTTATGTTAGTTTCTGCTGTACAATGAAGTCAATCAGCCATGTGTATACATACATCCCTTCCCTCCTGAGCCCCCCTCCCACCCCCCATCCCACCCCTCTAGGCGATCACAGAGCACGAGCTGAGCTCCCCGTGCTACAGAGCCGCTTCCCACTAGCTGTCCGTGTTATACGCAGTAGTGTATATATGTCAGTGCTACTCTTGGAATTCGTCCCACCCTGGGCAAGGCTCTGGAGACAACCTTTGCTTAAGAGCGCACTGGAATATGCAAACTGGGTCTTCCTCGTTATTTAAGGACTTCCCTAAGCTTGATGTCAGCCTTGGATTTCAATTCTCCATTTCTGTTTCTCCGTTAAAGCAACAAGTATAAAGGTAGATAAGAAAATTATTACAGTGCAGTTGAGCTGTTTTAGAGCTAATTCAGGGGGTGTTAGTATTGTGACATTTTGCCTGAACAAAATGAAAGTGAATTGCTGGACCTTGAAATGCTAAATTTAAAACATGAACATTTGACTTAAAAACATAACCAAGAGCCAATTTGTTAATAATTTACCTAGAATTGAGCAAAAGAATCTGATTTTTAAAGCTAACTTCATGGTCAACTGAACACATTTTTTAATACCCTCAGAACAGTATCTTAAAAGAAAAAAAAAAGGCCCTCCCATAAAGGATCCTTCCTGTTTGTTACCTACTCTCTGCTTTCCCTCAGGGCTGGTAAGCAGGGCCCTGCTGAGTTTCAGGTCCTCCAGCTGGTACCCAGGTTGCTATGGAGATCCTAGGAGCAGAATTCAGAGACAGAGGTTGTCTGAGGAGTCCCTGCTTGGGGCTTGGAAACAGCTCAGTGGGAGCTTCAGCAGATGATACAGATTTTTTCAGAGTTAAAATGAAAGCCCAAGGGAGCAAGGATTCACCTGCTTCTTTTCCAAGCAGAGAAAATCTACTCGTTTAAGAGTTTGTCTCCATTTGACTTTGGCGAATGACCTCAACTCCCCTTGTGGCTCAGAGAGTAGAGAATCCACCTGTAATGCAGGAGACCCGGGTTTGACCCCTGGGTCGGGAAGATCCCCTGGAGAAGGAAATGGCAACCCACTCCAGTATTCTTGCCTGGAGAATCCCATGGACAGAGGAGCCTGGGGGGCTACAGTCCACGAGGTCACAAGAGTCGGACACAACTGAAGCGACTGAACAACAGCGTCCAGAACAGGCGAGATGCTCTGCGGTGGTAATTTCTCTTTCCCTCCTTTTTCTTTCTTTCTTTGGCTGTGGCAGGTGTTAGCTGCAGCACGTGGGATCTTTGTCGTGGCATAAAGGCTTCTCTCTAGTTGTGGCAGGGAGACTCCAGAGCACACAGGCTCAGTAGTCGTAATGCCGAGGCTGAGTTGCCTCTGCGACAGGTGGAATCTTAGCTCCCCAACCAAGGATCGAACCCCTGCATTGGCAGATAGATTCTTAACCACGGGACCACCAGGGAAGCCCCCCTCTTCTTTAATGAGCATAAATTGCCTTTGGAGTCAGACAGACCTGGGTTTTAATCCTGGTCATTGATGAGCTCTGTAACCCTGAACAAATTACTGAAGCTAAGACTCGGCTTCTTTTACTACAATGGGTTTTGGTGAGGAGTGAATGAAATGATGCAAGCCAAGGGCTTGAACTTGTTTGGCATATGGTAACAGCTCAATAGAGAGTGACTGTTAGATTATTACCAGCGTTAGTTGCCAGCACTCCTCCTACCCCTGAGGGATTTTGGCCTCTGCAACTACAGCAATTAGATGCCTATTTGTCCTCAGGGGGAAGCTGGCAAATATGGATTCAGACTCATCTTTGGGGACCCACAGTGGCAAATAGGCAGGCAGTCTGGGAAGGAGAGGTGGTAGAAGGGTCTAGGTGGGTCCTGCTCCATTTCTGACAAAGATCAGAGAATGGGGTACTCTCTGTGGGTCACTGGACTCAGCACGCTCTTTCCTGATTTTCTTGCTGTCATTACCCCTCCTCCACATTCACACTGTGTGAGAAGCCTGGCGCCTCACACTCTTGAGTCCAGAGGGGAGGAGGTGCCTGTGGGAAAAGTCTGTCTCAGACCATGACACCGCCCCCTACCCAGCCCCTGGGGCAGGTGAGCTCTGGAGAAGTCAGAATCCTGACTGCTTGTCACTAAGCCCTTCTTTGCAACCCTGGGTGTTTTCTCGGCCTATTTGGTGCAATTGTGGAAATGGCCTGGGGTTTCTTTAGCCTAATTTAGCTACTCAGTTCTGTTCAGGAGGAAGGCAGCTAGAGCTTATGCAGCAAGAAGAAGGATAAAAAAACCCAAAACATTTCATCATGGAGTGGTGTTACTAAACGCTGAGCAGGGTTTCAGAAAGACTCTTGAATCTGGTGGGGCTCACGAACCCTAGGGCAAGGGGGTGTGGGCGGAAGTCCCAAAACAATGCCACTCCTCCTACATGCTCAGAGCTTCAAGCCCATGTGTGTAAGGGCTTCCTGGAGATCCAGTGGTTAGGACTCCGCACTTCCATGGCAAGGGGCGCGGGTTCAATCCTTGGTGGAGGGGCTAGGATACCCCCCGCATGCTATGAGGCGCGGCCTTGGCACCTCGCCTCCCCTTGTCTCCTCGGCCCCTCACAAGCTGACTTCTGCCGCTCTGTGCAAGGCCCCAGCTCTGCCAATGCCCTCGCCTCGGCCCTCAGCCTCTTTCACCACCTCCTTGAAGAGTTTCACCTCCTGACGTGTGTGACTGCATCACCCAGACTCTTTCCTGCCTCCCTGAACCCTGGCTCACTGGACACTCCATTGATTCCACCTGTCTTACCTAGGACATCTCTAAAGCTCAACCCTCATTTTCTTAAGCTGTATCAGCCCATCTCAGATTTATGCTTTGCAGAGACAGTGTGGCCAGAAGCAGGCTCTGAGAGTTATTTGCATAAACCTGTGGGAGCGGATGAATTACCTCCCTGTCTCCTCCACTTCCTGTGGCAGCCACCCGTGACACCAGCCTCCCAGTCAGGCTGGCTGAAAACCCCAGGGACGCCTTGATCTTGGATTCCTCCTCCTCTTTGTCTCCATGTGGAGAACCAAATTGTCTTTGGCATTTATTCCCTCCCTTCCTCTTCTTGCAGCTACTTTAACATTACTCTTTCTTGCCTGAGATACTACAGTAGCCTCTTTTTCTCATTTTTATTTTATACTGGAATATAGTTGATATACAATGTTGTGTTAGTTTCAGGTGTATAGCACAGTGATTCAGTTACACATATACATATATCTATTGTTTTTCAAATATAATACTTCTTGATGTTTTGTTGCCCAGATAAGAACCACGTCTCCAGCCTTCAAAACTCCTATTCCCTCATCTTCCTTCTAGGATTTTGTGTCCCAATAGACAGAGATGGAAAGGAAAAGCAAGAGAGGGTCTGGAAGGACAGTGGCTGCAAGAAATAGATGTCTCACCCACGGTTCATAGGCAGACAGAGGAAAGGGAGAGAACGAAGGATGAAAATCTCTGTTCAGTGGAAAATTATGATACATTCTAAAGCAGGAAGTCCACCGTTTTGTATAAAAGGGGACTTTCTCAGGCTTTTATGACACTGGATAGAGTGTCATGAATGTTATGGCTTTGATTGTACCTTGGCATGATAAAGCATTCTGCAAAGCTTTTGTGTGCTAGGAATTTCTAAGGCGGAAACAGCTACAGAGCTGAGAGCCGGCAAACTAGAAGCTGAGAGAAAATCACTTAGAGTTGGTACAGAAGTGAGACTGGGTGTCCAAGGGTCCAGCCAGGGAGGTGGTGCCAGCATACCAAGATGCTTTTGCTCACAGCAGCCTGGAGTGGGAGGTGGGTATGTCACAACAGGGGATCAGCACCTCACAAGGCAAACAAAGGTTGTTCATTTATTTTTCTGTCATGAATTTGGAAATCCGAAAGCACCCACCGCCTATGAGCAGCTGCGTGCCACTTTTATATGGAATTTCATTTCAATCTCTAAGGCATTGTTCTTAGAACCGTTTTGCAGATGTGGAAACTGAGGCTGTTGAGAATTGGCATGACTTAGGAAAACTGGCTTAGGTAGTACAAGACAGAGCTGGGGTTTGAATCCAGGATTTCTGACCTCACAATGCTTTCTTGGTGAAAACCCAGGATGAGAGAGGGCCAGCCGTGCCTGAGTGCTTCCATAGAACGTAGGGGCGTAGATGGGACAGAAGTCGCTGAGGCATCTTCAACGCTGGCTCTGACCAGCTCAGGTCCCCTGGGAAACCTAGGGGAACTTAGAGCGGCTCCCAAAGACTTGCCCCTGGAGGAATGCTTAGGAATGTGCTGAGAAGTCTGTTACGGATGGTGGACTAAGACAGAAAGTGTTACCCAGGCCACAGAGAAGCCGCCGGGTTTTAGCCTCTGTAGATGCCCCAATGGGATGGGCTCCCCCCAGTAACATTCAGGAGCCACAGAAGCTCATCTGTCACGGGTGGCAGTAAGAGGGAGGAGGCCACGGGTGACTGACAGTATGTACAGAACTGGTTACAGAATTTGTAGGGCCTTGTGCAAAGTGAAAATGTGTCCTCTTGTTCACAATCATTAAGCACTCCAAGATGGTGACAGCGGAGAATTAAACCAAGCGTGGGAACCTTATAAGCCTGGGGCTCTGAGTGACTGCACAGGTCATACATCCTATTATACATTGTACATGGTTTCACTTCTCACTGCCCTGATCAATGTCTGTGTAGAGGATTATCGAGAGGGAGACGTGCAATGCAGAACGAGGATTCTGCAGTCTCCTTTCCCAAATTCACTCAAAATAGCTGAATTATAACAACCTCTGTTGATCAAGCAGGCACTGTGGTTCAAGCCCTTGACTGTGCTATCTTTCCTCCCCCACAACACACTTTTCCACCCAAGAAAAGGGAGAATGTGAGAGGCTGTAGGACCCACAGCCAGCTGGAGGAAAGTCAAGGTTCGAACCCAGGTCTCTGGATTCCAGAGCTCTCCCAACTTGTGTGTGCTGCCTCTGCCTTTGAAGCTGGCAAGAAATGGAGATTTGAGGGGCTTCTGGCCAAGAAAGGTGATAGTTCCACTCGAGGTCAGTGTTTATCAGATTCCAGCTCTTTATCACTTCCATAATTGTTAGCCATATATTAATTTCACCTATGCTCTTATTTATCGCATTTTTCACTTTTTTTAAAAACTGCCTCATTATAAAATGTAACTGAATTTGTGGGTTTGGTATGTTAGCTATACTTTTTCTCTAATATACATTAAAATAAACTCTCTGTCCCATCTATTCTACTTCTATAAATATGTCCTTTATGTTCACAGATGTGTGAAATGACGCACACAGTACACAAGAACATCCGTTGCAACATTATCATGAGAGGACGTAATTCTAAACAACCTAACTGTCTGTCCTTCAGTGGGAAACCGGTTTAAAGATGGAAAACTACACAGTTATAAAAGAGGGAGGAAGTGCTCTATGTCCTGATATGGAAAAATAGTCCTTAATATTAAGAGAAAAGATCAAGGTGCAGAATTGTGTATCAAATGGTATGTGCATAAAAAGGGAGTGACCAAGAGGTTAATACCCTGGACGAGGGCATGGCAGTCCACTCCAGTATTCTTGCCTGGAGAATCTCATGGACAAAGCAGCCTGGTGGGCTATGGTCCACAGGGTCACAGTGTCAGACATGAATGATGTGACTTAGCACACATGCACGCATGCAAGGGTTTACATTTGTATATACTTAAAATCTCTTTTGAGAGAATGCCGATAAGGTAACACAAGTGGTTCCTGGTGGGTGGGAAGTGTTTGGCAGTGATCAGAATAATTTTTCATATTTGTTCATTTTGAACCACGTGAGCATGTTACTTGTCCAAAAGTTTTAGTGAATTAAAATAATACAATAATTATGATGATAGAACTGTTTGTCTACATACTGCCTAAAATCATCTCATGAGCCATGGGCAGTATGCATGTATCCTTACTTGGGGAATATGGCTCTGATGGGTTTGACTCACATGAATGGAGTGATGGCCTTGGTAGACCTATGTCAAGCAGGTGAACTCCTGGACAGGTGTGTCAGCCTGAATACTCAGAAGGACACAGAAGAAGCCCATCATTAAGCCAGGCTCTTGAGTCATTAGATGCTGATCAAATCCCTGTTGCTGACTACTCTGAGGCCTAGGAAAGAAGCTAAGCCCGGAGATGAGGAATTATGTCCCTTGTGAAGGAAATATGAGCTGTGTCTGCTGTGGCTGTTGAAATGTGATCAGATGGGGAAAAGGACTGAATGAAATGGGCATTCTAGACAGTGTCTTCTTATCTGAGCCAAGCAATCTGGAGAAAGACATGAACACCAGTCAGGTCAGAATGGGAGCCCTTCTGATGGAAGACAGGCACTGTGGATAGGAGAGGATGTGTCCAAGAATCTTCCGAGTCAGGGAGCTGGTGCCATCTCCTGCACTGGTCAACAGAGAGATCATGCGGGTTTCTGGGTGGGTGGTTGAGTCAAGAGCCAACTGACACAAGAGTTGGTTGCACTTCTGTTAGTTCAGATTGCATTAGCTGTTTTGGCAACCATGCAATTCTGTTGACTCATGTTGAGTGTGCAGTCAACTCAAATGGCTCAAATACATCCTTCTTAAAGAACAATTGCCTTCCTATATTGGGGCAATTGAATCTTCAAACGTAGGAGTAAATCTTTACATGTCTCCCGTTAAATTACAACTTGGAGTTTTTGTGATTCAGTATGAGTCAGGCAATATTTGAATTCTGATTTTGTTATTCTACACGTTGATAGTCTCTCCAAGCTTTGAGTCACTTGTAAATCTGATCCAACTTGTTTATAAAAAGGTTAAAAGCACAAATTGACATTGATACCTCAAGAAGATTCTAAGGACATAAAATTAGGCCAACTAAATCATCTAAATTACTTTGTCTAGGGAATATCTTGGCCAAATACCCTTTTATATTTGCATATGCACCATCCTGATTCACCTATCAGGAAAACCTTCTTAAAAAAAGGTAAAGAGTTTGCTTTGGGCCAACTTGTTCTTAGTAAACTCATTCTAGTTTCTAAAATTCCAATTCCCTTTTGTTTCTAAGTGCCTTTGTTTAATAATCTATATTTTAGAATTCTTTCCAGGGATCAACTGGTAAGTCTTTGGTATCATTTTAAGAATTTATGACTTTTAGACACCTAGAATCACATTTACCCATCCATCCTGGCTTTCTAGCATTGATCCCAGTCTTCATGGTGCTTCAACTGACAAGGCTTTAGGGATCGTACAAACGAAATCTTTCTGTTCCTGGGATTCGGTGAGTCTGGATTAGATGAGTGGAGTTTCTCTAGACCAGCTGTCAGCTTCCTCACCATCCTCTGTCTGGGTCTTCATTCCCTGTGTGACTCAGGAACAAAGTCGGAGCTGAGGAGATCTTTCTGGCCAACATCTGCTGACGTGACGTCATCTGCACCAAGCAGTGAGCCTCTCTGTTCATCCTCTGACACTAAGCTCTTTGTGTCATCCTTAGTGCTTTTTGCAGCTTCAACTCACTCTGGGCTTCAGCTTTCCCTGTACACCTTCTTTGATCGCTGCCAGCATTTGGATTTCTCATTGCTCAGGAGCCACGTCATCTATCATTTGTGTGTGTCTGACCGCTGGAGAGAATTCCCTGTGGGATCCCAATGCCTCTCCATTTCCTTCATCTCGGATCTCTGTGTACTAGGTGGCTGTGTTGATTTCTGAGAATCTCCCATCCCTCTATAGCAATCTGTCATTTTAGAGTCTTGGGCAAGGGGCGAACATCTATTTTTCATTTTTTTTGTTAGCCAAGGCTCTTTTTCATTTTTCAGTTTTTCAAATTTGTGGTGTGTTTGTGCACGCTCAGCTCTGTCTGACTCTCTGCGACCACATGGACTGTAACCTGCCAGGCTCCTCTGTCCAGAGGATTTCCCAGGCAAGAATAATGGAGTGGGCTGCCATTTCCTTCTCCAGGGGCTCTTCCCAACCAGGGATCGAACCTCTGCCTACTGTATGGACGTGCAGATTCTTTACCGCTGAGCCACCAGGGAAGCCCAGGTACCTTGTGTATAAAAGTTCAAAGACGGCAATGATCCTCATGTCTAGTGTGCTTAATATGAGGATGCTTTAAAAGAATAGCCTTATGCATGGCCTCATCTGGATGATAAGATGGGTATGTGTAACCAACCAAACTAAAAAATTACAGTGACTTTAAACACACCTTCCACAGCACTGATATTTAGCACATAATTTGAGAATCTATTATGTGATAGGCAAAAAAGGTAACACTGAAAAACTCAGATGTAGGTCCTCTACTCCTGGAGCTTACAGCCCAGCTGGGCAACAGCCTCTTAAGCAGTGATTACAATCAGGTGTGGTTGACACGTGTTTGGGGAGGTGGAGAAGCTGGTAGGAGAGCACAGGGCAGAAATAACGACCTAGCTGGTGAGTCAGGGAAGGAGAAGACTGGAACTCTATAGTGGTGGTAGGCAGAATCCTAAGATGACCCCAATCCTCAGATGCCCTTGTGTAATCCCCTCCCAGTGTGTGGGCAGGGACTGAGACTTGCTTCTTGCCCACAGACTATGGCAAAGGTGAAGGGACTTTACAGAAGTAATCAAAGACCCTAAACAGCTAACTTTAACCAAAAGAGAGATTATCCTGGGTGGGCCTAACCTGGTCAAGCAGGCCCTTTAAAAAGGGGTCTAGGATCAGAGACTTGGCGACGTGGAAATGCTCTCTCCATTGCTGGTCTTGAAGAAGCAAGCCTCGTATATTCTATGGCTACAAGGTAAGTGAATTCTGCCGACAATAGGAGGAAGCTTAGGAGCGAACTCTTCCCCAGTCAAGCTTCCAGGTGAATGCAACCCGGCCCACACCTTGATCTCAGCCTGGTGGAACCCGAGCAGAGGACTAGCCGGGCCATGCCCAGACGCCCGCTCCATGAAACCCGTGAGGGTGAATGTGTATCACTGTAAGTCACTAAGTTTGTGATGACTTTTTATGCAGAAATAACCTACTAACCTGGTAAGCTAGATTGGACTAACTTATGACGTCTTCCTGGAGAAGGAAGGCTTTTAGCATTGAGGGTTTCAACCAGCCTTGCTGACTAAGGAGACCCACACTGAGTTTTCTGTGTCCTCCCTGTGAAACTCAGGCCAAGTTCACATGTAATAAATGAGGTCTCCCTACCAACCTCCTGAAGCGTCCCTGTCTCATACCCAATGTCAGTATCTATTGATGTTAGATTTAAGGATACAGGATGTACACACTCTCCCTACTATTGAAAATCCACCGCACTCTATGCAAATAAGGGTGATAATGACAAACTCCATAAAACTATTTTTTCAAGTAGGGTTCCAGTTTCTTCATTTTGGTTCGTTTAACCAATCAGTGGTCTACAGAACACTTGCTATGTGCCTAGAGCGTGAAAGAATGAGGGAAAACTGAGACCTGTTTCCACCCTTTGGGGAGTTTGAGAGCGAAACCGCAAGAAAGTTAGAAAAAGTTGAATGATGAAACGTTAAGCTCTAAAAGTGGGGCACACATGCATGCTCAGTCATGTCCAACTCTTTGCAACCCCATGGTCTGTAGCCTGGCAGGCTCCTCTGTCCATGGGGTTTTCCAGGCAAGAATACTGCAGTGGGTATTCTTGCCTTACTGGAGAAGGTAATTGCTGACTGCCAAGGAATAACGAGAACAATGAGTTTAATTTCAGGGGCCTCTCCCTCCAGAAAAAGGAAAACCTTAGGAATATTCTTAGCTTCCCATTGAATGAGTGCATCCAACAGGAGTTTATGATCTGTGAGCAAAGCAAATGCAAATCTTGCTTATACAGAGCTTTGAAATAATTTTGCAAACATTGAGCTAAAACTGAGATTAACCAGTGTCTTAATTTACTCAATAAGAGTTTTCTAAACACCTACTATATTAAGTGCTGTGCCAAGAATTGAAAATATAGTGGTATGTCTGTCAGAATGTTTCAAATGATAAAAAACAGAAGACACTATTCAAATAGCTTAAACAATAAACAGACTTATCTCACCAACAAAGGAATTCTGAGAAAATCAGTTCCAAGATGGGTTAACTTAGGAGCTCATCAACATAATTAAGGATCCAGGTTTTTAGTTTTTCATTCTCTTTTCCTCAAAACAATGGCTTATTCTTAGCTGGTTTTCCTCATGGTCACAAGATAGCTGCCACTGTTCCAGATGCAGCTTCATAATACTGTCTAGGGGGAAAATAAGGACTGTGTCTTATTTCTTCCCATGTGTGTGTTTTTTAATCAGCAGGGGAAATAATCTTGCCAAGAAATCCTCAGCACCCTTCTCCTAATGTATTATTAACTAGAATTCTATCTCACACTTGTGCCTGCACCAGTCAGAACCCCACTCCTCGGGGCAGTGTTGGGAGTTTATCTCTCCTGAGGCACTTGGCCTCCAGAGAGTGGAGACTTGAACAGAATGGGGGTTCTACCAAAGGAAAAATGGGGAAGGAAGGGTGGTTGAGAAGGTCATCTACTAATAGTATTGATGACTATTGTAATACAATTACAAATTATGACAAACACCGTGACCCAAGAGAACAGTGTGCTGTGAGAAAGGGTGAACACAGGATGGTCATGGATCAAGAAAGGCCTTCCTGAGGGAGTGAAAGACGAGTCGGAACCGAACCAGCTGGGCAGAGGGTTGCGGGAAGAGCGTTCCAAGCAGAGGAAACCATTTGACAATAGGACTTTGCATGGAAACACTGGGAAGGGGTGAGGGAGGGACGGATGGGAAATGGTGTGGCAGGGATTGGCGGGGAGAGGGCGCGGTGTGCAGAGAGGATCCTTCCTGCACCGTGGGAAGGAGTTTGGTTTGCATCCTAAGAGTAATAACTAAGGCACTGAAGGTTTTAAAGCAGGGGCATGATGTGAGCCAACCTCTATTTTTAAAAGATTAGTCTGTTGACCCTCCCTCCCACCTCCCACCCCAGCCCTCTAGATTGTGGCAGAGTACCAGGTTGGGCTCCCTGCACTATACAGCAACTTCCCATTAGCTTGTATTTCACACATGGTAATGTACGTATTTCAGTGGGAGGAAACGTGTATACCTATGGCTGACTCATGTTGATGTACGGCAGAAGCCAACCCAACATTGTAAAGCAATCATCCTTATTTCTTTAAAAAGAAATAAATTATAAAGATATAAAGAGTTTATGCTGTAAAAAAATTAGTCTGGCTACTCTGTAGCGAATAGATGGATGTGTGACAAGAGGTTAGATGATATGTTCATCCACAGGCTCATGGTGGCGTGGGGACGGGACAGGGGGAAACTGGACAGAAGTGAGTGTGCCTGGCATTGCTGGGTCTCGGGGGGAAACAAGGATGGGGCAGTCTGTTTGAGGAGCTAAGACACACGTGCACACACTTTACTCATGTGAGAGTGACCGAGAACCACGTGGGAGTTCAGGAGAAGGTGAGATCACGGATTTAGGAGCTTAAGACTGGGCCTGAATTCAGCACAGCTTCTGGAGGAAGTGGATATTTGAGCAGGGCACCCATGTCTGTGCAAGCTGGGTTTGAAGGAGCAGACATTGGGAAGCGCAGAGAGGCAGGAAATGAAGACCCAGGGGGGAAGAGGAGCAAGTGGTAGAGTTTGTAGGGGCCTGTGAAGGACATTCTGGGAAAATAAGACTGGGAAACTCATAGGCATCAGCTTCCAGAGAGTTTTGTGTGGCAGACTCAGATAATAGTGTGAAAAGAAAGCTTAAAGTCTAGCCTAGTTACAAAACCACTTGGTTTTCCTAGGAATAATCAATGTGCTGATTGAGTTGTATTTTTTCACCAGGTGGAATAGCAGTATCTCTCCCTCCCTGCCATCACTGCTATTGGCCAGTCATTTGTCAAGGATCTCTAACTTCTTTTTGGAATATATCCTTTCATCATGCATTGAGTGTGTTCCCAGTCTAGGAGTTGGGAATCCTAGAATTGAAAAGGCATGGGCCCAGCTATTCAGGAGTCTAAAAGCTTGGGCAAATGAAAAGAGAAATGGCAACAAATACAATTGTTTGGGAAGAGGTGGTACAAAGGAGGGGGCAGTCTCTGCTATCTGGAGTGAGGAACTAGATTTCAGGCAAGTGGTGATATTTCACTGGGCCTTCAGGGATGAGTAGGAGTTTGCCAGACAAAGTGAGATGGGGAGACCTTCCAAACACAGGGCATACTTCCTACAAAAGTGCACACACACCTTCCCAATTGTCTCGTCTTCAATCCTACAAGCCTTATAGAATGGACATTTTTAAATTTTACTTATTTTTGGGCTCTTAGGGGAAGTTTGGTGATAGCTGGCAGGTGCTTTCAATAAAGACAGAGCGAGTGTTGCCATCTAAGCATTTGACCCTCAGAATTGCATTTTACCTTTACTCTGGAGTGTGATTAACAAGAAGTCAGGATTTTAGTAAATCAAATTCGTTATACCCTCTCCTCCCAATTATCTTACTGATTTTTCTACTTTCTCAGGGCAGCAGGGAAGGAGTTGTAAATCTGTATTTTAGGGGACTAGTAAATAAATCAGTCATCAATAAGAACCCTTGTCTCTGCAGTTTTTCACAGAAGGATAGGAGAAGGCATTCACTGTCATATTTGGCTCCTAGTTTTGCCATTTGCAGGAGATTGGTCCCCACTGAGCTTCCTAAGTGTTCACAAAAGTACCTCAGACCCAGATGGACACCCAAGACCGTCCTGCTCGGGAATCTGATTGCTAATTTTATCCCGAGATAAAAAACCAAATACATCAAGACAGTCTGTGAGGGTGTGAAAAGTGTTGGTCGCTCAGTCACGTCCAACCCCTCGCCACCCCATGGACTGCAGCCCACCAGGCACCTCTGTCCATGGAATTCTTCAGGCAAGAAGACTGGAGTGGGTTGCCATTTCCTACTCCAACGAGGGTGTGAGGAAGTGAGCAAAGAATTCATTCTAGACGGAATAGAACTCTTCTGTCCCCCAACACCCTCGCTGGACAGGCAGCCAGAAGTCACCTTGAACCTGGGGTCAGAGCCCTGGCCAAAAGCTGCTGCCCCGCAGAGCGGTGGGAGCCGGAGGGGAGGAGCTGGGGGACAGAGCAGAAGCATTTTGGGGAACTGCGGCCTCGGGGGCAGTATCTGATGTACTTCCTCTCTCCTCCACACTCCGCCCCGCTTGCCCTCTCGCTCCTTCTCTTTCCTTTTCTCTCACAGAACTGACTGCTCTGTGCAGTCAGTTGCCAAAACGTGGAGACACTTCCTGCCACCTTTGCAACACCGAGAAGTTGTCTTCAAGAGCTTGAGCCCCAGTCTGAGCTCCAGGCCAGGAAAGTGAAGGCGCTTGGGGGCGGCCAGGCTGGGGAGACACGGGCTTGCCCTCTCCCGGGTCTTCAGGCAGCCCTCCCGGTTTGCACCTGACCATGTCCCTGGCGGAGGCCATCAGCCTCTGGAATGAAGGGGTGCTGGCAGCCGACAAGAAGGACTGGAAGGGAGCCCTGGACGCCTTCACCGGGGTGCAGGACCCCCACTCCAGGATCTGCTTCAATGTGGGCTGCATACACACGATTCTGGGGAACCTGCTGGAGGCGGAGAAGGTGAGTGGAGGTATCTCTGCCCCCGCCTCCCCCGGGGGCCTTTGTTCTCAGTTCTAAACTGGTTCTCAGTTCTAAAGTGGCTGCACTTTAGAACCCTCTCAGGAGCTTCAGAAGAACAAAGGCTGCCCCAGCACCACCCAGCCCCAGAAATGCTGATTCAATTGGCCTGCAGAGCAGCCTGGGCAGCCACTGCTTTGAAAAGCTCCCCAGGTGGTTCTAACAGGCAGCCCCACTGGAAACTGATCGCTGAGGGTTTTGTTCTCCTTTATTCTCCATTGATTACATTCAAATCATTCTGGAAACTTTCCTTAACACCTTTTGAAAGCCCCCCCCCCCCCCCCTTAGTTATCTTTTCCTTTATTGACTGGTAGCCACTGAATCTCCCTCTTACTGCTTCACGTCTGATTTCCAAGAACCTCTTTTGGCTTTCTAAGACCTTCCTGTGAGTGAGCTCTCCTTGCCCAAGAGATCAAGAGGAGGCACTTAAGAAAAACAGGTTTTCCCTTAAGGGACAATTCTGATCCACTGTGTGGGACACTCTACAAAGGAGTCTGTGGCTGGTGGAAGGAATGCAGATGGTGATTCATTAATGATGTCTACTGAGGACAGGTGTTGTTCAGTCTGACTCTGAGACCCCATGGACTACAGCACACCCAGCTTCCCTGTCCTTCACCATCTCCAGAAGCTTGCTCAAACTCATGTCCATTGAATTGGTGATGCCATCCAATCATCTCATCTCTGTCATCCCCTTCTCCTGCCTTATATCTTTCCCAGCATCAAGGTCTTTTCCAATGAACCAGCTCTTCGAATCAGGTGGTCCAAGTACTGGAGCTTCAGCTTCAGCATCAGTCCTTCCAATGAATCTTCAGGGTTGATTTCCTTTAGGATTGACTGGTTTGATATCCTTGCTGTCCACGGGACTATTAGGAGACTTTTCTAGCACCACAGTTTGGAAGCATGGATTCTTCAGCGCTCAGCCTTCTTTATGGTCAAACTCTCACATCCATACATGACTACTGGAAAAACCATAGCTTTGACTATACGGACCTTTGTCAGCAAAGTAATGTCTCTGCTTTTTAATATGATGTCTAGGTTTGTCATAGCTTTTCTTCCAAGGAGCAAGTGACTTTTAATTTCATGGCTGCAGTCACCATCTGCAGTGATTTTAGGACAGGTGTGGAATGTCATATTTCTCCACTGTTTTTTTCTCTCTTTCATATTCCCTACTATGGGGTTGAACATTCCCAACAATCACTTTTTCGTATTGGTCACGGTAAGCTGGAATGGGTATGACTTTTGGATCAAACCCTAGCTCTGCCTCTCTGTGGGCGTTTTGGTCTTGGGAAGTCACAGACTTCGGGCTTTCAGCTTCTGGAGAGGTTAAGCATCTTGATGATAAGTGAGGCATGAACTATTTTTTTAAGTTAGTTTTTATTGGAATATAGTTGATTTACAATGTTGTGTTAGTTTCAGGTATACAATGATGTAAATCAGTTATACATGTGTATATACATATCTATATATACCCACTCTTTTTTAGGTTCTTTTCCCATAAAGGGGGCATAGACTATTCAAGTACTGCGTAACTTCACACCACTGTCTAAATGTTAGTCCTTATTTTTACCTTTCACTGCGAGTCTTTGCAAGGTGGTGTGACTAGATGACTGACTCCCCAGCACCTTGAAGGGGGCCCCCATAGCCATCCTCGCCCTGGCAAAGAGGGAGAGAGCGAAGCTTTGTGGAATACCCGCAGAGCCTCAGGCTGCAGAGTGGGCAGATTGGGAGCACGGGAGGACCCTCTACATCTCACTGGAGGAAAAACGGCGGCCCCCGCCTCCTCTGGGGGTGCTGCCGCCCAGGGACTGAGCAAACGGAACCGCAGATCTCAGGGGCTGTTAGAAGCAAAGCACGCACTCTCAGGAGGAGCGGCCCGCACGCCAGGCGGAGGGCCTGAGTGCAGCCCGGCCGGCGGGGGATGCGAACTCCGGCCTCGGCCTCGGGTCTCCTGGGCCAGACTGTGGCGCCCTGCTCACCGCCCAGCCGGCCCACTCCCCTGCCCCTCCCTCCTCCCCCTGCTCTAGGCTTCACTTTGCTTTCTTCTGCTCTGGCATCTCATTTTCACTGCCTTTCTTTGGTTTTATGCTTGAGTCCTCGCTCCTGGTATTTTAAATGCATTATTATTGTTATTATTTTAATCGTATGAGATTTCAAAACAGTGAACAAAATAGCAATAGGAACACACAGATCGATAATGATCTTAGTTGTGTAATATCCCTATAATAAATTTATAAAATAAATGCTGTAGATAATATTCTAATCAGTTTATATTCAAACGTGATGACTTTTATTAACCCTGTTAGTAATCATGCAAGGGAGATATGCATATCCCCATTTTATGGAGGAGAAAACTAAAGTTCAAGGAGATTGGGCAACCTGTCTCATGCCATGCGTCTAGGAAGTGACAACACCAAGTACTCTGACCCCTAAGCCTCATGCCATCTCCAAGACATCAACGGTTTTCCGGACCCTGCCTGCCTGCCTCACCCACTGGCTCATCTCACTCCTGACTGTTCCCTCCGCAGGCCTTCACCAAAAGCATAAACCGAGACAAGCACTTGGCGGTGTCCTACTTCCAACGAGGGATGCTCTACTACCAGATGGAGAAGTAAGTGGTCCAGTGTTGCACAAGCTGGGGAAATGTGCAGAGAAACCCAGAGCGGGCCTTGGCGCTGCCAGACGTGGTGTTTGAGACGTGTCTGCTCAGCCTCTGCGGGGAGGCGTGCCTGGGCTTTCTCTGGGCAGTTACGCAATCAGCACGAGGCAGAAGCCCTCTCTGGGGAGGGAAGGCAGGCCCAGCTACAACTCACCATGAGGCTGCAGAAGCATCACAGGCTGGGGATGGCACCCCACCTTGTCCTGAAGGGTCACGGCCTGGGCGGTTCTGGCTGTAAATACTGCAGCCATCAAGGGAGCACCCACGGTTGCCTACTGCTGTGAGGTAGTGAGCTCTCACACAATGACAACAGTCAGGAAACCACATCAGAACTTTTCTTCCTTTGGTGGGCCACTCGTTAGGACTGCGCACTCTCCCTGCTGAGGACCTGGGTTCAATCCCAGGTCAGAGAACTAAGATCCCGCAGGTCACATGGGCGTGGCCAATAAATAAGTAAAAGCTTCCTAGGTGATTGACTTAGATCTGGTTTAACAAAAAAATACATTCCTGCAGAACTGTATTTTCCAAAACCCAGTTTAACGCATTCAGTGAGATAAAATTCAGTCACTAAAATGAGAACATAAACAATTAATATTGTATGTACCAGAATATATTAACACAGATGAGTAGTGTTTGTCTTACTATAAAAAGAAGTTCACAATAGATACTAAATTTAAAACATTTCAAAATAGTATCCACACAATCCCATTACCGTTTCGCAGAATAGTCTCAAAGGCCATAGACCAAAATGTTTTCAGCAGTCCTCCCCAGTTGGTGAAATTATAGAGATTTCCATCTTCTTCTGTCAGCCTTCCTGTATTTTTGGCGTGTTTATAGTCAACAGGAAATAATCAGTAAAAAGACAAATAGAAAATGAAAGTTAATCTCGAGTCCCACACCCCTCCCCCAAACGCCCTAAAACCATTCAAATAACAAAATATATTCTAAGCATTCCTTTAAAATGTAGGGAATGGTTAACTGACCTTTCATAGAAATAGTTCTCTGAATGTGCACAAGTTCCAGAGAAGATGGTTCAGCTCAGGCTAAAGAAGAACAGTTCAAACAGTAACATGCTAGCAGGCGCATGGTGTGTGTGTATGTGCAGGTGTGTGCACAACAGATGAGGAAGTGTGTTGGTGAGATAGAGGGGAGGCTACAGAGAATGTCCAGGTACTGGGGCAGGGGTAGGCTGGGCTCTGATCCTCTGGAACCCCGAAAGGCACTGATCCTCAGATTTAGTCAGAAACCAAGCCTGCCAGGCCACCATGCTGAGCCGTTGCCATGGGCAACTACCAGACACTCAGAGGACTTCCTGGATGTAGATGCGGTCATTTACCTGAATGAGTTAAGAGCAGAAGTGAAGTCTCCCAAATAGACACGGAGGCAGTCTGAGAAGGGAAAGCCTTGAATGGAGAGAAGACACACAGGCCTTTACTTTCAATGGCATCATGCCTGTCTCCCTTCTTATCCCTTTTCTCCTTCTCAGTGCACCCCCCACCCCATCCCCACCAGCCTCAGGATATATAGGACCTGTGGGCAGGTCTGAGCACAAATCCTCTTGTAGATCTCTAGAAGGATAAACTCTCAGGCCATTCGTGAATCACCTCTTAACAGCCTAAAATGAGGAGAGACGGATGGCCAAGATGGGAGACTCCCAGAAGACATTTCTCTGTGAAATGCCCAGAAATCCCAGAACCTGAAAGCCTCGTGTTTTGAGTGAGTCAAAACAATCTTAGTAAGATCCAGGAATCAGACTCAGGATTCAATTAGTCTGTGACTGGTAATCGTTAAATCCAAAAGAGAAATCTATCAAATTTTATCTTTAATTCAACAACTATTTATTGAGGAAATAACATGAGACACGAGTCTGGGTCCTGAGCTGCCCTTTTTTTCTTTTGCTCAATCCATAGGCTTTGGTGTCCTCCCCTCCACAAGATTCAACTCTGTTTTAAAATTTTTGTTTCTTTTTGGTTGTGCTGGGTCTTTGCTGCTGTGTGCAGACTTTCTCTGACTGCAATGAGCAGGGGCTATTCTTCATTGCAGTGTGTGGGCTGCTCATTGCAGTGGTTTCCCTTATTGTGGAGCACGGGCTCTCGGGCACGCGAGCTTCAGTAGTTGTGGCTTCTGAGCTTGAAAGCACAGGCTCAGTAGTTGTGATGCATGGGCTTCGTTGCCCCTCAGCATGTGGAATCTTCCTGGACCTGGGATCAAACCTGTGTCCCCTGCATTGGCCAGTGGATACTTAACCACTAAACCACCAGGAAAGTCCAAGGTTCAGCTCTTGATGCTTTGTCCTTTTTTCACTTGTTGTTAAATAGCAAAGTATATGGGCAATCTTCCCAGAAAAACACATACAAGCATATGCTTAATTTTATGTGCAATTTCAGGGGGGTTAGTGTCCCTGAAAATCATACATGAACCCTCTCCCTCCCTTCCAGCACCACGCTGGTTTAGACTTCATTTTTTCACCAGGACTACTGCACCATGACTTCCAAACTGATTCCCTAGCCACCACTCTTGCCTGCTCCAATGATATCCTAGAATGATCTTTTTTAAAAAAGAAATGTGATCTGCTGAAGAACCTTCAGTGGATCCCAGGATAAAGAGGAGCTGCCCTTGCCTGTTGCTCTCTGGTTCAGCCGCTGTCTGCCCACTTACATCCTCCAATGTCTGCCCCAAGCACACTCACCCAGGTGACTGCTCTCTTTTGTGCCTCCTTTAATCACAGCTGTTTCTTCAATGACAGATACTTGCTTGTATATTTGTCTCCTCCACTACCCGTGAGGCAAGAATACTTATTCACTCTTATATTTCAGTATCTAGTACAGTATTAATAAATTCTCATGGGAGTAAATAAACGAGGGGGTGAATTATAGCCTCTGCTTCTAGTAACTTAGAGGGTTTCCTTGGTAGCTCAGATGGTAAAGAATCTGTCTGCAATTCAGGAGACCTGGGTTCGATCCCTGGGTCAGGAAGATCCCTTGAAGGAGGGCATGGCAACCTACTCCAGTGTTCTGGCCTGGAGAATTTCGTGGACTGAGGAGCCTGGCAGGCTATAGTCCTTGGGGTTGCAAAGAATCAGACACGACTGAGCAACTAACCCTTCACACTTTCAAGGAACTTGCATATTGAAAAGGGCAAGCAGGTCACAAACACTAGGACTATTATGCAGGGCAGAATGGGGCAAGTGCTATGGGAGATGTTTTTAGATAAGTGCCTATGCGGACCTAGAACTATCGCTTCTCAGTGATGGGTTAGGATGACCTTCAGATTACTACAGGGTTTGTTTTAAGGTGCCAATGATGGCTGTTTCTTTTCTCAGGTTTTCCCACTTTCAGATGTTGCTGGGTTGCTCCTCTGTCATTATAAATTTCCACCAGAATAAAGTTAGAGTTGTTCTGCCCAGGCAAGTCAGGTCTGAGGGATGTCTCATCTCTCTAACCCCCACCTTGTCATCCAAAAAGAGATGGGATCTTAAGGTACCTTTCAGATCCCAACCTTATCATTCTTGCATGTGACGTGCTCAGATCCGTTGTGACCCTATGGACTGTAGCCCACTGTAAGCTCCTCTCTACATGGGATTGGATTGGATGTGGATTGCCAATTCCTACTCCAGGGGATCTTCCTGACCGGGGATTGAACCAGCGGCTCCTGCATTGCAGGCAGATTCTTTACCATCTGAGTCACCTAGGCAGCCCCTTATACATTTTAGGGCCCTGAAAATATGGCCAGACCCTTTAGATGGAGCTGCTCAAAGAGGCAACGCAGCAAAGTCTTTTCTCTGACTTCTGAAACGGGCAAGGGCATGGCCCCAGGCTCTGGCATGGAGGTGTGTGATGCTTCAACTCCTTTCAGTCGGTTCAGTCTCTCTCCATTACCCAAGTGTGGGCTGCAGCATTCTAGTCTACAGGCGGGCACTGGCAGTGCGGGACTAATTGGGAACTTCAGTGGTTACTAAGGAAAAAAACCTTCCCAGGGAGTGTTACCGAAACGAGGATAATAAACCCTCTCCGGCTCAGAGCTGGGGAGAAGCACGAGCCGGTCGGCAGTTGTGCTGGTGAGCTGAGAAGACAGCAGGCAGTGACTTCCAGGTGTGTGCTCAGGTCCTGCCCAGCAGAACCAGCGGAGGATGCCAGCTCCTTGGCCTCCTTGGATGCTGTGGACTCCAAATGGCATGGAGGAAGGCTCCTGCGGGAGGGCTGGAAAGAGGCAGCGGCTGTGCTGCCTGCCCCCCAGCGCACGGGGCTGAAGGCTATTTTGGATTTCTCACACTGAGCTTTTTCAGATCCTGGGCAGCGGGAAGCAGAGCTCTGCATCAGAGCACACACCCCAGGGGTGCTGCTCTGGGTAAACCAGATGGCTGAGGAGAGGCCTTCAGGGCGATACTGTCTAAAATGTTTAAAAGCAGACATCTAGCAGGGGTGCTTTAAACACAAAGCAAGCCTTTGAATAACGTCAGTCCTTCCTTTCTCCCTCCTACTGGGCCCGGATCTTTAGCCATCTTGCTGGGCAGAATTAGGAGGAGCTGGGCTCACTCAATCCCAGGTAGACCCAGGTGGTGTTACTTCACAGCTGAAACTCATCTGCTGAGGGAGGCGGGCACATCCGCAGGTGACTGCAGACAGAGCCTCACGGGCCCTCTGACCCTCCGTGCACTCACACAGGCAGTGGGACACGATGGAAATCCCATCTGCCCAGGAAACAGGACACCTCTTTCCGTGTTTCCGCACTCCGCCCTGCTCCATGGCTCAGTGAATCAGAGCCAGTCACCCACCATGTTCCAGCTTAGAAGGAGCAGGAATGCTTCCCCTCTCCCCCTTCAAGGAAATGCCTAAAAGGGTGTATAAATGACGTGAGATGTCTAAGGAATGGCCTGCATGCTTGTGAAAGGTTTGGTGGCCCAGGCAGTAAAGAATCTGCCTGCAATGTGGGAGACCTGGGTTCGATTCCCAGGTCGGGAAGATCCCCTGGAGAAGGAAATGACGACCCATTCCAGTATTCTCGCCTGGAAAACCCCACGGACTGAGGAGCCTGGCAGGCTACAGTTCATGGGCTCGCAAAGAGTTGGATAGGACTGAGCAACTTCACTTATTAAAAAAAGTATGTTAGAGGAAGCCATCCTTCTGTTTCCCACCCAGGCTGTCTGCTCCCGTCACTCCTGTGATGTGGGAGTCACTTCCAACCAAAGGATGACAGAATGTCCAGCTTTCCCCCGGCCACCCTGGGACCTCTCAGTCAAGCCGCCCTCCTGGTCAGCTCCCAGATTCCCTGACATGAGCATTCTGGCTTCTACAGCCATGTATTTTTTATTTGTTTTATTTTATTAGTTGGAGGCTAATTACTTCACAACATTTCAGTGGGTTTTGTCATACATTGACATGAATCAACCACAGAGTTACACGTATTCCCCATCCCGATCCCCCCTCCCATCTCCCTCTCCACCCGACTCCTCTGGGTCCTCCTACAGCCATGTATTTTTTAAAAATGTTTCATTTATTTATTTGTCTGCACTGGGTCCCAATTGTAGGATGTGGGATCTTTGATCTTCACTATGGCATGTGGGATCTTTAGTTGTGGCAAGTGGGATCTAGTTCCCTGACCAGGGATGAAACTCCAGCCTCCTGCATTGGGAGCGTGGAGTCTTAGCCACGGGACCACCAGGGGAGTCCCAACAACTGTATTTTTATCTCCTGATAACAGTTAATACAGTATGTAGTATTTAGTAGGCATGTAATACGGGCTTCCCAGGTGACACTAGAGGTAAAGAATCCGTCTGCCAATCCAGGAGACATAAGAGATGCGGGTTCCATGCCTGGATCGGGAAGATCCCCCGGAGGAGGGCACAGTAATCCACTCCAGTACACTTGCCTGGAGAATCCCCATGGACAGAGGAGCCTGGTGGGCTATAGTCTGAGGGGTCACACAGAGTAGGACACGACTGAAGTGACTTAGCATGCACACACGCAAGCATGTAATAGAAGATTGGTAGGTGAATTTAGTTGCTGGTTTTAGAGCTGGAAATATATATATATATATATTAATAATAATATACTGTGTGTGCCAGGCACCGTCCTAAGCACCTGAATGGTTTGTGCTGCCTTTATGCTCTAATATTGAAGATGAGGAAAGAGAGGAATTAAGTAACTTGCTTCTTGCAAAGAGTAGGACATGACTGAGTGACTAAGCATCCAGCACACCCCTTTGTCACTAGCTAGTAAGGGGCAGAAGCAGGACTCCGGTTCACACGGGTTTGACTTCAGAAATTAGAGCCAGGACCACATACGAGCAAGCGTCTGATGTGCTCTGCTCCCTGAGTATAGCACGTCCCTTGCACACAAAGCACTCCTTATAATATCAGTGTGGAGCGAGGCCAGGGAGGCAGTTTGCCAGGGTCTCCCAGTTAGTGGCAGGGCTGGTGGGCCTGGTCCCAGTCCCTTGGCCGCTGTCCTCGGGCACCTTCATTACCCACACCACCTCTCGAGGGTCCCCACCAGCCTGTGTCCACATTCCAGGCTTGTCTCCAAGAGAAGCCACAAGTGGCAGCTCTGGGTCAGACGGTGGCCAAGGGACTTTTGGTTTAGTTGCCTGGTGGGAGCCTCACAGACAGGCAAATTTGTTCCTGCCAGACCGGGGGCTGGGCTGGGGCTGGGGGTAGCTTGATTTTTGCTGCTTCTATCCCCTGCTGCTCAGCAATGGCTCCCTCCCACCAGGGCCTCTGTGGAGATCAGAGGCAGGCCAAGAAGGCCTGGCCCAGGTCCTGCCCACACCCCAGTGGGTACTATTGGTGTGGTCAGCCCTATTCTCTGCTACCAATCCAATGACGGCAGTCCTGATCCACCTCAAGCCAGCCAGCACAATGCCAACCCAATGGAGCTGAAGGCCAGTGCCAGGAGCAGGGTTAGAGGTGCTCTCTGGAGGCTTCTTTGGTGGTCCAGTGGTTAAGAATCTGCCTTGTCATGCAAGGGACGCTGGTTCGGTCCTGAGGCTGGGACGATCCCATGTGCCATGGGGCAACTAAACCCGTGTGTCACAGCTACTGAGCCCGTGCTCTAGAGCCTGAGAGCCGCAACTACTGAAACCTGCATGCCTGTAGTCGGTGCTGCAACAAGAGAAGCCACTGCAATGAGAAGCCTGTTCACTGCAGCTAGAGAAAGCCCGTGTGCAGCAACAAAGACCCAGCTCAGCCAAAAATTACATACACAAAAATCTAAAACATTTTTATTCTTAACTATTTACCAAGAAAAAAAAAAATGGGCTCTCTGGCTTAAGTGATGGTTTGTCTTTTTACCTAAAGTATGTGCAAGAGGAGGGAGGGGACAGCTACAAACCAAGAGCTAAGTTGGACTCAAAAGAAGCTGAAGCAGGAGGCTCTGGGCAGGAGACTGACATCAGTGGCCATGACGAAGGGCCCCTGGGAGCTGCATCAGGCTGGCCTGGCTGCTTGGTGGGGAGTGGATCAGTTCCACGGAAACATGGGGGCCGGCAGGTGTTGCTCTGCTTGGAGCTCTCTGGGGAGATCGAGGCTCTTTCAGAAAGTGACAAGCTGGTTGTCAGAAAGGTGTGGGTGGTGTGAAGTCAACAGAGACAGAGATCCCTGTGGCGGCCTGAGACTGGAAGGCCTGCAGTGTTGCTGGGATGCACAACCCCGGGGTGCTGTTCACACCAAATTCTACGGAATCCTGGGGTCAGGGATGGCGAAAAACTAGGGCAGGTCAAAAAGGATTGAAAAGACTTCTTGTCCCAGTGAAACAGATGGACGAAAGGAAACAGACACCCACTTCATTCTTTTCTTCCTCCTTTCCCTGAACTGGCTTCTTTCCTGCAGATATGATTCCGCCATTAAAGACCTTAAGGAGGCCTTGACTCAGCTTCGAGGGAACCAGCTGATCGACTATAAGATCCTGGGGCTACAGTTCAAGCTGTTTGCCTGTGAGGTGAGGAGAGGAGGGCCTAGCCTGGGCAGTGGTGGAAGCCTGGGCAGCCGAGGGGAAGCTGACAGCTCAGATGCACAGCCATCTGTTGACACTTCTAGGAGCCCGAGAAGGCATTATGCCTCCCCTCCCTTGGGACTCAGATTTACCCTTAAGAAAAAACTCAGAACCATTGCTTGGGGCTCCTAATGGAGTCTTCAGTTACCTGAGTGCATGGATTTTGTTAACGTGAGGCTCAAAGGACCATGTAGAAATGAGTTTGCTGGATTCTCTGAAGGGAAGCTTGGCTGGACATGAGTGTGTTGGTCTATGAAAGTATTCGTGTGTATGTGTGTTAGTTGCTCAGTCGTGTCTGACTCTTTGCAACCCTATGGAATATAGCCCGCCAGGCTCCTCCGTCCATGGGATTCTCCAGGCAAGAACACTGGAGTGGGTTGCCATTCCCTTCTCCAGGGGATCTTCCCAAGCCAGGGATTGAACCCAGGTCTCCTGCACTGCAGGCAGAGTGTTAATCATCTGAGCCACCAGGGAAGCCCGAAAACATTCATAATAATTTGCATGATTCAGGTTGACAGGGTGTTTTCTCAGCATTTTATTAACAAATCCAAAATCACAGAGGTCTCTGCCCTAGCGAAGCTTCCTTTGCAGCAAAAACCAAAGCAAATCAAAAGACAACAACAAAACAACAAAATAAACCAAAATCACAGCTTCACTCTCCATGCAGAAACTGCTTTACCCTGGCTTGGTTCCCAAGTTCACACACTTTGCGATGAATGGTGTGGCCTCATGTACTTGGTTGATACCCAAAGAAAGAGTGAGGCTCATTTAGCACCAGCCTGTACCCTCCTGGTCAAAGAACAGCTCAGAGCCCACAGTTAGGAAAGGTCTTCACAGAGGGGTAACATGTTCTGTATCACCAAGATGGAGACGCGTGACTGGCTTTGACTTTACAGGTTCATATACTTTTTCCAGCCAACCCTCCCCACTCTCATTCTAAACCCCTAATATATACCAGTAACTTTAAAACTAAAATCCCTGCAAATGTAGATTTTTAGTTGGCAGAATCAGTGAAAGAAAGCCCCTTGCTTGAGTTTCTCAGGCAGAAGCAGCCCAGTGTTCCCAGGGTCACTCAGGGCTAATAATAGAGTCCACAGCTGCCTGCGCCCCTGGGGACATGGGTCTCCATCCAGCCCCGCCGCAGGATAACAACTTCAGTTCTCCTCGTCTAGGGAAATGAGGCTTTTTGGAGGGCTGGCATTTGGCCAGCTTCCAGCGTGCAGTCTCTCAACTGTGGTCTTTTAGATGCGTTGGACCAGTTCATTCTTTGTTCTTGGGACTGGCCTTTGCCTCAGAGGATGTTGAGCTACATCCCTGGCTTCTACTCACTAGATGCCTGTAGCAACCCATTCCCAGGGTGACAATCGAAAATATCTCTAGACATTGCGGATCACCCCTGATTGAGAATCATTTATGCCGATTAAAGTGTTGAGGGACCAAGAAGCTCTGGAGAAAGCATCCTAGAATAGTGGCATCAAAGCAGAACTCCATGGGAGGAATGTTCCTCCTGTAGCTGGAGTTGAAATGACCCAGGGGGCAGGAAATACTGGCTGTGCAGGCCTCTCTGCTAGGGAGGCTGAACTTTTCAGGGTCCTGTCTGCCACCTGGGACACTCCAGTCACTTCCCTAATTATAAGATCACCCCTCCCTTCCCACCAGAATTCTGAGAAATCATACCAGAAAGAGAGTCTCAGGCTTTTCCCAGTCATGGAGTCATAAAAACCTGTTGCTAGAGAAGGTCTTAAGAGTAGGTGTCTGAGAACTAAGCAGGAAGTTTTAAATGGCCTCAAGGTCTCCTTTCTTCCATGTTCATGGGGAAGGATCAGGCTAGTCAAGCATGTTTGCAGGTGGCAACAGCTCATTGAGGCTCAGAAAGAGCCCAGGAAGGGAGTCTAGATCTCCACTTCTGGGCTTGGTCCTTTGTCCCCATCGTTCAACACCAGCCAGCTAACTCTATGGGAAAACCAGCCCTGCCACCATCCATGTTATTGTTCAGTCGCTCAGTCGTGTCTGACTCTTTATGACCCCGTGGACTGCAGCACACCAGGCTTCCCTGTCCTTCACTAGCTCCTAGCGTTTGCTCAAACTCATGTCCATTGAGTCGGTGATGCCATCCAACCATCTCATCCTCTGTCACCCCCTTCACCTCCTGCCCTTAATCTTTCCCAGCATCAGGGTCTTTTCCAATGATCCAATGAGTCAGCTCTTTGCATCAGGTGTCAAAGTATTGGAGTTTCAGCTTACGCATCAGTTCTTCCAATCAATCTTCAGGGTTGATTTCCTTTAGGATTGACTGGTTTGATCTCCTTGCTGTCCAAGGGAAACTCAAGAGACTTTTCTGGCACCACAGTTTGAAAGCATTAGTTCTTCGGTGCTCAGCCTTCTTTATGGTCCAATTTCACATCCATACTTGCCTTAAAAATAGTTCTATTCTGGATGAGGCCCGGGGCCAGTCACAGTGTAGGTGGTAGACTGGTACTGAGAAGTGTAATAGTTTTCCACTGTGTGTTAGTTGCTCACTCCTGTCCGACTCTCTGCGACCCCATAGACTGTAGTCTGCCAGGGACTCCCCAGGCAAGAATACTGGAGTGGGTTGCTATTTCCTTCTCCAGTTTTCCACTGCTGAATACCAAATTGCTCCAAAACAGAGTGGCTTAGAACAATCTGGGCTTCCCTGGTGGCTCAACTGGTAAAGAATTTACCTGCAATGCAGGAGACCTGGGTTGGAAAGATCCCCTGGAGAAGGGGATGGCTATCCACTCCAGTATTCTGCCTTGGAGAATTCCATGGACTATTGTCCACAGGGTCGCAAAGAGTCAGACACGATTGAGTGACTTTCACTTAAAACGATTCTCTCATGGTTTCTGGCATCAGGAACCCAAGCTTGGCTGGGTGGTCCTGGCTCAGAGGCTCTCAGGAGGTTGCAGTAGAGATGTTGGTAGGGCTGCCGTCATCTGAAAGCCTGACCAGGGCTGAAGGATCTACTTCCAAGGTGACTTAGGTACTTGGTGAGTTAGTGTTCTTTCTTGGCAGGAGGCCTCAGTTCTTCGCCACTTAAACCTCTCCCTAAGGCTGTCTGAGTCCTGTCATTTATGGTGGCTGGCTTCCCCCAGAGGAGATAATGATCCAAGAGGAATTGATACAGAGTGTTGATGTCTTTTATAACTTAACCTCAAATGTCACATTATGGAAACCTCTCATTTCCATAATATTCTATTCACTACACACGTCAGCTCCCTTGGATGTGGAAGGGACTATGCAGATGGGGGAGTACCAGGACGTGAGAATCATTGGTGCTGTCTTGGAAGCTGGTTGTACTAAAGCAAGGACTTTGGGATCAGAGATCCCAGCCCAACACTCCCTAGTCTAATAAACCTTGGTGAATTCAGTGTCATTTCTGAGCCTTGGACTCTTCCTCATCTGTAAAGAAAGGCTGAGTACTTACCCTATACACATTCACTAACACTTTCATTCATTTTTGCACATGTTTATCATGTCTGCTGGGGCTTCCCAGGTGGCTCCGTGGTGGTAAACAATCCACCTGTCAACAGAGGAAATGCAAGTTAGATTCCCGGGTTGGGGAGATCCCCTGGAGGAGGAAACAGCAACCCACTCCAGTATTTTTGTCTGGAGAATCCCATGGACAGGGGCACCTGGTGGGCTATAGTCCATGGGGCCACAAACAGTGGGACATGACTGAGCACACACATAAAGCCAGCTAGGGTCAGGCATGAGAGGTCCAAGAGGCCACAAGACAAGGTGTCAGCAGCCAAACGTTCATGGTCACGTATAATGTGAGGTGATTGGGTTAGGAGGAGAAAAGTGCTAGGGAAGGATTCTGGAAGCATAGAAGTGAGGCCCCTACTTTGTATGGTGGTTGTGTGGCTTAGAGATAATGCAGATAAAGTGCCTGGCCCATAGTGATGGTCAGTAAATCATAGCAATCAATGATGATGACAAAGACAACAGACAGGACTGATTTCCAGGAGCCCCGAGTTCTTCATAGGTTTAGCTTTCTGACTACAAAGAATCCCCAGATGGTATCAGTCAGCAAACTCAGCCCTGTGGTCTTCCCCCAAATCACATGGGCATTATCACCCTCCCCGAGAAGGCGGGCAAGGCCTCTGTGCTCAGCCTCCCAAGCAAGTCCCAAGATAGTTCTGCAGATAACAGTGTGGTAGTAATGAAGAGCTCTAAAGCAACCACCACGTGCCAAACAATGAAACTCAGTGCTTTACATGAATTCTTCATTTCTTACAAAAATCTGTAGTCAGGAAGCATTATTATCATCATTTTATAATGAAACTGAGGCCACATAGTAGAAAATAGCCCTGGGGTCCCGCCACGGCACTGCCTCCATGCGTTACAGCTTAGAAGGCCAACAGTCCCTTCTCTGACCAGGCCTCAGGTGACGGGCTATACCTCCTCTCTGAAGCCCTGGAGAACTGCCCACACCCCACCCCAGGGCATCAGGCTGTGACTCCTATCACTTTGACCTGTGAGAAGCCTGCAGCAGTTCCTGGCCATTTAGTCATCCTCCATACATGATGTGAGGAGCCCTAAGAATTGGCTACACTGTCATTAACAAGTAAATTAGGGATTTTCCTGGTGATCCAGTGGTTGAGACTTTGCCTTCTGATGCACGGGGCATTGGTTTGATCCCTGGTTGGGGAGCTAACAGCTCACATGTCTTGGGGCCAAAAAAACCCTAAAACAGAAGCAATGTTGTAACAAATTCAATAGAGGCTTTAAAAACTGTCCACGTGAAAAAAAAAAAAAAAAAAAAACTTAAAAAAAAAAAGTAAAGTAAACCCTGCCTGTTAGTTGCCATCTTGATTTCCTTCCACTCCAGGTGAAGTGTTGCCCTGGGTCTGTATTGGGTCTCTTTCCAGCTTCAGGGAACTCTTGCCCATAGAGTTTCCTCCTGCCCATATGACTACATTACATCTTGTTACTCCTAGGTTCTAGAATGGGTTCTGTGGATGCAGGACGATGCATCTAGAACCCACTGTCTCTCCATTCGACATCTGTGCAGTCTTTGAGTCCAGGACCAGTGGCAGGAGCCGGTCTGGGAGGCCACAAGCATGTATTTTATCCCCAGCTCTTCAAGGGGCCTTGAACACATCACTGCTGTCCATACCAAAACCACACAACAGCTCTAGCCCACCCGTGATCTACTTGGTTGTTGAAGGAAAGCACACGATGCTGGAGTTTTGCATTACATGATGTTTTCTTCACACCACCCTTGTGTTAGATATACTCAGGAGCAATATTGATTGTACTGTATTGTAGATATCTCCAGGAGAGCTGGGGAAGGGAGAAAGGTCACCAAGGCAACATTCCAGGAGCAAAAAGTGCGAGCTCTTCCTTGCCTGGTCCCTAGATTCGGAGTAACCTCAAGCTTTCTGCTGTGGCCTGTGCTTTTCTAGGTGTTATATAACATTGCTTTCATGTACGCCAAGAGAGAGGAATGGAAAAAGGCTGAAGAACATTTAGCGTTGGCTGTGAGCATGAAGTCTGAGCCGAGACATTCCAAAATTGACAGAGCCATGGAAAGCGTTTGGGTGAGTGCGCTGGCGAAGCAGGTGGCGAGAGGGTCTGCTTGGGTTTGCATTTGTTTCTGTGGACATGCCGATTGGGGATCAAAAATGTGGTACTTTCACTTCCTCTGAGCTCCGGGTAACACTGATCTCGGGGTCTGTTTCCCTGTGGGATCTTGAATGTGGAAGTCTAAGAAGCTGAAGCCTGGAGGAAGAGACAGCGGCGCCCTCCTCACGCCCCTCCAAGGGGGCTCTGGTGGGGGCGCGGGGGCAGCCCCCAAGGGCAGAGGCTGTGCCCGCTCGCTCACCCCTGGGTTCTTGCAGCCTGGCTCTGGGCCAGACACACAACAGCTCTCAAGAAAAAAATGCATTGATTATAGGTACAAACGATGGGAAGTTGAGTTTGACCACATGTAGGGATGAAGGTTGTTCTAAATCATATTTTTAAACACCAGGAACAAGGGGGCTTAGGTCAGTGTGTACATATCTGTCCACGGCTGCGGCCCCCAGAGAGCACTGTCGTGGGCCTTGCTCGGGTCCTGGGCCACCCACGTCGGGAGCGACAGCCCCACCTGAGCCACACAGAATGGGAGAGGGCAGCCCCTCTCAGAAAAGAGGGTGCTGGGCAAACAGCACCCGCAGAGGTCTCGGTGTAAGGTGAGAGTGAAACCAAACGGTCCTCCCTGACACAGTAAGTCCAGCCCCGCACGTGGAGAAAAAGCGCCCTTGCGGGGTTCTCTCAATGGATCCGCGCATCTCCTCAGTGAGGGACCAGGGTCGTCACCCCATTTTACAGGTAGGAAAAGACTCTGTTCTCTGTGTTTTAGAAACAGAAGCTCTATGAGCCGGTAGTGATCCCTGTGGGCAGGCTCTTTCGGCCGAACGAGAGGCAAGTGGCTCAGCTGGTCAAGAAGGATTACCTAGGCAAGGCCACGGTGAGTGAGGCCGCTCAGAGTCCCCCGAGTTCCCTCTTGCATGAGCCCCGCGGAGTGAGGGCGAGGGGACCCTGGAGGAAGGGGCGCCTGCCTCTGGTTCTGCCCTGGGGAGGCAGCTTCTCACCCGAGGCTCGGCAAGCCCATCCTTAGCCACCGTCCACTTCGGGAACCAAGTCCCTGTGAGAACAGACCCAGGGCGCGAGGAAGGAAGGGGTCCTGGGGAGACCCAAGAAGGACGGGCACACGGAGCCGGCGCAGCCCTCACACCTCCCTGTCCCAATTGCAGGTCGTGGCGTCTGTGGTAGACCAGGACAGCTTCTCAGGGTTTGCCCCCCTGCAGCCACAGGTGAGGTGGTCCTGCTCTTCTCCATGCGTCTCCAGGGCTGGGAAAGAGCCAACTCAGGCAGAGTGTCTGTGCTGAGGGGCCTCGTTTTCAGGGCTCCTTAAGCTGAGCTCTCAGTCTGCGGAGGGTGTCTGCCGGGCCGTGCTTGGTCAGGGATCCCAGAGCTGGAAGGGGAACAAGATCATATCCTTGGGCATCATCTCAAGTCCTCAGGAGCCAGCCCTCCATTTCCCCCTCAAATGCCAGCCTTCGCTTCTCTAAAGATCCAGGAGAGCTCAGCATGCCTCGTCTCTCCCAAAGCCTTGACCATTCGCTCAGAAAACTGAAACAACAGCCGTGGAAGGCTTTTGCTTCTTGTCCCTTCTCAGACACAGGACACGGGGGCGCTCTTCCAGCTGCACCCATCGGCTGCATGCAGCGATTCCCTTGGGAACATGGGCGGTGGTCCCCAGGGCGAACCATCTTTCCCCCCAAACTGGGCTCACAGGCGGTTCCAGATAGACTAGATGCCAGTGGGTCTGGAATGTGAAGGCGGCGCTTCCTTGTGAAGGGAAGCGGGTAGTGCCGGCTGAGGACAGTTCCAGCTCTGTGGCAACAGAACCGTTACGGGCAGGGGCGTCGGTCCACGTGAGCACAGCGAGGAGCTTCTGAGTGTGGTGGTCCCACGGTCCAGGGCGCACACACCTGGCCACTCTGGGGGCTGCGCTGACGGGCTCCCAGGGTCAGAGAGATGACCGCTGGCCCAGAGGGCCACCAAGGCTGGGGAACCGGAGTCTAAGAGGAACAGAGGAGGAGAGCAAGAGAGGCGACATTCTTTGACCTCTCTCTTCACCAGAGAGTTGAAGAAAGCCTTGCAGGACTCCCTTGGGCTTTGGGGCACCCAGGGGACTCCCAGAGGGGAAAAAGCCCGGATAACTGGGCTCCACAGTTCTCAGGGTAGAACAGGGATCACACTTCAAAAGGAGATTCTTACCTGACCAGTGGACCTTGAGTTGATTTTTATTTATTTTTAAAAATTTTTATTAAGTTATAATTTACATATCATACAATTCACTTACTTCACTTGCACAATTGAATGAGTTTGGGTATATTTACAGAGTTGTGTAACTATCATCACAGGCATGGAGGGTTTTTTTTTGCCACATGCATGTGGGATCTAGTTCCCTGACCAGGGATCAAACCCTCGCCCCCTGCACTGGAAGCACAGAAAGCCACTGGAATGCCAGGGAAGCCCCTTGAGTTGGTTTTTATCTACCCACGGATGTCATGTGATAGAGCAGATGTTAATTATAGAGCAGCGCTTTGAGAAACTGTCCTAGGAGCGGGACGGAGTTCAAGGGCAGAAGCACCCTCATGATGCCATGTTGCTCCGTGACAGCTAAAACTCCAGAAACCAAGTCTGGCTCAAGATGCATTGCTGTGCTGGTGAAATCTGGGCCCAGGGAGCTTGTGGGAGGTGTTCTTTTTCCAGTGTTTAGTCAGGGTACACGATTGCCTTCTCCCTCGAGAGTGTTCTAATTGAGCCAGAAAGGCAGTCTTCAACGTTCTGGTCTGGAAGGAGGCTTAAATTACTATTAACCGTCTGTTCTCTCTCCCCTTCTTCCCTTGTGATCCTGGCTTCCTTTATTTCTCCTGAATGTCCGATAGGCAGCTGAGCCTCCACCCAGGCCAAAAACCCCAGAGATCTTCAGGTAAGTTAGATTTAGACCAAAATGCAGAATATCCAAACTCCCAAGCCTGAACTGAGGACAGCAAAGGGGTGAAGAAGGTGAAGCTGGGGTCAGTGTCCAAATTGTGAGGAATTTAGCCTGGCACATCAGGCTCCTCCTGCTTTCAAGGCTAGAGTGGAATGACGGTGGGAATGGAGCTTCCAACACGGTGAGGCTGACGGTGACCTGGCTACAGCCGCGGGCTGGCCCTGTGTCCCCATGCCAGTGTGCACCCAGAGAGCGAGGGGGTGTCGCTGAAGGACCACAGTGTCTGTGGAACAGCACCCTCTGAGGGCTGCACACAGACCTCAGGGTAGAGGAGAGGAGGGTGCCCTCCTCTCAGGAGGAGCCCCCTGAGAGGCCAGGCTCCTGGAGCTGGGAGAGCAGAGTGGGAGGCTGGAATGGCGTGTCCTTTCCTGTGTGGGCGCATTTTTCACTCCCTGTTGGCACACGTTTTCTGAAGAAGGAAGAGGAAGGACTTGAGAAAAAGAAGTCATTCTTCTGTAAGAGGAGAAGCCGAGGATGACAAAACCTACAGCTTTCTTCAGAGTTATCTCTAAGTAAAGAAGCAAGCCCAGCTTCCCCCTCCCCACTAGGGAAGGTTGAAACAAGCAGTGCAGAGAGTGCCAAAGCAACTAGAAAAAAGGAAGGGGCCTATGAACTCGCCCCTAAGCTCCCCATGTGCTGGGGGAGGCCGTCTCCCCTACAGAGATGAATGCAGGGTCTGGAGACAAAAGGAAGGGCAGGAGGGAGAGGGAACCAGCCTGGAGAGGCCAGCCGGCTGCAGTCACACATTCTGAAACGGCTCAAATGGGATGCCCCAGAGCAGGCCTTGAGGAAACAGTAAAGGGGAAACGACATTACATAATGCAGAGTAAGGCAGCCTCACATCCCCCCACTGCCTCCCGGCCCATCTCTCCTACTCTCTGTCCCTCCCCCGTGGACGGCCCCAGCTGGCTCTAGGGCAGGGGTACCCAACCCCTGGGCCACGGACCGGTATCAGTCTGTGGCCTGCTAAGGAACTGGGCCGCACTGTAGGAGGCAAGTGGCAGGGAGCGAGCAAAGCTTCATCTGTGTTTACAGCTGCTCCCCATCACTCAAATTACCCCCTGAGCCCTGCCTCCCGTGAGGTGAGCAGCGGCATTAGGTTCTCATAGGAGCTGGAACCCTAACCCTAAAGTCAAGGCGGAATATCCTGAAATTGCCACAAAACAGAAACACAGTGCACAAGAAATGCAGTCATGTCTAAACCATCCCCCAATCCTGGTCCATGGATAAACTGTCTTCCATGAAACCCATCCCTGGTACCGAAAAGGTTGGGGACTGCTGTTCTAGAGGATTTCTCCTCCCCAGCTCCCCCACTCATCTCCTCACCCAGCGGGTTCTCACCCACTTTCTACTTTGCACCCTGGCATCTGATTGGGCCCCGCCCAGACTCGGCCACTGGCCAAGCACAGCTGGGATCCTTCCTCCTCAGAAGGGAAGGGAGGGCAGGGTTGCAAGTCGTCGTCAAGTGTTGCGTTATGTTTTGTTTTACTCTTGCCCCACTGCATGCATGGTTACGGAGCATGTTCACATGCAGAGTCCTCTTGGGCCCTCAGATGGGCAACTCCCTGCTCGGGGTCATCTGGGCAGTTAGAGGTGGGAGTGAGGCTCCTGGCTCCGGATCCACAGTTGCTGACCCACAGCATCATGGGAGCAGATGTGGTCCAGGCTAGATGGTGGATGGGGTCTCGAATCTTGTGTCTACCCCTCCTCTTCTCCCCACGCCCATCCCGCAGGGCCCTGGAAGGGGAAGCCCACCGTGTGTTGTTTGGGTTTGTGCCTGAGACACCAGAGGAGCTACAGGTCATGCCGGGGAACATCGTCTTTGTCTTGAAGAAGGGCAATGATAACTGGGCTACGGTCATGTTCAACGGGCAGGTATTCAGAGGATGGGGCGGTGGGCTTATGGGCACAGGATCCTGGCAGCACATGGCAGAGCTTTTTGAGGAGCAGCATCTGCTGCCTTACATGCAGGCCAGCTGCCCCCTCTTTCCCCTGTCCCCCCGCCCCTCCCCACGTCTCTGGGCGTCCTGCACTGTGGCTACTGACGAGTGCATCTTTGCTTCCCCCTTTCTGGCTCCGCGATGCTGCGCTGCAGAAGGGGCTCGTTCCCTGCAACTACCTCGAACCAGTTGAGTTGCGGATCCATCCTCAGCAGCAGCCTCAGGTAACGGAGCCCCAAGGGCTGACCCGTTCCCTTCCCACCCCTGAACCCCGCCACCGACAGACCACAGAGGGGAGAAGAGTAGAGAGGAAGAGGCACTGGGGACTCACTAGTCCTGAGCCCACCTTGAGTTGGTAGCAGCCGCCCAGAGCTGAACCTAGGGATGAAAGAAAAAACCCAGATGTGCTGAGTGGAGGCATCAGCAGGTCCTACTGGGCCCCCAGCTCTGTGATCCCTCCTGGCCAGGGGTGACTTGACCACAGCTACAGCAGGTGACGACTTAGGTCTTCCCAGGAGGTCTTCTTCACCCGGAAGAATAGTCAACGTGCCGGCTGGTGAAATCCACTCACCATAGGAAATCTGCTTTAGAGCACTGAGTCAGAGCGGACCTTGCCAGCCACTGCTTCCGACGCTGCTGCCACCCCCACTGCCCTGTCTCGATGACCTGCCCTTCTGCCAGGCCTGGGGAGTGGTCTTTGTTGGATCTGTGCAGATGCCTGATGGCAACAGATCCTGTCTCTCTCTAGACTGTGCAACCAGTTATTCTCTGTGGGGTTGGCCCTCCCTGGTCAGAGTCACAATGTCTAGATGACTGAAGAGTTCTAAATGCCATTTAGATGAGAAGTGGCATGTTTCCTTTGAAGGGGCAAGGTGTAGAGTGAGAGGGTGAGCTAAGACAAGGGTCCTACCCTGCCTCCAGTGGGTTTCCAGTGTGGCAATTGAGGTGATTAGGCAGCAAGGGCCTTGTAGCTGGGGGGTTAGGATTCTTATTTTCTCATAATTTCTACTGTGATTGTTTTCACCAGGCCCACTCTGTCTCCCACTGAATCAAACTTCCCTTCAATTCAGTTCAGTTGCTCAGTTGTGTCTGACTCTTTGCAACCCCATGGACTGCAGCATGCCAGGCTTCCCTGTCCATCATGAACTCCTAGAGTTTACTCAAACTCATGTCCATTGAGTCAGTGATGCCATCCAACCATCTCATCCTCTGTTGTCCCCCTTCTCCTCCTGCCTTCAATCTTTCCTAGCCCTTAGCCTCCACTAAATGTCATCACCGCTCCAACTTTTAGGAAGTTGTTTGCATCTGGCCCCCTTCCATGGTGGTCGGCAGGGCCTCCCCCACTCCTACCCCTGCCTGAGAACTGTGTCTGCATGAAGGTTCTCACCCTCTCTTCCTGTCCCCTCCAGGAAGAAACCTCCCCGGAGTCTGATATCCCAGCTCCCCCAAGTACCAGTGCTCCTGGAAGACCCCAGTTGTCACCAGGTTAGTGTCTCTGGAGGACCATCCCGGGACTGGGTGCAGAAATGCTCCAGACTGCCTCCCCACCGAGGGTTGCTCTCTCAGCCTGATGGAATCTGGTTTCTTGTACTCCCAGCTTATGATCACGAGGCCCGAGGGCCCCCCCCACCCCCGACTCCTGTGTCATTCACCCACCCAAAACACAGGAAAATAGAAATCCTTCCTCCCTGCCTGCTCTAGAACATGCATGGAGCTTGGGTAAAGGCAGCTGCTTTCTGGTGGGCTGTGAGCATCCCAACTCAGTCATTAAGTAGTGGGACTTTATCCCAGGAGGAGAGGTTCAAGTAATTACACCTGTTGACCTCAGAGCGGGGTGGAGTGGTTCTTCTCAAATGACTGAGGAGCTCTATCTAGAAAAGAAACTCTGCAGAGCCCTGGAGGATGGACCAAGAACCAAGGTGCAGACATGATAGGGATACTCTCCTGATATGTGGAGACGGCTGCCCTGGGAAGTCATGGACTTTTGGTTACTAATGTGGGTTAAGCAGATCCTGAGTAAGTGCTTGGTAGAGATGCATTGACTAGGTGGTTTGTCCAGATCCTAGATCAATGACTGTCATGCCCACCTGATCATCAGAATCACCTGGGATGCTCCCCACCCCTATTTTTACTTTGAAAATATCAAACCTACAGAAAGGTTGAAAGTATGGTACAATATGAACACAAGAATATCTTTCACTTAAATTCAGTAATTATTAACATTTTGCATCATGTACTTGGGCTGCTCCTCTTGTTAACATAATTTTTTTTCTTGTTGCTGAGCCACTTGAAACTAAGTTACAGACTCATGACACTTCACCCTATACTTCAGCATCTGTCTCCTAAGAACAAGGGTGCTCTTCTGCATAAGCACAATATAATTGTTATATCTAGGATAGTGTTAATATAGTATATGTTATTATATAATATAGATTATATATTTCATGTTCAAATTTCTCCTATTATCCCCCACTGTCCTTGACAGCTTTCTTTAATTTATATTTTCTAGGGGCCCATCAAGGATCACATATTAACCTAGGAAGATTTTAAGAATCTAGAATCAAAGGCTTTTGATTCTGATTTTTTAGGACTGGAATCAGGCTTAGAAACCTGTTTTTCTAGGAAAAAAAATCCAAAGAGATTCTAATGATCAGCTGGGTTTGAGATCAGTGGTCTTTTACAAGCAGACACTGCTGTTTCCATGGTGAATATCATTATACATACTTTTCTTATATAAATTATATGTGTTTAGTCACCCAGTCATGTTTCACTCTTTGCAATCCCATGGACTGTAGCCCATCAGGCTCCTCTATTCATGGGATTCTCCAGGCAAGAACACTGGAGTGGGTAGCCATTCACTTTTTGGTTTGGGAAGATGAGATCTTCCCAACCAATCCAAACCATGGAACTGAACCCAGATCTCCTGAATTGCAGGCAAATTCTTCACCATCTGAACCACCAGGGAAACCCCAGAAATTATATATGTACTGCTACATTAATATATTTTATACATTAGAAAACATACGAAAGATAAAGGACAAATTAAAAATAAGTGGTTATTTCTTCTTGTGGCCCCTGGCTGATCCTGTTTTGGTGGAGCCCACTGCTTTAACTGACCTCTGGGAATCTTGCATGACACCACTACCCCAGGAGCACTACTGTTAGCTGTCCTTTGGGATCCCTCCCTAACCCCATGGGCTGGTGAGGATGTGACGGCCCTTTGATAATTACCTGTATGCTCCCTAGAAGCAGAGACTGGGTTCACTTGTGTGTTCATGGCTTTGCCCTTCACATCTACCCAATGATTCCCCCCCCACCTAGTTTATTAAGGTTAATAATCACCCCACAGGTTAAATCATATGAGGTTGGGTGCCTGGTTCTAAGTGGTTTCATCCTGTGTATGGCAGGGGCTAGCCAAGAGTGTTCATTCAATATCTTCCTTTGTTTAACTCTCACCTTCTCCATTTAGGTCAGAAAGGAAAAGACGAGCCCAAGGTAATTTTTTTTTTTTTTCCTGTACTATTTCAAGGGGTAGAGAGAGGAAGAGCTTAGGTTGCCCACCTAACCATTTCTACGGGTGGTCCCCCTGGATTGTAGAAAGAGCCCCAAAGGAAAGGGTACACCAGTTGCTACCATACATACAGGGACCAGGGACACCCCCCCTCCCATTTGACAATCTCTCCCTCTTCCATGCACACACTGCCTGCTGGCCCATGGCTGGTGGGCCAGGTACCGCCCATAGGAATTTTTATCCACGTGTGAGTTGAGCTGGAGGACAGGGCTCTGAAGGCCCTCTCATGTTAGTGTGGAACCAGGCACTTCTGGGCCTTTCCCCGCCACGGGGTCCTTACTCCCTGGGATGCAGCATGTTGCTCGGAGGACGCCTCAGGCACTCGCAGATTCCCTTTGCTGGCTCTCCTGGCAGGAAGTCAAGCTCCGTGTCCCCGCGTCCTACACACTCAAGGTGCATTACAAGTACACGGTGGTCATGGAGACTCAGTTCAGGCTCCCCTACAGTCAGGTCCGCGACATGGTGGCCAAGAAGCTGGGTCTCCTGCCGGAACACACGAAGCTGAGGTGAGCGGCGCCCAGGGAGACGTGAGGGTGCAGCCGGGCGCCCGCTGCGGCCAAGGATGGGCCTGCCCTGCTGCTGCTGACTTGCTTCTCCCTCATTACCCCTACCCAGCTACCGTCCTCGGGACAGCAATGAGCTGGCGCCCCTTTCAGAATTCAGCATGAAGGATGCCTGGGACCAAGTGAAAAACTACTGCTTGACGCTGTGGTGTGAGAACACCGTGGTGAGTGCCCAGGGGCATGGAAGGCTGGATTTCCAACAGGCCACTTCCTCCACCACAACTGGGCGTTCACCCAGTGCCTGCTGGGTGCCTAGCCTAGGTGTAGTGTTGGGAACGTGGCAGGTAGAAGCTGCAGCTCTGGCATCCTCACCCGGGGTGCAGCTGGAAGAGGTTTTCCCACAAGAGCAGAGCAGGCCCAGGAGCCCACAGAAAGCTTCAGGGCCCTTCCATCTGCTGCCACACCTAAGGTTTAGGCTCGATCAAGCAAGGTTAGAATGGAGTCGCAGCTTGAGGCCGAGTTCACAGCCATTCTTCACCTTAAGTTTCCATGCGGAAGGACATTTGGGAGTGAAAAAAAAATTAGCGGGCATTTATTTCATGAAGATGACTTGTGTAACAACCTTCTACTAACAGCAAACATCTACTGAAAAGATCCTGTGTGCCAGACACTGTGCTAAGCGCACTCTGTGTATGAATTCTTAAAGCCCCCATAATTCTGAGGTACGTACTGTTATCCTGTTTGATAATGTAGGTGACAAGGCAAAGTGAGGCCCCCTGGCCAACATTACTCAGAGCCTGCCTGTACTCTTGAACAGGGCTCCCATCCCGTTAGGAGTCAGGCTGCACGGCAGGAGGTGAGCGGCCCGTTAGCAGGGGAAGCTTCATCTATGTTTATAGGTGTACCCCATCACTTGCATAACTACCTGAGCTCTGAAAGTGACAGTGAAAGTCACTCAGTCATGTAACTCTTTGTGACCCCATGGACTTTATAGTCCATGGAATTCTCCAGGTCAGAATACTGGAGTGGGATCTTCTCCAGGGGATCTTCCCAACTCAGGGATCAAACCCAGGTCTCCCACATTGGGGGCAGATTCTTTACCAGCTGAGCCACCAAGGGAAGCCCAAGAATATTAGAGTGGGTAGCCTATCCCTTCTCCAGTGGATCTTCCCGACCCAGGAATCGAACCGCAGTCTCCTGCATTACAGGCAGATTCTTTACCAACTGAGCAATCAGGGAAGCCCACTTGAGCACTACCTCCTACCAGATAAGCAGTGGCATTAGATTCTCATAGGAGCTCAAACCCTACTGTAAACTGTGCCTGCAAAGGAACTAGATTGTGCACTCCTTACAATGATCACCCCGAAAGCATCCCAACCTCCCTAACCCCAGGTCTGTGTTAAAACTGTCATCCATGAAACCGGTTCCTGGTGCCAAAAAAGGTTGGGGACTGCTGCTCTTGAACACGTCAATGTACTGACAGTAAAAGGGCAGGTTATCTATAGGCCCTGGGGTCTAGAAGAGTTAACTGACTCTCCAGTGAGAATGAAGGGAGTCAGGAGCAAAGTTCGAGACTAGAAGTAGCAGCTACACGTTAGTACTCTTTGGCTTTGTCCCTTAGTCTCCCAAGGAAAGGTTGCCATTTCTTTTTGCTGTAGATGTCAACTTTCTCTCCCAACAATGGTCCTTGAAAATCATCCATCTGCTTTCTGTCAACAAAGTTTTTTGTCTTTTATGTCATTTCAAATAAGTGGATTGTACAGTATATATATTTTGTGTCTTAATAGTCCATTTCTTTTGAATGCTAAATGGTATTCCATTGTATGGATACCACAACTGGCTTATTCATTCAGCTGCTGGTGCACATTTGGGTTGTTTCCAGCATTTGTCTAGTGACGAATTCTTCAACAAACATTTGCTGGGCACTTACTGCTCTCTAGGTAGGTACTGGAGATATAAAAACTAGTAAGACACAGGCCCGTTTTCATAAGGGGAAGAGCAAGCAGATGACTACAAAGCGTGTGTAGTAAACTGATGGAGACGCACAAATGCTTTACTGTTATGTATGTATTTATGTAACATCGGGAGGGTTTCTCACCCAAAAATGCTGGAGGGAAGTGGGACAAGTCTTCCTAGAGAAAATGATGTTGAAATTGTCTTGAGGCTTAGCCTGAAAATGGTGCATAGTAATTAGCAAGATGGAGGAGGTTAGGGTGAATGTATTACATAGATGGAAAGAACCAGAGGGACGACCACAAGAATCAGCCCAGTGGGAAAGGGGGCTCAGTGCTGTTGGACAGGGACAGTGGTGGGAAAGATGTTGGAAAGACCACAGGGCCAGATGGGGCTAGCCTTGGACACCACTGTGCTGGGTTGATACTGTGAGCAGGCAAGAAGATAGTGAGGTCTTGCTCTGTATTGGTAATTTAAGGGGCACATGAGCAAGGCAGGGAAATCAGCTAGGCTGGCTGGTGGACTTCCTCTGAGTAAGCAGTTCCCGACCCAGTCGGGAGGCTGGGGAGTCCTGACACAGAAACCATGAGTCTGCAGTTGCCACTGCCCAAAGCTGCCAAGTGGGGTTCCACTGACACTTCAGTGTCTTCCCCGTTTCCTGCTTTAGCCTTTGTCAGCTGTGGCATCTGCAGTTTTATCTGCCTAGGGGGTATAATACTAAATAGCTCCTAAGGGAATCCTTGGTCAACTACTAGTTTTCAGCCACAAGTGGACTTTTGAGACCATAGAAATGCCCACAGCAGGAAAGCTATTCTAGACATGTAGGCCGTGGGCCCAGCGAGTCTTTCCTCCAAACCCTCATCCCCACAGCTGGGTAGGGGTTACTGCTCAGTTAGGGAAGGGTCTCCTTTGCACTCAAACCAAAGACAAACGTTTGATTGGGGGTGGGGGGGGGGTGGAAATGGAGGGGAAGAACTAAAGAGGATGGACCTGGAGGCAGGCCCTGCAGTAAACCCCACAAAGTAAACCTAGTGGTCAGGGTTCAGAAAATTGTCTCAGCAAGTGGAGCCACTGGAGCTGAGACTTCGGGTGCCTCTGGCTGAAAGCCCCAGGGCCCTAGGAGTGAGTGAGTGTCCATGCAAGGTGTCCCTTGAAAGTTTGAAAGGCCACTCTAGGTTTTCCAATGATCTGTTTTTGGACTAAGCCCTTCAGTTCTGTCTTGAAAGGATTCCTATTAGTTCAGCTCTAAATGTGAATTTGTTGTTCAGTCATGTTTGACTGTGCAACCCCATGGACTGCAGCACGCCAGGCTTCCCTGTCCTTCCCCATCTCCTGGAGTTTGCTCAGATTCACGTCCATCGAATTGGTGATGCTATCTAAGCATCTCATCCTCTGCTGCCCCCTTCTCCTGTTGCCCTCAATCCTTCCCAGTATCAGGGTCTTTCCCAATGAGTCAGCTCTTCGTATCAGGTGGTCCAAGTATTAGAGCTTCAGCTTCAGCATTACTTCACTGCAAAGGTTGATTTTGATGTTTTAAATTATTTTTTGTTGTTTTTGTTAATGATTGTTAACTCCCACAGGGAGTTCCTGATTAACAGATTTGGGATGGTGCAGACAAATTTGCCTTTCTATAACAAGGTGCTCAGTGTTATGGGTGCTGGGGAAAGGGTGTTGGATTTGGGAGTTAGGTTTGAACTTTGGGTTCTGTCTCTTACCTGTGATTCAACCTGTTTGTCCATCCGAGAAAAATTAACAATTGTACCTATTCTACCTTTTTCAGGATTAACATAAGGTTTCACTAGCATTTTAAGAGGATCTATGGTCCTGTAGACCTTTTGGTTTCACTAACCCAACCAGTGTTCATAAAGTACACACCAGGTCTATGCTAGGCACTGATCACAAACTTGGCTTTGAGTTTCTATCTCAGGTGCTACATTGACATTTTGCTGATTGATTCCTTCAGTGATGTTCAATACTCATGGCAGGAAGTTAGGAAAACTAATAGTACCTTTACTATTTCAGGGTGACCAGGGCTTTCCAGAAGAACCTGAAGAAAGCAAAAAACCTGATGCTAATAACCAGACAACAGAACCTGAGCTTAAGAAAGGGAGCAAAGTGGTCGCTCTCTTCAGTTACGAGGCTACCCAGCCAGTAGACCTGGAATTCCTGGAAGGGGATGTAATCCTGGTGATATCAACGGGTAAGTGCTACTTCCAGAGTATAGAAACTAATGTACATGTTAGCAGCAATAAATACAAGGACAGAGAGAAGAAAACATCAGTCAGCTACAAACTTTAGCCAATGGTTTCAATTTCCTTCCCAGTTCTTACTGGGAGGGAGCAAAACTGAGTGTTCACCTCTCCATCTGTTGCTCTCCTGGGAAGCAACCAATGGCAGACTTCGGTCACAGATTAAAGACTGTTTTGGAAGCCATGGGTTCTCACACCGGAGTTAATTAATTGGAAGGGGGCTTCAACCACTTTGTTTTGCACTGAGCCATGTCATACTGATGTTTTGCAAACTACAGGTCTTTAAATTGATGTACTTTTTGAAGATGAAGGGAAAAGAGCATACATTTTGCCTTAAAAAAATGATTCAGAATTGCTCTCTCTGGTGACTTCCCAGGTTGTTAGAAATCAAACACAGTAAAAATTAAAGTAAGTGAGGGTTCTAACTTTACTGCTTCTCAAACTTAAGTATGCTCATGCATCTTTTGTAATCTGTTAAATTCCTCTGACCCAGCTCCAAAGATTCTGATTCAGGTCTGGGGTGGGGGCCCACTAATTTGCATTTTTAACAAGATTCCAGGTGATGCTGGTCCACTGATCATACTGAGAAGCAGCATTCTATTAATAACTCATGGTTTGACATTCTTTTTCTTTACCTGATAACAAGAGTCAGAGCAAAAGTTTCACTCACATGGCTGAAATCTTGTACATTAGCAATGCAAAACAGTGAAAACAGAACACCATTATCAATTATAACAGAAAATTAAGAAATGAGAGGGAGAAATTTTGAAGTTAATGGGGGTGAAGAGTGAGTATACGACTGTAGCAACAATATAAGAAATGAAAAACAAACAGGGTGCATGATCAATGTGTATATTCTAAAAGGGAGAATGGAAACTCATTTTAAGAGTTAGATTTAACTCCCCACACCATTTTTAAAGTGTCAATACCAAGCAACTGGCTAAATATTTTTTTCAGGGGTGGGGATGAGATAAAGATGAACAAATGCTCTGAAAAGTCTTCTGGGTAGATATGGAGAGAAGGTGGTATACTCTTTACTGGGATTTGTATAGAAGTCTAAGTTGATTTAATTCAGGAAGTATCTATGTAAGATTTTGAAACTTTTATAACACACAGGGAAATAGAATTCAACACAAACATTGTGTAGGGCTAAGAGGTTGAGTTCAGTTGTATTCAATAATTATGAGATAGTTTCATTCCAAAAGTTTCTCAAATTTTAAACGTCAACCATCTGAGGAACTTGTTAAAATGGATTCTGAATCAGGTTTGGGGTGGGACCTGAGATTTGGCATTTCTAACAAGCTCTCAGGATCCAGCACAACAAATGCTGATACTCGTATCATAGAAGGAAGAATCAAGACGACAGTTTGCAATTAGAATTACCTTGGGTGAACTCGGATGCCCAGCCACACTCCACACTAATGGACCGTTTCTGGGGACAGGATCCAAGTACTACCTGGTGCTGCTGTAATGTCTGATGGAGACACGTTACATCCAAAGATGAGCCTCTGATCTGAACAGCTTCTACAGTCTGTTGGATGGGCTCTAGAATAGGTCATAGCTATCTAAGGTGTCTGATATTTATTGGCAGAATGACCCCAAACAATCTCTCGTGTCTTCTCAGAACCTAGACTGAGTTACGTTCCCCTGGAATGTAGCTTTCAACTCCACAGAAAATTTAAAATGGGGATATCGGTGGCTCAGAGGTTAAAGCATCTGCCTGCAGTGCAGGAGACCCGGGTTTGATCCCTGAATTGGGAAGATCCCCTGGAGAAGGAAACGGCAACCCACTCCAGCATTCTTGCCTGTGAGAATCCCATGGAGGGAGGAGCCTGGAAGGCTACAGTCCGTGGGGTCACAAAGAGTTGGACACGACTGAGTGACTTCACTTTGATACACTTTTGATTATCTATAACTGAGTTATGAAGTCTATGCACATACTTTATTAAAGTCTCAAAAGAGGGGCTATGAAAATTCTTGTATTTTACAAACATGGACTGAACCCATCATTGCTCCAACTTGCAATTCTTTGACCATTCACTAGTGAACAGTCATTATTAATCTATTTAACCAATGGCATAACCCTGTCCTGTAATCAAAACAAAGGTTCCCAACAAAGCTAAAACTCTGTTAAAAAAACCACCTCATACATAAGGATTCACTGTTCAATTTCTTTGTTAATTTTTTGAAGGCTCTACTTTTTCTGCATTTTACTTCTCTACAGAAACCAATAATGAGATAGCTCCTATGTTCACTCTTACCAGTCACTTTTCCAACACTGACTTTTCCCTGTCAGCACAACTGGGGGTGAAGAAGGACCAACAAAAGTTCAATGTGGACTACTCAGGTGAGGGAATTCTCCTATACTCGTTTTAGAAGTCAATGTATATTTTTCCTTTTATCAGTGAATGAAGAATGGCTGGAAGGGGAATGCAAAGGGAAGGTTGGCATTTTCCCCAAAGCTTTTGTTGAACAACATGCAACTACAGACTTGGAAAGCACACCCTAAGGAGTCTAGGATGTTTCACAACCTACAACGTTGAAGAAAAGGAAGTACTATCATTTACAAGATTTGACATGCCTCTGCCATACATTCAAGACAGCCCTCTGGAAGCATTAATTCATCTACTCTTCCGTTAAAACTTAACCTATAGACGATGATGTAAGAACTCACAATGATTACCGTCAAGACAGGGAGGGGTGGTGGTCGGAAATGTCTAGAAGAGGAGGGTCTTCTAGGGTGCAGATAATCTGTTTCTTGCTCGGAGTGCTGGTTACCCAGATGTGTTTGGTTTGTGAAAATTCACCGAGTTGTATACTTACTGTTAGTACACTTCTCTCTACATATGTGATGCCTCAATAAAAAACTTACAAAAACAAGATACCCAGAGTGCAGGCCCAAGACCTAAGTATAAAAATCCCCACTCCTACATCATTACTATCACAAACTCCCAGGGACCGAGGTAACTTAATAGGTAATTCAGAAGATGTGCGCATGCACGCTTACACACACGAAGCTAACATTTTGGGGATTAAAAGTCTCATTGCTTAAACAGAACCTAGACTGAGTTATGTTCCCTGGAATATAGCTTTTAATTTCACAGAAAATTAAAATACTGGAACTACATCCCTTGATTTCTTCTCATAGAGGACATCTGTTAAAGAGTTCAACAGTGAGTATATGCCACTAATACTTGAGATGAAAAGCGGCCATGCTCAGGAAGCCAGTTGGTTAGTACTATCCTACTAGGTACCATTTGTTTTTCAGGATTAACTTGGGTGAGTTTCCATAAATTCAAAAGGCCTGGCCTTAACTCCCCTTCCTCTTGTGGAATATTCTGCTAACAATTTTTCAGGTGTGTAGGTGCTTATGAAAAGTACACTTAGGAGACAAACTGTAAACTGAATCAACATCAATGTGAAAACGCAGCTAGTGGGTGAGGTGCGGTGTTGGTTCCCTCACACAGCGAAGGCTAGCAGGATACTGCTGGAAATCGGAGAACACAACTTGAGGAAATACAACTCCACAGCAAAGAACACCGAATACTGTTGCTGCTCATCACAATGAGTTGAGTTTACTGGGCCAATAGGATACACGGTCTCTGAGCTGCCTTATTAAGGGAAACAGTAAGGATAAAAATGCTGAGTTGTTAACTCCTTTGCATAAGCCACTCTTTATTAGAACCCATCCATTTTTGTAATTCTGCACATCAGTTTGAAATATTACTAAAAGCAAAAACAACCCTGAAGCATATTCGATTTTTGACCTTCTTTAGTTCCCCTAGATGACTTGTAAGTAGTTTAAATATGTTAAGTTGGATTTTCTTTTAGGATAGGAAAGAAACAATCTCTACACAGATCTGGTTGGAGAGAACATGGTTTAATTAAAGGCAAAGCTGATTTCAGCAGCTGCAGGTCTTGCACAGACAGACCAAAACAAATAAACAAAAACAAAAAGAAACACAAAAGAAAGTTTGCTACACAGAACCAGTTTCTGATGAAGATTCTCCTTTCCCTCCTCATTACTCCACACTGAGGATGATAAGGCGAGGAACCCCGCCCCAAGAATCAAAAAACATTCCAAACACCAAATTCTCATGCAGAAATGGGGCTGCAGACAGGACGTGGGCACTGCGGGAGCGAGAGACGGCGAACCTGGTGGGCGTGTCGAGGGTGCAAGAGTCGGTGACAGTTCAAACACTGGAATGTTGCAGCTGCCTGAATGCAGAGCTCAAACACACAAAGTGGGTAAAGGCAGCAGGGACGGAGGCTCGGGAGGGAAGGGACGGGAGGACGGTGGTCACGGAGGAGGGGCTGGAGAGAAGCACAAAGGGTTTCATATTGCCATTGGGTGGGGGACTTCACCCTTTCAGACCTTTCAAAAAAAAAGAAACAACAAAAACAAAAAACCCCAAACACCATGTCAAACTAAAAGAGCAATAATGTAAGCATTCGGGACTCCAACCACTCTCTCGGAAGAGCAATGAGCATGAATCTCTCACCCCTTTTCATTGCTGGGGCTGCCCAGACTCCAGTGACGACCGGGGCTCCTGGATGCGCTTCACTCTGAAGCTGTTTTCCAGCGCGAGTCCCACGCTAGCTCCACACACTCACACGCACCACCCTTCCCCTCCAGGGAGCAGACGGGCCAGTGTGCACACACACACTCACACACACGCGCGCGCGCGCGAAGGAGAGCCCTCCCAGAAAACAAACCCTACCACTAGCACAGCAATTGGACATTTAGATTGTTTCCATAATTTCCCCTTAAAATATTACTTTTCCAGGAAATGACTATCAGAAATGCTGTCCCTTCTGTTTCTACACAAGAAAAATCTTCAGTTCTCTTTCCTTCTAATAAATATCAGATAAAAAGTTTCTTTTCCTTTCTTCCGCCTTTTCCAGAATGGACTCCGTTGTGTTTTCCTTCTGTGCCTGATGCACACGTGTCCGTGTCGCCTTGAATTTCACTCTGGAAGTGGAGGCTGGGAGACCACAGCCGGGCAAGGGCCTGGCCGCTCGGCGGGCCGTGCGCACGCCGCCACTTCCTTTCTTCAGACCGTCTTTTGGGCCCCAACTGCTGGCCCCCATGCTGTTGCTTCTTGGCGAGATGTTGTATACATTAGGAATAAAAACGATTACAGCACACAGCACAGGGTGGAAAGGGGGTGGAGGTAGGGACAGGAGGAGGTGGGTGCTAAGTAGGATGGGTGCACAAAAACCAACCAAACAAAAAGTAACCACACTGAAAGCTTCTACCTATTAAACTGTGTCAGGCCATGAATGGACTAGCCCGCCTGCTGTGGGACTCCTGCGACACTACCGTAAAATGGACAGCAGTCACAAACGTTCCTTTAGAGCCCGACGGCAGTCCTTGGCTAGTCCAGCCCAGCACCACCAGCCATGCGGCATCCTCAACTGGGGCTCGAGCACCTACAGGGTGAAGGGCATTTCCGGCTGGAGTCTCCAGGCCAGAGGAGGGCCCACCAGAACGTTCTGAGTCAAAGTGGAGGCCACGTCCTCTCCCTTGTGGACCGTTTCCACGGGCTGAAGAGGTCGGTCTCCCCATCCTGTCACCACCGACCCCTCGCAGGAGCAGAGCACGGGTTTCCCTTGCTACACACTGACTAGAAGATGCACATCTGCATAGGGAAGAATTCAGTGTGACGTCTTACTACTGAGAGTGATGACAATAATAAAAGATGTTCGGAGGAATTTCAACTGCATTCTCAGTCAGCAAAGCAATCAGTAATGGATTCCTATTTTATTCCCCAAAGAGGAAAAAAAAAGGACTGAGAAGTTCCCATTGGCTTCTCCCATCTGCCTTCCCTTCTCAGCTTTCACTTCCCACGTGGCTGGGGACATGCACGATGGAGAAGGTGAGAGGCGGTGATACCAGGTAGCTGAGTGAGACAAACAGCAGTTCCTCTCTCCCTCCGGAAGGCCCCGGGGGGACGGAGAGTTCCTGATGGTTTTCTCTTTTTGTTGCACTGCGGACATTTCGTGCACACTCAGCAGGCTGGTGGAATACTTACACCCTCTCAACAGCGAGACACAGAAAAGAGGGCTGCCACCTGCAGGGGACTGTGTGGGTCAGTCCTGCAAACCCAACATGCCATGGTTTATGGAGCCTTCATTCCCAGGGTTGCCACTCTGGCCTCAGTGTGGAGGGTTCATGGTGCCTTGTCCCCGCTGCTGTTTCTGCTTCTGCTGCATTAACAGCTGCTCCAAAGCGGAAGGTCCAGGATGCATCATGGAACTGGACCAGATAGACTGAAAAACAGCCCAGAGCTTGTCAGCAGAGGTCAGATGCCTGGTCGTCTGAAAGGGATCTGATTTTCAATCCCAGTCAAACATAAAGGCATGTATGTCCCAAGGTCCCCAAACCCTGAAAAGATCCAGCTATTACAAAGAGTTACTCTAAGACCAGGTCCTTCAAGATTGGCTATTTAGTTCTCATTACGATCACTTTAAACCAGAAAAGGTAAAAGTATGTTTTCTATAAAGTCTTTTTACTAAAACTCAGTTCCATGTGAGAATAGACACTGTTTGTTTTAGGCAAACAAAACATTTATGAAATTAGATATCCTTCTTTTACTTGTTCAGAAAAGGAGTAAAGACAATATTTCAAGATGAGTCAGAATTTTCTTAATCTTAGAATCCAACTAAAAGCTTCATGTCTGTCCCCCTGAGGATACTGGTTTATCACTAGTGAATTAAAAAAAAAATCCTTTTAAAGAACCTTATAATGCAGACCATGCTTCTAAGACTTTGCCAGATACATAGTGTGAATCAAACAATCCTAAGGGCCTTAAGAATAAGACTAGCTATTTATGTGAATGAAAGCAGAGACATCTCTTATGGTTCTTGTTCCTGATCCACCCACCTTTAGGCTTTCCATGAGGACAGCAGAAGAATCCTCCATGGAGGGGCCGTGGCCTGTCCAGGAGCCGCTTGGAGTGCTGGCCTGATGCCAACCACTCTCAGAGGATGACGTTGCTGAGAGATAATCGATGCCAAACCCACCCACGGCTAGGAGTGAAGAGAAAAGAATAATTCAAGAAGATGCTCTATCACTGCCAAAGGTCCAGGAAGGACACAGAGTAAGTTAGTTCACTTCTACTAAGCAATGAACACTGGATCTCACCTGGCTTATCAGTTTTCCAGCGGTCTGCAGTTCTCCTATCCCTGTTATCTGGAGTTCCAATGGGTCCAAAATTAGAGAATGGGACAGAATTGTGGTTGTGTGTTGGAGGGGAGCTTGGCAGGCTGCTTGGGTTGGAGGAATGAGGAGACTGGCTGGCTGGTGTTGAATGATCTATTGAATAACAGCAACGTAGGACATTAGAGATTTTTCACAAACACACCAAGAATGAAAGTTTCCAGTAGATTTGATCACTTAAATTCTCTTAAAAATAACCCCAGGGTTTCAGGAGAAAGGTAAAATAAAGGCCCCCAGAGGGACCCTACCAGATGCACTAATCTGTCTTACTGTACATGTCTAAGGCACGTTCCTTACCTTAAAAATAAAAATGTAGACGTTTCTGTCAAAAGTATGCATTGTTTTGGTGTGCCTGTTTCAGATAAGTATATACTATTCTTCTCTATCAGAGCAGAATTGCCTAACCTTAAGAATTTTCCTGTAAAGAATGAATATCTACAAATAAAACTAAGAAACAGTTGCAAACCTTAAGATAACACTCATATTTTTCTCCCTTACAACTGTGCTCATTACTGAGAATGTAAAACAGCTTTTCTAATGGCATTAATTATGTGAACCAGCTCACCAGGCTTTTTTACACCCCATTTTACTTCAAAAGTTACTTTAAAAAACAAATACCAACGACAACAACAACAAAAATTGTAGTAACAGACAAAAACCACCAAATACATAAAATTACCAAACCACACTATCTCTTGAGTGTACGGGTAATAATGCAAGGTCTATAATTTAAAGATTAGTCAATACCTGAACTGGCAGGAAGAGATGGAGACCACGGAGTCCCTTCAAAAAGGGAGTACAATGATGTTTCCTGGGGAGCCATTGAGGGATTAAGTTCTGCTTTGGAGCTGGTTGTCAGGTTTTTCCCGTATACCTCATTGAACACACTGTTATTTGGGTATCGTTCCTGAAATACAATGACCACCAAGTTAACAAACTCACTCCAGTGAAAGAAAATGTAGTGTTCATGCACGTGGATGCTTGATAGATCTTAAGACTTTCTTTGCAGGACAAACTTTTGAAGGCTTTTACTTCTGTTTCTTTCAGTTTTCCTGTTTTTATTCATTTGCTTTTTACTTTTCCCCACCCTTTATCCTGCTCTATGTAAATCGCCCAGGTTAAAAAGTATGAATAATTTACGTGGCTGAACAAGAGAGCCCCAGAGATTTTATTATTAATGAGAAGTTAAACAATTCAAACTTACAAAAGTCTCCAGTATACCCTAATCAAAGTGGGGTGGGGGAGGGGTGGGGTGGGAATGTGGAGGGGGTAAAATCAGATACCTGGAAAATACCAATACATGGAAGAGAAAAGAAAGAGAAAAACAGATGTATTGAGATAGACTTGGAAAGAAAATACTAGCCCACAGCAGGATGCCTCACTGTTTACGCACCTGATTGAGGGAGAATCCGGTGAGGGACAGGAAAGAGGATGAATGTGACATGAGCTCTGAGGGCTTCTCCAGTAAGGATTTCTTCACAGTTCCAGAGGGAAAACAAATGGTAGTTAAATTATGCCTTCCATTTTCTCAGTACTAATTTTAAGATACCACACAAGCAAAATAAAAGACCACAATTTAAGAATACCTGTATTCATCTCTTGTACAAATTAAAGCTTAGCAAGTATCAATTCAACTCGGATTAATTTTTATTAATACCACGGTCCCGCTAAGGGCCAGTTGTCACAGGTGAGTCAGACAGAACCCTCCTGATCAGTACTTCTAACTTAAGCACAGAGATCCTGGCAGGGACCCTGGAAACTGGCAGTACTGAGTATTCACTAGGTAAGAATCTCAGGAATCCCTTTGTCACCAGCTGTATTTAAAATACTCTCAAAACAAGATGCTGAACTGATCAAGCACTATTTTCTTCCTAATTTTCCCCCCTTGCTAGAATTTTAAAAACACTGACATTAATGACTTTAAAAAAGCCTTTCGATCCATTTGACAACTGGTTTTATTAGCACGGTTCCTAAGCAACTCTATTTGTGGTATGTATTCAAACACTTGCTAAAGTCAAGTTTACGTTTACTGGTCCTTAAGAAACTCATTGGTTTAAAAAAAAGCTGAATCTCTGATGCTCACTATCACTGAACTGTTGGTCAACAAAGCATTTATTAAACACTTGCTACATGCAAGGCACTGCCACACACATGACATCACTAACGATGTTAAATATAGGAAGGGCTATAGTTAAGGTTTTTTTTTACCCTGAAAAAATCCCACTACAAGACCCTCCCCCTTATTTCACCATTAGGTTCATTTCTAATGGAGAAGGTAAGCACAACAAGAATTAAGGGATTAGGAAACAAGTGAACAGAAACATGCTCTGCCCTTAGGCCCTTAAGCCACTCCAGCAAAAAAGAAAAAAGAAAGAAAAAGCAGCAGGAAAGGCAAATTAAACTACTAAACATAGTTTAGTAGCTGGGCTATCCACGAACTCTAGGTGCTGTCACTGCACTACTGTTGTTTGGGTGTCTAGGAGATCTCTTATTTCTGCTAATATGGGGAGGGCAGGGAGTGGGAGGTCTGTGTGACCACTCACTCAGAAAAATTCTTAAGGGAATTTCAAGTGCTAGAGATGGCACTTTCTGTCAGGAGAGTCATTAAGCTTTTATTTCTAACACTAAAATCAGTGCACTTTAGTCTTGTGAATGTTTTCTTATCCCGTGTTTATGGGAAAGAAACAGCAAGAAAGTGGAACTCAGAAATGTTTTACACTTTATTAAGATGGTGTGCAGGGAGGGGGAAAAAAAAAACCTCACAGCATACATCTTTCTTGCAGTTCCCGACCTCAGTAAAACATGGAAATAACGGCATTCCTTGAAATGCAGACTGGGGTATAGAAGATTATTTTTAAAAGATACTACTAATCAATTCTTAGACCTTATCTTTGTGTTCACTCATTGATGGTACTCCAATCATGTTTTTAAAGAGTCCTCTTCATATTACAAATCTGGTTCTGAATTTAGATCAGGGCTCTTAGTTAAACAAACAGAAAAGAACCACTTACTGTTTAGTAAAATCAATCTAGAATCTTTTTATTCAGTAAAACATCTGGAACATTATTTCATTTCATATTTTGAATACATGAGGAAAAATCTCACTGTTCCTAAGCAAGATTAAATGACACCTACAATTCCCGGGTCCAGGTGGAAATGACACCTGAAAAGGAAGTTAATTTCCCAGCATTACATCCTGTGTGTGCCCAGCCCTGCAGGATGTTTTCTGGATAACATATACTACAAAGCTACAAGATTTGGGGAAACTATGGTACAGAAAAGTTTTGCCACATTTTACTGTCATGTGAATGTTAGTTTGGGCAATCAGGAAATAAGCTTTAAAATTCTGTTAAAAAAAGGAAAGCCCTAGAAAGAAGAAACTACCTATTCTACTACAAAATCTCAGAAGAGAAGGTAGGGGTTACAGCAAGAAAAAGAATTACATCAAATACATACAAAGAGGCTTCGTCCAGGAAGAGAGGCGAGAGGCCCCAGCAGAGCTGGGTAAAGATCAGGAGGGTTAGAAAAAATCAGCTCTTCCTCTTCCTCCAAGGCAGCCAGACTCTTTAACAGGTCCGGAGGAAGCAGAGGGGAGCCTTTGGGGTCCTAGTGACAGAAAGGATCACAGTGAGATGCAATCAGGGATGACAAAAGCACAGTGGAGTAGTAGCATCATTAGGGAGATGAAGGCAGCTAAAGTTAAGGAGGAAGCTGTAAGGAATAGTAAGACAGCATTATGCAAAGAGGAAAAGGCTTCGAAACACCAAAGCAAAGTGACACAAGGACAATGGGAAGGAAAGATCAAGAGAACAGAAAGAAGAAAAGACAGTGACAAACAGCAGAACATAAAAGGTTAATGTGGAGAGCCAGTGAAACAACGCAAGGGAGCAAGAAGATTAGCATATCTTGTGCTAACAGAGAAACAGCTTTTTAAAAAAAGTTACCAACACAGACCTATTTCTCATGAGTAAAAAGGGCAAAGACAGGGAACTCCACTATCAAAGATGATGGGCTAAATTTGTTCCTCTCAGAAAGCCACTTGCTTAAATATGCAGTTAAAACCTATTCTTAAATTTAGATGACTCAGCCCAACTGAGAGGAGCTTTGTCTCAGAATTCTCTAACATGCTGCCTTAAAGAGTTCTGCACATAGCCTCTCTGCCAGACCACCATGGGTCAACAGCAGGAACAGCCTTCTTCAGCTTCCCGAAATCTATGTGGTGTGAAGAGGCGACCAAGAGCTGCACCCACTTACTCAGTGGCGTTCTGCAGCACTAATGAAACCTGAGGGACCTTTAAACATGCACGTGAGATCTCTGGAGTGCCTGGGGACAGGGAAGGACACGCACCTCAAATGGCATCCTGGGCACAGGGTCCTGCTCCGGACGGAAGACTCCCGGGGCCCGTTTGCCCCTGCGGTCCACACTGGCCTGCTGCGCCATCACAGCTCTGTTATCGGCCGCGCTGTAGGAAGAGTCCCAGTAGAACTCCGGGATCTTGACTTCGGAGGGGGTATGGTTATATGGCTCCATGGGGAAAGGCTTCATTGTTTTCTCCAGAGGCTGCTGCTGCCTTACAGGAGGTTGCAACGACGGCTCAAACAGTTTTATGGGGTCTTGGGTCTGAAGGTAGTAGGGCTGTTTCACAGGCATGATTTTCCCTAATGGGCCTTGAACCTGAGGGGGATTCCACAGCTGTTTGGAGGCATCTGCCTGTTGATACTAAAAAAAGAGATGCCTGGTTCACTAAGATGAGGATAAAATGCAATGTTACTTCACTCAGGACTCAGAGAGAATTTGAGAGATTTTACCGCCAACAAAACTCTGGGTCATGCAGGTTTGTTTGTTCTTTAGGTTTTTTAATACAGAGCTTTCTGGGAACAGATTAAGGGCACTGAGTTCATATTCTCTTTCAATTCCAATATTAAGAGGTTTAATAAATGAGGGTGTTGAGTGTGGGTGGGTGAGTGGGCATGGATCCATTTCCCCTTCTGCTCCAAGTGCTGCAGGATGATAATACTTAAGACTGGTGTCACAGTTCTCTTAACATCTCATCAAGAGCACGATTTTATTTCCCTTCTGTAGTTCAGGTTTAAAGGAAATTATTTACAGAAAATCCCTTTCTATAAAGCTGACAAGCAGTAGCAGCAAGGTATGGTAGGTAATATCTATTCTCCTTTACAAAAGTAAAAAGAACTGAACTTTCCTAAACAGCAAAGACTGTTGTGTTCCCATAATCATTACAAGTCTAAGCAAAAAGTAGCTGAATGCTTTTTTTTTTCCAATTGGAGGACGACTGCATTACACTGTTGTATTGCTTTCTGCCATACAACAACCTGAATCAGCCGTAGGTATACATACGTCCCCTCCCTCCCATATCCCACCCCCGCCCCGCCCCGCCCCGCCCCATCTTACCTGCCCACCTCATTCCACCCTCACTAGGTTGAGCTCCCTGTGCTATAAAGTAACTTCCCATTAGCTCTCTATTTTACTGAAGGAGGTGGATTAACTAGTACTTTTAGTTAACTTAACACTGAATGATTTCAGGTGCTCCTCTCCTCACCTCAGCTGGAAGTACACACAACTGTAACTCACCTGCTGGAATCCAGAGTGGTGAGGCGGACTTTTCCCCAAAGCCGGCACAGCTTTTGTAGGGGACTGTTGCTGCTGAGCTAGAGCTTGAACCTGCAGCTGGCTTGCAGTCTGTGCTGTTGGCGGAGCTGGTAGAGGTGGGAGGGGCTGCTGGGAAGGTGGCTGAGGCTGTTGAGGTCCCTGGGTCACTGGCCCTGGTCCGGAGGGCCGTTGCTGGCTGTAAGGAATGTGGGACTGTTTCCCAGCTTGCACCTGGTTTCCTGCTGGAGAGTGAGCTGTAGGCTGAAGAAAGGTTCCTGGGACAGAAACACCAGCTGGGAAGGTGTAACCTGAGCCCATAGAAAATGCCACAGGAGGGGGGATAACATATGTTGGGGGCGGGAACCCTTCAAAATAGAAGAACATTGTTTTAGTTCTAAGGAAACTTAGAAAATGAAAGACAAAAATCAGTCATTTGGGGCTGGGGTGGAGAAGAGGTTATCTAATAAATCATGAAAGACAGGGATCCATCAAGTAAGACTCATCAAGTGTCAACCTTTAACCTGATTTCAAGAATTAAATACAGATTACTGCCTGCTACTTCTATCCACTGAGGCAACTGGAATGTCCTAAAGGTTTCTCAGATGCCATGTTTAGTGACAGGAATTCCTTCATAATAACAAGCATGCATTTGTACATAAACTACAGGTAAATGGCTTAAAAATAATTGAAATATTAGGGAAAAGAGAACTTCTTTATACTTTCTAATATTAGGGGTTTAGTAATGTCCCTCAGAGTCTAGAATTTCTCAGCAGGTGAATAGACACTCCTACACAGACGGAAATCAACAGATGACATTACAAAACATATATTTACCTGGCCGGCTGGGAAGAGGAGGGAAGGCTCCAGGGTGATGAATGGGGATGAACTGGGAGTTACTTGCTTGACTTGGGGTTTGAGTTACAGGTGTTTTTCTGGCTTCAGACACTGGAGTCTTTCTTAACTCTGTCTGAGATTTTACCTATGACCAACCAGAAGCAAGACCATCTATAATAATCTGAAACTCAAATGAGACAGAAAGCAGCACCTACTCTAACAAAGTATTTAAAACCCTATGTTTAAAAAAAAAAAAAAAAGAGTAAAGTACATGCTGAAGATAATTCACTTCACCTAAATTAAAAATGGGAAAATCAAATTATTTAAATAGCCCCCAAAGCTGTAAGGGCTTAGTTTTACTCGTATAGTTATTTTGCTTTCACAAAATCACAGAAGTATGAAATATGGAAAAGGCCTGAGAACTCATTTGTTTTACAAAGGAGACACCTGATGCCAACAGGCTGAAAAAGTTGCCTATTATCATAAGCCAATGTTACGGGCCCCAGGACCCTGTATTCTCATTCATTAAGAACATACATGAATTGATAATGACCACTAGCTCACAGATGAGACACTTTGGCCCTCAGTGTAACTTCATCTGGGAGGCTTTAAAGGTGGCCTCAGTGTAACTTCATCGGGGAGGCTTTAAAGGTATCAGTCAAGCATCCACCCTCCACCCTGCAACCCTACCACCCCTAGAGTAAATGAGGATACTTTCAGCAGTAAAAAAATCAGGCCTGAGATCCCACACACGGAGCCAGAAAAGCAGATGCCATATGCACTGCTCAAGTAATACAAAGATGAGTAAAATGAGGAAAACTGGCAGCATTTAATAGAAAACTTAGGATGAGGTACAGAGACTGGTGATACATTGATTATTGTCAGGCTTTTTAAAATCATAGATACTCAGGCTTAAAAGGGATGAGACACTGGAAGAGATTTCATTTTCCTGGACCTTTCTGGGAGGCAATTTCAGAGAATGAAGGCAGAGCAGGCAGGAAATAGCTGAACTCTTTACCCCTAAAACACTGATCTCTGGCTTTACAGTTCTTTTGGGGTTTTTTTCTTGCCTTTCCCCAACACATCTCACTCTCTCTATGCCTTTCCTCAATTTCTACCATGTTTTTCTCTGTTTCTCCCTCTACTGTTAATATTAAAATGGAACTATTATGTTCTTTCCCCAAAAAAACCTTGTAAGGGAAATACACTATAACTATAGATACTGTTTATCTGAAAGTAGCTTTCAAAAATGTAAGATTCCTCATGCCTACTGTAAATAAATACATTTGCCAAAATGTGTTTAATGAATCAAATGGCTACGTATTAATAAGACCAGCACAGAGTAAAGACCTTTTTCTGTTTATATGAAATCATCTGTATCTCTTTGGAAAGATACATACATATATATATAAACAAGTCACAAATAACTGAGTAGTGTTTATCTTTCCCCAGCAGGAGACTTGGATTCTTACTTTACAAATTCCCATGAGCCAGGATAACACTGAGGTTATACAATGCTACTGACTGGGGCAGATACAAATGTCAAGGAAAATCTTTTTCCAAAAATGTATTTCATTTTGTATAGTGAATCTGGGAAAACAAAACAAAACACCACTGTGTAAGCCTTAACATACTCAGCTCTGTGGGATCTATAGAGATCTCAAATTTTAAAAAAATCGCAGTTATAGCTTCCAAAGAAAATGGAATTATTTGTGAAATTGATAGTTCTGCAACTGGTCTCATTTCCTACCACTTAAACTGGAGAAAACTGACAAAGATGTCCAATCAGGTTAAGATTTTTTCACTCACATTACAATTTCTGTGAACTGACAAGAGTATAGATCTACTCTAGTTCTTCATATTACCTTACTATGCAGCCTTCTTAGAGTGCACTGAAGCTTCCAGAATAGCCAGTTCTCAAGGGTTTAGGAACGAAATGAAAAATCTTGCCTTTTGTGTGAGCCTTCCTCTACCTGCTTTATAGTTCAAATACAGCTTACCTGCACTGCCACATTCTGCTCTCCTGTTTCCTGTAACCTTTCTAAGGTGCATTTCTTGGTTTCTGTTTTTCTCTTGGTGTTGTCCTTCTTTCCATCATTCTTAGTTACAGTTACTCCTTTGCTACAGTCCCTTCTCACCTCTTTGGGAGGAAAACTTCTTCCTTGGTCTCTGTTCACTTCTCGTGGCTTAATGTTCTCTTTGAAGGTGACCACTGGTTTCTCTCCTGTGTCACAGTTGTTGCTTAGATTTCGGCCTGTAGACAGCACTGATTTCAGTCCTGGATTCCCATCAGCAGCCAGGGACTCTATGATGGTTGTGTCTTGCAGAATGAGGTTCTCTTTGGCTTCACTGGGGTCTTCCAGTATTAACTCTGGGATTTCTGTGATAAACAACAATTTCCCTACCTCATTTTCACACTGAATCAGCCTAAAAAAGTAAAAATAAATCCATATATGAAAAACATAAATCTAAAAAACAGTAACAGCTGAACTTTGTATGGGTCCCACAGCCTTAAAATGTGGGAAACAGCAGGATGCAATAGTGTGGATTTGGGGAACATAAACAGCAGTTCTGTAGAAACTCACATTCTCATTATCCCACCTCCCACCACACATCACCACAACACACGCCTAGGCCCTTCTAATGTTTTTCTAGTAAGTATAGCTAAATTTGCTCAGCATGTTTTAAGCACAAGACACTAGACTAGGCCCTTGAAGTTCCTATTTTATAGGTGTGAAAACTGAAGCTCAGAGATGCCACAAGCATCATCCTGGTCTGTCTTGACTGAAACTGACCACCATGCATGCCCCTGTCAACACAAATCACCATAACTGTGAACATACAATTTAGCTAAGATTTACATAGATGTTTATAAATTGGAGAAGCAGCTCATGATAAATAAGGGAGACCTCTAAAAGAGGCAGTGTAATGAGAGGACAGAGATTAAAGAGATTCCAAAGATCACTACGGTCATAAGCTGATGCTGTGTTTCCAACCTTTTGACTTAAGAGTTTATAATTTAAAAAAAAAAAAGTTTATAATCAATAGCTTTATACCAAAGTGTAAAAACTCATATGGGGTACGTGTATATATCTGATGAGGAATACCTTGGCTGATTATCTGCAATCCATTTGCCTATAGAGATCAAACGCTGCTGTCGTATTTGTCGTTGCTGACCCTCTTTGTCTCCTGTAATACCCTGATGACCTTTGGAAAAATCCAAGTTCCTAAAATTGACATAAGCAAATTATAGAAAATTAAACCTAATTAACTGCGATGGCTTCAGATTTTTCCATATAGGTTAGCTATTTGCTGTAATTAGCTGCATTTGCTTGAACTTATTTATACTCCTAAAGACTGTAAATACCACAAAACAAAGCAATATTAATGTGATATTTTTATTTATATTTCACTTTCTCATGGAGGAGTTGAAATAAATCACAATGTTTTATTAGGGATGACTTTTTTTTTTTTAAAGAAGAATAATGTTTTCGTTTAACAGTAAGCTCACATTGTCAGTAACTTACTTCAAACAACCGTGGCAACGCTAGAGTCTCTGAGATATCTAGTCTAACAGAGTATTATCTATTAACCTCAAGGTGGCCCAATCTAAATCAGAAAAAAATGAAAACATACCATAATGTGTACAGAGCAAAAAACTCATTGACATTAGAAAAGTAAGTCAACCTAAAAAATAAGGGTTTTTCAAAATTTTCATTAAGCTATCTCCAAAAAAAAAAAAAAAAGCAGCAACAGTATCAAAGAACTTCCAGGCAGTAGGTCAGAAACCGAGGATACAAAGATAAATAAGTCCCCCTACCTTAAGGAACAAATAATTATGATTTAATCCAAAGCAATAAAAGCTAAACAAAGAATAAGAGAAGCATTATAACAGAAACATTACAGTCTTCTGATAAGCTTTGAAAAGGTTCACAAAGTAAGAGATGTCTGACCTGGACCCTGGACAAATATGGTTAAGATTAGTAAGGGAAGGACGAAAGAGGAATGTGAATGTTCCAGGCACAGCATGAACAAAGTTTTGGAGGAATAAAAATATAGAGCTATTCAAGTACAGGTCACAGTTTATGTATAACGTGTAACTATTGGAGGGGAAGGGGGTGAAAGTCGCAGGAAATATGGCTGAAAAACTAAGCTTTTGGACATCAAGATAAAAAAGATACTTTAACAACTGGGGATGTGTAAATTGAAGTTTTCTGCACTAGTAATGGGGCATCATCAAATCTGTACTTTATAATTGCAGAAGCAGAGTAAAAGCAGACTAGGTAAGAAGAGAACTTTTAAGTAGGGAAGAAGCACATTAGGAAGCTTTTTTATACTCTAGGTGAACAGTGACGAAGGCCACCTACCTGAAAGAAGGTCTCAAAGCCAAGAATCCTTGTAACTCAAACTCCTCTGGAAGTGGTGTTGCTAGAGAAGGGCAGAAATCAAGACTTGTAAATACTTTAATTAAAATATTATTGTTCAGCAGAATATTGCTTCCTATATTAAAAAAAGAGTATTTTCTAGATAGAAAGATTAATGCTCATAGTTCTCTGTTCCTCTTTATAGTTACTACGATTAAAAAAACTTACCTGTCAAGCCCCTACCTGTGGCCTCTGAGCCCGTGACATTGCCGTCATACTCACCTACGACTCAAGGCTATTTTTTCCCCTAGCAGCCTTAAAAATTCATAGCTCAATCCATTAATCACAATGTTTAGATTATCTCCTTGTTAACTCAAAGCACTGAATATCAACATTACATCACCCAGGAGCGTGTAAGAAATACAAAATCTTGGGCATTATCCCAAAACTACGGAATCATAATCTGCATTTTAACAAGATCCCTAGTGATTCATTGGCAAACATGACACTTGAGGGGCATGATCTAACGGAAGAAAGATAATCAGAAAGGGGTCACTACACTGTTCAGTGCAGTGCTGCTTACAGCGGGCAAGGTTGTAAGCAAATGGATAATGATTAAAGGAATTATGGCATAGCCACAGGATGGAATATTAAGCAGCCTTTAAAAAATCATGTTCCAAAATGTTTAAATGACGAAGATAAATGCTAACGGTATCTCATTAAATTTATAAAGCAGGTGTGTGTGTGTGTGTGTTAATGGCTTAGTCATGTCCAACTCCCCAGGGACTGTAGCCTGCCAGGCTCCTCTGTCCATAGGATTCTCCAGGCAAGAAGAGTGTGAGTGGGTTGCCATTTCCTTCTCTAGGGGATCTTCCAGACCCAGGGATCAAACCCAGGTCTCCTGTATGGCAGGCAGATTCTTTACCCTCTGAGCTATAGGGAAGTCCAAGCTGTAACTATATCACATAGCTCTACCTATGTGATATCAATCACATGCAGGTATGTTTATATACACAGAAGTAAAAGCCTCAAAGAAAATACAGCATCGTGAATAGTACAGAGAGTATTTATGTATGAGAGAACTAAGGGGGACTTGTGTTCTTTATGTTTGTATGTCCCAAATATCCTGATAAGCAAGTATAATTTTGACAGATTAATGTTTACATTAATTCCTCAAAAAAATAACTAGTAAGAATGAGGAAGAAGGGAAGATGGAAAGAATCTGAAAACACTACTCTCTGGACTTCTGTTCAAATGAAGCAGAACAGGAGAATAAGCTGAGAGAACTACAAGAGGATTATTACCTCTATTTCCACCCACTTAACCAATGCAAAGCACAAAGTCTCCTCTGAGATACTGAATTTAAAGTTAAACACTTAAGAACAAAACCTTGTTTTTCTCTGGCCTTAAGCCCACTATTTACTTCCTTTGTGGCTCAGCTGGTAAAGAACCTGCCTGCAATGTGGGAGACCTAGGTTCAATCCCTGGGTTGGAAAGATTCCCTGGAGAAGGGGAGAGGCTACCCACTCCAATACTCTGGTCTGGAGAATTCCATGGACTATATAACCCATGGGGTTGCAAACAGTCGGACACAACTGAGCGACTTTCACTTTCACGAAGGACACTATTAGTGATGGAGAACAACGTCAGCAACACAAGGTTAAGGGAGCCCTTACCATTAGTACTTGAAAGATCTTCTTCATGGGGATGGAAACTGTTCAGAAGAGAAATTAGCCACGGCCAAATGCTGTAAATTAAACAGATAGTTCAGACTTTATTTTTGCATGAGAAACCAGAATGCTAATGAGCCACAAAAATGTTACCAATAGGACCTAGACAATGTATTTTTCTCTTGGTTTGGCATTTTAAATGCTGCATGATTTCCTAAAATGTAATCCCTAATGTGTCTAGATAAGATACACCAGAAGGGCCAAACTTCCGTAACAGAGACCTACTACTGCAGATCGGTCCCCAGGTTCCTAATTTAACAATTAGAAAAACTGATTTGTCAGTTTTATTCATTGAAAATGGATATTTACTGAGAAACCTTTGACCAGAGAAACAGCACATTATGTTTTTTATAGTTTTCACATACATTATCAGTTATGGAACCCATTACTAGTTCTTAATCTGTGACAGGGGATGTGGTTACATCATAGTCAAATCACATTCAAAGTGATGAATATGCCTTTTTCTTTATGGTATAAAAAAGTTCACACATTGTTGTAATGTCCTTACCTCTGTTTCGTAACACTAAACCTTTGCCAAAGTTTGCAAAATATTAAAAATTATTCTTAATAGTTAAAATATTAAAAATAATTACAATCTACTTAAGATAATATTAAGATTTTCTAGAAATATGTAACCACCAATGTTGGTAAAAAAGTGTGGCTTTAAAAAAATAAAAAAAGCCCAGGGTGAGTTGCCCAGGATAGAGAGATTGGATGCACATCACCATATCAGATAAAAAACCTTGACGCTGACAACTATACACTTTAAAATATGGGAACATGCTACTTTATATATAAGTGAATAATACAGAAAAAATATACAAGGAAACATTGAAGAATAAATGTCTGCTACAAGCCTCTGGGGATGTAACAAATTAAGAGACAGCTGAAAAGGAAGGTTAATAACCTAAAAAGGAATGCTAGACTAGAAAAATGTCTCTATGCAACAAATATAAGATCTCGAAAGACAAAAAAGAGGATAAAAATGACTTAATTATACACTGCTTTCCCCCACTGTGGGTTACTTAAGTCTAACTCTGCTTTCTACGAAGGAAAAAAAAAACACACTCTTTTATGCACTTATCAGTTTAAGAGAACATGTTCTCAAAAAAGTATAGAAGAAAACAAGTTCTAGAAATGATAATAGTCAAAAGCAAGAAACTGAAGGTTACCTGAAGTTCAGAAAATTGTTTTTTCCCTCATTTAAAAGATATGAGGATTATTACACCTTGATTTATCAGACCCATTAGGAAAATCTTCAGTTTTAAAGAAATACCCCAAACTAGCTGAAAATCAGTAATAACATAATTTAAGATAAAATAAAATACCTAATACCTGCAAGGACATAATTCTAAAGATCCCAATAAATCTGAGAGAAGGGAGGGAGAAGTGTAAAGGATATGGAAGAAAAAGGAAAAAAGTTTGAAAATAAAGCTATTTCTCCTGGTTGAATATCTTCTGCAATGGTAAGAATGCACAGGGAGCCCCTGGCAGCCTAGTGGTTAGGACTCGGGGCTGCTGCTGCTGTGATCCAGCTTCAATACTGGTGGGGGAACTAAGATCCTGCAACTTACGTGGCACAGCGAAAATAAAACTAGAAAAGAAAAGAAGTGGGAATGCACAGAATGGGCCTAAAAGCTCACTCACTGTACAGGAAGAAAAAAAGAAACAAAATAAAAATATCAATGCCTTTTCCATAACATTACTAATACAACACACTGAACCAAACACAAGTTCTGAAGTAGACATGAGAAGGAAAAAGGCATAGCTTCTAGTTAAGAAAAGAAACTCTGTGCAGGAAAACACTACCTAAAATGTAACTTACTAAGAGCTCTGTTGGCATGAAAAAGAGAAGTGGAGTATGCTGGGCTTATGCTGCTAAACTCCGTTTAAGACAATACCAAAAATGAAGGCGCTTAAAGTGAGATTTGAGGGGAGGAGACGTAAGACAAGCACAAGGTAAGAGGGATCATGGGGTCCTGAATGTGGCTAGGACATTTTTCAGGTTGTGACCTTGGTCAATATGTAGATGCTGAGCCACGAAGTAGAAATTTCAGAGACTCTCCCAATATCCATCATCAAAATATGCAGGCGAGAAGCTTCCCACTCACTGCAAAGCCTTACTGGAAGTATTTATTCTATTGTTGTTTAGGGGCTAAGTCATGTCTGACTCTTTAGTGAACCCACAGACTGTAACCTGCCAGGCTCCTTTGACAATGGGACTTTCCAGGCAAGAATAGTGGAGTGGGTTGCCATTTCCTTCTCTAGGGGATCTTTCTGACCAGGGATTGAAACTGCGGCTCCGGCATTGGCAGATGAGTTCTTTACCGATGAGCCACCAGGGAAGCCCATTTATTCCTATGGCCAAAGGTAAGCTGAAAGCTTTCATTTGTCACTGTATAATGAATAATTCCTGAGAATTGTCAGGAATATTCTGAGTAGAGACTACATGGAAAATCATGAGAGCCAAAATAACATCCAATCCTCTAAGCTTAAAACAAATATAACTCAAATTGGGTGTTACTGAAAGTCAACATCAAATAGCTTAGTTAAAAAAAAGAATGGAAGAAGTAAAAAAATCTCTTCCCTTCAATTCCTAAACAGAAAATTGGGGCGTACTGTAATGAATAAGAAATAAACTATTTCATTTTGCAATGTGAAAAATGCCTTTTCCCCAGGATGGCAACCAGGAATGCGGGAGCACACAGCGAGTCAGAAATCCTTAAGATTGTGCCTCCCATGGAGAATTCAAAGAAGCAAGTGGAAAGCATACAAAGACGTCTTCAGTTCAATTTCTAGAGAGTAGGTGGAAAACACAAGTCCTCCACTGTTCCAATATTGTGTTAGAAGGCAGTTTCTACATATCTATGTATATCAAACAAACAAAGCACACAGCTAATGTGAAATTCCATGATACTTACTACTGTCTTTCATCCACCACTGCCTCCTGAAACACCCTGGGTCTGAGTCTCAGCCAGTCCATGGACACCTTGACGGCAGGGAGGGGATAGGCATTGTAGGATTCCTCCTGAGACTTGTTCTGGAGAGGACACTTGCACAGGATGCCAAGAAAAGACACTTAAAGAAAAAATGTGTGCACAAAGAATAAGATATTTGAAATTGTGTACCAGTCCAAATTAAAATATTATTACGAGACTGGGGCTGTATGCTACTTAACACTTAAATACCTTATGGCTTCTTTCTAAAAAGACATTTTCTTTTCCACATTGGAAATGTCACAGATACAGTTGATGAGGGGGATGTCAGCAGATAAAAGGAGAGAACTTAGGGTTTAGGCCTCCTGATTCAGTATTACGAAACAAACCACACTTTTCCATGTTACTAATGGTTTGTTGCAATGATGAAAACATCAAAGTTCATGCTTCCCAAAAACGATGGCACAGGAAGCTAAATGATTTAATACTCACTAAAGAGGGCCAGCAACTGTGTCCAACACAGCTGCTCATCTTGGCTGTAACTATGCTGCTCCGTTTCGTTGCTAAAGTCACGAAGGTGATGAAGCTGGAACAGGTTAATGACAGTGACGTGAACTAACTGCTGAGAGTTGAAAGCTTTCTGGAATAGCAGCCTCTGAAAGAGAAGACAGGAATGCTGAATATATTTATCAGGAACTGAAGCCGTCTTCAGCACAAGAATTAAACTGGCAGTCTGCATTTAAACCACAAGGGTAACATTTATAGATGAGTTTTTAATTGAATATGATGTGGTCTGATGTTTCTCATGTTGACTTTCTGCCTTGAAAAGATTTAACCCAGTCACCACAGAGCTGGTTTTTTTTTTAACAATACTTTTTTCCACAAGAAACTATGTATTTTTTAATATGATCTGAGAAAAACTTTTTAGAGGACTACTAATAAGTTTATTTGAATTCATTATAAGCTGTTTTATAAGAGATGCAAACATACTAAAATATGAAACCAGGACCACTGACGACAAAATAGGCGCACATAGTGAAAATCAAAATTTCAAGTAAAAAGAGGCAAAACACATGTTTTTGAACTCTTGGCACATAATAAATAAGTTCCAAACTTGGTCATAAAGTTTACTCTTTCAAAGGCTTGACACATTTAAAGAAATTTATTTATAAATGAGATATATAGCAAAAACATATCTGAAACACAGGGTAAATGATAAACCAAAGCAGTCATTAACAAGTATTATAGGCCACCTGATGTGAAGAGCTGACTCATTTGAAAAGACCCTGATGCCAGGGCAGGAGGAGAAGGGGACGACAGAGGATGAGATGGCTGGATGGCATCACCGACTCAATGGACATGAATCTGGGTAAACTCTGACAGTTGGTGATGGACAGGGAGAACTGGCATGCTACGGTTCATGGGGTCACAAAGAGTAGGACACGACTGAGCGACTGAACTGAACTGAATATGCACTTGTACAAATTATTATACTGACACGTCCCTCTATCAGAAAAGCAACAGCCTTCACTACCAAATTTCTTTTACTTAAGAACTGTGGGTTCACAGTGACCTGCTAAACATCACTGTAAGGAAAAATTCACCTATATGCTCTCAACTGCCTTAACTTCATTACCCTTCTACCTTAATATCCGCAGTAGTTTAGATTACTCCCATATAAAACAGTTTTCCAACACAAGTTCCTAACAAACTTGATAGCTATTAGAGATGACATCCTGGTTTTACCTTACACTTCAGCGATGGTCAAATACCCTCCCTACCCAGGCAAAACTTTTGGAGAAAGTGGAGTTCACTGTCACTCGCCTTATGATGGGAAATGGATTATGTCACTTACACGTCTACCAGCAGTGACAAGAGATCCTACCATCTCAGAAATTTATAGCTGCTTGTGTCCAGCCTATTCTGAGATTTTTTTTTAACATAAAGAATATGAAACATCCAGAATAAGTTTCATAATTCTACTAACAAGATCTTTCACATTATCATTGGAAAAAGCACAGTTCTCTTTCTCTTTTTATTTTTTTCTCTTTAACTCTATTCTCCCTATCATCTTGCCATCTGTCTTTCCAGTATATACATCAAGAATGCTTACTCCTTTTCTAATGGCATTGACCATTTTTCTTGCTTTTACTCTGAATGTCCTGAAATGCTATTTCTTTTCCAGAGTGCTACCATAAAACTCTTCTTTCATTCTCTACATCCAACTTTAGATCAGCTGACTATTTACACAAATACATAAGATTGGCATGAGAATATTTTTTCAAGAAGTGTGCTTTTCTGAGTATAATTTATAGTAAAGTATCCCTTGTATCTATAAATCCAGTGGCATTTATTTTAGAAAGCAATGTTCTACTGAATGAAATTAAAAAACTTGAAACACAGCATACGAGAGCAGCCTAGTACTAGCAAATGATAATCAAAGTTCATGAAGGTACAGACTGTATCTTGTTCTCCCCAATATCTCCAACAGTTTAGAGAAGTGAGAGAAGTGCAGAGTATACAACAGGTACTCAAACACTTAGTGAAGAAATAACCCATACTTTTAGAAATATATAACTATTAAGTTGTAATTTCGTAACATTTGGATTGCATTTTAGTAACAGTTTAAACCAGGACTGACTTTTTGTTACTCAAAGACACTTTCATCAGCAGTTAAGGATTATATTGAACTAAATACTGTTAAGAAACAGCACACATTTAACAGATATAAAAAAGTCTTGTATCTCAATTCCTAAACCTAGATCTTAAGTCCTCCAATGGACCTCAAGTTGGTACATGTTTCTGCTTAGTACATAAAGACTTGCTGGTAAGACAGATACACTGAGGTTTACACGTGGATAATACTAATTATCTGTAAAGGCTTTAGAAATACTCAACTATGCTAAAATTTCACTCCAACAATGTTCTTCTGACATTTCAAAACTGGCTAAGGTTTAAAATAGATCTGCCTCATACTATGTTTAACTTCAGAGTGTCAGAATGATACTTTAAAGTGTTATTTTAGCAATTGCCTACATACACCCACCAAAACTTCACAAGCAGAAATATATATCTGAAGACAATATTAGTTGTTTGAGGTTGAACCAAATACAAAACTGACTAGATTCTATATGAGAATGACTTAGAGAAGATCTCATGAAGGTAGGTCCCTCCTCCCTCCCCACTTAGGGAGTATATCTTGAATAGAACAGAGCTGGAAGCAATCTCAAACGATCATTTGGTCCAACCCCTTGCTAGTCAATGAGACTGCAACTAAACCATTCAAGAAAAATGGCTGTCAATCTGACTTTTAAGCTCTCAAACGAGAGACCTTTTAGTAACCCCCTACAGGTCTCTACTTAAATGTTAAGATTTTATTTCTGACCTCAGGAAGACAAAAATGTGCTCTTTTAAAATAATCCTTCATATATCTGAAAACTTACAATGAATAATATAATAGACTTCTTTTTCTAGGCTGAACAGCCTATGGCTTTAAAAAAGTTGGTTGTTTCTTTCATGTACCCAACCCCATAAATCATGGGCTAAGTTTAAATAGGTCATTAACAGAAGCATAGAAGAGCGGGGACTCTAGAAGCTTATTTTAAAAAACAAACTATTTCTATTATAGTTACTTGGTATAATCTCCTACACATAAAAAGTAATCAACTAAAAAATGATCATCTGTAAAAACTATTTCACACTGACTGTATCTGGCTAATTGACTGTCTCTTAACTAAGTTCTACAATCTCTGGAATGTGAAACCTGTATAATACTTGATAGACAATTTCCCAGTTACAGACAATTCCTCAGTTACAAACAATTCCCCAAGTGTATAGACACTCAAAAGTAACCTAAAAATATGTTCTTTGAGACTGTCTTGTTCACTGTAGATTTCAGTGACTACAACAGTGATTGATACATACTAGTCAAATATTTTTTGAATAAATGAACTAAAAATAAAAGTTAATTTTGACTCCTCCAATATTATATATATCTTTTACTACATCATTTAAACTAAATTAATATACTAATAAAAATTATATTCATACATAAAACTAGAAAAAAGGTTCCTTAACTTTATCTCCTTGTACAAATTAGTGAAATATATGCCTGCTGAATGAAATTCTCATTACTTCCCTTCAGTCAATCACAAGTCCTGGGATCAAAGCACAGTGAGACCCATCAGCCCAGTTTGCAGAATGGAATTACTATCAATAAAGCAGGCAACCAAATCACATCTAAACATAGAAAACATCAGATGCAGGACTTCCAAAACTGAGAAAAGAAAGGTGCTCAGTCTGAGAGGGAAGGAGGAAAATTTCTTTTCCCACTATATTTTCTGCCAAATGGCAGCTACTTAGTGAAAACATGTCTGCTATATTTCTTTATATAGACAGCACCTCAGTTTAAACTGAAGGAATGCGGTTTGCCAGAATTTCACATGCCTTAAATTTGTTTTATCAACATTTCATAATTAAGTAATGACATAAAACTGGGAGTGAGTCTCCTCCAAATCGTATGCTTCCTCATTTAGACAAGAAAAAATTGTTTAAAAAAATCTAACCTTAAACTGTTCTTCCAACTTCTCTCGAAGAGGGCTCAACTTTTCCAAGCTCTTACTCAGGTACACATGACCGTGGAATTTAATAAAGGCCTTGATGAAGTCAGAAACACCCCATTTGGTTTTCACCTCATCCCGGCTGAAATGAAAGAAAAACTTCCATGAATCTTAGCAACAAAATGCCTAAAACCTCTTACAGGAGACTCTGACTTGCAGAAACGCATTATCTGAGCACCTGTGACTCAGGATGCGGACTGCTCTCAATGGCTTTTCGACTGTAACACACTCAGTAGCCTGTGCTACTCCGCTGGGAACAACTCAGAGACCAACCGGTTGAAATTCAGTGGTGACTACATGCAAAACTGTTGTAATACATATGTTAGATTTTAGGCAAATAGGAGAGACAGGAAGCATGAGCAGCTGGCCGTTATTTCTTGTGTGCCCAAATCTGAGTCCACTTGGAAAAGTCGACCCTACCTTTCCAGTGCTTTAGAAAGTGCTTTTTGTAGATTAGTAGAGGCAGCTGGGAAAGGGAACTTCACAGCAATGCTTCTGCAGTAGTAGAAAATTGTAGTCAGATGGTCTCCTTTGGAAGAAGCTAAGATAGCCAACTGATTGTAAGGCTGACCTAGAGGAGAAAGGTAAGATTCTAAAGTAATCCAAGATGCATGAAGTCTTGCAATCACAGAATGCAGAAGGGCAGTTTTTAAATCGCTGTATTAAAAATGGGGAGCATTGTATAAAGTAAATCTCATGACTAGTTCATTAAAAATAGCCTAGCAGCACACTTTAGTGATGGCACATACGTTAAAAAGTCATATGATTAGGGTGGAGGGCACTCTTAAGTTCAAATAAGACTTTGGAAAGGGCTAGACAGTATTTTTTGCTTTGTGGGCCGAAGTCTCTATCACAACTACTCAACTCTGTCACTGTAGTGGGAAAATAGCCACAGACAACATGAAACAGTATGTCCAAATGCCATCCCTGCTTTCAAGTGACTCCTTTAAAATCTAAAGGACTTTCAAAGTAGCTTAACAAGAATGCATATCACCAAACACCTACAGCGATTTAATTCAAGAATCACTCCTAACGCCCATTTAGGCAGCCATCAAAAGACAAAAGCATTATCTTTTTGTAATAAGAGAGAATTTTTCTAGGAGGGGAATCATTGTATTAAAAAGAAAATTATTATTAGGGAAGCCAGAGTTGTTGAAGCAATTTTAGATCACATTAGAGGATCTTCTATTCATATTGCTTTACTGACAACAGTAATAATATTTTAAAAACTTTATTTCCAATTACACAGAATGTACAGTTAAAAGGAAAAATACAATAATCAATACCAAAACTCAAAATATCTTTGGACTTCTTACCACTTAAAAGAGGAGCCCTGAACTATTTTCCATTTTTCTACTGAGAGTAAAGTGTCATAACCAACTCACCATTAGAGGGGACAAGCTGAGCCGCATGCCTATAGTAGGACTCTGCCTGGCTGGTCTGGTTTCTGTATCGAGCTAAGAGGAGGAAAAAAAAAGCTCAATTTAAAAACACACAGATAAAAACAACCATTAGGGTAATTCCAAAACAGCTACAGTTTGAACATTTAAAGTTAATAAATACACTAAAATTAAATTAAGATGATTAAAGACAAAATGTTTTAAAACAAATTAACTATAGGATTACGTGTGAAGTGTCCATCCGGCTTTCCCTATCTGGGACACTCAGCATGTAACCAACTTTAAAGCTTACCTAGCCCCATTTCCAGGTCCTCCAAGTGTCATGCCATCACCAGCTCCCACTATGGACTATGCTGGTGACCTGGGGCCGGCCCACAAGAAGGGGTGAGTTATATGGCACTTAAAAACAAAACAAAACAAAAAACACTATACAATATGATCTGAAATTTATGTATTTCTTTAATATCTTTATAAAGTGATTTTGAAAAATGCCTCATACCTATTGAATTATTATTTGTGTGTGTGCAAAGAATACACTTTTGAAAGCAAAAGCAATCCAGATATACTACTCCTCGCTGAATCTCCCTGTAGAAATTGGCGCTTACTTTGATGTGACCTCTAATCCACTTGTTATTTGAGGACAGTCAAAACATAATCCTATAGTTAATTTGTTTCACAACCCTTTTAAGGTCACCTTAAAGGAATGAACAAGAATATATATATTACATAACATTCCCAGATAAAATATATAAAATGGAAACACAAATTGAACTGTAAAAAGGAAAAAATTAAAAATGAACTTTTAATGCACTGGTAGGAAGAAAAAGGCAACCCAGCTTCAGAAGGAGTAATTTTTATAAACTCCACAATTTCAAAGGAGTACAGTTTTTCAGAAAATATTATGGCATCACTTTGAAAATATTAAGCTTTGATTACATTTGTGCTGGTTTATTATTTGCCTACATCTGCATAAAGTCTGAATAAAATTTAAATCTGAATATGAAAGTTACTTCCCTCAAGATCCTTTGTCAATCCCAAAGCATTCAGAAAATCAAAGTTTCTTAAAATACATTTTATAGTTTTCTGACAATCTAAGTTCTCTGTGTAGGCTTGTTTAAAAGAAAATAATCTTTCTAGGACTACTCCAAAGAAAAGCATGAATGTATTATCAATTCCTTCACACCAAGGGCTCACCAATGTCTCCAAGGTGAACGAGGCAGTGCTGGCAGATATAGGAACAGGAGCTAGACTGTGGCTTCACTATGGCGCTGGTATGCGTCTGTTTATTGCTGATAATTCCCAACTGGGAAGACTTCACACGGCATGGTAAATCTACATTAAACACTGTACACAGTTCTTGTAATAACTGAAAGGAAAACACGAGCAAGTGTTAGTATTAAGTCAGAATTGCTTTAACAGTAAAGTTGGTATACTTTAACATGTGTAACTAATATTACATACTGCTGAGACCTAAGATAGGACAACCTTTCAAAGGATAACTAGTAACATTCATTACAAATCATATCATTTGACTTGCCAAGTATTAGAGCAATCCAAGATGTACCTCTAAAAGGAACAGCAGCAATTTAGGGGAAAAAAAAGATTTTACCTGAGTAGGCTATTCAGATTCATTCAGCAAGCAACTCCATGAAATTACCTCTCTTTCTATTTTCTTTTCCTCTTAGAACCACACAAAACTCATTAAAGACTAGTTGGTTACAAATTTTACTTAAATACAAACCAACATATTTGGCAGACTTTAGGAGTTTCTTGAGATTTATTTTCTTAAGCCTGAGGTCAAACTTGGATCTCTGCACACAGATCTATATATCCGTAGAGATCTGGAAGGAACTTTTGACATTATGTAGACATTCACTCTTTCTTCCTTTCTTCTCTAGTTTTATGGTATGAGAGGGTTCCTTCTCCCACTGAGAAATAACTTATCTGTCTGAGCATGCTGTTTCATTCTTTTCTGCCTCCTGCCTGTCATCCCCTCATTTTTATTTATTTTTTTCATCTCCTCATTTTTAAAATCTACTTTCAACTTATCAAGCTTCTTTGCTATGACCTATGAAATGTTGCCCACAAAAAATAAACAATAATTATTACTATAAAACAAAACACACAGAACTGAAGCACTTTCCCTTGACTCTAGATTTCTCCTTTAGCAAGCTTCTAATGTCTCTTCTTCATCTCAACAGAATTCCTTCAAAGGAGTCCACAAGTATCATATCTGCTTTCTCAATTCCTAGTCGCTCCTTAGTCCATTATGATCTGACTTTCACACAACCTCTCCTCTCCCCATCCCACCATCCACAACCACTCTACTGAAACTGCTGTCAAAGACATCTGGTTATAAATAAGCAAATACAATGGATGTTTCCTAGTCATCATCCTATTGGATCTCTCTGCCACATTGAAAACAGCTGATTTTATGATTGATCACTAAGCTTTTCTAGTTCTTTTCTTCTTGCCAATCATTTCTTCTCAGCATCCTTCATTAACACCCCACCCCCGCCCCCTGCTGACAGCCTCAAGCACTTACTCCCGGCACTCCACAGGTCCTCACAGTCTACTCCCAGTCACTCAGACACTTACTTACAAGTGCAATCATTCAAATACCTGGTCATTTTATCACATGCCCATGGAAAACAGCAGGGACACAGAGATAGATAAAAAGATCTGTGTGGTTCAGGAGTTCACAGATAAATGAGCAAGACAGGTACATAAAGTAGGGAAGGGAGAGCAGGAGAGACGAGGAAGAGAGGGAGAGATATCCCAAACGATAGCATAACCAATGGAACATTCTATGCTTATAATAAGCTTCACTCTCTGGGCTATGTGTTTGTCTTACTTAATCCTTGTGATAAACTAGTAGCAACACAATATGTTGCTTCAACACAGGTATGAAGCTCCATTTTTTTCAGATGAGGGTATGAAAGCAACAAAAATATTGAGTTATTTGACTAAGATTACAGAATTAGAAATATCTTGATTCTAACACCACTCTCTCTAATAAGTACAGATTTCACAAAACAAGACACTTTTGGGGACCCAACTCAGGATATATAATGTCTCACCCTTTTCCTAAGACAAAAAGCACCTCTATAACCAAACATAAAATCCTATATTCCCTTTTCACGAAACACAGGCGTTATCTACAATTGTACTTATACCTGTACATTTGCAATGTGCAAGAAATTTTCTGACATAAAATTGAGCAAAAAAAACTAGTGCCCAGAATGAATAGAGTCTGGAAATAGAAAAAAAGCAAGAAGTACAAAAAAAGGAACAAAAAATGGGAAAAACCCTAAAACAGATTCTGTGGAGGACAGCAAGAAGAAACAGGACAGAGGATAAATAAACAATTGAGTTCTACAGGTACTGAAAGAACAGACTGGAAAATTAGGCACAGCTGAATATCTATCAAGAAGAAAAAAAGGATGTTTAAGAAAAGTAAATAAAATATGGTTGAAACTTCATGTGGCTGTCTTATAATAAAATTTTTGTCTGAACCCAGGAGTTGTAGGTAGAGATATTGGAAAAATTCCTGCTGGTTCAAAGGATTCCAGGTGAGAAAGCAGAAATAAGGTGGGACTAAAGAGAAACAGATGTTTAATAAGCTGAACAAAACTATATTTGGCAATTATTCTGTGAAAACTCTTATTATACTATTCCACTGCTCCTTAGTTCTTCAATCTACCCTAAGAACTTAGAACTAAAGATGAATACACAGGGCTTCCCTGATAGCTCAGTTGGTAAACAATCTGCCTGCAATGCAGGAGACCCTGGTTTGATTCCTGGGTCAGGAAGATCTCCTGGAGAAGGGATAGGCTACCCACTCCAGTATTCTTGGGCCTCCCTTGTGGCTCAGCTGGTAAAGAATCCTCCTGCAATGTGGGAGACCCAGGTTTGATCCCTGGGTTGGGAAGATCCCCTGGAGAAGGGAAAGGCTACCCACTCTGGTATTCTGGCCTGGAGAATTCCATGGACTATTTAGTCATGGGGTCGCAAAGAGTCGCACAAGATTGAGCGACTTTCACTTTTCACTTTCACTATGAACACAGAATATCTTTTAATTACTACAGATACTTAATACTTTCTTTTTGGCTCACATTTCTTAAGAGTTAGGACTACTCTATTGTTCTGTTTTTTGATGTTTTAAAAAAAGCCACATAGCATGATGTTACACCTTTACTTCATTTGGCAATTTGGTTCTGGCTTCAAGCGCCATGCTTTAAATACCAATAGTTAACAAAACGATATCTAAATCAAAAAAATCATCTTCACAGAAAACAGAACTGAGCATAAACATGTATCTGTCTCTTTTTAATCCATTCCAATCAGATTTCTATCTCGACCACTCAACTGAAGTCACATTTCATCAAATCCAAGATACCATAAATTGTAAGATGAACTATTATTTATGTAACGGAAAAACTGCCAATTAAATGGTGAACTGACCATCTTTTGTAAATGTTTTCCTATCTCAAAGGTGTTAAAATATGAAACATGTTTTAGAAATGAGGAAATACGGTATCCATTAATTTCACTAATGGCTTCTGTGTGTCAAATCCAAACGATCCTCTTTAATCACCTTACTTGATTTCTTTGTAGCACTCACCTGAGTTGGTCACTCCCTCTTATTGAAATGCTTTTCTCTTTGTCTTCTAAGATATCACTCTGATTTACTCCTATTGAAATGTGGCTCCTTCTCTGCCAAACCTCTTCTCACCTAGCTCTATGGTTTTAAGTGCAAAATCCTAATGTCTAAGTCAGGGTACTTTATTGTAATCATAAATTTTACTCTGGCTCTGATCTTTTCACTGAGCTCCTAGCTTAGCTTATCGAACTACCTATTTGATCTCTCCACTTCTATGGCAAACAGGCATCTATCTCCCTAGCGTAACATGAATAGAGCTGTCTTTTCCTCAGTGTTCCCTATCTCAGTAAATGGTACAACCAGTCAACTAGCCACTCAATCTGATAACTTAAGTTATCTCTGATTCTTCCCCTATCCTGATTCCATACATCTGATCCAATCCATTAGGAAGTCCTGGCCATTTAAAAAATCCATCAATATCTTTCCATTACCACAGCAGCACACTACCTACTTTCCATTCTTGACCCCTGCTAAATCAATCTCCAAGTAACATCCAAAGGAATCTTTTAAACTCATCTTAGTCTATAAGGCTGTACAATGATTTGGACCTGGTGTACTTCCCCAGTCTGGTAGCTTAATCTGTACCTCACATCATCAAAAAAGATATACAGAACATTATTGTTCACCACATCATTTAACTGTTTCAATTATCAAGATAACAAAAAAAATGTTACTAACAAGTTCTATTAATGTTGAGATCTGAAAAAAATTTACTGCTGCTCATTCTACAACTGGTGTACTCACTCAACCAGGGCCTGTGGAATGCAGTAGGGGAAAGATCAATACTTACTACAGAAATAATATTTTCCTTTATAAAACAATATTATGAGACATTTAATATTTTATTATTGACTTGCTTATAAAATGTTTTTGCAAATAACCTGCTACCCCAACAAAAATGATTCCTGCTATACTTCCTTACAGATGTGTTTGGATTTATTAGTGTCCAATCAAACCCTTGGAAATGTGCTACATGTGTGTCACAGCATAAAAAAAGGTTAAGAATCATCTTCCAAGATAAACGTATCTGTGTAATGGCTAATATAAAAATGTACTGCAGAAGGTGGATACTCTTTCCATAAGATCTTTTGACCAATCCAATACCTCCACCAAGTCTACTGCTCCTCCCAACTTCAGTTGTATTCACAGTTTAGATTTCCACTACATGAAGGAAGGAAGAGATTTAAGTTGGAGACGAGACTGGAGTTTTAAAACTAGACTGTTTATTATAAAAACCTAAGAGCAATGAGAATGGTAGGAATCTGTCCAAAAGGTTATGATGGGAATCTGGAATTCAAAGAAGTAGAGTTTAAAGTAGTGATGGGGGAGGGGGGTGCTAGTAATAGGGAGACATACCATTTTTGTTAATACCCCATTGAGCTGAGACTATTCAACTAACGTTTAGAGTCCAACTGTATCCATAATTTTATATCATGATTTTTCATTTAACACAATTTCCTCATCATAAAAAAAAAATCTTCATATAACACAATTTCCTCATCATAAAAAAAAAATCTTCATAAACGGGACTTAATTAAACTTAAAAGCTTCTGCAGAGCAAAGAAAACTGTCGACAAAATGAAAACCCCACCTACCAAATGAGAGAAAACTGATAAGGGGTTAATATCCAAAATACATAAACTGCTCATACAACTTAAGATCAAAAAAACAAACAGCTGCATTAAAAAACACCAGAAGATCTGAATAAACACTTTTTCAATGAAGACATACCGATGGCCAACAGGCACATGAAAAGAGGCTCAACATTGCTAGTCATCTGAAAAATGCAAATTAAAACCACAATGAGTTATTACCTCACATCTGTCAGAATGGCTATCATCAAAAAGATCACCAATAACAAATGCTGATGAAGACATGGAGAAAAGGGAGCCCCCATACACTGCTGGTGGAAATGTAAGTTGGTACAGTCAGTGTGGAAAACAGTATGGAGGTTTCTCACAAAAATAAAAACAGAACTACCCTATTACCTAGCAATTTCACTCCTACTCCTGGGCATATAACTGAAAAAAACAAAAACACTAATTCAAAAACATACATGCACTTCAGTGTTCACAGTAGCATTATACACAACTGCCAAGATATGGAGACAACCCAACTGTCCATCAACAGATGAATGGATAAAAAAGATGGGGGGGGGTGTGTATCCCACAAACATACATATACAATGGGATACTACTAAGCTGTAAAAAAGAATGAAAATTAGCCACTTGCAACAACATGGACTTGGAAGAGATTATATTAAATGCAATGTGAGACAGAGAAAGATAAGTGCCTGTATGTTATCATTTACATGTGGAATCTAAAAAACACAACAAAGTAGTAAATATAACAAAAATGAAACAGATTCACAGATAAAGAAAACAAACTACTGGTTACCAGTTAGGAAAGGCAAAGGAGAGAGGTGAGGTAGGGGATGAAGAGGTACAAACTATTATGTGTCAAATAAAGAAGCTGTAGGGACATACTGTACCGCACAGGGCATATAACCAATACTTATAATAACCATAAACAGAGTAAGTGTTTCCCAGATGGCAGTGGTGGTAGAGAACCCGCCTGCTAATGCAGAAGACGTAAGACAGGCGAGTAGGTTCGATCCTTAGGTCGGGAAGATCCCCTGGAGGAGGGCATGGCAACCCACTCCAGTATTCTAGCCGGAAGAATCCCATGGACAGAGGAGACTGGTGGGCTACAGTCCACAGGGTAAGAAAGAGTCAGACATGACTGAAGTGACTGAGCAAGCACACAGGCATAAACAGAGCATAACCTCTAAAAACTGTGACTCACTATGTTGTACACCTGAAACTTACATAATATTGTACATCAGCTAAGCCTCAATAAAGAAAACTTCATAAATACCATTTATAATAGTTTCATGATTTCATTTTATAGATGGTTTGTAATTTATTTAACCATTACTCTATTGTAGGATATTGGTGGTGTTTCCAAATTTTAGTATATCAATATAATACCTATTTGTTTCTTTAAATGTAATTATTATTATTATTAAATATCTGTTCATCTATGGACAGGTGCACAAAGAAAAACCTGTACTGTAAAAACAAAAACTACGTAACTTCTGTATTTCAAAAAACTTCAAACAAAATGAAAGGACAAAAAGAAACTGGAGAAAAAGATGATTGTCACAAAAAAAAAAGGAAGAAAAATCAATATCCCTATGCAGAAAGAGCTCAGACAAATTACTACAGAAAAAATTAGAGTCTGAACAATGGATGGGGAAAGTAAATGATTAAACTGATTGTATAAAATACAAATATCTAATAAAGAATGAAAGAAGTTCAACATCACTAGTAACTAGACATTAAATTATTCTCCATCTATGAAGTATGTTATTCAATTAACCATTCATTTACCTTTACTGAAATACTTAATGCTGTTGAGTATATGTCAAGATAGACACTTGTACACACTGTTGATGGAAATTTAAAAACATAAATGATAACTTCCTGGGAAAACAAAAGTGACTATCAATAGTGTTAAAAATTCTACTCATCAGTAATTTATCCTGAATGAGAGGGTAAAGAAAAATGTTTGGACTTCTTATAATTTTCAAATCTCTTGGCACTGGTATCCATTTTTTATAATGGAACCCCTCCCCCCCCAAAAAAGTATCTATTAATATATCCATTTCCGCATTTAGACTGGGTAGTCCTTTGAAAGTTAAATATGGTCTCTCTTCCCTCCAATCCTTGGTGTCTAGTGTTGTGTGTTACAAAGAAGAAAGTTTTAACAGTTACTCGCAGAATGAATTAACCTTTAACATCTGCCCTAAGGATTAACCAAGCGGCAAACCACAACCCCTCTCTCCAGAAATACCAACTTTTGCTAAAAGCTGACAGCAATTTAAAAATGAAGTGTGAGAACAAGAATCATACTTGAGTTCTTTCAGTGATGAACGGTGATGAATTTTTTAGTCTAAGTAAATCTATAAGATGGCGGCTATTTGATATCTTTCAACAGTCTTTTCTAAACAGTAAAACCAAAACAGAGAAAATATAGGTAGCAATGGTCAAGCAGCAGCACAGAGAGAAGGTTCTGTGAATTTCTTTGGTGCAAGTTCCTCAAAATCTCGCCTTGTCATTGTAGGATGAGAATTTATACATATTTTATTAAATTATGAATGCTATTATAAGTGGATGGGATGAAGTTTTCAAAGGAATTCTGCTTAAATAAAACTCACTGTCCAACAAAGAATTATTCTACCTCATGTGATTTAGAAGTCATATCAAGATGTAACTAAGGTGGGGAAAGTTTCTGAGAACAGTAAATAACAGCTTATTATTCAAACTGAGGAAAGGTTATTCTACCTCTTAGGTAGCTTAACAGCATTTGAAGCTCCAGATATATTCTACTATATACTTAATACTAGGAGAACTCATTGAGATCACAGATTTTGACTTTCTTACCTGGCACAACATGGGTGTTAAACTTTCTTAATGATTATACCCACACATTCACATTCGCTCTAATGAAGCAAAGTCCATTCACTTGTGACTGACGTCTTTCACTTGTAACTGCACCGCTGCTGCTTCACTAAGGCACTTCTCTCATTACCCTTTTTCTATTCACACAGTTATACCTCCAACCTTTAAGGTGAACCATCGCCTTTTAAAGAGCAGAGTCTTTACTGTTTTAGAAGTCTTATGGTAAATAATTTTGGACATTTTTTTAAATTTGAGATTACAGATGATCAACTCCTAGATGCACCATACTATGGGTACATAAAGTGTCTATACGAGTAAGATGTGCACAAGGGAATATTCACCACTGATTTTAGGAAAACTGGGATGTAGTGCCAAACTCACCTGAGTATAGAAGCCACTAGCTGCCTCTAGGAACAGAGAAAGGTTTGCCTGAACTTCACTCCGATTCGGGTTTGCTCGATTCTTTGCCTGGCCTTGTAGTGTTGTGATCTGATTCTTAAAGGCATGATTCCAGCTGAAAACAAAATGTAATTCTATTTGGTATAGCAGTGACTCACTGGGCAGACACTGGTCCCCCTGAGAACAAGAGAGAACTGTCTGTTATAACACACTAGGCAGCAAACCCACATTCAAGTTACTCGCTTAAATGACTTTACGCTCCCCTCTGAACAGGACTAGACAAGCAGCAGAATGCAACTGACCTTAGTAGACACTTACCAAACGTTCGAATAATCAGACTGTGGCTTCAGTTATTAACCTTTTAGGGTTACTAGAGTTAGAACCTATTTAGGAATCCCGGTACAAACTTACAACTACAGTGGTAAACCAAAGTAAAAGTAAGCTATTAACAAATTTCCATACATTGTATCACTGCACCAAAAAAATGTCTTCTATCAAGTGGAATGCTGGTGGCGGGGGGGGTGGGGGGGGGGTGGGGGGGTTTCCTTATGAATATTAAGCCATATTTCTTATTTCTCTAAAACTTATTCCCCACAACACTTGGTTCTATTTCTCCTGTTCTCCTGTTCTATTGGTTCTATAACTCCTGTTATAAAATGCCTTTCATTCATTAATCTAGCTGTACAGAGAGTCATTTTAAATTTAGATATGGTGAAGTACAGTTGCTCCCTAATTTGGAAATCACAGGGGGAAAAGAAAGAAGCAAACAATAAAAAAGAACTAGGATGGAAGATATACTGGCTTCATTAAATGATGCAAACATAGATAAAGGGTTTACAACCTACCTGGAAAGTACCTAATTCTTTATCAACGGCAGCTTTTGAGACTCTTTTGAAGCACTGGGGTTTTTAATGATTTCTGAGGGCAATCACTCCCTCAGCATTTTTGATGTCATCTTATCCATGACTCTAATATCAAAAATACGTGTTTGAGTGGTTGTGATTAAATTCTATTACTAGGTCTTCTAACAATATAAAGGTCAGGTGTGCAAAAATCAGGAAAATTAGATTAGGAAAAACTAATTTTCACCACAACTTAGGTAAACAGAATATTCTTGATTTTTAATTTTCCACCAGGCTAATGTCCTGCTTCAATTTATAAGGCAAGGTCTTCCATGAAAGGCATTTATTTACTCACTTGGGAATCTGGTCATCTGCCATTTCACAGCTCATAGATAGAATGAGTGGAATCGCCTAAATATGTAAAATTTTTCTTAGTCTTATTGGGGAGTAGGGGAAGGAAGTATCTATTTGATTAAAAGGAAGAACTTTCCTTACAATGTAAATATATTTTCCTTTGGGAGAGATTTATAGAATCGCATTTATCAAAGAAAGCCTGCTCTGAACACTTCCTTTTCTAAATCATAGCTTAAATACAGGACTGAATACAATACAGAGAATGCAAACACTGTTTTTTAGCACCTGAAATATATACAGATTTGTTTTTATGATATGCCCCAAATACCTTAAAAAAACTCAACTCGGAACATTTCTCCTCTTTACACCAAAGGTCAAACAGATTGTTCAAAACATCACAAGTATTAGAATTTCTTTCTTTATCCATTGAGATAGCTTACTCTGAAACAGGTTAAAAAGAAACAACCAAATCGTTCTCTTCTAAAGTCTTGGTGAGTTTCTTGATCTTACAGGGACATCCCAAATGGTAATACTTACAGATCCTGTTCTACTTTCTTGTCTAAAGCGTATTCCAAATCAGTAACTAGCATTTTCTGGTACAGGTCCTGCAGAGCCTGCCTGGATGTCCAGACTTCGGCTGGACCCAGCTTAGAATCTGAGTAACAAAACAAAAACAGTAGATAGATAAACAGATTGTTAAGGCCATTATGCCACACAAACAATTCCTTCACTCTCCATTCACCAAAGCAAAAACCTGCTTAAATACATATCATAGATTGCTCCAAAAGTTTTATACTACTACATTTCAGATGAAACTTTCACCTTTTGGCTAATGAGTGAATCTTTCAAAATGCTTTTGTATTTGTCTTTTAGTTTTGAAATAACACCATGAAATGAAAAAGGCTTAAAAAAGAGAGAGAGAATGGTTCACCCTTTGATTTTGGTGTGGATATCTAAGTATTCATACCATAGGAAGTCATATGCCTCATAAGAAGTCACCCCATTTGGAATGGTGTACTGCCAAGTTGATCTGTTTACTCTTAATACATTAATAACTGTATCTCTTTGTTCAAAGAAACTTTTCTTCTTTTGAATCATTCTCACAATTGCCCTTACAGAAGCCTCCTGTCAGCTCACAACCAAACAACCCAGCAGTTGTTTGGGCATTCTGCTATTACTCCTACTTTCCTGTATATGTCAAGCCAATAAAGTCTTGACAGTGAGTGTTATTTTACCAATCGGTAGGCTGCTTGTCAAGACACTTTTGTGAGCAATGCATACTTGCTGTTTAATGTAAATGAGGACCAGAATCAGACAAGTGATTAAACTGCTCAAGAGGCCAAATGAGAGACTGGGTGCAAGATGAAGTCAGAAGTCAGGCTATGACTATATGTAATACCAAACTGGGGCTGTATTGTCTGCCAGAGTCTTACAAGGCACATTAGCCTTTCCTATTACTAGGCTTATGAGTGCAATAACAGATAGTGAGCTGCCTCGATAGAAGAACTTAATAATGGACTTTTCAGTTACATATTTCTGACTGCTAGTTAGCCTGTCTGGTTGCATTTCAAGGTTTTGCAACGGCATATCTTCACTCCTCTTTAGGTTTGCTATTAGTATCTACAGGCACCATAATCCTATTCTGCACACAGACTCTTCCAGATATTAGAGTTAATCCTCATGAGAGTTTGCTAGAAACTAAAAAATAGAGTCTATTTTTTTGGTATCAGGTTCTTGGCCCCTTATTAAGCTTTTAATGATTAAATAAATAGATTTATAGATTTATTCAACTCTGCTTCAACTCATCGACAGCAGGGAAAGGATTTTAAGGTATCATTAACTCTGACCCATCAGAGAGACTATCATTTGAATGAGCAGACTTAATATCTTAGGGACAAGTCACCTTCTGGGCACAACAGATGTTCCCTACAAAAGTCAAACCCTTCTTACTGAGGGTGTTCAAGAGTTAAGAAAATGTAAAAGGTATATAGACTGCCTGAGATTGCTCCATACATAACTTTTATCACACAATGCAGATTACAATGCCAACACAAAGAGGAATAATAGAGCAGAGCTCAGAGCTGACCCTGGTAGCCACAGTATGGCGGATAATGACAGCTATGTTAATAATAGGAAGAACTGTAAAACAAGAAAAAGTGGTTTATGCTTTTTTTCCCCTTGAACAAGATAATAGTGAAATTACTCAAAATTCTTAAAATATTAGCCTGCAACTCTAGAAATTGAGAAAAACACATCCAAATAGCCCATTTCCTCTTGGCTGTAAATTTTAGCAGGTATGCAGTTTACAACAAGTTTAACTCTCTTTGTGGGTTTCACTGCAGAACTAAAACCTTCAAAAATTAGGATGAGATCCACTAGCACCTATATTTTTAAAAACATTTCAGCATAGTTACACAGAAAGCATGTTGCTGTTATGCTGTAAAGAGAACATTCTGACCAGTACATAGTAGCTGCCATGTATTTCCTAATTTTGAGTTCAAGTCATCTGCTCCTTTTAGTGGCTAAGTCCAATTATTCTTTCAAAAACACTTTGACTATTGTTGAAAACAAAAAGGTGAGAAAGAAAAGAAAGAAAAGTGGTAAGGTAGCGCATTCAATTTCAAGGACTTTCAATTTGCAAAAGTTTTCCTGAAAGCATTTTTCTCTGAAGGCTCATCTACTATTTAGGTTTGGGGAATTATAAACAGGAAGATATAAACCTAATGTCGTAAGGTACTTGTGTTTATATGGTAGAGGAATTATTTTTTCTGTATCTCTTAAATCACTAATATAGAATGTCAAAATTAAATGATTATATGCATCAACTAAGCAATATTCCAGTCAATGTAGCACAGATTATAAAAATTTTTGATGAGCCATCTAAGTAAAAATTCAAAGTATAAAAACAATAAATATTTTTAAAACCCTTTGGCAACCAGGACAGTACTACAAGTAGTATAATAAGATGACACACTTCTCTTAATTTAATGGTATAAAATAAGTTGTGAAAAACAAATGAGTCAGACAGTACCTGTCATGTCAGCCTTCAGGACTTCTGCCTGCCTGAAAAAGGGAAAAAGAACATCAGTTAGAAACAAACTAGGCCTATCCAACATAAGTAACACTAAAAGTAAAATTATATGACGATAAGACTGCAAATTAAAAAGAAAACGTATAGCAGTTCTATTTGTGGCACTGCAGTGACCCTGCTTTAACATTCAGAATAGTATTAGATTCTAGCAAACTGATGTCATTGCTTAGACATTCACAGGGTCATCATGAACTCTTCTACCAAGTAGAGTTCACTTTCTTACTGGTCACCCCCAAATCTGATACATTTAAAGATAACATTTAAGTGATATTTATTAAACTAAAATTTTACTGTCAATGAGGCCAGGAAATTCTGTGTTTCTCAATTCACTAGCCACTGTAACTATTTTAACTCTCCATCCTCCTCAAGATGATTTCTGCCCTCTTCCTCAGTCTCAACTATTTTCGGCAAAGGACAGTTCCATACCTCAGGAAAAACAAAGCCCTTACTAAAGGCTTAGTACATTCACAGAGCCCTCTTCTTCCTTACTCTTGTTAAAACACTAGAGGAAGCGTGTATCTTGTTTAAGACCAGTAATTCCACTTAGGTATGCTCTTTCTAGCCTTTGTAAAGACACCTGATCCTTTAATTACCACCTCCCCTCTTTCAATAATTTAAAAACTTCCCTCTCTATTGGATGCTTCTCACAGAGTATTTAAACATGCCCTACACTTTCACAGACTTTAAAATCTTCTATCCTATATTCTCTTCTAACCGCTGCTTCTTTTGTCTCTTCCCAAATTCTTCAAGAACTGACTGTATCCAAGAGGTCCAAAACTGAACTCATGACCCACCCCCACGCTCACCTCTGTATCATGGCTTCCCAGCTGTGAAAAGCAGAAGTCATGGAAGTTATCCATGACAACATTCTCTCAAATACCTGGTAAGCTATCAATGCCAAAAAATTTTACCTACTAAATACGTCTTTAATCTGTAAATCTCCCTTTACTTCTTTTTCAGACACTATCATTCAAGTTATAACCATCCATTGCCTGGACTGTTGCAAAGCCATCAAATTTTTTTCTCCACTTCACTCTTGTCTGCTTTCATTCTGCTTGCTCTACTGCTATCAGAGGGATCCTTAAAATATGCAAATCTGACCTCATCAACTGCCCTCTTAAAACCTTTTAATGATGTCCTTTTTAATGATGTCACTGCTTTTAGGGTGAAAACCAAGATCTTTAGTAAAGTGGTCTACAAAGCCCTCTGCACTCTGAAGAGAGTCTCTGTACTCTACTCCTACCATTATTCTGTTCTCTCCTTGATCTTTTTGCTCCAGTCCCTGGACTTCTTTCTGGATTCTCCAATGTGTTTCGCTCCCTTTACACTCAAAGCCTTTGTAAAGAAGAGTCCCTTTGCTAGAAATACTTCTTCCCCCCTTTGTCTACTTAATTACTCATCATGTGTGTGTGTGTGTGTGTGTGTGTGTGTGTGTGTGTTCCTCTGTCCAAGGAATTCTTCCCCCCTTTGTCTACTTAATTACTCATCGTGTGTGTGTGTGTGTGTGTGTGTTCCTCTGTCCAAGGAATTCTTCCCCCCTTTGTCTACTTAATTACTCATCGTGTGTGTGTGTGTGTGTGTGTGTGTGTGTGTGTGTGTGTGTGTGTGTGTGTGTGTGTGTGTGTGTGTGTGTGTGTGTGTGTGTGTGTGTGTGTGTGTGTGTGTGTGTGTGTTCCTCTGTCCAAGGAATTCTCCAGGCAAGAATATTGGAGTGGGTTGTCATTCCCCTCTCCAGGGGATCTTCCCGACCTAGGGATTGAACCTGGGTCTCCTGCACTGCAGGCAGACTCTTTACCATCTGAGCCACCAGGGAAGCCCTTGAACACTACATACATGAAGGATATTCTTGTTTCATGTTCTCAAAGCACTTGTATTTTTTTTCTTCATAGTACTTATCACACATTTTAATGCTTACCATCATAACTCCTATGCCTACACAGTGGGTATTCAACAAATATTTAAGTGAAGAAAGGAAAAAGGCTAAATAATAGTCATATACTATATAAAGGTAAGAATATAGTTAAGAGATTTCCATTTTTAAAAACAAAATCTGACATAAAAGCTAGAGAACAGAGACTCTAAAATTTTTACTGTAAATGTTTATGTAATATCAATTGTGAAATTGTTTCATCAAAATATAACATCAATCTTTTTTCTGAGCTTTCAAAAAGTTTTTAAAATATTTTTTAAAAATTAAGCTTCCAAATATAACAGAAGCACAATAGGACGCTATAAAAACCACAAGCCATATAAGAACTATCACTATAATTGAACAATATCAAATACACAGCTATACTTAATCCTAAAAGATAATATCACATCAAATTCCATTATCCATTCAGCCTAGTTTTACTGTTTGCTTTGAGTGCTAAACTTTTGCCATTAAAGAAAAAAACAAAACTTCACAAAGTAGTTGATTTATGTCCTTAAAACCTAAGATCATATTTAGAAATACCTCACCTCTTAACCTACCAGTGTCACAACCTCCTCTCCTGCCCTCACCCAAACCTAATTAGAGTACTAACTTCTGAACTTTATACTGAGACAACCAGAGGTACTTATGCATCTTCACTGGATTCAGTAACCTTTCATTCTGAGTAGCCAAGTTAGGAAGGATATATTTTACAATGTAGCCATATCTTACCTAAAAACACATACTCTGGCATATACAAGATACACTGAGAATCATGTGTCTATAGATTGTTTTCTCATTCCAAACAAGATTTGCTTGTAAAGATGAACAAATACCATTTTGGTATGCTAAGATCTGCCTAATGAGGATACCAATTTCCAGTCAAATGAAGAGTATATTGAGCATATAACAGGAACTATTTCCAAATAATCTGCTTCTCTGATAGGCCATCAGTAACAGAAAAGCTATAATTCTAACAGATTCTGGAACAGGCTTCCACTGATAAAGATCAAAATTTCACTATACATTTTTATATACCATTCTTATATAACCTGTCCAAGAAATACGTAAAATGAAAAACCTAAACACAAACAAAAGTGCAAAAATGTCATAAAAACTATGATATGAATGTTCAAGCATTTTGAAATTTCAAGAGTTTTGATACCTCAAGAATGACTAGGGAAGAGACGCTCACCTCTGAGCACAGTTCTCTCCTAGGTTCTGAAAGAGACACATGTTAATGACTAAAATAACTCTGTTAAACTGAAATGGTAAAGAGAGTTAAACAGAAAATAAAACTGTGGGAGATAGCGACTATGATTCCCATCCCATAAACAAGGAAACTGAAACTCTGAAATGTGGAAATAATTTGTCCATTATCACAAAGCAACTAAGTACAATTAAGTACAAACTTAGTTCTTTCTGACTATGACGTTCAAGTTATTTTTATTTCAAGTTGGAATTAAAAATCCTATGACATAAAAAGCTAACACAGACTGATCTAGGTTCAGTTTCGTGCTGTTGATTAAACCTTAACATTTAAGCCAACTAGTCTAAATTGAAGATCGGTTCACAAAAAATGAAAAACAAACCAAAAAAAAGATCAGTTCGTATTAGGAAATAAATACCTGAGATTTCTACCAGAGAGACCACAAGAAGTAAAATTCATATTCTCGTGCAGTGATCAGACTGGGGGTAAAGTTTCCTCCTTCACAATGGATCAATTTTTGTACATACATTTTATTGGAACAGTCTTGCCTATTCATTTACGTATCATCTATGGCTGCTTTCTGCTACAAGGGCAGAGGTGAAGAGTTAAGATAAAGACTACATGTCTCAATAAGCGTAAAACAATTACTATCGGCCCCTTTACAGAAAAGGTTTGGCTCTCCTGCTCCAGGGAGTAAGTATTTGATCAAAATCAAGAAGTCGAATATGTATAAATCCCCAAACCAAACAGTTTTCCCATATGAAGAATCATCAATAATAGTCTCCTCAGAGTAAAGATCTATTTTTAATTTGTTAACATCATAATGTCACAAAGAAGACTTTGAAAATAAATTTTTTTAAATGGTGTATAATATATAAGAAATCAACAGATACGTGATCTTATTAAACCAATTGCTTTCACAAAGATTAGCACAAAATTTGCTACTTGACTATTTTACTTTTTTTATAAAGAGAAAATACTGTACCTCAACAACCTAATGGTTTTGTTAAAGACGAATATTATTAAAGATTAATACTACAATTCTTATATAAAGAAATACTAGTTTTCAAAAGTTTCCTCCTGGCTTCTAGAAGGTGTGGCCACATGAATTCTTTTTTATTCTTGCTTTAAGCTGAAGGAATTAATAAAAAGAATGAACAAAGAATCCAAGAATTAAAATCATCATGCCTTCAATAATAAAACAGCACTATTTTAAAAAAAAAGCTTTCAAAATACTAAATATATTGTCTGTTTGTAAATAATAAAAATCAAGCACTTATATCAAACAAGAAAAAAGAAAAAGCCATTTAAAGGCTGAACAAAATCTGAAACATTCAGTGATAACCAAATATGTTTAAAGCCAACCATCTGAAGCAATACTCTTGGAGACCATGGGTGAGCATCAAGATCTATAAATACATTTAACACATTCTAATGCACTAGGTATACTAAAATAGCTAACACTATATTTAGCACTTATTATTGTTACAGTGTTCTAAAGTAAGGGTTGCCATAAAGTAATCATTCAACCCTCACTATGTACTATTATGGCTCCCACTTTATAGCTAAAGAAGCCTAAGGAGATAGAAGTTAAGTAACATGTCCAAAGTCATCAAGTTAGCACGTAGTAGAGGTAGCATTTTAACACACTGATTCCAGAGGCTAACTCCTAACCATTGCATCACAGGTCCTCTCCTATACAAGATTGTAAGGGGGGGTCAGGGCAGACAGGAATGTTTGATAATAGAAGCTCAAGGAACTGGGGCTTTCAAAAATTAAACATTTTACAGTAATTTATAATGTCACTAGAGGAAAAAACTAGTTAATGGTAATCTTCTTTAACAAATAGTTTGATTATACATACCACTGATACAACAATGCAAGGTAACAAATACAGAATAATCTCTCAAGATCACACATTTATATTCATGGCTTCAAAATATACAAGATATTTCCAAGTAAGGGGCAAATACAGTGGAGGATTCCTTTCACCTGGACCAACCCCTTCCACCTATGAGAAGAACATAGGAATATAAGCCAATGTCCTCTAAACTCACAATTGAGGAGAGGTGAATTAGTCTCTTTTGTTTTGGGAGGCAACACAATTTTTTTTTTAATTTAAATAAAAGCCATAGCACATCTTATTTCAAGATAATTTACTTATTTCCATAAAGTACTAAGGAGTATTCAGGATACGAGCAGCCATCAGTTATGACCATAAACATAATAACCTGATGATAATTATTTGTGTTAAATAACAGGTCAGAGAATAGACACTAGAAGGTGAGTATGTGCTTACAAATGCAGATGCACACGCACACACACATTCCTGAGACCTTTAAGGTAATATCAAATCTCATGGACATTCCTGAGATCTTTAAGGTAACACCAAGTCTCAGGTATTAATCAGAAAAAAATAAATCGTGCTGCTCTACTGTTGAATTTCACATAGAAAAATAACATCTAGGGAAATGCTGCTCCTTAAAGGAGCTTCTCAGTAAGATAATAAAATTACTAACTTGCTTTCTCTCTCTATGGCACTTCACAGTCTGGCACAAATTTTCAAATCTCCCAACACTCCACTGCTCTGTATTACAACATTCATTCAATAATCTATACTATTTGAACATGTGTACCTAGTTTTATAAAGGGTCAATTCTGGTCTAGGAATCTCAAAGTATGAGAAGGAATTTCTCTTCCAGGCAGAGAAAATATCACAAAAGAAAAACAAAGCTAAGCCAGTGAAGGAGGTAGACTGACATATCAAATGCAGGGTAGGAAGCTACAGATGAGCTGGAGAATCACAGCAGACTGCGGACTGTGAGGCCGTGGGTGACATGTTAAGGAGCTCAGGTTCTGTCTTTTAACTACTAGGAAATCAATGCTGGGTTTTAAGCAGGGGTACAGCATTGTCACAACTGCCTTTTTAAATGATTACAGCAACAAGATGCACGGAAGATGGGGTTTAAAGGGGCAAGACTGGAGGTAAGGAAGTGAAGGAAATGAATGGATGGAAATGGAAGTGGAGGCAAGAATGGATGGAAATGCCTAGATTCAAGAAATATTTGGAAGCAAAATCAGCAGAAGATAAAGCAGAGGAAACCATCTAAAATCATTCCCAAATTCTTGCCTTACACATCTGGGTATCTGACTAAGTGGGGGTGAGCAAGCAGACACTTAAGAGATGAGTGTCAAGCACAGGGGAGACATCAAGACTATGGACACAATGCTGGAGTGATCAGCACACAGATGGCCGTTAAAACCACGGGAGTAACTGTAATTGCCCAGAAAGGCAGAAGGGTGGTGCGAGCTCCCTAAAGGCAGATAAAAGAATAAAAAACACCAAGAAGAAACTCACAAGCACATGAGGGCAAAAGAAGAGGATAAACAGGAAGGGTAGTCAACAGTATCACAGGCAGTAGATAAGGACTCTAAAGACTGGAGGGCGTGTTGGATTTAGTGCAATAAGGGTTAATGACTGCCTCGTCGGAGAAAGAAAAAAAGGTCAAACTGTAGGGAGAATGAGGAACATATAAGAGGGAGGATTTTCAGTCAACTCTTAAGACACTGGGCTGTGAAGAGAAATAAAAGGGGGCCATGAGTAAGTTTCTTTTTTTCCAATGGGACAGACTTCAGCATGTTTAGAATGAAGAAAAGAAGCTAGCAGAAATGAATAGGTTGAAGATACAGGAAAGAACAAGAGTGATACAGCATGGCTCTGGAAAAGATGGAAAGACATGAGAGTATGAAAAAGACAGGAGGCAAGACTGGCTTTGAAAAGAGACAGGATGAAATTGAAGGAAAGTAATATTACAAAGAATTGTGCCAGGAAAATTTGCGAGTAGGGCACGGTGGAGAGATGTCCAGAGAATTCACCACTACACTGCCTCAAATTCAGAGATAAAGCAGGAGATCAGATCAGTGTCTAAAAGTAAGAGGGAGATTAACTGAGGAGACTGGTGAACCTATGGGATAATAACAAAATGAACAGGCAAAAGAACTGAGAAAAAGTGATGAGTACAGTACGGATCACACACAACGAAAAAACCTGAGAAGACGGTGTTCAGGACTATGCCCCCCGCACACAGAACAATGCCTGGTAAGTCACAGCCGTTCAAAACTGTGCTGAATTAACGAATGGTAAAATGTGTATCATACTAAGGCAATTGTATGTAACACAAAATGATACAGAAGAAAAAGACTTAGGTCTGAATCTGGGTTCATATTAATAGTGCTACCTTGGAGTTTCTTTTTAAGAAATCTCATCTCCCTCATCTACAAAACAGGGATACAAGCTCCCTTTCAGAGTTGCTATCAGTAATAAACAAAACAGGTAAGTTTCAGAAAAGAACACAGGTGATAACTCCAAGTTGTTGTTGCTGAGTCACTAAGTTATGTCTGACTCTTTGCGACCCCACGGACTGCAGCATGCCAGGCTTCCATGTCCTTCACTATCGCCTGGAGTTTGCTCAAATTCATGTCCATTGAGATAACTCCAAGAGAGAAGGTTAACCTGTGATATGAATACTTCAGTGACCACCAAATTACTTTTGTTAACTGGGTCACTGATATAGGATCCTTTCTGAAGCAACAAACTAGGTTGAAGACGGCAACATTCCAAGGTGGAGGTCAAAAATCCTGGGTCATCTATCACCACATAATGTTAAATAACAAAAGAGAACCTGAATGTCGTAATGACCACATTGTAATATGCACAGAAAATAAAAACAAGAGATTAATATGTAAAAATTGCAAAGGACTTACATTATTGTATTTTATGTTTCTCCTCAAACATTAGTTTTGATTATATAGGACTTAAAAAAATACAGTTTAAAGTTGGATCCACAAACACATTTTTCTCCTCTCCAAACATTAGTTTTGATCACACAGCTTAGGCAAATACAGTTAAAAATTGGACCTGACAGCACATCAAGCAAACTGTGAATTACAGGATGCCATCTAAGCTCATCTCCTAAGAATTAATCAATGGCTTAAATAATACTACAGTTGATCATTTACTATTTGCCAGGTGCTGTTTATGTGCTACTACATATTATTAAACCTTTAATTCTCACAAGAAATCTATCAGGAAAGTAACAATACTATTCCCATTTTTCTGACTAAGAAAAAGTTAAACAACCTGCCCCAAATCACACAACTGGGAAGTGGCAGAGTTTGGGTTCCACCCTGCAGTCTGGTTCCAGAGCTCATAAGCTTTATACAATAAAGCAAGGCTTCTGGAATGGCCTGGCTCTAGGTGTCACAGTCATGGTATCAACTTGTAAGGACAACCAGCACTTCACATTTAAAAGTCTCATCTCTGACACCAAGCACCTTCACACTATCATTTAAACTGATACAAGCTACTGTGAGAAGAGTTACCGCTCACTGTGTGGCTGGAGAGGGCTTCTCTTGCACACCATCATACACCTATTTCTATAGGCATCTAGAAGGCCTGACTGTATGCAGACCAACATACAGAAGCAAGAACGGAGGCTCCCTGTATTCCAAATGGACTGCTATATATGTAATCCAAAACAGGAATTTTTATTCTAAAGGATAGTCCACCACAAGATAAATCGCATGCCCCTATGCTTGCCATAAATATTCAGAGACCACATATGCAAACATAAAATTTACATTTACGCTACTAAATGTTTAAAAATTTTCTTTGGACTGTAAGATATAAATGTTCATCACAAAGTAAACATACAAGGTTCTTATGAGGCTGCATAAGTTAAAACAAAAAAACCCTTAGCACTCCCTCCCCCATCCCGGCCATTATCAAATGCTTCAGAAAGCTTCTAATTCTTCTACTAGTGTTCATAGTATGTGAATACTTTAACATATCTCTAAAAGGAATACAAGCATGTAGAAATCCCTTTTAATTTTTATCCTACCTAATATTACTTGATTTCAGATGCTCCTCTGATTTCAAGTCTCCGGTCCTCATCTGGGACTTAAAGGAAACGTTTTCTCCCACAATGACTATCTGCAAGAACATCCAATTTCTCATAAGGTAGAATGGTTTAAGACATTCTAGATAGAGGAGAGGAGGAAAATATGAGTTAACCCACAATAACAGAGAACTCCCTTGAAGAAAGTTAAATTATTTTCTCTTTAAAATGATCAATGTCAAAGGCAAAAGGAAAAATATCATGGCTTTTTTCCTTGTTATATTTAGTTTCTGAGAGTACACATTTTAAAATTCTGTTTTGTATATATCTAAAATTCTAGTTTGGGATCCAACGTTATTCTAATCTCCCTGCCTGAAACCTGAGTGATCTCTACATCAGTTACCCAGAAGGGTTCTTGCGGTACACCGAGGTTCAGGAGCAGATGGCTGGTCCAAACAGGACTACGTATGGAAGGAAAACCGTGTAAAGCAATTAAGCCACAATCACAGAAGGTACCGAAAAAGCTTACATTCTGAGGCCAGCTAAAAGGCGGGTATTTAGACTTTCAGTCACTCAATGAACAACGTATGCATGCTAAGTTGCTTTAGTCATGTCTGACTCTTTGCGACCCTATGGACTTGTAGCCCACCAGGCTCCTCTATCCATGGGATTCTCCAGGCAAGAATATTGGTTGCCATGCCCTTCTCCAAGGGATTCTTCCGACCCAGGGATTGAACCTGCGTCTCATGTCTCCTGGATTGGCAGATGGGTTCTTTACCACTAGCGCCACCTATGAAGCCCTACTGAATAATAATTTGGTTATTTCTCTGCTCTAAACAGAGTGTTAAGGACTAGGTATGCAATGGTAAACAAAACATTACAGCTCCTACCAGATTTAAATTCTAACGTGGAGACAGACCAACAGTAAAGAGGAGGCAGCAGAAGGTAGTGGTTAAAGGCATGGGCTTGGATATCACACAGTACTCAAGGGCATGCTGGGAATAACTCAAGCCACTTGCACAGTTTCTTTCAGGCACCAATTTAACTTAAAGATTTGGGCAAAATAAATTGAGTAATTATTATTAAATACTGAAAACCACTTACACTCAAAATTATTATGTGGCAGATTCTATACTAAATGCTTTACACATTGATCTCACAGAATGGGAAAATAAAATGTCGCAGTTAAGTATTATATTCAGATTGCCTGGGTTCAAACCTAGCTCTGCTATTTACTAGCTGTGTAACTTTAGGAAAATTACTTCTCTATGCCCTAATTTTATCAGCAGTAAGAAGGAGACAACAAAAGTACCCACTTTACTGACATGTTTTGAGGATTAAATGAGGTAACAGAAATAAAATATCTAGGATTGTTCCTTGTTATATTAGCCCTCAAAAACTGCTATTATTGTCATTATTATCATTATAGGTATTGTTACTCTGCCCAACAATCCTAAGACATAAATGCTATTATTGTCCTCATTTTAAAATTAGGAAATTGAAGCCAAGAATGCACATTAACTGATTCTAGAATATAAGACAAAGTTATTCATAATTTTAAATAATAAAACATCAATATTAAGAGAAATTTCAAACATGCAGGAGGTCTATGTGGACTCTGGCTCCATACTTCCAACACATATTTAATCACCTGTGATTTTAGTTGCACTTTAGTGGAGAAGACTAGGAGAAAATACCTCACGACAAAACCCAAGTTCACTGGTATAGCATGTTAAGTCCCACAGCTTCCAACTATATATATTAGGACCCAATAAACCAAATTACTTTTAGTTCTCTGCTCTTTTGCCCCACTGCATCTTGATTCATGCTTTCACTCAACCTGAAAAGGTTTCCCCTTCCTTCTTTGTCTGGTTAACCCCTTTTTGTATTTTAACAGCAACTCCTCTAAGAGGGACTCGGCTTGGCCAAGCACTCGCAGTGAATCTTAAAGCCCACTTCTTTAGCAGCACTGACAGCACTAAGGTGAGGTTATTCACTTACACGTTTCCTGCACTAGAGACTATTTATTCTATTAGATGATGTAGGCTAGGAGGGCGGTTCTCAACACTATTGGACTCAATGCTTAAAAAAAAAGATATTCTTTGCAACAATGCTTTTATCTTCGTGAAATAAAATACAAGATGATATATTTAACACATTAAAATGAATAAATGCCTTCTACAAGGAAAAATAAAAAGAAAGAAATTTTTAATAAAACTAGTATCACAATATACAAATGGTCGGGTAAGACTATTCTTTAAGAAATAATGAAGTTATCAGTGCTTGTGCATAACATGTGGCTTGCGGTACCTCAGTCTCCCAGACCAGAGACTGAACCCAGGTTGGTGGCAGTGAAAGTGCCAAGTCTTAATCACTGGACCACTAGGGAGTTCGTAGACACTTTTAAGGAAAGGTTAACAGAATTCCAAAGTCAGGAAAATGAAAGTAAAAATCTGAGTAGATATTAGAATTAAAATGAGTTTCAATGTAAGTAACGGCAAATCAAATTTACTGGAAATGCTAAGAGAAAAATAACCTGACATGGGGACAGCATGATAAGACAAAGGATAAAGAGCTGACCTGAAGAAAATAAGGGTGTGACTATATCCCTTGATAGGTAAGTAGGAAACTAAGATTAGGTTGGAAAAAGAAACAGTAAACAGTCCTTTATATGATGTAAAACACCATATAAATTTAGGTTAGGGAAAAGTAAAGTACAACTTTCCAATTTGGAGTATAACATGGGATATGGACAAGTTAATTAACCCAGCCAGCAACCATATTAAGATACTGTCTGATTTAACTGAATAAAACAATCTGTACATTATTATGGTATATACAGAAATTTCTACTTCTGTGGTCTCCAAAATTTAAGACAGATAAAAAAAGTCAAATCTGACTTTTCCACCCAGGAACCATTATTTAACCTATACTTCCACACATCAGTTTATTTAGTCAGGTTCCTTTTTTCTTTATTATTTACCTATTTGTCTAAAGAAAGGGGTGATGCATTATAATAAAATAATCTAACACACCTCATACCAATCATAGAGGGCCTACAGCAGACTGTTACATTAATGGCCCCCAGTGAATCACACACCTCCTGGCATCTGTACCATTGTGAACTCTCTTCACACAGTGACCTTGGGGTTGGCCGTGTGACTTACTTTGGCCAATACTTCAGGAAGTGTGACACAAATGGAGGCTAGACAAGCACTTGTGCATTTAGGCTTGCCCTGCTGTTACACCTTCACAATGTTATAAAGCAGAGGAGACAGACGACTTGGAAAGAGGAGACCCCATTTTCCCACCTATCACAGTCATCCCAGTTGACAGTTCAGACATTTAAGTGAGGCCATCTTGGACCCTTCAGGACACTGAGTCACTGGATAACCAATTAGCCAACTTGACCTAGATAGTCTGAGAGAGGGGACACCTTTGGATATGTTGAGCAAAGAAGCTCCACGACCTTACCTAGATTTTAACATGTTCCATTGAGCCACTATGTCAAGAATGTACTGGCTTGAACCAGTAGGCAGCAATGGAGAGAATAAAATGTGATCAGATTTTGATCAACAGGGTTTGCGGAGTGAAATTTTAAACACACAGAGAGAGACAGGAATCAAAAGCGATTCATGAGGATGTGTCATTTACTAGCTAAAGATAAAAGTAGACGCAGGGTAAAGAGTTCATTCTGGACAACAATGCTTGGCACACGGTGTTATATAAACCACTTGCTATTGTTTTTTACGATGATGGTAACTTTACGATATTATACATCCATGTGAATGTATACTAGCAGTTATTAAAGAATCTGAAGGATATAAAGGATCCTTTATCATTTAAATGATTCTGAATCATTTAAAGGAAAGATATGTAAACACAGAAATCCATCTTGCGAGTCATCAGCACAAGGCAAGAAACGACAAGGGAATAGTAAAAAGACAATTAATGACAATAGAGAAAGGAGGGAAACTTGAAGTTTTGTGGTGTAGTGGAAGCCAAATGAAGAAGGAACTTCAAGAAAAGAAGGTAGAATCAGTAAGTGCTGCTCATGCAGCAAGTAAAATGAGGCCTCAGAACTGACTACTGGATTCAGTACGTGGAAGTCACTGAGGATCTCGTTAGGAACAATGTGGGCAGTGAAGTGGGAGCATCAGCCCATGGACTGACTTTAAAAGAAAACAGGAGGAAAGGGAGACTAAAACTGAGTTTAGATACCTTTTTCTGGGAAGGAGAGGCAATAGAGTGAGGGTCAAAAGTTTTTAAGATGGAATATATGTCTTTTTAATGAAATGGAATAGGATAAATAACAAGAGAAGAATTCAGTGGAGAGGGGAAAAAAAGGCTGAAAACAAAGTCTCATGAATGCCAGAGGGGGGTTATACAAGTTTCTTTAAATATAATACAGTTTAAAAGGCAAAAACACTCCTGAATGAAAGAATAAAACTTGAAGCGAATAATATAAAGAAAGACAAGTAATAATCAGTGGAGACCAGGGTGAATGGCAAGTGGATTACAGAAACCATTCTCAACTTAACTTTCATAGCAACCTGAGGTAACTACTATTTTTTTGGTTTTAAAAACAAAGAAACAAAGACTCAGAGATTTTAGGAAACTTGCCCAAGATCACAAAGGCAGTAAATGCTAGGACTGAGGTTCAAATCCAAGTGTATCAGAATTCCAGAACCTTGCTGTTGCTATTCAGTCGCTAACTCGTGTCCAAATTCTTTGTAACCCCATGAACATGCCAGTCTCTGTCCTCCAAGGAGTTTGCTCAAATTCATATCCATTTGAGTTGGTGATGCTATCTAACCACCTCATCTTTTGCTTTCAGTATTTCCAAGTATCAGGGTCTTTTCCAAAGGTCAGCTCTTTGCATCAGGTGGCCAAAGTATTGGAGCTTCAGCTTGAGTCCTTCCAACGAATATCCAAGGTTGAAATACTTTAGGATTCAGTTCAGTTCAGATGCTCAGTCATGTCCAACTCTTTGAGACTCATGGCCTGCAGCATGCCAGGCTTCCCTGTCCATCAACAACTCCCAGAGCTTGCTCAAACTCATGTCCATCAAGTTAGCAATGCCATCCAACCATCTCATCCTCGGTCGTCCCCTTCTCCTTCTGCCTTCAATCTTTCCCGGCATTGGGGTCTTTTCAAATGAGCCTGTTCTTCATATCAGGTGGCCAAAGTATTAGCGTTTCACTTTCAACATCAGTCCTTCCAATGAATATTCAGGACTCATCTCCTTTAGGATTGACTGACTGGATCTCCTTGTAGTCCAAGGGGCTCTCAAGAAGTCTTCTCCAACACCACAGTTCAAAAGCATCAATTCTTCGGCATTCAGCTTTTATTACAGTACAACTCTCACATCCATACACGACTACTGAAAATAGCTTTGACTAAACGGACCTTTGTTGGCAAAGTAATATCTCTGCTTTTTAACATTCTGTCTAGGTTGGTCATAACTTTTCTTCCAAGGATCAAGCATATTTTAATTTCATGGCTGCAGTCACCATCTGCAGTGATTTTCGAGCCCCCCAAAATAAAGTTTGTCACTGTTCCCACTGTTTCCCCATCTATTTGCCATGAAATGATGGGACTGTATGCCATGATTTAAGTTTTTTGAATGCTAAGTTTTAAGCCAACTTTTTCACTATCCTCTTTCACCTTCATCAAGAGGCTCTTTAGTTCTTCTTTGTTTTCTGCCATAAGGGTGGTGTCATCTACGTATCTGAGGTTATTGATATTTCTCCTGGCAATTGTGATTCCAGCTTGTGCTTCACCCAGCCAGACATTTTGCATGATGTACTCTGCAAGCAAGTTAAATAAGTAGGGTGACAATATACAGCCTTGACATACTCCTTTCCTGATTTGGAACCAGTCTGTTGTTCATGTTCTACTGGTTGCTTCTTGACCTGCATACAGATTCTTAGGAGGCAGGTCAGGTGGTCTGGTATTCCCATCTCCTGAAGAATTTTCCACAGTTTGTTGTGATCTGCACAAAGGGTTTGGCATAGTCAATAAAGCAGAAGTAGATATTTTTCTGGAACCCATCTTGCTTTTTCAATGATCCAACGGATGTTGGCAAAATCCTTTAGGATTGCCTGGTCTGATCTTGCAGTCCAAGGAACTCTCAAGAGTCTTCTCCAACACCACAATTTGAAAGCATCAATTCTTCAGCACTCAAGACTTCTTTATGGTTCAACTCTCACATCCGTATATGACTACTGGAAAAACCACAGCTTTGACCATACAGACCTTTGTTGGCAAAGCTTTTTAATACACTGTCTAGGTTTGGCATAGGTTCCAAGGAACAAGTATCTTTTAATTTGATGGTTTCAGTCACGCCCATAGTGATTTTGGAGCCCAAGAAAATAAAATCTGTCACTGCTTCCACATTTTGCCCTTCCCTTTGCCATGAAGTGATGGGACCAGATGCCACAACCTTAGTCTTTTTTAACGTTGTGTTTCAAGCCAGTTTTTCACTCTTCTTTTACCCTCATCAAGAGGCTCTTTAGTTCCTCTTTACTTTCTGCCGTTAGAGTGGTATCATCTGCCTATCTGATAACCTAAACTTCACTTATTCATTATTCTGTAATACAATACAGACCTCAATTTTCAACAATTTACATATTCAAAGTTAAATTATGAATATATTATTGTTGATGATTTTATTCAGAGCTTTCCTTTTTAATAGCTTTAAATTTAAAGCTTCTGCTTTTCAATGTAGACCATTAAAAAAAGTGAGAAAGCAAGCTAATGTGTATATACAAACACATACAGAGGCTTTACGTTCAAAACATTAAAGAGAACTCAGTAATAAGACAATCAATTTGAAAAATGGGCTAAAGATTTAGATACTACAAAAGAAGATACAAATGGCCAATAAGCACATGAAAAGGTGCTCAACATCTTCAGTCGTCTGAAAATGCAAGTCTGCGAGATACCAATGCATGTGCACTGGAATGGTGAAAATCAGAGATTATCAATACCAAATATTGAAGGAAAGGATATGGAATAACCAGAACCCTTATAACACTGCTACTAAGAGTAACAAAATGTTATAATTGCATTGGCAAACAGCTTGGTAATTTTTAATAAAGTTGTACATGTACTTCCTATATGACCTATCAATTCCACTCCTAGGTATTTACCAAAAGAAATGAAAACATGTCCATGAAAAGACTTTCATATTACATTCCTAAAGCTTTATTCACAATAGTAGAAAAGCAGATACAAATGAAAGGCCCATTAAAAGGTCAATGGATAAATAAATTGTGGCAGTCACATGATGAAACAGTTGTTCAGTCACTCAGTCACGTCGGCCTCTTTGCGACCCCTTGGACTGCAGCACATCAGGCTTCTCTGTCCATCACAATCTCCGGGCGCTTGCTCAAACTCATGTCCATTGAGTCAGTGGTGCCATCCAACCATCTCATCTCTGTCGTTCCCTTCTCCTCCTGCCCTAAAAATCTTTCCCAGCATCAGGATCTTTTCTAATGAGTCAGTTTTTCCCATCAGGTGGCCAAAGTATTGGAGTTTCAGCTTCAGCATCAGTCCCTCCAATGACTATTCAGGACTGATTTCCTTTAGGATGGACCAGTTTGATCTCCTTCAGGTTCAAGTGACTCTCAAGAGTCTTCTCCAACACCACAGTTTAAAAGCATCAGTTCTTCAATGCTCAGCTTTCCTTATGGTCCAACTCTCACATCCGTACATGACTACTGGAGAAACCACAGCTATGACTATATGGACCTTTGTCGGCAAAGTAATGTCTCTACTTTTTAACATGCTGTCTAGGTTGGTCATAGCTTTTCTTCCAAGGAGCAAGCGTATTTTAATTTCATAGCTGCAGTCACCATCTGCAGTGATTTTGGAGCCCCCCCAAATTAAGTCTGTCACTGTTCCCACTGTTTCCCCATCTATTTGCCATAAAGTGATGCCATGATCTTAGTTTTTTAAGCCAGCTTTTTCACTCTCTTCTTTCACTTTCACCAAGAAGCTTTTTAGTTCCTCTTTGCTTTCTGCTGTAAGGGTGGTAAGATCTGCATATCTGAGGTAACTGATATTTCTCCCAGCATCTTGATTCCAGCTTGTGCTTCTCAACAATAAATAGGAACAAACTATTGATTCATGAAACAAAGAGGATTATTCTCAAAAATATTACATTAAGCAAAAGAATTTGGACATAACAAGAGTATGTACTGTATTATTCCATTTATGAAGTTCTAGAACAAGCGAAAGTAATCTTTTGTGATAAAATTTAGAATAATGATTGCCTGAGACATAGAGAAACAAGCAGGGGTAGGGGTAGGACTGACTACAAAGTGGCCGGGGTGAACTTATTTTAGGATTTGGAAATGTTCTATACCTTAGCTAGGGCAGTGGTTGGAGGTATGTGTTCATCAAAATTCATGACTGTGCACTTAAAATGAGTGTATTTTCATTATATATAATGATTACCTCAATTAATGTGATTTAAAACAGTTTACACCACATGACCATAACCTGACTAAATTCATTACCTGTATATGCATAAAATGCATATCATATATTCATAAAAAAGACTGGACCGTGTGAATAGTGCTGGTGGCAATTTAATATTCCAGTTTTTTATTGCAACATTTTAATTTAACTCAATGTAACAATTATTTGTTACATTGTACAATGTACAATTATTACAATTGTAATAATTGTAAACAAGTCATTTAACAATAAATGACTACTAAATATATCGATGTCCTAATAAAGCAATTATTAAATATTTTAAGGTTAGAATGCTTTCTGCATAGAAAGCTTTCACTAGTCAGACTAAAATAATTTCTAACAAATAAATATCCTTTCCCATTAGGTTTAAATGTACTTCAATCCTTCCAATCTAAATTTCCTTTGATCTTGCTATTCCCCTCAAGCATCCACCCTAATCCTTGCCTCTAAACTTTGTTAAAAGACAATATGTAAGTACTGAATTCACTTTCTCATTATCCCATCACTTTTAAACTTTCAATTAGGTGTCCATCCTTATCACTGTAACACATTTCTCCAGAGTTAACAATGACTTTGCCCAATCTAGGAGCCTTTTCTCAGTCCTCGCGTTTGCTGAACTCTGTAGTATTTCTCAATAGTATATTGTATCAGCATTCTTTCAAACTTTAGCCCATATCAAAATCACTCAAGAGATTTTGAAAATGATTGCTGGACCTTATCCCCAAAGTTTCTGATTCAGCAGGTCTAAGAAAGCACACAAGAATTTGTATTTCTAATAAGTTCCCAGGTAATGATGCTGCTCCTAATCTGGGGACCACTCTTTGAGAACTACTCTATTAGAGTAAGCCTTCATTAAAGCTTTCTGCACACTTAGCTGACCTTTCTTCTGCACACTCTCCTGACCCTTCCTACCTTTGGATAGATCATTTCTTGCCTCTTTCTGCTTCCACCTATCTAGATTAAGAAAGTCATTAACAATGAAAGTTAAGCTTCACTATCACTTGGCACCTGTTCCCTAAGTGTCTAACCCTAATACCCTTATACTTCTATAATTCCTTCCCATATCTAACACCACACATAATGATGAAAAGCTAAAAGCACTCTTCATTACTTTTGTTCAACACAGTATTTAAAGTCCCAGTTGCAGCAATCAGACAAGAAAAAGAAAGGAATCCAAATTGGAAAGGAAGAAGTAAAACTGTGCAGGTAACATGCATGATATTATACATAGAAAACGTTAAGGAAACCACCAAAAAACCCACTAGAGACCATCAATGAATTCCATAAAGTTGCAGGACACAAAATTAATATACAGAAATCTGTTGCACTTCTAGACACTTAACAATGAACTATAAGAAAATGAAATTAAGGAAACAACTTCATTTACAATTGCATCAAGAAGAATAATACCTAGGAATAAGCCTACCCAAGAAGGTAAAAGACTTGCACTTGGAAAACTGGAAAAACTGATTAGAGAAACTGAAGACGACATAAACAGACGGAAAGAATTAGTACTGTTAAAATGACCATACAATTCAAAGCAAGCTACAGATACAATGCAATCCCTATCAAAATATCAATGGCATTTTTCACAAGACTAAAACAAATAAGTTAAATATTTTTACAGAAACACATAACACCCTGAAAAGCCAAAGCAATCTTGAGAAAGAACAGAGCTGGAGGTATCATGCACCCTGACTTCAACTATATGACAAAAACACAGCAATCAAAACAGTATGGTATTGGCATAAAAATAGTCACACAGATCAATGGAACAGAATAGAGAGCCCAGCAACAAACCCATACACTTACGGTCAATTAACCAACAAGTGGTGCTGGAAAAACTGGACAGCTACATGTATAAGAATAAAATTAGGACATTTCCTTACGTCACATACAAAAATAAACTCAAAAGGGATTAAAGACCGAAATGTAAGACTGGAAATCAGAAAATGCTTAGAAGAAAACATAAGCAGAACACTTTGACATAAATTATGGCAATATTTTTTATTAGATCTGCCTCCTAAAGTAAAGGAAACATTAATAAGTAAAATGAGATCTAATTAAACTTAACACATATCGACCAGAGACATATTAATACAGTTTTTGTTACCCAAATGTCACTTATTGGAGTGTTTCAATATTCACTTAATATAAAAAATTGCCAGCTACAGGTGCTAGCTTCTGCAAAAGTCCCCTGGTCAACAATGTGCTAAAAGCTTTTGCACAGCAAGGGAAACCATCAACAAAATGAAAAGACAACATACAAATTGGGAGAAAATATTTGCAAACAATGTGAGCCACAAGAGGTTAATTTTCAAAATATACAAACAGGTCATACAACATTAAAAAAAAAAAAAACACACCTAAAAAACGGACATAAAATTTGAATAGACATTTTTCCAAAGAAGAGATATGGCTGGTCAACAGGCACATGAAAAGAGGCTCAAACGGCACTGCTGCTGCTGCTAAGTCGCTTCAGTCGTCTCTGACTCTTCACGACCCCATGAATTGCAGCCTACCAGGCTCCTCCGTCCATGGGATTTTCCAGGCAAGAGTACTGGAGTGGGGTGTGGGTGCCTTCTCCACAAACAACACTGCTAATCATCAAAGAAATGCAAATCAAAACCACAATGAGAAATCACCTAATATCTGTCAGAATGGCTCTCATCATAAAGACCTCAAATAATGAAAGTTGGTGAGGATGTAGGAATGTACATTCCCATTTCTGGTGGGAATGTAAACTGGTACAGCCACTGTGGAAAACAACATGGAAGCTCTTCAAAAAGTTAAAAATAGAGCTACCACAGGATCCAGCAATTCCACTCCTGGGTATATATCCCAACAGAGCAAAAACACTAGTTTGAGAAGATAAATACATCCCAATGTTCATAGCAGCATTATTTATAATAGTCATGATGTGAAAGCAACCTAAGTGTCCATCAACAAGTGAATGGATAAAGAAGATGTAGTATAAACACACACACACATTAGAATACTACTCAGCCGTAAAAAAGAATGAAATTTATGCCATTCACAACAACATGAATGGACTTGGAGAGTCTATGCTTTGTAAAATAAGTCAGACAGAGAAAGATAAACATTGTATGTTATCACTTACATGCAGAATCTAAAAAATCAAAATAATTAGTAAATATAACAAAAATTAAACAGATTCACATATTAGAGAACAAACTAGTGGTTACCAAAGAAGAGAAGGGGAAGAAGATAGGTGTGGGGATTAAGAGGTACAAACTACTATGCATAAAATAAACTACAGGATATACTATACAGCATGGGGAATGTGGTCAATATTTTATACATGAAGTATAAACTTTAAAAACTGAGAACCACAATGTTGTACACCTGAAATTATATAATACAAATCAAATATACCTCAATAAAAAAATTAAATGTTGGTAATAAGCAGGATCTCATACATTACTAGTTAACATTTATTGAGTGTTGGTATTGCTCTAAAGTTGTACCAGGACAATTAAGAGAAAGCCCTTCCCGCAAATGCTATCAGGGAATGGTGAACAAATTTGATCAATGGAAGAGACTGAGAATAAAAAGAAACATCTTGTCATTTATCTGACAAAATTCTAAGATGACTCAAAGATTTTCTGCAAGAAGGGACTTTTCAAAGACAATGTGAAGTCACATGAAAGAAAAAGTTAAGACTGTGAGTTAATGGAGGAAGGTTGCCCTTTTACTTGAGTAAACCAGTAAACCAGTCTTACTTTCAGGTGACTGTGTGTTTAAGAAGAAAAATGGTTAATTCAAAGATGTCAGGCCACATATGACATCTTTAGTAATCTGTTACTGTTTTTAAAAGCCACACTGAATTTTCCTTTTAAAGTACCTTAATCCAAGATTTGAATTTCGTACATGCAAAACTATGTTCCTTAGTATCAGAAGCTAACATCTGAATATGTCTATGTAACAACTCTATAAAGTCAACAGGGAAAAGGCAAGTCCAATTTTCTGTACTTTAGTTGTAAAAACTGGCAAGTCATTTTCCACTTGTCTGATTAGCTCAGGTGGGTCAGAACTATTTTTACCCATAATAGATGGTTCTCAGTATCCCCAAAGGTCCTGAGAAATACTGTATTTAAGTAGCAATACTGAAGAAAAAACAGTTATACTGAGAGAAGATTGGTAGACCTAGTCCTAGTTCATTAGTTTATTAATAAATTAATAAATTTATTTCAAATATAGAAGAAAACAATCTCCCCTACTGTTCCCCTTAGTAAGCTCTCTGAGAAATTACCCTACCCTCTTTTCTTATATTTCACACAAAAAAAAATGCATTAGGAAGCTTGGGATTGATGAGATCAGTTTGTTCAGACTATATATTCATATATAAAATATGCATATTTTTATGTAAGCATATAATAATAAACATAAATAAAACAAAAGCAAAATCCTACAATCCCAGGCAAACAGGAAAATAAAACTATAGAGGTAGAGTCTGTATGATACATAGTTAAAAACATGGATTCTAAAGCCTGATTCCTGGGTTCAAATCATGGTTCTGCTACTCTATGTATGACCTTGGACTTAACTATTCTGCCTCTCTTTGATTTGCTATAAAATGAAGCTAATAATATATACCTCACAGGGTTGCCGTGAGGATTCACAATTAAAGAATGTTTGGAATAGTATCTAACACAAAATAAAATTGTCGGCTTATTATTAATTAAGTCAAAAGCACAAACCAACAGCCTCTCTCTATAAAGTTATCACACCTTACTGCTGCTCTATGAAAGCTTCAACATTAAAGGTGAAAAAACAAAAAGTACATTAGCATTGCTAGATTACAGGTGACAGGAAGTTAATCCAGAACCCATAAGGCAGAGTGTCTAGGGCATAATCATTAACCTCTGACATTAAGTCGTGTCCAACTCTTTGTGATCCCATGGACTGTAGCCCACCAGGCTCCTCTCTCCATGGGATTTTATGGAGATGGCTGCCATTTCCTTCTCCAGGGGATCATCCTGGCCCAGGGATCGAACCCGTCTCTGTAGGCAGATTCTTTACCCACTGAGCCATCAGGAAGCCTGCATAATCATTAAGATGCCCTTCAAAAACAACAAACAGATCAAAATGATTTCTAAAAACTTTTTATAAAATCATAAAATAACAAAAACAATAAAAGGTATACCTATATAGCCACGAAAATCAGGATAGACTGTACATATTTCCTAAATATTAGTACAACACAAACACAAGTAAATCCTCACACAAAGGAAAGCAATTCCCTGTTAGCATTTAAAATGAGAGATATTTGTGGTAATAAATTTTTGAGCATTTCCATCACTTGTAGCATCACACCAGCTGCCAAAAACACTGGAGAGGAAAGACTGCCATCTTAGGTATGAAAAAACAGTGGAGGTAACAGGTATAGGAAAGCAGGAAACTTGGGAGATTATTTTATTAACGTGGTATTACATTGTAAAATTTCCAAACTCCTTTTATAGTACATGACTGTTAATTCTCAGATTCTGAATTTTTCTCTCATTTCATTTCACCTCACTTGGGAATCTGGGGATCTGAAATGACTAACAGAAAGGAAGGAATTATGGGACTTCCCTGGGTCCAGTGGTTAAGAACCCGCCTGCCAAGGTAGGGGACCACAGGTTCAATCCCCGATCTGAGAAGATCCCACATGCCTCAGAGCAACTAAGCCTGTGTGCCCCAACTACTGAAGACCGTGTGCCCCAGCTCCTGTGCTCCGCAACAAGGGAAGCCACTGTAATGAGAAGCCCGTGCATTCCAACAAGAGAGTAGCCCCTGCTCGGCACAAAAAGAGAAAGACCAACTGCAGCAAATGAAGACCCAGTGCAGTCTTAAAGAAAGAAAGAAAGAAAGAAAGAAAATCCTTTTAAAAGAAATTATGTCCACATTCAGGTCTAAGTAACTCATAATAATCTGCCACCTGACCACCTAGCCTACGTCCTGCCATTTCTCCACATACACCCCTCACATTAGTGTGTAGGTCACAATACCTTTGCAAAACTGTACCTTTCATTGGAAATGATCCTATGAAGAGTCTTCAAGGCTCTTGGAACTTTCCCCATAAAACAGTTTATAACACCCATCATAGTATCCTCAGTAACTCCATTTCCTTAAAACCAATCATCTAAATAAACTGCTACAATTAAGTTCTGTTTCTAGTTCTCTGAGAAGATTAAAATGGCCAGAATTCCCTGGTGGTCCAATAGTTAGGACACAGAGCTTTTACTGCCAAGAGCATGGGTTCAATCCCTCCACCGAGACTAGGCATAAGCCTCATGGCTCAGCCAAAAAAAGAAAAAAAAGTAAATAGATTAAATAATAAAATTATAAAGTGGTCATAAGTCCAATGCACTTGTATTCACAGAACTGTCCCTGATCCAGTAATCTATCATAGTCCAAAAACTTAGTATGTGCTGTGCTTAGTCGCTCGGTCATGTCTGACTCTTTGTGACCCAAAGAATATAGCCCACGAGGATCCTCTGTCCATGGGGATTCTCCAGGCAAGAATACTGGAGTGGGTAGCTTATCCCTTCCTCCAGGGGAACTTCTCAATCCAGGAATCAAACTAGGGTCTCCTGCATTGCAGGTGAATTCTTTACCAGCTGAGTTACTGGGGAAGCCCAGAACTTGGTATATGTAAGTTCAAATAAAGGAAAAAAAAAAAACCACTAATGCAATTCATTAAAGATAATTTAGGACAACTCCGTAAGAATGTGTGGTTTTTATATAACAAATAATGTACTGCTACTACTAATTATTAATAATTCAATTTACTGCTTCTTTTTTAAACCCAGGTATAAGGCACCATGCTAAGAACTTTTACTATGTTATCTAATTTATTCCTTCTCAAACCCTAGGAAACATATTATCTCCACTCCACCACTGAGGAAACTGGAATCAAAACAATAGGTAACTTACCCAAGATCATACACCCAGTTTTCAAACCCAGGGCCGCCAGAAAGTAAAGGCCTTGCTGTTAAATCACCACACCGTTAAGTGCTATGCTTGGCTAATGCTCATATTTGGAGTATCAGGCTAAACTTTCTGATAATACAGCTCCATTTTAAAAGTAAAGTAACACACTGGTAAGGTACACCTTTCAATATAAGAATCAGTCTTAACGTAACAAGAAAAAGCAGAAAAAATACCAAATTCAAACAAGAGTTAAAAAACAAAACACAGCCACGGAAACACACACACACAGGAACAAGGCCAGAGCAGAGGCCAACAGAGGGCAGTAAGCTGAAGTCCATTCACTGAAAGAACATTCATCAAACATGTGCAAAGATTCCACTATGTGTCAGGTACCATGGAGGCCTTAGGGATACAACCATTAGCCAAACAGTCCCTGAGCTCAATTGAAAAAGTAAGTAAATAAAAGAGTCTATGGAGTTAAAAACAGAGAAGCCTTTGGTGACCTGACCAAGTACGGTTTCAGTGGAAAGGTAGAGGTAGAGACCAGAGAACACTGGGCTGAGGAAGTCAGCATAGATCATGTTTTAAGATGATAAATGGGGAAGATAAATGACAGAACAAATGCTAGGGAAGGACAGGTTAAGGGAAGCTTGTGCCAATGTTTACAACAAAACAAAGTTCCAGTAAAGAGGGAAAGGGTTGGATATAAAAACAAGCTGACGATATCCAAAGCACACACACACAAAAGGCCACCTTAATAAGGAGGATGAGAATCTCTCCCTTTCTAAGAGGGGCAGAAGCAAGAACCAGTAGAAGAAGGAATAGGAAGCAGATCAGTACCACCAGAAGGCGCTTGCTGTTATGTTCACACAGGGGCCATCTGCTAAAAGTTGTAAAACTTCAAGAAAAAATACTTAAAGCTTAAATTAAAAGTACTGTGAAGAAACTAGCAAAACAAAGGGAAAAAAGAATAGATATTAAAGTGGAAGTCTATGCATTTCAACAACAATTGGCCAGTCCGTAATTTTGTTTTTCCCAGCAACGCTACCAATTATACCCAAAGAAGTCTATTTTCAGAATCATTCAGAGTGAATTTTCCTAGACTGGGAGAACGGGGAGACTGAGGACACTGGTAAGACAGTCAGAGTAATATCTATAAAAGGGCAGAGGAGAAAAACAGGAGAAAGGAAAGAAAAAACCAGGAAGTGACTAACAGCGAAAAAGCTTGGAATCTACACTGGAAGTCCCAAATAGAAGCAGCTGGATTAGAGCATGTCAGGATGTGGTCAAAGTGAAATGGTCAAATGTAGAACTTTAGAAGTAGAAGAATTCTGAAGAATAACAAAGTCTAAGGTATAATATGGGCATACGTGAAGGTTACTATATTAAAGAGAAATAAGAGATCAAAGAACAGGAAAAGGAGTGTTGCATTTTAAATGAGTGTTCCAAGAAAACATCAGTCCTATGAGACGTGACCTAGCTTTGGAAACACCAATCTCTATCTCCCTCTTGGAGGTTCATAATACATATTAGCATATTATAAGCTATGAGAAGTCCTAAATAAAGAGTCCAGTTTAATTCTGTATTCTTAATTTATTTTGCCTTGGAAATACTGAGAATCCTAACACACATGAATTTGCCACATTCAGCAGCACACACTCTGGGAAATGCTAGCGTCCTGGATAGGCTTGTCTATGTATGTGCTTAGTCACTCAGTTGTGTCTGACTCTTTGCCACCCCACAGACTCTAGCCCTCCAGGTTCCTTTGTTCATGGGGATTTTCTAAGCAAGAATACTGGAGTGGATTGCCATGCCCTCCTCCAGGGAATCTTCCCAACCCAGGGATTGAGCCCAGGTCTCCTACACTGCAAGCAGATTCTTTTCTGCCTGAGCCACCAGGGAAGCCCTTTCTATATATAAAGACATCAAAGAATGTGCTTCCAAAAAAGGTGAAATATCAACACATGAAATCTTCAATACTGGGGAGCATGTACAGAAAAAGTTACCTAGCGCCAGAACAGACTGCTTCCCAGGTGGCACAGTGGTAAAGGACCCACCTACCAATGCAGGCAACACAAGAGACTATGGTTCCATCTCTGGGTCTGGAAGATCCCCTGGAGAAGGAAATGGCAACCCGCTCCACTATTCTTGCCTGGAGAATCCCATGGACAGAGGAGCCTGGTGGGCTACAGTCCATGGGGCTGCAAAGAGTTGGGCATGACTGAGCACACACACACAAACTGTACAAACCTTTCTGATACTTTTTGGCACTATCTACCATGTATTATTTCCCCACTGCTGCTATAATGGATTACCACAAAATTAGTGGCTTAAAACAACACAAATTGTATTCTCTCATATGACGTCCGAAAGTTAGAAGCCTACGTGAGTCTCAGTAAAGCAAAGTCAAGGTATAACCACGGCTGTGCAGCCTTTTGGAGGTTCTAGGGCAGAAGCGGAGTTTGTGCTTCTTCCTGGCTCTTGGGACTACCTGCATTCTTGGGTGTGTGACCTGCTTCATTCCAACAGGATGCGCTCTCTGGTTCTGACTCTTCTGCATCCTTCTTCCACAGTTAAAGGGTTCTTGTGATTACACTGGGCCCACCAAATAATCCATGATAATCTCCTTATTTTATAACTAGCTGATTAGCAATCTCAATCCCGCCTCCCCCCCATAACATATTCTTCAGGTTTGGGGGATCAGGATGTAGATATCTTTTGGGAGGCTCATTATTCTGCCTACCACACTTAAAATACATTAAAACATGCACACCCTGTCATTCAAGCAAGCATACACAAGAGCAGGTGTGTACCAGGATGCTCATTACAGTATATTTTTTAATAATAATAAAGTACTGGAAACAACATACATTTTCATTGTTAGGAAATCAGCTTAGAAAATTATGGTACTCCTATAATTTTCAGCATGCTGAGGTTTCCAATGATGTTACAGATTTTATATGAACACGTCTTTGATAAAATGCTCAGTGAAAAAAAATTATAAAACTATATGATTTAGCCCAATCCCTGTTGTTAAAACTATATACATACATATGTATATACAAGTATTCGAAGGTTAATATATGGATAAACTGAAAGGCTACAAAACCCTGCATGATAGGGTGACTGTGTGCCTGCAACAAAAGAACTCAAACTGTGTATGTGTGTGGAAGTGCAAAACTTTACAGATGCCCTAAGAAACGTTTTATACCCAAATTCATCCTATGGTGGTTCTCTTAACACTACGCTTTTTATCTTTTTCCATCAACAACAAATAAGTCTTCAAGTAAGCAGACCTCTAATTCCCTTTTCCTTTGAAGCATACCTCTAACTCGTTTTTTCTTGGAATATCATCTTCCAGTTGCACTTTACTGATTATCTTACATCTCACTCACCACAAAGTATCTCAAAGAAAATAGGGTTAAGTTGTTGCCTGATGAAAAACTAAATAATTAAGAGGCAGTACTAGCAAAACACATTCTAGTATACTGCATTCCAACTAAGCACTGAAATACTAGGCCTTTGGGAAGAGAAGAGATGGAAAAAGGACTGAGTGCAGTCAGCGAACCCATGGAGTTTTTCGGAACAGACTGAGAATATTAATGCATAAACACAGCAATTCTTTAAATACAACGGATTTTAGAATGATGCTTCTCACTTAAGACAAACACTACAGAAGGGAAATGCCATTAAGAACAGTGAGAACAAAATGTTAATCATCAAAAAGGGTCTACCTTATTTTTCTAAAGACAGACTTGAAAAACTTAAATCCAACGATATTTTACTATTCCGATCTCTACCTGCACCCCCCTCCTGCTAAAGCTACAGAACTCTTTCCCTCTCCTTCACTTCCATTCCATGTCTGATCTCAACAGGTGAGGAGTCTATAATGTAACTCCTATCGACCCAAAGTTATTTTTAGAATTACATGTATTCATTAAAACTTTCCCCTACATAATAATTTAATGATATTCCACATAACTAATTTTTGCCTAAGATGAGGCTACTTTCAAAAATATGGAAAGGAGATTTAAATCTTTATGTATATCAAAGGAAGTACTAGAAGCATCACAAAAACTTCTCTTTTGTCTTCATATTCTGGTAGAAACATATATAACAAACACCAGCCACCTAAATATAAATTACTCCTGCAAGACTAATGACCAAGTTTATTGAAAGAGAACATCAAACTCCCAAAGGAAATGCAGAATGAGATTTAGAGTTCCTCCAACACACTGTTCCCAAGGATTTACTCATTCTGTTCCTCTTCCTGCTGCACTCTACCATTCTTTCTTCACCTGACTAACCCTACTCAACCTTTAAGACTGAGCTCAAGGGCTCAACTACAGAAGCTTTCTCTGAACTCCCAGGTAGTAAAAGTTCCACCTCCCTCAGCATGGCAACTCACTCCAGTACTCTTGCCTGGAAAATCCCATGGACGGAGGAATCTGGTAGGCGACAGTCCATGGGGTCGCAAGGAGTCGGACACAACTGAAGGACTTTACTTTCACCTTCAGCATACTCACGGCATCCCTTGAAAACATTTACCTTGGTATTTACCACATGTAAACACCCCTCAGTATCAGATGAGAATGATCCTCAGATGCTCAAGTCACTTATAAATTAATAAAATGGCATAGTGCTTGCATACAGTTTTTGCACATCATCCTCATGTATATTTCAAATCATCTTTAGATTACTTAGAATACCTAATCCAATGTAAATGCTATGTTGTCTAGTCGCTAAACTCTTTGTGACCCCAAGAACTGTAGCCCAGTAGGCTCCTCTGTCCACGGGATTTGCCAGCCAAGAATACTGGAGAGGGTTGCCGTTTCCTTCCCCAAGGGATCTTTTCAACTCAGGGACTGAAGCCACGTCTCCGCGGATTCTTTACCACCGAGCCACCAAGAAAGCCCAAATGCTATGTCAATAGCTATTAATACAATGTAAATACTATGTACACAGTTGCCTGTGCTTGGCAAATTCACATTCTGCTTTCTGAACTGCCTGAAATTCCCCCCCTCCATATTTTCCATCCACAGTTGGCTGTATCTGCCAATGGGAAACCCACAGGTACAGAGGACCAACTGTATACTGAAATACCTGTGCAACATCCTCCCCCAGGAGACCACTAGCCTCAAGATCAAAATTCAGTTTATTTGCTTTTATATTCTTAGAGCTTAGCACTGGCATTCATAAGTATTCCATAAATGTTTTGCAAAAATGAAACAGAAGCATAAAAACTCTATTTAAAACCCGTTATGTACATTGTGCATTCAAAAACTGCTGAGACATGATCCCTATCTACGTCTAACCGCAGAGACAATTCACTTACATTAAAAAAAAAAAAGTTGTTACAAATGTAAGAAATTATATGTACCAGATGACTGAAAGACATGAAATGCTACAAAGCGTCAATGACTGCAGCAATCACCAGGGTGGACAAGAAATTTTCAGAGAAGGTGAAACTTGAGAGTGGAGGATAGATAGTACCTCCTACAAGTGAAATGGCTTTGGAAGACAGATTAAAGCAGGCGTGGATAAAGGATGTTTAAAAGACAATGAGTAGATTACTCTGGCTTACGGTGGCTTGATTCTTTTCAAAACCTAAGGAGATACCATGTGGCAGAGGTAGATGAGGGTCACTTTATGGAAGGCCAAGAACGCTGAACTAGGAGCTGTGGCAAGGGAAAGCCACATACAAACGCTTTTCAGGAATAATAACACAGAAGCAACGCAAAAGATTAACTGACAAGGGGACAGGTGGTAGGACCTGAAGGAGAACCATAATTTAGTAAACATACGTAAATCTGCTTTTTAAAAACACTGACCACAATCTTATGAGATCAATGTCCAGTTTAAAGACAAAGAAATCAACAACCAGAGATGCTGTTAGTTCAGAAACAGAAAATAGTGGGCAGTGCTTAAAAACCCGAAGTCAGGGCTTTCTTCTTGCTACTTGCAAGAATAGCAGGCTTAGGTATCAGATGAAGACTGTTCCAAGAGTATGCATATAAACTGACAGTGCTGGAAACGAAGAAAGAAGAGACAACAGGAAGGCAACATTTTCCAAAGTGGTTTATGTATGGAAGAGGGTGAGGAAAACTGGGAGAACTCAAAGATGACTGTCAGGTTTTAAACCTGAATGGGAAGATGGGGAATAGCGCATGAATGTAGAAAAATGAGAAAACACGGGGGGTGAGGGGAAGAGAAGGGTAAGGATTAAGAGTTTACCTTTAAGAGTGTTCAGTTTGCTATGACAGAAAGACTTCTAAAATTAGGAAAGTCCAGAAGGCAGTGGTGAAAAATTATCAGATTAGTCAGCACTGGGGGCTAATTTTCAGGCATCATACATAGCTAAAACTTATATGCTTACTGTATGCCAGAACTATGCCAAGCACTTTACACGTGAACTCACCTGACCTTTATAACTCCAAGGGATAGATGCTGCTACTATCCTCACTTTTCAGATGTAGAAACTGAGATACAGAAAACTTCAACAGTTTGCCCAAGGCAGCACAGTTAGTAAGTGCTCTGAAAACAGGCAGCTGTGTCCCAGAGACCACACTAAACCACTCTACCCAGCTGCACTTTGTTCTGTATTATTCTGCGTTTATGCCTGGTGCATTAGTTTATAAGCTCTCTGAACGGTGGGCGTGGTCTCTTTCACCAATCTGTCTCCGTAGGAGGGTACTAAGCAGGTGCTTGATAGGTTTTAAATAATGATGATGGAAGATGCAAAAGTACTGTGATTTCTGAGGGGGGGAAAGAACGTTGAAAGGAAGCAGAGGAGTAGGGCTATGCCTTTCGTTTTGTCACAAGTGGGGTGAGGCGGACCAGGAAAGTAAAGTAAGAGGCAGGGTAATTACAAACTCAGCACTACAAACAACAGAGCTCACCAAGTCGCCGCAGGCCCGAGTGTGCATCACGGTAGCTCTGAGCGGGTGCTCATGATGTACTTACTGTGGGCCCGGAGCGCCTGTGTGCGCTCAGCTGCTTCAGCTGTGTCTGACTCTTCGCAACCTTACACACGGTAGCCCACCAGGCTCCTGAATCCGCGGGATTCTCCCGGCAAGAATACCGCACTGGGTTGCCATGCCCTCTTCCAGGCGTCCTTCTCGACCCAGGGACTGAAACCACCGCTCTTGCGTCTCCTGCATCGGCAGATGGGTTCTTTACCACCAGCGCCACCTGGGAAGGCCCTCTGGGGCCTGGTAAAACTACTTAGGAGTTTATTCTCATCTCATCCTCCAGAGATCTGGGATATATCTTGGTCCAAACTGAATGTTGACTGATGGGATGGACGGACGGATATGAGAACAACACAGAAAGACTGCGGAAAAGGAAAGCAAAAGTCTTGAGTGTGTGAGAGAGGAAAACCACCAATGGATGAATTTGGCCATTAGGTCTCTGGCACCTTTGGAAAGGTCAAATTCAACAAAATGCTAAGGAAAAATAGCTGGATTACAAGGGATTAAAGTAAAGAAGATGGTAAATAAAAGGAAAAACATAGTATAGGCCAAACTTGAAATTGTTAGATTAAAGAAAAGCAAGGACGGACAGAGCTTAAAGGGAAAATGGGAACAGGCAAGAACTTTTAAGAGAAAGCTGAGTTTGGTCCATGAAAGAGAAAAAAAGCAAGGACGGACAGAGCTTAAAGGGAAAATGGGAACAGGCAAGAACTTTTAAGAGAAAGCTGAGTTTGGTCCATGAAAGAGAAAACTAGTATAGGCAGTTATTAAAAAGATTAAAAGAAGGAACACAGCACATCTGAAATAAGGTTCTAGAGGGAGTAATACATAAACAAGAACAGAGTCAAGGAAGGGATTCTGCAGGACCCCAATGCCAAACTGCTTTTCCCTTTTCAAGACCTCTACCAGCCACCAAGTCTTCAGCACTAACACTTCACATATGTCTAATTCTCTGTCCATAACAGAAAACTCAGAAAGGCCTGGCTAGAATTCCAATGTTATACATTGAATAAGTTAATAAAATTTTTTTAAATGTATTTGGAATAAAGGAGACATAAGATGTTCTTCTTGCCTGAAATATCAATTTAACCAATATCTACTTTTAAAAGTCCCAACCATATTTAAAAACCCAGACCAAATCTCACCTCCTTCAAGTTACCTTCCTCATCCCAACTCTATTCGAATAAAGCTCCTTTCCCTTAAACTTGCACAGTACGTGTTTATCACAGCACTTACCAATTCACTCACTAATAACCTTTCTCTAATATCTCTGAATTTCCCATAGGCTAAGCCCCTATAATTGTGATCTGCACATTAGTATTCAGCAATAGCCAGTAAAATAAAACACAATTAAAAAAATACATTTAAAACTTGTACAGGTCTATATAGGTAAAATCTAAACATGGTAACTAGCCTATTACTATCTAAAACCAAACTGCTAAGAGAAGCCTTAGCCTTATTTGTAACCTGCTGTTTGAAGGAGGTGATAAAAAAATAAACCTAAGTGAATCTGCACTCACAGGGAACTTTTGGCAATGTGTTGAAACATTTTTGGTTGTCACGAATGGGGTTGAATGATACTGGCATCTAGTGGGGAGAGGCCAAGGATGCTGTTAAACATCCCATGATGCATAGAACTGCTCCCCACAACAAGGAATTATCTACAGCACAAACCCTGAGCAAAACTTACCTAGTCTACTGGAGAATCGTGATGTTTTTCTTATCACAGTCACCTACACTTAAAGAGTGGGCCTCAGGGAAGGTGAAAATAACCTGCCTAAGCATCTCCTCTTATGTGTTAACAAGAAAGGAGTTGGTTACAAGTTCTCCCTTTCCGTGTGACATGGTGAAAATGCCACTACGGTAGTTTTCTGTAACTGTTGATTAAGTCCTTCTAAGTTGTAACTTCTCAGGCCATTGACAAGTCTATTCACAATTCAAATACAGTTTGATTACAAATTTTAAATGGCAGTATGTGATAACCACCTACCAAAATACCCACATAAAAATGAACAATCCACTATCCAGAAGACATTTGCTTAATAGTCTATTCTCTGAAAAAGATCAATCAGTTAAACAAACCCACCTAAACTTTCAGGTGCTTATTCATGCCACCAGTAACAAAAATCTGAAAGGCCACTAGCCCAGGTTGGATGCATGAGACAAGTGCTCAGGGCTGGTGCACTGGGAAGACCCAGAGGGATGGGATGGGGAGGGAGGCGGGAGGGGGGATCCGAATGGGGAACACATGTAAATCCATGGCTGATTCATGTCAATGTATGGCAAAAACCACTACAATATTGTGAAGTAAATAGCCTCCAACTAATAAAAATAAATGGAAAAAAAAAAAATCTGAAAGGCTAGCCAGGGTTAGAGATGTAGTTGCGGGCTGCAAATAGTATTTCTCCACCATACAACAAAACAGCCCTTTTAAAATCTGAACTCTCATCCATCCCAAAATTGCCTCATGAAAAACCTGCTACACTAGAGGGTCCAGATCTTAATATAACATATCTTAAAATACAAAACAAAAACTCAGCAAGTGCTTCATTGACCATGAAGGTAAAACAGAAGAGCTGTTAGAAAGCAATGAAACACAGGATGGAACAGGAAGTATACATTTTGAGTCCAACTGAAACAAGTGAAGCAGAAATTAACTGCTGAAATAATTTAGCCAGTTAATATCCAAGTAGGTAAAATGCTATTAACACTACTGCAACAAAAAACAGACTGACAAGCCACAACAGAGGGTAATTTTTTTCAAACAATTTTACCACGTTTGGTAAATCAGCCACATTTGGTTGTATTTCTGGGACCAGAGCTATTTTAAATCTTTAGCATCAGAGTGGGGAGGTGGGTGAATGGGTAAGGAGAAGACTTCTTGACCATGTCAATTAGCATCAGTACATGCTAGAGGACTTCTTGAACCTTCCAGCGACAGTGAATACCCAGTTCTGCATTACCAGATTCTTCAAGAATCTGGAGCCCACCCTATTTAGTATTTGTATTTCCCCAAAACGATCCCATGACCTAGTTCTCCTCTCCAGGAGAGAAAAAGACTCTGCTTGCTACTTTATTCAGATCCATCCCCTCCCTTTATTGCCCTCTGCCTCAAAATTTAAAGTGACAAAATTGATCTTACAACACACTGGATATTTTAATTAGTATTTAAATGACAATCATTTTTCTGCTATCTCAGAAAAAAACCTTGGGGCTGCTGTCTCTCCTTCTGGTAACAAAGTTTCTGACAAAGAATAGGCTACTGGAATGTACCTCTCCACCCATCCAAGTATTATGCAGAAAATTTCTACAAAACAGTTAAGTTGTAGTCCTTTCCTGTGAAGTGGTCTAACACCAGAGATCAACTTCAAGTGGATCCCACTGGAAAAACTTCAGCGTAAAAAGAAATTAAAGACCAAAAAAAAAAAAAAAGGAGATTATTGCAGTGAAGACGGAGGGGAGTATGAACAGTTGCCTCCCACAACCACAGCAGGTGTTGTTCAGAAGCACCAGTGGCCACCTTTTACAACCAGATTTGACCTGTCTGATATCCCCTATGGCTATGATCATTCTACGTTATCTTCCAAAACAACTTCAATGATGTCCTCCCTGTCTGGTACTTCAATACTTACCCAGCTCCATTTTTCCAACCATGACATGTTAATTTCCATATTTCTATTCTTTCAAACGTTATTCTTTTTTTTTTAAACGTTATTCTTTTAAAGCATGATATTATACCTCACCTGTTGTCTCCGCTATGGCCTATTCCCACCCTCGCCTCCCCTTCTCAAATGAACTATATTCAATACACCTTTTTCTTTTATTCAACAAAGATGGCGAAGTCTTTAAAAATCTTTCCATTTTGTCATAAATCAAAAAAGAAAACACTGAATTCTTAGAGTATTAAATTCCCAGTATTATTCAGTCTAAAAGCCCCATATTTAAAACCATTTATTTTTATAAAATATAAAAATGTATTCTCAACTTAATCATTTGGGTGGGACACTAATTGGTCTATTTTAAAAAGTGACACCCCCTTCCCCTTTTAACAACAAAAAGAGTCATCATTCTTTCTTGCCCAGAACATCACCCATACAGAGGATAGGCTTATCTTTCCTTTCATCTGCACACTATTTCTATAATTCAAGACTAATTCAGTCCCCGTGATGCTGACTTCCCTCTCTTTGCCTTACTAAGGCTTCTTACCTCATATCCTCACTTCTCACTCTTTCGAAACTGCCACCTTATTCCCTGATTTGCCACCACCCCACCATTTCAACACCGGACACCCCAGCTCACTTACTGACGAATTAACTCAGCTGAGACAAAACTAATTTTCATCTACATGAGGAAGATCTGTAGCTGTACAGTCTAAAGACTGCCCAGTCATGGTCTTACACCACTGACAAAGGTAGACAACAACACTGCTGCTAAAATGAAAGTCACAAAGAATAACTGCTATACCCACAACCACACTCACTCAGCATCCTCCCCAAGTTGTCTATAAAAACCAATGGTTCCATATTCATCAAAGGAAAGAAAGTGAATATAATGCTTCCCTGAAAACATTCTCTAGACTCTCACAGCAGATTTTAATTTTTAATACAATGTTTAAGGGTTACTGCCCATTTACAGTAATTACAAAATACTGGCTATATTCCCCGTGTTGTACAGTACATCCTTGAGTCTCTCTTACACCCAATAGTTCATACCTCCCACTCTTCCACCCCTATACTGCATCCCACTCTGTCCCCACTGGTAACCACTAGTTACACAGCACACTTCAAAAGGATCGAGTATCTAAAGAAGAGAAAGAGAGAAATTCTGGCTGGTGCAAGTCTTATCACCTCTTCCCATCTCTGTCGACTATTGGCCCTAAGATTTGCTTTTATTTACTTAAGACAGATAAGCAAGGCTGAGAAAAGGTTGGCTTTCAGGAATCTTTATGTGGTTCCAGGTCCTACACCTATTCAATTTTGCCTGTTCAACTTTAGCTGGGAAATTTAGGCTATTTAAACATGTGTTCACTCTTATTCTTTTCCCGCTTCTTTAAAAAACTAAATTCATTGCCAAGTATCTACTATTGATTCCACAACCCAAGGATAAGTCTTCCTTACCATGCTAACTTTAAAAACACAATAAACATAGAAGCCTCTCAAAGCCAACTGATCTTCCCATTAAAAATACCATCAAAGAACTTCCTTGGTGGTCCAGCGGCTAAGACTCCAAGCTCCCATTGCAGAGAGCCTGGGTTAGATCTCTGGTCAGGGAACAAAATCGCAACAAAGACCAAGTGCAGCCAAATAAATAAATATTTTAAAAAACTGGGCTTTTCAAACATCAGTCATCATCATTTAAAAAAAAAATACCACCACTCTCCTGATCTGCTTTTCATCATACCTTTCTAGTATCACTGACACCACCTTATTTCTGGTCCTTAACTAAGCCCACCACACAGATGCACCTTTCTAATACAAAGCTATGAACATGTGATTTCCATTCTAAACAAACGGTCTCAGATTCCCCATTGTCCACTCATTTTAACGATACACTATAGGTCAAAGTATTCAAGATTTTTCTCTATGGGCACCTAATCAAATAGACTTTCCCTGATCACCCTATCTATATAAAACAGCACATCCCTGTCTTACTTTATTTTTCTTGCTAGTACTTATCACCACCTGGTAAACATATTTATCTGTTCCTATGTTTATTTGTTGCAACCTTCCATCAGAAAATACTTTCCCATGTTCACTGTTAATCGTCTACCACTGAATCCTCAGTGCCTAGAATACAGCAATCTCTCAAGACATATTCGTGGGAAGAATGGGTGAATTGAGACATGCTACACACAGCATAGCTGGTCTAGAGTCAGAAGACCTATATTTGAGTTTTTGCTTCCACAAACCAACTGTATGATCCTCAATAATTATAACTTTTGGGGGTTACGCTCTCTTCATCTGTAAAAAGAAGGGGTCAAACTTAATCTATGAAACTGTTAAGTTTTTCCAGCTGCATCACCTTATACTTATGTTTAACTAGACTGAATACTTCCCCCACAGCCCAGTCCTCCTTTCTATGTATCTCTGCTCAGTTTCCTTCATATGGATTCCTCCTTCACAATCCACACTTCTCAGAATACTGTTTATCCTTAAGGTCCAATTTAAGTGCTGTTTTCTCCTTGAAGCCTAGCAAACTGCAAACTCTTTAAGAAGAGGGTGGAGTCTTACCTTCATAGCCTTAGTAGTTAGTACAATGCCTCCCATATAGGTGATCACCAAAATGACTGATGAATCATGTGTATGAATGAGGAAATAAAGGAAGCTTTTCCTGATTCACCCCAACTGCTCCTGTAATCTGCCTTTGGACTCATACACTTGGTATCTTCTATGATCCTTACCATAGTTTACTTGCCTATTATATACTAACTTGCAAATTCCTTAAAACTAAGGACTGTCCTGACAGTTTCCATATCTCTCCTCTACAGCATCTATCATACACCTTCACTGTAGTTGTATTTATTAAGCTTATCTGATATGTTAAACAACAAAGGGATAATAAAAGAGAAAAAGCACCTTGAAATATCCCAATGATTCCACCTACCTACCACGCAGTCATTGGGCATACATGCTGTCAGTTAAACTCAGGCATTCCACCATACTTGAAAGATCTCATCCTTCTCTCCTCTACACACACTGCTTAATAAAACGATTACTACCTTCAAAAGTAGAATAGCTACCCTCATGTAGCACTTAACTATAAACCTTTCTTGCAGGGATCCACTCACACACCAATACTTTCACTTCACTAAATGGCTAAAATGACTTTTCTGCTCATTTCAGACTACTACCCCATCCAATTCCCTCCTCCACGAGGTATGAAACCACTTTTAAAATCATTTTACCATAAGCTTGCAATTCTTAGTTCTGCTACTAAAAGACAAAATGACCTGTTTCAGGGTTGTCCTTCCCCTTTTCTACGCAGTGGCAACTCCCCACTAAGTTCTAGGCTCTTAACAATCTTCTTTTCCTGTGCCATCAGGATCTTGACCCCCATTTATCTCTACCTTCAAGTTCTTATTCTGCTTCCATGGAACCTTCCAAGCTGCACAATAGCTGGTGCAATACGCTCTCGACACCATTTACTTGGTTCCAGTCTGCATCTTCCTTCTCCACTGTGTATTAATCTCCCCCTTAACCCTCCCCTGATAAACATCACACTCTCTCACTCTGCACCCATGCGTCACTCTACCTCGACATACAAGTTCTTTACACCACTCTTAATGTATCTACACGACTCTCCGAATGGTATCTTCCGACGGATCCTAACCCAGTTTCTTCTGGGGAATCCAACCCCGGCCGTACTACCTCTCTGTTTCCTCACTTCCTCATCCATTCCCTTCTTTATGCCCCCTACCCCCACCCCACCAACTAACTACAGATGACATTGTTTCTCAGTACTTCCAACCCCAGAACGATGAACAAACTCCAGTTTCCGGCGGCCTCCCCCTCCTTAGGCCTCCCTCCCCGGCCTCCCCACACACCCCAGGTGTGCAGACTTCCACCTGGCCTTTTCCCCAGGCATCGCTCAAGTCAATTCCACAACCACACCACGTCTCCCCGCCACCGGCATCAGACTGCTCCACACATCAGACTCCTCCACACCCACCTCCATTCGGGGTCGCCGCCGCCTCCCCGGGCGCCTCCCCGCCCCGACTCGCCAGCGAGCCCGCGACCCCGGGCGCGCGCACACACACACATTCTCACGCTTCCCTAACCTCCCTCCCCGCACCGAGACCAGCCAGCTCCGCGGGAACTCAGCCCGGCCCGCGGAGGGGGGTAGGCACCCAAGTGTGTGCCCGCTCCGCCCCCTCCCGCCGAGCCTCTCGCAGCCCCCGCCTCCCAGCCGGGAAAAGAGAGGACACAGCAACTCCCCCGCCGCCCCGGACGTACCACCTCTGTGTCTGTTGCTCCATGCCCCCAACCTTCGGCCCGCTCCCCCGCTCCGTACAGGGCCGGCCTCCACACTCACCGGAGATACTGCGCGCTCTGCAGGCTCATCCTCCGCCGCCGCGTCTTCCCGCGAAGCCTCTGCGCGTCTCTCAGGCTCCTCGGAGCGGCCCCGCGGCACCACGGGTGCTGGCGGCCGCCGCCATCTTCCTCTCCTCCGGCTCCTCCTCGCTCGGCGGGGGTGGGGGTGAGTGAGGCGAGGGGGGAGGGAGCGGGGAAAGCTGCTCTCGCTGCTGCTCCGGCCCTTGGGGCGCAGGGACACTCCGACCCGGGAAGGGGGGAGGGAAAGGGAGAAGGGATGGGGGCGGGGGAAAGAGGGACAGCAGAGGAAGGAAGTGCGGGGGGGGGTCTCTCGCGAGATTTCAGCGGCGCCGGTCCCTCCGGGTGATTTCCGCCTCTCTGTAGCGCTCCCTCTTGGGATCAGTTAGCCGTGCGGCGCTTGTGCGGCTGCTGAGTGGCCCACTGGAGGCGCTTGGTGGCTTCCGGCCAACCCACCTCTCTCCTCCCGCGCGAGGGGGCAACCCCAGCCTCACCGGGAACATCGAGCCCAAATCAATCGGGAGTTACACTCAAAGTCTTCCCCCGTCTTTCCACTCCGTCCGATTTCGCTCTTCCTTTTTTCCACTCCTCCACGCTTCCCGACCGGAAACGCCGCCTCTTCCTCTTACAGTTCCGGCCCCCCAGTCCCTCGTCTCTGGTCCACCCTCGCGCTCTAGAGTGACGCTAAGGACCCCCTCCTCTTTTCTGGGGCCCCTCCCTCTGCACGCAGGGACACTATTGTAGGGGTTAGGGTGGAGCCCAGGGATGGAGAGAAAAGAAACCAATCGGATTGGATAAGCAGCTGCCAAGGCAACTGGAAGCTGTAGCTGTATTGTCATAGTAACCAATGTGTGAGGCTGAATGACCCTCCCTTGGCTTAGTGGATTCCCCGAAAAGTGCCTAGGGTTTCCCCTCGGCTTCCCTTCCATCTTAAAGGCCTCCCCCAGGTTGGGAATCCGGATAGTTCTCCTGGGCAGTGAGGTTGATTTTCTCCTCCCTTTCCCTTTCCCGCAGCGATGGGGGAGACCCCGAGGCATTCACCGTGGGCTTTTCCACCCGCCTGCGGGCGGGAACCGCCTCCATAGTTTTCCTCTCCGTGACGGACGCGGGGAGGGCCGGGCCTATGAAGAAGATGCCGGGCCTGAAGGCTGGTGGGCGGCGGGCTGGAGCCGACTGGGCGAGGCGGCGGCGCTAGGCTGCGAGGCGGGCCAGGGGTTTCCCCATCACCGGGAGGGCTCTGGGAGGCGGGGTCCCGCCAGGACGGGGTCCCTGAGGGAGGAGAACGGCACACGACTGCCGAGATCCCTCTTCTGCCGACTGGGACATCCGACTTTCCCCAGCGGGTCGGCCCCTCACAGAAATCCCCCCAGACCCCACCCCACAATCGCACTCGGCGACGGAGCCTCCTCGGGAGTTCCCCGCGCGGCCTTCACGAGCCATCTCCTGCCACGAGGAGGTCGGAGTGGGGGTGGGAACTCATCTTGGAAGGCTGACAAGTGGTTTTTCCAGCGCTTAGGGCAGGGGACACGGTGCGAAGTTCAGGGCCGCCATCCCTCTGAGAGGCACCCCTCCCCCAGTGGGAGTCCCCGTTGCTTATCAAAAGCAGACGTCCCATTTCCTTGCTCCTCTTCAAATTTCCTTCTTCTCTCGTCTGTCTGCAGTGTTTTAGAACTCGTCACTATGTATCTTTTGGGTTGGAGAGGAACGCATTGGGTAAGATGGTGTCAATAAAACAGATACTTGGGCGAAGTTCCAATAAAAGGTTTCTAGGAAATGGATTTTAATTCTTAGACCCAATCTTTTTGAATGATTATTATGTTTATTTTATCTCAGGTTTGAGGCAAAAAAAAAAAAAAAAAGCACACTAACGAATGGGTTCTTCATAATATGAAGTGTGGTAAGTAGCTGGAGAAGTTGTCATCCTAGTGATTTGAAAGAATTATTTAGCATTTTACAAATTATATTTTCCATTGGTATTATGGAGCTCTCCCAAAGTAATTTAGGATGTGTAACGGATAAACCCCTCCAGGAATGCCGGCCTCATTTCATGGTTAAAATCAGAATTTTAAGGGGCTATTTTCTTTTGACTCGGTTGGGATACCTGATTCTTTAATGCTGGGTGAAGAGGCACTGTCAAAATCCGTTCGAGACCGCACCTCACCTATTAAAAGACTGGACCAATGTTTATGTGTAAGTTTGGAGGAAATGAAAGTGCAAGCTGCTTGAAATTAAGTCCCAAGGACAGATTATCATTAACAAAATAGAAACTGAACTATGCCCCCTTGCGCTGCAAGCGTCTACTGTGATGTGGTGTGACACGCGGTTTGATTGCAGCCTTACAATGCCCCCTATCGTCCCTCCTCCCACCGAGAGGCCGCCCACTCATGGGGAAGAGAGACACCTAGTGAAAGATTGTTCTCATCTCTGCTTTAGAATCCGACTTTTCTTCAACCTGCGAGCCCAAGGATGGAGGTTACTGCTACATAGTACCGAAAATGTGTCTCCTCGGTGGCTCAGCGGTAAAGAATCTGCCTGCCAGTGCAGGAGACATAAGAGACATGGCTTCGATCCCTTGGTCGGGAAGATCTCCTGGAGGAGGGAATAGCAACCCACTCTAGTATTCTTGCCTGGAGAATACTATGGACAGAGGAGCCTGGCGGTCTACAGTTCATAGGGTCACAGTCTGAAGCGACTGAGCACATAAGCACACAGTACCTAAAATACCATAGATTTCCTTTCTGAAATTTATTGGTTAGATTTTTTAAAAGATCTTAGTCAGAATAAAAATTTTATATTATGTAAAATAACCACCCCCTTAGTAATTACCATAATAACATCGTTTATGTCTATGTCTCCTGTGTCCAGTCAACAGTATATGGGCACATATCATAACACCTAACAAGCAATCTAGAAAAATATTAGGATCTTCTCGTTTTGAAAACTGGGATCGGAAAAATGAATCTTTTTGTTGTTTGTTTAATAAACATTACTGAGCATTTATTATATTTCAGACGCTGTCCAGGTTACTATGGATACCACTGTGGAAGAGACATGTTCCTTGTCTGGGAGGAGCCCACCTTTTGGTAGAGATACCAGAGAGTAGAGATGTGATTTGCATGCAATATTATGGGTGTGGCTGTTAAGGTAAGAAGAAAGTGCTTTAAGTGTGCTGATGAAGTTCAGACATATAAGCCATGTTTGTATTTTATAGCAGCTTTCCTAAGAATTTTTCAAGACTCTTCAGTAGCTTTAGTGTCTACAAACCAGATAGAATAGTAATATTTACATTTTACAGTTTATAGAACATTGATACCCATCTTGAAAGTAACTTTAAAGTCAGTGGGATTCAGAAAAATTATGATCCAAGTTTATATATTGCTTAATGTACATTTTCCAATTTCATTTCTTTCTACTGGCCCCCGTCAACAGGTTTGTAGAATACAACCATCTTCTTGCAATATTATTCACCTTGTTCCCCCTGCCGGAAAAGGTTACATCGAAACTAAAAGAAATTATAGAAGACAAGCTGTTTCATTTTGTTTCATCCTACCTGATCTTAAGTTTTTCACTTTATGCCTAAGTGATTTTATGGGGAAAAAAAAAAGTTAGCGAATCTGAGTGCATCCAAAGTCTGCCATCTCAGTCTCTGAACTTCAGTTTTTTCCTTGATTAAAGGAAACATTACCTATCACAGGCTTTCTGTGAACTTTAATGATAACTGTATGCATATATGGTGGCTCAGCTGGTAAAGAATCCACCTGTAATGTGAGAGACCTGGGTTCAATCTCTGGGTTGGGAAGATCCCCTAGCAAAAGGAACAGCTGCCCACTCTAGTATTGTAGCCTGGAGAATTCCATGGACTGTATAGTCCATGGGGTCACAAAGAGTTGAACACAACTGAGTGACTTTTATGTTTTACTTACATGAATATATGAGTGCCTAACATACAACACTGGCATTTGATGAATGTTAATTTTTTTGACCTGTTGCTCTTTTATCAAGCTAAAACTAGTAATATAGAACTACTGCAGCATAAAATTATTTTTTTTTAAATTGGTTATCCAGTCTTTTTGTCTCTAACACTCATAAATCTGACCACACACCCAAACTTATTCTCATTCAGTGCTAGAAGATCGATTTCTTTGTCCTCGACTCTGATTACAGAAAAGAAAACAGTATCAGGACAACGTGAGTCAGATTCCAGAGGGTTGAAACTTTAAAAACCACAAACCTTTTACCACTAAAAACAGCTTAATATAGCCACACTTCTGCCCAAGTAAATAGAGTGACCAGTTTTCAACCAGACACCAAGTACTTGCTAAGAAGCTACTCTTAACATTGCTATTGAGTTTACTCAGAGCTTTGGTAATCTGATAATTAATATATAGGAAACCTCCTCCCTTTTACTAATAATACACATCTCACCTGTTCCATGAACCCTTAACAAAGTGCTAATTTATTTTGATAATTAACCTACATATTCTGATTGTTTACAAATCATGTGTACAATAGATGCTTCATAAATGTGTTTCTATTTTGATGAGAGTGATTTATCTATTGCAGTACTCAAGGACACAACGTATAGGAAGCTGGCCCGTGTTCTCTTCAGTACCACACCTCAGACATGGAACTAAGTGATTCAATCAAGTGAGTAATTCGTTCTCTTCAAATAATGAGTCGGATACAAGTTGATTAAACTCAGGTTGCTGGTTGCTCAAGATTTCTTAGATCAAGGGTTGGCAGCCTTTCTCAAACAGTTTGTTTATTTCTCAAACACTGTGAATAGTCCCTGAGCCTCTGGAACAGTCAGGAAGCATTGCAGTTCAAGATTTAAGAGAAGAAACTTCTGGTTTGGGAGACAGTGAGATGACAGTGGTAGTCAGAGCTTGCTCTCTCTCCTTCTCCACTCTCCTAATAATTCCCAAAGGAAACCTTATTAATCTTCAAGAGTTTCTCTTAACTTCCAGTAAGAAAACACTTCTGGTAAAGAACTACACCTTAAAATCCTATCTGCTGTTTTAATGGATGTAGACCATCTGGAGAAGATAGGAAGAAATGCCCATAGGGAACACTGAAGAGTATTAAAGAAAATTAAAACCTTGGCCTCTTGTACTTTATGTTGTCCAAAGGCCTTTATACTACTACAAGAACAGTACTACGGAAACCAGCATGGGGTCCCTAGTCTAAAATTAATGTATTTCTTCTCAAAATATGTTGTATTACCCAGAAGCTGCCTTTTTTTTTTCTTAAAACACACAAATAAAAGGAAAACAATTTTTTAACTATTTTATAGTCACCTCTTTCCTTATATCTGGAGCATAGACAACTATTTTTGAGCACAGAGAATGTGAAACTGATGCTCTCATAAATCTGCTCTTCTTCAAAACCATAGGAAACCACATGTGTGCACACAGGCTCATACATACATGCACACCGTCCTCTTTTCCCTACCTTTATTATTTTACCACTTCCATTTTCAGTTGAAGTTAAACTGTGATATAGATGAAAAGCAAAGCAACTCACGATATGCATTTGTTACTTCAAGGCTTACTATCGATAGGTACCCAAGTACTGTTCTGCTTTGCTTAACTATCCTAGGATCTTTTCTATTCACAGAAAAATTCTACATGTTATAAACCTAGATGGTTTGTCTCACATTTATAAAAATTCTTAATATCATTGGATTACAAGATATGAGAGCATGTTCCAGAAGAAATTAGTGAATTTATGTATTCTTATAATCTATATTTTAGCCATATTAATCTTTAAAGTTTTTATTTTAAATTCTTGGCTTGAATTTTCCATTGGCTTTCCATCGCTCTCAGAATAAAGTCCCCAGTCCTTAGGATGACCTACATGATCTGGTCCTTGCCTGCCTTTTCTCTAACATTTCCTGAAGTCAGCACTTTAGCACTTCCTTTAGGTCCTTAAATAAGTGGTATTCTTTTCTACTCAGAGCCTTTACACCAGCTGTTTCCTTATTTATGTAACTTTTCTCCCTTCTTATGCTTCAAGGCTAAACTGGAACATCTTTGGAAAAGTCTTCTCTGCCCCACACCCCATCAAGCTAGATTAGCTACACCTACTACATACTCCCATAGCACCCTGCCCATCTTCTTCATGGCATTTGTCATATTTGTAATTCTTTATTCAATGTCTGTTGCCTCCAGTTGGCTATAAACTTTGTAAGTGCAGACACTACCTGTTTTTTTGCTTGCTGCTGTTTATTACTCCCCAAGCAAGGATGCTGATACAAGGATGCTCATAAATGTTTGTAGAATCAATCAATCTTGGGAAAATTTTGAAATTTGGACCCTGATTTTTCATATAAATGCTTAAAATTCCTGACCACCTTTCTATGGAATATCGAAGTCTAACCAATAAGAGAAGCATTACTAAACCATAAGAGGAGAAATTTTCTGGGCCTTCAGTCTGTCTGAGAAATTACTATTAAATGTAATTTACTTAGGCAGCCAGTAAAGAGCACACTTATAAGGGTATGGATAACTCATCAATTATCTAACAGCAAAGTCTCATACTTCAATGTAGGAAAAAGGTCTTCAGTGTTCAAATTACTTTTATTTAACTTTTATATTTTCTAATTTGGGGATAGGGGAACCAGTTAATCCTCTTATTGTGTGGCAAAAGAAAAGTGCACTTCTGGGGAAGATGGCAAAAGAGAAGACAGGCAATCAACTAGGTTGGAAATATGATAGAAAGATTAGATTTAAAAATTCAGAAAGAAAATTGAGTCAGAGTGTAGAACAGAAAACTCAGTGGTCTTTGTATTGCTCACTGGAAAGATGTTTATAAATTCTGGCATTATTGTTATTTTTTTCTCCTGTAATAGGATAGGGCTAAATAAATTTAATGTATGTTTCCTAAGGAGAGGGTCATATGCAATTTCAAAGTAAATGAGATATTTATAATATATTTAAGTTATATTTCTAGAGGCAGGCATGTTATCTAAGTTCATGGTGGCACAGTGGTAAAGAATCTGCCTACAATGCAAGAGATGCGAGTTTGATCCCTGGGTCAAGGAGATCCCTGGAGAAGGAAATGGCAACCCACTCTGGTATTCTTGCCACAAAAATCCCATGGACAGAGAAGCCTTGTGGGCCACAGTCCACAGGGTTGCAAAAGAGTTGGAAACAACTTAGTGACTAAACATCTAGCGGCCTGACAGCCAGATAATGTACCTCGCAATGTCTCACTGAGCAGGCAGTCAGCAGGTGGTACTGCTCTTGTTACACATATAAGGTGAGTCAGAGCTTCACATACTCAACTTCACATTCTAAACAATGTAGATTAAAGAAAAATAATGGTGTAAAATTGCATTTGGAGAGAGAGAGGTACACAGCAGACTGCCTTGAAACTCTATGACCAGTTGTATCACGTGGCCAAGTATAGACTGCCAAGAGAGAAAACAGCTTTCATCTACTTACAGAGGATGTCTCAGTTCATTAGGAGTTTTATATTTGCATGAGATGAGATCCAAGATCTGTCAAAACTGAAGAGGATAAGGAGGCTTATAAGGACCAAAGCCACCTGTTGGTGCTTTCCCTGCCTTCTTTCAAACTGACCTTTCTGGAAGGCTCTCTGGCTTCCTCTCCCATTGTCTTGCTCCCTCTCAGTCAGTGGCTGTGAGCTTTCCTTTATGGTATCCAAAGTGATCCGACCCTCTGTCCAAGAAGATGTTCAAGGGTTTAGTTCTTTTTGAAAAATAACCCTGTGGTAAACCTATAAGGCATGCTAACTCTTAGAATACCAGCATTTCCAAAATGTAGGCAGTAGTGGCCTAGATGTTACAGAAGGCAATCAGCTTGTAGAAAGCGAAGTTGAAGTCCTTTTTCTGTAAGTATTTGTTGAACAGCTATATTGTAGCATTAAAGTGCAATAGGAATTTTAGGTAAAGATGTTAGAGTCCATAGGGAGTGTTCAACTAATGAGCCTATCTTTCTATCTTTCTCTGCTCTTTAAAGACAAAATAAACCAATCCTTTACTTCTCTCTTAATCTGGATGTATTTAATACTAAGGAGAAAGCTTAATGAGTTATGGATCCTCTAGACTTTTAGTGTTTAATTATTTATTCAGTTTTTTCATTTATTCAGTTTTTTCATTCACTCAATCCTCAAAAACATATTGAGAATTTTCTGTGTTGGGTCATATGCTAGTCACTGGGGTGCAAATGTGAACAATACAGTCTTGCTCTCAAGTGTTTAAAGCTTAAAAGTAATCTTGAGAAAGAAGAATGGAACTGGAGGAATCAACCTGCCTGACTTCAGACTCTACTACAAAGCCACAGTCATCAAGACAGTATGGTACTGGCACAAAGACAGAAATATAGATCAATGGAACAGAATAGAAAGCCCAGAGATAAATCCACGAACCTATGGACACCTTATCTTTGACAAAGGAGGCAAGGATATACAATGGAAAAAAGACAACCTCTTTAACAAGTGGTGCTGGGAAAACTGGTCAACCACTTGTAAAAGAATGAAACTAGAACACTTTCTAACACCATACACAAAAATAAACTCAAAATGGATTAAAGATCTAAATGTAAGGCCAGAAACTATAAAACTCCTAGAGGAGAACATAGGCAAAACACTCTCCGACATAAATCTCAGCAAGATCCTCTATGACCCACCTCCCAGAATATTGGAAATAAAAGCAAAAATAAACAAATGGGACCTAATGAAACTTAAAAGCTTTTGCACAACAAAGGAAACTATAAGTAAGGTGAAAAGACAGCCCTCAGATTGGGAGAAAATAATAGCAAATGAGGAAACAGACAAAGGATTAATCTCAAAAATATACAAGCAACTCCTGAAGCTCAATTCCAGAAAAATAAATGACCCAATCAAAAAATGGGCCAAAGAACTAAACAGACATTTCTCCAAAGAAGACATAGAGATGGCTAACAAACACATGAAAAGATGCTCAACATCACTCACTATCAGAGAAATGCAAATCAAAACCACAATGAGGTACCATTACACGCCAGTCAGGATGGCTGCTATCCAAAAGTCTACAAGCAATAAATGCTGGAGAGGGTGTGGAGAAAAGGGAACCCTCTTACACTGTTGGTGGGAATGCAAACTAGTACAGCCACTATGGAGAACAGTGTGGAGATTTCTTAAAAAACTGGAAATAGAACTGCCATATGACCCAGCAATACCACTTCTGGGCATACACACTGAGGAAACCAGATCTGAAAGAGACACGTGCACCCCAATCGCAGCACTGTTTATAATAGCCAGGACATGGAAGCAGCCTAGATGCCCATCAGCAGACGAATGGATAAGGAAGCTGTGGTACATATACACCATGGAATATTACTCAGCCGTTAAAAAGAATTCATCTGAATCAGTTCTAATGAGATGGATAAAACTGGAGCCCATTATACAGAGTGAAGTAAGCCAGAAAGATAAAGAACATTACAGTATACTAACACATATATATGGAATTTAGAAAGATGGTAATGATAACCCTATATGCAAAACAGAAAAAGAGACACAGAAGTACAGAACAGACTTTTGAACTCTGTGGGAGAAGGTGAGGGTGGGATGTTTCGAAAGAACAGCATGTATATTATCTATGGTGAAACAGATCACCAGCCCAGGTGGGATGCATGAGTCAAGTGCTTGGGCCTGGTGCACTGGGAAGACCCAGAGGAATCGGGTGGAGAGGGAGGTGGGAGGGGGGATCGGGATGGGGAATATGTGTAACTCTATGACTGATTCATATCAATGTATGACAACACCCACTGAAAAAAAATTTTTTAAATTAAAATTAAAAAAAAAAGGTGTTTAAAGCTTAGAGGAGAATTATGGGGCAGTTGTAGTATAGAGTGATAAAACTTTTAGAGGTCTTTGGAACCATTCCGTCTTGAGATCATGTGCAGATAGACATGCAATCAGATGGTCCTTAAGTGTTCCAGCAGCTTTAAAGTCTTTCAGAATGAGGTCTTGCAGAGTTAACTTTTTCAAATTCTATTTCCCAGAAGGAAGAGGAATATTTACAATTCAGCTACCAATAGAGTGATGGCAAACCACAGGTAAAAGTATTCTAGACTAAAATATGGCTGAAGGATGCAAACTTTGTAATTCTATGTCACAGTTATATTAGGTTAATATAGCTTATATAAGTTATATACTAAGTAGGTGTAAAGTCTAACTATGACATAGACTTGCACAGAAAATGGCCAAAAACACAATACTAAGAGAAGTTATTTCTGTGAGGCAGATTATTTATGGGAAGCTTTTATTGATCTCCCACCAACCAAAAAGTAAAGTAGATTTTATTGTTGTGGTGGTTGCTGTTGTTGCTAGGAGTTTCATTGTTTGTCATTGTTTTTAAAGAATGTCTGGACTATCTGCCAAGTTACAGAAGCCTAAGTAATGTGGAGTTAAAAATAAATGTAATAGCTTTTTGCATACTGGTGATTTAAAAAAAAAAAAACCTTATTAGAGGCCATTCCCAAAGACATGCCCTAAGGCTCACTGTAACACAATATCAGGTACTGATACTTTTGTACAAAAGTTGATGAGGGTGATCATCTTTGAATATATCATTGCTGACCTTCTTTGGTAATTCTGCGTCTACTGGGAACCATCACAGCCTGAGAAGGATGAAATGCCCTAGATGGGATTCACAAAGGATCATTTTATACAATAAAAGTCTACCATTAAACCTTTACTGAACCTTTTGCCTTCTCTTTAAAATTCTTTTCTCATCCCTCAACTTTAGGTCACACCTGACCCCTCCCAGTTGTATAACAAGCTGCATTTCCTCATTTCTCGGGAATGTGACCAGTCAGGAAACTCAACATTTGCTTTGTTCTTTTTTTTTTTTCCTAGTGGGAAAAAGAAAGATAGGAAGGAAAACTGAATTGAGAAAGAAGATCATGGAAAGAGAAAAGGAAAACTATAAAGTCTAGAGGAAGCGAAAGAAGAGATGGATGAGCAAAGAACCACACTAGCTGGTAGTAGTAACAGTTGTTAGACACTTACCTATTAGAATCTACTTTCTGTGAGACTCTAAGAAATGACTAGATCCCCAGTCCAAATTAAAAACAAGAGAGGAACTTGGCAACCTCTGAAATATACTTTCAGACCCAGTGATCTCTATCTGCTGAATGGGACATCTCTGATTCTTGCTGACAAGTTTGAGTTTTCCATTTAATGATCCTTTTTGAGGCTGGTATAGACCATGAGAAACTTTATATTGCCATTTTAAAAGTAGATATTCCCCAAAACAAAATATATCATTTGAATTTGGCCTGCAGGTACAATGTAGAGTATTACCCTTCTCTTACCTTTTACGCATGTGATGGTGAAAGCACCGTATAAGTACAGAGTAGTGCAGTCCAAACAGTTGTTAAAACTACTAGACACTCTGCTGAAAATTCTCTTTTTTCCCTCAGGTGGTTTTAAGATCACTTGGAACCTTCTAATTAAATCTGACACTCTCTTGTAAGTTTTTCATTCTTTTAAGCTTTCTGCTCTATTGGGTAATACTAATCATGTTTCCTTTACCAAAACTATTTTTATTTTGAATCCAATGACACTTAAATTTTTTTTTTTAATTTTAGTACCTTAACCTCATCTTTAATTCATTATACTGTTATGGTTCTAGTGATACATAATAAACACTTGGCTATAAATAATCCATAAGTGGAAACATAATGACAGGACTTGGTCAGTTCTTGGATGTGAGCACTGGAGAGGAAGAAATCCAGGAGACTCCAGGTTTCTGCTTGAGAAACTGGATGAAAATAGAAATCATAAGGGAAGAAATAGTTTGGAGTGATGTGTGGATGTGAAGATAATTTTTGAGGACATGTTGAACTGGAGTGGTCTGGAGTTGAGAGATCTTGTGATCTGGAGAACTTGAGAGAAATCTGACTAAAGTTGTAAATTTGAGAGTCATCAGCATGTAGATGTAACTGAAGATACTTGAGTGGTTTCAAAAAGCTTGTCTATAAAGTAAGAGAGCTAGGAGAGGTTTTGTCTTACAGAGAGGTGAGAGCCTTCAGCAGAAAGGATCCAGGATAGAAAAATAAGAGGTAAGAGAGGCTGGGGAGATAGGAAATGCAGCTTCTGAAGAAATGGGAAGAGAGACTTTCAGGGCACAATGGCAGAGATGGAAACCTTTTTTCTGATAGAATAATAATGAGGTGGTAAATTATGGAGTTTCTCCCCTCAGCCCCAGTATTTTCTTTTATCCCTTGCCCTCTAGGATTTTAAAACTTCAGGTTATAAAATCACATAGATTCTGAAGAACCGGGACAAAGACTGATGATTTAAGGGCAAGGCTTTCAGCATCAGAATATATTAAAAGTTCTTCAAATTGATATATACAGAAAACCAGAGAGGGGAGCAAGAAACAAAGGGACTTTGTACTCTGCCTCCCTTCATCCCAAGTCAGGATCCCGAGGAAACTTACAGAGACTCTGAGTACATTTCTGGTATTTAAGAACAGAGGAAAGCTCAGTCCCCATTACTGAGTAAAGCCAAAGAAGGTAGCAACACCACAGAATTCCTCACATCCAGAAAGGCAGAGGAAAATAGTCAAAATGGTATTGTGAGTGATGCTTTGAATGTCCACATCTTCTCCAAGAACTCCAATCACAGAAACATTTTCTTTTTTAAATTAAAAAATGTCTCTGGGTTCAGTCACAAGACAATCATCTCTAGGTATCAGAAGTGAAAAAGCAGCCCCACTAGTTTACTGAACCTAGAGCTGTGGCCCTGATGGTCTGCTCGGTCTGGAAGCAAGTAGAAGTTGGCTAGGAGTTTGAATTTCTCAGAGTAGTGGGGATCAACAGCATCCTATATAGGGTATGGCACCTTAGTCAGGCTCACTGTGAAACTGGGATTTGGGAAAACCTTCCAAATGGTTTCCACCCTGACCTGAGTTTTTAAAAAACGAACAAAGCAACCCGCGGCTTGTCTGCAGTGGTGAAAGGAAGAAGAGAAATCAGGGCACCCAGTCTGCTTGCTTTCTGCCTAACAGACAGATCTGCTATCTTCTCCAGTATCCCTGAGGGTCAGGAGTCCTGAGATACCTAGTTCTGGACAAAGGGGTTTCCAGATCTACCTGGAGGCTATACTGAAGTGTGTGCATGCTTAGCCATGTCCAGCTCTTTGCAACCCAATGGACCATAGCCTACCAGGTTCCTCTGTCCGTGGGATTCTTCAGGCAAGAATACTGGAGTAGATTATCTTTCCCTTCTCCAGGGGATCATCCCAACATAGGGATTGAACCCAGGTCTCCTGCATTATAGGCAGATTCTTTACCATCTGCTTTTATTTCAAGAACTTTAGAAAATCCTCAGTGTATACTGTCTCTTCAAATATGACTTCCATCATACTGTTTATTCTCTTCCTAAAACTACTGATTAGAGAGCATGCTTCATGTTTCTGTGTGTTGCTGTGAAACAAACCTTTCCAAAACATGGTGGCATAAAACAATAACCACCTTATTAATCTCCAAGATTCTGTGTGATAGGAATTTGGCAGGTATTTCAGAGATAGCTAGACTCTGCTTCATGATGTTCAGGGTGTCAGATCAGAAGACGTGATCAGCTGGTGATCATTTGAATAGCTAGGTTTTTTTGGTACACGTATCTAGGCTACAGTGAGCAACGCAGAACTCTACTGCAATTATAAGCTGGGATGCTACACATGACTTCTCTGTGAGGTTTGAATTTCCTCATAATGTAGTATGATTTCCTCATGGTAATCATACTATTTAATGGCAACTCAGAGCTCCAATAGTGACTGTTGCAGAAAATGAGGCAAAAGCTATATAGACTTTCATTATCTAGGCTCAGAAATCACATAGTATCCCTTCGACCTTACTTGGGCTTCTCAGGTGACTCAGACGCTAAAGAATCTGCCTGCAATGCAGGAGATGCAAGAGATGTGGGTTCGATCCCTGGGTTGGGAAGATCCCCTGGAGGAGAACATGGCAACCCACTCAAGTATTCTTGCCTGGATAATCCCATGAAGGCAGGACCCTGGCGGGCTACAGTCCGTGGGGTTGCAGAGTCAGACAACGAATGACCCGCTAAGCACAATAAACCTGCCCAGATGGGAGGAATGCAGGGGCTAGACCCTCCTCTTAATAGAAGGTATCTCAGAGAATCTGTGGCTGCAATTTTAAACTACCACAGTACAGTTCAAAATAGATTCTGTATTCTGCATGCATTCCTTAATCTTCCAATTCAATAATTCTTAATTAACTGGATGAGAGTAATCCCTTTACAATGTGTGTGTATATTAGATCATCACAATGTGCACTTTAAATGTCTTATGATTTTGTCAGTTAAAGCTCTGACAAAACTAAAAGAATTCATTCTCTGTCTAGAGTGTATTTCATTGAATATTTTTTTTATCAAATGTTTGTTTCTCTGTTTAGTTATTTTTCATATTCATCTTTACTTAATTCACACCTGTGTTTGTCTCTTAAGCGTTGGGGTTTTTTTTAGATTTTTTTTAAATTTCTTTGAATGTATTTATTGTAAAGTCAGTTTAAGATTACTTGCCAATATGGACTTCTTTTCCAGTGGGAATGGATCATCTTCAGGGAACAGAGATTTAAACAATATTGTTAAAATTAAAGTAGAGTTGATTTACACTGTTGTGTTAGTTTCAAGTGTACAGAAAAATGATTGTCTTTTTTTTTTCAGATTTTTTTCCTTTATAGGTAGTTACAAGATTGTGAATGCTCTCCATAAGGACCTTGTTGTGTATCTGTTTTATATACAGTAGTGTGTGTCTGTTAATCCTAATTTATTCCTCCTTCGCTTTCTTCTTTGGTGATCGTAAGTTTGTTTTCCATGTCTGTGAGTCTATTTCTATTTTGTAAATAAGTTCATTTATTTCATTTTTTAAAGATTTCACGTATAAGTGATATCATATATTTGTCTTTCTCTGTATGACTTACTTTACTTAGTATAATAATCTCTATGTAAATCCATATTTCTGCAAATCATAATACTTCATTCTTTTTATGGCTGAGTACTATTCTTTTGTATATGTACACCATATTCTTTATCCATTCATCTGTTGATACGGATGTTGAGGTTGCTTCTGTGTCTTGGCTATTGTGAATAGTACTATGAACATTGGGATGCATGTCTTTCCGAATTAGGGTTTTGTCTTTTCTGGATATATGCCCAGGAGTGGATCATATAATAAGTATATTTTTAGATTTTTAAGGAACCACCATACTGTTTTCCATAGTAGCTGTACCTATTTAACATTCCCACTAACAGTGTAGGAGGGTTCACTTTTCTCCATACCGTATTATTTGTAAAATTTTTGATGATGGCAATTCTGACCAGTGCTAGGTGATACCTAATTGTAGTTTTGATTGGCACTTCTCTCTCATTTTTGATTTGCATTAGCAATATTGAACATCTTTTTATGTGCTCATAGGCCATCTGTATGTCTTCTTTGGAAAATAATATTATATACCTACGTATATAAAAACCCTCCACCTAACAAATAAGAGAATTCACGCACTTCTCAAACATACACAAAACATTTAAAAAATTTGACCAGGCTAGATATTTTAATGAATTACTATAGCATAGACCATTCTATACTATAGAGTGTAGACATTCTCTGATCAGACTTTAAATAAATTAGAAATTCTCATATGTTTGAATACTTAAAAACACATTCCTGAATAACTCGTGCTTTAAATAAAATTTACACACCATTAAAGGAAGAATAACAAAGAAAATGGGCTTTCCTGGTGGCTCAGTGGTTAAGAGTCTGCCTGCAGTGCAGGAGACAGAGGAGATGTGTGTTCAATCCCTAGGTTGGGAAGATCCCCTGAAGGAGGAAATGGCAACCCACTCCAGTATTCTTGCCTGGAAAATCCCATGGACAATTGAGCCTGGTGGGCTACAGTCCGTAAGGTTGCAGAGTCAGATGCAGTTGAGTAACTGAGCACAACAACAGCAAAGAAAAACACATGATAAAACTTGGCTAATGCAACACCTTGAGAACTACCGCTTTAAATTAACCTGACTTGGGGGGTGGGAGCGAGGCTCAGGAGGGAAGGGATATATGTGTACATATAGTTGATTTATTTTGTTGTACGGCAGAAACTAACATAACATTGAAAAACCATTATATTCCAATAATAACATTTTTACAGATGAAGTTAATAAAACAGATAATATTATAAAAAGCAAGTCTAAAAAATAAAATAAAAAATACTTGAATACTGCAGGTAAATTGAAGGAAATTTATGGCATTAAATGCCCTTATTAAAAATTATTTCAAATGAATGAGCTAAGCATCCATTTCAAGAACCTGTCAAGTGAATAGAGTCAGCCTCTCCAAAATATAACTGATTGATGAATCCAAACTTGATTCTTTGAGAAGACCAATAAAATACATTTCTAGCAAGCCACACTGAAGAGAAGATAGGATAAATAAACAATATTATTTTTTCAAATAATAGAATTTTTTGAAAAAGAAATTCAAAACGGGACATAATTAGAGATTTAGTAGAGATTAAGAATATCATTGCTTATGCTATACAGTTTATAATACTGAGCAGCTTTATGTCAGTAAATTCAAAACTGAGGTAAAAACCTACAATTTACCAGAAGAGCACAAATTGATTTAAGAAGAAATAGAAAATCTGAATAAATCAATCATCAACAAAATAGATCAGTAGTCCAAAGTCTCCCAACCCATCCCTATATCCGTTGCCAAATAAACAATGCCAGATGGTTTTATAGGTAAGTTTTACCATATTTAATGGAACAGACAATCCCATACTATATAATTGTTCCAGACAATAGAAGTGAAGATAGTCCAGCTTATTTCATGAAGTTACTAAGCTGTTAACACCAAAATAGAAGAACTCTGCAAGCAAAGGAAATTGTAGATGAATCTCATTTTTTAAACATTATAATGAAAAATAATTAGAAAATCAAATCCAGAAGTGTATTCAAAGCAATATATTAGGCAAAAATAAAGTTTACCTCACATATAGATGTGGCTCAGTGGTAAAGAATCTGCCTGCAATGCAGGAGATGTAGGTTCAATGGGAAGATCTGGAGAAGCATATGGCAACCCACTCCAGTATTCTTGCCTAGGAAATCTCACAGAGGAGCCCGAGAGGCTACAGTTCATGGGGTCACAAAGACTTGGACGTGACTTAGTGACTAAACAACAATAATTTAAAATGCATCTGTAATCTGTTTATTATCAGATTAAGGAAAAGGCACATATGCTTATCTCAGTAGATACAAAAAAGCATTAAAATGTCAAGAACTATAATTTAAAAACAAAATCTCTTACATAACAAAAAATATTATACCGAGTCTATAACAAACATCATATTTAATTATGAGACTAGAAAAGTAGTCCCATTAAATTCGAGAACATAACATAACATGCCTGCTATAACCTCTGTAATTAAACATAATACTACCAGTTCTACTCCTTTATATTTAAGAGGAGAAAAAAAAAAGATGTGCAGTCATTAGCAAGGAAGAGAGCAAAATATTTGCGAGTATCATTTTTTAAAGTAGAATCTCCAAGAAGTTATTCAAGGAAAAAGAAAAAATTTAGCCTAAGTGTTCAGCAGTGTTGCTAAATCACAATCAATGTGAAAAATCAATATCAATTCTATATACCTAATAGGAGATCTATACACCTATGTAATGATGGAGTGATGGTAGTGGTGGTGGTAAATATCCCATTTATAATTGCGATAGAAATAGTAAGATGCTCAGGAATAAATCTTACAAAAATGTGCAAGATCTTTATGGCTAAAATACCTAAAATGCCAAATGGCAAAAAAAAAAAAGATTTTAATAAAAATTATGTCATACTAAATTCACAGAAAAGTCAATACCTTAAGTATTATGATACTCCACAATTAAATGGAATTTCAGTCAAAATCCTAACAAAACTTTTTGTGGAATTTGATAAACTAATTCTAAAGATAATTATAAAGAGAAAAGGTCTAAAAAGAGCCAAGAAAACTCTTAAAAGCCCAAGGAAGTGTGATTTTTTTTCCTTAGATAGGAAGATTCCTCATAGAGCTATAGTAATTAGATGAAGCAGTGTTGTAATATGAAAGAGAGTGCTGAAAGTAGACACAAGTGCATGTGGGACCTTGGCATATGACACAGGAAACATTAGTGAATTTGAGGGCTACTGACTTTCTATACTGAAAAAAATGAGATTAGATCACTATCTCATACCTTATTCCAGCAGCTCTTAAAATTTTTTGGTCTCAGAACTCATTTACACTGTTAAAAATTATTGAAGATGTCAGAGTTTTTGTATGTGTGGGTTGTATCTGTTGATATTTACCATATGCTATGATCTGAATGTTTGTGTCCTCCCAAAGTTGGTGTGTTGAAATCCTAATTGATGGCCTTAGTAGGTGGGGCCTGTGCAAGGTGATTAGGTCAGGGGGTGGAGCTTTCCCAGATTAATTTAGTGTCCTTGTAAGAGACCCCACAAAGCTTTATATAGCCCCTTCCTCAATGTGAGAATACAATGAAAAGCTTGTGACCAGAAAGAGGGGCCTCAAGTAATCATGTTAGCACCCTGACCTCAAATTTCCAGCCTCTAGAACTGTGAGCAATAGATGTTTGCTCTTTATGAGCTACCCAGTCTGGGATATTTCATTATAACTGCCTGAACCAACTAAGACACTATATTAGAAATCAAAATTAAGAAATATGTAAAACACATAAGCAGATAAGCACACATTCCATTAGCCATCAGAGTGATGACATCGTCACATGTCATGTAGCCTCTGGAAAACTCCCCTGCTCAATGAGAAAATGAGAGTGAAAAAAAGTAAATAATGTCTCAATATTATTACAAAAATAGTTTTGGTCTTCCAAATCTCCTAAAAAAGTCTTGGGGACTCCCGGGGTATCCCCATATCACTATTTGAGAACCACGGCTATAAACTAAACTCCAGATGAATTAAGGATCTAAAACTGGGACAAAATAAAAATTTTATAACTATTGAAAGAAATTATAGGTGAACACATTATGGCCACAGGGGAAGAAAGGATTATTTAAGTGTTAGTCAAAAGCACAAATTATAATAAAGGAAAAACTTTATAAATTTGAATACTCCAAATTTAGTGCTTCTGTTTGATAAAATATCTCATGTGTGTGTATGTGTGTTAGTCGCCCAGTTGTGTCTGACTGTTTGCGACCCCATGAACTGTAGCCTGCCAGGCAAGAATACTGGAGTTGGTTGCCAATTCCCTTCTCCAGGGGATCTTCCCAACCCAGGGATTGAACTCAGGTCTCCTGCATTGCAGGCAGATTCTTTACCACCTGAGGCACCAGAGAAGCTCAAAATATCTCACATACAGTATTAAAAGGAAAGCCACAGTCTGGGTGAAAATAGTTGTAGTGTATCTATAAAACAAAGGATTAATATTCCCATAATATAAATTTCTTCTATAAATAAGAGAAAGACAATCTAACAGAAAAATATGGGGAAAGAAAATATGCTCAACCTCCCTAGTAATTAGAGAAATACAAATTAAAGAATCTGTCAGTTTGGGAACTATTTCTAAATTTCACAATACCAAGTGTTGACTATTATATGGAAGCGAGAAACCTTACCTGCTGCTGGTGGAAGTGTAAATTGGTAAGGCCACTTAGAGCAATTTAGAAATGCCCAGCTGAAAATTTGCACATCCTATGGTCCAAAACTCCACCTCCGGATACATAATTTAAAAGAAATGGTGAAAAATGCATGAGATAACATTAACTCATTGACTGAACAAATATTTATCAAGTTCCTACCTGAACCCAGAATCATAGTAAGCTTTGGGAATAAAAAAGTGGATAAGCCTGCTCTCAAGAAACTAAGTGAAACTGACATTTATGGAGATATATAGATTAGATATAGACATACAGATATTTTATAAGTATTAAATATAAAATATCTGTATTATATTAAAAGACATTATTAAAATTTATATTAAACAGATGATATTAAAAGTATTATTAGAAGAATAGTTTGTATCAGTTCAAACAGGATTGAGTACTTTGAAGCAAAATTTAGCAGGGTGAAAGGGTGGGGGATGGAGGTGCTATTTTAGGAAGGATGGACAGGGAAGACCTTCCTGAGAAGGTGAATTTGAGGAAAGACAGAGAAATGAGGGAACAAGGTCTATGTTTAAGGTCTAAGAAAGTACATTTCAAGAAAGAAGCCATGGCAAACAAATTCTTTGAAGCAGAAATGACTTGGAATATTGGAAGAAAGAAGCTCATGAGGTTAAGTGGAATTAGTGTGTGGGGTAGGGTAGAAAACTATTGTAGTAGTGGAAGAGAGACATTGGTGGTTGAGGCTTGTTTAAAAGTGTTGAGAAGGCTTCCCTGGCGCCTCAGTGGTTGAGAATCCTGCCAGTGTAGGAGACACGGGTTTGATCCATGATCCAGGACGATCTCACGTGCTGTGGAGCAGCTAAGCCAGTGCAGCACCACCGTTGAGCCTGTTCTGCAGCCCAGGAACCACAACTCCTCAGCCCATGTGCCCCATCTACTGAAGCCCGTATGCCTAGAACCCATGCTCCACAAGAGAAGCCAGTGCAATGAGGAGCCAGTGCACCATAACTAGCTAGTAGCCCCCGCTCACCCCAACTAGAGAAAAGCCTTCACAGCAACAAAGACCCCACACAGCCAAAAGTAAAGTATTGAGAAGTGACTGGATTCAGGATACAGAGCAGACAGCTTGGTGATGGGGATTTGAGGTGTGAGGGAAACGGTTCAAGGCCGACTGAGGTTTTTGGCAAATGTGCCTGGTGAAGCCATTTACGAAGATAGGAATAATTAAGGAGTAGCAGGTGGTGAAATGAGGCAGGAAAGGATAGTCACTACAGTATTGTTGGTATTAAAAAACCACTGGAAATACCCTCAAGGATGAATGGCTCGAGTGCAGACAAAGTAAGATATATTCATTTGATGAAATACAATACAAGTTATAATAACTAGTGTCAGTACATGGATGAGTCTTAACAATACTCTGCAATATCAAATTGCAGAATTTTATATTCAGTATGATCTATTTGTAAACTTTTAAAATACAGATGCCAGATATTGTTTTTGGCTATAAATATATCAAGCAAAAGCATAACATGGACTAGATTTGTGCCAAATTGATGTTGCTGGTTGTCTCTGGGGAATGAGGGAGATAGGGAGTGAAGATAGGAAGGGCACATAGGGGACTTCCCCTTTACTGAAGGGAACTATGAGAGAGTGACATTTGTTCATTTTGGATGATAAGTACATGGATGGTTTATATTATCAAATACACTTTTTTAAAAAGCTTTTTTATTTTGTATTGGGATATAGCTGATTAACAGGGCTTCCCAGGTGGCACTAGTGGTAAAGAACCCACCTGCCAATGCAGGAGGCATGAGAGACACGGGTTAGATCCCTGGGTGGGGAAGATCCCCTGGAGGAGGGCACGGCAACCCACTCCAATATTCTTGCCTGGAGGATCCCATGGACGGGGGAACCTGGTGGACTGTAGTCCGTGGAGTCACACAGAGTTGATTGATATGACTGAATATCATGGTATGACTGAAGTTATATCATAGATATGACTGAAGCGTCTTAGCACCACACGCATAGCCGATTAACAATGATGTGATAGTTTCAGGTGAATATCGAAGGGACTCAGTCATACATGTACATGCATCCATTCTCCCCTACTCCCCTTCCATCCAGGCTACCACATAACATTGAACAAAGTTCTTGTACTCTACAGTAGGTCCTTGTTGGTTAACCATTTAAAATATAGCAGTGTGTCCCAAACTCCCTAACTATGCCTTCCCCCATCCTTCCCCACAGCAACCATAACTTCATCAAATGTACTTTTAAAAATGTGTTTTCCTGGAAGAAGGGCAAAGAAAGACTGAACAGTGTCTAGGAAGACGGGCCCAAGCCAGTCTCATGCTTTGGTGGAATGACTTTAAGAGCACTTAAAAACTTGAATGAACTGACGACCCAGCAGCACCCAGCATGGGCTGATAGATGGCTTATGAGGGTGATCCACTGGCTGCCAGTGCTATTAAGATGGTGACTGCCATCTACATCCCATGGGTCCCCAAACCATGTCCACACCTGACCACAGCTCATAGCATAAATGCAATACCCAAACTGATATTTAGATCCAACCCAGAGAAAGGGAGAAAATTGACCTAGGTTATATTTCTGCCAATGTCAGGATAGACATTGAGTTTATGCTCAATTTTTTAAAATTTACTTTTAATTGGAGGATAATTGCTTTACAATATTGTGTTAGTCTCTGCCATACATCAACATGAATAAGCCATAGATATAGTATGTCCCCTCCCTCTTGAATCTCCCTCCCACCTCCCACCCCATCCCATTCCTCTAGGTTATCACAGAGCACCTGATTTGAGCTGCCTCCATCATACAGCAAATTTCCACTGGCTATCTATTTTGCATATGGTAGTGTATATGTTTCAGTGCTACTCTCAATTCATTACACCCTCTTCTTCCCCCACTGTGTCCATATGTCTGTTCTCTATGTCTGTATCTCTGTTGCTGCCCTGCCAATAGGTTCATCAGTGCCATCTTTCTACATTCCATATATATGTGTTAATATGTGACACTTGTTTTTCTCTTTCTGACTCACTTCACTCTGCACAGTAGGCTCTAGGTTCATCTACCTCATTGAAGTGAAGTGAAGTGAAAGTCACTCAGTTGTGTCTAACTCTTTGCAACCCCATGGACTGTACTGTCCGTGGAATTCTCCAGGCCAGAATACTGGAGTGGGTAGCCATTCCTTTCTACAGGGGATCTTCCCAACCCAGGGATCAAACCCAGGTTTCCTGCGTTGCAGGTGGATTCTTTACCAGCTGAGCCACCAAGAAAGCCCATCTACCTCATTAGGACTGACTCAAATGTGTTCTTTTTATGGCTGAGTAATATTCCATTGTCTATATATACCACAACTTCTTTATCCATTCATCTGTCGATGGACATTTAGGTTGCTTCTATGTCCTAACTGTTGTAAATAGTGCTGCAGCGAACACTGGGGTACCTGCGTCTCTTTCAGTTATGGCTTTCTCAGGGTACATGCCCAGTAGAAGGATTGTTGGGTCATATGGTACTTCTATGCCTAGTTTTTAAAGGAGTCTCCATATTATTCTCCATAGTGGCTCATTTTTATGTTAGGAAAGAAGAAAGCAAGAATGGATAGTGATGTAAATAAATTTCTCATTGAGGAGAAGAGTGGGTTGTCTTGGGCTGGGAAAGGCAAGGGAGGTGGCCTGATACATTGAGAGGATAAGTGTGGCAACAATAGTGGAGTGAGGTAACTGGAAGGCCAGGAGCTGTGTTCTGGAGAGAGACGTTAATTCATAGTATGTGAGGCTCAATGGCTCCAACTGGGTGTGACTATAGGACTCGGAGAGGGAAGGTGGAAACAGCTGGGATCTCCTTCCTCTTCTCCTGATTTATATTTGGTGATGTATAAAAGAAAGGGTTGTCTCTTTATTTTATAGACTATAATTGTGAATGGGCTGGTGGTTAAAGTATTCTGCTCATTGTTTAATATTTCATGTATCTGCAGAATTACAAAAATCGGAGAGTCATGAAACTAGAAAATCCTGGAGAGGTTGTAGTCTTCCCACTACCTCCAAAGTGTCAAGGCCAGAATTATATGTATGTAAGGACATCTTAGTATAAAAAGTCTAACTTTTTGAGGCAACCTACTTAAATATCAATCACTTTTGATTTAAGGTAAGTTAATTATTTTAATCTAATACCTCTCTGCTTAGGAACAAATTCTTGAGTTCAGTAAGATGAGGAATTCTGTCTCAAATTACAAATGGAAAAGATAGGTAAATGCCCTTTACACTTAATCCTGAGTTGTGACTTCTCTATCGTTGGTTCTCAAGTTATAAAACTATGTACATTTTTTCCCCAATCAAATTGTCAAAGATCAAAACATTTGATAAAATACTGATTTAATACAGATTTAAGGAAGTAACTGCTCATATGTAGTTGATGAGTATATAGGGATAAAGAGCAATTGGGAAATATCTTTCAAAAGTAAAAATGTACATACCCATGGACACAAATTCCATTTCTAGGTGTTTATTCAGTGAGTCTATTAATTCAATATTGTTAAATAATATGAAAGATTGGCAACATTATATCTCTCAATAGAATCATGAAATAAAATAACCCAGGCATTCAGTGAATACCACACAGCTGTTAAATAACCAAGGCACTAGCTCTCCATGTACTAATATGGAAGAATATGATATATTGATATATGAAAAAATCAAGGTAGACAGCAGGATGTATATTATGCTGGCATCTGTCTCTTTTGTTGGCTATGAGGGCTACTCCATTTCTTTTAAGGGATTCTTGCCCACAGCAGTAGATATAATGGTCATCTGAATTAAATTCACCCATTCCGGTCTATTTTAGTTCACTGATTCCTAGGATGTCAATAGTCACTCTTGCCATCTCCTGCTTGATCACATCCAATTTACCTTGATTCATGGACCTCACATTACAGGTTCCTATGCAATATTGTTCTTTCCAGCATCAGACTTTACTTTTACCTAGATAAGCAAAGACAAGCCTAGACAGCACCCTAACCTGGTGTAAAACCTAAACAGCATATTAAAAAGCAGAGACATTACTTTGCCAACAAAGGTCCGTATAGTCAAAGCTATGGTTTTTCCAGTAGTCATGTACGATGCTGAGAGCTGGATCATAAAGCAGGCTGGTCAGCGAAGAATTGGTGCTTTCAAATTCTGGGTCTGTAGAAGACTATTGAGAGTCCCTCAGACTGCAAGGAGATCAAACTAGTCAATCATAAAAGAAATCAACCCTGAATATTCATTGGAAGGACTGTTGCTGAAGCTCCAATACTTTGGCTACCTGATGCCAAGAGCCGACTCACTGGAAAAGACCCTGATGCTGGGAAAGATTGAAGGCAAAATGAGAACAACATGGCAGAGGATGAGATGGTTAGATAGCATCACTGACTCAAGAGACATAAATTTGAGCAAACTCCAGGAGATGGTGGAGGACAGAGGAGCTTGGCTTACTACAATCCATGGGGCTGCAAAGAGTTGGACATGACTTAGCGACTGAACAGCAGCCACCTTAAAGTGAATTCCCTAGGAGAAAGCAGTTTCCTGAGGAATCAAGTTGGTTTTGGTGAGAGAGAGTTTAAAAAAAAACAAACTCTGGTGCATGCAACTCTACAAAGAAAAGTTAATGTCCTAGAGATTTGCCAAATGATAGTTTCTGGGTGATAACAGGCATTATAAAGTGAGCAGACTTCCCTGGTGATTCACTGGTTAAGAATCTGTCTGCTGACGCAGAGGACATGGGTTTGATCCCTCGGTTTGATTCCACATGCTGCGGGGCAACTAAGCAAATGTGTCACATTTACCGAGCCCACACCCTAAAGCCCCATGCTTTGCATCAAAAGAATCTACCACAATGAGGAACCTGCATATCACGGTGAAGGGTAGCCCCCACTTGCTGAAACTGGAGAAAGCCCACATGCAGCAACAAAGACCCAGCGCAGCCATAAATACATTTTTAAAAAGGCACTGAGCATTTAGGAGAAATGGAGAAAGCATGTATCTTTATAGGGAAAACAAACATAAACTCCACACAGTTTTTATGAAGCAAAACTCTTCTCTGAAAATTACAGAGACCCAGGTTCGATCCCTGAGTCAGGAAGATCCCCTAGAGGCGGGCATGGCAACCCACTCCAGTATCCTTGCCTGGAGAATACCATGGACAGAGGAGCCTGACAGCTACAGTCCATAAGGTCGCAAAGAGTCCCACACTATTGAAGCAACTTGGCACACACAGCACATCACCAAATAAGTTTGGGCAACAATAGTTTAACAGAGTTTTTTCTTTCCCTTGGTGAGACATCTCAGAACCTATCACATGCAAGTATGTATTTCCCCAAGGGAAAAAAACTATGCAATGTCCAAAATTAGCTTTCCACAGAACCTTCAAAAAAAAAAAAATCACAACACATCTTATGAACTCATGTTATACAGGAGAGCAGGGACTAGTTGAGCCTTTGTATTCCTGCCCTGGCCTCCCATTTCTATCCTGATGATCTCTTCCATCTTGTTCTACCTTACTTTCCTCAGCATATTCTCCGTTACGATGTCTATGCTTAGAAAATGTTGATGTTGTCAAGAGTGACGATGACGTTCTTGCAAAGGTTTCCTTACCACTCACTACCATAATCCTATGCATGAGTACAGCAGGAGATTCTGCATTTTCCGACCCATCACAATCTGTAACAAGACAGAGAGATCACTGTCAGATTGGAGCAAGCCTGAATGTGACATCTCATTGTCAGTGAGGCCTGCCCTTCAGGTATCATGGTGCTCTCTGGAGTCTGGTCTTGCCTTCTCTCAGTCCTTAAAGACTAGGTTTAGGGCTTGGCCTTAGGCCTCCCTAAAGTGGTCATAGTGTCTTTTCCCCCCACTCTTCCATGTTTGATCATCTAAGTTCCTAGATTCTTTAAGGCTAAAATTGAATTTCATTAGAGTTAAAAACTCCAGATCGTAGAATGCCACCCATCTCTGGCCAGTCAGTACCTACTATGAATATGACATGACTTGGCAGTGGGACATATTTCCCAAGGGTAAAAGATAGCAGTAATGGTGGCCCTGCTGGTCATTTTCCTCAAGAGAGTCTTATTATATACCTATTTGTAAAATTAGGATAGGGCTTACTCCAGCCTTAGTGTCCATCTGAACATTTTATCTCATTCAGAAGAATTACAAGTTCATCTATAATGAGCTCTGAAAAATATTTGTCTTCACTGAAATTTTGGAGAGGTAGCAAAGTGGTAAATCATATAACAGACAACAGAACTTAATCCACTTTCCTATATATTTCCCCCAAAGCACCTACATCACAGAGGAACTGTTGTCAAAATACGGCTCCTCAGCTTTTCAGCCACTTCCCTTCTCTCTCACTGTCTACTTTGTCTTTCCACTTCCTCTTCCTTCCAAATCTTTTCCACTGTAGGTGATTTTTTACCTTTTAAAGAATTAATATAGGGGAATTTCCTGGCAGTCTAGCGGTTAGGACTCCATACTTTCACTGCAAAGGGCCCAAGTTCAATCCCTGGTCATGGAACTAAGATCCCGATACAGGCCACATGGAGTGGCCAAAAAAAAAAATTAATATAAATCACTTTAGCTTTTCCTCCAGCTCTTCTTTCTAGCCCTTATCACCCATTCTCCCACTACCTTCCCCCACTTACCCTGTCTACATGGAAGCTGGGAAGAATAGAAAAGATAGTTCTTACATGTTACACTTTTCTTCTCTTATATACATATAATACACATAACACATGGTATATGTTATGGTACATATTTAACTGTGCCTCGTGCTTAGTCGCCCAGTCGTGTCTGACTATTTGCGACACCATGGACTATAGCTCACCAGGCTCCTCTGTCCATGGGATTCTCCATGGCAAAAATACTGGAGTGGGTGGCCATTCCCTTCTTCAGGGGATCTTCCCTACCCAGGGATCAAACCTGGGTCTCCTGCATTGCAGGCAGATTCTTTATCATCTGAGTCACCAAGGAAGCCCACATATTTAATATGTTGTGTATATTATATAATATGACATATTATGCATGTAGTTATATATTAATATAATGTTATGTGAACTGTCCAGCAGAACCTCATTATGACACACTTTGCCATCTTTCCTGAAAGACTGCTAACTTAATGCCTCAATCAGGTATTTTCTGATATTCCAATAACTAGTTCTCTTTTCAGAGTTCGTGCCCTTCACTCAGTTTCACGGTGTAGCAAATGGTACACCAATCTCTCCAAAGATTGTGTAATTAAGCTGAGTATGGTTAAAACAAATGGACAAAATACCCAGGTATTAGTCATCTCTATAAATAAAGTTGAACATCTATCTGTCTTCCTCTGGTCAGACAGCCTGAGCTCACATTGGGAAGACCCTCTGATGTTTTATTTGTGCTCAGCAAAATAAGGAAGGCACCAAAGTAGGAACTAGGTCAGCTGCCTTCCATTGCTTATCACAGTCATCAAAGCAAATTTCTTAGGCTTCAAAGTCTCATGTCTTTTAAACGGATTCTGTGTTCTCTTTCTTCTGTACAAACCAGAAAGGTATTTACTAGTCATCTCACTGTCAAACCAGTTTATACATCATAGTGTGTGTGTGTGGGCTTGTGTGATTTTTCTCAACTTCTTTTTTGGCTTGCATATCTGATTATTTACTGGAAGAATGTTTTGTATGTAAGCTATGGAGAAACACATTATCTAGGCTAAGTATAAGATTTTAGAATCAAAAGTAAGAACTTCTTCAGAGAGAAACGAAACTTGAAAAAGAACAGAAAATGTCAGCATATACTTCCTGATCTTTCTGCAACTTGATCTTGGTCAGAGTGAAATAAGGATTCGGTGGTGAGGACCATATCCTGTTGCCATGGAAATGATTGTACTGTCACAAATTTAGTACTGTGACTTCATGGTGAAAAGGAACAGATGGTCTGGGAGAGAATGAAGGCCGAGGGTTAGCAAAATTGTTTGGGGATCTTATATCCTTTTGGAAGTAGGTGGGAGCATAAATAATAAGCAAAAACTACTTCCCACTGTAGTTTTACAAAAGCCACTGAGCAAGATAGAGCTTAGGCAGGTAGAACCACAAAGTTCATTTCTTCCAATGGGAGAAAAACATTTTAATGTAAGATGAAGCACAGGTCAGAACACAATACAACTTACAGTATTCCAAAACTGTCTCTTCATCCTTCTCCAGTCTCTTACTTGACCACTTCTGAAGTTAGTACTATCTGGAGCCCTTGGGGCCAGCAGTAAGGCCCATGTTGGCCACATTTTTTTCACACTGTCCAATTTTTAGGTATGTCTGGCTTCAGTGTTGGTTTGATTCTAACATCCTGAGTCATACATTTCCAAACAGCCTCAAAAACACAAGCTTGAACAGTTGGACTAGGAGCGTTGAGGCCAGCTATAGTGGTATATGTGGGTAGTTCGTCTTACCCCTGGGTGGTCACAGGTCCAGACCTAATTCTCCAGCCATGTTGGTACTCTGGACAATAATCTCCACTGATAGGATGGCACAGCCAAGGTGTCCCCAGCAGCTCAAAAACTGACCAAAAGCAGTAACATTTAGGGCTTCCCAGATGGCTCAGTTGTAAAGAATCCACCTGCCAGCGCAGGAGGTGCAAGAGATGTTTCGATCCCTGGATCAGGAAGATCCCCTGGAGAAGGACATGGCAACCCACTCCAGTATTCTTGTCTGGAAAATTCCATGGACAGAGGAGCCTGGCGGGCTACAGTCTGTGGGGTCACAAAGAGTTGGACACGACTCAGCATGCATGCACATGCAATAACATTTAGAACTGTCAGCCTGATATTTTTCCATTATGATATTGTTCTTTTAAAAGACAATGAAATTCTCCAAGCTTATAAATGCCACTAAAATCGCTCATCCTTAGAAATTCACTTTTTAATTCATATAAATCTAAATTATGTTGAATTGGTTCATAGTGCTTTTCAGATCTGCTCTATCCTACTTTTCTGTCTATTCTTTCTACTAATTTCTGAGAGTTTTATATTGAAACTCCAACTGAAAATCTTAATTTATCTACTTAAAAAAATAATGGTAATATATAGTGGAACTATATGTAACTCTGTTCTGTATTTTTAAAAGTCTCCTGTAAATGTGTTATCATACTTCCATAATTTAAAAATTAAAAAGGAAGAAATACACTTTTTATTTGGAGTAAAGACAACAAGGGACTTCCCAGGTGGTGCAGTGGTAAAGAAATCTGCCTACCAAAGCAGGACATGCAAGAGACACGATTCAGTCCCTGGGTAGGGAAGATTCCCCTGGAGTAGGAAATGGCAACCCACTCTGGTGTTCTTGCCTGAAAATCCCATGGACATAGGACCCTGAAGGGTTCAGTTCATGTGGTCGCAAAGCATCAGACATGACTGAGCAACTGAACACACACACAAAGCAACAAGATAAATTTTCCCATAAGTATCATTCTGGGAATGATTAGCAAGTAAATTAACTCAGAGAAGCTAGCATCAGTTAGCAGCTGGTACATGCCAGCTTAAGTGCTTAAAATTCTTTTGAGTTGTTTTGAAATAACTTTAGATTTACAGAAGAGTTGTAGATACGGTTGGAGAGCTCATAGATACTCTTCAGCTAGCTTCCCTTAATGTTAACATGTTATATAATCATAGTTATATATTGTGAAATTGACATTGGTACAATATTTTTAACTACTAGCTAAATTCTGATTTCACAGGTTTTTAATGTCCTTTATTAATGTTTTTAATTAATGTCCTTTTCTGTTTTCAAGACCCAGTCCATGTTACACTTAGTCATTACATCTAAGTTCCCTTAAATCTGTGATAATTTCTCAGTCTTTCCTTGTTTTTTTACGACCTTGACAATTTTAGAGACTACTAACTGATTAGGTATGTTGTAGAATATTCCTAAACTGGGAGTTTTCTGATGCTTTCTCATGACTAAACTTATGGATTTTTTGGAAATGATATCACAGAATGATGTGCCCTTCTGATTACATCATGTCAGGAGTACATGATATCAACATGACTTATAACTGATGATGTTAACTTTGATCACATTATTAAGCTGGGGTCTGCCATTTTCCCTACTGTAAAGTTATTGTTTTTCATTTTCCATACTCTATTTTCTAGAACAAGTCAATAAGTCCAGTCCATACTCAAAGAAAATGGAATTAGGCTTCACTTTTTAGAAGGTTGATTATTAAAGAATTTGTGAACAAATACATAAACCACCATAATAATTAATTTTCTCTTTTTTTGGTGGGGGGTGAGATACTTTGAAACTATGCAAATGTTCTGTTTCTTCTTAGTTTCATCTACTAATTTTAGGGGATCTTGCAGCAGTTCTCACTGTGGTGCTCTAAGGGTGATTTTCAATTTTCTTAATTCCTTCTATATTATTATTTGGAATAATCCAGTAACACAGGCTTGTCCCCTCACCTAATTTATTTGTTTCACTTATTTATAGCTATATGTGCTCATAGATATCTGTTTTATTCTTTGAATTAAAATCCAGTACTGTAATTATTTATTTTGTTGTTCAGATTGTTCCCATTTTGGCCATGGGTCCTGTGTCCTTTTGATATGTCCTGTACAGTGAAGAATTAACGAAGCAGGCCAGAGCTGCTGTCTTTAGCAGGGCCTGTTTGCAGGGTTGCCCTTGGCTGGCATATGTGAGCTTGGCTTGTGAAAATTCCCCACACTGACGTGAAAAATTCTCTCTACTGGTAAGGTTTTGTTGCTCACATGAGACACTGAGTACCTGTTTCCTTCCGAGAGCCTAGGATTTTGGTAGATGCCCGCCAGAGCGTGCCTACGTGACTAGTCCCCAGTAAAACCCCTAAACTCTGAATCTTAAGTGAGCCTTCCCAAAAGAAACATTGTACAGGTGCCACTGCATTTTCACTGCTCACAAGGGAAGCACACCTAGTGTGTCTTCTCCTGGACCAGAAGGGGAAAGTATAAAAAGCCTATGTGTGGATTTCTCTGGACTCTGATCAGTGTGCATTTTCCCCTTAAGCATCTGGTATGTAACCTTACTTTGTCATTGTAATAAATTTTAGTCATTAGTGCATGGTATGCTGAGTCCTATGAAGTCCTTCTAGCATACCACAGAAGGTGTGAGAGGTTTGGGATGCCCCAAAGACCTTACCTTAAGCAACATGCCTTATCCCTTATTTTTTTTTCTTTACATTTCCTTTATGGCACTATAGGAAGCTCCAGACTTGTATTTTCCTTGTCCCAGACATAGAATCAACCATTTCTTCAGAGTCTTTGTTTCTTTATTGGAGAATGATAGTAATCTTGGTTTCTACCAAGATCTGGGTACTCATCGGTAATGGGGTGCCATTGCTTCTAGGCCCTTTGAACAAACAGAAAGTGAAATGTATGTATGTTTGCTAACTCATATGTACACACACATTTATATTTATTTCTGTATCTTTCTACCTGTAAATACATACACACATAAATTCGTACATGTAGAGTCAATTTTTATCTAGAACTACAGGTTTCTTTCTAGCCCTCTCTGCTTATTTGTAACTTCTTTGTTTGACAGTAAGAAACCTGGCTTTAATTAGCTACAGTTTATTTCCTTGTTTGTTCAACCCCACAGTAGTTTCAGAGTTGCTAACTTACACCCCTGTGAGAAACAAATATACCAATGGAAATAAGGAATTCATGTACAGTTGCATTTACTTTAGCCTTGTGATAGCCAGTCAGAACACATTTCCAAAATTACTTTGGTCAACTCATTTTCCCCCATCCATTTCAGTTAGGTTATGTCATGTATTTGTAATACAGTTGGATTTGTTAGTCTGTCTTATATACTGGGACCCTCCCCTCCATTGTGGTTGATTTTGCAAATTTGCATACATTGAATTTCACTCTTAGATTTACAGACTTCTTAGACTATGTGTAACATTCTGTGGGTGTTGACAAATGCATAGAATCACATATCCACTACCGCAGTGATTTCCAACACCTAAGATGTGCTCTGTGCCAGCCCCTTTACAGTCAGTCTCTTCCCAACTCTTGGCAACCAATGATCTGTAGTTTCTATCTCTACAGTTTTGCCTTTTGCAGAATGCTAGTGAAATAGAACCATACAGCAGGTACTCTTTTAGGTCTGGCTTCTTTCTCATAACAAATGTATTTAAGATTCATCTATGTTATTGTGTGAATCAAGAGTTCATTGTATAAAAATTGCTGAGTAACATTCTATTGTATGGATGTATTATAATTTGTGAATCTGTTTACCTCTGAGGCCATCTCAGTTGCATCCAGTTTTAGTGATTATGAATAGAACTACTATAAATATTCATTTACAGACCCCTATATGTACAAGGTTTTCAGTTCACTTTTGTAATCACCTAGAATTGGGCCATATTGTACCCGCATGTTTTTCTTTGTTGAGAAACTGCCAAGCTAGTACCATTTTGTATTCCCACAAGCAATGACTGAGAGTGCTTGTTGCACCACATTTTAACCAGCATTTGAAATTGCTCAGTTAAGAAAATTTTTAAATGTTCTAGTAGGTGAATAGAATATCTTACTGTGATTTTCATTCTCATTTTCCTGATGATTAGTTTGGGCATCTTTTCATATGTTTATGTTGCCATTTGTATAATTTCTTTGGAAAAGTAGCTTTTTGGTGGGTTGTTTTCTTGTTGAATTACAACAGTTTTTTATATTCAGACTTTAAGTCCTTTAGTTGACATATGATTTGCAAATATTTTCTCCAGCTCTACAACTTGTCTTGTCATTCTTAACCATGGTTGTTTTCTTGTTTGTTTGCAAAGCCAAACACTGTAGTTTTGATAAGTTCAGTTTATAAATTTTTTCTTTTTGTGGATTATGCTTTTATTGTTATATCTAAAACTTATCACTAAATCCAAGATAATGCAAATTTCTATATTTTTCTTCTAGAAACTTGTTTTTTTCATTTTACATTGAGGTATATGGTCCATTTTGAGTTAATTTTTGCATAAGGTGTGAAGTCTATGACATGGTTCTTTTCTCCCCCTTTATTTCTTTTGCATATATATGTTGCGTTGCTTCAGTGCCATTTATTACAAAGAATATGCTTTCTCCATTGAAGTGCTTTTGCACATTGTTAAAAATCAGTTGATTATTTCTAGCCTCTTCTGTTCCATTGATCTATGTGTGCATCCTTTTGCCAATTCCACACAGTCTTGATTACTCTAGCTTTATGGTAAATCATAAATTGATATATATATATAAGTGCATATATACAATGCATAATATACATTATAGTGAATAGTGAAGTCACTCAGTTGTGTCTGACTCTTTGCGACCCCATAGACTGTAGTCTGCCAGGCTCCTCCATCCATGGGATTTTCCAGGCAAGAATCCTGAAGTGGGTTGCCATTTCCTTCTCCAGGTGATCTTCCTGACCCCGGGATCAAACCTGGGTCTCATGCATTGCAGGCAGACTCCTTACCTTCTGAGCCACCAGGAAAGTCCTACCTGTTATATATATTATAATATATATATTACCATGTTTAGTTATAACATCTGAGTCTACTTATGGTGATTGTTTTGTCTATGCAGGCCAAATTTTCAAACATATCTAGGAGTTCAAAGAGAATTTTTAAATGTTGTGTTTATATTTTATGATCATGTAAGAGTATTCTGTCTTGTCATATGTTAGTACTCATGTTTGTTTCTGGGTGAGTTTGCACTAATGAATACCTAAAGTAATGGCATACAATATTAAATGAGTGGAAAAGCATGTCAAATTCCTGTTAATTTGCATCTCTTAAAGTGATAATAATTATTCTGCATATATTACTATGCTCATATTGATTAATTTTACGAGTTATGTAGGCACAGCTAAGATTTTTGTGGTGATAACATTAACTGGAAAGGTATTTTCACAGAAAAGTACTTTGGCTTAACTTAATAATTTGAAACTTTGATTGGACATGATGAAAATGACATAGTGCCAACTAATGAGTGGCCACTGACCTAATATGTAAGCTTAGTTGCATCAGGTGAAGGATAAATGGTGTCATGCTGATTATACAAAAGTAATGCTTCTAGCAGTTTTAACAGAGGAGTAAGAGAAATAATCTACATGTAACTGGTTTCATACTGCAGATGGTTATATTCCTCTGATACAGTTTTCGTCAGCTCAGTCTTAGATTATTGGCAGAAGTGTGATAGCACAAACTTAAAAAATAATTTTGTACTAACTAGTATTTTTCCCAGAATTGTGTTTTGGGGTACACTATTGAATGGAAAAATCCAATATTGAATTTGGAGTTAAAAACAAATTCATTGTGTAAAATGAAAGGCAATAACAATAACAACAGCCCAAATTTTAGTCAGTCAGTCTCAAAAGTAAATTAAACAGCAAGCAAAAGGAATTCTCCTTGCCTTCTCCCTCTTATTTGGAATTAGCACCCAAACCCTTTCAACAGAGGCAGCTGTATGATATACTTAAGGAGGCAAGTTGGTGATCTATAAGGCACCAGGGCACTTGGCAAAGGAAATAATTAGGACTTGAAATTCATCTAGAGGAAGAAGCACCTTATCTAATTGACACAGAGGTGTCAAATGGGGTAATGGGAACTCTTGCCAGTTCTGTTATATCAGTCGGATACAAATTGTTGCTAATCACAGAATAAGTGACAAAGAATGGCTTAAGCAATTAACACATTTATCTGGAGATAGATAATTCCAGGGTTGGGAAGCTGCTCAATTAAAAATATATATATTTCTTTCTACTCTGACATCCTTGAATGTTGAGTGTTCATCCTCAGATTTTCATCTCATGGTAACAAAATTGCTGCTGCAGCTCCAACATCACATTTTCATACAATTGTATTGAACTCCCATCTCTGTTTTTTATCAGAAATAGAAATCATTCCCAGGAGTAAATTGCTCCTCCCACCCCAGCCTAATTTCCCTCATGTATCATTGGCCAGAACTGGGTCACATAGCTACACTAGCTTCCAAGAGAGCTGGGAATGACAGTCTAAAAAAGGAGGAAGAGAATTGGCAAACAACAGTGTCTACCACACACATGAAAGGAAAAGTATCTTTCCTACCATCTGTTTCAAAGGCCACCTCCAAGTCTGATGAGCTTTAAAAAAAAGAGACTCAACCACTCTCTTCTTTAACTCTGGAATTTCTTTCTTAAACAACTTTGCAATCTCTATATTATCACACTCATTCTGACTAATTAGAAAGAAGATAAATTGAGTTAGTGTTAGTTGCTCATTGTATCCAACTCTTGCAACTCCATGAACTATAGCCTGTCCACAGGATTCTCCAGACAAGAATACTCTGGAGTGGGTTGCCATTCCCTTCTCCAGGGGATCTTCCTGACCCAGGGATCAAACCCAGGTCTCCTGCACTGAAGGCAGATTCTGATAGTTTGATATAAAAATATAGAATAATTTTAGTAATTTGAATGTCTATCACTTTAAACAGCACCTTTTCAGTGAGGACTGGGCTAACCAGAGGCTAAGAGCTAATCCTCCGGAGAAGGCTTTAATGAATGAACACTAAGCTCCTGGGATAAGTGTAGTCTTTATACCCAAACGGCTTTACCAAGCTTCTTAAGAATTTTTTTTCCTGTGCTCCTCCTGCAATCCTGTTTAAGGTGTGCATCTTTTATGTGTGTAGGGTGGAAGAGTGGTTAGTCAAGGGAGCAACTACAGGAAACTTTCCTCATCCCCACAATTCCAAAATCAGGGCCAGATGCAGGCCAGTTACCCCGGGCCTGAGGACGGTCATCCTTTCACCAGATACTGAAGTGTCCTCCGGGCAGAAGGAATAAGTAATAGAACAGCTCCTTGAGATTCCCCTGAATGACTGCTTGTTCATCCTTCCCTCTCCCCTGCCACTTCTGGGTAGCTCTTTGTATGTGACACTGCCCTGGTGGAGACAGCTCTCTGCACCCCAAACAAGACCTCTTGCCTGTCTTCCCTTAGAGTAGGACTGACTGAGATGACAGGAAGTATGAGAGCTGAGGGGGACTGTGTGGAAGGTAGACGCAGACATCAGAGACCCCTGCAAAGAAGGCATCCCATTCACGAGTCATGCTGGAACACTCAGAGTCCTGTCCTTAAGGTGACCTTAGAACCAAAACTTACTCTTACTTTGCCTCAGTGTCTTTCCCTATGATAAGTCATGAGAACTCAGTCAGACTTTTAAGCAGAAGAATGACTTTACTACAGTATGGGACCATTAAGCCAAGACTGTTTACAAAATACCAAATTTTACCTATCCAGCATAGAAAACTGAGCTCACTTTGCTCCTCAACTCCGCTACCAGGCCACTGGGGCCCTACTTCTCAGGGCCTGCTGCTGCTGCTAAGTCCCTTCAGTCGTGTCCGACTCTGTGCGACCCCATAGACGGCAGCCCACCAGGCTCCCCGCCCCTGGGATTCTCCAGGCAAGAACCCTGGAGTGGGTTGCCATTTCCTTCTCCAATAGTGACTGGGAAAAAACAAAAAAAGGCATGTCCTAATACTGAGTAAGGCAAACGTCTTTATGACTGGGTTCTGCAACTTTTATAGTCAGATTTAAAATAGTATGCCAATCATCCCTGAAGCCCAAATTCCTCAACTCTAACTCTTTCTTAAGCCAAAGTGATTTTTGTAGTCAGTAGCCTCGAGTCGGACACTGAATTTGGAATCAAGGTTCTGATCTCACTTACTAGCTGTAACCTTGAGGAAGTCACTTAAACTCCCTGAGCCTTGCTTTATTTCCTCATATGAAAAAATCCATAACAGAACCTACAAAAGCTTAGTTCACAACATCATTTATTACAAGAATCAAATAGAATAATACCCACAAAAGCACTGTGAGCTGTAAATGGTTCCACACATGTAAACAATTATTGGATCAAGTTCTTCATAAAAAACTGATGATTAGTTCTGCTCTGCTGTTCCCTCATAGAACCCTAGGGTTCTCTGCTCATTTTTCTTTCTCTTTTCCTGGTCATCATCTTTCATTCTGTTTCATATCCTATCATCTCCCTTCCCCTACTCGTGAAACACACACACAAACCCTATAATTGTTTTCCTCATTATTCTAATTCCTGTCAGTCAATTTATTATTCATTGCATATTTACACTTCCAAAATAACTGCATTTATATGTAATTTGCTCTTGCCTACACAAAAAGTGGGTACAGTTAGATATGGCATTTAAGGCGATGTGTCAGGTAGGTTTCAATTCAGGAAACAGAAACAACAATAGGTAGTTCAAGCAGAAAGGGATTCAAAACAAAGGACTAAGTGCTTAGAAAATTCTCTGGGAGTGCTAAAGAAGCTGAAGTTAGGGGCTGTCATGTGACTGTAGATTTCAAGGCACACCATGACAGCCGTCCACAGGAAGCTGTCAGACTGCCCCCAACAGCCTTGACTTTGGTGACAAGAATTCGCAGACCACTGAATGTGGGTTCTGGCTTCAAACACACATCAACTCTGTCGCTTAGCAGCAAGAGCAGTAATAAGATGGCTTTCACATCACTTTTGCCTTCCAAATCCCACACAGGACAGCCCCCTGATAGAATGTAATTAGTATCCAGAAGTCTTGTTTCAAGGGAGTCTAAGAAATGTCATATCTTTCTTTCCAGGCCCTAAAATTCAGAAACATACATAGAGGGATTTGAGGACGGATCTCTACTTCCAGCTGGCAATAAACTGTCCCAGGGAGTGACTCTATTCCTTCCAGAATGAACAATGCAACCATGATCTAAAGAGATCTTGAGAGGAGAGGGGAAGAAAAGGTGCACAAATCTTACAGTTAATGGGCTTTATAAATACCTGTTCAGATTTATTTGGGGCAACCCTTTTCTTCGTTCTTAAAACATCCAACTCAGAGTAGGAGTTAAAATTTAACTACAGAGTGGAGCCAGCCATATGCAAAAATGTCCCACACTTATGAAATCTTGCTATGTCCCAGACTGTGAGGGTCACTGGAGTGTAACAGTGAACAAGACAAAAGCTGTTCCTGTTCTTATGGAAGTTTGCGGCAAGTTGGATAATAAATGCATCAGATTGACTACCCAGGTTCAAAGCCTACCTCCCCCACTTATTAGCTGTGTGAACTTGGACAGGTTACTTGTCTTAAGTCTTAATTACCTCATCTGTAAGGTATAATCAAAGAACTTACTTAACTGAGATTCCATGAAAATCAAGTGGTATAGTGAATGCAGAGTGCTAAGCATACTGTCTGGTACATGGTAGGGTCCAAATAAACATTGGTGAAGAAGGTGAGCAAATCAAAAGGCAGTCACAATGCAGGACACAGTGGTAATGCTGTGATACAAGAAAAACAGCACCTGTGAGGAGAGGCGTTCACTCGCACCTGTGGGACTCACAGAAGGCTCTGGAAGAAGATTAGGTAGATTCAAGTTTGTGTCTACTGGCCAAGAAAGGGCATGCTACATTTGAAGCCTAAAAGAAGTTCCGTATGGCTGGAGTAAAAATAATAGGGTGTGGAGAGGGGGCAATTAGGAGCCAGATCCTGAGAGGACTTGTTAGATGCTTAAGAGTTTGGATAGTATTCTGAGGGCCATGAGAAGCCACTGAAGGAGTCAAAGCTAGAGAGTGATATGGTTTGGTTTATATTTTAGAGAAATATCCCTTTGGCTGGAATAGGAAAGATGGCTTAGGGAAGGGAAAGATTACTGGCAGGAAGTCCAGCCAGAATTCTCTGATAATTAAAGAGAAAGAGAGAGAGGTGGCCTGAAGCTGAAAAGTAGCAGAAAGGTAAAGAAAAATGGAACAATTCTGGAGATATTTAGAAAGTAAGTATGGCTAGAAAGTAAGATATATAGGTTTGTTGTTTTTTTTTTTTCCTGTATCTTCCTTTGTCTTGCTTAATTCATTTCTTTGTTCATTTAAATTGAGAAACAAGGGCTTCCCTGGTGGTCCAGTGGCTAAGACTGCGTGCTCCCAAAGCAGGGAGCCCAGGTTCGATCCCCGGTCAACTAGATCCCATACACCACAACTACAAAATCCCACATGCCGCAGTGAACAGTGAAGATGCCGTGTGCCACAGCTAAGATTGGGCGCAGCCAAATCAAAAAAATCAAATTGGGAAACAAAAACACTTTAGCAAATGTATTTTCTTAGATAACATCAGTGCTGTAACAGTGGTCTCCATGTGCAGATAACCCATGCTAGTTATTTAACATAGGAGACATTATTATTGAAAATTTAGGTCATGGAAAAAAAAGATAGAGTGGGGCCTGTATTTGCATTTGACTTTTGCTTTGGTGACCCTCAAACTCTGCAGCATAGTTTAGTGATCACCATCCATTCTCTTGTTAGGATAGTCTTTTTTTTTTTTTTTTTAAGAGAAATAAAAAGGGGAATTGCCTGGCGGTACAGTTTTTAAGGCTCCATGCTTTCACTGCCAAGGGCCAGATTCAGTCCCTGGTCGGGGAACTAAGATCCCATAAGTTGCATGGTGTGTCCAAAATAATAATAATAATGAGATATAATTGACATATAACATTATATTAGGGATTTCCCTGGAGGTCGGTTAGGGCTTTGTGCTTCCACTGCAGGGGTGCAAGTTTGATCCCTGGTTGGGGAACTAAGATCCTGTAAAAACAACAACAGACCGAAAAAACACGTTGTATTCATTTCAGCTGTACAGCATAATGATTTGATTATATGTATGTATTGCAAAATGATCACAGTAAGTCTAGTTAACATCTGTCCCCATACATAGTTATGAAAAATTTTTTTTCTTTTGATGAGAACTGTTGAGATGTACTCTCCCAGCAACTTTCAAATAAGCAATACATTATTGTTAGCTATAGTTACCATGCTATTTGTCATATCCCAGGATAATCTTTAATCTGAGCTACATCTCTAGAGCCATCATAGAGGTAATATCACACCATCTTTGTCATTCCTTGTCTAGTTCTTACACTTGTTTTTCCTGGGGGAGTTTAATTTTGGGGTGTTTGGGATATTAGAAGTGGAACCTCCACTTGTTTTCTACATCTCCTAAATTTGAGAAATGATGAGATTGAAATTCTGGGTTATATCTGACTTAACCAAATTGTGAGGTATTGATGTAATGGAAAAAATATTTTGTATTTTAAGTCCTCTATCCTTTATTTAATGCTCTCTTGAGCCAAATGTGTTTTCCATTTGGGTGACTTAAAGGAGGGAGGCAGAGATAGTCTCAGATGTCATTTCAGGGAATTATTTTACTTCTTAATCAATTATACTTCTTGCTAAGTCTGTTAGAACTGATTTTCCTATCTCCCATTTCTCTTGGGAAAACTTTATGATAAGTAGTGAAATCTTTGGTCTCAAGATGAAAGCAGTGATTCGTTATGTGCCCCTCACCCCATTATCTGAAAGAAGCCATGATAAATAAAGCAGCAAATTTCTGAACTAGTTGAAGAAATTTTTTATTTTTAATGGTATACAATGCTTATTGGTTATAAAGACCCATATATATTTTTTTCTTTCACTGTGGTGCCAGAAGAATTGGTATGTTTATAATTGATAATCAGGTTTTAAAATTTGGAAACATCTTTTGTTTTTGAAGCATGATTAGAATAATTAGAGAAATTACAAGTCTGAGTAAGAGTCTGGGGATTTACGGCTGGAGAAAGGGGGATCTTAATCGTTAGGATATTTTTCACCCCAGAGATATAAAAATATTTTCTTGTAAGGAAAATGAGAGAATAAAACCAGTCACTTTAGCTGTATCCCTGAAGATGTATATTTTGAAGAGAAGTGGAGAAAACAGAGAACTATACAAATGTAGAGAAGTGAAAAGAATCCCAAGGAGTCATGGTTTTCTCAGAATAATATTTTTTTTCTCATAATCATATGTTTACCAAGAAACATGAAATAAATATTCAATATCTGACATGATCCCAGGAACTAGAGAGCTACATTTGTGTGTGTGACTTTGTGCACTTCCTATAAGGATGATTCCTAATATTACTTAGGAACCCAGCTTTATAAACATGGAATCGTTTTACCCTGACTTTGATGTAAGTGTGTAAAAACAAAAAGTGTTAGTCGTGTCCACTCTTTGGGACCCCATGGACTGTAGCCTACCTCTGTCCATGGAATTCCCCAAGCAAACATACTGGAGTAGGTTGCCATTTCTTTACTCTAGTGATCTTTCCAACCAAGGGATTGAACCCAGGTCTCCTGCATCACAGGCAGATTCTTTATCATCTGAGCCACCATGGACGATTAACCCAGACTAAGTAAATAGGGAGATAAGTGAGCATACATAACCACTCTGCTATACTTTACATATGCACATTTCAAATCAGACCCAATAGACACTTTAGCTTGCCCATCAGAATAGATATTTATTGCCAGGAACGTTCTGGGTTGAACTATCTGCCTTGAGCCTTTTGGAAACTGAACTGGCTGGAGCAGATTGCAAGGTTTAGGCTGTAGGAGAATGACTCAGGTTCTTTTTCAGCCTAAGGCAATTACCCAGCTGTTGGAAAGTTGAAATATTGAACCAAATTATATTACCTAAGTTAAAATAAACACTCCTGAGAATAGATCATGATATATATTAAGGTACATGTATTATGCAAGGATTGACATTCCTATTAATATTTCTATATCTTGTGAACAAGCCTTGGAATCTTCCCTGAGAATAAGTTTGTTGTTAGTATGTTTTTTGGTATTTGTTTTCATTGGTTGAGATATATATATATATATATATACACTATTGGCACATTAGCACATTCTCAAAGTCATTACCCTGTAAAATTGGAACTTTCAGAAACACCCTTGATAAAATTCATCAACAGAATAATTAAATGCTCAAAAACAATAGGTATTCTGTATATAGCAACTACAGAGTTTGGCCTAAGGCTGATGATATGCTTAAAAAAAAAAAACAACTCATTTCTTCTCACATGGTCTTATTTAAACCATATAGAACCCCTGGAAATAAACAGGACATGTATTATAGTACAGTAGTCCCTCCTTATCAATGGGGGGATATGTACCAAGACTCCCCGTGGATGCCTGAAACTGAGGATAGTACTGAATCATATATATACTATATTTTACCCTATATGTAAATACCTGTCATAAAATTTAATTTATAAATTAGGCACAGTAAGAGATTACTAGCAATAATAACATAGAACAGCTACAACAATATACTGTAATAAAAATTATGTGAATGTGATCTCTCTCTCAAAAATTTCTTCTTGTATTATATTACCCTTCTTGTGATGATATGAGATAATGAAACACATGATGAAATGAAGTGAGGTGAATGGCATAGCATTAGGCTACTATTGACATTCTGAGGATTTTTCCAAAGAAAGATTGTCTGCTTTGGATGAGCCTGGATCATCCAGCTATGACAGTGTTTGTATGTCAGGAACAGATTTTGTTGGTGGTTGGGGGTCCCAGAAAGATAGAGCCAGAGGGCGCAAGATTTCATCCTGCTAATCAAAACAGCATGCAATTTAAAACTTATGAATTGTTTTACCTCTGGAATTTTCCATTTAATATTTTCAGACCAACATTGACCATAAGTAGCTGAAACCAGGGATGAGGGTGGACCACTGTATCTCCAATCTTAGCAATAAATGACCGAAAGACAAACAATTGGCAAGTGGCAGAACCAAGATTTGTTTTCAGTGTTTTTCTATTTCAGTTCCAAAGCCCTCTTTGGGGATACACAAATTAGAGATCAGCAGCAAAGAAAATTACAAGAGTCAATTAGAATCACAACCAATTAATCTAGTCTATAGAATTTAAACTATGCCTTAAGACATAACCTACAATACTGAGACATATTTATTGCATTGTATTACAAATTCACGTTTCATTGTTACTCTTTGAGCACTGAGCTGGTAAAAAGACTTTTGTATTTAATTCATCAGTGAATATTTATTGACCACTATTCTGTGTGGGAATATTGAATTAGACATTGTTTTCTTTCTTTTTATTAAAATTAACTTGTAGAGTGAGTGCCCGGTTATTCCAGCAAGTATTTTGTTGCCTACTTTTCCATTTTTCCTCTTTAGAGGAGGGGAAAGTCTGAAGACCTGGTAAGGCAATTCTCTGTTCTTCAAACTCTGTTGCAAAGTTCCATTCTCTCATTTATAAAATGGGTATCACTTATTGACCATCTACTATATGCTAGGTGTTCTACATACATTACTGGTAACCTTCACATCTTTGTGGCTTTGTGTGTGTATAGTCATCCTCATTTTTATGAATGTATAAAAATGTCCAGACATACCTCAGAGATATTGCAAGTTTGGTTCTAGACTACCACAATAAAGGAATATGACAATAAAGAGAGTCACATGAATTTTTTTTTTCGGTTTCCCAAAGCATATAAAATTCATGTTTACATTGTACTGTGGTCAGTTAACTTTGAAATTGAATTATGTCTTAAAAACTGTACATGCCTTAATTTAACAAATGCTTTCTTTGGTTTAAAAATGATAGCCATCCTCTGTGCCTTCAGCAAGTCATAAAGGTTTTGCTGATGGAGGGTCTTGGATGCTGATGGCTGTTGACTGATCAAGGTGGTGATTGCTGAGGTTGGGGTGGCTCTGGCAACTTTTTGAAATGAGACAGCAATGGAGTTCACCACATCAATTGACCCTTCCTTTCACCTGAACACTTACAGGTCAATGGAGGGTTATTAATTGGCTTAATTTCAATATCAATGTGTCTCAGGAAATAAGGAGGCCTGAGGAGAGGGAGGGAGGTGAGCATTCAGAACACAGATTTATCATTTAAGTTTGCCGTCTTACATGGTGTGGTTCATAGTGCTCCTAAACAATTGCCATAGACAACTGATTGCACAACACTGTAATAAATATAATAATAATGAAAAAGCTTGAAATATGGTGACACAGAGACCCAAAGTGAACAAATGCTATTGGAAAAAAACAGTATAGGTACACATGTTCAACTCAGGGTTACCACAAACTTTCAATCTGAAGAAGAACAGTATCTGTGAATTTCAGCAAAACGAGGTATGCCTGTATAGCGTAGCAGTGAAACAAGACGAGATAGCCTTGGATCAACAGCAGGACCTTCAATCAAAACTTCCTGAGATTGAATCTGGCTCCATACTTACTCTGACCAGTTATTTCATTTCTGTCTTCTCCCTTATGTGCATCTCTAAAATGGGATAAAATTATTTGAACTCACAGAATTTTGGTGTTACAGTGCCAGGGCGTCTCTTGATAGTGAATGTTAGCTATTCATTTGGTGTATCCTGGAGCTGAATCTGAGCACCTCTTTTTCTTCTTTTTATGTATATCTGTTACTCCCAGAGTGACTTCATTTACTTCTATGGTTTTAAATATAAAACTATACTGATGACTCCAAAATTTATATTTCCTGCCAAAATGATACTTTTCAAGTATAAGCTCATGTCACTTCTCCATTCAAAACCCTCCAGTGATTTCTTATCTCTGAAAAAGCCAAAACCCTAACAAGGGCCTGTAAGGCCCTATCTGATCTGTCCTACTTTTCCAATCTGTCTCCCACCATTTTCCACTCACTTTCTTTTCTCCAGCCATACAGGTGTGCTAGTTGAAGACTCCCAAACACTCTTGCTCCTCAGGCTCTTTGCATTGGGCTTCCCTGGTGGCTCAGCTGGTAAAGAATACACCTGCAATGTGGGAGACCTAGGTTCGATCCCTAGGTTGGGAAGATCCCCTGGAGAAGGGAATGGCTACTTCCCTTCCATGGAATTCCATGGACTGTATTGTCCATGGGGTCCAAAAGAGTTGGACACGACTAAGCAACTTTCACTTTCACTTTCTTTCAGGTTATGTTCTTCCCCAGATATTCAAATGACACATTCCTTCACTTCTTTCAGGTCTTTGCTCAGATCCCATCTTACTAGAGAGGCCGTCTATGACCACTTAAATAAAGAAGGATTTCCCTTTCTTTTTCTTCTAGCTTTTCTTTTTTCCCATTGTGATGTCTATTGTCATTGTTGTTCATAAGTTGCTAACTTGTGTTTGAAGTTTTGAGACCCCATTGACTGTAGCCTGCCAGGATCCTCTGTCCATGGGGTTTCCAAGGCAAGAATACTGGAGTGGGTTGCCATTTCCTTCTCCAGGGGATCTTCCTGACCTAGGAATCAAACCTGCATTTCCTGCATCAGCAGGCAGATTCTTTACCACCAGAGAAGCCTATGGTATCTATTACCATTATGTTTATTTTGTTTTTTTAATGATCTGTTTTCCCCTCTAGAATGTGAGCTCTATTAAAGCAGGAACTTTGGTTTGTTCACAGCCCCTAAATCAAGTGCCTGGCACATGGCAGACATTCAGTGAATATTTGTTGTCCAGCTAGTAAGTATCAGAGTTTCAAACCTAAGTCAGGCTGCCCTTAATATCTCCTGCTTGTCTACCGCACTAGTCTGCATCCCATATCAGGAACGATACAAAACCATTAAAATATACATCGATTCTGATACTTGTCTTTAAACTAGAAATTTTATGCATATTAGGATTGATTTGCTGTTCAGCATAATTTAACAAATATTTACTGTACACCACACATACATGCTCTTAAATAAGAAACAATGACCAACCCACTAAAATAGGTAGAAATTTACCTAAGAATCTAGAAGCCCGAGAAAGGTAAATATTTGTACTTATGGATCTCTAAGTTCAGAACTATTACGTGCAACTAAAACTAATACAATGGTATATGTAAATTATATCTCAATTTTTTAATGCCATTTAAAAAAAATCTCGAGTTATTAGGTCTATTTTTTGTATCAGACTAGAACACTTGGTCATCCCTGAAACTTTCTTTCCCCATCTTTCTCATTCTCTGTCCACTCATTTACTTAAGCCAAATTTCTAGACACTTTTCTGGATTGTTCTTTCTCCCTTCCTTCACATCTAGTTCATTTGCAAAGATTGTAAACTTTACCAACAAAACTTATCCTGAGACCATTTTCTTCTCATCAGCTTTACCTCTATAAAACCTAGGCCAAGGACAACTCCACCTGCCAAACTACCAGCGGGATTTCCTAAGTGCTTTCCTCATCTTCCCATTTTCCATTGAGAAGCCAGAGTGATCTTATAAAAATGTAAATTACTTGTCACTTCCCTGCCTAAAAGCTTCAGTGGTTTCCTTTTGTTATTCCTCTGTAAGTTATTTCTTTTAGAAAAACATCCAAACCCTACCCTAGCTGACAACCCCTACTTAATTTGGTCCTGATCACCAGTCCAATCTTCTCTCTTAGCATTTTCCCCATTACTCGTACACTCAAGTCTCTTTGGCCTTTCATTTCTAGGAGGACAATGAACCCCTCCTTGCCCCAGAATATTTGTACTAGCAACTCCTTGTCATTTAGATCACAGTTTAAATTTCACCACCCCAGAGAGGCCTTCCCTAACTTCATTTCAATTAGTCCCCTCTCCTCCATTCACCCTTTGTTCTGTCAGAGAGTGAATTGCATTCACTTATTGTGCATGGCACAGTCACCATCTAATATTTTCCCTCTCTGTTTATTGTCTGTCTCTTTCCAATAGAATGTAAACTTGATGAAGGCTGAGACTTTGCTTTATCAGCAGGGTTTATATCAGAGCCTAACACATCGTGGGCACTCAAACACTTATGAATGGGTAAATCTTTGTCTGAATTTTGATAGCTTATGTAAGATCACAGTAGTTTCTACCACAGCTTTAGTAACTCTGTGACATCTGTGTTCTCATTGCTTCAACGCACAAAAGGAGCAGTATGCCAGGAGAAGGATTCAACTTCCTCCTATATCTTGGCAACCACTTGGTCAAGCTCTGGACTCAGTTCAGTAGTTCAAAACCATGAGATTAAGAGGGGAAAGACAGGCAGAAATGAACACTCCCCAATTGATCAATTGTCATTTCTCACTTAAAATTTTGAGAGGGAGAGAAAGAAAACAGTTCTTAAAATCAAACACTTTTGGAGCTGCAAGTGTTAGAGAAAGTTGATGTCGACAGAAAAAAAATGTTCAATTGGGGAGGAAAACTAATTCACAAGGAGAAAAGAGAAAGGGGTCACGCCATGCTGATCGTTGCCTGTTGGAGTGTTCAGGGTTAGGCTTGGGTACCACATCTTGATTTGTAGGTAAACACGAAGGAGGAGAGGGTGAGGTGGGGTAGGGTCAGAGAAAGGGAGGAGACGGACACCAGCTCGAGAGACGCGAAAGAAGCTAGAAGGAAAGGAGAGCGGAGCTGAGCATATCATATACAAAAGCAGCCTCGGATCTTGCCGGAGCTGCAAGCGTTAAAAGGAGGCGGGGAGTGACGCGGTTTGCGTCTGGAGCGGCTCCTCGGAGTCCACAGCATCCACCGCCGGAGCCTCGCCTTCCTTTCTCCCTCTGCAGACACATCGAGAGACAAAAAGAGAGGCGACCCCTGGGCCAGCGCGAGGGACCCGCCCGCGCCATGACCGAGACCACCAAGACGCACGTTATCTTGCTCGCCTGCGGCAGCTTCAATCCCATCACCAAAGGGCACATTCAGATGTTCGGTGAGTCCTCCCGCCCACCCCCGGAGACTGCTTCCGCCTCTCTCCTTTCCCCGGCACCTGTGTTTTCCAGGGCGTGTGACGGTTTGGCAACTGCCCATCCGGAGGGCTGTGCTGGCTGATCCAGCTGGTGGGAGGTCAGCCCCTCTATCCTGGGCTCCCGGCAGGGGATGCCAGCTGCTCTTTCGAGGCATCACTCGCTCGGGCCAGACCCGGCTTGCTGGGGGGCCATGGGGTGGGGGAGGGGAGGGGCTGGAGACGAGTGTTGTTATGGGTTGGGTGGGAGGTCGAGGTTTGAGGGCTGGGGTGCGGTGGTTGGTTTGGCGACTTGGCCGGTGAGGATCCGGATGGGGGAAGAGGCTGAGGCGCGGAGAAGGGAGAAGGGGGTGGGAGATAACGTGCAATTTGTTTAGGTTGGGCTGAAAGCTCGAAGGAGTTAATGATGTATAGGCTTCGGAGACACAAACACACACACCACACACCAGGAACTGGCCTGGGCTCAAGGAGATTCGTTTATGGTTTGGCTGATGGTTTGGGGGGCGGCCCGGGGCAAATGTCTGAGGGTTGTGGACCGTGTATTGCCCGCGCGAGGCGGATGGCTTAGTGAATGTGGAGGTGGGGGACAGGGGGCGGGGGCCTGGGCTCCGCTGCCGGGACCAGTCGCCTAGGAAGGGGAGGAGGCGGGGCGGTCGCTGCGGGCGGCCCTCTGCGAGCTGGTGTTGAAGGATGGGGCCCAAGTTGGCTGAGTCTCTGCCCAGGGCGGTGATGGCACCCGCAAGGCTTGCGGCGTGCGAGTGTGTGTATGAGTGTGTGTGTGTGTGTGTGTGTGTGTGCGTGTGTGTGTGTGTGTGTGTGCGTGTGCGTGTGTGTGTGTGTGTGTTGTGTATGTTGGGGCGGGGAGAGAGGGCGTCCTCGCGCGTTTTTTTTTTTTTTTTCTAGAGGCTTTGGGGCGGAGAGACGGACCGAGCCGGGGCTCCTGGCTGCTGGGTTGGGATTCAGAAGTGGCGAGGGAAAGGTGATCCTTGCCCGGGGGTGGTCTCGGGTCACGGATGCTGCTCCGGTGCTGGTGCCGGAGGACCCGAAGGTGCGGGGGCGTGCGCGTTTAGACTCCGAGGAAGGGACGCGGAGGTCACTGTAGAAGCAAGGATTGAGAAGTTAGAAGTTGGGGTGCTTTTTTTCTGGCACTGAGGGAAAAGAGGAAAGCGAGTGGGCCGGGGGTGGATGAGTGGAGGACTGGAGGCCTCAACCCGGCGGGCCAGCGAGGCGCTGTCCGGAGACGGTGGTGCTGAAACGCAGGGTGCGCCGGACCTGCCCGCCGGCACACGTGTTTATCCCGAGCCTGAGGAATGCGTGGGCCCTCCTAAGGGCCGTTTAATGAAAGCTACGATGTATCGGTAAAGACAGGGCAAGGTGGCTTCGAAGAAAAATATTTCTCTTAAACCTAACAAATGAGTTGAACTAGGCACCCTTAATAAAAACCTCATGAAAAGAGTATACTTTGAGCAGAGCGTGCATCGGGTAGGCACGTTCACAGGATCCAAGGAGGGAGACTGAGGTAGCCATCCCTTCCTCACCGCGGTACCTTCACTTTTAAAAGCGTTGGGCCAGGAGCTGGTGGTGCCAGCTTACCTATGAAAGACTGTTGTTCAAGCATGAGGGTAGAGCAGAGCATGTCATCAGCCTTCTTAGTATCAGTGCCCTGGGAACACTCTCTTTTCACCTGCTTTTGGTTTTGGTGTCTTCACCGCTGTCCTTCTCTGTGAGTCTTTCCTCTAGCCATTTTATGTTGCTATACTTTATTTCCGTCAGTTACCCGGAGAGGGAGGGACTTTCCTGTGGAATTCCGTGGCTCTAGAAATCTTTAGTGGGCCAGCAGGTACTCTCCCTTTCTTCCTGGAGCCAAGGATGTACTTAATTCCACTTGTTTTGTATTGCAAGAGGGGCAGATTTAGATTGAGAACAAAGGATTTTGCCTTGAGGTTTTGTTAAGTTGCTGCTGATCTGCCAATTCTCCATAACTTTAGAGGAGAGAATATAAGGAAATAAAAATGGATTACACAAGAGAGGTTTAGACTTTTTAACAGTAGTGATTTTTGCTTGCCAGTGGGACTGAGGAAGAGGAGAGAATATCTGTCAACAAAGCCTTTTGAGTGTCCATTATGTGTAGTCCAGAGAGCAACATGAAAGAGGATATGGTGTGCCCACTGTGGCTTTAAGGAGCTTATAACCTAATGAAGGATTTAGCACATATACATTGAAAAGGGAAAAAGAACCCAAAGTACATATTAAGCTATTTTTTGTAGACTCTCTTATGGGAATCTTTGAGCTAGTGATAAGTTTTCTTAATTTATTTTTGTAAAGCAGCTTCTGATTTACAAAGCATTTTCATTGTGTATGTCTCTTATTCCTAATAAGAAGCTTATAAGAAAGGCATCATTATCTCCATTTTACAAACAAGAAACTGATGTTCAGAGGCCAAGTGGCTTTCTTAAGTAGCTTAAGTGACATGGAGAGTGGGTGGCAGAAATGAGACTTGAACCCCACATTTCAGCTTCCTCTTGAATAGGCCTTCTCACTGTACCAAAAGCAGAAAGAAGTGCTCACTAATCTTCTGACTGTATAATTCCATGAACTCTATTTTCTTCAAGCATATACTAACAGATTAGAATTAAATTTTCCATCAGCTAAGTAAGTTTCCTAAATATGCATTTCCTTAAGAGCTCTTCTCCATTTCTAAAGAAACCAATCATTCATAATCTATTTTCTCTTTTTAAATGACTTTAAAAATTTTCCCCCCAACAATACAGAATTAATTAATGCAATAAAATGATCAAACTTTTTAAAGATTCTTGAAATTAGTAATAGAAAAACCTTTAAAAGACCCAAACAAGGACTTCCCTGGTAGTCCAGTGACTAAGACCCTGCCATCCCAATGCAGGGAGCCTGGATTCCATCCCTGGTTAGAGAACTAGATCCCATGTACTACAGCTGAGTCCACATGCTGCAACTAAAAGAACCTGCATGCCCCAGTGAAGATCAAAAATCCCACATGCTGCAAATAAGAACTGCCGCAGTCAAACAAAAAAAGATTTCCCCATGGCTCAGTGGTTAAAAAAAAATCCACCTGCAGTACACGAGACGTGGCAGGAGCCTCAAAAGGAGCCGCAGGTTCGATCCCTGGGTCAGGATGATCCCTTGGAGGAGGGCATGGCAACCCACTCCAGTATTCTTGCTGGGAAATCCATGGACAGAGGGCTACAGTCTGTGGGGTTGCAAAAGAATCGAATATGGCTGAGAGACTAAACAACAAACAGCAAAAAATAAATTTAATTAAAGACCCACATAGGACTTTGAAATTAGACACCTTTAATAGAACTCCTATATTTTGAAATACAGTTGCTCACCAAAGAAAAAAGAGACTGTAAACAGCAACAAAAAAGTGACATTCAGAACTAAAAACTCACTCTTCATCTCTGTAAAGTAGTACTTGTACAGTTCTCAATATTTGTAAAATATTTCAAAATGAACTTGTCCTTTGATTCTGTAAGGGGAATTGATATTATTCTTGTTTATGACTATGGAAACATGTAAGAAAAGATCAGTATTTGTGATAGAGATATTTGACACGCATATACTTAACTATAACTAAAATGCTTTCAGGGATGAATAAAAGTTTTTGGCAGAGTAGACCCATAAACCAATGGTGTCTTATTTCATGTCTGCCTTATTACATACAAAAGTAACATGAGGCTAGAAAGTCTCTCTTTTTCTTTTTAAACTGTAAACTCTTAGTTATTAAGCATGAGAGATTATATTTCAGTAAAACTTTCTTTGCATTTGTGTTGCCATGTTTGTCAATAAATATGACAGTGGGAGAGATCTCTGGGTCAGGAAGATTCTCTGGAGGAGACAACAGCAACCCACTCCAGTATTCTTGCCTGGAGAATCCCCATGGACAGAGGAGCCTGGCAGCCTATGGTCCATGGGGGTCGCAAAGAGTCAGACATGACTGAAGCAACTTGGCACGCATGCATGCATGCTAGTGGGAGATCAGATAGTACGTTTAAACAGAAAAGTAAAAAAGGATTGATCAGATTAACTTCCATGAAAAGTAAAGGAATTGAGGGACTTGATCACAGAAGAAATGTGTCCTGTTTATTTGATGAGTGCAAAGTAACTGGATTTTCCAGGTTTTCTGCTTGAAAATATTTTTGAATTGAACAGTTGGGTTTTTTGAAAAGAGACATAATCCAATTCTGTTTCTCTTGAAAGCTAATGAAGACAGCTTTCTACTTGCTGTGAAATTGGAATTGCAGCCCCTATTGCTACAGCTAGCATCATAAGAAAAATAAATTTGAGTTGCTACCAATATATAGAGAACAGTCTACAATCAAGAAATTGTTTAGTGTGTTTGAAATGAATATTTTAAAAAAACTCATTAAGCAGTGTGGCTCATTAAGCGGTGCTTTTGCACCACTATTTGATACCACCCTGTAAGTTAAACTGGATAGTGTTATCATCACTCCTTTATAAACAGCAAAGGAGAGGAACAGGTGTAGGTCATTTGTTCACAGTCATAAAGCAAAAGTCAAATAGAATCAAGTTCCTGATATACAGACTCTGTATCTCACCAAAGATGCTTTTTTATTCCCTTTAGTTGCAACAGCATTTATGAAAAGAGGAGCCATTGAACTTAGTTATCAACAAAGGGTAATGAGAACTTTATAAATTGTTTTCCTTTGCAACACAAACCACCAACAAAAAACATTCAATAAAGATATCTGTTCTCAGCATCTTGTGCTTATAATAAGGAAAAAATGAAAGTGGAAGTCTCTCAGTCATGTTCGACTCTTTGCAACGCCATGAACTGTAGTCTGCCAGGCTCCAGGCTCCTCTGTCCATGGAATTCTCCAAGCCAGGATACTGGAGTGGGTAGCTGTTTCCTTCTCCAAGGAATCTTCTCAACCCACGTCTCCCACATTGCAGGTGGATTCTTTACCATCTGAGCCACCAGGAAAGTCTTATACTGAGAACAAGTTACTTCTTTTTTCAGTATTTGTGTATTGTCCATTTAACTTTGTGGCTGGAACATTTCTTCCACCACTTCTCCTCCTTCTTGACTCTTCTTTTACCACAACTAGTTCCTACTCATCCTTCAGATTTTAGCTTCAACAGAACTTCCTCAGGGAACCTCCACTGACTCCTGTATTAAGTATGGTTACCTGACGTTTGATCCTGCATAACTTTTTATTTTCTATGTCATAACTCCAATCTCGTTCTTTGTTTCATGACTATTTCCCATACTGAGACAGAAACTATGCTTGGTTTAACTATTGATTTACTTACTAGTACCTAACATGGAATAGGCTCCCCACCAACCAGTCCATCCTAAAGGAGATCAGTCCTGGGTGTTCATTGGAAGGACTGATGCTGAAGCTGAAACTCCAATACTTTGGCCACCTCATGTGAAGAGTTGACTCATTGGAAAAGACCCTGATGCGGGGAGGGATTGGGGGCAGGAGGAGAAGGGGACAACAGAGGATGAGATGGCTGGATGGCATCACCTACTCGATGGTCATGAGTTTGAGTAAACTCCGGGAGTTGGTGATAGACAGGGAGGCCTGGCATGCTACGATTCATGGGGTCGAAAGAGTCGGGAACACGACTGAGTGACTGAATTGAACTGAACTGAACTGAAGAGATAAGACTGGAAAGTTAGGTGGAATTCTGATCAATCATGAAGATTTTAAGTCCTATTAAAGAATTTAGAGTTTATGCCAATGCCAATGACAAATATTGCATTTTTTAAGAAAAAGGATGTTATAATCATATTCATGAAATTGTGATTTAATTGAATTTTGAATATAAATTGGTGAAGGGAAAGGAGATGTGGTAACCAGCTAGGAACCTATTTCAGCAGTACAGAGTTCAAGTCAGAAAAGACTATTACCTTACCCAGGTTGGTGGCATTTGGGATGGAGAGTGAGTGTGTATTTAAAAATATTTAGAAGGTAAAAGATCCTTATTTTGTGATTTGATGGGTGGGTGATGGCAAAATAGTCTAGTGTAATTGGCAGGTTTCCATCCAAGGTGGATGAATAAAGAACACTGGAAAAGAAGCAGGTTTGGGTTTGGTGAGTAAAGTGAAGATTCATATTTCCTACTGTAAAATTTTGGGAATATGCATTCTAACCAAGTATTAATACTAATGCCAAAGAAAGTGAAAGTCACTCAGTAATGTCTGACCCTTTGCAACCCTGTGAACTGTAGCCTGCCAACCTCCTCTGTCCTTGGGATCTCCAGGCAAGAATACTGGACTGGGTTGCCATTCCCTTCTCCAGGGGGTCTTCCTAACCCACAGATTGAGCCTGGGTCTCCTGCCTCGTTGGCAGATTTCTTTACTGTCTGAGCCACCAGGGAAGCCTAATGCAAAAGGAGATACCTAAATTCAAAGGTTCTTTGTAGCCTGGGACAGCTGAAACTTCAAATGAAAACTCCCAGTAGGTTCCATTTGGATTATTCAAAGCTCTTCATTCAAGAAATGTATTGAAATTCATTAACATTATGGAAATAAAAAGATAGAGTTTGCTAGCTTTTTTATAACCCTAAAGTTGACTCTTTTGTAATGTTGAGGCTGTGAAACTGAAAACAGTTGATGCAGTTCAAAAGGCCATTCCAAAACTTGCCCATCACTGTGATGAGAGCTGTAATGATATAATATAAGGCTGACCAAAAATCTCATTCAGGTTTTTTCATACAATGTTACAAAAAACCCAAGCAAACTTTTTGGCCTACCTAATACATTTAGGTGGATGATTGGAAATTCTAATTCACTGATAAGTTGAAGGTTCAATAATGGAAACTCATGCATCACTCATGGTAGTTTCATTGGCAAGGGCTGTGCCTGCTCATGACGTGAGAATAGTGGCTGAAAAAAAAAATGTAGATATTTTTGCCTACATGAACAGGTTTACTTTCTCCTGCTGAACTGATTGACTGAACCCCGAGTGGACATAATTATGCTAATTATGATAGGCAACTCTCCCATCTAGAACACATCTCAAACCAAGGAACAGGATATAACCCAGAAGGCTGATGTGCTAAAAATTTTGAAATGAAGAAATATTAATTTTAAGTTTCTCTTTTCATTTTCCTTGACCTTATTCTACATATCCAAATGATTATGCTTAGAACCATCAGAGTTAAGAGGTTTCTATGGCTTTTAGTTTGCATTACTGCTTAGTAGGAACATCCTTTAAAATGTTGCAAGTCTCAAGAGAAACACTTTGACACAAATTTCCAATTTTAGACCAAGTCAAATGAACAGCCTAAAGTGCTGAGGCTCAACTGGAAACATAACCTGTCAACCTTCAAGTCTGGATCTCCCTTGGCTTCAGAAAGATCCTCAGACATGAGAGGAAAACGCACAACTAGGTGGATAACCTCTACTTTCTGTGACTTTTCTGTTGATAGGCGGTAATCGTGAAAGTAAACTATGCATGACCGGGAAAGAGGATGAAAACCCCATTTTGCAAGTGTTTCTTTAAAAAGAGTCAAATCTAAATCTTATAATATCATTGTCCTCTTAGCTACTAATACAGTATTGTAGGTGTAGTGGGTACTTAATCAATATTTAATGATACTATGAAATACACACTTTCTAGTAGAGTTCTCGTTCATTTTTAAAGTGTTCAAATCATCCTGAATTGCTCAAGAAAGATTCTAAAGGAACAAAGGAATGCATTAATTTTTTTCTTTAATTTTTGGTCAGACCCCACGGCATGTGGAACCTTACTTCCCTAACCAGGGATCAAACCCACACTCCCTGCATTAAAAGGTGGAGTCTTAACCACTGGACCGCTGGGGAACTCCCTAAATATTTTTTCTTAACACTGGTTTAAAAAAAATAATCAGCACACCAAATTTGGGTTAAACAAAGGCATTTAAAATAATTTTTAAGGATCTGATGTAACAAACTAAGAACTGGGATATAGGAATGCATTTTATAGAGAGTTATACAACTTTATGGATATGTGTTCCCTATCTCAATATATGTGAATGCAGCGTCCGTTTACAAAGAATGCAATTTTCCATTGCCATAGGTTTTCCAATTATAAGCATCCAAATGCGTGGATCACATTTGCTTTTTTTTTAAAAAAAAATGCAGTTTGGCAGATAGCCTCAGAAATATTTTAGACTAGAAAAGATGTTCAATGGCTTACATGGTATGACTAAGGCCATCTTCCTGGCATTGGCTCCCTCCTCCTTTTGTGCAGTATCTCAATGATCTATGAACTCTGCAGCAAAGCCAAATATTATAAAGACTACCAGCATCATCGTCTTCCCCATGATCATTTTAATAATGGAGTTAACTTTATTTGGCCTCTTTGAAACTCCAATACTTTGGTCACCTCATGCAAAGAGTTGACTCATTGGAAAAGCCCCTGATGCTGGGAGGGATTGGGGGCAGGAGGAGAAGGGGACGACAGAGGATGACATGGCTGGATGGCATCACCGACTCGATGGGCATGTGTTTGAGTGAACTCCGGGAGTTGGTGATGGACAGGGAGGCCTGGCGTGCTGCGATTCATGGGTCGCAAAGAGTCGGACACGACTGAGCAACTGAACTGAACTGAACTGAAACTCTACTACCTTTAAACTGTTTTCCACTAATCTATGGCATAATTCTCTTTTGTTCTGAACAAGTGAGCCAACCAGGAAAATTCTTGTAATTTTGGTGATAAGGGAGTAAGAGGAAAAGGTAGAAAAGGAGCAAGACTCAGAGGCTAACCCAGAAAGTGGTAACAGCTTTTTCTGCTCTTTCTCCTTCATCAGGTTGCCTCCACATGGGTAACTATGCTCAGAAATATTGACCTCATTTAATATTTACCAGGCAGTAGGAAAGTGAGTAAAATCTAGCCCCTAGATAAGACTAAATGCTTATAGCTTTTCTCTATCCTTGGCCCAGTATTAAATTCTCAACAAAATAGCTGAGTGATCCTTGTAAAATGTAAGTCAGATGTAAGTCAGATCATATTGCTCCTCTGCTGAAAACCCTCCAACGGTTCCCTGTTTCGTTCGGGGTCAAAGTCATTTTAATGATCTACAAAGGCTTCTGAGACTTGCCACCTTTCCCCCTCGTCTTCCTACATCAACACATCTCTTTGCCATCTCACTTTTAGCCAACCTCACTGACCTCTTGTTTTATCCTTAGAGCCTCACTGAATGTTCTCATTGCCTAGAATGCCCTTCCCTCATATACCCCCATGTCTATTTCACTCTCTAAGTCTTTGTCCAAATGCAACCTCTCAATGTCTGCTTGACAGGTCCTGCTTCCCTGATCACATAATTTAAAATCACAGCTCATACACTCCCAATCCCCTTTATCATACTCTACTTATATCTTTTTCTCTTATCCCCTTTTAACAAAGACGAAGTGAAGTGAAATGAAAGTCACTCAGTCGTGTCCAACTCTTTGTGGCCCCATGGACTGTATAGTTCATGGAATTCTCCAGACCAGAATACTGTAGCGGGTAGCCTTTCCTTTCTCCAGGGTATCTTCCCAACCCAGGGATCAAACCCAGGTCTCCCGCATCGCAGGCAGATTCTTTACCAGCTGAGCCACAGGGAAGCCCAAGAGTACTGGAGGGGGTAACCTATTCCTTCTCCAGTGGATCTTTCCGACCCAAGAATCAAACCAGGGTCTCCTGCTTTGCAGGCAGATTCTTTACCAACTGAGCTACCAGGGAAGCCCTGATAGCTTTAACAAAGATAGATGTTATCTTTCACCCTTTATTGTTTAATGTCTGTATCCCCAGCTAGCATGCGAGCTCTTCAAATGTAGGGAATCTTCATTTACTCTTCTCACTCATATATCTCAGGCTCCTCGAAGACTGCCTAGCCATAATGCTCAATAAATGTCTGTTGAATGAGTGAAAGAATGAAATGTTAGAATTACCTACCATCCCAACCTCAGTTCTAGATTATTTCTGTGGCAGAGAGGATAAAGTCTTTATGAGGGATCGGTAAGCTTTGATTCATTCAACAAATGATTATTGAGTTATGAATATGTCTCAGGCACTGTGCTAGGCCTCGGTTAAAGGCATTCCTTCTTATGCCTCAGGGAGACCATCTTCTGTAGAGAAGATAAGCTATACATAGCCGTTCAAGTCAAAGTGCCTTAAAAGAGGGGAGAATGACGTAAAGTGGGAACACAGAGGGTAAAGTGATCCCTGCAGGTATGGTGAGAGGATCATCAGGGCAGGTGTAGTGATAGTGAACTTGCAGGTGGGAGTTGTCCAATGGACAGGATGGAGAATGGCATTCTGGGCCAAGAGCTAGTATGTGAAAAGGCCCCAAATAGCATCACACATGAAGGGAACTCCAGAGAGCTTGCTAGGTGACTGGAGTGAGGGTGGGGACAGGAAAGGGCAGGAGAAGAGAGAGCCAGAAAACAGGTCTGGGCAGGGGTAGGGGGTGGACACCAAAGAGTTTAGATGTTACCCAGGCAGAGGAGTGTATTGCAGATGTGGGACCTACCTCCCGAATGTCAATGTTGTCTTTATTAGGATTCTGACATCATGATTTTATCTAAACGTTTTTTCCTTATCACTCTTCTAAATATGGAAGGGGAATTCCCTGGTGGGCCAGTGGTTAGGATCCTGTGCCCTCCCTGTTTAGGGCCTGGGTTCAATCCCTGGTTGGAGAACTAAAATCCCAAAAGCCACATGGAGTAGGCAAAAAATTAAGAAGTTAAAAAAGTATGGAGTACTTCTTCCCCCAAGATTGAAAAAATTTATTTACTTTTTAATTTTTGTTTTCTGAAATGGAACCATTGTCCATTCTACTGAGGAATAAATAGGTGGGAAATTATACTGCTGTACAACGCACCTAAGCAGATAAACAATCAAGCAGTCACTTCTCTGATAGAAGCTGCTCTCACCTGGGTTCTAAAGGCGACCCTTCTTCACTTCAGTGGGGTGGTCCCCTCACTGCTGTTGTGTTTTCAGGTTTGGTGACCTCCGTTCACCCCAGTGTGATCTTCCGTGATTTTGTAGTATTTGGATCATGTGCCTGCTCTCTTTTTCTCTAGGCTTAATTGTCTGAAGAGTGAGGACCATTAGTGATCTTTTTCTTTGACACTGGTTGTCTGCTGTAATGCCTTCAGGAGGTCTTGAATAAGTATACGGTATATCTGTTCTTGCTCAAAGCTATGGGTTTTTGTGACTTTTAAATTTATTATTATATGATTTTAAAGCCCAAATAAGTGACATTCCAGTGTGTGTATGTGTGTGTGTTGGGGGGCGCGGTGAGTGTTGGGTTTCCCATTGCTTTATTCATGAATATTTTTCCAAGCCTTCATCTTGGTACCCACAGAGGGATCCTCATTCCACAAAGATTAAATTACATCAATAATTATTTACATCTTTTTTGAGACATTTATGTGCCGATAAATACTTAGCAGCATGTGGCTTATCAGAAGAACTACAATATCTTTAAAATAAGACAACTTTTTTTTTTCAACTTAGAGACTGTCACCCATTACAAATTAAAATTAAGAAAGACAGTAAAGTATTATATATATAAATTTAAGACATAATTGCCTCATTTACCATGAACCAATCTTGCTAAGCACAGTTTAAAAATTATTTACTTGTTATGCCCCAGGGAATCAAAGTTTATAGATAATACATGATTTTCCCACGCTGTGAATCACGTGGATAAAGAGTGGATAAATGTCTCTGTTTTTCCTATTGCTTCATTATTTCTCTGTATATGGAACATAATAAACTGAATTGCTGTTGATTTTAGAATATACTTAGTCTCCTTTAACCTTTGTTTTATCATCTGCGAATAGGGTAATTGATATAAGTCAGGGGTCAGCAAAACTCCAGCCTGCCAGACAAATGTAGCATTCAAGCTAACAATAGCTATTACATTTTTAAATGTTGGAGAAAACATAAAAGAAGAAGGATACTTGAAGCACATGAAAGTTTTCTGAAATTTAAATATGAGTATTCATAAATAAAGTGGGGTTTGGGGGGATTTTAACATATTTACTTTTAATTGAAAGATAATTGCTTTGGAATATTGTGTTAGTTTCTGCCATACAAACAACATGAATTAGTCATAGGTATACATGTGTCCCCTCCCTCTTGAAACTCCCTCCCACCACCCAAAGTCAAAGTGAAGTCACACAGTTGTGTCCGACTCTTTGTGACCCATGGACTATAGCCCACCAGGCTTCTCCTTCCAGGCAAGAGGACTGGAGTGGGTTGCCATTTCCTTCTCCAGGGGATCTTCCCAACCCGGGGATCAAACCCTGGCCTGCCGCATTGCAGGCAGATGCTTTACCCTCTGTGCCACCAGGGAATTGCACCTCCCACCCCATCCCATCTCTCTAGGTTGTCACAGAGCATCAGTTTAAGCTTCCTGAGTTATACGGCAAATTCCCACCGGCTGTTTCTTTTACATATGGTAATGTGTATGTGTCCATGCTACTTTCTCCATTCATCCCACCCTACTCCTTCATGTGACTATTGTCTCTGCTTATTTTCATATGGCAACAGTAGAGTTGAGTAGTTGTGATGGAAACTGTTTAGACTGCAAAGCCTAAAATATTTACTACTCTATGACTGTTTACAGAAGAAGTTTGCCTATCCCTGATATAACCTACCTCTGGGGCTTGGAATGGGGAGTGAATTTGAAGGGTTCTAAAAATATAAAGTACAGTTGAAGTTCATTACCCAGTGGAACTCTTTAATGAACAATTTTCAGTCTAAACTAAATCTCTGGAAGGACTCATTTAAGCAGCAAATGTAGTTTCAATTTCATAATTGTAATTTTTCTGGCCGACTGAGTAAATGACTGTGTTCACAATGGGGATGATTTTCTGGTGTTTGGTTTACATTGGGCATTGATTAGCCCCTCTGGCTAATGTTGGACGTTTATCTGCTGCTGAACACTTGATGTACTTTCCCAGAACATCCTTTTCCTGATTCACAGCTACTTCCTTCTTTCAATCTAATATTTTATATACTTTATATTTGAGGATTTTAAAAGCATAGCACGTCAGTTGCACTGGTCTTTTCCAGGCTGTCTTGCAGTCACATCTCGGTTTTCTGCAGGATCTCACCTCTTTCTGAACTCTGCTCACACTTGGTTTGTGCCTCAGTTATAGCACTTAGCACATTGTGCTGTGGGTTGTAGCTATTTCAGTCCGTGTTTCATATTCTCTATCAGAGTTAGGCTCTTGCCTATGTCATAGGGCTTTTTGTATCTCCTAAAGTGCTCTAGGCAAATGGAAGGTGCTATAAATATTTAGCAAATGAATGAATGATTGAATGGTTGGCAATATTCAGAATCTCAAATTTTAGGCAAAATAGGTGATTAGGAATCAGACAAGAATTTGGAAATCAGGAAACACAGGAAAACAGAAATTCATGTCTGCCAGAGTCAGAAAACAGGAGAAACAGCAAACATTTAGTGACTTCAAAACTGAGATGAATTGTTGCCTCAAGGTAAGAAGGCTCATGTGTCATGGAGGGGAACCCTATCCGTGAGTATAGCCTTTCCAGGCACTCACAAGGGAACCTGCAAGTCATGTTTGGGAGCTATTAAGTTTGTGACTTGGCAAGAATGGAAAATGTGGGGTCAAGGATGAAGGTGAGCCCTCAAACTATTCACTGGATGCTACAGTCAGATGCTTGGGTACATCCAGCAATGGTTTCTCAGTGAGGCAGAAATAGGCTGTGGGATGAGGGAGGAGTTAAATTTTATTTAGTCATGGTTTGAAAAGGGTTTTATATACATGGCACTTGACACAGGGGAGCTTTGTACATTATTTACTTTAGTTCAGATAAGCAAAATGAACAAAAAACTTTGGTTTGTCAATTGTAAGATTTTGCTTCAGAAATCACAGAATCTCCATTCAGAGAAGATTTCAAAAACCACTCACCCAGTCCCAAAATCCCTTTTAAAACATCTTCACAAGTATTTGTCCAGACTTTGGCTTAAGATCTTCCAGGGCCAGGGAAAGCTCTCTTTTTGGAGGCAACCAAACAGCTCTTGGCACGGTTTTACTTTTTTCAAGATTATTCCTTCTATTGGGCCAACATTGACCTTCCTGAGACTTTCACATGTTGGCTCTAGTTCTTTTCCTTGAGATTCATGAAACAGGTCTAATCTGTCTTGCTCTGCTTGTGAGACATTCAGATAGCTGAAGATAGTTACTCTGCCCTCCTCACTAGTCTTCTCCTTAGGCTAACAGGTTCCTTCAGCTGAACATCAGTTACTGTTTCTAGTTTTTATAACGTTCTGGTTCATCCTCTTTGAACATGTCTTCATTGCCTACATCCCTCTTTAAATGTCTTGCCAGCTTGTGATACAGCCTTCCGATGCAGTGAGCTCTCTTTCCTATGATTGAATGTAGCCTATGGGATGTTCCCCTTATTGGTGGCACTGTGTCTCTCTAATGGAATCAGGTAAGACAAGTTATGGTTAGTTTCATGCTGAAATGTCCCAATACTCTGAATAATCAGTTTGATGAACAAAATTATTTAGTGCAGTTAGTTCAATTTATTTAAAAATGTGGCTGGTAAAACACAACTGATTAGTACAGCAACAAGATGGGTATCTTCTGGAACTTCGTAGGTCAGTGCACATTCCTGGTTGTGTGAGATGTCAGCCACACACTGGGAGTCACATGTTCCTTTCAGGATAAGGAAGAAATTTCTCAGGTTCCAGGACAGGGCTGACACTGAAAGTGAAAGTGAAGTCACCCAGTCGAGTCCGACTCTCTGCGACCCCATGGACTGCAGCCCACCAGGCTCCTCCGTCCATGGGATTCTCCAGGCAAGAGTACCGGAGTGGGTTTCCATTTCCTTCTCCAAGATAATTGCTTTGCAGTATTGTGTTGGTTTCTGCCATACAAACAACATGACTCAGTCATAGGTGTACATATGTCCCCTCCCTCTTGAAACTCCCTCCACCTCCCAAAGTCAGTCAAAGTGAAGTCGCTCAGTCATGTCCGATTCTTTGCGACCCCATGGACTGTAGCCCACCAGGCTCCTCCATTCATGGAATTTTCTAGGCAAGAGTACTGGAGTGGATTGCCATTTCCTTCTCCAGGGGATCTTCCCAACCCGGGTATCGAACCCAGGTCTCCCGCATTGCATGCAGATGCTTTACCATCTGAGCCAGCAGGAATCCCCGGCTGACAATAGACATCTCTAAATTGCTGATGTGTCAACTTTATTTATTTATTTGGCTGCACCGGGTCTTAGTTGCAAAATGTGAGATCTGTGTTGGGAGCTTGGAGACTTAGCCACTGATGGTCAGGGAAGTCCCAAGTTTCTTAGTATTTCATTGTAAGGGCTATTGCTTACTTTTTCAGTGGATTCTGTCGAGAGCTCCAAATCAGCTCTTGTCCACGTTTCACAGTCCTGGTTTGGGGACTGGACTCTAACTCTTTCCCTGTCTTGTCCGGCCGCCCTCCTCATGATTGTGTCACTGGCACTCCCCTGTTCCCAGTGCTCCCATGAGAGTGGAAAAATATTCTGGTTCCCTGCAGTGGTGACTTTGTCCCAACAGAGGTGGGCAGCGACACATTTAAATTGGGCAGATGGAATCTTAGAAATATGTATATATAACAAATAAGTCACTTTCCTTATGGAAATTTCCAAATATGCCAGAGTAAACAGCGCATGGGCTTAGCTGCTTCAAGACATGTAGGATCTCGCCAGACCAGCGATTGAACCTGTGTCCTCTGCCTTGGCAGGCAGATTCCTATCCACTGAGCCCCCAGGGAAGCCCCCAAAGTACTTGTCACCCAACTTCAATAATTACAGATTCATTGACAGTCTTGATTCATTAATACTCCTACCTCTACCCCTGCCCTATATTCTTTTGAAGCAAATCCCAGACATCTATTGTTTCAAGGTGAGGTCCTTTCAACTAACACATAATTACTTCTCTGTCTATATGACCTCCGTGTGCAGACTGGCTCTTTCTCCTCTTCATTTCTTGTTTCTTTGCTTGACAGTTTCAGTTGCAGACAGGGCTGATATGGGGACAATGTCTAATTTCCATCTTTGAACAGATATAATAATTCTTTCACCCCAGTAAACAGTAAGTGACTCTTTAGCATTGGCGTTGTTTTACTACAAGGGATTTATGGTCTCTCCCATCTTTCTCACATCCTATAGGGCCTCCAAGTCTCCCCTCCAGAGTGGAACTCCCACTAGGCACAATGAGCCATTCTTCCATGACATGCAGCATTCGGCTCTTTATTCCTTGTCATTCAGAGCCGTGAATGTCTGTGTTAGATGTTCCTTCTCACATCAGTGGTTCCCAACCTGGGGACTCTGAACAACCAGGGTTTCTCATAGACCAGAATAAGGATCTGGGGACTGTTTTCAGTATCTCTAAGTGTGTAATCACCCTCAATATGGTGCAGGCTATGTATCGAGTTTCTGTATTTCTGCTTATATTAATATTATTGTTAGTTTGGTGCGATCATCTCATAATGATCAGGAGTCCTGCTTGGTAGCTCGTGATGTTTTCCATGAGCCAAAAAAAAAAAAAAAAAGTGATTAAAAAAAAATTCCATTTCTTCATAAGAGGAGGAAAATAATTAAATTAATTCTGTCTGGGGAGAAGTTTGTCTCCCACTATAGCATTTGAATTCTGGGCTTTATTTGGTCTGCCTTTAACCTCTGCAGAAAAATTAAAATAAAGCCCTTCTTATTGGTCTCTTAATCCTTCCCCTGTGCTGCTTTAAATCAGCTTTTCAAAGTGTATTGTCATGCAGTTGTGTTATCATTTGCATTTAAATGTAGTGAATAAAGATCTCCCAGCTGAAGCTCTAAATGGTGGTGGGGGTGTTGAGGGGAGATGTTTAAGCCTAATATCCCAGTTTGCCCAGTAAATCTTGTGGCTCTGAATATTCATATAAGAGGCTTGAGTGACTTCTCCATATGGAATTTGCTCTTCCCAACTGCATTTGTTTTGTTAATATGGGTTCTTCATGGTTTCATGCGAGGTTTTTTTGAGCTCTAACAGTAGGTGGGGCAGGAATGATGGGGACCTGGTAAAGACTGTCTCCTGAGTGTGTGCGTGCTCAATTGCTTCAGTTGAGTTCGACTCTTTGAGACCCCATGGACTGTAGCTGCCAGTCTCCTCTGTCCATGGGATTCTCGGGGCAAGAATACTGAATGGGTTGCCATGCTTTTCTCCAGGGGATCTTCCTGACCCAGAGGCTGAAGTCTCTGAAGTCTCCTGCATTGGCAGGCGGGTTCTTTACAACTAGCGTCACCTGGGAAGCCCTATCTCCTGAGTGGGCCACCCATCATGGACATTCAATGTAGTCTTTCTGTCATTGCTTTGCTTCTCTTGCTTCCATCCCCCACTCAGTACAACCCACGGTCATTTACACACACACACTTTTTTTTTTAGATGCAAACTGGTTTATTTCAGTCTATTGTGATAAAAATTTTTGTTTGTTTGTTTAAAGAAATGCAGAAACACATTGTGTTTGAAAAGCCTGGCAAAGGGAAAAGGATTAACAATGAGATTGCTTATGAGTACTCTTGTTTTATTATATGACAACAACTGTGGGGAAAAGTTTGAACTTTATAAATTAAGGGGATGGGGAAGAAAAAAAAAACACCCCAATTTGACAATAAGGTGATATCTCAGCTTCCTTTTCCATTCCCTTTCTGTCTGCTTGAACTCTCTCCAGAGGGCATTTGCCCAAAGGCCTTTGTGGAAGATGATACCATCGATAGATACTCTGACTTGTGTCGTGACCAACTCTGTTCACCTCCAATAAATAATCACTGCAAACTAACACATGAGCTACCATTTATCAAGCACGGACTTTGTGCCAGGCCTTGTCTTACCTCATTTAATCCTTACAAAGATCCTATTGTCATTCCTGTTCAGCTAATGATCCGAGAGGCTGGTTAACTTGTGTCAAGTCACGCTGTAAGGGCATGGTGGGCAGAAATGATAAACCCACGTGCTCCAACTTTGGAGATTACTGTTTTAACAACGGCAAGACATTGCCTTGCTCATCTGTGTGGAAAGGGCCACTCAGCACTGGGTTAGGGGCTGTGACATGCAGAAACAGGGGCTCGGTCACACCTAGCACTTGCCTCTCCTGTGTGGTCCAGAGCCAGGGTTGTGTGCAGGGGGGCTGGCACTGCTCTGGGGAGCCTGCCTGAGGCCACCAAGTGCGCATAGGCCAGGGGACTCTGGAGGCCACCAAGGAGACCTGTGGACAATCCACAGGGCAGAGTGAGGAGCAAAGAGAGGGACCTGGCCCAGAATGAGGAGACACTAGAGGGAAACAGGAGACGATCTGGAGCAAATCAGGAAGGGCCTGGGGCTTCCCTGGTGGTCCAGTGGCTACAACTCCACACTTCTAATGCAGGGGGTCTGGGTTTGATCCCTGGTTGAGGAACTAGATACCCACATGCCACAACTAAGACTCTGGCACAGCCAAATAAATAAATAAATAATATTAAAAAGAAAAAGAAGGGCCTGGGCAATGACCATGAACAGAATGAAGTATCCCCACTCATCATTCTCCTTACTTACAGGCACAGAGTCAGAATGGACAGCTATAAGCATAAAATTGTCTCCCTTCTTTTACATTGTAGTTGGCAAGGGCATCTACAGATAATTATTCAGTAATCTTCTTCCTCCCACACACTGTACAATGAGTATAGTAATGCCTACCTTTTTGAACTGTTGAGTGAATGAGATAATGTGAATATATTGTAATGCCACCTTTTTTGACCACTTGACTCTCACCTTGGACCCCAGTGCATTAATTGTACCCCCTGAAAATCACAGATCCAGTCTCTAGGTACTAACTGACATAGATTTTACGAAACATTTTACCAAGAGATAGCAGGCATTACAGTGTAAATCACCAACAATTTCCAAAATGTTCCATGCAACTTTAGGGAGAAATTTGGTTCTTCCCCTTATGGCAGCAGGTTCATATCTCTTCTTCCAACAACTGCTCCTCCAACAACAACTCTTCCACCTCCTCATGTCCTCCCTACAAAATGCCATGGTCCCCCTGCCCTCACTGTTCTCAGCTTCCCTGGCCCAGCTCCCCCTCCAGCCCCTCCATTCCCTTTCCTACTTCTCTTAAGTCCCTCAGTTGGCATATCCCACTCAGCAAGCAAAAGCCACCACCGCTAGTCAGACTCTGCCCAACTAGAGTTCTCTAAGTATGTCCCAGCCACATCAGTTCAGTTCAGTTCAGTTGCTCAGCTGTGTCTGACTCTTTGTGACCCTATGGACTGCAGGACACCAGGCTTCCCTGTCCATCACCAACTCCCGGAGCTTGCTCAAACTCATGTCCATTGAGTCGGTGACGCCATCCAACCATCTCATCCTCTGTTGTCCCCTTCTCCTCCTGCCCTCAATCTTTCCTAGCATCAGGGTCTTTTCTAATGAGTCAGTTCTTCCCATCAGGTGGCCAAAATATTGGAGCTTCAGCTTCAGCATCAGTCCTTCCAATGAATATTTAGGGCTGAGTTCCTTTAGGATTGACTGGTTGGATCTCCTTGCAGTCCAGGGGACTCTTAAGAGTCTTTTCCAACACCACAGTTCAGAAGCATCAGTTCTTTGGCGCTCAGATAGAGGTTATAGTCCATTCTGCCACATACAGAGTTTTTGGCAAACTCTCTGGCCCACAGGAAGTGATGGATAAATGGGGGTAATATTAGTAGTTGTTGCCAGTGTCTGTCCCATGATGTTTTTCCTGGGCCAGCATGCAGTCACCCTGGAGGTCTGGTTGCCAGGATTAGTGGAGGAAATGGGAAATGACTGAAAAGCAAAGGAGGGTGGGTGATTGTCATCCAGGGATGTTGTTAGCAGGTAGGGATCTCGAACCTGCAGGGGTGGACATTGCTAAGTGAACATCCAGAGAGGAAGGCTTCCTGTCTAGGACAATTTATAATTCTCTCTTTTGTAATCACTGGTAGCTGAACTGTCAGTGAGTGTAGAGTGACTGGCAAAGACAAACGACCCAGGCAGAGCACCTCATTTAGCTGTGAGTCCTTGGTAAATCCTACAGGGTACAGCTAGAAGAGTCTGCCCCTACTCTCCCTGCAGGAGAGTCAGCTTGAGCTGCTGCTGGAAGGATCTAGGGCCAACAGTCAGGTGACTGCTCATCCCCTGGGAGGGCTGGCAAGAGAACCATGGTTTGGGGCCAGATTTTCGCGCCTGTCTTCACCCCATTGCCCAGCGGAGCTAATGGTGACTTCGAGTAGAGAGAGGCTCCACAGAATGGGGAATAATCAGATTTGCAGTTGGAAGAAGCTCCAGAGGTCATTCAGTCACTTATTGGATACTTTTGATGACAGTGAGCTCACGTCCAGGCTGTTTGATTGCTGGACAGCTTCATTTGTTAGAAAGCTCTTCTGTCTTCAACAAAGTCTGTGTTCCTGTAACTTGGGGCTGTCTCTCCTGATTCCATCTTCTCAAACTGTCCACTAGGCTATTTTATTTAGCTTTTCTATCACCCCTGTTTCCTAGCATCTAGAAAGAGAATCTTGAACATCTTGGTTATTCAAACATTTTGTCATGTTTCCACCAGAGAATCTGAAGCATTTTTTTGTCCACCCCACTGACAGAGGAAGAATATGTGGGTTGTTAATAAATTGTTATTGGACATCTCTAAATAGCTCATCCTTCATTCCCCATCAGTTTCTATTCCTTTCCTCATCATAGCGCTCTCACCCCAACATATTTTAGGTGACGTTTATTTGTTTATTGACATCTCTCTGTGGGCTTCCCTGGTGGCTCAGTGGTGAAGAATCCACCTGCCAATGCAGGAGACATGGGTTTCATCCCTGGCCCAGGAAGATCCCACAGGCTGAGGGGCAACTGGGCCCGTGGGCCACAGCTGCTGAACTTGTGCTCTAGAGCCTGGGAACCACAGCCACTGAGTGTCCATGCCGAAACTCCTGCAACCCGAGTGCCCTAGAGCCCATGCTCTGCAGCAAGAGAAGCCACCACGGTGAGAAACTAGTGTGCGTTGCAACTAGAGAGTGGCACCTGCTCACTGCAACTAGAGAAGAGCTCATGCAGCCCATGCAGCAGGAAAAGATCCAGTGCAGCCATAAATAAATAAATAAGATGTACAATTGAAAAAAAACACAATATAGACTCTCTGAGAGCATAACCTGTCCTTCTCTGTATTATCTTGTACTGTATGCCCAGTGTTTAGAACAAGGCTGGAACATAGGAAGTGCTCAGTTAATACTTGTTGAATTAATCAAGACCCAAGTTAGGACAGTGATGGCCCCAGATCCTGTTAGGACTCATCTGAATACTCAGGGAAGGACCGGTTATTTCTTTAGAAGCTGACTGGTATAGCGACAATAGTCCTGATCTTGGACTCAGGGCACCAGGCTTCCTCCCAGTTTTGTACTCATTGCCTGGATAACCCTTAAGGGGCACGTTTCACTGCTCTGGGGCTTATCGTCTTCATCTGTAAAATGGGATTGACACACTCTGCCCTGTTCAATTTCAGAGTTTTTCTGAGGATAAAGTACAGCTGTATGGGAGAAAGAACGCTGCAAACTGGAAAGCACAACATGAGAGTTACAACTGCTGTTATCGTGATTGATGTTGTATAATCTCAGTACAGCAAAAGTATATTTAGCCTGAGAATGAATTTATCTTCTACTTGAGGTGAATTAATTTCTGGAGCAGCGAGAGAGTACTTGTTTTCCAGAGATGCTCTTTATGAGTCTGCTTACCAACACCAACACCACCAGTACTTATCTAAATTGCCTGCTATGTGCAGGCACTAGCCCAGTTGCTGGAGGTACATCAGAGAACGAAACAGACAAAATTCCCTGCCTTCGTGGCATTTACAGCCTATAGGAGGCAGGAAGGCGATAAGTGTGTTAGAGTTATAAGTGCCAAAGAATATAAGAGAGAGAGAGGGAGTTTTTGAAAAAAGGAAGAAAGAGGAATAGGGAGTTCGAAAGGTGGGGGTTGTAATTTTAAAGGGTGTTTGGGAGAGACCTCAGTAGATGCTGACACTTAAGCAGAAACTTGAAGATGAGGACTTAGCCATGTGAATGCTGGGGGGAAAGCACTCCAGGCAGAAGGAATGGCAACTGCAAAAGTCCTAAACTGAGCACTTCCCTCAAAGGCCCAAGACAAAAACAAGGAAACCAGTGTGTCTGGAATAGAGGGAGAGAGGGGGAGTGACAGGTGAGGTTAGAGAGATGATTGATGGACAGAGTGTGTAGAGCCGCCCAGGACACTGTTAGGACTGACTTTTGCTCCAAGGAAGGAGAGGCATTCAAAGCTCTTGAAGAGAAGTGCCACATGGTCTGACCTCCAGCGACTTACTCTGACTGCAATGATAAGAATAGACCATTGGGACTGAGACTAGGAGTAGGCAAGCCGTTTAGAAGGTGGGAGCATGTACTCTAGAGGAGGAATGATGGCAGTTTGGATCAGGGAGGTAGAGGTCGCAAGAAGTGATAGGATTTTAGATATATTTTGCAGGAAGCACCAATAGGATTTGTTAATGGATCTGTTTTGGTGAAAAAGGAAAAGGAATCAAGAATGAGCGAAGGTTTTTGGCCTGAGACACTGGAAAGATGGAATCACCGTTTATGTGGGGTGAGCAGGAGGGACTAGCAGGAGCTGAGTCTTGGGCATGTTACCTCTGGGAGGATGGTTGGACATTCAGATGGGCATGTTGACTAAGCATATACTGTTACTAAATAAAAGATTAAAAAAAATGACTTGGGAATCATCAGCCTAGATTTGGTATTTAGAGCCACGAGACTGACTGAGAATACTGAGGAAGTGAGCGTTGATGGAGCAGAGATCAAGGACTGGGCATTCAGGATGCTGCAGTGTTCAGGGACTGGTAAGATGAGGAACATAAGTCAACAGCCACTGACTGTGGAACATCAGCTAATGAGGCAGACAACAATCAGAGAGGGTGTGGGACTTCCCTAGTGGTGTGTTGGATGGGAATCCACATGCCAGTGCAGGAGACATGGGTTCCATCCCTGGTCCAGGAGGAATCCACATGCCTTGGAGCAACTAAGTGTACATTCTAGAGCCCATGAGCTGCAACAACCGAGCCCCCATGCTGCACTACCGAAGCCCATGCGCCTGGAGCCAGTGCTCTGCGACGAGAGAAGCTGCTACAATGAGACGCCGGGACACTGCAACCTGTTAGCCACAGCTAGAGAAGGACCTCGCAAGGCAACGAAGACCCAGCCCTGTCAAAAATAAGATAAAGTAAATTTTAATAAATCAGGAGACTATGACGTCCAGGAAGACATGTGAAGCTGGTGCTTCAAGGGGGGCAAAATCAACCACGTCGCATGTTGCTGAGAGGTCACCTAAGATGAACACCACGACTGATGCTTGGTCTCGCAAAGCAGAGGCCATTGGAGACTTTGACAAGAGCAGATCTGCTGCAGCGGTGGGGGCAGCAGCTGGACTGGAGTGAACATAAGCAAGAAAGAGGAGTGTAATTGGAGAGAGCAAATTCAGATGCTCTTTTGAGGAGTGTTGGTTGGAGGGGGACATGGGTCAGGAGAAGTTCTCTGTGTTTTACTTGTTTATTTTTAAGATGGGAGAAATAATACCATTTTTAGACTGATGGGAATCAGCCAATGGATATGAAGAACTGCTAGTGCAAGAAAGAGAAGAGATAGATCTTGGACGGATGTCCTTCAATAGGCGAGAGGGGTTGCGTCAAGGCAAAATGGGGGAGTTGGCTTTGTCTAGGAGCGCCGGAAGTCCATCCATCGGAGGAGGGAAGTGCAGGATACTGAGTCACTGAGCCGGCGGGTGGACAGACATGGTGATGGAAGCGTGGGAACTTCTCTTCTGAGACTTTCTGTTTTCTCAGTGAAATAAGGAGAAAGGTCGTCAGGTGGGGGAGGACGTGCTAAGAGAAGAGAAATATGCCAAAGGCGCAGGAACAGAACACGACTGAGGTGGTGGAGGTATTTCTCTAAGGACTCTGGCCCTGCGCTTGCGTGTGAAAGAACTTCCTCACTGCCATCTCTGTGCCAAATATCAGATGTCTCTGGCCCTTCTTCAAGATTTCTTAGTCAGATTTTAATGGATTTTTAGGCATAAGTTTTGAAATGAAAGCATAAAACTTACCTGTGCATCACTTGAATGAGTTCAGCTGTAGGAGCTATCAGAACTGTCATGTCTCCGAAAAAACTGACTTCATAAAAAGTAAAAAGAAAAAATGTTATGCTCTGATCCAAGCTGACCTTTCAAATGTTCCAAATTCTATGCAGCATCATGTGGCTTAATTTCTCCTTCACGTCATTAGTTAGGGAGCCCATCTTGGCCTGGGATAGGAATTCTTTATTTCTTTAGTTTTGGATAAATGTCCTCTCCTTTACATTTCTCCCTGCCAAAGTGACTTTGGTTTATCTGGCTAGGTGTTCCTAGCCTGAGTTATCTTTTTTTCCCACAAATTCTTAAGTGCTGCCTCGAACAACTACCTTTTAGACAGCAGCCAAGAGTCTTCAATTTTGGTTTTAAGTATAATTTCTATAACTACCATTAGAATCAAGCGGCTGACAAGTATTTGTGAGGCAATTACGATGTACTAGCCGAAAATCATCCTGTGCTGTGATGGTTCTTATGCACTTGGCATTAACAGTCCGCCAACAAAGGCAGAATGGGATGCTTTCTCAGGCTCAGTTCAGTTCAGTTCAGTCGCTCAGTTGCATCCGACTCTTTGCAACCCCATGGACTGCAGCATGCTGGGCTTCCCTGTCCATCACCAACTCCCTGAACTTGCTCAAACTCATGTCCATTGAGTCGGTGATGCCATCTAACCATCTCATCCTCTGTTGTCCCCTTCTCCTCCTGCCTTCAATCTTTCCCAGCATCAGGGTCTTTGCCAGTGTTTTCAGTTCTTCGTATCAGGTGGCCAAAGTATTGGAGTTTCAGCTTCAGCATCAGTCCTTCCAATGAATATTCGAGACTGATTTCCTTTAGGATGGACTGGTTGGATCTCCTTGCTGTCCAAGGGACTCTCAAGAGTCTTCTCCAACACCACAGTTAAAAAGCATCAATTCTTCAGTGCTCAGCTTTCTTTATGGTCCAACTCTCACATTCACACATGACTACTGAAAAAAACCTTAGCTTTGACTATATGGACCTTTGTTGGCAAAGTAATTTCTCTGCTTTTTAATATGCTGTCTAAGTTTGTCATAGCTTTTCTTCTAAGGAGCAAGTGTCTTTTAATTTCATGGCTGCGGTCACCATCTGTAGCCACCTCGTAATCAGGAAACTGGGCTTCCCAGGTGGCATGGTGGTAAAGAATCTACCTGCCAATGCAGGAGACACACTCACATGAGACACAAGTTCGATCCCTGGGTCAGGAAGATCAACCCACTCCAGTATTCTTGCCTGGAGCATCACATGGACAGAGGAGCCTGGTGGGTTACAGTCCATGGGGCTGCCAAGAGCCAAACACGACTAAGTGGCTGAGCATGCATGCACTTATGAAACGGAAAAACTTGAATTCAAATTCAGGTCTTTGTGAGTGGCAGGGAAAAAAATGAAGCTATTTGTAAAAGAGAAAAATTCTCTTTTAGTTCCCATGCTTCCTTCTAAGGAGAATGGATCCTGAGGGACCACAGGTGTGAAGAGGTAAACTGGAGAGCCTGAATTTTTCTGGGCCAAGTGGCAGAGTAGAGTCTGGGAAGAAGGACACCTGGGAATCGGCCGTGACAGAGGTAGCAGACTGAGAGGGTGGAGGCATGACCAGTTGGCAGGCCTGGAGCTCACTGTGGACAGAGATGCGCAGTGGAGATTTGAAAAGGGACAAAACGCTGTGCTCCGTGTGAGACCGTGTCTATCCTCCTCCTCCCAGCCCACTCCAGCCATACCCTTTCTTTCCCTTGTACCTCATGGCATGTGCTTGCTTTAGGGGTAATGGAATAGTATTGATACACGACGTCAGGATTGGTTGGCAAGAATAAAAGCTGCCCAACAAAGATCTGGCGAACATTTCCAAAGTCCATTCTTTTTCAAATATTCATGAGTATTTACCAAGTTCTTTTGAAAGTGCCAAGCCTTGTTCTAGCATGCCAGAAATACAGTGATAAGCAAGAATGATGTCTCTGCCCTTGTGTAGCTTATATACTACTTGGGAGAGACAAACAATTAAAAAAAAATAAGAAAATAAAGAAAAAATATAATTAGGAATTATTTTTAAAGTGTTGGATATAAATCTTCCTAAATTACTTTTAACATGTATTCCCTTTATTAAAAAGAGCCAGCTGAACTGAGGACTAATGGTTTGTGATATTTAACAATATTTTATTGATTAATTACCATGTGCAGCGTATAGTTTTAGATACTATAGTAAGTGAATTGAACATGGATCCTCAAGGAGCATCTGGTTAATGGGGGCAATGTGACAGGCTTATTAGTGATTTAAAAAGTAATGAGGTACCTAAAATGCTATGCATCTTCCAATACAGCTAGCAGGAGTGTATTTCTTTAGGATCCTGAAATTAGTCCAGAGCGGGAAGAATGCCCTGGATGGATCCCGCTCTGTCCCTTCACTCATTATCTCCCTGCATGCTTATTGTTTGTCCCTTTTTTCACCCAACTAAATAAATGGGCCTCCAAAGCATCCAGTTACCATCTGTCTTCCCGCCCACAACTGATTTCTTTTTTTTTCTAATAGTCCAAAGGTGGAAAAGCATAATGGTCAAGTTCATATTTTCTCAGCTCTGTTATTTGTATCCCAGCCACCTTGGGTAAGTTACTTACACTGGGTTGTAGTTTCCTCATCCATAAACTATGGATGATACTGTACCTGCTTCCTGAGATTCTTGTGAAGATTGAATGAATTAATCTATGTGAAATAATTAAGAGTGCCTAACGCATAGCAAATTTTGTGTTAGAGTTAGCTATTATCATTCTGGTGTTATCTAAGTGCTTGTTATTATAACTTGGACTGACCTCTCTCACCTTCTTGACCACTCCTGCTGAGAATCTACCTCTCGACCCCCACCCAAGCAGAGAGGTCACTGGAGCAGAGCCCTTGGGATCAGGATTTGAGATTACAGAGCAGAAGCCTCTTTTTATTCAAGACATGTGAAACAATGCAGAGGTGTTTGAGATGGACCTTGGAAAGGGAAAAGATGTAGACGTTTGGAAATGCTGGGGAGTAGGAGCGGAAAGTCTTTATAGTCAGAGAGGACAACGTGAGCAAAAGAACAGAAGCTGAACCTTTGGAACCGGCACTGAAATACTGGGTGATTTCATTTGTCTGGTCATGGAATGGATGAGACTAAGGCTGAAAGACAGATGTGGAAGCATGTAAGATCAGCTGACCAATTGTGGAGGCACGTGAATGTTAAGTTCTTGATGTTCCATTTACCCTGTAGGCAAACAGGGGAACTATTGTGGATTTTCAGGCATCCAACTTTGTCCTCTGCTATAACGTAGGCAAATAGGTGTAAGAGTTGTTTACCCCGGTGTTAAATGAGCCAAAGCTACTGCAAGCTTTTGAGTTAACTAATTTTTTTTACTACTTGGATTTGTTAGATATTCCACAGGGATTGTTCAAGAAAGCCTAAATGAGTTACTTATCCCAAATCAAGGGAATTCCATATTTTCTCAAAAAGAAGATACCAAAAAATAGGGTTTTCCTACCAGAGAGAGTGATATATTTACTTTTGGGGCTATAGATGACATTTAAAATAATGTTTAATTCATGTTATATTTACCTGAAGATTTAAAGTATATATTCTATGGCATAGTATATAAATTTATAAATATTGCCTTTCTTCATGTACATTTCATCAATTTTATTAAACTCATTGCAGATATCAGCATCAATGTCTTTGTCATTGCTGAAGTGAATTTTTGAATCATCTAATAGTTTTTCAAAACATAATATTTTCACATTTGTCTAAGTTGTTTGATATAAAGCCCTTTTTGCATGAATGTATAATAAAATTTTATCCTAAGCTATGTGCCTATTTGCATAACATAAGAACAGTTTGGATTTTTCATTTTTTCTGTTGCTAGCTATTCATGATCTCCACAAATGACTATGTACTATCTGGATATTTTTTCATTTTTAAAGAGTTTTGAATTTTGTGGAAAATATTGACACTGTAATATCAAGTGAAAAAGGCAGGATATGTAATTATGTAAATATAGTATAACTTTACCTATGAAGAGATAATATTCAAAACAACTATATTGCTGTAATTTAAAAAAATATTTATTTATTTATTTGGCTTTACCAATCTCAGTTGCAGCATGCAGGATCTTTTAGTCATGGCATATGAACTCTTAGTTGTGGCATGCAGGATCTAGTTCCCTGACAAAGGATCAAACCCTGAGCCCTTGCATTGGGAGCACAGGGCCTTAACCACTAGACCACCAGGGAAGTCCTTTTGTCACTTTCAAAAAGTGATCTTAAAAAAGTTCGTCTACGACATCCAACCCAATTTCATCAGATGTTTTGTATAAACACCAAGATTTAGCATAGATTGTGGTTGTTTTCATGAGAAACACTGAACTGGATGAAGCACAAGCTGGAATCAAGATTGCTGGGAGAAATATCAATAACCTCAGATATGAGGATGACACCACCCTTATGGCAGAAAGCAAAGAAGAATTAAAGAGCCTCTTGATGAAAGTGAAAGAGGAGAGTGAAAAAGTTGCCTTAAAACTCAACATTCAGAAACTAAGATCATGGCATCTGGTCCCATCTCTTCATGGCAAATAGATGGGGAAACAATGGAAACAGTGACAGACTTTCTTTTTTTGGGCTCCAAAATCACTGCAGATGGAGATTACAGCCATGAAACTAAAAGATGCTTGCTCCTTAGAAGAAAAGTTATGACCAACCTAGACAGCATATTAAAAAGCAGAGACATTACTTTGCCAACAAAGGTCCGCCTAGTCAAAGCTATGGTTTTTCCAGTAGTCATATATGGATGTGAGAGTTGGACTATAAAGAAAGCTGAGTGCCGAAGAATTGATGCTTTTGAACTGTGGTGTTGGAGAAGACTCTTGAAAGAGTCCCTTGGACAGCAAAGAGATCCAACCAGTCCATCCTCAAGGTAATCAGTCTTGAATATTCATTGGAAGGACTGATGTGAAGCTGAAACTCCAATACTTTGGCCACCTGATGCAAAGAACTGACTCATTGTAAAAGACCCTGATGCTGGGAAAGATTGAAGGCAGGAGGAGAAGGAGACGACAGAGGATGAGATGGTGGATGGCATCACCAAGTCAATGAACATGAGTGAGTAAACTCCGGGAGTTGGTGATGGACAGGGAGGCCTGGTGTGCTGCAGTCTATGGGGTCTCAAACGACTTCCCTGGTAGCTTAGCTGGTAAAGAATCTCCCTGTAATACAGGAGACCCTGGTTTGATTCCTGGGTTTGGAAGATCCCCTGGAGGAGGACCTGGCAACTCACTCCAGTATTCTTGTCTGGAGAGTCCCCATGGATAGAGGAGCCTGGAGTGCTACAGTCCATGGAGTCACAAAGAGCAGGACACAAACGAGCGACTAAGCACACAGCACAACCTCCCTCAATAGTACAGTTTTAATGTTCAAAATAATTGAAAGGGCCCCTCAAAATATTAGAGATTTTGTGAAAGTTTATACATGGGATGGCCCTTTCTTTCCTGAGGGAATTTTTTAGGACAATTTATGTTTGCACATATGTGATCTCTTTGCTTCCGTTGGCAGTGTCTAGTCTTGTTATCCCTTTCCTCACAGTCTAGCTTTTTGTTCCTTTTTTTTATACCCTGGGAGACCTTTTTCTTCCCCCCTTAAAGGATAGTCCTTTAGGTAACAAAATGTTATAGCAGAATTAGACAGACAGGAAAGAACACAGAAAGCTTAATTCCCTACTGCAGTTCTCCCAGTGGGCTTCATGGGTTCTCCTAAAGTCCCTTCTTCCCCAGAGCTGCCCTGACACATGGCTCAGTGTCCCTCCTTATGTGCTCTCAGCGACCCTGGGGCCCTCATCAGCTGACCTCATACGCACCTGTTCACTTACCTGACTCTCTAACTAGACACTAGGTACCCTGAGGGCAGACTCTTAGATTATGTCTTGGTCACTTCCTCAGTTCTCGGCACAATGCCTACAGGAATGAATGAACAAAAAAACCACACAGTCTTCTGTAATAAGGAATCATTCCAATATCTTAGAGAGTTGGTACAAATTTCAAATGATGCCATATGCAGACTTTAATGTTTGTTGATTGCAACTATGTACACACATTCAGATAGTTCCCATCTGTTGCTTAAATGTATGGGTGGCCAAATCTCATACGTGAGCTGATGAAAGGAGGACAGGCATTGCCGACAGCTTAAATGTGGAGGCTTTTCTGAAAAAAAAAAAAAAAAAAATCAAGCTTAGTCTACTTTTTTAAGTTGTGTGACTTTGGTCTTGTGATGGCTTACCACTCACCTATCACTCATTGGAAAAGACCCTGATGCTGGGAAAGATTGAGGGCAGGAGGAGAAGTGGGTGACAGAGGATGAGATGGTTGGATGGCATCACTGACTCAATGGACATGAGTTTGAGCAAACTCTGGGAGATAGTGAAGGACAGGGAAGCCTGGTCTGCTGCCGTTCATGGGGTCTCAAAGAGTCAGACATGACTTAGCGGCTGAACAACTAGCTATTATTATTATATATGCTATTGGCTCTGGTTAACTGTAAAGTAACTGACTGCCATGACCAGCACCGACTGGGTTATCCCTTACTTCCACCAGCAATGTAGGGGTTAGTTCGGGGCTGGGAACTTGTGCTTTCTCTGCTGGCCGAGGTTGGGAGAAGGAAGACACCAGGGCCTGGCAATCTTCTTTCCGGATCGGGAATCATGTAAATGCCTGGCCCTCATTCACCTGAATAGTCAGGGTCCCTCTCACTCATTCTCACAATAAATTCTTTGACCCTTCCTAAAGGTTTCCTGTTATCGGGCACCCCATTCCATCTCTTGCTCTTATAACGGGTGCTCCAGGTCCTCTTTCTCTCTCTCCTGGACCAGTGAAGAAACTGCCTCCCTGCTGCCCTATCTATCTCCCGTCAAAGCTTCCCATCTAGTTCTCAGACCGCTTCTAGAGTGATCTTTCTAAAACATGTCTCAGGGACTTCCCTGGTGGCCTAGTGGTGAAGACTCCACCCTCCCAATGCAGGGGACCCGGGTTTGTTCCCTGGTCGGGAAACTAGATCCCACGTGCTGTAGCTCAGACCCAGTGCAGCCACAAGATAAACGTTTTTTAAAAATAAATGAAATAGATCTCATTATGTTTCTTCTCTGTTGGATACCTCCAGTGGCTCCCTATCGCCTGCATAATAATATAAGAAGACAACATGTGGCTTTCAGAACCTCCTGCCACATGGCTAGAGGCTCCTTCCCCTTACTCCGTTCTTGCTCACCTTCCACTCCAGCCAAACTGAACCAGTGCCTGTGTCTTTTGCGTGATGCTTTTACTCAGACATTTTCTTATCAAAATTGCCTTTCCTGGTACTTCGATCTTTTCAATTCCATCTTTCCGTTTTAAGGTGAGATACTACTTTTTTTAAAATGAGACTTTGTCTGTAAGATCCCTCATTCTTCACCCCACTATCTCTCCAGTCAGAATTTTTTTATCCTCTCTCATACTCCCATAGTAATGTGTTTATATCTCTATGATAATGCTTAGCACAGACTGCCTTGTGACATTTAGTTTTACTTTCGCTTATTTCAAAATTGCTTTTAAATGGCTAACAATAACAAAATGATAATACTTGTCAAAACTCATTGAACAGTACACTTAAGATGGGTTTATTTTGTGGCATGCAGATTATACCTCAATAAAGTTGATTTTAAAAGATAAGTACAGTAAAGGAATAGCAGAAGAAAATTAAACAGATGGGAAAATTGGGATGATGGGAAAATAAAATAAATTCAGGGGTAAAATTAGTATAAAAAAGCATGCTGTCCATTTCCATGGGCTAAAATTTGCCTTTGAGCAAATTTCCCAAAAGTCAGAAGAAGTAGAGAATTTTGACCAGAGAAGTAGAGATTTTCCTAGTTCTTAAACCTAAAAAAAACTCTTTCAGGGGACCCTATGAAGACAATACTATGTGCTGAAAAGGATAGGTTTCTCAACAATAACCCTATATTAAACCCAGTAAGGATTTTTATAGGGCCGTTTCTTATAACATCTGTAAGTTCAAGTCGCTGGCAGAATGTCAAAGCACGATTAAGAAAACAGTTCCATAAGGAACTAAAGTAGTGCAGCTCAAGAGCACAACTTTCTAATGGTTTGGCTAGATTAGGAAATAAAATTTAAAATAGCTATAGAAATGAGTAGGCTGCTTATCCTTCAAGAAATTCTTTGAATCGATATGAATATATCATGAATATATCTTTTTTTAATGTTTGAGAGCTCAAGGCTATAAGATCTGTGGCCAGATCCTAGAGTGCAAGTAACTTCTGTTACCAATCAAGAACAGGTCTTTGTTTTTGAACAAGGAAAAATCTGTTGCTAGATGCATACACATTTATAACTGTTATGTTGTTGAACTGACCCCTTTATCATTATGTCATGTCTTTCTTTATCCGACAGTTTTCCTTGATCTGAAGTCAACTTTACACAAAATTGATATAGTGACTCCACCTTACTCTTGGTTATGTTTGCATGTGTGTCTTTCTCTATCCTTTTACTTTTAACCTGTGTTTTTATATTAAAAGTAGGATTCTGGAATATAGTATAGAATTTGGTCTTTTTAAAAAAATCCTGTCTGATAATATCTGCCTTTTTAACTGGTGTATTTAGACCATTCATGTTTAATGTGGTTATTTATATGGTTGAACTAAAACTTGCCATCTTGCTTCTTGATTTTGGTCTGTTTCAGTTATTCTCTGCTTACATTTTCTTTTTCTACCTTCTCTATGTTAATTAGAAATTTTTACAATTCTACTTTTATCTCCTTTATTGATGTATTATTTGTATTAGTGATTGTCCTAGGGCTATAATACACATTTAAAAATAATCTGAGTCTATCTTAAAATAACACTATACCATTTCAAGTGAAATGTAAAGACCCTCATAACACTATATCCCCAACTCCTTCTTCTCATTCTTTGGTCATTGTAGTTATATTATTTCACTTTAACCTATGCTGCAAACATATAATACCTTGCTACCCTTTTTGCTTTAAACAGTGAGGTATCTTTTAGAACAATTAAAAATAAGGAAAATTTTATTTTCCTTCTTCATTTCTTCATTTAGATTCAAATTTAAGAACTATACTATATGTCTTCTGCTTGAAGATTTAACATTTCTTTTAGAGTAGGTCTGCTGGTAGTGAATTTCCTAAGTTTTTTTGTTTGTTTGTTTGTCTAAGAAATTCTATTCTCCCTCACTTTTGAAAGCTGTTTCTGCTGGTTTATTTCTGCTGTTTGTGCATTTTCTTTGTGTTTCAGTTTGATAATTTCTTTTGACCTATTTTCAGGTTTACTGATTTGCTGATTCTTCCTTCATCTATGTCAAGTCTACTGATGAGCTCATTGATAACATTCATTATCTCTGCTCCTACATTTTTGATTTTTTGTATTTTCATTAGACTCTTTCTCATAGTTTTCAGCATTCTAGTGAAATTATTTATCTGATTTTCTATGTTGTTTGCTTTTTCCATCAGAGCCTTTAGCACGTTAATCATAGTTATTTTAAATTACTAATCTGACAGCGCCAACATCTGTATCATTTATGAATCTGGTTCTAATGATTGCTTTTCTCCTCAGGCTCTGTTTTTCTTTGTCTTTTTGTATGCCTTATAATTTTTTGTGGAAGACCAGATGTATATAGTACAGTAGATAATGAGTCCAAATTTTTTTTAACACTTGGAGACAACCACTCCTTTCCTTTTAGACCTTTAGTGTTGGAAGTTCATGTTAATCTAGTTGAAGTTGGGCTGTGTTTGAAGTTTGTTGTTTCTGTGGTTACCCTTAGTGCACCAAAATCTTCAAATTCCTCTAATGATGACTTCTGTTTATGGTATAGACTAATTTACAAGAAGGTTTTGTCAAAGTCTGTTCTCTGCTGGACTTTTAATCTTTCTGATTGAATTTGAATCTGCATTTGCACTGCTACTCAGAGAGAATATGCCTTTTGCAGCACTCCCAGCTGTATGCCCATGTTATTGTTACTTGACACTTGCTAGTGTGGAGAAGATAGGTGTGGGAGAGGCCGTTCTCTGATGCTCTGTCTCAGCTGTAAGCAGGCACTATCAATCTGGAACTCAGGAAGTGGCTTTCTCAAGTGTTCTTCAGTTCAGTTCAGTTGCTCAGTAGTGTCCGACTCTTTGTGACCCCCATGAATCGCATCACGCCAGGCTTCCCTGTCCATCACCAGCTCCCAGAGTTTACTCAAACTCATGTCCATTGACTTGGTGATGCCATTCAGCCATCTCATCCTCTGTCATCCCCTTCTCCTCCTGCCCCCAATCCCTCCCAGCATCAGGGTCTTTTCCAATGAGTCAACTCTTTGCATAAGGTAGCCAAAGTACTGGAGTTTGAGCTTCAGCATCAATCCTTTCAATGAACACCCTGGACTGATCTCCTTTAGGGTGGACTGGTTGGATCTCCTTGCAGTCCAAGGGACTCTCAAGAGTCTTCTCCAACACCACAGTTCAAAAGCATCAATTTTTCGGCGCTCAGCTTTCTTCACTTCTTAGCCTCCCTCCAAATGCAGGGTTGTAAACAGCATGCATTTCTGCCCCTTCATTCCAGGTAGAGCTTTTCTTCTTTTTATCCCCCTAATCTGTTACTTCAGCTTCAGTAAATTCCCACCAGTGCTATCAGACTATTGTTCTGTTGTCTTGCTTCCTGAGTATTTTCTTCCTTGGAGAGCAGAAGGGAGATGGAGTTTTAACACTGGCTACTCTTCTCTCCCAGCTAGCACCATGAGGGGAGCTTTCTCCCTGATCCTTGCTGAAAACCTTTGACGGGATTCCTGGAGGAAAAATTTGCAAAGAGAGCCTTCTTTTTGACAATCCAGTGAACAGAATCAGGCTCTTCTTATGAAAGTTAAGGTTTCCAAGCAGTTCTCAGGCTGAAGTTATGACCACTGTACCCCAGTATGCAGGGGACTGACAGAGCCCCTGTAGACAGGGCCATGATATTTCTTGGAAAATGTCTTTCAAGGCTTGTCTTCAGTCTACCCATCACACAGTCAAATGCACCTTCAAATTTATGAAGTTCAATATGTTGGATCCCAGGCATGGATTTCACGAAACAGCAAAATTAAAACAAAAATAATAGGAGGATCAACATCAGGTTTTCTTTCTCAGACCAGATAGCACCCATTTACTATCCATTATTTCAGTGTGAAAGGATGTTTAATGTCTGCCCCTTTCCCACAGAATGTAGTGAAAAATCCTTTTATTTGGAATGAATTGAGCCATATTAAAAAGCTCAATAAAGTGAGCCTAATTTTTTGTATTTATTATCATAGATCCTGGATACTTAGTTATGGATCAGCACAAGCCCTCAGTCTAGCACTCATGGGTTTGCTGTAGAGTTTGGCTGCCTTGTCATTTAGTTCTGTCTAATATATTTCTGTTGTGACCTCCTAGAAAGCAAAGTCATGTCACATTCACCTTTGTTTTTCTAACTTGACCCTCGAATGTAGCCCACTTAATAGGTGTTCAGCTAATAATAATGAATAATATTAATTATTAATACCATACTATATTATTGTACATATATATATGTAGCTAATAAATGTTAGCTGAATTGAACTGATAATCTGGCATGCATCACTCCCTCCCCCACTATTTAGGTCATCTCCCTAAACCTACCTGGAAGAATAGGAATTTACTTTTATTTTCTTTCATTTCAGTAGCATTTAGTGAGTACCCACTTTGAGAAAGGAGTTTCTTTTTAGATGCTGTGGGAGATAAAAAGATAAATAAATCTAGAGGTAAATAATCCCTTCAGTGGTTTATAATTATTATGTACACAGGTATCTATAATATTAAGCAGAGTGTGATCAGTGACCTAATTATGAGTATGGGGGGCATGGGAATTGAGCAGAAAGTGTTCCTGTGGCTGTGTACTCAGGATACTCTGAATGGCTGCTTGATTCTGTTCTTAAGGTGGAGGGAGGAGAATAAGCATGCACTTTGCTTTCAATGGACAGTAGTAAAGAAATACTGCCAAGTCACGAAGAAAGAACAAAGGGGTGTGGAAAGAGCATGATGGTCCAGGAGCTCAGAGAGAGGAACAGCTGCTTCTTCCTGGGATGGGGGAGTGGCATGTGGTCAGAGAAGTGATGAATGCTGACCCAAGGAGAGGGGCGGGTGGGGAGGGATGCGAAGGTTTCTTAGAGAGGTGTGGGGGAGGGAACAGCCTGGAGGAAGGCTTAGAGGGGGAATGTGCTGGTGTGTGGAGGGAAAGGGGAGGAGAAGACATGCCTGGAGAGCCTGTAAGAATTAGGTTGTGCTGGACTTCCCTGGTGGCGCAGTGGATAAGGATCCACCTGCCATTGCAGGGGACAGCGGGTTCGATCCGTGGTCCAGAAAGATTCCACATGCTGGTGAGTAAGCCCATGCACCAGGACTGCTGAGCCCGTGCTCTAGAGCCCCTGAGCCGGAACTACTGAAGCCAGCGTCTAGGGCCTGTGCTCGGCAATAAGGGAAGCAACCGCCATGAGAAGCCTGCGCACCACATCGAAGAGTAGCCCCCCACTCACCAAAACTAGAGAAAGCCCATGCAAATCAGTGAAGGCCCAGCACGGCCAAAAATAGATAAATAAATAAATAATTTTTTTTTAAAGATTAGAAAAAAGAATTAGGTTGTACTGGCACAGAGCAGGTACTTAATAAATAATTGTCAAATGATTGCATAGGTAAATGGAAGCATCAGACATGGGGTGTTGTTTTGTTTGTTTATTTATTTTGGTAAGAAATGGTGAAGTTTAAAAAAGAAGATGGTATAATCATATTATGATGCTAGCTCTGTGGAGAACAAGGTCAACCATGGGCAGGGACATGATCTAAGAAACCATGGTGAGCGTCCTAAATGATGGACTCCTTGCCCTGCCCCCCACTCCCCATCATCCCAGAAGGCCTGATTCTCTGCCTCTGTAAAAAGCCAGTCTCAAATGCGTCCCTCTTTTGAAATATTTGTGGGTCAGTGAATGTCAATACTCAGGTTACATGTGGAGTGTAAATACATACACTGGGAACATCAACACATATCCTATTCCTAAGGAGAGGAATAATGTCTCCTAATTGCAGTTGTGTCAAGGTTAACATGGCTCCCAGGAAGGATCTGGGGAGGTGACACATAGTGTGGCTGTCAGCCCTGAAGTTTGTCGAAGCCTCCGGAAGTCCTGGGCTTGGTGATTCTGTCCCTTGCTTCGCAGAGGGAAGATGGAAACCATCTGATGTTCCTCTCTTCATACTCCTCGTCTGTTCCGTATTGATATCAATAAACAATGAAATTGCAGGATCCAGATTAAGTAAATCTATTTTCCTTGCATGTGGTACAACACAGTTTGAAAATAAAAAAATAAATCAAATGCTCTGGAAGCAAAATGAATGCAAATTAAGCCCCAAAGAAATCTGTCAGCATCTGAGCATTTTATTTTGCTTTCTTCTCCCCTTTAAATTAAACCAACACCATTTTCCAAAGCTCAAACATGAATCACAGCCCCTTCTGGAATGAATGATTCTGGCTGTGGCCTAGTTTAAGCAGATGATCCCCTACAAGTCGGGGGAGCGAGGCTGTCCTCCATGAGGTAGGAGTGTTGAGGATACAGCCTCTCAAGGGCAGAGAGTCAAGCGTGCAAGTGCCCGGGTGAGGATGCCTGGATCTGGGATGTGGGGATGAAAACAGAATAGAGAGTCTATTTTTCCTTTTGATGAACCCATCATTATATTTAAAAAATTTTTTTAAAACACCTTATTAAATTTTTTTTAATATTTTTTAATGTGGACCATTTTTAAAGTCTTTATTGAATTTGTTACAATATTGTTTCTGTTTTATACTTTTTGGTTTTTTGATACCAAGGCGCATGGGATCTTAGTTCCCTGGCCAGGGATTGAACCCGCACTCTTTGTGTTAGAAGGCAAAGTCTTAACCACTGGGTAAGTCCCTAAAATTCTTAAATGGTGTCATAGTATATGATTCCGAGTGTGGCCTTAAGGTTAGAGAGAACTAGTTCAGACCCTCATCCCTATGCGAATGTCCTCGGGAAGAGTTAGTTAACATATTATTGACCAGGGGATTTTGGCAATAATGTGTTAGATTCTTTGAACTACAGTTTCCTTCCCTACAATTTGGGAACAGTAACATCCAACACCTGGAGTGTTGCATCAGGATTATATGCAGTAATATATAAAATGTATTTAGCAAAGGGGCACATGGTGAGCACTTAAGTTATTATTGATAAAGTCCAGTTATCTCAAAGGAGAAGTCGGAAGTCTTAGAATAAGCACAGACACTTGTGGATGCTTGCTCTCTCCTTGGTGCCTCTGGAATTTCATGGCCGTTCTGAAGCTTTTCCCCCAGGGGTTGCAGAAGAGGCCCAGAGGGTCAAGAGGGCCCAGTTAGACCTGAGAGACGGCTGCCCCACGACAGTCAGACACTGTTACCGCTGAGCTCATTCTCTGACCACTGCGTTCCTGAGGGAGGAGAGGGGAGAAGAATCTGGTGGTGGGTTAAGCCCACCTAAAGGGGTTGTTTGCAATCCAGCCTCACAGATGGGACGGCAGGTGCCTGCCCCAGAGACAGTACTGATTTTTAAAGAGAGGCAGACATTTCATTGGCAGTGTTTGAACTTTTCCTTTCAAGCGTTACCAGAAGTGACCATCTGAAGAGCACAGTGAGGTGAGCAGGGAAGCCACTCTTGGCTGGAGGGGATGACCCAGGCTCCCCTCATCCGACCTAGGGCCCAGCGCCTCAGGAGGCATCCCAGGCACTTTGGCCCTGCAGCTCTGTTTAGAGCCTGTAGCTCCAGGGATGGGACATCTGGGCCTGGACTGGCTCCCAAAAAATGAAAGACATTTGTACTCCCTGGTTCACAAGGAGAATGAATCCACGGAGAGCCTCTCCCACCTCTGGAACCTGAGGGATTAGGCTTTGATACTCACTTCTGCCCCGTTTCCCAGGCTGAGCTGCTCAGATGGCATCAGGACCAAATTTTTTTAGAGGTCGTAGAGCAGGCGTCCCCAACCTCCAGGCCACATACTGGTACCTCCTGTTCAGATCAGTGGCGGCATTAGATGAGAAATAAAATGTCAGATCAGCGGCAGCATTAAATTAGAAACAAAGTGCACAATAAATGTTGTGTCCTTGAGTCATCCCGAAACCATCCTCCGCCCGCTGCCCCCCCCGACTCCGGGTCCATGACAAAATTGTCTTCCATGAAACTGGTCCCTGATGCCAAAGAGGCTGAGGACTGCTGTCACAGAGTGTCTTATGCTTATAACAACATCCCTTTAAACCCAGCTATTCTGCTTGGTCACTTCCCAGGATCACACTTTGGGATTTTCATTTCCAAAATCTCCTTGGAAATTATCTAGCTGTCAAAGGATGGGGGGCATTTTTACTGTTTTGTTAGTAGAAGCAAAACATTGAGGAAGAGGACAAGGGACCAAGCAATTTTACAGTGAGTTACTGAATTTTAATCTTACTAAGAAGTCTATTTTGAGGCACAGGAAGAACCTGGCTTTCCACCTGCTGTTTCGCACAGGTGGCTCCACCAGACAATATTTCATTTTCTGTAGCTGAAGGCCGAGCTTTGTTCTCTGTCTCCTTTCCCAGCTCCTTCTTGGAGCCTTGTCTTCACTCCCTCTCTGTCTCCTCCACCCCCTGTCTTCGCTGTTCCCTTCTTCTTGACTTTCTTCTGTGGCTTTCCATAGTGTGGAGTTTATTTCTCTATCATCATTTTTTCCCTCTTTCTTTTCTGTGTCTCTGTGTTTCTAGTTTGCTAACTATCTCTCACCTTTTTTTTTTTTTTTCACTAACTAGTGCCCAGTAGCCCAGTTCCTTGAGAAACATGCTTTTGTTTCTGGAGCCCTCTAGTTGTTTCAGATGTTCTCCTGAAGCCGCCCCTTGTTTCTCCGCATAGTGTGTATAGCTCATTTTTTTTTTAAAGATAATTTTTTAATTATCTCATTGGTTCTTTTTTAAAAAAACATATTTACTTATTTGGCTGTGTGGGGTCCTAGTTGCAGCACGTGGGATCTTCATTGTGATGCGTGGGCACACGGGCTCAGTAGATGTGGGGCATGGGCCTAGTTGTTCCATGGTTGTGGGATCCCAGTTCCCCAATCAGGGATTGAACCTGCGTCCCCTGCATTGCAAGGTGGGCTCTCCATCACTGGACCACCAGGAAGGTCCCCATGGCTCACTTTTTGTTTCTTTAATAGCATGGATCATTGAAAAGAAGAGAAGAAATTTGGGGAGCACAGCAGCTCCCCCTTTCCTTGCCCTCCAGCTACAAGCAATCTCATCTGAACTTAGATCACTCCAGAGTTTCAGATCTTTTAAACTAGTTAGATTTACTGTTTCAGGAAGTTTGTCTCCTGCCTCGGGTGGCTGAACGCTATCAATCAACTCTTTCTCCAAACTTTACTTTTTTTCTTGTGGAGGGCATGGGGGAATCCACCCTGAAATATTTGTCCGGGCAGTTTGCTCTTCCTATGTAAAAACACACTCTAGGGTCTGTGGTCAAGTGACATGTATTCGCTCATCACTGATTCAGTGGGTGTTCCCTGCACACTCCTGTGTGTCTGGCACGCTAGGAGGCTCTGGGGAGCCAACGGGGAGTACATTGGGCTCTGCAGGAGCTGTCCAGCCTGCCTGCTGGCCAGGGAGATGGGGGTTCAGGCAAGGATTTGGTCTTTATAGCATCAGTTTTATTGTGAGCCCACCAGTCCCATTGTTCTAACTTTCCTGCCAATATTTGAGATGAAAGAGGCAGCATGTTTTTTCTGGGGATTTCATTTCATTCCCCCCTCCATGATGAACAAGCACCAACCTTTCCTTCCCCTCAACCACACCTCTTCGTCTTCCTCACTCTTCTCTTCCCCATGCCATTGGTAACTCAAACAGGGCAAAGACTGGCCAGATTCCAGTGCATTCATGGAGGTTTTGTCAGTTTTCTTTTCAAGGAAGGGTGAAGTGGTGAAGGAAAGGGGACAGAAGTTAGAATGACTGAGCTTCCTGCCTGTGTCAGATTCTGTGCCTGATGGTTTTCTAAATTCATTTCTTTTAACCCTTATTCTCAGTCTACCTATAAGGTAGATAATGTCATTCCCACATTAATGAAGAAGAAATAGAAATTCAGAAACGGTTATACAGGTTGTCCAAGAGCAGATATTTAGTACATCACAGAACTGTTCCTGGAACCCAGATCTGTTTGAATCCAAAAGTCAGATTCTTGCCACTACAGCCTGTGTGTGTGTGTGTGTGTGTGTGTGTGTGTGTGTACATGTATGTATGTGTGTCCGCGTGCGTGCGCATGTGTGTGGTGGAGTGGACTGGGAGAGGATAAATTGAATGGTAAGAATCATCCCAGTTTCTTTTTCTCCCACCTTGAGTCTTGAACCCAAGGAGTATCTTCTGATCAGGGTACAGCCACGTGTCACGGACGATTGGGACGTTAAGAAATGAGGTATCTGTCTGCCTCCCCAGAGGGACTTCTGTTCACTTTCACGTGGAGCTTAATGGGCTCCAGAACCAGGCTGCCTGCTCTTCTGTTTGCCAGCTGCTACCTTGGGCAAGTGACTTACACTGTCTGTGCTTTAGTTTCCTTTTCTGTAAAGGGAGTAATAATAAAAATACTGTCCTCATTTCTAGAGGTGTCAAATTCATAGAGACAGAAGGTAGAATGATTTTTGCCAGGAGGGGAATGGGGAGTTGCTGTTTACTGGATATAGAGTTTCAGTTTGGGAAGATGAAAAAATGCTGGAGATGGGTGGTGAGGATAGTTGCACAACAATGTGAATGTATACTAAATCTCACTGAACTGAAAATGGTTACAATGATTAAGTTTTATGTTACGTATATTTTACCACTGGAAAAAAAAGGTACCTTCCTCAAAGGATTTGGGGGAAAATTGAATGAGCTGGTGCTTGTTTAGCACTTAACAGAGCCATATAATAAATGCTCCACACACGGGAGCTCTTCCATGCCCCAGCCCTGGCCTTTTCCGGGGAGGTCTGCAGAGCCAAGGGCAGAAGCACACGCCTGTGACCTGGCTCAGGATTACGGTGAGAAGGGGATCTCACACCCTGTGTCTGAAGCAGTTTGTGGTTCGGCTGCATCAGGACAGGGGCTGGTGACTTCTCCTGTTAGCGGAAGAGCCCTCGCTGCCCAGGTCAAGCACCAGGATTATAAATGGAACACTGCTTACTAAATTGCCCCATTTCACACAGACTCACGCCAGGAGCTGCAGGCTCTGACGCGGAGCTAAATTTGATGGTTAAGTTAGAACAAAAGAATTGCGAACCCAGGGACGAAAACATTCAATTAAATGGCATCAACACAGTATGTCTGAGAGGGGAATGGTATTTTAATGTTTTCACTGGGCTTGCCCACAAATATTTATGGAGTGTTCATAGTGAAGGGAGAATGCAGAGCGCTCAGAGCAGAGAACAGCTGAGCGGCACGTCGTGGAGCAGAGGAGGGAAAGCAGACACGCACCCTGGACGCCCCATGTCCTGCTGGATCTGGGGACAGGCCTCCCTTCAGACTCCTCACCTGTAGTTCTCCCCAGTTCACTTCAGAGCAGTAACGCTTATTGTGTGGTGTACAGAGGCCTCTGGGAACGCAAGAAGGAGCAGACAACCCAGGCCGGGGCAGGGAGCAGTCAGGAGACAAGGGCCCCTTCCTAGTCCAGGGCAGCCACCTTGCTCCCCGAGCTCTGAGCCCTGCACAGACAGCTCTCTGGGGAGGGCCTTCAGCTCAGGGCCCTAAGGTTTACCATCTATTCTAGTGCTTCCCAAGCTCTCTGTGGTGAAAGGCCAGGTTTATGTTTTGTTTTTAATTTCCAAGCCATTGTGAATATTCAGTACTTTTATAAAATACAATAAAGGTTAATTAGTAAATGTATTTAATAAGTAAATAATAAATTAGGCAAGTGAATTAAGAAGCAAAGAGTACATAATACAAGGCCACTTGTAAAATTTGGATGTCCAACAGACGTGAATGTACCTAGTTAAATTGCTGTGAAGGAACTTCTCTGGTTCAGTGGCTAAGACTCTGCACTTCCAATGCAGGGGGCCCAGGTTCAATCCCTGGTTGGGGAACTAGATCCCACATGCCACAGCTAAGAATGAGCATGCCACAACTAAAAGACCTGGCACAGACAAATAAATAAATAAATTTAAAAACAGTGGTTAACTCTGTTGGGAGTGGGTCTCAGAATCCACTCAAAGGCCCTGAGAAGTTACTGGTGAATAACTAGACTTTGCGTGGATGACAGGAGGAGGCAGGATATTTTGGCTAATATTTACACACAAAAAGGCACAAAGGTCTTCATGCCTGTCAACATGGCTATTATTTTTTTAAAAAGCAACAGAAAATAACAAGTGTTGATGAGGATATAGAGAAATTAGAACGCTTTTTGGAATTGCACTGTCAGTGGGAGTGTAAAATGGTGCAGCTGCTACAGAAAATAGTATGATTCCTCAAAAATTAAACAGTGAATTACACTTTGATCCAGCAATTCCATTTGTAGGTGTATAACCCAAAGGAGCGAAATCAGGAACTCAAAACAGATATTTGTACACCCATTTTTAAAAACAAAAGTAAATATTAGACCCTTTGTACTAAGAGTATAAATAGCTACAATTTAAGAACATAAGGAAAATTACCGTGTGAGGAGCTTAATTTCCCGGTTTGTAAGTTCCTTCCGGGAGGGGGATCGTTGAGATAGTGAGAGCTATAAAAGGAAAAGGAGACAGGAATGGTACTCCGTACACCCATGTTTACAGAAGCATTTTCAAGAACCACAAGATGGAAGCAAACAGCATGTCCATTAATGGACAAATTGTGGTGGATACATACATACAGTGGAATACTATTCAGCCTTAAAAAGACATTCAGACGCATGCTATGACATGGAAGAACACTGAAGATGTGCTGAACTAAACCGTCACAGAAGGACAGATGTTGTATGATTCCACTCTATATGAGGTGCCAGGGGGATCTCCCCCACCCAGGGGTTGAACCCAGGTCTCCCACATTGCAGGCAGATCCTTCACTGTCTGAGTCACCAGGGAAGCCCGTATATGAGGTGCCTAGAGTAGTCAAAACTGTAGACAAATAGTAGATTGGTAGTTATCAGGGGCTGGGTGGAAGGGAATGGGGAGTTCCTGTTTAATGGGGATAGAGTTTCAGCTGGGGAAGATGAAAACGTCCTGGAGATGAGTGATGATGATGGTTGTGTAATGATGTGAATGGTCTGAATGCCACTGAACTGTGCACACTTAAAAATGGTCAAAATGGTAAATCTTATGTTATATATATTTTACCACAATGCTTTGAAAAATGCATGAAGTTACAAATGACACAGCATGTTCAGAGCATGGCGTTTTCTACACTTCATTGTGGCTGGACCCTGAGCTGTCAGGAGGGAAGAGAGGAGAGGTGGGAGGTGAGATTCCTCTAGCCTGCCTCCCTCTCCAGCTGCTCGCTCCTTTTCCTCCCTACCTGAGCTGCCAGGTTCTAGGAGAGTCATACCTCATTGTAGCCACTTCACCTCCACGCACATCTGGACTCACGCAAGAATGGATGTGGTCCCTCCACCTTTCCTGAAGGTGGGAGGCTCATAGTGGCCTCCTTGGTGCTAAATCCCACGGACTCTTCAGTCTTCTTGACACTACCGATCACACGCTTCTCGTTGAAACTCCCCTCTCCAGAGATCTCTTTGCTGTCACTCTTTGGGTTTTCCTCCTGCTTGCTCTTAGTTCCATCTCAGTGTCCTCTGAAGGTTCCTCTTTCTCCAGTTGTCTTCTCATGAAGATGTCCCTCTCAGGGTTCCATCTTGGGTTCTCTCCTCTTGCTGACTCTCATTCCCTCCTGCTATTGTTTACTTCAGTGACTCCCAAATTGATGTCTTTATTCCAGGTCTCTCATCTTAGCATAGACTCCGGGAATCCGTCTGACTCGTGTGTCTCTCCATCAGCTCACGCTGCATGTATCAATGGCACCCTCACCTATCCCCTTGCCCACACCAGTCTCTCCCCTCTCTCACCTCTGCTATCTCTTCTGTTACTCTCCATTCAATTCTCTCTCTTGGTCATGTGTAAAGTACATTTCCTTTCAATATTAATAATGATGTTACTTTTTACATGGCTACTTTGGGCCACAGTGTGCTCTTTGAAGGCACATCTTGGAGTCTCTAAGATAGCACGGTGCTTAGCTAGCCTGTTGCATAGTAGTAAGATGAACGAATAATAATAGTGATAAAATTAATGCTTATATGGTGTTTAGTGTGTGCCAAACACTGTTCTAAGCACTACTCATATGATAACTCACTTAATTCTAACAGCTATAATAGAGCTACCGTGATTCCATTTGCAGATGAAAAGCTGGGATACAGAGAGGTTAAGTGATTTGCCCAAGGTCCACAGCTTTAGAAGCTCAGTACTGAATGAATAAATGAATGAAAATTTACATGGGAGAATAAATCAATGAGGCCAGAAGGATGGGTTAGGGCATAAAACGGTACCGTGTGCCTTGTTTGTAGTTGTTAGACTGGGAGATATTTCTTGAGAATCTTTGTAAGGGGACACTAATTGTTTTGACAGTTGTACTTTAACTCAGGTGTAGTGATGCAGCAGAGAGAATAAGAATCTGATGTATGTGATCAAGAGACATAAGAGGATGAAACATTCTCGGTGGAGAGGGAAAGGCTTGGCTGGCCCAAGGTGTTATTTCAGTTGGAGGTATGAGTCAGGGGTGGTTTGTCTTCAGTCTCTGCCTGCAGAGTGCTATTTGCATCCTGCCTCATCCAGCCCTTGCTACACAAACATCGTGACCAGCATCCCCTAGGGAGCTGCTTCCTGGGGTTTATATAGCACATTGTCCTGGGCATCTTTCGGGGGCTGCTGGCCACCTGCCATTGTCCTTTAATTTAGAAAAAACTATTCTTTTTTTTTTTGGAAAAAACTATTCTTGATATCCACATCTTTTCTATCACATTAGAGCCTGGTTACTACAATTGGTTGAATGTTTCCTAATCTAGAAAAATGATGCTGCCTCAACCCGATGCCTGTCTTCCTCAGTTCCTCATTTTCCTGAGCTTCCTCTCTGTTTCCATCAGGCTCTATGTTCCGGGTCTGTGGTTCTGACCCACCACTCAGGAAGAAAAGCAGCGAACATGTCATTCTTCCTCCTTCACTGCCCTCTATATCCAAATAAACATGAAGACACCTCCATTTTTCCTGCTATTCATATTTTCTTCCTTTCTCCCATCTAAAAATAAACCCATGAATAGGCTGCCCACTCTGATTCACAGGCTTTCAGAACCATCAGGAATTGTCAAGACTTGCTGGTTCAACCTCTTCATTTTAAATGTGAGCAGAAGGAAGTCTAGAGAATGCTGAGGCCCCTGTACACGGGGTTACAGGAAAACCTCTGTCAGGTTCTGGGGGACGTTGAAAATGACATTGTTCTCTCCTTGCCTAAATTTCTCCCTGCAGCTGTTACTTATACATAACAAAACAACACCATAAATCGATTGTAATACTTTCCTGTGAGTTCTCCTTTTATTTTTCTATTTAGAGAAATAATATTTAAAATCTATTTTGTCTTGTTTCTTCTCTGCGGGTTCCTTTCTCCAAAGTATGCTTTGACACAGAAAAATGAAAAAATGTATACGTTTTTGTCTTCCCTGCTAATGGTAGTATGTCAATGAAGGGGTTGCCCAAAGGACAACTAAACGAGGATGAAACTTTAGAGTCTACTATTCTTGCAAACTCTACTCCCTATGCTGTGGTGATAAAAATCACTTTGTGGCAATCATTGAAACATGATGTTAGTTGTAAATATCTGTTTACACATCCATTTTATCCAACGCATTGTGAGCCTTTGAAGGCACAGACTATATCATATTCCTTTCCCAGGACACAGCATGATGTCTTACCCATAATACATGCTCAATCAATGGCTACAGGATTAATAACAGAGTGCACTTATCAGCCTGACCACTCCTTCAGGGCTTATCCTCCCCTCATAGAGAAGACTACTTGCAGGAAATGGCCTTTGAGCTGAGCTATAAAGGGAAGAAAAACAGCACGTGATAGCAAGAGGAAGAAGGTTGTTTTTATGCACATGGAACAAGCCAGACAAAGACTTGGTGCGCGAGACTAAAATTACTAGGTTGCCCATCAGGAAATTAAACAGTCTATCCATTCATTAGAGAAAGAACAAATGACAGGCCTTGTGCATTACCAGACTGTTAATAAGCAAGAGTCAGACTTGCTCTTATGAAAAGGCAGACTCTGAATGCCATGTTACCCAAACCTCTCAAGCCACCCGTTCTTAAACTCTTACTATTCAATACTAGGATGGTTTTACAGAGTACTAGTGCTGACCGAAGGGGTTACAATCTCTCTTTTATAACTGTCTCTGTCTTATTTTTTAGGTTACTGAGATGGCTTATATTTGTTCAGATTATCTCATGCAGAGGTCAGCAAGGCCATGTCACCCCTTACCCCAAAGTGGAGACATTGTTGTGTGTGTTAAAAACACATAGAAAACTCACTTTTTCCAGCTGGAGGCCCTGCCTTTTAGACTTCAGTCCACTCCACTGGCCATGATGAACTTGGCCCAGTTCAGTTCAGTTCAGTTGATCAATCATGTTTGACTCCTTGAGACACCATGGACTGCAGCACGCCAGACTTCCCTGTTCATCACCAACTCCTGGAGCTTGCTGAAACTCCATCAGGGTCAAATACTATCTTCCTAAGGGAAAATATGTCTAAGATGCGGGTGGAGTGATAAAAGGGTCTAACAAATTTTGAGTGTCTATCGGGTACCACAATCTTTGCTTGATGCTTCTACATCTCATTTGCTCCTCAAAACAGTCTTGGGAGAGAAGTGTGGATCCCCTTCTTATGGATAATTAAGCTAAGGTTGAAAGAAATGAATGGATTAGGAAATGGCAAGCTACTCAAGTATTCTTGCCTGGGGAATTCCGTGGACGGGCTACAGTCCATGGAGTTGCAAAGAGTCAGACACGACTGAGCAACTAACACGTCAAAGAAATGAAATAATCTTGCTTGAGGTCGCATATGTAAATGACGGAGTCAGAATCAAGTATAGGTCAAACACAGGTAAACCTGTGATCCTTGCATACATACAACAGCTGTTACAAAAATACCTGAGGCCAACAAATAAGCCACATTTTAAATGTTTAAATAGACATTTTTCCAAAGAAGATATGCAAATGGCCATTTAGCTCATGAAATATGCTCAACATTGCTAGTTATTTGGAAAATATAAGTCAAAACCACAGTGAGATCCCATTTCACACCCACTAGAATGGCTAAAAGAAAAGATGCTTTCTCCTTGGAGGAAAAATTATGACAAACCTAGACACCATATTATAAAGCAGAGACGTTACTTTGCTGACAGAGTTCCTTCTAGTCAAAACTATGGTTTTTCCAGTAGTCTTGTATGAATGTGACAGTTGGACCATAAAGAAGGCTGAGTGCCAAAGAATTGATGCTTTTGAACTGTGTGTTGAAGAAGACTCTTGAGAGTCCCTTTGACTGCAAGGAGATCAAAGCAGTCAATACTAAAGGAAATCAGTCCTGAATATTCATTGGAAGGACTGATGGTGAAACTGAAGCTCCAATACTTTGGCCACCTGATGCAAAGAACTGGCTCATTAGAGAAGACCCTGATACTGTGGAAAATTGAAGGCAGGAAGAGAAGGGAGCAGCTGAGGATGAGATGGTTGGATGGCATCACGGACTCAATGGACATGAGTTTGAGCAAGCTTGGGGAGTTGGTGATGGACAGAGAAGCCTGGCATGCTAGGGATCCATGGGATTGCAAAGAGTTGGACATGACTGGGCAACTGAACTGAACTGATAAATGTATAAATAAAGGTATTATGCTATATAATGGAATGTTATTCAGCCATAAAAGAAATGACATACTACTATATGTTGCATCATAAAGGAACCTCAAAAACATTATGCTAAGTGAAAGAAACCAGTCACAAAAGGCCACATATTGTACGATTCCATTCATATGAAGTGTCCAAAATGGGCAGATCCACAGAGACAGAAAGTAGATGAATGGCTGCCAGGGGTTAGTGGGCAGGAGGGATGGAGAGTGACTGCTGAGGAGTATGGAATTTTTTTTCCCAATGATGAAAAGCTGCTAGAATTAGATAGTGGTGATGGGTGCCCAACTTTGTCAATACACTAAACCCCCTGATTTGTACACTTTAAAATTCAGAGTGAATTTCATGGTAAGCAAGTTACATCTCAATAAAGTTTTTGTAAAAATATATATCTGAGGCCAGATTGGCTTAAGCAAGTGTCAGGTAGCATACTTGGAAAAACCCTAACTCATTGGGCAACATGCTGCCAAGATTTAGGATTTAACAATAAAATGACCAGTAGAACACTTGCTGGGAGTGTCCACATGTGACAGGCTTGCAAATGGAATCCTTGATAAATAGCCAAAAAAGAAAGAATGGTCAGAGATGTAGAAAACAAAATTATGGTCGCCAGGGAGTAGGGAGGGGAGGGTAAACTGGGAGAGTGGGATTGATCTGTACACACTACTAGATATAAAGCAGGTAACTAATAAAGACCTACTGGACAGCACAGGGAACTCTACTCAATACTCCTTAATGGGCTATATGGGAAAAGACTCTAAAAAAAGAAAAAAAGAGTGGATATATGTGTATGTATAGCTGATTCACTTTGCTATACATCTGAAACTAACACAACATTGTAAATCAACTATATTCCAGTAAAAATTAAAAAAAAAATAGTAAACAATAACTGTAACAAAAAGATGTCTCTTTTGTCTCTGGTATGAGATACATCACTCAATACAGATAATCTTAATATCTCTCACAGAGATTAAGGTGCAAGGAGTGTGGTGTCAGTAGGAGACAACAGCCTATTATTTATAATATCAACACGATAGTATAATAAAAGTAAACTTAGTGAGAGGATCCACTGTTGCCACTTTCATTTGAACAAATATTCGTTAAGAAATATTTATCAAGCAACTTCCCTGACAGTCCAGTGGTTAAGACTTTGTTTTCCAATGAAGGGGCATGGGTTCAATCCCTGCCCCAAAAACAAAAAAAACCATAAAGCTGAAGCAATATTGTAACAAATTCAATAAAGACTTTTAAAAAAATGGTCCACATCAAAAAAAATTTATTGAACATCTAGAAGGTAGAGTATACCACCTTCCAGGTGATGCTAGTGGTAAAGAACCCGCCTGCCAATGCAGAAGATAGAAAAGACGCAGGTTTGATCCCTGGGCTGGAAAGATACCCTGGAGGAGGAAATGACAACCAACTCCAGTATTCTTGCCTGGAGAATCCCATGGACAGAGGAACGTTGTGGGTCCCAGTCTATGGGATCACAAAGAGCTGGACGCCAACTAAAGCAACTTAGCACACAATAAGAGTGTACTAGGTATTTTGTTAATGGTGTTAGCATTTCTTACCTTTCTTCCTCACAGACAAGTCTCCCTGTTTTACAAATGAGAAAACTGAGGTTCGTAGAGGTTAAAAGATCTGCCCAGAGTCACAGAGCTAATGAGTGCTAGAGACAGAATGTACTAAGATTTGTCTGACTCCAAAGCTAAGGGTTGGATTGAAGAGTCAAGATCAAGCAGTGGCTGCCTAAGCTTGGACATCACAAGGATGTGAACGATACATGCAGTGGTGAAGTGAGTTCTGTCCAGCCCAGATCCAGGATTCAGATGCCTGAGTTTGAATCTTGCCTCTGCCAGCCTGGGGGGATGTCATGCAGATTGAATAAGCTGTGCAGGCAAAAATGCTTCCAACAGCGCACAGCACAGAGCGAACTCTCAATGTGCAGAGCGTATATTATTATTATTGCCTCTTCTGCACACGTGCAGGTGGTCATGGCTCTGAGGTTAGGGACCATCACCAAAAGGGCAGAAAGTCTTCTCCAAGATTTACAGTGGATGTGGTGATTGTCTCTGGGGAGTGGGTTGGGTAAAGAAAGGAAGGATGTTTTCACTCTCTGTTATTTTTATGTTTGAATTCTTTACAATCATGCATTACTTTTTTTTAAATAAAAGAAAACACAGCAGATAAAAATGCTTCCACCAAGAAAAGAGCACTTGTACTTGGGGAAAAAACACAGATCAAAACCTGGGGCATCTGTGTTTATTGAATTCTCCAGAAACCCAAAGTTGGTCTTCAAAAACCGGAGTCTTTGCAGTGAGGAGCAGGCATAGCGCCAGTTTTACAGACTCACTCACCTTGCTCCTTCAGCCTGTTTTTCATTAGGGGCAAATTTGCTGGTAATTTGATCTTGATAGATGACCTGGCAAGCTTTTTTAAACTCAGCTCTGCCGAGGGCACTGCTCAAATTCCTGCCTGCTGGGTATCCTTAGATCGGTGATACTTAAAAAGGAGTCTACAAACAGGTCCTTCCTCTAGGAGATTCAAGGGTGATGGGGAGACTTGTGGATATAGGAGTCTGAGAATTTTGATAATGGGTGGAACCTGGGGCTGAGGAAAGAAAGGAAGAAGTGAGCAGCCAGCTTTCTTGCAGATAGGAAAAGACAAGGTGTCTCCACCATCTCACCCTGGGCTGAGGTGCGGGGGGATCTGCCTGTCCCAGTTTTCCCCATCAACTCTTTCAAGGTTCTTTTCCTTAGCTGAGATTTGGCTTTCTTGTCTCTGAAATGGGTTTCATATTTCTTCTGTTCCAAGGATTTGGGGAGATCTAATTAGCTTTGACCTGAACTGTATCATATAGGCTTCTGAGAAACAAAGTGTGAAGTTTGATAGAGAGATACAGACAAGGTACAGTAGGGTGACCCATCTCTGTGTGCGGAAGAACCCAGGAGCTTGTGAAGGTACTTAATTCATTTAGACTTAACAGCCCATCAGAGAAGAGTCCAAAGTCAGCAAAAATTCAGTGTTTTACACGTAACTTTATATAAGGACAAGGGTCTGCTTGGGCGGACAACAAAGTCACAGGAAGAAAGCTGCCTCAGTGTTGTCAGCAGAACCGGTGTCTTTGGATTCCCTGGTAGTCCAGTGGCTTAACACTTTGCGCTTCCAATACAGGGGGCCAGGGTTTGATCCCTGGTCAGTAAACTAGATCCCACATGCCACAACTAAGACTTGGCACAGCCAAATAAATAAATAAATAAATAAATATTTAAAAAACCCACTCTTTATCTTGCAGATTTCTCTGCAAGGAAGAATAACCAGTAGATGTTCGTATCTAGGCTAAAGTCCTGAGAACAAACGCCTCCCAGTGCTTCCTGCGGATAAGCCACAGTTGTGTCCCACCTAAGCTGGCCTCTGGGTCACGCATCTCCCCATTTCTCCTCTCCCACTGCTGAGCCAGATGTTGGCAAGGGGCAGGAGGGAGGAAGTTCCCACCAGCCCTGAGCTGGCTCCAGGTCGCATATCCCTTACACACGGCACAGATGCCTTCTGTCTTGCTCGCCTCTGCTTGAAAAAACCTTCACCCAAGACCAGCGTAGCCTCACACAGGGGAAGGGCAGAGTTCAGAACTCACATGGTTCAAGATATAAACTGATCCAAGAAATGAAGAGACAAAAACGGCTGGCACCTGCAGGGCCTTCTGTTCTCATCTCACAGCGCACAGACAGGGCGATGGGCTGAGGTGTCTTTCCCGCTGACGAACAAATCTGCTGGCTCACATACCACTGTGTCTTCTTCTCTTTCCTGTCTGTTGGGTGGGTGATGGGGAAAAGAAGGGATTTCCAGTTCCGGAGAGTTCCACAATTTCTTATGGAAAGGTTCTGAATGGCAGCACTGTATGTGTGTCGTGAAGAAGTTCTCATTTTACTAATGTGGTGTATCCATAAGTGTGGCATTGGAGAGGCCTGAAGGGACCCAGGATATGCCCTGCCTCCCACTTCCAAAAAAAGGGCCTTTTGGGAAGATGTTATAGAATTATTAAAGTTATATAATAAAATGAACCGCATAATAAAGTCAGTTTCATATAACCTATAATTGATATTAATAATCATGTGTGTTTGTGTGTGTGTGAGGGCACGCTCAGTTGTTTCCAACTTTGTGACCCCGTGGACTGTAGCCCACCAGGCTCCTCTCTCCACGGAATTCTCCAGGCAAGAATACTGGGGTGGGTTGCCATTTCCTCCTTCAGGGGATCTTCCCAACCAAGGAATCAAATCTGTGTCTCCTGTACTACAGGCAGATTCTTTACCACTGAGCCACCTGGGAACCCCAGTAGTAGTTGTATATTTTTGTTTTGTTTTTATTTTTTATTGAAGTATTTTTGATTTACAGTGTTGTGCTAATTTCTGCTATGCAGTAGCAACTCACTTATACACAAACATGCATTCTCTTTTAATATTGTTTTTCCATTTTATGGTTTATCTCGGGAGATTTGGGTATAAATCTCTGTGCTAGACAGTAGGACCTTGTTTATCTATTCTAAATGTAACAGTTTGCATCTACTACCCCAAACTCCCAATTCCCCTTCTTCCTCCTCCCCTCCCCCTTGGCAACCACAAGACTGTTCTGCAACAGGTGCACCTTTTTCAACGAAAAATCAAGTTAGAAAGAAAATTCTATATTTGAACAACTCGACCAACAATGCCACTTTAATCATACCATATTTGTCCAGCTGTTTTCTGCCAGCCTGCTTGCATGAGGTCTGTTCGTATTGACACTTGCATAGTTCTGTATTACAATGCACATACATTCCTTCAATTATGGACTGACCTGCCACTATTATATTCAAGTCATTTGAGCTTCTCCCTTCTATTCCCAACCCTTAGGCATTTTATTTATGCTATTAATCTTGTTTTGATTATGTGATAATTCACTTCAGGAAGAAGGTATTGGTCCTCCTTAAAGAGACTGCAAATGATAAAATGGAAGGAGCCAGAAAATCTCATAATGGGAAAAGACCTCCACAATCACTTGATCTAACCCTTCTGTTAGAATTGATGAAACTGAGAACTAAAACGTTAGGTCATTTGCCCAAGGTTCCGCAGAGCTAGTGGCCGAGACAGCCGATGTCACGTCTGCTCACTCCCTGTCCCCTGCAACATTGGATGCTGCTGCCTTTGGTTCATTCATGCCTGAGTGAGTTAGCAGTGGTTTGGCAGGGGGGATGCATGAGCTTGAGTGTGTTCCCTTAATCTTTCAGTTTGCTGCCATCCAGAAAGGAGGATAGGAACATGAGACAGCAGAAAAAGAAGAAAACTGTGCCTTCTTGGCATGCTGGGAGATTCTGGGAACAGTTTAGACCTAGCATGTTTAGGAAACTGAAATCTCAGACCAAGTGATGGGGACAGAGAATGACAGGGCAGGGGTTCCCCGATATTTTCTCTGATCCTCTCCCCTTCTGCTCTGGCTTGCTCTCCAGTTCTCTGTTCTCAGGCAGGGCCCTCAGCTCAAGATCTTGCAGAGTATGTTTGCAGTGTCTTCACCTTTGTGCTTTGCTTGAGCCTTTTCCTCTTTCTGCCTTCAGAGCCCAGCTCAGAAAGTCACATTCTTCATGAGGGCTCCCCTGCAACATTCGATTGCACTTGATGTCTCTCCTCCTTTATCCACCCAAGCACATGGCCTGGACACCTAGGTTCTGGTACCTCGATTATTTCAGTGCACTTGTTCTGTCCTCACCAACATCCTCTACTCTCTGTTCTGCCCACTGCCCCCATAAACATCACATGTCGTCAATCATAAACTTTATGAGGGCAGAGATGTTTCTTATTCATTTTTATATTATCGGTAGCATGTGGCAGAAACCCAACCACTCAGGACACTAAAGCTGAATGGAATATTGACTGTGTATTCCAAAACTGTGTAACCAAAGTCATAGACCTGACTTTTGTTAGTGAAAAGTTGCTTGGGTTTTAGAGGCCAAATTTCAGACACGTCCAGTTTAATCTAGAAGATGCCATCTTCAACTGCCATAAATAGCCCCCTGGCAGCTTGAAGGAATTTTAGCACCCTCCAAAGGTAAACATTTCTCACCTCCTTGCTAGTTAACTCTGCTTGTGTGTATACTGCGAACACAGATAGTCTTAACCAGTTATTTCAGGCTCAAGGTTGATCCAGCGGGTCTTGTCTCTGGCATGGGCTTAGTGGGGTCTGTGGTCTAATGGGAGTCTGGTCTGAGCACAAGTTTAATCAAAATGTTTGAGATCTGGGTCAAATGCCCATGGTGGTGATGCTACAGTTGTGTACTCTGTAATTTAGCAGGTACGTGCTTAACTACACACTGGCTGGGTGGTACCCTGGCACCCTGTGGCACTCCCTAGTATTACTAATTGGAAAGCCTTTGGAGCCAATGAAATGCACTCAACATGCTGGTTGCTCACCAGAAGTGGCTCTAAGAGTCTGTGGCTCTCTCTGACTTACGGGGAATTGCATAATATAATGGGTTAAGAATGAGGAGTGTTTGGACAGAACTAGGTTAAAGTCCTGGCTCTACCACTACTAAAGGAGTGGTGTAAAACAAGGTATTTAATCTCATTAAGGTTCATTTAAAACTCAGTAAAGTGGAGTAATAGCCCACTTCACTGCATCGTTCTGAGGCTCGTATGGAATTGTGCATCTCTTGATAGTGTCGGACACGTAGTGAGTGCTCGGCGCATGCCAGCTCTTGGGAGTTGACTGTCCCATGTGCTTCGTAATAGATACTTAGCCTCTCTGGAAGCAATTCTTCATTGGTTCTGCCTTTTAGGCAGGAAGCAGTGCTCTCAAAAGACTAAGCTCAACCCACTCTACCCTCAGGGGAGCTCTGAGGTTTCCAAAAGTAGGATTTAGAATGTATAGTGAATGGGAGCTGCTACCACATAATGTTCTGCGGCAGCCTGGCTGGGAGGGGAGCTTGAGGGGGCACAGATACATGTGTGTGTATGACTGAGTCCCCTTGCTCTCCACCTGCAGCATTGTTAACCGGCTATACGCCAATATAAAATGAAAAGGTTTTTTTTCAAAAATTATATAGAGAAAAATGTTGTCCAAAGTCTTTTCAAGTACCTGAGACTGGAAGAAGGTCAGCGGATGTGTTGTGTCTACAGCAGGGACTCCATGGGTTAGAACACTGTAACCTCAATGGGTCCCAAAACACTGTGAGCCGGGCAGGAGCTGGGGCCTGGCTGGTGAATTCGCCATTGAGGTCTGTGGACAGAGCAAGCTGCGGGAGCCCAGACCAGGGCTACCTTTCTGATCTGGGCCTTCTTGGCACCCCTCCCAGCCAATCCATATAACACACACTTATGAATTCATTCATTCACCAAAGTTGTATTAAGCACCTGCTCTGTGCCAGGCTCTGAGCTCATGGGGTTTTCAGTCAAGTGGGGGAGACAGATGTCAATCACCTTGTCACAGGAGTAGCACCAGAGTTCTGGCCCTCAAAGCTTAGTGTGCATTAGACTCCCACGAAGGGTTTGGTAGAACACAGATTCAAAGCCAACCTTCAGTTTCTGATTCAGTAGGTCTGGAGTGGGGCCCAATCATTTGCATTTTCTAATGAGTTTCCAGGCAATGCTGACACTGTCAGTCTAGAAGCTGTTTGTTTTTTTTCTGTTGTTGTTTTTGCTTGTTTGTTTTTTATTTGGCCAGGTCTTAGTTTATTCACTAGGTCTTAGTTGTAGCACAAGCGATCTATCTTTGTTGTGGAATGTGGGATATTTTGTTGCAGCATGTGGAATCTAGTTCCCTGACCAGGGGTCAGACCCGTGCTCCCTGCACTGGGAGTGTAGAATCTTAGCCATTGGACCACAAGGGAAGTCCCTAGAAACTACATTTAGAGAACCACTAGTACATAATGACGAAGTGTGATACTTTCTCTGGGGGAGAAATATTGGGAGTTCTGGGAGAGTTAAGTACAGGGTCTTCACTCAGACTGGAAGAGTCTTAGAAGTCCTCTCTGAGAAAAGGGCATTTAAACTGAAATCTGAAGGTGAACAGGAAGGAAAGAGTGGGGGGTCGATATGGGGGCCGTGAGGAGGAATAGTGCATGGTGAGTTGGAGCAAGGAGCCCAGCGTGGCTGGGGCACAGTGGGTGGTGCAAGAGCTGTTGAGGCAAAGCCAAAGGGGCAGTAGCCAAGAGAGGTCATCAGGACCTGGTGGACGAGCAGAAAGTTTGTAGGTTATATGCTAAGTACAGTGGGAAGCCTTTGTTTAACGGAAAAATGATATGTTCTGATTCAGGGTTTTAAAACGTAACTTATCACCACTGTGTGAAGAGGAGTAAGTAAATCCGGGATATTGTTTGGAAGTAAAATTGATAGCATTTGGTGAAGGATTAGAGATGGGAGAGAGAGGAGGAAAGGAAAATGTTAAGGATGATCCGAGGTTAAGTGGGATGGAAGAGCAGTGGGACGGTTCTGATGGTCTTCCTGAGAAAGGGATGCGAATTTTGTGTTCACACCAATGGACAGTTATTTAACTTGACCTCCCTCAGCCTTCCTCCCCCTTTTTCCTCTCACAACTCTATCTTCAAGCCAGTCTACACCCATCCATCTCTTCTAGTTAAGCTATGTGCTGAGACAGTAGACTATTTGAAGATGAAGGCAAGGCTCTGGCAAGTTTGACCAAGCTTGGGTTCCCAGCTTGGCAAACCTAGTGGGAAGAAAGAAGAGCTTGCTCTATCCTCTCAAGCTTTAGCTTGAAACATTTACCAGAGACTGCTTGACACTGTCATCCTTATTTCACTGTGACAACACTGAACCATGGAATAATGTGTCTTGCTCTCTGCTGGGGAGGGGAATGAAGCCACTTCCAGAGTGAGCGTTTGGTACATCCTGACTCCCAGGTATCTCACCAGGGCCTCTCGCTCAAGCAAGCAGAAGTAGGTCATGAGCTGCAATTAGGGACCGGAACAGGATGTTCCCAGCTGGAGGCCTGAATGCCAATGAGTGAAACTGGAAGTTCCCATAGCACTGGTAATGCCACCTCCTTTTTGAGATCAGTAACCCAGCAATATGGGGGTGAGTCAACTGATGCTTTGAAAACTAATTGTATTTCTTCATTTTCATGTCTCAGATTGGAAATGCCTGTGATACCATGGTTCCTGGGCATTTGATAGATTTTCAGATGATTTTCCACATGGTGATGTGGTCTTGGAGTTGAAGCCCTGGAAGCACCATCTCATAATGTGTCTTTCCCCGTTGTCCACCGCACTATTCACAGAGAGTGGTGGGCTTTAAGGCTGCCATCCATGGGGTCTCAAAGAGTCAGACACGACTGAGTGGCAGCACACACACATGCACGCACTAGAGCCTCCTGCACGACTGTAGAAGGACCAGCAGCTCTTCCAGTCCAACACGTTAGAACACAAGTTCCCAATGCTCCATTCCCAGCCCTCCTTGGCTTGAATGCTGCCAAGAGCGGGGAAGTCACCAGCTTCTGGGGGCTCAGTCCTTTCAACCAAGACCCCAGACTGAAAGGGCTAAACCAATCAAGATATTATCAGTGTACTTGTATGTCTAGCGCCTGCCTGGTGGGGAAGGTTTTTTTTCCCTTAGGTGCTGCAGGGAATATGAGAGAAGAAGTGAGACCAGGAATGGGTAGCTGCGGGCTTCCCTGGTGGTCCAGTGGTTAAGAGTCCCCTTTCCAAAGCAGGAGATGTGGGTTCAATCCCTGGTCTGGAAACTAAGATCTCACATGCCCCAGGGCATGCAGAGTCAGCATGCCGCAGCTAGAGAAAGCCCAAGACCTGCAACAATGACCCAGTGCAGCCAAAGAAAGAAAAAAGGAAAAGGAATGGGTAGCTGGTTGTTTCTAAAGTTCTGCAGGGAAGGGAGGCTCAGACTTTCACAGATTCAGCCCTTTGAATCCTCAGCATCCTTGGAGCTTGTTTAGTCACGATTTTCTGTCTATCCAGGATTTTGAGTGCTTGCCACTTTGATGAAAAGAGCTGAACCGTGTAGCCCATGTGAAGAGTTGCGAGAGCAAGGTTGGGCCTATCGTGGAGAGAATAGTCTGCTATCAGGGCCCCATGAGGCTTTCCAGGTGGCGCTAGTGATAAAGAACTAGCCTGCCAATGCAGGTGACATAAGAGACGCAGGTTTGATCCCTGGGTCAGGAAGATCCCCTGGAGGAGGGCATGGCAACCCACTCCAGTATTCTTGCCTGGAGAATCCCAGGACAGAGGGGCCTGGTGGGCTACCATAGCATCGCTATGATATGAAGTCTTTCTGAAGCAACTTAGCACGCAGGGCCCCACGAGGCTGTCAGAATGTCTGAAAAATCCCACCATGTTATAGTATTGTCTTCAAAAGGTTCTATTTTTTTTTTTTTTAATTTTTTTTTATTAGTTGGAGGCTAATTACTTCACAACATTTCAGTGGGTTTTGTCATACATTGACATGAATCAGCCATAGAGTTACACGTATTCCCCATCCCGATCCCCCCTCCCACCTCCCTCTCCACCCGACTCCTCTGGGTCCTCCCAGTGCACCAGGCCCGAGCACTTGTCTCAAAAGGTTCTATTATAATGCAAGTCATTTTAAATGAAATCTGTGGCAGATGAACATAAGTGGCTGAGCAAAGAGCAAGACCCAAAGCAAATGGGCCCCAGGTGCTGGAGTGCTGATTTGGAGTATGACACATTGTTCTAAAGAGAAGAAGAGAAATTTTGCGTGATGGTAGGTCAGCCGGTAATAATGATGGAACCTGGCTCTCAAGAACATTCCTCTCTCCCACGCTCAGTACAAGATTCCATGGGGAGATTTCATTGCCATTTTTGCTGACACAATTCTAAAAGTGAGACGTTTTCTCTTCTGATGCATCTTGAGCGAGCTCACTGGACGGTTCAAATCCCAGCTGTACCACTTAATAGCCTTGTGATCTTAAGTAAGGTATTTAATTTCCCTAAGCCTTAGTTCACTCTGCTGTAAGAAAGAGAAAATAATACATACTATTTGTGAAGATTAAATGAAATTACATGTTCTGTGTGGCATGTGGTAGACATGCAATCAATGGAAATTATCCTTTCTCCTTTCATTTCCTATTGCCACTCCCTCTAATGTGTCCATCAAGAACTCCTTCTACTCTGCTCCCAAGGGTCTTTATCTAGATTTTAAATCGTTCACTCTATTCCGGGAGCTGAATTGTGATCAAGCCTTATAACACAAGTGAATTCTGACACATTAGCATTGAGCTTTGAAAGTCAAAGGTGCATATTTCTTTCTTCTTTCTCTTTTTAATGATTTGCTTTTTAATTTTTTTAAAGGACAATAGTTAAGTTTACCTAAATTGAAAAGAAACCAGTCTTTATAACTAGTCTATAGGGTGGTTCATTCTCAGAACTTCTCAATAGAGCAAGTCAGACATGTATATTTCTTACTGCTGCTGCTGCTAAGTCGCTTCAGTCATGTCTGACTCTGTGACCCCATAGGTGGCAGCCCACCAGGCTTCCCCATCCCTGGGATTCTTCAGGCAAGAACACCAGAGTGGGTTGCCATTTCCTTCTCCAATGAATGAAAGTGAAAAGTGAAAGTGAAGTCGCTCAGTCGTGTCCAACTCAGCAACCCTGTGGACTGCAGCCAACCAGGCTCCTCCGTCCATGGGATTTTCCAGGCAAGAGTACTGGAGTGGGTTGCCATTGCCTTCTCCAATATTTCTTACTAAAGACACCTTATTAACATGTACTTCAAGTTACAAAGCTGTGGTAATAGAAAAAAGGGTCCTTTTCTTTCCTCTGTCTTCCTTCTCTTTTCCTTCCTTCCTTTATCATCAAGGCGTCCAGCCTACAGGGTATCGAGTTTATCTCAGTTCTCCCTCCCAAACTAACCAAGGCTGATCACGATAGTTCTGGTCTCAGTCGGTGGGTGAAAACAGGGAACCCCTTGTCTTCCTGGATGCTCTGGGTCATGGCTTTTGCCTGCTGTGTGAGGGAGGGGACAAGCAGGAGGACCCCAGCTGTCTTGTTCTTCCATTTATTTCTTCATAGCACTTGTCATCCTCTGTAGTTGTCCTCCTCAGAAAGCAAGCTCCATGTGGGAGTTGTGCATATTCCGTGTACCTTTATGTGCTCAGGTATTTACACAATGCCTGGTGCACAGGAGGAATTCTATAAATGAAGGGGAGATGAGTGCATGGATGTGTGTGATTGTGGGCTAGTGGGGTGAGGTCACAAGGCAAGTCTTGAAAGAGCTATGCTCAGGAACCTCCAACTACACTCTGCCAGGCACAGCAAGGATTGAGTTATGCCTCTTCTGGGGCTTCTCAGGTGGTGCTCGTGGCAAAAAACTTGCCTACTAATGCAGGAGATGGAAGAGATAAGAGTTGGATCCCTGGACTGGGAAGATCTCCTGAAGAAGGGAATGGCAACCCACTCCACTATTCTTGCCTGGAGAATCCCATGGACAGAGGGATTGGTGGGCTACAGTCCATGGGGTTGCAAAGAGTCGGACACGACTGAAGCGACTTAGCACACACCTCTTCTAAGGAGGGATGGTTTCTGTACCTTCTTCCCTGGACGGATGAGCCTCCCTGTTCTCTCTGCCAGGCTCCCAAGTAGCAAGGTCAAGGTAATTTTCAGCAGGAATTCAGTATGTATAAGATTGACCAAAAAGTTTGTTTGGTTTTTGCCATAAGATGCCACAGACAAATCCAAATGAACTTTTAGGCCAAACCAATGTTTGATATTTCTTTCCGTCGCCGGGGTTGGCATTTGCAGTTTTGGAAATCTCATGCCCTCTTCACACCATCCAGATAGGCGATTTCTCCTTTAGCTTTTACATTCTGGACCCAGGCTCCCTGCTGCTGCAGTGGATGTTAGCTGTATCGTTATTTTCTGTCACCAGGATCCTCAGCTGTAGACACAAACATACAACCGCACTGCTCTCGCCCGCCCCGGAAGCTTGCTGGTTAAGTTAAACAGACAATAAAATGCAGACTTCAAACATGTCAGGGTAGAAGGCATTTAAAATTCTCAGCGGGGGCTGGAAAGAGAATGCTTTTAAAGTCTTTCCATTTCTTTCTCTTCCCTTGCCTTCAGCATCAGAGCTGCCGGAGAGTTGCCCTGCCCCTTCTCTATCTATGTGACCATTTAAGGATGACTGGCCCTTCTGTGAGCAGGCCAGGAGTTTGAGATGTTGACGCTGCCTGTGGACCCTTCTTCCAGGCTTCTCCCAGACTGCCCGATGGAGCAGAGGCACCTGAACTCGGGAGCAAACGTTGCCAAGCCTGCTTCCAGTTCTACCATGCGGAAAGGTGTCATTGAGTTGATGATTCAGGATTGCAAACCAGCAGAGCTCTGTCCTTTGGGAGAAATATAACCCATATGACAGATTTCATGTGGGCTATTTCTGAACACCAGAAAGCAGCGCCCAGGACAGTGTAGGTCAGAAAGCAGGTGAGCCAGGCCCCGTGGGTCAGGAGCCACTTGGCAGGGGTTTCAGTCACATTGCTCTCACTGCCTGCCTCGGTCTTTGCAGCAGATGTACTGTGGGCAGCCCGAGTCCTCACCGTGTTCACGTCAGTGTTCCTTTCTCCTGGCAAGGACCTGACCCATGTCCCAGGCTCTCCTACGCATGACGTGAGAAGAAACTCCAGCGACTTCCACAGATATGCTTCCTGGTGCTCTGCTGAGGCTGTCATTTCAAGGAAAAGTGATGCTTATGAGCTGATGAAAGGATCAGGGCTCAAATAGGGAATTCAATAAGTCAAGCATCACGATCTCACCAAAACCCAAGGCATTTCAGAAAGCATATCTTCCTTAGATATATCTGAGAGCAGGAGCTATGAAGGAGAGGGATTTGGGTTTTTGTTTTTTTTAAAGCAAAAGAACCTTGTTGAAATGCCCCTTATCTTACATGTGCCATGAAAGACCCTTTATTCCAGCTAATCTCCAAATTGTCTGGGCTGCAAGGTTGGCATGAGGTTTTATGCAAAAACGTTACATTTTCTCTTTCACCGCTCTACTCATCTCCTTTTATGTTTTCTATAATACTCATATTGGTACAAAGGTCTTAGGGGCAAAGAACATAAATATCTTTGTGACTCTAATATTTTCTATGCTGGGCTCAGCTGCTTGTCCACAGGGGATCACATGGATGGACATTGATGGTGAGGGAAGACAGAAATGGTTAACAGTAACTCACTCGGCATCCCCTCTGCTGCCTGTATGTGTACTCAAGTACTCCTGCATGTGAGGACACGTGAGCACATACAGATTAGGGCAAAACAAGCCATGTTGCTTATTATTTCAAAAGACTGAGACACCTCTACAGTGATCCCCCACCTTTTTGGCACCAGGGACCAATTTCGTGGAAGACAGTTTTTCCATGAATCGGGGGAGGGGGAGGGGATGGTTTCATGATTATTTAAGCGCATTGCATTTATTGTGCACTCTATTTCCATTATTATTACATCCGCTCCACCTCAGGTCACCAGGCTTCAGATCCTGGAAGTTGGGACCCCTGCTCTAAAAGATGTCTTTGCTGGGGTCCCACTGTTTTAATGGAACCTCAGGCTGAATTGAAAAGGAGAAAATGTATCACCCTTTTGGGAAAATGAAGGAACAGGTATTTTCTTTATAAGTCCTGTCTTTTCAAGAAAAGCAGGTGAGGACAGATGTTTTGAAACAGGAGATGGAGGGAGGTGTATCAGGAATTCCCTTGGGGATGATTTTCTGTGTACACCTCACTTACTCCTGTTGGCCTGAGTTGCTGGTTAAGTGAACTATGCTATCTCTCAGGGCACCGGCATGGGATTTTTAAAAAAAAGGTTCAAGTCAACTGGTCTAAAAGAAAAGGGTGTTTTGGGGTCCATCTGCCATGAGGAGAATGGCAGCACTCAAGAAAAGAATCGCTTCTGTTCAAATCTGGGATGTAATTGGAGCCCTGGCTACATGCTGATCAGCTGTGTTGCATCTTCAAAGAACAGTAATATTACAGTCATTCATATGTTCAAAAATATTTTAAAATAATTCCTACGTCCACTAAGTGCCTCAAAGACATAAAGGTAAAAATAGCAAGCATTTTTAGAATGTTTAATGTGTATTAAATTTCCTAAGCATTTTCCATGTAATAATTTCTTTTATCTAATTTAATCCTTTCAACAGTTCCATGAGAGAATTTCCATTATTTTCATCCCTGTTTTACAGATTATGGATCAGGAGTTTTTCTGTGCAGTAAGGATGGAACACTCATAGAGAAATTGATAAAATGCCAGGGGAAAGGACACAAGGGATATATTATGGTAGTTTGTAGTAAGTCATATTTGTTGTTGTTCAGTCACTCAGTCATGCCTGACTCTCTGTGACCCCATCAAGTGCAGCACACCAGGCTTCCCTGTCCTTCACTTTCTCCCAGAGCTTGCTCAAACTCATATCCATTGAGTCGGTGATTCTGTCTAGCCATCTCATCCTCTGCCACCCTCTTCACCTTGTCTTCAGTCTTTCCCAGCATCAGGGTCTTTTGCAATGTGTCAGCTCTTTGCATCAGGTGGCCAAAGTAGTGGAACTTCAGCTTCAGCATCAGTCCTTCCAATGAATATTCTGGGTTGATTTCCTTTAGGATTGACTGGTTTGATCTCCTTGCAGTCCAAGGGACTCTCAAAAGTCTTCTCCAGCACCACAGTTAAAAAACATCAATATAATAGAATTGTTTTGTATTATATATGTATTATAATACATATGTATTATATATGTGTATATGTATCATAAATATATATATATAAATAGGAAGGAAAGATCACTTCTAACTGGGAAAATCAAGGAAGGCTTCATGGAGGAGGTAGCATCTGAGCTTGGTCTTAAAGGGTAGAGAAGGTTTCTGTATGTTTGACTCTTCTCTTTGTCACAAGAAGAAAGAGAGAAAGAAATGACTATTCCTGGGGTGAGTGTGGGGTTGCAGGAATGTTCCAGACAGAGGACAGTAGGCAGAAACAGAGGTTGTAGAACACTGGGGGTGACAAGATGTTCATTTGTCTGGGGAACAGTGGGACGGAGGCTAGAAAATTAGAGGAGGGCCAAGTCAAGGCACATCTGGAGTCTGGACTCAACCGTGTTGACCTTGGGAGCCACTGAAGGCGAAGATCAGAGTTAGAAGCTGATGTTTAGTCTGACGGCAGTGGGTGCAGCGGTAGTGAAGGTTAAAGGCCTGGAGGGGATCACAGTGAGAGGCCATTAATGGTCCAGGTAGGGAAATTCTCTGGTGGTCCAGAAGTTTGGACTCCTCGATTTCACTGCCGAAGATGCCAGTTCAGTCCCTGGTTGGGGACTAAGGTTCCACAAACTGGGGAAGATGCCAGTTCAGTCCCTGGTTGGGGACTAAGGTTCCACAAACTGTGTGAAACAGCCAAAAAGAAAAAAAAAAAAAGAGAGAGAGAGAGAAAAGTCCAGGTGAGAGGCAAAGAGAACTGAATGTAGAGTAGAATTGGGACTGGGAATCAGGACAGGTATAAGACATGGTGAATGATTGGAGTGGGGGAGAAGGGAGTGAATGGGAAGAGTCAAAGATGATTTCAAGGGCTTAATAACTTGGTAAATTGAGTTATTTTATTGATGGAGACAAGTCAGCCAGGAGGAGGGTGAAGGGTGGGGGTGGGGGTGGGGAGAGGATGAGGTGGTGTATTAGGAGAGTAGCTTTAATTGACCATAGGCTGTCCAGTGCAGGGCTTCCCCATTGGCTCAGATGGTAAAGAATCTGTCTACAGTGCAGGAGACACAGTTTTGATCTCTGGATTGAGAAGATCCGCTGGAGAAGGGGATGGAAACCCTGGAGAATCCCCAGGAACAGAGGAGCCTGGTGGGCTACAGTCCATGGGGGTCATAAGAGTTAGACAAAAGTGAGTGACTAACACTTTCACAATTTCATTTTTATCCAGGGGAAGGTTTCCACCATATGGAATCAGGAGATGGGCCTTGGGAGGGAGGATGGGATTGGATGACAGCTCTCACATTCCTTCTCCATTCTGGGGTTCTGAGCCGCCTGAGAGGAGACCTGGAAGAGCTTGGGGGAGCTCCAGTGGCCCTAGGATGGGAGGAAGTGCTGCCCAGGTCAGGCCTGGGCTCAAACTTTAGCTTCGTCATTGCTAGCTCTGGGGTCCTGGGAAAGATACTTTGACTTTCTCAGCTTCAGTTTCCACATCTAGAAAATAATGTTTAAATGAGACAGTATATAAAGTGCTAAGTACAGTGCCTGGTATTTAGTGAGGGCTCTAAATACTCTGAATATTTTATTCTGTATTGTCAGAAAGTGTTTCCAGAGCTTATTTATGTTTTCTATTCTCTCAAAAGGAAGTCTGAGTAGACTAAAGGAGTTCCATCTCCAGCCCTGATGGATTCCTTCAGGAATAGGAGGGCCAGATGAAAGTGAGGTTTCGTTTTACTAATGGGAGGTAGCAGTAGAATTTTAAGGGAAATGAGATCCATTCCATTTTCATTAGGATTGGCATGCAGGAGAGAATTACTTCTTAACTATGAGATCAAGTTTGATGTCATGGTCACAGTCAGAAGCTAGTCCTCACCAGATCCTGGGTGGCTCACAATTTGGTCTGCAGAGTGAGATGAAGTCCTGGGATTGGGCCCTCAGCTGACTTTCACTTACTGCTCCCCTAACTCCCTGGTTCTCAGTCTGGGGCAGTTTTCTTTCCTGGGGAACATTTAACTATTTTTTTTTTTTTTTTTAGGCCTTGCTGTGTGGAATGCAAGATCTTAGTTTCCTAACTAGGGATAGAACCTGTGGCTCCCTGCAGTCTCAGCACAGAGTCCTAATCACTGGGCCACCGGGGAAGTCCCACATTTGAATGGCATAGGGAACTACCCGCATCTAGTGATAGCGACCAGGGATGCGGCTAAACATCTTACAACCTGCAGGACAGTTCCCGTATCAAAGAATCATCCTATCCCATGTGTCAGCAGTGCTGCGGCTGAGAAAACCTACCTTAATCCACTCTTTTCTCATTCTTAAAGCACCTACTAAGTGTCGGCTCTAAGCAGCATGCCAGCTCAGCTGCCCATTAACTATATGACCTTGGGCAAGCCCCTTAGCCGGGCAGAGAACCTCAGTTTCTTTGTCGGTAAAATGAAGACCCATCTTGTTTTAGATCATAGCTTGTCATCAGGATCTAATGTAATAACCCATTTGCAGCCTTGGTGAACTCCAGCCCACCTTAGCTAAAGATAATACTCTAATAACCATGACCCACCCTTAGGATAAATTCGTGTTGTTAGGTGGGGCTTCTGGGTCATGATCATTTTCCTCCCTCACCATTAGGGCACTTTCTGGGTGCGGTAATTAAACAGCAACCTGGCAGGTCATCCTTGGGTTAGTCTACCTCAGCCCAGCTTGGCTGGCCTGGAGGACAAATACCTGCCAGCATCCAAGGAGGGATGTTCACACCTAAGTCACCAGGTGTTTGGAAAGACTTCCCAGTCCGGCTCTTCCCAAGAAGCAGCTAACCAGAGGAGACAGTGTCAGGATCCACACGGCCATTGCACCAGCTGCTTCACCTCCTGGGTACCCATCAGTCAACTGTGTGTACTTGAGGATATGTCTCCAGTGGTAACATGTGAGAGGCTGGCTTGCTAGCACAGCTGTTTGCTCTTTGGCACTCCCTACTGGGACGCCAACACCCAGGAAGGGAGAAGCCAGTGAGTCTGATTCACTGGGCTGAGGCCCCTTGCAAGGCTGATTGGCAGTGGACCCTAAGGAAGATGGAGCAAATGGCCAGACTTGCTACTCATTGTAATCATTCTGATCAGTCCAGCTGGCTCTCTTGATGTTCAAAGGACCACTCCCCTTTCATGTGTTTGTGCTTACAGGGTCTTGATTTTTAATGATAATAATGGCCTCACCTCTCAGGACATGACAGTGAGTTCAGGCATTAATGAATGCTTCCACCCTCTCCCTAAGGCAGGCACATCCCCCTCACAGCCTCTCACCGGCTGCCTAGAAGACAGACGAAGATGCTCGCTCAAAAGGAGCTTCATTTTACTTGTAAGCATGGTAGCTCCCAGGTGCCAGAAAAGTTATCAAAAACACACTGTGTGACAACTGAGATAATCCATGTCGAGTGCTTAGAACAATGCACAGCACGTAGTTCAATTAGCATTAACCATTATCATTACCTTCCTCATGATAATTCCATGAAGAAGGTATTGTTGGGACTTCAACAATACTTCCCTGGCGGTCCAGTGGGTTAAGACTCCACGCTTCCAGTGCAGGGAGGGTTGGTGGGTTCGATCCCTGGTCAGGGAATTAAGATCCCACATGCTTTGCGGCATGGCCAAAAAGATTTTAAAAATCAAATAAATAAAATAAAATTGAAAAAAAAAAGAAGGTATTGTTATTATCCCAACTATAAGCACAAGGACGGTGGAGTTCAGACAAGGTGAATCTGTTACCCAGAGACTTTCAGCTTGTGAATGATGGCTTAGGATTTGCATCCAGGGTTTCTCTGAGTTGGGCTTCTTCCCACAGGAAAGCTGTTAACTCTAAACTCTTCAAAAATGCTGAAAGGGATTCAGCAATGTTCTCCGAGCACGTACTCTGGATGTCAATCTCTGAAGATTTAAAGCAGCGATTTCTGGGAGCTGCTGCGCCTGCCCTTCGTGGGACCTTGGCAGAAGACTGGGGGAGAAGGGGCAACTGGCGGGACCCTTCAAACTCAGCCAACAGGGAACGAGAGGCCCTGGAGGCCCTTGGTCCTGATCCCCGCAGACATTTCCTTCTGTCTTCGCAGTTCTGTCCTCCCCATCCGTCTTCTTTGCCTGAGACGGGGCAGGGCAGTCTCCAAAAGGTTGTCTGGCCAAATCCTCTGACATGGGACAGTTTCTAGTTACTTCCTGCTCTTTCCCAAGGCCACACTGCCTCACTAGTGGTCAGCTGCCCCTGCTTCTCCCCCACAACCCCCTGAAGCCAGATGCTCCCTCCGAAGCTGTGAGGTTAATCACACCCAGCTCCCTGCGGTCAGCTAAGTCGAGGGGCGGTTTCCAGACAATCGGAATGCACTCTGGAGACCTGACTTCTAATTGTAACTTTCCCATTTGCCAACTCAGGCAATAGTAATAACAAGCATTAATACAGGCTTGACAAAACAGTTTCTCAGACCTTATTCTTTGATTCTCATAAGACCAGGAGAGTAATCAGGAGAGATTCTCTTAGGGTCAGTTTATGGAGAGAACCAGAGGTTCAGTTAAGCACTTGGCCAAGATTGTGCTTCCAAGTGAAAACCAGGACGTGAAACCAAGATTTCCTAATTGAGATTTCAATGCTATTTCCACATTATCACCTCTCTCCCTTTGTCTCTCTTTTCCCCCATCCCCACCTTCACACGCACACAAAACAAACCTCAATTTTTTTCATGTGTAAAGAGAGGGCATTTGGAATAAATGATCTCTGAGAACCCTCTTAGCTCTGTTTTCTGATGAATTGTTATTCATTTGAAGAACTCAGAGCTCTGATACTTGTATCAGGGTTATAAGCTTTCAGATGTTTTCCTACTCTTCTATCTGTATCCTGTAACATTTTCATTTTCTGGTTCACAGTATACACTTTCCTTTTTAAAAACTTAAAAAAAAAATCTTATATTGAAGTATACTTAATTAGCAATGCTATGTTAGCTTCAGGTATATGGCAAAGTGATTTGGTGATACATATATACGTATTTATTCTTTCTCAAACTCTTCGCCCATTTCGGTTGTTAGGAATTTTTAGCAGAGTTCCCTATGCTATACAGTAGATCCTTGTTGGTTATCTATTTTAAATATAACAGAATATACACTTTCTTCAGGAAGGGAACTTAGATGAAATCAGTAATAAGAGAGCTACCAGTTTATCCCTTAGATTTGGAGAGCAAATAAGGAATCAGTGTGTGCGTGCTCCAGCCGCCCCATTCCTTGGGCGTGAAAGCTCTGAGCCCAGCACAGCTGCTCTCTGGCGCAGAGAAGCCTGGTTTGTGACATCTTTCAGCATCATCCACGAGGCGTTTAGATCTTTGGAGAACGGCAGTAATAGTGCAAATGGATAGAGATTATTGATGGCTTAAGGTATCTAAGTGATTAAGAATTTAAAAATGGAGCAGGAAATGATTGTTGCCAATGGAGAGGCTTCAGTTGAATCCTTGGTCCATTACTCTTGAAGGGATAATTATAATAGCCCACAGACTGATGGCAGCTCTCAATTATAGATGCTTCTCAAACATATGGTATTTTTCTTGCCACAGAGAGGAGGTGGGTAAGTTTATTGGTAGTGAGAAAACCTAGATCCAGGACTTTTTTTTTTTAGCAAATTACTTACCTCTTTATGTCTTGGGTTTTTATTAATACCATCTATGTTGTAATAATAACACTAAATAATATATCAAAAAGTGATGAGGATTTAAAAATTAAAAACTTAATTTGTGTTTTTTCCCCTTATTTCCTTTCTTTCATTATCTCATTCTTTTTCTCATTGTGGAAATCTTTTATCCCCTCATTCTTTTCACTTTTGAAAACAGATGTAAAGTTTACATAGAGTGACAAGTTTAAATGTACAATCCAGTGAATTTTGATAAATAGATACACCTGTGTAACTAACTCCCCAGTCAAGATACAGACAATTTCCATCTCCCCAGAAAGTTTTCCTCATGCCCCCTTCCAGGCAATCCTTATCCTCAATACAAAGCCATCATTCTGATTTCTATCATCAGATTTTAGTTTTGCATTCCTGAACTTCATGTAAATGGAATTGTACTTTATATATTGTTTTGCATTTGGCTTTCTATGCTCAACATAATGTTATTGTGATTTCTCTGTGTTCTTGGGAGTAGCACAGTTTATCCTTTTTTACTGCTGAATACTATTCCATTATATGAATACTATATAATCTGTTGATTAACATTTGGGTTGCTTCTGATTTGGGGCTATTGTGAATACACTTGCTACATTCTTGTGGAAGTATTTTTGTGGACATACGATTTTGTTTCTCTTTGGTAAGTGCTTATGAATGGAATTTCTGAGTTACACAATGCGTATCTGTTTAACTTTATAAAGAACTTTCAAATCGTTTTCCAAAGTGACAGCCATTTTACAATCTCATCAGCAATTTATGAAGGTTTCAGTTTTCCCACATCACCACCAACATTGGGCACTGTTAGTCTTTTAAATTGTCAGTCTTCAAAATGTTACAAAGTGATGTGAAATATAACTAATGGGGGATAGTCAGTGAAGAGTACATGGGACCTTTCTGTACTCTCTTTGCAACTTCCTATAATCTATGATTATTTTCAAAATAAAAAAAGTCTTAAAAATATGTATTCAATATATATTCAAGTTTTCATATATGTTCTTTTCATTGGTTTAACTTTTTATTATTGAGTTGTAGGAGTTCTTTATGTATTTTAGATAGAAGTCCTTGGTAACATAAATTGCAAATATTTTCTCCAGTTGGCAGCTTACCTATTCATTTTCTTAAAAGTATCTTTCGATGAGCAGAAGCTTTAGACCTGTCAGAAGTTCAATTTATCATTTTTTCTGTTATAATTAGTACTTTTTCTATCCTGAGAAATCTTTGACTGTTGCAAAATTACAAATTTATGATCTTAAATTTTCTTCTTGAAGCTTTATGGTTTTAAGCCTGTATATTTAGATAAATATGCTAAACTTTGTCAGATTAACTTTTTATGAATGTTAGATAGGAGTTGAAGTTCTTTTTTCCTTACACATTTATCCAGTACTTTCAGCACTTAGATTCAACAGTTGTCTTAAAGACGTTTCTTACCCCATTCCTTTGCTATTAGTGAGAATTGCTGCTGCTGCTGCTAAGTCGCTTCAGTCGTGTCCGACTCTGTGCGACCCCATAGACGGCAGCCCACCAGGCTCCCCCATCCCTGGGATTCTCCAGGCAAGAACACTGGAGTGGGTTGCCATTTCCTTCTCCAATGCAGGAAAGTGAAAAGTGAAAGGGAAGTCGCTCAGTTGCGTCTGACTTGTAGCGACCCCATGGACTGCAACCTATCAGGCTCCTCTGTCCATGGGATTTTCCAGACAAGAGTACTGGAGTGGGGTGCTATTACCTTCTCCATATTGAGAATTAGTACACCGTAAATGTGTGTGTCTCTGGGAAACCTTTTAGTCAGATTGAACCTCCTGGATTCATCTTTTACCTTCTACCTTTTTTTTCCCTCTCTCCTATTGCTGTTTGTCTTTATGGTTTACTTTTTGTGATATCTTCAACCTAATCTAACCTTTCTTATAGTTTCAAATTTTGGCCATAATATTTTTAATTGGCACAAGTCTTTCTTTCTCATATTTGCTACCTAGCTTCCTTTAGTTTTTTGTTCAAACGTCACCTCCTCCTTCAGGTCTTCCCTGATCATCATGGTTAAATTTATATAATCCCTTTCTGCTAGCTCTTCCTAACTTATTTCCCTGCTATTCTTTTTTCCTCCATAGCATATATCATAATAAGACATACTGTATTTTATTTACTTTTTTGTTTGTTGTCTTTCTTTCTCTCTGAAATGAAAGCTCCATGAGGACAGGGATGTTTAAATGTTTTCTCTTTTAGTGCTCTTTCTGTGTTTCTAGGACCTAGAATAGTGCCATGCACAAACTAACACAATAAATATCTAATGTATGAATGAATGATTGTTTGGTATAGAATTTTCTTCTCATTTCATGAAAGCAAAATCTTATATCTCTCTGAGGATACTACATCTTTAATTTTTTTCCCCTATTTTCTGCATTTTCTCTGTTTCTCTGAGCCCCACCCCCCAACCTCATTTGTTTGTTTTTATTTTCTGCCTTTATATTGAATGCTTTCCTGGTGATCCTTGACTGCCCATCCATAAGCTGGGCCTTGTTGAGTCCCAGATGGAGCCTGTTGACTAGTGGGCTTTAGAACTATGCCCGGCTGGTTCCATCAGTATCAATCCATGTTTCTCTTGAGCCCATCAGCTTCTCTAAAGAAGAGTTCTCAATCTTCTTGGCTTCCCTGGTGGCTCAGAGGTAAAGAATCCACCTGCCAATGCAGGAGACACGGGTTCAATCCCTGATGCGGGAAGAACCCACAGGCTGGAAGTAAACTAAGCCTGTGCTGTGGAGTCTGCGAGCTGCAGCTAGAATGGCCCTGCTTGCCACAGCTACAGAAGACCCATGCGGCAGGGAAGACCCAGCACAGTCAAAAATAAATAAATAAACATTAAAAAGTAGTAAATAAAAATATCATTTTTTAAAAAAGAAGAGTCCTCAATCTTCTGTTTGAGGAACATGAACCAGTCCCCCAGAGTTCTGGGAGCCTCATAAGAAAGGGAGCTGTGGTTGTCACTCTTCAGCATGGAGACTTCCTCTTCATCCCCTTGTGTTCCAGAAAGCACCTTCCTTGTGCCCTTCACTGTGTCCAGTTTCCCAGAGTCTAGAAACTTTTAGGATAAAAGAGAATAATATTCAGAGAATAATAATCCAGAGAATAATAATATCCAGAGTATTTTCATTTCCCGCCAGGGTCAAGGAGGAGCAACAAACCCGCTACGCAGGGGCCAGGGGCTGTGCAGGTGTAACAGCCCATTATATCAGCTTTTACTCATTCTCTGTTCCGCTCCATGCTTTCTAAGATAACGACGTCTCAGATCCTGAGTCATTCTTAGGTTCAACGGTGCAAATTAGCGCTAGATGTTTACGTTTTGGCTTTCTCCACTCTGCCTTGTCAATTACCACTCACGCATGTATTTTGACCTTCCAAAAAATGTGTAGGCATCTTTTGTCTCCCCTCCCAGTTTCTCTGTCCTTGACAGTTTTCCCTTTTTATTCCTGTAACGTCATTTTAGTGGGGTTTCAAGAGAGTGGCAATAAATGCATGTATTCAGACTGCCATGTGTAACAGAAGCCTGATGTAAGGATTCAAAGGAAAGTGGAGGAGACAATGACTCATGATGTTAATAGCTGTCAAGTTTAATCTCGTCCTCCTAGCTTCATTCCTAATCTACTCTGTTAGGCTTACATTTGATCACGGTGCTACTCTAGTGACACAATAGTATAGATTCCTGAAAGAGGAGGCCATGAAAGTCTGTTGCCAGGGAATAAAATTGGTATTAGAGGAAATCACATAAAGTCAGAGAGTAATTTCTGATTTGGCTTTAGTTCTTCCTGGAAACGAATTTCATAGAGTTCAGACACTCTTGCCATTGAAGGTCTCTGCCTCCTACTCTCCTTGTAAATGTCTTCATCTCCTAAGAACATCCTGTGCACAAAGGATAGGCCAGCCTCTTACATTCAGAGATTGTCCAACAAACTGGTGAGCATCTGTAATGTGCCAAGCATTAATTAGGATGAAAGTTAGAAGATAAACCTGGTCCTGACTTCCAAGAGCCTACAATCTAGTTGAAGAACCATGTATAGAAAAGGATGCGGTGAAATAAATGACAGTACTTGGGATAATTGCAAAAAGAGGCATGCCCGTGTTAACATAGGAGCACAGAGAAAGGTTGATCTACTTCACCCTGGATCACAGAGATGGCATCCAAAGGAATGGATGTGTCCCTTCTGGGAAGTTGTATTTTTCCTTAAGCTTCAGGAAGGCATCATATTAGATGGGAGAAATGTTCAGCCCTAGGAGACAAAGCCAAGCTGTAACTGGAGATGACCTGAGCAGAAACATTTTCAAGCCCAACTGCAGTGAAAGCAGCCATGGATCAAAAAAGAGCCCCTTCACCCCCAACCACCCATCTCAGGGGTGGGTAGTGGATAGTCTTTTGGTGTTTCATTCGGATTTTACATTCACGCCTGAAGGACTGTCTCCTTCCCACCCGCATCTGCAGCCAGAGATGTCAGTTTTCCAGGACTTGGAGATGGATTAGGCACATGTAGAATAGGATGAGACCCTGTGGTTTCTACCAGACATTTCTGTCTAGGCGTCTGAATGGATGTGCTGGTGTTAACAGAGACAGGATCTTAAGAAGGAGTAAGAAGGAGGAGGAAAACTCCTGGGTGGGGCTTGTTATTTTGGTTGAAGCTGGTGACTTCACAGAAGCCCAGTAGAATCATGGAGTAGTTGAGTGAACTGGATGAGAAGGCATCTCTAAAGTGCCTGGGACGTTACACTGGATAATTACTATTAATCAATATGGTGAAGAGTTGGGAGAAGTGATAGCCTAATCCCAAACTGTGTTCTAGTTCCTCAATTCTCTCCACTTAACGTGTGACCTATTTCTGACTCAATGACCAGAGCAGACAGGAAGTGGGCCCAGAGCCACTCCCTAGGGCACCCTGGTATCCTCCCACACGCCAGTGCTCAGCTATCCGTGGGCATCTGAGTTGGGGCCAGGAAGACTGGGTAGGGTATTCTTATGCCCACCACAGTACCTATTCAGTAAGGCCCAGACAGACTCTGGGGTGAAATAAATTCAGTTGAATGTAGCTTTCATGGGGAGCACAGAGTGTGCTGAAATGGAACAGAATTTACATCAAAGGTTGGCGGGGCCCTGAGGCCTGAGAGCTGCTGCCTGTGGTGTGAAAGTTGGAGCAGAAGCGAGTGGCTTGTGCCAAATGGGGCTCAGAAGATCTTGCAATGGGCTTGTGTCTGTGCAGTGGGGAGTAGAGACAAACCCCTTTCCCTGGAGGAGGCTGTATAGAAGGCCAAGAAAGGTCTCTTTGGATATTTGTCTAAACAGATTACCCAGATGACAGTTTGGGGTGGGGGTGGGGGGGGACACATAACCTGTGGCCTTCCAGCACACCTCTAGGGGAGGCCCAAGGCCCTGGCCATCCCCAGGGATGATAGACAGCTGCGGTCTACATGACCCAGACATGCAATACATGGCTCCGGGTGTGTCTGGGAGGGCCAGTGGAGAAACCTATGACTGACTCTTCTGCTGGAGGGACCCTTCCCAGTGTCTTCTTCAGTCAGGGAGGAAAAGGCATCATGCACATTCCTCAAAGCCCATGGACTCGTGTTTCTCCTTCCAGCTCTCTTTTGGGAACGATGAGATGGCACTGGTGGGTCCTTGAAATAGCCGAGGAGAACAAATTTTTTCATAGCTGGAAACGAGAGAATGAATGGCAGCATTAGTAAGTCAGGAGAGGGGAGCACCAGGCAAAGGTCGTCTGTGGAGAGAGGCAAGAGGGGCGCCATGTTTCAGGCTCACCCAGAAATGGTTTGGGTCGTGGGGAAGTCAAGTAGTTCATAAGAGTATTAGTTTCCTCTCACTGCTATAGTGAATTACCGCACACTGACTGGTTTAAATCAACATACATGCATCACCTTACACTTCTGAAGGCCAAAAGTCTAAAATGGGTCAGGTGGGCTGCTCCCTCTTCTAGAAGTTGTGAGGGAATATATTTACTTGCCCATTCCATCTTTTTTCTCCTTTTAAAATTTTTAATTTATTTCTTTGTTTATGACTGAGCTGGGTCTTCATTGCTGTGTGCTGGCTTTCTTAGTTGCAGAGAGAGGAGGCTGCTCTCTCGTTGCGGGCTTCTAACTGCGGTGGCTTCTCTTGCTGCAGAGCGTGGGCTTCAGCAGTTGTGGTGCACCGACTTAGTTACCCCAAGGCATGTGGAGTCTTCCCGGGCCAGGAATGGAACCCATTTGACCTTTGCTTTCCTTGTCACATCTTCTTTTTGACTCTGGCCCTCTTGCCTCCCTCTTAAAGGGACCCAGATATTACTCTGGGTCTACCTGAATAATCAAGGATAATCTCCCCATCTCAGGATCCTTAAGTTAATCGCGTCTGCAAAGTCGTATTTGCCATACAAGGTGACACATGCCCAGGTTCCGGGAATTAAGATGTCAGCATTTGGGGGGGCTGATATTCTGCCTCCACAGCAGACGTGACCTTCTCAACCCACCTGCATTTTGAGTTTTCCTTTGCGTTATCTAGAAATGTTCAGTAACACCTCTGAGTGCTTTACCGACTCTGAGTATCCCCTAGAGGGTTCTCTGGGCACTGACCTCCTCCTGGGTTTTGTTCCTTCCCCCCAAAAGAAGTTTGGACAGATGGATGGAGGCCTTCTCTCTGGGATCTCCACCGTGGGAGCCCATGCATTCCAGCTCTGCGCTGGGACAGAGGGTCCTGCCTGGTGACACTGACACCATAGGTCCAGTGGCAACTTCCTTTGATCATCATCTCCAAGTTCCCAACAAGTGGATAGTTGTCACTGCTTCCAACAAGACGAGGGAAATGTGCAGAGGTTTTCAAGGCCCAGAAACCAGTGGGGAGAGTGGCAGGGCAGGGTGCCCAGACCTGGGTGAGGCTGGGAATTTTCCATGGCAAGTTTGCATCCCCAGAGAAACGGTGAGATCCAAGCACGTTGTGGAATTTCCTTCTGGTCCAGAATAATTTAAGAGTGATCCTGGGGTGGGTCCTCGTGGACTTAGCTAGTCCGCTGTCGCTCAGACTCAAAGGCCGTCCTTTTGACATTTTAGAATCCCTTTTCCGCGCTCAGTGCAGGGCTGGCTGGTGGCAGCGTCTGCTTGCATCTCAGTTCTATCCACGCGTTCAGGCAGATCCCAAAGCTCCTTTTAAGTCTCGTCTCCATTGTAGTTGCCCTCAGTTTCCCCTCCCTTTGGTCTGGTCTGCACGACTGAGTGCTTTAATTTATTCAGCATTTGGTGCTTTTAAAGCTGAGTATTCTCAGTGATTAATATCATATCCTGCCTCTTACAATTTAAGTCTGCAGTGCATCTTGGGTGATTACTTCCCCAACAGACAGATAAGATAAAGTTGTCTGGGAAAAAAAAAATCCCATGTTGGTGAGATCAGAAAACACAGAAGTAGGTTTAACTGTGTGAATCTGGGCCCTGCATACAAATCTAGAAAAGGCCCGCTGGCCCTTTGTTCGCTAACAGGAGCAGTTCTCTAAGAAAAAGCTGGGCATGAGAGGTACGTGGGTGCCTTGGCAGAGCTCTCATCTGAGGACACTGGTCCAGTCTGGAGGATTAAAACGGGCTGCAAAGTGGGCCTGCTGAGTGCGAGGGTTGCCGGGAGGGCTGGGGGTGGGGGGGCCGAGTGTGTCTCCCCTGGGGAGGAGCCCTGAATTACCGGCTTTGTGTGTCTCACTTTCTGAAGGACTCAGGCCTGAGGCTACAGCAGGAGGGCCGCACAGAGAGAGCAGCAGAGGCTTCCAGAGAGGAAGGCGGTTCTTAAAGGAACCTGGTGGCTTTCTATTAGGAGAAAGCAGGTGTTTACCTTCCCGGCTGGCTCCTGAATTCCCTTGGCCCACCCCTGGGCCAGCCTGCCTCCTCTTCCCTCAGTCACTCAGCCCCTCGGTATCCCCTTTCCTTTCGTCTTGTCTGTCCAGCAGGGTCCCCTGCCAGCTCCTCCCGCTCCAGCCTCCTTCTCTTCCCTTCAGGGTCCCCTGCCAGCTCCTCCCGCTCCAGCCTCCTTCTCTTCCCTTCAGGCTTCCCCATCAACGTTCCTTCTCCTCAAGTCCCCAGCTGTGAGCTGGAATACAGGCCTGGCAGCCTGAGGCAGCCCCCTCCCCTGGCTTCGAGGTGTATTTTTGAGAGCAGCTGTGACTGATGGCTGCCTTCTCCACCGAGAGAACGAGTGCTCAGCGCACCGCTGCCCCTCTCCCCAATTCCACCTTCCTCTGTCGTCTCCCTGGAATTACTGGGAGGGGTTCAGGTTGGAGGGGACCGCAGCTGAGTCTCAGGTGGTGTCTCTGCCTGCACATCAAGCCTGGACCTTGAATAAACCTGGGGAAGTGAGGGGAGAGGGAAGAAAGGAAGGAAGGGGGTGGGGAGAGAGAGCGCGCGCTCAGGAAAAAAAACAAGAGGATTCTTCCCACATTTCTGAGAGGTTGCGTGAAGATCTGAAGGTGCTCTTAGGATCATGAAGCCAGGGATGAGGAACTCTGAGCCCTGAAGGAGGTGAAAACCTTTCTCTGCATATTTTCCATGAGCCTCTGAGAGGACCTTGAAGGGAGAAGAACTGCCAGTTGGAATGGAATTCACCTCACTGTTCCTGTTTGAATTAACCCTTAAAGATGCGAGTTGGTAAAAACAACAAACAAAAAAACCCCAATAAGAAATGCCTCCTTTTTTAGGAGTTCCTTTTGTGACCCTGCCCCACACTTTAAGAGCTTTCAGCAGGTGGACCCAGATTTCTGGAAGTGGTCACCGCCTCCTCAGTAGGAGTCTCTGGAACCTTCTCCTCTCCCGAGCCCAGCTTCGGGAGGTGGAGGGAACTGGCCACTCAGCAGGCAGCCTCACTGCCACCAGCAGTGTTCTTGGGGGGACACCACCAGCTAAGGCGCGCTTAGGAAGGACATGGAGGTTTCTGGGAGGAATGGGGATGGGGCATCCGCTGAGGTTACCCAAGCTGCAGCACCCGTCCTATTCCTTCTTTCCTCGGGTCTGCTCCTGGCCCCTTTTGCAACATAGCCCCTCCAGGCTGAGGGACTCTGTCCATCTGATGGCCTGGGATGGCTCTACCTCCAGACAACTCCTCAGACCGCGGGGCATCAGAGGATGCTTGACTTTATTTAGAAAACATACATATAGAGTGTACCACGTGCCAGGCAGTGGTCAAAATGCTTTACTCATTAACTTAATAATGCTACAAGGATCTTACGCAATTGATACTGTTTTTATCTCCATTTTACAGATAGGATGACTGAGGCATAGAGCTGTTAGGTAGCTGGGCTGAGCACAGGCAGCCGGAGAGTGGTGGAGCTGGGGTTTGAACCTGGGCACTCCGGCTCCAGCTCCATGCTCTTAATCACTTGTCAGACTTCATCTCATGTACCCATGCTGGATGCCCAGCCTCCTTGCTTTGGGAGGGAAGAGGAGTGGTGGCAGTAGGGCTTCCCAGATGGCGCTAGTGGTAAAGAACCCTGCTTGCCGATGCAGGAGATGTAAGAGTCGTGGGTTCGATCCCTGGGTTGGGAGAATCCTTTGGAGAAGGAAATGTCAACCTACTCTGGTATTCTTGCCTGAAGAAACCCATGGATAGAGGAGCCTGGCAGGCTACAGTCCATGGGGTTGCACAGAGTCGGACACCACTGCAGTGACTTAGCACGCATGCATAGCGTGGTGATAAGAGTGAGTGGAGCCCAGCTTGAGAGGTCGATGGGCCTAGGTCTAGTCTGGGTTGTGCCGCCATCTGGCCAAGTGACCCTATGCAACTTGTTCAAACTCTGAGCCGCAGTTCTGCATCTGGCAGAGGAGGCAGGGGATTCGATGGCTTCCAAACCACCCTAAGATTGAGTGTTTTCAAGGCCTCCAGAGAGTGCTCAGTTATGCTTGGGACGAACCATTCCTGCCTCTGTCTGGACCTCATCTTGGGGGTTGCCAGAAGAAGTTGGAGGCAGGGAGGAAAGTGAACACACTCGGCAAAAAGGCAGTGGGTGGGCAGCCTCCCTGGGAAAAATGGACAGCTTAATGTGGCTCTCTGACTGTGTCCCTCCAGGAGAGCAACAATAAGAGCTTGGATAATGTTCTTAACAGGGGGAGCCTCTTATGATTATGATCCATAATGAGTCCCGCAGTTATGATCATGGTTATGGTCCCCATGGCAGGGTCTGTAAGAAACTGCCTAAGGCTGTTCCTGACCAGCTAAACGCTAACTCAAGTGGCTCTTGTGTAAATCATAACACATAGATTCCAGCAACTCCTTAATGACTTGGAGATGTACACAATTTAATTGCATTTAAATGGACCATTTTACCTAATTAAGAGTCAGGACCAGAGATTGTATAAGTGAAGTGTCCTATTTCCTCAATGTTAAGATGCATGCTTTTCATGTTGAACATTTTTGAAATTGGAATAAGTCATACAGGCAATATTTATTTTTTATTTTTAATGTTGTGTTTCTCCCCCAATACATACACGTAAACAGACAGACACACAAGCATTATTCAAATTGATGGTGCATGTTAAAATTAAAGAAATATAATAAAGTTATTATTGCTTCAGTCTATGTTGGTGGTAGGGAGAGAAATCACTTTAGGAAGAAGAGAGACTACTTTATTTGAATAGTCATGAACCCCTGTGGGCAAGAATGAGCCTCAGGGAGGCTAAAAACCCAAATCTGGAATGCTGTGGGGAATCTTTGAAGTATTTTTATCTCTCATCTTTGCCCCTTTCTGTGTATCCAACTCATTGTTCATTCTTTCTGCTAACTTGCTGCCTCTGCATCTCAAGAGTCACATCAGAGAAAGGCCAACCACAGCTTCACGGAAGGACCAAAGCTCTCTGTTCTGTGTTTTTCTGTCTCTCTCGCCTCTAATCCTAATAACAGGATAAAGATTCCTATTGGCCCGTCTCATCCAAACAACTATGAGTGGAGTCAGAGTGTAGGGTCCCATTTCATAAAGCAGCAGCCAGCTTCCTGTCCCTGGGGCTCCTTGGGTCAGTATAAATTGGGCAGATGTTCCGGAAGATCTCCCTTGTGGGAGGCAGGCTTCCACCACTGCAGAAGATCATGCCAACAGCACCAAGTGTTGGGGCTGGGAAGGACAGTAGGCAGGGCACCCAGAGACAAGTCACCTAGGCCAGACCTGGGAGAATGGCTAGCTCTGAAAACAAACTGAGGATTGCCCAGATCTGGCCATGCCGGCTCACTGCGAGGGCTGCCCGGGGCTTGGCACGGAACTCCTTCTTTCTGAGAAAGGCTCCAGGACAGAGGGCCACTGCCCATGGACATCAGCAGAGTGGCGGGGAGGCAGAGCTGGTGAATCAGAGAAGAGGACCTCCTAGAAAGGCTCATTAGCCTTTAGGTTAGCACAGCAGAGGCTCTTTCTGGAAAGCTCTCGAAGGGTTCAGATTTTGCTGATCTCAGCCTCAGACTATGTCCAAAAGAAAGCAGAGCCCCAGAGTCAGGCTGGGGCAGCTGGGTGGGGAGGAAGCCAGGGTCCTGTCCTGTGGTATTTCTGGCCTCTCACCTTCTTCAGGGACCTGCCAGCTTGGTCTGAGTGGCTGGGGTCCAACCTCAGAGCTCTGCGGTCTTCAGTTCTGGGACCAGGTGATGAGCCCCTCACATGACACCTTCCTCTCTGGCCCTGAGCACCCTCCCTGCTAGCCCTGGAAGCCGCGGGGGCAGCTGACATCCAATGAGCCACCAACCTAGAGATTTGGCAAGAAAGTAGCTTGCTCTGCAGGAGAAGATGTCAAGTGAGAAATGGTAGTTAGTGTCCAGTACCAGCTCCTCTGAAAGCCGGGGGAGCCAGGGAGCAGACGGGGGCAGGGAGGAGCAGCCAGGGAAAGCAGGGGCCTCCCGGGACAACAGAAGAAAACCAACAGCCAAAAGCACTATTTTTATTTTCCGTTCTTCAGGCACCACTCCCAAGAGGTCTGCCCAAGTGAGTCATAAATGTCCTTGTGCACCAAGAAATCACCTGGTTTGGAGGCACAGAGAGCTCTATGCTGCCGAATGAACATCCCTCTCTTCTTTGGCCACTCACCCTGCCACTCACTCCATGCTGAACCATTCTGGGAAATGCTAGTCTCTGTGCTATGTGCACACATTCAAACTGGGAAGAGCTGTTGGAACACCGACCGTGTGAGGCCCTGATATACTATGAACTATCAACTCAGCTAATAAGAAGAACCGCAGGGAAATATGGTTTATTAGGTTTGCTAGATGGGTCATTCTTGTGCCAACCCATCTTTGTAATTCACATGTGAACTGAAATCTCACTGGCTTTTGTCTCTGTTTTCCTATTATGGAAAGGATGAAGCTATGAGCAATGTTGGGAAATGGTAAGGGTAATGGCCATTCTAGCCCTTTTGCCCTTATTGAATATGAAAGTGAAAGTTGCTCAGTTGTGTCCAACTCTTTGCAACCTCATGGGCTATATACAGTCCGTGGATTTCTCCAGGCCAGAACACTGGAGTGGGTAGCCTTTCCCTTCTCCAGGGGATCTTCCCAACCCAGCCATCAAACCCAGGTCTCCCACACTGCAGGCAGATTCTTTACCACTGAGCCATCAGGGAAGCCCTATTAAATACTATTGAAGACTAATTCTGTTCTTCTCCTTATCTTGGTCCTTCCGAAGTCTTTTCCCATCTGACTGGTTATCCCAGCCCTTCCCTAACCCCCAGAGTCAAATTTTCAGCTAATTGGTCATTTTTCCTCCAATATGTATCTTGAGCCCATCATCTCCTTTCCATCTATTAATATCTCCCTTACCCACTTCCACCTCATCATTGCAATACTGGTCCTCTAGTTTCTTAATTCTTTCTCCTTATAGCCCAGAGTGCTTTTCTTCTAACGTAAGTGAGATCATGTCACTCCTTTTCTTAAATCCCATCAATGACTTCACATTTCCCTTAGAGTACACCCAACTGTGACATGTCGCCTGCTGAACAACTGCAATGACGAGACTCTTCATGGGCTAGAGCACATTGAACTTCATCCTGTCCTAGAGTCTTTGTACCCGCTAGACCTCCGCTTGGAGTGCTAAACCTGAGTCTCTGCCCCTGTCCCTCCTCTTCAGTCATGCCTCACAGAAAAATTATTTTCTCCAATATACCTTCCCTGACAACCATATCTAAGTAGCTTTGTTCGCCTGTTTTGTGTGTGCCTGATTACTGCAGTCTGTTCATTATGTTCATGACTTTTTCCTCAATGTGTATTTCTTTGTGTGTTTGTGTGTATGCTTTAAAATAAAGACCTGTCTCGTCTGTCTCCCTTCTCCAGGCTCCATGAGGGCAGGGACATGTGTCTTTGGTCCACCTCTGACCATCAGCTCACAGGCTGGGTCCCAGGCTATAGCAGATGGTCAATAAATTTTTATCCACATCTTTTTTGAGCACCTGCTACATATGAAGAATTGTAATATATGCTGGGCAAATAGTGAAGAAATAAAACAGACTACCCAGGTAGAGCTGATGTTTGTAACACCCATGATTTAACTATTATTTGAGTGTGAGGGGAGTAAAGGTGATGGCTCTGTTAATATCCAAAGCACATTGAAATTACATTAAAAAAACCAAAATAGTAACAATAGGCTTATCTAATTTGCTCTATTCAGGAAACAATATGAGGTGAAAGAAGGTTTTATTTAAAGCAGTTCCAGCCCAGGTATAATACCTTAGGCCCATTTAGCCATTTTCTCCAGAGATTTCTGATATGCTTTCTTCAAACCATCAAAGCATTAAAGTAGTTTAAAGAAAACCTTAAAGATTTCCCTGAGTCTCTTAAAGAACATGACACTTTTCCTTTTTTTCATGCAGATAAATGTGTGTATCTCTCCAGAGTATTCATGAATTTTAGTCTTTTTACAAGTTGGCCATGTTGGCATTTTATTGAAGGAGAGGGAATAAAATTCCTTTACTTACACTGAGGAAGAAATTGAATTTAGGATAAATCTGTCTGATGTGGGAGAAACAGCACTGACTAGGAGTCAGAGGCTCAGAGTGAGGCCAGTTCCATCATGAAATAAGTGGAAAGTCAGTCATCTCAATGGGCCTCAAGTTTCTCACTTGGAAGGTCAGTTAGGTGTTCCCTCCAGTGGGTCCGGATGAATGATGGTGAGATGGGAAACCCTGAGCCAGGCGCCCCTAGTAACATACTCTGTATCCAGAGTGGGGCATGGTATGATGGCTCAGTTGGACCACAGTCATTGAACCCACATTTACCCTGCATTAGGCCCTCTACTGGGTGTGTTCTAGGGGCTCAGCAAGTCATTCAGTCAACAGAGATTTATTAAGTACCTACTACACACAGTGCCAGGAGCTTTGTACATAAAGATGGTGGAAGGAAGGTCTCAGTCTCTGTCTTTGGGGAGTTCTTGTGGAGGGACAGCACGTGCAGAGACTCTAGGCCGAGACTTTCCCTAGTGGGGAGAAAGGCAGCAAGCCAGAAAGAAAGACAGTGGCACAGAAAAGAGTGTTGGTGAGGAGGTGGAGAAAAGCAAACCCTGCTACACTGTTTAGGGCATGTAAATTGGTGCAGTCACAATGGAAAACAGTATGGAGGAGCCTAAAAAAATTAAAAAATATAACTACCACATGATCCAGCAATTCAGTTTTGTGTATTTAGACAAAGAAAATTTGAAAACACTAACTTGAAAAGAAATATGCACTCCTATGTGCATAGCAGCATTATTCACAATAGCCAAGATATGGAAACAATCTAAATGTCCATAAACAGATAAATGGGTAAAGAATATAAATATATATACACATATAAATAAAATATCTGGAATATTCATATTATTCAGCCTAATGAAATCTTGCCGTTTAATATAATATGGATGGACCTGGAGGGTAGTCTGTTAGGTTAATTCAGATAGAGAAAGACAAATACTATAATTTCACTTCAGTGTGGAATCCTGAAACCAAACCAAACAAAATAGAAACAGACACAGATACAGAGAACAAACTGCTGGTTGCTAGAGGGGAGGGGTAGGTGAAAGGGGATCAAGAATCACAAATTTCCAGGCATGGGTAAGTCATGAGGATACAATGTACAACATGGGGAATGCTGTCAATACACTGGAGTAACATTGTATGGTGACAGACATAACTGGTCATATTATAGTAATCACTTCATAATATATAAAAACATTGAATCACTTTGTTATACACTTGAAAGTAATAAAATATTGTATGTTAATTATAACTCAAGAGAGAAAGAAAGAGGGAACTTCCCTGGTGGTCCAGTGGTTAAGAATCCATCTTGCAGTGCTGGGGACGCTGGTTCCATCCCTGGTTGGGGAACTAAAATCCCACGTACTGCAGAGCAACCAAGCCCACACATATGCACTGCAGCTAGAGAAGTCCATGTGCATGACAGCTAGAGAAACCCTGCACACTGCAATTGAAAATACAGCACAGCCAAAATTCAAAAACAAAAATGAAATAGACAAAGAAAGAAAGAAAGGAAAGGAAAGAAAGGATGAAAGAAGCACTATGTGAGGAATATGGAACCCAGTACGGAGGCAGAGAATGACGTAAAGAAAATCATTTAGAAAGTAGGCAGAGAAGACGTCCCTGAGAAGGTGCTGTATTTTTGAAGGATCAAAAAAGAGGCGGGGCGATAGAGCACACATCCAAAGGCAAGAAAAGGCTTAGGGTATTGGAGGAACTCAAAGAAAGCCAGGGCATCTGGCATTTAGTGGTCCAGGAAGAGAACATTGAAATAAGGCTGGTAAGAGGGTAGAAGCCAGGCCGTGCAGGACCTTAGGGCTCAAAGCAAGGGGGCTGGATTATATTAAGTAAAGCAAACTGTGATTGGGCCCACATTTCACCGGTGTAAATTTTCCCACTGCAAACACTTAATTTTGGTCTATGATGAAGCTCAGCTACTGAGGGCACGTCCTCCTTGTGCAGGGGTACTATGCAGATGAGAGTAAGTTCTGAGACTCTCTTCTGAGCACTCTTTCAGAGGTTTTAGAATTCTTCCCCTCAGACTTGCCTGGTGATCCAGTGGTTAAGAATCCAGCTGCCAATGCAGGGGACACGGTTAGATCCCTGGTCCGGGAACTAAGATCCCACATGTTACGGAGCAACTATGCTCATGAGGTGCAACTACTGAGTCGCTGGTATATAGAGCCTGTGCTCCGCAACAAGAGAAGTCAATGAGAAGCCCCCCCACCGCAACTAGAGAATAGCCCCCACTAGCGGAAACTAGAGACAGCCCACACATAGCGACAAAGACCCAGCACAGCCAAAAGTAAACAAAAAAGAGTAAAGTTTTAAAAAGGAAAGAAGTCTTTCCCTCCTTTTCCTTCTCCCTTTCTCTCTGAATTTGCTCAAAATTCCAAGGGGCTTGTTATATCTTTCCCCATGTTGAGGGAGACGCCTCTGACCCACATTGGCTGGTATCTGCTGTTTTCATGTACATTGTCATTTGTCCCCTTGCCCCAGGCAACAGGAAGTGACTGCGGAGGAATCTGCCCTCATCTCAGCTCACCACTGTGGCCCGTCCTTGGATTCCAGTTTGATCATCCGCCCTGAAGCTTCCCACATTGGGGCCCCTTGCCCCCTTTTTGATGATCCCCTATCAGGCCCCTAAGCTCTCGATTCCTAGCTAACCTTTGTCCTACTTTGTACACAGGGGTTTATCAGGTCTACTCTCCATCTTCTAGGAAGCCAAGATAACGGAGTGGGGCAGGGGAAGTCTGTGGGGGAGGTAGTCTCTCAGGCCCTCTCTGCCCAGATCTGCTCATCTGGGTTAACAGGGCACCCCTCGCTGGTGCTGGAATCTCTGTCTCCCTCCCAAGTTGCAGAGGGCAGTAGAGACAAGTTCTTTCCATTCTCAAAATTTCAAACTTCCAATTTTGACCTCACACAACAGTACTGAGGGGTGCGACAAAGGGAGCAAGGCTCTATCCTTGTGTTTAAAGTGCCCCCTTTCCAGTGGAGTATTACTCAGCCGTAAAAAAGAAATTGGGTCATTTGTAGAGACATGGATGAACCTAGAGAATGTCATACAGAGTGAAGTAAGTCAGAAAGAGGAAAACAAACACCATATATTAATGCATGTATGTGAAATCTAGCAAAATGGTATAGATGATCCTTATTTACAAAGCAGAAATAGAGACACAGACATAGAGGACAGACATATGGATACCAAGGGATGAATGTAGAGACTGAGATTGACTCATATACAGTACTAATACTATGTACAAAACAGATAGGGCTTCCCAGGTGGCGCTAAAGGTAGAGAATCTGCCTGCCAATGCGGGACACACAGGTTCAATCCCTGGGAGATTCTACTTCAGGAAAATCCCCTGGAGTAGAAAATGGCACCCCACTCCAGTATTCTTGCCTGGAAAATTCCATGGCAAAGGAACCTGGTGGGCTCCAGTCCATGGGACCACAAAGAGTTCGACATGACTCAGCGACTGAGCACAAAATACTTAACTAATGAGAACGTGATATAGAGCACAAGGAACTCATTTAAAGCACTATGGTGGCCTGAATGGAAACAAAGTCCAAAAGCGAGGAGATGTATGTGTACAAATAACTGATTCATTTTGCTGTACAGTAGAAATGAACAAAACTTTATAAAGCAATTATATTCCAAAAAGATTAATTAAAAAAAATAAAGTACCTCCTTTTCAACCCCCTCCTCTTCTAAGCTCCATGCCCCAGTCGTACAGACAGGAGAGAAGGGTCACTTGGAGTGTGGTGGGGTCAATGGAGATGGAAAGATGCTGGTGGGTTTTAGAGGCTGTTGATGGATCAGATATGGGAATTAAGGGAGAGGAAGGAACCAAAGATACCTCCCTGGTTTCTGGCTTCAGCATCTAGGTCCTGGGCAGTGTCATTGTTGCAGGGAGGGAGCAGGTGGGGAGTGGCGGTGGCTCAGATTTGGGAATGACTACGAAGAATCTACTGTTGTAAGCATCAAGTTTGAGATGCTTGTGAGACACAGTCAAGGGAGAGATGCCAAGCAGATAATTAGATTTCTGAGATTAGAGTTCAGAGGCAATCTGCAAAGTGATAGATATTTGGGAGGTGCCAGCAGACAGATGGTTTTTAAAATTGTGAGTGTGCTGGTGGTCTAGTCATTAAGTCGTGTCCAACTCTTGCGGCCTCATGGACTGTAGCCCACCAGGCTCCTCTGTTCATGAGACTTTCCAGGCAAGAATACTGGAGTGGGTTGCCATTTCCTTCTCCAGGGGATCTTCCCAACCCAGGAAGAGAACCCGGGTCTCCTGCATTGCAGGCGGATTCTTTACCACTGAGCCACAAGGGAAGCTAAAATCGTGAGAATGGACATGAAATAGTCTCAAGTGCTCAGGGAGGGCTTAGACTTCACTGTGAGGTCCTGAAGCTTCCATCCCATGATTTGGATAAGAAGAATTTTGTCCCAAGTGGCTGCTCCAGGGGCCCTGGGGTCCCAGGTGGTGGTTCTGTGATCCCCTGACGGCTGCTGCTGCTCCCTCTGCAGACTCTCCTTAGTCTGCTGACAGGTGAGAGCTCCGAGCTGGGGACAGTGCTTGGGATACGTCCAGCTCTTGAGTAATAAGGGCAGGAGGAGGGAGCGGTCTGCCCAGCTGGATGGAGGGGGTGGAGGGGATCTTTCTAGATGAGATGGAGCAGCCTCCCCCTAGATGGTGGCGGTGGTTCACTGAGCCCAGCGCTGTGGGTGCAGCACAGGAGCCTGATGGAGCAGAGGTCAAGGCCCAGTGGACTCAGGTCTAAGGAGACCTGGGACCACACGCTTGGACGTGTTCTTCCCTCAAAGGTCTCTCAGGCATATGCTACTGTAATCCCTCACGTTTATACCCTGCATAAACCCAGACAGTACAGTCTCAGAGGGCCATCGTATTCAGAAAACTCAGTTCCACATTTACTATAATTTAAAAGAAATTCCATCTTTATCGTCAAGGATGTTGTTGTTGTTCAGTCACTAAGTCGTGTCTCTTTGCAACCCCATGGATTGCAAACCATGGCATCCCTGTCCTTCACTATCTTCCGGAGCTTGTTCAAACTCATGTCCGCTGAGTCGGTGATACCGTGCAACCATCTCATCCTCTGTCATCACCTTCTTCTCCTGCCTTCAACCTTTCCCAGCACCAGGGTCTTTTCCAATGAGTGGGCTGTTCTCATCAGGTGGCCAAAGTATTGGAGTTTCAGCTTCAGCATCAGTCCTTCCAATGAACATTCAGAGTTGGTTTCTTTTAGGGTTGACTGGTTTGATCTCCTTGCGGTCCAGGGGACTCTCAAGAGTCTGGGAAGTTAAAGGCACTCAAATGTATGGTCCCAGCAAGATCAATTAAAATTTTATTTCTTTTTCTATTCAGATAGTTTTCACCCTAAAGCTGCTCTGGCGTCAATATTCTCAAACCTATCCCCTAGATAAACTCTTCTACCCCAACCTCTGAACTTTCCCCTCCCTCTCAACCTTTTATTATGATTTGACCTCTCTCCTAGGAGGAAAGAATGCATCGTTGTTTTTAGTGTGGAGAAAGAGGTTTGTGGAATTAGGTTGAAATAAAAGGATTCTCTTTGGTGGGATGAAGGGAGGTACATGTTTGTTTCATCACATCACGACTTGAAGTTTACAGATCAAATTACACTTACGTACTCTCATTCACAATTCCCAGCTACCCTGCAGGTTAATTACTCTTATTAATCCAATCTCATTTCACACTAAGGTTCAGATAGGAGATGGCTTTCCCAAAGCCACGTAGCTTAAAAAATGGCAGAGAGAGAGGACTCTCACTGCCTGCCAGCATGCAGGTGGCTCAGATGTGGGATGTACCAATGAAAGAAATGGAGGGAGATAGTTTCTCTCTCTCTGCTCTCCCTTTTCTCCTCTGCTTGCCAGTGTCCCCTCATTCTTTCAGTAGCAGAAGGACAGGGGCAGTTCCACTGCCTTGTTAGGAAATTAGGTGCGAAACAAGGAACTGGGATCTATCTGGCTTTTCTCTGCATCTTTACCTGTAATAAAATGAAGAGCTTAGAACTGATGACTTCGGATTGAAATCTGTGAACACTGGTGTAACTCACAGAAAGCAAGGCTGCCTCGTGACCCAGTCCTGACACAGTGGTGATGTACTCAGAGAAACAACTGTCAGATAGACAAAAAGTAATTCACAAAGAAATCTTAGTCTCAGCTGAAATCCCTCAAAGAAGACCAAAATTGCGTTCAGCTCAAAATAGAGCAACACTTTAAAAAAATCTGTCTTACCATGTACGTTTCAGATATAACCCTCTCTCTCAAGTACCATCACCTCTCTCCACGCTCCTAAAATTCTCCCTAAGCCCAGAGTGCTCACATTTTTCTTTTCTTACCTCACTCTCAGGGTCTTTTTATTTCTCTTCCACCAGTAACAGAGAGTTACTTTCCAGAGGAAATCAATGTACTTAGTCTGGTTTCTCTAAATTCCCTCCTTTCCCTTATCCCAATTCAGCAGAGAATACAGTGTTGTCCCAGAATTCTCCATGATAGGCAGAGAAGAGGAGAGGCTGTTATTAGAGCTGAGTAATGATTTTCCTATCACATTGGGACATATCCAGGAAAATGTGAGAACATGGGGACTCCTTCACATCGCAGACACTCTAAGAGCAGATGGTGGAAAATCCCTTTGAGGTCTTCTTAAGTTGTATACCATCCTCAACTCCCCAGTTGAGAAGTTCCCCAGTTGCTTACTCTTGTTGGATGAGTCCCTCCACCAAGGACCTCTCTGGACACTCATAGAACAGTGGAAGAAAGAAGGAAGAGAGGAAGGAGAAAAGGGGAAGAAAAGGATGTCACCATACTAAGTGGATGGAGGCACTGCTGAGAGAGAAGAATTGCCTTGAGATAGAGTTTCCCATCCCGTTCTTGTTTTCCTTCTGCTCCTAAGAGAGCTGGCTCAGCCTCGGGGAAATCAGGGTAACCCTTGGCTTTGCTCAACACTTGCCTGTATCATCTCATCTAAACTTTAATACCACCTGGGCATTGTGTAGACATTGCACTGAGGTGATCTGTGGATGAGTCTTTCTTCCACACTGGTATATAAACTACTCTTGGCAGGACTTTGATTTTGTAGATCCTTGCATTCCTGGCACTCAGCCTAGTGCACTGGTACATAATAGGAGATTCTCCATGTTGGTGGAATGAAAGTAAGCAGAGCAAATATTTTTTAAGTGAGTCAACTAAAATTCAGAGCCACCAACCAATTTCAGGCTGGGTCATATCATGTAGGGGTGTGCACACACCTGTGTCCCAGTGCATGGGCTTCTGAGTTCAAACTTGGTGTGATTCCTGACTCTGACACTTAAAGCAAGTCCTTAGCTTCTCATCTGTAAACTGTGCTTAATGATACCTGTCCCAGTAGAGCAGATGTGATGATTAAATAAACAGTAACAACAAAAAGGTGATTTTAAAAATCCTTAGCAGAGGACTTCCCTGGTGGTCCATTGGCTAAGACTCCCAATGCATGGGGGCCCAGATTCAATCCCTGGTCAGGAAATTAATTCCTACTTGCCACAGCTAAGAGATCCTGCATGTGGCAACATTTCCTGGCACAGCCAAATGAATACAAATAAATATTTTAAAAATCTTGAACTTCCCCTGGTGGTGCAGTAGCTAAGAATACTCCTGCCAGTGCAGGGGACACGGGTTTGATCCTTGTTCTGGGAAGATTCCACATGCCTCAGAGCAACTAAGCCCATGCACCGCAACTACTGAAGCCCATGTGCCCTACAGCCCATGCGCTGCAACAATGAGCAGGCTCTGCTCACTACAACTAGAGAGAAACCTGTGCAAAGCCATGACGACCCAGTACAGCCCCCTCCAAAAAAAATTATTTAAAAAAAATTCTTAGCAGTTTTCCACTTCTTGGCCCTTCCCTCCTTCCTGCCCCAGGCACCTGGACCCCAGACCACACTGTGTCTAGATCACCAACACCCTCTGTTCCTACATCTGATTTTAGAGAGTTCAGTGAAGGTAAAAGTAGAGATCAGCAGTTTGGGGCTCTTTTGGTGGTGTGTGTATCTACAAGGTCTCAGCAGATGGAGCCCGTGGCCTCTGGCTCACCCAAGGCAAGATGAGCTTAGGCCTTTTCCCAGGGGGAGGAGGCCGGACTGTGTTCTGCTGCCCTCTCTTTCCCCAGCCCTCCCTTCGCTGTTCAGGAGACACCCGGCCCTTAGAAATTCCTCCCCCTCCACCCTCTTTGGGGGATTTCCTTTCTCAAGGAAAGCAAGATGAACTCGCTCCAGTTTTGGAATTCCAAAATCCAGTGGGAATAAATCTTCCAGAGCTGACCTGGCTTCTAAACACAGAACTCAACGCAAATGCCCCTTTCCTGTGGGCATTACCTCTGCATGCGCCGCCCCCGCTACAGGAAGAAGCATGCTCCAAAGACTGGCCCTGATTCTCCATCTGACCCTGGTTTTAGTCTCACAGACCCGGCTAGCGTCTGCAGATAGGTAGGAGAGCTTCACGACGGGGGACCAGAAGGGCCCAGAAGGTCAGAGTGAGGGGAGCTCTTAGGATCCAGGGCTGGGGCCCTGGGGCCTGCAGGGTAGGTGAGGCAGCAACGGGGTTAACCTGGGCCCAGTGCCGGGATTAGAGGCTCAATTCCCCACTGTCAGCGGAACTCAGCTCCCATAGCTGGAGGAGCTCACCTCTGTCATTAAAATAAGGATTGGAAAGCCTGTAGCACAGCGCTGGGCACATATTCAGCGCTCGGAAACCTGGCTTGTTGTCATGACTCTTACAACACTTATTGTGCTTGTTTATTGCATATCTCTTGCCCACACCGGGTGCTCTGTTTGTATCTCTTGCACTTAGCAGAATATCCAGCTCACAGTTAATACTAATTTTAAAAAATTGTTTTTGGACACTAGTCAAGACTCTTTGAATAACTCTTAGCATTGACTTGGGCAGAGGCCTGTCACTTGACGAGTGACAAAATTTCTGGGGTTGATGAAAGGTAGGGAAACTGAGTCAACTCTAGCAGGGCTTTTTTGCTTCCAGAGATTGTCTGAGGGTGACTTGATTGCAGGTGGTGAGGGCTGGGGACTCTTGAGTTTTTAGAAAACCAGGGGTCAGGCTAACACTGGGGTTGGGGATGTGAGGCTGAGAGATGCAGGGTGAAGCTGGGACGACTGTATGTAGTTAAAGGGCTGACCACCCTGACCACACAGCCCTGTGGCTGCTACTTTTGAGATATGACCCAAGGGCCCCAATTTCTGGAGAGAGCTGCCCCACCTTGACACAGGTTCCTGAAATTCCCATTTTAGAGTCACTTTTCCAGGGAGAGATGCCTGGGGGCTCTTGTTAAAATGTATGTGTTACAGATGGATCGGGTAACATTTATGAAATTCACACCTGTCTCGTGATTAGCAGTGCCAGAATCCTAGGTGACCACTAGCCAGGGCTGGAGGGAGGCTCTGAGGTCTGGATCATGGCACCCACCCAAGGAGGTGAAATTCCAACACGCAGAGCCAGGGCCCAGTGTGAGAAGCTGGTGCTGCTATGAAAAACCTGTTTCCTCAAGTGGAAGGAAAGAGGATCAGAGAGGGTGCTATTTCCAACAAATATACAATAGCTAGTATACAATATACTGGCTTCCCAGGTCCACAGTGGTGAGAATCCACCTGTCGATGTGGGCAATGCAGGAGACACAGGTTCAATCCCTGGGTTGGGAATATTCCCTGGAGAAGGAAATGGCAACCCACTCCAGTATATTTGCTGGAGAATTCCATGGATGGAGAAGCCTGGCAGGCTGCAGTCCATGGGGTCACCAAGAGTTGGACAGACGAGGACACACACACACACGCACAATATACTGTATCCCCATGGAGTGCGTGCATGCTAAGTTGCTCAATCGTGTCCAACTCTTTGTGACCCCATGGACTGTAGCTCACCAGGCTCCTCTGTCCATGGTATTCTCCTTGCTCTCCTCCAGGGGATCTTCCCAACCCAGGGACTGAACCTGCATCTTTTTCGTCTCCTGCGCTTATTCCCTCCCTCCCTCCCTCAGTGTTGAGTGTCAATCCTGAAGATGATCTGCTGAGGGCTGGGGAGTGGGTGGGCAAGGCAGCAAGCCTGATGAGATCCAGTCCTGCCCTCCAGAGCACAAGCGCAGTGTCAGCAGTCCTGGACAGTCCATCGGAGACCCACGGCCGACCAGCTCCAAGGCCCAGAATGCCTGACAGAGCTGGCCTGCCCTGGGTCTGCGGCTGATATTAACAGCAGCCTGGGAAGAAATCCGGGGCTGTTGTTTGGCTCAGCACATGATCTTCACAGACACGAAAGAGAAAAATGGGTCAGGAGGAATGAGCTTGGTGTGAATCCACTCCCTTTTCAAGCTGGAGAGCCTGCAGGAGAGAAGGGGCCAGCCCCGCTCCCCTCTGCTCCCATTCCACAGTGGGGCTGCCGGTCTCAGGGAGGGATTAGGGAGACAGACGCTCAGCCCGCGCCCACTCCCTCCTCGTTGTTCACATGGCTCTCCATGACCTGTGTCATAATGAATTCCAGATTCCAAGGGGGACGTCCCTGGGAACCCGAGCACACGGTGTCAGAGGGGACTCTGGGCCTGTGATGTCACCAGTGTTCCCAAGGAAAGCTGCCTCCAGCCCCCCACCTACAGATGGTGTCAGGATGGGTGGAAACTGAACCCAGGAAGAAAAACAGGCTCAATCCTCCCCCAGAGTGGGCCTTCTTTCACTAATCACCAGGAGAAGAAACCTCCACGTATCAAAGATTAAAGGCTCTGGTTACTCTGAATTTGGTGGTTCACTCAGTTCATAGGCTCCTCTCATATATTAAAAGCCATTTGGATATGATGTCTTTAATTTGCCTTGAGTTAAATGCACACACACACAGTAGCTGACCTCACTGGTATAGCACCCACTAAAGGACTAGTCACACACATGCTACCAAACACGCATGATGCATGTTCGTATTCAAAGGACTAGTCACACACATGCTACCAAACACGCATGATGCATGTTCGTGTTCACATGGAGATGCTGTGTCAGTGGGGAACTTGGTGCTTATCCTTTATTTTGTTAAAACAGTTGAAATATAAATGGACCCTTTGAAAAGCATGTGCAAAAGAATTTTATTTCTATCTTTGTCTGCCCCAAGTGATTTCAGCCAGGTACAGATGGTCATCACGGTATGAGGGATAGTCCACTAAATGTGCTCTTCTGTTTTTTCTTTTTTAATCATAAACAGCATCTTTTTGTTGAGGTAGGCGAATGTTCCAGATAACAAGAGAAAAAACTTGGATAGAATATTAAGATAGGGTGTTAATTTAAGCTTTTGACTGAATTATTATAGTTTTTAATCTCTTAAAATCTGTATGAGGTGATGTCAGGATTTTAAATTCTCAAAACTATCATATACAAAGTATAGAGCTTTGTTAATGTTTTTGGCTGACAAGTTGCTACATGAAAAAAATCACTTTCAGACTGGAAATTCTAGTTTTTAGATGCTTGCACTTTTATCTATGTCTGTGCTGCAGTTCAGCTCAGAACTGTGTATATTATGAGTATCTAAAAGTATTATCAAGTGTTTTAGTTGGTAAGGAGGGGCCAGGTACATAGGGATGTAAAAAGAAGTAAACCACAGCCCTAAACTACAGTTACACCAAAGAAAATGGGATCAGACTTGTTATTGGTGATATATAGAGATCTGTGAAAAGAATGAATTTTGCTACTAAAGGCCCAGGGAGGTGGCGAGGTGAATTGGTCTTTGAAGGGTGGGCAGGTAGATGCTAGGCAGGGGAAGGACATCTGAGGCAGAAGGAACACAGGGTTGAAGGGGGTGTGTTCACGGACCCACGTCACTGGGGACGAGGGCATGCCTGAGGCTGCAGTGAAGCGGAGGTGGAGGGTTCAGATTTAAGGGCCAGATACACTCTACTTGGGAGTCTGGGCCTCATCCTGCAGGCAAGTTGTGAGAAGTTTGAAGGCATACTGGAGGCTGAATGGGTGACCCTGGAGACTAAGAAGGTTCCACATGGGACACCCTGTAGGCAGCTTCTGACTTTCAGCCCAGATTGCTGTTGGCAGAATCCGCCTCGTAAACAGAAGGCCCAGAGCTGTAGCTCAGCACAAACCACCCGTTCCCCACAGTTACTCACCCAGCAGGGCCCTGGGGAGAAAACCCAACCGTGGCTGGCGCCAAGCCATAGCTTTCCGATTCAAGGCATTTCTTCCAGCCTTCCCTTTGGGGCTGCCGTTGGTAATAATTAGTGATTAATTCATATGTACATTGTTGTTGGACTTTAAGAGGTATGTTTCTCAAAAGGAGATGCTTGAAAGTAGAAATATCTAAGTATCTTGTGAAAGTGGCAGAAACACAGTATGTTTTGAACACTGTGTGTGTGTGTGTGTGTGTGTGTGTGCGTGTGTGTGTATGTGTGCACTCAGTCATGTCTGACTCTCTACGACCCCGTGGACTATAGCCTGCCAGGATCCTCTGTCCATGGAATTTCCCAGGCAAGAATATTGGAGTGGGTTGCCCTCTCCAGGGGATCATCTCGACCCAAAGATTGAACCCTCCTCGCCTGTGTCTTTTGCATTGGCAGGCGGCTTGTTTACCACTGAACTGTGTGGGAAGCCCCATATTTTGAACATTAGTTTTCTTTTTTCCTTCCTAACCAAATACCCAGTTATCCATGCCTAGAGAAAGACAGTACTGCTAGTTACCCAAATATCCAGAAGCTGGGTTTCTCAGTCTCTTTAGCGGTAATTACTCAAATTGCTGTCTGTTGCTCCTTAAGAGATGTGATCAAAGACATACTTGAATCTCTGTGGCTGTCCCACTTTAAAGCACAGTATTTTTGTAACTTTACAAGAAATGAGTTTGTTCTTTTCTGTTCTATAGTATGCTCATAAATTTCTAAATTTGTGGTGGGTAAATTGAACAGAGCACTGATGGGGTGGGTGTGTGTGTGTGTTGGAGGAGGGTCGCTGGCAGTGGAGAGGGAGAAATTAGGGCAGTTATACATTTGTTGCCAGTGTCATCAATGAAAACTGGGATTGGGCTTCATAGGCAAGGACCCTGGTTGGAGAAATGTTGGCAAGTAACCACCCTGAATAATTACAGGCAAAAGCACTATTGTTACTGAGCATTGTGTCATTTTAAAGTAGAGTATTTCTCAATAATATCTGCATGCTCATCCCGTCCACTATAGTCCTATTTTGTGACTTAGTTCATCTGATCCTCACAGCAACCAGTGGAAGAGCTGCCGGCACTGTCTCCATTTTACAGATAAAGAAACTGAGATTTAAGAAAGTAGTCACACTCCTGGAGAGTAGGAAAGCTGAGATTTGGACCCAGATGTTCCAGGAGACCCTTGGAAAAGCCTATTTTGCAGGTTCAGTCTTTGAAACCACATTCGGCCTTCCTTCAACAGGAAAGTTCAGTTCAGTTCAGTTCAGTTCAGTCGCTCGGTCGTGTCCAACTCTTTGCGACCCCATGAACCACAGCACGCCAGGCCTCCCTGTCCATCACCAACTCCTGGAGTCCACCCAAACCCATGTCCATTGAGTCGGTGATGCCATCCAACCATCTCATCCTCTGTCATCCCCTTTTCCTCCGGCCCTCAATCTTTCCCAGCATCAGGGTCTTTTCAAATGAGTCAGTGAGTTTAACTAATTGTCCCTAAAATGTCCTTTTTGTTGGGAAATAGACACCAATGTATTTAGGAGCAAAAAGGCAGCTTATTATCAAAAAGTTTAAAAAGTAATAATACTATGCTTGCTCCTTGGAAGAAAAGCTATGACAAACCTCAACAGCATATTAAAAAGCAGAGACATCACTTTGCTGACAAAGGTCAGTGCAGTTCAAGTATGGTTTTTCCAGTAGTCATGTATGGATGTGAGAGTTGGACTATAAGGAGGCTGAGTGCCAAAGAATTGATACTTTTGAACTGTGGTGCTGGAGGAGTCTTTTGAGAGTCCCTTGGATTGCAAGGAGATCAAACCAGTCAATCCTAAAGGGAATGAACCCTGAATATTCATTGGAAGGACTGAAGCTGAAGCTCCAATACTTTGGCCCCCTGATGTGAAGAGCCAACTCATTAGAAAAGACCCTGATGCTGGGAAAGAATGAAGGCAGGAGGAGAAGGGGACGACAGAGGATGAGGTGGTTGGATGGCATCACCTACTCAATGGACATGAGTTTGAGCAAATTCTGGGAGATAGTGAAGGACAGGGAAGACTGGCGTGCTGTAGTCTATAGGGTTGCAAAGAGTCAGACATGACTTAGCAACTGAACAACAATACTATGAATATACAGAAAGAAAAAATGATAAAGCAAATGTGATAAGATATTAACAAATAAGGAATCTGGGTGAATGGTATATGGAGCTCATTGTACTATTCCTACAACTTGTTTCTAAGTCTGAAATCAAAATTTTAAAAACTACACCAAAACAACAAAAGCCTGTGACTAACATGCCTAGAAAAAATACTTCTGTCTTTTTCTATTTTATAAAATGCTCATGAATTTCTAAATGTGTTTGGTTGAACCAAACAGGGCAGAACACCAAGACGATAATGGTGATGATGATGATGGTGATGTATGCACGTAGGGGACCTGAAGTCTAAGATGTATCATACAACTGCTTACTCTGATCTGGGCAGCAGCCCACTTCTTGGGGTCCATGTGACAAAAGAAAAGTCATAACTACATTTCACGGCTGTTAGTCATCAGGTTATAAAGCAGCCCCTTCTGTCCTCCAACCCGAGAGGCAGGAAGCAGGTCCTTCCAGGGAGCCTCCCTAGGGACAGGCCTCTTTGTCCACTCCTGCCAAGAGGGTGCAAAGAGGTTCATGTCATTTGAACTTTCAAAAGAAAAATTCGTCACCAGGAGTGTGCTAGGAAATAGTGCAATTCATTTAACCTGATGATTATATAATTTTATTTTCAGTCTAGAAAATAGGTTGCTGAAAATTCCTTTCGATGCTGCTTGTCTGAACTATTCCCTCACAACTTTTCATAAAGAACCAATTAATTAATTAGGGCTTCCAAGGAGAAAGGGTCTCTCTCCCTTGATCTCTAGCCAGGGAGTCCCTAAATCTTTCCTTGTTCCAAAATCCTGTGCTCTTTATCTACTGTGCACCGAAGCCATTCGTCTGTCAGCTCAGGGGAATATTTGATGCTGAGATGCAGGACTCCCTAGAGGAATTCAGTTTATGAGAGCAGAGGGGATGGAGCTAATAGAGAGGAAGAAGGCAGGTGAACAGAACAAAACGTGTCCCAGATCCCTGTCCTTCACTCTAGCAGGGACGAATCTCCATGTGCAGACTCTTGGGGTGAGCAGGAATCTTAGGCCTAATCACACAAAACCCTCCTGAATGGCTTGGAAATCCCTTTGTCATGCAGGATTTTGTCATAATGGTATTTGACTTGGTTGTTTTTTCCACTAAGAGTCCCTTGTGCTAAAACCAGCAGAAAGGCAGACTCTGAAATCCCATCGCCTTTTTTTTTTTTTTGCCTCTTGGGGTTGTAATTCTTCCACCTGGGTTACCATTGTTAGTTTCTGCTTCACCAAAACAGAGGCCTTGTTTTGTTTATCTAGAAAAGAGTTTCTCAACCTTGGTACTATTGATATATTGGACCAGATCATTCTTTGTTGCAGGAGGCGATCCTGTGCATTGCAAGATGTTTAGCAGCTCCCTCAGCCTCTGTCAACTACAGGCCAGCAGCCCCCTCTTTCCCACTGTTGTTCAGTTGCTCAGTCATGTCTGACTCTTTGCGACCCCATGGACTGCAGCACGCCAGGCTTCCCTGTGCTTCACTGTCTCCCAGAGTTTGCTCAAACTCATGTCTATTGAGTCAGTGATGCCATCAACCATCTCATCCTTTGTCACCCTCTTCCCCTCCTGCCTTCAGTCTTTCCCAGAATCAGGGTATTTTTCTGGGAACCGACTCTTCATATCAGGTGGCCAAAGTGTTGGGGCTTCAGCTTCAGCATCAGTCCTTCTAATGAATATTCAAGGTGGATTTCCTTTAGGATTGACAGGTTTGATCTCCTTGCAGTCCAAGGGACTCTCAAGAGCCTTCTCCAGCACCACAGTTTGAAAGTATCAATTCTTCAGTGCTCAGCCTTCTTTATGGTGCAACTCTCACATCTGTACTTGACTACTGGAAAAACCACAGCTTTAGCTATGTCATACCTTCCAAGTGTGATGATCAACAAATGTCTCCTGGGAGCAAAATCAACCCCAGTTGTGAACAACTAATCTAGAAACTTCCATAAGAATCAGGGTCTTTCTGACCTTCTTGGGAAACCGCTGGGAACAAGAGAGGGATGGGAGCAAATTGGAGGGAGTTTGATTCCAGGTTGGGCTAATGGGAAGAGAAATGGCTGCGACTTGATATCAGAGGCATTCTGGAAGTCGGGGTTTGCTGCAGGACACTGAATGCTGGTTCTAAAGCATTAGGGCTGTGTCATATTCTGCACTGGCTGTTCACACAGTTTTGGAAAGAGGTCCTGGGAGCAGGGCAGTATGGGAAGCTGACTTAGACATACTGAGATTCAGATTGCCAGGTCAAGGGTTTTGAATAATCAGAAATATGGCACCTTAAGAATGTCTGGGAGAGTTCATCTGAACCCTACCTAGGTTGATTGCAGACTTACCTGATTCTGATGGGCTCTTTCCTCTCTAATTAGAGCTGACTTCTCTGTGGAAGGTCATGAAACTCATCTTTTACATTCCAAGAACAGAGCTATGGGCCACCCGGGGTGAATTTCTATGATTCTTCAGAGTGTCTGCTGTATATTTTCAGAAAAGTGCTGAGAAGGTTCATCCAAGAGAAAATATTGGCTATGCTTAAAATTAGGATTAAAAAAAAAATAGTCTGGCCTTCTAGGGGGCACTGTAACTTTAGCTAAAAAAAGGAACAGAAACCAGAGAAGTATGCTTAAGCTCATACAGAGTGCATGCATTTAAGAGCATGAGACTGTGGGACTTAGGAATTTTGTACAGTTTTTCCTAATTCCTGGGGGTCTCCTTTTGGATTTGTTTTGTCTTTAATATTTATTTATTTGGCTTCACCAGGTCTTAGCTGCAGCATGTGAGATCTAGTTCCCTGACCAGGGATCAAACCCGGGCCCCTGTGTTGGGAGAATGGAGTCCTAGCCACTAGATCACCAGGGAAGTCCCCTGGGGTCCCTTTTGACTCTTGGGTTGGGGAAACAGTCCTGCTACCCATTTCATAAACTAACAATATAATATCAGGTTGTTGAATAAATTGCTGTGTTCTGGGGAAAGGGTTTGACCAGAATCAAGATAGGGTCCTAACAAAATAATCCTGAGAGTTGATTAACAAAATTTAATTCTCCTATAATATTTTCCTATAATTATTACTATAATTCTCCTATAATATTTCTCTCCACTTAACATAGGTCTTTTTACTTTTAAAACTAATATCGTAGTTACCAACAGCCTTGTAAGACGCAGACGAACATATCTCTTCCAGAAGTACATGACAGGAACCCTGGTGATTGGCAGGTTCATGTCTATTTCTCACCTGGACTCCTGTGGCTGTCACTTAATTGGTCTCACTGACTCCACTCTTGCCCCCTCACTATTCATTTTCCACCCAACAGCCGATCGTGAACTTTCAAAAATGTGACTCAGATTGTTCTCCTGCCCACAGGCCTCCTGCCTACGGGCCTGCAAGCACTTAGCATAGAAGCCCAAATGTCTTCCCTCCTTACAAGGCCCTTCCCCGTGGGTCTCCCTCAAACCTCTCTGACTTCAGCATCAGCCTGGCTGTTCCATTTCCAGGGCTTTGTACCAGCTGCCCTCCCTGCTCTGCCACACGTTGCTTCAGATCTTTGTGTGGCGGATGCCTTGTCATTCGCTTCTCTGCCCTGTGGTCACTTCTGCAGAGAAGCCGCCCTGCACCATACCCTCTCTGTTTCATCTCCTTCTCTTCTCTCCTTATCACCAGCTGAATTTAGTTTACACTCCTAGAGTCTTATTCAAATGTCACCATACTCTAGGGATCATTCTGTGCCTTAGTTTCCCCACCCACAGCAATGTGTCCTAGAGACCTTCCATGTCAGACTGGAGAGGCCAACTTCATTCTTTTAAACAGCTGCATAGTATTCCTTTCACTGTACCTCCACCTCCACAATTTGTCTAACATCTTCCATACAGATTTCTGATTTTTTACTGTTGCAAATAATGCTAAAGTGGAACATCTTTTTGAACAAATCTCTGTGCATATGTGCAAGTTTTTTCCATAGTATGGGTTCTTGGAGGTGGAATTGTCAGGTCAAAGGTTATGCCCATTTGTCCTTTTGATAGATGCTGACTGCCATATTGCTCTCCTAAAAGGCTTTATTAAATTATCCTCCCACTAACAGTGTGTTAGAATGCACACCTCCCTTCATCCTCCCTGACACGACTTAGTTATCATTTTTTTAAATTGCCTCGAGGGACATACAGCAATGGTGTCTTATTTCACATCAGAATCCTAACAGCCATTTTAAGATTGCTTCGTGCTGGTGTCCCCTGGAGTCATGCCTCCAAGTCAGCTCAGGGAGAAGCAGCAAAAATCTCTGTGACCTCTGAACCTTTTAGAACAGTCTCATCCATCGCACCAGAAGCCTCTGTCCTCCCCACCGGCAGGGCTCAATCAATAACCTGGAGAGCAGTGGGCCAGCCTGACATTTCCTGCACGCAGCTCCCTCTCCCATCCATCATCCGAACACACCCGGCGACTCAGCTAATGCTCTGAGTGAAAATCTGCCCAAGAGAGGTGGTGAGCACCAAGAAAAGCATCTAACCGGGGAAACCGACCAGCACTGCAGGTCAAAAGGAAGACTTCTTAGACTTCCTGCTCCCACGTTGGCAAGCCGCATATTTTTAGTTTTTGAATTTTTCTTGTCCTAGCTTCACTTTGGTTATAAGGAAAAATCTCAGTTTTCCACCTATTTCCTATTTAGGGAAAAATCCGATTCTTCGCTGCTATGAGACCACTGCTTCCTTCCTTGTGTGAACCTTTACTCCTCATATAAAACACACTTCTACCACTTCTGGTGACCAAATGTCTGCAGGTTTTTCTCCACAACAAGCAGTTCCTGCTACACCAGCCTGGTATCTTACAATGTATCTCGCTCCTGACACTGTCTGTCCTGAGAGAGCCGATCCCACAGGTTAAGGGCTCAGTCCCACCCGAGTGTCCCCTCCCTGCAAGCCCCAACCCTCCCCTGCCCCCCGCATACTTCAGACACCAGTAGAAAGCTCAGGTGCTTCTGACCAAACTCTATAGTTGGGAGGGTCTAAAAACTGCCTCCTCAGTTTCGATTAATTTGCTAGAGCGACTCATAGAGCTCATGGAAGCACTTACTTAATGTTTACCAGCTTATTAAAGAATACGATAAAGGATACAGATGAACAGCCAGGTGAAGAGATACATTGGGCGAGATCAGGGATGGTCCTGAGCAGAGGAGCTTCTGTCCCCGTGGAGTTGGGGTGCGACACCCTCCCAGTGATGTGTTCTGGCGTGGAAGTTCTCCGAACCCCCTACAGTTGGGATTTTTATGGCGGCTTCTTCACTTAAAGTGAAAGTGAAAGTGAAGTCGCTCAGTCGTGTCCGACTCTTTGCGACCCCATGGACTGTAACCTACCGGGGTCATCTGTCCATGGGACTTTCCAGGCAACAGTATTGGAGTGGGTTGCCATTTCCTTCTCCAGGGGATCTTCCTGATCCAGGGATTGAACCCAGGTCTCCTGAATTGTGGGCAGACGCTTTACTGTCTGAGCCACCAGGGCACAATCAATTATTGACTCCGTTTCCAGCCCTTACCCACTCTCTGGACGATAGGGTTGGGGTGGAACTGAACTTTCTAAGCTTTTAATCATGGCTTGGTCTTTCTGGTGATCAGCCCCAACCCAGGAGTCATCTGGGAACTCACCTGGACTAGAGTCACCTCATTGGAACAAAAGATGGGGACTCTCCTGGTGGTCCAATGGTTAAGAATCTGCCTTGCAATGCAGGGCATGTGGGTTCGATCCCTGGTCAGGGAACTAAGATCTCATGTAGGGGTAACTAAGCCCACTCACTACAACCACTGAGCCCCACACTCTAGAGCCTGCACACCACGGCTAAAGAAGCCCGCATGGGGTCGGGGTGGAGAACAGAAGATGTTACTTGTGCTCTTATTGCTTAGGAATTTACGAGGGTTTTAAGAGCCCAGTGTCAGGGACAGGGTCAAGGACAAAGAGCTTACAAAAAACACAAACCAACTTTTCGGCCAACCCAATAGCACCATAGATGCTCCTAGTTTTCTCATCACAAAAAATTACAAGGGTTTTAGGAGCTCTGTGCCAGGAATGGGGGGCACAGACCAATATATATATTTTCTATTATCTCACACTTTCCTCCGCAAAGGAATTGTTAGGCTTCCCCAAGCAAGAAAAGCATGGCCACTGTTTGCTGATACTGGTGCTCTCCTAAGCTCCCTAAACCTATTGTCTAACAACCCCATGAGCTGGATAATGCTATTATATTCAGCTTAGAGATGAGTCGGCAGCCAGAGCAGTTGAGTAACTCACCTAAGATCACCCAGCTAGTAATGCCTGGAGTGGGATTTGAACCTAGAACCTATAAACCTGTGTTCTATTGCCTCCTAGCTGGGCTCTGTGTCTTAATTTAGGGAATTATAATGGCTTTATTTTGGAGTGTTTATAAGTTATTGGACATTTCTTTACTTATAAGTGTCTTTAAATAGAAAATTCAAAGTAACAGTGGAATTGCTGTAAGATTGTGTCCTTTCTGTGACCCTGGAAAAGTCCAACACGTACATTTTTTTGTGAGCCGAATCCTTTTCTCTACATCTGTGGGAGCTGATACTTGTTCTTTGGCCCATTATATGAAAGGAACAAGATGGCATGGTTCAATGGTTGACCGGGCACCCTGGTCAAGGCAGGGGCAGGGTGACAACTGTATTAATTCACTTCTGTTGCCGTAATCAATTATCACGAACTAATAGGCTTAAAGAAACACAAATGTATTATCTGATAGTCTGGAAGTCCTAAAATTAAGGTGTGTTCTTCCTGGAAGCTCTGAGGGAGATCTGCGCCCTGGCCTTTTCCAGCTTCCAGAGGCTGTCTGCACTCCTGGCCCCATGGTTCCTTCCTCCATCTTCAAACCTCTTTCCGCTCTCTGCTTCTGTTGTCACATCTCCGAGTCTGACCCTCCTGCCTTCCCTCTGTGATTTCCTCGGACTCACTTGGATAATCCAGGATGATCTCCCTATCTCAAGATCCTTAATTCAAGTCACATCTGCAGAATCCCTTTTGCTACAATAAAGTAACATATTTTCAGGCTCCGGGGATTAGGACGTGGACATCTTTGGAAGGCCCTGATTTAGCATTGCACACCAACCATCGCCATTTGCTGGGAACCGAATGGTCTTCCTGATGATAGAACTTTTAGTGCTAAAATCAGGAAAGTTTTGGGCAAAACTGGGCAGCCAGTTACCCTTAGCTAAGCGCGTCCTTGGTTCCAGAAGATATTTCTACTAACTCTTGGGGAAGTGGAGAGGGAAGATGAACATAGATAAGCTGTAAAGGTAACAGCATTTTCGAAGTAATGTTCTTTGGGACAAAAGCAAACTTTAACCTTTAAGAAATCTCACCCTGCACTACAACCTCAGCAGGACCACACCCTTACAAAAAAGATGGTCTCCACTTAGTTGTTTTTTGGTCTGCACTGGGTCTTAGTTGTGGCATGTGGGATCCAGCCCCCTGGCCAGGAATTGAACCTGGGCCCCCCACGTTGGGAGCTTGGAGCCCCAGCCCCTGGATCACCAGGGAGTTCCCCTCCGGTAGTTCTACCTGATAAAGGCAAAGCTATTTCCTCAACAAACTCCACTGCGAAGCCTGGATTATCCCTAAATAAGAAGCCTGTATGCCAAACTTACATTCAAAAAGGTTAATGGTTCATACAGTGTGGAGTAACAGACTTCTAGTTAAAAATAGAGCCTGATTTCATGCAAATGACAGAGACTCGTCTCCTGGATGTGAAGCACAGCGGGTTTTCTACATCATGTGTCCTCTTCCTGCCTTTTTTCCTTCCCCCTCACCTTCAGTCTACCCACCCTCCCCCTCTCCATTCCACCCACCCAGTTATATTTAGTGTTACAGTCTGTGGGCTTCTGAAATAATTCTCTCATGTGTTTATGAGTCTCACTGAAGGGGAGGCCGGTTCATGCCATATTTTAATGTATATATTTAGCTCTCTGCTTCTGAGGAAATAAATAGAAATGAGTCTTTTTCAATAATAGGTGAATTCCAAGAGGCTTGTAGCCCAGTTTGAGAAGGGTGACGGATGGCGATCTGGGAGGGGAGGGGGTGGTTTCCAGTGGAAAGGATTTGAACGGGGAGTCCTGGGCTGGCACATGGCAGTTGGGGAGCATGAGAGGGTCACCCCGCACGGTCCATCGGAAGTGACCGTTGAGGAAGTGAGGATCATAAGTCATTTCCCAGCTGTGAAGGCAGAGGGACAAAAGTCCTCCCAAGCTAGAGGCAGTGGAGCCAATAAGATGAGCAGGGATGAGAGGGTGACTGTGCTATGCTGCTTCTCCCTGACAACCAGTTCAGGGATGGAAAAGCCAGACGAATGGATGGAAATCCAGAACTAGAGGAAAGTCAGGCATGCAAGGACTGCTGGAAAGCACTGGTTACATTCCTTGGTCAGTTCAACCTGACGCATGCACAGCGGGGGTGGGGGCAGCTGGTGGGAGTTGACAGATGGCCACCAGGAGACTCTTATGTCCAGGGGAGCGTCTCAAGGTTTGCAGGGCAGCTCTGCACATGAGCCTGCTCAGGGAGCTCAGCCTTATCCCCATGTGCATCCAAGCTCAGACCACTCTTTCTGCTGGCCGGACACTGAGTAGAAGAATGCCTTGGATCTGGGCCCTCTACCATCCCCTTGGGAAATGTAATTTCCATCACGTGCCTTCCTGAGTCAGAGTGCAAGACTAAGACGCTGTCTTTCACTGTGAGGAAAAATCTATGCTCTCATGACCTCAAGGGGCTTCATATTTCATTGCTTCTCCTAGAGTTGCAGGTAAAGGGCATGAAGGAAGGGAGAGACCCCTGTCCTGGGAAATCCACATCCTCTCCCCTGGTTCTGCTGAGGCGTGATGGCAAGCGTCTGTAGATGGCTGGTGAGGGCAGGGCTGATTTAAGAAGAGCTAGGCCTGGCGTGCTGCGATTCATGGGGTCGCAGAGTCAGACATGACTGAGCGACTGAACAGAACGGAACTGAAGCTAAGTGCTCCCTGCAGGACGTCAGTCTGTAACTAGTCTGCAGTTATTACAGGGGCTCTCAACCAGTTCAACTAATGATGTCCAAGGGACGGCACAGTGGGCTCCCGTGGTCCCACCCATGGATCAGCATCAGAGACAGTGCCACCCTTTCATACTCATTTCAGACTCAAGTAGGAATCTCACTTGACAGCTGTCTTATGGCTTGGAGAGGAGCTGGTGTGACTGACTGTCTTCACTCAGCCGGGGGAATGTGATCAGCCAGCCCCTGCTTCCCAGATGGATTGAGACTGGAGGATTTGGGACTAGAGAAAGATCCAGAAAGATGCCCAGGCTGAGGGATGATCAGACATGCTTAGTGTGGGTGAATGAAAGGGGTATCATGTCTTTTCAAAGAAGCCAAGCCATAGAGCCTGCAGACTCCATTCCTGACTCAGTTCACCTGCTCACATTGCCTTGTGCCCCTGGAATGAGTGCCTTCCTACTGTTTCAAAATGTAGGCTTCACTACTATTTAGATGTGGCAAGACCTACAGATTAGGAGATGATTGCCATTGAAAAGTGGAGAAGGCAATGGCACCCCACTCCAGTACTCTTGCCTGGAAAATCCCTTGGACGGAGGAGCCTGGTAGGCTGCAGTCCATGGGGTCGAGAAGAGTCGGACATGACTGAGCAACTTCACTTTCCCTTTTCACTTTCATGCATTGGAGAAGGAAATGGCAACCCACTGCAGTGTTCTTGCCTGGAGAATCCCAGGGATGGGGGAGCCTGGTGGGCTGCCATCTGTGGGGTCGCACAGAGTCGGACACAACTGAAGCGACTTAGTAGCAGCAGCAGCCATTGAAAAGATACGTGTGCTCACAGATCCCAAGAGGAGAGGACATGACATGTTGAGGGGTGGGGGCCACTCAGGGAAACACCAGGGCCAATCAGGAGGCAGAGAGATGGGGTAACACGGGTAAGAGCCTTTACTGTGGTTTCTGTAGGAAGAAATGGCGGGGGCGGGGAGCTGGGTAAGCAGGCTTAGGATTGACTGTGTGTGTGTGTTAGTCCCTCAGTTCGTGTCTGACTCTTTGTGACCCTGTGGACTGCAGCCCAGCAGGCTCCTCTGTCCGCGGGATTTCCCAGGCAAGAATACTGAAGTGGGTTGCCATGTCCTTCTGCAGGGGATCTTCCTGACCCAGGGATCAAACCCATATCTCCTACATTGCAGGCAGAATCTTTACCACTGAGCCACCTGGGAAGCCCTTGGGGTGATTAGGGCAGGGGAATAGTGGCCCTGAGTGTGAGAACCAGATGGAGGAGGTAGTAGGGTATGGGTGCAATCTAGAGTTTTCTATCTCTAGGATAAGTTGTTTATTATCTCTAAGAATTGATGAACTCTTGGAGGGTGGCCCTTCCAAGGTCAGCAAGGCTACAGATGTTAAAGCATCAGAAAACAGAAAATAAAGAGTGAATAATTCTCTTCTCTGCTGTCACCACCCAGCTCAAGTCTCATCTGTTTTAGGAAAGTTCCCAGGCTGTTAACCAACCAGGATTCTTGGCCTTCCCCAGTCAATAGAAATTGATCAGAGGCCAGACAAGAGATTCAGCCAGGGCTTTTCTGGGGCCCCTGCTGCGCAGTAGCAGGGAGCAAGAGCACACAACAGTTTCCCTTGCTGCTCTCTCTCCAAGGTGGGGGTGAATGTCTTCCTTATATGGTGTCCCATACAGGGGATACCTGTGTGGGGGGTGTGAGGGGAAAGACCAAGGGGTGACTTAGGTGGTGTTATGTGTAGGGGGCGTGCACAGTACCCGGCTTTTGCTCTCAACACCATGTTTTTGCTCCAGGTTCTTCAAAAGTGCCAGTTGGGTTTTTTGATCACTTTGTATCTGTTGCATCCAGAAATTGCCCCAACTGTGCTTGCAGGCAGTTATTTTTAGTCCCATACAATTTCCTTGTATTTTTCTTTTTTGCTCTGTCAGAAGTATAGTAGTGGTAGTGTTAGTCGCTCAGCTGTGTCCAACTCTTTGTGACCCCATGGGACTGTAGGTCTTCAGGCTTCTCTGTCCACAGAATTCTCCAGGCAAGAATACTGGAGTAGGTAGCCATTCCCTTCTCCAGGGGATCTTCCCAACCCAGTGATTGAACCCAGGTCTCCCGCATTGCAGGTGGATTCTTTACCATCTGAGCCAGGTGCAGGCATTGCAGCACTTCAGGGAACGGTCCGAGGTCCCAGGCCTGTCTCAAGGCTACTGCATTCCATAGGGATTTTACCCCCTCGAAATCCTATAACACTTAAGGTCTCTGCTGTTCATTTTGGTATTGATTAAGCAAAGGATGCTGTGTGCATTGGAAATCTAAGTTCCCTGGAGATGGGGATTGTGTCTTTTACTTCTCCATGTTCTGTACAGCACCTGGTACAGAGCCTTGAACGTAATAAACACTTCATTAAACTTTTGTTAGGGAATGCCTAAGGTTTAGTTTGCTAGGCTACAAGAATGGTTCCTTTAAAATTACATTTTTTTAACCCCTGATCAGGAATAACTCTGCCTAAAGGGATTCACTCTTTGGCTTCTTCCTTTATTAGCCAAAGCTTTCTCAGATTTAGAATGTTTACAAATCCAGATTGCCTCTCTGAAATTCACAGACAAGGCAAATGCAGGCAGCTCCACAACTGTGAATACAGCTCAGAAGGGGTCATTTCTGATTGCAGCTGAAAAGGAAAAATCAGGTTAGCCTAGATATCCTGACCACAGTGTTTCCTCCGTTAACTTCCCAGAAGAGGAGAGTAGATTGCACATCAGCCAGGCTCACTGAGCAGCCAGGAGGCAGACGAGACATGTCTGTCTCATGAGTTATTATTAATGGGCAAATATCTGTGTTGTGTCTATCCTTGTCTGGTGGGTACAGACAACCTGTCAGGAAGGGCGTTTTACCTGGTTCCAAGTGGCCTGGAATGAGTTGTGAGACACGGTGGATTCTTGGGTACCGAGGACAGGGCATGACAATGCACTGGCAGCCTCGGCTGCTCCTCTGTGAGGTTAGGAGCGAGAAGGGTGGATCAAATGGAGGGTGGGTCAGACCTAGTGTAAAATGTGAGAGTGAATTGGCTGTGTCCCTGGGACAGAGCTGATGGACAAATATAGACCACATCTTGGGAAGCTTGGCATGAAATTAAATTCCAGGGCCCTAGCTACAGCTTTGCCAGTAGGCTACCTGCCAATGTCCAGAAATGCCCTTGTCATGCAAAGTGGATGTAGCCGTGGAGTGGAAGAGGGAGGACTGTAGTGGGTACCCTACCACTGAAGGACTGCTCTACCTGTGTGTGTGTGTGTGTGTGTGTGTGTGTGTGTGTGTGTGTGTGTGTGTGTGTGTTCATACTCAGACATTCATTCATGTCTGACTCTTTGTGGCCCCCTGGACTGTAGCCTGCCAGGCCCCTCTGTCCATGGAACCCTCCAGGCAAGAATACTGAAGCAGGTTGCCATTTCCTTCTCCAGGGGATGTTCCTAACACAGGGATTGAACCTAGGTCTCTTGTATCTTCTGCATTGGCAAGTGGATTCATTACCGCTGCACCAGGTCCCTTGCTGCTCAAAATATAGTCCACAGATCAGCAGCATTGATCCCATTTGGAAGCTTATTAGAAACACTGCATCTCAGGCAGGGCCTGGAATAGGATGAGACCGAGGAGGATGGCCCCCTCCAGTGCAAAATTTAAGGGGCTACCCCCAAACTGAGTAATCAAAATAAATAATGTTTTTTAAAGATAAAACTTAATACAAAAATCCATGATGAAGATAATATCATAATTTGAATGAAGACAGGATCTGACCTCACACTTGAACAATCCTCCCCTTCACACCTCTTCTTAATCCTGGCCCTGATCTCAGGTCCCACCCCGACCCTTGGAATCAGAATCTGCTTTCTAACAAGATCCCCAGAGTATTCACATGGACATTAACTTGAGAAGCACTGCTTTCAACAATACCTGCCTGGCTATAACAACCCAAATCTTAGACTCCAGATAGCAACAAAACTAGAAAGAGATGAGATAAATTTCCAGAAGCATCTAACCCCTGAGTTTGCTTGCCATTCACCTGGATTTGCACACTGCCACCTTAAAAAGCAAGAGAGTTCCAGAAAAACATCTATTTCTGCTTTATTGACCATGCCAAAGCCTTGACTGTGTGGATCACAATAAACTGTGGAAAATTCTGAAAGAGATGGGAATACCAGACCACCTGACCTGCCTCTTACAGGTCCTATATGCAGGTCAGGAAGCAACAGTTAGAACTGGACATGAAACAACAGACTGGTTCCAAATAGGGAAAGGAGTATGTCAAGGCTGTATATTGTCACCCTGCTTATTTAACTTACATGCAGAGTACATCATGAGAAACGCTGGGCTGGAAGAAGCACAAGCTGGAATCAAGATTGCCAGAAGAAATATCAATAACCTCAGTTATGCAGATGACACCACCCTTATGGCAGAGAGTGAAGAGGAACTAAAAAGCCTCTTGATGAAACTGAGAGGAGAGTGAAAAAGTTGGCTTAAAGCTCAACATTCAGAAAACTAAGATCATGGCATCTGGTCCCATCACTTCATGGCAAATGATGGGGAAACAGTGGAAACAGTGATGACTTTATTTTTCTGGGCTCCAAAATCACTGCAGATGGTGACTGCAGCCATGAAATTAAAAGACGCTTGCTTCTTGGAAGGAAAGTGATGACCAACCTAGATAGCATATTAAAAAGCAGAGACATTACTTTGCCAACAAAGGTCCGTCTAGTCAAGGCTATGGTTTTTCCAGTGGTCATGTATGGATGTGAGAGTTGGACTGTGAAGAAAGCTGAGTGTTGAAAAATTGATGCTTTTGAACTGTGGTGTTGGAGAAGACTCTTGAGAGTCCCTTGGACTGCAAAGAGATCCAACCAGTCCATCCTAAAGGAGATCAGTCCTGGTGTTCATTGGAAGGCTGAAGCTGAAACTCCAATACTTTGGCCACCTCATGCGAAGAGTTGACTCATTGGAAAAGACCCTGATGCTGGGAGGGATTGGGGGCAGGAGGAGAAGGGGACGACAGAGGATGAGATGGCTAGATGGCATCACCGACTCTATGGGCATGAGTTTGAGTAAACTCTGGGAGTTGGTGATGGACAGGGAGGCCTGGGGTGCTGTGATTCATGGGGTTGCAAAGAGTCAGACACGACTGAGACACTGAACTGAACTGAGCTGAACCTTAAAATGATAGTGTTTCGTGGTTTAGCATGACCGCTTTAATGACATTTTATTTTGAAATAACTACAGATTCATAAGAAGTTGCAAAGATAGTATGCAGAGGTCCCATGTGCCCTCTGCCCAGTTTTCTGAAACGCTTACATTCTGTGAACTATAGTACAATATTAAAATGAGGAAATTGATGTTGGTATAAAGTGTATGTATTATAAAGTTATACGTGATTTTATCACATGTGTAGATTCATGCAACAACACAGTTAATATACAGAGCTCATCCATCACCACAAAGATCTCTCTGGACTAAAGCTATAGCTTCAAAGTCACTCTCACCTCCCTTTTCTATACCCTGACCCCTAACCATTGGCAATCACTAATCTATATAATTTCTGAGAATATTATATAAATGGAATCATACAGTATGGAACCTTTTGAGATAGGCTTTTTTTCCCCCACTCAGTGTGATAAGTTGTTGATCTATCTCAATTTGTTGCATTTACAATTTTTACCTTTTTGTTTGTTTCAAATCAATTTGTTCCTTTTTGTTGCTATGTACTATTCCACGGTATGTATGTACCACAGTCTAACCGTTTACCTAAACTGTTAGCCTAAAATTGTAGGCTATTTTACTTGTTTACTGTATTTGGTTAATATAAGTAAAGCTGATATGAGCATTCGCATACAGATTTTTGTGTAGACATGTTTTCATTTCTTTGGGATGAATACCCAGGAGTGCAATTGCTGAGTCATATGGTAAGTGGATATTTAGTTCTTTGAGAAACTACCAAACTGTTTTTTAGAGTAGTTTGCCATTTTACATTTCCACCAGCAATGTGTTAAGAACCCAGTTTCTCCACATCCTTAACCATTTGGCATTGTCATTCTTTCTTCGTTTAGCCGTCCTGTTAGTGAATAGGGGTATTTCCTCCTGGTCTTAATTTATGTTTCTTATTGCTTAGAGATAGTAAACACTATTTCATATGTTTCTTCACCATCTTCACCATTTGTCCTAGTTAGTGAAATGTCTTTTCGTGTCTTTTACCCATTTTCTATTTGGTTTGTTAGTTTTTCCACTGCTAAGTTTTGAGTCCTTTCTATGTTCTTCCCAGCCTATAACTTGTTTTTTCATCATCTTAAGAAGGTCTTTCATAGAAAAAACAGTTTATTTTATTAAAGTCCAGTTTATTGTGGTTTGTTTTTATACATCCTGTTTTAGGTGTCTTATTGAAGTCTTCACCAAGCCCTGAACCCAAAGATTTTCTCCCATATTTTCATCTGGAAGTTTTATAGTTTTTCATTTTACATAATTTAAATCTGTGATCCATTTTGTTTTTTTAAATTAATTTATTTATTTTAATTGGAGGCTAATTACAATATCGTATGATCCATTTTGAACTAACTTTTGTATGAGAGATTTACGTCAAGTTCAGTTTGTTTTTATTTTGTTTTTGGTCTATGGCTGTCCTGTTGCTTCAGCACCATTTATTGAAAAAACAGTCCTATCTCCATTGAATTGTTTTTGCGCTTTTGTCAAAATTCACTTGGCCTTCCTTGTATGGAGTTATTTTTAGATTCTCTGTTCTATTTCATTGACCTTTGTGTCTAACTCCCTGCCAATACCTCCCACTTGATTTCTATAGTTATATAATAGTATTTAAAATTTGGATAGATTGATTTTCCCACTTTATTATTCCTTTTTTAAAAGGTATTAACTATTTAGCTCCTTTACCTTTCCATATAAATTTTAGAATTATTTTGTCTTCATTTATGCAAAAAGAAATCCTTGCTGAGATTTTGATAGGAAGTGCATCAAATTTATATATAAATTTTGGGAATTAATATCTTTGCTATGTTGAGTCTTTTAATCCCTAAACTATTTTTCAGAGTAGCTTGTCATTTTATGTGGTATGATTCAACATTTATTTAGATCTTCTGTGATTCTTTCATCAGCATTTTGCAGCTTTTAGCATACAAATTCTATGTATTTTTTAAATTCTGTTTAATTTTTAATTGGTAGATAATTTCTCTCCAATTTTGTATTGGTTTCTGCCATACAACAATGTGAATCAGTCATAATTATATATATATAGATGACCCCTCTAGGTCATCACGGAGCACCAGACTAGACTCCCTGTGTTATTCAGTAACTTCCCACTATCTATCTGTTTTACTCGTGAGATGTATATGTGTCAATGCTACTTTCTGAGTTCATCCCATCCTCACCTTCTCCCGCTGTGTCCATAAGTCTGTTCTCTACTAAGTTCATCAGTACCATTTTTCTAGATTCCATATATATTTGTTAATGTATGATACTTGTTTTTCTCTTTCTGACTTACTTCACTCTGTATAAGAGGCTCTAGGTTCATCCACCTCACTACAGTTGACTCAAATTCATTCTTTTTATGGCTGAGTAATAGTCCATTGTATAAATGTACCACAACTTTTTTATCCATGCATCTGTCGATGGACATCTAGGTTGTTTCCATATCTTGCCTACTGTGAATATTGCTGCGGTAAACACTGGAGTATATGTGTCTTTCAGAATTCTATATATGTTTTATTATATCATTCCTAAGTATTTTATTTTTGAATGGTTATGTCATCTTGTATTTTTTTAAATTTATTTATTTGGCTGCGTTGGGCCTTAGTTGTGGCACACAGGATCTTTGTTGCAGCAAGCAGGCTTCTCTCTAGTTGTGGCACATGGACTCCAGAGTGCCTGGCCTCAGCAGACTTAGCACCCACAGACTTAGTTGCCCCAAGGCATGTAGGATCTCAGTTTCCCCACCGGGGATTGAACCTGCATGCCCTGCATTGGAAGGTGGATTCTTAACCACTGGACCACCAGGGAAGTCCCAGTCATCTTGTATTTTAAATTTCAATTTCCATGTACTTTTTGCTAGCATAGAGAAATGCAATTGATTTTCTCATATTGATTTTTTTCTTAATACATATATTTTATTGAGCCATAGTTGACTTACAGTGTTTCAGGTGTACCGCAAGCTGATTCAGTTTTATATGTACACATATATTTTTGAAATTATTTTCCATTGTAAGTTATTATAAGATATTGACTGTAGCTCCCTTGCTATACAGTAAACCTTTGTTGCTTTTGCACATATATATATGTTTTTTTAATTAGAAATGCCTCAAATTCTATTCATACTAAGTCAAACAAGTAGAGTCAAAATGTCATAAATTTTTAAGTTAGGCAAAAATTCATAAGTTTTCTAAAATGTATATTTTATACATATTATTTATATGTATGTATATAAAAGCTTTTCTCCATCTCTCCTTTTTTTTCTTGATGTTATTTCCCAAGCCTTCTTCCTTATGTTGATCTTTTACCTTATGATCTTATAGAACTCACTTATTACTTCTTAGAATTTTCTTATAGATTTCTCGGGATTTCTAAGTGAGATTTTCATGCCATATGCAGCAGAGATAGATATTTTTCTTTTTGATCTCTTAGTCTTTAATTTCTTTTTCTTTCCTTACTGAGCCAGCTAGAACTTCCAGCATCATGTTGAACAGCAGTGGTAGGAGTAACCATCCTTGCCTTGTTCCTGATCTTAGGAAGAAAGCATTTAGTCTTTCATCTTTAAGTATGATGTTTACTTTAAGTATGATGATGTTCTTTATCATGTTGAAGAAGTTCCTTCTATTCCTACTTCTCTGAGTTTTTATCATGAACAAATGTTGGATTTTGTCAGCTGCCTTTTCTGCATCAATTGATATAATCATGTGGTTTTTCTTCTTTAGCCTGTTAACGTGATGAGTTACACTGAATGATTTTTCAAATATTGAAACAGCCTTCTATCTCTGGATTACAGGACACTTAGTCATGGTATATAATTCTTTCTATATACAACTGGATTCTATTTGCTAATAATTTGCTAGTGATTTTTGCATATTTTGTACTCTCTTTGCCTGATTTTTATATCAGATCAATACTGGCTTCATAAAATCAGTTGGAAAGAGTTCCTTTTTCTATTTTCTAGAGAAATGCTAGGATTTTTTTTTCATTTCAGCTTTATTAAGGTATAATTGACATATGCAATTTTTAGATAAAGTGTGCATCATAAAGTGTGATTTAAGTATACATTATCAAAAGATTCCTCTCATCTAGTTAATTAACATATCTGTCAGTCAACTCACATATTTATTTTTTGGTGAGAACATTTAAGTTCTACACTCTTAGCAAATTTAAATTAGGTAGTACAGTGTTATTGCCATGCAGTGATTGCAATGTGCAGTGATTTATAAGAAATATGGGGTCATTCAGATGTCCCCATGTACATTTTTCATATATATTTGCTCTTTGTGCACAGTTTCTTTCTGACAGCTCCCAAAACTCTTGGGCTTTCCTGAGTGATAGAAGCAATGGGAGCATCTTTTATTTTAATACTTGGTCTCTTGCTTTCGTTCCCTTCCACCACAACTAGGCTGCTATTGATGAGGTGACTTTTGTAAAGCAAGTAAGAAGAGAAGTCAGGGACTTTCAGTTCCACCCTCTGATTTCTGGGGGAGAGATAGGGGGTGGAGGCTGAATCAATCATCAATTGCCAATGATTTAATCAATCATGCCTAAATAATGAAGTCTCCATTAAAAACCCAAGAAGCCAAGGGTTCAAAGATCTTCTAGGTTGGGGAAACAGTGCTTCCACATACCACTGCACCATGTCCCAAATTCCATGAGACCCAAAACTCCATGAGGACAGAGGCTCCTTTGTTCTGGACCTCACCACATGTGTCTCTTCATATGGCTGTTGATTGGTATTCTTTAATATCCCTTGTAATAAGTTGGTAATCTAGTGAGTAAACAGATCTCCTGAGTTCTGTGAGTTGCTCTAGTAAACTAATCAAACAAAGGAGGCCATCATGGGAGCCTCTAATTTATAGCCAGTTGGTCAGAAATACAGGTTAACAACCTTGACTTGTGACTGGCATGTAAAGTCCAAGGACTATGTCATGGGTAGCTCCAGTTTGTAGCCCTTTGGTCGATCAGAAGCATAGTAACATGTGAGCTTAGAATCTGACATCTGAAAGGGAGGAGGCAGTCTTATAAGACTGAACCCTTAACCTGTGGGACCTGATGCTATCTCCAGGTTGATGGTGTCAGAATTGAGTTGAATACTGATGTGGGTAGCCTTTCCTTTCTCCAGGGAATCTTTCCAACTCAGGGATTGAAGTCAGGTCTCCCGCACTGCAGGAGATTCTTTACCAGCTGAACTACCAGGGAAGCCCTGGAATCATTTTACTTATCAATCAATTATAGCCGCCGTGTTTTACGTTAGATCCTTCTGTAGCATTAGGGTTTTTGGTTTGTTCGTTTGTTTTTCTGACTGCCCTTGGACATCATTGCTATGCACACGCTTACTCTGTGGCGAGCAGGGGCTACTCTCTAGTTGCAGTGTGAGGGCTTCTTCTCTTGTTTCGGAGCATAGGCTCTAGGGCACACTGGCTCAGTAGTTGTGTTGCATGGTCTTACTAATAATTGCCTCATTGCACATGGGATCTTCCTGGGCCAGGGGTCAAAGCAGTGTTCCCTGCATTAGGAGGCAGATCTTAACCACTGGGCCACTAGGGAAGTCCCAGTAGCATTGGTTTTAATTCTTCTTTAAATGTTTGCTAGACTTCTCCAATGAAACCACATGGGCATTATGCATCTTTTATATTCAGAATTTGATATGATCTTCATAACAACCTTGCACAGAAGGCATTTTACAGATATGGAAACCTAAGGCTCAGAGAAATTCAGCGACTTACCCAAGATCCAGAAGTCTTATGAACCCAAGTTCAGTGTTGTTTCTACAGTATTATAGTTCCTGAGTTACTAATAGATAGACTTTTTCACCATATAAAATCTCTATGGGGAAAGAAAAACGTAATTGTATCTGCTCCATTTTTGTTTAGCTGGGTTCCAGTTTTTTTCTTGCCTGACATTCCATTCAAATTAAAGGATAATAAGGCAACAAGTGAATTGCAGAGTGTAAAACCTAGTGCTATTAGTACAGTCATGAATGTCTGGTCTGAAAGATTGTTGACATGGCATTGACACGTCCAACTGCAGGGACCCAGAGGCAAAGCAAACAAAATGTCTAGAGAAAGGAGGAAATCCACGGTCCCTAAACATTCCCTGGAAAGTTTTCGATGAGTCTTCTTTTCGGTTTCCCTGGTGGTTCAGACAATAAAGAATCCACCTGCAATGCAGAAAACCCCAGTTTGATCCCAGGGTCGGAAAGATCCCCTGGAGAAGAAAATGGCAACCCATTCCAGTATTCTTGCCTGGAGAATTCCATGAACAGAGGAGCCTGGTGGGCTATAGTCCTTGGAGTCACAGAGTCGGACAGGACTGAGCAACTAAGCAGTCACACACACATTTCTTCCTTTATTCCTCACCACCTGGCCCAAAACTTCCTGCCAGGAATGACTGTCTCCTTTAAGGCAGGATTTTTCACCACTGCACTATCTGTTCTTTGAGTTTCTCTTCTAGTTCAGAGCGTATCACTCCTCATGTTAAATAGCCTTCAGTGATGCCCTATTATCTATACCTCTCAACCTTATGGTTGTTGTCAATGTATGCCTGTTTTCTCCAACTTTAGCGATCAGAAGCATCACCTACAGATACTAATTTTAAAAGTGAAAGTCGCTCAGTCATGTCTGACTCTTTGCAACCCCATGGACTATACAGTCCATGGAATTTTCCAGGTCAGAATACTGGAATAGGTAGCCTTTCCCTTCTCCAGGGGATCTTCCCAACCCAGGGATCGAATCCAGGTCTCCCTCATTGCAGGAGGATTCTTTACTGGCTGAACCAGAAGGGAAGCCCAAGAATACTGGAGTGGGTAGCCTATCCCTTCTCCAGAAGATCTTCCCAACCCAGGAATCAAACCAGGGCCTCCTGCATTGCAAGCAGATTCTTTACCAACTGAGCTATCAGGGAAACCATAGACTAAGACTTAATCCCAGAGATTTTGACTCAGAACTTGAGCAGGGCCTAAAAACCTGCATTTTAATAGCCTTTCCCTGGTGATTCTGATGCAAGTGGTCCACAGAATACATGCTGGTCAATCAGTGACATAGAAGTCACACTCCTTGGCCTGGCTTTCAGGGCCCTCTGAAGTTTGATGCCCACTTGCTTAGCCAACAGAATCCCTCCCTCACCCTCACCCCACCCCTACCAGCCCACCACAGCCTAACCCTAGTGCTTAAGACTAAACTAGTGGGTGAGCTTTCTTTACATTGTGCGATTTCTGGGTATTTGCTGGAACTGCTCATTCTCCTTGGAAAGACAAAATGATCTCTCCTGTACCTTCTTCCCCTTGCCTTGGTATGTCATAGAGTTGTTCAAGCAGTAGGTTGTCACACATACCTAGGTTGTGAGCAGCTTTTTACTTAAATTTATGACTACCAGAATAAAATACACTAGACAACATTGTAACAGTTGTTTCTGTTAATTATGCATAAACATACATATGTATGTATTGTGTCAGACATAAAAGTGTTTCTTACTGTGAGTTATAGTAAAATACCACCACCGACAACAGCATTGAAACCACGGCTATAGCACTCACCCAATTTGACTCTCATTAGAGCCATCAGTATAGCATTCTGTTTCTCCATTATTGTGAACCTGTGGAGAATAATAAATAAAGCCACTGTTATCCCTCTGGCATCCATCATGGTGTTTTGTGCTCAATAAATGTTAAATGAATTGAATTGCCTGCATGATCACCATCATGACTTTTCTGGGCTTAACTACTTCAGATCAAGAATTCTTTTTTCAGGGTTAGGGTTGGGGCTGTTCCTTTCAGAAACTGCTCCTTTGTGAGCAATGGCGCATTGCCAGGGGACGTGACCGCTCATTTTGGCCAGAGGTAAAGGGTAGCATTTTCTAAGGCAGTGAGGCTGCTTGGTGCAACCTATTTCTTTTGGAAATTCCCGTGTGTAGTCTGAGGAATAGAGTGGATGGCTGTCTGGATCAACATAGCCCTCTGGAAAGAACTCCTAAAGGAAGGTGGCTACAGGAGCCTTTTAGGTCTGAGCACTTGTTGAACATGTATCGCTCAATGAACAAGCCACTGTACTGAGTGCTTAAGAGCCTAGGAAGTCTTTGGCATGGGAGACAGACTGAGCGACTTTCGGACCACGGGTATGTTTTCTTAAGCCTGCACAGTGGCAATGGAACAAGCCGAGGTTGTTGTTTGAATGTAAATCATATTATTCTCAGCTTGTTCTCACATGTATGTTAATTGCACATCTTCTTATGAGTTTGGGACCTCTTCTCTACAGCAAAGTCCCCTGGCTTTGAAGAATTCTGTACAGAAGAGGAGCAAAGACATACACTTTCAGAAATAATTTCCGGACCAGGTCCCTTGAACAGGGTGATCAGGGAGCCAGTAGGTCAATAAGTCCAGCAAAGGGAAATGTTGCCACGGCAGGCATGCTGGATGTGGGGTAAAACTGAGCTTCAAACACAAAACTTGGGCAAGTGAAGAGTAAAAAGAGGACACTTTCTATAAGACAGGGAGAGGAAGGAAGGTCTGGCTTATTGCAGCACAGGCTCTGTGATAGCCAAACGCCATGCGAAAATGATCCTAAGGAAGACTGGGGTATAAAGGGCAAAGAGAAGAGGGGAGGCTAAAGAATTTATTCAGATATCCAAAAGGTTTTGCTACAGGGTCTTCAGTTTATCCTTGACCTCGAAGTAAGATTTGGAAATTAGTGAAATAATATCAGTCATCTTTTAAAAGGCAAAAGTGGCACACTTGTTAGAATGGTTCAAATAGGAAGACAAAACTGGTAATGCTAAATGCTGGTGAAGCAACGGGAGCGCCCGTTCATTGCTGGTGGGAATGCTAAATTGCACACCCGCTTTGGAAGACACTTTGGCAGTTTCGTGCAAAATTAGACATACTTTTACCATATGTTCCCACAATCACACTTATAAATATTTACCTGAGTTGAAATGTATGTTCACTCAAAAATCTATATGTGATTGTAACATCAGCTTTATTCATAATCCATGAAAACTGAAAGCAGCCAAGATGACCTTCAGTTAGTGAATGAATAAACAAACTGTGGTATGTCCAGACAATGGATTATTATTCAGCAATAAAAAGAAATGAGTTATCAGACCAGGGAAAGACCTGGAGGAACCTTAAATACAAATCGCCAAGTGAAAGAAGTCTGTCTAAAGAGGCTACATGCTGTATGGTTCCAACTGTTTGGCATTTTGGAAAAGGCAAAACTACAGAGATAGTGAAAAGATCAGTGGTTACCAGCGGTGGTGGGGAGGGAGAGAGGTGAATAGGCACAGCACAATGGATTTTCAGGGGGAGAAAGTATTTTCCACGAAACTGTAATATGGACATGTGTCATTATGCATTTGTCAGAAGCCATAGAACCTTACAACACAAAGAGTGAATCTGGATGTAAACTATGGCCTGTAGTTAATAATAATGGGTCAACACGGGCCCATCAAATGTAACAATTATACCGCACAAGGTTGTATAGGGGTTTAATAGGGGAAATGGGGTGTGGGGGAGGTCAAAAGCTGGGGGGTTGAATACATAGAACTCTGTGTACTATCTGCTCAGTTATTCTGTACATCTAAAACTATGCCAAAAAATAAAATTTACTATTATTTTTTTAAAAGATCTCTTTAAAAAAAGCTCCGAGATTTCACGTTGAAAAAAGGAAAAGGCAAATGTGATGAAACTTATTTTTTTAATTATTATTTTTTTTAAAGAGACCACAAAGAAGATACAATTTTTCTTTTTGGTGAGGGGGGGTGGGGGGGTGAGTGGCTGAGCTGGGTCTTCTTCATTGCAGCGTGTAGACTTCTCTAGTTGCCGAGTGCAGTGTCTAGAGTGCACGGCTCAGTAGTTGCAGCGTGCAGGCTGATGAGACGACTTATTTTTAAGTTGTAAGAGAGCCAGCAAGGTAATCCGGGAACCTTGCTTGTAAACTACACAGCCAGTTCTGCTACCCAAGCCCCTGGTCCCTTACAGACTCCCTCACCTGTTCAGTAAATCCATGCCACCTTCCCTCAGCTCTGGATGCTCAGTGCTATTGGATTTGTACAATGAGCTGCCCTAGAAGAAAGATAGAACCAAAAACCTTCATTCCTTCTTAATTAGCTGTATTGGCTTACGAAAATGAAATTGGGCTTGTCTGGTAAATTTGAAAAAGCAGTGTCACAGATTATTTTCAGCAGAAAAAAAAGGGGGGAGCTTTTCTTTGGCTGAACTTTTCTCAACCAACTGTAATGACAGTTTTTCTGGTTTGATTGTTAATTCTCCCTAATTACGTAGAAGGCCCTTGAAATTTGTTTTGATGGATTTCCTCTTCTGAATAGCTAGATGAAGCAATCAGCCCACCTTTCATATTATAAGAAGGTTCTTCTTTTTTCTTTTTTAAAAATGACTCCTCCGCTTTGGAATAATTTCTGCTAGTGATCATAGTGGTAAATTCCAATCAGTTGCTTTGAGGGAGGTGCTTGTTTTAAATCTCTCTAAACTCATCTAGCACTGGACCTTTAAACCTGGATTAATTCCCTTGTTCTAAATCATTTTGCTTTGGGAGCTGAAATCTGGTTCCAGCACCTTTTGAACCACCCATGTTTGCTTTGGAAGTTGGCACTTCCCATTAAAATGGCAAGAAAGATGGGAAATAAGCCTTACAGAGCTGAAGGTATTGATTTCAACGATCACCTTTAACCCACACCTTTCCTCTTTATAATGTGAGGTTTTCTTCTCTTAATTAGAAAGAGCCAGGGATTATCTACACAAAACTGGAAGGTTTATTGTCATTGGTGGGATCGTCTCTCCTGTCCACGACTCCTATGGAAAACAGGTGGGTTTCTCCTTTGTCTCCATCCTCCCTAACCCCCTTTCTTGACCTAATGATGCCACTGGCATAAAACTGCCCCACTGCCATCTCTGCTGCGATTCTTGGAAACACAGAACACCCAGTAGCAAGTGTCCTGCTTCCCATCTCTGGGCCACAGTCAGACCTGAGCCAGTGGGAGTTGGGCAGCAGCTGGGAAAAACAGCTGCCCATGACCAGGTCCAGTCAGAACGCGTTAGAAGAGGAGCTGGTCCCCCTGCTGAGGGCCGAGGATGCCAGACTGGTGGCTGGCTATGGGCTGGGCAGTCTTTCCTGGGATTGTAGGAGAAAAGGCCTCTGCCTCTTATAATAATCTGCCTTACAGTTCATGTTCCCTTTCCCTCCCTCCCTGCCCCACATCCCGGAAAATCCGGATGCTGTCCCAGTCCTTCACCTCCTCCCCCAGATACAACCTGGTGGGCTCCGGGGAGGTCACCGGCCCGATGGAGCCGGGAGACCAGGCAGCACTTGCTGTGTTCTCTCCCTCATCTCTGTGCTGGGCGCACCCTGGCCGCTTCGTCCGTCGGTGGAGGCTCACCTCCGACTCTGACGGGGAGGGGAGCGTACCGCTCACACCCTCCCTTCTGTCTCTTCTCCCCGCCCGCACCTCCACTCCATGCCTGCTTGTGGCAGGCGGACACGTGCAGGGCTCCCTCTCATTCTCTGTCAGCCCTGAACAATGCTGCACTTTTTTAACGGGCAGACGTGGGATGGCGTCTTGGGGAGCCTGTGGGGAGCAGGGCCAGCCTCTCAGCGATCGCTCTGTTGCTTCTCAGGGTCTTGTGTCAAGCCGGCACCGTCTCATCATGTGTCAGCTGGCCGTCCAGAATTCCGACTGGATCAGGTAGGGTTTGCCTGAGGGTGCCAAAGTGGGCGGCCCTGGGGCTCCCTGGGGCTGGTGGGAAAGAGGAAGGGTCCCCACAGCAGCTTGGACCCCGCAGGAGTGTAGAGCATGGGGAAGATATTAGCCCCACGCAGGCGATAGTTTCATAAGCATTTTGGGGTGGCCTGATGACTTATTTTTTAACCAAGCCATGGAGCCAGTGAAACTGAAGAGGGAGCTCCCAGTGTTTCATCTGCTCTGGCACCTGTGGACTCAAGAGTCTGCTCAGAGTTTCCAAAAAGATCGTGGGGACTGGGGTGGGGCAGGGCCAGAAAACTCAAAATGCCTCTCCGCGTCCATCCCCACTCACTTGCATGAGCTCTTCACTAGCTTTCAGGGAAGGTTCCCGGCCTTGGCTGTTTTCTACTTCTGTTCAGGCACCCTAGGGCCCCTCGCCGAGGGCGGGACAGAGGTGTGTGTCGGTGGGATATGAGTGCACACGGCCTTTCCCTCGGAGGGTCCCTAGACGGTTCCCTCGCTAAGATGGCAGACACCATTATCCGCTGAGCTGGTGGTGTAATTAAAGCAGACTTCCACTAATTATGCTAATTATGCTCCCCAAAGCTCCTACAGTTATAATTTGCATGAGAAGATGACGATTTAAAAAAAAATAACGACACACCATGTGTCCCCTAATTCCCCCTCATAAAAGAATAAGCAGCACCCAGAGGTTTCCATGAAAGGAAGGAAATGAAGGGCCGCTGACCTCAGAATGAGGGCTGCAGAGAGTCAGCAGGGGAGAGATGGGGTGGGCGGAAATGAGAGCAGTGAAGGGAAGCAAAGATGATAATTAAACGGTGATCTGTGCCATTTGTGTGCAGTGATTTGTGGGAGCAGCGCATGCCCTTTATAGACTTTCTCATCCCCCCCAACCCACCCACCGCCCTGAGATAGAGGTGAGGTCGGGAGACAGCTCAGGAGAAGTCAAGGAGCTTGAGAGGAAAGCACATCTGTGGTCAAGTCTGTGTAGAAGCGAAGCCTCTTAGCTCTGCCCAGCATGATCTCAGGGTAAAGAAGGGTCCAGTGGGGGAAGTGTGGGACAGGAGACAGTTCCTGCTTGTCTGTGATTAGAGGACTCTGAAATAATTCCATCTTTGCTTCAACACATATTTACTGAGCACGTACTGTGCTGCTCCAGGGGCTGGGGACATCAGAATTTTGAGAATTGACGTCACCAGAGAGGTCGGAGCTAGCTCTGAAGATGGGGGCTGGGCCCGCAAAGCCCCTGGGCACTGGGGAAGCTGTTCAGCCAGGTCCGGGGTCTGCCCATCTCAGAGAGGATGCCCTTCTCAGGTCAGGGATCTGAGGGGTCAGGCTCAGGGCAAGCCGGGTCTCTGAGGGTTTTCAGTTCGTGAGGTCTCATCTCTGGGAACCCTAGCTGTGCCGCCTGGTGGGAGGTGACAGAATGCTCAACTGCTAAGAACGTATTTGAGAAACGTCCCAGTTTAGCAGCTCATTAAGTTGGTAATGAAGCCCGACTGCTGCCTCTCTCTGGGCCTGGGTCCTGGCTCACTTCACGTCCCGCATGCAGCAGGAGTGGCCGGTCCAGGGACTGTGCCTTCCGGTGTGGCTGCCGCACCCACCTCCATGCCCACCGGGCACCCCGCTACACGCAGAGGCCAACACGGGCATTTTCCCCAGTTCAGGTAACTGCAGTCACCACTTGATGAGGGCCTGGCTCATTTCATTCTTATCGGAATCCTACAAGGCCCAGAAGAGAATTCCCCAGAATGAGAGCAAGATGCTATTCTAAGCACTTTGCATGTACAACTCACTGACCCCTTTTAATAATTCCACAGGAGAGTTATTGTTGTTATTCTCATTTTACAAATGGGGAAAGTGAGCACCAAAAATCACATAACTTACGCAAAGCCCCACAGTTGGGAGGGTCTGGTACTGGTGTTAAACCTGGCCAGACCAGGGCCAGCATCGGTTCATGTAAGCCTGTAGCATTTTCCTCTCATTTTACAGAGGGGAAACTGAGACTCAGGAAGGTATTTCAAGCTCATGTTTTATTTGATTCGAGATCTAAGTACACGCTATGACCAAGTCTGCGTAAGCTTTTTGAGCTCTGCCTTTGGAAGGAACCTGTAAGCGAAGAGTGTGAGAGTGGAAACCAAGGGAAATTTGTCTTTCTGGTCATAGGGTGGACCCGTGGGAGTGCTACCAGGACACCTGGCAGACGACCTGCAGCGTCCTCGAACACCATCGGGACCTCATGAAGGTGAGCTGGGCCGGTGGCCCACAGAAGCCAGGGGGCCTGGGAAGGGTGGACTGCCCCAGTTGTTTCCAGCTTCTCTGCCAGCCGTGGGGAGACCAGGCTCTGAGCAGTATCCAGGCGGGCAGTGAAACCGGGAACCCAGAGCAGTCCCAGAGCCTGCTCCCTGCCTCGTCCTCCTCCTGAATATGACTGGGGGCAGTTTTCATCTCCCGGCAGCAAGTTCAGGGCAGGATTCCGAAGCCCGCAGCTGGGAAACTTCAGAAAGTGATGAGAAAACGAGAGAGGAGCGCTGGGTGGAGGTACAAGCGGCCAGGTCCTCCTAGCGCACCTCCAGAGGACCCATCGGTCCTCTTATCCTGAACTATGCTGGGCTGCAGCACCGCACTCCTGCAGGCCGTGTACATCAGGCGCACTCTTTCCTCCTCACAGGAGTCCACGCACCCTGTGTTCTCACCTCTGGTTTATTTGTGGGTAGAAGGATGCATGGGCTTCCGTCTTGACTCAGTGCTAAAGAATCCGCCTGCCAATGCAAGAGACGGGAGTTCGATCCCTGGGTGGGAAAGATCCCCTGGAGGAGGAAATGGCAAACCACTCCAGTATTCTTGCCTGGAGAATCCCATGAACAGAGGATTCTGGTGGACGACAGTCCATGGGGTCGCAAAGAGTCGGACATGACTTAGTGACTAAACAATAGGAAGGAAGTACAAAGAGGTGAACCAGGATATCTTAGGACACACAGTGACTGCCTAGCCCACACTGACAGCTGCCTGCGGCTTGTGGCTGGGTGCAGTGACCGAAGAGCTGGTTGCGAGGTAAGCGCAGGTTCCACGCCAGCTGGCAGCACCAGTCGGCATGTGCAGAAAGTACCCTTCACAGATGGATACCAGCCCATCAACTCCACCGTGGAAGGGTGAAAAGCAGTGCCATTGATGGCAAGAAGCCCGGCCCACCGAGACAAGACGCAGGGCTTCCTGCTCACCTCCACTGGTCCTGATGCAGAGCCCTCCCTCCACCCCAAACAGTGATCAGAGTGGCATCATCCTGACGCAAGGACCACCCCCATTCCATCTGCGTTCACTGTCAGAGGGCCTGTCAGAACCTTCTCCTTGGGGAGCTGTCAGCGGCCTCAACCACTCCCCCATCCCCACTCCAGCTGCTTATTTGAACAGACGTGGACCTGGGACTCCAGACCATCCAGGGAGTTAGGAGAGGAGTAGAAAGGACAAGCTGGCTGGTGCTTCATCTATTAAGCTGAAGAAAACCCAACCCCCTTCTTTCTGCTTTGAGAACCCTTCGCAGACATCCTGAGTCTTTCCTGGTCCCCTCGACAGGACAAGGTGGCCCTGACTTGCTCCTCTGGGCTGCTCTCAACAACAGCAGTAATAAAAGATGTCCTGTCTTACTGTATAAGGATGTGTCCATCAGGGCAGGCTAAGATACACAAGTATCCGTCAGATCTCAGTGGCTTCACAGAAGTTTATTTCTCACACTACGGGTCAGCTGGGGGCGCTGCTGGGGGGCTGCGCGCCTTTCAGTCATGGGAGCTTCAGGCTGCATGATGGAATGAGGAATCAGGGACCCTGCAGGCATCCCTGAGTCTCGGCTCTGCCCAGCCAGAAAGCCTGGCAGCTGTTTTGCTGTCTAAACGTCTGGGCTTCCCAAACCCTCCCTCTGTTCCTCATGCCCAGAGGCATCAGTCTGGGCCTGAGATGCTTGGCCAGGAGCCACAGCTGTTGAGTGATGGTCACAAGCCGGCAGAGAATGTCAGTCCTGATGGCCCCCCGCCTTGGAGCAGGAGCGGGAGCTTGGAGCTGCTGGTAGCTCCCAGTCTCTCTGGTCCCAGCATCAGGCCGGTGTTCCTGGCATGGAAAGTGGACCTCTCAGAGAGATAGACACGGGGCTTAATAGGCGAGGCAAGGCTGTGAGAACATGGGAACCTCTGGAGGGCAGAGCGGGACAGGTGGCCAGCACGTTTCTTCTCCAGCACAGAACAAGTCGAATGGGACTAATGATGCGTGCAGCGAGAGGAAGACATTCCTTGGCTCCCAGGCTGAGAACGTGGCGTTTTTCTTTTCTGGAGGTGAAATCATAATAAAAGGGAGGCAAGCTGTCCCTTCCACTGAACCAGCTGCAGCCGGCCATAGACTCCCACAAAGCAGGCTAAGATGATCCCGTGGTCCCCAACCTCAGCTGGCTCCCAGATGCGGCAGGATACTGTCATGCCGGTCTCCCAACACAGAAGTGACAAGTCAGCCCACAAGATCAACACCTGCCCTTCCAGGGCTCAGAAAGACTCCTGTGCCACTCTTCCTCCAGGGTGGCATGTGGAAGATGCCTTGGGAGGGTCACCCCAGCCCTGGGACCTGGGGGTCCCCTGGCAGCCTATGTGCTCAGTCATGTCCGACTCTTTCCAACCCCGTTGACGATGATAAATAGCCCGCCAGGCTCCTCTGTCCATGGGATTTCCCCAGCAAGACTACTGGAGCGGGGTTGCCATTTCCTCCTCCAGAGGATCTTCCCAGCCCAGGGGTCAAACCTGCATCTCCCTCTTGGCAGGCGGATTCTTTACCCTTGAACCACCAGGGAAGCCCTCCAGCAGAGGGACTCAGTAATCCAGAAAGGGTTGTGGGCCAGAGATGAGGGGAAGCTGGCTCTCAGGGAAGGGACCTTGAATAAGCAACAGCCCTGTGAAGCTCAGCAGATTGAAAATTCATCCTTTGTTTTTCTGCGGCCCAGAAGCTGCTCTCCCACCCCACCACAGGCCGGGGGGCGGGGGGTGGGGGGGGTGTTTCTGGGTCAGCTGTGAAGAATGCTGCGCTATCAGGTCTGTGTTTGCTGTGGCACTAGGAGAAGCAGCCGGCCAGATAACACAGGACAATGGATAATACACAGAGCATTTCCGCTGGGCTCTGGAATGTGTATTTACACTCTGAGCAGGCGCAGAGTTCCCAGAGCCCCGCCTCCCCCTTCCTGCAGCGCAGACATCCTGCTCTGCCCAGCACCGCTCCCCAGCCTGGCCCTGTCGCTGGCATCTCTGGCCTGGCACCGCTCCCCGGCCTGGCCCTGTCGCTGGCATCTCTGGCCTGGAGAGGCGGCAGGTGGTGATAGCGCCTGGTGTTTGTGTGACCTTTTCCCGAGCTTGCACAACCCTTCTGCAGACATGACCTCATTTTGAGTCCCACGAAGCAGGCGGGAAAGGCACGCGCCTTCTACAGAAGGTTACAACATAGGCACAGTTTCTGCCACGTGCCAGATGTTCCAAAATTGCTCCATGGATGGTCGCTCATGTAAGCCCTCCACAACCCAGAGAGATGGCTCTCGTTGCCACTGTCAGTGAGGCATTCGAGCTGAGGTTCAAGACCAGGTAAGTTAACTATCCAAGGTCACGCAGCCAGAAGGGGGCAGAACTCAAACTTGAACCCAGGTCTGTTCAACAACACATCCGATGCATCTCCCAGGGAGCCATCTCGCCTCCTGCCAGCCTAGAGTGACCTTAGGGTCTAGAACCTTCCCCCAGTCCTCTTTCTCAGCTCTGGGACACCTCACCATGATGGCCAAGCAGAAGAGCGTTTGGGGAGAACTGGAGAAGACCTCACTGACTGTGCTCTTCTTCCTCCCCGCAGCGGGTGACTGGCTGCATCCTCTCCAACGTCAACACACCCTCCATGACACCTGTGATCGGACAGCCCCGAAATGAGACCTCCCAGCCCATCTACCAGAACAACAACGCGCCCAGCAAGCCCACCGCAGGTAGGGGAACGCTGGTGTAGAGCAGAGGCTCTCGAACTTCAGAATCGCCTGGAGTTCTTGTTAAAACCCAGATCACTAAACGTTGTCCCAGAACTTGATTCAGTAGGTCTGGGAGAAGGAAGAGAATTTGCATTTTTAAAAAGTCGATGATCCAGGGACCATGCTTTGAGAACCCATAAGAAACAGCATCAAAGAGAAATAGTCACAGTGATAGAGACAGATTCAGGGACAGAGAGAGACAGGGGTTGATGGTATGTATTTTAACATAAATATGACTGCCTTAACTGGGAATTAAAGGTACCAAAGGGAACATTTTTTTCTGCCTTTTCCAAGGAAGTTGCCCATCCTGCCAAGGTCACACGGTAGGAAGTAGTGGGGACAGAAGTCAAACCCAGGCAGTTTGCTGCCAGCCCCTAACCCCAGCCCCCCAGCCACCTTCAGCCATCCCTTCCAGGGCCCCCAGCACTTACCCAGCACCTAGCAGTGTCTGCTTGCACAGTGCTCTGCGCATTACACAGGTTCTCATTTAATGCAGTAATTCTGTGATATAGATATTATATTCCCACTTACGGAGAGAACAGTTCCAGAGAAGGTAAGTGATTTGCCAACAGTTACACAGCTCAAAGGTCTTTCCCCCATGGCTCGTCGGCAAAGAATCTGCCTGCACTGCCAGAGCTGCAGGAGACTCGGGTTCGATCCCTGGGTCAGGAAGATCCCCTGGAGGGGGCATGGCCACCCACACCAGTATTCTTGCCTGGAGAATCCCCTGGACAGAGGAGCCTGGTGGGCTACAGTCCGTGGAGTTGCAAGAGCTGGACACAACTTAGCAACTAAACAACAAGATATACCTGCATAGTACACATATAAAAATGGGAAAAAAAATAAACAATATATGAATACTTTAGTGGCAGTTATCTCTAGCGGTAGAATTATGGATACTTATTTTCCTTTTAATATCCTTTCTTCTTCTATATTTTCCAATTTTTCAACACTGTCATAAACACCACCAGAAAATAGATCCCGATTTAGGGCTCAGAATGCTTGTTCCTTGGACTGGAAATGAGAAGCAGGAATGGGGCCATCACATTTCTGCACTTTCTCTCCACCCTCCTTCTGCACCCCCATGACCCAATCCCCATCCCTCCATGCAGCCCGGTAGTTTCCAGGGGTCCAAAGTTGGGGCTGATGAGAGTGTGAGTTATGAGTGGTCCTCCCTGTTTGTCCCTGTCTGTCTTGCTCTCTCCCTTAGCCAAGATCCTGGGAAAGGTGGGAGAAAGCCTGAGCCGGATCTGCTGTGTCCGCCCGCCAGTGGAGCGCTTCACCTTTGTGGGTAAGGGAGCAGACTCCCCCCCTCTTTTCTTTCATGCAGCAGGCACCCCTAGCACCTGCTGGGGCCTGAGCACTTATAGCACAATGATTGAGGAGAATAGGAGATGTCACCAGGCCTGCAGAGCCCATCTGTGACGTGAGCCTAGGGATGCGACCATCCTGGCCTGGGGCTCCCAGAGCTCTCCCGCACTCACCTTCCTTCTCTGGGCTGTGCTGGCCCCTCTCTCCATGGAATGTGTCCTCCCACCTGAGAGTTCTCAGGGGCCCAGGGGCCCCTCTCAAGGCCCTCCCGGCTCTGCCCATGTCAGCACTTCTGCTGAGAGGCTAAGAACATACACGCCCTTTTCTTAATTTTCTCCTTTTTTGGCTGCTCCCCAAAGGACTCAGCATGAATGAGAATATCCACCTTTGGGTCTCTTTCTGCTACAAACCCAAATTCGACTCTGCAGGAGAGCTGAAGGTCTAGCCCTCATTCTTTTGACTCTGGGGCTGACTACTGCCACCTCTCAGGTTTCCAACTTCCAATCTTGAACCACCTGAGATGGTCGAGGAGGAAGGGAGGCAGGGGGCCAGGGTGTCATGGCAGAGCCCATGGCAGAGCCTCTGTCTCTTTCGCATCTCCCCGGGGCTGTGCCTTCTGCCATATGAAAAATCTCAGCCTGCTCAGTTTTGCTTATTCTCTGAGCCAGGTAACCCTGAACAAGAGAGGCCCACCTCCTTGTGACTCTGCCAACTGCCTCCCTAGGTTTGAGGATGCTGCTCTTGGGGCCAGCCTCCTCCCACCCCAATACAAAAGCAAACAGAAGGCGCTCGGCGTGAGTGCGTGCGTGTCCGTCACTGGCTACCCAGCCAGGCGGTCTAGTTCTGAATTCCCAGAACAGTGACTCCTGCTCTGGAGCCTGAGGAAGTGTTCCCTCTCCGTTTATGCTACTCAGATGTCCCTACTGGCACCCACCCATCCCAGCCCACGTTCTCCCTCTGAGAAGCCCCTCGGGCAGACTGAGAGTCAGGTACCAGGAGGCCGGTTCCCTGATGCTTCTGCCTTTCCTCTTGCCTCCCTAGATGAGAATGCCAACCTGGGCACGGTGATGCGGTACGAAGAGATAGGTGAGTGGGGCTGGGAAAGTGGGAATGTTCGGGGCCTCCTGCCTTCAAATGGGCACAGTTGGGGAGGGGAGAGGCTTGCAACCCCTGGGGGGCGTTTGAGCAGGGTCTGCTCTTGGAAGGGTAATTAATTGCTTTCAAGCTAAGAGCATATTCTTACTTATCTTCCAGTTGGGAGTTACCATCTCCCAACTGGACTCCGGCAGGTTCCCCGGAGGTAGGATGGGATCCGTGGGCAGTTTCCCCTTCAGAGCTTCTTTATCTCATCCAAAAGACACGGAAGTTGAGTTCCTTGCCAGCCAGAGATTCTCCTCTTGCTCGCAACACCATGCCCACAGAAGATCCCCTCCCTTCCTCAGCGGAGGGGTCCAGTGCTTGAAGCCATGTCTGCAATCTCCCCCACAGCCTTGGGTGGAATAAGGCCCTGACTGTGTGAAGGCAGTAAAGACCCCGGGCCAGATCAGATGGAGGGTGGTTACACGGAGCTGTCAGGATGGGAAGGTACTGACTCCCCTCGAAGTGAGATGAGTGCTGAGCAACCCTAGGAAACAAGCCAGGAAGCACGTTTTCCCAAGGTTCCAGAGTAGCTTAGAGACAGAAGTGTCTGAAGCCAGAAAAGCTCAGATGGACAACGAGACTGGAGCTGGAGCTGCTGCAGGCCCTGGGTGACAAGGAGGGTCAGTGACAGCGGGAAGTCCCCGAAGGACTCAGCAAGGATGAGAATACCCATCTTTGGGTCTCTTTCTCCTACAAACCCAGATTCAACTCTGCAGGAGAGCTGAAGGTCTAGCCCTCGTTCTTTTGACTCTGGGGCTGACTAATGCCATTTTGGAGAAGGAAACGGCAAACCACTTCAGTACTCTTGCCTGGAGAATCCCATGGACAGAGGAGCCTGGCGGGCTACAATCCATGGGATTGCAAAGAGTCGGACACGACTGAGTGATTAACACACACACACTGCCATTTCTCAGGTTTCCAGTTTCCAACCTTGAACCAATAGGGACGGTCGAGGAGGAAGGGAGGCAGGGGGCCAGGGTGTCATCTCCATGGTGCTAGGATTGGGGGGGCAGCCGGGTATCCAGTGGACATGCTCAATCTTCAACTTCCAGCTGCAAAGATACTCCGGGCCCCCCTCCTAGGGATGGAGGCACTGGGTTCTCCCAGGAGGCCCAACCGATGTGACATCATTTCAAGGAACTTCTCTGGGTCTTGTCCTCTGATCCTCGGCAGTGATGCACCTGAGTTGGCTCATACAACCCGCTAGAACCATTTGAAAATTTTCAGGAATTTTACCAGCTGGGTGTTAAACTCAGTCAATCAGAAAAATTAAATTATGCTAAATTAAGCTAAGGCTTCGTGGGTAACTCAGCTGGTAAAGAAACCGCCTGCAATGCAAGAGACCCCTCAATTCCTGGGTCAGGAAATTCCCCTGGAGAAGAGATAGGCTACCCACTCCAGTATTCTTGGGCTTCCCTGATGGCTCAGACAGTAAAGAACCCACCTGCAATGAAGGAGACCTGGGTTCGATCCCTGGGTTGAGAAGATCTCCTGGAGGAGGGCATGGAAACCCACTTCAGTATTCTTGCCTGGAGAATTCCATGGACTTCTCCCTAGCCCATGGGGTTGCAAAGAGTCCAGACACGACTGAGTGACTAATCACAGCACAGAAGTTAAATACCTTGTATTCCAAACAGAGGTGATAAGTCCTCAAAACTCCTCGATTCCTTAAGTTTTAATAGCTTTTATTTGCCAGCACCTGGCTGTCTGAAGGCCACAGGAAAGAGTACTTCTGGATGCTCCCCAAAGCCAGCAGGAGCATTCACCCCCCAGGTGCCACAGCCACAAACACCCAAAAGCCTTGTACTCCCCCTGCCTGGCGGTTCCACACCTGGCCAGGAACTGTCGTCTCAGGGACAAAGTCTTCTTGACCAGCTGCGCTCAGAGCAGTCTTCAAACTTTCAGCTGTATTCCAGTGTGTGTTTTCCTCCCATACCTTGCTCCAGGAAGAATGTATTGTGAGCCAGCTTCACCTGGGACCTCGTTCACCTCCCAGCACCCAGGGCCCGTGTATCAGGGTGCAGCCTGGGGAGTCCCCCCTCAGACCCAGAGGCAACGCAGTGGCTGTTTGCACGGCCACGCTCCTAGCATTCCTTGTGAGGCTTGGCCCCATCTGACCCCCTCTTTCTGAGAAAGGAAAGCTGAGTGGCCACAGCTGTGTGGATGGATTCGTGGCCTGGCATGGTACAGGTGGCGGCTACCGCAGGCTGTGATGGGAGCTGGAAGGGGCCTCAGGGCCTGGGGCTTCACAGAAGCAGGATTCCTGGGAGGAGAGTGTGACCAAGGAGAGCTGACGCTGGCTCCCTGGATCCTGAACTGGGGAAGGAAGTGGGGCCCAGAGGAGTAGCCTGGCCGCCAGACCCCCGTGCCATGAGGCCCTCTGGCTCACACCTCCTCTTTCTGAAATCCCCATGCACGCTTCATGAGAAGGAAAAAGCCATACCTCCTGCCTCAGTTAGCATCTATGGCGCCATTTCCACTTTTTTAACGAGGCCTGCCCCAGACCCAAGACTTGGGGCTGAGAATGTGCGCCTTCATCTCCTAGGGTAAAGCGGAGAAACCACTGCTGCCCTCCAGCGGCCACACGTGGGAATCCCAAGCCCTGCCGGGACCTCTGGTCTGTGACAAATCCATCCGTTCCGGTGCTGCAAGCAAAGGTGGAAACCCCCTGCTTAAGCTTGCTCTGCTTTGGCTTTAAAAATAATCCTACGTTATACTCGAGTGAGAAAGTGAGTCTCTGGATCGGGAATAGAGAAGAGATTCATTTCCGTGACTGCAGAGCAGGGTTTCTCCACCTCGCCGCTGTTGTCATAGGAAACAGGCATAACCCTGAGGTGTGGGGGCTGCTGTGTGCCGTGTGGACTTTTGAGCAGCGTTTCTGCCCTGCCAGCACTACGTGCCGGTAGCACACCTCTCTCTCCAGCCTTGACGACAAAAAACACGTCTCCTGACCATGCCAGATTCTGGAGACAGAATCACCCCCGGTTGATAACCACTGATACAGAAAGTGCCATGATAGCTGAGTGCTAGCATGTCTCCTGGATATGGCCTCCCTCCTAACCGAAGTTTTTAGGCCCACGGTTATAGAGCTGCAGCCTTTCAACAGAGCTGACCTGGAACTCTTGGCGGCTCCGAGCAGGGGACAGGGAACATCAGGAACCCCAGTCAGCCGGGTCTGGCTCCTCTCGGCCATCCGGAGGCTGGAGGCGTGCCATGACCAGGGCCTCCATGCTGCAAGATCCGAGGCCACAGTCACCATCCGGCCCTGCCATCCCGGGATACCCAGAAGGCTCTGAGACAGCCTGCCCGCATGGCCTCTGTGGCCAGCCTCTCTGCCTTTCGCTCGTTCAGCACATCCTGAGTCCCTACTGTGCGCAGGTCACTCAGCTATATAAAGATCTATTAAGGTCCCTGGATGTAAACAGAACATTAGACGACAGTGTGACAGGGGAGGCTGCAGGAACAGTTAGGAGTGAAGACCCCGGGGTTGCAGGTGACTTCCCTGAGGATGGGCTGTCCCGACCCGGACTGTGAGATGCTGGCCCTGTCTTTCGTCAGCCCAGCAGTCTCCCACTGAGCCTGCAGCCTGGGTGAGCTCACCACCTGAAAGTCCTCGGCAGGTCCCCGAGCTAGCTACGGGGTCTGAGGCAGGCAGAGCTGCGGGCCCTTTCTCAGCCTCAGGGGACAGGGTGGCAGCGGTCTCTGGAGGCTCAGAGCGGGGCTGTGTCACTGGTGCCAACAGGATGCCCACAGTCACAGCCCACTGATGATAGAGCCTGGTGGCTCAGACCGTAAAGAATCTGCCTGCAATGAGGGAGACCTAGGTTTGATCCCTGGGTTGGGAAAGATCCCCTGGAGGAGGGCATGGCCACCCTCTCCAGTATTCTTGCCTGGAGAATCCCATGGACAGAGGAGCCTGGCGGGCTACTGTCCGTGGGGTCACAAGGAGTCGGACACGACTGAGCAGCTGAGCACTGCACAGCAGCTGATGAAAGAGCCTGGGGTTCTGGGGAACCAAACGCGTGGCCCGAATCTCAGCCCAGATGGAGGTCTCTCCCCACATGGCTCTGAGAATCCCAGGGTTCTTCTTCACCCCCGTTGCTCAGCTTTCATGCCTGAGTCAGTTTTCTGCCTGTTTTAAGCGACAGTGGCCTCGCTGGGATAATTCAGACTGGGCTTAACGAGGGAAGAAAAACAAGTGATAAGCTGGAAATGTGCCTGCGAGTTGGGAAGGTGGGGCAGCCTCGCTTCTCAAGCCCTTTGCTGAGGATGGTGGCCATGGACATGGAGGACGTCTGATGAGCTGAGCCAGCTGGTGAACTGAGGGTGCACTCCATGTCCCCTGCCCCTGTCTCATCGCGCTCGTGATGGCAGACAAACCCCAGAGGATGCCCAGCAGCAGAGAAACCAAACTCCACGGGCACTTTGGTTTGATATAGAGAAAAAAGAGAGTCTCTTAGACCTCACACAAGCATGTGACTGCCTTAGACTCTGGGTGACCAGCCACCCTGGTTTAGCTTGAGACCCGTCCTGGAAATCCTTCAGTCTCGGCAAACCAGGACAGTTATTCTCTCTGTCTGCTCCATTCCGCGGGAGAGAGGGTCCTCCTGCAGGGAGTGAGAGTGGTCTGTAAATGAGCCTGGGGGAGGGGTGAGCAGAGGTTTCAGTGCAGCAAACAGCACGGTGCCTGTAAGATCTGGGCTCTGTAACTCCAAGGACGGGACGCTTCTGTGCTGGTCGGAGGAAGAAGGCTGAGATTTGAACGTTTCCCTCTCCCTTTGCTAACCTTGTCCCCTCTCCTCAGAGCTGCGGATCTTGCTGCTGTGTGGCAGTGACCTTCTGGAGTCCTTCTGCATCCCAGGACTGTGGAACGAGGCAGATGTGAGTAGCAGGGTTATGGCCTGCGCACAGCTGGTGTGGGGCAGGATGGGGAAGGGCACTCAGCTCTGACCCCTGGCCTTCCCTCCCCACCCAGCCTCCCTCCCCAGCTTGAGTCTCCCATCTCCTGTGAGCTCCCAGGAGGGCAATCCATTCACATCATGATGGAAAAATATTCTCACTACCCCCAAGCTTTATCTCCTCCGGTATTTTTACACTCACTCCCCCTCATGCTTGCTCCTGGAAAGCCCCTGGGAAAAAAGCAATCTGAGTCATAGAATACCTTCGCTAAATAGCACTTGGAGTATGTGTGCTGGTGGGGAAAGGTGGGGGAGGGAGGTCTTTTTAAAAACAGAAAAAGTCTTTGCCCTTTTGAAATTATTATGTGCTTTGTTTTCCTTTGGTTCTTTTGAAGAGGTGGTAAATACCATCCTAGAATTTCCTTAACAAGAGAAAAAGAGTCAAGAGGGGAGAAGTTAATGATAAAAGGTCAGTAGGATCCTTCTGACAACTGACTTGGGATTTAGGGAACCAGGAATTGAAACTTACACCGTTTAGAAGCTCAGCGGACAAGTTGTTACCAGATCTGGCTGAGATGGTCTTAAACTAGCTAATTCGTAATTTCCTCACCCTTTAGACATACATTCATTTTTGTTCTTTCATGAATTCATTCATCTGATAGTCAGACCTAATGTTAGCTTCCAAACCCATGGCCCTTTGAAAGTGGGTTTCTCATGGCAGATATTCTAGACCTAGTACATTTTTTTTATTACTTACTGTGTGACCCTATGCAAATCACTCAACTCCTTTGAGCCTTCGTTGTTTTTTTTAACCTAAAGAATGTTATCTGTATCATTCTGAGATTTTAAAAGCAATATCCAATACAGTCTCTGCCCCGAAGTATTGGGTGGCGAGATGCCAGCTCATGAAATTTTTTCATGTACATATATGTCTCTGAAGAGAGAGAGGAAGAGACAACCTTCAGGGTGAAACTCAAGATCTTAGTTCTGCTCCAGCACAGCTCATGATGAGATATATTACAAGTTTTTCCCATCTCAAAAATGGGCATCGTAATAGTACCCCTTTCACAGGGTTTGGGAAGAATTAAACGAGATTGTCCATGTAAAGTGCCCAGCCTAGCACGTGACACACCGGCGACATACAAGAACTGCTAATAAGTGAATCTACCCAAATAGGCACATCGATAAACATATAGACGTTCAAGGTGAAGGGCATAAATGCTAACACACTGCGGGATAACCAAGCAGAGAGGGAGAGTTTCAGGGGAGACGAATTATACTGTGTAAGCCCTTTCCTCTCCACGCCTGAACGATTTCTTGCAGGTGAAATTTTAAACCTCTTTTCAATTCTGGATTAAGTGGCTTAATTAACTTTTACTTTCCTCTCTACTTCGCAAGCTGCTTTGAAAGGACAAAGTAATGCGGGCGAAGTTCTGTACAAGATTTCAGCAAAGCTCTTTCAAGAATCCAGGCAAATCCAAGCAGTAGCCTGAGGCCCCTTCCCACGGGGAGGCCCTGGCAGCCAGGGAGGGGATTTGCAGGGATAAAGTGACAGGGCAGCAGCCTGAAGGGCCACCGCGTGAGCAGGACGGCTCCGGGGCCTCCTCGCTCCATGTGACTGGTAACGTGTGCCTCTCAGGGGCAGACACGGGCTTTCTGGAGCCTGAAACGGACCCAACTGGGGGCCCCTGAAGCACAGCCAGCCCCTCTGCGCTGACCGCAGGGCCTCTAGCTTCTCTCCGAAATGGCTGCTCCTGACCTCGGCAGGTCCGACTTGTAGAGACCAGGGTCACCCCAGGTCACTCCTCTTCCGGTTGGGCCCTGATGCTGAAGTGGGGCCACCCGGAAGAGGAATGCGTTGGTTAAAAGAGAAAAATTGAGGAACCGGAAGCTGTTGGTGTCCTGGGGCTGTGGCGGTGAGGGCGGAGTGGACGCTCATCTAGTCAATCGTCTTCCCACCTGGCCGTCACCCCGGGGATCAGAGCACACCCAGCCTGGCTACTCCCAGAGGCGCAGCAGATCCAGACCAAGCGGGGACCCCACGTCTGTGTGGCTGAAGGGGCTGAGGATGCCCGTCCACAGCACGGGCAGAAGGGCGATTGGGTGAAGCAGACCCTCAGGGCTCACTCCAGAGGATTTTCTAGAGCCTGGAGTGCCAACCTCCCCACCCTCGAACACCCATGAAGACTCTGTGGGGTCCTTAGAATCATGCCATCTGAGATAGACGCAAAAAAAAAAAAAAAAAAAAAAAAAAACAGAAAAAAACATGGAGCTGTTTCCTTACACATGAGTGTGACTCTCAGGCCACAACAGAGGTATGCCAGAAATATCACATGTAATTTATTCATATCAAATGAAAATTCAACTCCAGATCACAACCCCCAGGGATGATGGGAAATAGGTCTCAGTCATTGCTGAGCAGCAGAACCTGAGAGGCTCTGAACACGAGCATCTCTTCATCAGGGTTGCCACACCCATCTTCCCTATCAGGACCTTGAGGTGGGTGGCCCTCCCCTCCGTGCCCACCTGGGGAATGGGACTCCTGACTGAGTCTGGAAGCCCCGTGCTGGACCCCACCCACCTATGATCCTGCCCCTGTCTTCTTCTGAAGCTTTGCCCTTAGGGCAGGGGGTGGGCGTCACAGATCTCTAGTTTCATTCTAGTGTGGAAGGAGTAAGGGGCACCGAAACCTCTTCTTTCTCCTCTGACGATAGCGCCCCTATTTTCTCTTCCCTCCTCAGGACTTCAAGGGACATCTCATCAGTGTGTTTAAAGCCAGTGACTTCAAAACATTCTGTTTTCTGCCCTGCAAATTCCTTTCATAAAGGCTCTGGTTTCTGCTAGAAATAGGGTGGGGATTGGACAAAGGTGGACACAGGGAGCATGACACTAACTAGCAACTCAGTGATTTATCCCACTGTCCTTACTGGGGGAAGGTTGGAGCTCACGGTCTAGGAAAGAAAGGTTTTTCTTTCAGGTGAGCCCTCCTGATTCTAATAGAAAGTTCTGATCTCAGGTGGCCTCAGCCTACAATGGCTTGAAGCAGGGTTTCAGTTCCTGGCCAGAGACTGAGGCCGGGTCTCAGAGGTGAGAGCACCGAATCCTAGCCGCTAGACCAGTGGTCTGAAACAAGACCCTGGCCCTTCAACTCTGCAGAAAAGATTTCCCACAAAGACAGCAAGGAGTGTAATGAGTGAAGTGTTTATTAGGAGTAGAAGAACACAGTACGTGTGGATAGACACATGGGCGGATTCATTGAGCCACGCCCTGGTGATAGTTTGAATCATTTTTATGAGACATTTCTTACAGATTTCCTTTGGCCAATCATTTCAATCTTTCTGGTTCTGGGGGTGTATTTGGTATATCTCAGGAGCCTCCCATGTGTATGCACATCTCTCAGCCAAGATGGATTTCACCCAAGAGGCCCATGGATAGTTGGCATCACTCCACTTTTGACCTCTTAAGGAAATTTCTAGTCGGAAGGGTTTCCTTGACTTTGAGAATGAGAAATGTGTAGTCTCTTATCTCTTATCCAGGCAGGACTCAGCCTCCTTTCTTGATTGTACTGCTACTGATGTTTTAGAGTTTCTGTCCATAGGAAATGAACTCCAGTTGCTTCCTCTGGTGGTGGTGGTGGGGTGGGGGCATGCTCCATCTACCTCCTGCCTCTGTTCTACCCTCCGGAGTTTGCCTGGAAGCAGCTGGTTTTCGGGATCTCTGTTCCTAACTATGAGATTACCAGGGATGAGATATGCGAGACCCACTTCTGCCCCCAGTTTCATTCATTTAGCCCACCCTTTATCAGAACACATTTCTTTTCATCACCCTGTGTCCTGAGCGATACTTGATGGCCGCAGACCTGTCCTCAGTGACCATGAGCCTGAAGCCCTGAATCTGCCAATGATGGGACAGGAAGGTGGGGAAGAGAGCCAGATTTCTTGGAAAAGTCCTAGGTCCTTGCTCCGCATTCTAGCCTCCCATGTCATCTCCAGAATTCTCACAAACAAAGCAGGGGAGAAGCCACTAGTTCAAACAGGTCTGGGGGGAACATAGGAGCCTCTCCACCCTTCTGTAAAGAACGCTCATCAGAGGCCATGGAGCAGCAGTGTCCCCACCCAGTCGGAAGCAGCTGGGACAGTCTGTTCCACATCAGGGCTGCCAAGGCCTCTCTAGCACAATCACAGACTCCCCATTGAGTCAGTCTTGCTCTTTCTTTTGCTTTGGATTCCTGAACCTGTGCTCTCCATCCAGAAATGTAATTACACAACCACTCACCCCAACCCAAGCACATCCCTTGGGCATTTCCCAATAGACACAAAGATCCATTAGCCCATGGTGAATTCTGACCTTCTCTGACCAGTGACACACCCCTTCTCCTTCATTCCATGGAGAGAAAATGCCATACATATTCATCACATTTCTCTCCATGGAACACAGAAGAGTTGCTTCTGCATGGTCTGGCACTTGGCATTTTCATTCTTGATTCCCGAGAGAAACCAAGATCCAGTTTCCTGGACCCGCTTTTGGAGATGGGGACCCAGTCCCTCCAGCCCATCCCATTCCCAAGCTTTTAATTAGAGTAGTCTCCCCCAGGAGACCTGATCTTTGCTGTTCTGCATCCTGACGCTGGGTTTCCCTGGTGGCTCAGGTGGTAAAGAGTCCACCTGCAGTGCAGGAGTCCCAGGTGTGATCCCTGGGTCAGGAAGGGCCCCTGGAGAAGAGAATGGCTACCCACTTCAGTGTTCTTGCCTGGAGAATCCCATGGACAGGGGAGCCTGGTGGGCTGCAGACGACAAAGTCCCGGAGTCGGACATGACTGAGCAACTAAGCCCACAGCAGAAACACATCCTGACACCAACAGGGAAGCAGGTATCCAGGCATGGACCAGGGTCTGGGAGAAGTCAAGGCCAAAGCCTAAAGGGTCAAGTCATGGACAGATTTGTGACAGGAAACTCTTACCCGCCTCCCGTTCCTCAAACAAAGCCCATCGTCTGGTGATCTTATGCTGCCAGCTGCTTTTTCCATTATAGTATAATGGAAGGCAATCTGGCAAATTAATTCTGATTCAGGCATTCTTTCCTTCCATCAATCTTTCAGCTAATACTGAGTGCCCAGTATGAATGTAAGTACTTTATTTGTCCTTGCAGCACTTGCTAAAAATATCTTACAGTTTTTATTCTATTAGTTCATTATAGTACATGAAATGAAACATACAGAAAGTTTAAAAGAGTTCTTGAACTTAGTGAGCAGTCAATAAATGTTGGCTGTTATTTATTCATTGGTTTTAAAATATTTATTGAGTACCTGTCATGTGTCAAACACTGTTCTAGGGCTGAAGGAACAAAGAAAACAGAACACATCAAGTTTCCGAACACGTGCACTTTGCTTTCTGTGGGGGAGACAGATAATAAACACTTTTCTTGTTTCTGATGGCTCATCTCAGTTAACCCCCGAACACTCCTGAAAGTGGAATCTCGATTCCCATTTATAGATTTGGAAACCAGGGCTCACTTGGGCTGGACGTGTCAGAGCGTGTGTGCGTGTGTGTGCTCAGTGGTGTCCAACTCTTTGCGACCCCGTGGACTGCAGTCCACCAGTTTCCTCTGTCCATGGGATTTCCCAGGCAGGAATACTGGAGTTGGTTGCCATTTCTTCTTCCAAGGGATCTTCCCAACCCCAGGGATCGAACCCTCATTTCCTGCATTGGTAGGTGGATTCCTTACCACTGCACCGCCTGGGAAACAGGACTTGTCCAAGACCACTTAGCTATTAACAGCAGAGCAGGACTTTGCATATGTTCAGTTCCCTAACGCAGGTATTACCTAGACAGACAAGTGGGAAGAATGACATGTATTTCATAGCAGCTGAGCAGCCCAACTTCCCTGGTGGCTCAGATGGTAAAGCATCTGCCTACAATGCGGGAGACCTGGGTTTGATCCCTGAGTTGGGAAGATCCTCTGGAGAGGAAATGGCAACCCACTCCAGTACTCTTGCCTGGAAAATCCCATGGACAGAGAAGAGTGGTAGGCTACAGTTCATGGGGTTGAAAAGAGTCCCACACGACTGAGTGACTTCACTTTCACTTTCTTTCAGCAACTTGAGCTGGGCTTTGAATGATGGGCAGGATTGGATTGAGTGAGTGCAAAGAGAGGGGCTTTGGGGGTTGAGAGAAGGCTGTCAAAGATCCAGTGGTAGGAATAAGACCTTTTGGGGAGATAGTTCTCATTGGCTGAAACAGAAGGTTTATCTTGGTCTTTGCCTGGGAAGCTTCTGACTTTTCAGCAAGCAGACAAAATCATTTCAGTTTAATGATTACATGTATTTGCCACTTGAAAATGGTATTTGCATTTTAAATAAGCAGGGGTCAATATTTAACTCAAAGGAATGAACACCTGGAGGTGGAACATCAGGCACCAGAGATGGGCTGATGAGGAAGGTTGTATTTTATTTTTTTTCTTTTTCTTTCTTTTTGTACTTCTGAAAGCCCAGCATTCCACAGGCTGGCTCTAATTGGCTGTGTTCTACATTTTTCCAGCCAACCAGGCATGGGCTAACTGCTTCCTACATCCACCAGCTATGGGAAAACAACCAAAGAAAATAAACAGAGGAAGAGCCTGGGGCACTGGCCACTCCAGAAGAAATCCCAGGGCTCCAGGACAAATGGAGCAAAGACAAACATTTGGCTTTTCAGGCTCAGATGGTTTTTATCAGACAGTCCCGCCCCAGCCAGGAAGCCCGATGGACACTTCCACCCCGGGGATTAGGCCCCCGCACTGATAAGCCTGATCCCACTTTTCCAGCCCAGGGAAAAGCAGCTTACCCCCTACCCTGGGAGATAGGTTTCTCGTGTGAAAGGCGCTGTTGCTTTGGTTTTCAGGCTTTTGACTTGAGGCTGGAATCCCTTGCCTTCCCACACCCCCAGGCAGATTGGAAATGGGCGTGGGGTTCCTCTGGGAAATCCCCTGGAAGGGTCATTCATTTATTTGCACTAAGGAAGCCATCCTGAAAATGCATTCCCGCACTAGCCTCTGCTCAGCCCTCCCTCCAGAGAGAAGCAGGGTGCAGAACAAGGGTGGAGGATTCTTGCCTGAAATGGGAGGAGCATGTTTCAGATGCCCCTCACCTACTGCGTGGCTTCTGCTGGATGCTCTCACATCTGGTTTAACCTACTCAGAAGTACACAAAATTACATACTCTAGGGGGCGATGTGGAGTAATGAACTGAGGACATAGCTCACCATAAGCCTGGAGAAAAAAAAAGATTATATTTTCAAACCAAAAAATTTTAAGTCACTAAACTGCGAGTCTTAAAATGGATCTAGAACTTATTTACAAAACAGAAACATACTCACAGACTTTGAGAATGAGCTTATGGTTGCCCAGAGTGAGGTGAGGGGGGAGTGGAAGGATGGAGAGAGGGGACAGTTAGGGAGTTTGGGATAGGCATGTACACACTGCTATATTTAAAATAGATAACCAACAAGGACCTATTGGAACACATGGAACTCTGCTCAATGTTATGTGGCAGCCTGGATGGGAGGGGAACTTGGAGGGGAATGGATCCATGTTTATGTATGGCTGAGTCCCTTCGTTGTTCACCTGAAAACTATCACAACATTGTTAATTGTCTATACCCCAATACAACATAAAAATTTTTTTTAATGTATCTAAATTAGGCATGATGTGGTAAAAAGAGCCTTTAAGGGGACAAGAGTGGATTCAAATTCACTTACTAGCTGTGCAGCGTGGACTAGTTACTGTATGTCCCTGAGTCTTGGTTTCCCCATCTATAAAGTGGGAACTGAAGCACACATCTCAGAAAATGGTTGTTGTAAGGATTAAATGCATTAATCAATAAATCTCCTAGTACTATGCCTGGTACATAGCAGGTACCCTGATAAATGTTGCTTCCCCTTCCTGCTGGTAGTCCCCTGTTCTTCCCTGAATATTCTCATCTGGAGAACAAGTACAAGTGAGCCCGAGAGACTCAGGTTCTCTCCCTTGAGAATGAAGGACTGTCTGGGGAGATGGTCAGGATTTCGAACTCTGAACTCAGAATGATTCCACAGAGGGTCTTACCAGTTAGACTTGCCTGGGCAAGTCAATGTAAATTGGATTCTGCTGCTAAAGGAAGTCAAGCCCTCTGTTTAAAATGCTCTAATGGTTTCTCTTTGCATTTGGAATGAAATCCCATCTTTATCATGATCTGGTTCTTCTGTACTTCCCCTACCTCTCTCTGTGCTCCAGTTACACTTGATTTCCTTGTTTGAATAGTTTTTCGCACCTCAGGGCCTTTGCGCTAGCTGTGGCCTCACTGGGAATGTTCTTTTCCCAGGTATTCCTGTGCCTGGCTCCTTCTTGCCATTTAGGTTTGGGCTTCAAGGTCATTTTGTTTTCAAGGTCATTCAGCATTGTACTTAGCTCCACCTGATGTTTCCTTATTTACATATTTATTTGTTTATGATCTCTCCTGACTGTAGGTGAGTTCTGTGAGCACACTAAACTTGTCCATCTTATTGGGCAACAGCAGGACAGTGCCCGGTTCACCATATACACTCAATCTAAGTTTTTTGAATGAAAAAACATAAGAGTACCTGGAAACAGCTTGGTTGAAGGAGTTCAGCCTCCACAGTGGGATGTGGCCCAAATTTTTGTTAGTTACCCAGAGGACAATTAACCACTACAAGATTTTAAGAGTAGGACCACTTAATAGTAACCTGCCTTATCTTTCAGAGCAATACTGTTGAAATCATTCATCATTTGTTTAATGTCTCCCACTAGATAATGATTGAGCCAAGAGAGGAAGCCATATCTGTCACACTCAGCCCTGGGGTGCTGGGAAGCTCCCAACTAAGACCACAGGGCATCTTCCCGGCCAGGTATCCATGGAACCCAGTAGGGCAGATCTGGAAATTCTGCCTCCTGAGGGAAGATGGTAATTCCGCATTCCTTCCAAGAGATCTGCTGCCCAGTTGCCCTGAGTGTTCTCCCTCCCAAGGCCAAGCTGCTTCCTGCCCCAACACGTGTCATATCCTTTCCTCAGATTCCCCACATGGGGGTGGAACAGAGTCTGCCCCCTCCCACTTCGTCTCCCCAGTCCTACCCCTGCAGCCCCCAGGGAGCCTTTGCCCCGGACGACGAAAAGATATGATCAAAGCTGAGCCTGGGAGCAGTGGGTTGAGCAGGATGAATGGCACAGACCCCCCACCTCTGAGACAGGACACAGGCCAGAGCTACCCTGAGAGACCACTGTCTACTGCGGGCAGGGGAGAAGACTATACCCCAATCCTGCTCACCGCAGTGTGGCAGAATGAGGTTACAGCAGTCACGTCAGGAGAGGGACTTGCCAATCAGAATGCCTCTGCCCACCCACCTCCCCTCCCGCAGGCAAGACCAAGACCAACAGAGACGTCTCCGTAAAGACACAGGAGGTGTTGGGCCACTCGAGCTGGAATAGAAGCTCCATCCCAGGGCTCCGTGGGCAGGGAGAGCTTGAGAAACTCTCTATTTCCTAGGATCAGATGTCTGCCCTCATCTCTCTAAGGCATGGGGTAGGGGGATGGCCTCATTTTTGCTGGAGTTCGCAGAGTGCGCATCCCACAGGTATCTCATTTTGACTTCATCCTACACCAAGCCAGGGTATTAGCAGCTTAGACAGTTGCCTATATTGTTTTGTAAATTTGTGTTTATTTATTTATTTTTGGTTGCACTGGGTCTTCACTGCTGCTCAAGGGCTTTCTCTAGTTGTGGCGAGCGGGGGCTGCTCGAGGTATTGGGGCTCCTCATTGCAGTGGCTTCTGTCGGGGAGCACCGGCTGGAGGGCAAGTGGGTTCAGTAGCTGCAGCAGGCGGGCTGCAGTAGTTGTGGTACGCGGGCTTAGCCGCCCTGGGGCAGGCAGAATCCTCCTGGACCAGGGGTCAAACCCGTGTCCCCTACATTGGCAGGTGGCTTCCCACCCACTGTGCTGTGCTGAGTCACTCAGTTGTGTCCAACTCTTTGTGACCCCATGGACTGTAGCCAAGCTCCTCTGTCCACGGGCTTTCCCAGGCAAGAATACTGGAGTGGGTTGCCATTTTCTTTTCCTGACTCAGGAATCGAACCCAGGTCTCCTGCATTGCAGGCAGATTCTTTACCAGCTGAGCTACCAGGGAAGCCCTCGCATCCACCGCACCACCAGGGAAGTCCCTGTCTATACTGTCGCTTTTAAGCGACAATAATCCCAAAGTGGGTGTACCTCGGGAGGATTAGGGAGCTTTGTAAAGACAGAGGCTCTGGTTGATTGTAGACACATTATATCAAAATCCCTGGGCCTGTTATTCTTTGTAAAGTTCCCCCAGGTGATTCCACTGATCAATCAGATGAAGTTTGGGAATGTTCAGAAGTAAAATTATCCATGCTTTTCATGGAGACCTGAAAGTCTCTCTAGAGGCACTTCCTGGAGCCTCTTAGAGTTCCCAGTAGGTACACTGGGGCTGCCTTCCATATCCTAAAGTGGGAGAATATATCTGCTAACTAGCTCCTAGAGAGGACTCTGCAGGAGTCCTCTTCCTCAACAGTATATATTGCGCATGTATGATCCTCTTCACCCAAGAACATGGCAATGAATGAAACACAAAATTTCCTACCCTCATGAAAGTTACCTTCATAGGGGAGAGAGAAAGAGGCAAAAGTAAGGTTAAACAAAGAAAATATACAAGGTGTTAGATAGAGACACATGCAATGGGGAAATGAAGAAGAGTTAGGACGTGGGGACTGAGAGGGTGTGGGGAGGGGGAGGGTCTATATGCAAAGGGTTGGAGGTTGAAATAGTGTGGCCAGTGGAAGTCACTGTGAGAAGGTGGTATTTAAGTGAAGGGTTTTGAGCCAAGGAACTGCATAATTTGACTGATATTTCACATCATTGGTCTGGCTGTTGGGAATAGACTGGAAAAAGGCAAGAGAAAACAGATCACAGCAATCCAAGTGGGAGCTGATGGAGACAGACAGTTTCTGTGGCTACAAACTTGGTGGCTTAAAACTACACACATTTATTTTCTTTCATTTCTGGAAGCCAGAAGTCTGAAATGGGTTTCACTGACAAAACTAAGTCATAGTCAAGGGCCGTAGTCCCTCTTCAGGCCCTCAGGGAGAATCTGTTTCCTTTCCTTTTCCGACTTCTTGAGCTGCACTTGTTGCATGCCATGGCCCCTTCTTCTATCTTCAAGGCTAACAGTGTAGCATCTTCTCTGCTCCACCTTCATATCATCTTCTCTCTCTTGAGGTAAATCTCCCTCTCCTCCTTCTTGTAAGGACCCTTGTTATTACATAAGGGCCCACCTAGATCATCCAGGACAATTTCAAGACCCTTAGTTTAATCACATCTTGTAACATTCAGAGATTCCAGGGATTAGGACCTGGGTGTTTGAGGGGCCCATTGTTTAACCCACCAGAAGAGGCTTGGACTAGGGTAGAAGTGATGGAAATGATGAGGAATGAGCAGGTTCTTGGATTTCTTTTGAAGACCAAGTCAACTGAGTTGCTTTATGGACTAAATGTGGGATGTGAGAGAAAGAGAGGAATCAAGGGTAACACCAAGGCTTTGGCCTGAGCAATTGTAAAAAGAGAGTTTCCATTTACTGAAAAGAGAAAGGAATAGAATCTTGGTGTGCATGGGATAGCAGTGGAGGGGACTGACTGATATCAGAGAATTCAGGGGCTTATGGAATATTACTCCTGAGACACCTCATCCAAGTGGGCGTTTTGAAGAGCCACATGAGTCTGAAGTTCAGGAGAGAAGTCTATGCTGGAGATATAAATTTGAGAGCCTTCTGTATGTCTTTAAAACTTTGAAATGGAATGAAATCATTAAAAGTGCAAGTGTAGATAGAAAAGAGGTCCAAGGACTGAGCCTGGGGGACTCCAGTCATTTGAGATCGGGGTGATAAGAAGGAACAGCACAGGTACTTCCCTGGTGGTCCAGCAGTTAAGACTCCACATTTCCAGTGCCCAGGGTGCATGTCTGATCCCTGGTTGGGGAACTGAGATCACACACGATGAGCAGCTGGAAGAAAACAAAAAAGGAACAGCACAGCGAGAAACTCCAAAAGAGCAACCAGTAAGGTAGGAGGACACAGGAGAGGGTGGATCCCGGAGGCCACATGAAGACAGGAGACAGGGGTAGGGGTGAGGGTGGGGGTGGGCAGGGCAGCTAAGCCTCTGGAGGGAGACAGGTACCCGTGGGATGAAGGCAACCTCATCAGCTCTAGCACCCGGCACCTCCTGTCACCCCAAAACACACACCCACATAACACCTTCCAGCATGAAAATCAAGCCCGTGACCTTGGGTCTGGCCAACGGAGCAGAAAAGGTCTGCAATCTGGTTCAGACGTCTGCAGAGATGCTCCTGGGATGTGGTAAAGCTGTGTGTCTTGCCTGGTAGACCCGTCTCCTCCACCACATCTGTTCCCAGGGGGCACATCTGTCACCTGTTTCTGGAAAAGGAATCCATCTCAATCAGTGAGGCCTCCATCTGCTTGCCACCCACTGCGCAGCCTGCGTGGTTATTGATTAGGTACTCAGGTCATCAGTTTCTGAGTAGAAAGTGGCAGCTGCACTCACGTCACCCAGAGGGCCGTCCCTGTGAGGCCTGACTGGCATTCTAAGCCATTGTTTTCACGCTTTAAACTAGAAGGCTTACTATTTTCTTAGTTTTTTTAAAGTTTTATTTATTTATCTTAGGCTGTGGTGAGTCTTCATTGCTGTGTGCAGGCTCTTCTCTAGTCGCAACAAGCTGGGGGCTGCTCTCTAGTTGCAGTATGGGGCTTTCTCATTGTGGTGGCTTCTCATTGCAGAACACGGGCTCTAGGGCGTGCAGGCTTCAATAGTTGTGGCGCTTGGGCTTAGCTGCTCCTCGGCATGTGGGATCTTCCCACACCAGGGATTGAACCGGTGTCCCCTGCATTGACAGGCGGATTCTTGACCACTGGACCACCAGGGAAATTCCTGGAATGCTCACTTTAAATAGACCCACTATTTCATACATCACGCATGAAACATCCATCAGATTCTCAGAATCAAAGTGAATTCAGATCCTATGTTATATAATCGGCACCAAATATCTCAAAACACCTGCATAGCAAGGCAGTTGAGGAATCTCCACATATACCAGTCGGATGGATTCTATTCTCTAACTTTTCCCTCCCCTCCTCTTCTCTTTCCATCCCTTCTCTTTTCTCTCATTCTCTACTGTAATAATTTCCCTGGAGTTTTAATTCAGTACTTAGATCACTGGTTCTTAAACTTGGTTACATATTAAAATCTAGGGAGTGAAAAAAAAAATACTAATGCCTGGGCCCCATTCCCAGAGCTTCTGATTTAATTGATCTGGGTATGAGCCGGGCTTTGAGGTTTTTTTTAAGCTCCTCATGTGATTCTGATGTTTGGCCAAATTTATGAGCCAGTGTCTTCGATTACCTTCTAAGTAGTGGTGCAATATTCTAAATGCTCTGGCAGGAGGTGCTAGATCCACCTCCACTCCCTGCCTGCCTCTCCCTGACATTCCTGGTTCATAGGACAAAGACTTGGGGCTAGTTTACCTGATCTGACTACCACCAGTAGAGGCAGCATATTGTGTTGTCATGTCATGATCCAGTGGGGGCTCAGACACGGTACATCCGCAACTTCCTTCCTGGGGCATCTTCAGTCAATCTTTAATTGCAGCTCTAGCTCCAGTTGTAAGCAATGGGAGAAGCAGGGTGAAGGTGGCCGCAAATAGCCAAGGGCACACACGTGCACACCATGCGGGCACACACGTGCATAACCAGTGAATCAGGCTTAGAAGGGGAATTCTGCTGATACAGCAATCCTCTAAAAAACCTCAACAACAAAATTCTGTAAAGCAATTATCCTTCAATTAAAAAATAAATATTTTTTTAAAAAGAAGTCCTCTATAGAGAAGAAGTAGCCATAGTGCTCTATAATGTCTGTTTTTGTGGCACTTGGCTGGAGAATTATGAGGAAAAACCTGGTTTCTTTGCCCCAAAGCAGGTCTTGCCCAATAAGCTGCATGCTTAGAAGAAACCTGCCTCTCCCCACTTCTCCCTCCATCTGGGATCCTTAATTGGCAAGATCTAAACAGTAATATGCCCAGACTAGATCCAAGTCTATTAAATGCTACAATTTGCAGGCTCTTTGAAAATAAGAATTGGCACGACTTTCCAGAAAGCAGCTTGGTAGTACGTCTCAAGAGCTTGAAATATGTCCAGTTCATATCCTTTCATCCAATTATTCTACTTCCTATCCTAAGGAAATAATCAGAGATATGGTAAAAGATTTATGTATACAGTTCTTCAACAAAGTGCTATTATAACTGCAAAAATCAGAAGTGACTCTATATTTCCTATAATACAAATTTGGCTTACTATTTCATGGTATATATATCACAGTATAGTCAGGCAATGAAATACACAAACTGGAGAAAACACACTTTCAAATATTTTTAACTGTATGAGAGAATTCTCACAATATAATGCTAAATGAAAAATATATATAGGTATTTAATAAAATGATTAATTTTGCAGTTCAATCCAATTGTAGACATACACCCATAGAGAAGAGAACCCTGGATAGAAATACTAAGATGTTAATTTAACAATGGTTAACTGGATTGTGTGGTTGTGATTGATCAATTTCTTTTTTTTTTTCTTTTTCTCACTTTCCCAAGTTTCTATTGTACCTGGTGGGGTGGGTGGGAGGTTAACTTTTAAATGAAAAGGTGTCATTTCTCATGATGGCAGCAGGCTTCTATCAGAGGCTGATTTCAGAAGTGGCCCCATAGTAATCCTCCCCTATCGCCACTTGTGCACACACTGGGGCCTTCCAAGCCCTTCCCCCCTTGTCACCACCCTGAGTCCCACAGCAGTTTTGACATAGGTGAGCTCAGAGAATCTTCCAGCCCCTCTCAGTAAACCAACCAGGGGCTTGGGCCTGGTTGCTGAGCAACGGGATCTGTGTCACCCAAGAGGATACTTACCATGTTTCATGCTGCCCTTCAACATTATGAGCTCAACGGGAGCCTCAGGAATTGAAGAGATCTTGCCCAGACACGTAGGAGCGCATTATTAATTCAGTCTACAGGTATTTATTAAAGTGTGCCAGGTGAAGTTCCCACTCATTCCACGAACACAGTTACAGGTTGTTACTTGAAGAAGCTGACTGATGGGGCTGAGAAGGCAAGTTTGGGACTAAAGCTTAGGGTTCCAACAGGGGGTAGATCCACCTTGCTAGCTAGTTGCTTGGTAGGGGTTTGGAGTCAAGGTCTCACCAAAGGCTACTTCCTCTCTCTCTCTCCCCTTCTTCCATTTCTTCAGATGGAGGTGATCGTTGGGGACTTTGGGATCGTGGTGGTTCCCCGGGACGCAGCCGACACAGACCGAATCATGAACCACTCCTCAATACTCCGCAAATACAAAGTGAGTCCTCCAGCTCCCTGCTGGTGTAGTAATGTGATGTGGCCCTTCTCTGAGAACCCTGGGGGCTGGAGCATGAGGACACAAAAGGAGTCTAGTGTGAGGGACTGGCAACCTACTCTCTCTGCTCTGTCCATAGAACAATATCATGGTGGTGAAGGATGACATCAACCATCCCATGTCTGTCGTCAGCTCAACCAAGAGCAGGTACGTTTGACAAATGACCAGAGAGACCTTGGTCAAACTGGCTTATAAGTTCCCATACAGCTCTCCTTAGTCCAGGCTGACTGTTAGGTTGGCCAACACCAGCTGCCCCAATATGCAGCCTTCTTTTTAGACCTCATTTATTTGTCACTAGTCCTTGATTTTTAAAAGGGGTACAGGCTGTTAGTTAGTTTTAGGTGACTTGAGGGGGGAAGAGGTTGTTTTAGTTTGAGATGAGGAAGTCTCCTGGAGGAGGAAATGGCAACCTGCTCTAGTATTCTTGCCTTGAGAATTCCATGGACAGAGGAGCCTGACAGGCCACAGCCCATGGGGTCACAAAGAGTCAGACATGACTGAGCAACTAACACTTCCACTTCCACTTTGAGGTACCCACAGAATTAGTAAGGGTTTAGGTTAACTGCCATAACAAAATACACTAAATAGAATTTTAAATGAGAAATGTTATTCAGTGTCAAAACAGATTGAATCTCTGTTCTCTTCAACATGAAGCCTCCCTCTCTGAGTCCATGGCTGCTGCAATGACTTCTCAGCCAGTGGGGAAGGGCAAAGAGCTTTGCCTTTCGAAGACAACCCAAAGTTTCACGCAGCACTTCCCTTTCATCCCGCTGGCTCAGCATCAGTCACGTGGCCATGCCTAGCCTCCAGACAGGCTGGGAGTAGAATTTGAGGCTTGGCAGCCATATGTCCAGCTAAAACTTGGGACGTTCTATTACTAAGCAGAAGAAAGAGAGACTGGATACTAGGGGCCAGTTAACAGTTTCCTCAAGTGGAAACATCCAGTGGAAGGATAAGACATATGGAATACAGAGGTCTGGAAGTATAATAAAACTGAAAGCCATGCGCACCTAAGTGTAAATTAAAGTTTAAGGGTGTGTCAGTAAGGGAAAGTCAGTAAGAAGCAAAGAAGGCTATGGGAACATTTAAAACATATTAACATTTAAAGGAAGGCTGAAGGGTAAATTAGAAGTTTGGGATTAATATATTATACTACTATATATGGTAGTGTGTATATATATTAGTGTATATACTCACTACTATATATAAAATAGATAACCAACAGAGACCTACGGTATAGCACAGGGAACTCTACTCAATATTTTGCAAGAGCCTACAAAGGAAAAGAACCTGAAAAAGAATGTATAGATATATATGTATGCTTGCCTGGAAAATTCCAAGGACAGAGTAGCCTGGCAGGTTACAGTCCATGGCGTCACAAAGAGTCAGACATGACTGAGTGACTAACACACACATGCATGACTGAATCATTTTACTGTATACCTGAAGCTAACACAACATTGTGAATCAACTATACTCCAATTTAAAAAGTAACACACAAAAATAAAAGAGGACCGAGGAGCAGAGACCACCAGCATTGGTGGCCCTGGAACAAAGGCAACAGAGGGTACAGAGAGAGAGAACACTGTCATTTGTCATCTGTGTCGTATGTTTCCAAAAAATCAAGTGAGCCCAGGATTTTAAAAGGCCCACTGGACTTCTTCCCTGGAAGGTGATTATGCAGATCCTTGAAACAGTAGCATCAACTATGAGGTGAGAGCAGAAACCCAATGGCAATGGCCAATGAGGGAAAAGGGGGAGATTTTGGTTCCAACCATGGCTGTATAATAAAATTACTGTGAAAACTTACACGGCAACACAAATTTCAGTGTCCCATTCATTCCCACTGAATCAGAATTTCTGGGGGTTGGGTCTCTGGGGAGCTGCTTTCTGGGTGATTCTCGTGAAGTTGGGATTGGCATTTGGAAACCACAGGTGTAGACCACTTTTTCAAGAAGCCTCCCCATAAACTGTGTGGGGAGGCACTTGGGGATCTAGTTTGCTGGAAGGTCAGGACACTGTGTGCATTGGAAAGGCCCTGAGCCAGCCTCTGGGGAGATCTCAGAGCCCCAGGCACAGATGCCTTTTAAAATCTAGGTGTCCAGAAGAGTGTTTGAATTCTTACAAATGGTTCCTTGGGGCCTGACATTCCCAAGACCACCATGTGCATAGAGAATGGGAAGCAGCCAGGCCAAGACTGGAGCAAAACTGTGCTGAAACTGAAGTGTATGATGAGAGCCCTTCTGTACATGGCGGTGCCTCCCCTCACCAGGGCTTGTGAGAAGAGCCTCATGAAGAAGGGCCGCTTCTCCCCTCAGGGCTTCCTTAGGAAGGAAAAGAAGGAATCAATCATGATATTCCTTTTCCTGAGACCTTGGTGTAGAGAAACACAAAGAAATGACATAAGAATAGCTAACACCTTGAAATGCTTACTGTGTGCTTGGGCTTTTCCAAGTGCCACCTGTATGACGTGTAATCATTTTGATAAGTGAGCTCAGGTCCAGTATTACTACCCCTGTTTACAGAGGAGGAAATGGAAGAATGGATGGGTTTAAACAACTTGTCAGAGGTTCTTCAGTTAGGAAGTGGCAGAGTCAGGATGGAGGAGGAATTAGAGGGGAAGAGGGTGTTTTTTTTTTTTTCTGATAGGAATGCCATGCACTTAGCCTAAGCAAAGACGGGTAATGGGTGTTGGGTAAACCCTTCCTCAAAAGGGAATGTGCTGGCCAGTCCTCTGGCCTCGCTTTCGGGAAAGCATGCCCTCTGATTACCGTCTCTTCTCAACCAGGCTGGCTCTGCAGCACGGGGACGGCCACGTCGTGGATTACCTGTCCCAGCCGGTTATCGACTACATTCTCAAGAGCCAGCTGTACATCAACGCCTCGGGCTAGCGGCCACGGGGCGCCGTGCTCCACTCTCCCCGGGTCCTCCGCCAACTCACCGGCCCCCTGCCGCCTCTGTCCATCCCGTTTCTCTCCCGCCTCCGTTTTTCCGTCTCCTCATCTTGACTGTTTCCCCCACCTGCTGACTCAGCCCCCCACAGTGTGGGGGAACCTGCAGAGAACACCGCAGCGTACCCCTCCTCCGCAGCCATCTTTGGACAAACTCTCCTCTCGTCTCCGGGTTGGGGGTGGGTGACGGGGTCGGGGTGGGGGAAGTGCGGTCCTTGGAGATGTGCGGGTGCCCGTCTCCCAGCATGCTCTGGGGAGGCGGCTCTGGCCCTCGCCTTCCCAGCATGCCCTTTTCCACAAAGGGCTATCTTCTTCCTTTCTTTCTTATCTTTCGTTCCGTTGTTTCGTTTGTTGGTTGTTGTTGTTGTTCACTCCTCATAGAACTTGGATCAAACCCGTGTCCGCGGTTCTTTATGTCTGTCGCCCTGTTGCGTTTCTGCGGCATTCCTTCCCTTTTGACAGGATACCGCAGCCGAGCCTCAGCTCTCAGAAAGTTGCATGAGGGCTACGCCCGCGGAACCAGGCCGAGACAACCCCCACCCACCTACCCGCTTTCTCCTCGCCTCCGCCCTACACACACACAGCAGTCTGGGGTCAAGACTGAGACTTTCATGTTCTGAAACCTGGGACGCAAGTCTGGGAGTAGTAGGGTTGCTCAGAAGGATTTGAGTCCATTTCCTTAGTTTCCGAAGACCACTCTTTTTTGATGCTCTGGGCTTAAGGATCACCTAGAGCCGATTCCTTCTCATTTCTTGGTGGCATCTGTTCAGTTACTTATTTGAGTTGTGACTGATGGCAGGGCATGGGTTGTTCCCTGCCGGCTCGGACATTACCAAGGGACCTTCAGATCACCATCAAAGCCCTTGGAGGCCAGACTTAGTCGCGTTCCTATATCTGAAAAGAATCACGTATGCAAGGCTGAGTCCTAAAAATGCAGTCATTTCTGAAATAAAACACGCTAAGAGTTCACTCAAGTTAGAGATCTTTGCTAATTGGAATTATTTATTGCCTGTTTGGCTGGGAAATGTCTGTCATAATGTAAATCCAGGATGACCTAGGAGAAAGTGATTCCCATTTCCTAATGGGAATTAGTGATTCTCACCCACTCTAGTTTGGTAACAGAGATGGTGCCTGAGGTCAGTTCCTTCTTGAGAAGCAGAGCCTCAGCCTTCTTTGTGGGTTTAGGGTTATGACTCATGCTGAACCCAGAAGCCACAATCGTAGCCTGAGGAAGTCTGCCTGGCAGGACCACGGATTCTCAGAACAGACATCTGGAGGGATTGTCAAGAGCCACTAAACTCTTTCACCCCTTTTGTCCCCAGTTTCCCACCTGCCTCTGGCGCTCTGGAAACAGTTTTGACAGACCGTGTTCTGATTGTTCAGATCTCATCCAGGTCCTGCTTAGAGAACCAGAAGGAAATTACTCTCTTCTGCTCTGTGTCTCTCATCCAGTCTCTTGGCTCTTGGGTTTTTGATTCTTTGAGAAATGGTCCCCAAACTGTAGGATAATTTTGTTGATATCTAGTACCAGCCCTGGCCTGGGAGGTATTGGGTGGGAGGTATTGGTTGATGCCAGGAACATCTGTAGCATCCTCCAGTAGCCTCCAGGAAAATAAATTTAACAGAAGAGTAGCATGGTTGCAGGGGGAGGGCTTATCCTCTTGGATTATGGAAATAATCTCCAAAGGACAAAAGATACTGTCTTGGCTCTCGGTGTTCAGCTAAGAATCATGGAATCTGAGAAGATCTTTAGAGATTAATTGAGCCAAAGTTTCTTTTAAAAGATGAGGAAGCAGAGATTCACTGGATTAAATGACTGGTCCAAGGTCACACAGCAAGTGTAAAGTCTGACAAAAGGCTAATGTTTCCCTGACCATTAGGTCATCACACCACATGATCTCTGCTTCTTTGGTTCCCCATGATACCAGATAAGATGCAGCTTTCAGTCTTTACCTGGCATCTCTCTTAACTTATGTCTGTCCCAGGTGCTCCCTGTATACAGCCTTGTGTGTGCTAGTCCTGGGGGGAAGATGTGATGGTGAAGAAGGCTGTAGCTAGGTTTCCATTAGAAATTAACTGCTAGAAATGGCAATGGCTTAGAAGACATCTGAATCCAAGAAAGGTTTGCTTTGTGGAAGGCAAAGACCCAGAAAGTGCTCAAGATTGCACTAGTGCTGGGGAGAGAAAGACAGAAGTACCTTTGTCTAGGCAAGGCAGTCGGAAGCCAGGAAATGATACAAAGGAAATCAGGGAGCTGGATTCCCTGGGGAAGCACACATCTTCAAGGATATGAAGTTTATGGATAGAGTTTATTCTGAAGATCCACGTGAACTGATCCGAGAACGACCAGCTGTCTTTTGTTTCTTTGGTCCACTCTTTCTTTGCTGGACTCTGTGGTCAAGCCCCATTTAGTTCATGACCCATGAGAAGAAACAGGGCTGACTCTGGCGCATTCAGTGTGGGGGCGGAGAACACATTTGTAGGGAGAGTGAGATGAGCTAAAGAAAGTAACAGGGATAGAAGTAGATTTCTAGGAATGAAATGAGAAAGAGTTTGTCTTGGTGAATTGATCGCAAGGATCATGATAAAATAGCTTTCCTTTAATACAAGGAAAAGTGACTCCCCTTTTGGATAGAAGCGTCATTTCCTGCCCTGCCCCCTTCTTCACTTGCTACAGGGAGGTCGGATCCCCTCTTTCAATCCAGGGCAGGACACGTGACCGTGACCCAGCCAAGGCCAATACCAGAGAGATGACTCAGAGTTGGAAGTGGTGGCCCCAGGTGCCCACAGGATGACCTCCAGGTCCTGACTTCCAGCCTGAGGTCCTGCTCCTTCCTACAATGGCTGACCCAAAGGTTCAGAGATCATGAGAAAGGCATGGGCTAGAATGACTGTGTCAAGAAGGGGTCTGAAGCCTCATTTCCTGCCTACCAATAAAAATGTCTCTCCCGCTTGCATGAAAGTGGCGGATACGTAAGAACAGGCACAAGGGAAACCCTTTGTGTCACTGACTCTCTCCTCAAGGAATGGCCCTGTGGGGGGTGGTGTCTGTGCTGCTAGCGGGTACCTCATTCACCACCTCCCTTCTACCGCCCAGGCAGCCTTTGGGGCCTTCTTGCTTTCATTTTCCTTGAATGTATATGGGAACAGGGGAGGAAAGTCTCTTCCTGAAGTGCCTGAAACCCAGAACTGGAGCTTCTAGAGAAGCTGTTCTTCCTGTCCCGGCTTGGCCAACCTTTCTCCCATGTTCCCTAGTCTCCTGCTCCAGCTTCTCAGAAAGAACAAAAGAATGTGGTCTTCTAATAAAATTGAAAGTGAGACTCTATAATCAAACTACAACAAGAGGCAGAGAATTACAGGGAGAAATGACTTGTATTTTACTAGCCCAAATCTACTCCCCCAAAGAGACAGACACACACACTCTCTCTCTCCCTTACTCTTTCTCTCTCTGTCAGATTAAGAGAGAGAAGCATGTTATTATATTTTATTCATCAAAAGAGTAATTCAAATATAAGTCAGTATGTGAAAAGCTCAGGATCTTTTCCAATGTGAAGGCGGGCAGGTAAGAGGGGAAGGATGGTTCCAAGGATGGATTTTGTAGTTCATCCAATTCAGACACCTTAGGAATAGCATCATGGTAAAGGTGATGAACGTGTTCTGTCCATTTCATTTGGTTTGCACCTTCCTATAGCTGCCCAGTGAATGTGATTTTTCATGTGGTTTCTTTGTTGAGTATGTTTGGAATGTTCTATTAGCCTGTAACAGTCAGATAGGAATGAATTACTCTCTTTCCCTCCTCCTTCAGTCTAGGTCTGGAGCCCAAACCTCAGCTTGATCCTAGCAGTCTCAAGGATTGGCATGGGAAGGGGAAAGCTTTTTTGAATCACTTTTTTGGTCACTGAATCTGCCATTTTAAGAATAAGATTTGCTTTATGGAAATCAACACATTAATAAATACTACATTGAAGTTGCAACACCACATCTCACAGTGCAATATTTGAGTAAAATTTTGTTGCTAGAATTGTCACAGACAAAAGTTTTATCAGCAAAATGGTTCAACTATGTTAATAAATAAGATGATGCTACTAGAGCCTAGTGTCTTGGTCTAGAATCTTCTCTGTGAGTTGCAGCATTAATCACTTTTTCTTCACAGTCTTACTTGACAGGAGCCAACAGTTGTTAAGAATGCTCTTAGAGCAGGAGATTTTCTGCTTGGTTTAGCTAATGCCGCATGTGTAATATGAAAGTATACACAACCACACCCATAAGAAGGGAAGAATAATTAGCAAATTTGTTCAATTGTGCCTAAGTTTTAACTCTTTTTTTGTTTTTTTTTTTTTAATGAAATCTTTGGTTCTACCTAACCTGCACAGTCTGATATTGGTTAGCTTTGGATCCTTGAAGAAGTTAGTTCTTTGTGAATTAAAAATGTATTTGTGAAAATTAAAAACTTGAAAAACTTGCTTCTTGACATAAAGGATATTAAGTAAGACAGAAATTGTTAAACTCATGATTGGTTTTGTTTGGCAAAGTGAACAAGCTAAAAATGAATAAGTTAATTGTTCAACCCTGCTGTGACTATTCGATCTTATTTAATTTTTAACTGTGACAAACGTTATGTATGGGTTTAGGTCTGAATGGTGATTCAGAAGGTAGAATAACAGTTCTCCACACCGCCAGCTCACTTAAGGTTTAGCTACTTGTTTGTCAGCTTAGGAGTGTGTGTGTGTGTGTGTGTGTGTGTGTGTGTGTGTGTGTGTGTGTGTGTGTGTGTTTATCACTTTGGTTCTTGGTCTCTTTTTTTGTTTAAGACTGAGATTAGTCAGCTATGTGGGTTTGGTGACATATCATTATGGTACTTGATATGACTTATATAAGTTGATGGTTTGTATTTATATTTGCTGCTTTAGTCACAAAGTGAAACACTTTTTTCCCTCTGTCCTGAGAGTATGTAATAATGAGCTCTTGTTTAATATTGGGTATAAACATTGGTTTATTTTGCTTACTTATACTAACTTACAAAATATATATTGTATCTATAAGTTAACAGACATGCACATAACGCATTTTTTCCCTTATGACCCGTAAGTAAACTTCAGATCTTGTAATTTCCTAGAAAGTTCCATGTAGCCCATAGTTTAAAGAAAGCAGAGGAAAAAGAGTCTAACCTCTGCTTTCCAGGTGGGAAAACTGAGCCACAGCAAGAATTTACAACATTACCATGACCATGCAAAACATTTAAAAAAAAAAAAAGATAAACACATTCCCAGTCCTTGAAACTTGTTCCAAACATTGGACATTACCAAGTATCCATCTTACATTTTGTCCAACCTGCCAAACGTACTGAAAAAAAAAAAGCCCACATCCTGGGATAAGATCACAAGTACATTGACTAAGAAGTTACAGTCCACGTGCATTTCATTTCTACCCACTTCTCCAGACAGAAATCCCCTTGAGTCAAAATAGATGAAAATATGTGTGATAGCTTACCAATGGCACAATTAGTTAGATAACTCTCAGAAGCACAAAAGAGTTTCTACTACAAATCCCAAATACTGATAAGAAAGAGGAAGGAAAGTGCCCTTAACTTGGCAGGGTCAGGTCAAGACTGGTATCAGAGTCTAAGTCCTGGGGAGGCTATTTCTAAGTCACATGCTCCTTTTTCATCTTAGGGACAATCTACCACCACAACCTCAGAAATGAGGGAATCATTTCTGTCCAAATAGAGTCACAGAGTCACTTTTCCGTTTCCCATCTCTACATAGGGATCATCCCCCATGTGTCAGGGAAGACAATCTTATGACTCTCTTAACAGTCAATCCCATGAAGGAATCCTTTTATGATTGCAGGCACCCTTGGATCCCCCACCAAGTTCCCTGGAATATGTATACTTGACAGAAACAGATAGCCAATCACTAAGATGCAGTCTCCCCTTTCATAGTAGAGAACTGTCAGAGAATTGGCTTCCTGCCAAGGGACTCTATTTCCCAGACACTTTATAAGTTAGAGGTGGTCATAATAGTACTGGGTTCTGGACCATGGAATGTGATAGAAAGTGATGTTCAGCCTTCACCAGGCCTGCCCCACAAAAACTTCCATGGATCTCCTTCTTCCATGCCTTTTTTCCTCTCCACCCACTGGAAGGGAGATGCTGACTAGCGCAATCTTAAAAGTCATGTTATAAATGGCAGGACCTCTGAAATGAATATGTGAAGGGCTACTCTGCCAACTTTCTCTCCATCCAGTATGTGATAAGAACAAGGAAAAAGTCAATCATGAGTGAATTATGCATATTTTTAGGTTTGTGTGATATTGTAGTTAATCGGGTCAAATTTGTAAGATATGTGATTGAGTGTGCCAAGACAGGATTAAAAATGCACTTTCAGAGAAGACGAAGCATAGTGATCAGATGTATCAGAATTTGGGGGGGTCAGTGTAGGTAGAAGCAAAATTCTGTCCTCAGTCACTTGGGTAGATGGCCAATTCAGGATCTCCATTTATTAAATTTTAGTTGATTAAAAAGCATGACAATGTACCACAAATGATTGATTTTTGCCTTTATTTTTTTAGAGCTCATGAAAAAAAAAGCCAAAACATTAATTATCACCCTCACCCTGCTCAGGTTGTTCCAGAAATAAATCCTTCTTTATACTTAGGAGACAGAACCAATTAAAGTTCATAAAGTGCTTGCCTGGTTAGAAAGGGTGAACAAGGTGCTCAGAAAAAGGAATTAAAGATGCTAATTCTGGGGGCTCACATCTCTTTCTGAAGCATTTTTTGTTTCCACTGCTTTGGTGCCTACACCTTAAGCTTAGAGTTTAACAAATTAGAAACTGACCACAGGCATCTACAAATTGTTCTTTATTTTAAAAAAAACACAGGTCCATGAAAAGCCAAGGAAATACAGAGGTGAGGCAGTATCAAAGTCTACTGAGCCGAGGCTAGAAGGGCCTCTGATTTTTCCAGAAATTCCCACTGGTGTTATGACTCAACAATCTGTTGCAATCAGTTGTGGAAAGGGGCAGAGTAACAGCTGAAATGCAAGAAAGGGTGCACAATCCAGAGTCATTTCAGCTATTTACCAAAATCCAAGTGACCCATGGGAATGTCTTGCAACATATGTTCCGTTGAAAAATGAGGTTGCAAACCAAGGGGTTATTGCAATGACTTGTGAGGAACAGAATTTGTAAGTTTAAATTTTTTTTTAAGGTTTGTCTTCCTTACTATTCAGTCAACTCTATGAGGACAGAGACTATGTCACCACTGTACCCCACCCAGCCCCTGGCACACAATTGGTACTCAATAAATATATGTTGTAAGGATGGATGGATGGATGGATGGATGGATGGAAGGATGGATGCTACCCAGTTCAAGTATGAGTAGGAACATTGTTATCAAAAGAGAGAGTAAGAACAAAACCCATAGGGGCATATAATTTTGAGTGTTTGAAAATGGCATTGAATTAGGACTAATACATCTTCTTAGATAACTGCACCTCTTTCAGAGCCCAAACTACATTTTTCTATCACTTTGAAACTCGAAAAGTAAATACTTTCCCAATGTTTGCTTTGCTGGTAAGAAATGCTTTAATAAAAACATTGTTCTAAGTTGCCTGGCATCATCAGGGGAAAGGTGGTCACTTCCAGGCCCAGAAGAACTCAAAGGTAGCAGGATACCAATGCTCCAAATATGCCAGGCTTACAGTTCATCACTTCCTCCAGCTTGAAAGTGGAGTACATGTCATGGATCGTCAATAAGTGGGAAGAACTCTGATCAAAAAGAACACATTGAACACTATGAGGCAACAGTATTTTACTGACCACAGCATGACTTCAATTCACTCTCTGTTCTGACATTAGGAAGAATTTTATGCGTGGGCAAAGTCAAAACAAATTTCCTTTGGTCACATTTACTCAAAGAATAAGTCGCCTACAACATGGCAACACTTGTTCATACGCCAGGAGTTGGTTTATGACTATCTGCCTGTGCGGTTTGTCCTTCCATCCGGTCTACCCTTTGGGTGTCCAGGCCCTTGATGAGTCTCATACTCAATGCTATTTGCCTCATTGCCCCGCATCAGGAAGCAAAGAACATCACACTGGTACAATAAGACATTGATCTTAGCCAAGGTCTCGGGGTGGGGCCAGGTTCAGTTGAGCTGAGAATGCCCATCGACACGTTCAAATGTCCCCATCCCACCCCACCTGCGTGAGATGGCTTCTGAGCCTGAGGTCTCCATCCTAAGAACCCCAGTTAGGAAATCTCGAAGGCAGTTTCAGTGTTGCTCAAGAGCCTGGGTATTATAGCAGCCCGGGGGCAGGTTGTCCCGAATGTTCTCCAGGTTCTTCACATCAGCCAGAATGCCATCTATGCTTGTCTCCAGCGAGCGGAGGTGGCCCCTCTGCCAACGCACTCTCTCCTCCAGCTCTGACATCAGCGGCCGCAGCTGGCTGTTGATCTGGGTCTTGGCTCGAAAAAGCTTCTGCTCCAGTAAGATCAGCCCCTCTTCATCCACACTGCCAGGCTGGTCTATTTTTAGAGGACAAGAAAGGAGTTAACAGAGGAAAAAGCTGTGATTAGATCCCCTTGAACGCATGCAGGCCCTTCTGTAACTTTAATTTCTGTTTTCACCTGCTCAGAGCCAATAGTATGCCATTTTTTTTAAAAGGCTTATTTTAAATTAGAAATAATCTAGAAAAAAATTTGAGAGCACAAGTCTTGTTACTAGATTTTGAAAAGCCCAGTTTAAGTGTCTGGGCTCTTTAGTTAAGCAAGATGAAGCTTGGACTATGGTTTTCATGATAGAGTCAACAGCTTCTGCTCTGAAAAGATGAAGGCTGAAGGTCACAGGGCCTGAATACTATCCAAGGTGTCTGCCCAACACAGCTCATCCCTAGGATCAGAACCAACTCCAAATTCTGCTCTCTGAATCACCCTTAGGAAATTTCTTGTTGTTTTCTATTAGAAGACCTTTAGAAACTGGCTGGGTGTCAGGGCTTAGGGAGGCCAAGGTAGGCTTTGCTATTTAAGGGATGCATTCCAGCTGTATGAAATGATGGAAGACTTCATTCTGGCCTGCAACAGTGGGGATCTGGCTAGACATTAGTTTATTTCCAATATGAAATGTGGTCACATTTGTTCAGGTATGCTTTACTCATAAATGATCTGACACGTCAGCATTAAGGGCACCTGGCAAGACCTGTTTGGTCTGAATAGGTTTGAGTGGACAATTCAAGGTCAGATCCATTTGACTGCAAAAGTTTTATCCCAGCTAAAGAAATTAAACTGTAATTTTTCCTGGACTCAAGAGACCAGACAGAGTAGAAACAGCATAATAACTCAAATGTTGATCCAGTAGATCAGTCTTTCCCCTGGGGAGAGGGGAGGATTCTAGAATTCAGGGTTCTAAGACATGGCAGGAAAAGTGAAGCAGGCTTGCAGACAAAATGTCCATGGGGAGGCAGCGTGAGCTTCTTGCAAACGGCAGGAGCATCAGACACGGAGACCTCAGGTGGAATCCTGGCTCCCCCATTTACTATGTGATCTATGGAGCAGTATTAAACTCCCTGACCTTCTGTTCACTATTCTGTGAAATAAAATAATAAAATCTGCCTCATTTATTGTTGTTTAGTTGTTAAGTCATGTCTGACTCTTGTGCAACCTCATGGACTATGTAGCTCCTCCATCCACGGAGTTTCCCAGGCAGGAATACTGGAGTGGGTTGCCATTTCCTTCTCCAGGCAATCTTCCCTCATCTCCTGCTTGGCAGACAGATTCTTTACCACTGAGCCACCAGGTAAGCCCTAAAACCCACCTCATAGAACCTTTACAAATTGTATACAACCATTCACCACAAAAAAATCTGGCATAGTGCCTGGCACACAGAAAATGCTTGACAGTTCTCACCGAGCCTCTCCCATGCTCTCATTTCCTCTAAAGGCCCTGTTAGTTTCATTGCCTTTTTCAGAATACTAAGCAAAGCTGCTAAACTCTCAGCTGGGGATTTTTTTTTTTTTTTACCTTAAGAGGGTATTTTACTCTTTGGGACTCACTGGATCACAAAGCAGACCCATCAGGGAAACAATGCAGACAATACTGGTCTCTCGGGGTGATGATGATACTCCACAGAAAAACCAGATTTGAAAGTGGCTCTCCTAATTATGGCTGGAATCCCTGACTGAAGCCCTAGTTCCATATGTGCTGTGGTCTAAGCTTGATAAAACAGACCACAGGAGGTTTGACATCAGTTCTACCCAAATCCAGGATTTTAATTTATCTGAACTTTCTTTTGGGAGGGATGCTGTGAGGTAACTGGAGCTGCTGTCATGAGGTGCCATCAAATCTATTTTAGCCTAAAATTTCTATAGTGTCTCATGGACCTACCACACTTTGACATTTCATCTGGATCATCTACCAGGCAGCTCAAGTTTCCACAATCAGTTACAACAAGGTGTAACTGTGGCTTGCGTGTGTGTGTGTGTGTGTGCGTGGGTGATCAGTAGCGTTCAACTCTTTGCTACCCTATGCACTGTGTATCCCACCAGGCTCCTCTGTCCGTGGAATTCTCCAGGCAAGAATACTGGAGTGGGTTGTCATGCCCTCCTGCAGAGGATCCTCCTGACCCAGGGATCGAGTCCATATCTTACGTCTCCTGCATCAGCAGGTGGGTTCTTTACCACTAGCGCCACCTGGGAAGTCCCAATTGTGGTTTGGGGAGGGGCAAACAGCAGAGTCAGCAAGTAATTCTTTTTTCTTAATATTTATGTATTTATTTGACTGTGCCAGGTCTTAGTTGCTGCACACGGGATCTAGTTTCCTGACCAGGGATTGAACCTGGGGCCCCTGCATTGCAAGTACAGAGCCTTAGTCACTGGATCACCAGGCAAGTCCCTCAGCAAGTGATTTTTGACCTCACAGGCTGGGAGTTTTACCCCTCACCACTCCTACTGCCTCAGAGCTCTCTCACCTCTCAATTACTACAACTGTCTCCAAAATGATCTTATCCTGCCTCTTGTTTAAGCCTCCTTCAAACTCTCCTCCACCCAGCTGCCCCAGTGATCTTTCCAAAATACACAGCACTGACGTTATCCCTCTGCCTGACACTGTCCACTAGATTCTCAGGATCGAGGTCAGAATCTTTAGTGGGGCTGTCAAGTCATCCAGTATTCTCTTTCACTGTGAAGTTCGAATCCTGCCTCCACAATTTACTGTATGATCTGCAGAACATTACTAACCACTCTGAGCCTCAATATACCTTCCCCAAATACACCCAGTTCTTTGACCTACAGACTTTCATCTCCAAGGGCAATAGGTAGATGCCCAGTGACCCACCTTAAAGATGGTAAAATAGAACACAGCAAATGAAAAGCAATCTGCCTAAGGTATCTGAGCCTGGAAACAAAGCAAATTTCCAGACACCCTTATGGGAAGTTGAGGTTCCCACGCATCAGGACTAAGTCTAGTTAATCTTCTGGGGAGAAGCCCTGGAATACAGGTTGGAAGGTTGTGGATACTCCACATACCTATTAGATGTAGGATGCCATCCAATGTGTTGAGTGTGTCTTGGATCGTAACTCCAGCATTCTTGGCTCTGCTGTCAACTCTCTGGGCTTCTGTAATTACCTGAGGGAAAAATAAACACAAGCCCATCTGGAAAGGGTGTTCCCACACTGGCCAGGTTAAAGGACTCTGCCGTGGAAAGCCATGGGAACTCACTGTCTGCACTGCGTCCATATCCACGTCGAACTCCTGCTCCTTCCTTGCCAGCTCTCCTTCCACTTTCCTCATCTCACTCTTGAGAGTGGCCAGTCCCTTCTCCATGGCCAAGGCTCCATCTGCTGTCACGTTGGCCTCCAAGTTCAGACTCCCAATCTCCTGGGAGAAGAAAAGGAGCCAGGGACGGAAGGAGAGAGGGGTGAGGCATAGAAACACCCCAAAGACGACCGCAGGAAAAATACAGCTGCAGCCAGGCTCCGATGGAGTAAGTGAGATGAACAATGAGAGAGTCAGACTTGGAGACACCCCCTTCCCCAAGCTCTGCCTCAAACAAATGAATTTGGGGGTACATCTCCAGAGACTAGGATGGTCAGACACTGCTTCCCTTTCAGGTCAAGCTCAACAAATGTTGAGTGAAACAGGAACCAGTTGGGAAAACCCAGAGGGTGAGAAACTCAACTCTTTCTCGGTCATATGTCTTTGCTGCCATCATCTTTTGAATGGTTTTGTTCCCCAAGACACTTGAGTTTTGGGGTGCAGAGAATGAATGGGCTACAGCTTTGAGTTTTGTTTTTACTAGGATGAGTGAATCTTAATATCTTTATCAACAAACTACTATTAGGCATCAAGTCACAGATGTCTCTGTGCTAGAAGCCATATAAAGAGAGGCACAGAAATTTGGTCTCTACCCTCAAGGGATCTAAGATTTGAGATTATTTTTGGAAGTTTTTAAGTGGTCCAAGAGTGAGGTCACACAGTCTAGATACCAAAAGTTCCCTCTGGGCTTTCTAGAGTTGCTTATGATTTCTAAAAGTCACGCTTAAATCAGAACTAGGAAGCTCTCTTCCAGTTGAGAAGCACTCTTTCTACTGTAGCACTTAACATTTGGGCTGTAAGTGCAACTAGCCTGTCTTTCCCATTACACGGAGTGCTCTTGGAAGAGAAGGACTGAGTTTTTCCCATCTCCATATCCCCAGCACCAAGCACAGTGCTGGCACATAGTGGGAGCAAAGCGAAAAATGAGTAAGTGGAGCTTAAACCCAGAACTCCAGAATTTCACAATCTTGAATCAAAACACTGGGATAGTTGCTGCAAGTTGAATTGTGTCCCCCCCAGAAAAAATATGTGTTGAAATTCTAACTCCTAATACCTCAGAGTGTGACCTAAGTCGGAAACAGGGTTGTTGCAGATGTAATTTATTAAGATAAGGTCATGCTGGAGGAGAGTGGGCCCCGAATCCAACCAGCATCCTTATAAGAAGAGCTGGAGAAATCCAGGAAGAAGGACCCCAGCTGATGACAGAGGCAGGGACTAGAGAGAAGCCGCTGCAAATCAAAAAACACAAAGGATTGACAGCCACCACAGGAAGTTAGGAAGAGGCACGGGAGGTTTCTAGCCAGAGTCCCGGAGGGAGCATCGCTCTGCTGACACCTTGATTTCAGACTTCTAGCCTTCAGAACTCTGAGAGAATAAATTCCTGTTGTTTTAAGCCACCCAGTCTGTGCTGCTTTTTGATAGCAGGAAACTACAGAAGCCTAAATAAGAAGCAATCTTGCATGGTTCGTCTCATGGTGTTGTCCTAAAAGGGGGGCTGAAAATGGCAGGGGTGGGGCTCTAGCCCTCAGTCAATGACAGGCTTGTGAACCAACCAACCAAAAGGCCAGCCAAGTAGATCTGGGAACACCAAGGACCATAACAGGACACTGAGTCCTACAGGTCAGAATGAGCCCAACGCTCTCGCTCATTCAACATGACCGGTATGTTTGAAGCTGCTCCCGCTGACCTGCGATTTCTCTTTACCTGTTCTATCTTGCCGGCGATCTTCAGGGCCTCCCCGGCTGCAGTCTTTGCCCTCTGGGTGTCGGTAGCAGCACCCCCCAGGGCTGTTTCTGCTCGCCTGGTCTTGTCGCTGGCGTCTGCAACCTTCTGGCTGATGTAAGAGAGCCTCTTCATGGCCTCTTCAGCCTCTGCTTTTCTGTCTTCAACCTGCAGATCAAACTCTGAAATGAAGATAAGAAAACATTGCCATGAAGATGAAAATTAACTTACAGCTGAAGATGAAAGGGACTGAGGCCTTTAAGAAAAATCAGAGTGTTAATAGCACCCAAGGGATGAGAGAGTGGAAAGTTATGGTCATGACTCTTTCTTGTCCAAGAGAAAGTATTGAACTGACAATCAACAATCAGTCTGCCCTGGGTCCCCATCTTTGCAAAAGTCAACCTCCAAATGAATCAGAAGCAAGTAGACTCTTTGAAGCCCGAAGTTTCAAGCCAGAGCCTTAAACCCTAAGCTGCCAATGGCAGTAGTTAGCAATTGAATAGAATGGGTAGAGAGGTATCCTGTGAAGAAGAAAATCCCAAGACTTGAAAATGTCTTTATTGTTGTTCTTTACTGAAGAAGCCAGAAACTTTAACCAAATCTCTGCAAGGCTTCCCAGGTGCGCTAGTGGTAAAGAACCCATCTGCCAGTGCAGGAGACAGAAAAGAGTCTGCTTCAATCCATGGGTCGGAAAGATCCTCTGGAGGGGGGCATGGCAATCCACTCTAGCATGCTTGCCTGGAGAACCCCATGGACAGAGGAGACTGACCAGCTACAGTCCACAGGATCACAAAGAGTCGGAAACAACTGAAGCGACTTAGCATGCACGCACTGCAAGGCACAAACCCAAATTTCCTGGAATCTAGATGCTATGACAAAGCTTGTTCTATATCATTTATCACAAGGCAACCTCACTGACTCTGTATTGGAACCAACCAGGCCAAAGAAAGAAAGACAGAGAGAGAGAAAGGAAGAAAGAAAGAAAGGGAGAGAAAAGAAAATTATCTATATGGTAGTGAGATATCAGATCTCTGCAGGACTTTCGAGGCAGTTTAGTTCAAATTTCTTCATTTAGAGATGGGAAAATCAGAGTCTGGAAAGGTTGTGTGACTTGCCTACAGTCACACAGCCAGCTCAGCCTAATCACATGATTGAGCATAGATCAGAACTCAAGCCCTTTGACATTTAGTACAATACGGGCTTCCCTGGTGGCTTAGATGGTAAAGAATCTGCCTGCAACGCGGGAGACCTGGGTTGGACCCCTGGGTTGGGAAAATCCTCTGGAGAAGGGAATAGCTACCCACTCCAGTATTCTTGCCTGGACAATCCCATGGACAGAGGAACCTAGCGGGCTACAGTCCATTGGGTCACAAAGAGTCAGACGCAACTGTGCAATTAACACTTTCAGTTTGCACAACTGTTTCTACTATATTAAATATTCTAAAATGTTTTTCTTTACAAAGATATTTATTGAGTGTCTATTAATACCTCAACATGCCTGCCACTTACAGAGATTTATGAAGATTCAAAATAAACCAAAGTCACGTTTATACCTTTAAAATACTCAAGTGATCTGAACCCTGAAATACTCACCTCTGAGGTTCTTTAAGATGTTCTCAACTTCATAAAAAGTGGCATTGCCCATACTGAGTGCTTCTTGGGCTCTGCTTTTAGCAAGGTTGGCACGGGAAAGCAGCTGATCTGATTTCTGTAAATGGGCGGCCGAACAAGATTAGAGTAAATGTAACACACACAGGGCAGAGCATAGTCACTCTGACACACTGCTACTCACAACAGAGAACTGTGATTCCTGGAGTCTAGGGGTGCTGCAGCAAACCCCTCCACAACCTGAGACCACAAACTTTATAACCTGATGACCCAGTAGGACTCCACATGGAGGACAGTCTCGAGCTCTACTCAGGGACAAGAACAGTTTTGCAAATCTTCATTTTAAACTCTAGATACTTCCTGAAGTATGGACATATACTTCACAGATATATGTCATATATACCGAGGAAGTATAGACATATGTCTTCATAGACAGAGCTAGATCAAAATTGGGCCCAGGAGATCTCAGTCCTATACTTACATTGGAGGGCTGACTCAGTGAGCGGAACTGAGATAATCACATTAAGGTCTCCGTAAGCAACAATACCATGACCTCTTGAGAGTTTTGATGGTTCCTCTTACTGGTAGCCATTCAATACGGGTCTGCTGAAGGAACAAAGTGACAAAGGATACCTGTCTCTCATTCTTCCCATCCTCTAGGAGTTTCTGGGTTTCTTCTTCCCAGTTTCCCAGACTGCTTTGCACACGCTTGAACTCATCCATTCGCTTAGTCACCAGGCTTGAGAGAGAGTCAGCTTTCTGTCTGATCCTCTTCGCTTCTACCTGTGAGTCCACCAAAATGAAAAAGCCTTACTTTCTGCTCACCAGGTGCCACACCAGTCTTCCTAGGACCTGCCATCACTGTCTGAAAACAACAATCCAGGCCCAAAGTCCAACAAAAAAAGGCAACATTCCTCATGCAAGTCAGGCAGCATGCCCCTCAACTAGCAAACGAATTTTATGTCTGCTCTGCGTTTTTTATTACTGTTTCCTATGTGTGAAAAATCACTGAAAGCTTTTTGCTGTGAGTAGAAAGCTGAATCTTAATCCAATAAATTTGGAATAGTTAAAGGAATTGATGACAGAAACAACACAAACTTTAGAGGGGGGAAAAAAAGCCTTCCAAGTGGGTATACATGAAGATACACTATAGGTTGGGCCCAAAGGTAAATACCAAAATTTACCTATAGTAATTTTGTACAGGTTTCAACAGTCCCCCAAACTAGGCAAGAGATAGAAAACTTGTATTCACTAACAGAAATAGGCTCAGGATGTGAACCAAGGTGTGATCAGGATCAAGATTGGAGTTTAAGAACAAAGATAAGAGGAGGATAAATGCTCTTCCTAATTTAAAGCAAGAAAGGTAAATATGGAGGAAAAAACTGGATGATTGAACAATTCAATGGAATCCCCTGAGAAGAAAGCATTATGGCCCTTCTTCTGTACATCACTGCAGAGGTTAGGTGCTCTTACCTGGAAGGACTGATCATTGACCCCCTGAAGCTGAGTTGCTGAACTGAGAAGGCGGAGACTATGCTGATAGGATGTATCTGCCTCAGAGTCAACTTGATTGGCCTCCCTCGACAGCTGCTGGGCCAGAGACTTGGTTTTCTCCAATCTGCAGGGAGTGAAGACAGCGGACTTTGAAAATTCGCTTTTTTTAATAAAAGCAAAAATTCATTCTGTTAAAAATATGTCGTCAGGTTTTATCCGAAGAACCAGACGAGCATAAATGTCTAATATGCGTCTCTTTCCACAATTTAAACACAGACATTAGAGTTTACACAGATTAGGTCAGAAAAATTCAACCCAAGTTTCCCAATTCTTAATCACATGAATATATTAGGCTTATATGCTCCATGCCACCAGATGGGTATGTTCACATCCTTTAAACACCACAGATGGTACCATGTCTACAAATACACAATCTCTAAATCAAAACTGAAACTTTACTTAGAGTAAGTTTTTCTTCCAGTCTTAAAGGCATCTGCTTTCCTCCAAAGTAACATGCTCATTCTCGTGTCCTTCTTACTATTGATACATTTAAAGGAACACAGCATCCCTCAGACCTTTGCATTGTACCCTGAGAGGGAGCGGATTATAGTGAGGACCTGCTGAAACGTACTTTCCCACAAGCTCTTGCACCACGGAGCCACGGAGGCTGCCGCTGCTGCCTCCTTCAGCAGCAGCCTTGCGCGCCAAGGTCAGGGCTTGGTTGGAGTAGTCTTCAGTTTCCCTGACCAGTTGCTCCATGTTATTGGCTGACTCGACATGGCTGAAAGGATCAAAAAGAATGAGTTTTTATAGCAAAGGCTTCCTTTATTATTTAAAAAAAAATTTTTTTTTTGCCATACAACAACATTTTTATTTTGTAGTAGGGTGTAACCGATGAACAACATTGTGATGGTTTCAGGTAAACAGCAAAGGGACTCAGTCGTACATATACTTGTATCCATTCTCCCTGAAACTTCCCTCCCATCCAGGCTGCCACATAACACTGAACAGAGTTCCACATGCTGTACAATAGGTCTTTGTTGGTTATCCATTTAAAATATAGCAGTGTGTACACGTCCATCCCCAAATCCCTAACTACCCCTTCCTCCCAAATAGAGCTACCAGATGACCTACAATCCCACTCCTGGGGATATATCTGGAGGAAAACATGATGAGAAAGGACACATGCATCCCGGTGTCCACTGCAACACCATTTACAACAGCCAAGACACGGAAGCAACCTATATGCCCATCAACAGAGGAATGGATAAAGAAGATGCGATATATGTATGCAATGGAATATTACTCAGCCATTAAAAAGGATGAAATAGTGTCATTTGCATAAACATGGATGGACCTAGAAATTGTCATACTGAGTGAAGTCAGTCAGACTGAGAAGGTGAAATATCATATGACACCCCTTATATGTGGAATCTAAAAAGAAATGATGTGGAAGGATGTAAAGAGTGTCCTTTAGGCCTTTTATTTAAATAAAGGGAGAGGAGTAAGAGAACTGCTTTGACTTAAAAAAACAAACAGAAATGACCCAAATGAGACGGAGCTCCTCTATTAGAGATCCTATCAAGAAGCAGAAGGTGTTCTGAGAAGTAGTCTCACGTCCTAAACTTTTTTGATGATCTACTCCATTTATAGCATAATCAGGGGAAACTATGGAGATGGATAGGAGAAATCTCAGGGTGATAAATACTGCATTTATAAACTGTTTTCTGCAGGAGAAATCCCTAGGCTTTATTTTATCCAGGATCCAACTCCCTCTCCACTTTTTGCTGCATCTTTAAACTTAGCCCAACATTAAGGGGGACAAAGCCCATCGATAACAGTTTCCCAGTTGCTTTTGTCCTCCTGGTTCTAGAAACTGATGAAAACAAATCCAGGAGGCAGCTCACACTATGAGAACACCAGCCAGCCCCCTTCTGCCGACTAAATTCCATTCAGGATTAGCAAAGCCTGCCACCTTGCTGAGCCCTCTGCCAGGAGCAAACCTCTTCAACATCAATCCTGACTGTAGGATTTGCAATCAGCAAGGACTAAGGAGCTGCCTGTGATTTCCAGGGCCCTGCAGAGCCGGTTTGCAGGAGGGAATTCTCTCCCTCTGCACACTGGGCCCCCACAGGCTAGCAAACAACTCATTGTTACTTGTTCCCAGGCTTGGTGTGGGAGTCCCTCAAAGCTGCAAAGTACTCTTTTCCAAGGGCTGATTCACTTCACTGGGCCCAAGGAATTACATCTGACATACACCGAAGCCATACCATGAGTCACAGAGAAATCTGGAAAAGAAACGCCCCATCCCCAACTCCTGCCAAATGACCTGGCCCAGTGGCCACCTACATACACTGAAAGCCAAGCGGTTATAAAATGGCTTCAGGGCAGGGGGATGGCTGCAACGGAGCCTGGAGGTAATCAGGATGGAGCTTTGGTCCTGACTACTCAGCAGAGTTGTTCAAGTTTGGCCTCACAGAGGTGGTCTGAAGCAGGGCACCCTCCAGTACTACTCACCTGTCTGCCAGTCTCGTGGCCTCCTGAGCTAGACTTTTAAAGCCATTTGGCCCCGTGTAGTGCTCTGAGGGAGGAATGTTCTGTGGAAAAAGGACAAATGGTTAAGGCTTTGCTGGGAGCCATGGAGCCTAAGCAGGTTTCACAGCTGTCTTGCCTGAACCTCTTGTCATTCAGTCAGTTCAGTTCAGTCACTCAGTCGTGTCTGACTCTTTGCAACCCCATGAATCGCAGCACACCAGGCCTCCCTGTCCATCACCAACTTCCGGAGTTTACCCAAACTCATGTCCATTGAGTTGGTGATGCCATCCAGCCATCTCATCCTCTGTCGTCCCCTTCTCCTCCTGCCCCCAATCCCTCCCAGCATCAGGGTCTTTTCCAATGAGTCAACTCTTCGCATGAGGTGGCCAAACTATTGGAGTTTCAGCTTCAGCATCAGTCCTTCCAATGAACACTCAGGACTGATCTCCTTTAGGATGGACTGGTTGGATCTCCCTGCTGTCCAAGGGACTCTCAAGAGTCTTCTCCAACACCACAGTTCAAAAGCATCAATGCTTCGGTGCTCACCTTTCTTCACAGTCCAACTCTCACATCCATACATGACCACTGGAAAACCACAGCTGTGACTAGACGGACCTTTGTTGGCAAAGTAATGTCTCTGCTTTTTAATATGCTGTCTAGGTTGGTCATAACTTTCCTTCCAAGGAGCAAGCATCTTTTAATTTCATGGCTGCAATCACCATCTGCAGTGATTTTGGAGCCCCAAAAAAATAAAGTCCGACACTGTTTCCACTGTTTCCCCATCTATTTGCCATGAAGTGATGGGACCAGATGCCATAATCTTAATTTTCTGAATGTTGAGCTTTAAGTCAACTTTTTCACTCTCCTCTTTCACTTTCATCAAGAGGCTTTTTAGTTCCTCTTCACTTTCTGCCATAAGGGTGGTGTCATCTGCATAACTGAGGTTATTGATATTTCTCCTGGCAATCTTGATTCCAGCTTGTGCTTCTTCCAGCCCAGCGTTTCTTATGATGTACTCTGCATATAACTTAAATAAGCAGGGTGACAATATACAGCCTTGATGTACTCCTTTTCTTATTTGGAATCAGTCTGTTGTTCCATGTCCAGTTCTAACTGTTGCTTCCTGACCTGCATATAGATTTCTCAAGAGACAGGTCAGGTGGTCTGGTATTCCCATCTCTTTCAGAATTTTCCACAGCTTATTGTGATCCACACAGTCAAAGGCTTTGGCATAGTCAATAAAGCAGAAATAGATGTTTTTCTGGAACGCTCTTGCTTTTTTGATGATCCAGCAAATATTGGCAATTTGATCTCTGGTTCCTCTGCCTTTTCTAAAACCAGCTTGAACATCTGGAAGTTCATGGTTCACGTATTGCTGAAGACTGGTTTGGAGAATTTTGAGCATTACTTTACTGACGTGTGAGATAAGTGTAATTGTGCAGTAGTTTGAACATTCTTTGGGATTGCCTTTCTTTGGGATTGGAATGAAAACTGACCTTTTCCAGTCCTGTGGCCACTGCTGAGTTTTCCAAATTTGCTGGCATATTGAGTGCAGCACTTTCACAGCATCATCTTTTAGGACTTGAAATAGCTCAACTGGAATTCCATCACTTCTACTAGCTTTGTTCGTAGTGATGCTTTCTAAGGCCCACTTGACTTCACATTCCAGGATGTCTGGCTCTAGGTGAGTGTGAGTGATCACACCATCGTGATTATCTGGGTCATCAAGATTTTTTTGGTACAGTTCTTCTGTGTATTCTTGACACCTCTTCTTAATATCTTCTGCTTCTGTTAGGCCCATACCATTTCTGTCCTTTATTGAGCCCATCTTTGCATGAAATGTTCCCTTGGTATCTCTTGAAAAGATATTTTCTTGAAAAGATCGCTAGTCTTTCCCATTCTGTTGTTTTCCTCTATTTCTTTGGATTGATTGTTGAGGAAGGCTTTCTTATCTCTCCTTGCTATTCTTTGGAACTCTGCATTCAAATGGGAATATCTTTCCTTTTCTCCTTTGCTTTTCGCTTCCCTTATTTTCACAGCTATTTGTAAGGCCTCCAGTCACACAGAATTCTCCATCCTGACACATCAAGAGTCCCTGGTTTACCATGGTCATTACATTAAAAAAAAAAAAAAAAAAAAGTAGAGACTTGAATCAAATAGAAATCCAAGTTCAAAAAAAGTCTGTATATATAAATGGATTTTAAAATATATGCATGTTTATATCTTCATATATATTTAAAGTCCAGCAGAACATAGGCCAAGTTTTAATGATAGTTATTTCGTAGCAATGAGATCAGAGAGGACATTTATTTTCTGAATATTCTACAAAAGGAAAATCAATACACACTACTTTTAAATCCTTCATTTTCCCAGGTTTATATTTGATTTATCTTCCAGCTTTCTTTATCCACTTCCCATCTTACAATATTGTCACCATTGCCTCCTTTATTCAGAAAGACAAGAATGTTCATTCAGATCTCCTCCTCCTATCACACCACAAGCAACATCATTAGGAAAATCATACTATAACAATTTTTTCCCTATTTGCATCACCATGTTTTTATTGGTCTCCTTCCTTCCCTCCTAATTCTTTCCTTCCCTCTTCATTTTGTTCATTCATTCCTTCATATAGCAAACATTTGTCAGAGCCACACTTGGTGTTATGGGCTGAGAAAGTAAAGATGAACAAAATTGAATCCTGCCCTCCAAGAGCTAACAAGCTAAAAGACAGGCAGAAAGAAGGGGGAAGACTGTGCTACAGGTAGCAAGAAATGAACTGGTGAAAAAGAAAGGCTGTCACTAAGTTGTATCCGACTCTTTTGTGACCTCATGGACTGCAGCCCGCTGGGCTCCTTTGTCCATAGGATTTCCCAGGCAAGAATACGGGAGTGGGTTGTCATCTCCTCCAGGGGATCTTCCTGACCCAGGGATCGAACCCACATCTCCTGCTTGGCAGGTGGATTCTTCACCACTGAGCCACCTAGGAAGCCATAAAGCATAAAATGGGAACTGGCAAGAAGCCAAAGAAAGTTGTGACCGCTGCAAGGAAGAGAACTCCTTCTGACTACCAGAGAGACCAGAAAACCCGAGAGACAAAGTGAGCCCGTGACACACGCCGTGGGTCCCCCAGCTCAGCAGGGACTCTCACCCCCTAACCCAGCACCACCTACAGTGTTCCGCAGGGCAGCCTCGCTCTCCTCCAGGCTCAGGAGCATCTGCGAGATGAGCCTGCGAGTATCCTGAACTCGGTCCTGATGCTGGCTGCCCAGGGTCCGAAGTCTCTCCACGGTCATCTTGAGGTCATCCAGGCGGGTCCTGTAGCTATTCTCTTGGCTCCTGGCCTTGGCCAACTGGAGGTTGAGGGATCTAATAGCACCTGAATACCAACAAGGAAAAGGAGGATGAGCACGTTGCGGGGTCAAGTCATCAAAAACAGAGGGCTGAAAAAGTGACTTTGACTGGCTTTCACCAAAACAGTAGTAGCCCAGTATGTGAATGCATGCTCTTTCATCTCCATCATTTCAAATCTCAGGAGAACATCACAGACAGTTCTGCCACCTCCGCAAGGGTGAGGCAGAGACATCTGCTGAACTGTTACCACCAAAGATTCTATGACCCAGGGGACTGCTTTCTAAGCCTCTGAATTCTCTCCTGTGTGAAACAGGCCTCCATCACCTTCTGAAATCTGGGCTTCTCTCAGAAGGTCCCGAAGGGCTTGTTCAGCCTGCTGCATCCTGCCCTCCAGCTCTGCGTCAGGTACTGCTCCTCCGCCAGCCTGAGCCTTCGAAATCAGGGTCTCCAGGGTCTCCAGGCTCTCAAGTTGCTGCATAAACTGATCCATCTGAAACCATGAAGGAAAGAGGATTAGAACAGAGGATGGAATTCATGGTGGAATATTATATGGCAGGTATCCAGGGGCTAAGGCTTCCCAGGTGGAACTAGTGGTAAAGAACCCACCCGTCAATGCAGGAGACAAAAGAGACACCGGTTCAATCCCTGAGTCGGGAAGATCCCTTGGAGAAGGGCATGGAAATACTGGTTGCCACTCCAGTGTTCTTGCCTGGAGAATCCCACGGACAGAGAAGCCTGGTGGGCTACAGTCCACAGGGTTACAAAGAGTCAGACACGACTGAAGCGACTGAGCCCATGCATGCGTCCAGGGGCTAGTGGCTACAAGTCCAGAAATGCTTGGCATGTCATGGTAAGATTCAGACTCTAGAGCCTAGACTTTCTGAGTCTGGATCCTGGTTCCACTACTCACTAGCTATGTGACCTTAGGCAAGTCACTTTCTTTATCCGTAGGATGAGGATAATAATATCGCACAGACTTATTATTTGGACTAAATGAGTTAGTATTTGTAGAATAGTGCCGGGAATAGAGTAAGTGCTATAGAGGCTGGTTAAATAGATAAATTAAAAAAAACAAGTTGAGTTTGTTCTACATTTGGGCTCTGTTTGGACCCTTTCCTCCCCCGTCCTTCACTTCAGTAAAAATAATAATTCATAATTAACAACAACAACATCAATTTCATTCTTCTCTGGAATTTGAATGAGAAATTTCTGGAGGCCATTCCTGTTTGGACAGCCCTGACACCTTTAGATTCCTCATATCTTTTATGCTGTTGTTGTTCTGTTGCTAAATCGTGTCCAACCTTCTGCGACCCCATAGACTGCATCACGCCAGGCTTCCCTGTCCTTCACTACATCCTGAAATTTGCTCAAACTCATGTCCATTGAGTTGCTGATGCCACCCAACCATCTCATCCTCTGTCACCCCGTTCTCCACCTGCCCTCTATCTTTCCCAGCATGAGGGGGGCTTTCCAGTGAGACAGCTCTACACATCACGTGGCCAAAGTACTGGAACTTCAACTTCAGTATCAGTCCTTCCAATGAATATTCAGGATTGATTTCCTTTAGGATTGACTGGTTTGAACTCCTCACTGTCCAAGCTGCTTAAGAGTCTTCTCAAGCACAATTTGAAATCACCAGTTCTTTGGCTCTCAACCTTCTTAACAGTCCAACTCTCACATCTGTACATGACTACTGGAAAAACCATAGCTTCAACTATATGGACCTTTGTTGGCAAAGTGAAGTCTCTGCTTTTTAAATATGCTGTCTAGGTTTGTCATAGTTTTCTTTCCAAGAAGCAAGCATCTTTTCATTTCATGGCTGCAGTCTCTATCCACAGTGATTTTGGAGCCTAGGAAAATAAAATGTCACTGATTCCACTTTTTCTCCTTCTATTTGCCTTGAAGTGAAATTTTGTTGTTCGTAATGCTTCTTAAGGCCCACTTGACTTCCAGGATGTCTGGCTCTAGGTGAATGACTACACCATCATGGTTATTTGGGTCAGTAAAACTTTTTTTTTTTTGTATAGTTCTTCTGTGTATTCTTGCCACCTCTTCTTAATCTCTTCTGCTTCTGTTAGGCCCTTACCATCTCTGTCTTTTATTGTGCCCAACCTTGCATGAAATGTTCCCTTGATGTCTCCAATTTTCTTGAAGAGATCCCTAGACTTCCCCATTTTATTGTCTTCCTCTGTTTCTTTGCATTGTTCACTTGAGAAGGCTTTCTTATCTCGCCTTGCTAGTCTCTGGAGCTCTGCATTCAGTTGGGTATATCTTTCCCTTTCTCCCTTGTCTTTTGCTTCTCTTTCCTCAGCTATTTGTAAAGCCTCCTCAAATAATCACTTTGCCTTCTTGCATTTCTTTTTCTTGGGGATTGTTTTGGTCACTGCCTCCTGCACAAGGTTATGAACCTCTGTCCATAGTTCTTTAGACACTCTATCAGATCTAATTTCTTGAATGTATTTGTCACCACCACTATATAATCATCAGGGATTTGATTTAGGTCATACCTGAATGGCCTAATGGTTTTCTCTACTTCCTTCAATTTAAGTCTCAATTTGGTAATAAGCAGTTCATGACCTGAGCCACAGTCAGCTCCCCAGTTTTTGCTGATTGTATAGAGCTTCTGCATCTTCAGCTGCAAAGAATACAATCAGTTTGATTTTAATATTGACAACCTGGTGATGTCCATGTGTAGAGTCATCTCTTGTGTTGTTGGAAGAGGGTGTTTATTATGACCAGTGTGTTCTCTTGGCAAAACTCTGTTAGCATCTGCCCTGCTCCATTTTGTTCTCAAAGGCCAAATTTGCCTGTTACTCCAGGTATCTCTTGACTTCCTACTTTTGTGCTCCTACTTTTGTGCTCCCTATGATGAAAAGGACATCCTTTTTTTGGTGTTAGTTCTAGAAGGTCCTGTAAGTCTTCACAGAACCAGTCAACTTCAGCATCAGTGGTCAAGGATTACTGGGATGCTGAATGGTTTGCCTTGGAAACAACCTGAGATTATTCTGCCATTTTTGAGATTGCACTCAGGTACTGCATCTCAGACTCTTCTGTTGACTATGAGGGCTACTCCATTTCTTCTAAGGGATTCTTGCACAGACCATTGTAAATACAATGGTCATCTGAATTAAATTCACCCATTCCTGTCCATTTTAGCTCACTGATTCCTAAAATGTCACTGTTCACTCTTGCCATCTCCTGCTTGACCACATCCAATTTATCCTGATTCACGGGCCTAACATTCCAGGTTCCTATGCAACATTGTTCTTCACAGCATCGGGCTTTACTTTCACCACGAGACACATCCACAACTGAGCACTATTTCCACTTTGGCCCAGCCACTTCATTCTTTCTGGAGCTATTTTTCTGCTCTTCCCCAGTAGCATATTGGACATCTTCCAACCTGGGGGGCTCATCTTCTGGTGTAGTATCTTTTTGCTTTTTCATAGTGTTTATGGGGTTCTCAAGGCAAGAATACTGGAGAGATTCGCCATTCCCTCCTTCAGTGGACCACGTTTTGTCAGAATTCTTCACTGTAGCCTGTCTTGGGTGTCCCTGCACAATATGGCTCATAACTTCATTGAGTTATGCAAGCCCCTTTGCCATGACAAGGCAGTGATCCATGACATCTCTTTTATATGTTTAGGTTTCCTTTGTTTGTTTCATAAGGACATGTCTTAGAAAAAATCCATCTAGAAAGTGGCATATTATAATAGAGCACTGAATTCAGATTCAGTGGACATGGGTGGCATTTTCAGTTCCCCCTATGTGACTTTTGAAAAATAACATATTTCTCAAAACTGGTAAATATAACATAACTCTGAAGTATTATTACTACTACAGGGAAACTATTTAACATAACAATTTTTCAAGAGAGAAATAGTAATCCTCACTCCTGTCCTCAGGAGACTAGGAGGAGCCTGGGTTTGTGACAGAACCACCCAAAATATACTTCTTCAGGATTTTACTTGTGAAGGTGAGGGCTGGCTAGCATGCACACCTGGCTCTTCACTTGATTGTAGCAAGCTGGACAGTTGGTTAATGCTGCATGGTCACAGTTGAGGCCGTCAAATCCTGGCTTGCAAACACAGCTGCCATCACTTCTACACTCCACGGGCTCCGAGCCCATTGGGTTGCAGTTGCAAGCTAGAGACAAAAGACAAACAGGAAGCTTTCATGTCAAACTAATTCTGGAACCTGGAGGTATAGCAAAGATAAAAGGAAGATCCAGTTACCCAGAGCAAAGAACTCTTCTTTGTCCTTGTTGATTCATGTTGTGTTGGATTAGTTTCTTGGCTATATCTCCAAGCACATTCCCAACACAGAGAGGTCTTGGGAATCATCTGGCAGGTTTGTTTGGTGTGTGTGTGTGGATGAAGAGACACTTCAACAGTCCATCCTTTCTACAGACACTGATTTACTTCCCCCCATTAAATTGTAAGTCTCTTGGATATTCTGCAGACACTCTGGGTTTGCTCACAGGGAAAGTAGCATTTCTTCCGGGCCTATAATATGCCAGATGTAGACATCTCTCTATATATTACAGGTGAGAAATATGGGCTCAGAGAGGTTGAGTAATCTGTCCTAGGACATACAACAAGAAGATGGCAAGAATGAGAACTTGGAAAGAGCCAGTGCTATTTTCCTTCTGCTCTGCTGCCTTTGATGTAGGAAATGCAGTAAAGCAGAACCTTTACTCAGTCAAACTGATTCAGTAGCACTATGTGTCATGTTCTGTTCTAGGAGCTGAGGATATAACAGTGGGTGAGATGCTGCTCAAATGGAGTGATTCTTTGGGTACTCCAGCTTTAGTGATCACAAAACACTTGAAATAATGTCTGAGCAAATGTTATGATTTGCTTCCATATTTACGTGTCTTCCTTATTAACCTATGAGCTCTTTGTGAGCTGGGCTGACTTATTCATTATTATAACCTCAGTATCTAACTCCACACTGCACACATAGTAAGAGCTTGATAAAAGACAGTTCAGTGAAAAAATTGTACTGTCTAAAGGCAGCAAAATCTCTATTAACAGCACTTTATAGATTTGGGTTTCCCTGGTGGCTCAGACAGTAAAGAATCTGCCTGCGATGCAGGAGACCTGGGTTCAATCCCTGGTTTGGGAAGATCCCCAGAGAAGGAAACAGCAACCCATCCAGTATTCTTGCCTGGAGAATCCCATGGACAGAGGAGCCTAGTGGGCTACAGTATATGGATTCGCAAAGAGTTGAACATGACTGAGCAACTAACAATTTCACTTTTCTTTTCAGATGGAATTATATGGTTTACAGTGTGCTTTCTCATATGCTATTTTATCTTTGCAACCACTTTGAGTAAAATATTAATCATCCATATGAGGAAACTGAGACTCAGAGAAATTAATTGGCAAGATCAGAATAATACAAGAGGTATGCTAAAAAACTGGACTTAAACTCATACTGCTGATGTCATGTGAATGCTTCCTATCATAGAACATCACAGCTAACCCACAAGCTGGGGTCAGAGCAGGTGGAATTTGTGCCCCTGGGTAGAAGCCTTAAGTTGCACAGAGCCTCAAGCATTTCCAGGGCTGGGCACTCTGTTGTGAATGAGGGGCCCTGGGCGCCCTGCAGACCTCCTGGGGAACCTCCAATCTGGGTCCCCAGAGCCACTCTGGACCTTAAAATAAGCAAGCTCCTGCATTCTGTGCACCAGGCTGGTCTTGGACCTTGGTGACTGAGGGGTGAGTCTAAGTAGCAGGCCAGCTCCCTTGAACTGAATTTGCCTCTAGAACAGAACACGTGCAATGGCTTGAAAGAAGGGCCGAGCAAGAGGCCCGGTCTGCACATTCATGCTTTGATCTGATCTGAAGCAGCGCCCAGGAATGCTCCACGAGAGCTACTGCTTTGAAGCCTGACCTCCTGAGTAGACGTGTGGACTGTCACCTTTCTATACATCAATCACACAAACTTCCTGAGAGGGTCTCTCCAACTACTTTACTGCCCACTCCCCTCCCACTTCAGTGTATCCAAGCTTCATCTCAAGTCATTTATTACCTTCCTCTTACAGGTCTGGCAGCCACTTGCCTGCCTACCAGCCTGGGGACTACGCATAGGAGGCAGCCCCATTTTATCTCCTCTTCCACTTTGGAATGTAAACCTGACCCTTTTCACTTCTCCCACTCAGCCTTAACCCTTTCGACATTCTCTGGCTCTGACTGTCACAGCCCTGCTGCAGGGGAAATTGGTCTTAAGACTTCTGGTCAGTGAAAGGTCCAGGCAGGTCAGAGAAGCCAAAGGAGCATCACAGTATTACCTGCTGTCAGCCTTGCCCATTTATATGTTCTCACACATGTACATGCACACACACACATGCACACACACGCAGCCTGGCCAGTCTGCCTAGGGGTGCAGTCCTACCTCGACATTTGTCCGCTGGGTTGGCAGCCAAGGGGTCCCCGTAGTAGCCAGCTTTGCACTGGTCGCAGTGGGCACCAGTCGTGTTGTGAAGGCACTTCAGACACCTGCCTGTCAGGCGGTCGCAGTTCCCGGGGGCACTGGGGTCCACGTTGTTGCTGCACTGACAGGGCTGACAAGGTCTCACTGGACCATGTTCCCCAAAGGGGTCCCCAAAGTAGCCATCGGCACAGAGCTCGCAGCGGGCGCCTGGAAGGAACCAAGAGTCAGGCTGCCCATGTGATCATCGATGAGCAGCAAAACCAGAGGCAGAGGCTGAAATTATGTCACCCCCTAGAAGAGCTTCCCCCACCTGGGACCCCAGAACAGCAGGCTCAGGAGCAGGAACCCACAGCAAGAGGCTGACTCTTCCACGCCATGGTGGTCACAGATTCTAGAACACAAGTACCACCAGGGGCCTTCCTGCCAGTTAACAAGCTGGCTAGGGAAAAGTCAGATGGAGCACCAAACCACCAAGACTGCAGCTCAAGATAAGGTCTTCTCTGAGACCGACCAGCAGAGAGGTGTGACATGTATAACGTTACTAAGTTTCCCTTCTTTATCTTGGTTCATTTTTTTTTTTTGCTTGTTTTTGATGAGGACCATTTAAAAAATCTATATTAAATTTGTTACAATATTGTTTCTGTTTGGGTTTTTTGGCCATGCAGCATGTGGGATCTTAGATCCCCAACCAGAGATCAAACCTGCACCCATCCCTCAACCCCACATCCCACCCCCACCCCTCCCCATCTTTACCCCATTGGTACCTGAAGTATTGACAACTGGGCCATCAGGGAAGTCCCTCCTTGGGGTTCGTTTTTAAAAACTTAGTTAAACTCTATATTTCATCTGACAACTTCACCTCCTAATTACAAACCTCTTAAAACAGCGTTAGATGTGTCCTCCCATAACTCTACACCCTGCCCTTCTTCAATCCACTTCAGTTCTTGGGCATCGATCTCTCCTTATCTTTAAAACGAGCCCATTGAGAATAACCCTGAGTCACGAGAAGTCCCTGGGAATCCCTTGGATTGGACAGACGCGTGGCAGGAGGACAGGGCGGGCAGCTGGCCTCACCAGTGACGCCATGGGGACAGTTATTGCACACCACCTCCTCTGTCTCGGGCATCACAGAGCAGCTGAACCCATTGCGACAGGGACAGGGCTTGCAGCTGCGGGGGTCGTGTGGGTCGTTGTAGAAACCGATGGGGCAGTCCGCACACTCGATGTCGGGGTTCTCATCCCCTGAATAACAGTCTCCTGGGACGAAGAGGGAGAATGGAGGGGCAGAGAAATGAGCAGGTAAAACTATCCACTTCCTTTAATACAGAGGACGACGCGTGGGAGGCAGAGCTTAGTAATTCAAAGCCTCCCTTTCTGCAGCTTTCCCCAGAGTGCCTGATCGCTGGCCCTCCCCTCTGCCCTCCTAACCAACTCTAAACATGGCCACGACCCTGAATCTCACCCTCCCTCTCCCAGGCTAAGCAGACCCACACTCCTTTTACCACCGTCCATAACTTAACACGGCTCCCCTGTTACCCACGGCCTGACTACACCACTTGTCGGCACATTCATTCAGGTCCTGACACTGCCTTTGATCTCCCCAAACAATTCTTGAAATTTGACACCAGCTCCCCCACCCAGCACTGAACCGTGACAGCCATTTCCTGTAACCTAGCACCTTTCTCACAACCTTGTGGCATTTCCATCATGAAAAGGATTGAATGTAATAAAGCGCCGCGTCCATCTTCCCTTGACTCCAGCCCTGCTCTCCTTAATCCTTTCCCATCTCTGAAATGAGCTCAGGCACCGCCTTTCCTGCACGGCTCTCTCTTCCACGGGAGACCCCGGTCACCTGGCCGCACCCCGAACCGCCTGGTTCAGGTGTCATTTCACTCACCTGTGTCTGGATCACAGGCCCCTCCCCCTCGGCAGTTACAAGGAATACAGGTGCCAAAAGGTCCCAGTCTGGCTGAATCTCTTTTGTAGCCAGAAGCACATTCCTGGCAGAACTGTCCCTTGTACCCAACAGGACATACACATTGTTCAACCCAGGGTGCTGGGGCTCCCGAGATGGGGCGGGCTGAGATCAAGGTCACGTTGTCGAGGTACCCAGTACCTGCAAGAGAGACCACAGGTGAGAAGCAGCAAGTGGTAAGGTCAGAGGATCTAAAGTCAGGCCTCATACTGGACTTTTTCTTAACTCCTCAATGAAAAGAAATTCACATTTTAAGGCAAGACAAGGAAAATCTAGACATAAAACTTTCTCTCTGCCCTTTGGCCTCCTTCTTCCCCTCTATTTACATTGTGCATCTGCCTTATGTGTTAAGCAGACCTCCCATGTGGCAGAAATACCTGCTCAACCACAAAGATCAATTTTTCTCCTCTGGCACCAGCCATGTAACTCCTTAGACATAACATTACTTTGTCAGTCCTGGTAGGGGGTCACAGTGACCTCCTGCTTACTTGCCTTGTATGTGCAGACATCTTTGGTGAACTTTATGTCAATGCCAGTATATCATTTCCCTTAAAGAGAGCAATTGGTGCAGAACAGACTAGTCAGACGACCTGGAGAGATTGGGCCACACCTAATGGAAGTTCTTAGTTTAAATACTTGTTTATGACCTTATTAATGCTACTAGTTATATTATATGCTGCCTATTTCACAAGATTAAAGTTCCCTGCACATGTATGCATGCATGTTCAGTCACTCAGTTGTGTCCGACTCTTTGCGACCTCATGGACTGTAACCCGCCAGGTTCCTCTGTCCATGGGATTCTCAAGGCAAGAATACTGGAGTCGGTTGCCGTTTCCTCCTCCAGGGGATCTTCCCGACCCAGGGACTGAACCCACATCTCTTACATCTCCTGCATTGACAGGCAGATTCTTTACCACTGAGCCACCTGGGAAACCCACCAAATGTGTGACTGAGCCTCAGATAAAATGAATGATAATTAGGTGACTAGAAACAATTTGATCAAATATATAGTTTTACAAGATCAGTGATTGTAATAATGTATTGTAATAATTATATATTGTAATTGTAATAACAACAATGATTGCAATAATATGGGAAGAAGCAACAAAAGGGAACTATTGTGAGGACCGTAACAGACTAGTAAGACAGGTGGTCCTGACACTTGGCTGCTGTTAACAGAAACTGGCCCAGTAATGGCACTTTCTGTGGCCTATCAAAAAAGTCCTCACTTGACTTGGGAATGTGCATTTCTAGCACCGTGGGACAAAATGGTCACAAAATACCTCCCAAACCAGGACTGAAATTAAGACAGAAGGGAAAGGGACTGTAAAATAAAGAACACTGCCCACTACCCTGTTCTACAAGAATCAGGTCCTTAGCTGCTGCGGTCGATGACCCGCAACACATCCCAAAAGGAATTCAAGACAAAGGTCAGGATGAAGCACCCTGTGTACTCAGAAACCTGACAGAACCGGCCCTCAGTCAGGTATTTTCAGGAAAAAATTTTATGAATCCAGTTTATTGCATCTTCTCATACTTAGAAAAGCACTAAAACCATTAATTAAGATATCTGTCCCTTGGGAAGAGCAGTAACCTTCCACCAAGACGTGTGCTTGACAGCATGTACTCCCTTCCAAGATCACATACATACTGGCTTCCCCTTCACCTCTTTGGAACAGTTCTCAGCACTTTCCAAGAGACATCCTCCAGGCTCTACTTTTTATATCTGCTTGAATAAGATTTTTCATTTCCTTCTTAGATTGACTTTTTCTTTAAACTTTTTATCTTATATTGGAGTATAGATTGACTATTGATTAATTTTTTCATTGATAGCCCAGGTGACATTCACTCACTCTGGCATGCATAATAGTATAGCACTTCATCATCGCTGAGTGCACTGGTTCTGGTGTCAGAAAAATCAGGGTTTGAATTCTGGCTTGATCCTCACTAGCTCTGTGAATTGGACAAGTTCCATAACACCTCTGTGTTTCCTCAGTTATAGAAAGGAAATGACAGAGGTATCTACCTCCCAGGTTCTCGTGAAATTAAATGAGACAGTGCATGTACTGTAGAGTACTTGGCACATAGTAAAGATTCAATAACTTGTTAGTAAACACCTTTTCCACTTTCTGCTTTATTCACTGTATCAGTGACATGGAAATGGTGCATGTTAGCCATGCATCCTTTTTACATGAATGCTAAAAAACTTAAGCGGTCAACTTAAATAATTCCAATCGTGATAAGGAGAACCCAACATAGTACATAGTATGTAGAAAGTTCAATAATAGGAATTTACAGAATACATGGTAGCACCAAGTATAATCCCAAAGGAAAACTACTCAAGAAATAAAGAGAAGAATGTTGTAGATTCCACTTCTGAGCTAAGGGAATGTGCCCTTTTGCTGTAGGTTACCTTCTTCAAATAATCGGCTTCAACCTAAATTCAGAGACTTTCTGGCAAGGCAGCATCGTTTATTCTTCATTGATGTGACCTCTTTTCAAGAAATACTCCTTAACTCTTTGTTGACTGGGAGATTTTTGCAGAAACTAATGCTTGTGGTTGGCGATTTGTTATATTGAAATACTCTGGTCAATAATGTTTGGGTAGCAAAAGATGTATTAATACATCTCTGGTCAATAATGTGTTAACAACATCTTGTAGAATGTAAAAATGTAGACCCAATCAGAGATTCTACCTCAAAACCATTCATTGTTTGTCCTCTTGTTTGGAGACTGTCACCCAGTTAGACAGCTGAAGCAAGTTAAACAAAAACCTAAGAAGGGAGGAATTCCTTTCTTTTAGTCACTTACTGTATTCTCCGTAGGTAGCTCGGATCCTCAGGGCCGTGAGGTTCCGCAGTAACCTCCGATACTCAAAGTAACTCAGCTGGGGTCTCCAGTTACTGCTTGGATGTTCATTTAATCTGCATGATTCAAAACCAAAAGGTGAAAAATCCAACTCTTATCAAATCTTATAATGTGTATACCTGATACAAATTCCTGCCCGAGAATGCAGGAACTAAGTCCCTTCACAGCCCTGCTCAGAGGGAGATAAAGGACAGGTAGCCATATCCCTGTAGGCACAAGCCTGGAGCTTTCCCACTCCACGGGGAATGCAAGCCCCACAGGATGTGATGGAGTGTGGGAAGCCGAACTCCAGGGCTTAGGGCATCCAGTGTGGGTCCAAGTCCTCGGAGACCACTTTCTACTCTTGGTCACAGGAAACCTAATAGCAGAAACATCTCTGAGTTCCAAAAGCTCTGATTTTTAAGAGCTGTCATTCATGTTTGGTTTTGTTGTTTAAATGACTTGTTATCTGAGCATGTTTCACCTCCTATTCTCATAAATCAGTGTCCACCTTTTACACTCTTCCACATCTAATACGTCTTAGTTTTGGCATCATGTTGCCTTGGTGTATCATATCACCAGCCCCTGTACTATTTTTTTTTTAATGTTGTTTTTTGGTTTTTACTGAAATAGCTCTTTCAGGAACAACCCTAACCCTTTTGCCTCATCCACTGATTCATGAAATAAGTGTTTACTGTACACTTGTTTTGAACTAGAAGCTGTATTAGGACAGAGAATACAAAGACAAGTAGAGTGAGGTGATCAATGTCTACCCAAGGTGGTAGGTAAACGTGTTATTATGATACGATGTGGAAAGTGCTACAACAAATGCGTGAACAGAAATTCACAATGGACTGTAACTTTACCTGGGATTCGGAGAAGGCTAATACAAAGGAAAAACCTGTAAGCTGAATCTCAAAGAGTAGTTCACCAAGCTAAGAATGTGGGAATGGGTGTTCCAGCATGGAGAGCAGAAGTGTATGTATCAGAGTAAGCTGCAATTGGTTACTTAAGAACACAGTGTGTCTTGTGGATTTTCTATACATTATTGCCTTTAGTTCTACCCTGAGGTAGGCCCCCAACAACCTTCATTTGAACCACTGTGAATGTGATCCTATGGTTCAGTTAAAGACTCTACCCAAACTGTCCCCCACACAGGATTTGCACCAGCCTTCACATCTGATCGTGTCGCTCCTCTACGTCTAATCTCTCAATAGATTTCCATCATCTTGCAGGCATGGACCAGATCTCAGCACCTAGACATGACATCCAAGAGCCACCAGGCTGAGCCTTTTTCCAGCCTTTTTAGCTTTATCTGTCCATCTCCCCTACACTAGCTGTGTTCCAGCCATAACTACTGCTTACCAATGCCCTACGCCTGTACATTCCCACATATACTCACAAGGGCAGGTTGTCCTGATTTGTCCCTGGGAAAGTCTTGTGCTTATTTCTGTTCCCAGTCCACACAGTCCTCTTAGTGAAGCTTTTCCTGACTTCTTCAGACAGAACTAAGACACTCTTTCCTTTCCTCCCAAGTCCCCATGAGCATGCACCACCACTGAAGTGACTTTATACTGTATTATGTTTGCACAAATAATAACACATCCTATGAGACAAGAGCTCTTGGAAGACAAAGACCATGTTTCTTCATCTTGAATTCTCAGCCTCTGATACAGTACTAAGCATTTGATAGGCACATCCCCTCCCCTGAACTCTCTGTACCCACCATTCAAAATTCCCATTCTAGAGAGAAATATTTGCAAATGATGTATTTGATAAGGGATTATTATCCAAAATATACAAATAAGTTACACAACTCAACATCAAAAAAACAAACAGCCCAATTAAAATACGGGCAGAGGACCTAAATAAACAGTTTTCTAAAGAAGGACTACAGATGGGCAGCAGACACATGAAAAGATACTCAACATCACTAATCATCAAAGAAATGCAAACCAAAACCACGATGAGATATCATCTCACACCTGTCAGAATGGCTATTATCAAAAAGACAACAAATAACAAATGTTGGCAAGGATGTGGAGAAAAGGGAATGTTTGTGCACTGTTGGCGGGAACATAAATTGGTACAGGTGCTATGGAAACCAGTGTGGAGGTTCCTCAAAAAGATTAAAAATAGAACTACTATATGATCCAGCAAGCCCACTTCTGGGTATTCTTCTGAAAGAAACAAGAACACCAATTCAAAGAGAAATACACCTATACGTTCACTACAACATTATTTACAATAGCCAAGATATGGAAAATGTCCATTAATAGTGGATAAAGAAGATGTGGAGTGTGTGTGTGTGTGTGTGTGTGTGTGTGTGTGTGTGTGTGATGGAATATTACTCAGCCATAAAAAGAATGAATTCTTGCCATTTACAACAACATGGATGGACCTAGACAGTGTTATGCTAAGTGAAAAAATCCAGACAGAGAAAGACAAATATCATATGATTTCATTTGTATGTAAAATCTAAAAAACAACAAACATAATGAAACAAAAACAGAGCCATAAGAAGGGAGGGTGTGGGGGATGAGTGAACTAGGTGAGAGAGATTAAAAGGTAAAAACTTCCAGTTATAAAATAAATGAACCACAAGGATGAAATGTACAGCCTGGGAAATACAGTTAAGAATGTACTAACACTGTTTAGTGTCAGGTGGTAACTAGAGTTGTCTTGATCATTTTGTAATGTATAGAAACAGTGAATCACTATGTTATGGACCTGGAACTAAAATAGTGTTGTAGGTCAATCATACCTCAAAAAATCTCCCATTTGACAGGATAACACGTGACTTCTTTAGACACACACAGGACCATCCATGACCTACCTCTTCTCCGACCTCACTTCTCACTGTATTCCTCTCCCCCACTCCATGTTCCACTCATGCCCAATCACTTAGAATTTCCTAAATATACAAAACTTCCTCTAACACACTTCTTCTGCCATGATAACCTTCACTCCTTTTCTTTCCTTAGAAAGCTACTCTTCATTGTCACATCTTCGTGGTAAGCTTTCCTAGATCACTCCAATGCGAGTTACTGATGCCTCCTGCCTGTATTCAAGACACTTGTGTCCACTTTGTCACCTACAAGCTGCACTGTAATCATCAGTTTATTTTTCTCCCCCATTAGCCTGTCAGGAGCGTGTGGGCAGCAATCATAACCTGTCTCAGCACATAACACCATATGTGGTCCATAAAAGGTGCTCAGAAAACTTGTTGAATGAATGAATGATGGCTGAATGAATAAACAAAGGAATCAGACTTCAATCACCGTTGGCTCCATTTGACTCACTTGTAGTCTCTCTCTTTACCTGAACGTGTAAGTTTTGGTGATCCCACAAGGCAGTGTCTTGTCACGCGGCATCAAGGGAGCTGTGATCCGTAGGCCGGCACCTTCCAGAATCACGTCATGGGCAGATGGGTGTCTGCCTCCCCTGTCCACACGGTAGTCAAAAGACAGGCTCTGTCCATAGCTCACCTGTTGGTTCCCAAGAAATTTGGCTGTGAAACAGATCAGAAAGATTGGGATCAGCTGTGAGACCAGAGAAGAAAAGGAGTGAGCAGGTCTGCATGGACATTGGCAATTTCTCTTGGGGTTCCGTATTATTCACCCATCACTCCCCACAAGCCACTCTTTCAGAAGAGCCAGTTCATGGCACTGGACATGGCCATACTGCTATTGGTTATGTGAAGGGTTAGTTAATGAAATGCTAAAAGGGCCTCATTATAAGACACTTCCATCTATCACATGATTCATAGCATGGCCCTTATCAGCTCAGTTCAGTCGCTCAGTCATGTCCGACGCTTTGCAACCACATGGACTGCAGCACACTAGGCTTCCCTGGCCACCACCAACTCCCGGAGCTTGCTCAAACTCATGTCCATTGAGTCGATAATGCCATCCAACCATCTCATCATCTGTCGTCCACTTCTCCTCCTGCCTTCAATCTTTTCCAACATCAGGGTCTTTTCCAATGAGTCAGTTCTTCCCGTCAGGTGGCCAAAGTATTGGAGTTTCAGCTTCAACATCAGTCCTTCCAATGAATATTCAGGACTGATTTCCTTTAGGCAGGACTGGTTGGACCTTCTTGCAGTCCAAGGGATTCTCAAGAGTCTTCTCCAACACCACAGCTCAAAAGCATCAATTCTTCAGCACTCAGCTTTCTTTACAGTCCAACTCTCACACTAGGGGTGTGAGAGTAGTCATCCATACATGACTACTGGAAAAGCCATAGCTTTGACTAGACGGACCTTTGTTGGCCCTAATGATAGACCAATATGTAGAGACTCCCAGATCTATCAGCAGCAGTGCCATCTGTTACATAATACTTTCTAGTTTACAAAATACTTGCACAAATATCATCACATTTGATGGCAATAATTCTTGGAGTTAGTCATTATTCTTCCCACTTAAGAATGGAGGGAATTAAAGTTTGGAAAAATTAAGAGGCCACCTTGCCCAGGAATCACATATTACCTAAGAATATGAACTAGGATTAAAATTCTAGCCAGAAGCACTTCCCTGGTGGTCCAGTGGTTAAGACTTTGCCTTCCACTGCACAGGGTGTGGGTTTAATCCCTGGTCAGGGAACTAAGATCCCACATAACCTCATGGTCAAAAAGCCAAAACATAACACAGAAGGAGTACTGTAGTAAATTCAATAAAGACTTTAAAATGGGCCACATGAACAAAAAAAGAAATATATATATAAAAAAGTTTAACCAGAGCTTTTCTGTTCAACTTTTCTGATTTTTATATTTTTAAAATTTACAAGTGGTTTAAAGCTTTGAGAAATGCTTTGTTTTCGCTTTCCCATCTGCTTCCTGATAGACCCACAGATTTGACCCCAGTCCTTATTTCTTGTCTTGGTGGGAAACTTAGAAATTTGCCTTTTAACTGAAGCAGGAGCCTGCACTGGGATGTGACCACCCGGATGCCCAGTTCTACTCTGTTGGGCTGTGACTTTGTCAGCAGGACTGAAGCCCCAATTGTCTTCTGGAGATGCTACTGCCCTGGACACTAACTGATAAGATTTTCACGTTTGCTAAACCCATTCTTCTATCCTGACTTCCTAGTCTTCTAAGTTGACTTCTACACGAAAAATACCATACATACCAGGAGCTACAAAATAGACAGGGTCTGATCGTCGTGCTGAACTAAACACATCTTGATGGCGCTGAGACCACTGGAGCTTTGCAGGAAGCCCATTTCTCTGGACAGCCTTCCAGCCATCAACATCTGGAACATGAGTAAAACCACTCTTCATTAGAACAAACCTTATCATCAATTGAGTTAAACAAGGCAAGACTTGATTGTTACTCACTAGCAATGAGTGAGTAACAAATGGGCTTTCTTTATATTTCCACATTTGTGCACTATCCTCAGAATTCCCTATGCACCTCTCTACTTGGTTTTCACCTTCACCTACTCCTGTTTACACCTGCTTTAACTCCTTGTCTTTGAGTCTGACTCTTGGAATAAGAGAACATGTTTTCATCTGCCTGTAATTTGCATTTTTGTTTCATTTACATAAACATGGTCTGGCCTTAGTAAGGTAAGAGGGTCCAGTATGTTCAGAGAGAAACTCAGAGTTGAGATCATATTAGTCTCCCATATTTTTAGAGTGTTTTGCAGCTTGGTAACTGATTTCACATAAATTAACTCATTTGGCATATGTGAAAGCAGTATTATTAGTGAATGTGAATTCCAGGAAGGCTTGTGTTAAGCCCCTCAATCCAAAAGAATGATTCTTTTGTGGTTTTAAAGTACACTAATAGGAAATGCAGGGAGTTGAAAATCTGTTCTCTTTTTAGTTATTTTTATAAGTCATTCATAAGCTGGTCTGAGCAAACTGTTCAGCTATAACTTTTCCAAGACACCAGGCTCTTTCTTATTGCCTGACAAAATAATGTACATTTAAAGCTAGAAGAGAGTCATCCTGTTAAAGATGACTCAAGGACCCCATCCTGCGGACAGAAGTCTACAAGCACAAAGCCCTATACAACACGAAATAAAAGCAAAACACCTAGAAAACAGAATGGTTTACCTTGATGGAAGGTGGATATGATTTTATGGACACTGTAGTCTCCAGAGCTTTGGCAGCTGGCTGAATGCCCGTAGCAAAAACACTGGGTGCAGCCCTCAGGGTTTCTCCCATCCAGGTGATAGTAACCTGGTCGGCACCTGCAGGGGCGTTTTAGAAATCGCGACAATATTATAGGTTATTTCTCATCCCCACAGAGAATACGGTGACTGATCATTTCTACTTTCTTTCCCACCCAGCCCGTTAATTCCCAGAGGTGAGAAATACTCAGTTGCATATACCACTCCCACTCCTCCTGATGGACAATCACAGCCCTTCATTAAAAAAAGCATGAAGAATATTCATTCTCTTTTGCTCTAGCAGAGCAGCAACACATTGGGCATGATGGTCTGGAAATGGTGATTTTTCCTATCTTTGGTAAGGAATTCAGCGGGCAAGATGGGGAGGGGTCAGGTAGGGCTGTGCAGAGTTGGCCCAGTCCTAGAGCAAGTGTTTAAGGGGGGCAATAGGGTGGGAAGTAGGGGCCAGCAAAAGACAGGCAAATGCTCCTGACCCAGCACCCATTCAGCTGTACTGACCCTCCCCTCAACAGGACCACCGTCCCTGGCATTGCCCACCATACCTGCCCCTTGGACCTGGGCTCTGACCCACAGGGGAGGGAGCAGGCGAGGTTATGCCAAAGAAAAATGACTACAGGCCCCCTGGAAAAGCAAATTGTAGGCTGGTGTCCCCTCTGCTCCAAGCTCAAGCCCTCCAGGGACTCCTCTGAGGACCACAGCCGGCAGACAATTTCCAGACCAGATGCTGGGGTCATAGAGAAGAGGGCAGGGGAAGCCAAGAAGGATTTGTTTTCTTCTCTAGTCAAGTTAACGACATCCTTCTACATAAAATAACGGTAGTGTCAATGATCATTTATTTAGCACTTGCGATATTCCAGGCACCTTACATATGCTCCCTGGTTTAATCCTCACTTCAACCCTATGACATAGGAATTGTTATTTCCAATTTTCTTAGACGAAGAGACCAAGGTCAGAGAAGTCAAGAAACTTGTTCAAGGTCATATAGCTTATAAGTGGCTGAGGCAAGATTCAAATTAAGGTACATCTGCCGATAAATTATGTGGTCTTATCCACTGGACCATACTTTGGGAGTATGTTCAATGTACAAACGGGCTTCCCTGGTGGCTCTGCTGGTAAAGAATCTGCCTGCAACACAGGAGACCTGGGTTCGATCCCTGGATTGAGAAGATCCCCTGGAGAAGGGAAAGGCTACCCAAACTAGTATTCTGGCCTGGAGAATTCCATGCACATAGTCCATGGGTCTCAAAGAGCTGGACACGACTGAGCGACTTTCACTTTCACTTCACTTTCATTGAGCAAAATCAGAAAGGCAGACTAGCTGTGAACTGTAGATGCTACAGAGAACAGCAGTAAATAAATACCTTTTTTTTCTCTATAGATCAAGGGTTTAAAAACTCATTGTAGTTTCTGTGGAGGAAACCTGCAGATTAAAACAGATTAAAAAACAAGGAAAGAAGGAAGGGGGGAGGGAGAAGGGAAGGAAGAAGAGGTAAGTCAGAGAAAGGGTGGAGAAGGAATGATAAAGGAAGGCAGGAAGGGAATCAGCAAAACTAAACACATAGTGTTTAAGGATGTACTTGGGAGATAAATTATGAAGGATAGTGGTCACTTCTAGGAAGGAGGGAGGATATTATGGGGCTGGCACATTTTTAGCAAAGGCCAATTTCATTAAAAAAAGCAAGAGAGTTCCAGAAAAACATCTACTTTTGCTTTATTGACTATGACAAAGCCTTTGACTGTGAGGACCACAACAAACTAGAAAAATTCTTAAAGAGATGGGAATACCAGACCACCTGACTTGCCTCTTGAGAAACCTGTATGCAGGTCAGGAAGCAACAGTTAGAACTGGACATAGAACAACAGACTGGTTTCAAATCGGGAAAGGAGTACGTCAAGATTGTATATTGTCACCCTGCTTATTTACCTTATATGCAGAGTACATCATGAGAAATGCTGGGCTGGATGAAGCAAAAGCTGGAATCAAGACTGCCAGGAGAAATATCAATAACCTCAGATATGCAGATGACACCACCCTTATGGCAGAAAGTGAAGAAGAACTAAAGAGCCTCTTGATGAACGTGAAAGAGGAGAGTGAAAAAGTTGACTTAAAACTCAACATTCAGAAAACAAAGATCATGGCATCTGGTCCCATCACTTCATGGCAAATAGATGGGGAAACAGTGGAAACAGTGGCAGATTTTATTTTGGGGGGCTCCAAAATCACTGCAGATGGTGACTGCAGCCATGAAATTCAAAGACTCCTTGGAAGAAAAGTTATGACCAACCTAGACAGCATATTAAAAAGCAGAGACATTACTTTGCCAACAAAGGTCCATCTAGTCAAAGCTATGGTTTTTCCAGTAGTCATGTATGGATGTGAGACTTGGACTCTATAGAAAGCTGAGCACCGAAGAATTGATGCTTTTGAACTATGGTGTTGGAGAAGACTGTCGAGAGTCCCTTGGACCACAAGGAAATCAAGCCAGTCCATCCTAAAGGAAATCAGTCCTGAATATTCATTGGAAGGACAGATGCTGAAGCTGAAACTCCAATACTTTGGCCACCTGATGGGAAGAACTGACTCATTGGAAAAGACCCTGATGCTGGGAAAGACTGAAGGTGGGAAGAGAAGGGGATGACAGAGGATGAGATGGTTGGATGGCATCACCGACCCAATGGACATGAGTTTGAGTAAACTCCAGGAGTTGGTGATGGACAAGGAGGCCGTGCATGCTGCAGTCCATGGGGTTGCAAAGAGTCAGACATGACTGAGTGACTGAACTAAATTTCATATAATCAGTGCGGCTGACAACATTTGTTTTATGAGACTTGCTATTTCTCTGTTCTATTTTGAAATTTAAAAGGTTTTCAGAAAGTGACTCCTCTTCTAACACTTAAGCTATGTTTCCCCACCCCCATACCAGCAGCAAAGAACCGGCTGAAAACACAAGCCAAGAATGTACCTGGCATTGCCTCTGCCCAGGTATAAGTGATTGGCCACATGCCAAAGAATTGCTTTCTTTCTTTGAAGGAAATATGGGGGAAAGTTTTACCTCTGAGGCCCACTTCACAGCCCTCTGCTCACAACAGTTTCAGGGGAGTGAAGAGTTTTAAGCCCAGGCTCAGTTTGTATCTAAGGAATTTCCTGCAGCAGCAACTGGGGGTGGATCGGCCTTACTGTACCACCTGCCCCAACGCGGCTCTGACATCGTCCCCTGGTTCGTGTGTGTGCACATAACCACCATCCCATCCCTGGACAGGTCCTCGTCTGCACACAATGGTTATTTATGGCCATACGCTGCGGTATTTCCACTGACTAAGATTTTCCCAACGTGTTTACTTAGGCCAGGCCTTCCCTGGGACTGAGTTGAGTCATGAGGCCTCATCCCTGCAGACCCTGTACAGAGCACCTGGGGCTGAGAGCCGGCTGGCCAGGGACTCCCCAGGGCCCTGTCACAGGATACACAGAGAAGGGACCCAGAGCAAAAGCTTGGAGCCCACTGAGATTTGGGGCCTTGCTTGCATTTTTAAAAAAATATTTATTTACTTGACTGCACCAGGTCTTAGCTGTGGCATGTGGGATCTTCGTCTTCATTGCGGCAATGTAAACTCTTAGCTGTGTGACATGTGGGATCTAGTTTCCTGATCAGGCATGGAACCCAGACCCTTTGAATTGAGAGCATGGAGTCTTAAGCACTGGACTACCAAGGAAGTCCCTTGCTTGTATTTTTTTTTAAAGCCTAGTTTTTGCAGGACTTCCCAGTGGTTAAGACTCTGTATTTCCAATATAGGAGGTTCGAGTTCCATCTCTGGCGAAGAAACTAAAATCACACATGCCATGCAATGTGGCCAAAAGATAAATTAAAATAATAATAATAATAATAAGGTCTAGTTTTTGAGACCAGGGAGCAGGAAGAAGGTCCTCAACATTGGTTAAGTGTCCCTTTTCCATGACCCACACTCATGCTGGTTGTCAGGGGACCTCCTGCTGTGTCCACAGGGTCACAGTTCACACAGACCTATCACAGCGCTCTCCCGTGACAGCTGGCTTGCAGACACAGCGGCCCGAGTCACAGGGCCCCGAGATGCCGGCTGGATCACAGTCACACTTGGAGTCTCTGGAAAGAAGAAAAAGAAAATTAGAGCTCTGTTTCCAAATGCTCTGAACTACACACACGTGAAGATCAGGCACTCATAAGCAAATGTCACCAACTTGAGTCAATCTTTCATCCTCAATGAGGCCTCTCTTAGCTATTCTTGTCCATGCTAATCTCTCTCAGACCCTTTAAGAATTCATCTGTCCATGCTACTAGTGCTACTCAAGGTTTGGTCCGTGGCTGGCAGCCAGTCTAAGAACTGTTTATTACCCACTTCTAGAGAGAGCAGGGGTTTGCCTCAGAATGTAAACCAAACTCATCATGAAACTGTTTAGTTTGGTTGACTGTTTGCGTCAGTTGACTTAAAAATTTTTTTATCATTTGTTTCTCTATTGTTTAATCCAGGGGTGTCTGCTTTCATCACGGTTGACTCCACCTATTTCCTTTTTGTTCATTTAGTTCTTTCTTCTGGTAACACTTCTATTTCACATATAATTCATACCATGCCACTCATTATTTAAAGTATACAACTCATTGGGTTTTAATTGATCCTCAGAGTAGTGCAAAGAGCACCACAACCAACTTTGGAACATTTTTATCACTCTAAATAGAAAGCTTGTGTCCTTTAGGAATCACCCTCATCACCTTCCCTCAAGTCCTAGGCAACCACTAACCAACTTTTTGGCTCTGAAGATTTGCCTGTTCTGAATGCTTCCTATAAACGGAATTGTACAATGTGTGGCCTTTTGTGTTTTGCATCTTTCACTTAGTATGTCTTCAAGATCCATCCATGCTGTATCATGTATCAGTAGTTCATTCTTTGCATGGCATGGCTGAATAAAATCCCATCATGTGAATATACTACATTTTGTTCATCCACTCATCAGAATGCACATTTAGGTTTCCACTTTTTAACTATTACGAAGAATGCTAATTATTCATAGTGGATAATTTGCATACATTCATGTGAACATTTGTATATAAGTTTTTGTGCAGATATGTTTTCATATCTCTCAAATGTATATCTAGGAGTGAAATTGCTATTAGTTTTGCTGATTTTTTTTCTGGTTGCAAGACTTTCCTCAATGAAAAAAATCAGTATTTTCATTATTTAATTTTGGCACAATCTCCTTGTCTTGTGCAAATGAGCACTTTGACTGATGACTGGTCTCTAACTAACCAAAGCCTTGGTCTCTATCACCGAGCTTGCCCCATAAGCATATGTATTTATCTCATGCATCTAACACCAAGTTTGTTCTCTTCCCTACTGACCTGCTCCTCTTGACTGCCCCATGACCCCGTCAGATCCTGCCCAAACCTGCCTCTGACTCCTCCTCCTTCACATTCCTCATCTAATCAGTGCCAAGTCCTATTGGGTTTCCTGAAGATTTCTTTCCCAATCTCCATCTCTCAGTTGCCATGGTCTCCTCCCTATCCTGGCCCCTCCACACTATTATCTGGACCCTCTGAGAAACACATATTCAGCATCTACTGGTTGCTAAGCACTGGGGATAGTGAGAAGTAGGAAACAGTCCCGCTCTCTAGGAGTCTCAAGGCAGGGCAGACACATGAACAGCAATGGCAAGAAGGCACATCTGCAGCTGTAGCCGAGCTGGAACACGCTCACGGGCCTCTCCCCGCAGCAGTGAACACGACAGAGCCAGAACCAGGCTTCCATTCTGGTGGGAGAGACAGACAGATACATACAGAAAGTAACAGACTGTAAAACAAGAGTCAGCATGGAGCGGTGGGGACTGGTCCGGACGGCCTCTGAGAGGAGATGGACTAGGTGGGGATGGAACCCCTGAAGCTCTGTGTGGCTCTGTGGGAGGGAAGAGGACTCCAGGCCAAGGCCAAGGCCACATACACTCGACTCCTTTGAAGAAGGAAAGGAAGCCTGGGAGGGGGTGAGAAATGGAGCAGAAGCCTCAGGTGGTGAATAGAGAGGGCAGGAGGGGCTTGGAGGGCCCTAGCTGCCTAGATGGGAAGTTTGGATCTCATTCTAGGTGGGTATGGAGCTAATGGAGGTTTGGAGCAGAGCCATGATGTCATCTACTTCATAGTTTACAAGGATTACCAAGGGAGATGGGGCCTGGGAGGGGTCAGGGAAGTCTGGGAGGGGAAGAGACCCTGGGACGGTGGTAACACGGATGGTGTAGGCAAGGTGGGCGGGTGGGTCTCACATGGACAAGGGGCTGGAATCATGGGTGATGAGGAAGTGGTTTCTCTGTGGGCAGCCTTCTGGCCCATGGCTTCGCTGCCAAGCTGCTCTTCACCAAAGTCAGCCCAGCACCTTGCTGGCTCTGCACCTCTGCAGGCTGGCCATGTGACTTATAAGGTATGCTTCACCTTTTTCCAGAAAAGTAAGTTGAGCAGGACTAGAGAATGCTTCAAACTAAAGGAGATTCAAATTATGCAGGAAGTTCTTCTTCTCTAAATCTGCTTATTTGAAACAAGTTCCAAGTTAAACCTTAAAGGACTCTTAACTTCCGCCCTAGTTCACCTCTAGGAGGGGTAGTTGTCAGAGTGATGAGCATGGCCTCCTCAGACAACACTCTGAGCCTGAGTGAAGTCCACCCTCACCAGCAACACTGGCCACCTTATATATCCTCTCAGGATTTAAGTTTCTTATCTTTAACACAAGTATAAAGCTAATCCAAAGTTTCTAGGGTTATTGTGAGGGTTAAATGAGATAACCCACACAAAGTCCCCAAAAGACTTCCCTGGTGGGTCCAGGGGCTAAGACTATAAGCTCCCAATGCAGGAGGCCTGGGTTTGATCCCTGGTCAGGGAAGTAAGATCTTATATGCCACAACTAAGACCCAGTGCAGCCAAAAAATAAATAAACATTTTTTTTAAAGTAGTGTTTCCATACTCAGTTACTTAGTAACAGTTACTCAGTAAATGTAAGTGGTCCCTAGTGTTGGTAAGATCACCATTAGTCACAGTGGATCCAGCGGTGGTGGCGCAGGCACTTACTGGAGCTTCCGGTCTTGGGTGCACCCAGCATCAGTGAGGGTGTGGAAGCCTGGCAAACAGCGGTCACACCTGTCCCCTGTCACACCTGGCTTACAGCTGCACCGTCCAGCGTTGTCACATCGAGGGCTCAGAGAACCTATAACCACAAAGGAGGGAGAAGGAAAGAAGAAAAGGAACTATTTCATTCATATGACATTAGAGGGCAACCGTCACCATGTGGGAGCTCAATAAATACTGAGTAATGATCTCCTAAAGGAGATCAGTCCTGAGTGTTCATTGGAAGGACTGATGTTGAAGCTGAAACTCCAATAACTCTGGCCACCTGATGTGAAGAGCTGACTCATTTGAAAAGACCCTGATGCTGGGAAACATTGAAGGCAGGAGGAGAGGGGATGACAGAGAATGAGACGGTTGGATGGCATCATCGACTCGATGGACATGAGTTTGGGTAAACTCCAGGAGTTGGTGATGGACAGGGAGGCCTGGCGTGCTGCAGTCCATGGGGTCGCAAAGAGTCAGACACAAGTGAGCAACTGAACTGAACTGAAACACCACAACCTGCTGCCTTGGGCAAATCTTTCACGTCATAGGGATATGCATCTACCCACTAGGAAAAATTCTGACAGCCAAGGATGGCTTCTTCAGGGAAAGACATGGAAATGACTCCTGAAAGCATTAGTATTTGTATATCTGCTCTGGTTTCAACATTAAGTCATTTGTCAAATCCTTGAGATCTTAAGCCACATTTGTGAATGAGCACATGAGCCTCCACAAAGACAGGATGCAAAATCGAGCCACCTTCGCCCTTATCTCTGGCAGGCAAACAGCATCTTTCAAGGGTCAGTGCTCATACGGTATGATTGTAAGAGTACAAAAAAGCCTCTTAACCAAAAATATCTCTACCTACCTGGAGTGCTGGAAATTCTCATCCTTGGAGCATCACCTCTTGTGAAGAGTGAAGACCCTGAGCATCTTACCTGGTTTGGGGCACTAGAGTACTTTCCTATAATTCATTGTTTATAGACATGCTCTATAAAATGACCTCACAGACTGTTCCTGAAAGGTGAGAGGTGCTCAGGATAACAAAGCGTGCCACCCTGGAATCCAGCCACCCTTACCGCCTCCCCTTCAGCCAACCCCAGTTCAAGCTTCCTCCTTCTCTCACCTGGACCCTCCCTACCTCCATCCTTGACTCCCTACTCTCCATTCTCTCTATAGAAGCAGAAGTACTCCTTTTCAATGGAGTTTGAATCATATGACTGGTCTGTTTAGGTCTTCTGATGGGTCTAGGTCTTCTGATGGGTCCCTGCTATGAGTGGAATAAAGTGCAAACTCTGTAATATGACCTACAAGCCTTGACCTCTCTTGCCTCATCTCTTGCTCCAGCATCCTAGCTCCCCTCCCTGTTCCTGGAATATGCTGATTGCTTCCCTCCTCAGGGCATTTGCACCTGCTGCTTCTTCAGCCTGGAATGTTCTATCTTGAGAACGCACCCTAGTTGGCCCATTCTCAGCACTTAAGTCTTGATTAACTTCTCTAGAGAAACCTTCTCTGTCTCTCATGTCTATAATATTCAGCCCACTGCTCCCTCAGTCCCTAGCCCTGCTTACTGACAACTCCCTCAGCTTGTGTTCCCTGCTGAATTCCCAGTGCCTGAAGCAGAGTCCTAGACGTCTGTTGGATTAATTAACCCTCGGGAAGGAGGATATGGCTATTGTGAAAGGAGGAGGAAGCCAAAAGATGAGGTAGAATGTGGTTCACCTACTTGATAATTTCCCTCAGGCTGGCAGTACTATAAATAATCCCTATATCTGAATGGTGATAACCAGGCTATTCATAATCTATAAAGCCAACAGAACACTAACCAATTGCTCCTTCTTTCTCCTAATCTCTTACTTGCCTGTGAACTTTTAATTCACTTATAGATACAAGTCAGATCAATAAAGGTGTCTGGCTCTGTGTCTATAGTCGCAGGTGGAACATGAAAAAAACTAGTTACATACACAGAGTCTGTGAGAGCCTGCATGTCAACCTTGCAAGGCTTGAAAGGACCCTCAGTGATAAGAACATACACAACCTTTTTTGAGCACCTGCTATGTGTGAGACACTGAATTGAGCATTTTATATATATTAGTTCACCATATTTACTGGTGAATTAAGAGCTGATAAGATATCAAACCCATTTGTGGATAATCGGGAGCACTCAGAGGATCAGACAGCTCACACCAGGAGCAGATAGAGAGAGGGGGGGAAGGCACCTCAGGCTGAAATAGATTATCACTGATTAAGCAAAGGGAAAGGGTGATTGGAGTGGGGAGAAGTCTCAGAATGGTGGAAGCCAAGGGAGGAGAATTCCAAGGAGGGTTAAGGGAGGAAGAACATGGAATAGTTTTCAGTATCTAAGACAAGAGAGCACTTAAGATGAGAGGGAGGGAGGCCACTGGGGTTGGCGTCTAGAGACACACAGCAGACGGAGCTAAGAAGGTAAATTCCTGTTTAAATTTATACAATTTAATTATTTTAACATAAATGAGTAAATCTGGGACCCAGAAACACATTTTTTTTCTCCATTCAAATTAATAAAAATTATGTTTTTTATTTAAGAAAACCCTCCCTACAATAGCTTTTCAGAAGCAACTCTTTTACTAGTCCATGGTCTATAGCCCACCAAGGTCTTTTGTCTATAGGATTTCCCAGATAAGAATACTGGCAAGGATTACCATTTCCTTCTCCAGGGGATCTTCCCAACCCAGGTATCAAACTCGAGTCTCGTGCATTGGCAGGTGAATTCTTTACCACTGAGCTACCTGGGAAGCCCAAACTAAAATACATGAAGTGCCTAAAAAGCAGAGACACTACTTTGCCAACAAAGGTCCATCTAGTCAAGGCTATGGTTTTTCCAGTGGTCATGTATGGATGTGAGAGTTGGACTATAAAGAAAGATGAGCGCCGAAGAATTGATGCTTTTGAACTGTGGTGTTGAAGCAGACTCTTTAGAGTCCCTTGGACTGCAAGGAGATCCAACCAGTCCATCCTAAAGGAGATCAGTCCTGAGTATTCATTGGAAGGACTGATGTTGAAGCTGAAACTCCAATACTTTGGCCACCTGATGCAAAGAACTGACTCATTGGAAAAGACCCTGAACTTGGAAAAGATTGAAGGCAGGAGGAGAAGGGGACGACAGATGATGAGATGGTTGGATGGCATCACTGACTCAGTGACACGAGTTTGAGTAAACTCCGGGAGTTGGTGATGGACAGGGAGGCCTGGCGAGTTGCAGTCTATGGGGTTGCAAAGAGTCAGACGTGACTGAGTGACTGAACTGAACTGAACTGAACTCAACATCTCTCATATAGTAAGTGCTCACAAAAGTGGTTTATGCTTGTATCTTCTAGGCCTCCTTCAAGCCTTGCAAAGTTGACATGGAAACACACACAGGCTCTTACTATAAACAGGACTGATTTATTTCATGTTCCCAAACTTCCAAAATAATAGCATTGGTTTTTCAAAGTATCTCGTTAAAAACACCTGTACCGATTCCTATATCATGAGCTACTCTTAGGGACTGTGAACAACTGGGTTTAAAGGACAGATGAAGAAGAGCTTCTTGTTTCAAGTGTGTGTCCCCAAAAAGCACTTCAGGACTTAGGTAGTACTGTCTATATGTGTTAGAGGACTCAGGAACATATTCTGAAATGACTAATATTTAAACTAAGAGGGCTTGCTTCCTTTTGAGAATCCTTTAAAAATATAGACGCTTGCATTTTTAAATAGAATTATTATTATTCAATCACTATATTTAATAATAATTAAATTATTATCTAAGACATGTTTCAAAACAATAACTCAAATGTTATAGTCTGAGTTATCTACTGCCTGGCTCATACATATGTAAAAAGAAATAAAATTAAGAGAACAAACCCAGTATCATTAAAGTCTGTACAGATTTCAAGAATTTAGGTATCAGGGGAGGAAAACACACACACAGAGTGAATTTCAAAGTATCACAGAAGGTTATCAGGGTTACAAGAACTGAGGACAATTCAGCCCTGATGCTGAGCCTCTAAAATCATCACCTAAAAATAAGCCTAGTTGGCATATTTAGAAGAAACTGGTGTAACATCCAAAATCTGTGACCACTTTGGGGCTTATAAATGCTGTTGGCTTCATTTGCCATGCATACAGTGGCAGTTTTTGGTGAGATGAATTCTTCCGCATTTGAAATTGAATATACAACAAATTCCCTTGGGAAGTTATATTTTGAAAGTGAAAAATACCCTCTGGCTGATGGGGAAACTGAGAGATCACATGGAGAATTAAATTCTAGCTACTGATTTTGGGACCTGTGCAGACAACAGGTAGCCGGAGATGGCACATAGTGGGAACAGCCCCTACCACCAATGTGCCACTCAGCCCTCAACAAGTTTCATCACCTCCCTCTCTAAGCCTCTGATACCTCATTTGTAAAATGAAAATAATAGCACCGTCTTCATAGGGTTATTTGTGAAGATTAAATTAATTAGTGGATGAAAGTGTTTAGAAAAGTGCCTGGCACAGAGTAAGCATGTAATTCATGTTAACTATGACTATCATACAAGACATAAATCATCCCTGGGCTCCACTGCTTCCTACTAGATTGTTCACCCTGAGTCCGAGATACCTATTTCCCCAAAGAAAAGAAAGAACCGGGCTCACTGTTGCTGGGTGGCAACAAACTACAGAGTGGAAAAGAAGCAGTGGCGTGGTAAAGCCTCTTCACCATCTCTCTTCACGACACAGGTTCCTTGTCTACTCCCAGACTAATAGCCTTGTCTTCAGGCCAGGCTTTCCAGCTGAGCCAATTACATTTCTCATCACATTCATGCTGATTATTTTGCTGGGATGACCCAACTCCAGTGACTCACAACAAAGCCGCATCACCTAAGGGGATATGGGCTTGTCAGAGAGGTTAAATGCCCTTTAAAATGAAATCATTTTTCTTTTAATTTTTCTTTGGTTCAGAGGGAGAATTGCTAAACCCCAAAGAGTCTGGATGCTGAGTCAAAGCCACAAAACTGAGCAAATCTGACTCAAACCATATGGTAGCAGCAAGTCTGGTGAATCTGAGAATGATTGCTGGTGTATGGGTCTGTATCACCATGGGGTCACCCCAGTTTTCAAAGACTCCCCGACACACGCTACTTGCAAGTCATAGTTAGGCCAAATCCTGCCCATTTTTAGATTCTTTCAACTTCTGTTAAGAATTGGCTCCACAGAACTATACTGAGTCATAAGGCTATACCTTTTTGGTAAATTAACATTGATCACATTATACTATTAAACACTTTTTGGCAAAGAGAAATAGATAAGTCAAGGAAGACAATAGACAAATAAGGTAGCTTTAAAGAGTCCCAACTTTAGGGACTTCCCTAGTGGTCAGTGGTTGGGACTCCCCACTTGCAATGCAGGGGACACTGGTTCAATCCCTGGTTGGGGAAATAAGATTCCATGTACCACATGGTGTGGCCAAAAAAAATTGTTTTTAATTTTTTAAGTCCTAAATATTTCTCTCTCTCTTCCTCTTTATATTTACTAACTTGTCTTTACTGTCTGCCCATGGCTATGATGGTAAAGAATCTGTCTCAATGAGGGAGACCCCAGTTCAATCCCTGGGTTAGGAAGAGTCCCTGGAGAAGGGAATGGCTACCCGCTCCAGTATTCTTGCCTGGAGAATCCCCATGGACAGAGGAGCCTGGAGGGCCACAGGCCATGGGGTTGCAAAGGGTCAGACATGACTGAGCGACTAACACTTTCACTTTTCATGATGACTACAGCAGGACATGCGCACCTGTGTACACATAAACTACCTATAGTTCTGAGAATACAGCAGTGGGTGATACACTTAAAACCACAAGAACAACACAAACAGGCTCTCCTATGAACCAGCCACCTTATTAGGTCTTATTTATTGTTCTATTTTCTCTTGCTCACAACCCTGTGAAGGATTCTAATCTACCTATTCTGTGTCTGTCTCTTCCATTAGTCTCACTTTATCTTGCCAGCACCCAGCACAGCACCAGAAATAGATCTTTCTAATCTCTTATTTTTGAGAGGCTGGTCGAAGAGATAGTTATGGAAATGAAGAACTATCACTGGAAGAATAAGCTTCTTTGTGGGTAGCCATTTCCTTCTCCAGGTCAAAGACTGTCATCTACTGGGAAAAGTCATCGTGTGCCTCTCTTAGGGCTGGAATTCCAACTAATGTGCCCTGAAGACCACAGCTGGTTCCTACAACCTAGTCTTAAGAAAAATGTATTTCCTTTCAGATTGAAATTGCTAAAAAACAACAACATCAACAAAAAAACAGTGTCTAGCAGATTCCTAATTGTTCTAGAAATTTTTAAATAAACTTTATTTTTAGAATTATATGTTCATATGTTGAAAGGAATATAGTTTTGCAATATAGTTTTCTGTTCTGTTTGTTTACTTTTGGCTGTGCCATGGCGTACCTTAGTTCCTAGTCCAGGGATCGAACCTGTGCCCATGCATTGGGTGTACTGTGGAGTCTTAACCACTGGACCAACTGGGAAGCGTCTGTTTAAGAAAACTGAACATCTGCCTCTTGGTCTGCTCTCTCTCTCTTTTCCCCTGCCTCCCTGCCTCCCCATTCTCTCCCCTCCCCCTCCCTCGCTCCCCATTCTCTCCCCCCACCCCCCCATTTTATCCAGCTACCTTTGGAGTTGCAGTTGCAGGGCAAACAGCGGTCTCTCTCCCTGTGGCGGTAAAATCCTTCCTTGCACCTCTCACAGTGAATGCCACCAGTGTTGTCACTGCAGTGGAGGCAGCGGAATCCATTTCCTGTCAGTCTGTGAAGCTCCTGATCAAAGATGCATTGCCTGGACTTCCCATTGCAATCACAGACTAGGGATTAGGGGGGAAAAAAAAGACATTGTCAGCGGAAAACAAGTCAGGGCAATCCTCCTAGGTGTTTTATTATTATTATTAATAAAAATTATGCCCGGGGTACTACATACTAGTTTAAACTGCTCAGTGGCAAAAGGTAAAGGGGTGAAATTGGTGGCACGATGATGGAGGGAGTTCTCGGTTTACCTAAAGGAAGCGGTGCAGGAGGAGTGTTGCCTTGGAGAACAAAAAACTACGTGAGGTCAGGGTTGCCAGACGGTCCAACAACTCAAGACAAACCAAAGCTCTATTATTACGTATTTTTATGTGAAAAGTCCTGATTTAAATATCTGCAAGGAATGAAACCCTACAGTACAAGTTTACGGGCTGCAGAAGACCTGAGGACCGCCAGGACGTGCGCTCTGGCACGACTGTGAAACAGATGAAGGTGTGATCTGTTCAAGACCTACAGCATCTGTTTCTCCAGTGATGGTCAAGGCTAAGGAGCTAATTTTTTTTTTAAATTTACTTTAGCAAAATGCAGTTGATTTGCAGTGTTATATTAGTTCCTGGTGTTCAGCAAAGTGATTCAGTTATACATACGTATATTCTTCATATCCTTTATTATGATGTTACAGGATATTGAATAAGTCCCCTGTGCCATGAGTAGGTCCTTGCTGTTTACCCACTGTATATGTAATAGTTTGCATCTGCTAACTCGAAACTCCCGATCCATCCCTCCCCGACCCAGCCCCCTTGGCACCCACAAATCTGTGCTCTACGCCTGTGAGTCTGTTTCTGTTTCATAGATAAGCTCATTTGTGCCATATTTTAGACTCCACTTATAAGTGATATCATTTGCTATTTGTCTTTTTCTGATTGACTTCACTCAGCACGATAATCGTAGGTCCATCTGTGTTGCTGCAAACGGCATTATTTCATTCTTTTTGAGGCTGAGTGGTATTCCATTGTGTGTGTGTATCACATCTTTATCCATTCATCACCTGATGCATATTTAGGTTGTTTCCATGCCTTGACTACTGTAAACAGTGCTGCCATGAACATAGGGTGCATCTGTCTTTTTAAATTATAGTTCTGTCTCGGTATATGCCCAGGAACAGGATTGGTGGATCACATAGCAACTTCAGTTTTTTGAGGAACCTCCATTCTGTTTCCCATAGAGGCTGCACCAATTTACACTCCCACCAACAATGCAGGAGGGTTCTCTTTGCCTGAGGAGCTAATATGACTATCTGGACAGGTATTTCCTCCCTTCTCACTGTGTCATAAGTGTCTCTCCCAAAGTCAGGCGTCAAAAAGAACCACAGTCCCATTAAGAACCCCAGATGTCTAGGAAAGTTTACGCTGTGCATGTTCCAAAGAGACTTGTGGGGTGACTAACATCTCCATGCAGGACCGGAACAGCCAATGAGTTAACAGGGGAAATCCTTAGCGTTGTACCTGGCACACAGCAGACCCCCAACAAATGTTTCAACCACGCTCTGGAAAAGATGATGCGCCTTGGGGTTAAAAGAAAGGTATCAAGTACCAGTTCTGCTAGTTCCTCAAGCAATCACTTCAACTCTCTGAACCTTATTTCTTTTTTAAACGTAGGCGTCGTTTTCTGGCGTCGTTTTCTACCTCCCTGGTTGTCAAAAGGATCCCACTGAGAAAAGATCAAGTCCTTGGTCTATGCTATTTCACCCCTCACTCACAGGAGAGAGGTATTGCCTCAGATGAGAAAAGTGCAGCTCACAAAAGTTAAGTAACTTAAGCCAGTGGAAAGCTGGGATTTGAACCTCTGTCTGTTGCCAAAAGCCACTTTCTTTCCCCCCGAGACACTGTCTCTATTGGCCACGCAACCCTAGTGAGAACTTGTCTTTGGCAATGTCCAGGGCCATGACTTACCCTGGGGACTCATTTTAAAAGTCAGCAAATGTATCAACATGTACAGAGCAGCTGCCTGTGCAGGCCTTGCCAGCTCTGACGGCACAAAGGTGGCAAAGGTGACCGAGTATAGCTGCTACCTTCATAAGGGACTTCTCTGCAGTAGCTCCTAAGAATCATTCTCTTACTCCTGTGGGTGCCCCTAATCTGAGCAAAGTCAAGAACCTCTGTCCAGAGACCAGTCTGTTTCTGGGTCTTTACATTCAGCAGCTCAGCTAATTCTTGCAATAACACTTTAACATGGGTTTAATAATCCTCATTCAACAGATGAAGAAATGAATGCGTAGAGGGGGTAGGTGTCTCACCTAAGCTCACACAGCCAAGTGGCAAAGGTGTAACTGCTCCTGGGTTTGTCCAATTGCAATGCTCTCACCTCTCTATGTCACTCTTGTATCTCAAGGCTCTGGTCTGCTACTGTGTGTAGGTATTCTTTCTATGGCTCCCTCATGGAGAGTTATTCAGCCTCTTCTCCAGTTCTTCCTAATCTGCAAGATGTCCCATCCCTCCTGAGACAGCTTTGATTGTTACAAATTATTTTTATGCAATTTTATTTTTTAAACTATAATTTTTAACTGGTTTCCTTCCTTTTCTTACTCATCTGATATTTTATTTATTTTTGGCTGCACTGGGTCTTCATCGCTGTGCACGAACTTTCTCTAATTGCAGTGAGCGTGGGCTTCTCATCTCGCTGGCTTCTCTTGTTGCAGAGCACAGGCTCTAGGTGCCTGGGCTCAGAGGCTGTGGCACACAGGCTTAGCTGCCCCGAGGCATGTGGGATCTTCCCAGACCAGGGATGGAACTCATGTCCTCTGCATTGGCAGCAGATTTTTACCCACTGAGCCACTGGGGATGTCCCTGCAATTTTATTCTGCATTCTGTTCTTCTGTGGAAAACAACAACAACACATACACAGACACACCTACTCTCTTCTCTATTTATTGACTCATCACACACTTCTCACATTTACATTTACAAGGTGCTGCATTAGCCAAGCCCTTGAGTATCTGAAGATAGGACCATCTTCATCTTTAGCTTTCTCTCCTTCAGGTTAAGCTGAAGATCTGTTACCTCCAGAACTTTCAACCATTTCCCAGGTCACGATTTCTAGATTCATCTTGACTCCCCTCCCAGGAACAAACTCTCATTTTCACTGCCTTTCTTTAAATGACCAGAATTTATTACAGCTCTTCAAGTGCGGGTCGAACAGCTCAGCTTAGAGCAGGACCAGATATTATAATTCCACGGATGAGTCTAACATTTCACTAAACGCACAGCCCAAGAAGTTTGCATTCAGTTCAAACTCCCAGGGCTTTTTCACAGAACTGATGCCAAGCCAAATCTTTCCCAACGAATGTTTGTGTAACGGATTTTTCTGGATCTCCAACAGATGTGCCACACCACTGTCATGTGCTGTGAAATTTCTGCCAAGCAGCTCATTAGGCACGAACAAGAGCTAAATCCACCAGCCAACGATCCTTGTGAGGCTATCCAGTTGGATCCCACACTGAGCCAGGGCCTTCCCTGCCCTGGATGACCTTTGGGAACAATCTCGAAATAATTTCAAACGTCTCATTGTTTTTTTTTTCTTTTCTGCTTTTTGTGTGGTCTCCGTTTTCTTTTTTTTGTATTTATTTTATGTCTGTTTTGTTTATTTATTTGTCTGCGCCGGGTCTTGCAGGATCTTAGATCTTCGCTGCAGCGTTCAAACTTCTAGATGCATTTGTAGGATCTACTTCCCTGACCAAGACCCCGCTGCATTGGGAGCGTGGAGTCTTAGCTACCGGGACCACCAGGGAAGTCGATAACTGTGTCTTTTTTCATTCAAAACAAATTTTTTGCTGGTAGAAGTTAATTTCATTAGGAAGTGATGTATTTTTAGAGCATTATTTTAAAAATAGAAAACCCCGTTATAATCTTTTTTTAACCATTTCCCTTTCCTTCTGTCCTTTCTGCTTTAAAGCTCTGTTATGAAAGAACTAATGTTCTTCCTTTAAAATTCACAGCCTTCGATGGAGACGCCTTCATATAATTCCAGTACAGGAGGCCTTTAGGCAGCATCTCTCCACTCTGGAACTCTGCTGCAAACCTATTGTAAGTTACCCTCCTCTCTCAGTCGGGCTTCTCTTTAAGCCCAGGGTTATGTACGCTTCCCAGGTGGGGCAGTGGTAAAGAATTCGCCTGCCAATGCAGGAAACGCAGGAGACATGGGTTCAATGATTCCCTGGAGTAGAGGAAATAGCAACCCACTCCAGTATTCTTGCCCGGAGAATTCCACGGACAGAGGAGCCTAACGGGCTATAGTCCATGGGGCCACAAAAAGTCGGACGTGACTGAGCACACACACCTTTAATACATTTTAAAACAAGAGGAAACTCTAAAAATGTTTTTTATTATACTTCCTTTTTTATGTTTAGCCTTGTTCAGCTTTAAATCTGTTATAGAATTTTTTAAATTTTTGTTTTGAAATCTACTTGCTATTCTTCTAAATTTGGGGCCAGCTGTAAATTTTTTAACTATATTGTCTGGTTTCCATCAGGGAGCCTTGACACAAAAGCAAATGATACAAGGATAAAGATGGGGATCTTGGACATATCCTGGGTCCATTGGGAATCATTTTTCCATGTCCATTCATCCAACAAATATAGACTGAACATCTATGTGCCAGACCCTGTTTCCAGGGATTTAGTGGTAGATAAAAACCAACAGATGGGACTTCCCTGGTAGTCCAGTGGTTAAGAATCTGCCTGACAATGCAGGGAACATGGGTTCCATCCCTGGTCCTGGAGAGCCCACATGTTGTGGAGCAACTAAGCCCATGAGACACAACTTCTGAGCCCACACACCTAGAGCATGTGCTCGGCAACAAGAGAAGCTCCTGCAGTGAGAAGCCCATGCACCGAAATGAAGAGTGGCCCCGGCTCACTGCAACTAGAGAAAGCCCACACGCAACAGTGAAGACCCTGCACAGCCATAAATAAAATTAAAAAAAAACACCAACAGATGTTCAAGACTTCATGGAGTTTTCATCAGACTTAGAGGAAAAGACATACATTTATTTCAATCATTTAGTAAGTATAACTTCACATCTAACAGGGGCACTGCCCTGGTGCTCAGACACTGGGGTTTATGAGCCAGCAAGATTTCAATAAAGGGAATCATAATGTTTTATATGGGCTTCCCTGGTGGCTCAGCCAGTAAAGAATCTGCCTGCAATGCAGGAGACCTTGGTTCATTCCCTGGGTTGGGAAGACCTGCTGGAGAAGGAAATGGCAATCCACTCTAGCATTCTTGCCTGGAGAATTCCAAATAAGATATTAAATATACGCTTATTTTATATATATTGGGTTTTGTCACATACACACCTTGGACATGTCCTTTGTCCCATACACATCATGTTATCACAGTTTTCCTCATTCTACATGGACAGGCATAGGTCCAGGATTAGGCATCAAGCTATTACTGTATCAGAAAATACAGAAACAAATCTGACTTGGACCCTGAACAGACCTGAAGACTTATAGGGTCTAGGAATTAAGAGTGGCAGAATCTTTCTCCCTGTCTCACTGATTCTGTATCACAGGAACCAGGTCCTACCCACTACCCTTATTTGACTATTCATTTCTATGGTACTCTTTCCAAATTAGGGACATCTTTTCAAGGTTTTGTCCTATCCTCTCCCCATCCCCTCACTCCACCCCTCCTAAATCCTTGCCCTGTCAGCAGGGATGCTCCCCAGAAGCTAAAGAAAGGAGATTCATCAAGTTCACCTCAAGCCCCGCATAAACACTTCAGAAACCAAACCTGCCACTCAGGACTTTTTTGTATTTCTTTCAGTCTAGGAAAACGTGGGTGGTAATTGTGTCTGACTGCGATGTATGCTGCTTCTTTGGCACTTAAGCATTGATTATCATAATAACTGTAATAGCACATCATCGCTGACCCTCAAGGTACTTCTTAGAAAAGCCCGCGGGGCAGCCAGAGGCAGGCTGATCCGCCCGCCACCCCCCAGGCTCCCCGCCAGGAAGCACAGTCCGGGAGCTGCAAAGTCTGCAAACAATGCAGCAAGGTGTGCAGACCGCCTCCCGCCCACCTAACACTCCCACCCTCACTCAGACACACAACTGCAACCGGTTGGGACAGGAAGCTTGGGGCCAAAGGCTGTTTCCAAGCTGTATCCTTCAGAGAATGAAAGGAAACTGAAAATATTTCCTAGGGTTGTACTGAGGATAGGTCTTAGAATAATCAGCATGCGGGGCTGCAGTTCATCAAGCCCTCATTTTAAATTCTCCAGAGGAAATGTTGAAAGCAATTACGAGAACGGATCAACAACTTGGCATTCCTGTGACCGTGTGTGTAGAAGCAGGTCCTCTTTCTATTGTTCTAAACATAAAAGACGCGGCTCTGCTTTTCACCAGGCTGATCTAGTTTCCACCTTCGCATGATGGAGCCTTGTGCTTTTTAGTGCTCTAACGGTAACAACAAAATTTTAAATCCGAACTTCTCTCAAAACCCTCTAGATCTGGCCCTGCTGACCTCTCCACCTTGACCTTGGTCCTCTTTCTATCTCCTGTTCATTGGACTCCAACACATAGACCCTGGCATGCACTAATCCTGGGGTGCACAAGCTATTTCCCTTTAGGCCTTTAGGCTTGCTGTTTCCTTTGCCTGGCCACTACCTGCTCCCACCCTCTCTGAACTCACCCTGCAGAAGAGCAATCTTAGGAACAAAAATTAGGTGGCATCGGTCCATAGTGATAACCGGTTAAGAGCTTCTCTCTCTGATTGCCCACAGGTCTTCATCTCCATCTCTCTCATGGCACTTAGCACTTTCTATCCTGAGTCATCCCTATTCGTGTACATGACTAACTTCCTCTACAGCATTTCTCACTTTCGTATCTGAGAAAAGGAATATTACTTGCCATATCAGTAAACAGGCAAGTCACAGTCATTCATCAGAGATTACAGCCCTCCAACGTGAGCCAGTGAACTCTAAAGGAACTCAGGAAGAACACCCGCCATCTAGAAGCCATCAGACTGCAGTCACTCCCTGCGCTGAGCCCTAAGGAAAGGGAGCTCAGGATGTGAAAACACAGGATTCTGCTCCCAGACAGATGAGGTGCACATCAAAGGGATGGTTTCAGTGAGTCCCGACTCCCGCATCTTTCCATACATAGAAAAGTGCCAAATTCCTTAACCTGGGATATCTGGTTTTCTTTAGTTTACAAACAAAACAAAACAAACAAACAACAAAAAAACCTTGACATCCTGGCTACCTGCCCTTTGTTAGAAAATTTCTATATACCTGCTCTTCCCACCCACCCCGCATCCTGGGAGCAGTTCTCTCAGGGTTACTTGAGATGCTCCCTCCTGGGTTTAAGTTCTAAAAGATTCCACCAAATAAAACATAACTCTCAACTTTTAGGTTGTGTGTACTTTTTTCAGTCGATATAGCCCATCGTACTTAGTACAGGGCTTGCAACTGTGACTCTTAGAGGAAAGGATGGCTGAAAGGAAGGATGGATGGAAGACAGACAGAGGAAGGAAAGAAGGAAGGCAGTCTGATTCTAGAAAAGCTGAACAAGAACTGGAACATAGAGAAATTTCCCAGGACTCTAGGGACCCAACATGAAATTTCCTCAACATTAATACATAAAGTTTTCATTGTCTATATATAAGGCATTCACTGTAAAAAAAAAAAAAAAAAGTTAATGTTTATACCAAAAAAAGTAAAAACTAAGGGGAGGTGAGAACAGCAAGAATTGCTAGAGGAGCGTGATACTTTTGCTGGAAGGAGCGTATGAGACTTCCAGGTTGCAGCTTTCATTGGATGAACCATTTCAGCGCCAGGATGGCCTGACCTCTGCGTGTGAGCCTGAAGCTACCATCGCAAAGGGCAGTGTGCCTAGGACTGCGTGCAAGGAGGGGCAGGGGTGAGGCAGGTGTGAGACCATGAGACCAGTCTGCCGCGATCAGGCAGTCTTGACAGGCAATGTATTTGGCCCCTGTGTGGGACTATCTCAGGAGTTAGGAATCTGAGCGTCATGTTTGAACCTGACAGTGTGTGCTGGCTCCTGTTACGTAGAGCTTCGCTGCTCTTATTGCCATTTCAGCGGCTAAGAGCACTAGTACTGAGTCACTTAAACAACAGCAAGTTTAGAATAAGTGACCTGGAATCTCCTGGGGATAAGTCCACATATAAACCACTTAGGGATGGTGCTTAGTTCTCTTCCTAATTTAGAGGATGAGACAGGTATGTTTCCTTTCTTGTATTTTCTGCCTCTCATTCCTTTTCTGAGACATCGAATCTTTTCTTCTGCTTCCTTGTTGAGACTCTCTCCCCTTGGATACTATGATATCATACTGCCAGGCTCCTCTTGGCTTCTCACCTCTCCCCATTCAAGTCTTTGTGGGATCCTCTCCTTGCCCCAACGTTAAGTGTTGGTGGTTCTCAAGTCTGAGTCCTGAGCCTCCATGCCTCTCACAACAGAACTCTAAAACTCTCTCATCCAAGCCAAGGACTTCAATAACCACAACAGGTGTGGACGTACCAAGATACTTCCCTGGCCCAGAATTCATTCTCAATTAGATCCTCATGCCCAGCCATCCACTTTACATTTTAAACTGGTTATCTCAAAAGCTCTTTACACAAAACATATACAAACCAAACTTATAAATAATGCTGCGATGAACTTTGGGGTGCATGTGTCTTTTTGAATTATGGCTTTCTTAGGGTATATGCCCAGTAGTGGGACTGCTAGGTCATATGGTAGTTCTATTTTTCAGTTTTTTAAGGAACTTCCATATTATTCTCCATAGGAAGCAATCTTAATGCCCATTGACAGATGAATAAAGAGGATGTGGTACATATATACAAGGGAATATTGCTCAGCCATAAAAAGGAATGATATTGGGTCATTTTTAGAGACAAAGATGGACCTAGAGCCTATCATACAGAGTGAAGTGAGTCAGAAAAGCAAATATCGTGTATTCACACATATATGTGGAATCTAGAAAAATGGTACCTATTTGCAGGGCAGGAATAGAGATGCAGATGTAGAGAATGGCCATGTGGACGGGGTGGAGGGGATGGGGAGGATGGGATGAGTTGGGAGAGTGGGGCTGACATATGCACGCTATCGTGCATAAAACAGATGGCTAGTGGGAGCCTGCTGATGGCACGGGGAGCTCAGCTCAGCGCTCTGTGATGACCTAGAGGGGTGGGCTGGGGGCAGTGAGAGGAAGGCCCGAGACAGAGGGGATATGTGTACACACAGAGATGAGTCGGTTTTTGTATTGCAGAAACCAACACAATGTTGTGAAGCAACTGTATCACAATTAAAAAAATAAAAAAAAACCACCACCAAACTTTGTCATCCCTTCAAGTCAGAAAGCTGAGAGCTATCCTTATAGGGTCTCCATCTTTCTCATTTGCCCATATTCTAGTCAATGCCCGATCGTATTAATATAATCCTCTAAACAGCTCAAGCCCATCCAAGTCTATCTCCATTACAGCCACTCGAGACCAAATCCCAGTTGTCTCTCGTCTCTTGCCGGCGTAGCTTCCTAACTGAATCCTCTGCAACTTCTCTTGCCTCCCTCCACCCAGTATAGTCAGAAAAGCTTTTTCAAATACAAATTTTACCAATATCTCCCTGTTTCAAACTCTATGATGCCTTTTTTAAAAATTTTAGATAAAGACTCCTAAACATGGCTTACAAAGACTTGCACTGTCTAATCCTATCTACTTTTCCAGCCTAATTTCAGCTATCTCCCATTCATTTCACTTATATTTCATTTTATGTTTTTACTTCCTCTGCTTCTTAACATTCTTGTTTTAGAGGAAAAGCATCATAGTGGGGAGATGTGATTTGGGGCTACCAATCCCAACCACTCTCCTCCCTTTTGTTTGTTCAAAGAAATTACACTACAAATTCAATCTTAATTTATTATTATTTATATATCATCCCCTTCCTCTGAGTCAAAGAACTGGCCTCATGTACTGACAACTCTTTTCTGCTCAAAGACATCATCACCTCTGGGAAGTCAGCTGTAATGAGGGTCTTCATCAAGAAGTCCAAATATAAATAACTAGATAGAAATGGTGAATAAAAGTAAAGGAGAGAATAGTATACTCACTTTAAAAAGCTGGTAAATGCCTATTTTTAGAACAAAAACATTTAAAGCAGGTGTCCTTTAAGTAGCAATCTATTATAAAGTATTTTTTTAATTATTTCTACAAATACTCCAATTGCACATTACTTATGAAGTCTGAAGCAAGAAAAACCTGACACATCTATCAGTTTGGTATCAAGGGCATTGGAAGCTATCATCCTGCTTGCAAAAATTGAAAGTCTCCATGTCTATGATACTCAAGATGACAAGATGAGAATTTTTATTGTATTATAATTTTTAAAAAGATGATAATGAAAATGTTCATATTTTCCAGTTTTAAAATCTCCTATGTGAGATTTTTCTTTCCAAGGTTTCATATGCTTCTCAGTTTGGGTAAATACTTTCAAGCAAAATCTGAACATTTCATCATTTATTTATTCATTTTAAAATATTTATTGATTTATTTGGCTGCATTGAGTCATAGTTGCACCGCACGTGATCTGCATTGTGTCATGCAGGATCTTTCCTGATGCTGTGCAGGCTCCTCTCTAGTTGTGAAATGAGGGCTCTAGAACTCAGCAGTTGCTACACAATGGGCTTAGGTGTCGTGAGGCACGTGGGACCTTAGTTCCCCGACCAGGGATTGAACCCACGTCCCTTGCATTGGCAGGTGAATTCTTAACCTCTGGACCACCAAGGAAGTCTCCATTTCACCCTTTAAAGTGATCTTGAATTTTATGATTTTACATGTGACTTCTAGTTTTAGCTTCTTCAGGTATGTTGCAATACGTTTTCTAATTAAAATAAGAAAACCCAAAAGGTTTCCCTCTGTAAGAGCTTTTTAACTGAATTCAGTTCTCTGCCTCGGAGTTTTCACAGCTTCCTTTTAGGCCAACGCTGCCAGAACCACTGGTGCTGTAATCTGCCTGATCATTTGTTTTCCAGGACATGCAAATGCCCAAGCAATACAAATAAGCCTGCGACGTGAAGTGCTCTGAGAGGACCAACAGAAGCCAGTGTTCAAATCCCATGGAAAATTTTGAATGATAGAGTACAGACAAATCTTTTTGATTCTAAGTGGTCTGGTCATTGAGAGCCAATGAAACTCAGCTTACCACGTTTTCCTTTTCAATGATTAGGGCTTACAATGAGTCACCTACTTTCATCACAAGTTCATAGCACGTTGTATTGTAATCTAGACTTAGAAATGGCACAGGAGGATATGGATGACTCAGCTGGGGAGGAATAGACCAGAGAGACGTCTTCCCTAACACCCCACCGGGGCCCCAGCAGACAGTGGGGACAGGGGGAGAGGTCTCAGAGAACAGGAAGGTTGGGGAGGCCAATTTCTGTCTGACTAGCAAAGCTAAGAGGGAAGAGAAGGTTAGGACACAAAGGATACAGAAGAGACTCCCTTCTCTTACACATGGTATCTTTAAGGGCTTGACTCCAAGACAGCAGGAGTCAGCTACAGGGTGTGATCAGTAGTGATCTCGGTAAGGATTCTGTCTGAAAGTTCATCAACCGCTTGTTACCCTACAGCCTTCTGACCACAGAAATTGCTGTGAAAGTGAAAGTGTTAATTGCTCAGTCATATCTGACTCTTTGCAACCCCATGGACTGTAGCCCACCAGGTTCCTCTGTCCATGGAATTCTCCAGGCAAGAATACTGGAGTGGGTAGCCATTCCCTTCTCCAGGGGATCTTCCTAACCCAGGGATCAAACCCAGGGATCGAATCCAGGTCTCCTGCATCACAGACAGATTCTTTACTATCTGAGCCAACTGCTGCAGGAATTTCTATTTTTCGTGAGATCATCAAAGAAAAGCATCCCAGGATAGAAAGCACACCTGACTATTACTTAATGAGCATAGTGTACATGGCCCAGTGAAAGGTGTCATCTGCCCCTGTAAGAAATGGCTGAACTAAAGGACATTAGAGAGTCCATGACAGCTAGAGGTGACCCCTGAAGCAATGAGGATGAAAAGGAAAGAAATCATGTACGAGGACTCTGAATAAAGAAAAGTTTAAAAGGAAATTCTGATTTGCACTGAAATGCTTTATGGAGCATACATTAAATTTGGTTTTTCTATTGTTTACATTTGCGCTTTTTGGCTCCTTAAAAAAAAGTTACCTAATGATTCTTCCTCATTAAACCTTTCATTGCTTTCATGAACAAGATATTTTTGTACAAGGAGATTAGCCACAGATTTTTTTGCTATCACTACATTCCTTCACAAAGATATACAAATTTAGGTATGTGCATGCTTACCAGGCAGGCACCATTTGAGCTCTTAGTTTTGCCAAAAGAACATAGTAATTTGTCTACATTGTTGTTGTTGTTGAGTCACTAAAGTCATGTCCAACTCTTTGCAACCCCATGGGCTACAACACTCCAGGCTTCCCTGTCCTTCACTATCTCTCAGAGTTTACTTAAATTCATGTCTATTGAGTCGCTGATGCTATCTGACCATCTTAATCTGTGCATTACAATGTCAAAAAAGGTGTAGAATGCATTTTATATCACTTTCCTTCAAATTTCATTGTTGAAAAAAAAATCCACTTGAAAATAGTAAATTAAAATTGTGGTGCTTAAAGTGAGAACAGTGAATTAAATGGTCTTTTAGGAACCCAATCATTTTGATGTATCCACGAAGAGAGGTAACAGCTATTGTAAGAAGAATTTGGACCAGAAGCTTCCAGCAGAATGTAGGATCGAGTGTCTTACATCCCAGCTGTGAGCAAGGAAGTGCCTTTCCAGTTTCTTACTCTAAATAGAAAACGTATTGAGACACACCTGAAGAAGCTAAAACTTGAAGCTGCTGCTGCTGCTAAGTCACTTCAGTCGTGTCTGACTCTGTGCGACCCCATGGACGGCAACCCACCAGGCTCTGCCGTCCCTGGGATTCTCCAGGCAAGAACACTGGAGTGGTTGCCATTTCCTTCTCCAATGCATGAAAGTGAAAAGTGAAAGTGAAGTCACTCAGTCGTGTTCGACTCTGAATGACCCTATGGACTGCAGTCTACCAGGCTCCTCCATCCATGGGATTTTCCAGGCAAGAGTACTGGAGTGGAGTGCCACAGCCTTCTCCAAAACTAGAAGCAGCTAAACATAAAACCGTAAAATTCAAGATCACTTTAAAGGATGAAATGGAGACTTCGTTGGTGGTCCAGTGGTTAAGACCTTCCTACAAGGAAGATCCAGTGGTCCACCTTCCCTGGAGATGGTCCTACAAGCTCTGGAGTCCTCATGCTACAATTAGAGAGAAGCCCGAACAATGCAATAAAAAGTTCCCACATGACACAGTGAAGTTCCCACGTGCTGTGACTAATACGCAATGCAGCCAAATAAATAAACACATAAAAATAAATAAATAAATAAATGATGTCACTTGCCATGCCCAGTCAGCTGTGGCCTGGCCTCTGTCCCTGAAGATCTCAGCCTGTGAAGATCCCCTCCTACCATATGCCACGTACAACCCCTCGGAAGAGACAAGAACCACAGCTTTGGGATGCCACTGGATCCATTGGGCTCACAAAGTAGACTGGCCTATTGAGATGAGAAATGATCTTTAAACATTAGAAATCCCCTTTAACCAACAGCAAAATAAGTAGTGACGTGAAAGAACAATAAGTATGTATAAAGCTTAGTGGTCAGTGTTCTAGCTGTGAAACTGACAGAAGCCTGAAAAACTTCAAAACATATTCCAATAATCTCCAGCCAGGGGGAGAAAAATAGCCTCTGGACACACTGATGCTTTCATAGTTTCCAAACATTGAGAGGTAGGATTTCCCTGTCGCTGTGTGGTGGTGAAGATTCTTGAGCCACTTGGTCAAATACAAGCTATGTGATAAAATTTTTTTAAAAATAGAAGAGGAAACTTGGTAATTTGAAATTTTCTCTCTTATCAGTTCTAGAAATTGGAGTTTGTGCCTGATTTTACCCTGTTGTTCACTGCCATTTTTGTTTTTTATTTATTTATTTTTTCATTTTTTTTTTTCACTGCCATTTTTAAAGGACTATGGACTCACATACACAGAGCTCTGAAAAGCCAGGACACAGACGTCTCAGCTAGAAACATAAGGGCTGTTGTTATAATAGATCGAAGAGTCCATCAGGTCTGAAAATTGATTTAAAAGAAAATTCTTAAAAGAATGAGAAATAAGCCATGAAGGTATCTTGTTAAAGAACATTAAACTAGCAACTGAAGTCCAGTCCTGTTACTAACTGCCTGGCTCTGGTCAAGGCAATCACTGTCCTGTGCCTCAATTTTCCAATCTAAAATGAGGGTCACATGTCCTGGAGCCCAGCTGTGCTCTAGCCAGTGATGAGGATTTGGACAGTCACTTTGCCTCCCTGAGTGTCGTTTTCCTTAACTTTAAAAGGAGAGGCTCTGGTGGAGAACCCTTAGGAGTTATTCTCATTTAGGTCCATGATGCCTTTAATAAAAGAAGAAAGTGGTGAAACGTGCAAACCTTTTCATAAGAAATGCCCAATATAGGTATGCCTGAAGATCTGATCATTTTTCCAATGTTTAAGTTAGTGTGAGAAATGATCTGGCTGCAATTTAATTTTTTCTAGGGTGTAGAGATCCATATTCACACAACAAAAGAAAATAAAATCTGGAAAAGACAGTCAGGTTTCTGTAAAGAGGTCAACAAGACTGAAGAAGTCCAGGATACATATACATTTGCCCAATTGATCTCCACCTTCTTGTGATGGAGGAAGTTCATCACATTGATCAGTGCTGCCATTCTTTTCTTCTTTTATGATATAAGGAAGCCCATGTTTGTTGGGGAGACATGTATACAGACATACAGTCACCCACAGACACAAAAAAAGACTCAGCTTTTGGCTTTGGGTGTGACTCAAATATTACATCATATACCTGGGAATTATATTAGAACACAGCTCAGTATGATTCAGTAATCTATTTGGTCTAATTTGTGACTAGAGTATTCTAGAATCTATGGTGTTATTTCTACACTGGTCTATAATAGATTGTTAAATCTTGTCCTGGCAAATTTCTCTAGGAGAAAAAAAAGTCAAAATAGTTCAGCCACTAAGAACTTAAATGGGAAAAAATGTTCCCAGGATGGCCTCAACATCTTGATTTCATGCTCCTGACTTTCCCATAAACACTGACTGCACATTCTTCCTCAGCTTCTTGGGTCAGTGGCGCTAAACCAGTGGCTGCCCCAGTTCAGGACACTCAAAATTTAAACCTACATGGGAATTTTCAGCTTACACTCCGACACATGTCCATACTCCCATTTATTATACATACTTGAATATAAGATGAATATAAGGCCACATTTAAGTCTTTTCAAAATCTCTGTTACATAGCACTTTCTCAGTTACTTTATTTTTAAAATAGAGTATTATTTGGGGAAGACATGTTAACCTGAAATGACCTCAACCAATGTTTCAGATATAAGTAAGAAAGAGGCCAAGCTATCAAACACAATTCTCCTAATAGTTCATCATTCCATAATTGCGAGCACTTGAAAGTTATCCTAAGTAACCCTTTTGAGATGGTTATGCTGTGATGATCACAACGAGGGCTTCAAGACAGTTTTTAAATCTTTTTCATGTTTTCTGAAAATGGCGTACTTTTCAGTGACAGCAGCAAAAGATAAGACACATAGAGCCGTGTCTCAATTCACCTGATCCAAAATAGAGAAAAACTGCATTAAAGTGGCTTTAGGAATGCTAAAAATGGAATTTGAGAAGTGACAGACCATCTAATGTGGTGGTCATCTTATACATGGGTATGTTCCAGAAAGTAACAGATGCTGAACTTGTATGTGATGAAGTACGATGGTTGACAAAAGGTAAGAAGAAATGATATGAAACTCAATCCTGAAATTCCAATCTGTTCTGGGTTCCTTGCGAGGAATTCTGTTTGTTTCATTGGATAAAATTTAGAGTTCACTTCAGCCTGAGCCAGAGGACTCCTCGTCACCTTTCCTGGACTAATGAAAGGAGCCTCTTCCAAAACTTTACCACTTAAAACTCAGAAGGCATTATACTGACATTTGGTACTGGCAGAGCAATTAGTTATATAATAGTAATTCTGAACACTGTGACTGTTTACTGGGCATTATGCAAAATGCTGTACATGCAATAATCACAGCAATTCATTATCTTCGCCTTAGAGATGAGGAAATCCAGTAACATGGGGGGCAGCTTGCATCACTCCGTTAAGTGGTAAATGATGCAGCTAGGATTTGAACCTCATTCTGTGAGGCTTCCCAGGTTATGAAGTGGTAAAGAATCCACCTGCCAAGGCAGGATACACAAGAGATACGGGTTCGATCCCTGGGTCAGAAAGATCCCCTGGAGGAGGAAATGGCAACCCACTACAGTATTCTTGCCTGAAAAATTCTGCGGACAGAGGAGCCTGGTGGGCTATAGTCTAAGGTGTCACATAGAGTTGGACATGACTGAGCACACACGAACACATAAACACAGTCTTACTACAGAGCCTGGACCTCTATGCAGGATGCTATTCCATTCCAACAAGTTGTGTGTGGGCTCAGTCACTCAGTCGTGTCCAACTCTTTGCAACCCTATGGACTATAGCCTGCCAGGCTCCTCTGTCCACAGGATTTTCCAAGCAAGAATGCTGGAGTGGGTTATCATTTCCTTCTCCAGGGGATCTTTCCAACCCAGGGAACAAACCCACGTCTTCTGTACCGCCTGCATAGGCAGGTGGAATCTTTACTATTGAGCCATCTGGGAAGCCCACCACTCCACAAGTTAAATAACAGAATCTACGAGAGTATAAATCTTTCCAGGGGCCCTTTCCACTAATCACAACACAATCCTAAGTACCTCTTTTCCAGCATCAGGCTATGGGAGAAACTAAATTAGTGATCTAAATAATTTTGGATTCTGAGTTCACCATTCTAGAACAAGTGGCTCAAAACTGACCTAGTGGCTTAATCCTATAGTGTCATCTTAGCCTTCATCCTTTGTGTATTCATATTTCTATCTCTGAGTAGAAATTATGACTCCTAAAGTAGAAATTTATAACTCTCACATTTTTTAATTGAAGTATAATTGAATTACAATGTTGTGTTAATTACTGTTGTACAGCAAAGTGACTCTGTTAAACATATATATGTATGTATATTCTTTTTCATATTCTTTTCCATTATGGTTTATCAGAGGATATTGAATATATTTCCTTATGCTATACAGTAGGACCTTGTTGTTTATCCATTCTATATATAATAGTTTGCATCTGTTAACCCCAAACTCCCAATCCAACCCTCTCCCACTACTTTCCCCCTTGGCAATCACCAGTCTATTCTCTATGTCCCTGATTCTGTTTCTGTTTCATAGATAGGTTCATTTGTGTATGACTCCAATATTGTTGAAACTCTTCCTTGCTCTAACAAAACTCTCCTCTTTCTTGATTCTCCCCTAGCCTTGATGGCCCTTCCTCTGTTCCTTCACTATTCTTCCATCTCCTTGCTAAGTATTGATGTTTCTTTTACCTCTTTCTCCCAAGTAACCTTTTTCCTGTAGTCATGTATGGATGTGAGAGTTGTACTATAAAGACAGCTGAGTGCCGAAGAATTGATGCTTTTGAACAGTGGTGTTGGAGAAGACTCTTGAGAGTCCCTTGGACTGCAAGGAGATCCAACCAGTCCATCCTAAAGGAGAGATCAGTCCTGGGTGTTCATTGAAAGGACTGATGTTGAAGCTGAAACTCCAATACTTTGGCCACCTGATGCGAAGAGCTGACTCATTTGAAAAGACCCTGATGCTGGGAAAGATTGAGGGAAGAGGAGAAGGAGATGGTTGGATGGCATCACCGACTCAATGGACATGAGTTTGGGTAAACTCCAGGAGTTGGTGATGGACAGTGAGGCCTGGCATACTGCGGTTCATGGGGTCACAAAGAGTTGGACACAACTGAGCGACTGAACTGAACCCAGGTAGTCTCATCTATTTTCAAGGCTTTGTTGGACTCCCAACTTTATATTGTTTTAATTTCTTCTAAATTTCAAAATTATAGTTCCAGCTGTTCACTGGACATGTCCACTTGCAACTCAAACTCAACATATCCCCATGGAAGCTCACTTCCTTCTCTTCATCTACTGCCAACCTTGCTCTCAAATCTGACCCTTTTGTTAAAGTCCTGAATTCCTTTAATGGCATCACTGCCTAACCAATTACATGAAATTTAAGCCTTGAATCCATCTTGGACTCTTTCTTATTTCTCACAGTCTCCCCTTACTATTATCCCTAATGCACACACCTATTGGATCATCAGATTCTTCCAATTTCACCTTCTAAATGTCTCTGTGATGTGTTTCCTCTTTGCTGTTCCATGACCATGAAGAAAACCCTCATCAAGTCTCATTTGCATTATTTCAATGGCCATTTGTTTGCCTCTCCTAGCTCAATTCCATCCTTTAAGCCCTTAAATGAGTGACCTTTCCCACGTCCACTCTTCTTAGAAACCACCTGCAACCTCGTGACCATGCTTTGGAAAATCAAGTGTTCCTTACTTGCTGCAAATTATAAATCCTTCCTTCTCTGGAAAAAAAAAACAAAAACCTTCTGCAACCCTTCTTTGCCACAGGGCACTAACCTGACTGCATATCGTGATCCTGGCATGTGAGGCTCTTCACCACCAGATTCTTGGCTACATTTCTAGTGGCATTCCTACCTCGCTTCTCCAGTCACACCTCCTCAAGGGAACTATGATGCGGACCACTGGAGCTACAGCCACATTCACACCAACTTTGAGCTCCTGGGGGGAATCTTTATCTTTCTTAATGATCTCTAAGCATCCAAGTTCACTACACTTGCACTGTTTTTTAACTACATTAAAAAAATGTAGTTCTAGGCATTTTAAGGTTCTTCACAATAACATCTCTTCCTTTCAACAGCCCTGCAAGGTTACACAGCACTGTTGCCTCCATTTAACAGGCAAAGAGCTGACTCCAGGCAGCTGAGGTGCCTGAATGGTTACTAATAAGGAACTAGTAAACAAAGCAGTCAAAAATTTAAAGTCAGGTCAGACTGACTCTAAAACATGTGCTTTAACTGAAACCAACTCTGATTATATCTAACACTATAATTTCACCTGCAAGGTAGCACCCAGGAAGCAATGTTCTTGCTTTAGGTTCTCAGAGGTGCACAGAGGCGGGTCACTTTGGGAGATGGCAAGCACCATACTTTCAGTCCAACTCCCACAAGATCCCAGCATCCCATAAATGGAAAAGCATGTATGCTCTGAAAGTGAAGGTGAAATTGCTCAGTTGTGTCCCACTCTTTGCAACCCCATGGACTGTAGTCTACCAGGTTCCTCTATCCATAGGATTTTCCAGGCAAGAATACTGGAGTGGGTTGCCATTTCCTTCTCCAGGAGATCTTCCCAACCCAGGGATTGAACCCGGGTCTCCCACATTGTAGGCAGACGCTTTACCGTCTGAGCCACCGTGTGCTCTAGCCTAACACAAACTTTTCACACTCTTGTTGAACCCCAAATGAAGCCCTTTGAGGAGGCAGCCTAACATTTTTAAACGGCCTGTCTTTTAAAAAGGGGAAAGTCTGGAAATGAGCCTAAACACTGCTTCTGACTTAACAATTCATTAAGTCCTTCTGACTTACTGGACACTCTGAGCTTCTCCATCCTTGAGGAGTTAGAGTCTAAACTCTGTCCTTCTGACTCTAATTTCATGAAACAATTGATGTTGTTGTTGGTCAGTCACTAAGTCGTGTCCAACTCTTTTCAGACCCTTAGCCCGGCAGGTTCCTCTGTCCATGGGATGTCCCAGGCAAGAATACTGGAATGGGTTGCCATTTCCTTCTCCAGGCGATCTTCCCAGACCAGGGATAGAACTTATGGCTCCTGAATTGCAGGCAGGTTCTTCACCACTGAGCTACAGGAGGAGCACAAAACAACTGATATCTCCCTACATATTTGTTTCTTTTATCTAATGCTAACACACACACACATACACTCAACTATAGCCAAAAGGGAAACTGCGTCAACAATTACTATGTAAAACATATGTACCTGTTCCATTATTACTTTTATAATGGTCCCCAAAGCTCCAGTCTAAGAACCCACAGATCAAATTTCAGCTGTGTCTCTGCCAGTAGCTGCTTCTGTAGCGTTACACAAATCCATTTCCATATTTTCATTTATTAAGTCAGGGGATTCTAAGAGTTGATCCATAAGCAGTCTCTCTGAATTCTGATACTCAAAGACTATTCTTACTTTTAGGATATTTCTCATTAGGTAAAAGCTATTTATTCTAAGGGAATCTAACCTACATGTCATTTTCATAACTGATTTTTAAATGGTAACCACGGATGATGACCTGGAAGTTAATTTCAAGATTATCTTAGACAAAAAAGACTGAATCAAATGCATTCAAATACATGCTGAAACATTTGTGCCGTTCAAGTACAATTCAGGTTAGCATCACCCAGACTGTGAAGTAATACATGGAGTATCTAAGATAATTCCATGTACCCATGAACTTGACCTCATGTTCACACATGTTCACATGTGTGAAAATGGATATTGGATGTACTGAGATAATTCTCAAAGTGCCATCAGATACAAGAAGCAAAAATAAACCCCAAAATTTGAGGTAATTAGGCAAATATCATTGGTAAAATTCAGTGACTACTAACTAAAACTTAAAAAAAAACACCCGTTATGTGTTGTCATGGCTGATGCATGCATACAGTATACCGTTGCTAGGTGCCCAGGAAGTTTTGTTTATAGGAGTTGAACTTCTCACGACGTGACAGCCACTGGGTACCCTAGATAAGATCAAATGGTCTGTGACATAGGTGCCCAATAAATGCCTGTTGAATAAATATTATGTGAAAATACTATAAAAAGTAACACTATGCAAAAGGAAAAGCATTGTTAGACTCTTAAGGCTCATTTTCCATCCCAAAGAAACGGGAATTCCAGAGGGATGAGGTGCCTTTTCAACCTTCATGGGGTTCAAGGTCACAGAAAATATTCCCACCAAAATTCCATCAATAAAAACACACTGTGGGAAAAGAATTTATATACCCACGTGTTACTGATTAAACCAGAGCCCCTTGATCAAAAATAAATAAATATATAAACACTCAAGAAGGCATGTTTTTAAAGGGAAGAAAACCCTGGTTTGGCACAATCCATTGGCTTCACATTTTAAAATCAGACAGCTTTACATAGTATTGGTAAATAGTATATAATACTATTGTGAAGCACCCTCTGGAGGAGCCCCACAGGGCGGAGGAGGAGGGCGCTCCGAGGCGGTTCTTGCAAAGCGGGGCGCCTCGGAGGTGCGTGCAGCCATCACGGTCTGCAGGGCAAGGCCAGTTCCCGGCCCAGGGCTGCGCTGTTTCTTCCGGGAAGGGACTCACCTGGCGTCCTGGAGTTGGCCCGGGCTGCAGGCAGGAGCAAGAGGCAGAGGCAGCCGCTGAGCCAGAGCGCAGGCATGGCCAGGCCGGGCCGCGCCGTCCGCCGCTGCAGGGGAGCTGCCCGGCGCCTCGCCGCTGGGAGCTTTTCACTCTGCGCTCCGCTGTGCCTTCCTTTTCCTTGATCAGGTGGTTTTATCGACTCTTCTACCTGACTCAGTCCTGACAGGAAGAGAGCCTGTGTTTCAGGGTGTGACTCACCTGTGAATAAGGAGGACCCAGCCCTCGGGAGGCAGACAAACACACGGCACACTCGGAGCTGTAAAAGCGCTCACCCCGGCTGCCGGGCCCCCCCTCGCCGCAAGGAGGGCGCACACCTGGCCTAGGCCGAGGGCGTGGTGCAGAGGCTGCGGCCAGTGATCTTGCGGGAGGAATGTGCCAGGTCCCCCAGAGCCCTCCTTCTCTCCCAGGGTGGTCCAGAGCAGCACGGGGAGGTAGCTAGCAGCCCGCCCCCTCCTCCAACTGGGAGGCCCAGTCTCCTGTGCTGCAAACTCAAATAAGTCAGCAGCTCTGATCAGCTCTGGCCTAAAAGTCAACAAGGAAAACAGGCCAGTCCAACAGTCACAACAAGGTCCCCTCACCCTCTGGCCTAGGCTCAATCTCTCCCTACCCCAGCCTACCCACTCTGCTGACACCTCATTCCTTCCCTCACCATCACCTGGCTGGACCAGGGTTCCTCTCCTGGGTCCCCAGAACATCCTGATCACTAAGTCATCTGTTGACTGGTGGGCCTTCCTTATGAAGGCTAAGTACCGCTTTGTATTCGTAACAATTGGTATAGTATCTAGCACATAGTTGGTGCTCAGTAGATGTTCTGTTGGATTGAATAAGAGGATCCAGATTTCATATGCCTTTTACGTCATACAACATATTTCTTGTGCCACTCTCAATAGGCCCTTTAGAAAATGTTTGTTGAGTCCAACTTTGAGTATCACCCAAGTTCAATGTCCTAGGTGAGTGAGTGGTGTCTAGAAACAGCAAGTGGTATATCTTACATTGTCACTTTCCCCAGGGAGGCTGAGGTCCATAATTCAAGGAGTTGGCTGTCAAGGAGAAGGCGTTGGTTCCTACTAGAGATTTAAATTGTCAGAGGTAAATAGATAGATAGTTCTGTAGATGATTAACAACATAGATAGTTCGATAAATGATTAACAATGTAAGGCAACTAATAATGCAAGAGTGTATCAAAGGGTGTGAGGATTTTCAGTTTATGGTAATCAAGACCAGAGTGGGCTACCTGGATGGCTAGGGGTGAGTTTGTGCAGACCATGGAGTATAAACCAGGCGTTCATGGATACCTGAATACAGCACCAAGGAACCATAGGAGCGAGGCAGATTACTGCACCTGCTCTAAAATCTCTAGCAACAAAAAATGAGGACTAGAAATGAAGCTCCAATTTTCTTATCCCAAGTTTGATTTTCTTTTACTCTGTCCAGGATTCAAAGAAAAAAATAATGTATAAAGATTCTTCTCTCCCCAAACTCATTGTATCTGATCACTGTTAAAGTTTCAGGTCACAGAGATCAGGTATCTAGAATTTTCCCTTCTAGTTTTTGGTACATTGTAGCAGCTGAAATCATGTCCCTGAATTGTCTATTCCCTGTGCATCTATTCATCAGTGATAGGTAATGCTCTGCAGGAACAAGGAGCAGAGCCCTGCAAAATAAACTCCTGAAGGTAATTTCATTTTAGTACAGATTACTGTAGTTTATTATATCTCAGAAGTTCATAATATCTCAGGAGAAGATATTTCCACCTACCATAATTTTTAGATAGTAATAATAATAACTAACAAAAATACAGTACCTGTTTGTCATCACTGCTGTAAATGCTTTATACATAACCCTTCAGTCTTCAAAACAATGCTACAAAACAGATGGATTATTAATTTCCCCTTTCACAGATGAGAAAACAGAGGCATGGAAAGATCAAGTAACATGCCCAAAGTCCCATTGCTTATAAATGGCAAAACCAAGATTCAAAGTCAGGCAATCTAGTTCCAAGTCCACAACCCTTTGTTAGACCAGATTAAAAAGCATCATAAAAAAAGACAAGTTCACAATATTGAATGAATTCAATGTGCAGGCCATAGTGATTTATCAACATCTCCATTATAAACCAACCAGACTGTGGACTCTTGGCCCACATCAGTAAAGCCAAGTCACAATGAACTCTGAACAAATACTTCTGATTTTCCTAACATGTTAGCTCTGAAAGGACCCCAGGGGTCACCTGGACCTGGGGTAGAAAATGGGCAGCAGGCTCCTGGGTACCAGGCCAATAGTAGCCTCTTGGATGTGAACAGAATACTGCACTGTTTCTCAGTTTCTCCCTCTTCTCTTTGCCTTATTCTGGGTCTCCTCATACGTCTAAACAATCAGTCTGCTCTGGCTTTATTTCATTCATATCTTGCTCAGGGACCATACCAACTCCCTTTGCCAATTTGAATATTTCTGTAATACATTGTTGCAGTTCAGAGTGTGCTAGAGGTCAAAGGTCAAGGCTCTGGCACCAGTAGATTCCCAGGGCCAAATCTTGGCTGCTTCATCTAGGCAGGTTACTTAGTTTTCTCTAAGTCTCCATTTTTTCACTTTTGTAAAATGGCAATAATAATAGAATACTTACCTAGTATGTTTGTTGGGAAAATTGAGTTAATCACAGATATGGGCTTCCCAGGTTACTCTATTGGTAAACAATCCACCTGCCAATGCAGGAGATATAGTAGAAGTGTGGGTGGTTTTGATCTCTGGTTGGGGAAGATCCCCTGGAGAAGGAAATGGCAACCCACTCCAATATTCTTGCCTGGAGAATCCCATGGACAGAGCAGCCTGGTGGTCTACAGTCCATAGGGTCTCAAAGAGTCAGACAAGACTGAAGTGAGGGATTACAATCATCTATATAGTGCTTAGTGCAGTACCAGGCACGTAATATGCACTACACAAGTAAGCCATGATAATAATAATAATTGTTGTTGTCGCTATTATTGCCACTAGGCTCCATCAGCTTTTCCTTGTTATAATTAGTCACAAATAACACATGAGGAGACGTCCCTGGTGGTCTGGGCTCCCCTGCTGGTTCAGACAGTAAAGAATCTGCCTGCAGTGCAGGAGACCTGGGTTCAATCCCTGAGTCGGGAAGATCCCCTGGTGAAGGGCATGTCAACCACTCCAGTATTCTTGCCTAGAGAATCCCATGGACAGAGGAGCCTGGCGGGCTACAGTCCAGGAGGTCACACAGAGTCAGACACGACTGAGCGACTAAGCATACACACCATGGCGGTCCAGTGGTTGAATTCTCCTTCCAGTGCAGGGGGTGTGGGTTGGATCCTGGGTTAGGCAGATAAGATCCCACATGACTTGAGGCCAACAAAACATAAAACAAAAGCAGTGTGGTAACAAATTCAATAAAGACTTTAAAAATGGTCCACATTAAAAAAAAAATCTTAAATAATATATGAGAAAGGTAGGAGGGTTTCTTTTGTTTGTTTTTTGCTTTAATCCTTCTACTAGTTGATTATTCCATCATAATTTTAAACTTCTGTGAAATGCTTGGTGTAATCCAGGTTCATGTTCTGATTACACTTACTTGGAAGTTGTTAATTAATTTGTATTTTTGCTGCATTATCTGGAAATCTCCTTCACATTCAGATTCACCTGGCTAATGTTTCAAAAATTTTGCATTTGAATATATATCCTTATGATTAACTTCAATTAACATGTGTTTTTCAAAAAAGTAACGAAAATCTATTTGCTTTTCCATGTGACCCAAATGAATATTTTCTCAACTTCAGACAATAAACAGAAAGGAAATTTTATGTTGTGTATATTTTTACACAAAAATGTAAAAAAATAATCTTGATACTACTCAGCAATAAAACGGGATGATCTACTGATCCTTAGGAACATGAATAAATTTCAAAGCATTGTTGTAAGTGAAAGAAGCCAGGCACAAAAGACCAGGTTCTATATGATTCCATCTATGTGAAATTCTAGAAAAAGTAAAACTACACTAAAAGAAAACAGATCAGTAGTTACCAGTAGGGGTAGGGAATTGACTGCAATGGTGTGTAAGGATAATTTTGGGGGATGTAAGACATATTCAGAAATATGAGTGGTCAAAAGTAATCAAACACTTAAAACAGGTAAATTTGATCATATGTAAACTATTCCTCAATAAAACTAGTACTAAAAAATAAGAGAAAAATCTCAAAAAAAGTTATTTGATAATTAAAATGAGTGAGTGCATGCTAAATCACTTCATTTATATCTGACTCATTGCGACCGTGTGGACTGCCAGGCTCCTCTGCCCATGGGTTTCTCCAGGCAAGAATACTGGAATGGGTTGCCGTGCCCTCCTCCAGGGGATCTTCCTGACCCAGGGACTGAACCCCTGTCTCTGCATTGGCAGGTGGGTTCTTTACCACTAGCACCACCTGGGAAGCCCAGTTAAAATGATACTTTAATTAAAATATGCAAACTTAAACCCATAACTAGAAACATACCAGCATCTGCATAAATAGTGACAAAGCCAGAGCACAGAGTTCAGCCCTGACATTCTGCTGTTTCTGATACTCTCCAAGGAGCTTCAAGTGGAAGGCATCTCAGGCCTTCAGGCCCATATACCACCCAAGAATTGCAGGGATATCCCTCTTCTGGTTGTTGTTGTTATTATTAATTTATTTTACTAAAGTGTAGTTGATTTAGGAGTTTCTTTTCTGGAGATCTGTTTCAGCAGTTGACAAAAGCTAAGAGATGCCTTTCTGAAACGTTTGCTTAGGACCATGAATGTCAAACCTGTCTTGGACTTTTGTCCTAGGAAATTAGCCCTCGAATTTTCCTCTTTTCATTTCTAAAGTTGTCGCATTCATCTAGAGTGGAACCCCTGTATCAGTGGGGATAAAGTTTTGTGCAGAAGTTCTCTGATCAGAGATGGAAAGGTACTGGCACATTCCCACAGGGCGTGGCCAGCAAGGCTGAAGCCTTGGAAGTCCCCTTTGTCCATTGTTTCTTTTGCAACTCTGTCATAGGCCTGGAGACCTTTTTTTTTTTTTTTTTTTTTTTGTTACAATGCTGTGTAAATCAGTTTACAAAACTGTCATCTCTCCACCCCAACCTCCCAAATAGAACTGCAGATGACATGTTGATTTTCTGCCATGAGTTCCATCGTTACCTTAGTTAACTTTCAGAAGGAATGTCTGGCATGTCACCCGATTTCAAACTCACTTATGATAAAAACTGGAGCACTGGTTGTTAACATGCCAGCAACAGACAGGGTTGCTGGGCTCAGTTCTAAGCCTATAATCTGCCGCAGATAGTTCTAGTTACGTCATCATTTGCATAAAAATTTTAAAGGAAAAATATTGCAATCAGGTGGAAAAAATCCCAACAACTCCCCTTTGTTCTTAATTGGTAAAGGAAAATGTCCATAAATGGAAATGGTTCGCTGTTTCCTGGATCAGCTGGGTAGATTCTCTGAGTCTGGCCTGACTCCAGGAGAACATTGTTCTCTGAAGCAAGCACCCAGGCTGAAGTGGCAACCTGCTTCTTACACAGAAATGTATATGGTGTTCCCACAGCTAGTTTTTAGGAAGCAGTAGAAGCCAGACCAGAGTTCAAGTAATACCTTTTACCTTTTTTAAATTGAAGTATAGTTGATTTACAATGTTGTGTTATCTTTGGGTGTATAGCAAAGTGACTCAACTATACAAACATATATATTCTGTTTTAGATTCTTTTTCATTGTATGTTATTACATGATATTGAATACAATTCTCTGTGCTATACAGGAGGTCCTTGTTGTTTATCTGTTTTGTGTAGTAGTGTGTGTCTATTAATCCCAAACTCCTAATTTCTCTCTCCCTTCCCCACCTTTAGCTGTTTAAAGAGAAGCTGGTGATGGTTTAGTTGCTAAGTCGTGTCTGACTCTTGCAACCCCATGGACTGTAGCCTGCCAGGCTCCTCTGTCCATGAGACTTACCAGGGAAGAATACTGGAGTGGGTTGCTATTTCCTTCTCCAGGGGATCTTCCCGACCCAGGGACTGAACTCAGGTCTCCTGCATTGCAGTCGGATTTTTTACCGACTGGGCTACTAGGGAACCCTTTTAAGGAGAGATGATCCTTTTTTCTGTGGCTGGCTGGTGATGCACTTGGGACCAGGGAAGTGATAGGAAATCAAGAGCTGATCCCAAAGAGCAAATTCACTTGTATTTTTTTTGATATAGTTATCACAGGCAGAAATATTCATATCAATCATTTGTTTAACCAATACAAAAAGTGGACAGGACTGAGGAGAAGGACACGTGCTAAAAAAAAAAAAAAAAGACAAAAAAGAAAGAAAAAATACAAGCAAAGGTGAAAGATTCTGTGAGGGAACTCTAGTAGATTCAGAGGGTGGTGACAGCGCTTGTGTTGTGGATGAAATTTGGTCATCTACTCAGGCGTGAAGTATCCGTTAGTATTAACATATTAAATGCCACCCTCGATTCCTCACTCGTGCTTGTATGTGGAGTGAGTGAGAGAGAAGGGGCCCCCTGCACTGACTTTCTCCCTGGAATGCCTTGATGGGGGTTAGGGCTGCAGGCATGACAAGAGAAGCCCAAAGAGGCGGGTGGCCACATTGGATCAGAGGTCCTCACTCTTGCCTTGTGGAAGCAAAAAGCAAGTTCAAGAAACAATGTTTCTAAATGTGCCTCTTAATTTCAATCTAGAACTCCCCACCTTTAATAATTTAAATTGTGAAGTCTGAAAAACCCAATAGCGTTTAGAATCTAATCCTCCACCTTTAGTTAGGACATTTTGGATGCATTTTAAACATTTAATAAGAACTTTGATCACTACAATACTGACGGCAAAGCTGTACTGAATATTCTGCATGCGCCCAGCTCGGTGCTGGGAGCATTGCAGGGATGCTGGAATTCTTTCCTCACCACTGCCCTCTGAAGCAGGTGCTATTATTATCCTCAACTTGAGGTTATCCAGACTCCCTTACAAATCCATGCCAATGCCTCACTCTAGAGTTATTATTCAATGACAGTGTGAAAACAAATTAAGCCTCTCACTTGGATAAACACGTCCTTCTCCAGTTAAAAAAAAAAAACCAAAACGCTGAGTTGAAGCTTCAAATAAAAAATGAAATGTCTAATCTTTTTATTTATTTTCACTTTTGCTGAGGGAATGTTTTCCCAGTTTTACTGAGATAGAATTGACAGCACTGTATAAGTCTGAGGGGTACAGCATGATGTTTTAACTTACATACACCATTGAAATGACGACCACAATGAGTTTAGTGAACATCCATCATCATGTACAGATGCAAAATTAAAGAAATAGAACAAACTTTTTTTCTTCTTTGTGGTGAGAACTCTTAGGATTTATTCTCTTAACAGCTTTCATACATAACACACAGCAGAGTTAATCATATTTAGATGTTGTACACTATATCCCTAGTACCTATCTATCTTACTACTGGGAGTTTGTGCATCTTCACTGCCTTCATCCAATTCATCCTCCCCTCAACCTCTGCCTCTGGTAACCACAAATCTGATCTTTTTTCCTGTGAGTTTGTTTATTTGTGAATGCGTACAGTCACTCAGTTGTGTCCAACTCTTTGCGACCCCGTGGACTGCAGCCTCCCAGCCTCTTCTGTACGTGGGATTTTCCCAGCAAGAATATGGGATTTTCCTGGCTAGAACATGGGAGTGGGTTGCCATTTCCTACTCCAGGGGGTCTTCCTGACCCAGGAATTGAACCCAAGTCTCTTTAGCTCCTGGATTGGCAGGCAGATTCTTTACCCCTGAGACTCCATGAAAGCCCTATAATTGACCTACTAAATACCTAGTCTTTATAAACTATACTATATTCCAGAGATTCCCCTCCTGTAGATCAGCAATAAAGGTTTGCTGATACATTTTCCTTTTCACATTGAGGTTACCCAGTTTCCCTCACATTACACATTACCTTTTGTAACTCTTCAGTGTGGAATGACTTCGAATTCTTAGGCAAAATCCTTTTGTATCTTCCAGTCGGGTCTTGATGGTCTTCTCTTGGCCTGATACCTTAATCCAGGTATAAGAGCTCTTTGTTAAATAACTCAACTCTTGAACTCTTTAGGATAATTGGAAATTAGTTTCAGCATGGTGTAGTGAATCTGAACAGTCTGAAAGAGTTCCAGAATTTAGTAGCTGTCTCCCTGGGTTCAACTTTCCTAGGGTCTGGTTACACAGAAATCCCCAAACATTCCTGGGTGGTTCTTTAGCAGGAAGCTTGAAGATTGGATTAGACTTTGGTTAAAAGGTAAAACTGTGAGATCACTGCAATTATGGAAAGAGCTACAAATAATCACAGAAAAATCTAGAGACATTCCTCACTAAGCTAAAAATTTCTCACAGCCTCAATGTGTCTACTTAGGTTAAATGGAAGAATTAACACAGTGATTCAGACAACTTAAACCAAAAAACCAAAATCACACACTTATCCCAACTATCTGGCTCTTTTAGGTGAATATATTTCAGGTCTGAATTATTTGAATAATTGTTTCAATGTCTTACCTTTTACTGCAGGAAGACCCAACAAAGCAAGATATAATTGCTTTATCAAAGCTGCCTTTGTTATTTTCTTATCTCAGTTCAGTTCAGTTCAGTTGCTCAGTCATGTCTGACTCTTTGCGACCCCATGAATCGCAGCACACCAGGCCTCACTGTCCATCACCAACTCCTGGAGTTTACCCAAACTCTTGTCCATTGAGTGGGTGATGCCATCCAGCCATCTCATCCTCTGTCATCCCCTTCTCCCCCTGCCCCTAATCTCTCCCAGTATTAGGGTCTTTTCCAGTGAGTCAACTCTTCGCATGAGGTGGCCAAACTATTGGAGTTTCAGCTTCAGCATCATTCCTTCCAATGAACACCCAGGACTGATCTCCTTTAGGATGGACTGGTTGGATCTCCTTATAGTCCAAGGAACTCTCAAGAGTCTTCTCCAACACCATAATTCAAAAGCATCAATTCTTCGGTGCTCAGATTTCTTCATAGTCCAACTCTCACATCCATACATGACCACTGGAAAAACCATAGCCTTGACTAGACGGACCTTTGTTGGCAAAGTAATGTCTCTGCTTTTTAATATGCTGTCTAGGTTGGTCATAACTTTCCTTCCAAGGAGCAAGCATCTTTTAATTTCATGGCTGCAATCACCATCTGCAGTGATTTTGGAGCCCCAAAAAATAAAGTCTGATTCTGTTTCCACTGTTTCCCCATCTATTTCCCATGAAGTGATGGGACCAGATGCCATGATCTTAGTTTTCTGAATGTTGAGCTTTAAGCCAACTTTTTCACTCTCCTCTTTCACTTTCATCAAGAGGCTTTTTAGTTCCTCTTCACTCTCTGCCATAAGGGTGGTGTCATCTGCATATCTGAGGTTATTGACATTTCTCCCAGCAATCTTAATTCCAGCTTGTGCTTCTTCCAGCCTAGCATTTCTCATGATGTTCTCTGCATATAAGTTAAATAAGCAGGGTGACAATATACAGCCTTGACGTACTCCTTTTCCTATTTGGAACCAGTCTGTTGTTCCATGTCCAGTTCTAACTGTTGCTTCCTGACCTGCATACAGGTTTCTCAAGAGGCAGGTCAGGTGGTCTGGTATGCCCATCTGTTTCAGAGTTTTCCACAGTTTATTGTGATCCACACAGTCAAAGGCTTTGGCATAGTCAATAAAGCAGAAGTAGATGTTTTTCTGGAACTCTCTTGCTTTTTCGATGATCCAGCAGATGTCAGCAATTTGATCTCTGGTTCCTCTGCCTTTTCTAAAGCCAGCTTGAGCATCTGGAAGTTCACGGTTCATGTATTGCTGAAGTCTGGCTTGGAGAATTTTGAGCATTACTTTACTAGCGTGTGATGTGAGTGCAGTTTCTTATCTCAGGGTCTTCTATTAAGTTAGCCCTGGAAAATAAGTCAGAAAGTCATGGTAAAAACAGCATATGGCTACTTGGTTTTGCAGCAGACTTGTTTATATGAAATTGAATATATTTTACATGTCTCAGTAAATTTAAAATGGATTATAGTTATGCTAAAAATTCTACACACACACACAGATAGGTATTACTTGAGCTCTGTGCTGTGCTAAGTCGCTTCAGGCATGTCCAGCTCTTTGTGACCCCATGGACTGTAGCCTGCCAGGCTCCTCTGTCCACGGGATTCTCCAGCCAAGAATACTGGAGTGGGTTGCCATGCTCTCTTCCCGAAAAATCTTTGGAGTAAAATGTGTGGGCTTTTATTTTGTGTTCAGGTTTTAGTCTTGCATTTGATATTTCTAAGAAAAGGGCAATTTCAAACCTCCTACCCTCAGGGCCTGACAGAAAACCCATCTTTGAGGTAACGGTCCTAATATTATCTACATTCTACTCTTTCTTGCTAAAATTTTCCGAAGAATTTTTACTAACTTCATAAATAAGTTACATTAATAAAAATTAATTTAATGAACTTCCTTTTAGAATCAGATCAGAACTGATTGTCTAACCGGTCAACCACAAAGTTGACTTTCCTTCCAGAACACAGACAGAGCCAAGAATGATAACACATAAAATGCCATGCTGATTCAGGTCACCATCCCCTCACACAGAGCTAGGTTGGACCTCACCAGAGCACCAGTGGATGTTTTGGGAGTGGGTTGCCTCCATAATACTAACCTTAAATATTTAGGAAAACAGTCCAAATTTTCCTAAAATTTATTTATTAGCATGCTATGGAATTACCATCTGTAAATTTAATCAACTCTCTCTTTTAAATATCTGCATTTTCTAGAAGTTTCTGATCTGCCATATAAAATCAACCTTCTTTTATTTTATTAAAGGGATCTCTCAACTGTTCCTAGCTTTAGGATTTGCTAAACAGGAGTCATTTCTCAATCCCTAATGACTTTATTAGCTTTATCTACACATTCTTTGCTTTTCTGGATGAAAAATCCCATTTTTAGGCTCATGTAGTAAGCTTCCCTAGTGATGCTTTTGGTTGCTTTATTAAGGATATTTTCAAGCTTTCCCATGGATGTATTGACAAAGAGAGACCAGATTGTAAAAGCATCTTACATTTGGATGCATCACAGCTTGCAAAACTGGCAGTATAACAGTTTTGGCTGAAGAGCCCCTTGGGGGTCACCTTGTATGGTTATGGCTCATACACCAGCATCTGGCAAAGGAAGTGTGCAGGGGTCGGGAAGGAGTACAATACTACAATCCAGCACAGAGCCTCGCTTGCCAAACCACATGCCCTGGCACAGGCCTGCATCCAGCCAAAGGAAGGAGAACTTTCTCTTCTCGGTCTGCCCAGAGGGGTTCCTTTTAGCCAAAAGCAAAAAATGGGAAGCAAAGGATTAGTCCACATGATTTCTTGATTTTGTCTTAGATATGAAGCTGAATTCAGAGACCATCATTTAGTTCATCTGATGTGCATTATTTTCCATTAAATACAATAATCAACACAAGTTTTCATTGAATTTCACACTTCACCTTTCTGCTCACTCCAGTTCCTGTGAGCTTTCCCCCAAAAGCTTCTTCTGTCTCCATTGATTTGATAGTTAGCACCAAACTTCAGCAAAATACCACCTGGAAGAGTAAACCATGTATTATGTCTTCCAGGTAACTTACAATCATTTTAGAAAACATTGCTGACCACACCAATCTTTGGAGGATACTGCTCTTAGCACATTTTCTTTCATCTGAAAAGCTGCCTATTTTTATCTCTAAGAAAGTTCCTCATGTATAACAAAATATTGCCTCTGGTTCCAGAGTAAGGAAAATTTTAAAATAATTTCTGGTGTGGAATTTTAGTAATATTTCTGAACATCCAAACAAACAACTGTTGTTTCTATAACTGTTGTTTCTATCTTGTCTTGAAATTTGTCTGTGTTCCCAAAGAGCCACTCCAGTGTGATAAGATACCTTTTCCCCAGAATCCATGTTTCCTTTTCCAGAGTGAGTTGTTCACCTACTTTTATTAAAGATTTCATCAGCCTGACTCCTCTCTTTGCACTTTCTAAGGTAGCGCTGTTCTGCAGAGATAGAAACGTGGAAATTTCTGCAGAGACAGAAATATGCTATACGTGAGTTTCCTAACGAGGTAGCCACTCACCACACCTATCTATTGAGCCTTTTACATGTGACTAGTGCAAATGAGGTTCTTTTATTTTTTCACTTATTTAATTTTATTTAAATAGCCACATGTGGCAAGTGGCTACTATATTGCCTACTTAGCACAGGTCCAAGACCTTCTCTGGTAACCTTTTAAAAAATGGATGTCTCACTAAGGACCTCCTTCACAGTGGTCACTTCTCTCTAAGTGCTATATCTTGTGGCCAGTATTTCCAGAATTTGAGTTCTTGCAAAATTAGGGAGTGGACACAATCAGTTCTGATGAAAAGAAAAAAAAAAAAAAACTTCTTTGAAAGAAAGCCTTTAGTAATTTGTTGTTTGACTATTAAAATTTTACCCAGAAGAAATTTTGTCCTATGTGTTATTAAACTTCTCTAACCCTACATTTCTACTGGCAGCTATCACTTTTATATTAATAAAATCCTATAAACTAGATGGTCTTCCCTGATGGCTCAGATGGTAAAGAATCTTCCTGCAATGCTGGAGATGCAACAAGAGACAGTTTCAATCTCTGGGTCAAGAAGATCCCCTGGAGAAGGGAATGGCCACCCACTCCAGTATTCTTGTCTGGAGAATCCCATGGACAGAGGAACCTAGTGGGCTATAGTCCATGGAGTCACAAAGAGTTGGACATGACTGAGTGAATGACACTTTCAAACTAGATGCCTGAATGTGGGCTGTAAGTTTCATGCTCCTTTAGTTTTACCTTCTTGAGTCTAAAATTTGGAGAATTGCACATATTTTTGTTTTCACAACTGTAAAGTAAGGTATTCACATTGCTATTTTTGAAGGATGCTCTATGGAAAATGAAATAATAGCATGTGTAAAATTCCCCAAAAATGTATTTTGAATTTCTTTCTAGAGCACTTTTGAAAACAGGTGTTGTCATCATCTACAAATGGAATTTACCTACAAAAACTGTCACCACAATGCAGATTTTAATTTTATGATTTGATTTTTTTAAAGAAAAAAATATGATGTAAGAATAATGAAAGAAATGCTTATAATCTGTCTTTTTCAGTGATCCTAAGTTAGATTTTTCATATTAAACTCTAAGAAATTGATTTTATTGAAATAGTTTATATAGAGAATCCTTTACCACAATAAAATATTTTTCTGTGCTCATTCTTTCATTTACTTGTTGAATTAATTATTTTGAGCATCTTCTATGAACAAGGCAGGGTGGTAAATAATATTTATTATTTATCAAAGCAGGCTGGATAAATAATATAGTTCATTCTATATAATCTGTGGGAAAAGAATGAGAAGACAAGTGTTATAGAAATACAATTTACCAAGCATGAAGGGACCCAAAAGGGAAAATATTATTATGAAGTAGAGTTTCAAAGACACCCTGGTAGAATAAGTGGCACTGAAAGAGGGTGATGAATTAATCCCTTCCATTTATCTAATAAATAGCTACTCAACTGCTTGTAAAGACTTTAAATCAGCTTGATGAACAGTAAGAATTCTTGATGGTACTGTTTTGGTATTGCTGGGGACATCCAGGCTTGTCAAAGTGTCTGTAGGCTAATGACCCTCCCTAGCAATCCCCATCTTTCTCAGAATAAAACCCAAAGTGTTTATGCAGCCTCTAGGTCTGCATACACTATGCCCCTCCCCACCCTCCAACCCATCCACTGTAGTCCTCTTTTTCCTTCATTCTGCTCCAGCCATCCTGCCCCTCTGCTGTGTCTCAAACCAGGAGCCCATCCAGCGCCAAGCCTTCCCACGTGAAGATGGCCACAGTCAGATGCCACTGCTCCCCACTGCCCAGTCATTCTCTATTTCTTCCTTTGCTTTCTGTTTCTTCTTCCCACTTATTACCACCTAACTTAAGATTTATGTGTTTTTTCATCTCTCTCTCCTAAAATACAAGCTCCAGGACCTCAGGGACTTTGTGTTGTAACAAGGTCTAGAGCAGTGCTTAGCTCTTAGTAGGCTCTTAGCAATATATTTTTGAATGAGTAATAATGTTTAGTACTTATTTTGCAAGACTGAACTTGCTCACCTTTCACCTTTCTATATCTGAATTTAAATATTAATATGATGAGGGAAATTAAATATATCTTATCTAAATTACTCCTTAAGAATGTTAGGAAGATGACTAAGTTAATACTACACAGATTTGACCTGCTTAGAAGAAAAACAATTCTAAAACTCAAGTTCTTTTATTTTATTAAGATAATCTCACAGATTACCAAAGCTATAAATTCATACAAATGAAAGAGACTGAAATGAATATGCATGCTAAGTTGCTTCAGTTACGTCTACTCTTTACCACCCTATGAACTGTAGCCACCAGGCTCTTCTATTCATGGGATTCTCCAGGCAAGAATACTGGAGGGGGTTGCCATGCCCTCCCCAAGGGGATCTTCCCAATCCAGGGATCAAACCTGCATCACTTAAGTCTCCTACATTTGCAGGCAGGCTCTTTACCACTAGCGCCACCTAAATAACTAACAAAAATGGTGTAAGTAACATAAACTTCAAAAAGAGATGTTACTTATGTAAAGTATTTTCTTATGTTCAGAGTTTGAATATGAAGAAGGGAAGAGATCTGCACTTAAGATCAAGGGTGTGAGATCTGAAAGAGACATGTGTAACCCAATGTTCATCGCAGCACTGTTTATAATAGCCAGGACACGGAAGCAACCTAGATGCCCATCAGCAGACGAATGGATAAGGAAGCTGTGGTACATATACCCTACGGAATATTACTCAGCCATTAAAAAGAATTCATTTGAATCAGTTCTAATGAGATGGATGAAACTGGAGCCCATTATACAGAGTGAAGCAAGTCAGAAAGATGAAGACCAATACAGTATACTAATGCATATATATGGAATTTTAAAAGATGGTAATGATAACCCTATATGCAAAACAGAAAAAGAGACACAGATGTACAGAACAGAATTTTGGACTCTGTGGGAGAAGGTGAGGGGGGGATGTTCTGAGAGAATAGCCTTGAAACAAGTATACTATCAAGGGTGAAACAGATCACCAGCCCAGGTTGGATGCATGAGACAAGTGCTCAGGGCTGGTGCACTGGGAAGACCCAGAGGGATGGGATGGAGAGGGTGGCGGGAGAGGGGATAGGGAAGGGGAAGACATGTAAATCCATGGCTGATTCATGTCAATGTATGGCAAAAATCACTACAATATTGTAAAGTAATTAGCCTCCAACTAATAAAAATAAATGGGAAAAAAATAAAATTAAATTAAAAAAAAATCAAGGGTGTGAATGGAAGACAGAAAGAACAGATCCTTAAGGGCATCTCTGCATCCATCCTCCTAGTCTTATAACAGAGAAAGTGTTCTCCCACCTAGACATGCCACAGTTCCATATGTTAAAGGCCGTTTTAGGTAAACCTTCTCTACCCCACTGGAAGACACACTATCACCACTCTAGACAATTAAAAAGATTTAGAGCAGTTTTATTCCCTATTTTTCTACATTTATTTATAAAGACAGAAAGGAAATTTTATAGGAAAAAAATGTCAGGTCTTTTCAGGGTTTGCAAACTTGGAGAGCCTTTATACTTATTTTAAAATTCCCCATCAGCTAGGATGTGTTTAGCTGTAAACAATAGAAATCCCAACTCGAAGTGGGTTTTATAATAAACAAATGTAGAACTGAAAATTCAGAGGTCAGGTGGGAAAAAGAGTTAAATTATGCTATGGCTGATGATACAATCAAGGATCCAAGTTCTATCTTTCTCTTCTGTCATCCAGAGCCCTCTTCATCTGAAGCCTGGCTCCCCACATAGTTGTAGAGTCATAGGTGTTATTGCCAGTAGCAATCAGGGTTGTATGCTTTCTCATTCACATGGGTGTTCGAGAATCAAACCCATCTCTCCTCTCCCAAATGTCAAGTGAAAATTTTTCTCCTCCCTGACTGGGCCAATTTAGGTCATACATCTTTCTCTGAACCAGTGACTATCACCAGGAAAATGGTTTTTGCTGACTGGTTTAAGCTTGATTACACAAATCACTAGCAAGAGTGATGGATGACTATGATTGGCTTAGGCCAGGGGTCAGCAAACAATGGTTGTGGGTCAAATGCTGCCCACTAGCTGTTTCTGAAAGTTTTAGAACAGTCACTGCTGGCTACTTTTCCAGTAAACAGCAGTGTTCAGAAGTTGCTAACAGAGACCATAGGGCCCATAAATCCTCAAGTATTTACTATCTGGCCTTTTATGGAAAAAATTTGCCAACGCCTGGCTTGGATAACATGGGCCCACTTTGGAGCTGAGTCCAGTCCCCTAAATCATGACTCGACTATACGATGAGCTAAACTTGGATTAAATGAGGTTGATAAAAGGTCCTCACATGTCAATCTAAATTAATTTTTTCCCGTGTTCTTTTCTGAGCAGAGCTAAACAAGAAAACAATACATTAGTTTCAGAAGGAAAGCTTTAATTTCTGAAGTCCATTGATTTAACCTCATTCCTCTCTTCCACTTGGATTAGTGTTGTTTAGCTGCTCAGTCATGTATGATGCTTTTGCAGCCCCATGGACTATAGCCCGCCAGGCTCCTCTTTCCATGGGATTTCCCAGGCAAGAATACTGGGGTGGGTTGCCATTTCCTCCACCAGGGGATCTTCCCGACCCAGGGATCGAAACTGTGGCTCTTGCTACGTCTCCTGCATTGGAGGTGGATTCTTTACCATTGAGCCAAGGAGAAGCCTTTATATTGGTCTGTGTTCCGATCTCAACCATGTGTAGTTTTGTTTGTTTTGTTTTCTGAGTTGTCTTCAAGTTATTGGTTCATTCCATGGAACCAGAATATTTGAACTCTCTACCAGATCTTCAATCCACCAACAGTGTTTGACGGCACTCCCCAGAGTACTGACACAGCTAGACAAAACCTCCCTCAAACCAGAGCACTGCTTTGCAATGCCTGCTCAGCCACAGGAAGAACCTCCAGGGCACCTTCACATCATGACTGTCGAGGTGAGCCCTTTCCTGCCCAAATAGCCATCTGCCCTTTTTTTTCTAGCTTTACTGTTTAATTCTATTGTGACAGGAACAATACAAGTCCACTGGAGGAACATTAGAAAACACAGATAACCAAAATAGGGGGCAAAAAAAAGAAAGAAAACTTGTCACCATCCCACACCCCAGGGAACTTTTAAAACAAACAGCATTTTCTAGAGGTGAGGTCTTCACTCTAAGTGATCTGAACTAACTTTGACTTTTCCAACAGGAAGTCATGGTGGAATATTTTATTTTTTTAGCTCCCTATTTTTATGGAGTTTACTGAATGGGTCTATTCTTTGACTAGTCTTTCTAAGGGTCTTTATTAAGTTGTGAACTTTCTGACCATTTAAGGAAATTTATGGAAAAGAGCAGAGTTTGAGAAGTTGCTGTTTAAATGACTCTTCTCAAAGTCTTAGGCGCATCTTTTGCAAACATGAAAGAGCACCTACTGCTCTTCGTTTGGGCTGGTGTATACAATTTCACCTTATTAGGTAAATAAAAGGGAAGGAACCTTTGTGAAATACAGGGTGGGAAAGTAGGCTCAGCCTCACAAATCCTCACTTAGGCACACCTGTGAGTTCACTAATGCTTATTACAGAAACCACTTGAAAATGCCCCAAGGTTGGGTTGTTTCCAAGACATCAGATGGGCACAATGTTAGGTTTAGGGCTAGAATCAACTATAGAAGGGATTCAGTACCACTGCGTGTCCGTGTGGGGGATCTGAGCATGGGATCCGAGCCAGCGTGGTAATTAGAAACCAGGCGTAACTTCAGAGAGCAATGCTTTCAACCCTGCTCCCAGCACCCGCCCCTCCTCCATTATTCCTCTGTCGAGTCCACAGTATTGCTGACACCTTGGGTCATAACGAATTCGGCCATTTGTATGGATAATTCTTGTTGAAGATTGTATGAGCCCCCGGGTCCCTGGGAGAGAAGGGATGAATGGGGGAGGGAAGTCCACAAACAGAGGTTAAAGAACACTGGCTATACATTAAAAAGATGGAACATTGCCATTTGCAGCAACATGCGGAGAAGGCAATGGCAGCCCACTGCAGTACTCTCATGGAAAATCCCATGGACGGAGGAGCCTGGTGGGCTGCAGTTCGTGGGGTGGCTAAGAGTCGGACATGACTGAGTGACTTCACTTTCACTTTTCCTTTCATGCATTGGAGAAGGAAATGGCAACCCACTCCAGTGTTCTTGCCTGGAGAATCCCAGGGACGGGGGAGCCTGGTGGGCTGCCATCTATGGGGTCGCACAGAGTCGGACACGCCTGGAGTAACTTAGCAGCAGCAGCAGCAACGTGGATGGACCTAGAGAATATTATACTTAGTAAGTCAGACAAAGACAAATAATAAATGATATCACTTATATGTGAAATCTGAAAAATAACACAAAGGCATCTATATACAAAATAGAAACAGACTCACAAGCATAAAAGACAAACTTACGGTTATCAAAGTGGAAGGGAGGGGGCAGAGATAAATGAGGAGTATGAGATTAAGACACAAACTACTATACATAAAATAGATAAGCAACAGGGATCTACTATATAGCTCGGAACTAAACCTCTTAACACAATGGAAAGTAATATGAAAAAACATATATGTATGATTGATGCTGTATACTTGAAACTAACACAATATTATAAATTAACTATATTTCAATTAGAAAAGAACTCTGGCTCTGGGGCCCCGACTGCCTGGATTTTTATCCCATCTCCAGCGTCACCCTTACAGGCAAGGTGATCTTTGGTCCTTAAACTTGTTAGGTTTCATCTTCTTCATGGATAAAACAATGATTATAATAGTACTCACCTACTTCATCATGTTGGCCGCTGTGCAGGTGGAAAGCAATGAGTAGGTAGAATAAGTATCAGCTGTCATCTCTATGAGGGTAGCGGTGCAGAATGGGGAAGTTGGGAGCCTCAGAATATACTTCTCGTCACAGCGCTGCTGGCATTGTAGATCATATTCACAGGGTTCCCACTGCCCAGAAATGCCCAATTCACAGTCAGACATTCTGCACCAGACTGACTCTATGAGAGAAGTGAGTTTTGTCTTTCAGCCAAAAATATCTTTATTGCAATACAGTTATTTACAATGTCATGTTAGTTTCAGTTGTACAAGAAAGTGATTCAGTTATTCATATATATGTACAAATACATATATTCTTTTTTATAATTTCTTCCATTATAGCTTATTACAAGATATTGAGTACAGTTCCCTGTGCTATATATAGTAGGTCCTGTTGGTTATTGTATTTATATTTATAGTAGTGTGTATATGTTAATCCCAAACCTCCTAATTTATGCCCCTCCTACCTTTCCCCTCTGGTAACAAAATAAAGTTTGTTTTCTAAGTCTGTGAGTCTGTTTCTGTTAAGTTTGTTTGTATCATTTTTTTAAGATTCTACATATAAGCATTATCATATAATATTTGTCTTTGTCTGGTTCACTTCACTTAGTATGATAATCTGTAGGTCCTTCCATGTTGCTGCAAATGGCATTATTTCATTCCTTTTTGTGTCAGTCAAAATAAAATAGATTTTATTTTTTATAAAAGTTATAGATTTGTAGAAAAATTTAGTATATATTTTAGGTAATTCCCATAAACCGTATATCCAGTTTCTCGTATTAAATCTTACATTAGAAGGGTTATGTTATTACAATTAACCAGCCAATACTGATACATTATTTTCAACTAGCATCCATATTTTATTCAGATTTCCCAAGTTTTTACCTAATGTCCTTTTCCTGTTCCAGGAGTGCACCCAGGACACCACGCTGCATTTAGTTTTTAGCTCCTCTTGGCTGTAACAGTTTCTCAGACTATCTGTGTTTTCAATGACCTTGATGGTTTTGAGGAGTACTGACTACGTGTTTTGTAGTATGTCCCTCCATTAGGATTTGCCTGTTTTTCTCATCATTAAATTACGCTTGTGTGTTTTAGGGGGAGCGACCACAAGGGTCAGTGCCATTTAATTGTGTCAAGGATACACATTGTCAGCATGACTTATCACTGTTGACGTTGACTTTGATGACCTGGCCGAGGTAGCATTTGCCAGGTTTCCTCACTGTAGAGTTGTTACTCCCCCCTTTTCCATACCATTCTCTTTGGAAGGAAGTCACAGCACACTGCCCACACATAAAGGGTGGGGAGCTGCCCTCCACCTCCTTGAGGTATCTGGAATTCTTCTGTGTGGGGATTTATTTTTTCCTACTCAACTAATTTTTCCAGTCTAGACTTCATTCGAATGAATTATTTTTACCAAATTCCACTGAAAATAGTCTAAAGTCAACTTCCTTCAAATTGATAGTCTCAAAACTCACCATTTTCTGTAATTAAGTGTTAATATTTGGAGTGTTCTTACACAGGGCATGGGGGAAATGTGACAAAAACAAGATTTCTAAAAGCTGACAATCTTCTAGTTGAGTGTCACCAATGGCAGGTCTGGAATGAGCAATTTCTCAGTAACCCTATATGGAAAGATCTGAAAATGAATAAGGAATTAAAAATAAAATGAGTGGGATGGCCAGAGCCAATATGAATGAAGAGCTGTGAGCCAAGTGGAAAAGCATCCTTTGGCAAGTTTAAACTGGTTACCTCAGCATGTCCTGAAAATATGCTCTCAGTGTTCCACCCCACTAGGCTCCCTTTGTGGGCATGAATCCTGTCCCTCCCCCAGAAGGAAGCTTCTTCTCTCTTTAGATTGATCTAGTATTAACATGCTCTTAAAAATCATACACACACACACCCCCCTCACCACCTACCACACACCACCAAACAACTTGAAAATAATTCTAAAAAAAAAGAAAGAAAATAATTCCATGTCTTAGAATTAGAATAATTGGCTGAGTAGCTGAAAATCCACTTGAACTTCTCCTTGGAAAGACTTTTCTTTTTTTTAATTAAAAAAAAAATTTATTAAAGTATAGTTGATTTACAATGCTGTGTTAGTTTCAAAGTGATTCAGCCATACATAGATACATAAACAAACACATATATTCTTTTTTTACATTCTCGTTCATTACAGGTTATTACAAGGCACTGAGTATAGTTTCTTGTGCTATACAATAGGTTTTTGTTGGTTGTCTATTTCATGTACAGTAGTATTATATTTTAATCCCAAACTCCTAATTTATGCCCCTCTCGTTTCTGTATTTTTGTCATTTCCAGAATGCTATTATATGATAGAATCATAGTTTTGATATTTTTAAAATTTACTTATTTTTAATTGGAGGACACACTTCACAGTGTTGTGTTGGCTTCTAGCATACGTCAGCGTGAATCAGCATTGGTGTAGTACACACATGTCCCCTCCCTTTTGAACCTCCCTCCCACCTGGGCAGACTTCTTATAAAACTGAAAAGGATATGTTTGGGGTTAATCTGAAAGAAAATGGCGAAAGATAATTGTTGGACCGGTTTATAAGGTTTCCACATTTTCCCCATCTATTTGCCATGAAGTGATGGGACTGGAGAGGTATCCTTGGTGGCTCAGCTGGTAAAAGATCCACCTGCAATGTGGGAGACATGGGTTTAATCCCTGGGCTGAGAAGATCCTGGATGGGACTGGATGAAGTGATGGGACTCAACATTCTTAGTTTTTTGAATGTTGAATTTTAAGCTAGTTTTTTCACTCTCTTCTTTCACCCGTATTAAGAGGTTCTTTAGTTCCTCTTTGCTTTCTTCCATTAGAGTGGGACAAATTGAAGGCAGGAGGAGAAGGGGATGACAGAGGATGAGATGGTTGGATGGCATCACTGACTCAATAGACATGAGTTTGAGTAAACTCTGAGAGATAGTGAAGGATGGGGAAGCCTGGTATGCTTCAGTCCATGGGGTGACAGAGTCGGACACCACTGAGTGACTGAACTGATTAGAGTGGTATCATCTGCATGTCTGAGGTTGTTGATATTTCCCCAGCAGGCAATCTTGTTTCCAGCTTGTGACAGAAATAGGTGAGTTTTATCATTACTTCAGAGCCCCAAGACAGAGAGACCTCTAACACGCTCAGGTCAGGCACAGCCCTACTCACAGCATTCCAGGGCTCTGACACATTTCTTTGGAAACCCACCCATTGCCTGGTATATAGAAGCATCTGTTGCCCAGTGGTGGAGGCCTGGGTTCCTGTCTTATCCTGTTCTGATGTGCTTTCACAAACTCCAGAAAACAGGCCGTCATTTTGATCTAGTGTCTCAGGCCATTCAGACGAGCTGAAGGGGAAAAGCCCTTGAGCCGTTTTACTGTAGTCATGGTGAAGATTTTTTAAGAGAATTATCCTGGTCAGTTCAGAGCCTTCTCAATTTTCTACTTTCTATACACAGCAAATGGAGAATCCTTGATCAAATAAAAAGCCCAGGAAAGGAGATGGTGGGGTTGAATATGGTTTATTGCTCACTAAGTCCTTGCTAACAGTTTTTTCTGAAGTTTGGTACTTTGACTTTACAGACGAAGGCATTCATGGCTTCATTAAAACACTTAGGTACCCTCTCTGTGTCACTCACATTGCCTAAAGCATGATTATTATAATCTTCCCGGAAGATTTTGGATCTTATTCATTCTTTTTTTATATATTTCAATAACATTTTTTATTAAACAAAATCCATACAAAATTGAAAAATGGCTACACACTCTTGAAAGCAAGCAGGAGATTGTCAGCTCCCAAGGGTTTGGGGGCCACATCCTGATGGTCTTTGATATACAACTCCACCCCAGCAGCCTCCTCTGGAGGAACATATGGTTAACCACCACCATTACCCCCAGTTTGCATAACCAACAGGAACAATCATGACATATTAGGACAAGATATTCTATACTCTTCGTCCTGTAGGCACACAGTGTGGATCTTGTTCATCCTTAATCCTTATTTTTTTCTGTTCAGCACTATAGGTAATATAGACAGTGAAACCCCGATTTTTTTTCTCTTCCTTTGAATTCACTTGGAAATTTTTCATAGTTCTGTCTTTTTTTTTTTATGAGATGATTGATATGAGCTTCTATTCTTGAGATATTTTTCTTTTCAGTTAACTCAATTGCTGAAACAAATTCAGTCCAATTAAGGGTTCTGATTAAGGATTTCTGGGTAAGTGGTTTTCAAATTCTTTGCCTAGAGGGGAACACTTCAAAGAAGGCAAGTTTGCAGAATGCACATGGCAACCACAAAAGGAAATGCAGTAATCTGATATTTGGTTAGAGCAAATCCAATACCCCGACTTAAACCATGGGCTTCACAGAAATGACTCAAGTATACCTCATCAACCCCAAGTATGTACGCTAATATTCATTTGAGATTCAAACCCCTCCATTTCTACCAACTGTCCCAGTCATGGGTCCAAGCTCTGGATTCAGACAGTCAGGGTATTTATGAATTGTGATTTTTTTACTCACGGCTTAGGAATTGCCAGCAAACGAAGATTTCATTCGGCTTCACTTGAAAAGTAAACTTCTGCACAATGCAGTGAGGTGCCTTCCACTGGGACAGGATTGAAAAAGAGAGAGAATTGTGATGCTTAACCAAGTAAACTCTCTAGTAAAACATGCTCACTCAGCTACTCTCTCCGGCAATCACATCTAGACCTTGCCATTCCAAGTCACTGTACCTCTTCCAGAGCCTCAGAGCACCAGTCCCTTATCATTGCCTCTGATTTTGGGAGGTCAGACTCTCCAGTGGCCAGACTCTAATAATACCCCAAACCCATTAGAACCTGTAATCCACTGAACCCACCACATTTATATTCCCCCCCCCACCCTCTTGCCATCACAGTCCCCTTCACCCACGTAAAATGCCACGATCAGTCATTAGTATCCCTCCCCTAGAGTCCCACTAGAATTCCATGCACACTTTACGGTCACATTTTGAATTCATGCTCATTAACCTCGAGGGGTTGTGAGCAATCAGGTTCCATTTCCCTAGGCTGCTGGTTTTTCCATTCTCCTCGAAGTCTATTTGCCTCTCTCTCCTTCTCCAAACCTCTCACACCTCCTCCCCATGCCACTCTCTGTTAATGACCTATTTCCTAGGACAGGGAGCAAAGAGAAGCCCTTGGAAGAGTGCCTGTACCACCGCTTGTCCTGCCGCATCCAACCTGCCCTCTTTCACCCGCCCGGCTGTCACGGTCCCCAACTCAGGCCAGCAGGAGGGCTCCTCCCTTCCTTCATCAAGGACCGCATTCACCCCCTGAAGCATCCTCTCTCCTGTGTCATTGGTTTTCCTTTCTCTTCTGAATTTTTCGCATATTGAAAACAGGTCCCTGGAACCCAGGTTACATTCAGCTTCTGCCCTTGTCTTCTGCTACCTTTTACAGTTGTCTCCCGTGTGGACAACAGAAGAGTTGTCCATCAGTGCCTTCCCTGGTTTTTCTTCCGAGTCTCGTTTGAAACAGTTAGATTTCAAGAAACCTCTCTAACAACTGCGATTAGGCCAGGACCTCCACGGTGTAAAACTCGGTGGCCAATTCTCAGCCCTCATTTCTTGTGTCTTTCCGTTTCCTTTAACTGACCACTCCTTTCTTTCTCCTTAAAACATTTTTCTTGACTTTCTAGGACACTGTGTGCTTTTGTGGCTTTTCTCCTGCCTCACAGATCACCCCTTCTTGGTCTCCTTTGCTGATTGCTCCTCATCTCTCTGACTTCTTAATACGAAAGTTCTCTCCTATTGGAGCAGAAACCATCCAAGGCTCAGGTCTTGCTCCCCATCTCGCATCTGTCTGTACTCACTCCCTTGGTTTTCTCAGCTAGTCTCAGCTCTAAGCTGACAACATTCACGTTTATATCTTTAGCCATCTTGAACAGCCCCCCATGAACTTTTAAGATCACTTTCAACTTCCTAACTGAAATCTCCATTTGGGATAGATAGCAAAATCCCTGGCGTAATAGAAAGCTGAGCTCCTGTTATTCTGCCTCCTTCTCCCCTTCTGCTTCAGTCTTCCGATCATTTTGGCCTTCAGTTCAAGCACCTTAGGGCTTCTCTGGTGACTCAGATGGTGAAGAATCCACCTATAATGCCGGAGACCTGGGTTGAATCCCTGGGTTGAGAAGATCCCCTGGAAGAGGGCATGGCAACCCACTCTAGTATTCTTGCCATACACACACACCAAGTACCTTAGAGTCATTCTTGACTCTTCCCTTCCTCTCACAGTAGATCTTGCTGCCCTGGTCTGCCTTCGGAGCATAACCAGCATTGGATCACTTCTCATCACTCCACTGCGGTTTCCTTAACCCAGACCACCGTATCTTTTTTAAATTTTTTATTTACTTATTTTTGGTTGTGCTAGGTCTTTGGTGCTGCACAAAGGCTTTCTCTAGTTGCAGCAAGCGGGGGCTACTCTTTAGTTGTGGTGCACAGGCTTCTCATGGGTGGTTTCTCTTTGTTGCATGTCATGGGCTCTAGGGTGTGCGGACTCAGTAGTTGTGGCACATGAGCTTAGTTGCTCCGTGGGATGTGGGATCTTCCTGCAGGCGGATTCTTCACTCCTGGACCACCTGGGGAGTCCTGGGCCACCTTACCTTTTGCACAGATGATTGTGATCCCCTTCCATCTCGCCTCCCTCCTTTTGCCTTTGCCCTCTGCTATCTTAACAACACTGCCAGCCTTCTCCTACTACAGCATAACTCAGACCAGGTTGCTCCCTGTTACAGAAGCTTCTAGTGGCATTCCATCTCACTCTGAAAGCCAAAGTCCTTGTAATGTTTTCAAGATGCTACACAGTGCATCCTGGCCACCTTTCAATCCCCTTTCCCTCCCTGACCCTCTCCTCACTCACCTGCAGTCACATAGTCGCTTCCTCTTTGGGGCCTCTGCACACCCCCCACCCCACCCCCCATGCCTCTATCTGGAAAGTGCTTTCTCCAGAAAGCCATGCAATCCAGGTCTTTACTCCAATGGCATCTTAGTGAGGCTTTCTGGACCAGCTTGCCTAAAACCACAAGCTCCACCCTATCTCCTAAATGTTTTCTTTCCCCTCTTCCCAGTTTTCTTTTTCTCCATAGAGAATAATTTCCCTTCTACCCTACTAGACATCACTGTGTCACCTAGAGGCAGGATAATGTGGTTGCTGAGATGCAGGTATGTCCTTGGGGTCCGTGTGCCTGAGTTCAAGGCCAGGCTGTCCAGGTTGGATGCATGAGACAAGTGCTCGGGCCTGGTGCACTGGGAAGACCCAGAGGGATCGAGTAGAGAGGGAGGGGGGAGGGGGGATAGGGATGGGGAACACATGTAAATCCATGGCTGATTCATGTCAATGTATGACAAAACCCACTGCAACATTGTAAAGTGATTAGCCTCCAACTGATGGAAATGAATAAAAAAATATATATTGGTACATTTGTTTTGCTAAAAATAAAAAAAAAAAAGAGGCTAGGCTGTGTTACTTACCAGGTAGTCAAGATGAAATCTCGCCATTGTCCATTTTTCTCATTTATAAAATGGGAATATTAATAGTACACACCTCCTCGGGTCGTAGGCTCCCTATTTGTACAGTTCTTAGAATGGTACTGGACCATAGAAAATGCTCCGTGGTCGACTAACACATATTTCATCCATCTGTTCTTTATTACGCCTCCTCCCCCACTAGAAGGTGAGTTCCTTAAGGGAGGCATTTTGTCCCCACGGCTCCATCCCCACCACCCAGTCCAGGGTCTCATCCAGGGTTGGGTCTCATTGTCTAGCTGTACAATGAGTTCCTGAGATACTCAAGAGTCAGTGAGGAAAACTTGCTAAAAATTTCCTTAATGTAATGATGTCAGGGCTTCCCTGGTGGCTCAGCTGGTAAAGAATCCGTCTGCAATGTGGGAAACCTGGGTTCGATCCCTGGGTTGGGAAGATCCCCTGGAGAAGGGAATGGCTACCCACTCTAGTATTCTTGCCTGGAGAATCCCATGGACAGAGGAACCGGGCAAGCTACAGTCCTTGGGGTCGCAAGAGTCTGACGTGACTTAACGACTAAACCACCAACCTAATGATGTCATATGAACAAAAGCTAGAGTTCCTGATTGCAGATGCTGATCTAGGCCTAGATACATTTGTGTTCATCACTCACAGGTGACAAGCCTTTCTCCTAGTTTATTTTAGAAAGTTACAAAATAGACTTTCAGGGTTCTAGGTGGGTGTGCGATGGTTCTATTTTAGAACTAGATTCTAAACTAGATTCTAAATTTAGAAAAATCATTTTCCTTTGATAAAAGGGCACTAACTGAGGTGTCCAAGTCCTACACTGAAGCTCTGCTCAATGTTTTCTGATCAGAGTATTCTTCACAATGCCACATAAGTGAGCAGATATCCACAGGATACTCTGGGGTCCCCAGTGAAATGGGTTCCCTAAATAATTTGAAGGACACTATTATTATCCTTTACCATCTCACAGGCTCAGAAAGGCTCAAAAGGGTAAACTTAGGAGTTCAGATCTTTCAGTTCATTAAAATAGCATTGGTTTTGTTGTGCAATTTTATTTTGCTTTAATAAAAATAACCTAGCACCGAGTCCTGGTTGAAACGTCAAGGTCTGAGTCCTTGTTGTCCAGAGTTCATGTTCTGTTCTGTATGGTGAATGCTTAGAGCAGGCTTGGGCCTGACTCCAGTATTGGACTGTCTCTGGTATATAATTCCCTGAGGATGGAAGTGGACATAATTCTATTTTAAGAAGTGATCTTTAAGAACTGAGTTCAGCCTTATCCACCTCTGAGATTAAAAGGTTTACTGAAGATAGTGTGGGCTCTGCCCCGTCAAGCCATCCACCCTGGCCTCAGTGAATACCTGCCTCAGGGCGCTCTTTCTTTCTTTGGCAAAAGTCTGATTCTGCAGCCGCGGGGCACATTGTGGAGGCTGGCACTCCCCTCCCAGCCGCACCCACTGTCGTCATGCAGTGAGCACACCAAACAGGTTCTCCTGGCCAGACGGTCGCTGAGGTGTCTGCAGTGGAAGGGAAGTACAGTCATGCACACGCCCCATGACACAGTGACAGAGAGGAAGCAACTGCTGCCTTCCCCTGGCTTAAAATAAATACAGTAACCACACAGAGTGGCTTTCCCTGGGAGGTAATGGAGCTCATAGGCCTCTTCTGAGCAGCTCTATACTTACTTTTGCATTTGTGATCACATGTATACATATATATATGTGTGTATGTGTGTGTATGTATATATATATGGGCTTCCCTAGTGGCTCGGATGGTAGAGAATCTGCCTGCAATGCGGGAGATGTGGGTTCAATGCCTGGGTCAGGAAGATTCCCTGGAGAAGGAAATGGCAACCCACTTCAGTATTCTTGCCTGGAGAATTCCATGGACAGAGAAGCCTGGTGGGCTACAATGGGGTCGTATAGAGTCAGACACAAGTTAATGACTAACACACACACACATATGTATATAATATGTAAATATATAAATGTATATATTAATAGATATAAGAAGGTCCCAAATTGCACACACTTCAGGTCCCACAAAAATGTAGCCTACCTGATTATCCTAAATTTGTATAGTGTCATATACTTACCCACTATGTGAACGACTCTGTAAGGTTGTGTTGCCTCCATTTATAGTAAACACTGGCAGGGTGAGAGGCTTAGCAAGAGTACAGAGCTAAACAGTCCATGAACTGTGGCCACTCAGCAGGGCCTGAGGTTTACATTGAGCTTCTTTTGATGCCTTTACATGTATTTTTTGGTTATCAAATTTCAAATGCATCACTCATGTTAAATGACTTGGCTCTGTTTGTTTTATAACTTGCAGACTCATTCAGAACAAGCTCACCACATTCACGGTATTTGATGGTAATGATGAATCATAAAAAGTCTAGTCTGTAATCTTTTGGCCTATTCACACCTAGTGGATGGAAATGACTAGAAGATCTTACAAAAAGTGGAGAATCAACTGTGAGATAAATTCTTATATTAAAGGATTTTTAAAATAGATACATCAGTCTCTGCCTACTTTTTAAGAAGGCCTTTGTACTCTGTGGGAGGAAAATCTTGATTAATCAACCAGTTCAGCATTATTATAAAGAACTTAGAGTTTCTCAGTAGTTTTAAGAAGCACAGAAAAGAGCTAACATTGTCTCTAACACTGTAATTAGCAGAGGCTTATTCTGAACATCTCCCTCCCCAATTACAGCCTTTTTTCTAGCAAGGGGAGTTGAAAGTCAAGATGATGTTTGGTTGGCTCCAACACGCAGACAGACACTCAAGATATACCAGGAAGAAGGGTTAACACAAGGGGGAAAACTGAACAGTGCATAGCACCCTCTGATGCTCTAGACAGCACCAGACTCCCCTAGAAGGGGCTTAAAACACAGACTATCCCCCACCCCTCGACCCCTGGGTTTCTGATTCAGTAGGTCTGGGGTAGAGTCTGAGGATGTGCTTTCCTAAGAAGCTACCAGGCAAAGTAGATATTGCTGGTCCCAGGGCCTCACTGAGAGAACCATTGCTCTAGGAGACAGTCGCAGTCCATAATTCTACGTGAGTACAGACTTCATCATATTACTTCTTTAAACCCTCATTACACTCAACAGAAGAGCATGATTAAGCCCAGAGCAGTTTTTGCCGGCCTTTTCTTAGAATCTAATAAAACATCAATAGACTACTAATGGTTTGATATCTACCCTTTTTGATCTCAACATGGCAAAGTCTTCCTAGTTGGGGCCCTGGTGAATGATTAGGCACTCTAGAAAAAAAATTAGCTGGCTGTGTTGGGACCTAGTTGCAGCACGTGGGATCTTTGTTGTATCATGCGGGATCCTTTGTCGTGGCGCACAGGTTCTCTAGTTGTGGCTGGGGGCTTAGGCGCTCCACAGCATGTGGGATCTTAGTTCCCAGACCATATCAAACTTGAGTCTCCTACATTGCAAGGTGGATTCTTAACCACTGGACCACTGGGAAGTCCCTAGGCACTTCTTTAGAGCCTCCAATAACAGGCGAGAGTTTGAAATAACCAAATAGCTTGCCATGTTGTTGTTGGTCTTATGAAATGATAGCATCACACATGGGAGTAGCCAACAATAATCGATTAAAAACTGGAACATGGAAAATGAGCACATAGCATGAGCTTTCCTTGGAATTAGACACCACAGTGGGGTTCCCAAACATCTCCAAGACACAGAGAGGAATGGATGGGCAGAAAACTCAACTGTGCAGCTGCACATCATAGACTTTGCTGTCCCTGCATTTTCATATTTGAGTCAGTGTTCCCAAGCTCATTTTCCAGATTGTATTCACTCCAACACAGCTAAAAACTACACACCTTTTCATATAAACAGTATTTGTCCTTCAAAGACTTCCCATAATAAATGGTCCTGAGCATTCATTGATCACACACAGACACACAAACACACATATATAATGTTCCGAAGCATCGACCCACATTCCTCACATATTCCTACTTTATAGAAATAGATCTTCCTCTATTTTTGCTTGTATTGTTTATGCTTTGCTTTTTGCTGCCTCCTTGACTTAAATAAATTTCCCAAAGTAGCAATAATTGCTTTTGTCACATGATAAAACCCATGAATACCAGTACTAGGTAGGCTATGCAAGCAATGAGTATTCCAAAAATACTTGTCGATAATGCATAAAATAGGCAATCACCAACAAAGAGAGAACAGACCATGTATCCTAAAGCCAAGTAGCCTCATGAACAATTTGCTTAAAATTCAGCACCATTTTCAAGTGTTTTTGCATTCATTTGAGCAACCTATTTTTGTTATCGTTGTTGGCTATTGACATTTTGAGAATTAACAAAAACCTAATTTTGCTCCTTGGAGAAGTGGCTGGTTTAGGATCAGGACAGGGAAAGTACAGGTGAGCCTGTAATGTCTTGATGTGCCAAAAGTAAGGCAATGCTCAAAGAATGACAAGGATGCATCATAAAGTAAGAGGCCAGCTTTCAATTACCCCCATTGGCTAAGTAAGGGATATTTAAGATCAAAATAAATATCAAGAACAAAATATTAAATAAAATAGGAATCCAGAAATCTAAAGTAATAGAAACCAGAAATTCCCTAGTGGTACAGTGGTTAGGACACAGTGCTTTCACTGCCATGGTCTAAGTTCAATCCCTGGTTGGGAAACTAAGATTCTGCAAGCAGTATCATGTGACCAAAAAAAGTAATAGAAATATATATGAATAGAGATACAGATGGGGTTCCCTGGTGGCTCAGCAGTAAAGAATCTGCCTGCAACGCAGGAGAAGTAGGTTTGATTCCTGGGTCAGGAAGACAGCTTGGAGAAGGAAATGACTACTACCCATTCCAGTATGCTTGCCTGGGAAATCCCATGGACAGATGAGCCTGGTAGGTTATAGTCCAGGGTGTTGCAAAAGAGTTGGAGATGACTGAGCATGACTAAAGAACAACAACAAATAGATACAGTATTAGACAAACGGAAGAGATGGACAAGCTCTACCTCACAATATTAATGCCAACTAATAAATATAGAAAGAATAATGGAATTAAAAAATCTCCATTTGGCAGCCAACATCACTGGGTAAATGTATAAGAAGTAACAGAATATTTACATAGTCTCAAACTGTCTCCTTGTGAGATACTTGGTAATTATCAATACAAGGTTAACAGCGCAACTTTATAGTGGAGAGACCTAGAGGGAACTAGCCCAATCAAACATCAAAGTTTATACCTATGGCTGATTTGTGTTGATACACAGCAGAAGCCAATATAATATTGTAAAGCAATCATCCTCTGATTTAAAAATATAAATAAATAAAGAACATCAAAGTTAACATTGCCAGGATTGCCATTTCCTTCTCCAGGGGATCTTCCCGACCCAGGGATCGAACCCAGATCTCCCGCATTGCAGGCAGACGCTTTAACCTCTAAGCCCCCAGGGAAGCCCAGTAATAACTTAGGTCCCTCCTAAAAAAAAAATCAGCATTACTTCTATGATCTCCTTGCCAGAGGTGCACAACCTGAATCCAATCAAAAGAAAACATCTGACAGACCAAACTGAGGAACAGTCTACAAAAATGTATCAAGGTCACAAAATATAAAAAAAGACTCAGATTTGTTCCAGATTAAAGAATATGCAAGAGATGTGACAACTGAACACATGATTTCAGATTTTCTTTTTCTATAAAGGACGTTACTGAGACAAATAGTGTACTCGTTTTCTGTGACTCTGTAATTAGTTATTCCAAACTTAGTGACTTAAAGCAACACAAATTTCTTATTTTATAGTTCTGTAGAAGTCTGATGGGGGTCTCCCTGGGCTAAAATCAAGGTATCAGCTGGGCTTTGTCCCCTTCTGGAGGCCGTAGGGGAGAAATGTGTGTGTGTGCGCGTGCATGTACATTCACACGCTGAGTTGTGTCTAACTCTTTGCAACCTCATGGCTCGCCAGACTCCTCTGTTCATGAAATACTCCAGGCAACCATACTGCAGTGGGTTGCCATCTCCTTCTCCAGGGGATCATCCCAACCCAGGGATCAAACCCACATCTCCTGTGACTCCTGCTTTGGCAGGCAGATTCTTTAGGGAGAAATGTTCCCTTGACTTTTTGAGTTTCTAGAGGCCACCCACCTACCCTGACTCCTGTTACCTCCTCTGTCTTCAGGCTGGCAGTGATGGCCTTTTCACATTGCATCACTCTGAGCCTCCTTCCTACCTTCCCCCTTTCAGTTATAAGACTCCTATGATCACACTGGCCCAACCAGATAATCCAGGAATATCCCTCAATTTCACAATCAGCTGATTCACGACCTAATTGCATGAGAAACCTTAATTCCACTTTGCTTGTGTAACTGTACCCAGTCCTAGGGTCTAGGGATTAGGACCGGGACATCTTTAGGGCAGCCGTTATTCTGCCTCCCACAATGGAGCAATCTGTATGGGGCTGTAGATTAACTAACAGCATCGCATCAGTGGGAATTTCCTGATTTGGACAATTGTACTGTCCTCATGTAAGAAAGTTTCCTGTCTTTAGGAAATACACATTGAAATATTTATGGGGAAAGGGATATCACGTCTGCAACTTGAAAGAGTTCTTTCTCTTTTTCTCCCTCTTTCCACAGACAGCAAGAGTGAGAGCAGTGAAAAAGCAAATGTAATAAATTAACATTGGTGGAATCTGAATAAAGAACATTTGAAAATTTTTCTCTAAGTCTGAAATTCTGTAATAAGGGCAAAAATTTTTAGTGTAGTCTTTATGAGTAAATTTCCTTATTTTAATTAATACTTAAATTCGTGTCATATTATGAATAATATTTTCATTCTGATGCATATTTTAAAAATCTCTTTGGAAACATTAGGGTCATTTTAGCAAGTTGCTTAATGACATATTTGCCATTAACTATGAATAGATTATGTATTGGGCAGTCTTGAAGGTAAAATCCATTATTTTGGACTTATACTCCTGTTGCCCTAGAGCCTGGATATCATTGTTGAGTATTTTCATTCTGTCTTAAAATTCAGCATTACTTTAAAAATGGAGTCTTGAAAAGGTATTTAAAAGTAGACAAAAGACTGTTCTATTTATAGCATTCATCCAATATTAATTTTTTAGCTTTGATAAGTGTAGCGTGGTTATATCACATGTTATTAATAACATTAGGAAGGTAGGGGAGGGTAAAGTTAGGTGACTCTTGATACATACATATATATCCCTGAGCCTCTGTGGGGGAAAGAAAGGGAGGGAAAAGCCAAGAGCAGAGAAGTGTGAGCTGCCAAGTGAGTAAGGCCCAGGTTGCTTGAGGACAATCAAGTTCCACGTATTAATTCTGCCACTGACTGGTTCCTTAATATTGTGCAACTCAAATATTTATTTAAATCCTGCCTTGATTGCTCCAAAAAAGGGATCTAAGGAAGCTTTTAATAAAACGCCTGTATATAATAGAGGCTCTTAAAAGGAAAATGGATCAAAATTATGAGAGAAAATGAGGCAACAGCTGACACAGCGGCTAGGGTGCTTGGGCAGCAAACCATGGATTTTTTCAGTGGTCAAATGGAGACCCTCATCACATGAGGGGCAAATGAAAGAAATCAATTATGACAGTGCCCTTTAAAACATGGTATGCAATGTGAGTTAGTTTGCTAGAACTAGTCTTGCCTGAGCCCTCAGACACCTAAAGCGGGCAGACAGCCTGTCTGAAATCTTCATAGCAAAAACTCATCTCTGACCAGGTCTGTGCCTCTGTATCAGCCCAACCGAGACATCACAGAGAACAGACTGTCTGAGCCAAGAGGGATCAGCAAGTTGTAACACAAACTTCTCTGACCATGCTAAACATGTAATCACCCAAATCACAGCTGTTTCTCCCGAGACTTTATCTTGGACGCTGGCTCAGCAGCCCAAGAACGTGTAATCCACATCAGGACGGCACACCTTCTCCAGACGTTTCTGCTCCCGGCTGGACTTGTGCTTACTCTGCACTAATCTCAGCTTGGAAACCATGTTCATGAGAAGCAAGTGGGATCAGTGAACAGAAATTCAGAAAATCAGGCTCATTCACATCCTAGAAACCAGGGACTGAATATGGAGCATGAAATCACACTAGAAATTGTGAACACGAGTTGCCATGGCACAAAATTTGATGATGATTGCTTTTAGTTACCAAGATGACAGATGATCTTGGTGTTAGAGCAGACACCATGTTCATGGGCCCCAAAAGTCTCAGTCTGAGGCTCAAGTAGAATTTTCTGTTATTTGATGCTGTTCGGCCACCCGGTCATATCCAATTCTTTGCGATCCCATGGACTGCAGCAGGCCAGGCCTCCCTATCTCTCACCATCTCCCGGAGTTTGCCCAAGTTCACATCCATTGCATCGGTGATGCCATCCAGCCATTTATCCTCTGACTCTCTCTTCTCCTTCTGTTACTAGTCATGGTGGGAAAGGATCATAGGTGTATGGAAGGGGGACCTTCAAATGTATGACCAGGGGCCTTTCATAGAGAACCACTTCCACCGATGTGGACAAATTCACAGGAACAATGCTGTAACAGAGGGTTACATTCTGATTTGATCAAGGGCCTGAAGCTCAACTTTTTATAGAAATAAATACAAACTATACTGAACTCATCATAAGCAGTCCCTCTGGGGCCTATATTACAAAACAATAAAACACCAACTGGTCAGTTGAAATTTACTGGGATCATCCCCAGGAGTTACAGAAAAAGAAAAAAATCAACATTATAACTTGGACCAGGACTAGAGATATCTACAGAAGGGCGTGTGGGTAAATTCAAAGACACACATCCATGGCATTGGGAATGACCAGCGTGAGGCTGGGAGTGCAGAGGCCCAGGCCTTGTGGACCAGACCACACCAGCTGCTTGCAGACTGTCTAGCCCAGAGTGGTCTGTGCTGTGCCATCTGGTGAAAGACAGTGGTTTCTGCTATTTTTCTGCAAATCCACCCTTAGGTAGGGGTGTTGAGGGAATAGGAGGCTACTGGAAGGAGAAGGGGGCAGAGGGAGAGAGAGATGATGGAAAGAGAAAGAAAGAGAGTATCCATAAATCTCCCTCTCTGATCACAGCAGGGAAAAAGTGACCAGTGGGAGAGCAGGACGAGAAAGGTTGATTTGATCACACCTGTCCAACAACACGAGTGACTACTGTCCACCTCCTACCTCTGAGGATGTGAAGGTGAATAACCAAGACCCTCTTAGGAGAGAGCAGGGAGGGGAAGGTGGGTGAGACACCCCTGACTAATAAACACACGCCTGAGGGCCATACCAGGAACCAGTACTAGGTCAAGGGGGGTGGTGGACACAAGGGAAGCCTGGCCTGTTGCAACAGATGGGGTAACACCTGGACCTTAGTCTTTCCTGTACTGGGGAGGGGAAAGAAAGAACATTCTGAGCAGAGAAGAGTTAAAACAAAGACATGGAGGTGGCTTTCCTTTGGTCTTTGGATAAATATTTCCCCTTCTTAAATGTATGGTTTTTATTTAGAATTTCATTTATCTACGTAGAGCCGTTACATTTATTCTAGGAGACACCATACAAACAGAAGACTCTGGTTGTTGACTCCTGACCAACTGGAGACTCTTGAGAGTTTCCTTATGGAAAATCCTTACTTTTCACTCCAACTATCAACACTTTCAGCTAAAACTCCTCAGTGTTAACAGGCAAAATACCTGCCATTTACAGCTGTCTCATTTCTGTTCCCATAAATGATTGACCTGAAGAGATTTGATCTTTCCTTGGGTGGAAACTTGCTTGCCTTAGGTGGAAGGGACCACCTGACTTACTACTGTACTTCACGACTCTCCCAGGCACCAGGAGTCCTGTCTTCTCTGGACATTCACTCTATTTTGAGCTTAATGGAAGTGGAGCTGGTGAGTTCAGATTTATTAAGGGGCTAGAATGCTTATTGAAGACATAAAGCTTTCGGGATATTTTGAATCAGACTGGCTTCCCTGTTAGTTCAGCTGGTAAAGAATCCACCAGCAATGTAGACCCCGGTTTGATTCCTGGGTTGGGAATATCCACTGGAGAAGGGATAGGCTACCCACTCCAATATTATTGGACTTCCCTTGTGGCTCAGCTGGTAAAGAATCCTCCTGCAATGTGGGAGACCCGGGTTGGGAAGACCTCCTGGAGAAGGGAACAGCTACCCACTCCAATATTCTGGCCTGGAGAATTCCATGGACTTCATAGTCCATGGGGCCGCAGAGTCAGACATGACTGACTTTCACTTTCACTGAATCAGATTATGCTGATACCAACTTTGGAGAAACTGCTGACTCTGAAATAACAGAAGGAGTAAGAACACATTTTTAAAATCCCACTCAAGGCTTCCCTGGTGGCTCAGAGGTGAAGAACCCACCTGCCCACGCAGGAGACACAGGTTGGACCCCTGGTCCGGGAAGCGTGTGCTCCAACTACGGAACCTGTGTCCTAGAGCGTGGGAACGGAGACTGCGGAGCCCACATGCCGCAACTACTGAGGCCTGCACGCCACAGAGCCCAAGTCCTGCAACAAGCCACCAAGATGAGAAGCCTGCCCACACGCTGCAGCTAGTCATCCCCAGGCACTGTAACTAGAGCAAAGCCCATGCAGCAGTGAAGACCCAGCACAGCCAAAAGAAAAAAAAAAAATCCCTCTTATCACTCTGACCTAACAACTACCGAAGTCTGTCTGCATCTTAATCATATCTATACAAATGGGTTAAGAACAGGGTATGTAAGAAAGCTAGTAACTAGTGCCCTCTAAAGCTCTCTCTGAAGAAGTCTAAAGAGAAGAGTGCAGGTTCTCCTTCACAGGTTATCAGTTATAATGATCCATATGACTGGGAAATCCGCCTGCAATGCAGGAGCCGCAGGAGACTCAGGTTCGATCCTAGGGTCAGGAAGATCTCCTGGAGGAGGGCATAGTGACCCACTTCAGCATTCTTGCCTGGAGAACCCCATGGACAGAGGAGCCTGATGGGCTACAGTCCATAGGTCTCAAAGAGTCAGACACGACTTAAGTGACTAAACAGCAACAAATGACTGGGAAGGTGGCATGCCATCCACAGGGCCTCAGGGTCATAAGAAGAGCTGAAGAGCACAGCAAAGCTTCCCGCTGTCTCTGTGGTTCCACGCTTCCTCACCTGGTCTTCAGTTACTCCAGCTGCATCAACCCACGTGATGCCCCGCTGGTCCAGCACCTTACTCACTCTTTCTTCCCTTATGTTTGACAGCGTTTCTCATCATCTGAAGAGAGTACCTTTAGCTGAAGATGTGCGTATTTGAAAGGTGGAAAGACAACTCTTTACATACATCTGCTAATTCAGGAAGCCCAAATAATTTGAAAATAGTCCTCGATAGTCATCAATCAAGTACTTAATCAAGTACTGAGACGACGCCAGGGGGTCGGGTAAGCTCCAGCCCGCAGGCCCGGGCCTGTTTCTATAAACAGTTATCCGGGACCACGGCTCCATGCGCTTGTTTACAGACCGTCCCCAGCTGCCTTCCAGGTGCAACAGCAGAGCAGCTGGAATGGACACTGTGAGGCCTGCAAAGCGTAAAACATTCACTATTTGGAGCTTTACCGAAAAGTCTGCCAGCCTCTGTATCACACCAGAGTATCCCAATCTGAGAAAATATATATGTGTATTACACTGTTGGGCGTGTGTGTGTGTTCAGTCATGTCCGACTCTTTGAGGCTCCATAGACAGTAGCCCGACAGGCTCTTCTTGTCCATGGAATTTTCCAGGGAAGAATTCTGGAGCAGGTTGCCATTTCCTCCTCCAGGGGATCTTTCCAACCCAGGGATTGAACTCGTATCTCTTGCATCTCCTGCACTGGCAGGTGATATACTCACCCACACTGGAGTGTTCTCAGGAAAATCATCCAAAAAATATGTTATGAGAAGCTTCCCCTTTGTCATCCCTTTTAAAACATCTTACATTCCCAGTACCACACTCAAGTCACACCAAGTATAAAGGGTTACAAATATTCAGATTTTATTATAAATAAAATACTGTTCTTTTTAACATAAAAAATGCCATGTGTTGCATTTTTTTTTTTTTACCACCCTGGAGAGCAAGACCGTAGAGGTTAAGGCAAACAGCTCAAGTGAAGGCACATGGAAAAGGGCCACAGTTGGAATTAAAAGGGAAACTTCCAGGGAACAGCTGTGTATGTTCCCTGCAACACCCCGCATTCTGCAGCAGCCACCCTGTCGGTTTCAGTACATATAATACAGATAACTGGAACTATACAATAGAATAATGGCTATATTGCAGGAGTGTAATGAAGGTATCCTCTTATAAAGAACTTTTATTTAAAAAATAAAATTCTGTTTAAAAATATACCACATAGATGGAAAAGGAGAAAAGAACCAACCAATCTCCCCAATTTCACTGTGGCCTAAGACTTACTGTCATGAATCTGACCCACAGGCTAGGCGGGAGAACCACCTTCGCAGTCTGTCTTCAGTCCTTTTCCTGCAACCTTGACCAAAACGTCTACTGGGATGTGACCACATAACAAGAGGAACTAGCTAGGAAACACTGATGTGAACACTTGGCAAGAAAGAGTCATGCCTCCTGTGATGGGAGAAGAGGCCTGAGAGGAGGAATAGAGTGATGCCAGGTCAAGACACTGCTAAGTCAACTCTGGGAGGCAAGGAGGAGAGGGAAAGGAGAAGAATGAGGACAGACCACCTCTCCCACTCTACCTATCCATAGCACAATCCCTGATGCCTTACAAGTGCTCAGTAATTATGCACCTCTCTATCAAAATAATCCATCCAGTCCAAAAACAACTGCCAGAAAGGATATTTCCAGCTCATCCCTGGCTAGGCTCACACTGAGGGTGAAGATGTCCTTCAGCACGTTTTCCCAATTCCAGCATTCCCTGTCAACCTGGTGTTCCTGCTCTGGGGCAGGCATTAAGAACACTGTGCTGTGGTTGAGGACCACCAGGACTGCAGTGGAAGAGGGTTCCAGGTACCTCTTTCTCGTGGCTGTGTGTGGAGGAAAGCAGGTGGATGTGAATGTCAGAGAATAGACACGCTGCAAACACAAGGCGAAGGGCAGACCAATGGGGAGCAAATCCAATCCAAAGAACGGGAGATGGAAGAGGAGGAGGTATATAGACGCACTGTGCCGGTGAAGAGGAAAAATGAAGTGAAGAAGTGAACCGACAGTGTCATTCCAGAAACAGGACAAGGGTATTTACATAAACTTCTTACTCTAAAATCATGATAAACAAACAAAAAAAAAAACATTCACACAAAAATATAAATTTGAAATAATTAATAGCACCAGTGTGTCAGATAATAGTTTCTTTCCCCCGCTACGCAAAGTACAAAGTTGCATAGTGTTAAAGGCTATATATGAATCTTGAAGGCGGGCTGGCAGGAGGAGGAAGGGGTTTGTGGCAGAGAATCGTCACGCTGTGATCTTGGAAGAAAATCACAGAGCTGAGGATCAGAAGTTGAGAAGCCCATTAGGAAACTCCATGTAAGGGCCTTCCGTCTACACTTGGAGGGAAGGTCTAGAGGTGGTGCAGATCACAAAGTGCAGGAACTAGACGGTGTTGGCAGCCGCATGAAATACTGAGTGCAAGTATCTGCCACCAGGAGTTGGCAAACAATGTGTTCTGAGGGATTCTACACGATGGGAGCATCAGAAGAAAACTGAAACTGAAAAAAAGGGTCTAATATTTCCTCTCTCCCCAATGGAAGAAAAATGGATACGTGGGATCCTGACAATGCAAGTCACATCTAAGTTCTATCCCTTTGCTAGAAAAGACTAGGACAAGGAGGCTTTTGCTTTGTTTGTCAAGATCTTAAGGACCAACCACCACCCTCTGCCAGGTAACAACACTAGTTCCAAAACTAATATACTAAAAAAAAAAAAGCTCTAAGAATTAGTTTGATTTTGGAAAAAAAAAAACTTTAGTGGTTATCATATCCCTATTTCTTCTGTATAATTCCACTTATAGGAATAGAAGGCGTCTGTTGGTGAGTGCAAGCTGCCCGTTGCAGATTTAAAGTATCAGCTGCCCAAAGATCTGAAAAAAGTTTATCTTCCTAGTCAATTATTAACATCTGAGAAAATGTTCGGCCTACTTCTGCAGTCTCATATTCTCCTGGAGACTGTCATAAATCATTGCATCCTTACCCGTGGATGGCTCAGTGTCCTAAACTCAAAGAGCTAAAACAACTGATGATGGCTCTCGACATTCTGAATGACCAACACCTTTGGCACAGGAGGTGTATCTCCTTTTTGCTTAAAAGGAGGAGGGGCAGGAGATGTAGATGCATTTTCTTTGCCTATAGACTGGATATACTGGCCATCACAATGCTACTGTTAGTAGCCAAACTTTTCCTTCATAAAAACAAGAGTACTGAGACAGGAGGCTCTGCTGGCGTCAGTGGGAAAGGGGGGGCTACTTGCTCAGCCCTGGCATACAATGGTTCCCACGGAGTGTCTAAGCCACTGCACAGCAACGCAGGACGCCACGTCCTTATGCGACTCGGAAGGGACAGGTGGGTCTGAGGGGGTGCCGTTAAGTGGAAGAGAGACTTTATTAGATAGAACCCTTTGTTCCTGATTCACGATGTTTAATTTGCTTCTCTTTAAAACTTTGTGACTTTTCCTGGTTCAATAGGACAGTGGAGGAGAGCAGCAGAGAGTGGGGGCAGGGGTCTGAAAACTGTAATCGCTGTGTGGAGGCACTCTGTGGCCTCACAGTGGCTCCCGCAGGAAGACGCTAGGGCTTCTCGATGGACGGGGTGTTGAAGCAGCCGGACGGCAAGGTCTTCTTGATGTCTTCCAGGTTGCGGATGTCCTTGAGGATCTCCTCAATGTCTCGGTTATAGTCCATGATGGCAGCCTCCTGCTTCCTGGCTTCGTTCTCCAGGTTGGACACCTTCCTGTCCAGATCACTGACTTTCATTTCCTCTTTGGCTTTGTTCAGGGTGCCTTCAATCTCATTTAGCTTGTTCAGATCCACTGTGTCCAGCTGCCCTACAGAGTCAGAAGACAGATGCACTTAGTACAAATTACGACATCCCTCCACAAGTACTGCCCCCCACCCAAACCCGCCAGCCTTTTTATAAAGGAAGACCAGCAACTGCCATTATACAAAAGCGGTCTGAGAACGACACCTCACTAATGAGAACACACTGGACAGCAGAGAGAACTCTACTTAACGCACTGCGGTGACCTCAATGGGGAGGGAGCCCAGGAGGGCGGGGATGTATGCATATGTACGGCTGATTCATTCTGCTGTGGAGCAGACACTAACACGACATTGGAAAACATCTACACTCCGGTAAAAGTCAATTAAAAACGGGAGGGGACACTAACAATGCAAACCAAGTACAGACACGGACCTAACCCAGCAGGGACGGGTCAGAACATATAATGAATACTGGGGCTGGATTTTTTTTTTTCTCAGAATATGGTTTCTGTGAAATGTTTTCTGAATATATAGCTACTATGTCCTAGCCCTTACGCCTTACTTGTGGTTTGAAGGTCATCTAGTAACGTTTAATCCCTTTTTCTTTTTCAAGTTTATATATGTAATCTTTTTGTCTTTTTGGTGCCCTTTAAAAAAACATAAAAATCTTTAAGCTAGAACTCTAAGCTCTCAGCTCTTTGATACCAGGGAGACTGGGTTGCTTTGGGGGAGTGTTACCTGCTCCTGGAGTTAGACTCTATTATAGAAACCCTCCTGTGGAGAATGGCCAGGGTTGAAAGGCTGAAATAATTTTAGCAAAGCTTTGCTTTAAAATTAGCATGAAAAAGAGGTCCCTTTGAAAGAAACTATTTCTTTCTTTTTTTTTTTTTAGGAACTATTTCTATATAAACGAAAGCAGACAGCCAGCTGCGGTACTTTATGTATACTGTACTTGATTAAATTCTCACAAGACCATTTGACATCAATGATTCTCAGATGTTAAGTAATTTGCCCAAATTTGCACAGCTTACAGGCAACAAAGCAACGATTCCAACCCAAGTCTGACCAACTTTAAAAGCCAACCTTTTCTGCGACAAAAGCTACCTCTTCTAGCTTACTTTCATTTTAAAATCCATCTGCTGGCACATAATTTATTACTCTTCAAAATTAAGATGGATAAAAGTATCACACACACACCCCACAAAACAAAACACAGACCAAAACCAAACTTCAGACACTAACACGTTAAAACAGGATGCCTTGCTACCCAGCTGTGCTAGTTAAGAGTATCGTGTGCGTGCTAAGTTGCTTCAGTCGTGTCCGACTCTGCAATCCTGTGGACTGTAGCCTGCCAGGCTCCTCTGCCAAGCAAGAATGCTGGAGTGGGTTGCCGTGCCCTCCCCTCCAGCGGATCTTCCCAGCCCAGGGATCGAACCCGGGTCTGCTACCTGGCAGGCGGATTCTTTACTGCTAGTGCCACCTGGGAAGCCCGCTGGTTAGAGAAATTACAGCTTTATGAGGCAGACTGGTGACAAAAGTACGTCTATCCTATAATGCGGCCTGCTCCCTATCAAACTGGATTAAAGGAAAATTTCAATATGCTTATATTTCCTTCAAAACAAAAGCCTTTTCTCTTATTTTGCATAAAAACCATCAGTTCATCAGATTATTCTTTAAAGTGCTCTTTTATTCTACCACTGAAATCCTTCACGTCAAACTCTTTGAAGACATTCTGCCAGCAGGATGAGCTAAGAATAATCACTGCTCAACTATATTATAAATCTTGACAATAAAAGCCATGCTAGCTGGCAGCAAACCTTTAGAATTTTATTAAGTCCTCGGATCATGGTCAGATTCCAATACTGAGGTCAGATTCCATGGGAGGACCTAGTAAGCACATGTTGAATTAATACAACTTAAAAATCATGATTCAGTTTATACAATCTTTGCACTGTAATATCTACTTTTGAGTCAACTATCTCTGATCCCAAGAACAGTACCAAGAATTCAAAGACTGCCTACAATGACTACAGTTACTTACCAAGCTGCTCCAGGAGGTCATTAATAAGGTTGAGGAGGTTGGTAACAGAGTTTTTGGCTTTTCTAGCATTGATCTCGGCTTCCTGAGCAGCCTGTGAAGCCTGTACACCAAAAAAGGATAAATAATAAATAATACATTTTCATCTTCTTGAAATATCTTTTCCCAATGAGCCAACAAATTCAATTTTCAGATGGTTTCCCTTCTTTTAACTCATGAAACTATAATCTCTCACCGTAGGAATTTTTTGGGTCATATCTTCATGTTGAGGATGTTGCTATTTTTAATTCACATGATAGTCATAAAGAGGCAGTCGTATGCCTACACTGTATTTGTATTTCAAAGATCAATGTTATTATTTCCTTTTCTCATTTTCTTACTTAAGAATACATGAAGGTGTATTCAAAATAAAACCTATCAAGAAGAAACAAGTTACTTAAAAAATATTTTTTTGGTTCTCTGCTTCTCCTTTTTTAAAAATTTAACTAAATTTATTTATTTATTTTTCGGCCACATCATGTAGCATGTGGGATAGATCCCCAACCAGGGACTGAACCCATGACCCCTGAAGTGGAAGCATGCAGTCTTGACCACTGGACCACCAAGAAAGTCCCTACAAGTTACTTTTTAAGGATGAATACAAAAACTATTAATACATATTAGAAGTAAAACATGTCCTCCAAGACTTGATTATCAGAAATAGCCTATTCTCAGGAAATTTTCATAATTATGTGATATTCTTCTAAAATTCCCTCTCCCCCTGTAACCACACACATACATACACATACAAACTGAGACAATACAATCTACATTTAAAAAAATCAACCAAAGGTAAATCTATTTGGGAAAATTCCATGAAACCTGAACAAATATGCCTCTGCATGAGTCACAGGAAATGGCAATGGAAGAGGAAGTGTCTAAGGATCAGAAAACAGATGCTCTCACAAATAAATCTGGTCAGGATATACACCAGTAACTTTGAGCTTCCCACCACAGAACTGTTTTTCCTAGTTTTTTCTGGGTCAACAGAAATACAAAACTTTTGGGTAGAGAAACAATGTGAAAATTTTAAAAAGAAAAAGAAAGCAAGAGGAAAATAAACGATTAATCTCTGTTCAAATCACAGCCACTACCATTGCGTCTTCCCAGGCAGTCTGCGAATATCCTAGCAGAGATGCTGGCCGTTGGACTGCAAGTGAGGGCATTTATCCCGCTGTCTGCAGCCCCCTCTTCTAGGAACAACTGTGAGCTTTCACCCTTTTCCTTAAAAAAATAGGTTACAGACTCCAACAATACTGATGCAATTCTGGCCTTTCAGGCTATTTAATTATAAATGGGATAGTACATATGAGGGTGCCCTGTGCTCCTTATAAATTATTTACCAAAAGGAATAAAAGATAAATCTTTTTTCTTCTTTGAGGGTATGAAGATATAGAGAATATATATCTTTTCCCTTCTTTCAACAAGCTCTAAATCTCATGTTTCTATGATTGCATTAAAAAAAAAAAAATCCAGAGACCCTCAGCACATATGAAAAACACACATTTTTACTATGTGGGAATTTTCACTTGAGATATGCCTTGCTATAGAAAATTCAGAAAATCCGAAACAAAAATCAAAAAACGCATAATAAAATAAGGTATTTGCAGAGGGATACTTCTGTTATCACTTCCCTAAGGACTTCTTCACTAAATTAACAAGCTTCGTAGTTCTTCTTTCTATTCCAAGGTGAAAATGATCTACCATGATTATTTATACAGTCACTCAGTCAGGTCCGACTCTTTGGGACCTCATGGACTATAAAGTCCATGGAATTCTCCAGGCCAGAATACTGGAGTGTGTAGCCTTTCCTTTCTCCAGGGGATCTTCCCAACCCAGGGATTGAACTCAGGTCTCCCGCATTGCAGGCGGATTCTTTACCAGCTGAGCCACCAGGGAAGCCCAAGAGTACTGGAGTGGGCAGTCTATCCCTTCTCCAGCGGATCTTCCCGACCCAGGAATTGACCTGGGGTCTCTGCACTGCAGGCAGATTCTTTACCAGCTGAGCTATGAGGGAAGCCCATACAAAGGAGTTCATGTCTGTCATTACTGTGATTATAATCAGACTGAACTGGAATGAAATTATTTCCATTGTGACTCCACTAGTATTTCAAAAGCAAAATATTGCATAAAACAGAAAAATGGACCCCAGTCCTTTGGGGGACCAGGCATTCACAAGTCAATCTTGTTACAAACAGAGTTATGTATATACATCATCACAATAAATGAAAAATTAAATTGGATGTAAGTTTGGTATGCTGTGTCATCTTCAAAACTGTCCAAGAAACTGGTCTTTGCTAAAGGCAAGTTGCTAGGAGACTAAGAGGAGGAAGGAAATTAACTTTCATTGCATTCCTTTTTTTCCCCTTTCTGACTATATCCCATTTATGAATTACCCATTCAAAAATATAAATACATACTTTCAAATGTCCTAAAACCTCAAATGTGTAAAACAATGTTTTGCTTTTAATTGAGAGTAGCTTTGGGAAGGAACTCTTGTGCAACCATCTGGCAGAAGATCCAAATTCTTTGTCTTCTATGTAAGTTACTAACCCAATTCTTGACCAGGAAACACAATTGAAAACAGAAGTCAACAGGAGAGAGACTCCTCAACAAGTCAGGAACCTTTCATCACTAAACACCCTTCACTTTCTACTCGTTACCAAAAATTCCAAAATCACTTACCATCCCTGCCATCATCATGTCCTGGTCAGCATCCTCTTGTTTTTTCTTCAGCTCTTTTTCTGCTTCCTGTAGTTGTTTCAACATATTATTCACCTCATTATCCAGATCTGTAACTTCTGCAAAAGTCCTTTCAGCTTCTGCCTTGGTGCTGGTAGCGTTCTAGACACAAAATAAACAATTGCTGATGAAAAAATGTTTCCCTTTCTCTAAAGTATTCTGCCACTCAAAACTAGGATCCAGAAACAACAGGGCAATAATTTGCCCTATAATTTGTACTGTAAGTTGAATTATGTTGTCATTTATTTGGGCTACAAATAACAGTAATGAAAAAAATACCATCACCACCTAACACAATAACATTTTACAAAGCACTGCTATTTGTATCCTTTTATTTAATCCAGTTAATAAAAATTCCTGTTCTATTGATGCCATTTTTAGTTGGGGTCACATCACTGCAACATTTAACTGGTGTGTACTTTCCACCGCATCACACTGATTAGGCTCTTTCACATGGATAATTTTCTATTCAAAGCTAGTCTTATTCTAGTTGGCAGTTCATTATAATGTATAAAAAGTCCATAATCCTGAAATATATCTGCTCTAAACAAACTAAAAATGTGTGTGATTTTCAAACACATATAAGTTTACAATCAGCTCCAATCTCTCCTTTAAATGAAACAAACTGATGTTTAAGTAGGAGAAAGCCAGCCTAAAGAAGTTATTAAGATGCGTAGAAAGAATCCTGGTATGGGCAGCTACAAAAATTCTGAATAGGTGGGGCTTAGATATGGCAATATGTTTGTTTGAAAGGGGGGCGTGAAAAACCGTATAGACTTGACACTCTATATAAGACAGAAAAAAATAAACTATCCATGGAAGGGAACTGTGTTTATTTAGAAAGAGTCTGATTTTTTTTGCGGGAGGGGATTCTATGGGTCCCTGAAGCCACCCCCCTCCTCACAACTCAGACCCTGCCACTGAGACATAGGAGAGATTTGAGAGTAAAGGACCCTTTCTTTCTTTGGTTGGATCACACAGCATGTGGGATCTAGTTTCCTGACCAGGGATTGAACCTGCACCCCCTGTGCTGGAAGCATGGAGTCTTAACCACTGGACCTCCAACAAGTCCCAAGAGACCCTTTCAATAACTCTCCCCTCTAATCACTGTGGTTACCTGCTCTAATGCTTGGTTTAAAAAAGAAAAAAGGGAAAAAGAAATGACAAAGGTGGAGTAATGTAACTTTACTTGAGTCAAGGAAAAAATGTGTAAGACCTTTTGGTGGCGGGGGCGTGGGGAGGGGGCGCTGTCTGGAAAGAACCTGGAAAATGACTAGAGAATAGATAACATGTGAGCAAAGGCCTGGTTTCGGACAGGAGGGGCGTGCACACCTTCTGGACAGCGCTGGCGATCCTCTCCGCCTCGTGGGCCTTGTTCCTGGCCTCGGTGGCATCTGCGGCAGCATTGCCCAGCGCCTGCTGAGCTTCCCTAGTCTTTTCATTGGCTTCAATTATGGTCCGGTTGATGGCAGGGATTCTCCTTAGGGCCTCCTCTGCAGCCGTCTTGTTATCATTCACTCGCCTATCAAAATCTAAAACAGGTTCAAGGAATGCATTTGAACTAAACTCTCAACAAGCCAAAAGGGAAACTTTCAGGGAGCTGTCACAAGACTTTGTTTTATGAATAGTGGAAGTCAGGGGAAAAGAATGAAAACAACATGGACTGAAATCTTAGAAGAACAAAGCTCACAGCTCTATATGGAAGATTCATGGGAATGAACACCTGCTTCTGCAAGGCAAATTCTCACTTGAGGCATTTATTTTCATGCAGAACCGAGGATGCTATCACCTTCAGCTTAACCAATATTGAAAGATGCAGCTGATTCTGTGTTTGCTATGTGTAAGGTACTGAGTTCAGAGCTTCATGAATTTTTGTAACTGCATCGTTGGTATACATTAGAAAACTGAGGACTAAAGAGGTAGATCATTTTTTCAAGGATTCACAGTAAGAGGTAGAGGTAGATCAGGGATTCTAACTCAAACCCACTGACACAGAGCCCATACATTCAACCATTATCCTGTAAAGCTTCTGTATTTACAGAACTTATATCTATCAGAGGCAAGTTCAAGGCTATACAATGAATTGAGTGTAGTTGTTTTTTATCTTGGGTAAAGAAAGAAAACAAAGACTGAGATGCAATTGGCAGAAAACATTAAAGATACTCTCAATTTACCAGTACTAAGCAGATAAATAGGTGTATCTCGGTTATAAGAAATATACTTTTTTTTTTGGTTTTCATGCCATGGGTAAAATGACATGAGCTCTGGGATTTTCCTTTGAAATACTTGACATAAAAAAGGTAGGGAAGGTGTTGGGGGATAAAGTAAGTGCAGTAAAAATCTTAACTGTTCAATCTGAATGACAGGTATACAGGATTTATTATACTATTATCTCTCATACCGTATGTGGTCAGAAAATCTCACAGTAAAAATCTTTTACAAAAGAAAGAAAACCAGCCTAACGGAGGACATTTACCCTGTGACCTCACCCTCTCATACCTTTCAGGTTGTTGAGAATGTCATTGGCTTCTTGTAAGGTGTTTCGTCCCTTTTCGGCAGCTTCTTCCGCAAGAGCCTTAGCAGCGTCAGCTCGGGCGAGGAGTTGGTCGGCAGTCTGCAAACACATGGCAGGTCAGAGGACAAAGCCTCCCAGGTAAAGCCCTTCTCTCCCCTAACAGACCAGGCAGCTCCAGGCCACCCCACTCTGACACCAGCCAGCATACAGCAGGTTAGGCCGGGGCATTGGCATAGCACCCTCCTCTGATTTCTTCTTTGTGTATTTTGTTGCTTCTGTGATTTGTGGTGATGGCTCAGACACAGCTTACAGTCAGACAATTTCAATTTCTGCCTCATGAAATGAAGCAATCTGCAAAGCAAACCAACCTGCTGTTCAGTCTTTCCTTTCTCCAGAAGGTTCTTTACTTCAAACTCTTTGCCTCTCATGTCCTCTCTGAGGTCCTCATAATCTTTCAACTTCTGGTCAATCAGACGGTCCAGATCTTCAGCTTCCTTCTTGATTTTATTTGCCTCATTCTATGAAAAGCAAGTTAAGATCACATAGGTTACGAAAAAACAACCTAAACTGCTCAAAAGATAGCCTCAGTAATTCTGTAATACTTAGTAGATAGTTTTGAAAAGAATAGCACAGGGCAAGATTTTATGGACTTTTTTAAGAGAAAAAAAAAAAAAAGAAGGTATATCCTACCTATATATAGTGAAATGCACAGTTTCATGAGTTTTGACAAATATATTCACCTGTGTAACCAAACCCCAATCAAGATACACAGTATTTCCGCCCAGGACATGCCCTTGTGTCTCTTTCCAGTCCATTTCCCCACCCACCTCTCCAACAATGTGGCTGTCGCTGGTCTGTTTTTTAAATCATCATAGATTAGTTTTGCCTATTGTCAAATTCCATATATATGAAATCATAAGTATGTACAAACCTAGACAGCATATTAAAAAGCAGAGACATTACTTTGCCAACAAAGGTCCATATAGTCAAAGCTATGGTTTCTTCAGTAGTCATGTAGGGATATGAAAATTGGACCATAAAGGCGGCTGAGAGCCAAAGAATTGATGCTTTTGAACTGTGGTGCTGGAGAACTCTTGAGAGTCCCTTGGACTGCAAGGAGATTAAAACAGTTAATCCTAAAGAAAATCAATCCTGAATATTCATTGGAAGGACTGATGATGAAGCTGAAGCTCCAATACTTTGGTCACCTGATGTGAAGAGCCAATTCATTAGAAAAGACCCTGATGCTGGGAAAGACTGAAAGCAGTAGGAGAAGGGGATGACAGAGGATGAGATGGTTAGATGGCATCACCAAATCAATGGACATGAGTTTGAGCAAGCTCCGGGAGATGGTGATGGACAGGGAACCCTGGCGTGCTGCAGTTCGTGGGGTTACAAACAGTCGGACACGACTGAGCAACTGAACAACAATGACAACAGTATGCACATGTCTGAAGAGATTTAAAACATTATGATAAAAACAAAGTCAAGACCTCAGACATACGAATGGAAACTTAACATATTTCAAGTTTAATGTAAAAAATATACCATTTATATAGAACCTGGTGTGAGGATTCATGATTAGAGTACAGGTGAAATAAAATACCATCAATCGCCAAATATTTCGCCTGCCCCAAAGCATCCTCACAGTTCTTTCATTTAAATCACTATTATTTCTCTCTTGTTCAAAAGCAGATAGTGCCTGGGAGCAACGATCTAGGTGTCAAATATAATTTGAATTTAGGAGTGATTATTCATATCACTAAAGGAGTCTTTTCTATTTAATGTTTATACTCACAGGATTATTTTACCTCAATAAGCTCTCCTTTTTCAGGCAAGGCTTTATTGGGGCCCCTTGCTGCAGCAGAGAACAAGTAACAGGCTACCTTGCTCACTCGTTCACTGAAAGGGGTGAGCTTGTTCCTTGTATGGGGTGAGGGTCGGCGTTTATTAACATATCTAGACTTTACCAGTGAGTCAACGGGAGGTCAGAGGAGGTATTGGGTGGGCCATTACCATAAGATCTTATGGAAAAACCCAAACGGACCTTTTGACCAACTCAATAGGGCCTGATGACAGCTGAGGGGCAGTCAGAAGCGCGCTCCCCCCAGACTGAGGGGGCGTGCGGGTGTGCGTTTGGTGGGGAGAGGGTGGGGGCGGCAGGTCTGTGCAGGCAGGCTGTCAGCCCACTACCTCCAGTGCTTCTGAGTCCACAGGAGTGAGCAGGGCTACACTGGCGTAGATCTCCACCGCTTTGTCACCAGCCTTCTTGGCCTCCTCGTGTACACGGACAGCTTGCTTCTCCAGATCCTGGGAGATGTTCTTTGCTTGTTCATACCTAAAGAGCAAAAGACGTGACCTAATGAAAACCTACATTCCTTTTAGCATCTTAATGCTCACCAGATTCATTCTAGTTTAAATCACTGTGACAGTATTTTCAAAACTTCAAAGAAATGTTATATTAAAATTCTATTATTTAATACCAATACAGCTTACATTTCTGTTTTATCTCATCACTTTATAGCATATAATATACCATACGCTTTCTTATTTCAGACACCTTTTAAATATACGTAGCTTATTCCGTGATATTTTTTCTTTTCTCATTTATGCAGAATTTTAAGTATCATGGCTAGTCTTTACCATTCTCTGCTGATACAGCAATTGGATCAAATAAAATCTCTGTGGCTCTAGATCCTTTGCTCTAATTACTGCATCATTTCAAAAGTATGATTAATAAAAGATACCTTACTGCATGAATGTCTGGCCTGAATTCACCAGCATTTAATTCTTCATTGAACTGGTGCCACTTACAAGAACAATTTAAATTATACTCACTTTCTATTAAGCTCTTCAATCTCAAGTGCTGTTTGATTTTCTCCTGCTAGGGTCCTCAAAAGCAGATTGTATGCCTCAGCTGAGGTATCATTGGCTGTTTTCGCTACTCGTACAATGTCATCAGCTTCTTGTTTATGGCTATATAACATAACAGGAAAAACAAGTCATGAAACAGAACCTTTGAATAGGGAAAGAAGCAGAATTCAGGTAAAGCTTACCTTATTATTATACATATACTACCGCGGGCAGAGTTCCACAAATATTGAAAAGTCTTATACATTTGGAATTTTATCATTTCAGTGGGACTGAGTTTATAAATAAGCATTCTATAATCTGAGAAAATGACACTTTCCAGGAAGATTAATGATATAAAATATATAGGGACAAATGCTTTTACTTCTTAAAAACTACTTTTAATTTTAATTATTTAAAAATATTTATACATGAAGCTATGTATGCTGGCAAGAACTCATTTCTCTAGTCATAAACACAAATCTCAGACCTCATCTTTAATGGCTACTCTGGTTCATTACTACCTAATCTTAAAACCCCTTTGACTATTTAGATTTCTCACATGCAACCTAGGAAGAGCAATTCAATGCCAAATGGCAAAGAACACGTCGACTGGGACTGCTGAGTAACTGCTAAGGTTTTTTTTCAAGCTCTAAAATTTCATATTACATTGTCACACTGCAATACCTGGCCATTCTTTTTGATCTGATAAACTTTCCTTCAAATTTCATGCAAGAAGTACACCACAATTAATTTATCTCTAAGACCTAATTTTTCTTGGGAGCTTTCTCTAATGTTTTCAGCTGTCGTGTTTTAATCAGAAAATCCAGGTCTGAAACCATGAATGTTCTATGAACTAAATTACAGCAGTTCACACACTCACATTTACAAAGAACAGAAAGAGAGCACATATGTTAAAGCAAGAAGCCAATGCAGTTGCTCAGATATTGAGGCTAAAATTGTATCAGGTTTTACTTAAGCACCCTAGACCCATGAGGTCTACTGTTCTGCAATGCATTTATAAACATTTATTGAGTACTTATTATATGTCAGACATTATTTCAAGCACTGGGACTTCAGCAATGAATAAAGCACACAAAAACGCCTGCCCTCACAAGGACTACATTTTAGCAATTTTATTTTTTTCTAAATGCTTTAACTTAATGCCTTCTACAATTTAAAGTCTTCTTAAGAAATTGCATTACTTTTAATCAGGAGTGAAATGATCTGTTTGGCTAATTTTCACGTGTACTATGGGTTATTAAATGTTTTCTACCGAAACTTGAAAACATTTTTGTTAAAAATTTCAAAATTAAAAACAACAACAACAATGACAAGTGACTTCAGTGGTGGTCCAGTGGTTAAGAATCCGCCTGCCAATGCAGGGGGACATGGGTTCAATTCCTGGTCTGGGAGGATCCCACATGCTGCAGAACAACTAAGCACACAAGCCACAACCACCGAGTCTGCGTGCCTTAGAGTCTGTGCTCCGCAACGAGAGAAGCCACCGCAACGAGAAATCCCACACTGCAACAAGGAGCGGCCCCCACTCACTGCAACTAGAGAAAAGAACACGTGCAGCAACAAACACCCAGTGCAACCAAAAGTAAATAAAATTTTTTTAAATCAAAAACCTTAAAAAAGCAGCTAAGTTCTGAGCTTATCTATTAAAGATTAAGGTTTCAAAATTAAAAATCTAAATTTTCTTTAGATATGTAGATACAATTTCCCCCTAAACCATCATATTCTAATATTCAAAATAAATATTCTAATATCAAAGTGAAGGGAACAAAAGAGTACATGTAGTTCTTTTCAGAGTACAGTACATAACATTTCAGAAAAGAGAGTAAACTTTGCAGAAGTAATTATGTGGGAAGTGTCTGTGGGTGTAGGATGGAACATGTACATGCCATAAGTCATAATTAATCATTAAAAAGGGATCTAGAGGTTACCGTTCAGCAAGCTTCCGTGCCTCTTCTGCCAAAAGGGTCATGTTGTTGGGGTCCCCTGTAGACTCTGGCTGAGTGATTGACTGAAGAGGAAGTAAACAAAGCACTGATCTCAAAGGAGGGGATTATTTATATTAATAAACAAGTGTCAAAATTAAATTTTTATCAGTATTATTTAGAGAAAGAATGCCTCTTTATTTAAGAGATCTTCAGTTAATACCAGCATCCTTGACTACAGATTATTATTTCTATTTTCAGCAGAGAATAAAGAAAGCTTAAATTGCCTAGAAGGACCAAAACTAGAGACAGGACCCAGATGTCCTTTGGTTTTAATTCAGTTTGGGATAACTATTTCAAGGCAACTATGAGCAATGTGGCTTTCTTCCTCCATGTTCAGAGACAAATAAAAAGATACAAGGAGTCAATTTATCTGAGGAAGCACTCCACTCCCAGTAAAAGACTTGCTGTGAATGACCATGGGACCCCCCCAGTCCCACCTCAGACTGTCCCCGTCACTCACCACATTGGCGATGGCAACCTTCGCTTTCTCAAGTTCTCTGGATGCGATTTCAATTAACTGCTCTGTGCTTTCTACCCGGGAACGTGCTTGTTCAGCCAAGTTTCCGGTCTCTCCAATGGTATTGCGGATATTCTGTAAACGGCTAATTTGGCTGAATAAGGTGTTATTCACTCTCTGGAGGCGATCCATCAGATTTTGGTCTACATCTGCAATAGCAGTGCAGAAGAAAGTTCATAAATTATCTGAAGGGGGGGCACATCATCTCATATGAAACCTGAGGCACTGCTTCTCATCACACTTCCAAATATAGCATCTTTCTGACAAGTTTCCCGAAGCCATCAGCAGAGCTGGTCAGTCCTCACCGTGCCTAGCAGAACCACCACTGTTACATTCAACCACGGTCTCCGTTGTGTTTAACTGGAGATGAACACACCATCTCTCCCACTTGGCAACGAGCCCCTCCGTTCCTACTCCACACAGCATCCCAGTCTTCTACAATGGCTGGCCAAGAGAAGACACTCAAAACATAGTCTAATGAAGCAAAGATTTTGACACTCCAGCACATCCAAGGTTGAATCATAAAAATACAATGTTGGTAAAAGCACTACCAGCCCTGAGAGCTGGACAGTTTTCTAAACTAGGAAAAAACTCAGTTCAAAATAGAAGTTGAAATACAGCACTTTAAATTCATTTTTAAAATTTTAAACTATGTAGACTCTTGCTGCACCCCACACATCCACGTAATTTCAGACTGATCTCTGTTTTTGAATAGTTCTTTGAATTGTTCTTTCTTAATTTTGCCCATTCAATTTAAACCTCATAGCTGTACCCTAATCAATCAAGAAACATATATAAGCCCATACAAAGATAATTCTGACATTATTAAAATTCTCACATGTCATAAGGTTATATTAATATACAGGAGTCATTAAGTCAATTTTATTCAAACTGACCAGTTCTTAATTCTGCATGATGCTAGTGTTGGTATCTGAATTTTCCAAGGTATGTAAAAGAGATGAGAAGTTGAAGTCAAGATCAACAAAGGAACACAGGCTTGGAAAATAGCATCTTGGAAGCAAGGTCACCCAATCAATATACACACAAAGCTGGTAGACTGCAAAATGCTCATCTAACTACAGAATGACCCTGTTCAGATATTACTTAAACAATTCTTTGACAACCCAAAGACTTTTAACAAAACACAAAAGAAAAAGCAAGTTGAAATCACAGAGAATCACTTAGATTTAGGAAGCAGCCAATGAAATTATAGAAGCCCCTTCCATTTCAAACTCCAAGAAGGTAACCTATTGATCTCTCTGGCCAGTTCTTTAGAGAAACAATAGTATCCCCCCAAAAGGGGAAGAGATAACCTAAGTGGATCACTTCAAAGCCCTCTAATTTCAAGTGTCCACATGTACCACATAATCTCCTTTCAAAACCGAAGAATAAACACAAGTTTAAACTACATATGAAAACTTAGGGAGAGTCTGAAAGGATAAATCATTATGAAGACATTCTTATTCTCAGCTAGTTTGAACCTAAGTGGGAAAAGTCAGCCAGGACTCAGTGGGCATGGATTTTAACCCCCAGCCTCACTCTGGTGGCTCCCAAAGCGAGCAGAAGCAGGAACTCATTATGCTTCCCATCCTTGAGGTGGTTCAGGGGGAAGTGCGGTGGCCATGGCTCCCATTAGAGCTTCATCCCACAGAATCATCCTCTCAGGCAGAGGAAAGGCTGTAGTCATTGTGGCTGAAAGGAGCCCAATGTGCTGTGGCCGCACCGAGGTGTAGAGCCTGGATGGGTGGCAGTGCCGGCCAACCTTGCTTTCTTGCCCCTTGACTGAGCTCAAGATGCTGGCACCAGAGCTGTGTGCCACACCCCACCTCTCAGGTGGCTGATCAGCGCTTAAGAACGACAACCCCACATTCAACTCTTCAACAGATATGGCAGGACAGATATGAATTTGTTGTTACAGGAGAATACGTTAATGGAAAAATGTGTGTCAAAATTTGAAAAATTAACATTCTAAAAAAAAACCCCACCATTATTTATACAGAACAGGAAACCCATAAATTCTTCTTAATCTAGGTTTAAGACTTAAAATGTAACAGCTGAAACAAAAAACATGTTTTTGACATCTCATTTTATTTTTCCATTTCTAAAAATTTACCTCATAGAACAATTTCTGGACTGTCCTACAAAAATTAAACAAACTTTCCCAAACCAGATATATCCAATTTCTTCCTTCTATACTTCAATCATTTTATAAAATCTTAGGGACATTTACAACAGGAAGTAAGCAATATATTTAGTTTTCGTTGACCCGTACCCTGACAAAAAGACTTCTCTAACTCATAGTGGACATGGAGTCAATAGGGAAGTTGATCATTGCGGCCCCAAGTGTATTAATGTTAACGCACACTTGCAGTGAATATCTGGCGAGCAACTGGATCTCAACGATGGAGAAAATTCAACACAAAAGTAACCTCAGACCAACAGTGAGCACCTTGATAGAAGGATTTATAAAATGCTTGGGTTTTAACATCTAGCCATTTTGATGTAATGGGAGAATTATTTTCTGCTTAGTGTATCTTAAAACAGTGACAAATTCTTTTCTACTTAAAATTCTTTTCTAACAAATAAAATCATTCATATTCTAAACATAGTTTAAAAACTGAGAAAGCATTTTATAAAACCATACTATTTAACCTTGAACTAAGAGCCACATCTAAAGATGGCCCACCTCACGGAAATTACCCACTTGTTTAACTTCGTGTACCTTTGACATCCTGGGCTTCACGAAGGAGGTCAGTAACTTCTCTCTCTGCTTCCTTTAGTCTATCCTCAAAGGCTTGATCTGTCACCATCTCATCCCCAGTTCCAAGGTTTGCAATGAGATTCTCTAATTCCCGGAGTTTTGCTCGATGATCAGCAACCTAGACATAATGAAAAAGGAAAAAGGAAAGGTAGAATGTATAAACTTTCCTGAAGAACTTGATTGTACTTCCTGCAGAAATAATAATCAAAGCGGTGCTCTATAAGTGTGGAGGTCTACATACTCCATGTATGTAAACTTTTAAGTAGATAACATGTGTAGTTTTTCCTCATTTCTCTGGTTTCAAAAGAAAAACTGTCAGGCTGATTCCTGCAAGCTGCAAGCTGATGATTCTCCAGTTCTGATCGCTCTCTCCTGTTTGAGATTACTTTCCTGATATCACCACTTGGCTCTCTGACAGGTATTCTCAACTTAACATCCAGAACTATACTCTTGATTTTTTTTCTCTTAAGTATGTATTCTCTGAATCATCTCCATCTCAATAAGTAGTGCCTCCAACTACCTTAAGCAAAATAACCCAAGATCTATCCTTGATTCTTCTCTTTCCCTATCCTGACCCTCTCCTATATCCTGCCTTGTTGAACACACATATTTATCTAATTCAGTCTAAGTTTTCCCTTTTGCCCTATTCCTAACCATCCAACTGCATGGAGCAGAGTGTTCTTGAAGTATAAACTGAATTTCCCAGCTTAAAACTCTTTAGTGCATTCCCATTGAATTTTGAATAAAATCTACATTTCTTACTCTGGTCAACATGGTGCAACATAAGCAGTCTCTAACAACCTCTCCAGTCTTATCACAGACCATTCCCTCTTTTTTCAGCAGGATCCAGATACCCTAGAGCTTCAAGGCCTCTGTAGCCCACGTTCCTTCTTCCTGGAACAGCCTACCTATCACTTCTCCTTTGGCTTGCTCTTTCTTATCCTTAAGATCTCACCTTAAGTGAGTTTCCACAGAGGTTTTATAGAAAGTAGTTCTCCCCAGTTATTCTCTGCATTCTTTCTTATACTTATCTCAGTCAGTATTTAGTTTTTATTATGTGTCTCCCAGTCGGCACTTGAGCCCTTGAGAACAGGGGCTGGGTCTATCTGGTTCACCATTTTTTCTCTAGAGCTGAGAGCATAGGAAGTACCCATTCAACGTCTGCTGAATGAATGAATGCATGCACTGTTGACAGCTGACCTTATCCTTCACCAGCCGGTAACAAGCTGGACATTCCTGACAGCCAGGCCAAGACCGATTGTAGAAATAGTTCTCTTCACACTGGTCACAGCGATTCCCCACAAAGCCTTCTCTGCATTCACAGCGACCATCATCCTTGCACTGGAGGGAAAGAGACCCCTCAGGATGACAGTCACAGGCTGCAGAATAAAGGGAAAAGGGTACATAATAAGGAAAAAACAGGAGTGCATTTTCTTTAAGTTCAGACTGATATCAATAAGCCAACTGTACTCTCATTATAAGTAGATGCTTAGTGAAAAACAGGCTGATTTAGGAGAATTTAACTGGTTATGCCTGCTCAGCAGAGAAGACAGACATTTTTAAAACAACAGTAAATTTTAAAGTAAAGTAAGCATCTTTTGGAGGGGGCACACTTCCTATGACTGAATAATTATACTAATCAGTCTATGAAGCAGAAATCAGTCCATTATAGAAAGTGCCCTTTTTGTGCACTTCCAAGAATTCATCTCTACCTTCATCTCTCCAACCTTTTAATTTTTCCTTTCTCTAAGGAACTAGAACACCCAAATGCTAGTGCTGATTTTCCATTATTTTGTAGTTTGTTTACTCATGTTGTTCTCTGAACGGAGTCAATGACCTATGCTGCATTCCACAGGAGAAACGAAGGAATTCAGAAAGCAAAAACCCAAACTGTTCTGCGGCCTAATTCCAGGCAAGTGTTTATGCCAAGGAGCAGCAGATGTGGACATGTAAGCGCACCAAAAAGGCCCCAAGGGTGGGAAGCAACTGCAGTCAGTAAGTCAACAAACACGTCTGAGCAGAGTCCCTCACAGCTTCATTATCTGCACGAAGAATGTGATCAATTAAAAAGTTTCATTAAGCACAGGAGGCGGCTCGGTAATCAAAGGGTAATCACTTGAAAATATGAAAGACCAGAAAAAGGAAGAAACAGAAACACTATAAAAGAAGACATAAATTGGGTGGTTGCTAAGAAACCAGAGAGACTTTCGGTCCTCCGAGTTTTACAAATGGATCATGTTTCTGAAATAAAGCATCTCTGAGGACTTGGGTATAGCCCTGACTGTGAGCCGTAGGCCTACATGGAGGCTGGTGAAATGTATTGGATTCACAGTTCTAACGGGAATGAGAGGGGACTGAAGACCTCTATGCCACCCACGCCCCTTACGTTTGCAGCCTTCGGGTCCAAACCCAAAGTGGTTGACCTCGCAGCGGTCACAGTGCTGACCGGTGATGCCAGGCTGGCACTCACACTGGCCACTGTGGATGTCACACTGTCCGTTGGTGGAACCCAAAGCATGGCAGTCACACCTAATAAACGAAGACATGAAAATTCTCAGGTAAGTAAAACAGACTTTCAGCAAACCTTTCTTTTTTTTCTTTCAGCATAGGACTGATACAATTTTGTATCAGAAAACAGAATGCTTTAATGATGACAGATGTTAAGGGTTATTATACCCCTGAGGTTCCAGTAATTTTCATGAGCTCTACTCAGATCTTCTTTTTCTAACCTAACCCACACAAATAATGCTGTTCCACTACTAAACCCACTTCCCACCACTCTCCAACCTGGCACTGCATGGGCGCTGGGCTGGAGCTTTGAAAATGGGAATTCTCAGCCTCTAAAACCCTAGAAGGTCCGATTCTAAACGTCTCAGAAAGGACTTTATAATTTGCATTTTTTTAAACAAATGTTGCTCAGGTGATGCTGACATAGCTGGTGCCACTGCCTTGCACTCTCTGCTCTCATTACTTCATTACAGCTCTCCAGCATCGCCTCTAAAGGGTGCCTTGCCTATTTCAGGCACTCAATTCCCGAACAAAGCCAAACCAACTGCGGAAATATAACTTACAAAAATGCACCTGTGACAATAAAAGAAAGCCGAGGTTACCCGCACCAAAGGCACCCGCCGCTTTACCTCTCACAGCCCTGCCCGCTCTGCAGGTTGTAGAATCCGGGGTCACAAGTGCCGCAGTCCCGGCCGGTCACGCGGGGCAGACACTCGCACTGCCCGGTCACGGGGTTACAGCTGCTCTGCTGTTTCACCGTCCCGTAGGGGTTGCAGTCACAGGCTACGGCAGGAAGACACAGACAGCAAAAGATGCACATCACCCAGAGGAACGCTCAAGTGTAAACGACACAAACAGTCTTTCGACTCATGCTGTCCAATACAGCAGTCACCGGTCACCGGACGGAGATGCGCTGCCAATGTGAAACACACACTCAACTTGGAAGAAGCAGTGTGGGAAAAAACAACGTACATCTCAACCATTTATATTGATCACTTGCTGAGATGATAATATGTTAGATATGGCAAATAAAATACAATGTCAAAATTAACTTAACCTGCTTCTCTTTATTGTACTGTATCTACTAGAATAATTTAAATTACGTGAGTGGTTCGCACTATACCTCTATGCAACAGCGCTGCATTAGACCAAGACAACTGTAAATATTTAAAGAGACCATGAAGTGACGCTCAGGATGAATAAGTGCAACTGCGAGAGGATTTGGCTGATGGCTGGTTACCTTTGCATTTGTCTGCTGGATTGGGAGCCAGGGGATTTCCAAAAAATCCATCTTTGCAGCGGTCACAGTAGAAGCCGGCCGTGTTATAGATGCACTTCAGGCATTCTCCCGTCAGGCGGTTGCAATTCCCAACTGCATTGGGATCGATGTTGTCATTGCACTGGCACAGGCGGCAAAGCCTCACGGGGCCGTTACTACCCAGAGGGTCTCCGAAGTAGCCGTCATCACAGAGCTCACATCTCTTACCTGCGTGTGAGACAATCTGATGTTACCAGAGAAAGGCCTTAGATGTTTCTACTGCCACTGGTTACAGACAGCCTGGAGCAATCACCAGGCACAATGCTACCCGGTGCCATGGACACAGCACCAGCCTAGGAGAGAAGACCTGGGCTGCAGCTCTGGCATGGTGCCTGGCCACTGGGGTGACCTTGGACACATCTCCATTTCTTCAGAAAGACAGCACCCAGTTTGCCTCTTTCTCCAGCCTTTGAGGATTAACTGAAATCATGCCCTAAGAGTGCTTTATAAATGAGGCTTCACTAAACTTTCCAGCCCCAAGGGTTGGCACATTCACCTGTGCTTGTTTTTGTCAATAACATTGAGAAAACTGAAAGATGACACTTTTTATAAACATGATTTTTAAAAAAATATTTATTTGGCTGTGCTGGGTCTTAGTTGCAGCACACGGAATCTTTTGTTGAGGCGCATGAACTCTCTAGTTGCAACGCATGGGCTTAGTTGCTCTGTGGTGTGTGGGACTTAGTTCCCCAACCAGGGATTGAACCCATGTCTCTTGCATCAGAAGGCAGATTCTTTACCACTGGACCACTGGGAAGTCCCTGAAAATGACTCTTCATATCATTCATTCCCTATACAACAGAGTTGAAAAAGTGATAGTCACTCAGTCATGTCTGACTCTTTGCGACCTCATGGACTATAACCCACCAGGCTCCCCTGTCTACGGAATTCTCCAGGCAAGAATACTGGAGTGGGTTGCCAGTCCCTTCTCCAGAAGGTTTTCCTGACACAGTGATCGAATCTGGGTCTCCTGCATCATAGGCACATTCTTTACCATTTGAGCCACCAGGGAAGTCCCATATAGCTGGTTTGGCAGGATCATTTTCTTAAAACATAAAAGGAATCTACTAATCCTTGTGTGAGCAGTGTCAGCCAGCACAGAAGAGACCTCAGAGATCATCATTTGCTACTCATTCTTATTATGAAGAAAGGAACAGACAAGCTAAGAAATTTGCCCACAACCAAGCAACTAATAATAAAAGAGACAGAACTAGCATTCAGGACTCTTCCCACTACATTAAACTCACTGCTCCTCATCCTTCCCTTTTCCACTTGCTCACCATTATCAGCTCAAGTTGTGTTTTGGTATCTTTGTACCAAACTGGGCCTAAATTAGCCTAAACTTCTTTTGGAGAAACAGAGGTTTGTTCATTTACTCATCCCTTTAATACTGTCTGAGCATCTATCATGCACAGACTGTTCTAGGGTTGTCCAGGGCAACGTGGAGAACAGGGTGGATGAGGTCTCTCCTCTCACAAGACTTGTGCTGCCCCTGAGGCAGATGAGTTCACAGACAAACAAACAAGACCACATCAGACAGCGACACGCATAAAAAAGTTAAAACAGAAAATATGATAAGAGAGATAGGTCAAGGGTTACTTCATATTGGGTGGTTCCTCTGTAAGAGGAGCTAACTGGGATGACAATGGAGAGACACAAGAAATAAACCATGATAATATCCAAGGGAAGAATGTTCCAGAAAAGCAAGATGAGCTTGTAGAAGCAGTAAGAGCAGCCATGTAGGGCACAGTAAGGAAACGGGGTTTAAATTAAAGTGCAATGCGGTGCTATTGGGGGAGGGGGTGTTTCTAAGTGATGAGATCTGAGTCACATTTTATTTATTTATTTATTTTTCTGAGTCACATTTTAAAAGTATCATTTTGGCTGCTATATGGGGAATGGGTTGTAGGAGAGCAGAGTGAAGCATGGAGGCAAATTAGGAGGCTATCTCAGGTGAGAGATGACCGTGGTGTCAGACAGGGTGGTTACCAGTGAAAGTGGTGAAGAGTGGTCAGATTTGAGATAATAACACCTTCTGGCTGACTCCTAGAAAATGAAAGAAAGAAGAGTCAAGGATAAGCCTAGGATTTTAGCTTGAGCAAATAGGTAGATGGAGATAAAGACTAGGGAAGGAACAGAGTCAGAACTGAAGACAATCAAAGACCTAGCTTGGATTTGCTTAAATTTGAGATTCCTTTAGCTGTCTGATTCAAAATCACAACAGAAAAGATTTGGCACCTTCAAACTAACAACACTTGAGCAGAGTTAAGAAAGACAGCATCTACAGAAGGCAGGGGAGGGTGCTGAGACATCTCAAGTAGAGTGTAGCACTTGGGATAGTAATGCAGGGGTCCATAACCTGGACCTCAGGGGGTGAGCAGTTACCAGAACCTAATAGTTTCTAACTTTATCAGAAAGAGCTGCTTGGAGAAGGTCACCTGCCAAGAGCCGAAAGACCCTTCAGAGACAGGGCCTTGGAATACATACTCTGCCCTCCTCCTCTTTTTCTCTCTGACCTATGTGCGTCCCACCAAGTGCAGGTGGCCATGTGCTGCAGCACACACAGGTCTCATCAGGGTGGAGCAGCGCAGAGCATAGATACGGAGGGGCAGATGGAAGGCTCCCCACCCACCATCCAGGTAGAGACAGCAAGTAGGTAGCTGGCCCTTGAGAGAGCAAGGTCAGGGCTGAAGACATGGATTTTCCAGCTATGGGCAAGGAGGGGCTTTTGAAGCCTAAAGGTGAGAGGTGCTCACCTAAGGAGAGAATACAGATAAGAAAACCCCAGGCTCAGAAACAGAAGTGATCGAAGGAGACACAAAAGAAGAGAAGAAAGGGAGAAGAAAACCAAGGAGAGGGAAGAGTCACAAAAGGCAAGAGGAGAAACTCTTTGGAGCAAACAGAGTAGTCAGCAGTGTCCAGTGCTGCTGAGACACCAGGTCAGACAAGGGCAGAAAACGGACCACTGCATCTGGCAAACAGAGACCAATGATGAGGTAACAGAAGACCGAGCTGGGGATGGGGCAGGACGTGAAGACAGGATGTTAAAAGGGGATGGGAAGCTAGGGGCCCTTTTGCCTCTGAGGTAAATACAACAGTTTCCAGACACGAGATCCTTCTCCAGCGTAGGATTAAGACAGTACTTTAGTTCTGCTTTTTCATCAGGTAATTTAGCTAGTTTAGATACGATCCGTATTTTATTTATTTATTTATTTTTAGATATGATCCATATTTTAAATGTCTTAGGGACTTCCCTGGTGGTCCAGTGGTTAACACTCTGCCTCCCAATGCAGGGGACACAGGTTTGATCCCTGGTTAGGGAACTAAGACCCTACATGCTGTGGGAGAACTAAGTCCGTGTGCTGCAACTATCAAGCCCGCGCACCGCAACCAGGGGGAAACCCAGACACTGCAGCGAAAGATGCCCTTGCCACAACTAAGACCTGACGCAGCCAAAAATAAACATTAAAATGTCTTAAAACCTGTCTTGACTAAAACTCAATTAAGAAACTTGCTAGAAAAGTCAAAACAGAGCTACATGGTACATAAAAGCTCTCGTTGCAAAATATCCTCCAAAGCTATAGCTAGCCTGCCCCTTTGTTTCAGAGTCTAGGATGTAGGTTCTAATCCAGGCTGTACTACTTACATGACTTGGGCAATTTATAGACTTCTCTTATTATCCTTCCCATACCAGGAGAGGTGTCTTTTTTCTCCTTTAGCATTCTTGAGTGCATTTCTTTATCTGAACTAACCTCACTGTATGAAAATGATCTCTGTGCTTCCCTCCATTTTTAGACCCTGGAGAGTAGGGACCCTCCTTTATTCATCTTCATAATCCCAAAGCCATGCACACAAACAATTTTGTTGAAAAAAGATTAGTATTATTAATTTACCTGAAAAGATCATTTTAAGTATTAAATGCAGAAGCGAATCATGCATGAAGATCTCAGTGACTATCATCAGTCACTCATATCCTTCAACAGTCTTCTAAGTGAGGAGCATCTTACTTTGCCCCTGCAAGTTCTATTCATTTATTTAATAAATACTCACACTCATTCAACAAACACATGCGCCAAACACTATTTCAGGTGTTAGGGATACAAAGATGAATAAAACAGAGCAAAGTCCCTGCTTCAAGGACCTTAACTCTGGGGATGGAAGGGGGAGATAAGTAATAAACAAATGAATACACATAAAAATATTGAGCAGCTAAAAAGTGCTATAAAAAGCAAAGCAGGATGTAGGAAAATAGAGTGATAATATTGTTTTTTTTTAACAGGTTCTGTGCTGGTTTCATGCAGACTTCTATATCCTAATTAACATCCTCAAGAACTGCTATAGATAATTTTCTTCAATCCAGGTGATACCTCACAAAACAAATGCAGCTGACCCTTTAACAATGCAAGGAGTGGGGGGGTTGACCGCCCCCCTGCACAGTCAGAAATCCACAAATAAACTCTGAAATTCCAGCCCCCACCTTCTGTGGTTCCTCTGTATTCACAATTTCACATCCATGGATCCAGCCAACCATGGACTATAGTACTGTAGTATTTACTATTGAAAAAAATCTGCATATAAGTGGACCCATGCAGTTCAAACCTGTGATGTACAAGAATCAACTGTATATTTCACAAACGTTCTGTGAGAAGCATTTAATTAGTGACTAATATAACATTTTCTAAAATCTTCTATGATATTCCATCTTTCCATAAGCATCCCAAATAATTTTACTTCACCATCTGTACTAGTTAGTATAGACATGAGAACGACTCCACAGTGCTTAACTGTTCAGCTCATTGACCAGTGATGTAACAATGAGTAGAGGGATCTTTTACCAAAATGCTGTGTTAAATGCTTCTGAGTGTAGACCCTGAATGTGAGATATTTACTATACTCTTCGAAAGCAGAGCAAAGGGTCCTAAGAACCTGGGGCAGTAGCACAGAAAGGATTCATTGAGGAAAACCATTCTGGGGAAGGGAAGTTGCAACTCAATCCACAGAAGAGTTAGGAGCTGGCTAGGAAAAGTGAGATCTGGGTAAAAGGTCCGGGTAAGCATTCAAAAGAAAGAACAGTTCATGGCAGGCCAGAGTCGGGTGCTCTGGGGGAAGACAAGACCAGGAGGCTTGGAGAAGAGGGTACCAGTGCAGAAGCAGGTGGTGGGGAATGAGGCTGGGGAAGTCTGTTTGTAAGAGACTCTGCCGGGCCGCTGTTTGGTTTTTTTTAATAAACGACAACAACAAAAAGAAAAGTTAAAAATATGAAATTCTATACTAACCTCTACTTCTCATTTCCTCAACTGCCTTAAGCGAATGACTGGCTCTCCCTGCGTGGCACAGCCTGGCGCTCAGTGTGGGGTCAGGGGGAGGAGTGGAAGGAAGGTAGAGTGTTTTCATGGTTCCCAATAATTAAAGAGTGTTTTTGATGAGACAAGAGAGATGCAGATTATGAGCTCGGTGCTTCAGTTGTTCTGTTTATGTTCACGCTCTGTAGCAATATTTTTTGAACAAACAGCTTATAGTGGAGTCAAAGGCTGGAAGGCTGGCCAGAACCTCTCTTATTACATGAAGGCTAAAGTCAGTGGAAGAAGGGGAACTGTCACCTGTGAGCCCCAGTCTCCTCTGTCAACCAGCACAGGCAGCTCCTTGAGCAGCTAGCAAAGATCTACTTCAGTGTTCTTATAAAAAGAAAGAAGCTCAGAGAATGGGAACAGAGGTATATATTCAAAGCTATAAAAATATTTTATTCCCAACTAAATGTGATGGGCTCTGATACATTTGAAACAACTATTTAGAGAAAAAAATTTTTAAATGCCGCTTTACATCAAGAATCACTGGGCGCTCACAAACTGAAAATCTTTGAACCACATCTTATAAGAGAGTATGTTGTAGTAAATCATCATCGTTGGCACCTGAATGCCTGGGTTGAAATTCCAGCTCCTTCAATGACCAGCCATCCATCTTTGGACAGGTAACTTAATTGTGCCTCAGTGTTCTTAGCTATAAGCTGAGGATGGACTTCCCTGGTGGTCCAGTGGTTAAAAATCTGCCTTGCAATGCCAAGGATGTGGATTCGATCCCTGCTCAGGGAAACTAGGACCTGATGCAACCAAATAAATATTGGTGGCTGAGTGGTAAAGAATCTGCCTGCCAACGCAGGAGACTCGAATTGGAACCTTGGGTCAGGCAGACCCCCTGGAGGAGGAAATGGCAACCCACTCCAGTATTCTTGCCTGGAGAATCCCACAGACAGAGGAGCCTGGTGGGCTACAGTCCATGGATTCACAAAAGAGTTGGACACCCCTTGGCGACTAAACAGCAATGAACAACCTGAGGATAATACAAGAAGCTATCTCAGAGGGCTGTGAGGATTAATGAGGCAGTATATGTTAAAGTACTTAGAAAAGCACCTGGCCATAATTATTACATCAGCTGTTATTAATATCATATATGCATTTTATGAATCCATAATAAACCTGTTTCCGACAAAACTTTTGCTACTGGGAAAACTAATCATGAAACCAAACCAGAAAAACCCTAACCTCCAAAGCCCGTCCTTCCCAGGTGCTCTGCGGGTAGAGCCGACTCACCGGTCGTTCCGGTAGGACAGTTGGTGCACACCACCTCCTGGGTCTTAGGGACCACGGCACAGCTGGAGCCCCCGGGACATGGACAGGGCTGGCAATCGAAGGAGGTGCCCGCGGTCGAGTCTCCATAGTAGCCATCGCTGCACTTCTCACAGTGGGGCCCGGCCGTGTTGTCTCTGCAGTTACAAACACCTATTTGGAGAGCAGGTGTTGAGAAGGAGGCACGTGTCCAAGCGAACAAGACAGTGAGCATTCCTGACCCGCCTGCTGAGGAGAACTGAGGTCTAGCAGTCCCCAGAGGCCACCGTCTCACCTGTCTCAGGGTCACAGGTCTCGCTGTGCCCGTTGCAGGTGCAGAGCACACACGGACTGTATGGGCCAAGGCTCGGGGTTTCTCTTCGGTAACCCGAGAGGCACATCTCACAAAACTGCCCTCCATATCCCACGGGACAGGTGCAGGACTCCACCCAAGTTGCAGGGACCCCAGGCCCAGGACGAGCGCTTGACAGGGTGACATCATCCAAATAGCCAGCACCTGTGTGTGGAGGAGGGAAAGAGGATCACTGAACTGGCTTCCGTTTTCCAAAACTTCATGAAAATTCATCAGTGCTAAAGGATAGATTCAAAATTTCAGAGACAGCCAACCATTTGTTTAATTTATCTACTGGAGAAGATAACTAGAAAATACCACTTAGATCAATTATGTGGTACCTGGTGCTAAGTATCTGGAATGGCAGTATATCAAACTCTTATTTTTTAAACACACACACACACACACACACACACACACAGACATGCACACAGAAATTTCATTTTTACAGTTCTCCCAATCTGATCCCCTGGAGAAGGAAATGATAACCCACTCCAGTATTCTCACCTGGGAAATCCCATGGACAGAGGAGCCTGGAGGGCTACAGACTCTTTGCGGGAGTCACAAAGAGTTGGACATGAGTGAAGTGACTTAGCACACGCACCCAATCACCAAAGTGAAAAACGAAAAGCACTGGGCAATGATCTGGAGCAAGAAGAGATGGAAGAATTTGGGAACAGGAAGAGTCTAAGGCTACAGCCACGAAGCCATGCTTCTGTTCTTCTGCCACAAAAGCAGGCAGTGATCATAGAGTTTAAGGGTTGGAAAGCAGCGAAAGCACCTGTCAGTAAGGACCACGCAACTGTATTTTTTGCCCTGCATAAAATAGCAGAAATAATTAAACAAGTTCGAATAATCAGGGCTACTTTGACAAACATAATTACTCCAGAGCCATAATGCCATTATGCCATATATCATAACACTTTCTTGTTTTCAAAAGAAAATAAAAATAGAGAGAGCCCTATATTGGCTTAGCTCAAAGGTTCATCCAGCCTAACAGTGCATGTGACAGGCTCAAAAGGAACATCCTCCCGAAGGGCCAAGTTTTTATTATACCAGCATGTTTCCCTTTAATTTCCATCCCATTACTATCTCTTACAGTCTTATCTTTTAAGTGTATCTCCCCATGTTATGAAATATCACTTGTTTATATAGAAAATGAGAAACTGAGGTTAAAGGACATCTCTTATTTCTGCCTTGTACTTAGTTTAACTTTTAATATATTTATGGGCTTTTTCAACATTAGATCATGAAAGATATCTCCACTGTTAAAAGTGCTTCCAACTCCAAACATTCTTAAGTCTCCCCATCCTAAAAGTATTCTTCCTTCAGTCTGTCCCTAGTCCCAAATTAAAATCTCTTTTCCTCCCCTTAAAGCTGCACTTCTTAAAAGAATATTTTACTTCATCTTCAAATGTACTTGTAATTTAATTTACTTAATTAAATCATTGCAATCTAACTTGTTCCAACATTTCTCTTAAAATAAAAAGTCACCAATGATTCTTTAGTTGCCAAATAACAAAATCCAATTGTACTGTCTTTCTCAATCTGTTAACTTCCTTAAACTTCTTTTTTTCTCTTGAGTCTCAGATCAAGGTCCTTAAATAACCATGTTTCCAGGATTGCTTCTTTTCTCTCCCTACATTTTTTGTCATATTTCCAAGTTTAAAAATGACTGCCCATACGCTGACAACTCTTTGATTCTAAATCTCCAGCCCCAACTAAGTCCCATCCACATTTCTAACTACTTATAAGACATTGTCATTTGGATATTCATGCAGGCACCTCAAAAATCAACACATCCAAGCTGCTGATGCCACACCAGTGCTCTGATTCCTCTCCCCCAGCATTCTCTACCTTTCTACAGAAATAGGTCCTTATTCTAAAAAATTACAGGAAAACAATTTAAAGGCACACTTAAAAACAGCTTTGTTTATCTAAAATTATAACAAACGTTCATTCAGTAAATTTTAACTTTTCATCGTTTAGCTAAAAGGGCTTGATAATTGATTTAGTTAAAAGGGCTTGATAATTACATAGGAAGAAGTAAAAAGAAATGGAGGTTAAGTAATGTGAGCCAGTAGAACTATATTGGGATTCTTAGAAAAATCTAATTATATATATAATGTAACCTCAATAGGCTTACCCATTATAAGACAACACCATTTACTAATTTTTGGATAATTTTCTCCAGGTCCTTAAGAGAGGTTTCTAAATGCATTATTTTTATACACAATTCATGTATGATGAGGAAGTTTATTATACCACTTCTTTAGGATCAGGTTTACATTAGGACTTTAGAGATAAGCTTTTGATTATGGATCCTTTTTCCTAATCATCATCTTAAATGATTATCTTAATTATATTATAACTTACTTCTCTCACTGTATGTCCCACGAATCTTGATAGAGGTCAAATTGTTCAGGAGTTTCTGAAATTCGAAAGGGGTAAGAGTAGGCCTCCAAGGGTAATCTGTCGCTTCATGGAGCCTAGAGAAAAAGGAAGGGGCATGTTAACCTCTGTGAGGACAATTCTGAGAGCTGAGAAAGTATTTCTTACTCATCCATGCCACCCACGATGCACTGCTCTGCCGGCCTAACCCCGTCAGAGATGAGTCTTTTGGTTTGACCATACCACTGGAAAAGGCACAGATAAACGGGGGCAAGTGCCCTTTTACAAAGTCACATCGAGAACCCCAACGTTTCTCTTTAATACACACCTTGAGGCCTGAGGCGCTTAGATAAAGAACCACTTTTATAATTCTGGTCAAGTCAGATTTAATAAACCAAACTGTCTTACCTGAAGACGTATGTCACAGCGGTCTCACTTGGGTAGGAATTGCCCTGAGCGATCAAGGGCACAGACACTCTTAGGCCAGCTCCTTCAAGCACCAGGTCTTCTGCCGAGAGGCGAGTGTCTCGCCTGTCCACGCGGAAGGAGAAGGAGAAATTCTGACCATAACTCAACACCTGCTTGCCCAAGAACTTCGCTGGAAGGCAGACACAATGGTGAGCAAGAACATGAGGTCAGGAATAAACACACACACATACCACACCACAAGGTTTCCGAGCCTTACTTACCAGGAGCAATGAAGTACCTAGGAAAGTAGCTGTCTGAGATGACGGCAATATCCTGCCTCTCAGAGGACCACTCAAATGATGCTTCAGAGCCATCTCTTTGTTCTGCACGCCACCCATCCTCATCTACAAGCAGAGGATTAAAACACAAGTGCAGTTACCTTGCAAACATCCTGAATTCAGGTCCTCTATATTCCACAAAATATACAGAAAGTCATCAATGAAAGTTTTTGAATAGATGGAAGCTGTAACAGTGCCTATATATGCTATACCTCTGAAGCTGTATTTTTCTTTATTTTATATAACATTTATACTCACTGGTAAATTCTAAAACCATCTGTATATGTTTTCATTAAATTAAAAGCCAAACAAAAATCACATACATTAAAAAAAAAAGTGTTGATATTCTCAAAAACTCTTCAAAGAGTTACTGACTTTTTTAATACTGTAAGCCTAGGCTCAAAATTCTAGGGGACAGAAGGAAAGGTCTTTTACCAGTCTCAAAGGTAGAGGTTATAGAATAAACGCTGTAGCCAACGGCATTTGTACACACGGAAGAATGCCCAAAGCAGAAGCAGGGGGTGCACCCTCTAGGGTTAGATGATTCCAGATTAAAAAATCCAGGTTTGCATCTGAAAGAGATTAAGATACAATCAGGTATTTTTTGTATCTGAAATATGAGAGAAGACACAACGCAACCAGAGAAAGAATGAGCTACCTCTCACAATTGAAGCCTTCAACATTGTCTTTGCAAACACATCTTCCTGTTTCAACATTACATTCATCTATGCTGCCAGAAGGATTGCAAGAACACGGCCTGTTGGATGGAAAACGGAGTGAAACAATGAAACAAGAGGATAAAGAAATTTTGCTCCAAATCAGTCTTTTGTTTTACATGCTAATAGATTTTTTTTAAAAAAAGAAATACATGAAAAAGCAAAATGAATCCTAAAGTCATCTTTGTATTTGGATTTTATTTCAGTCAAGGACACCCATCACATTTAGACATTAAAAACTGCTTCATTTCTGTACAAAACAATCCTGGATCATCATTACAGCGAGAAGCCTTAAATCTTGGTGATAATTATTATGGGAGGGGGGAATGTTTATATAGCTGCAGATAAGCTACAAGATCTATTACTAAGAATCAGCTACACTTGGGTTCTGCCCCCTTAAAAAATCTTACCTGCATCCAGCCTCAGTGAGAGAATGGTACCCAGGCTGGCAACGGTCACACTTGTCCCCCATCACTCCTGGCTTACAGCTACATCTGCCATAGCTATCACACTGTGTACTGAGGGAACCTGAAATATAAAGCACTCAATGTCAACCACCAGAGAGGTAAGTAAAACTAATGTCTCAAAGAAAGAAAACTGGTAACTAAAAACAATGCTTGAAATTCAGTATGTAGATTGGTTTTCAGTGTCTAGATGGTAACCAAGAGAATAAAGATCAAATTTTAAAACAGAACTCCCTCAAAACCCATACCCCTTTAAACTATGACATTTAAACTTTTCAGACACACCCTAAGATGAATCTACTCATAATTATTGAAAAATACTAACAAATAACTCTGTACCCATGATAAACTGCATGCAAAATCAGTCACTGTGGACAAGTACAGGCTCCTTAGGGCCTGTGTCTAGAATTTAAGTATATACAGGCAGCAACAGCAAAAATAAAGTTCAAACTCCTAGAAAAGTAGAACAGACTAAGAGCTCTCGGCTCCTCTGAACACGCAGCAACCTGCTGCAGGAGTTTAGTCCTCTGAGGAGGTTAGACTAAACAAAATCATTAACAAGGAAGAACTCACGGAGCAGCTAAACAACCTTTTACAGTCAAAAGTTCAAATGGTCTCAACGATCTTACTGCTAATTATTTATAAACCATTACTCAGGCCAATCCCAGCTTTATACACACCAGAAAGTCATCTAAAGGTTCCACCTGGTTAAAGAGAGTTGAGGCCAATGCCAAATCGTTGACGCAGTGTAACAATATTCACTCTTCTGTACTTAACCTGTGAGAATCCTAAGGAAGCAAAGCTTTATTTCCTGGAGATACAGGAAATGCTTGTTGTGTCTCCCAACCCATCGGGCTGAGGCAGACCCTGGCTGTCACTTACCAACAGGACTGCAGTGGCAGGGAGAGCAGGCTTCCCTGCTCCCGAGGCGGAAGAAGTCCTCCCTGCACCTCTCACAGTTGGCGCCGTCTGTGTTGTCCCGGCAGTTGGTACAGTGGCCACCATGGCCCGTGGAACGGTATAGTTCAGGGTCAAAGTAGCATTCCTGCGATCGGCCATTGCAGTCACAGGCTGTTGGCCAAAACGTTAAGTCAGATCCACATTTTGAAGACTCAAACCAAACTGTAACTGCCCACATATCCATGACAGATGGTGGTGGTGGTGGTTTAGATGCTAAGTCGTGTCCAGCTCTTGCAACCCTATGGACTGTAGTTCCTCCGTCCATGGGGTTTCCCTGGCAAGAAAACTGGAGTGGGTTGCCATTTCCCTCCTCCAGGGGATCTTCCCAACCCAGGATAGAACCCTGGTCTCTTGCATTGCAGGCGGATCCTTTACCTCTGAGCCATGATAGTTGGTAGTAGAATAAGAATGACTACCAGATACATTTCTCATTAAAAAAAAAACAAAAAAAGTATGTCTATTAATAAAAGGTTTATAGTCAGGTTATCAGCTTACAAGGAAATGTTCATCCTTATAAAAAATGGTACTATCATAGATTAGCTGGTAAAGAATCCGCCTGCAATGCAGGAGAACCTGGTTCAGTTCCTGGGTTGGGAAGATCCCCTGGAGAAGGGATAGGCTACTCACTCCAGGATTCTTGGGCTTCCCTTGTAGCTCAGCTGGTAAAGAATCTACCTGCAATGTGGGAGATCTTGGTTCAATCCCTGGGTTGGGAAGATCCCCTGGAGAACGGAAAGACTACCCACTCCAGTATTCTGGCCTGTATTGTCCAGCAGATCACAAAGAGTCAGACACAACAGAGTAACTTTCACTTTAAAATATAACTAATTCCTGTACTTGGGAATCTCCAGATAGTAGTATATATACAAGTAAAAGCCAAGTCAAATTACAGTTTTTCTGAGTCTTTATCCTTCATTTTAATACCAAGTCCAAGCACAAGGGACCAGTTCATACGCAGGTTTCAGGTTACCTTTTTAGGGCTCAGACAATTCACTAACTTTCAAAATGCCAGATTACTTGCATACTGAGATTGGGGTGATCTGAGCCATATTGGGTACAATATGTACCTCTGTAAAAAGAAGCAGGAAATCTAGATGCACTAGAAAGTAAATCCACTAGAAGGGAAATCTAGACCCACTAGATGCCTCTATCTACTGGGAAGCCTTGGTACCAAATGGTTCATCTGTTAAGCAGCTACAGTCCCTACAGGGCACAACCATATTTTAAGAACAAGTATCTACAGCCACTGAAAATCTTTATTATATTTATATTAACATGATTTTTTTCAAATTATTGATTCTTCCCCAAGTACAGACAGTATTTTGAACATTAAATAAAATTTTATTTGATTTCAGATACAGCAGAAAATTGTTGTTTTTGAATATATGTATTTTTTCTCCTCCCTGCCTTTCCATTAGTTCTTTTATAGTGTTATACTTGAAAACTTTTTAGGAACTTGAATCACTAGCATCAAGAATTAGAGAGTTAAGTAATTTTAAAAGCTCCCATTCCTTTCTTCATAGCTATTTTCTCCTCTCTCAAGCCTCCCTAGATTACTTCACAATCAGCCCAGCTTACAGCACCTAAATGGTCTGGTGCCTGTAGTTTATGAGGCAGAGCAACCCCCATGTCTACACTGTCCTAACCCACCACTAAAGCAGACGCTGTGGCTCCCGGATCCCAGCTGAGAAAACAACTGTCATCTTCTCTCCCCTACCCCAGCACCTAACAATACTGTAGTGCTGTCCCCCACCAGGAGCTCCTCTCTCAGGGGTCATGGTGCTGAAGGGACTTCCAAGGGAAACAGACCGACTTAGCTCTTCATCAAAGTCTGGCTAGCTGTATTCAGTTCATCTGCCAGTCAGAAGCTGGCAGTCACATTACACTCGCTTTTATAATAATGTTCCTTGATAGACTCAAAATATGACATCATTAAGCAGATTACTGTTCAAACACATGTGTATATTTACTTAGATGTCACATCTTAGGAGAAATCACTTTTTATCAGCCTTTATCATGCAGCTTCTAACACTGGATGTTACAATTCAGTAAAAGACATAGAGAAGTTCAAGGGCTTAGGAATACTAGAGGAGGAGGCTATCAGACTTACCTAAAAATCAGGGATTTGCTGAGAAAAGAAAAGATGAATAAGAAAATGTGCTGTATGCAGCTAATGGAAACAGTCCTAAGTCAAGATATTGGTCCCTTTTCAAGGTTTCTGCCAATAATTCTTGCAAGTTCAGAGTGTCTTCCTTCTTATTCCCTTTATTTCCAAGAAGGTATGATAAGGAATATTTATAAGGACAGAAGAAAGTTATAGCTGTTTTAAAAGTGTCTTATTTTTTAAGTCCTTGGCAAATCATGATTACAACGGTTTCATGATTTTTCTCCTAAGATTCCTTTCCCTATCTCTTCAGAATAAACCGAGACATTTATGAAGGAATAAACAATGTATAATCTTTTTTCATTTTCTCTCTTCCTAAGAGGACTGGGATCTACTCTTTCTCTCAAAGCCTCTCGCCTCTGCACAAGGGAAGTAGGAAAATTCTCTGTATTTTGCTCTTTAGTGAGATAAAGAAAAAATGATTTTTATATACAATCTTTTGAATGGTAGTATGTCTACTACTCATGATACCTGACAAATGTTAATCAACAACCTTGGCTGTCTGAAGAAATAAGAATTGGAAGGAAGAAGACTATTTTAAAGAGCAACAAAGAAAAGACTAGAAAAACCATGTTTTAGTGTAGGCTATACCAGCCCAGTACTTAGAACTAAGGAGAAGGCCAGACCTTGGAAATGCTGCTCCCAGTCTGTTAAGTGTGCTCCTGAAGGAAACAGAAAGCCTGAGAGTTCACGTTTACGGCCAGTTCCACGCATCTATGCTTTTCCTCTGACACGCATGCAGGTGAGATATATATATATCTACATGCTCAAACTATGGAAGAAGCACTGCCTTGCAGGCTCTTCCTTTCAAGGAAGAATCGAAGGAGGCCACCCACTCCCCCCGCCCCCTGAAGTCCTCAGGACAGCTCAGCAGACGCTGAGCCTGGCGCACTCACGCTGGCACTCGCTGGCACTCTCGGCGGTCGCCCTCCTCCATGGCCGGTCGTTGAAGAAAGGAAGGCACTTTTCACAGTCCACGCCGTAAGTGTTATGTTTGCAATTACACACCAGCTTGTCAAAGTCGTTTTTCACACATTCGCTTGCGTGTCCGTTACATTTACACCTGGGGAGAGAAGAGACGCTCAAAAGCAGAAACAGCTAGAAAGCGCTGACCTGGACTAAGAGAAAGGGTGTTCATGGAGAATTACAGCAACCTCCGAATGTTTTCAGTTTACCAAGCAAAACTGTAAACTGAAGAACTGAGCAAGATTAAGTAACGGCTGTGTTTTTAGTTATGAAGAAAAATTCTGACCAAAAAAGGTAGCTTTATTTAACAGGGGCTGGAGCATTCACTGGACATAAAAAGAACACCCCCGACAATTTCTGAGGACGTCTGTAGGACTCTTTCCTGAAGTGAAATCTGTGTGTTTCAAGAAGAAGCCAAGTGTAGTGGTTAAGAAGAACACGGTGTATACATATGACAGATTCACCTTGTGTGCAGTGAAACTAACATAACATTGTGAAGCAATTATACTGCAATGGAAAAAAAAAAAAAAGACATGGACTCTGAGGCCAGGCTGCCTGTGACTTACAGATGTAACTCAACCTGCGCCTTACCTGTAAGAGAAGGATGAGAATAATGTCTATTTCATAGAGTTACTGAGGTCAAGAGGTTGCTGTTTTTACGTGCCCAGGATTACATGGGCATATAACAAGTCAATAAATGTCAGCAGTTACCTGTCATCATGATTTTAAAGCATTCTGATCTGAAGACAGTAAGAGACAGACACGATACCACCATATGGATCTCTGGTAGACACGCCCTCGGGTTGTCTTGGGTAAGAATCCTTGATGGATCCCTAAGACGAAGGCACTAGAACAATAAGGACTTGTGGAAATCCCCAAGAGTATCTGCTGCCCTGCATGCCCCTCACTCGCTCTTTAAAGACAGCAGTCAGTTCACAGCTTCAAGCACCACTTGATATACACTCAAACACTTCTGAAATATCTACAGCGCACTAGGATGAATCCCAAATTACATCTCCAGCTTGCCTCTTTCTTCCAAGCTCCTGTCCTTGACTGCTACACAAATTAAATGTCCTCCAAGACTTAAAGCTTTACCTTTTATAACTAAACTCACCATCTCACCAAATGAGCTCATCTTCTCTGTTTATATTATTATAAACTGGCATCACCATTCTCCTGATCACTAAACCTTCAGATCTTCTTCGACTAAAATCCTGATAATTCTTCCTCCACATAATGCACCTAAATGTTCCCTTCCACCCTGTTGTCACCATCCCAACGTCAGGCATTTGTCACCTAACACTTAGATGATGGCATAACAGGAATATAAAATTCTCTCAAGCATATTCTACTTTCACTCTGCCTGCAGCTTGTCTTCCTAATCTACTGGTCTGATATCAGAGTCCTACTCCAAAAGAGTACCTGATTTCCCACTGGTTACAGTTTCCATCAGCTTTCTCTGAGCATCAATCCCATGCCAGGAACACAACATACAAAAATCATGTTTCTGCGCTGGAGACTTCACAGGCTAATACAAGGAGAGGTAAGCCCAAGATTCTTGGCCCACTGTCTAAGGTCTCTGGCTAGCAAACTCTCTCTGGTTTACAACTCTACAAATTCATGTAAGATGTTCCTCCTGTCAAGGAGATTTAGATTCTTCCAACTCTAAACTTTTGCTCACATGTCCATCCTCCTGCACCCAACCCAGACATCCTCTCTCCCTACCTAAACCCTGCCTATTCTTCGAGGCCCAGCTTCAGTTCCATCTGCGTCTCTAGCCTGACAGTCCTCTGGCATATGACATCTCTTTATCTAAAGCATATGACTGTCCTAGTATTTAACTTTTCACGCACTCACATAGCACCTGCCTCGTTCATCTGCAGGATTCTTGAAGGTCAGGTCCTTCTCAGAAGGTGAGTGTCAGTCCCATGCTTCCTCAGTAGCTTCACAGTGCCTTGTCATAGGGCTTTGCACTTAATTGCTCAATAAGAATTCACTAATGTGTTGACTGGATAAGGTTTTAGATAACCTAGTTACTTTGTTTCCAGGATAATGAGGTCTAACAACTGTAATGTGGTTGTAAACAAGTGGCTACATACACTCCTACGCCAAAGCTTCTATGGCTTTCAAGGTTATGTAATGGCTTACTTACCTACCACCCACAGCAAAATCAGAGATTGCATAATAATAGGATTTGAGAACTTTGGGGTCGTTAAACACTTCATCTCCAAAAGTGTTCAGGCGATTGAGAGTTACTCTGATGTCAGTGGCAGTTACCCATTCCTGTCAGAAAATAAAAGCATAGAAAAGATGGTAAAGGCACTGACATGTATGTGACAAAATCTTCTAAACAGTTAATGTGTCAGTTAACTTATGTCTTCTTCTGGCATTAAATCTATTATACTACTCAAAGACCTCCTCTAATATCCTTATATTTTTCTCCTTGACTCTTCCCTTCTTGGATCTAAGTTGTTGCTTCACCACTCAGAATCCCCCAAGGCAGAAATAATATTAGTTTCTTCACAAGGCTGTAGAAAGGCTTAAATGAAATACCTTTTCAACACTCGGCATACATTAGGTACTCAATCCACATGTCCTGTCTCTCCAGTCTATATCCGCAGCCCAAAGCCAGCCCAGAGAAGCCAACAGAGAGTTCACAAAGCGCCACGACTGCACTCGATGTGCTGGTCACTGCCTCCTCCTGCCCATCTTGTTCCATCTCCCTTTCCCTTTTACCCCAACCACTACTGACAGCTGAGAGACACATCCCAGCACAAAGCAATCAATCATTACACTGGCCTGAACCCATCAGACGTACTCTTTTGTCGTGACCCTTCCCAAATGTCGCTTCTTGTGAGGCCTTCCCTGGCAATGCTATCTAAAACTGCCACCACACCACTACCTCCAACTCCCTATTTCCCATCACTATTTTACTAAAATTGCCTGTTTCCATCACCACCACCTGCCCACCCCACCACTGCCACATCAGATTAGGAGCTCCACAGGGCAGGAATTTTTTTGTTTTTGTTCACTGCATTTCACTGCTGGTTAGGATATACTTGGTTCTCAGATTAACATTCACCAAGGAGAAGACCCTTGAAAGTTCTTTAGACAGCAAGGAGATCAAACCAGTCAATCCTAAAGGAAACCAACCCTGAATATTCATTGGAAGGACTGATGCTAAAGCTGAAGCTCTAATCCTTTGGCCACCTGATGCGAAGAACTGACTCATTGGAAAAGACCCCGATGCTTGCAAACATTGAGGGCAGGAGGAGAAGGGGATGGCAAGGGATGAGATGGTTGGATGGCATCACTGACTCAATGGACATGAGTGTGAGCAAACTCAAGGAGACAGTGAAGGACAGGGAAGCCTGGCGTGCTGCAGTTCATGGGAAGGCAAAGAGTTGGACACAACCTAGCCACTGAACAACAAGCAAATGGGCAGACTGGCAGAAACTACAACTGATCAAGATGGCAGGTGTATCATAATGGCAGAGGACAAGAAGGAAGGTTGTACAGTTTTCCCCTAGGTTTTATGAGATCTGAGTGCTTATAATAAATGCCCTATCATTGAGCTAATTTTAGACAGATGTTTACATCTGGGGTAATTATAACAATGATCCTGGGGAATCATGTCTGTCAGTGTCCAAGCCCTGTGTATTCCCTTTTCACACTGATTCTAGGTGGGCAAATGACTTGCTTTGGCCAAAGAAACATCAGTGAATGTGACACAAGCAGAGGATTGATATATATGCGTGCACTGGGACTTACCCTCGTGAATACTTTCACCATCACATGAAGAAGCCTAGTCCAGCCTCCTTGAGGAGATAAGATGACAGGGAGAAGATAAACCCAGCTCCCATCCCAGCTGACTGGCCAGGGAGTGACCTCAGGCCAACACAGAATCATGAGAAACAAGAAATCACGGCTGTTTAAAACCATTAAGTTTTAGAGTGGTATATTACATATAATGGCCCAAAGATGCCACTTCCACTTTCAGTTCTCTCCTGGGACTGCATCTCAGCATCACCAACAGAAACATAAGAAGCCCAGTGCAGAGCTGAAGGCATCTGTTTTCAGAAGGCTTCACGTGAGACAGTGAGGCACACCCCTGATTAAGAATCGCTGCTTACACCATGCCAAACACCTGGCAGATAGAACAACACAGAGAGCTCATCAAGGCTAATCTCCGTGAAGCCTCAATGTATAATTAGAAAGGAGAAGAGATGGTGATTTCACCATATCCAAACTTGGAACTCCAATAACAACTCCCACTCACGGTCACAATGTCAGGAATCTTTCAGTCGTCCGCAGTGTAAATAGCTGAATGGATCTCTGTGTTTAGCGCTTGTATCTTTGACAGGCTTCAACTTTATCACAACTTTTCTTGAATAAAAACTTCTCAAGAGCTGAATCTGCAACTTGTTCTTTCACAATGCGCATCTTAAAGAAAACAGACTCTAGAACTAGACTTTCTAGGTTTTGAATCCCAGTTTAGTGGCTAAAAACAGTGTAATTTGGGGCAAGTGATTTTACCTTTTCTAGACCTCTGATTCCTCATCTGTAAAATGGAGATAATAAAAGTGTCTACCTTATAAAGTTATTGGGAGAGTTAAATGTGTTAACATATTTAATGTACCTAAAGGGCTTAGAACAACGCTTGGCACACTATGGCATGCTATAGTAAGTGCTATAATAAATGCTAATTATTATTATAAATCACTACATGCTCAGCAATATTCAACACTGAAACCAGGAAGGTTTCTGAGAGATCACAACTTTTATAGGGAGGTGCAAGGAGCAATGAGGACAGGAGCCAACTGCCTCTGTCCTCACTGTCAGATCGGCTACCAGTCAAATCAGTTACCATTCCTTGGTAACTGAATATCAGAGTCAGAGCTCTTACATCCAGAGACACATAACTGATGCTTCTGCATAATGATACCAACTGACCAAATCTATTGTGAATGCCCACAGCCTTTTGTCACATTTAGTCTTATGAGTTTCTGAGGCATGAAGAATAAGAAACATCAGAACTCCTATAGCTGTGGAACTGATTTAAGACAAGGCATACAGTTAGCAAAGGGGCCAGAAAACCACAGTCACATTACCTCACTGCTTTTTCCTACTGACTACATGGTCCCTCTCCAGGACAGTAAAATAGAATAACTCGTATAGAAAGAATCAAAGCCAGGAAACATGTGCCAGTTGATCAACTTAGACTTGTGGACACAGCAGGGCAAAGAGAGGGTGGGATGAACTGAGAGAGTGGCACTGACATACTTATACCGCCAGGTATAACAGACAGCGAGTGGGAAGCCGCTTCCTAACACAGGGAGCTCAGCCCAGTGCTCTGTGATGACCGAGAGGGGTGGGATGGGGGGATGAGAGGGAGGCTCAAGAGGAAGAGGGTATATGTGTACTTATAGCTGATTCACGTTGTGGTACAGCAGAAACCCACACAACATTGTGAAGCAATTATCCTCCAATTAAAAATACATTTAAAAAAATTTTTTTAAAGAGTATTTGTAGATCACTTCTCCCCTAGGTAATCTGTCTCCTGTTTATTCATCTACCAGAGCTGGTTATTCTTTCTGCCATTTATTTTGAAAACATCCTCCAGCCATTGAAAGAAATTTTCTGAAAGGCCTTTGCAAACATACTCACTGCTCACCAAAATTCTTGGAGTTTATCAAATCAAGATTTATGATTGCCCAGCAAGCAACAGAAGTACAATGGGAGGGAGGAACTGGACTCAGAATATAGTCTCATCTTTTGCCACTGTCCAAAGTTACACAGCCAAGTTAGACAAAGAGTCCTTGAACATAAAAATTTCCAAAGAGAGAGAATGAGAGGGTGCAAAGGCCTAATGCCCAGAAAAACACGGGCATTCCCTTCTTAGAAGTTATAATAGCTCTTCATAAAGTATATGTAGCACTTGCAAACCCACATCCAGTCACAGCAAATATGGGCTGCCCCCATTTAAATGTTAGCTTCAGCCACGTGACTGAAGCAACTCTGATCAGTGTGAATGTGCTGAGGGTGGCAGGACACTCATCCACCTCTCCAAAATCAACAGCCATAATGTAAGAAGTCACAGACATCTAAGCAATACAGAAAGATTCCAAATTGTAGTGCATAAGGAACACGCACACCGAATTTATGAAAAAAAAAAAAAATCTCTGAATCGATTGCCACATAGGGACAAGTTTCTATCACCATCCTTAAGCACGACACCAGGGTAGCTAAATTCACATCTCGACATAAAAACCAGTGCCTTTAGGTGATGAAGAGTTTTCATAATGATTGGCAACAGTGCCAGACAACCAAAATTTCCTTGTACAACAATAAAGGGGGCTTCCCTGGCGGCTCAGCGATAAGGAACCCACCTGCCAACACAGGAGACATGGGTTTGATTCCTCATCCCGGAAGATCGCGCATGCCAGGAAGCAATTAAACCCACACACCACAACTACTGAACCTGTGCTCCAGAGCCTGGGAACCGCAACTACTGAAGCCTGCACGCCCTACAGAGCCCATGCCCAGGAATGAGAGAAGCCACTGCAGTGAGAAGCCTGCACGCCACAAGGGAGAGTAGCCCCCACTCACCACAACCAGAGAAAAGCCCACACAGCAACAAAGACCCAGCACACACAAAAATAAATTAAAAAAAATTTTTTAAATAGCAAAGGAAGGTAGAGTTCTTAAACATCTTGTTTCAGTTGTTCCCTCTTGTCAACATTAAAAGATAATTTTTTTTTAATTTTGTCAAATCAAAGAGGTAAGACAGGATACAAAAAAAAAAAACAAAAACAAAAAACCCAAAACCCAGCAGATTCATTCAAATAACCTCCTTCAAAAGGAAGGTAGAGAAGCAAAATATTTCCACTGCAAGTACAGAGACGCAAGTTAAAACTGCTCAGCATTTAAAAATATCTGTGGTTTACATCCCAGGATACATGTGCATGCAAACACAAGAACAAACATCAATGGGACAGCAGTAACAAAACTACTTTCCTTCACTTATTAAGAGTACACAGGGATACAAGCAACTCCTGCAGCTCAATTCCAGAAAAATAAATGACCCAATCAAAAAAATGGGCCAAAGAACTAAACAGACATTTCTCCAAAGAAGACATACAGATGGCTAACAAACACATGAAAAGATGCTCAATATCACTCATTATCAGAGAAATGAAAATCAAAACCACAATGAGGTACCATTAAACGCCAGTCAGGATGGCTGCTATCCAAGAGTCTACAAGCAATAAATGCTGGCGAGGGTGTGGAGAAAAGGGAACCCTCTTACACTGTTGGTGGGAATGCAAACTAGTACAGCCGCTATGGAAAACAGTGTGGAGATTTCTTAAAAAACTGGAAATAAAACTGCCATATGACCCAGCAATACCACTCTTGGGCATACACACCAAGGAAACCAGAACTGAAAGAGACACGTGCACCCCAATGTTCATCACAGCACTGTTTATAATAGCCAGGACATGGAAGCAACCTAGATGGATGGATAAGGAAGCTGTGGTACATATACACCATGGAATATTACTCAGCTGTTAAAAAGAATTCATTTGAATCAGTTCTAATGAGATGGATGAAACTGGAGCCCATTATACAGAGTGAAGTAAGCCAGAAAGATAAAGAACATTACAGCATACTAACACATATATATGGAATTTAGAAAGATGGTAACGATGGCCCTATATGCAAAACAGAAAAAGAGACACAAAAGTACAGAACAGACTTTTGAACTCTGTGGGAGAAGGCGAGGGTGGGATGTTTTGAGAGAACAGCATGTATATTATCTATGGTGAAACAGATCACCAGCCCAGGTGGGATGCATGAGACAGGTGCTCGGGCCTGGTGCACTGGGAGGACCCAGGGGAATCGGGTTGGGGGGGGGGGGGGGGGAGGTGGGAGGGGGGATCGGGATGGGGAATACATGTAACTCCATGGCTGATTCATGTCAATGTATGACAAAACCCACTGCAATGTTGCGAAGTAATTAGCCTCCAACTAATAAAAATAATTGGAAAAAAAAAAAAAGAGTACACAGGAGAGCAGAATAAAATCCAGCTGTCTGTCCTGACTCTCACTCCAAAAGCGGGCCCTCGGGCCGCCACTATGATGATTTTCCCGCACCCTGGCATGTGGAACCAGTCAGCGGCTACCAGGCCGAGCTCCGGGTGCCTACCTGCAGCACAGGGCTGTTGTCGAAGTTGTAGGCGCTGGGCCTTCCTTCCAGGGTTGAGAAGGCCACGTTGCCCCCGGTGAGAGGGGAAATGTCGCTGAACTCATCCGTGCACAAGGCCTGCTGCTCGTCGCCTCCCGTCCGGATGAAGCCGCGGTTTGCCTTCGCGTAGGTGTTCTCGCAGGAGCCGCTGTAGTACTGGTAAGGGATCCAGGGCCCGTCTTCCCGCGTGCGCTTGTAAATGGCGAAGCTCTCCGGGCGGCTGGTGTGGAACTTGAGGCGCACGTATGTGATGTCAAATGCTTTTCCTGTAGGGGCGAACACGCGGATGTTTGTAAGTCATGTGGATGAAGCGAAGAACCCTCCTCTATTCCCACTCTGCTTTGGAACTCGACCAAAAAAGAGGATACAAACCACCCTGCACAGACTAGACTAAGAGCGTTCCAGAGCGCAGTACATGTGGCTGGGCCCGACAGGCTATCCTCAGCCCGGAGACAGTGCGTGCTTTCCCACAGACACACGTTACAGCTGCGCTCGGAAGCTGGCTCGTAAAAGCCCATTTATGATGTGTGCTGTTGAAATTTTGCTTCCCATGAAAAATGACAGTGTATATTATGTACTTATACTGTGAAATGAAAGTAAAATTAAGTGAAAAAGGGCATTTTATCCTCAATGCTGTTGCTTCTACAAAAGCTTAATTAAAAGACAGAAAGGAAAATATTTGCTAGCTTTCTTCTGGGCACTTCCAAGATTTTAAAAAGCTCATTCTTTGTTCATTTTAATTTCTCTTCTTGATGCAAGAAGAGTATCATCAGGACTAATCTTTCTTTCTTTACCAGACTCTGGAAGAGAAATTTGAGAGATAAGGTCAGGAGTTGAGTAGGAATGAAGAAAAAAAATTCCTCCAGTAGCTGAACAAAGACAAAAACAGAGAGAAAGAGGCAGAGAAGAGAAAGGCAGTTTTAAAAAGCTGTATTCAGAAGAGAACATATGGGACATGAGTGCCGAGCAGGAACAACAGCCAGGAGCAGGAGCCAACGGGCTGTCATTCCTCTGGGAGCCCGGTCCCTGGGTCTGGCAGCACCGCGCGGCATCCGGACCAGAACACGGTCTGAGAGCTGGGGCGGCGTGGGTGCTGGCCAGCAGGACTGCAGGTGGGCAGGAAAGGCACTGTGCTATGGCAGAAACCATAATGTAATCAGTCTCCAGTTAAAATAATTGTAAAAAAAGAAAAGATAACGTGTGACTGGTTCCAAACGCCATTCATTCACAAATGGGTCTTCCCATCAGTTTCTGTCAAGAAGAGTTTCTTGGGCACAACTACCTGCTCAAACCCATGTTACATATTTCGGGGGACAAGATGTGTCAGACACAGGGGGTCTCCTCTGTGAATCAGAATCAACTTCACAGGAAGAACCCTCCTCCAGGGCCCACAGCGGACGAGCTCCTGCACTCTCACAAGTGTTGAGGAGAGACTTCTATCATGGTCTCACTTCCTCACACCCACTCACCCCCGGGGAGGCGTGATGCTCGTGTGTGGCCTGGAACCTCCTCAACTCTCTCCTCTCCCTCACTCCTCAGAGCGCCCCTCCTCTGCCGGGTGGGGGAGGCCTGCTGACACCCTGCTACTCCATCCAGGACTGAGTGGGTGAGTGCAACCTTGGTGGGGAAGTGTAGGCTGTACGTCCAGGCTCTCATCTTCAAGTCAGTTTTATCCAGGATAAAACTGATCAGATGACCCAAATATGACTCTATGGTCCGATCTTAAAAGAGGGGTTTAACTGTACCCATATACATGAAACACATTCATGCACATAAGATCTTGAACATAAAGAGGTAATATGCATGACGGAAAAAACACAGGACCAGGCACTGCAAAACCTGAGCACAAGATCCCGACTCCTCAATACTAGCTGTGGGATCTCTAGTACATCTCCATTCCTTTCTCCTCTGTAGAAATGAGGACGATACAGACATAGAGAACAAATCTGTGGTTGCCAAGGGGGAGGTGGGGGTTGGGGAGGGAAAGATTTGGAGTTTTAGATTAGTAAATGCAAACTGTTACATATAAAATGGATAAATAACAAGGTCCTACTTATAGCACAGGGAACTATATTCAATATCCTGTGAGAAACCATAATGGAAAAGAATATGAAAAAAAAAAAACAAATATATAATTGAATCACCATGCTGTATAGCAGAAATTAATACAATATTGTAAATCAACTATATATCAATAAATTTTTTTCAAAAACAAAAAAAAATGAGAGTGATGATCCCTGAGCCACCTATCTCGAAGAGTTGTTGGAAGGTCAAACTAAGATTCTGTCTATCTGCATATACTTGATTAGTTATAAAATTGTACACAGACTTTGTATAATATATATATCCTGAATTTTATAGTCATGAAATTGTATATATATGTTTATATATATAATTGTATATATAATCATGAAATCATAGCTTAAAAACAATTGTCTCTTCAATCTAGTCTGAGATGTAAACACTAAGAATTTCAGGGTTTTGGCAGCATTACGCTGGTTGAACATTAGGCCTGCTGGCTCATTTTTCAGTACCATTACCACTGCTGGCTCAGTGGTAAAGAATCTGCCTGCCAAGCATGAGACCTGGGTTTGATCCCTGGGTCGGGAAGGTCCTCTGGAGAGGGAAATGTCAACCCACTCCAGTATTCTTGTCATGGAAAATCCCATGGAGCCTGGTGGGCTAGAACCCATGGGGGACGAAGAGTTGGACATGACTTAGCAGCTAAACAGCAGAAGCATGCAAATAGAAAGCATTATTATAGGAGAGTACAGAAGAGAATTCCTGAACTAGGATCCTGGAGATGTTCACACACAAGAGCCTGACTGCACAAGGGCCTACCTGATACAGTTGCCAAAGAATATAACACAAACCTGGACCTTCTGCCTAGGAAGCAGTACAACACTTTGGACACAGGTCATGCAAATACAGCTTACAACACTCCTGTTAAAAGAATGCAGAGTGAACCTGTATCTCTTTGCTGTGTCAAAAATGTAAAGAAGTCACCTGTGAATGAGGGCGAGGTTATAATACAGTATCAATGGCATTCCAGAGACTATCTAAAACATTCGGGAATGGTAAAACAATTTAGTTACTCATGAGTACGTGGCTTGGGATGTTCAAAGGCTTATCACTAATCTTTGGATTACAGATTACCCTTGTTTTTCTATTCTGTCTACATTTCTGCCATTTCATTGTTCTTTAGCAACCCAATCTGCAGGAGGATGGATCAAAAGAGAGAAGGTAAAATGGATCTGGGTATCCAGTGTCCCAGACAAACATCTGCACCACAAAGCCACACGCTGAAAGAAACAGGAATATGTGGTCACTCAGTGTCAGCACAGAACATCAGAAAAGCAACTCTGCCAGCATTAAGCTCTGCAGCAGCCTAGCTTGCTGGCACTGGCCCTGTCTAGCTATGCCTCATTTTCAGAGCTGCTTTTTTCATTCTAACTTTTAGCTACGGTTGAAAGAGGTGGCAGTCTGTGGCTATCTGGAAAGGAGGCTCCCACATTCCACACTACAAGACGGACACATGCAGGACCTTCGGTGTTGCGGCCAACCCAGACGCGGATGCCGACCACTGCAATTCCATGTGATGAATGCTATGATGGAGAAGGACATGAGGTTTGGGAAGGCTGGAGGAAAGTCACCTCACCCACATTTGTGAGGTCAAGAAACATTTTCGAGAGGCAGAGACATCTAAACCCAAGACCTGAGAAACGCAGAGGGATTAGCTAGGCCAGTAGAGACCAGTCGTCCAGGCAGATGGAACAGGAGGTATGAAAGACCAGAGGACACAGAGGGCTGGAGGACAGCTAGGACTGGGGAGGGTGGCTGGAGACAAGGCAGCTAGCAAGCATGGTGCGCCGGGCCTGAGGCCATGCTGAAGGGCAACTTCAACTCCCACTGACAAGCCAACTGAGGGATATATGTCAAGACATGGACGATCAGGTTTGATTTTTAGAGAGATCATTCTGGCCACCGTGTGGAGATTAGGTTAGACAGGACAGGACTAAATGTGGGAAAAACAGTTAGAGAGATGTGGCAGTAATCCTGGCTAACAGTGGCTGAACTCGATACAGGGACAGCTGGAACAGAGAGGAATGAACGGACTTGGGTTACATGCAGTTGTGTGTGTGCACGCTCAGTCTCTCAGACATGTAGTTAGCAGGCCTCAATATGAATAATAATTTGGTAACTAATGGAGGGAAGCAGAAGATAGTTCCGATAGCCTTCTCTACTTTTACCCTATTGACATTGCTAAAGTTTCATTGCTGAAGTTCCTTCTACATGTTCCATAAGGTGGTAGGATTAAGAATAACATTCAGTTTTCTAGTTTAAAAACAACCAAATGGAGAGACATACCATACCATTCACTGAAACAGACAACAAAGGAGGTTAAGCAAAATTGGAGGCAGAGGTGGAGGGCACGATCGGGATATGCGTTCTATCTTGGATACACAAGATTTAAGGTGTTTATGGTCACCGAGTGGAGAAGGCAATGGCATCTCACTCCAGTACTCTTGCCTGGAAAATCCCACGGACAGAGGAGCCTGATAGGCTGCGGTCCATGGGGTCGCTAAGAGTTGGACACGACTGAGCAACCTCACTTTCACTTTTTACTTTCATGCACTGGAGAAGGAAATGGCAACCCACTCAGTGTTCTTGCCTGGAGAATCCCAGGGGCGGGGGAGCCTGGTGGGTTGCCGTCTATGGGGTCGCACAGAGTCAGACACAACTGATGTGACTTAGCCGTAGCAGCATGGTCACCGAGACAAGAAAAAAAAAACATCTGGTAGGGACTTGAATGTGAATGATCTGAAGACCCAAGAGAGACATATAAGCAGAGATACAGATTTGGGATTCAAGGACTTCCCTGGTGGTTCAGCAGGTAAGGCTGCACGCTTCCAACGCAGGGGGCGTGGGTTCAATCCCTGGTTGGGAAACAGATCCCGCATGCCCCACAGTGTGGCCAAAAAAATTTTTTTTTAGTTTTTTCAAAAGTTAAAAGAAGATCTAGGACTCATTAGCGTGCAGTTGGATAATGAAGACATGGCCATGGTTGCAACCGAAGAGGGCAGGAGTGTTGAGTGAGAAGACAGCTGACTTTTGGGATCATGCTGAAGGACATCAACATTTAAAGCACAGCCAGAAGAAAAAGTGACAGAGGGGACGATGAAGACCAGAGTGGGGAGGGCAAGTCAGAGGGTACAAGTATCATGGAAGCCAAGAGGGAAATAAATAATCAGTGGTGTTTAAATCTGCTGACCGAGTCAAGAAAGATAATGACTAAGAAGCATCCACTAGCTTCAAGCCACAAACAGGTCACTGCAGGGAGATGGGAGGGGGGTTCAGGATGGGGAACACATGTACACCCGTGGCGAATTCATGTCAATGTACAGCAAAACCACTACAATACTGTAAAGTAATTAGCCTCCAATTAAAATAAATAAATTTATATTAAAAAAAAAAAAAGAGGTCACTACTGTGCTTAGTGAGGATAGTCCCACTGGCAGGGATCTTACTGAACTGGAACTGGGAACCCATGGCAGACAGGTGGTGGAAATACAGAGACAGTGATGGCAGCCAGCCTGGTCTGACATCTCAGTGAGGCGGAGGAGAAAGAGAAGACCACAACAGCTGGAGGGCAGAGGGCCGGGACTCCGCCTCCCTTTAAGGTGGCAGGAGATACAAGGAAGACGCCTCCCTTTAAGGTGGCAGGAGATACAAGGAGGTCCTGCTGTGGTGCTCCAGTCGGCAGAGAGGAGAAGACTGGAAACGAGGCTGGGGACAGGAATGTGATTCAGCACCGTGAAAGGACCGGCTCCATACGGGAGGAAACCTATCCTTTGCTTCCTACCTGAGGGCAAACGCAAGGGATTTATCAGTAGGCTGTAGTGGGTGGAAGTTGAAAACATTCACAGGGATGACTATTTTTTCTATGCAGTGACAATCAAGGGTATCTGATAAGGGGTTGAGGGAAAAGCCTGTGGACAATGTTAGGTGGGGAATATCTGAAGAGAATGGATACCCAAGATAGAAACTAGCAGAAAGCTGACAGCAGAGAAAGACACGTGGGGCAGAGACAAGGCTGCCGGGTAAGGGCATATTCAACTTCGAGGAGGTGTGATTTCCTAAAGAAGCACTTAGTTCCCTCCCACTGCACAGGGGCAATGAATGGACAAGGCAGGAGGGCTGATGTGACTTCAAGGATTTCCTTGGCAGTCCAGTGGTTAAGACTCCACACTGCCACTGCAGGCGGCACAGGTTTGATCCCTGGTCAGGGAACTAAGATCCTGCATGCGAGGTGTGACCCCCAAAATACACAAATAAGAAAGTAAATAGAGAAAGTGGAGTGGAACAGTCGTGGCTTGAATATTCTGTGTTATCTGGAACTACCTGTAATCATGAATAATCAAGAATTGAAAACTTAGGAGCTAGTTTTTATTTCACTAAACAACTACAGCTGAGACCTGCCATGTGCTTGTTCCCCCCACACACACTCTCTCTCAATATACTTCCCTGCTCCTTATCTGTCCATCCTACTCATTTCACAGTAGACAGAGCAAGAAGGTCTCATTCACCTACCATTTAATAGAAAAAGAGGACTAGGTCTTCGTTTTTCCAGGCTAATAACAGCTACTATACTATCTTCATAACGCGGGGGCACATTAAAGTAGACAGTATGACTTCAAAGTAAAGGAGCCAAGCCAAGCCAAGCAATGAGGAGGATCAGGAAGATCTTGTCTGGAAAGGATCCCAGCCACCATACAGCTTAGAAGGTCTTCCCCCTTCACCTTGCCTTCACGCACATGAAGACTAACCCTGGAAATACACACCCTCAAGAAAATACTTAGCTTCTGAATGTTCTGCTGCCTCCCACCCTCACCCCTCGCTGCCACATTCCTTCCACAAACAAAAAGACTCGAGTGCAGATGTTCATGACCAAGCAGACAAAGTTAACTTAATACTTCCTGCTCTGAGCCCTACAGTGCATGTGGCCGAGGGATTGATAAGACGAGGAAGGGACCACAGCCTGAACAATGAGAATCCAGCCTCTGCTCACACAGGGTCGAGCCAAGGAATTCTGCGTCAGCCTCCTCCATGATGAAGTATTTCTAATCTCTCCGAGTAAGGGAGAAACCATTCCTGTCTCAGAACTGGAGTCAAATACTGACTGCAGCGGAACATGAATGCTTCTCTGTTATGTGTGGCTCAGAGCATTCCATGGGGACGTTGTGCAATAGCGTCCCTTACAGAGAAGTAACGAACAACAATGGACATAGAGTTGCACGAAATTTCAACATGCCCTTGTGTGGCCTGAATTAGAACAGAACGAGCTCATTCTAAGTATCATATTAGGAGTCACTGATCCACTGCTGTTCTTATATGCTCTCTCCTCAAGATCAGAAAGTGACTGCTCTCCTTGCAGTCAGCCTTGATCTGAGATAGACATGCACACGTGCTTAGTAGTGTCTGACTCTCTGTGACTCTCTGGACTGCAGCCTGCCAGCTCCTCTTGTCCATGGAGTTTTTGAGGCAAGGATACTGGAGTGGGTTGCCATTTCCGATGCCAGGGGATAGTCCCGACCCAGGGACCAAACCCGTGTCTCCTGCATCTCCTGCATTGGCAGGCAGATTCTTTACCACTAGGGCCACCTGGGAATACGAAACTTTAATGAGGTTGTAGCACAGAAAGTTGATTAGAGATGGGAGATATTTAGGCTACTAGTGGGGAGTCTCCAAACAGTTAACACAAACAGTAGTCACAGAAAACAACTACTTGAAAACGTTTCCAATTTTGTTAGGATAACTGCTGGCTGAAATAGGAGTTCCCAGGACAACGTGTACAGCTGCATACCAGCTGTTATTGTTCCACCTCAGCAGACAGATTGTACAAATACGGCCTCGCCAATCAAGATGACCCAGGGCCAAGTTAATGCTGAATGTGGGATCCTCAAGTGGACACAGATGGGTGATCAGAAAGCATGGAGAAGAAGCATCAAGCACAGACAGAATGTGTTGGGGTGAGCTGGGTACATGGAGTCAGTCCAGCTGTTAGAGGAGATTCAGCCCTAACTGCCTGCTGAGAGGCCAGTTTCTGTGGCTCAATTCTTATCTTCAAAATAGATTGTCTTTAAAAACTCATTATCCCGCTCCTGTCCCTTAAATTTTAGTGCTCCTTTTGTATGCCATCTCTCTTGTCTATCAGCTAAATTGCCAACACTGTAAGGGGACAATCCCACGGGAACTGCATCTGAACCAGCACAACTGATGAAGGAGAACAAGTAACCTTAACAGCTCTCTATGAACTAGTTGTTCTTTCACTGAATTGATTAAAACAAATGCAGCAGCATCCACAACTGGAGAAAGCATCCCTTTCAAATGAATAAACAAAATGTTCAAATTTCCAAGTACATGCAGAAGGCACATTCCATCACATATGAGCCCCTGTCATGACAGAGAGTCATGCTGAGATGAGTGGCGCTGGAATACAGACAGTTTCCATTCCAAGCTGCCATGGGGAAATGTAACAAAGCAGGCGGTAAAACAGACAAAGGGAAGATGACCATTTTAGAGGTTTTTAAAAAGCTAATAAAATTCTCTACCAAAGGTTATGTATTAAAAAATAATGGTATAGCTATAACAATAAAGCTAAGGCGAAAACTTGAGTTTTAAAATGGACTGGTATGATTTGGGAGAAAATAAACCCATAATCTCTTGGGGAAACTAGATTTTTTCCCTAAAGGACCAAATTTAAAGTTCAAGGCAAGCAAGACAGTTTTACTCTCTCCCTATCACCTGCTGAACTTCTACTTAGTATGACTGTTGAATAAGACCATGGGCACTAACTTAGTATAGCAATCCTCAAAAACTAAAACCCTGCTTGTGTTCCCCAAGTGTAATACCCAAAAATGCGACATACTCTTCAGCAAACTGAAGGGTCAAAACTGATTTGCTTTACACATTAAATAAACATGAGATCATCATACAATTGTTAAACAAACAGAATTCTTAACTGAACACTTTTGGAAGGTAATTTCAAAATAGGTGCAAATTACTGTTAGAGGTTACAGATATTTTCCTTTATTGAAACATCAGATAAATGTATCTCAATTTGTATATCCTGCCATTTTATTTGAATTTGTTACCAGAAGAGACAAGATTTGCAAGTGAAATTCCAAGCCAAGAACTGGGCATATGACTTATTAACCCCAAATCTCATGCTCGCAGACTCAATACCAGCCCTAATTCAGGCTAGTAGGTCACAAGCATGCCTGAAATCCTTGAGCCAAGCTAAAGGAATGAAGCCAGCATTTACTCCCACTCGTCCAAGCTGAGGCAAAAAAATCCACTCTGCTGAACATCAGAGTTCTAAACCACAAGGAAATGATGTGTAAGATTTAATGGAATCACATAAAGAAAGTAGTTAAGTTAATATTAAGAAGTAAACAGGCAATGAAATGTAAGTTCCATAAATAAAACCCATACTTTAAAACTAATATTTTTTAAGACATGAAAAAGATGTCTAATTGTCCAAGACATGAAAAGGAAAAATGACACCAGCTTTATGGGTAGCTATGTCTTGTTCTGTGACATCCGTACACTATTGAGATATGACTAACTTTGACTACCATCCCTAGCAGAAGGCTGTACAACAGTAGAGGGAAAATCTGACAGGCAAAAATAAGAGATTCTAACATAGTCATAATGGTAAAATCATAGACTAAGATAATTTCTAATAAATCCTCCCCACACACAAAAAATCACAAAACGTTAACCCATAGTGTACTTTTTATTCATTCAATAACTATTTGCTAAGTAAATTTAAATGGTAGGCCATTATGACAAGCTATTTAAAAACCCAGTACTTCATTTTGCTAGAATGCCTTTTACCCTCCATTTACCCTCCAGTTTAAGTCTTAAACTCAGCTCTCTATGCCTCCAGATCATAAACTATTTTTATCTGTCCTCAATGGCAGAAACAATTACAAATACCATAAAATATCTTAAGTACTAAAATGTCTTTCTCGGTTTTCACAACAGTGTAATTTCTTACCACAGTCACCTATTAGATCAGGTTAATAGCCATAACTGGTATTAATAACTGCAAGTCCAAATTCTCCCATTCATTCCTCAAATATTTGCTGAGCACCTATTATGCCACTGTCCTAGGCATTATTCTAGGCACTGGGGCTACAGCAGAAAAGCAGATGGACAAGGTTCCGACTTAGTGGGGCTTACAATGCAGTAGGGAGTGGGAGTGAGGAAGGGAGAGACAAAAAACAAAAAAATCTTGTGTGTCAGATGATGAATGGAGTGATAAAGAACAAAGAGGGACAGAAAGCAGGGAATGGAGTGGCATTTAATGCAGTGTCAGGGATGGCCTCACCGATGTAGATAAGGTGACATTCTGGGGAAGCACGAAGAAGTAAGGAGGCACCTGGGGGAAGAACATGCCAGGAAGGACACACCTGAGGCAGGTGTGCTGGCCAGCTCCAGGGAAGGATGAAGAGGCCAGTGTGGCTGAAGTAAGAACAGACGACAGGGAAAGGACAGGGGATGCGGTCAGAGAAGCTGAGGGAGCGAGACTGCCGAGCACGCCAGCCTTTAGGCCACTGTAAGACACTGGCTTCTCCTCTGAATGAGATGAAAACCCACTGGAGGATTCTGCACAAGGGAGTAACATGATCTCACTACTCGTTTAAAAGGATCACTCTGGCTCCTTTATTGACAGGACTGTGGAGGGGAGTACAGAGAGAAAAGAAGGCTAGTTGGGGGATTCTGCAATCTCCCAGATATGAGATAACAGCAGCGTGGTCCAGGGTGCTGGCAGCAAGCAGTGATCAGATTCTGACTGTATTCTGAGGCTAGACCAGACCAGTTGCTGAGGGACTGGATACGGGGTGTAAGCTGCGGCAGCTATGAAGATCACGCTGTCATTTACTGAGACAGCAAAGAAACAGGTAAGAACAAGTGTAGGGATGGAGAGCAAGGAAACTGGGAGTTCAGCTCTGGATATTTTAAGTTTGAAACGCTTATGAAACATCTGAGTGAAGATTTCAAGTCAACCACTAAGATACACAAGTCTGGATTCCAGGGAGAGTTGCAAGATAAAGAGAAATCTGAAAGTCATGAGTCAGACAGACAGGACTGAAAGTGACAGCATTAGAGGAAAACACCTACAGAATGACTTGCTAGGCACAGAACTGGGTCTTGGGACATACTAACTTTCAGAGATGGGGGAGGTAGGGAGAATTCAACACAGGAGACTCAAGAGGGACAGTCACTGAAGCAGAAAGAGAATCAACAGAGCAGAATCCAGAAGCCAAGTTTAAAAAAAAACAAAAAAACAACTTTTCAGGAATAAGAGAACGATCGACTGAGTCAAATGCTTCTGAAAAGGTGAGAAAGATGAAAACAGTGTTGGCCACTGGATTTCCCTGATTACTGCTGACCTTGACAGCAGATGGACTGGCAGAATGACAGGGGTGAAAGCCAGAGAATGTAGAGGGGGTGGGGAGGAGAGAGACTGGAGACAGCTAATAATTACATTTTTCCAAATAATTCTGCTATGAAGAAATGAGACGGTAAACAGAGGGGAGAAGAGACGGTTCAGGGAGAAATCACCTTCTCGTCCAGGAAGACAGTACATGTTATGGTGATGGCATTGATCCAGTGCAGCAGCTGAATTTACACTGAACAGTGAGGACCATCTCTAGTGTCATGCAGATGGATTAGAGAGGGAAAAAGAGACCTACTTTGGTGCACAGTAAAGTTCTTTGCGCCTTTCCAAAGTTTCTCTCAAGAAAGAAGAAATAACAGAACAGGATCACAGTAAGTATCTAGATTAAAAAAAGAGTTATCTGGTGCAAACTGTTATATAGGATGGATAAACAACAAGGACCTACTGTATAGCACAGGAAACTATATCCAATATCCTGTGATAAACCATAATGGAAAAGAATACAAAAAAGAAAGTACATACATGTATAACTGAATCACTGTGATGTACAGCAGAAACTATTACATTATGAATCAACTATACCGGAATAAACTTTTTTAGAAACTTAATCTGGTACCCAAACAGTTCAAAGACCACAGGAGCTCTGGAAGGCCTTCTCCAGTAGAGCCAGCCCAGATGGAGACTTTCTTGCTACAGCGGTCCCAAAACCTAGCCCACAGTAAGGTATCAGACTAGCTGTTAGAATCAATCAGAAAATTTCTGAGAAAATGAAAATTGTTAAGCTTCATCCCCAGAAGTTCCATTTTGGCAGGTTTGGGGTGAATTCCTCAAATCTGCATTTTTAAAAAATACCTTAGGTGATTTTTATGTACATTTGAAAAAATACTCACTATAAACTCACCTCATCCTCGTTCTCACTCTTTAAAGTTTTAGGAAGGAAAGGTTCTACCCCCTGTGCTACACTGTAGAATGAACTCTGGCACTCAGGAGTGGGGACTTCCACTTTCATGTCATGTATTTTAAGGTGAAATTTACGTGAGTGTTAACTGTACAGGCAGGAGCAGTGAACCAGAGTAATAGGGGTCTATCTTCTTGCAGACACAGACAGATGTTAAATTACACAGGGGCTGCTCACTCCATAGCCAAGAAGACTTGGGGTCACTGGACCAGGTGAACCCAAGCTCCACAACATTCTTCTCCATGCCAATTTCCTTTGTCATTCAACTTGTATCCTCAAGGCCCTATTTCCCAGGCAAGTAGAAATAAACATTCGATTTTAAGAAAACCCACCTACTGCTGGAGGTTCCACAGTACTGTTCTTCTCATGGAGATGTGTGTGTGTGTTAGTCACTCAGGATGTCTGACTCTCTGCGACCCCGTGGGGTTTAGCCCAACAGGTTCCCCCATCCACAGGATTTTCTAGGCAAGAATACTGAAGTTGGGTTGCTATCCCTTCTCCAGGGGATCTTCCTGACCCAGGGACTGAATCCAAGTCTCCTGCATAGCAGGCAGACTCTTTACCATATGAGCCACCAAGAACCTGATTCTCTGTAATCAGGTCAAGATTCTCTGTAATCCAAATTCTCCAACCCCTCTAGTTTCGGTCCCTTCTTCTTCCTCCCAACAATTACTTAACAGTTTATAAAAGGACAGACCACCAACAGTTCTCAATGGCAAGAACAAATCTGGAAGCAAAGAGTTAACTTCTGCTTCAGTACACTCAAAAAGATAAGAAAACACGTTTTCTTCTTTGTCTAGAAGCCTAGACTTGTTTAATCCCAGTCTGTGTCGGGTAGTGTTGGCATTTTCAGAGAGAGTGTTACATTCTGTTGGTTAAAGACCAATGTAGAAATATTTACTTTTCAGAGAAGAAATTTCAGGTATTTATTTTTTAAAAATATATATATGCTTAAGAGTAAAGTACCAGACATTCACATTGTTATTAGAAGGACTGGGGGCGGTGAGGGGGTGAGGCTGACTGAAGAATTATAAGAACACTTTAAAAATCCAGACTCGATACTCTGGATTTTAAATTCTCCCCGATCATTCACATCTGATCTATAGGGTGTGTTTTCTATTTTGGAAATACTTGGAGGTGACTGATCTCATCTCCCTCCAGAATCAAGCCTGAGGACACATCTTCAGTAGTTTCGAATCTAAGGTTGAGCACACTGTGGCCCATGGACCAACTCTAGCCTGTCACCTATTTCTGTCAGTAAATGCCCACTCACTGCACGCTGTCGATGGCTACTTTCTGGCTATAAGGGCAGAGCTGAGCAACTGTGAGAGATACTGCAGGCCTAAAATATTTACTATGTGGCCCTTATGGAAAACATCTGCCAATCCTGCTCTAAGAAATCAAAGAATACAAAAACAAAAAGCTCTACTAAAATCTTCTCTACCTCTTTTCTGCAGGGCATAGTATTTTAAAAATATAACTGGCCCAAGGATATCCGAATCTTTTTCTCTATGGCCCCATAGAATACGGAAGGAGGAAGTCTATTCAGGCATTTTTAAAGATTAATAACAATTCAAATTCATTTGAAACCTAGATTTATTTTATTATTTCATAGGAAAACTATTATTTCAAATGAATAGGCAAAAAAGATCAGCAATTAAAAGAAGGGATGAAGAGTTAACGCATTTCAAAAATAAAATCTGTAATAATGTTAGCCCACAAAAACGAACCAGTCAAGCAGAAAGACAAGAAAAACAGCACCGCTGGGAAAAGTAGCACCGTGTTTCTAGTGATGCTCCCTCTCAGATCCACCCCACGTGGAGACTTAATAAGCAAAAGCAGTGAAAGGAGAAAAACTGACGAGCAAACTCCACAGCAACTGCTGGAATGGCAGGAAAAAATGATGCTGAAAACGGCAATAAAGTGAAAAAGGCAAGTCAATCCCACGTAGATCTCTGCGAGCTCCTCCCTCCCCTGTCCTCCGGGTAGGAATTCAGTCCTTCACACAGGCCTCCTTGTACTTCTGCTCTTCTGAGCGGATGGACAGTTTACATCATGAGAATGCTCTGCCAACTGGCACTCTCTCCACAAGCGGCTGATTGTGAGCAGATGCCTTCCTAAGATAAGGGTAAACGAATGCACCCCCTTCTTTATTTTTCATTCATCCCCCCTCTGTGCACAGGAAAGGACATGCATGCCCTTCACACTGTCTTTTAGAGACCAAAGTCTGTGTTCTTCACATCCCTTCATCTCTCATGGGCGGTGCCTGGACTTGCTATTGCGTTTCTGATTTCACTGTGCCCCCCACCACATACCTAAGATGTATGCAATCTCGCAATCTCCCTTGATTATCTGTGAACAACCCTGAGCTCCCAGATACAAGTGCCTGCTTATTTTTTCTAATAATTTAAACACTGACTACTCTCAAGCAGAGCCTCAATTTAGAACACTTGATAATCTACCACAACAAGAATCAAAACTTCCAGCCAGAAGTCAATCAAAATTATTGGTGTAGTTACTGTTACAGATGAAACAGTCACATTTAAATATGCTTTTTTCTAGTTAAATCACCTTCCTTTTAACACATACATTATACTTTCAGAAGCTTCATTTTAAATTTCTCTTCAATAGGAAAGTAGTTAGAGTTGCAAAATCCCTTTTCAGGGAGGAGAAACTTTTTGTGATCACTCCTGAAATTGTTTTATACACTATGTATACACCACATTCAGTGAGGGGAAGACAAGATCATGTGACAAATTATTTACACAGAATGCTTCAGGTAGGTCGGTCAGATTCGCTGTACTTCAAAAACATGAGCCTTCTTTATCTGCTTTTCCTTCTATATTAAGAGCAAATATTTAGCAGTGATATCAGAAGAAATGTTCTTCTAACCCATCCTTCACCTTATTTCAAACAGACAGTGCTGAGTTCTCATCCATGGGAGGATTCCCCATGCACCACAATGGGACCTGTTCTACCTTTCTATTTACATTCTGGAGAACTGCCAAAGTCCTTCCCAGTTCTCTTTGATCTGCTGCCAGAGACTTGGTACCCAACACCCAGCTAGAAGAAATTCCCTCAGGAGATCCACAACTAAAGAGGAGGAGTCAGGAAGGAGCTGGAAAATATTCTATAAATCCACCCTACATCATATTGCTACCCAATTTATGAATCTGTGCAAGGTACCTAATCCAGCGTAAACTCCTTAGGGATGTTATTGCAAGGCACCGATAAGCCCGAACACTTGGGCTTCATTTTACGCCTTCAGACTATATCCTACAACTCTCTAATGGAAGACTCCAGTCTTGCCACCTCTTTTATATACATACCAATGTTCACTTCAAAGCCATTCAAAGTCTTCACTCCTACCAAATCCTACCTTTCTTCCTAGGTTTAGTTCAAGTGGCACTGTCTCCATAACACTTCCAACATGTGTTATCTTCCTGGAACACATAGTTCTTACTATCCAAATCACATAATTCAGAACTTGGGTTTTCACCCCTTTGTATAAGTTTCATTCCCCCTACAAGAAGTTTAACTCCTTTTAAAAATTAAACTATAGTTGATTTCCAAAAGTATATTAGTTTCAGAGTATAACTTATTCAGAAGCAAGTAATCTACCTATACTTTTTGGATATCCTCTACAATAGAACTTTTCAGGTTTTTCTGACCAGGACACATGGTAAGAATAAAGACATTTTATACTGCAACTCTCAACATACACACACAGACAGACACTGAAACTCAAATTTGACTTAAAAAAAATGAAATACTACCTATCATGCAATCTGATATTCTCTTCCATCCCCTATTTCATTTGTTTATTAAAAAAAAATGCTAGTCACAGCTCACAAAATTCATGCTATGACATTAGGAAGTTGTAGCCTACTTGGAAAACACTGTCCTTGGCACAAAACCAGTGCTTAGTTAAGTATCTACTATAGGTTGACGCATCTCCTGTACATAACAGGTCAGAATTCCACAATGAAATAATGTTTTCTAGATACTGACGTAAAGTTTAAGATGATAAACTTTCAAGACCTTCCAATTACTTAAAAAAACTGAACAATATTTTTAAAGTCTTTGTATATGGCAGCTTTTAACATGATTAAAAAAAAAAAAAGAAAGAAAACCTTTTCCTAAAGCTAAAAGGCGAAATTCCATTCATCACCATGGCATCCCTAAGAAGACCAGAAGCCACCAACCCTTCTTGAACTGATCCCTCCAAACTGGTTCCTTTTAGCAGCTCTGGTTCCAGATAAACTCCTTCAGCCACAAGTCTGTGACAAGCCTTCAGGGTAGCAGCAAGGATTTCTTCTCTGTGGGGTAGATGGACTGATGCCCGGTGCTGGGGGTCAGACTTAGAGAAGACATTTGGATATTTAACCCAAGGGAAACTCACTTCTTGTCTCATGTTCAAGGCACTCTTCTCACTGGGTTATCAGTACCTGGAATTATCTCATTTATTTTTTGCACGTCTTGTTTATATGCCCCCTTCAGACACACACACACATACACACACACGAGAGTAAGCTTTTGAGGACAGGACTCTTGTCTTGTCCCCTGCTATTGCTTTACTTTTGAGGGATGTTTCTGTTGTTGCCTTTTAAAGGGAGAGAAATGTCTGACTTATAAGCAGCAAGCCAAAGGAGAAAGTCAGTGACCCAGGTAAGTCTGGCTTGTTGTTTCATTCATTCATTCACAGATTCATTCATTTTGCAAAGATATGCTAAAACTTTCTGCTAGGCAGTCAGTTAGGCAAGGATGAAGGAAGTCTCAAGTCCTTTCCCTAAAGGAATTCCATATGATAAATAAGGGAAGACACAAATAATTAAAATGTCATGTGAGAGAAGTACTATACTGGGGAGTAAGGAGTAATCACACATCTATTTGCTCATCCATAAAATAAGGGCTCAACAAGATGAACTTAACATTCAGATCCAAAAAGCTTGATTCTACAATCCATGTGTTTAGAAATCCACATTTCTAAAGATACCTCCCTCACAGATCTTTTGAATACTTCCTTTGCTTATAGCAACATTCTAGAGAATGTTAAAATGCCATAGGAACTGATTTCACAAAGACAAATGACGTCAGAGACATGAAACAGCAGCTGGTTTCCAATTAACCTCAGTTCTTTAAAGACAGTAAGTAATTCTCTGAACCCAACCATGCTTCTGCCAGTATTTTGTACTCTGTTTAATCCTATAGTCCCAGGTGAGTTTATACTGAATAATCTACAAAGGATAACAGAAATTAAGGTTCCATTTTTAAGGTTAAAACTTTTCTAATGACCTAACAAACGGCTCTCAAATAGCTGCTTCCGACCTTGAACGAGAAAAAAATAACTCTCCACATCTAGGTCCACAGAAGATGATGTTCAATCTCCAGGCTGTAAACAAATAACCAAACACCTCTGTCCACAAGGGAAAAATGACACGTTCTAGAATAATTTCTTCAGTACCAAGAAAGAATGGATTTTCTGCCCTTGTTTCTCTCGCTTGAAAAAGTAAATGCCTGGATCCCTTTGAAAATTAGCCCAATCTACGAAACAGTGGAACTGAACTGAACTCCCACCAAGACTTGGCTCATGCATTCTTCCACAACTGTGGAACAAAGACCCCATTGACTTACGCATGTAGGCGGATTAGAATTGCAATGCAGCCATGTAGCACATTACTGCTCATTGATTCCACCCGGAGAAGTCAAGGGAGCCTTCTCCAGATAGATGTCCCTGTTTTCCTTCTTTCCACAGCACAGCACTGCTCAGTGATTCCTGCCCGACAAGTCAAGGGAGACGTCTCCAGATGTATCTCCCTGTTTTCCTTCTTTCCACAGCAAAGTAAATTCAAGTTCACCCTATAATACAGATGTGGGATCTAGCGTAAAACAGATCTGTCTGCACATTTTTAAACAAATAACAGGCATTACATTTTTTAATTTGCCTGCTTCTATTTAGTGCTGTTTCTAATCCTTTTTAGAGCTTTCCTAAAAAACCAGATAAGTGGAAATATGCGAAGGGTCAAACACTCCAAGTTCTTAAAAGTCCAATGAGAACCTAAAGAGAAAAACATGGTTATGAAAACTATTAATAGAAGGAATATGAGAATGGGAAACGGGTCACATGGTAGAAAACAAGAGCAAAAGGACAGCATGAGCATAAAGCAGTTTTTAACCAGTTTTGTTATCTCTTTAGAATTGATAAAGCATGTTTATAAACTTTTCAGTGGCCCCCACTTTCTAATTTCTAAGCACATAGTAACTGCCTAAAGTAACAGAATGTAAGAATGGATATGCTCTCTGCCCTCAAAAAGATTACAATATAGTGGAACCAGAAGTCCAAGTGTAACCTAGAGAAGGATGTGCTAAGTTTTAGCAAAAGTGTATGCAGGGCAAACTGACTTCAAATGGACGACTTCACAAACTTTTATAAAGCAGTTATGGGCAAATTTAGGTTTCTTCTTCTGAATAACTTGATAAAATACAAGTGGGAGGCTTTGACACAATAGACGAACATAATCTATACTCTCAAAAGCATTTTCTTCCAGTTCTTCTCCTGATGTTTTAGTAGAGGAGTTTTAAGAATACTCACTTGAGTAGAATGCCTGGCATTGTCACTCTTAATGCCAGAATAAAAAAGAGAGCATTGTAAGAAACCCACAGAGAATTTATATGAATACGGGCACAGATAAGGGATTTTAAACACCAGGCTGATTTTAAATACCATATATGCCTGAGTATAATAAAGGAATTTCCCCCTAAATTATCCTTTCAGAAAAGGGAGAACTGCTTTGTATTTCAGTTCTTACAAACCTTCCCAATTATTTCATTTTAGACCACAAATTACTGTGAGGAAATCAAATTAGTCTGAAATGACCTCAAATAACACAAGTTTTGGATGCTTACATAGGATACATAATAGGTTTTTTGTTGTTTTGTTTTATAAGAGGCAAGAAATTAACTCAGATTTACATAATTTTCCCTGAGAAGTATGGCTTGAAAATTAAAAGTGCTGAATACTATAAATAATAAACCTTTTAAAGAATACTTTATTAGGAAAGAGAGTAAATGGTTATACTATGAAGAACGCAAATACAAACCAAAAAGAGAAGCGGAGAAATACATATATTAATATTATATGAATCAGTTTGTATGGCTTAAGGAAAAATTTCCGATGATGACAATCTTATACAAATGTAAAAGTACTGTATCATAAATAACTTGTTCATGAAAATGAATATATCTGTAAAACTGTGCTGATGGCTAAAAGGGGACTTTAACAGTCACTGATGTCAGAAATGTATGCAAAGAACTGGAATAAAATCACTCCATAGTTGTGAAATTGTGGAAAAGAATATTAATTTATAAATATGTTATTTAAAATGTATAAGTTAATAAATATTTTAAATAGCTGATTATTTCGCCTATAATCCTTTAAATTTTTATATAGTCAAATTGGCAAAAATTTGTTTTTAAAATCTTCTAAAAGGGAAAAGGAGAAATAGCTTACTATTTGGGCTGTCTTTCACACATATTCATACGGTAAATTGCATGCTGTGACTCAAAAAAAAACAAGACAGTAACTCAAAGGGGATTCTGTATAAGAACCGTATAAACCTTAACAGAGCAGTACCCATACAAAAGCGTCAGTCCTAGAAGATACCAGCACAAGTCAGGCAGTGTGTGGGCTGGCAGGCTGGCCACTCATCCTGGTCTTATTCTGTTTCCATATCATAGATGAACGTTACCCAGGTGGAAGGATGCCCTGCTCAAAACTCTTCCATCCCTTCCCCATTTTATCCTTACTTTAAAAAGGAAAAACAGCTTGAGGACTTCCCTGGTGGTCCAGAGGTTAAGAATTGCCTTCCAATGTAGGGGACGTGGGTTTGATCCCTAGTCAGAGAATTAAAGATCCCACATGCCACACAGTAACTCAGCCTGCACGTCACAACCAGCAAGGCTGCATACCACAACAAAGAGTCCACATGCCACAAGTTAAGACATGATCCAGTCAGATAAATAAATATTTTAAAAATACCTCTTTAAAAAAAAAAGAAAGAAAATCAACTTTACAGGCAGATCAATCACCATCAACACTAACATATGAAAGAGCATCAGAACAGGTACACTAGGATGATCTACCCTTGATGGCAACAGATTACCATGAAGGAAAAAAATCTTTTTTTTCTCTTATTTGTCTTGCACTACTTCAAAAAGATCACCTTTCCTGGCTTCCTCCAAAGTCCTCCCACTGCACAAGTCACTGTGAAGGGCAAAGCTGCTGGAAGAGTTAGCAGCATAGACAGCAGGAACATGGGCACTCAACTCAACTCTCTTTGAGCCGGGCTAGGGCTCAAGAGCCCTTGTTTCTCTGTATCACTAACAGACCACATGACGATACTGTCCACAAGGCTTGAGCTGGAGGAACCTCACCTCGAAACTCGAAAGAATGCCATCCAAAGTCACAATCCTCACTTCAATTCCCAGCACCAGGAGATGGTTAGTACTGACCCTAACAACTCCCCCACTTAAACCATCTTGAGAGATCCAGGCACATGCCTAAAATGCACAAACATTTTCATCATCAATACTAACAAGGCATACCTTGTCTTATTGTTGTTCACTTCATCATGCTTTGTAGACACAGTTGAAGGTTTGGGGCAACCCCGCATCCAGCAAGTCTACAGTAGCATTTTTCCAACAGCATTTGCTCACTTTGCGTCTCTGTAACACATTTTGGTAATTCTAGCAATGTGTCAAGTTTTTTCATTATTACTACATCTGTTACAGTGATCTGAGACCTTTGATGTGACTGCTTGCTGAAGGCTCAGATAATGATTATCACTTTTTAGCAATATTTTTAAAGCATGTACATTTAAAAAACGACTTTAAGTATTTATTTTCACTTTTTTTTTTTTTTTTTGCTGCACCACACAGCATGTGGTATCTTAAATCACCAAAAGACTCTTGCCCCTTGGAAGAAAAGCTATGACAAACCTAGACAGCATATTAAAAAGCAGAGACATTACTTTGCCAACAAAGGTGCATCTAGTCAAAGCTATGGTTTTCCCAGAACTCATGTACGGATGTAACAGTTGGACCATAAAGAAAGCCGAGCACTGAAGAATTGATGCTTTTGAACTGTGGTGTTGGAGAAGACTCTTGAGAGTCCCTTAGACAACAAGGAGATCTACCCAGCCCATCCTAAAGGAGAGTTCATTGGAAGGACTGATGCTGAAGCTGAAACTCCAATATTTTGGCCACCTGATGCGAAGAACTGACTCATTTGAAAAGACCCTGATGTTGGGAAAGACTGAAGGCAGGAGAAGGGGGCGACAGAGGATGAGATGGTTGGATGGCATCGCCAACTCGATGGACATGAGTTTGAGTAAGCTCCAGGAGTTGGTGATGGACAGAGAAGCCTGGCCTGCTGCAGTTCATTGGGTCACAGAGTCGGATAAGACTGAGTAACTGAACTGAACGGAGGGATCGAAACCATGCTCTCTGCAAGGGAAGCACCGATTCTTAACCACTGCACTGCCAGGGAAGTCCCCAGTATGTACACCTTTTAAACATAACGCTGTTGCACACTAACAGGCTACAATGTAGCATAAACATAGCTTTTATATGCACTGGGCAAACAAAGGATACCTGTGACTCACTTTAATGGGACACTCACTTCACTGTAATGGTCTGAAACCAAACTGGCAGTATCTCCAAGGTAAGCCTGTGTAATCAAAAAGCATTCGTGCTATAATCTCATCAATACCATGGCCCTTTGATACTGCAATAGCGGTCATATGTCATTTAACACTGTCCAAACCCACAGAAGGTATTACCACCCAGAACAAATCTAGCGTAAACTATCCATTTGGGGGGATACTTACGGGTCACTATTGTCCCACTGACTGTAACACGTGCCCCACTCTGGTTTAGGATGTTGACAGCGGGAGAAGCTGTGTGTATGAATGAAGGGAAGAAGTGTTCCATGGGAAATCTCTATACTTTACTTTCAACTCAATTTTGCCATTAAAACTACTCGAAAAATAAAGTCTGTTAATTTTAAAAAGAACATTACTAAATTTAATCTAAAGGGCTCATTTCAGAAGCCAAATGAACCCTGTCATAGTTTTTCAAAGGTAGTTTTCATGCAAAAATACTAAAAACTTAAAACATTAGTACTACGAAAAGTTGTATTAAGACCAGTTTTTTAAGTCCCAAACTGGTTTGTGTTGGGGGGAAAAAAAACTAGCAATCTAACAACATATATAAAATAACACAGCCTAGCAGTATGCATTTTTCTATTTTTAATATTAAAAAAAAAACCACTAACATCAAACTATAACAGTTAAGATTTAACAAACTAGCTACTGGGTCTGGAAAGAACAAACCAGAAGCAATAAACTCCCTGATCCTCAAGAGGTCTGACTCAACTCAGCGACCACTTAGTATAGCTGGTGTTCTCTCAATGGTTCTAAGTCCCAAGGCTGAAGTCTGAGAAGTTAAGGGAGGGAACAGGGAAGCCTTGGCTTCCATAAGGAGGGCCAGGACAAAACACTGAGGATGGAGAAAGGGAAGCTGATCCTTCGAGAACTCCAGGGATACGCCCCATCCAATCTGGTCCTTTCATGAGCTACAAGCTGAGTTGTGCCCATGTACATTTCATCACTGATCAGTGTAATGCTCTCTGGAAATGAATAACCAAAGAAAAGGACATTGCCTAGAAATTGTAGAAACTATCCTGGTATCTTAAATATCATCTGTGGTGGGGGGGGGGAACAGCCAATAAAACAATACTTTTTTTTTTTACATTTTTATAGCACTGTCAATATGCAATAAGATATCCCTTCATTATGCCTACAATAATAAATACATTTATGTGTCCATTCAGTAGAATTGTACTGACTCTATTATAAAGACTGGTAACACTGGTTATTTTATGCACAATCATCTCATTTTCAGCTTTTCAAACTGAGAAATTTAATTTTTTATCAGTGCATGAAAGGCTGATTAGGCTCTTGGGAACTGACTTGTGCTAACCAAACTCAACCAAACTGATGTATCCATAAACAACCACATGTTCATTTTTGATAAAAGCTGTTTCTGTCAAAACAATAGGAGCAGATAGCTGCACAGCAAGTCCTCACAGAAGACCAAATTAGAGATTGGAGAACTGCTTGGTAAGCAGAGAACTGGAGCAAACGGGAGCTGAACATTCTCGGGCAAGAGTTCTCTCAAATTATGGCAAACTGCCCTTCTCTATTCTAGAGATAGTTCTAAAAATAATCAGACCAGTGGTCTAATATTACTTTCTCCTCCAGAGAATGGGACACAGATTAAATTTTTTATTCTTTATTTCCTTTTCAATACTCCTTATATGTCAGTAAAGATTCTGTCTTATAGTTTTTACATTAATTATATATCATGATCCCCTTAATCTCACAGTGTTACCTTTAACCACAACATGAAAATTAGTTAAAATTACTCCATCTATTAGATTCCATTTTCTCACCTTGACTCCCGATTTGGGGATTTGAGGATCTTATCTCATTACTTGAGCTTTTAGATTTAAGTGCATTTTAAAAAGCAATTAACATTCTACTGTGATACCTACCCTTCCAGTTAACACCTTATCTGCAGATGCAGGAATTCATAGGATCCATAACTAGTCAAAAAAAAACCAATATGATAAAGTCCTGTAAAGAATAACCTTTCTGAACTACTATTTTTTATAACTTTATCCATATCTAAAATATCAAGGGAAAAAGTACACTAAAACACACACACACACAAAAAGCAAAGCACGACTTTCAAAGGTTAAGAAAAAAAATAACACCAGAGTTGAATAAATTTTGAGAGAGAACTTTATTACTACAAACAAGTAGTTTGTAGTACTCCAAAGAGATGAAAGAGAAAGCTGGTAAGAACCAGTCAGCACAAACAATAGTACTGAGAAAAGACTTGATAGAACAGGAAAAAGGGAAGGGAAAAGGAATTCTTGCAAATAATGAGCACTGTCCGCAACCATGACTCTCTCCTGTTCAAAAAGACTCAACAGCATTATCTCTAGGATCACAGGTACTTCAAAGAAATCCCCACTCCCCCAAAACTTTCAGCAAGTGTACTTGCTTTTCAATAAAAAGCAGAAATGGAGGGGCAAATTGGGGTTTAAGACTGGTTGCATTTTTTAGGTCCTTTGTTCTGCTCTCTCTAAATTAGAAAGAAGCAACCCTAACTGTTCTCCAGAGACCCTCTTATTTACACCAACTACCAAAATGAACTCAGGAAGCACAATCCTGGTCTTTCAGGCAACTTCAGGAAACTGCAGTGAAAAGGTCAGTCACTAGGTAACAAAATCAACAGGTCCTTCTCTAACTAGTTGGGCATGAAGTTAAAATACTTTTGTGTTTAAATATTTATGACAGGCATTAGATGGTGGGTGGAGTCTGGGGTAAGGGGGACAAACTGGAGTCTCTTAGAGAAAAATAATGTTTTTGTTTGTGCACAAATGCTTTGAATGACAAGTGATTTCTGCCAAAATGTATATCCAGCCTTCAATAACCAGTGATCAAACCTCTAATATTAATTAGAGAGGCCATTCACAGGATAAGTTGATGACTGCGATGCAGAAAAGCAAGGAAAACAAGCGCTGACTAACTTTCTTTGATATAGTATTAGATGTAGTATTAATATGGTTCAGATACTGTTTCATTCTAAAGGTCTACAATGGTCCTGAAGTTAAGACCTGCTGATGCATGAAGGTTGGTACTCAGCCACTGCAGAATAAAGGAAGAGAGAAAGGAGGTTAATAATCTCTCCTGTTATATGACCAACCTACACAGCATATTAAAAACGGAGACATTACTATGCCAACAAAGGTCCATCTAGTCAAGGCTATGGTTTTTCCAGTGGTCATATATGGATGTGAGAGTTGGACTATAAAGAAAGCTGAGTGCCGAAAAATTGATGCTCTTGAACTGTGGTGTTGGAGAAGACTCTTGAGAGTCCCTTGGATTGCAAGGAGATCCAACCAGTCCATCCTAAAGGAGATCAGGCCTGGGTGTTCATTGGAAGGACTAATGCTGAAGCTGAAACTCCAATACTTTGGCCACCTGAGGCAAAGAGCTGACTCACTGGAAAAGACCCTGATGCTGGGAAAGATTGAGGGCAGGAAGAGAAGGGGAGGACAGAGAATGAGATGGCTGGATGGCATCACCGATTCGATGGACATGGGTTTGGGTGGACTCCGGGAGTTGGTGATGGACAGGGAAGCCTGGCGGGCTGCCATTCATGGGGTCACAAAGAGTCAGACACGACTGACCGACTGAACTGAACCCCTCCTTTCTTACCACCCCAACCACCAGTTTGGTTCCATCATTTTCCCAGGCTGCTGAACAAAGATGGCAAAGGCTGGCGAACAAATGAATCGATGGACATGTTAACAGAATAAAATATAACTACAGAAGTGTTTCTCATTTGACATAAAAAACCCCATGACTGCATTCTTTCAGTCCTTACTGCTAAGAAATAAAAATAAGAAAGCTCAGACAAAATGTCCTTCCCTACTCAGGGATAAAGGCAAAGGAAAGGGAGCTGAAAGCATTAATATGAAGTGTGCCTAACAATCACAAAAATGTCTGGTAAGCGGAGAACCTTTCAAAGGGTGAACAGATTCTCCATTTCCATCCTTCTTTACCCCTGTGGAGGCATATTTACACTGTTGGAAACAACTTGCCTAGGAAGGTTAGTTCTCTCTTTATAATATCTCTAAGACCTGGTAAAACGACAGAAAGAGGCTTTTATGACAGCTGCAGAAGCACTGGCAGAAACTGGCCAGACAACATGAGGTTGAATCCACGGATTTCACAGGTCCCCAGTGCGCCAGGAGATTAGGAAACTTACTGTACTATCTCTTACCCTTCCTCTCCACGCAGGAGACAGCTGAGTCATGAGCCAAAACATCTTAAGCACCAGAATTTGAGGATTTGTTTGACAGGAAATAAAAATTTTTAATTTTTTATGCCTTTTTCTCATTTACTTTTTAATTATGGGAAAACTGCTTTACAGTGTTGTGTTGGGTTTCTGTCGGATGACAACACGAATCGGCCACAATTATATGTATAACCCTTCCCCCTTGAGCGCCCCTGCACTCCCCGTACCCCCCCCTCTAGGTCATCAGTGCCAGGCGGGGATCCCTGTGCTAGAGAGCAGCTTCCCACTAGCTATCTATTTTACACATGATAGTGTACAAGAATGCTACTTTCTCAATCCACTCCACCATCTCCTCCCCCCGCTGTGTCCAAAAACCCACTCGCTACATCTGTGTCTCCATTCCTTCCCTGCAAATAGGTTCATCAGTACCATTTTTATAGTTTCTATATATATGCGTTAAAGCTTGCTTTTCTCTTTCTGATTTACTTCACTCTGCATAATGGGCTCTAGGTTTATCCATCTCACTACAACTGACTCAAATTTCTTAAGAAAGGAAATGAAATTTTAAAAAACTTTCCAAGGATACAAGAGTTTTCTCTACCAAATGCTTGTAGCTATTCATTCCAATGTACTATACAAGTTACCACCATACCTGAAATGGCAAACTCTAAAAGTTATAAATTCCCTATTTCTGAGGAAAGACAGGAAGGGCAGATCATCGCTATCCAAAATAAGCAAACAAGATAGTCCATTTTAGGATGTGTGGGAAGAAAATATTAGAAACTCTCTATTTGGTTTTGTCTAACCCTTCTAAACTTCCTATCTACTATATTTGTAATGTACATAATATATTGCTATAGCCTACACGTGTACCATTTATAAATAAATTAGTATACATACATTACAGGTGTATGCCAAGAAATATTTTACTACCAGTGATGACTGATCCGAAAGTTTAGAGACCACAGGTCCAGGTAGCCACTTAGAACTCATGCTTGTCATGGACTCATAAAGCTTTGAGATAACCTGAAAGTTCACGTCCTAACTTATGTAACTTCCCTTCATTCTTGCTCAAACATAACTATAATCTTAGTAACCTGTTTTGGAAAATTTTTCCATTAGACAAGAAAATCATAAGCAGTGAATCAATTTTATTTCATCACAATTCTTTTAGACTTTAGTGGGACTGAGGCTGTGTTTGAATTTGGGAGGAAATAAGTTTTCTTTTTAAAATTCAGTGAGGTAAAAGCTAGTCTGTATATAATCTGTATCTATCCCAAAGTAGATAAATGAAAGAGGTTTCCACTACTGCTATTCAGTTACCTGGTATTTAGGTAAAGTTTCATCTTTAAATCTTACAGCACTGAGTAAAAAAAAACTCCCAGGATTTTTTTTCTTATAGTCTCCAGTAAGATTATCAATTAAAACTATAAAATTAACAGGTAAGAATGAAAAATATCATTTTTTCTAACTTATAAAGTGTCAAAATTCTCTGGAGTAGATGGGAAAGGTGTTCTGTGTTCAGCTCTTCTTTAGGTAAGTACTCAGCCTCCTCTTCAAGAGGGTAGACAGAATTGAATCCAGCCAGGGACCAGAGCCTGTGCGATCAACATCAGGAGTGAATGGAATCGCAGCTTGCCCTGGGCCTGCTACTGCTGACGCTCCCTCGGCTCTGCCGTCTCCACCTCCACTCCTTCCGCCAGCCAGTCACTCTCCGTGCCTGTTCACGCGACGCCAGCCCCTGTCTGCCGGCTGTTGCACTGTACTACTGTACTTTTAAAGGTACTAGACTGGAAAGTTACAAATGTTTTAAGTTTTGCACTTGTTTTCTATGTATGATTTCTGTGAAAAGTATTATAAACCTATTACAGTACAGTACTATATAGCCAACTGTGTTAGTTGGCTGGGTACCTAGGCTAACTTTGTTGGACTTAACAAATTGGACTTTGAACACGCTCTCAGAAGAGAACTTTCTCATATGCAGGGGGCTTATTGTACCATGATGTTGGGGGGTAGGGCTAGAATATATGAAATCTGACAGTACAAATATTCAGCCCATAACATGTATCATTTCGAAAAGGTTTTGGAAGCTACTTTCATTAAACAATTTTTATGGGAAAAAAAAAAACTTTACAAAGCAAATCATGGTTGAACATTTGGCATATATCCAACTTAGGCAAAAGTCTGATTCCTAGATTCTTCATTCATATCAAATGGGTGTGTCTCTTTTAGGTTCCCATTCAGTCAGTTCAGTTCAGTTGCTCAGTCATGTTCAACTCTTTGTGACCCCATGGACTGCAGCACACCAGGCTTCCCTGTCCATCGCCAACTCCCAGAGCTTGCTCAAACCCATGTCCATTGAGTCAGTGATGCCATCCAACCATCTCATCCTCTGTCGTCCCCTTCTCCTCCTGCCTTCAATCTTTCCCAGCATTAGGGTCTTTTCAAATGAGTCAGTTCTTCACATCATGTGGCCAAAGTATTAAGAGTTTCAGCTTCAGCACCAGTCCTTCCAATGAATATTCAGGACTAATTTCCTTTAGGATAGACTGGTTGGATCTTCTTGCAGTCCAAGGGACTCTCAAGAGTCTTCTCGAACACCACAGTTCAAAAGCATCAATTTGTCGGAGCTCAGCATTCTTTATAGTCCAACTCTCTCATCCATACATGACTACTGGAAAAACCTCAGCTTTGACTAGACAGGCCTTTGTTGGCAAAGTAAAGTCTCTGCTTTTTAATACGATATCTAGGTTAGTCATAACTTTCCTTCCAAGGAGCAAGCGTCTTTTAATTTCATGGCTGCAGTCACCATCTGATTTTGGAGCCCCCCAAAATAGAGTCTCTCACTGTTTCCATTGTTTCCCCATCTATTTCCCATGAAGTGATGGGACCAGATGCCATGATCTTAGTTTTCTGAATGTTGAGTTTTAAGCCAACTTTTTCCCTCTCCTCTTTCACTTTCATCAAGAGGTTCTTTAGTTCTTCGCTTTCTGCCATAAGGGTGGTGTCATCTGCATATCTGAGGTTATTGATATTTCTCCCGGCAATCTTGATTCCAGCTTGTGCTTCCTCCAGCTCAGCGTTTTTCATGATGTATTCTACATATAAGTTAAACAAGCAAGGTGACAATATACAGCCTTGACGTACTCCTTTCCCTATTTGAAACCAGTCTGTTGTTCTATGTTGAGTTCTAACTGTTGCTTCCTGACCTGCATACAGATTTCTCAAGAGGCAGGTCAGGTAGTCAGGTATTCCCATCTCTTAAATAATTTTCCAATTTGTTGTGATCCACACAGTCAAAAGCTTTGGCACAGTCAATAAAGCAGAAGTAGATGTGTTTCTGGAACTCTCTTGCTTTTTTGATGATCCAACGGATGTTGGCAATTTGATCTCTGGTTCCTCTACCTTTTCTAAATCCAGCTTGAACATCTGGAAGTTCATGGTTCAAGTACTGTTCAAGCCTGGTTTGGAGAATTTTGAGCATTACTTTGCTAGCATGTGAGATGAGTGCAATTATGCAGTAGTTTGAGCATTCTTTGGCATTGCCTTTATCATATAGTAAAAGAACATTTTCTAGATTAAACTATATAAACAGTATTTTTAGTCTGGCACTGCCTACCTAGTACTTCCTTTTTCTTTTTACTTCTCATCTATACCTTATCTAAAGACTGGTTTAAGGAATCACTCTTCAGACAACAGTAAATGAGGTCAAATGAAGAGGAAGGACATTAAATGTCGTAAGTGAATTTGAAAAGCAAAGCTTCAGTTTTAATGCTACTGAAGGATAACACCAAGCACTGATGCTGCAGTGATCTGTCCTCTAACCGAGAGGACCCAAGAGTCATCCATTCCCCACACCTTCGTATGTTCATCCACAACTCTGTTCATAATAGTACTGTGGGGAAATTCTCTCCCACCGTTTCCTAGATTCAGGTTAGACATTCACTCTGGAAGGTCCATACCCATAAAGAAGGAATCTTTATGGGTGTTTGAAACGGTGTTTGAAAACCAGTGGAATGAGAGGCTCTATGACTGTCGACTCAATACTTCTAATGAAGCAGAAATGTACATACAATCAGTCAGAACTTTTGGGGTCCAAGTTATTCAAAGTGCTCTCTGCAGACTTTGCAAGGATCACCCGAATTAAATGTTGTCAAGCCTCACACTCTGGAATGTGTCACAGCAAAAGTTTATCTACATAAGAAGCTCACCATGGTCATATTATCACAAATGGTGTCCCCCAAATAACAGACCTCAGAAAGTCAAACTTTACCTATGTGCTATTACTTGTTCTAAGCTCCAAATTAAAGTTCTTTTTTTTAATTCTCAAGAGATTTTTTTCCTTTTTCTCTTTCAAAATACATAAAAACCCCCCATGTTCTAATCCTCTTACACTGTTGGGAATGTAATTGTGCAGCCAAAATGAAGAACAGTTTGGAATTTCCTTAAAAACCTAAAAATAGGTCTACCATGTGATCCAGCAGTTCTACTCCTGGGCATATATCTGCGGAGAAATAAAAACTCTAATCTGAAAAGTGATGTGCACCCCAATGCTCACAGCAGCACTGCTTACAGGAGTCAAGACACGGAAGCAACGTGAATGCCCATCAACAGGTGAACGGACAAAGAAGACACGGTACATACATAAAACGGAATACTACCCAGCCATAAAAAAGAGTGAAATAACGCCACTGTCAGTAACATGGATGGACCCAGAGACTATTACACTAAGTGAAGTCAGATGGAAAATGAAATATCATATGATATCATTTATATGCTGAATCTAAAAAACATGATACAAACGAACTTGTTTACAAAAACAGAAATAGACTCTCAGACATAGAAAACAAACTATGGTTACCAAAGACGGAAGGGAGGAGTTTGGGGTTAGCAGACACAAATCACTATATATGAAATAAACAACAAGGACCTACTGTATAGCACAGGAAACTGTATTCAGTATCTTGGTAATAAACCAATATGGTAATAAACCATAATGGAAAAGAATCTGAAAAGGATACACACACATACTCTGCTGTATACCTAGAAGTGACACAATAAAGTAAATTTACTATACTTCAACAAAAAAAAATTTCTCATGTTCGCCCAGACATCTGAACCATGATTAGGGCCAATAAGTTTACTTCAAATATGATCAATTCTCATTATTCTGGTAGTTATGTTCTATAACTAAATGCCATGAACACTAAATTAGCAAATATACAAGCACTGCTCTCAGAGGAAATACAGATTTTTGCAAACATCTGGACATATTCTGTCAACACATTAATACATTACCTTGTTTTATGTGTGTTTCTGCTTTAGGGCACTTTATTTAACATATATTTTTGGTTAACACTGAACTCATGGCCAACAGGACTATAACTCACACCTGAACAAAGCTTATCTAACACATGTATTTTCTCCCTGAAGTACAAAAAAAGCTTTCTTGTACTTAGAAACACTAGACACTTGAGGGTCATTTTAGGTAGTAAAGTCACCAAGAAAAAGCACCAAAATGAGGAAAATGTGGCACTAAATGTTCACCATATGACAGCTGAAATGAGAGGGTGGGGCATCCCCTTCTCCAATGTCAGCTGAGAACATGGGTGTCTGCAACAAACATTCTTCACTTCTCTGAACATGTTCCCAAGTAACTGCAAAGGAACCTTGAGTACTGACTTCTGCATTACCAACAAAGTTCAGTGAGGAGGGGAATTTGCAAATACCAAATCTGTGAATAATGACTGGATTGCACAGGGTCTACATACATACCTCAAACAGCATCACAATTTCAGTCTCAGTCTTCCTGGTATCCAGAGAAAGAAAAACACAGACTTCTTCTTTATTATTATTTTAAATTACAGCTATATCTGGATACAGTTTCAATTTTCAAGTGAGAAACCCCACAGGGTAACAGCTACAGAACACAGGATAAAGCATTTTCCTCCACCCACACGCAGACAAAACATCTATGCACACACAATTCCAAGCTTCTCATTATGTCTCTTCCTGCATCAATCACCAATTCCCTGACTTGACAACATACACACACACACACACACACACACACACACACAAACACACACACCCCAACTTTCAAATTTAGAGCCTTGAAAGACATTTCCTGGATCAGCCTTTTGTGAAACAACAACACAATCAGCTTCCTGACATATAAAACATGATTTCCTAAACATCAATCTTGAAAAGCACTGTTACTTTGTATAGCGACTCAGCAGGTGGCAGGGTGTGATGAAACAGGAAATGAGAACAAATACCTCCCACACACACTTGCAGACCACCTCAGGGAATAATGCCTCAGCACACAGTCCCACATCTTCACCATCCAACCAGCCATCACCTGCTGGATGATTTCGCATGCTTTAACTCACTCTTACCCACTGTTCAGTTACCCTTTGCATCTATCTGACAAGTCTTTACACATTAACGTAAGAAATCTGCCGAGGGTGCCATTACTGTGAGAATTACACTGAATTCAAATAGAAAAAAAAAAGATTACCTAATTCCTAAAAAAAATTACTTAAAAGCAAATCTCCTTAAGCCACAGATTTAAAAATATGACATGGAGGGAGTTCCCTGAGGGTGTAGTGGTTAAGAATCTGCCTTGCAATGCAGGGGACTCAGGTAAGATCCCTAGTCAGGGATCCCACATGCAATGGAGCAATTAAGCCCGCGTGCTGCAACTAAGCCAATGTAGTCAAATAAGTATTTTTTTAAAAAAGAATTTTAAAAAGTAAGCATATAACATTGATATCTCAAGAAATTATTAAACCCTTTTCATCTAACTACCTCCAAAGAGTAAGGTCTCCCTAGTTATCAACTAGATAACAGCATTTATTCGACTTACAGTTATAAAAACATAGGATATTTTCCTTCACTACCTCAGAAATCAAAGGAGCCAAATAAATACAAATGGTGGTATACTAGTGAGATCATCACCCAGACAACAAAGGAAGAACACACAGATGTTACCATCACCCACAAAACTGGAAGTATCCCAGGAACATCTGAGCATCCACAAAGCATCTCGGTCATCTAAACTCCATGACAGGCCAGAGTGATGCTCAGAGAGCCAGGACACAGAATCCAACAGAAGGGACTCAGCTCTGGAGCCCCAAGGAAAGCATTAACACCTGTTCATTTACTTAAAATCACAGATGCTCTCTATGGTAGAAGGAGAGTTCCCAAATCTAATTGCCTCATTAACAGGCGAGGAAGTGGACCCACAGATTAAATGATTTGCTAATACAACTACTGAATCACAGACTGAACTGTATGACTATGTATTTGCCTTATAAAAGGACTATGGAGAGATGATTTAGTAAAAAATACTCAAATTTTAAAAGATATAGGTCTGGGCATTTCATTCCCTTGTTTAGATTTTTCAAAGCACTCTGGACTTTTAAAATCTTACCATATGACACGAAAGATTTTCATGGCCAAGTCTATGTATCTCTTATCTAATTCTACACACATCCTGCAATCCAGCACACTCATTCATCTGTCCGTTCGTTCAATCCCTCTTTGAGTAATCTTTTATGAAGAGTCTACTGTGTGCCATGTACTGTGTCATTCCAAACCACTTACAAGAACTCAGCCGGGCCATTCTTCATGGACTCAGAGCCTTTGCCCATGATATTCTGTTTTTACTTGGAACGCCCGATCTTCAAAAACACAGCAGGACGTTAAACTGCATTTTTAATAATCAGGTTTTCTATATCCTGGTGGATAGCTCCCATCTGTCATACTTTGAACATGCATTAGCAAAAGAGAAATAATGAAACTCCATGCTTATTATTCCCAGGCACATACCAGGATGCTTTGAGAATCTGGCAAGAACAGCAAGCGAAAATGCAATGCCTATTTGCAAGTGGGTAGGTGGGTGGGTGTGTGTGTGTGTTCGGTCACTCAGTCATGTCCTACTCTTTGCAACCCCATGGACTACAGCCTGGCAAGCTCCTCTGCCTATGAGATTTTCCAAGCAAGAATGCTGGAGTGGGTTGCCGTCTCCTCCTCCAGGGGAATCCTCCTGACCCGGGAATCGAACCCATGTCTCTTGCGTCTCCTGCACTGGCAGGCAGGCTCTTTAATAGCTGAGCCACTGGGGAAGTAACATACTCAACCATAAAACATTAAATCATTCTCTTATTTAAAATCAAGAGCAAGACAAAAAATGCCCCCTTCACCACCTGCATTCCAGACTCCATTCATGACTCATTGCCTTCATGGCCAAGCCTCAGAAATCCTCTGGCAGAAAGCTTCCCTCAGGGCTGATAGTCACCTTCTTTCTTAGAGGTGGTCAAGTGAGGAAAAGAGGAAAGATTCCAGCACCCTTAGGCTCTACCCCACAGCCATGCCACACCACCCAGTGTGAGAACATGAGCATATCCCCTCAACCTTCAGAGTCTTGATTTCCTCAACTAGAAAAATGAGAATAAGTGATTTCAGTAACAAAGCACTTATTGAGGTCCTGCTAGCCAACGTACCAGATACATAAGGCTTCATGAAGACAGGTAAACAGATAATACAGTTGTGAAGAAAGTTATCACAGTAAAATGTATGAAAAAGCTTTGGAAAACACAAATGAGAAACCAATTAATTCTGTCCTACTTAAATCACAGGACTGGAGTAAGGCTCAAAAAAGATAAGCTACGTGAAAATAGTTTTATAAATGACAAATCCTTCCACAAGTATGGGTTACAATGAAACGGCAACTCACTCCAGTATTCTTGCCTAGAGAATTCCATGGATAGAGGAGTCTGGCGGGCTACAGTCCATAGTGTTGCAAAGAGTAGGACACGACTGAGTGACTAACACATGCAAGCTGGCATCTGATGTTTTGATGCATGTTTATTCCCTAGAACATCTAGGACACTGTAAACTGAATTAATTCAGTATATATTATATAAACTGAAAAATGTGCAAAGCCCAAGAGATTTGGATTAATGTGCCAAGTACAAGACACTGGATGAAAGTTCTCTGAGAACAAATTACTCTTTTTCTTTACTGACACATAATTCACATACTATAAAATTCACCTATTTAGCTTTTATAGCAAAATCTGACCTGATGTGACATGGGCTGTTTATAGTCATTATTCCACTTATGCATGAATTTTTCTTTCACTGCAGAAACTGCCATGCATTCAATTATGGGGTACTGGTCCAAAAACTGGTGAGAGGTGTAACCCAATATACACATTGGGTTACATTTCTAAAAATCATGAATTCTGAAACAGTCTGCCCCATGGGTGTTGGAGCTGGGACTCAGTTCAGTTCCGTCGCTCAGTCGTGTCTGACTCTTTGCGACCCCATGGACTGCAGCACACCAGGCCTTCCTGTCCATCACCAACTCCCAGAGTTTGCTCAAACTCATGTCCATTGAGCCAGTGATGCCATCCAACCGTCTCATCCTCTGTCGTCCTCTTCTCCTCCCGCCTTCAATCTTTCCCAGCATCAGAGTCTTCAAATGAGTCAGTTCTTTGCATCAGGTGGCCAAAGTATTGGAGTTTCAGCTTCAGCATCAGTCCTTCCAACGAATATTAGGATGGACTGGTTGGATCTCCTTGCAGTCCAAGGAACTCTCAAGAGTCTCCTCCAACACCACAGTTCAATAGCATCAATTCTTTGGCACTCGGCTTCCTTTATAGTCCAACTTTCACATCTATACATGACTACCATAGCCTTGACTAAACAGAACTTTGTTGGCAAAGTAATGTCTCTGCTTTTTAATATGCTGTCTAGGTTGGTCATAGCGAGACCTGCAATAACCTAGTGCCTACTTCACAGAGTGACTGTGAGGATGAAGAACATCAAATGTTAGCACACAGCAGGTCTTCCTCCAGAGTCAGGGGCTACTGCTAGCCTTCCAGGACTACTGGGTGAAGAGCACTAATAACACCAAAACTTCCAGTTCTGACTTCCTCATTCCCATCCCAATGGATGTACTTGCCCTTCCTTGCTTATGTACTATGTATGACTTCTGACTTATTATGTCTTACCCTGGACTATAACATCCCAGATGTTACTTCAATTTACCTAAGAATAATGACTTTACACTTTAAGTTCACTTAAGCATCTGAGTTTGGGACAACTGTATCCACTGTCATTCTTCACAAGAAGAAATGAACACAAAACAAAGTAGATAACCCAACAAAATACAATATCATCTTTTAGGCAATAAATAGCAAAGGCTTTTTAAAAATACCTTGTTCAAATAAGAAATTGAGTATTACCAGCTACTTTCAATATAGCCCTTATGCTTCTCAATAGGTTAGTAGGAAATGGACCCTAAATTCATCTTTCATATGCTAAAGGAAATTCAGGTTAATAGACTCTAATCTACTCATTTTCCAGAAGATTGACAGGTATATAAACAGTTAATCTCTTTTTTCCATTCATCTAGCACAGAAGCACCCATGTGAGGTCCCTAATAACACATCTTTTCCAAGTTCCTTCTGCTATCATGATACTCCCAACACTATTAATAACAAGGTCAATATTGACAAGCTACAGAACACTCAGTGCCGAACTACATCAACAAAGAAAAGCACAAAATATATTTGGCAGTTATGTGATCAACTTTAATAAGAGCCATCCTAATCTTTTTTATTATTAAAATAAGAATGCTTTTATAACTTAAAAATATACTTACCAAAAAAACAGAATTCCAAACAAAACTGAAAAACCTTATGAATCAAAGATTACATTTCATTTCTGAGCAAAATCCCAGAGTTGATCAGTAAATCATCATCAATAGTTAGACAAAGTCCTAGGTATGAAATCTGTAAGAATATGACCTCCTTTAAAGATTTTTCTAGAAAATATGGTTTCATTTCAATGAACACTGGTATCCAAACAAGAAATGACATTTCCAATGCACTCTTAGAATGTACTTAACCTTAACCTGTGACATTAAAAAAACTATACACCAATAACTAAAAATACAATAAACAAAACTTATCATCCCAAGCTCTGTAGATACTTTACAGGATACCTCATTTAATCTTCAAACAACTCTTTGAGATCACAGCATTGCTTATCTTCATTGGTTGTTCAATTTTAAAAAAGAACAATAAAATTGAGAGTGCTGGATTTTTATTCAATTTCCCCCCATATACAATATCAATCATGTGCTCATATATGTTTGTATTAGCCTATAGTGAAAAGATATAGGGGAATTTAAAACTTTAAAATGCAATATAAGGGACTTCCCTGGTGGTTCAGTGGTTAAGAATCTGCCTACCAATGCAGGGGTTCAATCCCTGGCTCGGTTAGATTTCACGTGCCACGGAGCAACTCAGCCCATGTGCCACAACTGCTGAAGCCTGTACACTCTAGAATCCAGGAGCTGCAACTACTGAAGCCCACACACCCCAGAGCCAGGGCTTCACAAGAGAAGCCACCACAATGAGAAGCCCACCCACCACAACGAAGAGCAGCCCCTGCTTGCCGCAACTAGAGAAAGCCCCCACACAGCAATGAAGCCCTAGCATGATCAAAACTAAAAAAAAAATCAGTATGTACAAATACACAGATATTTGTATGTATACATATGTATGTACATGTGCATGCATATACTGACTGATACACACACACACACATCTCCTTCCTATTGGTTGTGTTTCTCTGGAGATTCATGACTTATATATACACTTAAATGTATTACATATAAAATTATAACCACCAAATGCATTAACTCATGCACATAAGTTAACCTGTTTTCATGAAGACACTGGAAAAACTCTTCCCCATCTCTGTGATATATCTGAACTTACACATGTGGGTTAATTAGGCCAGTTATAGTTCCACTTTGTTTTCATGTAAATTCAGCTTTGGGCTTGTCCACTTATGTAAAATACATACACTATTACTGCCCGTATGTGCCACACTCAGATGCCAGAGGGAGCCTAAACACACTTGATTCCCTGGTGCTGCACCTGCTACAGGGCAAGAGTCAACTCTACAATAATAAGGATGTTACCTACTTTGCTTCATAATATCCTAACATATATTTAAAGTGTCAGATCTTATTCTCTTTTATACTTATAACCTGACAATGAAAATGTAACTAATTTGTCATTCAAAAATAAATTACCATATCCAAGAATGAACAATGTTGTAAGCAAACATGATCTTAAAAAAGGGGAAAAAGTATCAAGTTTGATGTATGAGCAAGCGACTGTGGAAATAAATTTAATATCATCATCTCATAACACCCCCAGGGAAGATTCCAAGCAAGAGCATCTTTTGCATATGCTGAGTTCATTCAATGTCTGAAACTGGCTAAGTCCATTCTAACAATTCAATTTGATGAGACAGATTTTCTCTAAATGTTTTTTAACATTTCTTCAGGAAAAAAAAAATAAAAAAGAGTATTTACAAGATATTATGATACACAGTTTAAAGGAAAGATAGAAAAGATCTCAGGAACAGCATGGCCCTGACAAAATCAATTACCACAATATGTTCAATAGTAAGCATCAGATACCAGCATCTTTCAAATAGTAACGAACAGTCACACAAAAGCTGCCGATTTCACTAAGCCGTCTGTTGTTTAATTGTTTGTTTATTTATTTATTTTGGCTGTGCTGGGTCTTCACTGCTGTACAGGCTTCGGGCTCTTTCTCCAGCAGCAGAGAGCAGGGGCTACTCTCTACTCATGGTATACAGGTTTCTCACTGTAGAGCCTTTTCTTGTTGCAGGGCATAGGCTTTAGCGCATTCAAGCTTCAGCAGTTGCAGCTCCCAGGTTCGAGAGCATAAGCTCAAAAGTCGCGGCACATGGACTTAGTTGAATTGTGTACACCACCTCTGAAATGCTCATTTTCCAGGGTATCAATACCCACATACAGCAATTTCAACTTTTTTTCATACTATTTGCTATTTGCTCTGGAGCAATGTGCTGATTTCTAATGATATTTTAAAATTACTTTTGGTTGATAAATTCCATCCATTAACTACCTCTGAAATAAAAGATGTAAATATCAATTTGCCTATACTCCAGAACAAGCTTTAATCTTACTATACTGAAGGCTTACAGACAAGTGTTAGTTTGGACTCAATGTGTAAAACAAAATAAATTTGACTATATTGATACATTGAGTGAAAAGCTGACAGTCTTTTGATTTTTTTAAGTAACCATGAACATCTTAAAATGTTACAACATACATTAAAAAATCATTTTATGCCAAATAATGAGACTGGATGTAGGGCTATTCACTAACTCCCTATCTGTACCCCTAAAATGAATTTAACTGATATGGAACATTGACATCACTAGTAATTCAACTTTAAAACAAAATTTCCTACTATTTCTCCTCCAAGTGTTTTGGATTATGTAAATCAGACACTACCTTGATGTTGCAAAACAAGCTATTTTATCAAGTATTAAAGAGCCACATTGTAATTTTTAGCACTTTCTGACAAGATAAACAATACTAAATAATACTGACCCAGCCAAAAAAAATACTAAATTACCCACGACTTTGAAATCTCATTTTGCAAACAAAATTTACATAAAAATAAACTGACCGAAGGTTTAAACATAACTCTCAAACTGAAATTTAGTGTACTGAAGAAAATAAATGTACATAACATTACTATTTTTATCTATCTTATGTATTGAGAGTGTGACTTCATTAGATAAAGAGTCCTGTTATAAGAAAGTTTAAGAACTGCTATATGAAAAAGTTCAGGTCAACTGGGGATATTAATATTTATTTTTATTTATTTATTTGGCTGTGCTGGGTCACATCTGTGGCATGTGGAATCTAGTTCCCTGACCAGGAATCGAACCTGGGCCCCCTGCATTGGGAGCATCAAGTCTTATCCACTGGAACACTAGGGAAGTCTCCCAGCTGGGCATATTAAAAAGATGTAGGCTTCCTTTTTCACTACTTTTCAATTATGCAGATACAATTTAACTACACAAAGTTTTAGTTTCCTCAATGAAGTAAATTATTATTTACTTTACCAGATGTTGTGAGCATTCAATAAAATGTCTGCAAAGAACCTAACTGGCTCAGTTAATGCAGGAGATGCAGAAGACATGGGTTCGATCCCTGGGTCAGGTAGGTCCCCTGGAGAAGGAAATGGCAATTCACTCCAGTGTTCTTGCCTAGAGAATCCCATGGACAGAGTAACCTGGCAGGCTACAGTCCATGGGGTCGCAAGGAGTCGGACACGACTGAGGGACTGAGCATACACACAACGCAATAAGTACCATCCACAACCGCAACAAAATGTCAGGAAGCCATAATATCATAAGGAAGCGACAGGAACATCTTATAAATGCCAAGAGGAACTGACAAATTATTTCCCAAGATTCCGTCTGGGCCCACAGCCCAGCAAAGATGAGCTCCGAACAAACAAAAAACAAACAAACAAAAAAACTAAAAGCAAGAGTTATTACAGAAAGAACTTCTGTTCCTCTTTGAAAAACCAGAGCAGAAAATTTCAGATTTAGGTGGAGTTTTTAGATACTAATAATACCAAAAGACAGAATGGCAAAGACTTTACTTTTGAAGGGAGGCAATGGGGTAAAAAAAAAAAAAACCACCTTGGCAAACCAAAATGTGAGAAATCTAAAAGTGAACTAGGTCCGCCAGAGTTCTGTGGTTTGTTGTTTTAAATGTCTCTCCTCTGGCCTTTCTGATTGGCACATCACCCCAGACTCAGTCATCATTAAAACACATCTGGACTGCTACAATAATTTAACTAGTATTCCAGGATCCAAAGTTTTCCTCATTCCAAACCATCTAGCCACTAGACTATTTTTCCAGTAACTCTGCTATGTAACCATGTCACTAATCTGACAGAAAAAGCTTAAAATGGCTCCCTTCCACAACACATCTCAAGTCTGCTTCATGTTCAGTCTTCCAGATGAAGTGATCACATCTCCCTCTCGCTGTTACAGAAGCCTGCTTCTGAACACAAATTCTTCTTTCCAATTCAACTGTTTCACTCCTCTCAACAAAGTGATGCAAATTTTGCATTCTTTTCTTTGCTTATGCTTATTTTGTCAACTCATCATAACCTCTAACCAGGACTTCTGTTTTTTTCATTCATTCATTCATACAACCACCCAATGAGCATCTACAATGTGTCTGGCACTAGGGATGGCGCTCAGGATACAAAGATGACTAAGACCCGATCCTTGTCCTCAGGGGATGTAAATCATTACTTAGTGAGTCAGACATGTAAACAAATCATTAGGACACAGTTTAATAATTGCTGTAATACTGTGTACAAGGTACTATGGAAACACAGTAGAAGCAGTGATTCACACCACAGGACGTAAGAGATAGAGAAACCATGGTAGGAGAGGCTGCACAGAAGAAGTGGAATTTGAATTAAGTCTTAAAGGATGACTAATGGGGAGTGGTGGGACAGAATAAAAGGGCAAGTGCTATTTAAGAAAAAAATGAAAATATGTATCACCCTCCAAGAACTGCAAAAGATCCAGCATTAAAAGTACAAGAAGTAAAGCTGGAAAGCAATTCACATTAGGCTTGAACTTCTAGATACATGATGAAGAGCCTAGGATGATTTTTAGCAGTGACATGCTCAGGTTTTTAGAGCTTGCTCTGAAGACACTCTCCTTTCAAGATCAACAGAGCCTTCTTGCGATGGTTAATTTCACAGTCAGCTTGACTTGGTCAAGGGGCGCTCACATTAAACTAAATTATTTCTTGGTTTGTCTGTGAGGGTGCTTCTGGATGAGATTAGCATTTGGATGGGTGGACTCAGTAAAATAGCTTGCCCTCCCCAATGTGAGTGGGCACCATCTATTGTATTGAAAGCCTGCACAGAAAAAGACAAGGCAAGAGGAAGGAAGAGTTCACCACTTTTTTGCTTCCTGTCTGTTTGAGCTGAGACCTCTGTCTTCTCCTGCCCCTGGATTGGGATTTATAACATTGGCTCCCCCGGATCTGTGAGTGGAGGAGAATCCAGAGACCCCTTCTCCCATGGGCCTCAGTTCTTGGTAAGGAAACAAAGAAGAATCTGAGGTCTTACCTGTTGCAAGAGAGTTTACTGAAGATTAGGAAAGAGAGAACAGAGAGAATACCTTAAGACAGAGAGGGGGGAGGCCAGACCAAGGAAGGCAATGGCCCCGGAGAGTGCAGAGACTTTAAGGCAAGGTTATTTGCATAATCCCGGGGCAGGGGGGTCACTGACTGACAGCTGCAGGCTGTTATATTAACAAGAGGCTCTACTGCCGCATGTCCTCCCCATCATTCGGTCTCATAATCAGATGTATGTACTCATGGAATATTTGTGAACATTTAATGAGCCCAATGGCCACCAAAGGCTACCTAAGTACATGAAGTGTGAGGTGTGCGCATGTGCCAGAGCAGGGGACGTCCCGCCAGTCGGCCAGTGGGCCATCTCTCCAGTCCCCTATTTTGGAGTATTGATAAGGGTGTCTTTGGGGCAGGGCTGGTAAATAGCGTGATGGGATTAGGTGGCCACTGGACATATAGCTGAGGGGGCTACCTCTCACTGCTTGTGGCTAACCTGCCTAACAGCTCTCAGGCCTCTGGATTCAGACTGGAATTACATCACCAGTCTTCCTGGGTCTCCAGTTCGCAGACAGCAGATGGCGAGACTTCTCAGCCTTCACAACTGCATGAGCCAATACCTCATAATAAATCCCTTTACATAATAAGGTTCAGGATGGAGGGGACATATGTATACCTGTGGCTGATTCATGTTGATGTATGGCAGAAATCAACACAATACTGTAAAGCAATTATCCTCCAACTAAAAAAAAAAATGAAAAGAATAAAGCAAAAATAAGGATCTCTCTCCCACTGGTTCTGTTTTTCTGGAGAGCTCTGACTAATCCATCTCCCCACGACCACACTGTTCACCTTCCTCTTCTTGCTGCTCTCTCTTCCACTGAAGACAAAACAGTAACTGTCACTCGGGAACACTTGCCATGTCACATGCACTGTGCCAGACACTTAATACCGTCCTATATTTAATCCCTACAACATTTCTAAGATAAATGAACCTAATGTCAGAAAAATTAAATTTCTTGTCCAAATGGCACACAGCTTGTAGGGGTAGATGCCCCACTCCGGATTCTGTGGTCTCCATCCCTGACGCCATACACAATCCTGCACTGAACAGCCCTCTGCTTGTCCTGTCCCCGCTCCACATCTATGTGTCTTCTCTTTTACCTATCTCGTAAATTGCTGCCGGATCTCGGGTCCGCGCTCAGGGCCGCCACAAATTATCAATACTTATTGACTCACACTGGGCAAATCACTTAGTTTTACTAGCTTCCTTGGCTGAAATGGAGAATTAGACCAGGTAGTGTCTCAGATCACTTCCATTTTCTCTTGCCACACACTTGGGGTTAATGTAAATTACAAGTGTTGATACAAAACAGGGCAAGCGGTCTCTTATAACTTGGGATGCTGTGGTCCACCATGATGTAACTTATTAATAACCCATCTATCAACATTTATGCCAAACACCTTTCAAACCAGGAAACGAAACCTGAGTTAACAAAATCATCAACGAAGCCTCCCCTCTTATCTCTCAGCAGGGCTCTTATTCTGCTAACGTAGTCTCCTCTAAGCATGGCTGCTTTGCTTATGAAGGCTTGAATTAGAGGCCACTTCACTACCAGGGGCTTCTAAGAAAACCACAAGACAGGCAATAGCTACAGGGAACCCAATGGAAGGAATTACCTATATCAAACTAGTAAACTGAGACACATGGCAAAAACAGACTCTGTCATAGAACAGCTATCTTTCAAGAAAAACTTTTCAGACTTTATTCCAAGGGAAGAAAAATTTATATGTTGTAAAACAGAACAAAATATAGATATTACCTTAATTGAAGAACACTTGGGTATTGAGATTGCAGCTGGTAGATTTTTACCTTTAGTAAATATGTAGAGAGCCTTTTGTTGGTGGCTTTTTGTGAGTTTTTCTCCTCCATTAATCACCTTCTTTTACCCTCCAGGGAAACCAAGTAGGTGGGCAAAAATTCCTGGAGGTTTTCTGGGAGGTACTGAGAACACCCACATCCAGAGACATAAAAAAAATACTTCAAGTCTAGATAAACAGTCTCAGAAGATAATTTGGTTAACAAGAAACATTAGGATGAGTAAAGATAAAATATTTACATATTGAGACATAAGAAAATGTTATAGGAAAACAGGAGAGATATGTAAGAACAAAACTTAAAATATTTAAGATGTATTCTCTAATGATTCATTCACACGCAAAATTCCCAAATCATCAAATCCATCATGTCTTCAGGGGACAAAGAAACAATATGGATCTCAATTACCAAATAATTGCAGAGAAGAAACAGAAATAGACTTAAATTTATATCTTCCAAGTAAAATAACCACAGAGGAAACTTTTCCACCAAAAGTAGTGTATTCAAAAAGCAGGAGGGAGTTCCAAAAGGGAGGGGACATATGTATACCTATGACTGATTCATGTTGAGGTTTGACAGAAAACAGCAAAATTCTGTAAAGCAATTACCCTTCAATAAAAAATAAACTAACTTTTTTAAAAAAGCAGACAAATATAAAGATGTAGAAAATCAAAAAGCACTGTAAAATTCCATCACTCCCAGTATCCCTAACAGTTGACCAAAACTCACATCTACTTAACCACACAATGTGCAGGCTTGAGATAAAAATCCTTAAATTGATTCTTTAAGTGTACTTCCAAGAATTTACTAAATTTAGAACAGAGCAGTCAATAGTGATGAACTTTGGGAAAACTACATCATAGACAAAAAAAAATAAATGCCCTGCCATTTTAGAATGAGAGACAGTCTCTTTTTAGAAGGGTCAAATATACTCAGTGACAAACTGATAGTTTATTTTTAGAAAGAGATGAGATCTGTTATTATTTGCTAAACAAGAGCAAATCCTTTTAAAGATGACTTTATGAGTGAGTTACTTCTTAGGGATTGGGCATAATAAAATATTTGGTATGTTTAGTTAAGGCACATAAAATATAAGGAAAAAAAACTTCAACAGAGACTAAATGAGTATGATATATATGTACATTCTCAACTTCCCAACCCTACCAGCTTAGGCTATAGCTGACAGCTTTTAGAATTTTTAAGTAACTTTTTATATGGTCTTTGGTGGTCTAGGAAGCTTCCAGGAAGAGAGGCAACTTTGTCTCTCTGGAGATTGGCCTGTATCATGAAATCTATTTAGACATCAAAGATGGCTAGGGAAGTGGTAATGAATGAGGGCTGACCAAAGAAAGTCCCAGGCAGCATTCAGAAGGCTATAAGGTGGGTACCACTGTGACTTCGAAATAGAAACAAATGCACTAAACACTTCTCTTCTAGAGCAGCTGAGGGGAGAGAACCAGGTGAGTACCAATCTATGTTCCTCTGACCCTGTATCATAGGGAAACTACACTTTAACAAACCAAAGAATACTTAGTCCTGCTCCAGAGTCTTCCTTATTCACTTGTTTTTTTTAACTGCTCAGAAGGCTGTGAGCTCTTCAAAGACATAGACTTTCTTATAAAGCTCACAGTGCTCAAAGCTCTGTACAAAGTGCTTAGTACACGTATGATTATTAATGCTTGTGTTGTGATTTCAAGTAAGAGAATTACTCAATTATTATGCCTACCCTCTAAATAAAGGCATATAGACTATGAGCAGGATGAGCCCTTAGAAGAGCTTCTCTGTTCCATAAGGTATGGGTCTGGTTACATAACCTATTTCTGTCTTTGTTTTTTAATCAGCTCACAAACTGAAATGGTGCATAAAGTCATAAAGAGAACACTAATCTAGAAGCAGGAAACCTGATCACTATCTTCCTTGGATTTCAGATTCTTCATCTGTAATTTGAGTGTGGTCGGTAAAAAGACTTCTGAGGTCTTCGAGGTGCCTTCATTTTGCCTCACAAAGCTGATTAAACGCCAGTGGCATTCGAGAATTTAGGAGGGAGAGCAAAGCAATGGCCAGGGGAACTGAGAAGAAGCCCTCAAAGATGAAGACACTCAAGTCAGGCTTCAAAGACAGTGGTCCTCTCCAGTGGACAACAAATGTACCAGATTTGGCAAGGTCAAGTGTTCATACAAGGAGGAAACGGAGATGAGCCAGAATACCAGGAGCCGTTAAGTGTCAGATAATTCTCTCAGGAAAGCTGACTAGTCTCAAGATCAGATTTTTACCGTTCAGGCTTATTATTGAGCTAAGTATTTTTCATACAATACACTGGCTTAAGATGGGGAAAAAAAAAGTTGGTAGGTCAAAGTCAGCATTAAAAAAATAATTAGAATGGAAATATCAGAGTAAGTCTTGTCTTAGGACACCTGTGTCCATAGTCCTGAATATGTGGCAATATAAAATATTCCTTCTAAAGGGTTACAGTCAAAAATATAGGAGAAAACTCACCTATTAAAAATTGACAAGGAAACTAAGTTTTTTGAGTCTTTAAGCAAATTTTTCAAGCTTTTTAATTTAAAGCATTGCAAAACCCTAACAAGAGATCTGATTTACAGCACTCTTGTACCATAAATTCAAACAAATAAATTCAGAAAGGGCTGATCTTTATCCTTCCTGGATAGGAAGCAGAAGTACAGAGAACTCCAGCCAACACTAGGAGGAACAGAGTAATCATTGTGTAAGTGCTTTGCGTCCTTTACCTGTGTTTGCATAAGGAAACCCACATGCTCTCGAGACAATAATTCCTTAGGTTTCCAGCCACTAAGCCCCTCAAGACCTTTTATGTAGCTTCTTCGAGAAAGAAAGAAGAAAATGCAAATACAGAAAAGGTTTCTACTTAATCCAAATAATTTAATGAACATTGTTACGTATTATGAATGATTAAGAACTTCTCTGTCCTCAAACTGCTTATAATCTATGAAGGGAGATAAGACAAACATCCAAAAAGACTCTGCTCAAGGTGAGGGAGAGAGAGGAACATGAGGAGAAATAAGAAATTAAAGATGTTAAGAAAAAGAAAGCAACTGAAATTAGCCTTTTAGTATAAACACAGTATCAGCTGGCACAGTTTGGCAGAGACAGTATTAGGAGTGGAAATCACGGTACCTCTGAAGGAGGCAGGAGCAGCTAAGAAAAGGCATGAGAGCTGCATAAAAATGGATAGGTAGCTAGTCAGACACCTGGAAGGAAACAGTGGTAGTTAAGGCTATGGCTGATGGCGCCAGGGGGTGTACGTTCTCTTTGGCAGGCAATGACAGGGCAGCCTTTTGGTCCTGGGGAATGGCAGGAAGCTATGGATACCAACAATCTGAACACAGCTCGTCTTCTTAGGGTTACCACATTCATGGCTCTCCTTGAGATCATCTTAATGATGGGTTCCTGCACCGGCCTCCCATGCAGCAGCCACAGAAGGATACCGACCGTAAGAGTCTGCTCTCTCAGACACAAGATCCCTGTGATCAGAACTTGGTTTGAAACTATTGCCAAGCTTCGGTTCTCACACAAAAATGCACAGCCCGGGGATGCTTCTGGCTCCTCTCCCGCTACTCTCCAGTGGAAGCCAAGAAGAAGTGCAATTTCTGCTTGGAGTCCACAGGTTGTTTTTTTAAAGCAACCATTCCAGGAAGGAATACAGGCTGATCCCCCTTGGGGGGAAAACAGCTTGGGCTTTCCAAGTCAATACCCCAGAGACTCAGTAACTGGCTCAATTATCTACTGCTGCGCAGCAGGCCACTCCAATGCTCAGCAGTCAATACCAACCACAATTTTTATATCTCAGGATCTTGAGTCAAGAATCTGGGAAGGGCTCCGTTGGGTGCTTCTCGCAGTCTGCACGGCACTGACTGAAGTCACTTGGTGGTATTCAGCTGGGCTGATCATGCCTGGTGCCTTGGCAGGGGTGGATGGAAGGCTGGACACTGCTGAGAACGCCCACCAGGGTGTCTACCCATGTCCTCTCAAGTCTAGTGGTGTTAGTACAGTCAGACTTCTCCATGGCGGCTCAGGCTCCAGGAGACCAAGGCGGAAGCTGCCACTCCTCTCACAGGCTAAACCAGGAACTGGCATATCACCACGTCTGCTCTCCCACTGCTGATCAAAGCAGTCACATGCCAGTCCACGTGCAAAGGGAAGAATGTTGAAGCACTCATGCCCATCTCTAATCCATTCTAACCAGCAAAATCAGAGCTGCATCTTAGGGCAGACATGATCTGCTAACTACTCATGATTGGGAATTTTAAAGCTCAGGTGAAGAAAAACTCATTTGACCACCTGACTTAAAAGGAGAGAAAGATAGGGAATTCCAGAGCAACAAATCCTCTCGGACCCCACCTCTCAGAGCTTCAGGCTGAAAAACTTAGATGAAGAGAAACTAAACGCTCAGCGGTGAGCACACTGTAGGGTGCACAGAAGTGAACGTGTAAGGCTGTACACACGAAACTTACACGATGTTAGAAAGCAATGGTACCTTGATAAAAAAAAAATTCTTAATTAAAAAAATAAAATCACCAAAAAATTAGTAAGGAATCATGGAGAGCTTTCTTCAATTTCAGTTTCTATTATAATGGAGGAAAAGCAGATTAAAAATATCAGCAAACACTCCTGAAGCGCACACCAGGCACAAATAACTACACGAATACACTGGAGAGAGAATGAAATCAAAGACACAGTCCCCGCCCATCAACGTCTCCAACTGGTGAGACCATATATACACCAAAATGCAGTGCAAGATAGCACCTGAGGAAGTAACAGCTGGTATTTCAGAAACCGGAGAGAGACTGTGGAGACAGGAGATGGGTTAGAAAACTACCTGTGGAAGGATGACTCACTGTAGCATGATTCTCAAGCCAACAGACTGCAGCCTTACTTTACAACAAGTATTTTGCAATGCCTTCCCTTCACCATCCCCAAATGAAACCCATAGGTTATCATCTACAACACACAACTTTCAACGGAGGGTGCACGTGTGTGTGTGTGTGTGTGTGTGTGTGTGTGTGTGTGTGTGTGTGTGTGTGTGTGTGTGTGTGTGTGTGTGTGTGTGTGTGTGTGTGTGTGTGTGTGTGTGTAAGTCTACCTATAATGTAAAGCAGAAGTCAAAAGAAAACTATGCATTTCAGTAGATAAGACCTTGATCACTACTAAAAGGCATTTCAAAGCCATCAGACACCTTTACCAGACACCAACTTATAACAAGTAAGTCTGCATTTTTATTCATTTATTATTTATTTTTTCGGCCATGCCATCATGTGGCATGTGGGACCTTAGTTTCCCAACCAGGGACTGAACCCGTGCCCCCTGCCATGGAAGTGCAGAGTCTTAACCACTGGACTGCCAGGCAGGTCCCAGGTTTGCATTTTTAAAAATAAGACTAGATGCCTTTCTATACACGACATACAGAAAATTAAGGGGCAGAGGTACAGAGGGACAATGCAATAAAGAAAAACGGTGTTAGCAAAAGCAGTAACACACCAGATGAACCCAAACGTGTTTTAAGAAAAGAATAAATAACACTTTGACTGAGAAGGTATAACAAGTCAGGTCAAATTACAGACTGCCAAAGTAGAGAACACAGGTTAGAATGATATATCTCAGCCAACTTTATCAGCATGTTTCCTTGTAAAATATTCACCTAATCCTAATGATTTCATTGGTCCATAAGAAAAAAACATGTTGGCAGGATAGGCACATCGATAATTATTCATGTGCAAGAAAACCTGGAAAAGCAAATTCCAAAATTTCAACTGAATATGATCAATACTTTCCTTGACATTTGATATTTTAGGAATAAAAGAGGCTAAGTATACAAATATGCACACGGAGTCACTCTTTGAGTGCTGGAAGTGTAGTGTGATCTACACGTGTGTCGAACAACAACCTGAACTCCGTGAGAGGGACTATGGGCAGAAAATGGCTTTCCTCTTGCTAAGCTCAAAAACTATTTATACAGTGGCTGTATTCATGGAAAATTATGTATAACAAAGTTATGTGGAAAAAACTGTTTATGTGTAAAGACAAAGTTATGTTCTATGCTCAGATATTTATAATCAGGTTTTTTAATAGCATAAATGTCCCATGAGAAATCACAAAGTTGGGCAAAACTTGAGCAATTCTTTGCTGTGTCAGACTGCCTCCCTTCCCCACTCTATCCTCTCTGCCTCCCATGTACTAAATACCCCTAAAGGGACAGTACCACACTCCTCTGAGGACCACTTCTCTGGGGGGGGGGGGGGGGGGCGGGCGGAAGGGGTGGGTACAGCAGAATCCATGAGGCTTATCTATTCCAAACACTTTAAAAACTTCAGATTTATCACATTTTACACTGTACAAGACAATCTTTCTACAAATTCCCATAGATTTACCATTCTTTGTTCTAAAAATCTCGAAATTCAATCCACCTCTCAGATTATAAATAAGGTTTCAAAGTGTATTAAAACAGTTTTAAAGAGGGGTAAGAGAATTTAAAGTACATGACCCACATTAATGACAGAAAATTCGTGACAACTGGCCTAACACATCTCAGGAGCTTGAGAAATTTATCAAACTGAAGTCAAGGATGATTCAGTTAGGAAGACAAGGTCTTTTTATCAGTGCTTCCTGGTGTTGCCACTGAGACAGTCTGCTTTGTTTTTTAGAGAAACAAATATATTGACCAAGTCTTCAGTAAATTTTATAAGTAGCAGCGCTTTTGTGATCCAAAATACTATTTATCATGCCAAACAGTATGAATTAACAACTAATGTGGTTCCTACTTTATCAAAGAGGTGAGTAATATCTGGGTACTGCTATTTTTTTCCCTTGGTCCTGCCATGTGCCTTGCAGGATCATGATTCCCCTAGCAGGGACTGAACCCTGGCACTCAGCAGTGAAAACACGGAGTCCTAACCACTGGTCCACCAAGGAATTCTCAATTTGAACTATTTTAATTCACTGTAACCTGTAGCCAAAACATTCCTTAAAATGGTTAAATAGCAAAATAGTTAGACACTAAGCTAAAAAGATTTTGTATTAATACCACATCTCTTTACAAAAAAAGAAAGTGAGACAGCTTACAGAAATAAATATCATGCAACAGAATAAAAAATAGTGTCAACAATTACAATGATTACAAAAGAAAGGCAACCTAAAATAAAGCATTTCTCATCTATCAAATTAGCAGAGCTTTGTAAAAATCATAGTCCTTAAGGAGAATGTTTAAACAGGAATTTGTATATTGTTCAAGTCAGCAAAGAAAAAATAAAAGAGTTAAGGGTCAGCAAGAAGAAAGAAAACTATTATTATTCACAGATTATGACTGTCTACATATAAACCCAAGAGTCTAAAGAAAAGTAATTAGAATTAATAAGAAAATCAAGCAAGAGTTAGGCAAGTGATCTTATATACAAAAACCAGTTACATTCTTACATGCCAGCAACAAAGACATAGAAGACATGATTTAGAAAAAAGTTAAAATAACAAGAACATCAAAAATGTACCCAGGAATAATTCTAACAGAAAAAGGGCAGGGTTCACATGGACAGAATTATAAAACATCACTGGCGTTTGTCAGGTTTTCTTATTCTAACTAGCAATAAAAAGTGTGCACTTAAAGAAAAAACTACTGGAATTCATTAAAGAAGAACTAAATTATACTACACAAATGAAAAGAAAGACTTAAAATTGTCAAGATGTCAATTCAACCCAAATGGATGCATAAGTCAATGCAATTTCAACCAAAATCCTAATAGAGGTTATTAAGGAACATGATAACTTCAACATAAAATTCATGTTTAAGAGCAAAGGCCCAAAGACAGCTAGGATATTTGTAAAATAGAAGAATAAGTTTGAAATGGACTCGCCTTAGAACATAAAGACAATACACAAATCAATTATTACATTCAAATTAAGAAATTCTGCCCAAAAGCTATCACAGGGAATATAAAAGACAAATCACACACTGGTACAAGATACAGAAAATATGTAATTGATGAAAGATTAGTATCAAGAATATAGGAAGAATTCTACAAATGAATAAACAGGCAAATCAATAAATGTGCAAAAAACATGGAGAGACATTTACAGGAGAGGAAATATGAAAGACCAATAAATACATGAAAAGATATTTACCCTTATAAATAAAACAGCTGAGATATAATTTTACACCATCAAATGGGCAAAATTTAAGAGTTCTAACAATACCAAATGTGAATCAACTGTCTATTAACACTTTTAGTGAGCATCTAACCCAGCACAACCACTCTGGAAAACAATTTGCATGATCTCATAAAAACGGTGACACGTGTTAAGATCCAGCAACCCAGTTAGAGAGACTTCCACATAAGCATCAGAAGACATAAGTGAGAATGCTCATAGAACATTTTTTGTCATAACAACCAAAAAAGGTCCATTAGCAGAATAGCCAATAAATTACTATAGTATAATCACAACAGACTACTACACAGGAATAAGAACAAAAAATTACAACTACATCTTAGAAATGTATTAAGTGATTACTAACAAAGTGCTGACGACTACAGAAACCATTTTCATAAAGTTCAAAAACAAGCAATACACTATCTAGAGATGATAAACTACTTCCTTTTAAAAGCAAGGAAATAAAACATAAAACCCAGGGTAGTGGATATCTAGGGTGGGGAGGGTGGGCAGAAATGAACACAGAGAAGTGTTCACTACTACTCCAGATTTCTGTGCATGGAAACTGCAACTGCTGAACAAACAACATAATTATCTATTTTGTCTTGCGTTTTAATTCCAAGTATAAAACACACAGCTGACCATCTGCATTTCCAGACAGATAAAACACACACAAAGAACTCCAGAAACGATTCCGTTTGCCATTGCTGAGTACTTAAGGACCACTACCTAAGTGACACCAGCATTTCCTCCTTGAGGAAAAATCCCTGGATTCACTGACAATTAGTATTAAGAATTTATAAGAAGTATTACACTGTAATAACTTTCAAATGCCATGAAGAAGGAATTTCAACACCTACTTTATAGGACTTATTTTATCCTTAGAGAAACAGAAACTCTTAAAAGTTTCAGTCTGAGAAACTCTGCTCTCCTAAAAAAAGAAAGGTATTTAACTTGGCACTCTGGATCCTGGAAAGGAGCATAAGGCTTACTTAAAAAGAAAATTATGGTTGGTCTCAGTGATTTTTTCGAGTCTCAAAAGAAAGTTCATCAGAACAAAAAGACAAGTCTTCTATTACTACTGTCCACAACAGGGATGATGTCTTAAATTTCGAGAAAACAGCTCTGTGGATTTTCTCCAAAGGTCAATAAACACACCTCTTCCAAACACTTTTTCACAAGGTCTGGACATATTTGTTGAATTTAGCCGTATGCTTCTCAATTTAGAATTGAATTTTCTGATTCATCAAGACAAAGAATACTCAAACGCCTATGGACTTCATAAATCAAGTACCTAACTGAGTTGCTGACCCATAGCTCCCGTTCACGATGAGCTCGCTTGAAGAAACAAAATAAGTACACATTTAAAAGATTCCAGAACAAGATGGTATGCTCAAGTCGCCAATGAGTGATACAATAAGCACTACTGTCTCACATTTCTAGAATGTGGAAAAGAATTTTTAGAGAAGGCAGTTTCCTTTCAAAAGAAAATGGAATGATAAAGCACAGAGAAAAACATGACATGTATTTAGGCAAGAGTGGTGGCAAAGGACGTTAAAGCAAATAAAAACAATGAGTCTCAGAAAAAGGAAAAAGATGTCAATTCAAGGAAACCACAATCTTTTAGAAAGCAAAAACAAAGCTGAGAGAACCCTAGAGGCAAAAGCAATCACTTATAACCATTTGTAAGGCATTCCCAACATGAGTGACTCTGCAAAGATTCCTAATGACTCTGCTTTCTTACTGACTTAAAACAACTGGACGGAAAGGAAAAAAGCTGTAAGTAGGTAGATAGGGAGGAAGATAAAGGGTGTAGAGAGCTAGGACACAGACATCACTTAAATCATGTGTTTCTGAGAACAAGAAGAAAATCAGAATTGACTTCCAATTCAAGAAGTATCTCAAGTGAAATGCTTTAAAGCAGCCACATTCCTAACATGGGCACTGGAGATAAAATTGCATTTCTACAAAAAAACACAACATAAACCACTTCTCTGAAATCTATGTTTAACGCTCCATTTGAAATTCTACCCCTCTCACCATAATTTGGCTTCCGTGGTGGCTCAGATGGTAAAGAATCTGCCTGTGATGTGGGAGACCAGGCTTTGATCCCTGGGTCAGGAAGATCCCCTAGAGAAGGGAATGGCCCCCCACTCAAGCATGCTTGCCTAGAGAACCCCACGGACAGAGGAGCCTGGTGGGCTACAATCCATGGAGTTGCAAAGAGTCGGACACAACTGAGCGACCAGCACTTTCACTTCGCCATAATTTAATAACCCATCCACTCAAAGTGTCTTAAAATACATTTGTTGAAACTCACGCTTTCAAAGAAATAAAAGTTTCTGTTAAATGGACCTTATTGAATCATTTAGAAAATAATTAATCAAATGTCTGTTGTGTGCCAAATTTTTACATAGTCTTTAGTAGTTCTATGATCACTATCTGTGAAAGTGGTATAACTTATATGTAATCAAATGTGATACAATCCATAATCCTTTATCTGTGATTCTAAATCCAAAATATTCTAAATAGCAGAAGATTTTCATAACATCTGACAACATGATTTGAACTAGTGTGAGGTCCTTATAGCCTTTAATCAGCTTTTAACTCATAAAATTATGAATACATTTCGTGCAGAGAATCTCTGCAGTGTAGTAAATTGCAGTTAGTAAATTATTCATTCACTACAATTCTGTATGTCAGGGACCTGGCTCTAAGTCTCTGACCTAACTAATAGTTAAAATACAGTTCCTATACTTAGTGAACTCAACTCATATTGAAGGAAAAGATAAATATGCATTTAAAAACATCCCAGAACAAGACTGTATGTTCAAGTGACCAGTAAGTGGTACAAACAATAGGCTCTGTTTTATTATTTTTGGAGTGCTTGTTTCTGAAACACATATGGATTTTAAAACAGCGTGATTCATCCACCACGACGGAAGGTAACATGATCAGTACTGTCAAGTAAATCAAGACAGGACGATCCTGTAAGGATGTGCTTCTCCTCCAAGATGAATGTGATACAGAGCCAATCAGTGCAAGTACTAGACACTACTATAGTGAGATCTCAGTGTTAAGATGGGACCATGGGAATAAAAACTGGTATCTCAGAATCAAATGAATTGTGCAGAGGTAGGGAGTGAATGTTGCAACTGGGAAGAACAGGACGAGCACGCACCCCTATTCTTCAGAGGCTCTTCTCCTGAAGACCTAGGGGTGTGAAGATCTGCAGAGAAAGTGTCTGCTCATTTTTCTAAATCCACTTCCTAAAACTGCTAGCCACAGAACAGGATACTCTGAAGAATGCACTTCAGGAAGACCAAAACTCAGTAAAGAGAGGATTCCCCAGAGCAGGGACTGGCAGGCACAACACTACCTGATGCAAAGAGTCGACTCATTGGAAAAGACCCCGATGCCGGGAAAGATTGAAGACAGGAGGAGAAGGGGACGACAGTGGATGAGATGGTTGGATGGCATCACTGACTCAATGGACATGAGTTTGAGCAAACTCCAGAAGACAGTGAAGTACAGGGAAGCCTGGTGTGCTGCATTCCGTGAGGTTAAAAAGAATCAGACACGACTTACAGGAGCAATGCCAGCCCCCTGCTCCCTGCCCTCCGTGACTGTAACAGATTTGTGGCTGGCTCTGGCTGCCCAACCAGACTACATTTCCCAGCCTCCAATGTGTATAGGAGTGGCCAGGTGACTAAGTGCTCTCCAATGGCAGATGATACAGTGATGTGGACTCTGTAGGGTCTCAGTCTTGAGAATTAAGCCTACACACCTCAGCAGTATCTTCCCTTTTGGTAAAAAGAGATGCCTATGACCAGCTTCAACCACACACATGAGGACAGCACCCTAAGGAATTGAAGATTATGAAGATGAAAGGACCCTAGGCCCCAGAATGTCTGTGTGGATCACAGCTATCCTGCTGACCACTCAGGACCACCATGTGAAAGAGAAACCTCTATGGTTCTTGAACGACTGTCGGAGCTCTTTACTACTATAGCTCAGTCTTCACCCAACAACACCGGTGAGGGAGCTACATCATGGACCAGCCATTCCCCTCCACCTGAGCCAGTTTCAGTAAGCCTATGTAAAAGGCAAACACCACCTTGAGAAGAATCTAAACAAAGTTACTCTTTCTCTCTTTTATCTGCATTCTATGGCTGTAGCCTCGCAGAAACAGGACTTCTTGGCATTCTACAGCTGGTGCCTCACAGAAACAGGAGTTCATTCATTCAGCAAACTTTTGGGCACTTACTACGATATGAAAGGTATTATGCAACACATTAAGACTATACAAGCCAACGTAATAAAGAGTGTCAACACACCCCTCCTATGGTCAGGTCCTCTGTTTCACCCAGAAGTTAACCTCTAGGTCTTCTTTTCTGTCCCATCTCCAGCACATTGCAGAAGATTTAAAAAATTTTTTAAATACTGGAGTGGGTAGCCTTTCCCTTCTCCAGGGGATCTTCCCAACCCAAGGATAGAACCCAGGTCTCCCACATTGCAGGCGGATTCTTTACCAGCTGAGCCACAAGGGAAGCCCAAGAATACTGGAGTGGGTACCCTATCCATTCTCCAGCAGATCTTCCCGACCCAGGAATCGAACCAGGGTCTCCTGCATTACAGGTGGATTCTTTACCAACTAAGCTATCAGGGAAGCCCCTGCATTGCAAAGTGGACTCCTAACCCACTGGACCACCAGGGAAGCCCCGCAGTGCTTTTTACATAACAGACAATAAATATCTGTTAAGTAAATGAACTGAAAAATCAATAAATTCATCCTATCCTCAATGAATTCAGTCTAATGGGGGAAACAAAACAGTACATCTAGCACCTCTCGAATCACAGACACGCACTATGTTCAGCGATTTGCAGAAATGAACAAATATGTGGACACTGAACAACATGACAGCAAATGCTATGGAGGGGCAGGAGGAATTAGAAATCAAAATCTTTCCAGAGAAACTGAGATTTGCCATGAGTTCTGAAGGACAATTAGGAGTTAACCAAATAAACAAGGTAAGGAATCAAGAAGATGCAGCACCCATGCTGTCTGAACATGTTTACCATGACTGGAACTTAAGGGCAGCGTTCCAAGCACACAGCGAACATATCTAGTACTCCTTTGAATACCACTGCTCCCACTAATTAAGCCAAGAACAGAATTCTTTTCTTTAGCATCTGCATCAGTCTACTTGTTTAATACAAACTGCTGTCAACACAGAGCTACCCACCTCTTTAACATCCAGATTTAATTTTCACTTTTAAATCTAAAATCAGAATGTATTTGACTAGTTCTAACAAGCCCTCCATCATGTAATCAAAGAATCTCAAAGCTGGGAGGACTCTGAAAGGTCATCAGATAAGTGGTCTGGGAATCATTTCCTCAGCTACAATCAGTTCTTTGCAGTCATGTGGAATTTCTGATCTTTCCCTTATAGTGCTTTATATTTTGTCTCAGTGTGTTCATTGATAAACACATGTTTGCTCTCCCACTAGACCACACAGTTTTTATGCATAATCCACATCTTTCTATATCTCATATTCTTTCTGTGCTCAATAATCATAGGCTCTGTAAAAGAATCTTCTTTTAATCCGATCCAATCCCATCAGGTCCCTCAGTCCCTGTCAAGTCCCAGTCATCTGCCTGTTCACGTGTACGGCCTCACTGTTACCTCCAGGAAAGATGAGTTGTTGCACCTTCTTTCCAAGACCCACAGAGTTTCCTTCCTGTTTTGTTCTTTTTAAATTTATTTATTTTTGGCCACACTGGGTCTTCATTGCTGTGTGCAGGCTTTCTCTAGCTGCAGCAAGCAGGGGTGACTCTCGAGTTGAAGGACGCAGGCTTCTCACTGCAGTGGCTTCTCTTGTTGCAGAACACAGGCTCTAGGGTGGGCGGGCGGGTGGGCTTCAGCAGTTACAGCACGCAGGCTTCATGGCCCTGCGGCATGTGGGATCTTTCCAGACCAGACCCAGGATCGAACTTGTATCCCCTGCATTGGCAGGTGGATTCTTAACCAGTGGACCACCAGGGAAGTTCTTCCTTCTGTTTTTAACGCCACTGATGTCACACTGCTTCTCTTTTACCTCCATGTCTATGTTATAGATTATGGAGACTGACTACTCCAAATGTCTGGTGGAAAAAATGAAACAAGTTCCAAATAAACCACCCCTTTTATAAGCTGCAGAATGTCCTTATCTCAGAAGTTGTCAGATTTTTCCCTGCAGATGTTTTAAGCCTAAAATCATCAATGGCCTTTCCCATACCACCTTCTGTTCCTCTGACAAGGTTATTGTGTTTCCTGGAGACTTCCTGTTTGAATAATCACACACTTGGGTGTCCGAACTCCCATGTGTCCATTATTCACCATAAAAGGGACCTGAGGAAGTCACCAGGCAGTTGAACATAAAATGATGCATGAACAAAAACAGCTGTGTGTTAGAAGGATGGACAAAAAGACAGCAGGGATCTAGACACTGCTGTGAATTTCAAAAACAAGGTCTATTTAGTCAGGCGTGGTTAAAAGGCTGCTGATTCAGAGCATTAGTGGCCCACTTCATAACTGAAAATCACTAGGGATGTGAAGAAGTCCTTTTAGTTACTTCCACAGAGTCACACCCCAACACCAGCCTTCCTAGCAGTCTCCCTTTTGGGAACAAAGCTGCCTCGCCTTTCTCTCAAAGAAATGGCAAATCCAACTTAAAGATTTCACAAAAAATGTAATACTTGTTTTGTTCCCCATTCCAAAGAACACATCCCTCTTCCCCAAGGGGTTTTCCTATCTTAAAAAAAAAAAAGAAAACAGGAAAGCATAGACACACACAGAAGAACACAGAAAAACAGCACAGAAAACAAGTCTATATTCTCCAAACATCTGGAAAGCTTTGTTAATTTGCACAGTCTCTCTTCGGGTATACTAGATTTACCATCCATGTCTTCTGCCAGGATGCAAGAACTTTAAAGTGAGCCTAAGATAAAACCAAGCTTCATCAGGATGGCCACAAAACTGAATGAGCCCAATTGCACCATGAACTGATGCTAACTTATTTCTTGGCAAAAGCAACAAAAACGCTGAAAACGGCAGTAAACAAACCAGCGTGAGCCTCTGAAGCGTTCCTGGTAAAGTAAACAAATTTTATTACAGCTGCATTACAGATGGGCCCACAAACTTTCATAATCTGTAGCAGAGTTGTAAGAATCTGGTATTCAACAGACTTTCTATCCCATGACTTATCTAAAATACTCACTAGAAATTCACAACCATGCACAGAGCCACTTTGAAAATTAATCCTAGATCCTCAAGCCCACAGAACATGACCCTTTTACCATGAAGGGGCAACCACATGACCAAAGCAATTAAAGTATACAATTGCTCTTTTGGTTTCAGCTGTCTCTCCCCCCAACAATGTTCACCTTTTAGCCTCATGTTTCTTCTCACCTCCAAAAAAAGAACACAACTTCAATGAATATTTCAGGATGCCCATCATTACCAGATCAGGATCTGGCATTTAAATAATAAGAATAATCTAAAAACAGTGGTACCAAAACAACAGAAGTCATCGTCCTGTGAGAACAAGGTCCATAAGAAGCAGGAACCACTAGGGGATGAACAGCAATGCCAAAGCACAGATAAACTGTTAAACCAAGGCAACTATACCCTAACTTCTTTGGTAAGAAGAAGTTAATTAACCAAATTAAGCAAGGACCCATCCGTAAAACACATTTTTTAACAGCTTAAACTTTCCTAAGTCTCTTTTCAACTCCAAAATTATTCCAGTTAGCCACATATTTAAAAGTCCAAAGATGCCAACATTCCAGAAAACCGAAGTTGTTCAGGACAGAGTCAGAAAACAAAATCCATTTCTAGATCTAATTATTTCACATTGCCAAGTTACTAAAACTTAGTCCTCAGTAGTCAGTGATAATAAGATGACCTCAGATTTTGAGAACATCTGGGCAAACCATTCCTGCCTCTAACCAGAATCTTTGTTGCCAGAGCAGGAAAACATCACTTCCCAGTCCCTGCCAATGAACAGAAAGTGCAATAGAAGCTGTTCAACTCATTTTCAACAAGCTGTCATGACCCCCTTTTCAAACACTGTGAAGCTCTTCTCTTCGAAATACTTAACATCCTTTTATTCTCTTTGAAGACAGCTGATGGAAAAACCCACTTATGCCCTTGTATTTTCCCAACTGGCAAAAGTGGTAGGGGCATTTTAAGTCCAACACACAGACTAGAATGCAGCAATAAGTGCCATCCTTTTCATAAGAAATGTGAATTTAAAAATCATCAGTCAATCAATGTAATGCCTGTGTCACAGAAATGCAATGTGTACAAAGTAGGTCTATAAAGAAAGCAGAGAAAGCAGGACTGTGATTAAGTAATACTTCATCTTAGTAGAAGCGGAGGTAGTATGTTGTGGGGGAGGAATACAAAATACAAAATCCAAGTGGGAAATATAACCTCCTCCTTCAGAGAGAAAGCAAAAAAAAATTAAATTTAAGGAATCTAGGAATTCCCTGATTGAACCTTAGCTCAGGAGTGCTCTAGGGAACCTAAGAGATAAACACAGAATGACAGATAGATACACAGATAAGACAGATTACATAGACAGAGTTGTAGCTTTATAAACTAACAGTTACAGCAATCAAGGTGAAGGGAGTCACTTCTGAGCTTGAAAAAGGAAACAGTGACAGAGAAATCTCCCAGGACCACAGCAGTTATTTATCAATCAATAAAAGGTGGTTAGATCTACTCAGTTAGCAAACATGAATAACAAAAAAGCCACAATATCAGAGAGTTGACTTGAAGCAGAGGAAATGAAATAGAAACTGGAGATGGCCCTGACAGACTTATCTTTAAAGATGTCAGATAAAGTAAGCAACTGAACCAACTCAGCCATTCTCAACAACCAGAAAGGAGTCATGGATAAGGTAGAAAGGAGATAAGGTAGCCTTCCCCGACCACCCTTCAGGAAACAGGGTATGTGGTACACTCTTCCTATCAGTAGACACTGACAAAACACAGGATCTCATTCTGAAATTCAATAAATTCCTTGGAAATTCCTAGAAGTGTTAACAGCTAAATATAAGGCTAGTATAAGCACCCAAAACCTAGTATTTTTCCATTGCTAATAATCCTCTGTTCTTCACAAGTAAGTGCAGAGATCCTTTTTAAAGAAACAATCCAAACCCAGAGCTCAAGCAGAGATCTGTCAGAGAAGCCAGGCTCAGTACTCCCGTTCAGTGGACTTTCATCTCACTGCCCAGTTAAAAGGTCCTCTTCGGCTCTCCACCACTTACCAGGCTTGTTCTAACACAGCACGATGGCAAGAGCATAATCTATCCACAGCAGATCTGAATTCCAACCTAAACTCAACCTGTCCCGCCTCAGAGCAGTCACCAGTCATCTTTTATTACTATCCATAGGGGTAACTAACCAAATCCTTACTTGGTTAAAGGTACTGATGAGAAGAGCAAAGAGAACTGGCTCAGCCTGCACACCTGCCCGCACTCCGCTCACCTGAATGCTCTTCTGAACCTACTCTGTGGGTATGTCAGTTAAAATCAGCTGACACCTCAATGAAGATCAGCTGGTTGGCCTGTTCATCCTTTCATTCAAAAAAACATTTCTTAATGCCTATTAATGCCAGCAGCTGCTGGTGGCATAGAAAGACGGCAAGAGAAAGAGTTTAGATTAAGTCTCAGATTCTGTGCTCTCCTATTTTAAACCAAAATCACACCTCAAACTAAAAAAATCACCTATATATTTTTTGTATTTTAAAAGACTGAAATGTTTCTTAATTCTTTTTTCTAATTTGAATAATTCACATACAATGAAGTGCACAAATATTAAATGTATGATTCTAAATCTATATATATGTATACACCTATGTAATCTCCATGCAACTCAAGATACAGAATGTAAAGTGAGAAATATAATGGAGAAAAGGAAAACCCAATCATTGGTCATGTCTCTGAAAACACTGAAGGCATCTCTACAGTCACTGCTATGGGCAATCATTCTTCATGTGTGATTTATCAGCACGAACAAAATTCATTGAGTCCCTAACTCTACACAGGACCACTTGCATTTTTTTACTTCAAAAAAAAAATTTTTTTTAAGTGAAGGAGGCTGATTCTGAATTTTTACTTTCAAAAACTTGCAAAACAGAAAGAAGATAAAATAACAGAAATCAAAAAAAGATGATACAGCAAAAATCCAACGTTAACTGCAATGTAATAGGAAGCAGCCATGAAGCTGGAAACAAAGAGTAAAAGCAGGGAGCTGAGGGAATATACAGCTCCTAAGTTCTAAAAGAAATGATGTAAATCCCCTAACTCATCTCCCAGCCTTGCCACAAGAGATCTGAGAGCGCCACTGTCTAAGAAAGAGATAAGTCTGCTTTATTTTATTCATGAATATGTAGCTGCATAGGGCACCAGGCTGACTGGACCCAGTTATTTTAGGCTGGCCCCCCTGGAAGAGACCATGGAAAGAAAGGCAGATGTACTTAATTAGTGTCACCACAGTCTGGCACAAAACTCTAAAACCTCAGCAACATTTCTATAAATGAGTTTTCTGCTAACCCCTTTTAGCAAGCTGTCCATTTTAGGCTTGCATGAGCAACATCTAACTTTATCATTTTATAAGAAAGGAGAGGTTTGCAAATCTTAGCAAGGCTCTCTTACAAATCTTAGAGCAAGAAATGTAGGTGAAGGAACAGAACTAGCACACAGTCATCTTGAAATTTTACCCTTTGAAATGACAGTTTAAAATAAGGGACAAAAAAAAATAATAATAAAAAAATAAGGGACAGAATCATAATCTCTTATTTTTAACAATCTCCTCCAGAATGTTGGACAGTAAAAATAAACAAACAGCTCTGCTCTAAACTTTGACACTTTCCCCTAAAACTCAAACAGAACAGCAGCAGAGCTGTCAGTTACCTACAGCCGGAAACAAGAACCAAGGAAAGAAGCATCTGTTGGTTTTGCTGCCTGTTAACTCTAGACAATAAGTGGTTATTATTCATCTGTCTAACCATTTTAATGTGGTTCTTCACTATCCTGCAGAGAAGGCATGCCTCAGTATGCCTGTATTCCAACTGCACCCCAATGAGTTAAATAAACTAAAAATGCCGCACACAATAAGCAAATAAGATATTTCACTGCAACCCTTCCCCACAACTGCTTAATAATTATTTCAACAATAGACATGTGAACACATATTTTAAAATAAAATTTATGTCCATTTCTAAAGAAAAAATACACAATATTAACATTAAAATTTCAGGAACAATCACAGGAAGATTGCTGTGACAATCAAAACAAAACAAAACAAACAAAAACAAGGGAGAGTCAAATCTGAGCATCTAGTTTACTCATAAAATTTATCCAGCTAACTATAAATCATATAAAAGTCTAATTTTTGCCCCCAAAAAGGACAGTCACAGATCTTTCAATTCCATATCAGTTCCACACCCAGTTAACTTAGTACTTTTCTTTAAAGCTACAGAAATAAAACCACTACAGACCATATTAACAGTGGCATATATCTCAAGAGAATGAAGAGATGGCACTGATAACAAACTCAAGTTCAAAAGTGTTACTGAGAAGAATGCAAATTAATAAGGAGTGTTTTGGGGCTTCTTATAGTTCAGGCATTCGTTTATTTACTTGTTTATCAATATACCTATTGAACCATGTTGCTCAATATGCCAGACAGACTGATAAGCACTGAATATATAAACCGTTCAGCCCCCCTCCAAATGTTGAAATAAATGAATGCTCACTGTGTGTGCACCTTTTACCTTAAAGCTTATTATATAACATTGAATGTATCCATCTAAAGCAGACAGAGGTCACCAAACTCATGCTACAGAGGGTCAGACAGTAAACATTTTGGGCTTTGTGGGCCAGGACGTATTGACACACTCAACTCTGCCATTGTAGTGCAAAAGCAGCCAGAGACAATATGTTAATAAATGAACTTAACTGTGTTTCAGAGGAGTTTTACAGACACTAAAATTGGCATTTCTTATCATTTTCATGTGTCATAAAATATTTTTCTTCTTTTGATTTTTTCAACCAATTAAAGATGTAAAAACTGTTCTCAGCCATTGGCCCATACAAAAATAGGTGCCAGCCCAGGACTGGATTTAGCATGTGGGCTATAATTTGCCCACACCGAGGAGAGACCTAGGACTCCACATCTAAGCCACAAGTTCCAGGGGGTCAGGGCAATGTCCAATGGGTCATTATACACCCAGGAAACTGTATGGTGCTGAGGCATAGCAAGCAATTAACTAAAAACTAAAAATATAAATCTCCAACCCGGCCTTCAAAAACCTCCTGGGCTAGAAGCGGAGAAAAGTAAAGAAACAAGACAATGCCATGTGCTAAGCGCTGTGGTAGATACCTGCAGGGTGGTGTGAATGGAAGATCTAATCCAGGCCAGGGAGTAGGATGGAAAGGGGTAAGAGAAACAAACTGGGGAACGGTTCCTAAAGGTGGTGACACCTGGGAGAAGTGTCCCAAACCAAAAAGGAACCCTCTGAGCACATGAAATGACAAAAGATAAGCCTAGAAGTTTAAAAAGGTCCAGATCCTAAAGTACCTTACACAGCATGACAAGGTGTCTGGACTTGATCTTAAAGACTTGAGGAACCACTGCAGACATTTTCAGCTAGGATACAACATCAACAGGTTTGCATTTGAGAACCAGTGCTCAGTCCCAAGCAACGGCTGCCCAAATAGAAACAGCAAAACTGGCGGCAGAAAGACCACCAAATCAGTTAGCAAGCTGCTGCCGTAATCAAGGTAGAATTCCATGGGGAGCTACGGTAAAGCAAGATAAAGTTAAGGATCCAAGAGACATAAAGGCTGGATACAGGAAGTGAAAGTGGAGTCTTGATCAGACTGCAGTAAGGGTGGATGGGAAAGAAAGTGATGGAGTTACAGCTGCCCAGAGACTTTCAGCAGTGGATGCTATCCGCTGGCCAAACAGTAATCTTTACTGGCGCCTATAAAGCACAGTCTTTGGCAAAAGAATGGATGAGAGTCTCAGGGCTAAACAGTAATTTAGCTGTATCTTCATTTCATTAAGATACAGCTTTGAACTGGATAAGACAATAAGGGATGAAATTTGGTTTTGGACATGACCTCTGGACATCTGAAACTGACTATGTCCAACCTGGAGAAGAAACTGTCCTGAAAATGTGAATTTAGAATTCACTGATTTGCCAACAGTAATGAAAGCCTTGAGATTAAGAGTTCATTCAGAAGAGTAAGTAACATGAAAAAAAAAGAAAGAAAAAAGAAATTCAGAAACATAAGTGGAAAGGAACAGAGGCAGGAGAAAGAAAACCAAGCGAGTTTGGTATCTCTGAATCAGTATATACATGAACTTGTATTTTAAAGTTACCCTGAAATAAACCAGTCATTCTTCTGAGAGATCTGTTAGAGGAGCTAGGAGCTGAAGGAGCTATTATGTTAGACTGAGTTAAAAACCTACCTCCACTGAATTCTTTTTGCAAATCACCACCTCGGGCTCCTCATCTTTGCCTTCCCTCAATGAGCTATGAAAATCTAACCAGTAATTGACTGGCGGCTTTAAAACAGTACAAAGGCACTCCTGATTTAGAACCGTAATGGCATTACATCTGGGTATGAAAATTCCAAATGGAAGTAATTGAAAGTGCTAGTTGTTACTCGTGTCTGACTCTGTGTGACCCCAAGGACTACAGCCCGTCAGGCTCGTCTGTCCATGGAATTCTCCAGACAAGAATACTAGAGTGGGTTGCCATTCCCTTCTCCAAGGGATTTTCCTGACCCAGGGATCGAACCCAAGTCTCCCTGCACTGCAGGCAGATTCTTTATCAGCTGAGTCATCAGGGAAGCCAAAGTTCCATCTAACCCAGTATAAACTTCTGAAGAATGGGCCTTCAATCTTCTACACCCTTCTGTCAGGTACTGCACCATGTATTTAGTAGGTATTTAAAATATGTTTGCAGAATATTTGGAAGTAATGTGAGAATGTATGCACAAGGCTAAGGAGTGAATAGCAAAAAGGGATATCTGACTTCCTAAGAGGATTTAGAATTGAAATAGTCAAGCTTTGTCCTTCCCACAAATGTGGTCAATGACAAAATCAAGGGTGGAAGGGAGCTTACAGCTCCAGAATTTTCTCCTAATGTGTAAACTGTTTTTCTAAATATTCTAGAAACATGAAGAAGGTATTTAGAGAAAAAGCAGTGAATTGTAGACTAGGAAACCAGCCAACAGCAACTTTATAAAACCGTGTTCACCAACTGCTGGCTATTAAAGAAGAGCTCCTTAACTTCTCAAGTTGAAACCTGCAAAATGTAAATCAGGCCTTTGTGAGACAAACTAAAATAGTGTCCCCTCAGGGTACACAAATACCACAGTGAAGTCACCAGAGTTCTGACAGAGTCAGAACCTACCTTGCAAAGATTTTCCTGGGGAAAAAAATTGTCATTTTTTTCCTGTTAAATATACACTAAGGGACCAAACAGAATAAAGTGCAATATCCTTCCTTATATAGCGATTATTCTAATTTAGACACCAAAAAACGTATCTTAGATACAGCTTAAAAGCATCATTTAATCACTGTTTGTTACCGAAACTTACAGCGAGTATGGACACCAATCTGGTCTTGGTGTAAATTTTAGGAGTTCCATAAACTTTGACTGAGTTGGTTTTATAAGCACTCTTTTCCTTAATATAAGTGTTTTTAGAAAGAGGGAAAGGTACCCTCCTCCAAAAGACCCAGTTTGCCAAGTTTTCAGCTACAAATGACTACCAAGTTAATTAAACAGGTTGTTTAATAAAAGGCAAGTTCTCAGCTACAATCTTACTATCAACTACTCTGCTGATAAGGCTAAAACTCATTATAACTTGTAAAACGCAAAAGCTAAACTTTGAAAAAGTAGTTGAATAATTCATATAGAAGTCAGGAGAGAAGATCCAGAAGTTGAAGGCAAACTAAGAAAAACTTCTTTTTAGAAAAGGGTGCCTTGCTGAGATTTCTCTTCACAACAGGCAGAAAATGTGGTTCTGAATCCCATAGCAACTGTAACTCATTATATCTAAGGATACATTACACCCTGCACCCTGGATTACTGTATGTGGTGCTTAAGACATGGCTGCTTTCAGAATCAGTGCTGATTTTCCTGGCTTTCGTACAAGTGATGATAATGGTACAACCATGTAATTTGTACCTGCCATCTATTAAAATATGCCTCACCACCGAAAAAAAGGACCAGTTAAAATGATCGTGTTATTTTATACATACATGGGTATGCATGAAAAGTTTCTGGAAGGTTACAAAAGAAATTGTGAGCAACAGTCTCCAGGGCAACTTAGCAACTGGAGATGAAGTACACACTAGTCATTATACTGTTTTAATTCATTATGTCATGTTTCACTTTTACAGTAAAAAAAAAAAAAAATGACTTAGGATCAGTAGCAAAGTATGTATATTTCTTGTGACTACTTAAGTGAGAACTGACTTTGCTTAAAGTTTTACTGTGTTTAAAGTTCAACATTAAAAGGAAAGCTAGAAAAGTGGTGGCAAGACCTAGTTCTTTCACACTGCTCCCGTAGAGTTTCACATGCTCTGTAAGGGCAGAGCACAATATGCATCACTTGTTTAAGGGTATGTGAAATCTGAACTGGATGGGAGATTTAATAGATGCACAAACAGTCATGGTCCTTGAATTCATGGGAAATAATTAGTTAGCTAGGGCCCATGGAGTAACTGGAGTTAGGGAGTGAATACATTGAATATCCAATACATAAAACCCTGCCTATCTGCCATAAGTTAGATATCACGACATGCACGAATACATATATCCTTGTCATTAAAAAAGAGAGGGGGGAGAGAGAGAGAGATTGAGACATCTAACCCCACTACACACAAATCTCCCTCCCCTTCCAAGAACAAGTACAATAAGTTCTTGTCAAGTTTTTTAGAAACTGTCCACCTAAAAAGCTTAAAGAAAATGTTTTTACAGCACTTGTATGAAAACTTTTAGGTAACTTTTTACTTAGAAGTTTTAAATCTACAGTTTTATGAACATCATTTAGCAAAAATGTTACCAAAACTGAAGAACTTTTCAGCAAAACAAGTTGAAGCATATATAACATTTTCAGAGAAAAAAGTCTATCAAGCATTCAATCACTAGGACCCAAAGTCCATGTATCTGTCGTCCAGGAGTAGCAACCTAACTTGACAGATACTGTCTTACCTAACACATTATCTTTCTAACAGAGGAGTAATCACTGAGTAATCTACCTTCCTACACCATCACCTGAAATAACCTTTCACTACATAGTGATCAAGGGCTTCCCAGGTGGCTCAATAGTAAAGAATCCGTCTGTCAATGCAGGAGACTGGGGTTTCATCCCTGGGTCGGAAAGATCCCCTGGAGAAGGAAATGGCAACCCACTCCAGTATTCATGCCTGGGAAATCCCATGGACAAAGAAACCTAGCAGGCTATGGTCCATGGGGTTGCAAAGAGTTGGACACGACTTAGTGACTCAACAACAACAGATGCAATGCTCACAGCAGAAAATTCAGAAGGTCCAAACTGTCAGCCCTATCTTTACCTAAATAAGAGATTTTTATGCAGAAGTTTTCAAATGAATCTCAGGCATGTGAGACACTGAGGCCATGTTTTTGCTTCGAAATGTTTAATATTTCAAAACAGATGAAATAAGACTTCGTGGGGATTCAAAATTCAACACAGAAACTTTAACAAAACAAAAATTTAAGCAAAAATAAATAGATAAAAATTTCAAAAATAATTCTGGCCAAGTTTAAAAATACACGTGAAGTAATTGGCCTCCAACTAATAAAATAAAATTAAAAAAAAAAAAAATACAACACTTAGGAGAAAAGAGCTAAGAGCATCCCCACAAGGTCTTGGGAGGCCCTTGGTCGCTTGCAGAATCTTCAGAAGGGCACCTGTTTCAACATACAGTTTAGCTCCATATGTTACCAATACCTTTGAAAAACTGAACTGTTTATTTCTTCCATCTCTAAAAAACGGGTGCCTCAGAGTTCCAGTTTATAAACATATTTTTGAAAAGCTTCATCTTCCTAATGATTTGTCTACAAATAAAATATTTACTACAAAAGCGCTAAATACTGCTTTTCTAAAACTTACTCCACACACAGTAATTTAACTTCACTTTTCAAGTACTTTCTCTGGAATCTTGACACTTACATAAAACTTAACGTACCAGACAGCAGAGGAAAGAAAAATACAAAACCACAACCAAAAGAACCATGTGCCCACCAAATAGTTCCTTTCAAAGATTCCCCCAATCATGTTTCCAGCCTTACAGAACTATCCTGATTTGACAGAAGAATGGCTTGGCACCCTGTTCTCTCTGGAAGTTCATTACTACCAGCTACCAGTAAAATCATGGCTTTCAACCTAACTGAGGCTGAAGCTCTACATGTCAAATGTCAGTTTCTTATGCATATGTTACTCTGTTAAACACAATGATGAATCACTCAGCTTGTTTGTATATTCCAATGATGAAGAAAAACCGACTCAGATCAAACATGATTTTTCATACAATTCTTTGAGATAAACACGTCCATCCTCGTCTACCACCCAGCGATGAAGTTTTCTATACATCCCTTTCCTGATTTCTAAAAGGTCTCTCACACATGCTTCTACACTTGCCTTGAATCAAAGCAAAAGGGAAGGCAGTGAGGAGAGCCTTTTTACTCAGGGACCAAACTTCACTGAACAATTGCAGCGGGTGCAGAAACTTCCTTTTGTTTTCTCCTTACGGAGATTAGCAGTGAAATCGCTTTGTGGCCCTTCATTAAAGATGAACAACTTTCAAGAACAATAACTTTAAAAGTGAACTTCTATTTTAATTACACGCAGGCAACAGCGGTAGTAAACACATTTGCTCCCCTCAAATCCCCTTAACCTTTCCTCTCTAGCGTATTCAGCAGAGCAAACAGCAATCACCCTCAACCCTGGAGAGAAACTTTTTAAACAAGGTAAAAGTGCTTAAGGTGGACAAGGAGAGGGGGACGAGGAGGGTTTCTGATTCATGCTTCAAGAAAGAGGGACCAAAGAAGCCGAAATGGCGAATAATCTAAGGAAGGAAAAGCCGGCTAAGTTAGAAGAGGAAAGCAGAGAGATGCTGGCGGGAAGAGCATCTTGGCTCGCGGGAAGTTAGGTGCTAGATCAAGCATAGAAGTTGGAGAAGGAAATTTCTGTGTGGCCCAGGCTGGGGAGCCAGGGAGCCCGCAGGCGGCTGTTCGGGCCCCTGTCCAGGCTAGACCAGGGGGTGAAGGTGGCCCGGGAGCCGGGCTGCGGGCAAAGCAGCAGGGCACACGGGGCTGTCACTGCTTACCCAGGTGCAGCGTGAGGTTGATGGAGTTGGGGTACTGCACCCCGGCCAGCATGGTCTGGCTCTGCCACCAGGTGGTGTCGGCCTGGTTGTTGTAGTCGGTCAGGAAGGCTGCCCCGTGCTGCAGGTGGGGCTGCCCGGCGTCGCACAGGTGACAGGACTTGGTGACCCCGGTCACTCCGGTCTGCACGCAGTACTCCTCGGGCGGAGTCCCGCACGTGTTGGTGGCCACCACGGTCACGTTGAAGGCGGCGTTGACGAACTCGGGCATGCAGCGCTGCGGCCGCCCGCCCTCGTCCGTGCACTCGTCCATGGCTGCCCGGGCGCAGCCGGCCGCGGCGGCCGCCAGCACGACCAACACCGGCCAGACGCGGCCCCGCGGCCGCAGCGCCGCCGCGGCCCGGTCGCTGCCCCTCATCCCGCCGCCCCCGCGCTGGGCCACGGCAAAGGCCAGGGCGTGGGTGCGTTCCTCTCGCCCGGGGGCGTCCCTCGGAGGCCGCTCCGCGCGGGTTCAGCCGCGGGGCCCAGTGACCAGGCTCTCCGGACGCGCGGTGGCGGCGGCTGTGCCACCGGAGAAACGGGCGGGTGGGCGCCCCGGGCGAGAACCGCGCGGCTGGCTGAGCGCTGCTCCGCGCGCACCTCTCTCCCACCCGGGACACAGCCCGCAACTCGCCGCCGACCCCCGACTTCCGAGCGCGTGCCCGCGTCCGCGCGCGCGCCCCCGGGGAGGAAGGAGCTGGGGGGTGGGGTCGGCACGGTCGGGTGGGGTCTGGCCGAGGAGGAAGCCCAACCCCGGCGTCCTCTCAGCCGCTCCCCGGCCCTCCGCGCGCGCCGTGGACTGCGCGTCCGCCCCGGAGACTCGCGGCGGCACCTCACGCTCGAGCCCGCGGCGCGCGGTCGGCGGGGGCGGGGCCTGGAGGGGCGCGAGGAGTGGGCGGGGTCGGGAGAGGGGCGGGGCGACGGGAAGGCGGGGCGGCGGGGCGGTGCATGCCGGGAGGGCCGCGGAGCCACGGGAGAGCCGGCGCCCAGCCGGGAAATGGACAGCAGGGTCCCCTGGCGCCGAGTCCCCAGGAAGACTCGGGGTTGGGGGCGGGGGCAACGGAGGGGTTTTACAGGGGCGACGCCGGAGGGGCGGGGACGCTCGGAGTTGGCCCTTTGGCCCCGCGCGGTCTGGGCCGCGGTAGCTCTTGTCCCAGCCACGCCAGGTGTCCGTCCTGGTGTCCAGCGGGCCGCGCCCCGGGGCGGGGACCTTAGGGACCCGACATTGCGGAGGGAGGTGGGGTCTCCGCCCTCCACCCCAGCCCCCTCGCCGCGGGGCCACCCCGGGAGTGGCCCTGGCTGCTCACGGCTGGCCCCAGGGCTTTCCGAGCAGAGTTCCCGGAGTGTCAGGGGGCTGACACGGTCCTCGGAGATTTAAAGAGCCGGATCGCAGCATCAGAATGAGTTTTCTGAAGTGATTTCCTGCCTCAAAATTAAAACGTAACCCATGGTTTTTAACAGGGGCGAGGAAGGAAGTGAGAAGGCTGGGAATGGAATGGCATTTTTTTTCCCCTGGGTATGCAGCAGACCCACTGCGAAATTCTTCCACTGTGTTGTTTATGTTCCCCAGCTTGCCTTTAAAAGACTCGAAAGGATCTGGGATTTGGCATCCTCCTTTTCGGGCCTGCTGAGTCACGGAATATTCTCCTTGCCAGAATGACTCAGTTCACAGAACCTCAGCCAGAAGATCATGAGGTCTAGCCCGAGATCAGAACCTGGGCACCTACTCCGTGCTGATACGACGCACACAGGAGCAGAGGGAGGGCGCTGTAAACGTGGATGGATCGCTTTGGCGTGCGGGAGCAAAGTGGATGCTCCTGAGACAAATTTTTTTTTTTTTTAACTTTACAAGATCTTAACAGTAATAAATGCACTCGGTCGGGGACGGGAGCGGAGAATATCTAGTTTTGTACCCAGAAGTCCCGTTAAGAGAGAGATGGTGGGGATACGAAATGATGAAATGTGTCCGTTAGGTTACTATGGTAGGGGTCAGCGTTAACTCTAGGAGGACCTTAAGAGTGATGGTTTTGGGGAGGGACGAGTGGGTTAGGGGACTTGTCAGAATGGTGAGCTTGCTTCGCAGATACATGGATCACTTATACTGTTAATTTATTTGAAGAGGTGGGTGGAGATTAGGCGTGACTCAGAAGCCTGTAACTCCTCATCCCTTGGCATCTGCTCTTTGGTTGAAGAAGGTTGTGGAACTGTGGGTAACAATGTTTTTTCATCCTTTCATGTTTGAGTCAGAAGCAAAATATATTCATTTATACCTAGAAGGGGTGATATTCTCTCAGTCCTTGATCTTGAGAACAAACAAGGACATAAAAGACAAAGATAAGCACGTCAGTTTGTAAATAAAGCTACAGATAATTTTAATAACTATATTTAATACATATATTAATACATTTGCCTTATAAATTTTCAGTATTTTTTTAGACATTGGCAAACCAAACAGTGGATCTCCTTTTGTTTACTGCCAAGTCAAAATAGTTGAAGAAATGGAGAACCCAAAATCAACATAAATGTTTTCTTGTCACTGCTTCCCTTTGGGATTCTAATGTCCAATGGTAACTAAAGCTATTACTTATGCTTATCTACCCCACAGTTTCATTACCAGAACCTCATCTGGTATTTGTAAAGCACATAAAGAGACTTTGAATTGATTTCTGAATTTTGTTGCTCATCATGAGAGTGTGACAAGGATGTATCTGTTTTGAAGAGAGATAAAAATGTAACCAGCTAGTGTGCTTAATGATAAAAAAAAATTTTTTTGCTCCATTGTTTGAATCCTGATTCAAACCAACCAATGATTAAACGAAAAAAAATTTAAGACGATTTGAGAAGCTTAAATGCTGACTAGATCGTTGATGATAACAAATCAAGTATTTTAAGTACCTGGAGATGCCACTGCTGACTAAATAAACTTGGTATTTTTTTTAAGTGAGAATGTTTGAGATTTTCTTTTACTTCATGCTAGCCTGTTTTTTCGAAGAATTTCTGAGTCCTTAATTCATGTTCTTAGCTGCTTGGAAACTTCATTATCTCTGGTAAATAATTGTGGTGTTTAGAAGAAAAATGTGACAATGGTGGGGGAAATGGTTTCAGATCCCTCCAGAGATGATCGCCAGTGCCTCTATACTGTGAGAATGGTAGAATGAGGGAAGGTAGTCATTTATTATACAGAGGAAAGAGCTCCAAAAATTTTTTTAAAAAAATTCCACTTAGATCTTCAGAGAACAGAGATTTCCCCCATCAGGATCTGTGTAATTAGTTTCAAGGAAGGATGCTGATTCCCCTGACTTGGGTCACTGCAGATGCCTGAGCATACCCACCCCTAGCAAGGTGAAGAGAGTGATGTGAAAACCTTGGAGTTTAGGAAAAGCAGTTCTCCAAGGAAAGAGGTTGCTGTTACCAGAAGAGGGCAGGTTACAAGGCAGAAAAAAAACCCAGATGCCCATTACATCAAGACTGAAACTATGTGATATATATAATTAGAAAAATAATTTTAAAAGTTTGTATTGACCTTTGCAGATTGCAACTTGGCCCTTTTTTTATCCTTTATAATTACCAGTGTGTTTATTTTTCCATCTGTTAGTCTCTCTGATTTCATTTCCCTATATTCTTTTCAAGTCTAGACATTACTCTCTCTTTTTCAAAAATATTTTATTTATTTATTTGGCACCGAGTCTTAGTTGAAGCATGTGGGTATCTCGTTTCCTGTACGCTTGCTTAATGACTCAGTCATGTCCAATTCTTTGCAGCCCCATGGACTGTAGCCCTCCAGGCTCCTCTGTCCATGGGATTTTCCAGGCAAGAATACTGGAGTGGGGTGCCATTTCCTCCTCCAGGGGATCTTCCTGACATGGGATGCAACCTGGGTCTCCTGGGTCTCCTGCATTGGCCAGCAGATTCTTTACTGCTGAGCCACCTGGGAAATGGGGTCAAACCCAGGCCCTCTGCGTTGGGAGTGTGGAGTATTTGCCCCTGGACCACCAAGGAAGTCCCAAGCTTTATCTTTTATATTTAGAATGCAACTTAAAGATAACAGTTACAACTAATAATATAATGGTGTTAGTCTATATTTACATTCTGTTTTATACTTTTCAAAATGTAATAATTCTGAAGCAAGGAATAGTAATTGTCTAGGGCTAAGGATAGGGGAGCCTGGCTGGTACAGTCCCAAAGAGTCAGACATGACTGAAGTGACTTAGCACATAGCATACATAGGATTGAGGAAACTAAGGATCCAAGAGAATAGAGAGCCTGCACTTTCTGGATGACTGCCCAATGCTATTTTCTTTTCTGTTGTTTAAAGATCATGGATGAGAAAAGGGTAAAGGAAAGCTTTCTCAAACTTCCAAGGTTTTGAGATTATCAAATGGGGATTTCTAATCAGGTGAGAATTAATATGATACGTTGGAAAAGAGCCTGATGATGGGAAAGATTGAAGACAAAAGGAGAAAGGGATGACAGCAGATGAGATGGTTGGATGGCATTACCAACTCAATCGACATGAATTTCAGCAAATTTCGGAAGATGATGAAGGACAGGGAAGCCTGGCATGCTGCAGTCCATGGGGTCACAAAGAGTTGGACGCAACTCAGTGACTGAACAACAACAGCAGAAGAGAATTACAATATTCCTCTTCAAAGTTACACTGACTACTACATGTGATTCTTGGTGTTAGGTCTATAGATCCTTTCTTGGTCCTTGGTACAAGTCCAAGCATAACTAGATAAGATATCATTGTGGCCAGGCTCAAGTGAAGACAAGATTCCTCTTCTATGAGGTAAAGCCCGTTCTTCTCATCCAACTCCACATACCCAGTTTAAGCCATCTTTACATTGTGATACTAGTTTTAAAAGGGAGAGGGCAAGAAATGAACACATATCATAACCCACAAGATTTAAACTAGAATTTTCTTAATATAAAGACAATTTTTGAAAAAAATGTTTCCAAAAGTTAGGAGCAAAGTTGAACCCCTCCCCCACACAAAATCTTTCCCGTCAAAGGAACAGAAAATTTCACATCTCAAAAATTTTATTATTCTGCCAACCAGATATTGAATGCATCCTACTGTAGAGAATAGAGAGATAAATAAGCTCTTATTGGGCCTTCCCCAGTGGTTCAGTGGTCAGGACTTCACCTTCCAATGCAGGAGGTGCCAGTTTGATCGCTGGTTGAGGAACTGAGATTCCACATGCCTCAGGGCCAAAAAACCAAAACATAAGGGAATATTGTAACAAATTTAATAAAGACTTTTTAAAAATAAGTTTTTATATACAGATGAAATGGTTTTACTGTCAGAAAGGGTAATTCTTTCAAGGCCAAAGTTATTATTGGTAGTTTTTTCTCAACATTTCATTCCATTATAGTTCATTATCTCATTCAAATACATACTTTTCTTTTGTTTTTGAGGCTGTGCCTAGCAATTGTTCACAATTAGAAGTTCACAGCTCTTTGAGCAAGACCCTCTTTGGGAGTATGATAATACCAACTTTAAATTTTTTTCTGATTGAATTTATATTGTCCTCATAAAGAACTCAAAGGCCTCCGTCTCCAGTTTATATATGTATTTGAACAAATACTAAATTACTTTTTCCTCCCACCCAAATTTTGTTTACTGTAACAACCAAATGAAAGCAACATTTTAAAAGCTTCATCCATAATTATATGCTATAATTATACTATATACTACTATAATGACTTTTTTATCAGAATTCCCTCTCCTAGACTTAATCATTCTTTTATTTTAATAGACATCTTTTACTGAAGTACAATTTACATGCAACACACACACACACACAAATTCCAGGGTGTAGTTCAATAGCTCATATCACAAAGTGCACACACTTGTGTAATCACCACCCAGGTTCAGAAATGGAATATCACCCTAACGTAAAAGCCCCATCATGTCCCCTGACAATCAGGATGCTTCCCTTCTCCCTAAATGTATCTTCTGTCCTTGCTTCTGTCACCATAGATTAGTTTTCCTTGTTTTCAAATACTCTTTAAATGAAATCACACAGTGTGTGTTTTGGGGAGGGGGAATGGCTTCTTTGATCAATATTGTGTTTTTTGATATGAATCCACATGTATTTAGCAATAGTCTATTATTTTCTTTGTTGTGTGGTATTATATTTTATAAATAAACTATAATTGGTTTATTCATTCTATGATTGGTGGACATTTCAGTCATTTACAGTTTAGGGCTATTTTGAATAATGTTACTCTGTTACTATCAAAATTCTTGTCCTTTGAAAATACACATATGCATGCACACATTTTTGTGAGTATATACCTAGAAATGTAATTGCTGAGTCATAGGATTAGGCAAATATTCCAGAGAGGAAGGCAATTCTTAAAGGAAGCCTGTAGTGAAAGTCTCACAGTCGTGTCTAACTCTTTGTGACCCCATGGACTTTACAGTCCATGGAATTCCCCAGGCCAGAATACTGGAATGGGTAGCCTTTCCCTTCTCCAGGGGATCTTCCCAACTCAGGGATAGAATCCAGATCTTCCTCATGGCAGGCAGATTCTTTACTAGCTGAGCTACAAGGGAAGCCCAAGAACACTGGAGTGGGTAGCCTATCCCTTCTCCAGGAGATCTTTCCAACCCAGGAATCCTGAAACAGAGTCTCCTACATTGCAGGCAGATTCTTTACCAACTGAGCTTTCAGAGAAGCCCAATCTACCAAATATACAGAAATAAAAATAGTGAATTAGGCAAAATGAGGTGACTGAGGAGTGTGTTGCTAACAAGGAACAAGATAAAATCCCAGAATAACTAAATGAAATGAAGATAAGCAATCTACCTGATAGAGTTCAAGATAATGATCATCAGTTCAGTTCAGTTCAGTCGCTCAGTCGTGTCCGACTCTTTGCGACCCCATGAATCGCAGCACGCCAGGCCTCCCTGTCCATCACCAACTCCTGGAGTTTACTCAAACTCATGTCTGTCGAGTCGGTGTTGCCCTCTAGCCATCTCATCCTCTGTTGTCCCCTTCTCCTCCTGCCTCCAATCCCTCCCAACATCAGGGTCTTTTCCAATGAGTCAACTCTTTGCATGAGGTGGCCAAAGTATTGGAGTTTCAGCTTCAGCATCAGTCCTTCCAATGAACACCCAGGACTGATCTCCTTGAGGATGGACTGGTTGGATCTCCCTGCAGTCCAAGGGACTCTCAAGAATCTTCTCCAACACCACAGTTCAAAAGCATCAATTTTTCGGCGCTCAGCTTTCTTCACAGTCCAACTTTCACATCCTTACATGACCACTGGAAAAACCATAGCCTTGACTAGATGGACCTTTGTTGGCAAAGTAATGTCTCTGCTTTTTAATATGCTGCTCAAAGAACCAAAGAACTCAAAGAAGAATGGATGAATACAGGGAGAAGTTAGTTTTTAACAAAGAGTTAAAAACATAAAGAGGAACCAGAGACGAAGAATATACTAATTGAAATTCAAAACATACTAAAAGGAATCAACAGTTAGACGATACAGAGGAATGGATCTGCAAACTGTTAAGACAGAGGAGTGGAAATCACTGAAGCTAACGATAAAAAATTAAAAAAAGTTTAAATGAGGACAATTTAAGAGACCCCTAAGACAACATGACAGAGGATGAGATATTTGGATGGCATCACCGACTCAATGGACATGAGTTTGAGTAAACTCCAGGAGTTGGTGATGGACAGGGAGGCCTGGCGTGCTGCAATCCATAGGATCACAAAGAGTAGGACACAACTGAGCGACTGAACTGAACTGAACTGAAGACAACATCAGACATACCAACATTGGCATTAAAGGAATCCCAGAAGAAGAAGAGAGAAAGGTGTAGAGAGCATATCTGAAGACATGATAAATGAAAACTTCCTTAACCTGGGAAAGGAAACAGATATTCAGGTCTAGGAAGCACAGAGTCCCAAACAGGATCAACCCAAAGAGGACCACACCAGGAAAAGATGTAACTAAAATGGCAAAAGTTAAAGATAAAGAGAGATTATTAAAAGCTGCAAGGGGAGAGCAGCAAGTTACGTACACGGGAACTCCCATTAGGCTATGCGCTGAGTTTTCACCCAAAACTCTGCAGGCCAGAAGGGAGAGGCATAACAGTTAAAGGAATGACAGGGGGAAATTTACAACCAAAAATATTCTACCCATCAAGGCTTTCATTCAGATTTTAAGGAGAAATCAAAATTTTCACAGGCAAACAAAAGCTAAAAGTGTTTAGCACCACAAAATCAGCTTTACAAGAAATGTTAAAGGAACTTCTCTAAGTAGAAAAGCCCACAACTAGAAATATTAAAATTATGAAAAGAAAATTCTCATTGCTAAAGGCAAATGTAAAACAAAGGTGGTAAATTAACCATGTACAAGATTAGAAGGAAGGTTAAAAGGTAAAAGTAGTAAAATCATCTATATCCCCAATAAGTAGGTAAGGAATACATGAAAATAAGGGATGTAGAACACTATGTCCAATCAACAAAGCTAAGCTCCTGTTGCCTCCTGCCTCTCCAGATGGCTCTCCAAGATTGACAGGTGGATCTGATTTAGGATCTTTTCAACCTACTGGCTCCGCCCTGAGTCTCAGAGTGTTAGATTTTGTGTGTGCCCTTGAATAGTGGAGTCTCAATTTCTTACCACCCTCTATTTCTCCTGAAAGGAAGTGGCTTTCTGAGCCAAATGTTCTGTGGGTTCTTCTTCCTGGTGTAGGACCCCCCAGGCTGGGGAAGTCCACTGCTGAACTTAGAACCCTCACTTCTTGGGGAGGACCTTTATAACTGTAATTATCCTCCCATCTGTGGGTTGCCCACTCCAGTTGTATACATTTTGACTATGCTGTGTCTTCACTCCTCCTACAAGTCTTTTTTTAATCTTTAGTTGTATAAGATCTTTTCTGCTAGTTTCCAGATCTTCCTCATCAATAACTCCTCTGTAAATAGGTGCAACTGTGATGTACCCTTGCCGGCAGGTGAGTTCAGGATCTTTCTCTTCTACCATCTTGGCCACTCCCCCACTATACTGTTTCATTCAATGGAGTCTTTTGATGAAAGAAATTCTTCATTTTAATGTAACCTAATTTTAAAATATATTTATTTATTTATCTGGCTGCACCAGGTCTTTAGTTGCAACATGCAAACTCTTAATCGTGGGATGTGGGATCTGGTTTCCTGACCAGGGATCGAACCTGAGCCCTCTGCATTGGGAACACAGAGTCTTAGCCACTGGACCACCAAGGAAATCCCTAATATCACCTAATTTTGAACTTTAAGATTAGTGTTGTTTTGGGAATTCCCTGGTTGTCCAGTGGTTAGGACTCAGTGGTTTCACTGCCATGGCCCAGGTTCAATCTCAGGGTCAGGAAACAGATCCCACAAACTGCAGGGCTGGCCAAAAAAAAAAAATGTTAGTGTTGTTTTTATACTCATTTAAAAGATCTTTAAAGATAATAGTATATCTTATTATGCTATGATCTGAAAATTTTTGTTTTATCTTCCATATTTAAAACTTAAATACACCTTGAAATGATTTTTCTATATGGTATGAAACAGAGGTGAAGATACCTTTTTTCATATTGCTGCCCTATTGCTTAATCACTAATATAGGAAAGACTATTCTTTCCAACATTACTCTGCACTATTACCTTTATCACTAATCAAGTGCTCACTAATCTGTTTCAGTTATCTGTATTCTGTTTTATTATAGCTCTGTGGTAAGCCTTGATAACCAGTAGTGTAGGTTCTCCAACATTTCTTTTTTCCCTTCAAGACCATGGTGATTATTCTTGACCCTTTACTTTTCCAACAATTTAAAAACTGGCTTGTCAATTTACAGAAAAAAAAAGAGTCTACCTAGAATTTTGCTTGTGATTACATTCAATCTATATATTCCTTAAGGCAGAAACAATATCTATACATTATTGAGTCTTCCATTACTTAAAATGATATGTCCCTCCATTTAATTTAGGCCTTCTTTAGATTATCTTAGTAATGTTTGATAGTTTTCTGTGTAGAATCTTGCATACTTTTATTTATTTATTTATTTTTTAATATTATTTTATTAGTTGGAGGCCAATCACTTCACAACATTTCAGTGGGTTTTGTCATACATTGACATGAATCAGCCATATAGTTACACGTATTCCCCATCCCGATCCCCCCTCCCACCTCCCTCTCCACCCGACTCCTCAGGGTCCTCCCAATGCACCAGGCCCGAGCACTTGACTCATGCATCCCACCTGGGCTGGTGGTCTGTTTCACCATAGATAATATACATGCTGTTCTTTCAAAACATCCCACCCTCACGTTCTCCCCCAGAGTTCAAAAGTCTGTTCTGTACTTCTGTGTCTCTTTTTCTGTTTTCTTGCATACTTTTAAATTAAATATTTTGCTAAGTATTTTCTTTTTCATCCTATTGTTTGTTACTAGAGTATAAAAAAAAATTGGCTACTTTATATTGGCCTTGAATCTAGCAACCCCAAAACCTTGCTAAATTCACTTGCTATTTCCAAATCTTTGAAAATTCTTTTAGATTTCCCATCTATACAGTCAGGTCATTTGTGCATAGAGATAGGGTATTTTTTTCCTTTAAAATATCTTTCAGTTCTTCTTTTCTTCCCTCAACCTGCATTGTTTAGGACTTCTTATTAAATGTTAAATAGAAATGATGATAATAGACATCTTTATCTTGTTCCTGATCTCAGAGGAATACTTTTCAACATTTCACCATTAAATATGTTTGTTGTACATTTTCTATGTTTACCTTTTATCAGATTAAGGAATTTCCTTTATACTCCTACTTAGATAAGAATATTATTTTAAGAAAACTATGAATGAATGTTGGAATTGGTCCTGATTTTTCTGCATCTTTTGAAATGCTTTTCCATTTTGTACATCATATGATACTATTTTTTTAGCGTGCGAATTACACTGAAAGTAAAAACAAAAGGTGGCTCAGACAGTAAAGAATCTCCCTGCCATGCAGAAGACCAGATTCCATCCCTGGGTTGGGAAGATTCCCTGAAGAAGGGAATGGCTACCCACTCCAATATTCTTGCCTGGAGAATTCTGTGGACAGAGGAGCCTGGCAGGCTACAGTTCATGGGGTTACAGAGTTAGACATGACTGAGCAACTAACACTTTCACTTTCAAATAAACTTTTATTTATGGTATAAACTCAGTTTGGTTGTGCTATTATCTTTATCTATCACTGAATTTAGTTTCTAATATTATATGTAGAATTTTGTTCATCTATATTAAATGCCCTTTTTTTCTTAATATTTCTTAAGGATTTATTAATAAGACCATGCTAGATTTAAAAAACAAGTTGAAAACTATTTCTCTTTTTCTATTCTTTGGAGGAATTGTTTCAAGTATTATTTCATCTTTAAGCGTTTGGAATAATTCACCGGTGAAGCCATTTAGACCTGGTTTTGGGGAGAGGTGAATAGGACAGAAAAGATGTCTTAATAGTACACTCAATATTTAAAATAAATATAGAACTATTTAAATTTTGTTTCTTTTATAGTCAGTTTTAGCAACTTGTGTTTTTTAAGGAATTTGTCAATTTCCTCCAAATTTCAAATTCATTGGCATAGAGTTATTCATAATAACTTCTTATTCTCTTTTTTTTTTTTTTAATTCTCTTTTTAATGATTGCAGGAGCTTTATTCATTCCTGAGACTGGTATTTTCTCTCTTTTTATTACTTACTAGAATCTATCAGTTTAATTAATTGTTACAGATTACCAGCTTTTGGCTTTGTAATTTTTCTCTATTGTTTATAGTGTCATTAATTTCTGTTTTATTATTTTCTTCCTTCAACTTTGAGTTTGATATTCTGTTCTAGCTTTTTTATATGAAATTTTAGATAATTAATTTCAGCCACTTCCCCCTTAATATATATGTTAAATAACATAATATAACATAATATATATGTTAATTTATTTTTATTATTTATTTATATTATTTAATTTATTTATATAACATAATTTAACATAATATATATGTTAAATTTCACTCTAAACACTGCTTTAGCTACATCCCATGAGTTTCAATCTACCATGTCATTTTTACTATTATTTAGTTCAAAATATTTTCTAATTTCTGTTTTAATTTCTACTTTGGCTTATAGGTCATTTACGAGTATGCATTTAATTTCCAAAGATTTGGGGGGTTTGTAGTGATTTTTGTCATTATACTGTATTTTATTATAATGTTCTTTAAAGTGTAATTAATGGGACCTTAGGAAATCTAATGTTTATTATGGTGATTGTTTTGCTTAGATCGTGGAGTCAACCCAAGGAGGGAGATGAGAAAGAGGACTTGGTGGTTTGATCAGTTTGGAAAGGGTTGGCTCTCTGCGATCTCTCTAGAACCTCTCTGATCCTGTAACTTGAAGGTGTATATATTGTTGGAGCAGCAATAGCCTTTCCATAGCACTAACAGCCCATCAGATCTGACCTCTTGAGACTGAGTAACAACCCTTGGATTCTTGGACTTACCGTGACATGTGGACCCAGAAAATGAAAGACATTCTCAAAATAAGCAGGATAGATGTTTGGCGTCATATTACTACTAAAAATATGTGACCTTAAGTTAATTCTCCAAGCTGGAAAAACAGGATATAACATTTTTCATTTGATATCATATTTCACTTGATGTTTAGGAGACATGAATATAACTTAGTCTCCCTGCTGTGTTAATAATATCCACAGTTGATATTTACTCAGCACTTTTACTGCAGCTCAGGCACTTTTCTAAGCATTTTGCCTCTATTAATTCAATTAGTCCTCATACCTGTTTTCCACATTTTCAGATGAAGAAACTAAGGCACTGTGATATTGAGTGATTTGTCCAAGGTCATTCGACTGCTGGTGGAATCTGGATTTAAATTCAGGATGCCTGGCACTAGAGCTGATGCTCCTAACCATTGTCCATACTAATAACAAGTGCTTACTTGGAATTTTCTAGGTTGCATTCACATTTTAAGTGCTCAGTATATATAAATTTATTTAATCTTTATAATAACCCTATAAGGTAGGTTAGGTTCTCTTGGTGACTCAACAGTAAAGAAGCCACCTGCAATGCAGGAAAAGGGGTCAGGAAGATCCCCTGGAGAATGAAATGGCAACCCATTCCAGTATTCCGGCCTGGGAAATCCCATGGACAGAGGAGCCTGGCGGGCTACAGTCAATGGGGTTGCAAAAGAGTCAGAAAGACTTAGCAACTAAACAGCAAGGTAGGTAGTTTTATACCATTCCATCTTATAGATAAGCACGTGAAAGCTCAGTAACTTACTTAAGGTGACAGAGCTAGTGAGTGGCAGAGACGAGATTCAAACATGGGCAGTTTGACTGGAGAGTCTTTGTCTTCACTGTTACACATTACTGCCTCTCGAATCATATTGACTTATCAAAGACATCAGTTCATGTTGTATTATATTATCAAATTAACATTGACCCAGACTTGATAATCACATCAGTAATGATAAAGCATTTATTTCTGAATGGATGCTTTTCTCATAAATAAAGTTCTTCCCAATTTTAAAAAATTAAAAACAATTTATAAGCTTAATAGAAATAACCTACAAAATACAGTGTTTATGACAAATATGATTATACAAAAATACACATTATAATCTTAGCTTGAATTCTATGAAAAAAAGAAATGACTCATAGATAAGATCAACTGAGGGAAAGAAATCTTCAGTTTGCCTTAAGTTATGCACACAGGTTATTTTTTTCATGGTTGCCACCTGAATTATTAAAGTTTAAAAGTTAAACTTTAATGTTAAACCACTCAGACTTCATAAATATGCTGTAGTGACAAGGCTTATTCGGTGTTAAGTTCCACATGAAGGGGAAAGGGTCCATTTTCATCCAAAGGTCATCTGTCTAATATCCAGGTAACTTAATGACCGCAGAGCTAAACAATCCACTTCCTACACATCACATTTTTTTAACTGCACAATATATTATACAGTAATTGAAGTCCTTAACTTGCTTTTAAATGTTAGCGTGCCACAATTTTAGGAATAGAGCTTTCAACCCTTTATCCGGTCATATTTGACTAAAGTAATAATAGTTTTCTACTAACTTTTCACTTTTGATCTTTGGTGTATGTTCACTACACTCATCTGTTAACCACAAAGGACGTGCTTCCCCAAAGCAAGAATTAATACTGATTCAAACTGATTTTATGGAAAAGAAATTCCAGAGAGTAATTTGACATCAGAGTATTCATTGAATACAAGAATGACAATTTCTTTCAAATGGCTGGATGGATGGTCTTTTAGATGTCCAGTTTTACCTGCACATCAGTAGAACTTCTTAAGCATAAGGCACTCTTGTTTTTAACAGCATCTGAACATTTGCGCTAATGGAAGCATTGATCCCGTATTCTGGAATTAGTTGGAAAACGACAGTCTGAATAAAAAGGACCCCTGTGACATATTGAGTTTAAGCAATGAATGTACTCCAGGCTCAGAGAAGGGAATGGCAGTCCACTCCAGCACTCTTGCCTAGAAAATCCCATGGACGGAGGAGCCTGGTAGGCTGCAGTCCACGGGGTCGCTAAGAGTCGGACACGACTGAGAGACTTCACTTTCACTTTTCACTTTCATGCATCAGAGAAGGAAATGGCAACCCACTCCAGTGTTCTTGCCTGGAGAATCCCAGGGACAGCGGAGCCTGGTGGGCTGCCGTCTATGGGGTCGCACAGAGTCGGACACGACTGAAGCGACTTAGCAGCAGCAGCAGCACTCCAGGCTATAAAGCACGAATACAATACAATCACTACATAAGGCAAATAAGTGGAAATATTCCATATGGCTTCCTAGGCAGAAAAGAAAGTTACCACTTCTAAAGAATTCTTCTCAGTATGTCACAAAATGAAAATCAAAGCAAACTGCTACAATTTGGGAAATAAAAAACAGAATGTAAAAAAGGGGAAAAAAGAAAAAGAAAATAACACACTTTGAAAATTGGTGCCATGGCAACTCCTAATAGCCAGGGTGCTTCAAGACAAAAAACTCATTAAATTATTGTTATGGACCAGATGATTGTGTTCCCAACACCCCACCCACCCCTACCACATACACACATACACACACGCACACACATTTTATATGTTGAAGCCTTAATTCCCAAGGCTTCATGATGATACTTGGTGCTAGGACTTTAAGAGATGATTAGGGTTAGATGTGGTCATGGCGGTAGAGCCCTGGTCTGACAGGCCCTTATAGAAAGAGATACAAGAGAGCAAGTGTTTCCACCCTTCTCACTCCATATTTCTCTCTCTGTCTGTCTCTCTCTCTGACACACAATGAAAAGTTGTTGGCTACAGGCCGAGAAGAAAACTGTCACCAAAAACCTATAATGGCCAGCACCTTGATCTTGGAATTACAAGCTTCCAAAACTGTGAGAATATTAATTTCTGCTCTTTAAGCCATCCAGTCTATGGTCTTTGTCAACATAGCTTGGGCTAATACATTTGTTAAAAAACTACCTTTACTTTGTTGCAGTCAATGCAAAGTAAATCTGCTATGTCTCAGAAAGTGTGATTCCTTATTTATACCGAAAGTGAGCCTGCTTTTTTCTCAATTGGTTGCAGATTCTAAAAATAGGAATAAATTATATCTTAATATTCCTGTTTATAACAATCTAATATTCACTGACCTCTAAAATATGCCAACAAAAATAAATCCTTAGAAACTCAGTAAATCTCAAATAGTTACAACAAGATGCCAAACAAAACCCTTTGTTCCTGTAGTTCTGAATTATGTTCCAGCTCTGAAATCTTGATGTTAAGTATTTAAAGTTTAATTTTTGATAATTTTAAGAGTGAATTTTCTTCACTCAGCATGTAACATCTGAACATTTTCATGGAAGTAAACTGTAAGAATTAAGAATTACAGTAATTTTTCCTCATTTTGTGTTTAGGATCATTTTAAGTAACAGGATAGCTTTACATTATCCTGAAACACTGGAATATTTCTTATTCTGGAACTTCCATCTTAAGACAGCTCATTATAAAAACATCAGTGTCTGTGGAGTGCATTAAAGAATCATTGTCATCAGGCTGCTGTCCTGATCCATTTTATCCCTTTATCTGAGGTATATAATTACACAGCAGCACTGAAGCTATAGAAAATAGAATGTTTCCCACTGCCGAGGCAGTACAGCCAAGAAAAGAGTCCTTCTCAGCACAGACAGGGTCAGTGACAAGCAAAGAATAAATTCACACATGTGCCTAATTTCATTCATAAGAGATATGTCTTTTATAATCCAGATTACCTGAAGTTAAAGACCAAGGTTTTTTGTTTTTATTTTCAATATTTTGATATTGGAAGGACTGATGTTGAAGATGAAACTCCAATACTTTGGCCATCTGATGCGAAGAGCTGACTCATTGGAAAAGACCCTGATGCTGGAAAAGATTGAGGGCAGGAGGAGAAGGGGATGACAGAGGATGAGATGGTTGGATGGCATCACCGACTCAATGGACATGGGTTTGGGTGGACTCTGGGAGTTGGTGACGGACAGGGAGGCCTGGCGTGCTGCAGTTCATGGGGTCGCAAAGAGTCAGACACGACTGAGCGACTGAATTGAACTGATTAGGATGAGGGCTTGTTGCCAGTGGAGCCAGCCCTGTAATTAGAGCTTTGGAACTGAACAGTCCCACCTCTCCCCCTCCCACCATCCCCAGGAGAGGAGAGGCACTAGAGATAGAGTTTAATCACCAGTAGTCAATGATTTCATCAGTCACATCTAAGCAGTGAAGTCTCCATTCAAACTCAGAAGGAAGGGGTCCAGGGAGCTTCCCAGCTGATGAACACATGGAGATGCTGGTAGAGTGGCTCCCCATGCCTTGCCCTGTGTGTCTCTTCCCCCTGGCTCCTCCTAAGTTATATCCTTCTGTGTAAACTGGGGATCTAGTAGGTGAAATTCTTCTCTGAGTTTGTGAGCCTCTCTAGCAAAACTACAGCAGATGATTGGATGGCCTCACCAACTCAGTGGACATGAGTTTGAGCAAGCTCCAGGAGATGGTCAAGGACAGGGAAGCCTGACGTGCTACAGTCCATGGGGTCTAAGAGTCGGACACGACTGAGTGACTGAACAACAGCTAGCAAAATTCATCAAACCCTAAGGAGTGGTTGTGCAAACCTCTGGTTTATAGCAAGTCCGTCAGGAAGATATAGGTAATACTTGGACTTGGGAATGGAGTCTGAAGTCCAAGGAAGGGATCACTGGAAGCTCCAATCTAGTTAGTTGGTCAGAAGCATGGGTAACAGCCTGGGTTTGCAACTCGTGTCTGAAGTGTGCGTATATGTGTGTGTAGGGAGGTGGTAATCTTGTAAGACTGAACCCTTAACCTGTGGAATCTGATGCTCTCTCTCAATAGATGGTGACAGAATCAAGTTAAATTATTGGACACACCCTTCTGATGTCCAAGAATTGTCTGTTGATGTAGGGAATTTACCTGCCTCACCACTACATCAGGTGTTAGAACACCCAAAAAAGGAAGACAAAGTAATTACAATAAAGTGAAATGGAATATGACATAAATACAGAAATAACTGGAAGTTACAGAAGGAACCTTAAATAACTGGAAGCTATCTAAGCATAGAAGTAACATGATAATATCTCCAAATTTTAAAGCACATTTCTCTCATTGCAGATGAGAAACGAATCAAAAATGGGAGAGAGCCATTTAGAAAGTTGGTGGCTGTCATCCCAGTAGGAGATAGATAATGAGAGATAAGGGAATGGAGAAAGAGGCAAATTCAAGACATACCTTTGAGGTAGAATAAGTACCTCCTGGGTTTATTTCTTGACTTTAGAAGATTAAGAAGACAATAGGAAAGAAATGTCTAGATTCTGGATTGAGCGACTGGGTTAATGGTGACATCATTTAATGAGATAGGAAATGCTGGAAGAATAGGTTTGGGGATAAGGTTTTAAGTATGCTGAGTCAGTTTTCAACAAGTTCAGTTTTGGTCGTTATGACTGTGTTAGATGCAAAATAAGGCATAATGTCTGAACTTGAGGGTCCATAGTACAAGAGAAAAACAATTAGCATGTTATTGTATTCAGCATAATAAAAGACACAAAATGTTGAAATAGGATATGTGAGGTTATGAATAAACTCTAAAACTCAGTGACTTAACCAAGAATTTATTACTCAATCATGTGAACTCTAATACAGTTTCAGAGGACTTTCCAGAGCACACCTATCCCATCCCCAACATGTGGTATGTTTAGGCCATTTTCATCTTGTGGTTCTGCCATCTCATCACAAGACCTTCCTAGTTAACTGACAGAAGAGAGCTTTGGAAGGTCATGTACCAGCTCTTAAGTGTTTCAGACCAGAAGTGGCACATGTTGCTTCCACTCATGACTCTTGGACCAGAAGAAGTCACATGGCCCCACCTCATTAGAAAGGAGCTGGAAAATGTAGTGCATCAACAGACTACTACTCAGTGAGGAGCAAGAGTTTGGAATGAGAATGATTCAATCACTAGCTGAGAGAGTTGAGAAATCCTTCACAGGGAGGTCACGTTTATTCTGGAAATTGAAGGAAGTCTTGGCATCGGCCGTGTGATGAGTACAGAGGAAGGGATTTGCAGGTTAAGGAAACATCATGTGTGTGAATGAACTCAAGGTGTTAACAGAAGTCTGGAGAATGCAAGAAGACACTTGTAGTCAGAGTCCAGGGTTTCAGGGAAGTAGAAGATAAGGTGATGATAAAGATTGGGGAGGGCATGAGTATCATACTAAGGAGGTTGTATTCTGATCTGTGGGCAAGAGTGAGTCACTGGTGGTCCTTAGGTAAATAAATCCCTGTATTAGATCAGTGAGGAAAAACGACTAGAGAGAGGAGAGACTGGAGGCAGGAATACCATGTAGGAGACTGTCATAGACTTCACAAAACAGACGAAGAGAGAAATCTACTTAGTAAACACAACAGGCAGGACTTGGAAAACCTCTGCCACGGGAGGGTGAGGTAGAAGGGATGGCGAAGCTGTGAACAGAGATTGAGAAAACAGTCATTGGAACAGATATAACAGTCAAAGTAAACCTTTCTTACAGTTAGAGATTTGAGATTCGATGAGCATCCTTTGATGAAGTTTGTTTTTTTTTTTTTTTAACCAAGAACTGTTCTATAACTATGTTGTTAATAATATTTTTCTTAAAAAAAAGTTTTGTCTACAGAAACACTGAAGGAATAGGCTTTGTTATTAGCTAAAACCACCCTTCTTATTTGAGTCTTAGCCCAGTTTCTATCGCCTACTAGATCCCGATGTGCTTGGACATGGAAGCATCTGGACCAACCACATTTCCTTATTTAAGCCAAAACAAGTTAACTCATCTGTGGCTTATCTCATATCCGCCCTGTAGATCTCATGGGAGGATATAGCCCTGATTATTAAAATAATGTGTAGAAAACAAAAATAGCATGGAAAGGAGTTTCAGAACATGATTTTTATAGTTGCTTTTCAAAATAACTTACTCATATAAAGTTAATATAAGTTAATGTTTTGTAATGAAATATTGCTTGGTTTTGATAAAGTATCTTTGCTGTTCTTGGTTTTGCTTTTTTTTTAATGTGCATTCACTTAACTTGGGGGGAAACCTTTTTTGGTAATAAAAAGAGAAACACTCAAATGCTGTTTTTTCCTCTGTAACTTGTGGTAAGCCACTTGACCTTTTGACAATTAAGCCCTTGATTGTGATACAGGGTAATAATGCTCAACTCTCCTTATAAGAATATTTTCAAAACTTATTTCATCAAAGGTGTTAAAATACTGTTGTGCCCTTAGGTGACATGTATTGGTAACTACTAAGTATGAATAATTACTGCTGCTTATTTGGAATATAATAATTTATTTAATCCTGATATTTAGCAATCTTCTATTATATATTAAGTGCTAAGGATAAAAAGATAAATAATATGTGTCCCCGACTTTCAAGGGATTCTTCATTTTAGCAGAGCAGATAAATCATAAGATAAAAGAATCAATCAACACAGATAAGCACAATTTCAACCGAATCACGAGAGGGAAAAAAAGAGTGAAAGAGAAAAAAAATCAACAGAAAAATTACCTGAACTAATTTTTCTAAGAAACTTCATATATCTTGACTGACTCTTTCTGTTTTTTTTTTTATTAGCTCTCTTTTTTAACTAATAATAAGTTATAGTTTTCAAAGCTTCCCCTTGATGGCAAGTTATTTGAAGCAACTTGTATTTTTCAACTTAATGTCTTATTTATCACAAAGAAGTGGTGAAGAGTGCTAGCCCTGGATGTAGAACTGCTTAATTTAATTACTGGTATGTGACTTTGAGCAAGTTTCTAAGACAGTTAACACCTCAGCTTCTTCATCTATAAAATGGGGGAATGATAGCAAAACTTCATAGAGCAATTGAGGACTGAACAAGTTATCCATGCAAAGAAACTGAAAAAAAAGTTAAAAAAGAAACTGAAAGTAGTTGGCACCTGTTAAGCATTCAGTAAGCGCTACTATGATTATTAGCCACACCTCCTAGTACAATGTTTTGCATACAGTAGGTACGTGCTGTTTGGATTAAATTAGCAGACACTCAAGTGTAATCCAGAATCAGGTAAAAGGATCCATTCAACTGCCACTGTTCTTAATAAAGACAAATATAAAGCCTGGAAAGATTTCATCTCATGAAGAACTGAAGAAAGAGATTTTAAAAAATAAAACTAAGGGAGGAACTTGAAAAGCATTCTGCAGAACTTAGGAAGTGAACAGTGTCTTTAACATGTCATGGGAGGGACTTCCCAGTGGTTAAAACTCTATACTTCCACTGCAGGGGGTACAGGTTCAATCTCTGGCTGGGGAACCAAGATCCTGCATGCCGTGCGGTGCATGTCAGCAGAGCAAGGACAAGGCCAGTCTTCCAGCTCTGACACCTACCTGATATCTCGCACATAGCAGATACGCTATAAATATTCGTTAACTAACAACTCAATGAGGGTTTGGGGGTAAAATATAATTCTGAAATTATCTAGCATTACTCAGAAGAAAATTTCCATTTTTGATCTCTTCCACAAAATGCAAGAAGAACTATTTTTTTTTTTATGAAACAGTATCAGAAAGTTATAATGAGAAAAAAAATGGGACATTGCTAGTCCAAGCACCGGTGATAAAACACTTGTTGCCACCTGTGATGACTTTAAAGGCTGTGTCTACTGAAGGCAAGGCCTTAGCAAATGTCTTACCTACTGCAGTAGATCTTAAGCCTGTGTGGGGTAGGAGTGGAGGGTACACAGAGTCAAAAACTGTCAGGCTGCTTCTAAGTGTTCATTTATATTGTCCAAACCCTGGACAATGAATATGTGTGGTAATGAATTCTAAGGATGTTAGATCAGGAGGCAGGAACATAATTTTAGATTGGGCTGAATTTATCACTTGGCATGTATCCATGAGAGATGCTGGATTCAGTGAGCTAATTCAAGCAGCTGAGAATAGTTCTAATTGTTGGCTTTGATTTAATGGTATTCTATGCTGAGTTAAGCTGAGATAACAACAACAAAAAAAGATAAAAAGAAAAAAAAAGCTGAGATAACAGAAATTCCTTGGTATTATATGAAACAGTGATTCTCAGCCCAGTTTGACCTAATGCCCCCTTTTTATAATAATTTTTTGTAATACCCCCTTTGTTCTGAAATGAAATCCATAGTTAATATAATCTACTTATACATATTAGTTTCTTAAATCAATATAGTATTCTAACTGCAGCATAAAGAAGGAAAGGGAAGGTATTACTATTTCAGTGCGTAAATGCTTAAACACAACTCTACCAGGAGACACAGCAGCAAAGTAGTCAGTCATATGTCTACATCTATATGTGGAATCACCTGGAGTACAAGAGCTACAAATACAGGTTGACATAGATGTGTTATTTTGAAGACAAAAGATAATAGGCAGTCTTGTGATTAGTGACATAATTTTTCCAAAATAATGAAACAGGTAATGGTGAAGTTCTGAACAAAACAATATAGCTATAGCTTCGTTTACATGATTCTTGCTTTCCAGAAAATTTAGTGTATAATAAAACCTCATACACGAAAAAAAATCACAAACATGCCTGGATAGTTTTTGAATGGCTTTCACGTGAAGGTCAACTTTTTAAAATGTACTGTAGTGACTGTATTTGACAGAATTACCCAGTAAAACCCAAGATTCTGGACTCCTGATCAATTAGCCTGAAAGTCAACATTTTTTAAACTTTTTATTTTATATTGGCACATAGTTGATTAAATATCAACTATTTTGTGTTAATTTGTATTAACAATTAATTATTGTGTTAGTTTCAAATGTACAGCAAAGTGATTTAGTTACACATATATCTATTCTTTTTCAAATTCTTTTCCCAGTTAAGCCGTTATATAGTATTGAACAGAGTTCCCTGTGCTATACAGTAGGTCCTTATTGGTTACTTATTTTAAATATACCAGTGTGTAGATGGACATACTGAAAGTCAGCATTTAGATTTAAATGGTACTACCTGCTTCTCCCTCTATTTCCACTGCTGAGATCAAAAAAAGAAAGTATCAGCATTTAATGATCATATATTATGTGGAAGCACCTATGTAATGCTTTACAGCTATTCCCTCAGATCCCCCAAAACAGCCCAATAAAGTAGGTGCTTTTATTATTACCCTTGGATGAAAGAAATGAATAAATGAAGCTCCTGGATTTTTCCCAAAGACCCTGTGTCATTTACTGAGGTAATTACACTGGGGAAAGAAATATACTCTTCATGGATTATTGGACTAAGCTCTGAGCTGCTGTGAATCCCTGGGAACCAAGAACTTTACTGTGGTCACTCAGTTGAGTTTGGCTTATATAGGTCACGTCATAAATGCCGTTGGGCTCGAGTCCATCTTACAGTGGGTCCTGATATTTACGAGCCCACCTTCTGGTTTCTTCTACTATTCCACAGTATATAATTGGAATAGTGTACTCAGTGGTTGGTAGAATTCTAGTATTGGTTCCCAATCCAAGAAATAAAGTCTGTTACAACGGATAAAGGTCAAGTAGGGGATTCTCTGGTGGTCCAGCAGTTAAGATTCAGCGCTTTCACTGCTGTGGCCTAGGTTTGATCCCTGGTCAGGGAATTAAGATCCTGCAAATGGCCAAAAAAAAAAAAAAAAAAAGAAAGAAGAAGAAGAAAGAAAGGAAAGAAAAGGCCAAGAAGAACAGCCTTCCCAATCAAAACAGCAAACCAAAAGCAATACTAAGTTTCTGGGAGAATCATAGAAGTCAGTGCTTGAAAGGGTTTAAAAGACTTGAAACAAACAAGAATACTAGTCCTCATCTTATCTGCATTGAACTTGACATTCACCTGTGCAGGAGACAAATAGGTTCTGGCATCATAAGCTTAATTAGGAAGAGTATACAGCTGCACCTTTGATCTCTTTACTGAATCAAATCAACAAAATGCCACATCTTGTATGCAGCTATTGATGTGATAAGTGCATTTTTTTTCTGTCTTAAGCTGAAGCACTTTGCTTTCACTAAGGTGGATAGCAGGACACCTTCACTGTCTTGGTAAGCAGATGTCATGTGTGCCAAAGGATGGAAGATAAGTCCCACAAAAGCGCATGGTCCTGCCTCCTCAGTAAAGTTTCTGAGATTCTAGTTGTTTAGTCACATGAGGATATTCTTTCCAAAAAGAAATATACAATGATGCATCTTGCAATTCTGCTTTGAGAAAAAGGCACAACACTTGGTGGAATGGCTTTTGTTAATATGTAACACAGTTGGGTGTACATCTCTGACCTCTCTTAAGTAACCTATAAACACACTGACATTGAATAGATCTAGAGGAAGAGAAGGATGTCAGCTGCTCCAGGCTTCAGTGCAAGTATCTGATCCTTCACATACAGAAAATACAATGGCAATTGACTTTACCCGTGGACTATCTTGGAATTCTGTGCAGAAACCTGCGGCAGGCCTAACAAGAGAATCATTATCGAAGCTCCTTTGAATTTTATCACCCAGTCCTTCTCTCTTCAGCAAATAGCTGCTCTCCTTTTCTTCTATGTATCTCTTAATAAATCTCAAAATTGGGTCCTGATAAAGATGAAACACATTAAATGATTAATTACCCTGGTTACTCATCACAAACCGGGTGTTTTCTTTTCAATCCATCACAGTGAAAAGTTGGACATGACCAGCACACTCCATCATTAAATGGAAGCAGTGACTGAATTTGGTCTGAAGCAGGCCCTTGAAGGACAGGTGAGTTGTGTGAACAGGTGGCTCATTCTTTATCAGTTTTGCTACACACTGACTCTCTCTGAACCACACATATGGCCTTGTGGAAATCCACTATCATCGGTTAACTGAGGAAGAATACTTCAAGCCTGATCTGCAGATGATTTTTGAGGTATATACTGGTACCAGCAAGAAGCAGACTGTCATAGCATTAGAACTTCAAGTTGGGGGCTGGAATTGGGGGGTGAATTGGATAAAAGTGGTCAAAATGTACAAAACTTCAATTAATAAGATAACAGTACTAGGAATGTAAATGTATGATATGATGACTACAGTTTATATTGCTCTGTGGTATGTTTGAAAGATGCTAAGAGAACAAATCCTAAAAGTTCTCGTCACTAAGAAGAAACATTTTTCTCTTTTTTGTATCTGAATAGGATTGTGGATGTTAACTAAATTTATTTTGGTAATCATTTCATCATATATGTGAGTCAAGTTATTATGTTGTAGACCTTAAACTCATACATGGCTGTATGTCAATTATATCTCAATAAAACTGAAAAGATAGAAAAGAAATTTTGAAATAACATACTGTTAAGCAGAACAAATAATAATAACAGATTCATAAATTCACCAAAACAAACAATAACAAAAAAAAAAGACTTAGAACTTTACATAAGGGGCCTGGAAAAATAATTCCCCTCCTAGAGGGAAGAGCTTTAAACAGCAATATGGGTTATCTGCTTTGCCTGGAAGGATGGGTGGCCAAAGGTTAAAATCAACAGTGATTTATGGTGTTATGCAATAGTTTAGATTGATGATCAGGGACTGGACAGAACTCCAATTAGGATAATAACTGGAACTCCAATTAGAACCCCAACTGATAACAAGGAGATTTTGGTTAGGCTACATACATGAAATGATCCTCCAACTCTCCACCCCACCCCACATTAGAAAAAGCTTATCAAAATGGAGTTCTTCTTATCAAAGCTGATTTAGTTATTGCTACTGTTGAGTGACTGTAAAAGTTAGATCACACGTTAGGCTGAAAATACAGAAGCTTAAACAAGTCAAAGTAATAGGAATAAGATGTATTTACCTTTCCTATAGAAGCCCTGGCAGGTGATCCAGGCTATTATGTCAACTTAACATTTTAGGGGGTTCATATTCTTTCCTGCTTGCTTTTTGCTTTTCCTCTGCTGTTTCATATAGGGTGTGTCAGTAGTGGTGAGCCCACATGTCACATGTTCTCAGAAGAGGATTGTGACTGAACTAGAGTAGAAAAGAGCATCACTCAGAGGTGAATGCTGTGACTGAGAAGATTCGGGGTCTCTTTTTAGAACGATGGTAAGGATGCTCTCATTTGTACAAAGTTTACTTGCATTTTATTGAGTGAAAATAGGTGGTTGTTGGAAGCTTAAGGATGAGAAGAAGGGTGTGTATCAATGAATTTTGGGTAGCCAAGAGGACTTGCACACATACTGTAGAATGGTTTGCACAACACCTATTTCACCCTTGTCCCAGAATACCTTTCTGAAATGCAGAGACTGGAAAACTGAAAGATATTTATTCCAGAATTTATTAGATTTTAAAAATAAATTCTTTTTGAGTGTGCCGGGTCCTAGTTGCTGCATGTAAGATTTTTAGCTGTGGCACGTGAACTCTGAGTTGGGATCTAGTTTCCTGACCAGCGATGGAACCTGGGCCTCCTGCATTGAGAGCATGGAGACTTACCACTGAACCACCAGGAAAGACCCTTATTCCAGATTTACATTTAAGTTGCAGCTAAATTTCCATATTCAGATTATTTGGGTTGGGCCAAGCCGAAACAAAGAATTTGATTTGAAACTGAATTATATGAGGGTAGAAATTGATACAGATGGTGGAGAAGAGCTGGCAGCTATGGCTTCCTGCTTCCCAGGGATCTTCCCATTTTAACAGGAGGCTTTTAGATTCAGCAGCTTTGGATGTGGCAGAGGTGACCTGTTTCTGGTGCCAGCCATTGTGGAAGCAGCTTCCTGATCCAGCAGCTTCCCGATTATGGCAGAGTCAGCCACTACCTATTTCTATATATTACTTTGGGAGAAGTCCTGGAAGTTCAGACCAGAGGTTCTTCCTTTAGCCCTTTCAATGATTTTACAAGTCAAATAAACTTTTTGGGACTTAAACTAGCTAGAGTTTATGCTCCAGACTGTTAATAATCTACAACAATACGCATGGGACCTAGAGAACAGGAGGTCTGTTACAGGAGGATGATAAAGAAATGTTCCATCTTAAAGCTGTATACCAGGCCTGGAGGGCAATCAGTTCATGTTAGATTCAGGAGGACTTTGGGAAAAAGTATCCAGCAAAATAAAAATGGAAATCATAGATTATCTGATGTGATTAGGCATTTGGAAAAATTATTGCTAAGTGTGTTGGAAAAATAAATGGTAGGAGCATTTGAAAAAAAATTAAAGCTAGGTACAGAAAAAACACAAGCAAATAAAAAAGGAGTCAATTATTAATTGCAGGAAAACTAGAAAGGTGTACAGAAAAAACGCATGCTTAAAGGACATTATTTGGCTCAATAGTGAATAATATTTACAGAATCAGAAAAATATATACATTGGCTGTTGCTTTAGCAAATTTCTTTAAGAATGGAAGAAAGGAAGTACAGAGGTAACTCTTCAACTACTGTAATAAGTAATCTATAGAGTCTGTCTAAAATTGATAAGTTAGTAGGTATAATTATAAAAAAGAAGGAGATAAACAGCAGAAGACACAGCTAACAGAATTGAAAATGGCTGCCCCTAGGGAGTTATATTTGGTGGCAGAAAGAGGAAAGACTAGTATTTCTTTGTTTAAGCCTTTAGTACTACTTGATAATTTATCTGTTTGTATATATTACTTTGATGAAAAAAATTTAAATTAAAAAGAGAATACAGGAACTAAATATTCCACTCAGGAAATTAGAGAAACTTCCCTGGTGATCCAGTGGTTAAGAATTCACCTCCCCATGAGCGGGATGTGGGTTCAATCCCTGGTCAGAGCACTAAGACCCCACATGCTCTGGGGCAACTAAGCCCATGCACTGCAGTGAAGAGTCTGTGCAGCCAAAATAAATAGAAATAAATGAAGATGCTTAAGAAAAATGTTAAAGGAAAATATAACAAAAAATATTCCAATAAAGAAAGAAATAACTAGAAGAACAAAGAAGTGAACTGATAACTAAGAACCAAACCAAATATAAAATGTAATCTTAATTGAGAAAAATAATCTCAATCTTTATTGAAAATATCAATAAAACAAAAACCATTGGTAAGACTAACCAAGAAAAAATTAGTAGAAATCATTGAACACCATTAAAAGCAAGAAAGGGACTCAAATGCACATAGTGAGATTAGTCATTCTTAGATTATGTTAATTATTATGCAAAATTAATTTGACAAGCTATTTGACATGAACAATTTTCTAGGAAAGCATAACATAAATACTACTTCTGACTCAAGAAGGGATAATAACAATGAATACATTAAAACATTAGAAGAAATTAGAATCTGTTAAAGAACCATTCTAAAATAATTAACCAGTTTTCTACAATTTCTTCATGTAGCTTCAATAATTTTTACATTATAGAAACTATTTAGAAACATGTTTAATAGGCTTCCCTAGTGGTCCAGCAGTTGAGACTCCGAACTCCCAAAGCAGGGAATCAGGGTTTGATCCCCGGTCAGGGAACTAGATCCTGCATGCTCCAACTAAGACCCAGAACAGCCAAATAAATAAGTAAAATAAAAATAAATAAATGGTGTTTTAAATAAGAAAAGAAACATGTGGTTAAGAAAATCTTTCCAGCCCATTCTATGAATCAGACATAACCATGGTTTTAGCTCTAAAATACAGTTACTAGCACACTACCCCCCCCAAATTACACATAGTCTTGCTAATGAACAAAGATGCAAAAATGCTAAGTACTAGAAAGTTACTGTGTGGATCACTACAAACTGTGGAAAATTCTTAAAGAGATAGGAATACCAGACCACCCAACTTGCCTCTTGAGAAATCTGTATGCAGGTCAGGAATCAACAGTTAGAACTGGGCTTGGAACAACAGACTGGTTCCAAATCGGGAAAGGAGTACGTCAAGGCTGTATATTGTCACCCTGCTTACTTAACTTATATGCAGAGTACATCATGAGAAACCCTGGGCTGGATGAAGCACAAGCTGGAATCAATATTGCCAGGAGAAATATCAATAACCTCAGATATGTATATGACACCACCCTTATGGCAGAAAGCGAAGAACAAAAGAACCTCTTGATGGAAGTGAAAGAGGAGAGGGAAAAAGTTGGCTTAAAGCTTAACGTTCAGAAAACTAAGATCATGGCATCCGGTCCCATCACTTCATGGCAAATAGATGGGGAAACAGTGGAAACAGTGAGAGACTCTATTTTGGGGGGCTCCAAAATCACTGCAGATGATGATTGCAGCCATGAAATTAAAAGACGCTTGCTCCTTAGAAGAAAAATTATGATCAACCTAGACAGCATATTAAAAAGCAGAGACATTACTTTGCCAACAAAGGTCCCTCTAGTCAAGGCTATGGTTTTTCCAGTAGTCATGTGTGGATGTGAGAGTTAAACCATAAAGAAAGCTGAGCGCCAAAGAATTGATGCTTTTGAACTGTGGTGTTGGCGAAGACTCTTGTGAGTCCCTTGGACTGCAAGGAGATCCAACCAGTCCATTCTAAAGGAAATCAGCCCTGAATATTCATTGGAAGGACTGCTGTTGAAGCTGAAACTCAATTCTTTGGCCACCTGATGTGAAGATCTGACTCATTGGAAAAGACCCTGATACTGGGAAAGATTGAAGGCGGAGGAGAAGGGACAATAGAGGATGAGCTGATTGGATGGCATCACCGACTTGATGGACATGAGTTTGAGTAAACTCTGGGAGCTGGTGATGGACAGAGAGGCCTGGCATGCTGTAGTCCATGGGGTTGCAAAGAGACATAACTGAGTGACTGAACTGAACTGAGAAAGGTAGCTCTTACAGTTTATAAATAGATGAGTACTTTACTTAATTGGGTTTATCAGAAGAATATAAAAATGCATCAACTTTACAGAACTTAAGGATAAAATTCACTGTATTAACAGATTAAAGTTAAAAGTGATCATCTTCAAAAGATGACAAACAATAATTCAATAAAAATTCCGTGTCCTATGAACATGGAATGTTCATAGAACATGGAAGAACTTAAACTTGTGAGTTAGGAATATATCTTGATAAAACTGACCTACCAGACACCATGCAAATATACTTAATTGTGAAACATTAAATACAATCCCATTCAAGTAAGGAAAAAGCAAAGAGTGATAGTATCAACGTTGTACTGAAGGTGCTAAACACTACAGGAAAAGAAGAAAAAAAAATGCACATTTTGAAATGGGATAGACAAATGGTCATTATTTGTAACAATATGTACCAGTAATAGTTGCTTATAAAATATAATGAAAAATACAGTGGAAAAACAAATAAATAAAAATCTGTATAAAGCCAGTGATTAAATCTATTAAACATGAGCAAGGCCCAAACAGAAAACACTAACAATTTTACTCAAAGACACAAAAGATAATCTGACTCCTGGAGAGATGAATTATGTTCTTGGATAGGAAGACTAAATATTTCAAAAGTGTTCATTCCTTCAAAAAAGTAATCTATAAATTCTATTTGATTTGTTTCCAGTATTTCATCCATCTTGGAGAAAATCTGGGCTTCCCTGGTGGGCTCAGCTGGTAAAGAATCTGCCTGCAATGCCGGAGACCCCAGGTTCGAACCCTGAGTTGGGAAGATCTTCTGGAGAAGGGAATGGCTACCTGCTCCAGTATTCTGCCCTAGAGAAGTCCTTGGACTGTGTAATCCATGGGGTCACAAAGAGTGAGAAAATCTGGAATAATCCAATCATTATCTTTAGTTTGTAGAAAGATATTTTTCTTTCTTGACATATGTAACATTTCTTTGTCTTTAAAATTTGTAAATTTTATCAGAACATATCTAGGTGTACATCTCTTTTAGTGATCCTTACTGCATATCTACTTATAAATGTCTTTTTTCACTTTTTCATTTCTCTTCCTTTTTTGCTTTCTGCAATTCATTAAAGACAACATTAGATCACTAACATCTACATTCTATGTTCTTACCTTTTATCTAATAGTCTCCAAAGCCTTTTTGTTCTCCTTATGGGATAACTGGGGCTTCCCAGGTGGTTCAGAGATAAAGAATCCACCTGCCAATACAGGAGAGAGGTTCTGTCCCTGGATCAGGAAGATCCCCTGGAGAAGGAAATGGCAACCCACTCCAGTATTCTTGCCTGGGAAACCCCATGGACAGAGGAGCCTGGTAGGCTTCATGGGGTCACAAAGAGTCAGACACAATTGAACATGCACCCACTTGCATGGGATAACTGACCAAGCCCTAATTCACACATTTAATTTTCCATAATTTGATGTTCATTCAGTTACAATCTGTCTTAACTGGGTTTGTTTCAAATATATTTTGCTTATTCTCTGATTGCTTCCGTTGAGCAGGAGTCTTCAGCTACACTGATCACAATCTCCCTGGAGCAAGTCTCCATGCAGGCTTCCTCTTTGTTGAGTGATTTTGAGAACAGGGCCAGGCATGTTTTCCCTGGGGGCAAACCTGTAAAGAGGCTTCCTCCAGGGTGGGCGCTAATAAGTATTTGTGAACCAGCCAGTTCTCCTAGTAAGCAAAAAAGATGAGTCAAAGCCATTTCCTATCTTACTCTAGTTGTTATGTTGTTAGTTACTCAGTTGTGTCCAACTCTTTGCAACCCCATGGACTGTAGCCTGCCAGGCTCCTCTGTCCATGGGATTCTCCAGGCAAGAATACTGGAGTGGGTTGCCATTCCCTTCTCCAGGGGATCGAAACTGCCAACAGGCTGGTGCTCCCTTCTTGGTTATGTTAGCTCTGTGAAAACTCCTTGAATCATGAGATACATAAGTGAGATAGGTCTTTATTTTCCAGGGTTAGGTAAAACATATCCACTTTATATTTGCTAGACTATTTCAGTAGATGTTTGGAAAGTAAGGTCATCAAATGCATATGCTTATTTTACTATCTTAGCTTTATCCCAGGAAGAGTTTACCTTTACCACATGGTGTTAATTATTAATAGAAAGGTAAAGAAGGAGGATATGCAATTAGAAAAACAAGAACCATAACTTATATTTTACTGTTTTTGTTGAAGTATATCCTATAAGAGAGTTGGACCATAAAGAAAGCTGAGTGCCAAAGAATTGATGCTTTCAAATTGTGGTCCTGGAGAAGACTCTGGAGAGTCCCTTGGACAGTAAGGAGATCAAACCCAGTCAATCCTAAAAAGGAGATCAACCCTGAATATTCATTGGAAGGACTGATGCTGAAGTTGAAGCTCCAATACTTTGGCCACCTGATGCAAAGAGTCAACTCATTGGAAAAGACCCTGATGCTGGGAAAGATCGAAGGCAGGAGGAGAAGGGGACAACAGAGGATGAGGTGGTTGGATGGCATCACTGACTCAATGGACATGGGTTTGAGCAAGCTCTGGGAGACAGTGAATGACAGAGAAGCTTGGTGTGCTGCAGTGCATGGGGTCACAGAGTCAGACACGACTTAGTGACTAAACAAAAACAACTTAAGAAGTGACTGCAGGCTGATGGCTCCTAGGTGATAGCTAATCTTTCCTTCCTGAGCTCCGTTAGGGCTTAGCCCTCATGAGCTAAGGGCTTAGCTCTCATCAGCTAAGAGCTTAGCCCTCAGGAGCTAAGGGCTTAGCCCTCATGATGGAGGGCTGCAATTGCTGAGCATTGTGACATCCTTTGTTTACTGATAAGGCAGGAAATATTCCATTTCTCACCTTCAATGTATTCATTTATTAATTTATGTTACTAAGGACGCATGGATTCATAACTGTTACAAACATTATTTTGTTGTTCAAACAGTCTCCATTTTGACCAGTGAGAACTCTTTTCAGATCAACTTCTGTGTCCTTTTGACATGTCCCCATAATTCTTTGAGTATTTCCTTTCAGTCTGGCATAATAAAATATTTCACACTCATCTTTAACTCTTGCTGCAGCAACTCTGGAATCAGCCGTTTTCATAAGTAGTCCTGACTCCTTTTAGCGGAGAATAGCATGTAGGAGCCAACTTCTGCACTGTTGGTGTGCTTGTTGCTAGTGGATGTGGTGGAAAGGGGCGATGCTCTAGGTCAGAATCAGGGAATGTGTATATCCTACATAAGTATATACATGTATTTCCATACCCTGAAAACACTGAATCCATAAGTTCACACCAATGCTTCTAACTCCAATCCATTACAGTGTTCATTCTAGTTTAGTACTTTTCCAAATCTGTACTTCTTTTCTCTCTGAAAGAAAAAAAAAAAGAAAAAAGAAAAGAAAAGGAAGAATCTAGCACCCATCATCAATATTTTATTACTTTTATGTATTCTATTTATATTTTATGTATTATCTCCCATTGCCTCTGTTGCATGCTTAGCTTGTTCAAGGGAGAAAAGCATTAATAAGTTCAGTATAGCAGGAATGGGAGAATACAAGGGAAAATGATAGAAGATGAAATTAATGCTGTATCACTTGTACCTTAACATTAAATCTTTGTTGGCTTCCCAGTGGTGCTAGTGGTAAAGAACCCATCTACCAAGGCAGGAGACATAAGAGACCCTGCTTCAGTCCTTGGGTTGGGAAGATCCCCTGGAGGAGGGCATGGCAACCCTCTCCAGTATTCTTGCTTGGAGAATCCCATGGACAGACAAACTTGACTACAGTCCATAGGGTCGCAAAGAGTCAGAAATGACTGAAGCAATTTAGCACAGCATAGGACACGATAAAACAGAATAGGTATCATATAAAAGTTAGTTACACTTAAGTGAAGTGAGATCTTAAACATGGACTTCCACATCTTCAGACATGCATATTTTTTTCTTCCTGTATTTTGTCTTTTAAATTATTTTAGTCTTATTTGTCTTCGTATGCTTCATAATACTTATGTAGCAAAAAGCAGGTGCCCCATATGTTTTTATTATTTAATTTAAAATTTAAAACAATAAATTTAAATTTGATTTTAAAAACATGATTGAATATTTTTATTTTCTAAATAGGTATGGACTGAATTTTTTCAAAAAGAACATAATGATCTGCAGTATTCCAGAGGAAACTGGCTTATTTTTATATATTCTTAACATTTTCTTTTTTAAGCATTCTATTGTTTTAAACATGTAACTTAGACTCTTAAAAATAACATTTCCTTCCCCTAAATACCAATGTATTTATTTTTCCCCATTTGGCAAACATTGATTTGGAGCTTCCCAGGTTTATAATAAAACAGAAATCAGCCCACACCTTTCTCAAGAATTAAAATGAGCAAACACCAGGCTTCCCTGGTGGCTCAGTGGTAAAGAATCTGCTTGCCAATGCCGGAGACATGGGTTTGATCCCCGATCCAGGAAGATCCCATATGCTGCAGAGCAACAAAGCCAAGAAGCCACAGCTACTGAGCCCTCGTGCTTGCATGAAGCTACTGAAGCTTGCATGCCTTAGAGCCTGTCTCTGCAACGAGAGAAACCACTGCAACGAGAGGCCTGCACACCGCAGTTGGAGAGTAACCCCTGCTCGCCGCAACTGGAGAAAAGCCTGTGCAGCGACGAAGACCCAGCACAGCCAAGAGGAAATAAGTAAATAAAATTATTTTTTAAAATGATTGCATACCTTATTGTACTCCTCTTTTTGGATCTTTTTTTCCGAATATGTATCATCTTCTTAATGCGATACTTTGGTGAAAAATTGAGTTTTGTAGAGTTTAACAAGGTCCAGTGAGGAAACCGAAACCACTCTAAGACCTATGAACCAAGGGATTTTAATACAAAGAATTGGTCATGTAGGTGATGGAGGTACTGACAAGCCTCATAGGGTTAGGGGGGCAGCTCGGGTACCAGCAGGGGCAATGGGAGGGGGAGGGCTTACCAGAGCCCAGAGGCCATGGTCAGGCAGCAGGAGGATACAAACACAGTGTCCAGGGGGTGCTAGGACCCCAGAGGAGAGGGTCACTCCACAGCAGCTGCAGGGATAGGAAAGGCACAGTGACTGCTGGAGATACCACTGTTTTTCACTAAAACAGTGAAAAAGAGAAAAATACCTTGGCTTCTCCCTCCCTCGTGCCTTTCAGTCTCTTCCCAGTGCCATCCTTTTGAGTGAACCTCAGAGGAGCAGTTTGCACGGGGGCCTGGGAAATGCAATTCCTTGTGATACAGGGCAGAGCAGGGGAACGCAGAGCAAAGGGGCGTGAGAACAGCCAAGGTGCCCAGAGCACATTTCTTAGCTTTCATTCTCGGGAAACTGAATCAATAGTGACTGCATTATTTATTGTTATGAAACAATAATAATACCTCGTGGGATTTAAAACTACAGCTAGAATTCAATTATATGATGATAATCATTAAATTATACAGTATTTTAAGTAAGACAGTAAGAGGGAAAATGAAGATCAAGTATTTTAAGGTCCTTCCATTATCTGGGAAGTTAAGTTATAATTTGTATCAGATATTTTTAAATGTCAACAATGGCTTAACATTGTTAATCATTAGGGAAATGCAAACCAAAATCATGATATCACTTCACATCCATTAGGATGGCTATTACAAAAAAAAAAAACAGCCCAGAAAATAACAAGATTTGGTAAGGATATAGAGAAATTGGAAACCTGAACTTTGTTGGTAGGAATGTAGAATGGCACAGCTGCTATGGAAACAGGATAGCTTCCTCAAAACATACACTGGAAATGAAGAAAAACTGAGTTAATCATTGGAGTAAACATCACGCATATGAAAATTTCAAGTACAACAAATTACCATGTTAACAGAATATAGGAGAAAAGCAGATGTTTGTGACAACAGATGTAAAAGAAAAACATTTGGTAAAATTCAGTACCCATTCACAATTTTAAAAAAGAGAAACTCCTACAAACTAGACAAGAAGAGACATTTTTTTTCCTCCTTTCTGCCTTTCTTTCTTTCTTTTTTGGCGCACTGCGATGTATGTAGGTCTTAGCTCTCTGACCAGGGATTGAACCCATGTCCCCTGTAGTGGTAGCCCAGAATCTTAACCACTGGACCGCCAGAGAAGTCCACTGAGAATTTTCTTTATATAATAAAAGATATCTAACAAGAGCATATAGCAAACACCTAATTTAATGATGAAGTGTTCAAAGCTTTTCCCCTGAGATCTGTAACAAATAAGGAAACTACTCTTACGACTTCTATTCAGCATAGCCCTGAATCCATAACCACTGCAGGAAGATAATAAAAAGAAATAAGAACCAAACGGGTTGGAAATAAATAAATAAAACACACCTTATTCAGATATGCCATGATTTTGTATCTAAAAATATCCAAAAGAAATAATGATAAGCTACGATAAAATACTACAATAAAAAACTACAATAAAATAAAAAAACTTTAAAAAAAATCCAAAAGAAATGCTGATAAACTACAATAAAATACAATTAATAAAAGAATTTTACAGGGTTTCTGATTACAAGGCCAATATGCATAAATCAATTATATTTCCATATGATAATAATTAGAAAATAAATACTAAAAATGACACAATATCAAGAAAATCATCAAATTACACAGGAATAAATCTTATGAAGGAAAAATGTTCACACAGAAAACTTTAAAATATTCTTAAGAGAAATTAAAGAAGTCCTACATAAATGGAGAGATATGTTATGTTCATGGGTTAAAAGAATCAACATTGCAAAGTTATTTTTTACCCAGCTAACCCAAAGATTCAGTGTAATCCTTTATCAGAAATCCCAATGGCTTTTTATTCCATGGAAATTGATGAGCCTGTTCTAAAATGTATGAAGGAATGCAAAGGACAATTCTATAATAACCAAGAAATCTTGAAGACAAAGTTGGAAGATATGTACCCTTGGATATCAAAATAAAGCTACAATAATAAAATGATGTAGCATTGACACAGAGTAGACAAATAGACTGAACATAACAGAATTCAAAAACAGAATCAAACATTTACAGATTCTTGATTTATGCCAAAGCAGCCCGCAAAGTAGTGGAGAAAGAAGAGTATTTTCAAAAAATGATCCTACAACAGTGTCACTTAGGAAAAAGTAAATATTGACTTCTATCTCATATTATCTACAAAATTAATTCTAGGTGAATTAAAAGTCTAACTATGAAAGATGAAACAATAGTTTCAGGAAAGTAATTTAGAAGAATATTTTCAAAATCTTAAGTTCATAAGTGAGACACAAAATACACCAGCCATAAAGGAAACCATTTATAAATTGAAATAAACTAGGAACCTGTCTTCACCAGCAAAGACAGCATTAAGTCAGAAGGAAAAACAAGCCACAAACTGGGAGGAGATACTTGCAACTGATAAACCAACTTGTATCCAGAATCTATAAAGAACTACATATCAATGAGAAAGAAAAAGACCTAATAGAAAAATTGGAAAAAGCTTTTTTTTTTTGGAAAAAGATTTAAGATTTCAAAATGAAGATATTCACGTATACAATGTATAGTAAAAAGGCAACTGTAAGAAAATTTGTAGCACCATTATTGTTATTAGCCCCAATCTATAAACAACCAGATGGCCACCAAAATTATGATAAATAATAATTATTATTGCTTTGTTTTTCAGTCGCGAAGTCGTGTCTGACTCTTCAACCCCAGGGACTGCAATACACCAGACTTCCATGTCCTGCACTATCTCCTGGAGTTTGCCCAAATTCACGCTCATTGAGTTTGTGATGCTATCTAACCATCTCATCCTCTGTCGCCCCCTTCTCTTCCTGCCCTCAATTTTTCCCAATAGGATCTTTTCTAATGAGTCAGCTCTTCACATCAGGTGGCCAAAGTATTGGATCTTCAGCTTCATCATCAGTCCTTCCAGTGAATATTCAGGGTTGACTTCCTTTAGGATTGACTAGTTTGATCTCCTTGCAGTCAGAACTCTTGAGAGTTCAAGAGTCTTCTCTAAAAAAAAAAAAAAAAAAAAAAGAGTCTTCTCTAACACCACAATTTGAAAGCATCAGTTTTTCAGTGCTTAGCCTTCTTTATGGTCCAACTCTCACATCTGTACCTGACTACAGGAAAAGCCATAGCTTTGACTATATGGACCTTTGTCAGCAACGTGATGTCCCTTTGTTATTATTAAACTAATATGTAATAATATTATTATACACTACAACATACATATCAAATATAGTTAACATAATAAATTATATTCATCCATACAATAGAATATAACAATTAAAAAGAACCAATCATTTCTACATACAACAACATGGATGAAACAAACGTAATAGTCTGGGTGTTTATGTGATATGTTTTCCAATCTATTGCAGTATTTATCTCTATGGCTGCCTAAACTTTCCCATCTTCGTCAGTGGGAGCCCTTTCAGTTAGGCTTCTGAGTTCTTTTGACACATTCTTAGCAATCTCAAAGCATTCCTTGCAGTCTAAGACAAGATTTTCAAGCCTGTCCTGTACATTCTGTGTCCTATACCTGAAATTAGTTCTTTTCCCTAAGTGTCCTTGTTACTTTTAGCACAAAATATTTGGAGATCACTATCTTGGTGCTAACAGTGCTCATTGCTGCTGGCTTGGTAAACGCATTTAGGCCTATTCAGTGGACAAAGCTAGGTGGTTATTTTTAGGCCACCAAAGATACATATATATAACACATATGTAAACTTTGAGTATCCCTATATGGCCTATGTAACAGACTTTCCTTCTGAATTTTGTGCTATCATTTCCTTTTTATTAATATGTATCTTTAAACAATGTATTGTTTAGTTCTTCAGTTTTGAAACGCTACATAAATGGAATTATATTGCAGTTATTTTGTGACCTTTGGAAGGTTTTGGGGGTTTTTTGTTTGGTTTGGTTTGGTTTGGTCAGCATTAAGTTTGTGAGATTTACCCATGATAAAACATTCACTTTCATAACTCTATACTATTTCATTCTCTGAATAAACATCATTTATTTTTCTATTCTCCCAAAGATGCAAGTTTGGGTCATTTCAAGTAATTTACTCCATGAACAAAGTAATCATGACCATGTGGTGTAGTCTCTTGGTGCATTCATGCAAGAGTTTCTTGTTTCCAAAAACTGAGAAGTGAAATTTCTGGGTTCTAGGATCTAATCCCACTTTTGGTCCTTCATCTAACCTGAAAGATCTTTGTCAAGGTTACCAAAGCCTCCATAGTCACAGCTGGGTAATTTTCTGTTCCCATTACGCTTGGTTCCTCAACAGTTTCCAGCTGAGCTTTTCCTTCCCTGGAATGCTCTGCCAGGTCAGGACAGCAGTCGGCTGACATTGCTTACATTCCAATGGTAGCTCCTTCCTGGTCTGTATTTCCACTTCCTCCTAATCCACTCTGCCCCCACCTCTCAACACGGAGTTCCTTGGAATCTTTCCTGAACCCTTTCTTTTTTTACTCTCTACCCATAATTTCTCTAGGTGAACGCATCCATTTCTATGACTTTAAATGCCAGTTATTTGTTTTAGACACTGATTTTTTTGGTCCTCAGCTTTCCTCTCTGAACTCCAGTTGTATGATTAACTGCTCAGGTGACTCAGACTCTTCTCAAATTTAGCATGTTTGAAGTGAATGTATAAATTTTCCTCCATATATCCTAGTCTACTCAGACTCCCTCATCCTAGTAAATAGGATACTAATCTTTCAGTTGCTATAGCCAGAAGCCTGGGACTGACTCCGGATGCTTCCCTTTCCTTCATCCCACCCATCTAATCCATCACTATGAGCTGCTGGTTCTATCTCTAAAATATATCCTGAATTTGAACATGCTTCTCCACCTTTATTGCCACTACCCTACCTGAACTACTTTCATCTTTCACCTGTGTTTCTGCAATAATACCATAACTGATCATAGACACTTCTGTTTTTATAATCCTTCAATTTATGCTTCCTATAGTAGCTGGTCCAGATGCTTCAGTCACACAGGCCTCTGTCAGTTTTTTTTACAACATGCTAAGATTTTTGCCTTGTAGGGCCTTTGCACTTACATTGCCTCTACATGCATTGTTCCTCTTGGATTTCCCATGAATGACTTCTTTTCATCACTGGGGTCTCAATTTAAAAGTCCCCAACTCAGAAAAGCTTCAAAAAGAACACAAATAAGAAGTATTGGTGAGGATGTGGAGAGAAGGGAACCCTCATATGCCATTTATGGGAATGTAAATTGGCACATCCGCTGTGGAAACAGTATGGAGGTTCCTCAAAAAACTAAAAATAGAACTACCATATGACCCAGCAAACGCACTCCTGGGGATATATCCAAGAGAAAAACAAAAACACTAATTTGAAAAGATATATACACCTGCAGTGTTCATAGTAGCATTATTTACAATTGCCAAGATATGGAAACAGCCTAAGTGTCCATCAGCAGACGAACAGATAAAGAGGATGTGGTGTATCTCTAATGGAGCACTACTCATTCATAAAAAAAGAATGAAAAGGTACCATTGGCAGAAACATGGATCGACTTGGAAGGCATTATTCTAAGTGATATAAGTCAGACAGAGAAAGACAAATACTGTATGATCTCACTTATATGTGGAATCTAAAAAACACAACAAAGTAACAAATATAACAAAAAATGAGCAGACTCACAGATATAGAGAACACACCAGTGGTTAACAATGGGGAGTGGGGCCAATTTAGGGGTAGGGGATTAAGAGACACAGACTATTATGTATAAAACAAGTTACAAGGATATATTGGACAACCCAGGGAATATAGTCAATATTTTATAACTATAAATGGAATATGTTGTTGTTGTTGTTGTTGTTGTTTAGTCGCTTAGTCATATCCAGCTCTTTTGTGACCCCATGGACTGTACCCCACCAGGCTCCTTTGTCCATGGGATTCTCAGCCAAGAATACTTGAGTGGGTTGCCATTTGCTTCTCCAGGGAATAAACGGAGTATAACTTTTAAAACTTGTGAATCTATATTGTACACCTGTAACTTACAGGTGTTGTACCTCAATTATACTTTAATTTAAAAAACAGAAAAAACAAAAACAAACAAGTCCCAAGTTAGAGATGACTTCTCTGACTTCTGTATTTAATCAGTTCCACTCCACTAATTTCTTCTCAGTGCCCTATTTCCTTTAAAACACTAATCACATTTGTAAAAACATACTGTAAAAAGATGTTTACAGTCTGTCTGTCTCCACCACAAGACTATAAGGTCCAGGGGAACAAGAGCTTTGTTAGCCTTTTTTTCTGTTGTACCCCAGCATCTTGCAACCTCAACCCCATTTTGTCAAGTTGACAAAAGTTGTCAAATTTTGTCATGTCGAATTACTAAAGCTTGATAGTTGTGAATAAGACCCATATCACATCCTCAGGTTTGCCAAAGTGAATAATTTATTTGTAAAATATTCATCAACCTTGACAGTAGATGCCAAAAGAATTCTATGCATATTGTGGTAATTTCCTGAATAAATTCCTGTCTGACTCAATCTATGTCAATACTTGGCTTCCTTAGTGGAGGGTATTTGATGGTGGTTTCCGAAATGCCATTAAAACCTTGTTTAAAATCCCATCAAACTTTTTAGTTTAGCCACACAGCACTGATCAAAAGCTCTGTCTTGAGGAAATGAGCAGTCCTTTTTCTTGACCTGGAGTCCACCTGAACAGCCAAGAGTCTCTTTGTTTGGTTGGGTGGGTCCAGTTTGATGAGTAAATAGCCCCTTTATCAATGAACAATAGCACAGAAGACCTAGGTCACTAACGAGTTGAGAGGTGTTAATCTCCTTGCAGGTAATTATTTCCAGAAATCTAACAACTACTAGAATGTTTCAACTCCTACCATGGTTCTAGAAATTTAGCCAACACACTTAAAAAATGTTTTTAAAACTTGTTAAAGATTTCATAGTTTTCAGCTGCACACTTAATTTCAGAAATCATGGTTTCATATTAAAACTGTAAAGTAGTAAATATTTTTCTTGAAATTGTTTTGAATTTATAGTTTAGAATCTGAGAGAAGGATTTCACTGATAAGTTTAATTCACTTTCAGATCAAACATGGGGAACGGACACATTGATCAAATGTGTAATTTACCATGAACACTTTTAACACCTCTCCACCTGAAGTGATACGTCAAACCTAGCAAGATGCTGCTATGACCTGCAAATGTTTACTTCAAGAAGTTAAACATCAGACCTTGTGCAGGGGTTAATCAACAGTCTATTTCTAGTAGGTTGCTGACAAAGGCAACCTTATTCTGTGTTTCTAAAAACCACCAACGTTATTTACTGTAACTTTACAGTGAAAACCAAGCTGTTCACGGCCTCGATGCCCTGAGAAGCGTGGAGTCCTTAGAAACCAAAAGTAAAGCTTAGAATGGGAAAAATAACTTTCAGACTTGACCTTCCTCTAAAATTTACGGTGGCAGGTGAAATAAACTGGGGATACTCCCCACACGTCCTTGTTAACTGGAACATTTCATGCTGAGCAAATTGTGTGTGATAACACACCACACTGAATTTAGCTCATATCTGAAAAATACCACAACTCTGCTCCATCGTTTGGCCATGTTTACTGTCTAGCTAGAAGAACCTCCAAAGGGTATTCATTTCCTCTATCTCTCTTAGGCTATGGATCTTTGTTTCTTGCGGTATAGCTTTGTGGAGTGGGATTTAGGTTGAGTTTTGAATGCTGAAAAGGTGTGATTAGATTTATCTTTAAAATACCTTTTGAAAATACTGTCCATATCTTACAGTTTTACTGTAAAATCCCAGTCCATTTTACACAAGATTTCTAGATAAACTGATTTAACGTGTAAGACCTGAGACCTCAGATTACAAAAAAAAGAAAAGACAACAGAGAAACCCAGCAGCTTGTCATATCTGATTTAATTTTGTTATCGTTTAGATATTTTACCAGATTATTCTATTGGGTGAGACTCTTTGTTCCTCTGTTTCACCTGTCAATTTTCAAGTGAAGTCTCAAGTGGCTTTAGGCTCCTAAGTTGGTCTTCAGTTTCACTTCTGGTGATGAGCAAGACATGTCTGTGGAGCAATCCAGCTTCTGACACTGATGCAGGGACAGCTGAAGTCCCCAATGCTGTATCACAAGCATATTAGACAGGAGCAGCCTCCAGAAACGGGTTTTCTGATTGGGAACATTTCACTCTGACATTTCCATCTGTGTTCAAGTACATAGTTTAATTTTTAAGTTACCCAAATCAAAAACTATAAGAATGAAAAGAAAGAAAGTTGCTTCTGTGAAAAGTAAGTCAAATGCCTTTGACACTCACAAGATCGAATCACTTAAACTTGTTTAGTTGTCAGATTTTGCTGTTGCTTAGTTGCTGAATCATGTCTGACTCTTTTTCGACCCCATGGACTGTAGCCAACCAGGCTCCTCTGTCCAGGGGATATCCTAGGCAAGAATACTGGGGTGGGTTGCCATTTCCTTCTCCAGGGGATTTTCCTGACCCAGGGATAAAACCCTTGTCTCCTGCACTGGCAGGCGGCTTCTTCACCACTGAGCCACCTGGGAAGCCTGAGTTGTCAAATTAGACATAGATTAAGCAATAAAAAGTTTAACTGACATTAAAAGTTCTGAGAACAGTAAATTCCGTGGTGGTCCAGTGGTTAGCGTTCCGTGCTTTCTCTGCCCAGGGCCTGAGTCAGAGAACCAAGATCCCACAAGCTGGGCAGTGTGGCCAGAAAGAAAAGTTTTCAAATCTGAAAAACAAACACCTCAAACATAATAGAGCAGCCACCTCACCCTAAGAGTTACTGCTGTGGTCATCAGGTAGGTCAGTTAGGTGGAGGTCCTCAAAAGAGAGTCTACTTTAATGTTGACTTATGCCATCTTTATGGTATTCCTTATTTTTAAAAAAATATCATGCATGTTACAAGGTGTGTCAAAGAAATGCAATTGAACAGCATTGTAAGAGAGACTCATGAATGACTTAATTATGATAATAAAAATGGCAATAAAATATCCCAAAGAAAATGCTGTAATCATTTTATGATTGTAAAAATCTCAATCAGTTTTTAGTTACAGATAATAGAAACAGAAACTGACTTCGGATATTTAAGCAGTTTATTAAAAGAAGTTTTTAAAAGATATTGGGCTAAAGCAGATGAATTTTATGGTATACGAACCACAGACTGATAGAGCTGCAAAAGGGGATGCGGTGTGTGTGCTCAGTCGCGTCTGAGCCCAACAGGCTCTCCCGTCCATGGAACTCTGTCCAGGCAGAATATTTCCTATTCAGTCACTAAGTTGTGTCTGACTCTTCGTGACCCCATGGACTGCAACATGCCATACTTCTCTGTCCTTCACTATCTCCTGGAGTTTGCTCAGATGCGTGTCCATTGAGTCTGTGATGCTATCTAATCATCTCATACTCTGCCGCCCCCTTCTCCTCATGCCTTCTCTCTTTCCCAGCATCGGGGCCTTTTCCAATGAGTCATCTCTTCACGTCATAGTGCTAGCACTTCAGCTTCAGCATCTGTCCTTCCATGAATATTCAGGGTTGATTTCCTATAGGATTGACTGGTTTGATCTCCTTGCTGTCCAAGGGACTCTCAAGAGTCTTCTCCAGCATCACAATTCGAAAGCATCAGTTCTTTCGTGCTCAGTCTTCTGCATGATCCAACTCTCACATCCATACATGACTAATAGAAAAACCATAGTTTTGACTGTATGGGCCTTTGTGAGCAAAGTGATTTTTTGGTTTTTAATACATTATCTAGGTTTGTCATAGCTTTCCTTCCAAGGAGCAAACATCTTTTAATTTCAGGCTGGGAATATGCACTGGATTATGAATGGAATGGAAATGGAATCTTCAGTTGTTTTGTATGATGGGGTGAGGTGGGGCTTCCAACCCATGCCAAGTCATTCTACCCCAGATCATTCCATTCTTTTCTCTCCTTCATTAGTTACCCTCTGATTCTTAGTTCTTTAAAAGATACTAACTTTTCAAGGCTACAAGATAAAATGAATTACATTTATAAGTCAAACTGGAAACTGCTTTGAACTGGCCTTGCTAAGTTTTCCAAATCCCCACTACTGTATTCTTCCCTGGGCTGCCTGAATATGGTTTTTGTTATCTAAACAGACAAAAGCCAGCTCAAGGTATTCAATGATTCAAGTTTTTCAGCATTTATAAAGCAAAGACATGACCACACTTCCATTCACCGCTACACTCGCACATTTTTTCCCTTACTCTCTCTGGGAGCAAAGAGAAGGAAACGGAGAAATTCTGGCTTAGGTCAAGCGTTCCTTATCTAAAACGTACCTCGCTCCCTCTTGCCTTAGTGTCTGGTATGTTTCCTCTGGCAACAAATGCAGAAGAAAGATGGGTGGATGACTCCCTGGGACAGTGCTTCTTCCTGGACTTCCCTTGGACTGTCAGTCGCTCCACCAGCCCACGTCTGGCTGGAGTCCCAGGCCACCCAGCGCTCTGGCACCTCTCACCCAGCAGCAGGTGTTCCACTTGGTGAACCTTCCAAACCTTCAACCAGCAAGTTGACTTAGGAAATGTCCCTCAGTAAAGCATGCTTATGGCTTAGACTTTTAATACATATGAGAGGAATCCAAATTGAAAAGCATTCCAAAGGACATAGGATTTGTAATTCCTAGTGTTAGGGAGCAAATATACTACTGTTAAAAGTTGGGGGGCTTCCCTGGTGATCTGGTGGTGGTTAAGAGTCTGCTTTGCAGTTCAGGGGACACCAGTTCGATCCCAGGTCTGAGAAGATCCCACATGCTGCACATCCCAGCACAACCAAAAATAAGTAAATTTATTAATTTAATTAAATTTTTAAAAAGACACTTTGGTGTGACTGTCTAAGTCCATGCTCCATAAATTTGGCTCTATGACAGATGTACATGTGTACATATATACATGTGTGTATATATATACACACATATATGAATATCATATAGGAACAATACACATAGGAATATTACTCAGCCATGAAAAGGAAAGAAATTTTTCATTTGCAGCAGCGTGAATGAACTTGGAAGACATTATGCCAGGTGAAATAAGTCAGACAGAGAAAGACAAATACCGTATGATTTCACTTATATGTGGAATCTAAAACATAAAACCAATAAACAAACATAACAAATAGAAACAGAGGTACAGATTCAGAGAACAAACAGCAAACAAGTCGTTGCTACAGAGGAGGAAGGTGGAGAGAGGAAAGAAATGGGTGAGGGAAATTAAGAGGTACAAACTTCTAGTTGCAAAATAAGTGAGTCATGAGTGTGAAATGTACAGTGTGGAGAATATAGTCAGAACCTATGCAACATCTTTGTATGCTGACATATCATAGCTAGGCTTATCGTGTTGATCATTTTGAAATGAACAGAAATATCAAATCATTATGTTGTGTTACAAGGATTAACATAGTGTAGATCAATTATACTTCAAAACAAATAAACAGACATAGGAAAAGAGATCAGATTTGTGGTTACCAGAGGCATGGGGTAGGGAAGGAAGACTGGATGAAGGTGAAAGGTACAAACTTCCAGTTGTAAGAAAAATAAGATAACACTGCTGTACGTTATATATGAAAGTTGTTAAGAGTAAACTGCAAGAATTCTCATTACAGAAAGAAAAAACCTCTGTTTTTTGTTCTGTATCTACATGAAATGATAGATGTTCACTAAACTTACTGTGATGATGGTCATTTCATGATATATGTGAGTCAAATCATTATGCTGTACACTTTAAACTTACACAGAGTCATATGTCAATTATAGCTCAATAAAACTGGGAGGAAAAAAAAATCTGGTTCTATGACTCAAAACCAGAATAGGAAACTCACTTGTTTTTACCACTGTTTATCCATTATTGGTGTTTTTTTTTTAAAAAAGCATGAGGATTTATTGGCTCATATAATTGAAATGACCAGAGGTAGTTACAAATTTCAAGCATGGTTGATTCAGGGCTCTGGTTTTCTTTCTTTCTGCCTTTGTTGGTGCTGGCTCTGTACCTAGTCTGGATCCCTTTGTGGTTGTAAGAGGGATCTCAGTAGTAGGGCTACATGTTGAAAATCTTATGATTTCCCTGGAGGCTTACTGAATATCTTTACTTTCCTTCAAAATCTAGCAGGCGCTGTATAATTACACAAATAGCGTTGGTGTATTTGACAAATGGCTCTTCAAAGCATCAACGTGTTGATGCACCAACTTCCAGTGCTGGATGATGAGTAAGGGTTAAGTCACCAGGGTCTGTGGACATCCTCATTGTCAAAGGGCATGGGGTCTCTTCAAGTGGAATAGTTCTGCTGGTCACATGTCACGGGAGCACCCAAGCCTTTGCTCTTTTGGGAGTCCCAGAACTCAGGCTTAAGCCTTCTTGCCTTCCATATGGCTGGTTTTCTTCAGAGTCCTTTCATTACTGGCTATTTTTAAGGGATTTGGAAAATGAAGCAATGAATATTGTAAAATATTAACACACTTTCTATGAACATAGAGGAAGCCTAAACAATAATGTAATGTGAAAATTTTTTCCTAATGTATCATGCTCTTTTATTGTATTTTGACATTCAGGGTAATTCCATTTCTAGTCTGACTGTTACGTATAGGAGCTAATATGTGAAGTGAAGTCGCTCAGTCGTGTCGGACTCTTTGCGACCCTATGGACTGTAGCCTACCAGGCTCCTTCGCCCATGGGATTTTCCAGGCAAGAGTACTGGAGCTAATGTGTGTGACAGTCTAAAACTGCACTGAAGACATTTTTTCTGTGGTACGGTCTGTGTGTTTTAGTGTGAGGGTCTGTATGTGTGTGTGGACTGTGTGGTCGGGGAGGTGGGAGTCTGGGGGATGGTCAGGGAAGTGAGAATAAGATCCTGTTGCTGAACGCAGCAGCAAGTGACATAAACTAAGCACAACTATGTGTCAGCCATGGCTTTGAGCTTTTTACAAACATCATCTCATGTAATTCTTATAAATACCCAATGAGGTGATTTCTTTTCCTAATATTTATTTTTATTCATTTGGCTGCACCAGGCTGTGGCATGGGAGATTTTTTTGGTCGCATGGGCATTCGAACTCTTAGCTGTGGCAGGTGGAATCTAGTTCTCTGAGCAGGGATCAAACCCAGGCCTCTGGGAGCTCAGAGGCTTAGCCATTATACCACCAGGGAAGTCCCCCAATGATACAATTTCTAACTTGTTATCATTTACAGATGGAGAAACCGAAGTTCAGAAAGGCAATCAACGTTTCTCGAAATTTCATAGCTTGCAAGGGGCTGAGCTGAGCAGTCTTTTTCCAGAGCCTGAGGCTTAACTGAACTGGCTCCTGGTGCCCTTTCCTTTGAAGTTTACGCTTGATGTTCCCTAGTAATGCGACAAAAGATGTCTCCCACCTCCATTCTATGCCCTCTGGGAAGCCTTTACTCTGGGAATTCCATAGACAGTTTAAAGTCAGGAGTAGAAGAGCTAGCCCAAACCTTTTTGTCCCCCTAGGAAACATTTTATTTCCTTTAGTACAATGACCTTCTTCTCTTTTCATATAATTCAATACTCTTTGAAACTTAGACAAAGAGCTATTTGATTCTTTAAAATATATTTTTATTATGACAGAAATGCATGCAAATTGAAAACTTTTAAGAAAAAGAAAATATGGAACTATGTAAAGAACCACATAACCCATCCAACCCCAAAATTCCTAAGATAATGCTCTTAACATGTTTGTGGATTTTCTTCTGCATATACAGCTTCAAGTGTGGTTTTTTTTCATATGTGGTAATGTGGTAAACAGGCTTCCCTGGTGGCTCAGCGGTAAAGAATCTGCCTGCTAAGCAGGAGGTGTGGGTTCCATCCCTGGGTCAGGAAGATCCCCTGGAGAAGGAAATGGCAACCCACTCCAGTGTTCTTGCCTGGGAAATCCCATAGACAGAGAAGCCTGAGGTCATGGAGTTGCAAAAGAGTCAGACGTGACTCAGCAAGTAAACAACAACAATGTGGTAAACATTTTCTCAAAATTCTTCAGGGCAACAACTAAGTTTATTTGGATTAATGTTATATGTCCAGGGCCTAGCACAGTACCTGGCACACAGCAGTTAGCATCTAACTATTAATGTCTAATTGTTTGATTTAATAGATATTAGTTGATCGAATGACTGACATTATATATCCTTCCAAAACTTTCTAAAGCTCACATAATTATGAGTCTCTGAGATAAAGTGTAACTGTGAAATCACATTAAGATGGTGCATGACTCATTTCCAGCTGTTTCACCAGGGAAAGACAAACCAGTATAACACAAAGAAGCCTGGGGCAGGAGTCAGGCTGGCAGGCTCCAGCTTAGTTCAGCTATCGATTGCACATATAACAATACACACTCCATTTTAACTTCCTAATACCTCGGTTTCCTCATTTGTGATGTGAAGAGGCTGATTGGACTGCTTGCTAATATTCATTTCTATTTTTACTCTATATCGATTTCTTTCTTTGAAGGGGTGTTACTGTAGTACATAAATATATTTTATTTTAAAACATTTAAGTAAAACAGAATTATATAGGGTAGAAGATAAGGTTTCCATTTTACAACCACTTCCATCCCCAGTAGCATTCTTTTCCTCAAAGGTGACAGTAAGTATAGTTTGATGTCTTTAGGTCCTTCCATCCTTTTACGAATGTTTTTATATATGTCCAAATATAAATTTGTAATTTAAAAACTCATAAATGGGATATTATTCTGAGAACTGCTTCTTATCCTTTTCCCCATTTCTCTACAGTATATTTTTGGGACCCTTTTCGAATCAACATATCTAAATTGGCTTTATTTTGATAAATTGGATGTTACCATTGGTTATTTACACCACCAGCAACAGATGTAGGTTGTTTCCAGTTTTAAGCTATTATAAACAATGCAACAGTAAATAACGTACTACAAGCTGTAGCAATTAAGAGCATGAACTTTGGACTTAGACTGTATGCATTTGAATCCTGGCTCCTTCACTTCATAGCTGTTACTTAACCGTTCTGTGCCTCAGTTTCCTCAGCAGTAAAGTGGAGATTGTGGATTTTAGAAATAAACCAATCAGCATAAATAGAGTTCTTCAACTATATCTGGCACATAGTAAACGCTAAATGCTATTTTCGTCATCATTATAACCATCATGTATAACATCTTCGTGCACGTACACAAGGGAATTGATTTCTAAAGATGGAATTACTGGGTTAAAGCTAAGCACATTTAAGATTTTGAAAAGTTTTGCCAAATTACCTTCCTAAAAGCCTTTAACAGTTTCTACTTTCATCCACAGTGGTTAAGAGTGCCTTTCTTACTTCCTTACGTTGGTCACTATCCGTTTTAAATATATTTGCTCTACTGTTAGAGATCTGTGCACTCTTCAGAATGTAGGCTAGTTAGCTATTGTCATTCTCAGTGTCCTTTATTGTCAAGATTGAAATGTAAGACTTCTGATAGGCATCAAGGCGAGTTCGGGCCACTAGCTCTTCACCAGAGGAGCTACAGTCAGCGGTTTCAGGCTGTGCTTTGTCCATAGCCAGGACTGCCTCTCTTTAGTCGAATGCATGTGCCCTGAAACATGTTTGCTGCTTCTTTTCTTCTGGGTGGTTTCTGTAAAACGAAATTAAAATCCTGTATTTACCTCAGAAAGAGCTAAAAGCAACAGCATAACACAAAACAAGTATCAGGGAGTAAGCACTCATTGCCAAAGTTTGAAGATTTAACAGAGCATCACATTTGAGGTGAAAGAAATGTTAGACTTTGAAGAAATGTGTCTGAGCTTGTCCTTTAGCAAATTGGTGTGTAGCCTCCTTCTGAGTCAGGGCTGGAGCTGGCGCGGCTAAAGGAATGCTTCAGGCTCCACCCAGCCCTCTGGGATTAAACCGCCCGGAAGCTCTCTAGTGCCCTCTGCTGGCCAAAGTGAGGACGTACATGCTTATCAGACAATGTTCCTGTATCCTCCCAACACCCAGAATATTTGTTTACAAAGTTAACAAAAAGAGTTAAGGAAGAGGGGAAATTTGGTGTTTTAAGAGAGAAAAATTAAATTTCTGACTGGAGTGTTTATTAATATCTATTTTTTTCAATCGAGAAAACCAAAAGGAAAAACAAATAAAACTGTATTTCACAGCATCCCATTGAGTGCACTTTCAAAACAATAAAAACCATATATCCACCATACAAAACTTCTACAATTCCTAGATCTTCAGACGCACTCACTCAGCGTTTTCTGGCCAATACAAACCTTATTTAAATAAAAGGGAGGGGGTATATGTATATCTATGGCTGATTAATGTTGAGGTTTGACAGAAAACAGCAAAAATCTGTAAAGCAATTATCCTTCAATTAAAAAATAAATTAATTAAATAAAAAATAAATGCTTAATATATAGAAAAATGTGAAAATAATATGCTAGCAACATTAAAAGCTTTATAAATCTGTTCAGTTCAGTTCGGTCGCTCAGTCGTGTACGACTCTTTGCGACCCCAGGAATCGCAGCACACCAGGCTTCCCTGTGTATCACAAACTCCCGGAGATTACTCAAACTCATGCCCATCGAGCCGGTGATGCCATCCAGCCATCTCATCCTCTGTCGTCCCCTTCTCCTCCTGCCCCCAATCCCTCCCAGCATCAGGGACTTTTCCAACGAGTCAACTCTTCGCATGAGGTGGCCAAAGTATTGGAGTTTCAGCTTCAGCATCAGTCCTTCCAATGAACACTCAGGACTGATCTCCTTTAGAATGGACTGGTTGGATCTCCTTGCAGTCCAAGGGACTCTCAAGGGTCTTCTCCAACACCATAGTACAAAAGCATCAATTCTTCGGCATTCAGCTTTCTTCACAGTCCAACTCTCACATCCATACATGACCACTGGAAAAACCATAGCCTTGACTAGACGGACCTTTGTTGGCAAAGTGATGTCTCTGCTTTTTAATATGCTATCTAGGTGGTCATAACTTTCCTTCCAAGGAGTAAGTGTCTTTTAATTTCATGGCTGCAGTCATCTGCAGTGATTTTGGAGCCCCAAAAATAAAGTCTGACACTGTTTCCACTGTCCCCCCATCTATTTCCCATAAGGTAATGGGACCAGATGCCATGATCTTAGTTTTCTGAATGTTATAAATCTGTAGCTAGTCCTTATTTACCTGTGTTCTTTATATCTGAATTGCCCTCTGGGAATGACTGGGTGAAACAGGAAACTTATCTCCCCTTACAGCTATCAGAGTCAAAGGTTTTCCTCTGACTTCCTTCAGATCTTTACTTAGAAGTCAGCTAATTCAGAAGTCAGCTGAATTTAATTTTAAATGCCCAAACACCTAAACAATGGCTAAAACAAATGGAAATTGAATCTTCCCAATTTTCATTCTTGATCTAGTTTCCCCCTGCTCCCTTCACTTTCCAAAGCATGCCAAAGTCATGAACTACCCCCAAAGACATAGTGACTATCTGAATAGATATTCACAGTTTCGCCTTCTGCTAGCACGCAAGCTCTAGTTAAAGTAGAGAATTTTGTGTGCTGGGCTGAAGTAGCAGTCATCAGCAGGGCTGCCTCGATGGCTTCAAAGGAGGTGACTGCATACCCAGCACGATATTCACCTTTGCCATTTTTCAAATAAGAAGCATCCATAAATCATGCAATCTCTGCATTAGCAATAGTAGTTTCTTGTAAGTCAGCTCTAAGGATTAACAACTGCTGAGTCAGTGTCAGTCAGTCATGAGGAGTTTGGTGAGTAGGTGAAGGGACAGGCTTGCAAGGTTCAAGTTGTTGCAGTGAAAAAGGATTGTGTGAGGAGAAGTCAGCAACCATATTTCATATGAAGTAAGATGGCTTGCAGAAAGGTGTTTATAGTGATGAGACTTGAGCCAGGCTTATATCACATGGGGAATACAGATGATGAGTGGACAGCCCATAACTGTTTCCTCAGTTGATTTTGCAAGGGTTGCTACCACTGAAATAGCTCTCAGGCACGGTGGAAGACCTCTGGTCACAGGGTCTAATTGTTGACTGCAATAGCCAAGGGGTCAATGTTGACCTGTGTGCCTTTTAATAAGCACCTCTAGGGCATTCTTTTCCCCTTCTTACACAAAGAGGAATATAAGAAACTGGTAATTAGGATGTCCTAAAGCAGAGGCTGAGAAGTCTGCTTTTCAGGTTCTGGAAAGCCATAAAATGTGTTTTCCTTCCCCTCTAAGAGAGCTGGTCTTTCAGCTTTGAGCAATGCATAAAGATATTGGGCAATTAAGAAAAAGTTAGGTATCCAGTTCCCACAGTATCTGGCCAGACCCCAAAATCCTTGAAATTGTCTTTCAGTCTGTGGGAAATCCGAGACCCTGTGAATCTTATTAGGTTCTAAAAGGAGTCCTTGATCTGAGATCAAGTGTCCTGGGTATTTGATCTGAATTTGAGCAAGGTGTCATTTCTTTAGAGATCTGAAGACCTTTAGTTACTAACAGCTTGAGGAGACAGATCCTATCTTGCTCACTTGCTTCCTTGGAAAAGGAGCAGAAAAGAAGTTCTTCAACATATTTTAAGAGGGTAGACACTTGTGGAAAATCGACATCTGCTAAATCTGCTTTTAGGATCTGTGAAAAGTAGAAAAAACTTTTGGTGTAGTCAGGTGTATTATTGTCCTTTCCATGTGAAAGTGAATAAAGATTGACTCAGGATCCACAAGGTATGCTGAAAAGTGCATTTCAGAGATTTATCATGGTGAAAAATTTACTCTCTGTAGGTATTGCAACCCACTCCAGTATTCTTGCCTGAAAAGTCTCATGGACAGAGGAGCCTGGTGGGCTACCATCCAAAGGATCACAAAGAGTCGGACACGACTAAACGACTAAGCACATAGGTACTGCCATTCAAAGGGTATGAGGGTTGGAGACAGCTGGATGACAAGGGATAACAGCGTTATTAATAGCCCTCAGATCTTGGACAAATCTCCGTCCTCTGCCTTAGATTTCTTAACAGGGACAATGGGTGTAATACAAGGACTGGTGCCAGGGCCTAGGGAGCCTTGTGCCTCATAGTCCTCTGTGACTGGTTAATTCCTGCTAAGGCCCCAGGATTTAAAGGATGCTGTTCAATATTAGGAAAAGGCTTACCAGAGTCAATTTAAATTTGAATTCAGTTCAGTTCAGTTCAGTTGCTTAGTCGTGTTTGACTTTGCGACTCCATGGACTGCAGCATACCAGGCTTCCCTGTCCATCACCAACACCCAAAGCTTTCTCAAACTCATGTCCATTGAGTTGGTGATGCCAACCAGCCATCTCATCCTCTGGCATCCCCGTCTCCTCCTGCCTTCAATCTTTCCCAGCATCAGGGTCTTTTCGAATGAGTCAGCTCTCCACATCAGGTGGCCAAAGTATTGAAGTTTCAGCTTCAACATCAGTCCTTCCAATGAATATTCAGGACTGATTTCCTTTAGTATGGACTGATTAGATCTCCATGCAGTCCAAGGAACTCTCAAGAGTCTTCTCCAACACCACAGTTCAAAAGCATCAGTTCTTTGGCACTCAGCTTTATGGTCCAACTCTCACATCCATACATGACCACTGGAAAAACCATAGCTTTGACTAGATGGATCTTTGTCGGCAAAGTAATATCTCTGCTTTTTGATATGCTGTCTAGGTTGGTCATAGCCTTTCTTCCAAGGAGCAAGCGTATTTTAATTTCATGGCTGTAATCACCATCTGCAGTGATTTTGGAGCCCAAGAAAATTAAAAAATTTGAATTGGGGATGCTGAATGAATCCACTTGATGTTGGTTGTGGACTTTGCCCAGAGTTTCTCGGGGACTTCTTTGGGGAGCTTTAAGTTTATTTTAGAAACTTGTCTTAAGGGCAAAAACGTCTAGTGGGATTGAGGAGCTTGGAATGCCATGAGTTGTTGAGGGGGCTATATCAATTTCAAGGATAATTTCCCTTTAGGGGAAAAAAATATGGCAGCATGATATTTTTAAAGTCTTTCCCTAAGAGGTTGACAGGAGCAGAATTGACCAGGAGGGAGGAATAACTGTCCTGGAAGGAGCCCAGTTGGAAAGATAAGGGACTTATAAGCTACACGGAGTTCACTAGACATCGTCACCATGTGAACGTGCTCTGAGGAAGGGGTTGCTTGAGGATGGTGTGAAAGTGAGTGTTAGTTGCTCAGTCCTGTCCATCTCTTTACAATCCCATGGACTGTAGCCCGCCAGAGTCCTCTGTCCGTGCCATTATCCAGGCAAGAATACTGGAGTGGGTTGCCATTTCCTTCTCTAGGCGATCTTCCCGATTCAGGGATGGAATCCAGGCCTCCCGCATTGCAGGCAGTTCTTTATTGTCTGAGAGTTTGGTGTGGGTGAGCATGAATACTGTGGCTTCAGAGTCAATTAAGACAGTAAGGACTTTGGTTCCAATTGTAAGAGAGGTTTGCCCAGAAGAGAGGGAAGGACTGGAAAAACCCCTTGTGTGTCTTGGAGCAGGTTCTGTCCATAAGAGAAGCTGAAGGCTTAATGCGGGAGGTTGTTTACAGTGTGTTAGTTTAAGGCAATCCTTTATCCAATCACCAGGTTTCTTACAAAAATGGCAGAAAATTTGAGAGTTTGAAGGCTTTAATTTAGTTTGTTGAATCCCCTAGGGAGAGTCTTCTAGCTGTTGAATCTGTGAATTTATGATTTTAGAGGCGTTTTATTTATTTGGCTTTTGAATAGTCTAGGTTGATTTGTTTGCTGAATTAGCCACATTGGGAGATGCCATGGTTTCCCAATTAAGTTGTGCTCACTTTACGAGAATGGTGAGATCTTCATCTGAGCTGTTTATGAACAAGGTGTTAAAGGTCACCTTAGTGACTGCATCTAAAGGGAGTCCAGGGTTTTCCTTAAAAACAATTTTAGGTCGATTGTAATAGTTACGCAGAGGTTCATCAATCCTTGAGTGCATGCTTGGATTTTATTTCAATCAACAGGTTTTGGGAAGGCCCGGGAGATGGCTTCATAAGGTTTTTGCTATTTCTTGGGCTTTGAATCAGTCATCATGATCCACTGAAGATTCTCTAGAGGATGATTCCAGCTAGCTTTAACCAGCTAGTGTTGGGCCTGGCCTTATTGCATGAGCATATGGACTAATTGATAAAGATCAGGAAACACAGGCTCATAGGTTTGGATAACAATGTTAAATTCCTTTGCATAATGGCCAGGGCCTTCAGTAACCTTGGGAAATTCTTTGGCCATATCTTGCAATTCTGCCTTTGTCCAAAGTGTGTAAGTTACATTTAAAAGGGTGCTCTGGGAATTCCCTGGAGGTCCAGTGGTTGGGATTCTACACTTTTACTTCTGTTGACCAGTGTTCAGTCATCCTGGTCAGGGAGCTAAAATCCTGCAAGCTGTGCAGTGCGGCCAAATAAATAAATAAAAGGGGGCCTTTGGTATTGGGTTCCAATTTAAAGGGAAGAATTTGAAACGGTTTAAGTGGAAGAGGTTGGACTGGAAGATCAAGGGAGGTCTTGGGGGTCTCCGGACTAAAAGGGGAGTTCAGCAAACGAAGGGTAAAGGGAAGAAGAAGTGGAGGATGGGTGGGCAACAGGCAGACTGAGGAGTGGGAGTTGGGGGAGGGTTGACAGGGAAAAGTTATGAGTCTTTTGTGATTGAGAAACCTCCTCAGAAAGTTTAAAATTTTCATCTTGGAGGGAAGTGATTTTGAATCTTGGACTCATTTAGAGGCCTCTAAACACCAATTAAAGTGTCCCATTCAATCTGCTTAGTTCTGTAGTTCTCAAATTTTTTGTGCAGAAAAATAAGTTTAGGGACTTCGAAACAACTCCATTGTGGCCATTGTAATTTTAAATATATGTGGTGTTATTAATTCATTGAAAAAGAAATTTATAAAATTAAGGACCATGGTTTTTTGGGTTTCTGTTTACTTTTTTTTTTAATATCTTGGCCCTACCACGTGGCATGTGGGATGGTTCCCTGACCAGGGATTAAATCTCGGTCTCTGCATTAAAAGCAGCAATTCCTAACCATTAGGCCACCAGGAAACTCCAACGACCATAGGTTTTATACTTAAAATCTGCTTGGGTCCCTGAGGGAGGACACTTGGGAGAACTTAGAAGAGAGCAGTTCCACAATTAAAGAAGCATGCAAGCAAAACAGAACACTCACCAGAAGGGAAATCCTTCTAGCAGCATAGTGATAAACTGGCACAGTGAGACAGTCAACGTGCACCAGGGCAACTGCTCATCTGATCCCAAAGAAAGGTGGAAACCTCAGCCTCAATAAGTTGAAGGAGATGGCAAGCTGTGAAAACAGTGAACGCAAGAGGGTCTGGGTGTACACTGATTCCCAGAGGTATCAGTCCTGTGGCCGTGAGAGTACTTCAGATCCCACTTCTGACACCCCTCAACCCAAAGAAACCTAGAAGGGCATAATCAGGCAAAAAAAACCTTTATTGGGGATCAAAGAATTGCCATTCAAGGCATGTAGATTCCAGTAGCAACCCAAAGAGTATCCTGCTAGGGAGAAAAAGTCAGGGTCTTTTAAAGACAAAGAAGGGAGGTTTGCATTACAAAGACTTTTAATTGGAGTTGGAGGCAGAAGCTAGTCTTGGTTAAACATGACTGAATACCAAGATTATCTGGAGGGAAGTAAAAGTCTGTTCCTGCGACAAGTTGTAGGTGCTCTTGTAGAATCTTTGAACAACTTGTGGTTTGGCTCAGTTCAAAAGTTCCTGGTTCCACCTGGTGAAGACATGCATAATGTCCACCTCCTTAATAGCCTCCTGGCTCCATTTTAAAACCCCTTGCCATAACTGACTCTATTTTATTTCACATTTCACAAATCCTCCAGGTCTCTGCTATCTCCCCAGTACCTTCCTCCAATCTCAAAACTGGTTTTATTACACTCCAGCCTCTGTTCCATCTCTGTATTTATTCCAGGTGGGTCTGCACTCCTCCTGACTCCAAGTCCCTCCTTGAGATAATAAGGAAATATCAAAAAAACTCTGAGGCTGGGTGAATCTCTGAAATGCCAGTAAGCCTCATCTACTCTTTGTTTTGCCTAGGGCTAGCTGTTATTACTCATCAGGGCTTTGTTCCTTCCCCTGAAGACCAAAAAAAGACTAAAGAAGACCTCAAAGAATTAATATTTAGGGGCTTCAGAATTGAAAGAATTTACAAGTCTGCTTTTTCTATTCAAAGTGACCTAGGAAGAAAAAGGTTTGATCAGAAATACTTTCTGATAAAAAATAATGAGTTCTAAATTTTAAATAAAATTTTGACGTTTAGATTGTTTGTATATTGGAGACAATCTGTGGAGTTAACCCAGATAGCCTAACTCAAAGAGAAAAACAGTTTACAAATATTCACATTAATCTAAAGAATTTAAGTACACATGTGCTAAGACCTGGTAATGTGAGAACTCTGTGCTGAAAAAGGTTCTATAGTGGGCATCAAGGAGATAACAGGGGAGAAGGACAAATACACATTTCAACTCAGAAATTGAAAAAAGAATTTATACACTCCAAGGGTACAAAGGGCACAGAGGAGAGAAACTTTAGTTCTGACAAGGGACATGTATTGGAACATGGCCTAGAGGAATTTTGACAGGTTGAGACAAGCAGGAAGGGCTTGTGCCAGTGAAGAAAATATCAGGAACAAGGTAGGACAATTGCTAGTGTTCAGATCCCTGGGAATGAGAGACAAAGAAAGATATCCAGGACCTTAGATTTCTCAAATTCAATTCTGCTATGGCGAAGAAGAACTAAAGAGCCTCTTGATGAAAGTGAAAGAAAGTGAAAAAGTTGGCTTAAAACTCAACATTCAGGAAACTAAGATCATGACATCCAGTCCCATCACTTCATGGCAAATAGATGGGGAAACAATGGAAACAGTGATAGACTTTATTTTTGGGGACTCCAAAATCTTTGCAGATGGTGACTGCAGCCATGAAATTAAAAGACGCTTGCTCCTTGGAAGAAAAGCTACAATCAACCTAGACAGCATATTAAAAAACAGAGACATTACTTTGCCAACTAAGGTCCGTCTAGTCAAGGCTATGGTTTTTCCAGTAGTCATGTGTGGATGTGAGTGTTAAACCATAAAGAAAGTTGAGCGCCAAAGAATTGATGCTTTTGAACTGTGGTGCTGGAGAAGACTCTTGAGAGTCTCTAGGACTGCAAGGAGATCCAACCAGTTCATCCTAAAGGAAATCAGCCCTGAATATTCATTGGAAGGACTAATGCTAAAGTTGAAACTCCAATATATTGGCAACTTGATGCAAAGAACTGACTCATTGGAAAGGACCCTTATGCTGGGAAAGATTGAAGGCAGGAGGAGACGGGGATGACAGAGGATGAGATGGTTGGATGGCATCATGGACCCGATGGACATGAGTTTGAGCAAGCTCCAGGAGTTGGTGATGGACAGGGAAGCCTGGCGTGCTGCAGTCCATGGGGTCGCTAAGAGTTAGATGCGACTGAGCGACTGAACTGAACTGATAGCCAGGCATCCCCTTCAAGATCCTTGTGAGAAACAAGACAAACCTGGAGGTTTTTTTCAACAAAACCCCAATGTGGAAACTAGCCATGTACACAGAACCCACAGACTCCTCATTTTTGGCTGACTGGAGCCCTAGTGTCCACACAGCCCTGGCAGCAAACCTGCTCTTTCCACTTTGGGCACCACTCAACTATCAAAACCATGCATTTTACTACTACCATGGCAAGGAAAACCAAATCAAGGAAATATGTACCCTTCTCTCACACACCCCCCCCCCCACCCTACCCACTCCACCCCCACCCTCCTCTTCGCAGGGTGTAGAGTGGAACTGGCCTCATTTAGCACCCAAGGCCTTGCCAGGTAGAATTACTAATCAAATATGAGAATTGTTTTAAGTGCTGTGAAAAAGTACAGACTGATTTAACACTGATAGGATGTATCTCAAGGACTAGCTAAATAGATAAACAGATAAACTCATAACACAAACTTGTTTATTTTTATTTAGTTTTAAATTTTTATTGGAGTATAGTTGATTTACAGTGTTAGTTTCTGCTATAAAGTGAATCAGTTATACATATATCCACTCTTTTTCAGGTTGTTTTTCCATCTAGGTCATTATAGAGCACTGAGTAGAGATCCCTGCGCTAAATGGTAGGTTCTTATTAGCTACCTATTTTTTGTAGTAGTATGTATGTGTCAATCCCAACCTCCCAATTTATCCCTCCCCACTCCCGTTCCTTCCCTGGAAACCATAAATTTGTTTTCTACATCTGTGACTCTATTTCTGTTTTGTAAATAAGTTCATTTGTACCATTTCTTTCTTTTTTTTTTTTTTAACCACAAACTTATTTGAGTCTCATTTTACTGGTAAGGAAACTAAGGCCATAGAGAGGAAGAGAAACTTACCTTTATATCACAGCCAAGCCACTGAAGCCAGGCAGTCTGGCCAGAGTCCATGCTCTTGATCATTATATGAATTAACTTAAGCAAAGAAATGAATTGAGAAAAAGTGCTAGAAGAGAAGAAAGCTCAAAGACAGGAGTCCAGAGAGATCAGCTACATGGGCATTCAAACTTTTCAAATCCTTTGCATGTCTCCATCCCTTAAAACCCTTGACTCCCAGCCTTAGGGAAAGGATGACTAATACTCTATAAGTCCAGGGAAGGTGCCTACTTACCCATCAGTTTCCAAAGCTAAAATTGACTGACTTAATAATCTCAAGTGCTGCAACTAACACTCTTTAGACCAATAGCTCAGATGAATCAGCACTGAGTCCAATTTTGTAGAGTTCTATTCTATCTTACGGAGATGGCAATGGCACCCCACTCCAGTACTCTTGCCTGGAAAATCCCATGGACGGAGGAGCCTGGTGGGCTGCAGTCCATGGGGTCGCTAAGAGTCGGACACTATTGAGCAACTTCACTTTCAATTTTCACTTTCACGCATTGGAGAAGGAAATGGCAACCCACTCCAGTGTTCTTGCCTGGAGAATCCCAGGGACAGCAGAGCCTGGTGGGCTGCCGTCTATGGGGTTGCACAGAGTCGGATACGACTGAAGCGACTTAGCAACAGCAGCAGCATTCTATCTTATATCCCAGTTCTGATAACTGCAAGTAGTGGATGCTGGGGTGAGCTGCCCCCACCCCTCTTTTAGAACCAAGATAGGCATTTTCCCAGCTGCTCAGAGTGCTGCCTACTGAAGACTAACATCTGTATCCCTCTCTGGGAGTTAGCCTCAGCCACATGCAGCTGTCACTACCACACATCCCTTAGAATGGACAAAATTCAGAATACTGATGACACTGCATGCTGGAGAGGACATGCAGTAAACAGGAATTCTCATTCCCTGCTCTAAGGAATGCGAAATGGTACAGCCCACTTTGGAGGAGTTTGGCAGTTTCTTATAAAGGGAGCTGCCACATCCAGGTGATGCTCTCTCTTTTTGAACAGCTCACATTCAATGACTGGAAGATCCAGAGGTACAGAGGCCCATTCAACTAAAGGGCCATCCCAGTCCCGAGCTGCCAGGAGGAATGGCTGAGGACTCGTTTTAAAAGTATCAGAATTCAATAGCCCTCTTTGCCGTTTCCACTTCCTTCATTCCCTTACACATGTGGTTTTCAAAAAGACTCCCTCGAATTCTTTTTATGCAAATCATCATCTGATTCCCAGGAGACCTAACCTAAAACAGTTGGTATGAAAGCAGATTGTGTGTTAGTTGCTCAGTCGTGTCCAACTCTTTGCAAACCCTTCAGGTTCCTCTCTCCATGGGATTCTCCAGGCAAGATTATTGGAGTGGGTTGCCATTTCCTTCTCCAATGGAAGCAGATTATAAGATAATATTTTGGAACTGGATTACCAACTGTCAATGAGGACACTGTCATTGGTAGTGGGGGGAATGCGGGTAGCTCCTAGCATGACATGCAGGTGCAATTGTTAAAACTTTCACTGCGGGTGAAAGGGAAGGGCTTCACTGGTGGTACAACATCGGAAGTTTGAGAAGTTAGGGAAAGAAGTAATTATAACCACTATAGAATCTCAACATTCAAAAAAATTAAGAGCATGGCAACCACTCCCATCACTTCATGGCAAATAGACGTGGGAAAAGTAGAAAGTGACAGGTTCTAATTTCTTGGGCTCCTAAATCACTGAGGATGGTGACTGCAGCCATGAAATTAAAAGATTCTTGCTCCTTGGAAGAAAAGCTATGACAAAACCTAGTTGTTGTTGTTTATTTGCTCAGTTGTGTCTGACTCTTTGTGACTCCATGGATCCCAGCACGTTACGCTTCCGTCCTTCACTATCTCCCAGAGTTTGCTGAAATTCATGTCCATTGAGCCGATGATGCCACCCAACCATCTCATCTTCTATCGCACCCTTCCCTCCTGCCCTCAATCTTTCCCAGTATCAGGATATTTTCTAATGAGTCAGTTCTTCGCATCAGGTGGCCAAAATATTGGAGCTTCAGCCTCAACATCAGTCCTTCCAATGAATATTCAGGGTTGATGTCCTTTAGGGTTGACTGATTTGATCTCTTTGATGTCCAAGGGACTCTCAAGAGACTTCTCCAGCACCACAGTTCAAAAACATCAATTCCTCAGCACTCAACCTTCTTTATGCTTTATTTTAAAAGCAGAGGCATCACTTAGCTGACAAAGGTGCAAATAATTAAAGCTATGGTTTTTTCAGCAGTCATGTATGGATGTGAGAGTTAGATCATAAAGAACTGATGCTTTTGGAAGGACTAATGCTGAAGCTGAAACTGCAATACTTTGGCCATCTGATGCAAAGAGCTGACTCATTGGAAAATATACTGATGCTGGGAAAGACTGAGGGCAGGAGGAGAAGGGGATGACAGAGGATGAGAAGGTTGGATGGCATCACCAACTTGACAGACATGAGTCTGAACAAAGTCCAGGAGATAGTGAAGGACAGGGAAGCCTGTCATGCTGCAATCCATGGGATCACAAATAGTTGAACACAACTGAATGATTGAACAATGACAATAGGATCAAATGGCTCTTGCTAAGTCTTATTTATTCTCTTCACAGGCATAAGACAAAGAAAGGCTGAGGTAATTACTTGCCAGTTTAAGGTTTGAGGCCAGAGGCCTCCAGTACAGCAAATAAAAATACTCATTTACTGTTGAAGGACAGGAAAAACATAGCTCCAGGTTTTTGTGAGAGCAATGAAGTTTCAGAGTAGGTTGAGTTCTCAGCCAGAGCCAGACTGCTAAACCAAAGTGAGGCTCTGATTGGGAAGGAATAAGATCCTGAGACTTGGGGACATCTTGGCTGACACATTTGAAAATACTGAATCCCCATATTCCCTTGAACTTTCTGGGCATACAGCAACCCATTAAAGCCTGCTCCCCCTGTGCCTGGAAATGATGCATAGGCTTCTGTCTTACGTAAGTGTCTTACGCCACTCCTGACGATCCACCCATATTTCCTTCTGGCCACCCAGCCAGAGAAGTACTGGGTCTGCCAAGGGAAGAGAAGGACACTGTAGGAGTAGCCCATATGTACTGGCAGGTAGTGGGAAAGTTTATCTGGAAATGGATACTGAAGGTACTAGATCAGAGAGTGGAATATAAAGCTGTATAAGAGACAGTCCTCGTGACTCATATGGTAAAGAATCCGCCTGCAATGCGGGCGACCTGGGCTTGATCCTTGGTTTTGAAGAACCCCTGGAGGAGGGCATGGCAACCCACTCCAGTATTCTTACCTGGAGAATCCCCATGGACTGTAGCCTGTCTGTCCATGGGGTCGCAAAGAGCTGGACATGGCTGAGCAACTAGGCACAGCAAGGGACAGTTTATCAATATGATTGGAATTCAACTCCTTAATACATCATATATGTGACTCTTTGTGACATGACTTATGCATGTCTTTCAAATCAGAGGTTTTGTCTTAACTTGCCCCTTCTATTCCAATAAAACCAAGTTACTTGGCCAAGTTATTTTACTCCTCTGTAAAACCATTAACAACTCTCTCCATCTAGAATGTTTATCCTACTCCACCCACATTCTATCCCTGCCTTAGACACCGGTAGCCTACTTCTATTTCACACAGCCCACCTGGGAATCTTATCTGCTAATGGAAGTAGAAATTAATACATCCTTTTTGGGAAACAATTTTGCAATACTGAAAGCCTTAAAATGGTTCAGGAACCCCACTTTTCTAGTGGGTGGGGATCTGAAATTTTCAAAAATTTATGCACAAAGATATTTAAAATGGCATATTTATTATTATAAAAATTAATGTAACCAATATCTGAAAGCATAGGTTTATGGAAATTATATCCATACCAAACAATTGAATGTAGTTATTGAAAATGATGTGTTTAAGTAATTTGCAATGATAAGAAAATGTTGATGATACACTAAATAAAAAAATGAAATTATTAGGACCAAAACTTTGCAATGATGTGATAGGAAAAAATATAGAAAAAATATTACAAAATTTAACTATTATTATTGCCTGGTACTGAAAGTAAACTTACTTAAATTGCCTTTTTTATTACGCTTTTCTATATTGCCAAATTGGCTCAGGGAACAGATACTGCTTTCAGAATAAAGATTCAACTTAAGTATCACCTCTGGGAAGAAAAGACCTTTTTTCTCACAGTGTGCAGAATATATGTATCTATGTGTGTATATATGTTTTTTTTATCATAGTCCTTACCAAAGACAACCACCTATTCACCCATCTGCACCCTTCACTAGGATTATGGAGATAAGAATCTTGTCATCTATTTCATAACCTAGGCATCTATGCACTGCCTGGCAACAAGCAGCTTCCTAACAAATTGTTTTCTTTTCTTCTTCTTTGCTGGGAAGTTGTTGCTGGGTTTTTTTTTTGTTTGTTTGTTTGTTTTTTGAACTTTTGACTAAGACAAGTGGTCTCTGTTACTCTGAACCTAGAGTAAAAACCCAAATTTCATTAAAAGCAAACTTTTTCAAGAAATGCTAATGTAATTTATTTTTCTTTTGATGAGTAAAGCCTATAGTTAGGGATAACTTTTTAAAAAATCCAGGACTTCTGACAAAAGGAAAAAACTTAAGAGTCAAATATGATGAATGTTGTAATTATTCCCTGAACTATAGTTACACGGTATTAATACTAATATTTTCCTCAAAATAAACTGCAAATTTAACACAGTGTCCTTCCAGATGAGCAGGAAGGCAGGCAGGTGTTTTCCCAATGCTGTTCCTCTCCGTGGGAGCTGTCAGCCCCAGCGCAGTATTTCACAGCTAGACTGTAAACAAAAGTTATTCCAATTGGCTCAACAGTACTTCCAATAGCAAAAATACCAGAAATGAATGGTCTCTGTTCTCCAAAACTATTATCTTGAGCAGACTTTTATTGTGAAAGCGTTCCTCATTTGCACACATTACTTCCAGCTGGAAATTTGCGTCCAGTTGAACTATTACAAAACATATTCTTTCACGTGAGAATTTTGAGCAGCACAAAAGGGACATGAAAATAGACCAAACCTATCCTTCTTGGCTGAAAGTGTCTTCTTTAAAAATGTAAAGAAAATTTTATTTTGGGAAACTTGTGAAAAATTGGGGGGAAACCTAGGTCGCTGGATTTGTCACTAGATATTCCTCTAGTAATAACCAGAAAGGGGCAGCTACGATTGCCACTCAGTATAAAAATAAACTTTCTTTCAGGCTGTATTTGTGCAGACACGTGTGCATAGAGGGTTAGGTACCACCTACATATATTAGGTTCTGAGGACCTGGAGGGTGTCTCACAATCATCCTGAAAACGTATGAGGACCCTACAAAAATCTTCCTTTGGGAGAGAATTCCGTCTCTAGAGAGACGGTTCTGAAGAGGGCAAGGTGAGGTTAGACCCAGCGTCGGATACCTCAGTTGGTAAGGACGCTGTCTGCAATGCAAGAGACCCAGGGTCGATCCCTGGGTGGGGAAGATCCCCAGGCGAAGGAAATGGCGCCTCACTCCGGTAGTCTTGCCTGGAAAATCTCATAGACAGAGGAGCCTGGTGGGCTACAGTCTATGGGGTCCCAAAGAATCGGACAAGACGGAATGACTAAACCGCCACCACCAGACCCAGCCGGCGCCGAGCGGGCGTCCTCTTGTGGTGCTCCTCCCCCGCCCGCCAACAGCTCGCCCAGAACCTTCCACCCCTCCCGCCCCGCCCCCGTCGCGCCCCACCCCCGTCGCGCCCCACAGCATCCCTACCCGCCCCCAACCCCCAGATTCGGACCCGCGGCCAACACCTCCTGCCCCTAACCCACTCCGGGCGGCATCCCCTCGAGCCGCCGCGCTCGTCGCGGGACCTGCAGGTGCGGCTCTCCCACTGACCCGCGCGGCCCGGGCCGGAAAGTGACTAACGGCTGCCGCTGGCCCGCAGGGTGCTGAGGCGATGGCGTCAGGGTCCCGGGTGCCTGAGGACGCGGTCCGGGCCGTCAGCCCCGGCCGGCGAGGCGAGGAGATCGTCTCGGCGCTCACCGGGGACTCGGTGATGGCGGCAGCCCTGAAGAGCGCCGCGTCCCCGGTGCGCTCGGTGGTGGCCTCCCCTCGCCCCCTGAAGGGGAAAGCGGGCCGGGAGGCGGCCCGGCGGCGGCTCCAGCTCCTGCCGGGCTCTCAGACCGAGGGCCGGGAACAGGGGCCAGAAGAGGAGGAAGAGGAGGCCCTGCTGTCAGTGCCCGAGGAAGACGAGGAGGCGCAGCCGCTGCCCCCGGTGTGCGTGTTTCCCATGAGGGGCATGTGGCGGGAGGAGAAGGTGGCGCTGTACTGCGACCAAGTGCTGCAGGGCTACAAGGTGAGGACAAGGAGACGGCGGACCCCGAGGGACGCGGGGCCACCTTCCGTGCGGGTGCGGGCACAGAGAGCTCAGAGAACCTGCATGTCACAACAGTCAATTTACTCCACGCTTACAGGACTTCACTTGGTAGAGGTTCCCAGGCCCTGTTAAAGGAATTCCAATTCGGTTTTTCCTTCAAACAGATCACGTAGCGTTTTCCAGTTTTTTTGAGACCTGAAGGAAGATAGGCCATATCAGTGCCCTGGTCATAACTTTCAAGGATTAGGCATCTTTTAATTTCTTGGCTGCAGTCACCATCTGCAGTGATTTTGGTGGCCCCCCCCCCCCCAAATAAAGTCTGCCACTGTTTCTACTGTTTGCCCATCTATTTACCATGAAGTGATGGGACCAGATGCCATGATCTTAGTTTTCTGAATGTTGAGTTTTAAGCCAACTTTTTCACTCTCCTCTTTCACTTTCATCAAGAGGCTCTTTAGTTCTTCGCTTTCTGCCATAAGGGTGATGTCATCTGCATATCTGAGGTTATTGATATTTCTCCTGGCAATCTTGATTCCAGCTTGTGCGTCATCCAGCCCAGGGTTTCTCATGATGTACTCTGCATATAAGTTAAATAAACAGGGTGACAATATACCGCCTTGACTACTCCTTTTCCTGTTTTACTGTGTCATTAATCAGTCAGGGTTTAATGTCTGAGTTTCATAATAGTTTAGATTATCATCCTGAGGTAGTTGAATTGAAATGCAGAAAACCAAATGAACAAAATATTGATTGAATTTTTTAGTGTACTCATTTGTTTTATAGAATGGATTTTTATTTTAAAATTTTATGTGCTGAGTAAATTCTAAATAGATTATTAAATCTTTAAAGTTCAGAAAAAATTCATGACTAGGTTTTTAAACATGATAATAACTATGTTTTTATATGTATAATTACAGTAAAGCCACTTGGAGTAGCAGGCAAGTTTGGCCTTGGAGTACAAAATGAAGCAGGGCAAAGGCTATCAAAGTTTTGCCAAGAGAACGCACTGGTCATAGCAAACACCCTCTTCCAACAACACAAGAGACAACTCTACACATGGGCATCACCGGGTGGTCAACGCCAAAATCAGATTGATTATATTCTTTGCAGCCAAAGATGGAAAAGCTCTATATAGTCAGCAAAAACAAGACCAGGAGCTGACTGTGGCTCAGATTATGAACCCCTTACTGCAAAATTCAGACTTAAATTCAAGAAAGTAGGGAAAGTAACTAGACCACTTAGGTATGACCTAAGTCAAATCCTTTACGATTATACAGTGGAAGTGAAAACTAGATTCAAAGGGTTAGATCTGATAGAGTGTCTGAAGAACTATGGACGGATATTTGTGACCTTGTACAGGAGGCGGTGACAGAGACCATCCCCAATAAAAAGAAATGCAAAAAGGCAAAATGGTTGTTTGAGAAGGCCTTACAAATAGCTAAGGAAAAAAGAGAAGTGAAAGGCAAAGGAGAAAAGGGAAGATATACCCATTTGAATGCAGAGTTCCAAAGAATAGCAAAGAGAGGTAAGAAAGCCTTCTTATGTGATATCAAAGAAATAGAGGAAAACAATAGAATGGGAAAAACTAGAGATCTCTTCAAGAAAATTAGAGATACTAAGGGAACATTTCATGCAAAGATGGGCACAATGAAGGACAGAAATGGTAGGGACCTAACAGAAGCAGAAAATATTAAGAAGAGGTGGCAAGAATACACTGAAGAACTATATAAAAAAAGATCTCAATGACCCAGATAACCATGATGGTGTGATCATTCACTTAGAGCCAGACATCTTACAATATGAAGTCAAGTGGGCCTTAAGCATTACCACAAACAAAGTTAGTGGAGGTGATGGAATCCCAGTTGTTATTTCAAATCCTAACAGATGATCCTGTTAAAGTGCTGCACTCAATATGCCAGCAAAGTTGGAAAACTCAGCAGTGGCCACAGGACTGGAAAAGGTCAGTTTTCATTCCAATCTCAAAGAAAGGCAATACCAAAGAATGTTCAAAATTGCTGTCATTCTCACACACTAGCAAAGTAATGCTCAAAATTCTCCAAGCCAGGCTTCAATGGTATGTGAACCAAGAACTTCCAGATGTTCAAGTTGGATTTAGAAAAGTCAGAGGAACCAGAGATCAAATTGCCAACATCTGTTGGATCATAGAAGAAGCAAAAGAGTTCCAGAAAAACATCTACTTCTGCTTTATTGACTATGCCAAAGCCTTTGACTGTGTGGCTCACAACAAACTTTGGAAAATTGTTAGAGATGTGAATGCCAGACCACCTGACCTGCCTCCTGAGAAATCTGTATACAGGTCAAGAAGCAGCAGTCAGAACTGGACATGGAAACACAGACTGGTTCCAAATCAGGAAAGGAGTACATCAAGGCTGTATATTGTCACCCTGGTTATGTACTTATATGCAAAGTTCATCATGTGAAATGCTGGGCTGGATGAAGCACAAGTTGGAATCAGGTTGCTGGGAGAAATACCAATAACCTCAGATATGCAGATGACAACACCCTTATGGCAAAAAGCAAAGAGGAACTAAGGAGCCTCTTGATAAAGGTGAAAGAGGAGAGTGAAAAAGCTGACTTAAAACTCAGTGTTCAAAAAACTAAGATCTTGGCATCCAGTCCCATCACTTCATGGCAAATAGATGGGGAAGCAATGCAAACTGTGACAAACTTTGTTTTCTTGGGCTCCAGAATCACTGCAGATGTTGACTACATCCACAAAATTAAAAGACACTTGTTCCTTGAAAGAAAAACTGTGACCGATCTAGACAGCATATTAAAAAGCAGAGACATTATTTTACCGACAAAGGTCTGTCTAGTCAAAGCTATGGTTTTTCCGATAGTCATATATGGATGTGAGAGTTGGACCATAAAGAAAACTGAGTGCTGAAGAATTGATGCTTTTGAACTGTGGTGTTGGAGAAGACTCTTGAGAGTCCCTTGGACTGCGAGGAGATCAAACCAGTCAATCATATAGGAAATCAACCCTGAATATGCATTGGAAGGACTAATGCTGAAGCTGAAACTACAATCCTTTGACCACCTGATGCAAAGAACTGACTCATCTGAAAAGACCCTGATGCTGGGAAAGATTGAACGTGGGAGGAAAAGGAGATGACAGAGGGTGAGATGTTTGGATGACATCACCGACTCAATGGACATGAGTTTGAGCAAGCTCCAGGAGTTGGTGATAGATAGGGAGGCCTGGTGTGCTGCAGTCCCTGGGTTTGCAAAGAGTCAGACACAACTGAGTGGCTGAACTGAAATTGCTCAGTAGATCAATAAAACAAATTACTTAAAAAATAAATAATAAGTAGATGTCTCATCTTTGAATTACTCTATTGAGTGAATAGATATCTTTTAAATGTTTTCTAATTTTTTAATGTTTCTATTTTTCATTAAATATAGATTCAGTTAAAATTATTGTTTCTGAGTTTTTTCATTATTTTAAGGGCATATGGGCTGCATACTTAAATAGAACTCAGTAAAAATACATATAAATCTATAATTTCATATATTTATATGTGTACATATTTTTGTTTTGCTAGGCAGAAGATGCTGATGATGCTATGAGTAAATATCTATCAGAAAAATTAAAGTTGAAAGACAAATGGCTTGGAGTCTGGAAAGCTAATCCTGAGTTATTCTTTGTGAAATATGAAGAATCTTCTATCCCTTTTGTTGGTATATTGGTTGAGGTAAATAATTTTCACCTGATCCTTTTTCTTTGTGTGAAATTATCAGTTCTTTTTAAGACCAAAATGTAACTTTATAAATTTGAGGCTTGGATACTTAAACAAAGGTTGGCAAAAGTTTACATCTTTAAGTTTCTTAACAAGTTAACAGTGTAAAAAGAGGGTAAGTAGGGATATTTGCTCACATTTTCCTGTAAACAGTTATCATTAAATCAAATCTCATAGTATTAGATAATATTTATTAGCCTACTTTCAATTGCTCAAATAATGTAAAAATAACAAAAGTGCACTTCTTAAAAATTAGTAAATTAGGCTTTAATTAATTTGGGTCTTTTTTTCCCATTATTTATCTTTAATCTTCATTTATCTTAATTATGCAGTTTAGTTATATTATGAGAGAATAAACTAGATCAGAAAATTATTGGTAAAATGTGACATTTTTTCATATGAAAAGTGCCTTTTTAGTGTAATACATCTACTTCCAAGCTTTTACCTAAGATTTTGCTTTTATAGGTCTATAGGTTAAATATTGTAGCATATTTGACATCATAAATCTGATTGCCTTAAAGGTCAAGTATCCTGTGTAGAAATTAATATTTACAATCACAAATGGTACTCCTACTTCAGATAGATGTTTCAAATCTGTGGTTTTGGTGACAAGAAAAAAATTGTGTTTGAAACTCATTACATTACACACTATCTGAAAACAATTCAAATCTGTGTTATATAGAAAATAAGTATGAGTTTGAGCAAACTCTGGGAGATGGTGAGGGACAGAGAGGCCTGGCTTTTTGCAGTCCATGGGGTCGCAAAGAGTTGAACATGAGCTGGTGACTGAATAACAAATTATCAACTGTAGTCACTATGTTGTATATTAGATCCTTAAACCTTTTTCATCTTACAGCTGAAAATTTTTACCAACTTCTGTAATTCTATATTTTGTGCTAATACTTAGTGTAATTTATTAATTTTTAAAGTTACTGTGCATTGGTTAAGATTTCCCCTTTCAATGCAGGGTGTGCTGATTTGATCCCTGGTCAGACAGCTAAGACCCCATGACTCCCCACCAATAACCAAAACAAAACAGAAACAATATTGTAACAATGGCAATAAAGACTTTAAAAGAAATAAAGCTTCTGTCAACTCAGTGATTTTGTGTACTTATTTTCAGGCCTGCTAGAGGTTATCACTCTATTGTGATGAAATAAGCAAACACAAGTGTGTTGTTTATGAAGCTAAATTTATTCAACCTAAGGACTTGTTTACCTTTTACTTTTCTTTTTAGGACTTAACTTTTTTATTATGTCCATTCTATTTTTTGGCATTTTATAATCCTTTCTTTTACTAATACTGTAATACAGATAATCAGTTCAGCTGCTCAGTAGTGTTGGACTCTTTGTGGCCACGTGGACTGCAGCAGGCCAGGCTTTTGTGTCCAATATAGACAATAGGATTTTTTAAGACATACTTTCATGGCAAAATTAGTCCAAATTTTAAAAAAATACTACTGTTTTATTAAATCCAAAAATCTGGCGACTCAAACTTAGAAATTATGTAGGAGACAGACAGTTACTCTCATGAACCTTAAAAACTAATAATTGTTTAAGAAGTAGTTTGAGGCTGGGAAGATCCAGAGGAATCGGGTGGAGAGGGAGGTGGGATGGGAGACCGGAAAAAAAAAAAAAAAAAAAAAAAAAAAAAAAAAAAAAAAGAAGTAGTTTGAAAATTTGTTTTGATATTTTATTCTGTATTGATCTATTGTTATTATGTACATTGATTGTTAGAGAAGTCATAAAAATTTAAAAAAATAAATTTTATAAGTAACTCATATTTAAGGAAGAATCTTTGTGATTTACTCTCATTCACAACTACAAACTTTATATTTATCTTAGGTAACTTGTAAACCACGCCAAAGCTCATCGTCTTGTTTCAAGGTTACTGTTTCTATTGCTGAGCCCTTTTCTTCTAACATTGCAAATATTCCAAGAGATTTGGTTGATGAGATTTTGGAAGAATTAGAGCATAGTGTGTCTCTCTTGGAAGTGTACCCTATTGAAGGGCAAGATTCTGATTTACATGATATTGCTTTGGCCTTGGAAGTTGTAAGGTATTAGAGCTTTTTACTTCTGAAAGTTCTCATATTAAAAAAGTTGTTTTAATATGTAAATCTTGTTCATATAGGTACTTTATTTAAATTTTACTCACTGCTGAATTCAATTTTTCTACTTTTAATATATGTATTTGTGCCTAAAATACTCTCTCTTTTGGAGGTATTTTATGTGGGCAATGAATTTGCTGGTTTTTGACCTTGCATTTTACAAAAATTGAATTTAAAAAATTTTTAGAGATAAGTCACACTAAATTCTGGGGTATTCCTTGGCTTTCAGTGACAGGACCCAGGTTCAATTCCTGGTCAGGAAACTAAAATCTGGAAGGCTGCATGGGGTGGCAAAAAAAAACCCAAAAAACAAAACCACTATATTCTGCTCATATTTAAGCATCTTAAATATATTAGATTTCATTTTTCACATTTAAAAGCATTACAAGTACCAGATGTCATCATCCCCATTATGAATGCTTCTTACACATTGATACAATTTGAGAGAAGCTATGTGTAAGCATAATACAGAATATTGGGGGGCATGTCTTTGTTTTCCTAATACTCCCCCAATATAAAATATGATTCTAGGTTAGATATTATTTCTTTGGTAAACAAAATCAGCCACAGTCTATGAAATGTAGAACATGAATTTTACAATCCCACTTCAAGAAACATTATCTGTAGTAACTTGAAATATAATACAGATCATCTAATGTTTGAAGTTTTACTTTTAATATTAGTTCACTGAAAGTTTATTTTGAAATATTGGTGATGGACAGGGAAGCCTGGTGTGCTGTAGTTCATGGGGTCGCTAAGAGTCAGACATGACTGAGTGACTGAACTGACTGATTTTTTTAAACAATTAAGATTCATATAAAGATTTCTGATATCAGGGTATCTTTTTAATTGTAAACATGGTACTGGCTGATTTTGATCACTGTCATCTCAATTTGATTTGTCATAGGTTTTTTTATGACTTTCTTTGGAGAGACTGGGATGATGAAGAAAGTTGTGAGAATTATACTGCTTTGATTGAAGAAAGAATTAATTTGTAAGTATAGTTAAAAACTTACTCATCACATTATCTAAGATAAACATTGTTACTGTACTGATACTTTTCAGGTGGTGTGATATACAAGATGGAACTATACCTGGTCCTATTGCACAACGTTTCAAAAAAACTTTGGAGAAGTATAAAAACAAGCGAGCTGAACTCTTTGAGTATCAGAGCAGTATTAAAGAAGATCCATCTGCGGCAGAAGCTGTAGAATGCTGGAAAAAGTACTATGAGATAGTAATGCTCTGTGGATTACTGAAAATGTGGGAAGATTTACGCCTCCGGTAATAATTTACTCTATTTTTTTTTAAGATTTATTTATTTGTTTATCTATTCATTTTTTTGGCTGTCTTAGGTGTGGGTCCTCATCACTGTGCGCTGGCCATTTCCAGATGCAGCGAGCGAACGCCACTCTTTGATGCGGTGCGAGGGCTTCCCACCATGGTGGTCTCTCTGTTACAGGTTCAGGCTCTGGGTACACGGGCTCAGCAGTTGTGGCGCACAGGCCCAGCCACTTCAGAGCATGTGGGGTCCTCCCAGACCAGGGATCAAACCAACATCCCCTGTGTTGCAAGGCAAATTCTTAGCCACTGGGCTACCAAGGAAGCCCTGCTCTACTTTAAATGGAAACAAAAAGATTGTATGGTCATTCCTTTTTATTATTATTATTAATTTATTTATTTTAATTGGAAGCTAATTACTTTACAATATTGTAGTGGTTTTTGCCATACATTGACATGAATCAGCCATGGGTGTACATGTGTCCCCCATCCTGTGTCCTGACTCAATGGAAAAGACCCTGATGCTAGGAAAGATTAAAGGCAGGAGGAGAAGAGGACGACAGAGGATGAGATGGTTGGATGGCATCACTGACTCAACGGACATGAGTTTGAACAAGGTCTGGGAGTTGGTGATGGACAGGGAAGCCTGGTGTGCTGCAGTCCGTGGGGTCACAAAGAGTCAGACACGACAGAGCGACTGAACTGAACTGAACTGAATTTATGAGATAAGCAAGGCACAACTACCAGTATATTAACTGAATTCACTGAAATCAATGTTTTGGTTTCCTTACCTTTCTACTTTATCTTCTTAATTTTGACCAAAGCATAAGAAAAGAGTAGGGAGACATTGTCCACATATAAAATGCAAAGTAGAGAGTGAGAATTTGTGGCATTTTGGTTTGAGGGTCATCACCAGCTCTTACAGCTCAGGTAGCAAAAAAGTGCCATCTTACCGTTTCAAGGTGACACAAAGGACAGAGTTCAGGGCTGACAGAGTAGCTGCAAATTTAGTTGGGATATTCTGAAAGTGAGAGAACCGCAAGAGGAGTGAGACCCAAAATTTGAGCAACAGAGAATCTTAACAGAAAAATGAAAACTATAGTAAAAAAGAACCAAGAATTTCTGGATTTCGCTCTGACATGGAAAGAGCTTGTGAGTTATCATTCCTATCCTTACAACAAGAAAAAAGCTGAACAGACTTGAAGATTACTTTCTTGGAACCATCAGAGAACTGAGATCACAGGACAAGCTGCCACCCTGAAATCTGGAGAAAGGTGAATTCAGAGAGTCACAGCTAAGGTCCGCTTGTCTCGAACAGAACCAGCTCAAGCCACAAATTATGAGAACATTGAAATGGTAATTTTGATAGATTGCTGGATGCTGAATGATAACTAGTATGAAAGAAACTCACAGGGAGCTGCAGTTATTAGGGAGATCCCATACCTTTGTAGGGTTTTACCTGTAGGAGTCTCACTAGGTTCTCAGTAAAGAGCCAAGAAATATTCTATTATCACTCTGGCAGGGTGAAGGGAAAAGTACCCATTATGAAATATACCCAGAGCATTCTCCATAATAAAGATCTGCTATTCTCCATGAGAAAAGTCTTTATCAGAGCTTTTTGCCACCTAGAGGAAAGGCATTTCTCTGACTCTAGTGCCTTCTAGCCTTCCTGTCTGGGGAAAGAAAGGATTAAGAAACACTTGTGAAGGTCACAGTCCAGGGACATAGACTCAGTAAAAGACTGATAAGTAATCACAAGAGATACACTTCCTCTCTGCTAAATCTTAAAACCATACCAATAAGATTCCAGCATAATAACTGGATTATAGTTAAAAGAGTTGTAAGACACAGACTCTTCTAAAGAGTAGTTTGGGTCTTCTAAAGGAAGCCTGAAGATATATATAGAAGAGACCGAAAATTGGAAATTACAGGAATTTGAAGCCTCTGACACATAAAACTACAGCAAATAAACACAGGCTACCTCCTGGTAGGATTAATAATTAATTTATCTCACTTTCTGTTAGCCATGTGTGGGTTTCAAAAAAAATTATGATATGCTACAAGGCAAGGAAATAAACCAAGTCTGAGGAGGGAAAGCAAGCATCAATAACAGACTCAAGTATGATTTTGGAATTTACCAGACAGGAAATTTAAAATAGCTATGATTGGGACTTACCTGGCAGTTCAGTGGTTAGGACTCTACACTTCCACAGGTTCGATCCCTGGTCAGGGAACTAAGATCCTGCACACCATGCAGTGCAACCAGGAAAAAAAAAGTAGCTATGATTAATATGTTAAGGACTTTAATGGAAAAAAGTATACAGTGTGCAAGAAAAAAATGGATAATGTTCAGACAAAACATGGAAACTGTAAGGATGAATTAAAAAATCATTCTAAAAATCAAAGACACTGTAAATAGAAATGAAGACTACCTTTGAAGGGCTAACAAATAGATGGGACACAACTGTGGAAAGAATCAGAAAGCTTGAAGATATGTCAATCAAATTGTCTCAAACTGAAATGCAAAGAGAAAAGATAATGAAAAAAAACTAAGAACTGTGGAATAGTTTCAAAGAATGTAACATATATGCAATTGGAATACCAGAAGAGAAAAAAGCCAATGCAGCTGAAAAAAAAAATTCAAATTAGTAATGGTGAAAATTTTCCAAAATTAAATGAAGACACCAAGCCACAGATCCAAGAAGCTTCGAGAACACCAAGTAGGACAAATACTCCCAAAATGTGCAGATAGGCATATTAAGTTTAAACTGAAGAAAACCACAGATAAGAAAAAAATCTTGAAAGAAGCCAAGAGGGTAAAGAAGCCCTACCTGTGTGTGTGTGTTTAGTTGTTCAATCATGTCTGACTCTGCAATCACATGAACTGTAGCTTGCCATGCTCCTCTGTCCATTGGGTTTTCCCAGAATACTGGAGTGGGTTTGCATTTCCTACTGTAGGGAATCTTCCCAAACCAGGAATTGTAACTGTGTCTCTTGTGTCTCCTATGTTGGCAGGTGGATTCTTTGCCACTGAGCCACCAGGGAAGCCAACACCTTTTTTTTTTTTTTTTGCAAAGTCTTCCAAAAAATAAAAAGAGAAGGAACTATTTCCTGAACTCATTCTATGAGGCCATTATCACCTTGATACCAAAACTATAGAAAGATATCACAAGAAAACCGCAGAAAATATCCTATATAAATATAGATGCAGGGACTTCCCTGGTGGTCCAGTGGTTAAGACTCTGAGCGTCCAATGCACAGGATGTGGGTTCAACCCCTGGTCAGGGAACTAAGGTTCCACATGCTGCAGGACACAGCCAAAAGACTTAAATAAAAAATAAATGAATAAATAAATATAGATGCAAAATCTTCAACAATACTTTAACAGACTGGGTCTAGCAACATATGAAAAAGATTAGACACTGTGACAAGTGGAATTTATCCCAGGAATACAAGGTTGGTTTAACATATGGAAATAAATCAATATAATACACAGTAAAGCCACATTATCATCTCAAAAGTTACAGAAAAATCATTTGACAAAACTCCTCTTTCATGATAAAAATTCTAAGAAAACTTAGAATAGAATGGATCTTCCTCAACCTGTTTTAAGGCCATCGGTGAAAATCCTATAACATCATATTTACCAATGAAAGAATGAATGTTTCCCTGCCTGAGATCAGGAACAAGACAATGAGGTCTACTCTTATATTCAGTTGTGTTGGAGGTTTTAGCCAGAGCAATAGGAAAGAAAAGGAAGTAAATTTATCCAGATCCAAAAAGGAAAATGAAAATTATCTCTACTTGCAGATGACATAATCTTGTATATAGAAAATCCTAATGAACTGATGCTTTTGAACTGTGGTGTTGGAGAAGACTCTTGAGAGTCCTTTGGACTGCAAGGAGATCCAACCAGTCCATCCTAAAGGAGATCAGTCCTGGGTGTTCATTAGAGGGACTGATGTTGAAGCTGAAACTCCAATACTTTGGCCACCTGATGTGGAGAGCTGACTCATCTGAAAAGACCCTGATGCTGGGAAAGATTGAGGGCAGGAGGAGAAGGGGGTAACAGAGGATGAGATGGTTGAATGGCATCACCGACACAATGGACACGGGTTTGGGTGAACTCCAGGAGTTTGTGACGGACAGGGAGGCCTGGCATGCTGCGATTCATGGGGTCACAAAGAGTTGGACACAACTGAGCGACTGAACAGAACTGAATAATGAAATATTTTTCTGTGATGTAAAGAAATTGATACTGATACACTGATACTGATACACAAAATAACATGATGGATCTCAAAATAGTCTGACTGAAAAACTCCAGACACAAGAGAGTACATAGCATATTCTTCTTTAAAATTCCATTTTAAAATTACAAAAAAGGTAATGGTACTGATGAACCTATTTGCAGGGCAGGAATAGAGATGCCGACATAGAGAACAGACTTGCGTACACAGCTGGGGAAAGCGAGGGAGGGACAAATTGAGAGAGCAGCACTGAAACATTACCCTATATGAAATAGAGAGCTAATGGGAAGTTGCTGTGTAACACGGGGAGCTCAGCCCAGTGCTCTGTGACAAGCTAGAGGAGTGGAATGGGGTGAGGGGTGGGAGGGAGGTTCAGTAGGGAGGGGACACATGTATACTTACGGCTGATTCACATGGCTATATAGCAGAAACCAACACAGCATTGTAAAGCAATTAGCCTCCAATTTAAATTACAAGAAAGGAAAATCTATGACAAAGAGATCAGTGAGTTTCTGAAAGCCGATGTTGAGGACTGACTGCAAAGATGTATGAAGGAGCTTGTACGATGTACTATATCTTGAGTGTTATGATTGAGTTAAATGGGTGTATGCATTTGTGAAATCTCATAGAGTGGTTCACTTAAAATGAGTGTTATGTAAATTATACCTTATTAAAAGTATAATTTTGAAAATCACTGACATATACCTTTAATTTTAAAGCTAGGATTGTATGATAAACTATTTCCTGCATGTAAGATGCTTTACTCTTTGAACAACTAGTAATTAGATATATGGTGAAAAAAATGTATGAGTAGTTCTCTTTCTCAAATCAAAATTTGCTTAAATAGGTATAAAAGTGCTGAATCGGTTTGATGTTGAAATGTTAAATAAAACTTTTCCTTTGGAGAACTTTGCTAATATCTTAGAGTTCAAAATTTAATCATTGGAATGATAAATACTTAGGAACAGTTCTCTGAAATTTTAAGCTTCACAAAAATATTGGTAACTGAGATATTGCTTATGCGTGGAACCTAAAAAGAAGGGTGCAAATGAACCTACTTACAACGCAGAGGTAGAGTCACAAATGTGAAAACAAACTCATGGTTACCAGGGTACAAAGGGGAGGGGAGAGAAATAAATTGGGATTGACATATACACACTACAAAGTGTATATAAAATAGATAACTAACAAGGACCTACTGTTTGTTACAACACAAGAAACTCTACTGTAAACTCTGTAGTGACCTATATGGGAACAGAATCTAAAAAAAGGGTGGATATATGTTTATGCATAACTGATTCCTTTTGCTGTACACCTGAAACTAGCACAGCCTTATACATTAATTATATACCAATAAATTCTTCTAAATATTGATAATTGAAACATAAGCTGAAAAATACTGGTATTAAGGCTGCATCAAGCAATAATCAAAGTGCTGCAGAGAACCCAAAAGATTACTTATAAGGTAAATATGGCTAACAATAATGATAAAAGTTATACTTAATTTTTTTTCTTTCTTTTGATAACACTTAAATTATTAACAGGAAACAGGAACTGTAAAGGAAAGCAGAAAAAAGACAATGGAATTATCTAAAAGTGCTGAATAGCAATCAGTTAAAAACAATGAAGAAAGAAGCTAGAATTGTTTGATGGAGGCCAACAGCCAACTTATCCTGTTTCAAAGGATAAATTCTCCATAGATAACAAAAACAATATTAATTAAACATAGTCTCTCAAATTAGGCAGGTCCCCAAATATTCTTATACCTCAGTAGCACAGACATAACCTATCTCTGCTTTGAGTGTCTACAATTCAATGTATTATGAAAGTATAATCAGCAAATTTTTTACTCTACTGAAAAGGTAAGATGATTGAGGTATTGATTGTAGTGAGTTGCATGCAGATTTTCATTAAAAGGAAAAGATTTCAGAGTTCAATGGTTTAAACACTCAGTTATCTAAAAGATCTCAATTACACCATCACTCTCAAGTTGCTCATTGCTCTCAAGAAGCTCAAAAAATGAATGGAACCTATTTCTCAAAGATGCTTAGTACCAAGTTTTAAGTAGGTGTACCTTGAGTATTTTTCATATTGATTTAATTAAAAATAAATGTTTTCAACTTCAGAGTTCATGGACCTTTCTTTCCAAGAATTCTGAGGCGTAGGAAAGGAAAAAGAAACTTTGGAAAGACTATAACACATATTGTAGCAAAAGTGATGACTACTGACATGGTAAGAAATACATTATATTCTTATTTGTTAATTTAAGTTGTAGCTGCATATAATTAGAAAACAAGCTCTTTGAAGGTTGGATTCTTGTCTGACATTAATGTCTTATTTCCTCCATTGCACCCAGCTCAGTGATTGGCATATAATAGGTACTAAATAAATAAATGTCCACAACTATTTTCAGAGTACTAATCTTGTTGTCAGGTGCTATGCCAGCACCTATGGGAGAGAAATATGAAAAATACTGCATTTGAGGGAGATACACTTTTGAACCAGACCCACAGTCCTGCTTCTTCCATACATCTGACCAGTTTGAATGATGGTGGAGATGTTGTTTAGTGGAAGCTGAGTCATGTCCGACTCTTTTTGTGACTCTGTGCACTGTAGCCTGCCACAGGCTTTTCTGTCCATGGGATTTCCCAGCAAGTATACTGGAGTGGGTTGCCATTTCCTTCAGGGGATCTTCCCAACCCAAGGATCAAATCCACGTCTCCTGCATTGGCAGATGGATTCTTTACCACTGAGCCACCTGGGAAGCCCTATGGTGGAGACACAGTTAAGTAAATTGGCTATTGCAGTTGCAACACAGAATAATATAATAATAAATGCTATGAGATATATATACATATATATATATATACATATATATATATATGTATATACAGGAGGCCCTTAGGAAGGGTACATAAGCAGAGTTAGGAATTCTGGCAATGCTGGCTGAAAAAACAACTCAGATGAAACCTAAAGGATGAGTGTATATTTAACTAGCCCAAGTGGGGAAATGTTCTAAATCATCTCACTTGACCTCTCAGTAGTATTTCACAGCTCTCTCCTTGAATAGTTTTTCATTGTCTTCTGTTACCATACTATGCTGGTTCAATCTCTCTAGTTGTTGTTTTTTTTCTCCTTCTGTCCTCTAAATGGTTGGAACTTATCTTTTTTCTGCACTATAATATGCCTAAGAGATTTATGTGATCTTTTCCCATGACTTCAGTTATATACACTGGTAATCTAAAATGTGTATCCACAGCCCACAGTTTTTGTTCTGAGCCCCAAACCTGTATGTCTCTACCTATTGCCCATCACCCCTTAATTATCTCCTGAGTACTTCAATTCATGATCTTATCCAGTAACTAGTTTATATTCCGGAGTTCTCTGTTTCAGTAAATGGCACCACCATCCACCAGTTGTTAATTACAGTCTTCTGTGAGTTTATTATCCCCTCATCACCTTCATATACCCCTTCCTCCCTCACTAAACCACATCTTGGCGTACACCATGTTGTTTCAGAGAGCTACTGTATGTCCTTTAGGTCTCAATTTAAATGTCGTTTCCACAGAAAAAAACTTGGTCAACCTTCCAGAATACATAGACTACATACTCCTATGCACCCTGCATGTTCCCTTACTGTCACTTTTCCTTATCATAACTGTGTTAAATATTTTCTGTGGCTACCTACTGAATGTCTGTCTCCTTTACTATTAATATACTAGCTCTTAATGGCAAGGGGAGTATGTTTAGCATTCATCTAGTCACCTGGCATGATGATTGGCATAAGGTGTGCGCTGAGCATTTTTCATTAAATAGTAAATGAGTACATGTTTGACAGAGTATGGGGGTATATATGAGGAACTAAAAGAAGTCCAGAAAGGATGGTATTTAATACCTAGTAGGAGAGTGAATAAAAATAAAGCCTGGCCTATTAGACTGGTCTTGTCTGTTATCCTACCAATTTTTATTAAGTAAAATTTAATTTTCCTTTGATTTGCTTACTGGATCAGATTTTCAATAACATTAATTATTCCACCAACTACATTTGTAAACATATTTTAAAACATCATTGTAAAGTAAGGTATAGATTTTATCTCCACCCTTTTAAAATATTTTTATTTTTGCCTATCTTTTTATTTGTTTTTAAGTCTGTTTTTGGCTTTATTTTCCTATAGAACAGTAAAATATTTCTGTAATTTTTATTCAGTGCTTTGCAACCCTGTCTTCATTTGTGTAAGTAAATATCCACAAACTTCAGACAACAGGACAATGAGAGGAAGACTACTCTCATAAGGCAGCATCATCAATTTCTACTTTGCTCAGATCTTTGATTTTAGATTTACCTTTGAGGTGGACAAAATATTTTAATTTGGTGTACCTAGTCACAGCTGTGTATATAAGCCTTTAACAGTTTTCTCAACTTTGAAGATTCTTTAGTCTTTTACCTGCTCTATACTCTCTCTTTCGGAGAAGGCAATGGCATCCCACTCCAATACCCTTGCCTGGAAAATCCCATGGACGGAGGAGCCTGGTAGGCTGCAGTCCACGGGGTCATGGAGAGTCAGACATGACTGAGTGACTTTACTTTCACTTTTCACTTTCATGCATTGAAGAAGGAAATGATAACCCACTCCAGTGTTCTTGCCTGGAGAATCCCAGGAATGGAGGAGCCTGGTGGGCTGCCATCTATGGGGTCGCAGAGTTGGACACGACTGAAGCGACTTAGCAGCATACTCTCTCCTTAAACAGTTTTATCTATGCCCATTATCATTATGCTGGTGATCTTTACAAGTCGTGTAATGAAAAGGCATGGACTTTGTAGTCAGGTAGCCCAGTGTTTAAATAGCCTGTTTTGGGCAAGCTGCCTAACTCTGAACCCCAATTTCTTTATTTTCAGAGTGCTTTAAAGAGAGAGAAAAACTGTGCTGATTAAGAGGATGATCTCTGGAGCCAAACTGCCTGGATGCAGAGTGTGGCTTTGGCACTTACTAGTTATGTGATTTTCAACAAGCTGTTTTCCCATTTGTGCTTTAGTTCCTCGTCTGTAAAATAGGGATAATACTGTGTTCTTTATTTATAGAGACTATATGAATTCATATTTGTGATGTGCTTAGAATAATGGCCAGCACATAATAAGTACTCGATAAATGTTTCCTACTAGTATGATGACTACCACCACCACCACCACCATCACAACTATCACCACCAATACCACCACTGAACTTTATTTTTTTGTTTTTTTGAGGATGAAATTAAATCCTATATATAAAATACCTAGCAGTGCCTGGCATGCAGTGATTTTTCAGTAAATTTTTCCCCTCTTGCATTTTTGCTGATCAACATCACTACAAGTTCTTCTCAGCATCTTTACCTTATGTCTCACTAGCAGACAACAACCCTAAATTTGAATTTACTGTTCTTTTGTACACAGCCTGTCCTTAGTCCTCCTGTATTCTCTATTGAATTAATGTCCTAAATATCCTTCCAGTTGAACTAAATATGTCTTTACTTCCCTAACTCTCAAATTGTGATGATTGTCTTTAGGTTTAGACTCAGTCTGACTTCTGAATCATTCCTGACAGAGATAAGCAATATTTGTTTCAGTGCTTAAACTAAGGTCCAACATTAGTTATTCTCCTATATTTAGGAGAAATATCAATGTCCCCATTGTTCATCATAGAATTCTGTCCTGCTCCTTCTTTGTGTAGAAGGCAGGATAGTGTGGTGGTGAAGAATATAAGTTTTAAAATAATAGAAATCTAGGTTTGATTCATAGTTTTTCTTCATAATAATTGGGTTGGATTTAAAAACTTACATAGTTTCTCTTATTTCCTTATCTATAAAAAGGAGTAATGAAGTCTTTCCTATAGAGTCATTAGGCTTAAGTAAAATAATTTATGTAAATCTTCTAGTAAAGCGCCTACCACAAAAATGTAAACCAATAATATTATTACTATTTTGCCATTCAGATCTCAGTCATGTATCTATCATTGTTTTCCTGTAATGCTTCAGAAAGTGTGGTAATGTGTATGATAAAGTGTGTCTGAAAATATACCAGGTGCAAAGAAGAATAATCAGTTCCCTTCCATCTGCACTACTGAGTCTGCTGTTACCTGACTCCTCAGAGAGACTGTGCTTTTGGTTATTCTTTCTCTTTCTTGTATATTTTTTCCCTTTTTTTGAAATTGAGATGAAGTTCACATTAAAAAATGAGCTATTTTAAAGTGAACAGTTCACTGACATTTAGTAATATTATTTCACTATCTTGTGCAACTGTCATCTCTATCTAGTCCCAAAACATTTTCATCACCCCCAAATATAACCCTATATCCATCCAACTGTTGACCTCATTCTTCCCAGGCCCTGACAACTACCAATCTCTTGTCTCTGTAGATTTACCTATTCTTCATATTTCATATAGATAGAATCATACTATATATGACCTTTTGTGTCTGACTTCTTTCACTTAGCATAATGTTTTTGAGGTTCATCCACACTGGAAGCATGTATCAGTACATCATTTTTTTCATGGCTGAATAATATTCCACTGCATGTATGTATGATTTGCTTATCCATTCATCAGCCCATAGACATTTGAGTTGTTTCCACCTATTGTGAATGGTAACATATACAAATATTAGTCTGACTACCTGTTTTCAATTCTTTTGAGTATGGTAATTCTATGTTTAACCTTTTAAAGAGCCTTTTAAAGAGCCACTAAAATGTTTTCCACAGAGGCTGAGCTATTTCATATTCCCACCAGCAATGTATGAGGGTTCTGATTTCTCCACATTCTTATCAGCACTTACCTGTCTCTTTCGTTATAGTCATCCTAACGGATATGAAGTGGTATCTCATTGTGGTTTTTATTTTCATTTCATCTTTTCATGTGCTTGCTGACAATTTGTATGTCTTATTTGGAGAGAGATATACTCAAGTCCTTTGCCTATTTTTAGTTGGGTTGTTTGTCTTTTTGTTATCAATTATTAATTCTTTATATAGATACTATATTCATTTTAGATATATGTGTGCATATATTTTCTCTCATTCTGTAGTTGTCCTTTGACTTTCTTAATAATGTTCAATGATGCACAGAAGTTTTAAAGTTTGTTCAAGGTTTCAACTGCTATTTTGTCAAATATTCTTTCCAAAGAAGAGGTCCAGATACTTTTCTGTTTCCTCAGGTGGTTTCTTTCAATTTTTTTTTCTTTTTAGTTTTCCTCATGAGTGGACCGTAGTTTCCTGTTTCTTTGTATGTCTTAAAATTTTTGTTGAAAACTGGGTATTTTTAATATTATAATATGGTAACTCTGGGACTTGGATTCTATCCTATCCCCAGGATTTGCTGTATTGATTGTTGAGAACTGCAGTTGTCGATATGTTTAGTGAATTTTTCAAGCTATTTTTGCAAAGGCTCTATTTTGTGTATGGTTGCTAAAGCCCGTATTATGTCACTAACTGAAATACAGTTAGTGACCTGACAGAAATTTCCCTAAAAACCTGCAGTTAAAAATAAAAAATGTTGTTTTTGCAGAATAGGTACTCTTCAAAGCTATATCAGGCTGCCAATTGCTTTCATGTTCTGCTTGCACAGGACCGTTATCAGCCAGAAGCACAAGCTTAAGGTCTTTACGGATCTTTTCTGAGTATGCATCCGTCCTTGAGATTGTGTATTTCATTGTAAGTTCCCAGGATATGAGGTAGCTCTTATTACCCCAAGAATTACCCCCAAGAATCTTCCTCTTCAGCTTCCTCATTTGTAGGCTTTTTCTTGTCCCTTCCTTCATCCTTTGTCCCAGGTAGCTTTGGGTATAGTATGTCTTTAAATGTTTTTTATCAGTTGCTACTTGCAAAGCTCCTCCATCCTCAGTTCAGTTCAGTTCAGTCGCTCAGTTGTGTCCAACTCTTTGCGACCCCATGAACCGCAGCATGCCAGGCCTCCCTGACCATCACCAACTCTCGGAGTCTATCCAAACCCTTGTCCATTGAATCGGTGATGCCATCCAACCATCTCATCCTCTGTCATCCCCTTCTCCTCCTGCCCTCAATCTTTCCCAGCATCAGGGTCTTTTCAAATGAGTCAGCTCTGCACATCAGGTGGCCAAAGTATTGGAGTTTCAGTTTCAATATCAGTCCTTCCAATGATCACCCAGGACTGATCTCCTTTAGGATGGAATGGTTGGATCGCCTTGCAGTCCAAGGGACTCTCAAAAGTTTTCTCCAACACCACAGTTCAAAAGCATCAATTCTTTAGTGCTCAGCTTTCTTTATGGTCCAACTCTCACATCCATACATGACCAGTGGAAAAACCATAGCCTTGAATAGACGGACCTTTGTTGGCAAAGTAATGTCTCTGCTTTTTAATATGCTGTCTAGGTTGGTCATAACTTTCCTTTCAAGGAGTAAGCGTTTTTTAAATTTCATGGCTGCAGTCACCATCCGCAGTGATTTTGGAGCCCCCCAAAATAAAGTCAGTCATTGTTTCCACTGTTTCCCCATCTATTTGCCATGAAGTGAGGGAGGTAAAACAAAGGTCAGTTTCCTTACCAGTGCCTCTTCTGAGACAAAGGGGAATAAGAAAAATATAAATGATGGGAATTCCCTGGTGGTCCAGTGGTTAGGACTCCAAGCTTCCCAGTGCAGAGGACATGGGTTTGATCCCTCATCAAGAAACAAAGATCTTGCAAGCCTCAAGCATGGCACAGCAAAACAAAACAAAACAAAAAACAAAACCCAAACAAACAAAAAACTTAGGGGAAAAAAATGAGATGGATTCTAGAGTTTTTCCAAAGTATCTATTTACAGAGATAATCCTTGTACTGTTTGCCACAGATGTATAAGAGAATAAGATGTAATACAAACACAAATGACTATCTTGGTTTGCTGACTTAGAGAGGATTATTATAAGAGTTTCGTATATATATTTCTAGAAAAATGTTCACTCTTGCTTATCAAGGAAAATTAAAATTAGGCAGCGAAAATTGTTAAAATGGCAAATATTTTTATACATTTAAAAGATACCCCATTCTGATGAGCTTGCAGAAAAGTGAGTTCCCAGATCAAGTTTCAATTGGTTAAACTTTTCTGGAGGGCAGTTTAGCAATATGTATACAAGAGGCTTAAAATGTTTTATACCTTTTGACAGTAATTCTCAATCTAGCAATTTACCCTAAAAAAATAACCAGAGGTGTGCATAGTTAATTTGTGGTAGTATTTTCATGATATTGAAAAATTATAAGCCATCTAAATAAGGATAGAAAATCCTAACATAAATTATGACACATTGGGATTTCCCTGATGGCCCAATGGCTAAATGTCTGCACTTCCAATACAGGGGGCCCAGGTTCAACCCCTAATCAGGGAACTAGATCCCACATGCCGTATCTAAGACTCAGGCAGTCAAATAAGTAAGTATATACACATCTATGTGATGTATTATTACATAACTTTGATACATCAGTATTATGCATGTAAGTATATGCATAGGAAAAAGACAAGAAGGAAAATAGCTTCATAAATATATTCTATTAAGGTAAAAATTTGTTAAAATTTCCATTTTTGTTATGCTTTGTTTCAATTTTCTATTTTTTATAATAAGAAAAAAGATACATGAATGATAATGCCATTTCTATTGGGATAAAAGAATAGACATTTTTTCATGGTATATATTTAGTTTTCAGATTTTATTTTTAAAATTTCTCATTCTTACTGGTTCTAATAATGAAGTTCTTTCACCTTTTCTACTCCCAGCGCAAATTCCTGATGATTTTTCATTTTAGTTTTAGAATCTGTAATAAATTTTTGATGGTTTACCAAAATTTTAGGGTCAGTTTGAGTTAAAGAAAACAAAGTAGTAGTTTCCAATAGGAAAGAAATCTGGGGTCATCAAAACCTAGACCCAGAGTTTAGCTTCACCGCTCACTCACTCTGTGTCCATAGGCAAATCATTTACTCTGAGTTTCAATTTTTTACATTACAAGGGTATAATAATATTTTACCTCAAAGAACTGTTGGGAGGCTTAGGAGGTAACGGTCACAATAACTTCTGGCTGTATTTAGTAGCTATAAAAATTGTTAGGGATTGTAAGGAAAATCTCCTTTCATTGTTCTTTGAGCATTTAATGAACATAAATATACACAATATTTAAACAATGCATTACCTATAAGATAATGTGAAAAAGCACATTGCCAAGGAATTAACTGATTTAAGTGACCTATGTCAGTTGGATCTACTGTTCTATTTCTTCTTTTCAGGTAAAGGACTTATCTCCAGACACACTTCTCCAACAGCATGATGATTTGGATTTGGCTTTGGATAGCTGTTACAGTGGAGATACAGTCGTTATTTTTCCAGGAGAATATCAAGCTGTAAATCTTGCTTTATTGACTGATGACATTGTTATAAAGGGTTAGCAAGGCATCCTTTTTAATCTTTTAATAGCAATGTATTCTGGACAAACTGTATATTATACACATGGTTAATCAGATTACTAGAAATTAGAACAGAGTTTTGCGTTTCACGAAAATTACGTGCCTTTTCCAATTAATATTTTCTCACCTGTCCAGTGTGGGCTTCTAGGTGGCTCGGTGGCAAAAAAATTTCAGCTGCCAGTGCGAAAGATGCAGGAGATGAGGGTTCAGCCCCTGAGTTGGGGAGATCCCCTGGAGGAGGAAAGAATACTGCCTACTCCAGTATTCTTGCCTGGATAATGCCATGGACAGAGGACCCTGGTGGGCTACAGTCCATGGGGTCACAAAGAGTCAGACACGATTGAGCAACTGAGCATGCATGCGCATATGCACCTGTCCAGTAGTATATTATCTGTGCAGATTATCTCATTTGGACATACTGTACCAGAGCAGATCAATGAGACTGCTTCCCCATGATAAATAATCAAAGTCAGAATAAAACAAACAAAAAAACCTGCTCACAATGTCTTCTATCAGCTCTATTTTTTATCTAAACTACTTTTTTCTCTTCTGTTGCCACATTTCATAGTACTTTAGTAGAAAACCCAAATGTAAGGTTATATTAAAATATACTCAGTATTTTCTCTTAAAGCTTAATTCTATGGAAACTTACTAAACCAGAAGTAAAAAAGCAGAGTTTACTAAATTTCTTTTAGATTCTGAACATATTTAGTGACTTTAATTCTGTCCTTTTACATTAAGGTTATTCCCATTGTCTGGCCAAAAGACAAGACAGATGACTTAAACTTTGCTATTATTTCAAAAATTGAGCATAATTTCCACTAGATTTTGATGAGTGTAATGTTCACTTTGCTGAACTATATGGGTAATAAGGATATTTGTTAATTTTAAAAATTTGTTGTCTTCAATATACAACCCCTCCTTTTTGGATAGATGTTAGGTGATTGTGAGGAATACCAGAGCAAAATTATAGATATGATTACAATAATCTTATAACCTAATTCAAGAGTCTCTGCCAGTCTTTTTTATTATGGTTTATTATGGTTTAGAAACCAGGTTATGGTAAGATACTTTTTGTATCTTACACATTTTGTAGATTACTGCTCACTTTGTAATATAGGAAAATGTGTAGTGGAATAAGTGTGTTAAGTACCATAGTTTTACATTTAGGTTGATTATAAACAGATTCTTCCATCATGGCATCAAAATACAGAAATAAGACTACATTATAGTTAAGTGTCTAAATGGTTGACTGAATAATTACAAATGTTACTTGTAATAGCAAGTATTACTGAATGACTAACAGGCTTTAAGCTTTGGAAGTACTCGTTTAATTATGTATTTTTGTCCCTATAAATCAGGAATTGGAAAGAGAGAGGAAATTATTATTACTTCTGAACCTTCTCATGACAGTTTTGTGGTGTCCAAAGCTGATAACGTGAAACTAATGCATCTATCTTTGATACAACAAGGGACAGTTGATGGTATTGTGGTGGTAGAGTCTGGTCACATGACTCTAGAAAACTGTGTATTAAAATGTGAAGGAACAGGAATATGTGTTCTTACAGGGGCTGCTTTGACTATTACAGACAGTGAAATAACTGGTGCCCAGGTATTTTATTTATAAAATTTATGGCTTTATTTGGCTGTATATAACTTTGATTGATCTTAATATGTAAACAGAAGGTACCAATTGTTTTATCTTTGAATGGAATTATAATTAAACTTGGAAACTGATAAAAGTAAATTAAACAAGAACAAATACAAGCATGTCATTTTATACACTTAGTATACTTTGGAAAGTGAACTGCCAAAGTAAGAAATTAGTTTTGGTGATGTGTGCTTTTTAAAAAAATCTAAGAATCAGTGGTTATAAACAGATTATGAGTCAGGTTAACAGATTTTAGCAACATTATGAAGGACTTTAAGTACATATACATTAATTTTTATAACTACTGATGTGATTTGGGTGGGTTTAGAGCAATGTAATGGTTCATACAACTTCAGCCTTCCTATAGGTCTAATTATTCTTTGACACAGTTTGTTTTCAGTGTTTTAAACATTATTTCCACAATACATTGTACTATTGTATTTTCATGTAACTTAATATGTTTAGACTGCTAATTTTAGAGCTACAGTTTTCAAATCTAAAGAAAAATTTGGAGGTGTACATGTGTTTTGTAGATTGTTTTATTTGCTTTTAATTTCCAGGGTGCTGGTGTTGAACTGTATCCTGGGAGCGTAGCCATTCTGGAAAGAAATGAAATTCATCACTGTAATAACCTCAGAACCTGTGACAGTTCAAAAAGCACCTTAGGTGGAGTTAATATGAAGGTATTCTCATGTTTTTTAACGTAAGAATTATAAATATTAGAAAGATACCAAAATATTAGCTTCAGCCTTAAATTTTAGTCTGTTAGGTATGGTACAAACAATTAAAATACTGTTTAGATGATAGTTGACAGGAAACAAATTCAGTCTTATAATTATTTCAACTTAAATTCTTAGTAAATAATTTTGAATATGAGAAAGGGGTAAGTTCTTTTTAGATTTTGTTTTCATTGAGCCAGACTTGTAGTATTAATACATGTGGCTAAGTAAAGCAAATAAAGAGGATAAATATATTAAGAAATATTTAAGTCGTTCAAAAGTTGTAAAATAATTTAAGCTAACCAATTAAAACATAAATAGCAATAATTTGTAAGTGAAATGCTTTCCCATTCTTTTCTACTTATGTAAATTCTACCTTTCTAGGCCCCTCTCTCAACTTGTATAGTTAACGATAAACTTGAAAACTTCATATACTATTTCCTCACATTTTTGTAGTTAATATTACATTAATCCAGTGTGAGGAAAACAGCACTTGTTCAAAACTGAGATTCAGTTTTTTAAGGAAATGTGTGAGCTCAAGAATTAAGTTCTAGAGTTTATGAAATGTTCATTAGTTCATACTTTTATAGAAATTACTGAAAACCTAATTTCCTTGAATAATTTAACAGGTTCTTCCAGCACCCAAATTGAAGATGACTAATAATCATATTTACAACAACAATGGCTATGGAGTAAGCATTCTTCAACCAACTGAACAGTTTTTTATTGTAGCAGAAGAAGCCCTCAACAAAGGGGCTGCTTCAGGAGATAAAAGAGATGATAATATGCTCTCCAAAGTAATGCAAAATCTGAATTTGGAAATGAACAATAATAAAATAGAAGCAAACTTAAAGGGGGATATTAGAATAGTAACAAGTTGAAGCATCTGGACTTAAAGTTTTATATATCAGATATTTGTTTAATAAATCTCATATCCCACAGAAATGGTAGTTTTAATTAAATTCAAATTTTATTTAATTAAAAAAATTAAATATTCAAGGGCTTCCCTAGTGGCTCAGACAGTAAAGCATCTGCCTGCAATGCAGGAGACCCCAGTTTGATCCCTGGGTCGGGAAGATTCCCTAGAGAGCGAAATGGCAACCCACTCCAGTATTCTTGCCTGGAGAATTCCATGGACAGTGGAGCCTGGCGGGCTGCAGTCCATGGGATCACAAAGAGCCGCACACACCTGGGCAACTCACACACACTAGGTGAGCTAACCTGGTTGTATTTAATGCTCTCTCACTAAAGATTCATTTTAATGTTTTTTAAAAATGTCTTTGAAATATCACACAACATAAAAGCTAAGTGGTAATACCATGACCACCCATTCCAAAAGCAAATATGGTTTAAAATTCTTTTGGGGCAAGAGGAATCTTAGTTCCCTGACCCAGGATGGAACCCAAGTTCCCTGCATTGACAGCATGGAGTCTTAACCACTGGACCACCAGGGAAGTCCCTGAGTATTGTTTCTTATAGCCTTAGTCCAATGAGAAGCATTAGGATTTCTACGTAGTTTATGGCCAGTTTATGGTCAATTCCTGATTCATTCCTACATATCTGTGCAGGTAACTGGAATAAGGTAACAGTTATATAGGATTAACTATAGGAAACACGAAAAGTCAACATAAGACAAAAAACAAAGAAAATGTATTTCTCCCTTATATTAAAGAAATCCAGAGGTATTCAGTTACAGAACTACCGGATGTTCCACATGGGTACTCAGTATTAGGTGTTAAGTGTTAAAAATTCAAAGTGGTTCAAATTTCTTCTGTCTTCCATTTGTATGGTTTTCATCCAAAATCACCACATGCTCTAAGATAGCAACTGTTGCTCAAGCCAAGCAGAAGGGATAAGACCTCTCTACTAAATCATACACATTATTTCAACTTTTATGCCCCGCCAAGGCCAGAATCTAATCACATGGTTATATCTAAGTGCAAATTAAACTAGAAAATATAACCTTTAAATTGGATTGCCAGGTGTGCTGTACAACAGGGTGCTTTTTAAGAAACTGGTCTTTTTCACAAAGCACAATTTACGTTGATTTGAGGATATAAAAGGAAATAAGCACAGGCTTCAGCCCTTCATCTTTCCTTCTGCAAATTGACTATCTGTAATTTAGTAAAAGTGACCCTGTGTTGCTATAATCTCTTAAGGCTGAGAGAATTTAAATAATTTAGGGAGGAGGCCTTAAGAAAAAGCCTCTTTATAATGAATTTAATAAGCTGTCAAAGTGGGGATTTTCCTTTCCAATTCTTTACTTCCTTGTTTCTTGCAAAGAGTAAGTGATGAACAGATAGACCCTTTTGAGAGTGAACAGAAAGCAATAGCCTTGCATGAACAAACTTCTCAATCATTGGTCACCTGCCTCCTGGTTGCTTCCATTGGTTTCCAACCAATTACTTCTCAGGCCTTCTTCAGAATACAGTTCCTCCTGCTCCCCATTCTCAGTTCACTGAAGCATACGCAAAGCGTTTTAAGATTTTCTAGTAACTTTTTTTTCTCGTTCCTTTGCCTTCTCACCCTTATTTTTCTCTCCATCATATTAAGATGCTTCAGTTCAGTTCAGTCACTCAGTTGTGTCCGACTCTACGCGAACCCATGGACTGCAGCACGCCAGGCCTCCCTGTCCATCACCAACTCCCAGAGTCCACACAAACCCTTGTCCATTGAGTCGGTGATGCCACCCAACCATCTCATCCTCTGTCGTCCCCTTCTCCTCCTGCCCTCAATCTTTCCCAGCATCAGGGTCTTTTCAAATGAGTCAGCTCTCCACATCAGGTGGCCAAAGTATTGGAGTTTCAGCTTCAACATCAGTCCTACCAAAAAACCACCAATTTATTATCAAACAGTTCTATAGGCTGCAGTCTGGCATGGGTCCCACTGGGCTTAAAATCAGTGTTTCTAGATGCTTTTGGGGAGGATGTTTCCTTGTTCACTTGAGTGTTAGCAGAATTCTGTTGTTGCAGTTGTAGGATTGAGAACTGTAGTCACCTGGGGGCTACTCCCAGCTTCTAGTGACCAGCTGCATTTGGGTTATGTCTTCCTTCCTCCATCTTCAACGCCAGCAACAATGGACTGAGTCCCTTTTCTGATTTGAATTTCTGCCTCTCTGACCCAACTCTTCTGCCCCCTCCTTTGAACTTTTAAGAACCCGTGGTTAGATTGAGCCCACCTGGATAACCCAGGATAATGACCCCATCTCCAGGTCTTTAACTTCAGTTACATCTGCAAAGCCCCTTTTGCCATGCAAGATACATATTCACAGGTTCTGGGAATTAGGATGTGGACATCTTTGAGGGGCACTTCTTACCACCCATCTTAATTTTCTAAATCAAGGGATGACAAATCCCAATCCTACTCCTCAAATGGGATTTAAGAAGCTTCCTTCCTCCTCCAGGACAAACCAACACATAACCTGTACATTTAGAAGAGAGGCTAATTCAGAACCTAAAGTGGTTCCGTTTTTTCTGCTCTTTCCCTTTTGTGCATGTACCTGGTTGGCCTACTAGACTAATTTTGGAGTACAGGCATTGGGTGCTAGTAACCATTGTACTCCACACTGGACTGTGCACTGGAAGTAATAATGTTAACTGTTTTAAAGGAATGCTACCAATGGGTCTCTGCTTATGCAGAAAAATGAGGTTTACAATGCAGGACTGTTAAGGAAATTGCTGGGGACGGAGATGTTAGGATTTTGGAGGTGAAGATTGGACAAATCAAGATGAAGAGTGGTGCTGGTGTGCAAGGAAAAGGGATGAATTAGAACCCTTTTTCGTAAGGTGTTTTCTTTGCTCCACTGCCATGCCAGTAGCAGCTATGGTAACATCTCAACTAAAGAACAGAATGGGAGCCCTAAGTTTCTTGTCAATTTATTAGAAGCAGTAAAAGTGGCAGGTGGCTACATACAAACTGAAGGACCGAAGGACTCCTCAGCGGTACAAGGAGTTGCTAATTCATTCTTTGTGAGACACACAAGATGCAGTGAATTAGGGGCTTTTCTTCAGTTTATAAAGTTTTGTTTCTGGACAGCAATCTATTGTTCAGTAAGCAGGTTTTTTTTTTACAAAGGCCTGATGCACAGAAAGAAAATCTCAGCTGGAGATAGATTTGAGAGCCTATAAATAAATTGGACTAGTCAGCAGTTAACCATTGAAGATAATCCATGAGAAGAGGATTTTGAAAATGCCACTAAGACAAAATATAAGTTGTCTAAGATCATTCACATGTCAGCAGCATTTAGATATGAACTCGGTTCTAATCAAAGAACTTTGTAATCTCTACTATACACTGCTACTGAAATGAGAAATGTGAAAATTCACTGGAAACAAAGTATATACGTCTCCAATAAAATAACCTAGGCTAAACAAATATCCTTTGAAATACATGTTAATATAGCTATTTGTCAAACACCTAAACATTATGCACTGGTGAGGCTTTGCTTACCTTAGTTTTTTGGATTAATTTTTATTAATTTTAGTACTGGAAACTAGCCAGGAAAAAACAGAACGCTGACCTTGGTCTTAGATTTTTCAAAGACAAAGCTTGGGAAAATAAAAATACTCAGTCCTAGGTCAAAAGTTTTATTCAGGTACAGAGATCCATGTCAATTGGGTACCGGCCAGTATTTAATGCAAAAATAACAACAGCATTCCAAGGCTATTTATTCTAGTGTAGGTAATGATATCAGTTAGTACAGTTATGAAATGAAGTAGTTTTTCCTCTGACGTTTAAAACTAATGAATGTAATTAACTGCCATTGTGAAATTATTCTAATGTGTAAGATCAACAATTAACTATACATGGCCAGTATTCAATGTAATACTTTATTTTCTATTGTATTAAACTAAAGTCAAGAAAATACCAAGTTAATTTTAAAGACAATTCGCAACTCCTGAAAGAAAAAAAATACAAACTGTGGTACTTTTATTATAGATTATATTTTACATAATATAAACAAAATCACTAATATAACTAAATGTCTAGTAGTTTAAGCTACAATGAACTACAGAACAGGTGGAAAAAGGGTTTACTTACTGGCAGCAAATAACTTGAGAAAATGGGTAGCATGCTTTTTTTTTAAACTGTCTATGCATAGACACTGACATAACTAAACTTTAATAGCCTCCACCTCCTCTTCCTTGTCCAAAATAACCACCCCCATAGCCCCCTCTGCCACCGCCTCGCTGGAATCCTCCAGACCCCCGGTATCCTCCTCCACTCTCCCCTCTGTAGTCTCCCCCTGACATTCCTCTATAGCCACCACGGGAAAGCCCTCTAAAACCACCGCCACCGCCACCGCCGCCGCCACCTCCACCTCCAACATAGCTTCCCCGAAAGGAGTTGGAGCCTCCCCCATAGCCGCCGCCGCCGCCTCCGCCGTAGCCTCCTCTCCCACCATAGCCCCCTCCACCCCCGTAGCCGCCAGTGCCGTAGCCTCCAAGGCCATAGCCTCCACCGCTGTAACTGGAACCTCCCCTTCTATATCCACTTCCGTTGTCATAGCGAGCCATCTTGGGAGGACGGGGCCCATCTCCATACCTAGGAAAAGCACAAAACCACCACTTTGTCACACTTTAGCAAAGCATCCTGAATACTTCTCCACTAGTCACAAAATATTAACATTTAGTCATATTTGAATGTTTAATACGCAAAGGGAATACAGTCAAATGCACAAATTAAGCTGACATGAAATAAATCTGCTAACTCCAAGATAGACACAAGAGGAGGCCTATCTATAAACATCTGTTTTTCTAAAGTTCTTACTGCTTCATTCTAAAAATCTTAAAAATTTGGCACGTGCTTACAACTTTCACTCATCTCAAAAACATGGCATTCTAAGAAAGTAATAATTTGACCTGGCAATAAATTATTTGACCTTTACCACAAAATATTTTCCTGTGTTAACTCTGAAAAATGTTTTTGCAAAATGCCTTTGGGTAATTTACTTACATCTAAATCGGCTTCATATGGCAAAGAAAGGAGGGTAATGAAAAACTGCAGAAAATCAAGATGTCTCACCAAAATGTCAATTTAACAAACCCCAATCTGCTCATCCCTTCTGTGCAGCTTTTCTGAGACATTAGCATTACCAATTCAGCTGCTGTCCAAGCCAGAAACATGGTGGGATCTGTCTTCATTCCCTCACTACACTGCTCTCCCCATTTTAATCCATCACCAATACTTACTCTATTGTAAATCTTTCTAACCTAGTCACTTTTCATTTCAATTCCCCTGACTGTAATTCAGACCACCATTTTATTCACATAACCTAACTTCTTATTTCTATTCCATCCTTACTAGTTCCTGGCCTTTTGTCCTTCACAGAGCAGCTTGTATGTGAAGCCTCCTTGATCACCACCCCTTCCTGACGAAAGTTGTATCTCCTAAACATCTATGAGTACTGCATTTATACCATGCCTGGGACACATATTTTCCATCTTTCTCTCTGAAGATTCTTTCTCAATTATTCTGTACTACTGACCTTGTGGGCAGACCACCGTTATAAGAGCGCTGTTTCAGGAGCCATCCCGTTTGTCTGAGAATCCAGCTCCACCATTCACTAGCTGGGTGATCACGGGTTTTAACTTCCCTGTGCTTTAGTTTATTCATTTATATTAAAAGGGATAATGATCTACCTACATCACAGGTGGCTTAAGCATTAAAACAAGCTAATATCAGAAAAACACTTAGTAGTGTGCCACACCCTAAGTACTATGTTTGATTAATTCAAAGGAAAACTTAACTCAGTTATAACCAAAATGGAATGCCAGAATCCATAAAGCACACAGCATTTCTGTATAGTAAGTTAACACTTTAAAAATGATTTTTGATGGGGAGATTGAAAAATATTTTTGAATGACAAATTTTAATGACTGTATATTAGATAATGTTATTTTAGCACATTTTTTGGGTGTGACTTGTAGCTATGTTCTTAAAAGATACATGAAGCATACTGATGTAAAATGTTTAACACCTGCAACTGAATCACAAATGATTCAACAGAAATATGTGTAATATATATATCAAAGCAAGTGTCACAAAATGCTGACAATCATTGAAACCTAAGGTAAGAGTTCACTGTACTACTGTTCTGCCTTTTCTACAGGTATCAAAAATTTTGAGAGTAAAAAGCAGTGGGCAAAGAAAAATTTTAAAGGTGAAAAAAACTGAAGCAAATAAAACATTTTAAAGATTAAACTCTGATTCTTTTCATTTGAAGCAGCAGCAATTTAACCCCTCATCATTTTTCCTGTAGAGATGGCAAAGCAGTTCTGTGGGAAGAGGACTGTCTGGGTCTGTCACTTTTTTTTCCTGTCATGGGACCTATCCTGGACTCTATATGTACTTCCAAGGTCTCTTTCTATCTCTAGCATGCACTGGTGTAACATATCATTAACACTCTTTGCTCTGAATGTGTTAACCAGAACTAAACTTCATTTATAATTTGTATAGAATTTCAAATAACAAGGCCTCTGTAAACTAAATGTAGAGTAACATTATTGTCTCTTCTGCTTAGTTCAAAGAAAAGTTACTGTGGTACCCACCGTGTAGTGCCAATCATAAGGTTGATACCAGCAGCTGAGGGCCGAGAGATCTGGCGGATTGTGTTCAGCATACGTTCATTAACGGGATCCAACTGGCTGATGATTCCAGGCTGTTTGGTTACTTCAACAACCAGAGCCTCCATGGCTGCTCGAAGAGCAGTGATACAGGCAGCAGCTTCATGAGATATTTGCAGTCTGATCCTAAATTAGGGAAAAATGATTAAAAATGAGAGGTGGTACACACAGAAAAAGACTATTACCTCCCAATTTCACCCATGGCAAGTGATGGGATAAACTTAACTTCTTTTCCAAGTAACAATACTTTCAACAAATGTAATGGCCCTAGATTTAGCAAACACAGGTACGAAGAGTAACCATAAGCTAAAGCAACTTCTTAAATTCACTGCTAGCTACTGGCAGGAGTTGTGAACCATGAAGTCTAGCAAGAGAAGTACTCTTAGCAATACAGATCACTTCAGCCTCCAATAAAAGAATGAAACAGGAGACTCATCAGAGTTCTGTAAACTTTCATGAATATGACTGAGCCTACTAATCATTAAATTCTGTTCAATTTTGCCAAGTGCTTACTACACAGACAACACAAGTCTCTGAGCAATATGAAGTGTGCATAAAAAAGAGGCATCCAAATTCCAATTCGATTCTAACTCCTTAGTGTGGTATTCATGGCAGTGGATGGGACTCCAATGAATAATGCAGCAATTCCCAACATTTTTGGCACCAGGAATTGATTTTTGTGGAAGATATTTTTTCCACAGACTGGGGTGGTGGTGCGGATGGTTTGGGATGGTTCAAGTGCATTACATTTACTGAGCATTGAATTTCTATTATTACTACATCAGCTCCACTTCAGATCATCAGGCATTAGATCCCAGAGGGTGGGCACCTCTGATTTAATGTATCTGCTTCTACAAGTATAATCAATTTAAGACTTCACTATCAACTACAAACCATAAGCCTAAAATATACTACTCTCCAAGAAAAGACAGTGTTATAAAACACAGTTAATGCCATCAAATTTTGCCATATTTTACAAATAGATTAGCAGCTGAATTCTGCTACATTTCAATTCTAAGAATTCAGGTGAGTTCACATCTGATAATCCATACCAGTCGTCTACAAGCACAAGCTGTCCATCAGACTGAACTTTCTTGGAGGCAAAGAGAAGCAGCTGCAAGGGGGTGACTAAGGTCATGCCTTTAGCAGAGATGGCCCGGGTTCGAATCTGAAGATAAAGAGGCAAGAGGAAAAAGTTGACATTCCAACTGTCAATCAACTACCGTATAATAATAATAAACTAAAACTCATGTATATTAATAAAGTAATCTGGATTTTAAATGTAAAAGTTTTCTAAACCTCTCTTTTCTTACCTTTTCACCAAATACAAAGAAGGGAGATGGGTACTTCATGTCTTGGCTGCTAAAAGGACAATTAACAGATGACTTGTGGATAAGTGCATTACGCCCTTCAGTGGTGAGAATCTTTCTCTTTTCCTTATGGTAACACACATTGGGGTACACACCAAAGGCCAGGAGAGAGATAACAACATCCAGATTATTGTCTGGTCCAGTGTTAGTAAACACTTGTGTCAGTAAACACTCTGTTAAAAAAAATAAAATAAACACTCTGTTAAGAGGAAGGAGATTAAAAAAAAAAAAATCAAGTTATCTGGTTAATTCTCACATTGCATTTACCAAAATTAAATAACAATTATAAGAATTAACTCCTACCTCATTCTCTCTCTTTTTCAAATAACCCATCTAACTGCCTCTGTTCTTAGCATTCTTGCACTCAGATTAATGCAAGGAGAAATTCTGCAGAGTCTTCACAATTTTAGTAAAATTAAAATGTGTTTTCTAGTACTTAAAAAAAAAAGTCCCAGTTAACCATCTCCTCTTAGATTAGAGCTAGATTGATATGACCAATGTTCCATCTGCTGCTCTTAAAAAGCTGTTCCTTCTACAGAAGATGAAATGATGACCAAGAGAAACAGACTAGAAAAATGCTGATGTTTTCACCCAAACAATGCTTTATGCCCAGCCCATCACATGGAAAGTATGATGGTAAGAGTGTGGATAAACTGTTCCAAAAAGCCTGTACACCAGTCTTATAAACTTCCAAACTGAATGTGTGGACAAGTAAATTTAAACCTCTGTGCCAGCTGCCTCACCTGTAAAACAGGGGTCATATCTGCATCTCAGGAATTTTGTAAAGAGTCTATCATACAAAAATGTCCTATTTTCCTTTTAAAAAGTACAAATTTAATCAGTTTACAACAGAAGAGAAATGTTTAGTTATTTAGATATGGCCCAGAAGGTAGTCCCTTCTGTCTCTCAACTAGCTGTTTCTGGTTATGTGTTTTAATTCTTAATGTTTCAGAAAATTAACTCTGTCTCAATCTAGTTGGAGAAGTACAATAGTTCAAATTCACATAGGATATGAACAGTTGGGTTACTATTCCAATATCATATATTAAAGTCCTCTATGATTAGCTATCCATTAAAACTTACTCAAAGCCAATTAAAATTTAACGCAATAGAGTTTACTTCACATCTAAGAATGAACAGATTGGCAAATTAATACATCACTTCACAAACCACTACCTGAGGTTAATTCAACAACTGCTCATTCTGTAAGTGCAAAGAGCCCGGGCCTTTGTTGTTCACAAAGTAAATGGACTGAAATAAAAGCACACCCCTCCATCTAAAAAAGACAGTGATGTATAACTGATTCACTTTGCCGTACAGCAGAACCTAACACACTGTAAATCAACTATAATCCAATAAAAGTAAAACAAAAAAGCCTCCCAAAGGAGCACAATTCTCAAAACATCTATTAATCATAATTGTACAAAATTGTAATTTGAACATTACAACCTTTTGCATCCTTAAAAAAATTCAATTAATGTGAAAAACTGATTATCACCAGAGTTCAAAAAACTAAGAAATAGCTAGGAATACAAAGAAAGCAGAAGGCCTTATGTTTAAAGCTAAAATATCCTGCACTGTCAATGTGAATGTATAATACTAAGGTACTTTAGATATGAGAATCTTACCTTCTGGAAATCCAGAATTAATCAGAATCTCTTTGAGCTGAACTTTGGCTTCCCAGGTCATTCTCAGTGTTGCCATATTGAGTCTTTTGTGCTCACAAAAACGTATCTCTGCTTCTTCTCCACCCATTCTAAACAAACAGATTAAGAAGTTATGCTCAAAGCCTAAACTTGATATGGATTACAAACTAAGACAGTTCATTCAAATCTTACAAATCTTTGTCTTTCAAGCCCATACCTAGCATCATCCCAAGCCTGGAATACTGATAAAAGGGCCACATGATCAGAAAATCTGTTTCCAGCAAAATTTCGATGGATGTAACCCAGTCGCTTTCCTTCACTGATGAAAGGCTCTGGAAAGCAGGTGGCAGCAGAGATGGTACAAATAGCATCTCCCACACTGAAAGAGAGGGAAATTCAGTCTAAATCACATTCTTGTTCCAGCAACTCGGGCAGTAGAGTTAATCATGGGTCAGGGTATTTATTAGCTATCATATTGCTTTTTTAGTACTGAAATTGGTTTAAAAAGAATTTTACAGCTGCTCTCCAGATGCAAAAAGAAAAAAACATAATGACCTTTGATGTTAATGGATGCTTATTTACCATAAATTGACCAGTATTATATTTTCCTTTCCCATTCTCCCTCATCTTACTAAATCTCTTAATCTTTAAAACTTGTGAACAAAATATACCTCTTTTCCTAATCTTTCTCTTTCTTGGACAGTTGCTTAACCTCCTAGAGGAACTGCACTTCTCTTGTGATAAATCTGTGCTCTTCGTCTCAACAAGTTAGGCCCAGGTATCCATCTACTAGAATAGTCTCTTCTCATTTCACACTTTCCTCAGTATCTGAAGTATGCCCCTTCTCTACTGAGGAATATTTAGCTTTTTCTTCTATTTGGGCCCATCCTGTTTTTACTGGGAGGGGGATAAAATTCTGAAACTGTTTTACCATTTAACTGTAAGCAATAAAACAAAGCACTTACTAGAAAATACATCCCATTATCATCATTTTGCCAAAACGAGGCTCAATGGGGAGTTTAGCCAGGATTCGTCCTAGAGGAGTCAACTCATCATTGGCATCTAATGCATCAAGCTCTGTGGGGAGATTTCTTTGTAAGCAGAAATAGTAACGAATACCCCTTCAACCCCAGCAAAGATGAAACTTATCTTTACAGATTAAGGTTCAGATACTGACTGAAGTTTTCATCATTTGTCAAGCCAATTCCCAGCATCATGACCATATCAACAATTCTCTTCACTCAAAAACAGAACAAAATTAACATGAAGAAAGCACTAGAATTAGGCCCTGTAGGCTGTAAAGCTGAGTACAGTCCATGAGAAGTCTGTAAGTACAGTAGTAACTATAATAGGTGCGTAAAACATGCTCTAACAAGTCTGACACCATCTGTTAATAATTTTTAGTAAGAAATGAAATCTGGAGAATAAATTTCTGAAGTTCACACAGCAGATGAGCATGAAATTAAAAATTCAAATTGGCTCCAATGTTCTTAATTTTCCCACTATACATTGCTTCTCTAAGTGTAATTAGAAAACACAGAGGTTCTAAGAGATGTACATAAAATGCTGTGGGCATCATGAATAATTCATTGTCTGATCTTAAATACTGGTTAAGAAATAACATCTGCCTTTTCTCCTTTTTTCCCCAAATGAGACTCACATTATATAAAATGTTGCTCGTTTTATATACTGATCATACTAAGTACATTAAGCAACACTGAAGTTTTACTTTTGCAGTCCTATGGACTGTATCCTCTTCTTGACTCCTTTGTGAAGTGTTATTTGTCAGGACAAGACAGATGGTATAATTCACATGAGTTAGGCAAATCTGTATTTGTGGGTACCTCTAAGTGTGTGCTCTGCTTCAATCACAGCATCCAAAGGCGGAGGTTCAATTGCCTTGGCCAGAAACTGGCCAATTCCTCCCAGACGCAGAAGTTTTATGCTCAAAGCAATTTCATGCAATGGTGTTCGGAACATCTCTGGTGTCATGTGGGTTTCGAGTCTAGGAGAAAATAAGCATAAAATAACCATCTTCTTTTGTGTACACACACATTTAATTAACAAAAACATTGCAGAGAGCAAATCAGGCCTTTCCCTCATCCTTCCACAATTACCAAAGAGCACTTATATTTACTACAAAGACTCCCTTGGACAAGACTCTCTAACCTTTTAAAATTTTATTAATAAAAACTACTAAAAATAAATTAACAACAATAATAGTATTTACTGAGAGTTTACTGTGTCTCGGGCACTGTTCTCAATATTTCCCATTACGGACATACTAAATTCTCAAACAAATCCTATTATTAGCATTATAATACCTTTTTTCCCCACTGAGGAAAGAGACACAAAAAGGTTAAGTAACTTCACATCTCATTTTGTAGAATGGGGAAATAAAGGCCTAAAAAGTGTGAATGTTTAAGGTTATGTGATACATTAGGTACAAATAATATTAAAATGCAAGTCCCTACATTTCTAATTCAGGCTTATTCTATATAAACTATTTGTAATGAAGATTCAGAGGGACCATCTGGAGGTGAATGCCAACATTGCTGGTAAGACTTAGATCAGCTTAAATCAGGTTTACATAAACACATATAGCATACCTATACCTTATCTTACAGAAAAAAAGAACAAAAATCTCTTATCTATTCATGCTGTTACTAGCTGTGAGCTGATTTTACTCTAAGATGCTTCTTCAGTTCAAGGGAAAATCCAACCTTTAAAAAGAACTAAGTACCATGTTGCAGCCAGTTGCCTGCATTAATTTCTGATGCTGAAATAAACCTACATTTACAATTACTAGGGAGCCATGCTACCAGCATAAAAGCAAATCAAAGCTCTGATTTTTATTCAGTGTATTATATACACCTAGACCTAAATTAGTGTGGCCCACAATTCTTCATTGTGGTAAATACACTCCCCCAAGTTACCTTTATTATCAACTTGCTAAAGCTAACGTACACCACACTGATTTCCAGAAAACATAAAACTAAATAGATAATCTTAAGTCTGTAATTCAGGGACAATATCTTTTTTTTATTTAAAAATATCGGGGATCGCTTCTCGGCCTTCTGGCTAAGATCAAGTGTAGTAAAAATATCGGGGGTGGGGGGGTGAGGAGGTACACAGGGAATAACAACTTTATTTGTGCACTCATGCCCCAAAGTCTGGTCTCATCCCAGGTCTCATCCCTTGGTCTCTCCCAAGCAACTGGTCTCATCCACTAACATTCCCCAAAAGGCTTTGTGGTATAAATGGAAATGGACAAGGCATTAACAGACTTAGATTTCAGCACTGGAGAAGTCTGCTAAGCTCTTTAGGCTTTGGTTTCCTTACAATGCCCTCTGTCTCTCACGTACATGAGGCAGATCATATGACAGAGGTGATATGCTGGGTGGTTGTGTGGTCTATAAACACAAAAGTGCTATTATTTTAACATTTTTCAGAAAGCTAATCATTTCATAAATATCAGTACTCCCTATGTGGTGCCAGAATAATGCACATATTTCTTTTTTTTTTGGGTGGGGAAAACATGTCGTGCTTATTTTAAAAGGTTATCAATAAACAATATACCAGTATTGAATATGCCGCTGCTGATAATTTTTAATTTCATCTCATTCTCACCACAATCTTACATCTCAGCTAAGTTTCCTGCAATGAACGTGACTGAAAGCACTGTGCTCTGAGTTCATTAAGTTATGTCAGGGCAGAGGTGTGGGAAGGGGCTGTGTGTGTAAAAAGGCTGAAAGGAAATCTTTCTTCTTCCCTCAAGACTTGGTCTTACCTCTCAAAACGAGCTCGGCTACAAAGGTGAAAGCAGAATCCAGGGCGTACACGGCCAGCTCGTCCTTTCCGCTGCTCAAGGTTTGTTTTAGATGCCCATACTGTAGCATAATTGGTCATATTGTTGTGAGCAGTGAACAGCTTCACTTTTTGCCTAAATAGGAATGGGCGGTTAATTCTAAAACTCGCATTACTATCAATACATGGCTAGTATATTTCCACTAAGTGGCAGGTGCTTTCCAGATAGTTAGGCCTACCTGCAATGTCTGTCTGTAAGCAGCACCAAGAATTTGACTCGGTACGCTCTAAGCTGCCAACCTACTATGAGGGGATATAATACACACGGGCCACTTGCCAGCTGGATGATCCTGGCCAAGTTTCTAATCTTTCTGTGACTCATTTTCCTCATCTGAAAAAGTGTATAATACTAGCACCTACCCCATAGTGCTTTTATTTATAAACATTTTGTGAATTAATGAACAGCATTTAAACAGGATCTGGCGCATACAGGTTAACTAAATGATAATTATCAAGCCAATTCTATTCCAAAGTTTAGTGCAACTGTCAGGCAACCTAAGATTGAAAGACTATGTGCTAAACCCGAATATGTAGTACTTCTAATTAAATGACCTCACCAAGCATTGGCAGCAAGGTACTCTTGGAGTCCTGTAGCAAACTGATAATTTGTCAATGTCACACACAGGCAGCTGGCACTAAATGAGTGAGGTTGGCCTGACATGGGCACTGGCAAATCTTTTTCAACTTCCAGGACAGGCCTAGGGGCTATATAGAGAAGACAAGGAGCACAGGCCGGCTAGACAGAACTAAGCTTTGACGTTTCTGTCCTCTCTGTGTTATTTACCTATAACACAGCGCCTCCCTGGCTGTTTCCTAGGCCATCTCATACAAATACGAAGTCTTAATTCTAAGTGAGTGTACTACAAGTAGGACATTTGTCACAACCTAAAGACTGGATATCTTTACACACCAAACAGCTCACTATTGTACTGCAGTGGTCAATGGAAACACCCAATGGCATATGAGAAAAACACCAGCAGATAAAAATAGTGAGAAGCAGCCAGAAGCTAATGTTAAGCTCTGTCACTTTCTACCATAACTGGTATGACGATCAACACCAAGAATCACTCAGTAGCCTGTAACTCAGTACATACAGATACAGCACAGTAATTCTGATGGTAAGAGATGGTAAAAATCAAGTGTTCTGATTCTGTTCACTGACTTTAGACACTACATAAGACTTTCTAAAGCTGTCTTGTATCCCAGGCAATGGGTTCCTTGTGAACTTACTTGCAGGAGTCAATGACATAAACAACATCATTTATGGTAATGCTTGTCTCAGCAATATTTGTGGACAAAATAATCTGTGAAGAAATGATATTTTAAAAATTACACTTAGGAAAATATTTTATCATGTACTCAAAAAGAATGATCTGCCTATGTAGTAAGTGACAACAGAATTACAGAAGTTTTTTTAAAAAAATCACTTAATGACTGTATAACAGAAAAACCACTAAATTCATGAAGAAAAGACCTATTTTTCTTCCTCAATTTAGATCATTTACAACATTTTTGGATAGCTCTTTGAAGGTCTGTCCCATTTAATATCTAAGGCACTTGCAACCCTGTAACTCCTGTTACCTTGGTTACTCCACTTGGTACTGGATCAAATACTTTGCGCTGTTCCTCTCGCGGAATCTGAGAATGCAGAGGTAGAATCTGATACCGGTGGCTTCCTGTAACAATATGGAAAAGTTCAGGTTTTAAAAAAGGAGCCTAGTTTAAAACTGCCTACATTATGTACTTTTTAATCAAAAATTGATACATTAAACTTTGTTTTCACATACTGGCTAGGGAACATGCAAAATCATTCATTTTCCACTCTCAAGTAGTTGAAAATTCAAGAAAGATTCATACCAAAATGTGGATTCATTTCCAAATGCTTCTGCATAGTATAAATCAAATTCCAGCCAGGCAGAAAGACCAACACCGCTCCAGGAACATTAAGGGTCTCAATATACAGAAGTAGAGCTTCAATGAGTTCAAAAGGAGTTTCCTTTTCATTCAGTTGAGCCATGCTGATTCTTGTTTCTGCACCATATTCATCACCACAGATCAGGTTGCAATTTGCCTGCAAAAAATAGGGAAACATTTTGGACTGTCTCAATCACCACAACTCACAACTAACTAGATGTGTTCTCAATGTTCAAATGACACCTAAATATCCTTATTATCTCTAGCTGTTCAGTTGTATTTAGCATATAGAAGAAATTTAATTTTTAAAAATGTAAAATCACTGCATGTGTGTAAAACATACAAAATGTAAAACCATTGAATTTTTCTACTGACTAACATGCCCCATAACTAAAATTCAAAGCACAGACTCTTCATTTGACTGAAACTACTAATGGCTCCTTCTGCCAAGTTTCTCTCTTTTGACTATAAACTTGGTTTTTCAAAAATATTTTCCTTACCGATTAATAAACTGCTTCTATGATCCTCTCTTTGTATCAATTACTGTATAATTACTTTATATATACACAATGCTTCTCTGTGTAATTTCCAAACTCATCTCACTCTAAATATTAAGTCCTTTAATTCTAAAATGAGTCCTGCAGACAGGATATTGGATCACCTTCATCTGAAATACTATGGTTGGTATTTTCCCAAAAGTGTGCCTGAGAAACAAAGATAACCCAAACCTTCAGTAACGAAAAACAAACGTGTTATATGATTCCCATCCCCCCCATAAATTTTCTAATTCATCAGAAGATTTGAGAACATAAATCATAATTCATTTATATCTTCAAATTATCTGATTAAAACTACCAATCCTCAAAAAAAAAAAAAAATTTGAGGTTATGTTTATTATATTCTACATTGTTGGCTGCCTTGTAGTCTTCATTTTGCTCACATTTCCAGACTCAAGACGCATTTTAAAATATCACTGGTCCAACTCTTAAGCACTGTGAGATAAGTGTCAACTTTTCTTTCCTGTTTCTTCTTAGGAAATCCCTCATTACCCCCCACTTTAATACTCTCTCCATGTGCTAATGTCATCACCATATAGTCTGTGTAACCAAGGACTACAACTGCTGCTTAAAACTTTACTGTACATATGAGTCTCCTGGAGATCTTTAAAATGTGGATTCTGACCCAGTACATCTGGGATGAGGTATAAGATTGTACCTACCAGTTTTCCAGGTGCTATGGCTCATGGAAAACAGAGCGGCAGAGTCATACAAAATAGTTACTAAATATCCTCCCCTTTCCTTTTTTTAAAAACCTTCATGCCAGAGATAAAACTCATATGAAAAAAACTTTTCACTGAATGTGGAATTTTTTGGAATAAAATACATCAGTGAATTCAAAGATAGACATTATAGTCAATTTTTAGAGGTTTTTTTAATAATGCTAACTCGTTGCATCTTTTCACTGAAATCATTCTCTGTAATAAAAATTCTGCCCATAATGAAAATTCTTCATTAAATTCACTTACATCATCATCCTCACCACCATCATCATCCTTATCCTTCTTCTTCTTGTCCTTTGGTGGAGGAACAAAGTGGGTCATCTGAATACAATCTTCCAAAAAGTATTCTGCCAGGACAATACAGTCGGGTAAGTAATAGCAACTTTCAGAATGAGCAGTCTTTAAAACTCATCCTCTAATTCACAATTCAAAAGTACTTTCATGCCCTTCAATCTGATTCTTCACAACTGCCAAGGAATTTCAGGGGCAATAACCTGTTTTCCCAACCAAACTCAGTGTTCCCATTTCTTAAACCTTGAAGGAGGGTGAGATATCTCCTATACATACGTGTTCCCACAAAGCCAGTCAGGGTATCCACTAATATTCACGGACTGCATACTATGCTCTATTTTGTATACTCCTGTGGTGTGTTACATGTGGATAGAAATTAATAATAAACCATAGTTCATCCTTATAAAATGGGTTCCTATCAGTTACTAAAGAAGGACCTCGGTGCAAAGGCTGGAACATCTACTAATCAATTATGCTCCTGAGGTTCTTTGAAGCATTCCGGAAGTGTTTCACAAATGTCTCATACTCTCAACACTTCACCACTACACCAAAGAGCCCCAGAGTACCATTCTCCTCACATTATATCAAAGGTACATATCAACACAACTCATCACTGATGTTATTAACCTGATCATGCTGAGGCAGTGTTTGCCAAGTTACTCGTTTCCCCATTTCCCTACATTACTCTTTGAAAGCAAGTCGTTTAAGCAGAGCACACTGAAGATACAGAGTTAGAGAGTCACTTTTTAAGAGAGTATCTACATAATTTTTCCTGTAATTCTTTACATGAGGGTTGTGTCTTTATTACCCACATCTTTATTCAACCACTGCATAAATTAATCAGTTCAGTTCAGTGGCTCAGTCATGCCCAAATCTTTGCGACCCCATGGATACCCATTTTTATATTATTCTAACTATTCCATTTTTGGCCACTGAGAGCTTACACGTTGACTCCTATGTCCCTCTGACTCCTTCACTGTTTTACTTTCTGGTACTACAAGATGTTTCAGGCTCATCTTGTGTATTCCCTGCCTCAGAATCAGTTTTCTTTAAGGACATCTGGTTCCTTTAATTGGAGAATGGTACTGGAAACAAGATCTGGGTATCATACTAGAATGTCGTTACTTCTAGGCGTATTTGGCCGACAAAGCTACGAAATATATGTATAGAAATTCATGGATCCAGACTTGTCTGCATTTATTTACTTCTATTAAAATATGAGTTCTTACAGATGTCTACAACTGTAATCTAATACCACAGGGTTTACTCAAGTCTTCTCTCATACTTACCTATATAGCCTCTCACTACAGCAGTTAACCTGGTTCTCACCATCTGCCATCCATTTACTTATTTTCTGAATCCCAGTATGCAGGCAAAGCGATTTGGGAATTATTAATCTGTACCATCATGAAATATGAGTGCACTGACTTTTATTTCAGAGCTACTCTTACATTTTCAATTTCAAAAGTTAGCATCTTGACACAGCTATTCATCATTCCATATGTGCACTGAAAACTTTTAAGCTTATTTTCATGTCCTCAAATTAGACTGTACCAGGTAATTTATTTTTAAAATCAAGCTACTAGATGACTATAGTAGAATTTGGTGATGATAAAAATCTTCCAAATAAAGAAGTTCTTAACAATCAGAAATGCATGAACTTGACAAAACATTCACCTTAACCTCATTTCAAAATCAGCCTGCTCTGGCTCTACTTGATTGATTCTCTAGTTAATTTGGCCCCGGCAGCTTAAACTTTTAACAGCATTTTCCTGGAATATATATAGGCCATAGTAATTTACATTTGACTGTACAGAATCTTAAAAGTTCAGCTATAAGTAAAGGACACACAATTTACTGGATAAGTAAACTCAAGTTGTGATCATTCACTACTGCTTGACTAAAATCCCAAGAATGTTATGATGTATTTGATTCCCTAATTTAGACTTTACTTTAAATATCCTTGAGATTATTGCTCTAATCTCTAGGATTAAGGAAAACTACACACTACTGCACACAGAATGTTCACCCTCCCACCCCACTCCCACAGTATTTACCTTGAACTGGGAAAGTCCGCCCATAAACTTCAATGATTGGGCAATTGAAGAAATATTCACAGAACATGCTAGTATCAATAGTAGCAGACATGAGAACAATGCGAACTTCAGGATAAGCCTGAACCACATCACGCAGCACTACCAAAAGGAAGTCAGTCTATTAAAACATAAACACAAATGGAGAAACAAATGAATTAAGAAGTCCTTGCTCTTGAGATACACCTAAAAAGAAATCAGTGACATTTGTTTTTTTAGGTGGCTTGTAAGAAGAGGGATTACAGTGAGATACAGTAACAGTACTTTTAACAGTTGTAGCCTATTCGTTGTGGGAATTCGAAATAAGTGCTATCACGGTAGGGGAAGGGAGAAGAAAAAAATTTAATGAGAGGAAATTTTCAATGAAATTTACATTTTCAGTTGCACAAACTTCATTTTCAGTTTGCACAAACTTACATTTTCAGTTGCACAAACTAGAGAAAGGGAAAAAGTCACGATGAGCCTATAATTAGTTTCCCATTCACCTGTAAACCTAATTTTAAAAATGTTGAAAAGGTTGTACTTAGTCCATTTAAACAATTAATGATCAAGGCACTTATTTAATAATGTAGAGAGTTTCCATCAACCTACCAAACAACCTGAAAAGTGGATCTCTGACAAACTTTTCTCTGGCAATGCCATCTTCATGTCCATCATTCTGCCTCCCCAAGCTAGAAAGATCCATCATTCTGAATCTTTTATTATTCCTTTTCATATACCTTTCCTCTGATCTATATGTGTATCTAAATATATATACACAGACATATATATGCATGAATACCCAGAATTTTTAAATTTACCTATTTTTAACTTTATGAGAAGGTATGATATTCTACGTCACCTTTTGGGACTTCTTTTTTCACACACTATAGCACTGCTAAGATTCACCCACGTGTGTAACCAGTCTGACAAAACTATTTAAATATCACAATGTGTGTATATACCCGTTAATTCACCAGAAGATTTCTGGGGATACCCTCTGCAGGTATCTATGCTGTCTTCAGGATCTTAATCTTCCAAACATTCACCACTCTGAACATTCTTGTGTGTATCTCCTGTGGTACATATCCAAGTTTCTATGAGTAAGTGTAGGTGTGGAACTGTACTCAGAGGGTGTGAAATGTTGAACTTAGGGAGATAATGCTCAAATATTTTCCTAAGGCATTTCACCAGTTCATAAACCACCAGGAGCAATGGATAAGAGATCCGGATGACATTTATATTCTTCAGTACTTGGTATCATCACTTGTATTTTATTAATCAAATGGATATGAAGAAGTATCTTATGGTCTTAGTCTGTACTTTCCTATTCACCAATGAGACACAACACCACATCATGTCTATTAGCCAAATATAACTCCTCTTTCAGATTTCTCTACTGAGCCATCTGTACTCTTCTTATGAATTTGCAGGTGTTTATATATTACTAATCCTTTGTTGGCTATATTGCAATCTTCAAGCTTGTGGTTTTCCTTAAAGTATCTTTTGAATGAATAACTGATCTTAATTTAGATGAGCACATCAATCTTATTTCATGGCTAATGCATCTCATGTTTTAAGAAATTCTTCTAGAAGGACTGGGACTATTGTTGCCCCAGAGTTGTGGCTACTGAGGACATGAAATGTGCCTGATCTAAACTAAGATGTGCTCTAAGAGCAAAATACAGATTTTTGAGGACCCAACATGAAAAAGAAAATGAAAAAAACCTTGATATATTTTTTATATTGACCACATGATAAAAATTTTAGATATACTAAGTTAATTTTACACTTCTCTTCACCTTTTAAAATACGAGGCTAGAAAATTAAAATCACATGTGTGGACCACATTATATTTTTACTGGGTACTGCTGTTTAGATGTCTACTTACATATTCTAGTTTAGAGTTTTAAAATTGCTTTGGCACTTAGTTCCTCATCTACCTGAAGCTGATCTTTTATATTTGGTTATGAGGTAAGGATCGAAAACTATGCAAGTATCTCCTTATAGATGACCATTTGTTTCCAGCTCCCTTTCGTGAATAGCCCATCCCCTTTCCCACTGATCTGACGTGTCATCTACCGCTCATCACTACACCAAAGCTGCACACAATCTGCTTCTATGCTCTGTATTACTCTGTCAGTCAGACGGCCACCCCATGTGCCACGCTCTCTCAATTACCAGAGCTTCAAATTAGGTCCCGACATCTGTAAAGCAAGAGCCTTCATTCTGCCCGCCCTTCTATAGGAGTCCTGGTTATTTCGGAAATATGATTAGAGTTACATTTAAATGTGGATCAACTTCAGATGAAGTGACGTTAAGTCCTTCTAGCCATGAATACAACCTGCTCTTTTCTAGAATTTTGTTATGAAGTTTTATTTTTCCTATAGAGGTTCCGCATGTCTTTTTTTTGGAGTCAGTCTTAGTTGTTCGACATTCTGATCAGTGCAGTGGTTATCATTTTAGTTGTTTTCTAGCTGTTGGTAACACATACAATGCAACAGACTTTTGTATATTAACTTTTTATCCAGCCACACTGCTAAATGTTTCCAATAATTAGTCTTTTAAGTTCTTTGGGGTTTTCCCTCTTAAAGTGACAAGTTTACATTAGGTTCATCTGAAAGAGAACATAAGTTTCTGCCAAGGTGTTTTTCCACTTTTACCAAACAAACAATACATTAATATAGACCTGACAAGCTTTCAAGAAAAGCTAACCGAAACCACTTATTTTGGGGGAAATTAGTAACAATGATCCATAATATTTCTAGTATGATCTGGAATAATTTAAACTCGAAGAACATTTGCGTGTTACCTATTAGTAATAAAGATAATACTGAAACATTTAGTTTTGATTAATTAGAGGGGGGAACCCTGCATTTTCAAAGGATTTTGAATGACAAAAGCAGCAAATATGCTATCCAACCAAACAGCTAGATTTGTGATTTAAAAAGGTCATCCAGGCAAACTTTTTTTAATTTGCTGTAGCACAACCGATCAAAATTTTGTTAAAACTATATGATTAACAACAATGGTGATGGAAGGATTTGCTAAGGAGAAGGAGCGCTAACGAATGCTTTAAGTAACAGCAGTTTGGAAATAGTTTGAATGTGACTTACTATCCACCCACTAACATCTTCGTTTGGATATGTAAAACAGTGCCATAGAAAAGAGTCACTGCTTTATGGGATCAATCTTTGAGTTATACTAACCGTATAAAAAGTTAATTCTATACAAGTTTTGCTAAGAACCAAGAAGATCTGATGTGAAAAATCTAGTTTTTTTCTTAATTCTGGTACTATTATCATTAACATCAAAAAAGACTAAAACTACAAAATCCAAAAAACACTGTTAACTGTATTAAATTTTAAAATTCCCTAGTGGTCCAACAGTTAGGACTTAGCACTATCACTGCTATGGGGATGGGTTCAATGCTGGTCAGAGAACTAAGATGCCACCAGCCACATGGTCAAAAGGAAAAAATAAGTACAATTTATCACAAATTTTCAATTCAAAGAAAAACTGATCATTAAAATTCCATCAGATAGTCAGTGATAAATCACTTCAGTTGCTGAATTATGTTATAGCTTAGTAATCACTGAAATTATACTTACTTTACAGTAAGAGGTCTTTACTTTTAGAACTCTGCTTTAACAACAAAAGTGTTTAATGACTTTGCTAAAATAGAATGGCCAACATCTTAGTGACTAAAGTACATAATTTTTTCAGAAGTTGTAAGGTATGGGAAAATGGAAATAAAGATATTCTACTTTCATCTCTCTTTGTTCACAGTATTAGTATCAGTACCTTACTATATTCTCAAGTTACTTACATTTATGTCTCTTTCATGTATCTCATCTACAATTACATGACTGATTCCTCGAATGCCTGCTTCTAATTTTCTTAGGAGCACACCTTGAAAAGAAAATCAGAGTAAACACTAGAGATGAGCTTCTATGTTAAAGTAGGGAGGTACAGAAAAGTGCAAAGAAATAAATTTCCAAACAACCATCCATGCTTCAACTACTATAACCCCAGCATTTCAGAAAAGAAACAATCATTGGCATAAATTATTTAAGAAGTGATTTGTACTCTGAAACACACTTGTCTAATGAAGAGTATGAAAAAGATGTTACTCTCATAACCTAAGTTGGTTTCATTTGCTCTGTGCTACAACAACCAGAAGTGTATCATACTGTCTAAGAGGAAAACTGTCAAAAGTTCCATTTAAACAAGAATTTAAGAATTTAAACAAGACTGGGCTCTTGATTTATCATTTCTAGTCATTCTGTGCTGTTATCAAGTTTTCTTCACAAACAACACAATGTACACCCCAAGTGAAAGGCAAAAATAAAACACGTCACTGACCTACAGTACAAAACATTATACTCGCATGAGGGCGAGGAAGTATGGACTCAAATCGAACGCTATAGCCACAGCTTTTTCCAGGCTCTTCTCCTCTCTCATATGCAACTCGTTCTGCCACGGAAACTGCACTGATTCTCCTGGGCTGAGACAAACAAACAAAAAAAGTGATTTAAATGCTACAAAATTAGTTACACTTATTAGGGTTATTAAATTACTGTAGTAAACCTGACCCACTGCCAGTTCAGTAATCAATAGAAAGAATAATAGTGATACATTTAGAAAGATCCAAAATGTAAAAAAAAACAAAAATGTAATCCTATGGCAGACATGTTTAAAATGCTGTTTTTCACTCTGTAAATAAAGGGATTCCAAGGTTTTCATAGAAATTTCTTCACCACTGGCTCTAACTCTTAATGGTATCAAGTGATCTTTCAATAGGGAAACCAATCTGGTGGAGAGCTTGTTGTTATAAGTGAAGGCACACCTTTAAAGAACTATTTAACTGAGATGTACAAGTTATTATGAACGTGAACAATCTCCTCCTTTGCTGTATCTACCATTCAGCCATTTATTAATTCATAAGGTAAGTAGTCATAACACATTAGTAACAGGTGCCACAGAAGGTGCTAGACAAACAAAAAGATTAAAAAACAAACAAAAACCACAAACCAGAATGAAATCACTCCTAGTTTTGATGAGCTTATGTAGCTGGGAAAACTGAATGTATTTAACTATTTCCTGCAATGTAGGAATAAACAGGCTTAATCATAAGGATGATGCTATGGGTTAATGTTTTAAGTGTTGGGCCTTGACTTTTCTGAAAACTTCCAAAGATTTCCCTATCATCCAAGTATACAAAACACCATTATACTTAGTAGATACTATGGCTAATATGATATCCTATGAGTATAGCTACAAAGGTACATGTAGACTTAAGACTAAATGTTTCCAGGCTGCCTTGGAATCAGAAGACATAGACTACCCCTCCACACCACTGGAAATTTTCAAGCAGAAGTTAGGTGACCATCTATTATAAATACTCCAGCCTGAGAAAGAAGATGGAATAATTCTGTGAAACATTTTTCAACTCCATAAGTTTACTACTTTATGAAGGATATAACAATAAAGGAAAACTAGTGAATAACTGAAAGCTGTTTTACATGCAAAGAAACAGAATAACCCTCGATCCACCATTCCACACTAGCTTCCTTGCTTTTGTATTTGTTACAGCCTACTTATAAAATCTGTGCAATGAAGCCCACTGGAACTATCCAAGTTATTTGGGAGGGGGCACAAGTTAGTGAGCAAATCATACACAGTCGAAGACCATGACGCAGAAACTATTCTGTTTAGAACAAACAGAAGTCATTTTTGTCTGGAACAACTTAAGATTTGCTAAGTCAGACAGGAGGTGAAAAAAAATCACTTCCTACTTGAGCAGGAGTTAAGTGTTTTCCTACTCATGACATGCAAACAACTTCTGAGTGAAAATATAGGTATTCAGCTCATTTCTTGGAGTCTGCATGTTTGCCCATCTTGCTGAATTGCTCTGGGTGTAAACATGGAGAGTGGCAGGACAGGGAGGGCAGAAGAGACTCAAACAGTATGTAAAACGGCATCCTCCTGAACAGCACGTCTCCTGGAAGGGAGTATTAAGACGAGCGGTACTTTACTGATAGGTGTAGTTGGGAGTTAGAACGTCTCTTGTGAGGCAAAGAAATCATAGCTAGTTTGGGGAGTGAGAAGGACAACCAAGGAACAGTTTGAGAAGAAAAAAGCTAAGGGTACTATCCCAGAAAAATGGACACCAACCCTCTCTTTTCAAGCTTACGATATCATCAATTTTAAATGCACTCCTTTGGTCAACATTTTTAGATCCTCCCCAAACCCAACTCTTCTATAAAATATACAGGGCAATTTTAAGACATATATTCATTTCAAACACATTAAAAGTATGGTTTGCACATGTCCACATAAATGTATAGGCACAAATTTTTTTTTTTTGCGGGGGGGGGGGGGGTAGCGCAAGGTTCAAGGTTCAAGACACTCCCCTGAGTTTCAATTATCCTTTCCAGGTTAAGAATCCCTAAGACAACCCTAGTCAGCCTCAGGGGTGGTATCCGGCTACCTGCAATGCCCTCCTTCCAAATGCCAGAAGCACAGGGTTACAGCTGACAGGAACTGCTTTACTTAAGAAGCCTTGGAACCTCTTCCCTAACAGTGGGACAGACTTGCCGGCATTGCTTATAGCTGGTAAGGTAACAGAACGTAGCAGTCAAATCGGGGAATACTGAAGGCAGACTGGTTGTGAATACTAGTTTCAACCACTTCTTGTGTTAATCCTAGGCAATTTTTAAATCTCTTTGTGCCTCATACTGAAAGAAAAATACTAAATGATACAGTACTTACATCTTAAAGAGTCATAAACTTTAAATGAGCTCAAAGGTATCAATTGTTTAAAATAGAACCCAGCATATAATAAGCATTCTGCTGAAGTCAATCATTTATCTGTTTTTCTATCTTGCCTACTCTTGTTCTGATTGGTTTTTACTGAACCTAAGATAAAGAGAACCAAGGTTTGGATGTAAACTTAAGGACAAAGTACTCTCAGTTTTATCTTATTTTAGGCCCAAAGAAATGGGAATACCAGATCACCTGACTTGCCTCTTGAGAAATCTGTATGCAGGTCAGGAAGCAAGTTAGAACTAGACATAGAACAAGAGACTGATTCCAAATCAGGAAAAGGAGTACATCAAGGCTGTATATTGTCATTCTGGTTATTTAACTTATATGCAGAGTACATCATGAGAAACGCTGGACTGGATGAAGCACAAGCTGGAATCAAGACTTCGGGGAGAAGTATCAATAACCTCAGATATGCAGATGACACCACCCTTTTGGCAGAAAGCAAAGAAGAACTAAAGAGCCTCTTGATGGGGAGCCTCCGCTGGGCAGGCGGGGAGGGGGAGGTTTTGATTTCCATCATGGCTATCACACAGCTTCGGTTATTTAAAGTTGGCACCTGCCTAGCAACAGTATTCTCATTCCTAAAGAGATTAATATGCAGATCTGGTAGAGGACGGAAATTAAGTGGAGACCAAATAACTTTGCCAACTACAGTTGATTATTCATCAGTTCCCAAACAAACAGATGTGGAAGAGTGGACTTCCTGGGATGAGGATGCACCCACAAGGGTCAAGATTGAAGGAGGGAATGGGAATGTGGCAACACAACAAAACGCTTTAGAACAACTGGAACCTGACTATTTTAAGGACATGACACCAACTATAAGGAAAACCCAGACAGAAGATTATCATTAAGAAGTGAGAACCATTAAATTTTGGCATCCCAGATGGCAGCACAGGCTTCTCTAGTAGACTAGCAGCTACACAAGATATGCCTTTCATTCATCAATCTCCTGAATTAGGTGACTTAGATACCTGGCAGGAAAACACCAATGCTTGGGAAGAAGAAGATGCGGCCTGGCAAGCCAAAGAAGTTCTGAGGCAGCAGAAGACAGCAGACAGAGAAGAGAGAGCAGCAGAACAACAAAGAAAGAAAATGGAAAATGAAGCCCAGCAGCTAATGAAGAAGGAACAAAATAAAATTGGTGTGAAAGTTTCATAACCAATGTTCTTCAGATGTCATAGTGCCAGTGGGAGAAATGCGAGCTCTACAACCCAAGCAGCATTTGTATGGAGCCAAGAGTATTTTCAGAATACAAATACCCTGCTTGATTTTAATGCATTCATCAGTCAGCCAAGACACCAGGATTCTCTCAAAGTCCCCTGAACTCTTAGTGATTGAGACTCAGAGAACAAAAAGGACTTATGAGACCATATTTTCCTCAATGTGTTCCAAGTGTAAGACAGTTGTTTGTTGTAGAGAAATTATTACAGATGGAATATATCAGTACCTCTTCAAGCTAGTGTTTCCAGCTGATTCAGTGGGTATAAATAATTCTGTGATGGGAAAGAATTCTGCTGTCTACAGTGCTTTCCTTCAATGTGCATAATGTTAAATAATTTTAAATAGTAAAGAAAAAATATTTTCTTGATGAAAGTGAGAGAGGAGAATGAAAAAGTTGGCTTAGAACTCAACATTCAGAAAACTAAGGACATGGCATCTGGTCCCATCACTTCATGGCAAATAGATGGGGAAACAATGGAAACATTGACAGACTTCAGTTTTTTGGGCTCCAAAGTCACAGAAGATGGTGACTGCATCCATAAAATTAAAAGACACTTGCTCAATGGAAAAAAGTTATGACCAACCTAGACAGCATATTAAAAAGCAGAGACATTATTTTACCGACAAAGGTCTGTCTAGTCAAAGCTATGATTTTTCCAGTGGTCATGTATGGATTTGAGAGTTGGGACTATAAAGAACGCTGAGTGCCAAAGAACTGATGCTTTTGAACTGTGTTGGAGAAGACTCTTGAGTCCCTTGGATTGCAAGGAGATTCAACCAGTCCATCCTAAAGGAGATTAGTCCTGAATATTCATTGGAAGGACCGATGCTGAAGCTGAAACTCTAATACTTTGGCCACCTGATGTAAAGAACTGACTCATTTGAGAAGACCCTGATGCTGGGAAAGATCGAAGGAGGGAGGAGAAGGGGGTGACAGAGGATGAGCTGGCTGGATGGCATCACCGACTCAATGGACCTGAGTTTGAGTAAACTCCGGAAGTTGATGATGGACAGGGAGGCCTGGCGTGGTGCAGTCCATGGGGTTGCAAAGAGTCGGACATGACTGAGCGACTGAAATGAACTGAAATGAGGCCTAAAGACTCCCTCAAGCCCAGACACTAAGAATCTACCACACGGTTCAGTTTACCTTATCAGTGAAAGATACTGGAGATTAACACAAAACTTAAATTCTTTTCATGCCTTTTCTTTTTTCTGTTTTTAACTTAAAGGGGCCTAATGCTCTACCACTTTCAGACTTTTATGTCACTACAAAGGGAAGCTGATCAAAGAACTAGGAACGTTCCAGCTTCTAGATGCTTCCACCTCTCAAAGACTATTCACAACAGGCACATGCCTCATAAACTGGCTTGTTACTTACCTGAGTTACTACAATGTTACACTCAGCTGCTCGGTCATTCTGGATACAGTCATCTAGAATAAACTGGGGAACCTGTGTGGTTTTACCACATCCAGTAGCACCTCGAATAATGACAACTGGATTCTGACTAATTGCTTCCAGGATTTCACTTTCAAATTTCTTCACAGGCAGTAACTCTCTCTCCTGTAAGACCTATATTAGAAAAGTTACACTTCACATGTCAACCAACATACATATTAGAAGCAACTATTTTAATTCTAAAAAAAAAAAGCTGCCATCTCTAGGAAAAGTTACTCCTTCCCACTGGCTGGATAATCAGAAAATACTTTTTCATAAAAGAATATATATACACACACACACATCTAATTGAACAACCTCTTTCCATTAAATTTCTGAAAAAAATCTATCTTTTGGCCTTATCCACACCCTTATTTTCCTCACTTTTATCCTGGACATTACATATACACTCCCTTTCTTCTAACATTTTAAGTCCCTTTATTCAGAAAACACCAACACACACACACACACACACATGAAAAGTTATTACACTCCATCTCTTCATTTACATTAAGAATCACAGGCCCTTAACTCACTACTACTATCCTCAGAGGTAACTAGGATTAGCAGTTAGATTAATATCTTTGATTTTCCTTCCTAGAAAGGGGAAAAATATATTATTCACTGTTTTGAAGCTCTTAAATACTTCAGACTTACTGCTTGTAAATCACGATCCTGTTCCAGCTGATACATTAATTCATTCTTGAGGTCCATGCTGATTTGTTCGGGAGTAGCCTGTAAAATGGGAAAGCAACAGTCACACAAAAGCATAATTCAGCTTGAAGCTGAATTCATTTCTTTAAAACTAGACATCCTAATGAAATATGTTCAAAAGTAAAACACAGAAGTCTGATCTCAACAACAGTGTTGCACTCACATAAGCCAGAGGCCCCTCATCAATGTTGCTGCTAGTCCAAGGATTCCAGTTGGACTGTGGCGGTGACCAAGGAACCACACCCACTGGGTTTTGCCGCTGAGATGGCTCAAACTGAGCCAGTTTGCCAAGGTTGAGTGCAACAGGCACAGAGGGATCTTCAGGCTATTAAAAAACAAAGAAAACCAAAAATACCACTTGCTTGTCTGACTAAAGAAGGTCAATACAAAAGTGAAGAACTAAGTAGCTGTATGCTTACTAGGGGCACCATCTCAAGGTTTAACTCTTGAACAATGTTCTGCAGCTGATGCTCCAAATCTTGAGAAAGGTTCACTTTGTAAGGCTCCACCTATAGAAAAGGGAGAGTCATCAGAATCGTGTAATATACACATGAACACTACTCGAATCTACTATGGGAGGGTTAAGAGTATAGAGTTGATACTAGGCCTACAATAGACCTACAGTCAACAAGAAGTCAGTTCCTTCGTCAAAAGAATTACTTTAATGATGGCCATTTCCATTTCTTGAGGTAAGAGTCCTAGAGTGATCAAACATCTTTAGCCAAATATTAAACAGAAGAGCTAAACTGAATCTCACGGGCTTCCCTGGTGGCTCAGCGATATAAAGAATCTGCCTGCCAAAGCAGGAGACCAGGGTTTGATCTCTGGGTTGGGAAGATCCCCTAGAGAAGGAAATGGCAACCCACTCCAGTATTCTTTCCTGGGAAATCCCATGGACAGATGAGCTTGACAGGCTAGTCCACGGGGTCACAAAGAGTTGGACAAGACTTAGTGACTAAACAACAACAAAACTGAATCTCGTATTATCTCTCTGGGCTACTAAGTCTAAAGACTCACTGTCTCTCCTTCTTTCTTCTTTGTAAGTCCAGAGTAAGGTTCAATCACGCCAAGGTGGTAGAGCTGTCTGACAAGTGACAGCGCACAGGACTGTGCTGCCAGCTTTTTATTTGATCCGTGTTCGCGTGCAAAAATCCCTATAATTTAAGTTCAAAATTATCACAGAGGAAAGGATAAATTGCCTAAATAAAGAAACATCTCATCATAAGCAACTAGGAGGTTAGGTACACAAGCTGACCTAAAATACAGAGTATGAGTTCTAAGCTCCTTTTCATTCTAACTGCTAACTCAAACCAATACCATTAACAACTTATCAACTAAATAACTGACCATCCTGGTTATAGGCACATACTAAGACATACCACATACAAATCTTTACATTAAAAAACAAATAAAACTATTTCAACGAAGCTGTCACTATCAACATCACATAGCATTAAAACGGAAGAGTTTAACTTCTGAAAAATAAAGGATCAAAAGCAAATCAAAGGAATGAAAATAGGTTCAAAGTGCCTAGACCAGGAGTCAAGCAATCTTCTTTTATTAAGGGTCAAAAAATATTTCAGGCTTTAAGGCCACATAGTCTCTGTCACAGTTACTCAATTCTCTCTCAAGAGTGAAACCATTCACTAAGAACACTTCAACTAGAGTTTGACTATGGGCCCAGGAACAGACATGTTCTCATGTAAAGACTTCATAAATATAAGACAGAAATAACAGTGTGTCATATATGTGACCCACCAAGCTTAAAATATTTATCTGGACTTCTACAGAAGTTTGCTATTCCCTAATGGAGAAGGAAATGGCAACCCACTGCACTGTTCTTGCCTGGAGAATCTCAGGGACGGGGGAGTCTGGTGGGCTGGCGTCTATGGGGTCTTGGAGTCGGACACGACTGAAGCGACTTAGCAGCAATGTAAACAAATGACTGTCGCTATGTTCCAGAAAGCTTAAAACTCCTATCCACTCAAAGTAATTTATTCTTAAAAGTCTAGGATTAAAAAAATTAATCATCATCTCCTAGGGCTTCTATCAAAGACTTGATTTTATTGTAAGTCTTTGATACACTTAAGTCATGAGGGGTAGCTGCGTAATTCTCAAGCTGGAAGAATCTTTACCCACTTCCCTCAACCTGTAGTGAGGTAAACTGAGTCCCAGCAACATAGGTATGATTTAGTTGAAATCATAAAACTTGTTAGTGAGAAAATCAGGTACACAGAGCTCTTCTTTACTTTCAAGTATGACATACTGCCTGCTTTTAAACTTACTAAGAATAAAGAATTCAAGTATATGCTTATCTTTTTACTTCCTTTAATGAATAACTCCAGTCTGTTCCTTAAATGCCTCAAGGGTAACTTTCTCACCTTTCTTTCTTGACTCTGACTCTTAAATGTTCACATTCACCTTTAGACCTCCAATCCTATCATCTGACTAACTCCTTTCTAAATGTCACTGAGTAAGTTTTACCTGAAGGAGCTTTATCTTTCCTGTATCAATGGAAAGATTAACTCTTTGACACTGGCAGATACGTCAACAGCCTACCACCTCTTACACTTTGAAATACCATACTAGCACAATCTCTTTTCACACATAAAATTGGGAAACTGGGCCTGCTAATCATTAATATTCTAAAACACCCTAAATGGTACTTTAGAGCATGGACTCTGTCAAATTAATAATACATGTGGCTCAAGACTATAATGAATACTGCTACGCTATACAAGACTCAGAGTATTAGGAAAGCAACAACACTTACTTCTGCCTATCTGCTTGATATAAATGGTCATTTCTGCAATAAAGCTCCTGTAACAACATATACAAACAAGGTTAGAAATTTCACCATTAGAAATTATTAAATCCAGGATTCTTATATCAGGCTTTCCAACTGCTTACGCAAATCAAAGCAAAAAACCACTGTAAACATTTCTGTTCACTCCTAGAACAAATGAAGTATATAAACGTCAAATAATATACAACACGGCATGAGACAGCTGTAATCAAAGTTGATGAGCCAACTGTTCATGGAAAGAAAATGTTAGGAGTTTTGATTCCATATTTACTTACTTTAAACTGTATTTCAAAGGCTGCAGTCTGAATAGCTAGAAAACATTTAGTGAAAAGGAATTTTCCACTTAGCTTGAGGCCAAGAAATAAAATAGGTCCATTAGCTTGAGGCCAAGAAATAAAATAGGTCCAACACTCTCCTTAAACTATAGTTGTGGTTAAGATCCTTTGCATGGGCCACCCACTAATGATTTCAATCTGTTACGATCAGCTAAAAATAGGCTCGTATGCACACATACACATGGGTATACGAACACTGAGCCCATGTCAGTGGCTGGAGACAGAGGTCTGGTATCTGCCTGCAGTTGGAAGTAGTCCTTAATAACAAAAAAATTAGCTTATTTAAGTCAAGTCTTGGAGAACAAAATATATTTGAAAACTATAGCTAAAACAGCCAGCAGACACTAGGGAATAAACTTGGGTTTTAAAAAGGGCAAAATTGCCCTTTGAAAACTATGCTTTCTGATCCTTCCATTGCTCAGGTATATTCTAACCTTGGCTTTGTGCTGTGAATAAAAGGTCAGGTGAAACTTACAAAAAAAAAAAATGTTAAGATTCCTTCCTATACCTCGTGAACTGACCTTCAGGCACAGCGGCTTCAGGGGTCAAAGGCCACTGGCTTTCAGGGAAACAACATCCACCCTTTCATTAATGACACCGATGCCAGTATGTTTCTCAGCCAGGCTTAAAGTCAGCACTCAATCTCATTCTCCTCCACCTAGGGGGGAACAGCAACACCAGAAATCAGTTTACAATCGTTTCCCATGTGATTGCTTAGTTCAGCCTAAGCAGCAGCACATGTCTGTATGAACACAGACCTCTAGTGTTGCTGTCTGTTATGCCTTTAGAGGACATACAAAGAGCAATGCTGTCCAAGCGCCCCCAACTGCCTCTGCCTTCCTTCTCACAGCCTGAATTCTTTAACTCTTTGTAGCAGAAGTCAATTAAGGTATTAAAAAAAATTTACAGTAAGTTTCAGGCATACTTAAATTATCTAACTGCCCTTAAAGTTATCAAGTGCTACCAAGCCCAATCAGTGTAGAAAAACAAAATTTAAAAAATCATCAACAAATGAATCTCTTTTATAATCTGATGGTTTAATAAAGTCAGATGTCAAAATTAAGTATTTGAGAATTCAGGATTGAATAAAACATTGGGAAGCAGGGGGAACAATGCTCTGAACATCATTTTGATCAATATCAAAGTTTTATTTCAGTACTAATTATTTTAGGGTTGCTAGATGCAACACTTTATTTTTAAGGAAAACAGTTTTGATGCATTTTGACTTAGTTCATATAAGGACAGCAAATTAAATCATCCAGATTTTCATTAAAACATCCCCTCCCTTTCAATAAAATATTAGTGCCCCCAGAAGAGTCTTATCCATATGAGCCTTCCTGGGAGTAATAATTACTACACCCTGGAATGCTCTCAGGAAGAACAGCAAGCAGGCTGAGAAACATACTGTCACTGTGAGAACCTCCTCCTCCCTGTATGTTCAGTTTTATGAAATTTAACAGAACAAACGTGTGCTAATTTAACTCACATACAAAGACGGAGGCTCTCCTTCAGCTTCGCAACAGGCCCTTAAAACTTCACTAATAGAACTCGAACACAGGCAACTTTCAAAGCCGATGGGAAATTTGGTTCTAGATACAACACCATCTCTCTCTGAAGACTCTAAACTTCTAAGTGTCTCACTTGACACGTTAAAGAAATAAATATTATAACTACTTCTAACATCGCAGAGAACAATAAACCCACTATCTCTGGCTGACTTTTAAGTCAAACATGGACAAACCACTACTTGAGGCTACAATTTTTTGCCTCTCAGATTCATACGAGAACCAGAAGTCTAGCAACACAAACAGCAGATTTTTTGCAGATTTTATTCTTACACAGAATACTTTTGTGATTTTATTCTTAAAATCACACTCCTAAGTGTAAACCATAGCAAACTGCACATTACACATCAGTGACAATTTTTCTTGGTCAATGTAACATATCTTTTTACCATCCGCTACTCATCCACAAACTGAACCAGATGCCACATACAAGAACAATAACTACAAAACCCTAACTTACTATAGAAGGAAAAGAGTGAACCAAGCAAACCTGTTGTGATCAGGACCCACTTGGGTGTACTTATATTCTCCTTGAATCTTTTCCTTTTGGAAATATTGGTTCAGACGAGCCTTAGCATTTTCCAAGGTCCAGTTTCCATGAAGTCCAGCATTTAAATCCACTTCTTCAGATTCAAGGGTCTGTTGAATCAATGATAATTAAATTTGGCTTCATGATTCTTTCTGTAACAACAATTTCCTTGTACCATGCTTTAAAGTGGAAAAGTTGTCTTTTTAACAGCTTCTGATCCTAGTCAAAACAGTCAGAACTAGTTTTTACTCCATGTGACGGTCCTATCGTACAAACAAGCTATTGGTTAATGTACTATACATTTATTATTATTATTTTTTTAATGTACTACACATTTAAACTGTTCCTAAGAAACCTTTGACCAATTTTTTTAGGCTGGTTTTAAAACTTCAAATATCAGTAACCTCAGATATGCAGATGACACCATCCTTATGGCAAAGAGTGAAGAGGAACTAAAAAGCCTCTTGATGAAAGTGAAAGAGGAAAGTGAAAAAGTTGGCTTAAAGCTTAACATTCAGAAAACTAAGACCATGGCATCTGGTCCCATCACCTCATGGGATACAGATGGGGAGACAGTGGAAACAGTGTCAGACTTTATTTTTTTGGGCTCCAAGATCACTGCAGATGGTGACTACAGCCATGAAACTAAAAGACTCCTTGGGAGGAAAGTTATGACCAACCTAGATAGCATATTAAAAAGCAGAGGCATTACTTTGCCAACAAAGGTCCGTCTAGTCAACGCTATGGTTTTTCCAGTGGTCATGTATGGATGTGAAAGTTGGACTGTGAAGAAAGCTGAGGCCAAAGAATTGATACTTTTGAACTGTGGTGTTGGAGAAGACTCTTGAGAGTCCCTTGGACTGCAGGGAGATCTAACCAGTCCATCCTGAAGGAGATCAGTCCTGGGTGTTCATTGGAAGGACTGATGCTGAAGCCGAAACTCCAGTACTCTGGCTACCTCATGCGAAGAGTTTTCTCACTGGAAAAGACCCTGATGCTTGGAGGGATTGGGGGCAGGAGAAGAAGGGGACGACAGAGGATGAGATGGCTGGATGGCATCATCGACTCGATGGGCCTGAGTTTGAGTAAACTCTGGGAGTTGGTGATGGACAGGGAGGCCTGGCGTGCTGCGATTCATGGGGTCACAAAGAGTCAGACACGACTGAGCAACTGAACTGAACTGAAAACTTTAAACAAATAAAGTGAAAGGATTTTCACTGGTGGTCCAGTGGTTAAGACTCCACACTACAAGAGGCATGATTTTGATCCTTGGTTAGGGAATTAAGATTCTGCATGCTGCACACAGTCAAAAAATAAGGTATCTATCTATCCGGCCAAAAAAATAAAGTATCGATCTATCAAGTTAGAAAAGTAAGCTGCCTTATCAAAGCACTTTTACTGCGAGTGCTCAAGAAATGAGGCTTACTGAGGCAACTAAATTTCCTACAAAGCAGATGAAGAGACATTTTATTAATACCAGGGAAAAACAAGTTTTATTTCACAGGCGATTCTACTGAACAGAATTAACAGGTAGCTTAGGTTGACGGTGTTTTGTGTGAACTATCAGTCTCAAATAATTAATTAAAACAATCACTAAATTATAAAGTTGCAAATATTTTAAACTGTGCCGTGAACCAAGTCCTAAACCACATTCTAGCAGATGTAACACAAGCTTACAGCCTTACCGCTTGGACTTCCTGTTCTTCTTTTCTTGAGTAATAATCCTTCAAGTTGGCACCTCGATCCCAGGTGGGCACATAGCCAGAGCCCCCACCTCCAGAATTATTTTCTATTATGGAAAGAAAATGATGTTCTTTTAATGAATCAAATTGTACAAATAACCTGAATATTTTTTAAAAATACTCCTAATTTAGATTTCAGAGCTCTCTTATTAGAAATGGACCAGAAATTTCTCACTTACTTATAAAGTGTTACCTTACTTTATACAGGTCTAAATTACTAACTGCAAAGATGGTATGCAGCGGGGTGCTGCTAGTAATGATCATAAGTGACTGATAACCTGGCATACATTATCATGCAGCTGTTTTAAGTTGTTACATATGTAATAACTGATTAAATGGTAACTTTTTTCATTAGATATGACCCTGTAAGAAAGCTACATGCTAGTGCTAGAGATGGAAATAAGGAGAAGTTAAAAAGGTGTTAAAAAGTGATGAATTTTAATGAGAAACCAGAGTAAAAATTATAGTTAATATTGCCTAAAACTGTTTATTGATATTTTTAAAAAGTTTACCCAAATAATCTTGTAAGTAAACATTGTTATCTTTGTTTCATAAACACTGGATCTGACATAGGTAATTTGACAAATATTCTAGGTAATTGACCCTACAGTCGACACACTAATGGAAGTTTTGATATATACAGAATTCAGCAGTGACTGGGACCCATATGGCAAACAAACAAGCCTATAATATTTGGCAGAAATCAAGTTAAAAACAAGAAAGGGCAGTAAATAAAACCCCTTTAACCAAATATTCTAGTCTGTGCAAGATCTATCCAGAGATCAAAATCTAATGACAGAAAGGAATTGAGCTTTACCACTTTATGAGATTAAATAACTCGGTGGTAGCTGCAAACTTATGAAGATCTTGGGTTCTCTCCACATTAGGAGCTCAGAACAGTTATTTCTATCTCTCCAAGTGAGACAAAGATGATGACTGTGCAAGACAGTGTATCTTCTTCTCAGTCATGTGCACATATTCAAGTCCTTACCTGCCTGGAGAGCCAGATGCGGAGGAAGAGGTCCCCCCAGGGTTGCTGGTAAACCTCCGTCATCTGCTGTGGTATCAGATGAATCAGTAGCTGAGGGTGGAGGGGGTGCTACCTGCAAGAGGAAAAGTCAAGGGAAGGTCAGTAAATCTGCCTTCAGAGACCTTCTTTAAAACTTAAGAGGAGGCCCACTCTTTTCCTCATAATATTAACATTGTTGCTTTCAGTATTATAAAACTATTATGTTCTCATTTCAGGCAGAAAAGGTAAGGGTAGTAAAAATATCCACAATTTTCTCTCTGGAGATTACACAATTATGTAGATGAATATAATTTTCACACAAAAACTGGGATCACTTTATGCTATATAGATCATTTACCTTTTCGCATAACCCAATAAAGCTATGAGCCATGCTGTGCAAGGCCATCCAAGATGGACAGGTCATAGTGAAGAGTTCTGACAAAACGTGGTCCACCGGAGGAGGAAATGGCAACCCACTCCAGTATTCTTGTCTGGAGAATCCCATGAACAGTATGAAAAGGCAAAAAGATATGACCCTGAAGGATGAGCCCCCCAGGATGGAAGGTGTCCAATATACTACTGGGGAAGAGTGGAGGGCAATTACTAACAGCTCCAGTAAGAATGAACCAGCTGGGCCAAAGTGGGAATGATGCTTTGATCACAGGATATCTAGCAATATCCCTGGACTACCAACAAGATGCCAGTAGCAACCCTCCCCCTGTTCTTAGTCAAAAATGCAATGAGGACTGGGGGGACATGCCAAAACTGCCCCTGTTGAGAACCACTGGAAATGACTGAAATGTTGGAAGTGCAAAATAATTCAACTCTTATCCTACAGAGAAAGAAAATGTAACAGCCTGAAAAAGCACATATGCAATATCCTTTGATCCAGCAATTCGATTTCAACAAATCTCTGCCCAAGACAGATTAGCAAAAATACAAAAATTTATATGCATACACATGCATATTCATTTTAGCATTCTAAGTAACAGTAAAAAGCACAAAAATCCATCAGTAGAAGTTAGCTGAATAAACTATGGTACTATTGAAGTGAAAAGCAGGTAAGTAAAGAAAAAGAAAAGTGCACACAAGATACTGTTAGTAAATAAAGAGCTGGGGTAAGGAATACTAATATACATCATTTTTTGGCTTACAGTTAGAAAAAAGAAGGCTGGATCATAACAAAAAAACAAAAACCCAACAGGAAAACAGATGGAGGTGGCAGGGACAGAAGTCAGACTTTTTTCATTAATTTAACAAAATTATGCAACTATTTAATGTAATTGTCCAGTTTTACAAAGATGATCCCTAAAAGTTAAAGCAAAATGGAAACAAACCAGAGGATAGAGATGACAGTATGATCACAAAGAGGAATTATTTAACGTGAAAGTGCAGTCATTTGTAAGTTTGCAGTAGGATATGGGGGCTTCTCCCCAGGTGGCTCAGCAGTATAGAATCCGCCTGCCAGGCAGGAGATGTGGTCTGATCCCTGAGTTGCTAAGATCCCCTGGAGAAGGAAATAGCAACCCACTCCAGTATGCTTGCCTGGGAAATCCCATGGACAGAGGAGTCTGATGGGCTACAGTTCACGGGGTTGCAAAGAGTCAGATACGACTTAGTGACTAAACAACACCAAGTAGGATATACCCTAAATATGAAAAGAACCGCAAAAACTTAAATTTTTCAGTAATTGCATTATTGATAATACTACTGGAATTTACAGCATGAGATTGTTGTACATGTATTGGTGAATAAAGCAAGAGAGTAATTATGTTAGGGCACTGCAAGGAAACACAGTTTTGGTTTGAGGGGATAACAGACAAACAGATGCACACAAAGGGTGAGCAAAAGCTCTGCCGTTCTGAATTTAAACTGGAAGCATCAGGTTGAACTCAAAATATACCTTGTCGTGGAAAAAATTTTCCCAAGCTTTGTATACTGGGAAGGCTAAAACAATGACCAATTTAGTAGTCATAACTCTTGGCACTCAGTTTATGGTCTCTAAACACCATCCCTCAGGAAAAAGAACTAAGGATCTTAACAAATGGCTGATTCTACATCTGTAATAGTAAAATTCAAGTTGAGTCAAACATAGGATACACCACAAAGCAAGAAAATGATCAGACTAAGGGTAAGGTTAAATGATCAGACTAAGGGTAAGGTTAAACACACTGAAAAATCAATCTGAAGAAGATCCTACTAGCTAAAAATGGGACAACTTAAACAGCAACAAAAAGATTAATGAATGTGTTAACATGTTACATATTTGAATCAATGAGTTCATAACAATTCTGGGAATAACACCTAATTGAGGAGAAGGCAATGGTACCCCACTCCAGTACTCTTGCCTGGAAAATCCCATGGACGGAGGAGCTCGGTAGGCTGCAGTCCATGGGGTCCCTAAGAGTTGGACATGACTGAGCGACTTCACTTTCACACACTGGAGAAGGAAATGGCAACCCACTCCAGTGTTCTTGCCTGGAGAATCCCAGGGACGGGGGAGCCTGGTGGGCTGCTGTCTATGGGATCACAGAGTCGGACATGACTGAAGTGACTTAGCAGCAGAAGAAGATACTAGGGACGAACTTATCTGTTAAAGGGAAAGAATCAAACATTTATCTTAACATTTTCTGCATAAATTATACCTCAGAATAACTAAATTATTGATAAAGAGAGGTCCTGTTTTTCTTAAAGGTGGTTTCTTGTTATAAAAGTATTTGAACTAAAAAATCAAAGAAATTTACTGAAGACCTAAATCCACAGTGATATCAATGGCTGCTAACGGCCCATCACGTGCCGCCTCCTGATGGGAGTACAGACTTCACCTTTCCTGTGCCTGCCCCTCTACTCCAATCAAACTAGAATCTGCTCAAGTCTCTAACCACCAATACGGGAAACAGAGGAACACAGAAATCCTTTATGATACCAGGGGGGCTGTATCTGCAAGATATGAAGTGTGAGAAACTAAAAAATAAACAAGATGCTTTCTTTAACAAATTCCAAAGAAAAATTAAGAGAGAAAGGGGGAGGGAGAGAGGATCTAGTGATGGGAACACCAGACATCAATCAACTGTAGCACACAGGCAACATTTGGAACATAATTTAAATAAACTACTAAAAATGGACTCATGGAACAATCAGGAAAATCTGAGTACTGACTGGGTGTTTGGGGACGTTAAGAAACAATTTTTTTTAGGTTTGATAATGGAATTGCTGTTTTTTAAAAGGATTACTTTTTAGAAATACAAACTGAAATAGTAACAGATGAATGACAGGATGTTTGGTTTTTTAATTATTCGCCAAAAAATATTCCAAAAAGAAGAAGGTAGATAGAAATTAAGAGATGAATCATGACTGGTCATGGTGAAAAGTGCTGCAACACAGGGGTTTGTGATATTATTCCTTGTCTTACTTTGACACACATCTGACATTTTCCACAATAAAGAAAAGTTTAAGTATCCTTGGCATTTAGAGGTAAGTCATTTTTTGGCAAGTACATTCTGTTGCATGAAAGGGCAAGTGAAGTGACACAGGGTTTGGTGAGGATGGGGAGGTAAAATATAGATGGTATGGGAAAGATTGGCTTGTGATGTAATATTTTTCCAAGTTCATCCCTCATTCATCTAACCAAAAAATATATTAAGTGCCTACTATATGGACCAGAACTATTCTAGATGCTAGGGAGACAGCAATGAATTAAACACAGGAACCACCCCCCCACCCCCCCAATCCTCTGCTCTCATGAACTATAGTATGAGGATCTAGGGGCAAAAAATAGGTTAAAAGAGGGGTCCTCAATTTCAGTATAAATGACATTTTGGGTTGGATGATTCTTTGTTTCAGGAAGCTTTCTCCTGTATATTGTATGATGTCTAGCAGCAACCCTGGCCTCTACCCATGAGATGTCAATAAGGCCACCATCCCCTCCCAGCTGTAACGAAAATGTCTCCACATACTGCCAAACATTCCTGGGGGACAAGATCACGCCCAGTTAAGAAACACCAGGCTAGAAGTCAGTAAGTGCTATGGAGAAAAATCAAACAGTGAAAGGGGATAGAACACCAGGCTAACAGCAGATTTATAATTTTCAATTTGTAATTAACAAGAGATTTCCAACTTTCAATGGCTGGAAAAGAGCACTCTAGGCAGAAAGAATAGTCAAGTACCAAAGTCTTGAGATGGGAAAGGCGCTAGCCTAATTTGAGGAATTGCAAGAAGGCTAGTGTGGAAGTGAGGGAGAAAGTAGAAAATGCATAGTTGGAGCCTTAATGGAAAAGATCTGAATGTGTTACAATGCTAACAACAAAAAATTGAAAATAGGATACTATTTTTGGTAGGGCCTGGTAGCTCCTACTACACTGACTCCTGCAGGTAACATGAACTCCAGAAAAACAAAAACCCTAAAACTCCCCTCAGCTATACACAGGCTGTATAGCTAAAAAGTGAACAAAATCTGGCAAAGTCTACAAGGAACTTGAAATGAGAAAGCAAAAAATAGAAAGTGTAATTCCAGTTATTATGCCTTTTATTACTAGGGAAGACCATCTGAGACAGCTAAAACTCAATAGAAAATCCAATCTTTCTGGTCAGAAGTATCAAAGGATAAGAATTTGGTGAAACCAAAGCTGCTGGAAAGTGAGAAATCTTGGAAAGGAAACAAACAGGAATCCCAAACTCTGTGTACAAACTTTCCCCAAATCTTTGGCTAACCTTTAAACTATATATACGCAGGAGAGATTTCAAGCCTCTTAGCACAGGATCAGGAAACTTAAGTCTTGAGATTGGAACTATCACTCAAAAGATAGTGCTGGTGCTTGAGTCCATCTAAATTGACTGTTTGAGAACACAATGACAAAATAAATACTCTTTGGAGGACTAACATCATTTAGTCTCCAAAATATAAGAGTCACAATGCCCAGGATATAATGCAAAATCATTTGACATACAAAGAGGAAAAATCTCAAAAGCACAATCAACAGAGTCCAGCCCTGAGATGGCCCCGATGTTCGAATTAGCAGTTAAGAATTTTAATGCAGCTATTGTAGCTATGCTAAATGACATAAAAGAAATTCAGTCATATTATGAATGTACGCTTACAATGAATGAAAAGAAATGCCACCAGAAAAACAAAACCTGTTTAAAAAATAAAAAGCAATAAACTTAGGGGAAAAAAAAGATAGTATCTGGAAAAAAAAAAACAACTGACAGACTTAAGAGCAAAATGGAACCAACAGTGAAAGCAATCAGTGAACTTGAAGATACTGATTATCTTCAACATATACTGAACGTATATATGAAATCACCTAATCTGAAAATTAGAGAAAGGAGGAGAAAAAGACTGTCCAGTACCTCCAAAATAGTTTCAAAAGGTTTCTCATATGTTAACATGAAAGTCCCAGAAAAAGAAGAAAATATTAAGAAATGTTTGAGAAAAAAAAAAAAAACAAACCCAACAATAGCCAAAAGTTTCCCATATTTGATGAAAGACATAAATTTACAGATTCAAGAATTTCGGCAAACTCCAAGCAGGATGAATACAAAGAAAACCATGTCTAGTTACATCATAGCCAAGCTACTGGAAACCAAAGGAAAAAAGCAACCAAAAAAAACACATATAGGCGGAAATGATTTGATTACTTGCCCACTTCTCATCAGACAACAATGGAAGTAAGATAACAGTGCAACATGATCCTTGAAGTGCTGAAAGAAAACCAGCACCTCAGAATTGCGTTTTCTTCTATTCAAGGTGAAATAAAAACATTTTTACATAAAAGAAACAAGAGTTTGCCACCAACAGACCTAGGAAGAGGCTTAAAACACACACACACACAACTAGAATAGGTCATAACACAGGGAACAGAGGCCAATGGGTCAAATATCTGAAAAAGAACCAAAGTCGTCTTGTCCAATCTCTTCATTTTACAGATGGTTCAACCAATCTAATTAAAAATCTTGTAATTATATAGTGGTACACCATACTAGATAGTAAACTCAATTCCTGGGTAAATTCAATGGAAAGGTAAAAAACATGTATTTTTACTTTTACAAGCAAGTCAGAATACAAAAACCCATTGAAAGGTGCTGAAATTAATATATTATTCCTAAAGGTTTTATAAAAACTGGATCTTTCATGTAACACCTAAGGCATCTGCTTAAATCATGTGATTTTTTATATGTTTTTAAAAACATCAGCAATACCACTATTCTTGTGAAAATTCAAACTTTCACTTTTTAGTTAAGTTTATTTTTTCAAAACTTTTGCTGCACACACACAATATAATTAAAAATAATTACATTATCAAAAACAAAAGAATGATATTCTACTGTACTAAATACTATTTTAACTCTGCTAAGAAAATGTCAATGGGAGCAAATGTATCTTAAAATGTTACTGATTTTTATATTGTTTAAAATGTTATTTTTAAAGTACACAGAAAACAACAGGCTCTGAAAAATCTGTTTTGAATGAACACAATATGTAAAACCCTAAGACATACAGACTAAAGGGAATCCCCAAGTTAGGTATATAACGGAAACGAAATCCAAATCTTTAGGAAATTATCCCAGTTTTCTGAGAAAACAAATCACTCCCAAGGTTCACTAAGGAACACATTAACATACTATTTGAAAACAACACCGAAAAACTATCATGCTGTGCCTCCATACATATTGGATTAGCATAACCGTGTGCTTGGCCATACTTACCCCAATAGCTGGGACTTCTTCACTCTTTAGTTCATTTATTCGAACCAAATAGTTAACAAAGTCTCTGGCAGCATTGCTCTGTGCATCTTTTTTATTGGTGGAATTACCCATGCCAGTGTAATTATATCCTTCCACTCGAACCTTCAAGAAAAAAATATATTGAGAGAGTGACCTGGGTAATTTGGGGATTTAAAAAATTCATACTTCACTACACCATTAAGGGATTACAGTTAATTACTGGAGATATACTTTATAAACATAGTGAAAATAACACACCTAAGAGAATTCACAGGCTGTCTTATAAAAAAATGCTCAATTCATACTGTCCAGTGATAAACTAATCAAAAAACAAGAATGCTAACTTATGTGGTTCAGATAATCTCTTCTAATGCAACAGTAAGTTCCACATTAAAATCTGATTTCACAAGACCAAAGAATAAACTACCTGTATTTATTTTAAAGCACTCTGATGAGAACACACCTACTTTCTACTGGAATTAATAACTAACTACAGACAGTCCAATTTTTCTAATCTGCACTACTGGTAGTGCATAAAGTGTGAAAAACACATTGTTCTAATTAGAATAGTTTACCTACCAGGTTGTTTTAAAAGTAATGCCCAGGGAACTCCCTGGCTGTCCCCTGGTTAGGACTCGTGCTATCACGGCAGGCGGCATCGGTTCCACCCCTGCTCAGGGAACTGAGATTCCCCCAAGCTGTGTGGTGCCGCCGAAAGTTTTTTTAAAATGATTCATTTCATATCACTTGAAAATGATTTAGAATGAGACAGAAATAGCAGGCAAGTCACAATAAAGGACCTATCCCAATGTACAACACATTAACATTTCCAAACAGAAAACATTATTCTTTTAATAATAAAATAAGCCTCAAAGTCACATAAATGCAAACTGTATTTTTTTTAATACCTCGCACATGAATTTCTGTCTGTTTTTGTTCCCCACTGCTCTGATTTCATATGCTGGGGTCATCTTCCTTTTGCCACACCAGGCATACAGAAAATTTTTAACATCACCCATGATTCAAGTGTCTTCTTCAGACCTAAGAAACAAGTTAGTTAGAAACAGCATTATTTATAAGAGTAAACGGTGGAAATTACCAATCTGGAAATACCCAATGGCTGAAATTTACTGAAAATCTATGTTAAGCACAGGATATTCTATCATGCTGCTATTAACATAGATTATTAAGAAATTTTAATGATGAAATTGGAAAGTCTACCACATTTTGTTAAAAGAAAAAAAAAAAGCAGAATACTAAGTATAATTTGTACTACACAAAAGTATGCATAAATAAATCAAGACTGGAAAAGAACTATCCCCCAAACAAATGGTTATCTTTAGGTAACTACATGTGATTTTTACCTCTTCTTTAAAAGACATTTTATGTAATCTCCTTTTTACAAGGGGCACTTTATGTGTTTTATCTAATTCTCACAACAATGGGAGATATACATGATAGATCCTACTACATCATCATTTACAGGGGAAGAAACTTTGGCATAGAGAGTAACTTCCAAGTTATCCACTGTGGAAGCCTAAGTTCAAACCCAAACTACTACATTAAGAAATGGTTATCAATTATTTTGCATATAAATTCAATACTTTACTCTCATTTGCATTGTCTCCTAGTAGACTGTCCTCAAAGTTGTAGGCAATATATTGTTAGTAAGTCCAAACACATAAATTAATCAGTACTTAAACTAAAAATAATTAATGAACCTAAATATTTTATACCAAATCTTTAGGCCTTGATATTCATTAAAATTTGACAATATTACATCTTCTTGAAGTACAACATATTGCACTTGTTAGCATTCTCCCTCTACTCCCCCTATAAGATAGCAAAAGATATTTAGCCCAAGTCTAAAATCTGAATTTAAATTACTAGCTAAGTATCTGAGACTAAATTTAGAACCAGAGAAAATATACTACGAATTCAATTTTTGCTGTGATGTGAGAAGAAATCCCACTTCAAGCATTAAGTCTGTCTTCTGATAATGTTCAGTGTATTTTGTTAGCACCTAAGTCTTGTGTCATCAAACTGGACCTGGTATAAAGTTTAATTTGTAGTCACAGTCACCCTGTTGTTGTTCAGTTGCTAAGTCATGTCGGACTCTTTTTGACCCAATGGACTGCAGCACACCAGGCAGACAGTCCTCCACTATCTCCTGGAATTTGCTCAAACTCAAATCCATTGAGTCGGTGATACCATCCAACCACCTCATCCTCTGCAGCCCCCTTCTCCTTTTGCCTTTAATCTTTTCCAGCATCCAGGTCTTTTCCAATGAGTCAGTTCTTAGCATCAGATGGCCAAAGTACTGGAGCTTCAACTTCAGCCCTTCCAATAAATATTCATACTTGATTTCCTTTAGGATGCAGTTTGATCTCCTTGCACTCCTAGGGACTCTCAAGAGTCTTCTCCAGCACCACAATCTGAAAGCATCAATTCCTTGGGGCTCTGACAGTAAAGAAGCTGCCTGTAATGCAGGAGACCAGGGTTTAAGCCCTGGGTGGGCAAGATTCCCTGAGGAAGGATATGGCAATCCTCTCTAGGGTTCTTGCCTGGAGAGTTCCATGGACAGAGGAGCCTGGTGGGCTACAGTCAACTGGGTCACAAAGAGTTGGACATGACTGACACACACTCACACACCACGAACACCCACACCCTTCTTTAGGATCCAACTCTCACGTCATCAATTGACCATTGGAAAAACCAAGCCTTGATGATGCGGACCTTTGTCTGCCAACTAAGTTAACCCTGGAGACACACTATTAACGAAAAGCTGTGGAAAACTAAGGATATCTATCTACAAATTCCAATCATGAATAATTAACTTAAGAAACAAGCCCTCAAGGTGAACAAGTAACATGAAATATGAAGGACTACACTATCAAATTCCTTCTTCCCTCGGCAGTCTCATCTAGCTCCATAATATTAAACACCAACTATATCCTAATGATAACCAAATATATACTACAACTTTACAGTCTTTTTAACCTCCAAAACCAAGTTCATCTAACAGACCCATTTGGATGCTACCTTGGCATACTCAGTCAAAACAAAACTTTAAATTTCTTCCCCAAATCTGTTCTTCCCCCCAAACCCAGTTTTCCCATCTCCCCAAATGGCACCACCATCCAACAAGTTACTCACGGTAACTAGGATCTACCCAGTCCCTGAAGATCCTCTAGAGCTATCCCCCGTTATGTGCCAGTCGGTATCCTTAAAGGAGTACCTGTGTGAACTATTTTACTTAACCTTAACACTGTGCAGAAAAGCATTATTATTATTCCCTTTTTACAGCTGAGTAAACTAAGTCAAGAATAACCTGCCCCAAGAGACAGAGCTCCTACCTGGGGGACCCAGAATTTCCAGCCAGGTAGTCCGGATCCACTGCTCATCTACTGCCCACTTCGGCCTCCAAGGCAGTTGTCCCATCTCCCTGCTACCACTCCGCACACCCGGAGTCCGGGAATGACGTCCTCAACGATTCCCACTTCCTGCACTCTAGCCACCCCCGAATCCTTGCTTCTCTTAAATTCTCACTACACTCCAGTCACATGGCCTTCTTTCAGTTTCCAACGCCTGCCCGTTAACACTACCTCCTTCGGCCTCTGCGGTCCTGCCCGCTCCTCCGTCGCTGACGCATCCTCCGCCCCGCGGCCGACAGTTCAAAGGTCTACCTCCTCCCGGACGCCTGCCCTCGCCACCCGATCTCAAGCGGCTCTCTCCCTTGACACTAATTCCTCGCGATCTCTTTACGGAAACCTGCAGACGCCGGTTTTCCGACTGCCTCCCCCCGCCCTCCTCCCGCCACAACCTCTGGAAAGGAAGGGCCGGGACTCTGCCTCACCCCTTTACTCTATCTACAGCGGCCGCAGGACAGTGCCCCCGAGACAACAGCCCGCTCTGTGCGGCTTCAACGACCGAAGGGCCCTAACGCGAGCGTGGCGCCTCGGCGGGCTCAACCCCACAGGACGACTCAACGCCCCCACCCACCCCCGCCTTTTCCTCTGCGGCGAGAGCCGCGCCGCCGCGCTAGGCCGAAGGAGGAAGTGCGGCCTAGCTGTTCCGCAGACCGGGCCGAGAACGGCTGCGAGAACAACTAGGGCAACAACGCGGCCCCCGCCCCCCGCGACCCCACCTGCAGCGCAAGCGCAGCGCGGCGGGCAGCGCGCAGCCCGCAATCCGGGAACCCGGCGGGGCGGCTCCCCACCCCCACCCCAACCCGCCACCGCCCGCGCAGGCGAACAAAGCCCGGCTGCAGAGCCGCGGGGCTCACGCCGGCCCAACGAGAACCACAAGGCCGTCTTCCCCTTACCCTCGTCCGCTTTCCTGGTGCCCGAGAGCACAGCCCTCTTAGGACCGTCCGTAGCACCGGCCTTTAGCGACGGAAACCGGGCGAGCGAACCGCAACTTGCAAGAAAGCGGCTGCGAAATGGCTGCGATCGCGGCGCCAGGGGGCGGGGCCAGCGCTCTGCGCCTGCGCAGAAAGCGAGCTGGGGGCGGGGGCGGCCCAGGGCGCCGCGAGGGAGGGGCGGGGCTGCGGGTACGTAGCGGCCGTTAGCTTCTGGTCGCCTGGGAGATGGGTCCGCCAATGGCGCCCGCAGTCCTAGCCTGGCTTCCTTCTGTAGCAGAGCCACCTCCTGTTTGATCGTTTGGGGGAACTTGGGGGGGCCGGTAGCATTTTAATGCATTAAAATGTCTTGCAGCTTTTGTCATAGGGACCTGTGGTAGGTGAGGTGCCCTTCCAAGACAGAACCGAAATGTTAGGTGGTAAGTTTATAGGGTTTTTGTTATAGTTCCTAAGTCGTGTCCGACTCTGCGATGCCTTGGACGGTAGCCCGCCAAGCTCCTCTGTCCATGGGATTTCCCAGGCCAGAATACTGGAGTGGGTTGCATTTCCTTCTCCCGACCCAGGGATGGAACCGGTGTCTCCTGCATTGCCAGGTGAGTTCTTTGCCTGGTGAGCTACCAGGGAAGACCTCAGAGGCTTGTTAGGATAGTTAAATGAGACTCCATGTGAAGTGGGCTTATTGTGTGTTTCTGACACACAATAGGTGTTCAACAGATACAGCTGTAGTGATTCAAATACTCTTAACAGGAATGTCTCCTGTATGTCAAATGACTCACGATTGGGGGAGGTGAAGAAACAAAGGAGAAAGGCCATTAATCTTGCAACTATCTCCTAGAAAGAGAAGCCTCAGACAGGGATGTGTTAATTTCTTCCTTCCTGCCATCTACAGCTGGACAGGGTTCTGAACAAAGACACTTTAACAGGCAGAGGGGCAGGATTCTCTGAGGCAGGCCATTATGTATGATTATAATAACGAAAGCAACTAAAAGCAAGTCAAATAGTTCCAAAGTGGAGTTCCAAACTGGTTTCTCCCTGCTACCACTGCGGTACGTATCACATACTCACTAAAATGAATAGATTAAAAACTGTAAGGTGGTTTTTGCTCAAATTGGATATCTTTTTGTCTTCAGTCTTTGGAATACTTTGTATTCTTAACTACTGTAGTAGTCACTTAAATTTTTGAACTCTAGTGCTTCCCATAGAGTCAGTAGTACAAAATATTTAAAGTTGGGATTGTTCCAGAGAATCCAGACTAATCAATTATCTGACCCCATCATTCCTACCATCCTTATTTTTCACCTCTTTGACTAAGTTTTTTCTTAACTCTTCTAGCTCACTGTGATTAACCGCTTTAAAACTGTATTTCTCCTATGATTAGAATAACACAGCATTTATTCAATCTTATGTTCCTCATGGGTTTGCTGTCTTCAACTAAAAACAAAACCATTCAGGAAAACACCTTAATGTTTTGTTTCTTTATCCCTTTCAGGGTGTAACCGAGCAACAGCCACGGGAGCTTCCTGGGACAGGCCTTCCCCCAAATCTTCCCCCAAAGCTCCTCTCTGAAGTACCTAGACAATACTGTTTGATGCACATTTCCTGAATTATTTTGCAGATGTAAAAAACCTCCCCTCTCCAGCAAATGGAAGATATTATGACCATGAGTCAGTTGGAGCCTAAGGACCAATTTTTTTTAACCCCTGTGACACCACCCTCACCGTCAGCCAATCAGGGAGTTGTGACAAGCTGATCGCAGACCACCCCCTCCCATCTGGTTTTTAAAAGTGCTTTGCGGAAACCCTTGGGGAGCTCAGGGCTTTTAAGGCATAAGCTTCCTGTCTCCTTGAATGGCTTGGCAATAAACCTTTCTCTGCTGCAAACAACAGTTTATTTGGCCTCACTGTCAGGCACACGAACTTGCATTACAAGGGTACTTAAACCAGCAGGGTTTGGTTTCGTTTTGTTTATTTTATGATAAGGGAAACCCAACTAGCATAAATGAATTACAGGTGTTTTCTTGTAGACAAAAAACACAGCATTTTTATTACCAATGTTTGGAACTCATAGCCTGGTAGATGGATTACATATATCTTTCATTATTTTCTCAGAGATTGTCTCCTGTTCTTTCAATTGAGAGTGGTTCCTGTCTTTTCATTTTACTTACATTTCTCTGTGTCTATAAATTTAGGTGAAACAGTTATCTTGTGGTCTTGAATAGGTGTTTGTATGTGGGAGTATCCGATATAGACTGTGTGCCCAGCGTCTTTGATGTGAGTGCTGGATTTGATGTGCCAGCAGCGATGTGTTTTCTCAGGGTGAGCCTGCCACCATCACCTTATCAGGGGGTCATGGCTGGTGCTGAAGTAGCTAGAGCCTGTGCAGGGTGTGAGGTGGGACTTTCGCTCTGCACAGTGGCTGTCACCACACTGTCAGTGGTCTGCTCCTGAGTTGCTCGAGCCAAAGCCCTGGGGGTTGGACTCAGTCTGGCTTTGTTCTCTTTAAGTGTTTATCTTTGAAGTTTTTTAATTGAAGTGAAGTGAAAGTCACTCAGTCGCATGCAACTCTTTGTGACCCCATGGACTATACAGTCCATGGAATTCTCTGGGCCAGAACACTGGAGTGGGTAGCCTTTCCCTTCTCCAGGGGATCTTCCCAACTCAGGGACTGAACCCAGGTCTCCTGCATTGGAGGCAGATTCTTTCTTTCTTTCTATCTCTCTATCTGTGGCTGATTCCCTGGAGCGCGGAAGCTGGCTGCATAACCCAGGGACTATAAGCCTCTTTCCTTCTTTCACTCTCTCATCATCGACTCCAGACCACCAGGTTCCTCCGGTCCATTAAAGGACCAGCACTTTACCACCTGAAACATCAGGGAAGCCAGCTCAGATGAGGGAGAGCAGCAAAGAAGCAACCACTAGGGCAGACCTCTCTCAACCCTGTCTGATGGCAGACCAATATCTGCACACTCCTCATTAATGGAATCTGGGTTTCCCCAGCTTCTTTATCTGTCCCAGTGGTCAGTCAAGGAGCCAAAGGGGCTTGTCTCTCCTGGGAGGACCCCAGGACTGGGAGGCCCAGTCTGTGGCTTCCCCGGCTCACTCCCCAGGGCCACCTGTGTGATTTCCCTTTTCCCCTTGTCCCCTCCCAAGGTCACAGGTCTCCACTCCATGCTTTTCTTCCCAATTATATGGGAGTCTTTCTTGCAGCCTTAGTTGTTTAGTTCTTCTGCCAGTTTTCAGTTAGTTTTCCATAACAGTTGTTCCACATGTAGATGTATTTTTGACTCATTTGAGTAACAGGGAAGAATAAAATCTGATTCCACATTCGATCTGTTTCTTTTACTCTAACCTTTGCTTTCCATTGCTTTGGTTTCTATAATCACTAAGAAGATGCTTCCTGAAGCTATAAGCGTACATCATGGCCTCGGGGAACACCTGCCCCTTTGCCAGAATGTTAAAGTGCCTTTTTATTCAGCTTATAGGGAAACATCCTGACCCTGTCCACCTGTGAATGGCTGCAGAAAAAAAAGGAATTAACACTTTCCCTAATGGAGGCTGACCAAATCAGGAGATACTTCACAAGACTTACCGCCTTTTTACTTTACTTCCTCACCTTCTCTCCTCTGTTCTATAAAAGAAGCTAGCATCCAGACCCCATAAGATATCTTGGACTCTAGTCCGCCACCTTCTCAGATGCCTGAGAAAACTGAGTAAAATTGCTGCACCTTGCCTCAGCATCTTGTCTCCTGATTATCGGCCTGTCGTGCAGCAAGCAGACTGAGCCTGGACTCGGTAACATTTGCGGAGGGAAGTAAGCTCTGTATCTTCTTAGTCTGTCATCTTGATCCTCATCCCATGGTGAGAATATTTAGACCATGGAATTAGGCAAATGCTACAAGCCTGGGCCTCCCCTGAGCCACGAAGCCCCCCACCCCCACCTCCCCGCCCAATCTTCTGCCAGAGTCAACTGTTTACCATTTATCAGCTCATCACCATCCTTAGCCCGGGCAAGTCCTTCAACTGCCCTAGGTTTAATCTTCCCTTCCCTTGAACTAGGGGTGAATTGGATGCTGGTCTTTCAGCTCCAGCCTCCTGCCCTGCAGCTTAGGCAGCTGATGGTGAGTTGTGCTACTTCTAAGCTGCCCTAGAGAGCCTGTGTCCTGAGCCTGGGGCTCAGTGATGAGGTGATTGGGAATAGAACCTCACGTGGTACCCAACTTCTGAGGTTCCAGGATTTTCCATGCTTGCAAGATGACTTCAGGGGTGATTGAGAGACCCTGGTCCTTTGGGGACTGGTGACATCTGCCAACTGCCCATTTCCCTCTGAGCTTTAACATTCTCCACTGACGAAGAGACTTCTGAACTTCTCTGAACATCACTGCCCCTCACATTTGAGGCTTTTGGAGTTCCTCCGAGCACAGCTCTGCTCCCATGTCTCCAATCCCTCCATCTCAGACTCCTATGAAGCTCCCTCTGTAAGCTCACCGAATGCCAGTCATGTCCAGGTTCTGTTCTCAGCACTCTATATACACTCTGCCTGGACTGTCTTACATGCTTTCAACTACCATCAATGCGTGAAGACCCTCTAAACCTCAATCTCCTATCCAAACTTTCTTTTGAACTTCAGGTCGTATGTAAATGCTTGGTGAACCTCTCTCCTTAACGTCCCCCAGACTTTGGAGTCTCGGGTCTCAAACCTGATTCTTTTATTATTGGAGTAGGCAGCCTTCAATATGGCCAACAACGACCCTTTCCTCCTGGCATACATACCCCGTGTAGTCCCATCCTACACTGTTACTAGGACTGGTCTTTTTGACTAAAGCACACGGAATGGGATAGTAAGCCACTTCTGAGATTGCTTTAAAAGACTGTGGCTTCTGTTTTGAGTTTTGGCTCACTTGTGTGCCATCTCTATCTTTCGGATCACTCTCTCAGATCTTTCTGTAGTAAGAAAGCTGCCATAGTGTCGTGAGAAACTGAAATCTCTGGCCAATAGCCAGCAAGGAACAGAGGCCTGCCCAGCTACGTAAGTGAACCCAGAAGCGGGTTCTTCAGCTCGGGTTCAACCTTGAAAGGAATAAAGCTGTAGCCAATGGCTTGACTGCAATTTTTTCAAAGACTTTGTACCAGAATCACCCAGTTAAGCTGCTCCTAGATCCTAACGCAGAAACTACATGAGTTAATGTTTCCAATGTTAAACTGTTACATTTAGGGGTGATTTGTTACAGGAACTAAATAACAAACACAAGTGCAATTGTCCCTTAGTATCCATAGGGGATTGGTCCCAGGACCCCCTAGATACCAATCTATGGAGATTCACCAGTCTCTAAATAGATGGCATAAATTTGCATAAAACCTATAGGATATCCTTCTGTAGATTTTAATCATCTCTAGATTTCTAATAACTACAATGTAAGTGCTGTGTAAATAGTTGTAAATACAATGTAAATGTTATGTAAATAGTTACCAGTATGTGGCATATTCAAGTTTTGCTTTTTGGAACTTTCTGGAATTATTTTCCCCAATATTTTCCTTCTGTAGTTGGTTGAATCCTTGGATAGAGAGATATCCTGCAGATATGGAGTGCCAGCTATATCTTCCGTATCCAGTTTCTGTTGATTCTTTTTTCCAAATATCTTTGATTCCACTCCCTCCCCTCCATCACCGCTGCCATTTCCTCAGGTTGAGGCTCCACCACTAGTTACCAATTGCAATAGGCCACCTAATGGTTTCTCTGTTCCCAGTCTGTCTTCTAATCTACTCATCACACGGCTTCAAGAGTGACATTTTTAAAACAAAAAGTCATGTCACATACCTTCCCATCCCATAAACACATTCAGTTCAGTTCAGTTCAGTTGCTCAGTCATGTCCAACTCTTTGCGACGCCATGGGCTGCAGCACGCCAGGCCTCCCTGTCCATCATCAACTACCAGAGTTTACTCAAACTCATGTCCATTGAGTTGGTGATGCCATCCAACCAGCTCATCCTCTGTCATCCCCTTCTCCTCCCACCTTCAATCTTTCCCAGCATCAGGGTCTTTTCCAACAAGTCAACTCTTCGCATGAGGTGGCCAAAGTATTGGAGTTTCAGCTTCAGCATCAGTCCTTCCAATGAACACCCAGGACTGATCTCCTTTAGGATGGACTGGTTGGATCTCCTTGTAATCCAAGGGACTCTCAAGAGTCTTCTCCAACACCACAGTTCAAAAGCATCAATTCTTTGGTGCTCAGCTTTCTTTATAGTCCAACTCTCACATCCATACATGACTCCTAGAAAAACCATAGCCTTGACTACACAGACCTTTGTTGGCAAGTAATGTCTCTGCTTTTTAATATGCTATCTAGGTTGGTCATCACTTTTAATTTCATGGCTGCAGTCATGCCCCCCAAAATAAAGTCTGTCACTGTTTCCACATCTATTTTCCATGAAGTGAGGGGACCAGATGCCATGATCTTAGTTTTCTGAATGTTGAGCTTTAAGCCAACTTTTTCACTCTCCTCTTTAACATTCATTAAGAGGCTCTTTAGTTCTTCTTTGCTTTCTGCCATAAGGGTGGTGTCATCTGCATATCTGAGGTTATTGATACTTCTCCCAGAAATCTTGATTCCAGCTTGTGCTTCATCCAGCCCAGTGTTTCTCATGATGTACTCTGCATATAAGTAAGCCCCATAAGCACATAAATACTTCAAATCTTGCAGTGATGGTAACTTTTTTAATCTATGTCTCTTTGACCTGCTTGTTCCTCTAAAGTCACTTAGCGAAAGGCATTCTCTCATTGTATTTGTCACTGTTCCAAACAGTGATACATGGATCATTCAAGAGTCCATAGATATTTTCCATTCCCCATCTGCCACTGTTAGAAGCACAGTCAAAAGTTTGCAACCTAGGAAAAAATCTGAGAGTAGAACTGTGATCTGATCTCTGATGATAATATATGCAAATTTCTATATCACTTCTTGGGTTTTGTATCATTTTCAACTTTATTTTGCCAGCCTTTGAGTTAGCGGTTTAGCAGCAATGTAATGTTTCTCTGTGATGTATAAACAACATACACTGGGGGCTTCCCTGGTGGCTGGGTGATAAAGAATCTGTCTGCCAATGCAGGAGACGCATGTTCAATCCCTGGTCCGGGAAGATTTCTCATGGCCTCGGAACAACTAGGCCTGTGTGCCACAACTGTTGAGCCTGGATGCCTAGAGCCTGTGCTCTGCAACGAGAGACACCACTGAAGTGAGAAGCCCACGCAGCACAACAAAGGGTAGCCCCTACTCGCTGCAACTAGAGAAAGCGTATGCAAAGCAGCAAAGACCCAGAGCAGCCAAAAATAAGAAATAAAATAAAATAAACATTATTAAAAAAAAAACACAACATAACAAAGTTTAAACTCAGCCCTGGTCATTTGTTTAACCATCATATTTCTCTTTGTGTTCACAAGATCTCATTAATCATGTTAAAAGCTCTCCAAGTGCTAATTTTAGATGAGCAAAAAAAGAAAAACAGAGCTCTTTGCTTAGTGGATATCCAGTATTTATTTTCACTGAAAAATTAATTTGGCCTTAGTATCATTAAATAGGGATATGACATCGTCAGAAACAAACATTAACAAAAACCTCACTTTTCTTCTTTTAGGAGGTTAACAGCTATACAGAGAAGTTTCAATGAGGTAGAATTTAAGTTCACATAAGCCACTGTGGTTCAATTTCTAATTCAGATACCTTATTCCCAAAGAAGACAGAAACATGAAAAAAAAAGTATGTGTTATTCCTGGGCAAAAAAGGAGTGCTGTTGTTGTTGTTCAGTCACTAAGTCGTATCTGACTCTTTGTGACCCCGTGGACTGCAGCATGCCAGGTTCCTCTGTCCGCCACTGTATCCTGGAGTTTGCTCATATTCATGTCCATTGAGTCAGTAAAAGGAGGGAGGAGATATAAATATAACAACTGTTGCCTACCCAACCAATTTTAAAAAGGGTTAGCAAAGATAACTGAATCCATTGTTCATTTCGAATTCTCATTTTGAACAAGTTTTCTTGTTAATTTTAAAAATTAAAAAACAGAGTAAACTGATATGAATTTCAAACACTTCTCCTCTGCAGACTAATCAGATAGGAAACAAAATAAAACGCTAGGTAGTTACTAGATTGGATAATCAAGTTTAAAATCACAATAGACATTGTTGCTAGAAAGCTCCCACCTGGGTTTGTTACAGAGGTGGCTGAGCAGCCAGTTTACATTCCAGAGAAAGAAAAAAGTAAAGAGGGTGTGTAGAGAATGTTAAAGTGAGATCTTTAGGTCCTCCCTAAACCTTTTATCGCTGAAAAGTGACTGCTTGAAAATGTGACTGGAAAATGAAGGTAAGGAGCTGCTGGGCTCACTGCAGAAGGGACTCTGGTTTTCACTTCCAATAATTCAGTGCACTGCTGGGAGACACTTTGTCCCCAGTGAGGAAAGGGGGAAGCTGTGGTGCCCAGAGCAGAGAGATCCTTGGTTCTTCGACACTCTGAGCTTTGAGAAGTTCTCTACACCAGCAAGTAAAGACATGAATTCATCTTTGGGGAACGCCTCTCCTTTGTTATGTGAAAACCACCCAAATAGCCCTTTAGTTATAGTAACTGAAGCAAGTCTTCACCTAACCAGAAGTTTTTGGGGAAAACTGTGACACTGTAATTAATCTGAAAGCAGATATACTAGGGTTAGACTGAGCAGCCAAGTGAACTGATATGTTAATAGTTGTGCATAGTTGAGTTACATTGTATTAATCTGCCATTACAGTTAGAATATCTGCCTAAATGCAATCACTCAGAGTTGTCCTAGATTACAAATGAATATTTATTAAAATGAAAGTATATTGTGGTGGTTTAAAATTAGAAAACTTTAAAATAGAATTAAGAACCAGGAATTAAGATAATGGGAGCTCCCAAAGGCAAATGGAATTAATCAGGTACAGTTTTCCTCTTGATTTGATCTCATCCATATATGCAAAACTTTCTCTACAAAAATTTTGTGAAATACTGAATGATTTAGGGCTATGACTCCTTTTGAAGTTTTTGCCCTTTTACAAATTAAAACTTTTAAAAGATCATAGTAGGTATTTAACTACTTGTTGACTGACATAAGATTTCATTTGCTAAGAAGGTTGAGTTTAAAAAGGCTTTGAGAAATAAATGCAGTATTCAGGTACATTATATTTCAATGTACACACCTTGATTTGATAGACACTAGCTACAAGCTTCCATGTCTCCACCCTTTAAATCAGTACAAGAAAGGAAATCTAGGCTTTTCAGTTTAGCTTCTGCATTATCAGTAAACTCCCTGGAGGCTTTCTGTAGTGGAAGGCGGGGTGGGCCCATTGGAATCCCAGAGACAAGGGTCATGATGGCTTTGGTCTGCGACACTCCAAAACCTAGAAAAAATAAAAAGGAAACATGGCTGGGACGGTCCACGTTGCCACAAACATTCCAGAGAAGAGATCATATTCTTACAGTGATTCCTAGGACAGGATAAAATGGAAGTAAAAGATGGGGCATTTCCAGTCAATATGGCAGATTGAGCAGATGCAGGAAATCCCTACATACGTGCGCAGTGGCTTCAGCTGTGTCCAAGTCTGTGCGACCCTATGAACTACAGCCCACTAGGCTCCTCTGTCCATGGGATTGATTCTCCAGGCAAGAATACTGGGGTGGGTTGCCATGCCCTCTCCAGGAAATCTTCCTGACCCAGGGGTTGAACCTGTGTGTCTTAATGTCTACCTGCACTGGCAGGAGGGTTCTTTACCACTAGCGCCACCTGGGAAGCCCCTTAGGAAATCCCTAGGCCTGCTCTGAACACATACAAATGCTGGAAGCTTTTTTAAAAAATTGATAAATTATAAAATAAAACAAAGTGAGACTCAAAGTCAACCTCAGAAGCAAGAAGGAGGGACAAGAGGTATCAGGAATAAAGAGGTCAAAGTGGTAGGGAGACGCTGAAGCCAATGGTCCATGGGGATAATCTGATTCAGGGATGTACTGCTGTGGATTGAAAGATGGAGGACTTCATCATTAAGACAAAATTTAGTTCTGACACATCTAAAAAGTCCCTGAGAAACGCACTAATTAAGGTAATAGTTTATGACTCAGTGCTGGTGTTTTAGATTAGGGTTGCAATGCAAGATAAAATCTTCAGTCTGTATATAGCAAGGAGCTGGAATTAAAACTCCCAGTATAAAGTTGGTAGTCAGTCTTATATGAAAAGCAAGAGAAAAAACAAAATCAAACTAAACAAACAAACAAAGAAAAACTCTCCTAAGAGGCAAGGGAGCCTGGCTTCTGCCAGGGCTGTGGCTGGAAAAAGAGGCAGTAGAAGAAATCCCAAGCCTGTGCCATATATAAATGCTGAATCTATATTTGTATTACGTGCTTAGTACAGGAACCATACTAACAAATATACCTAAAGACTTGGTTAGAACTGATGAAAATAAAGCGTTTGCAGAGGCAGATGTAAAATCACTTGATGAGACACCTCACAACCTGGAGTACAACGAATTCCCCAGGAAACAACTGTCTCTGAAGATGAATTCAGAGTTAAAAGTTACAAAGCACATGAGGAAAAAGAAGCTGCATGGGAACCAGAAAATACACAACTCACGCATTGCACATCCCGAGAAAACATGACACAAAATTCTGAAAGAGATTTCACAGAGATAAAAATATTTAAGAATAGAAGTCACAGGCTAAGAGAAGGGCATATAAGTAAAGAATGGGATGATCTGGAAGAAATAACCAAAAAGAAATAATGGAAACGAAAATATATAACAAGTAAAATAAAACTGAAGAAAACATAAAGATAATATTAGTGATTTTGAAGGTAGGTCTTAAGGAAATAATCCAGAATACAGCACTGGAAGATATTTGTTTTCTTAACTGGCTATTACTTTTAGATCAAAGGTATGAGCAGTAACTTTCTTTTGCTAAGATAACTTAGTTACAGTAACAATTGAGCACTAGAAGGAAAATACTAGCTTGGCTAAATACATAGAATATACTTTACTAAATGCAAAGTGGCCCTCCTTTGCTTACTATGAATGGTGGAAGAGGAAGACCTACCTTCATGATAAGACTATCATGTTTATTAAGATTAAGTTTCTCTTATATACAATGGACTATTACTCAGCCATAAAAAAGAATGAAATCTTGCAGCCTAAAACAGATGGACCTAGAGGGTATTAAACTAAATGAAATTGAAATGTCAGACAGAAAAAGACACTCTTATCATTTCACTGGAAATCTAAAATACAAAAATAAACACAAGACAGAAACAGTTATACAGTGCTGTATGTCAAATTTATCTCAAAACTGGAAGAAAAATCTTTCTTTGCAATATAACTGCTGGTATGCAAAGTGACCTTAGACATACAGGTAAACTTTTAGTTCTTTAAAAACTGAGAAAACTAGTAGTAGTTCAATATACACTTTTATGCACTTTAGGAACATATACCAACCCATGATTTTGTGAAAAGTATTGCTTAGGATAAGGGAATAATAATAGCTAACAATATTGGGTTGGCCAAAAAGTTTCCTTCTAGTTATGGAAAACTCAGAATGAACTTTTTGGCTGACCCATTAGTACTGGTGGTACACAAATATGACAAAAATCATTGAAGTGGAAAGCAAATGGAAAGCATTGTCTTTGAAGGATAAAGAGAGCTGGCTGAAAACCCGTGAGAATGAGGGACATAATACATAATAGGTGCTTAGGGCTTGGGAAGACTTGCTAGGAAGAGGCAGAAAGGCTCTGAAAGGAAGGGAGGAGGTCTGCCAAGAAAAACCTAAAACTTTTCCTGGACTTGACCCAGGTTCTCAGGAAGGGCCAAACTCTTGAAGAAGTGGAGTGAATGGTGGCATTTGTCATTTGTTATGGGATAAGACTTAGGAGACTGTGGAGAGGTTTCTCAACTCAGATTCACTATATTTCCCTCAAACTTTACGTTGTCATGTTATTCAAACCTCTATCCATTCAAGCTTACTTGTATTAATAAACTTTTAAATGGCAGATACTCTTGGGAGAGCTGTCAGTCATTCACAGTTTAGAAAGATCTATATTCAAGCTGCTTTCCTCCAAATACTTAGGCTGAAGTTAGTTATAGTGTGGTAGTAGAATTTTAAGGAGCAGAAGCAAGGGAAGGGAGGGAGTGTTGATGGTTTAGAAGAAAAGGGGTAACAAATGGTGTTTGCACAGAGTAGAGAGGTGAACAAAGTGCTAAGATGGAGAAGAGAGATTTGGAGAAGGGTGCCAAGACCTTCCAACTAGGTTTACTTCACCATTTTATAGGATTGGCTCTGAAAGTTATCATTAGGAATAAAACCTTGTTTACAACTGATTAAAAGGTGTCTTGTTGAACCCTTGGAGAAAGTGATGAAAGTACCTCATCACTTTCTCTGAAACTCTCCCAAGTGTGTGTGTTCAGTTGCTCAGTTGTGTCCAACTCTTTGCGACCCCATGGAATGTAGCCTGCCAGGCTCCTCTGTCCATGCGATTGTTTTCCAGGCAAGAATACTGGAGTGCGTTGCCATTTCCTACTCCAGGGGATCTGCCCCACCCCCAGGATCGAACCCAAGTCTCTTGCATCTCCTGCAGGTGGATTCTTTATCACTGTGCCACCTGGGAAGACCCAAACCCTCCCGAGTGGCAGACAGACAGGGAAACTTACCTAGTTTGACCACAAAGTTGATAAATCTCTGAATACAAAACTGGGAAGAAACAAACAAATCTATAGTCAGTATTACTGAACTGTGATAACAATTTAAAGAATTTGGAGGTCAAATTACAGAAACCTCAAACCAAAAGTCCATACATCTTAAGTTTTCTGAAGGTCTGACAGAATGGAGAAAAACAGCCAAGTGAGGATGGTTGAGATCCATCTAGGCTAAGGTAGGATTTTTCCATATATATAAGCTTTATGAATTGAGCCCATGAAGAAAAGAAACTTCAATGAAGGAACTGTTCAATACAGAGTTAGGGTGGGGAAGGTAACCTCAACCCACCTAGGTTACATAAGTAAGCTTACCAGCTAGTGTAGTTGTTTCCAGATTGGGGTGCTCTAACTTCTGGATTACTTTCCAAGACACCTTGGGGGCACTTGGCCAAGGCTGATTTATGGAAATCAATTTCTACATACTCAAATTCCATAAGTACTATTTCTAAAATTGATCAGAGTAAGGATTCACACATAATGGAGGTGTAGATTGTCCTTGTCTATCTTCCCTTTCACAGTCCTTCTCCTACTTTTGAAAAAATAAAGACATACTTCCTATATCACTGCCTTGGGACACCTCTGGGAATCAAATAAAGGAGCAAATCAAATGTTGGTATTGGCATCCACAAAGAGAGCTGAGTGATTCCTCTAATTAATGGATAACAAGTCCTCTTAAAAATCATAGGCTTTTCCATTTTTTCCTTTCAACATTCCTTTTAATGTTGTGATTCACATTGTCAGTTGAAAATCATTAAATGATCAAGCATTCCGTGATTTGTGGCATATGACTCAAAAACTGCTTAAAGAACTGAGCGACACTGCTAAAGTTTCTTCCATTCTTATCTACTAATATATATGATCATGCTTTCACAGCACTTATTTCTATAAAAACAAAAACCAGAAATAGTATTGAATGCTCAACTGTAACTGATTCTAGCATTAAAGGATATTCATCCAGAAATTCATGAAGCAGTTCTTAAAAAGAGATTCCCATCCATCTCACTATTTTCAACAGAGATGCATTTTCAATAACATTTGCTTTTTATGTTGTTTTAGTCAATTGTATGTATGTGCATGCATGCTTAGTCATTCAGTCACGTCTGACTCTGTGATTCCAAGGACTACTGCTTGGCAGTTGCCTCTGTCCATGGGAATTTTTCCAGGTAAGAATACTAAAGTGGGTTGCCATTTCCTAATAAAGGGGATCTTCCCCACCCAGGGACTGAACCAGCGTCTCTTGCATCTCCTACATTGGCAAGGCGGATTCTTTACCACTGTGGCACCTGGAAAGCCCTTAATCAATTGTATACAAGCAATAAAAAATTCAATGCAGAATAAAATTTTAATACCAAGAACATATACACATATGTCCTTTTTTTTTCCTGACACACAAACTATGGCACATTACATTCAAAAGTCTCTACTTTGCTTTTGTTCTAAGCTTTTATTTCCTATTCACTATCACACTATCCAACCTTGTCTTAGCTTGGTGCTCAGTGGAAATAATTTAATCAAACCATCCATTAATAATTTTAGCTACTCATAATAAAGTTAAATATTTAAAAAAACCCAAAATAAAAACCCCAAAAGTCTATTTTGTTGCTTTTTTTTAACACTTAAAATATCATAGAGATCTCTCCAAATCTGTGCATATAAAACTATCTCATCCTTTTAAAGGGCTGTAACTAATTCCATTAAATAACTCAAACATAGCGGTGGGACCTTGCCCTTTAGGTTGTGCCCAGCAGGCTTGCCAGGTGGCTCAGTGGTAAAGAATTCACCTGCCAATGCAGAAGACATGGGTTTGATCCCTGGGTTGGAAAGATCCCCTGGAGAAGGAAATGGCAACGTACTCCAGTACTCTTGCCTGGAAAACCCTATGGACAGAGAAGTCCATGGGGGTCATAAAAGAGTTGGACACAACCTAGTGACTAAACAACAACTATGTATTTAACCGTCTCCTTGGGTGGATATTTGAGCTGTTTTCACCTTTTGTTATTATAAACAATGTTATAAGGAATATCTTTGTATATGCATCATTTCACTTTGTAAATATAATGGATGACATTTAAATCTATTAGAATGAGTAAGTTTAGCCCTAACTTTTTACTTGTTTGTTTCTTCACTTGACTACAAACTCCTTTAGGGCAGAGACCAGATTTACTGAAATCATGCATTCAGTTCAGCCCTTGGTATATTAACAAGTAAGTAAATGAGACCCACTCACATTGGCTTTCTGTAAGAATAAATATCATGTGATGAACTAAGTGAAAGTGAAAGTGAAGTCGCTCAGTCATGTCCGACTCTTTTCGACCCCATGGATGGTAGCCCACCAGGCTCTGGGATCCATGGGATTTTCCAGGCAAGAATACTGGAGTGGGCTGTCATTTCCTTCTCCAGGGGATCTTCCCAACCCAGGGATTGAACTGGGGTCTCCTGCATTGCAGAGACGCTTTACTGTCTGAGCCACTAGGGAAGCCCCCCCCCTCCAAACTCCTCCCCAATAATGTTTTTTTTTTAATTCCCAATAATGTTTTAAGTGAGATGATTTGAGTAGGACTAAAAGAAAAAATGGGATGGAGATGGAAGCTGAGTCAGCCCATAAAAGAAACCACTAAATGGAAGGGTCCATCTTGCATCTATTTCACAGTTTATGCCATTCTATGATTTTCCCACCATTCAGCTCAGAACAGGTTGAAATTTTCAGAAATACTTTTTTTCTGGGAAACTTAGGAAGAAGAAAATTATAAATGAAAAGAGATGGCATGAGTCTGCACAATTCAGACTGCTTAATCTAGTTGACATAGCCTCCTAGATCCTTAACGGTATTCCTGCTTTCAGCCTCATCTGGTCTGAGGCTGAACAAAGATGTATATTAAATAAGCTGTTTTAAACTTTAAGCAGGAAGTAGATTTAGGCTGGCTCAACATGCAGGGCTAAAGGCTGAGGATGTATGTTTTTAAATTAACTAATTAATTTGGCTGCGTTGGGTCTGAGTTGCAGCACACAGGGTCTTCTTTGCCTCTTGGATCTTTCCCTGTGGCATGGGCTCAGCAGTTGCAGCACGAAGGTTTAGTTGCTCTGTGGCACGTGGGTCTTAGTTCCCCAACCAGGAATCTAACCCATGCCTCCTGCATTGCGAGGTCGATTCCTAAGGAATGGACCACTAGTGAAGTCCCAGGAAGGATGTACTTAATCACTCTTGGCAACTGCTTTCTCCTGTCTTCTTCTTGGTTAGAGCTCAGGTCACCCCCTCTAACCTTCAGGATGCTTCGTGGCTTCTGCTCTATAATTCCTGATTTGCCCTGAGGTTGGCCAGTTCAGTTCAGTTCAGTCGCTCAGTCAGGTCCGACTCTTGGCAACCCCATGGACTGCAGCACGCCAGGCTTCCCTGTCCATCACCAACTCCCGGAGCTTGTTCACACACACATGTCCATCGAGTTGGTGATGCCATCCAGCCATCTCATCTTCTGGCCTTCCCTTCTCCTCCTGCCTTCAATCTTGCCCAGCATCAGGGTCTTTTCCAATGAGTCCATTCTTAGGACAGGATGGTGGCCTGTCCTATTCAAAAGATCCCTTATCTGAGCTTACTGGAACCAACCACCTGCTCTGATCTTGCTTATGCCTTTCATTCCCACTCATTGTTTTTTTTTTTGGCTACTCCTCTTGATCACTTTTATGATCCTGAAAGGTCCTGGACCTCTTAGGGCCTCCAGAAGTTGCTCTGTTGTGCTGACTCTTTCTTTCCACCTTATTCTGTTCATCTAAGGCATACACACTACCAGCTGCTACGGCTGGTTCCAGCCTTTGGTGAGGCTCTTCCTTCCCTAGACACTAGGCTGTCCTCCCTGTAACACTGACAGCGGCCACCGTTTCCCCCAGGGCTCTTCCCTGACATACACCAGTTCCTGATGCTTTCCTCTTCCTGTTTCCAAGTTGGTGTCTTCCTTTTGGGTCACCTACTCAGCTCTTGTTTCCTGCCTGGTGGATAAAGTTCTCAGCAACATCTCCAGGGCAAAGGAGACCGACCTGCTCTGATTTTGGATTAAGTCTCCCGTTTTTGGGTCACCAGCTTCATAGCTTCTTTATATACTCTGGTGACTCAAGTGTGAAGTTCTCAAGGGGATGGCATGTGGTCACTTACTCAGAAATCCATCACTATTATTTCACAGTCATAAAAACACTTTGAATGTAGACTAAAAATAAGATCATTTCTAGGAGGAACAGAAAGGAGTCATTCCCGTATGGGGCCTGTCCTGATTAGACATGTAGGGACTGTGGACAATGGGAGCAGATTTGGTTTTAAACAAAAAAAAGACGGAAAATACAGAAAGAAGCAGCTGGGCAATTTTAAAGAGGGCAGGCATGGTAGGAATGCTGATGAGAGAGAATAAGAACTCTCAAGTGGGAAAGAAAAAAGGCTGTGATTTCTAAGGAGGGAAAAAGAAAGCTAACCTGATGGCTCAGAGCTGAAGAGAAGTCCTTTCGTTCAAAAGCCTCCAACATCTGCTTTGTCTTTTTTCCCAGGTAGTTATAGGTACTAGAAAGAGAAAACAGCACACACTGTAGGATCAGTAACTCAGCGGGAAGACCCAGCTCTACAAACCCCTCTGAAGCTTAAAAGGGAAAAATATACCAAGCCTTTCAGAAGCCTATTTTTGGGCCCTAATCTATTAAAGGATCAGGTGTCTTTAGTTCTGAATTTTCCAGCAATACTAAGCAGGGCAGAGGAGGCAAAGAACACTAAAGGGAATGAAGAAAAAGGGAGGAAAAATACAAAAAGGGTAGAGTTGGAAAAAAGTGAAAGACAGAGGTACATTTGGCAAAGAGTGAATGAGGGCAACCCCTGGCCCAGGGCACACACAGAGGTGCAACGCTAGATAAGGACTGTGGATAAAATGCAATGTCTAAAGTGCATCCTAGAAACTTTAAGCTGAGGAACAGGGTGAATTGAGCACCACAGTAAAAGGGGAAAACCCTAGCAGATTACCTCAATTCTTTGTTGAGTTATATGCTACCTAGAGACTAGTTTCTAATAATAATATTGATTATAATAATAATATGAGAGACCTCTTATTGACTATTATGTTTCACTGCCTGACATAAACCAAGTGTGATCCTCTCAAAACCCTGTGAGGGAGATGTGGTTTCCATTTCGCCATGAAGATGCTATGCCTCAAAAAAAGGCTACAGAGTTGTCGAGAAGGTTTTCCATCCCTTTGTATCTTCTTCTATTACACTTCAACAAAAATAGAGGTGAGAGTCAGTTATTTGATCTGATAAGATGTTCTTGCCATCTTAAAAAATAAACTCTAACTCTCCCAATAGAATCTTAGACTAATCACTGGATTCTTAGAGAAACCACCAAGGCAGGAGTTTCTTGAAATTCAGAAAAAGGATGTTTTCCCAGTTTCTCAAAAAGTAACTCAGGATCAGAGAAGGGTTTTATCTTGTTGTACTGGGAACAGCATATTCTTGGTACTTCAAATAAGTAGTCCCTGGAGTCCATACAAGGGATTCCAAGAAAGTGAAATTCACATTATCTCCCAGTAATAAAATAGGGAAGAATAAAATATAATTGCTGAGGTAAGTTACTTGCACATGTGAAACACCAGAGTTCACAATATGTTACATGAATGTCTCAGGGGTCTTGGAATACTATAAGTTCAATCCCAGGGGTCTCAGGTGTATTCTTATTTATCAAAAAAAATTTTTTTAATGATGGAATTTTTTCTTAAATGCTTTTATTTTTTTTTAAATAATTATTTATTTGGCTGCATTGGGTCTTAGTTGTGGCATCTGAAGTCTCAGGTGCAACATGTGGATCTAGTTTCCTGACCAGGGATCGAACCTGGGCCCCCTGCATTGGGAACATGGAAGTCTTAGCTACTGGACTACCAAGGAAGTCCCAGGTTATGTCTTCACTTAGAGAGGAATGTTCATCATAATTAAGAAGAAATGAAGTGTAACCAAATGTACTTTGCCTTCAGATTATGTTGACAGAATAAAAATGCCTAGTATGAAGGTCAGGAAAAAAAAAAAGTCTAAAAAGTAAGAACTTCCATGGTCAGCAGATCCAGGCATTTAGGTTTCCTCAGTAGAAATGGTCTGTGTGACAATGGTTGTTTTGTTTCAGGCATCCTGGCTTGGTGAAAGAGCCATTAAGATCATCCAACTCAACTACTCTTCATCAAAGCTATGCTCACCAAGATATACTATGAGTTATCACTTTGCTTCCCCTGTACTTTTCTCACGGGGGGAAAAATACACTTTCAGTTAATATAAATAGTTCAATCTGCTTGCAGGCACATTCCTAATGAATTAGGTTAACATGTGCAGTGGACATGCTCAATCGAATGTCCCAGGGCCTTCTGCTGAGTAGACATCGGGCCACATGATTCTGCCCTCCCAGTTGCAACTGATCGGGCTTTACGTGGACATTTGACTTGGCAGTGCTATCTAGTGACAGCCTGAGATGCCCCAATCAGGCACCATGACTGGCCACGTGCATGCTGAAGCAGAGAAAGGCCATCTGGAGAGAAGGGAGATAGAGAGAAGTCCAAAGGACCACAGATGGAGAACAGTCTGCAGCTGAGAGCTTTGCAGTTTTGGGTTCTCATCTTCTCTGAGACCTCACTGCACTCCCTCCTTTGGGGTGTATGAAATTTCCCAGTATTTTACAATAACTTACCTTCTTTCACATAAGCTAGTTTGAATGGTTTTCTGTTATTTGTAACCAGGTAATTTCTGACAAAGAAGTTCTGTGCATACTTTCAGCTCGGGTGCCTCATCTCTAACTGCAACAGCTGCTTCTTAAAACAATGACTGAGGCAGTAACAAAGTGCTAAGTGAAAGTTAGTCCTTCAGCCCTGTCGGCCTCTTTCGGACCACATGGACTGTAGCCCGCCAGGTTCCTCTTTCCAAGGAATTCTCCAGGCAAGAACACTGGAGTGGGTTGCCATTCCCTTCTCCAGGGGATCTTCACAACCCAGGAATCAAACCCAGGTCTCCTGCATTAGAGGAGGAGGAGGCAAGAACTTGCTGTTCCCAGTACAACAAGATAAAACTTCTCTGATCCTGAGTTACTGTATAAGAAACTGGGAAAACATCCTTGTTCTGAATTTCAAGAACCCCCTGCCTTGCTGGTTACTCTAAGAATCCAGTAATTAGTCTAAGGTACTATCGGTAGAGTTAGAGCTTCTTTACCATCTGAGCTACCAGGGAAGCCCTCCAAAGTGCTAAGCCCTGCTTGATTCATTTTCGCTGAGAATGTGGCAAAGAAGGGCAACTTCTCTTAGAAAAGGTTTACATGCAAGAAATACAACTACTCAGGTGACGAATGGCTCTGGGGGGGATTTTACAGTTATAATCATTGGGGAAAACGAGTCCTGCTTACCTGCCCACCGCTCCAGTTGCTCCCATCACCAGAGCACTTAACAGTTGCTGATCAGAAACAAAGAGATTTTCTTCCATTATGTTTTGACAGATAAAAATATATACATATATATATAATATATATTTATATATATAATATATATTTTATATGTAAAATAGAAACATCATTGAACATACTCTACATAATTACATTCAACTTCTGCTTAATGACAGTTTTTTTTTTTTTACTATATATTCTTATAACTTTTATCAATAAATTTGTGCAGTGTTTGCAAGAAATAGTCACATAAAGCAGTTTTCTCCCCATTACCCTAGTTCCCCATGCTAGAGAGTGACATCCGAATTGCTGTTAGCCAATAATACAAATACTGTTCAGTAACCTATTGAATTATTTCATTATAATGGACAGAATTCTAAGATGGCCTAGCTGATCTCTGTTTGTTAGTGTTACCCCCTGAATAAGTCCCTTTCCTTGAGAGTGGGTGGGACCAATAACTTGCTTCTAACAGATTATGGCAAAAGCCTCATCATGAGGCTATGATAGACTTTTTTTCAGTTTTATTGAGTATAAATAGCAAATAAAAATTTAAAATATATTAAAAAAAAACAGAAGCAAAGGACATAATTACTATGATGAAAAAGGAGAAGAGTTGCTACTATATAAGCAGCTACATCAATTGTTTGGGAGGAAAACTAACGAGCCGGGACATGCCAGGAGGTGACTCACCTCATCCACCCCAAAAAGGAAAGCAAACTGTCGCTGGCGATTCTGATCCACACACTGCCCGAAGTCTAAGAGATCTGTGTCACTGAATTTCAGCCCTTGGAAGCTCGGGATCTTATCCTGAATCCCATCCAACAACTCCTCAGCACGAACTGTTCAAAACAATAAATGTCTTGTTCACCTGCAGGCCCTCGGGAAGTATCAGAGGACATCCCATCGAGCCCCACACGTCTGCACGGAGCTGCCAGGAGCTGCTCTCAGCTGCAGCTGGCTGCGGATTGAGCACAATCACTTGCCCTTGCCTCCTCGTTCATCTGTACTTGTCAAATTACAGATCTAAATCTTCTGTTCCTTGAACAATAGATGGATATATATAAAGCGCAACTTCAGTATTTTCTTTTAAGGAAGTTAAGAGGAGCAGCATTTTAAAAATAACCTCCTAAGAAATTTCATCTAACAATCTTCATGCAGGAGAAGTACGATAACGATGACAGAAAAGCTAGAAGAAAAGTGAGAAGAGATCAGAGTACCTTCTTGTGTGCCAGGCACCGAGGACAGGGTAGGGTACAAAGGCAATTGTCCCAGTGGGATTTGCAGGCTATATCTTCCCGTATAAGAAGGAGGAGTGTGTGACACAGACACAGGTGTCTGCTAGAAGTGCCTAGGGGTCAACTTGCCTTTCATACTTAAAATATTTCATTATAAGGTAGTGTCGATGACTGATGAGGACTGACATTTCTTTTTTCCAGCTGTGCTGGGTATTGCGGCACCCAGACTCTAGTTGCAGCGCACAGGCTTAGCTGCCCAGTGGCATGTTGGCTCTTAATTCCCTAAACAGGGACCGAACCCACATCCCCGGCTTTAGAAGGCAGATTCTCAACCACTGGACCACCAGGGCAGTCCCAGGCTGACTTATTTTTGATGAGTGACTGATTTTTGGAGCAGTTGGAACTATCTTAGTCTACAGTCTGAGGGTTTCGTGACATGGGGTGGGGTGGGATGGGGTGGAGTGTGGGAGTTTGTTAGTGAAATAGGGTATGATGTGAAAAGGGAAGGGAGTGAAAAGGGAAGGGAAAGAGCCATGGAAAGAAGCAGTACTTACTCTTCACCCCGGTCAAGGCAGGAATGTGATAGTAGTAAAATGGTAATGCAGGGGCAGCGGCAGCCACCTCTTTTAGGAAATTAATCAGGGCATCTGAAAGAACAGTCATGGTGTGAACAGGTGTAAAACATTGCCTTTCCCCAGTAAAAAAAGAGCCATCGAGTGACATGCAACCATCTATTTCGGAGGTTGAAAATTCTTGACCATGCTTATTATCTCTGAGATTGCTACTGCAATTCACTTCATGCAAAGTTTTATTTTCCTCTCTCCAGAAGGGCCAAAATAAGAGGTTCACTTTTCTACTATACTAAAATACTAACAAAAAACTGGTGCAAATCTTCCCACATACTAAGAGAAGTCATGAAATACTCTTACTAAAACCAGGAGCCCATCAAACAGGATCCTCTTCCTTTTACCCAGCAGGGTAAGTGTGGTCAGTGAATAGCAAAGACTTTGAATTAAGATCAGAATAAAGTTGTAATTGAGAAAATCCTACAACAAAAAGATAAAACAACATCTGCTCAAAATGGGAAGACATGAAAGTAATGGCACATTTCAACCAAAGTTTGGTACTTTCCCCTTTGGAGAGAAATTTATATTTTCCAGAAGAGAGTTCAGTTTGGTTTACTGAAGAACTGGGGTTTCCTACATCATCCAATTTGAGCTTCAACAGCAACTTCACTGCTGTTTATATAGGTATTTATGATAAACAAATCCAGCAAGACTGCTTACATTTGGATGGCACTGAATAGTGGGAGAAGGAATCCAACATACTTCATCTGAATGCGGTGATGATATTTTCTATCTATGATAAATATTTCTGACAAAATTATGTGTTATTTTTTTCTTTGTCTTTTGTGTAAAGTATTTATGCAAGAAAAATTAAAAACCATATTAAAAAACTTAAAAAATATTCACTCTAAACTTCCGAATTGCAGTATTTAAATTATTTATCTATACTAACAACTGTTTTCTCTCTACCAATAAATATTTAACTGCATGCAAATAACATCCTGTGTTTTTAATCCTTTTAAATTTGTATTGTATTTTTGCTAATCAAAAGAATTAAAAGGACTCAGTACACTTGGAAACCACAGTTTCCATAGAGAAAACAAGAACTTGATATTTTGAAAGCGATGGATATTTCTGTGAAATCTTTTTTCCAGTTCACCACTTACTCACTTGAATAGCACATGTAGTCTCAAAATGCCCATCACTTATATTCCTCTCTTTTTTTTTTTTTTTTTGAGAAAACTGGTCTCACGCTTTGCCATGTCACTCTGACGCTCTACACAACAGACTGGACAGGAAGTGGACACCTGACCCAAACACAGGCACCTGTGGGTTGACCCCGGGCTTGGTGAATGACCTGATCAGGTTACTTGGCAAAAGAGCCAAAGTATTTTTAATGGAGTCTTTTCTCCTACGGATCCAGGAAGTCTGAAAATTCCGGAGAACTACTATGCCACGGCCGTCTCATGCCGCGAGACTTTTCACGGCAGTTCATAGGACTTTAGTTTCATGAGTTAAACACAAGCATTTGGAAGGACAGCGTAAAGAAATGGACCATGTGTGGCATTGTGTGTTTAGACCTATCTACCTACCTTTGTTCCATGGCTTGAGAAAGAAAGGTGCAATGACAGCGATGCCATCGGCTCCTATTTCTGCTGCATGTTGGGCCTTTAAAAGAAGAAAGACCAAAAAAAAAAAGAAGAAAGACCATTGGTCACAGTTCCAATGTGGGTGAGTTGGCGGGGGTGGGGGGGGGTTTCTTCACACCAACAAGCAATTCTCAAACACCAGCTGGGTTTCCTACAATTCAAGTCAACTCTGACACTATCTATCTGGAGATGGAGTCAGTTTCCTCAAGTTAAGGGCTCAGCCCCATAAGACCAGCCTCCTGTGTTCAGCTGCTCAGTCATGACCGGCTCTTTGCGACCCCATGAACTGTAGCCCACCAGCCACCTCTGTCCATGTGGATTCTCCAGGCAGAAATTCTACCCTCACTTCAAATGCCATGTTATCACCTGTGCTCCTGACCTACGGGCTGTAGATTGGAGGTGCCAATGACCCCCTCTAAGGATCAAATAATTTGCTAAGGTGGCTCAGAGAAATCAGAGAAACAACTGACTAAGTAGACCACTGTCTACTTTATGTATATATACAAAGTAGGGTATGACTCAGGAACAGCCAGATCAAAGAGATGCACAGGGCACGGGGCGGGTGGGGCATAAAACTTCCACATCGTCTCCCAGTGCACGTGCACCACCCTCCCCAAATCTCTACATGTTCACCAAGCTACAAGCTCTTTGAAATCCATCCTTTGGTATCTTTAATGAGGTTTTACTACATACACATTATTGGTTATATCATTGGCCATTGGTGACTGGTTCAAATTCCAGCCTCTTTCCCTCCCTGCAGGGAGAGAGCTGAGAATGAAAATTCCAACCCCTTAATTCACACTTGCTTGGTGTTCTCTTTTTTTTCCCTCAGTGTTTTTGTTTTCATTTTGTTCACGTTGGTTAAATATAGCTTTTCTGATTTTTATGCTTAAGAACATACTTCCTGTACCTCTGAGATAAGGTGGGTGGGGAATGTGTCCAGTGCAAGAAGAGCCTGTGCCTGTGCAGAGACCGGCTCTGATTGTCCAAAAATATGGAACGCTTCACGAATTTGCGTGTCATCCTTGCGTAGGGGCCATGCTAACCTTCTCTGTATCGTTCCGATTTTTAGTATATGTGCTGCCGAAGCAAGCACTGCTTGGTGTTCTTGACAACCAGCTCCCAACCTTAAGTGCTTTCCAAAAATCACCTCATTAACATAACAGGAGACGCTTTTATTGTTCTCATCTATGGGAATTCCAAGGGTTTTAGGAGCTCTGTGCCAGAAATGGGACAAAAACCAAATATACAAGATCTTATGGAAAAAACCAAATGATTTTTTGGCCAATTCAATATATTTCTTGTTATAAATCACAATATCACAACTATCTTGAGTAAGAGATTTATTATATTCACCTCTAACTTAGATACTAGAGGTTAACAACAGGCTTTTCAAATTTGCCAGTTAATGTACCACTAGAATGGGAAATTAGCCATGTTTAACGATGTCATTGCCAGGAAAATCCCAGGTTGCAAAGTAGAGACCTATGCAGGAGGTGAGCTGTGTATTTAACTTGAACCTTCCGCAGGTTTTGTCACACACAAAAAAACTTGCTATGGAGACATGAGCAGTTTGTTTTGATAAACTATAATTGTTAATGATAGAGAAACTTGCAAATGTCATTCCTCTTCCAGTGTTCAGCCCGTTGGATAATACCAACTTTCCTATCCAAAGATAACAATAGTCACATTTCAAAATTTATATTACAGACTGGAAATGTTAGGGACAGAGTAAAAGGACAAAGCAGGTGATTAAATAGTTAATGCCACTAGGGGATTATAAGTAGACAAAAAAATGGGAGAACTCTCTAAGTTAATGATTGCTCCAGAAAGCAGGTTTGCTTATCCACAAAACCAAGCATGCTTGCTTTGCAGCAGAAGCGTGAGACATGACCCAAAACAATAAAACAATTACAACAGTAGCAAAGAGTCGGACATGACCGAGCGACTGAATAACAACAAGCATAAGACCTTCGCCATGCCCAGTGAGCTCAGTTAAGTTAGGACACACTCTTTGCACCCATGAAAAGCAATAATTTGTGTACCTAGCTTGACCATGAAGGGATAAGAAAACTCCCCTGCCCAACCTGAAGGAGGAACTGATGTTGGAAGCATGATATCTATTCAAGAAAGACAAACAAGGTCTTCTCCCCCTCCCCACTTCTCCTCTGATTATAAAACTATAGCCCAATAACCTCTCACCCACCCTCTTGTAAGCCTCACAAGCTTACAATTTATCCTATTCAAATAAATCACTTCTTAGCTATCATTTTGCCTCTTGCTGAATTCTTTCAGCACTGAGACATAAAGGACTGGAACTCTTCGGAGAACCCCTCCTGAAATGCCACAATGGTTTCAGCAATGCAGTTGGAAAAGGTTAAGTAGAAAGATTATAAACATCACAGAAGATACAGTGCTACTTTCTGATGTTTTCTCACATTATCTCAGAAAAAATGAACATTTCTTCCCACTGAGCCCTCATAACTTTTTTTTTTTTTTAATTTTATTTTATTAGTTGGAGGCCAATTACTTCACAACATTTCAGTGGGTTTTGTCATACATTGACACGAATCAGCCATTGAGTTACACGTATTCCCCATCCCGATCCCCCCTCCCACCTCCCTCTCCACCCGACTCCTCTGGGTCCTCCCAGTGCACCAGGCCCGAGCACTCGTCTCATGCATCCCACCTGGGCTAGTGATCTGATTCACCATAGATAATATACATGCTGTTCTTTTGAAACATCCCACCCTCACCTTCTCCCACGGAGTTCAAAAGACTGTTCTGTACTTCTGTGTTTCTTTTTCTGTTTTGCATATAGGGTTATCGTTACCATCTTTCTAAATTCCGTATATATGTGTTAGTATGCTGTAATGTTCTTTATCTTTCTGGCTTACTTCACTCTGTATAATGGGCTCCAGTTTCGTCCATCTCATTAGAACTGATTCAAATGAATTCTTTTTAACGGCTGAGTAATATTCCATGGTGTATATGTACCACAACTTCCTTATCCATTCATCTACGGATGGGCATCTAGGCTGCTTCCATGTCCTGGCTATTATAAACAGTGCTGCGATGAACATTGGGGTGCACGTGTCCTTCATAACTTTTTAAAATCTGTTTCAAGTACAGTACCTAAGCCTATCACATTGTAAGATAGTTGCATATGGTTACTGGTCTCCAACAAGAGTTAATTCCCTGAGGGTAGGATGTCAGATCTTACTGACTCTTGGGTTCAGATCAGCCATGGTGCTGAACACATAGCAAGTACCCAGTAGATGTGTGAAACACGCCCCATTACCTAAAAGGGACATCACATTAACTGTGGATATCTGTATCTAATAGATGTGAGTAACTTTCTGCAGAAGTAAAGCAGAAGAGTCAAAAAGAGACTAGAATACAGTCTAAAGACCAGTCAAGGACATTGGACAGAATTTTATTAATACAGGGTTGAAATGCGATATATTTGAATCATTCAGTACACTGTTTAGGACAAGAGCAGTAGGGTAACCTTAGCTGAAAGGAGGGACAAAAACCACTTCATAGATAGTTGATGGCAGAGCCCATTCAAGCATCATCCAATGGAGACTTATGTCTAAGCAGATGCCAATATTACTGTCTCCTTGGCAAGATTATCCCATCGCAGGGGATTAATCTTTATGTTAAGATTGTCTTTATACTATTCTAGTGTTGAGCCCAATGAACAACACTGTCTCTCATGTCATGATATGACAATATTTTAAAATTTACGAGACCCAGGTTCAGTCCCTGGGTTGGGAAGATCCCCTGGAAAAGGGAATGGTTACTCACTCCAGTGTTCTTGCCTGGACAATCTCATGGACAGAGGAGCCTGATGGGCTACATACAGTACATGGGGTCTCAAAGAGTCGGACATGACTGATCAACTAACACCTCTTCCATCAGAGAAAAAAGCAATTGAAAGGAGAAGGGGGAGAAAAAAGATTTCCTCCACTACACTACCTTACTTGAAAGACCGATTGTAAGAACAACAAATCAAAAAGAATAAATCAGGTTTTCAAGTTCTGATTCTAGGCTTACTAAGCAATCATTTAGTAATGCCTTCACTTGTGGCTTGCCTGAGTGCTGAATTGCAGTTTTGCAAGTATACAGTATGCATCCCATTTCTAAATTCAATTAATAGGGGTTTCTCCAACAGTCCAATGGTTAAGACTCTGGGCTTCCACTGCAGGGGGCAAGGGTTCAATCTGTAGTTAGGGAACTAAGATCCCAAGTACCACGTCAGGGCCAAAATAAATAAATAGACAAATAAGTAAATAAAACTTAATTAATTAATTCAAATAACAGGAAATAGAATCAAGCAAGGGCTTCCCAGGTGGCGCTGGTGGTAAAGAATCCGCCTGTCAATGCAGGAGACATGGGTTGAATCCCTGGGCCAGGAAGATCCCCTGAAGGAGGGCATGGCAACCCACTCCAGTATTTTTGCCTGGAGAATCCCATGGACAGGGGAGTCTGGCGGGCTACAGTCCATGGGGTAGCAAAGAGCAGGACACAACTGAAGCAGCCTAGCATTCATAGAATCAAACAAAACCCACAAGAAGATGCTGGAGTTAGATCAGGTCATTGTGCTCCTTGGAATTAGAGTATCAAAGTTACATGGACAAAGAACATCTCTGCCATTTCAGTAAACAGTTGTTTCAGCCAAATTGACATCAGCTGCTGCAGTCACCAGGTCAATGTGCCCTGAGGAGAACTCAGGATGGAGAAAAATATACATATCAAAGGGATGGTTTCAATAGGCCCGCGTGCACTTTCCCATACAAAGAAAAGCACTAAAATAATTAACTTGAAATGTACTTTTGTGATAAGCTATAATCTTTTGATGTTCAACTACATGGCTTATTCTTGTTTTTTTCAGCCAGAAACAACTCCACATCCAGGTTCTTCCCTTGCCTCTTTGGAACAGTCCCTAGGAGCTAGCTGAGTAGCTGTACCCCAGGTCCGAGTCCTCAGTTAAGTACGCTGATTAAAATAAAATTATTGCCTTTTTGGCTGCACATTTTTTTCAGTCAACAGTTAACTGACAGCAGTCCAGTCTACAAATCTCTGGGTTTCCTTTACTTAATCCATTCACAAAGGCTTCAAAACCACCACACCATTGACTTTTCTGCTAGCAACTTTTAATTCCTTCCTCCCTTGCCACAGTTTTCCTCCACCTAACCTGCTCACCCAGAGTGATCCAACTCATTGTATTCCTGTTCCTATGTTCTAACTGAAGAGTGTAAGAGAAGAAAATCTCCACAGCTGTGTTGAGTGGTGGTGTGACAAACTTAAGACTTAAAACTTTAGTTGGTTCTTAGCACCACTAGGGCAATCCATTTTTTAAAAATTATTTTTTTCCATTTATTTTTATTAGTTGAAGGCTAATTACTTTACAATATTGTAGTGGTTTTTGCCATACGTTGACATGAATCAGCCATGGATTTACATGTGTTCCCCATCCCGATCCCCCCTCCCACCTCCCTCCCCATCCCATCCCTCTGGGTCTTCCCAGTGCACCAGCCCCGAGCACTTGTCTCATGCATCCAACCTGGGCTGGTGATCTGTTTCACACTTGATAATATACATGTTTCGATGCTGTTCTCTCAGGTCATCCCACCCTCGCCTTCTCCCATAGCATCCAAAAGTCTGTTCTATACACCTATGTCTCTTTTTCTGTCTTGCATATAGAGTTATTGTTACCATCTTTCTAAATTCCATATATATGCGTTAGTATACTGTATTGGTGTTTATCTTTCTGGCTTACTTCACTCTGTATAATGGGCTCCAGTTTCATCCAACTCATTAGAACTGATTCAAATGTATTCTTTTTAATGGCTGAATAATATTCCATTGTGTATATGTACCATGGCTTCCTTATCCATTCGTCTGCTGATGGGCATCTAGGTTGCTTCCATGTCCTGGCTATTATAAACAGTGCTGCGATGAACATTGGGGTACACGTGTCTCTTTCAGATCTGGTTTCCTCGATGTGTATGTAGGGCAATCCTTTTAAAAAAATTTAATTATTTTAAAATTTATTTTTCAAAATTGTGGCTTAGAAAAATGCAACACTGGGAATTCACTGGTGACCTGATGGTTAGGATTCCAGGATTTCATTGCTATGGCCTGCATTCAATCTCTGGTAGGGGAACTAAGATTATACAAGCTGCAAGGTTGTATAGTTATACAATCTTAACTATTTTTAAGTGTACAGTTCAGTTCTGCTAAATATATTCACATTGTTGAGTAACAGATCTACAGAACTTATTCATCCTGCAAATCTGAAACTTGTGGAAGGAGTTGTCAATAGGAACGTTATTATGTATTTTAGGGCTCCATCCTGTTAAACTGTGAACTGTGCTGACTCTGCTGACAAAAAAAAAAAAGAAGCAGTAGCAGCAGCTATCTGTTGAGAAAGGCATCTTGGGGTACTGTGCAGAAAAGTGCTTTTACTGATAACAAATGAGACACACTTATTTAGTCGCTCAGTCGTGTCCAACTCTTTGTGACCCCGTGGACTGCAGCACGGCAGTCTTCCCTGTCCTTCACTATCTCCCGGAGTTTGCTCAAACTTATCTCCATTCAAGTCAATGATGGCATTCAACCATCTTCAACCATCTCATCCTCTGTCTCCCCTTTCTCCTGCCTTCAATCTTTCCCAGCATCAGGGTCTTTTCCAATGAATTGGCTCTTTGCATCAGGTGACTAAAGAGTTGGAGCTTCAGCTTTAGCATCAGTCCTTCCAATGAACATTCAGGGTTGATTTCCTTTAGGACTGACTGGTTTGATCTCCTTGTTGTCCAAGGTCTTCTCCAGCACCACAGTTCGAAAGCATCAATTCTTCAGTGCTCAGCCTTCTTTATGGTCCAACTCTCACATCCATACATGACTACTGGAAAAACCACAGCTTTGACTAGACGGACCTTCGTCTGCAAAGTGATGTGTCTGCTTTTTGACATGCTGTCTAGGTGTGTAATAGCTTTTCTTCCAAGGAGCAAGCATCTTTTAAATTTCTGGTTGCAAGTCACTGTCCGCAGTGATTTTAGAGCCCAAGAAAATAGTCTGTCACTGTTTCTATTTTTCCCCATTTATTTGCCATGAAGTGATAGGACTGGATGCCATGATCCTGGTTTTTTGAATATTGAGTTTTAAGTCAGTTTTTACACTCTCTTCTTTCACCTTCATCAAGAGGCTCTTTACTTTCTCTTTGCTTTCTGCCCTTAGGGTGGTGTCATCTGCATATTTGAGGCACACTTGACCAGTCAATAAATTGTAACAGAAAAAAAAAAAAAAGAAGATATAGACCTCCCAATCAGAGCTCTTGGCAAATAGCTTATGGAAACTAAGTGTTTTCCTTTAAAAACTCCTGTCTTTCGGTTCCCAGAAGGGCACTGTTCTGCTGGCTGCTGCAATCTGTGCTCCCTGAATTGCAATTCTAAGACCCCAAATAACCATGAATTTGTTTTCTATTGTCTGGGAGTTTGTTTCTGTTTTGTAAATAAGCTCATTTGTATCATTTTTTTAGATTCCACATATTTGACTTACTTCACTTAGTATGATATTCTCTAGATCCATCCATGCTGGATTAACAGATACATACTACTTCACACAAAATAGATAAACAACAAGGACTAGCGTATAGCACAGGGAACTATATTCAATATCTTATAATAATCTATAATGAAAAAGAATCTGAATATATATTCTTTATATATACATCTGACCCAATTTGCAAAAGAGAAAGCACGGTTGCGTCACTTGAAGTTTACAGTGACACAGAAAGGCTGCCCTAACTGTAGTCTGTGCTTGTTTGAGCAGTTAGCTAATACCTAAGTAGCCTCAGTCTTAAGACGACTAAATTCTACCAAGGTCTATTTAAAATTAATTTAATCAGGGATTTAAATAAATGTCCAGGGATTAAAATTTAAGGTTCAACCAAACAACAAATTTTGAAGGTAATAACTGCTTAATCTAGGAAGCCCTGCTGGCTTCCCTGAGGTCCTATACCTTATATGCACCAGCATAGCGTCCAAAAATGATACTGACTCCAGCATAAAAATGATATGACTCCAGCATAAAGATGGAGGCCTCTCAAGTGGTCTTTCCCAGATGGACCCACATACATACCAGTTCTTGTGACTCCTTCAAGCTCAAGGCTCCCACATGAATTACTATCTGATCCAACCTGCAAAAGAGAAAACTCTGTTGCATAACTTGAAGTTTACAAAGGGCTATGCTATTCTGGTTTGTGCCGGTTTTACCAGTTAGCTAATATCTGGCTAATCTCACTCTCAAGACTAGTGAATTCTACCGTGCTCTACTTAAAATTAATCTGGTCAGGGATTTTTTTAAAAAAGTCCAGGGAATACAATTTAAGATTCAACCAAGCAACAGACTGATGTTAAAGCTGAATCTCCAATACTCTGGCCACCTGATGTGAAGAACTGACTCATCTGAAAAGACCCAGAAGCTAAGAAAGATTGAAGGAGGGAGGAGAAGGGGATGACAGAGGATGAGATGGTTGGATGGCATCACTGACTCAATGGACATGAGTTTGGGTAAACTCGGGGATTTGGTGATGGACAGGGAGGCATGGCGTGCTGCAGTCCATGGGGTCACAAAGAGTCAGACATGACTGAGCGACTGAACTGAACTGAAGGAAAAGAATTTTGAAAGCAATGACAGATTAACCAGCACTTGAGGACTTGTTTTGACTATGCCTTGTTAGAGATACTGCATTCGATGGTGACAGTACACTTGAACATAGGTGTAAAACTGAGATATTTTGGGTTGGAGATAAAAATAAAGAGGTTCCTTAAGGAGTACATCCAGGAATTAGTCCTGCAAGAATGGAACTCGATGTGGAAAGTTTTTTCCTATATTGAAAGTCCTCAGGATTTGGCCATGAAAGAGGTTTACTCTGAGACCCCAATGTTCATCTTTGGATGTGTGCCACAGGGCCCCGTGGGAAGAAGTCACACTTAGACTGGTCCTCTGTGGGTAAGATCAATAAAACTCAGTTGTGAATTCAGTCGTGCTGTGAGTCTTCCAGGGACCCTGAATGACACACGTGCCGCTCTCACGGGATGGAGACATGCCATCCCCGTTGAGGCCCGAGCCCTGAGTCCTCCTGTCATCCTTGACTTGTGCTGTCTTAGGTAAAGTGGGATCTCACTGGGAAGTCCTGTGATCAGATCTGCATTTGTAAAGGATAACAGAAGATTTGTGAAAGGAGAAAAGGTGGCTGGCTTTTTACCCTCACCAGCAGCTTCACTGCATGACTCCCTTAAACCTTTTACTACCCCCATCTCCTGGCTTAGGTTAAATCATGCATTTCCTTCTCCTCTCCACCAGGCTGCTGACTCTCTGGCGTTAGTACAAACCTGTAATTTCTCAATTGAGGAGGAAAAGACTCCCCAAAGTGTTCTCGCCATCATAACTTACTTTGTTTTTCAAGTCCCTGCAGAGGCTGCTCCGTCTTGACTTGTCACCTCAAGCTCTAAATTCTACCCCACAACCCCTTTTTCTTGGCAGATGTCCTTGCGCCTCACTTCCAAGACACCAAAGATAAAGGCACTTCTGCACACAGACTCCCTTTTCCTCCTCCTCGCCTCTGTGCTTAGCTGTGTCCCCTTCTGTGTGTTCCTCCTGGCTTCTTACCTGTCTCCTAAAGCTACTCTACCTACATTTGCTTTTATTTCAAGCCCCGCTGAGATCTTCCATCAAAGGCATCGGTTCTCTACTCTCTTTATATCTTTTCCAATGACACTGTCCTTTCAGCATGGAAATGTGTTTAAGACATTCCTACTCTGAGAGAAAGAAAACTACCCTTCTTTTAATATTGCTTCCTCCTCTCTAATCCATTATTCCATCTCTCCTTCCCTACATCCCAGCACATTTTTAAAAATATTTTTAAAATTTATTTCTCCTGGCTGGGTCTTAGTCGTGGTTTGTGTGATCTAGTTTCTGGACTGGGGATCGAACCTGGGCCCCCTTGCATTGGGAGTTCAGAGTCTTAGCCACTGGACCACCAGGAAAGTCCCCACCTGCAAATGTTTTTCTGAGTGTGAAAATAAGCTACCCTTACTGGTCCCCCTTCCAGGTGCCTGCTCCATTCTACCCTCTCTGCAGTTGCTTCTGTGACAATGACCTGATGGGCTCTGCTCTCTCTGAGGTCACTGGTCATTTCCTGCCTTCTCAATCCTCCATTTGCGGACTCTCACAACATCTAACAATTATTAAAACAAATGTTATAATGGACATGGCACCCACTGCAAATAATTACAGTGAATTCTTATATAATACTTAGCACTGTGTCAGGCATTGCTTGGACCCTCATCATCACCTTATAGGATGGGTACTATTAACATCCCTGCTTGACAGAAAGAACACAGGGCATCTAAGACCAGCCTGAGCTCACAGAGCTACTAAGAGGCAGAGCCAGCACCCGACTCAGGCAGTCCAGCCTCCAAGCCCTGCTCTTAATTTCCATGTTCTCTGGACACTCTACAAGACCATCTTTCCTTCAGTGACAGGACTCTCTCTTAATCTCCCTCCATTCCTTTTGAGTGTTTTCTGTCTGTGCCCACTTTACTATCCCCCCATTTCTGGTGCTTTTCTTTTCTGATCACACTGGGAGGCATATGGGATCTTAGTTCTCCAACCGCGGATCAAATCTGCACCCCGGCAGTAGAAGCGCAGCGTCCTAAACCACTGGAACACTAGGGAATTTCCTCTGGTGCTTTTCTTAATGTTTACCCTTAGCCTTCCTCGTCTCACTCAGCCCATGGTCTTTAATTGTTTGGGGCCCAGGATCTGACTGAAAATTAGCTGAAAACTGACAGAAAATGCCTGTGTGGACATTCAAATTTGGCATACAATTTCAGAGTGCCCAAAGTGCTCCAAGGGCTTTCCAGGTGGCACTAGTGTTAAAGAACCCACCTGCCAATGCAGGAGACATAAGAGACTCGGATTTGATCCCTGGGTCAGGAATATCCCCTGGAGGAGGGCACAGCAACCCACTCCAGTATTCTTGCCTGGAGAGTCCCATGGACAGAGGAGCCTGGCAGACCATGGTCCATAGAGTTGCAGAGTTGGACACAACTGAAGCGACTTAGCATGTATGCATGGAAAAGCCATTTAAGGATTGGAGGCTTACCTCCAATCTAAGGCACTGTCAATCACTCTGATCCCTGTCTGCACTATTTATCAGAAGGATCAGTGTTATTTTTCAGGGTCTAACATCTCCACTGGATGGTAAGCAAGCTGAAGGCAGAGATCCTGTTTTATATCCCCAGTGCCAGCACAGTGCATAACACACAAAGTAACAGACAACGAACCAAACTTGGTTCATGGATGTGCTTACTGAATCAATGCAGTCCTGTTGGTTTTACCAAGGCACGAATTGAGTGTTATGACAAAAATCCATCATTGCACTGAAGTTCAGAGGACGCAGAAAGCTCCCTAAGACTCTGAGAGGACGCACCACAGAGAGCACGTGGAGTCAAGTGCAGAGACAAGACCTGATGGAAGCAATAGGACCCACCCTGAGACAGGAAGGATGCTGAGCTGCTCCGCAGAAGGGCCAGCAGCCAATCACCAGGACCCTCTGCCCCTCAGTCCAAGCACAGGGAACCCCGCCACCCTCCGAGGGACCAGTCTGGTAGACAGACCAGAGGCAGTTTCCGGCTACCCGATGGGATCTCCGGGAGCCGGGCGTGTCTTGCTGCCCTTCCACATGGAAAGGAAGGGCGCTTCTCTCCCCACAAGCTGACCTTGGGTCAGACTTGTGGCCGGAAGGCAGGGAGGCTGTGTCATCTGGGAGAGAGCTGTGGTCTCTGCTGCCCTGGCAGATAAGGGTGTTTATCTCGATGGAGCCACTCACTTGTTCCTCCCCTTCGTCACCCACTCCTCCGCGACCCGGCAGCGCTCCGAGATGCTCAGTGATAGGCCTTCTCCTGTCGTGCCGTTCACTGTTCCAAACAGAGAGTCAGTCAGGGGGACCGGCTGATGCCTGTCACTCCCCCAGCACCAACGCTGGCAGTGCAGGGGCAGGAACCCCTGCTCAAGAGGAAGGGACACGGAGACAGACCCAGGGCAGAGCCTGGAGCCAGTGGTGTGATGCCATGTTTCCATTTTTCCCTTCAGACCCAGCCTTTTGTTCATCTTCATCTTATCAAAAGAACCGGAAGGTTAGGCACTTGTAACTACAAATCTGCCCTTGTTTTCAGGGATAAAGAGTAAGTGTTTTAAACGGAGACAGAGATGACTGCCCAGGTTTCAGGCAAGTCTCCGAACACACCAGGCAAGTTCTCTATGCGGGTTTAATGGCAGGAAAACCAATACCACCCAGTACTGGGATGTCCCGGCGGTCCCAAGTGGTGTTTACTTACAAAGACAATGGTGGGTACTGCAGATCTAAAACGACCTCCGTCTATAGACCTGGGTCCTTGGATTCTTTAATCAATAGAATTTGGTAAGAGGCCAGATGAGAATTTCAGGCAAGGCTTTATGGTGGCTCGTGTTGCAGCGGGAGGGAGGAGGAACCAGAAACAGGCACCTTGCTCGCTCCCCACAGTGGCGAGCCTGTCCTTAAAGGGGGTCACAAGAGGGCGGTCCGTGGATTGGGCAGGAGGCATAGATGGTCTGCCCACTCTCTCGGTGTGCTGTGTGCAGGGATCACGTACAGCACCCTGCTTTTGCTCCCAGCATCTCAGAAGTGGCCACTGGCTCGTGACTTTTTGTATCTTATTGCTCATAATTAGCCCCAACTACACATGTGCATAGCGATATTTAGTCCCTTATAGTCTCTTTATAGTCTGTTGCTATAGGTGTAAGCGCTCTGGTAAAAGGTCCCAGTTCCTGGCCTATCTCAAGCACACTACCAAATTAGATAATCTCTTGATCATCTTTTAGGTCTAAAATTGATGAACCTAAAAACTCACAAATTTTATACTGCTTAGCCAGGCTCAACCATAATCTGTAACACAATAACACTGTGACCTCCAGGCTAGTAATCTGCTTTCCAAGGACTGAGCTCGAGATATGTAGAGAAATCCCTAAAGATGACTTACCAAAGACATTCTTCACTCCCTGTTCCTCTACAAGGTAGTCCACATACCGACCAATGACTGAAAAGTTGATTTCTCTGAAAAACACAAAAAAATCAGAAAAGAATGCATGTTTATTCTTTTCTAGATTATTCAATCCATGGTATTGTTTAGTCGCTAAGTGGTACCTGACTCTTGCGACCCCATGGACTGTAACCCGTCAGGCTCCTCTGTCCATGGAATTTCCCAGGCAAGAATACTGGAGTGGGTTGCCATTTCCTCCTCCAGGGGATCTTCCTGACCCAGGGATCTAACCTGCATCTCCTGCATTGGCAGGCAGATTCTTAACAGCTGAGCCACCGTGACTATAAACTGCTCTCTCTTTAAGTTAACCGTTATTCAAAGCCACCCAACCAGACTGTGAAATTCTTAGCCTGCTCTGAATGATGCCTGGGTTTTTTCCTTCTCTACTCAGCCACATGTTCCTCAATGATGTGAGTAAAACCTTACTAGCTATCCACAAAGGTTTTACATTTAAACTGCATCACAAATAATATTTAAAAAATAATTACTTAATTATCTTTTGCCCTTTTGGGAAAGAGTGATGGGCTGGGGTGTGGGTAAATGAGAACTTAACATTTTCCGTGTGGCTAGAAGCAATCATTTCTTAGGAAGTAAGAAAATCCAATCTTAGTAATTGAAGAATTTAGCACTTAATATTTATGACAATAGAGGAAGGCATAAAGCCATTTATATATGTTAGTGTTAAACTGAAGGGGAATAACAGTTGGAAAGGAACTTTGGCATCAGTTTGTCTTTCAAAGTGTCATCTGCGGGACAGTGGTATCAGTATCTGGTTATATTAGCTGGAAATGAAGAGTCCCAGGCCACACACAGTTCTCCTGGTCAGAATCTGCACTGTAACAAGATCTCCAGATGATCTGTATGTGCTTTTCAGTTTGAAAAGTACTGACCTTCTAAAGATCTGATACTTCAGGCAGTAAGGGCTCTTTTCCTTAAAATCATATTGAGTTTAAAAATCTAGAAACTGACAGATCAGATAAAGTGACCTGTTCTCAATCAAAATATAGGTGGGGAGGATGGAGAATGAAAATACAAAGGAAAACAGCGGGGCAAGGGTGTGTTAAATATTGCAGAATGCATGGTTGACAAGAAAACTAAGTATTTGATATGAGTTGGCTAGTACTTTTGCATTTTTGTCAGTGGGGCCGGAGAATGCTAATTTAATTTTAACCTTATTAACACTCTTTTCATCTTATTATTCCTTAAAAAAACAAAAAGAAACCAAAATATCTGAGGCATATAGAAAACAAAGACATCAAAGGGTATTTGTCTAAGGAAACAGAACAATAGAGATGAAAACAAAGAATGCCTAGGCAACCACTGCCCACAATGCGTGAGAGACAACCAGTCCTAGCTGCCACTTGGGAAAGGCGTGCTTTAATGTAGTTAAGAGGCCTGCAAGGGGAGCAGGCGCTTTCCATAATGGCTCATGTCCCAGCATCCCTAACACTGCCCCTCCCTGTCCCACTTGCTCAAATGTCAAATCCTGGCCTCTCAGTCTCACTGAGCAAGACTCTAAGATGGGGGAGATGGCTGCTTAGACAATTCATCTCAGGACTCGCATTTAGGTCAGCTTGACCTGCTCAACTTCTTGAAGTCTCTCTGCTTCAGACATTTGTGACCACTCGGAACCACGCCTTTACAACACACTTGCTCCTTGCTGCTTCCATCGGCTCTTCCCCACCTGGAACAAGTCCTGAGGTGCAGGAACCGTCAGCAGGGGCTTTGTCTGTGTGACAGGAGCTCTAGTTTTGGCCAGTGATGTCCACCTACTCATGCAAGCAAGCAGGAAACACCTCTGGCAGGCCCCGGGGACTTTCCAATCATGGACTGGAAACTGGAAATAAAGTCTCTGGGCAATAGCTTATGCTGGAGTCAAGGGTTCAGACATAGTGGCTCCTGCAGACTTTCACTGAAGTCTCAACATCTCCCCAGTTCCACCCCAACCACATACTCACACACCAAGAGCAGGCCTGGCCTTTTCAGCAAGGAGGAGCCTCTAGAGCTCCAGGTGACCGAGGCCTGGTAGGCACTGTACTCACTTTGATACGCTTTCTTTTGGTTTAATCTAATTGTTCCTGGGCTTCCCTGGTGGCTCAGAAGGTAAAGAATCTGCCTTCAATGCAGGAGACCCAGGTTCGATCCCTGGGTCCGGAAGATCCCTTGGAGAAGGCAATGGCAACCCATTCTGGTATTCTTGCTTGGAGAATCCCATGAACACAGGAGCCTGGAAGGCTACAGTCCGTGAGGTCGTGAAGAGTCAAACATGACTGAGTGACTAACACGTTCACTCCAACACTAGTCCATGTATACTTCAGCTTTCAGAATCAGATGGAAGCTACTCATCCTTTTTGGCAAAATAACTACCCGGTTACTTAAAAACTCCTTTCGGAGAGGAGCATGCAGGGACTATAATGACCTCACCCTGCCAGAGGCGGAAAGCATCCTATTCTGGAAATCTGGGTCACTCAGTCTCCCACAACAGTTACAAAGACAACAGTCTACACAAATCCATCTCCAGTGGGCTGGGCCCTTTGACTAGCTGTGTAACAGGTTTGTTGTTACTAAAGGGTGTTGTAAAGATTCTCATGAGGAAGTCCAGGGCCTTCGAGGGAGAAAACACAGCTTTTTTCCAGACATTTTGGCCAATCTGAAATGGACTCTCTGTTCTAATGACTGTGAACTTGCCCAGTGGAAAAAGTGACTTCTTGAAGCGACTAAGGAAAACAAAAGCCCTCCACTCTAATGTAGAAAAAGACATGAATTGGGCTAGGTAAAGACTGACCTTCCTTTCCAATTAGGCATTAATCTTTAGGATCTTGGTTTCAACAACTGCACAAATAGAGGTAACACCTCTTTGAGTTGCTGGGAGGATTTAAATGGAGTGTGTCCTTTAAAATGCCCTACAGGGAGACTAATACATAGTGTTCAGCCAATCAATGGTAGCTTCCTGTCCTCATGAAATTACAGCTAACTAAATTTACCATATGCTGTGTGAAATGCTGAAGATTCAAAGATAAATAAGATATATGCTCAGTCCCTATGCAGTGTCTGGTACCCAATAAATATCTATATATAAGGGTAAGCAGCTCAAAGCCTATTGGGTGACTTCCCTGGTTAGTCCAGTGGCTAAGACTCCAGGCTCCAAGTGAAGGGAGTCCAGGTTTGATCCCTGGTCAGGGAACTAGATCCCACATGCTGCAACATAAGAGTTTATATGCCACAACTAAAGAGCCCACATGTTGAAACAAAGATAGAAGAGCCCACATGCTACAACTAAGACCCGGCACAGCCAGATTGAAGAAAAAAAAAAATCTGTTGGTAGAAACACACATGTAACAAACAATTATTGTAATAATTATCATAAACAAATAATTGTGATATAATATGTAAAGGTAGGTACAGGGTGCTATGAGGCCACAGAGGAAGGACTCTATAAATACTCTTTTTAGGGAAACTGGAGAAGAATAACCAGGGGATGGTTTTGATGGATGAGTAGACAAGTTCAAATGGAGCAGAGAAAGGAGAGGATGGTGGTAGAAAAAGGCAGAGGATACAAAATGTGTAAAGGTACACAGAGAAGAAAGGGGATGAGATGCTTTGAGGGAGAGAAATGTAGTAGGAAAGGTAGACTGTAAAGGACTTCCTATGTCATCCCAGGTTCTGGGCTTTAACCTTCAGACCAGTTCATTCCAGACTTCAAGGTGCTAAAGAATCATTCAGGGACACCGTTAAAATACAGGTTCTAGTTCAGTGGTATGCAGTAGCACCTGAGATACTGCATTTCTAGCAAGTTCCTATGTGATGTTGGAGCTAATGGTCCATGGACCAGGGGAGTAGCAAGGCTTAGACAAAACGGGAGTTCAGAGAGATTCTTAGAGAGTAAATCTAATTTGTTGTTGGTGTTCAGTCGTCAAGTCACGTCTGATTGTGACCTCATAGACTGCAGCACACCAGGCCTCCTTGTCCCTCACCACCTCCTAGAATTTGCCCAAGTTCATATCCATTAAATGATTATATTTATTTATGAGGAAACTCATTGGACTACAGTGTGGAGGATGGACTGGAGTTGCAGGTACTCAGAAATTCTTAATGGAGATCACCACACTATCCCTAAAAACCTAATACCAGAGAACTGCGGACTCCTAGCATTTGAATGGGCCTTAGGGATTATGTGGTTGAATTCTGTCTCCTTACAAAATATGAGAGAACTTTTACAAGGTGAATAGAGCTCCCCAGGGTCAGATAGTTAGCGGTGTCAGAGCTGGGGGTTAGGAACCCAGATACTCTAACTAAAATCTATTTAACCATGTTTTTTTCCTGCCAACTTCCTAACTTTAGGATATCAACTTATATTCAGAGTTGAACCACTAGAATTATGAATAAAAAAGAATCTTCAGTCATTCTGAATTATGGAGGCCATGGTTTCCTCTCAGAGCCAGGTTATGAAAACTCCTGTGTTGGTAGGTCATGGAGGCAGAATTTCTAGGTGTTAGATTCCATGTGCTCTTCTTTCTGTCCTGTCTCTTAGAAACATGTCAGAAAAACAGATTCTCATGTGGGCAAGTAGGTTAATATCTACCTGCTCTTGGTGTGTGCTCCAAACCTGCTTCATAGCTTTAGGAATGTTTTGATGGAGCAGAAAGATGGAGAGAAAAGGGAACTGACCAAACTTACATGCCTACTATGTACCATGTACTTACACACATTTTGATTTAATTTCTTACAAGGCCCTTCTAAAAACACATTTTTATTTCACACTTCAGGAAAGTGAGGGTCCTAGAAGAGAAAAGAATTCATGAAAAAAAGAGGAAATAGTGAATGGAGGCAACAGGGCTAGAAGTATTTGGGAAACAGAGAAGGATCCGGAAAAACAGAGTCATTTTACTTATCTCTAATATGTGTGGGTCCTGGTGTCCCAGGAAAACAGCAGGATAGAGTGAGAACACAGTGACACTCCGGGGGTTCCAGATGAACAAGCAGGACTTTGAAGAAGCCACTTCTAGGCTAAGAGGGATCTGATTAAAAAGGTTAAAGTAGCACCAACCAGATGCAGTGTTCTGAGCTTGCAAACAGGATCTTACTCCATAACAGGAAGTAGATCCTGTCTGCTCCTGCAATCACATGACTGCTGTTTTATCTGCCCAACAAGGAGCTGACACATCAAGAAAGAGCTGACTTCAGCCTTTCTTAGCGCTTGTGGAAATGGAGAGGCAACAGAAAAAAAAAAAAAGGAACTGCTATTAACCATGCCATCTCAGCAAGAATTTTACTTAGACCTAGTGAAGATGTGATTTTTTTGAGAATCTTAGAAGTTAAAATGTTTGAACTCCAATGACCTAAGGGAAAACTGTGATACTTCAATATCAGGCCAACTCTGAATTAAGAAGAGTAAATGTCATAAGAAATGTCATCCACTTTAAAGGGATAGGGTTAAGGTTTGTAAAAATTCAGTAATAGAAGACCAAAAGCATGAAAGTCTTATTTAAATGCTTACTGAATACGTCATCTTTCATTTATCCCTTTTGCCACAACAGCAATTTAAACTAATTAACCTAAGCACATGCTGACCCTGTGCTAAACATTATTACATGGATTCTCTCATTTTAATACTGATAACTTCATAATGTAGGTATGGCTGCAATTAAATAGAGGAAGAAAGGAGAAGCTTTTCTTCTAACATCAAAAACAGATTCAGAAGGCAGACGAATCCCCATTGTGTTAATGCTAATGTTCAGGGAGGATTTATATATTGCTCATGGATGCCCGGGGCACATGACCATTCTCTGCTAGTACCACCATACTATTCATCTGGAAAATGCTTGCTTGGGTAACAATTTCTCAGCAATCATCTGTTATTACCTCCCTTTTGCAAGCTCCCCATTATTTAACCAATGTTGAAATGAGTGTGTAAAACATGCCTAAGGGGGCCATGTGGCAGAAACCTTCCCCACTTTCTTCAGGGTAGGACATTTCATCACATCCATGAACAGTCTAGACACAACTTCTAGGGGCCAGAGCTTGATATCAAATCCTGCTAAAATGAGATCTTCCTCACCCAACTCCACTGGTCTTATTTGGGATGGGCAGGGCTCTGATGAAACCCAAGCAGACTTTTGCTTTGTGGGGCTACAGACACTGGGAGGAAGGTGAGCTGCCATATATTATCTCAGCTCCCTCTGCACTGCCTGTGATATAGAGACCTCTTCTCTGACCTGGGGCCAGAGACACTATAGGGGTGGAAGCTGCAGCGTCCAAGCCACCGCTACTATAGAGACCTTTTGATCATTATGGTGGAGGGAGTTCCCTTTAGTCCCAAACCGTAGTTACCCATGCTCGGTCATCGGCGTGATGGTCGCAGCAACAAGACCTTGGAGCTTCTTCTTTGGGGAGGCCATCGAGCTGCTGAAATGTCTGAAAAACATACAATGTCCTTCCTGTCTTCAAGAAATCTCAATTAATGATAAAACTCTGGGGCAAAGTCCATTCCTACACAGTTCAGAACTGTGAAAAATGCTTACAAGTGTACAAACACAGAGCAAATGAGAGGAATGTAAAATGTGAGAGCTTTACACTATAAAGGAGGAAACTATATTTTAAAGACAGGAGAGATGGAGACAAGAGAGTAATGTTCTAGGAAAATACCATTGGAAAGGACTCCTGGCTTACCTATACAGATAACCAAGGCAGTCTGCAACCTCAGAGAGCAGGGATGAAAAACAGCAGAAGAAAGAATATGAACCTAATCCAGCCAAGTCAAATATATTACTCGAGTTGAAATATGATCAGGAGAAAAGGGACATTCTTATCTCTTTCCATAACTTCATATGTTGAGCAAGAATCTTCCCTAAGACCAGTATTTAAGCCTTAAAAGGTTTCAGTGTGAGCTACATAATTATCTTTAGATTTGTTTAACTATCCTTTCATATTCTAGTTTTGATCAGTTTTTCCCTATTTCCCTGGCGTTAGTAAATTACATCACAAATACTACATTCACCTCTTCCCCACTAGACCAAGCTCCCCCAGGACAGGAAATAGATATCATTTGTCTTTGTTTTCCCTGAACTTAGTGCTCTGTTGGACACCTTGTGTTCAATTAAAAAGTGATGGATATGTGAGCGATTGAATGAGGTGTCCAGATTATAGCTGGATGATGACTTCCACAGAGATCTCTGCTGAGACAACGAACCTAGCAAACACTCATTTGGGGTAAAAGGATCCCTCACCACCTGGCAGAGAATGTACCTGTTCATAACCAGCATAAAAAAGCCAAGAAGTTGCCCAAAACAGGCAATGAGAGGCATCAAGCATCCTGGTTAAAAGCCTAGATTCCACAGGAGGCTACCTGGTTCATCTCCCATCTCTGCCATTTAATTAGTTATAGAAGCACTATTAATTTTTTGAGCTGGAGGACATGAAAATTTGAAGCCACACATGCAAAGTCTAACAATTGAAGAAGAAAATAAAACATAATCAGTATTTGGTGACAATTATGAAATTAAAAGATGCTTACTCCTTGGAAGGAAAGTTATGACCAACCTAGATAGCATATTAAAAAGCAGAGACATTACTGTGCCAACAAAGGTCTGTCTAGTCAAAGTTATGGTTTTTCCAGTGGTCATGTATGGATGTGAGAGTTGGACTGTGAGGAAAGCTGAGCGCCGAAGAATTGATGCTTTTGAACTGTGGTGTTGGAGAAGACTCTTGAGAGTCCCTTGGACTGCAAGGAGGTCCAACCAGTCCATCCTAAAGGGGATCAGTCCTGGGTGTTCATTGGAAGGACTGATGCTGAAGCCGAAACTCCAATACTTTGGCCACCTCATGCGAAGAGTTGACTCATTGGAAAAGACCCTGATGCTGGGAGGGATTAGGGGCAGGAGGAGAAGGGAACGACAGAGGATGAGATGGCTGGATGGCATCACCAACTCAATGGACATGAGTTCGAGTAATCTCCGGGAGTTAGTGATGGACAGGGAGGCCTGGCGTGCTGCGATTCATGGGGTTGCAAAAGAGTCGGACACGATTGAGCAACTGAACTGAACTGAACTGATACAAGAGATGTTTGGCTTAGTGAAAATTTAGTGATGTCTATAATTAACAAGAGAGTATATTATAGTTCTGAGGTCACTTTTAAAAACCCAATGCCAGACTCCCTGGTGGCACAACGGGTAAGAATCCACCTGCCAACACAGAGGACACAGAGGATCCCTGGTCCGGGAAGATTCCACGTGCTGCAGAACAACTAAGCCTGTGCACATCCACTGAGCCTGTGCTCTAGAGCCCAAAGCTACAACTAGACCTGTGCTTGGCAACAAGAGAAGCCACTGCAATGAGAAGACTGCACACCCGCAAGGAGGAGTAGCCTCCCCTTGCTCACAACTAGAGAAAGTTCACACACAGCAACGAAGACCTAGCGCACCAAAAACCCCCAAAACACCAATGCCCACTGTGCTGAAATTTGACCCACATAATGTAATATTATGGACTATCCTACTGTGTTCGTTTTTCATAACTCTTAATCTCATCTCCCCAAATATGAGCATAAACTTCCAGAGTACAGAGATCACTTCTACTTTTTCTGTATCCCCTAAGATCCTGGCTGAAGTGAGCTCTTGAAGCTGGAAACAGAGCAGAACAAGGACAAAAACTTGAAAGGGTACAGGTAGCAAAACGTAGTGTTTTTGTGGCTGGCCAATGATGATACCTCCCCTTACAAATAGATACATCCCTGGTGAGCTCTGCTCCTGAAATTAAGCCCAAAGCCTTCAAGTAGTTTTGCTCTGTACTGAAGGGCAATAAAGGGGGACCTTACCAGATATAAAGGATACTAGGATTTCTCTGACTTTCCCTAGTTTGAAGATGACACTAAATCCTGTTGGAAGTTTTGAAAGAGAAATGTAATCACCTGGCCCATGGGGAAAATGCAAGGCCAGGAACACAGGACCCTGTCTACCAAGGGTCTGAGCACCAAATGAGGCAGACACTGTGTCCACTGCACACAGTCACCTGGTCCTCCTGCACGCATCTCAACTCAGGACAGCCTAAATCAAACCTGCCATCTGATCGTCTAATGTCTTCGTTTTCTCCTTACAGTAGGGGGGTTAGAGCTCTAGGTCGGGAGTCAGACTTCCTGCATCCACATCCTGGCTCCACCATTTACCAGCTGGGTGACCTCAGGACAGCTAGTTAATCTCTCTGTGCTTCAGGTTCCCCTTCTGTAAACAGGGATAACAGTGATCACTTCTCATAGGGGTGCTAAGAGAACGAAATGAATTGATTCTTGTAAAGTGATTAACAGTGCCAGGCTGCCATGCATGTAGCAAGTACAGGTTGAGCCCCCTCCATGAAGTCTTGTCTGCTGACTATAGGAGAAGCTAGGCAGCATTCCTTTATCAGCACTGTCTCCTGTCATCTCAGCTCCATCAGTACCACCTCCCAGCACTGGCTACGCTCTTCTATTCAGGGACTAAGTCATTTCCTTTCATCTGTTATCTTCTTCCCCTGCAATCCTTCCCGCTTCCCTTACTGTCCCTCTCATAACTTACACATCGTTAATTACCTCTTATCTAGACCAGTGGGCACAACTCCACATTAAAGGGACTCAAGAAGGTTCAAGAGATAAAAAGAGTTCAGAGAGCTAGGTTCCATATCAAGTCTCCTAGAGGCCGTACACTCTAGATTGCCATATTCTTGTGCTTTTAGCTGCATTTATTTCATATTTAGGGCAGTTACAAGGATATTCTTAGGATGGTCAAAAGCCTGAACTGGCAAGATAGAAAGACTTATCTACCTATGTCTCAAATTAAGTGCACTTAAATACAGCTTGCTTTGTTAAAAAATATGGGGCTTGGGATGAGAGTTGGGAATCACTGTCCTAACCCCAACTCTCTTCTTCAACATATGCAGGCTGCCAGACCAACCTAGTATCTCAGACATTTCTGATCTTGATTTTGCCCTGCTCAGAAAATACTAATTAACTTCTTCCTAGCTTCCACGGGACAAATACCCGATTTCCTGGCCTATGGTCTCTGTAGAGATTGCTCCACACCTGAAGCACACCAGTCCAACTGGTCCCTGGTGCTCTGTTGCAGCCTACCTTGTCCTGGCTCGCCTGTTCTACCACCCAGAATGGCAGTATCTCCCATTTCAACCCCTTCAGTATAACCAACTTTTGGAACTCACCTTAAATATGAGAGGACATTCTCTGATCCCCTAAATATAAATAATTTCTTACTCTTTAGAATTCCCGCAAACATTTGCTTTTCACTAAAAACTACATCAGAGATAGGTAGTTCTGGCTCTTCTTTTCCAGTGTAAGCCATCGGGGGCAAGAACGGTTCAAAAATTTATCTTTGTGCGGAACAATACACTAAATAAATGAGCAATTTGCTGACTTTGGAGACCGTGAAAATGATTCAGGAAGTGAAGTGAAAGTCGCTCAGTCTGTCTGACTCTTTGCTACCTCATGGACTATACAGCCCATGAAATTCTCCAGGCCAGAATACTGGAGTGGGTAGCCTTTCCCTTCTCCAGGGGACCTTCCCAACCCAGGGATCAAACCCAGGTCTCCAGCATTGCAGGTGGATTCTTCACCAGCTGAGTCACAGGGAAAATAAATGAGCAAAGTTTGCTGGTTTTGTAAACTGTGAAACTGCTTCAGGAAGAGATGGAGGTTAAAAAAAAAAAATCACAACCATGGTAACTGAGAATGATCCATATTTTGTAAATTGGAGTATTTAGAATGTCATTAGTTAATAACAGGCCTCACTTGGGGAGGGCCTATTACTCTCGAAATGTTAACACCTCTATCCACCGACAAGAAGAATCCTTAGTGCAAAGAATTCAAGCTGCCTAAGTCAAGCTCTCCTAAAAGGGCAAAGTTGAAAAAAAATCGCTGGGGGAGGACGAGGAGGATGCAGTTCTAGGCGTGGAGAATCACTCGAAAGATAGAAATACTTGGAAAGACACAAACAGAAATAGAGAACTATCACACAAACAAAAATGCAGAAACACAGCTTCCCATCAAATGAAGGGGCTATATCACACTTAATCCCTAAACTCTCTTCTCCCCAGTGGCTGACTTTGATCATTTTGAAAAAAAGATCCTTGAAGCCCGGCTCTGCGGTCTGGACAGAACCTAGCGGAGTGGGTCCTCTTCCCGTCTGTCCGTCCGTCTGTCCGGACACTAGCCCCGAGCCGGGAGGGTGTAGCGCTCACACTTCCCCAGGCTCCATTTCCCAGCTCCTCGGCCTTGACCTTTGCGTCCGGCCGTCACGGTCTCCCCCACCCCCGAGTCCGCTCCCCCACACCCCTCTGCGCTCATTCCCTGTCTGTCGGTCTCCATGCGTCCGTCCGTCTGTCCGTCCGTCCACGCCGCCCGGGCGCGCTCACCCAGCCGCCGCGAGTCTGCCTGCGCCGCTGCGCTGCGCTCCGGCTCCCAGGCGCGTTCTTTGTCGCGGCGGCCGCGCACCACGTGCCCGCCCCGCCCGGCCCGGGAGCTGCAGTTCCGCCGGCGCCGCCCGTAGCCCAAGGCCGGGCGCACAGGTGGAGTTCCCTCTTCCCCGGGTGTCCCCGCCAACGCCGGGGCCTGGCTGCCCACGGGCGCGCAGCTCCGGCTCCACCGCACTTGTGAGCATCGGAACTTGCACCTGGGTTCTCCGAACACGCGCTCGCTCATCCCGCATCTCCCCTCAGCTGCAGCCACACCTATCTTTTCTTTTTCTTCTGCTGGGCCAGTCCTTCCCCTCCTGGGCTCCTTTCCGTGTTAACCTGCCTTCTGCCCGAGGCCTTGCCACAACGGGTATTTTGTGGTTCTGGATTTGGAAATTCCGACTGCTGTTTCTAGAAGCTGAGAACACCGCCTGCCCCTTGGGGATTCCGTGCTCTTCCAGCTCCTGCTGCTGCCCCAACCCCGCGGGTTCTCCTGTTAGAAAGACTTACACCTAGAGATTGTTGTCATACTGAGTGATGTGAGTCAGAAACACAAATGTCATATGATGTTGCGTATGAAGAAAGTGAGGTCGTGTCCGACTCTTTGCCCTCCTGTAGCCTACCAGACTCCTCCCTCCATGGGATTCTCCAGGCAAGAACACTGGATTGGGGTGCCATTTCCTTCTCCAGGGGATCTTCCCAACCCAGGGATCAAACCCAGGTCTCCCGAATTGCAGGCAGACGCTTTAACCTCTAAGCCACCAGGCTAAAGCGTTGTGTATAAGTGGAATCTAGAAAAAATGGTAAAATGAACTAATTTATGAAACAGAGATAGAGTCAGGTATAGAACACAAACTTGCCGGTTACCAGCAGGGACAGGGGGGAGTGGTAAAATGGGAGATTGGGATTGACACATACTACTATATATAAAGTAAATAACTAATAAGGAGCTACTGTATAATACAGGGAGCTCTATTCGGTTCTCTGTAATGACCTAAATGGGAAAGGGATCTTAAAAAAAAAAATGATATATGTACAGGTATAACTGATTCACTGAAACTAATGCAATGTTGTGAATCACTATATTCCAGTTTTAAAAAAGAGATGAACGGATATTAAAAGCGGATTTGTTACTAATGCAACAGCTTTTCTGGCTTATTCTGGAGAACAATTGAAAGAATTTTGAAAGGAAAAAGTATTTTTAACCAAAATATCTCCACTTGTAGACATGTCAAGAGTTTATTTTCTAATATCAAGTGCTGTGTTAATAAATCAGAAACACAACCATAAACAAATCCCTCAGCTTTCTCTTGCTGATGTGAATTAACCTCAGTTTTCCATAAACGACAACAGGCAATGCTTATTTCATTTAGAAAAAATGAATTTCCTGAAGTGCTCTCTAGTTTGCAAAATGCTTTTAAATCATTAGGATGGGTCTTTCATTGCACGTTGCACCAGAAATTAATTCATTAATGAATTCATAAAACAATCCTATATGATGGGTACCATTTTTTAAAAAGTCATACTTTACAGATGAGGATGCATCCTCCCATTTTATAGATCAGGAACAAGAGTTTAAAAAGCTTAAGTGATTTGCCAAAGGCTATACAACCAGCCAAAGGCTATAGACTTCCCTGTAGCTCAAGTGGTAAAGAAGCTGCCTGTGAGGCCGGAGACCAGGGTTCAGTCCCTGGGTTGGGAAGTTCCTCTGGAGAAGGGAATGGCAACCCACTCCAGTATTCTTTCCTGGAAAATTCCGTGGACAGAGAAGCCTGGCGGGCTACAGTCTGTGGGGTCGCACAGAGTCAGACACGACTGAGTGACTAACACACATAGAACCAGTGAGCAGTTGAGTTGCGATTTGATCTCAAGTCATGTGGGAGCTGATCTACTAACTGCAAGTCTGTGTTATCCTGCAAAAAAGGAAGGAAGGAAGAGTCCTAGTTACATCTGTTTGATTCATTATGTTAAAAAGAATATTATATCCCAGTGGGACAACGTTAGTATTTTTTTTCAAGGTCACACTTGAAGAAATTTTTAAAAATTTTATTTCTTTTTATTTTTGGCTGTCTGGGTCTTCGTTGCTGCTTGGGCTTTTCTCTAGTGGCACAACTCTAGTGGTGAGTGGGCTGCTCATTGCGGTGGTTTCTCTTGTTGCGGAGCGTGGGCTTTAGGTGTACGGGCTTCAGTAGTTATAGCTCCTAGGCTCTAGAGCACAGGCTCAGTAGTTGTGGCTCTCGGGCTTGGTTGTTCCTCACATGTGGGATCTTCCCAGTCCAGGCATCAAATCCATGTCTCCTGCGTTGGAAGGCAGATTCTTCACCACTGAGCCACCAAGGAAGCCCTCAAAGTCACACTTTAATATATGAAAAATTAAGTACCCAAAAGATGTAAATCAGTAGGAGTAATATTGCCAGCCAATAAGCCAATATTCTGAATCTATTTGATATGACTATTTTACAGATAGCTATATTTATTGGAGAAGAAAATGGCAACTCAATCCAGTATTCTTGCCTGGGGAATACCATGGACAAAAGAGCCTGGAGGGCTACAATCCATAGGGTCACAGAGAGTCGGACACAACTGGGGTGACTTAGCATATGTTTATTTATATAAATATATAAATGTTTATATAAATTTGGTGCACGCATGCTAAGTCACTTATGTGCTAAGTCACCCCACTTGTGTCTGACTCTGTGTGACCCTGTAGACTGCAGCCTGCCAGGCTCCTCTGTCCATGGGATTTCCCAGGCAAGAATACTGGAGCGGGTTGCTGTGCCCTCCTCCAGGGGATCCTCTCAACCCAGGGATCGAACCCACATCTCTTAGGTCTCCTGCATTGGCAGATGGGTTCTTTACCACTAGGGCCACCTGGCAATTCCTTATTATAATGTGTTAGGGTTTGCTAAGAAGCAGATGCTAACGTGGAATTTGATGTGCAGATTTTCAGAGAGAGATAGCAAGGGAAGGCAGGGAGAGCCTTTAGGTTGTCATGGAGCTCTGATACCTCTGGAAGGAGAAGGAAAGAAAGAGGGTTGGATAGGAAGAGTCTCATTAGAATGAGGGAGAGGTGTGCATATCCCAGTATCCACTAATTGCTCTGAAGAAACAGCCTCAACTATGAATTGTGAGAAAGCCATTTATTAAAATACATATATACATAGACCTGTGTAAAGATACTAGGAAGCACTGAGGGGAGACTCCATGTGGACTGGTTGAGTATGTGTGTGTGTGTTTGTAAATGTGTGTATGATGAGGTGAGAGAGTCTCAGGGAGGTCTCCCTAGGGGAAAGTGATACCTAAGTTCAGTCTTAGACACTTGAGTAGGCCTTAGAAGAAGGGAGAGGCAAAAAAAAAGCCGCGCTGCAGGCCTCAAGTCCTCTGACATTTTTCTTTTTTAAAAACTTTTTTATTTTGTATTGGGGTATAGACAGTTAACAGTGTTGTGACGGTTTCAGGTGAGCAGCAGAGGGACTCAGCCATACATATGCATGTATCCATTCTCCCCCAACCCCCCTTCCATCCAGGCTGCCACATGACATTGGGCAGAGTTGCCTGTATTATACAGTAGGTCCTTGTTGGTTATCCATTTTAAATACGGCAGTGTGTACATGTCCGCCCCAAACTCCCTATCACTCCCCACCCTGACGCTTTTCTGATGAGTGTCAAGGATTCTGTGACATTTCGTCTCTTATATCCAGTGTTATTTAATCACCTTCGTTAACTTTTTTATATGCTTGTATTTTCTGCCCTGTAGCACCGCTGTGAGGTGCTCCAAGCAGGCACCGAGGACCATTTCTTTGTTTTTCATGCGATGCAGAGAGCACAGTGTCTGTCCATCTGGAGGCCAGAAGGGTGGGGCTTGCAGGCACTGACTCCCTTCAACCCTTCTTTGTTTTTTAAAAATATATTGGAGTTCTGCATCGTATATTGTTCACTATAACTCAGGTTTGAAACTCGGTGATTCAGAGAAAAGAGCTCGGGACTCTGGAGCACTGTAATTGATCAGAACGGCCACAGGCTCCATCCTTGGAGCAGGATGTGGAATCATATCACAAGCTCCTGAGCTGACTGAGTAAAGGGCGATTTCCCCAAAAGGTTGCCCTTTTCTTCTTGTGAGGTTGCTGAAAGGTGCTAGTGCCAATTTCAACATATTTGTGCCAGGAGGGGTTTGATTGATTTGCTAGAATGGTTCACAGAACTCAGTTCAGTTCAGTCGCTCAGTCGTGTCGGACTCTTTGCGACCCCATGAATCGCAGCACGCCAGGCCTCCCTGTCCATCACCAACTCCCGGAGTTTACTAGAAACATACAACTCAGGCACAGCCAGATGGAAGAGATGTTTACGGCAAGGCATGGAAAGAGGGTAAGGAGACTTTTTCATGCCCTCACCAAGCTGACCACTCTCCAAGTAAAGTGGAGTGGGGCCTTGTGGGGCCCCGGGGCATGGAGGCTTCTTTTTTGTCCCCCATTTCTCAAAAGAAATTGGGCTTCCCTGGTGGCTCAGATGGCAAACAATCCGCCTGCACTGTGGGAGACCTGGGTTCGATCCCTGGGTTAGGAAGAGTTCACTGGAGGAGGGCATGGCAACCCACTCCAATATTCTTGCCTGGAGAATCCCATGGACAGAGGAGCCTGGCAGGCTGCAGTCCACGGGGTCGAAAAGAGTCGGACATGACTGAGTGACTAAGCACAGAGCGCAAGACTCCAGCCTCCATGACCTTCCTCGAGTTCCAAAGGGCAGATGAACAGTTGCTAAACAAGGGAGAAGCAGCCAAAGAATCACCTGAGGCAAGATTAATGAGAAGTTTGTGAAGATTAGGAGACCCATCCCCTGATGCCCTGCACACACCCTCAGCTTGTCAGAGACCTCGGCCTTGGGAGTTACGAGGCTCCAAGTCAGATCCTCCTGGGTAGGGACACTCAGTTTTGCAAGGCAGGATCCCACTGTGTCCTCCTTTGCCTGGCAAAGTAATAAGGCTATTCTTTTCTACCCCTTCAGATTCTGTCTTCTCGTTTCTATTCAGTACTGATGAACAGAGGCCAGTTCAGTTCAGTTCAATTGGCCAGTCGTGTCTGACTCTTTGCAACCCCAAAGACTGCAGCACCCCAGGCTTCCCTGTTCATCACCACCTCCCAGAGCTTGCTCAGACTCATGTCTATCAAGTCGGTGATGCCATCCAACCATCTCATCCTCTGTCGTCCCCTTCTCCTCCTGCCTTCAGTCTTTCCCAGCATCAGGGTCTTTTCCAATGAGTCAGTTCTTCACATCAGGTGGCCAAAGTATTGGGGTTTCAACTTCAGCATCAGTCCTTCCAATGAATATCCTGGACTGGTTTCCTTTAGGATTGACTGGATGTAGTCCAAGAGACTCTCAAGAGTCATCTCTAACACCACAGTTCAAAAGCATCAATTCTTCAGCACTCAGCTTTTTTTATAGTCCAACTCTCACATTCATACTTGACCACTAGAAAGCCATAGCCTTGACTAGATGAACCTTTGTTGGCAAAGTAATGTCTTTGCTTTTTAATATGCTGTCTAGGTTGGCCATAGCTTTTCTTCCAAAGAGCAAGCGTCTTTTAATTTCATGACTGTAGTCACTATCTGCAATGATTGGCTCTTATCACTTAGGAAATTCCAAAGATGTTAGGCCCTCCATGCCAGGAACTGAATGAAGACCAAATATGTATTTCTTACTATAGATCAAAATATCACAGTTGCCTTATTAGAAAAGAAGAAATGGATTTCAGACAGCTAACATGCTTTCTGAATGTGCTACATTAGGGCGCATCCAGGAAGGAAAGAGTGTAAGTTGTATCGTAAAGTGTTGCTATCCACTGTGGACCAGAAATAGATGTATCCTTAGGTGAGCCAGAGCTGTTTCCATTCAGAGGAAAGAATTTATAGCCAGCTTACAGTTATGAAAATTCTCTTGGAAGTTCTGGCCATTCAGGTATGTCAGAGGGCCTGGTTGAAAAGCTGGAGTTCATTTGGGTGGTGGTTGGTGATATAGTCACCGAGTTCATTTGGCATTTTTTCAAATGCTTGTTCTTCATCGATTGAAATGATCATATGGTTTTTATCCTTCATTTTATTTAGTTTTTATTAATTAATTTATTTTTGGCTGTGTTGGGTCTTTGTTGCTGCGTGGGGGCTTTCTCTAGTTGCGGCGAGTGGAGGTTACTTGCTAGTTGTGGTGCTTGGGCTCATTGCAGTGGCTTCTCTTGTTTTGGAACGTGTGCTCTAGGGCGCATGGGCCTTGGTAGTTGTGGCACATGGGCTAAGTTGCTCCTCAACTTGTGGAATCCTCCCAGAGCAGGGATTGAGCCCATGTCCCCTGCATTGGCGGGCAGATTCTTAACCACTGGATCACCAGGGAAGTCCCTCCTTCATTTTATTAATGTAGTGTATCACATTGATTTGTGGATGTTGAACCATCTTGTGTACCTAGAATGACTCCCACTTGATCATAGTGTATGATTCTTTTGATATTTTGTCAAATTTTGTTTGCTAATATTTTGTTGAGGGACCTTTGTGGTTAAGAGGGATGGTGTCAGCACAGAAGATGTGAAACTAGGGAGCCCGATGGACACAGGAACTGGACAAAAAGAGTAATGCCCTTCTGAGAGCAGGGAGGGGATTATTCCTGGTGTGTATTAAACTCAGGGAACATTGCATTGTTGCTGACTTGGACATTCTCTGTTCTGCCTTTAGCCTGATGCAACCAGTGGGTTGCACACATGTTTTGTCACCACCTAATAAGAGGAAAACTCTTTGAAAATTTGGGCCTTGTTTGACTGCTAGCAAGGGAGACTTATGAACATGCCATAGGTTGAAAACAGAAGAGAAATACAATAATATTAATTTTACTTGGTTGGGCTTCTTTGATAATCTTCAAATAATTACAAAGGCAAGACTCCCTTTTGAAAGATGTTCAGCCTGCATTGCTGTTGTCTACATGGTCATTGCATATGTCTGTACTCAGTCATGTCCAACTCTGTGGGACCTCATGGACTATAGCCCACCAGGCTTCTCTGTCCCTGGGATTCTCCAGGCAAGCATACTGGAGCGGGCTGCCATTCCCTACTCCAACGAATCTTCCTGACCCAGGGATCCAACCTTGGGATCTTATGTGTCTCTTCTGTCTCTTGCATTGGCAGGTGGATTCTTTACCACTGTGCCACCTGATCATTAGGTCTTTGAGAAGCACACAAGTGAGTCCATTCTCCTTGTGACAATAGTCTTTAACATCCCCCAGGGATCTCAAAGAGAAATAAGCGTGTCTTCCAAAACATCCCTAAACTCAGTAACTGCTTAAATATTGTGTTGGTCAAAAAGTTCTTTTGAGTTTACCCAATATTATGTGTAAAGTAAAAATTCACCACTAGGTGACAGTCTATCAGCGGAAATTACTTTTTTGATGACTCCTTTCTGGACTGAAAGTTTCTGGGACTATCAGTAAACAATAAAAATATTAGCTAATCCTTTCCTTCTCCCATTTCCTCATCCTCCTTGCCCCTTAATCTATGCAGATGACATCTTTAATTTTAAATCTTCTTTAATCCTTGCCTCTTAATATTAAAAAAAAGATGTACAGAAACATAAAAGCTAGACATGAAAAATTATGTCCCCCCTCCCCCCGCAAAAAAAAAAAAATCTTTTGTGCTTTAATGATAAAGGTGACTATAAGAAAAGGTATATTCAGTGGTCTTGATTTTTTGATATGTAAGGATAATTAAAAATGTGGTTCAAGTTTAGTTTGTAAGTATTTTCTCCCTCACGAATAAAAAAAACCCTATGCTTCTTTTCACATTTGAGGTGAAGATGGAGCAGTTAAGGAGAAATATATTTTGACTCTTTTATGAGGAAATTTTATTATGTGTCCCTTTTGAAAGAAAGGAAATTCATTGGAAGGAATTCATTGAGGGAAGTGTGATTTGAAGTTTAATATATTTTTAGCCAAGACTGGTTTGATTCTGGGTAAGGCTTGAATTTCGGTGCTAATAGTTCAACCTCTGGAAAGCTTAGGTCCCCTCTGTCAGCTGGTAGCAGGAGCAGGAGTCCATATGGTCCCTGGAGGGAGACTCAGGGAGGTTTTGCTGGCCCTGTCCCTCCTCCTTCTCTCTACCCAAGCCGTAAGGGCATCATCTTCCTAGGCCAGCACTCTCAGATTCCAGCCTTCAGTGGTATTTCCACTGTATCCATTGGCCAAGTTCTGGGTCTACTGGGAAGCTCCCATAAGTTATTCCAGAATCTCACTCTTTATTCCTGTGCCCCATTCCTCAGGTCAGTTTAGCTTAGTTATAGCTAAATTATGTTAGCTCTGAAAGAAATACGTGCAGTCTACATTTGTAAAGGTGGGCCAAGCAGGTAAAAAACATGCAAAACACAGAACAGTGTTCAATTCTTCCATCTGTATTAAAAGAAGTAAAGATGTATGTGCGGATATGCCTATATATGCGAATAGGTTATCTGGAAGGATAACAGCGATGTTCAGAATATTTAACTGGTTCGGCATTGACAAACAGGATGGCTGCTGGCCTTCAAGTTGGAAGGATGCTGGAGACGCCCTAGAATCTAAGCTTTAACCATTAATGATTGATTGAAATTCTGGGCAGGCAGCACTTTATGGGCTTGAAGCAGTGGCTACTTATCAACCTGAAAGGAAATATTTAAGAATTTTAGCAACTCTCTGGTTGTTTTATACTAGTGTATGCCAGTGGTATCAGTCATTTCTCCTGGCAACAGGGATTGAGGAAGGGAGGGACTTATTTTTCAACATGCCTTTTAGTGCTGTTTGAAGTTTTTGTTTCTTTTTTCCATTGAACCATGTACTTGTGGATAGAATTTCATTTTGTTTAGTTCAAGAGAGAAGTCCTTTTTCAAATTTGGTTCTGAACGTTCCCGTCTGGTCATCTGACTTCCAGTCTGTGTACAGCTTCGGGGCCGTCTTCTTTAGTTCCATCTTCCTGGAAGCGCCTCCACGCAGAGCTTTGCATCAGCCCCTCTCCTCATCTGGCTGAACTCCTGCTCACCGTCACCCAGTCCCCCCCCCCACCCCCCCGAAGTTGTGTCTGAATCTCCTCTTGTTACTAATCTTGGACTTCCTATAGGTCTACCTGTCAGAGTCATTACTAACTAGTGTAGGTTCCACTCTGCTTAACCTTGTGGCCAGAAAATAAGGGCTTTTATTGGTGCTCACATAACTTTTGTGCAGAAGGGGACAAAATAGGATGAGATAGCTGGATGACATCACTGACATGATGGACATGAGTTTGAGTAGGCTCCCAGAGTTGGTGATGGACAGGGAAGCCTGGCGTGCTGCAGTCCATGGGGTCGCAAAGAGTCGGACACGACTGAGCGACTGAACTGAACCGAACCTTTGTTTCCTGAATTTTACCTATGCATCAGCACTGCTGGTAATGGTTCTTGTCTTAGTGGTGAGAACTCCCATTGCATCGGCTGTGCCTGCACCCGCCTGCGGAGTGGGCAGCCCTCGCTCCACGTCTCCCTCGGTGTTCCTGGAAGGCATGTGGTGCCTCTGATGTGTTCCCTCCAATCTTCTCCTGTTAGTCTTCCAGGTCCTTGTTGGTGTCCTCTGCCATGAGGCCACTGGGGGGCAGTGTCTCCTCTCAGCCACTGTCAGAGCTGCTCTCAGCCAGAGCTGCTCTCTCGGTGCCTAAAGACACAGAGAAAAGCCCCTTCTTCTCTGCCACAGTTTTTCACCCTTGTCTCAAAGTGACATGACTTGTATCCAGCAGCTCACTGAGCCCTACCCTCTCTGCCTGCAGGCTTTCTGTCCACAGGCTCAGAAATGAGTCTGTAGAGTTTAGGCAGGGAGCCAAAGTCAGAGAGAAGACATTTTTTCTTTCCCATGCCCCATTCTGCACCCCAGGACTGTTCCTTCCTGTCGTTCCTCCATCCCAAACATCTTCAAGCCGTCCCTTCCCTTCAGTCTAATCAGCTCCTAACCAGGCCAACCGCTCCCTTAGATTTATCAGACAAAGTTGACTCTTGGTGGCGGGCAACACTGGCCTCAGCCTGACAGCCTGGCCACACACTTTCTATTCACGCTTATCTCCCTGTGTGGTAGTTATCTTTCAGGCTTTCTGCTTCCCCCATCAAACTGTGGGTTCCCACAGTGGGAGTCCCCAGCTCTGGGTGGTAGAGTGGTAGTCACCTTTGTCTCTCCAGCCCCCAGGCCCTGCCCGTTACATGGCAGACCTTGATGAATCCTTTTGAGAGAATAATCGAATAGTTGTTTAGCACAGGTACGCAAAAGGAAACTTCATCTTTCCCCAAGGGATACTCAGGCAACCCACGAAGAGGGAGGAGAACTCTTCCTAAAGGGTGTCCTCTACACAGAGAACAGACCTGTGGACCCAGTGGGGCCAGGAGAAGGTGGGACGAACTGAGAGCAGCGTTGAAACAGACATTACCTCGTGTGAAATAGAGAGCGGCTGGGAAGTTGCTCTGTAACACGGGGATCTCAGCCCAGCGCTCTGTGACAACCCCTGGGGTTCTCAGGTAGAGAAGATCCAGGGTTAGAGCAGCACTTTGGGGGAGGCTTAAACTGATCTTGTTTTAAGAAAATAACACATCACAACTATGTGACTAGTTGCATTGTATCGTGTACCTGCTGATCCAGAAAACAAAGACAAAAACAGAAATGGATACAGTATGGCAAAACATATTGATCAAAAGGGGGAAAAGCAAATGACACACAGGGACAGAACATTTTATTTGTATCATCCCTAGTTCAGAGAAATAAGGTTAACTCAGGGCTCCATTCACCTACTTGTTTATAGCAGAGGCGAAAGTGACAGACTGAGGAATGGATTTGTTAGTGACGTGTATCCGGTGTTTCTTCACTTATTATTTAGTTGAATAAGTCTGAAGTCATGTGATAGACCATTAAGCGTAAACAATTCCTCAACCAAGAAAGATAAAGAAATTGTGTAACTACCTGACTTTGTTCTCTAAGAACCAAACCCATGAATCACTGCTGAAGCAGATACTCTTTAACTAGTGTATGAGACAAACAGAGGTGTTTGTTATACTTATCATGATAATAATATTTCTTAACACTTCCTGTGAGGCATGGCACTTGCATAAATTGGAAAAAATAAGAATATTCCAACAAGCTTATGGACAGTAGTAATATTGCAAGTAATTACAGTCACTGAAGTAACTTCAGAGATGAGAGTTTAGTTTCAGAGAGAAAAGTTTATTTAACTATTTGTTAACGATCCTATAACTGGTAAGAATTCTAATTTCAAAGCACGACCTCTCCTCTATGTGGTGATGCCTGTCCCATGGGAGGATGTTATCAGGTAAAATCTTTGGATGAAAAACATCATGTAATCTAAAAAATGGTATTATCTGGTGACATGTTTTGGTCTCCCTTTTCTACATACATGGAAAACCTAGGTAGAGAGAAATAAAATGACTTGCTTGGTGATGAGGCAGGTTGAACTGAAGGATGGTGGCTGGAATGACCATGGTGCCATGTTCTGTAACTCAGCACCTTCTCTGTTTTCTCCTCCAGGGTCTAGATAGCTCAGATGCTGGCTTTAAGCCCATCAGAAAATCAGTCTCCCAACCGCCCCCCCCCCCCCACCCCCAACCAATAAACCAGCCAGCATTTGTCAAAGGCCCACTGTGTTGTTCCTGGAACAGTGTTAGGGGCCGTGGGAAACCCCAAAGCAAGACCAGACAGGGTCCCTGCCACGGTGGTACTCGTAATCTATGTGGAAAGACAAGACAAAAATACATGACAGAATTACAGAATCTGACAGAATGTAATAGAGTGCTAAATTGTGTGGTGGAGGCAATTAGAGAACAAGACAGTATATAATAAAGTGCTAATTGTGTGGTACAGACAATAAGTATAATAGGAGTTCAGTGAAGGGATGGATGAGTGTGGGCTGTAGTCTTCAGGGAGGCTTCTCATCATGTCAGGCTGCCGTGTTCACCCAGTGCATGACGGGAAGCTGAATGTGAAACAGGAGACGGAACAGAGCCGAATATCTCTGCTGTTCCACGGCCCCTCCCCTCGGCTGGGTGAGGACAAAGAGAAGGGGTTCTTTGACAGGTGGCGTTCTCCATTTAAAAATATTCAAATAGAGAAATGCCTTCTTTTCTTTAGTAATTGTGTTACAGAAGATTTCCTCAGAAACATAAAGTCATATTTTTACTTTTTTTGGCTGCACCCCGAGGCATGTGGGATCTTAGTTTCCTGATCAGGGATCCAACCTACACCCCCTTCATTGGAAGCATGGAATCTTAAGCACTGGACCACCAAGGAAGTCCCTGTGTTTTATTTTTTAATGGTCTTTGCTGCTGTGATAGGGTTTTTTTTTTTTTTTAATTTACTTTTTAGCCCCACTGCATAGCATGTGAGAAATTAGTTCCCTGACCAGAGATCAAACCTGTGCCTCCTGCATTGGAAGCATGGATTCTTATTAACTGGACCACCAAGTGAAACTCCCTCAGTCGTGTCCTACTCTTCGCAACCCCGTGGACTGTAGCCTGCCAGGTTTCTCTGTCCATGGGATTCTCCAGCCCAGAATACTGGAGTGGGGAGCCATTCCCTTCTCCAGGGGATCTTCCCAACCCAGGGATCGAACCCAGGTCTCCTGCACTGCAGGTGGCTTCTTTACCGTCTGAGCCGCCGGGGAAGCCCTAGACCACCAAGGAGGTTCCTAAAGCCTTATTTTAAATTGAATAACGTTTTACATGTACTAGGACATTCAGTGTTTAAAGAACTGTGTTGTAAGTCCTTTTCATTAATAAAGAGTACTTTTGCATAATAGATAATTTTCCTAGTTTATACAAGATTCCTTAAAGCAAGCAAATAGATGCTCTTGAATGCTGGTGGGACTGACAAACCTGTTGCAAGGTAATTTGGCAATGTGTCCCTCAAATCTTGAAAATGCGCTTAGTCATCAGCTTATCAATGTCACTTCCGGGAATTTATTCTAAGGAAATAATCATGACTGACTGCAAGGATAACTTTTCTACAAGAATAAGTGTTACAGAGTTGAGAGAAACTGGGGACAACCTAAATGTCCTCAAATAAAGGACTAATGAAATAACACACATTTAGAAAATGGCATGTGTAATTACTAAAATGCTGTAGAAAAATACTTAATATGGTGGAAAATATTGACAATAGGTAGCTAAGTGGAAAAAAGCAATTTCTACATCTTCTAGAGTAGCATTTCATTTTTGTTAAAAATGCTTTGTGTAGAAAAATTTACCAGAGTGGTGGAGATATATGAAATTTCCACTTCTTTAAGCTTTTGTGTAATTTCCAAATGTTGCCCAAGCTACATGGTTTGCTCTGTAGTAAAATATGTATTAAAATCCTATTTTTTGGATTTGATTTAGTTTGAGAGTTTGAATTTGGACTGTTATCCTGTGAGTTTTTTTTAGCATGGGGTAGACCTGTCCTACAGGAATTCTACAGACCTAGCGGCTGGAGGTGGAGGTGGAGGTTGCTGGAACTGAAGAACTCATGCAACAGAGGAGTTCTGGGCTTAGAGACACACATCAAAAGCACTATTCCATTTTCCTTTGAGTTATAAATAATTTCTGTTTAGCAGAATATGTACCTTATTTCTTGAGCTCATATCAAGTGGATGTTTTGGAGGTGTGCACATTTTTTAAGGCCCATACAGCATGAATTTTTAACAGAAAAACCTTAACACGGGCAGAAAGCCTAGGACATGAATCAATTTTTAAGGTGTCTGAAATACTTAAAAAAAAAAAAAAAAAAAAAAAAAGAAGAACAAAACAAAACACACCAAAGCAGAATTTGAGAAGTTGTGTTGTATTTTAAATGTTTATCTTGAACAGATGAATACCCTGAACACAGGGTACAAGAACAGAAAGTAAAATTTCATTTGGAGATAGGTCAAAGGCCTGAATTTGAGAATTTTGGTGAATATAAGGTCGAAGACAAATTAGGCCCTGCCTTGAAACCACATGGAGGATGTGGAATTGCTGGAAAAAAGGCCAGAATATTGGAGTATTCTGGAAAGGAGTTTGGAATTTTTGGTCCACGGGATTTTCCATGTCTAAAGTCAAAACAAAATGCTCTTTTTCAATTCCGAGAACTTGATTTAGAGCTGTTTTGAAAGGGGCCTTTCTCCAAAACATTTCAATACAAAAGTACTTTATTTTCTCATCCTATGACTCGGTGTCTTACATTTTTTAGGTTTTGACTAATTTAAGGTCTTAAAATATACTTGTTTGAACCCCGTTTAGTTAATAATTTTCTATTTTTACCTCACCATCTAGTGTCTCATCTTCAGTTGGCCCAGTGAAAATAAAACCCAGCAAAGTCAAAATTTTGCTTCCTCTTCTGTGTTCCCCAAATATAGAAGAAATCTTTGGAGACCCAGGTTTGGGGAAAGAAGTGAAACCTTAGCTAAAACAGGGACATGTTTGCCTCCTTTTTTTTTTTTTTTTTTCATTTATTTTTATTAGTTGGAGGCTAATTACTTTACAGTATTGTAGTGGTTTTTGTCATACATTGACATGAATCAGCCATGGATTTACATGTGTTCCCCATCCCGATCCCCCTTCCCACCTCCCTCTCTACCCAATCCCTCTGGGTCCTCCCAGTGCACCAGGCCCGAGCACTTGTCTCATGCATCCAACCTGGGCTGGTGATCTGTTTCACCCTTGATAATATACATGTTTTGATGCTGTTCTCTCGAAACGTCCCACCCTCGCCTTCTCCCACAGAGTCCAAAACTCTGTTCTTTACATCTGTGTCTCTTTTTCTGTTTTGCATATAGAGTTATCATTACCATCTTTCTAAATTCCATATATATGTGTTAGTATACTGTAATGGTCTTTATCTTTCTGGCTTACTTCACTCTGTATAATGGGCTCCAGTTTCATCCATCTCATTAGAACTGATTCAAATGAATTCTTTTTAATGGCTGAGTAATATTCCATGGTGTGTATGTACCACAGCTTCCTTATCCATTCGTCTGCTGATGGGCATCTGGGTTGCTTCCATGGCCTAGCTATTGTAAACAGTGCTGCGATGAACATTGGGGTGCACGTGTCTCTTTCAGATCTGGTTTCCTCGGTGTGTATGCCCAGAAGTGGGATTACTGGGTCATGTGGCAGTTCTATTTCCACTTTTTTAAGAAATCTCCCTTTTGAAGAGTGCATCCTGGAGGAATAATTCCTTTTGCTGAGATGGGCAGCATCCCTGGGGTACAAGTGAGGGCTTGTTCCTGCACATTCCCTTGTCTTCCTGTTAATTCGGGTGAATCAACCCTCTGTGCTCCAGGTTTTCAATTGGATGGTATCGCGCAGTGCTCTGCTGGAGGTTGAGAGGCATATAGCAAGTAATTAAAGCATTTCTGACAATGGCCGATAGCTGACATGGACAAGCCTCTCCCCCTACCTATATGTAGAGGTCTGGATAAAACATGTCAGCAGTTAAAAATGTGTATAACCAGTATTGAAAAAGTAAGTGAAACAGTCTAGTTTTCCTTATGAAAAAGGAACTCAATGTGTTAACTGTAGCTAATATTGCTGGATCTGCACGTGTGTCCTAGAATCTGGGGGCTGGGATGCTGAGACCCATGTAGAGACCGGATATGTGGCCTCAGGCCAGTTTTAGGCAGGGTGACTAAGCTTGTCAGGGTTAGCAAACTAAAATACAGAATACTCAGTTACAGTCGAGTTCTGCATAAACAATGAATATATATATATATATATATATATATATATATAGGTGTAAGTATGTCCTAAGAGTTGAATAGTGCATACTTAAAGTGAAAAATGTTTATTTGAAATTCAGATTTAACAGAGTGTCCTGCCAAGAGATTGTCATACCACTTGAGTGAAGTAAGTCCGACAAAGAACATCAAATATCATATGATATCACTTACATGCGGAATCTAAAAAGAATGGTACAAATGAACTTACTTTCAAAACAGAAACAGATTCACAGAGAATGAACTTTTGGTTACCAGAGGGGAGGGGTTGGGGGCTAGGGACAGTTAGGGAGTTTGGAATTGACGTACACACTGCTATATTTAAAATGGATAACCAGCAAGGACCTACTGTGTAGCACAGGGAACTCTGCTCAATGTTATGCAACTAACTAGATGGAAAAATACTTTTAAAAAGAACAGATACATGTATATGTGTATACACACACACACATACATATATAAAAGAGTCACTTTTACTTTGTTGTACACCTGAGACTAACACAACTTTGTTACTCACCTGTATCCCAGCATGACATAAAGAGGTTTTAAAAAAGATACCTTAACACTGAGGTAGAAAACCACTTCTCTCCCATGTGAGATGTCAAAGGCTGCTAGAGTGGCTCTGTTATTTTCAATTTGTGGCTTCTATTTCAGGATCCTGTATGGCTTCTTTAGTTCTGGCCTTCTGGTCTGCATCCTAGGCAGGGGTGGTGGCAGGGAGATTACAGGGAAGAGAAAAGGGGCATGGATGCCCATTTCCCTAAAAGCACTATCCAGAAGATACAACCATCACTTCTCATATCAGAAAACCATTAGGGAGGCAGGGAGAGGTTCTCCATCCTTTTTTTTTCTTGATGAAAAATAATGTTCAACCAAGAAATCAATGTGTGCTTAATCCCTCAGTTGTGTCTGGCTCTTTGCAACCCCATGGACTGAAGCCCACCAGGCTCCTCTGTTCGTGGAATTCTCCAGGCAAGAATACTGCCCTGGGTAGCCATTCCCTTCTACAGGGGATCTTCCCAACCCAGGGATTGAACCTGGGTCACCTGCATTGCAGGCAGCTTCTTTGCCCTCTGAGCCACCATGGAAGCCCAGAAATCTATATTCAACTGAATTATCATTCAAGAATGAGAGGGAAATAAAAGTATTTGATGATAAATAATTTAAAAAATAGACTTTTATGGACAGAACTACCAAAGCATGTACTTTGGTAAGATAGGCATTGGATATAGAAGGGAAATGAGAGATGCAAGAAACAATGGAAAGCCTCCCTGTATAAATCTTGAATTCAACTGCACTTAAAATTGCTTCTCAAGAGACTTCGCTGGTGGTACAGTGAATAAGAATCCACCTTCCAATGCCGGGGACACAGGTTCAATCTGTGGTCCGGGAAGATCCCACATGCCACGGGCAACCAGAGCCTGACAGCTACAACTACTGGACCCACGTGAGCTGCAACTACTGAAGCCTGTGTGCCTAGAGCCTGTGCTCCGCAACAAGAGAAGCCGCTGCAATGAGAAGCCTGTGCACTGCAATGAAGAGCAACCCCTGCTCGCTGCAACTAGAGGAAGCCCATACACAGCAACAAAGACCCAGTGCAGCCAATAAATAAATAATTAAAAAAAATTCATCTCAAAATGTATAAAGCAACAATGTGATAGGATTATGAGGATGAGAGGTACCATAGAAAACATGTCAGATCAGAAGATCTGGGTTGTGGCCTCTGCTTTTTCACTTTACAGCTCAGAACTTCAGGTTAGGACTAGATATTTCTATAATTTATTCTAACTTTAAAAAACAACAGCCACTCAACTCTGATTCATCAGTTTTACGTCCTTGGGGTGTAACTTTCCTGGTTTGTAATGTGGGTTTTGGATGATGAGAGTCCTGCTTCAAATCTTTGCTCTGTCATTGTTTAACTTTGTGATCTTGAGGAATTCAACCTCTTAAAGCTTCTGTTTCCACATCTGAGAAATAGAAAAATAATTGTTCTTGTGTTAGAGTTCTTTAAGCAGTCGCAGCTGACTCCTGCTGAATAAGTGGAAAAGCATTTTATTTAAAAAACACTGAGTGGATCAGAAGACTGTTGAGTGGACTGGAAGACTGGACTTGAGGGCAAGCCTGGAGGAACAATACCACAAACCAGGACATAGATCTAACAGAAAATTACTGCTGCTCCATAGCTGCTGCTTCTACATCCGAAATACACCATTGCAATCCCTGGGAAATAACCACAACTGCTGCTGCCACCACAGAAAGCCAGAGCATCTTTCCTTGTGGCTTACTTCTGAATCAAAGTTTTATCATGGCACCCCTGATCGGTTTTAACTAAAGCATGTGCCTGAATCCTAGCTGCCAGGAAGGTTGGGTATTTGCATTATTTCTTATGTTGGAATGGTGATGATCAGAATTTGATTATTTCCTCAAATAAAGAAGGAAACTCAAAAGCTAATAGGCTGCCATGAATAGGATAGATGCCCATGATCATCATCTTAATATTTACTGTCCTGAATTTGAACTCCCTCCTATGTTTGGGGAATTTACCTTTCTGTAAGTCTTTCTAGGTGGAGAATCTTCCTATGGCAAAAGCCAAAAAAATAAAAAAATAAAAAAAGAAGACCAGATACTGGTTTGCTTGAAATGTTGACATGAGACAGTATTTGAACATGAGACTTAAGTTCTTGTCCTGTGCTTTATGACCCTAAGAAGCAGGGGCAGTTTGGCGGTGTCAGGAAGGAAGGAATTTTCTTTTACCCTTCTAGATTCTTTTGGCTGGTCTAAAAAACTATGTAGACAGGAGATAGATTAACAGGAGAAAGTCAAACAGAAGTTTCGTTAACATGTATACATAGGAGAAACCCAGGAAAACTCAAATAACTCGTCAAAATAACTCACCAAAGCCCTCATCATAAATTCCATCTTTAGCTAAAGATAAAAGAGGATGTTGGGGGTAATGGTTTGGACCTACAAAAGGGAGGAAGGTGATATATATGGAGGTGGGAAAGCAAATATTTGATAAATAAAATAAATGTTTGCAGGGCGTACGGAGACAGTGGGATACAGAGAGGGATTTTTACAAGCAGAAATTTCCCAGGTTCCTCCCTAGTTCATACTACAGGTATCAGTAATGATGACAATGCCTTCCTGGAATTGGTCTTCTATTTAGTCTTTTAGGCTGTTAGGGAAAATTCAGTGGTTCTTCCTGAGTCTTCTAGGCCTGAAAAATAACCAGCCTAGGTTAATTTTCATGCCAAAGAGGCACAATTTGGGGGGGCAATTTTTGCTCCCCTACTATAGTCATTCTCGGAGAAGGCAATGGCACCCCACTCCACTACTCTTGCCTGGAAAATCCCATGGACGGAGGAGCCTGGTAGGCTGCAGTCCATGGGGTCGCGAAGAGTCAGACATGACTGAGCGACTTCACTTTTCACTTTTATGCATTGGAGAAGGAAATGGCAACCCACTCCAGTGTTCTTGCCTGGAGAATCCCAGGGATGGGGTTGCACAGAGTTGGATACCACTGAAGTGACTTAACAGTAGCAGTATAGTCATTCTAGTGGCAGAGTGTTGATGGCTATGATAGTCAGTGTCCAATGGCCAGTAGCAATAATAGGGTGCAGAGTCCATAGCTCTTATCATGAGGAACACCTTTTTCCTCTTCTGAAAATGGATGCACCTTACTTTAGAGGGTGTGATAAGAATTAAGTGAGAATTGCATGTGAAAAGAACCCCTGAGGAGCAACAATGGTTTATACATGCAGGCATTTTCCTCTTCCCCTGTCAGTCTTGGGAACACAGCCTAATGTTTGGAGTTTCAGAAGAAAAGGAACAATCCATTTAAACTTTAAGAGAATAGATAATAGAAGTAAGAGAAAACAAAGACTATGTGTTCAGTTGACCATCATGGATTGAAAGGTTGTAAATGCCACACTGCATTAGCTCACTGGGAAAAATGAGAGGCCACTTATTTTGACAAGCCAGTTTTTCTGTCATTATATTACCTGCAATGTGCAATGGAGATGCTTGAATTCCAGCTGTTATATGTCTTCTGAGTAAATTCATTTGAAGCTCCAGATAAGGCTGATTAAAAATTCTCTGGCATATTACAGTTACTCTCAGTTAAAAAGAAGAAAACTCAAGACATCTCATTGTCAGAATCTCATGTGATAAGAATGTACGGTTAGTACACCAGGGGTTTTCATTTTGTTTTTGCTGTTCTATCCACACAATGTTGTGTCCCTGTCTAGTATTTGTGTACATGGCTGCAGTTTCCATTTTGTAGCATTTTGATGGAGAGTGATGGCTAGGGGAATCTTGAGTCCTTTGGGGCTCAGTCAGTGGTGTGCTGGTCAGCCAAATTTGAGAGAGAGAGAGAAAAAAAAACCTCAACAACTGATTTATAGCATTTGTCAACTGCCAGAGTTAAATACATGCACTATGGCTAACTTTCAGTTACCAACATGATATCACAAAACACAAAACTGGGAAGAGATACGCAAAATAAGTTCTCTCTACCGCAAGGCACCAACTCCCAACACACACCCCTGCAAGTTTGCATCTTAAATGTTTGCTCTTAAGGTAAAAAATTACATAGGCCATAAATCATACTGTATAGTTGAATATATTTCAAGGGTATAGTAGCCGAAAGAGGAGATTCCTAATAATGTTTTTTCCCAAGATAAAACCTTTAAACTTCTTATCCCTCTAAACTTCTCTAAAAGTTGCTAATTTAAACTAAATGAAGGCAGAGACCTCTCTTCCAACCGGTAGTGTGAAGAAGATGGAGAGGTTTCTGTTCAGGGTGGGAGCTCTTTCCATGAGTTCTTGAGTGAAGGAGACTTTCTCAAACATATTGAATCATTTCTTATATTTTTTTAAAAAATGCTTACTTTTGTTTGGCTGCACTGGATCTTTGTTGTGGTATGCGAGATCTAGTTTCCTGGCTGGGAACCGAACCCAGGACCCCCAGCATTGACAGCATGGAGCCTTAGCAACTGGACCACCAGGGAAGTCCCCCTTTCTTTTACATTTATGTAGCACTCTGCAGTTCTCTTCACTTAATTCTCCATTTTGAAGAGGAGAAAGTTAACTCATTCAATGGAAGAACTGAGATTTGATTGTTTTTTAAAAGAAACCTTTAATTTTATATCAGAGTATAGCCAATTAACAATGTTGTGATAGTTTCAGGTAGATAGTAAAAGTGACTCAGCCATACATTTACACGTGTCCCTTCCACCCCCAACTCCTCTCCCATCCAGGCTGCCACATAACACTGAGCTGAGTTCCCTGTGCTGCGCAGTAGAAGAGATTTGATTCTTGGGGTCCCACATCCAGTGCTCTCTTGACTGTTCCATTGCCTTCCCAAGGTGGGCAGAACCTTCCCCGGTTTCTCATTGCCTTCCAACTCAGGATATTTTCTACTCAACTGCCGGGAAGCTTATTTCATTATCCCCTTCTCACTTTGACAGGGTGAAATTTCCCTGGCCTTCCATGCACTTGCTATTTTCAGTGGCTCCTTGCATCACATCCTGGCCAAGGTCCTACCCCGCTTGCTGATTGGCTGTGAGTAGCCACTCCCACGTCTCTGCACAGGCCTATGACTGGCCTCATGTCCCAGCAATGCAGAGAAGTTGAGGCTTCCTGAGAACATGTTAAAGGTCACCTCTAGAGATAACATGTGTTAGGTCAAGTCATTCTGCCTTCTCAGTAACAACATTAATCCATCATTACTAGTGGTGCTGAGAATGAATTTTTATGAAATCAGTGATGGTCGTACAAACTCAGAACCTTATGTTATTTGACTTTCCAAGCAGACCAAGCAACAACAATTCTTCAACAGTTTCATGAAAGGAAGGAAAAAGATTGCATAGGAAGCTTGAAAAGCTTAAGTAGTGTTTAACTAATGCCCTCCTATAACTGTAAAGTAAGTGTTAGCCGCCCAGTCATGCCTGACTCTTTGTGACCCCATGGACTGCAACCTACCAGGCTCTTTTGTCCATGAGATTTTCCAGACAAGGATACTGGAGTGGGTTGCCATTTCATTCTCCAGGGGATCTTCCTGACCCAGGGATCGAACCCAGGTCTCCTGCATGCAGGCAGATTTTTTACCAACTGAACTACGAGGGAAGGGCATGCCTTCCTATGGTAACCAAATATTTATTGTGCATCTATCACTCTCATGGCTCTGGTAAAAGGCCTGAAGATTCCCAGGATCAAATGATGGTGTTCCTATTCCTCATATTTTGGCAGAGTGGCAAGGCAGACATACACACTGGTGGTTGTGATTGAAGGTGATGCATACTACAGCAGAGATGAGTGCGAGCCTGGAGGAGGAGGAGTGTCATTCTGCCCAGGGCAATGAAGGAACCTTCACAAGAGGTCAGAGCTGAAGCTAGGATGTGAGAAACAAGACTATATAGTGCTTCCTCTATTCCAGGAACTGTCCTAAGTATTTTACATATATTAACCTATTTAATTTTCCAAAAGCCCTGCAAGGTGGGTACAGTTCTCATCCCCATAGGAAACTGAATAATAGAGAATTAACCTGTTCAGTGTCACCTATCCAGGGAAACGTGGAGCTGGGATTTGAACCCCTGCTGTTAGCCCTGATTTGCTGGGATTATGGGACCGAGTGGGAACAGGAGGTGTGTGGAGGACATTCTGGGCTCAGGCAACAGCATGGGCCAAGGCCCAGAGACGTGAGAGAACATGGCATGTTTGTGATTTTGTTTTGTGTTTTGATGGAAAAGCAACACACGGCCATTGATCACGCATGCATCATTTTTCTTTCAACACAGAGGTTTTTTTTTTTTCTTTTCCCCCCCAGAGGATATTAGGAAAGGAATTTGTCAACACCATTTCTTAAAATCTGAATGTTTTTCAAATGGCTGCTGTCCAACTGTTCACCCTGCTGAGTTGTTAGGTGAAGGTTGCCTTAAATATATCTCCCGTAGAAGGATACACATTTCTTGATTTCCCATTATTCTTGAAGTTGATTTATTCTACTGCTACTTGGGGCTAAAATTGCAAGATTGATTTCCACTGAACACAGCATTTCCAGGAGGAAATTATTGGGCATAACCACGAAGTGTATTCCTGATCAAGGCTGAAGTTCTTGCCAGTGTCGGCTGGTGATCATCAGTGAAACCATGTGTCCCATGCGTTATCTCAAGGCCACCTCAGGATAGGTGACAAACACCGAATGTGTGTGCGTTAGCCGCGGCACTAAATGTCATGGTATTTGGCCTGGGACAGCACTATTCTGCATTTCTTGGTAATTTTCTATTCTTAATACACTGAAGGGCAGGTCATTCACTCAGCCTTTTCCAAGTGCCAGTATAGTAAAAACTAGTAAAAATGATCATCATTTTTAATAACTTTTTACTTTACAGTTGCTGGCTCAGTGGTTAAGAATCCGCCTGCCAATGCAGGAGACATGGGTTTGACCCGTGGGCTGGGAAGATCCTCTGAAAAAGAGAATAGCAGCCCACTCCAGTATTCTTGCCTGGGAAATCCCATGAACAGGGGAGCCTGGCGGGCTATAGTCCAAGGGGTTGCAAAGAGTCAGACACGACTTAGCGACTCGACAACAAACGTAGCTGATGAACAATGTTGCATCAGGTGGACAGCAAAATGATCTGTGTGCCCTTCAGTTTACATGCACATGTAATAGAACTTCTCATGTGACAAGCACTGTGCTAAGCATCTTAAAATCATCACATTTAAGCCACAGTAACCCAATAAAGTAAGAATATTATTATCCAGATGATAAAACAGAGGCATTAGGAAACCTGCTCCACATACATAATTTCCTGAGCTGGCAGACCTTGATTTCCATCCCAGAGAGTCTTGGTCCACAACCTTCCAAGCCGCGTCACCTCCTCCTGTCCGAACTTATGTAATAAGCCTGGTTAAGGATGCAAACAAGAAACTGTAATCAAGTCAGAAGGAGACAGGGGCCAAGCACCGGTTTTCAGCATTTTGCCCACTGAAATGCATGCCAGCTGAGATGCACGCATGACATGCATCCTTTGGGAGCAGCATCAGCATTCCTCATAATTCCTCCCATCCCCCACTGCCACCCTTTCCCTCCACACATTTGCTCCAGGAAAGCATATTATAATGCATATGAGTAAGAGTGACATTATTACAATTATGACATCGAATCAGAACTCATTATGAAGGTGATAGATCCTTACACATTTTCTTACAAGGATATAGTGGTTATAAATCTCAGGACACAAATAAAGCTATTCAAGAGAAATGACATTTCTTTTGTTTCTATAAATCGACCTAATTTTGACTCTGGACACCTAGCTTCTTGGACTGACAGAAAATTTAACCTCTGTCATTCTGGTCTAACCTCTCTCACTTCCCATGAGCTGTGCCAAGATTCTCGGGTCTTATTCAGTGCCAACATATTGCATTGGACAAGTCTTTATATTGGTTCCACTGAGACTACTGCTGTCTTGAGCTTACAGGATCCCTTTGGCTCTTGGGGCCCTGACACTCATGAGCAATCTGGAGCTTCAAGTGAGAACACAGCCTCCCAGCTTCTTCCAGCCGCACATGGCATTTTTCTCCAAAGTCCTCAGATCTGTCTGTCTTCCCTCGACCCAGAGCTGTTTCTTTTTCCTTCCCAGTTTCCCTCTGAGGCCTTTTCTTTCATTAAATTCTGTTCTCCTCAATGGGTTTTGCTCCTGGGGAGGAAAAAAAGGAAAGCTGGGAAATAAACTATCTTTTCCGTTTCTTTTTTGCTACTAATCTCTTGCAAGGCAAGTAAGTGAGAATCGGCTTGAATTAGAAGGGGGAACAGTAATTCAAAGAATTATTGGTCCCTGGGGTGGAATTTACCTGGAAACAAATATCCTTAATTTCTTTTCCTTATCCTCCTCCTCTCCCTTTCCTCTTTCTTCTTTGCAAAATGTGAATAAGTTTGTTTTCAATTAGGAAAGATGCCATTGAGCAAATGAAGAGTGAAGATGAGTACATTTTGTTTGCCAAAAACATTTTGGCAAATTTTTTTTTTTACCATGCATACGTTTAATAATATTCAAGAGATATTTACTGAGTTCTTACAATGCCTCTGTGAGCTTGGATAAGGAGGTTAGATTTTATATGAAATATCAGCTCATTGGAGAGTTTGAAGGGCAGTCACCTAATCTTTATTAAGCTTTAAAAGATCACACTGGCTGTCCCAGAGAGGGTGTTTTTTTGGGACATGAGACTACTACAGAGTCCAGATAGGAGATGATAGTGCCTGGGGGAGGGTTGGAGTCTTGGAGGTGGAAAGATGAGTGGGATTCTGGGTCTGATTGGGAGGGTCAGTGGGCAGGAGAAGCTGGGGACTGGATATGGAGGGGAAGGGTGGGGAAATATTGACGACGATTTCTTCCTTTGGGACTTCAGCAGTTGCGGGGGTGGTGCTATCTACAGAGATGGGAAATACTAGGGGAGGGTGATGTCCTTCATTTCCTCAATCTCTCCCCTAGAAGAGCACTTCTAACTTCTAGGACTGCCTAGAGTCTTGAGCAATAAATCTAGGGGCGAATGCTCATAACTCAGTGGTCTGCAGGAAGAACATTCAAAACTTCTTTTTAAACTTTTCTTCTTATCTTTTTAATGTACATTTCTGTGTATGCTTTACAGTATACATATTAGTACAATGATTTACATATATTTGCACATATGTACACCATTTATGGGCTTCCCAGGTGGCTCAGTGATAAAGAATCCACCTGCCAATGAAGGAAATGCAAGAGATGTGGGTTCGATCCCTTGGCCAGGGAGATCCTCTGAGAAGGAAATGGCATCCTGCTTGAGTATTCTTGCCTGGAAAATTCCATGGACAGAGGAGCCTGGTGGGCTATAATCCACAGGGTCACAAAGAGTCAGACACGACTGAGTGACTGAGCATCCATGCATACCATTTATAAATAAAAAAGAGTGACTGAATAAAGGAAAGAATAAATTGAGAGTTATGGCAAACAACTAGCTGTTCACCAAAATATGTTCTTCTTTCCAGAAAATATAGTAGCTAGGAAGCTGCTACCCAGCCAGAGGCAACTTTCTCAGACCCCTTGTAAGTGATGGGTCCCAGTTCTCCCCAGTGGGAGGTAAGTAGAAGGGATATGTATCAGTTATGGGCCAAGGCTTCTGACATGTCACCTTTGTATTCTTTCCCCGCTGCTGGCTTAGATGCAGAAAATGGCCAGGTCCTGGGGATGTTGGAGGCCCAAGATGAAAGGAACCTGCATCTCTGATACAGTGCTGGGAGGGTAGCCACTCACTTACAAGGAACATACAACTCAGGCTATTATTATACAACCAAGAAAGAAACTTTAGTGTATTTGAGTCTTCTTACTTATTTGGGTCTCTTTGTTATTACAGTCTAGCAGAGTATGCTTAACATTTTTGGGAGGGAGGGAATGCATGTGCAAACTATTTGGAGGCCACTGGTTTAAGGACTAGTTAAATGCCAATGAAATAGTTACGGTTGTTTTATTCTGTCAGACTCAGGAGATAGCAGCTCACCATTTCTAAGCCCATCCCCTCACATAATCAGAAGTTCTAATTATCATGGAAAGATGGTTAAGTCAGCTGAGTTTTATATTTGCGGAAGTGAAAGTAGGTTTTGAAGAACTGAAATTTTTAGGAAGACTCACAAACTCAGGTTGCCGTTAATGACAAAATGCTACTGGCCTTATTGGTGATCCAAAGATGGTGTTAGAAAATGTGGGACTTCCTGGTGGTACAGTGGATTAGAATCTGCCTGCCACTGTAGGGGACACGGGTTTGATCCCTGGTCTGGGGAGATTCCATATGCCCCGGAGCAACTAAGCCCACATCCACGACTACTGAGCCCCCTACTCTAGAGTCTGGGAGCCACAACTCCTGAAGCCCATGTGCCTAGAGCCTGTGCTTCACAAGAGTAGCCACTGCAATGAGAAGTCTGGGCACCGCAACAAACAGTATCCCCTCCAACCCGCCACTTTGCCTCAACCGGAGAAAGCTTGAGCACAGCAACAAAAACCCAGTGCAATCAAAAAAAAAAAAAAAAAAAAAATAGAAAACATGGAAATAATGAACATTATAGGAAGAAACCAGTGAAATTCAGCAAGATAGGACACTTGTTTGGCATGGATTTTGCTAACATTTGCAAACGCTTTCATGTCCTCAGACTTTAGCTGAAATTGTCTTCTTTTGAGGCCTGTGGACTTTTAAGCCCCGAGTGTTTTCCACTTACCTTTGCAAATGAAAGAAGAGTTCTCTGCATCCCCGCAGAATAATATACTGTTGTCACTGGGATTTAGTTGTAGCTTGCCTCCTCCCTGGGTTTTAGAGGGTGAGACACAGAACGCCTTCCTTAGAGCATTTGGCACAGAGGAGGAATGGAATGATGCTTCCAGGCAGTATTCCCTGGAAACTGAGAGCCACAGATCATTGTTAAAGTTAGCGGGCAGGTATACTGGCTGAGAATGTCACACCAGCAGCTTCTAAATCCTGCAACATGATGGATGTCTTACTGTTATCCCTACTGCTCTCCAGAATTTATCAGCATAGGAGAAAAATGGGGAAAGGTTAGAACTCCCAGAGATTCGAAATTCTTTTTCCAACAGTGAGAAGTAAAGGCTTGAGTGTCAGTTTTGAGTGAATCACTGGGCATTTGTGTGGCAGTGGGGAGGAGTGTCAAAACCTTGACATTGTGATCACCAGCAGTGGGAACTCCTGGATAAGTGAAGGGCAGATGAGGCAGCCAGAGGGCTCACATGGCAGATCATTGTCATTCTAACCTGCGAATTTTAACCAGTTCCATTGAGGGAAAATGCATTGTTAATAACAGGGACACACAATGCCATGGCCCTGTCACTGTGAAGGAATAAATGGTTCCAGGATTCAAAAGTGAGTTGCAGACGTTTTGCTGCCGTGGAACTGGTCAAGGGCTGTGCACTTGGGAATCCAGGGGCAGCCAAAGATGGATTTGAGTTAGCCATCTTGGGTTTGGATGCCAGCTTCCTTCCTTTCCCCTTCTGTCTCTCCTTTTTCCTAGTAAGGGAGCTAAGAATAAAAATGCTGGAACCTGATGTTTTATTTTTCATCTCAGTTCAGTTCAGTTCAGTCGCTCAGTTGTGTCCGACTCTTTGCGACCCCATGAATCGCAGCACACCAGGCCTCCCTGTCCATCACCAACTCCCGGAGTTCACTCAAACTCATGTCCATCGAGTCGGTGATGCCATCCAGCCATCTCATCCTCTGTTGTCCCCTTCTCCTCCTGCCCCCAATCCCTCCCAGCATCAGGGTCTTTTCCAATGAGTCCACTCTTCACATGAGGTGGCCAAAGTATTGGAGTTTCAGCTTTAGCATCAGTCCTTCCAATGAACACCCAGGACTGATCTCCTTTAGGATGGACTGATTTCCTTTAGGATGGACTGATTGGATCTCCTTGCAGTCCAAGGGACTCTCAAGAGTCTTCTTCAACACCACAGTTCAAAAGCATCAATTCTTCGGCGCTCAGCTTTCTTCACAGTCCAACTCTCACATCCATACATGACCACCGGACAAACCATAGCCTTGACTAGATGGACCTTTGTTGGCAAAGTAATGTCTCTGCTTTTTAATTTACTATCTAGGTTGGACATAACTTTCCTTCCAAGGAGTAAGCGTCTTTTAATTTCATGGCTGCTATCACCATCTGCAGTGATTTTAGAGCCCCCCAAAATAGTCTACTGTTTCCACTGCTCCCTCATCTATCTAGAAACTGATTAATACTGGGCTGCTGGGTTTAACCAATGGGTGTCTATTTCAGCTTAGAAAGCACTATTTTGGAGAGTGGAAAAAGTATTTTCAATCACTCACTTTATGGAGAGCAGCATTATGTTGCAAATAGTTAAAGAAATAGACTTTGACCTTGGAGGAGCCTGGGCTGGGATACTTGTTTCCTCCAGTTGGTTAAGATATTTAATAACTGAGTGATCTTGAGTGGCCCCTTTGCTTCTCCTGAGCCCGAGTCCCTTCACCCAGGAGATGGTGGTAATATTACTCACCTCTTAAATGTGTTCTGAAGTTTGAGCAAGAGGCTGATATGTTGGGTAAATGTTAGCTCTGTTATCTACCTATCTCTTCTCCTTTCATCTTTTCAAAAGTAAGATAGAGGCAGCATTTGTTTACAGGCACTTGGGTTTTGAGCCCCTGCCCCTGGTTAAATTTCCTGCAGCATGTTTTTTGAATTCCTATGCATCATGAATGAATCTGGAGCATTAATGCCACCCCTATTCATTTCTGCCTGGAGCCCTCCCCACTCTTTCTTGCCTTAGGAAGTGAAAAATGAACTGATAATGAAGGAGAGTTTGCTTTAATTTCCTGAAGAGAAGTTGTGGGATAATAATTTGAGAACTTACTGTTTATTGAGGCTGGTTGCTGTGAGGCATCCTCACATAGTTTGTGCAGACATGGTCTCATTATATTAACTGCTGCGTGCTAAATGCCAAGTCGCTTCAGTCGTGTCTGCCTCTTTGTGACCCTATGGATGGTATGGAGTTCACCAGCCTCCTCTGTCCATGGGATTCTCAAGGCAAGAATACTGGAGTGGGTTGCCATGTCGTCCTCCAGGGGATCTTCCCGACGTAGATTTTGAACTCTTCTCTCTTATGTCTCCTGAATTCTCAGGTGGAGTCCTTACCATGAGCCACCTGAGAAGCCGCGTTATTGTCCTACATAGTGCCTTACATGTAACAGCTGCTTTTAATACCTTGTCAAATTTGTTTTATCATTCTATGTATCGTTCTCTGTATATGTATTTCTTATATATATTATTTATATATCATATATTTTTATATTGGGCTTCCCTGGTGGCTCAGCAGTTAAGAATCTGCCTGCAATGCAGGAGCCATAGGAGACCCGGGTTCGATCCTTGGGTCGGGAAGATCCCCTGGAGGAGGGCATGTCAACCCACTCCAGTATTATTGCCTGGAGAATCCCATGGGCAGGCAGTCCATAGGGTCGCAAAGAGCCGGACACGACTGAAGTGACTTAGCACGCACATTATATATATCTATATTTTTTTCAAACCTCTTGACAGCAGGTTTCAGAAACCATGCCCCTTTGTCCTTAAATACTTCAGCATATATTTTCTAAGATGAATATTCACCCCAGGATATTTAACAATGAATACTATTATCTAATTACACATATCATATTTTGCAATTTGCTTTCTTTTTTTTTTCATAGTGGTGGTTTTTTTTTTTTGGTCCAGAATTCAATACAGAGTTATAAACCTGGAATAGTTTTTTGGCCCTTTTTTTGATTTTCATGACATTGACATTTTTGAAGAATTTAGGCCAGTTATTTTTTAGAGGTCTTTCAAACTGGGTTTTGTCTGATGTTCCCTCATGACTAGAGTCAGATTATGCAATTTTGGCAGGAATATTAAATAAATGGTTAATGTGTCATGAGCTAAATAGAAGACACAATCTGACATAGATTCTCTAAATATGAATTGTCAATCACTGGACAGTTTGAAGAATACTGGGAAAGGAGTCAGTCCAGTGTGGAAGCCAAAATCCAGTGTGAAATCAAGTTCTGCTATTAATCACGTAATATTGAATTACAATAATAAAAATGATGATGGTGATAATAGTGATAATAACAACTTCACTTAGCAATATTAAAAGTACCTTTACATTCATTATCTCATTAATTCTTCAACAATCTCGTGAGATAAAAATGATTTAGAGTTATGGATGAGGAAACGGAGGCTTGGGAAGATCAAGTTCCTTGCCCAAGGTCAGACAGGTAGAGAAGGGCAGAGGCAGAGGTCAAAATCAAAGTAAACTGACCCTAAATCATATGCTGCTAAACCCACATACTAGAGCAGAAGCCACATTACTTGCTGAAAATTCATCTCTAAAAGAAGAGTGAGTTAAACAGAACGCATAAGAGTGCTTTCCAGCCTTGCATTTCAAGAGCAATGAAAATGGTTTTAAAAGTTGTGTTCTGTTGGGGAACAGACACAGGGCTTATAATACTTCATTCTTCCAAATAAGAATATTAAAATATAAAACCAAATGTTATCTAATATCAGTACTATTTGGTAAAAAAGGACATTTTAATATAAAAATATAGAAAAGCCATAATTTCAGAACAAGAACATTCTTTGAAATGGGATATATTAGTGTTGTCACATACTCAGTACCTTGTATGAATTTTCCCAGTTCACTGGGACCTTGTGAAAGCTCTGCCCGGGACAATTCCCACCTGGGCCTGGCCTCTGGGGAGCACTGTGTGATGCCGTCTTCTTGCTGATTTGTCCAGTGACTTTATTCTCCGTGGGCAAGGACAGAACAGCGCACAGTAAGCTGGAGTAAGCCTGAAGCAGGGCGGAGGCGCAGCATTCGGGAGCGTGGATGTTGTCAGCCCTCGAGATTTCCGAGTTGCCTTTCTCCCTCCTTCCTCCATAGTTCCTTGTTCACTGCTTCTTGCCCTGTATTTACGTCTCTTGTCCCCCTCCCTGAGCCCTGGATTCTCGTTGTAGAGTACGGGCTCTAGCGCACACCAACTCAGCAGCTGTGGCATGCGGGCTTAGTCGCCCTACGGCATGAGGGTCTCAGTTCCCTGACCAGGGTTTGAACCCGTGTCTCCTGCATTGGCAGGTGGATTCTTAACCACTGGACTACCAGGGAAGTCTTCCTCCCTTTTATTAAAAAAAACAAAAACAAAAACAGAAAACCTCTTCCCAGTTCTTTTCTCTTGCTCTTCTTCTCCTTATCCCTCACTTTCAAGGAATAAGGTGACTGAATACCACATCACCATTTGGGTAGTGTAGGCACAGAATATCGCGTCTCGTGTCTGAGGGCTCAGGTTGGATGGTCTTGAAGGAGGCTTCTATCAGTTAAGCTTGTCCTGGCACAGAGTGCATTTGTTTCATGTTTTATTTTCTTCATTTTATGATGTGTCTTTTATTGATATATTAAATAGTCAAACCTTGAAATGGGTCTAATAGCTCTTGTAATGTCGAAGTAGCAATGATGACCATAAACAACATTTTATAACATTGTATGAGCTGTGATGTGACATTAAAATAGATTTGCCGGGGCTTCCCTGCTGGTGCAGTGACTAAGACTGTGCTCCCAGTGCAGGGGGCCCATGTTCGATCCCTGGCCAGGGAACTAGATCCCACCTTCTGCAACTAAGAGTTTGCATGCCACACGTGCCACAGCTAAGAACTGGCACAGCCAAAGAATTTTTTAAAAAGTACCTTTGTCACAGGTGACACAGCTGCTACTACTACTATGAAAGTGTGATACTCACAATCATAATCAAAGGAAAAGCTAAATTCCACCTAAAGGTGGGTGCAAATTAAGATGTCATTCTTTTCCATTTCCAAGCTCATAGATTCCCTGATTTCTATGCATGGATCCCTTGGTGGGGGCATCTGTGGACCCCAGATTAAAAGCCCTGGTAAAGCCTCTGTTCCCTGCCCACTTCCTCACCTTCCATTCATCTCTCAAATTTATGATTCCCCAGATATCTGCTGAGTGCTGACTGTGTACAGGGCAAGCAATGTTTTGTGATCTGGCTTTGACTCCCTTGGCCCAGAGTCCTTATTCTCACCAAAGTCACAAATCTCCCCTCAAACTCAAAGGATATTTTTCCATCTGCATTATCACTCCTTCTCTGTGCACCCCCAGGGAACCAAGCCATTTTCTCCTTGGAACTTTCTTCTTCCTGGGCTTCTGCAGTATGCTTCTCTATGGCTGTAACACAGTGGTTTTAAACCCTCACACAGGGAGCTTTCCTTTTTTTTTTTTTTTTATTAAAATTTTACCATTACTATTATTATTTTGGCTGCACTGGGTCTTTGTCACAGCCCTTGAGCTCTTCGTTGTGGTGCGTGGGCTTCTGTAGTTGTCACGTGTCTGGCTTAGTTGCCCCTGTGAGATCTTAGTTGCATGTGAGATCTTAGTTTCCTGACCAGGGATCGACTCTGCATCCCCTGCATGGGAACGTGAGTTCTTAACCACTGGACCACCAGGGAAGACTCCGAAATGTTGATCTGGGGCTCTGTTCTCTGGATATTCTGAGAAGGATGTGGGAGGGTCCAGACTACACAAATAATTCCATCATTTTGTACCAATGGTTGAGAGTCACTTCCCAAGTGATTGATGAGTACTTAATGTATGTTTTACACCCACAGCCATGTCAATAATCATCATAAACATAGCTATCATTTTAGACAAGCATTTTTCTTTCTTCCATGGCCTCTCAAAGCACAGGTCTCACTTAATCGTTTCTCAGCTTCATTTCCCTCCTTAAAAGTGAAAACAAAACTCCACCTTCTTCCACAAAGTGAGTTATGGATAAATGAGGCAATGTCTGCAAAATCTTTCTGGAATCAAATGTATTCTGTAAAAATAAAAATCATACTTTATTTTGGAAGCAGACTGGGAGAAGACAGAGAAAGGTGATAAATTCGAGGGGTGGCTTGTCTTTCCAAGCTAATTTATTGACAGTGGTAAATAACCATAATCATAAACATCATTATTGTAGTAATAATAATAAGCAATGCTAGTCTATGTGTGAGAATGTGGGACAGGCAGGAAGTGAACTTTTGCAGGTGTGAGGTCTGTGACTAGCAGTCCTAGTACAAGGTCATAGAATTTTAAAGACATATTGACTCTTAAATTTGGAAGGAACGTTTTGATCCTTCATCTCCATACTTTATCTCATGCTTTAGTGCTTCAATCCTTGTGAAAACAGCCAGTCGGGGGCATGTTATCATTTTCATGAGTCCCAGGTATATTTGCTCTTGTTGGCCTTTTGCTTCATAAGAAATATTTAAAATTGCATTTTGTGACTCCAATGAAATAAAGCCGACTATAGACCAGGCTGGATTCATTATCATCTATTTATTATTATTACCTACATTTTTCTTATGATTTTAAAAGAAATCAAAATGAAAACATTTTTCAGGTTCCTAAAAGAGTCATAGGCTTTAGGCACTTGCTTCCCGTACTTTAAAGAAGTCAACCATGCTTCTGAAGAGGAGACTTTTTATCTTATGGAGCAGCCTATATGTTCCATTTAAGGACAATTTAACTTGATAGAAAGTTCTTTCTTATTTTGAACTAGAAGTTTGCTTTTTTTTTTTTTCCTTTAAAGACTTTTATTCTATTTCTTTTCCCTAGAAATAGTCTATTCCTTCTTCCTCATGTCCTAGGTACCATAGCCTGGCTATTTAGAGTGTGACCCACAGACCAGAAGCACTGACATCACTTGGAGGCTGGTTAGACCTGCAGAATCTCAGGTTTCACCCTGTATAACTGCATCAGAATCTGCACTTTACAAGCTCCTCAGATATTCACATTAAAGTTGGAGAAATGCTATACTGGCAAGAAAAATAATAACATGCATTTATTGAGTGCTGCACTATGCTGGACACTGTTTTAAGTGCTTTATGTGGATTGATTAATTAATCCTTTCAATAACCTTATTTATTTTTCCCATTTTACATGTGGGAAGATTGAGGCACAGAGATGAGTGACTTGCTCTAGGTTTATCCATGAGGAAGTGGTATGCAGAAATTCAAATGGCACCTCCATGCTTTTTTTCCCCAAATTGAAGGATAGTTGGTATACAGTATTATTATATGTTACAGGTATACAATATAGTGATGTGAAATTTTAAAGATTATACTTAATTTATAGTTATTACAAAATATTGGCTATCTTTCCTATGTTGTACAATATATCCTTGTAGCTTATTTTATACCTAATTAGTTTGTACCTCTTATATGCTCTTTATCTCCCTGTTTGCCCATCCTTCTGTGCTTCTTTCAAGAAGAATTTGTTGCTTCCTATCTCATGCCCATATTGCCAGGGCAGGAGCAATTTGTTTATACCACTTAACCCAACCCTCTTGCTATAGCTAATTGGAGGAGAGACCAATCCCGGATTCATTGCCAGGCAATCTATAGCTAGGCTGTAATTTATTATTTGTGTGGTCTGCTAAAAACCAGTAATTGATAAGCTGGGTTTTGTTAAAATTAAAAACATCTGCTCTGTGAAGACAGTGTCACAAGAATGAGAAAACAAGCCACAGACTGGAGGAAATACTTGCAAAAGACACATCTGGTAAAGGGTTGGCTTTTTTTTTTTTTTTTTTAATGTAATGGATTTATTAAAACTTAAAACCCTGTATGTTTACTTAGGTGATTAAAAAATAGTGTCAGTTTTCTCAGCAATATCCTCCTTTTGAACCAAGTAGGTAAGCTCATGTGTTTAAAAGGAAAAAGGCAGCATTTTTCATTACATTTCTTCCTGTTGGTAAAGGATTGTTTTCCAAAATACACAGAACTTTAAAACTCAAGGATAAGAGAACAAGCAACTCAATTAAAAAGTGGGCCAAAGACATTAACAGATACCTCATCAAAGAAGATACACAAATGACAAGCATCAAAAATATGCTTACAGCATATATCACCAGAGAAACATAAATACATCTATTAGAATTGCCAAAATCTGGAACACTGTCACCACCAAATGCTGGTGAAGATGTGGGGCAACCAGAACGCTAATTCATTGCTGGTGGGAATGCAGTCCATGGAGTTGCAAAGAGTTGGACGTGACTTAGTGACTGAACAACAGCAACAACAACGCCAAATGATTCAGCCACTTTGGGAAACAGCCTATGGTTTCCTACAAAGTGAAATGTACTCTTACCATATGATTCAGAAATCTTGCCCCTTGGTGTAATCCCAAGGAGCTGAAAAACTTACATTCATACAACAATATGCACTTGGATGTTTATAGGATCTTTATTCATAATTGCCAAACCTTGGAAGCAACTGAGATGTCCTTCAGTAAATGAATGAATAAATAACTGTGGTACTTCCAGACAATGGAGTATTACTCAGTGCTGAAAAGAAGTGAACTATCAGGCCATGAGGCTTCCCCAGCAGCTAAGCCGTAAAGAATCTGCCTGCAGTGCAGGGGATGAGGGTTCAGTCCCTGGATGGGGAAGAGTCCCTGGAAAAGGAAATGGCAACCCACTCCAGTATTCTTGCCTGGAAAATCCCATGGACAAAGGAGCCAGGTGGGATACAATCCATGGGGTTGCAAAGGAGTTGGACATGACTTGACGACTAAATGACCACAATCAGGCCATGAAGATGTGGAGGAAAGTTAAAAGCATATTATTTAGTAAAAAAAAAAAGTAGTCAACTGAAAGAGTTACATACTTGGAATTATATAGTATGATTCCAGCTATATGACATTTTGGAAAAGGCAAAACGAGAAGACAGTGAAAAGATCAGTGGTTGTCAGGGGCTGGAGGTTGGAGAGGAGAGATGAATAGGCAGAACATAGAGGATTTTTAGGGCAGTGAAAATACTCTGTGTGATGCTCTAATGATGGATCTGGGTAATTATAGCATTCTTCAGAACCCATAGAATGCATGAAACCAAGACTGAACTCTAATGGAAACTACAGACTTTGGGTGATTATGGTGTGTCAATGTAGGCTCATCAATTGTAACAAATGTACAGCTCTGCTGAGGAATATTGATGATGAAAGAGGTTACGCCTGTGTGGGGACAGAGGGCATATGGGGAGTCTCTGTACTTCCCTCTCAATTTTGCTGTGAACCTAAAACTGCTCTAAAAAAGTATTTTTTTTTAAAGTCAGACCACTGAGATTCTCACTCAGTGGTATTTAAATGAAGCCACTTGGAAAGAATTTGTTAGTTGTTAGAGGAAGAAGCAGATGGGGGCCAGATGAGTCATGTGAAAGGTGACTTTTCTATAAAAAGGCACTAGAGCTTCTGCTCCTGTAGTGTCTGGATCACTTGAAGTTCAAATCTACTATGCCACCATTTTTCTAGGAGGCCCAAGCCTATTATGGCTTCATCTCTTGAATTCCCAGGACCCTTCTTAGGTCTGTACTAATCCCTTTTTACCTAAACTAGTTTGAATGAGTTATTGTTGTTCATTATCATAAAAGGGCTTCTCTGGTAAAGAATCCACCTGCAATGCAGGAGACACGGGTTTGATCTCTGAGTCAGGAAGATCCCCTGGAGAAGGAAATGGCAACCCACTCCAGTATTCTTGCTGGGAAATCCCATGGACAGAGGAGCCTGGCAGGCAACAGTTCATGGGGTTGCAAAGAGTCAAACACAACTTAGTGACTAAACAACAGCAACAGCAACAACATTACCATAAAAAACAGGCTACAATGATATGTGTTCACATATCTGAAAATACCCGTGCATCTCCTGAGAGATCCCTCTCTAAGAAAAAGACCCCCAATTCAATCAGTTAATCTTTATGCCTGATGTCCATTCCCTCTCTTGGTCCTTCCTCTCTGGACCATACAGTTGAGGTCTTCAAAAATGGACTAATATGAAGACTCGAGTTAGAAGCTCCTTTTATGGAGAGATTTGAAGGGAAAAGAGTAAGTCAGCTAGCCTCAAAAGGTCTTCCTTAGCCCCTGGCAAGACTCTTCCCTGGAGTCTTAAAATTGGTTCTGTTTACAAGAGGGTCTTTAAAGGGGCTACAATTCAACTTGCTGAGAGCCAAACTTTGTGCCAATGAGTAGGAGTTAAGTCCTTTGAAGAAAAGGGGTGAGAATCAAGGGTGGAGAGAAAGTCCAAGTCTAGAGAGAAGTTTTTTCCTAAGTTTTCTCTGGCTTGAAGGCATTTCAGAGGAGAAATCCTGGTGGATGACTGTCCCCCAAACCCTGGGGAAAGAAGTGTGCAAACTGGCAGGCGGCTGGTTTGCAGCGGCAGAGACAGACCACGGTCTATTTCCCCTTGTGGTTGTCGTGTTCAGGTCAGTACTAACTTTAGCCCTGCAGTCCTCAAATGGGGACAGTCCACTAGTGGATTAAATCCTCCTTAAATGACTGAGAAGCTTTTAGCCAGAGATCAGAAGAAAGGAAATGAAATTATTTCATCTATTCTCTGCCTGGTGTGTGATGATTTCTGGGGAAGCCGTTCTCCAGTGTTTTGCATAATAATAAAACTTTCTATTCATATAGCATTGATCCCCTAGGAGCTTGAAGTCCTCCATAAGCATTTTATCAGCTGCTCTCACCTGGCTACCTGGGAAGGATGGAGGAAGAGAGGACAGCTTTGGCTTGTTTTCTTTCCATGGTCACTCTTAGCGAAGACCGCAGGCCCTCTGAAGCAGAGCATGGGGGACGCAAACCCAAGGACTCTCTCAGTGTATAAATAGATTCACAGAATTAGACTTTCCCTGGCTTCATGCTGGGTGGGTGTCCAATTAACCACTACTGTGTAATTAATTATTCTTATTCCATCATTTGTTTGCCTCCTTTCATTGTGGTAATTATCCTTGTTCTTGGTTAGGGAAGCTGGGGCACACAGAGGCCACGCAGAATGACCGCATTCTTATGCCAGGCCGTTGGCAGTTCCAGACCAAGCAATATCAAATGTCCAGCTACCAACCCATCTCTCCACCTTCTTCCTGCCTGTAGTGAGCAGGGACTGTTCCAGAGCCCAGGTGAGCTGGGTTTGTCATGGAACAAGTCTGAAGATGAAAGACAGGTAGGTATCACTCAGGCTGGATGGTATGACCCCAAGGTGGTGGGCTGACCTTCAGACACACTCCTCAGACCCACATCCAGTGTGATTCTCTTCAGATCAGACTGCCTCTCTGGGATGCAAACATTTCAAAAAACAAGATCAGAAGTGTGTTTCAAATGGTGCTGGGACATAAATAGCTATTGCAAAAGAATGTTGCCTCAGTGATACAACGACTGAATCAGCACTGCATTGAATTAGCAGCAATCTGGTCTTCAGGGCAATAGAATGATGATAAATGAACATCATTACATTTTTACCCCGTGAATGAGTTCTTCAGAAGACAAACAGCTTCCAGGTGTCTTGCCGCAAGATTTAAACAACTGAGTCACTTTGCTCAGTGGAAGAACAAGTGGCAGCATAGAATCTCTTCATGATTCAGCGGCTGCCAACTTGGATTGTCCCCAGTTCCAACTTTAGCCTCTTTCTTTAGTCACTCCGCCACATAGTCAGTTCTCTCCTGCAGATGCACAATAGGAGGAAGTTCTAATGAAGGTGACAAAGCTGCCACGGTCCATTCTGATCCAGCATCCCCTGAGATAACAGGCTGCTCTTGCCAGGAAAGACAGTTCCTGAGAGGAACCACCTGTGGACATCCCGAGAAAGGGCCTTGAATCACTGGCCATCTCTGAGCACACCTTAATGATGTGCCGACTCCTCTGGTCACCAAGGAGACAAGGTTATCCCTCAAGAATGTCCTCAGGTGGCTCAGCCCAAACTCTGCTGTGAGGGCAGGAGGTGGGACGGAGCGGAAGGAGTGCTGTCTTGGAACTCTTGTCTCTATATTAACTGGACATTAGCTTGACGTGTGACATTAGTTGGGTTTTGACTTTCTGGGTCTTAGTTTTCTTATCTATGGGGTTAATGACCTGGAACTGCTGGGGAGGGATTGGAGAGGATAAATTTACTGAAAAGTCAGGAATATATGGCCTATTTCATTTGCATAAAGGCATCCAAGGCCTTTGTGTTGACTGATAAAACCAAGAGCCTATATTTATCTACTGATGGTGGATTTCAGGGGGCCATCAGTCCAATGAGGAATTCTCAAACAGATGAGTTTGGTGAAAGAACGGAATACTCCAATAAAATAAAAAGCATAGAATGGGATACTCCAAGGAAAAATTAATTAAAAATTAATTCTAGTGACTGGATTAAAAAGTTTATCTAGAAAACCTTCAGAAGGAATTCAGTCTAATATATAAAGAATGGTTTACCAGTGGACCTAAACATCTTCCCATTGATTATAAAGAAAGAAAAATCCTCCGTAAAGTCAGAGATCTGAAACTACTGTTGATGTCAAGAGGGTAGGGTTACCATGACAAGTGCCAGAGAAGGGTGTTGGTCTGCACAGAGCTTGAAAATAGAAAATTTGGAAAGTGTTACTATGTCTTCATTGTTGTCCACGAAAGAGGGCAGGCCATTCTAGATGACTGGTCCCAGTTCTTTAGAGAGTGGAAAGGGGGCAATTCATTAAGCCCAAGAAAAAGAGTCCTTAAACATATTCCATGTACTCTGTTGTAATTCTGTTTTCACCAAACAACTTTATGATCTGTAATTTGCTTGTTAGTCACTATTAATGAGAACCTACTGTGTACTGCGTACAGCCAACTCATTGGAAAAGCCCCTGATGCTGGGAAAGATTGAGGACGGAAGGAGAAGAGGGCGACAGAGGATGAGACGGCTGGATGGCATCACTGATGCAATGGACATGAACTTGGGCAAGCTTCGGGAGATGGTGATGGACAGGGAGGCCTGGTGTGCTACAGTCCCTGGGGTCACAAGGAGTCGGACACGACTGTGTGACTAAACAACACTGTCTACCTGGCCTTGTCTTCACGGACATGCTTCATGGCACACTTCACATGCATTTTCATACATGGCTACTCACAGAAACCTTTTGAGGTAAGTATCGAGAACCCTATTTTTAGAGGAAGAAACAGACTAAGGATTCAGTTCAGTTCAGTTCAGTTGCTCAGTCTGAACTTTGTGACCCCATGGACTGCAGCACACCAGGCTTCCCTGTCCATCATCAATTCCTGGAGCCTGTTCAAACTCATGTCCATTGAGTTGGTGATGTCATCCAACCATCTCATCCTCTGTCGTCCCCTTCTCCTGCCTTTGATCTTTCCTAGCATCAGGATCTTTTCCAGTGGGTCAGTTCTTCGCATCAGGTGGCCAATGAAGGAGTCTTTTGGGCCTAGAAAAGAGAACAACAGTCTCAAAGGCCCCTTGCTGAATCATTTAACTTCGGAGAAAACAAAACAGAATTTTAGTTCCACCCTGATGCTCCAGGCCGGTTGCATCTATCTGGGACTTACCAACCCCTGTCCAGAAACCTTCCACCCCCTACACCTGCCCAGAAGACTTATCGTCCCCTGTCTGGGAACTTTGCACCCCTTATGCCTGCCCAGAAGACTTATCACCCCCTGCCCAACTACAAATATCATCTCAACAAAAGAATTTTCAAAATATCCCACCTGATTAACGTTTTCCTTATCGCTTCCACAAACCTCCCTACAAGGATGAAGCCTCCCTGACCCCTCTTGGCGCTCAGCCTGGTCGTTAGGCTGACTGTTGCCCCTCCTTGCCTGAATAAAGGTAACCTACTTCTGTTGAGGTCGTCTTTCCTTTTCTGCCTCGCTGGAACTATGCCTTACAGTCAAAGTATTGGAGCTTCAGCTTCAGCATCAGTCCTTCCAATGAATATTCAGGACTGATTTCCTATGGATGGACTGGTTGGATCTCCCTTCAGTCCGAGGGATTCTCAAGAGTCTTCTCCAACACAGCAGCTCAAAAGCATCAATTCTTTGGCGCTCAGCTTTCTTTGTGGTCCAACTCTCATGCCCATACATGGTTGGTGGAAAAACTAAGAATGGAAAAACTAAAGATTAAGGGTGGTTAGGTCATTTCCTCAGTTACTCATCAGAAACGGTAGAGCTGTGATTTAATGCTGCTTGGACTAACTTTCAATGCCTTCTTTCTTTTCAGTATGCTACTGCCTCTTGGAAAGAAACTGCTTGATGCTTCTGGTTAGTTCTAATCTTGCACCAGAGTTGTCTCCCTGGCTGGAAATGGCCACAGTTGGTGGGACTCAAGTCCCTCAAACTGCTTATTTCTGGGTGAACTTGTTGTTGGGTTTGAATGGAGAGGATGGAAACATATCAGACCTTGAACTGCAGCATTCTCATTCTGGTAATGTCTAAGCGGCCCTGACAAAAATAGACTGTCACTTCTTCCCCTTATGTTTTGGCACAGATTACCCTCTGGAAGGACTTGTGAAGACACAAAACATTCTCTCTGTGGCATCTTTAAATGGGAAGCGTGCTGAAATTTACTTTTTCCTCCACAGGAAAGCTCCAAATTAAATGAATACAAGTAGCTTGATATTATGGCTTTTGTTTTCACAGCTGCTGAAATAGCTCTGGCTTTCCTGGTTTGATTCATGATAACTTCGGCTGAAATTACATGTGTCTAAAGATAGGACTTGCAGGTCAGAGCTCCTGAATGGATATTGTTCTTTGTTTCAATGGGATCTGCTCATTTTAGCTCAAAGCAGCCCTTGACCCACACATGAATATGAAAAGCCCATAGATGTCCCTCAATATGGATCGTTTTATCTGTATGATCTCGGCAATTCATATAGATTGTGTTTGCATTTAAGAGGGTATTTTAGCCATTAACACGAGGCACATGTCACTGACCCACTTTTAACTGGAAAGGGTCACAGTGAAGTGCCTATATTGCATATTGGTAGTGAGGGATGGGCTTCCCAGGTGGCGCTAGTGGTAAAGAATCTACTTGCCGGTGCAGGAGACCTAAGAGACGCAAGTTTGATACCTGGGTTGGGAAGATCCCCTGGAGAAGGGAATGGCAGCCCACTCCCGTTTTCTTGCCTGGAAAATTTCATGGACAGAGGGCCTGGCAGGGTACATTCCATGGGGCTGCAAAGAGTCAGACACGACTGAGGGGCTGAGCACACACAGTGAGGGGCTGAGCACACACAGTGAGGGGCCCCAGTGAATTACTGCAGAGGGGGGTGATCAGAAAGGTGGTGGTGGGAGGTGGCAGCAGAGAGAAACCAAGTTTTCTTTCTTTCTCTTTTAAGCTCAGGGGAGAATTCCGAAGGAGACAATCTGTCTTCAGATATTCGGGGGACTCACTTGCCCTGGCCAGGAAGAAGTAGGCTTCCCCTCTTCTTAGACTCAAAGAACTTGCTCCAAAAAAAAAAAGTAGGTGCAGGGAGATAGTCATCGGGGGAAAATCTTTAAGTTAGGATATGTGGAGAGTTTACTCTAAGGAACAACTCTAGGGCATTGATGTTGTTTGGAATGGTGGAGGGAGATACCTCCAGTAGAGGTGTGCTCTCTGTCACGGGGATGCAGTCAAGCCACGGAAGCTATAGTTTGGATTCCAGCATTGGGTGAGAATTTATACCCAATCACCATGAAATTAGCCAGGGAAGAATACTCGAGTGGATTGCTATTTCCTTCTCCAGAAGAAGACTGGAGTGGGTTGCTATTTCCTATTCCAGGGGATCTTGATGGCCCAGGGATCGAACACATGACTCCTGTGTCTCTTGCATTGGCAGGGAGATTCTTTACCACCGAGCTACCTGGGAAGTCCGGTTCACAGTTTGATTGAGATACTAACATCAGTTACTCTTACTGGAATCAAATATGAGAAATCATTTGATTTCAGTATATGTTGGAAAAGAGTATTTATGCACTAAAACCTCACTAATTTAAAATAATTGGGAAAGCCAGTTTGGTTGGTGAAGTTGATTATGAAATACTTGTGAATAATAAAAGGCCATTTTATGACTTTCAAGTCCATGGTTGTGGGGAATTATGTGTGCTGAAGTTGCTTGATCAAGGTCCTGCTTTAATGAATAGGGAATGATTTGTAATCAACATATCAGAGCACCAGACTCGCTGGCCTCTGCTTAGATTAGAATTAAATCATTTGTAATTCAGAGTGTATGAAAACAGTTGGTCTCTTAAGTAAATAAAGAGGCCCCTCAGACTCTCATTTCAAGTATTTACTTGCTGTCAGCCTTTCCTTTTTTTCTGTTGATAGTGCTAAGGGAGGCTTCTGTTTAACGGCTGTCAAAATGTCACAATTAAAAAACAAACAAAAGTGCACTATGAATAAATGAGCTTTTTTGCTATATTTTTGCCAGAAGGATTCTTGGTTTCTCAGGTTGAAGAATAGATTGCTCAAAACTCAGGGAAGGAAACTCTGGGAAGCTACAGATAGCTAGAGAGAATGGCAAAAATGGGATTTAACATTTTTTCCCATTCATTTATTAAAATTTAATGTTCAAAAGACCATGTATAGTATGATTCTATTTACATGAAATGTCCAGAATAGGCAAATTCATAGAAATAAAGTAGATTAAAGTAGGGTGGGGGAGATGAGTAGGGTGGGAACTTTGCGGGGAACAGAGAGTGACTGCTAATGGGTATGGGGTTTCTTTTTGAGCGGATGAAAATATTCTAAAACCTGTTGTGGTGATGGTTACACAACTTTGTAAGTATACCAAAAACTGTTGAGCACCAGAAGTAAATTGTGTGGTATGTGAGTTATATCTCAATAATTACAGGACTGTTATGAGTCAGACACTGCTCTGGGTACTAGAAATAGAATATTAAGGAGACTAAGTCCCTGTCCTCATAGAGCTTACATTCCAGTGGGAGAGTCAGGTAATGGATGTGTGGGCAAACATGTGAAAACACAATTTTAGGACAAGACAGTGTGCTGAAGAAAAAGAGAGGATGAGGAAGTAGAGTGATATGTGTGCAAGCAAATGTGAATGTGTGTGTGTCCACATCTGTGTGCATGTGTTATTGTGTGCATACGTGTATATGTGTGCCTCGTGTATATATGTGTGTGTCTGTGTGTGCACACATATTCTCTGTTTTATTTCTTTAAAATGATCATTGTAGTGAAACCAAGCAGGACCCTGTGGGACTTTCCGGGGACAGACTCCAGTTTATATGTCTCTTTTTTCCCCATGATTTTATTTTTATTTATTTATTTTTGGCTGGTGCTGGGTCTTCTTTGATGTGCAGGCTTTTCTCTAGTCGTGGTGAGCTGAGGCTACTGTCTGTTGTGGTGCGTGGACTTCTCACTGCAGTGGCTTCTCTTGTCCGGAGCACGGGCTCTCGGGCACGCAGGCTTCAGTAGCTGTAGCTGTGGGCTCAGCGGTCGTGGCTCAAGGCTCTAGAGCACATATTCAGTAGTTCTGGCTCATGGGCTTGGTTGCTCCGTGGCACGTGGGATCTTCCTGGATGAGGGATTGAACACGTGTCTTCTGCATTGGCAGGTGGATTATTTGCCAGTGAGCCACCAGGGAAGCCCTTTATTATTATTATTATTTTAATTTTTACTTTTGGCCATGCTGTGAGACATGTGTGATCCTAGTTCCCTGACCAGGGATTGAACCCATGCCCCTTGCATTGAAAGCACAGAGTTTTAACCACTGGGTCACTAGGGAAGTCCCACATGTTCTCTATGTTTTAGATAGGATGAGTAGGGAGTAGGGAGGACCTCTGTGGGTCCTCCCAGAATGAGCCATCCAGGTGACTGGAGTAAGGACATCTCAGACAGTGCAGACCCTAAGACAGGGATAGTTCTGGCCTGTGCAAATAAGAAGAGAAACTGGGAGCAAGTGAGAAATACAGTTGAGGATGGCAGGGGTCAAGTCGTGCAGGGTAATAGCCATGATAATAATATCTGTGAATTATTTTAAGAGCTCAGTCTTAGTGTTGATAATCACTACTAACTTTGCATGCTTTTTTTGCAGTCTGTAAGTCCTTTTTACAGCCATTATCTAGTCTGATGCTCACAACAACAGAAGTTGCAATTAGTCGTCTCAGTCTAGAGATAAGGAAAATGTGGGGAACAGTTCCTAATTCTCCCTGCTCCTTGAGCCCGTGACCCCACTTCAGCGCACGATGCATGGCTGGGATTTCCTACTTCCTCAGTCCCTACATCAGCATTTGGTGTGCAACATGTAAGCCCTGTGAATGTTTATGGAATGGACTTCTTTGAGGTCACAAAGCGTGTGGACAAGCAAGCCACGACTTGGTCATCTCATTCCACACCCCGGTCTGTTTGTGCTGACTCACATGGCCTATGTTGCTTTGCCCATCAAATCACAGAAGAGGAGGATGACAGAGTCCTCAGGGGTCATTGTCCCTGTAGGTTGACATTTATATGCTCTGTGTCCTGTGGGAGTTTACGTAGTTTCCCAGAACTCTGCCGAGAGGGTTGATCAGCCTCTCCTATAATTACACAATCCCACTTTAATGGAGGAGTAAGTTTTGATTAGCATATTCTATTAGGTGACTGTAGCATAATTAATTTTTATCCACTGACTCTTACAGTTTCGTGCTTTTCACCTCTGTCTTACCATTCAGGCAAGTTCCCTCTTAGCAAATCCTACAGTCTCCAGCTTTCATTTACCTAACAAGGTGATTCAGAACATGAGTTCAAACACTGAGGCAAATTTAAATCCCAGCCTTGCTCTTAATGGATGTATGACGTTTGACAGTTAGTCATTCTGACCTCTAGTTTTTCCATTCGTAAAATGGAGATAATGATATTATTGATCTCATAGGACTGTTTCGAAAGTTTAAAGCGTTCAGAGCGGTGGCTGCAACAGAGTAAGCTTTCAGTAAATGTTAGCTATTGTTGGCTACTATGCTTATCCACCCCCCTACCCCCACCCCCACCAAAGACCACTCATTGTAGAATTATGGTTAAGGAGGCAAGATGTGAGATAATTGCTTGTCAGTGCTTCTCAGTACACAGAATTTTGGATGTTATCTTGGAAAGATAATTAGATGGTCAAAATACATCCTTGGATTGAAACACAGCATGTGCCCAGATGGAAACTAGGTTGATTAACTCCTGAGCATTCCACACTGGGGTTAAGGGAGGGAGTGATTAGTGAGTCTACCCAAGTACACTCTTCCATGTGAGTCTCTATGGCTCTTATGAAACTCTCCAATTGGAGGCTATTTTTACCAGGTGATGATAGACATTGGGAGTTGGGGATTCAGGAGAACAGCACAGGCGGGGATAAAAACCATTGATAAAAAGAGCCATTTGCCTCCCTTCTCTGTCCCTCTTTTAGATTCTGGATGAAGATGCTCTTTCTGGTGTCTGCTGCTGTTTTGTCTCCTGTTCGCAGATTGTCACTGTTGCCAGGTAACTGCAGAGCCTTCTGGGGAGCGGCCTGCGCTTGGCTGCCCACTGGATGGGTGTCTGGGAGGGAGGTGCAAGGAGGCAGAGGTCAAGGTTGACAGGGGTGGAAGCGTCAGTGTCTGTATATATAAACCAGGGCTGCTGAGACAGCCTTTAGGCTTATGGAAGAAGGGGAGGCCTGGGAACATGGAGATAACAAGGAAACCCTCAGCACCTCCTTTTTCCATGCATATTAATCTCTGACACAAATAAAAAGCTAGTAAATATAAAATATTTTTGAAAAGTAATAAACAACTGGACTTACTTTTCTCTTTTTCCTTTAAAAAGAAAACAAATGCCCCTGAATTCCAGAAAACGTGTGTGTATGGACATGACTGTTGGTGCCAGAACCACCTCCATCCAAACCACTTCAGTCTTCCTTCTCAGCACTCAAGGTCAGCTGCCGCAGGGGCTCTCACTGTCAGTGCTGAAAGTGAAAAGTGAAAATGTTAGTGCTCAGTCATCTCGGACTCCTTGTGAGCCCATGGACTGTAGCCCGCCAGGCTCCTCTGTCCACGGGGATTCTCCAAGCTAGAATACTGCAGTGGGTAGCCATTCCCTTCTCCAGGGGCTCTTCGCAACCCAGGGATTGAACCTGGCTCTCCTGCCTTGCAGACAGATTCTTTACCACCTGATCCTGCAAGGGAAGCCACAGTGACTCTGACTGTCAGCATTAGGGGGAAGATAAATTGTTTTCCCCGGCTGTGCAGAGGCCCTTGGAAAGCCATCTCTAGGGTGCTTTTTCTCTCGCATATTAAGCACCGATTCTCCTCCTAAATGAATAATAACTTACACTAGAAAAAGAGCAGAAAGTGAAGCTGAGTAGCAGCTGACTGTCCCCAGCGAATTTCACCATTCATCGGTAAGCTGAGCATATGTGTGAGGGAATAATCCATTTTCACATGGGCAGTGGCTGTGAATGTCAACTAAAAGAGATCCGGGAGATGATCCAGATGATTCCTTATTTCAGGAATGAGGAGAGAGCAGAGGTTAAGTGCTGATCAAGTTCAGGGATGAGACTCTAGATCAAACCTTTTGCGAAAGAGAGAGGATGTCACCATAACTCTCTGGCTTCCACATCTTTCAGGGTCCCCTATCATTAACCTTCAGCCTCTTTCCCCACAGACTGCTCCTGAAACGATCTCCCCGGCCCTCCAAGGGATGTTACTGCCTCTTCATTTTGTCCCTGCCACCTAAATGGACCTGCCATCCATCACTGAGCAGTTTCCCAGACTCATAGTTGGTTTCAAGGTCCTTTGTTAATTTTCTCCTGGTAAGTGATTGCATCATCTCTCTCTGTCAAGAAATGGTTCATTGACTCCAGCTGAAACAATTTGGTCTTGATTTCTTTATTGATTCCTTCCTTTCCTGAGTCCATGTTTTATATTAACTATTTTTAATGTTTCAAACAGGATCAGCCGTCAAAAGGGTGCCCAGAGTACAGCTGGTATGGTCTATGGAAATGTGAGAACTCACTATAGGAGATACTAGATTTTTTTTTTAATGGACCACCAAGTCATTGGCCTTGGAGAAACAATATTTTCATTTAAAACATCTGAGATGCTAAAATATACTTAATTCTATTTTGTTTTAAAATACATGGTTTCTTGCATGCATGCATGCTTAGTCACTCAGTCGTGTCCGACTCTTTGCAACCCCATGGACTGTGGCCCACCAGGCTTCTCTGTCCATGAGATTTTCCAGGCAAGAATACTGGAGTGGGTTGTCGTTTCCTCTTCCAGGGGATCTTCCCAACCCAGGGATTAAACCTGTGTCTCCTGCATTGGTAGGCAGATTCTTTATCATTGAGCTACCTGGGGAGACCACATATATTTTCTTAAGGTATATAAAAATAGTACATAGACTACTATTTATTGAGCACTTACTATATGCCAGATCCTGAAGAGGTTGCATTACACATGTCATGAAGTATTATCATTAACTCCATCTAACATAAGTGGAAACAAAGTCTCAGAGACCTTAAGGTCCTGCAGTAAGTGGGCTTTTCCTCACTGCAGCTTGTGGTCTTAGGTGGCCTCCATCAACAAAACAGTTTTGGTTCCATTCTCATGTGATAGATATGAATACAATGTAATGAACTGACATTCTAGAAGCCTGGAACGAAACAACTGTCAGTTATCTGGTGCTGTGTAGTGGCACCCCCAAACTTGGTTACAGGAGCCTGTATTATCTCACAGCTTCTGTGAGCCAGGAACCTGGGCACAGTTTAGCTGGGTTCTCTGGCTCGGGTCTCTGCAGTCTGTCTTCAGGGCTTCATCTGGACTGCAGTCATCTCCAGGCTGGACTGGAGAACGATCTGCTTCTGAGCTCACTCAGGTGGTCATTGGCAGGACTGAGTTCCTCACTGACTGTTGCTGGCTTCAGTGCTTCTCTAGTTGTTGGCTAGGAATCACCTGTAGTGGGTGAAATCGTGGCTCCCAAAGATACCAGGTCTTAATCTCTGAAATATGTGTATGTTATCTTAAAATTTAAAAGGAAAAACTGGGCTTCCCTGGGGGCTCGGGTGGTAAAGAATCCGTCATCAGTGTGAGAGACCTGGGTTTGATCCCTGGGTCGGGAAGAGCCCCTGGAGAAGGGAATGGCAACCCACCCCGCAGTTTTCTTGCCTGAAGAATCCCATGGACAGAGGAGCCTGGCAGGCTACAGTCCATGGGGTTGCCAAGAGTTGGACACGACTGAGCACCTAACACTTTGACTTTGGCCTTAAAATAAAAAAAAAAAAATTGTGTAAAGTACATCATATAGAATTTTCCATATTATAAAGTTTCTGTGAATGAGATTAAGACTTTTAAAAAAAATTATTTATCTATTTATTTTTGACTGCACTGGGTCTTGGTTGCTGAGTGAGGACTTTCTCTAATTGTGGCGAGTGGGGGCTGCTTTCCGTTGCGGTGTGTGGGCCTCTCATTGTTGTGGAGCACGGGCTCTAGGTGCCAGGGCTCAGGAGATGAGATGTGGCATATGGGCTTCGTTGCCCTGTGGCATGTGGGATCTTCTCAGACCAGGGACCAAACCCGCGTCCCTTGCATTGGCAGGTGGATTCTTTACCTCTGGACAACCAGAGAAATCTTTGATGAAGATTTTTGAGATGAGGAGATTTTCTTGGACTCTCTAGGTGGCCCCTTCAAGTCATCAGCAGTATCCTTACAAAAGAGAGGCACAGGGTGACTCGACACAGGAAAGGAGGGAGCAATGTGACCAGAGAGGTGTTGATAGGAATGAGGCAGCCACAAGTCAAGGATGCTGGCAGCCACCAGGGCTGGAAGTGCCAAGGAAAAGATTCTCCCCTAGAGCCTCCAGAGGAAGCCACAGCTTTGCTGACACCTTGATTACAGCCGGTGAAACTCATTTCAAACTTCCAATTTCCAGAATGGAGTGAATACATTTCTGTTGTTTTAAGCCACCAGGTTTGTGCTAATCTGCCACAGCAGTCATAGGAACTGATATAACCCCTGCATCTCTTGCTACATGGACCTCTCTGCACGGCATCTCACAAAATGGTAGCTTGTTTCATCAGACTGAGCAAGCAGGAAGATCCAGAAAGAGAGCATGAGCAAGATGGAAGTCACCGTTGTGGAACCTAATTTCAGAGGTGGCTTCCCTGGTGGCTCTGTTGGTAAAGAACATGCCTGCCAATGCAGGAGACACAGGTTCAATTCCTGGGTTATGAAGGCTCCCTAGAGAAGGAAATGACAACCAGTTCAACCATTCTTGCCTGGAAAATTCCATGGACAGAGAAACCTGGTGGGCTACAGTCCCTGGGGTTGCAAGAGGCAGACACGACTGAGCATGCATACACCATTATCATCTCAGAGGTGCATCCCATCACTTTTGCTCTATTCTATAAATTAGAGGGAAGTCAGTGGATTCTGACCCCACTGCGGGGAGAGGATTACACAACAGCATGGATACCAGGAGGCAGGCCTCACTGGGCACCATCTTAGAAGCTTCCCACACAGCAACCATAATATCTGATGTGAGATAAGGGGAAACCAGAAAGTATCTCAAATTGTAGACAGGCTCCTGCTGAGGTTTTTCCGTCTCTGGCCCTGGAGGGCTTTTGTTGGGAATGACTTTATTTCCTATAGGATCCATTCTGATTCATTCACTTTGCGGGTTAAAGTTCAAGCCCATACTCTCTACCCATCCTTTTTATGTCAACCTGAAATCGCACATCTTTCATGTGGACTGTCATGATCAAGTGGAAGCTTTATATAAATTCCTAATACCCTAAATAAACACGTGACCTTTATCTTCTCTGAGAGAGGGGAAAACAGGAGACTCCCACAGAGAGATTCCATCCAGGGCTGATGTATATGATTTATTTATAACTATTGAAGTGATATTGTTGCTGGGTTTATACTGAAGTGAATAGGTGGTTGCATTAAGCTCTGGTCATCTGGAAAGGGACATTCCACAAAACAGCAGAAGTGATGGAGCTGCCTTTAGATCTCTCTCTTCCCCACCTCAGCCCCTGTGCATCGGCTCTATACTAGGTCCCACTGCTCCCCCAGAGCACTGTTGTCTGTGACATAGCTTCACATCTCTTACTGGGTTGCAGTGCAGCATCCCAGGATTTCTTGGGTGCTTTGCAGACCGACTACATCCTAACCACCTGAGGAATCTGATGAAAATGCACATATCCACACCCAACCCAGTTCTACTAAATCTATGAAATCTGCTGTGGGACCTAGAAACCTATATTTTAAATAAGCTTCCCAGGTGATTCTTAGGCACAGTAAAGATGAGAATACTAACATAAACCAGATTCCCTCCTCAAGCAGCTTTCCTAGCTGTTTATGAATGCTACCTCTGCTTTATGATATTCCTAGTTTTTTGCAGTCACTTTTTAAAGTGTTTGGAAATTCTTAACCCATTTATTTCCTAGTAACTGGTCTTTTACCACTGGTGGTAGGCGTGATGATTTGCAGTGTTACATATGTAACCGTGTAAAGGGTAATGGTGGCGTTTGTATCTTTAGAGCATTTATGGCAAATTGTATAGGTTTTACTTTTTGGTAATGATATAGAGTTTCTTTTCTTTGCAAGTTTGTTTCAGTGGAAAAGAAGGAGTTGGTTTAAAGAAAACATTAAATAAGTAATAGAATAGGTGGTATACAGATCTGGTGGGCTTCCCTGGTAGCTCAGCTGGTAAAGAATCCGCCTGCAATGTAGGAGATCCCAGTTTGATTCCTGGGTTGGGAAGAGCCCATGGAGAAGGGATAGGCTAACCACTCCAGTGTTCTTGGGCTTCCTTGGTGGCTCAGTCAGTAAAGAACTGGCCTGCGATGCAAGAAACCTGGGTTCAGTCCCTGGGTTGGGAAGATCTCCTGGAGGAGGGCATGACAACCCACTCCAGTCTTCTTGCCTAGAGAATTCCCATGGACAGAGGAGCCTGGCAGGCTACAGTCCACGCGGTCAAAAAGAGCTGGACATGACTGAGCGACTAAACACAGCACAGCACATACAGATTTGGCAGAAATAAAGACTAACATAATCAATCCAATGGTTGAAATCTGGGAAATCCTCTCTTTATCCAGAGGAAGGCTCTCTGTGGATTTCAGGCATCACAGTGGGAATTGGAGGAGGCATTTGGGGGCAGAAAGGACATTTGTAGGTCACTGCCCATACTTTTGTGTGGGGCAGGCCATGGTGATCTGTATCGGTCATCAAGGTAATCAGAACGAATAGCTGAGACACACTTTCAGATGTGTCTCTTGTGAATAAAAAGAGCAGAGTGATAAATAATTGCAAACTGGTGCAATAAAGCTGTGCAGAGCCATAAACTTCTTTAATATCAGGACTGGCTCTTGGCAAAATGCAGTGGAGATGAAGCCCCTCCCCCAGGTCCTTTGTCATTGTCAAAGCACCCACCTCTCCCCCTTTCTTTCCTTTCCCCTTCCTTCTCTCCCACCCTATCCCCATCAAATTTGTGCTCAAGTTTTCATTGTTTTCAGAGCTGTGTGTGACCCATGTTATTCCAAAGCATTGGTCTTCAAATCCTGTTGGATTGAAGCATTCTACCACAAAAATTAACTAATGGATAACTTTTCTTAATTTGGAAACAAACAAAAAACCCTTTCTTTTTTAACAATAAAGCAGTGACTTTACTTACAGATAATTATGTCTATTGACATAGATAGTTATAATATCTATGTTATATATATGTGAAAACAATTTGATGTTTTTGAAAGCTTGATTTGTTGTACAATATATTCAACAAATGTTTTTTCCCTATTTATTTGAATTTCACTACCCATTTGAGATCTTAGGACTCTGTTGGCCTTATGGTAGCCACTAATCCCATGGGGCTACTGAGTCCTTAACTTGGGGCTAGTCTGAACTAATACATGTTATCAGTGTAAAATACATACTGAATTTCAACCACTTGGTGTAACAAAAGAGAATGTAAAATGTACGATTAATAATTTTAAAATATTGAGTATGTGTTAAAATTATAACATTTTGGCTACATTATATTAAAATATATCATGCATATTAATTTCACCTCTTTCTTTTTACTTTTTTTAATGTGGCCACTGAAAGTGAAAAAAAAGAAAGTCGCTCAGTCATGTCCTACTCTTTGAGACCCCATGGACTATACAGTCCATGGAATTCTCCAGGCCAGAATACTGGAGTGGGTAGCCTTTCCCTTCTCCGGGGGATCTTCCCAACCCAGGGGTCGAACCCAGGTCTCCTGCATTGCAGGCGGATTCGTTACCAACTGAGCTATCAGGGAAGCCCAATGTGGCCACTAGAAAATTTTAAATTGCGTATGTGGCTCATATTAGCATGTTAGTGGTTCACATATCTCTATGAACAGCATTGCCTTAGAAAATACTAAGTTCAACTTGCAATAAACCCCGATCTTTTATTGGCTTGACACTGAGTGATCATAGGCTCTGAACCTCACAACATCCTCTGAGTGCTGACAATACAAAGTTAAGTCTTTGTTTCCTAACTTGGGTATTTAGGTCAATTCCCTCATCTCCTTAGTTAATATTAGTAGATTCTATTACCGAGAGATCATCTTGGTCAAGCCTAATTCTTACAAAACCACACCTTATAATGAGACAACATTAAAATGCACGAGAAATTATTTGTATCAACTACAAAGTCAGAGAAGGATGTAGGAATACCAGGTTATTGAAAACATGTTTGTGACAAGACCAAGATTCCTTCAATTATTTTCTCTGTGGCTTACAGATGAGCAAATTCCAATCTTTTTAACTGGCAATAACACCTTTCTATCAGGTGTGATGTCTGGACATCATAAAGCTTTTTCTGCTGCATGTATCATAAACCAGGCATTTAAAAACTATAACCATAACTATTATGATTGAATTCTTCAGCTTCCAGTGAAATCAATACCTATCTATGAATGTAGAGAATCAGTTTATATATTGTAGTGGTGGTGTTAATATTTAGTCGATCAGCTGTGTTTGATTCTTGTGACCTCATGGACCACCCACCAGGCTCCTCTGTCCATGGGATTTCCCAGGCAAGAATACTGGAGTGGGTTGCTATTTCCTTCTCCAGGGAATTTTTCTCATTCAGGGGTTGAACCTACATCTCCTGCATTGGCAGGTGGATTCTTTACCACTGAGCCATCTGGGAAGTTCAATTATATTGTGACTGATCTGCTTTTTGTTTACCCAAATCTGAAGCCAAAACAAATAATTTGGTATTCAGGCTGCGTCTTTTGTTCTAGCCATGCCATTAAATAGAATACTATTAGCTTCATGCATCTCTGTTAGTCTGTCAGTGTTGTAACTGCAAATACTCCTAGTTTTATTGGACAGTGTAGATCTGCCTTCATTACTTTACTCCTTACCTTGACCCCTGGCTGACCCTTGACATCATCCTTAGCAATATCTCCTTTGCTTCCTTAATCTTCAAGCTGTCTCCAGCCTCCTGGGGCTTCAGTGTAACCTCAGCTTAGAGAAATAGGTAAGACTCACTCCAGTGTATTGTCCCAGTCCTGTCCTGGCCCAAACTTGCACCTGGACACAAATCCCAGTCATAACCTAACCCCTATCTGCTGGCTATATTTGTCTTATCCCACCAAAATTCCTTACACGTTTCGTACCTGATGTCCTATGTTAGCTAGCAAGTTTAAATAGTCAACAAAACCAATGAAAAAAAATAGCAGATGGATATTAAAAGGCAGCATCATAATTCTGCAATCTTCACTGAATTCCCCCAGGTAATTCATTTCCTGGAATATTGAGCATGGTATATCATTTCTTACCCAATGCACTTGGGACTGTCTGAAACACAAGACAAATAATCTTGCCACAAAACTGTGTTGAGATTTAATTAACAGAAAACGCTATAAAACACCTGTTATCAGACCCTGTGAGGAGTCACTGCCTATAACCACAGCATTTGTATATCTGATCATACTCTGTTGTTAAATCCATTCACCTCACTCACACCTTTGATGTTTAAATCCTTTTTCAGAGCAGACTATTAGGACCATGAGATGCACTTGCTTCTGAGTTTGGGTTTCCTATATGTCCCATATATTGGGTATTTTAAATTCCTAGTTTGACCTTTCAACTTGGTTATATTAGGCTGTTGATGGCTTCACTTGGTAATTTCTGGGAAGCCACAGTAACTACTGGCTGTCTAGCCAGGACTCCACCTGAGGTATGTGCTACAGGAAATCATCTTGGGAGTTGCTGGGGTGAGGAAACTGGTTCTTTCTGCTATAGCTGCCATCCCACTTTTATCGTCAAAGGCTCTTTTGTTTGTCAGGGATGTCTACTCAGGCAGTCTTTCTTTTTTTCCTGTTACAGCACATCCATATTTGTCAATAATACTATAGCATAATTTCTTCAACTTTGGAGAAATTGGGCTATAAGATAACCTAAGAAATCCTGATAAATCTTATTCCATAAATCTTACTTGCTAGCTCTAACTAACCCCTATGAAACTGTCTAACCCCTATGAAATCCCCCGGGTTTCTTCAAAGATGGAATCATACTTTTTACACACACCTGTCAATATCCTGGGAGTATAGTTGAGGAAAACATGCAGGTCAGTCACAAATGTCAGTTCTTTCTTTATTAGTCTTCTGGAGCTATCCTTGTTAATTCCCACTGCTGGTAATCTAGTCAAATCCCTTCTCTGCTCACAACTGAGCCATCGCAATCATTTTCCAACTCATCTTTCCGACTTCACTGTCTCCCTTATGCAATTCATCCTCTGAGCTTAGTAGCTCAATCATGTCCAACTCTTTCCAACCGTTTGGACTGTAGTCTGCCAGCTCCTCTGTCCATGGGATTCTCCAGGCAAGAATATGGCAGTGGTTTGCCATTTCCCTCCTCCAGGGCATCTTCCCGACCCAGGGATCAAACTGTGTCTCTTGCATTGCAGGGAGATCCTTTATCCACTGAACCATCGGGCATCCTCTGTACTGTACTAATATAGGCAGCCTTTTATTGACAACCTATTTGAGTTCAAAGTGAGGCTCAGAGAGATTAGGTACCACTAACACGGTCCCATAGGTACCAAGTAGCAGCGATAAGAATTCTATTATACTGGTGTTTTCAAACTGTGATCTCTAGAGCCCTGGAAGTCTAAAGACATTCTCCAGTAGCTTTCAGTAAATTTGTGTTTGCATTTAAGTCACAATCTGTAAACCACGAGCATATGCTAGACCACCCGAATGACCATCTCACGACTGAGGCCTGGCATGCGGTTTCAGTACCTGTGTTTGTGCTCATTGTAATGCTGAGAACAAGTAGTAAACTTTAACTGGGATGGATTTTGGGGAAAAAAGGGCAGATTGAGGATCTTTTTCAGCAGCAATTTCAAGAATCATGATCTGTACAAAGACTTTCCCATCTTTTCTAGCTCTAAGGTCGTGGATTAGCTGTTGCTGGTAGGTTTACCCTCTCTCTTTGGGGTGGGATGGGCACCGATGGGTGGCACAAACCTTGGGGGATAAGTGGAAGGAAATGACTTCATGGTATCAGGTCAATAAGAAGTCAGGATGGAATTCAACTGCCAGTCAGTCAGCCACAAGCAACAAATTGGAGAAATTAAAAATACTAGTGTGGAGTCAAATCTCTTAGATGAAGGATTACTGGGTTAGCACCTGTCTAAGATCTCCAGAGGCTACAAATATCTCTGAGTGGGTGCGAAGGAACTGCCAGCTTGCCAGAGGATTAGTGCCTGTGACTGGAAATGAACGGACAATTAAAATCCTTGAGAATTTTTCAAAGCAAGTCATGGGTGAGGACGGGAAGAGAGAATGCAGGACAGAGATTCTGCAGAAGAACTGCCCTGGTGGATTTTCCTGCAGCAAGAGAAGTGAAGGTTTTTCTAATCCCTCTGTCTTTCAGTGCAATGCAGTGATTTTCAAATGTGGGTCAAGGGATGGGTCACATCAGAATTGCTTATAGTGCTGGTTAAAAATACAGTTTTCTGGGACTGAATCAAAATCTCAGAATTTCACGGAATGGGACTGGTTAGTTGTAGCATTCCAGAAAGTTTTAAAGCATGTTAGAACCCTACTTAAGAAGGATAACCCGTTAACGCTCTACCCATTAGCCTGATTGATTTTCTTATGGACAGCAAGAGTGATGTGGGTTCTATCATGAGTCAGGGTTGAAGATAGTGGAGGACTGCTCATGTTAAGAAAAAGATGCTAAAAGAAAGGGTGGGGAACTCTTTTAATCTCTTGGGCTTGTTCATTTTTTTCCTACTTCTAAGGCCTTTGCAGACTGTCCTCACTATCTTTTCCAAACCTGACCCTTATATCCTGTTGCCTTTGCTTTCAAGCTCAGGAAACTTTTTTCTTCTTCAGCTCTTTTTGGGTGTGTTTGGATTTTGCCTAAACACGGTCTGCCACACCTGCCCTCTGTTATTTTTAGTGTCTCCTTTGCATATGTGCCCTGAGGAAGTGAAATACTCCATAAATTCTTTCTTCTGATGAATATTTGATTGGCAGCCTTAAAATTTTTCTTTGTGTTTAAATTATAAACTCACTGCAAGCACAAGGCACCTTTCACAGTCTCTTAAACTCCATGTCAATATGTGTTCTTGTAGAGCTATAATTACCTATTATTTCATAGCTTTCCAAATTAAATATTCATTAAACAAAAGCTGAAAATAGTGTTAAATCTATATAAAATTTTTGATGTGCAAAATTTACTTATCAGTATGTTAACGTTATTTTATCAGAGTTTGACTTCTGTGGTAAGGAAGGACACTATATTTCTTAAGAATGCTGCTTTTTGAAGCCATTCATATTATAGACTAATGCACATTTTCACAGAATAATGAATTATTATGTGGCCGAGGGAGTTAACGAAATGTAAATGAGAAACAATTTCATCGTACTGTCTTTGGAGACACAATGTGATTTTTAAATAAAAATGGAAGCTTCCCACTTTTGCCCATAATCAGAATTAACATAACTAGTGAAAGGGAGACACTGGACAGAGGTGGAAGAAGAGCTGCTTTCTCTTATGGAAGAAATCTCTGTCAGGACTTCACCTACCCAGACCACTTTCCTTCCTCTCAAGGTATTCTGGGGTGAAGAGAGATGAAGCTATGACAAGTCAACATCTTTATCATCTGTGCAGACATAAACGCTCGAGGGAAAGAATGTCTCCAACACAATTAGCCATTCCATGTAAAATTTTTTATCCTGCTAATACCTGAACACTGAATTGAAAACAATCATGCAGCAAGCCTCGTAAAAGAGGTCCCAGTGTCTTGTCTCATCCCATTCCCACGTGCCAGATACAGCCATCTTTAAGTGACTCTGTTTTTAGTGTTTTTGATAGTTACCTTTCTATTTCTACATAATATACCTGCCCCGCTAATTTGTGATTGGTTATTTTAGGATACATCTATTGAGTACCCCCATTAAGGAGGAATATTATACTATTCTCTTCCTCTTCTAATTTTAATGCAATTATTGTTAGTTCTTTTGTTGGTTTCCTTTGTTGAATCTTCGTAAAGATAATCCTTACATCTTTTCTGGTTCAGACAACTTTAGACCCTATTTCCTGATACCCTGCCATATTAGATAAGGATTTTGGCACATCTGCCCTTCTGCTTTTTCTTCTTCTTCTTTAGCTTCGTTAAGTTTCAGTGTTTGGATTTCACTGATACTCTTTGTATTGACCAATGTTAACCCTTACATGAAACTTCTTTTACCTGTGCTTGCTAGGGTGAGTCTCTATTCTTCAGGATCTGAAGAGTTCAAATGGAAATGCTTTGGATCATATTAATATTATGTATACAATTAAATATATTTTCTTATGTACTCTGAAGTTATCCAGAGCATTTCCCTATATCTTTATGTTATAAATTATTACCCTTCGTGACTGAAGACTATTCTAATATATTAGAAACACTCTGAAGTCTTGACTTTGGTATTTAGCCAAACATGCTATTCACCTTTGGCTCAGGTTTATTCTCTGAAGCCCTGATAGGTGTATGTCTGTATCAGTATCATTTCTGTATCATTTCTGATGTCTGTGAGCTTGAGTGTGAGTTGTGATTGTGCAATCACTTATTTACCATCATAAAATATCAAGCGTAACAGTATCTGTAAAATGAACACATCATATTTTTCAGATTTGTTATTAATGTTGAAATACCGAGATATTGAAACATTCAAATAAAGGTAATTTTTAGTTTAGATGTAACTTGGAGTAAAAAATGTCTTTATGCATTTTACTCAAATCTCTCAGTCAAATGAAGTGTAAACATATATTTTTACAAGAGTAAAATTCTTGAAAAACTAACATGACTGTGAGAACTATAATTTTATATATAAAAACACTCCTAAGAAATTTCAAATGGTGAAAGAATGTCAGTATTATAATAATAGGATATATTAGCTGAATTCCTTTAGAGAAAACTATATGCCTTCAGAAGCTACAAGTACTTATAACATTAAATAAATTAAAATACAAGGTGGAGAAATACAGAATATATGTCAGAATTCCAGTTTTTATAGAATTATTTGGTATTCTAAGATTAGTACTATTCAACAAAATAGCTTATAGGAACTGTATTTAGCTTTTTAATTTATTTTTTTAATTGGAGCATAATTGCTTTACAAAGCTGTTCTGTTCTCCGCTGTTTAACATTTAGTTTTTAGTTGTTTAATTCCATTTAGGTCATGAGTTTCTCAAGTAAAGATGCTATTTGGAAATTGCTCACATTTTATGAGGATGAATAAAAAGCAGAATGTCAATTTTATTGCCTTGAAATGTCAGGAAGAGAAAAACTTCAAATCATAAAAAACAGAATTCATCATAAACCATCTTCAATCCAATACTTATAATCCACTGTTCTACATACTCTCTCTATATTAGCTCACTTAATTCTCTCACTGATCCTAGGAAGTATGGGTATTATTAGCCCATTCTACAGATGAAGAAACTAAAGCTCTGAGAGATTAACTCATTTATCCAGGGTCACACAGCTAGGAATTGGTAAAGCAGAACTCAAGCAATTTGACTTGAATTCATACTCTTAACCAAAGTGTCATTTCTTAAATGAGAGATACCTGAAAATTGCTTAGATGGGGTTTCTGGCACATAGTAAGCATCCCATAAAAGTTAACTCTTACCATCAGTTGCTGGGATGGGATGGGGAATACTGGAGCGAGACAGAGGGAAGGGCCAATGGGATATTCGCCCTTTACTGTCTCGGCCTCTAGAAGAAGGTACCTGGTCCCAGGGATTCAAGATGCCAGCTTCAGCCAGGAGGGTCCCAGATAACGAACTCCTATATTACAAGACTCAGGCCTGGCTCTAGGGCCCCTGGAGTTCAAGGACCTGCTGCAATGCACAGGCTGCTGTGGCTGGGCTCCTTCACCAGTTTCTCACTTCGTAAGGGTGACCATGCAGATGGCTGCAAGAGTTTCTTTAACACTGAGTGCATTACTTTCTGGCTTTGCTGGGAAGGATTGCAGCTGAATGAAAATTTCAGTGGAGGGGCACGATAGCATTGGCCTTGGGGATTGTCATAGACTTTGCTCTAACCCTAGATGAAGATAGGGTTACTTCCGGGGAATACTTGTAAGCATTCTGCAGAGAAAGCTTTAAAATACAAAGCTATCTTCTTTAAAACAAAGGTTTAGAAACCTAAGGGTTTTTCTAGGATTGAATGCATAGGCACAAATGAAATTCTTTCCTAAAGGCAATCCGTGCCAGCTTACTGCAATTAACAAAGAAGTACAAACTCCAAGCTACAGAGAAGCCACTGAGTAGGAATATCAGGCCCAGATGTCAAAGATTCAGAGAAAAGTCAAGCAGTGCTAATAGCAGCTGTGGAAACTGAGACAGCTGTTTTACTTGTGCCTAAGTGTTCACAATTTATTATTAACTAGTTTCTCTGTCATGCAACCTTTAAAATGTGTGCAAATCTTAGTTATTCATGAATGGTTAAGAATAATGTTCTGTTAGTTTAATAGGGTTGTGCGTTGTTTATTTTTAAAGCTCAGTTAATGTGTCTTTCTTTCCGCTGGGCCTGAGGAAAGCCTGGCTGATTGAGTCACATGACCTCAACCTTGGGCATCACTGTGTAGCTGAGGCTACGAGAGTTCTAGACAGACAGGCTAGTTGAAAATACACTGCTTCGAGAATCCCAAGAATACCAGCCAGACAAGCTCAACGCTACAACATGGTGCTGTGTATCAACAAATTCATTTTTATGTCCTTCTCCTGACTCCTAGGGTTCACTGGGTCCCACAGCTACCCTGGTCCTTCTCACTGCTCCTCCTCATTTGAGGGGCGCTTGGATCCCAGACCTAGCATTCATCTGCATTCCGATCACCATGTCCCCTCTTGTGTGTTCTTTCTCGGGGCTCTGCAGGATGACTAGCTTATTTTGCTAGTTTTGAAGATGTGGGAAGATTTAGATGTTCGTCTTAGTCTAAGAAGTGTACAAAGCAGTGTTAAGGCACATCTAGTCTGAGTCCAGAGAAGTTAGCAACAGCCCTGTAGGGGAGTATAGTGAGCATCTGTTGTATTTTGGGGTCTGTTTTAATCATTAACTTCGGGACATATTTATATAATACTTTTATTATTTTTTAAGATTTTTTTTTTAGGTGGACCATTTTTAAAGTCTTTATTGAATTTGTTATACTATTGCTTCTGTTCTGTTTTGGTTTTGGGGCTGCAAGGCATAGGGGATCTTAGCATCTTCACCAGGGATTGAACCCGTGCCCTCTGCATTGGAAGGTGAAGCCTTACCACTGGGCCGCCAGAGAAATCCTCTATAATACTTAAAAAATTGAGAATCATCAATAGTTCTGAATATATACTGCAAAATTAATCTGAAATTATATTATATAAAGGAATAATTTACATACATTTGAAAATTGCTCTCGTGATATATTGGGTTGCATTACTATTGTGGCTGGCAGCCTCCAACATGGCCCCCAAGGATCCCAGCCTCCTAGTTTCCACACTTTGCATCGTCTCCTCCCACAACGAGGGACGGTCTGTGGGCCCAGCAGCATCCAGCTTACTCCTTTGCTCATATTCTCTCTGTCTTTCTGCCTCTGCCTCTCTTTTGCTCAGTCTCTCTTGAGTCATTACTTTGGGGGAAGTCAGCCTCCTTGTCATGAAGAAACTCAGGCAGCCAATGGAAGCAAGCCCATGGTGAGGAACTGAGGCCTGAGGACCGACCCCTGGACTGGGAATTTGTAAGAACCTGAGTCAGAACCATCCAGATAAAGCATGCCTGGATTCCTGAGCCTCATGAAGCCATGAGGTAAATTCATACCTATTGATTAAGTTTTGGAGCACATAATTGGTTAAATCGTGTTTGCCCCAAATCATGCCCACTCGGAACCTCAGAAAGTGACCTTATTTGAAAATAGGCCCTTTGCAAATGTAGTTAGTTAGGATGAGGTCATACCAGGATAGGATGAGTTGTTAAGCCAGTGACTGGTGTCTTTATGAGCAGAGGAGAGGATATATAGAGACGCAAGCAAGAAGGCCGTGTGATGGTGGAGGCAGTGTAGTCACTCTGTTGGATACTGAGTTTCTAAGCGGGATTGGCGGGGGAGTGAGGATGCTGCTGAAAAGGCAGGGTTAGTGCACCTCTGAGAGCCCCGAATGACCAGTTGAAGAACTTTGAATTTATTTAGTAGCTAGTGGGGCATCAGTGGATGATTTTTTGAGCAGAGAAATGAGACATTATCCTTTCCATGGATAGTTTCATTTTAAGAGAAAACCTAATGCTTTAAAAAGATTTATACTCTTACATAACAGGAATTTAAGGTCATAGAGCAGGTTAGTGAAGATATTTGTGAAAGAGCTTTCAACAGTCTCAAATTACACCGTGTAGGTCCAATGCTCTCTTATGACTAGCCATTTTCCTATAACAATCTGAGGTTAAATTCAGTCATTTTTCAAAAACCCATTTGCAACTTTTGGGATGCTGAAATAGAAATTATAAAGGCTCAAAGGGAGAAAAAGGAAAGAAAAACAAAGAAAGTGAAAAAAGACTTTTTTCCTCTTCAAATCTCCTGTATCTTTTGGAAAAAAATTTAAAAAGATGAATAAAATATTTAAGATAAATTTTTGATAATAATGATAAAACTATCAGATGATTTAAAAGAGAAACATCTGAGGAAGCAGAAATTGTATGAATAGCACAGAAACTAAGACCAATTATGCCTACTTTGATTGGAGCCTAGGGTAAGTGGAATAAATTAGACTGGAAAGAATGGGGGGGTGGTGGTGGTTCGGTCAACTAAGACAGGAAGATTAGAGGAAAAAGACAATTTTGTGAGCAATCCAGTTAGAGCATGTAGCATATTTTATATCCTTTGCTATTAACAGTAGTAGCTGTAAATTGTAGAGACATATTGCATTAATATTGATTTCTCTGCTTTACATTTTTTCCTCTTTCCCCAATCTGTATAAATGAAAAAGAGCCTTTTCCTTTGGATATTGAGAATTTCCAGAAGCTTTACTATTTCTGGCTGCAAGGTGTCCTATTTCTACTAGATCTACATCAATTTTCTTCTTTTTGGTATCACTTATAAAAGTATATTTCCTTTTTATAAATGAATTATTAGAAAGGATCTAATTTTTAATTCTCTTGTCAGAGGAAATTTTCTCTGGTTTTGATTTCTGTGATAGAGGAAAAATGACCAGAAGTGTTAATACTCTCTTCGCAGGAGGAAGGCTGCTCAGCGCTCTTCAGCTCCTGCCCTTGGTGGTGGAGAGGGCAGGAAAGGATGCAGACAGAGAACAAAGGGCTGGGAATAACAATGAGACGCTGGGGACGGAGGGGAAATGAGGAGCTGCTGAGACACGAGAGAGCCTGGGTTGGGGGCACATGTGGGAACATTTCAGTCACTGCTGGAGGGAGTTGGAGTGGGAAAGAATGATTTTTAAAAGTAATTTTAAGAAAGTTTTGATTTGGGATAAAAGCTGTCAAAACTACCTCTGAATCTCTTGCACTTTCCCATAACAACCTCTCATTTTCATCTGATGCTCTTACAGTCAGATTTGTGAATGTGCTTGTGTCTTTCTAATTTGTCAATGGATTTGTCTAATTTCTCACCTGGATTCAGGTGAGAGGAGGGTTCCTTAAGATGGCCCAGTTTTATTTGGGTCACTTAATTTTGATAAGTACACCATACATGGCGATTAAAACTGTAGAAAGACTTTCTGTAAAAGAGAGTTGTGATAATAGGTATTGAATCTATTATTCTTATTATTATTAGTTCTTTAGTTCCTCTATTATTGTTCTTTAGTTCCTCTATTATTGTTCTTTAGTTCCTATCATATTGTTCTGGGGTTCTGGATTCTGTGTTATTTAACATGTACTCATGAGCTAGTCCTCTCGGCTGTCTCCACTGATTTTTTCCTTTCTGACCAGTTTAGGTGATGTCTCCAGCCACTGAGGTATTATGGCCACCATCATGCCAAGGATGTCTGCTCAAGGCTCCATTGCTGATATCCAACCAAGGTGTGGCTGGCTTGGAAAATGTTGCTAATGTCAAGTGAAGGCTTTGCCCCGATTACCTTGTGAAGATGTCTGTGATGTCTCTGAAGGGACCATGGTGCTGCCTGTCCTTGATATCTCCAGCCTTTCCCCTTCCAGATGCAGTTGCTGCTTGTCTACTGCACCAGCTGTTGAATCCGTTCTGTTCCCTTGAGGTTTTAACCTTAATCCCCACTCTCTAGGACTCAGATATGAGACCATGATTATAGGAGAACCTGAGGACCCTGAGAAGCAGAACCCTGGCCAGCCTCAAAAATGCTCCTTCAACACTGCTCTGTCCTGGGGTCAACTCTGCCTACCCTTAGGACATATTCTGTCCCCAAAGGTGCTTTAGTCCCTCATGTGAAGCTTGTCACAGCTCTGGCCATGCTGAGACTTGTCTAAATCTCAGTATGCAGTTTAGGCCCTCACCCCAGCTTCATGGATGACAGTTTTCACAGGCCTTTCATTTCTCTTCTCTTGTTTGATGAAATATTAATGAATATACTGTTAGGATAATAGGTTTCTGTCTCATTGCTGATAAAATTTCCAGTTTTGAGACAGAGATGGTTTGTCTCTGTTATTTAAATTTCCACTTATGTATTTGTTTGTTTGTTCATTCAACACATATTTAATTAGCAATTACTATACATCTAGGACTTGAGGACCTACCAGCGATCAAGACAGACAACGTTCCTCCCTTCCTGGAACTTTCTTTCTCATGCGGGAAGCAGACAATAAAGAAGTCAAGCAGCAATGTAATTTCAGATCCTGGTAAGTTCTCAGAGGAAGATACAACAGGAAAAGGACTCAAGAGTAACAGTGGGAGGGACTTCCCTGGTGGCCCAGGGGCTGAGAATCTGCCTTGCAATGCAGGGGATGTGGGTTTGATCCCTGATCCCGGAACTAAGATCCCACATGTCACCATGTGAGAACTGCTGAGCCTGAGCGCTCCTGGATGGAGCCCACGTGTTGAAACTAAGAACTAACACAACCAAATAAATAAATTAAATAAGAAAAAGAGTATCAATGGGTTGGAGGGCACTGTTTTAGATTGGGTGGTCCATCAGGGCAGATCTCTCTCTCAGAGCTGCTGAAACATGAGACTTTTAGTCCTTTTTGGCTAAACACCCTTTATCTGGGGGTGCTGTCAGTGAAATGAGCTGGAGAGCTGATTCTGTCTGTGTGCTGAGGTCAGAGTCATCATTTTATTTCACCAGTTTCAGTTCAAGTCATTGGCAGATAAAGGGAAGGAGACGCTGTTGGTTCTAGGAGGAAAGATGAGCCCGACTCTCTTCATAGGGAAGTTATTGACGTTTTCAGTAGCCTCTTCTACATCCACCTATTCTCTCCCCAAACAGCCTCAGCTTTCTCCTTCAGTTGAGGCTGAATTTGAGCATGACTTTCACTTTCTTATTACAGGACATCATGTGGCCCTCATCTAACTACATAGATACAACTAAATATATTTCTTCAAATAAAAAAATGCACTGGACATTTTCTTGGTGCTTATATCATCTCCCTAATTCTGTGCAGAAAGAGTGTCCCGGTCAGAAAGCTAGTTCTAGTAAAGAGAGCTACCCAGAGTGACTGAACAACAACAATAATGAACATTGAGGCAGTCTGAGCACGGGTTGTAGAAGAATTTCCAGACACAGAGCATTTCAGAAAGGAGGGAGTTTATCAAGAACAAAGAGCAGAGATAAAGTGGGCCCTGCGAGTGCAGTGTGCTGACAATTCCTGAGAGTCGAGCGTTTTTGTGAGTTCATAGCCAGTTTTTACAGCCTTAAGACAAAGAAAATTCCTGGTGGAAGGTTGGTGTTAGGTAATTGGTCAAGATGCTCTAGGGTGTTTACTGGAGTGGGCATCTTTGCTTAATCGGGAGTTGGGAAGCTTGTTAGTGATTATCCGGGGGCTTTTGGCAATGGTTACAAAGGGGCTCAGTCAGCTTCAGAGGTGACCTTGGTTCTGGGCTCCGCTTCTGCAGTATTGGTGCAAGGCCTTGCACCTGTGGCTTTGGGGCAGGACTCAACAATGAATACATGCTAGCTATTATTATTCTATTTCACTGTGGTAGACCCTAATGTTGCTGGCCTACAGCTACTCCTCTCTTCCATGTAAAGAAAAATCATGAATCTGTATGGCTCTCAGGCAACCAAGGTACTTGGCAGGTTGTCTCTCTCCCCATCCCTGGAAGATAATTCATGACTACTCTCTGCCAGAGGCTTTCAAATGTGGTCCCAGGCTGAGCAGCATCAGCATCATCTGGGAACTTACTATAAATGCAGAATTTCAGGCTCCACCACAGATCTATTGCATCAAAAGCTTAGCGTAGAGCCCAGCAGTCTGTTTTAACAAACCCTCTGAATGACACCCATCTGGGCTAAAGCTTGAAAACCGTTGATCTAAGCAATTGTGTTAATCTTACTCTTCTTTCCCATAACTAGGTTGAGTATGGACATTTGACTCAATCTTGATCTCTAGGGCTAGAAGTGAGATGGGGAGGGGAAGGGTACTAAAGTTTACGTTGCCAGTGTAAAGAGGTGCCTGGGAATAACTGTCTTCCTTTTTATTTGATTTTTTTGACTGTTCCCTGTAGCATCTTAGTTCCCTGTGCGTGCGTGCTCAGTTGCTCCAGTCGTATCCGATCCAGCCTGCCAGGCTCCTCTGTCCATGGGATTCTCCAGGAAAGAATACTGGAGTGGGTTGTCATGCCCTTCTCCAGGGGATCTTTCCGACTCAGGGATCAAACCTGCATCTCTTAATGCCTACCTGCGTTGGCAGGCAGGTTCTTTACTACTAGCGCCCCCTGGGAAGCCCCTGACCAGGGATCAAACCCACACCCTCTGCACTGGAAGCACATAGTCTTAACCACTGGACTTTCAGGGAAGTCACAATAGCGGCCTTCTTTGAAGGCAGCTGCTTGTGTCTGACACCTGGTCCTATTCCTGCCACTTTGAAACCCTGAGGAAGATGTTTTCTAAGAAAGGCAGAGCAGAAGGATAGAAAGCACTTGGATCTTTGTTGGTGCTGCTGAAGTGTTGCGTTAGCCAACCTCCAGATGCCCTCTTATATGCTGTACTAAAATTATTGATATTTCAGTCATTTTCAGTTGGGTTTTTTCATTTATAGCTGAAGGAAAACTCACTGATATTCCCACATAACAGTTGTCTCTTATGTAAACCAGTGCTCTTTAAATGTAGAAAGATTATGGTGCACTGAAAATGCGAGCTTTAATCACAGAAATTATTATTTTAGTTGCTTCTAAACCTATTTACATTTATCTAGTTTTGTTGGTGGTGGAGGGGCAAAGCATCTGTTGTTCCCCCCCCCCCCCACCCCGAGTCTCTGAATGGTCCAAGAAGATGCCAAACACCTGGATGAAAAAACACTCAATTTCTCGTATGTGTGCAATGATCTGGATGTTTGGCTTCTGAAAAATGAAACATCTGGAGCAAGAATCAATGTTTTCACTTTTCAGCAATATTTTGGTATGTGGAAACTGTTACTAAGCAAAATCAGGAATAAAGAATTTACATAAGAAATGGGACCACCCAAGAGCAGCACAGGCAAGCTGTCTTGCTTATATAGCAATTCATTCATTCATTTTAAACCGTTCAAAGAACTGAACGCATGACACGAGCAGAGCATTGTGTGATACGGATGTAATGAGGTCTATATTATGAGGTCATGTGTTAAGAATGAAGTTGTGGACTTAAACACAGTCTTTTTCTTCCAGGAGCATTCAGTTAAGTGGTGAGCAACTGGTATCATAAAATAGGTAAATAGAGACATGGCAGAGATTGGTAAGATGTTCATGGGGGTATGAAGAAGGGACCTGTCATTCATCAGTTTCTTAAATATATGCATTGTGTTTTTGATGACACTAGATGCTGTTTCAGGTTTTTGGGTACAGTGATATGCATGACAAGTTATGTCCCCAATGTTCATGGAACTATCAATTTAATGGGAAAGCTGTGAATGCATAAACACACAAATAAATATACAATTATAAATTCAGATAAAGTGATGAAAGAGAAAGACTGTGTTATCAGAGAGAGAGAGAGAGTAAATGGGGTGATGTAAGTTATATACTTGAGGGAGGGTCAGGAAAGGACTGTCTGAGGATATGACATTTAAACTGAGACCTGAAGGGTGAGTGGGAGAGAGCATGATTAAGTTTGGGAAGATGAGGGGGAGAAAAGGTTAGAAAAATCATCTTACAGGAAGTGGCACTGAAGCTGAGTCTCAGAAGTTCAAACTGGTGTGGTAGAAAATGTCTCTACTTGTGCATACAAAGACGAGTGTAAGGAATATACCCAAAATACTAACAAGATGTTATCTGTGCACAATGGGATTATATATTCTTTTAGTTTTCTCGTTTCTAATTTTCTTCACTTACCATATTTTCCATGTGATTTCTTTTCTAAAATAATAAGACATTACTTTAAAAAAGTAAGAGCAACATTGTAAAGCAACTATACCACATTAAAAATGTTTAAAAAAGGTAAGAAAAGAGGGATACGTGGTTGTTTTCATACAGGCGATAGCGGGTCGAGATTGGGGCGTATGTATCTGGTCATGAGGGGTTGTATGCCCAGGCCACAGTCTGGAATATATAAATGACTGCTAGTCACCAATAGCTTCTTACAACTACAGCATGTCAGTGGGGATGGGAAGTGAGAGGGGACAGAACGCTAGGCAAGAGGTCAGATCAGGAAGGGCCGTGTCATCAGGGAGAGTTTCAAGTCCATCCCCAAGTCACTGGGGGGAGTAAGGTGATCAGATCTGTGTTTTTTTTGACCACCACTGCCTCCCCCAGTGACAGTGTGGAGATATGTAGGACACCTGCAACCATCAAGGTGAGCAATGTCTAAAAAAAAAAATGGTGAGCAATGTCTGGCAGGGCAGGGAGGTGTTTTAAAGCCCCACATTCAATGGAACGACTGGAGGTTTATTCTTAGCTCTTCTCCATGCTTTGTTTTTTAATTTTTAAAATCTATTTATTTATTTATTTTTCACACCAAAAACAATTTATATTGGGGTATAGTTGATTAACAATGTGATAGCTTCAGCTGAACAGTGAAGGGACTCAGCTATACCAAAACCTATTGTGTAGCACATGGAACACTGCTCAATGTTATGTGCCAGCCTGGATGGGAGAGGGGTTTGGGGGAGAATGGCTACATGTATATCTCCCTGGTTTGTAGATAAATCTGGCAATTCTTGTCTATGCAGATCAATGTGGCTGAGTTGACTGATGGAAACATTAACTTCAGATGATTAATTTGACCAGTCTGGTGCCAAATAACTGGGTGGGAGCAAGTGTCTCTTTCAGCTGTGTCCCTGAGGCACAGACCCAGTCTTCCTTCACCACGGTCTTCACCAGTGCTTCCCATGTGGGTCTCCCGGGGGCAGGAATACCTGTCCTTTTCCTACCTTAGTGAGAGATCAGCAAGAGGTAACGTCTGCAGAATGATTGATTTCCTCAGACACAAAAAGCCCTGAAATATAAACTGTCATTGTTATTTGCTCTGATACCTGCTTTTTGTGCAGGTTTTAATTTTGTCTGTTCATTTCAACCAAATTTGAAGTCTCCATGACTACAATAGAAGAACAGAAGGAAAAGAATGCTTTTCTGTTGGAACATCCTAAATGGTATTGTTTCTTGTAAAATGTGAATATTTTAAAGGATGCCCACATTTTAAAAAGGTGTAAATGCTGTTCATATCGTGCTCCAAGCCAGGGACATTTTTATGTTCTAGCTGTGGGTGATACATGAACACATTGAAAAGATATATCATAAGGACTCTAGAAACAGACAAAAAGATAGCAGGATTTTATGGTAGAATTCAGATGCAACACGGTAAATTTATTTATCTAGCTTCTAGGACAGGGTCTGGTTCTCTGAGACCTTAGTAATGTGATCAACTTTTGCCAGGGATTGATGTCCAAGTAGTTTACATCCTGAACGCCTGAGTACAATTTTCAGAAAAGTCTGTCATGTTTTCATGGATTCTTCATGGGTATATGGTTAAGTTTGCCATCATGATTACGACGTGATGATGTCCTTGAAAAATGTTTTCAAGAGGCAATGAGTGTATTCGAGGCTTTGCAGTTAGATTTGCGTTCCAGCTCTGTCATTGGCTGTTGGTGTGACCTTGGACAAGTCCCTTAACATGCCAGGCTCGTCTGTTTAGTGGGAGTAACACAGCCCACCTTGAGGGTTATTATAGGAGATAAGAAGATAATAGTTACAAAGTGCCTGGTGTTTAAGAAGCATTTAATTATTATCCTTACTGCTCTTAAACAGCAGAGAGCTGTGCTTGCAGCTACTCAAGAATTTCGATTTCTAAATCTAACACAGTTGAAAATCTCTAGGATGGGGGAAAGCAAAGGAGGAAAATAGGGATTGGCATGGTGAAAATCCCACTTTAGGATTCTGATGCTCAGAGAGCTGAGATCCCAGATCCTGTGCAGCGACCAGGGACTTTGGGAATTTAGCCAACATGTGGGGCCAGCATATCCCTGACTGTTGAGGCAGAGGCCGAGGTCTTGGCACAGAGTTTAGGGCTGAAGCCTCACTTAGCTGGATGGTCCCAGAGCCCAGGGTGAGGTCGATGCTGGCTGACCCTGGCCCACTGCGTAGCTGTCTTGGTATCTGTCACCGGTGTACGTCCCTGGCCACTGCTCAGTCCTCCTTTCCTCCCTCCTGGGTCTTGTCCTAGTCGGGTGTTCTGCTTCCAGCCAGGTACCCAGCCTGTGTCCTATTTCATTTCTCAGCTTAAGGAGAGCAAACCTCTGCAAATGTGAGGTATTTGCTAAAAAGGCGGGACCTGTGTGATTTTGAAAAAAAAAAAAAAAAACTCTCAGAAACTGGAAGAATGACATTTTAGCGCAGAGTGATAGGCAACAGGTTGATGTTTGGGTCAGGGGCTCCGTGGTGTTTGTGACTGGGATAAATCAACAGGCACTAGCTACACATTCTGCTCAGAAGGCCAGCGTGCACCAAATGTGGTGTTTTCAATCGTGTTCCTCTTACCTGGAGGGTGTAAATAATGAGGGGCGTGGCTCTGTGCAGGGGGCCTTGGTTCATCACCTGTTCCCTTCCAGTCTGACGCAGTGATGTTACTGCAAGAGCAAGGTGCTTGTGCGATGCGCTACTGCCTCATCTGTCTGCTCAACTCAGGAATCCCATGCACGGGGCTGGCTGCCAGTGTCTTTGCACTTCCTGCTTTGGGACCCACAGCTGTGGTTGCTCTAATGATGCCTCTGGCTTTTTTTTTTTTTTTTAATGTTTATTTATTTTGGCTGCACTGTGTCTTAGTTGAGGCATGCCAGATCTAGCTCCCTGACCAGGGGTCAAACCCAGACCCCCTGCACTGGGAGCTCAGAGTCCTAGCCCTTGGACCACCAGGGAAGTCCTGCCTTGGGCTCTTTGATGCCTGATGCTCTGTACTGACATGAAGCGCTGGGTCTGGAGAGGAGGGGCAGAGAGTATTCCATAAACGTGGAAAACGCTAGAATGGGAGGTTTATTTTCAGAGACTTTGTCGATTTCCAGGACAACATGGAGATAATATTACCACGGCCTACATTTTTGGAACCGTTTTCTGGTTTTCGAGCCCTGTGTTAAGCACTTTTCACGATGTACTGGGTACCTGTTGTTCTTGCTAGACCTGCCTTCCTCCTGGTCTCTGGTCACAGCTCTTGATTTTCCTCTTGGGACCCACCCAGCTCCTGGAACATGTACTCAAGGGGGCTCCTCTTCACTCCATTGGTGAAGCAGGGATTCCCTCCACAGGGTTAAGGGGGTGGCTGGACACAGGATGCCTGACTCCAGGCAGGAGAGACTGACAGAAGTATACTGATGACATGGGCTGGGGGAGGAGGACAGCACAGGCCACAAAGAGTCACAGGGGGCTGCACACAGGAAGAGAGTGGTCCAGCAGGGGCTGTGGGAGGCACACTCTACAGCATCAAGAGGAGGAGGTACCCACTGATACCCATGTGAGGATGTGACTGGGTTGTTTGAATAATTCCATGAGCTGGCAGAGAACTGAACTCAGCAACTCAGGGATAGGCAGGAATTGCACTTGGTCTGTTTGATAAGGAGGGTCAGTCATTTGATCAGTTCAGTTCAGTTCAGTCGCTCAGTCGTGTCTGACTCTTTGTGACCCCATGTACTGTAGCACACCAGGCTTGCCTGTCCATTACCAACTCCTGGAGCTTGCTCAAACTCATGTCCATCGAGTCAGTCATGCCATCCAACCATCTCATCCTCTGTCATCCTCTTCTCTTCCTGCCTTCAATCTTTCCCAGCATCAGGATCTTTTCCAATGAATCAGTTCTTCGAATAAGGTGGCCAAAGTATTGGAGTTTCTGCTTCAGCATCAGTCCTTCCAATGAATATTCAGGACTGATTTCCTTTAGGATTGATTGGTTTGATCTCCTTGCTGTCCAAGGGACTCTCAAGAATCTTCTCCAACACCACAGTTCAAAAGCATCAATTCTTCAGCACTCAGTTTTCTTTATAGTCCAGCTCTCACATCCATACATGATTACTGGAAAAACCATAGCTTTGAATAGATGGACCTTTGTTGGCAAACTAATGTCTCTGCTTTCTAATATGTTATCTAGGTTGGTCATAACTTTTCTTCCAAGGAGCAAGCATCTTTTAATTTCATGGCTGCAGTCACCATATGCAGTGATGTTGAGCCCCCCAAAATAAAATCTCTCATTGTTTTCATTGTTTCTCCGTCTATTTGCCATGGAGTGATGGGACTGGATGCCATGATCTTCGTTTTTTGAATGCTGAGTTTTAAGCCAGCTTTTTCACTCTCTTCTTTCACTTTCATCAAGAGGCTCTTTAGTTCCTCTTCACTTTTTGCCACAAGAGTGATGTCATCTGTGTATCTGAGGTTATTGATATTTCTCCTGGAAATCTTGATCCCAGCTTGTGCTTCATTCAGCCTGGCATTTTATATGATGTACTGTGGGTATAAGTTAAATAAGCAGGGTGACAATATACAGCCTTGATGTACTCCTTTCCCTATTTGGAACCAGTCTGTTTTTCCATGTCCAGTTCTAACTGTTGCTTCCTGACCTGCATACAGATTTTTCAGGCAGCAGGTCAGGTGGTCTGGTATTCCCATCTCTTGAAGAATTTTCCATAGTTTGTTGTGATCCACACAGTCAAAGGCTTTGGCATAGCCAATAAAGTAGAAGTAGATGTTTTTCTGGAACTCTCTCGCTTTCTCGATGATCCAACAGATGTTGGCAATTTGATCTCTGGTTCCTCTGCCTTTTCTAAATCCAGCTTGAACATCTGGAAGTTCATAGTTCACACATTATTGAAGCCTCTCTTGGAGAATTTTGAACATTATTTTGCTAGCATGTGAGATGAGTGCAATTGTATCATTGTTTGAATGTTCTTTGTCATTGCCCTTCTTTGTGATTGGAATGAAAACTGACCTTTTCCAGTCCTGTGGCCACTGCTGAGTTTTCCAAATTTGCTGGCATATTGAGTGCAACACTTTCACAACATTAGCTTTTAGGATTTGAAATAGCTCAACTGGAGTCCATCATCTCCACTAGCTTTGTTCATATGATGCTTCCTTAAGGCCCACTTGACTTTGCATTCCAGGATGTCTGGCTCTAGGTGAGTGATCACACCATCGTGATTATCTGGGTCGAGAAGATCTTTTTTGTACAGTTCTTCTGTATATTCTTGCCACTTTTTATTAGTATCTTCTGCTTCTGTTAAGTCCACACCATTTCTGTCCTTTATTGTGCCCATCTTTGCATGAAAAGTCATTTGGCTAGGGGGCCCTATTTGCAGGAGCAGAAAGGGAGGAGAATTGTGGTTAGATCCGTGAAAGCCCTCCAATTTTCCCCAGATGTCAAGACACATATAATATTGGGTGTTAATTTTAAATTCTTTTTTTGACTGCGCTGCATGGCATGTGGGATCTTAGTTCCCTGACCAGGGATCAAATCTGTGACCCCTGCATTAGAAGAATGGAGTCTTAACCACTGGACTGCCAGGAGAAATCCCTGGATCTTAATTTGAGGCTTTATACCACACCTGTAATTTCTATGTCCTCCACCATTAACAAGGACAGGTGTGTGATCTGTCCTGGACCGATCAGGCGCACTCTCTTGCAAATACAAAACCTGAGTTGAGTGAAACAAGGTGGGAACAGTGAACGGAGCTGATGAATCCCGACAGGGCTGCCCTGAGGACAGCGTCTGTTTCTGTAACCTGGAATCTTGGTGTTTCCCGCCTTTTCTAGGACCTCAGCATCTAGCTTCTTTCCCTTCAGCCTATGTGCTATCTTGTTGGATAAGCTGTCCAGAGTTGGAGTCTGTTGCTGCAGGTGTTTAATGCTGATTGGATACCATGACCCGTAAGGGATACATGATTTTTGTTATTTCTATGTTAAAGAGGAGAAAACCGAAGCAAAGAAATGTCGAAGTTGCTTGAGCTCACAGAGCAATTAAGGGGAGGGGTGAGATTTGAAAAGATAAGAATTAACTTGACAATAGTTTGCAACTCAGTATCTTTTTCTTAAAGTCAGGCTGTAGGTCGCTTGTCCCAAGTAGACGGGAATGCCAGTGAGTGTCATCCAGGGCCAAAGCCTGGTCGTCCCATGGTATGCCATACTGTCTTGGGCCCTTTGGAGTAACTTACAGCTCACCAGGAGCGAAGGAAATGCAGTCCTTGGATCCTAAGGGCGATCAGATGTGAGGTGCCACATAGATGTGGAGACTGTAGTTAGAGGGAGGAAAGGTCTTTGTCTTCAACTGGCTCAGATGCGTTTGAGCCAGGCGTACATTCTGACGCAAGTGGCGAGGGGGTGTGTGCAGGTGTGCATGTGCACTGGTACATACTTCACAGTTCAGATTCTTGAAACTTTTCCTTCACTAAGCACTTGTGTCTGGTCTTTGGTGAGCAAAGAGAGACAGCTGAGGAGGGCAAAATTGATTAGAATGGAAATGATGAGATCCTAGGTTTTTCCACTAAAATATAAGACCCATAAAATTAGGAAAGTGAGAGTAGGTGATATCCTATAAAGAATAAAAAAACCCCAACTTATACATAAAAGCGCATCTGTAGAAGTAGGAAAAAAATCAGGAAAAAGAAGAGCCTCTCAAACCAAAGACAGAAAAAGGAGAAGGAGGGCGGTTAGGTCCCTCTTCCTTTCTAGGTCACAGGATGCTGGCCGGCCGAGCGTTCCGCACTGGGGAGTCCTCTTTGCACTGTGCTCTGCTTGTGTAGAGCTGCTTTTAGGGGAGCTGTGCGTCAGCCAGCAGATGCTGGGAGCACCGTGTCCCCTCGGATGTTCAGAGGTCGTCGCTTCAGGACATGCATCTCTGGGGTGTGAGCTGAGAACTGCTGGTAGCCTTGAGCCTTGTTCTCCGCCTGAGCCCCGGTTGACTCTCCAGAGTTTGCAGTCCGGTTCTTTCTTTTCTTTTTAATATTTATTTGGCCATGCCAGGTCTTCATTGCAGCACGTGGGATCTTTGATCTTCGACAAGGCAGGTGGGGTCTAGTTGCCTGACCAGGGATTGAACCTGGGCCCCCAGCATTGAGGATGTGGGGTCTGAGCCACTGGACCGCCAGGAAAGTCCCCAGTCTGTGATTCTTCAGCGTCTGAGTGCCTTGATGCGGAAGAATACAATGGGTCTCTGTCTGGAGTCAGTCTGGTGATAGGAGAGATGGAGTCGTGTTAATACACGTGGAGTTAAAATTACCCTGCCCTTATTTCTGCAGCTGAAAGACACATACTGTGAAAGTCATGGGTATTATGCTGTCAGACCATGGATGGCTTCAAACCCCTTGTCTGAGCCCTAATTTCATGCCGGGGTGGGGGAGCCCAGGCACGCCTCCGTGGAGACGGCAGGTCTTTGGTTCAGGGCTGACAGCTGACATGTCAGTTTCTCCTGCATGCCTCTCCTTGAAGGACACTGTGGGGCCCAGACCAGGGTTTCCTTTCCACCACCTCCTGGGAGGTGGTGTGGGCGGAAACTCTGTAGTCAGGTTGCATTGTTTAGGGAAGAGGCTGAAGTGAAGACACATGAACAATAGAAATAAAGTGCACAGTAAATGTAATGTGCTTGAATCAACCCCTAATCATCCCCCACCCCTCACCCTGATCCATGGAAAAATTATCTTCCATGAAACCCATCCCTGGTGCCAGAAAGGCTGGGGACCCATGCTCCAAGCCATGTGGGGTTGTCATATTCTTTTCTTGTTCTTCCCAGTGCTTAGTTTTAGAACGGGATCTGAAACAAATTCACACCGAGATGTAAATGACAGACAGTCTAAAGTGTTACCTCTTCTGGAGAATTTGGTTTTGGAAACAAAATACTCCCACATTAATTTTGAGTAGAGAAGCCATTTCTGGGGATATCAGGTCTTCCTACTTAGGTCGTTAATTACCTGCTCGATCTTGGTGTTCAAATCTCCACCTGCTCAGCTTAGCAGGTGGCATGGTTAGCACCAGTTGTAAAGGGGAATCAGAGTCTTTATAAAATGTACTTTTGAAAAGTTTCTCAGGGACTCTGGGGCACCGAATCGCCTGTCCTCTCTCCCTCCCTTGCTCCTGAAACTCTTCAGTTATAAGAGAAGCTCTAAAGTGGGTGTCTGCTGTTCCCTTGCTAAGTGATGCTTTACAAGAGGCATTTCTGGGAACTTGAAACTCATGCAGGAACTAGAAGTGTTTGCCAGTCTTCCTAGATATGACCTTGTTTTAGAAGGGACTTCACTCTCCACATCTCTGGTCCTTTTATTTATGTTCTCACTTGCTTGTTCACAATGTAAACATTGAATCTTACCTTAGTATTGATTCCATGAATACTAGGGGATAATTTCTAAGGCTTTGGCTTCAAGTCCGTCCACATGAATGCAGAATGTCCTAAAGTAGTCATTTTAAAAAAAAATTGTAATACAAAGTACGAATATACCTAACATATGTGTCACTTCCCATAACAACCCTTACTTCTACTATGTGTAAAAGATATTGCTTGTCCTCTGAACCGAGCTCAGTGGTTTCCTAGGTCACCCGCAGCGAGGAGGCACCTGGCTGGCACGTGTGCAGGTGAGCCTGTGTGCTGGGTGCCTCGGACCTTGCTGCTGATCGTGACTGGGTCAGCCTGGCCAGAGGTGCCTTCTGAGAGTCCCTTGCTCAGCCCTAACAGGGGGCTGCCGTCTCTCCCACAACAGACCACGGATAGCCAGGGTGCTTTCCCAGGAGTGGGGACAGTGAGGATGGGTCTGGGATTCCCACCCAGCAAGTGACAGACACACAATCCACCTTACCAGGTCCTTTGGCCATCACGAAGACAGCAGCAAGGGAGTAGGAAGGAATCTGTTTTACTAGGAGAATCTGGGTGAAGGGCTAGTGTTATAGAGCCACGATTTTGTCCCACTTTGCGTATGGGTCCAACATGGCTCTTGTCCCCTCACTGCTTGTCCCATGCTGGCACACTTTTCTTCCCCAGATGGTTGAATTGGGGAAGGTTCCTGCCCCCTGAAGGTTTCCCAGGTGTCTCATGGTAAAGGACCTGCCGACCAATGCAGGAGATGCAGGTTTGATCCCTGGGTCAGGAAGATGCCCTGGAGAAGGAAATGGCAACTCATTCCGGTATTCTTGCCTGGAAATTCCCCTAGATAGAGGGGTCTACTGGGCTACAGTCCATAGGGTTGCTAAGAGTCAGCCATGAGTTAGTGACTGAGCACGCACGCCTGTCCTTTGAGGGACAGTGTCACAGATTTCAGGCCTAGGAATGTAAACCTAAAGGAAGACTGTGACTGTGATGGGCTTGCCAGGAAGCGCCTGAACTGAGTTCACATGACACATTGAATGTTTGCTTCCTCAGTGATTAACTCAGTAAATTCAGACACGCCGTCTCAAGGGGAAACCTCTCCAACCCATTATTGTGAATGCCCATGTATCCTGGGAAGTGATTCCTCTGCTGTCTTCTACAGGCTGAAAAATGAGTATTTTATGTAATCAGAGAAACAAAGAAAGTCATGTATAGTTCCTGGAGGAATCCCTATATATCTGAGTCTCATTAGATCAAAAGCCATTTAGGTTCTGCTGATAATTTGGGTTAAGATCAGTGCTATTTAGGCTCATATTTAAAGCTGTAGTGAAATCTCAATTGTATGAACACCAAATGTGTATATAACCTTCCTGAGAAGATGGCAAGCTTCTTTAAGGCAGACCCTGTTTCTCATTCTTACTTTCTAACTCCTGTAAAACCAAGAGCTGTGGACCACCATGTGTTGCTGCTCAATAAATATTTGTTAAATGAACGATGCAATTTGTGGCTTAACTCCTACAAATTTTAATCTCAAGTCTGCTTTTCTCAACACTCAGCCCACTCTCTGAACTCCGCCCTGACTTTTTAGTCAATGTGTGCTGAGGAAATGCAAACAAAACGTAATTAGGAAGGTAAATCTACTGCAAAGTGCACACACACAAACAAATGTAGGCCAAAGGCAAATTTAAATGGTTTTTCCAAATTGCTTGCGTTTATTATCCCTGACCCTGTGCTGGCCCAATTTTTACAGATAATCAGGTTAGAGCTGATATTGGTTCTGTATTTCCACTTCAGAACAGAGGGGGAAGGTGGGAGGATGCTGTGAGCATGGATCAGGAGAAAATAAAGTTAGAAAAACCCCAGAGTTGTGTGGAGTCAAAGACACAAAAACGAAATGGATAGCATTTTTCTTAGCTGAAGTCTATGTCAATTTACATTTCGTCTTCCCCTCCACAAGCTCTAATTCTATTTTCTGTCTTAGCAGGTTCGCTCAGGGTTGGGGCACGGGGAGTTGTTGGCAGGTGGGGTTTGTGAGACCAGAGCAGTTTGTTACCCAGACTAGTGTCATCTCCTCTGGGGATGATAAAACTTCGCCAGCCTCTAGGGAGCAGTTCTGGTTTATGCCTTTGCTACCACCCAAGCATCTCTCGCTTGGGTTGTAGGACAAAGTGCCCCTCCCCCTTCAGAGGACGATCTGTAGAGGTTGAAGCCTGGAGGGCAAGGTCAGGCCTCTGATTGGGAATTGGATACTCAGTCTGGACCATGCAGAACCCCTCTATCTTGTCTAGCCTTGCAGAGTGCATGCCACTTGACAGGTACTGACAGTGAATGAATGAACAGGTGAGTGCATGAATGAACTTGCTGGAAGCGAAGTGCTCCCGCCCTTTGTCATTGGCCTGCACATCCCGCTGACCCAGGGTGCTCCCATTTAGCAGAGGTGACTTACTGGCCATGTACTTACACTTAGTGGACTGTGCTCTAATGTTAGTTGGGTGTCTATTTGGTGTAAATCAAGGGACAAAAGTTTTTAAATCTCCTACAAAGTATTGGGTCACCTCCCACTGATCCATTCCTTTGACCTGGTCTGAAATTCCTATCATGATTATCAAAGGGGTTAGGTAACAAAGCTGAAGAGTTGAATTTCTCTAGGAAGTCACTGGAAAACTGTAACATTTATTTATTTAGGAAGACACAGATAATGTAAATATTTTACTTAGGATTAGACTTTTAACTCTCTCCCAGGTTAGCTGGATGATCCCTTTGCTAACAAGTACATGAAATAGAAGGCAAAAACTTTAAAAGCAGAGAAACCAGCAGTGATCAGGAAGGATGTAAGGACAGAGACAGCTCAAGGGTTTCAGCTCTGGACTCTTTTGATTGGACTCTGGAGGGGAGACCTTTGCCTCTGCCGCTTTAGATAGAGGGTCCTGCTTTCTGATTTTACCCAGACTTTGCCCCCTCCTTAGCTGGAAGTCAAGGTCCTTTGTAAGTAACATTCAATTTTCCAGGCTGCTGGACAGGAGGAATGCTTCTAAGAGTGTTCTTGAGGTCAACCCTGTAATCTTAGCTCCTCTGAGGAGCAGTCACTCCCTCCAATGTACATGTTGCAGGAACCTCTTTTATGGCACACCCAGAGGGGCAAAAAGTTGCATTTGTCGCAAGGGAAGATTGAAATATGGCCCGAGAGAAGTGATAACTCAAATCTGCCTTTTCTTCTGACACCTGGCTGAAGTTTTCTAAACGCGTCTGTTATAATATTATAACATAACAGCTCAAAGACAGAACATAATTCTGCTCAAAGACACCCGATGTTTGTTTTTGTCAATCAGCTCCCACTCTTCTACTCTACGCCTCTAATGTCAAACTTATTTGTCATCTTAGTTGGGTTAGAGCAACCGATAGGGGGAAGAAGAGGCCTGAAAGTCATGTGGGATATATTTAATAGATTTTCAAGAAAATGGAGTATATGTACATGACAAACTTCTGACATTCACAGCATTTATTATTTATTTATTGGAACGGGGAAGCTTGGAAAGAATATTTGACTGGGATTGGGAAAACTTGAATATGAATCCCAGCTCTGCTGTATTACTCACAATAAATTCTTAGATAATTTCATTTTCTTCTGGTATCTCAATTTCCTCAAAGTTATTTACTTAACCTACTGGATTTGTTGTGGTGATCAAAGTAGATGAGTGAAAAAGAGTCCTTTCAAGTGATAAAATTTCAATTCAAAGTACTTTCAAACAGAATTACATCAGTTAACAAAAATTAGAGATTTCATTAATTTTTAGGTAAAGTGCTATTTCAGTTTTTTTGTACTTGATAAAATGAGAAATCGAATAAAAAGTATTCAGTCTTCCTGAGGCACCTCTGGATCCAGGAATGCTGCTATTTTATGGAGGCTGGTGGCTCAGATGGTAAAGAATCCACCTCCGATGAAGAAGACATGGGTTTCATCCCTGGGTCGGGAAGATCCCCTGGAAAAAGGAATAGCTACCCACTCCAGTATGCTTGCCTGGAGCATCCAATGGACAGAGGAGCCTGGTGGGCTGCAGTTCATGTGATTCCAAGGAGTTGGACATGACTGAGTGACCAAACATACATACACACATGGAAATTAGAGGGTGACAGAGGCATCTTGCATCTTCTATAGACGGAGTCCACCTGAAGAGGGACCTGGGGTCTTGGCTAGAATATCGCCTAGGACTGGCACCTCTTTCTTTCAAAGGGGAAGCCGAAAAGAGTGATGCTTTTGGTTACATTTTAGGACAGAAATGCTAAGGGGTCAGAGATTAGTGTGCTTATTAAAATACACAGGGACAAAGTGACACGATGATGTGTAGAGTGTGTGTGGGGAGGGTGTTTTGGAGGGTTGGGGTGAGTGGTTTCACCTGCTTCCTTCCATTTTCCAGGGCCAATGACTTCAGCTGCTGCCCAGCAACAGCCGGTTCATCAAAGCCTTTGAGAACAGCTTTGAAAAATGTGTCAGCCAATAGGCGGGCAGGACCGGCCTGGCAGCTGAGGGACCCCCTCACTGGAGCGGAGACTTGGGTAGGAGCAGATGGAGGCCTTCCTCCCCTTGGCTGGCTCTCAGGGCACGCAGGCACTCAGGGCTCAGAAGCTCAGACCAGGGCAGATTCTTGCCCTTGGCCCACAGCTCCACGAGGAGTTTCTTTAAGCCCCTCTGCGGTTTCCTTGGTGGGTGTGAGGCGCCGGATCTTATCCAGGGCAGGCATCCTGCAAAGGTTTGCTCTCCCATTACATTTGCCTCGAGTCCTCTCACGTGTCATTAATCAAGCTGCTGAACCGAGCCGGCACTGCTGGAGCCCGGCATTCATTACAGTCCTCAAGGGATTCATTTCTCTAGATTCCAGACCTCTTGGCTCTCAGAATAGAGATATCGGTGCTGCCAGGAAGGCCCCAAGTCTGCAGCACACTGCAGGCTACTCCGGGGACATTCCCCGCATCCCCATCCCCAGGTTCTGTGAATCCCCTTCCGATTCTCAGGGTCCTTGCAGCAAGGAAGCTGGCTTTGGGAAGTGGCAGCCCAGGGAGAAGGGCCTCCCTGGGGATCTGTATGGGAGTTTCTTTTTTTTTTTTTTGTATGGGAGTTTCTGTGGACACAGCCGCACGGCGGGGATCCAGCCTCATCTTGTTTAAGATTCTTTGCTTTCCCTCAAGTGCCAGGACGACTCTGCCCTTTTCTTTTTCAGGACTGGTGCAACTTTGAACACTGGAAAAAGAATCTGCTCAGTTAGAGATTCACCCTCACCTAAATAATACTGCTGATTTTTTACATCTACAAAAAGGAGATACCTTGGGGAAAGGTATATACGGCTTTAATTTTAGGGGGAAAATAATTACACATCAGGGAAGGGCTTAGATTTCTTGTCAGACTTTATGGAAATATTTTTTGGCTTTTCAGAGAGAAAGGATCATTTGCTCTTCCAGGAAAATTCAAGGAGATAATAATAATAATAATAACTACTTTATTGAGCATTTATGTCTGGCAGGAATTACTGTAAGTGTAACCACTTGTGAGAGTTGTTATATGAATATAAAAACTGAGGCGCAGGCACTTCTTTGGCAGACCAGTGGCTAAGACTCCATTCTCTCAATACAGGGGGCCGAAGTGCGATTCCTGGTCAGGGAACTAGATCTTGCGTGCCACGACTAAATGTTCTAATGCCGTGACAATCCTAAGTGCCGCAACTAAGACCCAGCACAGCCAAATAAATAAATATTTAAAAACAGAAACAACTTAGGGATAGCAGGGTTAAGTCACCTGCCCTAAAGTCACACAGCTTTTAATTGGTGGCGCTGGGATGCAAACCAAAGCAGCCTGGCTCCAGAGTCTGCCCTCTTCACTCCTATAATGAAAGCAGCTCAACAAACAAACAAAAACCAAAGAAACAAACCATGTAATGATCAAATGATGCAGCTCCTTATTCAAAGGCTACCCACCCATTTGTAGATTTTCATGGGTTTGGCCTCTTCTCCTTGAGTTTATATTTTTCTCCTCTCTGTTGTCCAGCAGCCCCTGTACCAGAGGGTGGCAGGGCAAAGGAGAGACAGGGAACTCACGTCCATCACATTCAGGGACCATTAGTCATCCTAGCAAATGTCAAGTGAGGAAAACAATCGGTTAATTTCTGTCATCCTTTTCAGTAGTACCTCTAATTCCCTTAATTAGAGACAATAGCACGCTGAACTTTTTGGAAACCCTACCAGTTCTCAGGCCTTACTTTTCTCTGATTTCATTTGCATCATTTTCATAAACAAGGTGGTGACCCACAGCAATGCTTTCTCAGTTACGTTTCTATCCATCAATTGAAAAAGGAATCATGTTTCAATATATCTATTTTTGGGGGGGTGTTGGTGGGAGTGGGGGGTTACCGGTCTTACCACATTAGACATACTTGCTGATTGTAAGACATCTTAGCTACAGAAATGTTAAAATGTGAGCAAGAATGTGTTTTAGAATTGAGAAAATAGAGTATTTTATTCTTATCATTCAACAAGGAATAAACCTTGTTAAGGTAGCATTTTGTAGAGGTTTTTCTTATGTGGTCTGCCCTCTCTGGGTATCAGAATTTTGATTACAGATTTCAGCTGGAGTTCAGCCTGGTTCAGATATCTATTTTTAGCAATAGCTTAAGGGTTTTTCTTTTTTTTTCCCATGACAAGAGGAGGATTACTTAAGAATAAGAGAACTGACTCATGGAAGGGGTCTGAGTTTCTGTCTTATTAAGAAGGGGCTGGTTTCAGGGGTTGCCTTCCTAATGGGCTAGAAGTTAAGTGGAGAGTCTTATCTGAGGCAGGAGAGTTGAAAACGGCAGAGGTGAGCCAGGTTTGAGATCAGGGAAAGCAAAGATTCAAATTCCAGAAATAAATTCAAGTGTCAAGATTGTGGTTGATTTGTCATAAAAGCGGCCCCATTTCTCAGCGTTTCCCTATGCTCGTGCCTTTATGAAGTGACTCTGTGGCCCTTCTCATCAAGTGTGGTGTCTGTTTATCGAGTCTTGAATCTCTTCTGGCCTTATGGCTTGGTTTGGCAAATAAAGTATGGCAGAGTAAGGTTGTGCCAGTGCCAAGCCTGGGCTTCAGGAGGTCTTTGCACTTCTGGTCTTTTCCTTGGGACCTTACCTCTGTCAAGAAAAGCTTGGCTAGCCACATGGTTGATGAGCGACATGTGTCCTTCACCCTAGCCAACAGACCTTCAAGTGCCGGGCATGCTGGTGAGACCATCCCAGACCAACCAGGCCCTGCTGACCCACCAGTTGACTTTGGATTCATGCGCCAGCCTAACCAAGATCAGCCAAGCCTGGCCCAAATCATCAGAACCAGCCAGATGACTCAGAGATCCATAATCAATAACCAATGGTGATTATTTTAAGTTACTAAGATATCGAGTGACTTGTTACACAGCAATAACTGACAACAAAGACCAAATACAGGATTGAAATTAGGGCATCAGACCTAAGGGTACTTAGAATAACAGAGACTCGGCTTGGAGCAACAGCTGTTCAAAAACAAAAGATGGGCTTAGAGGGTCATTGTTGAGAATGGCCTTGCAATGTATATGGCTTAACTTCATGAAAAGCAGGTAGATGCTTAAGTTAGATAGGTTTTGATATAGGGACAGAGGCAGGGTAGAGAGAATGAAACCTAGACAAGCAACTGAGATTGCTTGGTTTATAGAAGTATGCCTAACATTGGTATCCTTAGCACAATGCCTGATCCTAGCAAGTGCTAGATAAATATAAACTGATTAAATTAATAAGTAAATCCTTTTTCTAGTAGAAATTTCACTTGTTCTTTCATTCATCCTTTCAACAGATTTTGTATTAAGCACTATATATGGGTGTACATGCTCATAAGTGGGCAGACATATGGGCATGATCCTATATAAGTTTTGAAATTCTCTATCTACCACAGAATGTGTGTAAACAATTTACTAAGCATTCATCTTAAGCATGTGTGTGTGTACATCAAGCTGTAGTGGGTTCTGATATTTCCCTCCAAAAGGGCTGGGTGTGGACTAGGAAATGTCTCTTCTGTTCAGACTCTTGTTTCGTTGCTCGGTCGTGGCTGACTCTTTGTAACCCCATGCACAGTAGTCCACCAGGCTCCTCTGTCCATGGCATTTCCCAGGCAAGAATACTGGAGTGGGTTGCCGTTTCCTTCTCCAGGGGATCTTCCCAACCCAGGGATCAAACCTGCCTCTCTTGTACTGGTAGATGGATTCCTTACCCGAGCCATGGGGGAGGCCACTCTGTTCAGGCTAGGCTATCTTATTCTTTCTTCGACTTCTGCAAAGTCTATGGACCATATCTGGGTCCCAGGATACTCATGTCAGATATTAGTCTGGGATGTAGCAAATGCTTTCTTAAATGGCTGTTGAAGAATGATTGTAGGTAGTTTTGCAGTTGCTCAAAATTCAGATAGAATTCCTGAGCTCCAAGAGTTGCACAGTGCTGAGTGAGCTGAAATGTAGGAAAGTTTGTTTGCCTTCAAAGTGCTCTGTAAAATGTGAATTGTGGCTAGTTATTGCTTGTTTATTTTTGTGATGCTGCAAATGTATCTCTCTGGGATCTACTGCAGTGATGGGAAGGGTTGGGACCTGCTCCTGGGCAGGTTTCCAGAGTCAATGTGGAAAAGGACTAATCCCTTTAGCAAAGGTAATGGATGCTGAAGACTTGATGCTTTTGAACTGTGGTGTTGGAGAAGACTCTTGAGAGTCCCTTGGACAGCAAGGAGATCAGATCAGTTAATCCTAAAGGAAATTAGTCCTTGAATATTTATTGGAGGGACAGATGCTGACGCTGAAGCTCCAATACTTTGGCCACCTGATTCGAAGAGCCAACTCATTGGATAAGACCCTGATGCTGGAAAAGATTGAAAGATTGAAGGCAGGAGGAGAAGAGGATGACAGAGGAGAGATGGTTGGATGGCACCACCGACTCAATGGACATGACTTTGAGAAAGCTCTGGGAGATGGCGAAGGACAGGGAAGCCTGGTGTGCTGCAGTCCATGGGGTCTCAAAGAGTCAGACACAACTGAGTGACTGAACAGCAGCAACAATGAATGCTGAGGTAGCTCCTAATTGTTCTTATCAAATACCTTCTCTGATTATGATCTTTTATTGTTCTACTATTTGTTTCATGTATACAATGATGCAGCCCATCTGTAGGTTTCAAATATAACCCATCTATGCATGCACGTGTGCTCAGCTGCTCAGCTGTGTCCAACTCTTGTGACCTCATGGACTGTGGCCTGCCAGGCTTCTCTGTCCATGGAATTTTTCAGGCAAGAATACTAGAATGGTTTGCCATTTCCTCATCCAGGGGATCTTTCCAACCCAGGGATTGAACCTGTGGCTCCTGTATCTCCCGCATTGGCAGGCAGATTCTTTACCATTTGGAAATACCAGTCCATCTTTGACTGTATCCACTCAAGGAACAGTTATCACTCATCACAATAAATGAGAGAAAAAACTAATGATTCAGTGTGCGTATGCATGCATGCATACTTGTGTGTATACATGTGTATGTGTGTATATATTTCTTTATATCAGTTTCTAAGTACCTAAAAGTGGATTAAAAGTTTCCAATTGGGCTTTCATGGGAAGAATTATCCTTCATTCTAAGGTGATGTCCTTCATACTTTCTTGGCAGTAAGATTATTTTTTAAAATAATGGTAATAGCAGATAACCACTTTTAATGTTCTTCTTTGGAAAAATAAAGATTGATGATCCTGTGGTTGCTCCTGGGAATTTTATAAATTTACCAGGACCATGATTTACTGGTCTGGAAATTGCTTAAAGGCTACACTAGGCAGGGTGAAAGTCAAAGAAGGCTGACTCCTTGCTCTCTGTGCGTGTGTGCTAAGTCACTTCAGTCATGTCTGACGCATTGCAGTGTTACGGACTGCACCCCACCAGGTTCCTTTAAGGGATTCTCCAGGCAAGAATACTGGAGTAGGTTGCCACGCGCTCCTCCAGGGGATTTTCCCGACTCAGGGATTGAACCCACCGCTCTTTATGTCTCCTGCATTGGCAGGCGGGTTCTTTACCACGAAGGCCACGTGGGAAGCCCCTCCTTGCCCTCTAAGAGCAAGCAATCCCTGTGAGACAATTAGACATTGGGACAAAATATTGAATAGCTGGCAAGAAGTTCCAAAGCTATGATCAGTAAATAGACTATGTCATAATAGCTGAGTAAATTAACATACTTATTACATTCAGGAAAAAAATTAACTGATCTGAGGTAAAAAATGGTTGATGAAGGTTTCAGAAGAAACCAGCACAAAATCACCTTTCTCATAAAACCTGGGTTTTATTAGTTGCCAATGTCAATTTTACTCATTAATATTAGAAATGAAGTTGGGATAGTAGATACATTAAAACTGGCTGATGTGCCGGGAAAGGAGCTGGAAATACCCAGAATGGGTTTGAAATCTGGGCTACTCCATGATGTATGAGTGAGCTTTTGCTGTGTAACATAATATCCTAAAACTAAAGCAAAATGGCTTAAAACAAAAATCATTTATTGGGTCATAATTACATGGGTCAGCTGGGCAATCCTTCAGGTTTCTGCAGTTTAGTCAACCTTGGTTGGGCTTGTTCATGTATCAAGTCAACTGTGGGTTGGATGATGGCTGGATTATCTACTATGGATTATCTACTATCTACTATGACCTCACCTGACTGATAGTTGACTGGCTGTTGACTGGGCCAGTAGTAGTGACTGGATCACATGTTTCTATTCATCCAGTAAGCTCTCACATGAAGACAGACCATAGGATTCCAAAGTAGCAAGAAAGAGCAAGTCCCAGTTTGCAAGTGCGTTTGGAACCTCTATTGCATCCTATTTGTTTCATCCTCTAAGTAAAATCTTCCCAACTTGTTTGCCTAGGTATACTTGGGTGTGCTAAAATATTTCTTCCCTCAGCATTTGGGCAATGTGGCAGGGCCATGGACCCCACTTTCTCCAGTGTTCCATAAAAAATTTATTTTTTACAATCAAAGTAAATATATTTATATCAAATAACCTAGAGAAATTAATCAGTGTAATACAATTAAAGAAGAAATCTCTTGCAGGTTGGAGATGCTATTGGAACTTTGCAGAATGGACACCCAAGAGAAAAGGGTTATATTTTGAATGCAAATGTGATTCATTGTTCTCATAAATTGCTACTCAATCATGCAAAATCTGAGATTCAGAAGGAAAAAAGTCTTGAGAAGGTTATGAACTCTTTTATCGATCTTTTTGCTAAATAGATCCATATTTTAAAAAATTTCATTGCAATATAATTGACATGTAACACTAGTTTCAGATGCACAGCATACTGATTCGATATTTGTATGAATTGTGAGTTGATTAGCACAGTAAGTCTAGTTTAAATCTATCACCACACATAGTCATAATTTTTTTTTCTTGTGAATAGAATTTTTAAGGCTTACCCTCTTAACAACTTTCAAATATACAACACAGTATCACTGACTATTGTCACCATCAGTCAATTCAGTTCAGTTGCTCAGTTGTGTCTGACTCTTTGTGACTCCATGGACTGCATGCTGCACACCAGGCTTCACTGTCGATCACCAGCTCCCAGAGCTTACTCAAACTCATGTCCATCGAGTTGGTGGACTCAGTGCCTTTGATATACATACAAATATTGAATCAGTAAGTTGTATACTTGAAACTAGTGTCACATGTCCATTATATTGCAATGAAATTTTTAAAAATATGGATCTCCTGTCACCATGGTGTATGGTATATAGTATATCCCTTGACTTGTTTATATTATATCTAGAAGTTCGTACATTTTGACTCCCTTCACCCATTTCACTCAACCCCCCATCTGGTAACCACCAATCTATTCTCTGTATCTTTGAGTTTGTTTTTTTGTTTTTCAGTTTCCATATAAGATTATATGGTATTTATTCCTCTCCATCTGACTTATTTCACTTAGCCTAATGCCTGTTGTTGCGCTGTTGCTGATCTCTGTGATTTATCCATCCTCTTCCACCTAGTTGTGTTGTTTTTTAGTCTCTAAGTCCTGTCCAACTCGTTGCCACCCCATGGACTGTAGCCCACCAGGCTCCTCTGTCCATGGGATTCTCCAGGAAAAAATATTTCAGTCAATTGTCATTTCCTTCTCCAGGGGATCCTTCCAACTAAGGGATGGAAAGTGCATCTCCTACGTTGGCAGCAGATTCTTTTTTCTTTCAATCCTTCTCTACTCAGCATCTCCTCAAAGCCGGATCTGATAATGCAAATGATTTGATCAACATTGCTTTGTTTAAACTTCTTCTTCTTCTTCTTTTTTTTTTTACTATCTGGTTGCAATGTACCCATTAATTTACATCCTCCTCTGCGGCCTCCTATCACACTCTACTTTCTACTCCAGCCTCCCTTGAAATAGTGTTCATTGTTCCCCACGCCTCTGTGGGCACCTCTAGACTCTTTGCCTTTGCCCAGGCTGTTTCTCAGCCTTGAATTCTTCTCTCACTAAACTCCACGGATCAGAATCTACTGGTCACCTTCAACATGCAGGTCAGATGAGGCTTCCTGGGAGACGACCTGGTGGACCTCATCCAGCGTTTCCGTGTCTCCCTTTGAGTCCTTAGCCCCCTTTATCTATGAGTTAGCATCACTTACTTAAAGCTCTCCCTCCTCTGGATCACCTGAGATGTGACAAGGATGTCTCAGTCATGTTTGCAACCCACACGGCACACAGTCGGCTCCAAGGATCGTTGGCCGAATTGACCTGATTTTGTTGAACTGGGGCAATGTCTGATGCTGCAGTGAACCGGTTGGTGATCATGACCGATCATAGCAGCACCGTCCTAACCAGAGCAGCTGTCCCCTGGGGGTCATCTGGGGCGGTGCTTGTCAGGGCGAGTGGAGGCCAGCCTGAAGGAAAGGAACTAGCTTGTATCAGGAGGACCGGTCCCTGGAGATCCGTTGCAGTTCTTGGCCCCTGTATCCCCCTCCCCTCCCCCCGGAGAAGGTCCTCATCTGAGATCTCTTTCCCTTCATTAGCTGTGCTTGTCCGGTCTCCCCAGCTGCACTTCCTCTGGTCTTTTCTGGCTTCGCTGTTTGTTTATTTGTTTCCCTGTCAGCCTCTTTCTCTGGCTGTGCTTGTAAATAGAGCCGATGACTGTCAGCTCCCGGGCCTGTGTGGTGAACCTGCCGCCCACGTGGGGGCGGCAGGTCTCGTAGACTCTAGAATCTGATGCCAAGGGTTCTTTATCCCTGACGCTCAGAAACTGCTCCAGGCACTGGCCCGAGCTGTCCAAAAGGTTTTTCTGCTGATCATCCAAATGGAACTTTACAGACAGAAGCATCACACGACATGCTCTCTCCTTCCCCTCCCGGCCCTCTCTCTTGCTCCTTGTCCTTGCCACCACACCCACATCACAGGTTGGGCAGCAGACCGAGGGGACACCCAGGCTGGCCTGTGCTGTGGAGTGGCAAATACCGCGAAACGTTTCTTGCATTACACTCTTCCCTGGCTGATTTTTAATCCTCATTGAGAAAGTTAGAACTGGGCTTCCTCTACCTTGCCCAGTCATTCCAAATTCCTAAAGCCGGAGCATCCTTGCTTGTTGGCTATGGCAGGAGTGACCTCTTTGAGGCTAAGCCTTTGTCTTTTGCGTCCATCCCGGTCTGTTTTTGAGCCGAGGAAGGTTCTCCCCTCTCCTGAGGCCAGTTACCCTGTTTCACCCCCTTCCCTGCTTTGCAACCCCGGGGAACCTCCTCCGTCCCCACCTCCACCCTCAGGCCCCTGTGGGCTCTGCTTCTCTCTGCCTTCTCCAGCGCACTGGCCCCTCCGAGGCAGCTGCCAGTGAGCTCGCTGTCAGCGGGAGAGCCTCATAGGCAGTGCCATCCCGCTCCAGTCTGCGATCCTCCCCCGACTCTGCGTGGCAGCGCGCATCATCTGTCAGCGCCCCCTCCCCTCCCTCCGCTTCCCCACCCCCTTCCCCAGGCGCTCGCTGCCTTCCCGGTTCAAGAGATGCAAAGCCCGGCAGGCTGGTGAGGAACCAGCGGGAGCCGCATGTTGCAGCTGCCCTGCTAGGAGCACCCCCCACCCCCCGAGGTGAGGTGAGCCGCCCCTCGGCAGCCCTCTCCCATGTGCCAGGAGGTGGCTGACTCGGTCACTCAGGGCTTCACCGAGCCATGCTCAGCTGGGGCCGGCGCCAGCCAAACCTTCCCAGCTGCACTTCCCTCCGCCAGACAGGTAAGAGAGAGCCGCTCTTCCAGCCGGGCCCAGAGGGTCCCCGAACTGGCCCCCCCCAGCTGGCCATCCTGAGCCACGAGTCTTGCTGGGAAGTGCAGGACACCCCAGTGCAGAGAAGGCGCTGTCTGCCTGTCATAACCCTACCCTCCCATTCTCTGACAGAGCTCCTCAGACAGACTGGGTTAAGCCGGTCACTCTTGCCAGGAGCAAGGGTGCAGGAACATGCCCATTCTTCCCGGTCAGTGTGCACTAGGCTGCCAATATCCTGGTTTTGTTCTTTCTCCTCCCCTGAAGCCTACTTTCTTGTCCAAGGGGACGCCGTATCTCCCCGCGCATCCCTTCGGGGGCTCCGTGATTACGGTAGATTGCTGCCTGGACCGTGACACTGTCTCTGTTCGTTTCATTCATGCCGCCTTTGCTGTTGTGTTAAATGGATCGCCGGCACAGCAGTCTGGCTGCCCACAGCATCTGTTCTGTTTCCAGACAGCGTGCAGGTCTCCTGTGTTCCTGGTGACTAATGCTGGTGACACATTCCAGTGCAGGAAAACTCACAATCATAATGGGTTCAAGGGAGATCAAAATACATCAGAGGTCACCGATTTTTTTGTTTTTTCAGCTTTTTTGAGATGAAATGACAGATAACATTGCAATATGTTTAAAGTGCCCAATGGGATGATGTGATACATGTATGCATTCTGAAAGGACTCCTACCGTAGAGTTAATGAACACATCCACTGGCAGGTCACCAAGTTCTAGTTTCAAATATTTTTCCACATTTTTATTATTACGTATAATGTTGAAAGAATATCATAAAGTTTTGTTCACGTTCTGGATTGTTTTCTTAGACATAGTCTTAAAATGAGATTTGTTGGGATGGTGGTTTTTCTTTTAAAACTGATACAAGTGACATATAACAATGTTTTGGTTTCAGGTTACAGCGTAATGATTTGATATATGTATGTATTATGAAAAGATCACCGCAATAAGTCCAGTTAACTTCCATCACCACACGTAGCTGCAGTTGTTTTTTTTAAGGGGAGGGCAGGTCACCAATTTGTAAGCAGTGAGTTGAGGACACAGGAAACACCTATAGGAGTGATGAGTCCTTGGCATCAGCTTCTCAGAGCTGTCTAGGGGGGCGTGAAGGAGAGCGGCTTTTCTCTGTGCTAGAGTCATTCCATCTCAGTCTATTGTTTCACTTCATACTTACAACCTGGCTGAAGGTCCTCATAGGTGTTTATCTTGGGATGCTTTCAAACTAATGAAATAAGGAAACTAAGGAAAACCTACCCCTTCCTGCAACTTGGGTTATTTTTGGATTATTTGTTCCTACAGTTTTGGAAAGCTCCAGGTTTTTTTGGGAAGATGCAGGAGGAGCTGGAAAGTTGGGGGAGTGAGATAACGGTTATCAAGAGAGCATCTAAGTGCTTGGGGGAAAGTTCAAAGCTCTAACTGGTAATGTGTTATTATGCTGATGATGACTTTTACTTTTAGTTTGGGAATGGTATCCCTATGAGCACTCAATCAGTCTGGCAACTGTTTTTATTAACCATTTGCTCTCTGCTCAGTCCTTAGAATAGGTGTCCTAGTAGAGGATTGATGGGAGTGGGGTGAATGGGGATTGGAGAGTGTTGGGTGGCCCCTAGTCCACCGTGGCATGACTGAGGTAAGCTACTCCTGGAGAGCCTGTTATTTTGGCATTAAAATTTCTTCTCACACTGTGCTTTATGCACAATGGAATCTTAAAACTTTCTCACATTCTTTGTCCAGTTGAATTAGACTTTCACTTGAAGCCAAGGTCTTTCTCCTATGGGTCAGTGATCTTCAACCACAAGAGTCATTTCACAAATGCCAGGGACTCCCAAAGGATTGAGTAAGAGGTAGATGGTTGGCTGCACAAAATCCATCATATTACCATTTTAAAAATCCTCCAAATGTGGGTCTCAATGATGGGTCAGCAGCAGCAGTACTGAATGTGATGCAATGTTTTATAGAGTGGAGAAAGCCCTGGTGGTCCTGGGTTCAAGTCTCCCTAGGATCATTAATTGAATTACCCTGTGCCCCTCACCCAGGGATCCTGTACACTTTGCTTTTATCATCTGTAAAATGGGTACAATAACAAGGGCCCAACTTACCTCCAAAAGTTTTCATGAGGATCAACTAAAAAATGATGATAGCTGCCAGTTATCAAGATGTGCTGGGCAACTTTACTAGGTACTTTCCTTACATCATGCTGTTTAATCCTTTCAAATTCCCTAAAATGTAGTCTCCATGAGCTCAAGAAACTTGATCAGCTAAAGAAGTGAAAGCAATTTTTAGGTTTTGGCAGTGCCATACAAATATAAGTTTTGTTGTGCATCACGACTTCATGGCTTAGGATATTTATCCTGCTAATCCTTTCCTAGGCTCTCCTGTCCCATGTGCTTGCTCACTTCATTTCTGTCCAAATACTTACAGCTCCAGAACCACTAGAAATGCTCCTTGCTTTTCCTCTGTCTTGAAAATTAGAGTATTTTTCACTGTTCAAGAAGCATCAACATTCTCATCAGAACCTTTATCAGGGCTCTCTGTTTGGAATTTCCAAAAGGCTTTTGAATCCTTCAGTAAAAGGTCTAAAAAGAAGAGGGTCTCAGAAAAGCTGAATGGCTTAAGGTAGTTTCCTCCCAGGGTCTTCTCTCTCAAGGAAAAGTGTCAGAATTTGCTCAGCATCTTTGTGCATCAGAGTGCACCCACACAGCCCTGGTCCCTCCTCCCGCCCCCAGTGCAGACATTCATGTGCACCCGCACAGGCCTGAAAGCAAAGCATTTCATTTTCCAGGGGGCTCTGTGAAGGTGGGAACAGATCCCAGCGGGAGAGCTGTCCCCGTTCTCCACACCACCGTTTCTGCCACTGCTGGTGTGGCCAGCCCCCATGCCCGGGTCTGGAGGCTGTGGAGCTTCCTTCTTGCATGAATCTGGCTAGCTGGCTGGACTGGACCTGGCAGGGAAGACACAAACGCCATTGGCTGAAGTCATTAAAAATGGAGGATTAGAAACAGCTGATTTTCTATTCAGAGGAGGGGGAGAGTGCTGAAGCTGCTTTCTGCCCACAGCTGTAGGCCCTGATGGCAAATGGTAAAGCTTTTGTTACTGTCTACGAAGGGGAAGAGATTGATAACCAGCACCCTGGCACTTTGAGACAGGAGGAGAGCCACACTCCTATTGTGGCAGGGCCTCGTGCACTCACATCTCAGCCCCAGGGCCTTGAAAACTAGGTCCCGCTGCTTCTCCATGTCCTGCTCTGCCGCCCCATCCTCTGCAGCCTTCCCTCTACCCCTGTGTGGTGTTGGGCCTCTGTCTTCTATGACTCTGATGCTCTCAGTGTGACTTCATGTTTTTATAAGGTTGAAGAATTTACAATCCATGTTTGCGTAGATATTATTGAATTCTTACAGTAGCTTAGGAAGTTGGCATTGCTTTAGTATTCTGATTTCAGAGAGGAGACAGCAAGGTCTTAAGCCGAGATAACTTAGCCACAAAGGGGATGAGTTGGAGTTTGAACCCTTTTTACCAAACCTGAGAGCTCATGCCATTTCTGTAATTCCGTGCTGCCTCTTCCAGTCATCATCCTTACTCCAAACAGTCTCACTCACCCATCCGTTGTCTGGTTCAGTTAAGTTCAACAAACATTTACTGAGCATCTTATTGGTGCCAGGCACTGGGCTAGGTGCTGGAGATATAGAGAGGAAAAGTCTTTTACCTGTGTCATCTGTATAGGTCATGAAATGGACCAATGCCGCCTGGTACATTGCTTGGCACATAGGAGATACCTAAGGGTTAGTTGAATAAATGAATGAAAGCATGGATATAGTTTCCTGTCCTTGGTGAGTTTAAGAGACTGGGTAGGAGCTGAGACTTGTAGGCACTTAATTGTGCCAAGTGCCGAGGTAGAGAAGTATGTCCGGAGCACAGAGTAGGACAGTTGCAAAACCTGGCTGTACAGGGGAGCCTGCTTGGAGGAAGTGGTCCTGAGCGCAGCTAGAAGGGTGAGGAGGCAGAACAAATTGCAGAAACGAGGCTTAGAGACTTAGAACCATGATGTGTGCTCAAGACTGTGAGCAGTTTGGGGTTATTAGAGCATGAAGCATCAGCCACTGGGGTGGTGGGCAACTCTCAGGTAGATGGGACCCAGCTCCTGAGGAGTTTATGTGTCAGAATCTTTATTAAAGCTTGAACTTTATCCCGAGGCTTGGGCTTACAGGTTGGGGGGCGAAGGGACCATAATCATGTTTGTGATTTAAATAGGTGATTATGGCTGCAGACTGGAGTTGAATTTAAGGAGGTAGGCTGGATCACAGGCCAGAACAAGAACCAGGAACTATGAGCCAGGAGGTGAACTAGAGCAATGGTAGTGAGGAAAGAAAGGAGGCAGGTGTAAAAACTGTGAAAAAAACCATACTGTGAATCAGTATGGTTTGGTAACTGCTTGACTATAGGAGATGAAAGAAAAGGTGTCATCTCTAATTGCTTCCCTATTTTTGGCTCAAGTTACTCAGTGGCTGTTGGTGCCAGAAGCTGAAACCAAGGATGGCAGAGAAAGCCAAGATTTGTAGGTATATGGGGGAAGGGTGGGGGGAAATGGGTCAGGAGAAGTGGGTATGATGTGCTCAATTTTTAGATAGATCTGCATATGTTGTGCCTGGAGAATATCTGAGAGATATATTCACCAACCCATGGGCTATAAGAATGTTTACAGTTGGGAAAAGGGCCAGAAGGAAAGGATTTGGAAATGGTCAGTATATTTGTGTAGTTAGGAGTGCGGACAAGGATAAGATTGCCCAAGAAGCATTTAAGGAGAGGAGAACAGGAAGCCAAGGTTAGAAAGCAGGAGAATATCAACATTTGTGCTGGAAGGAGCCAGCAAAGAAGACCAAGGGGAAGGGCAGTTAGGACAGTGTCAGGTTGAGGAGGCTAAGGGAGTAGGAACGCTAGAAGTGAAGGGTCACTGTGGTGGATGCAGTGAAGAGGTCCTTAAAGACAAGAGTCATTGGGCTTCACAGGATGGGGGTCCCTGTTTCAGGGCTGTGGTGGGCATGGAAGCCAATTGTGAAGGACTGAGGATGGGATAGGAAGTGGGGAAACAGGAGATGCTGTCAGACGGCTTTGCTGACAAAGGGAGGAATGCCCAAGGGGGATTTTTTTTAAAAATGAAAGAGTACTTTTATTTGTAAGTGTAATGGGGGAGAGAAAGAATAAAGATAGAGAGTTTATCAAACAGGATTAAGTGGGGAAGCAGGGCCTCAAGGAAGAATTTGTCCTGATAGACACACCTGCGAGGGGTGGATATGTATAGATGTGGGTAGATTTGCAGATGAGGAGACAGGAGAAGAGGGTGAGGTTATTTCATACCTGAGGGCTTGATGATCATGATGAACCAGGAGATGAGGCTGTGTGCATGTGAAGGATCATGTTATAGAAGCCCTCTCTTCTCTATGGGTTTCCCAGGTGGCTTAGTGGTAAAGAGTCTGCCTGCAATGTAGGAGACGTGGGTTTGATCCCTGGGTCAGGAAGATCTGCTGGATGAGGAAATGGCAACTCACTCCAGTAGTTTTGCCTGAAAAATTCCATGGACAGAGGAGCCTGGAGGGTTACAGGCCATGGGGCTACAAAGAGTCGGACACGACTGAGTGATGGAGAATGAGTAGGAGCACTCTTCCTTACACTCTGGCTTCTTGCCCTTTGACTGCCTTTGCAGAAGCCAGCTGGCCACTGGGAAGCTAATTTGTAAACAGTGAGTTCACTGTGTAAGGCTCAGGTCACAATAGGGGCAGGGAAGGGTCGAGGATGTAAGCGAACAGGTCATCCTTTGCATCCTCATCCAAGGTTGACTTGTGGCCCTGGATTCTGGAGGTTTGGGCAGCTCAGAAGTGGGAGGAAAGGAAATAAGTAGCTGGATGCTGTTCTAATAGCTCTGTGCTGAGTCCTGACTGTGGCTCTAAGAGATGTGACTTTGGGCAAAGTCTTTAAAGTTTAGGTTCTGTAGGTGATATCTGAGAGTCATACCCACTCTAAACCTCTATGAATTTTAGCACCTGCTCCCTAGGAGTCAAATAATAGTTTTGTTTGTTTTTTAAGTTGATTTATCCATGGGGAAGAAAGCTTACAATGGAAAATAAACAGGAAATCAATTTCTATTCAAATTGCATCTTTCATATTTTGATTTCCTTGCACTAACAGTTTACACATTGTATGCTCTTTTTACTAAAGCATACCTTGTCACACTAAAAAAAAAAAAAAGAAAATTAGGCATACTATCAAAAATACACAAGTCAAGAAAATAGGACAACTCAGCTTTGACCCCCTTGCACTCACCACCCTGGATGATTTTTAAGCAATTTCCAGATAGCATATCATTTCAATGTTAAATATTTCCGAGTGTATTTCTAAAGCATAAGATTGCTTAAGGGAAAAAAAAAAAAAAAACACCTCAGTATTGATATCACACTAATAATAATATCTAATCAGTGCTCATACTTCCCCCAATTGTCTCATAATATTTTTTTATGTTTTTAAACTCAAATCAGAATCCAAGTTAAATTTCACATGCTGTATTTGGTTGATGTGCTTCTTAAGTTTTTGTTTTGTTTTGTTTTTTAACACTGATGCCACTGTCTAAGAGTCCTGTAATTCCACAACAACTCCTGATTTCATGTCATTTCCCCCAGTGTAGGCCTGCCATTTAATTTTAGGAGCTCTAAGGAACCACTGCAGTTTAGACAACAAAGCCTCTAAAGATTCATTTTAAAATTCCTTCTAGACACACTTAGAAGGAGAAGTATAAAAATAATAAATAAAGAAAAGAGGATAGAAAGAAGAAAAGGCTGGAGGGAGTCATAAGAAGACACATGAAGGCTCAAGGGGAACAAAAGAAAAGGACTTTTGTAGCAGGGACTTAAGTAACCCCCATCCACCAAGAAGCTTGAAAACCCTTACAAATGTGTTTCTTACTTTTTTTTTTTTTTACTGTCACCTGGCTTAGCAAGTGGCAAACATGAATCTTTAAATAATAACATTCTGTTTATTTAGTGTGTTTTCCCAGACAGCTTATCAAATAGCTGAGTGGGTATCGTTGAAGTCATCCTCTATGTAAAGTGGGGAAAGGTAGGAATTCTAATTCCCATTTTACAGATGATGAAACAATTGATACAGCTAGTAATAGCTGTATCACAGTCATTTGCTGTTCATCAAACATTGTGCTGAACTTGATGATGTTATCTAATTGGATCCTTGTAACAAGCTGATGACATTGGCATAAGGATCGTTATAATCTTTATAACAAACTGATGACATGATGAAAATAACACTCAGAGAGGGAGAATAACTTGCCCACAGTTACAAATCTGGGGAAATCAAGGAGCAGAGATGGAAATTCAAGACTGTCAAACCCACTGTTCTTTTTTTCCAGGTCAGTCTGCTCTCTACTAAGTCATCAATCTTGTTCTGCATAGACTTGCTCACTGGCAAAATTCCATTTAGAGAGTAGCACAGAGCATCACCAAATATAATAACAGGGTACAGTGTGCTGGAATTTGCAAAGCATTTTCCTTCCCACAGACTGTCTCATTTCTTTCTTATAACCACCTTGAAAAATAGGGCAGGTGTGTTAATTTGTGTTTTACAGATGAGGAAATTGAAATTCAAAGCTCTTGGTTATGTTAGTTGGTAATCATGCAGCTAGTGAGGGCAGTGAGTGTCACGGAGCTAGTTTGCAGCAGAGTGAGGATCAGAGGCTCTTTCTTCTGAGTCCAGATCCCGTGTTTCTCGGGTCCTCTTTGCAAACCTCCTGGGCCCACACCTTTAGCTGCTGACTTTTTTTCCATGCCCCCTCTGATGTTCCTTGTGCAAAGTCGAGTAGGCTTATTACAAATTAAATATCAGGAAGCTCAAACTGATGAACAGGAAGGAAATGAGGCTGCTAATGCTCAGAGGAATGGAATCGAGATGCATTTTTTTTAGCAGAATTTTGGGCCAACTGGCCTCTTTCTGTCCTTCCCTTCCCTGTGTCCTTCCAGTCTCCATGGAAACCCCAAATCAATGTGGCATATGTTGATTCATGTTTCTACTGTTACTAGGAAGCTACAAACTGGAAATTGCTTTTAAAAGATTTGTGGAAGAGCTTTAGCATGCTGACCAGAATTCAAATCTAATATCCAAATGACTGTTTTATTAAAAGCTTTTAATGTGGTCCTATCCTAGGTGGTATGTTGATGAAATAAGCACACAGGGGGCATTTGGCAATAAACCTCCGCTTCCACCATCGTGGCTTTTAAAAATATTATATTGCAGTCCTTAATTCCCTTTATCTTCAGTGTAATTACATTTCTGTGGCCCGTGTGACAATGCCAGGTGTCCTTTTGCTCTTGATTAATTCCACTCTGCCCCAACCAGGCAGTTGAGAACAATAGTTTGCAGATGCCGTAGGTACCTGGACGGCTGCCCCTGGGCATCATTAACATTAGGCTGACTTCCATCTTGACCTGGAGACTGCAGAAGTCTGGTGTGTTTCTGCCATAAGGAGTCCTCGGTGATTTTTCACATTTTCTCATGAACTGAAAATCAAATGCAGCTGACATTTATTAAACACCTGCTCCATACCAGGCAATGAAAATTGATAGCAGGGGGAACGAGTCAGAGAGTCTGTCTTTGTGGAGCACACAGTCATTTGGGAGGATCCGAAAATATAAATCACAAGGATAAACTACAGGCTGTGATGCGGGCTGTCAGAGAATCACATAGCACAGCGGCGATGCAGAATGGGGGGATTCTTCCTGATTGAGGGAGCTCTGGAAAAGCTTTGGAAAGGCCAAGTTCTAGCTTGGAGATGTTGGGTTTCAGGAAGGACCTGGGAGTTAAGAGACAGACCCAGAATGGAGACATTCAGAGAGCCTAGCTGAGGAATCAGGTCTGTGCTTGCATGCATGCATGAGTGTGTATGTGCACGCCTGCACAGGCCTGAGTGTGTAGCGGGATATGAGACTGGATAGGTAAATGGGACCAAATTATTGGAATAACAGGCAGGACAGGGAGTTAGCATGGAGCCCATTATACAGATGATCTGCTTTGTTGTTGTTGCTGTTTAGTCGCTCATTTGTGTCCCACTCTTTTGCAACCCCGTGGACTATAGCCCTCCAGGCTCCTCTGTGCATGGGATTTTCCAGGCAAGAATACTGGAGTGGCTTGCTGTTTCCTCCTCCAGGGAATCTTCCTGACCCAGGGATCAAACCCGTGTCCCCTGCACTGCAAGTGGATTCTTACCACTGAACCACCGGGGAATATTTGCTTTATGAATCTATTCAGTAGCTCACTCTTGTGGTAGTGGAGTGTGCCAGAAGGTTTGTGGGGAATGGGGGTGATGAAAGAGGGACAGAAGATCAGTTATTTAGGGGAGGTGGAAGGGCACGCATTGTGCTGGGTGCCGATACCTCTGACATGGCGGCATCAATGGATACGAGATGAGGAAATTCAGAAATAAATCAGAAATACAATGATAAGGTTTAGAAATCAATTCAGCAAGAGGAATGGAGGGAAAGAAACCCCAGATACCTGCATTTATTACCTTGAGGGTCTGGAACAGAGTGATGTCATGAATGCACACAGGAACCCAGCAAGAATGGAGGACTTGGAGGGGAAGGTGGTTGTTTTGGAGACTGTTGAGAGTCTGCAGGGTCTGAGAGGGGTGGGGCTGTCTAGAAGACCTCTTGAAATGCAGCGTGGAGCTCAAGAGAGCTAGGACCGAAGCCCTGATTCTGGAGAGAAGCTGTGCCCGGTGCTTGGGAGGATGGAGTTTCACAGAGGAGCAAGTGCAAAGAGGGACGATCATCAAGGTGCCCGGCAGCCAGAAGTGCCGAGAAGCCAGAAGAGCCAGAGGTGCCAAGAAGCTAGAGAAGGGCTTGCAATGATTGTTTTGCTGGGAAAAACCACGCGTCTCAACCTGAGATGCCGTCCTAAGCCTAGTTTTCAGCCAGCAACTCAGGAGCTGTAAACAGAGACTAATCCAGAGTTCTACGTCCCTGGACCAGAGTCCAAGTAGCAAGTGCCCTTCTCATTAGCTCTCCAACCTGCTTGCCTTTTCCTGTCTCTCCCCTTTGGGAAAGAAAACCATGCCAGGATACATATCCCCTCGGTTCAACTTAATTTCCCTCCTCTAAATTCTTTATACACCTGCCTCTATAGGAAGGAAGATAAGAGTCCTCCCTTAAAAAATTATTTGTTTGACTACACTGGGTTTTGGTTGTGGCATGCGGGATCATTGGGGCTTTTCAGGTGGTGCTAGTGGTAAAAAATCCATCTGTCAATGCAGGAGACACCAGATCCAACTCACCAGAGACGTGAGTTGGATCCCTGGGTCGGGAAGATCCCCTGGAGGAGGAAATGGCAACTCACTCCAATATTCTTACCTGGAAAATTCCACAGACAGAGGAGTCTGGCGGGCTAGAGTCCATGGGGTCGTCAGGAGTTGATGGACACGACTGAGTATGCACACCCACACCACTTGGGGTCTTGAACCTGGGCCCAATGCACTGGACTATCAGGGAAATCCCTAGAGTCCTCCCTTGCGAGGGACCTGTCCGAGGTCTGTGCTGCTCAAACTGGGGTGCTGTGAGCTTACTCCTTGGTGTTAAGGAGAGTTGGTAAAAAAATAAATAAATAAAAAGTTTGCAGTGCTTTTAATTTTCTTTTTATTCATGCTAGAATCATGCCTACACACCCTCATCCCTCTGCTCTTTATATTCCTGTTCTTTCTTTTAAAACTTTATTAATTGTGGTATCTCACCTTAAATGTTTGGGTTGGCTTACTGACTTGCTGCGACTGTATTAATTCTCTCAAGGCTAATTGAAGATTCTGATGCCTAGTTAATATGGGTCAGCTTCCACTCGAGCCTTGGGCTCCTGTACAACACTCTGCTGTCTCTTCAGTGCCTTTAAATCCTGGATGCTGGACTGGGCAGTGTAAGCCTTGGAGGAGGCCTCCAGCCCCCTGTGTTAGCACTAGGAGGGGGGTCCCACGACGACCCTGCCTTTGTGTTCAGGCGAAAGGTGGAATAGGCTGGAGGCACCGAGTTTGGTATCAGACACCCAGCTCTGTTGCTTACAAATGGCTTTTCTCTGTTTTTCCATCTGTAAAACAGGTGATAAAGACATTGGTCTTGTAAATTTGTGTTAGTCACTCAGTTGTGTCCAGCTCTTTGCAACCCCATGGGTTATGGCCTGCCAGCATCCTCTGTCCATGGAATTCTCCAAGCAAGAATACTAGAGTGGGTTTCTATCCCCTTCTCCAGGGGATCTTCTGGACCCAGGGATGGAACCCAGGACTCCTGCATTAGGCAGATTCTTTACTGTCTGAGCCACCAGAGAAGCCTGTAAGTTTTTGGTGAGAGTTAAATAAGATAACAAAGTGCAATGTTTAGACAGTGTTGGCACATACTAGTCAGTTCAGTCACTCAGTCATGTCTGACTCTTTGCAACCCCATGGACTGCAGCACGCCAGGCTTCCCTGTCCATCACCAACTCGCGGAGCTTGCTCAAAGTCGTGTCCACTGAGTCGCTGATGGCATGCAACCATCTCATCCTCTGTCATCCCCTTCTCCTCCTGCCTTCAATCTTTCCCAGCATCAGGGTCTTTCCCAGTGAATCAGTTCTTCGAATCAGGTGACCAAAGTGTTAGAGCTTCAGCTTCAGCATCAGTCCTTCCAATGAATATTCAGAACTGATTTCCTTTAGGATTGACTGGTTTGATCTCCTTGCAGTATGAAAGGAGTATGAACAGTATGAAAATGGCACATACTAAGTGCTCATTAAACATTAGCCCTGGATGAGGAATCCAGGGGTGGATCCACCTTCTTACCTTGGATTAGGGAAGTGCTTATCGCTGGACTTTTCTTCACCCGTTTATCTGTGTGCCTCTTTCTGATGGTACAGTTCACCAGGAAAATGCTCAGAAGTGAGCGATTCTCTTTATGCTTTAATTTAAAATCCGTTTGCCTCAGGGTTCAAGACAGGAATTCGGAGGGCTAGAAAACGCTCGTTTGCATCTCCTTTTATAACACGAAGTCCCCTTTACCTAACAGAGGGGCACTGTGGACATTTTCAGAGAGAGACTGTGAGTCACGGTGGAGGCAGCATCAGAATTTTTATTTCATCCTATCATCAGTGTGGTTGCAGCAGTCATTGCACTGCGAGGGGCCAGGCCATGCACCAATAGATCTGCCAGGAAAGACTGGGTTCTGGCATGACGTAGTAGAAGAAGCTCTGCTCTAAAAGCCACAAGGAGGCATGTTCTGGTCCTTGAAGTACCTCTGACGTGTGGTGTCACTTTGAAAAAGGCAGGTCACCTTTTCTACCCTCAGTTCTCTGATCTGTGTCACAGGGATGATAATACTGTCTCTGACTGTGGCAAGGGGTTGTTGAGTGACAACGCATGACAATGCTTTCTACATTGTGAACGGTTCAACAAATAGAGTCCGGTATCTTTAGAATAAAAGCATCACTTTCCATAGTGATATCTGCTGATATCTCCAGCGAGTGCTGCCTTCTGGGCTTCAGAAATGATTAGCAGCAAAGTCTAGGTGCATTGGGAGCTAGTTCCTGGGTGGGAGCAGGAGGCGGTGCCTTAGAGACCTGGAGTGGAATGAGGAGAAAGAAGGTAAGTAAACTTTATCCCAGGGCAACGGTTTGTAAACTTTAGCATGCATTGGAATCATCCGTAAGACCGGCCCCATCCCCAGAGACTCTGATTCTGTAGGTCTGGGGGTGGGGCCTAAGACTTTACATTTCGAACACATTCCCAGGTGATGCTGACACTGCTGGTCCAGGGACCACACTTGGAGAATTACTGTACTAGGGCAAGCAGGAAGAGAGAGTCCTCCTTGTGGAACTGAATCGGGCAGTGTGAAGATCCATGTGGGTAAGGCGATTTGAAAGAAAAAAAAAAAGACTGTAGAAGATAGAAAAATAGAGATAATGTGCGGATTGGGCAGAACAAAGGGAAAAGTCTCATTCCGTGACAAATACAAGTCGGGGGAAGTTGCTAGGTGATAGATGAGGGAGAGGGGTGAATTTCCAGTGTAGGGAAACCCAGGTGAGAGGCAAGAGCATCGATTTGGAAATGTACAAGTCTGAGGAGGTGGAGATTTCTCATTAAGAAGTGAGGAGTGGTGTGGTTGGTTCTGGGGACTGGGATGGGTTGCGGGGGACCAACGCCTCTGTGGGGTAAGAGGGACAGCTGAGCTGTGGCAGAGGGGGGTAATTTCAGTGTTGTGTGGTGTGGCTTGGCAGTGCGGCACAATAGAAATTGGGAGAAAGGGGGTGGAATTTAGATGTGTGACCTGCCCCATAGCTTTCTTGCTCTCTGCATTTATCACATCACATCACACCCAGCAAGACAGCCCCCCTCCTCCTGGTTCATTAGGAGATTTGATTCGGCTTGGCTCCTGCTGTCAGCAGCTGTCTGGGGGCAAAATCTTTATGCTCCCTGCTCCCTAAGCAGCAACCAGCCTTCAGCCAGCAGCAGAGCTCATTAGAAGATGCCCCCCACCCCCCACCCAGACCCTTGATTTTCAGTTCACTGGTGGTGGGAAAGAGTTAATACCTCCAGCTTCGCTGCTCCCCTGGGCAGCCTCTGGGTGCCGAGGGAGGCAGCTCTGGGCTGTGGGAACTTCTCCCTGAGCTGCTGAGCTGCAGCCAGAGGAGCAGTGAAGCAGGTTAGTGAGGCTGAAGACGGAGATGCGGGAGGAGTGCCAGGCGAGCTCCGCTCAGGGGCACCTCCTGCATCCTGCCAATAAGGATGGGCGTGCAGCCTGTGCCCGGGAGCTGAGCCGCCGCCCGCTGGGTGTAGGCTGCTTCAGTATTTACCGAATGTGACAAGCAGAGAGAAGAGCTTTCAGCGGGGCCGCTTGCTGCCCGGCTCAAGTGGTGGGAGGTGTGTTGTGCATGCAGGCGTGTGGATATGTGTGTGTGTGTGTGTTTGTGTGCGTGTGCAAGTGTGCCTCTGTGTTCATGCACACATGCCCTTCACCCGCCAAGGATTTGACTGCTAAGAGAAAGATCTACTCTTTCCCCAGAGCTCCTTACCTGCAGCCTCTCTGACCATCCCGTTGGCAAAGACCCGCAGGCCATGAGGACTGGTCAAAGACAGTGAGTATCGCTTGGGTTTCTCTCTTTACTCTCCGGGGTGCCCGTGTGGGCTGATTGCATTATCCATATTTAATTAACCTGCCTCTCCATGCATATTGATTGCTTTCTTCCCGCTGAGGCTCTTAGTTCCTCTTCCCCTCTTTATAAATCTTTGCTCTTTGCTTTTAACCTTTTTTTTTTCTTTCCCCTTGAGTATCCTCTCTTTCCAATATGTCTCAGCCTGTCTGCCCCAGAGTCACCTGTAACTCAATGCCTACTTACTAGGGCACATGGACCATGGTACCGTCATACCTTTGACCTTCCTGGGCTCTGGGTAACCCCAAACTCTTCTACAAACCTAGGGTCAAATAGGGAAGAGACCCCAGGTGCTGGGATGAATGAGAAAGGTGGAGTCAGGGTATCCTGCAAACTCTTACGTACTTGACTCTAAGCTGATAGAAGGGGTGGTGGAGGGGTTTAAAGGGCAATAGTGGCCAGTGTTGAACGAGGAAGAGAGAGAGGCAGATGTCTAAGCAGCCCTGGGAAGCCGGCATGGATGGTGGTGGGACTGGAAGAGCCACAGGGCAGGAACGGGAGGCCAGGTGATGCTGCCCAGGTGACCTTGCCTGCTGTGAGTGTGGGTGGTAGTACCTGATTCTGCTCGGCCCCAAGCTAATAAAGGCTCCTGGCCTGGGCGTCCCCCTCCTCTGGGGCTCTAACCCACAAGTCAGTGAAAACAAGGCTAAGATACCGCAAGTAATGATTTCTGGTGACCCTTATGGCTGTGAAGGACTTTGATTTCCTGACTTCTGTGCAAGCAGATATATGCACAGTTAGGGCACAGATTAAGGAAACATCCTTGATGTCAGAACACAGCCCTCGCTCAGTCTCCTGCACACAAAGTCTAATCCCGCCCCCCCCCAGTTTTAATAAAGTAATCTTTTAATTTGATTAATTATAGTAGTATGAGAGAAGGTATTTTTTTTAAAGTATTGGTGAAATGTTCCCGGTGATATCAAAATAATTTAACCTGCGTAGATCTTGCTGGGGCTGTATCTATCTAAATTAGGTTTCTTTGAAAATGGATTCTATGTTTGGTGTCAGGGTTCCCAGGGGAACCCTTAATGGATAGGCTGCTCTCCTCACGTGTTTCTTCCTATCAGTTTTGTCTGTGGGAACAAAGGGTTTGACGCCCTGAGAGTGGGACCCCCAGGAGAGAGGGGGGGGTCAGTCAATCAGGCCTCTACCTGGAGACCCCCGTTTCCCTGCTGCGCTTCCTGCTTCAGGTCAGGGACAGGCCAGTCCCCAAACTGTGGAGGGTCAGGCAGTCTCCATCTGGGCTGGAGAGAGTGACTTGCATATTCATTTCTTCAGCCTCTGCCTGTGATCCCCGCCAAGGAGCAAACCTGAGTGGTGACAGTGCCTGATGAGCCTCCCTTGGAGTTCTTCCAACCTTCCTCCCGCTCACGCCCTCCCTGGGCTCTGGCACTCCCACCTCCGGGACAGGGCCCCTCGGAGGGAGGTGAGAAACAGCCAATCAAAGGATTCTGGAGCAGGCACTGACCCCTCCTCCCCCAGCCAGGGCTGGCTGGTCACTTGGGCCCCACTCGAGTAAGACATAGAGAACAGTCATTTTGGGCTTGCGATGCCATGCCTTCCTCCCCAGGGAGGGGCTCGCGTCCCACTTTAGGTTGATGGTCAGTAGCCCGGGAAGCAGGGACTCCTGACCATCAGGCAGCAATGTGAAGCCTCCCAACACCTGGTCCTCGTCCACCCTGGTTGGTCACCCTTGATGAGGACAGGAGACATTCGTGGGGGACGGGGGTGTGTGGGGAGGTATTTTCTTGGCAGACAGTCGCCTGCGAGGACTTGCAGTGCAATCAGAGAGGGGGCCCCCTCTTACAGCAGATTCTTTGATTCTAGGTGAGAGGACGTGAAAGGGTAAATCCCCGAGCCCTGCGGTCTTATCTCCCGCCCTGTCGTCCCTGCACATCGGCCAGAGGGTTAACCATAAGTGGGCGCCCGTATGGCCGCTTTACTGATGCCACGCAGGTAACTGATGCTAACATGTCTTCTCACCTTTCTTTTCTCTTTTTCCACCTTCCCACCTGCCCTGCTGTCTGAGCCAGCCCCAAACCTTCTAATCCTGTAGGTGGATCGCTGGCCTCCATTCCCCCAGGCCTCCGTGTGTACTGTGCTGTGTTTGCCTGGATGCTCCTTGCAGAGTTGGGGCCTTGCAAGCAGAACCTGCCTTAGCGCCAATCCCTGCCCCATGGGATGGGACTCAGAGGGTGGGACTGTGCATGAGCTTGTACTGAATCATTTAGGGGTCTCTCTGTGTTACTGGCATAGAAAAGAAAGATGAGGGCACCTTTGTTTTTAAAGTAACCTTAACCTTTGACTCGCACTTCTGCTCCTGTTATTTCCGACCTAATGAAAAGGTTAAGTTTCAATTAGACAAGATAGAAAGTCAGAACTATTTTGCCCCAAAGGATATTTTATGGAAGATTTTTGCAAACTATTTGGGAGACTCACCGTTGTCTTGGTAACAAGCAGCACCCTTTACACTGGCCCCTGCTAAACCTTGTTAGATGGCTTGCATGGATTTGCCATTTATTGAAATCCTCTTAATTGCTCTTTTGGGGGCATCGACCTGACTATTCACTGACTGATGTTTCTGAGGCACCGAGGAATGAGCCAACTCACTCTGAGTTGGTTCTGGCCTGTGGTGCAGCCTGGGCAGGACCTGCACTTGAATTCATGGAATGTGATGATTCAAGGACCCTTAATCAGTTGCTCCATTAGCCTGGTGCTGGGACACCCTGTGATTTGTAAGAGCAAGTGGACATGACATGCTCACTGTTGAGGGAGAGAGAATGGCTGTAGCCAGTGTTTTGAAAAGCAAGGAAATCGATGGCTGCACAGTGAGCCTAGCTGAGATGAGAGCTGGGGGTGCAGGATGTGCAGGAGAGGAGTTATTTCTGGGACCTTGGATGTTCTGGCCTTAAAAGGCTCCTTGGAGATGGGCTGTGCACGAGTTGTCCACCCCCGCCACAGGTAATACCATCCCCATAGACATTTGCTGGATGAGATTTCTGTGAACAATGACCAGGGTCAGAGATGAAAGCCCATCTGAAGTAAAAGCGCTTAAATTGGATCTCACATCTCTGCCCAGATCCAGGATTTCTGAAAATGAGGAAGGGAAACCAGGATGGAAGAAGTTCCTTTTAACAAGGAGAATAACGTCTTTTTGGACTATTTCCACGGCAAATTGTCACCAGTGTGCACATGGCGGTCCCCTTTTATCAGTCACTTTTAAGTCCTGCTCATCCCAAACTCCTCCCTCTTACCTTTGCCCTCCATCCAAGGAGTGGTCACGGTTAGAGGTCAGGGGTCAATGAACTTAATCTCTCAGGAACCAGGGAGTAAATATTGTCAACTTCATGGGCCATACAGTCTGTCCTCAACCACCCAACTGTGCCCTTATGTTCAAAAACAGCTTCAGACCATATATAAACAAGCAGGGTGTTTCCAATAAATAAAGTTCCAATAAAATTTTATTTACACAAACAGGTATCTCTCAGGGCCACAATTTTCCAATCTCAGCGAAAGGTCAAAGGGGGCTAATATTGAGAGTCAGAAAGAGATATTATCTTCATTTCTCTTGGAGCTGTCACAACATATAACTGCAAAGTGTCTGGTCCTTAAGAAAATTAAAAATTCGAGAAATTTAGGCACGCATGTTAAAATTTTAAATATGTTGATTGAGATTAGTCAAAATACAAATAAGTGTATGAGAGCTTAGTTAAGTGAAATTGCTGACAGAGGGTACCCTGGTTCTTAGCTGCTGGTTGTACCCACTGCTTCTGCTTCCCACCTGCAGGCATCAGTCCTCACTGGCCTGTCGCCATTCATGTTTATCCTCAGGTTTGTGCAATGAATGGGAAAGACCTGAGGTAGAACTGACCTGCCCTGAAGGTCCCTATTTTGTCTGAGCTCTGAGATCCTGTGACAGGCATCACTGTATCACTCAAGCATCTCCCTGCTCTCCGTGTGTATATCACTGGGCTCTACAGTCAGGAGTTTGCTGCTGCTGCTACTTTGCCCTCCTAGAGGCAGAGCAAAATGTGGATTGTTACTTTGTCATCACTGTAGTTCCTTTCCCCACAGAGAATCCTAATTTAGAAATTCATCCAAGCTAATGACCTTCATTGACTTACCATCAACTTGCATGTCAGCTTTAAAAAGTGTTAAGCCTCTAGGGCTAGGGGACCTATTACTATTCCGGTCGTCAAGATAGGGAGTGAGTATTGCCCTTGATCCTCTTGTTGTTTCTCCTCTCGCTCATGAAATCTTTAGGGGCCACCTGGGGAAGGATGGGAGCAGGGCAGGGCTGGCTTCTGCCACAGCAGCTCCCCTTTGGGGGCTGACAGTTATTTTCATGACAGTTCCCCATCTTTCTGCCCCTGTGTTTGTTGCAGGAACAAAGGGATGAGGACTCGACTGGGATGCCTGTCTCACAAGTCTGACTCTTGTAGTGATTTCACAGCCATTCTTCCCGACAAACCCAACCGTGCTCTAAAGTGAGTAATATGGCCACACTGCATCCCCGGAGTGTCGGCCGTGGGATGCTCATGCTGGGACTATATAACCTCTTCTTTGTTAGATGGCTGAAGAGATGAGCCGAGTGACAATAACTTCCTGTCTCTTGGCGCTTCTTTTCTATATTTGAACACGAATGAAAGAATGTTATTTTCCTGTTCAAAGCGTATGGCTTTAAAATTCAGAATAGGGACCCTTCTTTTTCTCCTAAGAAAGCCAGATTAGGCACCACTCTTATAAAGCTGCAGTGAAGAATACTTCTTTGTTCTACTTAATTGTCAACCTGAGCTTCTCAGTTTGGAAACACTCAAATCTACTCTTAAAAATCTGCTTAGGTTGAGATAATCTGGTTTCAGTGCCTGTTCTCTGTGCAGGCACTGTCTTAAGTGATGTCACAGATGGGACCTCGTTTAACCCTCATGGGGTTCTGTGATGGGTGCCGTTATCCCCATTAAAGAGGTAAGGAAACAAAGGTGACAGGAAGAGATGCAGTCAGGAACTCAGCCTAAGTTTTTTGTTTCCAAGTCCAGCTTCTTTTCGTTGTGATTGTGATATATTAATTAACTAATTTATTAAGTAGAGGTATAGTTGGTTTGGTGGTTCAGATGGTAAAGAATCTACCTGCAATGCAGGATACCCAGGTTTGATCCCCCGGGGCGTTAAGACCCCCTGGAGAAGGAAATGGCAACCCACTCCAGTATGCTTGCCTGAAGAATTCTATGGACAGAGGATTCTGGCGGGCTATGGTCCATGGGGTCACAAAGAGTCGGACATGACTGAGCAACTAACACTTTAATTTTCTTAGTTGGTTTACAATGACATTTGATTTCTTATTTTTTAAATTTTGCTTTTAATTTATTTTGGCTGCCCTGTGCAGCTTATGAGATCTTAGTTTCCCTTCCAGGGATTGAACCTGGGCTCTTGGGAATGAGAGCACCGAGTCCTCACCACTGGGTTGCCAGGGAATTCCCCTACAGGGGCATCTTTAAATGATGTACTTTCTTAGTTTTGCTTTTTAGACTGAAAGCCAACTTATTAAACTTACAAAATCCCAATTCTGAGATTCTTCTATCAGCTACTTAAGAATGTGTACATTTCTAGCGACAGGATTGCAGGAGTCCAAGTGTGGTCTTCATTTGCCCTCCATTGTTTTGATTTGTTCTCATGAGCAAATCTCAGTGGTGGCTGAAGGAGAGGAGGTCATTGCAGAAAGATTCAAGACAGATGTTCCTTCTTTCCTAGGAGACTATCCACAGAAGAAGCTACGAGGTGGGCGGATTCCTTTGATGTACTTCTCTCCCATAAGTGTAAGTAAAATTCAGGCTTTATTATGTCTTGGCAAATCATTCATTTTGTAAAAAATGAACCCATCATGATCCAGGTACCATGCCTGGTGTTCCAGACAGCTCCAGCCTCCACCTTCAGAGAGCCTGAAAATAGACAAGAAAACATAATTTAATACTCTGGGAAGAGGGCCCTTATTTTCTGTTTTCTGAGCTGAAAGTTTGGTCCCAAGAAGACTTCATGTCTCAGCAACTTTAGCAAGAAAGAATTTGACTTAGAGAGTTGGAGTGATGGGTTCATTGGGAATGAAAGTCTAGATTCCATCCAGATCTTGCTTTATAAAATTAAATGACCTCCCCCCAAGTCACTGGAGAGCCTGGGGTTACTCATCAGCCGAAAGAATATTTTGTGCATTTTGTTATTGACTTGAGTTCGCGGAGTTTTGAGTTTTCTTATCCCTCCTTATTTGGGGGGTTTAGTATTATACCCTCAACTCGACCTTAAGTTTTATTAGTACACACTTCTGAGATCTCTCCTCTTCTGATTCCCCCTTTCCTCATCTCATAGATGTTCTGTTTGTCACAAAGACAGAAAGAGTTGTGCATTTTGTCATGAAGGAGGGGCATTTTGATGGCAGCCAGATTTTTCAGCTCTTGCTTTTTTCCTCATCGTAAGCAAGTTCAAGTTCATTGGGCTTCACGTCCTAGTGACATGAAAAACATGAAAGTGGGAAAGCAGAGGTGGAGAAGACGGAAGGGTCTTTTGAGGAGAAAAGAGGGTTTTACACAGGCATTCAGTGCTCCCCATAAATTCGTCTTATTGGCATTAGGAATCCTGATTGATCTGGGAGCAAGAGGGAAACTTTTGGCATGGAGAATGGGACACGATTTTGCATCGCAAAGTGAAGGGCATTGGCTGGTATATACTTGTGTTCTGGATTCTGACCCAGCTTGGCTACCAGATAGTTGACGGCCTTGATGGGGTTGCTCGATCTTTAGAAAATGTCTTTAAAAGTGACTTTGCTTTCATCTAGAGGAGCAGTTCCTTCTAACCATATCCTTAGTCCTAATACTAATTAACAAATGCTTTTGAATAGATTTTGAAGTGAATTGCAAAATTTAAGAATAAGCACATATTGTAACGAGTAATTTTGTGAGACAAATAGTCATTTTAGTGTTCTATGGATTACAGTTAGGAAGGAAAATAAAGCAGAGAAGATACAGCAAGTATAACATATGGCTGTAACCCCAACAGCAAACTTCTGTGGTGAGTTTGCCAAGGCAATGGCGTATGCGCGGTAATACTTAGGATTTGACAGTCATGGTCGTTTTTTTATGGGGCAATTCTGACTTATTTTCTGGAGTCACAATAGGCGGCTAAACAAGTGTCACTATCAATTTACACCTTCTTTTCTGGTTGGATTAGATTCAAGGTCATCTTGAAGTTTGGTTTCTATTTCAGCCTCGTAACTGACTCAGTTTAAGTCCCTGAGGCTGTTTCCTCATTCTCAGGTGTGAGAATCTTCACAGGAGGTCACCTTTAGATGATTTTGGGGTTCTCTATGCAAAGGTGTTTTCTGAGAGTAAGGTGGAATTTTTTTTTAAGAATGGAATTTTAAAAGAATTTTTCTCAAATGAGAAATAAATGTACCTTGAGAATAAGACTGCAAATTTTGCTGCCAATGATTAATAAGAAGCCTTTACAGACAGAGTTTATGGTACTAAAGCTAGTGGATGGATGCTCAGGGTATATTTGGATTGTTTCAGTGGTAAGACCTGGAGATTGAGAGGTTTAATTGCATTTGCTTGATTCAATGACTTTTAGAGCTAAAGATATACTTGGTTCTGCTTCTGTCACAGATACTTTGAGTTTCCAGGAATGAAATAACAATTTTCTGGGAGGGAGATTCCACTAAGGGGTTACAAGCTGATACCAGATTGCCTCTTTGTTATATATATATATATATATAAAAAGATACAGAAATAGGCTTTTTGAACTTCAAAGTTCTGTGATCCTTCTTGGAATCTGATGTTCGTTTTTATTTTTTTTACTACGGAAATAAAAAGCCAATGGAGTGAATGTCTTTGAGAAGCAAGGGACTTTTATTTAGGGGCCTGTGGCAGAATTTCAAGGTTTTAAAACTTGAACACTTACTCCCCGTGAATCTGTGGAGGGGTCAGAGCCCAGCCTACCTCCAAGAGTGTTGGCAACTTTCTAAAAGTCTAATTAATTTGGGTTAGTATTATGACTCAATTAGGCCTGATTAAGCTTTTCCAAAGGGATTACATGTGTGCTGGTCTCTTAGGAAGGACAGCAGTTGATCAGAGGTGTACAGGAATTTAAACAACAAAATGTCCTAAAAAGAAAAGAGAATGACTGAATGGGCTCCAGGAACACTTGTGTTGGTCTAGAACACACTGGCTGGGAATTCTCCAGGCAGCTGTCCTCCCTGCATATTCTATTTCCGAAAATTCAGATAATTGTTCTTGTTCCCTTTCTCAATCGACAGAGCATCTCTGCCATCTTGCCCTGCCTGGATGTTTTCATTCTCTGTAAAAGGTGAACCGAGTCCTCATTATGGACAAAATCTATGCTAAGTCGCTGATGGGCAGGGGGTTGCAAGATGAACTAGACTGTCCTTCCCTGGTGGAGAATGCAGCCTTCTGAGAAAACAGGCATGCCTACAGACAATACAAGATATAGGCAGTGTGCTAAGACTCGGGGAGCGGGGAGGAATTCAAGATTTCAAATAGGATCTTGGCATCCAGTGTTCCTCTTAAATGCTACCTAGTCTGTGTTAGAGGTCCTTACCAATCCAGAGCAGAAGGGCTGCTTTTGGTTTAGAACAGGGGTCCCCAACCTTTTTGGCACCAGGGAGTGGTTTCACGGAAGACAATTTTTCCACAGACTGGAGTGAAGGGGTTGGTGGGTGGGTTGTTTTGGGGATGATTGAAGTCATTAAATTTTCTGTGCACTTTATTTCTATTATTATTATATCAGCTCCACCTCAGATCATCAGGCATTAGATCCCAGAGGTTGGGGATCCCTGGTTTAGAGCTTTGTTCCATTTAATTGGGGAGCGTGTTTCTGCTCACACTGACAGGTAGTCAGACCTCTCAATTTTGACCCAGCTCTACTGCTAAATAGCTGGATGGCCTTGATGGAATCCTTCATTCTCTTGGAAGATCTGTTTCCTCGTCTCTACAGTGAAGGATCTGGCCTCAAGAGGACTGGATTGAGTTCTGCCCTGTTGTTCTAGGAGGCTGTCTATAGCAACCACCAGGATTGGCAATCATTCGTCACCTACGGCAGGTGGTTTGAGTCAGCACTGCCTGCAGGGTTATATAAAAGTGCTTTAGAGCTGAAATGGCTTGGGCAAGCAGATGAGAGGTGAGGGGACCTGTGTTATGAAGCCTTCTCCCCTTGGCAGGATCCCACTGGACAGGGATGCCCCTCATGGGTTCAAATCTCAGGCAAAAAAAGAAAACAACTTTACTACATTTTAAACCATAGAATAAAAAAAGCTGGAACGCAAATACTTGAAGCAGTTTTATTTCCAATTACATTTGCTTACAAATGTAGTACAGAACTGAAAAAGCACCCGTGGCGGTCTAGGAGATAACTATTTGCTAAGTGCTTTTTTTTTTTTTAACTAACAAATGAAAAATGAAATTGAAATTGCTGATGGCTTCATTAGATAGAGAGGGATTTCTAATGTGCGTTAATTTGGCATCTTTTTCCTGTTCAACTAGTGACAATTAGACTTGGTGCCTGTGAGTGTGCACGTAGTCTGCCCCCGGGGGCGTGTGTGCATGCATGCACCCATCTCTGCAGTTCAGACCTGGGAGAATTTCCCAGCTTGTGGGAAATCTTTTCTGACAGGTTGCTGGAGAAAAGAATTGTGTGTCCCTGCTTTTATTCCTCATGAGGTTCAGACATATGCTTGTTATTTGTCCAGCTTTTAGTAGGACGTTCAGTCCTTAACTCTGAATTGATTCTCTTGCCTTCCCTCTGTCCCTTCCTCCCTTTTTTTTTTTTTTTGACATAGAAGTTGAAATTCATTCCAGTTTTAAGGTGAAGGTGGAGCCCACATTCCTTTCCTCTTCCTCTCACTTCTTTCAGCCTGATCCCCCACCTGGATGACAGAGCACCCCATCCTGGGTCTCCTTTTGGTCCTTGTCCTTTTTTCATTGCTTGCAGAACATGAAGGGTCCAGACTGACCTGTCTCCACCAGGCCCAGGGAAAGCTAGCTTCATGGAATAGTATAATTGAAAGCTCTTTTACATTTGCAGAGTTAGTATTTGTCTCTGAGCAAAGGAAACCAGTAAAGAAGCTTTTAGTTTAATGAAAAAATTAGCCCCTTTAGGATAATGATTGAGATACAGAAAAATAATGATGTGACCTGGTCACATGGCACCCAAACAGAAAACTCCAAACAAGCAGACACTAAAATTATCAGATCACGAAATTCCACACTTGTTCATCCGAGTGGCCTTTAGCTCTAGAATGTACAGGTTAATAATCAGATTTCCATTTATCACACAGTTCTCCCCTTATTCCTCTCCAAGCCCTAAGGTTCTAGAACAGTGTTACTCAAAGTGGGATCCATGGAAGGCCACATCAGAGGATGATTCGATGGGAGCTTGTGAGAAAGGCAAATTCTTGGGTCTTGGCTCATACCTACTGAATCAGAATCTCTGCAAGTGGGGGTCTGCAATCTGTTTTTTCTCTGTAATAGTGTGTGCTCAGTCATGTCCAACTCTTTGCAACCTGGTGGGACTATCGCCCACCAGCATCCCCTGTCCATGGAATTCTCCAGGCAAGAATGCTGGAGTGGGTTTCCATTTCCTCCTTCGGGGGATCTTCCTAACCCAGAGATGGAACCCACATCTCTTGCATCTCCTGCACTGGCAGGCAGATTCTTTACCACCGTGCCACTGGGGAAGCCCATTTTTATTTAGCCCCCCGGTAATGTTGAGGTGCATTGAAGCCTGAGCAACACTGCTCTCAAATACAAGTAGGGAAAGCTATGAGCCTGGAACATCTTGGTAGGGCAGGTGGTCGGTATTTTCCAAGATAAACACTAAAGGCTGGACTTCAGTTCTCCAAAGCTCTCAGACAACACATCTGTTTAAAGGGGGCATCATCCGTGTATTGCAGAGTCCACATATGTAGCAGGCATGGTAGAGGGTATTCATAGTAAATAAACAAATATGGCAGGTGTGCTTTCTGGATAAAGTGAGATAAAGGCTAGAAAGAGGTACTTGAGCTAAAGATGGATGGAAAAGAAACTTCTCTTCCTCCTTACTACCCCCTCTGTTGTTGTTTAGTCATTAAGCTGTGTCTGACTCTTTTGCGACCCCATGGATTGTAGCCCACCATGCTCCTCTGTGCGTGGGGTTTCCTAGGCAAGAATACTGGAGTGAGTTGCCCTTTCCTTCTTCAGGGGATCTTCCTAACCCAGGGATCGGACCCATGTCTCCTGCATTGGCAGGTGGATTCCTTACTGCTGAGCCACCGGGGTAGCCTGCCATCCTCTCTGCATTGCTATAATTTTTACCTTCACCCACCCAGGAGTATGGGTGCACTTAGCCTTCATAGAAGAAGTGCCAAGAATATATAAGGCAGCTATTAAAAGCTCACTGGAAAAGGTTTGAATGAAAGCAATTGGACACTCATTCTGTTGCTTACCAGCTGTGACCTTTGCTAAATTATGTAACCTCTTATAAACCTCACTTTCCTCATCTATGAAAGGGGAATGCTTAGACTTACCTTGTAGAGTTGTGGCAAGTATTAAATGTGATTATGAAATGCTATGCATGGTGACTGGTGCATGGTGGGGCTCCATGAAGGATAACTATTATAATTTTTGTTATAACGCAACATTGAATTCACATACATTTCATGACTCCTCTATGTTAGAGATTGTGTAAGCTCCTTGATCCCATAGGGAGCTTGAGGTTGAACTCGGGGGGTAGGATGTGGGTCACGGTAGTATCACCAGTGGGCTTATTTAGATTTCGTATCTCCCTCCACTTGCCACTTGAGGTTTTGACACCCTTTCCTCATAGCATCCCAATTTCCTCTCAATGTATGTAAGAGAATCTGCCTGGAGATGTATTTTTTCTTTTTTAATTTAAATAACATTTATTAACAAAAGTATTGATTTTATTTTTAATTTTATTGGAGTATAATTGATTTGCAACCTTGTGTTAATTTCTGGCATACAGTAAAGTGAATCAGTAATACATATGCATGTATCTATCCTTTTTTTAGATTCTTTTCCTGTATAGACCATTACAGAGTGTTGAGTAGATTTCCCTGTGCCACACAGTGGGTCCTTATTAATTATCTCGTTTATGTATAGTAGCGTGTATAGCAATCTCAATCTCACAATTTATCCCTCCCCTCCTTACCTCCTGGTAACCATTTGTTTGTTTCCTACTTCTGTGACTCTATTTGTGTTTTGTGAATAAGTTCAGTTGTATCCTTTTTAAAGATTCATATATAATTGATATTATGTGATTTGTCTTTGACTTACTTCACTCAGTATGACAGTCTTCAGGTCCATCCATGTTCCTGCAAATGGCATTATTTTGTTCTTTTTTATGGCTGAGTAGTATTTATTGTATATATGTACCACATCTTCTTTAGCAGAAGGTAGTTTTTAAAAGCCCAGTAGGTGAATCTGCTATGTTTTCTCTTTGAGAGTCCTTGCAGTATTGTTATATCAAACCAGCTAGACAAGCATTCCCAAACACTGAATTTTTGAAATCTTTTAAGCTGTGGACTGTGTACATGGGATTTGACAATATTTCTCTTGTCTTTATAGTTATTTGTGGATGTTAAACTTTCACTCTATTTGGGGCACATTTCCTTTTTCACATCTTTAATTAAAAAAAATTCCTTGCTAATTTCTTATAATAGTTGCAGATACAGACTCTATTATGTTCTATCTGTTGCTTGACTCAGTTTCTGCCTGACAAAATAAGAAGGAACATTGGACTAGAAGTTTTAAGACCCAGGCTCTCCTTTCTCTTCTGTGACCACATCCTAGGAATAAGAAACTGTGCAACCGAGGGCCTCATCATTTCCTAGTGTTCAGTGTAGGGCTGGATCGTAGTATCTCCCATGTCCTTTCTGACTCAAAAACTCTAGCAACTAAGTCCTACTACTTCGTAATCTATCATCTTGCTATATATACACTAACAAAGTAGAGATCATTGAAGAAAATTACGTTAATCACAAGACTGAAGTACAATTAGCATACTAATTGCTTGCCAATAAATGTCAAGAACTGGAAATAGTTTGTTCTCTAAATAATCTTCCTACCTAAATCTTCTTAGCCGAAGTTATTTGCTTTAAAACCTTCATTCCGTAGATAACATAAAAGGAAGGCTTTGATCCTGGTGCTATTCTCATCATAAATTTCAAATTAGTAAGCTTGGTTCTGAATCAAAGAGGTTTTGATTTGCCATTAGTGTATGTATCCTAGATTTTATAAATGTATACTCCTCTCCTCTCCTCTGTCTGACCTTGGACCCATGCGCCAGCTTATTTTTTCCAATTGGTCAGGGATGTAAGAGGACTCTGGTCTTTGAGACTACTACACTTAAGCAAACAGAAAGCTAAAAAAAAAAAAAAACATCATTCTTGTGATCTTGTATTTTTCCAAGCCTGGGGACTGAGCTAGGCTGCAGCCCACCTCCAATGCCAGCTAAATCAGGACTCCTGGACCTTGACCTGTTACCTAAGCCCCCCTCCCAGCCGCACCAGCTGCACCGATCATTCATAGTGACCCAGTTTCTTTTCTTATGTAAGCACCCTGCATCAAAGAACTAGAGGGAGGGTGCCGGCAGCAGGCAGCGTGTGCGGCCACGGGTGTGTTCTTGGAGATGCTGTGCATGCTCCGGAGGACGTCAAAATTCTGTCCCATGTTCCAGGAATTCTGGTCACCAGCCTTTCCTTTCCTGCGACTTGATAGACACTAATTTCAAACATATCTGATGTCTTTAGAGCCTTGACTCCTTAGAGGGTCGTACAGAGAAAACCCAGTATGAAATGAAAAAGGAAAAAGGCGGATCCTCCTGTTTCTCTCTTATTTTCATGAACTGTCTCTCACCCATCATCTCTAAGTTACCAGGGTCGTTTTTCCGTGTTAGGCATCTTTTTTTTTTTAATTGGAGGATAATCACTTTATAATGTTGTATTGGTTTTTGCCCTGCAACAAGGTAAATCGGCCATAAGTATACATCAGGCGTGTTATGTTCTGTCCTGAGTCCTTAAGCCAGCAAAGTATGGGAATAATGGTCACAAACATGTATGGAGCAATCACTGTCTTGGTGTCAGACTCTGCATGCTGTTTACACATATTAACAGTTTCACGGGGTAGGTACTGCATTTCACAGAGGAGAGAACTGAAGCTCAGAGAAGTCCAGTATCTTGCTCAAGGTCACACTTAGCTAGTGTGTGTCGAGCCAGAGCACAGTCCCAGGCAGAACAGCTTCAGGACTCAGAAGTCACTCTTTCTGACTGCCTGGAATCTGTGAGGGTGGTGAAGGGGGGACTCTATTTCTCTGGGTACTGGGGAGGGAACTGGGTCTGGGATGCCCCAGGGAGGGGTGGGTAAGGAGGGGTGGATGGTGCATGGCTGGGGCGGGGGTGGGGGGAGGGCAGAGGAAGCACAGCTAATAAAGCAGGTCACTCTCAGAAGCCAGTGGAGGCTATGAGCCTTTCAGAGATGAAGCGGCATCTTGCATTTTAACCAATTGCAGTTTGACAAGCAGAAGGGAAGGAGAGGGTCCTGGCAGAGAGAAGGGGAAAGATGGAAGGAGGATCAAAAAAGGATGGAAGACAGAAGAAAAGGGGGAAAGGCAGGGAAAGATGCTGAGGAGTCAGGGAGAAGACCAAAGACTTGCTGGAAGGAGGTGGGAGGTGATAGAAGGGGGAGGAAAAGATGTAGATGGGAAGAAAAAACCCTGCTGTAGTCCCATATGCTTCCTTAGCTAGGTCAGAAGATCAGGAAAGGTGGGCCAGGTGGGAGACGAGTGGTCTGTACACAGCAGGGAAGGGGAGGGGCTCCTGCAGTTGTGGGGGTGGGAGGTTCCACCTGCATCTCAGGTTCCTTTTTGCAGGATGAAATTTCTCTTGCACAGTGAACCTCCGCCCTGCCTTGCTCAGAGCCGGCCCTGGGAATATAAAAGGGTGGGGATAGGTTGTGCTGAGAGGGGAGGGGAAGGAAAGGAGGAGGGCTGGGATCCCCAGGGTGGGTGCAGGCCTCTTTCAAAGACACTTTTCGGGTCATCTTTGCTACAGTGCTGCTGTTCGGGTCCAGACCCTCCCAGGCCTTTCTCCCTTCCTTCCCCATCTCTCCTCGAGCTCTTCCCTCGGAATGCCAGGCAATTTTAAGTACCATATTTTGCTTTGGTTCCCCTCCCATGCCCTCTGAAACCTCTGAAATGCAGGCAAACACATTTTGGATCAAGGCCACCTGAAAGAATGCACTCTACAAGGTCACTCAGCTGTGCTGTGTGACGGCATCCTGGCGCCGGGGTGCGGGAGTGTGCCTGTCTGCTCTGTGAGGTACCCTCGCATCCTAGGACAGACACCTAGGGTGGATATTGGAGCTGTGGGAAAGAAGCGAGTTCGGACTGATTCCAGGTCATGCCTGGTACCTGGTAGCCTCTGTGGACAACACAGAGGACGTGGTGGTGGTTGTTGTCTTGCCGGAGAATCCCCGGCTCTGTGGGCCAAATGGTGCCTTTGCCCTGTTGCGGCGTACTTTCATCATACTGTCCGATTTGGGGTTATTGTTATTTGGGGTTATTTGGGGTTATCCCACGTTTGGAGGAAGTGATAACGTGGGACCCACCAAAGGTCACCAGAGGACGACAGGCAGAATGGGCTCTGAAGTCACGTAGATGTGTGTGTAAATCCACCTTCCACCCCTCACAGGCCAAATGACCACAGTCATTTCACTTAAACTTAGAGATGTTAAGGTATTTTCCCAAGATCTCACAGTATTCGAACCTAGACTGTCTGATCCCAGAGCCTCTGCCTTGATAACAGGCTTGGTGTAGAGGTTATGTGAGTAGATAAATGGACTGGACGCTGTAGAACTTGGCCTGGGGTAAGTTCTTGATGTGTGATGGTGAAGAGGAGGAGGATGGAAAGCGATCGACTGAGAGCTGTGTGTGAGGCAGGTTGGCGATTGTGATGGGAGCCCAGGGCGGAGCTCTAACCCTCCCTGGGAGAGTTCATCAAATCCACCACCCTCACTTACAGACCAGGGTGCCAAGGCTCGGTCAGGTTGAATGTGCTAATTACCAGCGGCCTGTCTGTGACTGGTGCTCTAGCTGAGACTGCAGTGCTCCCACCCTACGTGGGATGGGCGGACTCACCTGGCTGCCTGACAATCTGAGTATGAATGAGCCCACCATGCATTTTACTCCGAATCTCCCTCCCCATGGGGTCTGAGCTGCTGTAACTCCATTGGATTCTCCTGCCCAAGTACATCCCTGTCTCTGTGTTGTTCTCATCTCCCATACCCTTCCACCTCCCTTGGTGACTTTTTTCATCTTCTCTCCACCTCATCTGTTGTCTTCATTCCTGGAAATTTCGTCACCACCATGTTCTCCAGACCTCCTTGGCTTGCACTGCAGTGACTCTCCTCTCTAGTCATCACTGGCGCAGGCAGGCATCCCTTGGGACCATCATCATGCAGAGCTGGGGACTGGACCACCAGCCGCAGAAGAATGCTGGCTCTGCAGTTTGGCCTCCTTGCCACTTGCTAACCATGAGACCTGCAGCAAGTTATTTAACTTCTCTAAGCTTCATCTTTCTCTGCTGTGAAATGAAGAAACTCTCAGGTCCTATGATGTTGATTTGCTAGGAACAGCAAATGCCATGAGGCACACAAAGCATTTGGTGCTGTGTCTGGCCCAAAACACAAGCTCAATACAAATTGGCAGGAAAAAGAAATGCAAAAAGGCAAAATGGTTGTCTGAAGGGGCCTTACAAATAGCTGTGAAAAGAAGAGAAGTGAAAGGCAAAGGAGAAAAGGCAAGATATACCCATTTGAATGCAGAGTTCCAAAGAATAGCAAGGAGAGATAAGAAAGCCTTCCTCAGTGTTCAGTGCCAAGAAATAGAGGAAAACAATAGAATGGGAAATACTAGAGATCTCTTCAAGAAATTTAGAGATACCAAGGGAACATTTCATGCAAAAACGGACACAATAAAGGACAGAAATGGTATGGACCTAACAGAAGCAGAAGATATTAAGAGGTGGCAAGAATACACAGAAGAACTGTACAAAAAAGATCTTCACGATGCAGATAATCCCGATCATGTGATCACTCTCCTAGAGCCAGACATCCTGGAATGCAAAGTCAAGTGGACCTTAGGATGCATCACTATGAACAAAGCTAGTGGAGGTGATGGAATTCCAGTTGAGCTATTTCAAATCCTGAAAGATGATGCTGTGAAAGTGCTACACTCAATATGCCAGCAAATTTGGAAAACACAGCAGTGACCACAGGACTGGAAAAGGTCTGCTTTCATTCCAATCCCATAGAAAGGCAATGCCAAAGAATGCTCAAATTACTGCACAATTGTACTCATCTCACACGTTAGTAAAGTAATGCTCAAAATTCTCCAAGCCAGGCTTCAACAGTAAGTGAACTGTGAACTTCCAGATGTTCAAGCTGGTTTTAGAAAAGGCAGAGGAACCAGAGATCAAATTGCCAACATCTGTTGGATCATTGAAAAAGCAAGAGAGTTCCAGAAACACATCTACTTCTGCTTTATTGACTATGCCAAAGCCTTTGACTGTGTGGATCACAACAAACTATGGAAAACTCTTAAAGAGATGGGAATACCAGACCACCTGACCTGCCTCTTGAGAAACCTATATGCAGGTCAGGAAGCAACAGTTAGAACTGGACATGGAACAACAGACTGGTTCCAAATAGGGAAAGGAATACATCAAGGCTATATATTGTCACCCTGCTTATTTAACTTATATGCAGAGTACATCATACGAAGTGCAGGCTGGATGAAGCACAAGCTGGAATCAAGATTTTCGGGAGAAATAGCAATAACCTCAGATTTGCAGACAACACCACCTTTATGGCAGAAAGTAAAGGAGAACTAAAGAGCCTCTTGATGAATGTGAAAGAGGAGAGTGAAAAAGTTGGCTTAAAACTCAACATTCAGAAAACTAAGATCATGACATCCAGTCCCATCACTTCATGGCAAATAAATGGGGAAACAATGGAAACAGTAAGAGACTTTATTTTTGGGGGCTCCAAAATCACTGCAGATGGTGACTGCAGCCATGAAATTAAAAGATGCTTGCTCCTTGGAAGGAAAGTTATGACCAACCTAGACAACACATTAAAAAGAGAGAGACATTCCTTTGCCAACAAAGGTCCGTCTAGTCAAGGCTCTGGTTTCTCCAGTGGTCATGTATGGATGTGAGAGTTGGACCATAAAGAAAGCTGACCACTGAAGAACTGATGCTTTTGAACTGTGGTGTTAGAGAAGACTTTTGAGAGTCCCTTGGACAGCAAGGAGATCTAAACAGTCCATCCTAAAGGAAATCAGTCCTGAATATTCATTGGAAGGACTGATGCTGAAGCTGGAACTCCAATACCTTGGCCACCTGATGGGAAGAACTGACTCATTGGAAAAGACCTTGATGCTGGGAAAGATTGAAGGCGAGAGAAGGGGACGACAAGTATGATACGGTTGGATGGCATCACTGACTCAACTCATAGACTCTGGGAGTTGGTGATGGACAAGGAGGCTTGGCATGCTGCAGTTCATAGGGTTGCAAAGAGTTGGACTTGACTGAGGGACTGAACTGAACTGAACTGAGGGGTTATTTAAAAAATTCCTCCTCTAACTTCCAAAATTTTTTTTTTTTTCTTTTTAAACTTCTGCTTAGCCTCTTCCTTTTTCAGTGTCCCAACTGCTGGTTCCTTCCTGCTCTCCAGGTTCCAGCCTGAAGCTGATGCTCCTGTCCTTGAATGATGGGCACACCCCAAAACTAAAAGGTCTTACTCCTTTCCCGGTGCATCATAACCTTCTCCAGGAACTGAGATCTATATCTTCATAGTGGTTTGCCTATTTTCTACCTGGTTCCTATTCTTTTTTCCAAAGTAGCTGTTCTAAACTCTTTCTACTCTCATTAGCATTCCCATTTCAGCACACACTGCACTTTTAATTATTCAATTGATTTTTTTAATTATTTATTTACTTGTTTATTTTTGACTACCCTGTGTCTTTGTTGCTCTGAGCAGTGGCTACTCTTCATTACAGTGCCCAGACTTCTCACTGTAGTGGCTTCTCTTGGTGGAGAGCTTGGTGTCCGGAGTGTGGGCTTCAGTAGTTGCAGCACACAGGTTTAGTTGCCCCAAGGCATGTGGAATTTTCCAGAACCAGGGATGGAACTCGTGTCCCCTGCATTGTCAGGGAGACTCTCAATCGCTGGACCACCGGGGAAGGCCCTCAATTAATTATTTGAAATAATTGCTTAGTGTCTGTTACACTAGACTAACCTGGAGTTCTGTAAGGTTGTGACTTTATCTGATTTGATTCTACTGTATCTCCAAAATCTAGCACATGGAGGCAGACTACCTGCAGGGCTTTTCCCCTAAATTAAGAAGAAGATCCAGGCTGTTCAAACTGATGCATCCTAAATATGTCCCTCCCGGAACTGTTTATCTCCTTTGACCCCCGCCCCACTTTCTCCACTTTTGACTCTTAAGAAGTCAAGTTCTTCCACTTCTTGATCCTTCTCCTTCTCTAGAATTTGCTTTTACCAGATACTATGCTTTTCCCCTTTAATTGTTTTCTTCCCTTGCTCTTCTTTTCCTTCTGCCTGCAAACACATCTGGAAAGATCCTGCTTTGGAGCCATATGGACGGTAGGGAAACTTGGCTGTTCTTACCAACTGTGTGACTGGGAAGTTTATCTGACTTCCGTATGTTTTAATGGGGAAAATTGAGAGTGGGTCACTTGTGCTATCTATGGGTCAGCACAGCTGTGAAAGTATACTGAGCTCCTGTGTGTGAAATCTCTAGCTCAAAGCGTGGTGTGGAGGAAATAGATAAAACTCCCTGCCGCAGATCCTCGATAAATAAGTAAGAAACATATCTTCAGTTCCTACCACTTTTCCCGCTAACATCAGATGGAACCTCCTTCTGTATACTGTGCCAAAACTACAGACTTCCCTGCATCCACACACAACTTTTCTCCTTTCTCTCTATCATGACATTGTTCTCTGGCCTTTCTCCTGCCTTCCTGGAGACAACATGTTATCAGTTAAACACTTTCTTTAAAAAAATTATTTATTTAGATTGCATCAATTGCAGCACATGGGATCTTCATTGTGGTATGTGGGCGTCTCCTTAGTTGCGGCATGCGGAATCTTAAGTTCCCTGACCAGGGGTTGAACCCATGTCTCCTGCACTGGAAGGTAGATTCTTAAACACTGGGCCACCAGGGAAGTCCCCTCAATTAAACTCTTTCTTTTCGTTAGCTTCAATTCCTTCTGCTCAACAAGTATTTTCCGGCCAGATCAACATTTAATCATACCCAAGGCTATCTGGGAGAAGGAAATGGCAACCCACTCCAGTATTCTTGCCTGGGAAATCCCATGGACAGAGGAACCTGGAGGGCTACAGTCCATGGGGGTCTCAAGAGTCAAACATGACTTAGCGACTAAACCACCACCAAGGCTATCTTACAAAAACCCCAACACACACACACACACACACACCCAGAGTTCTTTCCTGACTTCCTGTTTCTCTCCAGCTATGCTCTCTGATCTCTCTACTCCCTTTCTTGGAAGGGGCATCTAAATTCATTGTTTCAACTTCCTCCCCTCTCACTCACCCCATACTTAACCACAGCATGACTAGGGCTCTCATCACACCACTGTCCCCGTTCCTGCCAATGGTTGCTGAATCTTGCTGGTGAGTCTAACAACCACTGCTTCTCATATCATATCTAGCTTGATCTCTGGGTAGCACTGGACACTGTGGCTACCTTCTCCCTGAAATGTTGACTCCCCAGGTCTTTTGGAGGGCTGTGTCATCCTTCTGTTACCAAGTGCAAGTTTGCTCTGCACATCACATGACAGGCCAATGAACCTGAGAGACAGGGGTTGAGGCAAGGAAGAGACTTTAACTGGGGAGCTGGCTGACAGAGAAGATGGCAGGCTAGCACCTCAAAATGACCATCTTATCGTGGGGTCTGGAAGCCAGGTTCCTTTATAGATAAGAGATGGGGGAAGGTAAGGAAGCTAAGCAAAAAGTCCATTAATCTTGCAAACATCTCCCAGAAATGCAAGCTTCAGGCAGGGGATGTGTTCATTTCTTCCTTCCTGCCATCCACAGGTGGACAAGGTTCCGAACAAAGGCACTTTAGTTTAAACAATCAGGCAGAAGGGCAGGATTCTCCGAGGCCGGCCATTCTGTATGCTTATAATAATAAAAGCAACAAAAAGCAAGTCAAAGAAACAGTTCCAATGTGGAATCAGAGCTGGCTTCTTCTCTGCAACACTTCTCTCTCTGACTCTTTCACAGGACTCTTGCTGTATGTGTATCTTCTAAATAGGCTCAATCATTTTAGCATTTTTATTAGTAGTAAACATTAATCTGAACTATTTCTGGTCACTCTAACGACGTTTCTGAACTGTAGGCCTCTGCTTTGTGACTCACCTTTCCTGCCCGTCTCTTCTTCTTCCCCTCCTGCTTTCACTTAACTTCCTTCTCAGCTTCACAGCTCAGCCTAGAAGCTTCTTCCTCCTGCAAGACGTCCCCCTTCTCCTCAGCTCTGGCACAGGCCCCCTTCCTGGGTACTTTCACAGCAACCTACACTTTCCCTATCATATCACTTATCATCTATACCATAATTACCATAATTATGCTATCTTGGCTCAAATTGCTCTTTTACTGTAAGTTCTGTGAACACTTAACTGAGTCTATGTTTTCTGCCCAGGCTCCTAGCAGAATGCTTGGGTTGCATAATGGGTGCAAGAATAAATGAATGAATGAGAAGAGATGGTGTTACTGCTGTATTAGATTGGAAGTTAACCTGTCTTATATTTTTTAACGCTGCATGTTATTACTTGTGTGAACTCAGTCTAGCCCCTTCTCCAAGCCTCCATTTCCTCATCGATAAAGTGGGGAGAAGTAAAGCAATGATCCTGAGAGTACTTTGCTAGTGTTATCTCCCTTCAGCCACACAAAGACCCAGCAAAGCTGAGCTCTGATGCAAGGAGATAAGGTCTGTACCTTGGGTAGCGTGAGGCCAGACAGTTTCCTTGGGAGGGCGATTCTCACTGATACCATTGAGGAAGGCGGAGAGGTAATTTTCCTTATCTCTGCTTGCTCACAAGCACCTGTTCTTTGCTTGATGAAAAGCAAAACAAAATCTAACACGAGTCACAAACTTTTTAATTCGAAGAATTTAGCCTCTTCTGGTTTAAAAACAACATGCTCTTGAGAGAGTAGCGTTGACATATATACGCTACCATATGTAAAATAGCTAGAAGGAACAGACTGTATAGCACAGGGAACTTGGTGCTCTGTGATGACCTAGAGGGGTGGGATGGGGGTGGGATGGGAAGGAGGCTCAGGAGGCAGGGGACTTAGGTATACATGTAGCTGATTCACTTCAGTGTATACTAGCAACTAACACAACATTGTAAAACAATTAGACACCAATTAAAAAGAAAAGAAAAAAACCCCAGGCCCTTCCTAGTCACTCTTCTGAGTCTCTTCACATTTGCTCCTTTAGATCAATGGCAGTGTTTTAGGGTCCCCCCACATTTTTCCTTCCATACCCTGACCACAGTGGGAAGGCACAAGGTCAGGGCCCATGGCCTGTGTCCCCCCCACATCGTGGATGGTGTCCCCGGCTCTGGTCACATGTGGGCTGATCTCTGCTCCGAGGTCACTTTGCTGGAGCAGACCCCCACCCCCCACCCCTCGCCTGTCATGGGCACTGAGTCCCCTCAAAGGCTCCGACGGCAGCAGGTGGGTGTGGAAACCTCTTGACCTCTTTGAGACCTTGGAGGAGACAGGATGTGGCCAAAAGAGCACCCACAAGAGATATTATGAACAGGAATTTTATGATTTGTCCTCTAACGTATCCTAAGACTTTGAATAGTACTTTGTACATAAGTAGCTTTTTAAAAAAGTTTTTGAGTTGAATGAATGATTTTCAGACTCTCTCTCTCTCTGCCTAATCATTGCCAGGCCACTGTTTCACGTGCACTTTGATCCTCAGTTTATCTCGCATTTCTATTCCCTCCTCTCAGGGTTTTGAACCCAAGGCAGGGATAAGGGTGAGTGGAGACCTGAGCAGGCCTTGCATATGAATCTAAACTGTGTTACTCTCCTCCTGCCTGGCACAGCAGCAATTTTATTTCCATCCTGCCTGGTGCAAAACAACCTTATATCATACTCTGCTTTCTCCAGTCTCTTGGTCTTACTGTTAAGGTGACCGTGTGTCCTCGTTTTTCCTATGGTGGTCATGGTTTATGCCCATTCTTCCTGTGTAATTAACAGAAATGGTCCCCTTCACTCTCCAAAATGTCCTGACTAGGGTGATGTCATGGCTAACCCTACCTTTGTTAAACACTTTAAGCTCAGGCCCCCAAACTTAGATTTCTTTGTGTTAAGGTTTAGGTTTGGGAGTTTCATTGAAACCCTTTTCTCTCCCAAGTTTCTGGCTCTTAAAAGTCTTGGTTTTTATAACTATGGTTTTAATGTGGGCAATAAAACGTCTATTTTGAAGCAGATGTTTTAATTAGAAATAAATATGTTTCAGGAAAGTAAAACAAACATTTAAATATGTCACCCACGTGGCTAGTGCCAATGGTCCATGGAATGAAGCTGGGCATTGCCCAATCCTGGTACATATGCATGGACCTAGGCTGCTCAGGGGAGTCCATGGGTACCAGTGTGGGAATGGGGTATGAAATGAACTGGGAGATTTCAAGTGGTGTATATGTACTACTGTGTATAAGATTGGACTTCTCTGGTGGCTCAGGGATAAAGAATCTGCCTGCCAGTGCAGGAGAGGTAGAAGATGGGGGTTTGATCCCTGAGTTGGAAAGATCTCCTGGAGAAGGCAGTGGCAACCCACTTCAGTATTCTTGAGTCTGGGAAATCACATGGACAGAGGATCCTAGTAGCTAACAGTCTGTGGGGTCGCAGAGTTTGACACAATTTAGTGAGTAAACAACAACATGTATAAAGTGGATAACAAGAGACAGATTGTATAGCACTGAAACGTCTACTCAGTGCTCTGTGGAGACCTAAATGGGAAGAAAATCCATAAATATATTTATGGATATAGGTGTTTATGCAGCTGATTCATTTCTCTGTACAGCAGAAACTAACACGACATTGTAAAGCAACTACACTCCAATAAAAACAAACAAAAAAATCTAAAAACTGAAAAAAAGAGTGGATAAAAACCTGTTAACATATGCAGAGACATTACTTTGCCAACAAAGGTCTGTCTAGTCAAGGTTATGGTTTTTCCAGTAGTCATGTATGGCTGTGGGAGTTGGACTGTGAAGAAAGCTGAGCGCCAAAGCACTGATGCTTTTGAACTGTGGTGTTGGATAAGATTCTTGAGAGTCCCTTGGACTGCAAGTAGATCCAGCCTTGGATCTAGATCCCTTGGACTGATCCCTTGGACTGATCCTAAAGGAGATCAGTCCTGGGTGTTCATAGGAAGGACTGATGCTGAGGCTGAAACTCCAGTACTCTGGCCACCTCATGCGAAGAGTTGACACATTGGAAAAGACCCTGCTGCTGGGAGGGATTGGGGGCAGGAAGAGAAGGGGACGACAGAGAATGAGATGACTGGATGGCATCACTGACTCAATGGACATGGGTTTGGGTAGACTCCGGGAGTTGGTGATGGACAGGGAGGCCTGGCGTGCTGCGATTCATGGGGTTACAAAGAGTCGGACACGACTGAGCGACTGAACTGAACTGAACTGAACTGAACATATTGTCCTTCTAGTAAATTTTAGAAAAGAAATGAAACATTATAGCCAGAGTAATTTTTTACCAAATGCAGTCACTCTTTTATTTTCGGTTGTATCTGCCCTTCTCTGGGGACAGTTGGTAGAAAGTGATAGGTCTTATTTGATTTGAGGAGTGTGCGTTAAAGGTTAGGATACTTTATAAAAACTCTTTTAAGATGAAAACATCAGCAGAATGCATAGGCTATCAGTCAATGTTGTTTCTTTCTCCAAATCCGTGTGATAATCCTGCTCATCTTATTCTGATCAGAAGCTCCATTTGGCAATATGTATGACATTAATTAAGAAAATGAAAGGATATTTAATCATTAGGTAGAAAAGTTATAATTGATCTCAATTAAAACATATAATTTGAAAGACAAGCTCTTTTAAAATAAAGGATCCATGGAATTAATCATTAAAATATGGGACCTCAGAAGTTTTTAAAAAGAGACTGAGAACCCCTTCCATGTAATAGGATGTTTTTACTGACTACATGGCAGTGGGGTGTTTACTTTCAGACATTTTTCTGATATTAGTAAAGGATTTGCCCTGAGGCATTCACACACCCTGACCCACCCAATTTGTCTTGTGACAGATTGTTTTTTTCAGGTTGGTTGACTTGGATTGGGCGAGAACGAATTCCATATATTACTTTGGCCTCATTAGAAACACAGGCTCAGCAGTAGGCCCAGGGGACAGCCAACTCTGCGTTAGGGGACAGGCAGTGACCACTGAGGGCTGATTAGAAGTGACCAGGCCTTCCCAGAGTCATTATTCCTGTGGCATCCTAATCATTTCTCCGGAACATCCCTGTGATCCTCTAATGAGGAGCACGGCTCGCCTCTGAGGGTACCTGTGTGTTTAAGAGAAGAGACTCCTCAAGAGGACGTGGGGGAGGCTCAGTGGGGGCTGGACAGTGGCCTAATTAGGGCCACTCTTGCTTTCTGACCACCTTTCTTTCTTTCTTCTACAGTTCTTGAACTAAGCCTCTTCCTATTTCTCTTCCTTTCCACACCCCTCCACATCCACAGATGGAGTGGCTGCCTTCCGCGCCTTCCTGAAGACGGAGTTCAGTGAAGAGAACCTGGAGTTCTGGTTGGCCTGTGAGGAGTTCAAGAAGACCAGGTCAACCGCCAAACTAGTCTCCAAGGCCCATAGAATCTTTGAGGAGTTTGTGGATGTGCAGGCTCCACGGGAGGTGTGTTGGCGGTGGGGTCTTGTCAGACCTCCATCCATAGCCCTCTGTCTTTGAAGGGGTTTGAGCCAGGTTTGACGGGGACTTTCTTCTGAACTGAACCTTACTGCTCTGATGGCTCTTGATGAAAAAAGGGATCACTTTTAAGGTGCAGAGCCCAGGGATTCTATAAAAAGGAGCTCTATTAGGAGTATTCTAGCTGCCTGTCAGTTAAATATGTGCCAGCAGGAACTGTTTCTATAGGGATTCTGGAAGATAGATGCCAATAAATCCGTGTTAGTTTTCCTAGAGGAAGGCAACACGGCTTGATGGAATGAGCATGTACTTTGGAATCGTGTTGCAACACTAGCTCCACCACTTACTTGCTATGTGATCTTGATCAACTTACCCTGTTTCTCTGAATCACATTTTCCCCAGTGTAAAAGGGTACAATATCATCTCCCTTTCAAAACCACTATGAGTATTAGGGGTCAAACACCTAGCCAATATTTGCCATTGCTTAGTAATGAGTAATTACAGTCACTTATATTATTTTATGGTTGTTTATTATAATTACTTATAATAGTAATATGAATTTCTATGTACTGCTATTCTGAGTTATAAAACAGGGTTTTACCTGGGAGGGTTTTATAGAAGAAAAATATTTGCTGTCTCTGAATTTAGATGCATTATGTATGTAGGACTCTTCAATTATGCTTTGACTTGCAACTCAGGACATCTTTGGCCAATGGCCAGAATACAGCAGGCTTATTATAATTGTTGGTTGGATGAGAGATGTACATTCTTAACATACTCTTTCTCCCCAGGGCATTTGTTTCCTTAGTAGCTGAGAAAGGACAAAGAGGCAAATTTACTTTAGGGAACCCACATTAATGCTAGTCTCCGGTTTAACTCTTGACCTGACATTGGGAAGACCTCTGGATTGAGTGTTGAGTAATTTGGGTTTTTTTACCTTGACTGTTACTAATTTTCCATAGTACATTAGACCAGCTTTTTTTCTTTTTCTTTTTCTATTTTTATGATTACACACTAAATTTTAATAGCACCAGGGAATAAAAGTGGGGAGGTGAGTGGGAAAGGGGAGTGCTCAGTCACTCAGTTGTGTCCGACTCTTTGTGACTCCATGGACTATAGTTAGCCCACCAGGCTCCTCTGCCAATAGAATTTTCCAGGCCAGAATACTGGAGTGGGCTGCCATATCCTGCTTCATAGACCAGCTTTTTGATATCTCATTTCTTCAGTATCTTTATAAATTGGGATGAAGAATATCTGGTCTTCAGACCTTACAGGACTCTTCCTGGGATCAAAAGGGAAGACTTTCATGAAAGCAGTGTGAAAAGTATGAATAACCTTAACATATTTAAGATGCTGTCATGAATAATTATTAAGTAGGACCAACTGCCGGGTGCCTTGGCCCTTGAGGGCCTATGATGATGTTCTCTGCTTCTGTCTCCAGGTAAACATAGACTTCCAGACCCGAGAAGCCACGAGGAAGAACATGCAAGAGCCATCCCTGACTTGTTTTGACCAAGCCCAGGGCAAAGTACACAGTCTCATGGAGAAAGACTCTTATCCCCGGTTCCTGAGGTCCAAAATGTACTTAGATTTGCTGTCCCAAAACCAGAGACGGCTCAGTTAGAGCTCAGATGGGGACTCTTGGAGATCACCGGCTTCCCCCTCCCCTTGCTGCCAAGACCATATTCTAATGTGAAGTGTCATAGGTGTTCAAAAGCAGTGGCAATTAGGTTGGGAGGCCAGGCGTAGGGAACGGATGAAGGGCCATTCCAAAGTCTGCTCCAGCCACCAGAGCTCGGACTCTGTCCTACCCCATTTACCCATGTTTGTGTTTTGGTTAGTGGTAGTACATTGTCACCCTTCTCTGGGTTGGCAACTTGCCTTTCATAAGGCCTTGGGTCATCTCCACCAAGAAGGGAGATTTGCTGCGCTGGGCTAATCTGTAAATAACACAAATGCAATTTCTACCACTTCCACACGCTCCTCATTTAGGATTCCCAACTCTCGAACTTGTCCTAGACCCCTGTGAGGAAGGGCTAGAAGACTCTGGATCACATTTGTGATTTGCTGTCATGATGTAATGGCCAGTCCTGGGTGCTGAGACCTCAGTGGTATCTGGGGTTTTCAACACTGTCACTGACAGGTGGTCTCTGAGGAAAGGGACAAACTCCATGAAGTTGGCTATTTCTTCCATTTCCATAGGACCAGTATGAAAGGCTGTGACCACTGCCCATCTCAACCTAGGAAATTCACAAGACTCCTATACACTTGCAAATCCAGGAAGGATCTTGGGAGACGTCCTTCATCACGTCTGATGTAGATGAGCTGCTATTGAGAAATAGACAGCCTGCAAGTCTTCCTCAGTTCTGCCAAGAAGTTTTCCAGAAGTTGAATGAGCAGGGAATGTAGCACCAGTAGACTTTTGGGCAGCGGGGCACCATATAACCTCTCTGTTGCTTAATGTACGCTTTGCCCTCACTTACCCATGGCATCACACATCATTGGCCCCATAGAATGATGGACGGCTTGGTAAATGGAGGTGAATTCCCTTAGCATGGACAGCTCTCACGTGCCTAATACTTTCCCTGTCTCTCCCTCTTTCCCCCTCTCCATGCAGGTCATGTAATTCTGATGGGGGAGAATGGGAACTTAGGCTGTCACTCTCTTTCCAGCTTGCTTCCTGAGAGCATGCTTTCTTAGAAAGGTCCCTCTCATGAGGGCCATCTTGGCTGATCAGTAGCTTCCTTCTTGATGTTTTGGGATTGAACATGGAAGCGAAAGTGAGACTGAGAAGATCACTGTGAACATCTGGTTCATGGAGAACCTTCCTTCAAGATGACTTCATGGTACCCCGGCACTGCTCAGGACACTCTTCCTTGGGTGGTGAGTGAGATGAAGGAAACCTTTTTCCAGCTGCCCAGGAAGAAGCTGACTTTGGCCCAAGACTGTGGCGCCAGGGAGATGACGCCTCAGCAGAGAGACCAGAAAGTGGAAGAGGAGCCTGGGAGATGCTGGTCTCCTGGCAGACCGAATCAGAGAGAACAGGCTGGAGGTCGATCGGGGTGATTGACAGCTGATGGATTTGGCTTCACTGCAGAGTTCCAAAGCTTTCAGCTGGACTAAATGAAGCTACACAGGTGTGGGTTCTGCAGTGCAGGTGACTGAGGCCTTGGTGGAAGCTGTCTCCTCCTGGGGGAAGGATGGGCCTCTTTAAATGTGAGGGTGTTCCACATTTGCGTTCTGGTCCAGCAGCTTCATGAATCTCTTCCTTCCTCAGCTACAGCTACAACAGGCCAAGAAGGCTCTTGAGTCCCACTGGCAGGGTCCGCTGCCCAGCTGTGTATCTGTGAGCATTTGTGAGTGAGGGTTGATTTGTCTGTATAAACCATCAAGGAGAGAGAGAACATAGGACTGCTGAAGACACCTGCGGAATTTCACGTTCTAGAACTCTGCAGCCTCCTGTGGGTGTTCCTAGTTAGAGTGGGTAGTATTCTCCTGTCCCCACTGGTGAAAAACCATCCTTAGCTTACGCTGCCAGAATTAATTTAATGATCAAATTCTTGAACAGGGTATTTCCATCGTTGTTTACATACAAAATGTGTGTCTGCTGCCAAATCTACTGTGGAACACGAAGGGCGTGTAAATTGGAACAGCACAGAGTTATGGAAATGCGAAACATTCTAAGAGGGGCCTTTTTACCACTTCCACTGTCCCCGGAAGAAAAGTCTGATCAAGAGCGTTGTGCGGGGGCCTCATTTGGAGCCTAGAGTTCTTGCTAAACTATTGGTGGAAGGAAGGCAGCAGATGGTGGTGTCATGGCGCCCAGTGACTTCCTCCCACGATGGGGAGGTGTGAAGGACCCAGCTTGGGTATCCCGAAATTTGACGCTAAGTGAGGGTGGGTAGGCTTGTGTTTGTGTGTAGAGGAATGTGACAGCTGTGTGTATGGTACTCCCGTGGTGTGTGCGTGTGTGTGTGTGAGAGAGAGAGACAATTAAGAGCACTAGATTTGTACACCACAGAGATGATCTTCCCATGGGTGGAGCTTTCCTCATACCCTTTATATCCTGCTTCCCACAAGAAGCACAGAGCTCTCCGCTCTGATGCTGCTTTCAGGCACTTTGGTCATGCCAACCCAGATTCTGGTCTGTGACGAAACAAAGAGAAATGTTTACAACATCTAGAGCAATATCCGAGCATACCTCATCCCTGACCTTCCCCATCACCCTGTCCCACGCGCTCCCTGCCCTCTTCACAAGCCCTCCTCTGCCTCGTCAGGGGGGCACTCCCAGGGGCCGCTTCTCCCATTTGCCGTTTTCCTTGGCGCCTCGTGCCGGGCTTGTGCTGTGGACTGCCTTCCAGGTGCAAGCCATGCAGTGGGCCGGGCAGAGCTGTGACATTTAGGGCTGCTCTCATCCCTGAGTGGCCTTTCAGCCCCACCTGAGTATTAACCGATTTGGGGGCTGGTGTGAGATTTTCTGTTGCCCTTGCTAAACCAAATAGAACATCATCAATGACAACCCTTCAGAGCTCTGGGCACCTCTGGGGTGAGGAAGGATCCCTGAACAGCATCTATTATGAAACCTGAGGATGTGCAGGGGTTACCCAGAAAGCCTGTTACAATTGCTAATTCCCAGCTTCCACACCCAGAGATGCTGATCTGATAGATGAGTGGGATTCAAAAATCTGCATTTTTAATAAGTTCCCAGGTACGTAGTGGCCTGTGAACCATACTTTGAAAAAAGATGGTCTAAGACAGAAGCTCTCCCCCTTGGCTGTTCAGTGGAATCACCCAGGGAGTTTAAAAAACCCAAACATCCAGAATCCAGCCCAGAAGAGCTTGGGGTTGGAACTCAAGCATCAGTAGTTTTTAAAGCTCCACAGGTGAACCCAATGTGCAGATGAGGTTGGGAAGCTGGGCCTGAGGAATAGGGGCGGGGGGGGCGGGGGATGGTCTCCAGCTGGTCCCAGAGGGCTAGAGCACACCCAGCCACAAACAAGCACAATAACCAGGAACCTGCCAACCCTGAATCTGACTCTTAGGGTGGCTGTCTCTGTGCCCTCTCTGACTTGCTCTTTTGAGATAAAAATGTTTCTATCCCAGCTGCATGCATGGGGTATGCCAATGGTGGGGGCTGAAGGGGTCCTCGGGGTTTTCTATGCCTCCCGGGTCTTGTTCACAGGGCTTCCTCCAAGCTTGCCTCGTGGGCTGCTTCTCTGTTTTCTGTTTGTGTTCATGCACTCACGTGCTTGCTCATTTCATGTTAGGCTGTGCCTCTGTACCCAAGGCCGTGGAACATGGGAGCTGGTCTTAGGTAGTGGGTGAGGAGCACATGGCAGTAGTAACAGTGGTAGCACGACAATTTCAGATTTCTCAGTGGAGGGTGTCATACCCTCAGAACTGTAAGCTCTTTGAGGCTTTCTCTGCCAAGGCCGCTGTGGGGTTTGGGTTGCTCTGTGCCCTCACCATTCCCTTGTTGGTCTCAAGCCGGGTGGGCAGCGGGGAAGTTCCTAGTTGATTTTCTCTCTGGTGCTCTCTGCAGAACTTGCTGCTCTGGATTAACCAAAGCTGTGAAGGGCCCTCTGCCCAGCCTGCAGGCCCAGCCGCTGGGGGCAGGCCCTGGGCGCTTGTCCCGGCACAGCTGGGTGTCTAGGTGTGAGGGCAAGGTGTGAACTCACTGTGGTTGAGAGCCGCCAGGGAAGACCGAAGAGGAAGGAGCGGGGCTGCAGGTGGGTTGAAGACAAACCACTCCTGTGGCATCTGCTTCTCCAAAAACTGGAAAGGAGAGGTGGTGAGTGGTGAGTTCAGAGGCAGGATGTCTCCCGTCATCGAGAGCACCCAGACCTCTCCTGACCCCTGTCTGTGGCCACTTCCCAGCCAGGCAGAGGAGTTCACGATTTTCCATGAGGCTCTCCTGCAATCTGCCGAGCATCAGCCCTCTTTAAATCTGCATCCTCTGTTTTAAAAGCAGAAGAGGTGGCGAAGTCACCTCCTGGCACAGGGAGCCTGTGCCACTTCGCATGAGACTGTGAAGGAAGAAGCCAAGGGAGATGTCTTCCTGTCCCTGCGACCTCGCTGGACCATGCGATGCTGTGGTCCAAGTCGGCAGGATGGGGCCACTGGCCGTCCCAGGTGTGGAGGCCGGGTCCTGTCGATACACTGGTCCTCTTCCTGCTTCTTCCTCCCTTCTGCCCCTTGGCTCCCTCCCCTCTTCCAAGGACTGAACTGGTGACTGGGCTTGTGTGCCCTCCAGGCGAGGCAGCGTTAGCCGCTGCCGACTCATGGGGCGCACGCGCATCTGTAGCAGCTCATCCTCATTGAATTGTTTCATTACCGTGCAAAGTGGAATAATGTCATTCACCTCTACTATAAATAAGGCTGTGAGAACATAATAAACCGAACCTGAACACGCTGCCCTTTGCTCTCTGCCCACATTTCTGGCCAGCTGACTCTTTTGTGAGGAAACGCTTCCTGTAACACATGGACGCCCCGGGAGGGGGCACGCGGCCTCTCCCCGGCAGAGGCTGGCACGGGGCCGGCCATGAGGGAAAGCAGTGGTGTGGGTGAAAATGGGAGGGGAAGGATTTGGGATGAGTGGGGATGGGTGGAGAGTGACTTCTGGCTGCAAGAGTGGCTTTGAAACTGTGAAGTGCTATGCAAACACGAGGTGGTATTTTTATTAGTGCCACCTACTGCTTGAGAATGCAGGGAGAGAAAAAACTGAGGATGGCTTGTATATTTGTTCAGCTGGAGCTATCTGAGAATGGAGTGGGTTGATCTCGCTTATGCCTGTACTTCACTTTATACAATTGGTGTGCCCCTGAAAGGCCCACGTGAGTCATCGAATCTTCCAGAGTTTCTGGTGATGGGTCCCATCGAGGGGACCCACAGGAGAATGAGCTGGAGAACCTGCTTGCAAAAGCTCATTTTTCAGGTGCAGTGATGAGACAGAGATACAGGAAATGTTAATCATCCAGAATAATTAAAATGCACCAGAGATGGTCTGACTTTAAAGGAAAGCTGATGTTTCTTCACAGGTGATTGCTTTGGGTTAAATGAAGAAGCCTTCTGCCTGGAAACGATCTGCCCCCAGCCCCCATCCCAGTTTTGTGGACCGGCCACGAAAGCTGACGGCCCGGCTGCTGTAGATGGGAACCCTGCCCCTCGGGAGGGGGTGGAATCGACTCCTCTCTCGCCAGCTTGCCCTGCTGGCAGCTTTCCTCCTCCTGCCTTGCCAGCTTTCCTACCCCAGTTGCCGGCTGGGGTTTCTGACCCTCCTAGCCCCAGGTGGGAGAAGAGCAGGGTAGGAGGAGAGGTGAAGGAGCATGGGGCTCATACGTGGTCCATATGCCTCCTGGGACAGGCCCTGTCTCTCAGAACCTAGAAGACTCAGGTGGGTCCTTCCTAGGCTCACAGGGGACCCTGTCTCTGGGGGATTCCTTCCCCCCTGCAGCTCTCCCAACTAGGGTGAATGCTTCCTCCTCTGGCTAGTGGCGTGCTTCTTCCTGGGAGGTACCCCGGCGTCTCTCTGATGCAGTCTGTTTGTCCCTCCAGGACATCCTCTTGGACAGCCCCAGGATGACCCCGTGGCCGTCTCTTTGTCTCAGAGGCCCACACCTGGCCCACCAGAAGCACCGGGCCCTCATGTGGCCCTGGAATTACAAGGCACAGCTGCTCTGCCTGTGCTCAGCAGCCAAGGTCTCCAGCCAGCCCCCTGTTCACATTTTCTATTTTCTAGGCTGGAGTCAGGTCCCCAAACATCAGGAGCCATGATCAGGCTCTCTAAGGGACCCACCGTTCTTGGGGGGCAAGGCGAGAGAAAGGCAGTCAGCCCCATTTGTGTGGGGTGGGACTTAGAGTACACCCACAGCTCTCTCCAAAAACCTTCACAGATTCTCTCTAGCCCTGACCGTTTTCCCTTGGAGACAGGTTTTGAGTGCCTACCACTGGTTTGCCACTCCCTCCCTGTAGTGTTTGCTTGATCTGCAACCCTTTGTATCTCAGATCTATCTCCTAGGCCTTGAGAGAAGTCTCTTATAGATGGGAAGCACTTAACTCTATGCCAGGCATCTGATTAACACACAGTAAATGTGTGTGTGTGGGGGGGAACAAAGCCCTTCTGGTCCAATTGTCTCCATCAACAAGGTGACAGCCATAGTCAGAGGGAGACAGAGCAGAGATCCTTGAGATAACACCCTCCCACAGACACATTTCTTGGTTGGGGTCTGTCCTGGTCCCCTGCCCCGGAGCTGTGGGACAAAACCCCCCTGAAAGCTGGCGGGGAAGGGTGGAGATCCATCACTGGTGCTGTCTCCCCATCTACGACTCATTCTACAACAGAGACGGAATGAGTCATGGGGACCACCATGACCCCACGGCTGCAGGGGGTGAAACAAAGTCACAAGGCTGGGAGAGCTTTCTTTGATGAGGGTGTCATACGCTCTTTCTCATATTTGGGGCTCTGATGCAGATTCTGAGTTTGAATCCCAGCTTTAACTCTTAGAAGTTGTGTGAGCCTAGGAAAGTTATGGCTCTGTTTTCTCATCTGTAAAATGTATATAACAGAGCCGACCACTTGGGGTTGCTGTGAACATCAGGTAAGTTAACATAGAAGAGTGTTTATTATGATGCCCGGCACATAGGAGGCACACAGTATGTGCTGTCATCTTCTCTCACACTGGGATCACCAAGGCTCTAGCCAACACCCCCTTCTTGATTGAAAAATGAAGCCATTCAAACCAAATGATACAAATTCAGTGGCTCTTGTGAGTGTGCTCAGTTGCTCAGTAGTGTCTGTCTCTTTGCAACTCCATGAACTGTAGCCCACTGGCTCCTCTGTCCATGGGATTTCCAGGCAAAATATTGGAGTGGGTTGACATTTCCTACTCCTGGGGGTCTTCCCAACCCAGGAATCAAACCCGTGTCTCTGCGTTGACAGGTGGAGTCTTTACCACTGCACCACCTGGGAAGCTGTCAATGTCTCTTCCCTCCCTGCTAAACCATAAACTCCCTGAGGGCAGAGACTATATCAGCCTTGTCCCCTGCTCTAGTCCTTAAACATTTATTGAAAGAATATTGTACCTGTAAGTGTTTTCTGAGCACCTCTTAGCGGTTATTGTTGTTGTTCGGTCTCTAAGTCCACTTTGTGACCCCATGGACTGCATCACACCAGGCTTCCCTGTCCTTCATTATCTTCCAGAGTTTGCTCAGACTCATGTTCACTGAGTTGGTGATGCTATCTATTCATCTCATCCTCTGTAGCATCTTTCTCCTCCTGCACTCAATCTTTCCCTGCACCAGGGTCTTTTCCAATGAGTCAGTTCTTCACATCAGATGGCCAAAGTATTAGAGCTTCAGCATCAATTCTTCCCTTGAATATTCAGGGAAGAATATTTCCTGAATATTCAACTTACCAACCTGCCCAATAATATTCAACTAACCCAACTTAAGTTGGACACTTACAGGTTAGGCACCCAGACTGTTTGGAGATGGAGGCAAGACACCCACAACCTGGGCCCTCAAAGAGCTTATTTAACTCTTACAGGAACTTAACCCTTCCCAAGGCCTAGACGATAGATCTCAGATACCAAAGGACTTAAAATGGATGGTAGAGGAAGTAAGTGGCTGCATAGTCACAGTGACGGTACTGATAGAGAACACCTAGGAGCCAAGAACATTGAAGAGCAGTTTAGATGCTTCATCTAGTTGAATCACCACAACAGTTCTATGAGGTAGTGTATGGGTTTACTAGGGCTGCAATAACAAAATACTACAGGCTGGAGGGTCTCTAAACAACAGAAATCAATTTTCTCATGGTCCTGGAGTCTGGAAGCCCAAGACCAAGGTGCAGTCATGGTTAACATCTTCCAAGGCCTCCTTCCTTGGCTTGCAAGTGATACCTTTGCACCATGTCCTCATGTGGCCATTCCTCTGTCTATGCCCTTGGTGTCCCTTCTTATAAGGACAAAAGTCAGATTGGATGAGGGCCCACCCTAACAGCCTGGTTTTAACTTACTCCTCTAACTACCTATCTCAAACTGTAGTCACATATGAATTTTGGTTGGGGGGGGGGCATGTAATTAATCCCATACAGGTAGATAGTGTATTCTGTTATTATCCTCATTTACAGATAAGGAAACAGAGAGTTTAAGCCACATATCCAAGGTCACACAACTTGCAGATGGCAGAATGGGGATTTATAACCCTATAAATCCAGAACCCCTGCTATGCTAATGGACCAGAGGGGAACGTGAGGATGGGGGGCATGGGGGCGGGGAATTGAGCAGATGCAGTGATGGGGGAGGGAGTTCAGTTCAGTTCAGTCACTCAGTCGTGTCTGACTCTGTGATCCCATGGACTGCAGCACGCCAAGCCTCCCTGTCCATCACCAGCTCCTAGAGCTAGCTTAAACTCTTGTCCATCGAGTCAGTGATGCCATTCAACCGTCTCATCCTCTGACGTCCCCTTCTCCTCCTACCTTCAATCTTTGTCAGTATCAGGATCTTTTCTAATCAGTCAGTTCTTCCCATCTGGTGGCCAAAGTATTGGAGCTTCAGCTTCAGTGTCAGTCCTTCCAATGAATATTCAGGACTGATTTCCTTTAGGATGGGCTGGTTGGATCTCCTTGCAATCCAAGGGACTCTCAAGAGTCTTCTCCAACCCCACAGTTCAAAAACATCAATTCTTCAGTGGTCAGCTTTCTTTATAGTCCAACTCTCACATCCATACATGACTACTGGAAAAACCATAGCCTTGACTAGACAGACATTTGTTGGCAAAGTAATATCTGTTTTTTAATATGCTGTCTAGTTTGGTCATAACTTTTCTTCCAAGGAGTAAGTGTCCTTTAATTTCATGGCTGCAGTCACCATCTGCAGTGATTTTGGAGCCCCCCAAAATAAAGTCTGCCACTTTTTCCACTGTCTCCCCATCTATTTGCCTTGAAGTGATGGGAGCAGATGCCATGATCTTAGTTTTCTGAATATTGAGCTTTAAGCCAATTTTTTCACTCTCCTCTTGCACTTTCATCAAGAGGCTCTTTAGTTCTTCTTCGCTTTCTGCCAAAAAGGTGGTATCGTCTGCATATCTGAGGTTATTGATATTTCTCCTGGAAATCTTGATTCCAGCTTGTGCTTCATCCAGCCCAGTGTTTCTCATGATGTACTCTGCATATAAGTTAAATAAGCAGGGTGACAATATACAGCCTTGACGTACTCCTTTTCCTGTTTGGAACCAATCTGTTGTCCCATGCCCTGTTCTAACTGTTGCTTCTGACCTGCATACAGATTTCTCAAAAGACAGGTCAGGTGGCTTGGTATTCATGATTCTTTAAGAATTTTCCACAATTTATGGTGATTCACACAGTCAAGGTTTTGAAATAGTCAATAAAGCAGAAGTAGATGTGTTTCTGGAACTCTCTTGCTTTTTCGATGATCCAACAGATGTTGGCAATTTGATCTCTGGTTGCTCTGACTTTTCTAAAACCAGCTTGAACATCTGGAAGTTCATAGTTCACTTACTGTTGAAGCCTGGCTTGGAGAATTTTGAGCATTGCTTTGCTAGTGTGTGAGGTGAGGGCAACATGCCATAGTTTGAGCATTCTTTGTCATTGCCTTTCTTTGGGGTTGGAATGAAAACCGACCTTTTCCAGTCCTGTGGCCACTGCTGAGTTTTCCAAATTTGCTGGCATATTGAGTGCAGCACTTTCACAGCATCATCTGTTAGGATTTGAAATAGCTCAACTGGAATTCCACCAACTCCACTAGTTGTCTAGGTTGGTCATAACTTTTCTTCCAAAGAGCAAACATCTTTTAATTTCATGACTGCAATCACCATCTGCTGTGATTTTGGAGCCCCCCAAAATAAAGTCTATCACTGTTTCCACGGGCTGGAGCTAAATGCTTATGGGATTGGAAAGATGCAGGCCAGGTAGTGGTGGAAATCAGGGCTTCTGGAGAAGCTGGAGACCTGGTGGAAAATAGTGGTGGCTAGAAGATGCTACAAAGCTCGCTGGAAATTGGATTAGCCAGTTTCCCTGGAGGTGCATTCAGGTGCAGTTATGCAGGTTTGTTTTGCCGCTGGCCTTACCTTTATACTCTCTCTCCACTAGTACAAGTTCACTATGGTCAGTCTCACCCCAGCCCACCACTCTTCCAGGGAAGGCTGAGTCACGGCCCCGCCTACAACTTCCAGACAAGCTTTGGCTCTATCTCCTACATCTGCCATAAGGAAAGCACATCCTGATGGTGCAGGCTCCAGACATGCCCTTCCAAGGAGGAAGAAACAGCCTCATCTTATCAAGCACTGAGACCAGGCTTGCTGGCACCAAAAGGGACAGAGGGTTATCAAGCCACAGCGTGGGAGAAAATAAGGGATTTGGATGCGCTGGCCTGAGACTGAATCCTGACACTGTTGCTTACTCTGTGTATATGACTCTGGGAAATTTAGCCTCCTTGCCTCTGTTTTCTTACTAGCGAAAAGGGGTGTGTGTGTAATAATGCCTATATTTCCAGGTACAGTGGCTGCAAGGATTAGAGGTGGAACTTTCTGGTGATCCAGTGGTTAGGACTCTGCTCTTCCACTGCAGAGGGCGTGGGTTCATTCCCTGGTCAGGGAAGTTCTGCATGCCTTGAGGTGTGGCAAAAAAAATTAAAGAATTAGAGGTGATATGTGCAAAGCACTGGAGGCATGAGCTGATATGGGTTGGGACTCAAAAAATGGCAGGTATAAGTATTAGGGATCCAGCCCCGAGGTTGTAGACATCCTGGCCCTCAGTCTATTTTTTAGGTTTTTTGAGGGTCAGAACCTGTCATGGAGCTGGTGGCAGTGGAAAATCTATGGGGTGTGTTGAATGTAAGTTACACTTTCAGGAATACAGGACCTCGGTTGGCTAGAAACAAGATGTGATGCCCTTCATTGAGGAGGGCGCTCTGCCCCGGCCAAGGTACTAGGGCCATGGATGCCCTGTGAGCGAGCTGTAACTGGCATCACTCACTTGTCACATAGGCTCTTCAAAGGGCACTGAAAAAGCAACAAACTAACTGGACTTTGAATTGGCAGAATTAAAAAATCCCTGAGTCTTTCAAAACCAATTTCACAGATCAAGCACCTCCAGCACCTTGTCGTTCATCCCAGGACCAAAATTATAGTTTTGACTTGCAGTCTTTGCTGAAACACAGGAAACATAAGTGATGTGGATATTCTCATTCCAGGTGCAGAGAATGTCAGTGGCTCTGGCGTAGATTGAAGTGGAGCCTGCCTTGACTACAGAATAGCTGTGTAGAGGTTTGCTGGGGTATTAAGGGAAATCATTTCAATCGTATATTTTAAAAATGAATTCGGCAGAGTCTTCCAGTCAGTTGTAACCAATAGCACAGATGATGTAAATCTATAAGTCTGAGGCATCTAGATTGGCAGCAACTCCCAGGAAATAGCAAAGAAGGGATGAGGAGCTGGGACGTGGTCTTCTAGGACCACAGGCTTCACAATTACGTTCCCATCACAGAAACCCTGGGACAGGCGCACGCTGTCTTGGGGCCAGCTTCTTCTCCCTGCATCCTGGGGAGGAAGGGAGCTGACTCCCCGGGAGATGAATGGGGGGCAATTACCCATAAGAAACATCAGCCCCTGCTGGGGCCTAGCCTGGGTGAAGTCTGAACCCGGGCCAGAGGGTGAACAGCTTTCCTTTCCTGACTCGGGCGGGGCTGTTGCTAAGATGCAGAGAACTCGCTGGAGAAGCAGGGAGCTAGTGCTTTCGGGCAGCCAGGGGAGTCGCGGGACCCTCACCCCTTTCCCTGGCAGACGGCCCTGGGCAGGCAGCTCTGCAGAGTACTTGGCCCGGAGGGAACATTCTCACGCAGAGGGGCGGCATCTGGGCCCCTCTGCAGCGGCCGAGACACACTCTTGTTCTGTCCAGGGAGCAGCTGTCGGCCACCTGCTCACCAAGGCTGGGTTAAATCCTCTTTTGAGCAGGAACGAAGCAGGCTGGCCTCTAGAATAAAGGGTGCGTTCAGCGCCGCCTGCCCGGGCCATTAGCTTTGGGAGGAGGTACGCTAGTCACGTGTCCTCACGGCCCCACCTAAGGTCCCACACAGGGCCCCCCCTGGATGCTGGCAGCTGTCCCGTCTGCCGGCCTTTTTGTCTCAGTAGCACCTGCCCTTGCTCCCACACCCGTGTCCCAGAGGAGGTGTCTGTCCCAGAGCCAGACAGGCTGGCAGCGAGATTGGAGGGCATCAGACTCCCGCCCCTGCTCTCCCACTAGAACACATGCAGATCCCAGAGCAGAGCCAACCAACCACCTTTGGGGTGTCTGTGCTTGTGTATGAGGAGGGTGGAGCGGGGGTCGAGGAGCGGAGATATGTTCTCTGAAGCTGGAGAAGGAAATGCCATGTGTATGGATCACCACCAATCAAGAAGGAGAGAGGAAAGAAACAGACCAGAGGCGGGGAAGTAAGTCATCTTGTCATCTTTGAGTCTGAGCAGAGAACTTGATGGGGGTGCTCCATTCTTGATGTAGAAATTGCTGCTCTTCAAGAAGCCCTGATTATAAGCCTTACAAACCAGATGTGATCCTCCAGGCAGCCCTGGGAAGCAGGCACCATCATCCACCATCATCCTGTTTTACAGAGAGGGGCGTGGGGCTCTGAAGGCTTGGCAGGGCAAGACTGTAGGCTCCGGCCCCGTGCCCTCTGCCCTGGCCTACCACCACCTCCTGTGTCTGTGCTCCACCTTCCAAGAGACAAACCCCTCCAGACACCTCTCCTAGGAGAAAGCTAAGCCATTTACTTAACGCTTCATCTGTTGTTCATTTTCTCTCTTTTTATCCAGAATGTAAGCTTTCCAAGGACAGGAGCCAAATCTGATACTTCTTGGCAGGCGGCTCCTGATGCCCAGGGCACTTGGATGATAGACACTAACACCGGAATGTTCTCTAATGACCCAAGTTCACCCCGGGTTGTTCTTCTCGCAGGAGATGGTATTCCTGACCCTCTATCTGCAGGGCTTCATACTAGATAGGTTTTCCAGCTGGGACCCATAGTCTTTCCCCTCACGGCCTTCAGCAAATTCCATTAGAAGGCCGAGGTCTGAGTGAGGGCAGTTCTGTGGCCTCGGGAAAGAGTGAAGCCTCTCTCCAGAGGAACAGGATCTGTGTGCCTGGGGGCTCTCTGGGGAGGAGTTTTATGGCCCTGCCATTACTTAAACAAGCACAGATCTGTGAATCCTGTAAGCCTGGGGCCAGTGAGCAGCTGGCCGGCTGAGGGCATATTTGCCTGGTAATTCTAATTTTTATTTGAACGCCCATCTGCCCCGTCTGCTGACATCACAGCGCAGCTGCGGGTCTTGTTTTCCCTTCCGGTTGCCTGCGCCTGTGGCGTGGCCTTGCTCTGGGGATGATTAAATGGCTCTGTGGGTGGCCTCACCCCATAATATGTGAGCATAAGATGGGGGCGGGGGCAGGCAGGCCAGAGGGGGTTGGGGAGGGACACTCTAGAGCAGGAAAGACAGGGAAGGTTCTGGCATCCTGTGTGCACCACGAGGGGAGGTGGGGCTGGGCAGGGGCAGAGTCCGGGAGCACCTCGGCCCGCGGAGGCAAGGGGGGCCCTGCGAAGAGGCTGCCCCTAGTGCCCAGAAAGGTCTGGCCTGTAACAAAGCCCTCAACACTGGTGATAAAGGGCCTGCTGCCTCCTTGTCCAGAACCAGGGCCAGAGTTTCCCTCAACCTTTGTGCTTCCCAAGTCCAGCACAACCAGGGCCCATGAGGACAGGGACATAAAGTGCTGAGCACATTCAGTAAATAGAAGTTCTCATCTCAAGATACGAAGTCGCCTCGTTTCTCTGAATACGCCTGGTTACTGCTTTCTCTCACCTTTCCCTCACCTTCTGCTCTTCACAGCAGTACTGGATTCAAATCCTGGATCTGCTTATTTACTAGTTGTGTAATTTTGAATAGTTTCCTTAATCTTGCTAAGCCTCAGTTTCCTTATTTGTAAAGGGTACCCAGCATTTCTGCCCCTTTATGTATATAAATCTCAAAGACAGTCTTGTCTGAGGACACCAGTAGACAGGTACAAGTGTGTTCTTTCTTAGCAGCACTGTTTGCAGTCATCAAAGGCTGGACACCACACACCAGGCTTTAGAAAAATGAATGAGCTGTGGCACGTTCATTCAGTGGAATCCCATCTACCTGTGAAAACGAGTGGACCACAGTGATACTGTAGTAACCATATGGATGAATCTTAGCAAAGCAACAGTGAGCTAAAAACGCAAGTCCTTATATTAAAATTTAAATATGACCCCAAAAGGTCCATACAGTCAAAGCTATGGTTTTTCCAGTAATCATGTACAGATGTGAGAGTTGGACCATAAAGAAAGCTGATCACTAAAGAATTGAAGCTTTCGAACTGTGGTGCTGGAGAAGACTCTTGAGTGTCCCTTGGACTGGAAGGAGATCAGTCAATCCTAAAGGAAATCAACCCTGATTGTTCATTGGAAGGACTGATGCTGAAGTTGACACTCCAATCCTTTGGCCACCTATGGGAAGAACTGACTCATTGAAAAACACCCTTATGCTGGCAAAGATTGAAGGCAGCATGAGAAGGGAGGGGGCGACAGAGGATGAGATGGTTAGATAGCATCACTGACTCAAAGGACATGAGTTTGAGCAAACTCTGGGAGACGGTGAAGGACAGGGAAGCCTGGCATGCTGCAATCTATAGGGTTGCAAATATGGCTGAGCCACTGAACAACAGCAACAATGACCAAAATAGACAATGAGGCTTTCCAGGTGGCTCAATGGTAAATCACCTGCCTGCCAATGCAGGAGACACAGGTTCAATCCCTGGAATAGGAAGGTCTCCTGGAGGAGGAAAAATGGCAACCTGCTCCAATATTCTTGCCTAGAGAATCCCACGGACAGAGGAGCCTGGTAAGCTAAAGTCCATGGGGTCACAAAGAGTCAAACATGACTGAGCAACTGAGAACAAGCACAGAATAAACTATATTTTGAGATTTCAGATATATGGAATAAAACTTAGAAAGGGCAAGGGAATGACAGGATGGGGTTTGACTTGGGTGAAGGGAGGTTGGGGAGGATAGGGAAGGGGCAGATGAATAGATGTAATTTAGCATTAAGTGTCTAAATTCTCAGGTTGGACATGGGTTCAAGGGTGCTCATCATATCACTAAAATAAGTGATTGAAAGGGAAATTAAACAATTAGGACACAGCACGAACCACTAAGCATAGTATGAAATGAATGAAAAAATTGTAAAGATTAATTCAATTTTGCACACTGAGGCACATTAAAAAATATGATTGCTGGGTTCCATTAAATGAGATACTATTCTTAACAATCTACTAATGCACTATCTACCACCCAGCAGATATTCAAGAAGTGAAGTTAATCCTTCTCTTCTCCCAGCCTACCAGTGATCTGATCTTACTCCCCATATATAAGGATTCTCAGTGCTTTGATTCTTTAGGGTTGAGGCCTAAATCACTCACTAATTTTCTTCTACTGCCTCCCTCCCTCCCCCTACTCTTCTCTCCCTCCCCAGGACAAATAAAGCTTATTTATATCCTATGTCACTGAGTTATGGGGATAGCACATATGAGAAGGCTTTTCGATTGCTGAGAGCCCTCAGCAAACCTGTCACTTTCCCATGCGGCCTGCCTTCGGTCAGTGGGTGAAAAAAAGACACACCTGCTGAGCTGGGCAGCTTCTTTAAGTGAAATGGACCCGTGACCGTGCAGTCGGTGTTCGGGTAGGAGAGAGGTTGCTGTAATCTCTAATATTCTAGGGGGAGAGAGCAGGATGCTGGAGAAGATGGCAGGGGATTGCCCCTGGGATGGCATCTGTGATCGAATGGAAAAAAACCCGGACTTGGATGTGGAGCTATAAAACCTAGATTAGAATCCTGACCTTCCTAGTCATTGGCTGTAGGTGAGTGAGTTACTCAGCATCGCTCTGCTTCCCTTATCTGTACGATGCAAGTTGAGTGTAAATTAAACACACGCATGCACACACAGAGGCAGTACAATGCTTGCCTGACACATAGCAGTCATTCAAAACTACTCACTGAATCTGAACCCCATATCCTCTCTAGAGCCCGAGTTTCCTTCCAGGCGATTGGGACACTCACTTTGGCTAGAGTGAAAATGACTTAATCCAAATTTGACAAGAAAGCGTTATTCTCAGATTCAAGGCTGATGAATTGGTGGGACAGATGGGTGACCTCTGATATGGGGTTGGAAGCAGGTCCTGACTCTCTTCCTTACTTTCTGAGCCCCGCCCGCTGGTGTGGGAAAGCCTGGGAAAAAAAGACAACAATCACTTTACTGGTGGCTCTCAAGTTCTGTGTCAGATGGAACCAAGGGGAAGGAGTCAACCAGAGCAGTCCTGGGAGGAAAAATAAGTCACTGGCTATCGATTCTGGAGAGCCCTAATGGTGGTGGAAGTCAGGAGGAAGGTTTAAGGGTACCAGTAACAAACAAACGGTAGGCCTTTTAAAAATTGTTAGGCTTGGCTGAGAAAGTTGCCTACTTTTCCCTCAAAAAATATGAGAGCTCATCCCAGTCCATGATTAGTTCTAGGTCTGTGAAACAGAGCAGAAGCCTGAGGGAAACTCTGAAACTTACTTTCAAAAACAGAGATATAGCCAACACCCACTATGTGTTAGCACAGTGCAAAGCTTTTGAGGTACTTAAACACTTTACAGGATATAACCAGTATGTCTCCAAATCTTCATTTTCTAGACGTGGGATGGTTTCTTCGATTAGATGGGGTTACCCAGAGATAAATAGTGAAAATGTGGGGGCGGAGAGCAGGCGTCAGAACGGAGGTGGCTGCCCCAGACAGGAAGTGAGAGCATCCTATATCTTAGGTCACACCTGCCTGGGCGGGGGTGGTGTCTGCAGATTCTGACCGGAGCCCAGTTGTGAGACTTGGGAGGGAGGCCCTGGGGGCCCCTCACTTCCCAGTTGGAATCGTCTCCTGGAAACACTGATCTTTCCATACAGCCCCTCCTGCCACACCAAGTGGAGAAGGGAGGTGACTGAGGCTGGCCTGTCATCCCAGCAGAATCTGCATTTAACTGGGATAATAGACTTAGCCTGAAGGGACAGGGCTTGGTGAGATTCTGAGCCTCGGTAGGCATCTGGGGGGAGGGAGGGTTTTAAAAGGACCCCCTTGGATGCCCTTCTCTTTACTCTGAAGGGCAGGATTTTGTCCTATTTGGAAGCGTGGCCAATCTCTTCACTCCCCCCACCCTCTCAGAGATTTGAAACTCTGGGGTGTTTGCCTTTGTGAGTAAGGACAGGCCTTTTTACATTTAGAAGCATACTTTTTTTGGAGATAAGGTATATGAAAGCGTTTTATAAATAGTAAAAGGTTACATAAGTGTAAGGGGATGCTTTTCTTCCTGCTTCTTATGGAGCCTGCTGCAGGCAGGGGCCTCTGATCTTCCTCCCATTGGGAGCCTTTCTCCCTTCCCAGGAGCCTGACCCAGAACTGAAGCCCTGGAATACATCTTATGTAAGATTTGGCTAAAGAGATAGAGCTCTTCTTCCCAGTTCAAACTTGGTTAGAAATTTATTCATTCATTTATTTATTTTTTAAAATAGTTTTCTTTCTTTATTTTTGACTGTGCTGGATCTTTGCTGCTGCGTGGGCTTTTTTCTAGTTGTGGCAAGCAGGGGCTCTCCTCTTGTTGTGGAGCGTGGGTTCTAGGCTTCTTGGGTTTCAGTAGTTGCGGCTCCCGGACTCTAGATGTGGTGATGAACAGGATGAACAGATGTGGTGCCGGGTTTAGTTAGTCTTCGGTATGTAGGATCTTCCAGGACCAGGGACCAAACCCATGTCTCCTGCATGGGTTTGGCAGATTGCTTTGGCAGGCAGATTGCTTTTTTCCCTTTTGTTTGAAATTTATTTATTTTTAATTGAAGGATACTTGCTTTACAATGGCTTGTTGGCTTCTGCCATACGTCAACATGAATCAGCTATAGGTATACATATGTCCGCTTGCTGTTGAACCTCCCTCCCCATCCCACCCCGATGGGTTGTCACAGAGCCCCAGTTTGAGTTCCCTGAGTCATATACAACAAATTCCCATTGGCCATCAAGGGTGGCACAAATGGACAGAGTAGCATGGAAACAGGCAGGCAGATTATCACTGAGCCACCAGGGAAGACCTGATTAGATTTACTTTAATTAAACATTTTTATTAAATGTTTACAATATGCCCAAGCACTGCACATAGCTGAAAACATAAAGAATCATATATTCATGATTCCTGTGTACAAGGAACTCATAGTTCAGGAGTGGCTAAATAAAGAGGGGGGATCTTTTTGTTAAGAGAAATTTTTATTTAAAAACTGCAATACATAAAACGAGAGGGCCTGGGCTGCTTTGATTGAGGTGGGGAGAGAGGAAGGAAGGGGTGAAAGACGTGAAAAGTCAGGGGTCACGTTGGCCGGACCTCACCATGTCCCCTTGAGGCCCTTCTGGGGTTTCTCAGAGGTCTGTTCAAAAGACAATAATTTGCATAAGCTTCTAAGAGAAAACAACACTTTCATGGTTTGGAGGATAGGCAGAGATTACTCAGGACCCAAAAACTCCTAAGCATTTAAAGGAAAAAAGTGATAAATTAGACTATTTCAAGAATTAAAACTTCTACTCCTAAAATGACAATTACTAAAATAAATAGAGACCAGAGTGGAAGACGATACTTGTAATCCTTACATCTGACAGTAAATTTGTATCCAGAAAATGTGAGGAACTCCTATGTGCTGTGCTTAGTCGGTCAGTCGTGTCCAACTTTTTGTGACCTCATAGAATGTAGCCCTCCAGGCTCCCCTGTGCACGGAGATTCTTCAGGCCAGAATACTAGAGTGGGTTGCCATGCCCTTCTCCAGGGGATCTTCCCAACCCAGGGATCGAACCCAGGTCTTCCACATTGCAGGCAGATTCTTTACCATCTGAGCCACCAAGGAAGTCTGAAGAACTCCTATAACTCAATAAAAAACAATGTAAAAATTCGGTCAAAAGACTTACATAGACATGCCACAAATGAATGTATATTAATAGCCAATTAACCAAATGATAAAACTAGTTAACACCATAAATCACTTGGGGTGTGTGAATCAGTAGCTTGCCAACACTGTGTTTTTAAATAGCATAGCCACCATTTGAAATGGCTTTGTGTGTATCCTTAACAGTTCCATGGATTTCTGAGTGTTTTTTAAAATTTAAGTTGTAAAACTTGTCCTCATATCCCTTCTCTGCCTCCAAATTATTTTTATCCACAGCACTAAAACCACAAAGATACAGCTAGATGATCCGTAGGTGTCAATGGTTTTGTAATCTTTCATTAATGGCCTCTGAGGTCTCTTTCCTAAATTCAAAAATGATATATTAATATTTGTGTTTGCCGGGGAGTGGTCTCCCAACAGGCTGCAGTTACCATCCTCTGTAAACATGCAAACCCACGTTACTAGAGTATAGCACCATAATGATTTTTCTTGCCCATAAAAACAGCTGCACTTGTGAAGTACAAGTGAAACCAAAGAGAGTGCTAAGAGACTGCTGTTCAGAGTTCCAAGAGGCTCTTCCAGGAACTAGAGAACACTTGGAATAATTACGCCAAACCCACAGTGGGGTTTCACTATACTCCCACCAGATTTGTAAAATGAAAATCCTGGTCACACAAGAGCTGGCAAGGATGTGCAATAACTGGAATTCTTATATAGTGCTAGTGTGAATGCAACATGGTACAAAGTGCTTCAGAAAGAAGTTTGGCAGTTTCTTATAAAACTAACTTATAACATATATATACATATATATATATATATAATTTATCAATAGCTTATAACTTTCTTATAAAGCTAACCCTATGGCTCAGCTATGGAGAAGGAAATGGAAACCCACTCCAGTACTCTTGCCTGGAGGATTCTGTGGACAGAAGAGCCTGGTGGGCTGCTGTCCATGGGGTCGCACAGAGTCGGACACAACTGAAGTGACTTAGCAGCAGCAGCAGCATGGCTCAGCTAAGTCAACTTATAGAGTTTTCATAACTGAAAATACTTGTTCACAAAAAGACATGGACACAATCACTCATAGCAGCTGTATTCACAATAGGCAAAAACTTGAAGCAACCAAAATAAGGAGGACAAGGCAGGATCAGCAAATTGTGGTGTACTCATACACGGAAAATACTACTCAGCAGTTAAAAGGAATGCATTATTGGTACATTAAACAATTCGGATGAACCTCAAAAGCAAACTGACTTAAAGAAGGCAGACACATAATACTATATCCTGTGTGATAATGTATACATGAATTTCTACAACAGGCAAACTAATCTATGGCTTTTAAAAAATGAAAAAGAGTCTGGCTGGGGATGGATGGAGTGGGATGGTAGTGGGAAACTGGGAAGGGCCACGAGGGATCCATCTAGGGTGATGGGAATGTTCTAGATCTTAATAGCAATGTGGATAACGTGCATGAGTGCATTTGTCAATACTCCTTGAGCGAAAACAGTTACGACCTGTGTATTTTGCTGTATATGTCTCAATAAAAATATGAGACAGAGACATCAAAAGCTTCTGATTTCAATAAGGCAGAGTAAAGACCTTCTTGTCTTTCTCTTCTCTCACAGTGGGGTTTCATTATATTCCCACCAGATTTATAAAATGAAAATCCTGGTCACATGAGAGCTGGCAATGATGTGCAATAACTGGAGTTCTTATATAGTGCTAGTGTGAATGCAACATGGTACAAAGTGCTTCAGAAGGAATTTTGGCAGTTTCTTATAAAACTAACTTATAACATATATATATACATATATAATTTATCAATAACTTATAACTTTCTTATAAAGCTAACCCCAAAACAACTCACAACTAGGAGAAGAGCAAATAGCAAAATAGACTGTAGCTTCATGAAACTAGCTAACATCTGTAGCAATAAAACACAGAGACAGAGAGCAGAGAGAGCAAGTGATTGACAAGTGATTGACCAGAGAGGATAGAAATCTGAGCCCAGCAGGTAGGAGTGAAGAGTGGGGTTTTGGTTGATTGACAGGGGTCAAGTTCACATGCCTGCAGAAGTGGGGATAGGATGCTGGAGCAGGACTCATTGAGAGCCCGGGAAGAAGGGTTTGCCACATCCTCCCCACGACTTCCCTAGGACACCATCATAGGAACCCACAAACTCCTCCTCTTATTTTCTGCAATCCTGAACCCTTCTCAAGGTTTAGGGTCTGGGAAATCCAAAGTCAGGAAGATCTGAAGTTTACCTGACTGGTGAGAGGAAGCAAAAGAAGAAATTTCAGGTAGGGAAGAAAACCCCAGATTAATATTGGCAGATATCCTTTTGCTACTTACACAAGCACGTGCTTGCTCTGTTTTCTAATTTTATATCTTGTGTTGTATTTCCACTATACATGAATCTGTGAAGGGGTGCAGGCACTATTATTCCCCATTTAATTGATAAGGGAAACTGAGGCACAGAGGATAACATGACCCATCCAAGGTCACATGACATGCTACTGTCTACTCAGAACAAGGGCCCTGGTCCCTTGGCTCCTAAATGAGTATTCTTCCTAGACTATTCAGTGATGACAGTGTTCTGCTCTTCAGAAATATGGGGGGTGGGGGCGGTGGGGAAGGAGAGAATATACTGTGATTTCCTTTCTGTACAATTCTAGAAAACATAAACTAATCCATAGGGACAGACAGCAACTCAGTGGTTGCCTGGGGATAGAAGGCAGAGCGAAGTGAGAAGCAGAAATTACAAGGAGATGAAAGATTTTAGCGGGTAATGGATGTGCTCACTGATTATGATGATTTCACTGTGCTTACATGTGTCAAAACATCAGATTTTACACTTTCAACAAGAAACACTGTTGTGTTGATTACCCCTTAATAAAGCTGTTTACAAAAATACAAATAGAAATGATTCATTTGCTGGGAGGCCCGACAATGATCATTTCCACTTTTTAAATCTCTAGGAAACATTCAAAAATATGCTAGACATATGGAATAATGTAGACCCCCACCTTCCTGGGGATACACTTTAAGAAGAGGACTTCCAAGAAAGGAACCAAGTGATTAAACATTTACTGAGTATCCGGCTTGTTCGAGTCCCCTCAAATTCATATGTTGAAACTCTGACTCCTAAGGGCATTGGGTTAGGAGGTGGGGCCACTGGGAGGTGATTAGGTAAAGATGAGGTCATGAGGGTGGAGTCCCATGATAGGATTAGCTTTCTTGGGAGACGGGAAAGAGCCTGGAGACCGCTCCCTCCCTAGGCCATGTAGGGACACAATGAGAAGGCAGCTGTCTACTGGGTCTGCCAGTGCCTTGATCTTGGACTTCCCGGCCTCCTGAATTATGAGAAATACAAGTCTGTTGTCTAAGCCATCTCGGTGATGCGATTTTTGCTATAGCAGCCCCAACTGACTAAGACAATATCTAGCATACTATCTTTTAAGTCCTTGTTGGTTATCCATTTTAAATAAAGCAATGTGTACATCTAACATATTATCTTTAAAAATCTTCACTAAATCCCATGCAATGCCCATTACCATCATATCCACCTTATTGGTAAGAAATTCTCAGGCAGTAAGAGTTGGGATTTGGGGGAGCCAATAATTAATACCCCCTTTTCCCACTCAGTTTCTAAGTGCTGAACTCTTTGACTGATTCAGGAGTCAGACACACAATGACGAAAATGTCAACTTCGTTACTGATAAAATCTGGTTTGGGAGGCCTGACTGAGAAGCGCTGCTAAATGGTTCTGTTAATAGGTTCTTCTGATCCTAACTGGCACATTCCAGGCTTTCCCTCAGGCCCCACTAAACTTAGAAAAAGAGTAGGGAGTTTGGCGACAGGCCACTTAGGACGTTGCTGCTTCCATCGTAGGACTGAGTCAAGTTGGGAAGAGAGGACACGAGTATAACTTTGGGGGAATCCCTTCACATGAAAAGGCAAGGAATCAGAATTAACATTCCCCCCAACAGTCCGGAGGAGCTCAGACACAGGTCCACAGGCCAAAGCAATTACTACATCAGTGGGTTTCATTCTGAGAGATGTGGGAAAAGTCATTTCCGCGCACTGAGTCCTACGTTAACTGGACTAAGGGACATTCGATTTAAGAAAGGCAGGAATGGACTTCCATGTTGGTCCGGTGGCTAAGAATCTTCCTGCCAATGCAGGGGACACTGGCTTGAGCTCTGTCCACACTACATGGGCAACTGAAGCGTGTGTGCCACAGCTTTTGAGCCCCGCACTCTAGAGACCATGCTCCGCAACAGAGATGCCACCACAATGAGAAGCTTGAGCACCCCAACTAGAGAGTGGCCTCCCCTTGCCGCAACTAGAGAAAGCCCTAGAGCAGCAACCAACATCCAGTGCAGCCAAAAATCATTAAATTGAAAAAATAAAGAAATCCAGGGGTAAACTTTTTGGTAATGGTATAACTTCCTATATTCTTTCATTCATTTAAATACTTTCTGTGCACCTACTCTGTAGCCCTTTGAGCCCACGACCAGACAGGCTAGGATAAATGTGATGGGCTCTCTGCTCGGGAGTGATCAGCCACTGCCTCCAGTTTTCTTTTCAGTGTATCTTCCACTGATTGATTTTGTGCATTCTTTTAAAAACAAATAGGATTACTACTTGGGACTCCTATAGATGTATCCATACCCTTTCCTGCCCCTTGCCTTTACTTATGCTATTCCTTTTGCCTGGAGTCCAAATCAATAAAACATAAAATTTTGAGCATCTGCTATGTTAGTATTGTGGGAGTTGGAGTACAAAGAGAAAAACTCTCTGGCTACTGGATGTTGTAAACCTTGGCCTTTAAATCTCTAAATCCTATTTAGCCTTTAAGGTTTACTTCCTCCATGAAGGCTTCCCAGGTTTCCCTACCTGCCCTGCTCTCTGATTTTTGCCCCCTTGGAGGAATTTGGATTGTAGCTTTGAATGGTACGTCTACCTGCTGATCAAATTGCCAACATCTGTTGAATCAAAGGAAAAGCAAGAGAATTCTAGAAAAACATCTACTCCTGCTTCATTGACTATGCTAAAGTCTTTGTGTGTATCACAACAAATTGTGGAAAATTCTGAAAGAGATGGGAATACCAGACCACCTGACCTGCTTCCTGAGACATCTGTATGCAAGTCAGGAAGCAACAGTTAGACCCAGACATGGAACAATGGACTGGTTCCAAATTGGGAAAGGAGTACGTCAAGGCTGTAGATTGTCACCCTTCTTATGTAACTTATATGCAGAGTACATCATGAGAAATACTGGGCTGGATGAAGCATAAGATGGAATCAAAATTCCAGGGAGAAATATCAATAGCCTCAGATATGCAGATGACACCACCCTTAAGGCAGAAAGTGAAGAGGAACTAAAGAGCCTCCTGATGAGGGTGAAAGAGGAGAGTGAAAAAACTGGCTTAAAACTCCACATTTAAAAAACTAAGATCATGGCATCTGCTCCCATCACTTCATGCCAAATAGATGGGGAAACAATGGAAACAGGCTTTGTTTTCTTGGGCTCCAAAAATCACTGCAGATCATGACTGCAGCCGTGAAATTAAAAGACGCTTGCTCCTTGGAAGAAAGTAATGACCAATCTAGACAGCATATTAAAAAGCAGAGACATCACTTTGATGACAAAGGCCCACATAGTCAAAGCTATGGTTTTTCCATGGAAAAACCAGATGTGTGGATGTGAGAGTTGGACTGTAAAGAAAGCTGAGCACCAAAGAATTGACTCTTTTGAATTATGGTGTTGGAGAAGACTCTTGAGAGTCCCTTGGACTGCAAGAGGATCAAACCAGTCAATCCTAAAGGAGATCAGTCCTGAACATTCATTGGAAGGACTGATGCTGAAGCTGAAGATCCAATACTTTGGCCACCTGATGGGAAGAACTGATTCATTAGAAGAGACCCTGATACTGGCAAAGATTGAAGGCAAGAGGAAGAGGGGATGTCAAAGGATGAGATGGTTGGATGGCATCACTGACTCAGTGGACATGAGTTTGAGCTAGCTCCAGGAGTTGGTGATGGACAAAGAGGCCTGGTGTGCTGCAGTCCATAGGGTCGCAAAGAGTCAGGCATGACTGAGCGACTGAGCTGAGCTGAACCTGCTGATTGGAGACTTTTCAGCCACACTGACCTAAGGAAGCACAGTGGAAACACTCCTCATTCTATGACTCATCTCCATAGTAGAGTCCCCGAAGAGTTGGACTTTCATTCGCTTGTCCCCAAATGTCGCTGCCTAGCATACAATGGGCAGCAAAGAACATAGTCAATGGATGGCAAAGCCTACTAGTGATTGGCCTGGCCCTGCGTCTTGTTGGCTCACATTTCCTTTGCTCACCCCTGCCCCTCCTTCTTCACCTGGCCGTTGCCATGGCTCTCAGGTCTCTCTACCTTCCCCTCTCATCCTCTCACTGCAGACTCTGCTTTTCCAGCCTGAATGAGCCCAGCCACGGATGTCCTTGCCTCCCCCAGAGACCAGGACCTCAGCCTTTGCTGTGCACCCTCTCATCCCATCCCACGGTCCAAGTCATTCCCAGGAAGCCAGAGTCGCTCTGTCCTGGGCCCAGAGCCAGATTACATTTCAGCGCAAGTCCGGGGACTCCTTTGGGTTTTTCCAGGTTTAAACTTCCCCATGTCTCATCAGGTCAGGGAATACGATCAGATCTCCCCACGTTTTCTTCCTTCTGCCTACCTCAGGAGCAGGGGCCCAAGGAGGCCCCCCTCTATTACAGGGGAAATTTGGGTTTGTGACAGATTCACCTCAAAAAAAGTGTGAATAAAAGGGGAACTTGGTCAGAGTAGGGGGCATCCTATGGAATTTAGACAGGGATGCCACCCAGCTGGCACCAGAAACAGTGAGCAGAGCTTTAACGAACCCGGGAGCCCTGTCTCTCCTCCCCTCTGTTCCTCTCTGCACCCGCCACACCCTGTTCTCTTCTTGGTTTTCTCTGTTTCCAGTTCACATGGTAAAAATGGCTGGCGGCTCCCGTGTTTACATAGCAGTCCTAACACGAAGACATGGAGAGGAGACCATTCTGTCTTTCAGTATTGGGTCAAAAAGCTCCCAGGCTGACTGGCCCAACTTGATTTGGATATGTTCCCTTGGGTCAAGGTCGCAAGCTCACTTTATCAGAACACAGTTTTGGCTGTGACTGTGTGGAAGCCGGAAGGGAAGGGGAAATTTCTGGAGAAGAGGGTACTAGAGGCACAATCCAAAAAGTGTCCCCCAGACCCTCCCATTGTAGCACATTTTGACAAGCTCTCCTCCTGGGAATCTAGTCCCCCTGGTTCTGCATTCAGCCACCTGGACACTGGTGCTGGTAAAATGCTTATTTGTGGGTGCATCTTCTGCCCCAGTTGGTACCCTCTCCTCAAGCTCCTGGAGGGTAGGGACAGGTTTAGGGTTCTTTGTTTCCCACACTGCTTATCCAGGGCCTGCATTTGGCAAATGCACCAAGTAGCTGTTAAGAGAATATAACACTTAGATGTACTAAGAAGTGTTCCGAGCCCTTTACACTTTAACTCATTTAATCCTTGGAATAATCCTACAAGGTACAAACATTTGAGGAGACTTAAGGGGTAAGTTGCATGTCCAATATGACATAGTTGGTGGCTGAGCCAGGATTCAAATCCAGACAGAGTGACACTCAGGTTTGGGATCCTAACCAGCAGATGTTACCAACTTCTCCACAAGGGCTTGGTGTGTTTCTGCCTCGCTTGATTTTTCAAGGGAGCCACATCTGTACACACACCCTGGCACCAGTGACCCTGGATAAGGTGGGGGACAAGAAGTCAGGAATTTCTTGGCGCTCCCTTCTTAGGTAGAATTAGTTATTCTCTTTTATGCCCATGCTTCACCTGTACATAGGTAACACCTGTAACTCTTTCCAGTTCTGATCTGTTTATGTGTCTATTTCACATATGTGACCATTTGGGGCCATTTTTAATATTCACTTAATATTCTTTATATTAATAATTAATAACCTTAATATTAAGAATATTAAAATATAAAAGTATAATACTCACTTAATATAATTTTTAATAAAAAGTATACCAGGAAATGAGTTGTAAGCTATATACGTAGGAAAAAAGCACAGTTAAAAACTGCCTGTCTCTTATTCTCTTCCTCTCTGCCCCAGTTCCCTTTCCACAGAGAAAACCACCGGCAACTCAACTCTGAGTTATTTATCTGGTGGTTTCCCCTATATTTCTAACTCAAAGAGCATGTCTCTCACTCTTGATTCATCCATTTTAGACGTTAGCTATAGACTTCCCATGATGATAAGAGGATTCTAAACTCATGTACTTTCCCTTTTCTTCTAGGCCTTCCCAATTTCTGGTTAACAATGCTTTTATTATTATGATTGTATAAATATTGTTTATTTTAAGCCAATTAATATATTTAAATTACATATCCTTTCTTGTACAACCCCCCCCCCCCCCCCCCGGGATGAATCAGTTCAGTTCAGTCACTCAGTCGTGTCTGACTCTTTGCGACCCCATGAACCACATCACACCAGGTCTCCCTGTCCATCACCAACTCCTGGAGTTTACTCAAACTCATGTCCATCAAGTCAGTGATGCCATCCAACCATCTCATCCTCTGTCGTCCCCTTCTCCTCCTGCCCCCACACCCTCCCAGCATCAGGGTCTTTTCCAATGAGTCAGCTCTTTGCATCAGGTGGCCAAAGGATTGGAGTTTCAGCTTCAACATCAGTCCTTCCAATGAACACCCAGGACTGATCTCCTTTAGGATGGACTGGTTGGATCTCCTTGCAGTCTAAGGGACTCTCAAGAGTCTTCTCCAACACCACAGTTCAAAATCATCAATTTTTGGGGCTCAGCTTTCTTCACAGTCCAACTCTCACATCCATACATGACCACTGGAAAAACCATAGCTTTGACTAGATGGACCTTTGTTGGCAAAGTAATGTCTCTGTTTTTTAATACGCTATCTGGGATTAATAATCACCTTTAATTTTCAACTGCTTAGTGTTCTATCAACACCTGATTAAATCTTCCGACATGCTTCCACAGCTGTGAAACTCTACCCAGTGCTGTGGAGCCTGTCAGATAATCCACCACCCCAGATGTGTCTCCTGGAGTCCTCTGACCCCTTTATTAGGATTGGTGACTGTCTCAAGTCTACCGTTTAGATATCATAGACCTTTCACTCACTGACTTCCTGGGAACTCCTATTTTTAAAAATTTATTTATTTATTTGGCCATGCTGGGTCCTAGTTGTGGCACTCAGGATCTTTGACCTCAGTTGTGGCAGGTGGGATCTTTAGTTTAGGCGAGTAAATTCCTAGTTGCGGCATGTGGGGTCTAGTTCCCTGACCGGGGATCGAACCCTGGGCCCCCTGCGTTGGGAGGGAAGAGTTTTAGCCACCAGACCACCAGGGAAGTCCCCTGGGAATTCCTTTTACCTTTCTCTTGCCTTGTAATTCCTGACTCCCACCCCATCTTCTTTCTTGTTCTTATTTCCTTGTTTTTATTTCCACAGGGCACACATTCCAGTAGTAGCTTTCTAAGAAAGGGTACATGGAAAATAGGTTTTTGGAAACTTTTTTGACTAAAATTCTCCTCTCTGCTCACCTTTGATTTGAGTGGTATAGAATTCCAGGTTGAAAACAGTTTCCACTTAGTCCTTTGGAGGCACCACTTTGTCTTCTGTTTTCAATGTTGCTGTTGAGAAGACAGATTATTCTGATTCCTGGGCATTATTTGTGGTCTGTTCCTCATGCCCCATCACTCTGGTTTCCCAGGTTGTAGAATCTTGTTTTGTCTGTTTCAGGGTTCTGAATTTACAATGATGTGGGGCTTGATGTGGGGCTTTATCCATGCGTATGAGCACTTAATAGGCCTGGCCCATTTGGACATGACTCAGAGACTAAGCAAAAACAATATGCTTCACCTGGGTTTTCCAGGTGGCGCTAGTGGTAAAGAATCCACCCGGCAGTGCAGAAGGAAAGATATGGGCTCCATCCCTGGGTCAGGAAGATTCCCTGGAGGAGGAAATGGCAACCCACTCCAGTATTTTTGCCTGGAGAATTCCTTGGACAGAGGAGCCTGGCGAGCTACAGTCTATGGGTCACAAAGAGACGGACACGAATGAAGTAACTTAGCACGCACACACACTTCACTTCGGGGATGGTGTGCTTGTATCATTGCTTTGATAATATCTTCCCTGTTGTTTCCTCTGTTTATTTCTGGCACTCCTATTTGTTAGAAACGATACTCCTAGACTTTATCTTCTATTGGTCTTATTCTTTTTATGGGGGGGGTGGGGTGGGATTATCTTTCTCTTTTTCTTTCTATTTTCTGGGAGATTTCCACAACATTGTCTTTGGACACTTCTGTTGGTTGTTTTTTGTTTGTTTTGCTATTGTATTTTTAACTGCCAAGAGTTTGTATTTTTTCCTCTGATTAGTCCTTAAATCTTAGAAACCAAAATTCTGTTCTTGTTTATTTTTAAGTTTATTTATTTGCCTGCACTGGATCTTGGTTTCGGCAGGTGGGATCTTCGATCTTTGTTGTGGCATGTGGGATCTAGTTCCCTGACTAGGGATCAAATCCGAGACCCTGCATTAGGAGTGAGGAGTCTTAGCCACGGGACCACCAGGCAAGTCCCAGCTCTTACTTCATGATGCAATATTTTCTCCTACCTCTCTGAGTATATTAATGATGGGTCTTGTTTGTTTTTTTCTTCTCTTCCCCACATTGTTTCTGTTGCTCCTAGGTCCCAGGGTATTATTCCTTTTAGTCTCTTTCTTTCACATTTGGCACTTTGCTCTAAGGTCTGGTGATCCTTGGTTTTCACTCACATTTAAGAGCAAAACAGTGCATGACTCAACGCTCCATGCGCCTGAGTGGGGCTTTTTCTGTGGGGAACTCCACAAATTGACCTCTAAGTCTCCTCTCTGGAGTGACTTGAACTCTCCACCGGAAAGAGAGTCCCCTGGGGCTGGGGCAGGAGGGAATAGATGGCTCCTCGGTCATCAGCGCGGAGGAGACTTGGGGCCTGTTTCCCACGGCTATCCCCAGGGAGGGAGCAAAACCCTGACAGGCCTGGCTGAGAGGGCAAGGGGTCCACAGATAGTACTTCCAAAGGTTGCTGGTCAGGAAGAGAAGTTACGAAGCATGAGTCTGACTGTGGCTGGGGACTGTGGCTGTCTGAGCCAAAACCTGAGCAGTCAGAGGACCAAGGCCCTAAGAGGGCCACTCACTCCCACTGCCTGAAGCCTTGGTGTTGTATGAAGCCTCATCACCCTGGTACCATTTCAGGGAGAGGTAATTGGTAGATCTGACTTCTTGTGTTGTTTTTCCTCTCTATCACCCTGTAGAATGGCTGCTCAGATACATTGGTGCTGGTGGTTTAGTCGCTAAGTCGTGTCTGACTCTTTGCCAGCCCATGGACTGTAGCCCCATAGTCTCCTCTGTCCATGGGATTTCCCAGGCAAGAATACTGGAGTGGGTTGCCGTTTCCTTCTCCAGGGAATCTTCCTGACCCAGGGATGGAAACCCAGGTCTCCTGCATTGCAGGCAGATTCTTTAGCATCTGAGCCACCAGGGAAGCCCACCACATAATAATGACATAAAATAAATTGTCAGGCCCTAAATTCAGGAGCTCTGCATAGGCTTCTGTTAGCCCCCCTGCATCCCTCAGCCTCCATGTTGTAAGTCTAGCCTGAATCCAGCACTGGAGGAGGCTAAAGAATGATTCTACCCTGCCCCACCCTACTCATACATTACCAAGGAATCACCGACCCTCCAATGGGAACAGAAGGTCAATGCAGCTGAAACTGCTATGTATTTGGAGAGAATTTCAGTCCTTCAGCTTAGGAATCACACGGGTGTGCACACGTGTACACGTACATGCACATATGACCGGGTTCCTACCTCAAGTGACCTGGGGAGAGATGAGGAAGGTCATTTCCAGCCCGGCTCCTGCCCACAGCTCTCCAGACAGAGCTTTGGTGTCTCTGGAGATGTAATCACAGTCCCAAACTGGTGTCAGGGACAGCTGGGGGCCAAATCGACTTGGTAAGAGTCTGATAATTCCAGAAAGGCAGGGTGGAGAAGGGAGACAGTGATGGCAGGGCACAGAGGCACACAGGAGGGCGGTGATGGGGACTGGATGCCCTCCTGAGCACCGGTGAGAAACGGTGCTCCCTCCCTCCCCTCCGCCGTCTCCCTGAGAGCCCCGGTGCTGAGGCAACGTGTCACCATATTTTCAGTAATTCTGCTAAGTTGCGTCTCGGGAAAGTGAAAGACAAATCTCCAGAGGTTTGTGTGTTTGATTCACACCTAACGTGGCAGCTGTCTGCTGCCAGGGGAAATGCTGCCGAGCAGGCTTCCAGCAGCAGCCAGAGACTGAGCCTTCAACTTTACAGCCATTTTGCTGTCTTGTTGTTTGGGCCTTGGGGAAGAGGGCCAATGATGCGATGCCAACCCTCCTTGCTAGGAATGACTCAGGCGCTAGTGCTTTGGGAGAATGGAAGTCTGGCCCAGGGGAGAGCACTTAAGAAGAAGGCGCAGCAAACTCTTCATCATGCCCATAGGTGAGAGGCTGCTCTCTCAGTAGATGCAAGCAGTCACATTCTAATAATACTTTGGGCTCGTCTCAAAGGGTCTTAACCAGAGAGCTTCATTAAAATCTCATGAGAGCCTCATGAAATATATAAGGCACTCCAGGCTCTGTATTTCAAAGAGAGAAACTGAGTCCTGAATGGCTGACCCGGTGGTCCCTGAGTAACCAGTAACAAAAAGGACCAGAAATTCATCTCACTTTCACTGCCTCTCATTCTCTCTCCATTCTCTTTGACTAAATTACCTGTTTTTAAAGATTTATTAGTAAACCTCTAAGTATATACACACAATCTGATGAATAAAAATCAAGAAGGAAAAATTCAGTTCACAATTCGAATGTCTTCAAGGATGATCTTTCTTATCAAAAAGCAGCTTTTTTTTTTTTTTCAGTTTATAAGATGTTTCCTCTCGGAAATGGTGAGCTTCCCTGGTATATTTAAATATTGGCTTATAGAGTGTTGCTTGCCAAGAAAAGTGTGTGAATGCAGGGGCAATGAAAACTTTAAGCTGAAATACCCAGTTGTCAGGGCTTCCCAGGTGGCGCTACTGGTAAAGAACCCGACTGCCTGCGCAGGAGACATAAGAGACCTGGGTTTGATCCCTGGGTGGGGAAGATCCCCTGGAGGAGGGCATGGCAACTCACTCCAGTATTCTTGCCTGGAGAATCCCCATGGACAGAAGAGCCTGGCAGGCTACAGTCCGTAGGGTCACACAGAGTCATAAATGACTGAAATGACTTAGTACACATGCACGCACACAGATGTCAGTGTGTGCTGAAAGCAGCTGGAGATTAACAATGATCGCTGAAATTAGGGTGTAAGCCAATGCGTATACAGAATTGATTCACAAAGATGTAAATCACATGCAGCTTTGGGGACCATATATGTTTTATGAAAGGGAGCCCTGCCCGTAGCAATGTAACCCAGAGACATAGAACCCCAGAGAAGATTTATGCAGGCTTGCTGGGCTAAGGCTTAGTGGGGGTGGAGTGGTCTGCCTTGACAAAGAAGAAACCAGAGACTCCAGCCAAATGGTCTCACAGAGTATGGCTACCTGGGAGACTGGGATGGCTGCAGTCCTAGGGTATCAAGAAGAGATGTAGGTGATTAGGTAAAGAGCTGGTGAGCCTAAATCCAAATGGAGTTTCCTGTCCCTCTCCCACCACGGCTCATGGCTGAGATTTGGCAGCAGATGCCTCTTTTGTGCCCAAAATTTGCCTGATTTTCGACTCCCTGGGGAGACAGTGTGTGCTCCTGAGAATATAGCAGATCTGTGTTCAAATCTGGGCTCAGCCATATCCCAGGCAAAATTCCTAACCTCTAAGCCTTAAGAGACTGCATCCTAAAATGGAGAGCATTTAAAGTAGCTACCTTGCAAAGAGGTAGTAAGCCTAAGAGATGATGTCCGTAAAGGATTTGTGTATAATAGGCACTCCAAATTAGTAGCTATTATTTTTATTGGAAGAGAGGCTGGAATCTCATCAAGGGGAAAGAGAAAGGCTGCCATCAACCAAAATGGCTTTGGAGGTGGGGGCAGGCCAACTGCAATAAACAGTGGATAGATAGTCAGCCCTAAGCTCAGGTTTGCACACTCAGCAGCAACTGGACCGATGCCAGAAGCTGCCAGCATCTGCCCAGCACAGCTTGGAACTTTGCATCAGAGGCAGCAGGGCGCCAATTAGGTACCCTCATCTGGGACTCTGAGTCAGAAACTGGTGATGCAAAGAAATGGGGTGGTGGAGACTTCGCTTTGGGGTTAGTGGTGGCTGCGGCATCCGGTTTCCAGGGGCAGCAGAGCCAGCAGGGGTGTCTGGGGAGTTCCAGTGTTGGCTGTGAGCAGGCTGAGATGTCTAGCCCTCAGTCGTGGCACCTGTTAGATACCCATCAGCGTGGTTTTGTGGAGGGATTTTTGACCGCCAAGCCTCTCTGTTCTTGTCTATGTTCTGAGACTTCCTGAAAATTCTGTGGGCTATCCCACACTCCCTTCAATGATTTTTTTTTTCTCTTAAAGTCAGAGACAGTCCATTTCCATCCTTAGCTATGGAAACTTGACCAGGTCATCTTTGTGACTTGCCTTACTTAAAGTGGTTCCCTCTTTGCTTTCCATTTCTTTATTGCATTCATCACGGCTTGTCATCATTTTACTGATTTGGTGCTAGCTCATCATCTCAGATGTAAGTTGCCTGAGGGCTTCCTCTGCTGTCCTCTGGGGCCTGTCCACTGCCAGGCTCCTGGAAGCTGCTTGGCATAGCATCCTGGTTATGCCCACAGACACCAGGGTCAGCCTGCCTGGGTTTGAACCGTGGCACTGCCGGTGTGAGATTTCAGACTTCTGTGGTGTCTCAGCTTCCCCGACAGTAAAGCAGGGACAATAACAGTTCCTGTGTATACAATTACTGCGAGGATTAAATGAGGGCACATATGAGAAGATGGCCTGGCATACTGTGTTCATGGATGAACTTAGGGGAAATCCAAGTAAAAATACAACTTTTCAGGGTCTGATGATCTGTGTCTCATCGCTTTAACCTTCACTGTCAGGGGAGGATCCTTTCCCTAGGGTTAGGCTGAGAGTTTACCAGGTTGAACTCTGGAGTCTGGAACCAAGGGCTCAGCCTTCAGCATTTTCTCCTCTTCTGAGTAACAAATAACAAATGCTGCCGGCATTTTGTTATTTATGCATCCCAAACCTGGGTGCTCAGAGCCTGGGAAGCCAACCTTCTCTGAAACCACCGAGTTATGGATGCCCGTCTCTTTCCTCAGAGGCCTCTCACTGTCTTTCCCCAGCCTGCTGGGGCCAGTGGGATGGCCACTGCTTCCAGGAAGAGCTGCTCCTTTTGCGGGGTTGGGGTGGTTCCCCAGGCCTTGGATGATCCAGGAATATCATGGCAGAACATTTCACCCCAATAGCCTGGATTTTAGCCAACTAAAACATCACATTCCTGGATGACTGCTTTTCTCCAAAACCTATGTGCTACTTTTTCCATGGCCTCGGCCTTTCCGGCGCAGAGGGCTGGAGGCCAAGTGAGCCATCCACTTCTCGGAGTCTGCTGCCCAAGTCTGCTGATGGTGCCTCCGAGCCTGGGGCTAGGAGCCCAGACATTTGCTGCTCTATTTTAAGATTCCCAGTTCCGTTTCCCAGAAGTTGTCAATTGGTCAGAGGAAAGGGAAAGCGGGGGTGGGAGAAATGAGGCCCAGGCCACAGGGGCTCATTCCTTCCAACCGGGTGGAAATTCCCATCCTTCACAGAAGCGAAGCTCCACCCCGCCTTTGCCCCAAAGGGAGTGACTCAGAATTCTTCACTGGTCGTGGTCACAATAAAAAAGCCTTGCTCATTTTAATAACAGAAATGAGGAGAGCACCGCGTTATTTGTATAACTCTTAGACTTCTCAGAGCACAGTCATATACTTCTCCCCCTCTATCTGTTGAGAACACAGACTTTGTAACTCCCTGTTTGCAAGTGAGAAAACAGAGGCACAGAGAGGTTGGTGACTGCCGGCGGTCACCCAGCTGGTTAGTCATATGAACCGGCCACAGAGGTTAGGTCTCCTCAGTTTTACACTATGTTCTGCATTCAGTCAGTTAGTCAGTTCAGTTCAGTCGCTCAGTCGTGTCCAACTCTTTGTGACCCCATGGACCGCAGCACACCAGGCCTCTCTGTCCATCACCAAATCCCAGAGTTTACTCAAACTCATGTCCATTGAGTCAGTGATGCCATCCAACCGTCTCATCCTCTGTTGTCCCCTTCTCCCGCCTTCAATCTTTCCAGAATCAGGGTCAGGGGCTTTTCAAAGGAGTCAGTTTACTGCATTCAGTAAGCGACCATGTATTGGCTTTCCCAGCATCACGGCACCTTCCTGTGCTCACCGGCATCCCTGAGAGGCAGGACGAAGCCTGGGGGCTGGTTTGTGGTAATTCCCGGGACTTCCTATTCTTCTTATGGCTGATTGCTTCTCAACCTCAACCTCACAGGAGGCCGTTCATTCATGCACATGAATGCACCTACTGTGTGCAGATACCCTGCTTTTGCAGGGTCACAACTGGTGGGCAAGTTGCTAAATGCAAAATTACAATAAAATGCAGTAAGTGTAAATAAGTGTAAGTGTTAGTCGCCCAGTCATGCCTGACTCTTTGCGATGCCATGGACTGCAGCCTACTAAGCTCTTTTGTCCATGAGATTTTCCAGGCAAGGATACTGGAGTGGGTTGCCATTCCCTTCTCCAGGGGGTCTTGCCAACCCAGGGATCGAACCCGGGTCTCCTGCACTGCAGGCAGATTCTTTACCGACTGAGCTACAAGGGAAGGGCAAATACAGAATGTTAGGGGAACACAATGAAAGGGTAATTCACTTTGTTGGGGACAATGAAGGAAAAAAGGACAGATGACGTAGTTTTTCCACTCAAAAATATTATTAAAGTATGGTTGATTTACAATGTCGTGTTAGTTTCAGGTATATAGCAAAGTGATTCAGTTATACAAATACCTGTTTGTTTTTTTTTCAGATTTTCTTCCATTATAGGTTATTATAAGATACTGACTCCAGTTTCCTGTGCTATACATTAGGTCCTCATCACCCAACTGTTAATTGGGAAATTTTTCAAACATACAGAGGAATTGAAGATGATTATAACCACCACCTAGGTTCAACCATTGTTAGCATTTTCCATATTTTCTGTCTCTTTCATGATAGACAAATTGATATAGATACCTGGATAAATAAATATTTATGTAGGCCCAGATGGAACTAGTGGTAAAGAACCTGCCTGCCAATGAGGGGACATAAGAGATATGGGTTTGATCCCTGGGTTAGGAAGATCCCCTGGAGGACGGCATGGCAACTGGCTCCAGTGTTCTTACCTGGAGAATCCCATGGGCAGAGGAACCTGTCCATGGGCTATAGTCCATGGGGTCACAAAGAGTTGGACACAACTGAAGAGATTTAGCATGCTACACACAGGTAGGCATGTAGATAAATCATTTCAAAGCTGATAAGGGATGTCATGATGCTCACTCCTAAATGTTCATGTGTCTTTGAAGAATTAAGGGCATTTGGAGAGGTGAATTTTGAATTGGGTCTTGTTGGATTAATAGTTCATCAGACAAAAGGAGAAGGTCATTCCAGGCAATGGCAAACAGTGAAAGGTGTGGAACATTTATGGGGAAAGTTTATGGAATGTGACCAGAGCTGAAGTTGTTGGGGAGCAGGTAGAAGAGGAGGCTGGAGCAACTGATTGGAACCAACTGTGGAGGAAGGGGAATATCCCACTAAGGATTTCAGTGTGGGGCCCCGGGGAGTGGGCAGGTACAGGTGGGAGGTACTAGAGGTTTTAAGAGGGTGAGGACATGCTCTGATTTTTTTTAAAATCTGGCCCCAGAGTAGGCAGGATGGGTAGGATGTGAGAAGATGGTTTAGGATTCGAGAAGGTGGACAGTGGCTATGAGGATGGAAAAGGAGAATCCAGAGATCAGATGATAGTAGACAGGGACTTGGAGGCTGACTGGAAACAGGAAGGGCACTTCGCTGGTGGTCCAGTGGTCAAGACTTTGCTTTTCAATTCAGGGGGAACAGGCTCGATTCCCAGGTGGGGAGCTAACATCCCACATGCCTCCTAGCCAAAAAAACCCCTAGAATGTGAACAACAGAAGCAATATTTTAACAGTTTCAAGAAAGACTTTTAAAATGGCCCCTATTTTTAAAATCTTTAAAGGAAAGAAAGGAAGAAGGATGAAAGTGAGAGATCATTGATGGTGAGTGAGAGTTTTAAAATGGCCTGTATTTAAAAAATCTTTTTAAAAAAGGAAGAAGGATGAAAGTGAGAGATCATTGATGGTGAGTGAGATTTTTCTGAAGACCAACTGAACAGATGTTTTACTGCCATTCATCCATGCCATTCATCTAGTCACATCTGTAAATATAATGGTGCACATACTGAATGAGTTTTGGACAAGTATGAAGACACCTAGTATGCAGGTGGAAATATGGATTTTGAATGCTAGAAAGAGCCAGAGAGATAGGTTTGGGTCCAGGGGTGCAGCAGCATATAGACGGTTGAAGCAAAACAACTTAACTCTGGTAGAGGCTAAAGTACAAGGAGAGAGGCTGACCAGGGCACAAGCTTGGGCAGCACCTCTACGGAAGGACAGATGGAAGACAAGAGGGACAGCTACGGAGGCGGGAGACCAGAGAGGGGCCTGTCCACCTTGTAGGTTCCCAGTGAGCATTAAATGAGCTCGTGTGTGTGGGATTCCAAACTCCAGGCTAGGACAGGTAGTCGCTGCGTAAGTGAAAGTACCATGCTTAAAGGGGAGGAAGGTTCTATCTAGGTGATGCGTGAGACTCCAGGGTCAAAAGGTGCCAGGATTGATCAGGCTGGTCCTCCTAACCTGTGCCTTGGAAGCTGAAAGTCGTGTTCCTGTTGCCAAGAAGGGAAGACCAGATTGAACTAAGAGAGGGAAGGTAAACCTTCATTGTGAGAATCCTCTTGAAGCTGGGGATGTGAACATTTGGAAAGCAGGGAAGAGCTTTCTGCAGCTCTGAAAGTGGCAGTGATGGGGCCGTCTACGCAGTGAGTGGCAGCATCACTGCATGGATGCAGGAGTCAGATGTGTGTGTGCTAAGTCACTTCAGCGGTGTTCGACTCTTTTGTGACCTTATAGACTGCAGCCCTCCAGGATCCTTTGTCCAGGAGATTCTCCAGGCAAGAATACTGGAGTGAGCTGCCATGACCTCCTCCAAGGGATCTTCCTGACCCAGGGATCGAACCTGCGCCTGTCTCCTGCATTGACAGGCGGGTTCTTTACCACTAGCATGACCTGGGAAGCCCTGGGGTCAGATGACCTGGTATCAAATCATGGCTCTGCCCTCTTGTCCTTTCTTCAGCTAGCCTGTCTATGCCTCGGTTGCCTCATCTGTGAAACAACAACAGCAAGCGTACCTTCTGCATAGGTTAGCATGGGGATGAGATGAGAAGAACCATAAATGTAGGGCACAGAGAACACTCGCTTCACATTAGTGATTGTCATCACCATCGCTGCAGTCGGGGGCTTCAGGAAGCTTGGGGCTGTGGCTCCAGCAGATTCTCCTGTGGCCCACACTGAAACAACCCAGCCAACAGGCGAGTGGAAGGGGAGTGACTCTCCAGGGCTCGGTCACACAGCTCTGCGCGTGTCTCTCCTGCTCAGATGTGGCCGGCCCATTAGGCAGAGCTCATTTCTTTCTCTGTCAAACATCATGCACCCCCCCTGCTGCGCTCTTCCCTCGGTCCACCTGGGCCTGTTTCTAGGACATCTGCTATGTCAGGGGCTGACGGCCGGGGAGCTTGTGGAAGGACCACCTGTTCCCACGGCTCCCCCCTCCCTCCCCTCCCACCCTGCCGCTGCCGGCCCCAGCCTCCAGCGGCTCACACAGCCCGCCACGTTCCTCCCTCTGTGCAAGCGGGCCGCAGGCACAGTGTAAGAGGCACGTTTCCTCCCAGCTTGTTATGGTGCTCACAGCAAGTGTTGATGCTTTGTCAAGCCTCCCACTTGGCTACAAGATTGCTTTTCCTCTGAGCTCCTGTATCAGCCCTCCCTGCCCCACCCACCCCCACTCTCCCTTTGGAAATGGGGGTTCGGGGACAGTGACTCAAAGGAAGGCAGGTTCCCTGACTCCCAGGAGATGGCAACCCCCTGCTGTAGCTCTGACCTGACATCTCTGCACGTGCGTGAGACAGTCACACGCCGGGGCTTGCTGTGTGACCGGTCCTCATGTGTGTCTGTGGCCTGCGTGCTCTGCTTCGTGGCTCAGTCATTGCGACCCCATGGACTGTAGCCCACCAGGCTCCTCTGTCCATGGGGATTCTCCAGGCAAGAATGGAATCAGTTGCCATGCCCTTTCTCCAGGGGAGCTTCCCAACCCAGGGATCAAACCCGGTCTCCTGCATGGGCAGGTGGATTCTTTATCACTGAGCCACCAAGAAAGACCCCTGGGTTATGGAGGGCTCTGCAAATGGCACAGCCCTGCCTGCAACACAAGGTCAGGTGTTAGCTGGCTGCAACCAGCTGAAATCTGCTCTTCCTACCAAACCCAGCACCTCCCTAGCACCTGCCTCTCTGGAACACCTAGGAGCAGGGGAAGGGGATAGAGTGTGTAGTGGCTTTCCTCACTGAAGACCTTCAGAGGGATGGTATGACATGGCACATCTCCATGTGTTTGGAGCCCTGTTTCCGGCTCAAGCTGGGCTCTGGAATCACTGATGTCAGCTAGACATTCCCCGACTTTGGGCTGGTTTCCCTGCATTAGGGGATTCTACAAGCCCCAGAGTGGGTCACGTTTGGGAGGCACATAATAATAAATGTCATTGTGTAAGCCAGCCTGTCTGCGACCCATTTCCAGAAAGTCCTCTGGCTGAAGTTCAGCCAAGAATGCTTGTGATCCCAAGAGCCTGGGGAGGCTGGGTTGACAGTGGATCTCTGAGACATCCACCGAGTCCAGTGGGATGCATTCCTCCCTTCCCCATCCAGCATTTCATGACTATACTTATATTAGGCCAGACACTGCGCTAAGCACAAGTTCAAGGTTCCAGGCCACCTTGAAGTAGTGTCTGAGGTGAGCACCCATGTCTCAAAGGCAGCTTTCCAACCGAGGAGGGCACTCACAGTGTCCCTAGAACCAGGGAGGGCCCGGTGTGCTGAACTTTCCTGAGAGATGAGGGTGGGTGGGCTGGTAGTTAAGCTGCTACTTGTAGAGGTTTCTGTCTATGGGAGTCTCTCAGTCCTCTGCCCCTACACACACACACACACACACACACACACACACACACCCTGCTGCAGCTCTGACCTGACATCTCTGCACGTGTGTGAGATGGTCACATGCCGGGGCTAGATGTGTGAGCAGTCCTTGTGTATCATCTGTGGCCTGCGTGCTCTGCTTAGTTGCTCAGTCATGTCTGACTCTGCAACCCCATGGACTGTAGCCCGCCAGGCTCCTCTGTCCATGGGGATTCTCCAGGCAAGAATACCAGAGTCGGTTGCTATGCCCTCCTCCAGGGGATCTTCCCTGGAGGGAAGACACACACAGACACGATTTGAGAGTAAAACAGTGTTTCACGTAGGCTGTTTGCAGAGTCTTCCCAGACAGCAGGGCACCTTCTTGCCCAGAACATTACCTACTAGCAGTGGTGGTCATTCTGGATGGAGGATACAATAGAGGAACCAGTCGGTCAGGACCGCCCTCTCCTCCCCAACCAGGTATCTTTTAGATTCCCTCAGTGCTTGTTTCCTGCCTGGAGTGATGCTCAAGCCAGCCTCACATCCTGTACCTGCCTCACATCCCAGGTCTGGAATCCAAGTCTTCACTCCTCAGCCCAGAAAAGAACAGGGAATTGGACTATAAACCTCCCTTTTCAGCCATTTGGAAATCCCAGACCTCACTTTTTTCCACCTTCAAATCTTTTATTATTTAGATAATACTACTCTAATGGCAGAAAGTGAAGAACAACTAAAGAGCCACTTGATGAGAGTGAAAGAAGAGAGTGAAAAGCTGGTTTGAAACTCAACATTCAAAAAACTAAGATCATGGCATCTGCTCCCATCACTTCATGCCAAACAGATGGAGAAAAAATGGAAATAGTGACGGATTTTATTTTCTTGGGCTCCAATATCAGTGCAGATGGTGACTGTAACCATGAAATTAAAAGATGTTTGATCCTTGGAGGTAAAGCTATGGCCAAACTAGACAGCATATTAAAAAGCAGAGACATCATTTTGCCCACAAAGGTCTGTGTAGCCAAAGCTATGGTTTTTCCAGTAGTCATGTACAGATGTGAGAGTTGGACAATAAAGAAGGCTGAGCACTGAAGAATTGATGCTTTCAAACTGTGGTTCTGGAGGGGACTCTTGAGAGTCCTTTGGACTGCAAGGAGAGCAAAGCAGTCAATTCTGAGGGATATCAACCCTGAATATTCATTGGAAGGACTGATGCTAAAGCTGAAGCTCCAATCCTTTGGCCACCTGATGAGAATATTAGAAAAGACCCTGATGCTGGGAAAGATTGAGGGCAAAAGGGGATGACAGAGAATAGATGGTGAGGTAGCATCACTGACTCAGTGGACATGAATTTGAGCAAATTCCAGGAGATAGTGGACAGAGGTGCCTGCAGTCCATGGGGTTGCAAAGAGTTGGATACGAATTAGAGACGAAACAGCAACAACAATTCTTTTATTCTAAGTGGTTTCTTAGGGCCTTGGAAAATTATAAAGTGAGAACAATCCAGATTTTTATAAAACTTTGTTTCTAAGATTCAGTGAGTGGAAGTGAGATGCTCTCAGAAAAAATGACACTTGTGACAAAAGTGCAAAGGGGAAGGGTGAGAAAGGGGAAGACAGAAACCCAGGGTGCCTAAGGAACTCTCCTGTTTTGGAACTGGTAGTAGCAGGGTCAGGTGGGGCTCATTCATGGCCACTGATTTATTTGGTACTTTAGGGAAAGCATCAACATGCAAGCATAGGCACCACAGGGAGGGGTCTAGAACAGCACACTGCAGGGGGACCCGGGACTCTGGGAGAGTTCAGGATTCAGAGACAGGCAGGCAGTCTGGTAGAAGTGTGGGGTAAAGCAAATCGTCACAGCCAGGCAGCCAGGCCCATCTGAGTGCAGCACACCACACAACGGCAAGCGCAGGGCCTGTGAAGGGCCCCGGGCCACATGCAACCACCCAGAAATCATCTACCAGGGGCTCCATCTACCAGCAGGAGGGCGAAGAGGAACAAAGGCCTCCCAGGGCCCCACAGACCCCAAAGGCTTTCAGAACTGGAGATCTGCCTCCCTTGAAAGCCGCCCCTGGTTTCTTTCCAAGGTAGGAGCCAGGGTTCTCATGAGCAAAGAGGGCTGGGGAGGCATCGCTGGGAAGAGAGGCGGGGCAAAGCAGCTGAAATGAGTTTTCCTGAAAAGAAAATAAAAGCCCAGACGTTAGCTGAGGGACTTAGCAGAGAAAGGGCCCTCGGCAATCACACATGAGAATCGCACACACAAGGGACAGAAGAAGCAGACAAGTCCAGGGCCAGTGATGACACACAGTTGAGGGCAAAAAAAAAAAAAAGTGGGAAGTGTGAATGGTGGGAGGGATGGGGAGCAAGGAAGAGGGGTAGGAGGTGGATACAGGAGAGAAAACTACGGAAGACAGAAGATGAAGGGTAACGTTCTTCCCAAGCCTCTGCTTCATTCATCTCACAGTGATGAATTCTGAGCTCTAGAAAACATCACACACAGACGGGATGGTGTATGTTAGGAACTCAGGCTCTGGACTTGAGCTGAGATCGAAACCCAACTTGACCACTTGCTAGCTGTGTGATGGCGGGCAAGTGACTTAACGCACCTCTGCCAGGGTTTACTCAAATGTAAAATGAGGACAAATATAGTACCTGCCTTACGGGGGAATTATGAGAACTGAAAGAATCCGGGGGAAAGAAAACACACAGAACAGAGCCTGGCACACAGGTAGTGTTCAACAAATGTTAGCTCCTGTGACCTTTGTTGAAACAGAAGCTAGCCAGCCAACATTCAAAGAATACACACAAAACCAGGCATGCTGCCAGGGGCTGGAGCTAAAAAGAGGACCAAGACCGTGATCCCTGCCTTCCAGGAGTTCACAAAGCAAACAGGCTGGGAATCAATTCTGAGTTCAGGGCAACATAGGGAGGAGCAAGTTCCAGAGATGAGAGAGCACTTGAGCCTGGCCTCAAAAATAACAAACTCTAGTGAACACAAGTCCTGTGGCTGTAGGACTCAGATAAGTGTTTGCCTCTATTATGGGGTGGGGTGGGAAGTTGGCTGGAAGAAGCATGAAGGTTTCTAGGATGATGGAAGTATTCCATAACTTGATTGTCTCTTAGGTAAAATGCCATCCAGCAAGCTGGTATGGTGTATGATGGCTATGTGGGTGTCTATATTCATCAAAACTCATTGAGCTGAACACTTAAGATCTGTGCATTTACTATATGCTAGCTGTATCTCAACCTATGTAAACTAGTTTACTGAAAATAAATTTTAAAGTGAGAACTGGCCTTAGTCATTAAAAGAAATGACATAGTATCATTTGCGGCAACATGGATGAACCTAGACAGCGTCATCCTGAGTGAAGTAAGTTAGAGGAGAAATATCGTATGGCATCCCTTATATGTGGAATCTGAAACAAGAAATGATACAAATGAACTTACAAATAAGAAGGAGACTCACAGACTTGGAAGGGGAACTTATGGTTGCCAGGGGGAAGGGATAGTTAGGGAGTTTGGGAAGGTCATGTACACTCTGCTGCATTTAAAATGGGTAACCAACAAGGACCTACTGTATAGCACATGGAACTCTGCTGTGTTATGTGCCAGCCTGGATGGGTGTGTGTGGGGGTGGTGGTGGTTGGGGTAGAATGGATCCATGTACACGTATGGCTGAGTCCCTTTGCTGTTCACCTGAAATTATCATTAATTAATTATCATTAATGTGATATCATAATGATATCACAATATCATTAATCTGCTATACCCCAATACAAAGTGAAAAGTTTGAAAAAAAAAAAAGAGTAAAATGAGTAGAACTGGGATTGGAGGGTCCTTAAGAAATCAAGAAAGTGCTTTCATTTCCTCTAACCACTTCCAGTAGACAAAGGTCCTATCTAGACCTCAGTCTCCATGGAAAGAATGGTCAGGGAGAGCTGAAAGAGATGGACGGCCATGTGGCTGGGGCCTTGTGGATGTTGAATCCTGACCCCAGATGACCCAGGTGCAGAGCTGTGTCTGCACAGTCTCCATTAAAGAGGGCGCATCTGCTCTGGGCTCTCGGGGCAAAAATGAGGTCACGTTCTGTCAAAGCCAGTGCGATTCACGGGCAAGCTCAACTTGCTGGATTGACAGCAACTGTTTAGTCATTACTGAAATTGCAGACATGAACCGACCTACCTGCTGGGAAGAGAATTTCGGATAAACCGTGAACTTCAAAAACTTTCTGCCTGGAAACTGAAGGGGTAACCATGGCAACCTGAGGCAGGTTGAGCTAGAAGAGGGCTCTTCATTTTGAGCAGGGAGCTTTGTGCTCCTGGATTCGCCCATCTGTGCACCATGCATCAATCCCTTTGTCTCTTTCGCTTTCTTTGCTGAATGAAAAAGTACTAGCTCAGGAATCTGGAGACTGGGCCCAGCGTTCAGCTGTTTTCAGCTCCAGTGCCCTTAACTAAGTGCCTTAACCACTGCCGTTTTGCTGTCTGCAGAATGGACACTTAAAAGTTCCTTTGGCTTATTCACGGGGATACAGAAAGAACAGGAAGGTTTGAGAAGGTTTTCTGCCTAACCACTATTCTTGTTGTCATGTGACCATATCCAGGCTGATTCCAATGTGGCACCACCGAGGGTAAGACCAAGGGTTCAATCCACCCATAAACTCGCCTTTATTGCTTGGAGAAAAGGTATCCCAGACCCCACCCATGTCCGCATTTGGCAGCTGTGTGCATTGGGGCAGGGGCGGCACCAGGTGAAAAAATAGCCATCATCCCAGTTAATGTGTCATAGTGTGGACCAAGGACCATGCTGAGCAGCAGACATTCAAAAAGGCCTCCTTCCGTGGCTTCCTGTCATGCCTTGCCCATCGCGCTGTCCCACACCAGACCGGCCCCGGACTTGTGAGCAAGGCAGAACAAGAGCCAAGGTGGGCGAGACTGGGTGCAGGTGGATCCGGCACCTAGGATGACACTGCTGCCTCTAACCCTGTCCTCCATGAGCCAACCCTCTAACGGGCTGGGGCGCTGGGAAAGTCTCAGCTCTGGCTTCAGAGTACATTAGCCTTTGACTTCCTGGGTCAGCTCCCGCAGGCGCTGCCTTAAAAAAGGAACCTGCTCTGACAGAAGATCCCCCACGCGGTTCTGATTTGGGCATCATTTCCTGTAGTGATGCCTCAACGACTGTTTCACAGCCTTCCTCCCCTCTTCCCCTCTGTGGTTTTTCCCTTTCCCTCCCTGACCAGCTTTTCTGGGCCTTCTCACTAAGTTTTGTCAGGGGAGATCTCTTCTGTGTCCTCTTTTCCAACCCTTTACTTCTAAACCTCACTGAGAAATAGCAACTCTCAAATGCCCCTCGTGAAATAAACACCTAAACTCCCAGAGTCACAAAAAACGTGCCATTGAGCTTTATCTTTTTTGTCTAGCAACCCTTGTATCCCTAATAAGTAAGTCTGAGAGTGAAGGCTGACTGAGTGCTGACTGAGAGTTGAGCGCTGTCCCAAGCACCTTCTGGGTGTGGTCATGGCTGCTGCATCTCCCAGATTTTCTTCTGGGACCAGACCCCCATCCCCCAGGGTGCTGGCTATTACAGGCTCACAGCAGTCTCTCTCAGTTGCTGCCTTGACAGAGGGAATTGCCTGGTTTAAAATGAGGTTGTCCAATGAAGCGGTGACAAGGGGTGCAAAGGCCCGCCCCTTGCTTCAGTGGGGGAATGCTCAGAAGGGCCATCCCACTCCAGAGCATCCCCTGGGGCCCACTTCGGCATTGCTTCCTCCTTCTGCCCAGCCCTGTTTCCCTCCCACCTTCTTAGTTCCCAGAACTCTCCCCAGTGAGTCTCTGCCTCAGAGGAACCGAGTTTCCTGTTTCTTGGGGGAATTCAAACTAAGAATTAAATGTATTTAGTCCTCACAACAACTTTATGAAATAAGTGCATCATTTATTCTACAGACAAGGAAACAGAGGCATGGAATGGTTAAGCAGCTCACCTAAGGTCTCCCGTTAGTAAATGGAGGAGCCCAGATTTGAAACCGAAAAAAATCTAGATCTTAACTCAGGTGCAGCCTCTTTTGCATTGCATTTGCAGGTGGATTCTTTACCACTGAGCCACCAGGGAAGCCCTCACGTGCAGCCTCTTAATAGCAATCCCAAGGGGAAGCATCAAGAAGTGGGGAAACTGGGGAGAGAGGCAGGGCATTTATTACCTGTATCTCAGAGATGAAGATGCTGAACTAGCTAACAACTGCTTAAAGGCAGGATCATTCATTAATTACCGAAGTGTTGGTATTCGGAGAGGAGCAGCGGAAAAAAGTATGGTAAATTCATATCTGAATTCTTGCAGAACACTCACTGTATGACTTTGATCAAATTATTCAACCTGAGTCTTAGTAACAAGTACATAGTAGATGCTCAATAACAGTAGATGCCCACCTCCACCCAAACACACACACTCTGTCTGCTGTTGCTAACTCTGATCTTGGGCAAATCTCTTTAACGTTCTGACTCAAGTTTTTTCCATCCATAGAATGAGGTGATGATGACAAAGGGCTTACTTGGTTGACCCGAGGCCATCTGGGTAAGAACACAGTAAATGGAAGTTATCAGTATAACCATGATGCTGTGCTGTCGGGCTTGCACCGTGTGCTCGCGTCCTTAGGGCCGAACAGGCTCAGGCCTGAGCTGTGATGGACACCAGGTGTACCTCCCCTCTCCACCACCCCCACGCAAATTCTCCTGGCATCGCTGAGTTGGTTTCCTGCTTTTACTAGCTGCCGGCGGTTTTTTTTTTCCTACTAAACGGTGCGCGCATCTCATCTCCGTGTGACTTCTCTGCCGCTTCACCCTCGCCACGCCGGCGTCCGCTCGGAGGAGGGGGGAGCCCCGTGAGCACCCCCGCGGGGCGAAGGTTGCACCGGGCGAGGGCAAACCCTGGGCCGGGCGCCCCGCCCCGTCGCGCTCCAGGCCCCGCCTCCGCATTCGCCCGCGCTTAGTACCGCTCTCCGATTGGTCGGCGGCGCGCAGCCTCTCCGCCCCCTACAAGGGAATAAAAGCCGCTGGCTCCGCGCATCCCGTTTAGTAAACCCAGACAGGCGCTTGCCGTCCTTTCTCTGTGTATTCGTGTTCTGCGGCGCCCGCTGGAGCCCGCTACCATCGTCCCCAAGACGTGCTGCCCTGCATCCGTAGCCATGTGTCGGACCCTGGCCGCCTTCCCCACCTCCTGCCTGGAGAGGTAAGAGCAGTTTGTCCAGATGCCTGGGGGAAGAAGAACAAGTTCCACCAACCTTAGGGAGTGAAGCGGCAGGCTTGCAGACCTGGGTGGTCTGGAGAACGGGATGAAAGTGACTTGAGAGGCAGAGGTCAACTTGGTTTCACGTTTTCGGATGCCTCTCTTAGAGCCTCAGGGAAGGATAGGTGATGGGAACCGAGAAGGCAAAGCCAAGGGAAGCAGGGAGACCACTGTTTACTGCCGTTCCCCATCATTCCCCTGACAAGTGGCAGTCCTACCCAGGTGACCTGCTGCAGGAAGACCGCGGTGGCATCACCAGGCAAAACTGAGTCTTCCCCAGTTTCTTAAGCACTTGGTTTTCATTCTAAGTTATAGATCTAGGGGCTAGTTATAGTTATAGATCCTTCCTCTGATCCTGGAAATACAGGGAACTGTTTTTCAGGCCCTCAGCGAGGGATGTCCTCACTTCCCAGGGAGCTACACACCCACTCCAGTCCTAGCTGGAGCCAGTGGTTGGGAAGGAAAAAGTAAAGATGAAGGTAGAATCAGCTTCCACACAGCTCCGAAAATATTTGTGACAAACCTAGAGAGTACTGAATTGCCTTGTGCTAAATCAACAGGAACAAAAAGTATGACGTAAGTAGGGACAAAGCCCATGTGTGCTATACTGCAGACCCCCAAACTGTAAGACAACCAAGTCACGGCTCAAATGTTGCTTTCATTGTTTCTGGGCTCATGATGCTGATGAGAGAGGTGAAGTATAGGCCCTGGGAACAGCTATGGGTTCCCAGGAACCCTCAGGCTTGGAATTTGAGTGACACAAACCTGTGCTTTTCTGGGACTTCATGAATCTCTTTGCCCTGGCTGAGCAAGGGGAGAATCCTCATGCGCTCATGCTTTGCCTTGCAGAGCCAAAGAATTCAAAACACGGCTGGGGATCTTTCTTCACAAGTCAGAACTGGGCTCCGATACCGGGAGTGTTGGCAAGTTCGAGTGGGGCAGTAAACACAGCAAAGAGGGGTAAGTCCTGCTGACCAGCCCGGAGCCCCTAGAGGGAAGGAGCCAGATTTAGGAAGGGAGTCCTGAGAAGGAAAATACTAGGAGAAATTAGGACAGACCATCGTGGACCTTGGTGACCTCTTCCTAGAGATTGTAATGAAACTTCTTGCTGGTGTGCTATGGCTGTCTGGCTCATGGGTGGCTGGGTAGATGGCTCCAGCCTTCTAAGTCCACCAAAGAATGAAGATACCCAGGGTTGGAATGTCTAGTTACCAGATTCTCCCATCTGGAGATGCCATTGCATGTGTGACCAGGGCAAGGGCAGGGCCCAAGGCCACTGGACCCTGCTTCTCCTTGCATGCAGTTTCCCGGGAAGCCCGGTTATATTGACTGTGGCAGGTGCTATGCTGGGCTCTGGGGTTGTGGGTAGGCATAATCTCTATTCAGGAGACCCTTATTTCCTTGAGAAAGTGTACAAAACAGAGAGTTAGGGGGAATCGGAGGCATTTTGGACAGCAAAAACACAGTCTTAAATATTTACTGAGGGCCGGAAGGTCCCTGCTTTGGTTTCTGATTACTAGATTGTCCACTAGAAAACACAACCATTTCCCTAAACCTCAGTAAAAAGTTGGGGAGTTTGAGGAGTCAGCTCTGATAATTTTACTGAGCAAGCCTCTGTGTGAATTATACAACTTCAGAGTTCTAGGCTAGGATTTATACTATGTATTAGTTTGTTGTTTTTTTAAATTAAAATCTTGCCTCCCCCCCCCTTTTTTAGCAGAAACTTCTCAGAAGATGTGCTGGGATGGAAAGAGTCATTTGACTTGCTGCTGAGCAGTAAAAGTGAGTTGTGTCTGTTGTGTCTGTCTGTGGATGGCACACGGGGCACATGGGTACCCATGTGCTGCAGAGCCAGCCTGAAGATGCTGGGAACGTGGGCAAAATAATAGTAATAGTAATAATAATCCCCTAGTGTGTCAGCCTCTATCCAGAATACAAAGGCAGGTCCTTGTTCGAGAAAATTACATCCCCAAAATAGAGCCATTAACTACAATTGCTGTCTTTTCTTCTTTTATTCCCGGCTGGCTGTCTCCACTGTCTGACCTGCCTCTTCCTCTCTCCCTGCAACCCCAGATGGAGTGGCCGCCTTTCACGCCTTCCTGAAGACAGAGTTCAGCGAGGAGAACCTGGAGTTCTGGCTGGCCTGTGAGGAGTTCAAGAAGCTCCGGTCTGCTACCAAGCTGGCCTCCCGGGCTCACCGGATCTTTGAGGAGTTCATCTGCAGTGAAGCCCCCAAAGAGGTCAGAGCCATGACCCATTTCTAGGGATCGTGCAGACTCTGCCTGCTCCTTCCCCGCTGAGAGTTGGGGATGGTCAGGGGCCAGTAAGGGAAGGGCTGAGTTTAGAAGTGGAGTGGCCTTATCTGACACAGGAGGCTGGAGATCAAAAAAGACAGGCTCCAGGCCACCCCTGGGTACCGTTACCCTCAGAGTCATCAATGGGACTGGAGGGGTTGGCAAGGGTTTTGGCTTCTGTCCACACCCACTTTTGTAAACTAAGCCCTTTTTAGAGACTCAGAATACTTAACACAACCGTGGAGACAGGTTATCGTAGGATAACCTGACTCAGTCCCCCAGCTGACCCGCCTCCCTCACTCAGGTCTGTTGGTTGGTGACCCTTTCAACCTTCCCCTGGCCTCCACCGTGTTTGATAGGGAATATGACGCCACCTTGTGGAGAGAGAGTAGTAATGGCTTGCTTTTGTATCTGTATTTTCTGAGCATTTTTATTTCACTCATCAAGATATGTTGGGCCCCAGTTACATGCAAGGCACATTTATAGTCATCGAGAATATGACAGTGAACACAAAGCCTCTACCCCAGTGAGAGAAGATAACAATAACCAATTAAATAAATATTGCCAGGGGGTGATCTGTGCTCTGATAAGAAGAAAGCAGGCTATGAGGGAAGAGTACCAGGGTACAGGGTTGGAGGATGTGACACAGGAAACAGGAAATGCAAAGACCAGAGAGTGCCTTTGTGATCACCGGCCAGCAGGTGGGCCCACGTGGAGCGGGAAGTGAGGGAGAGAGTGGGAGGTGATGTCACACAGGTGGCAGGAGGCCAGGTGCTGGCCCAGGTAGCCTTGAGGGCTCAGCACCCATGTCGGCCTTTTCTCGGAGTGATGGGGAACAACAGAACTGCTGGCAAACTGACTTGTGTTTTATAAGGCTCTCTTTGCTGCTAGGTGGAGAACAGGGTTCAGGGGAGGAGAGAGAGACCCGATAGGTGCTGGCACTAGCCTGGGAGAGAGGTGGTGATGACTTGAACCTGGGTTGTCACAGAGAAACAGGTGAAAAGAGGGTGGCTCTGTACCCATTCTTAACATCTCCTGGGTTGTTCTGAGGGAGTAGAGGGTAGAAGTGAGGACAGGCCCAGAGCTGAAAAGCCCATTGATGGTCGACTCAGCAGACCCCCAGTTCCTGGTTCAGAATCCAGTGCTCCTTCCATTGCCCCCCCCCTCCGCCAGGCCTGCCAGCCCCCTCACCTTGCCATCCCTGGCCCTGACCCCCCCAACTCACCCAAGTGCTTGTCCTCCTTCCCATAGGTGAACATAGACCATGAGACCAGGGAACTGACTAGGACGAATCTGCAGGCCGCCACGGCCGCGTGTTTCGACGTGGCTCAGGGGAAGACGCGAACCCTAATGGAGAAGGACTCCTACCCGCGCTTCCTGAAGTCCCCTGCTTACCGGGACCTGGCCACCCAAGCCATGGCCGCCTCTGCCTCCCCGTCCAGCAGCAGCCCAGCTGAGCCCTCACACACCTGAGCCTCAGGGCCTGGAAGGAGCCAGCCGGGCAGAGAGATTGAGTCACCCACCCCCGAGGTGCTGTCCCCGTGGGGGAGGCAGGTTCTGCAAAGCAAGAGAGGACAGCAAAGGAAAAAGCTGACGTGGTGACACCCTCACCTCCAAATTCTTGGGACTGAATTCCATGCATGAGAGGGTCACCCCTCTTCTAGGACCTGTGGACCAGGGCTGAAGATGAGGGTTGTTTGGGGCTCTCGAGGGGGGAAGAATGATGGTGCAAGAGTCATCATTGGCTCTGGCCATTCTCAACAGGACAAGGGATATTCCCGGGGGGCTTTGCGAAGTGCATGGATAAAGGGGAACTTGAAAATGAGGGAGAGAAAGACAACCAGGTTAGCCAGTTTTGCCTGTCGAATGGTTGGCCTGTTTTCCTAATTTCCAGACTGTCCTGGGCATGAAGGGAGCCATGGATGTGGAGTCTTCCCATCCTGTCCTCCTCACCTGCCTCTGGGCTACTGGGAGGGGGAGTCCTCTCGCTTGCACTTCTCAACACTTCTGTGTCCAGCCTGGCAGTCTTGTCAAGGCCAGAGAACCAATGTGATGCTTGTCCCGAATGAGATATTTACCTCAAAAACTGGCTTTCAAACCCCTCTCCAAATAGATAGAGAGCCCTGAAAACAGGCCATCTTGCTCATGCGAAATGAACCTTGGTGCTCTTGGTGGGCTCTTGCGGGGGCCCCTGACTCCATCTGTGCCGCCGGCTCCACCTGTGAGCAGGACCTGCTGAGAGCCTCTTGCTGGGATGTGCCCCCTCTTAGCTCTGAGCTGCCCAGAGGAAGGCGTGGGGCCTCTTGGTGAGTGGCTAGTCCAGCCCTTATGCTGGGCAGGGTGGAACAAGGGAGAAAGGGCTCCTGGGAAACAAAACCTCATGGCAGTTCCAGAAAGTCCGGTTTAAATCAAGCTAATATTTTATTTTTGTGAGGATGAGAACAGGGAAAAAGAGGTTCCCCAGGATGGAAGGGGAACCTTGTGTTTCTTTCCTGTGGATTGCGGGGGGTGTACTCACTGGGGTGTCAGTGAGAAATGAGGCAGGGACCTTGATGAACTTGGATGGCCCGTAGAAACTGGGAATGAAACGGGGGCGGAGAGAGGCTGCTGGCAAGAGCAGGACTAGGGAAAATCAGAACCTGCTTGTCACCCCAGGGCATCACCAAACACCCATTCCCTGGTGGGACTTCTGCCCCGGCCGGGCTGGGGAGGTGAATTAACCAGGCAGCCCCCTCTGGCCCCCAGGGAAATCCACACTGTTCTCTCTGCACTAGGAGCTCCTCCAGGAGAAAAGTATTTAAGCCTAACATATTGTTGGTTTTGTGACAGTGGTCATGGCACATTATTTTTTATTGCTGTTGTTGTGTTGTTGCTATTGTTATTTATTGCCATTTGCGTGTCTGCCTCTTCTGGAGAATCCACAGGAGCTGGTAGCCTGGCTGGCTCCCTCTTTCCAGCGGACGCTACCTCTTGAAGTGCTGGGAACCTCTTAGCGCCTGTCAGGAATTCATGGCCATTTAAATATTTATTTATTGTTGACAACGGGAGCTGGTTTCCTAGATGTGAACGATGTACTTATTCAACCCCCGTTTTCCTATTTGAGCATGTTATTTTATTGTGAAATAAAGATAAAACCCAGACATGAGATCTGTCTGCAAGGGCCGTGTGGTCAGGGGAAGAGGGAAGGGAAGTGCTCGGGGCAGGGGGTGCCTTGTGGGAGAGCTGGTCTCCGGAGATGTCACAGGACGCATGGGGAAGCTTGCTGGTGTATGGGCAGAGGCGCACGTCCAAGGCCTGTCTGCCTGGTGACTGGTTCTAACGTGGCCACCAGGATGGTAACCTCCTTTCAGCTGGTGACGGCCCAGCTCACGTCAAGCCGTTGTGTCCTGTTGGCGGTGAGCCTGGCCTGGGACCTGGGACCCGGGACCCTTTGCTGCAAGGCTGCAATGCTTGCACCTGGATACACGTCTCCTCCAGCAGCAAAATACAAAGGAGCTGTGGGACTCAAAAGAACTGCGTGCATGCGCAGCTGGGGCAAATTCTGGCCCCAAAAGATACAAAGAGACCAAAAAACACAACTGCCACTTTGGAGCAGCCTAGAGCAAAAATAGGGTACTGCGCAAGGGCCCTGCACACACCACCACCTAAGGGGTGGACAGAACACCTAGACAGAACACCTCCTGCCTAACCCCTGAACAACACTCCCACCCTCACCTCATAAAGGAACCAGCTCCCCGCTCCTCAGGGAGCGAGCAAGCAAGGGAACCTGTTGTTTGCTCTCGCTCCCCGCTGCTGCAGCAGGGGCCCTAGTTGAGCCATGTCTGAATTTCTTGTCTGGCCTCCAGTCAATTTCTATTGATTGGGGAAGGCCAAGAACCCTGGCTGGTAACAGGTGGACCCGGCTCAGCTGTCATTTCAGAGCCCATCTCCTCTGTCCATCTGAGCCAGCATGAGCCATTCCCGGTTCTTGGAACATCAAGGGGTGGTTTCCCCTGGCCAAGTAGCCACACATTGTCAGTTGGGGGCTGGAGACTTCTGTGGTATCTTCACCTTTGCCCATTTCCAATTTGCATTAGTGTACTTTTGGGCTTCCCTCATGGCTCAGTTGGTAAAGAATCCACCCGCAATGCGGGAGACCTGGGTTCAATCCCTGGGTTGGGAAGATCCCCTGGAGAAGGGAAAGGCTCCGCACTCCAGTATTCTGACCTGGAGAATTCCATGGACTATATAGTCCATGGGGTCACAAAGAATTGGACACGACTGAGCGACTTTCACTTCACTATGAATTCAAGGAATTAGCATTCCTTATAATTTCATAGACATCTTTGAGATGAACTTTGGGAAGCCACTTGATGCTTGGGACTGCTCCATTCCCAGGGAAGAGAATGAGTTTGTGCTGGGCTAGAAAGAACTTGGCGTTAGGCTTGCAAGGATCAAATCTGCTCTTCCTCTGCCAGTCACCTCCTTGTTCTCCCCAAATTCTTCTCTAAGTTGAATTATCTGTTTAGATACAAATCTAGGCCTTATATTGACTTACTTCCCCTCATTGTTAGTCTGTGGAGAAGGCAATGGCAACTGACTCCAGTAATCTTGCCTGGAAAATCCCATGGATGGAGGAGGCTGATAGGCTCCAGTCCACGAGGTCGCTAAGAGTCGGACTTGACTGAGTGACTTCACTTTCACTTTTCACTTTCCTGCATTGGAGAAGGAAATGGCAACCCCCTCCAGTGTTCTTGCCTGGAGAATCCTGGGGACGGGGGAGCCTGAGGGGCTGCCGTCCATGGGGTCGCACAGAGTCGGACAGACTGAAGCGACTTAGCAGCAGCAGCATTGTTAGTCTGAGTAAAGTGACCGGACTTCAGGTACATTAATTAGAAAAGCCCATGAACTCACATTCGAAGCCCAGATCTAACGGGCAGTTGTGTGTGTGATGCCAGGAGGGATTCTGAGGTTAAAAGCCAGGAAGGAAGATGGGAACAAACACCAGGGCAGGCCCTATCTCGTTTAGTCCAACGACAGCTCTGTGAGGTAGGTGTGATAACCCTATGATACAGGCAGGGAAACTGAAGCTCCCAGGGGTGGAGCCTGGGGGACCATGCCCAGGGAAGCTGGTTTGAGAGCGGGGCAGAGGTGAGATCTGAATACAATTACCCCAATGGGGGGTGAGGAGTCCAGTCTGTGAGAGATGGTCAAGGGATATGATGCTTGAGAGAAGAAAAAAGATGGCACCCAGAGAGTCAGGAATCTTGTCCTCATTACTTTCCTTCCACCTTTTTGTCTTTTTTTTTTAACATGCATTTATTGCATCTAGTGCATCCTGCATGCCTGGTAGAAAACCAAAAATAGCTGTACCATCAACTGCAGGCAGCCTCAGTTAATGGTGGATGGTGATTCTGGGTAAGTTCAGACAAGGGTACAAATGTGTATTTTCTGATGCAGTATAGGCTTCCCAGATGGCTCAATGGTAAAGCATCTGCCTACCAATGCAGGAGACTTGGGTTGAGATCCTGGGTTGGGAAGATCCCATGGAGGAGGAAATGGAAACCCACTCTAGTATTCTTGCCTGGGAAATCCCATGGACAGTGGAGATTTGTGGGCTACCATGCATGGGGTTGCAGAGAGTCAGACTCGAGTGAAATGACCAAGCATGCATGTATGGGTGCCAGTAGGAAATGGTGGGTGTGGTTGGCAAATGGTAGAGAAATGAATGGGGGGAGATGGACTTCCAGGGACGAGGTGGGTACTGGCAGGCTCGTCATCCAGTAAGTTCATCCTCAAGGCTTATTGCCCTCTCCTAGCCCTTCTTCACATCCTGGGTGGTCTCGAAGCCCATGGTGTAGCCTCAAGGTGGTAGATACTAGAGATAAAGAAGACTCTTGGCTGACCTTGGAGACCAATGGCTCTTGGTCTTTCAGGTATCAGACTCAGACCAAACACAGGACCCCTGTTGTATTGGTTCTCAGAGTGTTTAAGACATTTCCTGAAAAACTTGGAGCCAGCAAGACGTCTCCAGCATCTTTAAACTCACCAACTCAGTTCCTCCCCACAGCACTTCAGGCTTTGGCTTAGCACCCAGAGCCCTTCTTGAGTGGGCCGCCTATGCTTCTCTGGCCTCTGCTCCTCTGGCCTCTGCTCCCTCACCTGCCCCTTGAAAACAAATCGTTCACAGTTCCCACACTCACCCTACTGTTCAAGCCTCCTTGCTTCTGCCTCCTGGCCCACCTCCCTGCTGTGTTGCCTGCTCTCATCACAGCAAGCCACGGCCTCCTTCATCAGCCTAGGGGAGCAACTTTCAAAAGCTGGCCCCAGGGTCTTTCTGGGGCACCGTCCCTGAGCCTTTGGGTCTGATCACGGATGCCTGTGCTTCACCTGTCCCTGCTGTGCCAGTCTTTAGCCATAAAGCAGTGATCAGAGCACTCCATGCCTGCATTCAAGCCCTTTAGTGGCTCTCCTTTGACCCCGAGAGAGTTCAGATCTTAGGACAACATGCAAGGCTCACTCTGACCCGAGACAAGTCCCTCTTATGACTTACCCCCTGCCCAGGCGGCCCTTACCCACCTGCTGTTTTTCTCTGCTTGGAATGTCTTTTTCTTTTTATTTGTTTTTAAAAATTAGGGCTTGGGAGCTGTGGAGGAGAATGCCCTCCTCAAAAAGCCTCTTGAAAGTCTAGCAAAACCATCATCTTCTTAAGTGAAGCCTTCCCAGACATCCATTTCCTGGAATCTCTCTGACACTTCTATGATTCTAGGACAGCCTTGCCAACTAAAAAAACAACAACAAAACTCATAACCTGAAAGTTGAGAATTGTGTTTATTCGGTGGGGATTTTTAGGACTTCAAGCCCAGGAGGCAGCATCTCAGGTAGCCCTTGAGAAACTGCTCTGGGGGTGGGGGTGGGAGTGAGGGTGTGGAGGGGGCATGGGAAGTAGGGGAGGTGGGGGGAGGGGGTGGGGAAGGGAGTCAGGTTATATAGAAGTTTGTAACAAAGGAGGCAGATAGTCTGAACACTGAAGATTATTGTTAATTAAGCAAAATCAGCTATCTCAAATTAAGGAATTTAGGGCTCTTTTATGTATTGGAAGATGCAAGAGTCAGGGCTCACTGAACTCATTCCTTTCATATGCATCTCTGCTATCTGGGGCCTGTATCCTATTTTTTTTAAAAATTTTGTTGCATCCTTAGTTACTGTAGGGAGTGGTGGGAGCTGACAGCTGCTGGATTGCAAGCACTGTTCTCCCTTTTGGGGGCCCTCGGGGTTCAGATATTCACATTTGGAGGGTAGAATCTCAAACCGATGGCTGTGACATCCTTGTTTATAGATGTGGCAGGAGATATTCCTTTTCACACCCTCTTCTTACCTTGACTACTTCATGTAAGACATGACACTGTCACTTACTTCTTCACAGCTCTTTTCTTTCACTAAACCACTCTCTTCAAGATTGGGAGCCATATTATTTGATACAATGGGACAGAACAGAACATGGCAGAGTGCAACCCAGCCTGTAGAGTTGGAATGTTGGAGGAGAAACTGGTTCATTCATTGTATGACCTGGGGGAGTTATTAAGCCTCTCCAAAGGTCTAGGTCTCTCCTCTGTAAATGAGGACAACCATGCACTCTTCATAGAGCATGGAATGAAAAAGTATTTGGCACAACATTGATGTCTCATGAATATTAAACTGTAATTATTATCTGATTCCAGGTACTCAGCATGGTCAATAACTATTTATTGACTTTTTGAAAAGAATGGAAGGGTCACAATTCAAAGCCAGGATTCCAAGCCTACTTTTCTAATACTGTATTTTATTTGATATGAAGGGCATTTCAGAATTCCAGGAGAGGGAATCAAGTGTTGAGTCATTAATCCAGATAGTATTCACTTAAAGCCAGGTTGGCTGATGCTATTTCCAAATCAGTCCGGTTGTTTCTTGTGACTGTGGAGGCCTGGCGCATCCCTCAGCAGGCCATTCCTCACCCTCTGCTGCCTCCCTGTGGCTATGTCAAGTCAGGCTATATAAACTTTTTCCTTGGAATGCCTGTTCAGTCGCTGTCATGTCTGACTCTTTGCAACCTCATGGACTGTAGCACACCAGGCTCCTCTGTCCTCCACTATCTCCTAGAGTTCTCTCAGTTTCATGACCACTGAGTCAGTGATGCTACCTAACCATTGTATCCTCTACCATCGCTTTCTTCTGTTGTCTTCAATCTTTCCCAGGATCAGGGTCTTTTCCAAAGAGTTGGTTCTTCGCATCAGATGGCCAAAATATTGGAGCTTCAGCATTAGTAATAGTCCTTCCAATGAATATTCAGGGTTGATTTCCTTTAGGATTGACTGGTTTGATCTCCTTGCTGTCCAAGGGACTCTCAAGAGTCTTCTCCAGCACCACAATTCGAAAGCATCAGTTCTTTGGCCCTCAGCCTCCTTTACAGTCCAACTCCTACATCCACAGATGACTTACTGGAAAAACCATAGTTTCAACTATATGGTCCTTTGTCGCCAAAGTGATGTCTCTACTTTTTAATACCCTGTCTAGGTTTGTCATAGCTTTTCTTCCAAGAAGCAAGCATTTTTTTCACGGCGCAGTCACCATCCTCAGTGATTTTGGAGCCCAAGAAAATAAAATCTGCCACTGCTTCCACTTTTTCTTCTTCCATTTGCCATGAAGCGATGGGACCAGATGTCAGGATCTTAGTTTTTTGAATGTTGAGTTTCAAGCCAACTTTTTCACTCTCCTCTTTCACCCTCATCAAAAGACTCCCTAGTTCTTCACTTCCTGCCATTAGAGTCGTATCATCTGTGTATCGGAGGTTGTTGATATTTCTCCCAGCAATCTTGATTCCAGCTTGTGATTCATCCAGCCTGGCATTTTTCATGATGTACTCTGCATATAAGTTAAATAAGCAGGGTGACAATATATAGCTTTGTTGTACTCCTTTTCTAATTTTGAGCCACTCAGTTGTTCCATGACCAGTTCTAACTTTTGCTTCTTGACCTGCATTCAGGTTTCTCAGAAGACAGGTAAGATGGTCTGGTATTCCCATTTCTTTAAGAATTTTCTACAGTTTCTTGTGCTCCACACAATCAAAGGCTTTAACATTGTCCAAAGGGCAGAAGTAGATATTTTTCTGGAACTCTCTAGCTTTCTCCTTAATCTAATGAATATTGGCAGTTTGATCTCTGGATCCTCGGCCTTTTCTAAACCCAGTTTGAACATGTGGAAGTTCTTGATTCATGTACTGCTGAAGCCTAGCTTGAAAGATTTTGAGCATAACCTTGCTAGTGTGTGAAATAAGTGCAGTCGTGTAGTAGTTTGAACACTCTTTGTATTGCCCTTCTTTGGGACTGACTTTTTCCAGTCCTGTGGCCACTGCTGAGTTTTCCAAATTTTTGGCATATTGAGTGCAGCACTTTCACAGCATCATCTTTTAGGATTTGAAATAGCTCAGCTGGAATTCTGTCAGCTCCACTATCTTTGTTTATAGTAATGCTTCTTAAGGCACACTTAACATTATACTCTAGGATGTCTGGCTCTAGGTGGGTGACCACACCATTGTGGTTATCTGAAGAAATCTCTAATCTTTCCAACACTATTGTTTTCCTCTATTTCTTTGCACTATTCATTTAAAAAGGCCTTCTTATCTCTCCTTGCTATTCTCTGGAACTCTTTATTCAGTTGGGTATATCTTTTCCTTTCTCCCTTGCTTTTTGCTTCTCTTATCTCCTCAGCTATTTGTAAGGCCTCCTCAGACAACCATTTGGCCTTCTTGCATTTCTTTTCCTTTTGGGATAGTTTTGGTCACTGCCTCCTATACAATGTTATAAACCTCCATGCATAGTTCTTCAGACACTGTCTAGCAGATCTAATCCTGTTTGTTACTTCCACTGTATAATCATAAGAGGTTTAATTTGGGTCATACCTGAATGGCCTAGCAGTTTCCCCTACTTTCTTCAATTTAAGCCTGAATTTTGCAATAAGGAGCTGATGATCTAAGCCACACTCAGCTCCAGGTCTTGTTTTTGCTAACTCTACAGAGCTTTTCCATCTTTGGCTGCAAAGAACATAATCAATCTGATTTTGGTATTGATCATCAGTTGATGAGCATGTGTAGAGTCATCTCTCATGCTGTTGGAAGAGGGTTTTTGCTATGACCAGTGTGTTCTCTTGGCAAAACTCTCTCAGTATTTTCCCTGCTTCATTTTGTATTCCAAGGCCAAATTAGCCAGTTATTCTGGATATCTCTTGACTTCCTGCTTTTGCATTTTGATCCTCTATGATGAAAAGGTGGAGAAGGCAATGGCAACCCACTCCAGTACTCTTGCCTGGAAAAATCCCATGGACGGAGGAGCCTGGTAGGCTGCAGTCCATGGGGTCACTAAAAGTCAGACACGACTGAGCAACTTCACTTTCTTTCACTTTCATGCATTGGAGAAGGAAATGGCAACCCACTCCAGTGTTCTTCCCTGGAGAATCCCAGGGACAGGAGAGCCTGGTGGGTTGCTGTCTATGGGGTCGCACAGAGTCGGACACGATTGAAGCGACTTAGCACCAGCAGCATGATGAAAAGGACATCTTTTTTTTAAAATGTTAGTTCTAGAAGGTGTCATAGGTCTTCATAAAACTGGTCAACTTCAGCTTCTTCAGCATCAGTGGTTGGGGCAAAAACTTGGACGACTGTTATATTGAATGGTTTGCCTTGGAAATGAATGAAAATCATACTGTCATTTTTGAGACTGTGCCTAAGTACTGCATTTCAGACTCTTTTGTTGATGATGAAGGCTACTTCATTTCTTCTAAGGGACTGCCTAATTTTCCTCTTATTTAAGTTTGACTCTTTCCTTTGGAATTATATCCAAGAGATATAACCTTTAGTTTTTGTTTATTAATGCAGTTTAATAATGTTGTGAAACATTAATTGAATTGAAAATTATTAGCATAATTGTTAAGATAGCTCAGTAGGTACAGGGGTTACAGTAAGAATTCTTTCATCAACAGGGCTGAACTTAACTTTAAAAAGTGAAGCTCTTGGTGTGGATGTGGAGAAAAGGGAACCCTTGGTCTCAGTTCATGAGATTGTAAATTGTAAATTTCTCAAGACAGAAAACAGTATGGAGCCTCTTCAGAAAATTAAAAATGGAACTGTCATATGAGCTACTAATTCCCCTTCTTTTCTTTTATTGTAGCTATATGGGATAATGGGTGTTAACTAAACCTATTGTGATAATTACTTCATAGTATATGTGAACCAATACATCGTGCTATATGACTTTAATTTCCAGAATGACTTATGTCAGCTATTTCTCAGTAAAACTAGAGGGAATTCCCTGGCAGGTAGGACTTGGCGCTTTCACTGCCGGGGCCTGGGTTTGATTCCTGGGCCACGTGGCATGGACCAAAAAAATCAAAATAAAAAAGTAAAATAAAACTAGAAAAAAAATTTTAATGGACGCTCTTAGGTAACAAGAACAAGGTGTTCAGGGCATATTAAGTGCTGATCACAAGGTAATTCACTGTTACCGAACCTTTTAAATTGGCTCAGCTGTTCAAATTGCTTTCTGAGGAGAAGAAAGATTTAAAACTTAAATAATTGAGGAATGATCCTAAGGGTAAGGAATGTAATGTAGTTAGGTGCTAGATAATGGAGTTTCAGTTTTCATTATTTAGAAAATATCTCTCTTGACTCATACTCCCTATTCTGCTGTTTTCAACCTTCCTCATTCTACTTATTATTCTCTGTAGGATTTCCCCATAAAGCGTTTTATTTATAATTTACTTATTTTGTTTATTTTCTGGCTTCTCCCACAAGAGTGAGGGTAGGCATCTTTCTCTATGCTGTTCGTTGAGGTAGCTCAAATCTCTAGAAGAACTGAATTCACTTAATCACTTTGTGCCTCGTTTTCTCCATCTGTACAATGGGGTCAAAATAGCATCTATCTCAGGACTTAAGTGACTGAACAACAACAAAAATGTGTATTTTTTATTGGCTCAGAATAGTTCCTACAGCATACTAAAGAGCTACATAAATGCTTGCTACTACCATCATTATTATTAGTTCAGATAGCAAAAGCAGCGTGTGCAGAGACAAGGAGGTGGGAAGCAGTATGATGTGATGGGGGACTGGATGGTAGTAGTGATGATGCCCATAAGGAACTGGGATGGTCAGGGTCATGATATCATGACCTAAAATCATGTTACATATTGCATTTCTCGATGATTAATGGTCTATTTCTCCCTACTAAGATGCAAGCTCCAGGAAGACCCCCACGAGGCATTTGTGTGATTAATCACTGTATCCCAACATCATTTAACCACCTGCCTGAGGTCACCCAGCAGAACAGCCACAGCTCTGGACTGCCAGCCTGGTGCCGTTTCCAGAGTGCCCAGGCGGGTGAGGGAGCTTGGGCTTTGCGCTCACCTAGCTTTCCTGAGCCTCGGTTTCATCATCAGCAGGATTGTTAAGGGTTGACTGGGTGCATATCTCTTGTGAAGCAATGAACAAACTGCCGGGCACCCAGTCAGTGCTCAATAAATGTGTATTTACCGTTCATTTCCCTTGAGAAGATAAGGGATTTGGAACAACGTGGTCGGGATGGAACTGGATGCTGTGACCTGAACTGCCGCAGGCCTGGGGGCAGGATGCAGGCGGCCTCCCTGCCCCCTCCCGGCCCCGGGCTCCTTGGTCCATGGGATTCTCCAGGCAAGGATACTGGGGTGAGTGGCCATTTCTTCCTCCAGGGGATCTTCCCGACCCAGCGATCGAACCCAGGGCTCCTGCATTGCAGGCGGATTCTTTACTGTTTGAGCCCCTGGGGAAGCCCAAAGATGCTACTAGCTCAGGCCACCGCTGCCCAGTGTGGGCGTGGCCAGCTCAGGCCTTCGCGGTCGAGTGTGGGCGTGGCCAACGTTCCCGCCTCTTCCTGCCACTCTCCGGGTTCCGCCCCGCGGGCTCGGTCCCCAGGAGGGCCTGCTTTCTTGCTAGGTTAGATGCCGCCAGAGGAATGACTGAGGAGAAGGCATCTGCGTTTAGAAGGTAGGACACGCAGAGGGAGGAGAGCTGGGAAAGCCTGAGAAGGTGTTTTCTTTGAAGGATTCCTCGGGCTTTGGGGGACTGGAGGTGAAGTGGGTGTGGAACCTGGGGAGAGGAAGGAGCACACGGAGCCAGCCGGCCAGTCCCAGGGGATCCTTTGCTCCTGAGTCCTTCTGAGATTTCCAGGGTTCTGTCATAATCCACACATTATTTCTTCAAGGCATCTCTGTTTATCAGGCTCCTCTGGTCCTGTGGGGAAAATGAAACTGAAAGCAAGCCTCTCCTTTTGCAGGGCTTTTGTTGAGCTCTTTTTATTTTCCACTCTGATGTTTTACTCGGGTTTCTTTTATTATTGTTGTTATTATTATTCCCTGGAGCAGGAAATGGCAACCCAGTACTCTTGCCTGGAAAGTTCCACGGACAGAGAAGCCTGGTGGGCTACAGGCCGTGGAGTCTTACTACTATCTTTTTTTTTTTTTTTTTTGCATTTCCTCATAAGTTAGTCCAAGGTGTGGTGTTCTTAAATGATTGTATTACTTCGAAGCTAGCAGCTGGAGGAAGTGCCTGGAATAAATAAGGAGGCAGAGAGGAAAAGAAGTTTGAAGAAACCCTGAATCCTCCAGGTTTCTTTGAGCTTCTTTCTCTCCTTGATCTTTTCCAGCCCACCTCACACTCATTGTCACTAAAGTTGTTTACATAAACATTTGATCCAAAGAGTTCACTGCTGGGTGACTGTGCTTTCGCTGCACATTTGGTTAGCTCTCTGAGGGTAGAGGCTTTGAGATTGTCAGGCAGGTGGGACTGCTGAAAAATAGTTGCTTTGTGATTTTTGTAGCAGAAGCAGTTATAAACATTCAGGTAAGTTTGCTGCCCTCTGCCCTCTGAATTGCATCTAAATGGCTCAGATCTGATGGAGGGCAGTTGGACTAAATTGACATCTCCTAGGTTCCCTATTTGTGTAGCATGTAAAGCACTGGGTGGGAAGAATGGGATGTGTTAAGGTTTTTTTTTTCTTTTCATAAAGTGATGTAATTAGCTCTACCGTTTACTGAAGGCCTAATATTTCCCCCCCCTCCTTCCTTCAGTGCACTTTATATGGGGGGCTGTATTTATTGTTGTCCCCATTTGAGGGAACAGAAAATTCAGACTCAATAATCTAAGGTTACACAATTAGGAAGAGTCTAGAGTTACACAACGAGGGGCCAAACTTAGATCTTGCAGAGGTGGGAGTTCAAGTTGTTTCCCCTACTCCAGGAGTCCCCAGCCTCTGGGATCTAATGCCAGATGACTTGAGTTGGAGCTGATGTAATAATAATAAAAATAAAGTGCACAATAAATGTAATGCTCTTGAATCATCTCCAAACCCACCCCTTCCCCACCCCCAGTCCATGGAAAAATTGTCTTCCACGAAACCGGTCCCTGGTGCCAAAAAGGTTGTGGACTGCTGCTTACTCTACACTACTTTGAATAGGAGTGCACACTTTTGCACTTGCAAAGAGCCAGGAATGGACTGAGCATGCTCAACCAGAAATGCAGACTGTCAAAAAACACGTATCTTCTTATTAAATAAGGATTCTGATTTTTTAAAGAGGTCATTTATTTCTAGTAAGAGTGTGTTTATATGGCATTGGAAAAAAATATATTAATATAGGTTGAGAATCCTAAAAACAATCATAGCCTTTGACTAGTCATTCAGTTCTTTGAAATTAATTGTAAGAAATCTATTATAATATTATAAGATCTCTCATAAGAAAACATAAAATAAGCTAAATTTGCTTCAACATTATTTAGAATTGTGAAAAAAATCTAATTTTGAAACTCTGGTTTAAAAGTTACTTTAAAAATCTGCTCAGTATTAGGGAACTGAAACACCTCTCTAATGGTCTATTGCAGATATTAAAATATTTTAAAATACTTTGTAATAACACAGGACATTATTTATAGTAAGGTATTAAATGAAAGGAAGCTGAATACAAAGTTACAGATCATGAGCCCAACTATTTTTAAAAATAATTTATAGACTATACTAAAATATTAACTACTCCTGTTTCTAAGCAGAGGGAGAATAGAGTAATAGGTTTTTTGTTTAAAATTTACATATATTTATGTTGTTGTTGCTGTTCAGTTGCTAAGTTGTGGCTGACTCTTTGTGACACCCTGGAATGCACACCATGCTCCTCTGTCCTTCTCTGTCTCCCGGAGCTTGCTCAAATTCACGTCCATTGAGTTGGTGATGCTGTCTAACCATCTCATCCTCTGTTGCCCCCTTCTCCTCCTGCCCTCATTCTTTTCCAACATCAGAGTCTTTTCCAGTGAGTCAGCTTTTCACATCAGGTTGCCAAAGTATTGGAGCTTCAGCTTCAGCATCATTGCTTCCAATGAATATTCAGGCTTGAACCCCATGGGCAGTATGAAAAGATATATATTTATAATATTCTCTAATAAAAAATTCTATGATAGATGTATTTTGAAAACATTGCTAGTGAAATTAATTTCTCTAATTCAAATGTTTTCTCACTCTGGTAACACTACAAATTACCTCTCTCATCTCCAGGTGAAAAGTCAGAAGACCCCAAGAGTATTGGTGCCTTCTCACACTGATGGCCTGTAGCCAGACAATTCCTATTTCCCCTGACAGGAGTTTCTAACAGTTCCATGTCTCTTTGATCAAATCCCAAGGAGATAAGTTTTCATTTTCTCAAAGAGAAGGCAAGAAAGTTGTAGCCAGTGGTATATACCATCATGGAGAGTGAGAGCCATAACAACCCTCAGGAAAGACCCACACCCTCTAGTAATGGAAGGGCTTCAAGGGAAGACAATCATTTGTTGATTAAAGCTGTGAAAGATGAAAAGATTGAGTTGGTCCAGCAATTGCTAGAAAGAGGGGCTGATGTCAATTTCCAGGAAGAATGGGGCTGGTCACCTCTGCATAATGCAGTACAAGTTGGCAGGGAGGACATCGTGGATCTTCTGCTTAGTCATGGTGCTGACCCTTGTCTGCGGAAGAAGAATGGGGCCACTCCCTTCATCATTGCTGGGATTGTCGGAGACGTGAAGTTGCTCAAACTATTACTTCCCAAAGTAGCAGATGTCAATGAGTGCGATGTTAATGGCTTCACAGCTTTCATGGAAGCTGCTGTGTATGGCCAAGTCGAAGCCTTAAGGTTCCTGTATAACAGCGGAGCAGAGGTGAATTTGCACAGAAAGACCGTGGAGGATCAAGAGAGGATCAGGAAAGGAGGGGCCACTGCCCTCATGGATGCCGCTGAAGGAGGGCATGTAGAGGTCGTGGAGATCCTCCTTCACGAGATGGGGGCGGATGTCAATGCCCGGGACAATAGGGGCAGAAATGCTTTGGTCTGTGCTCTTCTGAACTCCGATGTTGAGAAGGTGAAAGCCGTTACTCGCCTTCTGCTGGACTGTAAGGTTGATGTCAACGTGAGGGGGGAAGGAAGGAAGACGCCACTGATCTTGGCAGTGGAAAAGAAGAACCTGGATCTGGTGCAGATGCTTCTGGAACAAACAGCTATAGAGATTAATGACACAGACAGTGAGGGTAAAACAGCACTGCTGCTTGCTGTCGAACTCAGACTGAAGGAAATTGCCCGGTTGCTGTGTCTCAAAGGAGCCAGCACAAAATGCGGGGACCTTGTCACAATCGCGAAGCGCAATTATGACTCTGACCTTGCAAAGTTTCTTCGCCAGCATGGAGCTGTAGAAGACGTTCGCCCTCCCGATAAAGCCTGGAAGCCTCAGAGCTCACGTTGGGGGGAGGCCCTGAAACGTCTCCGCAGGATATCCCGCCCTATGATAGGCAAACTCAAGATCTTTCTTGATAAAGAATATAAAATCGCTGACACTTCTGAAGGGGGTGTCTACCTGGGGTTCTATGAGGAGCAAGAGGTAGCCGTGAAGCGGTTCTCTGAAGGCAGCACACGGGGACGAAATGAAGTCTCCTGTTTGCGGAGCAACCGAGCCAGCAGTCACGTGGTGACATTCTATGGCAGTGAGAGGGACGGGGGCTGTCTGTATGTGTGCCTCGCCCTATGTGAGCACACGCTGGAGAAGCACTTGGCCGACCGCAGAGGAGAGGCCATGCAAAACAAGGAAGATGAATTTGCCCGAAACATCCTCTCATCTCTGTTTAAGGCTGTTGAGGAACTGCACCTGTCTGGATACACTCATCAGGATCTGCAACCACAGAACATCTTAATAGGTGAGTCCCCCGTCTTCTCTTAGAAATGTGGGCTCTTTATTTATCAGAGGAACGGATTTTCATGGCAGAATAGGAAAGAACTAGAGTCGGTGTGGATTGTTCAATTTGAGGATGCATGTAGGAAATCCGTAGTTACAGTGCAGCTCCTCCTGCTACCAGGTAGAACCTGTATTATTCCATGTAGAGGTGAGGGAAGCTCATGGAATACCAGGCTAACCTTATGCTGCCCTTGGCAAATACAAATATGAATGTAGGTTTTGGATGGAGCCAACTCCAAGAAGTTTGAATTCTTAGAGTAGTCTGTGAGTAAGAGACTCTAGAAAGTGTGTCCCTTCAGACAAGGTGGCAGTTAACGGTGAATGATGCGTGTGTGCTCAGTTACCGTGAAACTTAACGGCAAAACTGAGTCAAACTTGGGATCCAGGATAAGATGTGAGACAAGTGAAACACACTGCGAGCAGGCTGAGCAAATCAGCGTGAACTCTTGTAAACCAAAACCATACGCTAAAGCAACATTCAAGGAAACAGGCAGAGCTGAGTGTAAAGTCCCAGGGAGCAAGGCAGTGCAGTAGTAAGAGCCTCAGCTTGGACTTCCCTGGTGGTCCAGTGGTTGAGAATTGGCAGCGGATGCCTGCCAATGCAGGGGGCACAGATTTGATCCCTGGTCCAGGAAGATTCCACATGTCGCCAGGCAACTAAGCCCATGTGCCACAACTACTGAAGCCCTTACTCTAGAGCCCGTACTCCACAGCAGGAGAAGTCACCGAAATGAGAAGCCCATGAAGCAAAACTAGAGAGTAACTGCTGCTGTCCACAGCTAGAGAAAGCCCTCTTGCAGCAATGAAGACCCAGTGCAGCCAAACATAACTAATAATTTAGAAAGATCCTCAGCTTCAGCCAGGTTTAGGGAACCTTGCAACCTAGTCCCACCACTTTGTAGTTTTGTAACCTCAAGGAAGTTGCTTAATTCTGTGAGTGTTGGTTTCCTCACTTGGGACTGATAATACCTCCTTCAAAAGGTTGTTACACAGTCTTAAGTGCTCTGTGTCATATGGACAAGTCACCTGTACATTGTACGTGCCCAACAAAGGCCAGGTACTTGTCTAGAGGGCTAAAGCAGATGTGGATACCTAACCTACAGGTATGCACTGAGGTTAAACACGGTGTGAGGGACCAGGGCAAAAAGAAGGTGTGGGCATTTAGAGGCAGAGAGCAGTATATAAGGTGCTGGAAGAGAGACGCAGGTACACATAAGATCTGGCTTTAGTTTGAGGACAGGTACTCATGGCACTCCCTCCTGGTTTTAAGCACCGTTGCTGGGGAGACGGACAAGGGCCAGAAGTGTGAACAACTCTACCTGGTGAGAAAGAGTCTTAGGTTCATTCAGGGGTGGGAACCTTCCCAATTCTACCTGCCGATCTTGATGCGAAAGGGTCACACATCACATTCTAAAGAAAAATAATTTCGGAATACCTATTCTTCGAAATTTCTAGCACCGCTTCTTCCATTCCTAAGCTTGAACAATAAAGAATTGATTATATCTATGCATCAAGGTGGTGAACCTAGCACATACTGCAGACTCTTCCCTGTATTAAATTCTTCAAATGATGGGAAAACATTTTTAAGTGAATTTGTAATTAAAATCAGCATTAAAAAAAGAATTCTTAGAGGACAAAATCCTTGAGGAATCATGGAGAGACTGAACATAGATAGGATGGGATTGAAGAATGGCACAGGAGCCCAGGACAAATGCAGAATGCCACAGAAAAACATTACTCATGAAAGTGGGAAGAGTACAGAAGAGCACCACTCAAAAGCGATGGAAGCCAGAGACAGGAGAGAACCAAGGACTGGAGAGCAGGCAGACTGCCACCTCAGTAGAAATTCGGAAGATCAAACCCTGGACTTGCCCTCTCCCCTAGGGACCAAGCATCTATGACAGGCCTTTCTGTCTGCAGACAGGGGGACTGCTTGAGACATTGAGTCACTGTTGATTTTAAGAGAAAGACTCAAATGTGTTCCTTTATATGGCTGAGAAATATTCCATTATATATATGTACCACAACTTCTTTATCTGTTCATCTGTTGGTGGACATTAGGTTGCTTCCATGTCCAAGCTATTGTAAATAGTGCTGTGATGAACTTTGGGGTGCATGTGTCTTTTTCAGTTATGGCTTCCTCACGGTATGTGTCCAGTAGTGGGATTACTGGGTTATATGGTAGTTTTATTCCTAGTTTTTAAAGGAATCTCCATACTGTTCTCCATTGTGACTGTATCAATTTACATTCCCACCAACAGTGCAAGAGGATTCCCTTTCCTCCACACGCTCTTCAGCATTTATTGTTTGAAGTGGAGGCGGGGGGTGGCAAGGAGAGGGTGGGACGAATGGAGAGAGTAGCACATAACATTACCGTGAATAAAAGAGCGAGCTAACGGGAAGTTGCTGTATAACAGAGGGAGCTCAGCACAGTGCTCTGTGACAAGCCAGAGGGGTGGATGGGTAAGATTCAAGAGCAAGGGATATAGCTATACTTATGACTGATTCATGTTGTTTTATGGCAGAAGCCAAACAATAGTGTAAAGCAATTATCTTCCAATTAAAAATAAATTTAAAAAAACTCAAAAGAATTCAGGAAAAAAAAGAGAGAGAGAGAAACAAAGAGCTGTTATCACACAGGATGTCTGCCAAAGCAACTATTAAGTGGCATGGCCTACTTACCCCAGAGCTTCACTGAAAAAATTGCAAAGCAGAAGCTCTTTGACAGTGCTCTCATCCCTCCTCTGTGTTGGGTGGCATTAACAGAAGCGATGCACAGGATGTCAGGGAGTCTCAACTGTAATGTAAAACATACATCAAAAATCACCTAAGATGTTTAGAGTTGCTGGTAGACTTCCCTGGTGGTTCAGTGGCTGGGACTCCCTGCTTCCACTGCAGGGGGCTGGGGGTTCATTCCTGGTTGGGGAACTAAAATCCCACACACCACACAATGTGGCAAAAAAAAAAGAAAGTTATAAGAGTTGCTGATACTGAAAGGTTGTTGCTGAACCACGAAAGACGCCAGGATTCTTGGCCTCCGGAGGAGAAGAATTCAATCCGGGGCCAGTGACGAGGCTGGATCACTTAGAGCTTTTGTGTAATAAAGCTTTATTAAAGTATAAGAGATAGAGAAAGCTTCTGACATAGACATCAAAAGGGGGCAGAAGGAGTGCCCCCCCACTAGTCTTTAGCCAGATGTTATATAGCTACTAGCATTCTGCTAATTAGAGAAAGGAGATGTCTCAAAACTCAGAGACTGGCACCAGGCCCCTCACCCACAACATGCATTTTCAGATAACATTGGCTCCAGGTGAGTCATCCCGGGTCATAAAACAATTGACATGAATCCTGAAGAAAGGCAGGTTTCCAAGTAAATATAGAGTTTCATTAAATGAGTAAAACATACTGGTTTGTCAAGTGGGTTCTGAGTCTTAGGCGAACTGACTTGAAGACAGAGTCTAGGGTAAATACATAGTTCATTAACATAGCTTAAGGCAAATATTTCCATAAGAAAAATGCATTGGTTAGCTCAAGGTTTGAGAAAAGTTAAGTTCAGAAATGCTGGGCTGGATGAAGCACAGCTGGAATCAAGATTGCCAGGAGATATATCAATAATCTCAGATATGCAGATGACACCACCCTTATGGCAGAAAGCAAAGAACTGAAGAACCTCTGGATGAAAGTGAAAGAGGAGAGTGAGAAAGTTGGCTTAAAACTCAACATTCAGAAAACTAAGATCATGGCTTCTGGGCCCATCACTTCATAGCAAATAGATGGGAAAACAGTGGAAACAGTGGCAGACTTTATTTTTTGGGCTCCAAAATCACTGCAGATGGTGACTGCGGCCATGGAAGAAAAGTTATGACCAACCTAGACAGCATATTAAAAAGCAGAGACATTACTTTGCCAACAAAGATCCGTCTAGTCAAGGCTATGGTTTTTCCAGTAGTCATGTATGGATGTGAGAGTTTAACTATAAAGAAAGCTGAGCGCCGAAGAATTGATGCTTTTGAACTGTGGTGTTGGAGAAGACTCTTAAGAGTCCCTTGGACTGCAGGGAGATCCAACCAGTCCATCCTAAAGGAAATCAGTCCTGAATATTCATTAGGACTGATGCTGAAGCTGAAACTCCAACACTTTGGCCACTTGATGCAAAGAACTGACTCATTTGAAAAGACCCTGATGCTGGGAAAAATTGAAGGCAGGAGGAGAAGGGGACAACAGAGGATGAGATGGTTGGATGGCATCACTGACTCAGTGGATGTGGGTTTGGGTAGACTTCAGTAGTTGGTGATGGACAGGGAGGCCTGGCGTGCTGCAGTCCATGGGGTCGCAAAGAGTTGGACACGACTGAGCAACTAAACTGAACTGAACTGAACTGAAGTTCAGGTGGAGCTAGGTATCGTCATGGCAATACAGAATTGTAAGAGAAACCTCTTTTTAAATTTGTATAGAGAAGGGGAAAAAAATCTTAACACTTGTTTGTTTCCTTCTGCCACTTAAGAGAGATAAAAAATGTCTGACACTTGCAGCCTATTTCCTCCGTTTGGAAACCCCTGGCCCTCCTGCCTTCCTTCTCATGCCTCTCATGAAAGAGAGGCATGAAACAGGAGAATTTACACCCAAAGAAACATAACTATAACCAAGTGTATAAATTTCCCATGGCTGTTGAAAGAAATTGTCACAAACTCGGTGCCTTAAAACAATAGGAATTTAATTTCCCATGGTTCTGGAGGCCAGAAGTGTGAAACCAGTTCCACTGGCACCAAGTCAGGTGTCAGCAGGGCCAAAGCCCCTCTTGATGTTGTATACAGACACTAGGTGTAAGCTTTAAAATTTTAATAGCACTTTAACCATGTCTATTGAAACTAAAAATAAAAAGTTGGGCTCAGATGGTAAAGAAACTGCCTGTGATGCAGGAGAACCGGGTTCGATCCCTGGATCGGGAAGATTCCCTTGGAGAAGGAAATGGCACCCCACTCCACTATTCTTGCCTGGAAAACTCCATGGACAGAGTAGGCTTGATGGGCTACCATCCATGGGATCACAAAGAGTCACACTTGACTGAGTGACTAACACTTTCACTTTTCATGGGGAAAAAAAAATCAAATGTTAGAAGAGATGTGAAGTGTTCCGTTAAACACTTTCAAATTTCAGTAGCAGAAAACACAAAGTGGCTTAAATAAGTGAAGGGAATTATTGAAATAATTGAAAACAGTCTGTGATTTATGATGTATACCCTATTTGCTCCTTCAATCTCATTACAGGCTGTCCTGCCACCCCAGGCATTCTCCATGAATTCCTATCTGGAATTCTCTCTTCCCGTTCTTCCCAATTCCACTCACCTATCCAATTTCTACTCACCTTTTCTCTCTAGGCATCTCTTCCTTTTTTTTTTTTTTTTTTTTTTTTGCCTCACCCCAAGGCTTGTGGGATCTTAGTTCCCTGACCAGGGATTGAACCCATGCCCCTTACACTGGAAGCATGGGGTCCTAACCACCGGGTCTCCAGGAAATCCCCTAGGCATCTCTTCCTTGATGAAAACTTCTCCCCCTCTCTGCAGCCATGTAGCTCTTCTCATGGTACACTTTTAGAGCATCCTGAACTTTTGACCAGCATTTTCAAAACTGCAATTAATGTTTAGCCATGTATTTATTCCTTTACTATCGGCCTCCTTGCCCAGAGACTCTAAACTCTGTAGAGCCAGGACTGTGTTCTCCTTCCTCACCATCATTTTTTCTCTCACTAAACATTTGTTGAACAATTTGATGGGTTCATTTTTGTTAGACTCTGGATTTCCCTACAATGCTGAGGTCCAGATTCATAATGAAAGGGCTCTGAGTAACAGTTGTACTGGTTGGTATCTGCGGTTACTCAGCCTTCCTTCTCAGATTCCTTTGAGCCACGTCTTTGAGGACAAATCATCTTTGACTTTGTTCCCCACCTCTCTTATCCCTCTTTCTGAGGACTCAGTGGCTTCCTTCAAAGGAGGAAGATGCTGAAGGGGGGAGGGAGGCATCGACTCATTAGAAGCACGTGGTTGACTCGTGGTCACAGATGACAATGTCAGAGTGGGCAGTGGCGAGTGGGCTTGATTTGGTGGAATGCTATGCTAAGGTGGTCTTGGATTTGGACCCTTCAGCTCTAGGGTCCAGTTGTTCTTCAGCTATAGGACGTAACCTTAACTCCTGCCAGCAGCTTCTTTACAAATCTGTGCTCTTTGACCCCAAGAATTGCATGAAGGGGGAGCTGGCTATACTTATCCTCATACTTCCCCAACCCCTGGCTTGGGATGAATAAAATGTAAATCCTGCTCTTAGCAGATACCAGCAGGTCAAAGAACACAGTGCACATGACTGTTTTGAAAAGTAAATAAGGCAGATATGACTTCATCATTGTCTTCCTCAGTGATGATGGATTGTACATTGATTGAGTTACAGATTTATGTAAATTAATTATAACATGGGGATTGAGGATTTTCTTTTTTAAAGATATATTTACATATTTTTAATTGAAGGATAATTGCTTTACAGTATTGTGTTGGTTTCTGCCGAACGTCAACATGAATCAGCCACAGTATACATGTCCCCTCCCTCTTGAACCCCCCTTCCACCTCCCACCCCTCTAGGTTGTTACAGAGCCCCAGTGTGAGTTCCCTGAGCCATACAGCAAATTCCCATTGGCCATCTGTTTTACATATGGTAATGTAAGTTTCCATGTTACTCTCTCCATACATCCCCCCCAAGAATAAGCAATTTCAATGCCTCTCCACAAACTCTCCTTTAGATTCCAAGAATGCTGCTTGCCTGGCAGATTTTGATGAAAGCATCAAGGGGACTGGAGATCCACAGGAAATCAAGAGAGATCTAGAGGTAATTTCTAGAAACAGTTTACTTTTCCATCTCTCTACTTCCTTGTTCGTTCATTATCTTACTTCCTGTGGCCAATTAAAGGATGTTCCTATTTCGCCTAGGAAAGAAAGACGTTTCAAGGCATTTCCCTGGTATGCATGGCCCCCACTCCCTTGCAGACAACAGCATCTCTCTGGGTGGGTGTGGAGTTGGTCCTTGCTGTGGCTGTTTCTGCATCTCTTTGGATGTCTCTCTACCCTCACAGGCTAAATAGAAAATACATTGAGCATGCCACATTTCTTGAAGAATTACCTCCAGGAGATTTCTCCAGAATAATTCCACAATTCCTGTAGGAGGTATTTGATGCCTGAAGACAAAGTAAATGAGATTTCTTTTCCCACTCTATTCAAATGCATGTGCTAAACTCCTAGGAGGGCCAGGTACTAAGGCCCTCTGAAGCACATGGGAACGACGGGATTGATCCCTAGCTCAAAAGAGACTATAGTTGGCCCCACGGGTTAAGATCCTCAATAACTGTTTCCCCAGAGAGGTGACAAACCAGGAGACATATAACCTCTGTAGACCACAGCTCCTGGATAGACTGACCCGTTAGGGCAGCCCGCCCCCCCTGGAGCTCTCCAGGGTGCTGAATTTCCAACCTAATTGGTAAGAACTCTCCATCCACGCCTGGCCTTTCTGGCTCAGTGGCTCCAGACCTGAGCCCCTTCCCTGACTGGTGTCTTAGTGCAGAAGTTCCTGTGCTGGTCTCCTCCCTAGTCTTTCCTCCCTGCTGTGTCCTGACTCCTAGGGTGTTCACTGTGTTCTTCTGGACCTGGTCTGGCTCTTTAATCTCCTGCCTGACACAGGCCCAGCCCACAGTCCCTGTTCCTAGCCGGACTCTGAGCACCCCCTGCCCCTTGTTTAAAACCTCTCCCTTTCCCTGGTTTATCTAAAAATTCTATCTGTACTTTGAGGTCTAGCTCAAATTCCTCTTCCTCTAAGCAGTCTGCTCTGACAGCTCTGGCCTGGGATTATCTTTTGCTCCTTATAAAACTAAACTACACTTTCTTGAAGCGTTCTCCATGCCCAGGCTCATGCCCAACCTGTGGGCTCCTTGAGATTCTGCCCATTTTCCATTTGCTCATAGCCTGTGCCCACCCTCCAAAGTTCCCCAAATAGAGTACTAATTCATAAGCACTTTTGACTTGATTTATGGGTTTCCCTGGTGGCTTAGATGGTAAAGAATATGCCTACAATGCAGGAGACCCGGGTTTGATCCCTGGGTGGGGAAGATCCCCTGGAGAAGGGAATGGCAACCCACTCCAGTATTCTTTCCTGGAGAATCCCATGGACAGAGGAGCCTGGTGGGCTACAGTGCATGGGGTTGAAAAGAGTCAGACATGACTGAGTGACTTTCATTCACTCATGGCTTCTGTGCAGGCCCTGGGACTGCTGGTCCTGTATGTGGTAAACAAGGGAAACATTTCTTTTGAGATGCTGAAGGATCTAAGAACTGAAGAGTTGGTTGAGCGTTCTCCAGATAAGGAAACTCAGGACCTCATTCAGCATCTCTTAGTTCCTGGGGACAATGTGAAGGGCCATCTGAGTGGCCTGCTGGCTCATCCCTTCTTTTGGAGTTGGAAGAGGTAAGGAAAACAGTGTCTATTACAGGCCTCTAGGATGGAGATGGTGAGTGTATTAGTCAGGGCTCTTTATATTGGGTTGGCCAAAAAGTTCATTTGGATTTTTCCATAAGATGTTACTACAGAAGAACCCCAAAGAACTTTTCTTTCTTTTTTTTTTCCCCAAAGAACTTTTCAACCAACCCGATATATATATACAAAATAAGGAAATGCCTCATGCAATACTGGGTCTGAGAAGTTCTACCATCTGCCCTCTTCAAGCTGGTGACCCAGGAAATTCAGTTGTATAATTTAGTCTGAATTCAAAGGCATGGGAACCAGGAGAGCTGAAGATGCAGATTCCAGTAAAGGGCTGAAGGCCTGAGAACTTGGAGAACTGAGGGCAGGAGTAGAACCATGTCCCAGCCAAAGTGATCAGCAGGGAGGGCAAATTTCCCCTTTCATTCTGTTCAGGCCGCCCATAGATTGGATGATGCCCACTCACACTGGGAAGGGCTGTCTGCTTCACTGGTTCAAATGCTAATCTCCTCTGGAAACATCCCCACAGACACACCCAGAGTAATATTTAATCTGAGTGCTGTGTGCGTGGTTGGTGAAATTAACAGATGAAATTAACCATCATGGTGAGGTGGGCAGGAGTCAGGCTGGGAATCAGCAGACCCAGGCTTTTCTCTCAGCTTGGAATTTCCTGGGTGAGTGTCATCGGAGGAGTGACTTAACTTCTCTGGATCTGATTTTTTTCCATTGAAGAATAGAAAAATGATTCAGGCAAAAAGAGAGAGCAAGAGCTCTCCTATTGTGCAGATTGTTTAGAGACATGCTTTTACTACTCTTATCAAATACCAAAATCGAATAGTTTTCTCTCTCTGGGAAAAGTGGGAAGGGTGGAATGATCACGATCATTCTGTCATTCTCAGCCGCTACCGGACCCTCCGGGATGTGGGAAACGAATCTGACATCAAAGCACAAAATACTGATGGCAAGATCCTCCAGCTTCTGCAACCTGAAACATCTGAACTTCCCACAAGTTTTTCCCAGTGGACAAATGAGGTATGAACAACTTCTATGTTCTGGGAGTTATTCCAGGAATAAGAACCTGTTACGCTGGTTTTCCTAACTTTTTTATACTATGAGCCTGGTTCAACGAAGGAGTAAGAGGGGTTTTCCTTGCCCTCCTCCCATCCCAGACCCCCTCAGCTCTTCTGGATCTCTGCTCCAGGCCAGGTCCTCCTGAGATACTTATCTAGGCTCCTCTTTAGAATGGACTTGTCACAGCCCAAAAGCCTTTTCCTCTTCTGTGACTCTTTCTCTCAAGCCTTATTTTCTGACTGAGGTCTGACTAATAATTCTATTTCCATTGTGACAGGAGTAGCTGATTAAATGGAGTTTAGTCCAAGGGAGTTACTTCCACAGGGGGATTTCCATCCAGGGAGATTGACTGCCTCTGATGCCGGTGAACAGCCCAGCACTGAGCACCCACACACCCACACCTACTTTCTGGATGAGAAAACAGAAAGACAAAGAACAATCATCTTTCAAATTCCTTCTCTTCTAGAGAAGGTCTACCCAACTTGAACTCAATATAGTGGAACATGGGCTTCCCAGGTAGCACTAGTGGTAAAGAACCCACCTGCCAATGCAGGAGACACAAGGGACGTGGGTTTGATCCCCGGGTTGGGAAGATCCTCTGAAGGAAGGCACGGCAGCCTACTTCAATATTCTTGCCTGGAGAATCCCATGGACAGAGGAGCCTGGCAGGCTATAGTCCATGGGGTCGTACAGAGTCAGACATGGCTGAAGCAACTCAGTACACATGCACTTATAGTGGAGCACAATAATTAATCACTCATTCAGTCTAACTGGCACTATCAGAACTTTCACTATTATGAATTAGCAGACATCTGTCAAATACCAGTATGTGTTAGGACCGTGCAAGGTCATGGATATACAAAGCAGAGTATGGCATCCAAGTGGGGCTGAGAGACCTACAGAAGGGATGGCTGTGGGATACTTGCTGGGTACCCCTGAGATATAAGCAGAGCATTATGGGAAAATCCACAACTCTCAAGTCTTTGAGTGGGACCAACAGCTTCCGTATCTTAGGCCTGAGGTAGGACTCTGCTTCTCCCATACCTCCTCGTTTCTGGGTCTCATTTTGCTTTCCTTGCCTTGTCTGCCTCTAGACCACACATCACACTCATAATTGTTGGCTTGACATCTGTCTTTCCTGCTACCCAGTAAGTTCTGTAAGGAACTGATAGTACCACCTGGGCAGCCTTCTAGTCACCAGTTACTCTAAGGGGCCCGCTGGCTTCATGGTTGTTGCATCTTATTCTCTTACTCCAAACTATTTCTAAATATCTGAACTATCTACAAAGAGTGTGAGCACAAATAGATAGTCAGTGGGAATTTGCTGTATGATGCAGGGAGCTCAAACCAGGTGCTCCGTGACAACCTAGAGGGGTGGAGGTGGGAGGGAGGCTCACGAGGGAGGGGACATATGTATATACTTATGGCTGATTCATGTTGCTATATGGCAGAAACTAACACAATATTATAAAGCAATCATCCTCCAATTAAAAATTAAAAAAATAAATGAAAAAAAACAGTGAGAGCACAAAGAAGAAGGCATTACTAATACGAGAGCAGCTGCCCCGGGACACTTAGGGACAAGGAGAAATATGTAACCTTTGGAAACATAACTACAAACAAAACAAAGAACAACCACACTCACTATGGCAGTGGCTGCAAGGCCTGGTCTCAGTCAGGACAACCCTCTTTAAAGAGGAGATGTAATTAGGTATGAATTTGGAAAGGTGGCCACAAGGTTAGCAGTACTGTATAGTATAATGGGCAAATTTCCTCATGTAGTAGCCAATGATTTCCTAAACCATGTTTTACCACAGTTAATTTCTATGAAAACAGTTCTCTTGGAAAATAGATACACAAATTTAAAGTTATTTATAGTTCCACATCCAAATACAACCACAATTGGCACTATGGTGTACAGTGTTTACTTCCATTCTTTTCTATTAATTTGCTTTATTAATTAGTTGCAATTTTGGCATATATTCAAATTTGTATTCTGCCTTTTTGTATTAACATTCTATCAGGACTTATTTTGTGTTGTTACCACATTTTTGTGTAATTTTTCTTTAGATTGATAAATCTGTGATGAAAAAAATGAATGCGTTTTATGAGAAAAGGAAACAGAACAAAACGTATCAGAACAAAACGTATCAGAACACTGTAGGTGACCTGCTGAGGTTCATCCGGAATTTGGGAGAGCACATTGATGAACAAAAGAATACAAAGTAAGAACTGTTTTCGCTCTTATAGGTCATATATGAGATGAGAATAATTTAAAAATTCCGGTTCTAAGTTTACATCTGCTATTCGATGGAAAGAAGAAAACTTATTTTGATGAAGGGAAAGTCATTCCTCCCTTCTGTTTGGAAAGGCCCACCACAAGGGTCTTATAGTCAATGATGGACATTCCCATCAGGTTCTCATCTTCCTTTTCAGTTTTTGTTGAGCCTGCTTGAACAGAAGGCTAGCGACTCTTGTGAGAAGAAACACAGGGGACTGGGTGGCCGGGCAGAACGAATGTACATTATAAGTGTAGCCCCATGTTAATTCAGTTAGCTTTTGCTGCCAAAACCCTCAGTTGCAGACTCACCCAAAATTTGCAGTTTTCAGGGCTCTTTTGGATTTCAGCATTGTAGATAAGAGATTGTAGAATTGTACTATGTCCATTTTATAGATAATAAAACTGAGGTGCAAAAAAACTCAAGTTGATGAAAGTTACTGTTAGTTGAACAGTCAGGAGATTAATCTTGCTCTGTCAGATTCCAAAGTCTTTGTTTATTCTGCTATAGACACCAGGGGAGCAAAAAAAAAAAAAATCTCCAGGGCCATATACTTTAAAAGGGAGGATGCAGAGTTTGGGGTAGGCATATGAAAATATTTCTGTTTCATTTCAGGATGAAATCAAAAATTGGAGAACCTTCCCAGTATTTTCAGGAGAAGTTTCCTGACCTGGTCATGTATGTCTATAAGAAACTACAGAACACAGAATATGCAAAGCATTTTCCAAAAATCTCAGTCCGAACAAAGCCGACGTGTGATGGAATTGGTGGTGGCGAGCAGGCTGGCCAGCCCTAGTTAGTGCCTTTTGACCTCAGGGAGGTACAGTTTTGCTGTGTGAGTCACAACTCTCTGGGACTCTTGATTTTTTATTTTTATTTTCTGGCCATGCCATGCAGCACATGGGATCTTGTTTCCCCCACCAGGGACTGAACCTGGGCTCTCTGCCGTGGAAGTATGGAGTCCCAGCCATTGGACCGCCAGGGAATTCCCTGGGCCTTTTGACTAACCTCGTTGCTTGTGAGTGATGAATTGGGTAGCCGATGTGTCAGTTCCCGGTGCAGTGCTCAACATTCTCCACGTTTACAACAACAACAAAAAGTGTATGCTCAAACTACTTTGGTCCTTAGTGAAGCTTAGTGGCAGGAGCTGAGACGGCATCCTGCTAAGATGGCATCCTCTTGTCAACTGCACCAAAGGAGTGAGTTCCGAGACCTCTAGTGCTTTATTTTTACATCAATTATCTCATGTAATTCTTTCAACAATCTTGCAAGATAGGATTAATGTCCCCATTTAGGAACTGAAGAGCCTGACAGACTCAGTGAGTTTGAACAACTTGACCCAGATTACACAGCCTGCACAGAGTGCCGTATAAATGGATGTGGTGTTATTGTTAACTCACTCGGTCACCTTAGAACTTCATGACTAGCTCAGAGCTCTTCTGCATGAGACCCAAAAAGAATAGGTCAAAGGGACTCTAGGTGGCTACATTCATTCCATTCATTCATTCATTAATATTTGTTGAGCACTAAGTAATATGTCTAAGCAACAATTATATGAACTGTGCTCCTTCTAGAATCACTTGTGCTGGTTTCCTATGACCCAAGGCAGTATTTTTGAACTGTTGACAATCTTGCCCTTCAGAGGCCATTTGGCAGTTAAAATGGCTGTCCAAGCAGAGGGTAGGGGGTGGTACTGGCGTTCTAGTAGATAGAGGTCAGGGATGCTGCTGAATGCTCTATGATATGCGCAGGACAGCACCCCCCAAACAGAATTATCTAGCCTAAAGTATCAGTGGCTCCGAGGATGAGAAACTCTGCCTTAAGAGGCTGTGACACCTCTGAACTGGCTGGGAGCCCAGGACTGTGGAGAGTGTGGCCCACCTCACAAAGGAGTGACCAGAGTCTGATGTCTTGCTTTAGGATCTGTAGTGAGACAGCGCCCAGGTCGCCTCCTCAGGAAGTCCTCTGAAGCCCCTCACTTTCCACACTGCCATCTGAGTGTCCTGTCTGCTCCCCAGCACCACAGCCACCCCAGAGCATGCTTCTCTCCACCCAGAGCATGGCTCTTCCTCCCTGGAAGCTGAGCTCCTTAGGGCCTATGATATATTGATGTGTGTCATTAGAGTCTAGCAAAATGTCTGCCATTGTCTGGCAATGATCAATAATTATTCATTGAAAAATGAACAATCCATCTTCATAGATGAGTAATATTTGTAGGCGACATTTTGATGGTGTTTTATAATTTATAAATTACACCTGCATATTTTATCTTTTAGTTTTGTAAATAATCCTGTAAGGTAAGCGTTATGATCCTCATTTCGCAGATGAGGAAACTAAGGTTAGAGATGCGTTGATTTACTCTAATGCATAGGAAGTGTCACTGTCTCGATCTGAAAAGATTTTCTGGCTTGGAGTCTGATTTCTTTCCATTTATCCTCACTGTGGTGGTGAAGATGTAGCTTTGTAGTGAGAGGAGCTGGGGAAGAACATGTGTCTTAGGTTCTTTTTAAAAAAGGAGGTGGGGACTTCCCTGGTGGTCCAGTGGTTAAGAATCTGCCTGCCAGTGCTGGGAACAGGGGTTTGATCCCTGGGCCAGGAAGATTCCACAAGCCGAGGGGCAACTAAGCCCCTCATTGTTGTATGCAACAACGGCTGAGCCTGTGCTCCAAAGCCCATGCCATAACTAGAGGAAGCCCGCATGCAGCAGTGAATCCAGCACAGCCATAAGCAAAGATAAATAAACATTTACACATAAATAAATAAAAAGAAGGTGGTCTCCGTATAGCTCAGAGAACTCTACTCAGTGCTCTGTGGTGATCTAAATGGAAGGAAATCCAAGGAAGAGGGGATATGTGTGTATACATATAGCTGACCTGCTTTGCTCAACTATACACCAATAAAAATAAATAAAAAATGAAAAGGAGATGGTATTGACTTCACGGTTGTCCAGTGGTTAAAACTCTGCGCTTCCAGTGCAGGGGGCACAGGTTTGATCCCTGGTCAGGGAACTAAGGTCTTACATGCCTCATGGCACAGCCAATAGATAAATAAAAAATATTTAAAAGGAGGTGGTCTAAAACAGGTATTATGGAATGAAATTAACAAGTGCTGGAAGAAACTTAAGACTTTTCTTTAAGGTTTCAGGAGCAGTTTTAAAAGTAAGATTTGATTTTCTGATTTGTAGTGAGTGCCTAGATATGACAATCAAATGTCCATTAGTAAAATTCAGTAAAACTTTGAATTACCTGAATGTCTGATTTTCTGAGTGACATTTCCACTTTAGAGAGTGGTGATATCTACAGTAGGAAATGCTCAATGATTAACTCCTGGGTAAATTTTAAGAAAGTCATTCTGCCCTTTAGTAATGGGAAAAGGAACCTAATTTTAGCCCTCCATTAATCTGGGACACCCTGGATGTCCTTGTAGAAAAAGATCTGATCATTTTTCTCCCTGCTTTAATCCTCTAAGGGTTTCTGTGGATATGCTGCAAATATTTCTGATTCAGTTGCCATTATCACAAACATTTAATTGAGCTTGTAGTTCATGTTAGATACTGTGTTAGGCACCGTGATTCTGTGCATGGACTTGTCAAGCAGATGTGCCAGTTACACAGAGATGAGGGGAGCTTGCCTGTCTAGAATGCACTAAACAAGCAACATAAGAGAGAAAATTATGTTAAGAATAATCATTACCACCTCTTGAGCACCTACCGCTTTCTAGAGCCAAATAATTTTACATATGACATCCCGAAACACACATGACATTGCCATAGATGCAATTATTCCCATTTTTGTAGAAGATGCAACTAATGCTCAGAAAGGATTGTGAAGTATGGGTAGTAAGTGGATAAGCCAAGGTGCAAACCCAGTTCTGCAAGTCTATAGAGTGTGGTTTTTCTGGACAGCCAAAGATGTCTTTTCATCATCCTTTTCATCATCTAATCCTCAGCTACAGGAGTTCAGGTAGCTGGGTGGTCACTGTGAGGATGTGTCTCGGGGCTTTTCATCCATTCCTTCGTTAAGCCTAGGAGGGCAAAATTACCCATGACTTTCAGAGCAACCAAATCCAATGGTCCTTCTCTGTCTTCATCAAGCTTACACCACAGCTGATTCAGATAACTATTCTTTTGCCCATGCCCTTGTCTTCTTTAGCACCCTCAGGCTCACACTCACCTGCTCTTCCTCCCCACTGGTTGTTCCTCCACACTGTCCTTTGCCAGCTAGCTCCTCCTCTGCTCAAATGCTAACCACCGAGTGTCCCCAAATTAATCCCCAAGCAAGTCACTCTTTTCTCTTTCCCTGTAGTGTTCTTTTCAAGAGCCATGACTAGTATCATCATAAACAGGCAGATATCCATGTTCTGAAATTTATCCACCTAACTGCCTACAAATTATCCGTCTTTTGCTTTTTTCCCCCATGTCCCCACACCCAATCTATTAACAGGTCCAGTAGGTTCTCACACCAAAATAAATTCTAAATCTGTTCACAGCCATTTGTGTCTGCTATACTCTGACCATCATCATTTCTTGTGTGGACTGAAACGTGAGCCTTGAAATTGGCTATTGTGCTTTCGTCCTCATGCTCCAATAATCTTTTATCCACAAAGTGATCTTGAAAAAACATGGATCACATTGGGTCACTTCCCTGATGAAAATCCTTCAGTGACTTTCCCTGGCAGTTAGGATAAAACCCAACTGTTGCCACCATACGCAGGGCCTTATGTGAGCTGGCGGCATCTATATTATTGTGCTCATTGCTTTGCTTTCTTACCTGCCAGGCTCAAGTCCTCCCATACTGGCCTTATCTCTGTTCCTCAAGAATGCTGAGACCTTTGCCTCCTGGAGGTTGTGGCTCTTGTTTGCCCCTCTACCTGGATCTAGTTCCCTTTCATCATTTAATTCTCAGGTACAGTGTCTGTACTTTGATGGACCTTCCCCTTATCCAAAGTTGTTCATAACTGTCATTATTTTTGAGGACACCATAGCACTATCTGAATGTTATCTGAGATTATCAAATTTTTTTCACATTAAAAAAAACTTTCTTCTTCATGATGATGATAACATAAGCTCCGTGATAGCAGTACTACTGTCATATTCACCATTATATTCCATCTCTGACACTTAGTACAGTGCCTGGAACAAATTAAATTTTGATATATTTTTACTGGATAGAGAAATAAATGCTTCTATAGTGTAATATGTCACCATTAAGTTAGAATTATCTCATTATAAGCCTTTCTTTAATATATAAACGTCTAGAAGTTTGAGGTTTTTTTCTTGTTCATTGTGTTTGGCACTGAACAGGTGGTTTGGTAGAATTTGTTGTGTTTGGTTGATCCTGGAAGTCAAGAAACACGTGGAGTAACAGGCAAATTTGGCCTTGGAGTATGGAATGAAGCAGGGCAAAGGCAAATAGAGTTCTGCCAAGAGAACGCACTGGTCATAGCAAACACCCTCTTCCAACAACACAAGAGAAAACTTTATACATGGGCATCACCAGATGGTCAACACTGAAATCAGATTGATTATATTCTTTGCAGCCAAAGATGGAGAAGCTCTATACAGTCAGTAAAAACAAGACCAGGAGCTGACTGTGGCTCAGATCATGAACTCCTTATTGCCAAATTCAGACTTAAATTGAAGAAAGTATGGAAAACCACTAGACCATTCACGTATGACCTAAATCAAATCCCTTATGACTATACAGTGGAAGTGAGAAATAGATTTAAGGGACTAGATCTGATAGAGTGCCTGATGAACTATGGACGGAGGTTCATGACATTGTACAGGAGACAGGGATCAAGACCATCCCCATGGAAAAGAAATACAAAAAGGCAAAATGGTTGTCTGAGGAGGCCTTACAAATAGCTGTGAAAAGAAGAGAAGTGAAAAGCAAAGGAGAAAAGGAAAGATATTCCCATTTGAATTCAGAGTTCCAAAGAATAGCAAGGAGAGAAAAGAAGGCCTTCCTCAGTGATCAATGGAAAAATAGAGGAAAACAACAGAATGGGAAAGACTAGAGATCTCTTCAAGAAAATTAGAGATACCAAGGGAACATTCCACTTAAAGATGAGTTCAATAAAGGACAGAGATGGTATGGACCTAAGAGAAGCAGAAGATATTAAGAAGAGGTGGCAAGAATACACAGAAGAAGTGTACAAAAAAGATCTTCATGACCCAGATAATCACAATGGTGTGATCACTCACCTAGAGCCAGGCATCCTGGAGTGTGAAGTCAAGTGGGCCTTAGAAAGCATCACTATGAACAAAGCTAGTGGAGGTGATGGAATTCCAGTTGAGCTATTTCAAATCCTGAAAGATGATGCTGTGAAAGTGCTGCACTCAATATGCCAGCAAATTTGGAAAACTTAGCAGTGGCCACAGGACTAGAAAAGGTCAGTTTTCATTCCAATCCCAAAGAAAGGCAATCCCAAGGAATTCTCAAACTCCCGCACAATTGCACTCATCTCACATGCTAGTAAAGTAATGCTCAAAATTCTCCAAGCCAGGCTTCAGCAATATGTGAACTGTGAACTTCCAGATGTTCAAGCTGGTTTTAGAAAAGGCAGAGGAACCAGAAATCAAATTGCCAATATCCGCTGGATCATCAAAAAAGCAAGAGAGTTCCAGAAAAACATCTATTTCTGCTTGATTGACTATGCCAAAGCCCTTGACTGTGTGGATCACAATAAACTGTGGAAAATTCTGAAAGAGATGGGAATACCAGACTACTTGACCTGCATCTTGAGAAACCTATATGCAGGTCAGGAAGCAACACTTAGAACTGGACATGGAACAACAGACTGGTTCCAAATAGGAAAAGGAAGTACATCAAGGCTGTATATTGCCACCCTGCTTATTTAACTTATATGCAGAGTACATCATGAGAAATGCTGGGCTGGATGAAGCACAAGCTTGAATCAAGATTGCTGGGAGAAATATCAATAACCTCAGATATGCAGATGATACCATTCTTATGGCAGAAAGTGAAGAGGAACTAAAAAGCCTCTTGATGAAAGTGAAAGAGTAGAGTGAAAAAGTTGGCTTAAAGCTCAACATTCAGAAAACTAAGATCATGGCATCTGGTCCCATCACTTCATGGGAAATAGATGGGGAAACAGTGGAAACAGTGGCTGACTTTATTTTTCTGAGCTCCAAAATCACTGCAGATGGTGACTGCAGCCATGAAATTAAAAGACGCTTGCTCCCTGGAAGGAAAGTCATGACTAACACAGACAGCATGTTAAAAAGCAGAGACATTACTTTGCCAACAAAGGTCCATCTAGTCAAAGCTATGATTTTTCCAGTGGTCATGTATGGATGTGAGAGCTGGAATGTGAAGAAAGCTGAGTGCCAAAAAATTGATGCTTTTGAACTGTGGTGTTGGAGAAGACTCTGAGAATCCCTTGGACTGCAAGGAGATCCAACCAGTCCATTCTAAAGGAGATCAGTCCTGGATGTTCGTTGGAAGGACTGATGCTGAAGCTGAAACTCCAATACTTTGGCCACCTCATGCGAAGAGTTGACTCACTGGAAAAGACCCTGATGCTGGGAGGGATTGGGGGGAGGAGGAGAAGGGGACGACAGAGGATGAGATGGCTGGACGGCATCACCAACTCTATGGACATGAGTTTGAGTAAACTCCAGGAGTTGGTGGTGGACAGGGAGGCCTGGCAAAGAGCTAGACACAACTGAGCGACTGAACTGAACTCTGCCCCCAGAGGGCTCTGTCGTGTTTGTATGGGTCTCTCTCTTTTTTTTTTTTAATTTTATTTTATTAGTTGGAGGCCAATTACTTCACAATGAATGCGGAGGCCCGAAAAGTATACAATTGAAAGGTGCGACAGCAGGTGGGGAGGTAGGGAAGCAGATTAAGATGCTTTCTGGTGTCTCTCAAACTGTTTCAAGACATTTGCCTATAAGAGAAGCAGATGTCAGGTCCCTAACTTCCCCTGGCCTGTGGAATAACCAAGTAGTAGTAGAGTCAGGCTCATGGACTCTCAGTCTGTCATCCCTCCCACCAGCCCAGCTTCCTCTGAAGTTTGTTTGCAGATGAAACTTTCTTTGGTGTTAACTTGCACACACTTAAGGCAACAACTCTACCCCATGTGCTGTATTCAGGTGGCGTTTATGCCTGTTTCCCTGGAGCCTGGTATGGTGTCTGACATGTTATAGGTGCATAGGAGATGCTTCTTAAATTCACTATAATTGATTTTTGAAGGGTTACTCCTGCAGCCTGGGAAACTGGTAAGTCATGGGGCTCACTCCAAGGGCAGCTTCTTCTCATTGCCTACTCGCCTCCACTTTAGGACAGTGAGGTTTCAAGATGCTTTGGATAAAGTGCAGCAGAACCTCCCTCCAGAGGAAATGTTGGGAAATCCAACTTTCCCTTTGGGCTCTCAGGGTTGCCAACACAGCCAGCACAGTGCCTGACATATAGTAGGCACCTAATACCAGTTGCTGCTATTGTTAATCACCTAGCTCATGACAGGCTTGCAGCAAACCTGTCATGCTCCTTCTCTCTTCTCCTATTGCAGGAAATAGAAATATCAAGGGAAAAAAGTGTCACAATGTCTCATTTCTTCCAGTGTTTTTCACTGGAGTCATGGTTTAATTGCTTTATGGACTGTACGCTTAGCTTAAGAAAGGCTGAGGACATGGAAGCAACCTAGATGCCCATCAGCAGATGAATGGATAAGGAAGCTGTGGTACATATACACCATGGAATATTACTCAGCCATTAAAAAGAATTCATTTGAATCAGTTCTAATGAGATGGATGAAACTGGAGCCCATTATACAGAGTGAAGTAAGCCAGAGAGATAAAGAACATTACAGTATACTAACACATATATATGCAATTTAGAAAGATGGCAACGATGGCCCTATATGCAGGGCAGAAGAAGAGACGCAGAAGTACAGAACAGACTTTTGAACTCTGTGGGAGAAGGTGAGGGTGGGATGTTTCGAAAGAACAGCATGTATATTATCTGTGGTGAAACAGACCACCAGCCCAGGTGGGATGCATGAGTCAAGTGCTCGGGCCTGGTGGGCTGGGAAGACCCAGAGGAATTGGGTGGAGAGGGAGGTGGGATGGGGGACCGGGATGGGGAATACGTGTAACTCTATGACTGATTCATATCAATGTATGACAAAACCCACTGAAAAATAAAAAATTAAAAAAATTAAAAAAAATTTAAAAAAAAAAGGCTGATAACAAATAGAGAGAAGTGAGTGGAATAAAACAGGGGGATTGGATTTTCAGAGGCTCTAGAGAAACATTAACAGGATTAGATGTTAATCAATTTATTTTTATTGTTTTTAAAGATTAGTGTGTGCCTATCACTATGTTTATCCCTAATAGAAGCCTGTGAAAGCTTAACACAAGAATCCTAAAATGATTTCTTGCCTCCAAGAGGGATGCACTCCAGCAGAGATAACTATCAATCCAGAGGCTTTCATTCTCTTTCTCTCCTGAAAATTCTCTCTTCTTCTGGAGTATTAGGTGGGATTCTGTTTTTGTGATTTTGTAAAATTGAGATAATCAAGTAGGATTTTACTTAGTAACTCTTTTAATAAAGCCCAAATGAAAGCGAGTGAAGTATGATAGCTTTGTGTTTCTTTCATGATAAAGCCTCAGTGGCCAGAAGTCCAGGAAGTAGGTGATTATGCCCCATGAGTCAAGGCGAGAACAGTGTTTTGCTATCTTCAGTGATTAAAGAACAAGAAACACTACAGTGAACAAACCAAGATCTCTGTCCTCACAGAGAATTAGCGAGGTGGAAGACAGAATTAAGCATTAATATAGGTATAGAGGGATTTCCCTGGTGGTCCTGTGGTTAAGACTCTGAACTCTCTATACAGGGTTCGATCCCTGGTTAGGGAACTAGATCTTGCATGTTACAACTAAGATTCAGCATGGTCAAATACATAAACAATAAAATACAAAAAGTGATATGGCACACTAAAAGGTGATAATGACCAGGAATGAAAGTACGGTCGATTAAGAGGTTGGAAATCAGGGGGAATAAGTGAAATTAAAATAGGGTGACCAGAAGAAAAAGCCCTCTGTGCTCATTCTCATTATTATCTTCCTCTCTTCTTTGGGCTTCCTGGTGACTCAGCCGCAATGAATCCGCCTGCAATGTGGGAGACCCCGGTTTGATCCCTGAGTTGGGAAGATCTGCTGGAGAAGGGATAGGCTACCCACTCCAGTATTTTTGGGCTTCCCTGGTGGTTCAGCTGGTAAAGAATCCACCTGCAATGTGGGAGACCTGGGTTTGATTCCTGGGTTGGGAAGATCCCCTGGAGAAGGGAACGGCTACCCACTCCAGTATTCTGGCCTGGGGAACTCCATGGACTACAGTCCATGGGGTCGCAAAGAGTTGGAGACGACTGAGTGACTCTCACTCACTCACTTTTCTTCTCTAGCAATAAACTATATATAGCACATATCATTAGTTCTTGAAACTAGCTCTGTAAGAATCATCTGGGGCCCATCCTAGACTAATTAAGTCAGAACTTTGGTGGGGCCCAGGCTTAACCTTTTCAAAAAAAGAAATCTGGAAACTTCAGGTTTCTTTCTGATCCAACACATAAGGAGCTTAGAAATTATCACTCTGCTCTCACGGTAAGTAAAAAGTTGAACTGAAAAATCAGCTCCTCTTCTATCTGTCAGAGAAATGAAGTCACAGAACAAACGACTACTCCCCAGGCGAGAGAGGTGAACATGCAGAGAATCCTAACTTCCAGAGCAAAAACCCACCTCGGCGAGAACCAGTAACAGAATAGGAAAACCTAAGTTGTCAGTTCAGTTTAGTTCAGTCGCTCAGTCGTGTCTGACTCTTTGCGACCCCATGGACTGCAGCACGCCAGGCCTCCCTGTCTATCACCAACTCCTGGAGTTTACCCAAACTCATGTCCATTGAGTCAGTGATGCCATCCAACCATCATCCTCTGTCGTCCCCTTCTCCTCCTGCCCCCAATCCCTCCCAGCATCAGGGTCTTTTCCAATGAGTCAATTCTTCGCATGAGGTGGCCAAAGTACTGGAGTTTCAGCTTCAGCATCAGTCCTTCCAATGAACACCCAGGACTGATCTCCTTTAGAATGGACTGGTTGGATCTCCTTGCAGTCCAAGGGACTCTCAAGAGTCTTCTCCAACACCACAGTTCAAAAGCATCAATTCTTTGGTGCTCAGCTTTCTTTATAGTCCAACTCTCACATTCATACATGACTACTGGAAAAACCATAGCCTTGACTAGATGGACCTTTGTTGACCAAGTAATGTCTCTGCTTTTTAATATGCTGTCTGTGTTGGTCATAATTTTTCTTCCAAGGAGTAAGTGTCTTTTAATTTCACGGCTGCAATCACCATCTGCAGTGATTTTGGAGCCCCCCAAAATAAAGTGTCACTGTTTCCACTGTTTCCCCATCTACTTGCCATGAAGTGATAGGGCTGGATGCCATGATCTTAGTTTTCTGAATGTTAAGCTTTAAGCCAAATTTTTCACTCTCCTCTTTCACTTTCATCCAGAGGCTCTTTGGGGTGGTATCATCTGCATATCTGAGGTTATTGACATTTCTCTTGGCAGTCTTGATTCCAGCTTGTGCTTCATCCAGCCCAGCATTTCTCATGAAGTACTCTGTATGTAAGATAAATAAGCAGGGTAACGAATGAATCTCTGGAGGCTCAGTGTGGACAAGTCTGAGAGATGGAAACTCCAGAGGGACTCCGCTGTTAAAGGGGTGGTAAAGGCTCACACCTCCATGGACCATGTATATTATTGGAGGAAGTCCTTTTAGAATTTTCTCAGGATTTAGCTCTTGAACTATACCACTCCTGGTCAATCACTTTCTTCACGTTCTGAGAAGTTAGGGGAAAAGGTGGAAAGAGGGAACCAGCAACTAATGTCCCCGCCCCCAACTTGGCGCCTGGTCCCTGTGGTGTGCACTTGGCCTACAAGACTTGAGGTTAGTCTCCACACAACCCTATGAGCGTAGACATTTCACAGAGAAGGGTGTTGGGAATTCAGGGAGGTTGAGTAATTTGCTGATGATCGCAGAGTTACTAAGGAATGGAGAGGAAACCAGCCTGCTTCAGGGAAAAACTGGAACTCTGAAGGGAAGGCAGCAGGGCCTCCTGGTTGGACTCTACTGGTCAGGGGAGGACCCATGTGCCAGGGACTCTGGACGACAATGGCTGGCCCCTGGTTTTGATCCAGAATGGGGAGTAGTATTTCTACTAACGTCTTCAATTGGAAGTGACCTTAGGAGTCTTCTGGGAAGTATCATCCCTGTGCCCTTTAGTGAGAACATGGGGGGCCCACGATTGTAAACATGGCCGTCTTCTATTCTGGTTAATGATATGTGGAGCTGGCTGAGGAGTAGGGGTGAGGACTGGCCCCCCGAGGTGCTGCACAGGAGAGCGCCTCTCTTCCCCAGTGACTCCTGGGTCATTTGGAGGCACTCATGATGAGGGACTACTGCTACAGAAAGAGGCGCGATTTATATTACTTCTAGGCCCACAAAACTGAAAAGCCTCCGGAAGGTGGAAGACAGATCTCTTCCAGGCTCTTTTGCTCTGTTTTCCTCTGTTTCTATCAACCTTTAGTCTGAATGGGTTATATGAGCTTCCTTTAAAAAACAGAAAGTTCTGAAAGCATCAAGCATTACTGGAATATGAAAATGTTTCATAAGGAAATTTGGACATTTCTAACACCATACACAAAAATAAACTCAAAATGGATTAAAGATCTAAATGTAAGACCAGAAACTATAAAATTCCTAGAGGAGAACATAGGCAAAACACTCTCCGACATAAATCACAGCAAGATTCTCTATGACCCACCTCCCAGAATATTGGAAATAAAAGCAAAACTAAACAAATGGGACCTAATGAAACTTAAAAACTTTTGCACAACAAAGGAAACTATATGCAAGGTGAAAAAACAGCCTGCAGAATGGGAGAAAATAATAGCAAATGAAGCAACAGACAAAGGATTAATCTTAAAAATATACAAGCAACTCCTGAAGCTCAATCCCAGAAAAATGAATGACCCAATCAAAAAATGGGCCAAAGAACTAAACAGACATTTCTCCAAAGAAGACATACAGATGGCTAACAAACACATGAAAAGATGCTCAACATCACTCATTATCAGAGAAATGCAAATCAAAACCACAATGAGGTACCATTACACGCCAGTCAGGATGGCTGCTATCCAAAAGTCTACAAGCAATAAATGCTGGAGAGGGTGTGGAGAAAAGGGAACCCTCTTACACTGTTGTTAGGAATGCAAACTAGTACAGCCGTTATGGAGAACAGTGTGGAGATTTCTTAAAAAACTGGAAATAGAACTGCCACATGGCCCAGCAATCCCACTTCTGGGCATACACACTGAGGAAACCAGATCTGAAAGAGACACGTGCACCCCAATGTTCATCACAGCACTGTTTATAACAGCCAGAACATGGAAGCAACCTAGATGCCCATCAGCAGATGAATGGATAAGGAAGCTGTGGTATATATACACCATGGAATATTACTCAGCCATTAAAAAGAATTCATTTGAATCAGTTCTAATGAGATGGATGAAACTGGAGTCCATTATACAGAGTGAAGTAAGCCAGAAAGATAAAGACCAATACAGTATACTAACACATATATATGGAATTTAGAAAGATGGTAACAATAACCCTATATGCAAAACAGAAAAAGAGACACAGATGTACAGAACAGACTTTTGAACTCTGTGGGAGAAGGCGAGGGTGGGATATTTTGAGAAAACAGCATCAAAACATGTATACTATCAAGGGTGAAACAGATCACCAGCCCAGGTTGGATGCATGAGATAAGTGCTCGGGGCTGGTGCACTGGGAAGACCCAGAGGGAAGGGGTGGGGAGGGAGGCGGAAGGGGGGATCGGGATGGGAAATACATGTAAATCCATGGCTGATTCATGTCAATGTATGGTAAAAACCACTGCAATATTATAAAGTAATTAGCCTCCAACTAATAAAAATAAATGGAAAAAAATAAATAAAAGCATACAAATATAAATATAAAAAAAATACAAGGGACAAAAGTAGAGCAGCTTCCTTACCTGTCTCTTCTGCCTCAGCCCTTTCCTTAGAGGTCCATGGCCCCTGTAGGTCTATTGTGGGCACAAGTCTTCCTCCATTCTGATGACCCAGGACCCAAACATAATTTCATAGGGAAAGAAATAGCTCAAAGCAAAAACTGCAGCTCACTGGGCTGTGGACCAAGCTGGCCCACAGCCAGGTTTTGCTTAACCTGCACATGTTATAAACATTCTAGACATCTCATTCTTTTTTTTCTTTTTCCTTCCTTCCTGTTTTTCTCCCCCTCTTCCTTCTCTCCCCTTCACTTCCTCCTTCCTTTTCTTTCTTTCATTTTTTTTCCCAAGTAAAGAACTCTGACAGCACTGGGTTGGCAGCTCGAGCTGATTGTCAATGTCCCCTTTGAGCTGTGTTATCCAGCTCATCACAGCCTCTGCCACCTTGTTATCTCTTGGGGGTTACTTTACCCTCTTACATAACCTACCTGCATCCTACAGGTGATTGACTTTGGGACATTTATCTACTTCTGGTGTTATCTCTAACACCAGATCTCTGAGGATCTGAAGTTTCTTATTCTCTCACTTCAGGGATCTCTGACGTGAGAGAATAAGAAACCGTGGGGAGTAATCAGTGAGACTCAATAGAAGCACAGTTTTTTCCTACTCAGAGAGGTCCTCCTAAGTGGCCTTTTAAATAACTTTTTTGTATATGCTTGCATACCTGTGCATGAATACACCTATGAGTGAGTGTGCAGAGAGAGAAAGAGAACTGAAAAACAAGTAAAGATCACAGTTTTGAATAAGCCCACTGAACAAGCTTTCTTTTCCTTCAGTGGGACCCACTTACTGCCAGCCTATGGGTCCAGCCTTGCCTTAGACCACTGCAAGGGTAGGCAGGCAATGGCCCTGAGTAGGTGTTTTATTAGATCCTCATCCGTCACCTTGTTGCTGGCCTGACATCTTCTCTGGTTCCACGTTCTGATTCCTGTCCTTTTGGATCAAGTTCATTCCTGGCACCTCAGTTCCAGTAACAGGGTTCTTCTCCATCCTTTTCCTGGCATCTTGCCTTAGTTTCTTGCCTGAGTTTTGGGAACTGGAATTGTGTCTCATGCTGTCTGCTGCTTCTGTTAACTGACGTCCTTTTCTGGAGCCCTGGCCCTGTTGGGGGAGGAGGCCTTCCTCCCTTCCTCTGGGTCCCCTTATGTTGAATGCTTGCTCTGCTGAACTTTGTCCCAGTGCCCAAGAGGCTCCCCACTCGTTGCCTATATCCAGACCTGCCCTAGTCATATTTGCGTACAGTATTCCTGGACCTGTCATAGTCACAGCCCCACGCAGATGATTCTACAGTCCTGGCTGGGCATGAGCCCTGCTGTCCTCACATCTCAACACTTATCATCTTGAGAAAAGTCTAGGGAATAAAGGTCATCAGCATAGCAGGATACTTTGTCTGGAAATTAGACCAGATTCTTCCAATAAGCTTTCTAGTTTTTCATTGTCCTGCAACCCACGGAATCAATGAGCCACGTGGAGGGCTTATTTAGAATCTTCTGACCCACTTTGCTCCCAATTGTCTTCAAAGGACAGAAAATGGGCCTGGCCACTCTGATGACAGTAATTTGGCTTATAGGCTAGACATTTCCCTGAGTCTCTTTATCAATTAATTTGGCAAAAGGACAGAATTCCAGGGAAGGACTCTTCCTTTGGTGTGGAAAGTTGGGCAGATGGTCACCATGCAATAACTGGCCAGAGAATCAGAAGTGGTGTGTTCTGGTTCAGGCTCTGCCACTTACTACTTAGTGATCTTGAGAAATTCATTAACCTTCTCTGTGTGCCAGTTCTTCATCTATTTAAAAATAAATGATCTCAGACATGGTCACTCACAGGGTTGTGAGGATCTGCTGAGACAACAGGGGTGTGAGTCATTGTCCGAACGGGAGGATCCTAGCAACAAAAGATCCAATCTGATAAAACAGTACATTGCTTCCTAGAGTGTTTAATGCCATCTGCACATAGGTCTCCTGGGATTCTTCAACCACCTTGCATCAAGGATTTGCTCAACGCCATGTGGCTGCAGAGTGCAACAGGTGTCCGGACCCCGAGGGTAGGTGTTCTGTTGCACAGCCACCATGGAAAGACTGTCTCTGACTCCAGGACGGGATGGGGTGGGGGGCAGAGGTGCTTCTGTCCGTGCTCTCCACTCCCATCTTAGCCACTGCAGTCTGGTCCCGCCACGTCCGGGCCGCTCCCCCACTGATCTTTCAGGGGGCAGATGGCGTCAGGGCATTTCATTTCTGACCAGAAAAGGTTCTGTCAGTGGGAGGAGGCTTCTGAGAGATTATGTGCCTCTGTTGGGGGTCTGACTTGATTATTGGTTACTTCTTCTCCTTTTTGGTGCTGGGTAATTTTGGCCTGAAGGAAGAGAGAAGAGTGGCCAGTTATCACATTGGCATTGAGGTAGCTAGCACTGTACTCTCTGCTAGTTGGTTGCTGTCCTCCCCTTTAAGTGTGGCGATGGCCAAAACTGAAACCCTTTTACCCCCCACATTCTTATCCTCATCTTCCTCTTAAAGAACTTGTAACTCTGAAGCAACGCATTGCCTTTCTGTGCAAAGAGCCCCCAAGTCTCTGGCTTGTCTTCCAGGTACCAGCACCGGCCAATGATATTTGGGCAACTCCAAGCCCCTGTTGGACTTACAGTAGCTCTGAGAAGGTGGGATGACTGGTGAGAAGCCAGGCCTGCCATTCATAGAGCCTACTGTCTATAACCTTGACCTTCCAGTAGCTCTTTGGCACTGTTTCCATGACGCCCACAGGGATTCTCCTATAGCCCTAACTTACCATCAGTCCTGCTCTGATGCTTGTACAGAAGTGAATTAGGCTAAATCAGATTTTGACAGTCTCAAATCCTTTCCATCCTTATTGCAATATCTGGCCATGCAGAAGAATAGCTCCTTTCCTGTCTTATTCATTATACCCTGGAGGACTGGAGTATTAATGTGCTATGTTGGTTCAGTCAAGTCCGACTCTTCGCAACCCTATGGACTGTAGCCTGCCAGGCTCCTCTGCCCATGGGATTTCTTCAGGCAAGAATACTGGAGTGGGTTACCATGCCCTCCTCCATGGGATCTTCCCGACCCAGGGATGGAACTCATGTCTCTTACATCTCCTGCATGACAGGCGAGTGCTTTACCCACTAGCGCCACCTGGGAAGCCCCCAGAGTATTAGGGCAGCCAGCAACAAAAGATCTGGGACACTTCCCCGGACAATAGCATTCTACTGGGAGGTGGGTCAGGGGCTCCAATTTCTTAAAAGTGTCCGTTTTGATGGAGGTGGGCATCAACCCATAGAGAAACCCTTCCCTCACTAGCCTGACTATAAGCCTCGTGAGCAGCTCAGCTTCTCGGTTCTGTATCCCGGTGTCGGGATGTGAAGCTAGGTTTCTGCCCCCTCTCCCATCATCTACTTGGACAAAGCAACTTCTCCTGGACCAAAGAAGAGGACTTCCGGCTCTTGCCTACCCTGGGACAGGACACAGCTGGATGGCAGAGATCGTGTGTCTTGACTGAGTAAAGATGCTAGATGAAGCTAAAGACAAATACAGAGAAAAATACATCAGCGCTAATGGCACAGGCACTCATCGGAAGGTCATTCCAGGACAGCCTCCAGGGAAGGAGTCGGGAAAGGGAGGGGGAAGCAGTGGTGCTCCAGGGACATTTAGGAGCCTCATTTCTGGGCTGCAATATATATATTTTTTGTCTTAGGAGACATTTCATTTGGATGAAGAGGTCATGATGCCAACCTCATAGACCCAAGGAAGTAAAATAAGGAGATTAATCTGCCAGATGAGCACTAGAATCACAAGACTTTAGGGCTGTTTGGATTTTACAGATCATGGCAATGTTCTGTAGCTGCCTCCCTCATTAAGCAACAAGGGGACATAAACGAACAAGCAGGTAGGGCAAGCTGGCATCTCATGCCTTCAGGAAGCAGAGAAGCAGTATTTCCCGACCTGGAAACAAATGCTGACAACTGGGATAGGAAGGAAAGGCTGGTTGGGAGAGACCATGTAGACCACAGAGGCAGGTTTAGTGCTTGGGGGTGGAACTGACTCGAGGCTGAAGATGGGGAAGAAAAAAGGATATAACAAGGACCCCAAAATGTGAAGCTAGAGCCAGAGAGTTTATTACAGGGTAAGAAGATCAGTAGCAGGAGCCTCTGGAAAGGAGAAGGTGTGGGGCAGAGGTCCTGTTTCAGTCAGCAGGTACTCTCAGTGGGAGGAAAATGTTCCCATTGGGATGTTACAATTGTCTCCTAATAAAGATCACACACCACGCCTGGAAATGTTCGAGAGACAGGAGAGAGACAGAGAAGCTTAAGGCATTCCCCTTCAAGGGTCTATACCAGGAGCCATCATCAGGAAGATATAATTATTCAAATGAGAGCTGTGCATGGAGCCCTGGAAGGGTGGTCAGGAGACCTGGTTCTCACCCTCCATCCCTTGTGAGTGGCAGTCACTTCACATTTTGGGGGTCTCAGTCTTTTCCTGGTCAGTAAGGAGACTTGGCTGAGTTGGCCTTACCATCACCCTCTAAATGAGCAGTGCACTTTTGATATCAGTGGACTTCCACCTCCAACTCACAGTTTTGGATTGGACTTCCTGGTGCATCCCGAGGTTGAGGCTGCAACCACTCAATACCTCTGCACAAGGTGAACCTTAGGACGGCTTGGTCTCCTGGGGAAGGAAGAAGGGGCACAGTACAGTGATGCCCAACAGAGTAAGTGTGTGTAAGTCAGCAAGAAAGGCCCTGTTTACATTCTTCAGATGATAGGATGTGAGCGATAGAACACTGCCTGCACCCACACCTCTGCAGCTGAGATCAGGGGTGTGAGGCTGAGACAGGGGAAGAAGAGGGTCCAGGGCGCTCCAGGCTGAGAACCCAAGCGGCCTGTCCCTTGCCAGGCACCCTGCTGCCCTCTTCAGACATCAGAAAAAATCTGGGCATTTGCCTCCTGGGAACTCAGCAGGAGGAAGGGAGCCACCCCCAAGGGACACTTTCTGGCTCTTCTGAGTGAGCAGCATTTGCCCTTCCTGCCTGCCCTGCTCCCTCTCCTTTTCCTCTTACTGCTCCTCTCCTCCCCTACCCCACCGGCATCCCAAATAAGCCCTTGCACCCCCAGGGACATTCTGCCCCACATCCTAAATAGATTGCTGATTTCCGTCTGCTGGTGTGACACTTCCATCTGCTGAGACAAGGATGACGAGCAATATTCACTGACCCTTGGGGTGACTGCAGTGGGAAAGGTAGGTGATGCGTTTCGGACTGAGGTGAGGACACTCTCAGAGGGGCAGGACACTCTACACCAGCCGGCCTTGCTTCCCTTCCCATTTGGGGGGTCAGCCAGAGATGGACTGAGGTTTCAAGGACCCTTGTTTGCACTCCAGGAAGCAGGTGGGGTGCTTGTTTGTGGGGATTGGAATGGGGCAGGGGTGGGTATCCGGGGAAGTGGACGTGAGAATGGGACGGGTTTGGCAGAAACGACAGAATGCTCAGCTCCTGTTGTCTCAGGACAGTTAGCTGCCATTTTTAAGTTTCTTGTCCTGTCTCTGTGTTTTGTCCCAATGCTGGTACAGTTCACAGACCTGTTTGTTATCTTTGTTCCCTGAAATTTCTACTGCAGAGACATCCAGCCTTACTCTCGCCAGGCACTTCCCTGTGAACCCGCCTCCCTCTCTTTAAAATTCCCTTTTTTGCTCAAGTACTGATCTCACAGCAGGTATCTGGGAAGAGGCTGACTTTAACTGCTCTGCATTAAGAAAACATACATATGTATATATTTATTGATTAATATATGTTAATAATAACTGTATAAGCCTCTCATAATCACACTACCCAGAGATAATTCTATTGATTCTTTATTTCTAAGTTCTTTCCTGTGTTTCATAAAAATTACATAAATACATATTTATATATACTTACCATGCTAAAATCATACTCTCCCTCCACTTCCTAATTTTCTCACTTAACACTATAAAATAGATGCGCTTCTCTGGTGGCTCAGACAGTAAAAGATCTGCCAGCAATGTGGGAGACCCAGGTTTGATCCCTGGGTCAGGAAGATCCCCTAGGAGGGCATGGCAGTCCACTGGAGAATCCTAGAGAATCCCATGGACAGAGGAGCAAGGTGGGCTGCAGTCCACGGGGTCAAAAAGCATCGGACACAACTGAGTGACTAACACTTTTGCTCTTTCAAATGGTGGGTTGGATGGAGAGAGTTGGAGCAGGAACTTTCATCCATGGTAGTGAAGTAGCTTGCCACCTCCGTTACTGACCACGGAGTGTGAGACCTATGTTCCCAGAGGCGCCCTGGGAGGTACTGCCGGGGAGCAGTGTGTGGGTGGGGTACCGTTTTGCTAGCACTGAGAGCCACAGATAAAATAAGGTGTTACAGAAGTACAGAACAGACTTTTGAACTCCGTGGGAGAAGGTGAGGGTGGGATGTTTCAAAAGAACAGCATGTATATTATCTATGGTGAATCAGATCACTAGCCCAGGTGGGATGCATGAGACGAGTGCTCGGGCCTGGTGCACTGGGAGGACCCAGAGGAGTCGGGTGGAGAGGGAGGTGGGAGGGGGGATCGGGATGGGGAATACGTGTAACTCAATGGCTGATTCGTGTCAATGTATGACAAAACCCACTGAAATGTTGTGAAGTAATTGGCCTCCAACTAATAAAATAAAATTAAAAAAAAAAAAAAAAAGGTGTTAATGCTTCTCTGAGGGCCAAGTTAATAAGATGGCCACCTCCCAGCAAACGCCCTCTGAAGTCTTAGCGCTGGTCCTTCCAGGCTTTGCTCTCCCTTTGTAAGTCTCATCTGCTAGAGAATGGGGCTGCGGGTCACGCTGAAGCTTACCTCCACTCCAAGGAGGGTACTTGCACACATGTTTGGGAGAAATTATTGTGTCCTTGAACTTCTTTCCCATGTACTGGAAGTAAGAGTGGATTGCCTTCCAGGCACAAAACCTGTGAGAAAAATGGCTTTGGGTCACAGAGAGAAAACCACCCACTGAAAGGGCTGGACCACTGAGCACAGAGGAAGTGGGTGGGGACCAGTCCTCACAGAGACGGGGTGGTGTCCTACAGGGAGGAGGAGAGCCCTGGGCCCCAGAGGGCTGCCTGTCAGAGGCCCTACTGAGGCCGCCTCTTTATCCAGGCCCTGCTCCAGTGAATGCCTGGCCTGGGCGCGATGTGAGGACTTTCTTCTGGAATCCCAGTGAATGGAGACTAAAGAATGTGCAGCACTGAGGCCTGGGTGGGGCTAACTGTCGGGATGCTGACTTCAGCCTTAGACTGGGGGCGTGAAATCACTATCTATAACCCTACCTGGAACAGTCAGAGTGTCTGACTGGCCTCCTCTAGGGGTCTGATTCTTAGTTTCCAACCTGTCCCTTAACTGGGGGCTGTGATCCCCTCAGCTCATTCCCTAGAGCCTTTTCCCTGGAGTAGACCCTGGTTCCTCATGCAGACTCACTGCAACCTGGGAACTCTCGCTCCCGAGAAACCCTGGAACACTCCCCACCCCTTTCTCCCAGGCCTCTAACCCTTTGTTCTCTGTCAGCCTGCCCTTGGATGGCGACCTCTTGGAGGTCGGTCTTGACCTCCACCCTTCCTCCTCCTCCCAGAAGGGTACTCTACTCATTCAGAGTTGGCTTTTCCCATTCCACTTACTGAACTGGGTGTCCCTGTCATCATGAACCACCCACTATGCCACAAATGCATTATTTATGGTGCTTAAGAGACCAAGAGACCTGGTTTCTGGTCCTGGTTTTACTACTTACCAGGTGATCCTGGGCGAGTCCCTTAATCACTCTGAACCTCAGTTTCCTCATCTATAAAATAGTGACAGGAAGATTTTGCCCCACCCACCTCACGGTGTTGATGAGAGGCCATCTATGGTAAAGTGCATGAACACTGTTTGCACAACATGAAGCTCTTTGTAAGTGCATAGGAAAGGGAGTAGAGAACCGGCTCCATGAGGATTAGGGATTCAAAGCCTGCCTGAAGCACCTCTATACTTCCTCAACAGGTCTGAGGAAGAGCTGAGGACTGACTCCAACCAGGAACAGCATGTATTTCTCAGGGGCTTCTAAACATCTGGAAAGTTTCAGGAAGAGTTTCCATTGAGTCCTGGTTTGGAGAACTAGAATCAAGTCCAGATTTAAGTGCTAGATAAAAATTGGTGTTCAAAAGGCTAACATGGGGGCTTCCCTGTTGGTCTAATGGTTAAGACTCTGTGCTTTTGCTGCAAGGGGCATGGCTTCGATCTCTGGTTGGGGAACGAAGATTCTGCATGCCACATGGTGTGGTCACACACACAAAATAATAATAATAAAAAATAAAACAAAAGGCTAAACTGATTATCTTGATCCTAGATTTTTTGTATTTTTTAAATTCTATATTAAATAATTTACTATGTTAGTGATTTTAAAGTAAAGGCTAATGATGGGTAAACAACCTGTGGTTTAGTTGCTGAGTCATGTCCAACTCTTATGACCCCATGGACTATAGCCTGCCATGCTCCTCTGTCCATGGGATTCTCCAGGCAAGAATATTGAAGTGGAGCCATTCCCTACTCCAGGGGCTCTTCCTGACCCAGGGATTGAACCCAGGTCTCCTGCATTGCGGGCAGATTCTTTACTGACTGAGCTACGAGAGAAGTGTAAACAAACTTTACACTTCTATTTTAATAAACAACATTTTTTTTTTTTTTGTAGGAGAGGGAAGCCCTTAAGAGTCAGAATCACATAATAGTCTAAATGTCCAAATCAGCCCAGTCTGGGAACACTTCAGCTAGCTGTCGTCTGGTCACTGTCCCCTAGGGCACTGCCAGTCACCATGTCGATGGCACGAGCTGGAGCTGGAGTAGATGACTGGAGTTAATAACTGGCTGGGAAGACTGTGAGGACCTGGGTTAGTCTCACAGCCCAAACCATGACAAGTAGGCTCTGAAACCAGTGGGCCTCATGTCGTATCTGTCATGCAGCCATTTGGTTAGTTTAATGTTTGTATTTTGACCTTCACAGTTTCCTCACCATGTTTTCATTTTGAGTTAATGGCCACATTTGCTACTTTAATCTTGAGAGATATGGCATGCAAATCTGATTGTCTATCTCCTTTAAAAATGGAAATATCTAATAGCCATGCCCTTAGTGATAATTATGGGATTTGAGCCCAACAGAGCAACGGTTTTCTGGTTATTGCCTCCATGAGGATCCTTAAGCACAAATACAATTGTGTTAGTCTTGACAGAATTCCCCCCCAAGTAGTTGCAGTCCACTCTTATCCCTGGGGCTTTCCCAGATGGGGATAATGGTAAAGAACCTGCTTGCCAATGCAGGAGATGTAAGAGATGCATTGATCCAGTGATCCCTGGGTCAGGAAGATCCCCTGGAGGAGGAAATGGCAACCCACTCCAGTATTCTTGCCTGGAGAATTCCCATGGAGAGAGGAGCCTGGTGGGCTGCAGTCCATGGGGTGGCAAAAAGTCAGACATGACTAAAGTAACTAAGCACACACGTACCCTCATCTTTAGGTGAGGAACCGAAACCTAAGAAAACCTAACACCTCTTCCAAGCAAGCCCAGAAGAGGGGGAGCCAGTTACCCACCCTGCATGGCCTTCCAACCTCTGATTCAGTGTTCAGTGTGAGGGATAGAGTGGGTGAGCAGGATAAGGATATACCACTGTAGCTCCCACGAAAGTAGAAAGTGAAACAGGGGCCTAAAGGAAGACAGAAAGGTCTCTCAAAAGTCAAACATGTTTTTCTGACCTCATGGTCCTCAGATGAAGGGAGATAGTTACCTTTTCCAGAAGTACATAATGATGGGGAAGAGAGACATGATAGCCCCGTGGAAGATGCTCCGATCCAGGTGGCCGTCTGAAATGGCAGCAAGGATTGTGTCCTTCTGGGCATCAGAGATGTTCACCTACCCACAGAGTAGGAACCTGTCACTGCAGAGTTTGCAGGGAAGGCAGGAAACCTCTTTTGGACCTCAGGACTTTCATGACCATCCCCTCCCTGAAGGCAGAAGTTTTTAATGGGACTGCTAGGTAAAGGTTATCGGGTTGACCCAGACTTAGGAGGTGCCTTATGAAAGCTTTCAGGATTCTTGTAGTGGGAAATGCTTCTTGGCAAAAGGCCAGAGAGGAGTGGGGGGTCCTCCTTACTCTCAGCCTTGGCGGGACATCTGCATGCAGGTACAGCTTTAGGATGATACTAATTTTGGATTTCATTAAGGCCACATCATTTTCATTGTATGCCCGGTTGACCTGTAGCACACGAGCTGAACTCACCAAATCATTAAATCTAAAAAGAAGTAGTAAAGAGGAAATTAGCAAGGAGAAAATGCAAGATTAAACAGTGTTTCTGGCCTAGATCTATTTCTGTCCTCAAAGCATAAGAGTTAGTCCTGGGCCAGGTCATTCATTCAATCATAATTCATCCATTGGCAAATGTTGAGCACCTACCACATGTCACAGGTTAATGCAAGTGCTTCTTCAAGTTTATTTCTTCACTGCAAACTCCCTTATTTATCCCATCCTCCCTTCTTTACCCATCCTGGACCTTTCATCAGTTTTGCCTGAAATTATTTCAAGAGCTAAGTCTTATCTTCCTCTTTTTTCACCTCCTGTGCTGACCCTCTCACAATTACCACCACTCTCTGAGGCAACATATTCCTTTCCTTAAATGTTTTTATTATAGTAAAATATGCAGGACATAAGATTTCCAGTTTAATCATTTCTAAGTGTAGAGGTCAGTGACATTAAGTACATCCACATAAACTGTGAAGTCATCACCATCATCTGACTCCAAAACTTTTTTCATCTTCCCAAACTAAAACTCCATACGCAATAAGCACTAACTCCCATTTCGCCTTTCCTCCAGTCCCTGGCAGCAACTACTTTTTGTCTTCTAGCAGCATATTCTTTTACTAACCAAAATATCTGTCAGTTATACCTTATGTACACAGCATACTTCTCTCAGGCCATTTTAAATCTTAACTGTTTAAAATCTTCCTAAGAGTAGAGTACCATGGGCCTTCCATTATAAGCTAAGCCTATTCTGCATGTCCATTCATATACTTGATCAGTGGATAGTTAATAAGGTTTTACTCTGTGCAGGTGCAGTTCCAGGAGCAGTGGTTCAGCAGTGAACACAGTAAACAATATCCTGCTTTCCAGGAGCTCATAATCAGTGAGAGGAAGAAGACAGATTTAAGTAAACAGATGAATAATTCAATATGCAGTAGAATGCTAAGGAGACAACAAAAGGGGATGAGTGATAGGAAACAGGGTAGGCACTGAGACTTGTACAATGAAAAAGAAAAAGACAGTCATCTGATGTTCGGAGGGCAGGGGCTTCTTCCCGCCAAGAGGGCAGGGGTGCAAGGGCTCTGAGGCAGGCACCATCCTGGGAGGGCACTGGGAGGACAGAGCAGAGACCCTCCTTGCTAGAGCATGGGGCGAGTGGCAGGTAGCGTGTGGTAAGCTCCAAGATACAGGCAGGCTCTGTTCATCAAGGCTCTTTAGGCAGTGAGAGGATGTCTGGACTTCATCCCAGTGGGAATGGGAAGCTGCTGGCACGCTTTAAACAGGAGAGTGATACAATTGGTCTACACTGAGAAAAGGCTGCTCTGGCTGCTGTGTGGACAAGTTTGTAGAGGGCAAGTGAGAAAGCAGAGACGATGGTGGCAGGACTTGGAGCACCAGGGAGGGCTGTTCATGCTGGTATTATTTTTCTGCCCCTCAGTCGCCTCCCCCTTGAACGCTTAGAAAAAAACCTCACTATCCGCTACTCATCCTTCAAAGTTCAGCTTAGGTGACCTGTCTCCCAAGAAACCACTCCTAAGCACTCAGTTATCTAAATGTACTTCCTGGGCTTGACTTGACAACTATCATCCTACTTCTTAACTTCCATTTGTGTTTTTTTGTCTGCCATCCCATTAGTTGGTGGGGTCTTGGAGAACAGAGAACATCCCTTAGCAGGTTTTTTTTTTTTTTTTTTTTTAAATATTTGCAACGTTAAATTCAGTGCTTAAGAAATAATAAACAATCAATAAATATATATGGAACTGAGCCAAACTCTTCCTTGGGGTACCAGTGGAAGATCTCTTAACCAAACACCCTTAACTGGTGTGCTGAGTTACCAGGTAGGCGCCCTGCACGTCTAAAGAACAAATTGCCTAATACCAATAGCACACCCACCATGTACATTGCTGGGACCGTTTCATGAACTCTCTCACTTTTCTGTAACTAACTGAGGCAAATAGTTACAGAGAGTTATTCATATCTCTTCCCAAATATTTTTGCCTGTTGTTACTTTAATTTGTAATTTATGAAAATTGACAAACTATGAACATAAAAAGAAAAGGAATTTGTTGTTTTTGTGAAAACAAATTTGAATGCTTTGGGATGTTCCAAGAAAGGCAAGTTTCTATTTAAAAAATTGCTATTGGGACTTCCCTGAGGCCTAATGGCTAAGACTCCCCACTTCCAATGCAGTGGATGAGGGTTCAATCCCTGGTGGGGGAACTAAGATCCCATATGATAACATAAATTTTAAAAACTATATTTAAAAATGGCTAATGAGATGGGAGACCGGGATGGGGAATTCGTGTAACTCTATGGCTGATTCACATCAATGTATGACAAAACCCACTGAAAAAAAAAAAAAAAATGGCTAATGAGATCAGCTAGACTCCAATTTTTAAAAATTAAAAATTACTACTGAGTTAGATAGGTGTGGAAGGCAATTTTAAATGTTGAAAAAGCAAGTATAAAAACTCCAGAAGGATTAAATTGCTTTGCAGTAACTATAGTTTCTCCCTCCACTACAGAAGAGAAAAATTAGAAATAGTAGATCGCATTTTGGGTATGGTTTACACAAAAAAAATATGTAGACCTCCAATTAGTGGAATGGCTTTGGCTTTACTTCAAGTTTTACAGGTAAATTTACATGAATATGTTTTAACTTAAAAATTTATCTGCTTCATGTCATACATTCACACACACACATTTTATAATACCTTGCTTTAACGAAAGAACTATTGGTCCAGTTATGCAACATAAGTGGACATCTATCATATTAACAAATAATAGGGGAAAAGTGCTCCACTTCCTGGGTATAAATAAGTGCATTTCAACATTGGGAACTGCAGAATATGGAGGAGCTTTTAAGATCGAGAGGAAAGAATGGTGGGCATGGATTCAGGGACCTTACGCAGTGGGATTTCCAGGTGGAGGCTGCTGCCTGGCAGAGCTGAAGTTCCCGTGTCACTTCCAGGCCACTGCAGTCTGTGCTGGGAGGAACTAAGTGTGAAAAGCTGTGAGGCGAAGGAGAGATAGGAAACTTACTTTTCCATTTCAGAAAAGAAATAGAAATCATTGACGGCATAGTTGATGATGATAATCCTGTGACCAAATACCCGGCGCTTCATAAGGACTATGTCTTCATTTTCAAGATCTATGCTCCGGGCACTGGGATGTGGTATTGGGCGTCCTGATATGTGTGGGGCTGTGGAGAAATCTGAGAGAGGGGGAGAGGGAGAGAGAGAGAGAGAGGAATTAACATTTATCAACGGGATCATTCATCACAATTCTATAAAAACAGCAATACTGACTAAACCTTTTATGTGTGCATGCTGTGTGCTGTTGCCTCAGTCGTGTCTAACTCTTTGCAACCCTCTGGACTGTAGCCCTCCAGGTTCCTCTGGGCCTGGGATTCTCCAGGCTGGAGTGGGCTGCCAGGCCCTCCTCCAGGGGATCTTCCCCATCCAAGGATCAAACCCATGTCTCTTACATCTCCTGCATTGGCAGGTGGGTTCTTTACCACTAATGCCACCTGAGAAGCCCCTACCCTTTTATAGCACTTACTATTGCCAAGAATAGTTCTAAGAGGCTTTACATGTATTAACTCATTTAATTCTTACAACAACACAATTATTATTTCCATTCTACAGATGAGGCACAAAGTCACTCATGCAGGATCCTCCAGTTAAAAAGTGGCAGATTCAAATTTAGGCAATCTGACTCCAATATCTGTGACTCTCATTTTCTGTCTTGCCCTAAAAACGGGAAGCCATAAGGGCTGATCATATGCTGCAAATTCATTACTATATCTCCAGCGCCTGGAAAAGTGCTGGCCATACTGTGGATTCTCAAAAAGTGCACTGAATGAACAAATGAACTAATGAATGAGGTAGTTGAATAAACCTACACAAACAACATGAGGAAGTAGTTTTGTAACATGTGAGAATTCAAAGTTCTTGAGACTGATCATTACCTTTCTTTCCTGGCTTCTGAAACAGAATGCACTGGGCTCACATCCTCATTATGTGGAACTAGGCTTGCCTTCATACCCAGGACCTGGAGTTCTTGCTAGACCTCAGGCTAATGCAAGCATTGAAAGCAAACAGGACCCTGCAGGGCCTTCCCAGGGACAGACACCCCCACCTCCACCCCCTAAGTCCCCTGCCTCTTGTTTGTAGAAAAGCTTTAGCCTCCTGGGCCTTCTCTGAGTTCCAAAGAACAGAAGTGAGAAAATGCAGCAGCAACTAAGGAAAAGAGTCAAGCAAGACAAAATAATAATAGTTATCCGTAGTTTATCCAACCAAGGACCTTTGGTTTCTCTTCAAAGGCTATAGATGATAATCTATATGAGCTATATTCTTGAGTTGTTTTATGAACACTAAAACCCCAATCAGGTGAAAGAAGTTAATTGCATGCTGACCACCAGCATGTAGATCCCAGACCAATTTGAACCAGAAGGTCGATGAAGTTGACCCCCAGTTATCTCACCACCAACCAGTCAGAAGAATGTCAATGAGCTAATCAGGTACCCTGTAACCCTCTGCCTCATCTTGCCTTTAAAAATCCTTCCCTAAAAGGTAACACGAGTTCGGGTCTTTTGAGCATGAGCTGCCCATGCTCCTTGCTTGCTTGGCTCTGTGTTGGATGCCTTGCAAACAATGCTATACCTTTCTTCACCACAACTCAGTGTTGGAAGACTGGCTGTACTGCAGGTAAGTGAGTGAACCCAGCTGTGGTTCTGCAATAGCATGACATAAAGCAACAAGCTCTGTAGCTTCTTACTTGGGTTAACCCTTGTAGCTTGTATCAACGCTTGCATCAACAGGGAAGAGGAATAAATAGAGAAGTGACTTACTTTCCTTGCTGTATACCTCCTGGTGAAGATAGTCTTCAAGTTCCTGGCGCTTATGGGGATGAGACATAAATCTGCGGTAATTACAAAAGCTCCTGATAAAGCTGATCATCTTCAGCCAACCTCTCTTCTGGGGAAAGAGAAAGGAGTGCCACATATTCATTAGCACAGTCTGCTGTTTACTGAGTCCACGATGTGCCAGAAACTTGACATTCATTACATTGAATCCTCACAACACCTCCTTTAAAAAGAGTAAGTTTTAGCTTCAATTTAAAAGTAAGGAAACTCAGGTCAAAGAACTTATATAACCTTCCCCAGAATAAGCCAGAATCACCCAGGCATGGTTGAGGCCACTGACAATGTTCTTTATACCATGGTCTTCCTACAGTGAAGATTTGAGATGCCATGAATGGGAAAGGGCATGTGAGAGCTAAAAACAGAAAGAGACAGAGGACAGAGATAAGTGTGACTCACAGGAAGGGGAGTAATAGCTCAAGCAGATTTTGAAATGATGAAGAAATAAGGAAATGAGTAAATCATTTCTAAGCATTATAAAAGAAAAATATAACTACACGTGCACATATTCATACACTCCCTCCCCACCAACACACAGGGACATGTTAAAAATGCATGTTACATTTCTTCACCTGTTTCTTAATAGATTCCCAGTGACAGTTCTCTAGTTTATTTGCCCCTTGATAAGCTGATGTTTAGAGCCAGAAAGAATCTTGGTCAACTAGTTCAGTTGTCTCATTTCATAGAGAGGAAACCTCAATGTAAGCTGGCTTTAGAGAGCCAGTGAATGAATGAATTTTAGTCACTAATTTGTGTCCACCTCTTTTATGACCCCATGGACTGTAGCCTGCCAGGCTCCTCTGTCCATAGGATTTCCCCGGCAAGAATATTGGAGTGGGTTGCCATTTCCTCCTCCAGGGTACCTTCCTGGAGATCCCTCCAGGGATCAAACCCGCCGTCACCTGCAGGCAGATTCTTTAATGCTGAGCCACCTGGGAAGCCCATAGAGAGTCAGTGGCAAAGCATATAAACTACTGGATTTAGTGTCAGAAGTTTTTAGTCTGGAGCCTATTTTCACCTTAATTGGGTAATTTGGGTCAACTTCCTAAATGTATGTCTCAATGTCTCCATGTGTAAAAAAGAAACAATAGCCTTCAGGGTTATGGTGAAGGTTAGTCATAATATATGTACATCAATCACTATGTGCAATGCTCGGCAAAAAGCAGGCACTAAGGACATGCTGAACCCTTTTTTTACACCTTCTTAACTAACAGCAACTGAAAGACCTGAAATTTAAAAAAACTCAGTATCCTGGTGTTGGATGCAGTATTCTTTTCACTCTCCCAAATGATCCTTCATGGTACCCTGACATAGAGTTGAGTTGATTCACATATGGAGGAAATAAAAAGGAGAAAGAAGGGAGCAGCATGTTATCATACCTGGGATTCTGCATCAGTGGGCATAGGCATTATTTTTTCACTATTCTAATATAATTGTTTTTATTTCACCCAGTGGGTATATAATTTGATATAGTTGTGATTATAATACATATACAATTTGGAGTTCTGTTGGGTTAAAAAATTTCTTTGTCACATCTTTTTTTTTTTAAATTGAATGAAAACTTCTTTAAACTGTACTCTACAATTTTCAAAAACTTCACACATATGATTTCATATAGTCCCATAATAACTCTTCCTTCCTGACCCTTATCTTGTCCCTCCCTACTTTTATCTCCTCACTGGTAACCATAATTTCTTCCTTATATCTGTGAGTGGCATAGGCATTCTTTTCAGAGATTCTTTGGCATGATCTTTAGTGTCAGATAGAGTTGGGTGCAAATCTTTCTGATGACCAGTTCTACAACATGCTGATCAAGTGATTATTTAAGAGGAGTATGTACTTTTTTTCTCAAACCCTAGGAAGAGACTTTCCTGAATCACATCCCTGTCTCCTCTTTCTTTCCTTCTTCTGTCCTCCCATGGAAGAAAGAATGAGTTTGATAGTTGATGACCTGGCAGCAGGAAAAGGGCAGGCTTTGTTCTCTAGCGTCCTGAGTTCTCTCTGGGAGCTGCTGGTCTGCAGACACCTGTGTTCAGGCCTGCCTTTTGTCATACAGTAGGGAGCTCACCCGGTTAAGTGGGGGTCTCACTGTTTCTCTTTGTTAGTGACTGGACATGTAAGTAAGTAAGGGAACAGAGAGGATTATTTAACCCACTTGACTTCACAGCCAATCCATGCCCTCCAAATCAGCTTTCAGTAGTCAAAAACAAGCAAACTGACATGTTGATCTCCATATGACCAGTCTCTGTGCCTGTCATTCAACTGGTTCTAATCACAAATAGTGAAGACAGGGGTTTCTTGAAATTCCCTCTGTAACAATTGCTCTGAGCCTCAAATTCTTCCGTTGTAAATGGGGATTTGAAAACCTATCCCGAAGTGTAGCTGCTTTGGTGAATAAATAAGCAAAGAGTGAAACTCTTCCGTGTGGTTGGCAATGCCTAGGCAGTGGTTTCCTGGTCCCCAGTCTTGTCTTTGCCAGCTTCCCCACTGACCTGGGATTCCTGCAGGTAAACTGCTGTCTTTGAGGGTTTCTTGGGTGAAGCTAGTGGTATTTCAACTTCCTTCTCCAAAGGAAGAGGTGGAAACAGTTCTTGGTAATCTTTAAACCTGCCAACAGGAGACCAGGAATATTAAGGAAGGCAAAAACATGGTACATAAAAGACACAGTCCAGGCAAACCTCTCTCAGCTTTTGGAGGAAGGGGAATTTGGTGAATGGTGAGATATTCAAAAATACTTCTGTAACCATTCCAATCCTTTGCTCATGTCAGTCTGTTCTTCCTGACCAAAACTGTAGTGTTCCTTGCTCAGGTAGGTGAACAGAAATGTGTGTGTGTGTGTGTGTGTGTGTGTGTGTGTGTGCAGGTAGGCAGGTAAGAGGGTTCAGAGCAAGTTCAGCTTTTATTTTGTAAGGATGCTCTGGCAGTGAACCGTGAGAGTAGACTCTGAGACTAATGTGGCTTTCAGAAGTCAACGAGCAGCTTCAGAGAATCACTGCCTTCACCCAGCAACACTCACCACTTTTCTTCCAGAGATTTCATGACATAGCCCTGGACCATTAACAACGTTGTTGTGCTGACATGATGCATGAGAGAGACTTCCTTGATAATAGGGACATTACACTGCAGCATTTGTTCTAAAAAATGCAAGAGAGAAGAAAAGTCATCATTTTCTTAGGTACCATTTCTGAGGCAGCTAGGATTTTTCTCATCCAAGAGCCTCATGGTTCCTTGTTCTCAATCTGGCCAGATTCGGCTCTCCACAATCTGGCTGAAAATCTCAAAAGTACATTTGGAATGCTATGTGTGCACGTATTTGTAGAGCAGATACTTCCTGGTTTAGTCCATCCCAAATTTCAAAGGTAAGTGCATAAGGGGAAAGCAGTGTTTAAAGGACTCCATTTCTGCAGCTAGTTTGAAGTTTTCAGTTAAGGAAGAGAATAGAGGAATAAAGGATTAAAGTTAAGTGGCTGAGGCAGATGGGAAATCCAAGATTACCAATAAATATTCTAAGGTCAGTATGATTCTCCAGGTGTTCAAAGACTACTGTGTTCATTAAAAAGATTTAAAAGCTTATTAAGGACAGGGTCTGCATATTCTGCTTTCTCTTCTAGCTCATTCAAAATGATGCACAAAACTTAATATCTTGAGACTCAATAAATAAATATTACTTACGAGTAAAGACCTGCCCCTTTTGCTGCTTTTTCTGCTTTCATAATTTATAACCTTATCTTGGTTTAACACAAGCAACACACACACACAAGCCTATCTGTTCATCTGTGCCAAAACAGGAGGCTTCTTCTTTGCTTTGCAAGATTTGTTTACTTCCAGGATGGGATCATGCTCACCCCCTTTTGTTTTCCTCTAGAATTATAGGTCAGTATTTTACTTGCAGTTTCTGCTTCTGGACAAGATGAATTTACATGGATCAGATTTACCCTCCTGCCTTAGGCAAGAAAACAAGACAAAACTTATGCAACAAAGATTTTCAGGGAGACAGTTCTTCTCAGCACCTTTCAATACTCTTTACATCCCATGGATGGTGGACACTCTAGCTTTGCATCCTGCTAACACATGATTTTGGATCTAACGCCAGTCTACTTGATGTGAAGGATCAAATGACTGGAGTTTGAATTCAAATTTTACTAACTGGACAAGTTAGTTAACTTCTCCATGTTTTACTTTCCTCATTAGAAAAATGGAGCTATTTATCCCTACCTTCTAAGTTATTTGTACCTATCTCTTAAGGATTAAATTAAATCCTACTTTCAGGGTTGAGAGGATATATTTCACATACAAGCACAAGTGTTGTCTTTTATTTGTGGTATTATGTTTTGGATTTATTATTGTATTATTATTTTAGTTTTTCAATAGCAATTTTCCTATTTAGAAAAACTAAATACTAACACATGTTAAGAATTTAAATAAAACTCCTGCTTCAAGCACATTCTGATTTTAACCCACTATCCATTCTGTCTTATCAATATTATATCAATATTATATATACATATAAAAGAACAACAATGCATGTAGTTTTTTGGGCCTATGTGTCTTTCTTTCAGTTTTATCTTTAAGAAAAAGAATGATAGATTTGATTTGTTTTTTCTTTTTTGAAACACTTCATGTTATCACTTATATGTGGAATCTAGAAAACGTAGAAAATGAATGTAACAGAACATAAACAGACTCACAGATATAGAGGATAAGCTAGTGGTTATCAGTGGGAAGAGGGGAGCAAGGTGGCACAAGATAGGAGGAGGGGATGAAGAGATATGACCTATGTATGAGATAAATAAGATATAAGGATACGTTGTTGGATAAGGAAATGGCAAAACCCACTCCAATTATCTTGCCTGGAAAAATTGCGTGGACAGAGGAGCCTGGTGGGCTAGTGTTCATGGGGTTGCGTGAGTCGGACATGATTTTGTGACTTCACCACCACCACCAAGGATGTATTGTATAGCACAGGGAATATAATCTTATATTAACTTTATATAATATATGGTATTATATAATACGATATAGTAATTTATAATAACTTTAAGTGGATTATACTCTATAAAAATACTGAATCACTATGCTTTATATCTGAGATGAATATAATGGAAATTAACTATACTTCAGTTTTTAAAAGTGCATTTATTATTATTCTCTCCTTTCACGGTCTTCGGCTTTGTCTCAATACTGCCCCATGTGGCCGCTGCTCTGTTCTGCTTTCTCAGGGAGAGAGCAGTCTCTTTCCCAAACAAGATTCTAAAGGGTAAAGGAAACAATTTCAGGAGAGGAGAATGCATACCAGGAGAGATTTTGCCGTGGAAGAAAGTCTTGATTATGTTTTCAAAGAGAGACTTATAAATCTTTTCATTTGTCTCAACGCTGATCTTCTGTATGGCTACCAGGAACTGCAAAGGGGTTTCAGCCCCCCGTTCTCTGAGGAACTCCCTGAAGAACTCCAAGTGCTGTGTGTTTAGGAGGACTTCTGTCAAGTTTCTGGAAAACAAGAAAGCATCATTGGCGGAAAGAAAGAGATGGTGACCCTGGATTCTGCTCCAGTTAGGGAATGGGGAAGGATCTCTCCCAGACTTCAGGGCTTTAAACTGTGATTGAAGAGCAGAGTGGATAAACTGGTTACTCTGCTTATTTCCACGGAGATGAACTTAATGTACCCATCCTAAGCTTGGTCTTATCATTTGACAACCCCAATGGAAGAAGAGAAGGAGTATTTTAAAGGTGGCTTTTTTTGTTGTTGTTCAAAGAAAACTTCTTCCATTTTGGATTCATTGGCAGTCATTTCAGCAAGACAGAGCATGAGTGATCAGCAATTGTTATAGATCAATATTTCTAAATTTCCACTGCTGATTTCTTCTTTCACTGTTTCTTGTGTACAGGTGTTGCCCTGTTTCAACTCAATTCTCTTGACTCTTGCCTTATGATTTTTTTCTGCTAGGTAATCTCTACATCCTCTGTGGTTTCAGTTTTCGTTGATATGAGAAAGTGATTTCAACTTTCACTGTTACTGTGAAGCTATATCTCTAGCTTCTGTGAACTCCACAATTTCAGCTGCCCATTGAACCTTATCTTTATGTCATTTGTCATTGGTAGAACCTCTCCATACAAATTCACGAGTTGTCCAACTTGTTCTTCTCCTATTACATACTTGTCTTGTTAAGAATGATGCTAGCTATAGGTTTTTTTTTCTTATTTATTTATTTATTTATCTGAAGGATGATTGCTTTACAATATTGGTTTGATTTCTCTCATTCATCAACATGAAGTAGCCATGCATTAGGCTCCTCTGTGTATGGGATTCTCCCAGCAAGAACACTGGAGTAGTTGCCATTTCCTTCTCCAGGGGATCTTACGAAACCAGGGATCAACCCGGGGCTTCCGGCAACTCCTGCCTTGGCAGGCAGATTCTTTTACCAGTGAGCCATGGGGGAAGCCCATGAATCAGCCACCCGTGTACACAGGGCCTCTCCCTCTTGAACCTCCCTCACATTTCCCACCCTTCCCACCCCTTCAGGTTGTTCCAGAGCCCCAGTTCGAGTTCCCTGAGTCAACCAGCAAATTTCCACTGGCTGTCTATTTAATATATGGTAATGTATATGCTTTCACGCTACTCTCTCCATTCATCTCACCCTCTCATAAATGTACTTTTTAAGGGTGAGATGATTCCCTTCTAAGTTTATGAGAATTTTTATCATAAATGGATGTTAGATTTTATAAAATGCTTTTAATGCATCAATTGAGATACTTGTGTGAAGTTTTTTCCCTTATTTTATTAACATGATGCATTCTATTAATTTATTTTCAGATGCATTATTTCCATTCCTGGAATAAATCCCACTGGGTTATGGTATATAATCCTTTTTAAATGTGGATGAATTTGGTTTGCTAATATTTTATTGAGGATTTTCACATCTAGGTTTTAGAGGGATATTGGTCTGTAGTTTTCTTATGATAATTTTGTTTGGCTTTGGGATCAGGATAATACTTGCTGGCCTCATAAACATATTAGAAGTGTTCCTTTTTCCTCTATTTCCTCAAAGAGTTTGTAGACTATTGGTAGCATTTATTCTTTAACTATTTCATAGCTTTCTCCAGTGAAGTTGTCTGTCTAGACTTTTATCTGTGAGATTTAAAATTATTAATCCAATTTCTTCTCTTGTTATAGAGATTTACTCACATTTTCTATTTCTTGAGTCAGTTTCAGAAATTTGGGTATTTCTAGAACTTTCTCTATTTCATCTAATTGTCATTGTCATACTCCTTGCATTTTCTTACAAACAGGTTAGTTTCTTTAGGGTCAGTGGTCCTCTCTTTTGGTCCAGGTTTTGAAAATCTGTGTCATCTCACTTTTTCCCTTTTGTCAGTATAGTTAATGGTTTATCAATTTTGTTAATCTTTACAAAAAACCTATTTGTGCTTGGATTTTCTCATTTTTCTTCTCTTCATATTATTGATTTCCACTCATGTTTATTATTTACTTCCTTCTACTTCCCCTGAGTTTAGTCTGAATATATCATCCCACCACCTTTAATCTCCAATGTTTTTTTATTGAAGTATGGCTGATTTATAATATTATATTAGTTTCAGATATATAACATAGTATTTAAAGACTTGAAAATACTAAATTTTCAAATAGATTTGAAAATCTGTTAAAACACAGAATACACAGGGTGAAGGGACATAGAACATAATAGTAGAAAGCTAGATTGGGGGAATTCCTGGGTGGTCTAGTGGTTAGGATTCCACACTTTCACTGCCAAGGGTGCAGGTTCAATCCCTAGTCAGAGAATTAAGTTCACACAAGCTGCATGGAGTGATCAAAAAAAAAAAAAAAAAAAAAAGAAAGAGAAAAAAAAAAAAAAAAAAAAAAAGAAAAGAAAGAGAGAGAGAGAAGGAAAAGAAAAGACTTCTTTTATATTCAACTAAACTGGGAACTACATATTTCTGTAGACATAGTGGAGAGTGAATAGTATAAACTGGAACAGCAAAAGGAATAAATGATTGAATTTCAGGGAATAATTCCAGTTCCTTAAAAAGGATGAATGATTGAACTTCAGGGAATAATTTTAGTTCCTTGAAGAGGAAGAAGCTCCATCTAGAGAATTTAGAAGAGACAGAGGACTTATAACTCTCAATGAACATTATCAGTAACTGAAAACATACTTCTGGAAGCTTTCTCTATACAAAATGTTCTTCCAGTGACACTGACTAACAAATTTGTATGTGTTAATATATCTCTATCATCTATAAGAGAACTTTTCATACAGCCAGTCATTAGTAGATAATAATAAATTAAAAAATAAGTGCTTCAATGAATGGCATGGATAAGAAAATTATCGTCAAGTTGAGAAGGTAGAAAACATACTTAAAAAATTAAAAAGTAGTAGAAAATAGAAAATGGTAAGTTGTTGTATTTTAAAGGTTTATTACTTCAGAGGAGGTGGAAGTCACAGCAGACATACAACTGGAGGACTTTATTTTATAGAGATGGAACTTGGGCTAAGGTGAGTGGAAAGAAAGAGTGGGCATTTCTGAAAGAAAAGATCACAGACTCTTTTTCTAGCATTGGGAACTTATCAGAGGCTGACTCTAAGATTGATCATAAAGGGGAGAGACAAGAAGTAAGGAGCTAGTTAGGAGACTACTACAGCTGTATGCAATCCACAAAAACACAAACTGGCAAGGACATGCATACAAAAATGTTTCTTGGCATATTATTCATAGCAATGAAAAAGTAAAGATAATATACATGTTCATTAAAAATATATAATTAAATAAACCATGCAATATCCATAGTATGGAAGAAGGTAAATCTATTTATATTGACATGAAAGGATATCCATGATAGTTTGTTAAGTTTTAAAAAGTTATTGTATAATATATATTGCCTGGTGTGAATTTTAGAAAATAAATACTGATTTAAAATAAAGTATCCCTGTGCATGTGCAGTATGATTAAGGAGAGCTTGTGTCTGGACATATTGTTGTGACCAGATCCTATGTCTTACCTGGGTCTCATTGAAGGCTTCCTCACATTAGCCCTTTTAAAGAATGACATTCTCCTTTTCGAGGGTAAAATCATCTTTGGTTCTCGGACAATTTCTACAGTAAAATCTAAAAATAAAATTACAAAAGTGTGAAACATCATATTATAAAGAACACTGAAGACAGTGAGAAAGAACAGAGTGTGAAGGATATTATCATACATTGAATGCGTGTAGAAAAACCAAAGTCCCCAATGACCAATGGCCTGAGATAGCAGCTGTTATGGGCACTTGCTCCCTAAAACTCCCCTTCATGGATCACAGTCTTGTCGTGGCAAAGGGATTTATATAACTCAATGAAGCTATGAGCCATGCTGTGCATGGCCACCCAAGATGGATGGGTATTAGTGAAGAGTTCTGACAAAACCTGGTCCCCTAGAAAAGGAAATGGTAACCCATTCCAGTATTCTTGACTGAACTAACCCATGAACAGTATAAAAAGGCAAAAAGATATGACACCGGAATATGAGCCCCCAGGTTGGAAGGTGTCCAGTACGCTACTGAAGAAGAGCAGAGGATAATTACTAATAGTTCCAGTAACAGTGAAGCAGCTGGGCCAATGTGGAAACAATGCTCAGTTGTGGACATGTCTGGTGGTAAGAGGCTGATGCTATAAAGAACAATATTGCGTAGGGACCTGGAATATTAGGTTCATGAATCAAGGTAAATAGGACATGGTCAAGCAGGAGATGGCAAGAGTGAACATCGACATCTTAGGTATCAGTGAACTAAAATGGATGGGAATGGGCAAATTTAATTCAGAAGATCATTATATCTACTACTGTGGGCAAGAATCCCTTAGAAGAAACAGAGTAGCCCTTATAGTCAACAAAAGAGTCTGAAATACAGTACTTGGGTGCAATCTCAAAAACAACAGAATGATCTTAGTTCATTTCCAAGGCAAACCATTCAACATCACAGTCATCCAAGTCTATGCTCTTACCACTGAAGCAAAAGCAGCTGAAGTTGACCAGTTCTATGAAGACCTACAAGATATCCCGGAACTAACACCAAAAAAGATGTAGCTTTCATCATAAGGGATTGGAATGCAAAAGTAGGAAATCAAGAAATACTCAGAATAACAGGTAAGTTTGCCCCTGAAGTACAAAATGAAGCAGGGAAAAGGCTAAGAGAATTTTGTCAAGAAAATAAGCTGGTCACAGCAAACATCCTTTTCCAACAATGCAAGAGATGACTTTACACATGGACATCACCTGATGGTCAATACAGTAATCAGATTATGTTCTTTGCAGCCAAAGATGGAGAAGCTCCATACAGTCAGCAAACACAAGATCTGGAGCTGATGGTGGCTCATGAGTTCCTTAGTGTAAAATTAAGATTTAAATTGAAGAAAGTAGGGAAAACCAGTAGGCCATTCAGGTATAACCTAAATCAAATCCTTTGTGATTATACAGTGGAGGTGACGAATAGATTCAAGGGATTAGATCTGATAGACAGAGTGCCTGAAGAACTATGGACAGAGGTTTGTAACACTGTATAGGAGGCAGTGACCAAAACCATCCCAAAGAAAAAGACATGCAAGAAGGCAAAATGATTGTCTGAGGAGGCCTTACAAATAGCTGAAAAAAAGAAGAGAGGTGAAATGCAAAGGAGGAAGGGAAAGATACAGTCAACTGAATTCAGAGTTTCAAAGAAGAGCAAGGAAATAAGAAAGATAAGCAAGATAAGAAAGCCTTCTTAAGTGAACAATGCAAAGAAATAGAGGAAAACAATAGAATGGGAAAGACTAGAGATCTCTTCAAGAAAATTGGAGATACCAAGGGAACATTTCATGCAAAGATGGGCACAATAAAGGAAAGAAATGGCAAGTACTAAACAGAAGTAGAAGATATTAAGAAGAGGTGGCAAGAATGCACAGAAGAATTGTACAAAATAGGTCTTAATGATCCGGAAAACCATGATGGTGTGGTCACTCTTAGAGCCAGACATCCTGGAGTGTGAAGTCAAGTGGGCCCTAGGAAACATACTACAAACAAAGCTAGTGGAGGTGATGAAATTCCAGCTGAGCTATTTCAAATCCTAAAAGATGATGCTGTTAAAGTGCTGCACTAAGCACTATATATTAGCTACTAATATACTGACTTTACATACAACAACACATATAGATTATAAGTAAATGGATAGAGAAAAATATACTATTCTAACACTAATCAAAAGAAAGGAAGAGGACCTCCCTGGTAGTTCAGTGGTTAAGAATCTGCTTGCCAATGCAGGGGACACAGGTTCTATCCCTGGTTGGGGAAGATTCCACATGTAACTAAGCCCATGCAACATAACCACTGAACCCACACTCTAGAGCTCATGCTTTGTGACAAGAGAAATCATGGCAATGAGAAGCCCACAGGCCACAACTAGACAGTAGTCCTCACTAGCCTCAACTAGAGAAAGCCCATGTACAGCAATGAAGACCCAGCATAGACAAAAATAAATTTTTTTTAAAAAGAAGAGTATTAATTTTATACAGAACAGTCTTCAGAGAAAGGAGTGATATCAGAGATAAACAAAAAGTATTACATAATGATAAAGGGGTCAACTCTCTAAGACAATACAACCATTTTTAACATACATGTGCCTAATGGAGTATCAAACTATGTGAACAAAACAAGAGTTCTACGTGCGACAGAACTACAAGGAGGAAAATGTAAATCCACTTTCAAAGTTGGACACTTCAACACCCCTCTGTCACAGATGGAAAGATCCAGCAGGCACAGTATCAATAAGGATCTAGTTAAAATCAACAACACCATCAATCAACTAGAGCAATCAACTAGATAGCTACAAACCACTCTATCAAACAGCAGTAGAATACAACTTGGCTGAAGCTCACATGAAACATTTACCAATGCTGAACACATTCTGGGCCATACACATACCTTAAAAAAATTTAAATGAATAGAAACCATATACTGCTGTCAGACCACAATGCAGTTAAACTAGAACTCAATGACAGAAAGATAGCTGGAAAATCTCAAAACACATGGAGATTTAAAAACATACTTCTAATAACACATGGGTCAAAGAAGAAATTTTTAAAGTATTTTAAATTAAATAAAAATGAAAACACAACTTATCAAAATTTGGGAGATGAGCAAAAGTAGCAATTAGAGGAAAATTTATAGCATTTCATGCATATGTAAAAATAGAAAGAAAGATCATCTAAATCAATCATCTAAGTTTCTACCTTAGGAAAGTGAAAAAAGAAGAGCAAATAAAATCCAAAGTAAGCAGAAGAGAAGAAATAATAGAACTTGGAGCAGAATTCAATGAAATTGTAAGGAAATCAATAGAGAAAATCAAAGAAGACAAAACATGTTTCTTTGAAAAGATCAATAATATCAATAAGTCTCTGGCTAGACTAAGAAAAACAGAGAGAGGACACAGATTACTTGTATCAGAAATGAAAGCAAGAATATCACTATAGATACCATAGACATAAAAAGGGTAAGAAAAGAATACTAAGAACAACTCCATGTCCCAATTTGAAAACATAGATGAAATGGATCAATTCCTTGAAAGGCACAATTTACCAAAGTCATACAAAAAGAAATAGATGATCAGAATATATATATATATATATATATATATATATATATATATATATATATATTTGAAATATGAAGATCTTTGTATTGTATCTCAAAGCCCATCAATAAACAACCACTAAAGAGGTACTAAGGGATCAAGAAGACGGAGGGACTTAGCCAGTTGATATCAGCAAGTCTGATATCACAGTCCATCTGAAATCACTGTCTGTCACAGTTCATCCTAGCATTGGCACAATGAGCTCATGAACAGAGTAGGTAGGTGGAAGGGATGGAGGCTGTGTATGAACCCAGAAGCATGGGCCCCATACTCATTAAGGCTGATTTTAGCTACCAATGCTGCCAAATGTTCAACTTGCCAGCAAGAGACAAACACTAAAACTCACATATTTCAACATCTTTCATGGAAAACCAGCTACCCACTTGGTGGCAATCTGGTGACATTGGACCTTTTTATTCTGGAAGGGGCAGCTGTATTGGACTGGAACTGACATGTATTCCTAACTGTGAGGTTTTAGTTAGCATTGATATTTGGGGGCTTACAAGTGTTTGATCCCCTGAATAGGATCCCCCATAACATTGCCTCTGATCAAGAGATATAGTAAAGGGGATTGGCAAAGGGCATACAATAGTTGGATCCACTAGTTTTGTCACCTATGAGAGCTGCTGGCCTGGTAGAGTAACAAAGCTATTTTTTGAAGGTCTAGCCGTCATGCCAGCTTGGAGATGATACCTTTTGAAAAATGAGGTATCATCCTCCAGGAAAAACCGAAGACCACAATATGGTGCTGTGGCCCCCAGTGAGTCGAATATTGAGTATGAGCATCAAGGGATGACAGTAGAAGAGATCCATTTACCGTTAGTATTGGTGACTTACTTAGGAAAATTTTAATCCTTACAACTTTAGGTTCTGTGGATCGGGACCAGTGCTGTCCAATAGAAATATAACGGGAGCCACATATATTATATAAATTTAAATTTTCCAGCAGTCAAATTAAAAAAACTAAAAGGAAAAGAGTGAAATTAATTTTAATAATGTGCTTTATTTAACCTATTGGTACCAACTATATTTCAAGAGCTCAATGGCCACAATGGGGCTAGTGGCTCCTATATTGGACTGTGCCAACTTGGAGGTCCAGGATCCCAGAGTGGGAATGCTACTACTAGAGACCCAGTAGGAGCTCAATCACTTCAAGTTCCTTACGCCAGAAGGCTAGCAGGGAGGCAAAGGAGTCACTGGACTGGCAGGGCCATTGACTATAACCATCAGAGTCATCAGTTATGTAGCAGGGGCTGTGCAGAATTCACTTGGCACTCTTGGTATTCCCTTGTCCAAGTGTGATGATAAATCAACAGGGGAGCAGCCACAGCCTGAGAAGTCATGATGATCAAGGGCTCATGTCCCTCAGCGGGGGAAGTCTAGGTTATCTTGCCAAGTAAGTCCCCCGAGAGCAGCAGAACCACAAGCAGGACCACAGAAGGAATCTGTCATGAGCAGAAAAGCAAGGAGAAAAGGAGTATTTGTTGTGATCTCCAGACAAGCCGTAATAGCGCGTGTCAGCATTTCCTATGTAAGTTCCCTAGGAAAAGAAGCCACCAGATTCCTGGAAGAACTGTTCCAAGATGGGGTAAAATTTCCTTACAAAGTAAGTGGACAATGCTGAGTGCTCTGGTGCATGCCTTAGCTCATTTCTTTAGGAGCAAAGCACTCACTGTCCCAGCTGCCTGGAGTTATTGACTGCTGCCACAGGTGAGGTCCCCTCTGGAAGTGTCTTTGGCCAAAGGGCACTGCCTGACCCAAGGTATGTCCTCCCAAAGTCAGTCACATCCCATTTGAGTCAGTGAGGAGTTTCTTGCCTCAGTGAGTGACAACTCTGAAGGGCTATCTTAGCTTTAGAGCTTCCTATAGGATCTGTTGATGTTTATCACAACTACCTCACAGTTCAGCATCTACCTCTGCCCAGTTCTGCTTTCCTCATCCCCAGATGGGTGTTATTACTAAGAACATACTCCCCAACAAATCTCCTTCCACAAAACTATGACTCCAGAAATCTTGGCAGGAGACAAGTCTGCATTGTTGAAAACCTCAGAGTGATAACTAGGTAAGAAGGTAGGAATTAACAATTTCATCGTCATCTTCATTCATTTACAATTGCATCTGACTTTCATGATGCCCTTCTTTGGCTTTGTAGGAGGAAAGACAGACATGGTCATTCTCTGCTGACCATCCTTCTTTTGGTTTATGCCTCTTGAGGTTTTGAGATTCTCTCTTACCTGGTTGTCTCATATCTATCCTTGAGTTTAAACACTTACCTATATGAGGTACTTTTTCACAGTATATTTTGTAGTCATCACTGATCTTCTCTATGGCCACCTTTGGATACTTATAACAGAGTTCCTCAAAGGCCATTTTCTCTATGTCTGTCAAATAGTGAAAAATAAAAATGGAGTCTTATTGTCTACTCTGGTTTCAAAGATTCACTCATTATTTTTTTTTGCAAGTATAGTCTTTAAAATGCTATTTAAGTAGGACAATAGTGTTTTACTGGAATGTTTATATAGGAAATACAAGTTTCCTAGGCCAAATTAGAAGCAAGAAAATACTGCTTCTCCTGCCCTCTAGAATGGAGGCTTTTGCCCTTCTTGGGGAGACCTGACCCATGGAAATTTTCTGCTTAAGGGTAACTGATATGACTTTGAAAGAGGCACTAAGTGTTAAAATATATACTAGAAGTAATTCATCCAAATGAATATGGACCCCTTCAAACCCCATCTGGTATAGGGAGGAGCTGTAAATGCATTTAAACATTCTGTTATTGCACCAAAACATTTGATGCATTTACCTTCAGAATTGACAACTCATATCTCTGAATATCATCAATAGTTGTGAACCACTGTTCTTTGAGAGTGAATTACTTTTTTCTAAAGGTAGCTATATATCATGTCTAGTCATGCATGGTGAATTGGGAGGGAATGACTTTCTGTATTCAAAATGAGATGGGACTGTAAGGCTGAGGCAGCAAGAGAAGTTTTAATGAGGTATTAGGCAATCCTAAAGGAAATCAGCCCTGAATATTCATTGGAAGGATATTCATTGGAAGGATGAATATGAACAGATGCTGAAGTTGAAACTCCAATATTTTGGCCACCTGACGTGAAGAACTGACTCCCTTGGAAAAGACACTGATGCTGGGAAAGATTGAAGGTGGGAGGAGAAGGGGACGACAGAGGATGAGATGGTTGGATGGCATCACTGACTTGATGGACATGAGTTTGAGTAAGCTCCAGGAGATGGTGATGGACAGGGAAGTCTGGCGTGCTGCAGTCCATGGGGTCACAAAGAGTTGGACACAACTGAGCATCTTAACTGATACTAACAGGCAATGGCAGAAGAGCAGCACTGTGCCTACCAAGGTCAAAACACTCATTTGTGCTATGAGCTCTGAGATTTGGGGTAAATTTCATCATCCACAGTTTTCCTGAAACTCTCCAGGGCAGTCCAGGACTTTTTCAGGTTATACTGGTGGAATCTAGAAGGAATATGGGGTGTGGCCCTCTGAATGTCAGTTGTCTTATGTCAACATAGTCATTGTCATCATTACCATCTCTCAATCAGAAGACTCTGTAGTGGTAAAAGCAGTGGATTATTGCTCCTATCGATTCAGTTTTCTAGTCTTTCATCAATCCCTCCCTTGCTGAGAAACCTTGGACAAGACTCTTACCTCAGCTTAGTTTCTCTGCAAGATATATGAGAGTATTCTAGCTCTGATGCTCAGAGACTTTATGGTATAGTCTGAGTGGAGGCATCAGCCTACTTGGGGAGCCAGGGCCCGGACTTGGACAAATGCATGGGAGGCCCTTCATTGGGGTAGATTTGCATTTCAAGAAAGCAATGGCGGAGGGTATGCTGAAGGGAGAGAGGGGGCATCTCCATGGAGGTGATTACCACTCTTCCTGGCCCCTCCTGGCATTTCATGGCCATCAAGGGGAATGCCCCTTGCCCAGCATGTATAGGGTCAAATTTATCCGCCATCCTTTCACTTTTCTCTTGATTCCTGGGAAAGGATTTGGAATGTTTGGGATTTAGAGAAGGGGAAATCCTAAGGTAAACCAGATGTGTCCTGTTCATGCTAGCTTTTAATAACTCATGCCCGAGTATGCTCCAAAGGGCAAGCACCCAAAGCAACCTGCTTTGTACACAGAGTGCACATCAAAGTTTTAAAAGAGGTAAGGGTTACATTTTTTAGTGGAATCTAACAAGTACTACTTGTTGAGGACCTACTTGCTATGCAAATGCATTACCGCCTATCCTTTCAACAATGCCATCATCCCCATTCTATAGATGAGAAAATGAGACTCAGGGAGATACAGTGGCTGGCCAAGTAAGCTCACAGAGCAAAGGAGTGGTGGAAATGAATTTTCAAAGCTCTTGATTACTAATTCCATGGCTGCAGTCACCATCTGCAGTGATTTTGGAGCCCAAAGTCAGCCACTGTTTCCACTGTTTCCCCATCTATTTGCCATGAAGTGGGCTCCAAAATCACTGCAGATGGTGATCGTAGCCATGAAATTAAAAGATGCTTACTCCTTGGAAGGAAAGTTATGACCAACATAGACAGCATATTAAAAAGCAGAGACATTACTTTGCCAACAAAGGTCCGTCTAGTCAAGGCGATGGTTTTTCTAGTAGTCATATATGGATGTGAGAGTTGGACTATAAAGAAAGCTGAGCGCCGAAGAATTGATGCTTTTGAACTGTGGTGTTGGAGAAGACTCTGAGAGTCCCTTGGACTGCAAGAAGATCCAACCAGTCCATCCTAAAGGAGATCAGTCCTGGATGTTCATTGGAAGGACTGATGTTGAAGCTGAAACTCCAATACTTTGACCACCTGATGTGAAGAGCTGACTCATTTGAAAAGACCCTGATGCTGGGAAAGATTGAGGGCAGGAGGAGAAGGGGACGACAGAGGATGAGATGGTTGAATGGCATCACCAACTCAATGGGCATGGGTTTGGGTAGATTCTGGCAGTTGGTGATTGACAGGGAGGCCTGGCGTGCTGCAGTTCATGGGTCGCAGAGTCAGACATGACAGAGCGACTGAACTGATTACTAATTTGTATGTCATGATTCAATAGAATGTCAAAAAACAGTTATTACCAGCTTTTACAAAATGAAATGGAATAATATAGAGAGTATGAGAGCATATAATCTTATGTAATAAGGACAAGCACTGCTTTGTGAAAAAATTTTAATATATATTTATACACACACACATACTTATACAGGTATATATTTCCCAAAGTGAAGTCAAAAGTACTTATCGTGCTTTGAAGTTTGAGAAACACTGCAGTACTCTGACTGCCTCAGCACTGATAATTAAAGCAGTTTGTTCAATTTGAACAATACTGGCTACTCTTACCACTGCCAAATGTTGTGTTAATAGCTTTCATGGATGGTCTTGGGTTATCTTCACAACAAGCCTATTATTCCCATTTTACAGTTGAGAGAAACGGGGCTTGAAGATAGGTTAAATACATTGTTCAGGTTCACACAGTCACTAGCAGAGCTAGGATATAACCCAGATCTGTGAGACAGCAGAGCCTTGTGTTCCCACCACGGCTCTCCACTGCCTGAGTGGCTGGTGTGTTATATTGAGGGAAGCAAGTGGCTGTTAAAAATATATCCACAGAAATGTCTTAGACCTAATTCTGGGGAGGTATGGCACATGTTTTTCAGATGCATGAAATGGAGTAATCAGTATAACTGTGGTGATGTCTTGGTGTGCATGAGCCTGGTCAAACTTGAGTTCTCTGGTTCCCTTTCAGAGCCAGTGGGGGCCTCTGCAGTCAGTCAGTGTGGATTCAGATCTTGACTCTGCCACTTACTGTGTGACCTTGGAAATGTAACTTGTCCTTTCTGTGCCTCAGTTACCCTGTACTTATCTCACATGTTATTTGGAAGATCAAATGAGGTCCTCTTTATCACCTTTGCATTGCATAGTGCTGACACATAGTAAATACTTGATGTTAAAATACTAATATTTCACAGCTGCTTGTATGTAGGATAAAAAAAAATTATGGTGACTGACCTTACCTGCCAGAAACACTGGAGGCTTCCTTTCTACCTGGAGAGACCCACCTTGCTTCAGGTTCTCAGTAGCTACCTTTTGCCATTGCATAGATTCCATTTCTTCCATGTTAGCCAAACCCTGGCTTAACTCCAGTGATTCCTCAAATCTCTTGTAAAGAAGAATGATCTCTTCTTTGCTTACAGATTCTTTTTTATGCCACCTGGTGCCGATGAGCCTGTTCTGAGTCTAAGAGAAGGAGATGGTGGCAGACAGCATTTGCTATAGGAACTAGGCCAGAAGTAAGATTTTTACAGCTTGGTCCTTCTTTGCCTCCCTGTCACATGGACTCTAATTACTTTCAGTTTGTTAAGAACTATTGTTCTTTTACAGATACACACACACACACACACACACACACACACCATACATACCACACATCTTCAAATCAAACTTTCTCTATAAGAGAGAAATTCTATATGAATGTGACTTCTTCAAAGCCAGCTTATGCCCTTGAATCTTTTTCTTTCAGAGGTTTCTCTTTAGAACATCAGAGACCATCAACCCCAGTTGATAGAAAAATACTCAACATTTCATTGACTTTGGCAAAGGGCACTTCTGAAAGAGCAGTAACTCCCTTTTCTTCCCTCAACCTCATGATTCCTCCCCAACTCAAAGTCCCTCCTACTGTAAAAACGAGAAACCAGTAGTCCTCTTCATCCAGGAACTCAGTATACCAGGGGCTGAGGATCTGAAATCCAAATACAACATAAGCATTATAAGGAGATGCTTGCTGCCTCTGTCCTGCTAGTACTCACATGGGAGAAGAGAAGGCTGCAGATTCTGGATTCTCTAACTTGGAGATATGGAATAGCAAACATCAGCCGTGACCAACCAGGAAGTATTCCTTTGCCTCTCTGAATATGACAGCTTCCATCACAGCCTCTCTCTGAATTTCAGAGAACAGTGATTGGTATTTATTTAAGAAGAGGCTTCCCTATTCCCTAGTAGCTCAGATGGTAAAAAGTTTGCCTATAGTGCAGGAGACCAGGGTTCAATTCCTGGGTCAGAAAGATCCCCTGGAGAAGGGAATGGCAATCCACTCCAGTGTTCTTGCCTGGCGAATTCCATGGACAGAGGAGCCTGGCAGGCTACAGTCCATGGGGTTGCAAACAGTCGGACACAACTGAGTGACTAACATGTTCACTTTCGCTTTAAGAGAAACAACAAATCCTTTACTGAAGGGCAATTATTTGACATCTACATACTTATTTGTTCCTTTGTAAAGTACTATCTCATTTAATTCTTAAAAGGGTCCTGGAAACCAACCACCTAGCCAAATGGTGATAAAACCAGGATTTAAAAGCTTTTTCCTATATTCCACATGGATTCTGTTTTCACTTAAGTGAATCAGAAGTTAGGAAACAGACATATATTAGCTGGCATGCTATCAGTATTCAACAAAAGGTAACTGGATAACTGGAGAATGGTTGAACAGATGGGTGAAAATGAGAGTTCTTATAGAAACAAGTGTCTCAAACCAGAAAATATTGTCCTGAGCAAAGCCCAAAGTAAGGGTCATCTCCAGTTGGGATTAATTGATTCAACAAATGTCTGCTGAATGCACTATTGAGCACAACACTATACTGCCAGTAGCTTTCTAGATGCTGGGAGACTAGTGACAAAACATAAAAACCTCTGCCCTCATAAGGAGAAGGAAAAGAAGCAAAATAAGTTAAAAAAAAATCTATCTATATAACACACATACATAAAACATATATACATATTATGTATTTATTTAAAATATAATACAAGTATATGTGTATATAACAGATTTACACTTTACACACAGATGCATACATGTACATTATAAGGATTATACATGCATTATACATGCATACACACAAAGTGTGTGTATGTCTGTGTGGAAGGATACATACATGGATCCAGATCATGGTAAGTGCTAAGGAAAAAAGTAAAATGGGGAGTAAAAGTTTTATGTAAAGTGGGCAAGTAAGGCCTCACTGAGATGACTTGAGCAAAAACCTGAGGGAGGCAGGACTCAGTCGTACGGGGATCCACACATTACACACAGTAGGAGCAGCACGGCTGAGCTGGCCATGTGTCTGGCATGACCAAAGTGATGAGCATGGGGGCAGAGGAAGATGAAGCCAGAGAGGAGAGGCAGAGGACAGACAGTGTAGGCCTTGTTGGTTTTAGCAAGGACTTGGCTTTTACTGGAGACAGCCATCTCTCTTCAATGTCCTCACTTTTATTTTCAGTTAAATCACACAACTTATGTTGTGGCCAGTGCAGAAGTAGATCTGCTGAGGGTCAAGAGTAGATCCAGAGGCATCAGCTAGAAAGCCATTGCAGTGATCCAGGTGAATCTGGACAGAGCTTGGATAAGAGTGGTTATAACAGGTGAAGGGAGGAACATCAGATTCTGCATATTTTTAGGATTGGACCAACTGAATTCACCCATAGACTAGACATGAGTGTGAGACAAAGAGGTAAGTCATAAATGATATCAAAATTTTTAATCTTAGAAACTGTGATAGCCCAGCATTGTATAATAATATAAATACCTTTAATATCTTTGCAGCAGACCAAAGGCCAAGGGAGGGAGCTTTGCTGTGTGGATTTGCTGATGCAGGAAACACAGCCTATCTAAGCCTCCATCTAGTTCCAAATGCCTCCACAAAGGGTGAGGCAGGTAGGGAGGAGGGCTCTGGAACTTCTACTCGGGAACTGTGCAGACAACTTTGACTTTGTACCCCCTGGACAGATCTCATCCAACATTGCCCAGATGTGCAATCCTGGATAATTAAGGTGCAGTGGAAATTGTGCTGGACTTACAGCCAAGAACTCCTGGGTTCTAACCCTGGTTCCTCTACTAGTCCAGCACAACTTCCAATGCACCTTACTGGCCCTGTGGTTTCCCTACCCTTCTTTGTAAGTAGTCACTTTTTATTGAGCCCTCTCTTCAATTTGGCTCAGTCACTTGTTTTCTGCCAAGATTTTGACAATAGTCAACCTTTTACTTCCTGTGGGTGTCTAGGATAGCCCCATGCTTTTATCTAATGTTTTGGGATAAGAATAAATCCTCCCACTTGGCCATTTCCATGATGGCTAGGCTAGGAAAGGGAGACCCTGTATTTTGATTCATGACATTTAGCTCAGAGTTCTTAAAACATCCCTCAGTAGAAAAGTCTGAGGTTGGGAGACTCCATATCAGGGGGAACTGAGGGAGAAATAAAAGGTGGGTAGTGACTACTCTTCCACCTTTATCCTACTTTGGGATTCTGGCTACTTCTTGGGAATTTATATAACTTACTCATAAGAGATCAACCAACTCATCAATAGATATTGTGTGTGTAGTTATATCATTAAGTTAGTCAGTATAGATGGCCAGGTAGGATTTTTGGTCAGTCTTGACCTAATCTTCCAGATACCAACCCATTTCTGTGATGCATGGCCTACCTTGCAGATCTCCTTCTGGGTTCTGGGAATCCAGGGGTTCACATCCCCACAAGGCAGCATCTCCTTCAGGCCTTCAATGGTTTGGGATTTGAGCGGCAGGCGTGGACCAATCTGCTCATTCAGGTAGAGCTCACAGATCCTGTTGCCCAGCATGTGCCGAAAGATGGCTTTCCCAGTCTTCCTGTTACTCATCAGGACACTGAGGAAATGGTGCAGGTCCTGCCAGAGGTCCAAGAGTTGGATCTCCACTTTCAAATTTAGCTTCTTTAGGTGGTCCCGGAAGGGACTCCCTGCACAGGCGTCCGCACACAGGGCCCAGTGGATGTACCCCAAGGAGAGGTTCTGCTTCACGGCCTTCTTGATGGTCACATGGGAGGAGTAATTGATGATGGGGGTGACAGTCCTCAGGTGGGTTGAGAACGCTGTCTCAAAGATGCCCTCCATGTGGAGGTGGCTCTTGGCCTTCTTCTTCACATTGGACTTCCTGGCATAGAGAACATCCTTTTCCAGGGAACTAATGATTCTGTCCTTTGAAGAGGCCTCTTTTAGGAAAGGCTTTTGTATAACCACCTTGTCTTGAGAACCCAGTTCCTGGGGGGACAGTATATTGGTATCTGGATTGGTATCCATTTCCAGAGACCAAGAGCCACAGTCTATCAAGTGCCACATCTTCCTCTTGATCTTCCTGCTTGAGTACTGCTTCTGGGGTCGGTGGGCCTTCTTGATGTTCATATTCAGAGGGAGCCCTCCTTCATGGGTATAGCAGATACTGTACAGGCGAGTCTCGTATTCCTGCATCAGAGCCTGGCATGATTCCTCCTTGGCCATGACTGTCTTGGCGTGGGTGTAAAAGTTGGGGAGCCAATAGCTCTGGAGTTTGAACAGGGCCACTTTTTGCATGTGGCTCAGGATCTCCCTCCTGGTGGTTGACTGGTTGGGATGCCAGATGGACAGGTTCAGGAGGGCCTCTGGAAAGAATAAAGAGAGATAGAGGATGAAAATGATGTGGGGATAGTTAGGTTTATTAATTTTTCCAAACGTTTTTGTGTATAGCATTTCATTCATTCCTCATGCAACCCTAGACAAGTCAGAGATAAAGTGAACATGATTTTAGGGTTTGTTCAGCACACAATGACCCCTTATTACTCTGATCACCTTGCTTCTTCCCCAGAGAAATAACCATTTTGTGAAATTCCTCAAGGTACTTTTTAGACTACTGAACATTATTTAAAGAAAAGCAAGTGGTACCAGCAAATATGTTTAAGAACAGGAAATATGTACCTCTGAACGGAATTTCTCAAAGTTAGATATGACCAAAGGAAGGAGCTTGGACTGGATAATTTGTTAAAGTCCTGACTAGCCCTGATTTTAATATCATCAATTCCCAATTATCTATATAAATAGAAAGGAGTGTGACTAATTTCAAACAGTGCAGCTTCTGGAGCACATCAGTTGTATTTGGGTTAGGAATGCCTCCTCATTTAATAAATACATACATTTGAATGAATTTGATGTTCTAGAGAAGGAGTGGGCAAACTTTTTTTCTATAAAGAGTTAAATAGTAAATATTTTAGGCTTTGTGAACCATTTATAGTCTCTGTTGTACAGTCTTAAACTTTAAAAAATACAAAAACAGTCTTAGCTCATAGGCCACATGTACTGCATTTGGCCTGTGGAATGTAGTTAGTTCTAGAGAATCCTAATTGAAAACAAAACAAAACAACAGAAAAACACAAAACAAGCCATGCAGGCTTAGAAAGTGCAGGAACTGTTCAATTACCTTGTCCCAATTCCCCTTCACTCTTTGCAGCTAAACTTCACTAACAAACATCATCTCAGGAAGAGGCACATACCAGCTTAAGAACAACTGTCTCTCTCAACCATTCCCTGTTAAGGGTTGGGGTTCCCACTGGCATCCCTAATGGAGAGAGGAGTAGTCTGCAAGGCAAGAGACTGAGGAGTATCAGACATTGGATTGATTTTTTCTTCTCCCAGGGATTTCACCTCAGATACGCTTTATGATTCTTACTGATGTTCATGTTGCAGAGAGTCAGCACCCGTGAGCTCTCCTGCAGATGGGTGGCTTTCAGCACAAAGAGGAGGGAAAGGTAGTGGTCTCTCACTTCCAGGTCCATCTCATCTATGCTCAGGATCTTCTCAACAAGAATCCAGAAATCCAGCAGTTCTTCACCTATGGATCAGACAGGACAACCTATGGATCAGACAGCAGACTGAGCTGCACCCCAAGCTTGCCCCTTCAGCGGCTGCATCTGAGTGTGGCAGCTGACACCCCCAACCCCATCTCCACCCCCAGCCTGCTCTACTGCCTCCAACATCACCCTGAGCCACTCCTTTTGCTTAAGGTATCATTTCTAGAAACGTTCTAATGTAGGAGCTAATGGGAGACATAGAGAAAAGGGACATAATGGGTAAGACTCTTTCATGATGTTTTTTTTTGGGGGGGTGGTTTGTTAGAGAAACTGTCAGTTTAGGAAAAACCACATAAGAATAGATCATTAGACATTCAAGTTTTGTTCAAAAAATAAAGATCAGGGTAAAACGAACAATTCCTAGATCATGAACCCAGAGCAGCCTGCAGAAGGACCCTGGAGCCCAAAGGTGCCAAAGACTACATTCCCTGTGTTATAGCTTTGCCAGGGCTGAAGTCTGAAGGACAAAATATAAGACAATCTGTCTAGTTCTTCCCTGCCTGACCCCTGGAAATCCAGAGTTTCACCTTTATACTAAGATTTGTTCCTGTGTCAAAGTTAATGATGCTGAACTGGAAGGTCAGCTAGTATTCACTGCCAGCCTCCTAGAACTCATCACCTACTGGACCCAGCAGAACAGAAAGCACTTTTGCTACAGGGATTTGTGTACATACTTGTTGCCTGTCGGTCTCCCCACTGTCATGTCAGCTTCAGGGAGCAGGGACTTAGGGCTCTTGTTCACATTTGTATCCCCGCCTGCAAGCACTGTGGCTGCCATACAGTGGTGCTCAATAAACACTGTTAAATGAATGAATGAATGAAAGGGACTCTGAGTGCTTTTGCCATAACCTACACAATAGACCCCAGTTTCCAAAGACTTCTACCCAAGCTGTATTATAAAACACCTTTTGTATCCACCATAGATACACAGAACTGTTAGTAGCAACAGTAGAACTGCTCCAGGGTATCCCGGAAGCTGTTAAGAACTTGCAAAGGCCCCAGGAACAACTCCAAGAACCCACCTGCACTGCTTTTGAGGTAGGTATAGAAGCGCCACATCCCTCTGACCCCGCCAATGCATTTCTGGAGTAGCCATTGGTCTGCCTTTTGCCATCTCATCATCTTGGCTGCCAGGAAAAGTCCATGATAAGAGACTGAGAATAAGTTCTTCCCCCAGCCCCTCTCTCAGTATGGCACATGGCCAGACTCCCATTCACTCAGCGGGAGTGAGGAGAAATGATGGCCAGTGAGATGAGCAGGGCTCTGACTACGTGGCGCTTTCGAAGCCAGACCCAGGCCCTCTAGTGACACGTGTCACGTGACATGGGGCAGGGGAGTGGTGTACCTACAAGCATACATACAATCCACAGATCAAAATCACCCTCCAAACGAGGCCCCTGGCCTTCCATCGTCCCTACCTGATAGCAAGTTTTCCAATACGTATGTTGAAGGAGGGAGATGAGTATAATGGGCGATTTGTTAAATTTTACTCAATGGGATTTCCCCAACTGTCACTTTCCCTAGTTTCCTTTGGCTAGTTGAGCTGAGTCAAGTTATCAATTCAACCCTAGGTGAAAATTTTATTCATTCATTCTTTCAACGAGCATTTATTATAGGCCTATTAAATGCTGGGTACCATTCTAGGTGTTTGGGATACATCTGCAAACAGAACAAAAATCCCCACCCTCAATGAGGTTATATTCTAGCAAAGGAGACAGACAATAAATGATAAGCATAATAAATACATTTTCTAGTAAGGCTGAAGGTTATAAGCACTATAGGAAGAAATGAAGAAGGAAAGGAGGGTATAGGTAAAGCTGGGCAGGGGCTGGATGGGTGGGCAGTGGGCTTCCAGGGTAGCTTTCATTGAGGAGGTAAGAAGGGCACAGAAATTTAAGGTGAAGGGCGGGGGCACCAATGTGAACATATTAGAGGAGCAGCACCCCAGGCAGAGTGAATAGCAGGTGCAAAGCCTTGAAATGCAAATGTGCCCAGCATGTGTGAGGAACTGCAGAGGCCAAGGTGGTTGGAATGGAATGAACGATGGAGAAATAGGAAAAGATGAGATCAGAAAGGAAATGGGGCCAGGTCTCTAGGACCTAGAAAGGCATTTCAGGGGCTCTGGATTTCAGATTGAAATGGGAACCATTGGTGGTGGTGGTGGTGGTGGGAAGGGACAGCGAGCAGAGGAGTGACATGATTTAAAGGAAGTTTTAAAAGGCTCACCCTGGCTGCTGGGAGAAGAGAACAAGAGCACAGGCAAGGAGACTGATTCAGAGATGATGTCAATAGCCAGGTGAGACAGGCAGAAGAGGAACTTATGGCTGCCAGTGCAGAAGGATGGAGGGAAGGGATAGTTAGGGAATTTGGGATGGACATGCACACACTGCTATATTTAAAATGGATTACCAACAAGGACCTAATATACAGTACATGGAACTCTGTTTAATGTTATGTGACAACCTAGATGGGAGGAGAGCTTGGAGGGGAATGAATACATGTATATGTATGACTGAGGCCCTCTGCTGTCCACCGGAAACTATCACAACATTATTAATCGACTATATCCCAATATAAAATAAAAAGTAAAAAAAAACCCAAAAAACAGTCAGGTGAGAAATGTTGGTGGCATAGGCCAGGTGATAGCAATGAAGGTGGTGAGCTACCTTTGATTCTGAGCGTATTATAGGCATTTTGGCCATCATTACTTCTCTCATTTCTAGCTGCAGTGAGACAAATAGCCCAGTCCAACTAACTCCAGTTTCTTGTTCTTGGTACCAATTTTTCAGCCTAGGATATCACCTATTGCCACAATACAGGCTAAGCCACCCACACAACTAAGGCTGTAAAGGCAGCCAGTATTTGTACCTATACTGTAGGACTGAGAGACGTAGGATGGTTTGCAATCTGGCTTCCCATGTTTCTATACACACATGCCCCCACATGCTTACCTCCTTCTGGGGACTTAATGAAACTGATGAACTCCTGACAGAGAATGTAATGGAAACATAAGTTGGCTTTACAGAAGAAAGGTAATCGATATTTTTCCAACCAGGTCAATAATCCTTTGTACTTTGCAATCTAGAGTCCAAACAAAATAGGAACAGAAAGGAGAAATGGAATTGAATTGCTAAGAAATGCAGCTTAGCAAGGAGCAATTAGATAACCTTATGCTTGTAATATTTGGCCCAGAGGTATGTTGATTAAAAATAGTATCTAAGAGGCTCTCAAAGGAGTGAATGGATTGGTAGGAGAGAAAAGACTTTTTCCTTCATCAAAAAAATCTTATTCCTGAGTGAGGTAAAGAAAAGACCTAAGTAAAAAACAAAAAAGAGTAATGACACAATCCTAAGCTTTGCTTGATAGAGGAGAAGCAGAAGAGATTTTGGTCTGTGGTGTCAAGTCCTAACTCTACTCAATTTGCTTCTTGCTTACAAGCACACTTACAACTTTTCACAAGCTCCCAAACCATATCAACTGCACAACATGCACAAAAACACACAAAGACTGACACATACCACATAAGTAAGGGAGGAATACCCAAAGGATCCAATCCCTGGAGATGGGATAAGAAGATAAAATTTTTAAGTGTTGGGACTCTCCTTGGGAAACCAAACACATGCATAGGAATCAGAGTGCAGTGTCTTCCTCAGCAAACCAGATCCCGGAGAAAAATAGAACTTTGCTGTGAGAATGGCTTAGTGCTTAGTGTGATTGTTCTGATCCCACCTGTCACAAAAAAGGGCATGAGGGAGGCACAGCTGAGTCCAAGGTCTACAGAGTGGAAAAGGAGAACAGGAAGGGGGAAGAAAGAAAGACAGTCGACAAGGACAAGGAAAAAACATATAAAAAGAAGAAAAGACTGGGGGCAAAGATATGCCCTGTGGTCAAGTAGTCTTTAGGAACTGTCAAGCGTCATCTTGACTTGAGCTACACTCATTGGGAAGGTACCCTGGAGGAGGGAATGGCTACTCCCTCCAGTGTTCTTGTTTGGGAAATCCCAAGGACAGAGGAGCCTGGCAGGCTACAGTCCCTGGACTTGCAAAGAGTCAGACACGACTGAGTGACTAACACTTACTTTACAATGCAAATAATTGCTATGGGCCCGTGGGCTGCACTTCCTTTCCCACACCCATGCAGGCATTGCCCATCAATTCCCAGACTCTTTCTGGCTTAGGTGTGGCCTGCAGAGTTCTTCTCAACACAGTGCTCCAGGCATCGACTACCCAACCATCACAGTGGACATGAGAGGTTAACTTCTTTTGCTAACCATGGACTAAAATACAGAGGAAAGAACTCAGCAGCAACTGCCTGCCTAAGCGATAAGAATGCAAAAAGGAGAAACGTCTACCTGGCTTGATTCTGTTTGTCCTACTCACCCACTTTAAAGTTTCTTCCATAGTCATCCTGTCATGAGCTCCTGTCCCTTCCCCTCTCCCAATCCACACTTCAAATCCATCTGCCTCTTCCCCCATCCCAAACCACCCACCATTCAAGAATCATGCTCACCAAGTCATGGGGTATTTCTGGCCACAAGCTCCACTGAGAATTTTCAACAGTGTAAAATGGTGTCTGGCCAAAGACCTGAAAAAGAAAGCTAAGAAACAGCCAAAGGGGTCTTGAGCATCTTTTCGTGAAAGTGTCATGGTCCATCTGTAGTCACAGGGGAAGAGAGGTTCCACTGCTTTCCTATTTCAAGGGACATTAATTCTTAAAATTTATTCCAGTGAATCAACTTGCTTTGCACAAAACAGCAAAGAAAGATTAAATCACAAGATTCATTTATCTTTTGGCTCCATCCCGCCCCAACCTGGGAGTTATCTTGCCTGTATGCAAAGGCCAAAGCTCATGACTTTAAAAGGTGTTTACTTTGTGTATTGCATTATTCATTTCTCCAGAACCTAGAAAGTTAGAGCAAAGACTTAAAGCCTTTTCATAAAGAGAACTATCTTTGGATTTGCCTAACCTGTTGAACTGGAGAAAGCAGAGAGGACTGAGAAGGTGAGGAATAAGGGTACAAATTATTGATACTTAGGGGGGCATTAAGAATATCCAAAATCATATAGAAAATTCTAGGCTACTGTCCTCTTTTGTCACAGAGAAGGGACTGAGACTTAGGCAACCAGCTTTGAGATTAATGGGAAATGGCTTCTCTGTTTACAGGTATCTATGCTTCTAGAACTAACACCCAGAAAAGATGTCCTTTTCATTATAGGGGACTGGAATGCAAAAGTATGAAGTCAAGAAACACCTGGAGTAACAGGCAAATTTGGCCTTGGAGTATGGAATGAAGCAGGGCAAAGGCTAATAGAGTTTTGCCAAGAGAACGCACTGGTCATAGCAAACACCCTCTTCCAACAACACAAGAGAAGACTCTACACATGGACATCACCAGATGGTCAACACTGAAATCAGATTGATTATATTCTTTGCAGCCAAAGATGGAGAAGCTCTATATAGTCAGCAAAAACAAGACCGGGAGCTGACTGTGGCTCAGATCATGAACTCCTTATTGCCAAATTCAGACTTAAACTGAAGAAAGTAGGGGAAACCAATAGACCATTCAAGTATGACCCAAATCAAATCCCTTATGACTATGCAGTGGAAGTGAGAAATAGATTTAAGGGACTAGATCTGATAGACAGAGAGCCTGATGAACTATGGACAGAGGTTCGTGACATTGTACAGGAGACAGGGATCAAGACCATCCCCATGGAAAAGAAATACAAAAAGGCAAAATGATTGTCTGAGGAGGGCTTACAAATAGCTGTGAAAAGAAGAGAAGTGAAAAGCAAAGGAGAAAAGGAAAGATATTCCCATTTGAATGCAGAGTTTCAAAGAATAGCCAGGAGAGATGAGAAAGACTTCCTCAGTGATCAATGCAAAGAAATAGAGGAAAACAACAGAATGGGAAAGACTAGAAATCTCTTCAAGAAAATTAGAGATACCAAGGGAACATTTCATTTAAAGATGGGTTCAATAAAGGACAGAAATGGTATGGACCTAAGAGAAGCAGAAGATATTAAGAAGAGGTGGCATGAATACACAGAACTGTACAAAAAAGATCTTCATGACCCAGATAATCACAATGGTGTGATCACTCACCTAGAGCCAGACATCCTGGAATGTGAAGTCAAGTGGACCTTAGAAAGCATTACTACGAACCAAGTTAGTGGATGTGATGGAATTCCAGTTGAGCTATTTCAAATCCTGAAAGATGATGCTGTGAAAGTGCTGCACTCAATATGCCAGCAAATTTGGAAAACTCAACAGTGGCCACAGGACTGGAAAAGGTCCATTTTCATTCCAATCCCTAAGAAAGGAAATCCCAAGGAATGCTCAAACTACTGCACAATTGCACTCATCTCACAAACTAGTAAAGTAATGCTCAAAATTCTCCAAGCCAGGCTTCAGCAATACGTGAACCGTGCACTTCCAGATGTCCAAGCTGGTTTTAGAAAAGGCAGAGGAACCAGAGGTCAAATTGCCAACATCCACTGGGTCATCAGAAAAGCAAAAGAGTTCCAGAAAAACATCTATTTCTGCTTGATTGACTATGCTCACAATAAACTGTGGAAAATTCTGAAAGAGATGGGAATACCAGACCACCTGACCTTTCTCTTGAGAAACCTACATGCAGGTCAAGAAGCAACACTTAGAACTGGACATGGAACAACAGACTGGTTCCAAATAGGAAAAGGAGTACGTCAAGGCTGTATATTGTCACCCTGCTTATTTAACTTATATGCAGAGTACATCATGAGAAATGCTGGGCTGGATGAAGCACAAGCTTGAATCAAGATTGCTAGGAGAAATATCAATAACCTCAGATATGCAGATGATACCACCCTTATGGGAGAAAGTAAAGAGGAACTAAAAAGTCTTTTGATGAAAGTGAAAGAGGAGAGTGAAAAAGTTGGCTTAAAGCTTAACATTCAGAAAACAGATCATGGCATCTGGTCCCATCACCTCATGACAAATAGATGGGAAGACAGTGAAAACAGTGGCAGACTTTATTTTTCTGAGCTCCAAATTCACTGCAGATGGTGCTGTAGACATGAAATTAAAAGACGCTTACTCCCTGGAAGGAAAATTATGACCAACCTAGATAGCATATTAAAAAGCAGAGACATTACTTTGCCAACAAAGGTCCATCTAGTCAAGGCTATGGTTTTTCCAGTGGTCATGTATGGATGTGAGAGTTGGACTGTGAAGAAAGCTGAGCGCCGAAGGATTGATGCTTTTGAACTGTGGTGTTGAAGAAGACTCTTGAAAGTCCCTTGGACTGCAAGGAGATCCAACCAGTCCATCCTAAAGGAGATCAGTCCTGGGTGTTCTTTGGAAGGACTGATGCTGAACCTGAAACTCCAGTACTTTGGCCACCTCATGCGAAGAGTTGACTCATTGAAAAAGACCCTGACGCTGGGAGGGATTGGGGGCAGGAGGAAAAGGGGATGACAGAGGATGAGATGGTTGGATGGCATCACCGACTCGATGGGCATGGGTTTGGGTAGACTCCAGGAGTTTGTGATGGACAGGGAGGCCTGGCGTGCTGCGATTCATGGGGTCGCAAGAATTCGGACACGACGGAGCGACTGAACTGAACTGATGCTTCTGTTTCTGTGTTTACAGGTATCTATCTCACCATGGTCATCAAAATGTCTCGAAGTAGTCCCAAAGCATATAATAAACTAGAGTCTAAAGCTCCAATTTCTGGCTGAACTCTTGGCATATCACATTTCTAAGGCATCTTCTCCTCTTGGTACTCAGTCCTCCAGTCATTTTTTCTTGCTTCTTTATCCACCCTTCCCTCCCTATCTTCACCCTCAGCCAATCATCAAATACCTAGTTGTTTTTTCAAGACTTGGTTTGTGTCACCTCTTCATTGGTCCCTTTCTGACTCTCCCAAGTAGGAATGGCCTGTTCTTCCAGTGTAACCACCTCCTAGAGATGTCAGTCATGTTACGCGCAACCCTTTTTTGCACTCACCTTAAATACTGGTCTCTCACATTAGACTGGGAATTCCTTGAAGACACGATGGTATATAATTAATATCCATGTCCCCAGTACTAAGCCTAGCATCTGGCACAAAGTGACCACCCAATAGGTATTTGTGGAATAATAGTGTTTCTTCCTAGTTGTATGAAATTTCAATGAGGTAGCATTCCATGGAAAAAGGTGCACTGAGATGAGCAACTATTTATAAGGCACCAGCATTCAGATGTAACCAAAGATTCAAACCAAAAAAAAAAAAAAAAAAAATGCAGGATTGGTGTAGGTCTGGGTTTAAAAATATTTTGATGTATGAGGTTTGTTTTGGTTGCATAGATTAAGAAGCTATATAGATTTGCTTCCAGTTAACAACTCAGCAATTGCTATGTGTTAAACAGCCAGTGAGGGGAGTAGAGCAGAGTGAATAATCCATGGTTCTTGTCCTGGAGGAGTTCACAATTTCACAGTCCAGTGGAGGAAACACACACACACAACACAAGAGAGTAGCAAAGTGTGGGCGAGATAAGTTCTGATTGGGAGATCTAGGAACTCCTTAAGGAGAGCAGGATTTAAGTAGCTATCTGAAAAATGATTAAGAGTTTGGTGGGTGAAAATTTGGAAACTAAGAACCCAGGCAGGGAGAGGCATGGAGGGAGAGAATGCCAGGTGAATACCCTCTGCAGGGTAAAGATGGATCACGGGAGCACTGGGTACCAGCAAAGGGTGTGAGGAGAGAGAATCATGGACAGGTAAGGAGGCTGGGGATTGGGATTTTATTATATCAGTAATGGGAACTCCTGGAGATTTTAGAGGATTTTCTGATTCACATTTATTTGCTCAAATTGAAATAGTTTTGATTTGATATGAAGTTTTTATTTATTTTTTAAAAAGGCACTCAGCTCAGTGATATTCACTATTTGGCTGTTGTTGAAACATTTGGATTTAAGTCTGAGAATCCTTACCGGGAGAGAAAGAAATGTGTTGAAAAAATCGGCAAAGATTTCATCCTCTAGCAGAATTATAAGGTTTGTTGAACCAATTATCTCTATAAGGGAAGAAGAAAAAAACTCATAAGCAGGATTGCATTTAGGATGAGAAAATGAAGCAATTGAATGGGTCATTTCACAAGGGCAAATTTCCACATGATGATGACCTTTAAGGTCATCCAACTCAATTTCCCCCCCTTTTCAGAATCCTCCTCTGCAACCCTGCTTAAACACTCCCAGCTGTGGGAAGCTTGCCACCTTACAGGGCTGCCCATTCCATTTATGAAGAAATAAAATAGTTTTTTTTCATTCTGTTCATGGGGTTCTCAAGGCAAGAATACTGAAGTGGTCTGCCATTCCCTTCTCCAGTGAAACTCCAATACTTTGGCCACCTGATGTGAAGAATTGACTGATTGGAAAAGACCCTGAGGCTGGGAAAGATTGAAGGCAGGAGAAGGGGATGACAGAGGATGAGATGGTTGGATGGCATCACCGATTTGATGGACATGAGTATGAGCAAGCTCTGAGAGTTGGTGATGGACAGGGAAACCTGGAGTGTTGCAGTCCATGGGGTCACAAAGAGTCAGACAGGACTGAGCGACTGAACTGAAATGAACTGAAAATAGTTTAGTAATATCTTTCCTATTGTGAACTGCCTTCCTTTATTTTCTTTCCATTTGTTGAAATTCTGCCCTCTGAAGCTTGACCAAATTCACCTAAGTTCTCTTTTAAAGGGCAATGCTCCATATTTATAAAGACATCACAACATTTTGCTTACTTCTGCCCACTCTGGCTAGTCACTAAGCATTTCTTCAGTACTTCCTTGTGTGGCCTTCTTTCCATTTGGCTCCCCTGTCATTGGCTGGAGAGGCACCCATAAATCAAGCAGTTCACATTCTTCCCAGGGAAGAGCATAAGACAACTATTGCCCATCTTCTAAGTTATACTAGTGTGGCCAGAAATGAGGTTAGCTCTGGGCACTCTCACATTACACTATTCACTCCACCATCTTTAATTTATGCAGTCACTTTACAGAAACCAAGTCAAATTTCAACTAGTTGGTTTGGGTCCAACATTAAAACTCCCAGAGAGCTTTTTTTGGGAAAAATATTGGTTATATAACATATTTATTATTTCTCTCAAGCTTGATTATTGTGCTGCCCAAATTAATACAAGGAAAAAATGCTGACTGTCTCAAAGCCAAGCATAGAGACCACTGGTGGCCTCTCTAAGTTTACTCTAATTCACCATCTATGCTTTTTAGTGTCTAATGTTAACTAGTGAATAGTAAATTAACTGTCCTATTAGCAGCCCAGCATTTTTCTATCATACTTAAAATTTATAATGAGAGGCTTATAAAATGAGAAACCTAAATATTAGACACTAGACCTATCTCTCAGTCTAGCTAAATGTCTGATGAGAAGAGTAAGTGTCACTCCACTAGGGTGAAGTTACAATAATATAAGAAAACTAAGCAATTCCCTTCATTGCTTTTCCTAATGATACTTTGGTGGTTATTCTTTTCTTTTTTTTATATTTTATTATTTTTTTATATTTTATTTATTTATTTTTTATTTTTTTATATTATTTTCTTGTAATAGAAAGAGAAACCCAGACAATCAAACACTATTATAATAGAGCAGATGCCAATTTTTGCCCTCTGTTCCACAGATGTCTTTTTTGCTATCTAGTGTAAATTTTTATGTTTTTCTGTCTCTCTCTTCAGCCCTCTGCACATCTTTTTATAATTCCCTGATTTACTTAATCTATTCCACATAGATAACTTAAAAATCTATGTTCTCAGTCCAGACTTCTTTCTTCAACTCTAGGTTCAGTATTCAATGAACTATGGGATGTTTCTACATGATACCCATCAGGCACTTTCATCTCCACATTTTCAAAGCTGATCTGATAGTTTTTTTTTTTTTTTTTCCCAACCTGCTCCTTTCCCTGTATTCCCAGTCTCAGTTACTGGAACCACCATCCAACTGTCTGAACCAGAAACCTGAAAATCATCTTTGATTTCTCCTGCTCTCTTTTTTTCTCTCTCAATACTCCCACATGCAGTGGAGCGGCATGTGCTTTCGCCTTTTATGTATCTGTGGCATCTATTCTTGCATCTCCATCCATAAAAAGTCACTTTCTTATTTCAGGCCTCTATCATTTCTCATCTAGACTGTTGCATCAGTTTCTTCAAATGTTCCTGCTATTTCTAATCACTGCCATCATATTATTGTTAAAACTCTTCAGCTATTCTTCATTGTCCTACAAGATGAAGACTAAATTCCTTAGTACAGTATCTGAGGCTTCACCCAATCTGGTTTTTGTGTTCCTTCCAAGCCTCACCTGGGAGGCTCCACTCCATGTTACCTCCTGTTGACCTGCCAAGATACTGCTCTTTCCTGCAGAAGCTAATGCACTCTCACATCCAACCTCTGTATCTTTGTTCCCACATTTCCATCCCCTGAAACATCCTCTCAACCCCAGGCTGCTTCGCAAATTGTAGAAATGGTTTACATGTAATCTCCCTGGTGAACCAAGAATGGCAGAATGTACCACAATAGTAAAATTGATCACTACTCTCTGTCACCTCACATGGTCATGTACAACTTCCATCACAACAATCAACAAGTCATTGTTTTCACTCACTGATGCATGTATCTTCCTCACCAGATTGAGCTCTCCATGAGAGGAAAGACGTCTGTCTGTTCATTGTTTTTCCTCTAGACACTGTTTGCAAAGTGTTCTGTAGTGTTGAGTGAATTGTTCTTTCAAGAGAAGATCTTCAATTTTTTGGACTTTTGTTCACTTGTTTGTCATTCATAAAGCCTGGTATGGATTTGTTGAACAGATTATTGAGAGGATCTGACTGCAGGAAAGTGATGTTTGGAAGAAACCTCTCCATCGATTGTTTTTGCAGCCACACATACACTGATGGTGACGAGGGGCTGGACTGTGACAGAGCTTGGCATTAACAATACAGTCTCCATGGGGTGTAGGAAGAAGGCTGTCCATATACTCCCCATCCCCATCCTGTTTCTGCATTCCTGTTTCTCCATTCTTACCTGTTCTGCCTTCAAACTTCAGAATAATCTGAGGCTTTCAACATTCATCCTATACAATAGTGATGCTGATTTGGTAATAAATAAATTGTTGGATAGCCCCAAACCTCATGCCAGCCTTCTCCCTGGAGGAGGTATGACACGCAATGACTGATATGCATGTTAATCCTTCCCTTTAAGGTATTCCTCCGAGTTGCCTTGGTTGTGTTATCAATGGGACCCTATCTGATCTTCAAAGATCTGATGGCATGAGTTGGGGGAAGGGGAGGAGAGAGAAGAATAACACAGAGTCTACATGTGGTGCCCCTGACTGACTCATTCCTGTTAACACCGCGAAGGTGAGTGGTTTGCCTTACTTGGGGTGCTCAAAGCTGCTGAGACATCCCTCTCAGAGACTCACCAGCATTGCTCATGTTGCCTTGCTCTTCCTGCTACTGTGATTATTTAGGAGCGGAATCAGCCCCCAGTCAACAGAACCCTGCCCCTTATGAGTGCACAGTGACACCTCCTGCTAAGGGTTCCAGATTCTATACCTCTGGTATAGAACTCAATCTGAAGATAAATCTTATGTTAACTGAGCTCCTGAATTCCCTTAACTATACAGACTCTTTCTATGCCTAGGGTTTTAGTCCATACTGTTTGGTGTGCATTGACGGTTTCCTTTTAATTATTGTCTAATTATAGATCCTGAGTTGAAGTTCTGTCTCTTGAACTTGACTTCATTCTTTGAGGCAGTAGGAATCTGTTAATTTCTGATGTGTCTTTTGGATCTAATATCCTTCTAGAAACTTAACCAGTATTCAATGAATATTTAATGACTTGACTCTCAGATCTAAGCTGGAAAATTCAACCTAATATCCATGCTGTTTTCTACCCCTTCTCTTCTTTTCCAGATAGCTTCCTCTGGTTGGTTGTGGGTTTGTAAAGAGATTGAACAAACATTAGCTTTCATGTAGGAGAATTAGACTAGGTGTTTGTACTTTATTCTCATTCAATTCTTAGTCATGCAAAATAGGGATTATCATCACCTCCTTTTCAATGCAAAATAGTAAATGCAACACTGAGATTGGACTCTGCCTATCTGATTCAAGAGCTTGTGTTATTTCAAATATGCCAGTAAATCAAACCTTCCTTTCACATGAAAAACATACTTTAATGGGGTTAGAAATAACTCTCCTGGACTTTCTCACAATAATGTATTTTTCTGTATAATTTCTTCCACTACTTCTTATGTATATCCTTATATGTTTAATTAGACTTTCCCACAGATGTTATAAAGTAAGATGTAAAGAATATCTGTATGGAAAGGAGCTACTTAGAAAAAGGTATCCCGCATATCTAAGAAATTAACCGTAAGACTGAAACAAAGCTATTCAACATTTTCATCAAATCACAGCATACAAATGAACTGAAGATTTTCTCTGTCCAGTTTTGACCAAGAATGTTCTATTCCTGACCAATTCCTCATTTGTTTAGACCAATTACTCCAAGAAAACAGAGGATGAAAGAGGCAATCTGGGAAAGAAGTTATAATTCTTTCGTTTAAAGTTTTCTCAGGATGGTATGTGTATGTTTAGTCTCTCACTTGTGTCCAACTCTTTGCGACCCCATGGACCGTAGCCCACCAGGCTCCTCTGTTCATGGGGATTCTCCAGGCACGAATACTGGAGTGGGTTGCCATGCCCTCTTCCAGGGGGTCTTCCCAACACAGGGATCGAACCCAGGTCTCCTGAACTGCAGGCAGATTCTTTACCAACTGAGACCCCAGGGAACCCCAAGGATGGTATAAATGGTATAATGTTTTTTCAATGGTAAACTGGGCCAGGCCTACTTCTGGGGTTATGAGCAACTCAAAGACAAGAGCAGAAAGTTTTTTGTCCACATGGAAAGAGTCTTAGAGATGAAGAAGAATAATAAATGATGAGAAAATAGAAGTTTCTAACATAGTCCCAACGTACCAAGGTCTAAAACATTTGTCACAAGTTGGAGATTTGGAACTCAGCATTTTACTCACAGAGATGACTTGTTGTAAGACAAGTGTTCAGAATATCTTAATGTGGAAATTAACTTTTGTTACTCATTTTTTATTGCCTTCAAATGGGTTTGAAGACTAAGCGCATGTTCACTTGAAGGAGAGGCAAATCATTTTGAGAAGTCCCAGCTTTGGGTCTGATTTGCCACATTTAGATCCCTCCTCACACTGTCCTGGGATACACATAAATTAGCCCAAAGAGGATCGTGAACACCAAAGGGGTCAAGAATAAGTGCATTGATTAGGCTTTTGTGGAGTTTTGTTTTGGTCAGTCAGTCTCTGACCATTCTCCTTATTTGAGATGAAAAATTGTGTGAGTCTTGGAGGGACTGTCTCCCATTATAAATGCCTCAGGGGCCAGACAGCACTTTGGCTGTCCTGGCACCTAAGACTTGGACACCTGTCCTAGATTCAGCAATCAGATCCTCCATCCAGAACTTTCCATTTTTAAGGGGTGACTCAAAGACTCAGGGCCAAGGAGAGATAACGCATGGTGGTGCCTGTGACAGCAAACGCTCACTGGTGATGGCGCCAGCAGTAGTGGCAGACTGGAGATGGCCACAAAGGCTGGAAGAAGATGCTGTGGTTGCAGATTAGCTTTGATTTTGTTGGAGCAAAAACAGAAATGAGTGAATGGCCTTTGGCACATACCAACCAAATAAGCCTGCAAGAGTTAAACAATCTTGGTTATTCTTTAGCTGTTACTGCTGATAAACACTTGTAACTAGACATGTCCTTCACAAAGCTTCACAAAGCTAATTACTCTCTGATTCCATATAGATTATACTCTGCACCTGGCATTCTTCTCCCCCTACACTGTCTTCTAGCATTCTGCATTTCAGAAAGGTCAAGGGCCAATAACTTCAGGCCTAGTTGCTGAGTTGCCTGATGCTAGCTGTGGTCATTTTGAAACTTTGCAGGAGAAAAAAAATGCAAGACCTTCATAAGGATATAAAACCTTTCCCTATTCCTGAGAGATGGGGGCACAGTTATTGAGGTGCTAGCCTGTTGTGTTTCAGTTTTGCCTGGCAAAAACAATAAAGATACTCTTTTCTATTTCCTCCAAATTCTGTCTCTGTATTTCTATTTGGCATCAGTGGACTGGGAGCCAAGATTTTGGCAACAATTTTAATGGGAGGTGCTGCTAACCACCAAAGATAAAGTATATGTTGATATCATAATAGTAACTATGGGGACTTTCCTGGTGGTCCAGTGGCTAAGACTCTGCTCCCAGTTTAGGGGCTCTAGTTGGATCCCTGGTCAGGGGACTAGATCCCACATGCCACAACTAAGAGTTTGCACGCCAAAACTAAAGATCCTGTATGCTGCAATGAAGATTGAAGATCCTGTGTGCCACACTAGAACCCAGCACAACCAAATAAATAAATAAAATAGTAGTAGCTATGGCATGTGGATATCAGAATGATCCACCCACAGGTTCTTGGTGATGGCTATTGATTATAGAGTCCTTTGGAAAAAAAAATGTGGCAACTTGCTCAAATTTTAGGTGAGAACATAAACTCCATGGTGGCAGGAATTTTTTTTTAATTGTTTTATTTAATGATGCATCCCAAACATCTAGAGCAGTTTCTTTCACATGGAAGAACTCAAATATTTGAGTGAAAGAAATAATATAAATACGAACCAAAAATGAGCTGTCCTGTAGAATTCTAGACCCCTCATCCAATTTTCAATCCTGAGTTCAGACCTAGAAGCTCTTAAATAAAAGAAAGTATTTTGCCGTTTAGGAAGAACCTTGCATTATCTTTCCAAGTATTCACTGAGCTTCTCCCAAACTTTCGTCAAAGAGATTACTGGAGTAAAGTAGATGCCCAGAGCTTTGGGAAATCATTGTTAAGCTGGATCTGATCCAACACACAACTGGGAAGTGTTAGAGCTGAGATGTGAACTCAGGTATAGTTTTTAAAAAATAATCTATTTTATATTTGCCTGATAATAATAACCATCTGGGAACTTGTAAAATATACAAAACTCTTGTGCCTCACCCAGGCTTTTCTACCAGAGCAGGGACCTGGTAATATCTGTGTTTAATGAATACCTTGGGTGATTCTTATCATCACACAACTTGGGGAGACATCTGGCACCCTTTTACTTGGGGAATTCTAAGGTCTTGAAAGGGTCAGGAATCTAACTGCACGTAATTCATTGTTGGCTTTCAGTCCTTGCTATTACTGGGGTGACAGCACTCTATTTGGTTGCTAGTAGCTCCAGTAGTCAGACTCCTTGAGCTTCAGGGAAGACACTAGGGCAGTGATTCAGAGTAGAGAGTGGCTTTACATAGCTTTATTGAAGACAAGTCTAAAAACATAGTGTCTTAAGGAATGTGGGTATAGATCAGTGCTGAATAGGCCACTTTTTTAGGAGGAGAACTAAAAGAATTTCTTTTGCCCAGGTTATGCTAGCTCTTTTCCAAAGAAGTGATAATCTAAGGAATAAATGTGATTATTAAACTATCAAGAGTTCACCCTGAATTCTCTTAAGATGAGTGGGCATATATACTTGTTAAGCTGATTAATAAATGAGGTAACTGATGATTGAAGAAACATGGTAGGCTACAACCATCTTGGAATACATAAAACATCAAGAAACACATGCAAACATACTTTTTAAAAAGGTGTGCTATGTTGTGAATGTTGTTTTTTACATAATAAAATGCTAAATTTTTGTTTTGTATTTATTTAAAAGTCTGACATTAAATTTACAAGAGCCTTTTAAAGTTCTTAGGAGAATTTTCTTTGTTAGGTTTGTAAATCTACCTGGTATTTAAATTTTTTTTGAAATCATATTTTCAACTCAAAATATGAAATGTCTAAGAAATTTTAGTTAACAAAATATGGAAGTGGTATCCGTTTAGGAAAATTTATCCAAAGTATGATTTTGTTGAAAAATGAAGAACAAGTGAAAGCAATTTAAAGTAAAATTATATTTATAACTAATTTTGTATGCCAAGTTTAAAAGTTTACTAATTAGTTTATTAAATATGTACCATAAAATATTGAATATTTATTATGACACAAGCAATAGCAAACATTTTGTTCTTGTTGGCATCATGCTCCCTTGTAACAGCCTATTAATAACTTTCTGCCTTTAACCTGAAAAGCAAATTATCAAGCTTTCCATAAAACAATTCGCAGGTTTCTTCCTTAACTACCTTTCTTAGGGGGGGCAGGAACTCAGTAGTTTTCTCTGGTACTATCGGGCCATGAAATTCCATCACTGGAACCGTACCACCAGGCTGATGAGTACAGGAATGTACCATCTCAGCATGCCTGCCCTGAACTCCGCTAACAAACTCCTGCTTATCCCTCAAAACCCAGATCAGAACTAAACTGACATTTCATCCATGTTACACCTACACTAGATATTTATTTAGACATTCAGTCAACTATTCATTGTATGCCTATTCTGTGATGAGCTAAACAAGCATTTTGATTATTTTTATAGAGTTGCTTAAAAAAGTCATTTTAGCTCAAGCGTTTTGACACTGCTATGTTTTTGAGACACACACACATATATATCTATATATTTATGTGTATATAGCTACCTGTATCTATATATGTCTACATAGATATTCATGTCTATATATCCATCTACCTATGCATCTAGGTATATAAATCTATATTACATATGCCCTACATCTATGTTGAATCTGTGCTTATTCATGTCCACACATTTAAGTTTAATAGGAAACAAACAAACCTTCATTATGCTTACTAGATGCTTGGAAAACACTCGCTTATACATTTTTTTACCTTCTTCTTTACACCTCCCTCGTTTCTTTTAAATTGATGAGTGTGTTAGTCACTCAGTCGTGTCCGACTCTTTGTGACCCCATGGACTGTAACCCGCCAGACTTCTCTGTTCATGGGGTTCTCCAGGCAAGAATACTGGAGTAGGTTGCCATTCCAGTACAAACGAAGAGCAAGTGTCCCGTTCCCAGCTCATGGAAAGATGGTGCCCTCTGGTGGACAATGGTAAAGATTACACCTTTCTCTTCAAAATTCTATTTGAGGTTTTTATTTGTTTTTTCCAGATTTCTCTTCAGTTGATTTTGCATCCCACCGTGATCAGGGTTACTGTCAGAGTGCTCGTACCTACCGTGATATGAGGAATACAGAAAGTTTCTTATCACCTGAATAGCAGGCCTACCCATTCCATTTTATCAGGCCTCAGTAATAATCCTTTGTGGTTTGAAGGCCCCTGCTAAATATTTATTATTTCACCTCAGAGATACATGTTGTTGAGACATAATAATATTTGAGGCATTAATTTACTATAAGAAACGAGCTCATCAGTATCTGACCTCTAAAGTACTCAGAAGAGAAACATCTGAGAAGCTCAGAAGAGAGACATCAAAACGTGGTTTTGGTATCTCTCCACCTTTTATATTTATATAGATAAAATTTTTATATTTGTATAGAGAAAAATACCTTAACATATTAATATTTGGGATTTTCTTGTCTGCCCTTATATATAACTTTTCTCCTAATTAGTGAAAGACATTGCTGCAAGATGAGGTCATATTGTAATGGCAAAAAAAATAATAATAATTTTTAGGTTAAAAAAATCCAAAATACACTTGCAATATGAAAAAAAGAGCAGGCCTAAGTGAAGTAGAAAATGGAGTTTTGCCAAATCACTAGGAAGGAGACTAGGAAGGATGAAAAGCAGACTCCCTACTAACCCCACCCCAAGGCACTGAAGGAGTATGAGCTAGGCCATGGGAAAGAGGAGCTGCAGGGCTGGACAAGGCCTGAAAAGGTACCCAAGGTTGTGGGTGAGAAAGAAAGAGAAGGGACCCAGAGGTGACAACCAGGAAGACGGTAGAACCTCTAGGGGAAAGTGCGGAGCTCCACGGTCACCAGGAGCAAGGAGAAGCACAAAACTGGACTAGTGCCTGGAGAATATTTTATTTCCACCTGGTAGGGGGGCTGGGAATCATGGCTCATCTCTCGTGTGGTGCAACATGGTTACCAGATCATCCCACCCGTGCGAGGTGTGAGCTTCTGATGGAGAGTTAGTCCCTACTTGCACAGTGGATGCTCAGCACATGCATACCAGCCCTCCCCCTCATTCTGAGACAGCGCTGAGCCCCCTGTAAATAACACTGAAAGTACCCCCTTCTTTGCAATTCTCAGAATGCTCACAAGCCCCTAAAACCAGAGGGCAGAAGCTTATAACAGCCAGACAATTTACCCCTGCTACACCTTAACTTTTTTTTTAAGACTTTATTGAATTTGTTACACTATTGTTTCTGGGTTTTTTTTTTTTTTTTTTTGGTGGCAAGGCATGCGCCATTACTTTCCTCCCCAGGGATCCAACTGCATCCCCTGCACTGGAAGGTGAAGTTCTAACCACTGGGCTGCCAGGGGAGTCCTTACACCTTAACTTTTGAACAAGAAAATTAAGGAAGAATAAGGCAGAACCAAAGGAAAAAGGCTCCATCTAGTTTTCCTAGGAATTGGAAGCAAGGGGGAACTGGAAGGATAATGACTCTCTAGAATCCTTGCCCCAACCTCACTCCACCTAAGCATAGATATTTTAATCATGACCACGAATGAGGGAAGCTTAGATTCTCCACACTCTGGGGACGGGAGGGAGAGCTCTGAATGGGTGGGCTAAAGACATTCTTTTACAAGTTCCTAATAATTTAACTCTACTCCTCAGAATTCCATTCCCTTTGACATGCAGCTACTGGCATTATGTGACATGTTTAAATGTCTAGCTACCTTAAGACAGCTTGTTAAGACTTCTGAGTTTTAGGTTATCATCTATAAGCCTACATCATACAATATTTGTGAGGATTAAAAAGAAAAGTGGGGGGGGGGGAGTGGGTAGAATAAACAAGCCATTGGATTTCATTTTATAGGAGACGACCCCAAAAGGAGTGGGTCCTGGTGAGTCTTACTTGGAAATCGGTTGAGGTGTGTATGGAGCAATGGGTTGATCTACCCAGGTAGAAGAATCCGGCAGACACTACACTGGGTGAGATGGGGGTGGAGAAATTCTGGAAGCAGGCCCTCCTGAGCCCTCACTGCATGCAGGCTTCTGCTCTGTTCTACTAGACCCTGCAGAGGAAACTGCCTTGATGGACCTTGGTGATGGTGGTGGTGGTTTAGTTGCTATGTCCAACTCTTGTGATCCCATAGACTACAGCCCTCCAGGCTCCTCTGTCCATGAGATTTCCCAGGCAAGGATACTGGAGTGGGTTGCCATTGGATGGTATCACAATGTACTTATGTCAAACTCATCAAAATGTATACATTATGTCCAATTTTTTTTTTTTTTGGTATATTAAGTACATCTCAACAAAGCTTAAAAAAAAAGCATCTGGCTTTCTGTTTGATAAACCATAAAGTAATCAAAAGAAAGGCCTCAATAACAGTTCTGTGAGTTCTAGATGGTCAAAATATCAGCTCAGATTTAGTATGAGTATTGAAGCAATCGAGAAAGAGAAAGGATGAGGGGGTAGCTGAAGGGGTAGTTTTATGATAGGTAAATTATTATGTTGCACTGAAGACTGTAAATCATTTTAATTACTAAATGCCAGTGGCCAGTGGTAGGTATTCTATGTAGTGGGTGAGGGATATTTATAAAAACCCAAAGGCAGGATAGAGTACATTTATTTTCACATTCTATTGTGTTGCAGGGGGTAAGGAATACAGAGAGGAGCACAGCAAGCAGACGCTTTGGCTGAAGCTGAGGTGAGATGGAGGAAATACTTGGGGAGTTGAAGGTGTAGGTCACAGCAACAGGCCTCTTGGGCTTCATTTGCCTTTTCTCTGCTCACTGCTTAGCAAACAAGACTGAGAGAAGCCTAAAGAGGAGAGAGAGTCATACGCCCTTGGCCCTTCAGAAGGAAAGACACCTGGCCTTCCTCTCTGACAGCTTCTCTTCCCTCAACTTCTCTTCCAGATGTTCCAGAATGTGCAGGTGACAGGAACCAATCCAGGCTCACCTTATTTGGGCATCAGCAAACGTAATGATACCACCAAAAGGAAAAGCCATAGATCCAGATCATCAGCATGGCAAGGGAAGCCACGTGCCAGCAGAAGAAGGTGGTAACAAATAGAATATCATTTTTGTCATCATCCATCCATTTGTAGCCAGAGATTGGTTTGAACAGCATAAAGCCTATCTGAATCAGCCAAGAGCCTGCAATCATATACAAAAGAGCCTTCATCACCCAGAACCGTAGTGAGTTGGGAGCCCACAGCTCTGCGATCCCCACCAGGAGCAACAGGAACAAGACCTGGATGAAAAGGATGTGACTCTGTAGCTCCACTCCTTCTGAGTCCTTCAAGTGAGACACCATCAGGGTCAGAATCAGAAACATGCTCAGTGCTTGGGTGCCTTGCTCCAGGGCAGGAGCTCTTTGGGGCAACACGTTCTGGCTCACCACGTCTACACATCCACTCAGGAAAAAGGTCGCATACAGAGTAAGATGCTGCCACTCTTTGTGGTACAAAAAGTCTCTCTGATGATATATCTTGCTGATAAGTACAAACTGCCCTTGAATGTTATGCAGTTCTTGGGCCACTAAAATAAAGCTGCTCAATATCTTCACCAGCCCCACATAGTGTATTTGCTGCAGCCTTGCCCATCTTCCTTGGCTCCAGGGATAGCGTGGCGGATACTGGACAGGGCAGTTGCATATCAAGGCCCTGGAGATGAGCTGTGCATGATAAAGTCCATAGAAGAAGATAGACAGTCCTGGGAACAGATGACCCTCGAAGCCTCCCATGAAACTGAAGGTAGGTCTGATCACAGGCAGAGACAAGAGGCTCAGGTGTGGTCACGTCAGGCTCTAGAGTCTGCAGCGAGCCTGTAGACTTTTTGAAGTCTACTTATATTCTCTATTCAGCTCATAGCATCCACATACAGAAGGAAAATGGTCTTGGAAAAAACCCAATCTCATGGTAGGGTGGGTGTCATGGTTTCCGTTCTTGTCTTCTGCTCTGGTTCACTGATAGCTAATCAACCATTGTCAGATGAAGAAATAAACACATTATCCAGCACAATGCTTGGGCAACTTCCCTTCTCAGAGACTACGCTTCAGATTTCTCACTTCTACCTTCCTTCCTTCCTTCCCCAATTCACAGAATGTCAGGAAGTACTCAGAGAAAGCAGGGAGAACACACAATATAGGTAAACATCCTCATATATAAATTCATACATATACTAGGAACAAATGTACTCTTCTGGGTATAAATAGTTAAGACTCACAAGTAAACATACACAGCCCAATTATTTTGATATTACTTGAGGATGACCAGAAAAATGCTCACTCCTGAGAATCTCTTTTGCTCATCTCCAGATAGACCTAAAGTGCCACCACTTGAGGTTCCTTCCTTTGAGTTTCAGTGTTTTTTCAAATTATTTGGGCAAATAGCTTCTATGTAGAGGTTTTGTTGTTGTTGCTCAGTTGCTCAGTCATGTCCGACTCTTTGTGACCCCATGGACTGCAGCACGCCAGGTTTCCCAGTCCTTCACCATCTCCCAGAACTTGCTCAACTCATATCCATTGAGTCGGTGATGCCATCCAACCATCTCATCCTCTGTTAACCCCTTCTCTTCCTGCCTTCAATCGTTCCCACCATCAGGGTCTTTTCTAATGATTTGGCTCTTTGCATTAGGTGGCCAAAGTATTGGAGCTTCAACTGCAGCGTCAGTCCTTCCAAAGAATATTCAGGGTTGATCTCCTTTAGGATTGACTGGTTTGATCTCCTTGCTGTCCAAGGGACTCTCAAGAATCTTTCCCAGTACCACAGTTCGAAGGCATCAGTTCTTCAACACTCAGTATTTTTTATTGTCCAGCTCTCACATCTGTACATGACTACTGGAAAAACCATAGATTTGACTATACAGACCTTTGCAGGCTAAGTGATGTCTCTGCTTTTTAATACACCATCTAGGTTTGTCATTGCTTTTCTTCCAAGGAGCAAGTGCCTTTTAATTTCATGGCTGCAGTCACCATCTGCAGTGATTTTGGAGCCCAAGAAAATAAAGTCTGTCACTGTTTCCATTGTTTCCCCATCTATTTGCCATGAAGTGATGGGACTGGATGCCATGATCATAGTTTTTTGAAGGTTGAGTTTTAAGCCAGCCTTTTCACTTTCCTTTTTCACTTTCATCAAGAGGCTCTTCAGTTCCTCTTCACTTTCCGTCATAAGAGTGGTGTCATCTATGTATCTGAGGTTAATATTTCTCCCTGCATGCTTGATTCCAGCCTGTGCTTCATCCAACCTGCCAGTTCACATGATGTACTCTGCATACAACTAAATAAGCAGGGTGACAATATACAGCTTTACCATACTCCTTTTGACATACTCCTTTCCCAATTTTGAACCAGTCTGTTATTTCATGTCTGGTTCTAACTGTTGCTTCTAGACCTGCATAGAGGTTTCACAGGAGGCTGGTAAGGTGGTCTCATATTCCCATCTCTTTAAGAATTTTCCACAATTTGTTGTGATCAACACAGTCAAAAGCTTTAGTGTAGTCAATGAGGCAGATGTTTTTCTGGAATTCTGTAGCTTTTTCTACGATCCAACTGATGTTTGCAATTTGATCTCTGGTTCCTCTGCCTCTTCTAAATCCAGCTTGTTGTATATCTGGAAATTCTCAGTTCACACACTGTTGAAGCCTACCTTGATGGATTTTGAGCATCACTTTGCTAGCATGTGAAATGAAACTAACCTTTTCCAGTCCTGTGGCCACTGCTGAGTTTTTCAAATTTGCTGGCATATTGAGTGCAGCACTTAACTATGCAGAGGTACTGATTTGAAATCTCTTGGGATTATGTCTTGCAAAAAGCATTTCAGTAAAAATTCCTAGGTAATTCTCTTTTTCAAAATAATTTTTATTCATTTATTTGTTTTTGGCCATGCTGGGTTTTTGTTGCCATTAAGGCTTTTTTCTTTTTTTTTTGGTAACACAGACACAATTTAATGATTCTGATTTTTTTGTTTTTTGTTTTTTTACAAATCAGGTGCCATAAACATTCAAATAATCCATCTTTTAGAAAGTACGTTTACAGCATCAAAAGAATTAAGATGAAATATAAATCTTTCTACTTACAATTTTTATACAGGTTAACCAAATCACAAATACCACAAATAAATGTTAAGTTGTAACGATATAATGAGTAAACATTCAGATTCTTAATAAAATCTTCCTTTAACATTTGTTTTTAACTCACCATTATACTAAGTAATCTATGCAGAATTTTGAGGTACAATACCAAGAAGGCACCAACAGTACAGAGCAGATAGGAAGCAGGTTTGGACCTTTCTTGGGTGCTCCATGCAGAGAAAGCGCAGGGAAGCCCACGTGCTCCAACGGAGCCCGTGCAGGCCTGGGCCAGCCCTGGGTTTCCCGTCTCTGACCTGCAACGCCGTGCGGCCACTGTGCAGGAGGCCCTGGGTTCCTCTGCTGGACACACCTCTCGTCTGCGCTAAGAGGGTCACATTTCAAACACCAGCACAATTTTAAAGCACGAGCGCTTTAATATGTATAAGCAGAAGGACCATGCAGGCTTTTTTCTGGTTGGAGAGAGCAGGGACTTCTCTCTAGTTGCAGTGCGCACGCTTCTCATTGAAACGACTTGTGGAGCCAGGCTCTAGAGCATGCAGGCTTCAATGCTGCAGCACATTGCTCATTAGTTGAGACGCCTGTGCTCCTGGGGTGCATGGGCTTAGTTCCTCCACGGCATGTTCCCAGACCAGGGAGCAAACCCATGTCTCCTGCACTGGCAGCTGGATTCTTTCCACTGAGCCACCAGGGAAGCCCAGGTAATTTTCTCATGCATACTAAATTTTGAGAATCACTGAATAAAATATAAGTACTTATAACAAAGAAGATCCTATGAAGTTAGTAACCTTCATGTGAATTAATCATCAAATATTTTTTCTCATAGGGAATCCTTCTACACTGTTGGTGGGAATGTAAATTGGCACAGCCACTATGGAGATCTGTACGGAGGTTCCTTAAAAAACTACAAATAGAACTACCATAAGACCCTCCAATTCCTCTTGTGGGCATATATCCGGAGAAAAACATGATCCGAAAGCATACATGCACCCTAGTGTTCATTGCAACATTGTTTACAATAGCCAAGACATGGAAGCAACCGAAATGTCCATCGACAGAGGAATGGATAAAGAAGATGTGGTACATATATACAATGGAATATTATTCAGCCATTAAAAAGAATGAAGTAATGACATTTGTAGCAACACGGATGGACCTATAAAGAGTGTCATACTGAATGAAGTAAGACAGACAGAGGGGGAATATCATGTGAGATTCTTTAAATGTGGACTCTAAAAAGAAATGACACAAATGAATTTACTTACAGAGCAGAAAGAGACTCAGACTTAGAAGATGACTTAATGGTTGTCAAGGGGAAGGGGTAGGGAGATTGGTATGGTCATGTAACACACTGCTATATTTAAAATGGATAACCAACAAGGACCTATTGTGTAGCACATGCAACTCTGGTCAATGTTATGTGGCAGCCTGGATGTAAGAGATATTTGGGGGGAAATGGATACATGTGTATTTATGGCTGAGTCCCTTCACTGTTCACCGGAAACTATCAGAGCATTGATAATTGGCTATGTGTGCATGCCAAGTCACTTCAGTCATGTCCGATTCTTGTCAACCTGATGGACTGTAGCCTATCAGTCTCCTCTGTCCATGGGAGTCTCCAAGCAAGAATACTGGAGTGGATTGCCATGCCCTCCTCCAGGGGATCTTCCCCACCCAGGGACTGAACCCGTGTTTCTTATGCCTCCTGCACTGGCAGGTGGGTTCTTTACCACTAGTGCCACCTGAGAAAGTGAAAGTGAAGTCGCTCAGTCTTGTCCGACTCTTTGTGACCTTGTGGTCTGGAGCCTACTAAGCTCCTCCGTCCATGGGATTCTCCAGGCAAGAATACTGGAGTGGGTTACCATTTCCTTCTCCAGGGGATCTTCCTGACTCAGGGATCGAACCCAGGTCTCCCCCAGTGGAGGCAGATGCTTTAACCTCTGAGCCACCAGGGAAGCCCACCTGAGAAGCCCATGTTAATTGGCTATACCCTGATACAAAATAAAAAGTTCACAAAACATATTTTCTCTCATGAAATAGCATTCATTTAGAGTGGTGATGGTCATATTATCCTTCATAACAGTCAATCAAATACAAGGAATGTCTCAAATTAATGACATTTTATATTGATCCTGTAGATTTCCATATTGGTTTATTTATCTTTTGTTGCTACTATGAATAGATCTTCCATTTTACTTTTACTGATATAAGAAACTATAATATTATATTGATCTTTATATTAATCATTTTGTTGCATTTACATACTGTTCTTACTAATTTCCAAATGCTCTTATGTCATCATATCTGTAAATAATGAAAAAATTATGTCCTTTTAGATATATTTTTGTCTTTTCTAAATGCCTTTCCTAACTGAGTTGGCATGGTATAAAATCTGTTGCTGTTTTGTTTATGAAAGCTTCCCTCTTCTGAGAAGTGTCCTCCTCAAACCATCTCCGTTAAGTGGGAGCTGTCATCTATTAATAGATTCTGCTTTCCTAGTAACAGATCAGTCAAGGAATGGGCACTTGATCCAGGGGACACGGGTTTGATCCCTGGTCTATGAAGATTCCATATGCCATGGGGCCAACTAGGCCCATGGCCCACAACTACCAAGTCCACAAGCCACAACTGCTGAACCGCAACTATTGAAGCCTGGGTGCCCTAGGGCCTGTGCTCTGCAACAAGAGAAGCCACTGTAATGAGAAGTCTGCATGCCTCAACTAGAGAGTAGCTCTTGCTTGCTGCAACTAGAGAAAGTCCATGTGCACCTACAAAGACCCAGTGCAGCCAAAAATTAACTAATTTATTAAAAAAAACACATAATGCTGAGAAGCTATTTTTCTTTAGGGTAGATAACCACAAATGACTTTCTGAGTCATAGACAAGTATTCCCTTTCTTGGTTTTAAGAGTGATAAATGTCCCTTCAAAGTGGTGGTATCAATTTTCATTCAACCCAAATTAATCAACAAGTTCTCTAGATTCTCCTTCCTAAGTAACTTTTCCGGTCTGTTCCTTCTAGTCCAAAATTACCCACCACATTTGTTCAGGGATCACCAACCCTGCATTGTTGCAGTATCTCTTGAGCAGGTTCCAATTCTCATCAATTTCTATCTACATTGCAACCACAGTGAGGCTTGGGGAATAAAGACCAAATCATGCACTGGTTACTTTGAATTCTCTAGTGGCATCCCATGACTTGTGGATAAAATCCATGCCCTTAGAATGGGCTTCAAGGCCCCTCAAGTTTTGCCTTGGCCTCATTTCCAGTCTCTTCTCACATGTGCCATTGTCTCCAGGCATATCAGAAGATTTCAGTTCAGTCTAGAATGGACTTCCTATTACATATTTTTTCTCTATCTGAGAAACTCTGCCTTTCCTTCAAGATTCAACTCAAACACTGCCTCCTCTCAGCTGGGAAGGATACCACTCATGCAGCATCTCTATAGTTAACGCTTCTCATCTCTATAGTTAACGCTTGTCACTCTATTTCACCAGTCCTTATTTCCTGGGAAGTCTTTGAAGTCAGAAACCATGTCCTATTTTGTCTCTTTATTTTTTTTTTAATTTTTATTATTTATTTACTTATCTTTGGTTGTGCTGGGTCTTCACTCTTACACACATGCTTTCTCTAGTTGTGGCAAGTGGGGGCTACTCTCTAGTTGTGGTGCAGGGGTTTCTCACTGCAGTGGCTTCGCTTGATGCACAGCATGGGCTCGAGGTGTGCAGACTTCAGTGGTTTCAGCTCACAAGCTCAGAAGTTGCAGTGCACAGACTTGTGCGTGTCTGAGCTGCCCCTCAGAAAGTGGGATCTCCCTAGGCCAGGAAGAGTCCCTTGCGTTGGCAGGTGGATTCTTTAACCACTGGACCACCTGGGAAGTCCTGTTTTGTCTCTTTAGAATCTAGCTCTATGCCTAAAGATACTCAATGGCTGTTTGATGGATAAATGAATACATGAATAAATTATCACATAAACACATGGTCTCTACCATAAAATGCTTATAATTTAGTTATAAAGACAGAATGGATACATACAAATGATACATACTAGGTTACTAATGCTAAGAGTGAAATATCAAATGAGTGAACAAATGACCAGAGTATGCAATTAGAAGAGAGAGCTCACTCCAGCTGTAGAAGTCAGGGCAAATGGGATCATTCCCAATGAAGGACTAGAGAGACTGACTTTTGTGAGCTCCATTTGTCCTTAATTAAACACAGAAGAGGGAGAATGAAGGGACGTGGATGACATGGCATAATCATAACTTCTCAGAGATATAGACTCCTTTTGTACAAACCAATGTTTTTCAACCATTTTCTTTTTTTTGTCCTCCCTAAGAAAGCTTTTCAACATATGTTCCCTTATAATCTCTTCATGAAAATTTAATACCTAGATATACTGTCTGTATTTTTATGTCCATGGCCCTTTGGAAAGCCACAAACCATTGTAACATCTATAATCACACATTTGTAATTCCTCTGGGCTGACAGTGCATCCTTTGTGAGCACATGGTGTAAATCAAGGGCGGAGTATGATCCAGCAAAGAATCTGCAGTCTATACTCTGATGCAGTACAGAGCTCACCTTCAAAAAATGTTTATCTTCAAAAAATGTTTTCTTTCAACAGTAGGCAGTAAGGGCTCCTTAGTGAGAGGTAGATGAGATGGCCTCAAAGAGTCTTCCAAATTTTGGCTGTCAGAACTTAGAGATCTCTGGGGGAATGTCCTGGTATTTAACTAGAAAACTAAGTTAATTAGTAAACTAAACCCATTAGGAAACTCATGTTCTATTAGAGTGATGTGAGTGAAAATTGCTTTCCTCTTATTCCTCTCTAGTCAATAACAGGGTGACAACTGTAAGAGAGAAGGAAGTGTCATCAAAAAGTATATCTCTGGTTTGGAGGTTTTTAGCCAAAAATAGATGAAATGCAAATCAGGAGACTCAGTTTGTCCAAGTGTGGTAGAAACCATGAGCTCCCCTCTATTAAGCCAGACATAGCACTGATGGGGCACCCACCAACAATGAGGAAAAAGCAGATGCAAGACTCACTCACTGATGCTCTGTGACCCCACAAGCAAAGACCTCTGCAAAACACTCCTGGAACTACTGTGGACGCTTGGCTACTTGATGGTTTGCCCCAGGGGCGGCGTCTAATGGGCACAGGTCTCAACAGTAGAGCATGCATCTTGGTACACATCAGAATCACTAAAGAAGAGCTTTATTGAAATGTAGAGTACTAGGCTTTTTTAAAAATATATAGAGAGTATTCAGGGCTTCCCTAGTGGCTCAGAGGTAAAGAATCCACCTGCCAATGCAGGAGAAACATGAGTTTGATCCCTGATCTGGGAAGATAACCATATTCCAGCGAGCAACTAAGCCCATGTGCCACAGCTATTGAACCTGTACTCTCAAGAGCCCAGGAGCCACAATTACTGAAGCCCTCATGCTCTACAGCCCATGCGCTGCCCCAAGAGAAGCCAATGCAATAAGAAGCTGTGCACCACAACTAGAGAACAGCCTCTGCTTGCCGCAACTAGATAAAAGCCCACACACCCACAAAGACCCAGCACAGTCAAAAACAAATAAATAAGTTTTTAAAATGCAGGGTACGCAGACTGACTCTATTGAATTAGTCTCTTAAGCTGGGGTCCAGGAATCCGCAATTTGAGTCACACACCCTCTCCCGACATTGGTGATCCCAGTGCATGCTATCTTTCCCCTGATGCTTGGAAACCGTTGCCCGAGATTAGAAAACACCACTCTGGTTATCAGGTCACATCTGGAAACTCTCTTTCTGCCCTCAACTGACCCACGGATTCCCACAGGAGTGTGGGTAACACCTTTATAAAGCACAATCCAAAAGTAACTTACCAAGAAAGGCTGGCATGCAGGGGAGAAAGGGAGGACAGGGAGGAAGGTGGCTAGGAGGGGGATGGGCTGGGGAGGGAGGGGGAAGGGAGGGTGGAGGAGAGAAAGGGAGGACGGGGAGGAAGGTGGCTAGGAGGGGGATGGGCTGGGGAGGGAGGGGGATGGGAGGGTGGAGGGGAGAAAGCGAGAATGGGGAAGAAGGTGGCTAGGAGGGGGATGGGCTGCGGAGGGAGGGGGAAGGAAGGGTGGAGGAGAGAAAGGGAGGACGGGGAGGAAGGTGGCTAGGAGGGGGATGGGCTGCGGAGGGAGGGGGAAGGGAGGGTGGAGGAGAGAAAGGGAGATGGAGAAGGTGAGGGAGAACAGAGAACTCTGCAGAAAGAAGACAAAGAAGGTGAACACAGCCCAGCCCCTGAGAGTGAGAGGTGATGAAATGGGGGAACAAGGGAGCTAGAAGGTTGTGCTTTCTCTCTCTAGGTAGGAGAGAAGAAAGAAGCCCTCCTTGTCCAGCCTCAGGAGACAGTATCCATTGGCGATTAAGAAAATGGACGTATGAGACCTACTTTGGCTAATTGTTGGGCAGATGTTTTAAAACAAGGTATTTATCTTCTCTAAGACTTATTCTCCTCATGAGTAAATGTGGAATTATAATTGTGAGGATTACATGAATTAGTGCATTTTAAAGCAAGTTACAAACGTAAGGTACTTTAGGCTGTTAATCTCAGAAATGGATGAGACCGCAGGGTCTATTTCCTCCGCATCCCTTTTTTCTTAGAGGAAGAAATTGAAGCCCAGAGAGAAGTGACCCACAGTATGTCACATGGTGACTGGTGAGTAGGTAACAGTATATGCTGAGATACTCAGTCACAAGCTTTCAAGAAGTTCAAAAGAACCCCCAGTCCAGCACCAGGCAAAGGGGGCAGGACGCGGGGGAAGACTCCCAGTCAGCCCTCTCCACTGACAGCCCCGAGGCCTCAGGATAGCCAAGTACTCTGGCTGGTCCACAAGTTGGATCTTGTTCTGCCCCACCCTGCCCAACCCCTCAGCCATCTCGTTAAGAGGAAAGGCCAAGTGAGGCATCCTCAGAATTGGGGGACAGTGAGAGCCAGCATCAAATGAGCAGAAGCATCCCACCCCCACACACGTCCACCATTAAAACGCTCACTTGAATGCACCCTCAAGACTGAAATGCAGCTGGAAAAGGTTCTAACGAGATCAGGCTGGGCTTCCTAGTAGAAGGATGTGTTGGCTGAAGTTGACTGGAGTGGCTAGTCAATATGGACTCCAGGAACACAGATGCTTAGAAGCAGGAAAGTATCTGTCTTTATCCAGTGCTAACCAAGGAGAAAGATTGGATTGGGGAGGAAATCTGTACTATACTAAAGAAGTGAAATCTTTTTGGAGAAGGGAAAATTTATCAAGCCTTTTCTTTACCTGCTTTATTTTCTCCATGAGTACATTTAGTTATCTGTGTTCTGAGTCAATATTCTGAACTAACTTATCCCTTGCTACTGTGATCTCAGGTGAGGAGCAGGGTCTGCGTGGAGCGTGGATGGGTGGTGGGGGGCATGGGTGTCACATAGGCAGGCACAAGTAATTCAGTCCCTGGAAAGACATATCCTTTAATGTTAATGAATACACTTGGCCTTCTGGTTTGTAAATGTCCATTAGTCTTTCAGAACCTAAACAGACTGATAAAAGTGAACTTCTGGATCTGTAAAGCTGAGGTGTTGGTCCCACTCAGGATTTATCCTGCCTTCCTGTAAGCCCCAAGCTCTGCCGCAGCCTACTTTCCACCATCTCAGCTAAACAATACTCTAATCCTGCCCAGATCACATACTTACACTTAAGGGAAACACCAGAAATGCCAATGCCTTAACCCATTTCATTTCAACAAATGTGTATTAACCAGCTATAATCAGCCAGACACTATACAAAAAGCTAGTATTACAAAGATAAGTAAGACACAGCACTTGCCTTCAAGGGACTCAGAGGCAGTACCTCGTCACTCCAAGTGTAAATCAGAGACCACCAGTGTCAGCATCACTGTGGAGCTTGTTAGGAATGCAGACTCCCAGGCCCTAAGCCACACTTACTGAATTTGAATCTGTATTTTGCTAGGATCTCCAGGTAATTTGTATGCATATAAAGTTTGAGAAGTACTGAGCTAGTAGAAAAGATCAACTAAAGCTATCTTGAATTAAACTTTGTGGAGGTGAAATAAGCCAAGTATGGTGGGAATAGCAAGAAGGGTCTGGTTAATTCTGAGGGAGGAGTAGCCATTTGCACTGAAACTGAACTGGCCAACAACTTGGGGCTGGGAGCAACTGAGAGTAGGTAGGCGCACTCATTCATTCACAGAACAGGGCATGAGTAAAGCTGTGAATGTGTGCGGTGTGTGGGATGCGGGTGGGGGCGGAGGTGAGGGAGAGGCTAGGCTACCTACAGAGTCAGATCGGGACAGACTGGAACAAAGGTCTTTCAGGAGCTCCTAAATCATGGATGGCCACCCAGCCTATATGTGCTGTGTTCTTTGCACGGCCCTTGGCACCAGCCTTCCACACTAGGATCCAACCAGTGTGTGGACAGGGACAAGCTTCTTCCCAATTCCTGGCTCTCGGTGACCCCTGGAGGATGAGGGACTGGTGTTTGCAGACAGACAGCAAAGGATGCCGAGTCTCAGATCTCATGCCAGGCCACCTGGCCGCTGGCAATGACTCTGCAGGATGACCTTGGTAGGAAGTGGATGCACAGATTCCCACGGATTCCCACAGATTCCTGGCAGCCCAAATAGTCTCTGGGGAGAAGGCTTCTCCCTTATTCAGCTTATAAGAGAAGCTGACTCTGGAGAAAGTTGAGAAACTAATGACAAACAGTAGAAGGGGACTGAGGCAGAGTCTGGGGGCTGCATTCCTGTCCTGACCCAGCCTCTAGCTGTGTGACCATAAAGAAGTCTCTGGGTCTCAGTCATAAAATGAAGAAGATGGGCCAGGTGATTCCTAGGTCCTTTCCAGCCCTGACAGCCTGTGATTCTGGAGACTTCTAATTTTAGAAAGGTCTGCCATGTTCCCCTTTTTTTCAAATTACTTAGATTCTTTAGGAATTTACTGCCCAGTAGCAAAATAAAACATCCTGGAAAAAAATGGAAAAAAAAAAAAAAAGACATCTTGGGAACAGGATCTCCGCCCAACTAACAAGAGCACCTGGATTATATTGTACATCAGGGTTACACTTAGAGGACTAGATACATAGATACATTATAAAACAGACATGAGACATCTACCATGTGCTGTGTTTGGCAACTGAGCACCAAAAATACAGTCTTTGATTCTGGCCAAAATGTTGTCATATATATTTGGAGAAATATGACACATATTAGTAAAGAAGAAAGTAGTATGTAATTCCATAATAAAGTTTTCTGTCAATGATCATTGTTAACATTTCACAGTGCTAAACATTTTATAGGAAATACCACATTTACCCCACCCAATCCTATGAGGTAATAAATCATTTAACACGTTTTTGCCTGTAAATATTAGAAAACCCTGCTGCTCCTGGCTTAAGCATTAAGAAATTTACTCTCTCACTGAATGAGAAACCCAGAGGTAGTGTAGCTTCAGAGCTGATTAATATGATGACTGAATGAAATCATCAAGGGTCCAGTTTATTTCTAGTTTTCTTCTCTGCCATTCGCTTTGGCCTTGTGCTCAGATTAGCAACCATCATGGCTTCAAGATGTTGCCACACTTAGAGACACCATATCCTCATAGAATGTCCAGTGGCAGGAGAAGACAGCTCTATTGTATATATAAAATATTCCTCTATGATGGAACTGTTTACCAGAAGAACAAGAGCAGGCTTCCCCTCCCATCTCTCTGCCCAGACTTGAATTTCATTCCACCCCTAAACCCACCAGCAGCAAGGGAATCACCACTGGGCTCAGACTGCAGTACTCCACCTCACTCCTTGCCCAGGCTGGTAACAGGCCTGCCTCTCTCTGAGAGGGAGGAGGGAACTAGTGAGGAAAAGGGAGAGGGGAGTGTTCTGTAGGAAGAATAGAGAGGCAAGTGGTTTTTAAGGCAAAAAAATTGTTTTTTACAGTTTTAGAAATGGAAATTTCAAGAATTAAGTAACTTGTTCAAGGTCATACAACTTGTGAGTAGCAGAGCTGGGATTCAGAACAGAGCCCGTACCCTGACACTTTCCAAATCAGGTCAGAGTCACCTGTCTTCAGCAGCATCCCCTGCCTTCCTGACTTCAGCCTCCAGGCAGGTTCTCACTCTGGGGTCAGAGGCTTCTTGCCCTCTCAAGGGTGCAATGCACAGATGCTATTACTCTCCATGCCTCCTCCAGGGCCAGGATTCATCCATTGTTTTATTTCTCTTTTCCCCCCCTTTCCCCAGGCTTAGTTACTTTTAAAATAAACCTCCATCTACTCTCCTCATTTTCCTTCTCAGTATAAAACATACCTCTTTTCTTTTGCCTCTTCCTCAACCTTACCACTGCCCAGAACTCAGTCCTAATACCAGGAAATATTTAGAATAACCCAAGGCTCAGACTTTGGACCCTGACAAGCCAAAGTTTCAATTCTGGCTCTGCCATGTACTAGCCATGTGATTTCAGGCTAATGACTGAACCTCTCTATGCCTCAGTCTCCTTACCCATAAAATGAGGATAATTACCACACAAGGTTATAGTAAGACTTGAATGAGACAAAGTTTAGCATTGTCTTCAATAAATGGGAGTTGCCAGCAGCTGGTCAGGCTCCTCTGTCCATGGAATTCTCCAGGCAAGAATACTGGAGTGGGTAGCCATTCCTTTCTCCAGGGGACCTTCCCAACCAAGGGATTGAACCTAGGTCTCCCACATTGCAGGCAGATTCTTTACTGTTTGAGCCACCAGGAAACCCTATTTTTCTTATTTAGTACAATAAAAATGAAAACTCATGTTACCATAGTTTGTGGAGCTTTCTCCACATTATCTGGCTTGATCCTCACAACAGCCATGCTAGGGGGAGGATGCTCCCTCCCTGTGATGCTGAGGAGACTGTCTGAGAGAGGTGAAGAGCTTTGTTTCGTTCAGATTCTTCTAGTACATTCTATGGTCCGTCCTTGGGGTGCTAGTCCCTCACTATGTGTGTCAGCTCACCCTCCTTGTTGTGGATTATCTGTTATGGGCTGGAATGTGTCTGTTTCCTACTCCTAAACTCAAGTGTTGGAGTCCTAACCTCCAATGCCTCAGAATGTGACCTGATTTGAAAATAGGTATACTGCAGATGTAACTGTATGAGTGAAGATGAGACCAGAAGGAAGCAGGATGACCTAATACTAATGGGACTGGTGTCCTTACAAAAAGAAGAAATTTGGAGCATGTCCCTGGTGGTCCAGTGGTTAAGAAGACGCCTAGCAGTGCAGGGGGATGAGGGTTTGATCCCTGATTGGGGAACTAAGATCCCACATGCTGCAGAGCAGCTAAGCCTGAAAGCTGACTGAGCCCACATGCCACAGCTAGAAGTCTGTGCGCTGCAATAAAGATCCCACATGCCACAACCAAACACAGCCAAATAAATAAATACAATTAAAAAAAGAAAGAGGAAATCTGGACACACACAGAGAGAATACCATGTAAAATGAGGGCAGAAATTGGGGTGATGTTTCTACACCATGAGGAACACCAAAGATTTTCAGTAAACCACCAGAAGCCTCGGAAGGAACCAACTCTGCTGACACCTTTATACAGAAATCTGTGTTTCAGTTCCCCCTCGTCCAGGCTTTTGGCATGAACATCTTAGCTGGTAGGGTATCTCTGTGGGTTCATCCCTATTGCCTGCCCCAGGGTTAACTCATGAGCCTGGCATCTAGCTCTGTGTTACAGTTTTTATATTTTATCACCTGGGGATTTGGGGCTTCTTTAGAGCTTGGATAACAATTGATAATCTTCTGTACCATTTTTCTAGATCCCTCATAGATGCATTAATATACAATATTCGTTTCAGGAAACTCAACTCAATGCTTTGTAGTGACCTAAATAGGAAGGAAATTTTAAAAAGAGGTGAGATATATATATATATATATATGCACATACACACACACACACACATATATATATATGATTTCGTTGCTGTACAGCTGAAAATAACACAACATTGTAAAGTAACTACATTCCAAGAAAAATGAAAAATAATAATCTTGTTTGCTACTTCTTATTTATTTTATCCAGCATTGTTGTTGTTTAGTCACTAAGTCCTGTCTGACTCTTTGTAACTCTACAGAGTGTAGCCCGCCAGGCTCTTCTGTCCATGGGACTTTTCAGGCAAGAATACTGGAGTGGGTTGCCATTTTCTTCTCCAGGGGATCTTCCCAATCCAGGAATAGAACCTGGGTCTCCTGCATTGCAGGTAGATTCTTTAGCATCTGAGCCACCAGAAGCCTGGAAGAGAGGTGGGATATGGGATTAAATCAGTCTGTTATGTTGCCAAAAAGTGAAAGTCCTTGGAGTAGATATAAAGAGAAGCTCATTTTCTAATTCATTTATGCAAACAAATTACTTTTTAGTGACAATGAAACCTAAGCTTATTTGTCATCAAATTGTCCAGGAAACAAATTAAATAGGGTGTTTACTTCCAGTTTTTAAAATAATTTTACACATTAATATCAATAAAATGTGTTGAAACATCTCTGGCACCTTTAATAAGGTGTGGTGAATATAGTTTGATTTGCTATTTTTAATGGCTCAGTTAGTTGTCTAGTTGTGCCATCATATAGTCAGGGACATCTTAAGGCAAGGAGTGGGATACACAGGGGCGCTATGACTATTCACACTTCAGCTCAAGCTGTTAGTGTCATTTAAGTTTTCTTTTGCTTGTCAAGAGTTTGTTTTTTTTTTCCCTTAGGCTACCAGCTAGTTCTTATCTGCTGTCAATATGTCAATTTTCCCTTCAATTAATATGCTGTTTTTAATCTATGACCTAGTCAATGAATTAGGGAGATACACTTATTCAGTACAGTTCAATCGCTCAGTCGTGTCTGACTCTTTGCGATCCCATGAATCGCAGCACGCCAGGCCTCCCTGTCCATCACCAACTCCCGGAGTTTACTTAAACCCATGTCCATTGAGTTGGTGATGCCATCCAGCCATCTCATCCTCTGTCATCCCCTTCTCCTCCTGCCCCCAGTCCCTCCCAGCATCAGGGTCTTTTCCAATGAGTCAACTCTTTGCATGAGGTGGCCACAGTATTGGAGTTTCAGCTTCAGCATCAGTCCTTCCAATGAACACCCAGGACTGATCTCCTTTAGGATGGACTGGTTGGACCTCCTTGCAGTCCAAGGGACTTTCAAGAGTCTTCTTCAACACCACAGTTCAAAAGCATCAATCCTTCGGCGCTCAGCTTTCTTCACAGTCCAACTCTCACATCCATACATGACCACTGGAAAAACCATAGCCTTGACTAGACGGATCTTTGTTGGCAAAGTAATGTCTCTGCTTTTTAATATGCTATCTAGGTTGGTCAGAACTTTCCTTCCAAGGAGTAAGTGTCTTTTAATTTCATGGCTGCAATCACCATCTGCAGTGATTTTGGAGCCCCCAAAAATAAAGTCTGACACTGTTTCCACTGTTTCCCCATCTATTTGTCATGAAGTGATGGGACCAGATGCCATGATCTTAGTTTTCTGAATATTAAGCTTTAAGCCAACTTTTTCACTCTCCTCTTTCACTTTCATCAAGAGGCTTTTTATTTCTTCACTTTCTGCCATAAGGGTGGTGTCATCTGCATATCTGAGGTTATTTCTATTTCCCCCAGCAATCTTGATTCCAGCTTCTGCTTTTTCCAGTCCAGCGTTTCTCATGATGTACTCTGCATAGAAGTTAAATAAGCAGGGTGACAATATACAGCCTTGCCATACTCCTTTTCCTATTTGGAACCAGTCTATTGTTCCAGGTCCAGCTCTTTTTTTTTTTTTTTTTTTTACTTTTATTAGTTGGAGGCTAATTACTTTACAATATTGTAGTGGTTTTTGCCATACATTGACATGAATCAACCATGGATTTACATGTGTTCCCCATCCCGATCCCCCCTCCCACCTCCCTCCCCATCCCATCCCTCTGGGTCTTCCCAGTGCACCAGCCCTGAGCACTTGTCTCATGCATCCAAGCTGGCTGGTGATCAGTTTCACCCTTGATAGTATACTTGTTTCAATGCTGTTCTCTCAGAACATCCCACCCTCGCCTTCTCCCACAGAGTCCAAAAGTCTGTTCTGTATATCTGTGTCTCTTTTTCTGTTTTGCATATAGGGTTATCATTACCATCTTTCTAAATTCCATATATATGCGTTAGTATACTGTATTGGTCTTTATCTTTCTGGCTTACCTCACTCTGTATAATGGGCTCCAGTTTCATCCATCTCATTAGAACTGATTCAAATGAATTCTTTTTAATGGCTGAGTAATATTCCATGGTGTATATGTACCACAACTTCCTTATCCATTCATCTGCTGATGGGCATCTAGGTTGCTTCCATGTCCTGGCTATTATAAACAGTGCTGTGATGAACATTGGGGTGCATGTGTCTCTTTCAAATCTGGTTTCCTCAGTGTGTATGCCCAGAAGTGTGATTGCTGGGTCATATGGCAGTTCTATTTCCAGTTTTTTAAGGAATCTCCACATTGTTCTCCATAGTGGCTGTACTAGTTTGCATTCCTAACAACAGTGTAAGAGGGTTCCCTTTTCTCCACACCCTCCCCAGCCAGCATTTATTGCTTGTAGACTTTTGAATAGCAGCCATTCTCACTGGCGTGTAATGGTACGTCATTGTGGTTTTGATTTGCATTTTTCTGATAATGAGTGATGTGGAGCATCTTTTCATGTGTTTGTTAGCCATCTGTATGTCTTCTTTGGAGAAATGTCTGTTTAGTTCTTTGGCCCATTTTTTGATTGGGTCATTTATTTTTCTGGAATTGAGCTGCAGGAGTTGCTTGTATATTTTTGAGATTAATCTTTTGTCTGTTGCTTCATTTGCTATTATTTTCTCCCATTCTGAAGGCTGTCTTTTCACCTTGCGTATAGTTTCCTTTGTTGTGCAAAAGCTTTTAAGTTTCATTAGGTCCCATTTGTTTAGTTTTGCTTTTATTTCCAATATTCTGGGAGGTGGGTCATAGAGGATCTTGCTGTGATTTATGTCGGAGAGTGTTTTGCCTATGTTCTCCTCTAGGACTTTTATAGTTTCTGGTCTTACATTTAGATCTTTAATCCATTTTGAGTTTATTTTTGTGTATGGTGTTAGAAAGTGTTGTAGCTTCATTCTTTTACAAGTGGTTGAGCAGTTTTCCCAGCACCACTTGTTAAAGAGGTTGTCTTTTTTCCATTGTATATCCTTGCCTCCTTTGTTGAAAATAAGCTGTCCACAGGTTTGTGGATTTATCTCTGGGCTTTCTATTCTGTTCCATTGATCTATATTTCTGTCTTTGTGCCAGTACCATACTGTCTTGATGACTGTGGCTTTGTAGTAGAGCCTGAAGTCAGGCAGGTTGTCTTAAAAATATGGAATGCTTCACGAATTTGCATGTCATCCTTGCACAGGGGCCATGCTAACCTTCCCTGTATCATTCCAATTTTAGTATATGTGCTGCCAAAAGAGAGCACCATGTCCAGTTCTTATTAACATTGCATAATAAAAGATCGAATTGGTGCTGAGTGAGGTTTCTCGATACCTCTCAGCAAGGCTGAGGTTCACTACTGGAACTTTAGAAGGTTGATTCCAGTTAAAGCATGTGTATGTGTGTGTGTGTGCTTAATATTTATTTATTTATTTATTTGACTGCACTTGGTCTTAGTTGCAGCATGTAGGATCTTCAATCTTTATTGCAGTATGCAAACTCTTAGTTGCAGCATGTGGGATCTAATTCCCTGACCAGGGGTTGAACCCAGGTCCCCTGCACTGGAAGTGCAGAGGCTTAGTCACTGGACCACCAGGGAAGCCCCAGCTAAAGTTTTTAAGAGTGCTCTTTTCTCTTGCACCTTCTCTATGTTCTGGATACTTGAGGTTTTCTATTTATAAGCTTCCAAAAGTAAGTGAAGTGTAACTATGGATATTATTCTCAGAGACTCCTCTCTTCAACACTTAACTCCATGCATAAAAATATGGATTTGAATGCTCTTTCATTTTTCTTTCTGTGTGCCCTCCCTCTCCCAGCTAATACTGCTCTGTCCTCCTCTCTAAGCATGCATGCAAGCAGCATATTGTAATGAAATAAAATTGGCTTCACAAAACAGTGATGAAATAAAATTAAAAAATAAAATTGGATCCCCCAGTCACATTCTTAATTTTTCTTATGACATAACCTTGGAAAGTAATATAGCTGCTCTGAATCTCAATCATCTAATTAAAAAGAGTGATAATTCTTCTAAGTTGTGAAAACTGAAGTGGTAATGCTTGTGAAAGCATTTTCTAAAAATATTGTCATTAACCAGTGTAATCTTCTCACATATCCTTGTTGCTAACAATTATTGAGAACTATTCTGCGACAGACACTGAGTTAGGCTTTATAGTTTTTTTCTCATTTTGTTGTTGATTCAGTCGCTCAGTCATGTCCAACTCTTTGCAATCCCATGAACTGGAGCACGTCAGGCTTCCCTGCCCTTTACCATCTCCTGGAGCTTGCTCAAACTCATGTCCATTGAGTCAGTGATGCCATCCAACCATCTCATTCTCTGTTGTCCCCTTCTCCTCCTGCCCTCAACCTTCCCCAGCATCAAGGTCTTTTCCAATGTGTTGGCTCTTTGCATCAGGTGGCCCAAGTATTGGAGCTTCAGCTTCAGCATCAGTCCCTCCAATGAATATTCAGATGGAATTCCTCTAGGATTGACTGGTTGGATCTCCTTGCAGTCCAAGGGACTCTCAAGGGTTTTCTCCAACACAATAGTTCAAAAGCATCAATTCTTCAGTGCTAAGCCTTCTTTATGGTCCAACTCTTACATCCCATATATGACTACGGAAAAAACCATGGCTTTGACCTATATGGACCTTTTTCTCATTAATCATCACAAAAAACCCCTAATTTGTGCTAACAATAATGCTAACTTTATCCTCATGAGAATGAGAAAACTGATGCTTAGAAGGGCTAAGTATTTAACCCAAGTTCATGCAGGTAATAAGTGTTAGAGTGTTTAAGCTCAGGCAGGAAGATTCCAGGCCCTAGTTCTGAGTCTCCATACAGTGGCAGAATTCAGATATTTTGCTGGTGGCATCAGGGAAGGAGGAAGGAGAGCAGGTTAGGGAAGTCCCCTCAGATCACATCCCCATGCATGGCTGTCTCTCCACCATTCTCTCTTCAGGCACAGAAGCAGTCCTGGCCCCACATTCCCACAGCCAGCTTTCAGAGTGCCACTTCAAGAATAAGTCAAACTCCCTTCCAGGTAGAGAGGACAAACCCACCTCCCCATTGACCATGTTGAATTTTTATGGATCCCTGTATGCAGCTGCCACTGCAACTTTCCCATGGTGCAGTGAGTCGAGCAAGGCCTTAACACCCATGGAGACACATCTGGTTGTTTCCATCACCCCAGCCAGCAGTTGATGATCTAATAGAAAGCTAGATTTCTACACACTTTTATATAGCTCCAAGCTGCTGTCAAAGCCCAACATCACTGGTTTATAAACACTTTTTTGGCCTGCTCTTTCCTTCTAGCTATGCACTTGACAAATCTATGTGAAAAGCCCCAGGATCAAAAGAGGATATTGAGTTATAATCTAATAATCTAACAATCTAAAGAATTCAGCAATGATTGCAATCTCCTGTGAGAGCTTTCCTTACAACTTGGACCACGTGAAAAAATAGGATTACTGATGAAGGGACTAAAATCTGAAGCTAAGTGGGGTTTAAGTAGATAGCGTTGTCACCTTCTGGCCAAATAGTATTGCTGCTCTCTCTCATGGTTCTCCATTACTCCATCATTAATTGACTCCTCAGAACTGGATGGCATTTAAACATTAACTAATGGCACTAATAAACCTTCTATGCAACACACTCTGTGGATAGCAGATCCTTACAATAAGCATCCTCCCTATTTGACAGATAAAATAATTAAGGTTCAGGGACTTGTCAGAGGTCACACAGGCAGGAGGTGGAAGACTAGGATTTAAACCTGGGTTGTGTTGGGACCATAGCCTGGTACTTGTTCCTGGGCCACACTGCCTCTTGGACTGACCCTTATCACTCATTCTCTGGCTTACTGGACTGTGTCAGTCTTGCCTGATCAGAATCTCAATACTACACACGATAAGATGAATAACCCTACTTCTAAAATATCAGCTGGGTTGCAGTTTTCTTACCCTGATTCACGGAGATGAAGAGGCATGGCTAAGGCATCGAGGCTCCTGTCTGAGAAACCAGAGCCTTTTGCTAGCAACCAGCTGACTGTAGCGCCTGACTTTCTGCAGAAACAGTCTGTTTTAACACCAGCATCAGATGTACTCATTCGGAAAAACTTCTCCCCACCCGCCTTAGATCCCTGGTGAGTTTCTATTTCCCATTAATCTGTATTCCCAGAATGGACCTAACTCGGGGAAAAAACCAAAGGTTGAATTCGCACAAAAATACGTGCTTTTCATTAGATTGTCAACAGCACAAGTTGTAACCTGCCCAACTTCAACACTTGGAATAGAAGCATAACACATAGTCTGAGAAACACAATTAATGCTATACTCCCACTATGTCCCTGACTGCTCAGGATTTCTGGCTCCCTACTGATTCATCAGACCCAAAATAAATGCTACAGTCTGGCATCCAAAGTCTTCTGTTATCTGTCTCCAGGTCTCTCTAGTCAAACCTGGCTATTCCTCCAAAGCTCCCAGCTTGGCAGGCAGTCCCCTCCCCTGCCCAACTCTTCCCCTCTAGGTGCCTTGGCACATGCCTGAAACACCTTCTCACCTCTATCCTCCCCTCTAACTCCATCATTTCTTTTAAGACTCACAAGGCTCCAGGAAGCCTTTCCTGACCAGCCTCTATGTCTGCATTTCTTTTCATTAGCTCTTATTCAGTAAACTGTTACTGAGTCCAAGCTCACTCTGCTCACTGCACAACAGGCCAATAAGTCTACAGACAAGGTGTTGAGGCAAGGAATATGACTTTATTTGGAAAGCTGGCAGATGAGAAGGTGGTGGACTAATGTCTCAAAATAACCATCTTGTTGGGGTCTAGATGCCAGGTTCTTTTATAGAACAGGGAGAGGGAGGTGAGGAAGTAAAATTTAAAAAAAAAAGCCATTAACCTTACAAATATCTTCTAGAATGGCCGGTCTCGAGGAGGGAATGTATTAATTTCTCCCTTCCTATAACCTCTTCCACAGCTGTACAGGGTTCTGAACAAAGGCATTTTAGTTTAACAATTAAGTAGCTGGGCAGTGTTCCCCAAAGCAGGACATTATGTATGATTATAATAACAAAAGCAATGAGAAGTAAAGATTTAAGTCAAAGAAACAGATTCAACATGTAGTCAAAACTGGCTCTTCTCTATAACAAACCAACAAATACCGAGCACCTCCATTAAGTCATCATGCCCTTCTTTGCCCAGCATTTTTTAAAGTTTTTTCCGTGTGCCAGGCACTGGGAAGCGTATGTTGCAAATCACTCTCTTGCTGTGCTCTCCTTTATAGGAAACCTCCTCAAAGACGTTGTTTATACTCGTGTCTCAATTCCTGTCCTCTCATGCTCTTTTGAACTAACTTCAAACAGATTCTTGCCCCCACCTGTCCACTGAAATTGTTCTTTTTAAGGTCACTAATGATTTCTATGCTGCTAAATCCAATGGTCACTTTTTAGTCCTCTTCTTTGTTGACCTTTCAACAGGATTTGATACAAGCATCTGACTCTATCATGTCCTCTTATAAAGAATAAGTTTTACTTATGAGAAGTTAGATAATATTCCAAAAAAAAATCTATTTCACCCTCTTTGACTTTATGAAATAAAGGCTGAATACACACACACACACTTACAATTACTATAATTGTTTTAGCTGCAACTGTAATCTGATATAAGGATGGCTACGCTAGTAATGCTCAAAATTTTTCAAGCCAGGCTTCAGCAATACATGAACCGAGAAGTTCCAGATGTTCAAGTTGGTTTTAGAAAAGGCAGAGGAACCAGAGATCAAATTGCCAATATCCTCTGGATCATCAAAAAAGCAAGAGAGTTCCAGAAAAACATCTATTTCTGCTTTATTGACTACGCCAAAGCCTTCGACTGTGTGGATCACAATAAACTGTGGAAAATTCTGAAAGAGATGGGAATACCAGACCACCTGACCTGCCTCTTGAGAAACCTGTATGCAGGTCAGGAAGCAACAGTTAGAACTGGACATGGAACAACAGACTGGTTCCAAATAGGAAAAGGAGTACATCAAGGCTGTATATTGTCACCCTGCTTATTTAACTTATATGCAGAGAACACCATGAGAAATGCTAGGCTGGAAGAAGCACAAGTTGGAATCAAGATTGCCAGGAGAAATATCAATAATCTCAGATATGCAAATGACACCACCCTTATGGCAGAAAGTAAAGAAGAACTAAAGAGCCTCTTAATGAAAGTGAAAGAGGAGAGTGAAAAAGATGACTTAAAACTCAACATTCAGAAAACTAAGATCACGGCATCTGGTCCCATCACTTCATGGCAAATAGATGGGGAAGCAGTGGCAGACTTTATTTTTCTGGGCTCCAAAATCACTGCAGATGGTGACTGCATCCATGAAATTAAAAGACACTCCTTGGAAGGAAAGTTATGACCAACCTTGACAGCATATTAAAAAGCAGAGACATTACTTTGCCAAGAAAAGTCCATCTAGTCAAGGCTATGGTTTTCCAGTAGTCATGTATGGATGTGAGAGTTGGACTATAAAGAAAGCTGAGTGCCGAAGAATTGATGCTTTTGAACTGTGGTGTTGGAGAAGACTCTTGAGAGTCCCTTGGACTGCAAGGAGATCCAACCAGTCCATCCTAAAGGAGATCAGTCCTGGGTGGTCATTGGAAGGACTGATGGTGAAGCTGAAACGCCAAAACTTTGGCCACCTCATGCAAAGAGTTGACTCATTGGAAAAGACCCTGATGCTGGGAGGGATTGGGGGCAGGAGGAGAAGGGGACGACAGAGGATGAGATGGCTGGTTGGCATCACCGACTCGATGGGCATGAGTTTGAGTAAACTCCAGGAGTTGGTGATGGACAGGGAGGCCTGGTGTGCTGTGATACATGGGGTTGCAAAGAGTCGGACATGACTGAGCAACTGAACTGAACTGAACTGAACTCAAATAATGGGTCTTACTGCTAACAATGTATTTTTTTTCCCCCAAATAGTAACTTTTGATAAAATTTTGCACAAAGAACTATGTTCCTTTGATTTAAATGATTAAATATTAAGTGTATATTGTCATACTAAAAAGAATATTTTGTAAAGCAGAAATAGAGTCTCAGTTCAGTTCTGCCGCTCAGTCATGTCCGACTTTTTGGGACCCCATGAATCGTAGCACACCAGGCCTAGTTTCAAATAATTCAAATAATTATAATTTTTCACTAAAGTGAATGCCTGACAAGACAGTAACAGTTGTGTGGGACCTGAGATCATTCTCTTTGTGTGATATTGGTCCACACACATCAGGATATCGAATAGTCCTTGATTCTGCTTATGAAAAGCCAGTAGCACCCCCAATCATTTTAAAAAACCAAAAGTGCCCCATAAGATTTCCATAATCCTCCTTTGGGAGTGACACCAAGTGGGAGAATTCTCTGTGGTCTTCTGTATGTCTGAACTGCTCATGAACAGAGATGTGGACTCTTTTCAAGGACACTGGTGTAGCAAACAGCTTTGGAACATACAGATAGGGTCTGTCTCAGAACAGGATAGGCACGCTTATTACTTATTACAAAAGCCTCAGGCTTCCTCAGTCTGGGGTTGTTTTTCTATCATGCAAATCCCTGTGTGTGTGCAGGTCCCTCTGGTCCTCTCTACAGTGCCTTAGGGAACTGAGATTCAGGGAACAGGGCAGGAAAAGGTGGGTACTCTGTCTACTGCTATTACTGAGAGTAATAAGTTCTTGTCTGTGACCCCAGGAACTCATGTCTTCTGTCAGCATCCATTAGGCTGTGGTAAGCAGACCTTAAAACTCAGATCCTTCACAGTTCCTGAGAATCACTTCACTGAAAATCAGTAGAATTACATGCTAGCTCCCATTTCTGTAACCTAGTCCTGACTTCTCCCTGAGCTCCTGATACTTATAACCAATGCCATCAATACTTGATTGGAGTAGGAAATGGCAACCCACTCCAGTATTCTTCCCTGGAGAATTCCATGGACAGAGGAGCCTGGAGGGCTGAAGTCCATGGGGTTGCAAAGAGTAGGATATGACTGAGCATGATATAAAAAATCAACATCCAACAAGCATCTCAAATTTAAAGTGTCCCCAAATAAACCCCTTGTCTTTCCCCCAAATCCTTTTTCCTGAAGCCTTTGTACCACAATAGAATGTAAATTCATCTTTCCAGTTCCTCAGGCTAAAAAATTTTGGTACTGGCTTTTTTTAAATTTTAAATGCTTTTCTTTCTGTTATACTACACATCTAATCAATCTCTTAATCCTCCTGACACTACCTTCAAATATCATACAAACTCTGACCACTTCTCACCATCTTCACCTCTCTCATCCTGGTCCACACCACTATCAATTCCCACCTGGATAACTATTATCTTCTTAACTGGTCCCTTCTCCAGCAGAGACATTACTTTGTCAAAAAAGGTCCATCTAGTCAAAGCTATGGTTATTCCAGTAGTCATGAATGGATGTGAGAGTTGGGCTATAAAGAAAGCTGAGTGCCGAAGAATTGATGCTTTTGAACTGTGGTGTTGGAGAAGACTCTTGACAGTCCCTTGGACTGCAAGGAGATTCAACCAGTCCATCCTAAAGGAAATCAGTCCTGAATATTCATTGGAATATTCATTGGAAGGACTGATGTTGAAGCTGAAACTCCAATACTTTGGCCACCTGATGTGAAGAGCTGACTCGTTTGAAAAGACCCTGAGGCTCGGAAAGATTGAAGGCGGCAGGAGAAGGGGACGACAGAGGATGAGATGGTTGGATGGCATCACTGACTCAATGAACATGAGTTTGAGTAAACTCTGGGAGTTGGTGATGGACAGGGAGGCCTGGTGTGCTGCAGTCCATGGGGTTGCAAAGAGCTAGACACGACTGAGCAACTGAACTGAACCAGATATCTGAAGGACTCACTAGCTCACATCACTTCTTTTACATCTCTGCTCAAATGTCACCATTATCACATAGGTCTTCACTGATGACCCTGAAAACAACAACCTCTCACAAGCCTGATGAATCCTATTCCCTTTCTCTGCTTTATTTCTCTCTCTAGACTTTACCAGCATCCAATATATAAATACATTGTTTGTTTATCTTTTATTGTCTATCTCCTCCCAATAAAATATAATTATGTGTTGAAAGAGTGAATGAATGTAATCTTCACAACACACCTCTATAACTGCAGAAGTAAAATTTGAAATAGTTGCTAGAACTGAACTGCTCATACTATGTGGGGAGGGAGAGGATAAAATGGCGAGAAACAACTAACAAATAAAACCAGAAACCAGGAAGCCTCGGGGTAGATCCTAGTTATATCGTCAACTAGCCCTGTACTACTGGGTAAGAGAATAACATTGACCAACAGTTATTTCATTTGTTAAATAAGTACATTCCCTGCCTATCCTATGGTTTGTAATAATTGTCAAACTTAGTAAGATATCCCCTAAAACTCTGCAAACTGTAAAGAATTTGTTTTTTGGTTTTTATCTTTAAAATGTATCACATTTTTCATTTATTCCCATTGACACAGTTACAGCCTTAATGATCTTGATCTCCAAGCATTCCTGTGCTTTCTTGTACACCTGTCTTGTCTCAAGCAGTTCTGTCTGTATTAAATGCCTTTGCTCCACCTGTGCCACTTGCCCTGGCTCAGATCCCCTACTACAAAATCTCCAGATCCTAAGAGAATCTCCTTCCCATTTCCCTACATGATACTGGAATATCACTGTCCGGCTTTTCAGGGTGTGCATGTTATTAAAAGTGTCACTGTTCCCTGGTAGCTCCCAGGTTGCAGGTATTGGGCCAATTCCCCTCTGCGACTCCCACAGCTCCTAACACAGCATGGTGATAGCACAGCCTCTCATTGGCTGAGTGAGCTCAACATGTCAGTGAGCAAGCTAGAAGGAATTTATGCTTTCTCATTGATATCCTCTGCAAAGAAATCCCCACTTTTCAATCTCTCATTCAATCTTAACTTCTTACATGGGCTACAGCTGGGTGATGGGCAAAAGGCAGCAGTGTGACTCCAAATCTTCCCTTTGAAAGTGTTGCATAGATGTTTCCGCACCTCCCCTTGGAAGGACAATGAGATTTCCCAACACGGTTGTATTACTGGCCTTTGAAGTCTCTGTTGAAGCTTACAGAGACAAAGGTATGAGCTACGGTTAAGATCTTATTTCAAGTGTTTGTTAAATTGAATACCAAAAATGGAAAATGACACGACAGAGCTCCAAATGAGGTCTATTACTCTTGAGACAAGTCCAGATGACCAACTCTGCAAGGAACACAATGGTTGATGGATTCTTAAGCTCCTTTCTGGAAAAGTCTTTAACAAGAAGACTGGAGAAACAGTGAAGAGAATGTCTTTGAAGGAAGTGATGATGAAGATGTGACGATACACTTGGAAAAGATGCTCATGATATCCTGGAGTTTGTAAAAAGATGGGAACAGTTCTAACCTGGACACAAGGGTCCTGTGATGGAAGGAGGGAACTGCCTCTGCTGGGGACTGCCTGTGGCAATCCTACACATCCTTATTTAAAATCTGCAGATCCCTCCCTTTTTTGCCCTCAAATTCCATGTCCCAGTAGAAATTCCTGGGAATCTGCTTTTCACCAGCTTAGGGCCTGGAATGAAGGGGAGAAAGAGAAACAGGCACGAGGGATACAAATTACCATTATTTAAGCATATACAATGATTTACACACTGCCTGTTACAAGCCATTTAATCTATTTTTTAAAAAATATATTTATTGACTTATTTAGCTACACTGGGACTTAGTTGCAGCATGTGGGATCTTTAGTTGGAGCATGTGGGACCTAGTTCACTGCCCAGGAATTGAACCTGGGCCCCCTGCATTGGGAGCACAGAGTCTTAGCCACTGGACCACCAGGGAATTCCCACAAGCCGTTTAATCTTTACAGTTATTTTGAGAAGTGTACAGAACTAGCCCCATGGGGAAACTGAGCTCAAATTATTCAGGAGATTTCCCCATGAAAACACAGCTAGAAGAAGCAGGGTAGGTACAACTTGCTATATTCCCAGAACACTCCCTGGACTGCCCTGCCAGTGCTCATCCTGTGCACTTCACCGGAAAGACCACTGCTCATTTCTCCTGGTCCAGACCCCACTAGTCTTAAAAGGATAGCTCCCATCTAACAACCTGTTCACAGCAGTTCTTGGTTCCTTCCCAGGTGGAAACAGTTGCTTCTTCCACAATCAGATGGAACTTTGTACCTCTTTTCTGGCACGTCACAATCCCCCCTGTAACGTGGCCATTTGTATGTATCTTATCTCCTCTACTAGAACAAAAGAATCCTCGTGGGCTGTGACAGTGTCTTATTCATCTTGGTACTGACATGTAATAAAAGCATTAGAGCAAATTTCTTGCTTGTAGTAGGTATTCAACACATGTTTGTTGAATGAGGAACACAGAGGCATTGCAAAAGGTGAAATCTCAGTTATGCTGGTACCAGAACTCCTCGTATTCAGCTCAAATGAACAAGATCTGAGGGTTCGCTGTCATCAAAAGCAAATGCTGGCCCATTTCCAGAGGGCATCTACCCCTTCCTGGCTTCTGCTTCAAAGTTTCCCCTAAGTCCCAGTCGCAGCCCTCTTGATCTTTCCCTGTTTGCTCATTAATGTTAATTTGGGACATGAAAAGATCCAGGACTGAATATTTCATTCAGGCTAGGCCTTCTTCATCCAGCAACTGCAGACAAAATGTACAGAGAGGGCAGAGGTTATCAGGATGAGGCCAGTGCATGTAGCACTTGTTTAAACCCTGGCCCCTTTTCATGGACATACATCTTCAGTCAGCTTTGGGATGCTAAGAAGATCAGAAGTAGATCATATCTCTTCATAGAGATGGCATGAGTCTTCAAGAAGTTCCATAGCTCTCCTTCAGGGAGGGATTCAGAAAATGCCAATTTGTGTGAAAATAGCTTTGTTTTGAGACCTGGCTATGGACTAAGATCATTCTTAAGAATATCATTTATTGGGACTTACCTGGCAGTCCAGCAGTTAAGACTCCAAGCTTCCATTGCAGAGGGTACAGGTTTGATCCCTATCCAGGGAACTAAGATCCCACAAGCTGCATAGTGAGACCAAAAATATATATATATCATTTATCATTTTCTGAGTTCTTACTATATGCTAAGGATTGTGCTGAATGTTTTCACATGGATTACCTCTTTTAATCCTCACAGTAATCCTCAGGAAGATACTATAGTTGACATTATTTTGTATGAGGAAAGCATGGCCTAGAGAAGTTGACTTACTGGACTGCTATCTTATAACTATTGGACAACAGAGAAGGTAACAAAGCTGAGATTCCAACCATGGCAGAGCAGGCCCAGGGTCTGGACTACTAACCACCTCATCTTACTGTTTCTTAGGATGTCTCAAAATGTTTTCTTAGCAGACAAAAAAGATACTAACCAATAATGGCTACCTTAGATGCTACTGCTCTGAATGAAGTACCAGTGGGGTAAGGCCCTGGTTTTTTATTAAATTTCATATACAAAAATTCATTTATTTGAGGAATGAAAGAACAGAAGTTGTCACATAAACAACTGGTGCCATGAGAACACAAGGACAACTCTGCCTATCTGACATGCCTGTATGTCAATCGTGTCCAGGTTCCAAGATTCAGCAGGACGGTTTGCAAAGTTTTACAAAGCTGGAGCCAGAGGGGTGAGCAAGGTTAGAGAATGTAGAAGCACAGTAAAGAGTTGCCAATAACAACACTTATTGTTAATAAGTGCTGTTTAATAACAACAAATAGTGTTGTTCTAGTAAATGTAAGTTACTCAGTCCTATGGAGATCTTCTTAAAAGAGGAACAGAAGTTAGGATGAAAATAAGAAATAACAAGCATAAGATAAAATTCTAAAAATAAGTCCAACTATAACAATGATCACAAAAAACATATCTTAAAATTCCTCTGTCAAAGTAACAGATTTTCAGAACATGTTAAAATACAAAGTCAAGCAATATGGTGATTACAAGACACATGCTTAAAAAACTGGGCACAAAGGTTGAAAACATAGGCATTAAAGTAGATTAGAAAAATAATAAAAGAAAGTAGATGTTATAATACTAACATCAGACAAAACAAAACTAAAGACGAAAATCACTAACAATTAAAAGGGACAAATATATTTTCTCTTTTCTATTCAATTCACAAAGAAGATAAAACAATTATCAATTCTAATGTATTAACATTGTGGCATCTGTATGCATAAAATAAAAACTGATAGAAATAAAAAGAAAAATGAACAAATCTGGAGTCATAGTCAAAGAACACAACATGCTCATCTCAGAAATCATCATATATATATCATATAAAAATTAACAGGAATATAGAATATTTCAATACTTTCCATGGAACATTAATGAAGGAAAAACAACATATTTTTAAGAAGCAGAAATAACATCAACATAAAAAAGATAACAAAAGAAAAAAGAAACAATTTCTTGGAAATTAAAATATGGTCTTCTAGATAAATTTTAGGTTTAAGAAAAAATATAATTAAATCAAAATGTAAATGAAAAATTATTCAGAAGTGAATGACAATGAAAGCACTCCATGTATCAAAGTCCATGGGATGCAACCAGAATGGATTCAGATAAAGGAAGTCTCCTTGAGAATTCCCTGGCAGTACAGTGATTAGGGCTCAGTGCTTTCACTGCTGAGGACCTGGGTTCAATCCCTGGCAGGGGAACTAAGATCCCACAAGCCATGCAGTGTGGCCAAAAAGAAAAAGAAGTCTTTTTGACATTTCCTGAGCTTTCAGTCTCTTTACATTAGAGCTGCACCATTCAATACAATGTGCACTATCCACATCTGACTAGTTAGATCTAGACTCATTACAAATAAAAATTCAGTTTCCAAGGTTCTCTGGTGGCTCAGTTGTACAGAATCTGCCTGCCAATGCAGGAGACATGGGTTCAATCCCTGATCCAGGAAGACCTTACATGCCATAGAGCAACACAGTCCGTGTGCCACAACTATTGAGCCTGTACTCCAGAACCTGGGAACTGCAACTACTGAGGCCACAACTATGGAAGCCCACGTGCCCTAGAGCCCATGCTCCAAAACAAGGGAGCTACCACAGTGAGAAGCCCATGCATGCCAACTAGAGAGCAGCCCCAGACCACCACTAGACAAAAGCCCACCCAGTAACGAAGACCCAGAACAGCCAAAAATAAATAAACTATTAATTTAAAATTTTAAAAATTCAATTCCCTAGTTATACTGGCCACATTCCAAGTACTCAATAGCCATAAGTGGCTAGAAGTTATCATACTGGACAGCATAGATTATTGAAAATTCCCATCTTCGCAGAATGTTCTATTGGGCACTGTTTCTCTAGAGTTTGCCAGGGCAGTTTCAGTATGTCAGCTTAGCCTGACTGTAGGCCACCATTGAGCCCAGGTTTCAGTTGGCCAACCTGGCCAACTATTTATACTGTTCCCAGATACTCAAGGCACATATTAAACCTAGAATCTCAGGAAAGTAAACTCACATTGATAAATGTGGCTCCATCAACTCTTCAGTTTCACTTTACATGTCAAACACCTTTAGAATTCATCCACATCCACATTCCCCACACTCTGGCCAGGGCTGACTGGTGAGCTTTTATGATTGCTTTGGTGTATTGATTTCCTCTCTCACCCCAGACCAGGTCTTGTACATTCTTGTCTGGCCTGTATTAGGATCTACTCTTGTTATGGACACAGAGGTAATAAGAGTGGTGGAAGTAGGGCTTACAAAGACTGGCATCCATTGATGATGGATCCCTCCTGGGATCCACTGAAAGTTATCAATGGATAACTGTATCAATGGATACAGCCATTGAAAGTTATCTGTGCAGAGGAAGACCTTTTCTCTCAGGTGGGAATAGGGCTTTCCTCCATCAGAAAGAGAGGTCCTATGGAATTTGGGAGTTCAAATTTCTCAGCTTCACTTGCTCTCCTCATCCCAAATCTCAGGGTTCCATTCCTTCCTCCATAGGTTTTCTCATCTTATCATTAGAGACTGGTCACTAATCAGTCACTCAGTCATGTCTGACTCTTTGCAGCCCCATGGACTGTAGCCCACCAGGCTCCTCTGTCCACAGATATTGTCGATGGATATTCCTCTGTCCATGGATTCTTATCCAGGCAAGAATACTGGAGTGGGTTGCCATTTCCTACTCCAGGGGATCTTCCTGATCTGGGGATCAAACCTGGGTCTCCTGCATTGGCAGGTGGATTCTTTACACTGAACCACCTTGGGAAACCCCTAGAGACTGGTAAGGCAGGCATTTAATTGGCCCTGCTCCTCTACGACCCATCCACAGCGCTGGGTTCTTTAGCCATATTGGCCCTGCAACGATAAGAAATGAAGAATTCTTCTAAAGTTGGTATAAAGACTTTTGAAAGAATTTGACACTAAAACCTTCCCTGAGCTTCTGGTAGCTTTCTAAGGCATACTGACCAGTGACTCTGACTAACCTTGACCCGCCCCTAGGAATTCTCCTGTCATGTCAGTGAACTACTCTAACCTGCACTCTATGCATCACTCAGCATAACATTCTCTGATTACTGTATAAGTTGTGTATTTCCTGTGCATGTCTGAATCTACTACACTTTTAACTATATTGGAAGCTTTCTGAGGTCAAGATTTAGTAAATTCATATTTACTGAACTTCTGAAGGCATTCTGGCTCATTCAGCAATTTCATGCCAGACAAATGGCAGTGTCTGTGCCCAGGCCCCCCTTGAGAACATGGAGTGGTGGCTGGGGGAAGCAGGTCTGAGGCTGAGTCTCGCTGTGGAACAGCCTGACCATGAAGGATTTCTGTGGGCTCCTGTGGTCAACCTGAATTTTCCTCATGAATCTTTTTCCAGGTACTCGGTGTCCACAGACCCTGGAGCTGTCTGCTAGCTCGGCTAATCATTTACTACCTCTGACTTCCTTCTTGGCTACTCGTGGGCCCTGTCTGGTTTGGGGTGGGAGATTCCTATCTTCAAAGTCTTGATCAGGATGTTCATGTTTTAATGAACATCATGCAGCTTTGGTGCCTGGCCAAGGTGGGGGCCTGAGAAACCTGGACAGGACCTGAAATGGGGCTCCTTGTCCTCATACGTGCCACTTTCAACTTCACATTGCTGCTGGGCCAGTGCTACACTTCTCTCTCATCCTCTGGCCGCTGACTCACAGCTGCCAGAAATGGCCAAGAGGTGGACATAAATATGGTGGTCAGGAGATGAGTGGTGTCTGCTTGTCCCTCAATGTCCACTATGTCACTTGGACCTACAGCTCTGATGTGCTGGAGATCTCATTATGAGTGATCTAAAATAGTTTTTTTTTTGACATCTGCAGTCCCAACTAGGTAGAATGGGACTACTCATAAAAGCGCACTGGCTCTCTGCTAATGGCAAATACTTGGTGGAGCAATGGCCTTTGCTGCAAAGAAGGCCACTTCTGCTCTGAGGAGCTCAACAACTCCCTAGAGCAAAGGCAAGAACCAAACAGGGTACTGGAGATTTCTCCCCCCTGGTTCACTCATCACAGTGTCATGTGCATGTCACTGTACCTCCTCTGCCTGAGAGTTCAGCTCTTCGAAGTTGTCTGAGTGTTTTGATCACAAGCTAAAAAGGAAAAACTGTGGGATAACAAAATCACTCCCTTCTAGGCAACAACTGCATGTTTCCCTCCCTCTTTCTCTCTCTTTCCCTCCCTTTTCTCTTCCATTTCCTTCCCTACCCTTCCCTTCCCTGCATCTTTCCTCCCGTTCTTAACTAATACAGATGACAAAGCTCTTTCCTTTTTCTAAAGAGAAACCAAAGCTCTGGTATTTAGGGGGAAAATAAGACTGGATTTCTGATTTATTTCCAGTCATTCCCCCCCACCCCATTTTACCATACTGCCTTCTTAAAAGCTAGGATTCTATAGTAAAATATTAACAGTGGTTATCATTAGGTTTGGAATTGCTTATTTTTTCTCTCATTTTTGCTTATTGATTTTTTACAATTTTCCTATAAGGATTATATATAAGTTTTGCATTAGTTCAAGTAAACTAGCTGCTATAACAAACAATGTGAAAAATTTCCATTTCTTAATCAAAAAAAGGTTTATTCTTTGACCACATGTAGTCTAAAACGAGTGAAAGTATAGGCCTGCTAAAAGGAGTATACCAGGAAACCTGTTCCTTTCATCGTGTGGCTCTTCCAACCTCAACAAAGTAAGACTTTCAAATAAGCTGTGATAATCTGTGTAAATCCAGAGGAAAGGAAAATAGCATGGAACAGTATGTGAGAAAGGATGTTATGGATGTGGCCAGAAAGTCATATATGTCATTCCCATTCAAACTCCATTAGCCCAACTGCAAGGCTGCATCCACCTATAAGCCAGGTGGAAAATGTAGTTTATCAGCAAAGGAAAAGGAAATGAATGTGATGAATCGCTAGCCAATCTATGCCACACTTGCATAAGAAAAAGAGGAGAGTTTGAAGTTAAAATGGAATAAGGAAAGCAAGCACTTCATAAAGCAATCTTAAACTCTCCCACAGCATTTTCACACTCACTATCCCCCTTACAAGAAAATTCTTACCTTGAGCACAATTCTATGTGATTTCACACTCAAATCACACAAAAAGTGGGATTTGTGTGTGAAAATTTCTTAACTCTCCCCCAGTAAAGAAATGACCTTCATCCTCAAGAGCATGGACAGATTGGACTTTCTGATATTAAAGAGATGCAGGAAAGGTAGAAGCTGAAAGCTGAGACTGAGGGCTCTGAGGCAGTGCTGTGACCTGGGTGTAAAATCTCCTCCTCTCCACTAGGTGTGCTATCAGATATGAGTGCTGCCTCTCTGCGCATAGCATTGCTTGTACAGTAAGGCTAGATAATTGATTATGAAGAAGACTGTTTGATGTCACCATCATTCACATTGAATGATGGACTTCTTCTCCTCTCAGAACACCTATCCCTTCCAGAGAAACTCTTATTCCATGTACCTCTTACAACAAACCCAGAACCTTTGGTGTACCCAGGGCATACCTCACATTCCCTGTACCTTGATCTTCACTATCCCCCTTACAAGAAGACTCTTACCTTGAACACAATTCTACAAATGCAGCTGAATATCACCTAGTGCTTAGAACTCTTTCTACCTATATATTAGACACACAGCAGATGAGAATAAGGTTGATGAGCTAATTCATATTAAATAGAAGTTGTTCACTGAATCTATTTGTCTCAACATATTTGAATGTTAATAAGAAATAATACTCTGACATCCAAAATTAATCTCTAAAGATAGTTTTTCAGGTTCATCTATTGTCCAGTGGCAATTTAGGGGTAAGTGAAGGGCTTTCTTGGTGGTCCCCTAAATCTGTCTTTAACAGAAAAATGAAGAGCCTGGATAGATATTCAATATGTATAATGTGAGCACACTCCCATATGCTTTCAGTATGATCAGAGAATAAGTAAGGGATCTTAAATGATGTGCAAATGTTTTAGTATAACCCAGGCCTTTTTCTGGATAATCTCTGTGTTCATGTACCTGTCCACTGCTCCTCTAAAGTGCTGGACAGTAGCAGAAGAAAGCAAGCCATGGGAGAGGAAGACAAACGCAACCAGAAACATCTCAAAGGCCCAGACAGACCTCATGAGAGCATATATTCTCACAGGTGCACACTGGGAAATATTTATCTTCCTCCTTTGGCAGAAGTCAATTAGTTCTCAGTGTACTAGAGTGGAATGGAACAGTGAGAACCAGCTCAGTGAAAGTACAGACTCCTGTTGAGAACTTTCCATTCTATCCGGGAGCAGTGACCAGAGGGAGATGATAAAAGTAGGTAGAAGTTATATACATATATATATCTCCCCAAAGTTGAAGAGCCCTCAAGGGAGAGGGCAGGAGGAGAGGGCATAGAGGATGAGATGGCTGGATGGCATCACTGATGCAATGGACATGACCTTGGGCAAACTTCAGGGGATGGTGAGGGACAGGGAGGCCTGACATGCTGCAGTCCATGGGGTTACAAAGAGTTGGACACAATTGGGTGACTGAACAACAGTAGCAGGAGAGAGGAGAATAGATAGCCTGAGTTTTTCTCTTCTCTTCTTTGTTAGACAGATACATTGTGCTTTGTGCTGTGTCTCTGGTGAGGAGGTTTTGCCTCAACAACTAAAAGGAATTATCACATAACATAGGTAGAAATATGAATTGGTCCACATTTTCTTAAAGTCAGTTTGACAGACATTTAGTATGCCAGAATTTAAAGTGCATAGATCTTCCAAGCAAACAATGCACTTCCTGCTATCTGCAGTGGACATTTGTCATGTCAACCTAACAACATCTTTAAAATAGCCTCCCAATATTTTGATCATTTCCATTTTGTCAGGCCTGCCTTCCTGATAGATATCTGCTTTTAACCCTTCACCTCCTTTGTAGTCAGCTAGGGTCCATGTTTTAGAAAAGCCAGTGGAACCAGAGATCAAATTGCTAACATCCGCTGGATCATCAAAAAAGCAAGAGAGTTCCAGAAAAACATCTATTTCTGCTTTATTGACTATGCCAAAGCCTTTGACTGGGTGGATCACAATAAACTGTGGAAAATTCTGAAAGAGATGGGAATACCAGACCACCTGACCTGCCTCTTGAGAAACCTGTATGCAGGTCAAGAAGCAACAGTTAGAATTGGACATGAACAATAGACTGGTTTCAAATAGGAAAAGGAGTACATCAAGGCTGTATATTGTCACCCTGCTTATTTAACTTATATGCAGAGTACATCATGAGAAACACTGGGCTGGATGAAGCACAAGCTGGAATCAAGATTGCCAGGAGAAATATCAATAACCTCAGATATGCAAATGACACCACCCTTATAGCAGAAAGTGAAGAAGAACTAAAGAGCCTCTTAATGAAAGTGAAAGAGGAGAGTGAAAAAGATGACTTAAAACTCAACATTCAGAAAACTAAGATCACGGCATCTGGTCCCATTGATTCATGGCAAATAGATGGGGAAGCAGTGGCAGACTTTATTTTTTTGGGCTCCAAAATCACTGCAGATGGTGACTGCATCCATGAAATTAAAAGACACTCCTTGGAAGGAAAGTTATGACCAACCTAGACAGCATATTAAAAAGCAGAGACATTACTTTGCCAAGAAAAGTCCATCTAGTCAAGGCTATGGTTTTCCAGTAGTCATGTATGGATGTGAGAGTTGGACTATAAAGAAAGCTGAGTGCCGAAGAAGTGATGCTTTTGAACTGTGGTGTTGGAGAAGACTCTTGACAGTCCCTTGGACTGCAAAGAGACTCAACCAATCCATCCTAAAGGAGATCAGTCCTGGGTGTTCATTGGAAGGACTGATGCTGAAGCTGAAATGCCAATACTTTGGCCACCTCATGCAAAGAGTTGACTCATTGGAAAAGACCCTGATGCTGGGAGGGATTGGGGGCAGGAGGAGAAGGGGACGACAGAGGATGAAGTGGTTGGATGGCATTACCGACTCAATGGACATGAATTTGAGTAAACTCATGTGATGGACAGGAAGGCCTGGCACGCTGCAGTCCATGGGGTTGCAAAGAGTCAGACAAGACTGAGTGATTGAACTGAACTGAACTGAACTGAGGGTCCAGGTATGTGACCAATTAGACACACTCACTTAATACTTCAGCTCAGAATTGAGCAATGTAAGGAAACTGAATCCATATGAGGTCTCTGTTCTGTAACAAGAGTACTGGCAAAGATGGAAACCTCTTTCCATCACCAAACTGATTTGCCCTGTAGTTCTGAGGTCAGTGCCAGAGGCAACAACCTAATCCCGTCTGATAGTGAAATTCTGGGTGCTAGTCCTTCAAACTTAACCTGGAGTCTTTTTCCAGCCTTCCTAATGATTCTATAATGAATTCCTTTCCTTTAAACTAGCCAGAATGGATTCTTGTTGTCTGTAGCTAAGAACTCTGATACAGTGTATATTCTAGAAATACTCACATATCTACACAAAAAGCATGTACAAGAACAGGTACTGAAGCACTGTATCTATAGGTAACTTTAAATAATAAATGCTGACCAATAGAGGGATGGGTAAATAAATTATGGGGTACAATGCAGAAGTTAAAAGGAATAGAGGAGACCTGTGTCCTGACATGAAAAGAGCTCCAAAATGAAGTGAAAAAAGTTAAATGCAGGAAATACAGGGCATATGATGCAGGTTTTGGAGACAGGTGTATTCTTGTTAACTTCAGAAAGTCTTAAAAGTTCTTACAGCTGTCAAGAATGGTTAGGACCATAGGGTAGTCAAGAGAAAAAACATCTTGATAGGTGTGACTTGCTTAACATACGCTACAGCAGATTTTATCTCCATTTGGATAATGAACCAATTGGATTTTAATCTATAATTAGTGTGACTATATAATTTATAACTCAAACTTGGACACTTGAGAGAGAAAAAATACAAAATTAATTTTTCCACTGAAACAACAGGTAAAAACCAAACTACTCCAGACAAATCAGGATCTATGGTTAGTCTACCATAACCTAAAAAGAGGTGTGTCATATACTTTTAATTTGCCCCCTCAAATTCATTTTTCTCCTCTATCCTGCTTCCTCTCCCAGAAGACTGACTTTGTATATTACACATCACTGAGCTCAACTTATCCTCTGGCTTTTGGCCAATGACTAGCCCCAGTAGGAGGATGGAAATAAGAGTGAGATTGGGACATTATTCTCTTAGCTTCTATCTCTGGACTCACTTCAGGCTGGCCGTACCCCTCCATCACAACACAATCAGTATTAGCTTCCTAAGCTGCCATGACAAATGACCACAAACTTGGTGGCTTAAAACAACAGGAATTCATGCCCTCACAGTTATGGCTGCCAGAAGTCCTACATCAAGGTGCAGTCAGCGCTGCTCCTATCTGGAGGGTCTCAGAGAACGTCTGTCCCACGCTTCTGTCCTAACTTCTGATGGCTGCTGGGAATCCTCGGGGTTCCTTAGCTTGGAGATAACGTCACTCCACTGTCTGCCTCCACTTGCACGTTGCTCCTCTGTGTGCCTGTGTTTCAAACCTCCCTCTGCCTTTCTCTTATCAGCTCATCTGTCATTGGTTTAGAACCCACTCTAAATCCAGGATAATCCTACCTGAAGATCTTTAATTATGTCTGCAAACATCCCATTGCCAAATAAGGTCACATTCACAGGTTCTGGGGTTAGCATTTGACAATATCTTCTTGGGGGCCATCATTCAATCCATGACGCTATCCTTGCACACACCGAGGAAATTCTCTCATTTCATGTCCCTTGGACCCGAGAGGTTGTAATAGCTCCAGTGGTTACTCAGCTATCCTTTTTGGGCTTCCCTGATGGCTCAGATGGTAAAGAATCTGCCTGCAATGCAGGAGACCAGGATTCGATCCCCGGGTCGGGAAGATTCCCTGGAGAAGGGAATGGCTACCCAACTCCAGTACTCTTGCCTGGGGAATTCCATGGACAGAGGACACTGGTGAGCTACAGTCCATGGGGTCGCAAAGAGTCAGACATGACTGATCCAACTTTCACTTCACTTTACATACCCTATCCACATCTATAAGAGAAGTACCTTTATTAAACTTTCCTTTGGAATTTTCCTGGTGATCCACTAGTTAAGAGGCTGTGCTTCCACTGCAGCAGGTGCAGGTTTCATCCCTACTCAGAGAGCTAAGATCCCACAGGCCACACAACTCAGAAAAAATAAATAAAAATTAAAGCCTTCCTTGAACTATCCCTGCTTGGGTTGCCATCTATTTCCTGTTGGCACTCTATCTGAAACACCAACGAAGTAATTGCACTGGCGGCCAGAAGCCTTAAACAGAATTTACTCCCAGATATTTGAAACAATGAAAAGAGAAAAAATTTTACAAATGAATTTCACAAAAGTAAACATACAATGAAAGAGATTAATTTTGTAATCTTGCAGGTAACACATTATGTGGGTCATCCAAGTTCAATCAAGAAGACCAAAGGGTTAATTAATTCAATGAAAAAATCCTAAAAGAGTTGCTTTGCCAGGTACTAGAAGGCTCAGATGGTAAAGTACCTGCTTGCAATGCAAGAGACTCAAGTTCAATTGCTGAGTCGGGAAAATCCCCTGGTTGGACATGATTGAGTGACCAACACTACTACTACTATGAAGGAATTAGCAATATAATAATATAATAATGAGAAAGACACAAAGATGTACAAACTGTATTGCAACTTATAATAATGAACAAAAAGGAGGATTGGATGGTGTGGTAAGCAGATGGCTCCCAAGATGGCTAGATGGCTCCCAAGATTCCTGCCCCTGGTATACATGTTCTGTATAATCTCCTCCCCTTGAGTGTGAGTGGGACTACAGAATATAACTGGATATCACTTCCATGATACTAATCAGATGAATTGTGAGTTAGTGAAAAGGAAGAGTGTCCTGAATAGGTCTGACTTAGTCAGGTAGGGTCATTACAAGGTGAATCATCAAGGAGATACACTCCTGTTGGCCTGGACAAAAGCAAGCTGTGAACTTCCAATGAGGGTCACATGGCAAGAAGTGTGGGCAAACCTTTAGTCACTAGCAGCCAGCAAGATATGGGAGCTTTAGTCCTAGAACAGCAAGGAGCTGAATTCTGCCAACAGCCAGTGAGCTTGCAAGAGGATCCTGAGCCAGCTAACACCTTAATTTCAGCTTGTTGAGATTTTGAGCAAAGGACTCAACTAACCCATATTAGATTCCTGACCCATGGAAAATGTGAGATAATAAATTTGTGTTGGCTAATCTCCTAATTATATGCTAATTTGTGGCACAGTAATAAAAAATTAATTACTGGTAGCATTAGTTTCAGATGAAGTGGGTTTTTGCTTGTTTATTTTGGAAATATTTATTTATTTGCCTGTGCTGGGTTGGCACTGGGAATCTTCAATCTTCATTATAGCATGCAACAAACAAACTCTTAATTGTGGGACCTAGTTTCCTGCATATGTGTGTGTGAAGTCACTTCAATCATGTCTGACTCTTGGTGACTCTAAGCCCATCAAGCTCCTCTGTCCATGGGATTCTCCAGGTATGAATATTAGAGTGGGTTGCCGTGCCCTCCTCCAGGGAATCTTCCTGATTCAGGGATTGAATCAGGTCTCTTACATCTCCTGCATTGGCAGGGGGGCCCTTTACCACTAGTGCCACCTGGAAAGCCCCTAATTCCCTGACCATGGGTTGAATCCAGGCCCCCTGCATTGGCAGCACAGAGTCTCAGTCATTGGACCACCAGGGAAGTCCTTGGGGTGAGGGTTTATCCAACACTGGTCAATGATGAGAAACACTGTACCTCATTAAGATGTGTGGCCCTATTATTGGAATATTGTGTCCAAAATGAAGCAAAGGTCATAATGAGAATGAGAAGCTTTGGAACCATCAAGTTCTTGTGCTCTCTATCCATAGTTACAAGGCAACTTTGAGAATTCACTTTCCTGGCCTCAGAAACTGTGGCATGGACAGGGTGCATGAGAATTCTAGACTTCGGGATACTGAAGGCGAGGAGGGAGTTGGGTGGGAGCAACCAACTTCACCCTTCAGGTAGTTTGCACATCAAAGTTGATGGCCAAGAGATACATTTATATCAGCTCCCAGTGGGCCTGTTGGAGGCTTGGTAGACAATGTAGATTAATTGATTTAAAACAGATAAACTCTTAAATCACATCAGCTTACCACCACAGAAGGTTATTTCTCCCACACTCATAAAATTAAATGCCAGCATTTCTAATTAGTAGATCAACTTCCCAGATGGCGCTAGTGGTAAATAACCCATCTGCCAATGCAGGAGATAAGAGACCTGGGTCGAGTCCTGGGTTGGGAAGATCCCCTGGAGAAGGAAATAGCAACACACTTCAGTATTCCTGCCTGGAGCACCCCATGGACACAGGACCCTGGCGGGCTACAGTCCATGGGGTCGCAAAGAGTCAGACACGACTGAGTGACGAAGCACACAGTAGCATAGGCAGCCTTTCAACTAGTCTCTCAGAAGTCAGACTCTTCCTATCTTGTGACTCTGTCCTTCTCTAGTGCCTCACAATCTTCTGTATTCAGCCAGCAGATATGGAAAAAGAAAGGGGGGAAAATAGGAGAGAGCTTTCTATGGGCCATGTCTTGAAGTGGTGTATATCAATTCCATACACATCCCACTGGCCCAGACTCAGTCACAGAATTGTCAGGTAACATGGTCCCTGGCTGGATGGCAACTGCCCAGCAACACCCTATACTGTGGGAGGAGAACAAGAATATTCAATGGTGAGCCAGACGCATCTCCCACAGGGAATTTTGAAGTTTACAGTGAGGTTCCCAAATTGCAGAATTAAGAATCCTTCACAAGATAGCACAAAGGTTAACTCTGAACTTGGGGATGCATATTCTGGGATGGAAAAGGATTGATCTATGGAGGAACAGACTCAGGGTCCTTGAGTTCTGTCCTCAGCCATGGGTGAGAGTTAATACCATAGTCACAAAGGAAGAAATAGGTACAACAGAGATAACATGAGTACGTGTTCCCACCTTGCCAAAAGTTTTCAGGAAAAAAAGCAGCTGTTGAAATGTGATCACCCTGAAATTTATTAAACCAACTGTGAAACCTAAGCCATGGTTATACAATGAGGTATAAAGCTCCTATTATAGGAAATTTCAAAAAGGAGAATTATGAACTGGTGTGCCAGGAGAAATAAAGCAAATATGTCCCTTCAAACTCAGAAATAAGAATGTTGTTTCCATCTCTCATGGCTTTGTTTAGTAACTTAGTGACAAACCCCAAGGCTTAGTAATGCTTATTTGAAATTAAGATGAAAATCTGGCACATAAACAGATGGGCTCTGACCTTATTCTGATTTCCACAGACCCACTCCCTATATGGTTTTGCTCAAGGCCCCACCTCTGGCTTGCTCTCTTCCTGTGGTGGGTTTCTGCCTAGCAGCAAGGTGAGCTGTAGTCATTTTTTGATGCTGATGATAATGACAATGCCCCTTGCAAACAGAAAGTAAATTAAAAGATGTTCAGCACCATACTAAAATCCTACAACCATTGAGTTTACAGTGTAGCTGTCTAGATACCATTTCTGAACAAATTTCTACCCCCACCAGGAACTGTTCTTGTCACTAAAACTTTAAAATTCACTTAACTTGTCATTCTATACTGTCTGAATCTACATAATACAATATGGCGACCACTAACTACATGTAGCTATTGAGCATGTAACATGGCTTGTCTGAAATGAAATGTGCTGTTATGTATAAAACATAACATTGGAGGTTGTACACTTAGTATGAAATATGGAATCAAATACTTCATTTATTAAAAATAATCCATTTATAACTTATATTAATTACATGTTGAAATGATATTGTGGACATATTGAGTTAAATATATCTTATTAAAACTAATTTCACCTTTTTAATGTTGCTGTTACAAAATTTTTTTTACTTTTAAGTTTTTTATTGAAGTATAGTTGATTTTATTGAAGCATAGTTGATATAACGTTGTGTCAGTTTCTGGTGTATAGTAAAGTGCTTCATATATATATATCATATATATATTCATATATATCATATATATATTATTCACATATATCATATATATTATTCATATATATTCATATATATCATATAATGTATATGTATTATATGTTACATAATACATGTCATTTTTCATATTCTTTTCCATTATGGTGTATTACAGGATATTGAATATAGTTCCATAAGTTATAAGTGGGACTTTGTTGTTTATCTGTTTTATATACAGCAGTGTGTATCTGCTAATCCCAAACTCCTAATTTATCCCTCTTCCACCCCTTCTCCCGTTTGGGGTAACCATAAGTTTGTTTTCCATGTCTCTGAGTCTGTTTCTGCTTTGTAAATAAGTTCATTTTTATCACATTTCAGATTCTACTTATAAAGGGTATCATATGGTATTTGTCTTTGTTTTTCCGACTTACTTCACTTGGTATGATAGTCTTGAGTTAAATCCATGTTGCTGCGAATCGCAATAATTCTTCTTTATGGCTGAGCAGTATTCCATTGTATGTATACATCACATCTCCTTTATCCATTCATCTGTCAATGGACATTTAAGTGGCTTCCATGTCTTGACTATTGTAAATAGTGCTGCTATGAACACTGGGTTACAAGTATGCTTTCAAATTATAGCTTTCTCCAAATATATGCCCAGGAGTGGGGTTGCTGGATCATATGGCAACTTCTTATTTTTAGCTTTTAAAAGAGCCTCCATACTGTTTTCCATAGTAGCTGCACATATTTCATTCCCACCAACAGTGTAGGAGGATTGCCTTTTCTTCACACCTTCTCCAGCATTTGTTAACTGCAGACTTTTTAATGATGGTCATTCTGATTGGTGTGAGGTGATATCTCGTAATTCTGATTGATTGCATTCCTCTAATAATTAGTGATATTGAGCATCTTTTCATATACCTACTGGTTATTTGTATGTCTTCTTTGGGAGAAACGCCCTTTTTTTTTTATTGGTCTGTTTAATTCTTTGTTACTGACTTGTATGAACTGTTTGTATATTTTGAAAATTAAGCCCTTGTTGGTCACATTATTTGCAAATATTTTCTCCCAGTCCATAGATTGTCTTTTTGCTTTGTTTATGGTTTCCTTTGCTGTGCAAAAGCTTTTAATTAGGTCCCATTTGTTTATTTTTGGTTTTATTTCTATTGCCGTGGGAGACTGACCTAAGAAAACATTACCAAGATTGATGTCAGAGAATATTTGGCCTATGTTCTCTTCTAGGAGTTTTGTTATGTCTTATATTTGAGTCGTTAGGCCATTTTAAGTTTATTTTTGTGTATGATGTGAGAGAGTGTTCTAACTTCATAGATTTACATGCAGTTGTCCAGATTTTCCCAACTTGCTAAGAGACTATCTTTTCTCCATTGTATATTCTTGCCTCCTTTGTGGAAGATGAATTGATCATGGGTGTTTTGGGCCCTCTATCTCGTCCGTTAACCCATATGTCTGTTCTTCTGCCAATACCACAGTGTTTTGATTATTGTAGCTTTGTAGTCTTGTCTGAAGTCTGGGAGGGTTATGCCTCCAGCTTTGTTCTTTTTCCTCAGGATTTCTTCGGTAATTCTGGGTCTTCTGTGGTTTGATATAAATTTTAGGATTATTTGTTCTAGTTCTGTGAAAAATGTCATGGGTAATTTGATAAAGATCACATTAAATATGTAGATTACTTTAGGCAGTATGGCCATTTTAACAACATGAATTCTTCCAAGAGCATGGGATATTGTTTCCATTTTTTTTGCATCATCTTCAGTTTCCTTTATCAGTGTTTTATATTTCTCAGCATATAGGTCTTTCACTTCCTTGGTCAGGTTTATTCCTAAGTTTTTTTTTTTCTGATGTGATTTTAAAAGGGATTTTTACTCTTCCTTTCTGATATTTCATTGTTAATGCAAAGAAATGCAACAGATTTCTGCATGTTAATTTTTATCCTATCCTGTTACCTTGCTGAATTCATTTATCAATTCTAGTAATTTTGGAGTCTTTATGGTTTTCTATTTATAGAATCATGTCATCTGCATATAGTGACAATTTTACCTATTCCCTTCTACTTTGGGTAACTTTTCTTTTTCTTACCTGATTACTGTGACTAGGACCTCCAACACTATGTTAAATAGAAGTGGTGAGAGTGGTCATCTTTATCTTGTTCTAGATTTTAGCAGGAAAGTTTTCAGCTTTTCACTGTTGAGTAATATGTAAGCTGTGAGTTTGTCAAAAATACCTTTTATTATGTTGAGATATGTTCCCTTCTGTACCCACTTTGGTAAGAGTTTATCATCAATAAATGTTGAATTTTATCAAATGCTTTAGAACATTTAAAATTACCTATGTGACATTTGATTACTATGGAACCAAGGTAAATACTTCCCTAATGTTTTGAGTGTGTGTGTGTGTGTGAGTGTGTGTGTGTGTGTGTAGAGATGTGTGCCTTCAAATGGTAAGCCCTTTGAGGATAACTACATCATATACTTTTTTATATGCCTGCTGTATTCAGTAGAATCCACAGCAGTTAGTAAATTCATATTTACTGAATTTCTGAAGGCATTCTGGCTCATTCTGGTATTTCATGCCAGATAAATGGCAGTGGCTGTGCCTAGGGGCCTTCAATTACACGGGGTGGTGGCTGGGGGAGGCAGGTCTGCGGGAAGTCTCACCACGGAGCAACCAAGCTGAGAAGGACTTCTATGGGTTACTGTGGTCAACCTGAGTTTTCCTCATGAAACTCTCTCCAGGCACGCAGTGTCCACAGACCCTGGAGCTGCCTGCCAGCTCTGCTAATCATTCACTACCTTTGGCTTCCTTCTCGGCTACTCATGGGCAGTGTCTGGTTTGGGGTGGGTGATTCTTATCTTCAAAGTCTTGATCAGGATGTTCATGTTGTAATGAACAACATGCAGATTTGGTGCCTGAGCAACCTGGATGGGACCTGAAGTGGGGCTTCTTGTCCTCATATGTGCCACTTTCAACCTCACATTGCTATTGGGTCAGTGCTGCTATTTTCTCTCCTCCTCTGGCCTCTGGCTCACAGTTGCCAGGAACAACTGTCAAGGAGTGTGGGAGCTGGAGGAAGCTCTGCTGCTCCCACTCACTAGGATCACAGCCTCAAAGTAGTAGAAGCAACAGTAAGAATGAGCAAATGTGGCTCCTCTTGAGGCCTGCAGACCATGTACTTCCTGTCCCAGCCCCGCTGATATGCAGAAGAGTAATGCATCTTGTGCTTCTCCCAGATCAAATCCAAAAACCCAAGACAATCCCTGGGGTTCTTGCCTCCTGACTTGCTTCAGAAGTGTCACTCAGATTTTCCCCTTGAATCTCCTTCCTTTGATCATCGAGCCCTATGGTGCTCTCACGGTGTTTTGATAATTCACCAAAAGGGAGATGGAGACAGGAGATAAATATTCTCCTTTCTGTGCAGCAATATTCATGCTATTTATTTTCACTTTAATAGAAGGTTAAGTTCAACACAATTTTTCTTTTCAGGTGCAAGGTATGACATGCAGCAAGTCAAAGGAGAACTCAAAGTTCTGACTTCCAGTTGATGCATTTTTCACTTCTTCATGCTGCCTTCTTAGAACTGTGTTTCTATATCTCAAAGAAAACAGTTGTCACCTCCAGATTATAGAATTACAGATGACTTGTATTGCTCTCTTTTTGTGAATGTATTTTACCTCATTTTTCTACAATGACTATACATTGAATAAAAAATACCTAATGTTAAAAATTTTTAAAGAGCAAACTCCCTCAGAAAGCTGAATTAAGCTCTTCCTAATTTACTTTCACACTCAAATCCCTAGCCCCACCAAATCGCTCAATAGCAAGAAGAAATCTGAATTGCTGTCATCCTCAAAGGCAGAAAGATTTAACTTTTTTTCTGGTATTGATTAGACTTGAGAATGTACAGGTAGTTGCATAGGAGTGAGGTCTCAGATGCAGTGCTGTGAGCTGCATGTAATTCTCCTCCTCTTCACTAGGGGCACTATCAGGACACAGGTGCTGCCTCTCTGCCCCACAGCATTGCTTGTACCTTGAAGAAGGGATGGTTATGCAGACTGTGAGGTCAGTACTGTTCATGTTGAGGGGTGAACTTCCTCTTCCCTCACCATAATTATCACCCCCAGAGAAACTCCTACTGCTTGTACCTCCTACAATAAACCAAAAACCATCGTAGGCTTCACATTCCCTGTACTTTGTTCTTCATCATTCTCTCTTCCTTATACTCAGCTGTCTGTTACCAATACCTAGGACTCTGTCTTCTGAGGTGCATTAGACACTAGTAGAGTCATAGATAAATGAAACTAATGCGCTAATCCATGTTAGAATCCGAATGGCCAACACCAGCTCACTGGAGTCACTCCTCTTGACAGAACCAGCATTTTAGGGATTACACCTTAATTCCTTTTATCAGTTAGAGATGGATCATGGGAATACGAATTTTTCAAGTATATTAGACCTTATGCATTTGGAGTGAAGAAGTCTATGGAAGGCTTTTGGCTCTTTTCTGTGTGGTGGGTTGGCTGTCCTTTCATCTATGTGTGGCAGCAGTCAGGAAAAAGTATGTTACACACACACACACACAAAAAAAAAATTGGGAAAGAGTAAGGACAAATTGCAACCTGTGAAGACAGGCTATAGTTTGTCTTCCTCTCATCACCTCACAGTTCAGTGGTAGTTGGCTTGCAGAAGCTTGTGTCCTTTACACAAAGAGAAGCTGAGAGAGTTATAGGCCTGACTGTCCATACCAAGGTAAGCAGATCAGTAACTGAATGTGTGAGCTGTAGGGGCAACTGGTACCCTACACCTTCAGAGTGTATTAGGTTGCTGCTTTACTTTCATCTTCAGATTCTTATCTAAACTTCTCTTGCAGTCAACTCAATCTTAAACCATATAGGGAAGGTAACTCTGGGAAACATGGCTCAAGCTTAGTCAGGTTGACACAGTACAAAATATCCAGTCCCTAAAATCAGTATCAAAAGGTAGCTTTTCAGATCCATTTACTGGCCATTAGAGATGCTGACGTGGGGAGACAAATGTGGGAATGTAGAGAGATAAGGGGCGGAGAGGAAGTGAGCTTTCTTGGTGATCCTCAAAGCAAGTCTACAAAAGAACAATAGAAAAGCCAGATAGGTGCGAAATATGATCATGTATACAAATGTTTTTAACTATATGTGTCCAGAAAGAAAACCCTGTGATTGGCCCAGAGTTATGTTTGAGAGGTGCCGAAGGACACCCAAGGATTTGTGAGTGCTCAGGCTTCCTCTCGAGACCATGGCAACCCCTAGTCCCATTCCATCCTCCTCTCTCCTCTGAGTGCTGGGTAGGCAGTCCTAGGGGGAGGAAGCCATGGGTAGGAGTCCCATGGGGGAGGAAGTCCCATGGGAGAAAGGGACAAGTATGACCACAAGGACCCCAAGGGCCCTAGACGGGGCCTCTAAAGGCACGTTCACCAGCTTTCTTCTTTGGCAGAAGAAGCCAGTTAGTTCCCAGTGTTCCAGAATGGAATGGAACAATGAGGCTTTATGCCACTAAAGTCGTAGGCTTGTTTCAAGAAGCATTTCCTCTCTGTGGGGGAGAGGTGGGTGGGGCAAAATGATAAAAGTTGGTGGAAGGCAACTCTATCCAAAGTCCAGACCTTGAGGTGACCCTAGAAGGACGTGCCTGGGTTTTATGCTTCTCGCCTTCATTAGATCGATTTGTGATTCAATGGGAACCTTTATCGGTCACGTGTATCCAGGGTTGTTCCTACTTGCATATGGACTATATCGAGCAGTAGTGGTCTCCAAAGCTGTGATATTCAGCAACTCTTTCCCAGATCCTTCTTTGCCTCCCAAGAATAAAGGGAGATGGGCCAGGCTGTGGAAACTGTCCCATGGAGGTTTGCTGAAGATGCTGGCTGGCTCTGGCTTGATGGCGTATGAGATCAGCTGCGTTGAGAGAGGGTTGACACTGATGAACAGGGACCTGCCACCGAGATTCACGTATGCCAAACAGTGGCAGCACCTCACCATGTTCATCCTCCTTACCCTCAACGGCTGTATAGACATCGTGAGCAAAAACTTGCTGCCTCAGCGCTGTGTGCCCCTAGAGAAAGGGATTTTGGTGCTGACCTTTTACGTGCTCCTGCTGCTGTTGGCGTCGCATGTCCAGGACTCTGCGGGGGTGGAGCTGCAGGTTCACTCTCTGCTCATCTTGGTGGTGGTGCTGCTGCTGCTGGTGTTCACCGCTGAGCTGTGGGCTCCCAATATGTTTCAACTCGCTGTGATTGAGACCTTTCTGTTTCAGATGATGGGTTCCTGGCTGGTACAGGCGGGCTTCATTCTGTACAAACCAGTCTCTGGCTACCCGTGGGAGGATGATGACATTAGTGACATCATGTTTGTTACCACCTTCTTCTGCTGGCATGTGATGATCAATGCTTTGTGCCTGCTGGGAATCTATGGAGTGTCTTCCTTTTGGCATCGTTGCTACCATCCGAGCTGGAAGCTGATGGGGTCCAGAGAAGCTCCATGTTACATATACTCCAGGAGACCCCTCTACCAATTGCTACAGGAAGTGGAGCAGTAGGCTCTCCTTTCAAAGAGTTCACCCTGAGACAGGGTTTGGAATGCCTGGCTCACTGTCTATCCCATCTACCCTCTTGTGGGTCCTCCCAGACTTGCACTGTACCCTCTTTGGTCCCTGGTGAAGACATAGTGGCCATAAAGGAGTCACTGGTCTACACCTGCCAGTGCACCTCCTGTCTCTGAACATCTAAACATTAGGGAGACGAGAAGATGCTGAAAGGATTGATGGGGTTGGGAGATGGGAGTAAGAGGAAGTGTGCAAGGAGAGTCATAGGGGGAGAGAAGGCAATAGAAGGGGGGGCTATGAAGGGGTGAGAGGAGAGTCTGTTATTCACCACCAGATGCTTCTCCAGGCACAAGTGACTGTCTGCCTTTTACCTGATGGAATATTGATTTCTCACAACTCAAAACTAGAATCATTCATCTCATCCTGACAAAGAATAGTGGGTACGTCTGCTTGCTTAGCAAATTGGCACCACCATATGGAAGAAAGATACATAGAATTTATAATTAAATTGGTTGAAATGACACTTTGCCAACTCTTCTCTCCACCACCCCCACCCCAACTTTCTAATTACTGGCTTCATTTCAAATTCAAACTAATAAAGTAAAACTTTATTAATGCTTTGCTATGGTGACATTTCAAATTTGCAGACTTAAAACTTTTATAGAATTCAAATGTTCAATCTCTCTCCAGCTTCCTCCTTTCATACTCATATACCAGTCACCATCACTACCACGGTGCATATAATTTACTAGATCCTGTACCCCTTGGGTCGTGGCAAATTTCACTGTCTTGCATCTCACAGAAAGCCATCCCACAATCACATCTTTGCCATGTTCTTTGGTACCCAGCATAAAAGCCACCTTCACCCCAATCCCACTGAGCACCTCCAAGAAGGCCTTCTCCAAGCATTCCTACTGACTCCCTTGTTCTGGAACTCCTAAGCACTTACGCTACACCTGCCTTGTTAATTTGCTTACACAGCTGACACTTTGCTTTGTTCTATTTCTGCAATCATTTTCCCTGAGCAGATTTTTCCTCACCACCTTGAGTGTAGTCTCCTAAGAGGTAAGGACTTTGTCATAGCCAAGTTACATAACTTCCTATGTATGCACCAAATATGTACCATAGGTGATGCTTAATAAAGGCTTATTTGCTTCCAGAATTTCCGCATTCCTGTTCCTTCAAAACGTGTTACTGGACAGACCCAAGGTTCTGGGAACCTCTGAAAGACACCAACAGTCCTAAAGCCTGAGTCACCTCCTTAGCAATGGGCCCACTTTCTTCCTCATTCTTGGGATAAGGAAATCCACTAAGCTGTTTCTGAAATGTTTACTCTGTTATTATTTTTTAATCTTCACGTGTTTCTATAAGGAACCTCTAGAAAGCCGAGACTCAGCAGGTTGACTTGTCCAAGCCTTGTAATTGGTACAAGGCAAAACAGGAATTCAAGTGCAGGTGTGTCTGACTGAAGCCAGTGACTGTGTCCTCTAGGCCACGGTGACTGTGCCGATGGCAATGGGAAAGGGAGTGACCCTCAAAATGAAATTGTTGAGGGACCTGCCTGGTGGCCCAGTGGTAAACAATATGCCTTGCAATGCAGGGGACGCAGGTTTGATCCCTGTTTGAGGAACTAAGATCCCACATGCCTTGGAGCAAACGAAGCCTGCATGCTGCAACTACTGAAGCCCGTGTGCTCCGCAGCCTGTGTGCAAAAACTAGGGAGCCTGTATGTCACAACTAAAGAGCCTGCGGGGCCAGCAATGAAAGATCTGCATGAGGTAATGAAAATCCTGCTTGCTGCAACTAAGACCCTTCATAGTCAGATAAATAAACTGTTGAAAGAAAGGAAATAAAGGAAGAAAGTCAGCCAGAAAGCCCAGTTGGAGCAAAAGGCATAGTACAAATACTCTATAGACCCCTCAAAGAGTGCGTCTGTCACTTTCTGTCCATGACCACTCCCAAAGTCTCCCCAGGGAGTGATAGTCTGGCAGGCTCTCAACCTCTAGCTAGGCCTTAAATGTCTGGGCTCAGATCTGAGTGAGGGCTGAGAATAAGAATTGTTTGTGACCAAATTTTCTGATCCTTGCTATTTCTGCTTAACTCTTGGTTCCTTGATTCTTTTCAACTACCTTTTGTGGGGGAACTCCTTTTCTCTTTACCTCTCATACACATTGATGGGAGATGATGAAAAAGCACAGATGCTGCTGGCAGCCTGTTTCTAGTCACTTGAGGTCAAATTTTATAATGATAAACAAACCAAGTAATCAATTAATACCCCAACATATTACCTCTTAAATATCCAGTGTAGATAATAAACTTCAATGTTATTAATTTACTATATAGTATTTGAGATGTAACAGAGAAGCCTTGAAGGCCCGCTAAGACTCCCAAACACCTCTACGGTTATACGGAGAAATTTGCAATTCTCACAGAATTCCACCAGAGGGCACTATATCCGCATCAACCCCAGCCAAACATCTCATTCTCCAACCCAGTAAACAAGTCTCCCAAGTACCGGTTCAAACGAAGTGGGGGGAGGGGAAAGGAGGTCAGGAAAAATACAGAACCAAGTATCCAGAAAACATTCCCAAGGGCTGTTTGTTTCCTGTTAAAATTTGACACGCAAATGTGAAATAAACAGGGATTCAAATCAACTAATGGAATGGGGGTGAGGGAGGAAGGGCTGTGGACCCAGCTGAGGACATCTTCGAGAAGAGCACCAACTAAAGGACATACTCTGATCCAAGTTATTTTTGATCATAATGCTAAATTTCCTAAACTTTTAAATAAGCTTCAATAATGCTCCAATTAATCTAGAGAACAAAGATAAATCCATATAAATCTCAATACATTGAGAACAGGAACAACACTTATCTATGAAAATCCCAGATTCACAAAACCATGAAACAGGTTATTAAAGGCACAAAATGATCTCCAAAGATTCCTTTTAAAAAGAACCTGTTATACAGTAACCCCACCCCCACCCCCCCGCCCTGGAATATACTGAATATCTACTACGTGAGGCAGCACGGGGGAAGTCACAATGAAGGACTCAGAGGTAAACAGGTTGGTTCCTGCACTGTGGGTACAGTAGGGATTTCAGAATTTAGAGGTGGTGCCCAGGAATCAGCATCATCCCCAGCCTGAGAAGGCTGAAGGAAGGGAAACAGAAAAAGACTCTCAAGGGAGCTAAACCTTGGAAGCATGTAAGGCTGTGAAATACTGCACTAAGGTGATTCAAGCAAGAGGTTGCAAATGAGCAAGCCCTCAGCTTTCTCAGCGTTAAGCTAGAATGATGTAAAGATTAATTCTAGAATGGCATGGCTGTAATTTTCTCGGTAGGACTTATTTTACCATGTCATTAGCTAAGATGAACTTACTTCCTCCCAATTCTCCAAGCAGTTTCCTTTAAGAGGTAAGATTTGAGGTAAGGCTCAAGACCTAAACCTTCAGTTGTAAGGTGTAGGCTGTGAAACTAAGTGTTCTCTACATTTGAATGATTTCAAGGAGCCTTCAACAAAACTCAATTCAGCCTAAACAAAAATAGCTGATACTTGAACTTACCATTTCCTAACCTGAGCTTAAGAGTATACAACAATCAGAAAGGATATAAGGAACAGTTCCTCTGGGTTCAGTATTAGATAAAACTGAATTGAGGTGAAACCTGGTCTTTCCTTCTTTACTTATGTAGCTTCAAGTCTGAAAGCTCGGTTAATTGCAGCTTCTCCCCCAAATTTGCTTTAAGAGTAATGACATCAGCTTCCAAGGCTGTTTCTTTTCCTTTTGTTTTATTTTTGTTTTGCTTTTAGATTTTACAATGGTCTATTCTTTTGGAAAGAACTGGTGTTTGTTTATTAAAAAGAGAAAAAGTTTATAATGCTGGGTTGGGTTTCCAGGGTGTTCCTCAAGCCTGAGTCTCAGCTGTCTTTTTAGCATGAGTTAAGGGTTTTGTTCACTGCCTACTGAAATCATCCAAATGTTGGAAAAACTCCATTTCCCAAGCTACATGTTCTGCTTGAAGGTTTGAGTATGTTTGAGCCTTACCCCAAATCTTGTCTGAGTGTAAGGCAACCAACCACACAGGCCCTAGGAAGGCACGCTCAGGTCACTAGATTAAGGGTTTACGATCTGCAAAGTGAGACTGAGTCGTTTAAAAGAGAAAGAAATTGAGAGGACTCACAGGTAAAGTCCACCCAAAACAAGGCCTTTATTTCAAGCAGCAGAACACTGAAGAAGTCCTTTTTTTCAGCCCCCAGCCATTTCCGCAGATTTGGAACCAAATTTTGACCTGTGATGTTTCTCTCCCACTCCACCCACCCCTTGGACACAGCTACCAATCTAAAAGAAAAAAGCCTGACTTCAAAGCCCATGAAACAGAATCCCCTGTCTGCTTTGATACTAGCTGTACCAGGAGACAGAAAGAGTTCATGGGTTCAAGTGCTCTAATGCTTTTTAGGGAGCAGGAGGAGACTGGGGGTGGGTGGCCATTTAGGGAAGAAGGAGAAAGAGAACAAAGGGCAGCAGACACAGCGAAGTCAAACTGGATGAAACAGGCCTTTCTCCTTCTAACTTCTCTAAAAGTCCAGTCTGGGTTTCTGGGGGCAAACCAGTTAGTTTAAGCGCCTTCTTCTGCTTTTTCTTCCTTCATACTCTTTTAAGCTTCCCTGAATAGTCCTTGAACTCATTTGGGCCCTAATTCAGTTTGGTTAAGTAAGTAGGGGGCTGACTAAGGAGGACAAGGCCTGTTGTTCTGCCTGAAAAACTCAGTGGTCATGTATTACCTTGCTAACCCTCACAAAGTACGCCCCCGGTCACATGAATGGATCAAAGCAAATCCATTTCCACTCTTGGAAAAGCAGCTCAAAGCACATGTTCTCTTGATGGTGCCGCTGTCAGTTCTGTGTGGTCAACAAACATCAGTTATTGACCAGTTATTGACCCCCCTGGACACTACTGGGGGACACACAGATGAATAAGGAAGGTTAAGACACCAGCCAGGGCAGCAGGCTGACTCACACACTAGAAGCTTTAAGAACTGTGCTTGCCTCTTACTTTTCTATTTTCTATTCCGTGTGCCATCCCTACCTCGGGTGCTGGCGGTGAGCAGTACAGTAGAAGGCTCTAGATCACTTCTGGCTGTATGGCAACTGAAAATTAATGTTTTCTTAAAACAAGAACATGGCCTTTCTCCTCCCATCACCCCCTCCTCAATCATTTAAACTCAAGACTTCACAGAAATAAATGGAATGAAGACAGCTCACTTTGTTATCAGATCTAAACCCACTCTCATAAAACTAACGGTGGCACATTACCCAGAGTTAGAAAGTTGTACTTCATGGGTTACGGCAGGGAAAGAAATAATCTAATCCCTTCAGATTATCTTGGCCTATAATAATTACAATTATTGCTTTCTAGCATTTGCTGTATGTGTGTGCCATCATAATTAATCCTTACAATATACAAGGCAGTTGTTATGCCTAATTTGTAGGCAAGGAAACTGAGGCTTCAGGGCTAAGCATCCACCTGAATACAAAGCTGGAAAGAAGTCAAGACGAGATTTGAACCTACATTGCCTGACCTGAAGCCCAGCTTTTCACCATCATTTGAAGGATCACAAGTTTAAGTGCAAGTGTAAGCATAGAATCCCTTACACTTGCAAGGCGACTTGCCTGGTCCAGAATGTCACTTGTCTGAAACATACCAAAAACCTCTGTTTGAGATGAATCTTGAGTCTGTCATCTTAAAGCACTGCAGTGTTAGCCACACTCTCACAGGGGAGGGATGTTGACCAAAGAAGCCAAGTTATGTGTGTGGTCACAGGCAACATTTCTTTTCCATATTTGTGGTACAAAAAATAACCAGAAGAGCAAACTTTTTCCCCTCCTCTTCCAAAGGTCCTGGAAACATGATTTCTTAGTTTTCAAACAGAAAATATCATATACTGGGGCTCTTGAAAGGTGCGATAAAGGCTAGACACCATCAGGAGGATTCAGACAATAAAAACAGTATGATTAAATCTTATCACTGGTAGCAATGAAGACATTATATTCATGTGTGTTGTATACATATATATAAAACTGTGTATCTGTTGACAAACATCCCTTTCAAGACTTTGTTCACACACACATTTTCTCAACTATCCTAATAAGGCTCTGAGGAGAGAAGAGGAAGGGGGTACTGATTCTCGTTTTTCAGATTTCAAGGATGTGCAATAAATTATATGAAAAGCAACACAGACAGAACTTAAATTTTTGACGTACCCTAGGTTTCAAAGGGGGAGATGCCAAGACCTCAATCCCCGGTCAGGTGCCCCTGGGAAACGGTTCGCACAGAGGATTTCAAATATGTTGCGCGGCTCTAAAGGTCCTCTCTTGAACCGCTCTATTTGATTTGCAGATGAGGGAACTTGGGTCCAGAGAGGCTGCAGAGTTGCCTCAGGTGTGGCAGCCGACTCTGTCTCCGCCCGCCGGGATCCTCTCTACGCTAGGAGACAAAACAGCTCGTTCACTACAAACGGGAGATGGGAGACTTCAGGTCACATCCCCAAACCCGCCGAGGGGGCCGGCCTACCTCCGGCAGCCCCCTGTCCGCGCCTCCCCCTCCGAGGCCGGCCCGGGCACCGGGGAGCCCGGGGCTACTGCGGCCCCCACACCCCGAACTCCCTCACAAGCAGGACCTGAGGGGCGGGCAAGGGAGCTGGGGGTTCTCTAACAACGAAAGGCAAAAGCTGGTGCCTGAGGGTTGGAATTTCCTCTGGGCCGTGCCGTGGGACCTGGGAAAAGAACCCTCCCTCAGAATATCTGACCTGGGGGCGCCGGGGCGGGGAGAGGGGGCGGGGGCGCGCGGCGGCCGGCCCGGCGGGGTCCTTCCCGGCAGGCCCCGGGCCCTCCGCCCGCAGCCGGCCCGCCCTGCCTCGCGCCCCTCCCCCACCGCCCTTTCCCTTCCTTTCTTTCCCGGGTCCGCTCGCCCCCACCCGGTGGCGCCCGCTCGGCGGCTCGCCCAATGGCCGCGGTGCCGGGACGATGCATCAGCTGATCTGCCCGGGCTCCGGGCCTCTGGGAGCCAATCAGGGCGCCGGGGGCGGCCCCGGCCGCCGATAAAGCTTGCGGGGCGGCGGGCCGCCCTGCAGAGCCGAGAATGGGAGAAGAGCAGGCTGTGTGAGCAGCCCCTCGCCGTCCTCCTCGCCTCTCTTCTCCTCACCTCGCTCTCGCCGCCTGCTCGCCCTGCCGCTTTGCTCGGCGCCCAGGTAAGCGCCTGGCCGGCCCGGGGCGGAGGGCGGGGATGGGGGGGTGCTCGGAAGTGTGCCGCGCCGGCCCCGCCGCCTCCCGAGCCGCCGCGCCCTGACCGGTCGTCTCGGCCCCTTCCCACCTACTGGCCCTGCTCTGCGCCCCGGCCTGGAAGGAGGTCGGAGGTTGGGTGCCCTCCCCTCCCGCTTGCTTTCGCCGCCCGCGGCTCCCGGCGGGTCTGGGTCGGCGATGGTGGGGCGCCAGGCTTCGCGGAGGGCGGGGAGTTGTTTTGATCTTCCTTCAGCTGCTGGCGGCCCGAAGCGCCGCCCCTGGAGGTCGCTGGGCAGGACGAGCCGAGGAGCCGCTCGCTGCCCGGGCCCGGCGCCCCCTGCTCGGCCGTGTGGCGTGCGTGGTGGATGGAGCGGTCCCCCTGCGGGAGCCTCGCCCTCTTTCTCCGCGGCGGCGGGCGCCGGGGCGCGGTTAGCCTCCTGCGCCGAAGCACGGCGCCGGGAGAGTCGGTGGTGCGGCCCGCTCCCACCGCGGGGTCTACCCCTGTGACTGAACAATGGGGAGCCCGGGAGCGCGGCGTGGCCGGCGGGCGCGGCGGGTGGAGAGGCCTGGCTGGCCGGAGAGGGGCAGCAGCGGCGCGCTGCCCTCCGGCGGACTGCCCCCCCTCCCCGCCCCGGCCTTGGAGGGGTATGGCCCCCTCGGCGACGCCCTGAGATCCAGACGGGGGCCCAAGGGGTGGGGCGCCGACTTTCGGGACGTTTCGGTGGAAAAGGGCTGCTCTCAAAGTGGATTTTCCCAACTACCCTGGGGGCGGGAAGCGGGGATGCTCCCCCGGCCGCAAATCCGGGAGGAAGAACGCGAACGAAGATGAAGACGACCTGGAATCTCGGTCCTCGGGGTCCCCCTCCAACTGCTTCGGCTTCGTCGCCTACTCGGTGAACGCCGGAGAGAAACCGCGAGTCAAAATCAAGACGACTCAGGAGCCATCCTATTCCTGCTCCACCCGGTGCGATTCCGACCGCACTCCGACTCCCTCTCCCTCTCCGTCTCCCTCGCCCAGAAAGCTCCGGTGCGTGGACCAGCGAGAACCGGAGACCCACGAGAGGCGCGAACGCCACTCCAAAAGGAGAAGGGCCAAGGAGGGCATCATCGATACCTTTGATTTTACGTGGCTGGGGTGAGTGAGGAGCAGGGATCCAGGACCCTGCTCCCACCGCAGCTGCAAGAAACCGCTAAGAACCACAGAATCCCAGCCCTCCCATCCCCCCCACCACGTAAAATCTCGGCATCTCGGCACTAGTCGATAGAGCAGGCTGCTGTTGGCATCCAACCTGTCACGGAACCGAGCTGGCATCACCGAAAAGAGCAGGCCCCGAGGCTTAAGGGAGAAAGTGTGACTTGGAATTGGAGGTGGTAACCGGTGGGAGAGGAAAGCCAGAGACGGGGGTTATAGCTGGGAGCTGAAAGGGTCTGGGATTTCTCCTACTGGCGTTTAAAGGCAGGATGGGCGATGGGCATGAGGAGTGGGATTTGACTGACCAAGTCTAGAGGGAGTCGGCAAAGGTTGTCTGCTAACACAACTTGACAGACAGCTTCTCTTCCTGGAGGGGAAGGGTGAGGCTGTTTGTTGCAAGGAGAAGCAGTTGTTTTCAGCTGGGCAAACATGGACGGTTGCCCATAGAAACTTTGCCACTGTGCTTCAGACAGTTGCCCAAGTCATTGGAGGAGAACAATATGTTCCCTCTGCAGCCACCCTGGGCGATCAATGGGGGAGGGAGGAGGGAGAAGGTTTCCTCTTTGTGTTGGGGTTTGGTTTTGTGGCTTCAGTGTTTCTTCTTTTGAGAGGTTTTGCGGTGGTGGCTCGCAGATTTTAACATGCCTCAGCTTTTGAAACCCCAGATCTTTTTGATTTAGAAGTCGGAATTTCTTAATTAAAGTTCTCTGGTGGAATCTGGTCACTCTCAAACTTAAGTCTACTCTCTGAAATGAGAACTTTGCCTCAAACTAATGGAAGTCTTGCCAGTGTGTGTCTTAAAATCCAGGTTGGATCAAATGTCCCAAAGTACACATTAGTCATTGTTAGGAAGCCACCAGCTCTTAAATCTTCTAGCTAGCCCCCCCCGGGTTGCATCCTTCCAGCTAAATGGGAGTGGGGTGGGTTGTTTATTTGGAAGGGTGGAGGAATCTTCAAAAGAACTGTTTATTGAGGCATCCTCTGGGGTGTAAGGAAAAGGGAAAACTTAACCAAGAGATCATAGCAGCCAAGCCTTTCTGTGGCCGGAGTTTACTTGGAGACAGATGTCTGTTCTGCAGATTGCTTCTGAGCTTTCGTATTGTTTTGGGTTCACCGCCCCCCCCCCCCCCCCCCAGTATCTTAGTATGAAAAATGAAACAATTCCGCTATCTCTAACAAACTGCAAAAATAGAACTTAGTGCTCAGAAGTTTAGATTCTGGCTTGAGGAAGCTAATAAGGAGACTTTTGTTCAGCATAAAACTTTAATCTCCCTGAAAGCAAGTTAAATAAACGTCCTGTACTTTTGAGTGTGTGACTTCCAAAGGGAGGAGCCACCACTCCCACTTGATTTAATTGTCCTTATTGCATCATTCCTGCAGAGGATCTGTTTGGAGTTGGTGTTCTTATTTTATTTTTTTCTCTCTCTCTTCAGAACACCTTCCACCATGGCCACCTCGGCGAGCTCCCACTTGAACAAAGGCATCAAGCAGGTGTACATGGCCCTACCTCAGGGCGAGAAAGTCCAAGCTATGTACATCTGGATCGACGGTACTGGAGAAGGACTGCGCTGCAAGACCCGAACCTTGGATTCTGAACCCAAGTGTGTAGAAGGTGAGAGGCTGGGTGGAACTGGGGGTACGTGTTGGATGGGAGTAGTGTGGGGGTGGGTGGCAGCCTGAGACAAGCCACTAGGTCTGGCCTCTTTATTCTGATGTAAACCTTTTCTAAGGCAGGACTTTACAGACTTTATTCGGTCAACATTAAGCTCCTACACTGCCTCCAAGTATTAACAGTGGACCCCTTCATTTAAATTGAGTCTTGCATATCAAAAGAAAAAAGATGAAGTCTGAGGGGAGTGGGATTGGGAACTTTGTTGACTTGGGCATCCCATCTCAGTCTGACCTAAGGTACCCTCAGGAACCCAGTTTGAAAACCACAGCTCTAACCTGACTATTCAATTGGCTATACAAACACTTTTGAATGTCACTTAGGTTCTAGATGTAAAGCAAACACCCTAAAAGTGGTCTCTAAGTAGAGCTAGCCATCATTTGTTTTTAGTTGATGCACTTTTAGAATTCTTAAGCTGGCTGATTGCTTATCCTACAGAAGGTATTATATGAATTGGGACGACTTTGTCTTTTTTATTCTTTGGTCTAGAACAAACCATAGCTGTCCTCCTTCTGGAAAGGGACTGAGGTCTATCATCTTTTACCTGATTTAGGAATAGCTTACTTTTCTGATAATGCTCACATTTGAGTAAATGAATGAAATGGATGTAATGCAAAACATACACTATGTACCTGCTATGTGGCAAGTATTGCGCAGGCCCTTGAAGTATGAGATGAGCGTCTGGTCTCTGCCTTCAGAGAACTCATAGTCAACTGGAGAGAGATGAAGGAACTCGCCTTTGAAACATAGTGTGGATAAGTTACGTGGGAGCACCCTTGAATAAGTCATCCTGCTAGTGTCTGTTTATCTGTTAAAATAAGGACACCGCATGAACTGGGACTGTCCATTACACAGTGTGGGGTGGGGATGGGGAGTGAAAGAAATAAGCAACACAGATGGCCTATCAGAGAGTCTTTTTCTCCTGTATGTCAATACTTTAAATGATGACTGACTGACTAGAAATGTCCACTTTGTCTCCTGGGTGTCCAGTAGACTTATTTACAGAGGAAACATTATTCTTAGGTTGTTTCTGTGATTGGTACTTCTTTTAAGAAAGTGATGCAATGGTCTTACTTGGAACTCAGAAAGGACTGTAGGGCAACCTGCAAACATCAGGATTTGCCTGTTATTAGCAGCAGTCATGCATCACTGGCTTTCTGGGCAAGACAGTGTTACAGATAAAAAGGTAAATGAGATGCTGTACTCCTCCCTGAAAAGTTCTTGTGCTTGTAACTTTAATTTCTCCGTCTCTTTTTATCACAGAGTTGCCCGAGTGGAATTTTGATGGCTCTAGCACTTTTCAGTCTGAAGGGTCCAACAGTGACATGTATCTTGTCCCTGCTGCCATGTTTCGGGACCCTTTCCGCAAGGACCCCAACAAGCTGGTGTTCTGTGAAGTCTTCAAGTACAACCGAAAGCCTGCAGGTGTGTATAGAATAGACTTAATCCTAATCCGTGAGTTGTAAAGTTGGGGGGAGAGGATATTCCAAAATCGGTATTGGGAAGACAAGCTTATCCCAGAATTAACTGTTAGAAATTAGAAACTTCTAACTAACTCTTAGAAGTCTGAAGGATTGGACAGGCATCTTCCCATCCTGAACTCCTTGTTGAGAGAGGTTGTGTGGTCCATCCTCCCATTGTTTGTTGGCTGCAGAAAACCACACTGGATTCTACTAAATCTGTTTGCTGGAGGAGTGCCCCACATCACTCACAGTCCTCCTGCCTGTAGATTTTAAGAACTTGGATTCTAAAATTAGAATGCTGGATTTGAGTTCTAGATCTGCCACCTACTTGGTATGAACTTGGGCGAGTTATTTTGTCCCTGTACTTTTCACTTCCCCCATTTTAATATGGGGGAGAATAGACGGAGGGTGCTATGTGTATACTCACAGCTGATTCTGGGTTCGATTCCCTGGTTTAGGAAGATCCCCTGGAGAAGGAAATGGCAACCCACTCCAGTATTCTTGCCTGGAGAATCCCCATGGACAGAGGAGCCTGGCAGGCTATAGTGGTGTTGCAAAGAGTTAGACATGACTGGCGATTAAGCACAGCACATGGCTGATTCACATTGTACAGCAGAAACCAACACAACATTGTGAAGCAATTATCCACCAAATAAAAAATAAATTTTAAAAAATGGAGCAACTAATAAAATCCAGCTCATAAAATCGTTTATAGAGGACTGAGTTATGTGCAAATAATTGAGAAGAACTGTATGTCAAATACTGGTTACCTTTTTGTTCCAGAGAGCTTGTCTTCTTTCTCTGTCTACTGACTAAACCAAGAGCATCTTGGTTCACTGATAACATATGCTTGCTGTGAGGTTTGCTGTAATTGTACCTTTGGTTTTTTCCTGGCAGACCTGTTTGTCCCAGTTTTCTATCATTCACTTTTTTAAACTCCATTGGAGTCTCACTTCCATGAAGTCTTGCCATACTTGGCCAGTGAGACTTTTTGGCAAGTCACTTAGTGACTCTGAGCCTTACTTGTCTTTGTTTTGAAGTGAAAAGTGAAAGTGAAAATCGCTCAATTGTGTCCAACTCTTTGCAACCCAGTGTACTATGCAGTCCAAGGAATTCTTTAGGCCAGAATACTGGATTGGGTAGCCTTTCCCTTCTCCAGGAGATCTTCCCAACCCAGGGATGGAACCCAGGTCTCCCGCGTTTGCAGGTGGATTCTTTACTATTTGAGCCACAAGGGAAGCCCCCCCAAAAGTGTTTTAGGAGGCATTAAATTATGGTGAGAGACCTGAGTTCTGAAGTCAAGACAGGCAGGGTTTCCTGATTCTGCTGCCTACTGTGGGCAGGTTCACTGCTATCTCTGAGCCTCATTTTCTCACTTGTAAAATGGGATACTTATAATACCCATCTCAGGTTGTTAGGAAGATGCAGCTGTGGGTTTTCTTTGATATAACATTATTGTTTAGTCGCTAAGTCATGTCTGACTTTGCGACCCTGTGGACTGCAGCACACCAGGCTTCCCTGTCCTTCACTGTCTCCTGGAGTTTGGTCAAACTCATGTCCAATGAGTCGTCGGTGATGCCATCCAGCCATTTCATCCTCTGTCATCCCCTTCTCCTGCCCTCAATCTTTTCCAGCATCAAGGTCTTTTCCAGTGAGTGAACTCCTTACATCAGGTGGCCAAAGTATTGGAGCTTCAGCTTCGGCGTCAGTCCTTCCAATGACATTCAGGGTTGATTTCCTTTAGGATTGACTAGCTTGGTCTTGCAGTTCGAGGGACTTTCAAGAGTTCTCCAGCACCACAATTTGAAAGCATTGATTCTTCGGCGTTCAGACTTCTTAATGGTCCAACTCCCACATCTGTACATGACTACTGGAAAAACCATAGCTTTGACCAGACAGACTTTTGTCAGAAAAGTGGTATCTCTGCTTTCTAATACACTGTCTAGGTTTGTCATAGCTTTCCTTCCAAGGAGCAAACATCTTTTAGTTTCATGGCTGCAGTCACCATCCACAGTGATTTTTTGGAGCCCAAGAAAATAAAGTCTGTCACTGTTTCTACTTTTTCCCCTTCTATTTGCCATGAAGTGATGGGACCAAATGCCATGATCTGAATTTTTTTAATGTTGAGTTTTAAGCCTACTTTTCCCACTCTCCTCTTTCACCCTCATCAAGAAGCTCTTTAGTTCCTCTTTGCTTTCTGCCATTAGAGTGATATCATTTGCATATCATAGAGGTCTGAAAATGGTTTCTGGGACATAGTGAAACAGCCAGTAATAATCTATAAAGATCTCTTCTGGCATAGAAATTTTTCCTGGTTGAGCTTGTCGCCTTTTTTTTTTTTTTTTGGTTGGTTGGGTTTTTTTGGCATGAGCCAGTACTATAGAACTTAGCACTTTGTGTCTTCTCACTGGGAATGTAAGGCTGTTGATAGACTAGACAAATGATTCTCTCAATAAAAACTATAGATTTGACTGTAAATGCTTGAGAAACCAGGAATAGGTCTGACAGCTAGAAGCAGTTCTGTGAATAGAGGGTTCAAGTGCCTGACATTTGGTACTTGGGAGGGGGCCAGCTTGCAGATAAGGTGAACCCTTGCTGTGTCCTCTGGGTCCTCTCCCATGTGACTTTGTTGTGACCCAGTTTAGTTATAAATAAAGCCTTTTGAGAGTCTCCCTACAGATACATAATCGTAGCTTCTCTTATCATCCCCTCTCACACTGACCAGGACACAGAAAGGTTGACCCTGGGTCAGTTCAGTAAATAATATCTCAGGTACCTGGAATCTGAGGACCACTTCCCATCAACACGGGGATTCGGTGCATTTGTCCATATCTCTCTAATAGCGTGTTCACTCTTTCTTTCTCCTAGAGACCAATTTAAGGCACACCTGTAAACGGATAATGGACATGGTGAGCAACCAGCGCCCCTGGTTTGGAATGGAGCAGGAATATACCCTCATGGGCACTGATGGGCACCCCTTTGGTTGGCCTTCCAACGGCTTTCCTGGGCCCCAAGGTAAGTCTCCTTGGTGAGAGGTGAATCTCGCTTCTCCCCAAGTGCTTAGTTGCCAAGGGAAGTCTCTGGAGATGGGAGTGAATCCTTGTAGACCAAAAAGCTAGGGGGATATCCCCAAGACTGGCTGAAATAATACTGTAGAGAGTTAGCCCTTGTGTTACCTAAATCCAAATAATGGATGTTGAGATATTAACATTACAGGGAAAGCGTGGACTCTACTTGGGGTCAACCCAGAGGAGTCCACTGCACACCACTTATCTGCCTGTCGGTAAAGGCAGGGATGGTGATTCCAAGAGAAGGTGTGAGAACTTTCTGACTTCTGACATTGGGCCATGCATCTCACTTAGATAGGAGTTTTCTTGACATCCTGCCTCCTGATCTTCCATCTTGATGCCTCTCCAGGTCCCTACTACTGTGGTGTGGGAGCGGACAAGGCCTACGGCAGGGATATCGTGGAGGCTCACTACCGGGCCTGCTTGTACGCCGGCATCAAGATCGGGGGCACGAACGCTGAGGTCATGCCTGCACAGGTAAAGGTCTCTAGCCCATCACCTGCCCCACCTAGAGGCATGTGGGGGCTTTTGCTAGGAAGGGCTGTTGTGGTGCCCACTTAACCCAAAGCCCTCAAGGTGGCTTGGAGTAGAGGTGAGCAGGGAACAAGTGTCAGCTTCTGGCTTGGGGTGAGCAGCTGGTTTTGCTTTAAAGACCCATCTTCTCGTTCTCTGTAGTGGGAATTCCAGATAGGACCCTGTGAAGGAATTGACATGGGCGATCATCTCTGGGTGGCCCGTTTCATCTTGCATCGCGTGTGTGAAGACTTCGGAGTGATCGCCACCTTTGATCCTAAGCCCATTCCTGGGAACTGGAATGGTGCCGGCTGCCACACCAACTTTAGCACCAAGGCCATGCGAGAGGAGAATGGTCTGAAGTGAGTGCCGCCTCCTGCTGGGGCCATTTCACTCTCTCTGCAAGAATACCTGCCAGGGGTTTGATGTACTGGGGATGAGTACATCAAGCTGCCATCCCAGCTGGGGCCTTTAGCTTCAGAAACTGTCTTCTGATCCTATCATTTTGTTCCTATTTGGAAAGTACCCCCAGAATACTCTTCAAGAGTAGGGTTCAAGGATGGTGATGGGGAAAGTTGACACAGATGAATGCGTTTGAAAATCTTTAGTAAGAACTAAACTAGTAACAATACAAGCTTCTGAATGAGCTTAATGCCTGTGGGTGGGAGAGAGTTTCATTGGGACATCTACTGCCTGCCCAGCACTAAGAGACATAGGTTACAAGGCAGGGTGCTGCCTTTGTGGAGAATTTCTTTTCCTGGGGCCATGTTTTGGTGAATTGGAGCCTAGAAAACAGTCTTTGGTAGACGAGGCACTCCATTCTTGGATCCACACCTGCTCCTTGAAGGGCAGGTTTCCGATGGCAGGTTGGACCCTCATCTTGTTTGTTTCTTCCAGGTACATTGAGGAGGCCATTGAGAAACTAAGCAAGCGGCACCAGTACCACATCCGAGCCTACGATCCCAAGGGGGGCCTGGACAATGCCCGGCGCCTAACTGGATTCCACGAAACCTCCAACATCAACGACTTCTCTGCTGGCGTGGCCAACCGTGGTGCTAGCATCCGCATCCCCCGGACTGTTGGCCAGGAGAAGAAGGGCTACTTCGAAGATCGTCGCCCATCTGCCAACTGTGACCCCTTCGCCGTGACGGAAGCCCTCATCCGCACATGTCTTCTGAACGAAACCGGCGACGAGCCCTTCCAGTACAAGAACTAAGTGGACTAGACTTGCAGCCCTCAAAACCCCTCTTAATTCTACATCTTACTCCCATTCTCACCCCTCTCAATGTCATAATAGCTATAACTCAAAGGGTGGAATATCAAGGTTCTTTTTTGTTTTTTTTTTTTTAATTCCTCACACCCAGTTAATATTTCTTGCTTTCTTTGGTCAGGATTGAAGGGGTCAGGTTCTTAATCACTGCACAACCACCTACCTACCCCTGCCCTTTTCTTTTTCCTATCACTGAAGCTTCCTAGTGCATTAGTTGGGAGGGGGGGCGGGGAAACATAACCACTGCTTCCATTTAATCAGGTGTGTTTGTCCAATAGGCATAGCTCTCTGGACAGAGAGCCCAGTCATACTGAAGAGATGGGGAGGACTTTTTTCTGAGTGGTTACTGAGTGGGGGACAGGGGTGCTGGATTCTGTGGTTAGGTTAGGATTTCCCTTCTTGGTGGGAAGTTCTATTACTTACAAGGTTGTAACCAACTTTCTATCAAAAGTGAGAATTAGGGGGGAAGGAAGGGTGGGAAGTCAGGTAGGAAAACACCCTAGATCTGGTGTGGTGCTTCCCTTGCCTGGGGCTCAACGCCCTGACTGGCTCCACATAAATAGATGGATAGCCCTACCTTAAAAGAAAAAGTTCTCATTGTGTGGTCCTCCATTTATAACACAAAGCAGAGTAGTATTTTTCTATTTAAATGTAAAAACAAAAAAATTATATATATGGGTGTGCAGATAAATGTGTGTTTTCTCTTTAGGGAGAAAAAGCCATTCTGGTTACGGGGAACCCAAATTTGAGACAAGTAGTCTGGTTAGAAATAAGGATCTCCTTTTGAGTGGGCATGGGGATGGGGGAGGCTATGCTGGAAAAGTTGGCTGTTTGGGGCTGTTATTCCCTCGCTACCACTTCAGGGTTTCTCTCTGTCCTGCTCGTACTTCTGGGGAGGCTGATGTTGGTTGGTTAACAGGTGGAAGCCCATGATAGCAGTAGCCATCACCTGAGCCCCAGGTTTAAAAGACACACATGTACTTGTACACACAGGGGTTTGGAAATATGAGTTGGCTGGTCAACTTGAGCATGTTACTGACAAGGGGGTATTGGGGTTATTTTCCGGTGGGACTAGCATGTCACTAAAGCAGGCCTTTTGATAATATTAAAAAAAGATTTTTTTTTTAAAGCAAAACAGAATTTTAGATTTTAATCCTATTTGTAGGGTTTCTAAGTCTTTGTTTTACAGAATTGCTTGTTTGCCTCAGCTGTCTCCTCCCCGTCTCTGCTCTGGAGGAGATGGGACAAGTCTGGAGTCCAAACAGTTGTAATTTTGTATCTTGGTGTCTGTTCTCTGAGTGTGAAATTATTCCCTTCCTTTGTTAAGATTCCTGAGGAGTTACTATTTTTTTTTCTTTTATAATAAAAACAAACCCCACTTTTGTCCTTACATTTCCCTTACTGTTTCTGGCTGTTTTGTGTTGGTTGCAGAAAGTGGGCTGTGGTTTTTTTCTTACCATGACAATTTCTAATTGCCATGTATAGTACGTTCAGAGTTAGATAACTCTTCATTGTAAACAAACTGTATTAACTTCCCAGAGCAGCTCTTATAAATGTTAGGTTGATTTATAAGATCTCTTCTGACTTTTGTGATTCTTTTAAGTCCCTATGTGCCACTTCATTTCCCTTTTACTACCAAAAAAGGAGTTGTTTTTTTTTAAGAGGCAAAGTAAGTTCAGGTATACTTGTTTTTGGAATTAAAGAATCTTTCCTAAGGCTTATTGCCAACCAGCCGCATCCTATGCTTTGAGAATCTGCGGTGTCTGGGTTAAGACCTATCCCGGCCCTGAAGTTTAAAAGTTTGCAGCAGTGTACAAACCCCAACTCTTCCCTCCCTGTGCTCCAGAGCTTGCCTTTGGCCTATCACACTATCACGTTTTGAACACTGGCTTGATTTTATTGCAGCCTAGTCTGTTTGCAACTGGTCTCACTGTCCCTACTCCATTTCACCTTCTGCCCAGCTGCCAGTGGTTCATCTAAATAGCAAATATTGACCACGTTGCTACGCTGGTTAAAGCCATCCGAGGCTGACCTAGCTCTGAGGGCAAGCCAGCCCCAGATACGCCTTGATATCGCTTTTCCTTGCACTAGTGGGCTGTTCACGATGCCCCTAGAGGCTGTGGAGACACCTGTATGCCTCTGCTCTTTGTCCCTGGAAATTCTTCAACTTCCTACTTGAGTTTATTTCCATATCAAGCTGGGTAGGAGCTCCATCCTCTGTGGCACACACACCTCCAGCAAAAACAGTCATCCAACAGGTTCACTTTGTCAGGTTTTAGGTGGTAGGCAATAGTAACTACCTTTTAAAAAGATGGTGTCCTCTATCAGTTTGGAGGTAGTTGCAGCCTGTTAACAGCAGATTTAGACGAGTTTTCTTTGGGCAAGTGTGTATCACTCTAGTCTTAGGTAATCCTCGACCTTTTTATCTTGTTTTGGAAGGTTCGCTCAGTTGTGTCAGACTCTGCAACCCCATGGACTATACAGTCTGTGGAATTCTCCAAGCCAGAATACTGGAGTAGATAGCCTTTCCCTTCTCCAGGGGATCTTCCCAACCCAGGGATCGAACCCAGGTCTCCTGCATTGCAGGTGGATTTTTTACCAGTTGAGCCACAAAGGAAGCCTAAGAATACTGGAGTGGGTAGCCTATCCCTTCAGTGGATCTTCCCAATCCAGGAATAGAACTGCGGTCTCCTGCATTGCAGGTGGATTCTTAACCAACTGAGCTATGAAGGAAGCCTTTGGAAGGTTAGGCCCTGACATAATTTTCAAAGTAGGATAATCTTTACCTATTTGTTTGCTGGGTGTGGTCCCAGTCAGCACCATGTTCCAGCATGATTATTAAGAGTGCCCTCTTGGCATTTTCCAGGTTTTGCTGCTAAATTATTTCAGCTGAAGCTCTGTTTCCCTCTCCCCAGCCAAAGTCAGTTTCCCTTCCCTGGGTCACCCCCGCCCCCAACAGACCCCACGGTTCTTGGGAGCAGGGGGTGGGTTAGGGTTGGCATATCCTGGACAGCGCAAGCACTACATTGAGTAGATAAGCCAAGTAAGCTGTTTTTGTGCTCATTGTAACCAGTTCTCCAAAGGACAGAAAAGGAATTCTAAATGTCTTCACGATCTAGGTGGAAACAACCAGTTTATTTCCTTCTCCACCCTCTTAGGTAGAGTTAGCTTTGGCCTACACGTCACAGAGCAATCCCTTTGTATTTCTAAGGTGTTTTCTTATAGCTCATTTAGCAGACACTGGGTTACTTGATAACTTTATCAGTGACAGGTTAGATGGAGACTGACGGTCAAGCCTTCAGCCTTAAAGCGACAGGCTAGTACTCACAAAAGGATGAGTTCCCTTAATTTCATCCTGTCGGTGACTGGATAGGAGCTGAATGACAACACAAGCTAACAGAAGAATTATTGTTGTTTAGTCACTAAGTTGTGTCTGATTCTTGTGAACCCACAGACTGCAGCCCTCCAGGCGCCTCGGTCCAAGGGACTTCCCAGGCAAGAATACTAGAGTGGTTGCCTTTCCTTCCCCTTCCAGGGGATCTTCCGGACCCAGGGATCAAATCCGCATCTCCTGTGTTGACAGAATTCTTTACCACTGGGCCACCTGGGAAGCCTGTAAGGAGCTAGTAGAGGATTCCAAGGAGTTCCTTGCATGGTTACTATTGGGATCATTTAACAAGCCATATCTGTGCTGCTGCGTAGGATGGTAGCGCTATGCTAAGTCGCTGCAGTCGTGTCCAGCTCTGTGACCCTATGGACTGTAAGCTGCCAGGTTCCTCTGTCCATGGAATTCTTCAGGAAAGAAAACTGGAGTGGATCGCCATTCCCTTCTCCAGGGATCTTCCTGACCCAGGGAATTGAACCGGCATCTCTTACGTCTAACCCGCATTTGCAGGGGGGTTCTTTACCATTGGTGCCACCTGGGAACACCTAGCGGATAAAAGAGCTTCCTAAACAAATACTTGGTGCCAGGGTTTCAAAAATCTCACCAAAGGCTTCAGTGAGGTTAATTTCATCTACTCCTTGGCCCTTACACCAATAGAAGTGCAAAGTCTGAAAAGTAACTTGCTATCCCAAAGAAAGCCTGTCACTCACACAGCTTTGTGACTGTAAACTTCAAAAACAGGCAAGGATTCTGTTTTTCTTTCTCAGGACTGTATTCTTACCTGTCATGTTGTCTACAGGACTTGTCTAATGAATTATTTTTAAAGTATCAGTTTTGGGAGCTCTAAGCCCACAGCTCTATTGGGTGGTGGTAAACTCATAAGGTCTTGGTGACCTGGCTATGTTTTAACTCTGGTCATGGCACTAAGATGAAGTTCCGTTTTATTGAATTTTTAATGACTGCTGGCTTGGTTAATTCTGGCTGGAGTCAGGCTGCCAAGAGCCTCATGTTGTTTTATGAGTCGTAGCAATTCATCATGTAATTCCAAAGGCTTCAGGTAAATTGCTACTGTAAATAATCTGACTTGACTAGAGCCCGATCATTTTATAGCCTTTAGCTCAGCCATTCATTAAAAAAGAAAAAGTCAACTTGATTTTGTAATAGATATACACACATATACAAAATAAAGACATATACCATATTGAGACATATATGTACACATTAGATGCACAATAGAAGCATCCTACACAAACCTTTTGCAAAAATTATAGCACCTTACAAAGGAGACAGGAATTTATGAATATCTCTTTCAGAAGTAGTATATATTCAAGAGGGTTCACTGGTCTGAGAAGCTGTCACCAGGAGTAGGGAGTCAAGACATAGATGCTATAATCATTCTCAAAGCACATTTCTACTGCCAACACTTTCTAATTCTACCCTCTGCTGTGCTTAACAGACAGCAGGTTCTTGGGCACTGCCAACTAATTGATTATCTATAATTCACTGCCTGGAGCCCCTCTGATATGAAGGGGGTGGTGTCCTACCTAGTTCCATGTTACAGAGGAAGTGTCTGTGTTGTTCCTATTGTCACTTGATGGCTTGCTTTTGGAGGGCCTTGGACCTCAGCAAGCTGCCCTTTTTCTCACGGAATTCAGATTAAGTTACTTGTATCATCTTGAGGTTGTCGCTGTCTCAGCTTCCTCTACTCCTCCACCTTATGGCATAGTCAGCAGATCTGCAGACTTAACTCCAGTGGGTGCACACTCATCAAATCTAAACTCTGGGGCTTCCCTAGCAGTCCACTGGTTAAGACTCTGCGCTTCCCAAGCAAGGGGCATGGGTCTGATCCCCAGACAGAGAACTAAGATCCCACAAGTCGAATGGTGCTGCAAAAAAAAAAAAAAAAAAAAAAAAAGTCTAAAATGTCCATGGCAGCCTTTCTGCACTTGCCTTTTTCAATGAAAGTTCAGAATAACTCCTCCTTTGTCACTATTATTCTGCTCTATTGACATTAAATGGGGAGGCATTCAAGATACCTCCAAAATTTATGGGGAACAAATAGGCACTATCTTTTTTTTTGGTGTTTTGGTGGAAACAGGAATGAGGGGGACAAGTGAATAGAGATTCTTCCTCTTCTTCATTCCCCTCCCTCTTACAGCTAAGAATGTCACTAGCATCATGAGACTGGTATGAGACTTCTGGTATGGGCCTGTTGCTATGTATACTAAGATTATCTTATATTATCCTCATAATTTTTTGAGCTATTCTGATGACTATTCAGATAATGTTATATAATAAAGTACAGCATCACATCGGTAGAAGGGAGGAAAGAGGATATGGGCCAGTGAGAGGGTGATGAGGGCGGGGCAGAAAAGAATGCTTTTCTGGTCTCTGGGAAGGAATTTGCGATATATTAGGAGCTGAATTGAGAGGCAGAATAGTAGGAGAATCCACGTCCCCAGGGCTTTCTTCATAGGCGAGGATCATATGATCTGGTGGTGCCAGGGTTGAGAATCCACCTTGCAGCATGGGGGATACAGGCTTGATCCCTAGTCCAGGAAGACCCCACATGCCTGGGAGCAACTAAGCCCATGCACTGCAAGTACTGAAGCCCGTGTGCCCTGGAGCCTTCAGGCTGCAACTAGAGACAGTCCGTGTGCCACAACGAAAGATCTGCATGAGGCAACAAGATCCCGTGTGCCACAACTAAGACTCGATGTAGGCAAGTAAATAAATTATATTTTAAAAAATAAAAAAGTGAATGTACTGGGCTCTTCCTCTCCAAACAACCTATCTCCAGACTCATTCCTAGGTAGGCTTAGGAATCAGAAACTCCCACCCTATTAACATCTTTACATAAGTGCATTCTGGCCTAGTCTACTTAAGGTACTTAACCATGTAAGCCTTTGGTAAATGTTTATTGAATTAACAGAAAGGTCATTGCCAGTGTCAGTCAGTAGCTAAAATAAGTGGCTAGGAGCCTAGGGTGGAGGGTGACTGTGGGGGTGGGAGAGCAATAATCTTAGATGTTAATAATTTGTGTATGAGCTTCCTCACTCATGTAGTTAACCCCTAATTACCTGGTCCAGAAATATTCTCCTCTCCCTGATTCCAAAGGCAGGCCTTTAAGGATGATCATCTGTATCCTGGAAGCAGCTAAGGCTTTCAGGCTCCTCCCTTCCCTAAAGAGGGGATGGTTGGGAACATACCTAGACTCAGTTCAGTTCAGTCACTCAGTTATGTCCAACTCTTTGAGACCCCATGGACTGCAGCACGTCAGGCCTCCCTGTCCATCACCAACTCCTGGAGTTTACTCAAACTCATGTCCATCGAGTTGGTGATGCCATCCAACCATCTCATCCTCTGTCGTCCCCTTCTCCTCTCACCTTCAATTGTTCCCAGAATCAGGGTCTTTTCAAATGAGTCAGTTCTTCACATGAGGTGGCCAAAGTATTGGAGTTTCAGCTTCAGCATCAGTCCTTCCAATAAAGGACTGATCTCCTTTAGGATGGACTGGTTGGATCTCCTTGCAGTCCAAGGGACTCTCAAGAGTCTTCTCCAACACCACAGTTCAAAAGCATCAATTCTGTGCTCAGCTTTCTTTATAGTGCAACTGTCACATCCATACATGACCAGTGGAAAAACCATAGCTTTGATGAGATGGACCTTTCTTGGCAAAGTAATGTCTGCTTTTTAATATGCTGTCTAGTTTGGCCATAACTTTCATTCCAAGGAGTGTCTTTTAATTTCATGGCTGCACTCACCATCTGCAGTGATTTTGGAGCCCCAAAAAATAGTCTGACACTGTTTCCACTATCTCCCAATCTATTTGCCATGAAGTGATGGGACCAGATGCCAGGATCTTAGTTTTCTGAATGTTGAGTTTTAAGCCAACTTTTTCACTCTCCTCTTTCATTTTCATCCAGAGGTTCTTTAGTTCTTCTTCACTTTCTGCCATAAGTATGGTGTCATCTGCATATCTGAGGTTATTGATATTTCTCCCAGCAATCTAGATTCCAGCTTGTGCTTCATCCAGCCCAGCATTTCTCATGATGTACTCTGCATATAAGTTAAATAAGCAGGGTGACAATATACAGCCTTGACGTACTCCTTTTCCTATTTGAAACCAGTCTGTTGTTCCATGTCCAGTTTTAAGTGTTGTTTCCTGACCTGCATATAGGTTTCTCAAGAGGCAGGTCAGGTGTCTGGTATTCCCATTTCTTTCAGAATTTCCCACAGTTTATTGTGATCCACACAGTCAAAGGCTTTGGCATAGTCAATAAAGCAGAAATAGATGTTTTTCTGGAACTCTCTTGCTTTTTTGATGATCCAATGGATGTTGGCAATTTGATCTCTAGACTATCTGGAATTAAATGATTCATTTGTACATAAGTTGGCACCATCCTAATAGAATCAGCCTGAGATAAGCTATGCACACCCCTGAAGTTCCTTTTGGATTTATCATTCTGTGCAGTAAACCATGTCCAACAGTGAAATGAAGCAGTTAAGGGCTGAATTTGCTTTCTTGGGAGACGAGTGATTTCAACTGACAGTTATTTGTTTGTGATCAACGTTCGCAGCTGAATTTAAAAAGTTAGGGATGTTGGAGAAGTTTGAAAGAAATGAACAAGTCATACCTTGACACAGCTTTTCTTTGGGGGGAAAATATAAGAAAACATTTTAGTATGAGTAATAATAAGAATATTTAACCTATTTAAAACTCATTTCTTCTAGGTTAGAAGAATTTCTCTCTGTTTGAAGACACTGGCTTATGTGTAGGAGTCTTAAAGCAGATGACAATCTTCCCCAGGGAGATCAGCCCCGTACTCTCCACCCCTGCGGGACTCTCCACTTTGAAAGCATTGAAGTGTATTATCCATCATTGTCTCATAGCTGGTATGGTCTCATAGTGGTAAAGAATCCACCTGCCAAGCAGGGGATGCGTGGGTTCGATCCCTGGGTCGGGAAGATCCCCTGGAGAAGGAATGTCAACCTGCTCCAGTATCCTTGCTTGGGAAATCCCACGGACAGAGGAACCTGGTGGGCTGCAGTCCATGGGGTTGCAAAGAGTTGGACATGACTTAGCGACTAAACAACAAGTTTCCTGGGGTCAGGAATCTGGGAGTGACTTAGCTGGGTGGTTCTGCCTCAGAGTTTCTCGGGAGGCTAAGGCAAGCTGTCAGGGCTGCAGTCTGTGAAGATCTGACCATGCTGGAGGATCTGCTCCCAAACTCAGTGGCATGCGTGGGCAGGAGGCTGCAGTCCCTTCTCACACGGGCCTCTCCACAGTGCTACTCATGACATGTCATCCTTCACAGTGAGTAAAGCAAAAAAGAAAGTGAAAGAGAGAGGGAGGTGGAAGACATACTCTTTCTATAACCTAATCTTGGAAGTGATATTCCATCACTTTTGCCATGCTCTGTATGCTGGAAGTGAATCACTAAAATTGTTCCACACTTGGGACTTCCCTGGTGATCCAGTGGCTAAGATGCCCAATGCAGAGGACTCAAGATGGAGCCCTAGTTGGGGAACTAGATCCCACCTGCCACAGCTAAGGATTCTGTATGCAGCGCCTGAGACCTGGCACAGCCAAATAAATATATAAAATAAAACATAAAATAAATTTGGTCCACGCTTAGAAGGAAAAGCTCCACCACTTGAGGGGAGGAGTATCAAAGGATTTGTGGGCAAACCCTTACATATATCAGAATGGGCATCTTTGGCCTTGAGACAATAGTAAGTATTACCTGGGGAACAAGTATTTTATTTATGGTTTTTTCTTTCCTTCCTTTGATTCTTATTTTTAATTATTCCCACTTGTCTGTCACAGAGTGGAATTAAGGATTTCCCATTCAACGTCTGCACTCAATTGGGAGTGAAAGGTGATATGGTCACTTCCTTCCCTTTTTCCATCCCCAACAGCACACGGGTGCTCTGGGAGCCATACAGGGAACCCGGAGCAGGCAAGAAGGTAGAAGCAACATTTCCAGGGACCAAAAAAGCCCCAGAGTGTGTATGTGCATATAAAGTGAATTCCCAGACTGGGCTCCTATGGGCTTTCTAAAGCCAAGCACAACCCCTGCATTCATATTAGCTCCACTACAAGCCCAAACCTTCATGCTCCTCTGTGAGAGGTTTCCTTCCTGTCAAAGATGCCCTTGATGGTCACTGTAATCCATATTTCACCTGGGCTAAAATGTTTGGAGAACATATATACACAATAAGATGAGTTCCCACTAAATCTAGTTCCTGTCTAATCCTAAAAACTGATAATAATATAGATCATCCCTTCTCCCGATTGATACTTAGGGAAAAAAGGCAAATCCTCAGCAGAACAAATGCAGACTGAGAACCTCCCAAAAACCTCTATGTTCTTACCACAGCATTCCCAGGAGAGACCCCTGTGGGGTTGCATTAATATTTCTGCCTGAATAATCAAAATCTGGGAGCCAGGGGCATCTCCCAGGGGATAAGGTTAACATCAGTCACTTCTGGGAGCTTGAAACTATTGAGAAACCAATAAATACTTCCAGGGGCTACTAAGCTAGTGTGGATTGTGCGGTTTTCAGTAGACATGATGACTTACTCCAGAGGTGGTGACAGAGCATGGAAAGAATAGAAGGTTCTCATCTCAGATCTCACATGGTCTAATCACTCTCTCTTTGCTACCACTCACTCCACTCCCACTGTCCCTGGTTTCTGATCTGTTCTTCCTCTGCCTTTAAACAGACTGGAAAGCTCTAAGACCTGACTGAGTTCATCTCAAGAGACAGATGTCTGGTGCCCTCGGAACATGTCAGCCCTTTTTCTACTTAAGTGAAAGTGAAAGTCGCTCAGTTGTGTCCTACTCTTTTCGACCCCATGGACTGTACAGTCCATGGAATTCTCCAGGCCAGAATACTGGAGTGAGTAGCCTTTCCCTTCTCCAGGGGATCTTTCCAACCCAGGGATCGAACCCAGGTCTCCCACATTACAGGCAGATTCTTTACCAGCTGAGCCACAAGGGAAGCCCAAGAACACTGGAGTGGGTAGCCTATCCCTTCTCCAGCAGATCTTCCCGATGCAGGAATTGAACCAGGGTCTCCTGCTTTGCAGGCGGATTCTTGCAGGAGACCCCAGTTCAATTCCTAGGTTGGGAAGATACCCTGGAGAAAGGAAAGACTCCAATATTCTTGCCTGGAGAATTCCATGGACAGTCCATGGGGTTGCAAACAGTTGGGCACAACTGAGCGACTTTCACTTCATTCTCTCTCTAGTGATTTCTGCTTATCCTCCTGGCAATGAGTCCAAGAAAGCCCAGAAGCACTGAGCACCAGGTGTTTTCCTTCCATCTGAGTTTCACCCAGAACAGCATGACAAGCAGCAGGGTTAGTTTGCTTTCATAAGCTATATTATGTAACTAAAATTTTGAACAGCAATGCTGAGCTAACTGAGACATCACAACAGAAGGGGAAGGGAAGAGCAATCAAAGACATGGAGAGATGAGACATCCCCAGTGGTCAAGTGGTTAAGACTCCACACTCCTAAAGCAGGGTGCAGGCGTTTGACTCCTGGTTGGGGAATTAGGATCCTGCTTGGTGCCAAAGAAAAGAGAAGAAGTGGAGCAAGAACATAGAAAGAGGGCAAGAAGGAAGGAGGGGAAAAGTGGGAGAAAAAATGGAGGGCCGAGTGGAGGTGATGTTTAATTGCTAAGTCTTGTCCCACCTGGAGATAGGGAGACTATTTCTCTTGCTTATCTCTTGGTCTCCAGAGATAAGATATGCTACCTAAAAAGTTCTCTTCCCCTCCTTTGAGCTGGGTTGGAGGCTTCCTTCGGGTCACCATTTTTGGAGGAGCCTGCTGAGTGTCGGCTGCCTGCAGGTATCACCCCAGGACCGACTGGTGTCCAAGGAGGCTGCAGCTGCATGGTATAGCACAGAGTGTTCTCAGCGGCATACAACCTGGCATGACACTGCCTCCATTCACTCAGCCTCCAACACAATTCCACGCTGACCGCATGGGTCAGGGGCTGGTGAGTGGGAAAGCCCCAGAGGGTTCTGGAGACCTGAGGCCTTCTCTTCTGCCATATTTCAGAAGATTAGAGCCCAGTCTCACCTACTTCCTCACCCACTTCCAGGAACTTGAGTAGTCACCAGGGACAGGTGTCAAAGACAGGGGGAAGGGTTCTGAGTTTGTACCCCCAAAATGTCACTTGGTTTCATTCACTTGTCGAATGAAAGCTGACGCCAAAAGCAGTGGTGCTGAAGCAGGGATGACCCGCTCTATGTCCCAGGCCAGACGTTGTACTGACATTTGGTATCAAAGATGTTGGTGTAGGAATGTGAATCCTAGAATATCTGAACTTGGAAGTCAGCCTAGGGCAGTCACCTAAACTTTCTTTTTGGCTATTCCTCTCTTGGACACTCTGGTTAAAACATACAAACAGAAGGAGTTACAAATAGTTATGGATACCCTTCTCAAATATGCTTTATTTATCATTTCAGTGTGTTCAAAGTCTTCCTGAAGCCCAACCAGGGAATCAGGTTTAAAAACTCCTGCCCAACAGGTCATTTTGCACAGAATTCCAAGTTCAGGAACTGTTTTTATAGCATCCATTAAAGGCGACCATGCAATTTAAGCTCAAGCTCTATAAGGCAGGGAGGTCATTCTATCATAAGAAAGTCCTTCCTATTTATGAAATGCTTTATGCTTTTCTTCATGATGAGGTAAAATTTGCTTCTTTGCAGTTGTTGTTATCTTTTTTTTTTCTCTTTTCTTTTCATCTTTATCCTCATTCCGCCCTCTGAAATTACATAGGACTCATGTCTACATTGAGTCATTTGTTTTTCATATTGAACATTCCCAGTTACTTTTGTTCTATAATGACTTCTAGAGCCTTCCCCAGCCTGTTCTCTCTCTAGATATTTTCTGGATCGTTGGTCCAGTTCTAAAAGGTTGATTCTCTAGGACTATTCTAATAGGGGTAATTTCACAGTAAGTGCCTGCTTCTTTCTTCTTCTAGACATTAAATTTCTAATTAATGTAAGAAAAATTTTGCTGACTTTTTGAAAGTCTTATCACACCTGTTGCTTTGCAGTCTATTAAAACCCCTGAGAGCAGGAATCCATTGTTCTTAAACCAACATATACTGTGCTCTTGATTTTCAGGTTAGATCTTCATAAGAATATAACATTTATCCTAAGTCAGAGAAATAGAAATATCATATGATATCACTTACATAAAGGAATCTAAAAAATGATACAAATGAACCTTTACAAAACATAAACAGACTCCCAGACTTAGAGGACAAACTTATGGTTAACCGAGGGAAAAGATAGGTGGAGGAAGGATAAATTGGGAGTTTAGGACTGACATGTACACACTGCTATATTTAAAATGGATAATCAACAAGGACCGACTGTATAGCACAGGGACTCTGCTCAGGATTATGTAATGGCCTAAATGGAAGAGAATTTGAAAAAGAATAGATACATGTATATGTATAAATGAACCACTTTGTTATACACCTGAAACTAGCACAACATTGTAAATCAACTATAATCCAATATAAAATAACATGTTAATAAATAAATAAATACAATAGATAATCAACAAGGACCTATGTACAGCACAGGGAACTCTTCTCAATATTGTGCAATAACTTAACTGAGAAAAGAATTTCTATGTGTATATGTATAACTGAATCATTCTGCTATATGGCTGAAACTAACACAACATTAAAATCAACTATAATCCATAAAATAAAAAAAATTTTTTTAAAGTTTATCCTTGTTACAAATCACCTTACTGATTTTGGTACAAATTTTTCAAGTCACTGTGACCTTTTTGAATTCATCTTGTTTCTCCTTTTTGAGTCACTGGCAAATTATGTAACTGTATTACTATAAATTCTTCAATCAAATAAATGACAAAAAACAGAATGGAGGCAGATATAAGGAGAATATGTTGCTGCAAAACTATGAAAAATCTTCCTTTCAGGTTGGAATCAATTCATCAATTAACACTCTGAATATTCATTGTTCCACCAGATACCAATCCATCTAACTTTCATTTATCCAGTTTACATTATTTTCAATTTGTTTAGTTTACTCACAAGAGACTTTTTTCTTACTGGAATCAAGACAAATTTTGTCCTTATCTACTAGTTTAGTGACACTACTTAAAAAAAAAAAAAGAAGAAGAAGAAGAAAATAAGGGAAGGAAGAAAGAAAGAAAAGAAAAGAAAAATGACCAGGTTGCCATGACTTGTTCTTAGTCTATTTGTTGTGATCAGACCTTCTGTTTATAATTACCACATGATAATTTGCTTTCATGACTTTTCTAAAATTTTGTTGGCATTAAAAAGCTTACCAGTCTCAAGAAATTGTTTAATTCTTAGAAAGGTAGTCTCCCAAGACTGAAACAGGAAGAAATAGAAAATATGAATAGATCAGTCACAAGCACTGAAATTGAAACTGTGATTAAAAAACTCCCAACAAACAAAAGTCCAGGACCTGATGACCTCACAGGCGAATTCTATCAAACATTTAGAAAAGAGTTAACACCTATCCTTCTGAAACTATTTCAAAAAATTGCAGAGGAAGGAAAACTTCCAAACTCAGTCTATAAGACTACCCTCACCCTGATACCAAAACCAGACAAAGATACCACAAAAAAAGAAAATTACAGGCCAATATCACTGATGAACATAGATGCAAAAATCCTCAACAAAATACTAGCAATCCAAATCCAACAACACATTAAAAAATCATATACCATGATTAAGCTTTTGACTGTGTGAATCATAACAAACCATGAAAAATTCTTAAATAGATGTAGTACCAGACCACCTTACCTGTCTCCGGAGAAACCTGTATGTGGGTCAAGAAGCAACATTTAGAACCAGACATGGAACAAAGGACTGGCTCCAAATTAGGAAAGGAGTACAACAGGGTTATATATTGCCATTATGCTTATTTAACTTAAATGCTGAATAAACCATGTGAAATGCCAGACTGGAATCAAGATTGTCAGGAAAAATATCCAACAATCTCAGATATGCAGATAATACCACTATAATGGCAGAAAGTGAAGAGGAATTAAAGAGTCTCTTGATGAAGGTGGAAGAGGAGAATGAAAAAGCTGGCTTAAAACTCAGCATTCAAAAAACTAAGATCATGGCATCTGGCTCCATCACTTCTTGGCAAATAGAGGAGGGAAGAGTGGAAGCAGTGACAGATTTTATTTTCTTAGGCTCCAAAATCACTGCGGACAGTGACTGTAGTCATGAAATTAAAAGATGCTTGCTTCTTGGGAAAAAAAGCTATGATAAACCTAGACAGCATATTAAAAGTCAGGGATATCACTTTGCCTACAAAGGTCTGTATAGCCAAAGCTATGGTTTTTCCAGTAGTCATGTATGGATGTGAGACCTGCATCATAAAGAAGGCTGAGAACTGAAGAACTGATGTTTTTGAATTGTGGTGCTAGAGAAGACTCCTGAGCATCCCTTGAACTGCAAGATCAAACCTAGAGGAAATCAGTCCAGAACATTCACTGGAAGGACTGATGCTGAAGCTGAAGCTCCAATAATTTGGCCACCTGATGCAGAGAGCTGACTCACTGGAAAAGATTCTGATGCTGGAAAAGACTAAAGGAAAAGGAAGAGATGGTCAGATAGCATCACTGACCCAATGGACATGAGTTTTCATAAACTCCAAGAGATAGTGGAGGACAGATCAACCTGGTGTGCTGCAGTCCATGAGGCTGCAAAGAGATCCATCTTAGTGACTGAAAAACAACAACATGATCAAGTGGGATTCATCCCAGGGATGCAAGGATTTTTCAATATCTACTAATCAACAAATGTGATACACCACATCAACAAATTAAAGAGTAAAAATGAAATCATCATCTCAGTAGATGCAGTAAAAGCTTTTGACGTAATTCAGCATCAATATATGATAAAAACTCTCCAGAAAGTGGGCATAGAGGGAACTTACCTCAATATAATAAAGGCCAACACACCTACAGCTAACATCCTACTCAATGGTGAAAAGCTGAAAGCATTTCCTCTAAGAGCAGGTACAAGACAAGATGTCCACTCTTGCCACATTTACTCAACATAGTTTTGGAAGTCCTACCTATAGCGATCAGAGAAAAAGAAGTAAAGGGAATCCTTAGAAAAGAAGTTAAACTATCACTGTTTGCAGATGACATGATACTACACATAGAAGATCCTAAAGATCTACCAGAAAACTATTAGAGCTTATCAATGAAAATGGTGAAGTTGCAAGTTACAAAGTTAGTACACAGAAACTTGTTGCATTTCTCTACACTAACAATGAAAGATCGAAAGAGAAATTCAAGAAACAATTCCATTTACCATCACATCAAAAAGAATAAAATACCTAGGAATAAACTTACCTAAAGAGACAAAAGACCTGTACTCCAAAAACTATAAGATGCTGATGAAAGAAATCAAAGAAGACACAAACAAATGCAAAGATATACCATGTTTGTGGACTGGAAGAATCAATATTATCAAAATGCTGTACCATCCAAGGCAATCTACAGATTTAATGCAATCCCTATCAAATTACCAATGACATTTTTTCATAGAACTAGAACAAAAAAATCTCAAAATTTTTATGGAGACACAAACGACCCTGAATAGCCAAATCAATTTTGAGAAAGCAAAACAGAGCTGGAAGAATCAGGCACCCTGACTTCAGACTATACTACAAAGTTACAGTCATCAAAACAGTATGGTACTTACTCAAAAATAGAAATATAGATCAATGGAACAGGATATAAAACCCAGAAATAAACCTATATACCTATGGTGAATTAAGCTATGAAAAGGAGGCAAGACTACACAATGTTGGAAAGACAGTCTCTTCAACAAATGGTGCTGGGAAAACTAGACAGGTACACATAAAAAAAAAATGAAACTAGATCATTCTTTAACACAATACAGAAAAATAAGCTCAGAATGGATTAAAGACCTAAATGTGAAACCAGACACTATAAAACTCCTAAAGGAAAACAAAGGCAGAATATTCTCTGACATAAATCACAGCAATACCTTTTTAAAAAAAATCTGTCTCCTAGAATAATGGAAATAAAAACAAAAATAAACAAATGGAACCTACTTAAAAATTTTTGCACACCAAAGGAAACAACACACAAAATGAAAAGACAAGCCACAGATTGGGAGAAAATATTTGCAAATGATGTGATGGACAAGGGATTAGTCTCCAAAATTTATTAATACAAACAGCTCATGATGTTTAACAGCATTAAAACAAACAACCCACTCAAAAAATGGGCAGACGACCTAAACAGACATTCATTTGAAGAATACCTTCATATGGCCAACAGGCACATGAAAAGATGTTCTATATTGCTAATTATTAGAGAAATGCAAAATCAAAACTACAATGAGATACTACTTCATACCAGTCAGAATGGCTATTATCAAAAAACCCACAAACAATAAATGCTAGAAAGGGTGTAGAGAGAAGGGAACCTTCCTACATCACTGGTGGGAATGTAAATTAGTACAGTTCTATGGAGAACATATGAAAGTTCCTTCAAAAACTAAAAATAGAGCTACCACATGACCCTGCAAGCCTATTCATGGATGTATATCTGGAGCAAAACATGATCTGAAAGGATACATGCACCCTAATATTCATTGCAGCACTGTTTACAACAGCCAAGACATGGAAGTAACCTAAATGTCCATCAATAGAGAAATGGATAAAGATGTGATACATACATACAAATGGAATATTACTCAGCCATTAAAAAGAATGAAATAATGCCATTTGCAGCAACATGGATGAACCTAGAGATTGTCATATTGAATGAAATTAGTCAGACAGAGAAGGAGAAATATCATATAACATCCCCTATATGTGGAATCTAAAAAGAAATGCTACTATTGAACTTACAAAACAAAAAGAGACTCAGAGTTAGAGAATGAACTTACGGTTGTCTGTACACACTGCTATATCTAAAATGAATAACCCACCAGGATCTACTGTACAGCACATGGAACTCTGCTCAATGTTATGTGGCAGCCTGGATGGGAGGGGAGTAGGGGAAAATGAATACTTGTATATGTACGATTGAGTCCCTTCACTCTTCAGCTGAAACTGTCACACAACATCGTTAATTGGCTGTACACCAATATAAAATGAAAAGATTTTTTTAAAAAAAGGATTTGGGGGGGAAAAAAATGTAGCCCTCCCAGTACGGCCTCTGCCCCATTGCTTTACCTTCCCTCTCCACAGAAGTAATCACAGCCTGAATTACACATTACTCAGTCCTTTGCCTCACTTTATGGCTTAGCACACGTGTAATTCTAAACAACAGAGTGATTTCTGAATTAACTTGTTCAACACCTCTCTTCCCACTTAACTCTGAGAAGAGGAATTGTTTGGTTTCTGGTCTCTGGTCTGTTCTAGCCTCAAGCATGGCCTTTAGCACATAGCAGGGACTTAGATGTTTACAGATTTTATGTCTATTCTTGTAAAAAAAAATTGCTTACCAATCTCGTTGTTGTACGGCAGAAACCAACACAGCATTGTAAAGCAATTATCCTCCTACTGAGAACAAACTAAAAAAAAAAAAACAAAATTTACCAGTCTCACTGCCAAAATTTGTATTTTAAAACTTAGGGCAGCAATCACCCAGTGTACAGTACCCAGGCTTCCGTCATGCTAAGGTTACTGAGAGTGTTCCAAGAGCACTTTAGCAGGTAATCCTCCCCTCCCCCACCCCCAGCTGGCCCCACCGCTTGGCAAGTGGTTAGCTGGGATTTTTGATTCTTTGCCTCAGGGAAAGGTTGGGTTGCTGGGTGGAAACTGAAGCTGGGTGGAAATCTAAAGCTACTGGAAGCCTACCAGTCCTCAAGTAAATAAGTAAGTAAGTGAAGTCGCTCAGTCGTGTCCAACTCTTTGCGACCCCATGGACTGTAGCCCCCAGGCTCCTTGGTCCATGGGATTTTCCAGGCATGAATACAAGTGAAAGTTCAAACACTTTAAATCTTACTGGGAACGGGCACAGGGGGCTCCCCAAGAAAGGGAACCTCTGAAAAGATTTAAAGGAAGTACTTTTCAAGACAGAAGAGACATGGATATTGTTTTAGGGCCCAGGAAGGAGACAGGATTCATCTGAAGGGGCTGGGCCACAGCAGTGAGCTGGCCATGTGCTTCTGGGGACTGCAGGCATTGACATCACCTGCAGCAGCCGTTGGCCACCTTTTCCTTCTGTTCTGGGCACCAGGTAATTCTGAATTTCTTTCCAGCTCTGGGCAGGGCCAGGGACCCAGCAACCCAGGCTCGGCGTGCGCCAAGGGCACCACTGAGAGGAGGCGAGTAGGGCAGCTTCTGCGTGGTCACTGCAGTCAGACGACTCACCCTGGAGATGCATTTGCAGAGCAAGGACACCTTTACTTAGCTTGTAAATCTATTTGGAATGGCTGAGTAGAGATTCTGATGGAGAGTATGAGGTTGCTGAACCTACCAGGGCACTTCAGTATCACTACTATTGGCTTCAGATTTCATTTAATTAAAGCAGAAGAAGGAAAATAACATTTTATGTGTGTAAATTCAGAGGTCTCTACCCTATCTTTGGCACCTCTTGACATCTATCCAAGTTCCTAGTAGATACTCAGTAAGTGTTGAATGAGTGGATGAATTCTTAATAGAGCTGAGTTACTCATTTATGTTCCTTTATCTTTTAGGCATGTGCTTTAAAAAAAAGTATAAATAAAAATCTCTATAATAAAAGACTATGTGTAAAGTTTTTGTATTTTTTTAATTCTCCTCCTGGCATCAATAATTACTGCATACTAGGTGCTGTTTTTTGTTTGTTTGGGGGTTTTTTTTGTTTGTTTTTATTAGAATAGTTATTTTACAATGTTGTGTTTGTTTTTGCCGTACAATAACATGAATCAGCTCTATGTATACATATAATTCCCCTCACCCTTGAGCCTCGCTCTGCTAGGTGCTGTTGATCCATTTAACGCCACAAGAATCCTACGAGCTACAGTTACTATTGTTATTTCCATTTTACAGACAAAGCTGAGGATGTAAAGATGAAGCCACTTGCCAAAGGCCACACATGAGTAAAGGCGTAGTTAGGACCTGATCCCAGGCAGTCCAGTTCCACAGGTTCCTGGAACTCCGTGGTCTGTCATCCTTAAAACGGCAATGGCAGTGATAACTGTCCTGAGCCTACCACTATGGCTTCGGGGACATAGTATATGTGAAAGCGCTTTGTAACTTGCGCAACGTGGCATTGTCATACATTAATTTTAGTTACTTACAAGTGTAACAGAGCCCTTTCTCTTGTTTTAACTTTTTGTGATGTGGCCAGTTTTATTTTGTGTCCTTGGCTCCTACTCCTTTGTCTTTATGTTTCAGAAACGGAACGTTTCTAACTCAGGTTTTGACTTCTCGGATCCTCGTCGTGCTCCTCTGAAACCTCTCCTAACTCAAAATGGCATAAATCAAAGAAGCGATCACCTCGGTACACATCTTACTAATGGAGGCACAAATTAAACTGAGATAAAGCATAAGTGCTCATAGACACAGTTCAAAATTATGGCGGCTTGTGGAGGAAAGGGATGGTTCAGAGAGGTTGGGTTAGACATGTACACATTGTTATATTTAAAATGGATAACCAGGACTTCCCTGGTGGTCCAGTGGCTAAGAATCTGCCTGCCAGTGCAGGGGATATGGATTTGATCCCTGGTATGGGAAGATTCCACATGCTGCAGAGCAGCTAAGCCTATGAGCCGCAACTATTGAAGCCTGCACACTCTAGAGCCTGCAACAAGTGAGAAGCCCACACACCACAACTAGAGTGTAACCCCCGCAGCAACAGACACCCAATGCAGCCAAAAATACATGAATGGAAAATAAATTTAAAAATGTAAATACATAACCAACAAGGACATAAACTGTTTAGCACAGGGAAATCTGCTCAATGTCACGTGGTAGCCTAGATGGGAGGGGAGTCTGGGGGAGAATGGATTCATGTATATGTATGGCTGGGTCACGGTGCTATGAACCTATCATAGCATACTCCAATATAAAATAAAAAGTTTAAACAAAAATAAAACAGACAAAAGGGATACAGACGCTTGATGCTGAGATGAGTGTGGCTCCCTGGGAAGGAGACTGGTGCTGCCACTCTGCTTGGGTCAGGGGGCGGTACTTGCTGTTTCTACAAAGTCTCCTGCAAAACAAACACGGAACACTACTCTCAATTTTCGACTTATTTTGTAAAAGCAAAAATCCTCTTTGGATTTGTTACCAAAACAAGTACTAGGTCTTTAGGTCTTTCCTGAAATCAAAGGGGCATAAAGGAACCCAGAATAAGGTGAACTTCTGAAAAGCAGGGGATACCTGTATGTCAAATCCATTTGACATAATTTCGTTATCACTTTTCTTGTGATGTGAAAAGACTAAGTGTAATGATAATTACTCTATTATATTCTTTAAAAAAAATTGTTATATATGTATGTGCATATGTATTTGACTGTGCTGAGTCTTCATTGCTGTGCATGGGCTTCTCACTGCAGTGGCTTCTCGCTGCAGAGCACGGGTTCTAGGTGTGTGGGCTTCAGTAGCTGTGGCACAAGCAATCCTTCTGGACCAAGGATCAGAGCTGTGTCCCCTGCAATGGCAAGCATGACTCTCAACACTGGATTTACCAGGGAAGTCCAGATTCTATCATATTCTGAAAGAACTGCCACAAGGGCTAAAATGACCAGATGAAAAAAGAAGAAAACAGCCAACTTGAATTTTCCACAACGATTCTCAGTTTCCTGGGCTCTTTATACCTAAGTACATATTAACAACCTAACAGGCAACCTATTTCGCCTTCGTGCTTAGTTGCTCAGTCGTGTCTGGCTCTTTGCAACCCCATGGACTGCAGCCCACCAGACTCCTCTGTCCATGGGGTTCTCCAGGCGAGAATACTGGAGTGGGCAGCCATTTCCTTCTCTGGGGGATCTTCCCGACCCAGGTATTGAACCCGGCTCTCCTGAGCTACAGGTGGATTCTCTACTATCTGAGCTACCAGGGAAGCCATACAGTTAGTGTATTCCTTGACCGTATAATTTTTGCTTTCAAAACACAGTGGACTTATTTGTATCCTGTTTGTTTTTAACTGGTAGGGATATATTAGACTAAACTAGTAATAAGCTTTCACTTCCCCTCCACCTTTTCTTCAAACATCATAATCATGTATATAAAAGATGGTCCTCTACAGTTCCAAACTAACTGAAGAGTTCTGTGTTCCCAGCACCATCTTCTTTCTACAACTTCGGTAATGGAGCAACTTAGAAACTTGCAGAATGAGGGATCCCTCCTCTAGAGGAGGGAGAGAGCAAGTACATATTTTTAAGACCCATCCCAGGGACTTCCCTGGTGGTCCAGTGGCTAACACACTGCACTCTCAGTGCAGGAGGCTGGGGTTCTAAGCTTGGTCAGGGAACTAGATCCCACATGTTGCAACTAAAGATTCCACCTGCCGCAACTAAGACTCAGCACAGCCAAAAAAAAAAAAAAAATAAGAACCATCCCATATAATTCTGCTCAATCAAATTTAGGAAATACCTCTTAGCTTCAGAGTGTGAGCCAACTCCTGATTCTGGACTCAAAAGGATTTAGCTCACTCTCCATCTGGCATCAATTTACTTAAGTTCATCAAGAGTAATTCACTATACTTGTAAAGTGGGACTCATAATACCCCAAGTTGCCCAAGGAACTTGTTGCTACAAAGCCTAGTCTCCTCACTCAGGGATTAGGAATATTCTGGACTACATTTTGAATGGATCACCCAAAACTAATTCCATCAAGTCCCCATCCCTATTTTTCCCAATCTCACCCTTTATCACATGGTCTCTCATATCCCTGCTATTCCACATATCCCCTAACGTGGACCAATTTACTCCTCCCTTCCCCACAACTGACCTCTCCACTGTGCTCTCTAGAACTCCTGGCTTGTAATCAGCAGACTCTCTCTTTTAAAAAAATTTTTTATTGGAGTATAGTTGCTTTACAACATTGTGTTAGTTTCTGCTGTTCAGTAAAGTGAATCAGTTATATACATACACACAGACACACATATATCCTTTTTTTTTTTAAGATTTCCTTCCCATTTAGGTCATCACAGATCATTGAGCAGAGTTCCCTGTGCTATACAGTAGCTTCTCATTAAGTCTACTGAGCCACGCTGAGCATGTGGGATCCAGTTCCTTGACCAGGGATTGAACCTATGTCCCCTGCACTGGGAGGGTCGTGTCTTAGCCACTGGACCACCAGGGAAGTCCCCTGGACCAAGTGAAAAAGCAAGATGGGCGCACACAAAAAGCAGACACACTAAAAACACACACACTTCCAAATACATTTATATGCTTATATTCATAGACTATTCCTGGTAAAATTACAAGTACTGATAGTGACTTACTTGAGACAGGGATAAGAGAGAATTGCTTGTGGTTGTTTTTCTCTACAGTTTGGAGTTTAAAAAAAAGCATGCATTTATCATCTTTTCTGGGGGAAAAAGTGCCTACATTTTTTAAGCACAAGGCTGTAAGCCTTCAGCACTGAGTCAGTGAAGAAGCAATGTCTGATCTTCTTGCCTTTGGGCAAGTCTTTTACTCCTGCTGAGATTTTCCATCACCTACAACATGGTTACAATGATATACAGCCCTCAGGATTAAGTAAGGTCACTCTGTGGACGTGCCAAAGCACACGAGTAGGGAACACAGCCGGTGTCAAACGAATGCTCAGTAGCCTTCGTTTCTGTCCCTGCCACCATAGGTAGAGCCCTGGGTGCATCATCTACTGTGGCTTGGGTTTCATTTCTTATGCCAGGAAAGTTGCTGTGAGTGCCACAGCTATTTAAATCAACTGACCTTTCCAGCTAAGGTTCCGGACAACCTCTATCTTAGGCTGGAGATGACTAAAGCTGCTGATGACGGAGGCAATTGGTGGTGTATTGGGAGGTGTGGCAGGCGTGGGGCTGTGCCTTCCTCGGACCCTGTGACCTACTGGCTCTGATGCTCTACAAATTTCTCTTGTTAGAGATGCCTGCCAGCTGCACACTGTAATCTCTGAGAAGACAGAAATAGCAGGGCTCATGGTTCCAAATCCTATTCTTTGGGAATGGGACTTGGGCCTGAAGTTTTTTCCTACCTTTGCCAGAATTTTAATTCCCTTTATTGCCTTGGCCACCTCAAGCCTTCTCCTTAGGGTGATGGAGCTTTGTCAAAGAAGTAGGGTTGGGCTGGCAGGCTTTCCAGAGGACACGAACTAGAGAAACATGCAAGAACATTGTCTCCTTAAGAAGCACCATCAGGGTATCACTGTCCCACTTGGTTCATTCAAGCCACATGATCTCACTAAGACAAGTCATGTGTTTTAAGCACCTCTCACCTCAATTTCCATCCACTCCACGTATTTCTGTCTTCATCATATAATCTAAACAAAAGCAATGAGCTTGCTTACTGCAGATAGTAAAATCACTCCACACACACTACCACAACTGTTATAAAACTCTTCCTTGAATTAAGCTAAACTTGCCCAGGGTTCAACAGCTGCCATGGTTTCCACAGTTGTACACAAATACCTTTATAGTATGAGAAGCAGCTTATACAGAGCTCCACTCGACCCTTAGGGCTTTCATTTATAAAAAGATTTTACAAAGGGTTAATTTTATGTGTCAACTGGGCTGGCCCATGGTGCCTATTGTTTCTGTTTCCATGAAGGCATTTTTGTGTTATATCTCTTTCTTTTTTTAAAATCTTGGCTGTGCTGGATCTTCACTGGGGCATGCTGGCTTTCTTAGAGGACGGGCTCTGGAGCTCTAGGGCTCAGTAGTTGCAGCTCACAGGCTTAGTTGCCCTGAGGCATGTGGGATCTTAGTGTCCTGACCAGGGATAGAACCCACATCCTCTGCACTGCAGGGCAGATTTTTAATCACTGGACCACCAAGGAAGTCCCTCTGTGAAGGTGTTTTTCGATTAGGTTAACATTTAAACTGATGGACTTTGGGAATTTCCTGGAAGTCCAGTGATTGGGACTGTGTGGCCACTTCAAGGACACAGGTTGGGGAACTAAGATCCTACAAGTCTCGGGGCATGGCCAAATGAAATAAAATAAATTGATGGACTTTGAGAAACAATGTGGATGGGCCTCATCTAATCTGTTGAAGAACGTAGTGAAAAAAAAAGTGACTTTAAATGAGCAAGAAGGGATTCTGTTGTGACTTAAACTGCAACTGTTCTCTGAATCTCTACCTCTTTTGTATGTGCCAAGCCTCTGTAATTGCATGAGCCAATTCCTTAAAATAAACCTCTCTCTCTCCCTCTTTCCCTATCTCCTTCTCTATCTAACCTCATATATATATATATATATATTTATTTATAGATAAGCATATATATATTTACAAATTTTGTCCTAGGAGAAAATAGAACCTAATTAGTTTTTACCAGCATCTTTACCAAGGTAAAAAAACAAACAAACAAACAAAAAAAACCATACATTGAAAAGAAACTAGAAAAAAAATATGTTAAATGTTAAAATTAAATACTAGAACTATGGTTGATTTTCTTACACCTAAAAATGTTTAGTAAGGTGAGACTGTATTACATTATGACAATGTTTACAATTAATTTCTTAATAGGGAACCTTATGTTATGAAATGATAGAGTTTTTAAGTAAAACAAAGCAAAAACAGTGTGTTTGCTATGCAAATATAGCTTCAAATCAACCAGCCCAGGGCTCTCTTTCAACCGGATGCTGCCAATAAGACCCTCTAGGAATCCAGCTCAGAGAGTGGGACTGCCCATCTCCCCAGATTCAGATGTGACCAACAGTCTATGAAGTCTATGAAGGCCAGTCTATGAAGGCCAACTTCATGCAAAGCTTGATCTGGGTGCACTTGCTCTCAGCGAGTATTCATCTGATTCTCACAACTCCTCTAAGTGTTCTCAGTGGCTTCAGTCGTATCCGACTCTTTGTGACCCCGTGGACTATAGCCTGCCAGGCTCCTCTGTGTATGGGATCATCCTGGCAAGAATACTAGAATGGGTTGCCATTTCCTCCTCTAGGTGACAGGTACATTATTCTCACTTAGCAGATGAAGAGAATGAAGTTCCAAGAAATGATGTGATTTGCTTAAGGCCCCATGGTTAGTTAAGAGGCAAAGCCAGGATTTGACATCTAATTTCCTAACTCCAATCCCTATCATGGCTGTCTTTGCTGAAATCCCAGAAGATGTGAGAGAGGGCAATAGCCAAAGTCTGGTTCATTCTACATCAGCTTTGGTATTGGAGCAGGTATCGTGTAAAAAAAAAAATGCTTATGATCAAAATTTTGTGTTTCAGTTCCAGGAATTGAGCCACTGCCCATTTTTTGGCCTTTTATAGTTGGCCTCGGAACTGTCATGGTACTTGGGGGTGTGCCATTTAGCTTGTTGTTGTTCAGTTGCTAAGTGTTGTCTGACTCACTGCAGCCCCATGGAATATGGCATGCTAGGCTTCCCTGTCCTTCACTATCTCCCAGAGTTCGCTCATATTCATGTCCATTGAGCTGGTGACGCTATCTAACCATCTCATCCTTTGTTGCCCTCTTCTTCTTTTGCCTTCAATACTTCCCAGCATCAGGGTCTTTTCCAAAGAGTTGACTCTTCAAACCAGGTGGCCAAAGTATTGAAGCATCAGCTTTAGCATCAGTCCTTCCAGTGGATATTCAGGGTTGATTTCCTTTAGGATTGACAGGTTTGATCACCTTGCAGTTCAAGGGACTCTCAAGAGTCTTCACCAGCACTACAACTCAAAAGCATCAATTCTTTGGCACTCAGCCTTCTTGATGGTCCAACTCTCACATCTATACATGACTACTGGAAAAACCATAGCTTTGACTAGTAAGTCCTTTGCTGGCAAAGGGATGTCTTTGTTTTTTAATATGCTGTCTAGGTTTGTCATAGATTTTTTTCAAAGGAGCAAGCATCTTATAATTTCATGGCTGCAGTCACCATCTGCAGTGATTTTGGAGCCCAAGAAAATAAAGTCTGTCACTGCTTCCACTTTCACCCCTTCTATTTGCCAGGAAGTGATGGGACACTCTTAAATGCTAAGTTTTAAGTTTTAGTTTGTTAGTGTATAACAATGAACAAATAATGAGGCTCAAGGTCCACTGGAAGTTGAATCTTATGCCACCTTGGACTCAGTTTTTTTATCATGTCCTATGGTTCTGTCAACACAGAACATATTCCAACAACACAAGAGAAGACTCTATACATGGATATCACCAGATAGTCAACACTGAAATCAGATTGATTATATTCTTTGCAGCCAAAGATGGAGAAGCTCTATACAGTCAGCAAAAACAAGACCGGGAACTGACTGTGGCTCAGATCATGAACTTCTTATTGCCAAATCAGACTTAAATTGAAGAAAGTAGGGAAAACCACTAGACCATTCAGGTATGACCTAAATAAAATCCCTTATGACGATACAGTGGAAGTGAGAAATAGATTTAAGGGACTAGATCTGATAGAGTGCCTGATGAACTATGGATGGAGGTTCATGACATTGTACAGGAGACAGGGATCAAGACCATCCCCATGGAAAAGAAATGCAAAAAGGCAAAATGGTTGTCTGATGAGGCCTTACAAAAGAAGACAAGAGAAAAGCAAAGGAGAAAAGGAAAGATATTCCCATTTGAATGCAGAGTTCCAAAGAATAGCAAGGAGAGATAAGAAAGCCTTCCTCAGCAACCAATGCAAAGAAATAGAGGAAAACAACAGAATGGGAAAGACTGAGATCTTTTTAAGAAGATTAGAGATACCAAGGGAACATTTCACACAAAGATGGATTCGATAACATCGACAGAAATGGTATGGACCTAAGAGAAGCAGAAGATATTAAGAAGAGGTGGCAAGAATACACAGAAGAACTGTACAAAAAAGATCTTCATGACTCAGATAATCACGATAGTGTGATCACTCACTTAGAGCCAGACATCCTGGAATGTGAAGTCAAGTGGACCTTAGAAAGCATTACTACGAACCAAGCTAGTGGATGTGATGGAATTCCAGTTGAGCTATTTCAAATCCTGAAAGATGATGCTGTGAAAGTGCTGCACTCAATATGTCAGAAACTTTGGATAACTCAGCAGTGGCCACAGGACTGGAAAAGGTCACTTTTCATTCCAATCCCAAAGAAAGGCAATCCCGAAGAATGGTAAAACTACCACACAATTGCACTTATCTCACACGCTGGTAAAAGTAATGCTCAAAATTCTCCAAGCCAGGCTTCAGCAATACGTGAACCGTGCACTTCCAGATGTTCAAGCTGGTTTTAGAAAAGGCAGAGGAACCAGAGGTCAAATTGCCAACATCCACTGGGTCATCAGAAAAGCAAGAGAGTTCTAGAAAAACATCTATTTCTGCTTTCTTGACTATGCCAAAGCCTTTGACTGTGTGGATCACAATAAACTGTGGAAAATTCTGAAAGAGATGGGCATACCAGACCACCTGACCTGCCTCTTGAGAAACCTGTATGCAGGTCAGGAAGCAACAGTTAAAACTGGACATGGAACAACAGACTGGTTCCAAATAGGAAAAGGAGTACGTCAAGGCTGCATATTGTCACCCTGCTTATTTAACTTATATGCAGAGTACATCATGAGAAACGCTGGGCTGGATGAAGCACAAGCTTAAATCAAGATTGCCAGGAGAAATATCAATAACCTCAGATATGCAGATGACACCACACTTACGGCAGAAGGTGAAGAAGAACTAAAAAGCCTTTTGATGAAAGAGGAGAGTGAAAAAGTTGGCTTAAAGCTCAACTTTCAGAAAACTAAGATCATGGCATCTGGTCCCATCACTTCATGGCAAATAGATGGAGAGACAGTGCAAACAGTGTCAGACTTTATTTTTGGGGGGCTCCAAAATCACTGCAGATGGTGACTGCAGCCATGAAATTAAAAGACACTTACTCCTTGGAAGGAAAGTTATGACCAACCTAGATAGCATATTAAAAAGCAGAGACATTACTTTGCCAACAAAGGTCCATCTGGTCAAGGCTATGGTTTTTCCAGTGGTCATGTGTGGATGTGAGAGCTGGACTGTGAAGAAAGTTGAGTGCCGAAAATTGATGCTTTTGAACTATGGTGTTGGAGAAGACTCTTGAAAGTCCCTTGGACTGCAAGGAGATCCAACCAGTCCATCCTAAAGGAGATCAGTCCTGGGTGTTCATTGGAAGGACTGATGCTGAAGCTGAAACTCTGGCCACCTCATGTACTCTGGCCACCTCATGCGAAGAGTTGACTCATTGGAAAAGACCCTGATGCTGGAGGGATTGCGGGCAGGAGGAGAAGGGAACGACAGAGGATGAGATGGTTGGATGGTATCACTGACTTGATGGACATGAGTTTGAGTAAACTCCGGGAGTTTGTGATGGACAGGGAGGCCTGGCGTGCTGCGATTCATGGGGTCGCAAAGAGTCAGACACGACTGAGCGACTGAACTGAACTAAATTGATAGTTCTGTCATTCTTTTAAAGGTTGTGCCCTGCCCCCTTCCCTCCTGTTTCATGGAAATCCCATCAGGGGAGATTTGGCCTGTCTGAAAGGACAAAGATTGTCTTGGAGAACATAATCCATTTCCAGGGTGTGTGCCATTTCCTTTCCCTTCTCCTAAGTTCTTTTGGGGACTCCTGAAATGTCCCCATCCCTTGCCTGCTTTTGAAACAAGTGTTCACGGAGCTGCCCAGGCAGGTTCAAACAAACAGCTGCCAAAGCCCCAGCCCTTCCCCTGCCACACTTGCTGCTGCTGTGTGTAGAGTGGGATCTATGGCCATAAACACTGGAGTCAAGTTGCAGACACTCAGATTTCTAGCAGACTGTCCTTCTGCCCTGTGTTTTTTGTTAGGGGGATTTGAAGCCCCGTGCATGCCCCCTCCCTCCATTCCATGTTTCTCTGAGTCTTTGAGGGCTGTGGCTCCCTCCGATTCCCAGTGTGTCTGGCATATGCTCTGGGCCTGGTGGCCCCAAGGGACCCTGGAGTGGAGGAGCGATTCCTCTACATTTTCAAAGCCAGACTTGGCTAAGGCCTTTCTGGCATCTCTATTCTTTCCCCAAAATGAACCTCTCTAGAGTCCTGTGTGATTACTAGACCACATTTGTCAGCAAGGAACCTGACTGTGGACTTAACCGAAAGAGGTTTATTTTTCTCACACAATAAGAAGTCGGAGGTGAGACTTCCATGGTGGCCCAGTGACTAAGACTCTGCACTCCCAATGCCAGGAGGCCCAGGTTTGATCCTTGGTCAGGGAACTAGATCCCACATGCCAGAGCTAAGACCTAACACAGCCAAATAAATAATTTCTTTTTTTTTTAAAGAGAGAGAGAATATCCAACCAAACAAAGAAATATGTTTCTTAAAAAAAATTTTAAAAGGAAGCAGTCAGAGTAACTGCCCAGGCTATGCAGCAGTTAATATGGGGCTTCCCAGGTGGTGCTAATGGTAAAGAACCCACTTGCCAATGAAGAGACGTAAGAGATTCAGGTTCAATCCCTGGGTCAGTAAGATCCCCTGGAGTATGAAAATGGTAACCCATTCCAGTACTCTTGCTTGGAGAATCCCATGGACAGAGGAGCCAGGCGGGCCATGGTCCATAGGGTTGCAAAGAGTCGGATACGACTGAAGCGACTTAGCACACACATGAAAGCAATTATTTTAATTAAATAAATGATCTATAAATTCACTGGCCTTGTAAAAATTTAGAACGTTACAGAGAAGGCTAAAGGCATCCTTTCACCATTCCTTTTCCCAGTCCCTGGAAGTGAGCATTGTTATCACTTTTTTCTTTTCCTGCATATTTCATACATCTGTATACGCCCATGGAAAATATGAGGCTTTAAAAATTTTTCATTTGTATCGTATTGTATGGATGGTCCTTCAACCTTTTTCTTCCCTTTCCAATTCAACTGTATATTTTGGCAATCTACTCTTTTATTACATGTAGCTTTCTCAAGATGTCATCTACTTTCTATTTCTAAATTGCTTCCTGATATTTCCTAATATGAATACACTACTCTAGCTTCTTTAGCCAGTCAATCCCCTATTTAATTGACACATAGGTCATTTCCAATTTAGGATACTGAAGAAACATGATCCACAGATCATTCTTATACACATGCCTCTTTTGTATATATAGATACCATAAAATGAAATTTCTGGGTTTTAGGAGGCGGGCAATTTAAATCTTTACAGGTGTTGCCAGGTAACCCTCTCCTCGCAAGCAGAGATAACCATATCTAAGACTGTGGTTTGTTCATCTTTAACTCCACTCAACCTTTAGGTCTAGCACAATCTAAGCTCAATAAATGCCTGCTGAATTGCATGCTCCACCAAGATTTTATATAGAGATGACCCAGTCAATTTGCTATTTCTGAGGCCTCCCTTAGATTGGTTTTTGTTCTAAAAGTTCATCCTGTTGAGTCTAATGTTCCCTCTCTGTCTCTCTGTGGGACCTTAGTTCCCCAGCCAGGGATTGAACCTGTACCCTTGCCGGAGAAAGCATGAAGTCCTACCCACTGGACCACCAGGAAATTACCCCCTCTCTCTTTACCCTTATACTTTGGTTCTTTTCTATTTTGAAGATCCAGGGAGAACAAACCTAATTCCAGTTTCATGTGATCTGTGCAGCTTATATCAGACTGAAGATTGCTGCTCTACCCCCATTTCCATGCCCATTTAAAATTTTTCAGGGTTTTTGTGAAGATAAATGAGATAATCTTTGTGAAAGTAGTCTGAGTTCTTTTCAAGGGTAGAATGTAATATGGCAACAACATGTCCCCAGTTTTTGAGGACAGATTCATTTCTATCTTGTGAACTCTTACTTAATACAATTTAAGGTTTTAAATATGTAGTATTTTCATAGGGCTCAAAAATTTACAAAAGGTATACACTGAAAAGTCTTGTTCCCATTCTTATTCCCCATCCTTTTAGTTCCTGATTCCTCTTTTCAGGTCCCCACATAACTGCTTTAATTCATTTTGGGGTAGCATTCCATAACTTCCTTATTTAAACACAGATACTTAAATAAATTTTTGTGTTTCCTCACTCTGCCCCCCCACCCCATTCCTCACTTCTTTCTATTCACATTATATCTTTCTTTAAATTAATTTTTACTGGAGTATAGTTGTTTTACCATTTTGCATTAGTTTCTGCTATATAGCAAAGTGAATCAGCTATATGTATACATATATTCCCTCTTTTTTGGATTTCCTTCCCATTTAGGTCCCTACTCACATTATATCTTGATATTTCTAAAAGAAAACACATAGTGCTTCCCAATGATTACTTTCGACTTTTTCTATTAATAGAAATATAAAACAGTATATGGAAAATTTAATCTTTCAAATAACCTCCATCAAGCCTCAACAATTATTGCTAACTTGCCAATTTTTAAACGTATTCTTCTTTTAAAATTTTTGCTGTAGAATCTTAAAACATATCATATTTCTATTTTCATCTTTCTTATTTTTAATGGATATGCAAATACTCTGATATAAATATATGTACCATAATTTATTTTAGCCATCCTTCATCAATGGATATATGTTTCCACAGTATAATTCTTTTTAATAAATGGAATTATATCTATATATGTATATATGTGTATGTGTGTGTGTGCATGTTCAATTGCTCAGTCGTGTCTGACTCTTTGCGACCCCGTGGCCTGTGGCCTGCCAGGTTCCTCTGTCTATGGAATTTTCCAGGCAAGAATACTGGAGTGGGTTGTCATTTCCTACTTCAGGGGATCTTCCCGACCCAGAGATCAAACCCCAGTGTCCTGCCTCTCTTGCATTGGCAGGCAATTCTTTACCACCGAGCTACCTGTGTGTGTGTGTGTGTGTGTACACAGATACAGATAAACACAAACATATACATGTAATATACTATCTTTTATTATTTGAATTTTTCACATAAACGAATTAACTACTTAGAAAAGGAAAATGTCTACCACACCATGGTTTCAATGTGGAGTTCATAAAATGGAATCACTGCAGAAGCTGAACAGCAACTGTGGAGCTTCTGATCTGCTCTTCTCAAAATGCTGAGGAATCGTTGATGTTAAGTATCTGCCCATATTAACACTCTTCTCACAATTTCATCATTAAGAAAGCTATGGATTTCCTGAATTTTATCTTCTCTTTTATCTTCTCTGCAAGGCCTTTCTCAACTTACCCAGACTTTGTCCAGTTTCTCAATCCCAGCACTACTGACACATCAGACTGGATCCCACCTCCTCTTTTTTGCTTTGGGGGACTGTTCTGTGCATGGCAGGATGTTTAGCATCATTTCTGGTCTCTACCCACTAGATGCCAGTGACACTTCCCACCCCCTTCCATTCTGACAATCAAAAATGTTCCCAGGCATTGCCAAATGTCCTCTGGGGAGCAACTTCCTGTTGCTTCAGACTTAGAGCAAATGGAGGAAAACTGGACAAGATGGCCAGCAGTAGACATGGAAACATGTCATGCTCTACTAGCTGATATCCAAGTATGAACAAGCAAACTGAATTATACTTCTGTTTCATTTTCCATTCAGAGCCAATTACTTGTTTATTCAGTAAAATGTTCTAACTTACTAGTTTGAACAAGGCTTGAGAATCTTAGTAGCAGCAGAAGGCTAATGAATGAATTTACTAATTCCCCTTTCAAGTCAATGACCTTGGTTAATATTTCTTAGCAGTGACATGTCTTAAGTACTGTTTATTTTTTTACCTCTGAAAAGTCATATTTTGTGTATTTATTTTGTGATTTAATGCTGTGTTTTCTATTAATGTCTCAAAGTGAACTCTATGGAGTTGAAACATTTTTCATATGTGACTTGAATTTATATCCAAGTCTTGGTTAATTTCCACACCAAAAGTTCTGTGTTTTGGTCTAGGTTGGCTCTCAAGGTGTGTCTTCATTTTAGAACTGGAAACTGATCTCAGATGAGAAAATGGAAGAGGAGTATGCAGTCTCCTTTATCTTTCTTTTTGAGAAAGAACTTGTCTTCTTTACAGAAGGAAGAATGGAACCAAACTTTCCCAACCTAGACTATAAACATGTTGTCAGGTGCTTAGGAACCTAGCTATCCAGGGTTTGTTCACTTTCCTACTCATCTATGAGATTCTGCACCTGCTAAGTCAGAATGGTCTATCTCATTCTCTTTGCTCTGACAGTGTTTTAAAACTCTGCCTAGGACTTTAATGGTGGTACAGTGGATAGGAATCCATCTGCCAAACCAGGGGACATGGGTTCAATCCCTGGTCTGGAAAGACCCCACATGCCACAGAGCAACCAAGCCTGAGAGCCACAACTACTGAAGCCCGAGTGCCTGGAATCTGTACTCTGAAACAAGAGAAGCCGCCACAATGGGAAGCCTGCTCATTGCAACTAGAGAAAACCGGTGCAGAGCAACAAAGACCCAGTGCAGTCAAAAAAACACAGAACCCTGCCTGACAACGTGGTGAGGTGTGGACATATGTTCCCTCTTTTTTTAAAAGTGAAACTGTGTGACTTTATTTATTTACTTATTTAGTGTTTGGCAGTGCTTCAAGATTAGTAGTATCTCAGTCCCCCAATCAGAGACTGAACCTGGGTCACAGCAGTGAAAGCACTGAATCCTAATTACTAGATCACCAGGGAACTCTCCACATGGCCCCTCTTGTATTTATTTATTTTTAAGAGTTTATGAATTTTATATCAACACACACCTGAAGAATATGAGTGGGAATGGATACTACAGATGAAAGCAATTAAAAACTGCAGGAGGCCAGATATAACAATATGGCACACGGCCCCTCCTCCATTTGACTGTGAGCAGTTTAAGGGCATGAACTCATTCATTTGTATCCCCGAAATCTCCAGTATCCACTATCTTACATGGCACGGGATCCTGTCAGGCTTCTCTGTCCATTTTTCCCAAGCAAGAATACTGGGGCAGGTTGCCAGTTCCTACTCCAGGAGATCTTTCCAACCCAGGGACCGAACTCACGTCTCTTGCATTTCCTGCATTGGCAGGGAGATTCTTTACCATGGTGCCACCTGAGAAGTGTCTAATGAGTCTCTTATATGCCAAATATTTTACACATAATCTTATCTGATATTTACTTTGCAAAGTAGGTATTCTTATACCCATTTTTCAGATGAATTAGAAAGCTGAAGCTCAAAGAGGTTGAGAAACTTACTCAAGGTCACCCAACTCAGAAGCGGGCATGCTAGAATACAAACTCAGAGGTCTGATTTCTACATATTTGTTCTTTCCATGTGTCATTTCACTATGTGATGGAGGAGAATCTCTGGGGAAGCTCCCATGTGGAGTAAAAGCTTTAGTCAAAGCATTCTTATTTTTTTCTCTAACAGGACATTCAAAACCTTAGTAGTGTCTTAGATTTCTCCTTCACAGGAGAGAGTCCTTTCTGTTAGGGTTGGAAGGACATGTGTCTCGTGCCTAGAGAAGTAGTTTGTTCATAGTAAGACAGGGATCCATTGGAAGGGTCATCTGGGGTGGTAAGAACCCTCTGGCATGTTCCAGCCTCATTTCCTCCCTGGCACTGCACAAGGAGGGCACAAGCGGTTTTGGAAGAGCGCCTCTTCCAAAGACAAAGCCTGGGGAAAGAGCTGGGGTGGGGAAGACCTTGAGAACATCAAAGCCCTAATGAGGCCTTTCCACGCCTACTGCTCAGTGACTTCTTGAGCAATTCTTTTTGTAGTTTTTCCCTACTTCTTTGCTCCTGGTCTATCTTGCATAGGGTGACTATGTAACACTGTCCAAACCAAGACAATTTTGAAAGGAGAACAATATTAATAATAACTCTAGGATAACAGAATCTCCTGGGGAAACCAGTATGCAGGGTCTCTCTCTTTTTTGGCCATGCCGCCTGACTCATGGGATCTTAGTTTCCTGGACCAGGGACCAACCTGCGTCCCTTGCATTGGAAGGCAGATTCTCAACCACTGGACCACCAGGGAGGTCCCCCTGGTCTCTCTACTTTAGAAGTCTTATTTCTGTAACATTTCAGAAACCTTGCAGAGGTCAATGGCCTTGACATCCTTGAACACAGGAAACACATGTGTACAGGTAAGATAGGACATATCATAAGGCAGAAAAAATTATGGGGCCTTTTCCAATCTGTACGACCTTGGATAAGCCACTCAGCCTCACTGAACTCAGTTTCCTCATGTACATAACAGCAAATGGTATTCATCTCAGGGCAGATTATATGGAATAAGTAAGAATATCATAGGTACTAAGTTTGTATACTAATCTCTTTCTCAGCTGGGCTGGGGACCCTTGTGGCTGTTGGGATGGTGGTGGGAACCACTAAATATTTGGTTCCCAGGTCAGAGGATCTCTAGAAACCCTGAGAGAAGATCTGAGTTTCAGGTTCCTGTGATCTGAGGATTCTTGGCCCACTATAAGTTAATGAAAGTGGGGCCCATTCATTTTTACTGGTTAAAGAATATCCATCTACCAGTTGGGAATAAGAAGGGGAAAAAAGAGAAAAAAGCACTTCAAAACATACTTCCTGTACTGCCCTGGAAACGGGGCAGAGAAGGGCTTGGGGGAGGATCTGACATGAGCCTACCCATGACAATGTGGAAAGAGGATAAGAGGTCATCTTGGTTGCTGTGTTCACAGGTTCCATGTAAATAGGAACTGAATAAATATGAAGTGAAGGCAAGAGCTGAGATGCTAAGCTTAAGGCTGGAACCAACCTCAATTTTGGCCTTTTACCTGTTTTCTTGTCCCTGGCAGTAGGCTTGCAATCTCCCGACTGGACAATGATCCCTCAGGCATCCAAGCTCAGTGAGTATTTCCCAAGACTAATTAGCATTTAGGAGAGACTTTTCCTGTTAAGATGGCCTCTGCCTTATGCTTCCTTGCCCTGAGAGGAGGTCGGTACCTGCTTGCCTGAGACCTACTAGGTTTGATTAGAAGGTAAGACTGTTGAGCTGATGCTTGCTTGGTCGGTACTGACTTCATTAGTTGTGCTGGAACAGCTATAAGATGGGCAAGTGATGTCTATACCCTGAGACTACGCTGAGAACACCCTGTAAATAATGGTCATGAATTCCACCCAGAGAGACAAGGACACAACTGACTCTAGTTACTGGGCTTCTGAACACAGCTGGGCCTGGGCTGGCATGCGTTCTATCTTCCCTACCTTTGAGCTCCTTCTTGAGGCCTGAGGCTGTCTCTCTGTTTTCAGGAGCCGTCCAGGTTCCTCTGCTCTTTCAGGGCAACGAGCGGCAGACCTGCTCAACTGCTAGAAGGCACAAGGCTAGGGTGCTATTTCTGGCTTGGGCTGAATTCAGAAGTCCTAGAAAGAATGTTTGTGACACTACTTATCTTCTTAGAATTCATAATGCTCTGCCTGGCTGTTCCTGATACTCATTCAGACAATAGGCTTGTGGACCACTGCATCCACAGGGGCCAGGGCGGAAGGGTGATGGAAGTGGTGACCCCAAAGCAGCTCTCTAGTGGTTGGATCACAGCAAACTGCACCCTTGGCCACTTCATTTATTTATTTAGTCATTTGTGCATTTATATTTTACTTTTTCTTTTTTGGCCATGCCATGTGGCATGTGGGATCTTAGTTCCCCAACCAGGAATTGAACGCACACACTCTGCAGTGGAAACACAGATTTTTTTTTTTTTTTAAGCAGAAGGAATGATTTATTATTACTAGCAGCAAGTAAGGAAAACACATTTCCGAAGCAGTCTCCTTAACAGCAAAACTGGGCAAGTTTTAAGCTAAGGGTATATGCATATTCATGGGGGGGCTTGAGCAGAGAAGAATTCAGCAGAGAATTGCGGCAAAGGTTGACAGAGTCCAAGCTTTAGTTGACCAAGTTGGGAGGGTCAGCATCATCATTCCATCCTCCACCTGGTGGGGGCCTTAGTTCCTGGTCTCAGGACTTAATGAAGCTCACATTCTTGATGTCTCACTGCAGAAAGGATTCAGCGAGACAAAGTGATAGATAGGAAGTGGAGTTATTTAGATAGAAACACACTTCACAGACCGTGGGCCATCTCAGAAGGTGAGAGCGGCCAGAAGCACAGATTCTTAACCACTGGGCCACTGGGGAAGTCCTGTGAATTCACTTAACAGCTGCACCTGGGAACTTCATGCACATAAGAGAACAAATCAGACTTAACATTCCTGCTTTCATGGATTTTATATTCTAGGGGGATACAGATAATAAATAATAAGCATATTAAATAAAGTGTTTAATGTTAGAAGATGTTGCATGCTATGAAAAAAGAAAAGAGACCAGGAGTGCCAGCGAGGAGGATACAGTGTTAGACAGGGAGGTCATTCTAGATGTCATTGAGAAAGAGATTTCAAAGACTTGAAGGAAGTGGTGAACTCAGCTCTTTTCTGAGGGAAGAGTGATCAAGGCAGAGGTAACTTCTAGAGGAAAGGTGCAAAGATGGGAAGATGTCTGGCCTGTTCAAGGAGCTGCAAGGAAGCCAGAGTAGCTGGAGGGGAAAGAGCTAAGAAGCAGCTTCAGGGAAGTAAGAAGTATGGGGGAGGCATTGAAACAACAGGGCCTTGTATCACTGTGAAGACCTTGGCTTCCACTTTAAATGAAATTGGGAGTCACTTTCCAGGCATGATCTGACATTCAACAGGATCACTCTGGAAAGACGGCAGCAGCAGTGGAGGCATACTTTTCGGACGTTTCTGAATCTCCCTGTAACAACAGAGAAACTAGAATGAAAACTGAAAACCCTGGGACAACATTTAGCTCAAAATTAGGTGACCAAGTGTCTTCACAAAAAAGAAGTGGACAGAAACACATCAGCAAAAGCCGTAAGACCGGCATGGTATCAGCTTCTCTGTGTCATGGTATCAGACAGGCAAATTTGAGAAGATCATTCCGCAGGCAGGTGACCGTGGGGCCTGAGGTCAGGTCCCGGGGCTGGAGCACACCAGTCCCTCTGAACTTTTGAAACTGCCCATTGCAGGCTCTCTTCCTGGAGGAGAAATTTCTGGGGGTGGATTCGAAATACAACAAAACAGGACAAAAGAAATGCAGAAAGAGAAGCAAAAAGTAATGAAGATGACAAGGATTTGAGAGAACGTGACAAATATTTCAGATTGGCAAAAAGATATAAATTATATTTTATATAATATTTAATATATCAATATACTATTATATAATTAATTTAATATTTAATATATAATTATATATATAATAATTATTATATATTAATTAATGGGAGTCCTGAAGAAGAAAACCAAAGCAAGGAAACAAAAACTAAACACTGTAACTTAAGAAAATTTGCCTAAATTTCAAAAAGAAAAAGAAAAGAAAGAGATTTTAAACTATACATTGGAAGAGCATATAAAGTGCGGGAGGACAAACATGTATTAGTAAAACTTTCATATTGTAAAGAAAGTGAGATAAGCATGTTACTTAGAAAGAAAATTCATTTATCACCAGACTTTGTCACAGCGATGCTTTATGCCAGGATCAAAAGTTACTCAAGGAAAGTAAAGATGAACTGAGGATTTTATTTATTTAAGGTTGGGACTTCTTTAAAAAAAAAATTTATTTGGATGCCTTGGATCTTAGTTGTAGCACATGGGATCTTTACTTGCAGCATCCAGGATCTTTTTTTATTTTTTATTTTTAGTTGCAGCAATGTGAACTCTTAGTTGCGGCATAGAACCCCAGCCCACTGCTTTGGGAGCATGGTTTCTTAACTACTGGATTGCCAGGGAAGTCCTGAACCGAGGATTTTAAATCCAGCAAAATTTACCTTTAAAGTAGAAACGGCCCTGACAAACTTATCAACAAGCAAGAGCTCAAGGAATATTGTTCCATGAGCCCTTCGTAAAGAATGTTGTAAAAAATGTGCTTTGGACAAGCTGAACAACTTAGAAATAATTAGTATAAACACTAATTTTGTGAAAGTCGCTCAGTCATGTCCGACTCTGCGACCGCATGGACTATAGTCCATGGAATTCTCCAGGCCAGAATACTGGGGTGGATAGCCATTCCCTTCTCCAGGGGATCTTCCCAACCCAGGGATCAAACCCAGGTCTCCTGCATTGCAGGTGGATTCTTTACCAGCTGAAGCACCAGGGAAGTCCATAAGGGCTGTTGGTGAACGTTAAATACATGGCTCCTTGTAGAATTACATTAAATGAGAGTTAGCAGTAGGGCATAGCATATGTGCTAACAGCAGTATGCTCTGACAGTGTAAATTTAGTATAACCATTAACAGACAAAGAACAGGAATGGCATAAACAAAAGCAATCTGAAGGGCTAGGGTGGAAAAAATATTCTTACAAAGGAAAATAAGTCCTTTCTACCAGTTCTCAGGAATGCCTCCTGCCCTAGCCAGTCTATTTTCATCTATAAAGGCTCCTGACTGAAAGGAGCTTTGCAGTGAAGTTCAAACAGCCACCCACTCACATTTTTCTAGCCCACAGGCTGTTTCCCTGCCCAACAAACACCATCCCCTGTCGCTGCAGGCCTATCTGTGGCGCTAACAATATCCTGAAGACAAGATGGTTCAGGAGTTCACATTTTTATGAAGTTCCTCTTTTGCCACCTGTGTTCTTTTTGGACTGGCTTAACATTCCCCAGCCCCGGAGAACAGGCTGCAAGGGAATCCAGCCGGACTGACTGGAAGCTCGAGGTCCTTGTTCTTGTTGTTCTCTTGAATCTGTGTCTGTAATCCCCAGGAATCCGGCCGTGGCATGTGCCCTCTCACGGTTTCCTGGGTCCTCAGTGACTTCCTGGCACGGATAGACTCGGGGTCCCCAGGAGTCCCACCTCCCCTGCCCTCCCGCTGCCCTCCGCCTTGCCTTTCTTTCTTTCCGGCCCCTGGAGCTTGAGCTTGATGTGCAAACACACAATCGGTCTCGTTATGTAAGTTTCCTGGTCCCTGAGCTGGGTGACTCAGCACGGGGTGGTGCCTTGCACTTACCCAGCCCGGGGCAGCACGCTAGCAAGCTGTCATGGGACACCCAGCAGCCTTCCTCCCCAGTGTGTCTGCTGAGCCCGTGAAATCCGTGGGGACCACCTGAGGGCTTAGTGCACCGACCCGTGGGGGTGGAATTCTCCATCTCCCTGCCCACGTCTTGCTTCTTCCTCTCTTACCTCTGGCAGAGGGTCATGGGAGCTTTACATTTGGTTCTCCTTTGCCCTGAGGCTGCCACTTTTTGGGTCTCAGCTAAGAGCTGAATGTTTGTGTCCCTCCCAAATTCGTATGGTGAAATCCTAACCTCCCCCACCCTTAGTGGGATGGTGTTAGGAGGTGTGCCTTTGAGAGGTGATTGGTTTGCTTACTTACTGGCTGCACTGGGCCTTCCTTGTGGTGTGTGGGCTCTTCGGGCAGGCGGGCAGGCTTTCTCTAACTGTGGGGCACAGGGGCTTGCCTATTTGTGGCATGCACGCTTGTCTGTGGAACACCGGCTCTGCAGCACGTAGACTCAGTAGCTGCAATGTGCGGGCTTCTCTACTTGCAGCGCATGGGCTTCGTTGCGCCACGGTATGTGGGATCTTGAAATTCCCTAGTAGTTCAGTTGGTAAAGAATCTGCCTGCAGATGTGGGATCTTTGCTCCCGAGCAGGGATGGAACCCATATGCTCTGCACGGGAAGGTGGATTCCAGGGAAAGTCCTGAGAGGTGGTTAGGTTAGATGAGGTATTGAAGGTTGAGAGTCCGCCTCTCTCTGCCGTGTGAGGATGCAGTAAGCAGGGAGCCATCTGAGAACCAGGAAGAGGGTCCTAACCAGGACTCCACCAGGCTGGCACCCTGATCTTGGACTTCTAGCCTCCAGAACGATGAGATTAATTTCTGTTTCACCCACAGAGTGTCTCTGGTATTTTGTTACAGCAGCCCAGCAGCCCAAGCCGTCAGTCCCACGGACCCGAGTGAGCCCTCCTGTCTGGGTTCTACCAAAGCTCAGGCAGGCTGCAAATTAGTGCAGGAGGATACACCCTTGATGTGGCTTGCCGGGACCCAGGCTCACTCTCTCCTCTGTCCCCAGGGCCCAAGCACAAAGCAAATCTACTAAGAACACTGGTCATAGAGAGGACAGACTTTGGCTGGTTCTGTTAGGGGAACCACACCGACTGAAACCGCCCACCCTGGCCAGGCACCACAGCAACCATTTGTATGAGTGTCTTACAACAGGAGGTCCTGGTAAGCAACACGGAACCAATAAGCCACCGCCCACTGGAAGAGTTGGGGAAGGGTCACAAGGAGACACCACATCCGACCACCTCCCAGAATCCCTCTCTCTGGCATCCATCTTGGCTGAACAGGGCGTGCACCACCAGGAAGGACTCTGAGTCAGAATGATTGGCTAAAGGCAACCGGAAACTAATCCCATCAGCATAAAACCATGCTGCAAGCCATGTGGCAGAAAGTTCTCCTGGGTTCCCTTACCCTCCTGCTCTCCACCCGGGTGCCCTTTCCCAATAAAATCTCTTGCTTTGTCAGCACATGTGTCTCCTCAGACAATTCATTTCCGAGTGTTAGACAAGAGCCCAGTTTCGGGCCCTGGAGGGGGTCCCGCTTCCTGCAACAGTTCTGTTCTTGGGTCTGGTTCTCCCTCATTTCCCTCTTCTGCAGGCACATTATTGAGTTTCCTTTCCTTTCCAGGACAGGGACAAGTGCTAGCATCCTGCTGATTGCTGAACTAGGAGCCAGAGACCTCGGATTCTAGTACAGGTCTTGTCACTAATCAGGTACTCACAATTAAGCAGCTTACTTTTTCCCTTTGTGCCCCAGGCATGCATCCGAGCAACACCTGCCTTAGAACTGTTACTCGGTCATTAATAAAAACTCATCGACCCTTCTTTCCACCACACCCTGGGACTTTCATTGTCCTTACACTGCCTTCCAGACACTACCCAGTGACGCCAGCTCCAGGCTCTGATCTAGGAATGCACAGCAAAGCATGTGCGCTGGCTCCTGCAGGGCTGCAATATGGTGCTTAACCAGAGAGCTTCCACGGCTGCCCTCCTAGAGCCTGCATTCCAGAGTGAGGAGGTGACAGAAGAAATAGGTAAATAAGACAATTACTGATTGTGACAACTGCTCTGAGGGAGATTCAGAGGATGAGGAAACAGCCCCTGGGAGGACGTGATATTTATTCCAAAGCCTCCACCTGCAAACTGAGAGGGGACCAGCCCTGCAACCTGGGAAGAGCAATCCAGGCAGATCTCTGAGCTAATAAAAGTAAAAATGCTCTACAGACTATATAGTGCAACGCAGTCATCAAGTTTAATAGGAGTTAAATCATCTTCAGCCTCTGTGGCTTTGCTGTGCATTCCTTGATCAGAGCCTGGAGCTGGCGTCACTGGCCAGTGTCTGGAAGGCAGTGTAAGGACAATGAAAGTCCCAGGGTGTGGTGGGAAGAAGGGTCGATGAGTTCTGCTCTTTCTGAGGATGAGATGATCCAGCCTCTCTAGGCAGAGCCACTTCCTCCTAGTGCTTCGGGTCTTTGTCACCGTGCTTGCAACATGCAGCTGGCATTTATGGAGCACCTGTTGAGAGACAGGGACTCCCCCCTCCTCTGAGCAGGAACTCAGGCCTCGGGAAGGCCCCCTCTCCCAGCCTGTCCACGTGTGGGTCCGTGTTGGCTGCTATCCATTTGTTTGTTATTTTGCTGTCTGGCTAGATCCCTTTGGGGAGCCAGTGGGGTTCCAAGCATGCCTCGACTGTGAACTGAGGCCATTTACCACCCAAAGGGGCCACTCAGGGGCCGGAATGCTTCCACATGTCTTGGACAAATATCCAGGGGCCTGTGGAACGGTCATGCAGTGTTATCTACCTAGGAAACGCCAGCAGCAGAGTTCTCCAGTTGACCGAGTGAGCAGCCTCAGCTCAAAGGACATAGAAGGGCCACTGCTTCATGTCCCCTCACAGCCAGGGACGCTGGACAGAGAGCCACAATGCCTGAGTCCCTGCCTGTTAAGCCTGCAGCCCACTCTGCTATTTTATGTTCCTTCCTTTGGTGCTAACATTCTCTAGCTGTGTGACTTTAGGAAGACGGTAGTTTTCAAACTTCAACAGGCATCAGAATCTCTGAGAGCTTGTGGAAGCACAGCTCCTTGAACCTGCTGAATCAGTAGCTCTCTGAGTTAGGGGTGCAGGAATTTTTGTTTTTAATAGGCATTGCAGAGTGATTCTGACTGCATGTAAACCACAGCTGGGGAAATGTGGCTGTTTAAAGTCATGATTCAGTTCACACCTCCCTTAAAGGACTAATGGTTCCTCAGGGAACCCTGAAGCCAGGCTGCCAGGCAGGGGTCCTGGAGGCACCATGAGAAACAAGGCCTCCTCCAAGGTGGCCCGATGCTTCCCAGAGTGTGGGGCCCAGGGTGTGTGCTTAGTAATGCTGACGGTATGGATGAAGACTTGAGACTTGGAGAGATGGAAAGGGCAGTTGGGGGCGGGCTGTTAATTACATTTGTGCTGCCAGAATGCAAGTTCTAGAAAAGTAGGGTCTTATTCTTAATTATTCCCAGGGCCTGATCCATAAAATGCTAAATGAATTAATGACACCACCCACTTGTCTCTCCCTTGGGAAAGACAGAATGTCTGAAAGCCCAGTGAAATAGACCTACTGTGTCTGACAAAATTCCCTAATTCCTCAAATATCTGATTTAAATGAACTCAAACAGGGTCAACGTTGTGTGATTAAAAAATAAACTCAGGTTAGGACATCAAGGTATTTTTTGATACCCAGTGACAGGCAAACACATCAACTGGGTGTAGCAAAGTGAGTCATGCAATTTCTATTGTAATGAGAAGGGTGGAATAGTTGATTTCCCTTTCTTCCCCTTAAATATCAGGGCCAGTGCAGTTAACCCATCAGGAAAAGTTACTAAATAACAAACTTCATTATAAGCAAAGATAAAGCAAATTAAACTCATACTAGAAAACCATTTTAGACCCACCATGTGGGTAAATATACAGTCTGACAATAGTGAGTGTTGGCCAGGATGCGGCCAACAGTAGAATAAAAACTCTAGTTGGCTGCAAGTGGTCAAGCACTTAGGAGAAAGAATTGGACAACCTCAAGCAAAGTTGCAAATGTGCCTGCGTGTTTCATGACTCAGCATTCCCACTTCTAGGGAGTTACTCAATTCTTTTCTCCCCCCAAATTTCTCTTTATCTCTTTCGTCACTGTGCAATCTAGAAATCACTTTTTAAGTGAGGAGAAAGACAGTTTCTTCCTCTATTTATACGCACTAAAAGAGAAACCTGGAGCCAGGTTTCCTAACTCCAAAATGTTAATAAATAAATAAGTAAAAGGAGTTCACATCTACATTTCACCGAACACTCAGTTTGACGCGGCAGGGACGGTGGACTCACCTCTGCCCTCAGTTGAGTGTCGTACATGCAATCACCCACTCCCCTGAAATCTGTAGGGCATGGGCTGCACCACAATCAGGCTAGACTTCTCTTTGCTCGTGACTGTTCCTGTGAGCTGTCCTTCACGTGCTCAGTTGTGTTGACTCTTTGTGACCCTGTGGTCTGTAGCCTGCCAGGCTGCTCCATCCATGGGATTCTCCAGGCAAGAATACTGGAGTGGGGTGCCATGTGCTCCTCCAAGGGATCTTCCCGATCCAGAGATTGAGCCACGTCCCTTGCATCTCCTGCATTGGCAGGTAGGTCCTTTACCACTAGTCCCACTTGGGAAGCCTGAGCTGTCCTTTAAGATATGCTATGCTTGGGAGGAGTCCTGCCCTGACTATTGGATATGCATTTATAGTTCTGACCATCACTTATGGTCGGAATCTCAATTCTACTTTTATTTCCTGGTGAGAACTCCTTAATCTATACTCAAGTTAGTGTACTTAGTTAAGGTATGTGGGCAGGGGCTTGGTCCGCATCCAAATAGATGCAGAAGAAAATGAACCCTGAAATCTCAATCCATCAGCAACATTGGTTGCTGCATATTATGTGTTCATCAGACATTATGTATGGTATTGAGTGTTTCTTTTTTTACCATTATAAATGTGCAGCCCATGTCTTTTGAAAGGCTGTTGAAAGGTAAATGCACTGCCTGTCACCATTATCCAAGACTTTGATTCCATATAATAAAAAGGGACTTAGCACAGAGCAGTGGTAACTTAACTTTCATGGGAAGATGAGGAAAGAACAGAGGGGAAGTTAACACGTAAAGAGATACTCCATTCTTGCACAGGTTTCCAAGTGCTGTTGATGCTGCTGGACCATATTTTGAGACTGCACACCGCCATCTGGACCCTGTTAAAATGCATCTCTTGACCAGTCATAGGAGGAGCCTGAGAGAGGAGAGTTCATGTCAAGGGAGAGGAGAAGTCAAGACAAGCTGACCACAAAGGTACCATGGAAAAGGTAAGGGGCTCCAGGACCATGGTTGGGTCTCTTTCTACTCAGAGAGCCTGGACTTCAGAGATAAAAGGCTGCTTTTCCAACAAGGAAGCCACGGTGGATAAACCGATCTCTTTCCTTAGCTGCCAGAACAAGCACAGCTAGGTAACAGCTCGTAATCTCCCAAACTAAACATCCATCATACCTGTGACTTGCAGTAGCGATTTGTGTTCTAAATCAGTCTACCTTCAACGTTGAAAATCCCCAAAGATCTAAACCAGAGGTTAAAGGGGGTGGGGGGGAGGGCGGGGCAGCGGGAAGGGGAAATCTCATTTTCCTCCAAAGTCAGCTTTTCCCAAAGTGTATTCTGAAGAATATTTGTTTGATCAAGTCACGCCGTGACAAAAGCATTTCATATTCAAATGAAACAACAGCTTGCTGAAAGTCATATCCTCTTCTCAAGAGATCCACAGGAACGTGTCTGAGAAGTCTTGTGGCCAAGAAATCAACTTTAGATTTTTGTTTTTAATTGAAGTATAATTGCTTTCTGGAGAAAGGAATGGCTACCCACTCCAGTATTCTTGCCTGGAGAATCCCATGGACAGAGGAGAGCCTGGCGGGCTACAGTCGATGGGGTCAAAGAGCCAGACACGACTAAGCAAGTCACACATACTTGCTTTACAATATTGTATTAGTTTCTGCTGTATGACAAAATCAATCAGCTATGTACATACACACATACATCCCCTTCCTCCTGTGCCTTCCTCCCACCCCACCTCCCCATTAATTTAAGATGGTTAAGCTCAGTGTTTGGAAATAGGACCAAAGAACATTTTTGCTTATAACACAAGTGCTGTGGCACATATTTAGAGAAGCGCTGGTTTTGAATACCTTCTTTCTTCAAAGGGAGGAATTTTGTTTTGTTTGTGATGGAAACTTCATGTAGGCATGCAAGAACAAGCTGATAAACCACAGACACACACACAAACACCCTAGGATGCCTCCAGCCTCAATCCCCAGATAGGCAGAAGAGGAAGTATCTGAAATGACACGTTTCGGTTCTCTTCCCCTCCAGATGTGAAGCTGGCCTGAGGTATGACAGTAATTGCTGCCTGGGTGGGACGCAGGGGAGGGGGACTGCTGCTCTCTAGTGAGGCAGTTAGGATGGGTGGAGGAGGAGGAAGCTCTGGGAACAGATGATAGGCAGCCGGGAAAGCGCTGGCCTAGCGGACACCAAGTGGAATTTTCCTCTGGAAATCCTTTTGAACTAAGTGGATTTGACTGCTGCACCCCTGGTTGCCTAGATCCCATGGCTAAGTGATTTTGTCTTCATTTTCCAGTAATGATTAACACTGCTGCAGTCTGGGGACAGTTTATTCAACTGCAGTGATGGAAACAAGGAGAAAGCCCTTCCTCACACCCCTCGGCAAAATCTACTTTCCACTTCTCACTGATGGTGGGAAGAAGAAGGACACTAAAATGTTCCTGTGTTTGGAAGGACTGTCAGAATCAAATACTTCTGAAATCTTAAATACTTCTCAGTGTCTCATGTTCTTTTTAACGAAGCACCCATCTGGGGCTCTTGGATGATGTTTTCATGAGTCATCCCAGTAAAACTCCACAAGGAGATGGTGCTTTTAGATTAGGAAGCATGGACTGCCAAGCCCAGAACTTTTAAGGGCAGGAGCAGGGAAGAATGTGGTCTCTTGTCTCCTATTTTGATGGAGATCTCTGATGCCACCCGGCAAGTTGTCCAGGTCCCACATTTCCCTTTGAATAAACAGTGGGATGTAATAACTAAGTGGGATCACAGGGTCACGGCTTTAGGATGAGATGAAATGGCACTTACACAGTGCCTGCAAGGTAGGGAGCACTGTACTGCCTCCCCCCAGCAACCAACCAACTCTAAAACGCATGGCTCTGTTTTGTGATTTTCAGAAGTTTGTTTACAAAAGCTTTTCTCTTTCCTCCCCACCTCTCTCCTCTCTTTCTTCCTTCCTTGCTTCCTTTCAATGAAAAGAGGAAAGGATAAGAAAATATTGCTCATTTGGGAAAGGTAACAATAGAAAGCCAGCAGAAACTGCATCTGGGTCTGCCTTGCAATGCAGGGGACGTGGGTTCGGTCCCTGGTTAGGGACCTAAGATCCCACAGGCCATGGGGCACCTGAACCTGCGCGCCACAACTAGTGAGACTGCATGCCACAACTAGAGTCTGTGTGCGGCAATGAGTATCTCGAGTGCTGCAGCCAAGGTCAGACACAGCCAAATAAACAATTAAAAGAAAGAAGAACCCGCATCTGGGAGCAAGGGGAGAGCTTCCTCTTCCACGACAGAGTGGAAGCCTAGAATGTCAAAATAAGAAGGGACCTCAGGGATTGTCCTGACTCATCTTCTCAAAGAAGATGGACCCAAAGGTTGATCTCTTGCACAGGACTCTTCATCACGGCACTGCCGCTTTCTCTGCTTCAGGCTGGAAGCAGGGTGGGGCAGAGCTTGTTAGACAATGTCATGAGTTCTGCTGCAGCTCTCTCTGAAGCAGGGGTGGCGTGACACTTTTGGAAGCTCTGAACTAGAGCATCCTCTGGATCGTGCTGAGACTTGGTAGGATGGGCGGATGGAGTGGTTGAGGTAAGGATGAGACGTGTTGTTGTTGCTAATGCTGTTTAGTTGCTCAATCGTGTCCAACTCTCGTGACCCCACAGTCTGTAGCCCAACAGGCTCCTCTGTCCATGGGATTGTCCAGGCAAGAATACTGGAGTGAGTTGCCATTTCCTTCTCTAGGGGATCTTCCCAACCCAGGGATCAAATTCATGTCTCCTGCACTGGCAGGTAGATTCTTTACCACTGAGCCACCAGGGAAGCTAAGGATGAGATAACCAGCCTGCAAAGAAAGGCTCCTTATCCTAAAAACCAGAGATATTGAAAATATGCTTGACACATTTCTAAGCACACAGCCAAAGTAAGTTTGCCAAAATCACAATGTTTAAGGCTTCTATGATGAAGTAAGAGGGACACAGAGCGAGGTGTGGAATACCCCAGGCTCAGGGAAACCCACCAGAACTCTTACATCATCTGAAACCCCTGTGTTACCCCATCTTTCATGAGGTGATGGCTGAGTTTAAACGCTGGACCTCTCAGCCATGCTGTGAAAAGTAGTCTCCTACAAAGGATGACCACTATGTAATTCGAGTTCTGTAGCTAAAACAAACCCTACCGAGCTGACTCCTCCTTCAAGGGGGACTCTTCCTGTTCATGGTTTCATGCCATTCAATGCTATGAAGCCACTGGTACAGAACACGGCAGTGTTTGTTCTAGATACTTTATTCCTTATTCTTGTGACAGACGGCTATTCTGTTATATGAACTTTTTTATGGTTGGCAATATTATCAAGTATCAGTGATTTGTTAACCACATTCCTCAAGTTAATATGCAATGACAGAAATTGTTAATTATACCTGTGACTATGATCATAAAAATCATTTTTAAGGCAGAATATAGAGAGTAAGCGATGAAGAGGCAGGGACGGTAAGAGCAAGGGAAGGGGAAGAGACAGGTGACAGAGGGTGGCAGTGGTGGGGTCTCTAAAATCTTGGCCAGGACCTAATCTAATCATGAATGTTGCTTTCTCTGAATCTGAAGTCATAATGTGATGCATGAACAAGAGTTAAAGAGCATGGGAAAAGTGCATTTCAAAGAGTAGGGGTATTAGTATGAGGTTTACGGCCTCAAAATTAATTCCTATGATGGAACTGACTCACACTGGATACAACACAATTTGACAAGCTCCTCAGTTACAGTCACAAAGAAGGGGGCCATCAGGAAAGGAACCTAGGATTGCTAAGGACATACAGGCCACCAAATGCTAGGGCTGGGAGGACTCTGGAGGTCATCTAGTCCTTTCTCCTGCCTTACAGTTCTCAAGACCATGAGTCAGCTGGTGGAAGGCGGGGAAGAGTGGGGAAACCCCTGTCTCTGATTTTGTCCTAAATATCTCAGAAATGAGAATAATGTCTTGGCCACCAAGATGCTATTAATCTGTTCTAGTATTTAGTTTTAAAGGAACATAGTGCATGGATTAGAGTGACTCATATTATTGAAGGCACATAATGTTGTATCTGGCACCATGTTGAGGATATGCAATGCATCCTACCCCATTCAGTACTCACACCAGCCCTAATAAGGCAGGTACCTTGTTATACAGATCAAGAGGTCAAAACATAGAAAGAGTGAATAACTTACCCTAGATCTAGCAAGTGGCCGAGCTAGAGCCCAGAACCAAGTTTGCCTGATTTTACCCTTCAAACTCTTAACAGTCCTATTCGACTCCCCATTGGCAAGGAAGTCCCACTGCTATGCAATGATTCTCTTTATATGCTGAAAAACTGGTTTTGATTGATGGGTCAAAAGACACTTCCCTTACAAGTAATAAGAAGTTCATTATTAGGGTTGCCAGATTTAGCAAATAAAAATATAAAATGTCTGATTAATTTGAATTTCTGATAGAGAATTTTTTAGTTTAAATATTTTTAGTATAAGTGTGTCCCAAATATTACAATGGAACAGACTTCACACTAAAAGACTATTCTCTGTTTATCTGAAATTCAAATTTACTGGGCATCCTGTGTCTTATCTGCCCTCCGTATCCGTAATGAATGAGACCAAGTTGGTGAGTTTAGTCCTCTGTGGGCCACTTCGTGCTGCTCTCTCCCATGGCTGACCCCTTACTACTGAGAACCTCTTCATCCGAGGCTTCCGTAAAGCCGTTCAGTCCTATAGTCCCTTGGTATCTATGTTTCTGTTGTTGTTTAATTGCTAAGTAGGGTCCGACTCTTTTGTGACCCCCGTGGACTGCAGCCCACCAGGCTCCTCTGTTCATGGGATTCTCCAGGCAAGAATACTGGAGTGGGATGCCATGCCCTCCTCCAGGGGATCTTCCCAACCCAGGGATTGAACCCGTGTCTCCTACATTGGGAGACAGATTCTTTACCACTGAGCCACCAGGGAAGCCCTGTCTATGTACATCATAGACTAATTTATTAATTTTTAAATGTTTTTATTATTAAATAGTTACAGAAGAATATATGTAACCATTCCAGTTAACAGTCACTGATTCAAAGGTTGTAGGCCTGTTCAGTATTGTAAGATACGGCCACTTGTTTTCCAACATGGTGGTATAAAAACTATTCTTCCACACTGGTACACTAGTTCCCTGTGTTTAGTATCCTCACTGCACATGGGATATTGTCAAACTTTTTAACTTTTGCCTTTGTAGTGGGTGTGAAGTGCCCTCTCACTGTGATTTCAATTTCCATTTCCCTGATTTCTAATGAGGTTGAGCATCTTTTCACAAATTCATTGTCTCTTCCTCTTCTTCTTTTCAGAGTTTTGCACTCCAACTATGTGCTGGGGTCTAAAAGTCCATTGTTTTACGGAAGACACTTGGAGACAGTAACTCAGGGGAAGACCAAACAGAGAAGACTCCAGATACGGAGTGCACGTTGGCCCTCTGTGAGCAGAATGAGGAGACTGTGCTTTGCACACAGCACTGCCTAAAGGCCTGGAAACACTGCTGTTGCTCCACCAGCACTTAGCAGCTCCCCACTGGCAGCCCAGTGTTGGAGAAAGTATTTCCAAGCCACACAGACCTGGATTTAAACTCTGTTTCCTAGCTATGTGACAGCAAGTTGCTTTCTTCCTCTGAGTCTCAGTTTTCTTATCTATAAGAACATGCCTTGCAGGGTTACTCCAGGGATAAACAAGACAGGAAGTAGAAAGGACCGCCACGTACTGCCTCAACCCATGATGCCTTCTACCAGGTTTCTTTAAGAACCAACCAGAAGAAAAACATCTCAAAACAACCAATATCCTGTTCCAAAGAATTAGAACAGATTGCCAGGAATTTTGCACTTAAGATCTTACTTGTGGCAAGGGTAAGCCTAGGGTTCTTCTTAGAATCAAGAGATTGAGTGGATTTTGGAGGCAATCTGACCTGATGACTCCTTTCCAGGCATTACTGGGAGTAGATCATTGGAGAGCTGAGTGTTGGCCATCATTCCGAGGCACCTTCAGAGGGAGATTCCACCCAGATGCCCGACTCACTGTCTCACAGTCTCTATAGTTCAGAGTTCTTCCCAATGTCTTACTTAAAATCTCTCCTGCTTCAGCATAAATCACTCTCTCTTCTCAGAGTGAGGGAGCCCTGCCATGAGACAGATGGTTTGAACTACAAAGCAAGTCTGCTAGCTGCTTCACTGGCCTGATTCACAAGTTACTATGATGGAATGGGCTTCTCTGGTGGCTTAGTGGTAAAGAACCCGCCTGCCAATGAGGGAGACACAGGTTCGATCCCTGGGTCAAGAAGATCCTCTGGAGGAGGAAATGGCAACCCACTCCAGTATTCTTGCCTGGGAAATCCCATGGACAGAGTAGCCTGTGGGCTACAGTCCACAGGGTGGCAAAGAGTCAGACATGACTTAGTGACTCTGCACACACCCACATTATGGAATGTTGGGCCTAGGCTGCACCACTCAATTCACATGAGAAAACCAAGGCCCAGAGAGGTCTGTTACCTGGCTACGATACTACAGCTAGTAACGGGCAAGAGCTGGGTTTCAACCCCAGTTTTCGGAGTCACAAATTCAGGATTATTTTGTTCCCCGTCGCCAAGGGCTGTTTTTATTGGGTGTGTGTCCAGAGGTGACCCAGAATCCTTGGGCCATCTGAGGACCAAGTTCAGACAATGTAGTCCAGGAGTCAGGAGATCCCAGTCCCAATCCTGGTCCTCTTCAGGACTGCTCCTCTGGAGAATGTAGTGACAAAAGAGCTTTTGTTTCTGTGATCCTTTGGAGGCTAGAATTCTGCACTGGAAGATATATATATATATATATATATATATACACGCCACACCAAGTCACTCCATTCATGCCCGACTCTTTGCGACCGTATGGACTGTAGCCCACCAGGCTCCTCTGTCCATGAGATTCTCCAAGTAAGACACTGGAGTGGATTGCCATGCCATTCTTCAAGGGATCTTACCAACTCAGGGATCAAACCCTAGTCTCTTACATCTCCTGCACTGGCAGGAGGGTTCTTTACCATTAGAGCTGCCTGGGAAGCACACACACACACACACACACACACACACACACACACTTTTTTAAATGGAGAGATTTATTTTAACTTTCATCCAACTTTTAAAAAGGAGTCCAGGATCTTAAAAAAGGCCAAGTAATGCATTCGTTTATCACTCATTCAGCAAATGTTTTTCAAGCGCCTTCTGTGTATGAGGTACCCTACTAAGCCCAGAGAATACAGTAGAAATACAATAGATGTGAGCCCCACTTCACGGCACCTGCATTCTAGTAAGTGGGGCAAATGATAAATAATAAGCAAATAATAACATGAAATATCATCAGATAGGTTCAGAACTACTGGTCCAGCTAGACTTTGCCTTCCTCTCTGGACTCAAATATGCAGTTTTCCTCTGCTAAGAAAGCCAAACCCCACTGGAAACGGACTCAGTTTAACTTCTCAGTTGCAATTTGAAGGTATGTAGTAAAGTCCCTAAGTCTCCTGACCCTGTGTCTCCACAGGGTCATGTAAACAGGGTTGTTTTGTGCAGTCAGGCCGATTAGATTAACCCTTCATTCCTCTCTGCCCCCCAGGCAGGCAGCATAATTCCAGATCTCTAGAAATGAAAGGCAAGTCTGTTTGGCCAGGATCAGCAATGCACTTTCCCCTTGCAGAATCTCCCTGCTGATTACAACTGCTGCTTGTGCAAGACCAAATGATCTGAAAGCCCCAGAAAGACAAACCACCAAGAAGCATGGGTGAATGTTTAAAATTTGTGGATTCTCATAATAAGGATATTGTTGAGAATTTTTATCTCAGATAAGCTTTCTGTGCAACTGCTGAGTGGGCTTTTCATATGTGCACCTGTACGGTTTAATAGTGCAAGTGAGCTGGACTTCCCTGGCGGTCCAGTGGCTAACACTTTGGGCTTCTGCTGCAGGTGGCATGGGTGCTATCCCTGTCTGGGAAATCCCTCCTGCTGTGCAGTGCAGCTAAAAAGAAAAAAAAAAAAAAAATACATGCAAGTGTATCAATTCCCACCCCACCCCTACCTCCTGCCCCGCCTTCACTTCCAATCCTGGACAAACTCATAGAATAGTTGCTATTTTTGATTTGGTGTTTCCCTAAATTCAGCTTTGGGGGTTGGCATTAGAAAGAAGGAATGACCTGTTGAAAGTGACATAACTCAATGGCAAAGCTGCAGTCTGACTCTAGGACACCTGATTTCTGGGTCCCTGCTCTCCAGGCACTAGATTAGATCCAAAGGCCTTGCTGAGATTACACATGCATGCGCACACAATTATTATCGGAATGCTGTGCGGCTCTGTTGATTAGAACGTTTAGTCCTTACTAATTCTAGGGACAGCGTCACACCACCAACTGAAAGGCCACTTCTGGTTTAAAGAAAAACAGACTCTGTCAATGAAACTGAAGTTCAAATTGTTACAGTTTGAAAACACAAGTAAATGAAAATTTAAAAGAGAGGTTGGGGAACGTCATGGATATCCATCACTTGGAGGGTGAATAAGAAAAGATTAATGTACGATTCAAGTTACCAGGTCAGGGTGGGAAATCCTGCTGGTTGTCCAAAAGGGGTGAGAATTGGTTTGAACTCCATTGATGGCTTCTCTCTTCCTTTACCTTTCTTCCCACCTCCACCCTCTACTCCACGTCTCCCTGCCATCCATTCATATCTTGGATCTGATGGGGAAGTGACAGTCCCTCTTCCTGAGAGTCTCTCTGGGGATGGGCTTCAAGTCATGGTATTACTAGCCTTGGAAATCACCCTCCTTAATCCTCTAGCGAAAGCATGAGAGAGTGTCAGAAAAGAAAATATACCTGAATTAGAGAGAAAGTCAGGCTTATGCCTATTGTTAAGAAGGTGTCATGGAGCAGACTGAAATAATTACGTACCGTGTCCTCCCATCTCTTAAATCCATGCAGCATTGGTTCTTGGACTGGGGTGTGTGTGTGTGTCTGTGTGTGTCTGTGTGTGTGTGTGGTGGGGTGGGGTGGTGGGGGGAGCCTGAAAGGTTTGTGTGTGTGTGGACTATGGGGTGGCAGGGGTGGGGGAGCCTGAAAGATAAACTGAACAGGGACTCTCTTTTTCATTGCTATTGTGACTCGGCCAATTCCAGGATTTAAGGTCAGGCTCATTATCCATTATGCCTCCAATTCATTTTTCCTGGGAAATGCCATCTGTTGGGGGTACTTATTTCTGGGCAGCATAAATACTACTAGTTTGCTTTTGGTGTACTTGCTACTTGGCATGCCTCCTGCTAGTCTTGTCCCAGGTGGCAGGGAACAAGGGTAGGGCTCAGGCATTTGCCATCATCCAGTTCACCCTCTTTTGGTATGTTCTGCCTATTTTCCCAGCTTGCTGTAAACACCCCTCATCCCCTTGACCCCACACATACACAGGAACACCCTCCCTTAGTTTTCAAGTCACAACACGATTTAAATGCTTCTGTGTTTCTCTGAATTCCGTATCAAGTGTACTAAGGCTCAACATTTGCCTGGAGTAAATAAGGAAGTGCTGTTAGGAAATTCTTTCCTTAGGATCTTATTTATGTCTTAAGCAAGACCAGCACCTTTTGTTATTACAGCTGTTCCTCACAGCGGTGCCCACAGGCTTGCCTTTCTGACCCCTTATTTTGAATGCATTGTTGCTTGACGTTCACCCATAGAAGAAATCTCTACCTTTTCTCCAGTTGGTAGGATAAGTTCACATGCCAGTTTAGGCTGGTTCACCTGTTCAGTACTAAGTGTCCTGAATAGGGCTGCCTTCTCAGCACCTCACTGGTCCCAATGCATAGACACACTCCACTCAGGAAGGCAGTCTTGACATGGGAGCTCGGGACTTCCTGGAAGATTTTGGGAGTGATGAGCGCAGTTTGACAGAGAAGCAGGATACATATGCTGGCTTGAAACTCTGGAGACAAGTTCCTGTTCAACACCCAGGGAAGCTGGTTTTCTGGCTAAGGTCTTCTAGAGTTGGGAAATTCTGGGGATGTGGGTTACAGAGGGTGGAGCTAGGGATGTGAAGGGGAAGGAAGTCATGTGCTCAAGACAGTCAAAGAAGACATTCTTGATTTCTCTTTCCTACTCACCGCTCATAACCAGTCTATTAGCAACTCAAGCTGTCCCACCTTCAAGGTTTGTCCTGAAGTCACTTCTCTGTTAATCCTCACTGCCATCACCCTAACTGAGGCTCTGCTCTCACCAAGTCAACCAGATTCCTCCTCCAACTAGTTTTTGTGCAGCTCTCTTGCTAATTTCTCAATTTTTAAAGAATATTTTTTAATTTTTTGACTGCACCAGGTAGCACGTGGGATCTTAGTTCCCTGACCAGAGACTGAATCTGTGCCCCCTGCATTGGAAGCGCAGAGTCTTAACCACTGGAGAGCCTGGGAAGTCCACTCTCGTTAATTTCTAATTAATTCTCTATGTGCATTGCAGGCGGAATTTTTTTACTGACCAAGCCACCATGGAAGCCCATGCAAATGATAGAGAAATCATTTATAAGTGCAAATTAGATCACATTACTTCTCTGCTTAAACCCTTTCTCAGCTAGAATTGCCTCTAGTTCTCCTCCAAGGCCTACTACAAGCCCCAAGAGCTCTGGGGTTGGCTTATGGTCCTCTCCCTCCACTCTCCCAGTGTTCTTTAGCCACGCTGAGAACATGACCGGCCAAGCATTTGATGCCTCAGGGCCTTTGCTCTGTGCTCTCTGCCTGGACTGCTCCTCCCCACTTCTTCCTGGCTGGTCAGTTTTTAAGCTTGCAGGTACCCAGTCAAATGTTTACCTTGAGAGGTGACTTCCTCATCTAAACTAGCAACACTCCCCATCCGACCTCTCAGTGGCGTTGTTTCACTTCTAGCATTTCTCTTTCTCATAATCTAAAATCATCTTCTTCACCTATTTTCTAAAGTTGTATGATGGCCAGAGAGATTTCCATCTAGACCTGTGGTGTCCAGAATAGGAGCTGCCGGACCCATGTGCGCTACTGAGAACTTGAGATGTGGTCAGTCTGAATTGAGATGTGCCTGAAGTATAAAATATATGTCAGATTTTGAAGATTTAGTATGAAAACATCATACTGATAAATTTAGACTGATTACATGTTGAAATGATAGTATTTTGGGTATAGGGTGCATGCGTGCTAAGCCACTTCAGTCGTGCTAAGTCGCTTCAGTCGTGTCTGACTCTGTGTGACCCTGGACTGTAGCCTGTCAGGCTTCTCGGTCCATGGGATTCTTCAGGCAAGAATACTGGAGTGGACTGCTGTGCCCTCCTCCAGGGGATCTTTCCCACCCAGGGACTGAACCTGTGTCTCTTACATCTCCTGAATTGGCAAACAGGTTCTTCACCACTAGTGCCACCTACACTAGGTTAAATAACATGTTATAAAAATAACATTTTATAAACATTAACATCACTATTTTTTTTAATCTTTTTCATGTGGCTACTAAAAAAATTTTCATAGCATTCAATGACTCACATTATATTTCTATTGGCCAGGACTAATTTGGATCACCAAAATACTCCTCCATGTGCATTAAATTCTTGTTTACTGAATGCTGTTTATTTGCTTCTAATCTGTCTTTGAAGTTTACCAAAGAGAAGTCAAATGTTTTTCATTTCCTCCTTCCATCTGTTCCAGATTAGGAGAAAGCCAAAACAAAGCTCAACACCAACACCACCACCATCAGCAGAAGAAATTTCCTGAGCCATGGAGGCCCCCGCAGCAAGCCAAGGAAGGCTAACTGGGATTGGGGAGCAAGAGGGTAACCCAGGATGGTGGCTAGATGGGGTGAGTGGCTTCAGCAGCCAGAGATCTTCCCTTAGGCCTGGGAGGTGACACAAGAAATCCTTCCAGGATCACCTTGATGAAGCAATAAATCAAGGTAACAAGGTGGAAGGTCACTGAAACCTGGTCTCAGCCAGTCCCGGGGCACTCTCTCCTATCATGTAAGCCAAGGGGCTGGCAGAGAAGTCGCCTCATTCATTCAGTTCAGTTCAGTTGCTCAGTCATGTCCAACTCTTTGCAACCTCACAGACTGTAGCACACCAGGCTTTCTTGTCCTTCACCATCTACCAGTATGCTCAGACTCATGTCCATCGAGTTGGTGATGCCATCCAACCATCTCATCCTCTGTCATCCCCTTCTCCTCCTGCCTTCTGTCTTTCCCAGCATTAGATCTTTCCCAGTGAGTAGTTCTTCACATCAGATGGCCGAAGTATTGGAGCTTCAGCTTCAGCATCAGTCCTTCCAATGAATATTCAGGACTGATCTCCTTTAGGATGAACTGGGTTGGCGTCCTTGCAGTCCAAGGGACTCTCAAGAGTCTTCTCCAACACCACAGCTCAAAAGCATCAATTCTTCGGCGCTCAGCTTTCTTTACAGTCCAACTCTCACATCCATACATGACTATTGAAAAAACCATAGCCTTGACTAGATGGACCTGTGTTGCAAAGTAATGTCTGCCTTTTAATACGCTGTCTAGGTTGGCCATAGCTTTTCTTCCAAGAAGCAAGTGTCTTTTAATTTCATGGTTATAGTCACCATCTGCAGTGATTTTGGAGCCCAAGAAAATAAAGTCTGTCACTGTTTCCATTGTTTCCCCATCTATTTGCCATGAAGTGAAGGGACCAGATGCCATGATCTTAGTTTTCTGAATGTTGAGTTTTAAGCCAACTTTTTCACTCTCCTCTTTCACTTTGATCCAGAGGTTCTTTAGTTCTTCACTTTCTGCCATGAGGGTGGTGCCATCTGTGTACCTGAGGTTATTGATATTTCTCCCTGTGATCTTGATTCCAGCTTGTGCTTCATCCAGCCCAGTATTTTGCATGATGTACTCTGCATATAAGTTCATTTGCCCACCTCAAAAATACATCCTTCTGCTTGTATGGTGGCAGGAGTTGCAGAATTTGGAGAGTCACAGTGGCGTGGGGGAAGGGAAATAACTATAGGGATAGCAAAAGCCCTAGTGATTTTTTCCAGCCCTCCTTTCAAGGGCTTCTGGAGACAAAAGGGGATTAAAATTTCAAACTAGGGAGGAGTAAAAACTCTTAGCTAACTGATTGGCTGGGTTTATCTGATTAATCCTGGGGCTCTGTGTCATAATTCAATGCAACAACATTTACTGAAGTACGGAAAGTTAAAAAAGCTTTGAAGTCAGCAGCCAAGGGAAGGGTGGGAGAAGGTGGGAAAGAATGAGATAGGGCCAGGAACTGCCTTGTTCTGGGAAGAAAAAAGCTGAAAAAGGCCCCAGGCAAGGTGGAGTTGGACTAAAACAACTTTGTCTTTACTTTCTTTCAATTCCAGTTATTCATTCACTCCACAAGTAAGTGCCTACTGTGTTAGGCCTTTGCCAGCACTATGATAAGACTTCTGGAGTTTTTGACTATCCTTGAAGAAATCACAAATACTACCTTAAGACCTTTAAGCGGGTAGTAAAACGCTTCATCTGAATGATCAGGTAGGTGGATCCTCCACATCCTCCTTTCATCCCTTCTCCCTGTTGCTGTTGTTCAGTCGCTTCGTTGTGTCCGACTCTTTGCAGCCCCATGGACTGCAGCATGTCAGGCTTCCCTGTCCTACACTATATCCCAGAGTTTGGTCAAACTCAGGTCCAGTGAGTTGGTGATTCTATCTAACTATCTCATCCTCTGCTGCCCTCTTCTCCTTTCACCTTCAACCCTTCCCAGCATCATGGTCTTTTCCAATGAGTCGGCTCTTTGCATCAGGTGGCCAAAGTATTAGAGCTTTAGCTTCAGCATCAATCCTTCCAATGAATATTCAGGGTTGATTTCCTTTAGGATTGACTGGTTTGATTTCCATGCAGTCCAAGGGACTCTCAAGAGTCCTCACCAGCAACACAATTCAAAAGCATCAATTCTTCATGGCTCACCCTTCTTTATGGTCCAACACTCACATCTGTACATGTGAGTACATGTGAGTACTGGAAAAACCAAAGCTTTGACTAGATGAACCCATCAGCAAAGTAATGTCTTTCTTTACTTTTTAATATGCTGTCTAGGTTTTTCCCTTTTCCCTAGTAATCTGCAATCCAAACCACACCATCCCTCTGATATTTGCTGAAGTTGTTTCCACTAAATTTCCCAAAGACTTCCATTTTGCCAAATCCATATCTACTCGCATCGGTGGAGTATTGACATCTCCTGAGATTCTGTCTTTCTTTAGTTTTTCTGGGACACATCTTCTCATTGGTTCTCCTTCTCCATTTCCACTTGCTCATCTTTTAATCTTTTTTACCTAATTTGGTTGACTGAAAAAATATATTCACTTATTTATTTGGCTGCACTGGGTCTTAGTTTAGGCACAGAGGCTCTTCAATCTAAGTCATGGCATGTGGAATCTTTAGTTGTGCCATGTGGAATCTAGCTTCCTGATCAGGGATTGAACCTGGGCCCCTGCATTGAGAGTACAGAGTCTTAGACACTGGACCATCAAGAAAATCCCGTGGCTGACTTCTGAAATGAAAAGGAGTTCTCAAGAGTCCTTGGCTTTCTCCTTTTCCCACTTTATTCATAGTTCTTGGGCATCATTAACCCAAACCACAGCTTCAGCTATCATATAGACATGGATTGGGCTCTCAAAACTGTATCAGGCCCTTATCACTCATCTCACATATAGTCTCATGTCATTACTTCCCTGCTGGCAATGGCACCCCACTCCAGTATTCTTGCTTGGAAAATCCCATGGACGGAGGAGCCTGGTAGGCTGCAGTCCATGGGTTCGCAAAGAGTTGGACACGACTGAGCGACTGCACTTTCACTTTTCACCTTCATGCATTGGAGAAGGAAATGGCAACCCACTCCAGTGTTCTTGCCTGGAGAATCCCAGGGACAGCGGAGCCTGGTGGGCTGCCATCTATGGGGTCGCACAGAGTCGGATACGACTGAAGTGGCTTAGCAGCAGCAGCAGAACTTTACTGGATAAACTTAACCCTTAAGCCAGTTATTCTACTTTTACCCTTATCCCAGGGACTGGCATTACCAAAAAACCATGGACTATCTAGACTTATGCTCCCTGACATATCATTCACTCAGTGGATAAATCTCTTCCTTACTAGATCCTAGATACTGGGCACTTTACCTGAAGGGTACAGAGATAAATAAGACACAACTAAGCACTTGCAGACAGGTAAGCAATCAGAGAAGTATGCTGTAAGACATCATCAGAGAGATAAATGCAAGAATAGAAGCACTTCTAAGATGTAAGACACAGAGAAAGCACAGTAGATGGACTGACTCGGAGGTGGAATATGAGGAAAGGCTTCCTTGAGGAGATGACACACGAGATGGATTTTGAAAGACAGATGGAAATGGAATTCCCAAGACAGACAAGAGAGATATGGTATTTTAGGTATTGAAAATAGTATGTAAAAGGCATGAGTATGTGAAACCTTGGGTTTCCCTGGTGGCTCAGACGGTAAAGAATCTGCCTGCAATGCAGGAGTCCTGGTTTCGATCCCTGGGTTGGGAAGATCCCCTGGAGGAGGGTATGGCAATCCACTCCAGTATTCCTGCCTTGAAAATCCCATGGACAGAGGAGCCTGGCAGGTAGAGTTCACGGGGTCGCACAACTGAAGCAACTCAGCACAGCACACAGCATGTAAAATCAAGCAGTATGTCAAGCAGCGTGATACTGATGGGAGCGTGAAATACAGAGCAAGGGGATATTTGGCAGGAGGTTAACTTGCAGTAGTAGGTAGGGCCCAGATGATAAGGGATCTGAATAATAATAAGAATAGTAAAAGCTACAATTAACAAGGCACACTTTACCTACAAGGCCACTAGTGCTTAATCTGCCCTATGTGATTATTCACACACTACAGCAAGGACGCCAAGAGGCTACATCTCAGATACAGTTCAGGTGAAATTCACGCCCAGGATTCTTTGATTCCAAAGCCTAGGCTCTTGATCATATATTCTTCTGCATATGTATGATGCTAAAATGCCCGTACCTCATGGAGCTTATGATGCAGTGCAGGGTGAAGAAGGCTGGAAATGATGGGTTGAGGCAAGGATGGGAGATGGCTGTTTTCAGGATCAGGAACTAGGACAAAGCTACCTTAGCGACAACTGGTGGGGGGCTGGGTCTTGTTTGCTCTAGGAAATCCATACCTCTGGGCGTACAACTCTGAACAAAGGCAAAAGATTCTTTGTGGTTAGGGTCTTCACTGGTGGTCCAGTGGCTAAGACTCCATCGTCCCAATGCAGAGGACCGAGGTTCGAGCCCTGGTCAGGGGACTAGATCCCACATGATGAAACTAAAGATCAAAGGTCCTGCCTGTCACAACTAAGATCCAAGGAAGCAAAAACAAATAAGTTTAAAACAAAAATCTTCCCTCTATAATAGTTCTTTCCCTTGGCTTCCCATGCCCTCCTAACCTCTGGTCCTGGTAAGGGCTACAATTCTCTAATTCTCAGCAAATCATCTTCAATACCATCCAAATTTAACCTTGTATGTTCCTTAGTTAAAATCCTCTTATGGATTCTCACTGCCTTTGCGGACACACAAACTCACCCCCTTTAGCTCTGTTTCCACTTGTGACTCAGTCATACCACAAGTCTGCTGTCCCATACTTCTGTATCTTCCCAGGTGCTAAAATTGTTCCTGAATGCTTTTCCCTCACCTACCTTCCTAACCCTACACCTATCCTTCAGGATGGTGCATGTATCACTTCTTCTTTGAAGCCTTGCCTGACCTCCCCCAGCTGGTTTAACTGCTCCTCTTTTGTGTACTTTACAATGCATACATTTGTTATTACTGCCTCCTAATTGTGTTAGGCTTCCCTGGTGGCTCAGATGGTAAAGCATCTGTCTGCAATGCTGGAGACCCGGGTTCGATCCCTGGGTTGGGAAGATCCCCTGGAGAAGGCAATGGCAACCCACTCCAGTACTCTTGCCTGGAAAATCCCATGCACAGAGGAGCCTGTAGGCTACAATCCATGGGGTCGCAAAGAGTCAGACACAACTGAGTGACTTACTTTACTTTTACTTTGTGTTAGGTTCAACTCCTAGCCTGGCTTCTTCCTAACCACTTACTTGACCTTATGCAAGTTATTTAATGCTTTGATATCTCAGTTTACTCATCTATAAAAGGGAATGAAAAATGGCATTTCTCATAAATGTGCTCTGAAGATTTAAGAGACAAGTGCTCGGGGCTGGTGCACTGGGAAGACCCAGAGGAATGGGGTGGGGAGGGAGGTTGGAGGGGGGATCAGGATGGGGAATACACGTAAATCCATGGCTGATTCATGTCAATGTATGGCAAAAACCACTACAATACTATAAAGTAATTAGCCTCCAACCAATAAAAATAAATGGAAAAAATAAAATAAAATGTGCAAACTCAGTAAAAAAAAAAAAGATATTTAAAACATGAAAATGTATAATAGCATATGTTAAATGTATTATATATCAGAGTATTTGTTTTATGTTAAATCTGTGATTTGGAGAAGGAAATCGCAACCCACTTGCCTGGAGAATCTCATGGACAGAAGAGCCTGGCAGGCTACAGCCCATGGGGTCGCAAGAGTCGGACACGACTTAGCGACTAAACCACCACCACCAATTATATGATTATATATATCAAAACATATATTAAAATTCTTTGTATAGTGTAAGCACTAAATAAATGTCACTATTATTCTAGCCGTTATTATTGTTCATCCATACTAGACTCTAAGTGACTTGAGGGCAAAGATTTGTTTAATATCTAGTATACCGCTTGGCATCTGGTAGGTGTTCAGTGGATATTTGGGTTTTGTATCTTTCTTCTGTTTTCAGTGTTGCGTCTGTCACTTTAGGTTCTCAATTCAATATAATTTTTTAATTGCGTAAGATGAGAAGAAAAAGGGGGGGAAAGATATTTGCATTTATTTATAGAGATTTCCTAACCCTGGCTATAGTCCAGACCCCAAGGGACTGCAGAGATGTTATTTCTGTAGATAAGAGAACTTTGGCGCCTACCCTAGTCTTTCTCCCCATCCACCTCCCTCCTTGCAGAGATGCCTTCCTGCTTTTACTGACTTCTCTGCCCATTCCTGGCACTCTGAAGATTTTCAAAGACTGTGGTGATAGTGTGGTGGTATGGGGAGAAAGGGAGTTTGTGTGTAGTTTGGGGAAAACAGTACCAGCAAAGATGAGAAATGGTGAGGCTGTACACATTCCTTAAAGGCCTGAAGGCTTGGAGTGCTTTATCTGAACCTGAGCTTCTTCTGAACCTGATCCATAAGGCAGAAGGGCAATCATTCTTTTCCATGTTTTTGTTGAGCATCTTTAAGTCCTAAAAATAAGGAGATCATTCACCAGATAAGGGCTCAGGGCAGGTAGGGAACTGGACCAGATGAAGTAATCTTTGTGATCAAATTTTTAAAACCAATATAATAGTATAAACTATGGCACAAAAAAACTGCTTACATTCTGATGTGATTTTTTATGTAAAAGAGCATGAAAAGATATAAAATAATGAGATTGCATTGAATGAACAGCCTTTATTAAAGACCATAATTACACAAAAGAAAAAAGTACAGTCAAAAATATTTTAATGTTTGTAACATTTCATAATTGTTGTTGTTCAGTTGCTCAGTCATGTCTGACTCTTTGCGACCTCAAGGGCTGCAGCACGCCAAGCTTCCCTGTCCTTCACCATTTCCTGGGATTTGCTCAAATTCTTGTCCATTGAGTTGGTGACGCCATCCAACCATCTCATTCTCTGTTGTCCCCTTCTCTTCCTGCCTTCTGTCTTTCCCAGCATCAGGGTCTTTTCCAATGAGTTGGCTCTTTACATCAGGTGGTCAAAGTATTAGAGCTTCAGCATCAGTCCTTCCAATGAATATTCAGGGTTGATTTCCTGTAGGATTGACTGGTTTGATCTCCTTGCAGTCCAAGGCACTCTCAAGAGTCTTCTCCAGCACCACAGTTCGAAGGCATCAACTCTTCAGTGCTCAGCCTTTTTTATTGTCCAACCCTCACATCCATACATGACTCTGGATATTTCACAATAAAGGTTTAATTCATGTCTTTTGCTCACTTTTGCATTGAGGCATATGTTTTTTTTCTTACTGATTGCCAAGAGTTCTTTAAGAATTTTGGCTATGATTGTAAATATACTTTCTCATTCAGTGACTTGCTTTTCCATTCTTTTAATGACTCCCTTTGATGAACAGAATATTTAAATTTTAAGGGAGTCTGCATTATCATTCTTTTCCTTTAGGGATAGTCTTCTATGTTTCCTGTTTGAGAAGTCTTTGCCTGTCCCAAGGTCATGACAAATTATATGTCTTATTCTAGAAGTTGTATATAAATAAGAGTGTCCATATGGCTACAAGCATGTGAAAAGATGCTTGACATCACTCTTCACCAGGGAAATACAGTTCTTTGCCCTGATGGACACCTAATATTCCAGGAGGAGAGACTGACCTTAAGCAAGCTTTGGGATGGAGATGCTAGGAAAGAAACATACTGTCTAAAGTAGGAAGTCTAACCTAGACTTGGGGATTGCAAAGAGCTTCATGAAGCACCTTCAGACTCTACAGAAGCTGGTGCCTGATACAACTATGGAGCCTGGGCACTCTAGAGCACACTCACCATAAGAGAAGCCAGCTTGCTGCAACTACAGAAAGCCCCCATGCAGCAACAAAGACCCAGTGCAGCCAAAATATGTTTTAAAAATTAAAAATAAATCAAAGAGAGTCAAAATAGAAAAGGGAAAACTGTCTCCTTTTGGTAGGACCTGTGGATAAGAAGTAGAGCTGGAACTAGATAGCAGTTCTCCAGGGACTTAGCCTCTTACTACCCTATATTCTATGCTCTTTTTTGGTCTCAGACTAAAGTGAAAAAGGGGCCTTGGGTTAGAAGTGAAATTTAAGAGAAGAGCTACCCCCCTTTCCTCCTTTCCTGGAACCATGCCATAAGCTAGAGAAAAACGAGGGCTGATTGCTTGCATGGACTCATGGCTGAGTCCTTTACAAGAACCTATGTTTGTAAGGGGTGCCCTCAAAACAAGACTTCTTTAATCCTTTTCATTGATTTTACCTAGATATATTTGTGAGGCAAAAGACAAAATCCCTCAAATAATGGGTTTCCACAAGGCCTACCAGGAATTCTGTGAAAGGATAAATGTCACCTAGGAGAATTATAAAAGTCACTTGGTCTATTTCCAGAACACAGTGCCCAGGATTAGTAAATTGGAAAGCAGAGGGGTTTTCCAGGAGAGACAATTGTTTTTTGAGAGGGAAAAAAAGAGAAGAGTTCCAGAAATATCACTTCTTGAAAGTCCACTGTATGCTCCTTGCCCTCATTTCTCCAGATTCACTGACTCTGAGCCCACAGGAATTTGCCTTCTGTACCTACTACTCTATGGAAACAGCCTCTGTCCAGCTCATCAATGACTACCTTTTTTTTTTTTTTTTGGCAAATCCAGCAGCTTCCTTTTGGATCATCAAAAACCAATGATCTGTCCTAGAAAATACCTCTGCTTTTTAAATTACCAATCCTGGGCTATGGAACAGACAAACTAATTTTCATAACTTTCTGTGGTGACACTTAGTGTTTCACAGAATTCCAAGCGGTTCTTGTGGGAACCCATTATATAAGGATTGTTTGCTCTGTTCATTTTTGTTCTATTGACCTTCCTCTCCTGCACAAGAGAAACTTTCAGAGTTCTCTTCTCCACGGCTTTGGTGATGTTCTGCATTTTAGATGTTCTGCATTTTCCCATGTCTAATTGGCTTCTCTTGCTTTGCATCCCATTAAACACTGAACAATTCTTAAAGAGATGGGAATACCAGACCACCTGACCTGCCTCTTGAGAAATCTGTATGCAGGTCAGGAAGCAACAGTTAGAACTGGACACGGAACAACAGACTGGTTTCAAATAGCGAAAGGAGTATGTCAAGGCTACATATTGTCATTCTTCTTATTTAACTTATATGCAGAGTACATCACGAGAAATGCTGGGCTGAATGAAGCACAAACTGGAATCAAGACTGCCGGGAGAACTATCAATACCTCAGATATGCAGATGACACCACCCTTATGGCAGAAAGTGAAGAAGAACTAAAGAGCCTCTGGATCAAAGTGAAAGAGGAGAGAAAAAGTTGGCTGAAAACTCAACATTCAGAAAACTAAGGTCATGGCATCTGGTCCCATGGCAAATAGATGGGGAAACAGTGGGAGACTTTATTTTTTGGGCTCCAAAATCACTGCAGATGGTGACTGCAGCCATGAAATTAAAAGACGCTTGCTCCCTGGAAGAAAAGTTATGACCATCCTAGACAGCATATTAAAAAGCAGAAACATTACTTTGCCAAGAAAGGTCCATCTAGTCAAGGCTATGGCTTTTCCAGTAGTCATGTATGGATGTGAGAGTTGGACTATAAAGAAAGCTGGTATCGAAGAATTGATGCTTTTGAACTGTGGTGTTGTAGAAGACTCTTGAAAGTCCCTTGGACTGCAAGGAAATCCAACCAATTCATCCTAATGGATTCAGGAAATCAGTCCTGAATATTCACTGGAAGGACTGATGCTGAAGCTGAAACTCCAACATTTTGGCCACCTGATGTGAAGAACTGACTCATTTGAAAAGACCCAGGTGTTGGGAAAGATTGAAGGTGGGTGGAGAAAGGGACGACAGAGGATGAGATGGTTGGATGGCATCACTGACTTAATGGACGTGGGTTTGAGTAGGCTCTGGGAGATGGTGCTGGGCAGGGAGGCCTGGCGTGCTGTAGTCCATGGGGTTGCAAAGATTCGGACACGACTGAATAACTGAACCGAACTGAACTGAAACACTAGTACTCTCCAGGGTTCTAACTGTAATTTTTTCTTTCCCTTTCATATTTGCTGAATAATGTCCTCTACTCCCACACATCATAGACTGATGATTTTTTTCCTTTGGCCACATTGAAAAGCATGTGGGATCTAGTTCCCTAAATCAGGGATCAAATCCACAACCCCTGCATTGAAAGTGTGGAGTCTTAACCACTGGACCGCCAGGGAAGTCCCATTGACTGATGATTCTTAAACACCTATTTCTAAGCCCCTACATCTTCCTGACTCTCAGCTTACAGTATCAGTGATTGACTACTGGATTTCTTTACCTGGATGACCTAAAACTGTGCTGTCTTCTACAAGTTAATCATGCCCAAGGATCACCTTCAGCCCAAGCAGAACTGCTACTTCTCCAGCATTTTCTGCTTCAGTTAATGGCACTAGTATCTATCTAGGTACCACTCCAGAACCCCTGGATTCATTCTTTAACTTTGTTCTCTCCTTCACCTAAGAACTCAACATGTCATGAAGTCCTTTTACCTCTATATCCAAGATCTCTCTTCCTGACACACTTCTCTATCACCCAGGACTTGCTTTTAACCCAAGATTTACTCTATGCCAGCGCATCCCTCATGTTGCTATCAATAATCACTTTTAATGTACAAATCTATGATCTTGTGCCCCTCTTTTAAGTCTATGAAGTCTCTGAAGGCTACCCATCTAGAATAAAAATGTTACTCCCTGATTAGGGTACATAGGCTCACCCACACACTTGTGCCAGCTTATTTCCCCTGGGCCACCCCCTCTGCTTGAACAAGCCCTGGGTACCCTATCTCTGCTTTTGCCCTTACTGATCTCCTGTACTTTCACGACTTCACCCTCTCTTACATCTAACAAAGTCTTCTCCACTCCTCTAAGCTGTCACCTCCCTATGACTTATCCTCATGCTCCCTGTAAATATCCCAATAAACTAAGTCATTTTCTTTGCTCCCTCAGTACATGCCTCAATTATAGCAGCTTTTGCATTGTTTTCAAACTATTTGCCTTATTGTTTCTCTCTTCCTCTCTCAGGGAACTTTCTTTATTCACACTCTAATCCCCAAAGTGCCTGGCATATAGCAAGCACTCAATAATGTATACGTTTTAAGGCTTTTTCTCTCTTATTTTTGGTTTCTGACCTCTTTCCAGTAAACTGATTAAAGGTATAGACAAAGCCCAACTCATATTTTCCCAGCTGAGCTAGTGCTCATGGACACAGCAGGCCTGAGAAATAGTAATAAGAGTGAAAGATCAAGGGCTGGGTGAACAAAGGACACATTCAATCTTTTCAGTAGGGGTGACTGGGACTGCACCACCCCCAAGTGCTTGCTTAGAATATAACAGTAATGCTCTATTGCCAAGTCCTGTCTTATATTTTCAATGTGTAGGCCAGCTGGTGTCAACAACAACATGGTGAATGAGCCAAACAGTGTGCGTGGACTCTGCTGGTGGGCATGTTTGTGGTGACAAAGGGGAAAGTATTATCTCTGGTAATAGGTGGGAAGCATGGCTGGAACTGGGCTACTGATCCTCTAATTTCAGGGTTGACCAGATTTTTTGCAAAGGGTCAGAGAGTATTATAGTCTCCGTGGGTCCTTTGCAAAAGCAGCTTTAGAAGCTACAGAGCAAATGACTATGGTTGTGTTCCAGAAGGGGCTTTGTGTTCCAGAAAAAGCTTTACTCATGGGCACTGTAATGTGAGTTTCATATACTTTTCACCTGTTGTAAAATATTATTCTTCTTTTGATTTTTTCCCAATCATTAAAAAACAAACAAACAAACAAAACACTATCCAGTAGTTAAGAATTCGCCATCCAATGCAGGGGACGAGGGTTCAATCCCTGACTGGGGAACTAAGATCCTACCTGCCATGGGCAACTAAGATCCTAACTAAGCCATGGGCTAAGTATTGAAACCCACGCACTCTAGACACCTGCTCTGCAACAAGAGAAGCCACTGCGTGGAAACAAGAAGCTCCTGTGTCTCAACTAGAGATGCCTGTGTGTTGCAAAGAAGACCCAACACAGTCAAAATTAAAAAATGAAAAAAAGGAAAAACATTCTTAGCTCTCAGGTCAAACAAAAGTAGGTGTCAGGTAGGATGTGGCCCACAGGCCACAGTTTGCTACCCTTTTTCTGGTGCCGAGTCTATTACTAACTACCCAGAATAGCTTTACTGGGGGCAAAGCCATATGGAGAGTGCTGACCAGATGACAGGACCATAGCAGTCTTACCGAGTGCTGGGTTCTGTGCTTCAGTGTAGCACATATGCTCTCATTTATTTCTTACAACAACCCTGTGAGGGAGGAACTAGGATCATCCCTGCTTTACAGATGCTCAAACTGGTCACCCGGCTCGCCATGGTCAGAATTGGGCTTTTCAAGGTCTGTCTGGTTCTGTGGTGGATGTCCTGACCACTGCGTCAGACTGCCTCCTGTAGCGATCTCTCAGTGTCATGGAAATCATAAGTGATGGCTTATGTTTTTCAAGAACACAGCTTTTTTTAAATATATATACAAAAAAGAAGTCAGGTTTCCAAAAGAAAAAACTGGGGGCAATGAGCCCTGAAGAACAGATGTGGGCATATCTGGCTGTGGGAAGATTGGCTCCAAGTCCCCCAAGACTTGAGTGATTTTTCTGAACTCATTATCCAGTTCTTCCCCCAAAAGTCTGGAGGAATGCGGAAGTCATTTCACTCTCCAGAGGGACCCTCTCATCCTTGCCTCCCATGAGCCCCTACTAACCCCCCTAAAACACACACATACACACACACACACACACACACATGCACACGCGTATCTCAGGTGTGCATGTTAAACTACTGTCAACCAATCTATTTGGCATTGGGATGTAAAGAACAGATGTCAACCTACGGCCGCTGCTTCCAGTGGGCCTTGGCAGGTGAGTGCAAAGGAGGGCATCGCCCAGCAGTGCCGGCTCTTTCCTGCCGTCTGCTTCCATCGTTTCTCTTTCTTGGACACCCACCCACTGGGATGCCAACGTGGAGGGCGGCTCAAGGGTGGGCCACAGTGACAGCGTGATGGGGCGGGGGTGGTGTGGAGCTGGGTGCCCTCGGCTGCCCTCCCCACACTTCTGGAAAGTCCACTCGCAGCTTCTCTCCTCTGCACGCAGCCCCACCCGCCACTTCCTCCCTGACCTCACAAGCTACTTCCCTCTGCAAGCACTGGGTGTGACTGGCACCCCCCACAGCAGGAACTGCAGGCCCTGGAGAGACAAGGTCACAGGGTCAGGTGGGGACGGAATTAAGTTGGGGGTGGGGGGGGGAGCTAGAGCTTGGGTAATGGAGATAAGAGAAGCACGAAAGGGGATTTAAGAGCGGTGACAGTGAGTGGAGGGCGTTGGAGCCAGAGGAGGAGGTGGGGTGTCCTGCAGCTAAGATGAACCTTGCTCCTGCCTCTGGTTTTCTTCCAGGCCTTCTCTTCCCAACCACCCAGAGAAATCCTCAGAAACCTGCTCCTGAACAGGGAGCAGGGAACAATTCTTTGTTAGAAATCCCCTTCTTGGTTCCTTTGTATCATTCCCCTCCTACATCTGATCTCCTCCCTTTTCCATTTTGCTAATGAATCTTTTTGGAGCAAGCTGGGGGTGGGAGGAGAAGGGGGTGTGGGTGGGGGGCTGGGTGCGCTGGGGGTTAGGGCACAGCTATGGAGCACTGGGTGGCCTCTTGGCCTACCTCTGAACTCGGTTCCCACAGACCTGTGCGCTGAACTACCCCTTTCGTGTGGTTTTTCAATCACCCTCTGCCCTCAGATAAGGGTGCCTTTGCTGGATGCTGTGCTGGACAATAGGAAGGTGGGCTGAGCCGTGAGGTAGGAAATCTGAAGTCTTTGGACTCAGATTACTCAGCTTTCAGTGAGGCTTTGTGATGAACCTGCATCAAGGCAAGGCGATCTACATTTCAAAAGCAAATTTTAAAATGTATTCATCCCATCCCCCATTACAGAGTCATATTTGTTCATGGTAAAAAACAAAACAAAACAAAAAAACTCGGACAGCACAGAAACCTACAGAAAAAAAAGGAAGCAAAATCACCCATAATTCACAACCCTGGGAAAACTTCCAGCATTGGATCTTTTTCTGTCTACTCCTTGCTCAGTGCTTGTCTCTGTCTCTATCTCTACCTATAACATATAATATCGACCACTTGAAAGCCTGCTTTTTTTCCTATTGGCATTCTTTTTTGAGTACTTCTCCACTTAAAATTCTTCTCAAGCAATGACTGACATGTAATGAATACATACTTGTCTTCCAATACTAGACAATGTTCATAAGTAGGAAATCATTTTGAATTATTTTTGAGGACATTACCATCCCCACTCAATACCACACACACACACACACACACACACACACACACACATACACACCACACACACACACACATCTGTCTGAGAGTTTATCAGGAAATCAGGAGGACCAAATACTCCTCACTATGGGGGCAGGCTCTCCAAATGGGATCTGTGGGCCTGGGGTGGGGTGGAAGTTAGGGGTGGAGGGGATGGGGAGGTGGGGGTGGAAGGTAAGCATGCAATGCAGGGGGATTGTTTACAGATGCGAATGCCTTAGCTTGAAAGCTCCACCCCTTGAGAACATCTGGGCTGGAGTGTGCTGGTACCAGGGCTCAAAACTATGTGGGTGTATGTTGTGAGGCTCAGGCAAGAAAAGTGACATGAACTCTGCCAAAATAAAACCAGATCAGACAAGGGAGTTTTATCTGTCTTCCTGGGAGTGTTGACATTCTCCACATTGTGGTTTATTTTCCTGCTTCTGTGGCCTGCCTTTAATCTGGAGATTGCGGCCAGCACAGCCCAAAGTCTACTGGCACAGCCTATGCGTCCAATCCCCTACTGTATGCTGCTGCTGCTGCTAAGTCGTGTCCGACTCTGTGCGACCCCATAGATGGCAGCCTACCAGGCTCCCCCGTCCCTGGGATTCTCCAGGCAAGAACACTGGAGTGGGTTGCCATTTCCTTCTCCAATGCATGAAAGTGAAAAGTGAAAGTGAAGTCGCTCAGTCGTGTCCAACTCTTCGCAACCCCATGAACTGCAGCCTACCAGGCTCCTCTGTCCATGGGATTTTCCAGGCAAGAGTACTAGAGTGGAGTGCCACTGCCTTCTCCGCCCCTAGTGCATAGTTCTCGGTAATAATTTGGATTTGGGGGGGAGTGAGCGTAGAGTAGGAGAATGGGGGTATAAGTAGGAATTATGGCCAATGGTAGCTATGAACCTATCTGCAGGAAACCTGACACAATCAGCCAGCGAGAGTTCCCAAGGAAGGGTTCTGAGGGCCAAGTTTCTCAGCATGGAGGGTCCGCAGCTGCTCTAGGGTCAGTGTGGAGGGTCAGCAGGATTCGACACTACTAACAGCTGAAAAGAAGTGAGAGGAAAAACGAGAGTAAAGGTGAAGGAATAGCAACAGGGCTTGATCACCAAGAAGCCAACGATCATGCTTGGGCATCCAAAAAACAAGGGAACCCAATATTTAATGTGTCATAAGGAATATTCATGTATTGCCTGGAGGGAAGCTGGACAAGTGGAAGGTGATTAAGGCCTTAATACTCTCCAGTTATTAGGGCCTCAACGGGTCCTAATGGACAGAAAGGAGATGGGAAAGGAGGAGAAAGAGAAAGTCGGAGGATAAAAGAAGAGAAAGTAAGAATGGTTTCCATCTACGAAAATGTATAAAGTGTCAGCCATAGTGCAGACTTTCTGCTAGAAACTAGGAACATGTAATGAAAAGTTTCAAGCTGTAAAACTTTTGAATAGCACACCACAGAAAATGTGTTCCTAAACCTCTGCCGAGTGATTGCTTCCAAAGACCTTTGATGTTTGGTTTACCCAGGTGGGTTATATGGAGTCAGAGGTTCTGTACAGATTTCTGGGCTGCAGATACCATGCTGGTCATATTGCCTGGGTTGGCTCCCTAGTCAGTATCCCTTTATGGCACCTGCACTTCAGGAGGAAACCCAATTTCCATCCTTAGGTGGAATATGTTCTAGAACCTTGGGGAAGGGCTGCAACTCTGTAAGGAAGATCAAACAAATGTCATATGTCTTCATTTAAATGGGGTCTGATATATTCACCATTTATTCATTCATTTGTTCATTTTTCAAACCTAAAGGTTACAACTTATTCCTAAAGGTGAAGTTAAAAAGAATATATAGAGCCATTTCTTTTCCATAGTACTTTTAAAACACTGAGAAAACTGTCATGACAGCCTCTCCCTGTGGCATTAACTATCTTGGAAACAAGTTGGACCTTACAGCAGATTCAAAAGGGAGGTACGACCATCCTTTAATTGCTGAACACTGGGGACTGTAGAGCCTCAAAGTGAAGGCCCTCAAGGTTGAGAGTTGGGGACAGGCTGGGAAATCTGCTTCGAACTTCTTTTTCTTAAAAAAAAAAAAAAATATTATTTTTTATTTGGCCACACCAGGTCTTAGTTGTGGCACACAAGATCTTTAGTTGCAGCATTTGGGATCTAGTTCCCTGACCAGGGATCAAACCCTGGCTCTCTGCATTAGAAGCTTGGAGTCTTAGCAACTGGACCACAAGGGAAGTCCCCGCTTGGAGCTTCTGATTCTCGGCTCCATTGTACCCAATGGCTCATTATCCAGGCAGAATCACTGAAGGTACAGGTGATGCCACTGAATCCATGCTCTGAACCAACAATTGCCTTTACCATCAAAGACTCTTAGGATACCAGGCTGCTTTCATGCAAGGCCCAAGTTGATACAGAGATGAAGAGGATGCATTCCATGCCGTTGGGTTAGAGCCTAGGAGAAGAAGAAGGAAAGTAAACAACTGATTGGAATTTAAAGCAGAATAAAGTGAGTTACAAACTGTGGAAGAGGCAGTGGGTTGTGGGGGCTCAGATGTAAAGGCATTTAATTTTATTGTCATTCCTGATTACAGAAAACTTCACAGAGACAATATTCATTTCAGGTGGACCTTCAGGATAAGCAAGATTTGACAAGCAGAAAAGATGGGAGGAACATTTTCCAGGTCAAGGGAGTTACAAGGAAATATGCAAGCCTCCAATGGGTCCCAGGAAAAGCAACTCTGGGAAGGTAGCTTGCAGGGAGGGTGAAATGCATGGAGCTATGAAATGAAAAATCACGGGCAAAGCACCCAAGACCCACAGGAAGAATATCAGCAACCTTCCCTTGGATGTTCAGGGGGGACGCAGGGCAGGACCACTGGAAGAGTATGGTATTCTAAGTCAGGCACACCATAGTTTGCTCTCAACTGTAGCTATTTTAATCCTGACTGACACTAAACAAATTATCTCAAAACTCTGATCATTTTCCTAATGTATAAATTGAAGATGACATTCTTTCCTCTCAGACTGACGGGAAGTTTAAATATGTTCAGAAAGTGTCAAACAGGTGCAGATGATAGACCCTCAGTAAACGTATCCCCTTCGTTTATTTCCTCAGGTGGAATAAATTAGGAAGCATAAGCTGTGCATCAAAAAGCTATAACGTTATTCATTTTACAGATTATCGACCACCCACTATGTGTTAGGTCCTGTGCTGGGTGATGCAGGGTATCTGAGATGCAAGCTCTCAAAGGGAGAATAATACAGCTAGGGGAGATGACACAGAAAGAGCCAAAGGTTAGGGGCTTCCTTGGCTGCCCAGTGGTTAAGAATGCGCCTACCAACACAGGGGACACAGATTCGATCCCTGGTCCAGGAAGTGGTGGGGCAACTAAGCCTTGGGCCATAACTACTGAAGCCCCATGCTCTAGAGCCCATGCTCTGAAACAAGAGAAGCCATCCCAATGAGAAGCCCATGCACTGCACCTAGAGAGTAGACCCCACTCACAGCAGCTAGAGAAAGCCCATGTACAGCAACAAAGATACACAGCAGCCGCCCCCGTCCCCCCCCCCCCCAAAGTCAAAGGTTAGGTAATAGTCTGAGTTAACTAATTCAGAGTCATCCTAAGCTGTCCAGATAGCTGCACAAGCATCCAGATAGTGAACACTGAGAGAGAAATATAGGAGCACAAAGGGCAGGGTGAGCTCACTGAGGCCTGGGGGGCTGAGCGGCTGCAGCGATGCCAAGGAACAGAAGAAATGTGAGCCAGACCTCAAACACAGTATTTGGAGAAACAGAGGAAAAGAAGGCTTGTGCTAAGGGGTGAAAAACCACCCGTGGTGCAGTCTAGCTGGACGGTAAAAGAGGGGTCCTGGGAGGTAAGGCTGACAGGCAGGTGGAGGCCAGATTGTAAAGCTCTGGAGGTCAGGCTAGGGACTTCAATATCCATTACAGACAATGTCTTTTCACTGTGTGCTTGGGGCCACACTATCTGATCTGCCCGCCAGGTGCATACTGATGTGTCTCCAGCCACACTTTGAATTTTTTATGCCACTTATTCTCTAGGATTTATATATTGCTTTGTCTTATTTTCTCTGTTGGATACATGTGTCGCACTGTGCCCTAAGCAAGACTGTCAGTCTCACAGGACAGGTCACATAAGGATGTCCTAACTTGGCATGACTCAGTACAGCTTAAGCTGAGTCTAAGGGGATACCCATGGAGAAGCTGAGGTCATGCTGTTGTGACGGTCTGGAGGAAATGCCAGTCACTGCACAGGCATCATAATCAGCACATTTGTTGTCTCTTCAACATTGATCTTAATGTTCTTGCTCCTGCCTTGATGGTTTGGTCCTCCAGTTTGAGCAGTGTTTCCGTGGACCATATCTGATGTACTTCCCATCCATTAATAAAGAATCCTCAAATACAAGGGGACACTTTCCTGATAAAGGGTCTTAGGCCTTCCAGGTTCTTTTGTGTTTTTGCCTGGCTGAGCTCCTTGACTTTCCTAGAAAAAACCAACCAATCATTTAAAAAGAGAATGGCCAAGTGTCCCTAGCTCTCTTACCCTCTAGAAACCCTTGTCCTTTGATATTCCCAGCTGCCCTCGTCTCAGCTTATTCCCGAGGAGGAGATCAACCAGGAACCTCGGGAATCAGATAACCCAGGGCGGAAAGCAGAACTACAGAGCAAACATGGACTGCCCTGCTGTTTGCTCTGGTTTAAAGAGTTACTGGGGATAGTATACTAACCTTTTATTGTGCAGGAGCTTTACTTTCCTGGTAAATAGCTGTTTTTTTAATAGCAATTTCTTCATGTGACCAGTTGAACCAAGTCTTAAAATAGAACTGACTCAGGTATCTGTGGATCAGCCAAGATGGCATCAGTGACACTACGGTCACTGGTCCCGTTCTCCTGCCAGAACAATGGCCAACCAGGAGTGCATGGGTCCCTCACCTACGCAGGGCACAGCTGTTCCTTCATCTCACCGCCTCTTGAAGCCATAGCCTTCCGTAGCCCTGATCATCACCAAGTGGTAGAGTCCTCAGATGAGTGCTTGCCGCCCCAGACACTGCTAGAGACCCTTACCATGATGCATGCTCATGAATTTCTCTGGAGTAGATGACTTTGGTTCTACAGACACTTCTTAAACTTGGTTTTCCATGAAACAAGGGCAGCTAAACTGGGGTGTGGGTGGATATGGGATCGGAAAGAGGCCATTCTAGTTGTTCCTGTAAAGGAGCAAGGACAAAATCTCCCCTTCCCAACTGGAGCCTGTTCATGCCATTGGGAGGTCGGGGTGGGCAGGGGTGGGGGCGGGTCTGCAGTTGGTTGGTTGAGTGGGTCAGAGCCTAGCACCCAAGGCCCAACAAATAGTGACTAACCTCAGCCCACTTGTTCTTTCTTCCTTTCCTTACACGTATTTTCACTGGAGAAGAACTAGCTCTTTATGAACACCACCGAGTCACATACACAGGTACCCTGTGCCAGTTCTCTCCTCTGGTCTATGCTTTCTATGTTTGCACTGTATTTTCCCCCTATCAAGTCCTTCCCTCTCCACTGTATCTGTTCAAATCTTTCCCATCCTTTAAGATCCTACACAAACCTACTCAATGTGATCCATGAGCTTTATTTTGGACCCTTGAAAATGACCATATCTAAACTAACATTATGGCCTTGGGATGCATTTCTCTTCCATTTAGTGGCTGATCAAGGGAGTATGGGGACTTCCCTGACAGCTCAGTTGGTAAAGAATCTGCCTGCAATGCAGGAGACCCCAGTTCAATTCCTGGGTCGGGAAGATCTGCTGGAGAAGGGATAGGCTCCCCACTCCAGTATTCTTTGGCTTCCCTGGTGGCTCTAAAAAAACCTACCTGCAATGTGGGAGACCTGGGTACCATCCCTGGGTTGGGAAATCCCCTGGAGGAGGAAATAGCAACCCACTCCAGTACTCTTGCCTGTAAAATCCCAAGGACAGAGGAGCCTGGTAGGTTGCAGCCCATGGGGTCCCAAAGAGTCAGACACGACTGAGCAACTTCACTCACTCACAAGGAAGTCTGAGTCTATCCTCTTTGGTGTTAGTTAGAAGAAGTCAAATTAGTAAGCATTAAATTAAATGAGCGTCTGCTCAGTACATTTCTCTCTGCTGGATCCTGGTAATGGGACCTGAGGGTTTTGCTTCTGGAGAAGAGAGCCAAGAAGCCTAGTTGCTTTCTCAGCCCAAATGGGAAGTGACCATGAGAGCTAAGAGCAGTAGCCACAGGCTGTTCAGAGCAAGAAAAAAACAGGGAAGGAGTTCTAAGGGGTCAGAAGCAGCAATGAAGGACTTCAGCTTCCAAGAGCACAAACTGGTTGGTTCTCAAACTGGATGGCCTGAGGTGACTCAGATGACCAATTAATTATGCAGGTCACACAGCAATCAACAGAACCAGATGAGATCTCCAAGTGAGGGGAGTCAGCCCCAAACTCTATCTGGGGAGCAGTCAAACCTTCAGCAGTCATGGAACCAAGTCAGCAGAAGTTCCTGAGAAGAGCTAAATTTATCCAGGTTGCTGGAGGTGCTTGCGGGCATGAACTTCAGGGAAAGAAACACAAATGAGGAACTACTTATATGCCAGGAAGAGAGACCAGAAAAGATGGTACCCATGGCTGGTGAATCACAGCAGCAAAAGAGGGAAATCTCATCAATGCTGACCAGTAGCAGCTGCTTAGCTGTGTGAATTACAGTGCGTGTGGGGTGGGGATGGGAGAGATTCTCTTTAATTGAGACACTTGAGCCATCCTGGGAATTTAAAGATGATGGAAAATGAGGAATCTTATCAAGCTTCCACTACCGCTAATGATAGAAAAGCAATGTTTTTTCAAAGAACAGAGTGAACAGCTGAGAATTACCAAAGCATGTTGGTTCACATCCAATGACTGACGCATGCAATGCTCAGGATGCAATAGGTTAGTGACATGATGGTAACATCCCACCACATGAAAAAATCCTGAGATTGTTGTCTATCTGGAAAATGTGTCTAAATTGCAAGGAGTTGGAGGGAAGCCAAGATTATTAAGTGTTATCTTGCCCAATCCAGGGTAGCTTTCAAGGGGAAATAAACAGAAGGAGGTAGGAGGTAAAGGATCACTGGTTGAGTACCCGCTGGTTCAGTTCGGTTCAGTTCAGTCTTTCTGTAAATACTATCTCACTTGATCCTTTGAGGTAAGCGCCATTCCCATTTTCAGATGAAAAAACCAAGACCCATGGAGTTTACATAAATCTCACAAGGTCACACTGATCAGTTATTAAAGTCTGGGTTAAAACTTAGGCTGCAAAGCTCCAAAACCTGGGCTCTTTCTCCTCCACTGCAGTGTTTTCCAGCTCTCTCAATTCCCTTTGGGTATGAAGGCCCAGCCAGGGAGAGCCTCCAGGGAGGGCCTATGTAATTAGGACATGGGAGAGGAGACCTGGAACTTCTTCCTCATAAAATCTCCTAGATGTTGGCCTAATCAAAAACTAACAATCAATACCCTTTCTAGGCCAGCTCAACACTCTCCTACTTAGAATCCCTATTTTTTTCTAAAACAACATTTCTCTGAGAAATACACTTAACTAGGTGAAAGGTGCATGTCCAGGCCTTCTCCCCTTTGCTTTCAGCATATGATAACCTTTCTGGTCATGTCCGGTCTCCTTGGTCCTTGTCCTCATCACAGAGCAAGCATGTGTTTACCCAACCTTTATACCACATGGCTCTGAGCACTACATGCTCTGATCTGGACCAGGCCCATCTGGCCGAGGGGTGATGGCCTTCCCCTGACCCTTCCAGGAAACACCTGTCCTCCCCAGGTTTCCCCGGGGCCCATGCTAGTGGCAACAGTGCTAGGATGGGGGCAGCGTGGGCTGAAGCTTACTCCTCCATAGGAAGTCCAGAACTGACTCCACTAACTTCTCCAGGATGAATCTGGAGAAGTTTGAATGTCTTTGTTCACTCTTAAATCCTCCCACTTCCTTCCTTCTATCACTCCAAGCCTTGGCTACACATACTTATGATACTAACACTCAGGAGAATACTTATTAACACTCAGGACAAAAACAAGCAACGAGTTAAGGCATGTAAGACACGTAAGAACCTACATTTGGAGACAGGTGTGGGCTCCAGGCACTCCTTGCTCACTCCTTTACTCTTTCTGTCCTCAGGCTGGTCATTCCTTAGGATCCCGTCTTGGGCATCTTCTCTCTTCAATATACTCATTCTCCCCAGGCAATCTCATTCTTCAGTGTGACAGTGAATGCCACCTAACTTGTCGATGACTCTGAAATCTCGCACCTCAAGCCCCAGCATCCCCCTCTCCACTAGCCACCTCTATCTGGAAACCACTCAGGACACAGCGGGTGCTCCATAAGTCATTGTTGAATGAATGGACCGCTTAAACCCTAAAAGCTGGCAGTTCAGGCAGAGAGTTAAGCTTCTGATTTGTTGGGTTTTTATAGCTCTCCTTTTATTGTTGTTGCTCTGTGAGGCAGTTTGGAGTGGCAGAAAGATCACAAGTTTTAGAATTACAATCGTATTCGGATCCCCGACCTTGCTCTACAATCTGTATCTATTTATCTATCTGATGGCTACAAGTCAAACTCTGAGGTAGGCAGTATGGAGTCTCATCCAGGGTTCTGGATCTTGTTCTCAAACAAGTAAGCTGGGTAGCTTTGGACAATCTCTGCCTCTCTGAGTCTCCAGGGATAGCTGAGTTGGATGATTTCGAAGTTCCTTTCTAACACGTAACTTTTCAGCGTGAAGCATTCTAACACCTCGGGTAGAGCGTTTTTTCTGACTGGCAACCTGACAGTTTTTACTCGAAAAGGATGCTATAAATTTCAGCAACTTGGCATATTTCATTCTGTTTTTCTCTACCTTTGCCTGGATATCTCAGAAAGAGGCTGAGAACTAGTTGTTGGCTTCAATACTGTTCAACATTCAGTCTTCTGTCATAGTAACTGTACACGGAGCAGGCTTAAAGATGAAGGTAAAAATATCTCTTCCCACACAGACAGCTATTTTTGTCTAACTCATACACTTTCCTTCTTCTCAAAATAAGGACTGGCAGAAGCAGCTGTTGCCTGAGCACGCTGGGCAAGTGTTTGCACAGGGGACTGTACATGAAGCTGTAACTCCAGGCTGGTAACTGTTTGATAAGATACCAGATGCACAACTGATGCGTCTAAGTGAGTCATTATCTTTCCAAGCACTCATCTTGGTTGGTGCAGTTATTCTAAAGCTGTCTTGGGGCTGCTATTTATTTCTGATAGTAATTTAAAATTTAATCAAAGCAACAGAAGCAGACCCTGAGTTGAACAAGTCAAACGTGCTAGATACTTATCAACTCAGCAATCCAGTGGCCTCCTGACTACCTCCCCCACAACCGGCTCCCTAGAGGCAATTGCATTCAAGTCTTTCAGCTATTTCTTATGATATGTACTTCTTAATTTTAAAATAATATGATCATTCTGCTGTCACTTGATTAATGATTTATTTTTAAAATTTTGCTGTAAACGAGGTATTAGATCTCTCATACCCTCTTTTCTTTCTCTAGTGCGTTCAATTCTTACAACAGAGAATTAAAAACAATATGCAGGATTTAGGTTATTATCATCACTGAAAGATTGACATGCCAAGCCTAAGGACTATGATTTTAACCTTTTGCTTTTCCAGGTAACTCATTATAAGCTTACTTCCTCCTCCTCCTCCTCTTCCTCTTTCCTCCTTCTTCACTTCCTCTTCCTCTCCTCCTTCTTCAATTATATTTATATCTATGGCTAGCCTTGCCTACACCATTCAACATTCACTGTACACAAATTTCCACGTGGTCAAACCAGGTGTCAGTGGAGGATGGAGATAATTCCGCATTCGTCTTGAAGCCCGCCATGTGTCTAACTTCATTTTCTTCTGTAGCTCTTCCTCCAGGAGTCTTTGTCCTCCAGCTCCTCTTTGGGCTTGCTTTCCAGGCTCACTGCAAAATTGACCACAAGGGAATGCCCTTCATAGTCATTCCAAAAATTCCCTTCATCTTTCTCTTCTGTTGCATCTCCTGTTTCCTGGATCCCATACCCTTCTTGGTTTACACCCTCCTTGTGGTGGGGCACATTCACCAAGAATTCCTGAGAAAGCATACATAGGCAGTGCTTTGAAATCATGCTCATATGAAAATGTCTATTCTATGCTCACATTTAATAAAGACCTTTAGTTGGGAATAGTTGAAAATAATTTTCCTTCAAATTTTTTTTTTGGTCTACTAGCTTAGTCTAGTGCTGATGTTGAGAAGTTTATTGCTATTCTTATTTCCCATTTCTTTGCTTGTAACTTTTTTACATAGAAGCTTTTGTTTATTCCTCCATTTCTTGTACTACATCTTTGATAATTTCTTATCTATTATTTTTCCTTTTTTTTCTTTCTGTAACTATAATTTTTCAGAAAAATAACTACCTGGATTGATTCCCTAACTTAAAAAAACATCTTCTAATCCATCACTGTACACTTTTTGCACTTTTTCTCTTACCTTTTGGAAGCTGGTTTTCTTTTTTCTTTTCTTTTTTTTTATGAGTTTACTGTATCTTTAGTTCTCAAACACTTTTTCTTATTTTCATGATATCTTTTGCTGTTGTTTTTGCATCTTAATCTTGTTTCATGGACATAAACTTTCCCTCACCTCTCTGAAGGCACTGATTATATACTCATGGTAATTTTCTGCTTTCTGCACTGCCTCTGCTTCTCCAAGTTGCTTCATTACTGTTGCTATCTTCCTCTTTCATGTCAGAGGGCTTCCTTAAGCATCTGATTGTCTGCTCTTATTTAAGAGTGAGGTTTGTCAACTGGTAGGCAAGTGACAAGCAGGCTTTTTCACACAGCTGGTCATATTCAGAACGCAGAAAATTCAGTGCAAAGGCCAGGTCCTTGAAACAAGAGTCACTGAAGTAGCATGGTATAAGTTCAGTGATTTTCCCTTTTATTTAGGGTGACTTTTCTTTCTTTCATTCTTAAACTTTAGAAATCATCAAAGGGATTAATAAGTGATTATCCTTTTGAGGTCGTTTCAAATGCTGTCCAAAACTTGAAACTGGATGCAAGGTTGGAACTGCAGCTCACTGAACCTGAAGAGCACCCTCTCTGGGGGTGGGCACAAACAGTGGAAAAGATTAAAAGAAAGATGATTTGGATGTTATGATTACCCAGGGAACTGAAATTGAAGCAACTGTGCCAAGCAAGAGTGGACTATACAGATATAAAATCCTAATGTTACATGACCTTTCTGTTTGACTTTCAAGTGAGCAGCATACTGCAATATCACTATATGATCATTGCTGTTGACCAGGAAGCTATCTACAAGAGGACAGTCAAATGAGAAAGGAGAAATTACAGATACCACTGTCTTCAATTAAAATTTCTTCTTCCTCCTCTGAAAATAAGTTTTCATATTCTAAAGGAAAACTGCCAGATCTGTGCTCCCTCAATTCCAGCTATGGCATGCCATGCACATGCATCGAGTCCATCCTGGAACCCAAGGGAAATGCTTTGCTCTCGTTCATCTAACCAATCATTTATTCATCCAACCATCTATTTTTATCCTACATACTTGTCAAGACCAAATCTGAGATGCTTTGCTTAATTATTTAATTCTACTTATTCCTTCCTTTCCTGAACACTGGTAACATAGCTATTGGCCTCACAAATTCTAGCATGTAGTGATTCATGCATGACATGGGTTGTCCTCAGGGGCAGTCACAAACACAAATGACTCCCAAGGGCTAGGCAGATCATGTAAATGAAGTCTTCTCCATGAGTCAGCTAATAAAGAGTTCTAAGCAAGGGAGGGAACTAGAGAATGGGTGTTCTCAGTAATGGGCAGTCACACCTTTACTCCAGTCAACCACTGCCTGGCAGTAATGCAGGTTAAGGGTCATATATCTTCTAGTTTTTTGAGAGAAGCCAGATATCCAGCTTTGGATGTGATCTTTTAAAATGACAATTTTACAAAAACACTATGTAGGACAAACAGAACAGGTGCTTCACACTATAGGTTTGTAGCCTCTGACATAAGTTTTCCCTCTCCAAAAAGCAATGAGCTTCTTGAGCTCATTGTTTCCGAATCCCCCACAGCAGCTCATGAACTAACATGAGTAATAAACGCTTGACAAATGACCATCCAACTTTGCAGAATACCACATTCAAGCCAAGGAAAATCATTGCCTCAGCTGATGCTCCGTAGCCTATAGGTGATGAAAAGTCTTCCCCTAAAATTCATTTATGTATTAAAGCTTCCCACTCTGCCCCCGAATCTGGTGGGTCTTGATGTATTTGTCTGGTAGGTATAAATATGGTTTTAATGTGTTCTCTGCCATCTTTTCATAAAATTCCCTCTCAACCTCAACCTTCCATTTTTCTGTAGCTACCACTAATAGGGTAAACTCGCTACCTCTTTTCTATCATTTCATTCGCTTCTCTCACACATCCTTCCACATATACCATTCCTTAGGAATCACCCTCAATAATAAGGCCAACAGTGACCTCTTTTTATTTTTATTGGAGTTTAATTGCTTTACAATGTTGTGTTACTTTCTGATGTACAACAAAGTGAATCAGCTATATGTCTACATACAGCCTTTCCCTCTTGGACCTCCCTTCCACCGCCCCCCAGCCATCCCACCCCCCTAGGTCATCACAGAGCACTGAACTGAGCTCCCTGTGCTATACAGCAGGTCCCCACTAGCTATCTATTTTACAATGGTAGTGTGTATATGTCAATCCTAATTTCCCACCATCCCCTCCGCCATGTCCACAGGTCTGTTCTCTATGTCTGCATTGCTATTCCTATCCTGCTAATAGATTCATCAGGACCATTTTGCTAGATTCCACATATATGTGTTAATATACGATATTTGTTCTTCTCTTTCTGACGTACTTCACTCTGCATGACAGACTCTAGGTCCATCCACAGCTCTACAAATGACCCAATTTCGTTTTCCTTTTTCCTTTTCAATTTCCTTTTTATGGCTGACTAATATCCCATTGTATGTATGTATCGCACATAATGATACAGCTGAGAAAGCCCAGAGATAAATCCACACACCTATGGTCACTAATTTATGACAAAGAAGGAAAGAATATACATGGAGAAAAGATAATCTCTTCAATAAGCAGTGCTGGGATAACTGGATAGCTACACATAAAAGAATGAAATTAGAATACTATCTGACACTATACACAAAATCAAACTTTAAATGGGTTAAAGACCTAAATGTAAGACCACACACTATAAAACTCAGAGACGAAAATATTCGAAAAACACTCTGACATAAATTATAACAAGATCTTTTTTGACCCACCTCCCAGAGTAATGAAAATAAACAAATGGGACCTAATTAAACAGGGACCTCTTTGATGTTGCGTGCAGTGATGGTAATTAGTGCTTTTATCCTCCTATCTGACGTGCATCAGGCTACAGCACTTGATGCTATAGATCATTTCCTACTTTTTGAATCTCTTTTGGTCCATAGCCTTTTGAGGCTCTACTGCTTCCTTAATTTTCTTTCACCTTCCTAGATATTCCTCATCACACTCCTTTTCTTGTGCAATTCCTAAAAATGCCAGTTTCTTGCAGGTTTTATTCCAGGCCCTCTTCTCTCTCCCTCCACACATTCACCCTGAATGACCTTACCCTCTCCCATGACTCTGCCCCAACCTCTGCCCCAAGAGTACTGATGACCCCAGCTCTACCATCTCCGCTCCAGACCCATCTAATCAGCTGCCTTCTGGCAGTGTTTGTCTCCATTGATACTTCACACTCACAAGTCCAAGGCTGAGCTCATCAGCCCCACTCTGCCCCTGCTTCTTCTCTTCCTGCCTCACTGTTCTTTGTGAGAGGCGTGCCATCCACCTAGTGGCCCAAACATGAATTTCGCAACTCTCTCCCATGTTGGCTTGTCCAACAAGCATGAAAAGGTGCACGCTTGAAATGCCAAGAAAACAGGATGCCAAAGAATTATTTGGAAAGTGTTCAGTGCTTTTAAAAAAGTGTCGAGTAAGCCATTCTAGAATAAAACAAACTTTCTGAAATTCCTTACACTTATTTTAAAAACATTTTTAAATTCATTTTTATTGAAGTATAGTTGCTTTTCTGGTGGCTCAGTGGTAAAGAATCCACCGAGGAGGATTCTCCAATGCAGGAGACAGATGTGGGTTCTATCCCTGGGTCAGGAAGCTCCCCTGGAAAAGGAATGGCAACCCACTCCAGTATTCTTGCCTGGAGAATCCCATTGACAAAGGAGCCTGGTGGGCTACAGTCCATGGGTCACAAAGAATTGGACATGACTTGGCCACTAAATAACAACAGAACAGTTGCTTTACAATTCTGTATTAGCTTCTGCTATATGACAAAGTGAATCAGCTAGATGTATACATATATCCCCTTCTTTTCTGAATTTCCTTTCCATTTAGGTCACCACAGAGCACTGAATAGGGTTCCCTGAGCTATATCAGTTCTCATTAGTCATTTATTTTATGTTGCTGTTGTTAAGTCACGTCGGACTCCCATGGACCACAGCCTCCCAATCTCCTCCATTCATGAGATTTCTTAGGTAAGAATACTAGAGTGGGTTGCCATTTCCTTCTCCGGGGAATCTTCCTGACCTAGGGATCAAACCCATGTCTCCTGCACTGGCAGTTGGATTCTTTACCACTGAGCCACCTGGGAAACCCAACTACTTTATACACAGTATCAACAGTGTATATATGTCAATCCCAATCTCCCAACTTATCCCAACGCTCCTTTCCCTCTTTCTTGTTGTTTAGTCGCTAAGTTGTGTTCAACTCTTTGGTACCCTATGGACTACAGCCTGCCAGGCTCTGTGCATGGGATTTCCCAGGCAAGAACACTGGAGTGGGTTGTCATTCCTTCTCCATCCCACTTCCTTACACCTACTTTATTTTGAATGATGTATACAGGAGGCAGGATGGGCATAACTTTTTCAGGGCTGAGAACCAGTACATTCTCACTATAACCATAGTCATCCTCAGCCATCCCCTCTCCTCAGCCATCCCTTCTCCATATCCAATTGGTTCCTAAGCCCTGTTGATTTTGCCTCATTGATAACAGCTGAGCCAACTCTAATGGACTTTTTGCTGTCTACTACCCAGATTCTTATAGCAGCCTCTTAACTAGCTCTTCCTTTCTATTCTTTCTTCACGGAGGAAATATCTGCTTCCTGTACATCACTCTCTTGTGTCAAAAATCTGTTCATTGCCATTTAGTAACTTCAAGGAAGTTCCAACTACTTAGCCTGGTCTTCATGGCCCTGCACACCTTTTTGCCCCACACTTGGCCTCCTCAATTCCATGCCCTGCTTCATCTCTAGCCTTGGCCCTCAATTGTTCATGCTTACTCCACCCCTGCACCCCACCATGCCCCTGAACCTGAGGAAATGGTCTGCAGAAGAAAGAAAAAAAAAAAAAAGAAAGAAATCAGAATTTAAACCTCTAGTGTCCAGAAAAGAAATGGCCCAGGTCCCTCCACCTCTTAAAAGTTTCTAAAGGAGAAATGAGCAGACACAGAGATAGACCTCAGCTAGGAAATCATTTCCTTGGGATTGTCTTTTGGGCACAGCTTTTGCTCATCAAACGCAGGTAGATGGGTTACTGGGGCTACATGCAGAAAAGGGTCATTGTCTTCTTTCTCTCAATGCCCGGCTCAGTGTGAGTATCTTCACGTCACCAGCCACGAGCCAGCCTCTCAGCTGATTGAACTCGTGTCTGCTGTAAACAGGGCCGGGCAGAACGCTCCGTGCACCTCCGGCCGGGGCTCAGCCTTGGCTGGGGAGGATGGCATTACTCACTTGGAGCCCCATCCTCGCCTCGCCCCAGCACTGTGTGCCCATTTTCACCAGGGAACTAAAATGGGGATGGAGGGGGAGGTAGGAGAACAGAGAGGAGCGGGGCTGTTTGTTCTCTTCTTGGTGCTAACAATACAACATCTGTTCCCCAGCCTGGCAGCTGGACCAAAGTGAAATGATGTGAGCATTTGTTGGCCTCTGGATCAGGGGGTGGAGTGGGAGAAGGCAGGAGGGAGGGTTGCACTGAGGGCTGAAGCCTCCCTGAACAATAACAACGGCAACACTAATGAGAACATCTTCAATACAACTTGGCAGGCAGGTCGGTGGAACACAGAGAGCCGAGTAACTTGTTCTGGCTGATCCACATAGTGTAACTAATGCACCTAAGAGCGATCTGTGTGCCTTTTAAAAAGAATCACCCAATTAAAAGGATAGTGTTTAGCTGGTAAATATCTGTTTTGGCTTGTGCACTCTGATAGAAAACGTCTTTGTTAGTATCTACGAGTGAGGCTGAAGGAGGTGAGGCTAAAAAAGGTGAGGCTGAGAGAGGTGGAAAGTGAAGAAGGAGAATGAGAGTTGGAGGGAGAGAAGCAAGGGGAAAGGAAGGACCCACAGCCCCCAGGCTTCTCCCCTCCCTTCCTCCTGTTCCTTCTAGTTCTCTGATGCTGAATGCTGCTCAGGCAGTGGGCCATGTCTCTCTTCTCTCCACACTCACCCTTAAGAGTTTTCATCCAGTCTAGTGACTATGGTCTTTGTACAAAGTGAAAGTCACTCAGTCATGCTTGCCTCTTTGCGACCCCATGGACTGTAGCCTGCCAGGCTCCTCTGTCCATGGGATTCTCCAGTCAAGAATACTGGAGTGGGTAGCCATTCCCTTCTCCAGAGGATCTTCCCAACCCAGGGATCAAACCCAGGTCTCCGACATTGCAGGCAGATCACTTATCATCTAAAAACTGACCCATTCCCAATTTATACCGCTGACACCGACATGCTTTCCAGCCTCATATAGCTGACTGCCTGCTTGTCACCTCCAATTGGATATCTAAGGCAGAGGTCCCCAATCTTTTTGGCACCGGGGATCAGTTTCCTGGAAGACAGTTTTTCCACGGGGGCTGGAGGATGATCTATGGGATGATTCAAGTGCCCCTATGAGAACCTAATGCCACCCCTGATCTGACAGGATGCAGAACTTGGGCAGTAATGTGAGTGATGGGGAGCGGTTGTAAATACAGATGAAACGTATCTCACTTGCCTGCCGCTCACCTCCAGCTGTGTGGTCGGTTCCTAACAGGCCACAGGTTTGTGGCCTGGGTATGGGGGACCCCTGACCTAAGGTGTATCCAGCCAAGCATCCCCCAGTGAGATTCTGACAGCCTCCATCTCCCAAACTTTCTCTCCCACAGTCTGTCTTCCTCTCTCAGTGAATGGCAACTTCACCCTTCCTTGACATTCCTCTTCCTCTCACATCCCACAACAAAACTATTAGAAAAACCTGTTAACTTTACCTTCAAAATGGAACCCAGAACCCAATCACTTCTCCCCATTTCAACCACTGTCCCTATGCTCCAAGCCATCATTAGCTCTCATTCAGATCATGACAACAGTCTCCTGACTGCTCCTCTTCTGCTTATGAGTTCCCTTCCCAGTTCATCCAATCTATTATCAGTGCAGCAGTCAGAGCGCTCCTAGAAAACTGTAGCTCAGATCGGGTCACTCTTCCTCTCAAATTCCACCAGATCCTCTTTGCGCTGGTAGAAGCCAAAGTTCCTACAAGAGCCTGCAAACTTCTCTGTGACTTCTCAGGCTGTTAACTCTGCCTGAAACACACCAGGCACACTTCCAGGACTCTTCCTGAACTGCTCGTCTCTCTGATTTTTGGTTATCTTACTCCCTCATTTTTAGGCCTCTATCTCAGCATCTCCTAATCTCCTTTCTTAGTTAATTTTTCTCTATAACACTTGTCTCATCTAACGAGTTATATCTCTACTTATTTATTTTGCCTGTTTCCAATGATGATGCAAATGGCACGCGACTATAAGACAGCTACCACCCAGAACCACAAGCAGTCCCCATTCTAGGTGTAACAAGGGTTTTGGTTTTGTTGAAAAGAAGAATAACGTTCTGTATTTAGTTTCTGGTTCATGATGATGTTCAACATTTTTGTTTTTTACTTTTTTTTCTGTGCGGGGGGTCAGAATTAGAAAAATTCATCAGCAGACTGAACAGGCACACAACAGTGAGAATGCATAATTAACGCCTTCATCATGATCAGGATATGAAAATCATCATCTGTAAGATTCTTTTCATTGAGTTTTATCATCATACTTTTTGTAGCCTTTTATTACTTCTTTCCTCTTAAATTTATGTTTCAACTTCACTTCAATCTATAAGCTAATATTAAGAGGTATCAATGTTAATCTTTCAGTATTAAATCCATCTTCTTTTCCATCCATAGGTCAGGAGAAATAGGAAAAGTGCTGTATTCCCATCTTTGCTAGTCAAGGCAAATATAAAACTTCTTGGTTCCATGTGAAAGGCTGACAGACTTCTGAGTTATAGATCTTATGTCTTAAAAGCTCTTTTGACAGTGGCAGGAAGAAATACTTGAAAGTGGTGGTAATTAAGTGGAGAGTCCTTAAAATTAGTGACAGTTTCAAATCAAATGAAATTAACAGTTAAAAGACTCAGGTAGGAGACCGTTTTGATGTTCCAGATTTATTCTGCTTCCGTTGTTTTAAAAAATCAGAAATCTTAGCATGGCTAAAATGGCTTCTCTAAGTGTTCTTTAAAAATACTTCTGGCATTTTGTGAAGAGAAAGTGTAAGTTTATTGCAGCTAAGGGATGTCAAAGATTCATCTAAATTTGATTGCCAAATGACAGTCTGTCAAGTATCTGAAGACAGGTGTTATGTCTCATGGAGGTCTGCAGTTTTCTTGGGTAGATATACTAGCCTCCTTCAACTATTTCTTATACGACGGGGCTGCCTTATTCTGGGTATTTCTGTCTAGCTGTCACTCAGCATGGTTGTCAATCTGGAAGTGTGATACCCAGACCTGGATTTACCACTTCAGACGTGGACTGACCTGAATATAAGAGACTGGTATTTCTACAGTCCCTCTGCAGAGTTTTTTTTTTACTTCTTTTCATCCTAACTTCATCAACATTAATTTGTCAACCACATCATAGTACTGATTCACAATACCTTGTAGTCAACTCAAACCTCTAAAGTATCTGTTATTATTTCTTTCTCTTGAACAAGAGTAACTTTTTAAACTTTTTATTTTGAAATAATGATTGATTTCAGGAAACTGCAAAAATAATACAAAGAGATCTCAAGTACCACTCTTCCAGTGTCTCCCAATGGTACTTCTTACTTAACTATAATATAATATCAAAACCAAGAAATGAAATTTGTGCAATGCATGGGCATAGTTCTTTGCCATTCTAACTATTTTTTTGACTTAAAAAATCGAAGTTTGTTAAATAACAAACCCTGTAACTACATGAGCTTCTTCAGATGCCATCCTCTTTCTTCTATATTGGAATAACTTATATTGTTAGAGTTGGATTTTTTTAGAGCTTCTCATTCACTTCCCTCTTTAACACTGCTTAACACCGCCTCTGACAAAAAAACAAACAACCAAAGAACAAAACAATAACAACTAAAAAACCCAAAAAACCAACCCTCATCTCTCAGCATCCTATATCAACAAAATGGTACCACCTTTCACTCAATTAGTCAAACTAAAATTCTTGAGAGACATTGTTGCTCCCCCCTTCGCTTATACCCTAAATCCAATTCATTAGCAAATCCTATCAATTTTATGTTAAGCATTTATTTTCTTTTTTCCCTCACTGTAGCCACATTGGTCTAAGCCACCATCACTCTGGCCTCCACTCTGGCCTCCTAACTGACCTCTCAGTCCAATGCCTGCACCCTGGAGTCTACTTTCCACAGAAAGCACAGAGAGATCCCTTAAAGAACTAATCTGAGTCACTAGCACTACTCTGCTCAACACTTCCGTGCAAATTTGTAAAATTTTTCACATTTATAAAAATGATTTTTGGGGGGCAGAAAATGGCAGCAAACTCTTATCTGAATCTATTGAGGATGACATTATGGTCTTTGGTTGCAGCAAGTGAGACTGCAGTCAGAGAGAAAGGAGAACTGGATGAGGTACAGATAAAACTACCCCTGCTGAGCTCCCCTTGTTCCTTGCTCTGAGCTGACCTGATACTAATTTAGAGTCCGTGGAGATGGGGCTTCTCTAGTGGTCCAGTAGTTAAGAATCCACCTGCCAATTTAGGTGACATGGGTTCAATCCCTGCTCCGGGAAGATTCGACATGCTGCAGGGCAACTTAGCCTGTGTGACATGACTACTGAACCTATGCTCTAGAGCCCATGAGTCACAACTACTGAGCCCACAGACCACAAATACTAATGCCTAGAGCCTGTGCTCTGCAACAAGAGAAGCCCCTGCAATGGGAAGCCCATGCACCACAATTAGAGAGTAGCTCCTACTTATCATAGCTAGAGAAAGCCCGTGTGTATCAATGAAGAGCCAGTGCAGTCAAGTATAAAATGAAATAAAAAAATAAATCTTAAAAAAAGGAAAGAGTCTGCAGAGACACCTTGCAGTGACTGTTGTAAGCATGCTGCTCAGAAAACACCCGTTACGCTGCTCTGTGTCCCTTTCATGAGGACCCTTCAGAAAAAGCTTTCCCTAGTTTTAGTATCAGCCTTCGTTCAATTATTCAGCCAATATTCACCAAAGCTCCTCTCAACTGCTAGTCTCTCTCTCAAGGGGTACAGGCTAGGTCTTGCGCTCATGACCTTCTGTAATGGGAGAGACACACAATAACCATGTTTTCAAATAAATGAGTTAAATGTTTTCATGTGGTGATTAGGTGCTATGAGAAAAAACAAGCAGAGTAAAGCAATCTCACCATAGGCTTGTAGGGAAGAGGAACTGCTTTTGAGTAGGCAGTCAGAAACCACTTCTACCACACAATTGCACTCACCTCACATGCTAGCAAAGTAATGCTCAAAATTCTCCAAGCCAATCTTCAACAGTATATGTATTGTGAACTTCCAGATGTTCAGGCTGGATTTAGAAAAGGCAGAGGAACCAGAGATCAAATTGCCAACATCTGTTGGATCATCAAAAAGTAAGAGAGTTCCAGAAAAATATCTACTTCTGCTTTATTGACTATGCAAAACCTTTGACAGTGTGTATCACAACAAACTGTGGAAAATTCTTAAAGAGCTGGGAATACCAGACCATCTGACCTGGCTCCTGAGAAATCTGTATGCAGGTCAAGAAGCAACAGTTAGAACTGGACATGGAACAACAGTCTGGTTCCAAATTGGGAAAGGAGTACATCAAGGCTGTATATTGTCACCCTGCTTATTTAACTTATATACAGAGTACATCATGTGAATTGACAGGCTGGATGAAGCACAAGCTGGAATCAAGATTGCTGAGAGAAATATCAATAACCTCAGATATGCAGATGACAACACCCTTATGGCAGAAAGTAAACAACTACAGAGCCTCTTGATGAAAGTGAAAGAGGAGAGCAAAAAGTTGGCTTAAAACTCAATATTCAGAAAACTAAGATCATGGTGTCTGGTCCAGAACTTTGTGGCAAATAGATGGGAAAACAATGGAAACAGTGACAGACTTTATTTTGGGGGGCTCCAAAATCACTGCAGATGGTGACTGCAGCCATGAAATTAAAAGATGCTTGCTCCTTGGAAGAAAAGCTATGACCAACCTAGACAGCATATTAAAAAGCAGAGACATTACTTTACCAACAAAGGTTCGTCTAGTCAAAGCTATGGTTTTTCCAGTAGTCATGTATGGATGTGAGAGTTGGATATAAAGAAAGCTGAGTGCCGGAGAATTGATGGTTTTGAAATATGGTGTTGGAGAAGACTCTTGAGAGTCCGTCCCTTGGACTGCAAGGAGATCCAACCAATCCATTCTAAAGGAAATCAGTCCTGAATATTCATTGGAAGGACTGATGCTGAACCTGAAACTCCAATACTTTGGCTACAAGATTCAAAGAACTGGCTCATTGGAAAAGACCCTGATACTGGGAAAGATTGAAGGTGGGAAGAGAAGGGGAGGACGACAGAGGATGAGATGTTTGGATGGCAGCACCAATGAGATGGACATGAGTTTCAGTAGGCTCCAGGAATTGGTGATGGACAGGGAAGCATTGTATGCTGCAGTCCATGGAGTCGCAAAGAGTCGGACATGAGTGAGTGACTGAAATGAAGAGGTATAATATGGGTCCAGATGAAAATGGGGAATGTACTCGAGATCCCAGATACCTAAGAGACCACAGACCATTCAAAGATCCAAGGAAGTTAATCACATAACTTTCTGGAGTGAAGGGAAAAAAAGGATTGGGAATGTCAGGTATTTCCCTCAAGAGTTATCTAGAATTCTGTGAACATCTCAGGGTGCTGTGGTCTCCAGAGGCCCTTGGCTCAGGGGTGATTCCAAGTGTAGCAGAGCCATCCTGGGTTGACCACTGACCCCTGGTCATCTCCGGCACTTGGCTGAAACAGACTTGAGGTTTTGAGAAGATACATAGGCCAGGGGTCTTGTCATGTTGTGGTAACTACCCTGTTCTTCCCTGTCAATCTATCATCTTAAGAAAAAAAGGTAGGCACTCAGAGTGGGTGTGTGATTGGGGTAAGGCAGGGAGAGTCACCCACAGGTTCTCTCTAGGATAAGGGACAAGATAAAGGCCTGAGATCATTCTACAAGCAATGAAATAGCATATCTGTTTTGCTTTAAAATACTGTGTGTGTGTGTGTGTGTGTTAGTCACTCTGTCCAACTCTTTTGTGATCCCTATAGCTTGGACTATAGCTTGTCAGGTTCCTTTGTCCATGGAATTCTCCAGGCAAGAATATTGGAGTGGGTGGCTATTTCCTTCTCCAGTGGATCTTCTTGACTCAGGGATCAAACCAGAGCATCTCCTCCAGCTTTTTCATTGGCAGGCGGACTCTTTACCACTGAACCACTTGGGAAGACCTAACATGAGGTTACATGTAATTTTTTCAAGCCATCATCTCTTTAGCCTGCACTCTCCCGCCCATGAAAAAAAGGTAGAGGGTACATTTCTTCTTCATGATTTTGCTTTTTCACATTCCTTTTTAATCTGGCCTCTGCCACAACTGGCAGCAGAAGTGCTGATCTATCATGAGAAGGTTTTTCTTGGGGAAGCATGGCCGAGGCAGCAGCAGGAAGTACAGGAAACCTCATGAGACAGTCTGTTCTTGAACACTTGCCCGCCTTCTTCTGCAGACTCACAAGGTTAAGAGAAACGTCTGAGAAACAGGGGGAGGTGGTGGGAGCAGAGGCCCAGCTCTTAACTGTTTGAGGTTCACCCACAAAGGGCAAAATAACCGCAGGGCACAACTGTTTGACTCCAGTCAGGCCTGCGGCCATGGTGCTACATGTTGAGATACTTTTGTTGCTAATGGGTTCTAAGCACCCAGGGAGCCCAGCAGTTAGAAGCAGCAGTGAAAGGCTGCCGCTGTGTCTGCAGGCACTATAATATGCTGGCTCATGGTAAGATGCTGCTAGGGTGGTCCTGGAGTGGTCATGTGAGAGGGGAGGCATGGTGGTCTGGTTTCATGAGGCAACAAGATAGCGGCTTCCAAGGGGAAGTCTGGGTCATAGATCAGAGCCAACTTCTTTGGAAGACTCAGGCTGGGGCCCTGTGACTGCTCTTGTACTTTTGGCCAATTCAGTTAACTGATCACACACAAATGTGAGCTCCGGGATGAAGACATGGGCCCCAACCCCCAAACTTTTAAAAGTTTCATCAGTTGTTATTAAGACAAAGGGAGAAAGAGAGTGAAAGAGTGAGAAAGGAAATAAGACAAGACGGAGAGTGAAAGAAAGAAAAGAAAAAAGAAAAGCTTTCTCTGGCACATCTTTGGCAAGTGTTGCTTTCTGATACAGCAAGGTCCATTGTTAGAAATGGCTGGGCTTCACTGCCGAGGGTTAGATGAAAGGAAGACTGGCCCCAGGCTGAATGCTCTGACCCAACCCAATCCACCCAGGCACATGCCCAACCTCTGCACCCTATCTTTTGTTTTCCACCACAGCTGATCCTCTAGTGCACACCTTGAGAGCTGGAAATTCTGGGATGATTTGCTTCCACTGTATGTATACCAAAACCACCAGGCCAGTCATAGCAGCTTCTCTAGAGACAGCATCTAATGAACCCAGTGGATGACTTCTTCAAGCAAGTTAGTCAACCTAATTTGCAGGAAGAAAGAGAAGCAGGTCAAAATATGGCCAGAGATCAGAGATGGACCCTGGACCAGCCATCACCAATCTAGGATTCTAAAACCCCCTCTCTACTACTTCTCTTGCCTGAAGCGGAACTCCTCCCTAGGCTGAAAATGGGAAGAACAGAGCTGGGTTTTGTCAGAGTCTGAGTGGATGGATTAGAGCCTGAAACAGGATCTGCCAGTCAGGAGACCAGGACTGAGGTCCCACCAGTGTGACCAGGTGAAGACTCTCATCTGACTTGTCCACTGGCCATGCTGATAAGGCCCCTGACCTGTTGTGGCCTGTCCTAATTTAAATGAAAGGCCTCTCAGGTGGTGCAGCGGTAAAGAATCTGCCTGCCAATGCAGGAGATGCAAGAGACACAGGTTCAATCCCTGGGTTGGGAAGATCCCGTGGAGAAGGAAATGGCAACCTGCTCCAGTATTCTTGTCTGGGAAATCCTGGGGGAGGATTTCCGAGGAGCCTGGTGGGCTACAGTCCATGGGATTGCAAAGAGTTGGGCAAGGACCGAGCACAAACACAATTGAACAACTGATTCACAAAATGCAATTGATGATATATATGATCCAAACACTTAATTTGTCTTTCTAAGCTCAGATATGATTATTTATTTGAAAACGGATGTTCTCCTCCCAGTTCCCCACTGCCCATAGGTAACTTGGTGATTGAACTTCTGACCACAATTTTTAAATCTCTAATACAATCAGGCTCTAAAGGTGAACATTTCTTTAAAAGATGTATAATGCTGAGAGTAAAATTAAAGGTGTGTTTAAACGACCTTTTCCCAAAGCCTGGGAGTGTCTCATTTATTTGAGATGAGAGGGGCTGTGAACTCCTGCTGGGCAGGGATGGAGGATACAGGGATTTTATCACTACCTCTCTCAGAGAAAAGACCAAATATCAACTCTCCCTGCCACCACCACCACCACCCAAAACATAAAAACACACAAGAAACTTTGGCCACACAGACTGCTTCCAGGATGACCAGATATTGTCTAATCAGCATCTATTAATATTATCCCTAAGGATCACAGAAAACGCAAGAGAATTCCAGAAAAACATCTACTTCTGCTTCATTGACTACGGTAAAGCCTTTGACTATGTGGATCACAACAGATTGTGGAAAATTCTTCAAGATTTGGGAATACCAGACCACCTTATGGCCTCTGGAGAAATCTGTATGCAGGTCAAGAAGCAACAGTTAGAACTGTACATGGGACATTGGGCTGGTTCCAAATTGGGAAAGGAGTACATCAAGGCTGTATATTGTCACTTTGCTTATTTAACTCAGATGCAGAGTACATCATGTGAAATGCCGGGCTGGATAAAGCACAAACTGGAATCAAAATTTCCAGGAAAAATATCAATAACCTCAGATATGTAGATGACACCATCCTTATGGCAGAAAGCAGAGAGGAACTAAAGAGCCTCTTGATGAAAGTGAAAGAGGAGAGGAGAGTGAAAAAGCTGGCTTAAAACTCAACAGTCAAAAAACGAAGATCATAGGGTCTGGTCCCATCACTTCGTGGCAAATAGATGGGGAAACAAAGGAAACAGTGACAGACTTTATTTTGGGGGGCTCCAAAATCACTGCAGATGGTGACTGCAGCCATGAAATTAAAAGACACTTGCTCCTTGGAAGAAAAGCTATGACAAACTTAGACAGCATATTAAAAGGCAGAGACATTACTTTACCAACAAAGGGTCCATCTAGTCAAAGCTATGGTTTTTCCAGTAGTCATGTATGGATGTGAGAGTTGGATATAAAGAAAGCTGAATGATGAAGAAATGATGGTTTTGATGTGTGGTATTGTAGAAGACTCTTGAGAGTCCCTTGGACTGCAAGGAGATCTAACCAGGTCCTGAGTATTCATTGAAGTAGTGATGCTGAAGCTGAAGTTCCAATACTTTGGCTACCTGATGCAAAGAACTGACTCATTAGAAAAGACCCTGATGCTGGAAAAGGAGGAAAAGGGGACGACAGAGGATAAGATAGTTGGATGGCATCACCGACTTGATAGACATGAGTTTGGGCAAACTTCAGGAATTGGTGATGGACAGGGAAGCCTGGTGTGCTGCAGTCGATGGGGTCGCAAAGAGTCAGACACAACTGAGCGACTGAACTGAACTGAGGATTTTATTATAAGTTGCTTTTTTTTTTTTTGTACTTTAAAGTAAAATCTCTTATAAGTAACATCATCATCATAAAAGATCAGAGTAAGAGGGTAGGGATAGATTGGGAGTTTGATATTGACATATACACACTGCTATACTTAAAGTAGATAGCCAACAAGGATCTACTGTATAGCACAGGGAATGATGCTCAATATGTTATAATTTAGATGGGAAAAGAATCTGAAAAGTAATAGATCTATGTATATGTATGATTGAATCACTATGATGTATACTTGGAACTAACACAACACTGTTAATCAACTATATACCATTGTAAAATAAAAATAGTTTTTAAAAGGTCAGAATAAAATTGAAGGTTTCAACTCCCTACTGATAGCCAATCTATTTCTTTTTTTTCCAATTTTAATGGTATTTTTTTAATGAATGCATATCATTTTTTAAAGATGTAATTGACTTATAGTATGTGTGAGTTTAAGGTATACAATATGTATATGTTACAATATGATTTCCACTATTGCTTTAGCTAGTATCTTCATTATGTCACGTAATTATCATTTCTTTCTGTGGTGAGATTTATGACCTAGTCTTCTAGAAATTCTGAAGTACATGATACAGTTATTGTTAACTATAATCATGACTCTGTGCTTTTGATCTCCAGAGCTTATTCATCTTCCAGATGCAAGTTTCTACCCTTTGACCAACATCTCCTAGTTCCCCCAATCACCAGCCCCTGGCAACCACCACTCTACTCTTGTTTCTGTAAGTTCAGCTTTTTTACCATCTGTATGTAAAGTGGTATCATACAGTACTTTTGTCTTTCTCTGTCTGACTTAACTCAGCATAATGACCTCAGGGTCCATTCACGCTGTTGCAAAGGCCAATATATTTCTAAGTAACATCCAAAGTAACAATATTTCTACCAAAATGTTGCCATTGTATAATACTTTCACCTGCCTTATCTTAGCTGATCCTTATGATCACATGAGTAAATTGGCCCCTTTACCATTCCCCCTTTACACTGTGGAGGAGTGGTGGACTTGAGGAGTCATCTCTCAGGTTCCTCCCACCAGCCAGGGGGCCTGTGGCCAGTCGGCAGACAGCCTCTCGTCATTGCTCCTTCAAAGCTGCCCACCCCGCCTGAGTCACACGCTTTTTGGGGCTGACTTAATGGGGAGGGGTAGAAAGGCCCAGCGCTTCAGCTGACGGCACGATGACCACAGCGGGCACCACTCACTCCAGATCTCCCCATAGTTCTGTCAGGTCTGCATCGCAAGTTGACTGCTTCCTTTGCCCCTCATCCTTTCACAGGTAATGATCTCTAAAAAATATCTGCACCCTAAACTCCATCTTAACATCTTCCAAAGAACCCAGCCTTTGAGCATGGATGGATGCCAAAAAAGCAAGGGGGTGAAATGGGATTTCACTGACTGGACTCCTCCCCGTCAGGCTGGCGAATAGGTACTCGTCACTGGTGGTGACTGAGGCACAGACAGCCCTTGGCACCAAGTGGTTATTTAGTTTGTTCGAACTCTCACTTCTGTGATCTGGGAGGGTGTATTGGTGGCAGGGGATGCACTAGCCTGTGTAGATACTCCAGGTGTTTGTGGTGTGTGGAGGGAAGGATGACGGTGTTGGATGGCTATTACGAACTGCCGCTGGTGCTCCGCATGAAGATGAGGACTGGATGAAAGTCACAGGCAACTAGAAGCCAGGTGTGGAAGCCAGAGGGCCTCTTGTGGTTGCTCTGCAGAGGAAGAATGGAGAAAGCCTAGGACCAAGCTCATGACTTAAGAGTCACTGAACTTCAAACACAGTTACAAGTAAATGGTAAGTGTGCAGACCCACGTGTGTGACTTCCTTGACCCTGGTGTGGAAAATCAGAATTGACGTATTTGCTTCAACTCCCATACTGGGTCCTTAGCTTACGGGGTAAGAGTTATGATAGTGAGAGGGCCAAATGGGAGCATCTGAAATTGCCTCTCCCTCCTCCCCAGGGGGGGATGGTGGAGGTTAGCGTCATCCTTAAGTGTCCAAAGGATTCAGGAGTAGTGGGTCCTATTATATCTCCACGTGAGTCACCAATCTGGCCACTGCAAAAACTAGATGAATCCTGGAGGATGACTGCAGGTTATTACAGGCTCAAATAAGGAGTAGGCAGATTAGAGCTGCCGTTCCAGATCAGGTATTTCTGCAAGAATAGGTTAATATGGTCTCAGGTTCATGGTACATCATCATTAATCTGGTGAATGCTTTCTTTTTAAACCCAATTTAAAAAGAGGATCAGAAGCAGTCTTCATGTTGCTCCAGGGCTGTGGTAATGCTCCTGACAGAGAGAGAGTCTGAACAAAGCCCACTGAGAGCTAGGCTGTCTGGACATTCTATAGTACCGATCCATCATATTGATATTGATGATATTACGTTAATCGGGCTGGATGAGCAACTGATGGCTAGGTCACGGGAGCTCCAGAGAGTGGAAAAATAAACCCTAGGTAGATTCAGGGGCCTGCCATTTCTGTACAATTTTTAGAGGTCTACTGGTTAGGAGCATGCTGGGAAATCTCTTTCAAAAAAAAAAACAAAAACATAAATTATTACACTGCTTGCTTGCATGCGTGCTCAGTCACGTCCAACTCTTTGCGACCCCATGGACTGTAGCCCACCAGGCTCCTCTGTCCATGGGATTTTCCAGGCAAGAATACTGGAGTGGGCTGTCGTTTCCTCCTCCAGGGGATCTTCCCAGCCCAGAGGTTGTCTCCTGTGCCTCCTGCATTGGCAGGCAGATTCTTTACCGTAAAGCTACCAAGGAAGCCCAATTATTGCATTACAAATTTCCTAGTACAAAAAAAGAGGCACAACACCCGGGGGCCTTTGGGGGTCTGGAAGCAGCATATGCTACTCCTAGAAATGGAGGGCATGAAAGGTCTGAGTGAGGCTCAGAGCAGACAAATGCCCTGTGGCAGGTCCAGTCAGCAATACAGGTATTCCTGCTGCTTGGACCATAAGATCCAACAGACCCAATGGTGTCAGAGGCATCAGTGGCAAGAAAAGGTACTATGTGGAATGTGTGGAAAGTCCTAGAAGGAGAGTCCCATGGATCAAGGCCATGCAGTTGGCAAGCAGATGAATAATATGCCTTCTGAAAAAACAACTCCAGCTATGGTACTGGGCTCTGAAACAGAATGCTTGACCATGTGAGACCAAGTGACCATGAGTTCAGGACTATTCATCTTGAGCTGAATCCTGTTATATCCATGCAGTCGTCAGGCCAAACGGGCCCCCAAATAATTCATTACAAAAGAGAAGTAGTGCTCTGGGATTGAGCACAAGCAGGCTGCATAGCAGAACCCCCTCCCCATAACACACACCCATCACTGCTGCATCCACGCCCCTCCCTCAGCTCACACCCAGGGAGGTGCGGGGGACTGTTAACAACTAACTGAAGGAGGACCAAAAATCACAAGCTTGCATATGAATGGATTGACTTGGTATTTGTGTGAAAGTTGAATGGTTGAATGTTGATGACAGCTGCAGGACAGTCTCTCTCAGACCTGGCTCTGAAAATGAAGGGACAAGAGAAGGTCCTCCCAATGAACCGAGCTCTGGACAGTCCTATGGTCATTTACTTTGTGGCAGAAGAAGGGGTCTGAGGCTAGAATACACATGGACTAATGTACTGGAGTGTAATTCTAGTGGGAATGACCCCTGATGGCTCACCCAGCCTCTCAAGTGAGAGGATGGAATTTTATTTTCCAAAGATCAGCTTCCTTCTTTTGGGGGGAGCCTTCCTTTGTCCCAAGACTGACCTGACTCCTTTTCGGGGCCTTCCCCAAACTCAGAGGATTCCTCATAGGTTTTGGAGGCCCACTCTCTCCTTTTAAGGTGGTGCTGGTCCCACATGACAGAGAGTACATAGCACACATAGAGAACACGTCAAAAACAAACAGCTCCTGAAACTCTATCCCCAGCTTTGGGTTAGGGCCCCTCCTGGCACAGACTTCTGAGACCTGAACAGGGCTGTGTGATTTTCTGTATCAGGATTAGCTAAGAATAACACAGATCCAATGTAAACATACTTAGGGACATGTGGAAAGTACACTTAAATTTGCGTTTATAGCAGCCCAGTCAACCTTCGGGAGGACAGAGGGGGAAGGATGATAGTTTTTTCAATTAGCCACTCGATTGCTGATTAACTTTTGTATTTCAGATTGTGATTCGTCCACAAGCAAACAGGGGAAAATGAAAAACTATGCAGAGATTTTTCCAAGAAACTCATTTAACCAGCAAATACCATTCCATTATCATGGAAAGAAAGACTGGTCTACAGAAGCTTTGGCCCTCATCCTCTTCTGGTTCTGCAGTTACCACAACATCCCCCCAAATCCTGGAAAACACAGTCAAAAAGGACTGAGGACCCAGAAGAGAATGCCCCTGTTGCACACATTCTTATAAATTTAAGCTGGCTTGTAAATATGCAAGAATAATGATGAGAACATAGTGATAATATTTAAAATAATAAAGTAAAACTGTTATCTTCAACCTTTACTTAAGATAAGAAACACTTGAGAGGGAGGTCTTCAAAACACACGTAGGGTCTATTCCCTGAGGCTCAGATGCAGTTGTTCTGGGTCAGGGGTCAAAAGCCTCCTGGAAATCAAATGTGCAGCTTGGGTGAGTAAACACCAAACAAGACCTTGTTCTAACCTAGCATCAGGTGATTTCTATCCCCACAGAAGAATATATGTTTGGCAGGGGTAGGGGTGGCGACAGGGAGACTTATTAATAAAAGAAAAGAGCTCATTGAAAAGAGCTCTAGAAAAACCAGTAAACCAAAGTGCACTTTAAAATGATAACTCATGAACCTATTGTATTCCACAAAGATCCTGTGACCCTTTTAAAACATACTATTTTTCTCATTTTTACTTTTTTAAATTGGAATATAGTGGCTTTACACTGCTATGTCAGCTTCCGCTGTATAGCAAAGTGAATCAGCCACAAGAGTACATATATCCCCTCTTTTTGGGATTTCCTTCCCATTGAGGTCACCACAGAGCGCGGAGTGAGTTCCCTGTGCTGTACCATAGTTAGATTCTCCTTAGTTGTCTATTTCATACATGGTAGTGTATATGCAGTATGGTGCATGCCTGCTCAGTCATGTCTCTTTGCCTACCCCATGGACTGTAGCCTGCCAGGCTCCTCTGTCTGTGGAATTTTCCAGGCAAGAATACTGGTGCGGGCTGCCATTTCCTCCTCCAAGGGAACTTCCTGACCCAGGGATTGGACCTGCATCTCTGGCATCTACTGCATTGGCAGGCAGATTCTTTACCACTGAGCCACCTGGGAAGCCCAGTAGTGTATATCTGTCAATCTCAAGCTCCTAATTCATCCCATCAGCCCCATCACGTTTGTTGCCTATGTCTATGTCTCTATTTCTGCTTTGTAATTAAACACACTATTACATTGAATCCACATTTCATGTATTAAAACCAAATTATTTGCTAATAATTAGAGACAATAAAAAGTAACGTTATTGTTTTATAATGTCTTTGATTTGAGTTCTGTAAATGGGCAAGCAAATACCTACTGAGTGTGCCAATCAGAAAAAGCAGTCTATGGTTCTGTTGATTCATTCCCTGCTGGGGGGCTTCTGAGAAAGACCAGCCTGCCAGTGGGAAAACTATACCTTAGCAGCCCTGTACAGGTACGCGTGTTAGTCCAGGAGCTAGGTGACCTGGATCTTTGTCCGTTTCTGATACCAAGTTAGTGAGCTATTTAACTAAGATCCTTTTTCATCTGTAAAATGGAAATAGTAATGATTATTTTACTAACCTGAAAGGTAGTTGTGAGGCAAAATTAGGGAAAAGAACTGAACATTTATATATATAAGAACCAATGTTATTCAGTATTTTTATTATTACATTATTATCATTCCACATGTAGCTTTGACCTAGGGGGGCTTAGTTTTGTTTTATGAACGGACAGCTTGGGAAATTACTCTTCTTATCATAATCTTCATGACCAACGTCTGTATTTTTATTTTGGTTGGTATCATTGTTTCTGCAGCAAAAAAACCCAGGAGAGGTGACAAATAGGTGACTCCACCAAAATGGCCTCAAAGACACAATTATCTAAAAGGTCCTTCTCTCCCAGGTTATACAATGGTAGACTTTATGACCCTATCTCTACTCTTATACCATGAAAATACCCATTTCAGGGCCTAAGGAAAAGCCAGTGATTTCAGCATTCATAACTCCAACTGCAGAATGTCCTTAGACATGGGGTAAGAGTGAACATGCAGGCACTTTGTAAGCTGTGAGGCACTGGATATGTGTGGGTGATGGTGATGTCAGTGATAGTTACAGAGATGATGATGTTATGATAGTGATACAGACCAACTTGTTAACCTTGAAAAAAATAGGAAAAGACATGAAATGCTGGTCCCGACTGGAGTAGGAAATGCACTAAGGGAGACCAGGCAGCCTACGGAAAAAGGATAAGTCATGCAGAGGGAAACCTGGGGCGGGCTCTTTAAAAGCCTTATAGTTTTAAAACTCCAGCCCGCCCCTTTCGATTCTGAGAAATTCCGGACAATTCCTCAGTAGTCTATCAGGTTTTCTTCCCCTGCGTGTTTCTTTCTATCTAGATAGTTCACTTGAGGCTCCATCATCCACATCTCTTGTTCGGCAAAGTTCCTCCCCCTACACACTCTCAGTGGGTACCACTCTCTGGACCATAGGATGGGTGTCACACTGTTAAAGGGCAGAGGGTAGGAAGGAAGGGGCAGGACAGCGAGGAAGGGTTGTCTATTCATCCCCAGGAAAGTTTCATGAATTTCCTGTCCTTACAATCCACTGACTGCTCTTTCTAATGGCTAAATTCTCTTTCAGGAGCAACATAGAACCTTCCACTTTGGCAGAGAAGGCAAACATGGAAAAGAATTATAAAAGTACACATAAGTACCCCAGGTGCTCAAAGCAGTCTGCTACAATTCCATCTTATTTATTTATTCATGACTGTGCCGGGTCTTCATTGCTGTACGCGGGCTTTCTCTAGTTGTGGTGTGCCGGCTTCTCACTGCGGTAGCGCAGGCTCTAGGCATGCAGGCGTCAGTAGCTGCAGCTCCCAGGCTCTGGAGCACAGGCTCAGTGGTTGTGGCACAGGGGCTTATTGCTCGGAGGCATGTGGGATCTTCCTGGATCGGGAATCAAACCCATGTCTCCTGCATTGGCAGGTGGATTCTTTACCACTGGACCACCGGGGAAGCCCTACAATTCCATTTTAATTGGAAGATTAAAAAAAAGACTTCGTGGAGGAATAGGAGTGGGGACAAATTGAAAAAAACTAGAATGAAAAGTAAACAAATGTGAGGGGTTTACCTTCCAAGAAGGTTCACTCCCCCTCCTCTCACCCCCCACAAACAGAAGAAAAAGCACCTTATCCAGGTGCTTCTTCCAAATCTTTCAGGCCCCTCATTCTGCCAGTTGAAAACTTCTTTCTCTAACAGTCAGGGACTTTTTCCTCCAGAGAGCCATTCCATCTGCATGCTACTGGTTGATGTATTTCTGACCTAAAAAACTGAGTATAGGACAGGATCTCAGTCCTCCAGGATCAGGGCAGGCAATCAGAGGTAAAAAGATTGATGAATCTGCCCTCTCCTAAGCATGAGCTGTCTCCTTGGATTAGCCCAGAGCAGTGAAGTGAAGGGCCGTCAGGGCATGTCCACTGGGTCATCCCAGCCTTGTGGAACTTGAACAGTGACAAAACTCTGCTCTGTTGCTGACCATCCCTCTCTTCAGAAAGACAGCGGGGTGGTTAGGAGAACTCTTACAACTTGCCGTGGGACTACAGAGGAGATAACACCCCATCTGCCTTCATCGCAACACAACCCTCAATCCTGCAGTGATGCCTTCATCAGAGATTTTTTTTTTTTAATCTCTGCAACCTTCCTCAAAATCTATTGAGTTCCATCTTTCTGGCTTCATCTCAACCTGTGTGTTTTAGCCATTAGTGTCTAGCACTTCTCTTAGAACAAACTGTCTCATAAGAGTTTTGCGGGGAAGAAGAGACATTCTTCAGATTGACCCGTTTTTCTAGGGAGATTAGGCAGGAGTCTAAGAATGTAAAGCCGAAGAGAACGCTTTGTGTATGAGTGGATCCCAGGGTGTTGTGGGCTGCAATGGGTGGGGATAGAGCTCCCCCTAAGCACCCCAGACTCAATGTACAATGAAATGATGGCTCCAAAGAGTCCGTCTCCCACACGGTGAATGTGGCCTCTCTCAGCCGACTGCCCTGGCTTTGCAGATGCAGCCTTTGCAAGAGGCCGTGACAAAGTCACCAGAAATAAGTCAAAAACAAGCTCTGATTCAATTACGGCACAGGCACTTGTGAAGGCAAACCAAGAGAGGCGGGGGAATAAAGGGCACCCCGATGAGGTCAGGGAGTGATAGGGAAAGAAAGAGAAGTAAACGGCATCTGAGACTTATCAGGGCCCATTCACAACAATGCTGTGAGCTGCAGAGATGGGGTGTCTGCATGACTTAAAATGGGCTCAGTTGGCCATTGGTTTATTCTACATTGAAATTTCGCCATTCACGGGAAAGAGCTGTACTTTTATTCTGTGTGTATTTTTAAATATACGTGTATTTTTAAGTTAAAGATGTGTAAGCTTTTTTTGGTTGTGCTGGGTCTTAGTTGCTATATTCAGGTTTTCCTCTAGTTGTGGTGAGAGGGGGCTACTCTTCCTTGCGGTGCCTAGGCTTCTCACTGCAGGGGCTTCTCCTGTTGTGGAGCACAGGCTTGAGGCACACACACTTCAATAGCTGCCGCATTCGGGCTCAATTGCTCTGAAGCATATGGGATCTTCCCGGGCCAGGGATCGAATTCATGTCCCCTGCACTGGCTGGAGGATTCCTATCCACTGTATCACTGGGAAAGCCCTGTGCATGCATTTTTAAAATTAAGTTTTAAATTACCCAGCAGAGTGACATGAATCTTTGCTAAGTCAAAATACATAGCCTGAGTGCCCCAGGGTGCACTAAATTTAGCAGGGATCTATTAATACTATAATAAAGGTGAATCACTAAAAATGAATGCTGTGAGGTATGGAAAGTTGGGTCTTCTCCACAGCTTCTGGAACATTCCATAACAAGAGACTAACTTGGCCCCGGATTCCTAAGGGCCAGGGGATAAAGGAGTTGGGCTATTTCACCCTAGGAGGCTGAAGGGTGGCCAGATTTCATGCTGTGCTGTCCTCAGTCGTGTCTGATTCTTTGCAGCCCCATGGACTGTATGTAGTCTGCCAAGCTCCCCTGTCCATGGGGTTTTTCAGGCAAGAATCCTGGAGTAGGGTGCCACTTTCTGCTCCAGGGTATCTTCTCCACCCAAGGATTGAACTTGCATCTCCTGTACTGGCAGGTAGATTCTTTACCACTGAGTCACCTGGGAAGCCCTGGCCAGATTTCATGAATAAGTACCAAACAACAATAACACTGCTTCAGATCTGCTCAGGACAAATCAAGAGTAAATGACCTGAAACAGCAGAAGAGAGGATTTTGATTAAAAAAAAAACAAAAAACCTCACTGATGCAAAAAAAAAAAAATTCTCTTATCGCCCTAGGAGGTGAATCTAGACCCTATTGGTTGACCTACTGTTGAATAGGAAAAGCTTCTGTCTGTGAGGATGTGGGTATAGTTAGGTAAATGGACTGAACATCCTGAGATCCAGGGAATGTTCTGTTTTTATGAGGCTACACCTGTTCCTTTCTGACCTTACCAAGCCAGAGTTGGGGCAGCGCCTTTTTGTGGTTAGTACTAGCAGAACTCCACCTCTCAGGGTCCTCCTACACAGAATCCCCCACCACAGCGTCCATTTGACTTCAGGCATCCTGGACTTTCCTCAAAGTCATGGGCACCAAGATCACACTTCCTTCCCATAGACACAGCAGAAGCCCTCGATGCCCTACATGCATTTCTGGATTGTCAGGAGTCCATCAAGCGTCAAAGGCTGGGACTTGGAAGAACTAGGTTCAACCCTGGCTATGCTGTTAACTGGCTGTGAAACAAGGGCAAATCTCTCAACTCTCTGGGGCTCATTTTCATCACCTGTGTCATGAGGACTTTTTGTGTAAATTACACTTTTTATTTTGAGATAATTATAGATTTACATGCAGTTGTGAGGAATGATACAGAGAAATCCCCTGTACCCTTCCCCCAGCTTTCCCCATAGTGATATCCTGTAAAACTATAGCAAAATATCACAACCAGGGCACTTCCCTGGTGTTTCAGTGGTTAAGACTCCAAGCTCTCAAGGGTTGCAGGTTCGATCCCTCGTTAAGGAACTAAGATCCCACATGCCATGTGGTATGGCCAAAAAAAAAAAAAAAAAAAAAAAACCCCAACCAGGGTATTGACATAGGTATAGCCAAGGTCGGAACAAAGATTCCTCATATTGCTCCCCCTGCCTTTCCTCTGGTTTATTTATTTATTTAATTGACATAATACTGGTTTATAATACTATACAAGTTTTGTGTGTAAAACACTGTATTTCTACTTCTATATGTCCCAGAGTGTGCTTACCACCGCAAATTTAGTTTCCATCCATCACCATGCAGTTGATCCCCTTTACCCATTTTTCCCTCCCTTCTACCCATTCCTATATGATAACCACTACTCTATTCTCTGTAACTGCTTCCCAGGTGGCGCCAGTGGTAAAGAACCTGCCTGCCTATGTAGGAGACATAAGAGACGCAGGTTCGATCCCTGGGTGGGGAAGATCCCCCGGAGGAGGGCATGGTACCCCACTCCAGTATTCTCACCTGGAGAATCTCTTGGACAGAGGAACCTGGCAGGCTACAGTCCATAGAGCTGCACAGAATTGGACATGACTGAAGCCACTTCGTGCACAGGCATGTGCTCTCTGTTCTCTGTAACTACATGTTTACTTTTGCTTGGTTTGTTCATTTAATGTCTTTCTGTTTTCTATATTCCACATACAAGTAAAAGCATACAGTTTATTTGTTTCATCTGACTTATTTTACTTAGCACAATACCCTCAATGTCTTTCATGTATATATACAATTGGAATACTACTCAGCCATAAAAATGAAATCTTGCCATTTGTGACATCATGAAGATCTGGCTAGATAATCTCTAAGATCCTTCCTAGTACTGACATTTATAATTCTATTGTAACCTGACTGTGTTTTCTTCATGCTATACCCAACTGTGAGTCCAAACAGGGTCATATCTACTTTTTCAGAGAAGACATACAGATGGCCAACAGGCACATTAAAAGACGCTCAACATCACTAACCATCAGGGAAACGCAAATCGAACTCACAATGAAATATCACTTCACACCTATCAGAATGACTACTGTCAAAAAGATCACAAAGAACAAATGTTGTTGAGGATGTGAAGAAAAGGAAACCCTTGTGCATTATTGGTAGGAATGTAAACTGGTACAGCCACTATTGGAAAACAGTATGGAGGTTCCTTAAAAATCTAAAAACAGAACTACCATATGATCTACCAATTCCATTCCTGGGTATATAGCCAAAGAAAATGGAAACACTAATTTGAAAAGATACATGCACCCCAATGTTCATAGCAGCATTATTTATAATAGCCAAGATATGGACTTCCATGTAGCTCAAATAGTAAAGAATCTGCCTGCAATTCAGGAGACCAGGGTTTGATCCCTGAGTTGGGAAGATCCTCTGAAGAAGGGAATGGCAATTCACTCCAGTATTCTTGCCTAGAGAATCCCATGGACAGAAACGTCTGGCAGGCTACAGTCCATGGGGTTGCAAAGAGTTGGACACGACTGAGCAACTAACATACACAAAATATGGAACCAAGCTAAGTGTCCATCAATAGATGAATGGATAAGAAAGATGTGGTTCAGTTCAGTTCAGTTGCTCAGTCATGTCCGACTCTTTGCAACCCCATGAATTGCAGCATGCCAGGCCTCCCTGTCCATCACCAACTTCCGGAGATTACTCAGACTCATGCCCATCAAGTTGGTGACGCCATCCAGCCATCTCATCCTCTGTCGTCCCCTTCTCCTCCTGCCCCCAATCCCTCCCAGCATCAGGGTCTTTTCCAATGAGTCAACTCTTCAAATAAGGTGGCCAAAGTATTAGAGTTTCAGCTTCAGCATCAGTCCTTCCAATGAACACCCAGGACTGATCTCCTTTAGGATGGACTGGTTGCATCTCCACACACACATACAGTAGAATACCACTCAACCATACAAAGAATGAAATTTTGCCATTTGCAACAACATAGATGGACTTGGAGGGTACTATGCTTGGTGAAATAAGTCAGACAGAAAAAACAAGTACTCTGTTATCACTTATATGTGGAATCTAAAAAAATAAAACAAATTAATATGACAAAATAGAAACAGACTCAGTTATAGAGAACAAACTAGTGGTTACCAGTGGGGAGAGGGAAGTGGGAAGAAGCAATTTAAGGGCAGGGGATTAAAAGGTACAAACTACTATATATAAAATAAACAAGATATAAAGATGTACTGTACAAATGAAATATAGCTGATATTTTATAATAACTTTAAATGGAATGTGATCTATATAAACATTGAATCATCACATTGTACACCTGAAACTAACACTGTAAATCACCTATAATTAAAAAAACAAAAACTGAAACAAAAAAATAAGCAGCATTACATTCACAATAGTGACTGCATCTCACTGGCTCCTCCCTCCCTCCACTCCCTCCTCCCTCCCTCCACTCCCTCTTCCCTTAGTTTTGTTTCTGGGACTCCCCAGCGACCCTTTGCACCTGAGTACGTGCGCCCACACCCTAGCTGCCATTGCTTCCTCCTCTCCCACGGACTCATCAGGGGTTCGAGGCCTGAGGAGCCACTTGAGGACCCCTCCACACCACAGTGCCAATGCCTTCCACGACAGTGCTGACGTCTGTGGAGGTGCTGTCACCCGTCCTCCTGCCCCCAAAGCTGTGCAGACCAAGGAGCTGTTAGTCTCATAAGACTTCAGTCCTAACCGTGTCTGAAACACCGCAGCTTCAGCACAAGAGCAAACAGAATGCTCTTCCTTCCCACCCTCAGTCACAACAGCATCAGAATCCTGCTTTGTACATCTCCTCCAGCTTTGAAAACTGCCTGTTGTAGCTTCAGCTTGTAGCTTCTCTTTCCCTGGGGCCAAGGGCGCGATGTCTGAGATAACCATTTCCACTCCTGCCTCAGAAATCCCTTCCAAACTGACTTTTGCCCACCAGTCTGTGACAGACATCCAGGCAGGTCTGAAACCCTGACCTAAACACTGTTTAGGCTGCAGTGGGGGACCCTGTAAGCTATTTAAAGAAAGAAACCAATAAAGAGACAAACAAACAAAAAAAAGAAAAGCTATTCATCTTAAAGACTATTCAAGGAAGTAGGGAAATTAAACATGGCATCCTTGAATATATGCCCTCCACAGCACAGCTTGGCCTATTGTTCCCGTCATAATGACAATTTACCTCTGGGAGGTTGAGAATGGGTCCCTCTCTGCTGGATCAGGTATTGGGGAGGAAACAAGAACAAAGCTGTATTGTCAGGAAGCCTAAGGGCTGACCCAAACACAGCAGCACTCCAGAATATTATTGTGGAACCTGTTTCCTCCACAGAGACCCAATCTTCAGGCAGACTGCACTGGGAGAGGGAAACTACTCCTTGTGTTGCTGTTCCATTAAAGAGAGAAACCTACACACATACATAGGAAGAGTGGTGTGAGCCCTTCTCAGGAGAAACCCACCGTTCTGCCTTCCCTCTCTGCTCCTTCCTCAAAGTCACTTTCCAATACCCAGGTCTTCTCTTAGCTCTGTTGTCATCAGAAGAAAACACTGATTTGACTTACATATCTTCCTTTTATGGAGCTCCTGCCTGTTCACCTGCTTGACTGCCTGGGAGCCTGATGAGAGGAGAAAATCCCAGATACAAAATCCCAAGGTGGAGAACCCAGAATCTTTAGCAGCAAATTGTTGGGCTGGAAAATTTGACAAGGTGGAATCTAAACTGGGCTCTGTCATCAGTAAGATCCCTTAGCCCTTCTGCATCTCTTGATAATCACATGGATACCCCAAAGTAGATTTAAATGCCCAACTAGAGGACACGGGGAATGTGTCCTCAGTGTAGTGTGTGGATGTGTGAGCCTCAGTGGAAGCAAGATGAAGTTTCTCTAAAATTATGGTCTGTTGGGACTTCTGGTTGAATTTTTTTGTGGCAGCTGTAAATAAAATTCCTTTCTTAAAAGGGTAGGAGAAGCTGTGAAGAAATCCTGCAAAGAGTGAAGATGAAACTAATCATGGAAGGAGAAAAGGGACAGAAGTGCTCCTAATGAGCTAGTCATGACAGCGGGCTGTGGGAATCATTTATTCATTCATTTACTCGGTCAGTCAACAAACATTATAGTATTCATTCATTCATCTACCCAGTCACTCAACACATACTACAGAACCCCGCACTGTGTGGTAAGCATTATAGGGTTAGGGGCAGATCAGTGAATAAAAAAGAAGAGACAGCTGCCTTCTTACAGCTTTTGCCAGGTAAGGGAGACAGACTAACATGACACAAATAAATTACGTAACTGTAATTGTGGTAAATGTTAGGAAGGAGAAGAGCTGGGTACTATGAAAGCAAATAGAAGGGTGGCAATGGTTCAGAAAAATTTCCATGAGGAAAGCTGAGCCCTGGAGGATTAGCCAGAGGAAAGAGAGGCGAGTTTGGGGAAATGACCTAATCAGGAAATAATAGCATGAAAGAAGGAAGAGTCAGGTGAAAAATGAATCTCAAAAAAATAAAGTCATCTATAAAAAGCAAAACTCAATGAAGAGAAGGCAAAATAAAGATAAACCACAGTGGGGCAAAAATCTACTCCAAAAAGCTGCAGTGGTGGCAGGCGTCTGGGTTTAGGGCTTCCTCCATCCGGGTGGCTTCCACCTTTTCCACACTGACAGCAAAAGGCCTTTTGTGAAAGCACAAGGCCATGTCCTTCACCACCATATCCCTAAGATGTTACCCTAAGGCAGACAGATGCCATGAATTCTTTGTAAAATTAATAGCCCTTCTTGGTGGATAGCATACATTTTATACTCGACAAGGAACTTCAGTCTGGAAAAGGTAAGTCACTTGCTCAAAGAGTTAAAGCTGGAGATGAACCAACTCCAGGTGGTCTGACTCTTATGTCTGACCACATGCTCATTCTTCTTTGCAACCTAACTGAAAACCACAGAGCTTGCCTGGTCCCAGCCTGTTGTTTTGTAGGGGAAACTGGAGCTCACAAAGGTTCAGACACTCACATGAGACCATGGGAGTAGAGGCCAGTGTAGGATTAGACTTCTGGTTCCCATTGCTAATCCATACATCTTCCTCATTTCTTACTGTTTAGTTAAACGTAGTAAAAACACAGAGCTGAGAATTAATTACGATAGGATGCCAAAACTACACATAAATTCATCATCATTTTTCTTCAGTTACATGCCTTTCTCCCCTGAAAACTTCAGTGTTGAAATATGTAGTGGAAACTTACAATTAAAAAAACAACAACAACACTAAATGATATATCTTGTGATGAAATAATCACACTTTTGAGTTCTTGGATTTTGAACTATATTAAAGCAGGATATGCTTGCATTAAACTGATTTATGACTTTTATATAATAATCTTCTACATTTATCTAATAAAATGGAAAGTCTTAAAGTATATTTGATTGATTAGTTCCTCTAATAATATCTCGTATGTAGAATATCTTGGCACATACACTGAATAATCAAACAATACAGGGGAACAGGAAGATAAAAATGGTAACTATTTGCTCCATCAGAAAGGATGGAGCATCTCTTATAAAGTTGCTTCTAATTAGTCTTAATAAACATATCACTCACCCTTCTGGCCTTGGATTGTACCTCTAAGAAATGTAGGGATTAGACCTGATGATATGTATGATCCCTTTTAGATTTGAACTTCAATGAAACAATGGGTCTCGGAGGTATATTTACAACCAGCCCACATTCTCCTCCTCAACGACCCTCAGCCATCATTCTCATCAGCAGGCCCTTAACTTTGACTTCCAGCCCTTCCCTACTGGGTCGTAGAAATACTTGAGGGAATTTCAGACATTTTCAATTCCTGGACCTGAGCGCCCCCTAGGCACACAGAGATAAACTGTAGCTCTGGGGGAATCGGAACTGTGGGAAGCTGGTAACCTCACTAAGGTCAATGCCAAATCCCTGAACTTCCCTGTTTACTGTGTCAAGAAAGGCAGGGCAGGGAGGGAGCTGAGAAGGACAGGAGGGAGGGAGTGGAAAGAGGGAGTGGGTGGCCAGCTCTGTCGTCAACCAGACATTACAGGGACTCTGGGTGGCTGTCCCCCCTACAACAGGTACATTTAGAATGGGAGGGGGTAGGCTAGAAGCCAAGCAGATCCTACCCCATGGAAAGATCAGTGGCCACACAGTGAGTATATCGGGCTAAACAGTAGTCGCTGGAAAAATTTCATGGTTCAACTAAATCCATTCACAGTAAACTATTCAAAGTTTACTAAACACAAATTACTTGTGTTGCTTACATTGTGTTCCGGTCTCTATACTTACCAGGCACGCATATCACTGGGCTCCGTCTTAGTCTATCAACCATTCTTGCTGCCTTTTTCATTTCTGATACTGTTTTGTATACATACCTCCCACATTCGTAGTCCACATAACTATTACCTTAAACCTTTTGTAATGTGGCTAAACCATAGTGAGGCACTTTTTGAGAAGCTCGTGCCTGTGTATTCCACACGTACGTGGTATATGGGTTCCCTGTATGTGTTTGTGAGTGTGTATTTGGGTTGTGTGCATTATATGTGAGAGTGTGTACTGTGTACATGTGTGTCACAGTGTGCACACGTGGTGTATGTCCATGCGTGTGATATGGTGCATTTGTGCGTATCTACCTGTGGTATGTATATCTGTGTCTATGTGTGGTGAACACGGTGTGTGTATGTGTTTATGTGTGGTGCATGTGAATGTCTATGTTTTTGTGTGGTGAGGTGCACGGAGGGTTGTGTGATGGGTATAGTGTGTGTGTGTGTGATTTGTAGTGTGTGTCTGTGTTGTTTGTGTGTGTACATGGTGAACCTCTGCATGTGGAGAGGTGTGTGGTATATGTGTGTAGGCTTGTGTATGTGCTGTGTACCTCTATGTGTATATGTGTATGTGTATTTGTGGTGTGCACGTCTGTTTCTGTGTTTGTGATGTTGGGTGTGTATGTCTATGTCCCTCTGTGTGTGTTTGTGTTTCTATGTGTGTGTTCACTCCTGCATGGGGACTGCAGCCCCACAGGTCTAGGTCCGGGGCCCTCCTCTCAGACCTCAGCATCCCCGCCAGAATACAGAGCCTTCCTGTGGGCCCCCACATGGACTGTGGTCTGTGTCTAGAGAGAGCGGGGAAGCGCTTCCTCTGGCAGGTGTTTACAAGTCTGCACAGTTGTCGTGTACCTGGGTGTGTGATATGCCAACTGCTTCAGCAGAGGACAGGTGTCTGTGGTTACCAGCCTCTCAGGGCCTCAGGAAGTCATTATCACAGGCACCAGGGTGCCTGAATTCATGGGAGAGTGTTTTTCCTCTAAGACCATACTTTCATTCTTCGATTAAAAGAAAAAAATATCTTGGGTGACTCCATCAGTCATTCTTATTAGACCCTTCCATCTCAACAACCTTTGATCCTAGAAGCATTCAAATCCATCGTACAGCCTGTCCCCTATATTCCAGCCCCAGTTCCCTGCTGGACTTACACAGATGGCTCAAGCCTCCCTCCATCACGTGGGGCACCTCTGTTGTACCCTCATCGTCATTGGTCTCCTGCCTGCCTGACCTGGAGTCAAAGCCAGAAGGTGAAGAAGCCTTAGACCACGGTATCTAGGTTTAATTTTCTGTTTAAATCCCTGATAATGAACTCCTCCAATGTTCACTGAGCAGGTGTGGCCACATGCCAGGTTAGGTATGCAAGACACAGAGATGGGTAGAATCATATGGTGGTTCAGAGCAAGGGCTCTAGAATAAGACAGCACCTGTTCACCTCCCATCCTCACCACTTACTCTGTGGTCTCTGACAAGACAACTTCCTTAAGGCTCTGCTGCCTCATTTGTGAAATAAGTGCATACCTTGCTGCGTGGCTGTGAGGTTAACTTGGCATGAAGTACCTAGCAGAGTGCCGGGAATGCGATAGTCCACACATGTTATCTCTTGTGAGGACTGGCTCACAGGCCTTCATTCCAGCCTCCTAGGTGGAGGGAGACATTAGAAAGCTGAGCACCATGTTTTCCAGGCGCCTTTGCAGTCGGAGTTCTAGATGCATACGGTCTTTCATCAAGTAGGTGTATTCAGCATAAGAAGTGCAAGGCAGAATGTGCTCCCTTTTCTAATATGTAAAAAAGTGAAGTCACTCATGTCAATCACTTATGTCAAGGAGTCTTAAAATGGAGCTGGAGCTGAGCTTTTTACACATGTCCTCTCTGGGTAGAACCATGAAGGTTGAACTGGACTCTGTAAGAACACCTGAAAATTATTACAGTAACAGTAACAGACTTCTACCTTCCTCTAGTGATACACTTCACATGTAATCATGTTTAGCCAAGACCAGCTTTTGTCTGGGCTTCCCTGGTGGCTCAGCAGTAAAGACTCTGCCTGCAACGCAGGAGACGAGGGTTCGATCCCTGGGTTGGGAAGATGCCCTGAAGGAAGGCATGGCAACCCACTCTAGTACTCTTGCCTAGAGAATCCCATGGACAGAGGAACGTGGTGGGCTGCAGTCCACAGGATCACACAGAGTTGGACACGAATGAAGTGACTAAGAAGCAGCAGCAGCTTTGTCTCCAACTCTAATTAAGGTTTGTAATGCAAACCTCCCTTCTTTGCTTTTATTTTTTTCCTTTGAATATCCAGCTTTTAACTTCTTCCAAAAATTTTTTTTATACTGAACTATACCTGATTTACAATGTTGTGTTAGTTTCAAGTGTATAACACAGTGATTCAGTTATATATATGTTTCTTTTTCAGATTCTCTTCCTTTATAGGTTATTACAAAATATTGAGTCTAGTTCCCTGTGCTATATATCTATTTCAGTGTGCATATGTTAATCCCAAACTCCTAATTTATCAGTTGTTCCCTTCCCCTTCTGGTAACCATAGGTTTGTTTTCTATGTCTATGGGTTTCTTTGTTTTGCATATAAGTTAATTTGTATCTTTTTAGATTCCGCATATAAGCAATATCACATATTTGTCTCTGTGGCTTATTTTACTTAGTATGATCATCTCTAGGTCCACCCATGTTGCTGCAAACAGCATTATTTCATTCTTTTTATGGCCAAGTGATATTGGATTGTTTAGATACACCAAATCTTCTGCACCATTCAACTGTCCATGGACATTTAAGCTACTTCCATGTCTTGGCTCTTCTGTTCTGTTCTGTTCTATATACTGCTCGCCATAGTGGTTGTACCAATTTAGACTTCCACCAACAGTGTAGGAGGGTTCCTGTTCCTCCACACCCTCTCCAGCATTTATTATTTGTAGACTTTTTGATGATGGCCATTCTGGCCATTTTGATGTGACTCATTGTGGTTTTGATTTGCATTTCTCTAATCATTAGCAACGTTGAGCATCTTTTCATGTGCCTTTTGGCCATCTGTATGTCTTCTTTGGAGAAATGTCTATTTAGGCCTTCTGCCTTTCTCTGCCTTTAAAAGCCCCTGCATCCCATCCCTCTGCCCCGTGTCCACAAGTCTGTTCTCTATTCTACATCTCCATTGCTGCCCTGCAGATAGGGTCATCAGTACCATCTTTCTAGATTCCATGTATAGGCATTAATATATGATATTCATCTTTCTCTTTCTGACCTACTTCCCTCAGTATAATAGGCCCTAGGTTGATCCACCTTATTAGAATGAAGTTAAATGCATCCCTTTTTATGGCTGAGTAATATTCCACTGTGTATATATGTACCACAGCTTCTTTATCAGGGAAGTGGGACAAATTGAGAGAGTAGTATTGAAACATATACATTACCATATTTAAAATTAGACAGGCAGTGGAAGTTTACTGTAGGAGGCAGGGAGCTCAAATCTGATGCTCTGTGATAACCTAGAGGGAGAGGATGGGATGGGTAGTGGGAGACAGGCTCAGGAGGGAGGGGACACACATATACCTATGGCTGATTCATGATGATATATGGCAGAAACCACACAAAATTGCAAAGCAATTACCCTCAAATTAAAAATAAATAAATACATAAGCCTCTGAAATTTACTCAGTGTCCCCCCTAGGGCCACTGTTTGGGTTGTTACTCAAATTTATGTGCTCAATCTGCAATTCTTTGGTACCAAATAATCAAGCTTTTTGCTTCATTATTGCCTCTTAGGTTTATTTAGGCTGATCCTCTTTTAGCCATTTTTGCTGGTAACCAAAATTGTGGAAATGTGAGGCTTTTCCGCAATGGTGCTCTGAAGTTCATTTTCCAGCTTCCTGGGCACTGAGAGGCAAGGACTGGTGCAGAGGTAGCCCCAGCTTCAGGGTTTCAGCACAGCTCCCAGGGTGCCTCAGCGGTGGTAACTCCTCTGGCTGGTCATTTCTGTGTTGTTTTGGAAGCTGTTTCTGGAGCACCAACCTAGAATCAGTTCCTTCAATCCTTCTACTAACTTTGCCAGCACATTACTACTTTATAAAGTTCATTTCCAATCATTAAATTAAATCCTATTTAATGTAAATAAAGCAAGTTCTGTTTCTTGCCCTGAATTCTGATGGACACATCTATTATTCATATGTTATTAATATTAATATATGATAATAATTAATGTATTATAATAATATTGTCATAGACATATTACAATATATTGTATACATTAATATATATTCTTTGTATATATTAATATATAATTTGTATTTATTAAATTATATTAAAATAATAGCAGCTATTATACCAAATATATAGGCTTCCCAGGTGGCCCACTGGTAAAGAATCTACCTGTCAGTGCAGGAGATGCAAGAGATGCTGCTTCCACCCCTGGGTGGGAAGATCCCCTGGAGGAGGAAATGGCAACTCACTCCAGTATTCTTGCCTGGAAAATTCCATGGACTGAGGAGTCTAGAGGGCTACAGTTCATGGGGTCAAAAAGAGTCAGAACGACTGAGCACACACATACCAATTACACCAAATATAGGTTATACCGTAGGGCCAAATTTTTACAGATGTTACCTAACTCTATCCTTGCAGCAAAATTACAGTCTTTAAGGGAACCAATCAAGGTGTGAACCTAGATCTTTTTGCCACCTATATCATGTGCCTAACTATTGCACTCTACTGTTCTTCCCTTCTCCGGAGGAGTCTTGCACAATGAGGATGGCTACCATTGTAGTGTAAGAAATGCTGGGAAGAACTGTGGGCCCAGGACTGCGGGAGGCCAGAAGAGAAAAGGTCTAGTTTTCTCTAGACCTTAGAAGTTCAAGATGGTGTCTGCTTTCCACCCTAGCAAGCGATCATGACCTCTGGATTCCTAATTATGTTGGGGAACCTGGCCTCAAAAATCCAGTGGCCTGTTTCTCATGTAATAATAACTTAGGAACTCCAAATCTGCATGTCTGCAAAGGCAACTGTCTACTCTTTCATCCAGGTGAGTAGTCATCAAAGGCCCTGAGACATTCAGATTCCTTTGTGGGACTGGTTCCAGCTGGCAGCTGGCGAAGCTCATGAGCAGAGGGTTTGGTCAGCCGGGGCAGATGTGTGCCCTGGGGCAGATCTGTGCACTCATCTTCAGGGCATCTTTCTCCCTGTTTCTCACAAGATTTCTCTGTAGCAACACCTTCTTGCTGGGATTCCCTCAGGATCAGAGACCTTGCCTCATTCAGGCCTGTACCTCTGGCACTGAGCACACTTCAGATACTTAGAGAATGAAGGAAGGAAGGAAGAAACCCCAGCCTGCTGCTAAGCCGGGCTACCTGGAGACCTGGAGCCTTTGCACTCTCTTCTCAGCTCTTCTCCACTCCTGTTTCTGGCTGCTATGGTTCACTCACATGCCTGGCCTTGTATGGACTGCCCTACTCTCATCCTCTTCCCAGTATCTGAAAAGCTGGTGTTTGCCTTTACTTGGTGCTTCTCTCTTAATGTCAATCTTCATTAGATAGAAGCTGCAATAATTTTCCTTCGCTCCAGTTTAGCAGTTTATATGCAAAAACTTAGAACTTCCAATGTGTGTCTGAAAGATCTCTTGATCCAGAAACAAACAAGATCTTTTTTTCAGCTGAAAGACTGGTGAGAGTTTCTCTCTCTAAGTGGAAGTTTCATCCTGGTAGCCAGTTATAGCTGACCTTCCCTTTTTGAGGGTCTGGAGACCCTGGGGATATACAAATCTTTGAATCGGCATGCTTCACAATAGGTTTTTTTATTTTTTTTCAATTAAAAAACAAAAAGCTCCTGCTGATCAAGATATGCAGAGCAGGTCATTATCCTTGTTTCAAAAGATTAGCTTTTGAAGACAGAGCCACAGAGCTTTAAGTGGCTGAGAAAATCCATGACTCTCCATTGGTACATTTTCCAGTTTCTTGGAACTCTTTCCCAGAGCTACTGGAACACAGGGCACGGATACTCTTTTTGCTCTTTCCCTGTTTACCTCAAACATGATCCAGGAGTCCCTGTTTGCCCAGTTGGACACAGCAGCAGGAGGTACAAGACCAACCTGCAGCATGAGCCTTGGAAGAAATGGAAGCTGAGTTCCATTGAGTGAATGGGTGCCAGACATAGGGAGTCTGACTTTCTGACTTTTGCCTCCCTCCTTTCCAGGATTCGCTACTATCCCTTAATTTCCAGGTTATGGGTCTCATAAAATGTTGTAAATTGGATGATCAGCAGCCTAACTCTGGAACACATTTTCTAACTTCTAGCTCATGGTTAATTTGATCCTCGGTCTCCACATTTAGCCAACACCCATGACCACACCCTCAGAGAAGCCCTGGGCAGAGATGCAGGGAACTGTGGGAGATTCTGGTCTCAGGACAACTTTCAAATGATGCATGAGACACAAAGACCACCACAGATGCACACTTCAAATAATCTTGGGTCACAAGGGCCTAAAATACCATAGTATTTTATAGGGACAATAAAAAGGGGACTAAGAAATTATGCACCTTCTACATCATTTTCAGAAAGTTTTAGAAATTTACTAGTCATATATGACATGGAAGAAGAGCTGGAGATAGGAACAATCTCTCATTTCCTTGCTGTATCATCTTCCTCTCCATTATTTGGAAAACTGAAGCAGATAATGGAGTGTGTATGAATGATGAGCGTGTCTGATGGAATGAGATAGGATCTACTTGGTCATCGATACTGGACTTGAGATGCTAAAGAAAACTGAAAGGAGTAGCAATACTATTTGGGGATATCCCATTTATTCAATTATTCATCCATTCAATAACTTGATTATCAAACAAGTATGACCTATAAGGTATTGGTCAAGGTATTGGGAACAAAGAAGTACACAAAATAAACAAAATTCCTTTACCTATTGGAGCTGTTTACAATCCAGATCAGGAAGACAAGTGATAAAAATATATATATATAAAATATAGCTTATGCTAGATGTTACTGAATAATAAAGAGAAAAAAAAGTGGGAAAAATATAGGAAGTGCCTGGGCAAAATTGGGAATATTTTTATTTCATTTTGAGCCATCTTTCATCTGTGAAAGATGATCTCTATGAATCACAAGCACTTGGGGTGAAAGAGGTGAAGACATAAGGATGAATAAATTGTATAAGTTAGTCCTGATGGCGTCAGAGATGGGGTAGTGTTTCGGCCAAGAGCATCAGAGCCCAGGGCTCCATTTTACTCTTGTTGACCTAAGGCCAGAGGGTGGAGAACACCCATCTCCAGGGACCCAGATCACTCTGAGAATGAGTAAAATTGCATGACCTCCTCTCACTTATTCAGTTCAGATTCCTGCTAACCATGAATGTGAAGATGTTAGCAATTTTTAAATGGAAATAAACTTTGAATCTACAGTCTCACCATGCTTGATAGTAAGCAAGCCACTGCATGAATTATACACCTGGTAAACATGTCTGCATGAAGATGGTAGCTCTCCAGAAGGTGTAAACTCTTTGGACACATTTCAGATCATGCTCTAAAGATAATTTTCGGCAGCTTTGTTTGGGCCACATCTAAGTTTAATTAAACTTACTGCAGCGATCATTTTGCAATATATGTATGAGAGCTCATTATGTGGTAAACCTTAAACTTATACAAAGCTGTGTCAATTAGATCCTCATAAAATTGAAAAAAAATTAAAAATAACAGACAATTAGGAAAACAAAAAACAGATCTGAGGAGATAGCTTCCTGCGTAGGGATGACACAGCAGCAGGTCATTTGGCCCCCTTAAGCTAACAGCAGTGGGACATACAGACAACCTATCCTGGATCTGAGGGTGGAAGTCAGAATACTTTCGTGCACAGCGATGGAAGTTAAACTAAGTTGCAAAGCCATGAGAGCAGAGGTGTGTTTTTGTTGCTGTTATTGTTGTTTGCATATTTTTTCTTTCTTGGTACTTCACTGTTTACAAATACTTCAGGGTTTAAAAAATAAAACAATATACCCCGATTCACAAGACCAATTTTTGGATATCCTCAAGCTCTTCTGTTTAAAAAGATATATATTCTACACATACGTTAAAGTAAAAAATTTTGAAACAGAAGAAAATAAATAACAAATAAACCATCTTTACAAATATAGAAATAAAGAAATTATGCAACATCTAGATGATGAGATGATAGGAAGTTACAGTGGAGATGACAAAGCACCATAATGATACCAAATACTGCATGCATACAGTGCCTGACAATGTTAAAAGCTTTCTTATATATATCATTTCATATAATTCTCAGAATAACTGTCTTATCAAGTAGGCAGAGCAGACATTATTATGCCAGTTTAAGAAACTGAAACTGAAGCTTGGCATTGAGGTTTTCTGATTCCAAATCCAGCTCCCTTCTGAAAATCAGGATGAATGTGATATAAGGTTATACCAATTTTTAAAAAGCAGATCTGTAGTCCAAGTTACCTGATTCTAGTCTATAGAATGACTAGTGTATACACTGAATTCCTGTATACACTGTGTAAAATTCTGTATACACTGTGTAATTCTGTGTACACTGTATATGTGTAATTCTATATACACAGTGTATACACTGAATCTAGTGTATACACTGATTCCCACCAGTGTATAGGGGACTTCAATCTCCTGCAAATTACTCCTTAATTAGTTCTGGGAGTCCTGAACAGGTTTCTCACATGAGTTCAAGCACAAGGCCCCGCACAGAAGTTTCACGGCTGGTGGCTGTCCCCATTCTGGCTGGGCCCTATGAAAGTTACAGCACCGTGGGCTACTGTGATCAGGACCAACCCCAACATTTCTGTGGCCTCTCTAGAGTTGTGCTCTTTCCTGAGACTCTACCAGCCCCAAGCAGTTTCTCTTAGGACCCATTTCCAGGCCTCAGGCAGTCAAGGACATCTGTTGGTCTGTGGCAGAGTAGGGGAGAGTGGCACCCTCTTCACAGGATTATGTTTTGTCAGAGGCTCCCAAAACAGTGTTATCATGACTCAGTGATGCAAGGGTTAACTGAGCACCCTTGTCGGGTTTTGTGTATCTGGGGTGACGCTGGGGCAGGTGCGTTTAACAGCCATGGAGCTCTGCTTGGTTCCCCTGAGTGCCTCCACCACAGAGCTGTCTATCACTCAGTTTGAACTTCGGAACCAAGTGGAGTGAAGGGTATTTTTCAGTTAAACTTTTTTTGTTCAGAACTGATGACTCAAGCAGATTTGGGTCACCTGTCATTTTTCAATACCTCAGTGCTCTTATTTGGAGAGAGGGGAACCCTTGCCATAAGCCCTCTGATATGTCAGCTGTATTGTCACAGGCACAAATGATCCAGGGACAAACAAGGTGGACACAACTCCTGCTCTGTTGGATCTTACGTTCCATAAGGTCAACATCATCACACCAACTTCTTTGTTTATCTAGGATGAGTTCTTTCCTGGGAGACTTATCTGGATTGTTCACTCCCTTCTACACCCTTCCCCATCATCTCACCTTCCCAATCTGCAAGTCAACATTTTCTTTTTTTTAATTAAAATTTTATTCTAGGACTTCCCTGGTGGTACAGTGGATACAAATCCCCCTGCCAATGCAGCAAACATGGGTTTGCTCTCTTGTCTAGGAAGATTCCACATGCCGAGAAGCAACTAACCCTGTGTGACACAACTACTGAGCCTGCATGCTGCAACTACTGAAGTCCACGCACCTAGAGCCCGTGCTCTGCAACAAGAGAAGGCACCGCAATGAGAAGCCTGTGCACCAGAATGCAGAGTAGCCTCTGCTGCCGCAACTAGAGAAAGCCTCTGCATGATAGCACAGACCCAGCACAACTAAAAATAAATAAATAAATTATTAAAAATTTTATTCTGAGATGACTGTAGATTCATTAGCAGCTGTAATAAATAATGTGAAGAGATTCTGTGTACCATCTACCCGGTTTCTCCCATCTTGCAAAATGATGATATAATATCACTGTCAGAACTGACATCAACACACCAGACATAGAACATCTTCACATCCACCACTACTAGATTCCCTTATATCACTCTGTCCTAGCCACCCTGGCCTCATTCCCCCATTCCTGATCCCTGGCAAAGAAGATCTCCATTCTTATTTTGTCATTGTGAGACTATTTGATAAAAGGAATCATACAGTGTGTGCCTTTTTGGAACTGAATTTTTTTCCATTCAGCACAAGTCCCCAATTATCTGGAGTTTCACTAAAGTTGTTTTATCAACAGTCCTTTCCTTTTTATCACTGACCAGTATTCCATGGTACCAGAGTTTATTTACCTAGTCACCTACTGAAGCATATCTGAGTTGTTTCCAATTTTTGATTATTATGAATAAAACTGTTCTTTATAGATTTTTATGTGAATATAGAACTTCACTTCTCTCAGACAAGTGCCCAGAGGTGAAACTGCTAGGTTGTACGGTAGGTGCAAGTTTAGCATCACAAGAAATTCCCAAAAGGTTTTCTAGAACGGCTGGACTACTGTCTACCACCACCAGCAATGGGGGAGGAACCCAGTTTCTCCACATCTTCCCCACAAAGTGTACTTTAACTGACTACCCCATCAACTCACCAGACCCACCCATACAGAGTGAAAGTCATCCAGGGGGTACTGCTTGAGATCATTTCTTTGGTTGGTTTTTTCCAACGGGTTCTTTGTCTGTGAAAATCTGACTTCTACCCAGCATGTCCCGTCATTTCTCTGGACGTGTCCGGACATGCCTGAATCCTCAGCAGGGTCAGCAAAAGCCTTGGGCTCAAGCAACACGTCCCTCTGCATATAGTGAAATGTTTGGGGGTTTTATCCCCAGAGCCTCTTCTAAAGGCCCCACCCCATATCATCCCCTGCTGAAAGGTGGGCCCCAGAGACCAGTTTGTCCCCACCCACCGGAGCTAAGGGAGGCTGTCTGTGACTTGTGGAGAGATAATCCTATTCTTCCCCTTGGTGTCTACTATGTGGCAGGCATAGGAGATAACATAGTGAACCATCAGTCAAGGCCCCTCCTCTTGTGAACCCTACATTATGAGAAAGGGTAATAAATAATAAGGGGCTTCCCAGGGGGCTCAGTGGTAAAAGAATTTATCTGCCAAAGCAGGAGTCCCAGGAGACGCTGCTTCAGTTCCCCTGGAGGGGGAAATGGCAACTCACTTCAGTATTCTTGCCTGGAAAATTCCATAAACAGAGGAGTCTGGCGGGCTACAGTCCATGGGTTTGCAGAGTCTGGACAGACATACAATAAACAATAAAGAGGCAGGGGGATTTCAGATGATGAGAAATACTACAAAGTCTACAGCCAGGGAAATGTGATAAAGTGAATCTCCATGGAACTCAGCTTTTTCAGTATTAGAATTTCTACTTTTTTCCCCAAAGCTAATTACTTCCATTTTTCTACCATTTTTTCAGTAGCATGTCTTCTGATTCCAAGATCCTACAGTTGACTTCTGCTATCAACAATCCCTTTTATTCGTTAAAGATGATTTTATAATTTGGTTTTTTGAATTAAAAAATATTTCTCCAAATAGGGAATGGGCACTACAGATGCAGTGCAAATACTCTTTAATTTCAACACCATATTTTTATGAATACAGCCAAAGACTGCAGGCTTTTGCAAAGTTGTCCATTCCTTGTTCATTCACCATATGAATTAACATTCCCAGGTCCTTTTCAAGCAAATTCTGTAAAGTCAAACCCTTCACCTTCTGTACTAACTAGTTCCAAACAGTTAGCCTAGCCCTTTTCTGGTTCTTTCTGCTCGGAACACAAATGAGACAAAAGTCTTTGCTGGCCTTAGGCTTCTTAAAATCTCAGCTTCTTCTGACATTGGTCTTTGGAGGCCTTATGTTTCACCTTTTCTGCTCGCACTTGTAACAGTTGAGTGCCCTGAGCAGCCAAATTGTTAACTTCCAAGTGTCATTTGTGACATATTTATGCATACATGCACAGAAGGCTGGAAGACTTAGGACAGACTATATTAATAAAATGTTATTTTTTAATAATCTTCCAAGTTCCTTGAGATAGCCTACCTTCTGGAATCATTAACCACAGGATATTTTCCCTTTTCTACTTTTTTTATGATGTCCACTTTCCTAAGGTTTATGTATGTGGCTGATTCTTCATAGACTTCTCTTTCTTAACTATATGGTCTTTAAAATGGCACAGTTATCTTTCACCAATTTTAAGAGGCTTGGTTAACAATATGGGCTTTGGAGTTAGGTAGATCTGGGTTGGATTCTCAGGTCCTTCATTGTTAGCTAAGTAATCTTGCACCCGTCAACCTCTTTAGCCTTCAGGTTCCTCATCTATAACACGAGGATAGTTTCACAGGTTGTGAGAGGATTAAAGGAAGTAATTCTTGACACAGAGTGAGCACCCAAAAAAAGATGTTAAGGGCTTAATAAATGTAAGCTATTGTTATTTTTATTACCCTTGTACATTAAAGATTGCATCTGGAGGGTCATTTCCTCAAAATGTTACTTCTGCTTTCTGCAGGAAGGAAAAAAATTTACCAGATTCTTTGTTTTTGGAGTATAAATCTTCCTGGTGTTTGGACAGATTTCCTTCTCTGCTGCTATTAAGTCTCTTCCTATGTTAGTTTCCTAATCTGATTTGCTAAATATCCTCCACATCCTTAAAGGCATCTGCAGTTTTGATCATTTCATTTCTCTATTCTTTAACCCTCATCTAAAAGCATCTGTTCTGCTTTATAAATGTTCCTAAACATAAATAATTCTATTATATGTTGCAGTTTTCCCACCCTTCAATTAGTTGTCATTGTTTCGGGCAGTGGATGCTGGCACATCATGCATGCCCTAATAGGGCGGAGAATGTACTTCAGCCTGGAGTCACTTTGTAAGAAGCCACATTCTTCTTTATAAAAGTGTGATTCCCTTTTGATATGAATTATCACACTGCTTTTCACTCTCTACGCTCAGCTCACGTCTGAGATCACATGTTTGGCTGCCACATCTTTCCTCTCCCCGTGTTTTCTCCTGAGATCAGCTGCGAATCTTCACCACTGTTGTTCTTTCCATTTAACACCTGAGTTGTCAGTTTTATCTGAATCTTTTTCTCCCTCCTCATGAAATGTTAATATAAAACCCTCCTGGTCAGTTTATGAACTACCTGCCAAACTCTTCCTTCCTGTCTGTCTCTTGCCAAGAGTCCATCGCGCTATTCTTACAAGCCATGGTCCAGGAAAATCAAACCTGTTTTTCAACTTGTTTATGAAGCTAGCAGTTCCCTTGCAATATCTCCTTTTCTCTTTCAAGGTCATTAATTTCAACAGGAACATGGGCTTAAATGATTTTCATTGTTCCCAAATGTCTATTTCCTGTTAAAGATTTTGCAGCCATCTGAGATGCGCACCAAGTATCTTTATGCTGTATTTTCTCTTTCTATGCAGACTGGTGGGAGTAGGTAGTGGTCAACAGGCTTGGTGATGCTTGGCAGGCTCTCTTATGTTTCAGGTGCCTGTGTCAAACAACAACAAACCTCCAGAGTTTCCTATTGAAACTCCTGGTTTGATTCCATTTCAACAACACTGGCCTCCTTGCTGGTCCTTAAATATACACTGAGTATGGTTCTGCCCTGGAGTCTTTGTACCAGATATCTCCCAGACATCCCCAAGGCTCACTGCCTCACCTCTTCTCTGTCCCTCTGCCCTCTGTTCCAGTAAGGCCTACCTTGACTACCCTATTTAAAGTCACAGGGGCTTCCCAGGCAGTCCAGTGGTTAAGACTTCAAGCTTCCAATGGAGGGGCATGGGTTCAATCTCTGGCCAGGGAATTAAGATCCCACATGTCTTGCAGCAGAGCCAAAAAATGAAATGAAATAAAATCACAAATTCTTAAAGTAGATAACCAACAAGGACCTACTATAGAGCACAGGGAACTCTGCTCAATGTTATGCAGCAGTCTGGATGGGAGGGGAGTTTGGGAGAGAATGGATACATGACTCAGTTCTTTGTTGTTCACCTGAAACTATCACGTTCCCTATCTTCATTATGCAGCTCCATTTCCCCCCACAGTACATATCACCTCTGAAAATATTAGATAATGTATTAATTTATTATGTGCATTGTATCCTTAGTCGCTCAGTCGTGTCCAACTCTTTGTGACCCTGTGGACTGTAGCCCACCAGGCTCCCCTGTCCACGGGATTATTCAAGCGAGAATACTGGAGTGCATTGCCATTTCCTCCTCCAGGGGATCTTCCTGACCCAGGGGTCGAACCTGCGTTTCCTCTGCCTCCTGCATTGCAGGCGGATTCTTTACCCGCTGAGCCATAGTTACTGTGATTGTCTGATAACCCCTGTGTCTCCCCTTCCTACTGGAATGTAAGCTCCATGGAACAGAGACTCATACATCCTGAAAACTTACAGCAGCACTTGATACACACAGATGTTCAGTAAATACCTGCTGTATTTACAGAGTGTAAATACACTCAAGATCTAATGGCAAATTACAATTCAAATCCACCACCTGCCTTTTTTCCATTCGTTTTTTTTCTAAAATAAGATAATTTAAAATATAAAAATAATATTGAAATTTGGAAGCAAAAATTAGGGGAAAAAAAAGAAAATCATAAATAGTAAAAATAAAACTAAACCACCCACAGGTAAATGTTAATAATGATCATTAACACTGAAAATATTTTCCAGCTTCTTTAAAACTGGATGTGCATTTATACATAATCAAAACATGCTATTGTATATGTTATACAAGTAACACTGCACACAATATTTATATATGCACAGTAGTATTAGTGTAGTTGCTCAGTCGTGTCTGACTCTTTGCGACCCCATGGACTATAACCTGCCAGGCTCCTCTGTCCATGGGATTCTCCAGGTAAGAATACTGCAGTGGGTTGCCATTCCCTTCAGTATTTATATGTAATATATTTATACATAGATTACTATATAAGTCATACTGTACAGAGAGTTTGGTATTCTGATATTAGAGTGAAAGTGTGTTTTCCATTTTCTTGGCACCCTGCATGCTCTCAGAACAAAGTCACCCCATTTCTCTACCTTCAGTATAGAAGCCCTAGCCCTAACTTAACCCTAACCCTAATCCTTAACTGCGCTCCTAGACATCTTACCATTGAGTCTTGGGGGGAACATGTTGCTGTCATTGTTCAGTCACTAAGTCATGTCCAACTCTTTGCAACCGCATGGACTATAGCATACCAGGCTTCCCTGTTCTTCACTTTCTCCCAGAGTGTGCTCCAATTCATGTCCATTGAGTCGGTGATGCTATCCAACCATCTCATCCCCTGTTGCCCCCTTCTCCTCCTGCCCTCATCTTTCCCAGCATCAGGGTCTTTTCCAATGAGTTGGCTCTTCACATTAGGTGACTGAAGTATTGGAGCTTCAGCATCAGTACTTCCAATGGATATTCACGGTTAATTTCCTTTAAGATTGACTGGTTTGATCTCCCTGCTATCCAATGGGCTCTCAAGAGTCTTCTCCAACACCACAATTTGAAAGCACCAATTCTTTGGAGCTCAGCCTTCTTTACAGTCCAACTCTCACATCCATACATGACTACTGGAAAAACCAGAGCTTTGACTATACAGACCTTGGTTGGCAAAGTGATGTCTCTGCTTTTTAGTACACTGTCTGGGCTTGTCATAGCTTTTCTTCCAAGAAGCAACTGTCTTTTAATTTTGTGACGGCAGTCAACCACCCAGAGTGATTTTGGAGCCCAAGAAAATAAAATTTGTCACTTTTTCCCCATCTATCTGCCATAAAGTAATTGAACCAGATGCCATGATCTTAGTTTTCTGAATGTTGAGTTTTAAGCAGCTTTTTCACTCTCCTCTTCCACCTTCATTGAGAGTCTCTTTAGGTTCTCTTCACTTTCTATCATTAGAGTGGCATTATCTGCATATCTGTGATTGTTGATATTTCTCCCAGCAATGTTGATTCCAGCTTGTGAGTCATCCAGACTTGCATTTCACAAGATGTACTCTACATATAAGTTAAATAAGCAGGGTGACAATACACAGCCTTGACGTACTCCTTTCCCAATTTTAAAGCAGTCCATTGTCTCATGTCTGGTTCTAACTGTTTCTTCTTGTCCTGCATACAGGTTTCTTGGGAGACAGGTATGGTTATATTTGCAAAAAATTAAGATATATATTAATGCCAAGTGTTGATGGGCTTCCCTGGTGGTTCAAACGGTAAAGAATCTGCCTGCAATGCAGGAGACTCAGGGTTTGATCCCTGGATCAGGAAGATCCCCTGGAGAAGGGAAAGGCAACCCACTCCAGATTCTCACCTATAAAAGTCTATGGATAGAGGAGTCTGGCAGGCTACAGTCCATGAGGTCACAAGGAGTCAGACATGACTGAGCAACTAACTTCATTTTCCTTTTTTGAAATGTTGATGGGAATGCAGGACAAAGGGAAAGTTTAGATATTGCTGTTGGGAGTTTAAATTGATATAACTGAACTTCCCTGGTGGTGCAGTGGATAAGAATCCGTCGCCAATGCAGACGACATGGGTTTGATCCTTGCTCTGGGGCGATTCCATATGCTGTGGAGCAACTAAACCTATGTGACACAATCTCTGAGCCCATGCTCTAGAGCCCTCGAGCTCCAACTACTGAGCCTGTGTGCCTCAACTACTGAAGTCCACACGCCCTAGGTCCACATGCTGCAACTACTGAAGCCCGTGCACCTAGAGCCTATGCTCCAAAACAAAAAAAGCCATGCAATTAGAAGCAACACAACAAAGAGTAGCCCTTGCTCACCCCAACTAGAGAAAGCCCATGCAGAGCGCCAAAGACCCAAAACAGCCAAAGATAAGAGTAAATAAATAAAACTGATTTTAAAAAGTAAGTGATACAACCATTTTGCGAACAGTTTCCCACACCCTATGACTCAGCAATCCATTCCTAACTATATGCCCTAGAAACCCTCATGTACTTGTACACCAGGGGTCATATTACAAGAACAGACATCTCAGTATTGCTTGTAATAGCCAAAATGTCTAAAGGAAAATGAATAAATGCACTGTTGTGTATTTACACTTTGGATTACTATATAACATGAAAAATAAAAATTCCCACTCCACACCATAATATGAATTTTAGAAATTTGATGCTTAAGAGAAAGCAAATAAAAAAAAAAGAGAGAGAAAGCAAATGCCAGATACTAACACACAGTATGCCTCTCCCCACACTTTTTTTCATATTTAAAGATTTAATTTTTTTAGAGAAGTTTTAGGTTCACAGCAAAAATAAGGTGAAGATATAGAGATTTTCCATACACTCTTTCATGTGTAGCCTTTTGCATTAACAATATCTCAGAATAGTACCCTTGGTACAACTGATGAACCTATACTAATACATCAAATCACCCAAAGTCAACAGGTTACAATAGGATTCATCTTGACATTGTACATTCTGTGGTTTGGACATGGGGATTAATGTAAGATTTAATTTATATATATATATATATATATATATATATATAAAGTTTATCTCAAGAAAAAAAAAACATTAGCTGAAAGCAAGCAGATGGAATAAGCAGTGAAGATAGAGCAAACATTAATGAGTCAGAAACAGAAAATAAGAACTAATAATTTAATAATGCTGGTTCTTAACTAAGTGAAACTATTAGCTGATTCAATAAAAAACTGGAAAACCTAAAAGATAAAGCTTTCTAAAAATGGCATTAATTTGAAAAAGTCTAAGCAAATAAATTTGGAAATCCAGATAACAGAGATAATTTCTTAGGAAAATACTTGAAATTGGCCCAAAATTGACCCCCATAAATAGAGAAACCTTAAATAGACACATTTCCATAGGAGAAATAAAGCTCTCAAGACACTATGCTACAAAAAATGAATAAGATCCTGATTATTTCACAGGAGAACTTTTATCAGCACTCTATTTCTAGCTTAGCTCCAACATGTAAAGAACTCTTGAAAGTGAAAAATGTTAGCCATTCAGTTCAGTTAAGTTCAGTTCCTCAGTCGTTTCTGATTCTTTGCAGCCCCATGAACTGTAGCACGCCAGGCTTCCCTGTCTGTCACCAACTCCCAGAGCTTGCTCAAACTCATGTCCATTGAGATGGTGATACCATTCAATCATCTCAATCTCTGTTGTCCCCTTCTCCTCCTGTCTTCAATCTTTCCCAGCATCAGGGTCTTTTCCAATGAGTCAGTTCTTTGCATCAGGTGGTCAAAGTATTGGAGCTTCAGCAACTAATGAATATTCTAATTTATAATGAATATTCAGGTATGATTTCCTTTAGGATTGACTGGTTTGATCTCCTTGCTGTCCAAGGGACTCTCAAGAGTCTTCTCTAACACCACAGTTCAAAGCATCAATTCTCTGGCGCTCAGCTTTCTTTGTGGTCCAACTCTTACATCCATAGATGACTGCTGGAAAAATCACAGCTTTGATTAGATGGACCTTTGTCAGCAAAGGAGTGTCTCTGTTTTTCAATATACTGTCTAGGTTTGTCACAGCTTTTCTTCCAAGGAGAAAGTGTCTTTTAATTTCATGGCTGCGTTCACCATCTGCAGTGACTTTGAGTCTAAGAAAATAAAGTCTGTTACTGTTTCCACTGTTTCCCCATCTATTTGCCATGACGTGATGGGACCAGATGCCATGATCTTAGTTTTCTGAATGCTGAGTTTTAAGCCAACTTTTTCACTCTCCTGTTTCACTTTCACCAAGAAGCTCTTTAGTTCTTCTCCACTTTCTGCCATAAGGGTGGTGTCATCTGCATATCTGAGCTTATTGATATTTCTCTCTGCAATCTTGATTCCAGTTTGTGCCTCATTAGGTCCAGCATTTCTCATGATGTACTCTGTATATAAGTTAAATAAGCATGGTGACAATACACAGCCTTGACAGACTCCTTTCCCAATGTGGAACCAGCCCATTGTTCCATGTCCAGATCTAACTGTTGCTTCCTGACCTGCATACAGATTTCTCAGGAGGTTGGTAAGGTGGTCTGATATTCCCATCTCTTGAAGAATTTTCCACAGTTTGTTGTGATCCACACAACCAGAAGCTTTAGCATAGTCAATGAAGCAGAAGTAGATGTTTTTCTGGAACTCTCTTCCTTTTTCTATGATCCAGTGGATGTTGGCAATTTGATCTCTGGTTCCTGTGCCTTTTCTAAATCCAGCTTGAACATCTGGAAGCTCTCAGTTCACATACTATTGAAGCCTAGCTTGGTGAATTTTGAGTATTACTTTGCTAGTGTATGAGATAAGTACAATTGTGTGGTAGTTTGAACATTCTTTGGCATTGCCTTTCTTTCAGACTGGAATAAAAACTGACGTTTTCCAGTCCTGTGGCCATTGCTGAGTTTTCCATATTTGCTGGTATATTGACTGTAGCACTTTAACACCATCATCTTTTAGAATTTGAAATAGTTCAACCAGAATTCCATCACATTCACTAGCTTTGTTCATAGTGATGCTTCCTAAGGCTCACTTGACTTCACACTTCAGGATGTCTGGCTCTAGGTGAGTGATCTAGATAACCATTGGTTATCTGGGTCATAAAGATCTTTTTTGTATAGTTCTTCTGTGTATTCTTCTTAATATCTTCTGCTTCTGTTAGGCCCACACTATTTCTGTCCTTTATTGTGCCCATCTTTGAAATGTTCCCTTGGTATCTCTAATTTTCTTGAAGAGATCTCTAGTCTTTCCCATTCTATTGTTTTCCTCTATTTCTTTGCACTGATCACTGAGGAAGCCTTTCTTATCTTGCCTTCCTAATCTTTGGAACTCTGCATTCAAATGGGTATATATTTCCTTTTCTTCTCTACCTTTAGCTTCTCTTCTTTTCTTAGCTATGCGTAAGGCCTCCACAGACAACCATTTTGCCTTTCTGCATTTCTTTTTATTGGGGATGGTATTGATCACCACCTCCTGTACAACATTATGAACCTCCATCCATAGTTCTTCAGGCACTCTATCTATCAGATCTAATCCCTTGAATCTATTTGTCACTTCCATTGTATAATTGTAAGGGTTTTGATTTAGGTCATACCTGAATGGTCTAGTGGTTTTCCCTACTTTCTTCAATTTAAGTCTGAATTTGGCAATAAGGAACTCATGATCTGGGCCACAGTCAGCTCCTGGTCTTGGTTTTGCTGACTATATAGAGCTTCTCCAATCTTTGGCTGCAAAGAATATAATCAATATGATTTCTGTATTGACCATCTGGTGATATCCATGTGTAGAGTTCTCTCTTGTGTTGCTGGAGAGGGTGTTTTCTATGACCAGCGTGTTCTCTTGGCAAAACTCTGTTAGCCTTTGCCCTGCTTCATTTTGTATTCCAAGGCCCAACTTGCCTGTTATTCCAGGTATCTCTTGACTTCCTACTTTTCATTCCTGTCCCCTATGATGAAAAGGATGTCTTTTTTCTTTGGTGTTTGTTCTAGAAGGTCTTGTAGGTCTTCACAGAACTGTTCAGCTTCTTTGGCATTAGTAGTTGGGGCATAGATTTGCATTACTGTGATACTGAATGATTTGCTTGGAAATGAACAGAGATCATTCTGTCGTTTTTGAGATTCCACCCAAGTATTGCATTTCAGACTCTTGTTGACTATGAGGGTTACTGCATTTCTTCTAAGGGATTCTTGCCCACGGTAATGGATATAATAGTCATCTGAATTAAATTTGCCCATTCCAGTCCATTTTAGTTCACTGATTTCTAAAATGTCGATTTTCATTCTTGCCATCTCCTATTTGACCACTTCCAATGTACCTTGCTTGATTCATGGACCTAACATTCCAGGTTCTTATGCAATACTGTTCTTATAGCTTCAGACTTTACTTCCATCACTAGTCACATCCACAACTGGGCATTGTTTTTGCTTTAGCTCAGCCTCTTCAGTCTTTCTGGAAATTTTTCTCCACTCTTCTCCAGTAGCATATTAGGCACCTACCACCCTGGGGAGTTCATCTTTCAGTGTGTTATCTTTTTGCCTTTTCATACTGTTCATGGGGTTCTCCAGGCAAGAATAATGAAGTGGTTTGCCATTCCCTTCTCCAGTGGACCATGTTTTGTCAAAACTCTCCTGTGACCCATCCATGTAAGTTGCTCAGTTATGTCCATCTCTTTGCAACCCCATGTACTGTAGCCCACCAGGCTTCGCTGTCCATGGGATTCTATAGGCAAGAATACTGGAGTGGGCTGCCATTTCCTTCTCCACCCTCCTTACAAAAGAAAAATGCTGAATGCACTAACTAAAAATGGATTTTCTTAGTTCCATCAGAGAAGAAAAGTCATAGGGCAAATGTCCACCCTGTAATTTGGAGAGACATGAAAGTATAGATATCATATCCAAGATCAAAGTCACTCAAGCCATTAACTGGTAGAAACATTTCATGGTGATTTTGATTAATTGCTGGGGGCTGAGCATAGACTAGCTTGAGAGTTAAAACATTCCTAAGCCTAATTCCCAGGTTTAGGGAGGATCCATACTTTTGAGGGGTTTATACCTCCAGGTTTTCACATTGAAGGGTGAAGAAAAATTTCTTGGGGTTTCTAGTAGGGGGAAGGGGAAAATAACCATTTACAAGTGTGCCCAGAGTAAAAGAAAACTTTTTGAAATATGTCCACAGAGCATTCTTCACAACAAAGTCCTGCCCTCCAGGGGAAACTACTTCCCCTTATCTCACTGGGAGAGGAGTCAGCTCCAGCACTCCCTACTCTTTTTGTCTAAGGAAAAGAAAAAAAAAAAAAAAAATGACGAGACACATTTCTGAAGGTCACAGCCCAGGGACTTAGGCTTGTTAAAAATCGAAATTAGTCATAAGATTATAGAACACATCCTCTCCAACACCTCCCCACCACAGCATCAGGGCTCCAGTATAACAGTGGGTTACAACTGAGAGAGCTGTAAGAGACAGTCTTAATTTAAGAAGTTCTTAATGAAACCCAAAGACAATTGAGGAGGGGAAAGATAAGAGAAAAAAACAAAGATCAGAAATTCTCAGTGATAAACTCCAAAATGCAGAAAAAAAAAAAAAAAAGGAAACAAGTCCAAATTCTACAGACCTATACCTAAAGCAAAAATTCTGAAATAAAGTATTAGTGAGCAGAATCTTTTAGCACATTAAGAAAATAATTCATATTTATCAGATGGAATCTCTTTTAGGAATATAAAAAAAAGGATGGTTCAGTATTACGAAATTCATTAACAGAATTCATTATACTATTTGTTACAGGGGTTCTCAGATGGAGCTAGCGGTGAAGAATCCGCCTGCCAAGGCAGGAGACACAGGAACGTGGGTTCAATCCCTGGGTTGGGAAGATTCCCTGAAACAGGAAATGGCACCCCACTCCAGTATTCTTGCCTGGAAAATTCCATGGACAGAGGATCTTGGAGGGCTACAGTCCATGGGGCTATAGAGAGTCAAACATGATTGAGTGACTGAGCAGCAGCACTTGTTATAAGTTAAATATTATTTTAGCATCTTTGGAGATTATTAAAAAGACTTTTGACAAACTTCAACACCCATTCCTCATGAAAACTTCAAATAACATAGAAACTGATAGAACCTCAACATGATAAAACATAAAACGCACACCTAAAGTTAAACTGTTTTGTGATCATGAATAGGAAGCCTTAACACTGTTAAATTCCACTGTAGGAAAAACTATGGAGTTTCCTCAAAAAACTAAAAATAGAAATACCATATGATCTAGCAATTCCACTCCTGGGTGTACATCTGAAGAAAATTAAAACATTAATTTGAAAAGACATATGTACCCCCAATGTTCATAGCAGCATTAAATATAGTTGCCAAGACACGGAAGAAACCTCAACGTTTAACAACAGATGAATGGATAAAAAATATGATACACACACACACAGAATGGACTACTACTCAGCAATAAAAAGAATGAAATTTTGCCATCTGCAGAGACATGGGTGGGCTTGGAGGGTATTACACTCAGTGAAATGTCAGAGACAAATAACTATATGATAGCACTTACATGTAGAATCTAAAAAATATAACAAACTAGTGAATATAACAAAAAAGAAACAGATTCAGAGCGATAGAGAAAAAACTAGCAGTTATCAGAAGGGAGAGAGAAGGGGGAAGGGGCAGTTAAGGGGAAGGGGATTAGGAGAAACAAACTATTAGGTATAAAATAAACTACAAGAGTATATTGTACAACATAGGGAATACAGTCAAAATTTTGTAATAACTACAAATGGAGTATAACCTTTAAAAATTGTGAATTACTATATTGTACACCTGGAACATATGTAATATTGTACATGAATTACACAAAAAGAAATTAGGTTCAGGAAATTTTTTAAAAAAGAATATATACTTATACCTAGTGCTATGAATTGAACTGGCTTCCCAGGTGGCACTAGTGGTAAAGAACCTGCCTGCCAGAGCAGGAGACCTAAGAGTCATGGGTTCGATCCCTGGGTTGGGAAGATCCCCTGGAGGAAGGCATGGCAATCCACTCCAGTATTCTTGCCTGGAGAATCCCATGGACAGAGGAGCCTGGGGAACTACAGTCCATGGGGTTGCAAAGAGTCAGACATGACTGAAGCGACTTAGCAGTTAGTTTTTTAAAAAGATATGTTCTAATCCCCAGTAGTTCTGAATGTGACCTTATTTGCAAATAGGGTCCTTGTAGATGTAACTAACTGAGCTTCACTAATTGCTCAGTGGTAAAGAATCCGCCTGCCAATGCAGGAGACACAGGTTCGATGCCTCGATGCCCTGAGAAGGAAATGGCAACCCATTCAAGTATTCTTCCTTGGAAATCTCATGAAGAGAAGAGCCTATGGGCTACAGTCCATGGGTTCACAAGAGTTGGAGATGACTTAGTGACAAAACAACAGATGTCATTAATTAGGTTACATGAGGTCATGCTGGAGTAGTTGTTGTTTAGAAAACCATAGCTTTGACTAGACGGACCTTTGTCTATCAAGTGATGTCTCTGCTTTTTAATATGCTGTCTAGGTTTGTCATAGTTTTTCTTCCAAGGAGCAAGCATTTTATCATTTTGTGGCCACAGTCACCATCTGGAGTGATTTTGGAGCCCAAGAAAAATAAATCTGTCATTGTTTCCACTTTTCCCCTTTCTATTTGCCATGAAGTAAAGGGACCAGATGCCATGATCTTAGTTTTTTGAATCATCACTCTTAGTTGAAATCTAGAGTCCTCGATGTGGCTCTGCTTCCTTACCAGCCACCGCCTCTGCTCACCATATTCCTGGCAGACCACACTCTCTCATCTTCTTTCATATGGGTAGGTTTCTACCCCAGGTGTTCCTGCTGACCAGAATGTTCCGCATCTGACTGATTCTTTCCTGCCTTCCAGGTCTTAGGTTCAGTGGCCCCTCTTAACCTCCCATTCCAAAATAGACTTTCTAGTTACACTCTCCCATAGTGTCTGGGACTTTTCCTTTATTGCATTTACCACAGGTTGTCATGACGACATTCATTGGAATGATAAATAATTAGTGGATGGCAATTCCCCAGTCAGAGGCCTGTTTGTTTTGCTCAGTTCTGAATGCCCAGGTGACAGGAATTCAGTAAATATTTACAGAATGGGCGAAGGCTTATAGCATCATGGTATTAGCTCCCATTATTGTGATTGCTCCATTAAGCCTTGTACTTAAAATACTTTTTTGTTTGTTTTATAGAGTGCATTCTTAATCATTATTTTAAGATAAAAGCTATAGCAAACGTTTTTCTTCCTTTCCATCCTTCGCTCTACTCTGCCATGCAGCTCAACTGCAGAAAAAACACCTTCTTCCATGGTGCATGTGCTTAGTCGCTCAGTTGTGTCCTTAAAGTCAGTCGTGACACTTTTGCGACCCCATGGACTGTAGCTCTTCAGGTTCTTCTGTCCATGGGATTTTTCAGGCAAGAATACTGAAGTGGGTTGTCATTTCCTTCTCCAGGGGATCTTCCAACCCATGGATTGAACCCAAGTCTCCTGTGTTGCAGGCAGATTCTTTACCTGCTGAACCACCAGAGAAGTCCAACTTCTTCCATGGACAGTGGGTAACAGGCAGATGGGAGCCCACGTATAAGAACCGGGCAGCATCTTGTTAGCTCAGCAGAGGAGCGAGAGCATGTCGGAAGGCCAGGGATGGGGAGGCTGGGAGATAACAGGCAGGGACCTTCGCATCCAGGTGCCACGCAAACCTGGAGGAGTCAGCAGCAGCCAACTGCTTAGGGCAGCTGTAGGCCGACACAGAAATCCTGCCTAGAACCTCTAAGCCTGGGTGGGACCACCCTGTGGAGACGTGTCCTCTGAGTGCAAGAAGCAAACAAATAGTACAGAAGCCTGGTGATGTAGAATGCAATCAATATTTACAGTGAAGGAAAAAGAAAAAACTTTAAGCTAAGATCTCTGTTTCCCAAGACTGCATTTGAGAAAAAGTAAACGCTACTTTATTACTGGTATAAATTCAACTAGGAGGAAAGAGAACCAAAGGACAAACTGTACATATATAGGCTTCCCAGGTGGCACTAGTGGTAAAGAAATCTCCTGCCAATACAGGAGATGTAAGAAACATAGATTCGATCCCTGGGTCGGGAAGATCCCTTGGAGTAGGAAATGGCAACCCGCTCCAGTATTCTTGACTGGAAAATTCCATGGACAGAGGAGCCTGGAGGGCTACAGTTCATGGGGTGGCAATGAGTCGGACATGACTGAGCGCGCACACACACACACATACATGCACACATATATATGTCAATGGACATACATCTGTCTGTCAATGAACACTTAGATTGCATCCATATCTTAGCTATTGCAAATAATGGTACAACGAGCACTGGGGTGCATATACATTTTCAACTTAGTGTTTTTGTTCTCTTTGGTTAAAGACCCAGCAGTGGAACTGCTCAAATAAATGGCAGTTCTAGTTTTAATTTTTTGAGGAACCTCCATAATGGTTTCCATAGTAGTTATACCAATTTACATTTCCATCAACAGTGCACAAGGTTTTCCTTTTCTCCACATCCTCACCAACACTCATTATCTCTTGTCTTCTTGGTGATAGCCTTTCTAACAGATGTGATGTGATATCTCATTGAAGTTTTCATTTGCATTTCCCTTATGACTAGCGATCTGGGGCATCTTTTCATGTACCTACTGACAATCTGTGTCTTCAATGGAAAAATGTCTATCTAAGTCCTGAGCCCATTTTTTAAATCTGGTTGTTTGATTTTCTAATGTTGAGTTGTACAAGTTCTTTTTATATTTTGGTTATTAACCCTTTATCAGATATATTACTTGCCAATATCTTCTCCCATTCAGTAGGCTGCCTTTGTTGATGGTGTCCTTTGCTGTGCAAAACGTTAGTCTAATGTAGTACCATTTATTTATTTTTGCTTTTGTTTCTTTTGACTGAAATCTCAAAAAAAAAATGCTGCTAAAACTGATGTCAAAGAGTATACTGCCTATGTACTCTTCTAGGAGTTTTATGGTTTCAGGTCTTACATTTAAGACTTTAACCTATTTCAAGTATATAAAGAATACTCAGCTGGTTAAGAACCTGCCTGCAATGCGGGAGACCTGGGTTCGATCCCTGGGTTGAGAAGACTCCTCTGGAGAAGGGAAAGGCTACCCACTCCAGTATTCTGGCCTGGAGAATTCCATGAACTGTATAGGCCATGGGGTCACAGAGTCGGACACAACTGAGCGATTTTCACAAATATACATGGTATGAGAAAGAAGTCCAGTTTGATTCTTTTGCATGCAACTTTCCAGTATTCCCATCATAATTTACTGAGAAACTATTTATTTTCCATTGCATATTCTTTCTTCCTGGGTCGTAGACTAACTGATCATAAAAGTGTGAATTTATTTCTGAGGTCTCTATTCTATTCCACTGACCTATGTGTCTGTTTTAATGACAGTACTATACAGTTTCGATTAATGAAGATTTACAGTACGGTATCAAATTAGGGAGCATATTACCTCCAGTTTTGTTCTTCTTCCTCAAGATTGTTTTGGCTATTCAGGGTTTTTGTGTTTCCACATAAAATTTAAGAATTATTTGTTCTACTTCTGTGAAAAATGCTATTGATATTTTGATAGGGATTGCATTGAATATGTAGATTTCTTGGGGTAGTATGGTAGTATCTTCAATTTTTCCCAGCAATGTCTTATAGTTTTCTAAGTACAAGCCTTTTACTTCCTTGGTTAGATATATTCTGAGGTATGTTATTCATTTTGATACAATTGTAAACAAAATCATTTTTCTTAATTTCTCTGATTGTTTGCTATTTGTGTATAGAAACAGATTTCTGCATATTAAGTTTGTATCCTGCTACCTTACTGAATTTATTAGTACTAATGATTTTTTAGTATTTCCCTTATGGCTTCCCTTGTGGCTTCCTTTGAGGGCTTCTTTTGTGGCTCAGCTGGTAAAGAATCTGCCTGCAATGTGGGAGACCTGGGTTTGATCCCTGGGTTGGGATGATCCCATGGAGAAGAGAAAGGCTACCCACTCCAGTATTCTGGCCTGGAGAATTCCATGGACTAAAGAGTTGGACATGATTGAGTGACTTTCACTTTCAGTGATTTTTTGGTGTCCTTAGGATTTCCTGCATACAGTATTGTGTCATCTGTAAGCTAACTATTTTAATTCTTCCCTTCTGGTTTGGATTCTTTTTATTTCTATTTCTGGTCTGACTGTAGTGGCTAGGATCTCCAATGGCAGAGTGAATAGAAGTGGTAAAAGAGGACATCCTTGACTTGTTCCTGATCTCAGAGTAAATGCTTTAAGTTTTTCACCACTGAGTATGATGTTAGTTGTGGGCTTATCATCTGTGGCCTTTATTATGTTGAGGTATATTCCTTCTATGCCCACTTTGTTTGGAGCTTTTATCATAAACGGATATTTAATTTTGTCAAAAGCTTTTTCTGCATCTATTGAGATAATCATATGATTTTTACTCTTCAATTTGTTAATGTGGTATATCAAATTGACTGATTTGAATCATCTTTGTATTCATGAGATAAATCTCACATAACCATGGTATATGATTCTTTTACTGTATTGTTGAATTTTGTTTGCTAATGCTTTGTTACGGATTTTTGCATCAATGTTCATTAGAGATATTTTCTTTTCTGTGGTTTCTTTGTCTGGTTTTGTTAACAAGGTGATGCTGGTCTTATAGAACGAGTTTGGAAGTATTCCTTTCTCTTCAATTTTTGCAGATAGTTGGAGAACGATAGGTATTAACTGTTCTACATATGCTTGAGAGAACTCATCTATGAAGCCATCTGGCCCTGGACATTTTTGGGGAGGGGAGATTTTTTTTTTAGAGGGGGATGTTTTTAAACTACTAATTCAATTTCATTATTGGTAACTGGATTGTTCATATTTTCTTTCTGATTCAGTCTTGGGAGATTGCATGATTGGAGGAATTTATCCATTTCTTCTACACTGTCCATTTTATTGGTATATTGTTCATAGTAACCTCTTATGATACTTTGTTTCTCTGTGGTGATGGCTGTAACTTCTCTTTTATTTCTGATCTTATTTATCTGGGCCCTCTTTTTTTCTTGATGAGTAAGGATAAAGGTTTATCCGGGTTTTTTTATTTTTTTAATCTTTTCAAAGAACCAACCCTTAGTTTCATTGATCTTTTCTATTTTTTTAGTGTCTATTTCATTTATTTCTGCTCTGATTCTATTGTTTCTTTCCTTCTAATAACTTTGTGTATTCTTCTTCTTCTTCTAGTTCTTTTAGATGTAAGGTTAGATTGTTTGAGATTTTTTCTTATTTCTTGAGGTAGGCTTGTATTGCTATAAACTTGCCTCTTAGAACTGCTTTTACTACATCCTGTAGATTTTGGATTGCTGTGTTTTCCTATGTTCATCCATTCTTCTCTGGAGTTCCTTGAACATTTTAATAATGATTACTTGAGACCCCAATGTTCAAATCAGATCCAACTGTTATAGAGAATTACTACACTATGCTGGAGGCCCAGAATCTTAGGATTGCTAAAAATCTTAATGATTATCAGTTATATCCAAAAGATCTTGAAACCATCTCTACAGTTCCTGCTGTGGGACTACTGCTTGAATACTTTATATGCTGGTGAACTCACTATCTTCTAAGGCAGCCAAGTCATTATTTCATTTAAATATTTATTGAATGTGTTCCCTCTGGCAGGCACTAGGACTACCAGGTGACATAGGCCCAATACTTAAGAAGTTTACAGTTTACGAAAAAATTTCTCTGCTGTGTTTGTTCACTTCTCTGTTTGTTAAACAGGGCCATATACTTTCCTTCCACTGAGGGTAATCATCACTACTCTCCATTCCACAGGTTACCCAGGATTTGGGTGGATTATAAGCACAAGGCCACAGTTCTCTCTCAGACTGAATCAATCTCACCCTAATTATCCCTTGAAAAGTACATTCTAATTCCCTTGGGGCATTTAGAAGTGGCTTACACAACATTTTCCAAACCTTTTCCTCCCCAGAGGACTTTTTAGAGTCAGTCATTTATCTAGTTGCAAAATTGCTTCTCCTTGGCCTTTCCATTTTAAGTTTCCAAATTCTGCCCCTGGGTCCATTTCAAAACTTGTAATCAGATCACTCAGGGGTTGCGCTTCTGTGGCGTATCTATGTCCTTCACCATATTCATCTTGGAACAAACCCACACCAGAACCCACTTTTCATTCCAAAACTTGCCTTGTGCTCCCTATTCCAAAACCAATGCATCTGAAAAACTGCCACCCATCTCAAAGCCACCCCCTACTTTGTGTTACCAATTCAAAATACAATTTGTGTCTAGAAACTAGGGTGCTTTCAAAATTGTTTTGGAAGATATTCTACAAGATCAGTTTAAAGTCCTCAAGATTATCTTCCCTGACTACTTTCCTCCACTCCAGCACCAGCTCTCTTCATTCTCCCTCATTTAGAGTCCTAGGTCAGACCACAGATCATCTTCTCAAGTCTTTGCTCTCAACCTCATCAGAGGGAATTCCTGTCTGAGTAATGCATCAAACTTTCTGTAAAGTGGGCATTTGCAGATTGATAAGCAAAAGTTATTTCTCAATGTCCCAATTTCAACTTTCAGGGAAAGCTCATTGTGTTTCCAAGCTCCATGTTGCACTCAGTTCCTTCCACTAGGCTGTATTGTAATAATTGGCCCTGGAATGTTCTAGTGATGTGTGGGGAACCAAGCAACTAGTGCCCACTGTGTATATGATCTATACCAGCCTGCTAAGTCCTCTCCACAATCCTGGGAGACTGGCTCTACTAACTCATTGCCAAACATAAGGAAATGAGGCAGAATTAGGTCAAGTCACTTGTCTAAGACCTCCAAGCTGGCAAGTGGAAAACAAATTCACGTGTCTGATTCCAAAGCCAAAGCTTTTTCTCCTACTTTAACTAATTAACTCCCTTATATGAACGTTGGAACTATTCAGGCAAATAACCCTGGACAAGCCAATTAACCTCCTCTGAACATGAGCTTCCTTCCCAAGTGAAGAAGTTGAACTAGATGGATGTTAGAGTCCTTTTATCTCTTATGTTCTCTCTGTTCCCATTGCACTCAAGCTGGCTGATTCTGGAGGAAGAACTTATGCCAACCTCAAGCCACAGCAACAGCAGTAATATAAACACTAATCATTTATTGAGTGCTTACCCTATAACAGGTGAATGATAACTTTACTTAATCCTTCTAGTAGGTTCTACTTATCATCCTCATTTTATAGATGAGGATTACAAACAAAAGTTAGAACATGCCCAAAGTCACACAGCCAATAGAAGTAAACCCAGGGATATCTGATTTCCAAGCCCATGCTCATGGGCACACTATGCTATATTTTGAAAGAGGCCAGGGAAGCGAAGGAAGTCAGGCATTATGAGAAATGGTCTTTCAGGGCTAGAGAAATGTATACACCTGGCAGAATGATCAGAGGTAAGTCAGTTGGGATGAGGAAGGACATTCAGGACTTCAGATAATTAGTCTGTCCTAGTCTCCACCACCTTGGTTCCAGCTCTAAGCAGATGTGTTCCCTGCTTCCAGGCACAGAATGCGGCCCTGGCAGGTGCTTGCCCTGGGAGACCTTTGCTTGCTACTGAGTCTTGCTCCTAGAGGAGACTTAGACCCAAAGTCACTACACCTTTCATCTCGCTGTTGTTGTTTTTAATCTAACCTTATTACCAGGTCTGAGATTTTCTGACCTCTCTGAACTTCAGCCAAAACTGCCAGACCCCCAGCCCACATTCTATCACACCCAGTAGTTTTCTGGCGCTGCCGGAGTCTTGGTGTGCAGTAAGTAGGGCTTGCGGGTGTATGAAATCATCACCAAACATAATGGAAAAGAAAGAAAAACAGGTCTCTGAAGAATAAGCAAGTGTCCATCAGGGGGTTAGTCTAAGCTGGCCAATTATGAGGGGGCCTTGGCATTGTATGAAGGCTGCCATCGAAAGAGTCTATAGGTCCCACAGTCCCTAGGGAAGGAAGTCAAGTCAGATTTGCAAAGGCAGGTACATAGATGGCCTGGTGGAGCACAGGCATGGGCTCTGGGACCAGGTAAATCTGGATTTGGATACTACTTGGCTGGGGCTTCCCAAGTGGCGCTAGTGGTGAAGAATTCACCTGCCAATACAGGAAACCACAGAGACTCAGGTTCCACCCCTGGGTCAGGAAGATGCCCTGGAGAAGGAAATGTAACTCCACTCCAGTATTCTTGCCCGGAAAATTCCATGAACAGAGGAGCTTGGCAGGTTATAGTTCAGGGTCACAAAGGGTCAGACACAAATGAGCAGGCACACACACTATTTGCCGACTTCCCTTTTCTGGCTTCAATGTACAGCCCTAGTCAATAAAATGAGGATAACTAGAACTTCACAGAGTGGCTATAAGCATTAGAAATAATCCACACACACTAGAGAAATAGAAAGAAGGCTGGGCCTACTATGCTCATCCTGAAGGAAAACAGTATGAGAAAGGCTTTTTCTCCTGCCATGAGTACTCAAGACATCATTACCGTTTTTCATGTTGTTCTGCTTGTCTGAAAATTGGGGCGCGACCATTTGGTGAGTAAAAGCTGACAATACTCACTGGGCACTAAAATCCAGAATGAAGTAAGTCTCTGGAATAGAAAACCAGCTTCTGGAGATTGCTGGAAAACACCACTCAGATCTTCAGCAGAGGAGTCATACAGGTTTTCATATGGGGGATTTTTTAAACCTGACTTTTCCCCACTTCAACACAGAGATCTAATGATCACCTGAAGACCACTTTTATCTGAGAAAATAAAGGAATAGTTAGTCAAAAACCAGGAAAGGGAAAGGATAAATTGGCCACAATAAAAACGTAACTTGTGACGTGAGGTGGGAGGGCAACAGGCAGGATGAGAAATGAACCCACCAGTCATGCAGGTGATCATATGTCCTGGGTAAGGGTTTTGTCCCAGAAGTTTCAACAGTGCCCCCTCTAATTCTCAGAGATGTCCCAGTGTGGACAGTAAATCATTTGGTCAGCTAGTAGTCATGTGGAATCCAAAATATCACTCACACATTTATGTGATGGGAGGGGGAACCTATCTATGCTAATAAGGCTACAAAGCCCCAGGCAGACGGACACTTAGAGAAGGAACTTCCAGAACCTTGCTCTCTAAGCCTGAGTACTCTTCCTCATATTTTTACTAAGTCCCTCTGATTTCTACTTAAGCCCATTCACTAGCTGGTGAAAAGAAGAAAATAGGTGTGAGACAGGGAGGGGTGAAGCAGGGAGGATAGGAAAAAAACCCAAGGAATCATAGAATCATCAGTCAGTTGTTTTGTACCATGAAATCAAATGGGGAAATGGACTGACTGACTGTGCTTGTCTGCAGCAGGTCTTTCTGCTGCCTTCTTTCTGGAAGGCAGAAGTATTGCTTAGGGAGTGGACAGTATTAGTCAGTAGCCTGCCTTGGCCTGACTCAGTGGCCCCTTTGAACACTCCTGTTCTGGGGTTCCTGGAAGACGTCCTAAAGGAGTTCACTAGTTTCTGACCATTGCAGATTAGACCAACTGAGAATTTGATATTTGTCCAAGTTCCACTGGAAGTGAGGATGTGTATGTGTGTCTGGTGGGTGGTGTGGGTGTACCGCCCTGATCCAGGAAATGCACAAAGGCAACCCCCTCAACCCTGACCGCACCCAGCTAGCCCCCTGTGTTCTATTTTAAAAGCCTCAGCGTAGCCTGATCTGAGGTCTGTCCCGTCCATCCCCCCTTGTTTACTGGAACATTGGGTCACTGCAGTACAGCTGGAACGCAATCTCTGGGCGATTCAGCAAGGCCGAGGCAAGCCCTACCAGGCGTCATGTCATTGCACTGTTTTTCCTCCCTCCCACTGAGTTTTCTTGGAAGTTCTGAGCCAGGCTCAGCATGTATCTCCAGAGATGCATTCCAAATCCCCAGCTGCTTGCAACTCAGCAAGTCTCACTGCCCCTCCTTTTAACATCCAGGTGCCCTGAAAGGTTAGAAATGAAGAAGCTCGCACCAAAGGGTGTCCCAGACTCTTTGATGTATTTGCTACTGCCTGCTGTCACACAGAGTTCAGACACAGTGTCCCCTCTTAAAAAGCAAAGAGGAAAATCATCTTTGTCGAGATGCCTTTGTGACTTGGCAAACTTGCCTCTAATCTGTCCATCTGTCCTAGCTGAGGGGAATGGGCCAGGGTGGGGGGTGTTGCTGCTCTTTTTCCTCCTGAGTCCTGGTTTCTCGTGATTCTCCACCACCCTGAACTCCCAGTGATCTGTTGCAGTCCTCCTTATTTCCCTCCAGCTTTCCCACCCCCCCTTAATTTCTTCCCTTCAGTGTTGTCTCTTCTCCTCATGTTCACGTTATCCCTTCCTGGACTAGAGGAGATAACGGGAGGCAGGGGAAAAACAGTCAAACATATCAGTGATGTAAAAATCATATTGGTCTCATTTAGGGTGAAAATGGTACCTGTGCCTTTTAGATTTGTTCTTGCTCTTGAATTACTTATTGATTCTTTAGGACTGGGTGCTGATTCTCAAAGTGTGGTCCCTGAACCTGCAGCAGCAGCATCACCTGGGAACTTATTGCAAATGCACATTCACAGGCCCTACGCCAGACTCCCTGAATCAGTAATTCTTGGGCTAAAGTCCAGCAATCTGAGTTTTAAAAAGCCCTCCAGGTGACTGTGATGTGTGCAGAAGTCTGTGAACCACTAGGGTAGAGGATTCTCCATAGGTTTGGGGGGCAGGGAAGGTTTGCGATTTCCCTCTGCTTTTCAGATATAAGAATTGGTGTATGAGGAACAGAGCCTGTGCCATGTTCTTGAGGGCTGGCTCATGTACCTTGCCTCTCATGCTGGGGCAGGTGTGAGAGTGAATGTGAGTACTGAGAGCTGATTGTGACCCAACTGGATGCCCTCGGTGAGCTGGCTTCATGGGTCACCCATTGGACAGGGTCTGGGACTTCTTGATCTTCTGTGTCAAGCACCCCTCTAAGAGAATGTCATGCAATGGCACAGACTCATCACTCAGCCTCTCATCTGCTCTCAGGCAAAAATGACTATAGCTATAAATGGAAATTGTAGAGTTTATTCCTTTTATTCTTTTCTTGTACTAAATCAAGCAAATAACTGGAAACTTGCTCTTTCTTTCTTTCCTGCTCTCTGAAGAGCACCTAAGATTATTATGAGGATTGAGATCTCTGCATCGACACTGGCGATGTCCAACTCGGTAGCTTCTAGCCACACTGAGCAATTAAAATGTGGGTACAGTCTGAACTGGGAGGTGCTGGAAGTGTAATTATACAACATCTTGTGAAGGTATAGTACAAAAAAGTGCAAATTATTTCATTAATGATTTTTATATTGATTATATGCTCAAATTATAACACTTTGGATGTACTGGGTTATATAAAACATATTAACATTAATTTCATCTACTTATTTTTACCTTTTAAAGTGTGGCTACTGGGAAATTAAAATTAACAAATGTGGCTCATATTTGTGACTCACATTTTATTTCCAAGGGACAGCACTCACTGGTCCAGTTAGCTGGGGGCTCTGGTCAAACCCAGGATTTTGAGTAAGACTAGAGGATATGCCGACATGACTGAGTAACTTCACTTTCCCTTTTCATTTTCATCATTGGAGAAGGAAACGGCAACCCACTCCAAGGTTCTTGCCTGGAGAATCCCAGGGATGGAGGAGCCTGGTGGGCTGCCGTCTATGGGGTCGCACAGAGTCGGACACGATGGAAGTGACTTAGCAGCAGCAGCAGAGGATACGCCAGGAGCAAATACAAGGAAGCAGGTGTAAACTACAGCACATACAACGTGTTAGGTAAGGCAATGGAGCCTTAAGCGTGGCAGCTGATCTCCTGAACCATGAAGCTAGACATACTAGGGTTGTCCAGATTCTGCCACTTACTCAGTCAAGTAACTTAACCTCTCTGAATTTCAGTTTTCACAGCAACCCACTCCAGTATCCTTGCCTGGAGAATCCCAGGGACAGAGGAGCCTGGTGGGCTGCCGTTATGGGGTCGCACAGAGTCGAACACGACTGAAGCGACTTAGCAGCAGCAGCAGCATCTGTAATATGACTTGCTGGTTCTTAACTCAAAGTGCTTTGGGGAGAATTAGTGAAGACAATGACTATAAAAGCCTGAATACTATTCCCAGCTATTAATTAGTACTCAAGAAATATTAATTCTCCTTAAATAAGAAGAAATTCTATTACTAGATGGTGTCGGATACTCACTGTGAAACCTTCATTCTGGAGGGTCCTTAACATTTAGATGGATTCTCCTCTATCTGGAACGGTTTGTGTATTATCCTATTCAAAATATGAGCTTTTGTAATATGGGGTTATGGTCCCTTTTCAGTGCTTCCTCAGCTGGAAATCCACAGCTGGCTATGAACCCCTCCCTACCACCTCCTACTGTGGTACTTAAGGTCCTCGCAGTGAAAAACTGGGTTACACAGGGGATTGCTCCTGGACAAAGACCCTAGTATATTATGCTTACAAGACCTGACAGTTTATGTGGCACAGATTGGATGGACTCTGACAGCAACACTAGATGGTGTCCCCCTGAATGAGGGAAATCAATCTCTTCACTAGCAAATACAGTACTCAAGGTGAGCAAAGTCAGGGCTGGATGGAAAATGGAAAGGAAATGTTAAGAGTCTAGCTTTTAAGATTTATGAATGAGCCCCAAAAGAATAGTTCTAGTTCTTCTGTTCATAAAAATACAGATCGCCTAGTTAAGATTTTCCTAAAGAGAAGCCATAGCTCTCACAAGTTAACACAGAGGCAAGAATGAGATAGTAGGGCAAAAGACAGTTGAAAAAATAAACAACAAACAAACAAACAGAAAAAGGTGTTGCCTGGCTCTACTTTGAAAGACCCTAAGAGTGTCCAGACATACTAGCATATCTCCAGGTGCAAAATCTCTGAGATCCCAAAACACTGACACTGTGATAAAACCTGTTAACTATTTCTTAGCCATTAAAGTAAACAACAACAAAAAAACTTGGTCTTCCCTGAAAGTAATATACATTGCAATATCTAAACATTCAAGCACAAAGAGATCATCAGATACTGTCACCTATATATAGCATCACCATGGAAACCACAGCTACAAATGCTGACAACTCAAATACCACAAGTAGTGCTGATATTGACGAAATGACTATCTGACAAGGTAAGCAACTCCTAGTAAATTTCTAAATAAAGCAAGATTTTACCTTGATTTAAATGCTGATTACATTCCAGGAAAATTCTGTGTGTATAAATTAAAAATATGCAAATAATACTTTGTGTTTATTTGTAAGGTACAGTTAAGTTCTAGGTCATATAAGTTTTTCAACCATATTGATATCCAGTAAGACATTCAAAAGGTGGGGTGATTTTTTTATTGGGAAGGAATTGTCCTAGGCATTATAAGACATTACAACATCTTATCCATAACTCTGCTAAGAAAAATGCCAGTAATAATCTCTGTCCCAATTATTGGGACAATAGAGACACCTTATAAACTTCCAAAACACTTTAGAACAATAATTCTTAACCTTGGCTGCACATAGAATTACCGTAAGAGCTTTAACTTAAATACTGACACTTGGGCAGCATCTGTAGAGCCTCTGATGTGTTAATAGTTGACCAGGACCGATTCCTGGTCATTAGGGGTTTTAAAAACTGTTCAGTTGATTTTATGCAGTAGCCAAGGCTGAGAACCATGCCGTAAGGGAGCTTCTGCCCTTTTGAGCATCATTGCCTTAGCTGAGTCAGATTACCAGAACATTGACCTGACAGGTTTTCTTTCTGCCTCATGGAGCTATTTCCCGTCAGATAGAGCTCAAGGGCCTCCTAACCTAGAAAAACCCCTCTAATTATAAAATGAGATGGCAGGTATATGGGTCTAGGCTTGAAAAGTCAGACTTACTTTCAAGAAATCCCAAGACTTGGGTAAATGATCAATCACTTGCTTTTGAATTTAGAACGAACAGAACACAGTTTAACTAAATAAAAAGTCAACCAGTGACTGATTATTTAGGATATAAACTTGTAGTATATTGTGACCAGGCACCTTCTGGAACTCCTAGTCGTCCCTTGTTAGGATTTACTTGGGCCTTTGTAAGAAAAGTTAATTTATAGTCATTCTTCAGTTGTCTACTGAACCCTTAAGTTAGGAATGGCAGATACATTTATCTCCAGTGATAACTGTAAACATATCAGAGTTTTCTGCCTGGAGAGGACTTCAAAGCCTGATCTAGGTTAATTGAAGAGTGCTGTGATGGGGTGGTTAGTGATACCTGTCATAAGCACAGGAAGGGGAGAGGAAAGGAAGTGTCCCAATCCTCCCGTAAGCCCTAGGGGAGCAGGCATATTTCTCAAAATTAACAGGTGACTTTTTCAGTCCTGATCAACTTTTGGAAACTGACTGGATTTTATTATGATCATCACTGTCATCATCCAGTGAGTTTCCTTTTACTGAGGTATAGTTATGCACTGCCCATTTATTGCCTCATTAATCCTTACAACAACTCTACAAGCTAGGCATTTTCATCACAATCTGAGATCCCACAGCTCATGGGAGGAACTAATCATCTAACCCGTGGTTGCCTAATTCTCATGTCCCACAGTACAATACACAATCTGGAGCAAAATGTGGCCTCAGACCATCCTCCAAAGCTCTGATGTTCTTTATCCTGCATCCACATCCCTAGTATTCTTGCTCAAATGATACAAGATTCAACAAATACCAAATGAAAATACACTACTTATTTCTCAGTACTTTCCCATTATTTCCTGGTATTGCATCCTGTCCATGTACTTAACCAAAAAGTTTAAAAACATAGAGCAGGGATGCTTGTGTTAATAAACTTTGCTTTGTGTTTTTCGTTTGTTGAAAATCTTTTAAAGATTTTCCTTTTTCTGCAAGTCCAGTGTAATAGACGGAATCCAGCTCATTGCCATAACTCAACACCTAAAAGGGTGTTAGCACATGATAGACATTTAATAATTTAAAATGAATTAATCAATGCAGTTGACATTTTTGTCAACAGCAAATAATTAATTTTGATGAAATTAAAATGTTTAATTTTGATGACATGCAATTTATCAATTTTTCCTTTTCTTTTTTTTTCAGTTGAATTAAAAAAAATTATTTTTAAGTTTTATTTGTTTATTTAGTTTTTGGTCTCACAGCTTGTGGGATCTTAATTCTCCCACCAGGGATAGAACCAGGAAACTCAGCAGTGAGAGTGCTGAGCCCTAACCTCTGAACTGCCAGAGAATTCCCCTTTCATGGTTTCTTTTTTGTGTGCTAAATCGAATAAATTTTGGCCTTACCTAATTTTGGTCACAAAATTTCTCTATGCTTTCTTGTAGAAGTTGTATGTATAATATAAGTTTTATAGTATTAGCTTTTACATTTAGGTCTATGATACATTTAATTGACACTGTTTTTTATAATGAAGATTTGTGCAGAGGTTAGGGTCAGCTCTCTAAATGCATCTTCAGCTGCCCTGCAATGAAGAAGAAGGTGAAAGAGTTGATAAGATTATGGTTGGTTACAGGGACTTTCATGGCGGTGCAGTGGTTTAGACTAGCAGCCCTTTCCAACGCAGGGGGTGTGGGTTGAATTTCCGGTCAAGTAGCTAAGATTCCACAGGCCTCCTGGCCATAAAACCAAAACCTAAAGCAGAAGCAATACTGTTGCAAATTCAATAAAGACTTAAAAGAAAAAAAGGTTGCTTAAAAACGGGGGTCGGTGGGGGAGTATGGATATAACACTTCCAGTCTTAAAATATGGTCTAAAGGCTGTTGTTCCAGGATAATCTCTCATGGCAATGTCATAGTTATCATTTCAGTCTTTCCCCTAAGAAGGGGTGCTCCCCTCTTTTTCTTCCAACTCTCTCCCCTCTCTTCTACCGTCAAGAAACATAAAACTCTACTGTCTGTTTCAGAAGAGCAACGTCAAAAACGAGAAAAGGAAGTATGAGTTAATACTTTCCACCCTTCATCTGCTTAACCAGATAACAGCCCTGAGCAGCAGTCTCAAACGGCTTCACAGGCGGGTGGTGGCGACCCGGCTCGCCAAGGGAGTCACCGAGCGACGGTAAGGGAGCGGAGCAACTAGCGGGCGAGCGGGCGCCTGGGCCGCTGCCTGCAGCCCCAGCCTGGCCCCGCCGCCGCCGCCCCGACGCCCAGCCGAGGCAGCGCCGGGCAGAGCCGGGTCGGCCAGGGCCAGGCTGCTCACCGTGTACAGCGTGCGGAGGGCCTTCCTCGAGGTGACACTTTCCCTCCCGGTCGCCGCCGACTTGCAGCTGCACACCTCCCACGCGCTGTGCGGGCTTGAAGCCGACTTTCTTGCAGCTGAGAGACAGACCGTCTCCGCTGAAAGACCTCACAGACCACCGCGGGCCATGTGCTGCTTAAGGCTCATAAGATGGCGGCGCTGGGATTTTACGGCAGAAGGAGAAAGCAGACCCTCGACCTCTGGCGCAGTTCTCAAACTTACCCCAACAGACTCCGCTGTCTATCAAAACGCTTTCTTCAAAGGAATACAACTGGATACTTACAGTCAACAGTACTTCCTAAAGTGAGAGGTGTGGAGAGAGAAGTGGGTATGGGGAGGTATGCTAACAGCCATTTTATTTTGAGGTACTTATTTTTTTATAGTCTATTTTACTTAGATGTATGAAAGACTCACCTCTTAATATAAAATCAACCTTCAAGGAAAAAACAAAACCGCAAAACCCCCAAATTCCCACAGCCAGCTACAAGGAGCCCAGATGTCCCACTCATCTCTTGGAGAAATAACTTCAGGCCTTGAGCAATCCAGACTTGCTCTGAGACATATTGCTTGCCAACCCCCTCTGAGCTGTCTTTGCTGAAGGACACAATCCACCCCTGGCAGATTCTCTGCTCAGAGGCCGTGAAATTTTCTAGGGTCCTGATGGAGCCATGAGGAGAGAGCAAGAAAGGATTGGTCTCTTTTCTCTGGACCCTTATAATCTTGAAACTCAGGCAGAAATAGAAGATACAAGGTAATAGACCATTGAGGAAAACATGGCAATAGCTATGGAAGAGGCTCTGGAAAGTCTGGGCTGAGTAATGTTGCTTTGTATTAACTGCGAAGTGAATGGACATCCTGTGAAAGTGTTTGTTGACTCAGGTGCCCAGATGATTATTATGAACCAAGCTCGTGCAGAAATCTGTAATACAATGAGGCTGGTGGACTATTGGTGGGCAGGGATGGCACAGGAATGGGCTCCCAGAAGATTCTTGGAAGGGTACAACTAGTTCAGGTTCAAAAGGAAGTAGATTTCCTGGCTTGTTCCTTCTCTGTACTTGAGGAAGAGCCTGTAGATGTGCTTCCAGGACTGGCATGCTGAAATGGCATCAATGTTCCATTGACCTCAAGAAAAATGTACTCATGATGAGCACCACAGGCTCACAGACCATCTTCCTTCCTGAGGGAGAGTTACCAGAGTGTACCCAATTGGCATATGGGGCCAGGTAAGAGGCCAAAGGAGATTGCAGACCAAGAAGCCCTTCAGAAATCCGTACAAGATGCAGAATGTCAGAAGCCATAATGCATATATATAGTATGTGTGTACTGCAGCTGGAGTGGACCCCAGACCAGAGGAAAAAAGCAGTAAAGGAGCTAACTCACTGGGAATATCATCATCACCAATTTCAAATGCTTTTAACCATCAAGCCCATCTTTCCTGACAGAAACTCGTGACTGGTAATTCTTAAGTCTTAGTGATTCTATCTGCTTCAGTATGCTCCCGCTCCCCCCATCAAGCCCAGTGACCCAGACAGCATTGAACCTAAAGTTGTGAAGACATTGAAGGCCTCAGCTAAATTCCAGATTACTTTCAGAAATGAAAGAACATCTTCCTCTACAGGACCTTTCTGATTGTGCTTCTTCAGCAGACAGTGCTCCGGCAAACCAGAGTACAGCTATTCCTTTGCAGAATTCACTCAAAGAAGCCATTGGTGCAGATGAACTAGAGAAATCTGCCGAAAGAAGCATGTGTGTGGTCACTCATTCAGTTGTGTTCGACTTTTTGTGACCCCATGGACTGTAGCCCACCATGCTCCTCTGTCCACTGGATTATCCCATCAGGATACTGGAGTGGGGTTGCCATTTCCTCCTCCAGGTGATCTTCCAGACCTAGATATCGAATCCGCATCTCCTGCAGATTCTTTACCCAGAGCCACCTGGGAAACTGAAAGGAACACCCAGGGCCTCAAATCTCATCTCCACACAAGACAGAAAGCTAGTTTATCTGTCACAACTATTAGGAAGCAGGAACTACAGAGGCTTATAGATTAAAATGATTGGCATCCAGAATATCAGTACCTGAGTCAAGTAAATAGCCTTCAACAACATGAAGATCCAGGGAATGAACAGCATGAGGGTACATGACAAAATGCTTCACATGATGGAGAACATCTTTGTAACACTGAAGACCTTGAACTTCTTGAAGAAAGGTAACAGAATCAACAAGAAGTGGTTGATTGGAAACTACAGTGAAAAGAGACAGGCTAAGAGAAAAATTTTCTACCTTCAGGTAGAATTTGAGCAGCAGGATGCTTTGGCTCCTCAAATTCAAAAACTTTTATGTAAATGGATACAGTAAAAAAATCCCTAGTTTCTGTGTTTAATTTAGCAGGCAATCAGAATACTAATGTCAAGAACATTGGTGTATCTGATCTCACCTTAGATAGTCCCTTGATGGAAGTAGAAATGTAACCCTTCCTTTGAAATTTTGAGTAAGTCCATTTCCATCCAGGATGTACAGCTTCTGGAAAATAATGTTGAAATGTCTGGAACAAATGAATATAAGTCTCTTTAAGTCTCTGTGGCAGTTAGCCCTCTGTGGAGTCAACAGAGGAATCTTGCTTATCTATAACAGCAGCCTTAAAGGAAGTTCATGAATTTTTGGTCTTTTGTAGTAAACCAGCTACATCTGAAGATGTTATCTGTCAATCAGAGACAGTAACTGAGGGCCAGACAGGTATTAAATACCTTTCCCAAAGATGGTCCCCAAGTGAGCATTTTATAGCTACCCAGAGTGAACGGTGTTCACAAGTCTCCTTTCATTAGGCCATATCTGTGAAGACAGAAGAATTAACAGATACTTCAGCTGGAGTAGAAGATGTAGAAAATATTAACTTCAGGGGTCCAGGTGATGACCTGGTAACTGATAAGGAAGGTGTCCCCAAGTCTAGGGAATCGATAAATGAGAGCAGTCCTGTCACTCTAACCTCAGCTAAAATATCTAATCAACTACACTGCACCTTCGATATAGAAATTTCACCCAGACTTTTAGCAAGTGAGGAGGATGCCCTCAATCAAACTTCTGAGCAAACTGAGTCCAGAGTCCATTTTCTCTGAGACCAGAGAAAATGTTCTGAAGCTGCAGAGCCACTTCTGAAATTTGAACCTCCTCCCAACCATCCATCACGTCCCTCCTTTCTTGCACCATTAATTTTTCCTGCTGCAGACATTGACCAGATTCTCTGTGCTGGCTATCTTTTGCAGGAAGTTCTTGGTGCTTTGCACTGTAATGGTGGAAATGCAGACTTTGCACTTCTGTTTGCTGTCAAAGAGCATTGTAGTTCCTGCATAACCTTGGAAAAGTGAGCTAGACATTACTTCATTCCCTTAAAAAAGCTATAACACTCACATCCATGCTCACTGTTTATACAGTATATATAAAACCAGCAAACAGAATGTTGAGCCAGATTTTTGAAAAGATTTTTTTTTTGGCCAAAGTACTCTATGATTTCTTGTCTTATGAATTTGTCTATTTTATTTGTTAAAATTTGGGTCTTCAAAAATGTATTGGCACTTATGTGCATACAAAAGCTTTTTATTATCATTAAGATGATATATTTTGGAATCAAATTGATGGTATTATATATTGTCCTTTGCAGGTTAGCACTGTGGTAAAGAATCTGGCTGCCAGTGCAGGAGACACAAGCGATGCAGGTTCAATCCCTGGTTCAGGAAGATTCCTCTGGAGAAGGAAATGGCAACCCACTCCAGTATGCTTGCCTGGAGAATTCCATGGGCCATGGAGCCTGGCAAGTTACAGTCCATAGCGTTGCAAAGAGTCAGACATGACTGAACACACACACACACACACACACACACACACACACACACACATATGTAGCATAAAAAGTAAAAATAAAATAAACCCTACCTTGTCTGAAAAATAATCTTGTACCCAGTGCTCAAGAAACAGATGGACCACCAATAGGAAGTTGAAGCCTATGGGTGAGAAGGGCAGAGAGGTCAAGGACCCACTATTCCGGTCAGCCTCTAACTATTTTGACTTTGAGCTGTGATTCCTACCTGAACAAGATCTCTCTGTTGGGGGTTTGTTGAGGGTGGGGGGAAGTCATGGGAAGGGGATGTGCTGGGAAGGATCTTGTCCTCTGGATTTATACAGCTCCCGAGGAGACTTGATTTCATGACCAGAATGGCAACCAAGGTTTCCGTCTGCTCACAATGCCAGTTGCACATTTATACCATATTTTTGGTGCCGCTAGTGGTAAATAACCCACCTGCCAATGCGAGTGTAAGAGAGGCAGGTTCCATTCCTGGGTCGGGAAGATCCCCTGAAGGAGGGCACGACAACCTGGTCCAGTATCCTTGCTTGGAGAATCCCGTGGACAGAGGAGTGTGGTGGGCCACATTCCATAGTGTCACAAAGAGTCAGACACAGTTGGAGTGTCTTAGCTTGCATGCACCATATTTCTATTTCTCTGATATTCTGGAAAGAACTGAACAAAAGGAAATGGACTTTGTTAGATCTTCATTAGATATATGGGAAAACATTTGCTTCTCACAGTTGGGCTTGTGTTCTTTATTGTTTGTTTGACATACTCTTTCTCAGATCACTCTTGTGGCAGGAAGGACATCCCCTGACTTCAAATCCCGTTTACCTGTTGGCCAGAATCCAATCCAAGTGTTTGTCTGTGAATCCAACTACTCAGGCATTCTTAGTGATCTCTCTTTTTCCTAGTCAATAAAGAGCTCTAATACCAGAAATAACCAGGAGCTGGAGAGATGCTGTGTGTATATAGAAAAATGTGACACAACTCATACCTGTCAGGGAGCTTCCAGCTTAGTGAAGGAGTTCAGATGCATCAATAGCTTATTATAACACTGCTGTGAGAAAGATGTGCGTGGACAACAATGGAAGCACAAAGGTTGGGCATCTGTACAGACTAGGCTAGGCCAGAGTGTAGTATGGAGTCATGGAAGATTTTCTGGAGGAGGTAATAGCTTTTGTTGAGTTTTGAGATTAACTTGGTATAGACTATCAATGGAGTGGTTTCAGGCAAATCTGTCAAAATCACAGAGTTGTGAGATGTCATGGGAAATCCAGAGAACTTCAGACAGTTCCACAGCCCATAAACAGCCCCTCTCAGCTCACTTTTTCAAAAAGGTTTTTTAAAATTTCTTTTTTTGGCTGTGCTAGGTCTTTTTTGCAGTACACAGACTCCTGTAGTTTTGGAGCTCAGGCTCTCGAGTGTGCAGGCTCAGTAGTCGTGATGCCTATGCTTAGTTGCCCTGTGGCATATGGGAGCTTAGTTCCCCTACCAAGGATCAAACCCACCACCCCTGCATTGGAAGACAGATTCTTAACCACTGGACCACCAGGGAAGTTCCCTAAATTTTTAAAAAAAATTTTTACAATAGGTCTTTGTTGGTTATCTATTTTAAATATAGCAGTGTGTACATGTCAATTCCAAACTCCCAAACTATCCCTCTCTCTCACCTTTCTCCCCTGGTAATCATAAATTCATTTTCTAAGTCTGCGAGTGTTTCTGTTTTATAAATAAGTTCATTTGTATCATTTTTTTTTTTAGATTCCTCAAATAAGCTGTGTCATATGCTATTTGTCTTTGTCTTACTTACTTCACTTAGTACAATAATCTCCAGGTTCATCTGTGTTGCTACAGATGGCATCAGTTCGTTCTTTTTAATGGCTTTTAAATGGCATTGTGTATATATGCTACATCTTTATTCATTCATCTGTAAATGGGCATTTAGGTTTCAGCTCACTTTTAACTGGTTTCCTTCAACTTTCTTCAGAGAAAACTAGGAGGGCTCTTTGATGGCAACATGCAATTCCTCATCTCAGTTGTCCCAAGCAAGTCCATTTCTTGGCCCCTGACTCAGTTCAACAAAATTGTGCAGAAATTTAGAAATCTACTGTTACTTACACAGCTCCCTCTGTGGGTGTGTCTGTGTGTGTAAGGGGGGATATTACTCCCTCCTCTTAGCAGTTTATCATAGGGTCTCACATAATGTCCATTCCTTGAGGACTTTGGACAGTCCTATCCTTTATACTTTGTTTGATTTCTAGTGATGTATGAGAAAGCCTTACAGCTTAGCTTCCTAAGGGGACTAGTCACCCTTAAGACAGCTCCAAGAGTGACTGGGATACAAAATGTAAGAGGTGGCATGAAATGTAACTAGATGGAATATGAGTGGGAAACCAGATTGTGAAAATCTTTGAAAGTAGACAGAGGGATAAAAGGAATATCAGGCTGTTGCCATATAAACTGAGCCACACAGATAGAAACTTGCTTATCCTTTGAGCAATTATCCCTAATTGCTCTAGGGTACAAGCAGCTCCATCCTACTGAATGATACATACATTATCTGAGGGGAAAAAAAGTGAAAGAAGTATTAGTTGCTCAGTCATATCTGACTTTGTGACCCCATGAACTGTATAGCCCACAGTCCTGCTTAATATTTCCATGGTGTCCACTATGATTCCACACACATGTTGAAGGACAAAGTAGTACAAAATATGCTGATTGGTGGATTTGTATGGGCTGCCAAGAATGGTTGCATAGACTTTTAGAAAGGGATCTCTTGCACTGTATAGCATCAGATTCTTAAAAGGCAGGGAGGAGTAGAGATTGTATATTTATCTGGAATCTAAGATCCTCTCCAGTTACTCCAGCCTATTCAAAATGGCTGTTTCTCTCAACTTTCCACTCTCTCTGCCACTAGAAGGCAGCATCATTTCCGTTTGCCTCTGGGACAGGGATTCTCTCTGTATCCATCCCATCATACATAGTACAGTCATAAATACATAATACACACAAAAATATGTATTCCACCAGCACAAACAGGCACCTGAAGCTTTGACCTTGATTAACTGGGAAAATGTTAGCTGGTGTTCTGGCCAACTGGCCCCAAAGCTCATACAATGCTTTGACCTCCAATGTGCCCTGAAGGAGCTGCCCAGATGGAAACTGCTTTCTGTGAAGCAGCTGAATGGTAGATTAATTCTGAAAGCCACAGTTGGCAAGCTCAAACATTACAGAATCCTATATTGAGTACACAGAGTTTAGATGGGGTTGATGGTCTTTTCCTGTTGAGTTTTATGCAACCCTGGGCCCCTAGGGAATTTCCACAGACCATCAGTTCGGGGCATGCTGGCCCCGTGTGTTGTAGCTTTCTGTTTATTTCTTACTGGTTGCAATATAGTGGCACTTGTGCTTATGCCAGTAGCCTAAAACCCTTTAGAAAACTAGAAATATAATGCCCTATCCCGCATTGCAGGCAGATTCTCTGCCATCTGAGCCACTAGGGAAGCCCACATTAAGAAGCCAAGGCATTTTCCAAGCATATTTTTCTCAAGGCCCATGTTTTCAAGATTGCCTCTGCCTTTAGTGATGGTGAAACTCAAGGAAAGCTGTTTAATTTGATCATTATTGTCGGTGTGCCAGTTAAGCAGTGTCAGCGTGTCTCGGGCTGTCCTGGAAAAGATTTGTCAATCAGTTTAGCAGAACTTCTCAAATGTTGTGACATCAGAGGAGTTCAGCTTATTTCTGAGTCATAAGATGGGATGGCCAAGACCAAGGACATGGTCCGTCTCACTCAGACATACAGCTTCCATCAAAGTTAAGTCTTGGGCTGGCCTCTTGCTTAAGCTTCTTTTCTTTTTTATTTTCAGGGGGCAATCTTATTTCCCTTATGATTTTACTTATGATTTTAATTGAAACATAGTGGATTCACAATATTATATTAGTTTAAGGTGTACAGTATAGTGATTCAATATTTTATACTCCCTTTAAAGTTATTACAAATTAATGGCTACATATCCCTGTCCTGAACAATATATCTTTGTTGCTGCTTAAGCCTCTTTAAGGATGATTTGCTTTGACAGGTGACTAGTGTGAAGACCAAGGTTATGAACTGCTACATACGAGTAGGCAGCACAGACCATGCAAAGTTATATAAAGGAAGACATTCAGTTTTTCTTCCTTTGAGCTTTACTGAAGGCTGTCTAGCATTTTCAAAGGCAAAGTCAGCACTGTTCCTTTCACAAACATGTATTGAGCCTGAACTCTTGCCAGGGCCAAGGACACAAGGGAATATGAGAGCTGGAGTGAGGATTTGGCCATCACACCTGTTGCAAATGGGCTTGCACTGGGCTAAGGGTCATGGCCAAAGACAAGTCCTTACCATGTGACATGTTCATGAGAATAAATAATAAAAACTAAGTGAAACATTACTTTTAAAAAGGAAATAATCATTAAGCAAAATGGAAACTTTGACTCTGATTTTTGGCGCTACTATTATAATGGAAGAGTCACAATGTGTATCATAAAAGACATGATTATAATGTACACAGTTACCACCCATATAATACAGGTATTTTCTAATTTGCTATGAGAATGCAGAAAAAGGACTTTTGACAAGAGTTTAACTCTCTTCCTGCAGAGATTTGCAACACTAAAGACAGAGAAAGCCTGGTGGAATCACCAACCAGGAAGACAATGGCCTTGATTCATTCACTCAGCAAATATTTATAGAGTACTTTCCATATGTGGACTAGACAGACCTTTGTTGGCAAAGTAATGTCTCTGCTCTATAACATGCTGTCTAGGTTGGTCATAACTTTTCTTCCAAGGAGCAAGCATCTTTTAATTTCATGGCTGCAGCACCATCTGCAGTGATTTTTGGAGCCCCCAAAAATAAAGTCTGTCAGTGTTTCCACTGTTTCCCCATCTATTTGCCATGCAGTGATGGGACCAGATGCCATGATCTTAGTTTTCTGAATGTTGAATTTTAAGTCAAACTTTTTGACTCTCCTCTTTCACTTTCATCAAGAGGCTCTTTAGTTCTTCTTCGCTTTCTGCCATAAGAGTGGTATTGTCTACATAGCTGAGGTTATTGATATTTCTCCTGGCAGTCTTGATTCCAGTTTGTGCTTCATCCAGTCCAGTATTTCTCATGGTGTACTCTGCATATAAGTTAAATAAGCATGGTGACAATATACCATTGACATACTCCTTTCCCAATTTGGGAAAGGAGCCTTGACATACTCCTTTCCCAATTTGGAACCAGTCTGTTGTTCCATGTCCAGTTGCTAACTGTTGCTTCTTGACCTGCATACAGATTTCTCAAGAGGCAGGTCAGGTGGTCTGGTATTCCCATCTCTTTAAGAATTCCCCACAGTTTGCTGTGATCCACACAGTCAAAGGCTTTGGCATAGTCAATAAAGCAGAAGTAGATGTTTTTCTGGAACTCTCTTGCTTTTTCGATGATCCAATGGATGTTGACAATTTGATCTCTGATTTCTCTGCCTTTTCTAAATCCAGCTTGGACATCTGAAAGTTCACGGTTCACATACTATTGAAGTCTGGCTTGGAGAATTTTGAGCATTGCTTTGCTAGCGTGTGAGATGAGTGCAGTTGTGCAGTACTTTGAGCATTCTTTGGCATTGCCTTTCTTTGGGATTAGAATGAAAACTGACCTTTGCCAGTTCTGTGGCCATTGCTGAGTTTTCCAAATTTACTGGCTTATTGAGTGAAGCACTTTCACAGCATCATTTTTTAGGATTTGAAATAGCTCAACTATAAGTCCATCACCTCTGCTAGCTTTGTTCGTAGTGATGCTTCCTAAGGCTCACTTGAGTTCACCTCCCAGGATGTCTGTTTCCAGGTGAGTGATCATACCATTTCAGTTATCTGGGTCATTAAGATCTTTTTTGTACAGTTCTTTTGTGTATTCTTGCCACCTCTTCTTAATATCTTCTGTTTCTGTTCAGTTCAGTTCAGTTCAGTTCAGTTGCTCAGTTAGGTCCATACAATTTCTGTCCTTTATTGAGCTCATGTTTGCATGAAATATCCCCTTGGTATCTCTGATTTTCTTGAAGAGATCTCTAGTTTTCCCCATTCTATTTTTTCCTCTATTTTTTTTGCATTGATCACCAAGGAAACCTTTCTTATCTCTCCTTGCTATTGTTTGGAACTCTGCATTCAAATGGATATATCTTTCCTTTTCTCCTTTGCCTTTCACTTCTCTTCTCTTCACAGCTATTTGCAAGTCCTCCTCAGACAACCATTTTGCCTTTTTGCATTTCTTTTTCTTGGGGATGGTCTTTACCACTGCCACCTGTACAATGCCACAAACCTCCATCCATAGTTCTTCAGGTACTCTATCAGATCTAATCCCTTGAATCTACTTGCCACTTCCATTGTATAATCGCAAGGGTTTTGATTTAGGTCATATCTGAATGGTCTAGTGGTTTTCCGTATTTTCTTTAATTTAAGTCTGAATTTGGCAATAAGAAGTTCATGATCTGAGCCACAGTTAGCTCCCGGTCTTGTTTTTGCTGACTGTATAGAGTTTCTCCATCTTCAGCTGCAAAGAATCTCATCAGTCTGATTTCTGTATTGACCATCTGGTGATGTCCATGTGTAGAGTCTTATCTTGTGTTGTTGGAAGAGGGTGTTTGCTATTATCAGTGTGTTCTCTTGGCAAAACTCCATTAGCCTTTGTCCTGCTTATTTTGTACTCCAAGGCCAAATTTGCCTGTTACTTCATATATTTCTTGAGTTCCTGCTTTCGCATTCCAGTCCCCTATAATGAAAAGGACATCTTTTTTGGGTGTTAGTTCTAGAAGGTCTTATAGATCTTCATAGAACCGTTCAGCTTCAGCTTCTTCAGCATTACTGATCAGGGCATTGACTTGGATTACTGTGATATTGAATGGTTTGCCTTGGTAATGAACAGAGATCATCCTGTCATTTTTGGGTTACATCAATTAACAAAAGAGAAGAAGATCCCTATACTTATATTCTAGCAAAGAAAACTGGCAATGATCAATAAAAGCACTTCCTCTTTTTAATCTTATTATTTATTTATTAAATTTTTTAATTGAAAAAATAGTTGATTTATAGTGTATTAATTTCTGCTATACAGTAAAGTGATTCAGTTATATGTGTGAGTGTGTGTGTGTATATATATACATATATACATACATATATACACATATATACATACATATATACACACATATATATACATATACATATATATATATTTCATATTCTTTTCCATTATGGTTTATCACAGGATGTGAAATATAGTCACTTGTGCTATACAATAGGACCTTCTTGTTTGTCCATTCTTTACATAATAGTTTGCATTTGCTGATTTCCACCTCCACTCCATCCCTTCTCCAAACTCCTCCCCACTGACAACCACAAGTCTATTCTCTATGTCTGTGAGTCTTTTGAGTCTTTTTCTATTTCATAGATAGGTTCATTTGTGTCAAATTTTGGATTCCACATATAAGTGATATAATATGATACTTGTTCTTTCTCTGACTTACTTCACTTAGTATGATCATCTCTAGTTTCATCCATGTTGCTGCCAATGGCATCATTTCATTCTTTTTTATGGCTAAGTGGAATTCCATATGTGGTACCCCCTCTTTATCTACTCAACTGTCGATGAACATTTGGATTATTTCCTTGGCTGTTGTGAATAGTGCAAAAGCACTTCCTCTTAAGTAACAGGGAGAAATCTAATTGGTTTTTTGTTGCCATCAACTAGTAGAAACCATAAGACATTATAGCTCTTGATCCCAAAGTCTCACCAAAATAAAAGAATCCAACAATATGTTACAATGATAATTGCCCCAGATAGATCCTGAAGACAGTTTTAAAATCAATGTGGGCCAGGGGTGTGCTGGTAAATGTTTAACAATTGGCTTTCAGAAATAAATAATAAAGGCAGTTAAGTCCCCATTTGTAGCATTTTCCATTTTTTTATTTTTGTGGTATAAATAACTATAACCATTTCAAATTAACATGATATATCACTAAACACAGCTTTGGGGGAAAAATATGTACAATGACTCTTAAGAACCTGTGCAACTTTGCTCCAGCACACCACTGATTGCAGGCTCAAAGGATAATGAAAGGGACCTCAAAGTCTGTGGATAAAATTTCTTGCTCATGTATTGCTATCAATTCTGACAGAGGTGTCACAAGTGAATTGCTACAAATACCATATTTCCTTAAATCACCTCATTGACTCAACAAAATCTTTTGGGGGGGGGACAGAAATAGAAACATTAAACATATTTATTTACTAACTAGAGCACATACAGTACTTAAAGTTTCTTTTTATTTATTTTGACCATGGGCAGTTATGCAGAGCATGGTAGTGAGAAGCTACTATTTTGGGAGAGCTTTACTGCTTTTGCAGATTTAATATTGACCTTGAACTTGAGATACGTTAAGGAGTGTCCGAGTTTGGTCTATATTTCTTACTGGGTTAAGCAGATATTTTGTTTTCTTAATTAAATTATGTGTTGAGGATCGTTAAACAGTTCCTCTCAAAAGTCAACCAGGAGATTTTGTCAGACCCGTGTCTGAGCCCTTCCGAAGGGTCAGTCATTTACACCAAATTATTCCACCTGGGTGTTTGTTGGCTCTGCTTTCACTGCATGTGATTATCCAACATAATGAAACCCTACTCAGGTCTAAAGCACACTTGGTTGTTCCTCTAATAAAAACTGTGCAAGAGTGCTCACTCCTCTTCTGACAAACTTTGATTCACTTCTCAAGGTGTCTGCCTGAACTTATGCACTAGGAACTTTTTCACTTCAAGGCTGAAATGGGAGGTAACACCTTGGTGAAATTTTCAACAAATTTTAGACAGTCATATTAAGTAAAACTCAATTTTGCATCAAGTAAAATTCAAAAAAGCACCAAATGTAGTATAACTTTGGAACTGTGGGATAAAAGTAAAAATATGAAGACATAATACAACTACAAAAACAAAACCTTTGACTATTAAAAAATTAATATTCATCAAGTTAGGTGTCAACGTTTATTAGAGATGCATTGTTGTTGGCTGTCAAGATAGAAGAAGACAACCACAAGCCAAGGAATGTGGGTAGCATCTAGATACTAGAAAAGGTAAGAAAACAGATTCTCCCTTCAAGCCTCTGGAAGGATCACAGGCCTCGTGACAACTTGATCTTAGCCCAGTGAGACCGTATCTGATTTCTAACCTATGGAACTGCAAGATAATAAATTCATGTTGTTTTAAGCCACTAGGTTTGTGGTAACTTGTTACAGCTGTGATAGGAAACGAATGCCCATGTGCTTCTCTACACTTTCCAGCCTCCCTGCAGAGAGAGTGTAGGTGGGGCTGTGAGCCTAGTTCTGGCTCTTAGAACAGGAGTAGATGTGTGATTTGCACCCTAACTAGGCAACATGCCACAATCTCTCTTTCTGCTGGTTGGACAGCCAAATCCAGACAGCCAAATCTTTAGGGTTCCAAGGAAGCTCCAGTGGAGGGCAGAGCCACTGTTTGCAAGGAACCTTCAATCTGGAGTTACCGTATGGAAGAGTGTTGTCTAAGAGGGCTGACCAACCAAGCACATGAGGGCTGATCCCCAGAGTTCATTCTTCTTGCCGCAGAGCTTCTCCTAATCTAACTCCAGAATCTCCAAGTCAGAGATTCTGAAATTTTTTTTTTTTAAGAATTTGATACTTGAGTTGTTTTTTGTTTGTTTGTTTTTTTTTAAGATCAAACTCTTCTAAATGGGCAGTCAGAACTTTGTCGGGCTTCCTTAAGTGTTTTTAGTAATTTAGTCTTTTTAAAATTTCACATAGCACCTGGAGAACCTTATAATAAAATTTCCACACCTAGGGCTTGTGAAGGTCTTAAACCTGTTCTGCTTTCTGGGCCATTGAGGCACCCACAGCCTCACAGTACGGACAGACAGATCACTGGTCTCTTACAGGTTCTTCTTGCCCTTTCCAAAATATGCTCTCTACTCCCATAAATTTCTACTTTTGTTCAGAGATTTTTTTTTCTTAGAATATGTACCTCACCCCCTCCTTCAAGCTCAGCTCAATCCTTTTTCTTGCAAGAAGGCTTTCTAGATTCTCCAAGGAATATGAATTTTCTTCTTCTACGATTCCCTGTATTCTTTCATCATACTTATTACATTTGTACCTGTCCTCTCTTCCTCTGAACACACACATGCACATAATAAAATGTAACTTCTAGAAGGCAGGTAGCATCTCATACTCCCTGTTGTCCTCACCATAACAGTGCTCTAAATGCAGTAAATGTTCAGTGCATTTATAAATTTTAGCAAAACCATCTGTGGCTGGTGGGACAGTATTATTTTGTTTGTTTACCAGACTCAATCATGTGGTGTGTTTTAAATTATCCTGTAGGATTGCTCCATTTATATGAGGCAAAGCCTCCATGGTGTACCTTGTTCATCCACCAAAAAATAATCTGAATGCTTACTTTAAACCAGGCACTGTGAGTGCAGGCTACGGCACTGTGTGCTCTGTGTCACTATCATATGTCATCAGCTAGGACAGCTGCAAACCACATACAGAGTGGTACCTACTACATGCCAGACTTTGTGCAGCTGACCTACATCAGCCTGAGCCCCCAGCCAATCCTTCTCTTTCCAAGACTTCTTCCTTTTCAGGGAAATCTAGCCTCCCAGCATCTGGGGATCAAACTGTTCTTTTGCTCATGTTTGTTTGCACATCAGGAATTTTTAATTTTAGGAACAGTTTGTCTCTCTGGCTCAGATCTCTGTGTTCCCATACCATTATTTATGATGTAACTAAGAATCTATTGTATAGAATTAAACTCAATTTCCATTTTGAAATTGTGCAAGAGATCTACTCTTCCTATTATCTTTTTATTTAAAATGCAAGAGGGATACGTAGGAGCTGTTTAGGCTCTGGAGCTAATCCTGGTCTATTATTTCTCCATTTCTTTACAGCTCACTGAGAAGGGTGGAGGAGAATAGGAAAGGGGAGACTATTCTTTCACAAGTAATTGTTTGGCCAAGCTACACCATCAGGGAAGTAGCCTTCAGAGGGTCACCCCAGGGGCAGGGCTGGCTGTGTCCGGTTGTGATGAATGGTGCACACTGGGAGGTGGAATTTGTCCAACAACAGGAAAAGCCTAATAGGAGATGATGATTGTTAGAACATTTAGACATAGAGAATAGGATCTATGTCTGTCTTCTGTATCCTGTGTACCAACACAATGCCTTGGTTTAGTAACTGCCACATAATATTTAAATGATGTTCAATGAATGATTGATTGAATGAATGAATGAATGCCATATTCTTGCTTCATTCTCCAAACACTCTATAAAAATTATGGCATCTCATTCATGTCATCTCTATAAATCAGGGATTTGATCAGGTATGCCGTTTATTCTTTTGGAATCATTTTGCTTAATCACAAAGACGTCAGGGTCTTGGGTAAGAAAAAAAGCACTGGTAATGCAGGTTAAATATAAGATACATGGGTTTAATCCCTAGTTTGGGAAGATCCCCTGGAGGAAGCCACAGCAACTCACTTCAGTATTCTTGCCTGGAGAATCCCACGGACAGAGAAGCCTGGCGGACTGCAGTCCCTGGAGTCACACAGAGTCAGACACAACTGAAGTGACTTAGCACAAGGGAAAGAGAATAGGATAGGATCTTCCTAGAGACTTTTCAAATAGGCTAGAGCCCCACTTCCCTTATGGTTAGTTTCACACTTCTAAGCCACCCTTCCAACATGTTGAAAGCTCTTATGAGGACCAGGATCCACAGTACATGACAGTAGCTAAATGCTCTGCAGTCTACTACTCTGGGTTCTAGTCCTGATTCCCTACTGACAATAAGGAAGTCATTTAAGCCCCCTGCCTTCACTTTCTCATCTGTAATATGGGGTTGATAATAGTACCTATCTCATGAGACAACTATGAAGATTAATTTGTGTATTATTCACATGAAATACTCAGCCCAGCCCAGAGACAGAGTAAGCTCTGAACCATAATTAGCTCAAAACACAGCACACAGAACATCACAGACATTTTTAAAAAACTTAATATTGGGGTATAGCTGAATAATAATGTTGTGATAGTTTCAGGTAGAGAGCAAAGGCACTCAGCCAAATACATATGTATCCATTCTCCCCCAAAATCCCTTCCCATCTAGGCTGCCACATAATATTGAGCAGTGTTCCATGTGCTATACAGTAGGTCCTTGTTTATCCATTTTAAATGCAGCAGTGTGTACATGTCCATCCCAAACTCCCTAACTGTCCCTACCCCGTGGCAACCATAAGTTCATTCTCTAAGTCTGTGAGTCTCTTTCTGTTTTGTAAGTTCATTTGTATCATTTCTTTTTAGATTTCATATATAAGGGATGAGAACATCACAGACATTTTTTGATTGCCTGACTGAAATGGGGTCTAGCTTGGAGAAAGTGGAACAAATTAGTATCAGACAGCTCATTAGGATTCCTTCTAGATCTGTAGTTCAAACTTTTCTCTTGCCTTGGTTATTTCTCCAAATGTGAGCAATTCAGGACTCTGCAATGAGGAAAATGGGTCTATTTGCAGAAATAAGTTACGATTTAGGGAAGCCCTGTAAAGGGATAATTTTCAGGGCTTGGCTCATTCTTGGCTAAATGCCTTAAAGAATTTGAACAGTGTTGATGAGCTATTATTCCTCTCCATTGAGGGCCAGGTAAGAGGAGATGGAACTCTATGGCAGCTGGCACACCCCTGCTAGACAGGAAGAAATTCCTGGAAGCAATTTAGTTTCATAAGGAGGGCAAGTGATACCCGTCTATGAAAAAAAATTAGTGAACTTTTTTACGGTGTAATGTATATACAATAAAATGCATTCATTTATTGAGTGGAGCTCAATGAGTTTTAACAGATGAATGCATTCAGGTAACTAGCCACAATCAAGATATAACACATTTCCATTGCTCCAAGATATAACACATTTCCATAACAGATGAATGCATTCAGGTAACTAGCCACAATCAAGATATAACACATTTCCATTGCCACAGTCAAGATATAACACATTGTACTCTTCCGTGTTTGGTGTCTTTTGTTCATCCATGTTTTTGTAATACCTGCCACTTACTCATTTTTGTTACTCAAAAATATTCTATTGTATGGATAGCTTCTTTCATCTATCTGTTCACATGCAGATGAACATTTGCATTGTTTCTAGGCTGTGATCATGATAAAGTTGTACTTGTGTACAAGTCTTTGTGTGTGTTTTCCAAAATGGTTGTGCCAATTTACATTCCCACCAACAGAGTATAAGAGTTTCAATTTCTCCATATCCTCACCAGTGATTGGAATTTGTGGAAGACAAAATAATGGCCTCCCAAAGGTGTCCATGTCCTAATCCCCCAAACCTGTGACTATGACACCTTCCATGGTAAAAGGGACTTTGTAGCTAAGATGACTAAGTTAAGGATCTTGAGACAAGAAGGTTGTCCTGGACCCTCTGTGTAGGCCAGTGTAATCATAAGAATCATTTAAAGATGGATGACAGGTAAAAGCATGAATGACATTTACAGAGGAAGAGCTGATATCTTCTGTTGCTCTGTCTTAAACACGTGGTTTATCCCACTCATCAGTGGTTGAGCTGAGCCTTTAAGCCAGGTTTGCCTAGTTTATATGTATATTCACTCTGCTGCTCAATCTTCTCAGAGCAAGACACTATCAGGACCCCTCTCAACAGAGAGATGATTGTGGGGTTTGCTGGATGACCTTGGGAAACTGGGGAGAGGGTGACAGAAGGAGCTGAGAAAGGAATTCTGGGGAACTTACTTCCGGGATAACCAAGTTGAGTCATGCAAAGCATCCCATGTAGCAAACCCTGGAAACCTCTTTCCATGTATTACTCTCAAAAGCAGCAGGGTGCACCTTCCACGGGAGAGCTCAAACATTACTCAGGAGTCTTCCGGCACTAAAATTGCTTGTGCAATTCAATTTTGCATTACTGTCACTTGTAATTCTGAGACTTAGTGTATGGCTTCCCTGATAGCTCAGACAGTAAAGAATCTGCCTGCAGTGCAGGAGAACCTGTGTCTGATCCCTGGGTCAGAAAGATCCCCTGGAGAAAGGAATGGCCAGTATTCTTGCCTGGAGAATTCTTGCCTGGACAGAGGGGACTTGTGGGCTACAGTCCATGAGGTTGCAAAGAGTTGGACATGACTGAGCGACTTCACTTCAGACAGTAAAAGCATCTGCCTACAATGCGGGAGACCCGGGTTTGACCCCTGGGAAGATCCTCTGGAGAAGGAAATGGCAACCCACTCCAGTACTCTTGCTTGGAAAATCTCATGGATGGAGAAGCCTGGTAGGCTACAATCCATGGGGTCGCAAAGAGCTGGACACGACTGAGCGACTTCACTTTTAAATAGTAAAAAGGGGTAAACAGGTTAATTAAAAAAAAAAAAAAAACTCTTTACAGAAATGCAAGGTGATGAATTTTTCAAGCATTGGAACATAGATGACAGTTAGTGGTGGGTCTGGATTCCATTTAAAAGAAAAGGAAATAAAGTTGGAAAAAAAATCCTTCAGTAGTTGTATGCCAAGGATTCCAGCAAAGACAAAACAGCCTGAAAGTACAGGATGAGTCATCAAATGTGTTTGTCAAGGCTTTTCCAAATAGTAAGGGCTGTACTTTTGTGCATGGAGAATTTCTATTTGCAGCTTGCTAGTAGTAGTAGTCACCACACCAGTAGTTTTATATTAGCTGCTCACCATCAAAATCACTATGGACAAATGAGAATAACCATGGGGCAAAATTATTTTTAGCTGATTTACAGACATCCAAAAGGACCTGGAACCCCAAAGTTCACGGCTCTTCCACCTGCCTCACTGTGATCACAGTCCTTGAGCCAAAAATCCATTCTCTCCTGCCTCAGCTCAACATCCATCTCTTACTGGTTTCATCGTCATCAGGTTGAGAAATCCTTTTCAGCGACAATGCTAATTTTTCTCCAACATGCAAATTCCCACAGATATTTGGAGAAGAAAAGCAGCTTTCCATGAGAGAATATGCGTGTGTGTGCTTATGTGTACAGGGCAGAAGACAGACAGGTGCCCTGAGATGGGCAGGTTAGCCGCCACCAGGGAACTCATTATATTCATTATGTAATTCTTTATCAAGCACTTACCTCTGTACCAGGCACTGTGCTGGGTGATGTGGAAACCATGGAGAATAAAATAGATGGCTCATCTTTTTTTCTGGATGATCCCATTTAAAAACATTTTTTGTGAAAGTTAAAAAGTTCATTTGTGTCTCTGAGAGCTTTATCTGAAATTGTGGGTTTGGAAAATGGTGTGACATATTTATTCCTCTCTATTTCTCACATTTCACACGCCCTCATCTCCACCCTATTGCAGTCCTTATCTGACTTTGGTAAATCAGTGTCAGTAGATTAGAGAGCAGGGACCTGTGCGTCATTATCTATTTCCTTAAATTTGTCATTGACTTTTGTAGAGACAAGACTGAGGGCAGCCATGTCCCCAGTGGGGGAAACTGCAGAAACATCAGTCAAAATATCTAATGGCCTGTACCATCTCTCATGTCTTTTTCAATAGGCTCTAGTTGTAAGTTTTCTTAGACAATGCCATCCATTTATTTTAAAAACTTGAAAAAAAATCCCAAAATAATAGAGAGAGTGATGTGGATTCATGCAGGACAGAAGCTCTCCAAGCATCTCAGACCAGTGGTTTCCCTGAATTCCAGCGATCACCATGTTGTTCTGTTTTCACTCAGACGTTCCCGAACTCCATGGACGTGGTGCCAACAGTTGGGTCTTTTCCTGTGGTTCTAGAAGAGAGTCCAGGTGAATATTCAATTAAATATGTTTTGCAGCCTCAGCCAGATCCTAAGTGCATCCAACCTTGTTCCACAAGCTAAGTGTCTTTCCTTTTCTCTCGGGATGACGCGTTCAAACCTTCTCCACCCTCCTCAGGGGGTCGAACCCTCAGTTTCCCCTTCACTCCTACATAACAGAGGCGCACTGAAGTAGTGGCAGTGTTAGTCGCTCAGCCATGTCTGACTCTTTGTGACCCTGTGGACTGTAGCCCACCAGGGGCATCTGTCCATGAGGTTTCCCAGGCGAGAATACTGGGGTGGGTTGCCAGAAGGCACCCTGAGGTAGTCAGGTGAAAACTCCTTCAGCTTCCTGCCTGCCTCGTGCCTACACTTTCCCTTTCCTTCCCATTCTGATGGAAGAGGTACCCGCTCAGCCTGAGATGGAAGCTGTGCCTGGGTCCCCTGCTCTGGTCTGCTGAGGGACCGTGCACTGATCAGCCTCCTCTCTGCTGGCTTCTATCCACTGGTTTTTACATGTATTCTATACATTTCTCCCATTTAAAAAAAAAAAACAACACAACTCTGTCTACCCCAAATAATCCTCCAGCTGCTGCCTTTTCTCTCTCCTCCTATTCATGCATTTACATTCTCAGCTCCTTCCAGCTCAGCCACGGGCCCCCAACCCCTAAGCCTGTGGCCTCTTAGGAACCCCACCACCGCCCTACCCCACTCCCGGGCCGGCACAGCAGGAGGTGAGTGGAGGTGCTTCTCTCCATGGCTCACTCACATTATGCCTGAACCAACACCTCCCCAGTCAACCCCTCCACCCTCTCACCCTACCGTGGAAAAATTGTCTTCCACAAAACTGCTCCCTGGTGCCAAAAATGTTGGGGACTGCTGGCAGCCTATTGCAGTTTGACTTCTGTCTCCATTGCTCCATTGAAACTGTTTTAGGTGTTAATCACACAAGGATGCAACTAATCTCTTCTTCCTCTGACACCTGGCTGCCCTTCAATCCTGCTCTCTGGGGCTAGGTTTTGGTTTTGTGTTGTTTTTTTTTAAAATACCTTTTGGATGAATCTAGAATAGGTCCCTGGCTTTTCTGACCGCTCTTCAATAATAAGAAACCCTCTTGTCACGCTGAGTTTCACAAACAACTCCATTTCCAACATTTAAATGCCGGGTCCAACTTTTATTTAAGGTTACATCTTGTCCCCTCGCTAAGTTCAGGGCAGCTCCAGGTGAGAAGCCACTTTGAGTAAGGGGACCATGTTTGGTTGTCCTCTTCCTCTCCACCCGTCACTTCCAGACTTGAAAGCTGCAGGCTCTAATCTCTGGAAGATTGGAGAGGGGAAAGAGGGAAGAGGTCAGGCTCTGGAAAGATCTCAATTGGCTGACCATGATGGATTGCACTTGGCTTCTGTGTCAGGGCACTTGGTGGATTCTTTGAAGTCTTCATTGTAGGAATCTCTCTCCTGCTGTTCCCTTGAATGGATAGGTACAGCCTTTGGTTTGTCACTTAGGATCCCCACCTCCTCTTCCCTCTAACAGGCTGTCCCAGGTGGGGTTTAAGAAGTCCAGCAGGCTCTCTCCGATGGCCCACACGTGGTTCAGGGAAGCCCTGATCAATCCTTGGCTGTGACAAATCCTTGGAGTGCAAAGAGTCAAACACAGCTGCTTCTCCTGGCCCTTCCCACAGACCAGGATGCTCGCAACCACAGCTTCTTTGCCTTCAGATGCCTCAGGCATGTGACAGAGTCCTCTGTGCCCTACAAACTGCAGAAAACACATAATGAGCTTTCCAAGTGGTTCCATGCAAGTTCCTCTCACTTGATTTGAATAAAACAAGGGGAAAGGACTTCCTTTTCTCTCTCCACCTCCCTGTGACTTGCAGGACATAGATGACTCTTCAAAAAACTATCCCCTCTCTCAGCCTCTTTAAACATCTTGTATAAAGTGATCAGCTAATGGTCTAAAAAAATTTCCAGACACCTCCTTCATACGTCCAGTATAGGTATTTAGTGCACCATGGTGGAAAATGGGAGTCCCCTTTAATATTCTCTTACAACCACATCTCAGCCTTTATCTTATCCACCTGTAACCAAATCATATCTCCTGAAATTCAGAGGGAATAACATGAGCCAAGTAGACACTGAAAATCCAGAGCACCTGAGTAGATATCTAGGATTTACTGTGGCCGAATTCTAGGACAGGGGAGAAGTCGTCTTAGAGTGAACTTTTGTTGAAATGCTGCTTGGCGGCTATTAACTCTGACACAGACTCATTTCTTGGATCCTCTGAGGCTTGCTCCTCCTCCAAGGTGACATGATCCGGCCGGGGTGTGGTGACAGTTGCTGGAGAAATAGGCTCCACTGTGGACTCTGTCAGGCTGGGCAGAGCTAGTTTAGCCATACAAAGGACTCCAGTTTTGTCCTGTAGGACTCAGGGATTCTGGGGAGGTTTTTAAGCAGAGGAGCATTATAATCTGACCTGTGTGTCAGAAGGATGGCCCTGGCTGTGATGTCTTTACCTTTTCTTTATGAAGCATGCGTACTTTTGCTTTTAACATTTGCTTGTGGGGACTGCAACAATCCCAGTGGACATTTTTTCTGTCCCCAGTATGTCTTAGTTTGCATAACAAAATTCCACAGGCTGAGTGACTTAACAACAGAAACTTATGGTCTCATAGTTTTGGAGACTGGAAGTTCAAAAGCAGCGTGCCGGTATGGCTGGTTCCTGGTGAAGGCTCTTTTCCTGGTTTGTAGACAGCTACTTTCTCACTGTGTCCTCATGTGACCTTTGTTCTCTGTGTGCATGCAGAGAGAGACAGCGCTCTGGTCTCGCATCCTCTTCTTTTAGGGACACTAATTATACCACTACTTTTGTGCCCTCATTTAACCTTAATTATTTCTGTGAAGGCCCTTTCTCCAAATACAGTCATACAGTTGGTTGGGGGTAGGGCTTCAACAAATGAAATTTGGAGGAGAAGCAATCAGTCCATCACAATACCCAATAGATTTTTTTAACTAATTGGGAATATCCAGCTCTTAAAATGTTCCAGGGGCTTAAATGCAGTGCAGCCCCATGACGTCAATCAAGGTGCAATAATTAATCAGCAGATAAAAGCACGATCTCTTTTAGTCCAACTGTTGACCAATTTTGATTTTCTTCTTTAACCTGTCTTGACTGTCAAGTTTATCCCAGTTAAATCTGTGCTACTTGAATTTCCCCAGAAATTCCTATTTACTCTCCTCCATCTGACTCTGGGAGATTATCAGGCCCAGAGTTCAAATTATGACTTTGCAAGGGATTCCTATGAGTCCTGCGTCCTTCCCATCCCTGCTCCTGAAGCATCCTGAATTGCATCGGATGCCCCTGTGCCTGGTCTATGGACATGAAATCTGTGGGAAACCTGGCTGCCTTGTTCTGATGGGAAACAGTTACTCATGAGTCTCTGTTCCCTGGTTGGGACATGCCACCTCAGAGGAGGAGCTGCCCTATAGGACCCAGGAAAACTGAGTCTGTGTCAAAGTAAAAACAGCCAACCAGCATTTCCAACAGAATGTCATTATGAAGTGGATACATGTGGAAGTTAAGTAAGCAAGGGTGAAATAAACATTTTATAAATATTTTTATTTCAGTTATGTTAATATATCCTGTTGGTTTTTTTCTTTCTCATTCCCTCTCTTTCCCTTCCTTCCTTCCTTCCTTTCTTCTTCTCTTTTTCTTAAAAAAAACAAACAAACAGTAGTTTTGGTGGACTTTAAAAATAAGTTGCAATCTCTGCAATTTGTTTTATTTATTTATTTTTATTTCTTATTTTTTGGCCACACCACACAGCATGTGGTATCTTAGTTCCCAGACCAGGGGTTGAACCCAGGACCCCTCAGTGGAAGCACAGAGTCTTAACTACTGGACCATCCAGTAAGTCCTAATCTCTGCAATTTAAATAGGAAACACTGGCTATGAATTATGAAGTACACTTGACCCATAATAAATTCTAAGATTTAGTCCTGTCATTTTTTGTACAATTTATTGAAAACACTAAATAGCCATATCATTACAAAAGCATACATTTCTATGGTAAGAAATTTGAAAAATTCAAATAAGCATAAAGATAAACTTACTTTTAAACAGAAATAACCATAGTAAACATAAACAATTGCCTGCCTTGTTTTTGGTCCATACATATAATGCATTCACCATTCACTCATATTTCTGACATTTATTTATTGACCTCTCTCAAGGAACTTACCTTCTAGTGGGAAACTAGACAAGAAATAAAGCCTCAGGTAGTGATGAATTCTACTATAAAGATAAGACAGAATGATATGATAAAATTCATAATAAGAACCCTTGTGAAGACCTAAGGAAAAAACACTTCAAGCAAAAGGAACAGCTGGTACAAAGCCTTAAAAATACAAGTACCCTTTAACCAGTCATTTCACCTGAGATTTTGCATAGTACAGAAAAATACTATGTGTGCATATATATGTATGTGGATATATATGTGTGTGTGTGTGTATATATATATACACGTATATAAAGATGGTTGCACTGTTGTTTATTTAACAAATGGCTATATTCAACCTAACTGTCAATAGGAACTAGTTAAATATTCATGATATTTTGATGAAATGAAGCGCTTTATAGTTGCTAAAAATTGAGTGGATCTCTATATGCTGATATGGAAAGCTGTCTAAATATGCTTGTTTATTAAAATGGGGTTGTATTACATACATATCTTGCAAACTTTTCAAGTAATACCTGAAAACCTTTTTCCATGTAATTAAATGCTCTTCAGTAATATCATATGTAATACTGCATGGTCGCCTCACTTTGGATGGACCATGGTTTAATTGTCAGTCCAATACTGGGGGTGGGAGTCCTACAAGGGGAGCTCAGAACACAAATAAGAAAATCATGGTCTCAGTCGGGGTGTGGTAAAATATTCAATGAAAATATAAAGAAGATATTTAGGAAGCATACTCATGCTCAGTCGCTTAGTCGTGTCTGCCTCTGCAACCCCATGGACTGTAGCCGGCCAGGCTCCTCTGTCCATGGGATTTTCCAGGCAAGAACACTGGAGTGGGTTGTCATTTCCTTCTCCCTTAGGAAGCAGAGAAGAACACTGAATTCTGCCCTGGGATGCCTGGCAGAAGGGTCAGGGACAACTTCCCAAAATGATGCCACTCAGTTGAAGGGATTTCACCTGACCTGACCTGTTTATCCACCACTCCACAAATGCTGGAAGGGTAGCGATCCTTCTGCCCCTAAAGCACTGAAATAATCCTTCCGCATTTTTAAATAAAGCCAAGCCTTAGTTACCGCCTAAGTAGGCTGACCCTAAATCCCAGTTTATCCAGGGTTGTTCCATTTACACCTGTCGTCCCTATGTAACAGTGTTTCTTTTCATTCTCAGACATGTCCCAGCTTGGTTGATAAATGACAAGGCACCCCATCTATTACTCTTCCTCCCAGCCTTAATCAATCAAAGTTCAGTCAAAGGAAACTTTATGAAAGAATTGAATTTTAAAGGCAGATAATAATAATTATCAGCAACTTCATATATCCCATGCCTCATTCCTCTGTACCCTGTCTTTTTGCCCCAGGGTCAATCTCTTCTAACTCTTAGCTATTTCTTATGTTTACCACCATTTCTTTAAATAATATGCTACTTAATTTTACCATTTCATATCTCCTGTTGACTTCTGCTGCAGAATGATTTGTTTCCCTCTAAAATTTATGTTGAAAAAAATAAAATAAAATTTATATGTTGAAGTGCCAACTCCTAATGTGACCATGTTTGGAAATAGAATCTTTATGCAGTAATTAAGGTTAAATGACATCATAAGGGTGGAACCTGATCTGATAGGATTAGTGCTCTTTAAGATGAGGAAGAGACACTGAGTGCTTTCTAAGAGTATTCACGGAGGAAAGGCCACAGGTGATCACAATGACAAGGTGGCTATCCTCAAGCCAACCAGGAACCAAACTGGCCCACTCCTCGATCTGGGACTTCTCGGTCTCCAGAACTGTGAGAAATAAATGTCTGCCATTTAAGCCAGCCCGTCTGTGGTATTTTGTTATGGCCTTAGTCGCCTGAGCAGACTAAGAACCTCCTACTGTGAAGAAGAGACCTTAGCTTCTTCCTACAATTTCCCTCCATACACACACACACCCATTATACAAACACAAAACATCTCATGCACACACACCCCCCACATATATGAATAATGCACACACTTGTACACATTCACTCACACCTCACACACACACAGCCCTTGTATACACATACATTCAGACACACTTCACAGTCATGTACACTCACTTTTCACACACATCTCATATGTACCTCACACACTCACACCCCTCACCCAGCCCATATTCACACATACACACATACCCTTGTATTCTTCCCAGCTTCTCTTGTTTCTTACCTACTGTTGGCTTCTGCCCTATTCTCTTTGTCTTTGATAGTTTATGTGTAATGTGGTTCTTAAATCTTTTCCCTGACATATTAGTGGCATTTCAGGATGGTGATCATGTCTTCAACCCACCACGCTTAACTGGAAGCTTATGTCACTTGTTTTTACCACCACATGTGCCCCTAATCCACTCTCCACTCATCGCCTCTGCTGATTTGCCAAGAAATGTTCCTGGAGAAGCACTTGTGTCACCACTGTCCTGACATGCAAGCCTTTATGACCATAGCTGGCTTCCTTAAACTTGGTGACTTCCAGCCTTGGAACTCTGGCCAATCTGTGTGGCCTAAGTTCTCCTTCAGGACTCCATAGGCTCAGCTTCTGTAGATAAAATGTCTTTATGATATGGATTCACTCCCAGATATCATTTCAGAGAGGCATGTGAAAGTGCTTTTTAAAACTGTATGGGGGCACTGTTCAAATATAAGCATTATTATTATTAACATTAACAAAGTGAAAAATGCATAAACTTTTAAATTATGCCACCAAGATACTACCCTCAGCACTTAAATAAAATATTTATTTATTTGGTTGCACCAGGTCTTAGCTGTGAACTCTTATGGCATGAGTGATCTAATTCCCTGACCAGGGATCGAACCTGGGCTCCCTGCATGGGGAGCTACTGGACCAACAGGGAACTCCCAACTCTCAGCATTTTTAATCATTGGACTTCAGACTGCTTTCCTTTCACAGCATTCAGCTAAGGAAATATTCTCAACATTGGTTTCCAGGACACAATGCAGAGAAGACCCACGCCATGTGTTAAATGAGCGAATCATCAGGTCCATCTAAAGCCACTGATTCCTATTAGCTCTCTCTTCTCATTCTGTAATGACCATGCTAATTCTGATCGGCACTAGGTTTTACCTTTAAACATATAACAAGGAGTAACATTACCTTCCATTGGGAACACAGGTTTCTTTTCAAGTGAAGAAATTAAATGCCCCACGAACTAAGAGTACAATCCCAACTTCAGAAATTTTTAGGAGGAATGGCATTACAGGATACTATTTTGCTGAGCTACATCAGTGTTTCACAGATACAAATGACTCTTTAACTGAATTTATTATTTCATTCAGAAAATTTTTATTGAGTACTTCCTACCTTCCAGTCACTAGAAGTAGTGGATAAAGGTAATAGCTAACATTTAAATAGTGCTGATTATACTCTGTATTGTTAAATAAATTAACTAATATTTTAAAAAGTAATTTTACTTAATTATTCTTGGCTGTGCTGGGTCTTTGCTGCTGCACACACAGACTTTTCTCTAGTTGCAGTGAGTGGGGGCTACTCTTCATTACAGTGTGTGGGCTTCTCACTGTGGTAGGTTTTCTTGTTGCAGAGCACGGACTCTGTAACATAGGCTCAATAGCTGTGGAGCCTGGGCTTAGTTGCTCCGAGACATGTGGGATCTTCCCAGACCAGGAAATTGAACCTGTGTCTCCTGCTTTGGCTGGCAGATTCTTTACCACTGAGCCACCAGGCTTAATAAATTAACCAATAAATTAACTAATTTAATTCTCATAATGATCATATGAGACAGCTACTGCTATGATTCCTATTTTACAGATGAGAAAACTGAGGCACAGAGCCAATAAGTAGCTTGATTGGTCTATATCAATGATTCTCAACCAGGAGTGATTACCCCATCACCCTCACCATTTGGCAATGTCTGGAGATATTTTTAATTCTCATGACTTGTAGTGATGGGGAATTATAAAGCCCAAGGGTGATGCTAAATATCCTATAATGTATAGAATGGCCTGATAGCAAAGAAGAATCCATTCAAACTATCAATACTGCTGCTACATAGAAGCCTTGATTTACACCAACTAGCATATAGCATTCCTCTGGCAACTGTCATTGAGCCAGTGGTGGACATGACTTACTGTGGCCCAATAAGACTAAAGGAGTGGGCTTTGGGGAGAAGCTACTTTCATTCATTTCTCTCCTGGTGAGCATGAACAAGGAGCACATAGCCTGATATCTAGGGGCAGTCATTGTTGTATTGAGAATAACCAACCTTGCAGTGAAGCCGAGGCTAAAGACAGCAGAATGGAAGGGGTGGAGTAACCCTTGTCCTTAATGACATTACTGAGCATCACTGAACCATATCTCTCCTGGAAACCAAGCCATCTCTGGATTTTAAGTTATGTGAGGCAATACGTTCATTAAGCCTCCCTGAGTGTGCAATTTCTGTTTCAGGCAGCTCAAGGTGCCATAATCAACACACTTTGCTAATTACAGGCATATCTTGGCATATTCAGCAAAGTCTCTTTCACATAGTCAGATAGGAATCTGAAATTCACACTTTTGGCTGAACTTTGTCTTAGGAGAAGATTCAGCCACACCTTCCACAGCTTATTCTCCTGTCTGAATGAACATGTACTAAGTAGAGACTTTGTGGGATCAGTCGACAAACAGAGTCCAATGCCATGCGCGGGGGAAGGAAGAGGGGGAAGGCCAGAGAGGGAAACTGTAATGTAAGTGGAAACATGGCATGCTGTCCACATGGAGAAAACAGAGAGAAATGATGAGTGGAACTCTGTGGTGAGGACCACCTGTTTATTGGGATTTAGAAAATGGAAAGGATGAGTTGAATTGATTTGGAGGAGGTGAGCTTAGATGTAGAGTCCATTCCCATGTATTCCAGGTGACTTGGGATGATGTATTGAGGGAACTGGAAGAAGATGATCTTTAAACATTGTTCCAATGGGACATTCCATCACTGAAACAAAAGAAGATGACAACCTGAATTGTTTGGTATCCATAATGTATCCTATGGACTCTGATCATGGCAGTTTTCTTTACATTGTGGAGGTCACAGTCTTGTTATGGCCAAAGAGAGGCAATACATGAGGTAGCAGAGAGGGGCCCACCTCCCTTCATATTAGGCACATCTTTGAGAAGTGAGTGAAGTGAAAGTCACTCAGGTGTGTCCGACTCTTTGTGATCCTGTGGACTATACAGTCCATGGAATTCTCCAGGCTGGAATACTGGAGTGGATAGCTGTTCCCTTCTCCAGGGGATCTTCTCAAACCAGGTATCAAACCCAGGTCTCCAGCATTGCAGGCGGATTCTTTACCAGCTGAGTCACAAGGGAAGCCCAAGAATACTGGAGTAGCCTATCTTTTCTCCAGCAGATCTTCCCAACCCAGGAATCAAACTGGGGTCTTCTGCATTGCAGGTGGATTCTTTACCAGCTGAGCTACTAGGGAAGCCCCGGGTAGGAAAGGATATAGAAGCTGACTTTAGAGGCTTGAGAAAGCCCTAAATAAAGTGTGTTGGATGCTGGATGACTTTTTTTTTCAATTGGAGGATAATTACATTACAATGTTGTGTTGGTTTCTGCTCTGGATGACTTTCTTAAACATCTATACCACATTAGAGAGTATTCTGGAGTCTGTTAAGATAGGCTTTGTTTTGTTTTGGTTTTGTTTTTTTTGAGGGGGAAATAAATTATTAGTTTAGTCTCTGAGCCCTGGAAAATGAATCATTTCAACATATCTGGCAAAGATAATAGGTGTTTTTATGGTGCATGCAGTACTTTATTATCACACCGTGTGCTTTCCCATATGATCTCAGTGGATGTTAATTCCGCTCATCTCAGATTGGATTATACGTAGTCAGTAAGCCAGTAAGTACACACTCCCATAGTGGGGTTACCTTCCTTCAGAACTCTCTCACATGCACAGAAAAATCCACCAAAACAGAAAACAGGCACAAGTTTTCAAGATTCTCTTCCCCAGGTCCCTATACAACATGGGAAGAAAGATGGGCCCAGAAGTGAGATAGTAATTGAGTCTTGGAGGCTTTGAAAAATCCAAGTGACACCACATGTGCCCTCAAACTTTACCTGACTTTTAATTTCCGTCTGAAAACATGGCACATAGTCTGTGGACTCCTGACTGCAAGGCTTAGCAAGACTCCAGGGTTTCCTGTTCTTGCCTTTGCCCTAATCACTCAAATTAGATTTGATAATTGTTTGCGGTGGTGTCCGAGAAGGGGCGACTTTGCTGACGCCCATATTCACTGTTTCTGCTGAAGGGCAGACACATGATCCAAATCTCTCCTGCTGAGCCTTGCCTGTGGCTCCTACACACTTATTTAGCAATCAGTTCCTGCGTCACATCAGGTTTTTCCCCTCTGAAACTGAAAAGAAACTGTCCTGAAGACTCCTCTTGCTATCTGAGAGTCTTGCCTATAGTCAGCTCCCTGGAACAAGCCATTTCATATTAACCCAATGGCTAGAGAGGTAGATATGTGTGCATGCATGGTAAGTTGTTTCATTTGTGTCTGACTCTTTGCAACCCCATAGACTAACCCACCAGGCTCCTAAGCCCATGGGATTCTCCAGGCAAGAATACTGGAGTGGATTGCCATGCCCTCCTCCAGGGGATCTTCCAGACCCAGGATTGAACCCATGTCTGTTGTCTCCTGCATTGGCAGGCAGGTACTTCACCACTAGCACCATCTGGGAAACCCAGAGAGGCAGATATACTACACTATTTTCTGAGCTGTAGATCAAGATGCATTAGAGGGTTCCGAACACATTTAATGCAGTACAACTAACCCTTTAAAGGGAAATTTACATAAAACAATCCTAGTTCTACAATTTATTTTTTTTTTAATTATAATTTTTTATCATCATTGTGAAACTGTCCAGGGGCTTTAAAGACTTTTCCTTTGTGGTGAAATAGCCTCCTAATAGTTTGAGAAATTGCCAAGAAGAAGAAGAAAAAAGCAAACCCCCAGTAGCAGAGCATGGATTCTGTGTTGTTTTCCATTGTTATTACTTATCATTCAATAAATAGTTAACAATGTCACAACAACAACATCAAAAAATGCAACAGAATAGAAAAGAACTGAGGAGAGAAGGCTCAACATTCCAGTCCCCTACATGAAACAAGGGCAAGAATTATTTGGCAAAACTGTTGTTTCAGTTATATAAATTCTACAGTATGAAAGCGCACATTGTGTCTTGATGTAAAATGCATTTCTTACTGTGGGGTGGCAATCAAAATAATTTGAAAGCTACTGAAATGTAAAATTGAAGTTTGGTTTCACTATCTTCAAGACTCGCTGTTGGGAAGTGACAAGACTATTGTTTGTTTAGGGGACTGAAGAGAAATGCTTCTAGTTACCCACTGCATAAACCCCATGACTCCAAGAACCTACATTTCTCTTAGGAAGTTTACTACGCTATGCAAGAATATGCCTGGGCTTCAGTCATGTTTTCCTCCTTCTGTTCCTTCCACCGTCTTAGTAGAACCCTCAGGAGGAGGAGGCATCAGAATTAGTGAGGCAAACCAGAAGGTGAGAGCAGATCCTGCATCCCTACGATGATGACATCCAGTGGAAAACATCTGCCGTGACATCTGCCTACAAGGCTGGAAACTGGCAACCTTCACATAACAGGGCTGGAGGAGAAACTTCAGCTACCACTTGGACCTCATTTTTCTTCCTGTTTCGTGTGGTTTCTTATTGCAGTGAAATGTATGCAACATCAAATTTACCATTTTAACCATTTTGAATTGTGCAGTTCAGTGGCATTAAGTAGATTTGCATTGTTGGGCAACCATCACCACCATCCATCTCCAGAACCTTTTCATCATCTCAAACAGAAACTCTATACTCAAACAACAGCTTCTCATTCATCCCTCCCTCCAGCTCCTGACAACCACCATTCTACTTTTCTGTCTCTGTGAGTTTAACTATTTCATGCAAGTGTACTTTTGTTCTTTTGAGACTGGCTTATTCCACTTAGCGTGTTTTCAAGGTTCATCCATCTTGTAGCCTATGTCAGAATTCCCTTCCTTTTTAAGGCTTCATAATATTTCATTGTATGTATATATTCAGGTGGGGCTTTCCTGTTGGCTCAGATGATAAAGAATCTGCCTGGGATGCAGGTCGGGAAGATCCCCTGGAGAAGGAAATGACAACTTACTCCAGTATTCTTGCCCAGAGAATTCCATGGACAGAGGATCCTGGTGGGCTATAGTCCCTGGGGTTGCAGAGTATCTGATATGACTGAAGCAACAGAGCATATATTCAGATGCTGTTTTATTTTATTTTAAGATTTTTATATGGACAATTTTTAAAGTCTTGAGTTTACTACAATATTGCTTCAGTTTTATGTTTTGGTTTTTTGGCTGACAGGCATGTGGGATTTAGCTCCTCAACCAGGAATTGAACCAGCATCCCCTATGTTGAAAAGGCTTAACCACTGGACCCCAGGGAAGTCCTGATGTTATTTTAAATATAGATAAACACTTATGCTTCTCCCCTGGCATTTACTGTGTCATGTTCACTTTGGACCAGCAGCAGAGGGAAGAAAGCCATGAAGCTACTGTTGTCCATAAAGGACCTGGAGACAATGGTTCAAAAATCCTATGGCCAAAACTGTGTGGTGGCTGACTTCTCTGGCTCTCTTTTGCTGACTCTGAAAGTTTTCAAAGGTTAGAATAACGTTCTAAGACTGCCAGACTTCAAAACCTGTTGAGATGTTCCCTTGGATCCTTACTCCTAGGAGCAGGACCCTGCTTCCCTTAGAAACTAGCTGACTCCTCTCTCCAAGGCCTACATTTTAACATCTGTTAGTGGAAAACAGAAGAGATTTGTTCTGACTCCTTTGTTTCCCTCATTCAAACGCCCCCATTTGCATTCACGTAACTTAACTGTGATTTCTAGAGCAGACATTTTGCTATGTGCCACTCCCCTCTTTTCCTTCCTTATTCAGGTTCTAGATGATCTAGAGGCTCAGTAAGAATGTGGACAGGACATTTGTGCAGAATGGAACTGTTAGAAATGAGACTGAAACAGAAACAAGGGCAAAGAATCCTCATGTTTGGGTATCTGATATCATTATGTTCCGTGATTCAGTGACAAATTCAGTTGTAGAAAGTAGCCTGAAAAAAAAAAAAAAAAGAAAGGAAGTAGCCTGGTAGGAGACACAGACCAGGCAGAATCTCACCTGAGTGTCTCTGAGGGGTCTGAGCTGTGGTCATAGTTCTGAGCCTTTGTTTATGAGCCAATCCAGTTCTGATCACTGCTCGATAATACTAATAATAGCTAATGCTATTGAATTCTTACTATGCATCAGGCTATTTTCTAAGCGCTTTTTAAGTGTGTTCTCTCATTTAATCCTCAACAGTAACCCTATGATATTCTATTACAATTCCCATTTTATAGATGAGGACTGGTTAAGTAGTGTGTATGATGTAATGCAGTTAATAAATGGTAGTGCTGGGATTCCAGCTGAGGGAGTGGGGGCCAGAACCTTCTTCGGTCTTTAGCACTCTTCTGTACCTCTCTTATTTAATTCTTCAACTCAGAAGCCTAACTTGTGATCAAACATAGTGTTACAGATGTCTCTGAAGGCTCACATTGGGCCAGTCTCTCTGGAGAGTTACCAACACTGCAAGGATACAGAAACACTCAGAAGAAACACTGCGGTTCTCTTCCTTTGTCGTCTCAACCCCAGGGCATTATCCAGCAGATGTAACCTGAAGATAGCCTGATCAGGCATTAGAACCATCAAAATTACTTCTTTTTTTTTTTTAGATGGAAAGAAACATTTCCTCACATGTCCTACTAACAGTGTATAGGCATATCACAGAATAAGTATTTCCTGCATTCACAGCAAGAACACTGTAGAGAATGCAGCTAGAAATTAGCTTCCAAAAAACATTTACTTATAAGTCTTGTTAAACACTTTACTGTATGCATTGCAGAATGCATATTGCTCCATCAAAATTATCTCTTAAAGTCCACAAATTAACATTGACTGTTTGAATACCTACTAGTTAGCCAACATCATGCTGAATACTATAATGGATACAAAAAAATGTGGCATGATATTACCCTTTTAAAAAACACATCCAGGGTAATTTTAGTTCTCTGACACATGAGCATTGAGCAGTTGGATGGTCCATTCTAGGAAATCTCTATATGCTAACTTTTACTATATGAAGCTGGTACATTTCCTCCGCAAGTCACCACTCATCTTTGTCTCTAAGGCAGAGATTCAATCACCTCCCACTTCTTCCTTACTCTGTGTTTCTTATCTGTCAGTTTCTTTAAGATTTTCCTTAATTTCTTTGCCTTAAATGGCAGAGAAACCAAAGGCTAGGAGAGATTCAAAGCAAAATATATTCACTGCACACAAAAATAAAAACAACTCCACTTAAAACTAATCAGCACTGGAGAGGAAAGCAAGGTCAACACAAACATTTCCTCCGTTTCCAACATGAGAGGAATTCCTCCCAGCGTTTTGGTCATGCTCATTTCTGTTCATTTTCTGGTTCACTTCATGTGACTTCCTCTGGGTCTTATTTGGGTCATTTGAATCAGAAATGACAGCCAGTGAACCCACTTAAATCTAAGTCAAGCATGGCATGAACTCTGCTATTCTTAGAGACTCTTGGAATCATTTTGAAAGAGGAAATGGAACACACATTTCACCAGGTGATGACCTAGAACCTCCTTCTTTTGAAAAGTTATAGTGTCAGCTTAAAGATGCTGAAGGATCCTCAGCAGCTCTGAATGGCCTGGGGAATATACACCCTATAGCCTGAATCCAGCTATGTGCTTGGAAGTCTGTTTATCCCATGGCTAGGGCTGTATTCCAATCTAGGTGATCCCTGAGAGCGGTGTTTTTTTTTGTTTGTTTGTTTTTTTACTACCTATTCAACATACATCAAAATCTGCATAGATTAGGGTTCTTGTGAAAAAAGCAGATTCTAAAATTCCACCCAAGGCTTAATGACTCCTAAGCTTGGAGGGAGAATCTAGGAGTCGACTTTCTTTAATATTCTCAGGGCCCCTTTCCCTTAATCTGTCAGCCACTGAAAAGGGGCAGAGGGACTTTAGCCAGCTTGGGCTTGGGAACAATATTGGCAGCAGAGTGGCCCTTCCAGCAGGCAAGACTGATGGCTAGGGAAGGGCCAAGAGGAAGCCGTGACCAGTGGCCTTTGGCTATAAAAAAAGCGTCGGGCAAGTGCCAGTCCTGGAAGCAAAGTCAGGCTCAAAAAAAAACCCCAAACACAGCCTGATTACATCTCTGCCTAGACTTCCACTTACTTTTAATCCTCAGACCTAATAGGAAAACCTGATTTCTTCTTCCCATACTCAACACCACCTTCCATACCTACTGCACCTCTCATCCAACCTGTACTTTACTCAAAGGGATCCAATGCAAAGTTTAATCCAGGAAGGGAAGGAATGGCTAGCTGCTGGGGGAAACCAGTTGGTTGCCATGGAAACCCCGCCTGCCACAGGGTCTGAATGGTTTTCTGTTTGCTGATGTCCAGTTCTTTAGGGCAGGCCCTGGCATCGGCAGGGGCCTGGGCACCGCATCCTGTGTGTCCCGTTTCCAGCATCCGGCCCAGTGACATCCACCCCAACAGGTCTCCTGGGAGCAGGCAGGGTGTCCGGGACTAAAAGCTTCCTCCTGACCTCTTGTCCTGCTGCTGCTACCCTCCCCAGCTGGGAAGTGAAGGGAAGCAGAGGGTGTTTCCCAGCTCTTTGAAGAGAGGGTCCTTGTTTTCTCTTGCATTTTATTCTTCCTTTCCTCGTCATCCAAACACGAACCATTGGCCATTTGCCTGTCTCCCTGCTGGCCAGCTGTCCTTGCCATTCTCCGTTTCTGAATTTCTGTTTATCTCCCAGGGACTGCAGAGTTTGTTTTCATCCCGCTTGGTACACTGGGTAAGCTGCAGTCTCTAGTTTGCTCTCTGAAATTGTGCCTCCAGCAGCTGATTAGAAAGTCTGGACCACAGCCATCCAAATGATTCAGGGAGATGATCAATGGCTTTAGTCTGTTCGAAAGGTTTGTAAGACCCAGATTAGGAATGACCAAGGCTTCTAGATGCCTAGCTCATGCTGTGCATGGAGTGTACGCTGCTATGCTCTAGGCTACCATGCTCATATGCCAGTTCTTCCAACTGTCAACTGTTTCCACATTTGTAGGCTTCTACATGGGCTACTCCTGCTTGGAGAGTCCCTGTTGCCCATTTTTACTTTAGCCTACCAAGTCCTGAATGCACTAGCCCCTGTTTCCTCCCCAGAGTGTATCATGCATCTTTGCTTTTCATAGTCACCTTGCATCAGACACAAAGGCCTTTTTGCAGTTACTATACAGTCTTGGCAGTTTTCTGCCCCAGGGCCTTTGAACCTTCCACCCCCACCCCACCCCTCACTTTCCAGGCTCTTACCTATCTTCCCATGGTTAATTCCTTCTTATCTTTCAGGTCTTACCTAACATAGGCTTCTCAGAGGCTGATCATTCTAATGTGCCCCCTCCTTGCCCTCTATATCAGCACTCTTCTTATTTCTTCCCAGCATGTTTGTAATATTTGTTTCTTACTGCCTTATCACACTGCCTGGTGCAGTATTTATTGAATAAATGAAAGAGTAGCTCATTTCTATCTGTCCTTCCAAATTCCACCTAGAACTCAATTACCTCCTTGTGTAAATCATTCCTGACTACCCCGCCATGGGCTAACCTCCCAGGTCTTGGGGTGTCTGCTCTGAGTGTTCCCCTGCACCCCGGGCTTACCTCTCATGCTACATAACAGTGCCTGCTGGTGTGTCCTTTCCTTCAAGCAGATGGTAAGCTTTGTAAGGGGAGGATTAATGGGGAGGATTATAACTTTCATTTCTAGAAAAATATTTGACACATAGAGATGGCCTAACCAATGTTAGTTAAATGAGAAAATCAATGAACAGATGACTAGGTAACATTTCAGAGATGTACAGAAAACTTGAAGACTGAAGCTACTATCTACTTCAACAATATACAGAGATAAATTGCAGAAGAAAAATTTTGTATAGTTTGGTTCTCATGTTTCCTTGTCCTTCCTGGTCTGATAATATTCCAGTAGTCTAGGCAAGCAACAATAGGGTAAGATCTTAAACATTCTTACCACTGAAATGTCCCTATCATTACAAGGTTTTATGATGCTCATTTCCGAATCTTAAAACACAGAGTAGGGGGTGAATTTCACACATCTCTTTCGGCCTCAGTGTTCTCACCTATAAAGAAAAGGGTGGATGACAGAAGGTCTGAAGTATCTTCCAACTCTATCATTTATGATTTTAAAAAAATCAAGGTAACTAACATTGAGTTTTGAATTTGTTGAAAATTTTCCAGCATCTTGGGGGTGCTTTAGGGCTGAAGAGAACCCTGGCTAGAAACCTCAGCTCTGGGTATCTCAGGTTTGATGTTCTCTCTCAGGGCAGACAAGAGTTATCTTCCTTCCCAATCATCTAGTGTGTTGTGGCTCAAAAGATTGTGGGATAAGAGCATAAAGTAAGACCAAGGGCATGAAGGGCAGAGAGGGACTCTCAATAATGTGGTCCCATTGATCCAGCAAAGAGCGATGCTGAGGGGGCCAGAGATGAGTGTGGCTGCTTCAGAGAACATGTGATGTAAATGTGGCTGGGAGGGAGGAAAAGGCTGGAGGTGGAGAAGATATAGACTGAAGTCAGAATGAATTGAGAGGAAAGATTATTGAGACAAGGAAAGAAGAGTGTAAGAATAACAGGCAGCCAGTAAAATGCTGCAGGAAGATCATGAACCCAGCATTCAAAAGACTTTATATTTAGCTCAGGTTGGCCACCAACTAGCTGTGTAACAAGATTTGCTTAACATTTCTGGGCCTCAGTTTCTGCATCTGCAAAAGTGGAACAAATACAATAGTACCCTCCCCACAACACAGTACTATTTCTTGGACTGAAATAAGCTGATGGAAAAGAAAGCACTTAAAACAATTTCTTAAAAAATGAATGAAAGCAGAAATGATTGGATCAAAAGGGTTAAGAGAGCAATTATGGAATAATACAGCAAAAAATGCTACCACATTAAAGAAATACTACCAGGAATTTGTAACTCACAAGGAAATGGATCAAAGAGGTCAGGGAAAGGTTTTTTTCCCCTCAAAGGCTTGGTCATATTTTTCCAATTGTTTAAAAGAAAAAAATTAATAAATGTTATCTTTATTTTACCCAAAGGTGACTTACAGGAACTGATAGGGTTGGGCCAGGATGAGGGGTTGATGGATCAAAACAAGCCTTTGATGGAGCTACATCCCAGGTAATTACAGTTCTGGAAAGGTCCCCTAAACTCAAGACCCTGGGCTAGACTGCCCCTCAGTCATCCACACACCCAGCCAGGGCAAGAGGAAAACCAACTAACCAACCAAAAAATCCAAATCCAGAGCCTGAGATGACAGTCAAGGGAGGATGCAGGGTAAGTAATGGACTTAGAAAGAGGTTAAATAAGCTCACTTCCAGATAAGAGTAGACCTTTAAGGGTGAGAAAGCAGCAAATAGGAGCAGATAGTCACTTTTATGTCCTCATTTCAGTTAAGGCCCAAATCCCAATTCTTTCCACAGCAGGGACTTCCCTGGTGGTCCGGCATTTAAGACACCATGCCTCCATTGTAAGCAGCAGGAGTTTGATCCCTGGTCAGGGAACTAAGATATTGTATGCCACGCAACACAGCCAAAAAGTAGAAGAAAGCAATCTCTTCCATAGGAAAATGGATCAGTCTTCTAAAGTTGGCCAAGCCCATTTTAGAACCCCTTCTTGAATGGGGTACCCCTTCCGGCATGGGGTACCCCTTCCAATCCTGGTCCTGTCTAGTATCCTACCTCTAGAATGTCTCACTTTGTTCCAAGCCCTTGTTCTAGGCCTCCCTGACTTTCCTTTCTGTTCCATCATCTCCATCTGTACTCTGTTGTGTTGGCCGCCTCCCTGTACCTCTACTGTCCAGCCCTTCTCTCTTTGTTTCATTTTTTATTTATTTGGCTGCAGCAGGTCTTAGCTGAGGCTTGTGGGATCTTTGTCTTCATTGTGGCACGCAGGTTCTTTTAGTTATGGCAGGCAATCTAGTTCTCTGACCAAGGATCAAACCCAGGCCCCCTGCACTGGGAGCTTGGCTCAGAAGCTTAGCCACTGGACCACCAGGGAAGTCCCCTGCCCAAATCTCTTTGGATTGAAGCTTGCTAAATCAACTCAGCCAAACCTCAGCTAAGCCCTACTGATATGCAAATGGCAGAGAGCCAGAGGCAGCCAGTCCTCCAGGGCCAGCTCTCACGCTTCCTCTTTGGGGCCTGTAAACTTTTCCTATAATGAACCAGAGAGTAAATATTCAAGCTTTGCAGGCCAAACGGTCTCTGTCACAACCACTCAACTCTGCTGTTGTACAAAAATAGCCTTAGACAACATGTAAACGAATGGACAGGACTATGTTCCAATAAACCTTTATTTGTGGATCTAAAACTTAAATTTCATATAGTTTTCATGTGTCATAAAATTTTTTTCTTTTAATTTTTTTCAGTAATTATACATATAAAAATCATTCTTAGTTAATGAGTCATACAAAACACAGACAGATTTGCAGCAACATGAATGGACCTAGAGATAATCATACATAGAATTAAGTCAGAAAAGATAAACACCATATGATATCACTTATATGTGGATTCTAAAATATGACACAAATGATCTTATCTATGAAACAGAAACAGACTTACAGACATTGAGAACAGATTTGTGATTGCTAAGTGGGAGGGGGCGTGAGAGAGGAGTGGAATTGGAGTTTGGGGTTAGCAGATGTAAACTATTGTATAGAGAATGGATAAACAACAAGAACCTACTGTATAGCACAAGGAACTATATTCAATATCCTGTGATAAAACATAATGGAAAAGAATATGAAAATGGATGTGTATATACATATATTCATGTATAAAACACTGAATCACTTTGCTGTACAGTAGAAATTAACACAACATTGTGAATCAACTGTACTTCAATAAAATATTAATAAATTTTTAAAAAAACAGGCAGAAGATCAGATTTGGTCTAGGGACCTAGCTTGCAAGCCACTGCTTTATAGCTCCATGTTCATGGCTGGCTACTAAGTAATCAGGATATGGCTGGTGGGAAATGAAATATCTCCTGTCATATCAATAAACAAGAAATGTCATAGCCATCAGTGATTTCTGGCCTACAAATGTGAATGCATGCTCCCCAAACTGTGATCCGACAGAGGCTGCCACCCCCCACGGTGTTTGCTGAGGAGGGGAAGGCAAGAAGTAGCCACCTGCCACTCCTTAAGGTGAACAAGGAAACAGAATTTGGCCCCAGAGAGCTGAGGTGCATTTGAAAGGAGTGAACTAGGAAATGGTAAAGGGAGAAAGATTGTGGGTGAGTCGTCCAGCACCATGGAGATAACCAGGCCCACCTCTCATTTCATGAATGATGATCTGTAAGGTAAAGAACTTCCCTAAAATCTCACAGCTGGCTGGACAGGGACCCTGGTCTTTTTGTGCCCGTGGCATTTCTGTTACACATTTTGACCCAGGCAAGGAGATTCGTTGTTAAGCAGGGTGCAGATGACCCCACAACTCACAGGAAGTAAGTGCCTTTCTATTCTGTTGGCCCCGGATATTGGGACAACTCCCCCACAATTTTTCTCCCTTTACCATATCCAATTTTTTTCTCAAACTCTGTGGACCCAGGACAGTTGATGGGAATCATAAAAGGGCATTTAAAAAATACATTGTGGTCCACACCCCCAGGGATGCTGAATTAGTCAGTTTGAGGTGGGGCCTGCGAGTCTGTAATATGCCAAGAAGCCCCCTAGGCAGTTACCCAGGCACATTAACCTTTAAATTCTGCTGCTCCTGGAGTGGCTTTGGAATCCTGATCTATATGACAGAGGGAAAACTTTTTTTATACAGTGGCAAAATAGATTAGAAATTAAAATAGGTTGAAAGCCTTCATTTTGCAAGTGCTATGATGACTGAAGTGACTAGGCATGCACGATCGCCTCAAAAGAAGGTATTCACATAGGTAACATAATATGGTTGCAGCAGTAACTATTAGATAATCATGATTTCTTTTTCTTCTTGGCATAACCTCAGATCTCGCTGAAAGGAACAACTTTTGATCTGAGAGGCAGCTCTTACTGCCCTAAAACTCTTGCAAACTGTGCCTTTCAATTTTCTGTACATCAGTTGCACATGGGTAAACAATATATTTTGAATGCTGTTTGTCAAAATACTCATGATATATGTGCAGGGAATGAGAGTTTAGCCAGTTACTCAGCAGCATTCTGCCTGTCAGTGAAGGGCCAGAAATTCAGGCCAACTCATTGCAGACTTTACATTTTAGGAGAAATGAATTAAGATGCTCATTTCCTTTGGCCACAAAGGTGTCTATCATTTTGAGATTTTATGGGTAGTAAGGGCACAAGGAGCAAATGATAACATCTGTGTAAGACATATGATTTGAAAGAGCGCCCAGTGCAATATTCAACTAGCATGTAAGATATTTTCAGATTAAAGTTAAGCAAAGTAATGTATTTATGAGGCAAATAGCCACACTCCATTCTGCAAAGACAAGTACAGAGCTCCTTGTTCTGATCCAGGAAAGGTCTCAGTCTTTTCAAGAACACTTTAATTCAAGGTACTACTGAATTTTTAGTTATTTAATTTTAAAAAACTTTATACAATTTTTAAAGGTTACACTTCATTTAGTTACTAGAAAATATTGGTTATATTCTCCTGTGTGTACAGTACATCCTTGAGCCTGTCTTACACCCAACAGTTCATACACCCCTGGCCCTCATCTCTATATGGCTCCTCCAACCCCCACACTAATAACCACTAGTTTGTTCTCTGTATCTGTGAGTCTTCTTTTTTTTTTTGTATTTATCAGTTTGTTGTATTTCTTACAATTCTATATATATATAAGTGATATCATACAGTATTTGTCTTTCTCTGTCTTACTTCACCCATCAATATGCTCCTGCAGTTTTAAATGACTAATAAAATGTTCGAAATTGTCAGATACAAACTATAAAATGTTATCTTAGCCTTGTGTAAATCCTCACTAATCTATCTCAGGGAATGCTCCCAGCAGTTGTACGTGTATGCTTAGTCATTCAGTTGTGTCCAATTCCTTGAGACCCCATGGACTGTAGCCTGCCAAACTCCTCTCTCCATGGGATTTCCCAGGCAAGAATATTGGAGTGGGTTGCCATTTCCTTGTCCAGGAGATCTTCTTGACCCCGGGATTGAACCCACATCTTCTGCACTGGCAGGCGGATTCTATACCGTTGCACCACCTGGGAAGCCCTGCCTAGCAGTTAGAACTATCTAATTCTGATAAAGAAAGAGAAATGTTCCAGAAAAAAAAAATCAAGCAAGACCATAATTTATATATTCATTCATGCATTGAACCAATACATGAGTACCTAATTTAATACAAGTCCCTAGAAAGTAGATACAGACTCTGCCCTCAAGTAGCAATAATCTAAAAGGAAAATTATGAAAGATTTTGCCTAACTAAAATTCAGTAGGGAAAGTGAAATAAACCGTACAAAGGATCAAAGGGTATAGAATCCTGTGGTTATTTCACACGAGAGTGAAATCACTTCCATCTGGAAGCTTAAACAAGGCTTTAAGGAGGGGGTCATCCTTGAGCCAGTCCTCAAGTATAGATTTTGGCTTTGAGGAAATAAGGAATAGGTGGGAAAAGGGGAAGGCTGTTTCAGTTTCAAAGGTCATGGGAAACTGAAAGCATAGACAGGGAACAGTCTAGAACTGCTGATTTGCCTGGAGCAAGGGGTCAGGAAGGGACACATAAGAGACGCCTTAGAAAAACACTGAAAACATGACTTTTGGCCTGGAAAGATGAGGCCTTAAAGCATGATATAATAAATCTAAAGAAAAGCAGAAGTTTCTGTGAGGGGAAATAAGAATTTACAAATCTTGGAGATCAGAATTAAGCACTGTTCTTTAAAGACTGGTGATAGTTCAAGTAAGAGGAAGAACTTGGATACCAATATAATTAAAACCAGTTTACTCAAGACATTGTGCAAGCAGAAGGCTAAGGTTCAAGGGAAACTTAATTAACTTAGAGATAATAACATTGTCATGGTTGTTCTGAGAACTAAACAGTGTTTTGGGGAGCCCAATCCCAATCTTATGCGGTTAGTTCCTTTCATAGAATACAATTCTCCCTTTAAAAGCCTCAGTTCCAGAGTGCAATTGGTTAAAAGCTTGGGTCTGGGCTTCCCTGGTTTCAAGTCCTTTCCTGTAGCATGCAAGATAGATGACTTTGGGCAAATTAAGTTTGTCCCCCCAAGTTCTAGATTTATCTTTAAAATGGTAATAGTTGATTGTTATAAGAACAACCATAATAAATAAGAAAACACTTGAGAAGTGCTTAACAGAATGCTGGTACTTTAGAGTAGATAACTGGCTGCTATAGTTACAACCTGACTTGAATGCACCATGGGCCCAATTGGGGGTGACCTTTCTTATGGTCTGAATTTAAGGATTCAAAGGAGTAAGTAAATATGTCAGAGCTCGCCTTCAAAGGGCACCTAACAGTTGTGTGCTTTGCAAGTAACTTGTTCAGCAATACACCCAGGGGCTGTCACTACATGTCCTTGTAGTGTTGAGAGCCCTGGATCACATGTGAATCTGGTTTTAGATATCGCAAGTCTTCAACTGTCAAACTCAAAACTCCACACAAGACTCATCCTGTCTTGTGCCCAGGACTGGGCTGAGACTTCAAGGTGAGAGATGAATTAATTAGTTATGAGAGTGTCAGGGTCAGGTTACAAACACATGGCTTGAGTGAAAGTGATGTTGAGCTGAGATGGGCGTAAGGGGGAGCCACGGCTGGCCAGGGCAGAAAGACAAAGTTAAAATTGCTTGCATGGAATAGCACTAAAGTACACAGCTCTCGGGGGTCAGGAAAAACAAAGAGAGCAGTGAGTCGGTGGGAGAGAGGGTCAAAACTGGAGGCCACATGATCCTATGGGGTGACACTGTATTCAACGTTGAATTCCATAACTGAAAATATTCTCAGAGAGGGAATGTGAGGAACAGTCCTGAGACTCTCTAAAGAAATGTAATGGACAGATAAGCAAAAAAGTGAACCGCAGTGACTCACTAGGGCTGGAGCCAACCCTTCCTTCCCCTTCCCAGAGCTCTGTTGTCATAAGTTAGATGACGGCTGAGGAAATCTGTTGTCATGTAGCAATGAAACTCTCCGTGGCAGCGTGAAGTTGGGGCCCCTCAGGACTCTCTGGGGGCTGTCGTGAGCTCATTTCTTAGAGCAGTATCCACCCTCCCTGGATGTGTTGCCCCATAAGGACCTCTGTCACTTGGGGAGCACCTCCATAAACACCTCCTCCCCTCCCCAGGTGCTCCCAGCAAAGACAGCTCCCTTGCCCTCCTGCATTCCTCTCAAACTGAATCCGGTCCTCCTCAGAAGCTTTCTCCAAGTCTCCCCTGACTTTACATATCTCAGTTGTTTTAATAAGAAACACCAGCCCTCAGGAATAGTCAAGATGTAAAAGACTGCTCCTCGGTGCCAAGCATTCAATGACTGAGACTCTTTGAGACCTACTCTGGGCGAGGCACTGTTCCAGGTTGTAGTAGGATAAATCAAAGTTCTTGCCCTAAAGGAACCTACAATAAAAGAAATTTCCAATTATATTCATCATTTATACATGCATGTCTTAGAGACCTACTATGTGTTAATTCAGTGCTTCCCCAACGTCATCTATAGACCAACAGACATGATTATGCTGGTACACAAAAGGAGGTAGAAAAGGTGGTAAATGTAGCAGAAGGGTAGGTTTTACCAGTAATAGAGGAGGGGGCAGAAGGAAGAAAGGAAGGGACTGGGGCAGGGAGCAGCCGCAGGCAAAGGAAAAGGCACTGTGCTTTCTCTGCGGGCTCTGGGGCCACTGGTTAGCCCTGCTCACACTGTCATGCACACTCATGCGCAAGTGCCCAAGGCTTCTTTGCTCACCATCTGGGTTTCCAGGTAGGACTGGGCCAGCAGGAATCTACAGGGGGCAGAACATCCCACCCTGGTGCCCTGCTCTGAGGCCCAGGTTCACAGGTAAGGCTAAGGCAGAACTGTAACCTCGAATGACGTTATAGCTCCCACTAAAGCAGGAAAGCATGGGATGCAAGCCCTAAATGATGGTGAACAGACCTGAATCCCAGTCCTGAAACCACCACTAGTCATCTGCTCCTAAGTCACTTGACTTCTCTGAGCCTCGTTTCTTTCAGCTGTAAAATGGAGACAGTGCATGTGTCACTGGGGGTATTATGAGAATTAAATAATTTAATCTTGTGTAGCACATTGTTAATCCTCAGCAAGTGGTAGTTGGCATCAGATTGTAAACCAACGACTCAGGGATGTGTCTGCTAAGCTGACTGAAGCATTCAGTTCATTTTAAATATCAGAAAATGTTTTTATTATCTGAACCATATAGTTATGAACTTATCAGAATAACTAGCTGAAAATTGTTTTAAATATTATATAGGGATCTTTGGAAAAGGAAATGAAATATCTTTATTTTTCTAGAGGGGGATGCAGAAGGGAGTAGATGAGGAACCCATTTTCCTTTGTTTTCTAAACATTACAGGGTAACCCAATACATTCTAAGACTAAGATTGTAGAGATTGCTTCGGAATCCTTCTAAAAAGGAGAAATCTGGGGGGCCACAGTCACTTTCATCATTTTGCTTAGAAACTGACTTTCAGTAACTAGTCTCACCGAGGAAGACAGTTAAAAAAATTTCTTTTCCATCTTTCTGACTCAATACGCTAGTAAGCAGGAATTTTAAATCCATGAATCTTGCTAATACTGTGACTACTAATTATTATGATAGCTAACATTCACTGAGCGCTTACTAAGTGCCAAGCCAGCCATGTCAGAATTGTTTTGCATGTATAATATTAACTCATGCAGTCGTCAGAAACAGCTGAGATCAGTGCTATTATTAGTCCTCACTGACAAATAAGGAACTAAGGCACAAGGGTGTGGAGAAACTGGCCCTCAGTGGTCTTCCAGCTCCTCTCCTAAATGGTGAGCCGAATCTCAGGTCCAGGAGGTCTGGCTGCTGGGCCTGCGTAACTGTGCTTAAGAGACGTCATGTTTCATCATCCTCGAAAACTTAACACATGGAGTCAGATATTCCTTTTTTTTTTTTTACAGGAAGATTAGAAAGTTTTTTTTTTTTTTTCTGGCAGAGGAACTTATTTGTGTACATCGATGAGATTTACTGCTACTTGCAAGGTATCTGAAATATCACTGTTCTGTTCTCATGACTTCATGCTGTCATTTCTCTATTTTTATGCTTCCTTTTTATTTACAGAAGTGATCTTCATTTTGCACTTACAGTGAAACGATCAAGTTTTTTCCTTAAGCAAACTGTTTTCAGGAAAAAGAAAAAATCCACGTTCAGCAAAGTGATGAAGCATTCAGTGTCACCAGTGTGCATGGCATGGTCACAGGGGCTGGCAGACCTGGGGCTTGCTGGGCACCACGCAAGCCCCAGCCATCTCTGGTCGGCAAGTCAACATTTGCCTGGACAAGTCCAAACAGCAGATGACCCGGGAGGGAGGCTGGAGTACCAGAGGCAAACTCACCCTGCGCTGACCTCATGATCCTTTGAGAGGTCAACCTTACATCTCACATTCCTAATCACCTCGGAAAATTTAACGCGGCCAGAAGGAACTCTGACCCCTTCTGGAGATAAGCATGCTCATGCTTTAGTTATTAACTGTTTAATATTTTTATTGAAAATATTTATTTTAATACTGATCTAAAAGGGTGAATATTTTTAAAGGTATTGCCCCACTGCTGATTTCTGATCTCAATGCTGCCAAGAACAAGAAAGGAGAGAATACAATTGAAGAAGGTATCAGAGTCAATAAACATTGTATTCAATCGTTCTTTGATTTGAACCTTGCCCTTATCATTGAGGTTGCCACTTCTCTCATTTTTCGAGAAACTGCATGTTGGAAGAAAACAAGAGAAGGAGCAATAGCGTGGCCTGAGAAACTAGGGTGTTTACTGCCTAGAGGAACCAGAAGTTCACAGAGGCTCTAAGAAATGACAGCTAAGAAATGACAGCTCAGCATAGGGAAGGAAAAAAAAAAAGAAAACAAAATAAAACCCGACAGCAGCAGCAAAGCAAGAACAAAACATGTTAAGAGATCTAGCCAGATCTGGTCGGCGCAAATTCCTGTCCCTCCCTCCCTCCTCTTCCACTCTCCCCGCAGCCACAGCAATCCTGTGTCCCCTAGAAAACCTGCGGGCACCTCACCCGCACTCCCGGAGCCCCGTGCACGCGCCCCGTGCAGTTCACGGCGGCCCTCTCTCGCCCCCGCAGAAAGCAGACCACGTGTGAGGCGGGGCTGGAGAGTGGAGGAAGAAAAAGACCGCTCAGCTGGCTGGCCCTGGCGCCTGAAGGAAGCAAGGGAGGCAGGGAGGAAAACATACTGTTCCCTGCAATCTGAGCACCTCCGAGGGAGCCTCCGGGTTACACACCCCGCGACGCTGAGGCCCAGAGGCGAAGCCGATTACACCACGCAGGAAAACCCCGCGTGGTGAACTGTTCCTGGGCAGATTAGAAACACATTGTTGGAGAAGCGGGGCCAGGCGACCCGGAGTGTGCAGGGCAGGGGGCCTGGAAGCTGGGTGTGGGGCCAGGGCCAGCAGGGCGGGCGTGGAGGGGGCAGAAGGCCTGCGTGGAGCGCTGTGTTTGTGAGCTGAGATTCCAGCTCCCGGGGTGGCCCCTGGCAGCTGCCCAGGCCTCACAGTGAGAAATCTGGAACAAGGAAGACGCTGGGGCAAAAAGGGTCTCTGGCCAGAGGGACCACAGGCTTTATGCGACCTTTTTTCAGTTCTTAGGGGGCGCTGAGCAACCTGGGCGTGAGGCTGGAGGCAGGTTGCCGGACGGACGGGGCTTACTTAGGAGGAGAGCTGGTGTTTCTTGGGCGCTTACCAGGAACCGAACCTGGGTCTCAGGGCAGAGCCACCTGAGCCAACAGGGAATATATTAACGGGGTACTGGGCTACGCTCTGTTTACATATTTTGTGAAGTTTGGGATCACAGTATGGAAGTCTCACTGAATTGGAAAATGGGAGGGAAATGGCATCCCCACCCCCACCCCCCACCCCCCCAGGTGACCAGCATCCTAGGGTTGTCCAGGATCACACCAGTGCAGTTAATTGAAATAGTACCTACAGGCCAAGCTAGGGATTTTGTCACTAGGAAATCAGTAGAGCATGGGCCCCCTTTTAGCTTCCAGTTTAGGCAAGAACAGTTAAGAGTGTGAAGACCAAGGTGTGTCTTCCCGTCGTCCCCTGTGGGCGCCAACCATGGGACTGCTGGACCCTCAGCCTCTCAAATCCTCAATTCTTTCTCTGCAGGGTCCTCCCAGCTCAGCCCTCGCCAAAGTTCTCTACTCCAGCGCCACCTGGTGGTCCTGACGGCTAATCCTTGGCGGGCTTGGCTGGAAATTCCTGGTTTACAGCTGCTAAATGAATGTCGTGCTGCAGTCCCTGGGGTCGCAAAGAGACCGACACGACTTAGTGACTGAACAACAACAAATGAATGTCACCTGGCTCAGCTTTGAGGCCCGCCTGTCCTTTCGCTCTGCCATTTAGATCAACGTTATTATCACTCTTTCCTTGTTTCCATAATCTTTAGGTTCTCTGCCACTTCATCTCACTAAGGCACCTCCAGTGTTATTTTCATGGGACCCCAAATCAGGGATATCTTGCTTCTATTCTTAGAATTCTGCTAATGGACCAAAGTTTCATTTGAATATTTTTCAGTTTTCTAGGGAATCCTTCTCTCCCTCTCCTTCCACGGGTTTGGGACATGGACATATCTCTGAGTGTTTGGTTTCACTCTATGTGGGTGGTACAATGCTGTATCCCCCCTGAATTGTCCCTACCACCAATACTCAATCAGCTGAGACTGGGGACAGGAACTCTGTCCAGTCCCAGGGTGGCTCCCTGCCCACCTGGAAGCCCTCTCTGAGAATGCAGGTGAAAGACTTGGCTCTGGTTTTGACCAGAAGGCTCAGTCTGGTGTTAATCTGATCCATGAAGCCTGACCAAGCGCAGTGGGAAAATCAGCCTTGTGGGCAATTGACGTGGAGGTTAAGCTTGAGTTAGAAGGGCGTTCGTCCAGAGCAGCAACCACAGGTGCAGTCTGCAGGGTTAATGCCCATTGCAAAACAGGAAGACTGCCAAGGTCGGAACCAGAGGGGCAGGGTCAGGCCAAGGATGTAGGGGAGAGGAGGCCAGATGAGATGTGGGAGGAGATTGTCAAGGAGCCTTGCAGAGGCTCTTATCAGAGGCCTGCTATATGGTGGGGGGATGGGTTTCAGGGGAGCAAAATGGACGTTTGTAGCACTGTCCCAGATCCCCAGGGCTGAGCACACCCTCCAGATGTCTGGTTATCATTTCTTCAAGGAGATCATATGTAAACAGAACCCCTGTTAGCCACCTTGGTGATACAATGCCCACCCTGGATATAGAACACAGGTATCTCTGGGGCCTGTGTCACACTGATGTAGTAGATGGATCAATCGGGCCTTCATTTATATAGAGCTTCATTCAAATGTTGTTTTCTTTTTTTAAAAGAATCATTTATTCCTTTTCATTCAGCTGTCTACTGATGTGCTAGGTACAGTGCTGGGTGACGGGGCAGAAACAAATTAGGTACAGTCTTGACTGTAGTAACTTAAAGATTGAGGAAAGAAATATATACATAGGGCCATCATAGCATCATCATCTCCCGATAGTTTCACAATAACCCTGTGAAGTACCCAGGGCTGGCATCACTATGATCACTTAGCAGAAGTGACTGACTTTTCGGGACTCAGTTTTCTGTGCAATGGTACTTTGGGAACATTAGAACCAATGACATCGGTCAAGTCCTTAGCATCGTGCCTGGCACATAGTAATGTTTCTTGTGTCTCCTGCATTGGCAGGCAGGTTCTTTACCACTAGCACCACCTGCGAAGCCCAATGGCCTCATGAAAAGGGAAATGTTAGTTGCTCAGTGTATCTGACTCTTTGTGACCCCATAGACTGTAGCCCACCAGGTTCCTCTGTCCTTGGGATTCTCCAGGCAAGAATACTGGAGTGGGTTGCCATTCCCTTCTCCCGGGGATCTTCCCAATCCAGGGTTCAAACCTGGGTCTCCTGCGTTGCAGGCAGATTCTTTACTATATGAGCCACCAGGGAAGCCCCAGTTGCTTCATAAATGTTAGCTTGATGATGGTTGTAGTAAATTTGGAGTTCAGAAGGGTGATCCACTAATGATGAAGGAGGTGTAGACTTAATACCTGGATCTTCTGATTCAAAATTCAATGTACTTCCATTACTCTGTACTACCTGGTAAGATGCTATCTTAGAGACAGATGCAGTAGCTGGGTAGTTAAATGCTTTTGGATCACTTTTCTACTGTAGAGTTGATAGCAAAAATCTATGATTTAGGAGGAAGAGAGGCAAATGAATATTGGCTATCTGAGTATTAATCACAGCTATGACTCTTCCTGTGTACTGGACTTGCACCTGAATCAAAGGTCACATGAAGCATTCATTTACAGGGATGAAAGTCAGCTGTGAATTCAGCCTACAGAAGGAGGATTCTCCTCGGTCCAGGCTAATTGAGGTGGGTGTCAGTTTTGATGAGAAATTTGGCAGATAAGTGGGGACACCCCCCACCCCCAGAGGTTCTCATTTAGTAAATCCCCTCCAAGAAATCTGTGTCTTTAAGACTCTGATGATGAGCAAGTTTGGGAAGGACTGGACTAGCTACTCCTCAAGGGTCTCTGTTTTCCCAGGCTTGGCTGCTCCCAGAAAGGAAGGGTCTAATTAGATTAAAATATGGCTAATGAAAGGCAACTGAACCACAGAGGATGAAATTCAGCAGGAAGCCATGAACTCAGAGAAATGACTTGAATTCTGGCCCTGGGAAGGGCATGGCCAGTCTGAGCCCTCCGATGGTGGAGCCCTCCTTGGCCTGCTCACAACTGCCAGCAAAAGACCAGTTCTCATGATAGAATAAGCCAAAAAGTAGGTTTATATTTGTCTTCTAAGTTCTCTGCTAGGTCTGCGTGGAGCTGATGTGGGTAACTCTCGTTAGCAAGTCAGTAAGATCAACCATAACCGGACACATCGAGAGACCAGACATCTCCAGATTGGCTCATTTCTGACATTCTGCTTCAGGATCCCTTATTCGCTTGCCTTGTCCTTTCAGCCAGATCTTTTGTCCAACGGTGAGGCAGTGCAAGGATAACAGCACACAGGTTCCCTGAGGTTGGGCAGGTAAACAGGTAGGCCCAGGCCAGCCCCTGAGATGACCTCACCCCCTCTGGGTCACAGTCTCTTGATAAGTAAGCAACAGCTGTGGGTGGTATCGCCATCTCAGAGGATTCTCCAGGCTCTGCCGCCTGACCTCAGCTATAAATCTTCCCCACTCTGCGCTGCTTTCCCTGGATCTCCTTCCTGAATTCTCCTTGCCTAGATCCTCTGTTTTGATGATGACTCTCTGAAAGGTTCTCCCTGGATTGAATTCTGCTTTCCCTTTGAGCCCCTCTCCTCTCCTCATATCCTGCATCTCTCTGTGAGATTCCCGGAGCCCCAGCACCACTGGCTTCCAGGACATGGCACCCCTGCCCGTGTCCTGCTCCTACGGTTCCTCCTTGTCTGGAGCGAGGACAAGGATTGGGTTCCAAAGCCTGAGGGGAAACTGGGTGTTTCTATCCCAGGCAGCACAGGCCCTGAGGCCCAAGAGGAATAAGAACAAAAAAACCCAAAAAACAAAAAACAACTGAGAAACAGGCAAGGAAGGAACTGAGCCAGATTGCCTCCCTGAGTCAGCAGGCCTGTGTGCTTTAGACTAACTTAAAGGTCCAGGAACAAGGAAAATAGATGGTTCTCAGCCCTGGTTGCACCTTAGAATCACTCGGAGAGCTTCTAAAGAAAAACACCAATGTCTAGACCCTATCACAGAGCAATTACAGAATCTCTGGGGATAGTCCTGACATGTGTGTGCTCACATGTGTGTGTGCTCACATGTGTATGTGTGTCTGCGTGTGTGTGTTTTAAACCTTCCCAGAAGGGTTTGATGTGTAGCCAGGGTTAAAAATTCCTGAGATGATGACAGACTCAGATCCCTTCGCCTGGTCTTCAGTGTTTCTCTCCTCTGTCTTTCCCAGCAGTGCATGGGCAGGTCCTCCCAGAAGCAGCTTGATGGGACAGAGAGAGAGCCAGGGCTTTTGAGAAATGCATGAACTCAGATCTTGTGCAGATCATCAACTAGTTGTGATCTTTGGCAGGTCTTAACGTTTCTAAAGTTGGTTTAGAGGCAGAGGAACCAGAGATCAAATTGCTAACATCCGTTGGATCATTGAAAAAACAAGAGAATTCCAGAAAAACATCTACTTCTGCTTTATTGACTATGCCAAAGCCTTTGACTGTGTGGATCACAACAAACTGGAAAATTCTTCAAAAGATGGGAATACCAGACCACCTTACCTGCCTTCTGAGAAATCTGTATGCCGGTCAAGAGGCAACAGTTAGAACTGGACATGGAACAATGGACTGGCTCCAAATTGGGAAAAGGATACGTCAAGGGTGTATATTGTCACCCTGCTTGTTTAACTTATATGCAGAGTACATCATGCCAAATGCCAGGTTGGATGAAGCACAAGCTGGAATCAAGATTGTCGGGAGAAATATCAATAACCTCAGACATGCAGATGACACCACCCTTATGGCAGAAAGTGAAAAGGAACTAAATAGCCTCTTGGTGAAAGTGAAAGAGGAGAGTGAAAAAGCTGGCTTTAAACTCAACATTCAAAAAACAAAGATCATGGCATCTGGTCCCATCACTTCATGGTAAATAGATGGGGAAACAATGGAAACAGTGAGAGACTTTTTTTTTTTTTTTTGGCTCTGAAATCACTGCAGATGGTGACTGCAGCCGTGAAATTAAAAGATGCTTGCTTCTTGGAAGAAGAGCTATGACCAACCTAGACAGCATATTAAAAGGCAGAGACATTAATTTGCTGACAAAGGTGCATTTAGTCAAAGCTATGGTTTTTCCAGTAGTCATGTTTTGATGTGAGAGTTGGACCATAAAGAAAGCTGAGCCCCAAAGAGTTGATGCTTTTGAACTGTGGTGTTGGAGAAGACTCTTGAGAGTCCCTTGGACTGCAAGGAAATCAAACCAGTCAATCCTAAAAGAAATCAGTCCTGACTGATGCTGAAGCTGAAGCTCCAATACTTTGGTGACCTGATGCAAATAACTGACTCATTGGAAAAGACCCTAATGCTGGGAATGACTAAAGACAGGAGGAGAAGGGGATGACAGAGGATGAGATGGTTGGATGGCATCATCGACTCGGTGGACATGAGTTTGAGCAAGCTCTGGGAGTTGGTGATGGACAGGGGAGCCAGGTGTGCTGCAGTCCATGGGGTCGCAGAGAATCAGACATGACTGAGCGACTGAACTGAACTGAACATTTCTAAGGGCTTCCCAGGAGGTGCTCATAGTAAAAACTCCACCTGCCAATGCAGGAGACGTGGGTTCAATCCCTGGGTAAGGAAGACTCCCTGGAGGAGGGCATGGCAACCCACTCCAGGATTCTTGCCTGGAGAGTCCCCAAGGACAGAGGAGCCTGGCATGCTGCAGTCCAAAGGATGACAAAGAGACACGACTAAGCACAGCGCATGGAAAGTAGAGGTACCTTTAATGTGTTATAGACGATATTTAGAAATACACTACCCTTTTCCAAAACCCAAATCAACTCTGAGTCTTCAACAATGCTTCTAGTTTCTATCAATATGTTAATTCAAACAATCCAGATACATAGATCTGTCACATAAAGTCATAGTCTCTTTCTGGAATCACTTCTGCAATTTCCTCATCAAAGGCATTCTTATGGGCAGCAAACTCATACTGATAGCTTTTGGATGGCTTGAATTCCTTCTGTCACTTTTGCATACTAACACATTGACCAATAGGGATCAGCTTGAAAAAGCAGGATAGGGGAACTTCTAATGTAAAAACTCCAAGTAAAGGTGTCAGAACACAATCTCTGGTGACAGGTCAGGTTTGATGTTGTTCAGACTTACGGTACTGAATCTGAGATGATATCACTAGCACATATGCCAAAGACAGCTATTAGTCATATCATGTGCCAACTCTGATCTATCCATAACAGCTTTGCCCCATAGCATGTGGGACCTTAATTCCCTGACCAGGGATCAAATTCACATTCCCTATGTTGGAGGCGAATTCTTAACCGCTGGACCACCAAGGAAGTCCCTGACACTGACTTCTTGAGGCCTAAATGCCCTTCCAGCCTTTTCTCCAAGCCAGGTTGACTATTGCAGGAATGCTTGGCTCAGAGTGGCATTTCTCAAGAGCACCCATTCTCACTCCAGCTGGTCTTTGGGTCACCAAATCAATGTTGGCAGTGAACCTGGGATGCCTGAAATTAAGATGCATCCTGATGTCTGGTGCTCTCTAAGGCATCATCAGGTCAATCCCCCAGGAGCCTGCAGGTCCACGCACAATGCTGGCCTGGTGGTGGCTTTCAAGGAAGACCTCAAAAGCTTGAGAAGTAGGCATGTCATTCATGTTAGTGCAGTTAGAATGGCTTTGGGGGCTGCTAACCAGAAGGAAAAAAGTGCCAAATCTCATATCTCCACTGATTTAGAATCTAGTTATTCAGCTACTCTCTTCTCTGATAATCTTCTTGTGGAATTTAAACTCCATGGAACAAGATCTGTGTTATTGCACTGTAGCTCACGGAGGTGTTCTGCAGTGTCACCAGAGAAAGGAAGAGAGATTGTGGCCCAGATGAGAAGGAGCACATGGGGTGGGGGCGGGAGACAGCTCCTAGGACAGAACAATCCATGTCCAGCTAAATAAAAGTCTCCAAGAGTCTTAAACTGTCCAACGGTCAGCTGAGAACAAAAGTAGCAAAACAAAATTGGGTTAAACTTCAAGGTTAACCAAGTGGAAAGAAATCACATACAGAAGACAATCTTTTAAGTCAACTGGCAAGTTTTACAGGAACTGGCTAGTGGTTGGGAAATATTATACCAAGGCCAAGGGTGGGGCTAAAGTCAGCCACCCTGGTGGGTTACTGGGGAGGCCACTTCTCTGGCTTGATGGGAGACCAAGAGCTGAAAGGTGGTGGCAACTATGCAATTGGCTTCATAATCCAAATTGTTTTCTAAAATATCCCCCGGATTCCTTCCAACTTCATGTGAAATTACACCTAGGTATGGCAACAAACACCAGGATTGCAGTACTAGAGGAAACCTCAGAGGTCCTAACTGTGACTTTCTCTACTTTTGGACAGCGTAAGCTAGAGAAGCTGAGAGAGTTAACCAAGGCCATACATCTGTGAGCAGCGGATTCAGGAGAGCCCAGCCCAGCCAGGTCTGAACCCCAGGCCTGGTTCAGTGATTTTACTAGCACCCAATCTGATTCCTGATGTCTGGCCTCTGAGAGTTCTTATTGTCCAACGGCACTATGTTTTATGTGTGCTTTTGTTATAAACTGTATTTACAGCTAATAGCAGCAGTATAAGAAACTCTTCTGGGGTAAGAATTGCCTCACTCGATTTTATTTTGCAGGTTGGACACTGACTATAGGAGATTAAAATGAGTTTTTCACTTTCTCTTTTTATTAAAGGAGATTCCTAATGCAATCTTGTTTCCTGAAACTGCCACTGGGGAGTGGTGGGCAGCACTCAGGATATTTATACAATGGCAACAAGAAAATGATTTTCTCATACTCAAAATCAAGGGGTTTCCTGAAGAGCTCAGGAGCTAAAACTGGCCCATATGGAGAAGCAGTGATTCTGTAAGGCAGAGTAGATTTGTAAGCTAAAAGGATATACTCTGGGGACTTCCCTGGTGGTCCAGTGGTTAAGAATATGCTTTGCAGTGCAGGAGACACAGGTTTGATCCCTGGACGGGGAACTAAGATCCCACATGTGCCGTGGGGCAACTAAGCCCGTGATCCCATGTACCACAACTAGAGAGATTTCATATGATGCAACTGCAATGAGAGATTTCATATGATGCAACTAAGACCCAGTGCAGCCCAATAAGTAGTAAATAAATAAATAAAAACTTAATGACTTTTTTTAAAAAGCATACACTCTGTGAAGTTCCTGGAGGAGGAGCCAGTGAGGGAAGACTTTGTGTGGAAGATGGGACATGTGTTAGTCTTGGGATGGAATGGGACAGATTTATGAATGGGGGCCTCTATGCCAGGGGAAGGAAATGCCAAGAGTAGGGGCAGAGACAAAGGAATAAGTAGAACATCTTCATGAAGAGTCAACTGGACTGGGATAGAAGAGGATATGGGGTGGCAGGAAATGAGGCTGGATAATATAGTTCCTGGTAACCCAACAAGAGGATTGTACATGTGCCCACAGAGGAATGGGCAGCCATAGAGAGTTTGAGCAAAGAAGTGACATGCATGAAGTTCTAAAAGATGACTGGCTTGCCTGGCATTGCAAGACAAGTTGGAGGACGAATAGATTACAATCAGGAAAACTAGCCATTACAACTATAGTGTAAGATAAGAGTATGAAATGTCAAGAACCAGGGGGTGCCAGTTCAAATGGAAAGGAAGCTACAAGCATGTTAGACATTTGAAAGGAAAATATTGACCACATGCCACCTGCTCATATTGGCCTTGTTCATCCCTCAAAGAGATAAAATATCAAATAGCTTTGCTTATGAAATATTGTGTCATATAAATGTCTATAAATCAATATTTATAGGTTTCTCATGATTTACTTAATTTTCCAAATATTTAATTGCTTCAGATAAGGGTTAAAACATTGGATGCACTTTGTAAGGTGGAATTATCAGAATAGTTTACAGTTTTCAAATAATCTCAAAAAAACCTTTGAAATCTTTCAATGCTCTGAATTTCACGACAGATGGTATGTTATTCAGACTCTTTCACATTATAAGAAAGTCATATCTAAATTGTAAATGATGAAGGTTTGGGGTTGGCATTTACAGGGAAGTAAGGAAGTGGGCCAAGTGCTCAGCAGTTCCATAATCATTGTGGCTCCCACATACAGGTCCAAGATTTTCACAGTTGGATGTACAGTAGGTCTAGATTGAATCGAGGGAAGCAATAAATCAGTTTGGCATGATTCAGGATATTGTAGTGGCTCTTGTCACCTGTCTTCTCTGTGAGCATCTCTTATGCTCCCGAAGAGCATCATGCCAACCACTGTTACTACCCAAATGTGGAGGCCCACCCCTGGATAGTTTCTCCCCAGGGCAGCATATAGAAGAGTGTTTTGCATCAGAGTTGTCCCACACTTGATGGCCCTTGACTGGGGCTCCATTCCTGCTGTAATCAGCTAGAATTGGGTAGCTATCTCTCATCACAAATGACATAAACCCATAGCCATTCAGGCAGAAAGAAAAGCCTGGGGTGACTTTCCTCAGCAGGGGTCCATAACAGACACTCAAAGCTCCCCATCTGTTTAGATGGGGTAGACAATGGTACAGATGTGTGTTTGGAGTCAAAAGGATGAATTCTCTCTTTATCAGAGAGTCATATGATAGCCTTCTGAATTTCTGAACTTAGAAAGACAACTTTCAAATGGAAAGAGTTTGTGTATATTTCAAATAATCACTAACTTCTCTTTACATCAAAAATTTCTCTCCTTTTTCACTGATGAGACAGGAAATTCAGTCAGACGCAGCACATCGGAGAATGTGAGAATTTTCCATATTTTACTGTGTCTTTTATTGGAAATGAGATATCAGAGAAGGTTGGTTGCTGTTTTGCCCCTGGAGTCCAGAGATTGCCTAAACTACTTGGCCCAGGTTATTATCAATGATTAGCCAGTGACTATCTGGTGAGTGTCTACTTTATTCTGAGATGACATATGATTTCATCTCATGTACTACCTATTAGAGTGGTTCCTGGAATATTCTTGACTGAAAAGGATTCTAGGTTTTGATCTTTTTTCAAAAGGAAAGAAAGCCAACACTGATTAGTGACGATGAGTACAGAAGGGAGGAAAAGGAACATAGGCATGGTATTTACCAACATTATACCATCATCACACCTTCACATTAATTTTAATAATGTGCCAGTTTTTTACCCACATCCCAGCTTGCTGCTCCTGAAACTTGGTGATTTCACTGATGCCTGATTTTTTTTCGCTTCTTCACTTCCACTCCAATGTTTGTTATCAACAAGGCCTTCCTGAAATTTCTCTCTCCCTTTTCATTCCTCCAGACATAACCTTGGTCCAGTTGGCAATGAAGGCTTTCAAAGCTGTTGTCATTTAGGGAGGAGTGATATAGTTCTGGAGATACCAATTAGGTGCCCAGAAAGTGTCCACATTGACAGACCCTTGGGGATCTGAGATCTAGTTTTCCCTTAGCCTTCTAGGTCTAAAAACTCAATTGTGTCAGGGCCCCAAATTGGACCCAGAGGGAAATGATTTATATGAATCAGTCATATCTATCAGTCATAGGAGACTGATAGATAAGCAATTACAGGGGGGAAAAAATGTATTGGCCTTACAGAAAATTGTAAAGTTCCATGATCTGCACATTTGTTCCTGGTGAGAAATCTCCATGCAAGGCAGGACATGATCAGAAGGGGGTTTGGTGAACATGAGAGCAAGGTAGTGCACTAGCTGGGGGGTCTAAAGGGAATGAAGTCATGGCGGCCCACCTCTTCCTGGGGATGTCTCATCACCACTTCCCAGGACAGTCTGGATAAGTGCTGCCGTGTGCCACTCTTCACTGGTTTTCATGCTGTGGTTGAGCCTTTGTCAACATGCCCTTCAACAATATCTATGTCTTCAACTCTGTCAAGTTGTTCCATTGAATTCATCCCAGACAACCTGCCTTTTAAATACAGAGGATTGATTTTGTTAGCGGACCCCTCTAAGTTTAGCGGGTGTTCCTCACTTTCATCACCTACTAGCCCATTCCCTAGCTATTTAGGAGCTTTACCATCTCCAGATTTTTAACTAATTCTTTTGCCTAAAAGACCTCTCATTATCCACACCACCTCACATTTGATGAGCCCGAGTTGACAAAGCCCTTCCATAGGCAGTGTCTCCCAGAGTCCTCACCTGCTTGGGCAGAAGGTAAAGTGTGGGTTCACCCATGAGGGAGGAGAAGAGGCTAACAGAAGACTCCAGCAAGTTCCTGCAGGACCCCTACCCCAGTGCCAGGTCAGGGAACACGGAGGCTGACTTGGGGGCCCATGTTTTCTCTGCCACTCACCATCTCCTGCTCTTTTTCCTATTAAAAAAGCTCATAAGCATTCCCAAATCCCTGCCCTTGGGGGTAGAATGAAGTTACTAATGATGGGTTTTCAGGCTCCCACTCTGCACCTGGTGTCTGGCTTCCTGCTCCCGCCCCCCACACCCCTTTTCATTCTGCGCAGTCACGTGGGCCCTCTTCCCCTTTCCACTTGTCCCTCGCGCTCCAGCCCCTGCTTTGGCAGCTGCTGAGCAGAGAGAAAACAAGTTCAGAGAGTGCTTCTGGGTCCCCTAGGGGTGCCCTTCCCCAAGTTACCCGGGGTATCAGTTTGGCAGGTCACCTTCTGCTGGCACTGGGCTCCAGGATCTGGAGGGGGTGAGGCTGGGGGAGGGAGCACGGGCTGAGAACGGGGAATTTTCAATGCATGTTTGATCCTCGTCCGCATTCAGGGCTCCTCATTAAAGCCACAGACGCGGCGCGGAGGACCTGCTCTTCATTTCAGAGTTGGCAACGCCTGAAGCCCCATTAGCGGTAATATGCACCAGCGGGGATCCAGGGAGAGGAAGAAGGCTGAAAGGACTAGAGTTTCTGGCCCAATTTTTAAAGAAAAGAAGAGAACGAGAGACCCATAAAAACTCAGAAGCACTCTTCCCCCCTGGACTCATTCATATGGAAATGCAAGTCCGCTGATGGCGGACAGGGCCGTGATGGCGCAGGAGCGGGTACCCGTGACCCTCCAGCTCCTCCGCGGCCGCCCCATGCGCCAGCGGGACTCCCCTCCTGAGCCACCAGTGCCAGATGGAGAGACTTTAACGTCACATCTTTGGGCACTTGGCAGGAAACAGCATGGATGGTCCAATTATTAAACTAATAAGTACTCAAGACCCCAAGCAGCCCTTCGTGGTGCACGTACGCCCCAGCGTTGGGTGCTGGGAAAACTCCTCATCAAGCAGAAGGCTCTTTGGTTGCCGTGCTGACGACATGGAGCAGAAAAAGGACAGCGGTCATGACATTGGCGGTGGCTTCTAAGATTCCTCTGAGGGCTTCGTGTGCTGGAACTGAGGCTCAGGCCTGGTGGGGGTCAGGGTTCATGTGGGGGAAAGGAAACAGTGGATCCCGCTCCTTGAAACTTAAGGAAACAGGTACTAACATAAGATCTATGTTTTGCAGCCTGATCTCTTGCTGACAGATGTAGAGAGCAGCACCGCCTTTGTTGTAATCACTCTGCTTCTTACTTAACCTCTAAGAATGCCGCCTTGAGCACAGTTCTCCGGATGGAGAAACACCGGTCTTGATTCCAGTGGCCCAACCCGGAACTTTGGTTACTGGATTCTCAGTCCATCTCATAGGCACTCAGGGAGGCATGCAAGGTAGTGTTTATCTGCCCGTTTTTGTTGTTCATTCGCTCAGCCTTGTCAGACTCTTCGCAACCCCGTGGACTACAGCACGCCAGTCTTCCCTGGCCTTCACCATCTCCTGAAGCTTGCTCAAACACAACGAGGAAATGGAATCTCTGTGTGCAAATGATCTGTTTGTGATCTGCAGAATGAAGACTCAAACCCAGACCTTCTCAGTATTTTCAGTACTTTTTTGTACTGTCTAGAAAGATCTCAAGCTAACCTGTGAAATGAAGATTGGGAAGAGTCATCAGATTTGGGCCTGTGAATCATTCTTAGTTTGAAGACAAGTCTCACGACATGGACTTCCTGAAGATCCACCAATTGCCAGACTCTCTTTAAGAGGCCTGAGCTGACTCTTGTCTCAAGGAGCAGCCTAACATTAATATCATCAAGAGAGATCTATTGTGCCCTTCAGTTTATTAAGTTAACTTCCTGTCCTTAACTTCACGTTCTGCTTTCTGGCTGGCTTCTGGTTTTCACATTCCTCTTCTCGAGCACTTGCTCTTCCTTCTGTGACTGCTGACCTTTTTCTTTTCTGTCCTTGGGTTTATTGCCCTGTTTGCTGCCTTCTTCACTGTGCCATCTGAGGATGCCTGTTGTCAGAGACTGGAAAACTTGTGTCCGTTTGGAGGAAAGAAAATAGAGAAAGCCCTTCAGTGAAACTACAAACATGTGGGACAACAAGCTGCAAACACTCATCAGGACATCTTAAGCGTCACAGATTATGTGTCTGGAGTGCACACATCCGTCACGTGCTGTAGAGTGAGGTCAGCCTTCCAAGAGTTCTGCTTAGGGAACAGAGGGGTTTGAAAGCGATTGTCTCATTATACAAGTGAGAGATGATTTCCCCAAAATGACACAACTAGTCAGTGGCAAAATAAAGGTTCATGTGTACTTGTGTGATTCTCTCTGCCCCCTCCCCCTGTAATTTGTAGGACTGAAGGATTGGAAGGGATCTCCGTCACCTTTTTAGAAGAGAAAATAACTCATACGAGCCTACAATGCTTTCTCATGGTTTTTCTGAAGTTTCTAAGGGTGAGATAAAAAGATCTTGCCAAGAGGTAAGAACTGAGGGAACGATTTTTTATTTTTTGCCAGTGATGGGTCTTAGTTGTAGCACTTGGGACCTAGTTCCCTGACCAGGGTTTGAACCCAGGCCCCCTGCATTAGGAACTCAAAGTCTTAGCCACTGGACTACCAGTGAGGTCCTGAGGGAAGGATCTTAAAAAAGAGATCAACCTGTCCTCTTTTAGACTCTTGGACTTTCCGTCCACTCCTTTAAGATAAAAGTAGGAAATTGGAAATGTGATTATATTATCCACAATGCATAGGCAGTAGCTCACCTGGAGCAAAGAATTGAAAATAGAGTTTTTCCATGTGAGATGCCTCAGGTGGAAGCTTTTTTGCAATCTTAAATTTGAATTCTAGATTATAAAACATGTTGTTGTTCAGTCATTCAGTCATGTCTGACTCTTTGCAACCCCATGGACTGCAACACACCAGGCTTCATAAGCTGCTTTCATAAAGCACTTCTCTATAAAGAAAAGCTTACTGTGAATCCTTATGTCTTTGTTCATATCTGTAGCTTAAAGGACTTGTCTGCTTTTGTTTTCCCTGACAGTGACCTTATTTTCTGATTTCAAACCTGAGATTCCAAGTCTAGCAGAGTCTTGCTTTATATTGTGAGTTATCTTATACAAAAAATATTATAAAGGTGTAAAAAACAAAGTGCATTTAATCAATGTACTTAGCTAAACATAATATGAAAAAGAACAAAAATACATGAAATGAAGACTGTTCCCATTAATGTTTTTCATGGGGAGTTTTTAAAAAATGTTATTAAGTTTATTAACATTTTTAGATATATTTGGTTACATATTTTTATTTTAAATATTTAATTCTTCCATGTGGACCAAAAGTCTGTATTGAATTTGTTACAATATTGCTTCTGTTTCATGTTGTTGGTTTTTTGTTCTCAAGGCTTGTGAAATCTTATCTCCACGACCAGGGATCAAACCTACACCGGTTGCATTGGAAGGCAAAGTCATAACCACTGGACTACCAGGGAAATCCCATGATTACCTTCTTTTTAAAGTAACTCTTTTGTATTATAAACTCAGTAATGCAGATAGGCAAAAACCATAAAAATTTTAAATTTATAATCTTGCTTCTTAAAGATAATCAGTGTTACTTTATTCTAGACCTACACACATACTGTGTAAGCTCATGCGTACACACACACAAACACATCACTGGATTACACTGTACAAACAGCCTATAATTTTTCCCATTTAATATTCCAATAAATATTCACCTACATTATTTCCATGACCGATTTCTATCCCTTTGTATGTCGTTCAGTCACTCAGTTGTGTCTGACTCTTTGCAACCCCCCATGGACTGCAGCACACCAGGCTTCCCTGTCCTACACTATCTCCCAGAGTTCATTCAAACTCATGTCCATTGAGTTGGTGATACCATCCAGCCATCTCATCCTCTGTTGTGCCCTTTCTCCTGCCCTCAGTCTTTCCCAATCATTTCATATTGCTTGGCTGTTTTAAAGCTACAGTAAATATCTTTGGAATGAATCAATCACTCTAGAGGTCTCTCAAATTATGAAGCAGTGTTTTCCTAAAATGTTTTACTCCTAACACATCTATGTTCAGTAGTAGAGAAAGTATAAAAATTGCTAAAAGTTTGCAAATCATCATGCTCAGAATAATTTAAAGGATATAATAAGTCAGATTGCTAGAAATTCAACTTCAATCACAAATGGCAACACGATCCACAAAATAGTTTCTCTTCTTTCTTTTTTTCTTTTCGGCCACACCCTGTGACTTATGGGATCTTAGTTCCCCAGCCAGGGATTAAACCTGAGTCCTCAGCAGCTGAAAGCTTGGAGTCCTAACCATTGGACTGCCAGGGAATTCCCAGTAGTATCTCTTCAGGTATTTTTTTTTTTTTTACATAATTCTTTAAAAAAAATTTTTATTGAAATATAGTTGATTCACAATGCTGTGTTAGTTTCATGCGTACACTAAGGTGATTCATATATATAAAGATACGGGTTTCCCTGGTGTCTCAAGTGGTAAAGAATCTGCCTACAATGGGGAAGACCTGGGTTCTATCCCTGGGTTGAAAAAATCCCCTGGAGAGAGGAACGGGCTACCCACGCCAGTATTCTGGCCTGGAGAATTCCATGAACTGTATAGTCCATGGGGTCATAGTCAGAAATGATTAAGTGACTTTCACTTTCATATATATATGTATATGTATATATGTATCTATATGCATATATATATATATATATATTCTGTCCTATTCTTTTTTTTACATTCTCTTCCTTATAGGTTATTACAAGATACTGAGTAGAGTTCCCTGGGTTACATAGTATGTCCTTGTTGGTTATCTGTTTTATACATAGATGTGTGTATATTTTCATCCCAAGCTTTTAGGGGTGAGGGAGGAGGCAACGTGGTATTGCAAGAAAATTGCTTTTCTAGGATTGGTGCCACATCACACACAATGAGCACCATCATATCCCCTTAGCTCCCCAAGGGGCTCTTCTTGCATTTATTTTTACCTTCTATATTGACCTTCAGTAGAGAATAAAAATTAGAGAGAGGTGAGGAGTTGCACATCATTTGTCCCGGGTTCTGTGACCCACATCTTCCATCCTACCCTCATTCATCATGGCTGGTCCCAGTGCATTGTTAATAAGTAGAGAGAGGAGGGCTGGTGAAGACATGAGAGAGAAGATTTCAGCATAATCCCTGGAAGACAGGTGTGGGCTGTCCTGCACATACGTCAGCAGAGACACATTCCCTTTGTTACCTGAGACCAGATTAACGCTGTTGGTTTCTGTGCCATTCATCAGTTTCAAAATCATGAGCATAATAACTTCCTCAAGTGACATACGTCATAGCCCAAGCACCACAAAGCTTTCTTTAGCATGTTAGGCAATGATAATTTACTACTAGTAATGTAAATCATGGATGGTCACAAGGTTTATAAAAAATGTCCTCAAATTTTTATACTAAGCATCTGACTTTAAGAAAACCAACACCACCCCCTAAACCTAGCTCATCAATTTCTCATCCCAATTTAAATGTATACATTTATGAAAAATGGCTACTTCCACATTAGCTAGCTTGGGCTACTTTGGAGCAATTTTGGTTTTCTACTATAACTTCTTTCCTTCTTAAGATGCCTTGCTAAATGACCCTGTTTTAGATGCCTGATTTTGGCTGCTGCTGAGAAGTACCAAGTGATGGACTCAGCATCTCTCTCTTCTACCTGCAGGTCTGGACAGCGGCCCTCCTCCACTCTGACCTTCTTGGATATGGCGCCTGCATTCCATTCCCAGCACAGGGCTGGCTCCAAGGACGGTAGCCCTTTGCAAAGCACTGTTTCCCATAGTTCCTGATGCCTTTGTTCTGAGACAAAGTAAGCCTGTGCTCCATCCCCTCTGCCAAGCTTCTGCTTATCACTAGGCAAGGCAAATATCATTGGAATGTTTCAGTGTGCTATTAACCAAATTACAATGCAATCCCAATCACTTGATTAAGTGTTTTGAGGACTCACTAGTCCTGGCATTGACAAGTCCTTGTAGGAGATCAACAATGTCAATGGGAATAAATATCAGCTTGCCCTTTCACATTGAACATGTCAAGCTGACCTCCAAGGATGTAAGCACCCCAAGGGCTGCAATTTTGGTTTGTTTTCTTCTCCAATATATCCCCTAATACACCTGGAATGCTACCAGAACAGTACCCTGAAATAGTGCCCGGGACATAGTTGGTGCTTAATAAATGACTTTTAAAAAATTATGTTAAAGTTTCCTTACAGTGAAAAATCTGTTCTTGATCTTCATATAAATGCAGTCACTTAGTATGAGCTCTTTTACATGTGTCAGGGTTTTAAATTCAACATCTTTAGAGATTTATCCATGTTTACATATATTAGTAGTTTGTTCCTTTTTATGGGTGTGTAGTATTCCATGCATAAATATTCCACAATATATTTATCCATTCACTTGTTGATGGATATTTAGTTGTTTCCAGTTTGGGGCTGCTGTGACTAAAGCTTCCATAAACATTCTTGTATCTCTTTTTGTGGATGTATATTGTTATTTCTCTTGGGTAAATATTCAGGGATGAAAATGCAGAATTACAAGGTAGGGTTAACTTAAGAAGATTATGCCAAGATAGTAGTAAATATTTGTTAAGTCCTTTGAAACATATCCAGTTAAGTTGTCTTTCCAATTTGAAATATCCTTTCCCTTTCGCAATCAATTATCATAAAAATTCCTTTTTCAAGCTTTTGCTGCATAAAGACTTCTCTGATTATTGCAACATGTCTTCAGCAAGGTTAATGTTTTGTTGTCGTTTAGTCGCTAAGTCATGTCTGACTTTGCGGCCCCATGGACTGTAGCCTGCCAAGCTCCTCTGTCCGTGGGATTTCCCAGGCAAGAATACTAGAGCAGGTTGCCATTTCCTACTCCAGGGGATCTTCCCGATTCAGGGATCAAATGCTTGTCTCCTGCGTCTCCTGCATTGGTGGGTGGATTCTTTACCACCGAGCCACCAGGGAAGTCCAAGTTTAACGTTAACCCAAGATTAAAATTAATAGATATTTATTGTATAATATACACTAGTTTCCTTGTATTTTATTGTTTTCTGAGACTCCAGAGATGGAAATCACTCCTTGGCCCCAGGAAGCTCACAGTCTAGTCAAGAAGACAGACAGCTGTGATGGGGACAGTGAGGCATACACACGGTGCTAAGGGGCTAAGCAGAGCAAACACATAACTCAGTCTGAGAGGTCTTTCTGGGACTGGAAGCCTCAGCTGAGTCCAATAGTTTGAATAAAAAAGAAAAGAGCATTTTAAGCAAAGAAAACTGCAGATATATATAGAGAGAAGGGGAGCATGCTTTATTTGAGGGTAGATGGGTCCCCATAGCTGGAGCACTGGGCTTGAATGTGGGTCAGGGAGGCACCAAGGAGATGAAGCTGGCTGGGGAACAGCCAAGACCTGGATACAGAAGACCTTGGGCATCCTGTGAAGGCATCTAGACTTTACTGGCAACTCAATGGGGAACCACTGAATGGTCTTAAGCAGGGATGACATTATAGGATTAATGGCATCTCCTACTTTTCCATAGAAACTGATTTAACTTTTATTCCACTACTTGTTTCGATTTGTCTCTTGCTGTTGTGATTTGTCCATGTGTCTCCTCTTCATCAGGCCTGCAAGGTAATCCTTGTGAATGTCTTTGGGATCTCCATGACCCCAAAGCACTTCTCAGCTGACACAACCCTGGTGGTTCAGATGGTGAAGAGTCTGCCTGCAATGCAGAAGACATGGGTTTGATCCCTGGAGACGGGAATGGCAACACACTCCAGTATTCTTGCCCAGAGAATCCCATGGACAGAGGAGCCTGGTGGCCTGCAGTCCATGGGGACGCAAAGAGTTGGACACGACTGAGTGACTAAGCACACGCATACAGTAGGCACAAGTGCTTTGTAGGTGTTTGGTCAATGGGCTTGAGCCATGAATTCCTAGAAGCTACCCACATCCCTGGGGGCTGCTAGACTGAGGTTTAAGGAGGATATTCATTTTCCTTGGGGCATAAATCCCATTGAAGTGGACCCAAGAGGAAAGTTCTGAATTCTGACATGGAAGGAAGGGAAGGAAAATCACACAAAAACTAAGAATTCTCAGGTGTTCCTTTCGTAACCTTACCGGCCTCCCACCGGGAATCCCTCTGAGGTATTTTGGGGTTGTTCTGCGGCAAAAACCTGGTTGCTTTTCTGAGGCATTCTGGAATTTCCATCCAATGAACAGATGGCATTGTTTTCATACAAAGAGCAAAAGAATCTCATGTACTCAAACACTGGGAGCTTGAAAAAGTACACAGAGGCTGGGTAGCAATTACAATGGGGAAAGAACATGATATGTCAACAGACAGTTGGACTCCACAAAGCAAGCATCCAGTTGGTTCCTTGGCCAGTGATGTGGCCTCTGCGGGCAGTGTCGGGGCTGAGGGTGTACGTATACTGATGTGGTGCTAACACTGGCTCTGGGCCAAGCTATGGCCTCACCTACCAACACAGCTAAACTGCTCTCTCGATATATAAATAAAGTTCCTATTATGTGCCTGGCGCTGAGAATCCAGCAGGGAAAAGACACAGTCTCTGACCACAGGCGCTGTCAGCATGGAGGTGGGAACAGACCGATGAAAGATCTGCACAGAAATTGAGAAGAAGAAGTAGAAGCCTCTAACCCAGCCTGGAGAGATCAGGAGAGGTTCCCGGGGGAGGTGACACGTGAACTCGGTCTTATGAGCTGACTGGGAGCTGGCCAGGAGGTTTGGTAAGGAGGCAAAGTAAAGGACAGCATTAAGGGCCTTCTGGGTTTGAGGGGACAGTGTGAGCAAGGGCATAGAGGTCCCAGGAGTGAAGTGGATTCAAGGGCATCATATAAGCAGTACTGCCTGTCTGGATAGGATAGGGAATGGCATAAAATGAGGCTAGAGATACAACCTGAGAACTAGAAATATCTGAATACAGGGAAATATCTGAGCAAAACATTACACAAGTTAATGCAAATTACTTGCATAGCCAGGTGCACCCTATAGGAAGCCTGCTTGTAAGGTTGAGAGCCTGGGAATATCTGGTAACAGAACTCTAATGCCAAGATCAACAGGTCTCACAGGGAAGAAGTAGTCATTTATCCATTTAATCTAGACACATGTAGAGAGCAAGTGCTAAGTACCAGGTACTAGAAGTCCATGATGAGTAGTATATTCCTGACAAAATGACCAGCACCTGTCATTCTGCCCAAGGTGAGGAGTCCATAGATAGTTGTCCAATAAATCAATGATTGATTTGGGTCCCTGCCCAAGGAGCTCACAATCTGTTGGGTTAGTCAGAGAAGTGAGCGGACAAGTATGATATCAAAGGATTATAATTAAGAGAGAGCAGGACATTCATCCTGAAAATGTCTGCAAGAGTCCAGAGAAGTAAAATACGTAAATGAAGAGACCTCCAGGCAGACAACAGGAACTCATGGGGATGATGGCCAGTAGAGTGTGTGCTCATTCACAAGGGGATAGATGCTACTCAACTCCAGGTAAATTAGAATCAAAAGAAGCTGCAAATTTGTGTTTTTTTTTAATCCAGTAAAACATTACTGTGCAAATTGGTTGCTCCCACATGCTCAGGGTTCCAGCATAATCAGCCTGGTACCTACATAGAGGTGATGGCATAGAGAGACAGACACAAGTTCCCTAGATACGAGGCTTGGATACCTGCCTTTCTGGAGGAACATGTCACGGAACACAGAGACCCGCATCATCAGAGTGGGAGACCATAGCCCTCAGAGCCAAGAGGGCGAGCAGCGTCAGGCACTCCCAGGGGCCCCGGGCTCACGTGCACGTGGTGAGCGCCTGACTTCAGGTCAGTCTCCGGCCTTCTTACCCAGGACCCACGGGCTGCAGTGCAGCTCCTCCCCCAGAGAGGACCTGTGTAGCCCTTGCTAATTTTCTGGCCACAGGGATCTGTTTGGGGCTGTTTGTTTTGCAGAAGGAAACAGAAGACTGCAGTGTGTCAGAATTCTGCTCCTCCTCCCGCGCTGCTGCCTCCCCCACCACATTAAAAACTGCTGAACAAACAGGGAAATCAGAGATGATTATACGCTGCTGGAAACCCGCGTGCTTCCGCCTGGCCACATCCCCCTGCCAAGCTGTTATGTAAGCCATCAGGACTGGAACCAAGCGGAGTTGCCATTGACAGCCCGTCCATGACCTGCTCATCACCCACAGCTTTCTGCAGATCCTGGCTCACCTGGATCCCAGGGCGGGAACCTGCCCTGGGGAGGGGAGGGCCGTGGTACAAACTGACAGTCTGCTTGTTTTTACGTTTGTTTTGGGATTTCCCTCTCTCCCTTCCCAGCCAGTTCAGAGGTATGGGTGGGTCAGGACTAGGAGTTTACTTTGGCTGGCTTCCCAGTGACTAACACATTTTATATTGGCAAACTCCATCTGACAATCCGGAGGAGTTGAGGGTTTTTTCACCCTCTGAAGTGCATAAGTCATTTTGGATGTTTAGAGACCAGAGTTGAACAAGTAACTCCTGGAGCCCGGGGTGGCTTCTAGGCCAGACCACACTGCTCTGATGACCAATACTTATTTATATTTAGGGATTCTGGGCATGTCTCCCAGTCCTAAACCACCTAAATGGACTTAGAAGAGCTTTTCCTTTGATGTGTCAATAATTTGAGTAAATGAGCTAAATTCTCAGGCTTTTCTTTTTTTTTTTTCTTCTACATCATTAATGGCTCCAACAGCAAGTGCACTAAGGGTTTTATTACAACTTTCTGGCCAGGTTATAATTATGTCTGAAGTGAGCTCCAATCTATTTACAGTTGACAATATATATTCAGGATATATATGGCCAGATCTTATAGCTGATACAGATACCTCCTCCCATATCTATTCAACACTGGGATTCCATTCTTCTCCCTTTTTCAGCCTTCACTGACCTTACCCCACATGAGAGGTTTACATATCACACAGAAGGACCTGAACACTGGAGTCAGATAAAACCTGTGTTGGAGGCACCGCTTGGTCATTCAGAGTCCCTGTGACCTTGTGCTATAGCCTCAACCTTGCTAAGTCCCTGGATCCGCTGGTTCCCTTTAATATTCCTACATCACTTTAGAAAGATGCAGGCTTCCAAGGGTCAATCCTGGCTTTGGAGAATGACTGACCATGTCCACCTCTCACCTGTCCCATCATGGCAGGTGAGCAGGTCCAGCATGGGGACCCCTTCATCAGTTGATGAGACTGCCCTAGCAGTGAGGAGCTGGACTGAAACCTTAGGCTCAGTCCCCACTCCTGGCCCTCATCTTTTTTTCTGTTAACCTTGGAGGGAGCTCCTCACAAGCCAAGGGGCTGGGGTGGTTGGTCAACTCTCTCTAACTCTCGGTGACTTAGGTGCCACATCTTATAGCTGATACAGATACCTCCTCCCAGGAAGATAGCCAGCAAATTCTTATTCCTTGCACAGGCATTTTAAAAAAAAGCTCACACCAAAGAAGAAATTGCCCTTTCTAGATCTCAATTCATAGGAGGGCTAGTCAGTAAGCCCCTGAATCCTAATAAGAGAAAGGATTTATGGTGGGGGTGGGGGTTAGGTACCACATAAATATTATGGCAGGGAGAGACAGCCAACTTAATATATTGAGAAATAACTTTATTAAGGGAAACTATTTTGCACAGAGTGTAAGCAATCAACTGCCCTCCCATTGTCTGAATGTAAATAGGGGAACCAAATTCAGATCCTAACCTTCGTACAGGGACGCTTTGCTTCCCACTCTGCTTCAAGATGACCTTTGGTTGGAAAACAAAATGTGGGTCTGAATTAAGTAAAGCTTGGGTTCTTTTGTTTGACTCAACTCTCCCAGTTCAGAGAAAATAAAAATCCTTATTTCCGGAATCCAGTAGCCTCTTTGATTGAGTTCATCCAGCCTCTGATGGTTTTCTGGATAATAATTAAACTCATGTTGACCAACCTCCTTATGTTGTTATCTTAAAAAAAGAGAAAAGTGGTGTGGTTTGGATGGGGCTGTGGGAAGCAAGCCTTTTTGAGCATCTTTCTCCCTCTGTCCAGACTCTGGCTTCCTGCCTGGCTGTATAAACATCATCAGGAAGCCTCCCTCCTCGGACCCTTGAGATCTCCACCTGCAAAAAGGGGATAAGGGTTATGAGAAGTTGAGTAATCTTGACAGAGGGAGTTGGTTTCTTCATAAAACATGTTCTCCTTAATCTGGCTGGGGCAGGGTAGATGACAGGGAAGAGCAGCCCAGTGAAAGTATTGAGCCTGCATTAACCATGACCCCTAAATGGGCTCAACTAGAATGGGGTGTTTAGCACCAGGGAACACTTCATGTGCCTGCCAGTTTGAATTCACAAGATCAGTTCTTTGGAAGACTTCTCTTCAACCCCAGGCAGTCTGACTAATGCAACAGCTCTTAAGAGATGGATAGAGGGGCCTGGGTAGCAACATTCAGTTCCAATGACCCCAGTTCCTAAAGATACAGATAATGAAGTAAAAGAGCATGTGACATGTTTTTTTTTATCAATCATGTTTTGTCTACGAAATAAAAAGCAATGGGAATCAAGTAAGTAAGTGTTAGTTGTTCAGTCATGTCCAACTCTTTGCTAGTCCATGGACTGCAGTCTCCCAGGCTCCTCTATCCATGGAATTCTAGCCTGCCAGGCTCCTCTGTCCATGGAATTCTCCAGTCAAGAACACTGGAGTGGGTTTCCATCCCCTTTTCCAGGGGATTTTCCCAATCCAGGGATTAAACTCAGGTCTCCTGCATTGCCACCAGGCAATTCTTTACCATCTGAGCCACCAGGGAAGCTCTCTCTCTCTCTCTCTCTCTCTCTAAATACACACACACACACACACACACACACACACACACACACACACACACACACACACACACACAGATTTAGAGATACATAAACACTCCAGTGTCCAGTTTTGGAGCTTCTGCTATAAACTTAAATCATTAATAATTACTGTGCACTCCTGGTGGCTCAGGTGGTAAAGAATCTGCCTGCAATGCAGAACTGGGTTCTATCCCTGAGTTGGGAAGTTCCCCTGGGGAAGGAAATGGCAACCCACTCCAGTTTTTTTGCCTGGAGAATCCCCATGAACATCGGAGTTGGCGGGCCACAGTCTGTGTGGTCAGGAAGAATTGGACACGACTGAGCAACAAAGCACAATTCTATTCTGGGCCAAGATCTTAGCAAATCAATTGTTTCTGGATGTGTCTAAGAATAGAAGATCTTCTGGAATATGTATGTGGCTTTGGAGAATGAGGTTTTTTAAAACAAGTTGTATTTTTTTATAATAGTTTTAGACTTGCAGAAAAATTGCAAAGATAGTACAGTGTTCTCATGTACCTCTCACCTAGTTTGCCCTATGAATAACATCTTACATAAGCATGGCACAATTATTACAATTAATGAGTTGACATGATACATTGTTATTAACTAAAGTCCATACTTTAAAGAATGAGGGTTTTACAGAAAATTGCCATTGAAATTCTTCAGAGGTATCTTAGCTTGGGTTTTCACATCACAGAGAGTTCTTTTCTGACCTCATATCTCCCCGCATTGTGGGCTTCCCTGGTGACCCAGTGGTAAAGAATCTCCCCCATCACTTCTTAGAATATTCACTGACTGTTTGCTACTTTGCTGATGTGTGGTCCGGCCACTCGAGATGGTTGTTCTCTTGTTCTCTGCGTTCCCTGTCTTATCAGTGCCTGCTTCACCTATACCCTATGCGTGTGACTGACCTTCTATTTACTTGTCCCAAACCCCAGCTAGTGATTGTTCTTATTTAAGGGGTGGTGAGGGCCATGCTGGAGAAGGCAATGGCACCCCACTCCAGTACTCTTGCCTGGAAAATCCCATGGACGGAGGAGCCTGGTAGGTTGCAGTCCATGGGGTCGATGACAGTCGGACACGACTGAGCGACTTCACTTTCACTTTTCACTTTCATGCATTGGTGAAGGAAATGGCAACGCACCCCAGTGTTTTTGCCTGGAGAATCCTAGGGACGGGGGAGCCTGGTGGGCTGCCGTCTATGGGGTCGCACAGAGTCGGACACGACTGAAGCGACTTAGCAGCAGCAGCAGCAGCAGAGGGGCATGCCCCTCTACCGGTTTCCCTGGTAACTAATGAGCACACCTGATGTCAATTCCCCTATAACTGGTAATCTCCTTTTCTTGCCCTCCTTTCCAGGAGTGAAGACTACCATCTTGTCCTGCCCCTCATTGCTCCAGGGCTTTGCTTCAGATGTGTAAGATCCCTCATCCATTAAACCGTTGATGTCTCTGCTGGTGACTCTCGGCTTTCTTCAGTCTTGGAGCTGGGCAAGAACAGGGTTTGTAGGCCTGTGCAGGGCAGCCCAGCAGCTACCTTCTATCTGCAAAGGAAAAAAAGTTTTCTGGTTTAAGAACTTGGCTATCCACTAGGAAGGAACTCTCATACACCTTGTTTTAAGTTGTTCTCCTCAAAAGTATTATAAAATAGCAGTGGAGTGAATTGGTAAAGAGTAGAGATTTTGGAATCAAACAGATGGAATCCCAGTTCTGCCACTTGTAAGCTATTATTTTTCAAGCCTCATTTTTTATCATCTGAAAAATGGAAATAATAACAGTATCACAAATACAGAGAACATATTAGTGGTTTGTTACTAGTGGGGAGAAGGAAGTGGGAGGGGAAAGCTAGGGATAGGATATTAAGAGGTACAAGCTACTATGTATAAAATAAATAAGCTATAAGGATATACTATATAGCACAGGGAACACAGCCAATATTTTATAACTACAGATGGAATATAATCTTTAAAATTGTGAATCACTATTTTGTGCACCTGAAACTTATATAATTGTACAAATCAACTACATTTCAAAAAATGAATGAGATATAAAATAAATAAAAATATATAATATGTGTAACTGAGACATTAAAAAAAAATATCTTCCACACTGATTTGCTCTGAGAATTGAATAAAAATATTTCAAAGCACTTAGTACAGTGCCAGGTACACGCTAATAGCCTGGTAATCGTAACTATCATTAAGTTTAAAAGGTGAGGCCCTTTGGAAAGGCAACTGTGGTCAATAGACTAGTCAATGAGTAATCTAGATCAATTTGGTCAAAAATAGCTTTTCAACAAAGACCTATTTCAAAGATCAGTAGAGAGAAGATAAATAGTTATAGAAGCGTAAACTAAATTGCCCGAAGAATTCTTTTCAAATTGGAAAGAAAAAGGTCATTAAAGGGACTGCTGATGTGAAAACATGTGAGACATTACCCAGTGACTTTCTCTGCTTTACCATTCTCCTCGAAGGATTAAACTATCAGTAAATACTTTGGGCAGCCAACATCCCCGTCGAAGGTATTCCCTGGGGAGAAATGATGTCTCAGGGCTAATTGGGAATATTATGGCGATCTGGCCATAATACATCTCTGGCTCCTATTGGCCACATCCCATCTCACCACATTCCAGTTCTCCAGCCGTGTGGAAACGACTGTGATGTATCAGACTTGCATGCTCTCCTGCCTTCCCTGCTCTTGCACGCTTGGCTCCTTTTGCCTGGCTACACCTCCCCACCCCTTCACTTGGCTGACATATTCTCCAAAACTCAGCTCAGGTATTGCTGCCTCGGAAAATCTTCCCCCACCACTGCTATTGTGGTTACCAGAGGCTTCCAGTCTTGTAGCATTTAACCCACTTCCTCATCTTTGTCTCCCACTCTGCTGTAAGTACCATAAGTAACTCCAGTGTAGCATGGTACCTGAGACGTAAGTACTCCAAACACTTTGGCTACAGCCTCTTCTCTGGTAATCTGCAAGCCTATGGGCTATGATTCTTCTTTCAAATTCTAAAGTGGAAGTAGTTAGGGGAGGCCCATGGATTTGGCAGAAGCTGTATTTTCATATCTGAAGCATAAATGAGAAAACTTGAAAGGTTACTCTTTAAAGAATATCATTAAAGTCACTGTAGGATTAAATCATAGCAGATCATTTGCACAATGGTTTCCAAGCCCAAGTGCACGACATAATATTGGTCTCTGTGAAGTTTTCCCAAGTCAGTGAGGATTCTTCTCAAAAAATTGCCACCATGAGGCTGCTCAGTCCTGTGTATAGCCCGAGACAAGGGGGTAACTTACATTCTACATCCACCAGCTCTCCCTGGACGAATGTCTGGTCTACCCCTTCCCACCTTCCTATAAATGGTGACCATTCTGATTTGTACAAATTAGTTGAAGAAACAAAAGCAAAGTAATTTCTTAAAGCTTTCATAGTTACCAAGTTTTAAAATTAGGATCCAGGTCCATCTGTCTGATTCCAGAGCATTTAACTGTGATCTTCTTTAGCTGGTACCTGCTCATGTCATAGGCTCGGTGCCCAGAAAAATAGAGCCTTCTCATATAAAGCTGAGCTGACAAACTCAAGTCTATGTCACTATACTTGTATCCCAGACCAGACTGCACAAGTGCCCTTGTATAATTCTGGAAGTTTTGTACACCTCCTAACTCTCTTTTCCTCTTCTTTATCCTGTGAGTCTTCTGGTACTGGGTATGAAGACAACCTTCCAGGGTAGATAAAAAAGGACCTTCACATCTCATACTATTATATTTACTTACCCCATAGCAGGATCCACTCTACTATGGGATTACAGTGGAATTCCTAGTTGTAGGGAGAGTGCCATTGGTCCAATCATTCTACAACAGATTCCAAAAATTCCTTTAAGCAGTTAACTTGGACAAGAGCTTTGTACCAAGATAAATAGGTCTTTGGTGGGGTTTGGGACTTTTCTTTAATATATAAGATTATTTGTTATAATTTTGGTACCTTCCTGGCATGAAGTTTAGCCCTATGTGAAACACTAGAGGACACACATAACTTTTAAGTTAAATTTTTGGCATTTTTGTTGTTTATAAGTCAAAGCAGCAAAATGCCTACAGTACAGATTCTCATGCAAAGGGGCCCTGGGCCTAGCTGCTAAATATTTTCTGGATGTGATACCAGATAAAGGCCTGGAGCAATGGCCATCCTGTCCTCAGGCTAGAGAGTGTCTGAGAACAGGTGAGCTGGCTGGCTGTGTGGAGGAAGATGAAGCCTATTTTGTACTCAGAGAAGATATTGTTATTTCTGTGTCAGAGTAATCATCTTCACTTACAACATTCTTTCCCTGAGAAGGGAGATGATGCAGAGGTAAAATATGCATGATTTGGAAATGACAACCCATAGAGTGATGATGAAACAGACAGAAGCAGAAGGCGAACCCATACATACCTGCTGGCTTCCGCCTTTTTGGCCCACCTTTTTGGCTTTTGCCTTCTACCTTTTTGGGGCTTCCCTGATAGCTCAGTTGGTAAAGAATCTATCTGCAATGTAGGAGACCACAGTTCGATTCCTTAGTCGGGAAGATCCGCTAGAGAATGAATAGGCTACCCACTCCATTATTCTTGGGCTTCCTTTGTGGCTCAGCTGGTAAAGAATCTGCCTGCAGTGTAGGAGACCTGGGTTTGCTCCGTGGGTTGGGAAGATCTCCTGGAGAAGGGAAAGGTTACCCACTCCAGTATCTGGCCTGGAGAATTCCATGGACTTAACAGTCCATGGGGTCACAAAGAGTCGGACACAACTGAGCGACTTTCACTTTTCACTTTCAAGTCAGCTTTGCCGTTTCCTCGCTGGGAGATTATTCTGTGGCTTTGGCACAAGACAACGACCTGGGAGAGAAAGCAGAGACCATGGATATGGTGGCCTTTTCTGGCGAAGCCAGCTAGCGCCTTGTTTTCTTGTGAGCCTGCCCCTGTGGGAACACTGCGAGAGTGTCAAGTTTCCCTCTTTGTCCTGAGCGCACTTCATTTACCAGCGAGCCAAGCTGGGAACAGAGCCGCCTCTCACAGGCCTGGTGAATGACTGCACTTTCTCAGGGCAGCTCTGCGCGCCCATTGTCTGACTGTCATGCCCTCTTGTCTAGGTGTCCCCTGCAGGCCGGCTGTTATGTAACGTCTGCGCAGGGAACATCGCGTGAGAGCGAGGGGATTGGAGAGGGAGAGGAAAAACCCAGAGGCTAACCGAGACCCAAATGTCTTCCTGAGAAGGAAAAAAAAAAGAAAAGACTGTTTGTCAGCTGTTCTCCTAGGCTTCTTTGCCTGAGTGATAAACTTTGGTTGCTGACATACAAAGCCCTGTGGCTGACTCAACTGAGCGCTTCTGATTATCTTATACATTAAGACGGAATGGGCTGCACCCTCAGACCCATGCCAGGGCCGCTGCCACCCAGGTCCTCCTGTGAGTGAGACTGTGACATGAAACTCCGGCCCCTCTCTCATGGCGGAAGGAAAGGACCTACCTCCTTCTTACTCGCCACTTTCTACACCTCCTTCTCTTACTACATTGTTGCCGGGTGAGCCTCTCAGTCCTGCTAAGAGGATCATACGCCCCTTCAGACTTTCCTCTGACAACTTCCAGGTGGCCTTGACTGTCTGTCAGAGTTCTGTGTGGACAGGTACCATCATTTAATGGTCACAGTGGGGACCCCTATTCCACTATTCCCCCCATTTCCATCACCTGGATGCCAAGTCCTGGGCCTAAATGTTATCCATTGTCTCTTTGGGTCACATTACCAACATGGTGGTGATATGAAGGAAGGTGGAATGGGGTGGGTCCTTCTTTCTCTACCTCCCCCAGCATTCCTCTCAAGCTTGTTCTACAGAACACCAGCTCTGGAGCCACAGGGAGAGACTTTCTGGCAAATAAAATAGGACTGCATGGCTAGGATATTCTACAGACTCTGTGCCCTTTTTTGCATAGAATTTACCCTGCATACTCTGTCCTCCTCTTGAACAGATGAAGTGCATGCATCATAAAACACTGAAATGTTTGCAGTAAAGAAACCTACCTACAAACCTAGAAGTGTTTGGTATAACATTTCCCAAATTTACTTGACTGCTAGTCTACAAGCTCAGGAGGACAGGGACTTTTCCTGTATTTTTCATGGCTGAATTTGTAGTTCACAGCCCTGCTGTGGGTCTTCAATAAATGTCTTAAATTGTAGAAAATTACTTGACCCTTTTTTCCAAGTCATATCTAACAGAACACTAACATGCCCTGGAATGTGCTGTGGTGAATGCTGGTCTATGCCATTCACTGATTCCATTAATTACAATGAAAAGAGGAGAAAAAGAGCACAGGTAGACCCAAGATCAAGACTTTCTGGTCCTCACCGAAGAATAGGCTGCAGGAGGCCGCTCAGTCCACAACCCTTTAAATGCATCTGGCTCACCCACAAGCCATTCTAGAGGGAGGATGATGTATGCCCCTGTCTTTGCAGATCACCTGGTCCACTCTGACTTGTCCTGCCATCCTGTTTCATTCACCCTGGTTCTGTGAACCTTTGGCTTTGGTAACTGCCTCTCGATAGGTTTTTCTAACTTTCCTCCTTGTTATAAAAATTCATTAAAACAAAATAAAACCTTTTCTCTATCTTCCTGTCTGGGGCTTTGAAGTCTGAAAAATCTAGATTTGAATCCATCTTCTGCCATTTACTGGATGTGAGGTTTTTAGAAATTTCTTGTATCTATCAGAACCTATTCTCCTCTATAAGTGAAGATAATAGCACCCGTTGTATAGAGTTGTCCTGAGAAGTAAATGCACGTATAAGGCCTCAGCATAGTCCTGGTATTTAGCCAGTGCCAGGCACATGGCTGCCTCTATTCCATTGCCCTCCCCTCTTAGCTGCTGCCTCAGTTTGGGCACATGCATGCCTCCAAGTGAGCCTCTACTTTCCCCCTGCTGGTTTAGACCCAACTGGCAGGAACTCTGGTCCAGATATCCCCTGTCTGTGGGGACGTCTCTCCTCTCTTCCCCTCTGTCCCCTCATTGCTGCTGCCTTCAGTAGCCCCTTAGATTCACCCTTTCCTCACTTCTCATGTCTTCACTAGCAGACATAGTCATTTATTAGTAGAGCATTTCATAGTTCACAAAAGTCTAATACATCATCTCACTTAGTCTTCAATGACCACACGCTTCAGGCTGAGTTATCTTTCTACAGATGAGAAAAAAAGTGACTCAGTGACTGATTCGTGGTTTCACGGCAATCAAACATCAGAGGCTGGATCTGAACACTGGTCTGCCTTCAGATGCAGAGCTCTCCCTCCCTGCCTCTCTCAGCTGCCACCTGGGTAACTATGAAGCCCAATGGGGGTGGGGGGCAGAAGCCTATCCCCCCAGCCCCCACGGGAACTCATCATTAACATTTTTGGATCCACAAGTTGCATGTCCCAGGTTCTGGGACCCAAGATTTCTCAGCCACCCCTTTCCTGGGCAGTGGTGCGTGGAATGCCTATGTCCACGTCCAGTAACAGCAAACAAAGATATTCAGTGAAACATGCAAAAGAAAATTCTGATTAACCTACTTGAGATTCCAGTATGAGGAATATTATTACATTGCCAATGAATAAAATGCTTCACATCTTCTAAGAGAGCTTGTTTAGTCCTTGCTCTGCTGAGTATGTATACTACACCCCCACTCCCTCCAGCCCAACATAGACGCATCTTCATGGTGCTAAAGTAAAGAAATGAACAAATGGTGGTCTTCCTTTTTAGGTTGGACTTTATGTCACATCCTAAAACTAAATATCTGAAACCTAGTGACAAATCCTTGATCGTCTTGGGATCTAGAATGCCTTTGTCACTGTAAGTCAAGGTCCTGTGAAGGAACAAAACATGTCAGGAACAGGAGGCATTCAAAAGTCATGGGCATCCTCCGCCAGCACCATGGACAGTCGCCCACATTTCTCCTGATTCCTGAGGCCAGATGCCCTGAAAATGTAAGTGGCAATTAAGAAGGAAGAGATGGGACTGCTTTCTCTGCAGGAAGAATCATGCACTAGAAAAAGTAAGGCTCTGTGTTCTTCTCTAGGGCAGCAAACACTATTGGGGAATTGGGATTTTAACATATGACACGGAGAAAGAAATGGTAGTCTTGCAGCCCCTGACTGGAGGTACCAAGAATAGCCTGTCTACCACTTGCTTCTCTTCCTTGTGTTTCACTTTAATTCCTCTGTCTTCCTCCCAGCCTCCAAAGGGCCCTGAAAAAGTATCCCTAGTGTTATTTTCACACAGAAGTCTCAACACAAAGAGTTTAAAACCCTCTGACTTATCATTCCACCCTACCATCTAAAGGCACATCTAGAATCTCAAATTTCCACCTTTACAGAAAAGGCATCAAATCAGAGTCTCTGTCTGAACTCTGGTGATGAGGGGTGTTCCGCCCTTATATTTCTGCCTGACAAACCACTCTAAAACCTAGTGACTGAGAACAACAACATTTATTTTGCTCATAAGTCTGCAATTTGGGAAAGACATGAAGGTAACTCTTGGGGCCCCCCTCATAGAATGGGACCTGGAATCCTTGGAAGGCTCACTTACTCAAATCTCTGTTACTTGGGTGAGAAGTTGCAAAACCAGAGGCTGAAAGAGCTGGGGTTTCTTGGGCATCTCTTTCTGTCTTGGTGTGATAGCTCCACATGGCCTTTCTAGCACGCAGTTTCAGGGTGAGTGGATTCACAGATTGAATCAATGTTCCCAAAGTGTAGACTGCCTTCTATAACCTAATCTCAGAAGTTACTCATTGTCACTTCTGTTACATTATACTTATCGAGGGTGTCACAGGACCCATCCAGGTTTGAGAGGAGAGGAGATAAGCCTCACTTCTTGATGGGGGGATGACAAGGTCCTGGAATAGCATTTAAGTTGAGAAATAGAGCTGCAGCCATTTTTGGAAAGTTTAACCCACCACACTGAGTAAGTCAACGAAGAGAACACTGGTCTGAAGGGTTACTAGTTTCTGAACTGTCAGACACTGATAATATACTTTTCAACTGCCTTTCAAAGAAACTTCAAAGATAATAAAGCAATAAAGCCCCATACAGGCCAAGTCTGTTGTAGAAAGCATCCGTTCCCTTCATGTCCCTTTTACCTCTTCAAACCACTGGTGATCGGTACTGAAGCAGGCACCGCCATTACTGTCAGTCAGAAAATCAAAGAAAGCTAGGGTTTTTTACATCACAGGCAAGAAGGTCAAGAATGAGTCTAGGCTTGACAACAGGATGAGGAGAATAAAATTAAATATTGCTCTTGTAATTAGAATAACCAAAAGGGAGTCCCTCATTTTTGCTGAAGGAGCAATTTTACTCTGAGGAATCAGGGGTTTCCAGGACATAGATATAAGGAACTGGTTAGCACGTGGAATGAATGAAGACGTAAAACAAAGTAGGTCCCAATCCTACTAGAAGTAAGGGAATAAATTAATAAAGGTAATGTATTAAGATATAAGGGGCTTCTTAGGTGGCAGAGTGGTATAAAGAATCCAGCTGCCAAGCCAAAGACTCTGGTTCGATCTCTGGGTCTGGAAGATCCCCTGGAGAAGGAAATGGCAACCACTCCAGGATCTTGCCTGGGAAATCCCATGGACAGAGGAGCCAGGCGGGCTACAGTCCACAGGTCACAAAGAGTCAGACATGACTAAGTGACGGAACAGCAGCAGCCACAGCAGCATTAAGATATAAGGCTCCATGCTGTGGAGTAAAAAAAAAGAAAAAGAAAAGTCTCTGAAACTAACACATTGTAAATCAACTCTACTCCAATAAAAATTTTTTTTTAAGAAGGAGTCTCTTTTCATGAAAAAGAAGGGTGAAAAAAAATCAAAATAAATGTGAGAGCTCTGAAAAGAGAAAATGAGATTTCTCTTTCAGTATGCCCATCCAGCTATGTAAAAATAAAACCAACTCTTCAGATAATAAAATAAAATTGATAAGGTAGTGAATATAGCATAAGTGAATATAGCATACCTTTAAATATAATATTGTGCTGTGTGCTATGCTTAGTCGCTCAGTCGTGTCTGACTCTTTGTGACCCCATAGACTGTAGCCCACCAGGCTCCTCTGTCGATGAAATTCTCCAGACAAGAACACTGGAGTGAGTAGCCATTTCCTCCTCCAGGGGATCTTCCCAACCTAGGGACTGAACCCAGGTCTCCCGCATTGCCAGTGGATTCTTTACCATCTGAGCCTCCAGGGAAGCCCAAGAATACTGGAGTGGGCAGCCTATCCATCCTCCAGGTGAACTTCCTGACCCAGGAATCAAACCGGGATCTCCTGCATTGCAGATGGATTCTTTACCAGCTGAGCTACCTGGGAAGACCAAATATAATATTAATGTTTATTAATAGTAATACAAATTAAGAAGAAAAAATGAAACAAAAAACATGACCAATCACCTCTTGAAATGACCAAGATACTTGGACAATATGCATTCTAATTTCAATTCACCTTAAAGATTGCTTTTCCATTAAATTCTTCAAACTGGAGAATGAAGACTTGGAGGTTATTAATGGCTTGTTAAGTGCCACTGCTAAGCTGGAGCCCCTTCTATTTTATTATAGATTAGTGAAAGTGATAAATGTAATGCCTTTTCAATCTGAAAAATTCTTTCCCCTTATAGGTGCTACTTAATATTGAGTATAGTTCCTTGTGCCATATAGTGGGTCTTTGTTGACTATCTATCTCATACATAGTGGTGTGGATATGTTACAGTGCTTGATTTGTACCAAATTATTTATGAACATCAGTATTTTATGGCACATGTTTAGTCACAACCAGTCTTACCAACAATGGATTTTAATGTTTTAAAATAAATATATTTCCAGTTTAACAGTTAAAAAAAAAGAATGCAGTACAGTGTTTGATCACTCTGTGGAAGAAGGTTCAGGTGGGCAGCAAAGAGAGCCTGTGTTAAAGCAATCAGAGTGGAGATGTCCAGGAGAAAGACAAATATGAGGAATGTTTAAGTTATAAACTCACTAAGGTTGGTAATTTGGGGTAGGGTGAAATAGGGAATGACCGCTAGGATACTGGTACAGCCAACTTGGAAGAAGCAGTGGCACCAATTGGGGCAGTAAACAAAATGAAGGAGAAGCAATTAAAAAGGGGAGAAGAGAGGCTGAGTTTTCTTTAGGGCACCAAGAAGCTGGCTTGACAGTGGGTGGATCCATTTGGCAGCCTGCCTTCTGGTAGCCCACCATCTGATAGCCCTTTACAGCCCTGGAGCCTCCTGGAAAGCAGCCGGACCAGGTCTGAACTTGAAGATCCCTCATGAAATGTGAAGGAGCTGAGATTGGAGATCCTGAATGTATAGGTCTTTTCTCCTCATATCATTTAAAAACTTTACCTTGAAAAGGAAACTTGGACAGAGAAGATAATCTGTCATATACTGGATGGGGGTTCTGTAAATTGAGGAGTCTAGTGGTCCATATAGAGAGTACCTTCATTAGCAATTGTATATTTCACCACATTAACTATTCCTTATTTTTTTAAAGTTGTTGTTTTTATTTTTTTTAACGTGGACCATTTTTAAAGTCTTTACTGAGTTTGTTACAATATTGCTTCTGTTCTCTATTTTGGTGTTTTGGCCACAGGGCATGTGCGATCTTGGTTCCCTGACCAGGGATCGAACCCATACACCTCACACTGAAAGGAGAAGTCTTAACCGTTGGATCACCAGGGAAGTCACCCCATTCCTTTTTTTTTTCCATTTATTTTTATTAGTTGGAGGCTAATTACTTTACAATATTGTAGTGGTTTTTGCCATACATTGACATGAATCAGCCATGGATTTACATGTGTTTCCCATCCCGATCCCCCCTCCCACCTCCCTCTCCATCCCATCCCTCTGAGTCTTCCCAGTGCACCAGCCCTGAGCACCTGTCTCATGCATCCATCCTGGGCTGGTGATCCGTTTCAACCTTGATAGTATACATGTTTCAATGCTGTTCTCTCGAAACATCCCACCCTCGCCTTCTCCCACAGAATCCAAAATTCTGTTCTGTACATCAGTGTCTCTTTTTCTGTTTTGCATATAGGGTTATCGTTACCATCTTTCTAAATCCCATATATATGCATTAGTATACTGTATTGGTCTTTATCTTTCTGGCTTACTTCACTCTGTATAATGGGCTCCAGTTTCATCCATCTCATTAGAACTGATTCAAATGAATTCTTTTTAACGGCTGTGTAATATTCCATGGTGTATATGTACCACAGCTTCCTTATCCATTCGTCTGCTGATGGGCATCTAGGTTGCTTCCATGTCCTGGCTATTATAAACAGTGCTGCGATGAACATTGGGGTGCACGTGTCTCTTTCAGATCTGGTTTCCTCGGTGTGTATGCCCAGAAGTGGGATTGCTGGGTCATATGGCAGTTCTATTTCCAGTTTTTTAAGAAATCCCCACACTGTTCTCCATAGCGGCTGTACTAGTTTGCATTCCCACCAACAGGGTAACCCCATTCCTTTTTTAACTCAATGAACATTGTCTGAATACTTACACTGCTAGAGGCTAACCCTACAAAGATGAACAAGGTGTAGAGAACATACTTATGAGACTCACAATTAAGTGTTCAGAGATTATTTTGACTCTGTAGCTGACAGTGTAAAACTCTGGTTCAATTGAAATACTCTGGTGTTTTCCTTTTTTCTTTTTCAGTTAGGGTAAAGGATAGTTTAATGTCACTGGTGAATATGTTAGCCTATCCAAGTCTGAAAATGGCAAACTAGACATTTCGGACCAATTTTCCTATTGAGGATAACCAGAAAAGCCTAAAAAAAAAAAATTTAGAGCTAACAAGAGAGTGAAAAATTACTGGGCCAGTTTGAAGGCCCAGAGCAGGCCCATGTCTCCTTTAACTTAAGAGCATTTGGTAGTTCCTGAGGGGTTGGAAAGAAGCTAAGTGTCTGAATTAACAGAACAGATTGCTGTCCAGGGGTGAAAAGTCTCCATGGCGAATCTTGTTACTTTCAGTTGAGATGCTGAAGAAGTAAGGAAGAATTCGTAGACAAGCCCTCCCAGGTGCTTCACATTAGAATTATCCCAGTTGCCTGGCAGAAGCAAATGTAAATCCTCTTTCAGGAAAGAACACATGTCTGCTAATAGTTTTGTATACACAATTAGCTGAACATCTTTGTTTTGTATACTCTTTGGTAGTGAGTTGTAGTTCACAATAAAAGGGCTTTATACACATACCTACTTATTTCACACAAGATATATGCTAAGCACCTAGCCTCATGCCTGGCACATACTAGAGAAATGAGATTGCTTCCTGCCCCCCATTCCTTTTTTTTCTTTCTAGCAGAGAAAAGAGAAAAAGAGGAAAATGTGAATGTTCCCAAACATCTCACTTCCCAAGTACAGGCACCATCATTCTCTTACAACAACTTCATCCCCATGGCAACTACAATCAGAGGTTGGGTCTGTGAAGGAAAGGAGGGATGTGGGCAGGCAGCCTGAACTTGATTACCTCCTTGCATGAGAGGACATCCTCGCTAATGACTAAATTGCTGGAGTCCTAAGCTGAAAGTGCCCATTAACGGATAATATGGTTGCTTGTTCTATATTTTCTTTTCCCTTCCAAAACACCAAAGCAAAACCTTTGTTTAAAGGCTTACCTTTGCTGCAGGTTGCAGTTAATCCTATAATCACTGAATGAATGGCTATCAAACCAGACATTCTTTGTGCGTTAGAGAAGCAAGAGGCCTGTAGTGGAGGCATTTCTGCAGGGAGATTGTGATGCCTGGGGAGGCTGGAGTTGGGGTGCGGGCGCAGCTGGCTGTGGGCTGCAGAGAACAACTAGCTGCTCATCTGTTCACCTCAGCCGAGTCTGTTCACACTCGGCCGGCCTGTCTCAGCCTGCACCCGCTGGTCTGGGTGCTTGCATCCACCCGCTTTCATGCCTCAGCTTGTTAGGAACAGCCATTTGACATGTTTACGACACAAGAAAAGGCTAATGATACTTCAGAAGAACAATGAAACTCTATCAGATGAAAAATCAGACATCTGAAAATCAAAGAGGTGCCATGGACCACTTATAAATGACACCTTACCTTCCTTCAAGCCTCATCCCACCACCCCTACCCCCGTATCCAAACCCCTACCCCCAACCAATTCACTTGAAAAGTACCAGTCTTAGGAAGAGATTTTTTAAAAAAGAGAGATTTCCAGGCCTGGAGGTGAGCGACAAGTTCAAAGGGCCAAACACTGAAATCACAAAGGGAGGCTTGTTTTTAGCTGATGCTGAAATTCTTTCTAGTGACCTCAAAGAAAATTCTGCCTTTAGCAGAGATTTGTTCTGCAAGGAGGATCAGATTGGAATTCTTTGCGGACCAGGAAGGTGGTGGGGGTCAGGGGAAAGGGTTCAGGAGAGGACATTTGGACTTCATTTCTGCGGAATTTGGCAAGAGGCATTCTTCTGGCAGAAGTGAGCACCGCTGAAGACTAGATTAGTGAGTGATTAACTCAGCAAATAGTTATTGAGGACTTAGAGTGTCCCGTGTGAGCTGGTGCAGGAGTCACTCGGGCCAGCCAGAGAGACTGTGCCCCTCCTCCCATGGAGCATGAGGACGGAGGGGCGATGTGATTTCAAACCAGGTTCCAGGTGGGTTAGACACCTATAACACATGTGCCTTGCAGGACGACCAGCCTTAAAAGAGAAAGGAAAAACAGCTGGAGAATTTGCAGGCCAGAATAACCACCAACTCCTTTATTTCACATCTGCAGGTCTGGCAGGAGGGCAAGGCTCGAGGAAGAGGGTGGCATATGCGGCTGTCATAGACGACTTGCAAACACAAAGACCCCACCTGAACATGGATGGTCAAGATGGGCCTGGAGAAAGGGGAACTCAGGGATGTAGTTGGGGAGATTGATCATCTACATAAATAGTGTCAAGAACCGGAGAAATTAATTGTAGGCCAGAACAGTGCTGTCTTGCAAAGCAGCAAAAACTGTCAGAGGAACATCACTGCTACTTCTCTGAGCATCTTCTTCCAGGGAGCCCAGAACTAGAGGGAGGAGAAAACAGGATTGACAGATGGCAGACTGACTACCCAGAGGTCAGCTGAGAAGGACACACACTGCCAGTCCGCTCATGGGTGGGAAGCTGGAGGTATGATGTCCCATATTTCTGGGGAAAGTATGAGATTCACCCAGAGATGTTTTGGTCGTGCTTAAATTTCCAGAGTGAACAGGTATGGAGGCAGCAGAAAGATCTGACAGGGGAGAACTTTCTAGTCTTTTTTTTTTTAAATTAATTTTTATTGGCATATAGTTGCTTTACAATATTGTGTTCGTTTCTACTGTACAGCAAAGTGAATCAGCCATACGTATACACATGCATGAGTGCGTGCTCTGTTGCTTCAGTCTTATCTGACTCTTTGTGACCCTATGGACTGTAGCCCACCAGGCTCCTCTGTCCATGGAATACTCCAGGCAAGAATATTGGAGTTGGTTGCCATTTCCTTCTCCACGAGGTCGTCCTGACCCAGGGATCACACTCGAGTCAATCTTGAGTCTCCTGCATTAGCAGGTGGATTCTTTACCCACTGAGCCACCTGGGAAGCCCATGTATATGTACGTAACCTCTTTTTTGGAGAACTTTCTAGTCTTGATTTTGCTCTGGATTCCTCTGCAGGACCCTTGGCAAGCTTCCTTCCTTAACAATTTCCCTGTTTGCAAAGCATCAAAAACACTCATTACAGCAATTCCAATCCATTACCTTCATCATGCTCACTTCCAAAATTAAGTAGTGTAACACCAATATATCCTCTGTAATCCTTCCCTGTGACACCATCTCTGATGTTTACAAAGTGTTTCCAGCCAAATTAGAGCAGGGAGGATTGGACCTTAACATCCAGAGAGAGGGGGATGTAGCCATTCTCTTCTACAGGGTGAAGTCATGGCCCCTGCATATTACTGCAGTTGGCCCTGGGGCACCATGGACCCTGCCAACTTGGAGAGCTGAGCAGAGCAGAGTATCCCTCAGCCTTCAGAGCTGGCAAGACCAAAATGCACAGATGTGCCCTAGTCATAGACTGCCATGGGGTGAGATTTTACTCTTCAAATATGGAAGTCTTTCCTCCAGATTTGGAGGACCGTGGAGGACTGGGACTTGTCACTTTTCTTTATCTCTCCCTCAGTATCCAGAACTAATGCTCGGTGTTTTTAAAATTCTTGTCGATAGAACAAATTCAACAGACATCTACCAAGTGTTTATTGAATGGATCCTATGACAGGCACTGAGCTACAATAAAGAGATGTTGTTTTTGTAAAGGACCAAAAGATGCTTACAGTTACAATATTGTTTTCAAAAATAACCCATCAGATTTACATTTCTCGCTAGAATAGCAGCCTCCCAGATTTGAGAGGGGAGGGCTCCATTCTCCGCCTTCACCCCAGGGTCCACAGTGGATCTGGGCCAGTCCTTGTCCGAGTGAGCCGAGACCTGTCCCTGAGTGTGACAGGCCAGAAGCAAGTCACTGATGCAAGTTTTAATATTCGCTAAGGCTCCCAAATTCACTCCAAAGGTGAGGGAGGGGACTCAGCCTGAGTTTTACTAGTTTATTGTGAGTTGAATTGCTTTCTGAGATTCTTGGAATGGGATGGGGGCGGGCAGTGGTGTGGTGGGAGGGACAGGGTGTTAGGAAAGCAGGTGGGGAGAGTCAAACAATTGGGGAGCATTTCAGAGTGATACGGAATCGGCAAATGTCATCTTAGCTGGTTGTAAAGGGGACAGTGGCACTTACAAACTTTTCCCCTTTGATAAGATGAATGGAACAGAAAACCTGAGTGCTGTTATCCTATCATGCCTTCTTAGGAGACAAACCTAGAAATGCTGGTGCTTAGCCCACACTGAGAACCCAGACAGGCAGACACGTGGCAGAACCAAGCAGGCTCAATACAGAGAGAACAGTCTTCTGCAAGCCCCTCGAGGAAGGCAGGCCTTCAGGGACAAGGGACTGTGTCCTCCGAACATTTCTCAATGTCCTGAAAGCTGAGGCTACCCCCAAGCTCTTGCTATGCTGAGCCACAGACTTCCTGGAAACCTCATCTCCTGCCTGAACAAGGCTGGCAGAGGTTCTGTGGACCTATCCCCCCTGCCCCCCAACTCCCCACTCTGCCCAGGTCCCAGGACCAAAGTGGTCCTGCAGCTGAGAGTCACAGGGACATCCGGTCTTTGCCATGACCCTTCTCTCCTCCACAGTGATGACCTCCTGCTAGACCCCATGAGAATTCAGACCTGCCCTAAGCCTGCATGGATTGTGGCATTGGCACACGATCCACTTTCTCCACCCCAAATGCAGGGAGACAGAGCTCTGCCATGCGATGATCAGGGCTCCCTGGACCAGACTGGCTTTGGAGAGAGCCTGCGGAGCTGGGCTGTAGGGAGCCACTCCCCCTTTCTCCCCAAAAGGCCAGGGGGTAGATTAGAAATTTCTCCCTTGACCTCTCTGCAGCCCCAGAGTGGGACCATCTCACTTATTCTCATCCACAATCTACCTGCTACGGTGGTGGCCACACTTCTTCCAAGCACTTTCCTGGGGCCACTTAGCCAGATGCAAGAATGTCCCTTCAGTGATACGGCAGCGCTGAGCCAGAGCTCAGAGTCACAAAGTCCCAGAGTTGGAAGAAACTGGAGAGCTATCCATACTTACCCCACATAGGGGTGAGTTACCACTGCAACATCAAGACCCAAGAGCTGTCTTTTTTTTTTTTTTAATTTCCCAATTAAAAAAAATCCTATTTCTCCTTTCTTAGTGCTGTACAATCTCAGTTGCTATAGTCAGTCCTCATAAAATATGGTATCAGATACTGGTATGTGATCCACCACTGTCCTGGGCATACAAAGGTGATTAAGAAAGAGTACCTATACAACACAGGGATCCCAGCCTGGTACTCTGTGATGACCAAGAAGGGTAGGATGTGGGGAGGGGAGGGAGGCTCAAGAGGAAGGGGAGATATGTGTACTTATGGCTGATTCGCGTTGTTATGCGGCAGAAACCAACACGACATTGTAAAGCAATTTCCCACCCATTAAAAAAGGAAAACAGAAGACTAGCGAGGTAGGCAGGTAAGTACAAGGTCCTGAGTGCTCTGTGTGGCCACGTGCCAAGTGCTGCAGGAGGGCTCTTGAGATGCCTGATGCCTGAGCCAGCGGCTTCAGAGAACAAATGGGATTTACCAGATGGGCAAATAGGAAGGGAGGGAGCATTTGAGGCAGAAAAACCAGCACTGACTCATTTATTTCCCCTTTCATTCATTCAGCTCGTGTCTACTGAGAACCTGGTTGGTGGCAAGTAAGCTCTAAGTAAGAAGAGTGATAAAAGAAATACTGCCTTCAGGTAGCTTCCAGCCTAGTGTGGGCTATAGGTGAGAAAAAAGACAGCAATGACATAGTGAGTTAAGGCAAGAACACAGGGGAAAATAAGTGATTTGAGAGCCCATGGGAAGGCATGAAACGAGAGAAAGCAGGAAGCGAGAACCAGCTCGGTGAGTTCAGGGAACAGGTGGCCTGAGCGGCAAGCCCACTGAAATAATAGAGGGAAATGTAGCTGCGGAGCAGGATGAGAATGCGGAAGGTCCTAGGTTTTGTTCTGTAGGTGATGGGACAAAGAGTTCTGAGGGTATTAAACAAGAGAGTGATGTGATCCTATGTACATTCAAGGGAACCCACTCTGGGAGAAGCGTGGAGAGCCAGCAGGGAAGGTGCTGGGGTTTTCCCGGGTCCTGTTTTTCTCCTCTCTATGCAGCCTACTGTGCCAATTTCCCTTTCAAAGCTTGATGCCAGAATGGAACAAAATACTGTAGGTGTATGTAGGTGACTGACCAGCGGAGACATCGTGAGATAAGTAATTATTGTAAATACTACCCTTCTGTTAATTGCTGTCTGGGACGGCAATAAGTTTTGGTAACATTGCTCTGCTGCTTCATGCGGAGCTTATTACCAACATTAAATTTTGGGTCACTTTCTTATTTACTATGACCCAACACTGGTTCCTCATTTGATACGGAGATATTCAACTCCTGCTACCAAAATGCAGGAATTCCCATTCATCTTAGTTAGATATTATTTTGTAAACTCTGTCCATATACCTAGTCCAACAGATTTATTTGGGATCCTATGTGTTCTATCAATATATTTTTATCTTGCCTAGCTTTACAGCATCTTTTGGGCTGATCGGGCCCAAAGTCCTGACATTGACCTCTCTTTTCCCTCTCATCCTCATGCAACGTATGAACAAAATTCAGTTGTTTCTGTCTAGAATTTGACTACCTCTTAGACCACATCTCAGTGCCTCCTTTGGCTGCCAGCCTGATTCAGCCATCATGACTGCACAGTTTATTACAAGAACCTGGTAACTTGTCTCCTTGTTTCCAACAAAGCCTCCCTTCAGTTCTATGACTCCATAAAGGGAGCTTTGTAAATCAGAGCACGTCACTCCCCAGGTCAGTGGCTGTGTCATTACCATCCCTGGTCCTTACGAGGATTTGCAAAGTCCTGCCCCACCCAGCCTCCTGCTGTTTCTCTGGCCCCACCCTCTATTATTCCCCCCCAAAGTCCCTTCACTGCAGGCACACTGGATGCCCTGCCAGGCTCTTTGCACTTGCTGTTCCATCTCTAGAGAGTGACATGCCTCTGGGTTTTACTCAAAGTTCTTGTGTCCAAGATCTTGCCTGACTCTTTAATATTGAAATCTTCTCCCTCTAATATCCTGTATCTTCTTGCACCACTTTCTCTCCACAACACCTATCAGTAACCAACATGTTATATATTTACTTATTATTATTTTTTGAAAGTGAAGTGAAAGGCACTCAGTCTTGTCTGACTCTTCACGACCCCAAACAGTCCATGGAATTCTCCAGGCCAGAGTATTGGAGTGGGTGGCCTATCCCTTCTCCAGCGGATCTTCCTGACTCAGGAATTGAACTGGGATCTCCTGCATTGCAGGCAGATTCTTTATCAGCTGAGCTACCTGGGAAGCCCTTTTATTATTTTTTACTATTTATTTATTTGGGTCTAAGTTGTGGCATATGAGATCTTTAGTTGCAGCATGTGGGATCTTAGTCCCCTGACCAGGGATTGAACCCAGGCCCCCTGCATTGGGAGCATGGAGTCTTACCCACTGGATGATCAGGGAAAGCCCTGCTTACTTATTTTTTAAAATTGTAAGTCTTTCCTGCTAGATTTACCACTCCAAAGAAGGCATGGATTTCTGTTTGTTTTGTTCACTGCTCTACTCCCAGGGCCCAACACGTAGTAGGAATGTAATATTTGTTGAATAACTATATGGCCAGAAATTTTGCCTGGTGCTGACAGCACTGAGAAAATTCACTTCTCTCATTTTCAAAACTGGAACATATCTGCTCATCTCTGTCTTCTAGACTTTTCTCTGTTTGCTGTGGGCTGTTTCCTAGCAGATGTTTCACAGCAGATCAGCTATAGAGCAGCGGCAAGAGCAGTTCAGGTTTGGAGCACTGAATGGGTGCCGGGCTGAGAGCTGAGAATAAACAGAATCTTATCCTTTAATCCTTCAGAAGTCCTATGAAGCAGGTATTATTGGTCACCCCTTTTAAAAGTGGAAAAACTAAGACAGAGATTGATTAGGTAATTTCCCCAGGGTCATACAGCTAGCCAGTGACAGAGCCAAGATTCAAACCCAGGCAGTCTAGCTCCAAGGTCTGCGCTCTTCATTATTCTTCTGGAGCTACAGCAATCCCTTCTTGAAACGTTCTCAGAATTTGGGGATGTAATTGGCTCAGGCCAGGATATGTCAGTTACCTTGAGGATGCACACGCTTCATTCTTTGAGGATGTCAGTGTCTTCTGCTCTTTTTGGTCTTGAAATCATTCACTTTGACAAAGAAGTTGGAAGCAAAACAGATGGGTAGGAGTGTTTTTCTGTCATTCAGTAACACCCCATCACTGTCCCCTAGGGACAGACCTAAGTCTCCTGTGTTTGTCTGCTCAAACAATGCCTTAAAAAGTTTTGCTAACATTTTTCAGATAGCCCACATTCCTGGCATGACTCCCACAGCTCCATACAGTCTTTTATACTTAACGTTGTTTTTGGTCAACAGCCACCCTTCCACCTTTTATTCATGTTCTTTTTAAAGACTAGGCTCATCTGGGCGTTTCCTAGGTAGCCACGTCTGCCTTTCTATTTCCTGGCCCATGTTTATTAAGATGACCTTTTTAGAGCCCTCCTGTTCTCCTTCCATTTCAGGAGTAATTGAGATCTCATTGGTAGAATCTCATGGCAGAACTCCCATCCTGATTCCACTGGAGTCATGTTCTCTATCCACAGTGTGGAGTTGGTGCTGGGAGGGACTCTCCAGCAGGGGCTGCCTTTCCAAACCCCACTTCAGACAGGGAACCCAGTGGTTGAGTTCCGGCCAGTGGCGTGAAGGCAGACATGATAAACACCACTGGCAGGGCTGACCCAGAAAGGCTCCTCCCCGGCTCTTTAAGACCTTCTTCCCCACCTGACGCTGGATGTCTTCAGTCTAGCTGACTTCGGAAGCCACGCGTTAAATAAGCAATGCCTCTGCCGGCCAGGATGCTGAGGGATCCCTTTTCCCATCAGATTCTGTGAGAGTGCAAACTAATCGTGTTAAACCACTGAGATTTGAGAATTTGTATTAGTATAGTACAATAGCTAGAATCATCTTAACTAAAGCCGTACCTGTGTTTCTCCATGAGCCTTTGAGATCGTCTCTCTATACAATCTGGAAAAGTGCACTGAGCCTGTAGCATGGGTTTCTCTCCTCAGGCATCACGAGCTTTACAGGGAAGTGGGTGCATTCTCCCCCATGATCCCGTTGCTGCCACTTCACAGGCTATTCTTCTCCATCGCGCTGAAGTCCGTGCCACAGTTTTCCTCATCAGGTTGTCCACCACCTGGAAGAAAGCACTGGAGGCAGCTCTCTAAACAGTTGGTTTGCGTAAGGGGCCACCCGGATCCTATTAAAGACAGGAGCATAAGAAGTATTCGAGGGTTCAGGGAGAAGGCAGTATTTGGTTCTTCCTGTCAGGAAGGCTAGAATACGCTTCAGGCCGTGTAAGAAACTTCACCCTCAGTCCGCAGAGCCAAGCCAAGGTCAACAAGCAGGCATTTGTCCACCTTCCGTGTGTGGCAGGCAAGGCCACCGAGGGGCTTGATGTGTTCTTCATGGAGCCTTCATGCTGCAGCGACAACCAAGGGTCCCCAGCACAGATGGGTGAGTGGGAACGAAGCAGGCCGTAGGGAGAACATCCAACCAGGCTGGACTCCTTAGGCAGAGAAACGAGTTCCCAAGAAGGCCTGGTCCAGGTGCCCTGGTCCCTCCTGGGCATAAGGAGGCCCCCCCAGGGGGAGCTTCAGAGCACCCAACTCAGCAAGAGGTGCCACCCGAGACCCCAAGTTCACAGAACCTCTTGGCTGTTTGGCTCGATTGTTTGTGCTTTGTTTTCTATGTGAGATGGGAATAAGGCAGCTGATTTGCCCCATTTGGAAGAAATATGAAGTATTGAAAATCACCACTATGAACAACAGTAATAGACACTTAGGGAACATTTACTATTAAGCACTATCCCAAGCAGTTTACACAAAGTAACTCAGTTCACCCCAAAACAAATGCTAGGAGGCTGAGCTACTATAGCCTGATAATGTCTTCTAGAGAGAAGATACATCTAGTCTGATGTCACATGCGCAGTTGTGGCCGTGCATGGGATTTAAACACAGGCAGTTTGGCTCGTGAGTCTATGTTCCTGGCCACCATGTCAGGCCTCCTGGGAACACTGCTGGTCCCCGTCCATGAGAGGATGAGGACACGTGGGGGAAAGGGTCCACGCCAAAGCACCGATTATATCTTGCTCCCTCTCTTCCTGCCTTGTCTCCATGCTGAAGGGAGAGGATAAGTGGCACCACTCCAGGTTCAAATGAAACAAGTTAAGATGGAAGAAAAAAAATGAGAATCAATGCACATCCAAGAAGTTCAAGAAGAAGCAGAATGAGAAAATAGAGGAGAGGCAGCACTGGAGAGACAGAGTGAGAATTTTTCAGACTTAATGAAAGAAATGAATCCTTAGACCAAAGAATCACCCTAACTCCCAAACAAGACAAATTTTCAAAAATCCATACATAGACACTATGTTAGAGAAGCTGATGAACAGCAAATATAGAGGAAAAATTGAAATCAACCAGAGAGAAAGGAAAGATTACCTACAAAGGTAATTGAACTTTCAGACAGATTTCTCAGCAATACGAGAGTCTAGAAAATAAGAAAATATTTTCTAAGCGCTGAGAGAAAATATCAAACCACAATTCTATATCCCTTGAAACTATCCAAAAATACAAACATTTGATATTAAAAACAAAACAAACAAACGAAGAAAGCAAAGGTGGCAGTATTTGTGTAGGGGCAAAACACTGAATTAGGAATCAGAAGACCACTTAGTTTTTGTGATCTTAGACAAGACATTGAAACCATCAGTTTCTGATTTATAGAAGGAAAATGTGCCCATTGCAGGGATGTTATGAGTTCCAACATGAAAAGGCCTATTACCATGCCCAGCATTTAGTGGCACCTGGATGAGTTAGCTGAGATCAAATCCAGGATTCAGTTCCAAGAAGATGGGGCAGGCAGGGGGCTGTGAGCAGGAGAAGTCCTGCGGAACTAATGTTACTTCAAGGACAGGGGTTCACAGAAGTCATCACACTTGGGATATTGCATGCTTCAATCTCCAAGAACAAAAATCTCATTATCCCTGAGCAGACTGCAGCATGAAGACAGAGCAGATGGGCAGGTAGATACATCTTTCTGGGCAGAGCCGGCTCTCACCTATTCAGACTAAAAGGTACAGAGCCAGCCTAGAAGTCCATCTCTCAGCAGGTGAATTGGAGCAAGCTGGGCTGCTGCAAACGCATGGTCCTGGGTGAGTGAGTAACCGTGGCTGCAAGACTGATACCCCCAGAAAGCTATTCTCATCTCCTACCCGCCCCTGCATCTCTGAGCACTTCCTATTCAAACCAGCATGGAAACCGACAAGGTTGGGTCGGGTTTGGGTTAATTATTGTTACTTTTGCTGCTTGCTGCTGGGATAAGGGATTAGACAATGGGCTTCTGGGCTAGACAGATAAGATGGAGCTCTAGGTGGGCTTTGGGGCTCTTCATGGGATTTTCATGAAATCCATGCTCCCAAGTCAGCTGGGCTCTGATCCTAGGGGTGGTTTTGTCCCCAGTCAGGCCACCATCTGTCTCATGGACTGTCACAGTTCTCAGAGTCCCCACTCTATTGATATGATTCATGCAAAACACACCCATGTTCTACTTTCTGAGCCTAGAAGGCCCGATCATTAGGTGTATTTGCTCCACAGGTGCTGTGTGTGCAGCCAAGACCACAGGGCTGAGAGAGGAGGTGTGTGTGTGTGACAGACGTAGGAGGTTTCAGACCCATCACCCAGTGCTCATTTAAGCAAATGTTCGGGACTAGATAGAGCAGGAAACCATATGTGCCTGCTATGACTGGCCTGGGTGGTTTCCTGTTCCTTTCCTGAGTCCACTCCTGAGTCAGAGGTGGACCTTGCCTTCAGCAGGGCTCAAGATACCACATGCAAGATGCAGATTCAGAATCTAGCATCTACGGAGTCAGTGGGCTTCTCTGAGGGGATCTGGGCTCCTGGCAGGAGTGGGGTGATATATTTCTTTTGTCCATGCCCCAGGTCCTTAAATGACCAAGAGGCCTTGGTTAGCATGATGGATTTGACACTCCATCCTCTGTGACTTGGAGAAGGAAAGTGAGGGAGAGGTGGAAAGGATACAGTATGCTGGGCAGTTTGGGTCAAACATGAGAAGACAATTCAACTTTTTTCCTGAGAGTTTCTCAAGCCTCTATCACACAGGATGTGTTCTCTCTCCTCCACCCATCAGAGCATCTTAGAAATATTGTCTCTGTGTGCAAGGGTCTTGCCAGGGCTGCAGCGGCCCCGGGGAGCAGTAGGTAGACACTGGGGAAGATACTGGGGGAGGGGAGAGTGTGAAGAGGACCCGTCACTAGGGCTCCTGTTCCAGGATGTGCGGGGAAAGGGCGGGTCAATACGCTGCCCAAACAGCTGCCTTATGCCATGATGGGTGGCAACAGCCCCAGGCACAGGTGTGGGGAAGCACATACTTCATCTAGCAGGCATTTTTGCTAGGCTCCTGGCATGACCAGACTCTGTGCTAGAATTCAAAACAAAGTGAGACCTGGATACACTGCCCAGGAGGCACAGTCAAAGGCAGGGACGTAGCATCCCACAGATCGCAGACAGAACCAGGCTGATTTACCCACCTGAGGGTGGGCTTGCTCTTGCAAGGTTAGCGACTCAGAGGATGCAACCTCCAGCCACAGCATCCCTCCCCTCACTTTCAGAGCAGCACCCAAATCAGCACCCCGATCTCAGCAGTTCAGGGGCTGCCGAGACACTTCAGAGACACATCAGAGACACTTCAGCACCATGGGGGCTCCATGGAACTGGAGCGTTCATTCATTACCTTGAGAGATGTCCACTGAGTGGTCACCAGGGTGAGCAGTGCACTCACTGTTCAGAGTCGGGGAACCCAGGGCTCCCCAGTGGGGAGGACAGACCCATAAACAAATCCCATTCTTAAAATGAAGAAACAAATCAGAAATATGTTACAGAGAAGGGAGATGTGCTTGGGAGGAGCCAAAAGGGAAGAGCTGCAGCTTGTTTACCGACAGACACAGGTCAGCATGATGGACTGAACACTCAGCTTCCATCAGACTCACCCAGAACCATTCTGATCATTACCTCTGCCCTTTCTGGTTCCTACCCCATGAAAGAGCATTGGAAGATGCTGACGTCAGAAGCGGCAAGTCAGACGCCCCAGGCTGCGTTCCATGATGCTCTTCCCGCCTCTCCCCATCCCAGTGTCTCTTTCTGCTGCCCCAGGGACCTGCCTGACCCCTGTGGACTGCAAGTAATGCCCCAGCTTTACTCTGCCCTGGGCGGGGACTGTCCCCTAGGGCAACGAAGGTGATTGTTTTCCTCTTGTGGTTGCCCTCCTCCTCACCTGGGTGACTCATCGAGGTGGCAGGCCAGCCTGGGGCTCAGAGGTGGGGTGCACCCAGATCTACAGGGTGTCACAAGAGAGAAGCCTGCTCCCACATGGACATAACTTGTCTGTTTTTCTAAGCTCAGCCATGACCTGATAAAGGATACAGTGAGGCCTGCAAGGAGGAAGAAAGGAAGTCAGGGAGATACACATTTTTTGGCCAGAGCTCCATCAGATAGGAGAGAAAGAGCCCATTCTCCCAGGGGAAAGCAAGGCATGCTCTGTCCCTGGGTGCTTTTCCCAAGCAACAGGGTTGAGGCTGGGTGAAGCATGGAGGATGGGGTGCCAGTCGTGACACGGGCCTCCAGCACCCCACCCAGTCCATGACACCCACACCCGCTCTCAGGGGCCCATGGGGTAGCCAAGGCGGGGAATCCCTGCCGGATTCCCTTCCTTTGTCTTAGGCAAACTTGGAAGGAAGAATGGTGAGCGTGGGTAATACATTCAGGGTGGAGCCACAAAGGTGGAGTACAAGGTTTTACCCATCCCACGGGCCCCCCTTCTCCACCCTGCCTGCTGTCCCCTCCAAACACCCCGACCCCCGTTAAGCAAAGACAAACTAGTCACTGAAGAGGAGAAGGCCTCAAAGTCTCACAGCATGTACCTTGGGGGCAGGAGAGGAGAAGGTGAGGAGGTCCTTGAGGGTGCGGAAGTCCCCAAAGATGGGCCTTCCACCTCTCAGGCTGGTCCTCTGATCTCAGGATGTGGCTTTGCCAGGCTGGTGTCAAGCATGGCCACACCATAAGCCCAAGGACTGGGTTTGGGGGGGTGTGCCTGCTCTGACAGCAGGTCAGCCTCCAGCCCTCTCTCTGGTCTGGGGTTTGATGTTTCTCTCTAGGTGTGAACTGGGTCCAGGGAGGAAGCCAGGGCCCTCAACTCCATGCATCCTCACTCAAGTTGTCCTGGGGATGAACCAGGAGCATCAACAAGACCTCCTGTTGATTGTTGATTGGCCCATGACCAGCACGGACCCTATCTTCCCACCCAGAATATCCCAGGATTGACTTGAAGAAAGTTCTGATACCATGCTGGTAGCTTTTTATCTAATCCCTCCTTCAGGGCTCAGATCCATTCCCACCTTCATCGTGAAGCCTTCCTTGTCAACGGCAACCTGCCACCATCTTCTCCCGCCCCTTCCGCATTTGCAAGAGTCCGCCAACACGTCTCTTTTCGGGCTTTCTTCATCACTTCCTGTGCACCTCTCCTCGTCAGGTCCTCCTCAGACCCTGCACTGGGGATTGGGGGCCGATGTCACATGGTATGCCTATTCCTGGCTTCCACTGCAATCAGGAAGATGTACAGAAGTGACCATTTCACTTGGCGCCATGAGGGACAGTCAGAGAATGTACTCCAGGGGGTGGAGGAGGAAGACAGATGCCTCACAAGCAGCATCTGAGAGTGACTTTCAGAAACACATAGCATTTGTTTTCTTTTCTTTTTTTAATTTTTTGCACACACCGCAGGGCATGTGGGATCTTAGTTCCCAATCAAGGATGGAACCCAGGTCCTCTGTATTGGCAGTGAGGAATCTTAACCACTGGACCACCGGGGATGTCCTTGAAACACATAGGATTTGGGTGGCAGGAGCCAGTCTAGGAGGAGACAGAGGGAGAGGCAGGAAGGCATGGAGGCAGGAAGTGGTGGATGGCAGTGTGGGGGCGCCATCAGGGTGGGCCCCCACCAGGCCAGCTCTTTCAGGTTGGCTGATTGACACCTGAGCTCCCCGCCTCGAGAGTTTCCCCATACCTGCAGCTTTGCGCCCAGGGCCATCTGGGAGCAGAGACTTGCAGCGGTGTGGGGTGCCGGGAATAGCTGCAGGAAGAAGTGGAGGCAACAGTGTGGTCTCCTGCTGTGAACACCAAAGTCAGCAACCGCCCCCCCCCGCCACCCAGCCCAGAATTTCCATGCAACGTGAACCCTTGATCAATACCAAGATGCCCTCCATGGGCCTCAGCTTCCCGGGGTGTGCTGGAAATAACCGCCTACCTGAGAGGCGATGGACCTGGCCGCTAAACCGTTTAATTCTGCAGACTCGTCAACAAGCCCTGCAGTGGGGTTAACGTTTAGCTGGGGGTGCGAGGGCTGGGTTCTGGCTGGAGTCTGAGCCAAGGCGGGTGGAAGAACAAGGTGGGTGGCGGGGAGAGGGGTACGAGGGGTACAGTGGGAGTACAAGGCTGTGCCGAAATCGCTGCCATCCTTCACCAGCAGCCAGCTCCTGGACACATCCGCTCAGTCTTCCCTGATGAAGCGCGTGCCTCGGGCAGAGAGGTGGGCGCTGAGCTGAGCTGGGTTTTCCTAACAGATAGTCAATTTTGTGACTGAAGGGTTGGCCTATGGAATCAAATCAGGCAAATGAGAATGTGGTCTGCTGACAGCAAAATCACCTGGGGTTTCCCAGGGAGCATCCATGAATTCTGATTTAGTGGTTTTAGGTGACGCCCCTGTGCGTCTTTTTTTTCTTTTTTAAACAAGCATGCAAGACCTGTAGATCTAAGAAGGCGTGGAATAAGATTGGATCCACAGATGGTTACAGATCCTACTGCATGTAAAGCTGCTGGCATCCTGGCCTTGTCTGGGCCTCAAATCACTCTGACACTGGCCTAGAGAAGGCCCCCTGGGGGCTGCCTTCGATTGCAAGATGTCCTGTAGCTTAATCTAGGGAAGAGTCCCTCATCGGAGGGGCAAGGCTGCCACCTGCTGGTCCATTCTAGAAATGTCTCCCAGTCTCAGATGCCTGGTGGAAGCCAGGGGACGCGGGCATGCCCTCCCTTTCCTGTTCTGCCTTTGAATGTCTTGTTCTGAGAACTAGTGTCCCCAGCCTTGCACCTCTTCTGCTGCCTCTCATCTAAGCCCATCTTCCCTGGGCAACCACCAGTCAACAGGCAGATCCTGCGGACCCACCTTTTTGCCCGGACTTCAGTTTAGTACCTACTTGATAAGAGCCAGTTGTGGGCTGGCCTGTCAGGGGCAAGTAATGCAGAAGGTTTGAGAAGTGAGGACAATTCCTGAACATGCGTCATTTCTCTCTGAGGTGACATCTGAGCTGAGGGTAAGAGGGAGACAGGCAGGTGGGAAACGGGAGAGGAGATTCCAGGCAACAGGACTAGCAAGCTAGGCTATTTGAATATAGAAACTGAATTGTCTTATTTTTAATCCACTTCTTGGCTGCCCCCAAAAGGATGGAATGCTAACATTTCTCCTCAATTTCTTGGCAGATTTAAAGATTATGAGACAGAGAAACAAGTTTTTCAGTTGCTAAGATTAGATTTGGAGTTTTAGGGGCCTCCAGGTTTGGCGTGAAAGGACAAGAGGGAGGCCTGGGTTTGAGGGAAGAAGCTGTATAACCAGGAAAGCAGGAGGCAGAGAAAGTTTCTCCTCTCTGCAGAGTTCTGCTCCGATGTGATAAGGGCTCCCAGCCACCACTCCCAACCTGGCCCTGCAGCACCCCAGGGACTCATCAGGCCCCAGAGGGAAGCGGCCGAAGCTCTAGGGTGTCCTGCCCTCCCAGTCTTGCAAAGGACTTTCAGGTCCCAAGAATGGCAGAGGAGCATCCCTGAACCTGCAGACCTGTGAGCCCCAGCTGTCTCCATGGTGACCTGTAGAGACAAATGTCCAAGGACCAGATCCATTGGTCCTGTGAAGGACTCTCAGACCTTGACATAGATCAAAAGTAGAGAGATATCCATTCAAACCACAGTGAGAAAACAAAGGAACGCAGTGGTCCTGCACACCAGTGTCTATAGCAGATGCTACTGATAATAGATACAATGAGGGTCAAGACACGACACCAGAATCAAATGGAGAAGGTGGACCTTTTGAAGAGCTGGTTAATAAAGCCATCTGGGTGGTGGGTGGGAGGCCAGTTGTCCAGGACGTTCTGTGGCTCTGTGGTTGCAGGATCCCAGCCAAATATTTTTCTCCAGGAGAGCACTTGGCCTTGTTTTGTGCCCCAGAGGGTTGGGTCATCTGGCTCCTGCGTACCAGCTCTGAACTTGTCCTGGGGCAAAACACAGTGTGGCCCATGTTCGATCGTGTTCTGCTTCTGCTCATAATCCTTGAGCAAAAGAATCATATACCTTCTAAAGACAAAATAATCATCCTTAGCATGTCCCACAGGCCCTGTTGGGACATCTTCGTCCCTGCAGCATCAGCCCCCTCTCACCTTCTTTTACTCAGCCATCGGAAGGGCTCCCAGCTCCCTACTTTCTCTCAATAACCCCCCACCCTCTCTCAGCTAACTGCTGCTCAGCCTTTAGACCTCTCTTAAGTCATTTTCTGAATCCACACAACCACCACCACCACCACCACCATGGCTGAGTTGTATGCCCCCATGTGCTCTGGATTTGCTCCATCGTGGCTCTTAGCAAACTCACACCACCTGCTCACTTCCTGATATGTGTCAGGAGGCTGGACTCTTTGACCGCAGAAAGTGTGTTTGTGGAATACTGGCACCAGCACTCACACCCTGATTTAAGAAAGGTGTTCAGCAAGGTTTCTTAGAGGAAATAATACTCAACATGAGATCTAAAGGATTGGGGTAGGGGCAAAGGTGTGATTTCAAGCATATGCCAAGGCCCTGAGGTTGCAAAGAGCTTGGCATATTTGAGAAACATTCTAAAGACTGGCAGAGAGGGAGTGAGCAAGTGGTGTAGGATTTGGTCTGAGAGGTTCTAACGATCACCGATAGAAACATTATTCTCTATCTTCACCTCTCTTTCCCTCTTTGCTCTCTTCTGGAGCAGCTCTATGCAGCCTACTCAAGGGGTGAGTTATTTTTCTTTTCTACAACTATCCCACCAATGGGTAGGGCAGGTGTCTTCTTCATTTCTTCTTGCCATTTCAGGCCATTCTTGTAAGAACTTCTTGGCTTTGAAGATCAAATCATCAGTCTGCATCACCCACCACCTCTCCTTGGCATAATCTCCCACAAACCCCAGGCCATTTTCTTTCCCTCATTTTTGGGCAGGGGTGGGAGGTGACTGCCCTAGATCTTCACTGCAGCATGCGGGCTTCTCTTGCTGCGGAGCATAGACTCTAGAGCACTGTGGGCTCAGTAGTTGCAGAACGCAAGTGTAGTTGCCCTGTGAAATGTGGGATCTTAGTTCCCCAACCAGGGATCAAACCCATGTCCCCTGCATTGGCTTGGCTTGGCTTGGATTCCTAACCACTGGACTACCAGGGAAATTCTCTTTCATTCTGTATGTAGACTTTAGCACTTGGCTCACTGTCACTCTCACCAACACCATCATGTCCTAATTCTTGGGACTACAGCCCCACGTATCTGGCCTCTGGGTTCCCTGGTCTCCTTCCCTCCAATCATCTTGTCCTCCATCCTATTCAGTTTAGTTCAGTCGCTCAGTCGTGTCCGACTCTTTGAGACCCCATGGACTGCAGCACGCCTGGCTTCCCTGTCCATCACCAACTCCCAGAGCTTGTTCAAACTCATGTCCATTGAGTAGGGGATTCCATCCAACCATCTTACCCTCTGTTGTCCCCTTCTCCTCCCATCTTCAATCTTTCCCAGCATCAGCATCTTTTCAAATGAGTCAGTTGTTTGCATCAGGTGGCCAAAGTATTGGAGCTTCAGCTTCAGCATCAGTCCTTCCAATGAATATTCAGGACTGATTTCCTTTAGGATTGACAGGTTGGATCTCCTTGTTGTCCAAGGGACTCTCAAGAGTCTTCTCCAACACCATAGTTCAAAAGCATCCATTCTTTGGTGCTCAGTTTTCTTTATGGCCCAGCTCTCACATCCATACATGACTACTGCAAAAACCATAGCTCTGAAGAGATGGACCTTTGTCGGCAAAGTAGTATCTCTGCTTTTCAATATGCTGTCTAGGTTGGTCATAGCTTTTTTTACAAAGAGCAAGCATCTTTTAATCTCATGGCTGCAGTCACCATCTGCAGTGATTGCAAAAAAATAAAGTCTCTATTTCAATTGTTTCCCCATCTGTTTGCCATGAAGTGATGGGACTGGATGCCACGATCTTAGTTTTCTGAATGTTGAGTTTTAAGCCTACTTTTTCACTCTCCTCTTTCAGTTTCATCAAGAGACTCTTCAGTTCTTCTTTGCTTTCTGCCACAAGGGTGGAAACTCCACTTCTGAGCCTATTCCATTCTTGTGCCCACATAGCTGACCATGGCTGGAAGAAAGTACACCACCTTCCCAACCAGCCTAACTTTAGTTCTTGACTGCCAAGCTCAAGTGGGCTTTAAATGCTGCCTGGCAATCATGGACCCATTCACTTTCCTGCTCTCCTAGTTGAACATTTCCTATCTCTCTCTCTTCAGGCCTCCCATACCTCCTTCCCCACCTTCCGTCTCAGCCAATGACCTGCTTCCTGTTATAGCGAGAAAAACAGCCCTAGAAAAAGCACTTTCTCAAGCTCCGTCTCTCCCCACACCCCTGCATCTGAGACCTTGTCCTTAAGCTTTTCTCTTGTTCTTGGGGATGAACTGTGCAGAGGCCAACATCTGCATGTGTCCTGGATCCAATCCCCTCTTTCTCAAGGACATCTCCCGAGGAATTTCCTCCACTCCTACCCCATCAATTTCTCCTTCTCTAATGGGTCACTTCCTTCAGCATGCAGACATACTCTTCCCATGTTCCAGCTCCCTCTTACAGGAAAATTCCTTGAAGGAGCTGTCTATGCTCACTGACTACAATTCCTTTCCTCTCTTAAATCTACTCCAACCAGCTTCTAATGTGCATGTGGCTAAATCAAATGGTCATTTCTCATTGTTCAGTCTCTAAGTTATGTCCAAGTCTTTGCGACCCCATGGAGGGCAGCATGCCCTACTTCCCTGTCCTTCACTATCTCCCTGAGTTTGCTCAAATTCATGGGCATTGAGTCAGCAATGCCATCCAACCATCTCATCCTCTGTTGACTCCTTCTCCTCCTGCCCTCAATCTTTCTCAGTATCAGGGTCTTTTCCAAAGAGTTGGCTCTTCACATCAGGTGACCAAAGTATTGGACCTTCAGCATAGGTCCTTCCAGTGGTCATTTCTTAGTGATCATTTTAACTTGAGCTCTCAGCTCCATTTGGTATAACAGATCACTTCGTACTCTTGGAATGATTTCTTCCCTTGATCTCCAGAATATCACATCCTTCTGATTTCCCTTCAAATATTTGTTCTCTTCTTTTCAACTCGTTTGCTAAAGGTATCTTCTTTTCTCTCTCATCTCCCACACTGATTAACACTAAGTCTGTTCAAGGTTCCTCTTCTATTTACTATGTACACTCCCTTGGTGACTCATAAAATGACGTGGCTTTAAATGCAGTTCATACACTGGTAACTCTTAAACTGTACATTCTACCAAGACCTCCATCTTGACATCCAGCAGCCTATACCAAATTTAATGCCAATATTCAATTATCTCTTCAATGTTTCCACTTGGAAACAAACCGAAACTCAATCTTCTCTAAAACCTGTTTCCCACATTCTTTCTTAACTCAGTTAAGGGCAACTCTCTTCTTCCAGTTGCTTGGACCAAAAATCTTAAGAGTTGTCCCTAACTCTTGTCTGTCCATACCCACTGTCCATATCCAACTCTTCACTTCCATATCCAGTCTGTAATCAAATCATGTTAGCTCTAACTTCAAAATACACCCCAAAGTTGACCATTTCTCGCCATTTGTGGCCATTCCAGTCCAAATGACCATCAGGTCCCACCCAGATGACTGCCAAGCCTCTTAACTTACCTTCCTGAGTCTAACATTGCTCCCATCAGCTTCCTGCATCTGAAGACCAAGTGAGGAGGAGGTACAAACACTCGGCCTCTGGACCTGGAGCTTTGCTTGTGTGCTGATTTTTAATTATAAATTCAATTTCTTTAAAAGGCACATCGCTATCAACATTACCTATTTATTCTTGGGTAAGCTTTGGCAGTATGTTTCTTTCAAGGAATTTTTCTGTTCTAAGTTGTCAAATCTATTGGGATGACGTCCATAACATCCCCTTCTGATTCTTTTCATATCTGTAGAATCTGTAAATGTGTTATATTTCTCATTCTTGATATTACTCATTGATATTTTCTCTCTCTCTTTTTTCTTTTTTGGCCTGGTAAGTCTGACTAGAGGATTGTCAATTTTATTGAGCCTCTCAAAGAATCAGCTTTAGGTTTCATTGGTCTCCTTTTATGGCGAAGACCTGGTAGCTTAGACCTTGATACAGCCATATAACAGAGAAGCCTGGAGGGTTACAATCTGTGGGGTTGCAGAGAGTTGGACATTACCTAGCAACTAAACAACAACAGCAAAAGGAGCCACAGTAGCTAAGGAAAGGGCAGAAGGAAAGGAGGTCGGGGAAGTAGCAAGGGGCCAGCTGTGTACAGGCCTTAAATATCATGTGAGGAACTGACTTCATTTGGAGTAAAATGGGAACTCTTCTGAGGGTTGTGGGACAATAGGAGCTATCAATTTATTAATTTGAAAAATATTTAGTACCCACTATGTGCCAATTACTGTTTTAGACTTTAGGGTTTTATCAGTGAACAGAACAGACATGAATTCCAGCCACAACAAATTTATAACACTAAAAGTCTTTGCTATACATGAAGATAGATCTCAAGTAATGATGTCAATTCCATAAGAAATCAAAAAAAGATCAAAGTAAACCCAACATTGGTAGAATACAGGAAATGATAAAGATCAGAGCAGAAATAAATAAAATAGGAAAGAAACACAATAGGGAAAAAAATCCAATGAAACCTAAAGCTGATTCTTCGAGAGGTTCAATAAAATGGATAATTCTCTAGTCAGACTTATCAGGTAAGACCTTCTATTCCGAATGCAAGTTTAATTTTATTTTCATCTGTGCAAGGATATAACTTGTCTCATTGTTATCTTCAAATGTAATGACATTAAACTGCAAAGTATGCCTGTATGTGTTTATAACCACTTTCAATTTTGCTTGTGTTTTGATCTCCAGCCTCTGCCCACATCCTCTACCTAGATTTGTCCCAGGTTTTCACAGTCTTTCCAGAGAACAGGCACGCACACTGCTGGGCTAGGAGGGAGGACCAGTCCTCAGCTCACCCTGGCCAGGAGAATCCACACGTAGAGTAGTTTCGCATCCCAGGAGCCCTAAAGGGAACTCCTTTCAAGAATCTTGGCTTCACAGCCTGGGCCAGAGCATTCTGAAGACAGGTCCTCTCCAGTTATGCTCAGGGCAGCCGCTGAAAATGGGAAGGGAAGGTGTGTTTTTATGGAAACCTCAAATGCCTCTCTTCATCTCCTGTGAATGACCTCTGTGTTCAGGCAGCCGAGGTAGACAGCTGTGAGGAAAGGCGTGTGGGATCAGTGGAGGCTTTGGAAAGAAAAGGCCCCTTTTACCCTGGCCAGCCCTGTAGGTGGTGGGGCCCACGAAGGCCCCAGGCAGGAGCTCTCTAGCTGCAGGCAGAAGTCAGAATCCTGGTGGCGATGCTCAAGTGAGTCAGAGGGGGCGCCAGAGAGCTGGGAAGCCGATCCTTCTGCAGAGAAAGGGCAGAGCAAAGCCAAGGACCGTGATGTGAAATGCCTGACGGCAGTGTGGCCTTGTCCCTCCCCTTCTTTGCTCGGCAAACCCAAGTTTATCTTTCAAGGCATCTTGAAAAAAAAAAAAAAGGCATCTCTTTTGGAAAGACCTCTCTGAAGGCCAGGCAAGGCCGATTCCTCCTTTTCTGACTACTCACAGCATGCCTCAGAGTCACGTGGGGGCTTGTTGAAATGTGGATTCTAGGGTCCTCAGACACCTGAAGAGCCTCTCGGGTGTGGCCCTGGAGTCACCATATTTAACCAGATCCGTTTTTCATACGCAGAGCAAGACTGATGCCAAGCATAATGTTTTTCAAATGTTCTGACCAGGAATCAAAGCAAACCCGACTAACAAATACAGTTTTCATTACAACTCCATACATATGTCTGTATATAAAAGTAAAATAATAGTACCTGCAATTAAACTTTTATTATGTGTAAGAAACTCTGATCCATTCTATTCTGTTCAAACAACAGTGTCAGTTATGGTTCATGAAAGTGATTTCCTGTCCTATTCACGAGTTGTGTCCTTCAGTTTGATAACTCCAGCCAGAGTTGTGCGCAACACACGTTTGATGAATGAATAAGTGAAAGATGGAATACTTAAATGCATCCTTGTATCTCAATAGCTGGAAAGCAGCGGGCTCCATGAGATCATTTCTAACACCCCTTCATTTAAAATTCTGAGTCCTTATGACTTTTTTTTGTTTTTTTTTCAGTTTTCAACAGCTTCATCATGCCCAGGGCTCTAGTAATCTTTAGTTAAAAGGATCCCCAGTGATGGAAGAGTTTAGAGGGTTCTGTTTCAATTTGTTTATTAACTACAAATATGCAGTGTCTTCTAACCTCCCCAGACCAGCCAGAAGGACCAGCAGAGGCAGAAGGTAAGAGTACAGAACCGGAGACTCCCAGGAATTGCATTTGTGGTGTTCTTTCTTTGTCTTCTACAAGGTCCCAAGGCCGAGTAAATGAGGAAGAATCTGCAGCCTGGAAGGGGGTGCCATTCTGAGGGCCAAGGAAATCTTCTGTTGTATCAGGAGAGGGAGTGAGTGTTTGACCTTCACCATGAACCTCAGAGATTCCCCCATCCTGTTGCCTGTAGCTTATCCTCCGGAGGTGGGGACCAGGGGCTTCAGTGGTCGTCTGGGAGGGTAACTGCAGCACAATGTGGGCCTTGAGGAGATGAGAGGGGGGTGGTCTGCTTGGAGCTCACCCAAGGGGCTCCAGTGACCACTCCAGCTCTAGCTCATACATAGGGGGGGCCTCAGGCCTGCTCAGGAGAGGGTTCTGATGGAGACTAGACGTGGGATTCTCTGCTGTTTGGACTGCAGTAGAGAAGAGTCCCTCTCTCCTGAAATCATTCATATATTACTCTTGATGATTGGGGCTTCCCTGGTGACTCAGACTGTAAAGAATCTGCCTGCAGTGAAGACCTGGGTTCAATCCCTGGGTTGGGAAGATCCCCTGGAGAAGGAAAAGGCTACCCACTCCAGTATTCTTGCCTGAAAAGTCCCATGGATGAAGGAGCCTGGTGAGCTACAGTCCACGGGGTTGCAAAGACTCTGACATGACTGAGCAACTAACACACACACACATTGGCTATTATGGATTGAGTGCTTGCCTATCACTTGCACTGTGCAAAGTACATCACCTCACTTTAACCCCATAACAACCCTGGAAGGCAGACACTATCATTAACCATAATTTACAGATCAAGAAACTGAGGCCCAGAAAGGTTAAGTAACTTGCCCACAGTCACACAGCAAGTGGTAGAAACAGGATGGTTGGAGTTATTGCCATGTTCTGACATCCTGTCTAGAACACAAACCTCCCATTCCTGGCATCGACTGCCACGTGTGTCAAGTGCAACACACAATGAAAAGCCCCAATATCACTGCTCTGGGAATATCACTGGCCTTGAAAAGGCCTGCTTGGCTGGCCTCTGAGTGGGAACACTTTGGGGCAAGGAGACCAGAGTAGGAAAGAGAAGATGGTGCTCTTCTGGTGGCAGAGTAACAAAGGATGAGCATTCTGGAAGGACAGGAAGGGGGGAAAGACATCAGTAAGGTCCCATCAGCTCTAGGCTAAAAATAATAATTTATTGAAAAACCACTACATTGGGCTAAAAGCTTCAAAAATATTGTTTCCAGAAACTTTCACAACAACCTTATAACAAAGGTTGTAATTAATTCTTATTCCCATTCTATAGACAGAGGGTCTGAGGCTCAGGGAAGTTAAGGAAATTTGTCAAGGTCATCCAACAAATAGACCTGGGATTCAAAGCCAGGTCTGTCTAACCAGAGATTGTGTACCAAGTTCCTCTTCCACCCACAATTCTGCTTGCCACATGTATTCTATTACCCCATAAAGTTTGATGCCTGCGAGGAAAACAACAAATATTTGAAGTCTCTCCCATGTTTGGGCCACTTAAGTGGCTCCATTAATCTTCCTCAAGGATGACATAGTCCTGGGACAAAAAAGCAGACTGGATGGTTGATTTCTCACCCAGGGTTCCCCCTGTTGGACAGCAGCTCAACTAGATCACCGTGGTGACAGCTAAAAGCAGAGCAAGGCAGGGTCGGGGTGGGGGCGGGGGGCGGGGGGGCAGACCTGCAAGGGTGCGGGTCCCGGAGCCTCATCAATGGAACTGGGCAGTTTCTCAGGGTCTCTCAGAATCACAGTCAGACCCAATGTCCAGGATCAGCCATGGTTCATGAACTCAGCGAGGTGCCCACGTGTTCTCCAGGATGGAGCGCCAGTCTGTTCCATTGTCCACTTATCTCACTGAGCCCAGCTGGTCCAGTCTGTGCGGTTCACGGGCACTACTGAGCTCTGACATCTTGCCTGGCAGGGGCCAGGTGCCCTTCCATACAAGCCTCCCTCGATCTCTCTTTTCTCCCCTTCCCAGACAGGCAAGGGGACCCCTGTTTTCACCACTGCCAGTCAGGACTTCTCAAAGGGAATGCCCGATTGTGAAGGCAGACTTGCAAATAATAACAAACAAAAACAACACCTCCCTTGTCTCCGTACCTAAGGGACTGGGCAGAATGATAGAGATTCCAAAAGCTCTAAAAAAGAAAAAGATGGGGCCTTTCCGTCAGCCCTCACACCTAGCGGTACTCAGAGTGACTGTCGGGGAGATTCAATAGGAGTGATTGTGTTCATGCTGTCGAAAAGGTCCTTGTGCCCTCGGGTCCGAGCAGGCTGACCAGGGCTGAGCGAGACCTGGGGGTCTGTTCTGAGGCTGGCTCAGATCCCTGCTTGCAGCTCCTGAGGATGGAAAATTTCCACATATAGTAAAGGTGCAAAATGGGATGTCAGAGGGGGCTCCGGGGACCTCTCAGGGAGATGACTCGGGAAAAGGGGCTCCTGTTACGTCTTGCTGTTGTGAGTATCTGGGCCGCTTCTTATCCCATTTCTCACTCATGGCGTGGCCTGGCCCACAGTGCAGTGGCCACATCAGGATGTTTTGAAAACCGAGGAGGAGGCAATGTGGGCGAGTTAACATGCAAGTTCCATGGCTCGTGGGCTTTTGTTCTCCAGTCAGCTGCTAGGGTTTCTATTGTCAGCTGGACAATAATGAGCTGGCCTTTAGGGGACCCCCTGTCTCCTTGGGGAGCTGTGCAGAGGACAAAGAAGGTCTCCTTCCTCTGGGGTGGGGGGTGGGCAGTGCACTGCAGGACCACACACACACACAGTGAGGCAGCCTTGGGTGGATGGACTGAGGGTTTCCAGGAAGAGGGGAGGGTGGAGCTAGACCAAGGCCAAACATGCAGGCTCTGGGGTGACCGTGTTTGGGCAGTTTGTGGTTAAAGTCCGAGACCCTGGTACCTTGGAACCAGAGCTGCGCTCGGTAGTGATCATGGGGCTAGGCACCTAGAAAAGGCAGTAGGCTGTCTGTGTCTCTGCACACTCAGTCTGTGGACCAGAGAGTAACACTGACCATAGCAGGCACTCCCCTGGAACGTGGCGAGGATGGATGGAGGCACTGCACGCGGTGGCAACGTAGTGTCGTCCCGAGGAAGAGCTCCGTGCGTGTGCACCAGCGCTGCGGCACTGGGAGTGGGGAGGAGCACACGCACCCCCTCCCCAGCTCTGGCTTTGACCTCCGCTGGCCCCTCGAGGAATCTAGTCACTTTTCTGCCAAAGGGACCTGAAGGGCAACCCGTATGACAGGGTCGCTTGGGAAATTTTGAACAACAGTGTTGGGGTGTGGGTTGGTGGCAACGCCATGCGACAAGTTGCTATGGGAGATATTTTAAGCATCAGCTCTTCCTATCCCACCCCTTCTCCCCTCAACACCAATGGTTCTCATCCTTTTCTGGACCACAGTCCCTTCGAGAAATGGGTCCTTTTGCCCAAACAGTGTATATCCACATATCTGTAGCATTCTGCACTTTACTTCAGGGACGTGCGGATTAGAAGCCTTGTTCCAGACTTGCAGGCTCAGAGACTTAGAGGCTTCCCTGCTGCCTGACTTCCCTTCTGAGGCTACACCTGCAATACTCCAAGGGGCAGAGGGACCTGCTTCTCTCCATCACATTCTGAAGTTTACTGTTCAGAAAAATGTGTCAGGTGTCACTATCACTCTCAAGGGCCTAGACATATAAAAGGAGTCCCATGAGCTACCTGTTCCCTAGAAACAAGAATATCAATAATAACAAGGAGAGCAGCTGACTTTTCTGGGCACTTAACCTATGTTCCAGACACGGAGCTAAGCTCTTTTTGTGCATGATCTCATTTAATCTTCCCAAGACCCCTGTGATGAGGGGACACCCATTTTACGATATGAAGCTGAGGCACACGGAGGTCAAGTAACTTGTCCGAGGTCACACAGGTTGTGAGTTAAGGTTCCAATGCACCAGATTCCTAAGTATGTTTTTGGCCACCTGGGGACATCACATTCTATCCCCTATTTTAGTGTCCTGAGCATTCACCCTAATAAAGGCACCCGAGACTTGAGTGGGTACCAATTATAGACATACTGAGTCTAAATCCTGAGCCAATTTTCTCTTCAAAATGAACCTGCCTGGGCAGCAATGCTGAAAGATGGTGAGACAGGCCTGGTTTGTGCATGAATTAGGAAAGAAAATTATCTTCCTGTACCCCACCCCTAGCTAAACGGTCACAGGCATCTTTGAGCCAATGATAACTGCAAAACATCCTGGAAATACCCCTGCTCAAACCACCGTGCTGCAAAAGGTGGGTACTAGAATGGGGGAGGTAGGGGTACAGACCAAATACCTGGTCCTGTCTCCCAGGAAGAAAAAACATGCTTCCTCATGAAGCTCACAGTGCAACCAGAGGCTCAAGGACATATCGGGGCAGGATGGAAGAATGGAGTGCTTGCTCCACTGGAAGAAGGGGTGAAAGTGAGCAGGAGGGACAGGGCCACCTGCAAGAGGACTGAGTAACCTTCCTGAGGGCGGGAGGAAAGGAGAGAGGGAGGAAGACTGGAGGGGAGGCGGGCTCAGAGGGAGCAGCGGGAATTGGTTCAGGCTGTGAGACGGGGCAGCCCCCCTGGATTTCCCAGACTGTCCTCTGGGTTGCAGGCAGGAAGGCTGAGTGTCTTACACCAGCCCCACCTCCTGAAGCTCTCTCCGCAGCTGCTGGACTGGACACAAAAGTGTGAGGGACAGAGACACCGTCTCTGCTGATTCGTACCCAGCTCTGCTCCCTGTTGCCAAGAAGCCACTCGGGGCAGAGAAGCCGGGCTGGGGGCCTCCTTGGCTGTCTGCATTGCCCAGGTAAGTGAGTGTTCATGTGTGAGCCAGAATTGTGCCAGGTCTGAAGCTGGTGGGCAGGGGAGAAGACGGGAGGTGGCTGCCCTGGAGTGGACTGGGTACCATCTATGCAAGGAAGGAGGGGGCCGGGGCCAGGAGCTAGAACAAGTCGTGAGGTCAGGTTTCTGCAACGCATCACATCCACGGGTGAATTGGGTGTGCCGGGGCTGCACCTGGACAGCAAATGTGGGGGAAGGTCCAGGAAGGGACTGCTCGCTGCCCTCCTCTGGGGTCAGCACATCTGGAAAGCAGAGGGGCTAGCGCACTGTGGCGTCAGCGTTCCTCTACCAGACCGGGAATATTCGTGTCAACTTGGCCAGAAAACCCCCGCCTGAGCCCCTGCCTTCCTCTCCATCTTCTTGGTGGTCAAGAGAGCGCCTTTGGCCGCTGCAGGAAGAAGCGAGCAGGGGATGTGGCTGCAGATAGGGGAGGGGTTTCCCATCTGGAAGGCAGCCCCCCGTCAGCGGTGAGCTAGCAGAGGGCTGGGTGCCACCCTGAGGAGGCTCACCTCTGGCCTGGAGGATGGAGATGAGACGTGTGTTGTGTAGAAGGGGCAAAATGTGCCAGAGGTGGGGTGGGGAGTGGGTGGGATAAGTGGTCTGTGAAACACTCCCCATGAAGCTGCATGGCACACTGTCCCAGAGAAAGAAAGAATCTGCTTCACCCAAATCCAGCAACCCCCTGCCGTCTGACTGGTGGATCACAGTCCTGATTGGGCATGCTGGCCTCAGGAAGTCAAAGCACGCTGGCCAGGGCTGTGTCGCTCTACACACACACACACACACACACACACACGGGCACAGCCACTCTCTAAGAACCACTGAAAATATGTCCAACCTGGTTTCCTGCCAAGAGGTATGTCAGCTCAACTCTAACACATTACAGGGACAGAGCAGGACGGTCAGAGGCAGGGAGTGACCTCTGGGCTTCGGGCACAAAGGGACAGGAGAGGCTGGACCCTCGTCATCATTGCACTGTGTCCGCCCTTCATTTATGGCTTCTGTGTCCAAGGAGAGAGTGAGGATTCCTCCCCTTTGCTGCACCTCCTCACACATTCACAGTACCTGGGCTTATGATCAGGTAAGAGCTGGGAGAAGGGCAGCTTGATAGCACAGGGCTAATAAATCAGGACGTGACCTTACTGTCTGAACCTCGAGCACCACACTGCGAGGATCGTCCACCTGGACACCTCCCAGAGGAGTGAGCCGCTCGAGTAACAATGCCCCAGTGAGTGAGTGCCAGCTGTGTGTGTGCAGGAGCATCCCACAGACTACACAGTAGGGGCAGTATCTCCATCCTGCAGATGAAGAGGACCAGGCTCAGAGATGTTTGTTGACACAGGCATACGATTTTAACCATTTGCTCCACATTTGTCGAATGAATGAATCTGTCTTGCTGAGGAAGGATGGAACACCTCTGCCCTGAAAAGGAGTGCAGAACCGCTCCTGGTATCCCTCTGAGAGGTGGTGGAAGGTGGGCGGAGGAGAAGCGCAGCAGCTTTCGGAAAGTAAACACTCAGTGACTCATACTCCTGACCGCCCCGGGCAACAGTCTCTGCAGCAGGCAATCTGGCCTCTCTCTCCGCTGAGGGCAATTTGGGTCGACAGGGGCAGGGAGGAGCCCAGCATCGAGGCCCTGGAGCCTGTAGCCAAGGTGCCTTGGCCCAGCAAACACAAGGGGCTTTGATGCCTCAGAAAGCAGTGGCTCTCCCCCTAGGATGCTGCGGCCATTCTTGGGCAGGGCTCAGCCCCCGGGCAGGGCCTCCGTGAGGAGGCCACATCTGGGAGCCAGGACAGCTCCTTGAAGGCAGAAACCCCAGGGCTGCTGCCTATGAGTTGTGTGACCTTGGGCAAGTGAGTCATCTCTTGAAGCCTCAGTTTTCTGGTCTGTAAAACGAAAAGGTTGCTCTAACAGTAATAGAGTCTGTCTTAAAGGTTGCTGGGAGGAATAAGGAAAGTCATGCTTGTGAAGTACTCAGCACATTGTCTGGCTCATAACATTTGCCCAGAAAATGGAACTGCTGGTACTACTGATCTCTGGGATTCTCAGAAGGTTCCCTCCAGACCAAACTCAGCCCTTGGGTTAGAAATTGCTCCTCCCACTCCCTCCCTATCCCCCAGCCCCACAGAGACCCTCAGTAGCCTGCCTCTCACGCAGGCAACTCCTGTAAAACTCACACAAACAATCCTTATTAGCCAACCCCAGCAGGTCTCTCTGTCTTCAAGCTAAAATAAATGCTTCAATCAGAAAATGCAACTCAAAGGCTCCCTTGTCGTGCCTTGCTGTCAAAACCCTAAGTCCACACTTTTCAAGTTGGGGTATAGGCACCCCTGGGAGTATATCGGGGCATGCCAGGAATCCATGAGGCCACAGGCTAAATATAACACACTGGGGAAAAGTTAAAACATTTAAACCGAAGGTAACTTAAAATACTCTTTTCATGTTAAAACAAACAGGACATGGAATGTACATTCCCATGAATGTTTAAGATGAAGCAATATCTCAGGGGTAGTTCAAGCTTTCAGTGGGCGTCCCTCTCTCCCTGGTTGCATGTATTTTACCCTGCCCAACCAGCAAGGGGTGCTTTGCTACAGAGGCCTGAGAAGCCCCACTTAAGCAGGGAGGGGCAGATGGGTTTCTTCTTGGGAACATCGTAGTGTCTTCCTGACTCACCCCCATGCTCCCAGGAGCTGGTCCATGTGTTTGGAAGAGGTGGCCCACACGGCCCAGTGCCTGGGAGGCAGTCTCGCTGCCACCATCAAAACATAGCAGGCTTGCTCTCCTGGCAGGAATGGCAAGAACCAGCCTGGCTTTCAGCTTCCCAGTTGGGCTGACAGTTTAAGAGGTCCAAGGACAACCAGACCTTGCTTTCTGCCCTCTCATCTATTCTTCCTCAGCTCACAGAGAACCCACCTGGCTAGCAGTTGGTGTTTGAGCCCCGCGGTGGAACAGAGCACAGATGCTACTCAGCAAATGCTCACACTGGCCATCCTGACGGCACTGTCTCCTGGGGTTTCCGGCAAGGGGGACCTCCAAAGGATTAAGGGTGCCTGGGGAGTTTTCACCAAGGCCCAGGTCCTCCTTCACCTGTGAGGGACCACCAGTGTGGCTGGTGCGGCTACCAGCTGCACACAGACGGGTAGTGAGAACTCAATCCCTGTGGCCATGAAGCTGACTAAGTCTGTTCTTTGCGATCTCCCTTTTTGCAGGGTTCCTGAGCCAAGTGAAGGTCTGCCTTGGAGAAGCAGGCATAGAAGGGCCTGCACATAATGGCGCAGGAGGACCCCCAGGATGGGTGGGGAGACGCATCTCCCCTCTGCAGCTTGACTGGGGAGGCTTATGACCCCGGGATGCTGAGCATCAGCTTGGAGAGTGAGGATGAGGCCCCTGGAAAGGCAGGAGACCAAGGGGCCACCGGTGACCCTGGTCAGCAGGCCCGACCAGGGGGCAGTTCCCACGTGACCGAGGACAATCCTGACTTGCTCTGGCAGCATCCAGCCCGCAGGAAGGAAGAGAAATTCTCTGACTCCTTTAGTGCCGCAGGCGTCGGGAAGAAACCCATGGCACTGCCAGAGAAGAAGACCAGCTGGGAAAGGGAGGCGTCAAGGATCACCCCGACCCAGGCTTCCCCCAGAGCAAGCATGACTTCCAGTGCTCTCCCCAGGGGCCTCTCTCGCAGGTGGTTCGGTGAGACCCAATCTCCTAGGGCCTCATTGTCTGCTGGTGATGAGGCAGACTCAAGGGCAAACCCAGACGCCACCCCGGGCATCCCATCCGACTCCCCCTATTCTGCAAGGTACTTCCGTGCACAGAAGGATAGAGACAAGTCCCCAGACAGCTCCTCTCCGGGGGTGCGCGTCCCCAAATCAGGGGGCAGCTGGGACCTCTCCACGCAAGAGACACACACACCAGCTCAGGAATCGGCTACCCAGGCCCGCCTGGCAGCGGAAGAGGATCTGGCCAAAGAGCGGAAGGGCTCTAAGGACCCGAATCCGGGGACCTCCGGGGAGGGCAGGCAGGGGGAGGCCCGTCCCTACAAGTGCCTGCGGGGCGGGCGGGCGGTCCAGAAGTCGCCGGGCGCCAAGCCTTACGCGTGCGAGCTGTGCGGGAAGGCGTACTCCCACCGGGCCACGCTCCAGCAGCACCAGCGCCTGCACACGGGCGAGCGGCCCTACCGGTGCCCCTTCTGCGACAAGACCTACACCTGGTCCTCCGATCACCGCAAGCACATCCGCACGCACACGGGCGAGAAACCCTACCCGTGCCCGGACTGCGGGAAGGCCTTCGTGCGCTCCTCGGACCTGCGCAAACACCAGCGCAACATGCACAGCAACGACAAGCCCTTCCCGTGCGCCGAGTGCGGCCTGACCTTCAACAAGCCGCTGTCGCTGCTGCGCCACCAGCGCACGCACCTGGGCGAGAAGCCCTTCCGCTGCCCCACCTGCGACCGGGAGTTCGCCGTGGCCAGCCGGATGATGGAGCACCAGCGCGTGCACTCGGGCGAGCGGCCCTTCCCCTGCCCCACCTGCGGCAAGTGCTTCACCAAATCCTCCAACCTGCTGGAGCACCAGACGCTGCACAGCGGCCAGAGGCCCTTCAAGTGCGCCGACTGCGGCGTGGCCTTCGCGCAGCCCTCGCGCCTGGCGCGCCAACAGCGCATCCACACCGGCGAGCGGCCCTTCCCGTGCGCACAGTGCGGCCAGGCCTTCGCGCGCTCCTCCACCCTGAAGCGGCACCAACAGATCCACTCCGGGGAGAAGGGCTTCCTCTGCGCCGAGTGCGGCCGGGCCTTCCGCGTGGCCTCGGAGCTGGCCCAGCACATTCGGGTGCACAACGGCGAGAGGCCCTACCAGTGCGCCGACTGCGGCCAGGCCTTCACCCGGTCCAACCACCTCCGCCGGCACCGAGCCAGGCACCACAGCTGCAAGAAGGAGCCCACCACCCCGTCCTCCGGCGACGAGTGAGGGCGCCCTCGGCGGGCCCGCAGGGAAGGTGAAGAAGACACGCCCACCTCGGATGCGATGACAAAAACGACTAGCCGCCTCCTGCCCTCAAAACCATCTGCAAATACTGAGAAAGCATCGGGGCTGACCCTCGCTAGAGAAAGGTCCTTTTCCGTTTTTACGTGAATAAAAGAAATCCCCAGAAGTTTGGTCTCCTTGAGGGAATCTTCCAAAGCAAAAAAGCCTACCTGTGGGGATGGGAGGGTTAACCGAAACCCCGCCAGATGGCTCAGCCTTTCAGCTTCCTAACAGATGACTTTACCCTGGGCAAAGTCGTGGCTTTGAATTAGAGAAGGCCTTTATCTTAGAGGGGCTTCCCTGGTGGCTCAGACTGTAAAGAATGTGCCCACAATGCCGGAGACCTGGTTCCATCCCTGGGCCCGGAAGATCCCCTGGAGAAAGGAACGGCAACCCACTCCAGTATTCTTGCCTGGAGAATCCCATGAACGGAGGAGCCTGGCGGGCTACAGTCCACGGGATCACAAAGAGTTGGACGTGACTGAGCAACTAAGACATACTATTTATCTTAGAGAGTGGGGCATTTATGTTCTGTATTTTGTTGTTGTTATTCAGTTGCTAAGTCGTGTCTTATTCTTTGCATCCCATGGACTGCAGCAGGCAAGGCCTCCCCGTCCCTCACTATCTATCTGGAGTTTGCCCAAGTTCATGTCCATTGAATAGGTGATGCTTTCCAATGGTCTTATCCTCTGTCGCCATCTTCTCCTTTTGCCTTCAATGCCCTATGTTTAGGGACCAGTTATCCTAGAAATCCACAACAGCCTTAGCATCTGGAAAAGAAGTCTGCGCTTCCACAGTGGGGCTTAGTACCTGGAACTAACCCCCAAGTCTCACCCACGAAATTCACACGTGCCTCCTCTCTGGACACCTCTCTTCTTGTTTCCACCCTGGGAGCTTCAGTCACATTTACAGAGGAATCTGCCCATTTACAGAGATGTATACAAAATTTCTCCATATGAACCTGCCCAAGGTTCACGGAAACTTTAAGGTTCATTTAAACTTACTGGGATCATGAGTTCCAATTTGAAGTAAATAAAATAAAGCATCCCTTGCCCAAATGCCAATCAGCTTGTGTTTCACCATCATTAACACCAGATTTGAAAACCTACCTGACTCACAGCTGTTATCTAACAAAGTTAATTGAAATTTGCATGACTAACAGCCAATCTTAAAGATTACTGATCCATTGATTTTGGCATAGTAATTAGCTCTGGACCTCAACTGGGAGGAATCCATGGTGTCACAGAGTTCGTTGATACACGGGGGCCGATAACACTTCTGATCTTGCCAAAGTTAAAGATATTCCACAGAAAAGGTACTGTACTCCCCTTTTGAGGACATTTTTGGTATATTCCTAAAATCGCCCCCAAAGTCTGCCAAATCTGAATTTCTCTTGTCCTTCACTTGATTTGGACCCAAGAGTGACTGCTAAATAGTCTTCTCATGCTTGATACATGGGGGCCAACTAGAAGTAACATATGTCGTCAGACCTTGTTTGACAAAGGTATCTTAGAGCTCTGACTGTATGCCTGGAGGTTTTGTGCGTGGATTCCCTTAGGTACATCTGCATGTCCAAACGACAGAGTTGGTTCAGGGTCTGGTACGAGAGCCGGTGATTTGGTTCCTAGTCTATCTCCATATTTACCAGTGATATGATCTTAAATTCAGCCTCTGCGTCTGAAATGGCAAAATAGAAATGATAATAATGGGATAACAAAAGTGAACTTCATCCTCCTAGGAGAAGAATGCAAAAGACTGGAAGTCATAAGAGCCAGCCATAACCTGGTGACTATGAACAGAATAGAGTCTAGTGTTAGTTTTTTTTTCTGGGTAATCAGTGAACTATTTGAAAACTGAAGTTACTATTTCTTTTCTTTGTATTCTTTTTAAGATGGTTGGTAGTAGAGTTATTTTCTCCTAATGAAAAATTTTGGTTTGGCCTGTAGTTTCTTAAGGTGGTTGTTCCCCAAACCAGTTCTTAGAAAGGCTGTATAGAAATCACCTGGGATATTTGTTAAATGCACACACTTGCTGAATCCTAGCCTTGAATATTGACACAGGTCTGTAATGCATCTTATAATCTAGTTTATAAAGTTTCCCTTGTGTTATGGTACACAGCTAAGTTGGAACCACTACTGGCATAATTAATATATTGGTGATGCTCAAATTTTATTTAGTAAAACAGATAATAGAGGCATAAGAAGTGGGTGATATGGATGAGAGCATAGTAGAACTAGACTAAAAACAGGCCCAAACTACTAGGACATCTCCTGACTTGGCCATGGTAGACTCAAACTAGCAAGCAGGTTTTGAAGTCTTCCATAATTTCGTTTCTGAGATGAGATGATGCAACAACTAGGTATGGCTTCCAGATGGTTACAGTTTGGGGGAGAGAGTGAGTTAATAGGCCAACTAGATTAGTTTGTTCTTTGTACTTTTGGAGCTCTATACCTTGTTTCTATAGGAGTATACAATGTACTGAATATTATATTATATACTGAAGAGAACTTCATTAATCTTCAGTGCCTATTACCTGGGCTACCCTCGTGGGTCAGACAGTAAAGAATCTGCCTGCAATGCAGGCGACCCGGGTTCGATCCCTGGGTCAGGAAGAACAAAGAAGTCACTTTTCTTTTTTTTCCAAGGAAAGTTGTCCTAGTCTTTTCTCACATCAGCTGCAGGGGTCATGCTGAGTAGGTATTGCAGGGGGAAGCAATCCTGTTGCCATAGTTACAGGACCATTCCATGGTGCACAGTAGAAGGCAGCAATATGTGGAGTGGATGACAGAAAAATCAACCAGCTGCAAGTTGGCTTGGCACATCCTGCCCAATAGCCTGTCCTTCCAAATTAGAGGCAGTTGAATCCTCTATTTGCAGAAGAATCAGTGGCAAACCCGCTCAGATTCTGCCCTCAAGTGATGGTGAGCTATTTTCTGGCTTTCTATACCCTGCACCTCATATCTTATTTCCCTAATATTTAATTTAAAATTGGAGCAGGGCCCTCTTTGTGATGGAAGAAATTTAAAGTTTCTCTCTAGAATAGCCCTGCTGCCACCATTTAGTTTGTGAAAGTTAGCTTGGATATGCCTAGTGAAAATGTTCATTTATAAGTTTTCAATTAATATAAAATTCACCTCCTGTATTCACCAGAGTCTACAGCCATCGTGATCCACATCCTTTGGATAATAATGATGAGTTAGCACTGACCTGGTACTGAGTATGCCAAGAACTCTTTTAAGTGTTTCTCTTGTGTTAACTATTTCATTTTTAAACTAAACCTATTTCCCCATTCTATTTTCAAGATGAAGAAATCAAGAGACAAAAAAGTTATACTGCCTGAGATATTATAGCTAGAAAGTAGCATAATAATGATTTGACATTCTGGCTCCAGAGACTGTGTTCTTAACCACAGAGCTAACTGCTTGTTTGGTATAGAGGAATGTACTGAAATTCTTGATGACATGATTTTCAAAATCTATGGTCATAAATTCAAAAGCAGATAAAGGTTGAAACACAGCATAGCAGAGACCATGGTGTGACTCAAATGAGGAATGAGGAAGACCTGTGAATTACTTAAGAATGGGTCTGGGAAGAGCCCGGATTGGCAGCTGTTAATCATTAAATTCTTGGAAAAACTGTTAGTAAGCTGGCCAGGGGGAAGGAATTGGGTCTAAAGGAATGATGGTTCCTTGAAGGCCTACCATTACTTCATCTCACTGAGGAAAGAAACATTCTGTGCCCTTAATGGACACAGAAAAATACACCAGCAATGAATCTTGGCACTCAACATTTACACGACATTTAATAAACCAAATGCATGCACATTGAACAGCTATATTACCCCTGATCCAAACACAATAGACCACCCAGGATTTCCTACTAGGCCTTAAAAAATCTTACTTGGAAGGAAATGTTGTGTAAAGCATCAATTAATTGCTCGAATACTCAAGCAGATGTCATCGCTAGCCTCAAAACAAGACTCTGAACTGCAAACTCAATGACCCATGAAAATATTGCCAAAGAGAGAATGACTCAATGTTTCATCAAACCAGGAAAGGGCATCTTTTTAAAGTTGAGAGGGTAGCTAATTTTTTATATGAATTGCCCTCTTTCCATTCTGCATAAACCATGCCGGTACAATGAATATTTTTCCAGTATGGCTGGATAGTAATTTTAAATCTGTCTCCTTGTTTTCTCCTCCTCAGTCAAATTGGCTCTGAGTTTCACTGTCTCAGGAGTGTCAGGCACTTGGTAGATTGGTTCAGTGAATGAAGGGAGTATCTGTAAAACATGAGCTGTGATTAGAATTTAAAGAGAAACAGGAGGAAAGCAAGGATATTATCTGATAGTTCAGATGATATCAAGGACAAGTGGGGATAATAGGTTAAATTAGGAGATGTCTGAGATTTCAGAGGTGGAGTCAATTAGGTTTGTTGACAGGATAATAATAGCTACCACTTAATGAACGGTTTTTAGGGGTCAGACACTACATTCATTATCCCAATTAGTCCTTACAATAACCTGTTATGGGGGACCCTGGAGAAATATCCCCATGTGAGATCTGCAACAGTTTTCCTGTCCAGGAAAGCAGGTGAGATTAATAGAGCTTAGTTATTGTCTGTTATTGTTAAGCAGAGTCACTAAATCCCTAGTGTCTGTGTACCCCTTCCAAGAAATAGGTCATACACCCGTGACAAGGAGATTGCACAGAATATGTGCCTTTGGGTTTAGAAATAATGCTTGCTTTCATTTTAATTTTCCATAGTTGTGGCAGTTTAAGATATACACTCACATAAGTGATCCTCCACGGGTGAACTGGTAAAGAACGTGTGGTATATCCATACAGTGGAATATTATTCCAACTATGACAGTGAAGGAAATCCTGCTTTTTTCAGCAGCATAGATGGACATGTGGAGAACCTTATGCTAAGTGAGGTAAGTCAGACAGAGAAAGACAAACACTGAATGATCCTTATTTGGAATCTAAAAAAGTTGAGCTCAAAGAAATACAGAGTATAGCAGTGGTTACAGGGGACTGGGGAGAATTGGAGAGATGTTGGTCAAATGTACAGACTTTCGGCTATAGGATGAATGAGGTCTGAGGAGCTAATGTAAAACATTAGCTTAGTTGATAATGCTATGTTGTGTAACTGGAATGTGCTGAGAGTAGAAATTGAATGTTTTCACCCAAAAGAAAAATGAATATATGAGATGAAGTGTAGTGAAAGTTGCTTAGTCATATCTGACTCTTTGCAACCCCACAGTCTACACATGGAATTCTCCAGGCCAGAATACTGGAGTGGATAGCTGTTCCCTTCTCCAGGGGATCTTTACAACCCAGGGATTGAACCCAGGTCTCCTGCATTGCAGGCGGATTCTTTACCAGCTGAGCCACCAAGGAAGCCCATGTGAGGTGATGTCTATGTTAATTAACCAGATGAGGGGAATCCTTTTACAATGTATGTATATATTAAATCACCGCAATGTACACTGTAAGTATCTTATAATTGTATATGCCAGTTATACCTTGATAAAGCTAAAGTTTAAGAAATGAATGTAGAATATTTTACTAAAGAATTTGCCCCCAAGTCTTGGCCATTCCTCCCTTCAAGAAGTTCAGTTCAGGTCAGTTCAGTCCCTCAGTCGTGCCTGACTCTTCAGGACCCCATGGACTGCAGCCCGCCAGGCCTTCCTGTCAGTCACCAACCCCCGGAGTTTACCCAAACTCATATCCATTGAGTCGGTGATGCCATCTAACCACCTCATCCTCTGTCGTCCACTTCTTCTCCTGCCTTCAGTCTTTCCCAGCATCAGGGTCTTTTCAAATGAGTCGGCTTTTTGCATCAGCTGGCCAAAGTATTGGAGCTTCAGCTTCAACATTGAAGTAGAGGTTAGTGTTTACTCCTTTGTGTGGGTGAGACTCAGCGACTCAGTTCTAGTGAATATAATAAAGCAGAAATGTTAGCGCACAGTTTCTGAGGCTGCATCACAAAAGGCACTCTGGCTTCTATAGCCCTCTCTCTTCTCTCTCTGTCTCTCCATCTTTCTCTCTATCTAGAGGAGCCTGTATGTCCAAGAACAGAACTCTCCTGCTAATAGCTACATCGATGTGTTAGTTGGGGATCCTCTAGCCCAGCTGAGATAGTTCAGATGACTGCAGACCTGCCCACTGCTTGACTGAAACCTCATGAGAGATCTGAAGTCAGAACTGTCTAGCTAAGCAGCTCCCAAATTCCTGGCTCTTGGAAACTGTGTGCTGTTTTAAGATGCTAAGTTTTCTTGGGCAATTTGTCACAAACAATAGAAAACAACTTGCCCCTAGTGCGTAAGAGGCCTGTTACTAGATGTCACCATGGGCCCTGATTTCTGCCCTTAGGAAATGGACAGAGGGTTGGAAAGCATCTCTCTTTCCCGTCATACCTCCCCACGGTGGTCACTGTTAAAGTTGGCAGAAATTCAGTTGGTGTCCATCTCTGCCACAAACTCCATGGCCAAGTGAGCTGTCCTAATTCTAGGGCCGGGCAAGAGAGACCCTCTGGGAAGGGGGCAGAGAATTGTGCCTGATATGTGTACGCTAGCGCTGTGTCTGATGGAGAATGCTAAGAATAAAACCCTTTTGCTTGCCCTCGTTTCTGGAATCCTGCAATTCCTAATCCATGGAGATAAATGGATCAGTGCCTGGTCTTCCTCAGAATGGTGGGGGCTGGGGGGGGTTGGGGGGTGGAATCTCGAATTCTCTATAGAGTGTAGAATACAACCCTATAAAGGAAATATTATTAGCCCCATTTTGCAAATAAGGAAACAAAGGAATGGGAAGATTAGGCCACATATTCAAAGTCCCAAAGTTAGTAAGCACAGAAGCAGAGCACCAAGTGGGATCTGTGGAGCTGTCTGCCTCCGCCTTGCCGTGGGGAAGGGTATGGGAACCAAGGCTTATCCCGGGTTTCTCTCTGGGCTCACTGGTACTCAGCGCTCCTTCCACTATAACCGCTGGATCTTACTCCTGCTGTCTTTATTTCTTTATTCCTTTCTTTATTTTTAAAATGTTTTTTGTTGTGGTAAGTCACATAATATAAAACGTACTATTTTAACCCTTTTTAACTGTACATTTCAGTGGCACTGAGTGCATTCACATTTTTGTGCAACTCTCACCATCATCCATCTCTCAATTTTTTCACTTTCCTAAATGGAAACTCTCCCACTTCCCTGCCCTAGGCTTTCTTTAAGGCAGTGAGCCCTTTCCCATTTCTCTTTCTCACTCCTCACTTTCAAACACCTATCTCCAAGGAATAAGGGGATCAATGCAGAAGGGGAGTTTAATAAGATGATGATGTGGGCACATTTGGGAGCAACTGAAGCTCCTGTTGGGACGTCCTCAGCTCATGTTTCGGGGAGAAAAGTATCCTGAAACTTAGAGATACCTAAAGCTTTTCCGGCATGTTGCTGCATCATCCCCGTCTGTCTTTAGAGTCACAATGTTGCCTCCTTTTTGGACACCTTCGTTCTTCCTCTCTTTATAAGGACGCTATGATGGCATTTAGGGTCCACATGGATAATCCAGGAAACCTTCCCATCTCAAAATCCTTAATCACACGCAAAGACCCTTTTCCCTCAGAAACTAACATTTACAAGCACCATATGATACCTTTTTTTGTTGTTTAGTAGCTAAGTTGTGTCTGACTCTTTGCGCCCCCATAGACTGTAGCCCACCAGGCTCCTTTGTCCATGGTATTTCCCAGGCAAGAGTACTGGAGCAGGTTGCCATTTCCTTCTCCAGGGGATCTTCCTGATCCAGGGATTGAACCCACATCTCCTGCATGATCAGGTGGATTCTTTACCACTGAGCTACTTGAGAAGCCCAGTGGTATCTTTAGATGGCCATTATTCAGCTTACTACACTAATGTAAAACAAACCTCTAAGATGTCAGAGGTCTTACAGCTATGAACTTACATAGTTTTTCCTTTTGGCTGTGCTGGGCTTTCTTTGCGGCCTGTGGGCTCTTCGTGGCAGTGAACAGACTCACTAGTTGGGTGCAGGCGTAGTGTCCAGACCAGGAATCGACCCTGCATCTCCTGCTATTGGAAGGCAGATTCTTAACCTCAAGTTTCCACAACTATGAATATTAAGTGATAAACACTTTTTGCATTTAAGATAGCCGAAAGGTCAGCGGACGTATACTTTTCCTGTCACTCAAACAAAGAAATTTTGGAACTGCAGAGAGCCTTGTGCTGCTCTTAGTTGCTCAGTCAGGTCGGACTCTGTGACCCCACGGACTGTAGCCCACCAGGTTCCTCCGTCCCTGGGGATTGTCTAGGCAAAAATACTGGAGTGGGTTGCCATGCCCTCCTCCAGGGGATCTTCCCCACCCAGGGATGGAACCCAGGTCTCCTGCATTGTAGGCAGATTCTTTTCCCTGAGCCACCAAGGAAGCCCCACAGAGAAGCTTAGAGATCACTTATTTTGCACGTTCAAAGGCTGCAAATTGCTCAGCTTTCAGTGGCAGTCCAGAGCTCTTTTCATTTTACCAGATCCTCTTTTACTGTTTTTGTGTCAAGTTTGATTTCTAATCTTTAAATCCACTAATAGTTATAACTTTAGCTCTGTTAATTTCAGCAGTTATGGTAGATTTAAATAAAATAAATGAAATACATACCGGAACATTTTTACATTTTCTTTTTATACTACTAACATTGCTTTAATTTTAGAATTGCTTCAATTGTCAATATATAGCTTTTTCTGCCTTCTAAGTGCCATTCACAATTTCCATTTCCTTCCCAATGAAATGATCTACCTAAACTTTCAAGTTATTCCATCACTATTAGTCCTTATTTTAACATGTTTTCTACCATCATCGCTTAATATCTAGGCAAAAAATGTTTTCAATTTTAGCATGCAATTGTATGAATTCTCCTTCCATCAAAACTTAAAATATCTTAAAACACACACCGTATGAAAGAGATTACTGCCAATATAATCACAAATACAAAAGAAAGCATTTATTAGAGACCTTTTAAGAATGATGGTTTTGTAATGATACACCAGCCCTGAAGAAAAGTGGGAAAGAACTAAAGATGAAACGAGAGTAATAAGTCTGGAAGTCAGTCCCTAAATCTTTTTTTTTTTAAATTTTAATTGGAGGCTGATTACCTTACAATATTGTGGTGGTTTTTGCCATACATTGACATGAATCAGCCATGGGTGTACATGTGTCCCCCCGCCCCCGTCCCAAACCCCCCTTCCACCTTCTCCCCATCCCATCCCACTGGGTTGTCCCAGTGCACCAGCTTTGAGTGCCCTGTTTCATGCATCGAACTTGGACTGGTCATCTATTTCACAATCTTTTAAAGCAGTTCTGAACCTTTTCTTGAATCAGACTCTTAGAGAATAAAGAAAGCTATGGATCCTATCTAAATAAAAAACCCACATTACTAATGTTTTTGTGTTAAGATTTCAGAGAGTCACAGACTTTGTAAAGCCTATCAGTTCACCCAGAATTAAGAATTTCTGTTAAATTCCTCTTCCAAATGTGTGCCCAGCACCAAAATCCAGGGACTTGAGTCAGTTACAATAGCAAAGGCCTACCACAGACTTACAAAATAAGCCTTATCAAAAACAATCTTTTAGCAGATTTTAAAAAAGGAAAATCAAACAGAAGATGGCTAAGGTAAGTCATACTCCAAAGGGATAAACAGATTTTTTCAAATACTAAAATGAATTTATTACTAATATGATAAATTTGTCATGTTCTGTCATAAAGGTAACAATTATTCTTGTAATGTGTAAAATGGTATATGTAGTTTGAAAAAGGTACTAGTTTACCTAGCTAAAGTATTGCTATAGCTTTTAAGAAAAACAATTTTTTTGTAAAAAAAAATGCAATTACTGACAAAGCTAAACCAAATTATTAGTATACTCTAGGCGAGAGGGTATCTTTGCATCCCAAACTGCGTGCAAATCCACCTGGGGGTTACAACTATGGAAAACCCCACTGAGGACTAGTCCTTCAAGGACAACATGGGGCACCAAATTTTGAAAAGAGCCAGAGGCTTCTTGATAAGGAGTCTGCCAACCAGAAATTTCATTTAGTTCTGTCATTAAAAGCAGTGCTATCTGCACCTGTAAATACCTACTTCTTTACTACTGCTAGAAATGACCATAGCATTTCTAAGTGGGGTAAGAAAAGAAAACAACCCACCCACATTCTTAGATTTATTTTAGGCCATTGTGAGGATGCAGGGTCTAAGAAAAAAAAACCTGGGCTAAGTTAATGACTATCTTAGAAAACTTGCTACATTAGCTCTTTTAAACAATTTATGATTTATTTTTCATTTTTAGCTGCTCTGGCTCTTTGCTGCTATGCATAGGCTTTCTCTAGTTGTGGTGCTCAGGCTTCTCATTGTGGTGGCTTCTCTTGTTGCAGAGCACAGACCCCAGAGCACGCGGGCTCAGCAGTTGCAGCGCACAGGCTCTGTGGCGTGTGGACACCGGGAACGTCTTCTGACTGCCATGCTACCTCTATACCCAACCTGAGGTTCTGGTCCTTTGGTCTTACATATTCCCTAAGCAGATTTTCTAAACAAATATAGCTTCATTTTAGTTTTTAAACATTCTAAGGGGGAAAAAAGAGATAAGTTTTATCCACAGAATTATTTAAATTTACTCAAGGAATTACAAAGATATTTCTTTTTCTAAACAGGTAAATAGTCTTTAATTCTAAAAAGGATTAGTGCAGTAATTGCCTGATTTTAGTCAAGAGGGTACTGGGAGTTTCCTTTAACTACCACTTCCAAAATATACAGCAATACAGAGACAGAGAAACCATTAAAATAGCAAGAGGAAAAAAAAATCAAAGTATACTCAAAAGCAAAATAAAAATCCTCATGGCCCATAACTGAATAAGAATAAAATGCAGCAGCTGGGGCTAAAGGTATACCCTTATCGGGTTCTGGGTCAGAGAATCAGCAGAAATGGCTGGGTGTATGATTCTCAAAGTGTAAGTGAAGTAAAAATGGAGTTGAGTTGGGAGAACATGAGATCACAGCCTGTGAGATGGCTTATGTAAAACTGTGTACCTAGAATAGTAGAAGCAGATACAGTCACTAAACCAGGATATGATCCAGATGGGGGAAAATTAATAATCTAGAGAACAGAAAAAAAATCATGATGAGAAACACTAGGCACTGATTCTTTGAAAACACAAGGAAAAAGAGACAGACTAGCAAGACAGACAAAGGGAAAAGGAAGGGGAGCACACAAATTTTAGAAAAGAAAGAGAAGGCAAGATGGCATTTAGTGGGAAGTTTAAAAACTAGACTACAATAACTCTGCATATCTGAAACTAGTATAACATTATAAACCAACTATACTTCGTTGAAAAAAAATTCCAGAAGAGAAAGTCAGTGGATTTGATTAGTTTTGTAAGAGCCATTTGATATCAGAGAACATAGGAATTTATGAACCTCATTTCAACAAAAGTCTGTGCATAATTGGTGGTTGGGATTAAAAATTCATAATGTTGAAAATTCTGCCAGTGATATAGCTTTTTCTTTTCCATTTGGTCCTATTGTCGTTATGACTTAGGTTTTCAGCTGTGTAGCAAAATTAAAACCAACTGTTATATATGAACATAAAAAAACTAGACTAGAATAAGTATTTCAAAAAATTTACTTGATGCCCATATATTTAAAAACTTAAATGGAAAATTTTCTAGGCAAATGTAAGTCATCAAAATGGCCTCAAGAAAATGAAAACTTAAAATAATAACCACTTAAATTTAATATATTATTTCAAGTCTTTCTTTCCCTCAAACTAATGAAAAGGCCTTAGGCTTATGTGGTTTTACATTAAATTGACTAAATATTCAAAGAATATATAATTATTTTCTATTATAAGTCATCTGAGAGAATAAAAGAAAGAAGGTGACTTTTATATCAACGCTAGATTAGGATAATACAAAGAAAGGGAAGTATGACTAAATCTCACAAAAACAAATTCAAAAAATCTAAATAAATATCAGAAAATCAAATCCAGCATGAAAAAAGAAAATCTAAACAGCAAGAAACCAGCAATGAAACAAACACATTTTGACTGGAAAGGTTTTTATCCCCCCAAATGGTGTTTCCACATAAAAAATTTTATTGAAGTAATTGACCACATTACTTAAACAAAAGAAGTGTAGGATTATCTCAGCAGATGTGATAGAAAATATATTCAATAAAATTCACTAGAAATTCATGATAAAAGCTACAAAATAGAGAAATACTCTTCTAGAGTCCCTTGAAAACAGAGCTTCAGACAAGGACTAAAGTATTGAGTACTTTATTTGGGAGGTGATTCCAGGCAACAGCAGTGAGATCACAGAGAGAACGAAACCAGAAAGGAAGGTAAATCAATATAAATGTGTGTTATCAATATCACTGTTTTGAGCAACCAGTTATCAGTACTGCTGAGACCCTAGGAACACAGGAGGAATTATCCACCAGAGGAAGGAAAGACTAGAGGCCAGGGTATCCATCTCTGAGCTCCCGTTCGCCATCAATTCACGGGTGACCTCTAACCCAGCACTTTGTAATATTCCCACACAAGGACCTGGTAGGCTCCTCTGGTTTTTGAAAAGGCCTACTATTGTAGAAAAGGCTATTGAGGAAAACTAAAGGCAAGAAAAAACAAAACAGAAATCCAGAGATACGTGGCACATGCTTGAGGTGAGATGCTGTTAGCATGAGTCAACACTGTTCATTATAGATGCAGCTGAACTATAGTGAGCTTTACTGGGTACAAAAATGTCTGCTATAGTTACCTGATCAGAAGATACAGCCAACATCATAATGGTGGTGGTAAAGCTCTTTAAAGTCAGCGACAAGGCAAAGATGCCTCTCATTGTTACTATTCAATACTATTTGAGGATGTGATGCTATAAGTTAAGAAAAAAGTAAAAAATTTGAAAGAGAGACAAAACTATCTTTATTTGTAGGTGATAAATCTGTCTACAAAATAATCTAAAAAATGGACAGACAAGTCATTGGAACTCAATGCAAGATTAGCCGATAAAAATTAATAGATTTCTATACACTAGCAATAATTTTTAAAATGTAACAAAACCATATAACATTAACATTAGCAATAAAACCTCTGTGATCTCTAGGAATAAAGTTCAATAAAATATAAGCAGAACTCATGGAGACAATTATAAAATGTTATTGAAGAGCATGACATCAGTTCAGTTCAGTTCAGTCGCTCAGTTGTGTCCGACTCTTGGCGATCCCATGAATCGCAGCACACCAGGCCTCACTGTCCATTACCAACTCCCGGAGTTTACTCAAACTCATGTCCATCGAGTCGGTGATGCCATCCAGCCATCTCATATTCTGTCTCCCCCTTCTTCTCCTGCCTTCAATCCCTCCCAGCATCAGGGTCTTTTCCAATGAGTCAACTCTTCGCATGAGGTGGCCAAAGTATTGGAGTTTCAGCTTCAGCATCAGTCCTTCCAATGAACACTCAGGACTGATCTCCTTTAGGATGGACTGGTTGGATCTCCTTGCAGTCCAAGGGACTCTCAAGAGTCTTCTCCAACACCACAGTTCAAAAGCGTCAATTCTTTGGCACTCAACTTTCTTAACAGTCCAACTCTCACATCCATACATGACCACTGGGAAGACCATAGCCTTGACTAGGTGGACCTTTGTTGGCAAAGTAATGTCTCTGCTTTTTAATATGCTATCTAGGTTGGTCATAACTTTCCTTCCAAGGAGTAAGTGTCTTTTAATTTCTTGGCTGAAGTCACCATCTGCAGTGATTTTGGAGCCCCCCAAAATAAAGTCTGACACTGTTTCCACTGTTTCCCCATCTATTTCCCATGAAGTGATGGGACCAGATGCCATGTTCTTAGTTTTCTGAATGTTGAGCTTTAAACCAACTTTTTCACTCACCTCTTTCACTTTCATCAAGAGGATTGTTAGTTCCTCTTCACTTTCTGCCATAAGGGTGGTATCATCTGCATATCATCTGCATATCTGAGGCTATTGATATTTCTCCCTGCAATCTTGATTCCAGGTTGTGCTTCTTCCAGCCCAGCATTTCTCATGATGTACTCTGCATATAACTTAGATAAGCAGGGTGACAATATACAGCCTTGATGTACTCCTTTTCCTATTTGCAACCAGTCCAACAGTTCCATGTCCAGTTCTAACTGTTGCCTCCTGACCTGCATATAGGTTTCTCAAGAGGCAGGTGGTCTGGTATTCCCATCTCTTTCAGAATTTTCCATAGTTTATTGTGATCCACACAGTCAAAGGCTTTGGCACAGTCAAAAAAGCAGAAATAGATGTTTTTCTGGATAGGACCTGACTAAATACAAGATAGATCAAAGATAGATGCTTATGTATAGAAGGACTCAAGATCATGAAGATTAAATTACATGTAACTTAATTCATAAAGTTGATGCACTTCCAATAAAAACCTCAGTATGAATGTTTTAAGGGTCTTGAAAACTGCTTTGAAAACTTATATGGAAGAGTTAAGACCCATGAATAGTGACAATAATTTGGGGGAGGGAAATGGATAAAAAGAAGCAAAAGGAAGAGGAGTAGCCTGAGTAGTTAGTAAGACACCTACACAGCAGGTCATTTTAGAGTACTTAAGTCAGTTTTGTATTGATGTAAGGATTGACAAATAGATTAATACAACAAAATAGAGAGCCCACAGGAAGATCAATGTTTATATAGGCTCCTGGTGTATGATAGAGCAGGTATCACAAATCAGTGGCAAAAAAAGAAGGTGGTCAATAATAGTGTTGGGATAACAAGATATACATATTCTAAAAATATATTTTTATTATAAAAATATAATAGATCAAAGATATTTATTATAAAAAATAGATATACAAATTTCTTCCTTGCATCATAAATGATTAAATACCCAAATGGGAAAAACAAATATTAAAATTGTAAAGAGTAAATGTAAGATATATTTACAGCATAAGAAGAGTTTTCATTTTTTTTAAGAAGAGACCAAAAGGAATCTTGGTAGAATTGGTAGGATTCTTGGTCGAATTAGACTACTTTGAAACTTTAAAGATCTGTTTTAAAAAAAAAAAAAGGGTAGTATATATAAATATAAGAGACAAGTAAGTGACTGTTTGGAAGAATATTTATGACATATGACTGCCAAATAACTCAAATGAATCATTTAAAAAAGGATTATAAAGGATTTTTCAAAAGAAAAATAAGCAAAGATGATTTTAAAAAAAACCTCTAAAGGAAGAAACTTGAATTGCCAAGGAAAAGATGCTCAACCTTGTGAGTAATCAAGGAAATGCAAAATAAAATGCATTTTCATTTCTTGTCCGTTAGATTGGCAAAATTTAAGATAATCTGACAACCTCCTGATGTGATTCACTGAGAACACAGCATCACTTATATAGTATTCCTGCCAAATATACATAACCTGATCTAATCTTGTGTAAACCATCAGGCAAATCCAAATTTAGGAACAGGAAACAAAATAACTGGCCTGTATTCTTCAAATATATCAGTGTCATGAAAAAGAAAGACTATCCAAGAAGCTGTTCTAGATTAAAGGAGACTAGAGAGAAACAACAATTAAAGGCAACGACTAGAGTGATTTTTATTAAAAAAAATTACTAAAAAGAACTTAATTGGGGACTTCCTTGGTGGTTCAGTGGTTAAGAATTCACCTGGTCTGGGAAGATTCCACATGCCACAGAGCAACTAAGCTCATGGGTCACAACTGCTGAGTCTGTCTGCCTAGAGCCTGTGCTTGGCACAAAGAGTAGGTCCCACTTGCCACAACTAGAGAAAGCCCACGTGAAACAGTGAAGACCCAGCGAAGCCTAAAATAAATAAATAATAAGTTTGGATGTTAAGAGATTATGCTTTAAAAAAGGACTTAATTCTTTTTTTAATTTATTTGTTTTTAGTTGGAGGATAACTGCTTTACAGTATTGTGTAACATCAACATGAATTAGCTACAGGTTTACCCATGTCCCCTCCCATTTGAACATCTATCCCACCTCCCTCCCCGTCCCACCCCTCTAGGTTGTTTCCAAGCTCCAATAAAAGCTAAAATAAGTAAATACAAAGTTCTATTATTTATCTATTTCTTAATTAGGACTTCATTCTTCATTGGGAAAATTGGTGAAATGGTATACTCTTTTTCGATGTTAAATCTACTGAATTTGATCATTGTGCCACAGTTATATAAGACAATGTCTTTGTTCTTAGGAGTTTCATGTGGGAGTACTTGGGACTAACAGGTCATACTTTCTGCAACTTATTTTTAAATGGCTCAGGAAAAACATTATGGAAATAAAAATTGTAAGGGCTTATGAAGGGAAGAAGAGGAGGGAGGAAAGAAGAGAGATAGAGAAAGAAAGTAAATGTAACAAAGTATTAATAATTGTTGAATCTAGGTGAAGCTTATACAGAAGGTCACTGTGACATTCTATCAACTTTTCTACTGGTTTGAAATTTTTTTCAAAATAAAATGTTTGAACCATCTGTTCATATCAAGTACTAGTAAGGTACTCAACATTCAAAAAAATCAACTAAATTAAAAAACTCAACTAAAAACTCAAAAAGCTCATGCTAAAACTCAACATTCAAAGAACTGAAATCATGGCATCTGGTCCCATCAATTCTTGGCAAATAGATGGGGAAACAATGGAAACAGTGACAGACTTTATCTTCTTGTTCTCCAAAATCACTGCAGATGGTGACTGCAGCCATGAAATTAAAAGATGCTTGCCTTGGAAAAGCTATGACTAATGTAAGATAGCATATTAAAAAGCAGAGACATTATTTTGCCGACAAAGGTCCGTCTAGTCAAAGCTATGGGTTTTCCAATAGTCATGTATGGATGTGAGTGCTGAAGAATTGATGCTTTTGAACTGCTGTGTTGGAGAAGACTCTTGAGAGTCCCTTGGACTGCAAGGAGATCAAATGAGTCAATCCTAGAGGAAATCAGTCCTGAATGTTCATTGGAAGGACTGATGCTGAAGCTGAAGCTCCAATACTTTGGCCACCTGATGGGAAGAACTGATTCATTAGAAAAGACCCTGATGCTGGGAGAGACCGAAGGCAGGAGGAGAAGGGGATGACAGAGGATGAGTTGGTTGGATGGCATCACTGACTCGATGGACATGAGTTTGAGAAGCTCCAGGAGTTGGTGATGGACAGGGAAGCCTGGTGTGCTGCAGTCCATGGGGTCGCAAAGAGTTGGACACAACTGAGCAACTGAACTGACTAGTAATGTTGTAGGAAAATGGAAAATTTCATACTCCGTTAGAAAGGATGCAAATTAGTACAGTTCTTTGGAGAACAACATCATCATAATAATAGTATATTAAATGGTAGATACATAATAATATAATATGATAATAACATGTTAGTAATATAACATGTTTATATATGTTAAAATATAAAATGTTTATATCCTGTGCCCCAGCAATTCAAATGGAATGTGGGGTGAAAATAATAGAACTTTGTATTTACTTATTTTGTCTTTTAAGAAAAAAATTTACATTTCAGAGTGGATATTGTATACCGGTATGATAGTGCATTTAAATAATTTATAAATGAATATAGAAATACTGTGGATAGGCAGTTAAATGTTTTCTTGGTAGGGCAGCCTGATGAACAAAGTAGGAGACCACTGCTCTTAAGAAATTCAAATATATCTATCCTCATGCATGTATATATATATATATATATATATATACACATGCATATATTGAATCTATACATACACACATATATGAATATTAACTGCACATTGTTTGGTAATGGCAAAAATGGCAAAATGGAAACATCCTGAATGTTCCTCAGAAAGAGAAAAGAGAAGTTGTGTTCTAGCCATAAGATGGGATACTATATATCAGTTAAAATGAATGAAACAGAGCTATAAGTATCTACATGGGCAGGTTTAGAAAATGTTGAGTGAAAAAAGGACGTTGCAAAACAATAAAGACACAATGCTATTATGTATAGATATTTAATCTGTCCTAAAGACAGAAGCACTGCCTAGACAATAAGCTCTTGGTGCTTGCCTCCGGGAGGGATGAAGAAGACAAGCACTAGAAATGAGATTATAGAGCTTAAACTTAACTTGTAGAATTTTATTTCTTTGTTTTTTCTCCTCCAAACGTAGATCAAGAGATCTGAAGAAAGCATTACTAAATGTTAATTTTGGTTAGTCCTGGCTATCAGATAGGTGGATGTTTACTTTATTACTCTTGGTCCATTCTTGTATCTTTTGCTTTGTCCAAGAGCAAAACATGAAGTTTTTCATTTCTCTGATGAATTCCAAGTTCCAGGAAGCACCTGTAAAGTCAGATCTGTGTCTATAACTCTGCATATTTCTCCACTTCTGAACACACCAAAGCAACTTTAAATCAGAGCTTCTAAAAAAATACTTATCAACAGAAAAATAATTTTTCTAATTTTCATAATGCTGTGCCGTGCTCAGTCACTCAATCTGTATCCAGCTCTTTGTAGCCCACCAGACTCCTCTGCCCATAAAATTTTCCAGGCAAGAATACTGGAGTGAGTTGCCGTTTCCTACTCCAAGGGATCTTCCCCACCCGGGGATCAAACTCGCGTCTCTTGCATCTCCTATATTGGCAGGTGGGTTCTTTACCCCTAGTGCCACCTGGGAAGCCCTATTTTCATAACAGGTGTTCCTAATCTTACAGAAATATCACTCTAGTAAGGAGCATGTAGAAACCCAAGTGATGCCTTGTGGAACCCAAATATTCTGAAGTCTTAAGTAATGCTGGCTATTATCTTGATCTATGCAAAGATAAAACTGGAAATTCAAAGCTTATAAAGCAATTTAATAATACAAAAGTTGTGTATTGCTGGATAACCTATGTTAAAGTTCATTGTCCCTTCTATATAAAATTACCAGCTTCTTGCTCATGTCTCCCTCAGTTCAGTATTTCAAGTTATGCTCATATAATAAAAGAATTTTAATTACTCAGAGACAAATTAATTTATATTTCTCTAACATTTGGCTTCCTAATGGCATTTTTGTTTTCACCTTGTACTGACTCCACTTCCACTAGAAAGAGAGTGAAACTTAAAAGATTGGTCTATTTTACTATGTGTTGGGATAATTAATTACATTTTAGTGAGGGAAAAGAGACACCATTGCTTTAAAGGAATCTTGAGGAATACTCCCAAAATTTAACTGTAGGAACCTCCTGTGGCCCTCACTTGCATTAATAATTAGGAGATGGCTCCCATATTATTACTGCCAATAAATCTATAGGATATATGTTTCCTGGGTCTATTCAATAATACACTTATTTTAAGCGGTGATTTGGGCAGTTCCTCAAAGCTGGGAAGTGAGGAGAATAAAACATTAAGAATTTCTATCTGAATAACTTTCGAAGCTTTTTGTCTTAGCATATGTGTACAGGATTTGTAGTGTGGTCTCTTTTCTCATTCTTTATATTGGATATTTGTTTTGTCCTTTTTTTGAAGTCTCACTAGAGGCTTTTAAATTTTATTAGTCTTTAAACTTTTTGTTTTCTTTTGTTGATTCTCTATCACATATGTTTCTATCTCATTAATTTCTGTTCTTTACGATTTCATTTTTTCTATTGTTGGGTACTTATTTTTTAATCTTTTTATAACCTCTCTAGAGATAGAATGCTTGCTGGTTAATTTTCAGTCTTATTTTCTACTGTATGACTTTAAGGCTGTAAATTTCCTTCTAAGGATTTTTTTAAAGCTAAATTGTACAAAATTTGATTATAAATTTTGATATTGTTCAATTCAAAATATTTTCTAGTTCTGTTATGATTTCTTTCCTCTTTAACCATGAGTTATTAGAATATGTGCTAAATTTCCAAATACATGAGAATTTTCTGGTTACCTTTCATTATTCCTTTCTAGATTATGTGTATTAGGGTCAATAATATACTCTTTCTGGCCTTTATGATTTCATTCATTTGAGCTTTGATGAGATTTGCTTCATGGGTCAGTTTATAGTTAATTTCTGTAGATGCTTTGTGTGTGCTTGAAAATAAAGTATGTTCTGAAGTCTTGCGTAGAATGTTCTATATTTGTTCATTAAGTACAGTTTCTTGCTTATTCTTTCCTGGTATTATATCCTTAAGTTTTGTCTGTTTGCTCTATAAATTACTAAATGAAGTATGTATAGAAAGTTCCCACTATGATTATGGACTTGCCTGTTTCTCTCTGGCTTTGAGCACTTTTACTTTATTTATTTTGAGACCATGTTATCTTCTCTGCTTAAAATGTAGGGAAAAATAAAGAAGAAAAATAGGTTACAAAGGTAATTCCTCTCCTTTTAATAAATAAAAAATACTGCTACAAACATTGCTGGACAAGTAATTCACACTGTAAGACATTTTCAATGATGACATTTGTTCTGGGTTGTAATGTGTCACTCAAAAGAGGTAATGTTGGAGTCTTAACCGCCAGGACCTCAGAATATGACTTTATTTGGAAATAGGGTCTTTACACAGTTAAAGTTCAAATGAAGTCATTAGAGTGGGTCCTAATCCAATATGGCTGATGGCTCTATAAAAAGGGGGAGATGAACACAGAGTTAGACAAATATGGGGAGAAGCTGGCCTTCTACAAGCCAGGGAGAGAGGCCTGTAACAGATTTCCTTCCACATGCCTCAGAAGAACCAACCTTGCTGTCACTTTGATCTCGACTTTGAACCTCTGGAACTGTGAGACAGTAAATCTCTGTTGTTTAAGCCACCCGATTTGTGGGATTTTCTTATAGTAGCCCTGGCACACCAATAGGATGTTTATAACATTACAACACAATTTTGTTGTTTAAAAAGAAAAGTATGTTTTTTTAGCAGAGTGGAAAAAAAAATAAAACCCTTTCTGCCCTTGATAATGTAAAATGAGGAGCCAAGAGTTGAGAAAAGCTGATTTGCTATTTTATAGAATATCCTTTTATATTTTAATATTAAAGTTAAAACTGTTTATCTAGTATCAGGAGACATTTTTGTTTAATAAATTTGGTGGGTCAGTTTTACTGAGTGAAGGAAAACAGTCCCCATGTTCTCAGAATTACATTTTATGATTTCCTGATTAAGGATGAGAAAGACAATTTCCAAGTTTCCTTCAGAGAGGAATGGTGCAATAAGCATAATTAGCTCTAAGAAGCTTAATAATAAATCACTAAATCTCATGAGCATAGTAAACATAACCAGGGAATTATGTTCATATAAACTCAGTGGAATAACCACAAATTCAACTTCAAAGAAGCATGAATTACAAATATACTACACATACATTAAACTTTTCTGGAAGTCAAATTTCAAAGAAGCTAATTTTCTTAGCATAGCTCTTGGGCCATGCCATTTTTGAGGTCATTTCTTGTTGGAAAAAGAGGGGTATGTCAATGTATAGCCTAAGCTGTTCTAAGACAATGTCAACAAGAATAACAGCGTCCTCCTCAAATCCTTCATAAAAGCTTGCTAAAGAGAAAATATTCAGCTTCAATAAGCACCAGATATGAATATGGATCAAGTGATAACTTCTTTAAGACTACCAATAGAATTTCACAATCACATACAGAGGCTGTCTTATTAGTAACATGCTGGTCCCTCAAATTCCCTAAAGTATTGGATTGGCCTTAAAACTCAACATTCAGTAAACTAAGATCATGGCATCTGGTCCCATCATTTCTTGGCAAATAGATGGGGAAACAGTGGAAACAGTGACAGGCTTTATTTTTGGGGGCTCCAAAATTACTGCAGATGGTGATTGCAGCCATGAAATTAAAAGATGCTTGTTCCTTGGAAGAAAAGTTGTGACCAACCTAGATAGCATATTAAAAAGCAGAGACATTATTTTGCCAACAAAGGTCCATCTAATCAAAACTATGGCTTTTCTAGTAGTCATGTATGGATGTGAGAGTTGGACTATAAAGAAAGCTGAGCACCGAAGAATTGATGCTTTTGAACTGTGGTATTGGACAAGACTCTTGAGAGTCCCTTGGACTTCAAGGAGATCCAACCAGTCCATCCTAGAGGAAATCAGTCTTGAATATTCTTTAGAAGGACTGATGCTGAAGCTGAAACTCCAATACTTTGTCCACCTGATGCGAGGAACTGACTCATTTGAAAAGACCCTGATGCTGGGAGGGATTGAAGGCAGAAGGAGAAGGGGGAGACAGAATATGAGATGGCTGGATGGCATCATTGACTCAATGGACATGAGTTTGAGTAAACTCTGGGAGTTAGTGATGAACAGGGAATCCTGGTATGCTGCAGTCCATAGGGTCACAAAGAGTCAGACAGGACTGAGTGACTGAACTGAACTGAACTGAATTGGGTTGGCCAAAAGTTTGTTTGGGTATTTCAATAAGATGTTAAATGAACTTTTGTTTTTTGACCTTTTTTTAAAGGTTTTTAAAAAATGTTATTATTGGAGTGTAATATTGCTTTACAATGCTGTATTAGTTTATGCTATACAACAAAGTGAATCAGCTGTATGTATAAATACACACACACACACACACACACATATATATGTATATATATATTATATATATGACATTTGGTCCCATTATTTCATGGCAAATAGATGGGGAAACAGTGGAAACAGTGACAGGCTTTGTTTTTGGGGGTTTCAAAATCACTGCAGATGGTGATTGCATCTGCAATATATATATATCCACTTCTACCTGATTCCACCCTCCACCATCATGCCACCCCTATAGGTCATCACTGAGCACTGAGCTGAGATCTCTGTGCTATACACTGAACAGATTCTTTGGCCACCACATCATATCCTGTTCTGATATTGTGAACATTCTGAGGCTCTTGCTCTTATGTTTGGGCAAATGCCTACAATATGCGTTTGATAGATTGTCAACTGATGAATTATATGAGACGAACAGTTTGATATAGCTCCATCTTTATTAGAGCTCATAAACCCAGAACAAGCTTACTGACAGTAAGAAATATACCTATCAATTGTAAGCCCTTGACTATGACATCCAATCTGATATGATATATATGTAGACAATTTTGGCTGGATCAATGAAAGTCTGATTTAAAGTCCTTGGGTTTAAGTATCACCGAGTCAAAATTTTGATAAAGGGCCACTGTATGCTGGAAACTCATACAGGTGCTCAACTAGCCTCTTCCTTGACACTTTGAGTGACTCAAATGGTACAAATCTCTCCTATTCACTAGGTATTCCATCCTACCGTCTAACTGCTCTAGTTATTAGAAATGCTTTCCCTAGAGTAGCCTCAAATTGGCCTGTAGTTAAACCTATTCACAAAGCTTAATTTTGCCATAGGGAGATATAAAAAGGAGTTTATCTTAGAAATGACAGCTCTTCAGATATCTAGAGAACAATCATGTCTCCACCAAGTCTATTTCTATTTACAAAATAAACACATTTCTGTATTTCTGTAAACACAGAGGATACAGTTAATTTTCAGTAATGGGGCTTGTGATTAGTGGGGGCTGGGGAGAATGATTTAATGATAGAACTGCTTCTTTAAAGGAATTTTTGACTCTGCCTTCAAGCTTGTAGTAAGCTCCCTGCTAATTTGTGTTTGAGCTAAGTTTCTCATTCAGGGAGTCCAAGGAATACCTCAACAGGAAGCCAGGAAGTTTTTGGAGAGAAAGAAATAGTGATCTGGGATAAAGGAAACTTCAGAGGACATACCTAAAGAAAGATAATAGATGATTTTATAGATTCTTCATGTTGTCTGTTATCTCTTTCCTCATTCTTCTATTTCTGGTCTTGTAAATTATAGGCAAGAAAGATCATTATGAAAATGTTATTAAGACTAAAATGCAGTGAGATACCTCAATTTAGCAACAAATTCCTTTACTTTATGATAAACAGGACTTATATATTGTCCAGCAAATCTATTCTTCCCAAACCTGGTTCCTTTGAAGACTCCTTGGAAAAAAGGATGCATATTAGCTTCCATTAATTTGCAGTTTCTGAAAAATATGATTTTAATCCTTTAAATCTGGGTGCCTAAAATTTGAAAGACAAACATCTTGAGAAAGATATCTGGAATGGTACTTAACAGTGAATTTAATAAATAAAAATCATCTTTCATTGTTCTGACTTCTAGTAATAGCTACCTCTCCCTGTGTGAATGCAATAAGAAACAATCTCTCGAACCTGCAGATTTTAGGTCTGAGCATTCTACATCCATATTGTAGAATAATATATATTGAAGTGAAAGTTGCCCAGTCGTGTCTGACTCTTTGCAACCCAACCCCATGGGCTGTATGTAGCCCACCAGGCTCCTTTGTCCATGGAGTTCTCCAGGCAAGAATACTGGAGTGGGTTGCCATTTCCTTCTCCAGGGGATCTTCCTGACCTATGGATTGAACCCAGGTCTCTTACATTGTAGGTGGATTCTTAACTGTCTGAGCCACCAGAGAAGTCCAATAATATAAAACAGACTTCTATAATATTTTTTTGTGTGTATGATATGGGTACAAGTTATCTTAGAGGCCAAAGAGAGATGATAGCAGGGAATCAGTAGAAGTAAATTAAGGCCACATTCCAAATGTCGTAAAAACAAATCCATGCTTGTCCCTGTTCTTGCCTTGCCTTTTTCATGCTGGTCCAGCTTCTCTACTGATGCTGTTACTGTTCATTCCTCCAGTCTGTCTCCTGTGTACAGCCACAAACATGTAGTATAAATCTTTCCTGTTTTTTTTTCTCTCTTGTTAGCAGTTATCCTACTTTTTACTAGGGCTTCTTTGGTGGCTCAGATGGTAAAGAATCTGCCTGAAATGCAGGAGACCTGGGTTCAATCCCTGGGTCAAGAAGATCCCCTGAAGAAGGGAATGGCTACCCACTCCAGTATTCTTACCTGGAGAATCCCATGAACTGGGTAGCCTAGTGGGCTACAGTCCAAGGGGTCAGAAAGAGTCAGACATGACTGAGCGACTGACACTTTCATTTTCACTCACTTTTACTAACCAGTCTCAGCCCTAGCCATTCTAAGCCAATATAATTATGTTGTGATTAGCATCAGCCCCTCTAATGCCTCTTGTAGAATATGGGATTGCCAAAGCTTTAATTATGTAGAAATGATTATATTGCACAATGTGATAGGGACATTCCTGATGGATGGTTATTACAGAAACAAAATTATTATTCAAAATGCAAAGGTAGAAAAAGAAAAATAATGGCCCAGAAAAAATATATATTGATCACCAGATGCTAAAAGTTCTTTTTGAGAAACAAATTTCTGGTAAAGTGTATCATTCATCAGGTCTAGAGACATGACATATTAGTGTGAATTCTATGAATATATTTAAATCTCTCTATAAACATACAAAGCTCAGAATAAAAATACATGCAGCATTGAGAAGCTCATATAAACAGCAAATATATGGATTGAAATAAACAGTGAAAACTTTGTGGGTTGATAGTCATGTTCTATATCTTACATAGGAGTGTCTGTTTAGCAAAAAAAACGTATTAAATGATATATGTAAGATTTGTACATTACACATACATTTTATCTCAGAAGAAAAAATTCATAAGCAGATACTGAAATTTAGTTAAAGATGTACAAGTTGAAGTGTTTAGGGGTGAAGTGTACTGATGCCTGACACTTACAGTACTTTAGGAAATAAGACAGAGAAGGCAATGGAAACCCATTCCAGTGTTCTTGCCTGGAGAATCCCAGGGTCGCTGGAGCCTGGTGGGCTGCCGTCTATGGGGTCGCGCAGAGTCGGACGCAACTAAAGGGACTTAGCAGCAGCAGTAGCAGGAAATAAGATGGATTGTGAGATGGATACACAGATATGTGAATAAACAAGTCCTGTAAAATGTTAAAATAAATAGTATGCATGAGTTTAAGTTAAATGGGATTTGTGTAACTGGACACCATGTGCATGGTATTCTAAGCTGCCAGCTAGAACTGGATACTTCTATTCAATTCCCACGTGATATTTATTTCTAGGCCTTGTTTTGGTTATTTTGAAGTTGTAAATTGTCATCCATAATATTAAAGTTAGAAAAACAACTCTTAAATACAAAAAACGATGAATAAAATATGACCAGTAATCTTTCCATCAGTCTGGGCTATGTGGAAACAAAGAATTCAAAATCCCAGGGGCTCACAACAGAAGTTAGTTCTCATATCTACACTGGGGTCAGGTTTGAGTTGGTTACATGCCTTTCTCATTCTAAAACCCAGGATAAAAAGCAGCCCCTATATAAAACATAATAGTTTCATGTCAGAAGGAAAAAGAGCTGGTGGTTATGGACCACAGAACTTCTCAGAACTTCTCCTAAAGTTCTCCTAAGGTTCTGTTCAGAGGTGAGACTGTCAGTTCCAGTCACATTCCAATGATCAAAGCAAGTAACATGGCCATGACTCTGCCATCAGCAGAGACATGTCATCCTCTCATAGGCGGGGGCCTATGGAAGAGACAGTGAATATTTAGAGTGAAAATGCCATCTATTACAAACTAATAGTGTTTTGAATTTCATCATAAATATATTTATTATGTTTCAGTTCTTCAGTATTTTTATATTAATACTAAGATAATTAGTATTAATAGGTAGTCAGCAAATGTTTGCTGAAGAATGAGTTTTTTTCATATTATATCTTCTCAAATTTAAAAAGTAATCACAAATTATTCAACGGGATCCAGGAAAAGAGTGTAGATAAGTAAAATGCAGCAAGGCCTGAAGTGGACTATGGGGAATACGTGCCCTTGTACTGGTGTGGTACATTTCCCATAAGTGATGAACCAATGTTCCTACATTATGATGAATGAACAGCCCCAAGGTCCTGAACCTCAAAACCAAACAAATCAAAGTTAGAGAGGTCAAGGCCCATGCAGTAAATAAACTTGATGCTCTAAAAATCATTAGGCTTGTAGTCTAAGAAGAATCTAAGTCTCCTACAGTGGGGGAAAACAAAGAGTATAAGTCAAGATTTGGTCAATGAAAAGTGTAACTCTTCTGTGAAAAACAAGAAATAAGTATTTTAGGCTTTGTAGGCCTACCTCTGTCACAGTTCCTCAACTCCGCTATGGTAACACAGAAGTTGCCACAGACAATACATAAACAAATGGACATGGCTATCTTTCAATAAAACTTTATGTAGAAACACAGTGAGTAGCCTGGATTTAGCTCCTGGGCCATAGTTTTCTGATCCCTTTTCTAGACCATGGCTTCTAAATTTGAGTGCTTCCTGGGATGACGGGTTGATCCTAGAGTACAAACCACAACAGAAATTCATAGAGGTGACCTCAGGTCTCCTCTGTACCTCTCTGCCTGTGTAATGTCAAGCATACAGTAAGTGCTTAGAAAATATGGGATCAAGGTCAACTGTGAATGCAATATATGAAAGGGTCACGGAACCTGGTAAGACCTGTCCACCAAGATTTCTTGACAAATAGCTCAGAGGGAATCAGACAGTGACAACCAAAATATAGTTATGATGACTGGCTTTGATTTGTCTTCACTTTTCTCAGTTGCTATGCTTTAGATATTATGCTAGGTATTTTTTCACAAGTTCATACAGGATTCTCATGACAACATTGCAAGGAAGGTAACTTTTTCACACTTAATTAGATATTTATTTATTGAATGAAAGAAAGAGAGAAAGATATTTTAAATTCTAGAGTGGCTTTACAATTTTTGAATTTTCACATGTGTGGTTTCATATGATCTCCTAATGGTCCTTTCCCCTTACCCAAATAATGCTCCTTCCCTCTTCCCTCTCCCAACTGGTAACCATTAGATTGTTCTCTTCATCCGTGAGTCTGCTTCTTTTTTGTTTTATTCACTAGTTTGTTGTATTTTTTAGATTCCCCATGTAAGTGATATCATACACTATTTGTCTTTTTCTGTCTTACTTGTTTCAGTTAGCATGCTGCTGCTGCTGCTGAGTCGCTTCAGTCTGTCCGACTCTGTTCGACCCCATAGAGGGCAGCCCACCAGGCTCCCCCGTCCCTGGGATTCTCCAGGCAAGAACACTGGAGTGGGTTGCCATTGCCTTCTCCAAGACATGAAAGTGAAAAGTGAGAGTGAAGTTGCTCAGTCGTGTCCGACTCTCAGTGACCCCATGGACTGCAGCCCACCAGGCTCCTCTGTCCATGGAATTTTCCAGGCAAGAGTACTGGAGTAGGTTGCCATTGCCTTCTCCTCAGATAGCAGAATGCCCTCCAAATCCATTCATGTCACTACAAATGGTATTTTGTTCTTTTTATGGCTAAGTAGTATTCCATTGTATATCCGTACTACATCTTCTTTATTCATCTGTTGATGGACACTCAGGTTACTTCCGTACCTTTGCAATGGTAAATAATGCTGCTATGAACATTGGGGTGAGTTTATCCTTTCAGATTAGTGTTTGTTTCTTTCAGATGTATATGCAGGAATGGAATTGCTGGGTCATATGGTAGTTCTCGGAGAAGGCAATGGCAATCCACTCTAGTACTCTTGCCTGGAAAATCCCATGGGCAGAGGAGCCTGGTAGGCTACAGTCCATGAAGTCACGAAGAGTCAGACACAACTGAGCGACTTCACTTTCACTTTTCACTTTCATGCATTGGAGAAGGAAATGGCAACCCACTCCAGTGTTCTTGCCTGGAGAATCCCAGGGATGGCGGAGCCTGGTGGGCTGCCGTCTGTGGGGTCACACAGAGTCGGACACAACTGAAGCGACTTGGCAGCAGCAGCAGCATGGTAGTTCTATTTTTAGTTTTTTGAGAAAACTCTATACTGTTTTCCACAGTGACTACACCAATTTACATTCCCACCAATGGTGTAGGAGGGTTTCACAAGGAATGTACTTTTATTTTCACCTAAAGAATGAACATCCTGAGTCTTACTGGTTGAAGTATGTCTCCTCCAAATATGTTGAAGTTTTAGCCCTCAGTACCTCAGATATGTGACCATATATTTGGAAATAGGGTCACTGAAGTTATAATTACTTAACAGTCTTTGTAGCTATAATTATTTAAGGTGAGTTTATACTGGAGTAGCAGAGTATGAAATGGCAACCCACTCCAGTATTCTGGCCTAGAAAATTCCATGAACAGGAGAGACTGGTGGGTTGCAGTTCATGGGATCACACAGAGTCAGACACAACTGAACTACTGAGCACGCATGCATATTGGAGCATACTGGAGTCCATGGAATTCTCCAGGCCAGAATACTGGAGTGTGTAGCCCTTCCCTTCTCCAGGGATCTTCCCATCCTAGGGACTGAACCCAGGTCTCCCACATGGGAGGTGAATTCTTAACCAGCTGAGGATTCTTTACTGGAGTAGAGTGGATTCCTAATCAAGTGACTGTAGGCCTTGAAAGAAGACAGTCATGTGAAGACCCAGAAACACAGCAAGAATGACTTACAAAGAGAGAGGATTGGAGTGATGTTATCTACAAGCCAAGAAACACCTGAGGCTTCTAACACCAGAAATTAGAAGAAGACATGAAACAGATCCTCCCCTGGTCTTCAAGGGTGCATCACCTCACTTACAACTTGATTGTTACAGTCTCCTCGCAGTTACCGCCTCCAGGATTATGAAACAATAAGTTTCTGTTGTTTTAAGCCATCCAGTTTTGGGTGCTTTGTTATGGCAGCCTAGGAAACTAATACACTGAGACTCAAGGAATTTGTCACTTGTCTAAGATCACCCAGCTAGTGTGAAACAAAGTCAATATTAAAACTCATGGTTGTCTGGCTCCCAGATACATGCTCTTTTGATTACACTGAGGTGAATCCATCTTTATTTTACTTTTCTGTGATGAAATGATGTAAAATCAAATACTGACTCATACTAGAAAAGTGATTCCCTCTCTCCTATTCTCACTCTACAGTATTCCCTATGAACAATATTTTCCCTCCTTTCTTTCTTTCTCTACCAATATTATCTTTAAAAGTAGTATTTCTTATACTATCTTTTATAGTTACAAGCTAAAGCACTGTACAAGTTCTACCTTTCATCCTATTCTGGCCTCATGCTGTCCCTATTTTTACTGTTTTTTTTTTTTTTTTTTAAGTGAACCATCTTTATCTACACATGGCATGTTTCTTTTAAAAACGTTTCCAGCACTGACCTTAAAGGAGATCTCTTAAATTTAATCAATAAATGTCTCCAGGAGCTATTTCCTGGAGGCTTCTCATTGCGGGGGCTTCTCTTGTTGTGGAGCACAGGCCTGAGGGCACGTGGCCTGGGTAGCTGTGTCTCCCGGTTCTAGAGCACAGACTCAGTAGCTGTGATGCATGGGCTTAGATGCTCTGTGGCATGTGGGGTCTTCCCAGATCAGAGATTGAACCCATGTCTCCTACACTGGCAGGCGGATTCTTTACCACTGGACAACCAGGGAAACCCATCCTATTTTCTGAAGGAGAAACTCAAGTTCAGAGAAGGTTAAAAAAATTACTTAAGATCAAAGCTAGCAGTGGGAAGACACAGGGTCTCAACGCCCAGGGACTGGTGTGGCTAGAGCTGTAGGATGAGGCATTGACAGAAGCTCCAGAAGTGAATCTCTGAAGATCTGTACATGGTTACAAGATCCAAGTCCTGTAAGTGTTAGATGTGACAGAGAGAATAGAGAGGTAAGGATTTTTTCTTTAAGTAGGATGGAAAGACAAGTATTAGTGACATGATTGTGGGTAAGAGTTGGAGGCCATAGCCTGGGTACCAAGCATTGTACAGTTTCAAATGTGTGGACACTGTATCTTGACCTAAGTTTACATAGTAAAACGTAGTGGTAATAACTTTTAAGAAAAAAGATCAAAGCTAGCATGTGGTAGAGCCAATATTTCCCCCCAGGTCCATCTGACTCCAAAGACTATGCCTTGCATCTTCAGTTTACCCTCATCGCATTTTCCATATTCATGTGTATCACTAAATCCTTGCCTCTCATTTTCAAAATTGGCCAGATGTATTATTGTGAAGTATGCAGAAATCCTGTCAAGGATCCTTTTATCTTTTGATCATTTGGCAAGCTTTAACAAGACCTTGTGCAATGTTTCTCTTTTCCTACATTCTTTAAAACTGTGATGTCCCTTCTCCTACATGAGACCTAGGCCTCCATTTGGGCTCTTGATCATGCTCTTTTCAGTCTCTTCAGGGATATTCCACTGTCTCAGATCTCTAGCTTTCATCATTCCCTCCTCCTTTGCTGTATCCTCTCTTCTCACTAACATTCTCCCTTTTAAAACATCTATCCCTTATCCTCCTACCTACCCCTCAAGTCACCACCCGAAGGCCATCTTTCCATCTTTTTATTCCCAGCCATGGACAGGAAAGTGTAGTTTACAGTTGTCCACTCCATTTCCTGAAAACACTGCAGTCAGACTTTGCCCCCACCTTCCACTGAAACTGCTCTAAGATTACAAAAGCCTCTTCAATATCAGAGCCAATGCATACTATGAGGTCATTATCCTCCTCCGTTTCTCTGCTGCTTGGACAGTTTTTGTCATACCATCAGGCTAAAAACTCTCCCCTCCCTTGGTTTCTGAAATATTGCATTCATTTACACTCCTTTCTCCCCCCCTTATTCTGTCTTCTAACATGGCCCACTGCTTGCCTCTCATTTCATGCTGTCCTGAGAATTCTTCCTCTCTGAAAGTTTCAACCAACGCTCTAATGCAGAACTATGCGCCAGAACTCTACAGCTGAGCCTGTCCTCATCTGACCTCCTCTTCAATATTTTCAAAGGACTTATTTTCTCTTAAGATGAGCTTGGAAGAAAAAGTAGAAATTTGCTGTCAGGCTCACAAAGTAGAGAGAGAGTATTCCAGGGAGGCAGCTGCAAAACGATATGCAGAAATAAGGAAGGGAAACATTCGTACAGATTGAGAGGACCATCATCAGCTCGGTCACGATGCAGTATGCAGGGAACAGCTGGGGGCAGGGTGGGGAGGAGAGAAGAGAGGAGACCAGGCGGGTAGGCAGAGGTCAAACAAAGGGAAGGATCTTATATGCCACGCACATTGTTTCAGATTTTGCCCATGTGGATGGTGAACTGTTGTGTTTGGAGCAGAAGAGTTCCATGATTGGCTCTAAATTCTAAAACGCTGATTTTGTTAGGAGAGTGGAAACATGATGAAACTAGAGTCAGGAGACCAAAGAAGCTGTGCTAATAATCCGATGAGAGATGACAATGGAGTGAACAAGGGCCATAGGAATCTTTTGGAAGAGTAGAGACAATGGTCTTTTCTAACGTGAAAATCAAGAGAATTTAGTGATTAATCAATTAAAAGGGTACCTAGAAAGTAGACTATAGGAAGTGAGGTTTCTAGTTTAGATGAGAAAATATTTATCATGATGGATTATAGGAAGTAAAGTAGATTTATTGGACAGCACTCATGTACCAAACAGATTTATATTTTCCCCATGCTAGGCACTGTGCGAAGCTCTAGAATGATTTCCATTTTGAATATTTTTGAGATACTTTGAAACATTCAGGTTTGAAGTGTCTGGGAAACAGAGGGAAAGACATCTAAAACTCAGGAGGCAGATCTCCAATGTGTTGCTATTATTAACAGTGTTGTGACATAGGTTCTTGTGGGTAGGTTTTTGTCCTGATGCCTAATTAGCTTTCCCAATAGGTCAATGGGTAAAGAATCCACCTGCAATGCAGGAAACACAGGAGATGCAGGTTCAATCCCTGGGTTAGAAAGATCCCCTGGAGAAGGAAATGTCAACCCACTCCAGTATTCTTGCCTGAAAAATCCCATGGACAGAGCAGCCTGGTGAGCTACAGTCCAAAGGGTCACAAAGAGTCAGACATGACTGAGCAACTGAGCTTGCATGCCTAATTAGCTTTACAGTATGAAAGATATTAGTGAAATGAGAATTAGTTGAAATGTACCATAATCCTATGCCATGTTATTCATATTACTTAAGAATACCCTGTCAATTTGCTTTCTTGTATGTTTAACATAATTTCCCAAGAAACAACACATGCAATTGCATAGTTGAGCCATGTAGGACTGATTTCTGTGAAACTGATACAGAATCGAAGGTTAAAACATCCTCTTCTTAAGTGTTTTTATCACTCTCAAAGAAATTGCTGTCTTCATCCTACTTTAGTGATGTCTTTTGACTTTACAAGAATGTTTTATATATGATGACTACATTTATATTGATGACAATCTTATGAATAAGTATAATCCTTTTGGGAAATGGGAAAAATTTAGGAAGAGCTTAAATACATGCATATCTCTTGACCCAGTAATTCAACATTTGGAAAATTATAAGGCAATAGTCCAAGCAATAGAAAAAAGCTATATACATTTGTCACAGCTTTATTTATAATTTTTAAAGAAAAAGAAGCAACCGTGGTGTCCTTGGGAGTAAATTAGTGTTTATTTACATGTGACCATTAAAATTATGCTTAGAAACATGATAGACATTCAAAATGCATATAATAGAATGGTAAGAGGAAAAAAAATCAGGAGAAAAATTTTAAATAAACTATAATTATAATTATGTAAAAAATACCCAGAAAAAATAATGGGAGTAAATTTGCCAAAATACTAACAATAGTTACATTTGAATGAGGAAATTAGGGATTATTATTTCTATTTTCCAATTTATCTGTGTATCAGAGATTGATCATTTTTGCTTTCCTAGTAACCACTTGCCCTTTCTCTGGTTACATGCGCCCTGAATCTTCTTAGGGAATCACTTGTTTCTTCTATGAGTTCATGTGGTTTCAGTGAGGTTGACACAACCTCCACAGGAATATAGCCCAAGTCAAGATCATCAGAGGCAAATAGATTAAATTCTAGAAGGGTTTTTTTTTTTTCTTAAAACCTTTTGAAAAAGATGTAGGTTCCTTCCATTGTGAATTGCTAAGAGGATAGGATGTAAGTCTGGAGATGTGGACAGCTATTTTGTCACCAGGGAGTTGAAGAGATCCAGGGAAGGGGGTTCAGATTGCCACCACCCGACATGGGCTCCCCAGTTGGAGCAAGAGGTAAATAACCCATTTGCCAATGCAGGAGACTTAATAGACACGGGTTTGATACCTGGGTCAGTAAGATCCCCTGGAGGAGGACACAGCAACGCACTCCAGTATTCTTGCCTGGAGAATCCCATGGACACTGAGGAGCCTGGCTGGCTATAGTCCATAGGTTGCAAAGAGTTGGACATGACTGATGAGACTTAGCATGCACATAGCACAGAGAGGCAGAAGAAAAAGCCACTAAGAAATGTTTCAACTAATGACTTTGAACCCAACTTGACTAATAGTACCTTCTCTCTTGGGCAAGGGTAAAGAGCAAAAAAAAAGTGGTAGAAGAGAGACTAGGAGGGTAGACAATCAGCCAGAAGTTGCCTTTTCCCTAATCACATGCGCTGTTGAGCATTTGTAATATGGCTAGGACATCTAAGAAACTGAATTTTTAAATTTATTTAATTTTAATTAATTTAAATTTTAAAGCTATAGTACTTTTCCATGAGATACAGTTTTATTGTTTTGATAGGATCATATTTCACTTTAAACACTGTGTTGTCTCATATATTGTTATTGTATTAGAGTGTATCAAGCATGTGCATCATTTAATATACATAAGCACATCACTGATTTAGTTGGTGCTGAACTGTTGATTCAGTTTGAATGATTTTTGTTTATATAGCAGTATAACAGTATAACATTATAATGCATTTATTTTAATATTTTATGCACCTTGAGTTCTGGCAGTATATATGTAAATTATAATTGTTAACTAAATAGAAATACATATTATTTTCATTATAATGTGACAAAATTATTTTTACAAGTTAAAAATTAAGCATGGCCAGATTTTTAAGTTAAAAATGAAGGCAAAATAGTAATGTAGAGGCAAATGGAAATGTAGAAGCTAAGACTGCATCCAGGACAGTAAGAAAAAATGCTGAAAGAAGGTGTGTTGCAAATTTTACAGTGAATTGCAATTTGCTGAACAAATTTTTTAAAAAATGTTTGTTATGTAAAAAAATTAAGATAATAAAATGGATATTTTCATCAAGCACATAATAAATTTGATCAACAATCAAAAGAGACTCAATGAACTTACTTGCTTAAAATCAAAATTAAATGACCTATGAAAATGTTTTTAATGGTTTTTAATAGGACTTAAGCTTGTAGTGTTGGTCAGCTATAAAACAACTTGGCTTTCTGCATTCCACCCCCCCCCCCACACACACCTAGGTAGAGAGATGGTAGGTAAAAGAAGTTATTATTTGCTATGGAAATTTTGTGAGAAAATTATTAATAAAAGAATAAAAAGTATTTTAAGAAAAGTAAAATATCTATAGTTAAGTCATGAACTATTTTCCATAAAATACAAAACCTTTTAACAATATCAAAGATGAATTGACTCAAAGTTGGGAAAATTGCCAGAGAGAAACAATTAATTGCTCTGTTCCTCTGTGTGATATATATTGAAAATATTTTTAGTTAGTTTTCAGAAGAAAACTATGAAAAGTATCATGATAAAGTTAATGTTTTTCAATGTATATGAGCAAATGCTTATGATTTATTACTAATTTATGGAATGTTGAAAGAAATAGAAGACAATAAAGGTAATGATTTTTATGTTCTTTGCATATTTGTTGAGTAGCAGAAGAATTTTATAAAAATTTACTGTACCATTGGGATTCTCAGGTGGCGCAGTGGTAAAGAAGCTGCCTGCCGATTCAGGATATGCAAGAGACTTGGTTTCAATGCTTGGGTCAGGAAGACCCAAGATCCAAGACTCTGGAATAGGCAATGGCAACCCACTCCAGTATTCCTGGAAATTTCCATGGACAGAGGAGCCTGATGGGGTCGAAAAAAGTCAGACAAAACTGAGCAATGAGTGTATGCGCACATGTGCACGCACGCACGCACACACACACACACACACACACACACACACACACAGCCATTACCTCCAATTTTTCTGGAAACCAAAGGAGTGCTTGACAAATATTCAACAATCAAAGGTAAACATGGCAGTGCATTACTTACAATTTCTCACTATTATACTTCTCATAGAAACATCTAAATCTGAAGCTCTAAGGAAAAGAAAAACACATATAAGTCCTAGATAGTCAGGTATTGAGGTTGAAATTTAAACTTTTCATAGCACAAATGAATAATAATGACTTACAGTTTCTCTAATATGAGCCAAAAGTCACAAATTTTAGTCATGATTGGCAGTATTATATGTGAGCTACAAAAATTACTGGGAAAACTTAAATAATGGTTTGTTAATATTTATACATTTATGCTGCTTTTCAATTTATTTAAAATTTCTTTGAATCTGAAACTAATAATACAAGAATTATTGAGTTTTCTTAACTTGGACAAACATAGTTTTGAACCTGAAATACATTTGTTTCAAAGTCAAAGCAATTCTTCACAAAAGGAAGAAAAAGTTTTTAAAATATGAATGAAGGTTTGAAAGGGATATGACATTTTGATACTTGATTCAGTTATTAGAAAACTTTAAAATATGTTCCAAACATTTTGGGTGTATAAATGTAGTTTCTCAACCATAAATTTTATGAAGTCTAATTATAAACCAAGGATTTGTGATGAAAATTTAGTGTGTGCATTGAGATGTGCTGTAAATGTAAAATATACATCAGATTTCAAAGATTTCATTTGATAAGAAGAATGAAAGATATTTCAGTATTTTAAAATATTAATTATGTGTTGACATGGTTATTTGAAATATATCGCATAATACATTGCTAAATAAAATATTATTAAAGTTAATTTATACATGTTTATTTTACTTATTTAATGTGACTGCTAGAAAGTTTAAAGTTACATAAGTGGATTGCGTTAAATTTCTGTTGGGCAGTGCTGGGCTGGAATGTCAGGTATATGGATGTCTGTTTCTCCCGTGGACTGATAGTTCTTTGAGGATGGATACTGCAGCTTGATGATCACTTGCTTGCTATACATTATCTTCATGTAATGCTGTACTTTCATATAGTGGATAATCAAATAAATGTTTGCTAAATTTAATTTCATTTGAAACAAGACACTGCATTTTGTTATGAGAAACTATTCTCATCTTATGAATTTTTAGAACATTACTAGCAATGACTATTAAATTTAGGTTTTATTTTTTCAACCAGAGGGATCTAGCATATTTCACATTTTTCTCTCTTTCCTTATGTGCCAGTTCTTTGAAGCATTTTTATTTGCTTCTGAATTCACCCCAGTGCCAATTACTTGAGGATACCAGATAATTTTGCTCTTTCTATACTCATTACTTCTGTCATCACCAAGATAGACTTGCAAAGCTAAAATATCAAGAAAAAACCCTGAGGGAAAAGAGAGGAAAGAAAGTGGGAAGAGAAGAGAGATCTTAAAAACAGAAATGGGGGAGATCTTTGAAAAAAATCTAGTTTATGAAGCAAGAAATGGGATTGAGAGTCTAGTTATAAATCCCAAGTAAGTACCTTGAGGAGAAGGACCTTGACAGAACAAAGCAAATACAAAGAGCCAAGTGTCAGACGTTGTTCCAATCAGTGAACAAGAAATTGAAATTTGCAGGCTAAGATGTGGAATGACTGTGTGTGCTGGTTGCTCAGTCGTGTCCAACTCTTTGTGACCCCATGGACTGTTGTCTGCCAGGCTTCTCTGTCCATGGAATTTTCTAGGCAAGAATACTAGAGTGGGTTGCCATTCCCTTCTCCAAGGATCTCCCTCACTCAGAGATCAAACCTGAATCTTCCTCACTCAGGGATCAAACCTGAATCTGCATTGCAGCAGATTCTTCACCATCTGAGCCACCAGGGTGGATGTGGAATGATTAGTTCAAATCAATAGTCCAAAGCAGCAGTTATATGTACTTCTGAAGACCTGGATCTGGAAGGCAACCAGAAAAATGTCTTTGTTTGTCTTGAGTGATTTTGACATATGACCATCTTTATGACCTGTTAAGTTCTTTTGATTCTGTTCAATGGAAGAAGGTGTTCCAGAGATGCCCCGCACCATCATGGTACTCAAGGAAGAACAGGGAATGGAAAAGAATTCCCAGTGATACATTCCTTCCCCTAACTGGTCCCACATTTTCGACAGAAAATGAAGAAGTAGGATGGGTTTCGGTGGCTCTTTCAAGATTGGAGGAACGTGTGAAGCATGCTCAGCTGCAGGGTGGGGCAATGAACGCCAACGCTTAGAAGGCCATGAGTCAAACGCCATTGGAGAGACCACTGTATGCAAAGAGGCTCCTGAACGCCTGTGGAATATCTCCTTGCCCGGCGTGTGCAGTGCTGTGCTAAGTCGCTCCAGTTGAGTCCCACTCTTTACAACTCCATGGACTGTAGCCCGCCAGGCTCCTCTGTCCATGGGATTTCCCAGTCGAGAAAACTGCAGTGGGTTGCTATTTCCATCCTCATATGTCTTGCCTTGTGATGAGATGTTGAATTCTATTCTCTGGACCTTCGAGTCAGCTGTGCCCTTACCCTATGTATGTAAGCACCTTTTTTATAAGGATAAGCTAGTGATTCCAGCCTGAATTCAAGGAAATTGCCCGAGAATTCTCAGCCTTTGCTTTTCCTGACCTTCTGGCACTCTAATCCTGCTCCAGCTCCCACCTTAGTGGCCTGACCTTCTCTCTGGAGACCTGTCTGTTACACATCCTACCAGATAATTGGGTCCTAGCTTGATTCTTTGGATTTCCTCTAGTTCATTCCTTTGGCTCCCAAGGCACTGGCGACACCAGGCTCAGTCCTAAGGAATCTAATCTGGCCACAGCCATTCAGCGGACTGCACTAGTCGTCAGGAGCTAGGGTGTGAAGGCCAACATTTTGTCTAAACATTGTGAGGGACTCTGCATGCTCCTCCAGCAAAATTAATTTACCCATTGGCATGTTCCACTTTCAGTTTATGGGAAATGGAATGTATGGGAAAACAGAGTATTCCAGAAGCAACTGCCCACATCATTGGCTCAATTACCAGAAGTGATGAAGGAATGTGATCACTGCCTACAAGCCTTATGGACTTCTACTCAGCCTGTCACTTTCTCTCGGGTGTTCTAAGTAAGCATGCTACTCTGCGGGAAGTGTTTTTTGTCTGGGCAAGACAACACTCACCGCAAGACCAGAAAGAAATTATAGATGTATACAGCAGAGCTACAGACTTCATGACAAGAGCCTTTGTCCCCACCACAACACACATTGACTTTGTGAGGTGTGGCTGTTGCCCTTCACAGTGCTATCACATGAACTTCCAGAAAGTTCACTTGACCCTCAGCTTTCCCCTGGGTGGCGGGGGTGGGGTGGATGGGGGAAGGCATCTTCATTGTAAGAGTTAGTGGGACCATATATAAGTGACCAAGCCTCCCTGTGCCATAGTGTCTTCTTCAGTAATATGGAGACAATAACAGTGTCTACTTGAGAATTAAATGAGTGAATGTGTATAAAGAACTCAGAAGGCAGCTGGCGCATAATAACCACTCAGTCTAGGTTAGCTGCTGCTGCTGCTCTGCTCCTTGAGGAATAAACAGTAAAGGCCTTTCACCTGTTAACACTTCTCAAGAGGATGATGGTGGACAGCCAGTTTCTGCTCCTGTATCCCCAAGTAGTTTCCTCCAGTGGTCTTAGAGCATGGTACATTTGGATTTTCTATTGCTGGCTTTTCTTTTTTTAAAAACATTTATCTATTTTTGGCTGTGCTTGTCTTCATTGCTGCATATGGGCTTTCTCTATTTGTGGTGAACATGGGTTACTCTTCGTTGCTGTGCGGGCTTCTCATTGCAGGGGCTCCTCTTGTTGTGGAGCACAGGCTCTAGGCCTGCAGGCTTCAGTAGGTATAGCACATGGGCTCAGTAGTTTTGGCCCCCCAGCCTCTGGAACACAGGCTCAGTAGTTGTGGTACATGGGCTTATTTGCCCTGTGGCATATGGCATCTTCCCAGACCTGGGATTGAACCTGCATCCCCTGCATTGGAAGGTGGTTTCTTAATCACTGGACCACCAGCAAAGCCCTATTGGTGACTTTTCTGTAAAGAAAGACACTGGTGTTTGATGAAGTGATGTGTAAAGAGACCCCAAAGTAAACTTCTCCCCTCACCCCAGAAGGAAAGTGAATGTTTGTCTCCTTATCAGTGGAGAAAGCCGCATGTTTCTAGGGAAAGGAAGCCTGTCACATGTATAAAATCTTCTGAATGGCTTGTAATGCCATCTTGTGGAAGAAAGGACCCTGCTAGTCAGGTTTTAGACCTCATTCTAAAACCTGGAAATTATATTTTACCTTGGAAAAAATCACTGATGTATCTATACCTTTTTTTTTTATCACTTTAAAATTGGGCATTAAAATGCATGAGCTTCAGAGTCCCTTCCAGGTCTAACATTCTAAAATTATGTAATTTGTGAATCACCATGGTTTAGAAAAAACATAAGGAAATAGATCTCTACTTTATGGGGACACACACTCATAATTCCTGAACACTTTATTAAATATTGGATGGAAAAAACCTAACAGGCCTTTTGGCTATTTCAAGGCCCCATTAACAAAGCTTCCTGAGACATTTTGATAACTGACTCTTGTTACAGCTCTAAGTTCAAGAGTGTTTTCACACCAAACTGTGCTAACCTTGGAGAGAGGGTGGCTGAGGGAAAATTTGTCTATGTCCACATGTCAGTACAAAACCCTACAGCTACATTGTACATTGTCTAAGACTGAAGAGATGCACCTGACTCAGATGAAGATCTTCTCAGCACATTTCCTGCTTGGCCATTAGAAACAACACAAACGCCTATCAACAGGAAAACAGATAAAAAATAATGGAATATTCATGACTGAGTTCTATAGAGAAATGACAAGGAATGAAATACTGCCACATGCAACAACAGGAATAAATATCACAAACATGAGAGTGATCAAAAGACATCACAAACACAAACCACATGAGTCCAATTATCAGTTCAGTTCAGTCGCTCAGTTGTGGCCGACTCTTTGTGACCCCATGGACTGCAGCATCCCAGGCCTCCCTGTCCATCACCAACTCCCGGAGCTTACTCAAACTCATGTCCATTGAGTCGGTGATGCCATCCAACATATCATCCTCTGTCGTCCCCTTCTCCTCCTGCCTTCAACCTTTCCCAGCCTCAGGGTCTTTTCCAATGAGTCAGTTCTTTGCATCAGGTGGCCAAAGTATTGAAATTTCAGCTTCAGCCTCAGTCCTTCCAATGAATATTCAGGACTAATTTCCTTTAGGATGAGTCCACTTATATAAAGTTTAAAAAAAGGAAAAAGCTAATACGTAATATTAGATATCATGATAGCAGCTACCTTTGCAGAAAAGGATGCAAATTATGAAGAGGCATTGTGGGTAGATAAAGTGGGGAGTTCCTGGAGGAAGAGAACCAAATGTAACATTTTAAATACAGTTTTTAAAGGCTACACTCCCTTTTCAGTTATTACAAATATTGGCTATAATCCCTGTGTTGTACAATACATTCTTGTAGCCTATCTTATACCCAAGAGTTTGTACCTCCCATCCCCCACCCCTATATTGCTCTTCCCCCCTTCGCCTCAGTGGTACCCACTAGTTTTCTATACCAGTGAGTCTACGTCTTGTTATAGTAACTAGTTTATTATATTTTTAAGATTCCACATGTAAGTGACATCATAGATTATTAATCTTTCTCTAGACATAACTTTCTTGACATAAGAGGAACCATTTTTGGCCTAAGCCAATTTGTGACCTCAAGCTGACCACAGTGCTTGCTCTTGACCAGGGCAGGGAAATGTATCAGTTGTAAAGGCTCCCAGCTCTGTTTCAAAGGTAAAGATTAGCCTGAAGCACATTCCTGAGCTATTTTGCAAGATTTAAACCCTCTCAACCACCAGATTAACCAGAACCAAGGAATGATGAGACTGACCTTTGCTGACCCTCGTGACTTCAATCAAGCAGAGCCAAGACTCTTATCAACCTTTGTCCAATTCTATGCTAAATTCTTCTTGGCTCAAGCCCCTTCATGAATATGCATATACCACACCCAAGTCCCTTCTATACATGTACCCTGAGCTAAAACTTCCCCAATTTTGCTATTTGAAAAGATACTACTTCAGAAAATTTCCTCAGTGTTCTGCTAACTTGCTGAGAGTAATAAGTCCTTCTTTCTTCTTCAATTACAGTTTCCTCAGGGTATATGCCCCATAGTGGAGTTGCTGGGTCATATGGTAGTTTTATTCCTAGTTTTTAAGGCATCTCCATACTGTTCTCCATAGTGGTTGTTATCAATTTGTTTTCCCACCAACAGTGCAAGAAGGTGCCCTTTTTGCCACACCCTCTCCAGCATTTATTGTTTGTAGACTTTTTGATGATGGCCACTCTGCCTGGTGTGAGATGCTACCTCAATGTAGTTCTGATTTGCAGTTCTCAGTTGTGAGGCTGCCAGGGTTAATACCATGACAGGCAGCCTGGACCTAAGTTTTAGCTTCCCCCGAAATGGTAAGATTCTCTACCCCCATCAGGTAACCTGGAGCCAGCCAATCAATATGCGCCCAGTAAGAAACAAAGGGAGAGCTGAAAAGCCCGCGAACGCCCAGGTTTGAAAAAGCCCGTGAAAGTCTGTACCAATAGAATTGCTTTGCAAACATGTAACCAATCCGCTTAAGCCAGCTACTAATTGCTTATGCATATCTTATAAATTTGCTAACAGCTTGGGCTCAGGGCTTTTTCTGACCCTGCACCACTGTGATGGGTGGGGCAGAAGGCCCTGGCTCGAGTCAGTAATAAACTTCCCTTTTTTGTGAGTTGCATTGTCTTGGAAGCCTTCTCTCTTCCCGCTCAGGGATTCGTACATCGGGCATAACAATAGTGAGCCATGTTGAGCATCTTATCATGTATTTATTAGCCATCTGTATGTCTTCTTTGAAGAAATGTCTGTTTCAGTCTTCTGCTACTTTCTGTATGACTCAGGGAGCTCAAACTGGTGATCTCTGGAAAACCTAGATGGGTGGAATGGGGTGACAGGTGCCAGGGAGGTTCAAGAAGGAGGGGGCAAATTTTTACCTATGACTGATTCATGTTGATGTATGGCAGAAACCAACACAAAATTGTAAATCAATCATCCCTCAATCAAAAATAAGTAAATTAAAAAAAAAGTCCTTCCTTCTCCTGCTCTCTGGCTCGGTTATATCTTGGCTAGACACCCACCAAGAGGCAAGCCCAGTTTTCAGGTAACAGCTTGAGAGAGGCTACCTGGATATTTATAATACTCTATTATAAATTATTTTGATCCAGGAGGTATTTACACGGGTGTGTATGCTTCATGAAAATCCATCAAGTTGTACAGTTAAAATACATGGCTTGATAACATCAAGGAACATTTTTAAAATTCAAGTTTTAGCCACAACAAATGATAAGATACACTGAAGGAATGGAATTCTCACAATTTCCATAATTTACTGAAATTTGATTTGCATAGAATTTCCATACATTTTGAGACTAACGTTATGGATAAGATTTTGGCAAAATTGGGAGAGGCAAGGGATTTCCCTGGCTGTCCAGTGGTTAAGATTCCACTTTCTAATATAGTGGGTGCAGGGTCGATCCCTGGTTGGGGAACTAAGGCCCTACGTGCTGCAGAGTGTGGCCAAAAAGTAAAAAAAAAAAAAAAAAAATTGGGACAGGCTAGTATAAGTAGACAGAGGGACACAAGAACAGCAAAAAGGTAGACAAATGCAGATGATGTTCAGTGACTAGTGAGAAGGGCGATATCATGGGAAAGGCGAATGGGAAGGGAATTGGGGACCATACTGTGGAAGATTTTGAATACAAGACAGGGTTTGTCCTTAATCTCATAGGCCATAGACAGCCAATAAGAGTTTTGAACCAGGAAAATTCTTTCCCCTAATTCTTTCTACTTTAGTGGAGTGAGGTAGAGAGAAGGTGGGCTTTCCTGGTGGCTCAGTGGTAAAGAATCCACCTGCAGGAGACATGGGTTCAATTCCTGGGCCAGGAAGATCCCCTGGAGAGGGAAATGGCAACCCACTCCAGTATTCTTGCCGGGGAATTTCTGTGGACAGAGGAACCTGGCTGGCTACAGTTCATGGAGTTGCAGATTGGACATGACTTAGTGACTAAACAACAACAACCATAGGGAAGGTATCTGAATGTATTCAGAAATATTTTGTCCTAGGCTCGCACAGACATACAATGTCCTTATGCATAGAATAAATATGTCCCCCACGACAATCCAAAGGAAAGTGATACCTAGAAAGGCTAAGTTGTCTAAGGAAAACAGAAGAGGCCTTCTGCCAGTACTAGAATTTTGCTTCCTTTGAAAGGTGACCCGAGGTAACAGAGCCTAGAGGGATATAACAGGGGGTTTATTCATTGAGGGTTGGGGGTGGTGAGGAGGGAGAAGAAGCAAGGAAAACTTCAGTAACCTTCAGAGGCCACCTTCCGCAGAGGCCACCTTCCAGGGCAAGTTTGGCTGATGAAGTTTCCATGGTGAAGGAGGTAGCCACTCCTGTCAAAACCTCATCCTCCTCTGGGTCAGAGAACCTGGTTTGATAATTTCACCCCAGCTGTGGAATCAGAGCCATTCATCCTGTGTCAGCTCAGGGCACTGGCTCTAGAAAAATGCTTTTTATTTTAGCAGGTCATTATTAATGATTCTTCTCTCTTGTCTTGGAAATGTTCTCCTGCTTCAGTGATATGCTGAGTGAATGAGTGTTTTGTGAAATTTTCCATCTCCTTTGTAGCTTTCAGATTTGGCTCATGTGAAAAAGAGTTGAAAGGGTGGAAAATTTCCTTTATCTATACAGAAAATCTGCATCACTGGTTGTCTCTATATAGGTGAATCTATGATGTGCCATTTTCTCCTTAATGTCCAATAGTAGCTTTGATGTCAGATGGTGGTTTTGGTTCAATTCCCAGACCTATCCCTTCCTAGTTTTGTGATTTGGGAAAAGTTAACAAACCTCCCACAGTTTCCATTTTCTTATCTATATTATTATATAGGATGCTAGTACCTGTTTTATGATGAGAAAATGGACATAAAGTACTTAACCCACAGTCAGAAGCCAAATAAATTATTAATTGCATATCTAGACTATTTTCTGGCTTTTCCACCACTTAATGCAGAAGTTCTTAGTAATTTTTAACACTTATTATCTTAAGGGGCTAGGAAATGTAGTATTTCAACTAATTTACTATGAGTTACTAAGTTGATATATATACACACACATATGCAAACAAAAGTAAAGTATGAGATCAAGAATATTTAGGGAATAAGAATCACAATTTTATTCAAGAGGCAGTATTACTGAAAGCATTAAAGCTTAGGATTTGAGTCCATTTGGCTCTCTCCAGAATCTCCACTTTCCTCTTCCAAAGATACGATTCTAAATGAGCTCTGTGTGCATTCATTCTACAAGTACATAAGCTGAGGCGTTTTCTTTTTATCTACAAATTTATTACCCTTGAAAACATGATGCCTCATTTTGTAATCATCAGAAAGTCACTTAAACTCTGAAGGTTCATTTTCCTTGAGAAAACGTATGGAGACAGTATTAAAACCTCCCTTTTGGAATTGTTGTGAAATTTAAATAAGACAGTCAATAAAAAAGAATTTAAGGTAAAGTGGCTCAGTGGTAAAGGATCCGTCTGCCAATGCAGGAGACATGGTTTCAATTCCCCAGTCAGGAAGATCCCCTGAAGAAGGAAATGGCAACCTACTCCAGTATTCTTGCTGGGAAATCCCACCGACAGACGAGCCTGGCAAGCTATAGTCCACGGGTCGCGAGGAGTCAGACTGGGCCAGGTGACTGAGGTCGCACGCAGGTATATACCCATTAGATGTTCATGTAATGGCTTCTCTTTTTCTCCTAGTGCCCCACCTGAATCCTGTTGACAAGCAGCATGCCCGCCCTCGGGCTGCTGGTCCTAATGACTGATAACAATTCACAGCTGCCCCTTCCCCTTGAAAATGGTCCTCAGCCAAACAGACGTCTCCTTGCCCAGGAGGCAACGACCACTACCACCCAGGGCAGAGCTCAGCCAATGGAAGCTGACTTGGTGGTACAAAAGTTTGCCTCCCACACCGCCTCACCCCATCCCTGCTTCAGCTTTTTGTGGTGTAACCTGTCTCTCCGTGGAGTGCACTGAAACTGGTCTTCAGCAAGTACCACCCTCCTATTTAAGTTTTCTACTCCCATCCCACTCTGCTTTTTACCACTCCTCTTACCCTGAGAGCACTTTCTCAATCACTTTTTCCAATCTTCATTTCGGCCTCCGCTACTCAGGAACCTGATGTGAAGAGCTGACTCATTGGAAAAGACCCTGATGCTGGGGAAGATTGAGGTCAGGAGGAGAAAGGGACGACAGAGGATGAGATGGTTGGATGGCATCACCGACTCAATGGACATGGGTTTGGGTGGACTCCGGGAGTTGGTGATGGACACGGAGGCCTGGCGTGCTGCGGTTCATGGGGTCGCAAAGAGTCGGACATGACTAATTGACTGAACTGACCGAACTCAGGAACCCCACTTAAGAACACTGGCTTCAGAGGTGAACTTTAGAAACGCCCTGTGAGGCTGGGATTCTGGAGCTGGCTTGCTTGCCCTACAGATGGCCGTGAGGTGAGTAGTGAATTGATAATTCCTACTATGCTGCACAGTGTGACTGCTAAGATTTCCATGTGGAATGAGCTGGAGTGGAATTCAGGTGAAAGGCGATGTGCTAATTGGTGCAGTGAGTTAGCATTTGAGACTTGTTTGTGGGAAATTAATGGCTATAAGGTCTCTACAATTGGATGAGTAGCTGAAGGGAGAAAATTACAGACTAGGACTTATTGGTCAAAATTTTATATCAAAATATGAGAGTCACTTCCAGAAAATTACTAGAGCTAATCAATGAATATAGTAAAGTTGCAGGATATAAAATTAACACACAGAAATCCCTTGCATTCCTATATACTAACAATGAAAAAACAGAAAGAGAAATTAAGGAAACAATACCATTCACCATTGCAACAAAAAGAATAAAATACTTAGGAGTATATCTACCTAAAGAAACAAAAGACCTATACACAGAAAACTATAAAACATTGATGAAAGAAATCAAAGAGGACACAAACAGATGGAGAAACATACCGTGTTCATGGATTGGAAGAATCAATATTGTCAAAATGGCTATTCTACCCAAAGCAATCTATAGAGTCAATGTAATCCCTATCAAGCTACCAATGGTATTTTTCACAGAACTAGAACAAATAATTTCACAATTTGTATGGAAATACAAAAAACCTCGAATAGCCAAAGTAATCTTGAGAAAGAAGAATGGAACTGGAGGAATCAACCTGCCTGACTTCAGACTCTACTACAAAGCCACAGTCATCAAGACAGTATGGTACTGGCACAAAGACAGAAATATAGATCAATGGAACAGAATAGAAAGCCCAGAGATAAATCCACGAACCTATGGACACCTTATCTTTGACAAAGGAGGCAAGGATATACAATGGAAAAAAGACAATCTCTTTAACAAGTGGTGCTGGGAAAACTGGTCAACCACTTGTAAAAGAATGAAAGTAGAACACTTTCTAACACCATACACAAAAATAAACTCAAAATGGATTAAAGATCTAAATGTAAGACCAGAAACTATAAAACTCCTAGAGGAGAACATAGGCAAAACACTCTCTGACATAAATCACAGCAAGATCTTCTATGACCCACCTCCCAGAATATTGGAAATAAAAGCAAAAATAAACAAATGGGACCTAATGAAAATTAAAAGCTTTTGCACAACAAAGGAAACTATAAGTAAGGTGAAAAGACAGCCCTCAGATTGGGAGAAAATAATAGCAAATGAGGAAACAGACAAAGGATTAATCTCAAAAATATACAAGCAACTCCTGAAGCTCAATTCCAGAAAAATAAATGACCCAATCAAAAAATGGGCCAAAGAACTAAACAGACATTTCTCCAAAGAAGACATACAGATGGCTAACAAACACATGAAAAGATGCTCCACATCACTCATTATCAGAGAAATGCAAATCAAAACCACAATGAGGTACCATTACACGCCAGTCAGGATGGCTGCTATCCAAAAGTCTACAAGCAATAAATGCTGGAGAGGGTGTGGAGAAAAGGGAACCCCCTTACACTGTTGGTGGGAATGCAAACTAGTACAGCCACTATGGAAAACAGTGTGGAGATTTCTTAAAAAGCTGGAAATAGAACTGCCATATGACCCAGCAATACCACTTCTGGGCATACACACTGAGGAATCCAGATCTGAAAGAGACACGTGCACCCCAATGTTCATCGCAGCACTGTTTATAATAGCCAGGACATGGAAGCAACCTAGATGCCCATCAGCAGATGAATGGATAAGGAAGCTGTGGTACATATACACCATGGAATATTACTCAGCCGTTAAAAAGAATTCATTTGAATCAGTTCTAATGAGATGGATGAAACTGGAGTCCATTATACAGAGTGAAGTAAGCCAGAAAGATAAAGAACATTTCAGTATACTAACACATATATACGGAATTTAGAAAGATGGTAACGATGGCCCTATATGCAGGGCAGAAGAAGAGATGGCAGAAGTACAGAACAGACTTTTGAACTCTGTGGGAGAAGGTGAGGGTGGGATGTTTCGAAAGAACAGCATGTATATTATCTGTGGTGAAACAGATCACCAGCCCAGGAGGGAAGCATGAGTCAAGTGTTCGGGCCTGGTGGGCTGGGAAGACCCAGAGGAATCGGGTGGAGAGGGAGGTGGGATGGGAGACCGGGATGGGGAATTCGTGTAACTCTATGGCTGATTCATATCAATGTATGACAAAACCCACTGAAAAATTTTAAAAATTTTAAAAAAAATTAAAAAAAAAATATGAGAGTCAGAAAGCCTTACCTGCTGCAGTTGGGGTGGGGGTGGGGCAGAAACAGCTGGAGATCAGGACACAGGACGTAATTGCAATGGTGGGAGCTCTAAGAAGGCTGACTTCTCAGCCTCCACAAGCCATTTCAGTCAAAGTTGGGGCCTTAATGGGCAAAGAGTGCGGCTTTGAGATAAAGACATCTCTGTGTAGATGTACATTGAACTTTGCTTTCCGTGAACTCTGATTCTGAAGAAGCCGCCTATTTCTCTATTGAGGATAGGGCCTCCTACCCTCATCTTTCCTGAAAATTATAAGGAGATTTCAAATAAGGCCTTATGAAACAGTGCAGAGTCCTCTTCTAGATATGTTTCCATTTCTCCTCCTAGCCACCAGATTCATAACTAGCATCAGATCTAAGCACAGTTCAATCAGAAAGTGCTGGACCAGGCACAGGGAGTTTCTATTATATACTGAAGGAGCCTCGGGATCTAGAGGGAGTTTATTGGCTGAACCTGGGACAGAGTGTCTAAGAGAGGCCCCTGAGAGTGCTTGACCAAGGAAGAAGAGAGTATAAAGTTTAAGGGTAAGTTTGTGGATATGGGAGCCTTCCTTCAAAGTCATAATATAACACCCTAGCAAAGGCCTAGCGGATGATCCTGTGTTTGCTGGCATACCTCCCAGAAGGTGGGAAAAAACAATGACCTACACAGAATAAAGTAAAAATGCAAAATAGCTGTTGGAAATGGTGGAGGAAAGAATCAGGGAGCTCAGAGAAGTGAGTTTACTGAATCGGATGTGCTGTATAAGACCAGAAAATCCACCAGCTGACAAAATTTTCAGGAGGAACCCAAGGTCACTCCATTTAGCAAGACAAAACTGTACAAAGGTTCCCTTTTCTCCACATCCTCACCAACATATTTCTTGGTTTTTGGTTTTTTTTGATAGTAGACATTCTGACAGGTGTGGGGTGATGTGTCATTGTGGTTTTGATTGCTTTAATGATTTAAGATATTGAGCATCTTTTCATATATCTGTTGCTCACCTGTATATCTTCTTTGGCAAAATGTTTGGATCTTGTGACCATTTTTTACATTGGATTTTTTGCTTCTTTGCTATTGAGTTACATGAGTTCCTTGTGTGTTTCAGATATTAATCTCTTATCAGGTATGAGTTGTAAATATTTTCTCCCACTCTATAGATTGCCTTTTCATTTTCTTTTGCTCTGTAGAAGGTTTTTTAGTTTTAGTTTCACTTGTTTATTCTTACTTTCATTGCCAGACCCAAAAGATCATTACTAAGACCAAAATCAAGGAGCTTATCACCTCTATTTTCTACTGGTACTTTTATAGTTCTTACATTCAAGTCTTTAATTTATCTTGAGTTAATTTGGGGATATGGTATAAGATAGTGGGCCAGTTTCATTTTCATGCGTGTGACTGTCCAGATTTCCCAGCACCATTTACTGAAGAGACTCCCCTTTTCCCCATTGTATATATATTCCCGGCTTGTCATAAATTAATTGAACATATATGAATATGTTTATTATATGGGTGCTCTAGTCTGTTCCATTGATCTATGTGTCTGTTTTTATGCCAATATCATACCGTTTCAATTACTATCGATGTAATATAATTTGAAATCTGGGGCTGTGATGCTTCCAGTTGTGTTCCTCTTTCTCAAGATTGCTTTGATTATTCAGGGTCTTTTAGGATTGCTTGTTCTAGTTTTGTGAAAAATGCCATTGGGATTTTTGACAGAATATATTTGTAAGAATTTGTAGCACATGAAACATCAATGGGAAAAGAAAACATTCTGTGTAGTAGTGGTGCTGGGACCATCTAAGAATTTGTAGGAAACATCAGTTCTGTAAACTGGTAGAAGGCAGGGACTTCTGTTTATCTTGAACCTACAGTGTGTAGAACATAAGCACACATTAAATGAATATTAAATTTCTTTTACTATGGATTTATAACAAATTAATCATAGTAAAACAATAAGAAATTAAGTGGTTATCAACTTTCTGCAGAAATATGTGCTTATAAGCAATAGATCATCAAGGAAAGAATTAACAGATTTGTTTACATAAAGATTTTTAAATTTTCAGTATATTATTAAACTAAACACAAGTAACTGACAAAAGGTTAATAGAGAGAAGTCCTGTAAAGTAATAAGCAAAGCACTAAATAGATTAACAAAGTTTATGGACAGTTGACTTATTAAAATGAAATTATTAAAAATAAAATAAAATGAAATTATTATAAATAATTATACAGAAAAATACCTACAAGGCCATTTCCTCCTCCTAAGTTAGCAAAAAATTTTCAATAAAAATGTACAGTGCTAAAAAAAAAAATGTACAGTGCTGGTGAGTGTGTGGATAAACATATACATGCAGGTGTGCCTGGACGCATCATGTACTGGTGTAATTGTGGAAGTCAGTTTGTTTTAATTTTATTGTTTTGGCTGTTTGGCTGTGCTGGGTCTTCACTGCTGTGTGGACTATTCTCTAGTTGTGATGCTCAGGTTTCTCATTGCAGTGGCTTCTCTTGTTGCAGAGTACAGGCTCTAGGGCTCGTGGGCTTCAGTAGTCATAGCTCCCGGAATCTAGAGCGCAGGCTCAATAGTTGTAGCTCATAGACTAAGTTACTCCTCTGCATGTGGGATCTTCCTGGATCAGAGATCGATCCTGTGTCTCCAGCATTGACAGGCAGATTCTTTACCATTGAGCCCCTAGGGAAGCCTAGAAATTGATTTTTTTTTTTTTAATCTACCAACAATCATGAAAATATAAATAAGATTTGCTCTTGCCTTTACAATTTTGGAGATAATGCTAAAGAAATATCCATTCTAGGGAAATAATCCAAATTTAAGTTAAAATTTAGACAGATATCCATGACTATCTTATTTATAACAATAGAGGATTGGAAACATAAGGCTGATTGAAAATGTAAGTCTAAGTATAGTGGAAGGGTTAAGTAAAATATGGTATACCTGTTCCATAGGATATTTATAATCACTAAATGTAACAGCCATGAAAATAATGCAGTGCCATGGAAATACAATGTTAAGTGATAAACACAAAACACAAAAACTGTTGTTGAAAGGAGCAGACTCTGAGTTGCTTGCCAGTTATACTGCTCCCTCTTGTCAAACTAAGTGATGGCCTCGCATCTGAGGGGTTTTATTTTACCCACAGTTTGTTGGGCCTTATATTATAAGACTCCTGATCATAGTCTTTTAGCACAACCAAGATGCATGGCTGTGTCAGTGGGCTCTTTTAATCTGTAGAGTTGCAGGTTATAGTCTATGGGTAACTTCTGGTATTACTTCATAGAAAAGTTCCTTCCTTTCTTTTTTCTCTGCACTCTTGGTGGAGTTCCTAACAATTGGGTGGATTATAGATTTAACTTCTCTGTCTTTTACAAAATTATTTCCTGATTTCCTCCACTTTATCCTCCAAATTCTCTATGGAGATGTAAATTTTAGTTACCGTATTAATTTTCAAGAGCTGTTTCTTATGCTGGTAGTTCTCACTGCAGGGATATTAGACTCAACAAACATTCCACATGCTTCTATTTCCCAACCTCAGTTAGATTTGGACTAGTTCTGGCCAACGGTCTGTGAGCAGGAGTAACAAATGTCATTCCTGGGCTGAAGCCATTAAAATTAAAATCTGTGCCTCAGTCCATCAGTCTTTATTCCTGCTGTGATATCCTTGTAACTGCGTGCAAAGATGGTGACATCATGAAATAGTGGGAACCTGGATCTCAGAGTCCCAGATAAAAAAGAACAACTTTTAATTGATTTGGACTTGGCATAAATAAGAAATAAACTTTTGTTGTTCTAAGTGATTGAAAATTAAGTGTTTGTTACTATAGCAGAGCCTGTTATATTTTAACTAACAGCTCTTTTTCCATAGTACTCTGTCTTGTTTCATGAGTGCAATATTTTTCTCTCAGGATACTGTAATTATTCTTCTGTTCTTTGTATAATCTTTGTTTCTCCTCTTATTCATTTTTCCCATTTGTTGTCTGTCTTTAATGTTTGAGGCTTTCCTAAAAGTCTTAGGGCTTTTGAGTATTTCGTTTTAAAACAATGTACTAAAATCTGATGTGAAACCTTGTATGCATGCACAAGTCTTATAAGTCATGGGATTTCACCATGGCATTGGGTTGGCCAAAAAATTTGTTCAGATATTTTGTAAAATGTTGTAGAAAAACCCAAACAAACTTTTTGGCCAATGAAGTAGAGTCAAGGGTTGTTAGTTCTTCATTGGGGTACCCACGTATGCCAGTATGTGAATGTCTTTCACTGGGGTTATCTATTATAGTAGAAGAATCCTTCAATATCATGTCTGGGAAATTGGATGGCACATGTTCTTGACTATGTTCTGGGAGCAAGGCTGGGAAAGAAAATGAAAGGCTTTCTTGTTTTTAAAGTGCAGATTTTCACTAACTTTCCATTTTCAGTGCCTGGTGTTTTCACATCTGCAACCCTTTTATTCAGTTTCACCGGAGAATCAACTTCTGATCTTTTTCAGGGCCCTGTCATGCGGCTGTAATTTTAAAAGGGGGATCTGGGAGGATTCAGTTCTTTGTTATATAGATTCTAAACAAGCCCTTTATTTCCAGCCTTCCACTTCACTTTCATCTCTGGTACTGCCTCTTAGGCAAGTTCTCTTGGTCTCTGCAGGCACGTGAACGGGAGCTTACTCTTCTGTGTCTGTCTCCATCCAGTATTTTAAACTCAGTAGAAATGAGATCTTCCCAAACTGCTCAATCTTCTTATCTATGGTTTCCTTCTGTGGTCATTTGTTCCTTGTGCACTTACATATTTTTCTTCTTTCATTGTGCCTTTATTGCTTTTATGGACAAAGAAGAAATTCTCTTGAAGTAAGTAGTAAACCACCTCATTTGCCTGGAGATACATTGCTTTTGTAATGGAAAAATCTGAAAAAGAAAGAAAGAAAGAAAGAAAATGCCAGCACTGCTAATAACAAAAGTCTGTGGAAGTACACAGGAAGGTGACCGGCATACATGTTTTATTTGGCCTTTCTCTACTTTCTTCCATCTAACATCAGCAAAGGTTTCACAGAGTTGAATAGGTCCTTGTGCAGTTTTGGAATATTAAAGCTTAGAAATTCAATTTCACAAATATTTATTGATGAGAAAATCAGATCGTTGGAACTTCTTTTCCAGAATTGTTTTCTTGCAAGTTGACATGAATGAGGCAAGCAGGAATTAATATTTTAGCTTTTTACTGCTTTGTTCTTTGTTTACCTCTTCAAGCAAAACTGTAAACATAAAAAAAGAATGACGTTTTTGGAGAAGGGAATGGATGCAAATGTTATCATTTGAATGGACTATATTGTAACATATAACTTCAGACATATTTCCCAAATGATATTGATTTATTTTATTATACCTTAGTTCTATTAAAGTTCATAACTAAATTTCTATTAATGCTTCATAACATTATTTTTCTTTCCTATTATCCGACAGTGAGTCAGAAGCTGTTTGTTCCCTTGAACCATCCTCCATCCATTATAAGGTTATAGGGAACCATCCATTCCCTATAACCATCCAATATACTTCACTGGGGAAGTTTAAATAAAGTTGGTCCCTGTCATTATACATTTTGGGAATCCACTCTAAGAAAAAACCCAAAGTTAAAGGCATTAAGATATTCATGATGCTCTTATTCACAATAACAAGAAACGAGGGGGAAAAAACCTACCACCCACCCCTCAGACTCACAATTTACCCACCTAATCGGGCATTAACTGCTCACGGGGGAAGCTGACTGACTTTAGAGAGGTGTGTTAAAAAGCCCATCTTTTATAACAGGAAGAAGGCAGCGTATATGGGTGCAGATGATTGGAGGTGGTAAATGAGGTAGTGGGAGTTTGTGGAATTTTCTTTTGCTTCAATTTTGTGAGGAAAGTAAGAGGCACGATTGTCAGCTAAGAGTGGTCATGGGGGCAGAGGTGTTGGACTTGGAGGAGAAAGAAGTTGTGAACTAATCATCTCAGAGTGGGAAGGCAAACACTCTAGGGGAATCTGATGTGGCCACTGGATGGCATCAAGGACCCCCTTGAGGTTCGGGGCAAGAATTTAAAGCACATAGGTCAGCACTGTGTGTGTGTGTGTGTGTGTGTGATCAATCAAGGGTACATAAGTTAGCATAGTGTGTGTGTCATCAAGGGCTCCCTTGAGGTTCAGGACAGGAACTTAAAGCACATAAGTCAGCAGAGTATATGTGTTTCTAGTCACTTGGAGCTGCGTTGAGTTGGTAGGCTGACGTGGCTGGCAGAAATGCTCAAGTTTGGAGTTTAGCCAAGTGAATACAATGAATCAAGGAATATGGAAAATGATATGCACATAGAAGTTCTAAGGAATGACTATGGAATACAAGCTGACTAAGAAGGAAAGGGGGGCAGGGACAGTAAAAAGACAGAATCACTGAAATATAAATTCAGGTAAGGTCATAATTTTTTGGATCTGGGGTGCTAGGGGGAGATAGCTGAAGTTTAGGGGAAGAGGGCTCAAGGAGAGCCTACATGGGACTTGTATGCTAGAATAGTTGCGAAGGTTTGTTATGACAAAGTCTAGGATGTCACCATGGGGGTAGAGAAAGGGTGGAGGGCAAGACCATCAAGGTAGGCACATTTGTTGAGGTGAGTGGCTAGGATGCATGATGTTTCACTTTCTTGTATGTTGGCTCAAATGGTAAGCATCTGCCTACGATATGAGACCTGGGTCTGATCCCTGGGTCAGGAAGATCCCCTGGAGAAGGAAATGGCAACCCACTCCAGTATTCTTGCCTGGAAAATCCCATGGACAGAGGAGCCTGGTGGGCCACAGTCCATGGGGTCGCAAAGAGTCAGACACAACTTAACGACATCACTGTCACTTTTCAAAATCACCAAAAATTAAGACAGAAGTGAAGCAAATGTCAGTAAGTTATAGCTACAGTGAAGGGTAGTGAGTGGGCTAGTCTGATGACATATGACTCAATGCTGGGGTGTTTTGGGAGGAGAGAGAAAGAGCAGGGTCTGAAAGTGGCAAAGAAGAGCAAGGAGGACTTCATCCTCTTTCAAGCCCAGTCAGGGCTGTGGGAGGAAACACAGCCCCTACTCTTCTGGAGGCAGTAACCTCTGGGGAGAACCTCCTTAGAGCAAGAAAGTGAAAGGACTGTTCAGAGAAGAGATTGGGGACCTAGGGGATGTTTGCTAATGACAGATATGGATTCCAGAGAGCACAGCGGGTGGTTTGGGGAGCTTGGAAGGAATGGGGTATTGAACAGAATTGGGGTTATATAGAGCCATAAGGGGGCTTCCCTGGTGGGTCAGATGGTAAAGAATCTGCCTGCAATACAGGAGACCTGGGTTTGACCCGTGAGTGGGGAAGATCCCCTGGAGGTGGGCATGGCAACCCACTCCAGGGTTCTTGCCTGGAGAATCCCATGGACAGAGGAGCCTGGCGGGCTACAGTCCATGGGGTCATAAAGAGTCAGACTCGACTGAGTGACTAAGCACGTGCATAGAGCCATGAGGGTTGAGAAGATAGACATGGGGGTTACCTGGGAGTCTGAGGCTTTTGCAGTGACCGATAGAAACCAGGATAAAAGCCATAATGGACCTTTATCCAAAAGTCTGCCTTCAGTGGATTGAAGGCAGAGCTTTAATTTTTTTAACAACTTTTTTTGAAAGCCAGTACATTTTAACTTTTTATTTTTGGTTGTACTAGGTCATTGTTGCTGTGCTCAAGCTTTCTCTAATTGCAGGGACTGGGGGCTACTCTTGGCTGTGTTGCAGAGCTTCTAATTTCACTGGCCTCTCTTGTTGGAGAGCTTAGGCTCTAGGCACGTGGGCTTAGTTGCCCCGAGTCATGAGGGATCTTCCCGGATCAAACCTGCGTCTTCTGCATTGGCAGATGGACTCTCATCCTGGGAAGTCCTGTACATATTAAATTTATAATATTAGTAAGTGAAATTTGATGCCTTTTCCAGATTTATTGAGATATAATTGATCTTTAATATTATCTAAGTTTAAGATGTACTATGTGCTGATTTGATCTCTGGTTCTCGAGATCAAATTGCCAACATCCTCTGGATGATCAAAAAAGCAAGACAGTTCCAGAAAAAGCATTGACTTTTGCTTTATTGACTATACCAAAGCCTTTGACTGTGTGAATCACAACAAACTGTGGAAAATTCTGAAAGAGATGGGGCTACCAGACCACCTGACCTGCCTCCTGAGAAATCTGTATGCAGGTCAAGAAGCAACAGTTAGAACTGGACATGGAAAAACAGACTGGTTCCAAATCAGGAAAGGAGTATGTCAAGGCTGTATGTTTTCCCCCTGCTTATTTAACTTTTATGCAGAGTATATCATGTGAAATGCTGGGCTGGATGAAGCACAAGCTGGAATCAAGATTGCTGGGAGAAATATCAATAACCTCAGATATTCAGGTGACACCACCCTTAAGGCAGAAAGCAAAGAACTAAAGAGCCTCTTGAGGAAAGTGAAAGAGGAGAGTGAAAAAGTTGGCTTAAAACTCAACATTCAGAAAACTAAGATCACGGCATCTGGTCCCATCACTTCATGGCAAGTAGTTGGGGAAGCAATGGAAACAGTGACAGGCTTTATTTTTGGGGGCTCCAAAACCACTACAGATGGTGACTGCAGCCATGAAATTAAAAGATGCTTGCTCCTTGGAAGAAAAGCTGTGACAAACCTGGAAAGCATATTAAAAAGCAGAGACATTACTTTACCAACAGGTCTATCTAGTCAAAGCTATGGTTTTTCCAGGAGACATGTATGGATGTGAGAGTTGGACTATAAAGAAAGCTGAGCACCGAAAAATTGATGCTTCTGAGCTGTGGTATTGGAGAAGACTTTTGAGAGTCTCTTGGACTGCAAGGAGATCCAACCAGTCAGTCCTAAAGGAAATCAGTCCTGGGTGTTCATTGGAAGAACTGATGTTGAAGCTGAAACTCCAATACTTTGTCCACCTGATGCGAGGAACTGACTCATTTGAAAAGATCCTGATACTGGAAAGATTGAAGACGGGAGGAGAATGGGACGACAGAGGATGAGATGGTTGGAGGGCATCACCAACACCGTGGACATGAGTTTGAGTAGGCTCTGGGAGTTGGTGATGGACAGGGAAGCCTGGCGTGCTGCAGTGCATGGGGTTACAAAGAGTCGATCATGACTGAGCAACTGAACTGAACTGATGTGTCGATTTGATATACTTGTATACTGCAAAATGATTGCCACCACAGTGTTAGCTAACACCTGTCACGTCACGTAATTACCATGTCCTTTTGGTGAGAACATTTAAGATCTACCCCCTTGGCAACTTTCGAGTATGTGATACAGTATTGTTAACTATAGTCACCGAGCTGTACATTACACTCCCAGAACCTATTTGCCTATTACTGGACATTTGTACCCTTTAACCCACATCTCCTCACTTCCCCACCCTTGATGGTTTGATGTAAGTATATTTAAAGAAAAAGCATTGTGAGAGGATCACTGCAGTCAAGCTCAATAACTTACCTATCACCTCTACACAGTTAGGGTGCACTTGTGTGCTAAGATGATTTAATATCTATTCTTTTCACAAATGTCAAGTATATAGTACAGCTTTGTTAGTTTTTAATCACCAAGCTGTACATGGGTGACCTCCAGAACTCATTCATCTTGTGTAACTGAAACTTTATACTTGTTTGGCTGACTTATCTTTGTTCTGTCTTCTCCCCTCACCCCAGACCCCTGGCAACCACTTTTCTACTCTCTGCTGCTTGTAAGCTCAAATTTTTTAGATTCTGCATACAAGTGAGAGAACTCAGTATTTCTGTGTCTGCTTTTTTTTTTTCGCTTAGCATACGTTTCCATCCATGTTGTTGCAAATGGCAACATTTCTCTCTTTCTCGTGGCTGGATAATATCCACTGTACATATGTACCACACTTTTTAATCCATCCATCTGTCAATGGACATTTAGGTTATTTCCTTATTTCCTTATGAATAATACTGCAATAAACATGGGAGTGTACATATCTCTTGGAGATCCAAATTTCATTTCCTTTGGTTATATACTAAAAAATGAGCTTGCTGGATCATACAGTAGTTCTGTTTTTAATTTGAGAAGTCTCTAAACTTTTCATAGTGATTTTTATCAATTTACATTCCCAGGAACAAGGCACAAGTATACATTTTTCTCCACATTGTCATCAACACTTGTTATATTTTCTCTTTGATAATAGACATCCTAGCAGGTGTGTGCTAATCTCGGTGGTTTTGATTCACATTTCCCTGATGACTAGTGAGGTGGAGTACCTTTTCATGTACTGTTGGCCATTTGTCTTTTTTTGAGGAATGTTTATTCAGATCCTTTGCCTTTTTCTAAAAATATTAGGTTACTTGGTTTTCTCCTATGAATTGTATACATTCTCCCTATTTTGGATATTAATCCTTCAAGACAGATATTGATAGGAGGCTTCAAGTGCCAGGCCATAAGCATTTGGGGGTATGGATGTGTGGGTGTCTGGGGCTCTCTTGGCATCTGTCCTTGGCAGTTAGGAGGTCTTAGTGCAGGTACAGAACTTAATCCCTCTCTTAGGGAGGGATGACCCTGCTTTGAAATCGTGGGGTTCCCTTTTTTACCCTTCTAACAGAGTTGGGAGTATCTGGGGAAGTTTGGACTTAATTCAAGCCTGCAGGACCCTCTTGACATCCCAGGGAGGTGTATTCCATACCTGTTCATATCATTGGTGAAAGTCTTGGCACATAGTAACCATTCCAGTAAGTGCTTATTGACCTAAACAGGTAGGATTTGAAAAACAAACAAACAAACAAAAAAATGTGAATGTAGTGCTTAGGAGAGAGATCTTGCTCAGAGAAATAATTATTTTAAAGTCATTAGCATGGGTGGTGGCTAAAGGGTTAGTGGTGAACAAGAATTCCCAGGATGATAATATAGAGTGTGAATTTTTAAAGCGCACAATGGAACTCTGGGTGGGAGAGGGGGTTACAACCTTTAAAAGGTTGTGAAAAGAAACTGACAATGATATTCTATATAGTCTCCACCCCAAAACCATTAGAACTAATAAATAAACTCAGCAAATTTGTAGGATACAAGATTTACATAGAGAAATCTGTTGCTTTTCTATACTTGTACACTAATAAAAAAACTTGTACACCAATAAAAAACAATCAGAGAAAAAATTCTGTTTAAGATTGTATCAAAGTGAATAAAATACCTAGGACTTAACCAAAGAGGTAAGATACCTATATGCTGAAAACTATAAAGAATTGATAAAACTGAAGATAATACAAAGAAATGGAAAGATATCCCATGCTCTCAGATCAGAAGAATTAACATTGTTAAAATGGCCATACTCCCTAAAGAAAACTACAGATTTACTGCAATACCCATCAAAATGTCCATGACATTTTTTCACAGTACTAGAAGAAATAATCCTAAAATTCATATGGAAACACAAAAGACAAAGCTGGAGGTAGTACCCTCCCAGACTTCAGGCTGCAAAGCAGCAGTAATCAAAAGGGTGGTACTGTAATAGAAACAGACATGTATATCAGTGGAACAGAATAGGGAGCCCAGAAATAAATCCACATGCATACAGTCAATCCATGGTAAAGGGGGCAAGAAAGTATAATGGACCAAAGACAGTCTCTTCAAGTGATGCTGGGAAAACTGGGCAATTATATGTAAAACAATCAGAACATTCCTTCACACCATATACAAGAATAAATTCAAAATGATGATATATATGAATATAAGACATGAAACCATAAAACTCCTAGAAGAGAACATAGGCAGAAATCTTTGATATAAATCATAGCAATCCTTTTTTTTTTTTTGGATTTGTCTCCTAAGGCAGAAAAAAAGAAAGCAAAAATAAATGAATGGGATCTAACTAAACTTCAGAGCTTTTGCACAGCAAAGGAGCCATTGGTAAAACAAAAAGAAAACCTACGAAATGGGAGAACATGTTTGCAAATGATATGACTGAAAATGGGTTTGCACACAAACAGCTAATACAACTCATTGTCAGAAAAACAACCCAATCAAAATGGGCGGAAGACCTGAAGAGACATTTTTCCCAAGAAGTTATACAAATGGTTAGCAGACACATGGAAAGATGTTCAACTTCACTACTCATCAAGAAAACAAAAATGAGACATCACCTCACACTTGTTAGAATGGCTATCATCAAAAAGAAATAACAAATGTTGGCAAGGATGTTGAGAAAAGGGAACTCTTGTACACTGTTGGTGTGAATATAAATTGGCATAGCCACTATGGAAAACAGTATAGAGGTCACTCAAAAACTAAAAATAGAACTACCATATGATCAGCAATTCCACTCTTGGGTATATACCCAGAAAAAATGAAAACACTAATCCAGAAAAATACATGCACCCAAATGTTCACAGCAGCTCTACTTACAATAGCCAAGATGTGAAAGCAGCCCAAGTGCCCGTCAGCAGAGGAATGACTAAAGATGACGTGGCATAGATACACAATGGAAGACTACTCAGCCATGAAGAAGAATGGAATTCTGCCATTTGCAGCAACACGGTGGATTTAGTGAATATTAGGCTTAGTGAAATGTCAAATAGTAAAAGACTCTGTATGATATTGTTTACATGTGGAACCTAAACAATATGCATGAATATACACATCAACAGACTCACGGATACAGAGAACAAACTAGTGGTTACCAACGAGGACAGAGGAGAGGGAAGAGGAAAATTAGGGGTATGAGATGGAGAGACACAAACTACTATGCACGAAACATATAAGCAACAGTAATATATAGTTCAGCGAATTATAGCCATTATCTTGTAACTGTTAATGGAGTATAAGCTGTAAAAATACTGAATCATTGTGCTGTACACCCGAAACCAATATAACACTGTAAATGAACTATAAATCAATTTTTAAAAGACTGAGAAGGAACGAAATAGTGGCCTAGTAGCTGAAGGTAGGGGTGGTCCATGTCTCAAAAGGAAGGGGGTGTGATCTCAGTGGCAAATGGCACTGATGTCGGGTAAAAAGAGGCTGAATGGAATTCTCTGCATCTGACCATTTTGAAGGTCAAACTAAGGGAACTTTCATGAATTGGTGGGGCTCTGCCAGAGGGCAGTGAACTGGGGATGGAGGCACTGAGGAGGTAGATGTGACTGAGATGACTGTATCAAGAGTTTTCACCTTGAAGAGAAGCAGGGAAATCGAAAACACAAGTCTTATAAGAGCAGGTTGTTTTTCTTTTTTTTTTTTCTGGCTGTGCCACACGAGGTATGTGGGATCTTAGTTTCCTAACCAGGGATCAAACCTGTGTCCCCTGCAGTAGAAGCGCAGAGAAGTCCCAAGAGTAAGTTTTAAACATATGTATGTGAAGATACAAAGAGAATAAGAAAATACAAAAATGATGAATGATTGATGGAACAACCTCAAAGAGAAGATGAAGGGATAAGATCAAGGTGGAAGTCAGGAGGAAGAACTGACATTTCCTGAGTGCTTTCTGTGTGCCAAGGACTCTGGAGTTACTTTCATATACAGTCATTTCTACATGACTTAGCGACTGAACACCAGCTGTTTCTCAGTATCTGTGGGGGATTGGCTCCAGGACCTGTGCCGCACAAATGCCAAAATCCACAAGTGCTCAAGTCCCTTTCTGTATATCATATCATTTAAGTATAACAACCCCAGAAGTGTTACATTCCTTCTGCTGCAGATGAGAAAGCTGACCGTGACTCAGAGAGGTTGAGCAATTTGCTCAAAGCCACACAGCTAGTAAGGTTAGAATCGAGATTCAAAAACCAAGTCTACTTGACACTGAGATTCCTTCTTTCTCTGCCACATCACACTGCTGCCTCTTCCTTGAGATGAATGAAGCTGACATTAGGTAGAGTTGGAGACATGTTTGTAGAATGGGGGCCAAGTTGAAGACACTTGTGAAGATGCATTTGTTGTTGTTTAATCCAAATATTCGGTCACAGGATCCCCTCTGCCCCTCTAAACTGACATTGCCTAAATATCATTCCAAACCTTGTAAAAGTCTCCCAGCCTTCCACAGATCTGTGCAGAGTTCCAGGGGCTGGCATCGCCCCAGGCTCCTCTGATCTCAATCATGGCTTCCCCTGAATTGGTTGAGAGAGCCTCTTGTATTTTCTGGGCACTCTGAGGTCTCTGCCTCCAATTCCATAATGTGGCATTTTCACAAAGCACTTTTATTTGTGGTAGACTTTACAGAGGCTTTTAAATCTTTTTAAACTTTTTATTTTATACTGAATTATAGCTGATTAGCAATGTTGTGATAGTTTCTGGTGGACGGCAAAGGGACTCAGCCATACATATGAATGTATCCATTCTCCCCCAAACTCCCCTCCCATCTAGGCTGCCACCTTACATTGAGCAGAGTTCCCTGTGCTGTATAGTAGGTCCTTGTTGGTTATTCATTTTAAATATAGCAGTGTCAAAAGAGGGATATTTATCCTAGCAACACAGTTTCCAATTGACCATAACTCAACTCTTGTCCTTAAAATCTTAGTTTTCCGCATTGGGGTTTTTCACTGGCTTCTTCACTAAAGGGTGTCTGTCTCTTCAGCCATTCCTGTGTCAACCTTCTTTTCCCTCTCCTTTTCTCTCTCTTCTTTGCCCCTTCTCTCCTGTGATAGCCTTGAGAAAGCTAAAATTTTCTCTATTATTCTGAGCAACTGTCCCTAGTTCCTACTCCCCTCCGCTGATCTTCCCATGCAAATCCAAGCTCATTAAGGTATTCCTCTGATTAAAAGGGTTTCCATGGAACAAGATCCAGCTGCCTGTTTTTGCTTTTTATATTGTCCTGTGTGCAGAGAGAAGCGAGGCCATCTGCTGTGGTGGGGAGCTGGTCGGGGAAGAGCAGGAGCAAGAAAGGGTTTGAAAAGGGAGTGAAATGTCAGGTAGCCACTGAGGGCAAAAAAGTGCCAGGGATGACAGATGACTCAGCTGAGTAGAAATCTTTTGGACTTTTCTCTAGTAAACAGCCCATCCAAGCAGAAAAAAAATGGTGAAAGATGGTTGTCCTTTCTCAGGGCTAGAATTCTGCAGAGTGATCACAGGATAAAGACAAAGCACAAAGTTGTATAAAGTGATGGCAAGACTGATGAGATAGGTTGTGAGTCTGGTGGGGGGAGGGTAGTGTGGAAGTAGGATCAAGAAGGGAAGAAGAGAGAAGAGGAAAAAAAAGAGTTCAATGAGATAGGCAAACAGGGGTTGTGATAGGAAGGGCAAAATGGGGGAAAGCAGGGGTCATAAGGGGTTCTGAAGTTACATCTTTACACCTGGTTGGTCCTCCTGGCACTCGGGGATCCCCCAGTGTGCTGGGGATGGCTCTGAGCAGCAGATCACTGCCTCCTGGCTCTCCCATCCTCTCCCTGAGAGGCAAGGCTGCAGTGGCATAAAGCAGCCCACCCCACTGGCCCCAGACATGAAATGAGAAGGGCTAAGTAGGAAATCAGGAACCCCTTTACCCCAGCTCCTCCAAGTGTCTCCAAGCAGTCATCTAGTCTAGAAAAAAGCACAGTGGCACAATAGCTTCTGTTTCTCTCTCCCACTCCTCTCCCTGACATCCCACTCTCTTTGTAGGGAACATTGTTCTCTTTTGTCTGCTGCTTCTCACATAGGGGGGTGGAGGAAACGGGCATTTGGTTTCCCTAGAGTTGAAATTGAGCACCTCTCTACTCCTGAAATTCTCTGCAGTTTACATCTGCTCCCTTTCATCATCTTGTGGTCCTGTTGTTCATAAGTTATCTTCCTCATCTTTCCCCCCTCCACAGTCTCCCACATCTTCATTTCAGTTTTTGCATTTTCATTTACTTTTCTTCCAATTACATGGCGTTTCTGTTAGCGCTATATCAGAAGATGAGCAGAGATGGCCTGGCTTTGAGCAATCGTTAAAGGTGAGCCGTTGTTTAGGAGGTGCTCCACATGCCATAGACAAGCCATCTGTCTCCTGTGTACCCTGAAACAGTCTCTTTCCTGCCAGTGTCTTCTCTCTGTACTTCTGCCCCAAGTCATATCACTGATAACTTGATATTCTGTACTATTGTGCCTAAGGCACAATTAGGGGCCATTTTAATGTCATAATAAATGTCCTTAGTCATGGGGCCATATGGAGACTCGGTGGGTGGTACCATTAGCTGTAAAGCTTGAGGCAGATTTAGAGTTGCCTTGTCCAGAAGAGAATCCTAAGTCCAAGAAATGTTTTAATAAAATGTGCTGGAATAGACTTTAAGCTGCTCTACCATCAAACAAAAGTCTTCCTGTTAATCCAATTCTATTTCCCCCAAATAATTTCAGACGCAACAGGAATGGGCAGAAATTCCTGACACCCTTTGCATCATCCTCAATAACCATTTTGTTATCCTATAATGGCCACACTTAAAAAGACGCAGATTCAATCCCTAGGTCAGGAAGATCCCCTGGAGAAGGGCATGGCAACCCACTACAGTATTCTTGCCTGGAGAATCCCATAGACAGAGGATCCTGGTGGGCTACAGTCCATGGGCTCATAAAGAGTCGGACATGACTAAGTGATGAGCATACAATCATGGTTCTCCCAAAAGCCAGGATGGAGTGCTCTTAGCCTGGTGTTCAGGGGATTAGTTGGGAAGCTGGTGAGAGTTTCCATCAATATTTCACTGTAAATCTACATCTTTATAATGAACTGACAAGTAAACAACAGTGGACTTAGGGCAACCTCTTTATCAGCCCATGAATTACAAGTAATCTTCAACTTTTGATGGGGAAGGAAATGACAACCCATTCCAGTATTCTTGTCTGGAAAATCCCACAAACAGAAGAGCCTGGTGGGCTATGGTCCATGGGGTTGCAAAGAGTCAGACATGACTGAGTGATTAAACAACAACTTGACTTTTGACACAACATGCTCACCCTTCAAAGTGATATCATCAGCTTTTCACCAAAAGAAACTTGCTTTTCAATCACATGGAGCAAAATAGACCATGACTGTAAGTGGCTCACAAGCAGGACCCAAGTCTCTCGTCACTGCACCTAGAACATGTTAGGCAAGAAGTAGGTCCTCATGGCAGAAATGAGCTGAATGTGGAGCCTACAAGGTCATCCACAAGATCATCTAGTTCAGGATTTCCAAAGATAGTTTCCTTAGAACATTAAGGCTCAATGGGATGGAGGTTAAAAGGTTGGTGGGGGGAGAAGGGGTAGGATAAGAGAAGGCTACCAGGACTGTTTCATGGCCAAGTTAGTTTGAAAACTGTGATTGACAGAGTTTTTGTTGTTTGTGGAGGTGACGTGTGTTTATTACAGGACATACCTAGTCTTCAAAGTGCTTCTGAACCTTGTGAAAGACCAAAAATGGGATAAAATGGGATTGTGTCTTTCCCACTAGAGTGCTGTGTATCAGTTTGGGAAAGGAATATCCAGCTCAACTGTCTCACTGTATAGAAAAGAAAGTGATGCTGAAAGAGGCAATGACATGCTCAGAAACATTTGACTCACTAGTCACACATCTGGAATTAAGATCTAGACCTCTCTTTAGTGTGCATTTTCCACAGTGTGGGAGTGGGAAGGGGGGTCACCACACAGCCTTCTGCACCCAGGTGAAGGGAAAGAAACGAATGAGCCAGTCATAGGAATCTGATGTCAAGTGCTTATTTTCAGCTTGATGTTTCAAAGCTTGATGCCCTTCGACTGTCAAGAATTCCCCCAGACCTCCCCAGTCCCTTAGAGGAGGAATGCATTTTCCCTCATGAACTGCACAGCCCCCAAATTTCTGATCCGTGTGAAGAGATGTCATGCTCTGCTTTATATTTTATTCATGTTGGTCCAAATCATCACTTCACCATAAAAAAGGACAAAATGATCCTTACAAAAAGAATCTTATGGACAAATGCAACAAGGCCCTTTGCTGAAACTAGATAAAAAAATAAAATGCCAAGAAGAACAGCTAAACGTGCATGGAACACTAGGCAGAGGGGTGTGCATGTGATGGAGTGGGGGTGTCTTCTGAATCACTTCCCTAAATTTAGCAATGCAGTTTAAAAAAATAAGCCTTTAAGATCTGCTTCCCAGAAATCCTGTTATTTCTTTGCACATGTCTTACGTAAGCCTGTGCCACAGGCTTGCAGAATAATACGATGGGAAGGGCACAGCCCTATTTTGCAAGAACCAACAAGAGAAATCCAAGGGAATTTGAGAGGATAAGAAACTCAGGAGAATCCACCCTTTGCCTTCTCTAGCTATGCAGCTGTGAGTGGTGCCATCTAAAGGAAGTGATGTCTGTTAAGTACTTCCCACCTAGATGTTGTGGGGTGATTCAAAGATGCATTCATCTCCCCTCCAGAACAGAGCTGTCATTGTTGTCATTCATCATTTCCAAAAGCCTTTGTTATTGTTCTTATTTAATCCCTAAAGGAACATCTCTGCCACACGCCCTCACTGCCTCATCACATCACTCTACTCACCTGCTTTCCTTTCTCGAGTCTCCCCCATGAGTGGATCCAGAAAGACAGGCCTCCAGAGCTCTTAGGAGTTCATTTTTTAGGTTCCTCTTCCAGCTAACATCTAGTTGGTTCATATGCAGTTTCTCTCAATCTCCTCTTCACAAGTGGTACATTTGAAGAGAATTCTGAAGGCAGGATTGTGTGCTTCACAGATGATGTCATTGAAAGTCACATTTAAGTGGAAACAAGTGCCCTGCATGTTTTCCAGTTCCTGTCTGCCTGCCTTTGTAAATGTCACGTTTGGGGTCAGCTTTGAGCTGGCAGGCTGCAGTTCATGGCGTCGCAAAAGTTGGTCACAACTGAGCACACACACTCACGGGGAGCACTTTGAAACCCATAAGAAGTTTGAAATTTATGTAATTGCAGTGGGATGCCAGTGAAGAGAGTTAAAGAGGTTATGATGGCAGACTCATCTCCTCCAGAAGCCTCTTCATTTTTTCATCAAAAGCTTTACTTACCTGGACTCCCTTTCAACCACGCCTCCCTGTCCTGAGACTTCTTTCTCTACCTTCCCTAACAAAGCCTTTTCACCAATCTGCAATCCAATTTAATCCTCTTTTGTTTCCCCACTGAGCTGTAAGAGATAGTCATGAATCCCTGCTAGCTAATGCTCTGGAAAGAGGCTGATAAACAAATTCACAATCATCTATTAGTTCACATATTATTTGCCTAAGATACTTTACATTTTAACAGAAGTATGCTTGTGAATTCATAAAGTTATTGGAATGCCTAGAATGAGGCCTAGGAATGAATTCAAGCAAGATTACTGCTTATACTCAAGTGGGAGAGACAGACAATAAGTAAACAAACCAATAAGATGATTTGGGGGATGGGGGGTGGGTAGCAGTAAGTTCTATGAGGAAAATAAAGCAAGGTAATGGGGAGTTGGAGTTAACAGGGAGGCCTTCATTGAGGAATTGACATTTGAGTCTTCACCTGAATGAAGAAAAGCAGAGAAAGATCCCAGGCAGGATGTTCCAGGCGAGGGAAAAGGCAGTGTAGAGTTCCTGATGTAGGAGCAACCTGGATGGGAACAGAGAGGAGGAGAGTGTGTATGTGTAGTGAGTAGGGGCAGAAAGGAGGGGATAGCTCTGAAGGGGTGAGCTGGGGTAGGTCATGGAGCACTTGGGTGGGAAAGACCCCCTGGAATGGTAAATGGCACCCCACTCCAGAATTCTTGCCTGGAAAATCCCATGGACAGGATCCTGGAAGGCTACAGTCCATGGGGCTGCAAAGAGTTGAACATGACTGAGAACTCACAAGTACACATGGAGAACTTTGAAACCCATAGGAAGTTTGGAATTCATGCAATTGCAATGGGATGCCTCTGGAGGGTTTTAAGAAGAGAGTTGATATGATCTAATATAAATCTTAATAGATCAGCCCCACACTTAATAGAATCTCTGTATTTGTAGAGAACTTTCAAGCCAGTGGAGGAAGAACTAAAATATGGTGGGTTGAGAAGTGGATTCAGGAGGCATCAGTTGCAGTTCTAATTCTGCCCAAAATGACTGACCAAGCTACTGCACATCATTGTTTCAGGCTTTCCAATAAGACAAGACGAGGTTGGACCAATGAATGTTCCTAATATTTTTCACATCAAAACACACATAGACAATGATAGGTGTGCAGCACCCCTAGAAATAAGGCCTCTCCAGGCTGTTCCAAGGACTGATACACACACACAACACACGGAATTTCTAGGCTCGATGATCTTGACATTTCCTCTAGTTGTGTTATCTTAAGATTTCATGGCATTTCTCTATGATGGCCCTCAATCCGTACCACCCAATTATCTGTTTTAACTACAGGAAAGGCAATACTACTCTAGTCATAATAACTAGTTTGGCCTGTTATTTCACACTTGCCACACATCAAAATTGAAAATGTTAGTTGCTCAGTAATATTCGACTCTTTTTGACCCCATGGACTATAGCCTGCCAGGCTCCTCTGTCCATGGGCTCCTCCAGGTGAGAATACTAGAATGGGTTGCCATTCTCTTCTCCAGGGCATCTTCCCAACCCAGGGACTGAACCTAGATCTCCTTCATTGCAGGCAGATTCTTTACCATCTGAGCCACCAAGGAAGCCTCCCCCAGTCCCACAAACGTCAAACTTCGTCCTGTTAGGTAGTTAGAATAGGAAAAAGGAGTCCAACATGGCGGTGGCTAAAAGACAGAGAAAGGAAAAAGCCCGCAAAAACGGAACAAAAGAAAAATCCATGGACAGGGAGTAAGAACTTAAGGTGAAACAAACATGACACCTTCTTGGCCAGTCCAATTTGCATAGGGCAGGCTCAAGGAGGGGAGGAGACAAACATATAAAACGAGGAAGCCAAGATGGACTGGGGCCCCTCCTTTGGGGTCAACCCGCCCTCATGCCTTTAAGGTGTACTTTCTTTTGCTTGCGGAATAAAACAGCTGTAACAGAGATGTAACACTGGTCCACCATTTCAAATTTTTGCTATGGTAATACAGAACTGAGGAAGTTATACACTCCCCTGAGAATCCTAAATAATCAAGCATTGGTGTCTGTGTTTTGTGCTGCCAACCATGCAAATGTCCCAGACACACTGGGTCTCAAGACCTCCTCCTTTGCCACTTGGGTGGTCAATTCCTTCCTGAAGCAATCTGCCCAGCTCAGAACTGGTGGTGTTTCAGAATGTTCTAGCATTCTGAAACAGTCAGCTCATCTAGATCACATGCCAAGTGACAAGACAATCTACTACAATGGCTTATTGAGGTAGAAATTTGTATTGTTTCCTTTCCTCTTTTCCATACTCTAAGAGAAATTTCTTAAAGCAGGGGTCCCCAGCCTATCAAATCTAATGCCTAATGATCTGAGGTGGAACTGATGTAATAATAATAGAAATAAAGTGAGCAATAAATGTAATGTGCTTGAATCATCCCTCCCACCACCCCAAGTCCATGGAAAAATTGTTTTCCACAAAACCAGTCCCTGGTGCCAAAAAGTTTGGGGACACTGTCTTATAGAATGAAAAAGTAGTAGCTATAGTTGATGTAATAGATTAGATATGGAGACTGGAGGTATTTTGCATCAGGGGATCAGAAATCACTGTACTACAATAAATGGCAAATGTGTAAAGATGGCAGAACTCAACCTCCATCTCAGGGCGTGTTATCTGTCTCATACAGTCAATAGTGCAGATGCACTGGGATATACCCATCTTCATTTTCCTGTATCCTTTGAGACCTAGCTGAATATATACAAGCTGATTAAACTCTACATCATTCACATTTATTCCAACTCCATACTTCAAATCCCCTTTAACCTTAAAAAATTTTTTAACTTCTTCTACATTTACCTTTGATCTGTGCCTCCTCATGACCTCAGTTCTCTGACCACCCTAGTTCTATCAGCCCATATTTCCTATCCCCAGCCTCACCTATTCCCCTTCTCACTGTATACCATGCGTTCACCAGAATCCCTTGTGACCCTGACCTTCTACCTTATCAGTTCTCAACCATCGTAATTCCCTGAATTCTTCAACGTTACCAGAATTACAGAACCCTGAAAACTGGGCATTGATTGTGAAAGGGTCAACTGGGTGGCCTTCTCTGGTTAACACTGGGTCCCACTTAGCTGGTCACAGGCTCCTCCAGAAGTATCCATGCCTTTGTAGAAGGCTTTCTTTAGTGTTTCATGGAAGTGGTTCCAATGGAGGAAAAAAATAAGACTTGAGGAAATAAAAATGGGTCCCTCAAACTCTTATATAACTAATCTTTTGCTCATATTTCTTTTTTTTTTTTTTTCTATTTGTTGTAGTCATCCTCTCATGTTCCTAACTTCAAGTAACAGCTAAATATTTCTTCCTTTGTCCCATTACTGAGCACACATTATAATCCTTTGTTTTCATGTCTCCTCTATTTCTAGATAATGGGCTTCTTTCAACACTAAAAATATTTCACTCCATTCTTATCTCATGGCTTCTGTATAGAACTCCAATATAATTCTTATCGTTCTTCCTATATAAGTAAAATGTTCTCCCTCCTCACTTCTTACAAGACTTTCTTTGTCTTTGATTTTCTCTAGTTTGAATATAGTATACATAGGTAGAGGTTTCTTAAATTTTTCCTGTTTGGTGTTCTCTAAGCTGCTTCAATCTGTGATTTGGTGTCTATCATTAATTTTGGAAACGTCTCAGCCATTATTAATTCAAATATTTTATTTCTTTCTACTCTCTGGTATTCATATATTATACCTTTTATAATTGTTCCACAGTTCTTAGAAATACTGTCCAGTCTTTAATTTTTTTCTCTTTGCTTTTCATTTTGAAAAGTTTTTATTTTTTAAATTTTCCCTCACCGGCTGCATGACATGCAGGATTTTAGTTCCCTGACCAGGAATCAAACCCATAACCCCTTCAGTGGAAGCACAGTGTCCTAGCCACTGTACTGCCATGGAAGTCCACTGAAAAATTTTTATTGACATAATTTTAAACTCACTCATTCTTTCCTTGGCATGTCTAGTTTACTGATGATCAACAAAGGTGTTTTTTGTTTCTCATATAGTGCTTTTTATTCCTAGCATTTTAAAATTATTTTGCAGAGTTTTTATCTCTCTGCTTACATTACCAATCTGCTCTTGTATGAGGTCAGGTTTTTCCATTTTTAACACTAATCATGGTTATTTTAAATTTCCAGTTTAATAATTCCAAAATCTCTGCTATATCCGAGTTTGGTTTTGATGGTTCCCTGGTGGCTCAGATGCTAAAGAATCTGCCTTCAATGCAGGAGACCTTAGTTCGATCCCCGGGTTGGGAAGACCCCCTGGAGAAGGGAATGGCAACCCACTTCAGTATTCTTGCCTGGAGAATCCCATGGACAGAGGAGCCTGGCGGGCTACAGGACTTGGACTAAAGAGTCTGAGGAGCCTGGTGGGCTAAAGAGTTGGACAGGACTGAGTGCCTAACACTTTCACTTTCAGTTATCTCTTCATGCCAGAAGCATGGGAGAATTTTTCTTGAATATTCACCCCCAAACTTGGTGGGGCTCCTGGAGGTAAAACTCATGAAAGTATGGGCACTCTCTCCCCTTAAAGCTATGCTCCCAGGAGTTTTATCTTTCAAGTTAGTCTTAGTTCAGTTTCTAGCAATTAGTGATTTACTCTTAAATGTTCCTAACTGGTTCCTGCAGCAGCTTCTGTTCCAAGCAAGCTGTGATTCTTTGTATTTACATGTCTTTTCAGGTGAAAAGGTTGGCAGCGTGCCTTGTGACCTCTAGTGTCTGATTGTTCTAAGAAGAGTGTTTGATACTCAGGTTTTTTTTTCCCATTTTTTCTTATGAGAATAGGAGCCACCACTTCCAAGATCTTCCTATGTTCCACTGGCAACTGTGGACTTCTTATTCATCTTTGAAGTCCATTATAAAGATGTGATACCTAGAAAAATAGCAAATATTTAAATAGTTGCTGGGTCAGAGTTTAAAAGAACTAAAAAGGAGGGACCATCCCCCTAAAGATATAAGGCTTGTTTTCAGCTGTATTGTGAGAGAAGGAGCTTTACTCCTTGGTCTTGAACTTGTTTTGTTCAGAATTAAGTGCTTGCCCAAACCCTCTGACCCATGATCAGATCCCAGTCCCCAGCTTACTCCTTACTCACCCTGTCTTTACCAGGTACCAGATTTGTGATTCTTACTGACACTAACTTATTCTCAGATTTTCCTAAACCTCAACTTGAATAACCAAGACCTTGTATTTTACTGTCATCTACCACGAGTTCTCTGAATTCCCTTTCTGCCAATTTTAACATTTATTCTTTTTTCTTTTTAAGGAGGTAACATTTGTTGAGCAGATTAGTAACATTGGGTACTGTTTCAGTTACTTTTTGAAGATTATCTCATTGACTCCTCATAACAAATATGATGTGTAGTTTCTACTTTTGGATGGTATGAAGTTCTGGCTGAAAGATGACAAACTGCCTAATTCACATAGCTAGCATTAGGTGGCACAGTTAGGAGATTTCAACCTTGTCTCTCTGTCCAACCTCAGTGTGTCCATCCATCTGTCCTGCCAGCAAATACTGAGCACCTGCATGTCACAGGCACAGAATTAGGTGCTTTGCTGAAACAAAGATAAACTACATCTTGCCCTCAAGAGTTACAGTACCCTACTTGGAGGAGGGATAGAAGAGGATGAAGAAGTGGCAAAAAGGGGTAATAGAAAGGGGAAATGAGAGATAACTCGTTTTTCCATAGACATCTTTACAGCATTTCAATGCAAATGTCTTTTATTTCTCCCCTTCAATAATAGACAAATCTGGGACTTAGCCCTTTGATTCTTGAGAGTTTCAACCCAAGTTAGATTATCAGGAACATCTTTGAAAGATGCTAATAAAAATATTTGTTGTTTAGTCACTAAGTCATGTCTGACTCTTTGCAACCCCATGGACTGCAACATGTCAGGCTTCCTTGTCCTTCACTATATCCCAGAGTTTGCTCAAACTTATGTGCATGGAGTCAGTGATGCCATCCAACCATCTCATCTTCTGTCACCCTTTTCTCTTCCTGCCCACAATCTTTCCCAGCATCAGGGTCTTTTCCAGTGAGTTGGCTCTTTACATCAGGTAGCCAAAATATTGTAACTTCAACTTTAGCGTCAGTCCTTCCAGTGAATTCTCACCCCTCAATATGCCTCCCAAACTAGTAAAAAAAACAGAAAGGTCAAAGCTGGAAGAGGATATCTTGGAGCTGTAACGCCAATGTACCTCCTCCTACCAGTCATATCCCCAGGAAGAGTCAACAGCCTATGATCAACTCTAGAAAAGTAATTCCTAGAGATACCATATTTGCAGCCTGTGAACCTATATTAAACTTGGGTTGGGGCAGACCAAGGAAGAGACCTGCCTGTTTGTGCACTCAATCCAGAAATTGTTATATGCTCTGTCAATATTAATATGTATAACTACAATGCTCTAAAGTTCTACCTGATCTTAGCTTTTTAAAGCTTCACAAATGTCCAGTTCTGCAGTGATTGTGGTGTGGGAACCATCTCCAGAGATGACTATAAATGATAGAATAGGTAGATGGATCCACGAGAACAAATGAAACACGGAAGAAAAGGGAATGATGAGACCTTGAGGCAGGAAGGAAACTTAGAGGTCACTTAGAATCACAGCCCTCAGTGTTGAGGAGCTGAGTGGACCTAACAGTTCTCAAGAATTGTCAGGGCACTGGAACCTTGTTCTGTTCTGCAAGTGCGATAATAAGTAGTGTGCTTATTATCCTACTCTGAGAGTGGATGATAAGTGTGATAATAAATAGCAGCTGGCTTTCCGAGCTATTAATCCCTCTGACCGGATGAATCACATGTCTCCCAGGAACAGTTTCTATCTTTCACTATCTTAAAAAACTGAGCAATATGACACCTATCAGCTAGTTTTAAAAAAACATTTCTATATGAAAATACATCTCCTAAAAAAAAAAAAAAAAAGAAAAAGAAAATACATCTCATGGAGTATCCTGACATGACATTCATTTTGTAAGCCCGTGTATTTTCCTTCTACCACCCATACAGAACTTGCTTCCTGTCTTCCTACTTGTAAACTTCTCTCTGCTTCTCCTGATGCCTTTCCCATTTCTTTATAGTCTATTTCCCTTTTCTCTGAAGACTTAGAGCAGACAGACCTTCTCTAATGCCCCTGAGATGTTTAGAATTGGACTTGTTACTTAACCTCTCTAAAACTCAGATTTCTCTTCTGAAAAATGGGGATAATATGGTTATTTCATAGTTACCACAAGGTTAAATGAGATACTATAGGTAAGGACTGTAGCTCAGTATCCAGACTGTAATGAGAACCTCACTATTGCTCGCTGTTCTCTTTAGCCATTGCTGGTCTTGTTCTCACTTTTCATTCATGTTTCCTATTCTCCCTGTTTCTTTTGTCCTACATGAGAAAGCCATGTCTGGATTTTCTCAGATTCCTATGTAAGGAGCTCCTTTTAAAAAATCCAGAGGTTTGCTTATGCATTACAGTGTTTTCAACCCATCCTTGGAAATATCTATGATGAAGATATGCCTGTCATGTTTACTCTGGCTGGCAAGACCTGGGATTTCCTTTTCAACTTATCCTAGTATGAGATCTATACACAGTAGCTTCCAGTGAGAAAACTGTGGCCTAAGGACTGAGAGGCATCTTCTAACCCTCTTCTACCCTGACTCCATGGAAGTATCCTGATGACTTCAGTTATGCAATTGACTCCAGTTATTACAAGCTTATTAGCTGACAGTGGCAATCCAGAATGGCAGTAGGAAGGCGGAGTCTCTCTGCCCCGCTGACTGCTTACCTGCCCATGTAAATCTTACCACTTCGTTCTCTCCTGGCACTCAGCTCCACCTGGCTTCCCGGGGCCACACTCAGAACAGGAACAAAGAGAACTGGGAAACCTTCCTGCCAAGCCAGGCTCTCAGATGGCCCTGACGGTGCCTGCTGAAATATGTATAACCTTAGTCACTTAGAAATACATCTCATTAAATGAGATATTTTTTTAAAGAATGGGAAATAATTTATAAAGATAAAAATAACACAGCCTTGCCATCAGAGTGCAGAAATAAATTCTGTACCTTCTCTGCCTGATTTGGGGAGGGAGGGAAGAGATGGGGGAGTGGGGAGAGAGAATATGAAAGAGAGAGAGTGAGAGCAAGAATTTGGTAAGAGAGAACGCATTCTGGCTGAAGCTAAGCGAGAATAAAAGCTTGACCAACCAGCAGTGCTGCTCTGAGGCCCAGGGATCTTGGTCAGGATAGTGGAGTGGAATTGAATTTTTTAAAAAATCTATTCCTTAGTTCAGAGCTCCTGAGTCTTTCCCAGCATGGTGCTTTGTTTTAGACAATGGCACACCCCAGGGGTATGCATCCATCCAGCCCCAGTTCTTCTCCCTCCCCGACACCTTTTAATTGCAGGGCTCTGAAAGCAGAAAACAGGGAGTTCTCAGAAAGTCCTTTCTTTCAGGGTTTTTAAAATATACTGCTTGGCGCTTGCTTTGGCAGCTTCTTTACCAACTGAGCCACCTGAAAAGCCCAACACATAGATCACCTGGAAGCAAACTGATACCTGAACAATGTTGACCATTCTAATTTGTGAATATGGTATACTCCTCTATTTAGGTATTCTTTGGTTTTTCTCAGCAATGTTTTATATTTTCAGTGCCAATATTTAAAGTGCTATACTTAATCCTCTGAGCATCCCCAAGAGACAGACACTATTATACCTATTTTTGCAGAAAAGAAAACTAAGGCTCATGGACGTTAAATGTCTTTCCCATGGTCATGTAGCTGGGGGAATGACTGTGTGGATAAGATAAAATTATGCAGGGACAAGATATTTATCAGTTGTAAAGTGCCGCTGCAATGCCAGCTATGATTATGGCTGCATTCTTTTGAGCACATGGGCCCCATAGTGAGTGGGAGTCACTCAGTCATGTCCTACTCTTTGTGACTCCATGGACTATAGAGTCCCTGGAATTCTCCAGGCCAGAATACTGGAGTGGGCAGCCTTTCCCTTCTCCAGGGGATCTTCCCAACCCAGGTCCTCCCGCGTTGCAGGTGGATTCTTTACCTGCTATCAGGGAAGCCCAAAGTCATGGTCTTTTGTCAACTCAGTGGCAGCTAGGTTACAGAGTTATTACACTGCAGGGAGTCCAAGAGCCCCGGTTCCTATCCCAGTCAGGCTGTCATGGAATTCTCCAGGCCAGAATACTGGAGTCGGTAGCCTGTCTCTTCTCCAGGGGATCTTCCCAACCCAGGGATCGAACCCAGGTCTCCCGCATTGCAGGCAGATTCTTTACCAGCTGAGCCACAAGAGAAGCCCATGGGCCCCATGCTAGCATGTAATTATTCAGAGCCTTGCTCCTCTGTGACCCCAGGGTCCTTAACATCTCGGCTTGGAGGGTTGTCTTCTAGACTTTAAATTTCCCCTTCTGACTAAAATTTGGTGTCCTGAGGAAAACTGTTGGCACAAGAGCCATGTCTTTCTCATTCCTTTCATCCTGCGTTGTCTGGCATGATGTTTGACATGTAGTTTGTGTAAAAGGTGATTGCTGAAATAATGGTCTAGCCACGAGGGTGAATTTTCTTAGCGCTTATCATGCTTTCTCAAAATAATTCCTTGAGCAAAGGTCACCATGGCTCAGTAGAAATTTAGGGACCAGTGGGTGAAATTCAAGAGATAACTAAATTGTCTATTCCAGATTTTCGAGGGAAGTAAGAGCTGAGGATGTGGGCAAATGAGTAAGCCTCTTCTTCTCTCACACATTTTTGAGTTGCTACAATACTGTATTTCTGTTTTGGCAGTTTTATTTAATCAGTAGACATGCAACGTAGTAAACACTAGGTCATAGATTAGAAGGTAAATTATTTCAAGTCTCTGAACTAAATACTGTTTTCTATGTTAAAATATTCCAAACATGCAATTATGAGAGACAATTTGCTTCAGAAAATGAACCATAAAACTCAGAGCCAGTAGCTCATGGGGAGAGCTCTTTGTGTATCTTTTCAAGAGGGTAGAAGGGTCAGGGTTTGAAATGAAAAAGAAAAATTTCCACCTGATCTCCACTACTATAAAATTGAAAATGTAAAATGTGAGACACATGATCTTTTACTATCCTGTCAAAGGCATATCATCTAAGCAAGGAAAAGCTACAAAACAGTTGTCACAGTGATTTTTTTCATTATCACATATTCATGGGTTGATCATATAGAACCTAAGGAAGAAATGTCTGAGATTTTTTAAGGGAAGAAGTCTTCTCAACAATTCTGACCTTGCATGCAGCCAGTGGATACCCCCAAAATATGAGTTCTAATTACATCATGTGTTCTCACAGGCAGTCTTGGGCATTGCTGTTTGCCAAAATACAGAATAATATCTAATGATGGGACCAGCAGAGAATCAAATGCAGAAAAAAATTTTTGTATGATTAGAAACAGTGAGGCACGAAATGTAAACATAAAGAAATAACAAATCTCTTTAATTTAGAAATTTTATTCATAAGAAAATCATTTAAGTATCATATATCAGCTGTTTTCTTTTTTTTTCTCGTTCAAGGGAACACCAAGAAGTATAGGGAAAATGTATCTATTTTATATTCAGGTATACAGGTTATGTTCTGCATTAGTCCATATAGATTCTTCTCTGACTTTTTCTCATCAGTCCTCTGAAGTTAATAGACTATTGACCTAGAGAAGCACAGAAGAGAATAATAATTATAGTGAATAATTATAGCATTGATAATCCCCCTTGAAGTGAAACAAGGACTTCCTTATATTAAATGCAAGGCATCCCTTATATCTTCATGTTAGTGCTCACATAAAATTTAAGCAATTTAGCTGAAACAATTAGTGTTTCTACGGTTGGGATTAGATTCAAATAAATCAGTTGTCTGTCTTTACAGTATACATAGTTTCTCTGGATGAAATAGGTAGAATAATTCCCAATTCCCTCCTCAAACCTCTTTCAGTACCTTTTTAAAGTATTAATGGAGTATTAATTTGTCCATTAATACTTTTTTCCCCTTTTCCTCACTAACATTATATGAAATTAAGATACATGTCCTTTTGTATTGTGTTCCCTTTATTATTACTGCAGGAAATTAATAAATGGTGGACAAGTAATAGAAACTAAAATGTGCTGCTGGCATTAAGGTAGTTTTGAGTTACAAAAATTTAAAGAAATAGAAATGCAGCTTTGGGGTGCATTGAAGCTTTGGGGTCAATCTTCAACTATTGAAAACTTCAGAATATAATGTAATCACCCAATTTCATTCTTGTTTGATTAGATCTGGGTTTTCTAATGGTGACCCTAAGAGTTATTTATAAATTTTGGGACTCAAGGTATTCCCTATTTATATACATTTAAAATGATTCCTCCAGTAGAAGTTACAGGTGTGCAAACTATGAATCTCTCTAAAGAAAAGTTATCTAAAAGCATCTGGAAGACTCAAAGGATGAACATATATTTGAGAATGATCTATTGCAGGATTTAGATTATTTCAAGATTATCCAGCAGCCTCAAAATGTTAAAAGATGTAAACTCTATGAGTTAGGAAAAAAATCACCAAGGGAGACTAAGCTGAGATGGAAATCATTAAATGAGATTAAAAATGGATAGAAGAAATGGATAGAAGAAAGCTTGCAAAAAAAAAAAAAAAAACCCAAATATTACAAGATTGAATACTGGAAATTTACTGTAACAGACATAAAGGTCAGGCTAAAGATTGTAGAGAATTAAAACAGTGGGGGAAACAAATGGGAAGATATTCAGAATTCAGATTGAAAGGATAAATAGAGGAAAATGCTGACTGGGAAGATGATGTAGATGGAGGATAGAATATGGAGAACCCAGTACATGAATATAATAGATATTCTTGGATGAAAGTTCAGAGTAAATGGAACCAACATAATTGTCCAAGAAATATGATAAAAGCATTTCCATTATCTGAAAAAAAAAAAAAAAAGAAAAAACCTTGTGTTTGCATTCAGGCTTTAGATAAAATTAATAACTTTAAGAGGAAACCCATAGCTAGATAGCCTATCAGATTTTTTTAAATTAAAAATTATCCTACGGATGTCAAAAAAACCCAGAATTAACAGCAAAGAAAAGATATTTTTTTAAATCACGCTGGGCTTACATTATCAGCCATGGTAGTCTGGGTTACTTTCTCTCTTGATGAGAGTTAGAAAATCTAGAAAATTCATCTGTTTGAAAGCATTGGAGAGCTTTCAAAGCAGTGAGAATCTGTGGGGCTAAGATCTTAAGAAAAAAAGAAAGCAAAGGAGAAAAGCCCAGCATTTCATATACCTGCCACCTGTCAATTTCAAAAGCAACTACTGAGAGAAGAAAATGCTGAGCAGAACTGCAGACAGAGGGATGCGGGAAGAAACAGGGAGTTAGGAATGGCCCAGGTTTTCAGCTGTGACTCTGGAAAGCTTATATCCTAGGAATAAGCATGAATCAAGAATAGATCTGCTCCCCAGGGACAAAAGCTACCTTCAAATCATCTAAATTTCTAATGGCGTTAAGCAATCTGGTATCATTAATGTTCCTACCCCAGTGGCCCAGGAGAGATAAACATAAACTGTCTCTGTGGGAAGAGAACATAATCTAGTGCCTCAGCTATCTGTACAATTTTTCATTAACCACATCCAGCCCTCTGTCAAACACCCTTAGTCAAATGAAAATGTAAGATTTGATTGCAAACCAAGAAAGAGTTAAAACAGACAATAGAACAGATTCATGGGAAATTCAGAGAAGAGAGTTAAAAGGAAAGTCATTATGGACTTTAAAATACTTACGATTACTACATTGAAGGAATTAAGCTAGCAGAAAAATTTGGGCAGAAATCTAGAAATGTGAAAAATCAAATGGAAATTCTAAAATTGAGAGAGACAACTGTAATTAAAACAATAGGCTTGTTTTTAAATTTTTATTGGAGTATAGTTGCTTTACAATGTTGTGTTAATTTTTACTACAGCAAAGTGAATTGGCTGTACGTATACACACCTCCCCTTTCTTAGATTTCCTTCCCATTTAGATCACCACAGAGCACTGAGGAGAGCTCCATGTGTGGTAGAGCAGGTTCTCACTTGTTATCTATTTTATACTTAGCATCAATAGTATATATTTATCAACCCCAATCTCCCAATTCATCCCACCCTGGATAAGCTTAGATACAGCTGAAATGGAAGATAACATAAAGAAGAAAAGGTAAGAATCCATAAGGGAAGATGATTAAATCAGAGAAAAAACTTTGAAACACATGTTATGGTGAAAAGATCTAAAATAACTTGTGACTTTAAACTCAAGGAGAAGATAGGGAGAGAGAGCACACACAGCATTTGAAGAGATAATGGCTGATAATTTTCTTAAACTGAAAAGATCTTGAGCCACACATTGAGGGAATACTATGAACTTCAAGCAAGCTACATACAGGGAAAATTACACCCAAGATCTTTAACTTTTGCCAAAAGTCCACAATAAGAAAATCTTCAATCAGTGTGGGGGAAAATCAGACTGGATCATAGCAAACAAAAAAACAAAGAAAGCAATAGATTTTATTACATTAAAATTGAAAACTGTATTATAATCAGAGTATATCAGAATGTCAATGGAAAATTGGGAATCTGTTTTTTAACAGAGATGATATGGTATCAGTATCAATACTTTACACATTGGTACTTCACATGTACAGTAATATTTCAACTCCATAGAAAATAAAGAACTTATGAAAATGTTCAAACTTGCTAGACATCAAAAATGCATATTAAAGCAATAAGATTTCATTTTTGCCCAGCAGATCTACCATATAAAAACGATAAAACCAATTTTGGTAAGAACATAGGGGAATATACACTCTCATTTCTGGTCAGGAAAGTAAATTCAGACAAATTTTCTAGACAGCAATTTGACAATGCATATTGAAAGCTTTCAATGTTCCTTTCACTCATTGCTTAATGATCTTTTAGGACTTTTATTTGAAGGAGATGTTTAGACAAGTATATAAGGGTATATACAAACTCCTAATTGCAAGGTTTAAAGAAAAAAATGGCCAAAAGTCAACTGGATGTTTATAATCTTTTTCCTGAATGTAATGACATTTTTATCTTTCGAAATCAAGTGCACGTGCAGTTGATATTAAAAGACAGTCTACAGTTGTCAGGTAGAACAGTAAATTATAGCGTGGTTGTCGGTGTTTTTCCCAGAGCGAGCTGAACTGCACACTGTAATTTACAACTGAAAGGACAGTCCCAGGTAGGTATTTGCATCAGTGTTCACGGTCCATCTCAAGTCCCTTGACCTTTTATCTTGTTTGAGATGCCTGCTTATGGTGACAGGTTTCAGGGCACAGAACCCCAGAATATGCCATGTTGAGTATTTCAAGCTGAAGGAATTAGTGCAGATGTAGGAAGGATTTTCTCATCTTTCTCTGAAGCAGTTCATAAGATTCCCCATGTAAGAAGTGGCCTCCCCATACTTGGGAGAAAGGACCTTCCATATTTCCTTAGACAGGAATACAGAGAGGAATATGAATTAACAGGCAGGTCATCCTATTTCCCTCAGTTTACTATACTTAGTTCATACCTTTTTTTTTTTTTTCCTATCACATTTTCCCATGACTTTCTGCTGCTGCTAAGTCGCTTCAGTCGTGTCCGACTCTGTGCGACCCCATAGATGGCAGCCCACCAGCCTCCCCCGTCCCTGGGATTCTCCAGGCAAGAACACTGGAGTGGGTTGCCATTTCCTTCTCCAATGCATGAAAGTGAAAAGTGAAAGTGAAGTCGCTCAGTCGTGTCCAACTCTTCGCGACCCCATGGACTGCAGCCTACCAGGCTCCTCTGCCCATGGGATTTTCCAGGCACGAGTGCTGGAGTGGAGTGCCATTGCCTTCTCCGCCATGACTTTCTAGTCTTTATCAAATCTAGCGTAAAAACACTCAGGATTAACCACTTCTTTGGGACCTCATTTCCTTATGAAGGCTGTGTTTTCACATAAAACATATTAAGTAAATGTGTGTGCTTTTCTCTTGCTAATCTCACTTTTGTTACAGGCCAAGAGTTTAGACGGGTTGAGGAAAAAGATTTTTTCCTTTTCTACAGTTGTATAAAATGTCTTAAAAAGATATCTAAATGATGACAGCACTGAAATAAAAAGCTGTCATATAAACGGAAGACTGGGTATCATATACTAGGCAATACAATAAAAATAATACTATGGGAAAAAAAATAATACTATGGAATCCCTCCTATTAAATAAAATTTTCAAAACCAGAAGAGTAAAGTATGGGCAATTCATGTGTTTGGAAGAATTAGTGTCACTTAGGTCCTGTCAAATAATATAATTTTTAAAATGATAAAAATTTCCAAGTGGGAAATGTAAACAGAATCCTGGCATTCCTTGAAGTGCCTTTAAATTATGCTATCAATCTTAATGGTGCCAAAAAAGATCAATGTTATGAGTATAGGTTTAAAATGTATAAAGTCACCATAATTTTATGGTTGCTAATAGCTAAAATGTTTTATAATAATTTTTAAACCTTAGGTGAGAGGACTTAGATGAAAGCTCTGATTTTAATATCAACATTAAAGTACTATATAATATTTAGGATATAAGGCAACTTTCATATCCTTTCATGTCTTTTCCCCAAAAAACTGTTATTAAATTAATGGTATATATCACCAATGTCACCTGAGACATAAAAATATCATAGACATAAAATAATCAGAAAATGGTAATATCAAAGCATTAGGCATGTTTATTACTGGGTAGTATTTTTGTGTTATCTTATTTCACTTTGCCTTGTAAAACAGATTGATCATTGTGCTTTTCCTTTATAACCATAAATTCTAGAAAATGATGGAACACATCTAGAAAATTCTGTAACCTAGAATTTTGTACACAGCCAAGCATTCTTGTATTAATGTCAGCAAAATAAGAATAGTCTCAGATATTTAGGCATTTAGAAAAAGTCCTACACATGTATATTTCTTTTAATAGCAATTTAGGTTTGCCTCAAATGAATGACGGAGCAAAACTAAGGTTTAAGTTAGGGAAATCAGGACAGGAATGGAAGAGCAATGGCTTAGTCCACATAACATAGAGCTGTTTAAATGTCTGTTCTACTTCTGATCGTAAAGTTTTACAAAAATTTAAAATGATTATTTTTAAAAAACATAAAAATATAAAACAGCATAACAGTACTGTACAAAAAAATGCCGCAGTTATTGTAACAAAGATTTAGAAGTTGGTGCTGGTTGAAGGATAGAATGGAGAAAAATAGAGTCAAATGAGAGGACTTCAAAAATACTATTGAATTCTAATTTTAAAGAAATATAAGTGAACAGATGCTGTCAAAAAATTCCTTGAACACCAAAGATATAGTTTGGAACTGTTTATGTAATTAGAAACTGCTTATATGCTTTAAAAACTATCATAAATGCAAAGAAAATGTATTTTATCAAAGGGCTGAAAACAAATAGCAAGAAAACATTTTCTAAAGGTTCAGTTTAGTTCAGTTCAGTCGCTCAGTCATGTCCGACTCTTTGCGACCCCATGAACCGCAGCACGCCAGGCCTCCCTGACCATCACCAACTCCCGGAGTTTACCGAAACTCACGTCCATTGAGTCGGTGATGCCATCCGACCATCTCATCCTCTGTCGTCCCCTTCTCCTCCTGCCCTCAATCTTTCCCAGCATCAAGGTCTTTTCCAGTGAGTCAGCTCATCAGGTAGACAAAGAATTGGAGTTTCAGCTTCAGCATCGGTCCTTCCAATGAACACCCAGGACTGATCTCCTTTAGGATGGACCGGTTGGATCTCCTTGCAGTCCAAGGGACTCTCAAGAGTCTTCTCTAACACCACAGTTTGAAAGCATCAAGTTTTGTTTTAAATCAGACTGATTTGAAGCTAAGTGGCATTAAAATTTATAATAAGGCATGACAGATATTTTATACAAATGCAACTAACAGGAAACAATATCAGTACCAGTGATACTTGCATACTATGTGGACAGAGGGGGAAGCTGTGCATGATGGAGGTACAGGCTGTGTGCAAACTACTCATATTTTCTGCTCAATTTTGCTGTGAATCTATAAGTGTTCTAAAATATAGTCTATTTGAAAAGCATAAAAACCCATTACAGTATATTGATGATGAACACTATCAATATTAGTCAAAACTTATTTTTTTGCAAGTATTTTTACACAAAACTTTAGAACAATTTTATTATCAAAGCTGGAACTGTCTCATAAACCTTTAAGTGACAACATTACCTCAGTATATTTAAAGGAAGGGTGATAGGAGAGGCAGCAGAAATACAATAGCAGTAAAAGATTTTGATACATTTTGAGCCTTTAACAAACTAAACAAGTAAATAATAAGTAAGGACAAAATTAAATCTGTATATAAAAATATATAGTGTTCTCCAGAGAAAACAAACCAGTATGTCTTACAAAAGAACATAGAATTTTTTTTTTTTGCCTCGTGTAATTCAAGGAACATTTTGTTGATCACACATTAAAATGCAAAGAAAAATTACATTGTAAAATCTGGTCACAATTGCTCTGACCAAAGTGCAATGGCCTCAGCATCATTAGTCACTAGTGAAATGCTAACCAAAACCATGGTGATTCCCTTCATACCCACTAGGATGACTAAAATTTTTTTAAAAAGATGATAAATGTTGATAAAGATAGGAAGAAATGTTGGTGGGATGGTAAAATTATGCAGCTACTTTAGAACAGACTTTGGCAATGTCTTAAGATGTTAAAAATAGAATTGCAGTATATCACAGCAACTCTACTCCTAAGTATATATCGAACAAAAATTTTTTTAAAAATCAACACAAAAACTTATACACAAAGATTCATAGCAGGTTTATTAATAATAACCTCAAAGTGGAAACAGCCCACATGTCCACCAAATAATAGATTAATGTAGGCATACCATGGAATGTTATTCAGCCATAAGCAGGAATAAAATACTGATCTGTACTGCAACATGGATAAACCTTAAACATGCTAAGTGAAAGAAACCTGACACACAAGGCCACCGAGTGTATGACTGGTCACATACATGTCCAATTGGACATGCATGTATGACCAATATGTATTCCATGTATATGAAGTGTCCTCAGCGAGAGACTCTATAGGGTGAGAAAGTAGGTTAAGGCTGCTGGAGCTGGGCTGGGTGCGAGTGTTGTGATTTGGGGTGGTGAAATGATGGAGCGATTCTTTTCTGGGTGATAAAAATGTTCTACAATTAGATTGTTGTGATTATTATCTAACTCTGAATACACTAAAAACCACTGAACTGTACACTTTAAAAGGGTGAATTTTATGGTATGTGAATTTTATCTCAGTAAAGCTATTTATAAGGGCTTCCCTGGTGGTCCAGACGGTCAAGAATCTGCCCTGGGTTTGATTCCTGGGTCAGGAAGATCCCCTGGAGAATGGCTACCCACCCCAGTGTTCTTGCCTGGAGATTTCCTCTGGAGATTTCCATGGACAGAGGAGCCTGGCAGGCTACGGTCCATGGGGCCACAAGGAGTCAGACATGACTGAGCAACTAACACTTTCACTTCCAAAGCTACTATAAGGAACTAGACATTAATAATGAAGTATTTTTTTTTAAGAAAATAGGTAATTAAAGAGGCTCTCAAGCAACTTTTAGATGAAAGAAAACTCCAATCACAGATGATTTAGAGTTTTCCTAAAATTAAATCATCTTATGTAAAAATAGGATATAGCCAAAGCTATGCTTAAAGGGAAAAATAGTGTTAAATGATTTATTCTTAAAAACTAATAAAATGTTTAAAACAGTGAACAAGAAAACAGGAAAATAAAAGGCAATAATATTGATCAATATTCAATAATCTGAATATTCAATATTCAATAATCCAATAATCTGAGCTTTGGTTGAAAGGTCAATAGCATAGAGCAATGTTTGGAAAAGCATTTTAATTTCAGGCTTGTGTCCTATTGTTACCCCAGGATGTACATTATGTTTTTCTTATTAGTTAAGTCCTTTTATGGACAAGGCAAGGTGTAAACCACACTTTAAAAGATCATGAAAGATTGCTTCTTTAACTGGAAAGAAAAGGAAGATGTATCTGATTTCTACATGGTTCTGAATGATCTTGTATCCACCTCTTCTTGAAATCACAGACAGATTAGGATGAGAACTCCGAGCCTAGGCTTAATGTCCACTTTCAAATGGTTCTCACCCTTTGTGGAGGCAGACTGTGTCAGATATCTTTGAAACCCAATGAAAGAGAAGTTCCTCCTCCCCAGAAAAAAACACCCACATACGCTGTGCCCTATCAGCAGTGAAGTCACGGGTCTCCCCGCGTACCATTCAGTCCAGCATTGGTGATGGTAACAGCTTAACATTTCAATGAGGCTCTAAATCAGTGGTTCTTAAAACTTTTTAGTTAGCGCCCCTTCCCATTCTTAAAATTATAGAGGACCCCAAAAACTTTGGGCTTCCCAAGTGGCACTGGCCGTAAAAAACCCATTTGCCAATGCAGGAGAGTTAAGAGACACAGGTTTGATCCCTGGGTCAGGAAGATCCCCTGGAGAAGAGCATGGAAACCCACTCCAGTATTCTTGCCCAGAGAATCCCATGGACAGAGGAGCCTGGATGCCTAAGTCCGTAGGGAGTCACAAAGAGTTGGACACGACTGATACAACTTAGCCCATGCATCCAAAAGCTTTTGTTCCTGTGGGTAGGTAAGATCTCTCAATACTTAAACCGTTTTCACAATTAAAACAAAAACTTTAAAAAATAATTTAAAACAACAATAATAAACCCATTATATGTTCATATAAATAACTTTTTTTTAATAACTTCCAAAACAAAAAAGTGAGATTGCTTTTGTAACATTGCAAGTCTCTTTAACATCTGCCTTAATAACTCAGTTCTGGCTCAGTACTCATATCTGCCTCTGCTTGTCGCAGGTCTTATAGCCCCTGGAAAGATACACTGTACACTCCTGAAAGAATAAGAATAAAAAGGCCAATGTCTTAGTATTACAAAAATAACCTTGACCTTGCAGAACTCCTAAAAGGCTCTTGAGAATCTACAGTGGCTCCTGGACCACACTTCGAGTTAATTTTTTTCTCCAAGAAATTCTATAAAATATTAATCCTTCAAAAGGTCAACAGATGTTAAACCAAGGGAGATAAATGTCAGCATATCCAACTGATTTGGGGAAGACATGTTTCTGTAATAAAACGGCAGGAACAGGCAGGAACTGCTGCATTCCACAAGATGGCCACTAGATGGCACCGCTGTCCCACTCAGAAGATAAGCATCTGCATTAGGAAATGGCCTCTAGCTTCTGGAAGTCTAAAAATCCCTGGAAAGCTGAGATTTACACAGTGCTTTCTGTTTTAACTTGTGGCTCAGTTGGTTAAGAATCTGCCTGCACTGTGGGAGACCTGGGTTCCATCCCTGGGTTGGGAAGATCCCCTGGAAAAGGGAAAGGCTACCCACTCCAGTATTCTGGCCTGGAGAATTCAGCCCATGGGGTCAAAAAGAGTCAGACACGACTGAGCAGCTTTCACTTTTCTCTCTTAAAAATTTAAAAAATAAAGTAGTGGTGAAAAGTTGCCATAGAGGGCCAAATAATCTCATTTCTTCTCAGTGCGAAGTACATCTTTCATTTCACCCCAGACTGGGGTCTTCCAGCTTATCAAAATCAAGCAGTGAGGTTTGGGAAGTTACTCCCAAGTTCATGACCCTGAGTGAAGAATCTGAGGGTGGAGATGACAGAGTCTCTGACCTCAGAGAGCTCATTTAGAATGTAAAAGAAATCAGAGCATTCTTGGCCGATATCCCCAGGTCTAGTCAGTGTTGATTTAGCTTTGCAGTAGTCCAAAATTAACTGGACTAATTGGGTGTGTCTCCGTTGAGAAGGGGTAGGGGCAGGCTGCAAACGCTGTCCCGGAGGGCCGACCACTCCGTGGGGTGAGGGGTCCCTTCCTGTGCCACTAGGCTCCTTGGGAAGCCACTGAGGTGGAGGAAGATCCTGATGGCACTCGAGGGGTGGCATACGCCCCGGTCCACAGTGATGAACCCGCAGCGAGAGCGAGCCTGACTGCACCCACCTCCGCTCTCCTCCAAGCTGCCTCGCACTGCCTGTGGCTCCCTTGCTATTCGGAGGGAACAGAACGGCCCAGAGCAAAGGTCTGGAGAAGGTTGGTGCCCGAGATCTTTTGACCGCCAGATGTTCCTTCTGCAGACTGGCGTGTAGGATCTGAGGGGTGTGGAGGGGAGGGTAGAGGCTGGTGAGGGAGTAGGCAGGTTGGGAATTGGGGTATTTTCCTGAGTGCCGTGGAGAGCTAAGCAGGGGTTTGAAGTAGGTGTCTGGCTACGTGCCCTGTCGTGCCTCGAGATGCAATGCAGAGATGAAGATGACAAGGGTGGTCAATGGCTGTTACATATATATATATATAAGTATAGCTGATATTCACTGTGCTAGTCATTAATAGTAACTCATTTAATACTCGTAACTATCCTATAAAGTAGGAGCTATTACCACCATTTCTTGCTAGAGGGAAAAAGAGGGGCCCGCAGAAGTGGAAGGATTTAGTCGGCAACACACAGCCCATGAGTAGTGGAGCCAGCCTCCAGCCGCTGTTGAACGACCTCATCTCACTTCCTCACTCATGAAAGGGAACAAATGGTCCTAAGGTGCTACCGCTACTCTGACAAACAGCGACTGGGTCCAGTGGGAGCCCCAAGAGGGGATGCTAAGCTCCACTGGGACTGAGAAAGAGAAACTCTAGGGACTTCCCTGGGAGTCCAGTGGTTAAGACTCCTCACTTCCACAGCTGGGGGTGCAGGTTTGATTCCTGGTTGGGGAACTAAGATCCTGCATGTTGTGTGGGGTGACCCATAAAATAAAATAAAAATAAGTTGTAGTAAGAAGGAAATGTATGGAGGACTCCAGCCAAATCTGACTGTTGAGTTTGTGTTGAATAAGCATAGAAGTGGGAAGGGAGAGGGGGAGGACATTTCAAACAGCAGAAGCAAGGCCAGTTTGCAAAGATACAGAGGGGACCCATGTCAAAACGGGAAGTTGTTATCTTTGCCCAGAGTCTAAGAAACTTGTGGCTACAAGTCAAACTGGGCAGGTAATGTGAATAAATACACCTTGTTCCTATTAAGCCTAGATTGTAAATTCAGTCCATTTTTCAAACATCTCAAGATCATTTAGGAGACTGCCCCTTCCACCCCCAACTATTAATCTACCTTCTCAGGTTATAACATGCAAGAACTTTATTTAAAAAAAAAAAAAAAGCCCCCTCCAATTCATGGTTGAAAACATTGATTTGGGACAAGAAACATTTAGGACAAAGATAACTACTCACAGTTTTGACACAGGTCTCCTCTGTGTCTTTGCAGACTGGCCTTGGTTATTCTGAATTTTTAAGCAAATGATATACACTCTTGTGTGTAATTAATCAGGCAGTTAAATAGTAACCCACTGTACTGTCACCCAGCCCCCAGGCCTTCTCCACAGGGGCAGAAACAAGATCAATATTAATATTTAATTGAATTTAAGAGAGTCCCTGTGTGCATGGCTTTTTGTTGGTCTCTCAATCTTATAACCAGGCTGGATAAAGGTGAGAGATTATTCTGGCATGACTTCCTCATGAACTCATGTTGATTTCTTATTGTTACTCTTTTCTTTTTGAAAATCGTCTATTTGAAAGTCCATTCTTGAATTTAACCAATGAGCCATTATTCTGTGACAATATTGTGGCATCAGGCTCTTTCCCCTTTCTGGAAATCAGAGTCACATTTGTTTGTTTTATGACCCTGGCAGCTCTTCCATTAACCACAGTTCATCAGTCTAATGCCAGATTTCCTCCAGTCCTCTGGGAAGCATTCTGTCTGGGTTCACGGCAGATAAGGCCCTTCACGGCCTGGATTCTGCTTCCTGGTCCCACCTCCTAAGTCCCTTCTGCATTTCAGGGCAATTCTCAGTACATCACACTGCATCACGTATCTGTGTATTTTATGTAGTATTTCCTCAACCTTGAATATGGCTTCCTCCTCTCCTCCCAGAGAACTCTCACTGACGCTTTCTTTTAATTGGCGATTAACTGCTTTACAATGTTGTGTTGGCCCCTGCCATACTCACTTATACTTAAAAAAAAAATTTCATCCAAGTTATCCATATTCTAAAGTCAAATAGTTATAAACACGATTAAAAGAAACAGCAGTTTTCTGACCTTCCCCCTCTCCATCCTTCATTCCTGCTTCTCCGAGGTAACCGTTAGTGGTTGCTCTTTAGATATTTACTTTCACATTGCTAAATAACACATTTCTGCTCCCAACCTCTTGATTTTCAATATTAGGAATTACCTATTGAATTCTAGCTCTGAAAGATGAAGATTTAGCTCCCTTTAGCACCTCCCTCACCCACCTCCACAGTTTTCCTCTCCTCGGTCTCCCAATAGACTTATACCATCGTTTTTAGTTAGCTCGGTAGTCAGTGTTTACATAATTAGGACTGTGTTCACAGCATGCCCGTGTAGGAAAGCATGATTGTATATCCTTTCTTGTGCAACTTTTAATTTTCCCTGGAGTTAATAATTGTCTTCTTCCTTCATTCACCTAGTTTTCTGCTCACCTACCACCAATTCCTGGCTAGATGTTCTTCCACAGATGTAAATTTCTCCTAATATATTCACACAATCAAGTATTTCATCAAGTTCATCTTGGATCTGTTTCTTCTCCCCCTTGTACTACCTATACTTGAGAAGTGATGAGTGGCTGTCTTCCTGATTCCTCTTCATCCTAGAAACTTTTTTTTCCATCTCTCCTGTGCTGAGTTCCTTGTTTCATGGATCCCATGTCGTCCTGTCTTCAATTTTTATTTTTAAAGATGTAACTTTATTTGTTGGCTGCGCTGGGTCTCCCTTGCCACACGGGTTTCCCTTGTTGCAGAGCCCAGCACGTGGGCCTGTCTAGTTCACGTTTGTGAGCCTCGTTGCCCTGCGGCTTGTGGCTCTTAGTTCCCCACAAGGTGTGGACCTGCCACCGCCTGTGTCGGAAGGTGATCTTTCAACCACTGGACCACCAGCAAAGTCTCCGTCTTGTTTTTAATTACTCCTCTTTGCCAGAACATTTCCTGAAGTAGCTTATGGGAGGTTAATATTCTGAAATACATACCTGTCTGGAAATGTGTTTGTTCTTCTCTCATTTGATCTACAGCTTGGCCATGTATAGAATTCTGGGCTGGAAATTATTTTCCTTTAGTGTTTTGAAGTCATTGCTTCATGTTTTCCAGCTTCCAGTGCTGTTGCCAGTGGATTATTGGTAAACACAAAAAAGAAAATGAGGCAAGTCTTATGCCATTCCAATTCTTGATCCTTTGTATATGGCTTCCTAGAAACATTTGCGGTCTTCTATCTCTGGTGTTCTGCCATTTTACAATGATGTACTTTCGGGGGAGTCTGAGTTCTTCCTTTGTGCTGGACAGTGGGGTACTTTTACGATACAGACATTAATGTCCTTCAGGTCTGAGAAATTTTCTTGAATTTATTTGATAACTTCTGTTATTGCCATTTTCTCTTTTTGGAATTCCTTAGTATGTCTGGGCTATTTCTCTAATTTCATTCTTTTAATATGGTATCTTTTTACATTTGTGTTCTGTTCTCATGCAGATTTCTTCAACTTATCTTCCCAATGTTTTTGAGTCTTCATGCTTTTGTTTCTTGTTGTTCAGTTGCTCAGTTATGTCCAACTCTTTGCGATCCCACGGACTGCAGCATGCCCGGCTTCCCTGTTCTTCACCAGACCTTGCTCAAACTCATACCCACTGAATCGGTGATGCCATCCAACCGTCTTAACCTCTGTCCTCCCCTTCTCCTCCTGCCTTCAATATTTCCCAGCATCAGGGTCTTTTCTAATGAGTCAGTTCTTCCCATCAGGTGGCCAAAGTATTGGGGCTTCAGCAGCAGTCCTTCCAATGAATATTCAGAGTTGACCTCCTTTAGGATTGACTGGTTTGATTTCCTTGCAGTCCAAGGGACTCTCAAAAGTCTTCTCCAACACCACAGTTGGAAAGCATCAATTCTTTGGCGCTCAGCCTTGCTTATAGTCCAGCTCTCATATCCATACATGACTACTGGAAAAACCATAGCTTTGGGTAGATAGACCTTTGCCGGCAAAGTAATGTCTCTGCTTTTTAATATGCTGTCTAGGTTTGTCACAGCTTTTCTCCCAAGAAGCAAGCATCTTTTAATTCTATGGCTGAAGTCACCATCCACAGTGATTTTGGAGCCCAAGAAAATAAAGTCTGTCACTGTTTCCTTTGTTTCCCCATCTATTTGCCATGAAGTGATGGGACCAGATGCCCTGATCTTAGTTTTTTGAATGTTGAATTTTAAGCCAGCTTTTAAGTGGGGTTTATTGACCAGAAAGAGCTTCACTGTTGGGTGACCTGGCTGAGTTGTTCCACAGTGGAGCATTTTTAGTCTTGTCTCTCAGACTAGTCAGTTATTTTGTTTTATTTTATTTTTTTCAGAATAAACAGTACACCCTTCCATTCTTTTCCTGGAGGGGAGGAGCCTGGTGCTGATGTCCTGGTTGTGTTAAGTAGAAGGCTCTCCCAGTTCTGTGTGCCTACTTCCCTTGAATGCCGCTGCCTTCAGGACAGCCCTTCTGCCTGTAGCTACACCTCGTGTCTCTAATCCAGCATCCCTCCAGCCCACCCTCTCCAGTCTCCTGCCAGTGGGAAAGGGTGGTGGTGGAAGGTATCTGGGGGTCTTACTGCTTCTTAAAGCAGCCTTCAACCTTTCTGCTGTCACTTCTGCCATCACCTTCATTGTTAGAGACATAGCTTCCATGGGTTCTACAGTAGAGATACTTACACTGCCAGCTTAGATTTCAGCCTTCTCAGCTCTCTTGAGTCTGTTATCAAATGCCCATCTGCTTTCCACTTCAAAATTATATGTTTGGTGTTCTTATTCTCTTTGTCCCTAAAGATTTATTCCTTTAAAAAAAAAATCCCTGTATTTCCATTTTTAGTAGGGTTCCAGGAGGTAGTAGAGATAATCTGTGTTTACTCCACCAGTTGTAATAGGCAGCACACAAATAGGGTCCCAATCCTTGTGGTGTAGGACCTCCTTTTAAGATCTTCCCTGACAGCCCTCACACTTACAGAACCAATGCTTCCTTCTTTATAACACTTCTGTGTCTCAACCTTATACACACTTCTTGCATAGATAATATGATTATGTAAAAAGATTGGATCTTCCTACTATAAACTGCTGGAGTGAAAGAGTCCTGTTACCTATTTTTACATCCTCAAGATCTAGCATAGAACCAGGTACCTAGATGCTCAATGAATTTTGCTGAATTGAGTAGAAATTGGATTGCATTTTTTATAAATGAACTCAACTGCGGAGAGATGAATGGCCCAATTATCCTGGCAACTGAAAGCCCCTAAATTGAGGATATTTTTCTAAATGCTATTTCATCATTCCTGGGGATGGTGAGCAATGGAAATGAAGATTAGTCTTTCTTAAGGAACTGCCTTCAAACCTGAGACATGCAGTGGGTTTGGTTTCCTCCCTCAAGAACAGAGCATCAGAGTCTGGAACTAAGGGTGGCCTTGGGATGGGGAATAAGTTGGATTGTTTTTGTCAGTGAGTCAAGGTAAGCATGGTGTCATGGTTCTAGAAGGATGGGTGTTTATGACTACCATCTCTTTTGGGAGGGGGAAGAGATGTGATCAAGAATGAGTGTTGTATCCTCTCAAACCTCTTTCCTTGGCTCTAGAGCACATTTTGGAGAAGGCAATGGCAGCCCACTCCAGTTCTCTTGCCTGAAAAATCCCATGGATGGAGGAACCTGGTAGGCTGCAGTCCATGGGGTCGCTAAGAGTTGGACACAACTGAGCGACTTCACTTTCACTTTTCACTTTCATGCATTGGAGAAGGAAATGGCAACCCACTCCAGTGTTCTTGCCTGGAGAATCCCAGGAATGGAGGAGCCTGGTGGGCTGCCATCTATGGGGTCGCACAGAGTCAGACACGACTGAAGCGACTTAGCAGCAGCAGCAGCAGCAGCAGAACACATTTACCTAGCTTGTTCTAATAGAAGCAGAGTCACCCAAAGCTGGACTGGACTATGGATCCTCCAGCAGGGCTTGTAGTGTCTTCAGGGATATCGAGTTTTGATTCAGATGTCCTGGCTGGGAATCTAGCGGATAGTGATTGTGTAGGACACCCTCCTTGTACTGAGTTGGTCAGTAAATCAGCCTCTTCCCCATGAGACTGGAAATCAAGAAGCACAACTCACACAGGTGACCAAAGAAGCCAACCAGTCGATACCTTAATACATTGGAACTGTGATCTTTTTGTTGGAGAAGCTGGATTGTGGAAGGTCAGCTTGGATAGCAGGCTAACCCACTGGAAGTTCCACTAATTGGAAGGGTCTTTGGAAGCAAGGGAAGGTGGGAAGAACATGCGTTCAGCCAGTGTGAACAGGTCACAGGCTCTGCAGTAGAGTCAAAAAGAACAGGTACCAAAATCACACCTGGGACGAATGTGAGGAGGATGGAACGATTTGGAGTTAAAGGGGCTTGTCTGGACCAAACACCTAGGCTTAGCAGTATTTCTCTCTGCTTGGCTATTCTGGCTTCAGAAGGGTTGCTTCTTAACATCTCGGGCTCTTGTTAGCAGCTAGAGCTTCCAGAAGCATGACACTTCACTGTGCATGACAGCTCACGATGCTCTGTGTGACAATGTTTGGGCAGGACCTGTCCAGGGCAAGAGAGAGAACGTAAGAGAGAACAAGTGAAGGAAAAAATGATACCATTTTCTTAGGAGTGGATGGGGATTTACAACCGTCTGAGGCAAACAGACCTGTCAGGAACCTGTTGGCCTATTCAAGCACTGACATGATGTGGAATGCTGACACAGAAGCCAGACAGCCTTGTGAGCCTGGGTGATTGACTGTTTTGACATCATCAGATATGCACATGCTAGAGGGAACTAGACTCTCGTAGCCCCAGAAAGGCAACATTGGGAGGGATAAAAACTGCAGCTGTGGAATGAACAGGCACAAATCCTTTCCCCTTTTCTCTTCGGCCTTTGCTTATTTTGCTTCTTATAATAGATTTAAATAATAAGTGAAATTTGGGCATGGATCTGAATGTTAGCAAACTGCAAATACATAAGAACATCCAAAGATCTTATAGAAAAGGCCAGGAATTTTCCAAGTGACCTGTGCAATGGCCTGAGCTTTTGTTCTCCTTTGGGTGAAGAAGATCCTTGAAGGTCTTGGAGGAAAACATGGGTGCAGAAGTCAGGCACGCTAGAGTCAAGTCCCAGTTCTGCCTGTTCTTAGCTGTGACCTGGGTGGGTAAATCGACCTCTTGGAAGTTTTAGTTAATACACTTAGAAAATAGGGAAAATAGTCACTTCTCCCTCATAGGCTGGTTGTGAATGTTACTCAGGATCAGTTGACTAGCAAGGTTCACAGAGCCTGGCACATGAGTGTCCAACACATGCTCCAAAGAGTGTTGATTTTGTTAGCACTTTCATGGCTATCACAGCAGTGGTCCACCTGGGTGGCATTAAACCTCGTGGTCAGACAGTGTTGGCCATTCTTTGGTCACTCCAAGGAGATTATTTAAATTTAACTGAAGAAATAAGTCTTCCAAAGAGAGTTGATGTTATTGTTCAGTTGCCCAGTCATGTCCGACTCTTTGTGACCCTGTGGACTGCAGCATGCCAGGCTTCCCTGTCCTTCACTATCTCTTGGATTTTGCTCAAACTCATGTCCATTGAGTCAGTGATGCCATCCAGCTATCTCAGCCTCTGTCGTCCCCTTCTCCTCCTGCCTTCAATCTTTCCCAGTGTCAGTCTTTTCTAATGAGTCAGCTTTTTGCATCAGGTAGCCAAAGTATTGGAGCTTCAGCATCAGTCCTCCCAATGAATACTCAGGACTGATTTTCTTTAGCATTAACTGATTTGATCTCCTTGCAGCCAAAGGGACTTTCAAGGGTCTTCTCCAACACCATAGTTCAAAAGCATAATTTCCTCATGCTCAGCCTTCTTTATGGTCCAACTCTCACATCCATACATAACTACTGGAAAAACCATAGCTTTGACTAGAAAGACCTTTGTTGGCAAAGTAATGTCTCTGCTTTTTAATATGCTCCACAGAGAGTAGGGAAATAGAAATTGCTTCATTAAGTTGTAAGCATCCCAAGAGAAAGTAACTATGAAAGATTTCTATGCACGCTAATGTAGTCATTAGTAATATTTTATGGGAAGCAAAGGTGTACAAGAATGTAGACTTAAGACTCAGACAGACGTGGGTTACAATTCCAGGTCCAGTTGATTTTGGAGAAATTCTTTAATTCCCTGAAGCACCAGAAAGTCCCCATCTGTTAAAATGGTACTGTCAACATTTTCCTTGCAGGTTGTTACTAGGATTAAAGGAGGCAAAATATATCAAAATATCTTGCTTAGTACCTTATGCATAGAAGGCATTCCCCAGTGCACATTGGCTTCTTTCCTTCCCATGGTTCCTCCTCTATTGTTCCTGAAGAATCTCTGATGCATAATTCAGAACCCAGATGTCAAAGAAGAAAAAAAAATTGAGAGATGACAGAATCAAGATTAAATAACATTTCAGTATGTTGGAGTATTGAGACTGGAAAAAAAATGGACAGAAATTATTAAGGATATGTGAAAACTGGCACTTGTCTCACTATCCCACAAGAATGATGGAGCTGGGTGTGTGCACGTGTGTGTGGGAGAGCCCAGCTTACATCGTGGGCTTCTGTGGTGAAACACCACATGCCAGTTACTGGAAGTGACGGTGGCATTGTGGCCAGCACTGGGCAGACCATCCCGAGAGCATTGTGTCACATCTGGGAGCCACAGGGTTTGAAAAGAAACCCTCATACAACATTACATCTCTAGGGACATCACCAGTATGGTGATTGCCCTGAAGCATGGTTTCAGATCAAGGAACTTTGGTGTGAAAAGTAGAAGACTAAGGTAAAGCATGATAGCTATTTAAGACCATTTTTTTTTATGAAAGAGAAAATATGTGGGAAAAGTATTGTACAAGAAACATAAAGTTGGAAATTTCAAGAAGAAAACTTTTACTCTTGACACTTTTATTCACTCACGCATTCATTCTCTCATCCAACAAATATTGATTCAGCTGAATGTATACTGGGTGTTAGATGTGTTTCCCTATAGACAGTGGTATGCTGGTCAATGTTTAATAATAACGAGCTCTCCACCCAAAATCTTGACTTATAGCATATGTTCCCCATGGCCAGTTACAAACAACCAATGTAAATGTGGAAGTGGGAAGAGATGCACCCAACTGACCCTCTCAAGCTGAAGCAAGCTGGCTCCAGCACACCCCTGCTTGTACGTTTGAGGATGCCTAGAGTTTAGTGGAAGGACCACCTCTGATTCAGCTGTAACCTAGAAGTATGCTTGATTCTGAGTGAGGACCTAAACTTGATGAGGATGAGAGTACTTGGGGTTTGTCTAGGGAGAAATCCAGAGAGAAGCACATTCTAGCAAAAGAGCAGCAGCTAAAGACCTCCAAGACTAGGAGGGGGATGGTTAGCATGGAGTGGGGCAGGTTGTCCGGCTCAATTGCAGTAGAGAGGATAAGGTTTGCTCAAGAAGGCTGGCACTGGAGAAGTGCGGTAGCTGGAACACAGTAATGAATTTGAGCTTAATTTCAAAGGCAATGAGGAATGGATCAAAGGTTGTTAAGAAGGGAGTGCTGTTGTGATGTTTGCATTTCAGAAAGTTCAATCTCAGGGAAGGATAGAAAAATGGATTGCCATAGGTCAAAACTGGAAGTCGAGATATCCATTAGGTATTTGCTTCCTAGGTAACTGACAAAGTTTGAAGGTAGTGATATTGACAAATACAAAGCAGGAGATATGCATCTAAGTGATGTCAAAAACACGGAATAGATGGGACAAGATGACAAGGAGAAGAGGGGAAAGAGCATGCTTACAACAGACCTGCAAGGTAAGAGGAAGGTTAGGGTGTTAGGGAGGCTGTGCAGGTTCATGGGCCAGTGGTAGTGATGTTTATCTTGTTAGGAAACAGGTCTTATAAGAACTAACTTGGAGAACTTTGTAAAACGCTAATTTCTGGACACCATGCCTCCGTGTGTGCATGCTAAGTTGCTTCAGTCATGTCCAACTCTATGTGATCCTATAGACTGTAGCCTGCCAGGCTCCCTTGTCCATGGGATTCTTGAGGCAGAAATACTGGAGTGAGTTGCCAGGCCCTCCTCCAGGGGATCTTCCTGACCCAGAGATTGAACCTGTGACTCTCATGTCTCCTGCATTGGCAGGTGCATTCTTTACCACTTTGCCACCTGCAAAGCCCAGACACCATACCTAGATATGCTGATTTAGTAGGTGAAGCTGGGCCCATGCATCTGCATTTTCACCCCAGGGGACATTCATTCATTTCCTCAACACATATTTACTATGTGCCGGATGTTTTTCTAGGCACCGGAGATGCTTCAGTGAATGAGACCAAGTCCCTGTCTTTGTAGAGCCTTTAAGTGGACGAGCTAGAGTGAGGGTAAGCCAAACATATATAATAAACAATGAGAGCAATACAGTCTATGTAAAAAAGTAAGGTAAAGGGGTGGCATTTCATGGAAGGTGGGATAGGATTGCTGTTTTAGGTACAGTAGTTGGAGAACCTTCTCTGAAAAGGTGATATATATGCCAGGATATAAAAATAAATGTTAAATTTAGAGAAATACTGAATTACAAAATACAGGGAAAGTTAAAGAATGTGAGGTAAAAATGGCAGAGATGAAGTGGTGAATTCTGTCTTAGACCTGCATCAAAGTCTCTGTTGGCTTCCCAAGTGGCTCAGGGGTAAAGAGTCCACCTGCAATGTAGGAGACACGGGTTCAATCCTCGGGTCAGGAGGATCCCCTAGAGAAGGAAGTGGCAACCCACTCCAGTATTCTTGCCTGGAAAATCCCATGGACAGAGGAGCCTGTTGGGTTATAGCCCATGGAGTTGCAAAGAATCAGTGACTTAGCGACTAAACAACAGCAAAATCTCTGGTAGGCATCTGAGTGGAGATAGCCAATATACCAGATTGAGTTTGTGGAGCAGATCTGGGCTTAGAATCCTGATTAGGGAGCCATCAGGACAGGGATGGTGCCTGAAGCCATGAGAGGGTGTGGAGTAAGGGTGGAACCTAGGGAAAGAGTGCTCTTTTGAGGCTGATAAAGAGAGGACTTTGGGAAGGAAAATGAGAGGCAGGAGTCAAAGAGATGGGAAGAAAACCAGTAGGCGATGTGACTGAAGAAGAAGATAGTATCAAGGAAGGTGATTTGAATAGGTTTAAGAACTGCCCAGAGACCAAGTGAGGTAGGGAGAGAAATGTGTCAATGGTACTGGGCAACAGAAAATACTTTTCTATCTTGATGAGAGCAATTTCAGAAAGATAGTGGTGGGAATGGGGGAGCTGGAATCTAACAAACAGGAGGTGAAAAGTGGAGATGGATAAGGTAAACCCATTCATTCAAAAAGTTGGTGAACAGAAGTCCTAGATGGTGAAAGGGCATAGGATTGAGGGAGAATTTTTAAGATGGAGAGACTTGGGCTTGAATAAGTGTTAATGGGAAACAGTCAATGAGGAAAGGATGAGAGAGAAGAGTCATAGTGATAACTGCTCTCAGTGACTGAGATCTCTTCCCCTGAGACCAGAAGGAAGGGTGGATGCTTGTGCAGATATGTTTCTAGGTGGGTTTAGGAAAGAGAGGATGGTCAACTTCAGGACCTTTATTTTGCTGTGAAATGGAAGTTATAGCTGTTTGCAAAGAGTGAGGTGGCCAGGTGGTCAAGGCAGAAGTGGGGAAACTGGCAAAGGGGGATGTAAAATCTGTCCTCAGGTGAGTTAGAAGCCCTGCCTCTGAGGACCACTGGCCTGCCCAGGTGTGTATGTGTTTATACAGAGCCCAGGGAGGAGTGAACTGGATAAATCTGGGGTTCTGCCTCGTGAGTTTAGAGAGAAGAGTTTAATGAGTTTAGCAGCATTATCCAAGGAGGCTATCAGTGCCGCTGGAGGGGAACCCTCTTGGCATGGATGGCCATTTGGTCCCACTCTCCCTCTAAGTGTGGGAGTGAGGTCTGCTTGTGTCAGCATCCCTGTAGAGCTTATAGCATCTACAGTGAACCTTTGATGGGCGGCGTCTAGGGCTTTGTATTTTCACAAACTTCCTGGATAAAGTTTAAAACCTTCTCCTTTCTGAGGCTTAAAATCCCCACTAGCATCCTGATACATCTCTAGCCCCATCAGAATGCATCCAAATGGAGTAAGAGGCTAGACCTAGATCATATTACCAAGGGGAAGCCTCCTTGCCTGTCTCCCACCCACAGTGTAGATATGTTGTGTCAGACCCTTCGCCCCACCTCGCAATGCAGAACGGCCTGGAGCGCGACTGTATTGATGATGATTAATAGCGAGAGGACAAGCCTCAGTCTCTGGCATCCTCCCACAGGCCTCTCCAGGCCCTTACCTTCCCCAGGCCTCCCCAGCAAGGCAGCAGCAAAGTCAGCCACCCCAGCGCCTTCCCTTTAGGGCCAGGAGGGCTCCAGCTGCCCATCCCTCTCCTGGAGGAGCTCCTTCCTGGCTGCCTGGCCCTTTGCCGGCCCTGGAATGTTCACCTGGAGCTCCGGGCTCCCACACCCCCACCTTCATGGATGAGAGAGCAGGAATTTAAGAGCCAGAATTAATTAGACAAATGTCAGGCGGGCATGAGTCACAGCAGCCCTGAGTATTTTGGTCGATTACAAGCGCGAGCCCTCCCAGCATGGAGGAGCCTGGGGCACCATCCTCTGCCCTCATGGGTGCTGATGCAGGAGCTGCGCTAAGGCGCCTCTTTCCTTGACCAGGCAGACTCCAGCCAGGCCTCTGCAAGCCTGTCTGTGTGGGTAGGGGGGTATGCGACCCTAACCCTCCAAGGGAATCCTGGTCAGAGTCTGTTCAGTTAACTGGACACAAGCCAAATTAAAGGCTGGTGTAGGCTGTAAAATGGAAACATCCTCATTTACAAGAAGGGGCAGAGCGGAAGGAAAAAATTCTCAGGGGCTTTATGGGAACCAGCAACCTGTCTATTCTGAGTGTTCTTTTTTCCAGATCCAATGGGCCAGTCGCTCACTCTGTTATTCTCCAAACTGGGGCAATTTCAGGGAGATGGCTGCAATTTCTTGTGGGATGCTCTGGCTTATAAGAAACTTTGAGTTCTTTACCCCAGAAATTTTCCCTCTGCTCCTTCCTCTGCCACCAGGTTCATCTCCTAGATCAGGCAGTGACTGTCCAATAAATGTAAAAACTAGAAGTCTTCAAGATCCATTTTCCTACTTCTTAATGAATTTCACTCATTCAGCAAAATTATTTAAAATGGTATCTTGTTTCATACTGTTGGTAAATGCATTTACCATGAATCCCACTCTGGGTAGTTTTAACCTATGAAGGGATGTGCACCTCCTAAAATATAATAAAAAATGGAGAGTGATGAAAAGACCATGAGAAGCTACCACAAGAGGGTGATGAGAGGGGAGATACTGTGAATATCTGAAGAAGTGGAGATTAATCTAAAAGGGGGGTCAGGGAAGACTTCAGGGAGGAGGTGGCGTTTGAAGCATTTAGGTTTGCAAGCAAGGCTGTTCAAGCAGAGAGGCTGGACCACTTCTGAGTTCAGAGAGTTAGTGTCAGAGTAGAGCCACTGGTAGAACTCAGTTCTGACTCTCACCCTGGTGATGCTTAGCCATTGAATGGTGGGTTTTCCCCCATCAGATAATTCAAGCTAACAAAGTTTATGAGATATTTATGACTTGCCCTACCAAGCTGCATCCAGTGAGGTGTCTTTTCTTGAAAAAACAGTAACATTAAGCCCAGCCGGACTCCTCAGACTTTACATCTTCCCAGCCATGGAAGCGAGGTCTTTGGAGTCCTTCTAAATTCCTCCTTTCCTCCACACTCCCCATATCGAATTGATCACCAATTCTTGTTGGTTCTGCCTCATTAAAAATTCAGTCAATATGTATTTATTGGACATCTCTGTTAGGTTCTGGGAAACAAAGATGAATAAGGCAGTCTCAAGAAACCCATGATTAATGATGGAGACAGCCTTGTAAACCAAATATATGGTGTAATGTGATACGTGAACAATATGTTATGCCAGCAGTGCTGTGGGAGTGAAAAAGAGGACAGGAACTCAGCCTGGGGGAGGGGGGTTGTCAGGGTGGGTACTAACCAAGCTTTCTGGTTCCTGCCGCTTGTCCATCCCCAGTGGCACATGTTCCATCAAGCTCTAAGTGTTAACAACCGGGCTCTTACAAAGCCTCTTAATGGTCTCCTTGTCTCCAAACTAGGCCTTTACCCATGTATTTTCCATTCTCCTGCTGCTGGCTCTTTTGAAAATGCAAATCAGTTACATACACACTTGACCCCACTTAAAGCTCATCAGTGGTTTCCCTAGGGCTGGAATAAAACCTGAACTCCAGGTCTGGCATACAAGGCTCATAACAATATGGTCCCTGCTTAACTTTTCAACCCTTTAACAGATCCTTCCCTTCCCCTAAACAGTCCTATTTACTAACATGATTAGCTTTGCACATGTTATTCTCTTGCTTTAGAATCCTTTCCTCATGTGTCTCCCTGAGGAAGCATCACATTTCTCTCCAGACTCTGTAAAAGCTTACTTCCTGGGCCCTGCCCCCTGGTCCTTGGGTACAATTACTGTTCCCATCCTTGGCCTTTTTTTTGGTAATTGGAATATCCCATTACGCTCACCCCTGTTTTGGACTGCAGTGGGTAGACACTTAACACCAGACAGAAAACATCCTGCAGACAGGGGCTGTGTCTTGCATATCTTTGTATCTCTGCTGCCTAGAACAGTATGTGAGACGTAATAGGCACTTGGTAAACATTGGTCACATGAATATAAGTAAATAAGCTGAAAGTAGGTACATTCTCAGAGACAGCAGGTTCAAAGAAACCACATACAAATTGAGGAGGAATTTCTGTTGAAAGCAACGAGACAAAAAGATGTATGTAGAGGTAATTTGTTGTTGGTGTGCGTGCTCAGTCATGTGTAACAGACCACATGGACTGTAGCCCGCCAGGCTTCTCTTTCCGTGGGGTTTCTCCAGGCAAGAATACTGGACTGGGTTGCCGTGTCCTCCTCCAGGGGATCTTACTGACCCAGGGATCGAACCTGTGTCTCTGGCGTTTTCTTGCATTACCTGGCGGATTCTTTACCACTGAGCCACCTGGGAAGCCCCTTGGTGTTGACATTACCTGTCATCAAAGATGTTTCCTTCATCTATAGTTAACAGTCAGCACCTAAGTTGGGGTACCTCTTCTAGCCTGAGCAGGTAGCTGAGAGTCCTGCTGCCTCAGAGAATCCCCAGAGATGTGGCTTGCCAAGTCCTTGCTCAGTTCTGGCACTTTTACCACTAGCTCTGTGATTTGGATAATTTAACCTCATGGGATGTCTCTGTAGTTTTCCCTCTATGTAGTGAGAATAATATCAGCTTGTAATGAGTTCAGTAATGGCTTTTAAAATACATGTCTACTTGGAACCTCAGAATGTGACTTTATTTGGACAAGGGTCTTTGCAAATCTAGTAATTAAGGTAAGGATCTCAAGATGATTAGGTGGGCCCTAAATACAGTGGTGGCTGCCTTATAAGAGATCGTAAAGAAGACATAGACACAGAGGAGAAACCCAGAGAGAAAGGCCATGTGAAGATAGAGGTAGAGATTGCAATGATACATGTACCAGCTGAGGAATGCGAGGAGTTGCCAGCAGCTACCAGGAGCTTGGAGAAAAGCATGGAGTAGATTCTCCCTCGGTTCAGAAGGAATCAACTCTGCCAATATCTTGATTTCAGACTTCTGGCCTCCAGAACTGTGAGAGAATAAATTTCTTTTAAGACACCCAGTTTGTGGTCATTCATTATGGCAAGCCCTAGGAAATGAATATACAGCCTGACCCCTGGGGTTCTGAGAAGGTCAAATGGCACAGTGTCAAAGGAGGTGCTTTGTGAAGCTCTGTAAAAAGCAGGGGGCTGCAGAGCTGAGGCATGAAGGGGCAGAGCTCCTCGTCCAGCGCTGTCAGACAGGCGGTTCACTCCCCGCGTCTGAGGGAGCCTGTTCTCAGCTCCAGGCGGACCTTCCTCTGCAGGTGCCACTGTGCAGCCTCGAGAGGTAACTCCTTCAAAAGCCCCAGGCCACAAGTGCCATGAAGACAGAGGTCTGCAGACTCTAATCTATCAGGTTACTTCTTGAGGGTGTTTCTTTAAAACAAAGGTCTTTTTTATTGAAATACAGTTGATGTGTGATACTATATGAATTACAGGTATGCAATATAGTGATTCACAATTTTTAAAGATTCGTTCCATTTATAATTATTATGAGGGACTGGCTATATTCCCCATGTCATACAATATATCCTTGTAGCTTATTTTACACAGAAGTTTACACCTCTTAGTCTGTGCTTAGTCGCTCAGTCGTGTCTGACTCTTTGCAACCTCATAGACTGTAGCCCACCAGGCTTCTCCGTCCATGGGGATTCTTCAGGAAAGAACATTGGAGTCAGTTGCCATGCCCTCCTCCAGGGGATCTTCCCAATCCAAGAATTGAACCGGGTCTCCTGCATTGCAGGCAGATTCTTTATTGTTTGAGCCACCAGGGAAACCAAGCCTCTTAGACCTCTGCCCCTGTATTCCCTCTCCCCTCTGGTAGCCACCTTTTTGTTCTCTATACCTGTGAATCTGCTGCTTTTTTGTTACATTCATTAGTTTGTTGTATTTATTTATTTATTGTTGCTGTATTTTTCAGATTCCACATATACGTGATTTTATACAGTATTTGTCTTTCTCTGTCTGACTTAATAAACTTAGTCTAACACCCTGCAACTGCATTATGTTGCTACAAATGGCCACATTTCATTCTTTTTTATTGAGAGTGTTTCTTACACAGTCAATTTCTGGCCCTTGGATGTAGGTTGAATTTATTCACTATTTATCATTTTTTGCCTAGATTCTCATCTGTGCCCATCTGAACACTTTGGTCTGGGGTGATAAGGAACCTGGCTGCCTCCATCCCTTGGGCTGATTGAGTTTTCACTGTTACACATAGCATCCCATACTCAGAGAGCAGACAGGCCCTCTATAAATCAGCACAGGTATTTTCTTTACATTTTGTCAATTTATTTTTGACTGTGCTGGACCTTTGTCGCTGGGTGGGCTTTTCTCTAGCTGTGAGAAGGGGCTCCTCTCTAGTTGCAGTGCACGAGCTTTTCATTGTGGTAGCTTCTCTTGTTGCAGAGCACAGGTTCTTGAGCTCACGGGCTTCAGTAGTTGCAGCTCCCAGGCTCTAGAGCTCAGGCTCCATAATTGTGGTGCATGAACTTAGCTGCTTCCTGGCATGCATGTGGGATCTTCCCAAACCAGGGACTGAACCTGTGTCTTCTGCAGTGGCAGGAGGATGCTTTACCACTGAGCCACCAGGGAAGCCCAGCAGCACAGGTGTTATGTTGGCTCCCAATGTCCTGCAAAAGCCTGCCCACCCTCTCTGGGCCTGGCCTTGAGGGTCAAACTGGGGAGAACCATTTGCAGAGCTACCACTTCCAGCATCGTCCTGTTGAAATGGTATGTCACTACCCTCCTCCAGTAGAGTCCCCTGGTCATTCACCCTCTGAAGCAGAGAGAGGGCGTATATGAGGAGCAAACCCGAGGATCTGCATTCAAATGAGTAAGGAAGACATACCCTTTGCAAAGATCTGCATCCTACCTCTATGGTGCCCAACTTATATTGCTGTTTAGAAAGATTAAATGATGCAATAAATATGATGTACTTAGTATCCCATATAGTAAGCACATTTAGTAAGTGCTCTCGAAAATGTTAGAAATGCTCTTGGGGCAGATGGTGGACAGGGTAGGAGCCTAGAGCAGGTATCCTAATGAGTAGGGGGAGGCCTGATGAAGTCTAAGGTGGTCAGCTGGGACATCTGTTTCTTAGTAACAGGATATGAGCTTCCCTGTGGACTTGGGTGCAGGTCTTGATTCCCCAGGAGGGGATGGCAAGGGGAGGCAGGGCCTGTTGCTCATAGGAGGGTCTGAGAGCACAGGCAGCTTCCTGGAACAGGAATCTGGGTTGGGGCTGAAGCATTGTGCTATGTATCTGTTTTATATTTTCCATATGTTATGGTACTTTGATGTCTTATGAACCTTTCTCCCAAGGCTAATCAATTCTTAGAGACAGCAAAGGGTTCAGCCAGGAGCAGGCCTTTGATTGTAAGCTAACTACTCCAGAGCACACTTGCTCTATATGATCTGTCCACCCCAGGGGGCAATATTCCTCTATCTCAATCATCCTAGGGCCAGGCACCAGGCAACTGAAGACCACCCCAATAACCTCGAGCCTGTCAAAATGGTTCAGACTAGCCCATCTTAAACTGTTTACCCTCCCTTGCCTTTCCTGCAAGAACTCCAATTCTCGAAGAGTCAAGAGTCTAGTCTAAGCTCTCCCCTGGCCCTGTCTACTGTCAATGACCCAAACACGGCTCTTCCCCCATCTGCCTGCATGGCATGTGGTAACCTCCTCTCTAAGACCCGTGGGGATCACACACACTTTGTTTATCTGAGCCTCTCCTGTGTGTCCTCCTGTGGCTGCTTCTGCCTGACAATCTCATAAAAGAATACAGAACAAGCATAAGCCCAGTCATCCAAACTGAGGCCTACAGTAAATAGGTTGGGACAGGGATACAGTAGGTCTCAGGACCCCCAGCCTTAGATGGGGGACTGATAGAAGGAACCGCACACTGGCCCTCTGGTGAGTACTAACTCCACATCATGGTTGCCAGAGGAGTGATCTGAAACCCAATGCAAAAGCCCAGAGGTTGCTGTCAGGGTAGGAGTGTTGTCACCAAGGATGACAGTTTCTAAGCCATACCAGATGGAGGTAAAACTGACAGTGCTTGAACAGTCAATTCAGCTGACAGTTTGTTATTCAAATGATGTTTTCCCTCAGCATGAATTGTCTAGGGAACATAGAGAGCCTCCAGAAGAGGATACAGGGAGAACTGTTAGGAGGAAAAATGGTTTGAACTATGAGGCTAGCAGTGAAATTGGGATTGAGAGTCATACTTGGGATATTCTTGGAGGGTAGGGCTGTTGAGATTTGTTAGAGGATTGATTATGGAGCCTGAGAATAAGAGGGGCAGACTCCAAGGGTTTTGGCTTAAGCCTATGGGTGAATGTTGGCCTATTGATTGAGACAAGAGACAGGGGTAGAGAAGGTGGCCTGCAGGGAGAGAACTCAAGAGTTTGGTTTTGTGCATGTTACATGTAAGTTATATGTTAGACATCCAAGGGCAAAGGAACAATAGACATTACCTATATGAGACTGTGTGTGAGAGAGGGTGAGGACTGACATAAAAATTGGGGAGCCCTTGGTAGATAAATAAAACTGGGTGATATAATTTATGAAGTAAGGGTAGGTAGAGGAGATCCCAGGACAAGAACTCTTCTACATTTAGAGATCTGAAAGGACAGAGGATCCAAGAAAACAGAGTTTTATGTTATACCTGGCTTTCCCCTTTTTTATATCACTTACCAGGCCCTTTATAGGCATTTGGATGTTTAATATTACCAGCTGTGGAGCCAGACTGACCCAAGTTAAAGTCCTCAGTTCAGTTCAGTCACTCAGTCATGTCCAACTCTTTGCGACCCCATGGACTGCAGCATGCCAGGCTTCCCTGTCCATCGCCAATTCCTGGAGCTTGTTCAAACTCATGTCCATTGAGTTGGGGATGCCATCCAGCTATCTCATCCTCTGTCATCCCCTTCTCCTCCTGCCTTCATTCTTTCCCAGCATCAGGGTCTTTTCCAATGAGTCAGTTCTTTCCATCAGGTGGTCAAATCCTAGCTTTACCATTTATCAGTGGAGAAGTTTGCCAGGTTATTAACCTCTCTTCAATTAACTTCCTTTCTTTCCTGTCTTTTCTTTCTGTCTTTCCTCCATCCCTCTCCCTCTCTTTCTTTCCTTCTGTTTTTCCTCGCATTCTCCCTCCTGTCCTCTCTCCCTTCTTAAAGTAGGGATAGTAGCACCTACTTCCATAGGGTTTTGTGAAAATTAAAAGTGAAAATTCATTTAAATGGCTCAACACCCAGCACATAGTAAGCTCTCATTAAAGTTTAGCTGTCATCAACAGCTATGAAAAAGATGTTTTATAAATCATGATATGTTAAGGGATTACTATTAGGACTATCAACATTTTACAGATTCTCAAGATCATATACATATATAGGTTCTAGATTGAGATCATCACTCGTATTTTGTTGTTCTGTCACTAAGTCATATCCAACTCTTTGTGACCCCATGAATGCAGCATGCTAGACTTCCCTGTCCTTCACTATCTCCCAGAGTTTGCTCAAACTCAAGTCCGTTGAGTCATTGATGCCATTCAACCATCTCATCCTCTTTTGCCCCATTCTCCTCTTGCTCTCAATCGCTCTCAGCATCAGGTCTTTTCCAGTGAGTTGGCTGTTTGCACCAAATGGTCAAAATATTGGAGTTGCAGCTTCAGCATCAGTCCTTCTAATGAATATTCAGGGTGATTTCCTTTAGGATTGACTAGTTTGATCTCCTTGCTGTTCAAGAGTCTTCTCCAGCACCACAGTTCAAAAGCATCAATTCTTAGGCACTAAGCCTTCTTTATGGTCCAGCTCTCACATCCATACATGACCACTGGAAAAACCATAGCTTTGACTAGACAGACCTTTGTCAGCTGAGTGATGTTTCTGCTTTTTAATATGCTGTCTGTGTTTGCCATAGCTTTTCTTCTAAGGAGCAAGCATCTTTTAATTTCATGGCTTCAATCATCATCTGAAGTGATTTTGGAGCCCAAGAAAATAAAATCTGTCACTGTTTCCACTTTTTCTCCTTCTATTTGTCATGAAGTGATAGTACCAAATGCCATGATCCAAGTTTTTTGAATGTTGAATTTTAAGCCAGCTGTTTCACTCTCCTCTTTCACTTTCATCAGGAGAGTCTTTAGTTCCTCTTCACTTTTTGTCATTAAAGGGGTATCATCTGCATATCTGAGGTTGTTGATATTTCTCCCAGCAATCTTGATTCCAGCTTGTGATTCATTCAGCCTGACATTTTGCATGATGTACACTGCACAGAAGTTAAATAAACAGGATGACAGTATACAGCCTTGACTTACTCCTTTCCCAATTTGGAACCAGTCTGTTGTTCTGTGTTCAGTTCTAATTTTTGCTTCTTGTCCTGCACACAGATTTCTCAGGAGACTAGTAAGGTGGTCTGGCATTCCCATATCTTGAAGAATTTCCCACAGTTTGTTGTGATCCACACAGTCAAAGGCTTTAGCATAGTCACTGAAGCAGAAATGGATTTTGTTTTTAATTCCCTTGCTTTTTCTATAATCCAGCAGATGCTGGTAATTTGATCTTTGCTTTTCTAAATCCAGCTTATACATTTGGAGTTCTTGGTTCATGTACTGCTGAGACCTCACTTGAAGGATTTTGAGTATAATCTTGCTAGCATGTGAAATGAGTGCATTGTATGATATTTTGAACATTCTTTGGCATTGTCTTTCTTCGGGATTGGAATGAAAGCTGACCTTTTCCAGTCCTGTGACCATTGCTGAGTTTTCCAAATTTGCTGGTATACTGAGTGCAGCACTTTAACAGCATCATCTTTTAGGATTTGAAATTGCTCAGCAGGAATTCCATCACCTCCACTAACTATATTTGTAGAAGTGCTTCCTAAGGTTCACTTGACTTCACATCACACTCTAGGATGTCTGTTTCTAGGTGAGTAACCACACCATCATGGTTATCTGGGTCATTAAGACCTTTTTTGTATAGTTCTTCTGTGTATTCTTACCACCTCTTCTTAATCTCTTCTGCTTCCATTAGGTCCTTGCCATTTCTGTCCTTTATCATGCCTGTCTTTGCGTGATATGTCCCCTTGGTATCTCCAGTTTTCTTAAAGAGATCTCTAGTCTTCAGGATCTCTAGTCATTCCCATTCTATTGTTTTCCTCTATATCTTTGTGTTGTTCACTTAAGCCTTTCTTATCTCTCCATGCTCTTCTCTGGAAATCTGCGTTCAGTTGGGTATATCTTTCCCTTTCTCCTTTACCTTTCACTTCTCTTCTTTCCCCAGCTATTTGTAAGGTCTCCTCAGACAACCACTTTACTTTCTTGAATTTCTTTTTCTTGGGGATGGTTTTAGTCACCACCTCTTGCATAATGTTACAAACCTCTGTCCATAGTTCTTCATGCACTCTATCAGATTTTAACCCTTGAATCTATTCATCACTTCCACTCTATAAGGTATTTGATTTAGGTCATACCTGAATGGCTTAGTGGTTTTCCGTGCTTTCTTCAATTTGAGCCTGAATTTTGCAGTAAGGAGTTCATGATCTGAGCCACAGTCAGCTCCTGGTCTTATTTTTGCTGACTATATAGAGCTTCTCCATCTTTGGCTGCAAAGAATATAATCAATCTGATTTTGGTATTGACCATCTGGTGATGTCCATTGGTAGAGTCATCCCTTGTTGGAAGAGTGTGTCTACCATGACCATACTCATACATATGACACCTTATGTAAGAGAATCTGAAGATGGCCTCTCAGTGACACTGAGAAAACCTATTTAGTTCATGCCTGGCTACTTCTGTTTCCCCAGTAAAATGAGTATTTCAGTTTCTTAATCAAGGCAAGAGAAAGCTGCAGTATTCAGAAGGAGGTTGGCATCTAAACATCCAGCCAAAATAAGGTTTCACACTGTTTTAATGATGGGATCTCTGAAACAGAAGATTCTTAAAGAAAGGTTGGCTAAGACACCTTGGCAACCAAGTATAGAGGCCCTTGGACACCACCCTCCCCTCCCCAGGATTTTATGGAAACCACAAGGATTCTTGAAGGACCTTCTCTTCTTGGTGCTTAAAGAAACACAAACCGCTGCAGGACTGAGCTGGTTTGGGTAAATTGCTCTGCTACTGCTTCTCTCAAAAACTGGAGTACACAGAGCCTTGCCAGGGATGTGGGAAAACAGACATCAAAGGCATCCTAGCCTGAAGTCAGATGCTTCAGTCCCTTCTTGGCATTGCATTCAGACTCCATCAGTAGCTGAGACGTGTCTCATGCCTGGAGGGTAGGTCTTCAGTTTCCTACCCGAATGGGAATGGGAAGTAAAAACATGCCTCTCATCTACTACAGCCTCCAATAATCTTTTGTTTTCACAGGGGAAAGGGATAATAGGACCAATATTTCTTTCAGTCCAGTCTGGTTAGTCCAACAAGGTAGCCCACGGGGAAAGGTAGACAGAGTTTCTAGAAGCAGGAAGAAGCAGATACTGAGTGCCTGAGACTCATCTCTTTTAGGGTAAGAACTCCAAGTCACAAAATCAAGATGCTTCCAAATTAACCCAAAATTTTAATTTTATAGCACCCATTAACAAACTATTCTAATGAGTCATTGTCCAATTGTTTAATAATTCAGGTAGCTATAGAACAACTGGTTTTTCAATGCTGGCTGAACATTAGGATGACATCAAGAATTTCTGATGAACATGGTTACCCAGGCTATACTTTCAAAGATTCTGATTTAATTAATCTGCTGCAGGGCCCAAATATTGGTAGGTTTTAAAAACTCCCCTGGTGATACTAATTTGCAGCTTGGGCTGAGAGCTACTATGAAGAATACCTGCCCTTCCCCTCATTGCTGTAACTATTCAGGTGACTGGTGTGGACTGGTTGCTGTTGTGTTTGACTGACTTCTCAGTCATTGACCCACAATTGGTTGAACCAGTTGGCTGTTCATAGCTGACCTTGGGATCCACCACTCCATTTTCAGTAGTTTAGGGAGACTTAGCAATCTTTCTTCGAAAGAGGAAGCTGTGTTTGATCCAGGGAAACCAGCCTCACATACGAAGATGTGTGAATTCCAAATCCACTGCTGAAATTGGATATTTTAATTTTTAGATGCAAATTAGAGAAAATGGAATGTTACCAGGATGAGTCAGAATACCTCTCAATGTGGTAAAAGCCACCTAAGGCAGGACCTTGGAGAGAGGTGACAGAGGTGAATCTAGCAGCTCCCTTCTGTAAATAGCACATTCTCCAGTTTCTGTATTTTGTGCTTAGACATCTTGGGGCCTTGCTGACCCTAGGAGAGACTGTCCTGCCCCAGCTTGTTTTTGTTCAATTGCTCAGTTGTGTCCAGCTCTTTTCAACCCCACAGACTGCAGCACACCAGACTTCCCTGTCCTTCACTATCACCCAGAGCTTGCTCAAACTCATGTCCATTGAGTTGGTGATGCCATCCAACTATCTCATCCTGTGTCACCCTCTTCTCTTCCTGCCCTCAATCTTTGCAGCATCAGGGTCTTTTCCAATGAGTTGGCTCTTTACATCATTGGCTTTTTACATTGACTCTTTCCAATACCGAAGTATTGGAACTTCATCGTCAGTCCTTTCAATGAATATTCAGGGTTGATTTCTTTTAGGATTGACTGGTTGATCTCCTTGTTGTCCAAGGGACTCTCAAGAGTCTTCTCCAGAACCACAGTTAGAAAACATCAGTTCTTCAGCACTCAGCCTTCTTTATGGTTCAACTCTCATATCTGTACATGACTATTGGAAAAAAACCATAGCTTTGACTATATGGACCTTTGTTTAACCCATATGGCTCCAGGTTAGCCAATTCCAAGAAACAGTAAAAGACTGTCCTATAAGCATGGCTTACATATGCAAATAAACCAATCTGGAGCCCTGACCTCCAACCACCTCCTCAATGGGCTCTCATCACTCCAAAGCCAGGTACCAGGCAAATGGGTTTATGCCCCAGAACTTGCTGAAATTATTGAAACTAGTCTGCGCTAAGCCTGCTTTCCCTGCCTTGCATGCTTGTCTCCCTTGTGATCCCTGTTCCCTCTGCCTTCTAACTTCCCCTGGTGCTTCTCCAAGTGCCCCCGCCCCCACCATAGTGTGGCATGCCCTCTTCTCTTGTGGTCTCTGAGTATAACAAACTGTCTTTGCAGTGGCAATCACTTTCTGGTCTGTTTGCCTTGATAATGATAAATAAATAATGATAAAACTTACCATTTTAAAATACCTTTCTGGGGCTGGGGAAAGAAGGAAAACAGAAGTCAAGTTAGAGGCAACTAAGAAGGAATTAACATTCTTGTCTCTATTGGAGGGGAGATGTTGAAAAATCCCTTGGGTGTACATGAGTTTTAAACCCTGAGAAGGATTCCAACAGTCAGAATTCAATCTGTGACTGTTTACCTAGCAGAACACTGCCCTCTCTTGCAGAAGCTTCAGTGCTCCCTATAGATGGAAGTCAATGAGTCAGTGAGTCAAGAAGCCTTTACTTACACTAAAAGTAGTGTGCCCAGGACCGAGTAGAAAATGGTAACCCATTCCAGTATTCTTGCCTGGGAAATCCCATGGACAGAGGAGCCTGGCGGGCTATAGTTTATGGGATCATGAAGAGTCAGACACGACTGAGTGCACACACATACACACACACACACACACTGTACCCAGGAAAGGATGTCCAATGAATGCAAAACACCAGTCATATCAAAGCCCTCCTCAAGGGAATTTGTGGCACTTGGAGTAGATTGCTCTTCATTGATTTCAACGGCTATTAAGGGAAACCCTGAAGGTGTGAAAAAGGCAGAAAGTTTCCAAAAGGTTGACCATCCACCTGGCGGGGTATATGTGGCAGGAGAGTGGGGTTACACTACCAGAGATCTTCTCCCGTTCTCTTGAGAGTCAAGGGCAGCTAAGTGTAGCTATGTGTAAGTCAGATATAATACCTTGTCTTTCTGGGTTGCTCCCTCTAAACTACTTGATACTTGCAATTAGGGAGTTTTATAGTCACAAGATTTGAAAAATGAGAGTCTTTGCCCAAACTTGGTGCATAACTCTGATTTAGATGATGTACTGAGAGGTTCCTCATCATTTTTAGAGCTTCTTGTAGCTCAACAGATCTGGTTCTGGGTCTTGAAAAGTGGGTCACTATATGTCAGTAAGTAGCTGTGTCCATGCAAGATCAATTGGACTTCTCTGTGCCTAATTCTCCTCATCTATCAAGTGGGGAAGATATCTAATTACCTAAACACATAGAGGATGAGATGGTTGGATGGCATCACTGACTCAGTGGACATCAGTTTGACCAAACTCCAGGAGATAGTGAAGGACAGGGAAACTTGGTATGCTGCAGTTCATGGGGTCGCAAAGAGTCAGACAGGACTTAGCAACTGAAAACAACAAATATATAGAATGAGTTTATATATGTAAAAATTAAGAACAATACTTAGTAAGCACTCAATGGGCTTCCCAGGGGGCACTAGTGGTAAAGAACCCACCTGCCCATGCAGGAGACCTAAAAGATGCTTGTTCAGTCCCTGGGTTGGGAAGATCCCCTGGAGGAGGGCATGGCAATCCACTCAAGTATTCTTGCCTGGAGAACCCCATGGACAGAGGAGCCTGGCGGGCTATAGTCACAAAGACTTGGACACTACTGAAGCCAAGCTTAGCATGCACATGAGTACTCGGTAAATACTAGCTCTCATCAGCCACTAAGAAAACCACCAGATGTTAAGAAGTCGCTCATTTGCTTTCGTGAGGAGTAAATTACTCTTGACTCTCCCATGAAAGATGGACATGATTGAATTTCTTTGTCTTAGTTTCAAGGATGCTTAGGATCTGCCCCACAAGTCTTAGAAGCTAAGGAGTAACAATCATCTGCCAATTTAGGAGCATAGTTAAAACAGGATCATCAGAGCTTCACCTGCCTCCTAGAAGCCTGATCCTCCACCCAGACTGGAACCATTCCCACTCCCTCAGAGACAGACAGGTTCTGGGACTTCAGGAGCCTCTGAGGCTGGGACCCTAGTAGCTGGAGGAGCAGAAAGACAAAGACTTGCTAATCAGAGCCAGGCTCGAATTACATTCTGAGATGTAGTAACTCTGGAAAATACTTTTCCTCTCTTTGTCTGGTTAATTTCTTTGCCCTTCAGAACGTGATTCAGGGTCACTCCCTATGAGAAGCCTTCCACAACTGGTTCGGTCCAAATCCGTGTTCCTTTCTTTAGTTTTATTTTTGTCATAACACTGCACAGCCACTCAAATTGAATGAGGCTAAAACAACATTTGCAGAGCAGTATCTTGTAATTTTGTTGCTGACATGCCTGACCCGATGAATCGGACTGCTTTGACCTTGAGTTCCTCAAAGCCAGGGACTGTGTCTCATTCATCTTTGTATCCCCAGGGACTGTCAGAGTGCTGACTCATAGAAACTGTTCAGTAAATTAGGGTAGGTGAATGAATTAAGGAAACTCCTTTGAGCATCAGTTTTGAAGTGGGGGAAAGGATGCCTACTTCCCAGCGTTGCACTTTGGATGAGGTGAGATGGTACCTGTAGCTTGTGCAGAATAATCACAGCTCAGTTTCCTCCCAGTGCTCATTGTCTGGCACAGGTTGGTCATCAATCAAGTTTTATTTACTTCCTTCCCACAGTACATGGAGGTGACTTTCCCATAAGCATCTCCAAGTCTTCCTTCCCAGGTTCCTTGGGAAGTCCACAGCCCAGTGACCAAAAGCCCAACTGGTCATATTTCCTTAAGCCCTGCAAGTCTGCAGAGATTAGCCTTCTTTCACTCAGGGCTCCTTTCTTAGACTTTCCAGTCATTCTTCCCCTGGAATTATTATCTGGGAACTTCACATCCTGTGGCTTTTTGGCAGGGATTCTCACAGAGTCTGCAAAGTTTTTTCTTCCAAAAAGCCGAGTGCCCCTGCTGTCTCCTCAAATTCAGTTAAATATTGTGGTGGAAACCTCTGAGATTAGGTGGAAATGTACCAGATATGGGGCCTTGTGAAACATCTTTTGGATTTCAAGTCTATTTTCTGGACAGAAAAAAAGTTCTTTGCTTCCACTGGAGAGTACCACAACACCATCACTATTGCAGTCAGTCAGAAACATGGGTCTTATTCCTTTTCCCTCTCCACCAACCCTTTTCCAACCTGATAGTTTCCATGATATATGCATTCTGGTTACCTGCAACCCAGGAAAACAGAGGTGATGTTTCCCTGGCTGTGGGAAGCTGTTACTCATTCAGATATCAGTTTTCCACCCTCAGAGAGAAAATAGGCTCCTTTGAGGGATGGAGATCTGAGAAACTATTCAGTACTCTGTAATGACCTATACGAAAAAAAGATTCTAAAACTGAGTGGATATATGTGTGTGTATAACCGATTCACTTTGTTGTACACTTGAAACCAACATAGCATCGCTAATCAGCTAGACTCCAATAAAAATTTAGAAAAAAATAGGCAAAATAGTGCCCCTGGGCATTTCCAGACAATGCAGATGACAATTGCAGATGACACTGGAAACAGGATGCGTGCTCCTTTTACGGACCGCCCCACAGCACGGACTACACTTGCCACAGCCTCTGGGGAAACCCCAGGCTTCAGTCACCCTGCAGGGACACCTTACCTGGAGAGCATTCTGCCTGTAACTTCATACTGGCTGCTGGCAGGCGGAGATGGTGTTAGTGATTGGCGGTGGCACTCCACCCAGGGCGCTGCACCTCACCGCAAGATACTGCAAGGCGCTGAGTATGCATTGAGCTTCACGTTTGCTTCCAGGGGAGGGTGGAGTGCTTGACTGTAACACAGCCAGGGGTCCCCTGTGCCTGCTATGCCTCTGGGTGCTCTGCAACGGGGGGAGCGGGGGGCAATGCTGATAGTCCTTGTCATCAGGAGTCTAATGAAAACGCCATTCGTGATCCCTTGGTGCAGGTGCAGCACACAGCTCCCGAGTTTTCGCTATATTGGTCCAGTGTATGCCGGTGGTAACCTGAGAGTTAACACCATCTAACTCCCTTGATTCTATTAATACCCAGGAACCCCAGCAACAGAGCCTCTGTTCTTCTCCAAGAAACGAACCTACCACACTGCCAACAATGCCCAGTGTGTTACTGAGATGGGCGTCTCAGGATCACTTAAAGTCATCAACACAGACTTCAGGTCAATCTTGGCTGAATGCTTTTAGGAATGTCAAAAAGGGCCATGTTTTGGACATGAGTGTTCTGAATACAAACTAACCTTTTGAATATCTGTGTTGAGAAGAAAGCAGAGGAGAAAATTGGAAAAAGAAAATCTAAGCAAACAATAAAGCCAATTGGATATGACAACACTAGCCAGAAATGCTGTTTGGAAACATTTTCATCTCTTCTAGAAAATGCTTAAATAGCTGTGTGTGTGTGTGTCCCACAGAATAAAAGCTTCGTAATAATCCCTTTAGAACAAGGCTTGCTAGCTACAGCCAAATTGCTGGCTAATTTTAGTATATCCATTTTCCTCCGTTATCTTCCACTTCTCTTTATTTTCCCGTTTCCTACTTTAAGTTACAGGTTTCTGAAGGTTCAAAATGTCTGGTGTCAATAGCATGACTCATAAAATAACAGTGAATTGGACTTCACCAAAATTTAAAAACTGCTCTTTGAAGGACTATTAAGGTCACAAGAAAAGCCATGCATTGGAGAAATACATTTGCTAAGCACATATCTGAAAATGGCTTTGTACTTAGAATATGTAAAGAATTCTCAAAATTCAATAGGAAAATAAATAGCCAAATCCCAAAGAGAAAAGTATTTGCCCAGACACTGCACTAAAAAGTACATACACATGGTACTTAAACACATGAAAAGATACTGCACATCATTAATTAGGGAAATGTGAATTAAAACCAAATAAAATGCCACTGCATAACTTTTCACAGTGGAAAAAATGAATAAGACAGAGCATATAAAGCATTGGTAAAGATATAGAGGAACTAGAACTCTTAGACACTTCTGATGGCAATGTAAAATGATACAATCACCTTGAAAAACAATATAGTTGTTTCTGAAAAAGCCAAACATATACCTATCATATGATCCTACTATTCCGCTCCTATTTGCCCCAAGATATAAAAGCATATGTCCATACTACAGCTTATTCACTGATCATATTCAATTAATTTGCAATAGCCCCAAACTGGAAGCAACCCCATTGTCCATCAACAGATGAGTGGATGAATAAACTGTGGAATATTCATACAATAGAATACTACTCAGCAATTAAAAGGAGTGAACCGTTAACACACAGAGCATCGTGGATGAATCTCAGAGTAACTCTGCTGAGTGAAAGAAGCCAGGAACAAAGGAGTACATACTGTTTGATTCCATTTGTATAAAATTGGAGATAAAGGTAGGGAGAAGGGAATGGAGAAGGGATTACAAAGAGGCAGGAGGAAACTTTGGGGGATGAAACACATGTTTGCTGTCTTGATTGTGATGATAGCTTCACTTCTTTTCTTTTTTTCTGTTTATATTGAAGTATAGTTGGTTTACAAAGTTAGGTTAGTTTCTGGTATACAGCAGAGTGATTCAGTCACATATGTGTGATTATATACATACATGATTCAGTTATATATATTAATCAGTCATATATATATGATTCAGTTATATATATACACACACATATATATATACTTTTTCAGATTCTTTTCTCTTATAGATTATTGCAAGACGTTGAGTATAGTTTCCTGTGCTATATAGTAGGTTTTTATTGGTTATCTTTTATATATAATAGTGTGTATATAAAAATCCCAAATTTCTAATTTATCCCTCCTCCCTTTCCTCTTTGATAATCATAAGTTTCTTTTCTCTGTGAATCTATTTCTGTTTTGTAAATAAGTTTGTGTCATTTGTTTTTAGATTCTACATTTAAGCGATGTCATACTATGTTTGTCTTTGTCTGGCTTACTTCACTTAGTGTGATAATCTCTAGGTTCATCCATGTTGCTGCAGATGGCATTATTTCATTCTTTTTTATGGCTGAGTAATATTCCATTGCATAGATGTATGTGTATGTGTGTGTATATATATGCCACATCTTCTTTATTTATTCATCTGTCAATGGATATTTAGGCTGCTTCTGTGTTCTGGCTATTGTAAATAGTGCTGCAATGAAAATTGGGGTGCATTTATCCTCTTGAATTGTGGTTTTCTCTGGATATATGCCCAGGAATGAGATCACTGGACCATGTGGTAAGTATTTTTAGTTTTTTAAGAAACTTCTATACTGTTCTCCATAGCAGCTGCACCAGTTTATACTTCTTCCGACAGCATAGTAGAGTTCCTTTTTCTCCATACCCTCTTCAGCATTTAATATTTGTAGACTTTCTGGATGATGGTCACTCTGACCAGTGTGAGGTGATACCTCACTGTAGTTTTAATTTGCATTTCTGTAATAATTAGTGGTGTTGAGCATCTTTTCATGTGCCTAATAGATATCTGTGTCTTCTTTGGTGAAATGTTTATTTAGATCTCCTGCCCATTTCTTGATTGAATTTTTTTTTTAATATTGAGCTATAATGAGCTATTTGTATATTTTGGAAATTAATCTCTTCTTGGTCTTGTCATTTGCAAATATTTTCTCCCATTCTGTAGGTGGTCTTTTCATTTTGTTTATGGTTTTCTTTGCTGTGCAAAACCTTTTAAGTTTAATTGGTTCCATTTGTTTACTTTTGTTTTTATTTCTATTACTCTATGAGATAGATCCAAAAAAATATTGCTGTGATTTATGTCAAAGAGTGTTCTGCCCAAGTTTTCCTCTAGGAGTTTTAGAGTATCCAGTTTTATATTTCATTCTTTAATTGAGTTTATTTGTGTTGATGGGTTCACTCCTTGATTGTGGTGATGGCTTGTGTAGTGGTAGTATTTAAATGTTAAAATACGAAATTAGGCCCTGTAAATGTGTATAGTTTATGGTATGTTAATTAAATATGTCAATAAAACTGTTGCAAATGCCTGAGACAGGCATCCCATGGGATACTTTTTCTGTGCACAGTTAGAAATGGTGATGGTCTGAATATTATCGCTGTACTTGAGCTCGTGGGGTGATTCATGAACTGGATTCTTGAGCTGGATTCATGGAACATCGCATGGGGATATGTCCAGACATTCTGAACCTATAGTTTGGGATTGTCTTTGAAGTGAGGAAAGCATCTGTGAGATCATCTATTGACAGGCCTGGTCACCTTGACACACGTGTATCTAGCCGTTTGCTCAGTGCACATCATTTAAAGTCAGGGATATTTTAGTCCTTAGAGGAACTTATGAATCTAGCGGGAAAAGCAAGTCATCCTCAGCATAAAGTGATTCAGCATGAAAATTATATTGCAGGCTTAGGTCTTAGTTCTGTTCTATGGCCTGATTTGGAATTATTTCATCATTTATAAAACAGGATGGTAATACTTACCTTGTCCCTTTTGGAAGTGCTGCAAACATTAAATAATTAAATAATTGTGGGAAATGATTTGATATCTACTGTAATGTCAGATGTTATTAGATGCACACAAGCAGAGATAGGAGGTGAAGACTGTATGATTAAGGATTGGTGGGCTTCTCAGGCAGAAACTCCCAGAACAAGAAAGGAACACAGGAAATTAATGGGGTTCCAGAAGGCATATTAGCTGGAGAATTATGCTAGTAATAGCTAAGAACAGAAAATCAGGGGCCAGCTTATCAATGTGGGACCTAATAATTTAGATCAAATAAGTGGTGGTTTTTGATCATATTTTGACTATCCATAAACTACTCCCTCTTTCTGAAAACACTTGCGTTTTCTTTAGGGTCATCAGTTCTCCCCTACAGTAGATATTCTTGGTGGAAAGGAATCCAGCTGTGTCTTGAACCCATTTCTAAGGAGCTGAGATTGTTGACCATTGTGTCTGTCCACCAGCTTTTCCTTCTCAGGAGACCATCACATCTCCCCTTACTCTTGGAACTGTTTCTCTTCCAGGTGCTTGTGTGGTTATAAGGAACTTCCATGTGTTCACATCTTCCACATCCACTGTCTCTGGATAGTTGCTTTACAAGTGGCTGTTGGCCCAAGCCAAGCTTATCAGGGTACTTTCCTGGTCCTCTTTGATCTAGGCCTAAAATGAAAGATGTGGACCTTCTCTGGAAGTAAAATTTATGAAATATGAGCCATGGCATCTACACTGTCATGTGGAGGAAATTAAACTAGTAAAACAACAGAAAAGGCAGGAGAAGAGAACCCTGATGGCATTTCAGACTCTCCCTGCCTGATGCATTCTGGTTTGGTTATTCAATTCTTCTTTTGCTTACATAATTTATTTTGTATTCTTATTAATGGGCTTCCCTGAAGAATCCGCCTGCAATGCGGGAGACCTAGGTTCCATCCCTGGGTGGGAAGGTCCCCTGGAGAAGGGACTGGCTACCTACTCCAGTATCCTGGACTGGAGAATTCCATTGAATGTATAGTCCAACTCAAATTGGGTTTATGTCACTTGCAACAAAATTTTCTCCTTGATAGAGAGGAAGAGAATATGAATTTTGGAGATTTAGTTAACTGTTGAGCGTGTACTATTTGTCTACTGATTTTCCATATCTCTAATGAGATCTTATTAGAATGGTGGAACTATTTTACTTTACAGATGAGAAAAACTGAAATTGATGAAGATTAATAGAACCAGTAACAGATAATAGAACTAATATTGTAATAATCAGATTCAAGATGCTAGTCAAATTCATCAATTCAAAAGGCATCCATACTCTTTCTACTATGCATATTACCTTCCTATAAACATGAGCTTTTATGGGACCTCGTCTTATCTTTGCTGGTATTAACATTTTTAGCACCTTGAACACTTCTCGTCACCTAATGACCATCTTGTTCATGTCCATTGAATAAGTGTTATGTTTAATTAAAATAGTTCTGAATTCAAAGAACTAGAAGAATAGGATCAAGCAAGATTTGGTAGTCTCTGCAAATAAGGTGTTTTATATAATTGATGTATTACTCAAAAATGAGTCTAGAATTAAGCTTTCCTGTATCTATTAATATTTTAAATACAGAGAAGAACTTGTTCTCTACGGGAAACTATGATGAGTCTTTTTAAAACAATAATTATGCTTTCTTTTAACACCTGCTTAAATCTATATTTTCCCATAATAGGTTTATTTAAAGCAGGAGTTGTGGACCTGTGGGCTACATATTTGGACTTCAGATATGTTTTGTTTAGTTGGCACAGTATTAAAAAATTGAAATAATTGCCAACATTTGTAAGCAAGAGTTTTTACATAAAATTTGGATGTTTGGGTTTCTTTTTTAAAATGGGATAGTGTGGTAACATACAGCCTTTGTCAACACATGGCCATAATCAGCTGAACAGAGGAATGACTGCCCACTTTGATCAGAAGAAGGGTCCAGAATCCTCTTCTTATACCTTCATGCTACTTACCTTCCTGTGTGCATTCATATTAGCAGAACTGGTTTAAGATGTTTTATCTCTCTTTTTAAATGTTATATTGGAGTATAGTTGATCTACAATGTATTAGTTTCAGGTGTAGGGCAAAGTGATTCAGATTATATATATATATATGAATGAAAGTGTTAGTCGCTCAGTCATGTCCGACTCTTTGTGACCCCGCGGACTGTAGCCCGCCAGGCTCCTCTGTCCATGGAGTGCTCCAGGCAAGAATACTGGAGTGGATAACCATTCCAGACAGTGGAATTATACATAATATATGAAATGGAATAATATATCTATATTCTTTTTCAAATTCTTTCCTCATTTGATTATCACAGAAAATTGAGTAGAATTCCCTGTGCTATATAGTAGGTCCACGTTGGTTATTTTTTAAATATCAGTTCAGTTCAGTCACTCAGTCATGTCTGACTCTTTATGACTCCATGGACTGCAGCTCACCAGGCTTCCCTGTCCATCACCACTTCCCAGAGCTTGCTCAAGCTCGTGTCTATCAAGTTGGTGATGCCATTCAACCATCTCATCCTCTGTCGTCCCCTTCTCCTCCTGCCTTCAATCTTTCCCAGCATCAGGGTATTTTCCAATGAGTCAGTTCTTCGCATCAGGTGGCCAAAGTATTGGAGCTCCAGCTAAAGCAGCAGTCTTTCCAGTGACTATTCAGGACTGATTTCCTTTAGGATTGACGGGTTGGATCTCCTTGCAGTCCACGGAACTCTCCCGAGTCATCCAGTGCCACAGCTACCGTAGTGTGTATACATCAATCCTAACCTCCGAATTTATCCCTACCCCCACCCACATTTTCTCTTTGATAACTGTAAGTTTGTTTTCTAAGTCTGTGAGTCTATTCCTGTTTTATAAATAAGTTAATTTGTATCATTTTTTTAGATACCATATATAAGAGATATCATATATTTGTCTTTCGCTGACTTCTTCGCTTAGTATGATAATCTCTAGGGGCATCCATGTTGCTACAAGTGGCATTATTTCATTCTTTTTATGGCCAAGTAATATTCCATCATATATTCATGTAGCATATCTTCTTTATCCGTTCATTGGTCAATGAACATTTAGGTTGCTTCCATGTCTTGGCTATTGTAAATAGTGCTGCATGAACACTGGGGTGTATGTAGCTTTGTGAGTTATGGTTTTCTCTGGATATATGTCCAGGAGTGAGATTGCAGAATCATATGATAGTTCTGTTTTTAGTTTTGTAAGGAACCTCGACACTGTTCTCCATATCGTAAGAGGATTTCTTTTTCTCCACACCCTCTCCAGCATTTACTGTTGGTAGACTTTTTGATTATGGTCACTCTGATCAGTGTGAGGTGATACTTCAAGACTTTTACTCAATAAAAACATCTTTGAGAAAAATGAAAAAGTGAGTCACTGAGGATAAAATGTTAAAAAATATAACAAAAGACTTGTATTCAGAGTAATGAAAAATTCCTATGAATGAAAAAAAGGATGCACTCTCTCTCTCTAGGTCAGATGGAGTGTGGGAAGAGAACGTACAGAGAATGGAAGATTCTACTCCATTCTCCTCCCAAAGAAGTCCAAGATTTGGGGGTTAGTAGGCATATTTTTAAAAGGCATGTGCTTCCCAACTACCTAGAGATCTCTATCTGGTAAATGCCAATACATCACTTCCTGCACTGATTCACTTGGTTAAGTAATAAACTTGGCTTTGTCACTGGCATATGTACCAGCAGTGGACTCATCCTCTAAATTATTTTCCAGTAATATTCCCTAATGGCATTGAAGTGCAAATCAGAATGAATGCAAAACCAAGTGTTTGGAACTCTGGGCAATTAGCAAGCTCATTTGTTGACTTGGCAAAGGAGAAAATGCTGATGTAGAAGAGAAAAATACTTTGTCACTTTTATGGTGTCTGGACTGTCTTTTTGCTTTGTTTCTTTACCTTGGTTTGGTTTCTCATGATGTAACCCTGATGGAGTTAGCAAAAAAAGACGAGAAGAATGAAGATTTGTTTAAATTCTTCTTCATCCCATTCTTAATCACCTCCTTTAGACCATACAGTGCCTGTAAATTATATACAGAAGGACACAACTGTTCTGAACATGGGGCCAGAGCCAGAATAACCAGGTTCTTACACTTACTAGAGCAGGGTCTTATTAGTGAAGTTATTTAACTCTTCTTCTGTCTTGCCCTTCCTAGAAAAAAATTTATAAGTATGTAAACTCTAATATCATATGCCTGGATTTTCATCCTGACTTTATGACCTGCTGTCTGTGTGTCCTTGGGCAAGTAATTAACTCCTCCGTGTCCCAGTTTCCACAACTTTATATAGGGATAATGACTATAGCAAATCCTTCACAGGATCACTAAGAGTACTTCTTTTGTTGTTCAGTCGTTAAGTCATGTCTGACTCTCTGCAACCCCATGGACTGGAGCAGCACGCCAGGCTTCTCTGTCCTCCATTATCTCCTGGAGTTTGCCCAGATTCATGCCCATTGAGTTGGCGATGCTATCTAACCATCTCATCCTTTGTTTCTCTCTTCTTTTGCCTCAGTCCTTACCATCAGAGTCTTTTCCAATGAGTCAGCTCGTCATATCAGGTGGCCAAAGTATTGGAGCTTCAGCATCAGTCCTTCCAATGACTATTCAGGGTTGATTTCCTTTAAGATTGACTGGTTTGATCTCCTTACAGTCCAAAGGACTCTCTTGTCAAAGTATAATGTCCAAAAGGTTAAAAACATTCATATATACATAAAGGATTGTATCAAAGGTTTATCTGACATGGAATCAGAAGGATGACAAAACTGGTTTAAAGGAGGATAAATAAACAGATACATAATCATAGGGAGAGAGAATGCCTCAATAAGATCACAACATTGATACAAAGCTGGTTAATATTCTATAAGCAAAACTATGGTTTTTGGGGTTATCTTTTCTATAAGACAAAAAAGATTTACAGAAATTTGTAACATGTCAGTTTCCTAATAGCGAAACACTGCCTGTGTAAGTCATGGACCTCAGCAATAGTAAATGGTACGTTGGAGTTACCTCATCTAGAAAATTATAAGACCTTTAGGCTGGTTGTTAGACACTACTGTGTAAAACTTTGAAAACTCATGATGGAGCCTTTTTACCTTATTTCCAAGTTTTAGATCATTTTACTTAAAGGGCTTAAATGAAATAAGCCTCATTAAGCCCTTAAAATGGCTCCTACTAACTGTTGAGTAAATGTTACGTGTTTTCATTACTACTTGTGAAATGGGAGAAAGTAAGTTCTTTTTTACTCTATGTTGTTGTTACAGTAATTAAGACTATATAAGCTCTTACCACCATGCCTGGCACAAAGTAAGCCCTCAGCAAATAAGAGCTGTTTTTATTGGTTGCTAGAATGTCCGATGGTATATAAACATATTTTATAACCATATTGAGAATCCATGGCAGCATCTTTGCACATGATCACAGATTCTGTGAATTTTGACATTAACCTTTAGAGAATGCAAAACATTCAAGAAGTTTCTATTCCAAATCTGTATATTCTTATCAAGTGGCATTAATTTGTTCTAAGGTGTATGAGGAACATCTGAAACCCTTCAGGAGAAAGGTTCTTCTTAGAATAACCAGTTTGTCAATCAACCAGTCAGGTGTCCATGGAATCACAGTGACCAATCTGGCTTCCATCATCTTACTTCATGGAATAAATATATTTTCACAGGGAGCAAGTGTATTATCCACTTTCTTATAAATAGTGTTGAGTGAGTGTGTCTGTGCATTAGATGTGATGGATTGTGTGTGTGTGTGTGTGTGTGTGCACACGTGCGCTCAGTTGCTTTAGTCATGTCTGACCCTTTGCGACCCCATGGATTACATAGCCACCAGGCTGCTCTGTCCATGGTATTCTCCAGGCAAAAATACTGGAGTGGGTTGTCATGCCCTCCTCCATGGGATCTTCCCGACCCAGGGGTGGAACCCACATCTCCTGCCTTGCAGGTAGATTCTTTATCACCGAGCTACCAGGGAAGCCCAGATGTGACAGACTGCTGATTCTCAACTGTTTCATAAGTGAGATCCATTAGCTTTACTGCATTGGACTGTGCCTACTCTTTGAGATTCTGTCTTTTCCAGAGACTACTCAAGACCTGCGAAGTGTTTTGTGGAAGAAAGGAGTGCCCAGATTAAGAAATGAGAACAGATACTTTCTTTCACTGTCTGTATTGGTTTCATTAGCAATGTCTGTGCCTATTGAAAACTAGCCAATATTTAGAGGTGGTTCCCAATAATGAAGCCTTAAGGCAAGATAGTCCTTTTCCATTCACCTGCATACATGCTCAGTTACTCAGTCATGTCCAACGTTTTGAGACCCCATGCACTGTAGCCCACCAGACTTCTCTGTCCATGGGATTTTCCAGGCAAGAATACAAGAGTGGGTTGCCATTTCCTTCTCCAGGAGATCTTCCTCACCCAGGGATTGAACCCGTGCCTCCTGTGTCTCCTGCATTGGCAGGCAGACTCTTCACCACTGAGCCACCTGGAAAGCCATTTTCCATTCACACTTGACTATTATTGAGCACCTACTCAATGTCCTTTGGCCACCTGATGTGAAGAGCCAACTTATTGGAAAAGACCCTGATGCTGAGAAAAACTGAGAGCAGGAGAAGAAGGGGACAACAGAGGATGAGATGGTTGGATGGCATCGCTGACTTGATGGACATGTGTTTGAGCAAGCTCCAGGGGATAGTGAAGGATAGGGAAGCCTGGCCCACTGCAATTCATAGGGTCACAAAGAGTCGGACACAACTGAGTGACTGAAAAACACAAATCAATGTGATATTGTACTACCTCGGTTATCTCATTTAATATACCCTAAGGACAGAAATCATGCTTTGAGTGGACTGTTTCAGACCTAGCACAGTTATAGGACTGAGAATACTGCCAGGATAAAAAATCCTTTCCTCTACCCTCTTAGGCTCAGGCATGTGAATTAAACCAGCAAAAGATAGATTAATAGAAGAAAAGGCACAGTTTTCATTAATATTTATTTCCACAGGAGTTCACAAAAAGGTGAAATTCAAAGAAGTGGTTAGACTCTGGGGCTGATGTACCATTTCAACAAAGGAAAAGGGATTTGTTCTCCCAGGGATGATAAATAGTGAGGGTGGCTAGGAAATATTGGTGGGAACTAATGGGAGAGAAGAGTTATTTTTGTAAGGTCTGCTTATGCAAACTCACTTCATTGTTAACTCTCCATCTTTAATAATAAGAGTACTCTTTTCCTTTGGGAGGTGATGGGGGGCAACTTCCTGAAAGGTAAATGTATGTCCTGCTTTTAAGCAGATAAGGAGAGAGCAGAAAACTCTTTCTTTGCATCTGTTGATGTTCAGTTGCCTTCAACTCAAAATAATCCTTGTGCCAAAGTGGCATATTTTGGGGCAGTATATTCTGGACCACTTCAATACCCACTGGGCAGGCAAATGTCGACTCTTAGAGGCATTCAGAAAACTTCACAATGAAAGGAAAGAAGAAATAGGCCATAGGAGCTACTTTGAACAGCTTTACATAAGCTGGTTATAGCTATCAAGGACCATAAACTTGGACTCTCACACCTATTTAGAGAGACTGGAAGGTAATTAAACACCCTTGCACCTAATCTACTTTTCCAAAGGAGAGTGGAGAAGCCAAATTGCTCAAACTGAATAGTCCTCACTTTTCCACCATAAGACTCCAAGGTATTGAGAAAAACAGAAAATCAGTATTTAACATATAAAATTATGCAATATTAAGAGGTATGAAAAAACCATATCTAAATTCTGTGACAGTGACAGGAATAAGAAAACCACTCAGCCTTTTTAAGAAATAAGCCCCAATCAATTGATAAAGTCCATGATCAATCAGCAAATATATTTGAGGCCTATTGCTTTTCATCACTCTCTTAGGCATCCCAATTTTAGATTAATAAACCTAAATGTCACAATTTTAGAAACTCTGAATTGGAAGAAATCATCTCTGTTCAAAAGTAGTATTCATGATTCTCTTCAGCCTGTGATAGTTCGTTAATTCACATGTAGGGGAAGACTTTTCTCTATCCTCTTAGTTTCTGTATCGGGGGCCTATAAATTAAACAGACAAAAGATTAGCAGGATAAAAAGCATACAGATTTTATTTGATGTTAATATTTTTATGTGGCATAGGGTGGGGGAGGCTGCATGGAAGGAAGTGAAACCCAAAGAAGCAGTTAGACCCAGGGCCTTAGATACCATTTGAACAAAGAGTGATACATTGTGAAGCCATGCTAAGACAAAGAAAAAGGTGTTTGGCCTAGAGAGGTGGTATGTTGTAGGAATGTGACTAGAAATTGGGAGATCCAATGGAAGTTAAACGTTATGTTAGTAAGATTGGTACAGACTCAGTTGGTGTCAACTTCCTATCTCTGTTGACAAAATTATTCTCCTCTTCATGATACAAGAAGGACATATTTTTCGTGGAAAATTTATGACCTGCTTTTAGATAGAAAGAAGGTCAGAGAACCCTTTCTGCATCTGTTGTTTCTTGGTTGCCTTCACCTGAAAATCAATTGCCTTCACCTAAAAAAATCAATAGGTCCATGGGATCAGAAAGAGTCAGACATGACACACACGCAAATCAATATGCCAATATGCCAACCTAAAGTATATTTGGGGTGGTGTGTTCTGATGCCCTTTGATTCTGGACACACACAGGAGATACACAGACAGCAGTGAGCAGTAGCTTGAAGCAAGACCTTAACTCCCTGACTGGGGATCAAACCCTGGTCTTTGGTGGTGAGAACCACAAGTCCTAACCACTTGGCCAATGGCTAGAGTTTGGGTCCCAGGTCCTTGTCTGCCTTGAAAAGAAAAAATCATCATAAGGAGGTGGAAGATAGAGAGGCAAGTAGAGCATTTGTTAGAAAAGCAGAGTACGTGTGGACAGAGGCTGGGGTGAGCTCAGTGAGAGAGTCGCGCCTTTGGGAAGTTGAAACCTTTTATAAGGGGGCAGTCTTCTGCTCTTTGTTTTCCCTCTGTCCAGTCATCTTGCTTTGACCCCACAGATGATTTGCCTCTGGACCCGCTGCTATATGCATGCATACCCCTCAGCCAAGATGGATTTTAGCACAGTGGTCTCTAGGGGAGGACTGACATGACTTATTAGGGTCTGGTGTCCCCTTTTTACACCTGGGGAGGCTTTCTGCACATGTGTAGTGTCTCCCGTGCCCTGTGGATGAGAAATATGTGACTTCTTGATCTTTTACTCAAACAGGGTTTGCTGACTCTTTGTCCCTGCCCTGTTGTCTTAGAGTGTCCACAGGAAGCAAAGTCCATCTATTTACCCTGTTCCCCTCGTTATTTCTATCTCAAAGTGCAGACTTTGGAGGTTGTACATAAATATCTAGGCTGGAGCCCACTTACCTCCTGCCCCAAGAAATGTGAACAGGAGTCCAGTTGTAAATGTCTGACCTGTAGCTCATCTGTTTCTGGCTCACCCTTCACTTGGTTTCAACTTTTAAAAATAAACTATAGGGAATATGATTAAAAGAGAGATACTTTTCTACATGAGCCTACTTTTTAAATAATGTGTATTTTTAAAAATTGAGAGATAACTGACTTATAACATTGTTATTAGTTTTAGGTGTACAACATAATGATCAATATTTTTATATTTTATGAAGTGATCACTACAGTGTCTGAAAGTGAAGTTTGCTCAGTCATGTCCGACTCCTTGCTACCCCATGTACTATACAGTCCATGGAATTCTCCAGGCCAGAATACTGAAATGAGTAGTCTTTCCCTTCTCCAGGGGATCTTCCCAACCTAGGGATGGAACCCAGGTCTCCCACATTGCAGGTGGATTCTTTACCAGCTGAGCTATCAGGGGAGCCTAGGTAATATTATTAATTCTCACCATACATATTTACCAACTTTTTCTCTTGTTATGAGAATTTTTAAAATATACTCTCTTAGTAGTTTTCAAATAAGAAACATAGTTGTATTAACTATAATCACCATATTCTAATTACATGCCCATGACTTGCTTATTTTATAAGTGGAAGTTTCGTACATTTTGACCTTTACCCACATTGCTCACTCCCCATCCCCCACCTCTGACAACCTCCAATCTGTTGTCTGTATCTATGGATTTTGAATTGTCTTTTATTTCACATGTATATGAGATGATACGGGGCTTCCCAGGTGGTGGTAGTGGTAAAGACCCCACCTGCCAATGCAGGAGATGTGGGAGACGCAGGTTCGATCCCTGGGTTGGGAAGATCCCCTGGGGGAGGGTGTGGCAACCCACTCCAGTATCCTTTCCTGGAGAATCCCGAGGGCAGGAGCCTGGCAGGCTACAGTCCATAGGGTCACAAAGAGTTGGACATGACTGAAGCAGTGTTATACACACACCCACATGAGATGATACCGCATTTGTCTTGCTATGTCTGACTCATTTCACTTAGCACAGTGCCCTCAAGGTCTATCCATGTTGTCACAAATGTAAAAATTTCATGTTTGTAATAGCTGAATAATATTCCATTATATTTAAACGCCACATTTTCTTTATGTGTTTATCCATATGTGGACACTTAGGTTGTTCCCGTGACTTGGTTATTGTAACTAAAGCTGCAGGGAACATGGGGATACATGTATTTTTTGAAGTTAATGTTTTCCTTTTTTTTTTTTTTTTGGATAAATACTCAGAAGTAAGATTGCTGGATCACACAGTAGCTCTATTTTCAGTTTTTTTGAGGAAACTCCTAACAGTTTTGTGTAGTGGTTGCACCGATTTACAGTCCCACAAACTGCACGAAGTTTCCCTTTCCTCCACATCTTCACTACTATTTGTTATTTCTCATCTTTTGGATACTGGTGTCTTTGTAACAGGTGTTAGGTAGTATCCCCCTGTAGTTTTGGTTTTCATTTTCTTGATGATTAGTGATATTGAGCGTCTTTTAATGTACTTGTTTACCATCTGTATGTCTTCTTTGGAAAAACGTGTATTCAGATCTTCTGCCCATTTTCAAATTGGATTGTTTGCTTTTTTGCTATTAAGTTCTATGAATTTTTAAAAAATATATATTTTGGATATTAATCCCTTACATATATATGACTTGCAAATATTTTCTCCCGTTCTGTTGGTTGTCTTTTCATCCTTTGATGGTTTCCTTTGCTCTACAGAAGGTTTTCAGTTTGATGTAGTCCCACTTGTTTATTTTGCTTTTGCTGCATTTGCTTTTGATGTCAGATCCAAAAAACCATGGCCAGAAGGAAAGTCAAGGAGTTTACTGCTTATGTTTTCTTCTAGAAGTTTTAGAGTTTCAGGTCTTACATTCAATCCTTTAATCCATTTTGAGTTATTTTTTGTGTATGTTATAAGAGAGTGGCCTGGTTTTTTTCTTTTGCATATGACTGTCTGGTTTTCCCAACACTATTTACTGAAGAGACTGTTCTTTTCCCATCATGTATTCTTGGCTCCTTTGTCATAAATTAATTGACCGTATATACATATGTTTATTTCTGGACACTATTCTGTTATATACATATATATATATTTTGTTTTGTTTTTACGTCAATATCATACTGTTTGATTACTATTACTTTGTAATATAATTTGAAACCTGGGAATGTGATGCCTTTGTTACTCCAGCTTTGTTATTCTTTCTCAAGATTGCTTTGACTATTAGGGTCTCTGTGATTCCATACAAATTTTAGAATTGTTTGTTCTATTTTTATGAAAAATGCCATTGGAATTTTGATAGTGATTGCATTGAATCTATAGATTGCTTTGGGTAGTGTAGACATTTTAAAGATAGTCTCTCAATCCATGAAGGTAAATATCTTTTTGTCTTTAGTTTCTTTCATTAATGTCTTACAGTTTTCTGTGAAGTTTCATCTTTCTAGTCACTTGCTTACTGTCTCCTACTTGTCTTTACTACACCCCGAACCCAGTGTTCAGAAGTGATCACAAAGCTCCAGTTATGCTATAATTTGAGTGTAAAAAAGCCATTGCTACCATCTTTCAAATACCATAGTTCATGTAAGTGCTGCCAAAGTTGAATCCTTTTTTTGGCTGCTACAGAGTATTGACTCATCCTCAGCCTTTCATTACACAATTCCTAATCTCTCTCACATGTGCTATTTATTGCTAAGCTCCTTCTCTTCTACCTGGCTTATGCAGATGCTTTTTTGGAATAAGAGCCAACCCTGGCATTTAGATGGGTATTCTTAGGAGTGGACTCTTTATTAACTTGTTCATCCATTCAAACAATTTTTATGATCTCTTGCTATTCTGCAATCATTCTGGGACTATACATTGATGAATATAGTAGACACAGTCCTTGAATCTTTCAATTCAATAAGGAATAGGAACAATGAGTCCAATGAGTACGAGTGGGTAAGATAAGCGCTCTAACAGAAAGTACAAGCTGCTATGACAGAGTCTCTAACTCAGGTTTGGGGAATTAAGAAAGATTTCATGGAGGAAGGGGTATTTTAGCTGAAAAGTGACAAGAGGTGTAGGTGTTGGTTGAGCAAAAAGAAAGGAAGAATAATCTCCTTCCTCAAACCAAACAGCTTAACCAAAGAAGAGAGAAGCTGTTATGGAGTCATTGAATCAGGTTAGCAGTATAGGATCAGGAAGCAGCAGTAGAGAACAAGGCTATAGAGGTAAGCCAAGTTGGAGTTTAAACATGATCCTAAGAGAAATAAAGAGCTTTTGATATAAATAGCATAGTGGCATCATATCTTTACTTTATAAATATCACTCTGGCCTCACAGTTAAGAATGGACCGAAGAGAGAAACCATGTTGAAGGCAGGGGGGACCAGTTAGGCTGTAAGACGTCTGAAAGACGTTAGCAGCAGCGGCAATGAAGAGAAGGTGAACAAGATATTTAGAAGTAGAAATATCAGAATCTCTTGAACGATTAAAGGGGGTAAAGGATAAAGGTGGTAAAAATAATACGTGAGATTTTGACTTGAATACCTGGATGAACACCTGGCATACTCACGGAGAGAGAGAATCTAGGTAGAGGAGCAGATTTTGTTCCTTGTTTAGTTAGGTGCAGGGTGAGTAATAAATTCTGTTTGCACATGATGAGCTTCAATTGACAAGGGATATGTCAAGTAGGCTGTTGAATATAAGAATGTCAATCTGAATGACAGATTAAAGATCTAGTTAAAGATTTGGAAGTCATCAGTATACTGATGAGCTTCCCTGGTGGCTCAGGTGGTGAAGAATGATGGTAAAGACTCCACCTGCAATGTGGGAGACCTGGGCTGGGAAGATCCCCTGGAGAAGGGCATGGCAACCCACTCCAGTATTCTTTCCTGGAGAATCCCACAGACAGAGTAGCCTGGCAGGCTACAGTTCATGGGGCCGGGAAGGGTCGGACACGACTGAAGTGACTGAGTACACATGCAAGTGTACTGAAGTGAATACAGGGAGGGGTGGAGAGGTTCCGTGGTAAGAAGATGGTAAGAAGAGACAAGAATGTAAGAAACCCAACCATTTAAACTTTGGAAGAGGAAGAGGACTCCACATAAGAGGAAGAAAGGGGATGCCCAGAGTTACCGATGGAAAACCATCAAGGAACTCTCAAGGAGGAGGGAGTTATCCATTGTATCAGATACTGCTGAGAGGTCATCCAGTGTATTTTCATTTGTTTATTACAGTTCTGTTATCCCGTCTTCAAGTATGTCACTACAGTCACTCATTCATACATTAGATCCGCATTTATTGAGCAATTACTATATGCCGGGTATTGTTCTAGGTCCCAGAGCTATATAGTTAATAAAACAAAGACTGTATATAAGGCAGGCTAAAATGTTAAGCCAAATTAAGAAAAAGACAGGGTCCTGTCTTACTTTCTGTAAATTGGAAGTCAGCATCCTTGGATTTCTCTAACTTTGACCATCTAATGACATCTAATTTGTATTTTGTTTTCTTCCCCAAAGGGATATCATGAGACAGCTTGTCACGTGGCATGTCAAATACCATACTGAAATCCAAACATAGTATGTCTCATGCATTCTCCTGATCCCCTGGTATAGCAACATGTGATTGATTTTTTTTTCTACTTCCTTGGAAATAGAATTGTCAGAAAATCAAGTTTTGAAATTTGTCAGACACTTGGATTCCAACCAGTTAATTCGGCCCACAGGTTATTAAATATCTACTGAGTACCTACCTTGTGCCAGGCGCTGTTTTACCTGAATACCATGGTGGACAAAATAGACAAGGTCCCCAACTTCTCACAGAAGATGGGGTAGGGTAGTACTTAAAGCATGGACTTTGTTTTTAGAGCCCTTCTCTGCCACTTAATAGTAATCTTTATTGCCCCAACTTCATCATGGACTAAGTCCCAGTTTCATCATCAGCAAAATAGGAATAATTACAGTAAACCTATCACCGAGTTATTAAAAGATAAGCTTTTCAAAGGATTCATTATAATAGATGCAAAACTAGTCAACATTAACAGATTGATAATCAATTGTATTTTACTGAACATGAGAGGTAATGTCTGAACCAGGTAGAGATGGACCAGATGATGGTAGGAGAGAGTAGGAAGGGGAAAGAGAGCTGCATGTAAGTCTGGAACATTTGGGGAATTGAATTTAGCCTAGTCTAATGGACTACAGTCACTAGGACTGCAGTTAGGGGAGAAAATGGTCAGAAAGAGGTTGAAGTGAAAGATCTTAAAACCCTCGAACACCATGCCTGGGAATTTGGATTTTAAGAAAGGGATGAAATGTTGAACAGTTTGGAGCAGGGAACTGATAAGAATTGATTTGCATTGTAGCAGGGTCTTATGGCTGCAGTCAAAGTTTTGTGTGGAAAGAAACAAGACTGAAAGAAGGGAAATGAATTAGGCATTTTTATAATAATCCAGACAAAAGGTGGTGGCAGCCTCAACCAGAGACTGAAAATAACGATAAAGAGAAATAGAATGAAAATTATTTATAGAGGACATCTGACTTAATGAATGATGGGTTGTAAAGGGTAAGATGAAGAAATGAAGGTTCAACTCAAGTTATAACTTGAGCTTCTCAAGAGATGGTTCAGTCATTCACTGGGATAGTGAACACAGAACAGGAAATGAGTGTTCAAGGGGAAGACAGTAAATTTAGTTTTGGGCATGCCTGTATAGTTTGAGCAGTCAGTGGGGCATTAAATGGAGATGTTCAAGGTAGTTAGATGTGAACCATAGAGGGTAGGTGTGGAGTCATTGAATATGGGAAGGAACTGAAGCTTGATTTACTGTAAGTCACCCCAGGAAAGTAAGGAGAGAAGACTTAAGAACCCTGGGAACACCAACACTTTCAGAATGGGCAGAAAAAGGGCAGTTACCAAGGAGACAAGAGGAAGCAATTAAATAAGTAGATGGAAACCTGGAGAAGTGCAGAAAGGCAGAAAAGAGTGTTTCAGGAACATGAGAGGGAGAGGTCAAAAATAGTAACAGGAGACTTCCCTGGTGGTCCAGTGGTTAAGATTCTGTGCTCCCCAAGCAGAGGGCACAGGTTCAATCCCTGGTTGGGGCACTAAGATCTTGCATGCCACACAGCAAGGCCAAAAAGAAAAAAAAAAAGTAACAGTGCTCACCTTGTAATAGGCACTGTTCTAAGTGTTACATATATACAGTTCATCACATCCTCTCAACAGTTCCATCGGGTGAATACTTTCATCCTCATAGATAAGGAATCTGTCGACTGAAAAAAATGCACATCTAGAAGTTGCGTTACGTTTTATTTAATCTGAGAAGGTAAGTCTGGGACATAGCATCTCAGCAGAGAGAGACTGCTCTGAAGAGGCAGTGGAGAAGGAGGAGCAAGGATACAGAGGAATTTTTGCAACAAAGACTAAGTACTCAGAATATCTAAAGATGACTGTTAATTAAAGAAAACTGCATTATCTCAAGTTAAGGAATTTAGCACTTCTCTTTATATTGAAAGATGCAAGAGTCTTCGCTCATTGAAATCATTCCTTTCATATGCATGACAGCTCTCAGAGGCCAGTATGCTGTGCTTTCTCCTCCCGAGTCTGCTCAGGGTGCACTGGTGGGGGTGGCAGCCGCAGTCGACTAGATAGGTAGTGGGCATCCTGTTTCTATCCTGAAGTCCCTCAGGGAGGACTGTCAGCGTGGTTTTAATATGATGACTTCATAGCTGCAGCATCCTTTGTTTACTGATGTGGCAGGCAGTATTGTTATTCACAAAGCCAAAGCCAAGAAGTTAGATAACCTGCTCAAAGCTAGTATGAGGAAGAGTCATGACTCAGATTTAGACCTCATGACTAAACAGTTCACCATCTTAACCAATCTACTTAGCTGTGTTGTCACACACTACAGAGGTTTGCTCTGCCAACTCTAAGAAGTGCTCATTAGATTTAAAAAGACAGTTATTAGCAACTTTGGTAAGAGGAGTTTTAGTTGTTGGTGTAGAAAGGCGTATTTGAGTCAAAGAGTGAATAAGAGACTGTTATTTGAGCAGTTTAGTTATGAAGGGGAGATGAGAGGATAGCAGCTTAATGAGAAGGGATAAAGGAAGATTGTGTTACGTTTGTATGTTAAGATGGAAAAGATTTGAGTTCATTTAAATATGAACAACAAGAAACTCAATAGAAAGGAGTGATTTAAGATACAAGGGAAGGAAGAAGTAACCAACAGGGGCAAATTTCTGAGAGGGAGATAGCATAGGATCCAGAGATCCCTCCCCATCGATTATAGCATGAGAAAGGTAGGTCCCCTTGCAAGTCTGGGGGCCAGAAATAAAAGGAGTTCCCATCTGATAGAGAAAGACATTTACATATTGTTAGCAGGATTGTAGGATGTGAGAAGGGCATTTGGGGTTCCAGTTATGACTGGAGATTCAGATCAGAAGGTCCAGCCAGATCCCAATTAGTACAGTATGGGTACGGCTGACCAGTCACTTGTCAGGCCTTATCTTATCCAAAGCTCTCTTTACAGTCTCCTTGGGCCTTCAGCTACTTGCTCAAGAATTTCACAAAGCCTCAAATATGGTCCCTAGTTTTTTCCCAGTAGAATCATTCCTGCGATCATTCATCACAGGCTCTTTTATCACTCCTGAACACACTTCACAAAGATAGGACATTCTCCTACAATCATTTTGTGGACAACTTACTGGAGAACAAATATTAGTTTTAACTGCTTTGAAGGAAAAAAAAAAAAGCACCTACATCTCTACCATGAGGTGGTTAAACTGTCTTTGTCTTATTTCCACTGAAGAAACAAACAAACCATCTTCATTTCACTAGAAAATATGAGTGAGGGCTGGGAGGATCCCTCACCTACCTTATGGTCTTACTGGACTTCCCACAAAAAATTTTTTGCAGTTTCACAATTCTAAATGTGTTGTCATCTGTTCTAAGTGGGTATGTTTAGAGGACAGATGATAGCCAGCTAGGTAACTAAGCAACTGTTCTGTGACAGACTAAAATTGGGGAGCTACAAGTGAGATCATAAGCATGGAAACATTATGCTAAAAAAATTACAAGACCAAACAGCATTGCCAGCGGTCCCAGGCAAGGGTATACAGCTGAACATCAGAGCTGCGTCGGAGACAGGACACTGCCAGGCTGCCACGGCAATGTGGTTGTCAAGGGAACGCAGGTCAACTCTGGGAGGGTCATCATTTCTCCTTTTCCAACCGTCCCATCTTAAGTCAGTAGTTCTGTCCTCTCGTTTATATAAAATTTAAATATATATCTGTATGAATATATATACACACACTATATTGTACACCTGAAACTAACTTAATATCATAAGTCAACTATAACTTAATATAAAAGAATAAAATATGTATACCTGGATCTCCATCCCAGAGATTCTCTTTTTTAACAAAACAGTTACTGATACTTAGTTGACATACAGGGAGCTAAACCTACTTAAAATGTACTGTTTGGTAAGTTTTGTCGAAAAACCATCACCACGATAAAGAAAATGAACACATTCATCATTCCTAAGAATTTCCTTCTGCCTCTTGGCAATTCTGTCCCCTTCCACTGCTCTAACCCCCTTATCAGATAACTACAGATATGATTTCTGTCACAACATATTAATAATTTCCTGAAGTTTTGTGTAAATAATATCAGTATGTATTCTTTTTTGTCTTCTATCACTTGCATATTTTTTTTGAGATTCAACCATGTTCTTTGATCAATGGTTTATTACTTTTTATCACCAAATAGTGTTTCATTGAACGAATATATGGCACTTTGTTTAACCATTCAGTTGTTGATGGACATTCGGGTTGTTTCAAGTTTGGGACAATTACAAATTAAACTTCTATGATAGTTCATGTGTAAGTCATGATATAGACATATGTTTTTCATTTCTCTTGGGTAAATATCCAGTAGACATGTATGGATGTGAGAGTTGGACTATAAAGAAAGCTGAGTGCCGAAGAATTGATGCTTTTGAACTGTGGTGTTGGAGAAGACTCTTGAGAGTCCCTTGGACTGCAAGGAGATCCAACCAGTCCATCCTAAAGGAAATCAGTCCTGATTAGTCATTGGAAAGACTGATGCTGAAGCTGTAACTTGAATACCTTGGCCACCTGAATGTGAAGAACTGACTTATTTGAAAAGACCCTGATGCTGGGAAAGATTGAAAGCAGGAAGAGAAGGGGATGACAGAGGATGAGATGGTTGGATGGCATCACTGACTCAATGGACATGAGTTTGGGTAAACTCTGGGCGTTGGTGATGGACAGGGAGGTCTGGTGGGCTGCAGTCCATTGGGTTGCAAGGAGTCAGACATGACTGAGTGATTGGACTGAACTGGGTAAATACCTAACAGTGGAATAGCTTGATGATGGGCTTCCCCTGTGGCTCAGTGGTAAAGAATCCACCTGCAGTGCAGAAGCCAAAGGACACCCAGATTTGATCCCTGGGTCAAGAAAATCCCCTGGAGGAAGGCATGGTAACACATTCTAGTATTATTGCCTGGAGAATCCCCGTGGACAGAGAAGCCTGGCAGGCTTCGGTCCATAGGGTTGCAAAGAGTTGAACATGGCTGAAGTGACTTAGCATGCATGCACATGGCTGTTATATTTTTAGCTTAAGAACCTGCCAAACCGTTTTCCAAAGTGGCTGCTCCATTTAACATTCCCACCAGCAGTCTGAAAGAGTTCCAGATGCTCTACATCTTTGACTTTTACCTTACTTGGTATGGTAAATCCTTTTTTAAAGCCATTTTAAAAGGTATGTAATGATATCTCATTACTGATTTAACTTGTGTTTCCCTACTCATTAATAATGTGTGTATCTCTGACCTTACTATAATGGTTTGATCGTTCAGAACAATGTTGAATACAAGCAATGACAGCAGATATCCTTATCTTGTTATTAATCTTAGGCATTAATAGCCATTCTTTCATCATTAGGAGTAGGTTTTTGTAGATGCCCTTTATTAGCTTGAGAAAGAATTTCTTGTTTTCTAATTGTTTTTGTAAGGAATGGATGATGGATTTTATCGATATTTTTGTTTGCATTTATTGAAATAATTATATAGGTTTTCTTTATTAGCTGTTAATATGGTGAATGGAGAAATACACTAATTTTTTAAGTAATTTTACTTATTTATTTTTGGCCCTGCTGGGTCTTCTTTGCTCTGTGGACTTTTCTCTAGTTGCAGCAAGCAGGAGTTACTTTCTAGTTGCGGTGTGTGGGCTTCTCACTGCAGTGGCTTTTCTTGTGGAGCACAGGCTCTAGAGCACACAGGATTTAGTAGTTGAGAGTCACAGACTCTAGAGCACAGGCTCAGTAGTTGTGGCACATAGGCTTAGTTGCTCCCAGAATGTGAGATCTTCCGGGATCAAGGGTCAAACCCGTGGCTTCAGCACTGCCATCAGGGAAACACACTGACTAATTTTGGAATGTTAAAATACAACCTTGCATTCCTGGGAAATGCCAATTGATCATGAGGTATTGTCTTTTTATGTATCATTGGATTTCATTTGCTAAAATTTTGTTTAGAATTTTTGCATTTGTGTTTAGGAAAGATATCAGTCTTAGTGTCCTTTTCTTGTATTTTCTTTATCTGGTTTTGATTCATATATTAATGGCCTTCTAGAATGAACTGGGAAATGTCAGCCCCTCTTCAAGTTTCTGGAAGAGTTAGTATATCATAAGTATACTTCTTCCTTAAATGTTTGAAACAATTCACAAGTGAAGCCATTTGTACTCAGAGCTTTTTCTTCTGTAACTTTATTAAGATGTAGTCAGCAGATAAAAATAGTATATATTTGATTTGATTTGATATACATATACATTGCAAAATGATCATCAAAATCAAGCTAATTAACATATCCATCACCTCACATAGTTACCTTTTTGTTTTTTCCTCTTCTCTTTTTTTTTCTGTTTTGTTTATGTGTGGTAAGAACACTTAAGATCTACCCTGTTATTGAATCTCAAGTATACAATACAATCATAGTGTCCTAAAGTCATATTGTATACATTAGATCTTCAGAACTTGCTCATCTTACATAACTGAAACTTTGTACCCAGTGACCAACATCTCATTTCCACCTCTCTTAGCCCTTGGCAGCCACCATTCTATTCTCTACTTCTATGAAGTTAGCCTATTTTAGATTCCCCATATAAGTGAGACCATGCCGTATTTGTCTTTCTGTGTCTGGCTTCATTCATCTAGTATAATGTCCTCCAGGTTCATTATGTTGTCACAGTGGCAAAATTCCCTTTTTAAGACTAAATAATCTTCCTTTATGTGTGGGGGGGGTGTGTGTGTGTACGTGCCTGCGTGCGCCTGGACCTATATGTGTTTGACTGACTGATAGGTAGGTGGATGGATGGATGGATAGATAGATAATCACATCTTCTTTATCAATTCATCTATTGACTGACATTTAACTTGACTTGACATTTCCATATCTCAGTTATTGTCAGCAATGCTGATATGAGTATGTGGAGTACAGATATTTCTTCAGGACATATCTGATTTCATTTCTTTTGGATATATACTACCCAGAAGTAGTTGGATGACTGAATCATATGATGGTTCTTATTTTTGATTTTTAACTTTTTGAGAACTTTCATACTTTTTCCCATAGTGGCTATACCAGTTTACATTCTTCCCAGCAGTATATGAGAGCTCCTTTTTCTTTACATCCTCGTCAACTCTTGATGTCTTCTGTATTTTTGTTAATAGTCAGGAGTGAGATAGCTCACAGTGGTTTTGATTTGCCTTTGCCTGATAATCAGTGAAGTTAAACATCTTTTCATGTACTTGTTTGCCATTTGTATGTCTTCTTTTGAGACCTCTATCCAGGTCTTTTGCCCATTTTTTTTCTTTTGGTTATATGCATTTTTCAGTACTGTTCTCTCAGATCACCCCACCCTCTCTTTCTCTCTCTGAGTCCAAAAGTCTCTTCCTTATGTTTGTGTCTCCTTTGTTGTGCTGCAGGTAGGATCATCAGTACCATCCATTAATATACAATATTGGTCTTTCTCTTTCTGACTTACTTTACACTGTATAATAGACTCTAGGTTCATCCACCTCATTAGAACTGACTCAAATGTGTTCCTTTCTATAGCTGAGTAATATTCCACTGTGTATATGTACCACAGCTTCCTTATCCATTCATCTGCTGATGGACACCCAGGTTGCTTCCATGTTCTAGCTATTGCAAATACTGCTGCAATGAACATTTGGGTACGTGTGTCTTTTCAATTCTGGTTTCCTCAGGGTTTATGACTCATAGTGGGATTGCTGGGTCATATGGTAGTTTCACTCCTGGTTTTTTAAGGAATCTCCATACTGTTTGTATCAGTTTGCATTCCCACAAACAGTATAAGAGGGTTCCTGTTTCTCCACACCCTCTCCGGCATTTTTAAATTGGATTATTTGGGCTTGGCTATTGAGTTGTATGAGTGCCTTATATATGTTTTGGATATTAACCACTTATCAGATACAGGGTTGATGTGTATTTTCTCCCATTCTATAGGTTGCTTTTTTACTCTGTTGATTATTTACTTCACTTTACAGAAACTTTTTGATTTAACGAAGTAGCATCTCCATTTATTTATTTTTTATTTTGTTGCTTATGGTTTTAGTGTTGTACCTAAAATAATCATTGCCTAGACCAAAGTCAAGAAGATTTCCCCCTATGTTTTCTTCTAGTAGATTTACACTTTCCAGTTTTATGTCTTTATACTATTTTGATTTATTTTGGTAAATGCCATGAAATGATGGTCCAGTTTCATTCTGCATGTGGATATACACTTTTCCCAATACCATTAACTGAAGAAACTATACTTCCCCATTGTGTGTTCTTAGCACACATGTCAAAGATCCTTTGACTATATAAGAGCTGGTTCTTTGAAAAGGTAAACAAGATTGATAAGCCTTTAGCCAGACTCATCAAAAAAGAGAAAGAGTGCTCAAATTAATCAGAAATGAAAACAAGCTACAACCAACACTACAGAAATAAAAGAACATAGAGATTGCTATGAACAACTATATACCTGTAAAATGGATAACCTAGAAGAAATGTACAAATTATTAGAAATGAACAATTATGTACATTAGGTACATTAAAAATGTACAATTAGAAATGTACAATCTCCCAAGACTCAATTAGGAAGAAATAGAAAATATGAGCAGATCAATTACTACCGTTCCCAAACTATTCCAAAAAAATTACAGAGGAAGGAATATTTCTGCACTCATTCTATGAGTCCAACAAAACATGTTTTCAAGATGAAACAAAGACATCACCAAAAAGAAAATTACAGGTCAGATGACTAATGAGTATGCAAAACTCCTAAAGAAAATATTAGCACACAGAACCCAACAACACTTTAAAAAGATCACACACCATGATCAGATGGGATTTATCCTGTGGGTGCCAGTGAGCTTAGTCGCTCAGTTGTGTCCAACTCTTTGCAACCCCGCGGACTGCAGCATGCCAGGCCTCCCTGTCCATCACCAACTCCCAGAGTGTACTCAAACTCAGGTCCATCGAGTCGGTGATGCCATCCAACCATCTCATCCTCTGCTGTCTCCTCCTCCCACCTACAATCTTTCCCAGCATCAAGGTTTTTACAGATGAGTCAGTTCTTCAGGTCAGGTGGCCAAAGTATTGGAGTTTCAGCTTCAGTATCAGTCTTTCCAGTGAATATTCAGGACTGGTTTCCTTTAGAATGGACTGGTTTGATCTCCTTGCTGTCCAAGGGAGTCTCAAGAGTCTTCTCCAACACAGCAGTTCAAAAGCATCAATTCTTTGGTGTTCAGTTTTCTTTATAGTCCAACTCTCACATCCATACATGACTACTGGAAAAACCATAGCTTTGACTAGATGGACCTTTGTTGTCAAAGTAAATGTCTCTGTTTTTTAATATGCTGTCTAGGTTGATCATAGCTTTTCTTCCAAGGAGCAAGTGTCATTTAATTTCATGACTGCAGTCACCATCTGCAGTGATTTTGGAGCCCAAGGGAAAAAAAAAATCTATCACTGTTTTCATTGTTTCCTCATCTATTTGCCATGAAGTGATGGGACTGGATGTCATGATCTTAGTTTTTCCAATGTTGAGTTTTAAGGCAGCTTTTTCACCCTCCTCTTTCACTTTCATCAAGAACCTCTTTAGTTCCTCTTCACTTTCTGCCGTAAGGGTGGTGTCATCTATGTATCTGAGGTTATTGATATTTCTCCCAGCAATCTTGATTCCAGCTTATACTTCATCCAGCCCAGGATTTTGCATGATGTACTCTGCATATAAGTTAAATAAGCAGAGTGACAATATACAGCCTTGACGTACTCCTTTCCCAATTTGGAATCAGTCTGTTACTCCATATCTGGTTCTAACTGTTGCTTCTGCATATGTGTGAGAAACCTGCATACAGATTTCTCAGTAAGTAGGTAAGGTGGTCTGGTATTCCCATCTCTTGAAGAATTTTCCCAGTTTGCTGTGATCTACACAATCAAAGGCTTTTGTGTAATCAAGAAAGCAGAAGTAGGTGTTTTTCTGGAATTCTCTTGCTTCTTCTATGATCCAATGTGCCAGGGTCTAGCCTCGGCAGGATCCAGGGGGTACCCTTGGGATGAACGGCGCTGGCGAGAGAAGACACATGAGACCAGCCTTGATAGGGCCAAGTCTGCGAGGGAGAGAGAGAGAGAGAGAGAGGGAGAGAGAGAGAGAGAGAGAGAGAGAGAGAGAGAGAGAGAATGACCAGACAGGGGTGCAGAGAGTCTGGCAGGGTCTGGCAATGCTTTATTTTTTTTACTGTAGCTTTTATTCCCTAAGTTAGTACATTTCTAAGGGGAAGATAGTTTAACATTGCATCAGCTTGTTCTTCATGAAACCAGGGTGTTTTCTGCATACTTCTTTGTTTATGAGGGTCTTGTACATTATCTTCTGGCCTTGGGGCCTATTAACATTTTATGCAAGTCAGGTGAATGTAAACCTATTTTCTGTTTCTATGGTGACCTTAACTGAAAGGTAGCAGTCTCATAGGGCAACAGCACAGAGTAGAAGTATAACCTTGTTAACACAAAAGTTAATCCTTCTGCAGAAGTTGTCAGTTGCGTTTATCTAAGAGTTTTACCCCACACAGACTCTGCGGCTTCAGTGAGGCAGCTTCTGCCTAGCACTCCTGGCTGACAACTAACAACCGTTTAATTGTTAACACACTAGGGCTAAGCTCTTATTTTTCTAGATTTATAACTATATTAACAATGGTTTCTATAACATAACCTTAGCATATTAAGAGCAAAAACACAGCAAGTAAATGTTAACCCAATAACCACCTTTAGAATAATTTTTCTTATGTTTTCTAATAGGACTCCTTCACCCCCCTCCCCCAAAAGGCTCTATGTCTATTAGGGCCTTTATATGATGAGGTTCTTTATGCTGTTTTATGATTAGGGTATTATAAGCAGTTATGCATACTAGTACCAAGGGCGTAAATGCATTTGTCAAACAAACTAGAATGCCAGCAAAGCAGTTTAAATTAAACACTCCTTTCACCCTGGATAATCGCATAAAATACCACCACCTGGGAAACTTATTGATAAAAGTTCTAAATTGATTCTTATTTGGAAAGAGATCGGGGAAGGCCTCTGCCCGTGTCATAGAAATTAGGGAGTAGTCTATTGAAGCAAGCATCAGAAAGACAGATATCATCTTTAAGGTGAGCGCTGGGGGCAGCTTTTCGGAATCCCTGAAAACCTGACCCGCCTTGCCTGTCAGGTTTTCTCCCTCATGACCTCATGGGTAGGATCTCATGTGCTGGCTCCCGGCACCAATGGATGTTGGCAATTTGATTTCTGGTTCCTCTCCCTTTTCTAAATCCAGCCTGAATATCTGGAAGTTCATGGTTCATGTACTGTTGAAGCTTGGTTTGAAGAATTTTGAGTGTTACTTTGCTAGCATGTGAGATGAGTGCAATTGTGCAGTAGTTTGAACATTCTTTCGCATTGCCCTTTTTTGGGATTAGAATGAAAACTGACCTTTTCAAGTCCTGTGGCCACTGCTGAGTTTTCCAAATTCGCTGGCATATTGAGTGCAGCACTGTCACAGCATCATCTTTTAGGATTTGAAATAGCTCAACTGGAAGTCCATCACCTCCACTAGCTTTGCTCATAGTGATGCTTCCTAAGGACCATTTGACTGTGCATTCCACAATGTCTGGCCCTAGATAAGTGATCACACCATCATGATTATCTGGGTCATGAAGATCTTTTTGGTATAGTTCTGTGTATTTTTGCCATCTCTTCTTAATATCTTATGTTAGGTCCTTACCATTTCTGTCCTTTATTGAGCCCATCTTTGCATGATATGTTCCCTTGGTATCTCTAATTTTCTTGACAAGATCTTTAGTCTTTTCCATTCTATTGTGTTCCTCTCTTTGCATTGATCACTGAGGAAGGCTTTCTTATCTCTCCTTGCTATTCTTTGGAACTCTGCATTCAAATAGGTATATATTTCCTTTTCTCCTTTGCCTTTAGCTTCTCTTCTTTTCTCAGCTATTTGTAAGGCCTCCTCAGACAGCTATTTTGTCTTTTTGCATTTCTTTTTCTTGGGGATGGTCTTGATCACTGCCTCCTGTACAGTGTCACAAACCTACACCCATAGTTCTTCAGGTACTCTATCTATCAGATCTAATCCCTTGAACCTATTTGTCACTTCCACTGTATAAGGGATTTGATTTAGGTCATACCTGAACGGTCTCGTGGCTTTCCCTACTTTCTTCAATTTAAGTCTGAATTTGGCGATAAGGAGTTCATGATCTGAGCCTCAGTCAGCTCCTGGTCTTGGGTTTGCTGACTATATAGAGCTTTTCTATCTTTGGCAGCAAAGAATATAATCAACCTGATTTAGGTATTGTCCATCTGGTGATGTCCACATATAGAGTCATCTCTTGTGTTGTTGTAAGAGAATGTTTGCTATGACCCATGCATTCTCTTGGCAAAACTCTGTTAGACTTTGTCCTGCTTCATTTTGTACTCCAAGGCCAAATTTGCCTGTTACTCCAGGTATCCCTTGACTTTCTAGTTTTATATTCCAGTACCCTATAATGAAAAGGACATCTTTTATTGGGTGTTAGTTCTGGAAGATCTTTTAGGTCTTCATAGAACCATTCAACTTCAGTTTCTTCAACATTACTGATTGGGGCATAGACTTGGTTTACTGTGATGTTGAATGGTTTGCCTTGGAAACGAACAGAGATCATTCTGTCATTTTTGAGATTACACCCAAGTACTGCATTTCGGACTCTTTTGTTGACTATGAGGACTATTCCATTTCTTCTAAGGGATTCTTGCCCACAGTAGTATATAGAATGGTCATCTGAATTAAATTAGTCCATTCCAGTCCATTTTAGTTCACTGATTTCTAAAATGTTGATGTTCACTCTTGCCATCTCCTGTTTGTAGTGCCATCTCCATTTCCAATTTACCTTGATTCATGGGCCTAACATTTCAGGTTCCTATGCAATTCCTCTTTACAGCATCGGACTTTACTTCCATCAACTGTCACATCCACAACTGGGCATTGTTTTCACTTTGACTCCATCTCTTCTTTGTGGAGTGATTTCTCCACTCTTCTCCAGCAGCATATTGGGCACCTAATGACCTAGGGATTCATCTTTTAGTGTCATATCATTTTGCCTTTTCATACTGTTCATGGACTTCTCAAGGCAAGAATACTTAAGGGGTTTGCCTTTCTCTTCTCCAATGAACACCACATTTTGTCAAAACTCTCCACCATGACCTCTCCACCATGGGTTGCCCTATTTGGCATGACTTATGGTTTCACTGAGTTAGACAAGGTTGTGGTCCATGTTATCAATTTGGTTAGTTTTCTGTGATTGTGGTTTTCAGTCTGTCTGCCCTCTGATGGAGAAGGATCCGGGGCTTATGGAAGTTTCCTGATGGGAGAGACTGACTGGGGGAAACCGGGTCTTGTACTGGTAGGCAGGACCATGCTTCGTAAAACTTTAATCCAATTTTCTATTGATGGGTGGGGCTGTGTTCCCTCTCTGTTGTTTGACCTAAGACTGAACAATGGTGGAGGTAATGAATGGTGAACTCCTTCAAAAGATTCGAGCACACACTGCTGTGCTCCATGCCCCTGACCAAAAATGATGGTTTAAATTCTGCAGATCAATCACTCTAATACACTACATTAACAATTGCAAAATAAAAACCATATGATCATCACAATAGGTATAGAAAAAGTTTTTGACAAAATTCAATATCCATTTATGATAAAAAGAACTCTTTGGAAGGTGGGGATAGAAGGAAGATACCTCAACATAATAAAGGCCATATATGACAGACCCACAGCTAACATCATACTCATCATGGAAAGTTAAAAGCATTTCCTCTAAGATCAAGAACAAGATAAGGATGTTGACTCTAACCACTTTTCTTCAACTAGTATTGGAAGTCCTAGCCAAAGTAATTATATAAGAAAAAGAAACAAAAGGAATCTGAATTGGAAAGGAAGAAGTAAAACTGTTGCTGTTTGCAGATGACATGATGCTGTATGTAGAAAATCCTAATGATGTCACTAGAGCTCATCAGTGAAGTTGGTAAAGTTTCAGGATATAAAATTAACATACAGAAATCCATTGCATATCTATATACTAACAAAGAACTGTCAGAAACAGAAATTAAATAAACAGTCCCATTTACCATCAGAGTAAAAAGAATAAGATTATAATACCTAGGAATAAACTTATCTAAGGAGGTAAAAGACCTATACTCAGAAAACTGTGTAACACTGATAAAAGAAACTGAAGATGACACAAATAGAAAGATATACTATGTTCTTGGATTGGAAGAATTAATAGTATTAAAATGACCATATTAATACTATCCAAAACAATCTCAGTAGATTCAATGCAATTCCTATCAAAATACTAATGGAATTTTTCACACAACTAGAACAAGTAATTTTAAAATTTCTATGGGAACACCAAAGACATGAATAGCCAAAACAATCCTGATAATGAAGATCAGAGCTGGAGGTGTTGCATGCCCTGGCTTCAGACTATACTACAGAGCTACAGCAATCAAAACAGTACAATACTGGTCCAAAAACAGACACATACATCAGTGTAACAGAAAGAAAGAAACCTATGCTCAATTAATCTATGACAAAGGAGGTAAGAATATACAATGGAGAAAAGAATGTCTTCAATAAGTGGTTCTGGGAAACCTGATATATAGAAGAATTCGTTTAGAACATTTTTATCACACCATATACAAAAATAAACTTAAAATGATTGAAGAACATTTAATCATACAGGTAATATCAGAAACCATAAAATTCCCTGAAGAAAACAGATAGAATACCCTTTGACATAAACTGAGCAATATTTTTTTGGATCTCCTTCCAAAAGCAACAGAAACAAAAGCAAAAATAAACACATGGGACCTAATTAAATTTAAAAGCTTTTGGACAACAAAGGAAATCATAAACATAATTAAAAGGCAATATACTGAATGGGAGAAAATATTTGCAAATGATATAGTTAAGTCTCACGTTTTGTACACTCACACATTTTGCCTTTCAGTTGTCTTATTTTGACTGTTCTATTTATTGTGATTATTGATATGGCTGGATTTTTCTGTCTTGTTTTATGTTTAATATTTGTTCCCTGTGCTCTTCCCTGCTCTGCTTTCCCTCTTTTTCTGCTTTCTTTTGGGAATACTTGAATGGATTTTGTGATTCTGCTTTATTGTTTTTATTAGCTTATTATTTATAACTCTTTGCTTTATTATTTTAGTGTTTGCTTATGAATATTTAGTACACTACTTTAACTTACCAAACTCCATAGTTGAGTGCTGTTTCACCACTTCATGTATACTAGAACTGTACAATAGTATATTTCTGCTTACCTCAACTTTGTACTTTATTTGTCAAATATTTTACCTTTACATATGTATAAAACCACAATAAACTAAGCACCATATTGTTATCATTTGTGTTTTAAAAGATGATTGTCTTTTTAAGTGATTTAAAGAGTAGGAGAAAATCATAAATATTTATCCATATATTTTCCATTTCTGGTGTTCTTCATACATTTTTATAGACCATATTTCCATCTGGTATCACTTTTCTTTTGCCTGAAGGACTTCCTTTAGCATTTATGATAGCATAGATTTGGCACAAAAAAAAAAAAAGTCTTTCTAGTTTCTTAGACTGAAAAAAGCATTTTGCCTTCATTTTTAAAAGCTATTTTCTCTGGGCCTAAAATTCTAGGTTGACAGTTGTTTTATTTTAGTGCTTTAAAGTGTGATTGCACTGTCTTCTCACTTGCATTGTTTCCAATGAGACATCTGTTTCATTCCTTATCTTTATTCTTCTGCAAATAATATGTCTTTTATTCATTCGGCTGCCCTTAAGATTTTTCTCCTTATCGCTGGTTTTGAAGTTTTATTTAATGTATCTTGATGTAATTTTTTTAATGTTTCTGTGATAAGCATTTTATTGAAATCCTTGCATCTGTATTTTTATTGTATTCATCAAATTTGGGGACATCTTAGTCATTATTTCTTCAAATATTTATTATGACACCCTCTTGCACTTTGAATTCTCCAATTAAAAATATATCAGGCAGCTTGAAGGCATTCCACAGCTCATTAGTGCTTTGATCATTTTTAAAAATTATCTTTGTATGTTTCATTTTGAATAGTTTGTATTGCTGTTTCTTCATAATTTGCTGATCTTTTATTTTGTCAATTCTAATCTGCTATTATTCCCAACCAGTGAATTTTTATCTCAGACATTGTAGTTTTTATTTCTGTAAGTTTTCTTTAGCTCTTTTAAAATATCTTTCATGTCTCTAATTAACTTTCAAATTATATAAAATCAGTGTATAAATGCAATGTCCTTATCTACTAGTTCTAGTATTTATGTCAGTTCTGGGTTCTTTTCAATTATTTTATTTATCTTATTATGGATTTCATTTTCTTCCTTCTCTTTATGCCTGGTGGTTTGCTTTTTTTTTTTTTTTTTTAATTAGATTCTGGAACATTTTGAATTTTACCCTGTTGAGTGCTGGATATTTCTATACGCTTAGGCTTCTGGAACAAAATTAAGTTACCTGGAAACACTTTAATTCTTTCTGATTTGCTCTTAAGATTTGTTAGGCAGGACTGAAGTAGTTATCAGTTAGGAGCTAATTATTCCCTATGACTGAAAACTTCTGTTTAATCTACCCTTGAATCTTAAGATTTTCCATTCTGGGTGTTGAGAATAGACACTATTCTTGGCCCTGTGTGAGTGCTGGACACTGTCACCTTTAATCCTTTCAGATTTTTTTCACCCTAGTTTTAGGTAGTTTTTTTTATACACATGTGAGTAGTGAGTGAGTCACTCAGTCATGTCGACTCTTTGCGACCCCGTGAACTATACAGTCCACTGAATTCTCCAGGCCAGAATACCGGAGTGGATAGCCTTTTCCTTATCCAGGGGATCGTCCCAACCCAGGAATCAAACCCAGGTCTCCTACCTTGCGGACAGAGTATTTACCAGCTGAGCCGCAAGGAAAGCCCTGATCAATATTCAGGTGAATACTCAAGGGGTACTCTGCAAATGGGCTCCCCAGGTGGCTTACTGGTAATGAATCTTCTTGCAATGCAGAAGATGCAGGAGATGCAGGTTCAATCCCTGGGTGGAGAAGATGCCCTGGAGGAGAAAATGGCAACCCACTCCAGTATTCTTTCCTGGAGAATCCCCATAGACAGAGGAGCCTGGCAGGCTACAGTCCATGGGGTCACAAAGGGTCAGACACGACTGAAGTGACTTAGAAACACACTCTGCAAATATTCAAGGCACACACACACTCTCTCTTTATCACATTTTTCTCTCTGATACTTTGTCCTGAGAATTCTACCAACTTAATTTCACCAAAATTTTGGCTTTCCCTCTTCAGTTCAAGTAGTCCACAGTGCTCCAATCTGTACTAGAAGCTGGCAATGACCTGGCTGCAAGCTGGGCTAATCAGTTGACTTAGCTTGTTTCTTTCCTGGGACTCAGAGATCACTGTCCTTTGTTTGCTTATGCCTGAGGTCTTGGAAACTATTGCTTTATATGTTTTGGCCGTGTTTTGGCTGTTTCCAGTGGGAGAATAAACATGATCCCTGTTACTCTTGGTCTTAAGTGTAAGTCCTAGAAATCCTATCTCAAGCAGTACTGAATTAGGCTTAACAGATGACTCTGAGAAGCAACCAAACTTAAGAGCTTCTGCTCTGGGCTAAAGAATACCATCAGGAAAAAATAATATCTTTATTTTCGATAGTCAGATAAGCAATACAATGTAGGGAGTCTGTTTTTCCTTCCTCCATAATCCAAAATTAGAAAATATTTATGGAACTTCCTTGGTGATCGAGTGGTTAAGACTTCACTTTCCAATGCCAGGGGTGTAGGTTTGATCCCTGGTTGGGGAGCTAAGATCCCACATGCCTCGTGTCCAAAAAGCCAAAACATAAAAGTTCAATAAAGCCTTTAAAACTGGTTCACATAAATAATAAACAATAATAAAATGTTTTTAAAAAATAAATAAAAAGCAACCTTTAAAAAAAGAAGGTATTTCCTTCCTACTGTTATGGCCCTTTGTCTAACCTAGAGTTCAGTTCAGTTTAGTCGCTTAGTCATGTCCGACTCTTTGCGACCCCATGAATCACAGCACGCCAGGCCTCTCTGTCCATCACAAACTCCCGGAGTTTACTCAAACACTTGTCCATCGAGTCAGTGATGCCATCCAGCCATCTCATCCTCTGTCGTCCCCTTCTGCTCCTGCCCCCAATCCCTCCCAGCCTTAGGGTCTTCTCCAATGAGTCAACTCTTCGCATGAGGTGGCCAAAGTATTGGAGTTTCAGCTTCAACATCAGTCCTTCCAATGAATCCCCAGGACTGATCTGCTTTAGGATGGACTGATTGGATCTCCCTGCAGTCCAAGGGACTCTCAAGAGTCTTCTTCAACACCACAGTTCAAAAGCATCAATTCTTCAGTGCTCAGCTTTCTTCACAGCCCAACTCTCATATCCATACATGACCACTGGAAAAACCATAGCCTTGACCAGACAGACCTTTGTTGGCAAAGTAACGTCTCTGCTTTTTAATATGCTGTCTAGATTGGTCATAACTTTCCTTCCAAGGAGTAAGGGTCTTTTAATTCTATGACTGCAATCTGCAGTCTGTTGTTCCATGTCCAGTTCTAATTGTTGCTTCCTGACCTGCATATAGGTTTCTCAAGAGGCAGGTCAGATGGTCTGGTATTCCCATCTCTGTCAGAATTTTCCACAGTTTATTGTGATCCACACAGTCAAAGGCTTTGGCATACTCAATAAAGCAGAAATATACATTTTTCTGGAACTCTCTTGCTTTTTCGATGATCCAGCGAATGTTGGCAATTTGACCTCTGGTTCTTCTTCTGCCTTTTCTAAAACCAGCTTGAACATCTAGAAGTTCACAGTTCACATATTGCTGAAGCCTGGCTTGGAGAATTTTGAGCATTACTTTACTAGCGTGTGAGATGAGTGCAATTGTGCAGTAGTTTGAGCATTCTTTGGGATTACTTTTCTTTGGGATTGGAATGAAAACTGACTCTAACCTAGAGTACAGTTAATTTTATATTCTTCTCCTTCAGTGTTAAGATTCCAGGAAGTACTTCCTGCAATTGCCACTCTGTTCTCTGACTATGTTGGCCTCTCCCCTCCCTAGTTACTGGTAAACTCACCATTAACCTTGGAAGATGATAGGTTGGTTATATTGTATGTTGTTCTATTTTGAAGACTGAACAAGTGAGGACCAGTGCCTGGGGTAAGACACCAATTAACCAGAGGTAGATCTAACAAGGAAATCCCTGGGTTTCCTGGGACATCCACAGATTTTAACAGAGAAATTAAGGCACCCCCTGGGGAAGGACCCAAGACTGCCAGTCTGCAGCCTGAGTCCTAGAGACTGATGTCCCTTGTAATTTTGCCCAGAAGGGTGCTTCTGCAAATGCTATTCTTATCAGGACTCTAATTTGGCATAAAAACACATCAGCTTGTCTCACTATCTCAATACTTTAGCTGTCACTTTCCCATCTAGAATTCCAGTTGGAAACTTTTTCACCTTCACTGAACTTGTGGGGAAAATGGATAACCACCCCCCCCCCCCACCATACCCTCATGACTCCTCATTGCCTCATGGACCCAGATTCAGAAGAATCTACCAGAGAAAACTTCACTCACTCAGCCTCCCAAGGCAAGTAGAAATGATATATTATCCTCATTTTATAAGTGAGGAAACTGAGACCCCGATGAATTATATGGCCATGGGCAAGTACAGAGACAGGTCTGGATTAAGGAAAAGTGAATGAGTACGTAGGACCTTGAAAACACCAAACTTCAGCCTCTGGCTTCACAGTAGAATACAACACAAAGTAAAATAGACACACCTTCTCCTGGGCATTTCAAGACTATCATGTAACGGCTAGGGTGGTTATCAATCGTTGCCCACTTGTGAAAGGCACTCATTGACTGCTGGTCAGGTCAACTGGAGTACAGCAAGTTTAGCCAAGCTCAGCAATGCTTAGGATAACAGCCAATCACAGAGTTGGTAGATGGTGGTGGTAGTTGCTTTAAACTACCAGGACTTTGATAACAAAGTGAATCTAGTTGTTATTTTTAACTTTTAAAAAAAGTTATATATATATTTTAAAATAAAGTTATTTTTATATATATTCACTTTTTTATTAAGAAAAGTATCTATAAGGTAAACTTGGTAAAACAACAAGCCTATGTTTTTCCCCAAAATATCTAAAAATAGAAAAAATGTGCCAAGAGCAGAAAATTTTATCTGGTTATGCAAAAACTCAAAGAAGGAAAGAGATTCTTTGGAAGATGATTTTGCCCCCTGTATGACCTTTGCCTAGGGTCATAGGTCACTGCTTCTTCAAGTTGCCTCTAATCACGGGAATAGAAAATGTAGAGCCAGAATTATCAGGGGATTTGGCACTTAGTTGGGTGACTGGCAAATGTGCAAAGGATTAATTAACAAGAGAAGAAATGAAACTCCTTGTCTGGCCTACTCGATTCTTCATGATCTGGCTTCCACCTGTCTCCCAGTCTCCTCACCTCCTATTTTCCTTGTTCTCGCCCCTCCAGTTTCCTTGACTTTCTTATCCTTTCTGAAGCATGACCTGCTTATGCTTGCCTTAAGGTCTTTGCACAAGCTGTTTCCTTCAGCTAATCAGCCTTCTCCAGATCTCAACATGGTGGACACTCTCTTATAGACATTTCCTGATTCCTGATCTAAAATAGCTCCTTGGTAATCACGTCACATCTTCCTCCTGACTTTCACTTTAGTATGATTGCCACCTGTTTGGTGTATCTGATTTCTCTCTCTTCTTCTTCACTAAAATGCAAGGTTTGTAATAACTGGCATTTATATAGACCATGTACATTCTAGGAGCTTTACCCACATAATAATGTGTTTAATCCTCATAAGCACCCTGCGAACTTAGTTTTACTACCCTTATTTTACAAGTGATGACACTGAATCTAAGTCTGTAATGAAACTGAGGTGGGGGGAGATGAAATAGCTTGCCAATAAGTGGTAAGACCTGGCTTTGAACACACGCAATCAGACTCCAGAGGGCATTCTCCCTCTGCTCCTTCCTGCAGGGAGTTAGGGACCATGTTAGTCAAGGTTCTCCAAAAAGCAGACACCAAGGTGGGATTAAAGAAATAGAGACACAGATGGAGAGAACAAATGTATGGATACCAAGGGGAAGGAAGATGAATCGGGAGACTGAGGTTGACACTATTGATACTATATATGAAATACCTGACTTTGAGAACCTACTGTATAGTGCAGGGAACTCCACTTAATGCATTGTGGTAACATAAATGGGATGGGAATCCCCCCAAAAAAGAGCGGATATATATACATGTATAGCTGATTTACTTCGCTGTACAACAGAAACTAACACTACATTGTATATAAAGCAACTATAGTCCAGTAAAAATTAAAACAAAAACAAAATGGAGTTCTCCAGGCATGAATACTGAAGTGTGGGTAGCCATTCTCTTCCTCAGGGGATCTTCCCCACCCGGGGACTGAACCCGACTCTGCCGAATTGTAGGCAGATTCTTTACCGTCTGAGCCGTCAGGGGAGCCCCAACAAAAATTAAAAACAAAAACCTGAAAAAAAAAAAACACAGGATCAAACATGCAAGAAATTTATTGGGGGGATACCCCAGTCAGAGAATATGGGAAAAGAACCAGAGGAGACTGGTAGAGAGGGTAGACCTTGGTGGAGGAGAGGGGGTGGAAGGCAGAAGGAAGGACACCACAGTTTGCAGTATAACTTTAAGAATGTTTCAAAAAAAAAGTCAGTCAAAGATCATGCATCAGAGGAATCGTCTCTTCCAGGACCTGGTTGGCCTTCTTACTTCTGCCAAGTTCAGTCATTAACTGGGAGGAGTCTTTGGAAGTGTACCCTTGGCAGAAATATAGTGATAGATTTCAGAGCACAGAAGCTGGGGCCGTCAGTAAAGGGCATGCCCTGAGATGCCCATTTTCATGGCGGCCACAAGGATGCTGTTTTGTTCCCTACTGTTCCTCTGATACCTATACTAGCACATGGCAGACACCCGATCAATATTTGTCAACTAAGTAAATTACCCCTCAGAACATATAATGTACTTAATGGTTGACTGTTGAATATGAGTAGGTAAGTGAAAAAGTGAACACACACAGAAAATAAAAAGAAATCTTATAACTCTTTTACCATTTGCCCTTCACAATTACTACTTTCAGGTGGTGCTAGTGATAAAGAATCTGCCTGCCGGTAGATGAGACGTAAGAGACAGGGATTCGATCCCTGGGCTGGGAAGATTGCCTGGAGAAGGGCGTGGCAACTCACTCCAGTATTCTTGCCTGGAGAATATCATGGACAGTGGAGCCTGGTAGGCAACAGTCCATGGGGTCCCAAAGAGTTAGACATGACTTAGTGACTGAACAATGACAAGAAGAGTAGGAGGAGCTGCAAACAGGGTCACAGGAGACAAAGTGTCTGCTTCACCCTTTCCTCTTGGCGATGTGGTGTTTAGGCAATGATTTACAAAGGTAAGTGTACTCCACCAGGGAAAGAATGCTACTTGACTGTTGTTTGGGCAGATGTACTTCCAGATACTGAAGACTTGCACATTTCCAGAACTTCACCCACATGAAGTAGTGATCATTTACTCTCCTGAATCGGTTCCAAGTGGACTAGATAAGTCACACTGTATTTTGTATCACAGACAGGCTCTCTCAGGCTCACAATTCCCTCTTTTCTTCTTTCCCTCCCTCTCTCTTCCTTCTGGCCTTCCTCTTCCCTCCTCCCTTCCCTTCCCCTCTCTCCCTGCTTTCCTTTCTTTTTACCTTTCCTTTAGACAACAGAGTTGTATTCTCTCACTGTTCTGAAAGCTAGACATCTGAAATCAGGGTGTGTCAATAAGACAGAGTTCCCTCTTGGGGCTCTTGGGAGAATCCTTCCTTGGCTTTTCTTAGCTTCTGAGGGCTCCTGGCCACCCTTGGTTTATAGCTGCCTCACTCCAGTTTCTGCCTCTATCATTCCATGATGCCCACCCTGTGCCTCCTGTCTCTATATCCAAAATTCCCTCTCCTTTATTTTTATTTTTAGTTCTGCCCAAATATACATATCATAAAACTTATCTTAACCATTTCTAAGTGTATAGTTCAGTGACAGTAGTTGACGGCTTCCCTGGTGGCTCAGCTGGTAAAGAATCCGCCTGCAATGCGGGAGACCTGGGTTCAATCCATGGGTTAGGAAGATCCCCTGGAGAAGGGAAAGGCTACCCACTCCAGTATTCTGGCCTGGGGAATTCCATGGACTGTACAGTCCATGGGGTTGCAAGAGTTGGATATGACTGAGTGACTTTCAGAGACATTAGGACATTCATGTTGCTGCAAACCATCACAACATCGGTCTCCGGAAATCTTTTCATCTTGCATTACTAAAACTCTGCACCCATTAAGTACCAACTCCCCAGCCCCCTCTTTTCCCAGCCCCTGGCCCCCACCATTCTACTTTGTCTCTATAAATTTGACTACTCCAGGTACTTCGTAAAAGTGGACTCAGGCAGTATTTGCCCTTTTGTGATTGGCTTGTTTCATTTACCATAATGTCTTCAAGGTTCATCATGTTCTAGCATGTGGTCAAAATGCCCTCCTTTTTAAAGACTGAATGATACTTCATTGTTCACTGTATTAGTTTTCTAGGGCTGCCATTATAAAATACTGTAGACCAGGTGGCTGAAGCGAAATCTAATTTCACAGAGTTCTGGAAATGAGAATTCCAAGATCAAGGTGTCAGCAAGTTGAGGCTTTTCTTGAGTCCTCGCTCCTTGGCTTGCAGACAGCCACTTTCTCACTGTGTCGTGACATAGTCATCTCTCTGTTGCAGTTTGCCAATCTCCTCTTTTTATAAAGACATCAGTCATGTGGGATTAGGGCCTACCCACATGACCTCGTTTTACCTTAATCACCTCTTTAAAAGCCCTACCTCCAAATTGTCACATTCTGAGATAATGGAGTGAATACTTTAACACATGAGCTTGGGGGGAAGGGCACAATTCAGCCGATAACGCCCATGGTACAGTTAGCAAAATCAGAAGATTAGCATTGATACCGTTATATTATGTATTCTACGACTTTGTTCAAATTTTGCCGGGTATTCCAGGAGTGTCATTTTTCTGAATGAGGATCTAGTCTAGGATCACACATTGCATCTTTCACCATTGGTAAAGGTGGTGTCTGTCAGGCTCCTTCACTGTATTATTTTTCCTTGTAAAGAATAAGTATCTTATGGGGAGATACTTTGAGACCGTGTAAATAGCCTGTTTCTCATACTTTTTTGTCTATGAATTTTGGCTTCCATTGATAAGTCTTGACTGGATAATTGTTACTCAGATGTTTACTAAATGCTGATTTGCTAGTAAGATTTCTACATTATCGATTGAAGTCTAAGTTAAGGAGGAACTTTCCTTTCTCCACCATTTATGTATCTCTTCAATTATTTACATCTCTGTGGACTTATTTTTATTTCACTCAATTTTGCTCAAATTGTTCTGGATTTGTTCATTGTAGCTTATTCATTTGGCTTCGGTGTCTTTTTGATATAGCTCTATCATTTTCCAAGCATTTCCTAATCTCTGTCCCCATAAAATGTTCCAGGTTCATCTTATATTTTCCCTGCCCAAACTTTGAACATCTTCCCTGGTGGTTCAGAGAGTGAAGAGTCTGCCTGCAATGTGGGAGACCCAGATGTGATCCCTGGGTTGGGAAGATCCCCTGGAGAAGGGAATGGCAACCTACTCCAGTATTCTTGCTTGGAAATTTTCATGGACAGAGGAGCCTGGTGGGCTACAGTCCATGGGGTCACAAAGAGTCAGACACGACTGAGCGACTAACACACAGAAGCCTTGAGATATGTCCCTGCAAGGAGTCCTGGTTCCTTTTATTAAGAATGACATTTTATTGAAGCAGTTACTTTTATTAGAGGATGGGATTCGGGTATGCTTACTAATATAGAGATATAATTAACTGTAGTCCTCCTCAGTAGACGGAACTATAATGTGTGTGCACACTTGCACACACACACCCCCCTAAAACTATTTTTATTTGTATATATTCTTAAGTCCTTGAACTTATATTAATTCCTCCAATTTCAGTTCAGCTCCTTAAGGCTTGTTCTAGCCTTCCCCTTCTGATCTGCAACTTTTTTCTCTGACAAAGAGCAACCTAGCCCTTATTATTCACAATATATATGCTGATTCATTCACTACTCATGAAGTGGTTTCAGAACTGCTAACCCACAACCCTGTAGAAAACAAACCTACCAACTAAAAGCGCAATATTTGTACAGTCTTTTTCTTTTCTAATTAGCCTTAGGTTATGCAGTCAAACCACTGTTTCTGAAGTTACATTGGTTAGTTATCCAGCACCACCACATCATCAGTGTGGTTTTGTTATTGGTAATAGAATTTGGCTCATCGTTTTTCTGTTAATATTCCTTTTGGCATCTCCTTCCTCACCATTCATTTTAGTTAAATATCTGTGTTTTGATTATGTGAGATATTAAATAGTTCTAAGTTAAAACTGTGTAATTACTTTACTCAAGAAATGTTATCCCCCAATTCCTACCACATTCCTGTTTTTTATCCTGTTTCTACCCACTATCTGTGGGTAACCAAAATTGCTAGTTTTCAGTTCATCCTATTTTTTAAAATAAGTACATTTATATATATTTTCTTATGTTTCCTGTCTGCTGCTCAAAGTAGCATACAGTAGACACTCTGGAATATATTGCTTCTATTCACCTAATATTATACCCTAAAAATTACTCTATATTAGTTCATAGATAATGTCATTTTTTTTACAGATACATGGTAGTACTACGTTGTGTGCATGTACCATAATTTATTCAATCCCTCTGCTACATTTGTTTCCAATACTGTACTATTACAAATAATTCTGCAATGAATAATCTTGCATGTGTATATATTGCTAAGGGTATGTCTTTAGGGTAAATTTCTGCAACTACTTATAGCAATTGCTTTAACTCTTTGGCTGGGTCAATAGTATTACTGAATCTGGACTTGGATCTGCTTACCTTTGAGCAGTAAAATCAATCTACTGACACCAGGTTGTGGTGAAGGAAAGTGCAACGTTTATTAGATGGTGCTGAGCAAGGAGAACGAGCAGTTCATGCTCAAAAGACTCAAACTCCCTGATGGCTTTCGGGGAAATTTTTTTAAAGACAGTATGAGGGAGGGGGCTGCAGGGTGTGTGATCAACTCATGCACAATTCTCAGATGGGTTGGCATCAAAGTAAAGTCTCAAGTATCTCCAGTCTTCTGATTTCAACCTGCCTGATGTCTAAGTGCATGTGATCAACAGTTTTCATCTGTTTCCTATAAAAACAGCTTAGGCATGTGTGTAAGAGCTTTATCTACATCTTCAGGGAACTGGGAGCTCTGTGATTCTGCTACACAACTGGTTTATAATTTAAATTGTTGCCCGTTTCTCAGCCCAGTAAGTATTCTTTGTTTCTACCTCTTCACATTTTGTAATCACTAACTCTTAAGCCAACCTTTTGAAACTCAGGGGAGGCCTGGGAGACTAAAGCAAAAGACTTTTACTTCAAAGGAAAGGAAACAGCAACTTGTAGGCAGTTTCACTATACCCTCTTCTTTGATATTTCTCAGTCTTGAGGGAAACAGGTTCAGGACAAGAAAGCGAATACAATTTTGAATAGTGAGGTGAATGATAAACTCAGCAGAGGAACTGCATTTCAACAGGTAACTGCATATGTATTTATTTTTTTTATTATGTAAACCCAAATTCTTCTCCAGAAGACTGACTCTAGTTTATATTCCCATCAGCAGTGCATGAGAGTGCTTCTTTCTACAGAGCAACACCAACAAAATGTCTCTTTTGTTGTTTTTTTAACTTTTACACTGGATGAGAGTGATATATTTAGTGTAATTTAATTTTCATTAACATATTTCATAAAGTCTAATTATGAGTGAGATTGAGCATCTTTTCATTTACTTGTGGGTCATTATATATTTTTTGTTAGTTGTTTATTCATATCTTGCCAATACTTTAATCAGAGTTTTGTACCTCTCTTCTTAATTTGTATGAGTCACTTACATGTTATCAATAGAAATACTAGCTTGACTCTGTTATATATCTGATGTATTCCATCTTAACTTTGGTTGTTGTGGCTTTTACCATGAAATTTCTGTTTTTTTAAATACTCAAATTTATCAGAAAGGTAGATGATTTCAAAAGTATGTCTTATAGGATAGTTGAAAGTTTCTGGAGAAGAAAAGCTTGAGGAAGAACATAATCATTAACTTTCACTTATTTGGATTACTGTCATGAGAAACAGGGAGTAGACTTATTCTGTTTCTCCAAGGGAAAGAATTACCTTAAATGACTTAAAGCTGAGGGAAGCAACTTTTGCCATAATGCAATAAAGGGCTTCCTAGTGATGTATGCACCTTGCTTTTATTAGTAGCTTATTCTGTATCACCAGAAGATTTAAATAAAATGTTGTTGGCATAGTGTGTGATATTCCAAGGGTCAAATATTAGCCTTTGGTAGAAAGTAAGATGCCGGTTAAGCTGGGGTGGTGAGCTCAAAATGGATTATCAAAGATGGGAGTGGTTAGAGCAAATTTAACATCAAGTGACTGAGCCAAACTAAGGTTAAAAACCAAAGAAGTCAAGAACTATACAAAGTAAACCAAAATGGGTAACAGAAAATGGATCATTTCTAGAAATGTGAGTTAATATCCTCTATGATTTTTATGAGTTTCTGCTGCATATTTACCAAGGTAAATTGGGTCAACATAAACTATACTAAGAGACATCTTGATAAATTTGCATTTTCTATAAATATTTATTGAGTTATGGCCCTGACACTGTCTAGGTGTTCTAAATATAGCAGAACAAAAAAAGACATTTTTCTGATTTTGCAAGGCCTGCACTCTTGGCAGTTGCTATTTGCCCTCTTTGAATCTGCTTACTAGAACTTTGTTCCAGGTCAAATTATTTCACCTAACACATAAGAATATGAAGAAATATGATCTTGCAGAAATTCAGATCACTTACCTGAACTGAACCAATTATATTGCCCATACCTTTTATTCTACATATATACTTAGAACATCTTATACATCTTAATCATGACTGGTATAGGAGAGGGGCTTTCTCAGTGACTCAGTATAAAGAATCCACCTGCCAATGCAGGAGATGCAGGTTTGATCCCTGGATCAGGAAGATCCCCTGGAGAAGGAAATGGCAACCCACTCAAGTATTCTTGCCTGGGAAATCCCATGGACAGAGAAGCCTGGAGGACTGCAGTCCACGAGGTCACAAAAGAGTCAGACACGACTTAGTGACTAAACCACAACAATTCTAAAAGAAGTATTTTCAGTACACCCATGAGAGTTCAGAGGGATGAATGGAACTGATAAGGTGAAAATTAATAATCATCTGGGTAAGTCAGCAACAGACCCAAAGCAGGATTGATGACCTCATATTCTTAGGATCTCCACTTCATGACTAGACCACACAGCGTGACAATTTGATGTCCTTGTCTTGTGTTGAGACATCATAAAATTCATGAAACAGTGAAAAATTGCTTGAGACATCAGGCTATATTTACCCTAAATAGCTGCATGTCTCTCAACCCTTGAATTTAAGCTAGTTAACTTCTGAGACATAGATCAATTAGATGCCACAGACCTTTCAGCCTTTGAACTAGAAGATTCTGTACAGTCCCCCTACTGTAACCTCCTGTAGCACAGTGGCCTGGAGAGGTGAAGAGGTCACAGAATTTCTCAAATCTATTTGAGAGAGAAGAGGTCCTGAGATCACAGCTGGTAATGTTACTTCAGAGTCTTCCACACTGTGGTTCCTAGGTACCTCATCTTCATCTCAGGCTATTTCCCCCTGTTCTCTGGATGGTTACAGCCTCCCTTATTTCCACATGCGCATGATGCTTTCCTTTGCCTCTAAGCCTTTGCATGTGCTTTCCCCACTGCTTGGATTAATTCTCCTTTATCTCCCTCTGGACAACTCTCACTTAATTTTCTGATCTCAGCTTATCCCTTAGACTTAGTAAAGTCTTCTCTTCTGTGTTCCCATAGTACCCTTTATATCCCCCTTGGAAATTCTTATCACACTTGGAATTACGTGTTTAATGCTTATCTTCCCCGCTTCCTGAGTTAGTAAGCCTTTTCTGTCTTATTCCCCACTATATCCCCAAATCCTAGCCCAACGTTTTTGGATGTAGTGATTACTCAATAAATGTTTTTCATTGGATGGAAACTCAAAAGATTGCATGGAAACTTTCTGAATGAAACTCAGATTGTTTTCCTGGTTCCCAGTGTGACACTATTTCCACATTATAGTCCTGTCTCCTGACTAAACATTGTTTTCCTCTGGAGGTATTAAGGGACGAAGATCGAGTATTTTCTCTGAGGTCATATGATCATTTGTGTTACTTAAAAAGAACCCGATGGAAGAAAGCTATTTGAGAGATTAGAGTGACTCAAAGTTAGATGGATGAAGCCTCACATGAGATAACAATGTCAGCAGGACAATTTTTCAATTTATAGGACAAAAATACACATTTGGTTTGGTCAAATTCTGTATCGCAGCAAATGTCATCCTAGATTATCCAGCCAGCAAGATCAGCCCATCAATCCTGACATTTACTGGTTTGAGAGTTTACCCTTATAGCCAAAGTTTCTGTGAATTCAAGAATACCTAGGTAAATTCAAAGAAACTTTAATTTGTTTATAGACATGAATAAATAATAAGTCAAATATTCTTCCCTAAATCTCATAAATGTTTAAACTGGGAAATGAAATTTAAGTAGAATATTTCTTGATATATTTTTCTATTTGGTTTTACTTTGCATTAAAGTCATAGGTAATGAGAGTTAAAAAGAAAGGATCTTAGAGATTATTCCATTCTTGTTCTTTTGGAGAAATGTTCAAAAAACTGAATCAGGAAAGAGAGTACATCATGTTGGAAATTATCCTACATTTTCTTTAGGAAAAAAAATCCACTTAATTTTATTTTCACAAAGTGCTCTGTTAACTTGATTCTGTTGGGCGGAGGGGTGGAAAGAATTTTTATGGTTGTTGTTCAGTCGCCAAGTCACGTCTCACTCTTTGTGACCCCATAAAGTGCAGCACGCCAGGCTTCCCAGTCCTTCACTTTCTCCCAGAGTTTGCTCAAACTCAAGTCCATAGAGTTGGTGATGCCATACAGCCATCTCATCGTCTGTTGCCCCCTTCTCCTCCTGCACCTAATCTTTCTTTCCCAGCATCAGGGACTTTTCCAATGAGTCAGCTTTTCACATCAGGTGGCCAAAGTATTGGAAAAGTATTCAGCATCAGTCTTTCCAATGAATATTCAGGATTGATTTACTTTAGGATTCACTGGTTTGATCTCCTTGCAGTCCAAGGGACTCCCAAGATTCTTCTCCAGCACCACAATTTGAAAGCATTAATTCTCTGCCACTCAGCCGCCTTTATGGTCCAGCTCTTACATCCATACATGACTACTGAAAAAACCATAGCTTTGACTATACGAACCTTTGTTGGCAAAATGATGTTTCTGCTTTTAAACCTACACTGTCTAGGTTTGTCATAAAGAATCTTTCATACAAGCAGCCATTGGCCCTAATCATAATTTAGATAATATTCAATTTTCTAAAAGCACTTTTGCAGTCATCGCAGGACTTTATTGATTTGTAATGTGTTTTAGCAAGCCCTGAGGTTTCCCCTTTGATTTACAAACTCTTCCTTGGTAGAGAGCATAATTCAAGTGTGGTAATAAGATTTCTGAGGGGATAATCAGTCTAGAAGTCAGGATAATCTGTTGGCTTATGTACGTAGCACTTTGCAAATACGATAAACAGATAAAGGATACTAACATCTTCAGTGTTGATAACATTGTTATTAAAGCAGCAAACATTATTCTCCTTGTCCCCAGCTAATCTGCTGCAGTCATAAATAGGACAGTTTTATTCATTGGTCACTTGTTTAACAAGAGATACATTTTTATTCTAATTGAAACTTAAATCTATAAAATTTGTCCTAATCATTAGAGCCACCATTCTCCCCATTGTTTGGAACTTCTGAGCCTTCATCTCATTTAGAAAATGACTGCCAAGGTCACTGCAGCAGGACTCTAGCAGCACTGCTGAATAGAACTTCTGTGATGAAGGAAGCATTTGGTATCTGTACCAGCTGGTATGGTGCAAATCCCACTAGACATGTGGGACGAGCACTTGAAATGTATTGTTCCTGAGAAATTTGATTTTTTATTCTATTTAAGCTTAAATTTAGTGACCACTTATTAGATGGTACAGGGACTACGTATGATCACTTCTGTCCACATCCCACTGGCCAGAAGACATTCTTGCTGTTCCAACCTAACCATAAAGTATACTGGGCAATGTAGTCTTCTGTGTCAAGAAGAGGGAAACGGGATTGGTGAGTGTCTAGCAAGCCTCTGCCATAGGCTGCCAACCTCACCACGGAAGCCTCTCTCACTCCTCCTTTCACACATAGGACATGCACACCAAGGGGGCCCCTCAAAGCCCCACCCAGGCCATGCTCTCTGCTTAAAGCTCAGGAACCCAATTTTATGTAGCCATTTCCATCAAGTCCACATGTTGGTTTTCTTAGCTTGGCAACTGATGAGCTAAGGAAGTTATATGCTTTTCACCATTCCCTATCCCTCCGCACACAAACAGAACACACTGATGTGACTGGACTGGCATAACCACGATAAACAGCCCTTCAGAACCAACAAGGACCTATTGAACAGCACATGGAACTCTGCTCAGGGTTATGTAGCAGCCTGGATGGGAGGGGAGTTTGGGGGAGAATGGGCATGTATATATGTATGGCTAGTCCTTTTGCTGTCTGTCTGAAACATCCACAACTTTGTTAACTGGCTATCAGTTCAGTTCAGTCGCTCAGTTGTGTCTGACTCTTTGTGACCCCATGGACTGCAGCATACCAGGCCTCCCTGTCCATCACCAACTCCTGGATCTTACTCAAACTCATGTCCATCAAGTCGGTGATATCATCCAACCATCTAATCCTCTGTTGTCCCCTTCTCCTCCTGCCTTCAATCCCCAATACAAAATAAAAAGTGGTGGTGGGGGGGAAAGTGGAGCAATTCCGAGAGATATTGAGTAGGTGTCATTAAGTCACCTGTCCTTGAGGTGGGATGCTTCCTTTATTATATTGATTCTGGGAAGATTTCTTTTATTCATTGTTCTCTGTGGCTCCTGGTTCTTTGAGATGGCTCATCGGTCTGAGGTGTTTCTTAATATATAAAATGCTCTTTAGGGGGATTGTATAGCTTATAAAGCATGCTATGTATGTTTATGGAAGTCTTAAGGATTGTTTTTAAGTTTTGAACAATCAAATACTTTTAAAAATCCAGATTCATGGATTCTTAGGAAACATAATTCCCTCAAAAACATAGTGGACTTCTACAATCTATTTCAAATCCATCTCTTATGTGAGTAAACATACCCAGATTTCTCCTGAAATATAGTTCTCAGATATGGTTTTGAAAATCATTGTTTCTTTACCCCCATGCCTCTCTGTCTCGACTTAAATATGGCTAAAATATGACTATCATGAAACCACTTGGAACTTTTAATCTGATCTTTTCCCTAGTCATGTTTATCAGTTGAGAAGTTTTATAAGAGTTTTGTCTTCAGAGACTTCAAAAAACCCATCTCTAACAGTTTAGAGTTAGAAGAACCAGATTTTACAATCCTGCAAAGCCCTGGATTTCTGGGTTTTCTGTTCATTTTATTTCTGCTTGGAAACAAGTTGATTCTTTTCTGAATTCATCTCTTTTTTTGGTAATACCTCATCAAAAGCAACCAAGAGTGTCCAATAAATACTGGTAGCATCCTGTTTTCCAAACTCTTCCCTAAAGCTACGAGGTCATTAGATACGTGATCTGACATCCAGGTTATAGCATTATATTTCATGTTCTAGTGTTTCATCAAGTGTATGACACTTGTTTAATATAATCTTTTTAGCTTCCAACAATGGTTTGCTTGTCACTCATTTTTTACGGTCTGGCATAAATTCTGGGCTTTTGCTTTTAGTAGCATCCCAATTCAAGATACCAATTTCTGTGTTAGAGGAATTCATGCTATCTGCTCTAAGAATCACAAGATTCATTTCTTCCTTATACCCTTATCTAATGAAGGTCAGTTAGTAAATGAAGTTGGTGAAGAATCTGCCTACGTAGGAGACACAAGAGATGTGCGTTCGATCCCTGGGTCAGGAAGATCCCCTGGAGGAGGGAATGGCAACCCACTCTAGTATTCTTGCCTGGAAAATTCCACTGATAGAGGAGCCTGTGCTACAGTCCATGGGGTCACAGAAAATCTGACACGACTGAGCATGCATGCACTATGAAGATCAGGGGCTCTCTGCTTGGCAGTGACCATAGGGCTTACTACCTTTGCGTCCTGTGAAACTGCTATTTGAACATGTTGCTTCCAAGAGCACCATAGGAAGAGAAAAGGGTGGGGCAGGGGTCACAAATTGTGTAGGGACTTTTATAGCCAACCTGGAAATGATGTGCATCACTTATATACACATCCTACTAACCAGAATCTGGTGGCCTCAATCTATTTCAGAGGAGGCTGGGGAATGTAACATTTCTCTGTACATAAAAAGTTGGATTGGTGAGCCCCCAGACCTCCAAACTAATCTGCCACACTAAGGATATACCAGGCTCTTTATCACTGTTACCTTTTTGGTTCTCACAACAACCTTGTGTAGAAGGTATTATCCCCATTTTATAGGTAGGAACTGGAAAGAACTTATGATATTAGGCCTCCCACAAATTTGTTGCCTAAAATCAAGAGGTTCCATCGCAAGATCAGGTAGCATCAAGGAAGACCAGCTGACTGGCTGCCATTTAACCAGGTGACTTCACCTCAGTCCAGATTTTGGTCATCAGTTTTGGCACCTGAAAATGGTTTGGGGTTTCTGAGAATGAGTTGAATACTCAGGAGTAGTTTTATATTAACTACCCTATAGGAATCACTTGGAGAAGGCAATGGCACCCCACTCCAGCACTCTTGCCTGGAAAATCCCGTGGATGGAGGAGCCTGGTAGGCTGCAGTCCTTGGGGTCGCTAAGAGTCGGACACGACTGAGCAACTTCACTTTCACTTTCATGCATTGAAGAAGGAAATGGCAACCCACTCCAGTGTTCTTGCCTGGAGAATCTCAGGGATGGAGGAACCTGGTGGGCTGCCGTCTATGGGGTCGCACAGAGTTGGACACGACTGAAGCAACTTAGCAGCAGCAGCAGCAGCAGCATAGGAATCACTATGTACATCAGTATTTGTTAACTTATGAAAAGAAATACAATTGTCCCTTGAACACCATGGGTTTAAACTGCAAGGGTCCCCTTATATGTGGACTCTCTTCAGTAGTGAATATTGCAGTACTACATGATCCCTGGTTGGTTGAATCTGTAGATATGGAGGAACCATTGGTATGGAGGGACAACTGTAATTTATATGAATTTTCAACTGTGCAGAGAGTCAGCACCCCTAAATCCCACACTGTCTAAGGGTCAACTGTATAATTTCACATGGGCTAGAATTTCGTGTGGCTGTGATGTGCTCTTTTTTCTAAAGTCTGTTGATACTTAGGAATGAGTGTTGGAGGGATGTCAGGATCATTTGGAAAACACTTCAACATATATCTGGGTTTTTGCCTTCTCCATTATGATGTTCCCATACTTCCTGAAAAGCTCCCTAGATGATTTTCAGACAACCTTCCTATTCTCTTTCTTTCTCCACTTTGACCCCATCCACAATAAATAGGCAAATCTTTAGGAAAACCACATTCTCCATGAATAGGCAAACAGAACAAAGGTATGTATTTAGATGAGATTCTGCTCCCCAAATAGAAATAGTAGGAAAATTCCAAAAATTATTTTAAGACACCAAAGAAATGTGGAAGCAGAAGGGACTCAATAGCATAAAATTTTGGAGGGAGAAAGACCAGTACCTATATGAGCTGAAGTTGGCATCATTTTATTTCCTGGAGGCATTTGACAAATCCGGAAAAGGACTAGATATCAGACTTGGCCCAGGCAGGACTGGCTACTGGGGAGAACTGGAATTAGCAGTTCTTATTTTTGTCTTTGGTTTTCAACAGGCTAACTATATGTGCTTTGATTGGCTTTCTTTGTATTCATCCTCTTGGGAGATTGCTGAATATTTTTAATCATTCAAAAGATTCTGTTCCTTTGTCTCTTCAGTTGTTAGGTCTGCCCTAGTCTCTCTCCTCTCCTTCTGGGACTTATATCTATGATGTCTGTGTGTGTGTGTGTGTGCACACATGCTCAGTCATGTCTGACTCTGCAACTCCATGGACTGTAAGCCTATCAGGCTTCTCTGTCCATGGAATTTTCCAGGCAAGAATACCAGAGCAGGTGCCATTTCCTCCTCCAGGGGATCTTCCTGACCCCCATCTCTTGTTTCTCTTGCATTGGCAGACAGATTCTTCACCACTGCACCACCTGGGAAGCATACCTATGATAGACTATTTATTTATTTTTACTGTGTTCAGTACATTATACTTCCCTGGTGGCTTAGATGGTAAAGCATCTGCCTGCAATGCAGGAGACCTGGGTTCTATCCCTGGGTCAGGAAGATCCCTTGGAGAAGGAAATGGCAACCCACTCTAGTGCTCTTGCTGGACAATCCCATGGACAGAGGAGCCTTGTAGGTTATAGTCCATGGGGTCGCAAAGAGTCGGACATGATTGAGTGATTTCACTTCACTTTAATGCATGTATTACTCTCTTCTGTTTTCTTTTCTTAAACTTTTTCATTCTCTTCTTTGATTTTTCAATTTGAGTATTTTCTCTTGATGCATCTTCACTTCACTATTCTACCTTCTCCTGTGTCCAGTCTGCTGTTGAAATAAAAAACTCATTGGATAGTTTCAGTGAGGCTGAGGGGAAATCAGAGAAAAGTCTTTTACAGTTTGGTGGTAAAATACATAAAGTTTACTATGTTAACAATTTTTAAGTTTACACTTGGTGGCATTAAGTACATTCTTATTGTTGTACAACCATTTATATTAATACCATCCATTTAGAACACTATTTACCTTACAAAACTTAAAGTCTGTGCCTATTAAACAAGAACTCTCCATTTTTTCTTTCCCCTCAGCCTCTGGCAACCATCATTCTATGCTTTCTGTAGCCTCATCTGAGTGAAATCATACAGTAATTCTGTACATGATTGACTTATTTCACTTAGGATAATATAGGTTCAAGGCTCATTTATATTGAACTATATATTAGAATTTCCTTAATTTTTAAGGCTGAATAATATTCTGTTATATGTATATATCCCTTCATCTATCAATGGACATTTAGGTTGCTTCTACTTTCTAACTATTGTGAATAATGTTGCTATAAAAATAGCACACAAATATCTCTTTGAGACTCTGCTTTTAATTCTTTTGAATGTATACCCAGTGGTGGAATTGCTGGATCTTATGGTAAATCTATTTTTAACTCTTTGAGGTACCATCTTAGTGTTTTCCACAGTGACTGCAACATTTTACATTTCAAGGAACAGTGTACAAGTGTTCTAATTCTTCCACGTGGTGTTTTTGTTGTTGCAAAGTAACTTCAGTCATGTCTGACTCTGCATGACCCTATGGACTGTAGCCCACCAGGCTCCTCTGTCTATGGGATTCTCCAGGCAAGAATATTGGAGGGGGTTGCCATGCCCTCCTGCAGGGGATCTTCCTAACCCAAGGGTCAAACCCACACCTCTTATGTCTCCTGCATTGGCAGTGGGGTTCTTTATCACTAGCGCCCCCTGGAAAGCTTCTGTTTAGTATGTATGCCTTTCCTAATGAGTATGAGGTGCTATCACATTGTAGGCTTTCTTGACATTGCTCTTTTACATCACTCTAATGATTAGTGATGTTGAGTATCTTTAATCGTGCTTGTTGGCTGTTTGTTTATCTTCTTTGGGTAAATACATATTCAAGCACCTTACCTAGTTTTAATTGTTTTTTTAGTTATTGTTATTGAGTTTTAAGAATTCTCCATAAATTCTGGGTACTGATTCCTTATCAGGTATTTGATTTTCAAATATTTTCTCCCAATCTGTAGATTGCCATTTTACCCTGTTGATAGTATCTTTTTTTTTGATAGTATCTGTTGATGTATAATTTAAAAAAAAAATTATGATATTCAGTTTGTCTTTTTTTTCTTTTATTGCCTATGTCTTTGTTGTCATACCCTAGATCATTGCCAAATTAATTTTTGAAAATTTTGTCCTATGTTTTCTTTCAAGAATTTTAGAGTTTAGGGTCTGTGTTTTGGTCATTAATCCATTTTGAGTTAATTTGAATTTATGAAATTAGGGATCTTCTGCATGTGGATACCCAGATTTTCAACCATTTGTTGAAAAGATTGTCTTTTCATCCATTGAAGGCTCTTGACACCTTTGTTGAAACTCACTTGACCACATACATATACCAGGATGTTTTTTCTGGATTCTCTGTTCTATTCCACAAGTCTGTATGTCTCAATTTATGTCAGTATCACACTGTTGTGGTTACTCTAGCTTTGTGAGAAGTTGTAAAATCAGGAACTGTGAGTCACTTTCTTGGTGGTTCTTTTTCAGGATTGTTTTGGCTCTTTGGGGGTCCCTTGAGTTTCCATATAAATCTTAGGATTTCATTATTTCTGCAAAAAAGATAATTGGGATTTTGATCAGAATTGTATTAAATCTGTAGATCCCTTTGGGTAGTATTAACATCTTAATATTTAGTCTTCCAGTCTACAAACATGGAATGTCTTGCCATTTATTTATATCTTCTTTAATTTCTTTTATAAAATTTTTTTCATTGTACAAGCCTTTTGCTTCTCTAGTTAATTCATATTTTTTGTACCATAAGTTATAGTAAATGAAATTGTTTTCTTAATTTCCTTTTCAGATTGTTGTTAGTGTATAGAAATTTGTATGTTGTTATGTTGTATGTTGATATTTGTATGTTGATTTTGTGTCCTGCTACTTTGATGAATTTGTTTGTTAGTTCTAACAGGGTGGTTTTTTTGGAGGGGAAAATCTGTAGGATTTTCTGTGTATGAGACTATATTATCCACACCAGAAACTATTTTACTCCTTCCTTTGCAATTTGGATGCATTTTCTTTTCTCACCTCATTGCTCTGACAAAAACTTCTAGTATTATGTTGAATAGAGTGAAGAAAGTGGGAATCCTTGCCTTTTTCCTGATCTTAGAAGAAAAGCTCTTGATTTTACATCATCCAGTATGAAATTCACTGTGGATTTTTCATATATGCGTCTATTAAATTGAGCTGGGTTCCTTTGGTTCCTAATTTGGGTTTTTTTAATCATGAAAAAAGAGTTTCGAATTTTGCCAAATGCTTTTCTGCACCAGCTGAGATGATCATGTAGTTTTTTCCCCCTTCATTATGTTAATGTGGTGTATCACACTGAGATTTTCTTCTGTTTGAACCATCTTTACGTTCCAGAAATAAGTCCCACTTGGTCATGGTGTATAATAGTTTTAATATGCTGCTGAATTTGGTTTGCTTAATAGTTTGTTAAGGATTTTTGCACACATTTTCATAAGGAATATTGGTCTATAGTTTTCTTTTTTTGTAGTGCATTTGTCTTGCATTGCTGTCGGGTTAATAATGGCCTTAGTGAATAAGTTAGGGAGTTTTTCTTCCTCTTTAATTATTTGGGAAAGCTTGAGAAGTGTTGCTGTTAATGCTACCTTAAATATTTGGTGGAATTCATCAGTGAAGCCATTAGGTTCAGAGTTTGCTTGGTTGGAAAACAGCAACCAAGCTTTTGATTGTTGGTTCAGTCCCCTTATTGGGGGACTAGTATAGGTATACTATAGTTATAGCTATACCTTACTAGTTCAAGGTATACTATACTATATACTAGTATATATACTAGCAATATATATATATATATATATTCTATTTCTTAGTGATTTATTCTGGATAGATTTTGTGTTTCTAGGAAAATTCCATTTCATGTATTTGTTCAGTTAGTTGGCATACAATTGCTCATAGTACTCTCATGATTATTTTTATTTCTATAGAATTGGTGGGAATGTCCCCACTTGCATTCCAGGTTTTAGTAATTTGAGTCTTCCCTGTTTTTTTTCTCGTACATGTAGCTAAAGTTTGTTAACTTTGTTGGTCTTTTTGAAAAGTCGACTTTTGGTTTCATTGATTTCTTTCTATTATTTTTCTATTCTCAATTTAGTTAATCTCCTCTCTAATTTTTATTATTTAATTCTACTACCTCTGCATTGTTTTTCTTCCTTTTCTACTTCCCTAGGTTGTACAGTTAGGTTGTTAGTTTGAGATAGTTCTTGTTTTCTAATGTAAACATTATAAATATCCCCTTTAGTACTGCTTTCTGTACCCTTGGGTTTGTTGTGCTTTTGTTTTCATTCTAAGTTCTAACTTCTCTTGTGATGTCTTCTTTCATACATTGGTTGTTTAAAAATGTGTTGTTTGATTTCTACAAATTTGTGGAGTTTTTCCTTTTGTTATTGATTGCCAATTTCATCCTGTTGTAGTCAGAAAAGATATTTAGTATGAGTCTATCTTTTAAAATCTATTGAGACTTAACCTTTGGCCTGACCTATGGTCTGTCCTGGAAAATATTCCATGTGCACTTGAGAAGAATGCGTATTCTGTTCTTGGGTAGAGGCTGTATATGTTAGATTTAATTGATGTATTGTGTTGTAAAGTCCTTTATTTTCTTTCTTATCTTCTGTCTGGTTGCTGTATCCAGTATTGAGAGTAGGGTGTTGAAGTCTCCAACTATTATTGTAGAACTGTCTATTTCTCCCTTTAATTCTGTCAGTTTTTGCATTATATGTTTGATAACCTGTTATTTACTATATAAATGTTTATAATCATTATATTTTTGCTAGGTTGGAACTTTTATTAATGTATAGCATTCTTTGTCTCTTGTATACTTTTTTCCAAGAGTTATTTATTTATTTATGGCTATGCTGGCTCTTTGTTGCTGCACAGGCATTTCTCTAGTTGCAGCGAGTTGGGGCTACCTCTAGCTGCATATGCAAGCTTCTCATTGCAGCGGCTTCTCTCATTGTGGAGCGTGGGCTGTAAGATACGCAGGCTTCAGTAGTCAGCCTGTGGGCTCAGAAGTTGCTGCTCACAAGCTCTTGAGTACTGGCTCAGTAGTTGTGGCTCATGGGTTTAGTTGCCCCTCGGAATGCGGGATCATCCCATACCAGGGATCAAACTGGTTGCAAGATTTTTAACCATTAAACTATCAGGGAAGCCCTTGTATACTTTTTTTGATTTAAAGTCTATTTTATCTGTTATTATTATAACCACTCCTGCTTTCTTTTGACTATAATATTTGCATGGAATATCCTTTTCTAGCCTTTCAAACTATTTGTATCATTTATCTAAAGTAAGTCTATTGTAGATGGCATATGCTTGGGACATGTTTTTTATTCACTCTGCTAATCTATGTCTTTTGATAGAGTTTAGTCTATTTACAGTAATTACCCCTAATATTTTCTAATATGCCTTATAGCTTTTTATTGTCCCCAGTCGCCTGCGTTACTGTGTTCTTTTATTTAGTTGATTTTTTTTTTTGTAGTGAAACATTTAATTTCCTTTTTCATTTTTCTTGTGTGTATAGTCTTAGTATCTTTTCATTTCAACCTGTAAGACTCCCTTTAACATCTTCCCCCCCCCCCCCAGGGAAAAATATGGTGGTTATAAACTCAGCTTTTATTTATCTGATTGTCTTTATTTCTCCTTCACTTTTGAAAAACAGTTTTGCCAGCTATAAGATTCTTGGTTGATACTTTTAGTCCTTTGATTATATCAGCCCACTGCCTTCTGGCCTCCAAATTTTCAGATGAGAACTATGCTGATAATATAATTGAGGACCCCTTGTATGTAACAAGTTGTTTCTTTCCTCTTGCTGCTTTAAAAATTCTGCCTTTGGCTTTTGACAGTTTGATTATAATACATCTTTGTATGGGTCTCTTTAAGTTCATCCTACTTAGAGATTGTTGAGCTTCTTGATGGATGTATTCATGTCTTTCATAAAATTTGGAGCCACTATTTCTTCAAATATTCTCTCTGCCCCTTTCTCTGTCTCTTCTCCTTCTGGAGCTTCCACAATGTATATATTGGTTCATTTCATTTGATATTGTCTCAAAGGTTTATCAGGCTCTGTTCACTTTCTTTCCATCTCTTTTCTTTCTGTTCTTCAGATTCAGTAATTTTATAGTCAACTAAGGTTCTTTCTTTCTCCAGTCTGCTCAAATCTGCCTTTGAATCCCTCTAGTAAAATTTTCATTTCAGTTATTGTATGTCTCAGTTCTAAATTATTATTTTTTATTTTTTGGTTAGATTTCATGTCTCTTTATTGATCTTTCCATTTTGCTCATTATTTTGTTGACTTTCTTGTCTTAATGTAGTTCTTTGAGTATTTTTAGAACTGTTTTAAAGTTTTTGTCTAGTAGATACAGGATCAGTTCCTTTTCAGAGACAATTCTGTTGGTTTACTTTTTAATTTGAGTGGGTTACATTCTCCTGTCTCTTTGTATGCCTGTGATGTTGTTGGCAACTGGACATTGAATCTAATATGCAGTATTTCTCAAAATGATTCTCTGCCTTCCCCATGGTTTGCTGTTTTTGTTGGTTTGGTTTTGTTCTTTTATTGTTCTAGACTATCTCTGGGTGACAAATCACTTTAGATATAAACACAAAGTCTTCTCAGGTCTTTTCTGAGCCTGTGGCCTTCCTGGGAATACACAGTGACTTTCTAATTTCCCCTTAAATATTGTTGCTTCAATACCTGCCTCACAAAGGGTAAAACAAAGAAAAAGGAAGGAAAATGGCACTGATTCTTTATAAATCCTATTGAGTCACTTTAGTCAGAGGAGAAGAAGCTTGCAAAAAAAAAAAAAAAAAAAAGGGAGATACAACAATTTAAGCTATCACTTCTTTGTTTGCAAATCTCTGATCTGAATCTGCAGTTCAAGAGCTACCTCATATTTAGAGGACTGGGCTCTTTTTGCCCAGTCTTCTGGCTTCTGCAAACTGTATGCAAGTGACTCCAGGAAAAAAAAGGGCTGCCTGCCAGGGGTTGGAGATGTGGTAAATGGATAGCTGCTACTGTGTCAAGAACTGAAGTTGACTGAAACTAACTGCAATTTACCAGCAAAGACTTTTCCTGTAAGTGGCAAGTCTTTTCAGTCTATACTCCAGTGTTTCACAGTAGTTGCAACACACAGATTCTGCTAATGCTGCTGTTGTCTAGGTGACGTTACAGATTTCTGGTGCTTCCTACTCTGCCATCTTCCCAGAATCCTCCTATACTCATTGATTTCTGCATGTTAAACCAACCTTGCATTCCTGGAACACCTCACTTGGCATGATGTATTATCTTTTTTTACATATTGTTGTATTTGATTTGTTAAAATTTTGCTTAGAACTTTTGCATCTATGTTTATGAGGGATATTGATAGGTGGTTCACTTCTTATCATTGTTTTGTTTTGGTTTACATTAAATGCTGAACTCGTAGAATGACTTGGAGAGTATTTCCTTCTTTTCAATTTTCTGAAAGAATTTGTGCAGACTTTTTCACTCTCTATTTTATATTGGAGTATGTTTGATTAGCAATCAAGTGTGCAGCGAAGTGATTCAGCTATATATATACATGCATCTGTTCTTTTTCAAATTCTTTCCCCATTTAGATTGTTATATAATATTGAGCAGTTTCTTGTGCTATACAGTAGGTCCTTGTTGCTTACCCATTTTAAATTAAGTGGTGTCTACATGTCAATTCCAAGCTTCCTAACTATCCCTCCCTCCCATCCTTCTCCTCTGGTAACTATAATTTTTTTTCTCTAAGTAGTCTGTGAGTTTTTTTTTCTGTTTTGTAAATAAGCTTGTTTTATCATTTTTTTAAAAAAAGATTCTGCGTATAAGTGATACCATTCAATATTCCTCTTTGTCTAACTTACTTCACTCAGTATGATAATCTCTGGGTCCATCCAAGTTGCTGCAAATGGCATGATCTCATTCTTTCTAATGGTTGAGTAATATTCCATTGTGTAGGTACCACATCTTCTTTATCCATTTCTCTGTTGATAGATATTAAGGTTGCTTCATATCTTGGCTATTGTAAATAGTACTGTAGTGAACATTGGGGAGCACATATCTTTTCAGACCATGTTTTTCTCTAGATATGTGCCCAGGAGTGGGATTGAATAATCATATGGCAGCTCTATTTCTAGTTTTTAAAGGAACCTCCATATTGTTCTCCACAGTGGCTGCACTAATTTACATCCTCATCAACTAAGAAAGTTCTCTTCTCTCTACACCCTCATCAGCATTTATTTTTTTGTAGATTTTTTGATGATGTCCATTCTGACTGGTATGAGGTAATATCTAATTGTAGTTTTGATTTGCATTTCTGTAATAACTGACAATGTTGAACAGCTTTTCATGTGCCTCCTGGACATATGTATGTCTTTGGAGAAATTTATACTTAGGTTTTCTGCCCATTTTTTGATTGAGCTGTTTGTTTTGATAATATTAAATATTTTTGTGCCACTACCATACTATTTTGATGACTATAGCTTTGTAGTATAGTCTGAAATCAAGGAGCCTGATTCCTCCAGCTCCATGTTTCTTTCTCAAGATTGCTTTGTCTATTGAGGGCATTTTGTGTCTCCATACCAATTTTATCTTCTGTCTCACTTATTCTGCTATTGATTCCTTCTAGTATATTTTTGATTTCAGTTATTGTGTTGTTCATTTCTTTGTTCTTTAGTTCTTCCAGGTCTTTTTAAATCATGTCTTGCATTTTCTCAATTGTTGTCTCCATTCTTTTTTTAAGACCTTGGATTATCTTCACTATCATAATTCTGAATTCTTTTTTTATGATAGGTTGACTATCTCCACTTCACTTAGTTATTCTTCTGGGGTTTCATTTTGTTCCTTCATCTGGGACGTATTTCTCTGCCATCTCATTTTTTCTGACTTTGTCGTGGTTTCCATTCTTCAGGATTGTCGTTCTTACCTCTGCTCTCTGCCCTCTGGTATATGAGGCTGTCTAAGAGGCCCGTGGAGGCTTTCTGATGGAAGGGACTGATTCCTACCCAGGGCTGGGTAGAGCTAGCTCTTGTCTCTCTAGTGGGCAGGGCCATACTCAGGGAGACTTTAAGCCACATGTGTGCCAATGGGTGGGGTTGCTGTGTTTCTGCTCTGTTGGTTGTTTGGCCTGAGGTGATCCAGCTCTGGAGCCTACAGGCTGTTTGGTGGGACTAGTGGCAGCCTCTGGGAGCGTGCAAACCAATGACTACTGCCCAGAACTGCTGTTGTCAGTGTCTCTGCCCCTGCAGTGAGTGACAACCAACCCCCACCCCACCTCCATCGGAGTCCCTCTGGTAGTAGGAGTAAGTCTGGCCCAGTGTCTTCTGGGGTCACTGCTTTTTTTCTCCTGAGTTCTGGTGTACGTGAGACTTTCATGTACCCTGCCAGAATGGAGGTACTTACTGTTTCCCCCAGCTGTATGGAAGTCCTGCAATCAAACTCTGCTGGCTTTCAAAGCCAAGTTCTCTGGGGACTCCTCCTCCTCCTGTTACCACATTGCTGCTGCTGCTGCTAAGCCACTTCAGTCGTGCCCGACTCTGTGTGACCCCGTAGATGGCAGCCCACCAGGCTCCCGCATCCCTGGGATTCTCCAGGCAAGAACACTAGAGTGGGTTGCCATTTCCTTCTCCAATGTGTGAAAGTGAGAAGTCGCTCAGTCATGTCCGACTCTTATCAACCCCATGGACTGCAGCCTACCAGGCTCCTCCATCCATGGGATTTTCCAGGCAAGAGTGCTGGAGTGGAGTGCCATTGCCTTCTCCGGTTACCACACTACTAGACTGCAAAGCCTGATGTAGGGCCCAGCACTTTCACTCCTGTAGGGTAATTTCTGGGGTATAATATTTTTTACTTTGTGGGTTGCCCACCTGGTGGGTATGGGTTTTCATTTTATTGCAGTTGTGCCCCTCCTACTGTCTCACTGAACTTCCCTGGTGGCTCAAATTGTGCAGAGTTGGCCTGCAATGCGGGAGACCCGGGTTTGATCCCTGGGCCAGGAAGATTCCCTGGAGAAGGAAGTAGCAACCCACTCCAGTATTCTTGCCTGGAAAATCCCATGGATGGTGGAGCCTGGCAGACTACAGACCTTGGGGTCGCAGAGTTGGACACGACTGAGTGACATCACTTCACTACTGTCTCATTGTGGCTTCTTCTTTGTCCTTGGATCTGGGGTATCTTTTTTTGGTAGGTGTCAGTGGTTTTTTGTTGGTGGTTGTTGAGATTTTAGTTGTGATTTTGGTGTTTTCATAAGAAAAGAGTTAGCTCATGTCCTTCTACTCCACCATCTTGAACTAATCTCTGTTTACATTTTTAACTTCTCATTTCTCTGTGTGTATGGTTTTTAAATATTTTCTTTTATTGTATCTTGAAGTTTACTAATTTTCCTTCTAAGCTTAATCTGCTATTCATTTCATACAATTTATTTTTTTACCTATTTAATTTTTTACCTGTTTAATTTCCATCTCTAGAAGCTCAGTTTTAGTCATTTATGTTTTCCATGTCTCTTCTTAAGTTTTGAGCATTTGGAACCCAGGTACAATAATTGCTTTAATGTCCTGGTATGCTAATTCTAACATCTATATCAATTTAGAGTCAATTTCATTTTATTAATTTATTTCCTAACTATGGGTTGCATTTGTCCTGCTTCTTTGCATTCTGTCAATTTCTTACTAGATGTCAGATGTTTTGAATTTTACTTTGTGGGATGCTGGATATTTTTATAGTCTCATGAATATTCTTGAGCTTTGTTATGGGTTGTAGTTATGTTACATGAAAATTGTTTGATCTTTGCGAGTTTTGTTGTTAAGATTTATAAGGAAAGACTGGAGCAGTTATCAACCCATGGTTAATTATTCCCTATTAATGATGCAAGAGACTTGTATCTACAAAACATCCTTAATTTTCCTTTTTTCAGTCTGGTTGTTGTGAACAGACATTATTCCAAGCCCTGTCTGATCGCCAGACACCTTGATCTCTAATTATTTCAACTAGGATTGCCCAGCCTTGAGTAGTTTCCTCACATGCATGTGCTAATCAGTATTCAGCTAAATACTCAAGAGTAAATCTTTATGTATCTCCCGAGTTCTCTCTCCGTGTAGCAGTTTCCTTTCTGGCACTCTCTTTTTACCAAGTTGAGTTGCCATGGCTTCCTACAAACTCTCCTTGCCTTCTCCTCAGTTCAGGGAGTTCATGACTGCCCTCACATCCCTCCACCCTGCATTATGGCCATCACCTCTCGTAGGAATATGATGTTTCCTATATCTGAAGGATCACTTGCCTTCATTGTCTGATATGTAGTGTATTGCAAACCTTTGTTTCACATGTTTAGTTCTTTCTTAATTGTTTCAGATGTAAGGTTAGATATGGTTCCTATTTTTCCATCTTACTACAGAGAAGCCAAAGTTCCTATAGCTTCATTTATTTTTTTAAAGAGTAGAAACAGTTTTGCATTGAAAGGAAGAAGAGGAATGGAATTCTAGAAGTCATACTGCCAGCCTTAGAGGAGTTCACATTCCTCTAGCATGTCTCAGCATCAGAAATTAATTTGGTTTCTCTTTTTCTAGTATATTCTTTAATATCCAGGCTGGATCTGCCATCTGCCTGTATGTAATGCTTCAGCTTTCTGGGACCATTCTTCCTGGGCGTATACTGTAGGTGGAGAGCAAAATGTACCAATACTGATACTGATAACTGATGACATACCAACACAGTATTTCACTATGACATAACTCCCAGAGAAAATACTTAGAAAAATTATTTAGAAACATCTCTTTCTGATATTTCTGGACTACACAGGTCTGAATCATGAATGAAAGATTAGGCTATTTTATGAGTGTTTTTTTAGTTCCCAGTCTTTGTTTCCTTCCAAATAATAGTTTATGCAATGATGATAGTATTTAAGATATATGATCAGAGAAATATATTCATCATTTATTTATCCACAGATAAATATTTGAGAACCTATTATGTGCCAGGCACCTTCACTCCCTTGGGTTGTGGGTGTGTCACTCCTTAACACTTTATACCTTATTATTCTTTGTTTTCTGTTAGAATTACATACATTATAATGATCTCTCTTCTGACTTGTGAACTTACTTCATTCAAAGTCCATGCTTTAGTTAACATCTGTATATCCTTTATATCACTTAACACAGCTTCCAGAATTTAGAAAAACTCAATTAAGGATTTCCATTTGGAATGAACTTTTAAATATGTATGTACATTTGAGTTTTTGAGAATATAGACATATACTCTGTCTGCGTATTCCCTATTTATTGACTTGGCAGACTTTCAGACAGAAAACAATTTTGAATAGATAATATAGTTCTTTCTAAAAGTCGTTCCTTCTCAGCAGTAACTGCTATGGCTCTACAAGTTAGATCAAAGCAAGCCACGAGTCCCCCAAGAGGCCCTGGTTATTAAATTTAGAAGAAAAAGTGTTTTCTTTCTTATGAATACTTGTAAGAAGACTGTGCTTGGGAATGATGGTGCTAATCATCTATGGGACATAATCATTCTTATGGATGAGCTACAACTCCAGTCTGAGAGGTAGTAAGAGTAGTCCATAGATAGATAGATAGACAGATAGACAGATGGACAGATAGATAACTACCTGTTTCTCCCAGTAGCATTTAGTTCAGACTAAATGATAACATATGAGGACTTTTAAAGGAAAGTTTTCAGCAGAGGTTATTTTCAGCTTTATTTAGACACTATTGACTTATTTACTTAGTTATGTTATAAATCTTACCAGGGCTGCAAACTTTTGGTTTCTATCTTTCTGTACTCTTCTGCACACATTCAGGGATGTATCAATGGATCTTTACTGTCCTGTCAGGCTCACAGGGAAGTCTGGTCTGTATTAAGGTGGAAAGGACTTTGGGAACACCAGGATGGGTTTATTTCTCATAACTAATTTTAAATATGTGCAGTTTACAGGTCATCTCAGAACCTCACTCAAGGCACGTAACCCCTTTTGCTTACTAGGTTAACATAATTATTTTTAGAATAGATGCTTTTTATCTATAGGTCAGTGAGACAAAACTCTTGCCAAAATATCTAATTTTTTATCTTTCAAAGCAACACTAAAGATGAACAAAGATTTGGGGTAAAAGTTGAGGGGCCTAAACTCTTAATTTGCAAACTCACTCTTTCACTTTGTTTTTCTTTGCCTATTCCTTCTTCACTATTTACATTGTACATGAACTTTCTATTAGTCACACAGTCGTGTCTGACTCTTTATGACCCCGTGAACTGTAGCCCACCAGGCTCCTCTGTCCATGGAATTCTCCAGGCAAGAATTATGGAGTGGATAGCCATTCCCTTCTCCAGAAATCTTCCCAACCCAGGGATCAAACCCAGGTCTCCTGCATTGCAGGCAGATCCTTTACCATCTGAGCCACCAGGGAAGCCATTGGGTTAAATAAAAGGTCTATGACTATGCTTCCGCTTAAAGACATGAGGAAATAAAAAGGAATGCTTTAAAATGGTGTTGCTAGGGAAGACTCTTGAGAGTCCCTTGGACTACAAGGTGAGCAAACCAGTCAATCCTAAAGGAAATCAACGCTGAATATTCATTGGAGGGACTGATGCTAAAGCTGAAGCTCCAATACTTTGGCCACCTAATGTAAAGAGTTGACTCATTGGAAAAGATCCTGATGCTAGGGAAAACTGAGGGCAGGAGGAGAAGGGGATGACAGAGGATGAGATGGTTGGATGGCATCACTGACTCAATGGACATGAGTTTGAGCAAATTCTGGGAGATGGTGAAGGACGGGGAAGCTTGGCATGCTGCAGTTCATGGGGCTGCAAAGAGTCAGACACGATTTAGCAACTGAACAACAACAAGGAATCAGGCAAGCAGCTTATAAACAACTAGAAAATTTGTAAAATATGTGTCTTAATTCATTCAGCATTCTTTAACAAATTATCATAGACTGAGTGGTTTATAAAGAACAGGAATTTATTTTTCACAATTCTGGAGGTTGAAAAGTACAAAATCAAGACACATGCAGATTTGGTATCTGGTGAGAGCACATTTCTAGTTCATAGATGACAGTCTTCTCACTGTCCTTACATGGTGAAAGAGCGTATGGAGCTCTGAGGGGTCACTTTTACGAGAGCATTAATTTTATTTATAAGGATTCATGGTCATAAGCTAAACACCTCCCAGAGGCCCCACCTCCAAAGACCATAACATTGAACATTAGATTTCATATATGAATTTTGGAAAGACACAGACATTCAGTCTATAGTAGTACAAAACACATGTTTTCCAACATTTTACAATAGGTGTGAGGGACCATGATCCCTATTAGCTAAATGGAGAGAAATAAGTAAAGTGAGCCCTGTGATCATCTTGGATTTCTGCATGTAGGCAACTTCTAGGCTTATGGACTTCTAGGCAACTTCTGGGCTTAGGTGGAGGGGGTCAATTCAAGCAGAGCATAGTGACCTTCATGAATTCAGCAGATAGCTATTTGGAAATTAGAACTCAAGGCAGCTACGGTGGTGGATGTGCAGTGCAGAATTTCAGAAAAATGTGAACAGGGAAAGAACTCCTGAAGCCTAGAAAAGGATTCTCATGAGTCTTTGCTGAGCACAAGGCTGCATATTCATAGAGGAAACCATACAAAGCCAGGTAAAGAATACCCGAGAGAATTGTAATCAGAATAATCCCCAGAGCTTATACAGGTCAATGAAATGTTTAAGCTGTGACGATGTGTTCAAACTATGACCAGTCAAATTGGAGAGCCACTGGTGATCACACCGGGCATTCATGGTAGACCCCACACTTTAGCACTAGGGCTGTGCTATCATAGAGTGAAGACTACTCTAGGTCTGCTCTAGAAAAGCTTAAAGACAGACCTTAAAGAGATCAAACTGATCTATAAGTTACCTAACTGCCTGACCAACACTTGAGGAAAGACAGCACAATCCAGACACTCAACAACAAGTATTCACAAAGTTCAGCATCCCATAAAAATTACTGAATGCTCCAAGAAACAGGAAAGCAACTCATGATTAGAGAAAAATCAGTCAACAGGAACAGAAATGATAGCATTAGGAGGGAAAAAAAGGATGTAAAATAGTTGCTGTAACTATCTTCTAATTTTTAAAGGAAATCAGTGGAGATATAAAAAATATCCCCTAGTGGTGTAGTGGTTGAACTCTGTGCTTCCAGTATTAAAAAAAAAAAAAAATCAATGGAGCTTCAGATAAGAAAAGTAAAATATTTGCAACTAAAATCTCACTGACTGGGATTGACAGAAGATAACACAGCCTCAGTGTCCTGTGGAAAATAATAAGTAGTCTAACATATGTGTAAATGAGAAGGAAAGGTAGAAAAAATACTTGAAAAAATAGATGAATAATCATGTAAATAATTATATTGAGTAGAAATGATACAAATATCTGAACTGAAACACAGAGATTGTCAGATTTGATTTTAAAAAACAAAGTAAGACCCAACTATATGCTTTTTACAAAATACTCATTTTTAATAAAAAGACACGATATGTTAAGGAAGAGATGTGAACTCGACAAAAAACTTTTCAGAAAACAGTGAAGGAAGGCATGCTTCCCAATTCGTTTTATAAGATTTGCATTAATCTCATTCCAAAATACTACCAAAAGGGAAAGTTTAGGGAGGGCATGGAAGTTCTGTATGCTCTTTCTCATACCTTGCCCTACACATCTCTTCTATCCGGCTGTTACGGAGTTAAATCCTTGTATGATATACTGGTGATCTAGTAAATTAAAATGTTTTATTGAGTTCTGTGAGTCACTCTAGTGAGTTAATCAAACCCAAGGAGGAGGTCACTGGAATCTCGCATGTAAATTTCTTTGTGTTCATGAAATAAGACTAAACTGTCTGATTTTTCTCCCAGGTAGACTGCCCAATGACTAATAATTTCACAGGGACTTTAATTCTAACCACAGACTTTTAGTACATACTGAACTGCTAACAGATTGTATATACATGCAAAATCTCACAACATATAGTGTCACAAAGGGTTAACCCTAGTCAGTATCCATAATAGTAAAGTATATATACAATAATTAGGTTAGCAACAGTGATGAAAAACCAGATTCATTTCTACATGCTTTCCATGTTAATCTGTGTAATCTTGATAAGAACCATATGAGGTGAGAACAATTATCATCCTCATTTTATAGATGGAGCTGACTCTCCCAAGGTCAGCAAGTGGTGAGCCAGAATCTGAACCAGACCAACTTTGCCCCCGAGTCCTTGTTCTTAGCCTCTAGGAAACTGTGAAATACTTGGTAGTTAATGTTGCACAACAGGATCATACAGTCTCTAAGAAGTGCATTGCCTTGCCTTGTTCTTTTCCTCATGCTTTCATACTGTGTGCTTAAGTATCAGTGCACAGTGTGAAGGTTTTATAAATGATGATCAATAATTAGGAAATAAATTGATTAGGATACTATTTAAAATTTGTTTATATTTGGGGGGATGATGAAAATGTTGTCAAATTGATTGTGGTGATCGTTATATAACTCTGAATATAATTTTTAAAAATACTGAGTTATAACTGTAAATGGATGCACCATGCAATATGGGAACTGTATCTAAAGCTTTTTTTTTTTAATTATTTATTTATTTAGTTGCATCATGCAGGGTCTTTAGCTGTGACATGCAAACTCTTAGTTGTAACGAGTGGGATTTAGTTACCTTACCAGGTTTTGAACCTGGGTTGCCTGCATTGGGAGCATGGAGTGTTAGCCATGGACTACCAGGAAAGTCCCTGTAAATCGATTAATTGAGACAAATCCACATGACTTCAGTTTATTGTCAGCACTGCTAAAGCAATCCCTAGTTCCTACCTGGCATGTGGGAGGCATGGATGCTCTCTCCCTCCATGCTTGGGGTGGGCCCCTTTTCACAAACTCTTTTCAGTCTTGAAAACTTCAAGTCTCCATGTGAAACATTCACCTCTGTTCATGTCTCTCCACCAGTTCTAATGATGGATGCTGATGTGAGGGGAGAGAGTGGGGCCAAGGAACAGGGCTCCGGTCTGCATGACACACTTCAATAAGACAGCAGGATTCAAGATCATACCCCGAGGAGGAGGAAGAATTTGGAAAGAGGACACTGGGTGAATTAGGGATGTTTATCCTGGGTGTCTTGGCAACAGTCTTTAAACATTTGATGACCTGTCTTCTGGAAGAGGAATTAGCTCCAGAGGACAGGTCTATGTGTGGTAGATGAGAGTTACGCAGATGGGGAATAAAACAGCAGTAAATGGGGTCCATCTCAGATGGTCACCTATTTAGTCAGAGCCACCTTAAAATACTAGGCCTTCCCAGGTGACACAGTGGTAAAGAAGCTGCCTGCCAATGCAGGAGACACAAAACATGCTAGATTCGATCCCTGGATCAGGAAGATCCCCTGGAGTAGGAAATGGCAACCCATTCCAGTATTCTTGCCTGGAGAATTCCTTGGATAGAAGAGCCTGGTGGGCTATAGTCCATGGGGGGGTTTCAAAGAGTGGGACACAGTTAAGTGACTGAGGATACATACCTTAAAATACTGCTTTCAAAAGTTTGCTGTTTGATATTTAAAGACTGGCTCTACAGGGTATGGGCAAACCAGAGAAGAGTCACATTGACAGGAAATGCACTGGGTCCAATTTCACAAAGGACAAATTTTGGAGCCTGAATTAAGGATTTTGTGACTGTGTCTTAATCCTGTGTGTGCTAGTCACTCAGTTGTGTCCAACTCTTTGTGACCTCACGGACTGTAGCATACCAGGCTCCTCTGTCCATGGGATTCTCAGGCAAGCATACTGGAGTGCATTACCATTTTCTTTTCCAGGGGACCTTCCCAACCCAGGGATCAAACCCAGGTCTCATGCGTTGCAGGTGGATTCTTTACCATCTGAGTCACCAAGGAAGTTCTGTTTTAATCCTGCTGCTGCTGCTAAGTCGGTTCAGTTGTGTCCGACTCTGTGCGACCCCATAGACGGCAGCCCACCAGGCTCACCCATCCCTGGGATTCTCCAGGCAAGAACACAGGAGTGGGTTGCCATTTCCTTCTCCAATGCATGAAAGTGAAAAGGGAAAATGAAGTCGCTCAGTCATGCCCAACTCTTAGCGACCCCATGGACTACAGCCTACCAGGCTCCTCCATCCATGGGAGTTTCCAGGCAAGAATGCTGGAGTGGGGTACCATTGCCTTCTCCGTTTTAATCCTAGATACCTTTATAATTAACATCACTTATTCTGGTTGAGTCAGTGTGAGGTCTCAAACCTTTTATATAAGAGCAGACTGGCTCAAAGCAACTGATGTTTCTAAGAAACCCTTCAAGAAGGAAAACAAAGCATTATAACTTCCTTTCCTTTGAACCTGACATCAGCTACTAACAGAAAAGAAAGCCCAAGCCCTATAAATGTGCTTACATCCAATAAATCTCAGTTTTCCTTTTTGTTAAATATTTTCTCAGGTAGATGATATTTTCTGGATGGACAATATAAACAGACTTCTTCAAAAAGGAAGGCTCACACAGCCCCCAAATGCTCTAAATGGAAATAACTGAACTTGGAAGAAAATGTATATTTGAGTTTTTATTTTAGATCAGGCTGTAATTGGCCTATTGTGTGGCCTTATGCAGGATGGATTTCGTTCTTCAGAAATTTTTATATTATATTGAAATATAGCTGATTAACAGTGTTGTGTTATTTTCCAGTGTACAGCCAAGTGATTCGGTTCAGGATAGATTTCTTATCAATAAAATGAAGGGCTAGCATTAAATTCCTATTTCTCAAACATGGCTTCTTGGACCATTTTAGTCTGAATCGTCCAGGATGCTTATAAAATGGCAAAATATGGAGCCCACCACGACTTATTTTATCAGTATTCCTGGAGGTAGCACTCAGGAATCTGCATTTTCAGTAAATAGCCTAGGGGAGTCTGATGTACACTATGGTTTAGAATTATTAGATCAGATATTCACTAATATCCCCTTCATCTTGAACATTATTTCATACACTGTGGAGAACCTGGAATATCTTTCAAGTAGAGATTTGGCCCTGCATCTTACCCTTTCTGAAGAGCTCTAGACTGACCAATGATTGGTTTACCCAGGATGCAAACCTTTCAGGCAAGCTGAAACAAGTTTATCACCCCATGAGAACTCAACTGGAGTGATTATTTATTCCACTAGAGAAACATGCCAGTCTACCAGGATGCCAGGACCTTCTCTGTGCCAATCACAAATACACAGCTAGCTGAGATATAATTCCTGGCATTCTGATAGCAGAGGATTAAGAGACTGTTGTGCCCCCCAGCATGAGGGTCAGTTCAGAAATCACGGTTGCCCACTGCAGTCTATTTGCATGGCTTGAAGTAGGGATGGTGGGAGGGTGGGCTTCAGTCTTGGGGGACTTGGCAGGGCAGCTTCCATCAGCCGCTCCCAGCCATCTGTGTAGCTTGTAGCAGCAGCGAATGTGAGTCATTTCTGCTGCATCAGTGCAAACCACCCATGGAGAGTTCGACCTCTGCCTATTTCTAGAGAGGCATTTAACGAAGACTGACCTAATTCAAGCAAAAATAGGTCTCGATTAGTATGTGACTAACCCGCTGATTTTTCCAATTACAAAACAACCTTTCTACCATGCTTGGTGACTCGATGGTGATGCTTGGTAATGGTAAAGTTGTACTTTGGTTGTGTTAATACTTCTTCCTTTTCCTCCCTCTCCTATCCCAGCTTTCTCCCTGTCTCAAAGGAAGTTAGCAGCTGGTGGCCAATCATGGTGCCTAAAACTCTCTGAGTACCTCTAACTGGCAGAGCAGCACCCATTTTGTCATGGAATGATTATGGAAATTAGAAATGAAGAATAAGCAAATTGGGACTTGTCTTTGAGACAAAAGTGGGAGAATTATTTAAAAATTATTGTTACTGTTGTTTAGTTGCTTCAGTCATGTCTGACTCTTTTGAGACCCCATGGACTGTAGCCCGCCAGACTCCTCTGTCCATGGAATTTTCCAGGCAAGAATACAGGAGTGGGTTGCCATTTCCTCCTCAAGGGGATCTTCCTGACCCAGGGAACAAACCCATGTCTCCCGTAGGTGGATTGGCAGGCAGCTTCTTCACCACTGAGCCACCAGGGAAGCCCTATTTAAAAATAGATATACAATAACCTGTAAGGGCTGATGTAATTGCAACATTTCTTAAGAGTGAGGGGTTGCCTTCTGAGAGGAGAAGGTACTGTGATGCTTGGAATGATACAGTTTGAAGATAGAGCAAGGGTCCAGAAGCTAAAGGATACAGGTGGCCACTAGAAGCAGAAAAAGGCAGGCAAGGAATTCTCCCATAGAGGCTTCAGAAAGAACCAGCCCTGCAAACATCTTGACTTCAGTTCTGTGAAACTGATTTTGGACTTTTGACCTTCAGAACTATAAGAGAATAAATCTGCACGGTTTCAGGCCACTCATTTGTATGAGTTGTTGCAGCAGCAAAGAGAAACTGACACATCATCTTAATTAACTCACTGGCTCACTCATTGGAAACTACAGATTCGTGCATCCATGTGCCACACCAACCTGTCCTCAGATCCTGCCTAATCCTCCCCTAAACGGACTCCTCAGTTCTGTCCACTTCTTTCCATCTCTGCCCTCATTATCCTCATCCGGGATAATGGATTTCTCCCCTTTGAACCCGGTTCATCTCATTTCAGTCAAAGTGTTTTTGTTTTTACAGATCAGACTGTGTCTTTCCTCTGCTTCTAACCACCTCAGGGGCTGCTCACTGACCTCAGGATGAAGTCTTGGGGACAAACAGAGTCAAGGTCAGAGAGTGTGTTACACCACGACTCCCACAGTCTCCTGAGAAACGGGCTCCTCTTGGCTTTCTCAGCACTAAACTCAGGGACTGATGTGGTGGACCGTGGTAGGCAGGGAGGGAGTAGGGCCAAGTGTGATAAACGGGAACTGCCCTCCAGCCCAGGTGTTCTGCCCTGTACAAGCCTTGTCATCACAGTGCGATTTCAAGACTGATGGGGTGCAGCAGCGGGAGACGTCCCTTGACACTGCTGCAGATAACCTACACCGAGAATAGCTTTGGTGTCATGCCTGGGAATGGAAAACCTGGAGGAAATGGTTAAGCCTCCAAAGGTTTTGACGTGACCCTCACTAACTCACATTATTGTCTTAGCTGTGTATTCCCAGGACAGAATGTGGTGGCCAGAAGACTGTGTCTGTGCCTTGGAGAACACTTATTTCTCTTTGGTGTATACTGACTCTCCTGGCTTTCTTCTTTATCCTTCAGGCAAGCAAATCCACTCTGGCTCACCCATGTGGTATCTGTGTCTAGTCTTCTCATAATTCAAAACTTGCCATTGACTAACATGGTGGTTATGTGAAGGCTAAACTCTGAACCTGGTTTAAGTTCTCTCCCTTAAGGCTCCAAACTTATCCCTTCACACATCCTCTCAGAGCTCTGCCCTTGAACCACAGCGGGCTACTTTCTCCCACACCTTCACTCAGCACTCTCTTCCCCATTCTTGTGGCCCAACTAACCTCTGCCACCCTTCAGCCCTCAGTTCAAATATTGGCTCTTCCAGGAGGCTCTTTCTGACTCCTCAGCCCCTCTTAGGGGCTTCCATATCACCCTGAAACTTCCCTACCCTATAAGAATCACAGTCTGGGACAGAGGTTTATTTGTTGTCTAAAATTTCATTAGGTGGTGGACAACTCAAAGCCACTGCTTCATCTGGCTTGTTCATTACCAAAACCCTAGTGCTCTGCACAACACCACATGGTTAATAAATACATTTGATGAACGGGTGAGTGAACTAATAATAACAGCAATCATGTTTTATAGAATGCCTGTTATGTGATAGGCACCATGCAGGTCTGTATGCATGCAGTTGACCCTTGGACAACACTGGTTTGAACTGCCTGGTTCTACTTATAGGCAGATTTTTTTTTTCAATAAATATATAATAGTACCTGTATTTTCATTTTACAGATCATTAAGTGTGGGGAAAAATTTGTATTCAAGTAGAGATCACAGTATGTGGAATCAAAAGAACTAAGGTTTAAATCCTTATTCTATCCAAACTGTTTCAGCTTCCTGTCCTAGGTTAAGGCATCTATCAGTTTCTCTATTTTTGAGGGAGAGATAGTAGTATGCAGATTTTTAATGGTGCAGGGGTTTGGGGCTCCTAACCCCTGCATTGCTCAAAGATCAGCTGTTATCTCTAATCCTAAATACAACAGTGCGATGTTGTTGGTCTTGTTATCCTAATTCCATACTAGGAAAACTAAGGATTCTGTTGTTCAGTTGCTCAGTCATGTCTGACTCTTTGAGACCCCATGGACTACAGCACACCAGGCTTCCCTGTCCTTCACTGTCTCTCGGAGTTTGCTCAAACTCATGCCCACTGAGTCAGTGATGCCATCCAACCATCTCATCCTCTGTCACTCTCTTCTCCTCCTGTCCTCAATCTTTTCCAGCATCAGGATCTTTTTCAATGAGTCAACTCTTTGCATCAGGGGGCCAAGGATTGGAGCTTCAGCTTCAGCGTCAGTCCTTCCAATGAATATTCAGGGTTGATTTCCTTTAAGATTGACTGGTTTGATTTCCTTGCTGTCCAAGGGGCTCTCAAGAGTCTTCTCCAGCACCACAGTTCAAAAGCACCAACTCTTGGGCACTCAGCCTTCTTTATGGTCCAATTCTCATATCTTTACATGACTACCAGAAAAATCATAGCTTTGACTATACAGACATTTTTCGGCCAATTGATGTCTCTGCTTTCTAGTATGCTGTCTAGGTTTGTCATAGCTTTTCTTTCAAGAAACAAGGGTATTTTAATTTCATGGCTGCAGTCACCATCCATAGTGATTTTGGAGCACAAGAAAATAAAATCTGTCACTGTTTCTGTTTTTTCCCCCATCTATTTGCCATGAAGTGATGGGACTGGATGCCATGATCTTAGTTTTTTGAATGTTGAGTTTTAAGTCAGCCTTTTCACTCCTCTTTCACCTCCATCAGGAGGCTCTTTAGTTCCTCTTCACTTTCTACCACTAGGGTGGTGTCATCTTCGTAGCTAAGGTTGTTGATATTTCTCCCAGCAATCTTGATTCCAGCTTGTGTTTCATCCAGCCTGGCATTTCACATGATGTACTCTGCATATAAGTTAAATAATCAGGGTGACAATAAACAGCCTTGATGTACTCCTTTCCCAATTTTGAACCAGTCTGTTGTTCCATGTCTGGTTCTAGTAGTTGCTTCTTGATCTTCTTATGATTTCTCAGGATGCAGGTAAGGTGTTCTGATATTCTCATCTCTTTAAGAATTTTTCACAGTTTGTTGTGATCCACACTGTCAAAGGCTTTAGTGTAGTCAGTGAAGGAGAAGTAGGTGTTTTCTAGAATTCCCTTGCTTTTTCTGTGATCCAGGGGATATTGGCAATTTGATCTCTGGTTCCTCTGCCTTTTCTAAATCCAACTTGTACATGTGGAAGTTGTCAGTTCATGTACTGTTGAAGCCTAACTTGAAGGATTTTGAGCATTACCTCACTAGGATGTGAAATGAACACAATTGTGCAGTAGTTTAACATTCTTTGACATTGCCCTTCTTCGGGATTGGAATGAACACTGACCTTTTCCAGTCCTGTGGCCACTGCTGAGTTTTCCAAAGTTGCTGGCATATTGAGTGCAGCAGTTTCACAGCATTATCTTTTAGGATTTTAAAGAGTTCAGTTCGAATTCCTTTACCTCCACTAGCTTTGTTCTTAGTAATGCTTCCTAAGGCCCACTTGACTTCACACTCCAGGATGTCTGGCTCTAGGTGAGTGACCACACCATCGTGCTTATCTGGTTTATTAAGATCTTTTTTGTACAATTCTGTGTATTCTTACCACCTCTTCTTAATATTTTCTGCTTCTGTTAGCTCCTTACTGTTTCTGTCCTTTATTGTGCTCATATTTACATGAAATGTTTCCTTGGTATCTCTTATTTTCTTGAGATCTCTAGTCTTTCCCGTTCTATTATGTTCATCTATTTCTTTACATTGTTCACTGAGGAAGGCTTTCTTATCTCTCCTTGCTATTCTTTGGAACTCTGTATTCAGATGAGTATATCTTTCTTTTTCTCCATTGCCTTTTACTTCTTTTCTCAGCTATTCATAAGGCCTCCTTAGACAACTTTTTTACATTGTTGCATTTGTTTTTCTTGAGGATGGTTTTGGTCACCACCTCCTGTACAATGTTATGAACCTCCATTCCTAGTTCATTAGGCACTTTATCATATCTAATCCCTTGAATCTATTTGTCACTTCCATTGTGTAATCATAAGGGATTTGGTTTAGGTCATACCTGAATGGCATGGTAGTTTTCCCTACTTTTCTCAAATAAAGTCTGAATTTTGCAAACAGTAGCTCATAATCTGAGCCACAGTCAGCTCCCAATCTTGATTTGGCTGACTGTATAGAGCTTATCCATCTTTGGCTGCAAATAATATAATCAATCTGATTTCAGTATTGTCCATCTGGTGATGTTCACTTGCAGAGTCTTTTCTTATGTTGTTGAAGAGGGTGTTTGCTATGACCAGTGTGTTCTCTTGGCAAAACTCTGTTAGCCTTTGTCCTGCTTCATTTTGTACTCCAAGGCCAAATTTGCCTATTACTCCAAGTATCTCTTGACTTCCTACTTTTGCATTCTAGTCCCCTATGATGAAAAGGACATCTTTGTTTGGGTGTTAGTTCTAGAAGTTCTTGTAGGTTCATCTTCTCCGGCATTAGTGGTTGGGGCATAGACTTGGATTACTGTGATGCTGAATGGTTTGCCTTGAAAATGAACTGAGATCATTCTGTTGTTTTTCAGATTGCACTCAAGTACTGCATTTTGGACTCTTTTTTTGACTATGAGGACTATTCCATTTCTTCTAAGGGATTCTTGCCCATAGTAATAGATATAATAGTCATCTGAATTGAATTCACCCATTCCTGTCCATTTTAGTTCACTGATTCCTAAAATGTCAAAGTTCACTCTTGTCATGTCTTGTTTGACCGCTTCCAATTTACCTTGATTCATGGACCTTACATTCCAGGTTCCTATGCAATGTTGTTCTTTACAGCATCAGACTTTCCTTTCACCACCAGTCACATCCACAGCTGGCTGTCATTTCTGCTTTGGCTCGGCCTCTTCCTTCTTTCTGGAGCTATTTCTCTGCTCTGTTCCAGTAGCACATTGGACCCCTACTGACCTGGGAGGGGAGGTTCGTCTTTCAGTGTCATGTCAAGTAACATGGCTGCAGACATTATTCGAAGTGTAACTGGAATTTGGGCCCAAATCTCTTGCTTTGTGTCAGTGTGTTTATTGAGTTGTGTTTACATAAGGCACCCTTTCCTCCTCTCAAACCTTTCCCAGCCCACACTGTACTTACATCCAAGTCAAGCAATCAGATCTCAGGTCTCAAGGGTGAGGAAAGCAATATTTCCAGTACGCCTGGGAACTGGGCCTGGATTCCATCCTTTATTTCTGGGTCCAAATTGTTTGATGTCACAGCTCTTCCTTTAAATTCCTTTGATGCAAGTAGCTCTGTTTTGTGCTTGATCTTTCCCTAATACTTCCTGGGACTGTCACAGGGGAGTTATAAACAGGCTCTGGGTAGGGTTGGGGGATGTGAAGACTCGGACTTTTTGTGCTTTTATCAAGGGAGATAGTCCATAGCTTCCATTAGATTCCCAAAGGAGTCTTCTGGACATGTGAGCAAGAAGGCCTCCTCAGTATTTCTCTGCTGTTTTCTTTTTTGAAAGTTGTTCTAGGGTGGCTGGAGCCTACTGTGGTTGTCCAGATTCACAGGAGACCTCCTTGATCTCTGGAAAAACCCATGTTAGAGTTTTTCTAAATCTTACATCCCTCATGTATGAACTGGCTTGGGCCAGAATTGACACCTAAGCTCCTTCCTGTGTTAACATTCTGGTTCTATGATTTCCATGTGTTACTGAATCATTTAAATATCAGCAGCTTGCGGCTGTAGATATTTTATGTACATATGTGGCCCAGCATGCAGAAGCAGTTGTTTAGTCTCCAAGTTATGTCTGACTCTCTGCGACCCCATGGACTGCAGTATGCCAGGCTCCCCTGTCCTTCACTATCTCCCAGAGTTTGCTCAAACTCATGTCCATTGAGTTGATGATGCTGTTTAACCATCTTGCCCTCTGCCGCCCCCTTCTTCTCCTGTCTTAACCTTTCCCAGCATCTGGGTCTGTTCCAATGAGTTCGCTCTTTGATTAGGTGGCCAAAATATTGGAGCTTCAGCTTCAGCATCAGTCCTTCCAGTGAATATTCAGGGTTGATTTCCTTTATGATCGATTGGTTTGATCTCCCTGGGGTTCAATGGGCTCTCAATAATCTTCTCCAGCATCACAGTTTGAAAACATCAGGTCACAGATTTGGAAACAAGGCCCTAAGGCATGAGAATCCCTTTCCTGGATAGACTCAGTTGTTGACTCATGTTGCTCTGCCTTCTTGGTACTCTATTCCTGCAAAGCATTGCAGTTTATTTTTGTCCAGAGCTGATGCCTTATGAACTAATAGTTTTTATTGACCACCTAGCAATGGTTTTTTAAAAGGACTTTTATGATTTTTTTTTCTTTCTTTTTATGGAATAACAATCAGGCTGTTTGATCCTGAATCTATGATGTTTTTTGCATGTACCATTAATTTGTGAGTTGCTTCTTATTTCAAATTGCCTTGAGTATTGCTACGTTCTTATGTATGTAGTATTTTTAATGTTGTCATTTACTTTATTGCTACTTTTACAATTATTATCTCCCATTAAAGTTCCTCCCATTTTGTTATTAAATGAAAATGGAAATTAGAAGGGAAGAATAAGCAAATTAGGGCTTGTTTCTCAAACAAGAATGGAGGCATTATTTAAAAATAGATATATAATAATGCTTTGCTTACTTTTTAAAGCTTAATTTATTCCCTTCTCATTAGAAAGCTGTCTACAGATCAGACTGTCCTCTGTGTTTCACTGACAGAAGGGGAACGCCCACCTGGCACACTCTTCTGTAGGACTTCCCTGTAGCTCGAGTGATAAAGAATCTGCCTGCAATGCAGGAGACAAGGGTTCGATCCCTAGGTCGAGAAAATCCTCTGGAGAAGGGAATGGCAACCCACTCCAGTATTCTGGCTTGGAGAATTCCACAGACAGAGAAGCCTGGCGGGCTACAGTTTGTGGGGTTGCAAAGAGTTGCACACGACTGAGCGACTAACACACACGCTGAACTGTAAAGTTTCTTGGGTTTAGGGGAGTTGGGGAGTGTGCTTTTATGTGACAGTGATGGCAGGGATAGTGTTCCCAGACTTTTATCAAATGCCTGTCATGGGGCAGGCAGGCCTTGGCTATTCTTCCTTTCCTTTTTTGGGCTGGGGGTGAATACGAAGGTATGTGGGGTCTTAGTTCCCCGACCAGGGATTGGCTGCACACCCCCTTTATTAGAAGCATGGTTTCTTAATGACTAGACTGCCTGGGAAGTCCTGGGTATTCTCTTTATATGCAATAACTAGTCCAGTCTATACAACCACCCTATGAGGTAGTTGTTATATTTTTCCATTTTATTAAGATTTTTTTTTTTTTGATGTGGACCATTTTTAAAGTCTTTATTGAATGCGCTACAATATTGCTTCAGATTTATGTTTTGGGTTTTTGGCCAGAAGGCATGCAGGATTTTAGTTCCCTGACCAGGGATCGAACTCTCACCCCCTGCATTGGAAGATGAAGTCTTAACCACTGGACCACTGGGGAAGTTCTTACTGTTCCATTTTAAAGATGAAGAAAGTGTTAGGTTAAGTGGCTCACTCAAGGTCATGAATGGTGGTGCACATATTTGAACTCAGTTGGGTCTGACTCCAGCACCCGCATTTATAGCCTCTCTTCTTTGTGTTGCTTCATATCCTTGAGGTGTTCTAGAGTCATCTACACCTGTGACTCATCCCAATATTTTGTGTTTAAGGAATTGATATCTTGGTATTGGTTTGGGAGTTTTCCTAGCTTATCAGCAAAGGAACTTGGTATACAAGAAAAGACATGTTTTTAATATTGTAGAAAATTTAGGTTAAAGATCACGTGTTAGGGTAATCAAGAGATGCTCAAAATCGTAACACAGAAGCACCAGAAAGAAGTTCAGAATAGTGTCTGCTTTTGTTTATATATGTTCCCGAGTGCCATTACCCTGGAAATACTATGGACCTAAGGTCTAGATGAGAAGGGAGCCAAACAAACCCTTATCGATCCCTGTGGAAACTCCTTACAAACCACTTTTTGCCTGAACACACCCGCTGGTAACACCATAAAAGCTTGTGGGTAAGGAAGACTGCCGGAGAAGGCAATGGCACCCCACTCCAGTACTCTTGCCTGGAATATCCCATGGACGGAGGAACCTGATAGACTGCAGTCCATGGGGTCGCTAAGAGTCGGACACGACTGAGCGACTTCACTTTCCCTTTTCACTTTCATGCATTGGAGAAGGAAATGGCAACCCACTCCAGTGTTCTTGCCTGGAGAATCCCAGGGACAGGGGAGCCTGGTGGGCTGCCGTCTGTGGGGTCACACAGAGTCAGATACGACTGAAGTGACTTAGCAGCGGCAAGGAAGACTGTGGCTGACATTCACTCTTCCCAGCTCCAACAGTGATGGAAACCATGGGAAAAACATTGCAACCAGGAAACACAAAATCTGAATTGGACAAGAATTTAGAGATTTCCAATCCAGCCTCCAAGGACCTAGGCCGTTTTCTCAAGTCAAAACTATCCAAAAATGTGGTGCAATAATTCTCACTTAACAAGATTATGTTTCTTAGAGCTTCAGAGTTTATTTTTGATGGAACTGCAAAAATGGGGGGCTTACCCTAGAATTCTGGGTTTCATATAATAAACCCAATACTAGGAGTAGGAGATGATGATGGTTCTTTGGGGAGAATGAGACAAAAAGGTGTTCTCAGCATGTAAACTCAAAGGGATCACTGAACCCAGGGTCTGATTGTTTTTATTAAAGGAGCCATGATGGCTAGATGAGGAATGATAGGAAGGGAAGAATGGACAGCATTTCCTGAAAATCTTGGGGAGTATGCTCCCTCCTGATCTTGGCAGCCCTATTGGGAGGGAGGTTGTTTATAGTTTTATTCATGAAGCCCTGTGTTCCATAAAGAGATTCTCTGCCTTTTTTAAGCTGTATGTATATGTGTGAGTGTGTGTGTGTCTGTGTATAATTTTATTTGGCTGTGTTGGGTCTTCATTGCTGCACAGGCTTTTCTCTAGTTGCAGTGAGTAGGACCACTCTCTTCAGTTGCGCCTCACGGGCTTCTCATTGCAGTGGCTTCTCTTCTGATCTTCTGATCCGTAGTCACACGTGTTATTCATTGCGCCAGCGGCCCTGTGCAGTGGCTTCTCTTGTGGTGCACAGGCTCTAGAGTGTTCAGGCGTCTGTAGTCACGACATGTGGGCTCAGTAGTTGTGGTATCCAGGTTTTAGAACACAGTAGTTGTGGTGCATGGGCTTCATTACCCCCATGGGCATCTGGGATCTTCCTGGACCAGGGATCAAACCTGTGTCTCTTACACTGGCAGGTAAATTCTTTACCACTGCGCCACCAGAGAAGCCCTCTGCCTGTTTTTAAATTCTTCCCCCAGAGATGGTATTTTTTCTGATCAGAAAAATCTGCCCAAGTTTTTCAGCTTCAGGGAACTAGTTTGTCTGGTTATTTGTTTTTTATTTCTTCTAAGATGAACATTTATAATAGAAGAACATTTTCTAGGACAGGATGTCCTTGGAACTTTGGGAAACCCTGGAATTCCTCATAACCAGATGGGCTGAGCAGACATCCACGTCTGGAAGCTGTTGCCACTCCCATCCCCCCTGCCCCACCGAGCATCCCCGAGAGCAAAGTTTCACTCCCATGATCTCCTTTTTGAGTGGGAGCAAAGAAACACATGGTTTCCCTGGTGGCTTAGATGGTAAAGCATCTGCCAGCAATGCGGGAGACCCTGGTTTGATTCCTGAGTCGGGAAGATCCCCTGGAGAAGGAAATGGCAAGGGAATTTTCCAGTACTCTTGCCTGGAAAATCCCATGGACAGAGGATCCTGGTAGGTTACAGTCCTTGGTGTTGCAGAGAGTCGGAGACGACGGAGCAACTTCACTTTCAAAGAAACATATTGAATGAGCGAAGGAAATCAGGCTGATGAATTCTTTACAACAAGGTTTTATTTATTTTCTTGGACCACACCCCCCCCCCAAAGAAACATTAAAGTTGTTTGTCTTTCTTTAATTTTTAATGGTTTTCCTTTTGGATCCAAACGAGCATCTATGTTACAGGATATCCACCTGGTCAACATGCAGTGCTGAACTCTGGCTTTGGGTGAGATGCACCGATACTGTGGGCGGGCCAGCACTGGCTGCCAGTCACACACGGTCACTGAAGGGGCGTCAGGCTGGCACGCCGCACTGCAGTGGATGCTGCCTGTAAGGAAGCGTCTGGAGTGCCTTGACTCACACATGTTTTGTAACACAGGTGGCAGCGTTTTAACAGCCTGAGGCAGAGCACCCAGTTTCCCTCTCTATCCCATCTGATGTGCGCATCCTCTCAGAGCAAACCAAGGGGGGGAGTGTCCTGACCTTGGATCCCAAAGGACAGAGGGTATGACCTGGACACCCTGTTGTCCACTTCTTGCAACGTTATCCTCTGAGGCTACTAGCAGAATGCCGTGCGGAGTCTGACATTTAATCATGATAAAGCTCCTCTCCTGTGCCACTCACTGCCCCTCCTCCCTTTCCCCTCCCCTCCTCCATCTCCCCTCCCATGACACTTGTGCCACTAGGAACAATGAAATCTGTCCACTGTTGGCACTACTTTATCAGAGAGCAGCTAAAGTCACTGAGATTGTCTTCAGGCTGCTTGAAAGCAAGAACCTCCTTTCTCTCCATCTCCCAAGCCCGGAAAAATTTTTTCAGGGCTCTATGAATCCCCTGAGGCCTTTAAATCCGCTAGCTAGAGTGGAAAGAAGCCATCTCTAGTACCATGTTAATGAGTTGATCCGTGATCTGGCATAAATGAGAATCCCAGGTCACATGCCTTCCTCTTTCTGGGACCAGTTGGTATTTCCCACCTTAACCTTGTCTTTGTTGTAGAGCTTATTTTCCTCACCTCTACCCCACTACTCCTAGCTATGAGATGCTCTGCACACTAACTGCTTTAGATTTTTCTCCTCCATTTGTTTTTTGTGTGAGTTCCAAATCATGTACTCAGTTTGAGTGGAGCTGGCTGGACAGCTCTCTAATGCCACCAAGAGGGAGGTTCCTCTGCAATCAACAGCACTTAGGGTGGCTTTGTATAAATTTTGGCTTGGTGACAAAACCCCAGGATAGAAAAACACTGATTGATGTTTGGCCTGCAGGCTAAGTATATATCTCCATTGGTAGCCATTAAAATACAATACCTATGTTGTTACTAAATCTGTTGGGATCTGCTTAACGCTATATAGCTCCATATCAAAGGTAACTAAGACCAGACTACAGTAGACTTTAATTGGCAGTTAGATTACATTATTTAGCCCTCATTTCCTGTTACCTTTATTTTTAAAAGTTGATTAATGGCACTTTGAAGTTTTGGAGTGTGTTTTTTCCTGCTCATCCCTTATCAAGGTATCTAATAGACTTGCTTTGAGTGGCGGTTCTCGGTGTGATGCAGGCCATCACTAGAAGAAATTAGACTATTGGAAAGAAAACTGAGTCACCAGAAGTCAAAGCTGAATTTGGTAGCTTTGACTTAGTTAGTCCCCTTGCAGGTTGGGGGTCCTCCTCTGAGTGAACCAAGAAGGAGGTGGTACTGCCTGGTATACATTCTAGAACCTGGTCCAGAACACAGAGAATAATCCATTCTTATCTCTGACAAACTGGCAGAACACACACACAGAGAAAACTCCATCCAGATTTCCAGTACTGAGTAGGAGAAGGTGTCTCAGGAGGATCCTACATGTTCACTTGTGAGCATCTGACCTGAGACTGGCTCAGTGTCCACAAAGATGGCACTGGGAAGCTCTGAACAAGAATACTCAGCTGCCTTCCTGGATTAAAAACAAGGAAGTCTGGATTTCTGTTGTTAGAAAGCTTAAGAAAAGGAGGAAGGGGAAGATGGCAAAAATAGAGGGTGAAATTAAAGCAAATCCTGGATTGAGGTTTCACTAAACATGAAGTTTCTTAAAAAAAAAAAAAATGCTTAGAGCAATGCCAAGACTAAATGGAATATAGGGAGTGAAGACTTTTCTAAACTGATTTGTAGAGAATAAGTGCTTTATTAAAATGCTGAGTTATTAACTTCCAAACATTTGACACATCCATGAACTAGCCAAGCATTAGTACTTTAATTTTCCCAATAAGGGAAAACTTATGCTGAAGGCATAAGTTACTACAGAAGGCTGGGGTAGCATTTATTATTTTTGACTCCCAATAATTTTCATTTCCCCAAATTACTATGCCCTTAAAAGTTTTTTTTTAATCTTTTCATAAAGACATAAACTTTGTATTAGTTAAAAATGTCCTATAAAAATCCTACATCCATTTTATTATTTCCTGGGCTTTCCCTATGTTTTCATAGTTTTTCAGTATTCTAGATAACATACTACGTTCCTAAAAGGAAAAGAAACGAGAGACAGAAGATGACTTACAAGGAAAAAGAAGATAAACAGGAAACCAGAGGGAGAAGCTAGATTTGGTACTGTGTAACCTCAGATTTTTGACTTAAGCATCACACCATTAAACTGGACAGGAATTAATTCCTAAAGAGAAGCTAATTCAGAAACACTGCAGAGCACATATTTATCCCTCTCTGCTGTTCTACAGTAGGTCTTTTACCAAAAAATGCAACTAGCCAAACCAAAACAAAATCAAACAAAATTAAAATAAACACAAATCCCCTTTTCTCTTTTTACCTGATCTACTCAACTCTTTCAGACCCCCAGAAATAAGAATTCCAACTCAGCAATTTACATAATAGCACAGCTTATTATAAAATCTCTTCTTGCATTTAGAAGGTCAAGATACTAGCCATGTTTTTGGCATGGGGTAGGAAGGGAGTAGAAGGAAACAAGACTATAAAAATAGAAAGGCAGTTTGGGGACACCCCAGCAACGTGATGAGACTTTAATCTGAGTTCCATTCCTGCTTCTTAAGTGGTGTGAATTTTAAGGGCAGCGTTCCAGGCCCTTGGGTAGGATGGGAGGATCTACGAATCTGTTCTCTTTGGCTTGGAGTGATCTCTCTAAGATGCATAAGCTTCAGAGGCTCAAAGCAGAACGGACTTAAGAAAAAGACGGCCATCAGACACCAAAGATGGTTCTGTCTTTTCCTAGTCTTTTGTCCCCCTGCCCCACAAGGTATGTCTGTGTTCTCTGATCGGGTGAATTGCAGCACATGGCAGCTGACGATCAGCACGGCAGGCTGGAGGTGAGCCTGCCCCTGGACTCAGCAGAGAACCATTGGCTGGTGCTCTGTTGGGTTATTAAACCTGGCTACGACATCCTGGGTGGTTCAGAGAGGAAGAAACAAAAATCAACATGTCCACACGGGTGACAGGGGCAGTGTTTATTGATGTGGGATCTCCTTTGATTGCCTCATGGAAAGGTTGGGTCATAACTCCTGAGTTAATTTCATTTGGTTCTGTTATAATAAGAGTCTCTAGGGTGGATATATAGTTATCCAAATCTGGACCTGACCCCTTCTGGGTGTCTGGAGTTAAACCATCATGCCCTGACTGTCCACTTGCAGGGGGCCTATGTTGTCCTCCTTTCTGACAGCATAAAGTCCCCTTCTGAAACTCCAGAACAGTGCTCAGTGTTCTGGAATTCAGGAGGGAAAGATGGACAGGATAGGTGAGAAGCAAGTGAAGAACAACCTACCCCATGGACATGTCTCTCCTCACCCTGATTCTTTGCATTCACTGACATTGGGCCTTTGAGATCCCAAAACATTAACAGACATGAAACTGGTGAGAATAGCAGTGAAAGTTCCTTAGTCTTCAGGTCTCATAAAATCCCTGCAAAATAGGTGACTTTCTGCTCCCCTCCTGAGATACACATGCCCTTGTCCAATACAACCTCATAAGATGCTGCTGCCGCCAAGTCGCTTCAGTCGTGTCCGACTCTGTGCGACCCCATAGACAGCAGCCCACCAGGCTCTGCTGTCCCTGGGATTCTCCAGGCAAGAACACTGGAGTGGGTTGCCATTTCCTTCTCCAGTGCATGAAAGTGAGAAGGGAAAGTGAAGTCGCTCAGGTCGTGTCCGACTCCTAGCGACCCCATGGACTGCAGCCTATCAGGCTCCTCCGTCCATGGGATTTTTCTAGGCAAGAGTACTGGAGTGGGTTGCCATTGCTTTCTCCACTCATAAGATGAGGTAAGAAATTAAAATTTTTTTCAATTTATCCGTCGCATGACCCACTAAAGAAATATTCTGTCCAAAAATGAGACATCCAGAGCAGGCTTTGGAAATAAGGATGTAGTAAAAAAAAAAAAAAAAAATCGCAAATTTTCTTAAAACATCAGAATTATTCAATTTTGTTTCATTATTCCAGGAGAGACCTCATTTCCCTGCAGTGGGCATTCATCAAGTACGTGGACATTTCATACACACCAGCAGTTCTACAGCTCATACTGTTTCAGATCATCTCAGGAATAATCACCAGGTGAGTCCCTGACTGTATTTCATGAGACTCAAGCATGCTTGAAAAGGCAGAGAGCCCAGCAGAAGCAGCTAGGTCAGCAGATAAGCTTGGACTGGGTGGACTTAACATGATCCCCTGGAGAAGGGAATGGCTACCCACTCCAGTTTTCCTGCCTAGAGAATTCCATGGGCAGAGGAGCCTGGTGGGCTACAGTTCATGGGGTCACAAAGAGTCAGACATGACTGAGCCAAGTAAGCACACACACGAAATTTTCTTGGGAGCTGCGTCACTGCTAGTATGTGGCAAGATGAGGGCTCTGCTGGGAGGACACCCAGGCTCATCATAAAGCCCATGCGAAAGAGGATGGGGATGAAGGATGCGTGCCGGCCAGGTGGTGGAACATGGGGTCTTCTCCTTGTGATCCCTGTGTCAAGGGAAGGCAAAACCAGAAGATCTAGAGTTCGGCTTCAGAGAACTGGTAGTATTAGGGATCTTAGAACCTCAGGAACGCTGAAGGGGGAGAAGCAAAACCCAGAATAGAAACAGATTCCTCAGCTAGAAGAGGACACAGCCCCACATTGGGCAGCAGTGTTCATGGTTCACGTTGAGTGTGGGGGACCCTCAAGGGTACCGTCCCTTCACAATGTAGGGGATTCTATCCTGACTCCAGCTCACAGGGCACCTTGGCCTAGAGCTCTACCCCCTTGTCTGAAGGTCTGCTGGTACTTGGCCCCCTCAGTGACTGAGATTGGCAGAGGGACAGTACATATATAAAGAGAGAAGAATTCCCCACCAGAAGTCTGTCTGGAACCTTAAGTGAAGAGAGGAGTTATCTATACACAAAGCTAGCTAGAATCTCTCTCTGCCTTGGTTTCTTTTCCTTCTCTTTCCTTTTTTCCCTCCTTCCTTTCCCCATCACCTCCCTTCTTATTTTGAGGGGATCCTGAAGACTCATATTAGCAAAGAAAACTGGACATGTAGCTAAAGACTCTTCTGAGGGGACCTACAGTGCTAAGCTTGATCATGCTGTGTACCTCAAGCAAGGTGGTGGTCCACTTGGAATTTTTCAAGATGCTGCCATACTTTTTAATGCAAAGAGAAGCGCAGAGGTTTTGCGATTCAAAGGGGGCCTCTTCTCAAGTGAAAGAGGCACAATCTGATACTCAGGAATGAATCTCCTGGTTGGCTGTGACAGACAAGGTTTGGGTTCATATTTATTCAGAGGTGGAAGGAAACTATTATAAGATTATGCTAATGTGTTCCGTGACTTAAGAGAAAATTGTCTTTTATTTTCTGGTCTTAACAGAAGGGCAAATGCAGGCCAAAGGATAAGGAACCTGATTTCTCGGCCAGGGGAAGTGGAATAAAAGAGATGCGTTGGTAAGTTCATGTGTACTAAAAAAAAGCCCAGGGGGCTGGTCAGGGACCTGCATCCACAGCGCGCGGTGCCCCCTCTCTGGGGCCAGGTGCTCAGTGCGGATCTGAGTTGGAATTCAGGTGTCCAGGAAGGCTTCCTGGCACAGCACACAGTGTCTGTAATGTCGTGTGCAGGCAAATCCCACTTCTGGTAATTTTGCCAGCCTCCATGTCTCCTGTCGCCATGGCGTAGGGGTCATTTTAACGCCCTTTCTCAAAACACAGTGCGACGGGCTCGCTGGAAAAGCTGCATTGCCAAGGTGGAAGCAAGCAGTTTTGTGCAAAGCAGCCCAAAATAGCAGCACTTGGGCAGGAAATGACACTGCGTGGAGGAAGCCTTTAAGCCAGCGCAAGGCCCCGCATCTTGAGCCTCAGGTTACAACCCAGCCTGTTAGAGTCTGGGTGCTACACGGTCCCAACGACCCCCGGGGCGCACACATATGCTGAGCCGCACAGGAAAGGGAAAACAGTGCCTCAGAGCGGGTGGCCTGTGTGTCTGCCTCACTGGTCTCCTGCCGGGGAGTCTACTTTGGTTTGGGGCTGACTGTGGCCAGGAAGCGCCATCCCTGTCTAGGGCAGAAGGCAGGGCCATCACAAATGATTTTGCAGTCACAGTATTGAATCTGGCTTTTCAGAGCTGATACGATGCTACCTTATTTTTTAACAACAAAACAAAGCCAAAAGACAAAACAAACCACCCCAATTTCCTAAGAAAAATAACAGCCACCGACTGCTCCTACCTAAGAGGTGAAGTCTGCCAGGGCTGGAGGAGGATAAAGAGTATTTATCCGCTGTAATCTCAGCCGGGGAGCCTCTGAGTCTCCCCAGGGAGAGCCCCGGGAGGCAGGCTCCATCCGCTCCTGGCTGGGGGAGGAGGGCCCTGCCTGGTACCCTGCCTCCAGGAAATCCTTCCACCTAGTGGTGATGCTGCTGGGGAACTGGAGAGGGGTGTAAAGGGATGGTCCCTGAATGGGTAATCGATACAGTGAAAGGAGCACTGATCGGCCAAGAAAGGGCACTCTTTCTCAATGCTTCTGAGTTTGGGGGGTTAGGAACAAGGTCCTGAGGTTGTCTTCTGCTCAGCTCCTACTCCAGGGAGGGGTCACGCCCAGGGGGGTATTCAGGACCCCGGGGCTCCAGGCCTATCACTTTATATTCTGAGGCCCCACCAGAGCCTGCTTGGTTGAAGCAGCAGCCCAGGTCTAAGCTGAGGTATATTTACTCATCACTTTCAAGTATCCTGACAGACTGATCCTCAAGCACACACCAGCTGCAGAGGCTGCCCGTCAGAGGGTGCCCCCCTCACAGGAACAGCTCAGTAAACTCAGATTCTCTCATCGAAGCGTCTCTGGTTTTGGCCTTTCTCATCTCTACGCAAGTCCCTAGCAGGTGAGGTGTAGCCCACCTTGTATAGGTGTGTGCGGCCCTCTTGGGGGGGGCCAGGTCCCTGGCACTGGGGCTCACTGGCCTTGGCACAGCACGGGCCTGGCTCGTAGACCAAAGTCTGGGCTGACACTCAGCCAGTATGTGCGAGACGGTGCCGCCCCGCTCCACATACCGAATTGCCTCCATACTGGTTGGAAAACGGACTCTTGCTGAGTCCCTGAAGTGCCTCCGCCACGCTTACCCCCGCTCAGGGCTCCCCTGTCCCCAGCATCTCCCAGACCGAGGCCTGTTGTGGCATGGGGCGCCAGCGCTAAGGCTGACCTCTGTTCTCATCATCTGGTGTCCTGGCCACACCGACTGGTCCATACTCTGAGGACATCACCCTCACCAGAGCGCCGCAGGCACCTCCCTGGACTAGGGGGGAACCTCTTAGCCTCTCCTCATGAACACAGCACCTCCTGAGCGGGTGACAGGCTCAGACAGGACTGTAGCGACCAGCGCCCCTGCCTTGACAGTGAGGGCTGCCGGACTATGGCTTGGCTCATTCAGACCAGCCCTTGCTGCTGCCATCACGGCACCCCGACCCCTTCCCCTTCGCCGCTCTCCTCCCTCTGTGCCTCCCACCCTTGACATCCGATGCTCCTGAACTTAGCCTGTGCTTCTCGCGGGGAAGCAAGCCACAGGGAAACGCGTGAGATGCTGTCGCGGAGGCCCTGGTGGCCGTGGTGCTGGCTGAGGAGGAAGAGCTGGTGAGGGAGGCGATTCCTCTCCCGGGGTCTCCACGACTCCCAGGTGAAGAGCCAGAACGTCTCCCGGGCTTCTCAGGGCAATGCGCACAGACACAGGCTGGCTCGATTTCCCCCCAACGGCTGTAGAAAACTGGGAAGGGGGCAAGGGGAGGCAAGGCCATCTGCGTGTCCCTTCTCCCCTGGGAGTAACCCTCCGTGGTTCTTGTGTTTTTCTTTCCCCAGCAAAGAGGCAGAACTATGGCAGTGCCCATCTTGCAAAGGGAAATACAGCGATTTGGTGGGTTTGAGTGGTTTGCCTTCTGTCCTTCCCTTCCTCTCCTCTGATAACTGCGCGGTTGTCCTTCCAGCTCCTTCCTCCCTCTTCCTCCCCCCCGGGCCGCACTGGCTTCCCAATTCGGGTCTTGGTTTTTCTCCGTGTGAGAGAAGAGCATGCATCGGAGGGGGGAGCAGCCTCTAGCACTTGTCGTCTTCTTCCGTGTCACTCAGGAGGTCGCTGACAGCTCCGCACGTCAAGCCCGGTCCAGGCCCCCCGCGCCTCCGCCGCCGATAGTGCCCGTTGGGCATCTGCCAGCTGTGCCGCAGGGGCGGGGCCGAGCCGATGGTGTTGGACCGGCCCAGGCTGGTGGCCACGGCCGCCTCAAAGGTGAGCGTCTCCTCCTCGCCGCAGTCCGAGGCGTGGGAGTCTTCGTGCAGGGCCAGGTAGGGCTCGGAGATGTAGCGCTGTGGGGAAGGGTGGCCCTGCCGGGGGTTGGAAGACTCGGGCAGGCCGGCGTCGTTGCTCTCCAGAGCTTGGGAGGTCAGTGGGGAGCCACCCTCGCTCCCATCAGCTGGTGGGGAGATGCTCCCAGCGTGTCTCAGCAGAGAGCTGTAGGAAAGGTGGGGCCGAGGCTTGGGAGGGACCGGTGGGAGCTGCCGCCGACTTCGTCGTGGGGTGCTGGAGTCGGAGATGGAGGGGATGGAGCTCTCACTCAGGGACCCCGTGCCCTGTGTGGTGGGAGAAACACGGCACGTTAGCCTGGGTTTGGCATCCTCCCTACTTGGGACCCAGTTAAGCTCTCTAACCCCTCCTACCAAGAGCCACTGGAGCCCCCCCGTTATTGGGTTGGCCAAGAAGGTCGTCCACGGTTTTCATGAGGATGTAACAGAACACCCAAACGAACTTTTTGGCCAATGCAATACCAATCACAGCCACTCAGGGATGCAGAGATGAAAGGAGACTGAGGAGCCAGTACTACTGGGCACATCAACTTTCAGCATGCTTATGTATCTCTGTGCTTCCCTGATAGCTCAGCGGGTAAAGAATCCGCCTGCAATGAAGGAGACACAGATTCGATCCCTGGGTTGGGAAGATCCCCTGGAGGATGAAATGGCAACCCACTCCAGTATTCTTGCCTGGGAAATCCCATGGACAGAGGAGCCTGGCGGGTTACAGTCCCTGGGGTCACAAAGAGTCAGACACGACTGAGCAATCAGCACACATGCATCTCTGGCATCAGAAGGTCTGGCTGGGGCCCGAGATCCTTCATTTCTACCAACAACAAGCTCTCAGATGTGGGTTCCATGGAATAAACACAGTGAGTAGCAAAGATTCAGAAAGCTCTCTCTATCACGTGGCACACTAAAAGAAAGCCTTGAAGTTTTAGGAAGGACACCTCCATGGAAGGGGAATGAATGCCCCAGAGTTGCTCTTTCTGGGGTAAGTTCTCGGGAATTGGATCTCAGGACATGGCGAATACCTTCCCTCATCTTCTCCTTCTGCATCTGTGTTTTCATTGGTGTACTGATGTTAGCTCAGCTTGTATACCCAGCTACTCCATCTGCTGGTTCAGGCCTGACTTGACCTGCTCACCTAGTCCCCAAGGTCCCTGAGCCGGTAAATGAACCTCCAGGGAGGCATTTCTCAAGGTGTGTGTGACCTAGGAACCACCTGCTCGAGATTCTTTGGTCCTTCCAAGTGCAGATTTCTGGGTTCTCCTTTCCAATGGGTGTCACTGCTGAAGCAGAAGGTCTCAGGAATGTGCAGTTATGACAAGCCCAGGTGATTCCATTCTGCACTGAAACTCACCACCACTGCTCTAGAAGTACCCTCTCAACAGCCTCTAAAAGCTGTCTATGGAAGCCCTTCCTCTTCCCCATTGCCACTGAGTGGATCTTCCATCTGGCCTCTGACAGCCTTGGAGTGAAATAAGGCAGGGAGCCAGGGACGGTGGTGAGGAGGAAAACAGGGCCAGGGAATGTTTTCACACAGCTCTGGTAGCTATTTCTTAGACTGGGCTTTGTTTCAGCAACAGGGCAGGAGGAGAGATAGTCTTCCTCTTGGGATGGTTGGAAGCTAGATAAATGAAATTGAATTGATCTTTTGTATCCTGTGTTGAGAGAGGAATCACCATTCCAACCAATACTAAGGATCATACAATTAGTCAAAGAAATTTTTTGCCTTAAAAAAACCTTCCTTTCCTCTGAAATCTGGCTGAGATATTTATGAACTTATTTGTTGTGACTCTGTAACTCTGTAATTCTGAATTCTGAATTCAGTCGGACTGACCCCTAGACACCACTGTCTTTCTTGGGGTTCTCTCTGATTTTCTGTGAATTTATCTCATTTCTGAATCCATAAGTATTAAGGAACTAACCTCTGCACAATGGATATAGTTTCCTGTGAAGGTGAGGTCTGTGTGAATGCTGGATGCACACATTTTGCATCTAGGGTTAAAAGTCCACCCTTCCCTGTCTCCCTGCAGAGGCCTGGCTTCCTCTCCACGCTCACCTGTCTGTTGGGGGTCTGTGACCTGCCTTCACTGGGAGACCGGGACTCACGGCGCTCCGGGGACTCCCAGTCGGCCTGGGTCCCTCGCTCCTCAGAGTTGCAGCGGGAGACGTCAGGAGAGAGAAGATGCTTTCGCTCTTTCGATCGTCCCCGCTCTCTGCCCCCTGAGCGGTGGGTGTCGGACTTGTGGCCTATGAGAGATGAAAAAGCAGTGAATCCTGACTCTGCCTATCCTGGCTGCTGAACAACTCTCATAGCCTGGGACCGAGCCTCTCAAGGACACTGACTTCGGCAGGCATGTCAACAGGTGATCTGAAAGGGAGGCAGAAGAGAAAGGCTGGAAAATTAACCTTTTGTGAAGAGGTAAGTGTGCAAGTTGTCACTGGAAAGACTTACAGATCCAAGGATGCAACTGCTCTCTTCTGCTTCTGTTGGTGCTAGATATAATTAAGGTAGAATCTTTGCCAGCAGTGTGGCCCAGGAATCCTCTATGTCTTAAACATGGGTGTGTAACTTTTCAGGGCGAATAATGGCATTAGGGGAAGGGAATTAAGAAGCTTCTGTGAATGAAATAATGGATACAGTTACTGTACTGTCCTGAGTCTGAAATCAAAGGATTTCACTTCTACTCAGGAAGATCCCCGGGAGGAGGAAGTGGCAACCCACTCCAGTATTCTTGCCTGGGAAATCCTATGGACAGAGGAGTCTGGCAGGTTACAGTCCTCCTTTTCTGCCACTTACCTGCCCTATGATATGGGGCATGTCATTGGTTTTTTCTTTCTTCATTTAGTAAAATGAAGAAACAGCTTGAAGAGCTATTTGGCTCAAGAACAGCTTGAACCAAACTAGTGATTTTCTGTTTTTATCAACATGACCCCTTCCCTTAAAACATAAAACTCAAATACATAAACCGATTCCAGGTAGCATTGTCAGGGTTGAAGTGGAGTTGGTGGGTGAAGCCCAGCGCCTGCCAGGGGGTCTCTCATACATCCCTAAGGCAGAGGAGTGGTTTGCGGAAGGCCCTTGAGAAACCTCCACTTTCATGATTTCTACAGCCTGGTCTGGCAGAAAGAAATCTCATTAGCCTCTGTGATGACTAGGGAGAGTTTTGTTGCTGTGTTTCATGATCTAAGTCAGATAAGGAACCTCTTTTATCTGGATTCTGTTGCCATGATTTTTCAGTTCTTGCCAGGATCAGCCCTTCAAGAGGAGGAGCACCGCAGACAGTGAAGACCTTCTCACCTGAGTCAGAGTTCAGACGGTGGGCTGACAGCCTCAGGGAGGAGTGGTAACTCCGGCGTCGCGACTTGTAGGTGTTTTCGCTGCTTCGCTCCATGGAGAATTCCTCCAGCCACGAGGAATTTGAACGCTTATCGCGAATGGTGGAAAATGAACGTCTCATGGAGCTGGGGTCTGTCACCACCTGGAAACATGAGCCCCCACCCCGCCCAGGAACACAAGATATGGATTAATTACTGAAATAGTCTAAAAGGAAGGAAGACAGAAGACTTAGATGGTTGAAGATTGTCAACTGTCACCTCCCGCGACTACCTCTTGTTCAGACCTTATGCTGGAGGAGGCTGTTCCAGAAAGCATCTTTATGTTAACATGGTCACCGGGTTGTTGCAGGACTCCTCGTCATGCTCAGGGGAGCAGAGAGCTAAGTGTCCTCTGCAAGCTGCCCAGAGCCATCTACCCCAGGGACCCAGCCAGGACCTGCCGTGAACCTTGAGCTGCTTTGAAATGAGTGAGGGCTACTGTCAGAAAATCTCCACGATGCAAGAGGCATGGCTTTGCCCTTTTGTATCTTGCTCTCAGTTGCCCTACAGCACTAGAGCTTAGGAGAGCTGGTAACTGAATAGATACTGCAAGGCTCCTGAGAATGCACTGCTCTCTCCATCAGTCCCACCCCAGCTGCACATTAAACTCGGGCAGTTTGATTTGCCACAGATATTAAAACAGATCCACAAAAATTTCTTGTCTCTGTCAAAACTTTGATGTAAGACAGACAGACAGAAAAAAAGAAGCCAGGAAAACAGACAAAGGAATGAGGTGTGGTCTGTGCTAGTTAGGACAGACAGTCCTGACACAGAGCTGTGTGTGTAAGTAACTGCGTGTGTGCTAGAAGAGCCAGGAACAGAGAAAAGGAAGGAAAAACCCATGGGGAACATCCTGGAGAGTACTTCTTGCCTAACCAGTGGAGTGGTGAGGATGTGGAGCCCATCCAGAGGCCCCCCCACCTTTTGCTGGCTGGCCTGTTGTGGCTAGACTGTCACTGGAAACACAGTGTGGAGGAGCACGCTCCACAGAAGGCCCATGAGTCAGCTCTTAGAGAGGCGTGGGAGCAAGTCAAGGGCTCACCTGAAGATGTCAGATGTGTTTTCATAACCCACCAATTCAATATAGCCCAGGATGCCACTGAACATAGTAGTGGTGGTTGCCTTTTACCTGGGGATCCACAGTCAGGCGTGGCATAGAGGATGCCTTCCCAGAGCCCGCATGCTCCTGGGTGTCCGAAGGAAGGTAGATGCCATGGTTAGAGGGCTGCGCGCTTTTTAATTCACTAACCTCTGGCTCCTAGAAATAAACACACAGCCAAGCTTGTGGGACTTGGTTCCATCCCATAGCTTCTCACTTTCAGTGGATGATTCTGCCTCCTCCATATGAAGAATGGCTTTCAGAAGAGAGACATCCATCTCTAAGATCTCAGTTGTAGGTGTATATAGGTTTGTGTTTCTGAGTGGACATATGTGGTATACCAGATGTCCCAAAACAAAGTTCTAACTAGGATTGAGGGGTAAAGATCACCTTTTCTCTTTAAGGACCATCTTAATTATTACTAAACAATGCATCAGATCTTACCACTTTATGAAATTTACTTTCTGTAAGTTGCTAGTGTTGGGTTTATTCTTTTAATCTGAAGAATTTGTCAATTAAATAGAAAGCAGTGTTTTAAGGAAAGTTACCAATTTCTGAAATCTTAAGACATGCTTTTAAGAGCTTTCTTATGATTAAAACCAAAAAAGGGTGTGGGTAGCCATCTTTCAAGAATGCTCTAGACTGGTACAGTCCAATAGAAATATACTACAAACCACTTATGTAATTTAAAATTTCCTAGTAATTAGATTTTAAAAAGCAAAAATAAATATGAAACAATAGATTTTGTTTAACCCAATATATACAAATATTCTCATGGCAACATATAATCAATATAAAAATAAGGTATTTTACATTTTTTGGCACCAAGTCTTTGACATGGGTATGTATTTTACACTTATGACATATCTCAGTTTGGACTATGTGGGTTCAGGAAAATTGGTGATAAGTGATATAACACTTATCACATTATAAGTGTTCAGTTACCACATGTGGGCAGTAGCTATTGTACTGGACTATGAGAGCATTTGAGAGCTTTAATAAGTTGGATTGGAAACCTCTAAATTCCTGCCCAAATCATTTAATTTTCCTGGTTAAGGAAAGTTAGTTTGACAAATGTACATGCTCTATATAGACAGCTAGTATCGCTGCATAAAGAGTAGAGCTGCTTTAAAAATGTTTATGCTGGCTACCCAACAAAGAGAGCTAGGAATATTTTGGACATCTGGAGAGTATACCAGAAAAAGAGCATTTTATATTTAGGAAATGACACCCTAAAAACATGGGTGTATGAGTAGGGTACTGTTAAAGGTAAGTGTGTCTAACACCCCCCCGCCTTGGCCCCCATGACCATTTGGCTGAGGGGTCCCTGGTATGAATGGGAAGCACTGCCTTCAGGGGACAGGATATGTGCACTTGAGGAGGTTATGGTGTTTGCAGTGTATGCTTTATATAGTACACATGTCTGACCTGAAACAGATGTGCTAATGCTGCAGTCTGTGTGGTAACGATACTGCAGTCTATGGGTGTCAGAGGTGGTGCAAGACATACACAGATCACAGCCATGCCCCAGGACATGGAGCAGGAGTACACAGCGGTGAGTGTGTAGCACGGGCTGACACCTGAACTGGGTTACAGACACCAGGACTGACAATGAGATGAACATAGATCCAGAAAGTCCTGGCACTACAGCTCAGCCCTGGGGAACCTGCAGGAAGGATGACGTAATAAAGCCTCCCTGTGAAAGAAAGAACACAGTATTGAGATTCTTCTTAGTAGACACACCGCCAGGCAAGCCATAAAATGATGAGAGGTCCCTTTAAAGTGTCTGTACCAATTAGGCCAGGGCCTCAGTGCTAATTTCCTCAGAGAGGAAGGCAGGGAATTACTCCAAGGATTTTTACCTACCTTACCAAGAACGCCTTCAGGCTGCCACTCACACAATGAGGAGAGGGGAGGCTCTGGTCTGGTGGTCTCCCCAGTACAGCCATGCATAATTCCAGGTTTCCTCAGTCACAGGAAATGGAATCACTCATGTGCCGGTGCTATTGAAGTATCTATTCTCTTCCGAAGGGTACCCATCCCATCAGACATGCCACCCACAAGCAGGCCATACCCACACTCCATCCACACATCCATTTGGGAAGCTCTGGGGTATGCAGAGGCATACCCTGGGAGGGGTCAGGGGAAAAATGAAGGGGTGAGAAGTGCATCAGAATCTAAGTGACATGGAACTCACTTAAACTGTCTGTATAGACTACTGCAGTGGTCAGGTTTCACCCCGTTTTCTCTCTAGACCAATCAGCACCTGGGCTTTAATTCAAAGCTCCAGAGGGGACTTGACCTCACGGCTTCTGAACTAATAATAGTAAAGTCTGTCATGTCTGGGGATCCTATTTTAGCTTTGTATTAGTAAAATCCAAAATCCCATCTGCCCTCTTATCTCTAAGTTTAAACTCTATTCAATAGAGTTCTTAGACATTTTGCCCATTTCTGCTGATGAAAATCTTTAGGTTCACGAGCATGATCTTAGGGACCTCTTTGAATGCATTTGATCTCATAGAATGGTGACCACAAGGGCCAATTTTCCTGAACCCACATAGAGCAGAGGCATGAGATTCTTCTGTATCTCCCAGCAGACAGCTAGTCACTGATACAGACCACCCCTGAGTTCTCCAGGAGGCAGGTGGCATTCCTAGACCACAGGACTCTGCCTGGTTAGGGCCATTCATTCTTATGTTGACTCATCCTAAGGCTCCCAATCAAAGGCAAGATTTCATTTGTTACTTCTGTTTCTCCATGTGAAGCCCAGGGACACAAACTAAGAGAGCCTGGCCTGAAGCATTATAAGTTCCTGCAGCAGGTAAGGGGCCTCTGGAGTTTTAAAACCCGAAGAGGGAGCATTTGTCAGAGAATATGAGAAACTCAGGCAGGAAAGTGGAGATGGCAGGGAACTCCCAGGGTAATTGGTTGGTTTATCAGGGTTTTTTTTCCTGATGGATCATGGCTATGGAATAGAATGTGAAAAAATGAAAAAAGAGTGGGAGCGATCAGGAAACCAAGGAAGTAATTTTTTAATTCATTCACCAGAGACTGTTGTTCCTGGAACTGTCCATCATCAGCTGGGTCCATACAGGCCAACTGGAATATTTCCTGCGGGGAGAGTGGACTCATCGAAGGGTATGCACTCCGGCCACTCCTGCAAAGCAATGCCATGTTCAGAGGTAATGTGTGCATGAGAGAGAAACAGTCATGACATAACTGCCATTACTAATTCCCACCCAGACAAGACTTTCTTCCCAGCAAGGGCAATACCCATTAGCCTTGGCTAGGTTGTAAGCCTGTCAACTTACAGGTGGCTAGCCCTGGGGTGGGGAACACACTGGAAAAGAGAAACGACTGTTTTCAACCTGCGTTTGGAATGATTCATCATTTTGCTGGCGACTGGCATATCTGTGACAAATGACATCATTTGTCACACTCAGCCATATGGAAGACCAATGCTAGATTGTAAGCCTGCTTCTGCTCAGCTTCTCCATTCGGCAGAAAAATGCCATAGTTTAAACAGTGAACAGTTTGTTTAAATATTAAGCAGTCATGGTCTTTTAAGAAATTCCCTCCACTCTCAGTAAGAGTATGGTTCTATTGTGCCAACATCCATGGCCAAATGAAACAACTGAATGCCATGAATATTTACTGAAGGACTGCTCTGTACCACATACTGTGTCTGTTGGCTTACGATCTGGGTGGAATAATGTCAGAGGTGATGCTGAAGAGGTGACAACATCTGTCGATGGCTATGGAGGAGGATGCTTCAATGGCGATGAGGTAAAGGACAGACACAAAGTTGGCCAGGTGTTTAGGGGCCTCTGAATGAAAAGTTCAGAGACCTGTTGCAGTGTGCCTATGAGTAAACCATCGTTAGGTACCTGCAGACACTGTCAGCCAATGAGATCCACCCAGCTGGTTAGGAAAAAAAAAAAAAGAGGCAGCCAAGAACCTGTCCTGTCCTGAGAACATGCCCACCGCTGCGGTTGCCATTCACTGCTACGGACCCCCTTTGCCCTAACCAAGCACGCAGCTTGAGCTTCCTCATCTCGCGAAGAGGGATGTGGCCAGTGACGCGGCAGCAGCTCTCCGTGGCAGGGAGGTCAGGAGGGAGAGATGAGATGGGAACAGCTGCTGCAGAGCCTGCTGCTCTATGACTCTCGAACCCACTGGAAAATCTGAGGCCTGAGTGAGGACTGCCAATTACTTAAAAGTAATTCAATAGACTGGGAGCACAGGGGAAAATTTGAAGAGCAGGTTTTTCACCCGACCTGTCCCCTTACCACCGGTGAGGGCTTCTGCTGAATTTTCACAACTGCTAGAGAGCCATCTGCTATTGAAACAACTGCTCAAATGTCAATCCTCCTCCTCCTCAGGCCTTAGCTTGAGAAACATAGGAAACAGACGAGCACAGCTCTACAGGAAATGGGCCCTTTCTGTCCTACAGAAAATGAGTAACTGCAGGGTCCCTAATGGGTAGAGAGGACCCTTAAATTCACTGAACAACATTCTAAACTTGACTAATTTGAATGCTGAGTGACCTCTTACTTTGAAAACCTTGTCCAGCTCCTCAGTGTTGTTAGGAAGGTCTAGAGGCCTGAACATCCTCCTCTTGCATGGTTTAGTCGCTCAGTTGAGTAGCCTTGGCAGGCTCCTCGGTCCACGGGATTCTCCAGGCAAGAATACTGGAGTGGGTTGCCATTTCCTTCTCTAGGGGATCTTCCTGACCCAGGAATCGAACCCGGGTCTCCAGGAAGATTCCTTTTTTTTCCTTCTGTTGTGAATGTTTCCTTTTTTTAAAAAAAATCAATTTAATTGGAGGCTAATTACTTCACAATATTGTGGTGGGTTTTGCCATACACTGACATGCATCAGCCACGGGTGCACATGTGTCCTCCATCCCATCCCTCCAGGCCATCCCAGCACACTGACTTTGAGTGCCCTGTTTCATTCATTGAACTTAGACTGGTGATCTGTTTCACATATGGTAATATACATGTTTCAGCGGCAGGCAGACTCTTTACCAACTGAGTTACAAGGAAAGCCCCTTCTCTTGCATAACTTTCCCTTACTCCCTGAAGTCCAATATGCTGGGCTCTCTCAACCACATTTGGTTGAATGTGCCAGACTCCTTTTCTGCCTCAGGACTTTAAGAAAGGCTGTTTCCAGCACACAGTGTGCCTCTCAAACACCCAGTCCCTTGCAAGTCATTTTTTTAAATTTATCCTTCAAAATTTTTCTTAAAAGTCACTTCCTTGAGGAAATCTTATCTGATACACTGGTCAGAGCCCTCGCCCACATGCACTCCAATCATAATGCATTTTTTTCCATCCTAGTACTTACTAGAATTGTGATTAAATCATCAGAAATGATGTTTTTTTTCTTTCTGCTAATTCTGTTTCATGTCTGTTTTCCTACCAGGTGTAAACTCAATGAGAGAGGAGCCCAGTCATGTTCACCACGCTGCCCCCAGAGCAATCACTACTTGAACACTACAGGGCTCGAGAAACATGAGCGCTGCTCCATGAATGTCTCCATTTCAGGAGATGGACCATCATCTACTGAAAGCTCAAACCAGAAACCCAAAGGTCATCTTTGATTCCTTCCCCTCCTTCATGCCATGTAGCCAATCAGTCACCAAATCGGACCTATTCTGTATATGAATTACCTCTCCAGTCTGGCTCTCTCTCTCACCATTTCCTATTAATCCAAGCCACAGTCTTTAATAATTCACACAATTGCAGCCATGTACTAGGTGATGTTCCATCTCTCAAACTGTCTCCCTCTAATCCACGGAGCCCACACCAGACTAAAGAATGACCTTTGGAAAGCTGAAACCTGATTACGTCACTCTGATGACTATGTCTCCTATTACCCTTGGATGAGACTAAACTTCTGTCTCCTAGCCCTGCCAAACCTGCCACTTCCCCTGACCTCTGTGTGCACCATCCATCATGACACTTTTTAGGTTCCTTAAACTTACCCCGACTTTTATTTCATCTCTTGAAGTGCTTGCTTCTGAGTCTTACCCAAATGTTACTTCCTCAGGGAAGCTTCCTCAAATCCTCAAACTACGCGAGCTGCTTCCTTTACACAGCATCACAATAGCCGACCGCCCTCCACCCCGACCCCGACCCCCTGCCACACACACACATTTTAACTGCTACCACTCTTGTAATTTCTATTTCAAGGATTGTGTCTATGGAAACTGTGATCATGTTGACTGAATCCCCAGCGACTAAACCAGTTTTTGGGTTACATTGACTCTCAGTAAATATTGGTCAAATCAATGAATAAATGAATCAATAAACATATGGGAGAGACGCTGGGATGGTCCAATGGTGGGAGTTATAGTTTGCACAGCAAATCGTTGTGGCAAAACAGATCTAGATGAGGGATGCCTTCCTCTATTTCTAAGCCAAAGACCCTTGAAAAACACCATAAACTCTTCCAAGAAGATAGTACTAGCGCTCTAATCATACCTCTTGACCCTTCTGCAAAGACCAAAAAGAAACATGAACTTGTTTTCTGTAGACAGGAGAATCCACACCTGCTACTTCAACACATGATTTTGTAAAAATGACCGACCAACCTGGTCATCTTTCTTCACTTTCAAATGTGGCTTGTGACCTATGAAAACTGCTTTTCAAAAACAGATCTCTGACACCACAGGGAGAAGGAAATTCATGATGTAAGAGGTTCCAAATGGTGTTCTGACAGCGGTCTCATTCCCAAGTCTGGGATTTCACTCCTCTGATAATTACTGAAGATGTGATGATATTTAGTGATTTATTGGTTCCATAGAAGCTAGACTGGAAAAAAAAATCCACTAACCACGTGCACACTAAATCACTTCAGTTGTGTCTGACTCTGCGACCCTGTGGCATGTAGCCTGCCAGGCTCCTCTGTCCAAGGGATTCTCCAGGCAAGAATATTGGAGTGGGTTGCCATGCCCTCCTCCAGGGGATCTTCCCCACCCAGGGATTGAACCCAGGTCTCTTATGTCTCCTACATTGGCAAGTGGATTCTTTTCCATGAGCAACACCAACCACAAAATGCCATTTACGTTGGGAAGATGGACTCATGCCCTTTGAGTACTCACTGCGTGCTTGTGATGGGAGAGAGAGTGTTATAATGAGGTGTGTATATTATAATAGATCTTTATGACTCATGGTCACTCTGGGGCTAAGGCTTACAACTCAGAAGAGCTGGTACACTCCTCAATTAGAGCTTTGTTTCTGCTTTCAACATAGAAAATTAAAAAATGTTTTGCCTGATAAAAGTTCTTCCTGTTCATTTCAGATAATACAGTGTAAAGGGAAGACTGGGCTTGGAAATAATGGACTTAAATTCCAGTTCCGCGTCCTATCAGCCACGTGGCTTTGGACGACTTAATGAATCTCTCTGAGCAACCAGCCTCCTCACTGTAAAGTGGTGATACTAATACAGCCCCTTCTTCCTTTGTCCATTCATTCACAGGGCTCCCTATCTCTCGGACTGGCCACGGCACCAATATCTGCTCAGTCTGCTTTTCTCTTACTCCCCACTGAATAGCCATTTTAAGATGCAACATGTTGGACTTCTCTGATGGCCCAGTGGTTAAGAACCCACCTGACAATGCATGAGTTTGATCCCTGGTCAGGGAAGATTTTACATGTCGTGGGGCAACAAAGCTCACGCTCCCTAGAACCCATGTTCTGCGACAAGCGAAGCCGCCTCAATGAGAAACCAGTGCGCCGCAACTAGAGAAAGTCCGACAATGACAAAGAACACCCAGCTCAACCCAAACTAAGTAAATAAATAAAAATTTAAAAGATATTAAAAGGGCTACCATAGAAAGTTAAAAAAAAAAAAAAGATACAATATGTTGTCTTCTCAATTTCAGAGAGGGGCGCATCCACTTGTCTCAGAGTTAGGATTATTTCTTGGGCACTTCTAGGCAATGAATTTGTGGGTCTGCCTGATGACACAATTGACAATGCAAGCAGGGGAGCTGTGGGCTTTCTGGTTATACTCACAGGCCTGGGACGGGGTCCTGCTGGAGATAAGGCAGGGCTTTGGCATTAGCAATGATCTCCTGAGGCAGAGACGAGGGCTCCATGCGCTGGAACATGGGTGCATTTTTCTGTGTTAAAAGTGGAAAGGAGGAAAAAGGAACTCAAATGACTGTGGGGGAAATACCAGCAACTTGAGTAAAATGGGAATATGACTGATACCCTGTGTGACTACCTGAACCTCTGCCCCACTGGGGTTCTAATCCCCCGATCCTAGGCAGTTCCTGGGCCCTGCAAGGCCTGGCCTCTGCTTCTACGCACTTACCCCCAGGGGCCCACCCACCCACCACACAGTCTGTCCTTGACCTTCACCTGTTCCTCCAGCTGCTGCCTCTGCTTCTTCACCTTGCTCTGTTTGTAGTAGTCCATGATCATCATTGCTGCATAGATTTTGCCCACAGTCAGGTCAGAGGCTGAGGACACCAGTGTGGCATGGAGGGAAACAGGAGAAGATGGGGAGAGAGTAAGGATGCCTGGGAAGCAGGTTTGCCCCTTTCACTACCCAGCCATCCAACATTAATGGAGGGTTTCATCTGTGCCAGGCACCGAGGATATGGAGTAATCAGGTCCCCCAGAGCTATCCTTAAGGGACCTCCATGGCCACCCAGGCAGCGTCCTGTTACTAACGATAAGAAACACATTAGTAAGCACCACCCCCCAACCCCTGGAATGGTCTTGATTTCCATCTCTTAGTAACAGCACCTTTTCCCCAACCACTTGAAGGTTTGCTGAACTGTGTTATGTGGGAGGATAGAGCTGTGCACCCAAGAAGTTTCACCCACAATCACAGTGACCTATCTTAAGAAGCTATTTTCCAGAATGGAGCTTCCTCAGAAAACTGACAACAGAACCACCATATGATCCAACAATCCCACTCCTGAGCATATATCCAGACAAAACTATACTTCAAAAATAAAACATGCACCCCTATGTTCATAACAGCACTATTCACAATAGCCAAGACATGGAAATAACCTAAATGTCCATCCATAGATGAATGGGTAAAGAAGCTGTGGTACATTTACACAATGGAATATTACAGAGCCATAAAAAGAAAGAAAGAATGTCATTTGCAGCAACACGGATACAACTAGAAGTTATCACACTTAAGTCAGAAAAAGAAAGACAAATATCATATGATATCACTTCATATGGATTCTAAAAATGGCATAAGTGAAACTATCTGTAAAAAAGCAGCAGACCCAATGGACACAGTATAGACTTATGGTTGCCAAAGGGGAAGGAAGGATTGGGAGTCTGGGGTTAGTATAGCAGAGAATAGTCTATCAATATACGATAGCTAAATGACAAGGCTAGTATAGCACAGGGATGGAAAAGAATATAAAAAAGAATGTATGTATATTTGAATCAATTTTCTATATAGCAGAAATTAACAATGTAAATCAACTATACTTCAATGAGCAAAAAGAAACTGATTTAAATGACAAAAGGGACTTGAGAAGTGAGGGATTTCTGTTTCCTAAGAATAAAAGAGACCCTTCCCTTATCTCCTTGATTACTCCAGTTCCCCCCAAAGATGTGGTCTTGGCATGCTGGGCCCACAGTGACAAAGATAGCCAGGAGGAGACCCCGCACCTTTGGGCATGGGCACGAGCAGATCCAGCATCTTCTGGGACAGGTGAGGCCAGATGGCCAGGGTCTCCTTCTGGAGCTCTGAGTCCAGCTGCTGCCTGTCTGCACCACCTGGGAGGAGACACATTTATTAACATCGGAAACCAAACAGACACGGAAATAAAGAGGATGGAGGGAGGAGATGGGACAGGGGCTGAGTCAGCATGGCGCCTCATATTCTCGGAGGAAATCTTGGCACTCAGTGACTGTGGATCTTGCAATCCTGGGTCTTTCTGCTGAAGAAGCGAATGCATTCTGGCTCCTGTTTTCAGTGACTCAGGGATATCCCGCCACAGAGAGCCGAGGCCCTGGGGACCAAGATCAGCTTCCTCATTCATTCGCGGAGCCTCCCAGCTGCTCAGTATATCAGAAGGGGAAATGCAGAGCGCCACGAGCCAGCCGCCTCTGCCTCATTATACGTGTATCAGTTCTTCCAGTGACCTAACCCGGGTTTGAGTGAACCAATTTTAAAAAGGACTTGGATCAGGTAAGAGCAGGAAGCTGGAGGCCCTTCTGGAAGTAGCAAATCCTTTCTTTCCTAAATCACTAAATGATCAAGAGGAACAAAGCATTGCCATGATAGCACTGGCCACAGAAGCCTTCCAAGACGTTGCAGACACCATGTAAGAAAAAAAAAGGAACTGAAACTCACTTGTTCATTCAACAAACATTACTAAAATGTCTACTATATGCCAGACATCAAAGATCATATACTCTTAAAGCTCAAAGGAGCCTTAGTGAATATCAATTCATTCATTTCATTAAGAGGAAAGGGTAAAAGTTAAATAATACAGTAACATTTACTGTATCTCAGAGGTGAAAACTACTTGATCTCCAGGTTACTTCATGGTCGGATGAAGTTCAAATATCTCTGTCCTGCATCACTCCGGGTGAGTTGTTCCAGAATCTTCTTCCTTCCTAAGGTTACTGACCTTTGGCGATTTTAATGTCCAGAGCTGTCCGGATCAGAGCCATCAGCGTGGAAGTGAAGTGGACGGTCATGTCCTCGGCCACTGGCATGTTCATCAAGACCAACCTCTGTGTGAAAAAGAGAAAAGAAACAGCAGGAGAAAACATATATCGAAAAAAACCTTGGCGACAAGGGAGGAAAAGCGCAGAGGTCAGATGCAGAGACAAAAAAGAAGGGCAAGGATTCCCCCATCCCCTGTCCCAGTCCTGTTCTTGCCCTGCTTCTCACTGAAGGCTCATTGGCTGCTGTTTTTTTCTTTTTTCTTTTTCTTTTCCCCTAGGGAAAGATGCCAAATTTCAAGGGAAGAGGGACTCATCATTCTGTAGAACTCCTCCAGGGTCCTAAGAATGTCTTTAATCAGGATTCCTAAAAACAATGTCTCAGGGAAAGGAGTCAGCTCAGGGAGGTGGCTCCATTCCCTGCTTTAGGGCTGTTCTACAATCTCACTTGTCCCATGAAGACTCCCAAAAACTCAGGTGAAAAGACAGTGATGGGGGGTAGATTTTACTTTGCTTATCTGACTTGAAAGATGCATCCTGATGCCCCCTTTTTGAGTCTTTAAATTGCCAGCACATGGTTGAACATGCAGAAGTCCAGCTTATCCAGAGGATGAGGTGGAGCAGAATGGAAAAGTGAGAGAGTGCAAACAGGGTCCAGGGGAAGGGCTGGGGAGAGCAGAGAAGAGAGGAGAGAAGGGTGACCGAGGCAGGAGCAGAGTGGGCAGGCCTTGTCCCCCTCACCTGGAGGAAGGGGATCAAACGGAAATGGCCAAATCCACTTTCCAGAGAGTATCTTGCTTTTGGAATGAATTTTTCCTCTGATTCCCACAACCCTTGGTGCCCCCGCCCCAAGCTTCACCCCGGAAATTCAAAGAACTCAGGACCATACAGTCCATCACCTGTTAGATGTGGAATCATGAGCATAAAAGATGTTGGCTCCTAAGCTGCAAAGGAGGAGCCATGTAGTGGGGTGGATGAGGGTCCCTAATAGATGCTCCCTGTTCCAATGAGATGCTCTCTGGAGCTTTAAACTTGGAGGAAGCAGCAGGAGAAGGTCCTCCAGCAGAACCACCAGCCTAGCAGGAAGTTAAGCGTCTCTTCCCAAGGCAGGGTTTCTAACACTCCATTGAAACATCTCGCCTAATGTGACGCCACAAATATGGCATCTTAGAGTGTAAGGCCAGTTTCCGGTTTGTATCTGAGTTCCACCTCTCTCCCACTGCTTTAGGCTTCCAGAGAAGTGGCGTCATTGCCAGGGCGTATTGCTAGGTGAATGAAAGAGCTCCAGAGTTCTGAGTCAGTCTAAACAGCAATGGGGGATTAACAGTAACTATTACTGAATGTGGAGTAGGAAATGGCAACCCACTCCAGTATTCTTGCCTGGAAAATGCCACGGACGAAGGAGCTTGGCGGGCTATAGTTCATGGGGTTGCAAGAGTCAGACATGACTAAATGACTGAGCACACACATTACTGAATGTGGAGGAAAAGTTCAGGCCCCAAGGCTCTGAGCACCCTGATGGCTGGGGACTCCTAATGTACAATGCTGCTCTAAGTGAACTGAGGGGAGTCCATCCATATCTCAGTCATGCCAAGAAGGCAGGCCTAATGCTGAACACAGCCTGTGCCCATCATCACCCTTTCCTTTGATACTTCCAGGAAAAACGGGTACTTGGGCTAATGGCGGAAGGGAGCTGCATCCTTCATCATGTATCAAGGGATGCAGGCTGTGTTCCTCTTTTTTTTTTTTTCTGATCCCTAGAAGGAACCATACCACTATGTCATGGAGGAAGAAATTAGTTAAGAGTTTTCCTCTCTCCTAAAAATTTCTTCTTGAACCATGTTTAGTGGAATTTATGCAGATTTCCTATTTCTTAGTTTACCTGATGGAAGATCTTTTTATAAGCTCTGACTGCTGTCCTTCTTGCCCGAATATGCTATTCTGCAGGTCACCACCCTGCTTCCTCTTAAAGGAAACATGCTACTTACTTCTTTTCTAGTAACCCACTCACAAGAAGTCACACACTTGTAGAAACAGAATAACACATTTAAAGTCTTACAAACCACCTTGGTATCATCCTTCTGTGAACATTCCTGACCCTTGCACCACATCATTTCTTTTCTCCTTGGTTCCCTCCTCCCACAGTTCCCAGCCCAGCTTCCTCCCCCACGTTCTGACCTCCCCACAGTGGGATCCCATTTCCTGCTGGTCGCTAGCCCAGAACAAAGGAAGGGGTGGTCTACCTTATATGCCACCTTGGAGGGACATCTCTTGCCGAGGCCTAGCGGCGGTGACATGAGAGTCAGCATTTCATACATCTCAGTGTAATGGATGCGGCCACTGCTCATGGCGGGGGTGGTGGGTGGGGGTCGGGGGGCAGGGCAGGGAGGGCGGCAGGGAAGAATGCAGACAGGGAGGAGAGGGGGACAGGCATTCCCGAGGGGAGCCAAAACAAAAGAGTACAGAAAACAGGAGAAGAGAAACGAAACAAAATGGACAAACAGGAAAAGAATAGGAAACCTGTTAATCAAGGCAAATCATACACGTCTCCATCCTGGTGCGGATTTATATCACGCCCTACACAGACCCGGGAACGTGGCGGCAACCTTAGGCCCCTCTGCCGTTCGCTGTCCTAGGGACTGCTGTTCCCCTCCGGGAGGAGCGTCACCCCACCTCCCTGTTCACACCAGCCATGCCCCCTACAACACAAGCTGGTCTTCACTTCCCAGGGCTGTGTGCGAGCGGTATAAACCAGATAGACGGTGCTCCAGCCCTGGGGTAAGGGTTTCCGGCCCCCTCTCTCGGCCTGGAAGTCAGGCCCTTCTCCTGCTCTGAACCCGCAGGCGGGGGCATCGTGTATCCCGCCTATGGTGTAAGTGCTGCAGGAGGCGGCGGCTGGCGCTGAAAGTGGTGGGCGGAGGCTGCTGCTCCGTCGGCCCGTTGCTTCCACCTGGCTCTGTGGGGTAAGAGTGCTCTTTGTGCGCCGGCATGCCCTGGGGCGGCGGCATGCTGGGGCCAGAAGAAACAAAACCAGGAGGCGGAGGAGCATCTCGCATGCCATGCTGCCCTCCCGGGCTCTCCCACATGCGGCCGCGCGGGGGTCACCAGGGTGGAGTTTAAAGAGTCTCTGCAGAGGCAGCTGTTCGGCCTGCCCGAGTACACGAATCACTCGCCGCCGTCCCCGGCCAGCTCCTCCCCCACCGCCCAGGCTGGCATCTTTCTGAGCCTAAGTCGTCTTCCAGCTGCTGGACTGCGCTGCGCCCCAGGGAGCAGGCGCATCCCTCCTGGCACAGCAGGAAAGGCATCCTTATCTCGGGGGCGTGGCCTTGGCCCGGGGCGGGGCCTTGACCCGGGGCGTGGCCTTGGCCCGGGGCGGGGCGGAGCCACTGTGTCAGCTGGAGAGGGAGGCCCCCTGTGTGCCCCCTGGACCATGTCCCTGGTCTCACAACAAGCCGTGACTGAGCAGTCACCGCAGACCCCTCAACAATATACGGCAGGACCCTCAGGCAAGAACTCTGCCCTGGAACCTCTGTGCTCTACTGAGACCTCCCCAGACCTTCTCTGAGCTATGAAATTCTCCCATACCCCATGGACTGTATCCTCTTCACCTTCTTTACTTATCCTCACCTCCTGCCCTCATTTTTTTTTTTTTAATTGTTTCTCACCTCTCTGTCCTATAGCTTTCCTGGGGTTGGCCAAATGTTTTGTTCAGGGTTTTCTGTTAGATCTTATGGGAAAAAATCCAAGCGAACTTTTTGGCCAACCGACCCAATATAACTGCTTGGGACCAAACTGTCCAGAATGGGGCCGGGGTAAGTGCGGTTAGAATCACACTTTGCTACCTTCTCTATGGGAGGATGCTACTCATGTGTGAGAAGGAGGCGCTCTATCTCCAAGGGAAAGAAACCAGAACTCCTTGCTGAATTAAAAAGAGATTTCTGCCTTCTGTGGAGGAGGGAGAGGTTCCTCTGGTTAAATCCACAGAATAAGGTGGAGTGAGAGAGACACAGAGGAGAATGTGTATGTGTTCCACATGCACAAATGAGTGTGTGTGTGTGAAGAAGACAGAGGTCAAAGCAGCCTCTGTTATTAAGTCCTCAGCTCTTTTTTATCCACTTCCCTCCTCCTACCCCCGCCAAGTGCCCTCCTTCCTTGTGTAACAGCTGCTGGTTCTGGAAGGGTTTGGACCTCTTTAAACTCAAAGGAAAGCAACATGAAGGTTCCCTCATGTGGCGCAGTGGTGGTGGAGCAAAACGGAGAGGAGGGGGGTTGGAGGCTGCACCCCGCTGCCGGTCACGGTCATGGTCACGGTCACGGCTGGGGACCGGAGGCAAACCTTGCAAGCCACCCTGTAGGGGCAGTTCTCTCCCAGGCCCAGAGGCGGCGAGATCACCCGCACTAATTTGTACATATCCTTATACGGGATCCTGCCGCTGTAAAGGAAGCACAGGTGGGTTAATAGGACACTCAGAGAAGGGAGGAGAGACACGACAGCCTAGCCATGAAAGGGACGGCCGGAGGAGGACGGGTGGCTTCTTTCCTGGGGCCAGGCAAAGCCAGACCAGGAGAGACGGAGGACGGTTAGCATCAGAGAACCAGCACCTTGCAAACGGCATTCTGAACCATCACTCTGTCAACTATAGGGCCTCCGGTTTTCCACGGAAATCAATGCCTGGTGACCATGAGCACCCCACGAGGTGTCTGGCCCGTACCTGGCCAGCTGCGGCAAATGGAGTTTGGCTCCAGCTAGGCCTCTAAGAACCAAGCCCACCAGATGACAAATGCCTCCGGCCGCCATCAAGAGCAAATGCCAGGCTGCTGCGAAGCGGACTGCAGGGCCTTCTGCTTTTCACAGACACTGCTTACAGGCAGCTACTCCGACCCGCTTGTCAAGTGGTGGGAAGTCAGCATCTTTCTCCAGACTGTGAGAGAGAAATTTCCCATTAGGCTAATTAACAAGGTGCACAGTTGGCAGGAGGGAATCTGCGGAGGACGTTGCTTCTCTTTGTGGCAGATTTTCCCCCGAGTTCTGCTTGGGCAAACGCTTCTCAATGTGCTAGAAGTTTGCCGAGGTCTGTGCTCAAAATCAGCCTGCAAGGTAGCCACAGGGCTCTCCCCTCCAATCCTGCTCCTGCCACCCCACCCGCAGACACCCTGGTCAGATCCAGTCGGAATTCCAGGAACACGGGCCTGTCACATCAGCCCCCTTTCACAGAGCCTGCTAGAGACTTCTGGCTTCCTGTGGCAAGAAGAGAATGGACAGTTGATTCATTTTCAGAGGCGAAAGCATCTGCTCTGTGAGGGGTCAGAACCAATCAGCAATGGCCAGAGATTTGCGGGTCTGGACACACCCCGACTTAGATCCAGGTTTCCACCGCAAACCATAAGCACATATCTCCACCTCCAAGCATCCAGTCCTCACCAGCCATGTCAAGAAGACAACTTTGCCCCAGCTCTGCTCTTCCTAATCTTTTCTTGATTTTGCTGTTGATTCTTCCTCTTCTTCCAAATAGCTCAGCAGTACTTCCAAGTCTCTTGACTCTTGAGAGGAGGTTCATGTTACCACATGTTCTTTGGTTCCTTATGGTGGTTGAGGTGTGGGTGAATTGGTTCTGTTGTCTATAGGCTGATGTACTTTGCAACCTGTCTCCTTTTTGAAGACACTGGCCCACTTAACCTTGGTTAGTTTCCCCTCTCATCTCCTAGAGAAGGCCAATGAAACTAACCAGGACAAGTCACACTGGGAATGTCAAAGCAGATGCGAGAGGTTTTCCTTGGCCTTTCACAGCTGGTGAGTCTGAGTCTCATTATTAGTCCTCATGGAACTGCTCTTCCCAGCAGATGGAAGAACTGGGGAGTAGCACAGTTAATGCACAAGGGACTTGGGTCCCCAAATAATGTGAAACCACAGAAAGTTGAGGTTTTTGAGAGCCAAGGGCTCTTACCTGAGTGAGGCTAGATGAGCAAAGAACACTTTTGCTGGCAAATAGTTTCTTCTCTCTCAGTTGAGGGATAGAGGTCCCTTCTTGGTATCCTGATCCCATGGCCATCCAGCTTTACAAACACCAGTTTTTCATACTTTCTACTTCCTTTCCCATATGCTTATTAATGATAACAAAAGTTACATACACAATTTAATATAATCCTTACAAACAGCCTTCACAGAGGTAGGATCATTACCACTATTATACAACAGATATGGGAGCTCAGAGCAGTTGAGTGACTTGTTCAAGGCCACACAGCTGACAAGATGCAGGCCTGGCTCCCTTTGCCTGTAACACACTACCCATGGCATTCTAATCACCCTATCCCACTAGAAGGGAGGCCCAGAAAGTAAACATCATTGCTCAGTTACTGTAAAAATAACGGATTCAGAGAATTCTGTGCTCTAAGTTGTTAATAATTATTGAGGGGAAGAGGAATTCCTATGTGCTCTTCCAACACTTAAAGAAGTGACCCAAGGGCAGCAGCCTCATAGGAGGATAGGTTTGGGGAAGAGTCTCAGATCATGAAATGGTTCCAGGTGGAAGCAACGTGGCCCGCTCCTATGAAGGATGGCATTTCTTATAGTATTTTCAGAGGCGGGCCAGAATGGATAGATTAGTGAGATAAGTTCCTAAAACTAAAATAAGTTGGGACAAAGGTCCCATGGAATGAGTGCTCACAGCACTCTCACTTTGTCCTCCACTGTGAGGACCAAAAGGTTGCCTTTGAACTTGAAGCAGGGATTTGCAAACTTTTTCAGTAAAGGGTCAGATAATAAAGGTTTTTTAAAATTTGAGGGTCATACTGTCTTTATCACAATGTGTGAAGACAGCCATAAACAATAGATAAATGGGCATAGCTATGCTCCAATTATACTTTATTTCCAGATAAAGTGAACCACATTGAGCCTGTGGGTTATAGTTTTCCAGCCTCTGCTTTAAAGTCCAGAAGGCACAATTTCACTTGAGAACTACTGGAAAGTGAAAAAGATCCAGGGAGGTCATCTCTGCAAATTCCTGCCATTTAACTCAGTTCCATGCAATCAACAGAAACCCACATGTGTTTAAACCATCAGTTCAAAGAATAACTTGCTTGGTTCTTTGTATAATTTCAGAGTTATATGAAACTGTACTTTTGAGAGGGATGAGAGAGAGAAAGGACTAAGGTGGCCAGATGTCCAGCTGACCCAGAGAACCCTTGTCAACCCCCCTGTGACTCAGAGGAGTTCATTAACCATTCTGGAAGCTCCTCTGGGGACTGAACTCAAACACTCTGAGTTCCAGACTGTGTATTGAGATTTACAAAGGAAGGAAAATGCCTGTTACAGAAGGAAGGAGCAGGGAAAGGAAAACATAGAAGCTAAGTGGTCCATAGCGTGCTTGATCCCAGAGCCAGTCTGAGGGCCTGGCCTCTTCCTCGGCCCACAGCCAGGAAGACTCTCCTCTCCTTCTGCAACAGGCAAGAATGGGGTGGCTCCCATCCCAACCTCCTCCTTGAGAACCCCAGAGGCCCTTGATACGGGCCCCAGAGGGGGTGACCAAGAAGCCTACGCACCATGCTGCTCTGTCATATTCTGCCCAGACACGGACAAACTCATCCAGGTGGTGAGGCCCCAGGATGGATGAGTCCCGAGTCAGGTACTCAAAGTTGTCCATGATGACAGCCACGAACAGGTTAAGCATCTGGAGGGCGAGGAGGAGAAGGGGAGTTAGGGGAGACCCAGAGCAGAAAAACAAACTGCAAGGCAAGTAAAGAATTCACAAGTTTGTAAGGCTAAAAGTTCCTAACCATAGCCCTGTTGATCCTGCTGAAGGCAACGCGTTTTCACAACTGAACCACACATCTCACTACGTGAGGAGTGCTATGAATCCACTTTGCCATGCCACTTTATATTTGCGAAGTACTCCTCAGTCGCTTTTGTTATCTACTCAATTTCTTTCTTTGTTATTGCAGCAGCAGAGGGAGCAGCAGTAGCAACACATTCTCAAAGGCCAGAGGAAGTCAAGGCCCAACACCAAGCCTCTCTTCCAGTTTCCCTTCCCTACCCGCGCTCACCACAGCTGCCTGTCAGAGACCTGGTGGGATGCCTTACAGCAGATGCTGGGCTTACTGTGCAACAATTTGAAGCTGTTCACGGCTCTCAAGTGCTTCTGAGACCCTGTTCTCCTGCTTACTTGTTCAACAACATTTATTGTGCACCTCCTGTGTTCCAGACAGAGCTCCAGGTGCCAGGGGTGGGAGGTAAGAAAGTTCAGGTCTGAGACATATTTCCATGACTAGCACATTCCTTAAAGCACAGCAGGTGTTCACTAGATGCTGTTACTTGAATATTCTTAAAGACATTTAGTATTCAGCAGAGACTACTGGAAACATACAAATGTTACAGATTTTAAATATATATGTATTTGGCTGCATCTTAGTTGCAACATGCAGGCTCTTTTTGTTGCCATTCCAACTTCTCCCTAGTTATAGCGAGTGGGCTTAGTTGCCCTGAAGCATGCAGGATTTCAGTTCCCCAACCAAGGATCAAACCCACATCCCCTGCACTGGAAGGCAGATTCTGAACCACTGAACCCCAAGGGAAGTTCCTACAGACTTTTTTCAGAGCCGTGAAAGAAACATGCACAACAGGGACAGAAAAGTGTATGGGTTTGAATTTCATATAATTTTCATGTCAGGATAATATCATTCATCTTTTAAGTTTTTTTTCTGAACTACTGAAGAAGGTAAAAAATCATTGCTAGCTCATGGGTCATACAAAAACAGCTGGCAAACTTGATTTAGCCTGGGGTCCACGACTCACTGGGCTCTCATCTAAGTTATGCAGGAGGCAACAGGAACCACTAAAGAGGCTGAACTAGGAGAAAGAGAAGAGCTATGTGCATTCAGACTGCATTGGTAGCAGGGTGGACGGTGGCTGGCAGGCCAGGCAGAGAGTTGTGAGGTGCTCCTGAGCCAGGTCAGTGGCAGGACAGCAGCCTGGATACAGAGATAAAGGAGGTGGACTTGACAGGCCTTGGCCACAGTGAACAGCAGCACCCAACACTACGTCCGGTTTCCCAGGGACACACCCCTTGCCTAGTCCCACTGAATACAGTTTAGTGGGCACTACCATGACCCAGGCCTCAGCTAGCCATTGAATCCTGTCCCCTGGGCTACAGTGCTGGTGATCCAATTAAGGCCAAGAAAGTGGTACTGAATCTTCTGAGCAAGAGAACTTGTTTTTCCTTATTGGCCTTGAATATGTAGGGACTGAGGTCTAGAGCTGCTGCTGCTGTTGTCATCTTGGAACCACGGGCTGGGGGTGTTGGAGAAAAGAGCTCTTGTGGAGAAGCCTGGGGAAGAGATCCATCAACAGAGAAGGAAACCTGGTCCTGGGGATGATGTCATCTGAGCCCTAGAGCAAGCCTGCTTAAGCCTGTCCTGCCCAACTCTTCATTTATATAAGCCGATAAAATCCCTTTCTGTTCACGTCAGGTGGAGCTGGACTTTCTGTCACTTGCAAGAGAAAGAATCTTGCCTGACAAAGATGAGTCGCCTGCAGGGGGGTGAGCAAACGGGAGCAACTGCTGCTGATTCCCAGGTGAAGCGGCTGGGTGGGTGGAAGCGCGCAGCAGACAGGATATGCAGATAGGATCCTGGGGATCAAGAGAAAGTCTGCAGCCAGGGCCTGTTGGGAGTCTCCTCTGCAATACAGAGATGGCTGGTTGCATCCTAATAACCGGTCTCCTCCCTTCCTTCCTTCTCCATTCCACTGCCTAGAATGGAAGTGGATCCCTGGAATCTAGTTGTCTTCTTACCACAAAGCTGAGGGACACTTGGTGGAGGTGAGGAAGCAGAAAGAGTGAAAGAGTCTGGGGTACCAGACACTCTGTGAAGTCACCATAACCAGCCCGCACTGCCTTCCTCCAGGCTTCACTGACATGCCAGAAAAATAAACATCCCTCCTGGTAAAACCACTGTTATTTGAAGCAGCTGAATTTCAAGCAGCTAAATCTAATCCTAACGTGGACTTTTCTTTCTGTCACTGTGACTGGAGCCACAGTGAAATTTATTTAATCACTGCCCAGGTTATAGAAGGTTTTCCATATACAACTGGCTTCCCAGGTGGAGCAGTGGTAAAGAATCCACCTGCCAATGCAGGAAATGGAGGAGACACAGATTCTATCCCTGGGTCAGGAATATCCCCTTGGAGAAAGAAATGGCAACCCACTCCAGTATTCTTGCCTGGGAAATCCCAAGGACAGAGGAGCCTGGTGGGCAACAGTCCATGGGGTTGCAAAGAGTTGAACACGAGTGAGTGACTGAGTACACAGCATCATTATCCCTTGGCATCTGCTGAGAATTAGTTCCAGGACCTTCCCGGATACCAAAATCTGTAAATGCTCAAGTCCCTTATGTAAGATGGTAAAGTACCAGGAATTCCCTTGTGGTCCAGTGGTTAGGACTTGACGCTTTCAGTGTGGGGGCCCAGGTTTGATCCCTGGTCCGGAACTAAGATTCCACAAGCCATGCACAGTGTGGGCCACCCCCCCCCCCACCACCAAAAAAAGGTGTAGTATTTGCATATAACCTATGCACAGCCTTCTGTACACATTCCTAACACAGTGTAAATGCAATGGACATTTGCTGGTATGTGGCAAATTCGACTTTTGGATTTGGGAACTTTCTGGAGTTTTTTGGTTTTTTAAACATTTTCAGTCTGAGGTTGGTTGAACTCGTGGAGGCGGGACCTGCAGATAGGGCCAACTGTATCCACACATTTTCTTTACACTCCTTTCCAGATCCCATTATTAATGTTAGTAAAAACGATCTACTTGTATTATTATTGCTTTATATTTGCATAGTCTTTTATTGCACTGTGTATATATATTCACACCTATCATATGTTTTAACACTTGTTCTAACCTTTTGTGAGGCAGGTTTAATTACCATCAGCCCTTCAAGGACACAAGCACTTCCTATACACATTTGTATTCTTTAGCTCCAAGCACACAGCCGGGTACATCCCAGCGCATCGGTAAATCTTTCCAGAGTGGTTGGTTTGCCTTGAGGAAGCTGTGTGACTTGCCCAAGGTCATGGAGTCAGTGTAGGGCTGAGATTTGCAAGCCTATCATCTCATACTGAATATAGCCTCTTTAAAAATAACATTAATGTGAATTATGCAGTAGCCTCTAACTCAAAATTCTAAAAGTACTTTATAGTCTCTAATTAATTTTCCAGTTATATCTTTGGTTTCTTTTAAAATATTTATTATTAAACACTTAAATGATGGAAGATAAAATGGAGATGTCTGAATGGCCTTCTCTGTGCTCCCCTTCCCCCATGATGGGCACTAATACTCCTGTATGACTCTCACCTTTCAATTCTAGGTGACAGAGGGACTGAATGGCTTCACCCCAGTGCCTAGCTCAATGTGAACCTTATAATGGCCACTCAGTAAAAATGAGCTGAATACAGGAATGAATAAATGAAAACTCTAATTTATATAATCATTCTAAATTTCCTTGCAGTTATTTTCATTATACTTTCCTATTTATAAATAAGATAAAGTTTTTTGTTCTTTTTTCATTAAAAAACCTTGCACATCCACACGTATCAGTTCACTGTAAAGATAACAGTCTTATCACCAAGTACTTTTTCTATTTTACAGAAGCTACAAAAGGGAAGGTGCCTTGGCTAAAGCTAGAAAGCAACATGACCAATGTGGGCTCCCCAAGTGTCCGGCTAGTTCATCCACTGCTACATCAACCTGCCTGACACCCTTACTAGTCTGTCTGTAGGCCACTTCACACCTGATAGTTGGACATGTGCCAAGTCCCTTCTGGGTCACTTGAAAGACGTACAAACGCCTGGACACGAGACAATTCACTTTGGGATGCCCAGCCATGAAGCTGGCCACTTTTAAGTGGCGGAACTTTAGGTTGAGACTATTTTTGTGCAGCTGGTGGCATTAGCAGGGGAGCTGAGCTGAGGGACATCAGGGTGGCCAGAAACATGGCACTAACCTTTACAGTGACCTGGTAGCACCTTGCCTGTTATTCTATCACCACTTATCTGATGGTGCAGGGTAGAGATTTCTGGAAGCTTCTGTGCCAAGTCAAGCTTTCTCCCAAAAAAAGAGTTCAGGAGGCACCTGGGACTTCTCACCATTTTCTAGATGGGTGTGCTTCATGCATTACTCAATATTTACCAATGCCAGAGCAATCGTATCCTTTCACATCTATCAAGTGGGACAAGTGCCATCAAGTGTAGCAACCTAAGAAAGAACCACATCTATTCCATTGCACATTGTCATCATCCTGCTTCGATTAATGCCATCCCCTTAGAGTTTCAAGGTACGTTTTCTCAAAGGGTCCAAAGTTCTCCAAAAGAGAGATTAGAGATTCTCAGTCCCGCTTGTAAGATATAAAACACCAGAGATACGAAGAGAATGATTTACTTTGAGTCACCACCAATTCAACATGACATTTGATGCTGAATTCGCTGAATCCCATCCACTCCCATCACCTCTCCTCACACAGTCCTACCCTAGAAGGAGCAGAGACGTTGCTCAGACAATGAAAGCCACCCACCAGTGTGTCCGACAAGCACCTTGGCCTCCAAGAGCTCTCCTGAGGAGGACCTATTTCTCAACACGGGCTGGAGCTTGTGACTGAACGTACACAGAAGGAAACTCTCGTCTATTGATCAGGCAGGTGGGCTGGACCCCCTCCTGAGCTGATAGCACACTGTTGCTCACCAGGAAGGAGCAGAAGAAGATGAAGGAGACGAAGTACACGTAGGCCAGGTCGGTGCCACAGCGCTCGCTCTCGCTCTGCCCCGACGGCGCAGTGGTGTCGGGCTCACAGCCCTTCTCCCCGAGACACGACAGCATTATCTCCTGCCAGGCCTCACCCGTGGCACTCCTGAACCCAAAGACAACTCGGTTAGTAGTAGCAGGTCTGCATGGCCCAGCCTCTCCTTGCCCATCTTCCCGGTTCCTGCATCCCTTCTTCCCTTCCTAGGCTCCTGTTGAGCCCCATTAGCCTCTGTCTATTCTCTCCATCCTGTGACGGAGAGTGCCAGGGAGGGCTTCTTGGGTTCTGCAACCTCAGGCACTGCTTCTCTGTCTTCTGTTGACAGGGATAGAGAGGGCTGTGGGACTCGAACACTCCATGTAAATCTGGCCATCTATGGTTTCAGCCTTTTAATGGACTCTGTTCTCAACTTCCCCCTCTTTGAGCCCTAGAGGAGGTGCTGAAGTTGCCATTTGCAAACCGATTACTGAGTCAAAGATGTGGAGGAAACTTCCTGAAGTCAGCAGGGCGGTTTTCTGGAGGCCCCATCACCAACCCACCCCCATCTATCCTCACAGAAGCAGAGCAGGCAGGCAGAGCGGAACAGGCAGAAAAGGCAGGTGACTGTCTCCCTCTCTCAGGAGTGCTCCAGCCACGGCAGGGATGGATCCAGGTACCTGAAGAGCAGCATGAGGGACCCAAAGAAACTCCGGAAGTTGTTGTGCCGGTTGATGTGACTCTCCTCATCTAACTTTATGTTTCCAAAGACCTGGATGAGAAAAACAGCAGAAAGCCCTGAGCATCAGTAAGCAGTGAGACCTGCAGGGTCAGCGGCACCATGGTAAAGAACCCATCTGCCAATGCAGGAGACGCAAGAGACGCAGGTTCGATCCCTGGGTCGGGAACATCCTGTGCAGGAAGATATGGCAAATCCACTCCAATATTCTTGCCTGGGAAACCCCATGGACAGAGGAGCCTGGCAGGCTACAGTCCACGGGGTCGCAAAGAGCCCGACCCTACCGAGCACACGCTGGAAGGGGCAGTAGCTTCATCCACATGGCTCCTCCTGACGGCCTAACCCTGAAGCAGACAACTCAGAACCCAGGAAGGCTGGCAGACCCCACGTTCTTGGCCTGATATGTGGCAAGAGTTATATTCTCCAGGGAAGCAAAGAGGAGGAATGCTTGCAAGGACCACAGAAGGCAAGATCTCTGGAAGTCATTCTGCTTGGATGTAGTTCCTCCCACACCTAATTTGGTCTTTTAATTTCTATGATACCTATTCACCATGGCATTCAAGCCGTCTGTCAACAAGATTACCCCATGACAGGTGTGCAGGGAACGCGTTACCCCCCTCTCTTCCTGTCTCAGCTGGTAATGATGAGAACATACGTATTTGCAGAAGATATGATTTATTCTTTATAAAAAAGAAACAGGCAGATGCTGCCCTGAAATCTGCAAGCACTGTAAGTCAGAGAGGGGCATCCCTATCTTCCTCGGATGTGCTCCCATCCAAAGAGTCACACCTCGGAAGTGTGATACATCTATAACCCAGGTTCATGGGATGAAGAAAGTCTGGAAAACTGGATACTTGGAAAAGGAAAAAGAAAACAGGTTTGGGCAGATCTGGCTACAGAGTGAGTTTTCTGATTTGCTGTTGCTCATTGGGCTTAGAATGTGGTTACTGTGCAAATTCATATGGAAATAAGAGGCACACACAAGACCTCTGGCCAGAGAAAATAAGGATGAACTCCTAGACAGTGCTGCCTGGAGCCAAGGTGTATCCCACATCTGTTTAGATGGGAAGTGAAGTAATGTGAAAGTCGCTTCGTCGTGTCTGACTCTTTGCGACTCCAAGGACTATACAGTCCACAGAATTCTCCAGGCCAGAATACTGGAATGGGTAGCCCTTCCCTTCTCCAGGGGATCTTCCCAACCCAGGGATCGAACCCAGGTCTCCCATATTGCAGGCAGATTCTTTACCAGCTGAGCCACAAGGGAAGCCCAAGAATACTGGAGTGTGTAGCCTATGCCTTCTTGAGAGGATCTTCCTGATCCAGGAATCTAACTGGGGTCTCCTGCACTGCAGGCGGGTTCTTTAGCAACTGAGCTAGCTATCAGGAAGCCCTCTCTAGATGGGAAGGGTATCCTTACACATGTACTATCCTCCCCAGTCATGATTCAGATCTCAGAATCTATTCTCACAAGGCGATGTTTGTACAACTGAAGGCTTATCAGTCTATCTAATATGTGCTAAATGGAACACACTTTCCTCTGGAATGTGCAATTGAGGAACAGTCTCTGCTATTTTGCCCAAATAACTCCCACTGACACCTGCTTGGGGAATTTGTTCTCAATGCTGATTTTCAAAACCTAAATACTACTTCTCTCTCAGGGAGAATGGAGGTGGCAAGCTAGGTGGCATTGGGGAAGGAGGGAAGGAGGGAAGAAGGGAGATAAGAAGGCTGAGGGCCCCCAATCAGACGAATAGTAGCACTGAAAAAAATCCCAGCCAAACAATCAAACCTAGTTCTGGACGCCCCAGGAGGAAACTGTCACATATCCTTGCCCATGTTCATGACTCCTTCTGTCTTTCTTTTCATCCTCTTAATTCAAAATCCACGACTTATCCCTGATTCTTACACATACAACTTGGGGTTTTTTCTCCCTATTACTCTCCTGAAGACTTCATTAGTTGTCCTCTCTATGATTTTCTCAAACACCTTACCAATCATGAACTGGCCAGAGGGTACACTGTTATTTTATAAAAGTTATGTGTGTAATAGTCAAGGAGCTATTGTTAAGCCAAAAGTGCATATTTATTACAAAGGTGGCCTTTAAATTTTTTCATCTTTTTTAAAGCTTTTCACTTAGTCCTTGTCATTAACCCAAATCTCCAACATCAAAAGGAAAGGCTGTGAAAGAGAAAGGTTTGCTGAGACCCATCTGAAAACTTAATGCAATTATAGGCTTAACTCTTGTTTTCACTTGGGATTGGGGTTTCCCAGGTGGCACAGTGGTAAAGAATTCACCTACCAATGCAGCAGATACAGGTGACAAGGTTTTGATCCCTGGATTGGAAAGATCCCCTGAAGTAGGAAATGGAAACTCGCCCCTATTCTTGCCTGGACGATTTCATGAATGGAGAAGCCTGGTGGGCTACAGTCCATGGAGTCCCAAAGAGTCAACCATGCCTGAGCAACTGAGCACACACATACAGAATTTAAGAACTAGAAGGGATCCATAAAGCTACCTATCCAACTCCTCTGCTGCACTGGTGATGATGCTAAGTCCAAGAGAGGTTCAGTGATCTGACTAAGTTTGCACAGCTGGTCAGTGGTGGAGCTGAGGTCTAAATGCCACACCTCCTAACTACTAGCAGCCCTAGAGCTCTTTCCCAAACCCAGCAACTTACTCCTTTTCACCATCAGATTTGTCTGCAAAGCTCACTTCTTCCAAGAAGCCCTTGAGAATTCAGAATAACAATACTTCTCAAAGACACATCCTGTTGCTATCTCTGTCTTTTGGATGCTTCTCTACTCTTCTTTTGCTTTTCTGTTGGTATGGACTCCCCTGTTTGTTGTGGCTATACGAGAAACAACCTTTCTAGTAACAAGTTAGGTGTCTGCTTTTTTTTTTTTCCAGGTGTTTTCTTTATTCATGGTGTGCGGTCTCTGTCAAGGGCCATGATGAAGACAGCCAGCTAAAGGTACGTCAAAATGGGGATGCCATTCCTGTCTCGGTAGAATGGGAACAGTGCTTTTAGTCTTTGGAAATAAGTCTATGGACAATAAATTATTACACATTATGGCTACTGTAAATATCACAATGTCACAACTGGAGAACTTTCCACCTGCCACTGAACAGTCAAAGAAATACTTGTGTTTCCTTGTTGGTGGGAGGAGAGTCACTATAGAGAAGATGCAGATATGGGCTATGGAGCAGACAAAGGTGAGATTCAAACTCAGCTCTCCCACCTATATCTAAGATCTGGAGTGTGTTACAAGTTACTTAACCATGCTAGGCAGCAATGGAGACAATGAAACCCACCTCTAAACATTTCACATCATTCCTGAATACATTAGTTATGTACCTTGTGTGTCCTGTATTTATGTGTGTGGGTATAATATATACACTTTAGAAGGGAGAGAGAGAGAGGAAGGGAGAGGCAGGAGGAGGTTAGGAGCATACATTTAGCACAGTGTCTAAAACACTTAGGAATTCAAGTGATAGTAAATGATATTCATCATTATCAGTAGTACCACTAACAGGTATTAGAGATGGTGTTCCTAATTTATTTTGCTTGAAGATGAAAAGGGATAAGAACTATTTTGAAAGTGTTAGTTGCTCAGTCCTGTCCAACTCTTTGCAACCCCATGGACTGGGGGCCTCCAGGCTCCTCTATCCATGGAATCCTCCAGGCAGGAATACCAGAGTGGGTTGCCATTCCCTTCTCCAGGGGATCTTCCCCCTTAAGTGTGGACAAAAAAAAAAAAAAAAGAACCAAAAAACCCTAATTTAATCAAGTTTCATTTGGCTATTCAAGAACATTTAAATTCTAGAATCAAATGCTTCACAGTTAGAAAGGACTTAATAGAAGCCAGCAAGACAAGCTTCAGCTTCAGCTGGGATTCAGCTTGCAACACACCCCTGACATCATCATTAAAGCTCTACTGAAATATCCTCCGTGAAGGAGAACTCATTACTTTTCAACCAAGTCTCACATTTTCTGACACCTGACATTCTATTGTATTTTTGGAGAACAAAACTCTCCAGTAATGGGATTAGAAGATGAACAAAATTAGGAAGTGCAGGCAAGAGAGAGGAGCAAAAAGATGACATTTCAGACAAGCTCTAGAAAGGGATGCCGACACGGTAAGTCTGGGGGATGTGAGCAGTGGCTCCAGGTGGCAGCCACCACTGAGAAGGCAGCTGGCCATCCAAAGGCAGCCAGACTGCCTGACTGCAGGAGATGACCACGTGGCTGAGGTCTTACACCGGGGTGTAGCCTCCATATCTCCAAGTCAGAAAGTCAGCCTCTCGGAGCCCAGCAGAGCCTGTGTACCCAACCAGACAGGTGCTGGGATGTGCGGCAGGGTGTTTATGGTAGGTGTTCACACACCACAAATGACCGCTGCCTTTTGAAAGATCTCTTGGCCCCTTCTGCTCAGTGGGCCTCTGGTTGGTTATCTGCATGAGTACCCAGGATGGGAACCTCATCCACGTCTCAATCTTGAAACTGGAAAGGATGTGCTAATCCAGGAAAACCATCCAGCAAACTGCATGGTCCTTTGAGAGGCATCAGCTGGAATGTGGCCCAGGGATTTCCCATGGATTGGGCACACTGCCAGAGATTCTGAGTTGTTCCCAATCTCAGCTGTTTGGGGTGTAACTCACATACATTTTGTGTCTGTGTCTATAGGAGAGCAACCACCTGATCTTCTTCTAGGTCTGGCTCAAATATGGAAGGCTCCTGAGATATGGACCGTCAGGAGCCTCACCCTCTCGTTAGTTTCAGGGGGCGCCCTCTGGCCAAGAACAACGGCATTATCTTCAGTGGAATCCAACTGCTTCTGAGAAAGCACCAGGATCTGACAACCACAGATGAAGCCCCTGTTATCAGATCACACTGACCACCTGGGCAGCCTGAGCAGGGAACTGCACATGTGAATTCCCAAGGTCATATTGCAACAAGATATTAGAGCGAGCCTCTGGGTAAGAGGCTTCCCTGATGGCTTAGTGGTAAAGAAAGTGCCTGCAATGGAGATCCAAGTTCAATCCCTGGGTCGGGAAGATCCCTTGGAGAAGGAAATGGCAATCTACTCCAATATTCTTGTCTGGAGAATCCCCTGGACAGAGCAGCCTGGAGGGCTACAGTCCATGGGGTCACAAAGAGTCAGACACGACTGAGCTACTAACACTTCAACCTCTGGGTAAGAAGGGGTTCTTTAAAGCACTTTCAGTCCTGCAGGCTCAGGCTGGAAAGTCAGAGACAACATGGGCGACAGCTGTCCCCCATCAGGCTCCCAAGGCACCCACTCACCTGCATCCCAATGATGGCGTAGATGAAGAAAAGCATGGCAATCAGAAGGCAGACATAGGGAAGGGCCTGGAAGGAAGCAGAGACAAGACCATGACTTTAAAGGCAGGCAGCTCTGGGGTCAACAAACTGCACCCCAGGCAGTGTAGGAACTTTTGCCCTCAGACTGACTTAAACACAGGGCAGTAGCTCTCTGTTCCCCTGGGATGTTCTATTTTGGAGTTCCATGCTTTTGCACATGTCCACGTCATCTGATAGGTATGCAAGCTGTTGGCCTCAGAGAGGTTCGTAATTTCCTTCCCCACCAAGAATATTCTCAGACCCAGTAAAATGTGTGGCCGGGTATCTGAGGGAGAGCTGGGAAAAATTCCTGGGTCTGGTCTTCATCCCACTCTGTATGCAAAATATTAATAACCTGGGCAATTATGATGCCAGTTACACAGCAAGCATCCAGCTTTGACTCCCAAATCCCTGTATGACCCTTCCCACTCCTTCACTCAACACGAGGCTCCTAATGAAGCATCTGGAAGCAGAATGAATTGGCTGAGGGGTCTCAGTCACTGGTCAGTTCCTACAAGGCGCCTTCAGGCTCTGATGAACCATCTTTTTCCAATGTTTAAGCCTGCTGACTTTTCAGTCTGTTTTGTGCAAAATTCCAAATAAGTCTTTCAAAGTGTGAGTGATCACAAAACTCTGCCGTGCAGCCCTGTGGCACAAACTTCAGTCCTGTGCAAGCTACCTGCCACTCTGGGATGACAACACTTTAAAGGTGGAGGTGAAGGGGTGAGTGGAGGAAAAGGCAGGCAGGGAGTTGCCCCTGGTGGCTGGGGGAGGATGAAGACACAGAGCAGTTCGGTTTGGGGGAAAGGGTGGGCGCTACAATTCTAGGGGATCCTAGAGCTGACAATGAATGGAAGCCCCTTGTTTTCACCACCCAGGAAGCCTCCCTGGCAGTTCGTGCGACTCCGAGGCTTCACTCTCTCAAGTGTGTACAGCACGACTCCCAGGAGGGCAATTGAAGGCTTCCAGACCGCACGAGCCAGGCAGAGCTTCTCCACGGTGCTAACTAAATGAAGAGTCCTGGGAGGCTCTTACAATTTGAATAAAGAACAAACATGAAAATGAAATTGAGAGTTGGTGGGAGAACCCCTTCTCCCATGGACTGCTGATTCTCAAGGTCGGTGAGCAGTGGCTGCATCCCACAGGGGCACGTGAAGACTCCCTCTGCTGAAAGGAGAGAGCAGGGAGGCAGGTTTCTGGCCTCTTCCCATCACCTTCTATGTTGTGCTTCCTGCCTTTATTCTGCCTTCCCCATTCCATCATCTCTAGTCCCTGGCACCTCTCTCCCATCCTGATCTCTCTCCTTGTCATGGCATACATTCCAACACAAAATAAGGAAAAGAGGGGCTTCCTTGGTGGTCCAGTGGTTCAGACTTCACGCTCCCAGTGCAGGGGCGTGGGTTTGATGTCTGGTCAGGGAACTAAGATCCCACATGTGGAGTGGCACAGCCAAAAAATTTTTTTCAAAAAGGATTGTTAAACACCTGGAGAAAGAAAAGAGACAACACATTCACAGAACAAAGTGTTAACAACATACTTCCAGTCAGAAAATATGCAAACTGGAAGACAGCCGAGTGTCATCGTTAAATTATGAAAGAAAAAAAAAAATAAGGGAGAGAGAGAAGCACTGAGTAGGAGTCAGTGGTGGGAAATGAGGTGATGCTCAGGGTGAGGGAGGGGGAGGCAGAGACGGGGCACTGCTGTCCACACCGTGTGACTCTGCTGTGTGTGTGCAGAGGCAGCCTTTGTTAAACCAACTTCGGGAAAACAACTTCTACACCGTGTCCCAGAGCGGCTCCAAAAAGGAAACACCCATCCATCACAGTGTCACCTGGAGACAGACCCACCTGTCTCCACTCTTCTCTATTCACTGGAATAAGCCAACCATTTGGCCATCAGTTTTTGACATGCTTTTCTTTGCCCTCAATAGTATACACTTTCACAGAGAATTGGTGATCGTGAGAATGACAGGCTGACGCATATTTCTTAAGAGACTGACAACTGGAACTTGTTGGGCAGGCGTCTACAAAGAGGTTTTAAGAGCATCGTGTGTTTCAAATTCTAAATCCAGCTCCACTCAAGACTCAAATGGTTAAATTCTTGCTAAGGGTTTTGATTTCTCCTCCATCATTCAGTTTTGGAGAAACAGTTTTCATCGAGGCGAGGCCTCTGTGGGAATTATCACACCAAACAATTATGATGAAGACAATAAAGATGTCAAGGTTGCTCGTGGGAACCTGAACATCCTTACAACTGGTCTCACATTTCAGATGCACAAGAACTTGATGGAGAAGTAATTCAGTCATGATGGTGTGGGGTGAAGTCCGTTTTAAATAACGAGAAACCATGAATTCACTGACAAGCTCTCTTCAGTTCAGTTTGGAATTGAAATGTACAAATAATTGGACTCCCTGGTGGTCCGGTGGTTAAAAATTCACTTAACAACACAGGGGACATGGGTTCAAGCCCTGGTCCAGGAAGATTCCACATGCCTTGGAGCAACCAAGCCTATGCACCAGAATTACTAAGCCTGAGCTCCAGAGCCTGAGAGCAGCAATTGCTGAAGCCCATGTGTCTAGAGCCTGTGCTTGGCAGCAAGAGAAGCCACTGCAATGAGAAGCCCAAGCATCACAGTGAAAAGTAGCCCCTTCTCTCCACACCTAGAGAAAGCCCACACACAGCAATGAGGACCCAGCACAGTCAAACATCAAATAATACAATTAAAATGTACAAATAATTAAAGTAAAGAAGGCAATTATTGAATTCATGATTTTTCATCTTTGAATCAATTTCATCAGATTTTAAAAATGCATTTATTGAAAAACCCTATTTTATGAAGAAAACAGTAAGTTTTTGAATAGCATAAATGCTCCCCAAACTTCAAAAACAAATAATATTTGCTACAGCATGCAAATATTTAAATATGGAAAATTTCTTTTACTGAAAGTCTCTGCCATTTACATGGGTCTCAGGTTTCAAGTTTTAACTTGTTTATTACACATACACCTCTGTACAACCTGATGAGGTCATTCAAAAGATGCTCACCATATTAACCTTGCCCAGATGTCTTATTCATTTGCAGGACGCAGAGGTGGCCATTAGCATGCGATATATTCAGTGGTTCAGGAATTACATACTAATGATGACATGTGTGGGAATGGTATGAATCATCTTGTTATAAAACACAACTCAAGGAGTCCTCTGAAAAACTGCTGGGTGAAATAAAGCCATGGACGAAACTCTGAAAATGCAGAGGATGTGTGACTATAGGTGGCTGGCTCTGTCCATGGATAGGATTGCTCTGGGCATTCCGGAATACTTGGGAGGGAACACACAAGCCCCCTGCCTCAGGGAACAGAGACAATAACTGAGTTTCAAAGTTGGGATGCTTTCTAGAATGAAATCCTAACTAATCAGTCATAAGCTAGCCACCTCCTGGCCGAGTTGTATGGTAGCTGAGGACTGCTGTGTTTATCTGATGCTTCTGACAAATAGCCATTCCCAGAGGCAAGGGGACCTGAGGAATAATGCTGTGTTGCCTGGTGTTCTGTCTGAGGTGACAGGGGCCCCTCAACCCTCAGAGAGGAGGAGCTGGTAAGGCCTTTTACCTTAAAGGACTGCACGAAGGTCCACAGTAAAATGCGGATGGTGTAGCCCTGACGCAGCAGCTTGATGAGGCGGGCCGCTCGGAAGAGCTTCAGAAAGCTCATGTTGAAGCCACTGGTGTTCACCAGCTGGTGGACCAGAAGGAAACATATCATTAGTGACATTCGGGTCATTTAGAAAAGTTAAGCACTGGCATTTGTGCATTTATCCCTCATTCAGATCATAAAATAGGACACGAATGGTGTCTTTCATTTTTAACCCCGTCTCCAGCTGGCAGGCCAGAGAGGACCATCTCTCTGAGCCTCCCCAGGCCCACCCTCTATTCCCAGGCAGGAAGGTACAGAAGTTCCCCAGATGGGTGCCCTGAACACAGTTGGCAAAACTGGCCTCCCTAGTCTCCTCTGAGTGGTCCTAACTCTGCACGTGAGTGTCAGAGAGCAGACCTCATAAATCCCTCTAGAACATGATGGTTTTGTGATGAGCTCTCCAAATTTTGTTTGGGATGAACCATCTCAGGGAAACACTTAAGGTCTAACAACTTTGAGGGCAAAGATACTGTGCCTAGATTCTTGGTATCTCCTGAAGAATCTAGCAGAACACTGTGACATGGCCTCTCCTGGGCCCTCTATCCCACTCACCTATTTGAGTGGTGCAAATGGGACCAAACCTTCCATGAGATCCAGTGTCATCCAATGTTCCCATTTTCTGGGGAAAGCTCAGGACTGAGAAAGTGAATAGGGGGCTGCACATTGGGTTTGAGGAGTTAAAAATGGACTGAAGGTGCCGAGGATTGCTTTAATGCTACTCCAGGACTGAGCTTAAAGAGAAAGATCGAAGAGCTATTTACCTTGCTGTCCGTCAGAATAATTTCTGTGATACTGCCAATCACGGTGATGAAGTCAAAGATATTCCAGGTGTCTCGGAAATAGTTCTGCCAAGTGAATTCAGCCATAAGCATTGGGGAGGGGGGAGAAAAGAAAACAAGGGGGGAAAATGAAGGAAAAAATATCTTTCATGATAGTACTCTTTCACTTGAAATTAAAACTTTTCAATTCCAAGACAAGTTCATTTTAACTTTGGCTTTGGTTTCCTATTTCTAACCAAAAATGTGGTTTCTCTTTCACTAATTTGAGAATTTCTCATTTGGGAAGTAGTTTCATCACTATTTAAAGACTTTGTTTTTGAAGCTGTCACTAAAAAGCTATATAAAGAACACGTAAGATTTTTTAATGTAATACTACATAAAAATATGTAAGAAAGTGATTTGTAGCCTAGAACATGTTGACCTCCAAGAAAAGAAAGATCATCATTGTCACCTACAAGACAATAAAATGATTTACAGTATTAGTCTAAGGTTTTCTATAACTTTTAAATTATTTAAACAGTATCATGGGACCCTATAAATACACCATTCTGACTTTCAACTAACAATAAAAGTCACAGAGATGTCCTAAGTGCCTAAAGATCAAAGATGTGCCAAAAATCTCTTCCTAACCTCATTGAACCTTTTCAAATCAACTTCTGACTGGCAACAGGATGAACGAATTCATCTTTCCCACCTTTCTCGGCTCTGTTACACCTTTTGAGGAGGTGTGACTAAATAAAATATAACGAAGCAGTAATGAGATGAGAAGGTTAAAGGAGACGAAGGAGTAAAGGACCTGGAAAATTCACCAACCAGAAAACGTTCAGCTCTGGAACATTAGAGAAAAGTGGGCTCTGCTCTTATCTCCGGGGCTCAGGTGAACAGAGACCTTGGACTATATTCCTTAAAAGAAACACAATACCTGGGTCTCCAAAACATTACCCACTTGCCCGTGGGTGGCAGCTTCTGTAAGTGACCCTTGGAGCACTGCACAACTATACCCTCTCCCACCCCCATGGCTGGCATTCAAGAATCCTTACTATACATGCCAGATTCTGTGCCAGTCCCTTCCTCAGCATTCTTTCAGTTCATTTATTCCTCCCATGGATGCTCTAAATAGGTAGTGATAAATACTTCAGGAATTACTGAGTGGTAGGGGAAGCATGAAGAGTGGGGAGGAAAATGTGATAGACAGAAATGGTGTGGGGAGAGAGAAGGTACATTTATGAGTACCTACTCAGGACCAGACGTCTTAGGTATATTCCCTGATTGGACACACACACAGTATCTATGGCTGTACATGGCAGTTCTTGTTATCCTCCTTTAATGCAGGAGAAAACTGAGGCTTGGAAAGGTTTGTCCGATTCAAAAGTCACAGGCATCTGCCAGGCATGTAGATAAACCAGACATCCAGCCTCACAAACTCACTGCTGTGAAGCGTGCCGACTCCTTCAGGACTGGGGCCAAGTTGAGTCTCTGAGTTCCTCACATCTCAGGGCTCTCCTGTTCCCAACCTGGGATGAGCTTCCTAATTCTTAAATGTGAGTGAGCAATAGTCGCTCAGTCATGTCCGATTCTTTGCAACCCCAAGGACTGCCAGGCTCCTCTGGCCATGGAACTCTCCAGGTAAGAATACTGGAGTGGGCTGCCATTTCCTTCTCCAGGGGATCTTCCTGACCCAGGGATTGAACATGGGTCTCCTGTGTTACATTCTTAGATAATCCCCATTTATGAGCTAGAATACAAATCTAGGTCTCAGGGGACAGAAGCCCTGGATTCCAGTAGAGGAGGCTTTACCATACAGCATGGTAAAGCCCAGAGGAGTAGAGTATAGACTAGGAGATTATGGAGGACAAAGTGTGGGCTTCCAAAGCCAGACAGACCGGCTGAACACAGGCTCTGCCTTTTAGTAAACTTACGCGAAGTACTGAATCTTGTTGAGCCCCAGCTCATCCATATAAGAAGAAAATCATAATGCCCAATCTAATAGAGTTCTTATGAAGGTAAAATGAATAATATGTAAAGCTTTTTTCCCTGCTGGCTCAGATAGTAAGGAGTCTGCTTGCAATGTGGGAGCCCTGAGTTCAATCCCTGGGTCGGGAAGATCCCCTGGAGAAGGGAATGGCTATCTACTATAGTATGCTTGCTTGAAGAATCCCATGGACAGGAGCCTGGAGGGCTACAGTCCATGGGGTCACAAACAGTCGAACATGACTGAGCGACCGACACTTTCACTTTTCTTTTTCCAGACAACCAATGTATTTTAATTCTCTCCCTTTATTTCTTCTTCTTCCTTCTTTATTCCCATTCCACTATCCAATCCTACTGCCTTTTGGTCTGTAACCTTCGAAAAGCAACATAATTTTTCTGAACTTCAATTTCCTCATTTAAAATAACAAGGCTAGTTTCTGCCATGCCTATTTCACAGTCATTGCAAAGAACTGACAAAACAGTATATATTAGGGAATTCTGAAAACCTACAGTACCATATCAACGAAAGCTTATTTGGGGCTAGTGGTGCCTTTTATACTGTTCAGAATGCTTCTAGACCTTGAATGAAAATATGAGGGTGAGGGTGGGAAGGAGGCAGGCTTTGGGGCTGAATCACCTAGTTAAGCTTGTAAGTAGGTATTCAGTATTCCCTATAATTTGACACATAATTGGGGGCTTAAGCACAGACAATATCAATCCAACATGCAAGTAATCAAGATGCGGAGGAAATCTTGTCCTGTTGTTGTATAAGCTTCCCCCGCCCCTTGCTCCCCCTGCCCAGGGCTAGACTGTATTATAAAGGCACCTTTGTGGCTGGCAGTTTACTTTTTGATTTCTCTAAGACTCAAAAGGGAGTCCAACAACCAACAATACAGCCGCCTGCCATGGGTTCCCTTCAACTCTCCTCCCTACACCATCAAACCAATGACTTTGCAAAGAACCATTAGGAAGCCAGAAGCAACCCCCACCATCAACACTGACAACCGCCAAGCCGAGGTCAGAGTCCCTGCGCAAGCTGCCAGTGGTCAAACCCACATTCAGATAATAAGCTAAGTTTCTCTTCTTGCAGGGGACACCATAGACACATATAATTTTAAATGGTAGCTCATACGCAAAATAAGTGTGAAACAGCTTTCAGGTGGGTTTATCTGCATCCCACTGATCTTACTGTAAACACTGAGCCAAGGGTGGGGGGGCGGGTGGCAGAGAGAACTCTCTTGTTTATAGGACACTGAAGCAAAGGGCTAGGTTTGCTTAACACGCTTGATGGCAGATGTAACATCTGCCAAAACTATAATTAGCAGTTGAAAAAAAGTAAAGGGAAGACTCCTGCCAGAAAAACTCATCCCAATGCTCCCCAAATTCCCGAACGCCCACCTCTCTCTCTCTCTCACATACAGACATTTTAAAGGTCACTAGTCTTTGTAAGCTTTAGTACGAAACATTTATTTTTGTTGGCAAAAGTTATTCTTCACGTAACTAAAGGGAGGAGGACAATTAGATATTAATAAAATCTATAATTTTCTATGTTGGAAGCTAAGAGGGCCAGATATCTTCCCATTGGAGTTAAAAGAGTTTAAACCTTCCATCAGTAAATAAGTACTCGGGTTTACTAGTCCAATCCTTGCTTGGCTCCTCAACAGGTAAACCTTGCTAAGTTCCAGTAAGACCTAATTGATCGTGGCCCCTTGACCACTGATGGAATTTGAGAGGAACAGAGCAGAGGTCTATCTGAGGGCTCTGGTTCCTTTTGCCTTTTCTCCTAACACCCTCACACAGCATCTTGTCTCTATGGCTGTTTATTGAGCAGTCCAAACAAACTCACGGTTAGGTGGATGGGTGTGTGAACCATTTCTGGAATAGCAGTGACCACCCCTCCCTTCCAACAGAGGCTGGGAATGAACCCAACGAGAAGGGAAGACAAGCATGAGGGCAGGATCAATCCCATGACATACCAAGAAGCCAAACGCAATGATCTTCAGGACACATTCCAGGGAGAACACCATGGTGAAGGCGATGTTTAGATACTTCAGGGCCAGCTCGTAGGTGCAGGGAGCGGAGTAGTACTGCCAGGAAGAGAAAGCAGGAAAGGTGAGAGGCATATCCAGGTCACGGAGGTTGGCCATCTGGCATCCCTGCCCTAGGGGGACATTCTGGTGCATGATGTAGAAGGAAAGATGGTCATCTAGGGCTAGAGAGGAGAAGTACACATCCTATGTAGCAAAACAAAACAGAGAGGAACACAAATCTTATTAGCAAAATGGCCAGTCTTCCTAAAACTGAAGGAGAGAAGGGCAGAAACATTTGCTAGAGTTAATTACTTTACCATTTAGTATTAAACAACATCAAACCTCTTCTGACTCTCAGAACTCCACAATCACCCACATCTGACACTGCCACCCTCATCTGCATCTGACTGCCATCACCAACCTTTGCTTTCAGAGTTCCATGACTGCTGCTATGTATTTCACTGCCTTTTACCCCAAGGGCCTAGAGGCTGGGCTGCTGACGGAGACAAGATCAAAGAGAGATTCCACGACGGAAAAGTAGGTAAGGAGGCAACAGACTGGTAAGTCGGTTTTTTTCTTTTATCTTTATTTTTTTGGCCATGGCACATAGTGGGTGGCGCCCCAGTTCCCCGAGCAGGGATTGAAGCTGTGCCCCCTGCGACAGAAGTGAGGAGTCCGAACCACTGGACTGCCAGAGAATTCCCAATCTTGAATTTTTTTTTTAAGTTTTTTATTGTGGCAAAAGTCACATCATACAAAGCACATTATTTTAGCCGTATTTAACTGTACAGTTCAGTGGTACTAAGCACATTCATGCTGTTGTACAAATCTCACCATTACCCAGCTTCCAAATTTTTCATCTTCCTAAACGGAAACTCTGTTCCCATTAATAACCAAGTCCCCATTCGTCCTCCCTACCTCCCCCTCACCCCCCAGAGGGTTTTCTCAGTGTCTTGGGCACACACACAAGTGCCCTGTGAGGGGGCAGTCGCCGAGGCTCAGCTCGCCCCAGCGCCTCCCAGCCACCACCCCCTCACCTTCATCATCAGCACGACGGTGTTCAGGGCGATCATGGCCATGATGGTGTACTCAAAGGATGGCGACACCACGAAGTGCCAGACGCGGTACTGGAAGGTGTGCCTGTTCTGGGGCATGTAGCGGGTGAGCGGTTTGGCGCTGATGGCGAAGTCGATGCACGCTCTCTGCAGGAGGGTCACACTGGTTAGCCAGGCTCAGATCCCCCAAACCTCGCACCCCGGGGGGCTCTCTGTTAGACACTTAGGAGAAGAGGACAGTGTAGGAAAAGAGGCTAGGACTGGACAAGCAGAGGTGAAAGTACAAAAGAAATTATTTGGACAAAGCTACAGGTGGGATGTCACCTTAAATGAAAACACAGAACCAGAAGGGTCTGTCCCATACAGGAAGGACTTAATGGTTATCATCGATTATGGTGGTCTCTTGCACAGCACATGGCTGAGATGACCGGGCAGGAAGCCGTTCCTGGTGCCTGCAGTCAGAAGTAAAAATCTATCTTTCTGTGCATTCCCAAAGCACTTTCTTTGCTTTTGTCTTATAGATTCTTAACGATTTCTAGTGCAGTTCCAGGGTAAAAACAATGAACTCGACAATGTGCCAGAACCACACTTGTTACTACAAAAGCAGTAATAAGTAAGACTTGTTCCCTACCCTTTCAGCAAATACACAGCATCGAGGGGCACTGCCAGGGAAGCGGACGTCTTAGTGGTATAATGCTGGCACACGTCTTTCACCCCCAATCTCTAGACTACGTGCTGCATAAAAGTAAGGACTGCCTCTTACACAGATCCCTTCCAGGTCGCTGTGCCTCATGCAAGTGAAAGTGTTAGTCATGTCTCTTTGCAACCCCACAGACTACAGCCTGCCAGGCTCCTCTGTCCGTGGGATTCTCCAGGCAAGAATACTGGAGTGGGTTGCCATGCCCTCCTCCAGGGGATCTTCCCAACCCAGGGACTGAACTCGGGTCTCCCCCATTGCAGGCAGATTCTTTACCATCTGAGCCACCAGGGAAGCCCATTTCTATGCTCTATTCTTGGGCTTTAAACACAGCAGATGCTCCAAAGACGTTTATTTGATGACCAACTAAAACATTTCCCCCCAATTCTCTAATTCATAAGACAGTGGAGAACATTCTGTCTTCCTCCTAACACTGCTGGTCTGACAGTCCTTTCTGGATCCCCCGCTGCCCCACGCTCCAGACCCCTTGGCTTCACCTCGTTCTTCTCCAGGCTGCACTCCTCCATCATCTTGTCCCCTTGCTCCTGGAAGGTGATGATGATCAGAGCCACAAAGATGTTGACAAAGAAGAAAGGGAAGACCACAAAGTAGACCACGTAAAAGATGGACATTTCCATCCGGTTGCTGCGGCTCGGGCCTCGGTCTTCCTCTGTTACATCGACCGAGTGCTGCAAGACTCTGGGGACAGAAAGAGGAGGCAGGCATGGTGGAGGTGGTCTTGGCAGCTGCTCTGACTCCAGGCTTCATTAGCTGATGTACCCCCCTATTATATATATACTCTTAAAGAATTTTTTTTTTTTAGATGTGGACCATTTTTAAAGTCTTCATTGAATTCGTTACAATACTGCTTCTCTTTTATGTTTTGGTTTTTTGGCCACACCACTTGTGGGTTCTTAATTCCCCAACCAGGGACTGAACCCACTCACACTGCATTGCAAGGAAAAGTCTTAACCACTGTATCATGAGGGAAGCCCCCTGCATTTTCTTATTTGACTCTTTAAACTTCAAGGATCCTCCATGAATTTGGGCTCCACAACCAAGCTGGTGGAGATCTGGTGACTCCCAAGCCACTGCTATCTCTAGCCCCTGTGCCACCACGGATCCAACTCCTAAGCACCAGAGTGACCTTATGTTATAGGTGAGGTTGTTATAAAATACTAGGAGACTCCTGAATTCCCCTTTGGTATTTTGCTGCCAAAAGAGTACACTGCCACCAGAAAGTGGTGTCTTGGAATTGCCAAGTCTCTGAAAAAAATCAGCCTGCAGCTATGTGCTAAGTCACTTCGGTCATATTCGACTGACTCTTTGCGACCCTATGACTGCAGCTTGCCAGGCTCCTTTGTCCATGGGATTCTCCAGGCAAGAATACTGGAGTGGGTTGCCATTTCCTTCTCCAGAGGATCTTCCCAACCCAGGGATCAAACCAGTGTCTCTGATGTCTCCGGTATTGGCAGGTGGGTTCTTTACCACTAGCGCCATGAGCAGCATAAAAAAAACTGCATTCTGTTACTTTTGCCATAAAAGATATGATCACAGAAAGTGTCCCTGGGTTCTTCCAGCTCATCCTTAACCCTCTCAACCGTCTCTCATGTCCAGGGTCAACCTGGATGATAAATGTGTCTAAAACAGTCCTCGGGGACTCTCCTAAGGTATGGAGAGCTGTTCAAAGTTCATTTGTTCTGTAAGAGTCAGATGGCTCCACTCAACTCCTTGATAATCAGCTAAAACATGAAGTTCACCAGATATTTCCCTGACTGCATCAGATCCAGCTTGATTCCTATATGAAGGATTTTCATTCTTCCTCTCTCCTGCCTGTCTCACCTACTCATGACCATTTACCTTTCTTGGTACAATCCCAAAGGGTTAGCCTTGTTCATCTTAAATCGACTTCTCAAGGCAAACACATGGTCCCAGCCTAGCTTACAGACAAGCACGCCAAGTCAATCCCATCACTCACTGAGGCCATCCTTCCCCTGTGGAGACGGTGAAGAGGGTCAGCAGAGCCCAGATGATGTTGTCATAATGGAATTCATGGCGCTTCCACTCTCGGCCTTTCACCTCCATCTTGTTTTTTTCATGATCTACATAGTTGCCTCTAAAACCAGAGCAGAAATGAACCAGAACCTTGTCACTACAGCTCACAGAAGAGCAAAGAAATTCTAGACACTACAATAACATACCCTAGTAATCACTGAATTATTGGCATTCAAATGCAAGGAGGGAAGAATTTTATTAGGACAGCATATTATCATGAAACAAAAATGAGATTTCGTGTCCAACAGCAGACATGGAAGATTAAATCTTAATCCTTTCACTAGTTGCTGGGTGAAAGTGAAAGTTGCTCAGTCATGTCTGACTCTTTGCGACCCCATTGACTGTATGGAATTCTCCAGGCCAGAACACTGGAGTGGGTGGCCTTTCCCTTCTCCAGGGGATCTTCCCAACCCAGGGATTGAACCCAGGTCTCCTGCATTGCAGGTGGATTCTTTACCAGTTAAGTCACAAGGGAAGCCCAGTTGCTGGGTAACCTCGAGCAACTTAAACTTTCTGTGCTTCAACTTTCACATCTATAATGTGCAAAGAAGACCTATCTCAGAAGGTCATGAGAAAGATTTAAAATTTAAACCTGATGTGAAATGTCCATGCCTGACACAAAAGACGTACTCAGTCAAAATGTAGCAGCTTCATAATTTGACTTTTTCCCCCCAAAGTGGAATGGATTTAAGTAAGAGAGAAAGAAATGACCTATCTATAAAGACAGGAGTGGACCTTATCAAAACACATTTCAGCAGAAGGTGAGTGGTACGTGCTGGTGGCACTTACATGCACTCCTTCTCTGTGTCCTTGGAACTGTCCGTGCAGTAGAAGAACTTGCCCTTGAAAAGCTGAACTGCGATGACAGCAAAGATGAACATGAAGAGCTTATAGACAATGAGTATGTTGAAGACGTTTTTCAAGGAGGTGACCACACAGTCGAAGACAGCCTGAGAACAGAAAAAAAGAGCCCTGGTGTGTGTCACTGGAATGGCCTGTGGATCTGCCTACAGCTGAATGGGACCCAGCAACTGGTGCTCGGGGAAGGTGCCCCGGAAGATAGCACCCTACTAAGAAGCGACACTCATAGGATTCAGACCTGGCCTCTAAACTGGTCATGGCTACAGGAACCTACCACTTGGGAGGGGAACACATGCTCTGAATCTGAAAGGAAACCCGAAGCAGAAGAGACCAGATGGTAGCAGGCAGTGGAGGGAGTCCTCTGTGGAATTCCATTACATGCACTTCACTTAGTGTGAGACAGAAATGTATTGCAGAAAAGGGATCCTCGAAATCATTTAGCCCATTTTAGGCATTCAATAGGCTAAATGATTTCAAGGATTCCTTTTCTGAAATACATTAAATAGCTTATCTATAAATCTCATTTATTTGGGGCACATTCTTTGATTTGATTTGTATATTGAATATGTATCATTTTCTCTTTGCCATTCTAAATGGAGTGGGGAGTGATAATAAACTATCATCTGTGTTCATTTTAATGATGTTCTGTAATAAGTTCATACATTTACCCCCAACTGCATTCCACACTTCACATAAAGTTAAAAGCCAGCTAGTTAAAAGCCAGCTGTGCTGGGGATAAAGATTCAACAGGTCATGTGGGAAGGGGTGAGAGCTGCTCTCTTAGAGACAGGAGGACTGAAGGACAGAACCAGAAACTTGCACTTCAGTTCAAGGTACTGAATCTCCCTCTGGAGAATCCCTTCTAGGCCCTACACCATGAAGAGCTACATGGGAATTCAACGTATTTCAAACCATTTTGGGGTTGTTTTCTAGGTTTGTAGGTTTGGCGCACTGGCGAGTCTAGCCCCACAGAGGCGCTGCATTTGAGCAGCTGCCTCTTCACAGTGCTGGGCGAACACTGCTGGTTTAATTAGTTCAGCACTGCAGGGAATGTGAGCGACATGCAGCCTCATGGAATTATCAGATCCACCTACATTTCCCTCAGGTTACGGAACTGCAGAGCGAGGAGCCAGCCCTTCCTAATTAATTGGAATTAGCCAAGGTTGGGGGCGCCTTCTCCAGCCTGGTGAGTAATATCACCCGCCCGTCTGAGCTCTTCCCTGGACCCCAGCATAGCTCAGAGGAGATGAGACCAGTGGACCTGGGCTGTGCCTAACGACAGTGGTTGTTGGGCCCCAGGGCTCCTGGCCATATTTTGCTGGGGGTGCGGCAGAAAGGAATGAATGTTCACGGGCACTGAGCCAGGCCAGGCCCTGTGCTGGGCCCATCGCCATGGGAGATGCCTCATCCAGGAGGGGAGGCCGGGCACTTGAGGAGGAGAGCGGGCAGGGAGGACGCCTCCTGGTGGGCATGAGCACCTCTCCTCAGGAACCCACTCAAGTGGCCAGGGCCCTGGGCTCTGAGAGGAGCCATGTCTCAGCCAGTTAGGGGTCTTTCAAAAGAGACCCTCCTGTGATCCTAAGCCTCCAATCAACCTGGTTGGCTTACCATCCCCCTGCAGAGCCAGAGCGCTGAAAGGGAAGCAGCTGGGGTGGTGGTGGTGGGGGGGATTGGTGGGGAATATTAGAGGTGATGTAAACTCAACAGGACAGAGGAATGGGGAGCATGGGGGTCCCCAGTTCCCTCCCAGTGCTGACTGGCTCTCATTCACAGGAATTCAGGGAGGAAGAACTTTTATCCCATGGGGCTTTAGCTTCCGTAACAGCAACAGATGTGTGTGGGAGAGATGGGTTCCACATGCCAGCAACATGAGGGCAGGAAAGCCTCAGGGAAGGAGCTCAGGACAGGCCAGCAGGTCAGCGGGCAGGGCGACCCAGACTGAGACCTATGCAGACACAGGTCTTGGCAATAGGGAGATCTTAGCTGTGGAAGCTCACTTCCCCACTTCTTCTCTGCTGGTGCCGAAAATGACTGTCCTTGGGCAAGTTATTGACCTACTCATGCCTCAAAAATATGAAGCATCAAGGCTAGAAGGTCCTTTCTTTCTCTAGAATCACGAGGAAAAAAACCATCCCAGGTTACTTTGTCCGACCAAGTACACAGACCACGACACGCAGGGCTCTTGTGGCTTCCACTCTGGTGTCTGAGCCACCTTAACCACACAGGAGGCCCCAGGACAAAGCCACGCTGGTTCTTCCTATGACTTGCCACAGCGGGTAGAAAATACCTCCTAGATTTGGAGTCAAGGGGTGAAAGCCTCCTTAGAGAGTTCTTGGGACGTTGGTTATTTTCCTTTGAGACTAAGATCCTTAGTTTTAGCAGACAAAAAGAATCAGTCCTCACGTGAGCAACAGGGATATTTCCAGAAATAATTCTCCAAAAGCAGGCCAATAGTGGCTAGAGAGGAGAAATGGACAAAAGGGAACTGAAGGGAAGAAACTGGAGAATGTCACCTTGAGCTTGGGCAGGCGCTTGATGGTCTTCAACGGCCTCAGGACACGGAGAACCCTCAGGGACTTGATGGTCTTGATGTCCCGGCCCTTATTGGTTCTGCAGAGAAGCCCCGGGGAATCACAGGACAGGGAAGAATTAAAGAGATGGTCACACTACTGCACTGACAAAGTAAGGTGAAAGGGGAGAGAAGTGGGCAAGAGGCTAGAAATTGGGTCAGAGTAGATTCCATCAGGGAGACCCCCAAGAAACAAGCTCTGGGAAAACTTCCCAATCACTCCCCAGGGTGTACACACTCATATGCATGCACACCCATGCATGCATGTACACCCACACACCCATGTATACTCATGCAGAGGGAGACACAGGGTCACTAGAGAGGCACCCATTCACACATGTTAATCAACATTTCTCCCCCTCCCAACAGCCAGAGCCACAGTGCTCATGACCGCACTGGACAAATGGAAATGGATGATCCATCGAATAGGTAACAGGGACGTAGCCCACTGTGGATGGGCACCATGCCTAGCCTAGGGAGTCTTCAGCAGAAAGCTCTCTAATAACATTGGGTTGACCAGAAAGTTCATTTGGGTTTTTCCATGATATCTTAATGGAAACATCTGAACAAACTTTTTTGGCTAACCTAATATTTGTTGAATTGAACAGGGTGCCCCAGTTTAGAGCAAGTCTCATCAGAAGACTCAACCTAGTCCTTTCTTTTGGTTTTAGGTTGGTCACCTCTGCACAGTTCCAGGGAGAGCAGGGTGAGGAGGGCTGGTGGGGACATGATGCCCTTGTTGTGCTAGGCTGCCTGCTCCAGAGACAGCATGTCATGCAGGCTTCCAGCCAGGACCTTGGCTCACACCCCCATTATCTCTGTGCAGCTGGCTCTTCCTGCAGTCCTTCCCATTTCAAGCCCTCTGCATCCAGCACAAACTGTGGACAGCCTACAGTTGGGGGAGGCCCAAACTGCAGCCCCCACCCACCTTTATCCTTGCCTTACAGCTAATGACCCTCCCCCTTCAGCCTCTCAAAAATGTTTGCTCCTAGTAGACAAAATGCATCTATTTTTAGGAAGGAAATGAATAAGTCAACCTGCATTTCTCTCTCCACCCCACTCATCCCCTGAGATCTTTGCATTCAAGTCAAACAAGTGCAATTTGTAAAATACACAGATGGTAGGAAATGAGACTCTAAATAGTGAGCTCAGGCTCTGGTTCTTCCCTCACACTGGCCCAGATTACCATGACACCGACAATCAGAAGAAACGGGATCCATCTAGAAAATCAGATGGAAACTCCAAGGCTTCTGCCTGTTTTCCACCCTGTCTTCCCTGCCATGCTCATCCTCCTGAACAGGAAGATCAAAGGTCATCTATTCTTTCATACATGGCAAGGCAGGAAGACATTTAATGAAATACTGACTGGCTAGAATGTGTATTTTGAGACCCTCTTAAATGGTCATAATCCATGACCTATAAATCACTTCTACTCAACTGTAGATCTGAATGTAGATAACTCAAAAGTATCACATTGATATCAATGGCCTTTTGCATCTACAGACTTTGTCTATTTTATAAACTCTTTTACTTTGTTAGGTTGGTCAATCTACCTATCTAAGAAGGCAACATATAAGCCCAAATACACATCCAAACCAGTAAGAATGGTTATTTCCCAAGAAAGCTTGGTGACTCCTAGTTTTGGTTTTCTTAGATGTCAATGAATACACACCACTCAAATAAACTCACCACTGCTTTCTCAGTGAGTCAGCTCCTTACCTCCCAATCACACATTCTCCCTCCTCCACCCCACTCCCTGTATTTTTTCACTTCAAAGAAAACTGAAGAAAAAAATATTTACCCCAAAGCATTCCTATGGAGGATCCAAGCAGAAAGCAGTTTAAAAAAAAAAGAGGGGAGGGGATGGAGAGAAGAGAGATAATCAGCAAACTTCAGGGAGAAAGGAGAATTTAGGGTGATGGGAAATTGGAGAAGTCCAGACCCGGGTAATCCCGCTTACAGCCTTGGCACTTGCAGAGTCCACACGCTTTGTGAAAGGAAGGGCCAGCTCACCGTGGCTCCATACCCACCTTTCTACCCTGGAAGGCCAAGGCCTTCTGCAGGCATTAGTGATGCTGCCTCTAACTAGATGGCATTCCCCAAGTTGTACATTATTCCATGGAGCCTTGCTGAACTGAGGTTTTCTAAATGTAGGCTTTCACTTCCTCTTCCTTAGTAGTCTTCAGTCAAACTCTGTTTCCAGTGAATGTATAAGATATCAGACCAGAGGAAAAATGCTTACTCTGGGCCAGAAACTATGTCTTGGGAAAGGTGTTTCAAGGCATCATGGCATATTTATGTTTATGAAGGATTTCATTTGGAGAGGGACAGGCAATGTCCAGGAGAAGGCTACTGTGACATCTCTCAAAAGCACAGAAGGGCTACATCACAAATCCACCTTGAATTATAGGGGAAGGTACTATCAAGGTCCTGATGTCACACACAGAGATGCCTTTTGATAAATTAAATGACCACCTGTCCTTTGTGAGCTATTTACTGTGCAGCTGGAAGACAAATCACCCCTGCTCTAGGGGTGGGGTTTAACAATGACAAATAAAGATGGAGAGCATGAATATAAAACATATGAGATACGAGGACTAACTATAATATTTATTCTTGGCCAGACTCAGTATTAAGCACTTTTAGTGCAACTCTTTATTTGGACATCCTAATCACTTTAGCACAAAGGTATAATCGTCTCTGTTTCACAGATGAGATGCTGAGAGGTTGAGTGCCCAGCACTGGCAGGGTGAGCTGGGACTTGAACCCAAGTCTGCATGATGTTCAGAGCTCTTGCTCTGCACCACTAGCTTCTGCGCCAGCAGGCTTCAGTTCCAGGCTCTGTGAAATGGCTCACCAAATTCTAGAGCTGGAAGAGATCCCTAAAATCCTCTTAACTGCAAACAAAACTGCAGCCTGGGGAAGATGTGCCTTGCATAAGATCTCAGTGAGTGAGCCCCAGCGCCACGGGTGAACAGGCCTGCTGCTATGGAGAAGTGCCTAGACTTCAGCCTTTGCTTCTTGGTTGACAGTTTGCTCTGAAGGGTACTTTTTCTACCTTTAATTTTTTTTATGTAACATAAACCTATGTTACACCACCATATGCCACAAGCAAAGACTTCTGGTGACGATTTTATTCAGGGAATGGCCCCATATTGGAAAGTATATTACTTTTCACTGTAAATGTCAAATGAATGGTTGTTTGAGAATTAAACCTCAAGGCCTTATAAACCTTAAATCTCTCATGTGATAATCTCCAAATTCTCAGAAGGCAGAGTTAATGTCTTCTCCTGAGTTGTAACAGTGTCTTTTCATGCATGGGACTGAACATGTGGTAGGTCAGCCAAATATACCTCTATCCACTCATATGACAGCGCTGATAGAGTCCTTAACAAACATCTGGCAGTATCCTAAGTACTGGATACACGGTTGTGAACAAAACAAATGAGGTCCCTACCCTCTTGGAGTTCACCTAATCTAGGAAGGAAGACAAGTCTCAAATAAACAAGCAAGCAAATGAAGGTAAAACTGCAAGCTAAATGTTGTGGGAAAAATAGAATCATTTGATTGAAAATTCTACCAAAACAACTACATGGGTCACCATCTCTTTGCTAGACTGCATGCATCTTGAGGAAAAGCTAAAGGAAAATCTCCCATGTCCCTGAAGTTAGAGAAGAGTGGGATCAATGGATGGGCAGGTGGTCCAGGCTTTCATCTTCCTCTTAGCTCAGAACTTTAACCCCAAGAACTTTAGATTCCGTAGAATCTAAACGGGTTCCTTCTCACAGATACCCATCGTATGAAGGAAGGTTCAATAATTTTTGTTCTTTTCAAACACTCAGATAAAGGGCAGAATTTGCTGTCTACAATTAATACTGTCCCAAGATCTTAGTAAAATATCATGCTATGGAACAGAGGGGCTCTCTGACCAGTGTGCTTGTTTGTCCCTTGTTTCGGGAAGTGGAATTCTTTGGCGGTGCACTCTGATCTTAACAGCTGACTGTGACTACCCAAGTCCTGGCTGGAGGGCTATTTGTCCCATTCTGACTCCCACAAAGTGGAGCCAGGGCTAGTAGTTAGACACAAGCCAAAAGTAAAATGAAGATTAGTCATTGCTCTGCACATCTTTCACACAGGTCTCACTGCAGAGGAGCCACTGAAAAGCTATGCTCTTGAGTGGCTGTGAAAAAGCTTGCTTGCGTTCTCAGTTTTGTTAAGATACACTCCAGTACAGTTTGAAAATTTTCACTGAATGAAAGGGATACTTGCTAATGAAGCCACAAAGTCAGGAAAAGTGTCAATCAATTTACACATGGGCCAGGTCAAATGGCCTCTCCCAAATCCCTGCATAGAAGAATCATTTAAGTCATTATCCAAGTCAACAAGATTGCAAGGGACGGTTTTATCAAACTAAGAGGACAACTTCTTCAAGTACTTCAACTGAGGCACATTGTTTTAGAAAAAAATTCATGAGCTTTTTACAGATCATCTAAATATAATCATTTGATAACACTTTGCTAGTCTTTGCTACTAGATGCATAATCAGAATTTTTTTTTACACTGCCTAGCTAATTAGTGAAATTTTCTCAGTTTTAAAAATTGACTCTAATCTGAGGATAATTTCATATGTGAGGTTGTACCGGCTCCACTTTAATAGGGGCTCAGTTGGGCTCCCCATTTCCCCATTTACTATATTTCCTACTTATTTGTTAAGTTCTTGGCTGCTCTCCAGAAAATAACTGCCACGTTTCTCTTTTGTCTCATCAGTAAAAGATGAGAATTTTCCAGCTCAACTGTCAAGCTGCCCTCCAGATTTTCCATGTGTAATCACTCATCATTCACCGTAATCTTGCTTTTCAGCTTCACCGCCCTGCGCTCCCCCCCCCGCCCCCCCATACTTTCTCAAAGGACTTAAATTGATTTCTGCTAGGAACTGACTCTTCTTTCATAGAAGGGTGCTTGGGGGTGGGAGAGAGAGCCAGGACACCAGGTTCTGAACAGCTCCTCCCTCTTTTAAGTGGAATGGTCCTCTGCCCTCCCCTGAGCCCAGCAGAGAACAGTAACAGGATTTTAAGGAATCTCTTGCATTAGGGGAATGATCAGGGTACTGGAATATAAGGGGGCCAATGGGTTATGCTGTGAGAAGCCTTGAGCCTTGCTAAAGTGTCTGGACTAGTATTACATAGTCAATAATAACTCCTAACTAATATAATACAAAGTATTTGGCACTATACTGGACACAATATATTTTACCTTACTTAATTCTCACAAGACCTAAATAGTTATTTTTAATTTCTACTTACAGATGAGCAAGTAGAACTTCAGAGAGCAAAGGTGGGTTAATAATTAACAACACTAAGTTTATTTAACACCTGACTCTGAAACCTAGGCTTTTATTTACGGTGTTACGATTTATGATGTTACAATGCCTTTTCACATAGGAACCAATGGAGGGTTTTAACCAAAGAAGGAAACAGCAAAAGAAACCAGTAGTTCATGAGCTCAAATACTGAGCTGTCTATCCTAGTATCCTTCATCAGTATAGGGCCTGGGAGGGTTCATGGGAAGAAAAAGATACAGATAAAATAGCAAGATGGACAAGGTCAGGAATGCTTTCTCCATCTGGTCCACCAGGTCTTGTCTGTTTCCAGGCAGAGACAGAGGATCCGTGGGAGGAGGAGAAATCCATACCAAGTCACCACTCTGACTTTACAGAGGTTAATGGCTTGGAACGAAGTAGAACTACTTAGAACTATCTTCTAAGAGGTAGAAGGGAACTTAATGTAATACAGAAAGCCCTAAACTCGAAATGAAAATTTATCAGTTGTTTATGAATTGGTTTTTCTATTATTACTCAAATGAGTCAAACTAGTCAAACCTCAGGCAATCCATTTCTCAACTGTGAAACAGGACTGTAAAGTGACAAATGAAATAAAAAGTGTGAAAGCACTTTAAAAATTCTAAAGCCCCATGGAAGTGAGGAAGAAGTTGCCCCTTCCCATTGGCCACTCCTGCCTCTGGAAACAGGACTCTCTAGTACTCAATGGCAAGGCTAGGTCCTCTATGTGAGGCATCTAAATCCAGCACTTTGACCTTGTCACTGACCAGCTACTGCCATTTGGAGATTATTTTCCTTCCTGACCCATACCTCAGCATCTCTTGGGATCACCCAGGGACTCTAAATCCTTTGGGACTCTGTCATCTTTCTTTGTTCTGTGAGCAGAGCACTAGCTCTACAATAAGTGGTTAGTGCGTAACTCTTTTCTTCTGGCATATGGACCTCAGTGAGCTCCATGAGCTCCACTGATTATTGCCCTTTGCAAACTTTCTCCTTTGCAAAACACCAGCACTGTACTCTCAATGGAAGGTATTTCTGTCTAAGCACTGGGAAGCAGCAAGAGATAGCAAAGCATCTAACTGTGTGTGTATTAGGTCGTTTCTGTCATGTCTGACTCCTGCGACCCCATGGACTGTAGCCCACCAGGCTCCTCTATCCATGGGATTTTCCAGGCAAGATACTGGAGTGAGCTGACATGCCTTCCTCCAGGGGATCTTCCCGATCCAGGGATTGAACCCACTTCTCTGATGTCTCTTGTATTGGCAGGTGGGTTCTTTACCACTAGCACCACCAAAGGCTTGCCTAGTGATTTTGTTATTCATTCTGATAAACAGTGGCCTGATCTATCTTGCTTCTTAGTCTTCATAATTTGAACATACCCAAAGACTCCTCATCTGTAGATCTTTCTACGAAGGCACTGGTGCCAGCTAAAATCCAGCCCATACACTCCCTCAGCTGGAGACTAATTCATAATGCTAGGCTGTGCCTCTATGGGTGTGGATGAAGCAGATGGCTGGCAGGTCACATGATCTGAACTGATACTTCCCAAGTCTCATCATGAAATCTTCTGACCCAAATTACTCTAAAACCTACTTTTAAATATGGAGGGCACTGTGATGAGTTTCCACTAATCCTGAAGAAGTGGGCTCTTCCCACAGCTGTGAAGCCTCACTTTCTTGTACTCGGTGCTCTGGGACCAGAGTTTGGTTAGTCAAACGTCGGTTACCACGTGGATTGGACCATTTCATTTTGCTTGGTTCTGTGGCTGCAAGCTGAGATCCTATTTACAACCAACTAACTATCCAATTTGTGCTTGCTAATAAAGAGAGATATTTAGGTGTTCACACTCGTTGTCTCCATGTGATAAAAGTCCCTAAGCACACATTCTACAGAGGGTTCCCCAGCACACCAGTGGCACTTGTAACAGACAATGCATTTTCCAGTGTTCATTAAAAAACATGCATGCTGAGGCTTAAAGACAAGAGCAGGTAGATTGGGAACTTATCTCCTTCTTTCAGACATTTCCTCCATGTGCTACCACCATGACCCTCCTTTTTCCCTCCCCAAACCAGTACGTAAGGCTGCCAGGGTATAAAATAGAGCAGTGGGAACCCCAAGAGCCCATGGCCATTAATCATCTTCAGAGTCCCTGCTGGGGCACAAAGTCAGATAAAGTCACTCTCGAGGTGACTCCTAAGGCTTGAATCTCAAGCAGCAACATCCTTCTATCTGTTCACGGCTGGAAATTTCCAATTCCAGCTCAGCTGACATCCTAAATCCACAGTTAATGGGCTACCTGATGGCTAAATTTAATTTTAATCTTTCATTCTCTTCCACAGAGCAGTGGAACTGGATGAACTGTCTGGCTCAGTGGTAAATAGGTCTTCCTGGCATGGAGTAGGACTTTGTCCACCTTTCTCCCTCCTCCAAGATTAATGTGTAGTCATAGCTTCCTGTGGGAGACATCCCTTTCACGGTTAAAAGAATGAAGGCTGTCAAGAAAGAAGCCCTGAAGGCAAAGCTTGAGGTCGGAGAGGACTGCCTTAGACACAGCAGACTGCAAAGGACAGGAGGAAGGGTCAGGCAAGTGTGAGGTGAAATGTCACTTGGGTTGTTACCAAGCTCTGCCAAGTGTGAGCACGCACCAGCATTTCAGTTCTAAAGAGTCACTCCTTTCTCACATGTGCACACTCCCACCTCCACAAACACAAAACCTCAAATGCAAAACCAGAACCAGAGTGCCATTTCCAAGTCTAAATGGTCTGTGCTAATGTATTTCATTGAACGGATTCAGAACAAGCTCTGCTGCTGTGGCTGGTTCTGAATGCATTCAAAAAACCTTATCCATCTGAGAGACTAGGGCAGAGGGTCAAGTGTCAGAAAGTGACATACTTCAATGAAAAGAATGTAATAAAAGCTAATGTGGGAATTCCATTCCTTCTGGCATCAAGAGGCAGATTGACTCATGTTTTACTTTCCTGGCTAAGCACTGAATAATGAAAGGCCAAGTGCGGCTGTGATCCAGAGCCTCTACGTGCCAGGAAGTCCTGACCTTACCTTGTGCCCTGCTATGATGGAAAATGGTAATGGGAAGCTTTCAGCTGCTCACGAGCCTGCATGACTCTGACTGATATACAGACCTGTATCCAGGAAGAGGTGGGAGCAGAATTCTGATCATTTTTAAACTGTGTTCAGAAGCCATCATAAGCCTCAGACTTACTATTTAGAATCCAACCCAGGCCAGCTCGCTTGGTGACTTGACTTGAGCTGGTCAAGTAACATTTTGTAGAGCAATAGCAATGACGAGGGGAAGGCGCCTGGGCTGGGGTGCAGGATCACAGCCTTCCCGTCCTCCCCTGCGGTCACTCCTGAGGGGCGGCCACGCCCACTGCCTGCCCAGGAAGCCCTTCGCTGAACATGGACGACAGGAAGCCTGGGGGCCAGACAGCAGTGCCGTCACTGGGCAGGATCCCACAAGGCTCATGAAGTCAACCCGCACAGTGGACACAAGAACCCCCTACGAGGCAGCTGACTCTGGACGTGGTGCCCCAAAGTGAGGGGCCCAGTGTGCAGATCCCCAGAAATGCCAAGGCTGGAACCATCTCTGCTTTCCCACCCAGCTAGATGGGAAGCAGAAGCGATGGCAACAGGGTGTGGGAAGACTGGTAAAAGCAGTTTCCGGGCTTTTGGTGGACAGTAACCATCAAACAGAAAAAAAAAAAAACCAAAAAAAAAAAAAAAACCCTCTTTTTCAAATAGAAAAAGAAAGAGAACGGTTTCAGAGACCTAGTCATTCACCAGACTTTTCCTGAAACCACAGGGAGGAAAAGGCACAGTCAGGACATTTATAGTTGGCAAACACTCTGTCTTCACATGGCCAAGAAAGCAGGGTATTGTGAGGGCAGTGGGATGAGGGAGCCACCCTCTGCCAGAAACCCGCCCACCTCTACACAGGTTATCGGGCTTAGGGAGGGAGACCTGAGTGTTCTTATAAATGCTTTATAATGTAAAAGTAGACGGGGAAGAACAGAAAAGGTGCTATCACAGGTATCTTTCCATTCATTTTCTTGTCCCTTGCTATGCCCACATGCAGAAAATAAACCCGTGCCCTCCTCCTCAAAAGTCCAAGTCCCCACATGGAATTTGCCAAGTTTACATTATAAAGAATCCCTTCACTTGATGTGCATGGCTACAGAGAAGAGAGATTCCTCTTCGGCCACTGCAGAAACAGCATATATGCTTCCAGAAAACATACATGGCAACAGGTGCATACCTCTGCCGTAGAAGGGCCCAGCTCTCTCTGAGAATTCAGCTAGGGGCCATTCTCTCCCCTTGGTTCGGGGTGTTGCTCCTGGAACTTGGGCTGGGTTCTGAGAAGGCTCTGGCCGCCAGTGGTGGAAGGGATACCAAGTCACTACTGACTTCTGAGGAGCCATGGGAAGCTGTTACCATGGCGATCACCATGGTCCTGCTCAACTGAGCCTTTGCAGAATACTTAGTATGGCGAGATTCAATTTCAAGGGGGGAGAGAGAGGGCAGGAGTAATGTTATGTGAATGGTGGACATTCCTAGGGGAAAAAATATGGGAAATGACAATGAAAGCTGCATCCAGAGGGAGGAAGGTCCTTGACAAGCCTATAGAGAGACTCACATGTGGTTCCTGCTGGCCTGAGCCCCTGACCCTGCCATGCAGTGGGACACAGGACTTATTTCGATGTCAACTTACCCCAGGTGAGGCCCTCACTCTGCTGGCAGGGGAAACTCTCGCTAGCCCTACTGAAATGATGAGATAGCTGAATTCTCTGGGCCGTTAATGAGGAAGGGGAGGGAAAAGAATTAGGAAACGCGAGCACATGAGCAAGAGACAGCATTACCTGGATCCCAGCAAGCGTGACGAAGGCCAGAGGAGATGGGGAGTGTCCCATAAGCAGGAGAAAGGGGAGAGGAGTTATGCATGGCAAGCTTAGAAGGATGCTAACAAAAGAGAGAGTGTGGATGGAGAAGGATGAGCAAGTTCCATTTACACTTTGGAGAGAAATGAAAAAAAAAAAATTGAGAAGTGACATCACTAAAAGCAAGCGATGGATCAAAATACTCAATCCATCACATACGTGTGGATTCCAGAACCAGAGGAATCCCGGGGTCCCCTGCACTGTACCTGGTCTGAGGACCAACAGAGAGGCTTCGGCTCCGGGGCTGTTAAGGCTTCCCCCTGCCGCCAGCACCAAAGCTACCACCGCCATGTTTCAAAGAGGCAGAGAGAAAGAACAAGACAGATGACACCCCTCCAGCCCATCATCACTGCTCTGGATCGGAGGAGAGACAGCTGCACTGCGGACACGAGGCAGGCATGCACAGAGCCTTCCTTTAACACACACCTCCTCCCCACTGGCACCAACACAGGCCAGGTGTGTGTGGACGATAACCAAGTCTTGGAAACCGGCTGGTGTTCATCTTCAACTATTTGCATCCGTTATGCATCAACATATTTTGCTGCATATTCATACTTCACGACGTGATGGAGAATGGAAGCATAAGGAAGAGAATTCACATTTACTGATCACTTTGGGTTAGGCCCTGGGCTAAGTGCTTGAAACACATCATTCTGTTTCCTTGTCAGAGATGAGAAATGAAAGTTAAATGGGTTAATACCTTGCTATGTTGCTCTAGGTCATGAAGCTGCTAAGTGGAGGAGCTGGGCTTTCCTGACTCCACAGCCCACCCCCTTCCTCCCACTCTGCCCTGTGACCCCAACGAGCTCTGTTCTTCCTCAAGATGGGGTGGTCTCCTTTCTATATGCTTCTCTCTCTTTGTCATCTATTTCTTCAGAGCAAAAACTTATTTTTACTGAGATCAAAACAAGAGAGAACAATAGGATGAATAATGTACACAAATGAATTGGTAAAATGAGACAGGAGCTTGACTTTAAAAACTGAAGGGTAAGATTTATCTCTAACAAAAATGGCAGATCTCCTTAGGACAAAGGCAGTCTTTGGTAATTTTTTCCATGAAGGAGGAGGAAGAGGAGCTGGGAGTCCCCTTAGCAGAGCCAGAGTTGCTTTTATTTGTATCTTGCTCTGACAGTCCACACAGGGACCAGATTTCGTGAAATCTCCTTGGGAACAGTTCAGTTCAGTTGAACAATCCTGTCCAATTCTTTGTGACTCCATTGACCGCAGCATGCCAGGGTTCCCTGTCCATCACCAATTCCTGGAGCTTGCTCAAAATCATGGCCATCAAGTCGGTGATGCCATCCAACCATCTCATCCTCTGTCATCCCCTTCTCCTGCCTTCAATCATTTGCTTCCTTGTGAAGGTCATGAGTGAATCCATGTGACTCTTATGGAGTTAATACACTGGTGCACATAAGGACAAGGGACACTGGAGTTGTCCTGATGGCCAGCCCAGCTCAGGGTCACAAGTCACATTCAGCCTGGTTCTCCTTTGGAGGGTCACCCCTGGCTGGGGCAGCAATGGACACACTCTACTTTCAGGTTCTGGGAGGTCTCAAAATTCTTAGCACACCTGGGGACTTTTCATCTCTCCTACAGAGAGCGCTCCAATTTCAGTCACTTGAGGAACATTCTTAACTCTTCTCCCATTTCTTTCTCTGCCAAAATGGATAGGGATGGAAGCTGGCAGTGTCTGGGGAGAAGGTAGGATGGGTGATCCAAACTTGACCACTTGGACCAGGAAGGTCAAGTCTATGGAGGTGCCTTGTTCCTTCCCTTTCGCAGCTGCCATCAATGACAGCAGGTCCCACATGCCTTCCTTGTGCCGCATCACACTGTGTAGCTTGTCTTGCCTAGAAGACTTGGCTTTCTCCTCTACTCAGAGAGGCTGGAGGGAATTCTACTGTCCCACTGGGAGCGGGTGAAGCCACTCAGACAGTGGAACAAGGTCCAGACAGAGCTCAGAAGGCTGTCATTCATCTTCTGGGGCCCTCTACCCACCAGCTGAAGGAAAAGACACTGACAATACGCCTACTTCCTAGCTATACCCTGGAGGGCTAGGAGAGCCCTTTCCTGGAAACATTTTCTTTTCAATGTTCAAAGAAAACCATTTTTTTTTCAATGATTAAAAAAAAAAAATCCCCTAACGTAATGAACATAGTTAGCTACCTGAATGGTTTAAGACTGTTTTCCTAAGTATGCTACCAAGGAAGGTTGGAAAAGTCTTTCCTTCAGGAGTTTCACATATTAACATGGTTCTTATGTCCCTGGAATAGCTCTGGGGGATCCCTGCTCATGAGCAGAGAATCTCCCCATGCCCAGGATTCTGTGGTCCCCAACTCTGTTCTACCTGCCTCATTTTTCTTTCAAGTGGATCCTTTATTGACAGAAATAAGAAACACAAGGATATACTGTTGTCCCTGGTCCCACCCTGAATCCATGGGGGAACACAGGTGAGTGCTGTCCAGGCTCATTCATCTCAACTCAAAGGGAGGAACACCAGGGCCTTTGACTTCTTCCTAGTCTCGCCCTGCTCTCCGTTCACCAGACCTACTCATTCAGGGCAGGTTAGCTGAAGCTGTAAGGCTCTCGGGAGCTCTGTCGAGGGGCAACTGGGAAGCAGACTCCCAGGGCAGTATTCGCTGGCACCACTGAATGAACTGACCCTGGAGAAGCCCTCAGATCAGCCAGTCTCAGGAAAGAAGGAGGGAAAGAAAACGGATGAGAAAAAGAGTTACTTACGCCAGAGCAAAGGCCACCAATGCACCAACCACCACCACGAAGTCCAGGATATTCCACAGGTCTCGGAAGTAGGAGCCGTCCTGCAGAATCAAGCCCTGGTCTATCATCTGCAGGAGAAGGATGGGAACAGCCACTGATGAGCCCCAAGGTGCTGGTCACATGGGCCCTGAGCTCCGGGCTCCGCACGGCAGTGTCTCCATTGTCATTGCCTCTAACCCAACCCCACACGAGGATCCGAAGAGCAGGAGGACAAGCCCCGCGGGCTCTCCCCACTGAACTGTGAGGCCCGAGGCCCTTTTCAGAGCCACCAGGGCACCCACTCCTTGGCTCCCAGCACCCCGCCACAGCCCTCCCTTTCATTAGTGGCTCAGAGCACCAGGCATTACCGCATATGCACAGATGGGAACAAGCCCAGATGGGTGAGGCTGGGAACAAGATAGAAATGCAGGGTGTGAGGGTGGCGGGGAACAGACTGGAGGGCAGTGAGTACGGCTGGGACTATACAAGGCCAGGAAGATTCATCCCTAAGCCTTGGCTGGGACACTGGCTCAACCAGGAAGTGTGATGGGGAAGTGAGAACAGTCCTCACGCCTGCAGGACTCCCACTGCCTGCCTGGGAGGGACCCGACTCCTCCCCGGGCCATGCCCACAGGTCTGCGCCAGTCTAAGGAGACCCACGTGGTCACATCCTGCCACGACAGACCTCGCCAGGATCTGAGGCTGGAGGAGGGGTCCGCAGAGGCCTTACTGAGGTTCTGTCATCGGCCAGGAGGTGACAGCCCTGGGGAAGGGCACTGTACTAGCAGCGCAGTCGGGTGACCCCTCCAGCCCCGGAGTCCAGGTGTGCTCTAGTGGCGCTTACCTTTATAACCATCTCAAAGGTGAACACGCCAGTGAACACATAGTCAAAATACCTCAGCACCTGCATGACACATAGTGGAGACCATCAGGCTACATACACTCCTCAAACACAGGCTCTCCTGCATGCCCACCCCGAGGCCCGCTCATTTTAACCTCAGAATAGGAGCTCGGAGTTATAACTGCTAACTGATGCAGGGAGAAGAGGAGTCAAGGATGCTGCTGGGGCCGCATGATCTGGTGGCCAGGCCTCGGCCTTTCCCTCCCTGTTAAGTGGTCAGAACTTAACATCTGGGGTGTGAATTGCCCCATAGATTTCTCCCCTGCTGGGATCTTTGTCAGTTCCAATCCTCCCCACCCCCTCATCCCTCCTGATATCCATCCTAGGCCTCCACAGGTTGTTTCAGCTCCCCATGTAGAGCTGCAGGGCCCCAACTGCCCCTAGGTCAGACTCCACATCCAACACATGGATGGCAGCAGTTGTGGTTGAGTCAATCAGTCGTGCTCAACGTATTGCAACTCCATGGAGTGTAGCCTGCCAGGCTCCTCCATCCATGGGATTTCCCAGGTAAGAATACTGGAGTGGGTTGCCATTTCCTGATCCAGGGGATCTTCCTGATCCAGGGATTGAACCTGCATCTTCTGCATGGCAGAATTCTTTACCACTAAGCCATCACGGAAGCCCCTTTCAAAGCCCTGGCTGGCTCTTGGGGTAAGGCCCCACTGCTGAGTCTAAAGGTAAGCAGTATGGTTCGGGAGTTAGGGTTGGGGTGGGGGCTGGTCTTGAAATGGTTCCTACTTTGCCCTGAGGAACAGGACTGGGCAATTTCTTAAGCCTGTCCCATCCTCCAGGAAGCTTCCTTAGTTCACTCTAATGTTGGAATGGTAGGCTCTGGGAGAGGGGAGTATCAGGGTACCGTGGAGGCTGGCAAAGAGCCCCCGTGCACGCACTTTGTTGCGCTCTGAGTTGGTCAGGACAGGGTCCTCGGCCGCCAGGGCGATGCTGCTGGCTGCGATCACCAGGAGGATGCACATCTCGAAGTAGCGCAGGTTCACGATGTAGTGGCAGGCCCTGCGGATCCTGTGGGCAGCGGACGAGCCCACTGAGCCGGCCCCGCTTCCCTCCCGCCCCATCCTTCCGCCCCACCCCCATACAATCAGCCTCCTCCAGACAGCCAGGCCCTGGCCAGAGGAAGCCGTGGGGAGAACAATTTAATTTCTCAGGCACCACCCTTGATTTAAAGCCCCACTGGGGGAAAGTAATCAGATTGGTTAGAGACTGCAGTATGCAAGCCAAGATACATTATCTGCATGCGCATCTGAGCCACCGTGGGGAGCAGCAGCCAGAATCAAAAGACACACGCTTGGGTGGCTACACATTGCCTTCCACTGTGCCTCAGGGTCTACTCCCCCACTGTACAGACTGGGGCAGAGCAAGAAAATCCTAAGAACCCAGAAACATAAAACAGACCTTGATTCTAAGATTCCTGATGAAAGCAGCAACTGGTTTTCCCAAGCTGCAGGTATTCTGATCAAAGTGACTATTTTATAAACTGACTGCATCCTGGCCTCGGTTGGCCAGACATCTCTTTGCTCAGGTTCCTTCCTTCCCAGGGCCATGCCAGAATACTGCCCACATGGTCACTGAAAGCCTTCTCGTCTTCCGAGACCCTGAAGCTGGTCTATGTATACATCTTGCTCACTTCCTGGGCCGAAGGCAGCTTCTCTTTCAACATCCCATCTTTCCTGAATCTAACCTTCCAGATTCTTCTGTGCCCACCTCATCTCACAGCTCTGACTCTGCCCTGAGGAACACACCCACTTCAAAACTGATGTGCAGGGCAGCCAATGGATGATCCAGTTATCCTAAGCTTCCTATTCTCAGCTCAGTCCACCTCTGGAATATTTGGTGACACAGCCCAAGTAGATGTCCTCCCTTCCCAACCTTCCCTGCAACCTACTAACCAAAGAATAGATGAAGGGTCCTTTCCTCTGACATTGCTCATGTTCTATCTTAAATGACTCTTTAGACTACGGGCACAGAGTTCAGAGGCTGCTCATTAATTCCATGACCCACCTCAACTAGTGAGCACCCTGAAGGTTTTATCTGGCCATATTCCACCAGGAAGGCTCAGGAGGACTTCATCCCTCCTTCCCATCCCCATGCCCTGGCTCAAATCTTGGCTCAAAACCTCCAGCACCAAAGGAAGGTGGCAATGAAGGGTGTCTTACGGGTTGGTGGTGCTGAAGATGAACATCGAGCTGTGAGGCACCATGGCTTTGCCTGTCTCACGCTTCTCCTTCTTCTGCTGCTTCTTCTCCACCTCCTCCTCATCCTCTCTGATCTCTGCCTCTTTCAAGGGACTGGCTTCTCCATCAGTCTTGTTGCTGACTGCAAGAAGAACATGTGGAGCTCTTCAAAAACCTTGCTACATGCAGAATGGTGCCCTTCCTTTTCCACTGGGGATGGGACGAGAAGGTGGGAGAGGGAGCTAGGTACCTGTGAACGTCAGGGTGTCTATTAAATTACAGAGTGAAGCCCAGGCTCTCTTCCTAGCCTTACCCCTGCCCTAATTTCAGGTGGGAGAGCCTTTTGTGCCATATAAATAACAATCCTGCTTCCCTAGGGAAAAGAGAATGGTTGTTTCTGTTGTAAAGTTTAGAAACTTACTTCTATCTAAAATCTGGCTTCTTTGTATATATTTACTTAGGGCATTCTTCACGTTGGTACACCTCAATGGCATATATTATTATTCCCCTTCTGCAGATGGGAAAACTGAAGTTCAGGGAATTCAAGGACCTTCCCTAAGGTCATACAGCTGGTGCTATGCTTATTGGCTCAGCCATGGAGGATTCCTTGTGACCCCATGGACTGTAGCCCACCAGACTCCTTGTCCACGGGGATTCTCCAGGCAAGAATACTAGAGTAGGTTGCCATGCCCTCTTCCAGGGGATCTTCCCGACCCAAGGATTGAACCCAGGTATCCCGCATTGCAGGTGAATTCTTTACCATCTGAGCCACCAGGGAAGCCCAAGAATAATGGAGCGGGTAGCCTGTCCCTTCTACGAGGGATCTTCCTAACTCAGGAATCGAACTGGGGTCTCCCACATTGCAGGCAGATTCTTTACCAGCTGAGCTACCAGGGAAGCCCCATACAGCTGGTATACATTCCCAATTCAAAATTCTATCTCCTTTCAATGAAACCACACTGCAATGGAAGATTTTAAGAAGCCATGACTCTGTCTGTGGCTGCCCTTCTGGCTGTTCTTGTTCCAGTCCTGATTGATACAGAAATGAGAATGCAATATTCATGACTTCTCCCAGGATCGAGAGGATGAAGAAGCAGAGACCAAGAGGGGTTGCTGGGCCTCTACTCTATTTCCACCTGGAAGGCCCAGTGCGGGGTGAGTGGCAGAGGATGAGGCCATCAGAGCGGGCAGGGGCACCTCTCCCACATTCCCATTCAGCGAACAGTTCTGCCCTGGAGCCTTGTGTAAGTAGCAAACCTCCAAAGTCCTGACCCCTTCCAGGTCCTTCCAAAAGGCAAGTCATCCAAAGCGTCCAAAACCCCTCTGATAACACTCTTACCTACAACCAAGGTCAGGGACTAGCCCCAGAATGAGAACAGAAGAGGGTCAAACTTTCTTAACACTGTGTCTCAAAAGAGTGTGTGTCAGTTGCTCAGTCGTGTCCGACTCTTTGTGACCCCATGGACTGTAGCCCGCCAGGCTCCTCTGTCCATGGAATTCTGCAGGCAAGAATACTGGAGTGGGCTGCCATCCCCTACTCCAGGGGATCTTCTCGACCCGGGGATGGAACCCAGGTCTCCTGCATTGCAGGCAGATTCTTCCCTGAGCCACCAGAAGCCCAACCCTCTTTTATGAGACACACTACTACGACCCTCATAAAAGAGGGTCCAAAAACACTTTCTTATTAGAGCACAAAATTAAACGAGACAGCAGGGGTTACTGGACATGGGAGATTATAAAGTAGTACTAGCATTCTGAAGAGTACTTTGAGATGTATTTCACTTTGAGAAGGTGAAGAAATGGAGACAGAGCAGTGAAAGAAAGAAAAATAGGGAAAGAGGACTGTTTCGTGAAAAGAATAGAAATATGGGGGGAAAAAGCAAGAGTGGAATCCTGTGGTCACAATTCAGTGCTAAGCGAACAGATGGTGGTGGGGTTATGTAGAGATGGGCGTGGGGTCAGGCACGGATGGGTATGGGGTAAGTGCTTTGGGGATGTGTTTCCCTTTAAGGCCTCACAGATGAATATCCACCACCTCCAGGAACTGTGAGAGAAAGTGTGACTAAAAGCTCCTAGGAGAAAGACAGTCAATAAGAGTAAAAGATTCAAGAAATGTTAGCACAGAGGAAGGTCTCAGAGGTCATCTCATTCAACGCTCTCACTTCACAGATGATAAACTGAGGCCTCAAGACAGACAGGGTTTTTGGAGGCCACAATGCTGAGCAGAACCAGGGCCAACGTGGGCCCGCCTGCCAGCAGTGGTCCCCTAACTTTTCAGCTGGCTGAGCACCTGGGGGAGGGGCAGCCCAGAGAATATGCCACCAGATATCCACAAAATAAATTAAGTAGCTGAATAGACAAAGGGGTACAGAATCATATGTGAACTCTCTGAAGACTCTAGGGGGGCCACGGGCTGAACGACATTTTATGGGTAAAACTTAAGAGTGAGAAAATTCTAGCTTAGTTCTCTTGCTGCTGTCGCTAAGTCGCTTCAGTCGTGTCTGACTCTGTGCGACCCCACAGACAACAACCCACCAGGCTCCCCCATCCCTGGGATCCTCCAGGCAAGAATACTGGAGTGGGTTGCCATTTCCTTCTCCAAGTTCTCTTGCAAACGGGGCTAAAACTGCTGCTATTCTTTCATATGTTGAAGAAGGAGCCCATCCCACTGGTGGGGTTTTCCTTGCAGCTTTCCCAGGACGGTTCCAGAACCATGCCTCCGCCGGCCCTGGGGGGTGTGGGTGGTGTGGGGGAAGGGGACGGGCCGTGTCCTCACTGTGCACCACGGTTGAGTCCACCACGGGGCCCACGTCGGGGATGGTGACAGTGACGCTGGTGCTCTCGGTGGTGGCCTTGTCCGTGTTGGCCGTGACGCAGGAGAGGTCTGGCTCGCTCTGGCTGACCCGGCCCATGTCCAGCTGCACGTCCCCCAGCAGAGCCTGCTCACTGCTGCCCTCCGGCTCCTGCTCCTGCGTCAGGGCCACGTCTTTCCCCACTTCCAGCTCTGGCTGGGGCGGGACAAGGGGTGTGTCGGCCTCATCCAGGGCTCCTGCCAGCCCGGAGCCTCTGGGCACCATCAGACTGTTGGTCCTGTGAAGACAGAGGAGAAGACAGCTGCTGCTCACATCAGGAAGCGATTCTGAAACGGCTGCTGTGCCTGGCGAGAGGGAAAGGTGAGGGAAGTCACATGGCCCTGCCGGAGAGCACATGGCACCCGCCGTCTGCCCCCTCACCAGGCAGAGGAGCTGAGGCCCACCGGGGTGGCATCCATCAGCTCACTCCTGCCCATCACGCCCTCCCCACTCCAATAGGAGATGCCCTGGTTTCCAGGGGAACAGATCTCACTGCTATTGTATTGACACATACCTCGCAAAAGGTGCATTATACAAAAGGGGAAGCTGAGGTCCAGAAAGGCGTACGCTGAAGAACAACCCCTAACGAGGGCCGCACTACCTGTCTCCAGGGCGCTCCTATGGCGCATTTACCTCCGTAAGTCCTGGGATCGCTCTCGCTCTTCCTCCTGGATCATGGGTTCTTTGCCCCCGTGGCCGGCCCTGGGCTCGCGGTCCCTCTCCCCCTCGCCGGGCACAGCTTCGTCCAGACTCCGCTCCTGGCTGGCGGACCTGCTCCTGGAGGTGGAGGAGGGCTCCCTGCCCTCGGTCCTGACGCGGCGGTGCCGGCTGCGCCGCTGGCTCTGCCTGTGCCGGGCCCGCTCCTCGAAGGTCACCACCGCCTCCCCGCTGCCCGCCTCCGGCTGGGTCGGGTCACAGTTCCCGTGACAGGGCCGGGCCAGCCAGGGCGGCTCCCGTTTGCCCAGGGCCAGGGGGCTCCTCTGGCTGTCCAGGGCGCTCGCCAGGTCCCCGCTGTCCCCCTTGAGGGACCCCCCGCGGCTGGCTCGCTCTTCCTCACACTTCTCCAGCCCCAGGCCCAGGGCGAGCCCCTCGATGGGCCGGGGTCTCCGGTAGAGGCTGGGATGCGCGTTGAGCGGGTTGAGGGGGCTCAGCGGATTGAGGGGGTTGAGGGGGTTCATGGGCGGGGCCTCCTCCTTGTTGAGGGCCTCCTGGCTGGACATCTGCATGTGCCTCCTCAGCTGGCTGGTTCGCTGCTCCCACACGGACATGTGATGCCGGCGCCTCCGCTCCCTCCTGGTAAGGGGGAGAAGGCGAGGCCAAGGTCAGAACTGCTGGCCAAGGGCCGGGGAGGGTGGCCACAGGGGCCCAGACCAGCCCGCGGCGGCCAGGGCACGGGGTCGGGGGGAAACACATGATGGGGGAGCAAATGGGAGAGCCCAGGACCTGCAGACAGGAAGCACAGAAAAATGCGAGGGGCAGAGTGGGTGGTTGGACTGGTGCCCCCCAGTTTTGTGGGGTCTCCCGCTCTGATCCCTGCCCTGAAGTAGCTGAGGCAGGGTGGGGGCAGCCCAGGACCGAGTCCCAGTGGCCAGGACCTGCAGACAGTGGTACGAAGGTTGCCAGGTCTTCACTCCCCGCTCCCCTTTGCTTTCAGGGCATCAACCTGTACTCGCTCTGTGCGCGCCAATGGCCCTTAGTTCAAGGTCAGAGGCCTTTCTTCCTCCTGCTCTCCCTTTTTCCGTTTCCCATGCCAGCCTGGGAGAGCCAGGGCTGAGAAGTTCAAGGGCAGGTCCTACTAAAGGGAGATTGACGACAGCAGGGAGCAGACCCAAGTTGCAAAAAGTTTGGGCATGACCCTCGTGGTGATGCGGTGAGGTCTCTTCCACAACCACTGATAAAATCCAAGAGACTCTATGTCCAGGGACCATGAGCGGCTCATACTCAAAACCACCGCTGAACAGTTCAGTTTGGAGGCCTAGCTGACCATTCACGTGGCAGCAAGAAACACAAACACAGGGTGGGCGTCCACGGGTGGTGGAGGGTGGACGCCTACACCTGCACCCCCAGGCGCCCATGGGTGCACCTCTAGAGCCTGTGCAGGGGACGCTCACAGGTGCCCATGTGCATCCTCACTGGGGCCCACACGAACTGTCCACAAGTGCCCGCATGAAAGGCACCCCACTGGCACAAACAACCCACGCCGACACATGTCCACTCACAGGCCACACGGAAGAGCAAACTACACACAGGGTCACATACCTGAGACGCACACCGAGAAAGGCACATGGTGAAAGGTGCGGAGGGGCAGATCCACAAACCATGTGCACGGAACGCACACGCACACGCCACGGCCCACGCGGACACGTGCACGCCCGGTGCCACTCTGTCCCCGGCAAGGACAAAGACACGGTGTCCCCGCACCCACACGTAACCACTCACAAACACGCAGACCGGCGCACACATACAGGTGGCTGCTGCGTGGCTCCCACATCGACATGTGGTGTCTTCTCCTCCTGTCTCTTCTGGGGAAGAAAAACGGACAGGTTCAGTTCACCCCCACCTCTAGGACCCGCCAGCCCCTCGGCCACCAGCCGATCTCCAGGGAGAGGCACAGAATCCCCTAGGTGCCTGCTGCCCTCTGTACACGCCCAACCGTCAACTCTCCACGGGACTGGCCTTGGTGCCTTGCTGAGTGCAAACACACGGACCAAATAGATTGACGCGAACATGCAGCACACACAGGGTTTATCAATTCATAGACACTTTGGACGCTCAGTCATCAAGCCCTGCTGGCACTCAGGTTTCACCTAAGTGTCCTTCAGAGACCTATTCTGGCAACCCTGTAAACTTGGATGAAGTTCATTTCCCCCTGTTCATATCTAGGATATTCACAAAGGCATGACTCCCCAGATCATCCCTCCCATCTTACACAACATGCAGGGAACAAATGCTCTAGCGTGCACACCATCGGCCCATGGCCAAAGGCAGGGCCACCGCTGTATCGGCTGCCATCCGCATACCTCAGCATGTGAGTGGTGACCCCCGCACATGTGCACCGTGGTGGCCCTGGCTGAAGGCCTTGAACACTGTCTATTCAGCTGGGTAAAGCAAGTATTACCCTTCCTGGCCTTGCGCAGGGAAAAATCTCTTCTACATACACGCATATGCTATGTCCTTTCGACCACAAGGTCAATGGAAGGCCAATAGTCGGGTGAGGGCATCACCCACAAAGGCAAACAGGAAAAATGAAGCTGTCAGCGCAGGGTCAGTGCTCAGTTGGAGAAAGACGTGCCTGGGACACTTGTGGAATGAGCCTGCCCCGGTTCCTGGGGTGACAAACCCAGTCTGGCCCAACGGACCCTGCCTGGACCTGGGAGGTTGGCAAATGTGGCTCCTTCCCTGATGAAATGGACATCCACCCATGGAAAACATGCAGGGAAACTAGTGCCGCTCAACCGCCACGTCCACATCTGCAGAGCAGCCTGGTCCACGGTGGGCAGGGGGAACAGGGGCAGCTGGTCTGAGTCCAGAAAGGCGCAGGGTACAGGAGCACCCCTGGGATGCATGTGGCCAAGACTGGAGATGCCTGTGACTAGGTCCCCAGCACCCCTCAGCACTGGTGGCTGCCATGCACGTGGGGCAGCCATGCCAAGAGGCATGGGGGCACAGAGAAAGAGGCACACACTCTAGACAGGCAGCATGCACGCCCACCAGGAAAAGTACTTTCCACCAGCTATGCAGTGATACCCATGCAGTGATAGCTCTGCAGCTATGCAGGAGACCTGGATTTGATCCCTGGGTCAGGAAGATGCCCTGGAGAAGGAAATGGCAACCCACTCCAGTCTTCTTGCCTGGAGAATTCCATGGATAGATGACCCTGGCAGGCTACAGTTCATGGAGTCGCAAAGAGTTGGACATGACTGATCGATTAACACTTACACCAGCTACTTGCAAATTCTCAAGTCGTCACACACTGGCCCTCCAGAAGCACATGTGGAAGAGAGTAAATACGTGGAAGAATTCTCGCATGCTCACAAGTGTGTGCGTACACATAAACACGCACACAGAGGCCAGGCCAAAGAGAAAACCAAACTCTCATTTTCACACAAATCAGATCCACACTTCAAACTTCACTTCTCCACTTGCACGTACAAAGATCCAGATTCACATCCTATCACAACCATTAGCACATCTTCAACATTCCTACAATCACACAGAGAAGCACCTCCTCAATTCACACACATGTGACCTCACACACACTCAGCAAGGATCATGTGGACCAGGACGGGTGGCTGGTATTCTTCATTCCAAAGATGGAGAAAGAGGGACTCTGAGATGCTAAGAGGTTCTCACTCTAAAGTCACAGCACTGAGGGACAGAGCTATGTCTAGCCCTGAGATTTTTTGTTTGTAATAATGTCCTAGCTGCCACATTCGCACTCAGTAATACTATAGTCCGGAAGTCAGGGGTCTTGGCCTGCCTGTTCAAACACACTCTGTTCAGCCAGCAGCACACCCATCACCCCCAAAGCCTGGGATGATTACAGCGTTCCTCCCGCCTCACTGTGCCCGGATACACACACAGCTCACTCCCTACGGCCTTGTGCCTACCAGATCTCATTCATTCTTTCATTCCATAAATAGTGAGCTTCCACTCTGGGCCAAGCATCCTTCTCCCTCATATCTCCAAACCCACTCCTCCCCCAGGTTTCCTCATCTCAGGAAATAGAACCACCCACTCCTAAAGTGGCAGCCAGCTCCACCCACCAGCATGTTTGGATACCTGTGTGTATTTATTTTTAGCCCAAATTCATAAGTGTAAGGAAAGTGGGGTAGAAACTGCTCGAGGCTCAGAGAAAATTCTAGGGAGGAAGGAGTCGTTTCATCTTTAACGATCGTTAAAGAATTTTGGAGTGAGTTTTTTTATTCTCATTCACAGAGGAGGGGCCCAGAGGCCAGGCCTTCCTTCAGTTTTGAAAGGTGAGAACAAGAGGACAGCCATGCAGGGGAGGGGGCCCCCACACATAAGTCTGGAATGTCCCTATAAGGCGAGGCTGAGGACATTGAGAGTCCTTCACATGAGCTCTGGGAAGGGAAGGGCTCCTTGCTGATCAGTTTCAAGTTAACAGACGACAGGGTCTGGACACAGGTCCAGCTGGCCAGAGGCCTCAGACCCTCCCCAGGAATATCCCAGGGCCCCTCACACAGTCCTCATGCAGGCCCAGAAGGCCCAACAGGAATTCAGGGTTCTGTGGTCACTTCTCAGCCTCTCCCCCAAAGCCCTCCCCCAGTGCCACACAGAGGTCAGCCGCCCAAAGGGCCCCACGGTCTGCTAGTTCCACCAGCAGCCACCAGGGCCAGGCTGGATCCTCAGAGAGAGTCTACACTGGCTGCTCTAATATATCACCCCCCATTCTCTCTCTAATCCACTCCAAATGGATTTTGTTCCCACTGGGCCACTTAAACGGCTCTCGTGAAGTTCACTAACAGTGTTCATTTTGCCAAATTCAATGCTCCCTTTCATGTTCTCATTTTACGTGATCTGTCAGTAGTCCTGAACTCCTCTATCCACCTCCTCCTGCCAGAAGTGTGTTCTCCACGTCTCCAGAACACCCTGCTCACCTCATGGGTTTCTCTTTGAACACGGGGTGCTCTCTGGCCTCTGGCCTCAGCCTCTTAGCCCAGCTCTCCCTGGGTCATCTCTCCTGGGATGACAGCCTAAATGCCATCCAAATGCAAATGCTCCCCCCAATCCTTATTTCTAAGGATTAGAATCCTGACTTCTGAGCTTCAGATTCATGTGGCCAACAGCCCATTCAGCATCTTCACTTGTTTGTTTTATATGCATCTCAAATTTAATGCCATCAAAAGGAACATTGGATTTCCACCATCTTCAGGTGAGCCTCTACCTCTCCAGGCATCAAACCTTAAAACCTGGGAGAAATGTTTGTTTCTCCTTTTTTTTTCCCCATCTCCACTTCCATCACATTTATTCCATCAGCTCATCCTATTGGTTCTCCCAAATACAGCCTGAATGAGATGAATTCTCATCTCCTCTATTGCTACTATCATGGTCTAAACCACCACCAACTCTCACTGCTTTACTCTAAGAGCCAATCTCTGTCTTCCTGCCTCCAGCCTGGGCCCCTTCAGTCCATTCATCACAGAGCAAAGTGACCTTTTCAAGTATAAATCAAATCCTACCCAAACTTCTCCTCTAGACCCTCCTACAGTTGTAATCAGAACAAAAGCAAAGTCCTTCACTTGAGCCTTTAGAACCTCCCCGGCCATACCTCCTTCTCTTTCCTCTTGCTCCCTCCACACCAGCCATACCGGGGCCTTGCTGGGAATGCTCCATCTTCATAACGTCACACTACCATCTTCTACACATTTAGGTCTCTGCTTAAACATCCTCTCTTCAGAGAACTCCTCCCAAATTGCCCAAAGGTACTGTACTCAATTCCTATTCCTCTGCCTTAGTACCCTGTTTTACTTATTTTATAGATGTTCTATCTAAAATTATTTCTGTGCATTTATCAGCTATCTTGCTCACTGAAATAAAAGTTATGTGAAAAAAGAGCCCCTGGCCCTGTCTTGCTCAGTAATGTATTCACAGGATGCTTCCTGGCACAGAGCAGGCTCCCTCCAAGGGTCAACAGCTGTGGAACTGAGTACTGGGCTGTCGACACAGGAGCCCGGGGTCTGTGACGTGGGGATAGCGACTCACTCGATGGAAGGCATGTTGGGTGCAGACATCGGGCTGACCTCCTTGGCCTTCTGCAGAGCATGCTTCTGGTTGAAGGCCTCCTCTTCTTCCTGTTCATCCTAGACACAAAGTAGAGATGGCGTTGTCTGGGATCCCCATGAAGGAGAGTAGCTTCCTCGGCCCTGCCCAGAAGGGCCGAGGGAGCTTCTGGAGACCTGGAGAAGCGAGGAAAGCAGAGCAAGAGGTAAAACAGGCAGAGTGAGGTCAGGTTGCTCACAGACCTCCAGCAACTAGCAGTGAGGCCTCCTGAGACAGCAGCCTCCACAGCCCTGGCACGGCCAGCTGTTCTGGCCCCCATCCTCCCCCACAGGCTCCCTATGTTGCCTCAGGAGAGACTTAAGGTCTACCCCAAACCCGAGCCCTTGGTGGAGGTGGCCAGGGCTATAGAGGTCAGAGGCCAGAGCTGACACTTCTTGGATGTTCTGCAGTGTCTGGAAGTGATAGAGAAGGACCTTCCAGGCAGAGACCCTGAGATGAGCACCACGATCCTCATCATAACCTCTTCCCTACACAGCTAAATGACCCCCACCCTGGTGCTCGGGCAGGGACCTCGGCCCCTCACCCACACTCCAGCTTATAAATGTCTTTCTATGTGACAATACCAAGGAAACCCAGTTCAGGTAAAATGACTACAGCTACTAAGAATACATACATCTTCAAAGATTGCTCTGGTTTTTACACATGTCCTTTTGCCTGACCCTTGCTGTCCTCCTGAGAGGTATGCAGGGCAGATATAACATTCCCTTTTATACAGATGAAGGAAGCAACATTAATAGAGACCAGGGGTCAAGTCTAAGCTAAAAGGGCCAGTAAGTGACAGATGTATAACTCACAGCTGGTTTTTACACACGTCCATTTGCTTGATCCTTGCTGTCCTCCTGAGAGGTATGCAAGGTAGAATATAGCATTCCCTTTTTTACAGATGAAGGAAGCAACATTAATAGAGACCAGGGGTCAAGTCTAAGCTAAAAGGGCCAGTAAGTGACAGATGTGCGACTCACAGCCAGCTTTTCAGCTACTACAGCTTATCCTGTCTGCAGGTAAGAAGATCCTTGAGAATGCAGAGAAGAGCAGGTAACTCTCAAGGAATACATGGAAAAAGCTCATAAACATCACCAGGATGCTATGGATTTTGCCTTAAAATAAATACGTATTATGCGGGGAGAAGGTTTCACTCATCTCCTTAAACAATCCCACTGCCATTGTATTGCCTCTACCCCTGAAGACATGACTCAGAGGAAAGAAAGGAATTGTTCTTTGAGAAATATGGTGTCTGACTTCTTTGAAACTCATGGAAACTTCCCCCAGGATGAAGTGAGCACTGGAATACCCCAATAGCCACAATCCTGGACCCTCTAACCCTCAAACTCAGAAGGGTGAAGGCACATGATTGAGGTTACACAGTCACAGGTCACAGCAGACGAGGTGGAACTTAAATCCAAGACTCTGGTAGTTTCTCTATTTTCCAAGTCACAAGCCTGCAGAGGCTATCTTTGAGAGTCTGCAGTGACTAAGTGATCATCTTCAATATCCAATGAGAGACCCCATTTGGTCCAAGGCTCCACTAACTCAGTGAAAGTGAACCAGGCTCCCTTCATGGACAAGTGTAGCTCTCCAGGTATCCACGAACTCCCAGAAGGGGCCTTCCCTGCAGGCCTAAGCCAGGCAGTGCAGGCTTCTGGAGGCAACTCCAAAGCCTAGTGGGCACCCAATGGCCCAGAGAACCATTGGATCCCTGGAGAACAAGGCTCACCTTGGTCAGCTCCTGGGCGTTGGCCAGGTTGTCCACAGCGATGGCCAAGAACACATTCAGCAGTGTGTCTGGGGCAATGAGTTAAGGATGGGCAAGTAAGAAAAGTAAAAGGAACCCCAGCAAGGCTGAGAAGGCATCTCCATGCCTTTCCTTTCTGCTACACCAGCAGGGACAGAGTCACCCCAAAGAGTCACTTAAGGAGGGACTGTAGGGGGAGGGAAAGAGATATTATGCAGCTCTGTTTGAAGGAGAATACGTCTTCTCTCCTTCCACATATCATCTCTTTGTACCAGATAAAGAAATATACCTGAACCAAACCCCCTAGGGGAGGGGGAGATGGAGGGAGGAGGCCTTTGCACAGCTACAGCCTCTAATTACAGCAACATCAAATAGAGAACCACTGAACAACAAGACAGGTAGGGAACAAGAGGTAGGAGTTCATCTCTCCTTTCCAGGAAGCTGGAATTGAAGCCCATCTAGATCAGTTATGCTAGTCTGACCTTAAAGATGAAAAAAAAAAAAAATGAGATTCTACAGACTCATTACTATCTCTCAGTAATGGGATGCTAACATTTCTCAATCTTCTTGTCCTGGGAGGCTCCCATATTTCATTTAACAAAATGTCTCAGGGCACACAAGATCATTATGGAACCCATTTCTATTCCACACTCTAACCTCAGAAGTCCCAATTTTCCAATTATCCTCAAGGCTCATGTGTTATGGAACACACATCTGTTTTAGCACAAAAGTCCAGGTCTGACTACCCTCAGAGTAACAGGAAAATTAAGGTGCCGCTATTAAGGCAAACTGGCCTTCCATTTCTGTGACTCACTGCCTAGCTTTCTTTATATGGGTTTCTTGTGTTTGTTTATAGTCTGCTCTGGCCCTTAGAAGTTTTCAGAGCAGAAAACTTAAAGGAACATCTATGCTCTGTGAGACTATGGAAAAGGCAAAAATACATCTGCAACACATGGCTGTCCCGTTTTCACTCGAGTGATCTCAATTCAAGACAAGTCCCACTTGCCCAAAACATCATGTAAAACTTTCTGGTCTGTGGAATATTCAAGTAAACTATCTCATTTTACTATTTACAACTAACAAACAACATAGATATTGTTTCCTCTTTTCAGATGTGAAAACTAGAAGCTCAGAGAGGTTAAGTGACTTTCCCTAGGCCACACAGCTGGTAAGCAGAGCTGCTGGGATTAAAACCTCAATCTTCCTTGTCTAGATCCCAAGACTAGTCATGGGTTTGGGAATTAAATGCACTTATTTTCTAGTCTCCCATTATAATTTAGTAATTGATTTTTATCAACTTATTTCCTCTAAGATTTGTAAGGTAAGGATTAGATGAAATGATGCCTGAAAACCGTTTAGTATGAGGTCTTATGAATAGCACAAGTATGATAAATGCTAGCTATGCTCAGCAGTATTAGCATTAATCACAATACTAATATTTTTGAGAACTTATTAGGTGGAAGGCTCTGTTCTCTGTTAACACAGAGAACTAACATATGATCCAGAAATCCCACTCCTGGACATATATCTGGAGAAAACCATAATCTGAAACGAATACATGCACCCTAATGTTCACTGCAGCACTATTTACAATAACCAAGACATGGAAGCAACCTAAACGTCCATCAACAGATGAATGGATAAAGAAGATATGGGATATTTAAACAGTGGAATATTAGTCAGCCATAAAAAATAATGAACTAATGATGTGCAGCAATGTGGACAGACCTACAGAATATCATCCTAAGTGAAGTAAGCCAGACAAAGGCAAATATCCTATGATATCACCTATATGTGGAATCATAAAAAAAATAAGATACAAATGAAGTTATATACAGAATAAAAATAGACCCACGGACATAGAAAACAAACTTATGGTTACTACTATTAAAAAGGAAAGAGGCGAAGGGATAAATTAGGAGTTTGGGATTAACATACACCCATTACTATAAATAAAACAGAAAACCGACAAAGACCTACTGTATAGCACCCGCAACTATACTTGATATTTTGTAATAACCTATAAAGGAAGAATCTGAAAAAGTATATATATATACACACATATATATATACGCATGTATGTATAACTGAAACATTTTTCTGTATATCTAAAATTAATACAACATTGTAAATCTACTATACTTAAACAAAAATAAATGTTTTAGTAAAAGAAAACATATAATTCATTAATATTATAACCCGGTTATTACTATTTCAGCCTATAATGATCTCTGTCCTCTCTTATTTTCCCCAGTTCATAGTCCCTCCAAACATTCACTATAACAGACTCATATGATTTTATCTGTGATGATAATCTGATAACCTGGATGTTATGATATCCGATAACTGGGATGATACTCTATCTTACTTATACTCATCTTCTTTTACCCAGATAGCAAATGTTCCTTAAGAGCGGGATCCCTGTTTCTCTTAGTACAGCTAACACTGTCTACCCCATTGCTACCTGCCCTCTGCTATCACCAGCATCACGACCACCTCCTCCTCCTCACATGCTGGTCAAGGCCAGAGCAGCATTTTAAAAAGGATACAGTTTCCAAACAAGGTGAGCACAATGAAATAGATAGCAGACCACATGCCCGAGCTGACCCCGCCCTGGGAGCGGATCCCGTTGTACATCACCTCATTCCAGTCCTCACCCGTCAGGATCTACACAAAGGACATAACAGGCTAATCAGAGACCTGGGCTGGATGAGAAAACGGGGTCAGTGGAAAGGGGAAAATTCTGAGTCTGGGTCTTTTCCATTTACCCTCTTGTCAGGGAGAAAAAAATGTCACACCCATGAATAATCAACTGCCTTCTGATGTGTAAGAGAATTTTAGCCATTGAAAATGGAAGAAGAATATCAAAAGGAAAAGTTCTATTCCTCAAAACATAGAATCTCCGGTCTCCCATCCCACACCCCAGCTTTGTCAAGCCTACGGGAACCACACAGATCAGGTGGTCCAGGCACTGATGGATTATTTTCTGGAGCTGCCAAGATACAGCTCCTGAGACAGCAGCATTGATGGAAAGAGCCTCATGGGCTCCAGTTCCAGAAAGCTGAGTTCTGCTTCAGTCTTAGATTCTGGCTAAACAGAGTTCTCCTTTAGCTCTTAGACATCACCGATTTTGAGTTTCCTCCCATGATTGAAAAAAAAAAAATCAGGTGGGGGTGGAAAAGATTCTTCATTAAATGGACATACAAGTTAGAAGGTACTGTAAATTTCATAAAACCAGAAATGTGATGTTACTGAATGTCTTTGACTTAATTAACATCTCCTGCAAACTGAAAAGTGCAGGGAGAAGGCCAATGAGGTCATCACAACAGAGCTCTTTTATTATTTATGAGAACAGAGCTATAGAAACCCTAGGAATTACAGTGGTGATGACTACTCAATAAGCAAGAGTACTAAGTACTGCCTGAGAGGAGCCTGGAGAGGAAAGGGAGGATTCTTTTACAACATCATCACCTTGGAGCATGTGCACCAAGGGATCCCAAGTAACATTTCTAACATCCTCATACCTGGAATACAGTCATGATGGCTGCAGGGAAGGTGTCAAAGTTTGCTGAAGGAGTCCCGTCATTAAAGTTGAACCTGAGAAGGAGATTCAGAGTGAATGAAATGAAAATCTCACACACCAAGTTTTCCCTTCCTAAAATTATGCCATTTTCATCACTCTTTTCCCCTTTTTTCACATCCCTGTCTTCCCTACTCTCCTTCCATTCCAGTAAGTTACAAAGATGGTTTTAATGACTACTACCAGGAAGTACCAGGTCTTCCCTGGTGGCTCAGAGGTTAAAGCCTGCCTGCAATGCGGGAGACCTGGCTTCAATCCCTGGGTCGGGAAGATTCCCTGGAGAAGGAAATGGCAACCCACTCCAGTACTCTTGCCTGGAGAATCCCATGGACAGAGGAGCCTGGTGGACTACAGTCAATGGGGTCGCAAAGAGTCGGACATGACTGAGCGACTTCACTTTCACTTCACCAGGAACTGTGCTCTTGAAGGGCACTGGTGATGGGATCTGGACTGATCTTGACTTGTAAGACCCCAAGCTTTCAGAGGCAGCTCCAAAGGGGCACCTTTCAGGGGCAGCTCCAAAGGGAGAGGTCCCCTAAATAAGAACCCCACATGGTGTGGAGGGATTAAAAACAGAGACATTAGTTTCACACATAACGTGCATGGTTGATATGGGCCATGAACACGAACAAACACATGGTAACATGGTGAACAAACTGGTGACCCCAGAGTTCACAAGATGAAGTTGAGGTTTTGAGGCTGCTTTGACTGGAAACTTCATTGGTACTTACCTGCCCCCAAACAGCTGCATTCCTAGGAGAGCAAAGACAACAATGAAGAGGAAAAGGAGGAAGAGTAAACTGATGATAGACTTCATGGAACTCATCAAGGAGACCACCAAATTCCGGAGGGATGCCCAATACCTACAAAAACCCAGACAGCGTTACAGCGGCAAGTTCAGTCACTTCAGTTCAGTTGCTCAGTCGTGTCTGACTCTTTGCGACCCCATGAACCGCAGCGCGCCAGGCCTCCCTGTCCATCACCAACTCCCGGAGTCCACCCAAACCCATGTCCATTGTGTCGGTGATGCCATCCAACTATCTCATCCTCTGTCGTCCCCTTCTCCCCCTGCCCTCAATCTTTCCCAGCATCAGGGTCTTTTCAAATGAGTCAGCTCTCCACATTAGGTGGCCAAAGTATTGGAGCTTCAACTTCAACATCAGTCCCTCCAATGAACACCCAGAACTGATCTCCTTTAGGATGGACTGGTTACAGCAGCAAACTGAGTACCAAATTACCCTCAGGCTCAGCTGGGCATCTGCCTGGAGACCTATGAGATAAGCTGCATCTAGATACTTGTAGGAAGGAGAGATGGAGTGATAATGTGGGTCCCCTCGGGAAGGTGGCACAGGATCTGGCACTCAGGCATTTTCCTGGTTTGGTCTTTGGAGATGGAAGAGAAGCTGAAGAGTGGAGTAGGGGGTGGGGTAAGGAAATGGATCCTGTGGTGAGGATGTAAGGCAATATAATGTGTCAGAGAGGAGCTTCCATGACCAGAGGTGGTTGGGAAGAGTCTAGATTTTGATCACTTACTTGGTTATTTTAAATATTCTTAGAAGCCGGAGAGCTCGCAGGACACTGATTCCGAAAGACGTACCAGGTCTGAAGATGGCCCAGACTACTTCAAAGATGCTGCCCACTGTGACCTAAAGAGCCAAAGCCAGCCACGGTGAGAAGAAAAGGCAAAAGGGGGAGGGGGGGGGGAGAAGGGGAAGGAGGTATTACTCAATCAACAGTTCTCACTGGGCTTTTCTGAAGTTAAATCTTTCCCTCCCCACCCTGCCTCCCTCCAATCATCTTCTTCAAAAGTCGCTCCGTCCTGTCTGACTCTTTGTGACCCTGTGGACTATACAGCCCATGAAATTTTCCAGGCCACAATACTGGACTGGGTAGCCATGCCCTTATCCAGGGGGTCTTCTAAACCCAGGGATCGAGCCCAGGTCTCCCACATTGCAGGCAGATTCTTTACCATCTAAGCCATCAGGGAAGCCCATCTCCAACAGGACCATCTATTTGTGAAGGCTGCCAAGGAAAAATGAGACTCTACCACTTTTCTCCCCACTGTTCCCCACTCTCCTTGCTAAATTTCCTTCTTCACACTGTAGATTGCTTTACCGACTGCTCTGTCTTTCCTGAAAACTACAAGTCATTCACCACTTCTGCACAGATTTGACAGCTGTACTGTTCTTATTAAAACACCTTGAACAGACAGACAAAAGAGCAGTCTTCAAATAAGAAAACAAATTTAAACGAATACAGGTTACTTTCCAATATAAAAACTTCTGAAAAGGTCCACATTTTCCCACTGGCCTAGAATTTAGTGTTAACAAGAATGTTTCAGTCACCTGTGCCTGAAATGGCTTTCAGTCACTCAGGCCCCACACACCTGGATGTGATGGTACTAATTAGTGGCATAGAATCTGATTGCTATAGGAAGCAGCAATGTCAAATTAGCCATTCAATTTGTTTTATGTTTTAATTATATGTTTATTGAAGGTCTAATACATTCCCCACATCGCACTAGGAGAAATAACAGAAATTAATCCTCACAGCAATGCTGAAAAGTATGTACATAAGGGAACTAAGATAAAAATGGTCTTTCACTAGTTCTTATGCCTGAAAATTGCCTCTACCCAGAAGCATATGTTCCAAGTTAAAATGCAGGTTGGCAAGTGCTCAAAATCGTTAGCACCTAACTGGAGATTTGGCAGAAAATGAAGTGGGTTTGGCAGAAGGAGAGGTGGTTCAGGAACCCAAAGTTTTGCAACCTAGTTCTGCTGCTAACTGGCTGTGTGAACTTGCACACGAGGTCCCCGGTTGACTCATGTGTAAATGGGTAGCCTAACTCCCAACACTTAACATCGTGGGCAGGACTGAAAGTGGCAGAGGACAAAAATGTGCGTGAAAGCACCTTGAAGAGCATTGATAATGCACACATTTATGTATCGTTATTATTTAAGAATGTGGACACTGGGTGAAGTCTATGTGGGGACTTGCTAATATAAGAGGGTGTGTGTGCATATGAGTATGAATGTTTAAGGGTATATCTAGATAATTTTCTCAATTTTAAACTGAACTAAAAAAATAAATATATTTCTCAGTTTTGATCAAACCACTTTCCGGAATCAAGTCTTTTGTTCTCTCCCAGGCTTCCTCCAAGGTAATAAGTGGTTCAAAATTCAGGCTATGGGGAGCTTTGTAAAACTTACTGAGCTATATACACTGAAGTGTTTACTCTCTGGTGTGCGTGTCACACATTTCAGTAAAAACATTAAAAATAAAAGAGCATTTCAAAAACCCAAACAAATCCTCGTATGGCAAGTATTCACTCATTCCTGACCTCCCTTTGGCTAATCCTATCTATCCTCCTTTAATAAATGCTGATTTCAAGGCTTCACGCTGAGCCCCAGAGCAAGGTTCTTATCTCAAACCACAGTACAGCAACTCCAGGCAGAAAGATGGGTGACTCTGGAGCACTTACCCCAAAGTCAAAGCAGTTGAAGGAAGAGTGAAAATAAAGGCGAGGCCCCATGCCATACATCTTCAGGGACATCTCTAGAAGGAAGAGCCCCAGAAACAGAAACTCTGCATAGTCTGAAAGCATTAAAGGCAGAAGCATTGGTTCCATGGATGGCATGGGCTCCTGTCCTCCCTGACCCAATCCCCACCACCCACGGAGGAGCCCTTAAGAGCGGTGGGACCCACACGGGCAGGACATTCAGTGACCATAGACCCAGTCAATGCCAGGCAAAACCTCTCCTGGTCTGAATATGCTCAGACCCAGGCTGAGTCCCACAGTCCACAGGTCAGCTCTGCTCTCTTCTGACAGGTGGGTTTGTCACTACCATTTACGTGGCAGATGGCTTTCAGGAGAGAGAAAGGGCTTGAGTATAGCTTTGATGAAAGAGCTGGATTTCCTCTCCACACACTCAACTGTGACAGCCTCTAGGAGACTCACCCGCATCCCGGGGAGCCTTACCAAGGGCTGACCTATGGTAGGTTTCCTTCCTGGTCTGCTGAAGGTATCCATGTCCCTAAGAACTTGTCCCTAGGACTTGGGTGACCAAGACTCCCTAATCATTGAGCCTCCTGAAGGCACTAAGTGAAGGCCCTGGATTATGCAAGGTATAACACTATGTTGTTGACTCATCACTAAAGATTTATTTATCTGATTCAATAATGAAATGACAGCCGAAAACAGTCATGGGATAATCCCGACCCGCTGAGGACAACTCTGGTTACAGCGTGCTGGAGGCAGAACTCTGGGCAGGCAGAACCACTGCCAAGCCCACGTGACACCTCCTTGCTCTCTTGACATTCACACACCAATCAAGTGGCAGCCGTGAGAGCCAGCAGTCACCATTCACTTACAGAGGAGGTGGGTGAGCCACTGGGGCTGGTTGTGATGGACGATGGCCACACAGGCAGTGTTGAGAGCCACAAGGCTTAGCACGATCCAGTAAAACACCTGGGACTTAACCATGTGGCGGATAGAGATACGCAAAAGTCGCTCCTTGTGCCGGAAATAGGAGGCCCCATCCACCTTTGCGCTCTTGATGCTGGCTCGGGCAAGAGGTGTGCCTAGCGGGGGAGAAGGAAGGAGGAGAAATGAGACTGCAAAGGAGGTCACCCTCCATGACAAAGGGGCATTCAGAGGTCCAGATGGGCAGCTTTGGTCCCAGGGCTAGGGGACTGCCACCTTGCAGACCCCAGGGCATCCCCACGTTATGAGCTAAGAGTTTTCACAGTGCAGCAGGAAACTCTGCCTTTCCTCTGGGCACCCTTGGTCCTAGGAAATGGAAGGATTCCCCGGGGCAGGATAGCAGGCATCCAGCCGGTATCTTGAATCCTAATAGGATCCTGTTTATGTTTGTAACAGATTGAGCTTTTCTTTTTAAATATGCTTCAGGCACTGGAGTCATCCTGCTGCATTTGTGATTTTTCTACCCCTGGCAAACTGAAGCAGTGATGAGCTCCGTACGCCTCTTCTGCCTTTCAGGATGAAGTCAGACCCTTCCCTTTTTTTTTTTTTTCCTGGAGAAGAAAAGTCTGCCATCAGCCAGACTCTCTAAGAGAACCTGGGATGAACAGCCGGCAAGTTAAAGGGTTGTCAGTAAGAATCTGTTTAAGCATCACATGGGAGCAGGTGATGCAAGTAGGTAGATGTTACTATGATTAAGCAAATGATTGCAGTTTCTCATATGGGCGTCCTCAGTGAACAATATCCCAAAGTGGGTGCTCGTTAGCACATCCAGGAGAGATAGGATACACATGCTGAAGAGATACATCTGCCACACTTGAAGAATCTGGGTTGAATTCTTGGCCCCAAACCCGATGTTTCACATAAACATTATCCTTTGGTCCATTTTATTTTTTTCCTTTAAGTCACTGTTGATGAGATTCGATTCCAGTGCCTTTCCCTAATTATATCCCAAAGTTCTGGATTCTTTGGGCTCCCCTCCTCCTTGTGGCGTTTCTCCTAAGATAGAATGCTCCCTTTCACGGGAGGTCCGGAGCAGTGAAAGATGATCCGGCAACCTCCACTCACCCACAGAGGAGATGTCCACGCAGTGCTCGTCGCTGGAGTCCCGTGCCATGGCCTCGGTCCGGCTTCTTTTGATGGTTGCCCTCCGAAGCACTACACCAGGGAAGCAAGGGGCAGAGAGAGGACATGAGAACCACCAGATCAGTCTGGTCAAAGCAGGACTGTGGCCTCACGGCACCTGTGACACAGGCACCTGCCTTTAAATACCCGAATCAGGGTGAGAGAAGTTACAAAGGTCTACAGAAACGTGACTGCCCTGCTCCGCAGCGCCTGACACAGAGGCTGTTGAATCCCACGCAACAAAGCTCCTGACTCCTTGCAGGAGCTTTTCTAAACGCAGCAGGTAAACTGGCAACCTGTATCTATTTGTTCTGCCTCTTCATAAACAATGTCACTTCCTGCCAATGAAAGTGGTCCCAAGATGCCCCCTGCAAATTGTCAAAGAAGATCCCTTTCTGAACCACTGGTTGTATGATGGCCTTTTCATTGCCCATTATCAATCACACACCCTGGAATGAAACAACTCTTGGATTTCATTTTCATCACTTTAAAAAGCATTTAAATCCATGACTCAATTCCCTTCCTTTTAAAGCATGAGGGATTTTATGACAGAGAGACTCGCATTTCAATTCCCAAAGCACCCCTCTTTTCTTTCTTTCTCCTCTTTTGATCAAGAGACATAGCCGCAGACAAGGGGCAGATGAGAGAGCAATGAGGCCTTGGAGCACTTCCTTACCTTCTAAGGCTGACGTTCCAGCATTTTTGTTTTCTTCAGCAAGCATGACTTCCTCTATATGGAAACAAATGGTTTAGTAAATTATCAGTAAATGCCAAATTATTTTGCGAAATGAAAATCCCTGAGGAACAGCTCTGGCTCCAGGGCAACGTGGAGAGACAGCAGAGTTCAGAGCTGGTTGCAGGCACCAGCATCAGAAAGACATCAAGGGTCACGGACGCAGCACTGGAGCATCAGAACAGAAAGGAAGGTCTTTAATGAAGGGGGCATCGGGGGTTATGGGTTAAGATTCAGCTCTTTGTCTGATACACCGTTTAGGAGAATAAACAGCTCTGAGAGCGAGAGTTGATCTTTTTAACTAAAATTCTCCTAAATTGATAAAAACGAAAAATTTCCATGTCTGTTTTCTTTTATCCAGGTTCCTTAAAGCTATTTTAGCAACAGGAGCTTCCATAATTTTGCTTGTTTGCAGTAGCCCCCAGGTCATAACACCTCCCCCTCATTCAGAAGATGAGACCACATTTTGGGGTCTAGCCTACTTCTTTCAGGAAGGGGCGAAGGAAGGTGCTCACAGCCCCTTAAAGAGAGGAGCAGGCTTGTGGGCTTGCTTCTTCTCCCCCCACCATGTCCATTCTGCCTTATTGAGCAAAGCCTGAGTTGAAGAGGCTTTGGCCCATCATGAAATTGTCCCTGTGACATAATAAAATATAAATATTTGGTTTTTGTTCACCATTCAGGCACAGAGCTTCCAAAGCCCGTGGGATGTACTGTCTTTTGTATGCTAATGAGATGACTCACTGCCGGAGAGGCCTAGATAGTGTAAGGGGGGATGGTCACTCAAAAAACCACACCACATGATTAGACGGTTGTAGCTTTCAGGCTCATCCCCTTTCCCACCTCTCAGGAGCCGAGAGGGGCTTGACACTATCAGTCACCAATGGTCGATGATCCAATCAATCAGATCTGCATAAGGGAACCTCCACTTAAAACCCTACATGGGACTTCCCTGTGGTTCGGTGGGCAGGAATCTGCCTGCCAATGCAGGAGACACAGGTTTGATCCCTGGTCAGGGAAGATTCCACATGTCATGGAGTAACTAAAGCCCATATCCCACAACTACTGAAGACTGAATGACTAGAGCCCGTGCTCCACAAGAGTAGCCCCCACTCGCCGCAACTAGAGAAAGCCTGAATGCAGGAATAAAGACCCAGCACAATAAAAAATAAATAAATGAATCATTTTAAAAAAATCAACAACAACAACAACAAAAAACCCCTACAGGATGGGGCCCAGGTTGCTGATAGGTTGGTGAGCCCATCAGGGTGCTAGGATGTGCCTGGATGTGCATGTAGGCTCAGTTATTCACCCATTATCCCTACCCTCTATTACATACCCTGTGTATCTCTTGAATTTGGCTGTTACTGACTTGTATTCTTCATAATGAACTGGTGATAGTTTTTCCTGAGTTCTATAAGTCATTCTAATGAATTATCAAATCTGGAACCCTTTGAATGTGTACTCAGCCAGGAAGAAGTACAGTCACCTGGGGACCCTTCTGTGGCTGGTGTGTGAAGGAGAGATGGGCACATGGGTGGAGCCCTCTGCTTGTGGGGTCTGCACTCACTTTGGATGGCTTAGTGTCAGAACTGAATTGAATGGTTGGATACCCCACTGGTGCTAGAAGGGGAAAGACCTCGTTGGCATTGTGACAACATTATTTGGTTGTTGGCATTTGAAAAACAACCACTCTGTTCCCTGGACTCCCCTCTTGACCTCCTCAGGAGCAGTCCTGTACTCCATAGAGGTGTCATCATGGGTGAGACACTATTTTCTGCCAAGACTTATTAGAATATGCCTTACTGAAGAAGAGAAGCAAAAGGCAAAGGAGAAAGGGAAAGATATCCAATTGAATGTAGAGTTGCAGAGAACAGCAAGGGGAGATAAGAAAGCCTTCTTAAGTGAACAATGAAAAGAAATACAGGAAAACAATAGAATGAGAAAGACTGGGATCGCTTCAAGAAAGCTGGAGATATGAAGAGAACATTTCTTGCAAAGATAGGCTCAATAAAGGACAAAAATTGCAAGGACCTAATAGAAGCAGAAGAGATTAAGAGGTGGCAAGAATACACAAAATAGGTCTCAATGACCAGGATAACCATGATGATATGGTCACTCATCTAGAGTCAAACATCCTAGGATGTGAAGTGAAGTGGGCTGTAGGAAGCATTACTATGAACAAAGCTAGCGGAGGTGATAGAATGCTAGCACGAGTTGTTTCAAACCATAAAAGATGATGCTGTTAAAATATTGTACTCAATATGCCAGCAAATTTGGAAAACTCAACAGTAGCCACGAGACTGGGAAAGATCAGCTTTCATTCCAATACCAAAGAAAGGGAATGTCAAAGAATGTTCAAACTACCATACAATTACACTCATTTCACATGTTAGCAAGGTAATGCTCAAAATCCTTCAAGCTACGCTTCAGCAGTACTTGAACTGAGAACTTCCAGATGTGCACGCTGAATTTAGAAAAGGCAGAAGAACCAGAGATCAGGTTGCCAATATTCACTGGATCAAAGAAAAAGCAAGGGAATTGCTGAAAAACAGCTACCTCTGCTTCCTTGAATACACTAAAAACCTTTGACCGTGTGGATCACAACAAAGTGTGGAAAATTCTTAAAGAGATGGTAATATGAAACCACCTTGCCGTCTCCTGAGAAACCTATAGGCAGGACAAAAAGCAACAGTTAGAACTGGACATGGAACAATGAACTGGTTCAAAATTGTGAAAGCAGTACATCAAAGCTGTGTGCTGTCACCCTGCTTATTTAACTTCTATGCAGGGTACATCATGTGAAATGCTGGGCTGGATGAAACACAAGATGGAATCAAGATTGCTGGGAGAAACATCAATAATCTCAGATATGCAGATAACACCACTCTAATAGAAGAAAGCAAAGATAAACTAAAGAGCCTCTTGAAGAAGGTGAAAGAGGAGAGCAAAACAGCTACCTTAAAACTCAACATTAAAAAAACTAAGATCACGGGAACTGGTCCCATCACCTCATGGCAAATAGATGGGGAAAAAATTGAAACAGTGACAGACTTTATTTTCTTGGGCTCCAAAATCACTGAAGATAGTGACTGCAGCCATGAAATTAAAAGACTCTTGGTCCTTGAAAGAAAAGCTGTGACAAACCTAGACAATGTATTAAAAAGCAGAGACATGACTTTGCCAACAAAGGTCTATATAGACATCCATATAGTCATTTATGGATGTGAGAGTTGGACCATAATGAAGGCTGAGTGCAGAAGAATTGATGCTTTTAAACTGTGGTGCTAGAGAAGACTCAAGAGTCCTCTGGACTGCAAGAAGATCAAACCAGTCAATCCTAAAGGAAATCAACCCTGAATATACATTGGAAGGACTAATACTGAAGCTCCAACACTTTGGCTACCTGATGCAAAGAGCCAACTCACTGGAAAAGACCCTTATGCTTGGAAAGATGGAAGGCAGAAGAAAGGAGAGATGAGATGGTTGGATGGTATCATTGACTCAATAGACATGAATTTGAGCAAACTCTGGGAAATAATGGAGGACAGTGAAGCCTGGTATGCTGCAGTCCATGGGGTCACAAAGAGTCGGGCATGACTTAGCAACTGAACAACAAGAACAACATCTCTCAAATGTATCAACAAAACAGACCTTCTGTCGCACATATAGTGGGATTCTGAGCCCCCTATTGAGAGTGGTGTGGATGAGCTTTGATCCCCACTCCTGTCTCAGTCATAAGCGAGGGGACGTGGAAGTGCCAGCAATCATTCCCTGAGATCCCAGCTGCTGGGGATAAACCTGCAGCAGTTCTATTAAGCAATGGTTTAATTTAAGCATTTCTAACAAGTACAAAGACAAGCATAAAAGGGTAAAGTTATTACCATAATTCCACCTGCATATAAAACTGAGAGTACGTAATGTATTTCCCAGGGAGGGGAACATGTTGAGGCTCAGAATGTACCACGCAGGATGACCATTATAAAGTCATAACATTTAGCTTTCTTTTTTAAGTACAGCCCTCTGGCAAAACTAAGTTAACAGGTTAAGTGTTATTGGTGGGATGCTCCTTGATGTGCACATAGAAGGTTTGAAAGTCACTGACAGCACTGGCTTTTGGAGGCCATCCTTTCAAAATTAGGTACTTGTTAAATACCTCATAGCAACATGAATGACCTCAGCCAGAGAGTCTTTTTCACTCTGCACAGTGTCTGGGGCTTTGGGGTGGGCAGGTCTGAGGACCCCCGAGGCAGAAGGAGGGTGGATGGTGCTGTTGAGTACCTCTGGGGAGCACTCGAGGGCTCCTGATGGGCTGGCACCACCCCCTCCCCCAATGTCTTTTGCCAAGTTCGCGCTGGAACTTGTGAGTGTCTTTCCAGGGAAACGTAACCCATATGTCTCTGAATCACTCACGCTCCACTTGTAAAGGAAAGGGCCAGGAAGCACAATTTGACGTCGCAGTGCGTCTTTTTTTCTTAGAAGGAGAAGAGAGCAGGCTTTGCCAACTGGAAGAAAGTGAAGCCTTGGAATTCTGCATGTAGTTTGAAAAGCAGAGCCACAAAGAGCAACATCCTGAGTCCCTTGACCCTGAAGGGGGCCGTGGGAAGGGCGCAGAGGGTTCTCTTTGGGGTTTGCTGCCAGCCTGCTCACTAGGGTGGTCTGTCAGATGGCTCCCTTGCCCAGGAAGCCAAGGGCAGTTGGGAGCTTCAAGCTGCCAGGCTGGCCTGGAGGCAAATCTGTTGAGTTACTGTTCTGAGAAGAGGGAGGGAAGATTCAAGTCCACGTCCACACAAGAGTCTCAAAGGAGCAAGGATGAAATGGGGAGTATAGTCACCACTCCATGGCTCTTGCTTCCAGAAGCAGCAAAGAAATGCAGATGGTCCCAAATGAGGAGTGGCTTTTATTTGACTTTGGCATGGCACTTTGCATCATTCCTGCTCTCTCACCCGACAGATGATCAAACATTGACTTCTGAGCTGAGAGAGCCGGTATGTGTTATGGTCAGAATAGGAGTCATAGTATCCATCATTCCAAAGCTTAGAGAAGAATAAAGGTCAGGCCACTAAGTACCCAATCCTATTCCAAATTCTTTCCAAGAGATCTCTTTGTGCTCTGCTTTTCTACCAGGAACAGAGCTAAGGTGCTGGTTTTTTTGTTTTTTTTTAAATTAAAAAAATGTACTCTTTGTTCAGTAAGAAAATGAAGATATATAACACCAATGCAATGCAACCTTTAAAATAACAAGGAAAGCAAATGTATCCTCTTTACTGACAGATATGGGGTGATCGACGCCCCTCATAAACAGCAGAGCCACAGTCACTCTTGAGTTTGGAGGCTCTCTGTGGGTTCATAAAATCAGGATAAACCTGGACCTTTCCTCAGGGCTGGGCAACAATTATTCCTGAGGCTGAGCCATCAGTGAGGAGCTGATGACAGCAAGGAACAGGGAAAACCAGTTCTCGGCATCATCTCTTAGGTGGCCTACTGTAGTAGTCTATCGCTCTCTCTGCTCAGGCCCAGGTCTTCCTACCGTCTGTTCTCAATGCAGCAACCGAGTGCTTCTATAAATCTTAAACAGAGCATGTCCCTTCTCTGCTCAAGACCCTCCTGCGGTTCTAACTTGACTCACAGGAAAGCCCTGAACTTTACAAGGGCTGGTAAAGGTCCTACAGGCTCTGCTGCCTGCTCCCACCATGAGAATGCCTTCATCCCAGCTTCTGCCCTCCCCTGCTCACACCTCAGGCAGCTCCTGGAGCCCTCTGGGTCTCCTCCCACATTGCAGCCAGGACACTGGGGAATGTTTCCTTCAGGGCTCCCTGAGGCTCACCCTCTCATCTCCTTCACATCTCTTCCCAGATAGGTCTACCCTGACCCTCCATTTAAAACTGCAACTCACCCTAAACCCCTAGCCCTACCTTGATCTGTTTTCATTGTACTTGAAAGTGGAAACTTTTGTCACTCAGTCGTATCCAACTCTTGTGACCCCATGGACTGTATGTAGCTGTCAGGCTCCTCTATTCACGGGATTTCCCAGGCAAGGATACTAGAGTGGGTAGCCATTTCCTTCTTCAGGGGATCTTCCCAGCCCAGGGATTGAACCCAGGTCTCCTGCATTGTTGGTGGATTCTTTACCATCTAAGCCACCAGGAAAGAGCTTCATTGTACTTATTATCCTATGAAAAATTACTCCTTATTTTGTTCATCACTGCCTTACCAGCTATAGGGTAATTGAGCTCCACGAGAGTTGAGCTCTGGCTCACTGCTGTATCACAAATGCCTAGAACTGGACTTGGCACAAAGTACGCCTTCAATAAATATCCGTGGACTGAACGGACTATTGTTAGCAGTAACGGTAGTAGTGTGAAATGGCATCAGCCCAGACTTTGCTCTCGCACTGGGTTATGTGATCTTTTACTCAGCTCACCTTGCTGAAATGTCTGCCTCATGAAAGGTGTTTGGTAGAAGAACAGGGACAGACTCCAGAGGGAGAAAATGGGACCAGTTGGGAACCCCCAAAGCCAACAGGTCATTTCCAGCTTCTCTCCGCTCTGGTCTAGACTGGCCTTTTGAGCAGAAGTACTGGGAATGGGTACTGGGGTGGGTCCCGGATGTCTGTGCAGCCCATCACCAACCTCCTCCAGCCTCCAGGTCTTACCTGCTTTGTCTATCCAGGCGCGGTACCCATTCAGCTCACGCTCGATCTGCTGCTGGCGCCGCAGTTTCATGAAGGCTCTCCGGTTCTCCACTCTCTCTCTCTCTTTGGCAAATTCCCTGTAGACAAAGCGGATAGGATTCACTAGGTTTGGGCAGTGCCATGACCAAAAGAAAGGGTGAAGCAAGCAGGAGAGTGAGTGAGTAGGCAGGTACTGTGTATACCCCATTTCCTTTGTCCCAGCCTGCAACTATAATCTTAAAATGTTGCACAGAAATAAACTTTGTTCAACTTCTTGCAGGAAGTTTTCTCAGATCAGTTTCATTTCAGTCAGCACTAAAACTTTCTGCTTGCTCTAATTTTTCTTTTTTTTCAATATAAGTTATCTTCTTGAAATAAAATGCAATAAAGCTAGAAATCAATAACAAAAAAGACAACTAAAAAACACTCATATATTTGGAAATGAATGAATACACCATTAAGAAATCCCTCAATCAAAGAAAAAAAATTAAATAGAAATTAGAAAATAACTGAATCATACATATAAAACTTGTACTATGAGTATATTTCATGTTCTTGGAAAGAAACTTACACTAGAATACTATTTTAAAAAGCTGATATTAGCAGGAATAGAAGGAACATACGTCAACGTAATAAAAGCTATATATGACAAACCCACAGCAAGCATCACCATCAATGGTGAAAAATTGAAAGCATTTCCCCTGAAATCAGGAACAAGATAAGGGTGCCCACTCTCACCACTACTATTCAACATAGTGTTGGAAGTTTTGGCTACAGCAATCAGAGTAGAAAAAGAAGTAAAAGGAATCCAGATAGGAAAAGAAGAAGTGAAACTCTCGCTGTTTGCAGATGACATGATCCTCTACACAGAAAACCCTAAAGACTCTTCCAGAAAATTACTAGAGCTAATCAATGAATATAGTAAAGTTGCAGGATATAAAATTAACACACAGAAATCCCTTGCATTCCTATATACTAACAATGAAAAAACAGAAAGAGAAATTAAGGAAACAATACCATTCACCATTGCAACAAAAAGAATAAAATACTTAGGAGTATATCTACCTAAAGAAACAAAAGACCTATACATAGAAAACTATAAAACACTGATGAAAGAAATCAAAGAGGACACAAACAGATGGCGAAACATACTGTGTTCATGGATTGGAAGAATCAATATTGTCAAAATGGCTATTCTACCCCAAAACAATCTATAGATTCAATGCAATCCCTATCAAGCTACCAACGGTATTTTTCACAGAACTAGAACAAATAATTTCACAATTTGTATGGAAATACAAAAAACCTCGAATAGCCAAAGTAATCTTGAGAAAGAAGAATGGAACTGGAGGAATCAACCTGCCTGACTTCAGACTCTACTATAAAGCCACAGTCATCAAGACAGTATGGTACTGGCACAAAGACAGAAATATAGATCAATGGAACAGAATAGAAAGCCCAGAGATAAATCCACGAACCTATGGACACCTTATCTTTGACAAAGGAGGCAAGGATATACAATGGAAGAAAGACAATCTCTTTCACAAGTGGTGCTGGGAAAACTGGTCAACCACTTGTAAAAGAATGAAACTAGAACACTTTCTAACACCATACACAAAAATAAACTCAAAATGGATTAAAGGCCTAAATGTAAGACCAGAAACTATAAAACTCCTAGAGGAGAACATAGGCAAAACACTCTCTGACATAAATCTCAGCAGGATCCTCTATGACCCACCTCCCAGAATATTGGAAGTAAAAGCAAAACTAAACAAATGGGACCTAATGAAACTTAAAAGCTTCTGCACTACAAAGGAAACTATAAGTAAGGTGAAAAGACAGCCCTCAGATTGGGAGAAAATAATAGCAAATGAGGAAACAGACAAAGGATTAATCTCAAAAATATACAAGCAACTCGTGAAGCTCAATTCCAGAAAAATAAATGACCCAATAAAAAAATGGGCCAAAGAACTAAACAGACATTTCTCCAAAGAAGACATACAGATGGCTAACAAACACATGAAAAGATGCTCCACATCACTCATTATCAGAGAAATGCAAATCAAAACCACAATCAGGTACCATTACACGCCAGTCAGGATGGCTGCTATCCAAAAGTCTACAAGCAATAAATGCTGGAGAGGGTGTGGAGAAAAGGGAACCCTCTTACACTGTTGGTGGGAATGCAAACTAGTACAGCCACTATGGAAAACAGTGTGGAGATTTCTTAAAAAACTGGAAATAGAACTACCATATGACCCAGCAATACCACTTCTGGGTATACACACTGAGGAAACCAGATCTGAAAGAGACACGTGCACCCCAATGTTCATCGCAGCACTGTTTATAATAGCCAGGACATGGAAGCAAGCTAGATGCCCATCAGCAGACGAATGGATAAGGAAGCTGTGGTACATATACACCATGGAATATTACTCAGCCGTTAAAAAGAATTCATTTGAATCAGTTCTAAGGAGATGGATGAAACTGGAGCCCATTATACAGAGTGAAGTAAGCCAGAAAGATAAAGAACATTACAGCATACTAACACATATATATGGAATCTAGAAAGATGGTAATGATAACCCTATATGCAAAACAGAAAAAGAGACACAGAAGTACAGAACAGACTTTTGAACTCTGTGGGAGAAGGTGACGGTTGGATGTTTCGAAAGAACAGCACGTATATTATCTATGGTGAAACAGATCACCAGCCCAGGTGGGATGCATGAGACAAGTGCTCAGGCCTGGTGGGCTGGGAAGACCCAGAGGAATCGGGTGGAGAGGGAGGTGGGAGTGGAGATCGGGATGGGGAATATGTGTAACTCCATGGCTGGTTCATGTCAATTGACAAAACCCACTGAAATGTTGTGAAGTAATTAGCCTCCAACTAATAAAAAAAAATAAATAAATAAAAAGCTGATATTAATAAAATTTGCATTAATTTCCTTTTTTGTACTTATAAAGGTGAGATTTATTTTTTTTTAATCTTATTGGAGTATGGTTGCTTTACAGTGTTTTTGCCGTATAACAAAGTGCCCGATCTCATCTGCTTGCTCTGTTTTGAAAGCTACTGATTTAGTAATGTGACGAGCTAGGTTCCAGAATGCTGTATATTATGTGGCTCTGACTACAACAGAAACTCAACCCTCTGAGGGGTCAAACTATCCTTTATGCTTTTAATAACAACAGCGACTACTGTCTATTGAGTGATGATTATGTGCTAGTCCTATATGAAGTTTTTCACATCCATTAGTTCATTTGATCTTCACAATCACCCTATGAAGTAACCACTATTAAAACCCTATTTAACAGATAGGGAACCAAGGCTTAGGGGAGGGCAGTCACTTGTCACTTACTGGGATCTGAACTCTACCCATAATTCCGGTGGCCTGACCCAATGGGCGTGGTGCTTAGTATGCGCTGCCACTGAAGACCATGACACCGATGCCCTGAAGGGTTGAAATGCTGTCTGAAGATGGCTGGTCAAGGTTGGATAAGAAAGGACACAGGAAGGGCACACAGCTCCAGAAGAAAGAAAGTGGGAAGCTGGGGTGGGGTGGAGGGGAAAACAAGACAGGGGGTAAAACCAGCATGAGCGTCAGATGGAAGACACAGCTCCCTAACAGCAGACAGAGCTGCTCTGTGGTAAAAGATGATTAAAACAAACAGAACAACCCAGAAGGAAAGTTATGACCAACCTAGATAGCATATTAAAAAGCAGAGACATTACTTTGCCAACAAAGGTCCGTCTAGTCAAGGCTATGGTTTTTCCAGTGGTCATGGATGGATGTGAGAGTTGGACTGTGAAGAAAGCTGAGTGCCGAAAAATTGATGCTTTTGAACTATGGTGTTGGAGAAGACTCTTGAGAGTCCCTTGGACTGCAAGGAGATGCAACCAGTCCATTTAAAGGAGATCAGTCCTGGGTGTTCATTGGAAGGACTGATGCTGAAGCTGAAACTCCAATATTTTGGCCACCTCATGCAAAGAGTTGACTCACTGGAAAAGACCCTGATGCTGAGAGGGATTGGGGGCAGGAGGAGAAGGGGATGACAGAGGATGAGATGGCTGGATGACATCACCGACTCGATGGATATAAGTTTGCGTAAACTCTGGGAGTTGGTGATGGACAGGGAGACCTGGCATGCTGCAGTTCATGGGGTCACAAAGAGTCAGACACGACTGAGCGACTGAACTGAACTGAACTGAAAGCCCTATGGGACAAAGAAGAGAGAAGAGGAATGAGGACTTCCTGGCAGACAGGAAGATGGTGAGATTCAACGAGTGAGCAAATGGGGATCAAGAAATGTTCACTGGCTAGTAGGCCACTCCGGAAGCCACATTTGCACCAGTGCCCTTCTCATCATCAAACACCCTTCCAGCCAGAACACCCCTTGCTAGCGCAGTGCCTCCTAGCCATGGCTCACGCATTCTCCTACTGCCCTGAAAGCTGTTCCACTTATTCACGGGCTCTCCCTCAACAAAGAGCAGCAACCCGAGATAACAGATTCCAGTACCCACTGAGGGTCCTGCTCCCTACTCCCTCATGTCCAGGGAGGAGGAGAGGAACCAGGGGCAAAGGGGCGTGCCCTGGCCCCAGGGCAGGAGAGGGAGGGGTGCCAATCTACAGCGAGGCAGGGGGATACCAGTTCGTGCTTCATCTGGCCTCTCCTTCCAAGACAGAGGGGATTCCTTCGGCAGAGGCACCTTACAGAGGTCACAGTCAGGCTAAGGGCTGGGACAAGGCAGAAAGGAGAAATTAGAAGGAGAAATTCTCCTGGACTTGGTGTCAGGTTCAGTGGGTTCTACTAAGGGTGTCTTGAGGGATGGAAGAGTTGATTAGGACAAGTGAGAGTCAGGGTAACAGAATCTAACCCCTGGAGCACCTCTTTTTTCCACCGACTCTTCTGGATTTCAGCAAGTAAGAAAGTAACAAGAAGCTAGCTTGATTCATGGTGTTACCACCTACCAAAGTTCTTACCTTTGGTTCTTTGTCTTTCAATCCCTGTCATTGTTTTCTTGGTTCTATCTTCAAAATGGCACTTGGATCCACCCTCCCTCCTCATTCTTACTGCTTTGGTCTAAGACCTCACCTTTTCCTGCATGGACTACTGAAAGAGCGTGTACCTGGTCTCTCGGCCACCTGCCTCTCTTCCCTTCATTTCATCCATTTCACAGCAATTAGTGTCATCTTTCTAAAATATGCACTGGATCTTACCATGTCCACACCTAAAATAACAACCACAGTGAGTGACATTTGTGGAGCACTTTCTAATTTCCAAGTACCTGCATCCATTTCGTGCATTTAATCTTTACAACCAAAATGAGAAGGCAGCAAAACAAGCATTTTCAGCCTCAACTTAGAAGTTAAACAACTCATTCAAGTTTAACTAAGAGATGGAGCCAGGTTTGGAACCCCAGGCCTCTCTGCTCTAAGAGCCCAGGTTCCCCATATATCTTCCTAGCCCAGAAGCATATTTATATGCAGCTTTCTACCTTTTCATACGTGTGTGCCTTCATTTTTCAACTACGCTCGAGGGTAATCCAGGAGGGTTTAGCAGGATGCAGTATTTTGAACAAGACCTTGAAATAGGAGAATTTAAGCACACTATGGGGCTTTCAGCTGACTCAGTGGTAAAGAGTCTGCCTGCCAATGCAGGAGACATGGGTTCAGTCCCTGGATCAGGAAGATCCCCTGGAGGAGGCAATGGCAACCCACTCCAATATTCTTGCCTGGAGAATCCCATGGACTGAGGTGCCTGACAGGCTACAGTTCACGGGGTCACAAAGAGCTGGACACAACTGAGCACACACATACATAAGTGAGCTATGAGCAGGGAAATACAATAATCCTTTAGCATCTGCATTATTACCAGCATCTCCATTTTCCAGCTCAGAACACTGAAGCTAACAGGAGTTAAGTGGTCGTTTGAAAGGTCAAGTGTCCTAAAATACAGTGCCACTAAGAGGAACCATGACCCTCGGATCCTATAAATTCCCTCTTCTATCTTCTCTTCCTTCACATCTCCTCCACCAGCTGCTAAACACCTAACAGACCTTTCACAGTCCTTCATGGTTAGATCTGGACCTTTCTTTCAAACCTCACCTCCCATCAATCCGATCTACCTCGTGCCTACCTGCAGCCCCACCATAGCCAAGCTCCAGCCCCAGCACAGGTCCCACGGTTCCTGAAAGAGCAGTGAGGGATCTAAAGGTTTAATTCACACTGCCTAGAACCCAGCCTTACCTGCCTGAGTCTGTTAAAATCCTTCAAGGCCAGGTTGAAAGGTCACCTCTAATGTTTAGCTCGCCCCTCTCCCTTGCCCCTAGTCTTCTGACCTCTGCTCTATACCTTCCCTCTGTCTCTTCATAGCTCGTCTTACAGCCAGACCTCTATGGCAGTGAGCTATACATGTGACTGTCTCTCTCCCTCTCTGAGAGCTTTTTGTGGAAACATTCTGTCTTACTCAACTTTACATCCTCCAGGACTAGACTAGGCCTGCTGTGTGGTACTTATTTAATAGATTTTTTTTTTTTAATGACAATATCTAGGCTGACTTGAAAACCATACTGATAGATCTGCCCTGAATTCCAAAGGCTTAGATGAAGGGACGCAGCATCTCTGCACGGACCCAAGCAGAGCCAGGTGAACTAACGAGAACACAGCAGTTGCCAGGTAACTCCTAGACAAGGCCACCACTGTGTTTCTTTGCTTGGCTCCACTAAAATCTCTGTAGCATTAGTCTATGAAGAGTGCAGTATGTCACCTCTACCCAATCCCCAGAATGACCATGTGGCTTCATTTCCGGAAGGAGAGGCAAGTCATCCCAGCCTAATCTCTCTTTATCTTTGGAAGTTTCCTGGCTCCAGTCTCACCAGCTGGTTTCCCTGCTCTCCTCTGCCACTGCAGGCCCCCGTTTCCTCCCACCCTCCCACCTGGCATCCTACAGGCCCGGAGCCCAACAAATCTGGCTTGGACTTTTTAAGAAGCCTCTTGGCTAAAAGAAACAGAGTGTGCACCAACAGGGAAACTTTCTAAGCAGCTTTCTGCTTGTCAGTGGAGGGGAAGAAGGGCTGTGTTTGGAGGCCTTCTGTATTATGTTTAACAATCAGCTTGTTTTGTTTTTCAGTTGGGAGCCCAGGGCACAAAGTGTGGCACCATATCATTCACGGCACTTCCCAGCCCTCCCTTGCTGTCAGCGTTTGTACCAAGGCTCCTCTCTCTGACAGGTCTGCAGGTTCCATGAGGCCAAGTAGAGTCGGAGTCACACCACATTCCAACAAGGACGTGGGAAGTTTAATCCACAGCCGAGTATTACAGTAGATACCATGGATTACAAAAATAAAATATTAAGGACCACCTAATGTTCATAAGTCACATTTGTAAAAGTCTCATTTTCTAAATCACTTTCATGTAAATTATTTCATGTAGATTTGCGGAAACCCTGGGAGACTCAGAAAGGTTACTTGCTCAAAATGACCAAATTAGCAGGAGACAGAGCTGGAATTTAAACGAATGTCTTTTGATTCCAGATTAAGTGCTGTTTCTACAAGACCTGAGCTGTCTCCCATGTGTCTAGCAGTCACACTTAAAACCCACAAAAGGGACTTATTCTCCAGTCAAAGGTTGAGGAAAATAAGGACATAAAAACAGAATTTTGTGTTTTTTCTAAAAGGACTGCCTTTTAAATCGAGAGAGCAGCATATAATACATTGTTCTGTGTTGGGTTAATAAAGACCTAATAAAAATTTTGTAGCATTAGTCAAGTTAGTGAGGCACTGCTTGAGTTTGTGTATCCTTGCATTCTGGAGAAAGCAGGGACAAACAGGACTTAGCTCCATTACCTGCCCAAAATAAGTGATTATACTAACCTTAGATACAACACGCTTGCCAGTCTCATGAACATATATGTAGCCAGACTGAGGAAAGGGACGTGTGCTCCTCCGTCTGGTCCCTCTCTTCCCTGAGGACCTGAATACTTTCTCCTCTTCATAGAGGATTACCCTGGAGTTATTCAGATGACGATGCTTTTGCAAAGATAAAACATATGGCCGTTACCTTACTTAGTCATCCACTGCCAAACTTCTTAATGAAACGTGCTTCAAGGAATGGCCCTATGAATATCTCATTTTATAGAGTTTCTTTGGATTAAGCAACAGGAAGTTCCAAAGGAGAAAATCTGACATGAGAAGAGTGTTCACGTCCCCTAAGTCCAACTGGCATTAACCTATGGCTCAAGCTAAGAGGATGGCACCTTTTCATTTGCTCTATCCAGTGTGTCTACACCCTAGATGTAACAGAATTCAGACTAGGATGCATCTAGATTTCAGAATTTCAAACCAGGCAAACAAAAATAAACCCTCACGTGATGTAGCATAAATACAACCAAGTCTACTCTTGGAGCGAGGTACTCCAGTAACCTCTGGTGCTAAAAAGTCTGAACAGTGAACCTCTCTGCCTCAGCTTCCTCTCCAGACAAGGCTGACATTAGAAAAATACAAAATAAGCTCTGCTCATAACCAGAGTAGGAATAAATCTGTTTTAGTCTGATAGTCCTGAATGAATTCTTACAAAAGATTGTAAAGTGATAAAAATTCAATGAGATGGCACGCTATGGAATGAAAAGGCAACCTATGGAAAGGAAGAAAATATGTGCAAACCATATATCTGATAAGGGGTTAATATTCAAAATATATCAAGAACTCACGTAATTCAATAGCAAAACAAAAACAAAACCATTATAAAATACTCAGAGGAACTAAATAGACATTTTTTCCAAAGAAGACATACAAATGACCAACAGGTACATGAAAAGGTACTCAATATTACTAATCACTGGGGAAATGCAAATCAAAACTACACGTGTTACAAGAGTTCTCATCAAAAAGACGAGAGACAACTGTAGGGGAGAATGTGGAGAAAATGGAACCCTTTTGCACTATTGGCACGAATATAAATTCGTGCAGCCACTACGGAAAACAGTATGAAGGTTCCTCAAAATATTGAAAATAGAATTACCATATGGTTTAGCAATCCCACTTCTGGGTATATATTCAAAGGAATTGAAATTACTATCTCAAAGAGATTCTGTATCCCCATGTTTACTGCAGCATTATTTATAATAGCCAGAACAGGGAAACAATCTAAGCATCCATCTATGCACATGCACACACATAGACACACAACAGGATATTATGCAGCCATAATAAAGAAGGCCACCCTGCCATTTGGGACAATATAGATAGACCTTGAAGGCATTATGCTAAGTAAAGTATGTCAGACAGAGAAAGCCAAGTACTGTATGATCTCATTTATATGTGTAACTTAAAAAAAACTGAATTCAGAAACAGGATATTGTGGTGGTTGCCAGAGGTGGGGGTAGGGGTTGGGGGAAAAGGGTGAAGGTACTCTTGCCTAGAATATCCCATGGACGGAGGAGCCTGGTGTCCATGGGGTCGCAAAGAGTCGGATACAACGGAGTGACTTCACTATCACTAGTCAATAGGTACCCATTTCCAGTTATAAGATAAAGAAGTTCTGAAGATGTAACATGTAGCATAGAGACAATAGTTAACAACATTGTGCATATTTTAAAGTTGCTAAAAGAGTAAATCTTGAAAGTTCTCATCATAAGAAAAAAATGTAACCATGTGATGTGACGGATGTTAACTAAACCTATCATGGTGATCATTTTACAATACCTACAAATATTGAATCATTTTATACATCTTAAACTAATGCAGTGTTATATGTCAATTATATCACAATAAAACTGGTGGGGGGATAATCTATCACATTTCATTGGAATACTTCTTTACTAATTCTGTTACTCATAATTTTTGGTTGTCTTTTTTCCCCCCTGGGAAGATAACCTATAGTTACCCTCACAACACAGTTACCACACAGAAGGAAGATGACGTAAAGAGGAGCACAGCTGAGCCTCTATTCTGCTTGTCTCATGTGCATGCAATGTTTGGGTTTCTAAACTTCAGCTACTGGAACTAAGGAGGAGGCTGATCTCACCACACTGCATGATTAAGTACACTTTTCTTCTTACATCCAAGTTAGTAAATTTACACTTGTGACTGCTTTTGTTTTTTAGCAGTTTATATGAGAGGCATAATTTGTACAAATCAACTATTCATACATAGCCAATTCCATATTATTCATGATTAAAGTGGAAGAATGATAAAGATAATCTCAGACAAGGTTTGTTTATCCATGTGTGTTTATCATGTGTGATTAGGGGGTATGTGAAGTCATATTTAGGTTAATATTAAATTGATTTCTATTTGATGAACTTCCGGACTTATAGAGGAGCCCCAGACAATTCACCCAGCGGCTCTTCTGCCTATTAATAAACTAAAGTGATTGGTACAGATCCCCAAGGTGATGGGAGGGGCTTTGGCCTTTCACATTGCTAGAATTCTCTATGAGATGACTAACTGTTGGGGATTAGAGTGAGCTTCACTGAAGCCTTGCTCCAACTGGAAATTCCTGCCCACGTTATGTCACCTCAGAGTCTCAGGGTATCTGAACAGGCATCTCTGTATTCACCTAATGGGGAAGATGTTCCGGTAGGTCTGCTGTGAGTGACAACACTCTATTGGAGGACTACATGGCTCCCAGTTCTGGCTTCTAGCTCCAGACCCCTCCTCCTAGTTCAGTCCACGCAGGGAGCTTTGTTTACTGATGCAGAGGCCCTTGGTGTTGTCATGGCAACCAAAAGGAAGATAAAGCCTGCCTGGAGGGGCTGGTCCCTGTGACTCAAAGATCTGTTTACCCTCACTTCTGTACACACTTGTACGCTTCATCACACACACATTGGCATGAACACACACATGCTCAGGCTGGCATGCAGAAGCATATGTGGATGACGGACTCTGCCAAGCTCACAAATGACCACGTGGTCATATTGCTATTAATAGTCAAAGCCCACATTTCTAAAGTGCTTCACTGCATGAGGGGAACCTTGCCAGTCTTCCTGTAACACGTTTGCTTTAGGAAAGAGGATTTAGGTTAGACATAAAAAAAAAAAAAAAAAAAAAAAAAAACTTTGACCCTACCTGTTTTGAAGTTAGCAAAGAAATTGGGGAAGGTCAGACAGGCAATTGTGTGTTGGCAGTGTTTTCATTTCAATTTCACTGGAGAATGGCATGAGTGGGGGTTTGAGTGGCAAGAGTTTCATGGCCCGTAAAACAATTTTTCAGTGTGCTAGGAGCCTGGGGAACCTTTTCTCCCATTTTTTAGAGGAGCAAACACAGCCCAGAGAAGGTAAATACCTTACTGAAGGTCACACGGTTCAGTTGTATTACAGTTATTTATACCTTATCCCTTGATTTGTTGCAGAAAGGATTTAAGGAGACTTAGGATGTCAATAAATAAAGGCCAAAACAGCAGCCAATACTCTAAATGCCATCCAGTGTTGACTCCAATAAGCAGAATGGATGGGCATGCTGGAGGATGAGGAATGCATGAATTGAGGCACTGCACCACACCATGTCACTTCTCCTTAGAGATCAGGGCCTTTAGAAGGGTTCCTCCAATGAGCAGAAGTCCTTCCCTAAAGCAGAGAAGGCAAATAAACAGCCTCGCACAGAGTGTGATGGTCCACCCCCTGACTGCCATACTACTCCCACAGCGATGAAAGAAAGGCCATGAGTCTCACAGGCCAGAATATCAGGTGGGAGGATCTGACAAGTCACATTCCTGAGTCTTGCCTTTTACAGGCAAGGAACTTGAGGTGCAGAGAGGTCAGGGGGTTTGCTAGTCCAAGGCAGACAGTGCACGTGGCAGCTGATCTAGAGCATCACTTTCATCTCAAGGTGCAAAGTCAGTGCCATTCACATCTTCATGATATTGCTGTCATGAGACGTCAAGGAGGCAGATGATTTTAAGATGCTGGGGAATTTTGCGTGGTCTTTTTTCTTCCTTTTTCTTCTTGACGCTGAGATCTCATTTATTTATTTGAGATAAATAAATCTCAAATAAAAATAAAAAATAAAAGGCCTGGCAATTAGCATAAAGGAGATCACGAAGGAGCTATGTTTCTCTGCTTTGCTTTCTAACCTTGGAGTTGGTATAAACCCAGACCGTTATAGCACAATGATGAGAAGTTCTGAAACATGACTGAACTGGGCTTGAATCATGGCTCCATCAGGGTGGGACCTGTTCTGAAGCCTCTCTGAGTGTTTCCTCATTTGTAAAGTAGGAATAAACACCACACCTCTTTCAAAGCATTTTGAGGATTAATTTAAATAAGAGATGGAAAGTGCAAACTATAGTATCTAGCACAGAATAGGTATTTCAAGTGCCTATTTTAAGTATGTCTGACATTCTTAAGAATTATCACCACATACACAACCTACTATTAAGGCCCCTATCTATCTATCTATCTATCTATCTATCTATGCTTCCAAAATAAAATTCACTGAGTGCCTACTACCTGGTTAGCATTGCTTTAGCACATGGGGATATAGCAGCAAGCATAAAAGCAAAAATACCTGGCCTCATGAAGCTTACATTCTAGTAAAGAAGACAGACAATAACCAGGATAATAAGCACAAATATAAAGTATGCTCAATACTGATAAGAAGGAAAAACAAAGCATAGAAAAATAATTGTAAGTATGGGGAGAGGGTCTGGGATTTGGGGGTCGAGTGGCTGGGAAAGGCTTCGCTGAGAAGACTTGAAAAGTGAGCCACACAGATGTCTGAGGAAGAGTATTCCAGAAGAGGCAGCCAGGGCAAGCTGTGGGCCAGGAACACCCCAGAGGAGCTTCCGCAGAACAGAAAGGAGCCCATATGGCTGGAGTGGATGCAATAAATGAAAAAGCTAATAAGGTGAGCTCAGAGTGGGTAACAGGCCACACGGAGGTAGGGGGCTAGACCACGTAGACCATGGATAATAACCTGACTTTTACTTGGTGTCACCTGGAAATAATGGGGTGGGGAGTTTGCAGCAGAGGAGTCACAGGATCTGATTCACGGTTTCACAGACTGTCTCTGATTGTCTGTTGAGAACAGACTGATGAAGGCTACAGGTGAAGGCAGGGAGACTTCCCAGGTTACCTCGAGATCATGGCAGCTGCCTCAGCCAGAGTGGCAGGAGTGCCGACACTGAGAAGTACTGGGATTCTGGGCATATTGCGATGCACAGCTAGGAAAACTTGCTGACACCTTAAACATGGACCATAAGAGCGACGTGAGTCAAAGAAGGCCCTCAAGCTTTTCTCCTTGAGCAACTAGAATGATGGAGTTCAATCAACTGAGATGGAAAAGATACCATGAGGAATTGTTTCTGGAGGGCAGACCAGGAGTTCAGTTGTGTATTAAGTCAGCTGGATATCCTGACACATTTACGTTGAACATCATTGGGCCCAAGAGGATCAATTCTCTGTTATCTACATGAAATGCGCCAGTCGCTTCAAACATCATCTGCTGTGACTGAAACAGTCGCTGGAGACTATCTCCACACCATTCTTTCTCCTCCCCTGCCAGCAAGTGTTAGAAAGATGCCAACTGATTTTTAGGCATGATGTAATCAAGATATTGTTGCTACTGCTGCAAATACAATTTAAAACAAAACAAAAACTCACAAATACTCTTGAATGCTGCACTACTTCACACCAATAAGCTTTATCATTTCCTTATATTAGCAAAGATGACCATGGAATAGCAGGAACTATGAACCCTGTGAAAAGTTTTGAGTTCTCACAAGTTTATCCTTACAGCCTTTCAGGAAGGGAATTAATGGAACATCACTTTTTTTTTACTCCCACTTTGCAGATTAGGAAAATTAAAGCCTGAAGATGCAACACTCTTGCTGCTGCTAAGTTGCCTCAGTCTTGTCCGACCCTGTGCGACCCCATAGACGGCAGCCCGCCAGGCTCCCCCATCGCCCCCCAACACTGGAGTGGGTTGCCATTTCCTTCTCCAATGTATGAAAGTGAAAAGTGAAAGTGAAGTCGCTCAGTCGTGTCCGACTCTTAGCGACCCCATGGACTGCAGCCTACCAGGCTCCTCCGTCCATGGGAATTTCCAGGCAAGAGTACGGGAGTGGGGTGCCATTGCCTTCTCCAACAACACTCTTAGGTATATATTATTTCTATCAATGTTTTCAGATGTGAACATAAACATGTTGCCAGAACGTATTTCGAAGAATCTGTTCATCTTCTTTAAAACTTAGGGTGCAGGCTACATCAGTTCACTGTGACTCTTGGAGTGACACAAGGTTATGAGGGGGAATTCTGATCTCCCTCCTCTGTCGAATTCTGCCCTGCCCCCACGCCAAGCCGCCCCTCCTCGCTTTAGCATACAGACACTTTGGAGGCACAAACGCAGGGACACACATGCTGCTTTCTCCCTCTCTGTGCCTATAACGGTGTGTTTGTCAGTCGCAGTATTTCAGTGAGTTCAAAGCTCTGCGGTGCAGGCAGAAAAAGCCATGAGGGAAGTCAGAGCATTTCATGTTCCTCTTTCTCCCCCATTTCCACCCCTCCACAGCACTCTAATTACAGTATGAAAGAGGCATCTTGACAGAGAACAAATGGCTGTGTTCTTTTCAGAGACACTTTCTGCACTCCTTTGAGAAGCTGCTGTAATCGTTACCTCCCCAAAAGGTTTTGAGGCGTGTGAGGAGTGGGTGTGGCTGGGCTTAAGGGCGTGGCTGAGAGTTTATTACCAAGCTCAGCCATTACACACAGAACACTGTATGGGCACTTGGTACTCTGTGTAAAGAGCCTTGAATTTCCCAGAATCCTTTGTTCCACTTTCCCAGATCATTTAAACATTAAAGGTTCCTTGTACTGGGTTGACCAAAATGTTTTGTTTTTCTGTAACATCTTATGGAAGATCATGAATGAAGTTTTTGGCCACCCATCTTGCTGGTTCAGTATCAATAGATTCTTCTCTGTTAAAACCAGCCCTTTCTTCTGCTTTGGGATAGACAAGTAGAACCAAAGAGAAGACCCAGAGCAGACAGAATAGGAACAGTGAAGGGTGAGGAAAAGAGCAGATATCTGAAGGAAAAACCAGAGACTTGCTATAGGCTAACATACCACATGTCGACTCACCACACAGAGATGCTGACCAGGCCTCCCCACTCACTGTCTTTTTAGTGTTCCATGAGGGGCTAGACTGGAGTTTTCATTTGCTCATCCATCCATCACATCCTCAGGGTACATCAGAGAGCCCTTCACACTTAATTCCATTCAGATGGGAAATTTAGGCTTACAACAGCAACTATACTAGCTATGACAAACCTAGACCGCATATTAAAAAGCAGAGACATTACTTTGCCAACAAAAGTCCATCTAGTCAAAGCTATGGTTTTTCTAGTTATCATGTATGGATGTGAGAGTTGGACCATAAAGAAAGCTGAGTGCCAGAGAATTGATGCTTTTGAACTGTGGTGTTGGAGAAGACTCTTGAGAGTCCCTTGGACTGCAAGGAGATCCAACCAGTCAATCCTAAAGGAAATCAGTTCTGAATATTCACTAGAAGGACTGATGCTAAAGTTCCAATACTTTGGCCACATGATTCAAAGAACTGATTCATTGGAAAAAACCCTGATGCTGGGAAAGATTGAAGGCAGGAGGAGAAGGGGATGACAGAAGATTAGATGGTTGGATGACATCACCAACTCAAAGGACATGAGTGTGAGCAAGCTCCAGGAGATGGTGATGGACAAGGAAGCCTGGCATGTTGCAGTTCATAGGGGTCGCAAAGACTTGGACACAACTGAGCAACTGAACTGAACTAAATGCTTGCCCGGGTCACACAGTCTATACTAAAATAGCTATACCTCCACCATTTCTGTTCATTGTAATCATCCACTTGCTGGTGACCCTGAGGGCAGGGACTGTGCCGAACCATTCTTGCTGAGCGTTATACCCACAGTCTCAGGGCAAACGAGCTGCTCAACAAAGGTTTACTAAGTGAATGAAGGGCACCTCACAGGAGGGGCAACCATTGGACATGCAGCAGGCTCGGGTTCTGGAACAAGAGGTGAGACTGGGTCCAGTGGAGTGAGTGGGGCCTGGGCTGTGTCTCAGTCCTGGACCCTGGATGTGCAAGGTCAACAGGGGCAGGGGGCACATGTGGGTGTGCATCGCCAGCTTATTCTTTCAGGAGAAACTTCTTAGGTTCCTCTGCTTTGCTTCTTCTCTATCTCTTTGCTTCTCCTTAACATGTAGGGGTGCCCCAGCGTCCAGGCCTAGGTCTTCTCCGCTAGCTGTGTTCCCCTGAGATGATCCTGTTGGGCCCACAGAGTCAACCTCATCTCTATGCTATCAAATCTATGGCTCCAGCCCCAATTCTCCAATGAGCTCCAAACCCATTTATACAACCGTCTGCTGTGTTCAGCAACCTGGGTGTCCAACAGGCATCTCAAACTTAACCTGACCAAAATCGAACTCCAAATCACTCCAAATTGAGTGACCAAATCACTCCTTCTCTAGACTCTCCACCTCAGTAAAGAATATCACCCACCTAGGAGTCATTATCAATTCTTTCTTTTCTCTCGCTGCAACCGCAGTCCAATGCAACAGCAATTCCTACCCTCCTACTGCTCCCTTAACCTTTGGCCCCTGAGCCCAAGCTACCCCAGTCTCTTACCTGGATGTTCTCCACCTTCAGTGTCCCGCAGTAACCTAACTTACTTTCTGTTTCTACCCTTGCCCCAATCCCCCTATTTCCCTCACAAGAGAAAACTAAGGAGCAGCTTTTAAAATACAAATTAGCCATGTTACCCTCCTGCTTTAGACTCTCCCCTGGCATCCCACAGTTCTCTACAAGACCCCAGATGAGTCTGACTCTTGTCTGTCTCCTTGACTTTAGGGGACCTTTCCTAATTCAGAGAACTAAAATCAGTAATCCTGTTATCACTACCTGTTACACTCTTTTACAGTCATCTGTTTTGTTAACAACATTTGTTGCTAAAAGATTATTGCTAAAAGATTACCTTGTTCAACTCTTTGGTTTTCTGTCCTCCTATAAGATTCTCTGGTGACTTAGACAGTAAAGAATCTGCCCACAACACAGGAGACCTGGGTTCAATCCCTGGGTCAGGAAGATCCATCAGAGAAGGGAATGGCAACCCACCCCAGTATTCTTGCCTAGAGAATTCCATGGACAGAGGAGCCTGGTGGATTACAGTCTGTGGGGTCACAGTGTCAGACATGACTGAATAACTCACACACACACACACATAAGAATGAACAAGTAGAGGACTTCCCTGGTGGTCCAGTGGCTAAGACTCTGAGCTCCCAATGCAGGGGGCCCAGGTTCAAGCCTCGGTCAGGGAACTAGATCCCACATGCCACAACTAAGAGTTCGCACGCCACAACTAAAAAGATCCCACATGCTGCAACTAAGACCCAGTGCAGCCAAATAAACAAACACACACAAAAAAGAACAAGGAATGCAATAGATATTTGTTGAATGAATGAATAAAAGTAACCAAACATGCAGAATTATACATTTTTTTTCTGGAGGTAAGTTACCGTTATGAGTCATGACCACTGCAGATCCCATCTAGTGGTAGTGTGATCAATCCCTCTACCTTCAAGAATTAATTCTCCATCCAATTTGAAAGTAAAATCTGCACCGTGTCTTAGAACATGAACTTTCAAAACCACTCCAAAGCTGTAAAGCATCATCAGGGCAGGCAATTCTTTAGTGTATTCTACTTAAATATTTTCTATTGCAATTGAGACCTTTTCCTTCTGCAGTCTTCTGCAGTCTCACTTATGTTTACATCATCTTTTATTTAGAAATCTTTCTGAAGCTGTGCTGTGTGCTTAGTTTCTCAGTCATGTCCAACCCTCAGGCCTCATGGACTGAGGGTTGGACTCAGTTGGACTGGACTGTAGCCAGCCAGCTTCCTCTGTACATGGGATTTCCCAGGCAAAAAACTGGAGTGGGTATCATTCCCTTTTCCAGGGGATCTTCCCTACCCAGAGATCCCAGGGGGATTCTTCACTGCCTGAGCCACCAGGAATATTTAATAAATCACCAAATTTTTTAGCTTGTCTTATAGTTAGAGCTCTTCAGAAAATGTAACTCACTATTACTTTATTGAAAATTGCAATGTCTATTAGAAACAAATGCTACAAAAGCAGGTGGTATATAAGCAAAGATGTTCTCCTGAAAGGCTGGAAAGTGATGGACATTACTATGTAGGCCTACTGTTGGCTACCATACAATTTCCAGTGAGGACTCTGTAGTAATACCTAACACACCCAAAGAAATAAGATGTTCTGAGAGATAATTAAACATGTACTAAGGTATAAAAGAACTATATTTGGAGGCGGCACACCTAAGTTTGAATCATAGTCCATGGAAACATCATTCAATATTTCTGAGGCTTGATTTTCTAATAAACGGCACTGATAAAAATACCAATCTCACCGAGCTGTTGTCAGTGGGCTCAAAAGATCAAAAGGTATCCATCATGGTGCAGAGCATGATACGTCTTAAACACACACAAGTTGAATTTGAATCTGAAGCTCCACGGTAGCTAGTTCACTTAAAGCATAAAGTGCTGAGAGTGGATGACTCTTGCTATTTTATCACCCTGGGATAGTAACTCAAAACAAGTATTTGGGTGAAGGATAATAAAAATCAACACTAGAAAAGAAGGAATATCAGTGAAGTTCAGAGAGGACAAAAATATACCTTTTGACAAAGTCTATATTACCAAAATATTAGTAAACTATTTGGCTGTTTTTCAATTCTAACTGCTCATCTCATAAATTTCTAGAGAACTAGTCCTCCTGAAGAAAATTAGAGATACCAAGGGAACATTTCATGCAAAGATGGGCACAATAAAGGACCGAAACAGTAAGGACCTAACAGAAGCCAGAAGAGAATAAGAAGAGGTAGTAAGAATACACAGAAAAACTGCACAGAAAAGGTTTTAATGACTCAGATAACCATGATGATATGGTCACTCACTTAGAGTCAGACATTCTGGAGTGTGAAGTCAAGTGGACTTCAGGAAGCATTACTATGATCAAAGCTGGTGGAGGTGATGGAATTCCAGCTGAGTTATTCCAGATCCTAAAAGATGATGCTGTGAAAGTGGTGCATTCAATATGCCAGCAAATTTGACAAATTTAGTGGCTACTGGACTGGAAAATGTCAGTTTTAACTCCAATTGCAAAGAAGGGCAATGCCAAAGCATGTTTAAACTACCACACAATTGCACGCATTTCACATGCTAGCAAGGTAATGCTTAAAATCCTTCAAGCTAGGTTTCAACACTTTGTGAACCGAGAACTTCCAGATGTACAAGTTGGATTTAGAAAGACAGAAGAACCAGAGATCAAATTGCCAGCATCCACTGGACCATAGAAAAAGCAAGAGAATTCCAGAAAAACAGCTTTTTCTGCTTCACTAACTATGCTAAAGCCTTTGACTGTGTGGATCACAACAAATCATGGAAAATTCTTAAAGAGATGAGAGGCACCTTACCTGCCTCCTAAGAAATCTGTATGCAGGTCAAGAACCTGCATGAACCAGACATGGAACAAGGGATTGGTTCCAAATTGGGAAAGGAGTACATCAAGGCTGTATGTTGTCACCTTGCTTATGTAACTTATATGCAGAGTACATCATACAAAATGCCGGGCTGGATGAAGCACAAGCTGGAATCAAGATTGCTGGGAGAAATATCAATAACCTCAGATATACAGATGATAACCACTCTAACAACAGAAAAAAGAAGTGGAACTAAAGAGCTTCTTGATGAAGGTGAAAGAGGAGAGTGAAAAAGATGGCTTAAAACTCATTCAGAAAACTAAGATCATAGCATCTGGTCCCATCACTTCATGGCAAATAGATGGGTAAAACATGAAAACAGTGATAGATTTTATTTTCTTGGGCTCCAAAATCACTGTGGATGGTGACTGCAGCCATAGGATTAAAAGACACTTGCTCCTCGGAAGAAAAGCTATGACGAACCTGGACAGCGTGTTAAAAAGCAGAGACATAACTTTGTTGACAAAGGTCCATATAGTCAAAGCTATGGTTTTTCCAGTAGTAATGTACGAATGTCAGAGTTGGGCAATAAAGAAGGCTGAGGGACAAAAAATTGATGCTTTTGAACTGTGGTGTTGGAGAAGACTCTTGAAAGTCCCTTGGATGGCAAGGAGATCCAACCAGTCAATTCTAAAGGAAATCAGTCCTGAATATTCACTGGAAGGAGCGATGCTGAAGCTCCAATACTTTGGCCACCTGATGCAAAGAATTGACTCATTGAAAAGACCCTGATGCTGGGAAAGATTGAAGGCAGGAGGAGAAAGGGATGACAGAGTATGAGGTGATTGGATAGCATCACTGGCTCAATGGACATGAGTTTGAGCAAATCCCAGGTGATAGTGAAGGACAGGGAAGCCTGGCGTGCTGTAGTCTATGGGGTTGCAAAGAGTTGTACACTACTTAGTGACTGAAAAACAAAAACAGGCCACCTGCAGAAGAAATCACTCTTGCATAGGACCTTTTGATGGGAATTTCTAGGGAAAATTTTTCCAGAGTTTGGAACAATGAGGGACATGTGTGCAAATGAATGCATTAGAGGGAGAGCTGCCAGCTTAGGCCATAACCCCTCACCCCAACACAGATTTTGAAGAACTTCCAAGCCCTTCTCTTAGCAAAGTTTATCATAAATGTATATAAAGCCATCATAGATCTGCTCTTCACAGAGCAGTGGTACTCAAAGTATAGTCCATGGACCAATGCTCATCTGTACACTATACACTGCTACTAGAACATGATAAATTCAGAAATTAAAAGTGCTTAGTAACTTCTATAATAACTTGATAGATATTTAATGTCAATTTAATTTTAGAATAAAAGTTGACGGCTTATATTTTTCTCTCTGTATTTTCATTATTGCAGCAATCCATTTTTGTTGCAATTTCATTTTACAAAACTATCAACACACACTAGACTGGGAATGTTAAAAAGTGATTTTTCACTACAGATAGTTGGATAAGTATTGTCCAGAGCAGAACCGATTTGTGTGTGTGTGTGTGTCTAGAGGATGTGGTATGGAGATCATCATATTAATTACCATTTATTTTGTGCTTATGATGTCCCAGAAACTCTACTAAGTGCTTTAAAAGCACTATATCATTTAGTTTTCATAAAGACACAAAATATATGCTATCATCTCATTTTTAAAGAGGCCAAAGGATGTTAAAAAAATTTAAGTTCATAAGGTGAAGCAGTGACAGAATCAAGATTCTTTTGACCACAAATAGCTCTAGAGAGGCAGGCTAGCAGCTAGGAGGTCAGTGTCACTTGATGCCCTTATGATTATATTGGTAGCATTCAGTCACATCTTTTCAATGTATCTTACTCTTTTTTTTTTTTTTTGTGCTGTCCTCCTCTGCTTTTTTTCTTCTTTTTCATTCTTTCTTTTCTGTCTTCCCTTCTGTCTCTCATCCCTGAGGTCACAAAAACCCCTGGACTCCACTATAGGATGTCCTTGCCCTTCCCTGTTCTGTGAAGTTGAATGGTTGAAGTCATAAAAGGAGGCATGAAATTCACATTCTTAGCATGTACAGGGAATAGTAAATTTACATTACTCTTTTATTATCAAATGATAGTTAATAGAAATGAATTCTCATTAAAAGCACCAATTTTCAATGGCATAAATCATGGCCATATCCTTTTGTAAGTTAAATACACTCTGCTCATAAACACTAATCATTTTTTCACATATCTGGCATACAAATATTACCATGGCTTCTAAGTTTAAGTTAAAATATGACTTATTTTCAAATCTTCACTCTTATCTTTTCTGAAAACATCATCTCTGCATACCTGTGGCTATATCCACAATCAATAAAAGGTACACACGTATGATGGGTCGACATGAAATACATGTATAGACAGAGCCTCACTTAAAGGAAAGCTGACACATACCAGGTCGACAGTGTTTCCAGAGGTTAACCTACTGCTTTGCAGTCATGCTTCCTATCTGGGGAAGCATTAAGTACAGGCTTTATGTCTAAAGGGGTAGTCTGATAGGTTTTGACTCAACAATTTTGAAGGGGTAGTCTGATAGGTTTTGACTCAACAATTTTGGTTAAGTGTGAAGTAAGATAGTCACTATCATGCTAGAACTGTATTTCCACCTAAAGCTGCTCAAAAACTGCTGTATCTAACAGGTATTCTGCAGAGTCAAAAAAATTGACTTCTACTTCAAGCAGAACTATGTACTAATGTTCTGAAATACCTTTTACACAAAATATCCAGACATTGGGTAAATTATAAGATGCATGCTAATTAATACATTCTTAAGCTTACAGGAAAGTAATAGAAATCTCTAAAGTTAAAAAGATAAAAACAGATACATATTATGTAAATATGGTGCCCAGCCTCATCTTTTTAATTCCTAGATGTTTGAATTTTTTTACATTAGAAAATTTTAATTCACTTACATTGAAATGGATCACTGCAAGTATATTTAACCCAATTAAATTTTTGTGTTTTATCTATGTCCTATAATCTTGCTAAATTTGCTTATTAGCTTAAGTAGTTTGTAGATTCTATTGCTAGATTTTCAAAATATACAATCTTATTGTCTGTGAAAAAAATTAGCTTTACTTCTTCCTTTCTGATCTGTGTAGCCTTTATTTCTGTTTCCTATTGTTATTAAAATAGCTCAGAACTACAGGACAATGTTGAACAGAAAGGTGAAAGTGAAAGTTCCTGCCCATTTCCATATCACAGGGGAAAAAGGAATTAATATTTCACCTTGAACTATGATACCAGCTCAGCTCCAAGGCTTTAAGATGCCGTTTAATCAGATTGAGAAATTTCTGTGAGTTTTTAATCATAAATGATTATTAGATTTTGTTATCCTCTTTTTGGGCATCTATTGAGTTGTTACACGTGCTTTTTTCCCTTTAATACTGTTAATGTGCTACACTGATTGATACTCAAATGCCAAGCCAACCTCGAACTCATGGGTTAAATATCATTATCCTTTATAGTATGCCAAATTTGACTGATGATGTTTTGTTAAGGAATTTTCCACCTATGTTCATGATAAGTACTATTCTGCAATCTTCTTTTCTAACTACATGTTTGTCAGATTTAAGGAAATCAACCTTGACTATTCATTGGAAGGACTGATGCTGAAGCTCCAATACTTTGGCCAACTGATGCTGACTCACTGGGAAAGATCCTGATGCTGGGAAAGACTGAGGGCAGGATGGTAAGGAGGAGACAGAGAATGAGATGGCTGGATGGCATCACCAACTCAATGGACATGAGTTTGAGCAAACTCCAGGAGATAGTGAAGGATAGGGAAGTCTGGCACGTTGCAGTCCATGGGACACAACTTCGCAACTGAACAACAATAGATTTATTTAACTTATATGTACAGTACATGATGAGAAATGCCAGGCTGGATGAATCACAAGCTGGAATCAAGATGGCTGGGAGAAATATCAACAATCTCAGATATGCAGATGATGTTACTTTAATGTCAGAAAGTGAAGAGGAACTAAAGAACCTCTTAATGAAGGTGAAAGAGGAGAGTGTAAAAACTGGCTTAAAACTCAAGATTCAAAAAACTAAGGTCATGGCATCTGGTCCTATCACTTCATGGCAGATAGATGGGGAAACTGTGGAAACAGTGTCAGATTTCATTTTCGTGGGCTCCAAAATCAATGCGAACGGTGACTGCAGCCACAAAATTATAGGAAGTTTGCTCCTTGGAAAAACAGCTATGTCAAACCTAAACAATGTTTTAAAAAGCAGAGACACTATTTAGCCGACAAAGGTCCATATAGTCAAAGCCATGGTTTTTCCAGTAGTCATGTATGGATGTGAGAACCAGACCATAAAGAAGGCTAAGCACTGAAGAATTGACCCTTTCGAACTATGGTGTTGGAGAAGACTCTTGAGATCCCCTTGGACAGTTAGGAGATCAATTCAGTCAATTCTAAAGGAAATCAACCCTGAATATTCATTGGAAGGACTAATGCTGAAGCTCCAACACTTTGGCCACCTGATGCAAAGAGCTGACTCATTGGAAAAGACCCTGATGCTTAGAAAGATGGAAGGCAGGAGAAGGGGGTGATGAGACAGTTGATGGTATCACTGACTCAGTGGACATGAGTTTGAAGAGACTTAGGGAGATAGTGATGGACAGAGAAGCCTGGCATGCTGCAGTTCATGGGGTAACAAACGGTCAGACACAACTCAGTGACTGAACAACAACAATAACAACTTAAGTATTAGGGTAATGCTGTCCACATTAAATGAGTTGAGAAGTTTTCTATCCCCCTCTACAGTCTAAAGAGTTCAAGAAGGTTTGGTATAATGTTTGACAGAACTTACTGAGGAAGCCATGTGGGCTGGAGTTTTCTTTGTGAGGAATGTTAGATTATTCATCAAATTTAAGAAAAAATAAATAAATAAATAAATTTAAGAGATATGGTTTAAATAAAATTTCAATTTCTCATATAAATTTTGGCAAAGTATGCTTTCAAGGAACTTACCATTTTCTCTAAGTTGTTGACTTTACTGGTATACATTTACTCAAGCTATATCCCTATTTTCTAATATATGCAGGGTCTATAGTGATGATCTCCTTTTCATTCCTAATGTTGATCATTTGTGTTTTCTCTTTCTTTGAAATTTAATTTCAAAGATAAGTTACACAGCAAAGTAGACAGCACTAAAAAATATGTCAGCAAACTGTGAGATTTTTTTTTTTTTTTAATGCAGCCCAATAAAATAAAGAGAGAGAAAAGACGAAAGGGAGGTTAATACAAATGTTAGATTGGGTCAAGATCTTAAGTAGATCAAGTCAGAGTTCCATAAAGAGAGGGGAGATAGAAGGAGGGGAAATATTTGAAAAGATACATGAATTGTCTCTGAATTGATGAAACACTCAAATAAATATAGTAAACACAATACATCAAAAGTAGGATAAATAAAAAGAAACCCATAACTAGTGCCATTAGACTAAAATCATAATACCAAAGGCAAAGTCTTTAACGAATCCTAAGAGATTTTTAAATATCATCATTTATTAAGGGATGGCATTTAGATCTCATACGTAATTTTGGAAGCCAAGATACAAGGATTATACCTTTAGAATGCTGAGATGAAATAATTGCCACATTTGAATTATGAATCCTGACAAACTTTTAAGAATGAGGTCAAAATAAAGATATTTTCAGATAAATAAAAACTGAAGGAACTGCACCAACAGATTTCTGCCAAAGAAAATTCTGAAGGATGCACTTTAGAAAGAAAGAGAACAATTTTTTAAAAAAGTTTCTTCCATTACAATGGAAGAAAGAATGGTAATCAAATAAAGTGGTGGGCATGTTAAGCATTACATACAATAAATCTAACAAATATATTTGTTTAAAACTGTAATGTTTATTTCTAAATTGTTGAGTTAAAAGATTAGAGGGAACCCCTGGCGATCCGGGGGTCTGAACTCTGTGCTTTCACCTCTGAGGACCCAGGTTCAATCCCTGGTTGGGAAACTAGGATCCAACAGCCATATAGTGCAGCCAGGAAAAAAAAAAGCAAAGCCCTAGAGTTTCACATTGACCAATAATAGCTTAGAAGCCAAAAATTAGGCAATATAAGTAATTAAGTTTTTATATGACAGAGTAAGAGCACTAAGGTACTGAGTTTACAAAAATTTCATTAATTTGAAATGCATGGAAAAAATTAAAATTTAGCCACTGGAAGAAAATAAACAGAATGCAAATTCATATCTGATAGAGGGCATAAGTAGACTAAGTGGAAAAAATAATTAAAAAGCTATGTGATCTTTGGGTGATAAGACTATACACTGAAAACCTCAAAAAAATCTATGTATAATTTAATAGAATTAAGAAAGTATAACAATATTAATGAACACAAACTGTCAATTTTCAAAATCAATGGAAACCGTAGATACCAGAGCAATTACAAAATGAATAATAAAAAGGTACTATTTGTAATAGCAACATGAATCATGAGGTACCAAGGAATAAATCTAATAAAAGATATGTAAGACATTTTTTGAGTTATTAAATAATATTGAAAGACATTAAAGAAGGCACCAACAATGAAGATATTTATGTGTTCATGGATAGACATATTGTAAATACCAGTCTCCCTAAATCATACTAGAGGATGAGAAGCATTCCAATAAAAATCCTACCTGATATTTTCTTGGAACCTGATAAGGATGCTAAAATTCTTATGGAAAAGAAAAACACCAAGAAGAGTTAGCTGTTTTCCTTTATGTGGTGCTGGGCAATTCACTGTCTATATGGAAAATAAATGAAAATAGGCCCCTTTTCCAAATCATTCACACACACACAAATCCAAGTAGGTTAAAGACTTACATACAAAAAGCAAAATTTTACAAAATTTTTAGAAGAGCATATAAGAATATCTTTATAACTTTGAAGTAGAGAGTGAAAGTCAGTTAGTCATGTCCGACTCTTTGCAACCCCATGGACTACATAGTTCATAGAATTCTCCAGGCCAGAATACTGGAGTGGGAAGCCGTTCCCTTCTCCAGGGGATCTTTCCAACCTAGGGATCAAACCCATATCTCCCACATTGTAGGTGGATTCTTCACCAGCTGAGCCACCAGGGAAGCCTTGAAGTAGAGAAGGATTTTTCAAAACAAGACTTAAAAAAACATAAACCATAAAAATAAGATAAACATGAGTGAATTAAAACTTCAAATTTCTGTTCAATTAGTACACCCTAGAACATAATAATGACATGCTACTCACTGTGAACAGTTATTGATACTTCAAGACAAAAACAAACAACAAAAGTAATGTTTTCCTGGAGTATATAAAGAACTCAGAAAAAGACCAACAATCCAAAAGAAATAGAGACAAAAGATGGAAACAGTTAAAATACAAATGGGCAATGAACATTTGAAAGCACAGTCAACCTCATTAGGAATCTAGAAAATGCAAATTAAAACCATGAGATAGTGTTTATATACTTCAAGTTCACACAAAATCAGTGGCCAAAACGTTTGTGTTAACAAGGATGGGGAACAACAGGATCTCTTATAAACTGCTGGTGAAATTATAAATTGGTACAATCACTTTAAAAAATCATTTGTACTATCTCATGGAGTTGAAGATGCATATGCCCTATAACTCCAGAAAACTACTTCCAGAATTTTCATGGCAACATATTTGCATCAGCAAAAAAAGTAGAAGGATCCATTGAGGAGAATGGATAAACAACTTGCAGCACATTTACACAGTGGAACTCGACACAGCAACGACCCAAGGTGAATAAAAATATACACTTTATGTTCCAATTCATACAACCAAACAATGATTTATTTTGTAAGGAAACAGACATAGATATTCATAGTAAAACTAGTGAAAAGCAAAGGAATAGTAAGTGCTACCCCTTGAGGGAAGGTGGGAGCAGCAGTTGGAAAAAGGCCACTGGACTCCGCTGGTGCCAGTAACAATGCTCTCTCCGGCTTTATTGTGAATAACCAGATACTCATGGCACTTGTGTTTATAGCACATATATGGTACAAACCTTATACAAAATTACATACATATTTGTTCTTTTGTGTATACGAAATACTGCAGACAGAAGGGTTTTTGTGAGTCAATGAAACATGAGTCATGAAAACACATTGCTTCATGGTTATGAGGGTGTCGAGTTACTCTGAATAATAAGGAAAAAGCACTGAGGAGAAGCAGAAGAGCTGGCTTCCAGCCCTGGCTCTGACACCGCCGAGCTATGTGACCCTGGCTAAGCCACAGTCAACCTCTATTTCTTACAAAATGGGGGTAATAATTTCTCTTGAAGTTATGATGTGAATAAAGGAATAAAATATATATGCAAAGGTGTTCTGGAAAAGGGAATAAGCTGTGAGTGTGTGCGCGTATAGACCCTAAAACATAAGCAAGAAATAATTTTTCTTCCAGTTTAAGAAACTGTGCCTGTCAGCTGCATTCTTCTATAGTTGACCCAATGCCCCTTTTTATAAGAATTTATTAAACACTCAGAAACCACTTTAATATTTACCCTCACCAAGTTCAGGGGTGAGCCTCTGGGCTCTCAGACTTGGCTGCCTGCGTTCACTTAAAGAGACTCTCTGTCATGCATTCCTCCCAAGCCTGCAGTTAACCACCTTCTCAAAGGGCCAAGCTTCAGGCAACTGAGGGGTGGGCTTAACAAGCCAGAGGAGCGACGAGGAACCCCTAGGCCATTTAAGTTCCTAAGTAGCAAACCTGGCTTCTCTGTGTATCACCCTGAGTGACTTTCCAAAGCATATTGTCATTGAATCCAGAGCTCATTAAAGGAATTCTAAAGATTAAGACAGAAAAGAGGAAAATCCCAAAAGAAGACTGTGAAGAGTGGTGCGAAAGTGCCATCTGTTCTCCCTGCCCTGGCACCTGCTGCCCTGATAACTCCAGGGTCTCCACTGCCATCTGGCTAGTGGGGGTTAGATGTTATACTTCTTCCTTCAAGAGGAGCCCTTCTGTACCTCCAACAACTGCCTCTCTTGAAATCTGTAAATTAACTGGAGCTTGCTAAAACTTCCCCCGTCCCCATCTCATGTTCCCAATCAAGCCAATCACAATTCCCTTGCCAAGGAGACAGCAAAAGAAACCCAATCATAGTACCAGCAGAGAGAGACAGAGAGAGAGTGTGTATTAGTCGCTCAATCGAGTCAGACTCTTTGCGACCCCATGGACTGTAGCCTGCCAGGCTCCTCTGTCCATGGAATTCTCCAGGCAAAAATATTGGAGTGGTTTGCCATTTCCCTTCAGAACAATACAAATTAGCACTGCAAGGTGCCCAGGATCTCCATTCCTCTTTGAGAAGAGCTAGAGGAAAGTTCACTGGAGAGTCTTTTTAGAATTCTCTTTGTCCCTGCCCCACAAGCCTTCCTGAACACCTCCACACAAGAGAACTCTCCACATAAAAGCCCTGCTAGTATCCCCACGTTGGTCTGTCCTCTGGACATGTCCTCTCTGAGTTAGGAGGATCTTATCAATCCTACTAGCTGCAATTCAAGGTGCAGTATCTGGATAGCAATAAGGACTAAAAGAGGCTCATCAACTTCGTATAAGCCATAGCACATCAGCCTGAAAGGTCAACACTCAGAGACCCGAAGCCACTGCTGGAAATGCGGGTTGTTATTGGCCTCCAAGACTCTGTAATGGATCTAATAAGGGGCAAAAACTGTGGTCCTCAGCACCAAATCAAGAGCAAGGGATAACAAGGACAGAAGTGAAATAACAAAAGGCTCCCTGACAAGGGTAGATAAACAATGAACACTGAATAGGAGTCAAGAGCCCTCGATTCCAGTCTAACTCTGCCACTTGCCACTCCGAGGTCTCAGCCAAGACAATTTGTGGGACAGAGGTGACTCTAGTTCAGCTGTGAAATATTTTCTAAGGCCCTTGCTAGCCTGAGAATTCTTAGGTTATAACTCAAATGAAGCCCAACATTAGTCACATCTGATGCTCCCAGGAAGTGAAATTTATAGAACTAGGCTTGCAAGGGTGAAGCATAGGAAGAAACAGTCCACATTGTATAAAAAGCAAAACAAACAGGGTACAAAATTCATAAACTCTGGAAACCAAGGATAATAAGATGAGGAGATATAGGTGAATTATTCTAAACAGTCCTGGAGACAAAGTTTGAGAGGGTCTCTTAAAAGTAGGTCTAGTCATGCTTTTCCCATAGAACTTAACATAGCACCTGGTTCATAGTAGGAACTACATTATATATTGAATGAATGAGACTAGGACAAAAACACCTGCTGGAGAGGGCTTTGCTGATATGATCTTCACAACTGGAAACACCTACCCCAAACAGGGCACTTTTTAGGATATAAGAAAAGACTCGAGATCCTTTTGGAAGTAAAGAAAAAAAAAAAAAAAAGAGGCAGCCAAGAGAGTCTGAGTCAATAAGGATAAGGGGACTGACGCCCAAGGAGGAACATGGTGTGGTGGGCTGCTGTTGGTAGAAAGTAGACTGCATTGATCCTTTATAGTTTGTCGTTCACAGGGTCCAGGTTGGTTCCCCTGCAGTCTTCAGAACACAGCACTGACTGACTTGCAGGGTATGGTTTGTGGTTGCAAAACAGCTTGTCATGAGGACAATAATAGATATAAAAATGATTTGAAAAGTTAAAAGCGAGCTTTGTGCAACCCAGTTAGGTAAGGAAACATTTTCTTTGCAAACATATACCTAGGGGAAAAAAGGTCTTAGTTTGCTTATTGAATTCTCATTTGGCATCTATTATGCACCAGACATGATGCTGGATGTTAAGTATAATACTTGTATCATAACAGTACATCCTTTATAGTTTGCAAAAAACCTCCAAGTATCTCAAGAGTAACTCCTGTTGTATGGCAGAAACCAACACAATATCGTAAAGCAATTAAAAGGAAAAAAAAAAAAAGAGTAACTCAGTCTCTGCAAAATATTAAACCCTCCAAGCAATATAGTATCCTTTAATTCAGGCTATCAAACTGCAAATTAGAATTAATCTGTTTATTTCCTGTAACATGATAATAAAATGGCAAAAAAACAAAAACTCAAAATCTTTTGTTTAGGGAGTATATCCATCTAGAATGCAAAGCAGTATTATTACCAAATGAGGAATAAAGCAAATCAGCAAACCTAATGAACAATAGAGGAAAAAAATCTGACAAGAAACAGCCTCTTATACCCAAGAATAAGAGCATGGAACACAATTTTGTAAGCGACTGAAAAATTACAAGCTGAATAAAATTCAGTAGAAAGTGGGAACAAGAATCAGGAGTCTTGGGTTTCAGTACCAACTCTGCCTGTTTGCGTGGTTGAGGGAACTGTTTTTGTTTCCAATCACTCAGACATAGACTCTTATCCAGTAGCACTGGATAAAGCGCCGCCTGCTAGATTGGAAAATACAACAGTGTGTGAGATACCATTCTGATACTCAAGTAAATCCAATCTTCCCAGGAGACAGACAAGTAAAACAATAAAAAATGGCATATGCTATAAACGAGACATGGATGAAATAGTGGAGATAGAGGCTCCAATTCTAAGAGAGGAACAAGGGAAGGTGTCCAGGGAAGAAGACGTGTTTTGAAAAACAAGTGGAAAATAAATGGTAACAACAGCCACTGAGAAAACACAGGCTGAATGGTGGGATTTGCTGGCAACGATAATGAGGGCTCAGGATGGACATGCTGAGACTAGGATGTGAGGGAGCTGGAGGTGGGGAGGTCCTGTCCTTCTTGGTCCTTTGGTTTCCTCATCAGTGATGAGGAGAAGTGACTCAAAGATAGTTCGCATCCCTTCTAGTCAGAGCATCTTTGAGGGTTAGTGCTTATTGTAAAGTCCTTGACATATTTAAAACTGTTGTGTCCCACCCTCTTTGGAAGAAAGCTAATGAAAACCCGACAAGGTTGACGGACTAGTGGTCTCAGTGTCAGACCTTGATCAGGCAACGGGGTGACCCAGAGGACGAGGGTCTGTGGTGACTGCTATGGGGTAAAGGAGTCGTTCATGCTGCTCACATAGCATTTTTGGCCCTCAGCCTTCTCAGCTCCTCAGACTAGACATGGCCTTACAGCCAGTTCTGGCAAATAGGTTTGAGGACAAACACTTCGTTGCTAGGATCAGAGCCTCCAGAGCACTCTTCCCCTTGTCACAGCGTGAGTCAGTGGCTGAAGTACAGTAGGCAATGGGGAAGGAGGAGGTCAGAGAGAGGCTACTCTATCAGCCCAGGTTCATGAGGAAGCATAATAACCAGCCCCCAGTCAACTGGATGATGGACATGAATGCAAGCCAAAAAAGCAACCCATGAGACAGGTATTATTTTCTTTTTATAGATTAGAAAGTTGAGAGTCAATGAGATTACATAGCTTACTCACAGCTAGTAGGCGGCAGACCAGGATTCAGGTTCTTGTCTGTCTCTGTTCAAATGCAACCCCGTTCTCCCCAAGGAGTTGACGTGATTTACTTTATTATGTGGGTTGGAGGAAATTCTCAAAGGTTTTTACATAAGGGAGCAAGCAACACGATTAGATCTATTTTTAGGAAAGTCGCTATATTTTTGCCAAAGGCTAAAAATGAAGAAGAAACACTATTTGGTAGACTGAGGTGAGAATCTGGGCCTGGCATGATCAAGGGCATTGACATTGGAAAGGAGGATGAACAGACCAATAGACATTTCAAAGAATAAAAAGGAATTTGTAGACCAGATAAGCCAGAAATTTTAAAGGTCCTCAAGATGGCTAAGCATGTGTGTTAGGAGAGAAAGGAAGTAGGGGATTTTGGTACTGCAAATTCATTTGATTTGCAGTATGATGAGCTTGAAGGATTGAAGGCGGGAAGAGAAGGGATGACAGAGGATGAGATGGTTGGATGGCATCACTGACTCAATGGACATGAGTTTGAGTAAACTCTGGGAGTTGGTGATGGACAGGGAGGCCTGGTGTGCTGCAGTCCATGGGGTTGTAAAGAGTCAGATACAACTGAGTGACTGAACTGAACTGATGATGAGCTTAAAGTAATTTATTCAGATCTATCACACAACTGGGGATATGGCTTTGCAGCAGAGGAGAGAAGCAAAAGTTGGGGATGGGGATTCAGAGGCAGAAGGACATGGAAGGCTTATAGCTATAGGAGTAAACGAGCCTTCCCAGGAAGGGCAGGGGCATGTGGCTCAGAATGGCTTCCTGTGGGGAACCAGCGTTTCACGAGGACCCAGGGGAAGAGAGGCCAGCAAACAGAGGGAGGGAAACATTGCTGATCGCTCTCCTCGCCTTCTGAGCACATGCAGGACTGCTCTTTTCCAACTTTGACATTAGGCAAGGTTAATGTCAGGTTCTGACCAATGAAATGTGAGAACTGCTACGTGAGGTGGCACTTCTGTACCAGAATATGGAACTGTCAGCCCTAGTCTCTAAGAGGTATCTATGATATGCAGCTCTGACCTTGTAGTGTGAGTTAAAAATAACATCTATTGCTCTGAGCTACTGAGACTGGGGGTGGTTTCAGTCACATAACTTAATCAACTTGCGCTGTGTGCTCAGTCGCTCAGTCATTTTGCAACCCCATGGACTGTAGCCCACCAGGCTCTTCTGTCCATGGGATTTCCAGGCAAGAACACTGGAGCAGGTTGCCATTTTCTACTACAGGGGATCTTCCTGCCCCAGGGTTCGAACAGGAGTCTCTTGCGTCTCTTGTACTGGTAGGCGGTCCTTCACCACTGAGACACCTGGGAAGCCCCTTAATCGATCCACAGTATACAGATTCCAAGAGAAAATCAAGGAAGTGAAAAAGAGAAACCTAAGAGAGGAGGAAAGGTCTCCATGAAGTCATCTACATTTTCAAACACTGCAAAGACGTGGAAGAGTTTCAAGACTGAAGAGACTATTGACTTGGCAACAGGGATTCCCGGGGAATAGCTAAAGACAAGTACTGGGCGTGGTGAAGTTTGCCATTGAGTAGACCTATATCTGGAAAATTGTAGAACTCACTGTCATGGGTTTTTGGTTTTTTTTTTTTGACTCTTCATTGCTTGCGGCAGAGAGCCTGAGAGGCAGGATGGCCCGGGCTGGTTTGCATGTGAATTAGAGAACGCACAGTTCTTTGACTTGCCTTGGCCCTGCTGCTTGGCAGCCTACACGTTTCTCAATGTGGCAGCTTTCATTCACTCAAGCCCATTGGGTTGACACATCCTTGGTGTGTGTCTTACATCCCTTCCCCCATACCCCGCCTCCTGCCCCTGGGGTTGGAGTTTCAGTTTTGTACATTACGGCACTTCTGCCCTGGCTGCTTACAAAGTGCCCAGAGTGCTTTCACAAGAAGGATTAGAAAAAAAAAAAAAAAAACAAGAAGGATAGAGAAACGACACTAAAAGCCCACCTTCTGCCCAGGGATCCTCCCAGGGCCATCTCCCCATCCCATGTCTGTGTTGATTTTCCTTGCTCAATGACTCCTCCTACCCGCTGGGTCCTCCAGCCAGTATCCCGATTCCTGTTCTCTCTGTAGCCCCTTAGATGGGGACCCACCTTTAGAACACCAGTGCTCACTCTGACATCGGTCCCCTTCTGGGCATGGATGTTTGTCAGTTCTATACACTGCTATGCTAAATAACAAATGGCCTGCCTATCCTAAGCTCTCCAGGCCACCGCCCAGTCTGGCCTGCTCCTTGCCTAGCCACTGAGAGGGGACAGATGCTGAGCAGCCCCAATCCTGTTGTACTGTCCTGATGGGCACTGTGTCTGGGGGGTGTGGTCAGGGGCTCAGGCTGTCTCTCCCAGACCAGGTCAGCCCTAAAGAACAACGGCAGTTGGGAAAGTACATCATTCCTTCACTTTTCCCCCACTTCCCTGTGAACATGTTTACTTTTTTCATATCTCTACACGAGGCCATTTGGCCTTATACCCTTAAGCCTCTCCCTGGCTCTCCTAGGGCCTTTGGCCCCCACAGTTTGCCTTCCTCCAATAGGCATCATTGCTCTGTCCATTTCCCCAGGGCCAGCAGAGGAGAGGACAAAACACACAGGCTTTGGATTAAGAGAGCCCTGAGTTCAAATCCTGATCCCTCCATTGATTAGCTGGGAGTCCTCAGGCAAATGATTTCATCTCCTATAGTCTCATTACCTCATTCGTAAGATAATGAGAACAGCCTAGCTTACTGAACTAACATGGGAATGAAATAGATAATATATGAAATTTTCCTATCATATTGTGATTACTCAATACGTCTGGTTTTGAACAAGATGTTTTGGCTTTTTCCAGATTCCTTTGTCTTTTAAAACTCCATTCCTTAGCTATTAAAATGATTCTGTCCTGCCTGAGTACCACTCTTCTGAGGCTCTGTTATTCTAAGGTACTAATAAATGAGTCATGCGAACGTGTTAAAGGAGCCTGTGGGAGAAAACATGTAACTCTCACCATATATTGCATTTTAGTTATTTAGAGGCTCTTATGAAGCCTCAACTCAAAGATACAGTAGATAACAGAAAAATTGTTTCCACAGGAAGTTAGTTAAGAACGACCTTAATAATAATAGCTATATGTTACTGAATATCCACTACGTGCCAGACACTGTGCAAAGTTCATTGCATTCATCACCGCATTTAACTGACATCAAAAAAATTCTAAAAACTATAACCATACCCACTTCAAAATTTGGGGAACTGAAGTTCAGAGGTTGGAAAATTTGCCTATAATCATACTGAAGTAAAATGAAGAGTTAGGATTTAAATCTGAACTCTCCAATTTCAAAACCACTATGCTAGACTCTCTCCCACTTTCAGTAAAAGACTCTTCCAAAACCTTCACATCTGAGGTTGCCTTTTTTCTGGTCTCTATTTACCCCAGCACCACAAAATCCTAATAACAGTTCAGTATGTCTTTGTTAAAGACATATGTTAGAGAGGCCCAAACACAGTAAGAAAAGCCCTAGCACTCAGCAAACACTTTATAAACAGAGGCTTTATTATTGCTATTGTTATGATGTACAGTCCCTTGCTACAGCTTCTAGATGTGTGTGTTTATAGGGGAATGGTGACTATTATTCCTGATTTTTCACATATCTGAAAAAAGGCTTTTCTTTTGAAACAATATGCATTCTCATGCCTAACTTCAAACCTCACAGCCATGGTCTTGGGGGAATGAAAGCTCTTTCAGTCCTTTCAGAAGCAGCCTAGCCTACCTTCTATACCAGGCATGTCTGCCACAGTCCAGAGTGACAGAGGGACATGGCCATAGTCCTCAGGTAGGGGTAGCTCAGAGCTCCCAGAAGATGAAAGAGTTGGGGAGGTGGCAAAGGAACTAGAGAAGCAGGTGTCTTTGCCCACAGGACAAGTCTGTGAGTCCATTGCCTTTCCATAACATTGTATGGAAAAACCAAAATGAACTTTTTGGCCAATCCAATAAAATACCATATCCTGCATGGTCATCCTATATCCTCCATCCAGATTGCAAGATGATTCACCCACCTGCAGGATCCAGCCAAAGCTCACAAGGGCTCTTTTGTAAACCCTCCCATCATCTGGCCACACTCAATGAAGTCAACCTTGGTTGTAACATTGTCAATTGCACTGTCCTCTCTTTCCCACAAATAAATTAGGGCCTCAACGGTAATGCTCATCCTATTCCTCCAGCCTGAAATGTTCCTCTCCCCTAATCCTATTCTAAGCCATTCCTGGCTTACTTAAATCTTAGCCATCCTTCAAAGCCCAGCTCAAACCCTACTTCTTTCCACAAAGCTGCTCTTGTGCTAGAAGCCATGGTTGATGCCCAGCCACAGAACACCTGTTGCAGGGATGGCCAATATTAAAGAATGGCAGGTTTAAGCTTCCTGGAGAAGATACAAGCCCCAAGAGGAAGAACCAGTTCTCAGACTTCTCTTTCATTCTCCTATTTCTGGTGATAAGAAGGTCATACACTAGTGTGGTATGCTATAAATGTAATTTCTGTTCTGTAACTATGCTTTCCGGATTGACCTTCAATATAAATATCTAAGGCATGCACACTAAAATTTCTGGATTCCTTTGATGTGACAGAAATCACACCTGAGATCATACTGTATCATTTTAAATTGCACGTTTAAGGGAAAAAATGACTTTCTAATCAAGCCTAACAGTACTGTGGGGATCAATATACTACTTTTCCTCCTCCTGATTATAGAACCAACTGAGATAAACAGAATATGCAGGAGTCTGATACAAGAAGACAAAAACATCAGCTTTATTTCTGAGCCAGCCCAGCGGAGACCATGGTTCCACTCCATCCCTTCATCCTATGACTTTTAAGACACCCAGTCATAGGTATGACCTATGAGTCCAAGCCATCCCTATTACAGGGCACTCTCCCGAAGCTAAGAGCCAGAGGAGGTGAGGACCCCTACACCTGGAGACAGGCCAGCTCTAAAAAGGAGAGGCTGAGGGAACCACACTCAGTTCTTCTAAGCTTACCAGATATGAGTCAGGAGGAATGAATGAAAGGTAGGGAAAGAGACGGAGTATTTTCTAGAAGATGTTCCTCCACATGGACACATGAAGCCAGAGAAAAAGAAGGTGCCCTCACTAAAAAAATGGGTCTAAAATAAAGGAAGTGTAATGCAAATACTAACGATGTAACTGCTTAATATCTGAAAGGGAGATTAGTAGGTTAGTCTCTGCTGATCCAAAGAACTCACTCAATGATTTGCTAATTTCAGTGGCATTGCTATCCTCCTTAGGAGTATGGGGCTCACCCATACATCATCTGTAGAGCTTGATATGGATTATGGCCAAACAGTCCTTTGTTAGAGTCTGACCAGAGCACATGTAATAAGAAGGGCTTGATGCTTGAACCGGAATCAAGCACTCATTCACTCACTCAACAAGCATATATCAAGTAGTTATTGTGTACCAGCTACTGTGCTTGACGGTAGAGATATAACAGCATACAGACTAATGGGTATCGATATCAAGCAAGCACAAGGTGGCAGCAGGATCCCCAATTTCACCCAGTCGTAAGAACATGCATGTTAATTCGTGGATTCGTTCAAAATGCCGTTAAGATAAAAGCTGATTATATGAGGGAAGGATATGTATTGCAATGCTCACAGTTTATTCTGATGAGAAAAAAAAGAATGATCCTTAAAGAAGGACAAGACAGCACTGAGAGATTTCTTCATTAAATACACTTTTTTTTTTAATTGGAGGATAATTTGTTTACAACAAAGCTTTTTAAAGAGTAGACAATTCTAAGATGCTTCAGGTACATTTCCAACTTGAGAATGGTAGACAAACAAACCGTTACTTACAAGTCCTTCTCAGCCCTCACATTTATGTTTCTCGGTATTGCCTTCCTTTGTCTGAATCCCACACAGTTCTGGGGCACTGGGCTGAGGACAAGAGCCATCTGGTTACAGTGAGTGCCCCGTGATGGAGACCTTCTGTGCTGACCTGCTGTGGTGAGATGGATACAGCACACACTACTGTCTGGGTACCAGAGTACCCACTGCAAGCAGGACCGCTGGGGAGGGGCGGGGAGGCGAGGAAGGGGCAGGAGAGGCGGAGAGCCTGCCTTTCAGAGGCTTCTCCCCCACAGCACGCTTCACACACAATGCAGTTTCCTTTGTCAGATTCTCTCAGCCTCGCATTGTCCACAGACCAGGAGGCTGCGAGAAGCATTGTACACGACACAGCAACCACGCACTCCCTGCCACGGTCAGACAGCAGCAAGCATCTTCCACGGCCCAGGTCCCCAGAGTGTGGCAGGACGTGCTAAGAACCTCTTTAGAGGTGTCCTTGGCCTCATGATCGCTGCTTTATTATTTGTATTATTTTAATTCTTTCCTTCTGGGCTCCCCTGCCTCCCCATGCAAAACTAGTTCAGAGATGCCACTTTGGGAGCTCATTATGTTGTCATGGCAACCGGAATTCTCAAAGTTTATTTCTCCTCCTCTTCTCCCTTCCGTGAACTCCCTCTCCCATCTCTCGCTACGTATGTTTTGCACAAGAAACAAAACAGGGAAGAAAATACGACCAATATTTTGTAAATTTTCTCACACACTTTCTACTTAGCACAGCATGTCCCCAGTGGGTATTTGAAATCACCCCTGTTCTCACAATATCCAATTATGATTCTTAGGCTTCAAATCCCTGTGGTGTTTGGAAGTAAGGCCTCGGGTGACAGTTATCAGCTTGCCCCTCTCTCCTCTCCTCCTCCTCTCTTCCTGCAGAGAGAAACTGACATATTCCTTCCTGCTTATATAAACCACGCACATGCTGTGTCTTATTTATCATTTGTTAGCCCTTGAAAACAGTATTTAAAAAAAAAAGGCCACAACTACACATGAGGGAAAGCGAAAACACCTTGGATGTACTTCACAGGGGATCTCTGGAGATCAGAGGAGATCCAGTTGCCAAAAGGCAAGGAAATCCCCAAAGAAAATTTGCTAAATTGATTGTTTAACTATAACATTAACCTTTGCTATCAAAAACCGGATGCAGACAGAGAGGGAAAAGAAACCAAAATAGAGGAGAGAGCCTGAACTCCCACACTGCACACAAGCCATCGCGAGAGGCTGGCCCTTGCTCCCACGCGCTCATTCACTCGTGGGGGGAGGAAGTGATGAGCTCCAGAAGGCTGAGGCTTCCGTAGGTGAAATGCTTGTCCGGGCCCCACAGCTGCTAGCGGGGCTGACCCCCTAAGAATCTCAGCTCTGGTTCTGTGGGCTGGGATCCGAGAGACCCAAGAGAGATGGTCAGGACAAGCACACCCCCTCTATTCATCCTCCTGACAGCCCCACGTCTCTGCTGGCCTCCACGCTATAGGGAGGGACTACTGGGCCAGAGAACATAGGAATTCTGGGCTGAGAGGTGTGTGAAACTGACAGATGGAATCTGACCCAGACTATGGGACAGTGTCCTGAGGCTCTAAGACTGGATGACCCTCTGGCTACCGAGGTCCAATATTTTTAATTTACAGACCTACTGAGTTTGAGATTAGACTCTGTGACATCAACCATGATGGATGAGTATTTTAATTGAGATCCTACTTACTTATTATATCATTCATCACTGCTAACAGAAGGAGATCCCCAATTGCTGAAGTCGTAAAAGCTCCAGACTCTAGCACTGCTTAAATTGACCCATAACAGGATTAGCTGTGAAGATGAGGGAACTAAATGATGATCAAGGGGACACTGTAATTCATGGTGAGGGGAACGTTAAAAGGGCAGGAAGGCTGAGTAGGACAAGTGCACACTGGGATTCTAGGCAGCACACCTATCACCAGAGCACCTGCCTCCTGGCCCTGTTGAAGGATGCTCACATTCCAGGCAGTGGACCAACCGCTCCTCCAGCCCACTCCATAGCTCAGGCTCTAGTTTCACTCTGCTTCTTTTAACTAACCTGAGAACACAAATTCCTGGCACATAGTAGGTACTCAACAAATCCTGGATGAGTGAAATATTTCTTAAATGGGCAGCAAGCAGGATATGCTCTGGATGGCCCACCTCACACCCCTTCAGTCACCTCTGAGTTGTCCTGAAGCTGCAGCGGATGGAGCCTGGGCACTTTGACAAATGTGATAGTCCCCACATGTTTCTGTTTCTCTGCCTGAAAGACTTCTCCAGTCCCCTACAGGCTTGATAAGCTCACAAGAAGGGCAGCCCCAAAGTGTCATCACTCAAGGAGGGATGGGAATTAAAGGAGACTTTATGTAAATATACATTGCCATGGCCCAGTCCTCAGTGGAGCAATGCTGAAATATATCTTATATGGTTCCTTGGAAGGTTCCCAGTGGGTTAAGCTTCAGCAATCTATGCTAGTAACTCTCTCAATTAATACATGTTATTTTGCTTTCCCCTTTCTGTCTCAATTTCCCCCATTCTCTCCCTTTTGCAGCTAGAGATCACTTCTTTCAGGGGAACCCAGTCCAAAACACTATCTGTGAACTAGTCAGTTAAATCATTTTCCTCCCTGACAAAAGGATGGGGGAAATGGAACGGACGCCATTAAACTGGGGACAGCAAAGGTATGTCATCTGAAGCATCAATGCCTACTTTTCAAATTTTATGAGGACCAAATTTTGACCAGGATTAAAAGGCTATATTATGGACCAGAAATTCCTAGAAAGAGGAATGATTTTTGCTTGTCTGTAAAAATGACCAACCCAGAGACAGCTTTTTGTTACTGCTTCTGAGGACAGTGCTGAGAAAAGGGGCCAGAAATGAATGACTGAATGAATAACATCCCCTCCAGGGGGTAGACAATCTGGGACACAACTTGGCCTTGGCTGTTTTAGACTTTTTCTTTCCTACTCATAGGTGTGCACAGAGGGAATGAAGAAGGTGGAGTTATCAATAAAAGCATAGTCCTGGATGCTGGTTCATTACCTCTGAAAGGAATATTAAGTTGCTTGATCCCCTGGGGCATCTTTCACTGCTGGTTAACACAGAGGCACCCCTTTAAACCCCACTAGTACAGAACAAGGGGTAACCCACACAGGTTAATTAACACATTCAAGATACTATTGTTTGGTCATTTTTGTAGCCCCATTGGTTGGGAAGTGACATTTTCAGAATAACAGACACTGTCCCTTTAGAGCAAAACACAGATAGCTTTTCTAGGGAGGAGAGGAGCCCTTGCTTCAGCTCAGAAAAGTACGTCCAGAGATTTGACATCTAGCTAACCCATGTTGTTCTCTCCAGTCTGATGTTTTTCATCTGAAGATGAGAGTGAGAGCTGCTATTCAAAGCCTGTTCATTTTTTTCATACCAAGTATTATTAATATGGTGCTGTCGACCTGTTTCCTGTCCTAGCCATTAGACTACGGAGTGCAAATGGTACCGATGAACCTATTTGCAAAGCAGAAATAGAGACACGGACATAGAGAACAAACATATGGACATCAAGGAGGTGAAGGGGAGGTGCGATGAATTGGAATACACTATGACATGAATGACATGAATACACTAATGATTTTGTTACTGTTCAGTCCCTAAGTCATGTTTGACTATGACCCCGTGGACTACAGCATGCCAGGCTTCCCTGTCCTTCACTATCTCCCGGAGTTTGCTCAAATTCATGTCCGTTGTGTTGGTGATGCTATCCAACCATCTCATTCTCTGCCACCCTCTTTTCCTTTTGCCTTCAATCTTTCCCAGCATCAGGGTCTTTTCCAATGAACACTATTGATACTACGTATAAAATAGATAACTAAATGAGAGCCTACTGCATAGCACAGGGAACTCTACTCAATGCTTGTGGTGATCTGAATGGGAAGGAAATCCAAAAAGATGGGATATATGTGTACATATGGCTGATTCACTTTGCTGTACAAGAGAAAATACCACAACATTGTAAAGCAACTATATTCCAACAAAAATTAGAAAAAAAAAAAAAAAAAGATTATCTCCTTCCCTCAGTTCTGGATCTCAGATACTCACTGGCTGAGGCACTGATGTCCCCTAGTAAGATCGTTCCTCTCTTGTATGGTGTTCAGATTCTCTTGCGTGGTAATCAGATCATTCTTCTCTGATTATTGGGTATTGATCTCAAGTAAGACTATGATGTGAAAAAGCAGGGGTGGGGTGATGGAGGAGGTACTTCCCTGTGTATAGCGCACAAGGCCAGAGGAGTCGGGAAGAACTGTGTCTCATTTTACTGCCATTTCTGCTAACTCTGGTGAGGGTTAAGGGGTCTCCTCTCTCTGTTCTGGTCAACTTGAGCTTTGGGATCTTTCAGCTGGCAAACAAACTGGTTGTCAAGTTTAGTTTAATATGGGTTAGAGTAGTGTGGCCCCTTTAACAAGCTTTGGGGTCCCTCCTGCCCTCTCACTGCTCTCAATGGCTGTTCATTTCCTGGGTCCTCTGGAACATGCCATCTCTATGTTCTCCCTGCATAACAGAGCTTGCTTCTTCACCAGGAAAGAATAATTTCAATATTTTTGCTAAATGAGGAATATTTTGGGATGCGATGATAATTGAGTGTTGAGAATGTAGTGATGCACTTGACACTGAGGGGGAAAATAAAGAATTTTTAATTCAGCTACAACTCTAATGGCTTTGGAACTTAACAGCTAGACATGCCAAGCACCCAGTATATAACCAAGTTGTAAAGGCTGTGATTATCAACCGGGGAAATTGGGAGGTATTATTTCAGCCACCTCAGTGTGCACATGTCTGCAAGCGCACAGAAAACATGTCTAATTATAGGGGCTTGATTGTGGGCTATAAGCTCAGAATGAAGTGAGGCTCTGATACTATTATGAATTTCCATGTGGCAAAATCAATTGCTATGAGATTCCACTGATCAGAAAAAGAGACATAGGTTCAAGCAAAAAAATATTTCTAATCTTGAAAAGACTAAGATTTTGGCATAAAAGTCACAGTGAAATGAGCATATGGGATAAATTTTGTAAGCAAAAAAAAAACCATTAAAAACCCCTCCAACAGCAGTGATTTGATACACTGGCTTATGTCCATCAATCTGATAATGACAAATGTTCCCTCCTTCTCCCTGTAATAGAGAAAGTCTAAGCACAATTTTTAGAGTTGTCCCTTGACACCAGCAAAATAATGGAGTTCTGCTACAGTCATCTGTGCTCTGCTCTTCAACTAACGTTAAACTTGGGTTTCAGGGGAATTATAGCCATTGAAAACAGTGCCCAAAATCTCAGGAAAGTTTCTGAAGAATGTAGACATCCCATAAACAGGAAGATGGCCTTTGATTCATTCACTGGAGGGCATCTACTGGGAGCCCACTGGGGGCCTGTTAGGTTTGCCAAGTGCTGGACAAAGAAGAATTCACCATGGTGTCTGCCATCACAATGCTAAGAAAGGGGCAAAAAATTGTGCATCGCTCAATCGTGTCCGACTCTTTGTGACCCCATGGACTGTAGCCTGCCAGACTGTCCATGGGATTCTCCAAGCAAGAATACTAGAGTAGGTAGCCATTCCCTTCTCCAGGGGGTCTTTCTGACCCAGGGATCGAAGCTGGGTCTCCCTCATTGCAGGCAGATTCTTTACTATCTGAGTCGCCAGGGAAGTCCATGAAAGGGGCAAAGGTCTCCATAAATCACTTCAAGACAAGGGTTCTAATAGAGGATTACCTATAGTGCAAGAAGAAGAAACTTAAGGGGAACTGGACCTTCAAAGATGAGTCAGAGCTCACAAGTCAAACAAGTCAGGTGTGTGAAAGGGGATACGGTAGTTCTTTCTAAGTAAAAGGAACAAAGGAACATAGGTGTGTGCTCCTGGGGAATCCAGGAACAGCGAGTGTGTGGCAGGGCTGAAGGAGAGGGGACAGAGCACTGAGGCTGGAAAAGTAGGTTGAGTTAAGCTTGCCATGCCCTCCTCCCGGAGATCTTCCCAATCCAGGGATCGAACCCAGGTCTCCTGCACTGTGGGCAGATTCTTAACCATCTGAGCCAGTGTTTGTGATTATCCCCTCTTAAAGCCTTTAACTGTTAAAATGAAAAGTTATTAACTCCATATTCATCTTTCCAACCCACCCAGTGTTAGTTTTACCATTATGTATCCTTTTTCTGAGAATGTACTAGTCAAAAATGTTTAAAAATGTGATCTACCTAATAATCACTGGTTTACATTATTTATATTACCTTAAAATTTCCACATTAATTGTGATACTTTTTAGCATTGATTGTTAATTATTATTTAATTTTTTAAAACAAGCTGATGAGAACAAGGAAAAACCAGAACTCTCACTTTTGCTGGCAGGCACATAACTCTGGAAGCAGATTGGCAGTTTCTTATAAAACTAATCATGCACTTACCCTATGATCCAGCAATTACACTCTCGGGCATTTATCTCAGAGAAGCATGTACACAAATGTTCATAACAGCTTTATCTATAATAGCTCAAAACTCAAAACAACTCAAATGTCTTCCCAAGGGGTGAATGGATAAACAAACTGCAGTACAGCCACACCATGAAAAGCTATTCAGAAACAAACAGGAATAAGTTATTAATATGTGCAAAGATCTAGAAGGATTTCAAGGAAATTATGCTGAGTGAAAAAAAAGGTCAATTTTAAAAAGTTATGCACTGTATGATTCCATTCTTATAACATTCTTAAAATGACAAAATTAGAGATGGAGAACAAACAACTGATTACCAGCAGATGAGGGGGTAGTGGGTGGAGGACAGTGGATGTGATTATAAAAGGGTAGCATGAGGAAGTCTCATGGTAATGAAAGAGTTCTGTGTCTTGATTATGGTGGTGGTTACACAAATCTACACTTGATAAAACTGCATGGAAACAGACACACACACATGGACACACATATAAGAATGCACATTATTGAAAGTGCCTGAAAAAAAAAAAGAATGCGCATTAAAAAAACAGTTAAACCTGAATAAACTTTTTGGACTGCACCAAAGTTGTGGTGTTATACTATACCACTAGTATACTATACTAGTTGTGGTATTATACAATAGTCATGCAAGATGTTATCAAATCAGGTGTAGGGGATACAAATCTTCTTCTACTTCTTCCCCCAACTTTCTGTGACTCTATAATTGTTTCAAAATAAAAAAACAAAACCAAAAAAGACCTTTTGGAAAAAGCTAGCCAGGTGCTCCACAGTGACAACTTCAACAGTTATTTTTTAGTTATCTCTGTATCAAGTCACTATGACACATTAAGCATTTGGGATTTTCTCATTCCTTTTAGAAATCCTGCATTTCTTTGTTCTCTACGATGTGATGCTTTTGCCATACCCTTGTGACCAATCTTGATATTCTAATACTTTAACAGTGTTACTAGAAATCTCTATCCTTGCCTTGGTTCTGTTTTTTCTTCTCTACATGCCCTCCATGGATAACCTTATCTATTTGTGACACTTTCTCTATTATGTTCTGATAGTGGGTCGTATCTCCTCTGCCTCTGTTCTTAAAACACAGATATTGGCTGATACTATCTACTTGTTTGGCCCTCCTGAACCTCAGACGCTCGCTGTCTGGAATCGAATGCATCTTCCTGCCAGAACAGAGCTGTTTTTCTTCCTATATTATTCAACTTAGTAAGTGGAAAACCAAAGTTCTCCAAGATATTTGCAAATGAATCTTGGGATGTATGGGCTTCCCTGGGGTCACAGTGGTAAAGAATCTGCCTGCAACGCAGGAGCTGCAGAAGACTTGGGTTCAATCCCTGAGTTGGGAAGATCCCCTGGAGAAGGAAATGGCAACCCACTCCAGTATTCTTGCCTGGAGAAGCCCAGGACAGTGGGGCCAGTGGGCTACAGCTCAAAGGGTTGCAAAGAGTCGGATGCAACTGGACTGACAGCACGCCTGGCATGTATGCTAAGTGATCTTCCCTCACCCATACAGCCAATCATTTACCCCGTCCTGACTATTTTACCACCTACATCCTTCACCTCTGCTTTCCCTTTACATTTCAACCATCAGTGCCTGAGATTCTCACTTTCTATCTACAACTAGAGCTTTCCACAGAATTATTACTAACCAGTCATTTTTTTTAACCCCCTTCCCTAATCCTCAATCTAAAATTCAAAACTAACTCAAGTTTTGTTTTTTGATCTAATTAATGAATTGTGATAGCACATTTTTATTTTTACAAATTCAACTTATCAGCTCTTTCCTTGATGCCTTACTGATTTGTATCATACTCAGAAAGGCTTTCCCCCTTAAAGATTTTTAAGCTGTCCAAATCTTTTTGAATATTTATAGCTTAATTTTCAAAACATGGGTACTTGCTTCACCTGCAATTTATTTTGGTATAAGTTATGAGAGATGGGGAGCCAATTAAACCCTTTCTTTCCAAGGGACTAGCCAGTTATCAACACCATTCGCTGATGATCAACACTCATTTCACTAATTTGAAATGAAACATATACTGTAAATTCATGTATACATATTCGAATCTCTTTTGATCCTCCTATTCCTACATCAGGCCACACTGTTTCAATTACTTCAACTTTAGAATACATTTTACTACTTGGAGAAAACTCCCTGTTCCTCACTGTTTTAAGAAATGTACTGGATATTCTTATATATTTAAGTTTTCATATAAATTTCTATTCGGTAAAAATCTTATTTGCATTTATTAACATTCATGTTAACGATGAAATGAGGGAAAATAGACATCTTTGCAATCTGAAGAATTCCTTTACATGAACTATGTTTGTATTCTCATCTACCTAAATGAGAGAAAGAACTCAGAATCTCCCCGTGTTGGAATTCAAACTTCACAAGTGCAAGACTTTCTGCTTGTTTAGTTCTATGCTACATTCCCAGTTTCTAGAACACTGTTTAGCACAGGAGAAGCACAATACCTATTTGTTGAAAAACTGAACAAATAAACATAAACTATTCTATTATTTAGGCAATAGAAACCCATTATAAATAATTATACATAAATCATATAATTAGATAGTCTAGCTAGGAAAGGCTGCTTTGATCATGGAGAGCTGGCTGGATTAGAGTAAGGAGAACATTTAAAGAAGCAATTGTTACAGTCCAGGATACAGATCATGAAAATCTTCAAAGGTGGAATCCGTAGGCTTTGATGAGTAAGTAGATGCAAAGAATAAGTGAAAAGGATGGACCGTGGTTAACTAAGGTTACTACGTTGGATTACAAAAGTGATAAAAAATAACAGAGGAGTATGGAAGAGTAACACATGTGTTTAGTGTTGGGGTAGGGCAAGGAGGCCGGAGAAGGCAACGGCACCCCACTCCAGTACTCTTGCCTGTAATATCCCAGGGACGGCGGAGCCTGTAGGCTGCCGTCTATGGGGTCGCACAGAGTCGGACACGACTGAAGTGACTTAGCAGCAGCAGCAGCAGGGCAAGGAGGCAATGAAATGAATTTAGTTTAGAACATCCTAAATTTTAGACACGTAAGGGATGTCCCAAGTGAAAATACCTTTTGGAGCAGATTGGTAAATCAAATCTAGGTTCACCTGGTAATAAAGCCAACTTCTTAAATATTATTTCACATTATATTATTTTACTAAATACAAATGAGCTCCTCCTCTGAAGAACAGATAACTAAAATGGGGTCTTAGGATGGAAACAATCTTTAAGGAGGCTCGAATACAGTGTGCAAGAGTACAACACAGTGTACACTATATAAAGCAAATTCAGAGAACGGTACAGTCACCTACTGGGTTATGTCCCTCCCTTCATGGAGGGACAGAGTATAGCATGTATACTGAGTTTAAGCATGGATATAAGCATAATGTACTATGGAAATGTGTGTGTATATGTATATACACACAAATGTGTGTGTGTATATGTATATGAACAGATGTAGATGCTTGCTCCTTGGAAGGAATGCTATGAGGGGACAGTGTATTAAAAAGCTGAGACATCACTTTGCCTAGCAAGGTCCCTATAGTCAAAGCTATGGCTTTTCCAGTTCAGTTCAGTTCAGTACAGTCGCTCAGTCGTATCCAACTCTGCGACCCCATGAACCACAGCATGCCAGGCCTCCCTGTCCATCACCAAGTTCCAGAGTTTACCCAAACCCACGTCCATTGAGTCGGTGATGCCATCCAACCATCTCATCCTCTGTCGTCCCCTTCTCCTCCTGCCCTCAATCTTTCCCAGCATCAGGGTCTTTTCAAATGAGTCAGCTCTTTGCATCAGGTGGTCAAAGTATTGGAGTTTCAGCTTTGACATCAATCCTTCCAATGAACACCCAGGATTGATCTCCTTTAGGATGGACTGGTTGGATCCCCTTGCAGTCTAACGGACTCTCAAGAGTCCTCTCTAACACCACAGTTCAAAAGCATCAATTTTTCAGCGCTCAGCTTTCTTTATAGTCCAACTCACATCCATACATGACCACTAGAAAAATCATAGCATTAACTAGATGGACTCTTGTTGGGAAAGTAATGTCTCTGCTTTTTAATATGCTATCTAGGTTGGTCATAACTTTCTTTCCAAGGAGTAAGCAAGTGTCTTTTAATTTCATGGCTGCAATCACCATCTGCAGTGACTTTGGAGCCCAGAAAAATAAAGTCAGTCACTGTTTCCCGATCTATTTGCCACGAAGTGATCATGTACAGATGTGAAAGTTGGACCATAAAGAAGGCTCAACACTGAAGAACAGATGCTTTAAAATTGTGCTGCTAGAGAAGACTCTTGAAAGTCTTTTGGACTGCAAGGAGATCAAACCAGTCAATCATAAAGGAAATCAACCCTGAATTAGTCACTGAAGGACTGATGTTGAAGCTGAAGCTCCAATACCCTGGCCACCTGATGCAAAGAGCTGACTCACTGGAAAAGACCCTGATGCTGGGAAAGATTGAAGGCAAAAGGAGAAGGGGGTGGCAGAGGATGAGATGGTTAGATAGCATCACCAATGCAATCGACATGAATTTGAGCAAATTCTTCAAGATAGTGAAGGACAGAGGAGCCTGGTGTACTGCAGTCTATGGGGTTGCAAAGAGTTGGACATACTTAGTGACTGAACAACAACATCAGAGTATTACAGGGTCAATCTACAGCAAGTTATTTAGATTATGGCAGAGGAGGTAAGTTTTGTTTCAGTCACCTAAGAATCTGGCCAACCAAGAGTTTCATGCGTGGAAAATCTTTAAACAGAGAGTGGAATCATTTTTATATTTAGCTGTAGCCTTCATCACCAAAAAGGTACATAATGAATTCCTAGTCTAATTGTTCAGATTTCTCTATAAGGATGAGTCCATGTAAAACAGTGCCTTGCTTTGATGATTTATCTTGACTGTCCTCCTCACCGATTTCTCTATTTCTTTTCCCTTACCACTCTGACCCTGCCTCTCGGAGCTGACCTTTTTCAATATGATTACTAGCTTCCACAAGATATGACTTCCCCACTCTACCCCCACCACACATCTTCAGACAATGACCCTCCCACCTTGGCCCAGTTCCCCAGAACTATTGATTCTAGTATATTCTCTGCTTGTCCAGATAAATAACAGAGTACATTAGAGCTTGCTTTTTGAGATGGAACTGAATTTTAAACAATAAAAGAGACCTGGAGTCTTTTTCTTTCCAAAGCATTACATTTCACAGTCACAATCTCAATCCACAACTTTATCGACAAAGGCGATTTCAGGGTATTAGTACCGATCATACTTCTTTCTTGTAGCCCAAATGGTAAAGAATCTGCCTGCAATGCAAGAGACCAGGGTTCAATGCCCAGGTCAGAAAGATCCTCTGGAGAAAGACAATGGCAATCCACTCTAGTAATCTTGCCTAGAGAATCCCATGGATGGAGAAGCCTGGCAAGCAACAGTTCTTGGGGGTGCAAAGAATCAGACACGACTGAGCAACTCACACACACACACACACACTTCTTCCTAACAGTACAACTTAAAACGGGGGGTAATATTCTAGAAAACAAAGAGTACATGTGCAACATGGGAATACAAGCTCCATGAGGGGAGGGATTTTTCAATTCCATCTAGAACAGTGTTTGGCACAGAGTAAGGGCTCAGTAAATATTTGCTGCCCTAATAACTAAATTCAGATGAGCATTTTGTTGTGTTAGAGTGTATACGTAAATCGCATGTCTATGCTCTGAATAGAAGCTGAGCAGCAAAGATTTCACTGGAAGCACCCAACTCTATATGGGGAAACAGTGCTGTGTGAAACCAGGAACAGAGGACTAAGGGTCAGAACACCACTCCCTTAGGTTGATTACACAAAGCATGTTGCCTGTTCACCTTTGAGCTACAAGCTCCTTATTGGTAATATAACAACCCACTCCCTAGGATTGCTATGAGAACTAAACAAATGAATACACATGAAATGCTTTCCAAATGAAGTGCTCTATAGTAAAAAAAAAAAAAGAAAGAAAGAAAGAAAGAAAGAAAAAGAACAACTGCTCTAGTCTTTTGTGTTTCCAACAGAGTTAGCTGCCCACAATTCCCACAAGGATGACAGCTTATCCTTAAGTGACTGTTCCCTAAATATTTGCCACATATGATATAAATGGATTATTTTCCTCTCTAAACAAATAGATCTTTTACGTTCATTTGAAAAAATAAATATGGCTAGAGGAAAATGAGCAAAGGATATGAGAAATTAGCTATAAGAAAAAAATCAATAGGTGTGAAAAAATGTATAACGTGTGACAATTTCATGTCTATAACACCTCACAGCTCTTTGGAGTTTCTGCCAGGCTCTCCTGTGCTAGTGATTATGCTCCAGGGCTTTAAGATACCAGCCTCTTCCTCAGTCCTCTGCAATATTATTCTCTAGAAGGTCACAACAGGGTAAGGAATCCCCTAACAGAGGCCTGGTGTTACTGGGTTTCCCTTTAATTCAGCAATTATGTACGGAGCACAAGAATAAGGCACTGAGATGCTAAGAGAGGTCCAACTCTGTGGAAAGTCGTCTCCAGCATTAGGAACAAAATCTAACAGGTGACAGAGACATTCAGTACTCCAATACAAGGACAGTGCACCCTGAGGAGGAGACAGGAGGGCTCTGGCCCTTGTCAACTGTGCAGTCTTAGGCAAGATTCTCCAACTCTCTCAGCCTTCATTTCCCCATTTATTATAACATGGGACTAACAACAGTGACTTATTCATGAGGCTGTTATAAAATCAGCCAAAATAAAGTATTCAGCAGAATACCAAGAAGATAACGAGCTTTCAATAAAAGTTAACTCTTTAGCATTATTATTACTAAATGACATAACAAAATTGCATAATCTTATTATGAGTAATGCTTCCCTGGTGGTTCAGTCGGTAAAGAATCCGCCAGCAACGTGAAGAGACCTGGGTTCAATTCCCCGAGTTGGGAAGATCCCCTGGAGGAGGGCATGGCAACCCACTCCAGTATTCTTGCCTGGAGAATCCCCATGGACAGAGGAGCCTGGCGGGCTGCAGTCCATGGGGTCACAAAGAGTCGGACATGACTAAACACAGCACAGAATGAGTGGTAGGTTCTAATGGACAGGAACACAGTGTGACAGGAGCGTATGGGAGAAAGATTTTAGTCCCAACTGCAGAATGGGAGTAGGGGTATGGATCTAGAAGGATCTCATGAAGGCGGTCAAAGCTGAAATAGGCCCTGAGGGAGGAGCAGGAATTCAACAAGAAAAGCTAACAGGGCAGGGCTCATTCCTGACCACAGGAGCAGAGAGCATTGCTAAGAAACTGCAAGAAGTATAGTGTTCAAGGTGATGGCCACGTGTGGAGGCACAGGGGTGTAATACAATGGTCTGTCATGACTGCTTCCTCTAGGGAACAGGCTGCGGTGGATGGTCAGTCTTACCAGTGAGATCTGAAAACATCCAAGTTCACACTCAATAGGGCAACTAGGTAATAAAAATGACTGAGGTATAAACCATGACCTGGAGGGAAGAATTCTGCCACTCAGAGCTAACGCTGATTAAATATTTACTATCTCCCAGGTACTAAAAACTTAGCATGTGTAAAGTACTTAGCCTCCAACTAATAAAAATAAATGGAAAAAACAAAAAACAAAAAAAATTAAAAAAAAAATAAATAAAAACTTGGAAACCAAATGCAGTATGTGACCCTGGACTGGATCCTGGTCATTTTTAAAAATGTTACAAAGGACATTAATAGGATAATTGATGAAATTTTAATAAAATCTGTAGATAAAAAAATATAATAAAAACTTAGCATGAATGATTGGATTTAGTTTCCCCAACAATCCAGTATGGTGGATTCTAAAGTCCTTATTTGCAATTGGGTAACTGAGGGTATAAAAATGTGGAGCTACTTGCCTAAGGTCACACAGATGACAAGCGATGGATGCAGGATTCAAACCCATGTACACTGTACAGAGTCTGCATGTTACTACTAAGCTGTCCCCCTCGTGCAGAGGAGATAAGTACTCTGGACAGGGAACCAGAGGACTAGGTTCTAGTCAACATCTACCCCTAAATAGCTGCATATGACTTGAGGAAGCTGCTTCACTCTCTGGTCTGGTTTTCTCAGTTATAATATAAACAGCAGGAATAAACGACACTTATAGTCCCTCCTGCCGTGAATAATTTTTATAACACTGAAAGAAATGACTCTGACAATTGATACATAAAACAGCATCTTGGGGAAATGCAGATTCTTTCCACAACCTCTCATGATTCTTTCCACAACCTCTCATACATACTTTATACTGTATATAAAGTATACACAGTATACTGTGTATAAAGCACTAGGTGTGCGACTCAGCACAGGACACAAAGCTCCCTGCATTATCCAGTAGGTCCCTGTTGAAAGTGAAAGTCGCTCAGTCATGTGTGACTTTTTGCGATCCCATGGACTATACAGTCCATGGAATTCTCCAGGCCAGAATACTGGAGTGGGTTGCCTTTCCCTTCTCCAGGGGATCTTCCCAACCCAGGGACTGAACCCATGTCTCCCACCTTGCAGGCGGATTCTTTACCAGCTGAGCCACAAGGGAAGCCCAAGAATACTGCAGTGGGTAGCCTATACCTTCTCCAGGGGATCTTCCCAACCCAGGAATCGAACCAGGATCTCCTGCACTGCAGGCGGATTCTTTACCAACTGTGCTATGAGGGAAGCCACAGGTCCCTGTTGGTTATCTATTTTACACACAGTAGTGTGTATATGTTTGGAGAAGGAAATGGCAACCCACTCCAGTAATTCTTGCCTGGAGAATTTCATGGAAAGAGGAGCCTGGTGGGCTGCAGTCCATGGGGCTGCAAAGAGTGGGACACAACTAACACACACACAGTGTGTATATGGTAATTCCAGCCTCCTAATTTATCCCTTCCATAACCCCTACTTTTCCATTTTAACCTTAAGTTTATTTTCTGTCTGGAAGGCTCTTTCATTCTGAATTGAGCCACTAGGTGGCTAGGGAGGATATAGGATGAAGAGGTTTGGGGGTTAAGAGTCAATATTATACAATAACTTGTAAGGAGAAAAAAATCTGGAAAAGTCTGTGTATGTGTGTGTCCACACACATAGCTGAATTGCTATGCTATACACCTGAAACTTACATGATACTATAAATCAACTAGACTTCAACAAAAAAAAGAAAATAAATAAATCTAGGGGCTTTCCTGGTGGCTCAGTGGTAAAGAATCCACCTACCAATGCAGGAAACACAGGTTCAATTTCTGATCTGGGAACATCCCACATGCTGAGGAACAAGTCCAGGCACCATAACTATTAAGCCTGTTCTCTAGAGCCTGGGAGCTGCAACTATAGAGCCCATGTGCCACAACTATTGCTCTGGATTGTCCTAGAGCCTGTGCGCTGCAGCAAGAGAGGCCACCACAGAGGCCACTGCAATGAGAAGCCCACGCATTGCAACTAGAGTAGCCCCAGCTCACCACAACTAGAGAAAAGCCCACGCAGCAATGAAGACCCAAGTACAATAAAAAAAAAAAAAAAAAAAAAAGAAGAAGATACTAGAAGCAGTCCAAGAGACTTCCCTCTTATTTCCACCCCCAGTACACTCAGACACACTCAATCATGCAGATCCCATCCCACCAACATCTCCTGGATCTGGTCCACCTTCTCCATCACTACTCCACTGCACTCTCTGCTGCCTCACTGTTTCACTGCTTCTTTCTTCAACTGTCACTCCAAAGATGTCTGTCTGTCTCCAATCTCACTCCTCCAGGGCAATCACCTTCAAATGCAAACTGGTTGTCTTCCTCGCCTAAAGCTTGAGAACCAACCCCGCACCATGAGCTCCAGGGGTAAGGTCGGAACTCAGGTTAGTTTAGCCCATCGGAGGAGCCCTTCACCATGAGCCTCTCACCTCTAGTTTCATCTCCTCTACATCCCCCTGGACGGGCTTCACTATAGTCTCAGAACAGCCTCTTACGCGTTCCTGACAGCCAACCTGATGGAAAGCTCTTCTCCCTTCTGGCTGGCCATTACTCATCTTCTTCAAGTGGCCCAGCCTGATGCTTGCCCCCATCTAAATAAATGTGCACCCTGTTCTATGTCTCTACATAGACTACAAGCTCCTTGAGGACAGCAGCTCTCTGTCCCTGTTCGATCTCATTCCCAGCCCCGAGCAGCAAGAGACGTGGAGCAAGAACCCAGGAACTGCTTGCTGAGTTTCTCCCACTGATTCCAGGGTCAGAATCCTGGGAGAAGAATTACCCTGTGGCTTATGCACAGGCTCATCTTAGCCAGTCTCCTTTGAGGTCAGCTTGCCTCTGGACCATGACACACAGGCCAAACTAATACTCACCAACTCCTCAGATGAGCATTGCGTGCTCATCTGGACCACTGAGCTAGACAAGAATAACTTCCTTCCTAAGACCACCAGTGATTTCTATCTCAAGTCAGACCTGAGAAACACTTAGGTGCCAACTCCTAACATATAGAGGGAAGCAAAGGCAGGTGACTCAGGAGAGTCAAGGTTTAATACTGAAGATACATTCATTAGCCTCTTCCTTGTGGACAGGACCTAGGTCCTATTCACCTTTGTACACTCAAGAATGCCTCGCAAGATAGTAGATGCCCAAAATATATGACATATGAATCAAACTTTTGATAAGGCCAGAATTCTGGATCTATTGAATTTAGACACCATTACATGCAATTTTGAAAGATTTCCTTAACTAATCTACAATCTCTTTATTTTATTCATCGCTGAAATCTCAGTGTCTGAGATTTCCTTCTGGAGAAGGAAATGGCAACCCACTCCAGTACTCGTGCCTGGAAAATCTCATGGACCGAGGAGCCTGGTAGGCTACAGTCCATGGGGTCACAAAGAGTCGGACACAACTGAGCGACTTCACTTCACTTTAACCTCAGTGTCAAGCACAGTGTTTTAAGCATAGTAGCCATACAATCAGCTTTTGTTGAATTGCCCTGAACTTGTCAAAGCTATCCAGCAAATGAGTTGGTGGCAAGACAGACCTCACCAGTTATCTGGTGACAGTCATCTTGCCAGTAACAAGAGCCACTCCACTCACTCAAGAGATGCAACCAAGAAGAATCCCTCCTCTTATACAGAGAGTCCACCACTTCCCACCAGACCTGAGGGTAAAAGAACCTGAACAGTGGGTCTTGGCATCTTCTATCTTGTATGTCAGTCAGTTCAGTCGCTCAGTCATGTCCAACTCTTTCGTGACCCCATGGACTGCAGCATGCCAGGCTTCCCTGTCCATCGCCCACTACTGGAGCCTACTCAAACTCGTATCCATCGTGCCGGTGATGTCATCCAACCATCTCATCCTCTGTCATCCCCTTCTCCTGCTGCCTTCAATCTTTCCCAGCATCAGAGTCTTTTCCAATGAATCAGTTCTTCACATCAGGTTGCCAAAGTATTGGAGTTTCATCTTCAGCATCAGTTCTTCCAACGAATATTCAGGACTGATTTCCTTTAGGATGGACTGGTTGGATCTCCTTGCAGTCCAAGGGACTTTGTATGTACCAGGCCACATTGTGTGTGTGAAGACCAGTGTGTGTGAATAAGTATGTGCATCAATGTATGGACAGCTTAAAACTGGCAGCAACATCTGTGTGGTCAGGATGATATTCTAGGTTAACCACTGGCTGGTTTTCTTTAGTTATGCCATGTTGGGAGCCCAAATTCCTGGATATGGGCCATGTGGTGTAGTGTATCAGAACAAGTCTCTAACCACAGGCGGGAAATTATAACCTTTGACCATAACTCTGCCAGTAACTAGCTGGGGCTCAGAACCTCTAAACCCTCTTCTTTCCATCTGTAAATAAATAGAGTATCTACCTACTGCACACAGTTGTTACAAGGAACATATAAGAGCAAGAAGCAAAGGTGCTCTGAAGACTATGCCATACTTTATACACACGCTCCCTGTATATGCATGTGTCAGCAGCTCCTGACTTGGCTGTCCCTGCCCTGGTTTGGAGACAGCATGATGGCTCCCTCAAGACTCTCTCCCTCTCTCCATAAACCCTGGGAGCAGAGGGTAGAGGTAATGGGATAAGGGTCACTTTCTGTTTGCATGAGCCTTCTGCCCTGTCACCCCTGACTAAACCTCAGGACGTGCTTCTGCAGCCCTGGTTTGTTTCCATGGAGACAGGAAGCTCTGCTTCTCTTCAAGCCTAAGCTAATGGTTTTCATCAAATCCCATTTCCTCCAAGACAAGTAAAAATGCGACAAAGCTATCCACAGTTCCTGTTTAAATACACTGAGACTCTCAAACATACCTCTGAGCCCTCTACCCACCTAGGTCTGTGTTTCTAGGATGGGTGCCACAGTCACCTTCACACCTGGTGGGTCAGGAGCACTTGTGTGGGCTACCCGCCCTCTCTTACTGGACTCTTATCATTTGCCCAACAGGATCTCCTCCTTCCATAGCTCTTTTTCTGCTTTAGGAAGCCTGGGGGCCTAACATTAAACTGCCTGCAGGTCACGGGGAACATGTGCCCCAGAGATAAAACCTTCAAGCTTCTCCCTGGTTTATACGTGCAACTCCCAACCAACCCCTTACTCCAAGCATAACACCTACATCCCCATTCAGGGGCATGTGAGAACCAGACAAAGTGAGAGAGAGAACCCACGCCCCCACCACCCTGTACACAGAACTAGCTGCTGCCGAACCGTCTACAGACACACCAGTGGAACCACATAGGTGTTGAGTATCAAGAGAAGGAGAAACCAGGACAGAACTATTCCAGCTCCAGTTCACAAGGCCTCTATTGTTAATACTCTTTTAAATGTCAGAATGACTTCACACCAGCTGTTCCCAGCTGCTGCTGTCACCTCCAAACCTTCTCCAGAAGTGCTAAGGAGGCATGTGCCATGCTACTTCTGTTTCATCTCCCAACCTGAGGAGGCCGCCTTCCAGTCAGAGAGGAGCTCACAGGCTCACAGTAGGCTCGAGCCCAATATCACAGGCTGCTACTTGGATGATAGCCACCTGCACCTAACAGTGAGAAAATGAACATCAATATTATCAGAGGGGGTAAGAGCTGACAGCTACTCCATGCCATAGCTGGGCCTCGGCCTGGGAGAGGGATATTGCTATCCCATTTCACATGGGGAGAAAGCAGGCCCAGCATAACTTGTCCAAATGCGCAACAAATAAGCAGCAGGGTTAGGATTTCACCCATGGAAGAAAAAACCATGACAAACCTAGACCGCACATTTAAAAGCAGAGGCGTCACTTTGCCGACAAAGGTCCACAGAGTCAAAGCTATGGTTTTTCCAGTAGTCATGTATGGATGTGAGAGTTGGACCATAAAGAAGGCTGAGCACCAAACTGATGCTTTCAAACTGCAGTGGTGGAGACGACTCTTGAGAGTCCCTTGGACAGCAAGGGAGATCAAACCAATCAACCCTAAAGGAAATCAACCCTGAATATTCATTGCAAGAACTGAGGCTGAAGCTCCAATACTTTAGCCACCTGATGCAAAGAGCTAACTCACCGGAAAAGACCTTGATGCTGGGAAAGATTGAGGGCAGGAGGAAAAGGGGACGACAGAGGATAAGATGGTTGGATGGCATCTTCGATTCAATGGACATGAGTTTGAGCAAACTCCATGAGATGGTGAAGGACAGGGAAACCTGTCATGCTGCAGTCCACGGGGTCGCAGAGTCGGATATGACTTAGTGACTAAACAACATGACTATCAGATGCCAAAGTTCGCACTTCTTCCAACCTACCATGCTTTCCCACCAAGGTAAACATATAGAATTCAAAGAGGCAATTCCAAACTAGCGCTAGTACATCAGAGCAGACACAGTCAGACATAGGATCGTCTTTCAGTGTCAGTGTTCTGTCCCCTTCCAGCTCTGTCAAGACACATTCTCAACCCATACTGGAACTTTATCTGGAACATCACTGACTTGTTATTCAAAAGTGAGAATCTGACTTGAATTTTTCCAACTAAAACATCGACACACTTAGGAAATAAGTAAGGACAAAATGTAGCAGATAAGATTATACAAATGGGAAAGTATCACCTCAGTAGAAATATAAGAAGAAAGAAGTCTGTGGTCAGACCCATCCTGGGCAGCCATTAAAATAGAAGACTTGAGTTGCAGCTACAGGATATGTGGAGACAATTACCTATTGAACATAAAGGATGTCAACGAACGCTCACTGAATGAGCACCTACTTAAGAAATCCTATTACATCTGTGACTCTCCGCTCCAGACACACACTATTAAGAACTCCTTCACACTGTCTCCTGTTTTTCCTTTATAACCATTTCACAAGTCACCCAAGGCTCTTAGTACTACAGAATTGACTAATACATCAGAGTTTTCTCTTAATCTTCCTGCATCTGGTCTCTCCCCAAGCCAATCCTCTTCCTGGGGAAGAGAGATTGGTCTCTTCCTCAGGTCAATGTCTCATAGAGACCTTTTGTCCTATATTTTTTTGTGTGTGTGATCATTATAAAATTTAATTTCTATTTTTCTCAAAGTTATGCATGTTGTGCTTTAAAGTCAAATATTTTTTAAAGCTTATAGTGAAAAAACAGCAGCCCACAGCCTCACCCTTTCTCACCCCTGAATCTGACTCCCCATAGGCAACCAGTTGTAATTCTTTTACCTTCTTCTTCTAATACTCATTTCCAATTTTCTAAATATTATACGACTGCTACTTCTTAGTCTTCCCATTTTAGGTGTTGCTTAAGGACTTTCCCACTGTGGAACCTAAGATTTTAGTTTCTGACATTCCCTTCTCCTCCCGCTACGTATTCTCTCTTATGCTCTCAAGGCAACCATAGCACCATAGGGGCTATCTCAAAATCCGGTGTGAATGATGCACATCTGACTGACAGTTGAGCTGTACGGAGTACCTACTTTGCTTATATTCATTTGGTGATAACACTTCTGTATTCTGTGGAATTCATTGCTTAGATTGATGTATGTGTGTGCAAATACATACAAATATGTATATATTCATATATAGTTTTGGAAAAAACATTAAACTTTTCTAACTATACTAATACACATTGGGAATTATTAATTCCATTTTTTCTTAAAGATATCATTATTAGAGCCTTCTGTCATTCTACTCAAGTCTGAACTCGGTGTTCCCCAGACTTTCGGACAGTTAGCATCCTAGACTTCCCTTCATCATCATCCTGGAAAACTTTCTTCCTCTCTAACGAATCTCTTGTTTCCATGAGTAGCATGTCCTTCTCCCTTCTCAATGAATTCCTTATTTTTAGTGACTCGCATTCTCCAGTAACTTCTTCAGAAAGAGTGTCTCAAAATACTGCAATTTCATCCTCACTAATAACTGCTATTTTGGCTAGGTATGGAATTCTATCTTGGAAATTTTTTTCCTTCAGAAAATTTTAGGAGGTTTTCTATTGGTTTCTAACTTTCAATATCATTGAGAAGTCCAAAGCCATCCTAACTCCAAAGCCATCCTAACTCCAGATTCTTTATAGATAAAATTCATCCCCTTAATAATCACCAGAAGCTTACAGAATATTATCTTACTCAGATGCTCTGAAATGTCATGATTTATCTTGGAGTGGTCTTTTCTCTTTCATTGTGTTGAGTTGTCAGTGGGCATTTTTCTTATTAATTCATCCGTTCTCAGTTATCTCCATACCCACCTCCCATTTCTTTGCCATATAAATAACTGTTACATTATATTCAGTGTATAGTTTTTAATGAATTTTTACAAACTGTGTACATTTTTTATTTATGTGGATGATACTATACTGTTTCCTTCTTGTTTTCACTAAACTCTGCTTTCAATGTGTACATGGTCTTTGTTGCTCCTAACTGCCACATAATATGTCATGGTCTGCATCCAAGAGACAGCTCACTACTCACTTAGTTATGGATACCCAGACTTTCACTAAGTCTCCACTATAAAAACCTAATGACAGAGTGTCTTTGCACATGTATCAACAGATCTTTTAAATTTGGCAATGTGAGTTTACTAGTTCTAAGAACATTTTTGGTATTTTTCTTTATTAATTTCTTTCTATTCATTTCCCTATTTTCTTTATGGAATTTTTATTAGTTCAATGTTGAAACAAATCTTTGATTTTCTTATTTTTGTTCTACTTTCTGTGTGATTTAAACTTTATAGTCCTACCATTTACTATTCATTACATTTTTATACTTTTTACATTAATTCATTGTACATTAATATAAATTTTACACTAATTATTTTACATTAATTTCCAAATGCTCTTAACTGCTAAGTGTTCTTTTTCATAGCAATCTACTATCTTGTGGATAATCTCTTCTATCTCTGCTGATATTAATGATGCTTTTAAAAAATTACCTTCTGCTCCCTTCATTATTCATATTCCCTCAAGCTCCTTCTACCTATTTATTATTTTGATTTGTCTTTGTGTTGGACCTTTTCTTTGAATGCTGATGACCCCTAACTGTGTTTATATTTAAGATCAAGGCACAAAAGGCTTCTTGGAAGCTTCTGTGAATGGTTGGGGCTTATAGAATGGGGGGGGGGGTATAGTGGATGACTCAGAGAAGGCAATGGCAACCCACTCCAGTACTCTTGCCTGGAAAATCACAAGGATGGAGGAGCCTGGTAGGCTGCAGTCCATGGGGTCCCTAGAAGTCAGACATGACTAAGCGACTTCACTTTCACTTCTCACTTTCACACATTGGAGAAGGAAATGGCAACCCACTCCAGTATTCTTGCCTGGAGAATCCAAGGGATGGGGGAGCCTGGTGGGCTACCATCTATGGGGTCACACAGAGCCGGACACAACTGAAGCGATTTAGCAGCAGCAGCAGCGGATGACTAGTACTTGCCTCTCCCAAAAATGTGTCCATATCCTAATTCCTGGAATTTGTGAACACTCCCTTATTTGGAAAAAGGTAATGTAACTAAGGATCTTGAGATTAAGAGGTCATGCTGGATCATCCAGATGACACTAAATCCAACAACAAGTGTCCTCATAAGAGAAAGACAGAAGGAGGTTTTAGACAGAATAGGAGGCAATACAGCCACAGAGGCAGAGAGTGGAGTGATATAGTCACAAGCCTAGGAATGCCTGGGGCCAAAAGAGGTTGGAAGAAGGAGGAAAGAAATTCTCCCCTAGATCCCTCGGAGGTAGCATCACCCTGCCAGATTTTGGCCCTCAAACCTCTATGAGACAATTTCTCTCACACTCTTAAACCACCTGGTTTGTGATAATTTGTTGCAGCGGCCAAAGGAAACAAGTGAACCTCACCACAAGTGATGGGTCAGACCATTTTTCTGGTCACTGTAAAATATCAGGATACAAAGGTCTTTTCTCTTCAGATGGATGGTTTCCACAGAGGAATGCTGTGAAACCCTCTCTCTCTCCTTCCCCAGACTGCTACAGTTCTGAGAGCCAAGCAGTAGAATTGGGCTGGAAACATGACATCCAGTTTGTGGACTTTCATATAATACTTCTGCTTTCACTACAAGAGATCAACCCCATCTAATATTAAACTCAATTTAAACATGGTGGGTTGAACCAAGTTGGTCATCTCCTGTGTGTCCACAAACCCAAACTTTTCTGATTCAGCCTTGAGAGACAGGATTTCTTCTAACTAGGGCAGTGTGGGGTTGGGTGGGGCAGACACCTGTGAGTACTGTTTGGTTGAGGGGAGGACATATCTAAATGTTCCTCACAAGGATTTATGAAAAATCTAAGCATCCCCCATAGCCCAGCTTTACATGATGCCTCAATTCCTGACCCTTTCTTGGCATTCCTCATTGTAGTTAATGGAGCCTCAGCTTTCATGCCACTAGATTAGTTATCATTTACTCTCTGTCTCAGACATTTTGTTGGCAACTCTCATTTGTTTTCATACCCTCTCCTATTCTCTCTGTCACTGCGTCCTTCTCAAAATTTATTTCCTGTGTTTGTGGATGTACAAGAGATAACCAACTTGGTTCAATCCACCATGCTTAAACAGAAGCACCACTTTATAAATTTCCATTTCAAGAACGTTTGCCATTCAGACAAGAAATTATGTTCAGTTTTGCTCAGAAAACAGAAGACCCTCTACGACCCTGTTTATGCCCTTCTATTTTCTCCTTTCAATTCCCAAAGTGAAGTTTCCACTTAAGTTAAATTAGGTCACATCATAGTCTTCTCACTCTCCATAACAAATCCCATTTCGTCATGTTGGCTTATGGGGTGGTGCTCCCCTTTCTGGAATATTCACTCCCATGTATTCTATTTTATTCTATTACATATTTTGAATCCCAAACAAAATCCCAATCCTTTATGAAACCATTCCTGATAACTTCAGACTATATAGATTTGTCCCTTCCCCAAATAAATGAACTATAACTTATATTAGCGAGTAAACAAACTTCTGCTCCCTAACTGTTTCAAGTGTTGTTGTTGTCTTTTCAGCAAAACATAAGTTTTTTAAGGGCAAAAACTATGCCTTAAACTTTATGTGCTCCTTGTAATGCTTATCATGGCAATGAACACTGAATGTTTGTTAACTGATGTACAGTAATTCAAGCCACAAATATGAAATTTCATGTCCAATACAAGATAGAATAAGAACTTTTTGAGGATACAGTCTGTATCTTATTAAACATTATATGCCTAACAACCAGCACAGCATTTGAGAAAAATGGTCTCTTTTTAGTGATGGAATGAAAGAATGGATAAATGGACCTTCACTACATGTCATGTTCAATGTTGTACCAACTTAAGATTTTTAATTCCTAAGAATACTAAAGATGATTAAAACGACTGTATTCCCAGCATCTAGAGCAGCTTTTGGCCCAAAGGGGCTGCTCAGTAAATGAGGGTTGCATGAACGAATTTGCAAGAAGTCCAGAGCATTAGTTTATAGTCAGAGAGAAGAGAAAAGAGAAACATCTGGCTTACCCGGAAAGCACTCCCAGGACGAGGTTGAGAACAAAGAAGGATCCAATGATGATGAGGGGGATGAAGTACAGCCAATTCCAGGTGGCTCCTAAGGCATCATTGGTCTGAAAGAAAGAAAAATGGTTCTTTAGTATTATACTTCATCAAAACCGTCTGCCAGGTGAAGGCCTCCATTCCCACAGCTTCACATGGAGGGTTATGCAACAAGCACAGTGCAATACAAACATACATTGCATTGCTTCACTCCCGATTTGATGTGATTATAGATTAACTCATTCTCCCATGTATACTGTGCAGGGCACCATGTCACTGTCATATAACAGCCTGCGTTTGAATAGTCTAATATCCTCACCCAATGGATAACAGTCCAGAAAGGTCAAATATTTTTCTAAGATCACACAAATAATCACTGGTTTTATAGTGTTCGGTGATGTGGGTTCTAAGCCTTTCTACTCTAAATTAGGCAAATTTTCAAAAGACAGAGACAAGGTACATCCATCATTTTAGTCCAGGGATTCTGGTAAAGGCTATGACAGGTTGCTTGGGAGAGATGAGTGTTATCCACGTCCTGCTCAGCTCCTGACCCTGGGATCTGGCTTTCTTTCTTCCATCACATCATGGTCCAGCAGTACACAGCTAGACCAGGCCAGGCCCTGGGAAGACTCTGGAAAAACAAGGAATAAATCTAGACTTGAAAAGGGATCCCTTATTCTCTCTGTAATGCTAACACATCGTGAACTAAACCCTGCATGGAAATCCACATTCTGGATTCTAATACCACAAGTGTGATGCCAGGTCTCTGAATGGTAGAGGTTGAGGGAGGATCATACCACGTGGCTCAAGAAAGAGAAAAATCAACTCTTGGTAGGATTTCTCATTAAGCACCTTGAAACGGTTTTGGAACATTTTGAAAGTCCCATCTAACACTTGGATCTCTCAACTCAGCTTTCCCTTGACTCTCTCTCCCCATGATATCAACCCCAAATCCTCCTAATTAGTCCACTTGAATTACATTTTGCATACACAGGGCTTTGAAATCCCTCCCAATCCCATCCTACTCTCTCACATACAAACTTTAATACTTGTTTGAAACTCAACAGTTTCTGGAAAGATATCTTATTCCCAATTCACTGGAGAAACAAGGCCATCCGAATCAAACGCCATGCCTAAAATTTACACACTAAATTAGCAAAATCAAGATCCAAACTAAGAATTTCTATGGCAAAGTGTTTCTTGTCCTGATGTACCTTTTTCTCCCTCTCACTTTGCCAACATATTTTGATTCATCATCTTCCTGCTTCCCGTGGACTTCTATGACATTCTATCTTGTTTTTTCCCCAAATTATCTCATTTTCCTTCTGCCTCCCAATCAAATATGTCAGCCTATAAAATACAGCCTCCCACTGATCATGGCAACTATCACCGCACAATAGATTTTTCCATTAAAAAACAGCTTCTAAGGCAACCTCTTTCACCAAACTTGTTTCTTTGTCTTGCCCCTACACTGTTCAGAGAGGTATGTTTGCAAACGAAGCAGAATAAGAGATAAAAACAAACACCTTTTGAACTGAATGAACAAAAGCAGAGACCTGCCAATTTTAGTATATTAAGAGCTACTGTTTTGGTTCAACAGGTCTGGTGAGTCAAATGCAAACAAAGAAGATGCGGGCCAGACCTTAGAGGAAACCGCTCCTGGTATCAGAAGGAAGATGCAAAAGAACTAGATGCCAAGGCCTACAGGCGGTTTGAATGGACATCAGTTCAATTCAGTTATTCAGTCATGTCCAACTCTTTGCGACCCCATGAATCGCAGCATGCCAGGCCTCCTGTCCATCACCAACTCCTGGAGTTTACTCAAACTCATGTCCATTGAGTTGGTGACGCCATCCAAACAGCTCATCCTCTGTTGTTCCCTTCTCCTCCCACCTTCAATCCATCCCAGCATCAGGGTCTTTACAAGGGAGTCAGTTCTCTGCATCAAGTGGTCAAAATATTGAAGTTTCAGCTTCAGCATCAGTACTTCCAATGAATATTCAGGACTGATTTCCTTTAGGATGGACTGGTTGGATCTCCTTGCAGTCCAAGGGACTCTCAAGAGTCTTCTTCAGTACCACAGTTCAAAAGCATCAATTCTTCGGTGCCCAGCTTTCTTTATAGTCCAACTCTCATATCCATACATGATTACTGGAAAATTCATAGCTTTGACTAGACGGACCTTTGTTGGCAAAGTAATGTCTCTGCTTTTTAATATGATGTCTAGGTTGGTCATAACTTTTCTTCCAAGGAGCAAGTGTCTTTTCAACAACTCTGTGGCTTAGACAGTCATCCCCACCCTTAGCCCTCTTTGGCAGCAAGAACTCAGTCTGCTCCCAGTACCCTAAACAGGGCTCAAGTGCCAATAAGCATTAGTTGGTGTCAGCAATAGCAATGATGAAATTGTGGCTTTTAAGCTCTCTTTGGTCCCAGGAGTGACTGTGCTATGTCTTGAGGATTGTGAGAGCAATTTCAGTTGGGTGACTATTTGCCAAAGATGTTGCAGAGTGAAGAATAATTCCCAAATTGTGGTCTTCTTATAGTTAGTGATCTGTAAGATGCTCACATGTTCTGTGGAAAATGAGCTTCTAGAATCAAAGAAACTCGGGAAACACAGCAGATTTTATTTTTGCATTATCCTGTGAGAAGACCCACCCAAGAGAAATAATATTCAAGTTGCTTCCTCCATCATTTCATATGATTCCTTGATTACAAACCTCCTTTTCAACGGAAACCTATTAACATATCAGAAAATACAGCCCGAGAAACATAGGGATAGAAGGACTGCTCTCATAGGCCCAGAGTCTGGGATGTGCTTTCTAACTCTTCTCTAAAATACTCAGAGTGTTGTGAGAATGTTTTGGTTTTGCTTTAACTTACATTTAGGCAAGAGACTTCACTGTCTGCTCATTTCTGTACCTGGCACCTGATAAAGTGTTTGGCACACACAGGTGCTCAGCCAATCAATAAGTGACCATGATTTGAGTAAAATGATTCTCGGGTTTAAAATATGCCAAAAATAAATTCATTCTGATATTCTCCCCGAGCTTTATCTGAATTGCATTTAAAAAAGTCATCCACCATGGTATTGGAGCCTGTGGAATGAGAAGATGAGGAGAAAAGAAAGAGAAGGAGAAAAAGAATATCTGGAAGGACCCCAGCATCATGCCCTAGGGGCTTATTAAGGATGACTGACAGCTTAAAAGGTTTTTCCTAGAGAATGCAGTTTGACAGCTCCCCTCGATTATTCACAAACCTTTTAATAGACCTGCTGCACCCTCTTTACACCTTCCTCCTCTCCCTCCAGTTTCCTCTTAGCTCTTCCCCTCCCGTCCTTCCTCTCCAGGTGGCCTTACAGCCTCACCTCCCGTGCTTGTCAGTGGATCAATGACAGGTCCACTAAGACAAGGGAACAAACCTCAGCAGGAAGTGGGCAAGCTTGGGACTTCACGCCTCCCTCCTCCAAAATGGCAAGGTTCTTTCTGATGCTAATTAGAGTTTCAATCTCTTTCTGATTCATCATTATTACAACCTTAAAATTGTCCAGTGTAGGAGAGACAACTACTGCAGTATCTTTTGAGATGGAAGAAGAAGAAAGTACTCGACAACTCTGAAGGCAGCAAGTGCCCTGATACCATATGAGGTGGGAGTCAGGAGTGCCAAGCAGAAAGTTGCCAGTTCAGCTCCAGAGTTGGAACTGTGCTCACTCTCAGGGTGGGCATGCATGTCTGTGACACAGTAGGCGGTGGGACAGTGGAGGGGCTGCCTGCGTGAGAGGAAGCATCTCCCCTTCCCTTCTCCTCCCCCCACCCGCCCAGCTTCTGTGATCCCAAGCACCTTGGATGTGGGCGCATCACACTTCATTCTCCCTACTGATTCTTCCCTCAGGGACAGGAACAGTCACGCTAAGAACTCCGTGCAAGATTGAGGGAAAGAAGACCCACAGCTCTCCCAACACAGTCCACTGATTTCTGGCTCCAGGAGAGAGAGAGCCTCATGGTGGAAGCTTCCCTGCCCAGCCCAGTATTATGGAGCAGCTTAAGTATAAACCAGCCCCTCCTTGCAAAGAAGGCTTGACAACGCACTCCAGCCTCCTCCTTCCCCACCATTCATGGAACACCTACTCTTTGGCAGGCAGTACCCGAAGAGAGCTTTTCTATGGAGCAGTGTCCTCTTATTTAAGATGCTGAGTCTCCTCCCACTGACCCAGTCAAGCCCCTAGACTCGACAGGCTGGCTGTCCTCCACTCCTCTCACCTCCCGACACACACAGGCACCCGTGTGCGGGGCGGGGTGATGACAGACAGAGAGCGCACTGGGGGCGGCGGCCGCCTGCACAGGCAGTGCTCCGCGGGAGGCAGGCCTGACACAGTGGGAATGTGTTCCTCTGGGAACCTGCTGACTGGGGGCGGTGAGCCCACCCACCCCCTGGGCAAACAGGCACACACGGCAATTATCACATTAATCTCCGGGGGATGGGGGAGATGGGGGAGGGCAGGGGTGGCAGGAGCTAGACTGGGGAGAAAGATGGGCATGAGGATGGCAGGAGGCAGGGGGTCCCAGGGTTTTCCGGGCACAAGGCTGAAGGCAGGGCTGGCCTCCGTAGTTAGAAGCAGGTCTCTATCAGGGTTCCACAGGGCTCTGTGGAGAACAGGCTGAAGAGCCTCCTCCTGGATGTCCACGCCTTTCACAGAGCAGCTTCCACCAGGGAGGCTGAATGACCTACGGCTGCAGAATTGGAAGGCTGATGAGTTGGGACTGGGAAAATATGGGGGTTCTTTCAGGGGAAAAAAGGGCCCTTTCAGGGGTGAGAAAAGGTCTCTCAGATACACCTACTCCCCAGGCTGGAGGCGCCAGCAGGCAACCCCCAGCCTGGCCCCCAGCAGGGTTCCTCGGCCAGCGCGTCACTAGTACCTTGGGCTGGATGACTCAAGGCTGGCTTGGGGAGGAGGACACTGTCCTGTTCACTGCATTTGCAGGATCCCTGGTTTCTACCTATTAGATGCCAACAGCATTTTTCCCAGTTGTGACAACACAAAGTCGCTTCAGAACTGCCAAACGTCCCAAGGGGGCAAAAACGGCTTGCTATTGAGAACTACTGGCTTAGAGACTCTTGTCTCAAAGACAGCTTTGGAATTACCAACTGGACTCAAGTCAAGGGATGGCTGCAGCAGCAGCCCTGGGCTGTCAAAGAGGCCAGGCCATTCATCTCCACAGAAACATCTGTCCAAGGGGACTTCCCTGGTGGTCTAGTGGTGAAGATGCCACACTTCCACTGCAGGGAGCACAAGTTCCATCCCTTGTCAGGGAACTAAGATCTTGCATGCCACATGGTGAGACCAAAAAAAAAAGTCCAAGCCTTCTGCTGACCACTCCAGGGAGAGAAAATTCAGAGAGGGCAAGAGTGGAATAAAGGAAAGGGGCAGAGACCAAAGACAATTCCACAATTCCACCTTCCCTGATGGTATGATACCTGGGCACCCATCATTGCCCAGCTTGCTGGCCTCCCCTAGGCCCGCACTTCACTCCAGCACCAAGTGAATACCTCCTTTTCATCCCGAGAGACTTGAAGTCCACAGCTCAGCGCCAGAAGTCATGGTTTGTATGACAAGTGTGTGGACCATGTATTAATACCAGGTGACAGACACTCTCCTAGATACTGGGGACAAATGATGGACAGAACAGTCCCAGGTCCTGGTCCACATGAAGTAGTATAATGGGGAGACCCCCATTAAATAAGTGAGCTCACACAGCCTGTTCGACTTTAAACGGAGGGGAGGGTGATGAAGGACCACTCCGGGAGCTCACCTGCGGGTGCATCTGATCTGGTTCAGGAAGTCAGCAAAGGATTTGCTGAAGCTTTCAGAGTAAAGTGTCACATGAGTCTAGGAAAATACCTTGGCAATGGCAGCGGAGGTTAGAAAGGCAGAGGAAAGGTTTATTATGGAGGGGAGAGGGAGAGGAGGAAAAGGTTTAAATTAAGAAGTGCTCACAATCTTAAAAAACAAGCTTATGCTTACCAAAGCAGAAAGGGGGATAGTGGGATAAATTAGAAGCTTGAGATTACTATACACGTTACTATATATAAAATAATATATAAAATAGAAAACTGACAGGGACCTACTGTATAGCAAAGGAGACTCTAGTCAGTGTTTTGTGATAACCTGTAAAGGAAAAGAATCTGAAAAAGAATTGATCAATATATGTGTGTGTGTGTGTGCGTGCTTGCGTGAACTGCTGTGCTACGCACCTGAAACTAACATGCTGTAAATCAGCTACACTTCAATTAAAAAAAAAAAAAGATTAAAAAAAAAAAAAAGATTAAGAAGTGCCAAGAGGTAGGGGACACATGAGAAGAAAAATGAGGGCAGGGAACGCTGACACCGAACTCCTGCCTCTGCAGTAGCAGCCCCCAGGCACCTGGGTGGATGTTGTACTGAAACATTCATAAATCATAAGGGCACCACCCTTAGTGGATTTTTTCAAAGTGTACATAACTGTGCAGCCAGCATCCAGATAAAACCAGGCTTCCCTCACATCCCTTCCTAGGAATCATCTCCGTCTTCTCAAATGTAACGGTCTCCTGACTTCTCTATCCATCAATTACGCTGGCCTAATTGCCGGGAGAAATATCAATAACCTCAGATATGCAGATGACACCACCCTTATGGCAGAAAGTGAAGAGGAACTAAAAAGCCTCTTGATGAAAGTGAAAGAGGAGAGTGAAAAAGTTGGCTTAAAGCTTAATGTTCAGAAAACTAAGATCATGGCACCTGGTCCCATCACCTCATGGGAAATAGATGGGGAGACAGTGGAAACAGTGTCAGACTTTATTTTGGGGGGCTCCAAAATCACTGCAGATGGTGACTGCAGCCATGAAATTAAAAGACGCTTACTCCTTGGAAGGAAAGTTATGACCAACCTAGATAGCATATTAAAAAGCAGAGACATTACTTTGCCAACAAACGTCCATCTGGTCAGGGCTATGGTTTTTCCAGTGGTCATGTATGGATATGAGAGTTGGACTGTGAAGAAAGCTGAGCGCTGAAAAATTGATGCTTTTGAACTGTGGTGTTGGAGAAGACTCTTGAGAGTCATTTGGACTGCAAGGAGATCCAACCAGTCCATCCTAAAGGAGATCAGTCCTGGGTGTTCATTGGAAGGACTGATGCTGAAGCTGAAACTCCACTACTTTGGCCACCTCATGCGAAGAGTTGACTCATTGGAAAGACCCTGATGCTGGGAGGGATTGGGGGCAGGAGGAGAAGGGGACGACAGAGGAAGAGATGGCTGGATGGCATCACCGACTCGATGGGCATGAGTTTGAGTAAACTCAGGGAGTTGGTGATGGACAGGGAGGCCTGGCGTGCTGCGATTCATGGGGTCGCAAAGAGTCGGACATGACTGAGCAACTGAACTGAACTGAATTAAGAAATCACATCTCACATTTCTCTCAATGTCCCGAGCCATCCACATTCCCTCACTGCTCAGGGACTTAACATTCGGAAGAGCCCTCCTACTGTTGAGCTCTCACCGGCCTGGATGTGGCAGCGTCTGTGCTATCCCCAGCGGTCTCCTTTAGAGCAGGTGGGCCAGGCCCCCCCACCCCGCCCCCGGCAGCTCTGAGTTTTGGCTGCTAATGGCTCACACCTGGATCCTCCTGAGAAGTCGGCCCCCGGCGGACAGACCCTCCTCATCTGGGAGTTTATGCCTATCCTGGGGGCCATGACCTGGAACCAACAGCTCACTGACACGAGGGTGTCGCAGGCCCAGCCCCTTCCCCTTCCCCTTCCCCTCTGTGCGGGACAGCCTCCGTGGTGCAGGCTAAAACGTGTACAACTACGTCTCTGTCTAGGATTTTCTCCTGACCTATTCAACTTTCCTCCTATTAGTTCAGGCTTCCCCTGTGAGCAGTCCATCAGTAAAATCATTGCCACAAAAATCTCTGTCCCAGAGACAGTTCATAGGGAATCTGATTTAAGGCATTAAATCGTTTTCTCATCAGGGTTTGACTAACCTCACAAAGCAGTAACACTCTGCCCTGAGCCACCCAAATGGATAGTAGATGATGTTTCTAAAGGCAGAGCCACTGCCCTTTGACCACAGTCACATTTTAGCGAAAGGAGGTACGATATACAGCGCACCCTACGACCACTAAGCAAGTTAAGGCATATAGACCACGTGTACCAGGAATTCTAGCCAGCATCTAAGTAGATTACAGGAACACACTACCCAATCCATCACTTGGTAGAGGAGGAAACTAACTAAGGTCTGGACAAGCAAAGTAACGGGGCCACAATCTAGAGCCACATGGGGTCAACTTCTTGAGGACGCTTGACTGCCCATTATCTCACTTGGTCTCTTAATAGCAATCCTACCCACTCTACCACCACCTTCTAGGGCAGAGCCACAATAAAGAAGAAAGCCAACACTAGGGTCTGGCAGCCAGAAGGTAAGAGCTGTATGTCTCAGACCCCAGGCAAGAAAGCAGGGTCGGGGGAGCAGGTGGAAAGAGTGAGGACAGAGAGCCTGAGTGAAACATGGCCACCTGCTGCCACCCAGCAGGGAGGCGGAGCCTGTCAGTCCTGGAGGCAAAGCATTCCATTATGTCTCAGACCCCTGCGTGTATTTAATAAACATGCTAAGTCTCCCCACATAAACAAGCTCCAAAGGCAGCATCTGGCTTAGCCAGGGGCCTGAGATAAGTAATCAAGGCTTTCCACGCATTCTGGTCCTTTGCAGTCCCCCAGATTTGATGGCCAGCGGCCACTTTCTCCTCTTGCCTGGACTGCCAGCCACTGTCACTGAGGATTCGGCACTGTCTTAGCCCACATGCAAAAGTACCTCCAGGGGGACTTCCTACTGAGCATTTCACCACTTATTCTTCCCCTTCTCTGACCAGTGGAAAAACAGAGCAGGACCAGTGGGCCCAGGAGGAGAGCCAGAAAAATCTGCTCTCCCACCCGTGTTCACAGACAGCAGCATGATGCCATCAAGGCCACCCTCGGGAGCTCTGCTTAGTATCACCGACCAGCAAACACTGCCCCACCCTGGACGTGGGTGGCGATCACCACTGGGGCTGCACAGACAGGTATGGATGTGTCTATGAAAATCCATCCACACTCCTGGGAAGAGGATGCAAATAAATGTCAAAGTGAGGGCGGATGAGCAGTGCTCCATCTAACCAGGAAGGCTGCCATGACCTTGTCCACGCAAGTGAGTGCCTTCACGCCCACACAACTCGGGGCCGGCTGTGCTGAAGAACGCTTTGGTAAATCCTAACGATTCCAATACTGTTGTTATGTGAGGTTTGCTATCTCCTCCCTTTCTGATCACTGGCCCCAAAGCTCAAAATGGAGATAACACATCTGCTCAAGATCTTGTACTGTTGAAGCCGGGATTGGGTTCCACAGGGGCTCAATAGTCTATTCTTTCTACTTGTGTGTATGCATGAAATTTTCTATAATAAAGAGTTTTTAGATTTTCCCCAAATAAAACTGTATAGGTTATTTATACGGTTCAGGGTCATACGTGGGTTTTTAGAGAATCCTTTGTGGCAAAACACTGAAAAATGGTAACAATGATGGTAACTGGGCAGCGGTAGAAATTAGTGATTTTATTTAAAAATATTTTTATCCTTTTCTATACTTTGCAGCTTTTTCTGCAGTAACTAGTGGGTTTTGTTTTGTTTTCATGGTCAGAGAAAACATAAAGAGTACTGTAGGGAAATAGCCAGAGAGAAGGGAAGGCCCTCCTGCGGGCAACTGCAGTAGAGTGCTGGGGAGGTCAGCTTCCCTGGGGTCACTGGGAGCTGGACAGTTGACCACACAGCGAGCCATCCAGGCTGAGATGCTGCTCACCTCTGGGAAAAGGTGAGCATGCTGTTCTGATGCTGCCATATGTACGTTGGCCAAGTTGGCCACTCAGAGAGGAAATGAACGAGGATACTTCCAGGACTTCCCTCGTGGTCCACTTGTTAAGACTCTGAGCTTCCAGTGTAGGCGGTACAGAGATCGATCCCTGGTTGGGAAGCTAAGATCCCACATGCTGCAGCACAGTCAAAAATAAATAAATAAATAAAGAGGTTGTTTTTTATGATGATCAGCTAACACACATCACCCTTCTACCCAGTCTACACGGCTGGTTGACCAGAGACTGAATGTATTCTTGCAAGAAACTCAAGCACCAGAAAGAGCTCAGAGAATGAGAGAAGACATGAGTCTCAGCAGACCCTCCCTTTAAGGCCCAGGGACAAAGGGTACATGAGGCTTGACAGACCCTCTGCATTGAGAGAGTTCTGTGTAGTTTAGAAAGGCTATACTGCTGACACAGGGCAGCAGGTCTTCAACCAGTCCCCAGCTGGTTCTCTGCTCCATCCCACAGTCCTCAGAGGTCAATCCTTCTAGTTACAATCATTTGCTGCTTTTCCACGAGTCCCCTGTCTCCTCCAGTTAAACATGTCTATTTCCCATTCGTCTAACATGAATTCTGTACCTTTCATCATCTTGAAGTTTAGAAGGAAGAACAGCATCTTGTACAAGCCTCTTACTTTATGAACGAAGAACCAAAGTTCAAAAAGCTGATTTCTGAAAGATACTCCCTAGCTGATTACAGAAGTACAGCTAGGACTTCTGACCCCCAGGCTACCTTCTATTCTCCCCCACATCATTTAATATTGAGATTAAATATATGGTCCTACTCCCTCGGTCATTCGTATGTAGTTACTCTAGCCTCCTTCTCTCCCTTGGAAGCTCCCTGAAGTAGGACACCATGATGATGTCTTACTTCTGAAGGTTCAGAGGATGGAGCTATGAACATGGATATCAGATTTCATGAAGAAAGGAGTGAGGCTGGAGATGTTCTTGGAAGGCATCCTGGGGCTGTGCCTTCACCTGGACTTGAAGTAGGACAAGGATGTAGATTGGCCCATCAATGGAGGAAGACAGTCCAAGAGAGGGAAACAAGCGGGAACAATGAGGCCACAAAGAGTAGTCGTGGGGAGCAGCGAGTAAGGCAAGATGAACAGAAGTAGGTCCAGGCTTCCCTGGCAGACCAGTGTTTAAGAATCCATCTCGCAAAGCAGGGGACACAGGTTCAATCCCCGGCCCGGGAAGAACTCACATGCCTTGGGGCAACTAAGCCTGTGCTCCCAACAAGAGAAGATGCCACAAAGAGAAGCCTCTGCACCACAGTGAGAGAGTAGCCCCCACTCATTGCAACTAGAGGAAAGCCTGAGTGTAACAATGAAGACTCAGCACAGCCAAAAATAAGTTAAATAAATAATTTTTTTTATAAAAAGAGGAGCAGGTCCTGGAAGACCCTGAATGGGAGTGTAAATGTTTGAATTTGCTCACTACCCGAGAGCTCTTCCTTCCTTCTACCTTCCCTCTCTGCCAAGCCATGCATTCCCTCATACTAAGCCTGCTCAGTCTCCAGAAGGATTCCCTGAAGCACATCGCTCGGCTTTTCTCTAGAATTTCCCAGCACTTAGGTGCACCCCGTAGCAGCATGCATATTCATTCAACATTTTGAGTGTGTACTCTGAACATGATGAATGAGAAAGGAAAACAGTCCTTGAGGGCCTTGGTATCCATAAGGAGGTAAGTCATGAGTATAAATGCCTATAATTGAAAATAGAGCATTAAGTGCTACACTTGGGTTTTATTTGTACTTGTTTAAAGACCCTCTTTATATGCGTTCTGTCTCTCTCATATATTAGTCCTCCCTTTCCATTAGGGTTGACTGGTTCTTATCGACAGAACCACATCCTTTATCCACTCTACTAACACCTACAAACAAAGAGATTCTCAATAACACTATTAACTAGCAGATTTTAATACTACTACCATTCTTCTGCCTCATAGGCCTATATGAGTTTCCTTTTCCGGAAATAAACATATCACCTGTAAAATGGCATCTCTGTTGACACATAGCAAGTACACTTAGCTAACTGAAATATTCAGTACAGCACATAAGAGCAGACACTCAAGAAAAGAGCTTCAAGCATAATCATTTTTCGTGGCTTTCATTCCCTCCATAATGCCTTCTGAGTAGGTAAATTAATTTATCATCCAACATCCATGTTTTAATTAATGACTGCGTGTCAAACACTATGTAAGGCTGGTAAGCCCAGCTGGTTCCCTGAAGAAGCCCCAGGCCAGTTAGTTTCATTTATTTTAAAAGTGGCCACAGGAACCACTCTTAGTCCTTGGTAAGAATGGCTTGAAAGCAAGGTATCATAGCTTTGATGTCTTTGTATCTTCTGACTTTAAGACATAGCTCTTAAAAACATGCTCAGTGGGTCTGCATTGGTGCTGGTAATGGGGATAATGAAACGTTCAGTCCCATGATTTATTTACTGTGGGATAAATATGCCTATTTATCAGCCAGGGATCTGAGAGTATCTAGGTGGGGTTCTTAAGTCTGATCTGTCCTGCTGGATCAGAGTTTCTCCAAGAAGCTGGGCTGCACATGGGCCCAAAACATCACTCTACTCACCTCCCATGGCCATTGGCAGAGCCTGGCTCAGCCTGAGTCCCCAGGGCTGGTCACCTCCACTTGTGAGCAGCTTTGTCCACTCACCCCAGTGTTAGACAAATGTTATTTTCTATGTGTGCCATGATGTGAAAAAGAATAGGAATCACTGTGCCAGACACCATCTGTCAGGGACACTGAGGAGGGAATTCCTCACTTGAGTAGGTGCCTACATCAGACAACAGATGTGGGGTCCCTTCCCACTCAGACCCAGATTCCTCACTGTGGTTCTCCTCTATCTCATGGACTTGAATTCTCTGGTCTTTTCCCTGAAACCTCCCCTTTTCTCATCTTTTGATTTCTACTACCTTGTTTACTCTGCTGCTGCCCTCCTAGACACTCATCTTGGTGGTGGTTCTTCTTTCCCCAAAGATACAGAGGGTGCATTCCAACTGAGCATTCCTATTGGCTTAGGGGAGTAACAAGGCTAAAACAGAATACAGATAATAAAGTAATAATGTTCACTGCTTTCCCAATCTGGTAACCACTGGGAAAAAATCTCTTTTGGTCTTTATCATTCTTTGCACAACTTTCCTTGCTGTACATTAGGGTGGAATGTACTGAAATCAACCATGTCGGGTGACTCATACGAGACTGCATATGAGCTATTGGATGGCAAATCCAACATGGACCCAATCAAACCTATTTCTGGAGGTACTAAATGTACACCAAGAAGACCTGATTAAAACATTTTTATCTCCACATTTTCCTGTGACTTACATCCTAAGGCTCCAATGTAATTGAGAAGGAAAAAGAATCAAGGCTTCCATTCATTAAGCATCTAGTCTACACTGAACACTGAGCCAGGTGCATACGAACCACATGTAAGAGAGATGCAACTGTAATTTCATGTGTTAGAAACAATAAAATCCAGGCTCATAAAACCTGAGGACTTGCCCAAGGCCCCACCGTCAGTATATTATAGAACCAAAATCCAAACCCATGTTTGACTTCCTCTTAAGACATGACATGGTGTTGCCTCTTGTATGGTGGGGGAGGGGGAGAGAAAGAGAAATGAAAAATTTTAACATGGAACATATCAGAACAAAGCTATGAATGCAGGTATTTACAACAGCAGTGACAGCAAAAAAAAAAAAAAAAAAAAAAGAAATAGTTTCTCATCAATTGCATATTGAAATCCTATCTTAATATTATATCGTTTCCACACCTTTGAAAAACACCTTAATGCAATGATTTCTTCTCATTTCTTCTAGATGTCTGACAAGGTTGGAAGACTGTCATAGAGAGTTCCCTGGTTAGTAGTGCAACAGTCACTCTGTTGCCAGGGTGATCTTGTTAAGTGGGACAAGTGACTTCCAGCCACGGCTGGCTTCAGTCTTCAGAGGAAGGCAAAGTTGTCATTTCTAACCAACATCTCTCATCTGTCAACATCTCTCTAACCTATCTCTCTTCTGCTTAAAACCCTCCAAAGGCTGCCCATGCCATATCTCCTACCACAAGAGACCCCAGCCCAACCTCTCTGGCTCATCTCACAGCCCCCGCCTCCTTGTATAACCAAGTCACATGGCCACACCGAGATTCTTACAATTATCCCACATGCCACTTTCTTACACAGCTCTGTGCTTTTGCTCATATAGTTCCCACTGCCTAGGATACCTCCTCTGCCTTTTCCTCCTGGAAAAGCTCTGATTGAAGGTTATCTCCACCCAGAAACCCTCCCAGAGTCGGTCATTCTCTTCACTCTCTGCACATAAGGCTACTATGTCACTCAACTCTGTCCCATACTCATGGCTTACTGGTATGCCTTTCTCTACAAGAGTTGACACTGCCCAAGAACGAGGAGAAGGTCTTCTTTTTCTGTCTGTCTGCCTCAGAACCCAAGTTAGTTCCCAGTGGGTACTCAGTGCCCAGTGGGTACTTTATTCAGAGTGAATAAAAAATGAAGTTAATACGCTGAATGTGTCATGACTGAGCGACGAAGCACAGCACAGCACACGACTCTGATTAAATCTAAGACAAGCAAAAGAGAGAAAAGAAAAGGTGATGAGAAAGAGGATTTCTTAAAGAGTTAATTAAATGTCCAGAGGTTTTTTTTTTTTTTATCACTAAGAGGGCAGAGTCACAGGTTGCCTAGATGGGTTTATCAGGGATTATCACTTAATAAGCCCTTCCCAGGTATATCTGGCCACTAAAGGACTTTATCCTCCAATATTCTTCTTCAGAAGAAAAGCTCTATCACTCTTATCTCTGATGAACTCAGGAAAGAATTAAAAACAAAACTGGTAGATTCTGCCATTACATTCAGCTACAGTTTCAGCTGTAAAACTGAGTTTGAGGGAGGTGGAAAATACAGACTTGTATGTGGACTGTGGTTCTTATAGGACCCCAGGCAGAGATTAGGCGAACTCTTTCTGATTGTGAAACTATTGGGTTGGCCAAAAAGTTTGTTCGGGTTTTCCATAACACCTTACGGAATAACCCAAAAGAACTTTTGGCCAACCTAATGGAACAGAAAAACACATCTCTCAGTAGATGGTGAAGGGGGCTGAGGGGGAGGGAACTAAGAGGGGAGAGAGCAGCCTGTTTGGGAAAGCATCAAAAAAACACAATCTCTCTGCAGTGGCCAGAGGGTAGGAAGGTGACGGGAAAGAAAACATGTCTCAGGGAAGGTGACCCTGGTTCTCTCAATGTCAAAGCTAAGCTTGAAACTTTCTAGATCCCAGATGGGGAGTTCTGTGTCCTCTCCTCCTAAGCTTTGTTGGGTAGAGATGCTTCTACAGCTGGAAATTCATTTAAGCCTCCACCTGAAACCCCCACTCACCTTCTCAAAGATGAAGAAATGCATTGTGAAAAATTCTGGCCATCCTTCAGGGCCTTTCTTTTACCCCTTCTGGATGAACCAATACCCTGATCACCCAGACAGGGCCCTCCAGTGCCCCAGGGGCTTTTCCAACTAGTTCTGAGATCCTCTATTTTCCATATTCAGAGCTAGCCCCAAACCATCTGCTTGGCTTAAACACTGACCATGTATTTAGTTTGAAGAGTATACATTTCTTGAGACAGACTCTCTTGATATTCAACATGAGGTCACACAACATCAATAATAAGAGTCAACACTTTTGGGAGCAATTCCGATGTAACATTTTGCCCACAGGTGCACACTTAATTTTCTCAAGAATCCTTTGAAGCAAATACTAGTAGCATAGTCTTTTTCTCTGATAAGGAAACTGAGGCACAGAGTGGTTGGCTAACCTACCTGAGGCTGCACAGACAGTAAGTGACAGAGTGAGGACCACACCAGCTGTCTGATAACTGAAACACAGAAAATGCTCCACACTCATTACATATTAATGTTATTTAAATAGGTTAAGTTCAGTTCCCTTTAACCCTTGAAAATGGGGGGAGAAAGAATGAATGAATCACTATTATTTATATCTGTCTCATCTAAATATTTTACTTGCCTTGTACAAGGAGACTGGTGCCTACTTCTAAGCCTCTTATCATTTGCAGGGGATTGTAATATTTATCACACCACATAATGATTATTTACTTGTCAGTCCCCTATACAAATGTGTGAAATCCTAGAGGACAGGGTTTTGTGGTTCATTGTATAGCATACCTGCTACAGGACTCAGAATACTGCTCAATTCATATCTGTTGTATGAGTGGGTGAATGAGCTAATCAAATCTTTTAGAATAGAAATGTAAAGGAATATTCCAGCCACAACTAGCTCAAATTGGACAAACACAGTCTAGAACAGTGGTTCTCAAGGGTAGACCCTGGTCCCCCAGCACCAGTAGCTTTGGGGGGCCTTGCTGGAAATGCATGTTCTTGGGTCCCAGGGCAGACCTTCAGATCTGAACCCTCCAAATGAAACTCAGCACTCAGCCACTTGTATTTTTACAAGCTTTTCGGACTATGCCTCTAAAGTCTGAGAACTAATGGTCTAGGGGAAAAAAAAAATAGAAGTCTGTCATGGGTAGCCTCAGTTGCTATGCTGCTGTATCCAGAAGTGGGAAAAAAAAAAAAAAAAAAGCGATCTGAGGAAAGTCTGAGGTTGAGTGGGGAGGAGGGAAGATGACAGAAGGGTGTGGGGAGAGATGAAGAGGGAGGAGAAAGAAGGTGGGTGAGAAGGAGAGACTGATTCATGCCAAAATCTGCTGGGAATGAAATGGGTTCATGATCGCAGCCACGTGTTGCCACAGCAACAGGTCCAGCACCTCCCCAACCCTCCCCTCCCCAGGATGACCAGGCAGCAGACACACCTACACTGAGGCCTGAGCCCTGCAGAGGATTTAAGCTTCAGCAAGCTGGAAAAACACAGTTAGGAGAAAGCTTATGGAAGGAGCTCCCCACACAGGCTCTGGCCCCCAGCTGGACTCCTGGAAAGACTGGTCCTTCCTAAGGGCAGCGATCAGTCCAACAGGAGGTGAAAACACAACCGTGTGGGTTTGCTCCTCCGCACCCTGGCTCACAGCATCACACAGCCTGGCTAGGATGGCTTCGCCACCCTGTAGGACTCATCTGTGAAAACAGATGAGTAGCTTAAGAGGAGAGGGAGAGAGCCCACCATGCTGCAGGCGTGGAAGCAGAGGAGGGCATGAAGAAGCAGGGCTCACAGACCAGGAAAGGATTACTCCAGAAGCCAGGGCAGGAGACCAAATGGGGACGGAGACATGGAGCAGGGTTCATATGAAGACAAAAGGCCAGAGGTTCAGGAGGGAGAGCAAGGGGCTAATAAGGAGCAGAGGCTCTCAAGAGCATCTCAGCACTTTGCTGGGAACGGCTGGAGCTTCCAGGGGACCCACAAGGCAATCATACATCCAACTGACTTCACTCACAAAGGCAAGACAGGGGCTGCAGGAGGACACTGAGGCAGGCAAAGCGCACAACGCTCCATACGCTAGATGGAAATAACTCCGGGAGAGCGAGTTTACAGCCAATTAGACATTAAAAGTAAGATATAATTGCTGTTGCTATGTTTGTTTCCAAGAAGAACTGTGTTATGATTAGACTAACAGCTAGTGTTAGAATTCTGAGCAAGCTGCATGGAAGACTTAGCCTCACTTTGTGTCTGCGTGAGAGAAAAAAGCAGGTGAGAAAATGCTGAATCAATAAACCACCACTATTGTTCAAGGTATCTGCCCTCTGAATACCCCTGTGCAGCCGCTGAACCCTTTTTAGGAGGGAGAGTAGGGAGAAATATGCTGAGATATCTCCCATCCAACTCCTTCTAATCCTCATAACGAACCAACTAAGGCATTATTACAACCCTCATTTTTATGGATAAGAACACCAAGCCCAGAGAAACGGAGGAACATGCAGGTCATAAAGCACTGGGTTTTGAACTCACCTCTGCCTGACTTCAAAGACCATGCTCCTTTACTGACAAAAAAGGCACAGATCTGTCCACAAAAATGGAGAGGGGAGAACTGGTGGTCCATAAGTTACTCAAAAGCTGTGTACCTATTCCAGCCAGAATTGGGCATCTTTCACTGGACAGGTTAGCCCTGTGAGATGCTATAGTGTAATGGTAAGACCCTAGCCTCCCCTCTTCTTAGTTCTGTGACACTGGGCAAATCATTTAAACTCCCAGTGCCTCAGCTTCTCAACCTGCCTAATGGGGGTGATAACCCCTCTCATGAAGCAATGCTGGGAAGATTAAGTGAGAAGCATAATCTGATAGGTAATACACACCCCACCAGGTATTAGCTGTGGGATTGCAGGCATGTTACTTAGCCTTTCTGCCCTTTGGCTGCCTCATCTCTAAAATGGCTGGATTAGAAACCATGTGGCTAAGACACTCAGCTCAAGGGATGGCAGGCAGAAAGCACGTGAAACGTGGATGCCCTGTGGTCCAGACCAGGGGTCCTCAAACTCCAGAATCTAACGCCTGATGATCTGAGGTGGAGCTGATGTTATAAGAATAGAAATAAAGTGCACAATAAATGTAATGCACTTGAATCATCCTGAAACCATCCCCCCAACCCTGGTCTGTGGAAAAATTGTCTTCCATGAAATTGTCTTCCTTGGTACCAAAAAGCTCTGTTCTAGCCAGCTCCCCTCCTCGGAGAGGACAAACCCACCCCACAGCTGCCAGGATCACCCTCTCCTGAGAGCTCACAGCTGCATCCAACACTGGGCACTGTTCTGCACCTCTGAAGGGGCATCTGGCCCAGCTGGTGTGGGTCAGCCTCTCCTCTGCCGGCCTTTGGTCTCCTCACTTCCTCAGGTATTATCTCCCAAAAGCACACCCCGATCAATATTCTGCCTGAAATCCAGTGCAGAGTTACCTTCCAGAAACCCCAGTCTGAGACAGGATCTCTATCTCAGTGCTCAGTAAGGAGAACTGATAACAGCATTTATGAAGTCTTCAAACTCAAAAGGCTATGAAATCATCCACGTGACTCCTGGAAGCTTTATAGAATTAGTGGCATTCTTTCAGAAACAGGACTGTGACTTGAATGTCTGTTTCCTCCAAGCACCTTCAAGACAGAAGATCCTCTAGAAACATATTTGACTTGTACCGACTACATTTCTATTGAGTCCAAAATGAAATCCATCTGCCTATGTCCAGGGGGTAGGAATTTCATTTCCACAATGTTGACATACATGGTTCATAACCAGAGCACACACAGTCTCAGCAGTAAGGAACTTTAGAAAAGAAATCCCTCTGACAGAATAACTCGGTAAAAACAGGCCACACAAATCAAACTGGGGAAGTAGGTTATGTGAACTATTATTAGTTCTTTAAATATTAAACATTAAACAAAGCTCACATCTGTAAAGAGTTGCTGACCTGACCTTCCAGCCTCCTTGGGAGTGAGGCATGAGCTCCTGGGGGACAGCTGATCCCAGAAGAGGGCTCCCTCCAGCCCATCTCCCACCAAGGTAACAGAGAAAGTCAGTGACAGTGCTTGGAATAGAAACTAGCTCCCTTATTCCCAATGCTGTATTCCTGAGTTACACTATACCCACTATAACTGGCTCCTCTGGAAACCCAGGTACAAGAGAAAAGAGGAAATGCACAAACGTGCTCTTTCCCAGCCATGACACAGATTAGCTCTGCGCTACTGACAGTCCTCAGTGACGCCCCTGTATTGGCTGCAGGGTGGCGAGAGGCTGAGAAAGGATGTCTCTGGTGGAGAACGCAGAACTTTCAACACTCTATCAGCTCACTCAGTTCAAGGAGACTCTGGTTCAGTCGGAAGTCCATGGGGCTACACAGAGATGAGCTCTCTTCTCAGGACTCCCAGACAGACATGCTCCTATTGACATCTGTCTGAGTTCCGGTGGGGTCCTGAGATCCACGGAGCAGTCTGCTATCACCACATGAAGCCTGGGCTGAATCTTATCTCCCTGGGTTTTGTGGAGCCAGATAGGAGACCCTAGGAAAGGCTGTGTGGATTGGGTGGCTCCCCGAGGCCTGGCCAGAGCCACTCATCAGAAAAAGCGGTCAAACTGAGGGTTCCTCAACAATCCACATTCAGCTTGCAAGGAGAGACAGTAAAGGGAATGTTAACAGGTAAGCTCTCAGCATGCCTGCTGGAGGCCGAGGAGCCAGCTTCTCCTCCTCTTCTTCCCCTGGGATGTGTGTGTGTTGGGGCAGGGTGGGGGAGGTGTTCCCTCTTCCCCTCAGCTACTCAAGGGTCCCCTTCACTCTGAGGGGCAACATCCAGATGAGTGGCCAGCAGGAGGTCCTGTGATGAAACGTCCCTCCCCACCACCCTGCCGCCTGGGACAGGCCCTGGGAACACAGCTCCACATGCTCCCCGGAGGCCACACACGCTCCAGGCAACTCTGGGCTCACTGAACACTGCCCAGGCCCAAAGCACTAGGCTTGACGAGGCAATTGTTACAGGGGCACTCCTGGACCTCAGGCAGCTTAAGATACAGTCAGGGAGGCTGGAAAGTGCAATGAATCAAGACAAAACAAATAATACACCAGGAGAAAAAAAAACAACACTGAGAAGAGAGAGAGCGTCTGAGGGTTTGAGTGGTCTATAAGACGTTTTCAAAAGAACAGTCGTCCTGGGGCCTAAAACATGAGCGATCTCTGCAGAGGACATCCACTCTCAGCCAGAGGTCTGTCTCCGCGACAGCCCGGACTCACGAGCACCCAGCTTGGGCCGTGGGACAGCCGATAATTGCCTAATTAACCGAGCGTCACGCACCTGGCTGGCAGCTCCGCCGCCCGGGGCACCGAGCCTGAGAAAGTGCCCCTGTGATGTGGTGTCGAGTGGGGTTTGTTCGTTCTTGAATAGCAGGCCTCCAAAGAGCAGCACCCAGCTGGGGGTGACCAACTGGGCTCCTTCCATTCAGGCCTTCCGGTTACCCGAGGACAATTCCAGAAGATGCTAGTCTGCCTGCCCTGAGAGAAATCAGGTCAGAACAGGAAAAAGCCACACCGACACTTGGAACGTGAGCAGGGCTCAGAGCCAGTATAGGTGTGAAGTCTGACACACAGCAGGCAATTGTGTGTATCTCTAAAGGATAACTAAGAAGTCGTGAATGAGCGAATGAATGATAGGGCTTCAAAGTGGAGAGGCTAAAATAAAACAGTTAGTAAGTAGTGTCAATACTGCTCTATTCTAGGTCTAATACTAAAGTCCCTGGGAGGAGGCAGGGCCTTCTCCTCACTTGGCCTCACGGAACTGCTTTCTAGCTGGCTTGAACAGTCGTATGGCCAGACAGGAACAGAAGATGTGCCCTCATCAGGTCTTCATCTTTCAGTTCAGTTCAGTCGCTCAGTTGTATCAGACTCTTTGTGACCCCATGAATCGCAGCATGCCAGGCCTCCCCGTCCATCACAAACTCCCGGAGTTTACTCAAACTCATGCCTATCAAGTCGATGATGCCATCCAGCCATCTCATCCTCTGTCGTCCCCTTCTCCTCCTGCCCCCAATCCCTCCAAGCATCAGGGTCTTTTCCAATGAGTCAACTCTTCGCATGACGTGGCCAAAGTAGTGGAGTTTCAGCTTCAGCATCAGTCCTTCCAATGAACACCCAGGACTGATCTCCTTGAAGATGGACTGGTTGGATCTCCTTGCAGTCCAAGGGACTCTCAAGAGTCTTCTCCAACACCACAGTTCAAAAGCATCAATTTTTTGGCACTCAGCTTTCTTCACAGTCCAACTCTCACATCCATACATGACCACTGGAAAAACCATAGCCTTGACCAGACGGACGTTTATTGGCAAAGTAATGTCTCTGCTTTTTAATATGCTATCTAGGTTGGTCATAACTTTCCTTCCAAGGAGTAAGCTTTAGTACTTGTCAAATTTGAAATTACAAAAGCAATGAGCATTAGGAATAAGTAACAGTCCAACAAGACAAAAACATATGAAGAAAGTGTTGTTTCCCCTCACCTCCACTCCCATCCCGCTGGGTTTACAGTGTTCATGGCCTGCCTCTCTCCATGCACCTTCAAATTGACACACAGCACTTTGCTATTTTTTTTTTTTTTTAATGGGATCACACCATACACAGTACTCTGCAGCTTGCTTATCTTACATAAAAAAAAATTAGGAATTTCCCCCCAGGATGAATACACAGATCAAATTCATTAAAATACCCCATACACACAACCACATGGACATAGACTTATACAGAACCTCAGCTATGTAACACTCCACAGATCTCCCTACTGCTGTTTGCTTTTGTGCTGTAAAACACGGCTGAATACTCTCTTGCATATGATGTTCTTATTAACTGATCTTTTAATTTCAATAGGTGAGCATCTTACAAATAGGCTTACAGGGTCAAAGGGAATACATACTTTTGGTATTAATTCTCCTAAAGGCTGTGGCAATGCACTAGATCCTCCACTGAAATCTCATGAATGCCTTTTCTTCCACATTCTTACAGGTATTGAACACTATGACCCTTAAAAGTTTGCCAATCTGATGGATGAAAAATGGGATTTAGTGCTTTATTTTGCATTTCTCTGGGTTATTAGCATCATATCAGGTGTTGATTAGCCATTTGGATTATCTTTTCTTTGAACTGCTTACTTATATCCTTTGTTTTTTTTCCCCATGTGGTTGTTTATCTTTTCCTTATAAATTTGTTGGAACTCTTTAAGTACCAGTATACCAGCATTTGTTTTCTCTGTCATTTTTCTCAGTCTATCAACTGTCCTTTGAAGTGAAGTGAAAATCGCTCAGTCGTGTCTGACTCTTTCTTCGCTGCCCATGGACTATACAGTCCATGGGATTCTCCAGGCCAGAATACTGGAGTGGGTAGCCTTTCTCTTCTCCAGGGCATCTTCCCAACCCAGGGATTGAACCCAGGTCTCCCCCATTGCAGGCAGATTATTTACCAGCTGAGCCACAAGGAAAGCCCATCAACTGTCCTTTGACATTACATATAGTGTCCTTTGCCATGGAAAATTTGCAATTTCTTAATGTTGAGCAAGCTCTGGGAGTTGGTGATGGACAGGGAAGCCTGGTGTGCTGCAGTCCATGGGGTCCGCAAAGAGCTGGACACAACTGAACGACTAAACTGAACTGGAGGGTGCTAGTCAAATGTTGGAGTTTCCACTGGAGATTATCCATGTTCTTTTTTCTCTCCGTTTTGTTTAAGGGTTCCCTGCTTCATGAAAAATAAGGTTCCAGTCTTACAGAATGAACTTGAAATAAGACAGTTCATAAAACAAACTCCACAAGTGTACTTTATAGGAAATTTGAGAGAAAAATACTTTCCTGATGATTAGGGAAACAAAGCTTTCTGAACTTTCCACAAATATTCACTCCATGTAGAAGGAAAGACCATCAACTGACACTTGAAACCATTCAACACCAAAGTCCACCATGGCTCTGATCCTAGTTATCTTGAGGGACCACGGTGTGGGGGGCACAGCACGCATTACAGCAAGCTCCCCCTCACATCTTCATCTCCTTGAGCACTCAGCTCGAGTAACATCTATGCCTTCCCTCACCGCCCCAGACAGGGACACTCTGCTCAAATGGGCCTCCCCGCACTTCTTGGTATATTACACTTACCTCTTGCTTGGTAATTATTTACCTGCCATTCTTATTTACATTCCCAACACCTATTACTGTGCCTAACTCAGTTACTTGCTCCTTAAGTAGCTGGTGAAAGAAAGGGAGCAAAGAGAAAGCACGAAACTGAGGAAGCAGCATTAAAATCTGAGGCTGAATGTTCGCAGTTAACTGCCAACTCAAGATCAATCAGGAATGAATGTTAAACATTGCTGAAATTATAGGGTAAGTTAATGAAAAAAAAAAAAAAGATTCCATTTACAAAAAGCTGATTGACACACACAGTTTCAAGAACATGCCTGGTTCATAAAGAAAGACCCGCCTACACTTCAGGCTTGCTGAGCTGTCATTCTTCAGCTACCATGTTCCACTCTGGGACAAATGGGTTTTGGTCAAGGATAAAGTCTAAACATTCATTTTTCAGACTCTTAATGAGTTTTTAGAATGATCACTATCATTCAGCCCTAACTGCAGCCAATTTTCTCTGAGTTAATCTTGACATCAATACCCCACCTAAAGACTTTTCTATGATAAAAAATGATTCATGTGTTCACACAATCAAGAATGCATTTTCCAGAAGCGACACATTTTTGAACTGACTACCAGACTACAAAGAAAGCCACCAGCAATGAACTCCTGGGAGAAAGGACTTCAAGTTTTTAATACAAGAAAGATAATCTGGTTATACAGATTCCTTCTTTAGCAATAGAGTCCTGGCTTCCTCTCTGTAAGTGTTATGGACCTTAACTTTCTGACTTGGCCTCATGTAAGCCCTGAGAGTGAGTGTTTCCAATCCTGGGGAATGCTAAAGAAGCTTAGAAAAGGGAAGACTCCTGAGACGCCCCCAGTGATCAGAAATGGACACATACATTTGCAATAAGACAGCTGGGCTTTTCACCTAGGATGGGGTTTAAAGGTTACTGACTGGCCATTTAAAGAACACATAGCCCACCTCAACTCCTCATCATGCCATCTAGTTTCTTGGTGTTTTCTTCTTCCTTAAAAATATGACTTAACCAGTCCCATGATACTAGCTTACAGCATTACAGAAAATTTCTAATGATCTCAAATGTGAGTTTCATAATGTAGAAGTAATTTAGTTCACTTAAGAACTAAAATGAACATGAACTAAATGTCAATAACGGGGTGGAAAAAAGCTAGACAGAGAAAGCAGAGGTGGGTTAACAAGACACCACATTAAAACAGTAAAATGATTGTCTCACTCCGAAAAGCTTAGCAACCTTTAGCCTCACCCACTGGACATACTCACTGTGCTCAGTCATGTCTGACTCTTTATGACCCTATGGACTGTAGCCCACCAGGCTCCTCTATCCATGGGGTTCTCTAGGCAACAATACTGGAGTGGGTTGTCATTGCCTCCTCCAGGGGATCTTCCTGACCCAGGGATCGAACCCTTGTCGTTTGTGTCTCTGGTGCTGGCAGGCAGATTCTTTACCACTCTGACCCCTGGGAATTCCCATCTTAGTGACATAAGTTAAACCTTATTCTCCCTAAGCCACCTGGGAAACCCCTTATTCTCCCTGATCTGTAACAGTTAAGAAAAGTGAGTGACATAAAACACACTGCTATGTAATATACATAACAATAAGAACTTGCTGTATAGCCCAGGGAACTCTACTCAATACTCTGTAATGGCCTATATGGGAGAAAAATCTTTAAAAAAAAAAGAATGGATGTGTATATACATAAACATATATATACACACACACGGGCTTCCCTGGTGGTTCAGTGGTAAAAAATCTGCCTGCCAATGCAGGAGACATAGGTTCAATCTGTGGTCCAGGAAGATCCCCTCGAGAAGGAAATGGCAACCCACTCCAGTATTCTTGCCTAGAATATTGTCCATAGGGGTATGGACAGAGGAGCCTGGTGTGCTACAGTCCATGTGGTTGTAAAGAGTTGGACATGACTTAGCAACTGAACAACAACATATGTATACATATAACTGATTCACTTTGCTATACACCTGAAAATAACACAGCACTGAAAATCAACTATACTCCAATTAAAAAAAAAAAAAAAAGAACAGTGGAGAGAAGTCTTGTGCTCACAGAAGTATCTATCATCTTGAAAGACCTTTCTCAAAACCTAGCATCCCTAGACAACATTCTCTTATAACTAAACTACTGTGCTAGCCTGATGAGCTTCCTCCAACCCAACCAGAAGCCAATATACTGCCTTATGACAGTCTTCTGCTCAGAACTCTGCACTGGCTACACTCTGCTAATGGAGGCCATGAGCACAGCAAGCTGGGCCCAATCTGTACACTGGAATCATCTCCCTCCTCTCCCAGACAGGATCCCTCCCACTATCTAAACTTGACCTTCCATAGTTCCTTGATAACACACTACATTTCCCAGATACAGGTACTGTTTGATTTGACAGGTTTATTTCCCATATTCTATCAGTTGCTAACTCTGTTCACGAAGCCTAGTTCAATAGCTTTCTCTTCTGTGAAACATTCATCCTGTGATCAGATCGCCATCTTGAATCATCATTATTCATAACCCTCATAGTGCTTGTATTATAAAGGTTAAATAAATGTTTGTGGAATAATAGGGGTGTGTATTCAAATGAATTGAACTTTGAAATTTTTCATTGTTCTTTCACCCTGCTAGGATGTTATTTTTTAAATAAAATTCTGCTCTACTTATGAAAGCAATACATGAACATTTGAAAAGTACAAAAAAACATAAACAGGAAAGTAAAACTTATCCATAATCATCACCTAGAGACAACCACTCTCATTACCCTCTTAATTGCACATTTTACTTCAATGCAATTTAACAAATTTACGTATGGAAGTCCTACGCCCTGTGCATGTTCTCCTGAATTTAGATCAAGTCGCATACTATGTACTCACCCAGCATTTGGTTGACCAGAAGTCTCTGCCAGTGAGCACTCCTACATATCAACAGTACAATGCAAGCAAATGTTCTTGATGATGACTATGGAGCCTTGCAAGTTTCTGAAGTGCTTTCTCCCAAATCATAAATTCAAAGAACTTTACTGCTCAGAGTGACCTCAGAAAACATCTCCATTAATACCACCTCTCCTCCCTTGTGTGCATTTGGTGTGTGTTAGTGTCTCAGTCGTGCCCGACTCTTTGCGACCCCATGGACTGCAGCCCACCAGGCTCCTCTGTCCATGAGATTTTCCAGGCAAGGATACTGGAGTGGGTTGCCACTTCCTTCTCCAGGGGATCTTCCCAACCCAGGGATTGAACCCAGGTCTCCTGCACCGCAGGCAGATTCTTTACTGACTGAGCTACAAGGGAAGCCCCATTTGGTAGACATGGTTAATTATTCGAGATACTCTTCAAAGATGGATGTGGACATGATCTCAGATTCCTCTAGAAAATCATATCCATTGGCTGAAAACTGCATGCAATGTGAAACCTAGTTGTCATTTAAGACTCCATCCCTTCATTCTGCCAATGTCAAAAGATCCTGAGAGAGGCGGAGTTACTTCCCAAGGACCAAAAGCCCATGAGAGACAGCAGGAAGCAGAACTCTGCAACTTGGCTCTAATGTTCTTTGTCTAAGAAAGATGACATTTGATGTTTATTGTCTAAATTTAAAATGTATTTTACTGCAATTTGATTTTTTCAAAATCCATAATCTGAAAACCTATAGTCTATTAGGTACTATGTTTGATTAAACAGAAATTTCTAAGTGGATGGACCTAAAGAAATACCTCTGCTTCACATGTCCCCTAATCATGTAATAATCCAGCAAAATCTGAGAACCTACTCTGTGTCTTACTCTCTGCTAAACTCTGGCAGAAAACATAATACAAGGAGTGATCCTTGTCCTGGAGGAACTTATCATGTAGGATTTTTAAGCAACCACTCCAGATCCCAGCCTTTTAATTTCTGGAAACAGCCCAAATGGACTCTCAGAAAAGGTATTGCAGGAAGTGGAGACAACAGGGGATGAAAGGTGAAGTAAAGAAGAACTTTCCCATTTTTATGGGCTGCACCGTGCCCTCCAAAATTTCTGTGTGGAACTCTGAAATTTTTAACTAACTCCCAGTAATGTGACCGTACTTAGAGAGAGAGCCTTTAAAGTGGTGATTACCTTAAAATGAAACTATTAGGGTGGGCCCTAATTAAATCTGATGGATGTCCTCCTAAGAGGAGGAAATACGAAAACATGAAGCTATATCAGGGAAGCACACACAGAGGAAAATCCATGGCACAGCATGAAGGTGGCCATCTGTAAGCCAAGGAAGAAGCTTCAGGAGAAATCAAACTGCTGACACCTTGGTCTTGGACTTCCAGATCCCAGAACTGTGGGAAAATAGATTTCTGTTATTTGAACCACTCAGCCTATGGTATATTTTGGCTTCTCCAGCAAACTAATACACCCATCAACTACTCTAACATTGCCATCCTAATCAGAGAAGGTTAAACAATGAAACTTGACTCCTTGAAAGAGAGCAGCCTTCTACTAAACCAAGAGCTGGCTTTCAGAAAGATCTAAGCGATTGTGGAAGAAGAAGGAAATAGAGGAGCTCACCTTGGATATACTGAGCATAATCTAAGAAGCCTGACATGCTACAGTCCATGGGGTCCCAAAGGGTCAGATATGATTTAGAGACTGAACAACATCTGAGAACAGAAATGGACCAGAGGCAGCTCTGATGGATCATGACCAAGGAGAAGTGGTGGAATCCTGGTTGACCTAACTCACTCAGGAGAAAGGAGTAGGGGCTCTGCTACTCAAGGATACTGCAATCAGGGCAGGGACATTCTGGGCAGTGAGAGAGGCTCTGTACTGGATGTCTTGGTTAGGGAGGGTCTTATACACCCTTATAGGAAGGGATACACTCGTGGCGGGGCTGGACATGACCCCTATCTCAGCTGACTGGTACTGTGAGTAGACAGTTCCTCACCTATGCATTGTAGGAACACTAAACTTGATACAGGCAAGAGCCAGTAGTAGAGAAAGAGTAATGGAGAAAGTCCACCTCCCCTCCTCACATACAATCCTACTACACTCTCTGCAGGGTCTTCCAGGCTGCAAAAGAGATGCACAAAATGCAACACAAGGCAATATGGGAGTAGAAAAAACATTTCTGGGGTCAGTAGTCCAGAGCTTGAGACATGCCCTGCCACTGCCAGGCTGGGTGACACAATAGGTCACTCAGGCTCTCAGCATCTTGGTTTCCTTCCCATCAGATACGGATGATAATACCAACCTCATAGGTTGTACTGAGAGTCAGACGTGATAATATATGGTCATGTTTTAAGCCATTATGGAGCTCTATAAATGCCAGCTGAACAGACAATGATTCAATTTCCTTTCCATAGCTCTTTCTGCTTATCTAAGTTCTGTCCTCTTTTATTGGCAGGTTGACTTGCAATGTGGACATGCATTTTATATTCAGTTAGACTTTGAGCAACTGAGGGGGAGAGCCATATGTTCAATTTTTTCCCCCGTGTCTCCTTTACATGTATTAGAAAACTACAGACATAATAGGTACTTCCCATGCACCTTTTTGGCTAACGTACAGTCAGCCCTGTAGCACATGTTTGGCAATGGTTCCAGGGGTTTCTGTTAACCCTAACGGCATTGTTTTAACACTCTCAATTCTTCTCCTAAGCCTACTCTCTTCCTTCACTTCTCCACCACCAGGCATCTCACGACCTAAGCCTGCCTGTGTTCTGCTACTGAGATATCTGTCTAAAACACTATTTTTAAAACATTCTATCTCTTATCCAAAAACTTCTCGTCAGTAACCGCCAGTAGCGTGAAGTTCTAATTCCTTAGCTTGCCTGTCAAGGCCTCACATAATGAGCACCAACCACACATGTATTTCCCCACTTTGCCACATGAACCTCCCATGGTGGTCAATGTGGCCTGTCCATGGATGCCAGGCAAAAAATATCTACTGCCTAAGCAGATGGATGTTTAACTAGCATCAAACAAATGACCATATCATGGCTGATTCTACCTCCTTGTTTTTACCCATGTCCTTTTTTCCACCTGGAATGTCTGTTTTGGGACCACCGATGATATGCATGATTAGGATAAATAATGAAGTTGTGTAGCTATTTCCTGCAAAACCACAGAGAGGAGTCCCCACCTTCCACCTTTTTTTTTTTTTTTTAAACTTAAATCCCTCCATTTCTCAAAGGCTGGTTCCAGCCCCAACTGCTGTGAGAGTGAGCCTTTTCTGACTCCATGGTCCCCAAGAGTCTCTTCTCTGCATCCCTCATAACACATATTGTCTTCACCATGCTTTGCCTTCCATCACCCTCCACCTTGCATTATTATTTGATCTATACAGTGGATGTAACTTCACCAGATAATAAGTCCCTTCGGGAAACTCTCCAAGTCTTCCACCTCTTTGCACCCACCATACTGCTATGAATGTAGCACAATCCACTGGGAACTCTTAGGAAGAGGACGAAAAGCTGGGAACAGCTGTCTTCTCAGACTCACAGGCCATCCAGTGCTGACCAGTCCTAAGCACACTCTGATCCATGTTATCTCTGGCCTGTTTGTCAACACTACCTCAAAGATGCACCCTGAGATGAATGAACCCCAAGAAAAACCAGAAATGAATTCAACTGCACATGTCAGCCTATGACTCAACCTGTGGATGAGGGGTGTCAGCATGGTGAAATGACATTCTCCAGGTGACTTGTGTCTGCACATCTGTCATAGAAATCAGGACGAGCTCCCCTTCACAGCAAGAATGCTGACATAGCTGACTCACCCCATGAGACTGCTTTCCCAGCAGTGAAGCTGGCTGACGCTGATCTATCCCTCTTTTTCCCCTAGGCTCACTTGCAGAATTGATGTGTGCGTGCGCTATACACTAGCTTGGGTTAGTGGCTCTGAAACTAATCAATGGCCCCCTTAACAGGAAGATCTATCTGGGCCATACACTAATGGAACATACATTGCCTTCATTCTCATCAAATTTTCATGGCCACCTATATGTTACAATAATAATGCAATATAATACCAAATATAAAATATACATAAATAAAAATAAAAAATAACAAAAAATAATAAAAACATTTTATTATATACTCCAACCCATAAATATATACACTCACCACAAACCTCTCCTCTGAAGTCCAGAGTCACATGTCCAGCTGCCTATTCCAGATATTTCGTGGAGATCCAATAGTCATCTCAAATTTCACATGTCCAAAACTGAGTTCAATATGCCTCTCACAAGTTTTTTTCTCCCATAGTTTTCCCCATTATTTAGCTAGTAAAGTAATGCTCAAAATTCTCCAAGCCAGGCTTCAGCAATACGTGAACCGTGCACTTCCAGATGTTCAAGCTGGTTTTAGAAAAGGTAGATGAACCAGAGATCAAATTGCCAACATCCGCTGGATCATCAAAAAAGCAAGAGTTCCAGAGAAACATCTATTTCTCTTTTATTGACTATGCCAAAGCCTTTGACTGTGTGGATCACAATAAACTGTGGAAAAATCTGAAAGAGATGGGAATACCAGACCACCTGACCTGCCTCTTGAGAAACCTGCATGCATGTCAGGAAGCAATAGTTAGAACTGGACATGGAACAACAGACTGGTGACAAATAGGAAAAGGACTACATCAAGGCTGTATATTGTCACCCTGCTTATTTAACTTATATGCAGAGTACATAGTGAGAAATGCTGGACTGGAAGAAGCACAAGCTGGAATCAAGACTGCCAGGAGAAACATCAATAACCTCAGATATGCAGATGACACCACCCTCATGGCAGAAAGTGAAGAAGAATTAAAGAGCCTCTTGATGAAAGTGAAAGAGGAGAGTGAAAAAGTTGGCTTAAAGCTCAACATTCAGAAAACTAAGATCATGGCATCTGGTCCCATCACTTCAAGGGAAATAGATGGGGAAACAGTGTACACAGTGGCTGACTTTATTTTTGGGGGGCTCCAAAATCACTGCAGATGGTGACTGCAGCCATGAAATTAAAAGACGCGTACTCCTTGGAAGGAAAGTTATGACCGATCTAGACAGCATATTAAAAAACAAAGACATTACTTTGCCAACAAAGGTCCGTCTCGTCAAGGCTATGGTATTTCCAGTGGTCATGTATGGATGTGAGAGGTGGACTTTGAAGAAAGCTGAGTGCTGAAAAACTGATGCTTTTGAACTGTAGTATTGGAGAAGACTCTTGAGAGTCCCTTGGACTACAAGGAGATCCAACCAGTCCATCCTAAAGGAGATCAGTCTTGAGTGTTCATTGGAAGGACTGATGCTGAAGTTGAAACTCCAGTACTTTGGCCACCTCATGCGAAGATTTGACTCACTGGAAGAGACCCTGATGCTTGGAGGGATTGGGGGCAGGAGGAGAAGGGGACGACAAAGGATGAGATGGCTGGATGGCATCACTGACTCGATGGACATGAGTTTGAGTAAACTCCAGGAGTTGATGATGGACAGGGAGGCCCAGCGTGCTGCGATTCATGGGGTCGCAAAGAGTCAGACACGACTGAGCGACTGAACTGACTGACTGATTTAATGATAACGCCATTCTACTAGCTGTTCAGTCCAAAGCTTCAAATTACCCTTAACTCCCCTCTCTCTCTCACATCCAACTTCTGGTCCATCATAAATCGATCAGCTTTTCCTTCAAAAAAAGTGGAAGTGAAATCACTCAGTCATTTCCAGCTCTTTGCGACCCCATGGACTGTAGCCTACCAGGCTTCTCCGTCCATGGGATTTTCCAGGTAAATATTTCACTCCTTCTCCTTTCATTCTGTGACCACACTGGGTTAAGCCACCACCATGTCTTACTGGGATTACTGCCTCTTTCAATCTGTTCTCAACACAGAGGCCAAGGTGACCCTGTTAAAATGTAAGCTGAATCGTGACATTGCCTTCTTCTAAGTTCTCCCTCTGAGCTCAGCCCAGGTAAAATTCAAAGCCTCATCATGCCCCACAAGGACCCTCCATGACCTGGCTCCCCAGATCACACCCCATTTCCTAGACTGCGCTCTTGTTGCTAAGCTCCATCCACACTATCCTCTTTGCTCTCCCTCAACTTCTGCAGACCTACCCCAACCTCAGGACTTTCACATGTACTATCCCTTCTCAGAGTGCTTGCTCCCCAGATAGCCATGTGATGGAATTCCTAGCCTGCTTCAGGTCTTTATTCAAAAGCCAACTTCTCTGAGGCCTTTTCTAGTCTACATAAAATGACACCCACAAGCCCTCCTACCAAAACTGCCCGTGCCCCCTCGGAGTGCACCCCTTTCTATCACACTTTGTATTAATACTAACAAGACTAATATTATTTATTTTCCTTTTTTAAACTGCTTTAGAATCTAAGTTCCATGACGGTAGGGATTTGGAGTCTTTTGCTCCTTGTCATCCTCTCATTACAGGCTCTCCTGGTGGCTAGGTGGTAAAGAATCCATCTGCCAGTGCAAGAGACTCGGGTTTGATCCCTGTTTGGGAAGATCTCCGGGAGAAGGAAATGGCAACCCACTCCAGCATCCTAGCTTGGGAAATCCCACGGACAAAGGAGCCTGGGGTGGCAAAAGAACTGGATGCGACTTAGCACCTAAGCAACAACAACAATCCTCCCATTACCTAGGACAGTGCCTGGTACATAATAGATGCTCAATAAAAATGCGCTATATAATTCTGTGAAAAGTGCCATCAGCAATTGCATTGAATACGTAAATTGCTTTGGGTACTAAAAGTCACTTCCATAATATTGATTCTTCCAAACCAAGAACATGGTATCTCTCTCCATCAGTTTGTGTTGTCTTTGATTTTTTTCATCAGTATCTTATCATTTTCTGAGTACAGGTCTTTTGTCTCCTTAGGTAGGCTTATTCTTAGATATTTTATTCTTTTTGCTGTGATGGTAAATGGGACTGTTTCCTTAATTTCTCTTTCTGATCTTTTGTTGTTAGTGTATAGGAATGTTGTATACCAGAATATAATACAACATTGTAAATCAACTATATTTTTTAAAATTTTTAAAAAATCAGTGTAAAAAAGTGATAATTTAATAAATCAAATTTAATAAACCAAAATTCATTTATTTTATCTGTTACTAATGTGTATCTATTAATCAAAAAAATTGATAATCTTTGAGGTAAGTACTTTAGGAGCAGATTAATCAGATACTCTGAAGAATATTTTAAAGAGTAGCCTTGAAGGAATTTTTACGAGCAGGAGCTATGTATTTAGCGTTCAGTCAACATTTATTAATCACCTGTCACGTGCTAGGTATTGAAATAAGTACTAGAGATACAACAGTGATCAAGGCAAATATTATCTTTGACCTTTGGAATTTATAATCTAACAGAATCAAGTTTTAACTTCTTTACCAAGTCAAAAAACAACTCTGAATGTCAACTGTGTTGTCTATTAAAAATGGATGAGAAGACTTCACCTATCCAAGGACAGAAGATTCGACCAGATGATTTTTGATGTCCCTTCCACTATTATGAATCTAATCTGCCATGCCCACTGTCATCCCTTCTCTGTCATCTTCCTACTCTTCCCAAGCATGTTTCTCTCTGGTTCATATAGTTTCCTACCTCACATAACCACATAAATATAGACACACAGTCAATTCATAGTTGATTTATCTATAACGTTCAAAACACCACTGTAGGCAAATTAAATGTCATGCAGAGACTCACTGTCTATAACTTTGGGTCTCTGGAGCAAGGCAGGGGGGAAAGTTATATCAAATTTGGAGTCTTTAAAAAAAAAAAAAAGAAAGGAGCTGCCATGCAGATCCAAGAAGCTTTTATTCCCACATTGAAAATAAACTCCCTCAGCTCTGGGACTCACCCAGCTAAACGTGGACAGAGCAGCAGTCGCCCAGATGACATGAAAAGCCCTAATGGCACTTCCAGCAGAGTCACTGGGCTAATGCCACACCGCTCTGTCACTGCCACAATGCCGTGCCCCTGAAAATACCCAGCGTCATCTGGGCTCTTTTGTAACGGAGCGAGGTGTGGGAGGCAATCTTTCCCTGGGAGAACACTGAGAAGGAGGGATCGCCAGGAACGCTGGCAAAGAGCACGCGACATGCTTAAGCCTGCAGCACTTCTCACTGCTTTAAGTGTTAGTGATGAGGGTGCAGGAGAAGAAAGTCCTTGACAGGGGGACTGCTTTGAAACGGGTTAACATGAAAACTGCCCAAATCGGAGAGGTAACTACACAGATGACAATGGTGCCGAAGGAAGTTACACTCATCCACTCAGAGCTGGACAAACTCAGATTTCCAACTACCTCTGTCCCAGTCACCTGTTCTTAACTAAGGATCAGTGCTTATTCACTCATCTGTTCAACATTTTCTAGTGGAATACATAGAACACGCCAGGTGCTTTCCAGGTGCAACTGACCCTGGTGAACAAAACAGACACTTAAGTCACCAAATAAAAGACAAAAATTGCTTATAAAAAACACACCTTAGCACAGAAAGGTGGAAATGGAATAGCACAGTAAAAGTTGAGTAAAGTCGCTCAGTCGTGTCCGACCCTTTGTGACCCCATGGACTGTAGCCCCCAGGCTCCTCAGTCCATGGGGTTTTCCAGGCATGAATACTGGAGTGGGTTGCCATCTCCTTCTCCAGGGGAATCTTTCTGACCCAGGGATCGAACTCGGGTCTCCCGCATTGTAGCCAGACGCTTTACCGTCTGAGCTACCAAGGAAGCCCACAGCATAGTAAACCCCTCCCCAAATTAGAAAAAAATAATAACAGAAACTGAAGCAAAAATAAAATGCATTTCTCTGATAGAGTGATATTGAACATCTTTTCCTGTAATTGTTAGCCACCTGTATGTCTTCTTTGGAGAAATGTCTGTCTAGTTCTTTGGCCCACTTTTTGATTAGGTTGTTTATTTTTCTGGTATTGAGCTGCATGAGCTGCTTGTATATTTTGGAGATTAATTCTTTGTCAGTTGTTTCATTTGCTACCATCTCACACTGGTCAGAATGGCTGCCAGGATGCATGAGACAAGTGCTCGGGCCTGGTGCACTAGGAAGACCCAGAGGAATCGGGTGGAGAGGGAGGTGGGAGGGGGGATCGGGATGGGGAATACGTGTAACTCTATGGCTGATTCATATCAATGTATGACAAAACCCAATGAAATGTTGTGAAGTAATTAGCCTCCAACTAATAAAAAAAAAAAAAAAAAGAAAAAGAAAAAAAAAGTCTACAAATAATAAATGCTGGAGAGGTTGTGGAGAAAAGGGAACCCTCTTACACTGTTGGTGGGAATGCAAACTAGTATAGCCGCTATGGAGAACAGTGCGGAGATTCCTTAAAAAACTGGAAATAGAACTGCCATACAACCCAGCAATCCCACTGCTGGACATACACACCAAGGAAACCAGAATTGAAAGAGATACATGTACCCTAATGTTCACTGCAGCACTATTTATAATAGCTAGGATATGGAAGCAACCTAGATGTCCATTGGCAGACGAATGGATAAGGAATTGTGGTACATATAAACAATGGAATATTACTCAGCTATACAAAAGATTGCATTTGAGCCAGCTCTAATGAGGTGTATGAAACTGGAGCCTATTATACAGAGTGAAGTAAGTCAGAAAGAAAATCACCAAATACAGTATATTAAAGCATATATATGGAATTTAGAAAGACAGTAATGACGACCCTATATACAAGACAGCAAAAGGGACAAAGATGTAAAGAACAGACTTTTGGACTATGTGGGAGAAGGTGAGGGTAGGATGATTCGAGAGAATAGCATTGAAACATGTATATTACCATATGTAAAATAGATGACCAGTGCAAGTTCAATGAATGAAGCAGGGCACTCAAAGCCAGTACTCTGGGACAACCTAGAGGGATGGGGTGGGGAAGGAGATTGAGAGGGGGGTTCAGGATTGGGAGACACATGTACACCCATGGCAGATTCATTTCAATATATTGCAGAAACCACAAGATTGTAAAGTAATTAGCCTCCAATTAAATAAATTTAAAAAATAAATAAAATGTAATACAGAAAATCAACAAAACAAGAACTGGATCTTTGAGAAGGTGAATAAAATTAATAGTATGTGTTAGTCGCTCAGTTGTGTCGGACTCTTTGCAACCCCACGGACTAGCCTGCCAGGCTCCTGTGTCCATGGAATTCTCCAGGCAAGAATATTGGAGTGGATCGTCATTCCCTTCTCCAGGGGGTCCTTCCAACTCAGGGATTGAACCTGAGTCTCCTGCTTTGCAGGTGAATTCTCTACCATCTAAGCCACCACAAAACTGATTAAAAAAAAAAGAAAAGTAAATAGAGAAAGCAGAGATTGTCTATATTAGGAATGAAAAAAAAAAGACATTACTACAGATCCTATGAACGTCAAATAACGTAATAATATGTGATTAACAACTTCATACAATGAAATTTTAAAATTAAGATGCAATGGATAAATTATTTTAAAAACACAACTTAAAATAACTGATACAAGAATAAGTAGGAAACCTTATAGTCTGATGTCTAGCACAGAAATTAAATCTGCAATTTAAAAAAATCACTAAACAAAATAAAACTTGAACTTAACTAAATTCTTTTTCTACATTGATCATGTTTGCATTGATGACAAGTTTTCTCCATCCTTTTAATATAGTGAATTACACTGATTGATTTTTCCACTGTTAAAAAAGCTTACAACTTGGATAAAGTCAAAATTACAACTTGGATAAAGCCAAAATAAAACTTAAAAAAGCAAACAAAAAAAGAAAGAAAGAAAAAACCAAACTGCCAGGTCGATATGACTTCATGAATAAATTCAAAAGAAAGAAATAACTTCAGTCCAGTAGTTGAATCTTACAATAACTTCAATCTTACAAATTTTGCCAAAAATCAAAAAAGAGACAGAATAAATCTTGTTTCAAGAGGGAAACCTAACCTTGATAGCAAAACCTAAGTAAGACATTTTAAGAAAAGGAAAATTACAAGCTAATCTCTATTATGAAAATAGATAATAAAATCATAAACCAGAATATAACAAATCAAATTCAGTGATATTAAAAAAGCATACATAACAAAACTGGTGTTAAACTGCAAACCCTAGACTGACACTGGAAAATCGGTGTAATTACTATATTAAAAGAATATAGGAGAAAATTAATGTAATGACAGCTGTCAGTATAAAATGAAGTTAAGGAAGTTCAGCCTCTGTTCATGATAGAACAAGAAACAAAACAAAATGTTAGCAATTTAGGAATAAAGCTTTCCTAGCTGAAAAGTGGTATATATGAAAAACCTACAGCAATCATCATATTTAATGAGGAAATATTGAAAGCTTTTCCACTGAGATTGTGACTAAAAAACAAAAAAATTCATTTTTACCATTTCTATTTGTACTATAGGTCCTAGGCAGTACAGTAAGACAAGAAACAAAAGGTAAAAGGATCAGAAAGGAAAAAAATAAAACTATCATTATTTGCAGATGAAAGGAGTATATATGTAGAAAATCCAAAAGGATCTTCAGATACACTTACTAAGTCATTTGTATGTTGATACACTAGCAACAGAATATGAGAAAACAAACTATAAAAATAATACCAATTACAAATCAAACATCAAAACATTACTTAATAAAAGTGCACCAAACACAACATACTATAAACATTACTTGGAAAAATTAGATATAATAAATATTAAGCTCATGAATGAGATGGCTCAGTATTATAAAGATATCAATTCTTCCCAGAAATCTACAGACTTACTTCAGTCTCAGTCGAAACCTTAGCAAAAAAAAAAAAAATTATGAAAACTGATAATTCTAAAATATATATGGAAATGCTAGAAGAAAAAAAAATAGCTAAGACAAACCTAAAAAAGAGAACAAATTTGGAGAAATTATATTACCACATATTGAAATTTATTATAAAGCAATAACTATTAAGAAACTGGTATTTTGAACAAAGAGACACAGTGGAACAGAATAGAGTCCAGAAACAAATGCATAGGTATATGGTCACTTGATTTATGACAAAAGTGACAAACAGTAACAAAGTAAGGATTGTTCAGTTGTTAAGTAGTGTCCGACTCTTTGCGACCCCATGGCCTGCAGCACACCAGGCATCCCTGTCCTTTACTATCTCTTGGAGTTTACTCAAGTTCATGTCTAGAAAGGATAGTCTTTTCAATAAATAGTGCTAGGTCAACTGTATATCCATAGGCAAAAAAATGAATCAACTCCCACTCACAACATACCTAAAAATCAATTCTGAATGAGATGAAAGCTGAATATGGAAAATAAACCCAAAAAGCCTCCAGAAAATAAGACAGGAAAACATCTCCATGACTTCAAGGTTGGAAAAGTTCCTCAGTCAATCTGGCAGTCTTGTGGATACTCAAGAAGTGAATGAGGATGTATCTTACTTGGCACTGTGGATTATAGTAACTATGGATCAAGAATTTTTCACTCTGTTGCAAAGAATGATTAAGAATATTTGGCATGGCAAACCTAAAAGCCTTAGATGCATAATATTGTGCTCTGAGCCTGGCTCTCTTACAGAACAAGGAAGGTATCAATAGAAAAGTGCTATAGAAAAAGATATGCTCTTGGGTATCTCCCAACAACTCCTCACATACACTTTGCTGATTCCCCAATTATACAAAGACGTGTTTGGAAGGAGATTGCTTCTCAAGCTTATCATATGCCAAGGTTACTGGTCTACGATTTGGGATGGACTGGAGAAGTTTTCTAACTGGTTCTGTGTGTGGGAACTCAAAGAGGACTGGCCTTCAGGAAGTCTGCTCAGGCTATAGACCCTCTGTAGTACTGGAGGCAAAAAGGTTTGCCCCCATTTTCTTGTACAACATCGGGAACAAACTACCATGGCTTTTAGACTAAGAGGATCTACTGTGGTTCAGGAAGGTGCCTGCTACACACCATATTGATGGGGCTTTACCCAGCCTTTCTTGACCATCCCTCAAATGAACACTTGGAATCTCTGGGCCAGCTCCCAGCACATGGGGGAGGGGTGGGCTAAGGGTAGAGATGAGCTCTGTCCTGGCAACTCTTCCCTAACTCCATACCCCCACAGCTAAGAGTTCTTGCTAGGGACTCATGTCCAGGTGGAACAATCCCTCAACAATCGTGGTTTTGCCCCCTTGAGTCTGAGATCCACCTGTGCTCTTAACAGCTGTGTGATCTTAGGCAAGCTACTCACTCTCAGCCTTGTCATCTATAAACTGAAGCTAATAGTAGCTCTATCTCATAGAACTGCTGTGAGAATTAAACAAGATTATGCATAAAGGAGCTAAATACAGTGCTTAATGACATGATGAATAAATGATGATGATGATTTGTATTGGCTCATTAGCAATTTTTCTTACAACTTGCACACAAGCAACCAGGCAAATTTCTCACCAACTCCCTGCCCTGACCCAGAGCTCCTCCCACCACACTGAGTTCTAGATTCCATAAACATGCATTAATATTCAGCCACACCTGGGCTCTCATTCCTAAGGCTTGCTTCCCTACCACACAAGGCTGTTTACCGTTTAACACCACCCCCCTAAGAATGCCCAGCTAACCTCCATTCTCTTATCATTGACTAAACAAACAAATAAGGTCCTTGTGATCATCCAGAACACACAAATAAGGGGAAAAAAAAAATCACAAACCTCTTTTAAATAAGAAGTTTTTAAAGGAAGGGAGAGAAGAAGAGACCGGCAGACAACCAGAAAGCAAGCCAGTGCGCCCCATGGCCATTCTCTCTCCTAGGGCCCTCAGCTCCTGGGGTGAGGCTTTATTTTCTGGTTTGTCTGATTTCAAGTCTAAGCTTAGGGGCACCGCCAGCATTTCTCTTTGTTTCCATGTGGCCCTGATGCACCTTTTGTGTCTGGCAGATGTTAAATAAGAACCGGCATTATACACAGAAATGGCAGCAGATAGACGGACAGGAGAGGGCCCTGCTGTGTAAGGCACTCATTCATTCAAGTGGTAAGGAAAAAGCTGGGAAGGAAAACGTTCTCTCTTCATTTCTTCTTCCCAAGCTTAATGTCCTTGGCAGACCCTGGGGTCTCCTCGGAGGCTAAAGCTGCTAGTGACCCAGGGTGTGGCCGAAGGGTTGAAACCCAGTTGGGGACATCAATGCCTGAGCCTACAGGCTCAGAAACCTCGCTCCCTCATTCCAGAGTCTTACAGTAAGAACACACCACTGGGACTCAGGAATGCGGAAGAGGTCTTCAGAAACAAGCAAGTGGTCAACTGCAGCAGAGATGGCCCAAGGAAGAGAAGAGCAAAGCAAAGCACTGGTCACAAAGACCCCAGGCGTGGGAATAGATAGAGGGGAAGGAGATACCAGGGGAAGCAAAGGGATCCTGCCCAGAAATGGCAGGACTGGGGGCCTCTCTGGGCCCCGGGTCTCCAGTGGACATGCCTGGTGAATGACAACCTCCAGAGCCAGGTCTCATCCAGTCCCAAGGGTCCTTGTGTTCATCCAGAACTTTCCACTCTCACTTGATTGCTACTCAGTCCAGACCCCCTCCACCCTTGCAAGAGCCTTTCAGTCACTCGCTGCTTCCCTCCAACCACATACCTCTGCCTAAAACATTTCTCCAAACACAGGTTCCATAATAGGTCTTCTCTGCTGAAACATCTTCTGTAACTTCCCTTGTTGGCAGGACAAAAACCCAACCTTCCAAGACTAACAGTCATCAGTGGTTTGGTTGATGCTATGGACATCTTGAATATTTCCTGTTGATTCCTTCAGCTGACCCCTAAATATTTTCCAGCCTATCTGCTTTGTTTTTCTTACACCATTATCTTTACCTGGACATCTTGGCTGCTCCTTGTGCCTGTTTTCTCAAATCACACATACCTGTGTTGGTTATTTTCCATTTGCCTGCCCTTCAAGGTCCATCCAGTCAAAGCTACGGTTTTTCCACTAGTCATGTATGGATGTGAGAGCTGGACCATAAAGAAAGCTGAGTGCAAAAGAATTGATGCTTTCGAACTGTGGTGTTGGAGAAGACTCTTGAAAGTCCCTTGGACTGCAGGGAGATCAAACCAGTCAATCCTAAAAGAAACCAAACCTGACTATTCACTGGAAGGACTGATGCTGAAGCTCCAATACTTTGGCCACTCAATGCAAAGAACTGACTCATTGGAAAAGACCCTGATGTTGAAAAAACTGAAGGCAGGAGGAGAAAAGGATGACAGAGGACAAGATGGTTGGATGGCATCACCAACTAGAAGGACATGAGTATGAGCAAGCTCCGGAAGATACTGAATGACAGGGAAGCCTGGCGTGCTGCAGTCTATGGGGTGGCAGAGGGTCGGACAAGACTGAGTAACTCAACCACCACCACTACCCCCGTGTACACCCTGCCCTTCTCTGTGCCCTGAGAGCTAGCCCCTTTGCACTTCATCACCTGGCTCCCTAGCCGTCTCACATCTCCCAGGAGGCACCAGTAGGAGGAGAGAGCTGAGGGTCTATTTTTCTCAATTCTCTTGGACTTCGTTGTGGCAATTCTGGCTGGACCAGGTCCCTCCGTGTTGGCAGCCCCTTCCCCTGCTCCCAGCTCTCACTGGGCTCCAATCACCCCCCCATCCCCACCTTGTTCCTCTAGACCTGGCAGTGGAAATGACCTTTCACTGAAGCTGTCCCCAGGGTCTAAATATCACCCACTGACTCTGACTACATCTCTTAAATACTCCATTAAATCTCTTCCAACTCCAGCTGAAGGTACCTTCTGTTTCCTATCAGTATCCTGCCTGAAACACCATCTTTCCAGGCTCATTCTCAACCCCACCCCCTCCAAGAAACCTTCTTTTCCACTGCAATTAGGAATGATGGCTCATCTCTCATCACTCCCCAATGTCCTTACTTAATTCCAACACTCTTAAGAAGCTGCACGGTTTTCAAAGTATTTGACATAAATGAACTCATCTTTTCCTCACAACAACCCTGAAAGATAGACAAGGTATTATTATCATTAATAATCTCATTCGCATTTTGCAGAGAGCTGAATCTTCTAGAGAATAAGAGCCATGGCTGAGAACACAGAGCTATTAGGTTGTCTTAATGTAGGCGTCTTGTACCACAGGACACACTGGGAACCCAGAGGTACAGGCCAATGGGGAAGGGAAGGAAGACACATCTAGGGAGACAACGTTCAAGAAAATAAAACCCAGTGAATGTGTTTCCATTAAGTTTAAGGCACAGTCCTCAAGGAGTACATAACCTCTATTGGAAATATGCCCATGTACGCAAGCAGATAACACAAAACAGATTAGGGTCAAGTAGGAAGGGGCCTTAGACCAAGGACACTTTGTAATATCTTTCTGAAGGTCCTGCCTCACTTCCCACTCCCTGCGCCTCCATGCTTGAATCAAAGCCCCAGACACAGAGGTGTCCAGGGCAGATCCACTCACTGGCTCAGCCTCTACAATGGGCCAGGCCAGGACAGGTGTGTCCTGGACACACCACAGTGAGCAGGACAGACAGGGCCCTGCTCTCAGGGAACTTACACTCAGGAGGAAGAATGCATGCTCAGTCATCTGATTCTGTGCGACTCAGCGGACTATAACCTTCCAGGTTCCTCTGTCCATGGGATTCTTCAGGCCAGATCTTCCCGACCCAGTAATCACACCCATGTCTCCTGTGGCGCCTTCACTGGCAGGCAGACTTTTTATCATTGAGCCACCTGGGAAGCCCCAAGAGGAGTAATGGTGCTACTTAAAACAGTCCAAAATGACTGTAATAGTACAATGGGGGTGAGCGCGCTGGAGAAAAACAGAGAAGGGTCATGAGTGAGATTTCTGGGGAGAGCTGACTTTGTTCAGGGTTGTGCCAAGGGAACATTCCCTGAAAGTATGTCCTTCAATGTAGATTGCTGCTCCTGTTTAGTCGCTAAGTCATATCCCACTCTTGTGTGAACCAACAGACTGTAGCCCACCAGGCTCTTCTGTCCATGGAATTTCCCAGGCAAGAATACTGGAGTGGGTTGCCATTTCCTTCTCCAGAGGATCTTCCCCACCCAGAGATCAAACCCAAGTCTCCTACATTATAGGCAAATTCCTTACCACTGAACCACCAGGGAAGCCCTTAAACTGATATCTAAAAGACAAGCATGCGCTGACCAAAAAGGGTAGGGGCTCCAAGGGAAGACATTCCATTATGTGCAGAATGGCATGTCCCAAGGTCCTGAGGTTGGTGCACCTGAGGACTGTGTGATTCTGACAAAGGCCAGCAAAGCCACAGTATTTCGGTAAGGGCCACCAAGGTTAGAAAACCTTGTGGGGGCCACATGCCTCACAGATCACATTAAAGGTATTTGTCTATATTTCCAGTGCAACAGGAACTGAATGAAAGGAAAGTGATATGGGACATGTACATTGTTTAAAAATCATCCTGGGACTTTGCTGGCAGTCCAGGGGTGAAGACTCCATGCTCCCAAAACTGGTTCAATCCCTGCTCAGGGAACTAGGATCCTGCCTGCCATATGATGTGGCCAACACACACACACACACACACCACCATCCAGCTGCAGAGCAGAGAATAGACTGAAGAAGCACAAGAGAAAAATCCGGGGAGACCATCAGGAGGTGACAGCAGCAATGCAGGGAAAGAAGACAGCCGCTGGACCAGAGGAGCTATAGTGGAGATGGAGGACTGGGATGCGTTTTGAGGGTAGCATCCATCTGACTTGAGTTTGATGGAAGACAGAAGGTGAAGGAGTGGGAGGAAATGAGGGAGACAGGAGGCTTTTGCACAAGCCGCTAAACAGGTGGTGGGGCTTTGGTACTTGGATGGGGAGACTGGAACAAGGGGGGGCGGAAACCACGTCTTCAGTTTAAGCCTTGTTAATCTAAGGCATTTCGGAATGGTGCTGGTGATGGGTAATTAGATATATGTGCCTGGAGTGCAGAAAAGAGTTCTGAGCTAGAAATATAAATTCCAGTCATCAAGAATCGTCCAGGGACTTTCAGTGATATCCCCTAGGGAAAGAGTGTGTGAGAAGAAATGAGGGCCCAAAGGAAAAGAAGCAACCAGAAAGACAGAAAGGAGCAGGATGGTGTGATGGCCTTAAAGTCATACGGAAGGAGCATCCTACAAAGTGGGATATACTGGTCCACATCCACACACGGAAGGCAGCATGACTGGGCTGTAAATGCTCGCATGACCTCACATTTATATCTAGTACCCCAGGAGGAAAGTCTACACTAAAATCCCCATGTACATAAACACCTATTAGGTAAACCTGAAACCGCCCTCTCTACTCAAAGTTCCCCAAGACCACCATCTCTTCTCCCACCCACGACAGAGACCAAGACAATGAGCCCCAGGCGCTGTCTTCCAGACTCGGGGACTAGTGGGTGCTGCTCCCAGGGGCCCTGAGAGGTGCCAGAAATAGCTGCCTAGATATCAAGATCTGTGCCTGCTCCCGAACGGCTAAGAACACTGGGTGTTGATTAAATTTTCATACCTCCATGACAGATTTTTTTTCCCCCCTGTCTCTTTTTACCCACCTTGTGTTTCTTTTTCGGCGGTTATTCCTCTTTCTAAAATGTAAAGAAAGCACAATAAAAGGGGTTCTTTTCCTGCACGTGTTTTGCTTGTGGTTTGAGCACTGCCTGAGGCATCACTCTAGCTTCCGGGGCAAGCTGTCAGCATCTGGGAAACAGTGCAGGCTAACCACCGCCCGGCCCCCATCTGCCTTCTGCCTCGGTCCCCATTCCCTTCCTGACCTCTTCCGCAGCCTCTTCTCCATCCTCCTGTTCACATTATGCCTCTTTCTTCCTGTTTGTTCTAATTTCTCTGGTTCCCCCTCAACTGCCTCCTAAGTTAAATCCACAAACATGGATGCGTGCATGCACACACTCAAATGAGGTCCTTTTCCCTCCCCTTCTTCCCTCGCTCGCTTCACCTCTAGCCATCTCTCCTTATTTCCGTCCTCGGAGAAGGGCTGGACCAGAGAAGGCTCTCGCGGCTCTCTGAGAAGACAAATAATTGCCTGTGCCTTCCTTCACACTCAGAATGACAAAGGGGGCCATTCTCATCTCTTCCACACCAGGAGGGGTTCAGGATCACCGTCCTCCCCTTGTTCGACAAACTGGACTCAGAAAAAGGGAAAGGGTTCGCTCTGACTCTGTTAAGAAACTCTGTGCTAGGTGAAGGGAGGCGGGCTGGGGCAAGTCCCATCCCAGAGTGGCCCTGGGAGGTCTCCTCTCCTCCCTCCAGCCGGGAGGCGGGACCAGACCCAGCTGGAGGTTAAAGCAGAGCAAGCTCTGTAGTAAGCACAGTTCTGCCTCGTCCCGCAGGAATCGTGACAGGTGACCCAATTTCATCTCCAGCGACTTGGTAGCAGCCTCACCCGTGTCAGAAGCAAGTGGCATCAAGAGCCTAATTATCTGAGTGTGAGGCCGGGGCTGTGCAGAGAGAACCCACTGGTCTGATGTAGCTACTGCCTCCGGGGTCATGCTCACCAGTCCATTCCTTCCTTCCCCCTTCCCAGTCTCAGCACAAGGAAAGGGTAGCTGACCGACCTCAGCTCCTCTTCCCAACAATTCCACGGCTGCTCACTCAGCTAGAGGTGTTACTCAAGCCTGCCTGGAAGATGCGTAGGAAGTTCTTATGTTGTGTTGAAGGCAGTGGGGTTTTAGGGTCCTGACTACTCCCCCAAAAAGGAAGGCCGACCAAGGTGGGGCAGATGGGATATCGGTCTGAGACAGAGTCAAGGTGGAACCCTGCTCCTGCTCAGGGCTCAGAAGGACTTGAAGGCTGGACATCATAGGGTACCACTCATGGGAGTCACAAGGACCTTCCTTTCAAACCAGATGAGTCCAGCAAACACAAGAGGCACAGCTCTTCTTTTAAAATCAGTACTTCTAGGATAAAAATAGCTGGCTAGATCGGTCACCCACAGGGCAGGGCAAAGTTGAGGGCAGGGTGGTGGACAGCAATCCCCAAACTTCATATCCACCAAGTGTTCCTGGTCTTCTATCATTGCTCTCTGCGTGAACTGCCCTCGGCCCTGACCCTCCAGCCCTGGACACCTGATGATTGAGCCAGCACGCACCCATCACCAGGGATGGAAGACAGGTAGGCAGAGGCAAAAACAGGAAAGGATAAGAAACTAAATTTTCTAATCACTAATTCTTGCTGGGTAATCAAGAATTCCTGAGTACAGAGGATCAAAGGTGAAAAATACTTAATAGCATCTGACCAGTCTTCAAGGGTCCCTAACCCTCCAGAACTTTCATCAAAAGGACAGCCCTACTTTAACATTCTCTCTTATGAAAATTCAAAAACAAAAATGTGTCATAAGCAAAGTCTCCAGCTAGGCGCAGTGGTGAAATAAAAAAAAAAAAAAAATCTGTTCTCTCTTGGAAATAGTAATTACAGTGTTCACACATGCATGCCTCACAAAAACGTCAGTTTTCACACATAGCTACTCCCCACAACAATATCACAAATCAAAACATAACATGTAAGTGTGTTAAACAATCTCTCTATTCTCCTAATAGAACGGCCCACTAGCCACACTTATTTTGAGACAACTGTAATGTAATGGTTAAGGGCAGAGACTCTGGGAACAGATGGCCTTGATCTTCTCAACTGTAAAATGGGGGTAATTCCAGTCCTATCTGAAAGGCTTGTTGAGAATATCAAATGTATTTCTATCTGTAAAGTACACAGAACAGTGCCTGACAAACAATCTATACTATATAAATGTTGGCTGTGATGCCTCACACTGGCCTTTCACAACACTAAACACTCCTAAGGATATAAGCAAGAGGTCTCCCAGTACTTATGGCCAGTAGGTTTTCCTTCCCGCTTTTAAGGTTCACTGACCTTTATTTCGTTCACAGAATCAAACTCTGCTCCGTGGCGCTGGAGGCTTGCTGTGGCACCTGGATGAAGACGTCACGGGGACCCCCTCGGGAATTCTGATCTCTCTACCCACCCCACCCCCCACTGCCATCTCCCAGCCAGGGACCCCACAGTTATCTCCATGGATAAAAACAGAGCTTGCGAACCATCAAAAGAGGGACTTGCTTTTGTGAATATGCCCTCAATGAGCCCTCCTGTGGATTTATCTAACAAACATGGGATGGTGAGCTTGCTGATAATACCGAGGACACCTGGGCGAATGGCTCTCTCCCGCGGCAGCCAGGCGGCTTCTCCAGCCGGAGCGCTCCTTCCCGGCCACAGGCTAGGTGTCTCACGGCAGCCGACCCTCTCACAACAGCACTGCACCCGTCAGCAGCGGGTCTGGTGAAATGGCCAAGGGGGTTAACAGTAACTGTAACAGAGGCAGTGCACTGACCACACCCCCTTCCGTAATGGACTCCTGTCATTTATTCATTCAGCAACCTGAGCAGCAACTGTTCAAAGCAGTGAGTAACACAAAATTCCTGCCGCATGAGGCTTATTGTAATGGGGTAAGTTAGTCTTCAGACAAATAAATGGGAAAAATATATGCTGCGGTAAAAGATGAAGTTCTCTGGATAGAAAGAAAGCAGGAAGAGTAGGTAGAGGCTACCGGGAAGGGAAAAATTCAACCTTAAATGGGGTGGTCGTGAAAAGACTCACTGGGTAAAGACCCGAGGAAGGGAGAGGGTGAGTGCGCTCTGACCTCTGGGGAAGGACACCCCAGCAACACAGCACAATGGCCAGGCCCCGAGGCAGGAGTGTGCTCCATGTGTCTGCAGCAGGAAGACTGCTGTGGCTGGAGGAGATGAGGGAGGGGAGAAGGGGGAAGAGTGGAAGAGGAAAGGAGCAGATTGTACAGGGTCCTGTGGCTCCCTTGCAAGAGTTCTGGCTTCCACTCAGTGAGAGAGGAGGAGACCCTGGAGGGCTCCCTGCAGGAGAGACATGCTCTGATTTACCTGCGCCAGGGCAGTGATGTACTCAGGGAGACACTGCAGTAACTTCCATGAGATGTGGGGGCTTGGGCCAGTGTGTGGTCAGAATTGGAGATCAGAATCTGGATAAACAGGGACTGCAGAGCCAACAGGTATTATCGCTGAATTAAGTGTGGGGTGTGAAGAAAAAGCAACAGAAGAATGCTTCTGAGATTTAGCAGCTACTGTAACTAATAATCAATGATGTAACAGGTATGAATAACGATGTACAGGTGAATAATGCGATGAGTGTAAACAAACCGAGACCCCTGGGAAAGAGCAGATGCCTGAGGGCAGCAACGAAACTGTCAGAGAAGCCCTGTGTTGGAAAAGAGAGCATTTCAGCACCTGGCCCACGTCTAACACACAGTGAAGCAACACACAGTAGGCCCTCAATAAAAGTCCATTGGATGAAAAGGATTTCAGCTACAGAAATAAAAACCCAGCTTTACAAGCAACATCATCTTGATGGAAAACATACTTTTTACAGGAAAAGAGGAGAAGACAAAAGGAAAAAGAACCAAACCAGGACAGACTTGAAGAGCTTTCTCTACACTTGAAACTGTTATCTTTCCTACACCAGCTCATTGGCTGGTGGTGGTAACTCCTATCTGCCTTCCCTACAGTAAAGAAGTCCCTGCCATAATCAATAAACTGGCCCCAGAGCATGCTATTATCCTGGTAACTTCCTAGGAGAAGTAATAATATTAAATTTGGGCTCAATTCCAAAAGAAATAGCTCCAAGAGAAAACCCTGAAGTTCTTAGGGCCTCAGTAATAGGCCCACTGCTGGGCTAATACACATTGAGCCGCAGCTCCTCGGAGCTCAGTCCTTAATCCTCTTCTCTAGCTATTCCTTCTCCCTGTGGGGCACTGGCCAATCAATCCCATGACTCTAAAACCATTAATAAGTCGATGCTTCTCAAATATGTATCTCCTGTTCTGCCCCTCTCCTCTCTGCTCCGGGCTTATGTATCTAACCATTCACTCATCGTGACACCACTAACCTGGATACGAAAGGTGCATCAGACAGATATCTCCAATTTAACAAACCCCCAGTTGAACTCTTGACACTGGTCAATCAACCCACCCTTCTCTTAGCCTCCCTGTCTCAGCAAACTGTATCACTGTTAATTCACTAACACAGCTGAGGAGTCATCACTGGTCCCTGCCTTTCTCTCTCACCTTACATTCAACCCATCAGCAAGGCCTGCCAGCTCTACCTTCAAAATCCATCCCAATCTGATAACCACCAGCTTGACCATCCAAGACTTCACACCATTGTTCTAACACCTCCACCTCTGCCCACCATAGCTGGCTCTCTACACAGCAGCCAGAATAATCTTTCACCATATATCAAATTGTCTCACCCATTGGCTCGAAATACTTCAAAGACCCCTCCCATCAAGTGTGAAATAAAACCCAACGGGGCCCAGTGGGATCCAGTCCCAGTGACTCTCTGATCCCTTCTCCCTCCATGCCCTCCTGGCATGCTCCAGCCTTCCTGCTGTGCCTTGAACCCACCAAACAATCACTTTGCCAAGCAAGCCTCTATGAGGTTTCTCTGCAAAGCCCTTCTTGATGCCCTCAGACAGAATATGACCATTGTCTATACAACCCCCACAGCACTCAGCTGATAAAACTGGAAGGAATGATAACACTTCATCAGGGCAACCACTGAACACAGGTCTGTTTTCACTCCTCAAAAGCAGGCACACTATCTTCTACCATCCTGGCAATAAGGAGGCTGTCTAAAGCCTGTTGTGTAAATTAAGGTGAACTGAACAGCCCGATCACCTACCACCTCCTCTGCCAGTCTGCTCTAACTGATGGTGGCAGGGTACAGCAGAGACAGTGGGCTTCTCCAGTGATGTAACACTAGGTTCAAATCCAGGCTTTCTACCTGAATAGCTGGACAACTTTGGGCAGGTCACTTAATCTGTGTCTCAGCTGCCTCTTTTGTAAAACAAAGAATGATCAGTCAACTTCAAGGCTACTGTAAGAATTGGAGGCCTTGTAGGTAAACGGCCTAGCACACAGTAGGTATATGATAAACAGTAGCTAGTATATATTTTTTTAATGTTTATTCATTTATTTATATTTGGCTGCAGTGGATCTTAGTTGTGGCACATGAGCTCAATAATCGCAAGCTTAGTAGTTGAGGTGCATGGGCTTAGCTGCCCTGTGGCGTGGGGATCTTAGCTCCCTGACCAGGGATCAAACCCACGTCCCCTGCTTTTAGATGGCAGATTCTTAATGACTGGACCATCAGAGAAGTCCCGGTAGCTAGTCATCTTATCCACATGTTTGTTTTTCATCTCTCTTTTCAGCATTCCTGAGTGTCCAGTGGTGGTTTAAGTTGCTAAGTCATGTCCCATTCTTGCGACCCCACGGACTGTAGCCTGCCAGGCTCCTCTGTCGATGGGATTCTCCAGGCAAGAATACTAGAGTGGGTAGCCATTCCCTTCTCCAGGAGATCTTCCCAATCCAGGAATCGAACCTGGGTCTCCTGCATTGCAGGCAGATTCTTTACCAGCTGAGCTACAAGAGAAATTCACCAGAGGCTGACGGTTGAGTATCCAGAGATTCCAATAAAGTGTGTTTTGTCCTTCAAGAGTAAAAGTAAGGAATGAGGAAGATGTCAAGACATATGGATGGGAGGAGAGGTTTCCCTCCAGGTGGTGCAAGGGGATGTGGCACAGACTATGGCCACGGGAAGCAAGATGACTGACAACAGCAAGATAACCCCCTTCTCTCAAGCTGACCTCTGCTCATCACTGAGCTGACCATGACCACAAAAGCCACAGAGGATCAAGTCCCCACAGAGGTCGCAGCTCCCAAGTGCCGGGGTGGGTCTCATAAAAGAGATTGGTTGCTACAGCAGAAAAGGATATGCAAGCTCTTCCAAATTAGAACAGGAATTTAATTAAACCAGGAGAGGAATGAGAGATAGAGAGATGATTAAGGCCCCAGGATATCTCCTTCCTTAGAGGCAAGGGGAAGAGGAAGGGCAGGGCAGGAATTCAGCCCCACTCACCATCTGCCCCTTTCCTCCTTACCCCTCACCCACCTCCTCCACACCCCCTCCTTCTGACTCCTGGGCAGCCTTCTTCCTCCATCTCGGAACCCCTGGGCCCCCACCCCAAACCTAGCTCTGTGCAACGCTTTCAAGACATATGTGATGCTGACTCATTCTCCCAGCTTGTAACAAAGCTGAAAACTTTTAATTCCCCAGTTATTATCTTTTCTCGCTCTTTCTACTTCATCTCGTTGCATATTATGAATTATGTACAGTACTTCTGGTACTCAAGAAAGACCCTTTATCAAATCTCCGCAAGAGAATTCATGAGTGATTTTGATCGACCAAGAGTCTCTGGAAATGACAAAGAACTCCCCAGGCCTGCAGGGAGTTGGGAGCTTGACAGACGCACAGACAGGCACGTGCTGGCAGGAGGGACACCGCTCTGCGGAGATGAGACCCTCTGAGACCTCATTTAGATTCAGTGGCTATAATATGTTCTAAGGACATGTTCTCCCTTATTATTCTCCCTTCTGTGAGGCTGTTTAAGATCAGGGCACAGAGGAAAGGGATGTGATCAGGTCAGGTAGGCGAAGAGGTGGGGTGCTATCTTTCCAGGTGAGGTAAGATCACAGCAGACTTCGTGCAATGTGCAGGGCATGTCTTAGATTTTTTATCCATAAATGGTAACTCAAGATATGTCCCCAGGAGGCTGTTTCCCAAATGCCTGAGACACAGAAAGCGTTTCAAAGTCCTCTGACAAAAGGGCACCCCACAGACAAGACATGGCACACCCATGCCTCAGCCATCTGAAAGGCGGGGGAAAGCCACGTCTGCTTCCTCTTGGCCCTTTTCTCTGAATCTCCTCTGCCCAGCCTTCCATCGCTCTCCCTCCTCACCGCCCACTTCCCCACTTGCTAAAGACACCCAAGATCCAGCTTCAATAACCTACTTTGCAGTTTATTTAGCTCTAAATGGAAGTCGTAAGACAAATGCAATAAATAACTTGGGTACAAAAGAGAGGCGCGCCCTCCCTTCTCGATCAGCCACACACATCACACAGACCAGATACGGGAGATTACTCTCCGCGGTAACCTCTCCCAGGCTCCGTGGGCCGACAGTAACAGCTGCTTCTAGTAGCATGGAATGACAGGCAAGGTTCATGCTCCCAGGGAGACTGAGGCAGGAGAGCAGACCAAGACTGTTGGCCCACCGAGACCGCGGGGTCAGGAGTCCCAAGCCTGGAGCCCCGATGCCCAGTCTGGTGATTCAGTTAGCCCTGGGGGCCTCTCTGCTCTTCCCAACCCGCTGAGGTGGCATGCTCCCTGAGGGGTTGTGTCATGCCACCCCGAGGCCACCTGCTAAGGAAGGGGGACTTGTCACAGAAGAGGGGAGAGTGGGAGACAGGAAGGGGGAGGTGAAGAGAGGAGCAAGTCCCCGATTCGAAGCCCTGTGAGAAAGGGAGACTGTGACAGCCAGCTTGGCTGATGGTCCCAGTCCCACCTGGGTTTGGGGAACACGTGCTGCCCAGAACTTGAATGTGATCACGACCGGCGGCGAAGGAGGCGTGATCACCTGGATGCGCGAGCGCCCACTGCCCTTTGAGTCCTGCCTTTCCTTCCAAGCCCGGAAGGGCGGTCTGTCTGATTCAAGGGCACAGCTGTGGGGAGCAGCACGTCCCCCGCCCCCCTTAGGCAGGTGGCGGCACACCTCAGCCATTCAGATCAAAGTGGGATCCCTCGGGAAAGGGCTCCCGCTCCCACACTCCCTCTCCTGCTTTCTCTAGAAACCTGCTCTTTTTATACAAATGACTCAGGGAACAGTGGCTGTGTTTTACATCGTCAAGGAAACAGTCAGAAAAGGTCACGGCATCATGATGCTTTGCGCACAAAAGAGAAAGATTCTAACAATATTTTGAATATATATTCTGCTTTACTCCCAAGGGATCCCATTGACCATATCTGTCAAAACACATTTAAAAATGATATGTGAAAAATCTGCATTGTGAAGCTCAATAATAGAAATCCTCTAAACATCACTGTTCATAACCTTAAAGTATTTTAGCAATACCTTAAATTTACAAAGCATATCTTGGTGCACAAAGCCCTTTCACACATGCATTCTGATTTAATTCTTACCACCATAAAGTGAACTGAGGGTTCCAATTTAACAGAAGAGGAAACGGCATCTCACTGAGGTCATGTGACTTGCCTAAGATCATGATGTGGGGGAGGGGGAGAGTTGACAGAAAATAAAGCCAGACTTGAACCCAGATCTGAGTACAATCCAGTGTTGAACACTACCTATTCCTTATGGCATTTGCTGTGTTGGTCTAACTGGGTTTCTAAAACATTCATTCTTTGATGACAAGTCACATAAGCAACTGCTAATTCCTATTAAGATTAATGTAAAAAGCTCATTGTCACCAGAACGGAAAAAAAAAAAAACTCACATGCCAAGCTGCAAATAGCAATATTGTACATTCACAAGTAAATTATTTATATCAATGTAATTATATTAATAGATTAATTATTATATAGATAAAATCTATATTGCCATAGTTTTTTGTCAGCTTTTACAGATCAGAGAATTTTCACAAAGCAAATAGGAAAGAATATGGGCTTGCTATAGGGTTGTTAACTTTTTCTTCTGTCAAGAAAAGACATTAACTTTGAAAATTCACTTTTAAGTTGAACAAGTTTAGTTTCCAAAAAACTATATTGCTATTATTTTCTCATTATGCCAGACTGGTAAAAAATTTGATCAAGGGCTCAGTCCCAGCCCACGTAGGAACACTGCTGGATATAAAAGTCAGGTCTGCCCTCACACGAAGCGTAGAAAGTCCTGAATTCAAACTGTGTTTGAATTCGAGAGCAGCTTTAACGTCAGCATTTTGCCAGTTATCCAGAGGTAATTCAAGTTATTAAGAACTGGAATGAACTTAAGATGTGTTCAGAAGCCACCTGAGCATCAAATATATTTATGTTTCTCAACATGGACATAATATAAAAACTGTACTTTGAAACAAAAAGCAAAGGTCACGAGAGCTCCCAATACACAGAGCTAATGAAAGCTAAGGAACAAGAAACACGGTGGGAAAATTTGCCTTACATGCCCCTGGCAGCAACCAGATACTCTCTTTGAATGAGAAAAAAAAAAAAAAAAAAAAAGCTCACTTAGCAAAATCAAGTTTATATGTATACAAGTCTTACAAGCAAAAAGGCATTTTAAAAAACACTCATAAAGCAAAGAATAAGGGTCTTTTTCAAAGCACTTTCCTATGTTTCATCTCATGTAATTGCTACAAGACTCAAGGTTAGGGACAGCTGGTGATAGGTATTAGTCCCATATTACTAATAAAAAGACTAACACACATTTATTTATTCATCTAGTTGACATTACAAAGAGACATGAGTGTTCTGACTGCAATCATGGGGCTCATGGCAGGAAGGGGTCCAGTGGCTGTCCCCCTATCCTCAGTGTAAGGAACAAATAAGCTGATGTTCACAAAAGTAAAAAACAGACCTTGTAAAAAGTGGATTCAGCAGCAGAAAATGATCCCAGAAATGGTGCGTGCTTGCGTGTGTGTGTATGTGTGTATAGGGAGTCTTCAATTTGGGGGCTGTTACTGGTCACATTTCATCACAGAAAACAGGGCATACTTTCTGTTCGTTCTGTTCCCAAATCCTAACCATGTCTCAGATTGCCATCTCGTGGGTCTGGGTTTTTTAAAGAGCATTTCAGAGCCAGGTTCCAAGCCAGGAAGGCCAACTGTGTCACAGAAATAAACTACTAATTACACACCAACCCTGTGTAAACATTCCAGTAAATTAGTAGAGTCCCCCGGCTTTTCGCTCGTTGGTTTCTGTGTGTATCTCCACCTGTCACAGGAGAAGGGAACAGGGCGCTGAGCTGGAGCCCAGCAGTGACAGCCCACTGCCCAGCATTAGCGGCGTCCCTCCCGACAGCAGCTCCCTCATCTGAACACAGACCTCATGCCGCACATGCTGACAGCCGGGTGGTCTGGAAGCCCACGCGCCCTGGGTGAGTTCACAGAGCATCCTTGTGAAACGAGCCTGTCGATGGGTATTTACTGAATTTCACGTCTGGGGAACTGTGATTGTTGCCAGAAGACAGAATGGTCTTTCAAAAGGAAAAAGGGGCAGAGGCACCTAAAAGACAATTTCTGATGCGGGAATCTTCGAACGCACCAAATGAATGCTACTGACATTTAGGTCAGGGGTGAGGGCTTAGAAAAAAGACCTCTCGTCTCTTGAGTTTTCAGGGATAGTCAGAGAAGGCTCTGTGGGGGCGGTGGCCAACGTTTTGGAGGAAAAACTAATTTCAAAGATGTGAACGTATTATTTGCAAAGAGGCACATGACAGATATTAAGTGGCTAGACTAAAGTGGGAAGGGACCAGTCAGTGAGAAGCAGATCTGTAGAGCAAGGGGGCAGTGCAAGAAGACGCTCTGCTTGTCTTTCCCGTAAGAGTGGTTTGTCCAAAATGTTCTAAAGAATTACTTAATACCACTAGTGCTTCTTATGTGCTAGCCACATGCCAAGGGTTTTACCCAAGTTACCTCCTTTAATTCTTACTACGATTCTACTAGCAGGGTAACATAATTCCCCTCACATTACAGAAAAGGACAACAGAGATTAAGTTGCCCAGGTCCCACAGGTAGTAAAGGTGGGACCAGGATTCATAACCACTGTTACACCACCTCTATTAACAGACATTGCGTCAAACAAGATCTACATCAGAACATCAATGCAGAAAATACAGAGAGGATAAAAAATAAATACATTTCTGCAACTTAATATATATGTATTTATAATATAAAACATATATGTAATGCCGAATCACTCACTCAAAACATGAGGTGGTTTTGGGGAAGACGAGCCCTGAAGCTCGGGTGAGGATGCCTGCTGCAGTCTCGAATCAGCTTTGGTATCCAGTTTATTTCCATATTTTGTTTTAGTCTCACAGGACTGAGAAAATCCTGAATCATACAGAAAAGGAATAGTGTGCTCACTTATATCCCTTTCTGTGAGCAAACAAGCTCAGACTTGAATTTTTTAAAAAGGCTAACACAGAACTACAGGCCTTCTAATCAACAGCACATTTACATGAAGTTCAAACACACACAGAGATGGCAAACACGGCTTTCCTCCAGGGTCTCTACAAACAAGCCAGGTGTCCACAGGAAGTCTCCAAGAATGAAGACTTGGTCTCAAGCACATTGATCATGGTTTTTAAATTCATTTTTTGTGTGTGTGATTTTCTACTTCCTCAATTTGAAGATACCCCTTTCTTCACAGACAAGGGTTTAAAACTCAAAATATATGAATATGTAACATATAGAATGTAGTAGGGCTCCCCCTCCTTTAAAAGCTGTTTTTAAGCTTTTAGTAGATCTTCTAATCAAGAATATGTATCTTGGATTCAAGGAAGTATGACTGTTAAAAGATATATTTTAACTAAAAACAAAATGAAAGATAATCTATGGAATGGGGGAAAATATCTGCAATTGACAAGGGGTTAGTTTTAAAAACACACGGCTTATACAGCTCAATATAAAAAAAAATGTATTCAAAAAATGGACAGAAGATCTAAACAGATAGTTCTCCAAAGAAGACATACAGATGGTCAACAGGCACATGAGAAGATGTTCAACATCACTAATTACTGGAGAAATGCCAATCAAAACTACAATGATTTGACCACCTCAGAATGGCTATCATCAAAAAGTCTACATATAACATGCTGGAGAAGGTGTAGAGAAAAAGGAACCCTCCTACACTGTTGGTGGGAATGCAAATTGGTGCAGCCAATATGGAGAACAGTATGGAGGTTCCTTAAACAACTCAAAATAGAATTACCATATGATCTAGCAATCACACTTCCAGAAAAAACAAAAACTCTAATTCAAAAAAATATACGCACATCAATATTCACCGCAGCACTATGTACAATAGCCAAGACACGGAAGTAAACTATGTGTACTTCAACTGATGAATGCATAAAGAAGATGTGGTATAACACACACACACATACATATTGGAATACGACTCAGCCATAACAAAGAATGAAATAGTGCCATTTGCAGCAACATGGATGAACCTAGTTCAGTTCAGTCACTCAGTCTTGTCTGACTCTTTGAGACCCCATGCATTGCAGCACGCCAGGCTTCCCTGTCCATCACCAACTCCTGGAGCTTACTCAAACTCATGCTCATTGAGTCGGTGATGCCATCCAGTCATCTCATCCGCTGTCGTCCTCTTCTCCTCCTGTCCCCAATCCCTCCCAGCATCAGGGTCTTTTCCAATGAGTCAACTCTCGCATCAGGTGGCCAAAGTACTGGAGTTTCAGCTTCATCATCAGTACTCCCAATGAATATTCAGGACTGATTTCCTTTAAGATGGACTGGTTAGATCTCCTTACAGTCCAAGGGACTCTCAAGAGTCTTCTCCAACACCGCAGTCCAAAAGCATCAATTCTTCGGCACTCAGCTTTCTTTATAGTCCAACCCTCACATCCATACTTGACTACTGGAAAAACCATACCTTTGACTAGACGGACCTTTGCTGGCAAAGTAATGTCTCTGCTTTTTAACATGCTGTCTAGGTTGGTCATAACTTTTCTTCCAAGGAGCAAGCATCTTTTAATTTCATGGTTGCAAACTGCCAACATCTGCTGGATCATCAAAAAAGCAAGAGAGTTCCAGAAAAACATGTATTTCTGCTTTATTGACTACGCCAAAGCCTTTGACTGTGTGGATCACAATAAAATTCTTGTGACTGTGGAAAATTCTTCAAGAGATGAGAATACCAGACCACCTGACCTGCCTCTTGAGAAACCTGTATGCAAGTCAGGAAGCAACAGTTAAAACTGGACATGGAACAACAGACTGGTGACAAATTGGGAAATGAGTAGGTCAAGGGTGTATACTGTCACTCTGCTTATTTAACTTATATGCAGAGTACATCATGAGAAATGCTGGGCTGGAGGAAGCACAAGCTGGAATCAAGATTGCAGGGAGAAATATCAATAACCTCAGATATGCAGATGACACCACGCTTATGGCAGAAAGTGAAGAAGAACTAAAGAGCCTCTTGATGAAAGTGAAAGAGGAGAGTGAAAAAGTTAGCTTAAAGCTCAACATTCAGAAAACTAAGATCATGGCATCTGGTCCCATCACTTCATGGGAAATAGATGGGGAGACAGTGACAGACTTCTTTTTGGATGAATCTAGAGATTACCACATTAAGAGATTATCATAGTAAGTAAAGTCAGACTGAGAAAGAGTAATATCATATGATATCACCTATATGTGGAATATAAATAATTGATAAAAATGAACTTATATACAAAACAGACTCAGAGAAAACAGACTTACAGCTACCAAAGGGGAAAGCAGGGAAGGGATAAATTAGGAATCTGGAAATAAGAGACTCACACTACTATATGAAAAACAGACAAACAACAAGGACCTATGGGATAGCACAGGGAGCTATATCTAACCTCTAATTAAAAAGGATAGATACGTATAATTGAATCACTTTGCTGTAAACCTGAGATACTGTAAATCAACTACACTTCAATTGTTTAAAAAACATTTTTAAGATATTTTAAAAACAAAACGAGACAATTCTGTGAAGCTACCAGAGTTCACCTACAGATCTCAGCAGACAAGTGCCCGATTCTGGGCCAAGGGCAGAGGCCTAGGGATGGGAGAGGGAGGAGGGCAGCCAGCAAAGTGCCCTCGTACGCACGTGCGCTCAGTTGCTAAGTGATGTCTGGCTCTTTGTGACCCCGTGGACTGTAGCCCAGCGGGGCTCCTCTGTTCATGGGATCTTCCAGGCAAGAATAGTGGAGTGGGTTGCCATTTCCTTCTCCAGGGGATCTTCCCAACAAGGTGACAGAACCTGAGTCTTCTGCTTGGCAGGGGGATTCTTTACCACTGAGCCACCAGGGAAACTCTAACGTGTCCTCAGGAGAATGGAAATGCCAATGGTCCTTGTTCTCTTTCCTGAGAGCCCACCGTGTGTATCAGCTAGTTTGTACTAGACAGATATTGATTAAAGTAGGACCTCATGGAAATGCACGCAGTGGGAGAGACAGGCTGAAGGCTTCTCTTCAGTAGGCCCCCACTATGCCGACCACCTCACACCCTCCCTAGGCCGAGTCATTACTGTCACAGGGAACTATCATTCTCAAACTTCACTGCAGCCTCAGAAGCACAAGGGCGCATGTGAAAAATACATATTCCTTCCTCCTGCCTCTGCAGCTGCTGAGTCGTTAGATCCAGGCAGAGCCCAGGAATCTGTAATTATATTAATTGCCCCTCAGCCGATTCCAAGATGGACCACACTCTGAGGGGCACTGAAAGTCCTCAATAAATACTTTTCTAGAGAATGATAAATTGAGGGAAAAATGAAGAGAGATCATTTTGGCTTGCCTAGTGCCAGCGGCTGCCACGGTGCCATCCCTGTCTAGCTGGGATTCCATTAAGGATTTGGCCTCCGGGGGATCCAGTGGAAAGTGCCTGAAACAGCCACTGAGTCACCACAACACCACCCCAGTTAATTTCTGCCCCTTAGTCCTCAGGCACGGGGTTGCCTCAGAACAGAGAGATCATAGCCTAAGGCTGCATGATACACCAGGCACCTGAGGTCTCTGGCCAGGGATCAGAAATTAAACTGTGTATTACAGTGGGCTAAAAGAAAGGCCAAGAGCCCTGAGCCAGCCTAATGGGTCCGCATAGACAAAAGATCTGGAGACTGGCCTGGTGTGTGGTGTGAAATCCAGGCACTCGATCAGGAGGCAAACTTAGCATATTTGGAATCAACCCCAAACAGAAGGACATCTCTGGCTTGACAAATTATTAAGAAATCAAAATGGATATGAAAGAGTGGGAATAATTTCAGGATGGAAGCAGCTATGGATGGAAATATGTGCGAGAAAGAAAGAAAATCACAGGTTTTTTTTTTTTTTTTCTTCCCCCACAGAGGGAGCCAGGGACTGGAAATAGTGGACCCTGGACTCTGGCCCAGCGGGCAGGATGCAGGCGGGAGGCATTGCAGGGTTTAGAGAGAGGACAAGTGATTCACATGAGAGCAGGCTGCCAAAGGCAGCAGCAGAAGCTACAAACATAAATGTGTTTTTTTAAAAAGAGACACTCCGAGGAGGAAAACAAGATGACGGAGTACAATGCAAGTGAGGAAGGTGGGCGGGCCTGGTAGGTTTCAGTCCCCAAAAGTTCCCCAAGTCCACGCTCTGAATTGGGCCGAAGCGGGGCCAGGCGCCCAGGAGTGAAGTCTGGGAGGGCCCACGAGGTGATCCACACCTTCTGGTCACAGCTTACTCTGCACGTGTGTGTGCACACACACCCTTCCCTCCCTCACTCACTCTCCCTCTATTGGGGGCAGTTCAAGCACCAAATTAGAAATCAGAACATTTGGCTTTAAAACTCACTTCCTACTTCCTCCATGCAATGAGACAGGCTTCTCAACTCATTCCACACACTGAATTTAGCCAGCAGATTCCAGAGTAACATTTGAAAAAGGGCCTGTAATACATTTACTCCCTTTTCATTGTCTCTCCCCCACCTCTTTCCTTTCTTTGTTGTTCAGTCACTCGGTCGTGTCGGATTCGTTGAGACCCCATGGACTGCAGCACGCTCACGTCCTCCACTATCTCCTGGAGCTTGCAAAAACTCATGTCCACCAAGTGGGTGATGTCAGCCGACCACCTCATCCTCTGTCACCCCCTTCTCTTTCCTTCCTACCCAGGTCAAATTTCACTGTTCTGCTAAGGTCAGTCTCCTAATGCTCATTTCATTAGGCTCACCTGGCAAAACTACTCTGGTAAAAGTCAGCTCTGTACCTACTTCCTGCCTGAACCTCAGGGGCCAAATGTGACCAGAGGAAAACCGAGCACATCCTTGGTCTCACCTTCACACCAGCAACACGAACCCCAAGTGGGTCCCGAATGTAGTCCAGCAGTTACAGCCCCACTCCACTCATTTCTCCATTCTCTGGAAAACTATTTCCACCTTCCCTCAAACTTCCAGCATTTCCCTTCTCCCACCCTCTGCTAAATGACCTGGCTTCCAATTTCACTGAGAAAATAGAAACAATAGAAGAACTTCCACGAGCTCCCGCCACCCTACCCACATCCCAGCCTCTGCAACCTCCCTCTGAGGACTACTGATGAACCATGAAGTTGGGTGCCAAGCCCAATCCTCCACATGGGCTCTGCCGGGCCAGGAGCCCACCCCCTCTCACCTGCTTTAGAAGACTGCTCCACCAACTGTCCTCTCTCTCCACCAGCAATGATTTTCGTCTTGAAAGATTCATTCTCATCAGAAAGCAAATGGTATTTCACCTACATTTCCCGTTTTCTCTGCTCCTCTTTTAGCAAGACTTACCACAAGGAGTATGGCCATATCTCCAACCTTCTCTTAAACCTTCCCCAATCAGGCTTTTGCCCCTCCCACTGCCCTCTCCTGACCTCTGATGATAAATTCTTAGCACTTACTTAACCCATCCCTAGGCATCATTGGACTCAGCTGATCACTGCTACTTCCTCCTTTCTGAAGCAATCTCTTCCCTCGGCCTCCAGGACACCATCCCTCCCCGACCCCCTTCACTGCTCCCTCTCAGCCTTCTTACTGATAACTCCTTAACTCACCCACATCTCAACACTGGAACTCAGCTATCAAACCTCTTCCCTATGGTTAGATATTCCCTTCCTTGATGGTTTATCCGGCTTTAAATACCATCTATTCACTGAAAACTCCCAACTTGTATCTCCAATCTAGGCTTCTACCCTGAATTCATTTATCCAACTCTCTCCTTACAACACCATTTAAGCATCTCAAATTCCTCATTCATGTCCCAACTCAATTCTTCATCTTCTTCCCAATCTACTTCACCCCTCAGCCCTCATGGGACAGGGAAAGTCTAATTTCCAGGATATACTTATCAATCCCTTTTTGTATTAGATAAGTCATACGTGAACAGACACTGATGTCAGATTCCAGGTGGCATCTGTATTGGGTCCCGGACTCCTGCAAGGACATGGGAACAGGGTCATGCAGACAAGGATGCAGAGAGAAAAACAGCCTATACCAGAGCATGACTTACTGGTTACAGAAATCCACAAATTTTACCTACTGGATACCTTATCCTAGGTTAATTGGTACACCTTATCACTCTGACACCAGAAGATGGTGGTAGGCTTCTGGCCCCTATTTGTCAAATGAGTTTTGAGTATGTTCTGTTCCCAGGGCATGTGGAGGAGGTGGTGATGAAAACTAAAGCAGAGATGAGTAGACACATTCCCCAGTCACATGGAAGTCAGCACCAAACACATTCTCTGTAGATACCATAAAATCAGAGAAGCTTCAGGAAGCTGAAGATGGCAGTTTTCCACCAACACTCGGATATGGTTTTATTCTTTCAACGTGCTTAGGCAGAACACACATAAGATAAATGCCAACGGGGTAAAAAGTGAATAGCTGTTAACTATTCAGCAACTATTAACTATATGCAGGTGGGAGAAGGCAACTTAAAAGCAAGTCACAGGACCAAAGGACTTCTGAGAATGAGGGACTCTCCTCTTCTCGCCAAAAGCCAGGAAAGAGTATTTTCTTTCCAGGAAAAGAATTTGTGATAGCTATACGGTGATGTAAGGAGAGAGCTGGATAAACGAATTCAGAGTAGAAGTTTAAGCTGGAGACATAAATTTGGAATTGTCAGGGTATAGATCGTATTTAAAGTCCTAAGACTGGATAAACCATCAAAAAATCTCTCTCGTGGCAGCACAGAGCGCTGAAGCAGTCATAACAGATAAAGCTGGCGTGTACCTGCAAAGTCAGAGAAACAGCATGCCTCCAATAACTATGCATATCTGCATGAGTTACAGACACCGAGTGAGAAGAAAAACAGCTCAGTGAAAAACAGATGAAATACAGATCAAAATACTGGACTTGGGACTTCCCTGATGGTCCAGTGGCTAAGACTCTGCTCCCTCAACACAGGGGGCATTGGATTCAATCCCTGATCAGGGAACTAGATTCCACATGCTACAACTAAAGATCCCACATGCCCCAACTAAGACCTGGTACAGCCAAATGAATAAATATTTCAAAAAATTGGGACTTGAAGAGCACAGGTTGGAGTAATTGCAGACACAGACTGGGAACCCCTGCAATCTGTATATTAGTCCTGATAACCACAAACAGCAGAGACCACAAAACCAGAGTCACAACAGAGAAACCCAATTCAGACCAGAATCAGCAGAAAGCCAGATCTGAGAGCCGCATCTCATTCAGGTGAAGAAGCTTAGAAGTTAATCCTGGAACCACAGTCATATTTGCAGAGTGAACTGCACTGAGCCAAGAGAGAAGACGGCACTGTCCTGGAGGACAAACACCCATCCAGAATCAGTTCAGATCAGTTGCTCAGTGGTGTCCGACTCTTTGTGGCCCCATAGACTGCAGCATGCCAGGCCTCCCTGTCCATCACCAGCTCCCGGAGCTTGCTCAAATTCATGTCCATCGCGTCGGTGATGCCATTCAACCATCTCATCTCCTGTCGCCCCCTTCCCCTCCTGCCCTCAATCTTTCCCAGCATCAACGCTTTTGTAATGAGTCAGTTCTTTGCATCAGGTGGCCGAAGTATTGGAGCTTCAGCTTCAACCTCAGTCCTTCCAATGAATATCCAGGACTGATTTCCTTTAGGATTGACTGGTTTGATCTCCTTGCAGTCCAAGGGATTCTCAAGAGTCATCTCCAGATTAGGAGACATGAAACAAATTAAACCAGTAAGAAGAGGGAAGAGTCTGCAAGTGGCAGAGACCTTTGCAGAGATAGTCAAAACAGGGAGAAGCAGCCAGCAGAACCATAGACTGCTTTGCATCTTTCTACCACAAGAGGGAGGGACGCCAAGAATACAGTTGGAGGGTGACCAAACCAAGTTGAAATTCTGGGAAAAACTAAATGGAGCTCAGCACGCAGGACTCCAGGTTGCCCTGACAATAGGAACTCTTCCCCACCCTTACAATCAAGCAGGATAATGAGAAAGGCTACATGCAAATGAAGCTAACCAAAATCTACTGAGGAGCCATACAAGGTCACAGGAAGCATTTAGGAAGGGTTTGTACAGCAGAAAAGGGATGCTATCACCAGGGAAGCATTTACAGTATATAGAAAAAGGTTAAACTGAGTCCACATGTTTGAGAGAGCTTCTGTATACAGTGTCAACCTGAAGGCACTCCTAATGGTTCAAGCGTAACTGGTGCCAATAAATCTTACATATTTGTTGTGACCATTAAATACAGGAGACATTGGAATGGGAAAAAGGGGCTCCCTTTTCTTTGTGGCCTTTGTGAGGAAATACGGCAGCTGGGTGAATTGGGCCTTTCCGGAATGAGTGGTAGAAAGGGAAATCAACCAGTTATATCTGCAACCTCTGAACAGTGGTGATAATAAAAGGCACCATGGCTGATTTTCCTCTATGGTGAAACATACATACATACATGCATGTATTCAGAGCAGGGATTTCCCAGGTGGCACTAGTGGTAAAGAACCCTCCTGCCAATGCGGGAGACATAAGAGAGCTGGCTTTGATCCCTGGGTTGGGAAGATCCCTTGGAGGAGGGCATGGCAACCCACTCCAGTATTCTTGCCTGGAGAATCCCATGGACCGAGGAGCCTGATGGACTACAGTCCATGTGGTCGCAAAGGGGTGGAAATGACTGAAGGGGCTTAGCATTCGCACAAGGCGACTTAGTCATTCACAGTTAATCCAGTAGTGTGTAACCAGTTCTAATACATATATAAAACTTTTTCATTTACAAAATCTTAAGTTAAAATTAAGAGAAAAAAAAAATACTCAGGTATTGTTGGCATGGGCTATAAGAATCTGCCATTTTCCAGCCAAGATCCTAGGTACCTCTGATCTCATACTCTTAATGGGCATAAACAGGAGAGGAGTGGTAGGTGAATTAGTCTCCACTATTTAAATACTCTTTTCCCCATATCCTAGATTCTTTTTTAAATTTATTCTTTAATTGTGGGAAAATTGTATTATAATGTTGTGTTAGTATCTGCTGTACAACAAAACAATTCAGCCATAATTATATATCTCCTCTTTCTTGAGCCTCCCTCCCCTCCCCCTGACCCACACGTCGAGGTCATCACAGAGCACCAGGCTGGGATTCCATGTTATATGACCTCTCACCAGCTATCTGTTTTACTCACGGTATGATATATATGTCAAAGCTACCTTCTCCATTCATCTCATTCTCTCCTTCCCCTATTGTGTCCACAAGTTCTGAATCCCCTTTCTGGTCCAAGCTGAATAGTTGAATTTGGGTAAATTAACAGTGTTAAAAAAACAAGACAACAGGTCCAAAAGAGAGTCACTTACACTAAGCCCCATGTCACCAAACCAAAACTTTACTACAATGTCAGTCTCTCCCACAAATGGGCTCTTAAACCAGGCAATCAGGAATCACCTGGTCAGTGCGAATGAGGTCATCTGCCTGATAAAACCCTGCCATCCCCTAAAGCAGCAGTTCCCAACATTTTTGGTACCAGAGACCAGTTTCGTGGAAGACAATTTTTCCCCAGGCTGGGGGTGGCGGTGGGCTGGTTTGGGGATGATTGAAGTACACTACATTTGTTGTGCACTTTATTTCTCTCATTATTACATAAGTTCCACCTGAGATCATCAGGCATTAGATCCTAGAGGTTGGGGACCCCTGCCTTAAAGGAAAGCGACCTTTCTACAACCAATCCACTTTTTACTATCTTCCTGGTCCAGTGCCCTTCGTGCCTATAAAACCCTTTCATTTTGTATAGCTCCTCAGCGCTCCTTTCTAGATGTGAGATGGGATGCTGCCTCACTCATGAATGGCTGAACAATGTCAATAACACATTTAAAATCCACTCTGTTGAATTTTTTTTTTAACAAAAGCCTGTGTGATGTGATTCCCCCACACATTGTAAGCCCTACCCCCACCAGTATGAATACACCCGGCTCTGAAACTTCCTCCAGCAGAAGACAACCCTAACTCTAGGATGTGTGTCCAGTTCCTATAAGAGAGCTCCACGTGGGCCATGCATCACACCCCAGTTCCCTGCTCAAGGGAAGCTGGACTTGGCTGACTTCCTCTCTTCCTAGGGAGCCAGACTTTGTCCTTGCTCTACTGGCTGAAAATGGGATGACTTTTCCATCCAGCTTCTCCTGAATCAAGGGGTAGATACTAGCCTCACTATGACCATTATCTCTGCCTGTGGGCTCTTGGCTCCATGCCCTCCCCCAGATCCAAAGCTTTGGAAAGTAATGTCATTTCAAAGTGGGCATGAGTTCATTCTGCCTAATGAGCAGCCAGCCACTTTTTGGAAGCCAGTCCTACAGCTCAATGAGTTCTCTCAAGCCTGGATCCAGACACAGGGGTAGCAGGAGTCCTTCAGTAAGCTGAAGTTCAATGACTGATGGCCTGGAAGTCAGAGGTACTGTGTGTCTGAGGTCCTGGGAGCCCACGCAATGAAAGGTTTCAGAGGATCTGCCGTCTGACGTCTTCTCCCTGCTTCCTTGGTAGAGCACACCTAGACAGGACAGCAAGTTCACTGTCTCTGCGTGACCTCCATACCTATGTTAGACAGACAACCAGAGAGAGGCTGGAATCTGAAGAGAGCACCAGGAGCACAGAGGTCATGGCACTTTTTCTCCCTGTTTCCCCATGTGACTAGCACATTGTTTGTTTGACACATCACAGATGCTCACAAATATATGTTGAAAGAATGAATGAATGAATGAACAAAGGAACTAAACCAAGTACTGCTTATCTCAGTACCTTCTGAGTCTTGGCCCTGGAGGACCAACAGATCTCGACTCTATCTTCAAATGCAACACTTCTCCTTTCGGGCTTTCGGTGCATTTAACGCATCACTTAGGTGAGTTTACACATATAATTGAAGGCCATCCTGCCCAAAGCCCAACAGATGACACCAGCCACTGTGGGGCCCAGTGCTGTCATTTCCAGAGGCGCCTGGTTAATCTGAGTGACATGGCCTCAAGACAACCTTCACATCTCAAACGAGGAGTGACTGGCCTCATCAACCTTGTCTCCCTTCCCTCCTCCCTGCCACCCCCACATCTGGTAAGAATCCCAGAGTGTTCTCAAGGTTTTTCTAGGTCACACATAACCCCTGGGCTTGCCAGGCATATGTTGGTCCTTGGGACTTCTTCACATCTCTCCAGATCTTCGACGGGAAAAGCCTGTGGCTCTTTTCTGCAAAGCCCCACCTGCCTTGCTCATGCGGCGTGGGGATGGGTCCAAGTTAATGATGCACATTTACTAGGCACCTACTTGTATGGGCCTTATACGGACCCTGGCTCTTTCTCCATGACAATCTGGTTGAGTCTCTCCTGAGACAGCATTTCTTTTCCTTCCAGCATAGATAATGTCCCGAAGTCATTCTAAAGGGGGCTTTTTGTAAATCACCCTATGTCCCATCCATTACGTTTATATGGATAGGAGAATCAGGTTAGAAGGAATATGAGGGTGCCTTAGGGTAAAGAAGGCGAGGGGAGGGCAAGTGAGATGATGATTGCTCCAAACGGATGTGCCCTAGGGTGGGATGGCTGGGAGGCATAGGAGAATACAAACCTTTATGAACACCTGTTTACAAAGACAATTTGCCCAAATTACTTTGCCTCTCAAGGCTCCCCTAAGCATCAAACCACACAACTCCCTACTCTTTCATTTTAGAACTTAGACTCTGTACTGCTGCTGCTAAGTCACTTCAGTCGTGACACTGGAGTGGGTTGCCATTTCCTTCTCCAATGCGTGAAAGTGAAGTCTCTCAGTCGTGTCCTCCGACTCTTAGTGACCCCAGACTGCAGCCCACCAGGCTCCTCCATCCATGGAATTTTCCAGGCAAGAGTACTGGAGTGGTGGGCCACTGCCTTCTCCGAGACTCTGCACTATACCTTTCATAACTTATTAAGATCAGACTCTGGGAGGTAGAAGACACTTCAGTAGTCACCCTAACTTCTGTCCTCATGCAGGGATCCCCAAACATCCCAGACAGGCAGCTAGACAGCCTTGTCTTACGCATCAACTTACAACCTTCCCAATGTGGCTCATCATAGGAATCACCAGAAGCACGTGTAAAACATATAGGTCAGCTCACCAACACCACATGAAATCAAATCTCCAAAGGGCCTGTGAATCAGAATTTTTAATAAGCATTCCTAGTGAATCTTACAACTAAGCATGCTTCTTACATGCATGTAATGCAATGGTTCTTGAGAGTGACTACATATTAGAATCAGCTAGGAAGCTTTAAAAAAAAATCAATGACAGGTCTTTACCCCTAGCTATTCCTACTTAATTAGTCTGGAGTAGAGCCCAGGCGGTGTACATTTTTAAAGCTCCCTCCCAGCTGATTCCAATGCGCAGCCAGGATTGAGAACTACTGGAATATCTTTCCAGACCAATGGTAAGTTCTTTAAAGACAGCAACCAAGAAATCTATAACTCTTGGTACCCCTCACTCAATCCTACCACCACGTCAAACCAGTAGCAAAACATACTCTATAATGGCTGAGCTGATCTGATTTAACTAGCATTGTTCACCCACCAAATATGGCATGTAATTTCCTAACTCTATTAAGAAGCTGTGTGCTTAGCAAGAGGGCAAAAACAGAGGCATAGAAACTTCTAAGCCTACCATAGTTGAGTCCACACACACACATGCACACCCCATACACATTTCCAATCTTTCCTTTCCCCCGGCTAACCAACCCCAACCAAGCCAGGAGCCTAATTCCATGATCCTTCCCTTCTGCTCCGGCCCCTCACCAGCTTTACTCACATTATACAGCACGGTGGTCCACCCTTCCATGGTGATGCACTGGAAGACAGTCAGCACAGCAAAAAGGATGTTATCAAATTGGGTGATCCCATCATTGGGGCCGATCCAGTCCCGGCATTCATAACCAGCTGGGCAGCCCTGCACACCACATGGGTGAGGGGGGTCAAATCCTTCTAGAATACCTGCAGACACATTTGGAGGGGGATAAACCACGTGATGTTTCTCATGAGCTGCAAATAACCCCAGGAGACCACAAGCATGAATTTCTATTTACCACAAGAAGGTTTATCCTCCTTGTCTCTAGCTCCTACCCCTTTCTGGCATTGCTAAACGTCAGAGCTCACAAACTGTAATGTGTTCACCCCAGTGTTTCCCAACCTGCTCTGAAAATGAAGCCTCCTCCACACATCCCCCCACCCCCACTTTCTGCAGGTCACATCTTCTACCATCTCCTGAGCCCACGGGAATTTACAGGACTGGGTATCACCCAGAAGGGTCTGAGTTGAAGGCAAAATCTTAAGTGATTTTCTAACTTCAGACTCCAGGATAGCCCCCCTGTTTTTTCTGGGTTCCTTGGGAACAATTATAAACCACAGTCCCTTTCGTGGGTCTTAACTCCTTGTTTTTCTGGTCAAAATTCCTCATTTGGAATAAGACAAAAATTAAAACAAATCCAACATGGATGACGTCCTTTAAAGATTCTTTTCAGAAAAACATCATACCTAATTGGGCTCATTCAACCTCTCCCCTGCCATCTTTCCTCCTAAAGCAGTCTACACAACTTGAACAAACAAGATACAGAGACAAGAATGTGAAATCTTGTGTACCTCGCTAATTTAACCACTGCCAAGTCATGCTCAGAACTCCCTCAGTTCTTCCACACTATGAATGGTTGACAGCAGAGTGGGAGAATGTCATGAGCTTGAGCATGGGGGGAAAACGTCCCTGAGATCTGAAGGACCCCAGGTCTGACTTCAGACTCCTGAGGCCTTTCTGGCTGTGGGCCAAAGAGTCCCCTGTACAAAGAGTAATTTTTCAGGCAGATGGTTTTTGACATGCCTTCTGATAGCCTTCTACAGAGGGATGGGGCAGCTGAGACCTTCTATTTGAAACAGACTATAAACCTAAGAGGTTATTTGCTTTGCAGTATCAGTGTGCAATGGGGATCTTTAGACTGGTTGTACCTCATAAAGTTGATGACTAGGAAGCCTCTGCTTCTAATTCTAGGGTTGGGATAGGACATACTTTGTTTTCTAATTAGCCTCCAAATATCCTGAAATTACCCCCATGACCAAAGGAGAGAGGAAGGGAAGAAGGAGAAGCCAGCAAATAGTGACCCTACCTGAATTGTTCATGAAGCATGCTCGGTGCAACTTTCCACTGTAGAACTCCAAGCCGATGATAGCAAACATCAGAATAGCAAAGAAGAGCAGAAGGCCGATCTGCAGAAGAGGCACCATAGCCTTCATGATGGACTTCAGCACAATCTGTAGGCCTGGGAGGAAAGAAAGAGAATGGTGAACGGAGCCCTCACTTAGCACCCCGACAGGGCAGGCTGTGTACCCTCTCCTAGGAGAAAGGGCCAAGTCTTGGAGGGAAAAGGACCACTGGCTCTGAGATGAGAAAATGATTCACAAAGGGATAACCAAGACATGTCAAGCCAAAGACTGCCATCATCCCTCCCCGGAGGAATCAACCCCTAGCTCCTCTTCACTTATTCCCTGATCACTTACATGCCTATTACCCTCCCCTTATTCATTTCACCCACACTGTCTTCTGGATTCTTCTTACAGATGAAACCTACTAGAATATGTTTCCTTCCCAAAGGGAATTAGGCCTTGTCTTACTAGGTTGTAAGTCTGGAAGAACAAGGACAAAGTTCATCTTTCCCGACTCTCATCTCAGACCCAGCTCTCCCATTCATTGTCGTGGAAGCACAATTAGTACAACCACTATTCATAAAATACCACATCCTTGGACCCAAAACTTGCACTTCTAGGATTCTAGTCTAAGAAAATAATCAGGGATCTGAATAATATTTAAGTCAAAAGACGTTTGTAACCACACTATTTCTATTTAGGGGAAAAAAAAAACGAAAGGAAAAAAAGCTGAAAATAACCTAAATGAATAGTAATGTAGAAAGAACTACCCAAGTCATGTATGGTATAAGAAAGAATATAAGACAGATTTAAAAGTCATACTTTTGAAGAATTATTAGTGTCAGGAAAATCAAATGTGCATGATGGGATCCAAAATCAAAAATACATTATGATCCCACATACATTAAAACGCACAGGAAAAAATGAATGAAAAAATATGCTAAAATGTTAACAAAATTGATTTCTGAGTGACAGGATAATGGGTACTCTTCATTTTCAATTTTGTATTGTTTCCTTTCCACATTTTCTGTAAAGATCTTTATTATCTTTTAAATGTGAAAAAATTTACTAAATTTTAAAATGGAAGATAATGCCAGATGGCTGCAGGTCCTCTCTTTATTACTGCAGGGGCTTCCTCTCTGGGGAAATTACTTCTTGCTTATCCCCGGATCTGGTTGAGGACACAACAGAAAAGCTCCTAGCAGAGGAAGAAGAGGAAAGACGGATGCTCACTAGGTATCCCTGACACGAGCTTCAGGGGCCTCAGGACACGCACGGCCCGGAGGGTCCTCAGGTCCACATGGGTGTTGAAGTGGGTTCCCGCAGTAGCCAGGATGCTGCAGATGGAGACAAAGAGGGTCAAGGTTACCACAGTCTGGTTTTCTCCCCTAGCTCCATGGGGAGTGGAGGAAAGCTGGGTTAGAGCAGGATCAGCCTGGAAAGCGCACAGAGCTGATGCCAGCTGCGTGTGGGCGCACCTGAGCTTGGGTGAATCACCAGTGATTCCAAGCGAGATTAAATTTAGTCACATCAGGGTTTCACTCTGCAAAGGAGGAAAACTGATCATCACATTGGAATCTTAGTTTCAAGTCATTAGTAAAACACGAGGTCCCCAGCATCTGTCTCATTCTTGCCCCAAAACCATGTTCCCAACCCTCCTCTAAGTCCTGCCAATTACCTTCCCCTCTTTCCAGACTGTAATGCTGGGAAAGATTGAAGGCAAAAGGATAAAGGGGCGGCACAGGATGGGACGGTTAGGTAGCATCACTGACTCAATGAACACGAATTTGAGCAAACTCTGGGAGATAGCAGAGGACAGAGAAGCCTGGCATGCTGCAGTCCACGGGGCTGCAAAGAGTTGGACACGACTTAGAGACTGAATAATAACAACTTTCCAATCTATCAAAGCCCTCACATTTTTTATTTAAAATTTTCTTAGAACTCCCTGTTTTCTATCTCCTTTAGGAAATTTCTCTGGATTAACTGCAGTAAAGGAGTAACTCATTCTTCTTTACCTTGACACTTAGAATTTTCACCAAACAAAATCAATCATACTGATGCTTATACTTCGGGAATAGCATCACTGTTCCCCACAGAGTATTTTTATAATTGCCCCCAAATCACTGCCTGAGCTGGATTTGGTTTCTTTGTTTTCACTTTTCTACTTCCACAGCTATATGCAGAAACAGACACACACAAAACAAAAATCCATAACAATCCTATTAGATTGTGTACACCAAGTACCTTGTCTTGAGGAGACAATTTATTTCATATAATCCCATGACATTGCAGGTACTTTGGAGAGACGAAGACACTTAAGTATTTATGACAGACACGGCAGAAGACTAAGAATCAGAAGAACTGGGTTTCAGTCCTGACTCATGCACTTGAGAACTGGGTGCCTTGAGGCCAGTCAACCTCTATGAGCCTCACTACCCTCATCCACAAACTGGGGGAGTACCATGGCCTACTTACAAAAATAAAATGACATGGCATTGAATATTATGAGTGTTCTCTAAACTTTAATAGGCAAAGTAGACATTATATCTAACAAACTAGACATTATATCTAGCACAAATGTTAATAATCTTGCTTTTACAATTTTGTCTAATTTTAGTGTTCCTTGTATAGGATAGTTCTTTTTCTTCCTTACAACTTCCAGGACAATTTCAGCTATGTGGAACTGCTGAAGAATGAGTCATTCAGAAAACTGACTTTTCTATATAGCAAAAGGGTGGCAAGAATGGTTTATTTCATTTAATTATTTTCAGTGGAATCTCTCCAAAATATTTCAAGGACTGAAGAAGATACCTTGAAATTCCTTTAAAATGTGAACAAAAGGCTTATGTTGTATTATCTTGAGAATGCACATATGAGATTAACAGGCACAAATTACACAGATCCAGATTATAATCATGAGTAGTAACTTTGAAACAAGCAGTGCTAGCCAACAAGTGGGCTGCCTTATGTGGTAATGACTTTCTAACATTAAAAGTATTCAAGAACAGAGCAGAAGAACCCTCTTAATGAAGGAAAGAGGGTTCCAACATTGGGTTGAAGGCTATTTAAATAGCCGGTAGAGATTTCTTTTAAGATTCTATAACTATGTTGATCCAACCTCAGAATAAGAACTAGAAAGAAAGCTTAGTCTTGAAAGCATCTTAGGAGCTAGGCAAGCTTCACACGTTTTCTCTGTCTTTTCCAACCCAAACTTCCATCAGTTCATCTGAAAATAAGGAGCTTTTGATTCTATCTTCCAAGGCAAAAGAGAGACATTATGGAGGAGACTGATGTAATTTCTAATAAGTAGGGGAAAAAACTAGAGAGAGAACAAGGAGGAACATGGACAACAGAACTGAAAATCAGGACAGAAATTTTAAAAACAAAGGAAAGGAAGGAAAGAGAAGCTTCCGGAATAGGTATAGTTAGAGAGGATCAGAACCCCATGAAAATGGGGTCAATACTCCCCCGATCCTGCTCACAGGGAAAGCCCACTGCACTCTCAGTCTTTGGAGGGGCACACACGGAGGCTGCTTTCCCTCTGGTTTGCTGTCTTACAAACACAGTGAGTAATCTGCCCTGTTCAGAAACCAGGATTCTGTTTCCTAGGATACCCAGATACACACAAGATGCTCTTTCACATCATAAGAAAGGCCACTGAAAATGAAAGTCTCCTCCCCAACTCTGAGACGAACAAGAGACACGTTGGAACATGGAGGGAGGAAGTCAAGGATGCTGTTAAAAGGCAGGAAGGCACAGGTAAAGAGAGGAAGAAAAAATGGCAGAGGGAACGGAGAATGCGAGGATGGGGGCGGTGAGCAGTCGAAGGAAACGTGGAGGTGAAAGTTAGACAGGCAATGAGAAGAAACAAGAGCTGGTGGAGAAGCAACTGTCAGATCATCAGGGATGATGACGTGGGAAAGGGGAGAAAAGTAAAGCTAACGTCAAAGAGAGAAGCAGGGCCAGCCATGAGATGTGTCCAGGCGCCCTTTACCAAGTGCAGCCCTTGGCTGAACTAACCTCTCCCCAGGCCTCCAAAACTCTTCGTTCTTCAGGCAGGGTCGTGCACCCCGCCTGGCCCTTGAGATTTTCTTCTCTTTCATCCAGTGCCGGAGTGCTGTCAACTGAACCTCTGGCTGATACACATTTGCCGCTGGCTTTCTCCTAATATTCAAACCATTCTGAGGGCAGGGATCACAATCTGGCTCCCCCAACCATCTGTAAGAAGCAACAGCAGTGGGCTCCAAAGGATAACTAAGGAAAAGGGCCCTATTCTGAACTCCCATAAAATTCTGTCCCCACGACTGTCACTGCCCTTACCACATCCTAGAGGAAGCCTCTGTTTTCCCACCTGCCTCCCCTCTGAGATCCAGAATATCTCAGCTGGAGACACTGTCTTCCTCATTTCAACATGCCCAACACCCAGCCCAGGGTCTAGCAAGGAAAAGGTGCTCAATAAATGCTCAAGAAATTGAACTGCACCGAGGAAATCAATAACTGTGTTAAAACTGAGATCAAGTGAACAGAAATACCACAGAAACCCTAGAAGTTATCAATGAAGAGATCAGAGCCAGTTTGCTACCCAAGCCCATGCCTGTTTGAGCATAGAGGAGCGCACTGGAAATCTGTCCTCAAGCATTTTAGAGTCTAATGACAACCTTCCGAGGTACTGCTAAGACGCCTGCTCTCAAACAGACCCTTCAGGACAGGATCAGCCCAGCCCTCAGTGGGGGAGTCAGAGATGGAGGGGGCAAGGGAGGAAGACTCAAAATGCAAAGACCTGTCTCCTAGCAAAACCCAAGTTCTGAAGGTTACTCAGCTCAACTCTGAGCTTCGTCCAGAGGAGGCCTATGCGAGAGGCTCCAGGAGAGTGAACCATAGGAAAAATGCCCTGGCCCTCAGTCTAGTGGAAGGAGACACACAGAAATGTAATGACTATAATTCATCACAAAGAGTGTCGTAACACAGGTGTTTACAAAATGCCACAAGAACGGGAAACACTGCGGTGACCGATACAGAGCTTACCATCTGAGAGCACTTTCCAATATGTTATCTCATTAAATCCTCCAAAATATCCTGATGTTACTATCCACTCCATTTCACAGGGGAGGCAACTGAGGCTCAGAAGAAAATGAAATTGCTAATAAAAGGCAAGACCAGGCATTAAAGTCAGTTCTCTTGTGAGATCAACGCCAATCCTTTTCCCTCTCTGCCATTACACCGGCAGCATCTTCTGGGTCCCTGGCAGCGCCACTGTTCCATAGTCCAGTGCTTTGCTAAAAATACCAAGGTCACAGAGTTTGGTCTCCAAACAAGCCAGATAATTTGGCTTCCTTCATTCCAAGGCCACACACTGCTAACTCCCACAGACTTGACTGCATTACTCCCAGGACCAGCAGGGCATGAGGCTCCTTGAGCCCCAGGTGGTGACCGCCGCAGCATCTAAACAAACACACAGGACGGGACAGGTGCTCCACAAGGTCAGAGCGAGGCCCCTGAGGAGGAGTCCAGTTCCAAGTTAATAAAAGCTAAGCTCTCCGCCATCCTAAGAGGCATAGGTGTGCACTCTTCAGGAGCAGAGGCTCTGTTCTTCACTTTTTTTGTCACCATGAGCATAGAACCTGGTGGAGAGCTCTGGACACAGAGGAGGTCTTAATTGCTACTTGATCTCCAAGGCCGAGGACGGTCAGTGAGCAGACAAACCCCTGACCAGCATCAGCACAGACACTGTGCCCTACACGCTATGGATGTGCCAAAACTGTTTCCTGATGAATGTCAGGGCTCAGCCCTACCTCGAACATTTTCACTTGTCGGCATCCGCAGGTAAAAGAGTGGAGGCTGACATGAGCCTGAGGGTGTGATCTGACCTTCACCCAGTGGCACGGCACAGCAGATGATGGAATGATGCTCTGGACAATTACAACCAAAGGCCCCTTCCCAAGTTGTCACCTGAAGATTTTTGCAACCCTGCCTTCCTTGTGACCATAGGGTTCTGTCTCAGTCTCCTGGTCAGTCCAAGTCTAGCAGTCTCTGCACATGCATATTTCACTGTATCCCCCTGGTGGCTCAGATGGTAAAGACTGCCTGCAATGCGGGAGACATGGGTTTTGTCCCTGGGTAGAGAAAACCCCCTAGAGAAGGGAATGGCAACCCACTCCAGTATTCTTGCCTGGAGAATCCCATGAACAGAGGAGCCTGGAGGGCTATAGTCCATAGGGTTGCAAAGAGTCAGACGACTGAGTGACTGATGCCTTCATTCTCCCATGGCCAAAAGCACCCCAAGTGAAGTGAAAGTTGCTCAGTTGTGTCCAACTCTTTGTGACCCCATGGACTATACAGTCCATGGAATTCTCTAGGCCAGAATATTGAAGTTGGTAGCCTTTCCCTTCTCCAGGGGATCTTCCCAACCCAGGGATCGAACCCAAGTCTCCCACATTGCAGGCAGATTCTTAACCAGCTGAGCCACAAGGGAAGCCCAAGAACACTGGAAAGCATAGCCTATCCCTTCTCCAGCAGATCTTCCTGACCCAGGAATCGAACCAGGGTCTCCTGCATTGCAGGCGGATTAAAGTGCCCCAAAGCACTGTGCAAATATTACACTAAAAATGACTCGCTGCTTCTCTGAAATTCAAATTTAGGTAGGCATCTCATGTACCTCTCTACTTCAGTAGTGGTGGCGTGAAATGATCAACTGAGGAGCCTCCTTCTCCAGCGTTGCCTCATCCCTAAACAAACATTCAAGCTCTCTTCTAAGAAGAGACATAAGTAAGAGTGTTAGCACCAGGCAGAAAATTCCCTCCAGCACTCCAGAAATCACTGGTTTTGGCTCTGACCATATAGGTCCCAAGAGAGAACCTCATTAGCATTTGAAAGTCAAGTTGTTCATATGTAGGCAAAAAGACTGATGAATAGTAGCAAAAAGGATTAGGTACTTATCCCGCCCATATTAAGGGGAGACCAGGAGGAGGCAGGAAGGCACAGATTTCAAGTTGGATTCCAACCCAGAGTTGAGTCAGGATATCATTTCCTTGGGAAGTCAATAGAAATGAGTTGCTTTGTTCACTTAAAAGTGTTCCCTAGGCAGTTGGCTCCTTTATCTCTTTTTACTATTTTACCTCCAATGAGGCATCAAAGTCCACCCTATCCTTCCTCTCCTACATCTCTTGGATCTACCTTTTACTCTCCAGCCTCCCTCTTGCCTAGACTGACCTTCTCATGCCATCTCTCCCCTGCCGCTTTAGCGCCCAGATGAAATCCTGCCCATCCTTGAAAAAGGTCCACCATCAAAAGAGGCTTGAAGTAGGATTCTGAGAAAGTAGTTGAGTACATGCTCTCCAGTCGGACGGGCTGGTTTTAAATACCAGTTCTCTCACTCACACCAGCTGTCTGGCCTTATGCAACTGTCTCTCTGAGCTTTGGTTTTCTTATCTGTAAAATGGGGCCAGTGCCTCTCTAGGAAGGTTGACATTTAAAAGAGGCTACTTGTAGTTCTTCACACAATGGTGATTTACCACGTAGGGTTCCTGGTTGTAAGCAACAGAAACAAACGTTAGCTTTCTTAAGCAAACAAATCCCAAACAAGTATACTGAGAAGATATCAGGACCTCACAGAATTGAAGGCATATTGGAAGACCAAGATGGGAAAACAGAAAAGCAGAAATCTTTGTGTAGTTGTGAATAATGCTTCCCAAAGACAACCAGGTCTTAATACCTGAAAGCTGTGAATGTTAATATTACCTGATATGACAAAAAGGTTTTGCAGATGTGATTAAAGGATTCGGAGATGGGGAGATTATTCTGAATTATTTAAGTAGACCCTAAAAGCAGTCATGAGTGCCCTTAAAAGGAGGAAGGCACAGGAAGACTTGGCTAGAAAGAAGGCAATACGCTGAGTGAAGCCAGATGTTATGCTGCTGGCTCTGAAGATGGAAAAAGGGCCTACCAGTCAAAGAGCACAGGAAGTGCAGTTCTAGAAGTTCAGAAAGACAAAGAAATGGATTTTCTCCTAAAGTTTATGATGGGAGCACAGTCCTGCTAATACCATGATTTTGGCCCAGATGATGGGGCCAATCTATGATTTTGGATTTCTGACCTCTGGAATAAGAAAATTAATGTTTTTTAAGTCACTAAGTATGTAGTAATTTGTTACAGCAGCAATAGGAAACTAATGCACTGGGCAAAGGTCAGAGAGTCCAGGACATCTGATTCCTAGGCCACTGTGGATGTTTCTAGCAATATATTAATATTTGCCAGTGAAAACTAATGTCATAAAGTTGCTAGCTTAAAAGCCATGTGGAAAAAACCAAGTGATTGAGCTTAAGTCACATATCCCCTTACACTTTATCTGGCTGTGCAGGGACAGTCCTCCACCACTTTCAGGGTGAGAAAGAGCCCTAGAAAGAGCACATACAATAAAATATTCTCCCAAAAGGGAGATGAGGGACCATGGGGGAAGCTGGATATAGAATAACTAAAAAAGATTATAATGTCTATTACAGTCTGCTCATAGAATATATTTAATAGGTGGTATGGAGGAAGAAGAGAAGAAATCTATCTGTTTTCTTATCTATAAAATGAGGTGGTCAGATAGAGAGCCCTCTTGGACCCCTTCTTGCTCTGAAACTCTATGAGTTTCAGCCACCCACAAGGTCAAAGCCACCCACAAGGTGATATACCCTACAGTTCACACCAATCTCCCCTTTCTCTGACCATCCAGAAACCTGCACATTTAAAATTTAATTGTATATCACATTCTTGCATCTTAGAACAAAAGTCTGACCATGAATGATAATGAGCTGGATCCTTAAAATTCAGCTCAAAGCCTTGATGGCAGGAACTGCCTTTCATGTTGCCATCTACTACCGCCCTTACCCTAACAATACACAAGAGTGGTACCCACGAAACACCCTTGACTCAGGTATAAAGTGAAAGTCACTCAGTTGTGGCCAACTCTTTGCGACCCCATGAATTCTACAGTCCATGGAATTCTCTAGGCCAGAATACTAGAGTAGGTTGCCATTTCCTTCTCCAGGGGATCTTCCCAACCCAGGGATCAAACCCATTCCAGGCGGATTCTTTACCAGCTGAGCTACCAGGGAAGCCCTGACTCGGGGATAAATGATTCAGGCATGAATTTTTCTTTTTTTTTTTTTTTTAATCAGGGATAAATGAGTACAAATACATTTCCATTAGGACAGATTGGCTGGACTTGCCCATGGAGCTATGAATGAGTCCACAGGCACTTGTACGTGTAACTGGACATCCATTTAGCCACATGTGCACATAATGATGATTTATGAAAATCTACTGAATTATATCTGATGTTTGGCTCTCCATTACTTTTAAATAAATTACTGAAAGCTGTGATTTGATCTGGGAATCAATTTCTAAACATTTTATTTTTTCAAAAACAAAAAGTCAATGTACATTAAATTACTCACATAGAGACAAGTCTCCACTCTCCAAAATTCAACTTGACCAAAATATATTTTAGGGAGAAGAGTGAGGTTGGGAAAGAGAAAACCGGTGTCAGGCTCAGCCCAGTTTCCAGACACTGCAAGCTGCCTCCTCTTCCTCCCCAGCCCTTATGCTGAGATCCCTTGATCCCATGTAGGCTTAGCTCCACCCCAGAGCCCAGAACCCATCTACAATCTACTGACAAGTATTGAGTGTATACTGGCATTACAGTGGAGGACAGGCTAAAGATAGTGGTTATCTTTGTGAAATTTAATGAAAGAGATAGGCACTAAATAAATCACAATTATGGGAAGGAAAGGAAAAAAGATTTTTCTGCGGAAATGGCATGTGAGCTCAGAGGTGAAGTATGAGTAGGTCAGAGGAAGCAACAGTGGAAGAACACCCAGATACAGGAAAAGGCATGTGCAGAAGGCCTGGGGGAAAAGGAGATTGTTATACTTGAAAAGCTCAAACAAGAGCTGTTATGGCTGGAACCTAGTGGTCTGGGAAAGAATGGAGACAGTGGAGAGGCTGCACAAACGGGAAAAAATATCAAATAAAGAAGACTTTACATGGGCTTCCTAGTGGCTCAGCGGTAAAGAGTCCACCTACAATGCAGGAGATATGGGTTCAATCCCCGGATTGGGAAGATCCCCTGGAAAATGAAATAGTAACCCACTCTAGTATTCTTGCCTGGGAAATCCCATGGACAGAGGAGCCTGGTGGGGTCCCTGGGGTCACAAAGAGTCAGACACAACTTAGTAACTAAACCACCACCAAACAAGACTTTCTAGGCCATTAAATGTTTGGACCAAGCCTGTCAAGGTTCAAAAGTTCCAAGTTTACATTTGGTGATGGGACATCACGTTACCCACACTGCTACTCTGAGCTCCAAAGAATCTGATTTAACCACTGGTTCCTCACCTTCTCCCCAGCCCCAGCGACTGCAATTGAGTATCTATCTTGGTCTCTCTACCTGCATTAATGCCACCTTCTAGCCCCAGAAGCTTTCCTGGTCGCTCAGACAGTAAAGAATCCACCTGAAATGCAGGAGACCCAGGTTCGATCCCTGGGTCAGGAAGAAACCCCAGAGGCCCTTCCCAGGCAGCAGCTACTCTGTGTCTCCCCAGATAAGAGATATATCCTCAGATATACTCTGTTCATGCCAACTGGAGAGGCCAGGCCCCTCTCCTGCCCTGGAGAGTGTACAGAGATTAGTCTAAGCAAATTATCCACTCTCCTGAGTAGCGACTGGTTCAGGAATGGGTGTGGGACGGAACTCAGGCCTTCAGTATAAGGGAAAATATGCTGTGGGGCTTCATCTGACCCAAGTTCTTACAACAGAAGTAAAAGCATAATAAACAGTAATGATTTTCAAATCTTTTTTGCCACAGCCTACAGTCAGAAATACATTTTACATCACAAGCCAGGAAGCATATACATTATATAATTGTATAATGCTTCATAAAATAATACTTATTCTTTCCATGTGTAATACACTCATATTTTCTCTTCAATTTTTCCTTTTTCCCTTTTGTTTAATGCTGGTTACAACCGACTATCTTGCTTTCATGAAACTCTAATGGAGTTTGGCCCATAGTTTGAAAAATCCAGATGTAGAGACCAGCCAATACACACGCTCCTTCTCTCTAAGGAGAGGACGAGGTGGATCAACATGAATTGCTGCTTTAATGGCCTCATTCTTGGTGTTTTCCCAGAACAATGAAACAGCCTGCCTTGAAAGACTGACTGCTTTCCAAGAACTGCAGACACAGCATTCTAGAAGAGACCTTGTTCCTTCCGATGGAACCTGAAGTAGCATGAACATCTTGCTATCCCCAGGAATGGCAGTCATAAAGAGATCACATACATATGCTAACCTCAAAATCATCTTGAGACAGTCATTTGTTTTGGGTTAGTTAGTTGGTTAGTTAGTTAGTTATTTGGTTGCTTATTCGGGTTGTTTTTGGCTTAAGTCAGAGCAGAGCATGGATTGTCTTCTAAGTCTGAAGATAATAAGTCATACCCAAAAGCCCTAACATTTCTTAGAAGAATGGGAAGAAGGGCAAGGTCAAGTAGCTCCTTACCAGTAGAGCAGGAGTTGTTCCCTATTTCCAGTAGGGAACAAGTAGTTCTGTATTTAATAAAGAGAAGACAACCCTTTCTGGATTTTTTTTTTTTTCAGTGGGTTTTGTCATACATTGATATGAATCAGCCATAGAGTTACACGTATTCCCCATCCCGATCCCCCCTCCCACCTCCCTCTCCACCCGATTCCTCTGGGTCTTCCCAGCCCACCAGGCCCGAGCACTTGACTCATGCATCCCACCTGGGCTGGTGATCTGTTTCACCATAGATAATATACATGCTGTTCTTTCGAAACATCCCACCCTCACCTTCTCCCACAGAGTTCAAAAGTCTGTTCTGTACTTCTGCGTCTCTTTTCCTGTTTTGCATATAGGGTTATCGTTACCATCTTTCTAAATTCCGTATATATGTGTTAGTATGCTGTAATGTTCTTTATCTTTCTGGCTTACTTCACTCTGTATAATGGGCTCCAGTTTCATCCATCTCATTAGAACTGATTCAAATGAATTCTTTTTAATGGCTGAGTAATATTCCATGGTGTATATGTACCACAGCTTCCTTATCCATTCATCTGCTGATGGGCATCTAGCTTGCTTCCATGTCCTGGCTATTATAAACAGTGCTGCGATGAACATTGGGGTGCACGTGTCTCTTTCAGATCTGGATTCCTCAGTGTGTATGCCCAGAAGTGGGATTGCTGGGTCATATGGCAGTTCTATTTCCAGTTTTTTAAGAAATCTCCACACTGTTTTCCATAGTGGCTGTACTAGTTTGCATTCCCACCAACAGTGTAAGAGGGTTCCCTTTTCTCCACACCCTCTCCAGCATTTATTACTTGTAGACTTTTGGATAGCAGCCATCCTGACTGGCGTGTAATGGTACCTCATTGTGGTTTTGATTTGCATTTCTCTGATAATGAGTGATGTGGAGCATCTTTTCATGTTTTTGTTAGCCATCTGTATGTCTTCTTTGGAGAAATGTCTGTTTAGTTCTTTGGCCCATTTTTTGATTCGGTCATTTATTTTTCTGGAATTGAGCTGCAGGAGTTGCTTGTATATTTTTGAGATTAATCCTTTGTCTGTTTCCTCATTTGCTATTATTTTCTCCCAATCTGAGGGCTGTCTTTTCACCTTACTTATAGTTTCCTTTGTAGTGCAGAAGCTTTTAAGTTTCATTAGGTCCCATTTGTTTATTTTTGCTTTGATTTCCAATATTCTGGGAGGTGGGTCATAGAAGATCTTGCTGTGATTTATGTCGGAGAGTGTTTTGCCTATGTTCTCCTCTAGGACTTTTATAGTTTCTGGTCTTACATTTAGATCTTTAATCCATTTTGAGTTTATTTTTGTGTATGGTGCTATACAGTGTTCTAGTTTCATTCTTTTACAAGTGGTTGACCAGTTTTCCCAGCACCACTTGTCAAAGAGGTTGTCTTTTTTCCATTGTATATCCTTGCCTCCTTTGTCAAAGATAAGGTGTCCATAGGTTCGTGGATTTATCTCTGGGCTTTCTATTCTGTTCCATTGATCTATATTTCTGTCTTTGTGCCAGTACCATACTGTCTTGATGACTGTGGCTTTGTAGTAGAGTCTGAAGTCAGGCAGGTTGATTCCTCCAGTTCCATTCTTCTTTCTCAAGATTACTTTTGGCTATTCGAGGTTTTTTGTATTTCCATACAAATTGTGAAATTACTTGTTCTAGTTCTGTGAAAAATACCGTTGGTAGCTTGATAGGGATTGCATTGAATCTATAGATTGCTTTGGGTAGAATAGCCATTTTGACAATATTGATTCTTCCAATCCATGAACACGGTATGTTTCTCCATCTGTTTGTGTCCTCTTTGATTTCTTTCATCAGTGTTTTATAGTTTTCTATGTATAGGTCTTTCGTTTCTTTAGGTAGATATACATAGGACTCCTAATTAAGTTTCATAAGAATCTTAGTAGATATGGAGGAGTCCAAAAATATGCCTTCTGATGAACAATAAAATCATAGCCTAAAAATCCTCTTTCCTTTCCCACCAAAGAAAGTTCAATGATCAAACCATGTCACACCAAGGAGACGATGGTGTATTGACATTTGAGATCAGATGTCTCAGGGAGTATGCTTTAGGATCAGGTCAGTTCAGTCACTCAATCATGTCTGACTCTTTGCAGTCCCATGGACTGCAGCACGCCAGGCCTCCCTATCCATCACCAGCTTCCAAAGATTGCTCAAACTCATGTCTATCAAATTGGTGATGCCATCCAGCCATCTCATCCTCTATCGTCCCCTTCTCCTCCCACCTTCAATCCTTCCCAGCATCAGGGTCTTTTCTAATGAGTCAGTTCTTCACATCAGGTGGCCAAATACTGGAGCTTCAGCTTCAGCAACACTCTTTCCAGTGAACATTCAGGACTTATTTCCTTTAGGATTGACAGGTTGAATCTCCCTGCGGTTCAAGGGGTCTCTCAAAAGTCTTCTCCAACACCACAATTCAAAAGCATCAATTCTTCAGCACTTAGCCTCATAACTACTGGAGAAAACACAGCTTTGACTATACAGACCTTTGTCAACAAAGTGATGTCTCTGCTTTTTAATAGGCTGTCTAGGTTTGTCATAGCTTTTCTTCCAAGAAGCAAGCGTCTTTTAATTTCATGGCCACAGTCACCATCTACAGTGACTCTGGAGCCCAAGAAAATAAAGTCTGTCACTGTTTCCATCTTTCCCCCATCTATTTGCCATGAAGTGATGGGACCAGATGCCATGATCTTAGCATTTTGAATCTTGAATTTTAAGTCGGCTTTTTCACTCTCCTCTTTCACTTTCATCAAAAGGGTCTTTAATTCCTCTTCACTTTCTGCCATAAGGGTAATGTCATCTGCATATCTGAGATTATTGATATTTCTCCTGTCAATCCTGATTTCAGCTTGAGCTCCATCCAGCCCAGTATTTCACATGATGTACTCTATATATAAGTTAAATAAGCAGGGTGACAATACACTGCCTTGATGTATTCCTTTCCCAATTTGGAACCAGTCCAATGTTCCATGTTCAGTTCTAACTGTTGCTTCTTGACCTGCATATAGATTTTTCAGGAGGCAGGTATGGTGGTCTGGTATTCCCATCTCTTTAAGAATTTTCCACAGTTTGCTGTGATCCACAGAGTCAAAAGCACTGGTCATAGCAAATACTCTATTGCAACAATGCATGAAATGACTCTCATGGACATCACCAGATGGTCAGTACCCAAATCAGATTGATTATATTCTTTGCAGCCAAAGATGGAGAAGCTCTATACAGTCAGCAAAAACAAGACTGGGAGTTGACTGTGGCTCAGATCATGAATTCCTAATTGAAAAATTCAGACTTAAATTGAAGAAAATAGGGAAAACCACTAGACCATTAAGGTATAACCTAAACCAAATCCTGTACAATTATACAATGGAAGTGACAAATAGATTCAAGGGATTCGATCTGGCAGACAGAGTGCCTGAAGAACTATGGTCAGAGGTTCGTGACATTGTACAGGAGGCGGTGATCAAAGCTATCCCCAAGAAAAAGAAATTCAAAGAGGCAAAATGGTTGTCTGAGGAGGCCTTAAAAATAGTGAAAAAAGAAGAGAAGTGAAAGGCAAAGGAGAAAAAGATATAGCCATCTAAATGCAGTATCCCAAAGAAGAACAAGGAGAGACAAGAAAGCCTTTCTAAGTGATCAATGCAAAGAAATAGAGGAAAACAATGGACTAGGAAAGACTAGAGATCTCTTCAAGAAAATTAGAGATAACAAGGGAACATTTCATGCAAAGATGGGCACAATAAAGGACAGAAACAGTATGGACTAACAGAAGCAGAAGATATTAAGAAGAGGTGGCAAGAATACACAGAAGAACTGTACAAAAAAGATCTTAATGACCCAGACTACACTGTAGGATGCTGAGCCACATTCCTGGCCTCTACCCACTAGATACTTGTAGCATCCCCTACTCTATCCCCTCTTCTCAAGTTACGACAACTACAAAAGTCTCCAAACATCAGCAAATGTCTACTGAGGGCACCCCTACCTCGGTAGGGTAGTTGAGAACCAGTACCATAAGAGAAACTCTCAGCTAAGCAATAGCCTGGCCAAAGACAATACATGTGCTTCACAACTAATCTCCATCCACTCTGGGAGAAGTACACACAGCCCCTACCAGGAAGAAATGAAGAGTCTTCCAGGATGACCTTTAGCCACTGTCATGATTTTGAGGGACCTCCAACAGTGATGAAAATTTCCTTCTGCTTTCTTCTTAAAACATCTTCAGTGCTTAGTTGCTCAGTCATGTTTGACTCTTTGAAACCCCATGGACTGCAGCCCACCAGGCTCCTTTGTCCATGGGGATTCTCTAGCAAGAATACTGGAGTGGGTTTCCATGCCCTCCTCCAGGAGATCTTCCCAACCAGGGATCAAACCCATGTCTCCCACATTGTAGGCAGATTCTTTACTGTCTGAACCACCAGGGAAGCCCAAAAACATCTCTGAGGGGATGCATAAAACTTACCCCCTCTGGTGTCTCCAAAGGAAGCCTTAATCCAAAAGAAAAATTTCCCCAAATGATGCAAGATGAAGAACACAGAAATGTACAAAGGAGGATTTTATCTCCTTAACCTTGTTACAGTAGTGAAAACAAAGGTCAAGTTTTTACCAACGATCCCAAGTTTCTTTCTTTTTTGTAAGAAAGTCCCTGATTTTCACTCAGACACAGCAAGGAGACATGCCAAGCGACAGGCAGTAACTATATGACTGTCATTTAGGACTAGGTGATGACGAAGATGATAAAAGAAAACTGCCTCAGTTTTGTTTCATAGCTTACATAGTCCTGCTCCATAGCAATACCATTATGTCCTATTTTATAAGTGTGAGAATTAAGGCTCACAGAGAGAAACTGGTTAGCCCAAGGTCACTTAGGTAGTATTGTGAATGGTCAAATTGAGACTCAAACCCAGAAATTTAGATTCCAAATTTGAAGAGCTTTCAGTAGCTACAAAAGATAAGGGCTAATCGCTAGAGATAGATCCCAAAGGCACAAATGTCTTCTCTTGGATGACCACAGAGCTGCCTCTCTGCAGAGCCTTATGGTGTCCTGTGATTGCACCATCACATGAATGTTACCAAAACTGTGCTTCAGAGAGCTGGCAAAGGAGGAGAATTGCTGGAGAGGGAAATCCCACATTATAAGAACTCACTAACATAAATACACGTTCTTTGAGTTGTTTGGCTAGTAGTGGTGAGGGATTTCTGTGGATCTACCACCCACACACTTTCTCTCACCAGGTCTCCCGCAGGACCAGGAATAAGCGTCTGTGAGATGGTTAGCCAGAGAGAGAGCCCAGCTGAGGAACAGAACCGAGCTCATTATCCACGCAGGGGCCAAGCCTCTAATGTTGGCCTCAGCAGAAGAATGCACTAGCAAACTCCAATGCTGGGTTACAGACGCTGGCTGTGGCCATACAGAGTGGCCGCCTGTGGTCTTAATGGCTTTCCTTCAACACCACCACTCTATACCTATCATTCTTTTCAGAAACAACAATGTTCTTCTGTGACACTGCTGGTCAGCTGACAGGGACAGGGCAGCTACTGAGATGTTTAGACTCAGGGCCAGAGTTTGGTTGAACTCTTCTGAAGTAGCTATGAAATAAAACGTAAGACATAGAATAAAAGGCTGTCCTCATCCATGTTTGCTCTCAGAGAACAAAGCTGGCTCCAGTGAGAGAGAAGAAAGTTGATCCCACTGACGTAAGAGGAAGGAGGGAATTCTATTGGAGATGGCACCCTGTTTTTGCAGTTCCCGAGCCCCAACTCTCCCTAATGGTTCTGCAACATGGTGGTCCTGTGAGATATTTTTTTTTTTTTTTTTTGAAAAGTCTCTCCTTGCCTAAAGCAGTCCAAGTTTGGTTTCTGTCACTCACAATGACCCACCCACCTATTCTGTCCAGATTCATACCATCTGGATAAGAAACCAAAATGAAGAACTTGATATAACTGGCATGGTCAGACAAGAGCCAAGTCATCTACATGAGAAACAAGGAAAATCTCAGAAACATATCCCTGACATGAGGTCAATGTATCAATTACAGGATGCACAGTCCTTTTCTTGAATGTCACCTTAGCAGGTGGCTTAATCCCTAAGATACTGAAACTCTGCTCTCTCTCCAGCTTTGAAAAGACTGAAAAATTATGCACATTCATGATCCTGGAAAGACTCAGAAGCCTCTTCTCAAGACATCAAATGCTAATGAGTACAAGTTAACCCCGGGTAGAGGGCTAGCGGAAGAATCCTTCGAAGTAGGAGGAAAAGAAAAGCCTAAGAAATAAAACTCTACTTTTTCAAAGAGTGTTGGTGTAAGGAGCTTTTTTTTTTTTTTTGGATGTCTGGGAAGTATCTGGCTGAAAGAATCTGAATTCATAGAATATTCTCAAATCAGTGACTCTTTCAGACAAAGCATGGATCCATAAATTCTAGGAAAAAATATATATATTTGTCCATTGTTCCACTTTTCTAGTTCTGCCTACAAAGTGTAAAAGACGACTTTGCATGACAGGCATAGGCTTTCTGTCTTCTAGGATGACAAGTATTAAAAAAAATACCTAGATAATTTCCTGTACTTGCATGGAAGACAAACCTACAATTATAGTGCATGATGAAGAGGCAGCCATAAAGTTATTCTAAAATATCAACTGTCTGTAGAGCACCAAGTGAACTAAGCTATTTGTCAGAGGAAACAAAATGCTTTTTACTTTTTAGAGTCATTAAACCAAAATTCATTCCAGTACTTCTGAGTCATATCACATCCCATACCACCTATTTGGAATACAATAAAATACAAGCAATTTTAATAATTAAAAAGAATTGTGCTTATATACAGGAACTCTTTTAATTGTTACCCAAATCTATTTGATAGGGTATGTAAGCACAAACAACGTGAGTGGTTTTAATTGCACTTTCATTGTGAATAAATAAAATGCTGAGTTGTTAAGAGGAATCAAGAGCTTGCTCTCCTAGCTGAAGAACTAAGTGGCATGGGCATTTTCTCAGAAAGGAATTTAAAAGAGCACCCTTTTCTATTTATAAGGAACAGTGGAGTGTGTTCATTAATAATGGAGTCTAGACGAAGGAACTGTTGCCCCTTGTATAAGTGCTGACATCCAGGGTCCAAATTTAACTCGATGGCAATGCTCTTTCTTTTCAGCTCTGAAGTTATTTTTACCTTGCCAGCTATGCAAATTAGCTCACGGCCTCCAAGCATGAAAGAAACCAGGCTGAGTTTGGTTAATATTTTATGAAAAATGAAAATACTGTAAATCACCATTCCTGGCACTGAGGTTCACATACTCTGTCACTGACCTTATGAAGACAGAGCCATGAAAAATTTCTGTGCTACTCTAGCAACAAAAATGGCAATGGTAGAGACAATTCACAGAAGAAGAAACAGAATGTTTAATGATTATATGAAAAAGTTCCAAGGCATTATAGTCAAATTCAAATTAAAACAACATGATAGCCTGTTCCACCTATCAAACTGCCACCACTAGAAAGACAGTAAGTTGGTTCAACCTCTTTGAAGAGCTCTTGAACGATGCATACGGAAGGACATTGAAGATGTTCTCTCTTTGATCCAGTGGTTTTAGGAAATTATTTCAAGTACACGCTCCAAACTGAGGTGAGGGCAACATTTTACATAAATTGTTCATTGAAGCACTTTCTATGATAATAAAATATTTAAAAATCAGCCACAATTAAATACAAAGAAAACAAATAACCTAATTAAAAAATGGTCAAAAGAAGTGAACAGACACTTCACCAAATGGAGATGTGGATGGAAAATAAGCACAAGAAAAGATGTACCATTATTAATCACTAGGGAAGTGCCAATTAAAACCACAATAGTTATTACTACATGCCTATTAGAAGGCTAAAATAGAACAAAACAAAACAATAAAAAGCCTGACAGTAGCAAAAGCTGGTAAGAATGTGGAGCAACTGGAACTCTTGTATACTGCTTTGGGATTATAAGTTAGTATAGCCGTTCTGTAAAACAGTTTGGCAACTGCTTAGAGATAAACATACACTTGCTATATAACCCAGCAATGAACAGTTACTTATCACAGTGAGATTCATAACTGCCCAAACTGGAAACATTACAAATGTCCCTCAAATTGGTAAATAAGCAAATTGTGATATATTCATACAATTGAACAAATAATAAAATAGGCAAATAGGCAAATAAAATAGGCAAATAATAAAAAGGAATAAACTCTTAGCATATCCAACAACATGGATAAATCTCAAAGTATTATGCTAAACACAAGAACCAAGAGTGAAAGGCAACATACTAAACGATTCCATTATATTATATTTTGGAAAGACAAAACTGTCAGGACACAACAGAGTGGTAATTGCTATGAGCTGGGGATGGGGAGAGAGGATTGACTATAAACAGGCTTAAGGGAAATTTCGGAGTAAAACACATATTCTATATCTTGATTGGGTGGTGGTTAGCTCACCACATACATCTGTCAAAACACACAGAACTGTCCACCTAAAATGGATGGATTTTACTGTATGTAAATTATACCTCAGTAAACCTGACTTCAAAACATTTCAGATTCCTTGGTGGTTTGTTTTTTTTTTTTTCCTTTTTAATTGTGGTAAAACATACCACGAATCCTAAAAGATGATGTTAAAGTGCTGCATTCAATATACCAGCAAATTTGGAAAACTCAGCAGTGGCCACAGGATTGGAAAAGGTCAGTGTTCATTTCAATCCCAAAGAAGGGCAATGCCAAAGAATGTTCTAACTACTGTAAAATTGCACTCATTCCACATGCTAGCAAAGTAATGCTCAAAATCCTTCAAGCTAGGCTTCAACAGTGCATGAATCAAGAACTTCCAGATGTACAAGCTGGATTTAGAAAAGGCAGAGGAACCAGAGATCAAATTGCCAACATCCGTTGGATCACAGAAAAAGCTAGATAATTCCAGAAAAACATCTACTTCTGCTTCACTGACTATGCTAAAGCCTTTGACTGTGTAGATCACAACAAACTGTGGAAAATTCTCAGAGACAGGAATACCAGACCCCATTACCTGACTCCTGAGAAACCTGTATGCAGGACAAGAAGCAACAGTTAGAACCAAATATGGAATAATGGACTGGTTCCAAATTGGGAAAGGAGTACATCAAGGCAGTATATTGTCACCCTGCTTATTTAACTTATATGCAGAGTACATCATGTGAAATGCCAGGCTGGATGAAGCTCAAGCTGGAATCAAGATTGCCGGGAGAAATATCAATAACCTCAAATATGCAGATGACACCACACTAATGGCAGAAAGTGAAGAGGAACTAAAGAGCCTTTTGGTGAAGGTGAAAGAGGAGAATGAAAAAGCTGACTTAAAACTCAAGATTCAAAATGCTAAGATCACGGCATCTGGTCCCATCACTTCATGGCACATAGATAGGGAAAAGATGGAAACAACGACAGACTTTATTTTCTTGGGCTCCAAAATCACTGCAGATGGTGACTGCAGCCATGTTGCTTGCTCCTGAGAAGAAAAGCTACAACCAACCTAGACAGCATATTAAAAAGCAGAGACATTAGTTTGCTGACAAAGGTCCATCTAGTCAAAGCTGTGGTTTTTCCAATAGTCATGTACAAAAGTGAGAGTTGGATCATAAAGAAGGCTGAACACCAAAGAATTAATGCTTTTGAATTGTGGTGCTGGAAAAGACTCTTGAGAGTCCCCTGGACTGCAAGGAGATCCAACCAGTCCATCCTAAAGGAAATCAACCCTGAATATTCATTGGAAGGAGTGATGCTGAAGCCGCAATACTTTGGTCACCTGATGTGAAGAACTAACTCATTAGAAAAGACCCCAATGCTGGGAAAGATTGAAGGTAGGAGAAGAAGGGGATGACAGAGGACGAGATGATTGGATGGCATCACCAACTCGATGGACATGAGTTTGAGCAAAACTCCACGAGATAATGAAGGAAGGGGAAGCCTGGAATACTGCAGTCTGTGTGGTCACTAAGAGTCAGACACAATGAAGTGACTGAACAACAAAACATACACAATGTGAAATTCACCATCTTAACCATTTTTAAGTGCACAATTCTGTGCCATCATGTACATTCACATTACTATGCAACCAACAGCACCATCCACCCTTCATAACTCTTTTCATAAACCTGAAACTGTGCCCATTAGACACCAAGTCCCCAGTCCCTCCTTCCCCCAATCCCTGCTACCACAATTCTTATTTCTACTTCTACAAATGTGACTACTCTAGATATCTCAAATAAGTGAAATCACAATATCTGTCCTTTTGTGACTGGCTTATTTCATTCAGCACAATGTCTTCAAGGGTCATCTCTTCTGTGGCATGTCTTAGGATTTCCTTTCTTTTTAAGGCTAAATAATATTCCATCGTAGGTCTATGCCACATTTTGTTTATCCATTCATCTGTCAATGGACACCTGGATTGCTTCCACTGTTTGGCAATTGTAAATAATGCTGCTATGGGGTACAAATACCTGTTCAAGTTCCTTCTTCCAATTATTGTGGGTATATACCCAGAAGTGGAACTGCTGAATAATAAAGTAATGCTATGCTTAATTTTTAAGGAACCAACATACCATTTTCCATAGTTGAGTACAGTTCTCTCAATGAAATAGTACACAGACTTTAAAATGCTATTTCTAACAGAAACAGACTCACAGAATTTGAGAACAAACTTAACGATTGCTGGAAGGGAAGAACAGTTAGGGAGTTTGAGATGGGGACATGTACATACTGATGTATTTAAAATGGACAACCAATAAGGACCCACTGTGTATCACAGGGAGCTCTGCTCAATGCTATGTGGCAGCCTGGATGGGAGGGGAGTTTGGGGGAGAACAGATACATGTATAAGAATGGTTGAGTCCTTTTGCTTTCCACCTGAAACTATCACAAACATTGTTAACCAGCTAAACCCCAATACAAAAATAAAAGTTTTTAAAAAAGGATGGAGAAAACTCATAGAGATATCATCCTCAAATTGATTTGGTGGTGTTGTTCAGTAGCTAAGTCACATCCAACTCTTTGTGATCTCATGGACTGTAGCCCACCAGGCTCCTCTGTCCACAGGATTTCCCAGGCAAGAATACTGGAATGGGTTGCCATTTTCTTCTCCAGGGCATCTTCCTGGAGGATTGAATCCAGCAGGAGGATTCTTTACCACTGAGCCATTAGGGAAGCCCAAGAGATTTATTTCTCTTTCGAGGGCTTTGCTGGTCCTTTGGTTTGGAACTCTCTTCATTCCTCAGTTACATGTGGCTGCTTTCTTTTCATCATTCAGATGTCAACTCAAGTGTCACCTCTTTTGTCTTTCTCTAGATATTGTCTTATAGGGATTCTTGTAGCTTTGTCTCCATTAGTATCTTTCTTTCTCTCTATCCTCACTGCCAATGTGCTCATCATTTCCCCCATCATGACGCAGTGGTCTCTCTGCCTTCCTATCCCCTTCTCCCACAATGTTATCTCCAGATCATTGCTAGAATGATCCTTCTAAAACTCAAGTCTAATAGGCATCTTTCCCTTTTAAATCCTCCAATACCCCAACATGGACTTTCAAATATCACCATGATCTAAAACTTAGCCTGCTCCCACACCTCCCCCATGCCATCCTCCAATCACCGTTCAGGTGCTCACACGTCAGTGCCTCTGCATGTACTTTGCCTTATCTGAATATAACCTGCTCCTTCAAAACATTTCCTTCAACACACTGTTTAGCGTGAACTTCCTTTAGGAAGTCTTCCCAAATCATTTTTCCCCCATCTTCACTCTAATAATTCATTGTTCCTATTTGTCTTCCCTATTGGACAGAGTTCTCTAAGGGCAAGGCCTAAGAGAACATTGTTCCAATACAATATGGAATAAAGTATGTCAGACTGTTTGGGCTGCTTTGACGTAATACCACAGACTGGGTGGCTCAAAGAACAGAAGTTTATTTTTCACAGTTCTGCAGGCTGGGAAGTCCAAGGTCAAGGTGGCAGCTGATTTGGTATCCGGTGAAACATGCTTCCTGATTTATAGACTGCCATCTTCTGTGCTGTGTCCCCACATGGAGGAAAGGGACAAGGAAGCTTTCTGGGGCCTCTTAATAGGATACTAATCCCATTAGCTAATCATCTCCAAAGGCCCACTTCCAAACATCATCACCTTTGAAATTAGGCTTCAATATATGAATTTGGAGGGGGGGGTGGTGCATGAACATTCAGTCCATGACACGGTACTTGGCATATAGGAAGTTCTCCACAGGGGTCTTCCCTCAGTGGTAAAGAATCTGCCCTCCAATGCAGGAGACACAGGAGATATAGATCCTTGGGTCAGGAAGATCCCCGGAGAAGGGTATGGCAACCCACTCCAGTATTCTTGCCTGGAAAATTCCATGGACAGAGGAGCCTGGTGGGCTACAGTCCATGGAGTTGCAAAGAGTCGGACATGACTTAGCGACTAAGCACAAGTTCTCCATAAAGGTATGTTGTAGGGAAGAGAATTAGATCAACCTCAGACTGGGAAAGATCTTCAAAAACATCAAGCCCGAACTCTAAGCCACTATATATGTTCTTGGGCTAGGATCACTCCAGCCTCTGTTTGGACCCTGACAGAGAAGGCAGCAATGATCTTCCAAGGCAGCCCATCCCTGTCCTTGAGCTTATGCAAAGGAACCCCATCTTAACGGAGCTGCAAGACTGTCCTTCAAGTGCTCAAAGATAAGCACTCCTGGAATTAACCTCTTCTTCAAGCTGACACCATTATTTCTTCTCTCATGTCCCTGTAACTTTTTTTTAAGGCTAAACCCTAGTTATTCTGGACAATTTTATTGGGAACCACTTCTTTTTTGCCACTTTAAAGGGAGTGCCCATTTCAAAAACCAGGACTGAGGGTAAAAGTGGGGCCAGCCTGAACCTCGTTTGGGACCTTAAATTCTGGTTACAGCAGGCCCTAGTTAGCTCGGCGCCCTCCTCTCCTGAGACGGGGGAGCCAAGGGTGGTTCCTGAGTAGGGACACCATGTGAGCAAAGCTAGTCTTTGGAAGCTTGTGCAGCAGGACTGAGAGAGCAGCCCGAGTGAGCAAGGATGTCTGGGCAGGGCAGCAAGGGGCAGCGCTACTTCCCTACCACCGGAGGTACAGAGGCTCTGACTCTGGTGACAGTAACCGGGGTGAAAAGGAAGTTTGCTATCTCCGTCTTCCCAGAGTACTCAGCGTGCCGACACGATGCGCCTGTTCCAGACAGTTGTCGGAAAAAGGACTCTTAAAATGCCCAGAACTGTCAAAAAGAACAGAGGCAGCCGCTGCATGGCCAAGGGTGACCCAGGAAGATTAGAGCTGCTGGTAGCAGCTTCCAGAGGGGAAAATGAGGGCTCTACAGAAAAATCAGGAGGCGCTCCTGGGCCAGATACAGAGGCTCCCCGGGCATATCTCTCGACTGACCCCACCACACATGCCATCTGCTCTCTCAACAACCACGTCATTGGAGGAGCCTGTAAGACTTCATCAAAGAAAGCCCTGCTGAAGGCCGATGGGCTGGACTTCAGCAACCAGGGTCACAGGAAGGACAGCAGTGGGGATGCCGACCCCGAATTCCCCCTGAGCTGACCCCACACCCCCGCCTGCCCGCACCAGAGCCCCTGCTCCCAGAGCCGAGAAGGGGCATCCATGGCTCCCAACCTTGTGTCGCGTGATGCTTCTACTTACTGATCTCACCATCTCTGAGATATTTAAAAGAAGAGCCATGGGGGTGGGGCTGGCGGGACTAGAAACTTGGTGTGAACTGTGAGAAAGGCTGTGAATTAGCAAATTATCTCCGCTTCTCCCTCCCAACTCTCGTTTTACACCTCTTGGTAGCAGCAGTGATGCTGCATGCATTCTGGTCTCCATCCTAGCAGTTAGTGACCCGAGCCTGTCTGAACTGGAAGCTTCAGCATCTTGTTTCCTCAATATGATGACCACAGAGTCTCCTGACCCCCCTCCACCCTGACTTCTGCCCACCAGCCCCACAGAGTGGCCCGGGGTCATGCATCCTCCAAGCACATGTCTTATGGGAAATGGATCTGAACTTCAGGGTGACTCCTCTTTGGGGGAGAAGGTCCTGATACTATTATAAGAAGAAGTACATTCAAAAGACCAGTGTCCACAGGGTTTCTCTAGGGATAAGCCATCCAAAGGAGACAAACTGTCCACTCCACCCACACTCACCCTTTCTCCGTCCCTTCTGGCAGTTCAAATCTGCTGTGATTGTGGAAAAAGCCTGACTTTTTTTTTTTTTTTGCCTCTTATTTATGTTTCTGTTTAGAGGTGACTATTACAGGGGCGTGAGGAAACAAGAATCTCTTCCAGGGATATTGTGGAACAAAAATGGAGAAGAATTCACTGTCTTGGGAATTTAGCATTCAATGTAAACCAGGCATGAAAGTACACTATACCCCTTCTGCCCTAGACAGATGAGGGGTGTTGATACCACCCTGTAAGACATCCAGTAAGAAGACGCCCAGGAACACGCTAGTACATCCACATTTGAAGCAGAAAATCCATTCTGCACTTGACTTCTGCAGTGCCCTTCACTCGTGACAGCAGCTGGAGGCTCAAGCACTCCTACGCCACTTGCTCATCTAGGCCCATATTTCCAACAATCTCAGAACATTTCCATCCTTTTTGACAAGATTTAAATATAAAATGGTTGGAGCTTTTCTTTTTAATATTTATTTATTTGACTGCATCAGATCTTGGCTGTGGCACGCAGGATCTTTGCAGCATCACACGGGGTCTTGCCTTGCAATGTAAGGATTCTTTAGTTGTAGCGCACAAGCTCCAGAGTTGCAACTCATGGGTTTAGTTGCTCTGCAGCACGTGGGATCTTGGTTCCCCAACCAGGGATAGAATCTGTGTCCCCTATATTGGAAGGCATTTTCTTTTTTTTTTCCATTTATTTTTATTAGTTGGAGGCTAATTACTTTATAATATTGTAGTGGTTTTTGCCATACATTGACATGAATCAGCCATGGATTTACATGTGTTCCCCATCCCAATCCCCCCTCCCACCTCCCTCTCCACCTGATCCCTCTGGGTCTTCCCAGTGCACTGGAAGGCGTTTTCTTTACCACAGGAGCACCAAGGAGTTTCTGATGAACTGCTTTCTGGGATTCCTCATCACAATTAAGAAAGGTTGTGTGTCACAGCCTTGGAGCCACAGATTCCATGGAAAAGAATTCCCCCTTCATTCCTTTGTTCATTCCTTCCTGCGTGAATGTACACTGACATTTCATGTGTACTAAGTGCCAGGGTGAGGAGCCAGGATGCAATGGTAAGCAAGATGCTCATGAGCTTAGAGCTTACAATCTAGGGAAGTGTGTCTTCTAAGATCTAAGACCAGGGATAGAACACGGCAGCTCCTGGCTCTGCTGGAATGGTGGCACCAGGTAAGCCCATTCATTTGTGCCTCAGTTTTTCCAAGAAAATTAGGCTGCTGATCCCATAAGGGAAAAAAGCTGGTTGCTCTCTATGCGCCCTTCCTTCTCATGAGAACACCAGAAGAAACTGCAAGGGGTAACCAGATTACCCTGGGGAAGGTGGAAGGAAAAAGAAAAATAAACGAAAATCTACACATATGGTCCCGTCCTTCCAGGATCAATGAGATTTGCTTCTTTGAGGACGTCTGCTGGTTAGGAACACGCAGAAGCTTTACTCTGGAGGAGAGAATTCCACAAGGATACCCTTTTCCTCCTTGAGTCTGCAACCCCATTCCTTATACCTCAAGCCAAATTAGTGGGGAAGACAGCTAGTGCGTACCTCTTTCTGGGTCTGGTGACTAAAATTCAACGATACTTCTATGCATCTTATAAGTATATAAAATAACTAAAAAAAGGGTAGGACTAATTTTGTTAAGAGAAACATGAAACCCAGATGGGAGATAATATAAGAGAGAAACCCTAACCATTTTAAATAATAACTCCAATATGTCTGGAATTTTGAATTTTAAGAAGCATAAACATTCTCCAATACAAGTATTACAAAATCCCTAGAAATATTCTGCCAAGGATTATCATTCCCATTTTAAGGATGAGGAGACCAGGCTCAAGAAGGCTGAGTGATCTGCTGCTAGAGCCACAGATAAAAAGCACTAGTGAGACTGGACTTGAACCCAGTCCCCAGCTCCCAAGTTCAATGTTCATTTAGACTCAGCACAGAAAGAACATCTGAACTGCTTGTAAGAAACTGAGGATAAAAACAGAGGTCTTAAAAACCCAAACAAATGTCTTGATTTCCAAAATGAAGATTCTAGAATGGTAACAAGGAAGTTCATTGTCAACCCCAGAGGAATGCAACATTATACTGGTAAATAGTTTGTGAGCAATGAGAAAGCAAGATGATCAAATACTGCATGGAAAGCTTAGCTCAGCTCTAGGCAGAGGTGAGCAGGGCTCTGTAAGTGTGAGGACTCTTCCTATCACTACCATCATTGCTTCTCATTAATATAACTAGAAATTGGCATTGGAATTGCTTGGAACACATTGAACTAAGCTAACCTTGTTTCTTTTTTTAATGGGTTGTTGGATGAATAAATCAGGAAAATGCTGAAGATTTAGTATCCCTGTATTTCAGTATGCCCTCTGACAAAATCTCTTATTACGCTATCAGAATAGCAGGGAATACCACTGGGCGAGTTGCTGATATCTGAAAAATCCTGCCTAAGTTATACTGATCAGTGAATAAAACATTGACTTTGCTATTTCAAGCCTGTGAGACCTTAGATAACTTATTTAACCTTTCTGTGGTTCCACATCCTCGTCAGAAAAATATTATCATTAAACAATAGCAACCGACGTGGAAGACCAGCGAGGGGTGATGAGATGGACAAATAAGTAACAGATAGGCAGCAAACATTATCTATTAATGTAATTATATCATAAACTTCAACCTATAGGGAGGTCTCTAGAGGTGTGCTACTATGTTCTATCATCATTATTTCTGTCCATTTTGACATAGTCATCAACAGCTTAGATGTCAACAGCAAAAAATGTAGAACACTAAAGGACAATGATGGACGTTCACATGTAAAAGATCTGAGAATGACAGACAATCAGCCAACAGTGCAACAAGGGGGCTAAAAAGTAAACCCCTACTGTGTGCACTGACGTATGGTACCATCTGCAAGTTGGCCACATGGGTCAGACCAGTGAAGTACAATGTTCAGTTCTGGGTGTCATATTCTAAGAGCAATACTGGGAAACACAGGGGATGGGGGTAGCACAGGGGGTCGTGAAATGTCAGCTGAGAAGTAGCTGAGAAAAGCATGAATGTTTTGTTTGGTAGCAAGTGGCTATCACTTGCATAAAGACTGATATTGTGCTTCTTCTTGGCCTAACTTGGGCCAGGGGATCAAATTAGAAGGAGCCAGGTTTTACCAAGACAGACAGACCAAAAAGAATGAAGGAAGAGAGGAAGGGTATAGGGTGGGGTACCTAGGAGCTGACCAACAATAGAAAAGTATGCCCTGCCAGTAGTGAGCTCTTCATCGTAGGGAGAGTCCAAGTAGGGGCTTAGTGACCAGAAAACAGGGATGTGAAGAGTCTGATGAACTAGATAAGGCCATTTTCAGTTCTCAGAGGCTACAACCTCACCCCCTGCACCCTGCTCAGAGCTCTCTTCCACACATCCCTCCTTCCATCAAAGTCACTCTGGAGGTCCTAATCCCAGGAACATCTGCCAAAACCAGGCCTGTGAGATGCATATTCAATAGTGACAGATTCAGCCAGCTGAACTGGCTGGCCTGTCTGGAGATTTTGACACTGCAGCAAGTGACCCTCTGGAATCCCAAATGAATTGTGGAGAGCATCAGAGCCTGGGCTTCAAGCAGGCTGCGCTGGGGACCTCAGCCACACAGGCCAAATACTGCAACACTACCTCCCCTCCACCGCCCACCGTCACCATAGCAACCACAGAGGCTGACTACCTCGCAAGACATTTCAATTCAGGCAGAGTGAGGCCCAGTTTTTCCTGCAATTTCCCAAAGTAGTGAGCCCCAAGGGAACAGAGGGAGGAGGACTGGAGAGGGAGAGAGTTTCTCCCATCCTTCCCCCAACAGACTGCCCTGGGGCCACCTGGAGACACAGCCCGCCATCCATAACTTGACCTTGGCATCCTCTTACTCTAACGAGAAAAACGGGAGAGAGAGCCACTGGGAATTTCCTTATTTTTAGCAGCACAATCACTTAGCAACCTAAACGTCCCATTCCTCCCCACCCCTCCAGAAGCCCAAAGAAATAAATACAGTATTGAGGACTCCAGCGCTTGGCTTTGATACAGCATGAGGATGTAATAATAATAATACTTTCTATTTATATAGAAATTAGCTTGCCTTCCAAGGAGCTCAGAGAGTCTTGATAAATTTAAGGCACTAATCCCTCACACCCAGCCCCCTCTGTCTCTCAGCGCAAACTTCCCAAGGGTGACTGTTCTCTGCTCTTTCATGAAGCCTAGAACGAGAACGGACTTTATGTATGGATTCTAAGACATGGAACAAAAACAATCTATTCCAGGGGGCGGGGGCCCTGTATATTACTGACTGCTACAAAAAAATAAATAAATAAAAAGGCATTTATCTCTAGCGAGGAAGCAGAGAAAGGTCAGTGTTTCTCCAGGAAATGCCAGCAGTGATTTCCTTCCTCACATTTCACCCTGTTAACCATTTGCTTCTTCTGGAAACTCCTCCCTGTGATGGTTCCCACTAATCTGTCTCCCACTGCCTGCCTGCTTCTCCTTTTGCCTTCCATCTTTCCCAGCATCAAGGTGGGCGGCAGAGGGTGAGATGGTTAGATAGCATCACCAACTCAATGGACATGAATCTGAGCAAACTCTGGGAGATAGTGAGGGACAGGAAAGTCTGCAGCAAAGGTGTGCTGCAAAGAGTTGGACACAACCTAGCCACTGAAGAGCAGTGCCTGCTGCCTCTCAGCCTCCCTTCTGGGTCACCCATGTCTTCAGCGCCTGTTTAGTGCAGGGTCCGCTGGAGTCCATCCTCAGCCATCTTCTCTCTCTGCTGCTTTCCTAGGATAATCTGACTCATTGCTATGGTTACAAATGTCGTCCACACACACCGCTGAACTGCAGATGTCCACGCTGAGCCTGAGTTGACCTCCAGCCTTTTGACCAGAGTGCCACACACAAGGGTCCAAAAGGCATATCCAACCCAACAAAGACAGAGTCACCCTCATCTCCCCACTCTGACTGCTATGCATTCAGGGTGCTACCTCTCAGGGAAGGAACCCCCACTCCCCCGCCAAACACGGGACTCATTTTTGCTTATTCCCTCTCCCTCATAATCCTAATTTAAAGATCTGTAAATTACACCTGTCCCCTTCTGGTCTCACTGACACAGTTGAGATCCATACTTTCATTTTGTTCTAGATGGTGACACATGTACAGGATGGTTCTCTAACTGGTCCTCTGAGCTCGAGTCTTAGTATTCCTCCCTAACCATCACCACCCACTCACATGCACCACGACAAGAATCTGAGCCTTGGAGAGTTGGAAGGTTTATCTACTCAGGAATTCTCTTTCTCTCTCTTGCTTTAAACCCTTTCATGACCCTCTCCTGCCTTCTTAATAAAATCCCAACGTGTTATCACAGCACACAAGACCTTAATGTTCCCACCTGCCTGTAGGGCTGCCTCAGGAACCAGCACGCTCGCCCTGCCCACTGCCCAGGCCCTGCCCACCCCATGAACGCTATTCTCCAAATACAGCAGGCTTGCTCCCACTTCCGTACCTTGGTTTGTGTTCCCTCTTTGGTTTTCTTCCCCTGCCCCATCACAGAGCTGAGGAGCCCCTTCTGAATAAATGTCCACTCAAACAACAGCTCCTCTCTGTGGCCTCTTTTCCTGACTCTTCCAAGCACAGCTAGATGCAGCCTCCCTCACGCTCCCCAAGCACCTTGTACATCCCTCTCTTACAGATGCACCACCTTTATTGTAATAGTTGGTCCAGGTCTAATTTCCCAAGATACCTGGACTCCTGAAGGAAGGGGCTGTGTCCCCTGAACTCACCACAGGGTTTGCCATTTACTAAACATTTAAAAACACCCGTCAGAAAGGTGCTTTGGTTTCCAGATCTTCACACTCTTCCACCAGGCTCCTCTGAGGGGATTCCAGACAGTCAGCATCTCTTACACAGTATACAATAAACAGTATATACCTTGAACACTATGTACCTTGAATTAATCCATCATTACACACTATGATTATACACCTAGACAGAGTACTAAAAAGCAAAAACATCACTTTGCTGACAAAGGTCCATATATTCAAAGCTAAGGTTTTTCCCGTAGTCATGTACGGATGTCGAGAGTTGGTCCATAAAAAAGGCTGACTGCTAAAGAATTGATGCTTTTGAACTGTGATGCTAGAGAAGACCCTTGAGAGTCCCTTGGACTGCAAGGGATCAAGCCAGTCAATCCTAAAGGAAATCAACCCTGAATATTCACTGGAGGGGCTGTTGTTGACATGGAAGCTCTAATACTTTGGCGATCTGATGCGAAGAGCTGATTCATTGGAAAAGATCCTGATGCTGGAAAATATTGAAGGCAAAAGGAGAAGGGGGAGACAGAGGATGAGATGGCTAGAGAGCAACACCAGCTCAATGGACATGAGTCTGAGCAAATTCCGGGAGATAGTGGAGGACAGGCGGAGCCTGGTGTGCTGCAGTCCATGGGGTCGCAAAGAGATGGACTCAACTTAGCAACTGAACAACAATACACTATGCACCCTGAATGAAAGCATCATTTATGTGCAGAGTGAATTCAAGAGAGCCTATAACTGCCTTTCCTCCGGACCCTGTATTTCTACTAATGCAAATTCAGGTAACATTCGTTAAACCAGAAAACACCAGTCTTCTTCATGTGCACTGCTGAAAAGCCATAGCTATCCTATCTGGTACTTAAGCTACTCAGTTATGAAATCCAAATTCAGGACTTTACAATTCTCCCTTTCCATGTCATTTATGTAGGACTTTGGAGCTACTTAACTCAGGCTATTTGGAAATCTAATCATTAGTATCTACTCCCTTTGCCCACCAGAAGATACACGTCCAGTCTAGCCCCACACTTCTCCACTCACCTACATTTCCTTCTACTGAGACCCCTTGCTCCATCAAGAATGATGGGAACCCAAAGGTAATTCCTCCTCTTCCCTTCTCCCTCTTGGGCAGATTCACTCCCCAGAAGTTTCTGGAAAGCTCTATAGTTGTGGCAATATCATCCTAAGGGGAAAAGATAGGTGAATGTAGAAGCAGCCTGGCAGTGAGCTGTTGGAATGTCTACACCTCCCACCCTGATGCTGGGCAGCTTGATCCTGCCTCTCATTCTCTTACATGGTCCTCTTTCCAGAGGAGGGAAATATCCTGAATCAGAAGCAAATCCCACTCGCCACTCTCTCTTCAGCCCTCTTCCTTCCCTTCTCTCCAGCCCCTCTGAGATCCCCTGTATGCCCATTTTAATAATTCACCTCTTCCTCACGCCCTCAAAGCACAAGACCATGCAGTGGTGTGACATTTCTGCTAGCAACCTGATAGGGCTGCGATGTCAGGGAAATGGATATCTGACAGTCAGGGCAGGGGTCCGAGAGTACGAGCTCTCTCCTACCCCGACCCCTGCGACTCTGGGCTGGCTCTGCTTCTCTGGACCTCCATTTCTTCATCTGTAAGTGATGTTAGACCTTCCAGCCCTCAGGGTTGGAATCCTCTTTCTACCCCACTTTCCCTTTCTGTTTCTCCCAGACGCACCTCTCCTTTCCAGACCATGGCCACGTGGGTGCTTGGAAAACGCTGCCTGTGCCCTGTTACCCGGGAACTTGCTTTATCCTCGGTGCCACAGAGTAAACAATAAAAATGTCATCTCTTCATTATCTGAGCTGATGGAGGAAGAGACTTAGCCAACTCATCATGATGGATAAAACCAAAGTAATTTATTGTGTATTTGACTTTGAGAGGCGGTGAGAGACATGCTCAGAGATATACAACTACCTCTGCCCATCTGGAAATCAGCCCAAACCTTCCCAGACTGGCCTGCATCCCAGCCTGGGGTTTGGCTGTGGTATGGGAGGAGGACCTGGGCTGTACAGAAAGACCACAAGTGGATAAGATGGTGTTAATTGTGTCATTATTCATAATATTCACCAACCATGTGTGGGGCATAACTTCCTAATGTCCCTGGACACACACAATCCAGGAGAAGGTAGGGCTTTTTCATAATTATCCCCATGTTTTGAGCCGCAGCCAAGACACTGATCGGATGCCAGAAGAACAGAGGGTAGGGGGCTACCTGACTGTAACCATGTGGCTCTGGGAAGCCTCAGAGGAAGAGTTCAGGCAAAGCCAACAGGGATATGGGGACCCCTCAGAACTAACAGCCTCAATATGAACCTTGCCTGGAATTGTCCATGAAACCCAGTGAATCTCCAAATAGAGACTGAATTCCGCTCCGTGCGTGGAACGGTGCGAGATGTTCAGGCGACCAAAGATATTTAAGGCAGTTCTGACTTCCAGGCATAAAGTAATTAGTGAATAAGGCAGTGTTATAGTCTGATATAAAAAAGGGCTCAATGTGTGGAACTGACAATATGAAGGAGATCAGGCTATAATAAAGTGCTAATTGCATGGAAAAGGCAGTGAATAAGAAATCCTCCATGAACATTGTTATTTACTTCCACTGCATCTCTGCGGCTGTCGATAACAACATCCCAGGGAGCTGTGGGTGAGAACACTTCGTCTCCATCTGTAGGCGGGCAGCGCATGCTGGACCAGGAAGAGGAGGCCTGGTCCTGGAACAACCCGGTGTGCATCACAGGCAGGTTACTTCCCCTCTCGAGATCTCGGGAGAGGAGCAGCACTCAAGGCTCTCTGAGGTCCCTTCCAGTTTGCATGAAATGTGGTTTGAATGCAGAGGAACCAGATGACGTCATGGTGGGAGGTGGTGAGGAGAGACTGGAAGGATGCAGAGGAGATGAAGGAGGAGGGATGACAGAAGAGATTTCTGATGAGGGCAGATGCTGGGCAGGGCTGCGATGGTCAAGTGTGCTGAAGAGAACAGGGCTGAGCAGGTGGCAACGGTGCACGGGCAGGGGTGGGAACAGCATCACCAACGGAGAAAGGCTTCACGGGTCACGCAGAAGAGGTCATGTCAGACCTAGGGTGACAAGGGAGTGCCTTGCCATGGAAGGAGCTGTAGAGAGAATCTCGTGACAGTCAATAGACTGAAACTGGGGACAAAATGAAGGCAAGGAGCCAATCTAGGAGCAGCTAAATCACCCACGATATTGAGATGAGGACGATGTGGGCTGTTGTCAGGGCAGATGACACTGAAGGGAGGAATAGGTCACATATTTTGAAAGACCAGATAAGATTTGGGAAACTCGGGTGTTAAGGATACAGAAAATGGATGAGTCCAGTACCTACCTCACCACCTTGGACCCCAGGTGAACATCTGACTCCAAATCCCCAGAGTCTGAAAGAGATGAACACCTAGGACCAGAGCATCTCACACCCTATAAGATGGGCCATGGGCAGGAAGAGCCAGACAGGAGTTGAGTATGCACTGACCATGCAGACTCTTTCCTATGGTGAAGAAGCCCTGTTTAACTTTGCATCTCCCATGGCAGCTGGCACGGTGCTTGGCCAGGAAGAACGATCAGCACTTGTCTGTTCACTGAGAGCCACTCTGAACCTTAAATAATCCCCCATGTAACCTTAGAAACCTCAAGAGGCATCAAACCCAGAGAAGCACAGATCTGGGAGGGGGCCATTTGAGATAGAAAACAGACGGTACAGCCCTAGTAGGACTCATGAGCACAGACCAAGGGCAGCAGGAAACTGGGAGGGAGAGGAGGAGAGTGGTAGGTGATAGGTTTTGCAGCAACTATCAGATTATAAATCAGCCATCTTCCAAACGCTCTAGCTGATTCTCATCACCCCCACGAGGTAGACGGAGAAGAGCTCTGCCTGCTTTCAGAGAAGAGGGCAGAGGTTCAGGGAAAGAAGCAGCTGGCAAGAGCCCAAATCTCTTCATTCTCGGGCCAGAACGCTCTGCCAGACCTCTCTTCTCCTCGGGCATGGCACACGCTGGCAGGCTTCCTGACTGGCCTGAGACTGCTTTAAAACTTGATGACTTGGCATTCATCCCCTCGCAAACCAAGCTCTGCGTCTGCTGGATTAACCAAACCTCTGCATTAACCAAAGTGTCAAAGGCCAGCAGGCTGCCTCCCATCACTCACATCCTTCCCCCAGAGCCCCAGCTCCCCTCTCCATGAGGCTGGCCATCCCAGCACCCCTGGAGCACCCCCAACCCCCTCCCACAGCCCAAGACAGAGGTTCAGCACTCAGGGCCCCACTCCCCTGCAGGCGGCCAGTCCAGAGCCCTATCTGATGACCTCCTCGGCACCTCTGTGCCCAGTCATGTAAAAAGGGGGCTAGGGAAAAAATCCACCTGATGAAAACAGCAAAGAAAGAAATTAGATGTGGGAGGGTGTGCCATGTGGCCTGAGGTAACCTTTGACAAAGAAACAAACATCCCTCCCTCCTGGAGACAGGGCGGAAAGGCAGGGGTCTTAAAACCTAGGAGGGAGATGGGGAAAAAAAAAGTGACAACTATTGTGATCTAAATATGGCATCCTCCCAAACTCCCAGAACAGATGTCTCCTGGGACCAAGCTGGCAGGCTGCTGTTTCCTCATCCCTCCCGTTTCCTGCTCTGTCAGTAGAAATTCTATCCTGGGGCTTCTAGAGTTCCTGTGGCCTGCCCTGATGGAGACCCTGTGCAGCCAGGGGACCCTCCCTGAAGAGGGGGTGCTGTGGGAGGAGACGAGACCTGCCGGGCAGGGCAGAGCCTCCATCACCTGTGGCCCCACAGGAAACACGGAGCCCAGTCTAAAATTCCCAAAGATGATAAGGTACTCTGGAATATTTCTTATTATGAGGCATTTCAGATACTCAGAACATAAAACAATCTACATAGTCGTACAAAGTCCCATATTTAACAGGGGTCACCATTTGCTGATATTTGCTTCAAATCATTTTTTTTTTAAGACATGAACATTTAAAACACAGACTAAACTCCATCCCACCCCGTTTTCTCCCCCATCTCCCTAGAGTAACCACTGTCTGGAATTGGTCATCAGCAGTCACATGCAGATTTACATACTTTCCCAATAAATATAGTTTAGGTGCGTTTCTAACTCAAATGTTTTCAATGGGGTTCATGAACCACCTGCATCAGGGTTATCTGGCTGCTTCCTTCACATACTCTAGAAAATGAAATGTGAATGCTACCATGTCTGTCCGCTCAGGGTTAAGGCCAAAGTTCAGCTTTTTAAACAAGAGCCCCAGGTGATTTTAATGCGCACCAAAGATCAAAGAGCCTCTCTTCTAGCTTAGAACTTTAAGCTTTTCTAAGTGCAAAACAAATAACAACAATAACTGAAACCAACCCACCTCAAGAAGGGTAACCCCTGAAATTGTTGTCATTTACTGCCCCATGCTGAAGCTGAAACTCCAATACTTTGGCTACCCGATGGGAAGAATAGGCTCATTGGAAAAGACCCTGATGCTGGGCAAGATTGAAGGCAGGAGAAGGGGACGACAGAGGATGAGATGGTTGGATGGCATCACCGACTCAATGGACATGAGTTTGAGCAAGCTCTGGGAGCTGGTGATGAGCAGGGAAGCCTGGCGTGCTGCAGTCCATGGGGTCACAAAGAGTCAGACGTGACTGAGTAACTGAACTACCTACCTAACTACTGCCCCATGCATTAGTTTTCTGAGAAAAGAAGAGAAGCGAAAGGCAAAGGAGAAAAGGAAAGATAAACCCATCTGAATGCAGAGTTCCAAAGAATAGCAAGGGGAGATAAGAAAGCCTTCTTAAGTGAACAATGCAAGAAACAAACAAAAAGGAACAGCTAGAGATCTCTTTAAGAAAATTAGAGACATCAAGGGAACATTTCATGCAAAGATGGGCACAATATAGGAAAGAAACAATATGGACCTAACAGAAGCAGAAGATATTAAGAGGTGGCAAGAATACACAGAAAAGCTGTACAAAAAAGGTCTTTGTGTTGACCCGGACAACCACAATGGTATGCTCACTCACCTAGAGCCCAACATCCTGGAGTGTGAAGTCAAGTGGGTCTTAGGAAGCATTACTACAAACAAAGCTAATGGATATTATGGAATTTCAGCTGAACTATTTCAAATCCTAAAAGATAATGCTGTTAAAGTGCTGCATGCAATATGCCAGCAAATTTGGAAAACTCAGCAGTGCCCACAGGACTGGAAAAGGTCAGTGTTCATTCTAATCCCAAAGATGGGCAATACCAAAGAATGTTCAAACTACTGCACAATTGCGCTCATTTCACATGCTAGCAAGGTAATGCTCAAAATCTGGCAAGCGAGGCTTCTACAGTACATGAACCAAGAACTTCCAGATGTACAAGCTAGATTTAGAAAAGGCAGAGGAACCAGAGATCAAATTGCCAACATCTGTTGGATCATCAAAAAAGCAAGAGAATTCCAGGAAAACATCTGCTTCATTGACTACACTAAAGCCTTTAACTGTACGGATCACAACAAACTGTGGAAAATTCTTCAAGAGATGGGAATACCAGACCACCTGACCTGCCTCCTGAGAAATCTGTATGCAGGACAAGAAGCAACAGTTAGAACCAGACATGGAAAAACAGATTGGTTCCAAATTGGGAAGGGAGTTCGTCAAGGCTGTATATTGTCACCCTGCTTATTTAACTTACGTGCAGAGTACATCATGAGAAATGCCAGGTTGGATGAAGCACAAACTGGAATAAAAATTGCTGGGAGAAATATCAATAACCTCAGTTATGCAGATGACACTATCCTTATGGCAGAAAATGAAGAGGAGCTAAAGAGCCTCTTGAAGAAGGTAAATGAGGAGAGCGAAAAAGATGGCTTAAAACTCAACATTCAAAAAACTAAGATCATGGCATCTGGTCGCATCACTTCATGGCAAATAGATGGCGGAACAATGGAAACAGTGACAGACTTTATTTTCTTGGGCTCCCAAATCATTGTGGATGGTGACTGTAGCCATGAAATTAAAAGATGCTTGCTCCTTGGAAGAAAAGCTATGACAAACCTAGACAGTGTATTAAAAAGCAGAGACATCACATTGCTGATTAAGGTCGATATAATCAAAGCTATGATTTTTCCAGTAGTCATGTATGGATGTGAGAGCTGACCCATTAAGAAGGCTGAGCACTGAAGAATTGATGCTTTCAAACTGGCTATAGCAGAAGATTCTTGAGATTCCGTCGGACTGCAAGGAGATCAAACTAGTCAATCCTAAAGGAAATCAACCCTGAATATACTTTGGAAGGACTGGTGCTGAAGCAGAAACTCCAATATTTTGGCCGCCTGATGCAAAGAGCTGACTCATTAGAAAAGACCTTGATGCTGGGAAAGAATGAAGGCAGGGGAGAAGGGGACGACAGAGGATGAGATGGTTGGATGGCATCACCAGCTCAATGGACATGAGTTTGAGCAAGCTCTGGAAAATAATGAAGGACAGGGAAACCTGGCATGCTGCAGTCCATGGGGTTGCCAGGAGTTGGACACAACTGAGTGACTGAACAACAACACTGCCCCACGTGAAATTTATAACTTCCTCCAATCTGTCTGGGGTCATCCTGCTATTTCCCCATCACTTCCACAGCTTACTCAGAACCACAGTGAAACAACAGTAGCACTTATTATCTTTATGGGGGGAAGGAGGAAGAAAAGCGAGGTAAAGGGGCATGTATATCTAATGTCCTCTCTGTATCAGCCCACCACTGCCTCTATTTGTAGCACCTTATAAAGTATGATAGACTTACAATATATGCCTTCATTGGATATCTGTATTTTTATTGGTATCTTAATTTAGAAGCTATGTACACTCTTTCTTACAGTTATAATTTGCAATCACAAGAGTCACCCATTTAAAGTGTACAAGTCAGTATAGTCACAGAGTCGTCCAACTAACATGTGTGCTCAGTCATGTCTGACTTTTTGTGACCCCACTGACTGCAGTCTGCCAGGCTCCTCTGTCCATGGAATTTTCCAGACAAGAATACTGGAGTGAGTTGCCATTCCCTTCTCCAGGGCATCTTCCCAACCCAGGGATTTAACCCATATCTCCTGCATTGGCAGGCAGATTCTTTATCACTAAGCCACCTGCAAAGCCAACCAATAGCACTATCTAATTCCAGGACATGTTCATCATTGCAAAAAAAATATTCCATACACACGAGCAGCCTCTCCCCACCCTTCTCCCTTCAACCTTTGGTAACCACTATTCTACTTTCTATTTCTATGGACTTGCCTATTCTGAACTTATCATCTAACAATACATGGCCTTTTTGTGAAGGACTTCTTACACTTAGCGTAATATTTTCAACAGTCAACCATGCTGTAGCATGAATCAGTACTTCATTCCTTTTCATAGTTTAATAGCATTCCATTGTATAATAGATCACATTTTGTTTACCCATTCATCAGTTCTTGGACACTTGGGTGATGATCATTTTTTACTATGAATAATGCTGTTACAGACATTCATGTACCGCTTCGTGTACGGCACACATCTTCATTTCTCTTAAGAATATGTCTAGGGGTGACACAGCTGGATCATATGGTAACTTTACTTTGAGGCACTGACATGTTCTCCAAACTGGTTATACCATTTTACATTCCTACCAGCAATGTTTAAGGGCAGTAATTTATCCATGTTCCTGTCCAACACTTGTCACTGTCTTCTTTTTGGGTGTAAAGAGTATCTCATTGTGGTTGTGATTTGCATTTACTAGCTAATAAGAATGGTTGAACATTCTTTCCTGTATTTACTGGCCATTTCCATACTTCTTTAAGGCTTTTAGTAAGGAGCCTGGAATCCACTGTTTACAGTGGTTCTCAAAGATGGTCTCTTCCCTACACATACACACACACACACACACACACACACACACACACACACACACACAGCAGTATCACAATCACCAGAGATCTTATCAGAAAAGCAAATTCTCAGGCCCTATCCCAGGTCACCCGAATCAAAAATTCTAAAAGTAGGGCCCAGAAATCTATATTTCAACAAGCTCTCCAAGTGACTCCAAACTCTCTTAAGTATAGGCTTTCGTCTAAGAATCAATGACATAGAATACTATTTCTTGCAGGAGGTTTTCACAGCATTCTACCAAGTAATATTTGATCAAGTAATTTCTTGGCAATACACATTTGAGAAACATTGGGCTATACAAAAAAATTCTTTACTCAGAACTTCTCAGATCCTTTAACATATGAGCACTGTGAAGATCCAAAAGGGATCCACAGTGCATAGCATTCAAAAACTTATATGAGCATCAAACCCCTTTTATACGGAACATATGGTAGGACTTAGTGTTCCACAGAAGTTACTGATACTTTGGCAAGTGCTACTTTTTAAGTATTCTGTAAAAAGAAAGTAAAAGAATGGACCACTATTTTATCACATCACATCTGTTGTTAACAATGTCCTTTAAAGGAGTTCTTTACAAAGCTTTCTGCTTCATTTGTCTCCTACCGCACAACAAAACTAGGTGGCTTTCAACATCAACGTGGATTATCTCACACAGTGGGATGAGAATCTGAGAGTGGCTGAGCTGCCTGGTTCTGGAGCAGAATCTCTCATGGTCTTGCAGTCGAGATGTCAGCAAGGATTGCAGTTACCTGAGGCTTGACTATTCTGGGTTTCCAAGATGGCTCATTCACCAGACTTTGACCACACGACTTCCAGAGGGCTCATTGAGTGTGCTCATAATATGGCAGCAGGCTGTCCCCAGAGCAAGTCATCCAAGACAGCAAGGCAGAAGTGGCAGTGTCTTCTATAACAGAGGCTCAAAAGGTACACTCTCCCTTCTGCGTGTTCTCTTGGTCACAAAGACCAACCCTGCCACAATGTGGGAAACGACTATGCAAGGGGATGAGGACCAGGATGTGAGGCTTTGTCTGACAGTAAGTGACTGGGCTGCAACTGACCCAGGGAGTCCAGAGTCCAGGCTGCTGAGTCCTGCTGCCTCTCTGTTACTTTTACTAAACAAACATGCCCTCTGTACTCTGGGTAACTCCGAAAGACCAGCCTTTGCAGGCCAGAACTCAGCATGGGCTCCTCCACCTGGCCTTAGTGCGTCCATACGCTTTTGCAGCTGCCGCTAAGCGCTGCAGCTTGCCCAGAGACTGAGCTTCTCAGAACTCAGGACTGGAACTGTTCATTAGCTAATTAGCCTGTTCTTAACTAATCTGGAAGATGAGCATCAATTTACTTCTGTTTATGCTCTCAACAGTCCTGCTACTATTAAACTAGAAATCATGCTCCTCTCCCCCTTTCTTTTTTCCTTCACTGTCCACCTAACTAACTGGGAAATCATAATTCCTCCAACCTCTAGCTTCTAAAATCCTATTCCTTAGAAATTCCCTTCATCTTTTTTTTAGGTGTATCTTTAATTATTATTATGGCAATAGAATATAAAGTATAAAACCTCAGCTCCTTTCAAAATGAAATGTATGATATTTTTGACTAAAACCATGTTAAATCTTAGGACCTTAAAAACATTCCTGAAATATTTGCCTGCCTTCCTAAACTCTCCCCCTTTTCAGATATGCCACTCATACATTAGCTTGTTCAATATTCATCAAATATTGCTGAATGACTTCTAAGTCCTACATGCACAAAGAATAAAAATGATTCTATAAAAGATCATGTAACACACAGCGTGCCACAGAGAATGGAGACCACCGTGGTAAACAGGAAATCAGATGAGACTACAGGAAATCCTTGAAGATGAAGCATCCAATCAAAGACCTCTGATGTTTATTGTGTGCATGTGCATGTGTGTGTATTAGCCGCTCACTCGTGTCCAACTCTTTGCAACCCCATGGACTATAGCCTGGCAGGCTCCTCTATCATGGGATTCTCCAGGCAAGAATATTGGGGTGGATAGCCGTTCCCTTCTCCAGGGGATCTTCCTCACCCAGGGATGGAACCCAGGTCTCCCTCACTGCAGGCAGGTTCTTTACCCTCTGAGCCACCAGGGAAGACTGTGTATGTGCATAATTATGACCAACTCCACAAGGCACACAGGAAACATATTTGCATTACTGTGGGTTTTGTGAAGCTCCTCCATTTCCCTCATCATAAACAGTCCCTTAACTGCAATGCATCACCAGCACACAACAGGACCTCACAACCATACGGCAGGTACTGAGTATCCGTTGGTGATCAGCATAGAGAGGATGGAGGCCAGAGACTAAATAGACAACATTTTTATGTGCTGTAAGACTGGGGATCTGAAATCAGAAGCCCCGGTTTCTACTTTCACCTCTGTCCTACTTTAACTTAGGACCCCTGCTCAAATAACACAGTTTCACCACATACCACTTCTTACATATGACAAGTAAGAGCAAAGTCTAAAGTCCCCATCTGTCTTCTATGGAGAAAAGGTAAATTTTAACAGGAGTTTTATCCATTAAGTAATGTAATGGTTTTATGTCTAATATTCAGAGGTTATTGCCCTGAGGAAGGATTTCTATTAACTAAGAAGAAAGCTTATCAGTTTTTTTTTTTTAGGTTCCTTCTAGGCTCAAGGAAAGCAGCAGTGGGACTCAGACACAACAGGCCACATGAGACCAGGAGGCTCAGGCAGCATTAGCAATGTTCAAGGACCTTAGAGAAGAAGGACAAGATGGGGAATGATGTAGTCTTCCTCCCATAAATGTAATCCTCGGACAAAGGTTGGATCAACTCAGCATTTCTTCATTTGGCCTGAAGAGCATCCTTGGAACTTCTGCCTGTCTTCTTAAATTCCTCCCCATTTTCTTACCTGCTGTTCAGTAATTTACTCATTAGCTTCTCCCATCATTCATTTGTTTTTCAGAGATACTTGCTGAAGAACCACTAAGCACCAGGGACACGAGGAGTTCTGATACGGATAAGATATAACCCCCTGGACTTCCCTGGTGGTGCAGTGGTTAAGAACCCGCCTGCCCAGGCAGGGGACCTGGGTTTGATCCCTGGCTAGGGAAGATCTTACATGTCGCAGAGAAACTAAGCCCGTGTGCCACACTCCTGAGACCACACGCACTGCAGCTACTGAAGCCTCCACACCTACAGCCCATGCTCCGCAACAAGAGAAGCCACTGCAATGAGAAGCCTGTGCACTGCAATGAAGAGCAGCTCCTGATCGCCACAACTAGAGAAAGCCAACGGGCAACCAAAAATAAATAAATAAATATTTTTCAAAAGATAGAATCCCTGCCCCCCCCGATACCCTCCATTTTCCTGGCTGTATACCCTTCCCCACATTCTCTATGGCAGCCCCTTATTCACCTTCAGCAGCAGCCTAAAACAAACATCACTTCCCAGTGATTTTCTTTCCCCCAAACACAGCCACCTTCTCTTTCCTCCACGCTCCCAGGATACTTCCTACACAGCATGACTGCACTGCTACACCCCAGTTAACTTCTTACAAGTCTCTCTCTTCCTAGCCTCAGAGTCCCATGAAGGCAGAGCCTTACATCTAATTTACATATACTACAAGCTCATTTTCGCGGCAGCACTTATTGAACACCTGGTCTGTGCCAAACACTGTTCTGGACGCTGGTTTCAAATAGTACTACTAAATGAGAGACATTTTCTCATGCAGCTGATGTAAATGTATATGTGGTGTGTATCTATATGGAAATTAAAGTATAAGTTCCCTTAAAAGCAAAATTTGCTATCTTTTTCAGGATTCTGAACATGAGAAATTACAAATAACTGATTAAAAAAACACAACAACTTATTAACCAAGTTACGTATTTGCGATTATACCCTATGACAAAACAGAGAAGATTAAAATGGCCTTAAGCACCAAGAACTCAATGGCTACAAATTTAAAATGTTGAGCTGGTTGAGTGAGAATCAAGTGCCCAGTGTCCAGAAATCTACATTTTTTTAAATTACAAAAGAAGAATACAGTATACTAACGCATATATATGGAATTTAGAAAGATGGTAACCATAACCCTATGTGCAAGACAGAAAAAGAGACACAGATGTATAGAACAGACTTTTGGATTCTATGGGAGAAGGCGAGGGTGGGATGATCTGAGAGAATAGCATCGAAACATGTATATTATCAAGTGTGAAACAGATCGCCAGTCCAGGTTGGATGCATGAGACAAGTGCTCGGGGCTGGTGCACTGGGATGACCCAGAGGGATGGGATGGGGAGGGAGGTAGGAGGGGGGTTCAGGATGGGGAGCACATGTAAATCCATGGCTGATTCATGTCAATGTATGGTAAAAACCACTACAATACTGTAATTAGCCTCCAACTAATAAAAATAAGTGAAAACAAACAAACAAAAAAAAACCACACTAGGACAGAGTTTTTTGTCCAATGACTTCTACGTGACCTTCTGCACACCAAGAAGAATAAGATTTTTTGGCATCTTTCCATTCATTCACCATATACTTAATGCTGCCTGTTATCAGCAAGCTCTGTTATTTTAGCTCTGAGAAAAATAACAATTGCGATTTTCCCACTTGTTATATATTTAGATGAACCACCATGTTAACTGCTTTATAAGTATTAACCCAAAAATCCTCAAACTAGTCCTATGAAGTAGGCAGCCACTTACTTGGGTAAATTACTTAACTTCTCTGTGCCTCAGTTTCTTCATCTATAAAATGGCAATGATAATGTGTATCACAGAGTTGTTGAGCAATTAGATGAGTTATGCGTGTAAAGTGTGAACCTAGAATAACGCCTGATACATCCTATACTTTCAAACAGCAATTATCACCACCATCACCACCTAGTTGTAAACATAAGAAAACTGAGATTCAGCGAGGATAGAATAAGCTGCCCCAGCTTCTGTTTCTCAGACAGGCAGACCGAGCGCACACGGCGGTTTCTTCTTTCCAAATCCTAGAAATCACTTTACAAACACACATAATAACCACAGTGGAAAGCAAGAAGGAAAACTGACCCTTGGTTGAACAGAAATTGTAACAAACACCCTTAGGACAGAAAATAGATGCAATTTGATTTTTAAAAGGAAACCACAGTTCCCAGCCCCCAGAGGAGGATGCCGCTGCCATCAGTGGAGGCTGGTACCCTGAGTGCTCCTGTCTGCCGATGGTAGACACTGGAGTCTGGAGGGACCCAGGGGTGATTTACAGGGTGACAGGCAGAGTAGCAATAAGATCAAGGAAGCATTTCACTCTCTCATCCTCACCCTTCCTTCCCTTCCTTCCCTCCTTGGAACAGGCAGCAGTAAAGGAATATCTGCCTATACGCCAGGGCAATGGGCAGGGAAGGCGGGTGAGAATGTGGGGGGAGCCCTCCATGCCTTTCCACGGCGACTGGCCATCAAAGTGAACCAGCCAGCAGCAGGTCACACCTCCGATACTCTCAACAGACTGTTAGTCTCACAGTCTAAAGTCCCTTCAAGAGTCTGCAGAAACAAGTATGTCAGGTGACATTATAATCAAGAACCACAAAATACTTGAGCAAATTCAATACCAGAAAGCAAGGAAACAAACTCAACAATCAAAGAACATACACTCAATGAGAATGAACACATATAATTACTAGCTTAGGGGAAATGGAGAGAATAATACAAGCACTGTTTTTTTAATTGCTAGAGATAGGTCAAATGAAAATTTCAGTAACTGAAAAAATTTTTAAATGACTGAATAAACTGAATGGCAAGACAGACAGCTGAATTAGAGACCTGGAAAATAAAACTGAGCAATGCTTCCAGAAATCAACACAGAGCAATAAAAAGATGAAAAAGCAAAGTTAAGAGATACAGAGGATGAATAGAACAAGTCCTAGTGTTTTATATATAGTGAATGCTAGAAATAAAGAATAGATAAACTGTAGAGAAGATACTATTAAAAAGAGAAAAGGAAGGAGCAAGTTGGAGGAGGGAAAAGCAATTCAAAAGTGCTTCCCAGGATTAAACAATAAAGATGTGAATCTCTGGATTGAAAAGATCCCCGAAACTGGCATGAAAAATAAAAATAAGTAAAAACCACCACATAAAGCACATATCAGTGAAATATTACAATGCCAAAAATAAGGAGAAAATGCTAACAGTCTATAAAGAAATAATCAAGTTGATATTAGACCTGTCAAAGGATAAAAGACAGTGGTATGATAGCTTAAAATTTTAAAGGTAATCGTGTGTGTGTGTGTGTGTGTGTGTGTGTGTGTGTGTGCGTGTGTGTGTGTGTGTGTTGAGATGGAATTGAACTCTTTTGTAAGGAAGAAATTTTGGTTGCATTTTGTTCAAAACCATTTGAAAATCTCTTTAGTAGCTACCCTAAATATTTAACAGACATTTATGCTGATGACAGATAAAGACGAAACTTTCACATCTTAAATGATTTTCCTTTTGTCAGAATGGAACAGTCATCACTGTCCCCTAATACTTTTACCTTAATGTTTTTTAAAAACGGTTATCTTCTTTTCATTGACGCTTTCTTTATTGACATTGCCTAGCATACCTTTTACCAGTCTTTCTATTTTTAATTTCTAATATTTGTATTTAGCTAAGTATTTTAAACATAAGGTTAAAATTGAATTACACACTCTATTATTTTAAAAAGTAAGTCTAATCTATTTACATTTGTTCTGATTGCTATTAAGCTGGGACATATTTCTAGATTCATTCATATTTTCTATTTGTCTTACTGATTATTTCATTTCCCTCCTTTCTCACTTTTTGATGGACTTTCTGGATTTTCTTTGCTACCTTTTTTTCTTACTGATTCTACTTGCCTATAGCTTCTATTTCAACATAGAGAATACCAGACCTTTCTGGCTGTGACTAAGAATCGTGTGTACATCACAACTCCATGAATTTCCATTCCATTGGTTTCTGAATATAGCAAAAGCTTTTTATACAATGACACTATATTACACCAAAATTGTAAGCATATTTTCACTCTAAAATAAATGCTTATTATTAATGCTAAACATTTATAAATAATTTTCAGTAGCATTCACAATAATTTCAATGGTTAACCTTCTACAAAATGAACTTTCAAAATCTTTGAGTTTATATATTAAATGAAAATATTAAGCTTCAGGTGAAATCTAACCATTACTCTTTACTTACTTTATAAACAGTATTCACAATAACACTATAACAAATACCTGTCTTGATGGTGAAGCTTTAAAAAAATTACCTCTAATATCAGAAATAAGATATGAAAGTCTTCTATCACTGCCATAATTCAACATTTTCCTATAAGTTCTAGCTAGCTAATATAAGGAAAAAAATATACAGACTGAGTGAAATGGAAAGAAAAGTATATAATAAAACTTATTTGCAGTTGATATAATTTTCTACATAATCTAAAAGAATGTACAAACAACTTATCTCAATTAATGAAAAGGTTTGACAAAATTGATAAATATATGTGTGTGCTCAGTTGGGTCCAACTTCTTGTGACCTCATGGACTGTAGCCCACCAAGCTCCTGTGTCCATGGAATTTTGCAGGCAAGAACACTGGAGTGGGTTGCCATTTCCCACTCCAGGGGATCTTTTCTGACCCAAGAATCAATCTCGTGCCTCTTGCAATGATGGGCAGATTCTTTACTACTGTGTCACCTGAGAAGCCCTCGGTGGACATAACAACAACAAAGAAAAACAGTAACATTCCTATACACTAGCAATATTTGATTAGAAATGAAAAAAAAAATTCATTCACAAGAACAATAAAATTATAAGATAATACAAATAACTATAGTAAGAGATGTACAAGTCCTAAATGGAGAACTCTCCAAAACTCTTATAAGACTTCAAATATATCCCAAATAAACAAAGACATATTGGTAAGACTCAATATTATAAAAATATCAATTTTCCCCAACTTAGTCAGTCACTGCATTTCCAAACAAAACCCTGATATTTTTAACAAGTTACTTTAAATTCGTATGAAACTATAATGCCCAAGATTAGCTTCTTTTAAAAGCCAGATGGAGAAGAGATGATTAGCACTATCAGTTATCAAAAAGTATTACAAATACATACTCATGAATAGGACACACAAAAAATAACTGATGGGCCAGAACAGAGAGCCTAAAAGCAAACAATGCATACAGAGGAACCTAGCACATAAACAGAAGTGGCATCAGACCTCAGTGGGCAGAAGACGTGTCATGCATGCTAAGACACTTCAGCTGGGTTCGACTCTGTGACCCTATGGGGCCACAACCCGCCAGGCTCCCCTGTCCATGGGATTCTCCAGGCAAGAATACTGGAGAGGGTTCCTATGCCCTCCTCCAGGGGATCTTCCTGACCCAAGGATTGAAGCCACATCACTTATGTCTCCTACAATGGCAGGCAGGTTCTTTACCACTAGTGCCGCCTGGGAAGTCCAGGGCAAAAGATGTACTTTCACCAACTGAAGTTGGGAACCTATGGGAAAACATATAGGTATATTCATACTTCACATAGGGTTTTCTCTGGTGGCTCAGATGGTGAAGAATCCGCCTGCAATGCAGGAGACCTGGGTTTGATACCTGGGTTGGGAATATGCCCTGGAGGAGGGCATAGCAACCCACTCCAGAATGCCTGCCTGGAGAATCCCCATGGACAGAGGAACCTGGTGGGCTTCAGTCCATGGGGTTGCAGAGCCGGATATGACTGAGCAACTGCGCACAGCACAGCACGTACTTCACAGAATAACACAAAAATAAATTCAAGGATTAGAACATAAATGTGACAAGTATAATTTTTAAATAGTACTAGAAAATACAGGGGAATATCATTATGACTGGAATATCATTATGGAATATCACTGACTCAACAGACCTGAGTTTGAGCAAGCTCTGGGAGATGATGAAGGACAGGGAAGCCTGGTGTGCTGCAGTCCATGGGGTCACAAAGAATCAGACAGCACTGAGTGACTGAACCTCCACAAAATCATTATGACCTTCCTGAAAAAAGCCCAAATGACCAATAAACTGCCATAGCTTCATCACAATCTTGCATTTCACTTATACACTGCCTCTGTTTCAGCTCCCTACAATAAAATGGGGAGTCTGATTACCTAAGAAAAAAATGAACTCTGCGTAGGTAACAAAATTATTTTTTCTTAGCTGGTTTTCAAAGATCAGGGCATATTCAGGAGTCCCATTTGTTCCTTATAAAATGACTAAAACAAAGAGGGTTTGTAGATAAGGAATGTCACTCTTGTACAAGCTAGGCCATCAGTTCTGTTGTCTCATGCACACAAATATCCAATGACAGCTTTCAAAGATAGGGAAGAGCTATAAAATGAATGATAACAAGGTGTTCTCGGTCTCCAGCAAAGGAGATATATGAGGAAACCAAATTAGCATGTTAGGAGAGGGTATCTATGGTAAAACTCTGGGTTGAGAAAAAAATGTCCCTTGACTAGGAAAGTCTGAAACACTGTAATGCAAAGGAAGAAAAGCAACATATGCCCTTTTCTCAAATGCTCTGAAAATCAAATTAACCATTCATCTTGGGAAGAGTGAATAGCTGGTTAATTTAAAGGGGATAAACTCCAGTTCACTAATAAGCCTGACCAAAACCAGAACCAATGATCTAGAAGGATGAAATGCATATACCCATAGAGAACCTTGGTTTCTTGGGAGAAGCTCCAACCCTCTCACCTTTGATAGAACACAGAGAGGAGCATTATATGCATACTGCTGCATTATCCCAGGAGATGACCTGTACCAGCCCCTCCCCCCAGCCAGGGAGAAGCCTCTGACCTTTTGTATGAGATGCTGGACACACACACACACACACACACATCCTCTTGCCTCACCATATGGGCCATGAATCATTCACAAAGCTTCAGAATCAATTATTCATACAAACCAAAGACCAAACACTTTGCTAATTGTCCAGGCAGAAGGGGTGAACAGGGAAAGGAGACTGATTGAAGGAAAAGCAGTCTGAGTCAATCTGACAACTGGCAGTATTAACACGTCATTTATTTTAAGCGAAAACACAAAAACAACCATAAAGAACCAAGAGAAAGAAAATCACTTTCTCTAAGTTTACTGGGTAACTAGTATGGGCTAGGGGCTGGTAGAGAAGGGGAGGAACCTCTGCCCACGCCCCCCAGGGTCCTAATCAAAGTACTCCACTCCATGGCGCCCTGTTCTCCACCCTCAGCTGGACTAGGTGCTCGGTACCCACACACTTCACTGCTGGGCCTCAGGTTCGGTCATGGTCTGCATTTTTATTCCTGCTCTGTGGTCTCAGGATGAGGAAACACACAAGGGCAGGCTATGAAGCTGGAGTTCAAGGCTTAAGCTGGGTCCACGATTCCCATCCCTCCCTCCCCACTCAGCCCCGTGGGCAGATACTAACAGGCCCTTGCTTTTCACCTCCTTACTCACCCGTCCTTTGTTGGGCATCTATTAATATTATGAGTCTGAGAAAATCTAAGTCACTTTAGAGAAGAAGGAAGAAGCACATGCCCCCACTCTCCATCTCAACATAGAGACAAGAGGGCCACAGGAATAACACAAGAGGAGACAGGGTAGCATCTGCTGATGAAGGGAAAACGCAGTGAATTGCTTAGGGAGTCCAGAAGGGGGTCTATCTTCCTGAGGAGTCAAGTTTCGAGCTGGTTCCCATAGAACACCATGGCACAGACTATCAAAAGGCAGTTAGGATATAAACAAAGCAGAGTGACAGCATGTGAAAGAATACAGAACGAAGCTCTGAGATGAGAAAGGCACCTCCAAGTCTGGCCCTACCGGGGTGAAAAGGCCCTCAATGACAGTAACGACATAAGAGGGGCAGTGGACATGAGGCAGGAAAGAGATCAAGCCGATGGATGGCCGGGACATGATGCTAAAAAGCTTCTCTTCCATATCGAAAAAGAAAGAAAACTTTGCCCAAAGATCCTGATCAGGACAGAGGTATATATAAGGAAATGATTCAATTGCATGTGTGATGTCAGAGGAGAGCTGGGGCAAACCTGTCACCAGGAGTCCAGTTATGATGCCCTTACAGTGAATGCACGCATTGACGACAATCCCAATGAGGGGAGAGATGACAGAAACAGGCAGGAGGAAAATGAGATCTTGGGTTGATGAAGGCATCAAACTTAACAGAAATATATACGTGACAGGAAGGATAGTAAATTCCCCCAAATTCTCAAGCTTGTAGGTGCCTTAGAGATCATTTAATAAAATGGTCCCAAATGTGGGTCACAGGTTCCTTTGATAAAAGCTATGGACCCTTTTCCTGAGGGAAAATGCTCATATGTGCTAACTTACCATATGATTTTAGGTGACTCAAGACTCCCTAAAGCCCATCCATCCAATTCTTCTAGGCTGCAGCTGGGGTTGTCACAAGGAACCAGGTGCCTTGGAGAAGATCCTGGTAGTATTCCTGACACACATCAAGGTCATTTCCTTGTAAACACATGGACAACTGACACCATTGATAGAAATAGTGATGTTGGAAAAGGTATCACTTGTAGCAAAGAATTTAATCAAAGAGAAAAATCAAGGAGGTAGTACTCTGCTATGCTAAGTCACTTCAGTCAAGTTTGACTCTGTGAGACTCTATGGACTACAGCCCACCAGGCTCCTCTGTCCATGGGATTCTCCAGGCAAGAAACTGGAGTGGATAGCCATTCCCTTCTCCAGGGGATCTTCCTGATCCAGGGATCAAACCTGCATCTCTTAAGTCTCCTGCATTGGCAGGCAGGTTCATTACCACTAGCACCACCTGGGAAGCCCCCAAAGAGGTAGGAAAAAGTTACCCTTTCTGGAAAATCTCTTAACTCAATCAAAAAAAATGAATCACCCTTTTCTCAAATCCCTTAATCTTTTTTTGTTTTTGTTTTTAATAAACAATTAAATTTGGAGGAGATCTGCCCTTCAGAAAATCACCAAACAGGCTTTTCTTCCTCTCTCCTTTCACATAAAGAGAAGATAATCTCATTGAGAAATGGGTCTGCCTCAAATAACAGGGCAGAATCATGAGTGAAATAAGGGCTTGAGTTGCTGTTCTTGTGACAAATTCATTACCAAATGTCCAATCAAGCCCAGGATCTGCATTCAAGAAATGATGATCTGGGGGAGTTTACTCCCAGAAAATTCCTAGGGTAAGGTCCTCCTGGCAAAGACAAGACCAAACCAGTCAGGGTCAGGGACTGGGAAAGCTAATCAGGTGTGGAGAAAGAGCTATCCCTTGGAGCAGTTTAAGAAAGGCAGGGGGATCCAGCCCTAGAAGAGTTCATAGAAACAAGCTATGGCAATATTAATAAATTAATGCTACATCAATTAAAAATAATTAAAAAAAAAAGAAAGGCTTTAAAATCCTCTTAATGAAATCCCTGATAAAGAAAGAAAGCTGCTATGAGAACACAACTGCCATGTTGTTTACATTCAGGAGTTCTCCTTAGGATAATACATGATACAGAGGATACAGATGAAAGCATAGGTGCAGATGTACTCTGTTGTAACCTCAGGCAAGAATATATATGACACGTCGGCAGGCACCCATATGGGCAGATCATAAACCATAAGCCTGTGCATATCTTCTTAAAAGCTGCATAATTTCTTATTCTTTCTCTTCTCTTCCATCTCACCTCTCCAGCCCTGCAGTGCCCAGGAGCACCATCAAACTTTAATGGGCTCCCTCCTCCGCAGCACCACGGCCTGAATATAGATAAACTGCATAGGGACCTCCAGGACTCTTCCTACTGATGCGCTGAAGGCACGGAGGAAGGTAGACAGGAAAAGGCAGCAACAGCGAGGAAGGTACCAGACACTCTCACATATGTCATTCCATTTAATCTCCTCAACACTTCTGCAAGGCTAGTACTGCTCTCTTTGCAGAGCAGAAAATTTAGACTCAGGATGCTTACAAGCTAGCCCTGCTGTTACCGGTAACAAGGACGAGTACCAGGCCTGGATCAATTTTGATCTGGATGGGCTTCCCACTACAACACAGGATTTCTCACTGGCACTGACTGCGTTTGACTGTCAAACTGTCAGTCATACTGTAAGTCCTAAAAATCGACTGTAAGTTCAGCATCGAGTTTAGTAATATATGTGGATTCCTGCTTATAGCCTGCAAAAGTGGGGGAGGGTGATGGGGAGTAAAAGAAAAAAGATAAAAAGTAGTATCTCCACTATAAGAACTTAATCTGGTTGATAATTATAAGAAACTGATTATAAGATTCTGACCAATACAAAAAAAAATAAAGAAAAGAAACATGAAAAAGAATAAGGTCTGATGAATAGAAAACACTGTATAAATGAAAGCAAATAAATCATTTATTGTGATGTTAATGTCTGTGTTCTTTCAAAAGGGGAAGAGCAACCCAGAGTGATGGGATGGGTGGTGGGGGCATGAGGGAGAGGATACATACTTATGGTTGATTCTTGATGTTGTAAGGCAGAAACCAACACGGCTCTGTAAAGCAATTATGCTCCAATTAAAAATAACAAAATAAAATTTAAAAAAAGAGGACGACTCAGATGTGTAATCAGAATGCAACACACACACACAAAACACAAAACTATCATGAGATCTTGATTATATAAATATGAAGGGAAGGGAAGAAAATAAGATATTAGAGAGGAAATAAAATGGACTGACGTCATGGAGTAAATGTAAAACCAAAGCTGGAAAGAGAATTTTTAAAAAGAGGGCTAGGGAAAGAAAAAGAAGACCACACACATCAGGCAAGCATTGCTATTACTTGTAGCCAGCTGATACTATGCTGTATTAGGTAATATTAGGGGTAGACCTGCTTTACTATTATTAGATAAATACAGTTGTTCAACTATAATTTGAAACCCCATATCCTAGGCAAACAAGAGCTGTGAGTACAGATCAAATGGAAAGTGATTCGGAACGCTGAAGTCCACCCAAGATTTATTACATTCTAGAAGCTAATATGACCCAGTACAAATAACAACAGACCAAAAATACAGGACACTGACTTCCTCCTGGCTTTATCAAGAAATTCTGCAGGGCTTAGAGTAACTCCAGGAATGTACTTTTCAATTTTATGCTTCCCTTTCCTCATTAGTAAATAGCAAGAGATGCTATTTATCAAAAATCTACTAAGTACAAAGCACTGCGCCAAGTGTTTGACATACATCATATCATGAAAGTATGTTGGTCACTCAGTTGTGTCTAACTCTCTGCGACCCCATGGACTGTAGCCTCTGTTCATGGAATTCTCCAGGCCAGAATACTGGAATAGGTAGCCATTCCTTTCTCCAGGGGATCTTCTTGACCCAGGGATCAAACCCAGGTCCCCCACATTGCAGGCAGATTCTTTATCATCTGAGCCACCAGGGAAGCCTGCCATATCATATCATGATGCTCATCAAATATTCATCAATATTCGCAGATACCCTGAACCCTTAACTTCCCAATGAGGAAACTGAGGGTAACGGGTTACAAGACTTGCTCAGGGTCACAGAGCCAGATTCAGACTTTACACGCAAAACAATGTAATTCCATAGCCTTTGTCTTTCCAACCTGCCAGGCTGTGTCTTGTATTATAACATTAACTGACTTTACAGGGCTAAATGGATAATATGTCTAAAACGATTTCAAGATTAAAGTGATAGAGAAAATCCAATAATCTATTGTCCTTTTAATCCTTTCCAATAAAAGACATCTTCCCAGTAACCAAAACCATATTCCAATGAATGGATTTTGACCTATCACAGATAAATCCCTTTACTCTTATCAGTTAAAGTGTATCAGGAGTAAAACAAAATCAGAGTAGACAGTCACTGTGATATATACACTAGGAAGGCAGTCAGCATCATGGTTAAAAACCTAACTTCTAGACACAGAGAACAGACTTGAGGCTGCCAAGAGGGAGGTGGGGTGGGGGAGGGAAGTATTGGGAGTTTGGGATTAGCAGATGCAAACTAGTATGTACATACTGCATAAACAATAAGATTCTACTCTATAACACAGGGAACTATAGTCAATATCCTATGATAAAGCATAATGAAACAGAAAATGAAAAAGAATATATATATTTGTAACTAAGCCACTGTGCTATACTGCAGAAATTACTGAAATCATAATTTATTTTGAAATTTATTTTAAAATTCAATACACTTATTGAAATCAACTGTATTTCAATAAAATTTTTAAAAATAAAACAAATTCAAAAAAGCATAAGTTCTGGGACTAGGCAATTTCATTTGAATCCCTGCTCCACTAACCACTAGCAGTGTGACTGGGGAAAATTCCTGAACCAGCTAAGCCCTACTTTCCTCATCCAGTGGTGATAATAACAGTATTTACCTCATAGGGTTGTTGTGAGAATTAAAGGAGAAAATCCTTCAAAATGTTTAATGCAGTGCTTCACACTGACCATCAGCTGTTAACGAAGCCAGTACTCCTAAATAAGCAGGTAATTCCAATTCTCCATCCGTCCTTCCCCTCCCTGCCTCCTAACCTGGCGCTGCTATGACAAGGGCCAGTAGCTGAAATGAAGGAGCCCTTTTCCAGAGCTGGACATAGTGAATATCAATAAATAAAGCTAAATAATTTGGGTAACTCCTTTCTGAAACTCCTTTCATTAGGGCCTTGAACTTGAAGCCACTAGCCTCTTCCCTTGGAAAAAGCTTTCCTAGATCTAACGACATAACCCCCATACAGAAGGCACGTGAGAAGCTGCAGTTAGGAGCAACGTAATTGACATCCCTAAGGACCATTCGAACACTCTGACCACAATAATAAATCCTCCTCCAAAGACCTACAACAATCATTTATCTGCTACTGACTCCAATTTATTTGTTGTAGTCACGCACAGTTCACTAGTAAACATCTGACTTCTCAACCTTTTTCGTGCAAACCTAGGATAGAAAAAGCATCAGCAAAGGAAGAAGCTGGTTTTCCCTTTGACACTGGCTCCTGATCCTCTGTCCTCTTGGCCACGGAGTTTGCAGTTTGCCAAATGTTAACCAGCAGTGATATCCAGGCAAACACGAACATTTTATAAATAGCCTCAGCTGGTTTCTTACAGAGGAAAAAGCAACACAAAAATAAAATGAAATGAAGCAGTCTACTAGCTTCTCATTCTTACTTTCAAAGCCTGATCAAAACAGGGGGCAGAAGTGTTAAGGGCTGCTGATACCAACTTCTAGTAGAGGTGTCAACAGTTGCATGAGCAAAATGAAACCAAATTCCCAATGACCTTCCATCTCTTCCTCATTTAACTCTATCACTGTCCCTCTTGCTATTCACAACTAGACTTTGTACACAGAAAGCACTTAATAAAAAGTGGATAGATGGAAAGCTGAATGGACAGAATAGATTTATTTGCAAACTTTCCTTCTGATCAAACGGTTAAAATTATCTGTATATGGATGTTATCTCTATATAAGACTGAAAGGTCCTTGAGGGCAGATATCTTACTATTTACCTTTTTCATCCCAATATTCACTAAAGTGTTTTATATATGCATAGGAAATATTCCTTGAATCAATGGGTATTACTAATAATTACAAGAAAGTATTTATTACATACCTACTGTACATCCAACAATTTAAAATTTCTTTTAAATTTTAAATTATATTATTCTAATTTTATATTAAAATATATTAAAATATATTTATATTAAATTAAAATAAAATAAATTAAAATATATTTATATTAAAATTATATTAAATTTTAAATTATACAGACAATGATGAGGAAAAACAGGCAAGCAATCACCAAAAAAGACTTAACTATCCAAGTTCCCTTGGATTGACAATAAAAGACAAAGAATCCAAAGGCTAACTATATATTACGTAACCTTGGATAGAGATCTGGGTGTCCCCGGCCCGGCTTACATCTTTCCCTCTTCTAACCATTTCTAGAGACTGAACCGCCAACCAGAACAAAGCTGTATCCTGATCACACTGTACTGAGCTGTCTTATGTACAGATACACACACATATATATTCTACTCCAACCAAACCATTCTGTTCATGAGTGCAAGTACTTAAGGTATTTTAGACCTTAAAAAAAAAAAAGAGGTTTCAACATTAACGATGGCCTAACAATGGTTAGACAATGATCTAACTTCCATGTCTAACTCACCTCCTGACCAAAGTCGGGTATTAGCTGCAGGCAAGTGACCCTCCACCCAGAGCCACGAGTACCAGGACTACACTAGACTTCAAGTTCTCAAAGCCCTCTCTGGGCCTCAGCCCCTTCGTCTGAAATAATGGGTCACGCTGAATCAGCCGTTCTTACCCTTTCAAGTGCAAGGTTCCTTTTTTAATGTCAAAAATCCAAGATTCACTTCACCCTCCCAGAGGAGTTATTTCATTAATATAGCTCCATAGCAACTCTGTTAGGTATTATCCATCACTACCTCCCCTCTTTTTCATAGAGATGAAGACACCTAGGCTCAAAGAAGCTGGATCACTTGCCCACAACCACAGAGCTAGTAAACTGTAGATCAGAAACAGGAACTCCAGTCTGCTTAACTACAGAGCCCAAACTGTTAACCATTATGCTATACTAGCTAAAAGAGAAAAACACCACCACCATTTAGTCTAAGTGTATTTATATCTGATCAATTACAATGGCACCCACACACATTTTAGAACAATGATACTGTGTGGTACATATTTGTGAGAAACGCTATTCAGGAAACAGCCAATGCTGGGTGCAGCCATGGATCTGCGTGTCCACTGCAATAATTCCAGGGGTCTCTTAAGGTACATTCTTTTTTCCTTTATTTAAAAACAGATTTATTGAAGTATCATTTACACACTACAAAGTTCACCCATTTTTTTTAAGTTGGAAGATAATTGCTTTGCAATGTTGTGTTGGTTTCTGCTGCACAACAATGCAAACCAGTCATAATTTTAAATACACACACGCACACGCACACACACACACACACACACACACACACACATCCCTTCCCATCCCATCTCTCTAGGGGGTCATGAGTGCCAGACTGGGCTCCCTGTGTTTTACAACATATTCCCGCTAGTTTTCTGTTTCATACGTGGAAGTATATATATATATGTCAAGGCTACTTTCTCAATTTGTCCCATCCTCTCCTTCCCCTGCTGTGTCCACAAGCCCGTCTCTATGTCTGCATCTCCACTTCTTCCCTGGTTCACCAGTACTATTTTCCTAAATTCCATAGGTATGTGTTATATACCATATTTGCTTTTCTCTTTCTGACTTACTTCACTCTGTACAACAGGCTCTAGGTTCATCCACCTCCCTACAACTGACTAAAATCCACTGGTGTATTCTTAAAGTATATACGTGCTTTTATTTTCTATCTGTGGTCCTAAAATTTTAATTCCTGGGTGACTTCCTAGTGCTCCACTTTAGTTTGTTTTCAGATCGGTCACAACTCAGGGGAGTTAAAGTAATCACAGAAGTCCTCCTCTGTCTGAAGTAGAAGCTGGTCAAACTATGAGCTATCAGATTCCCAGTAGGGAGAACCCACCTCATACATGGATCTGTTTGCTGGAGAAGAGGGGTTGAATGTCAAAGTCATTCTGTAGACAGAGCTCTAAGAGGCTGTCTGCCGGAACTAGCATCACATACACAAGCACATACCCAAATGCATCGCTCTCCATGGCACCTGTCCCCAACTCACCTAGTCTTTTATTTTGAACCATGGTGAAAAATGAAAACAGAGAAAGGTTAGGGAGAGTAAGAGGAGAACAAAGCAAGAGCAAGGAGGAGGAAGCCAGAACATTAAAGAGCTGGCTGCACTCATGTGAAGAGAGGATGTGAATTTAACTACTCAGTGGGGAAGCCCGGGGTAAGCAGTGAACACCTCCCACCTCGACATCAGAGCCCAGCTGAGAAGCCTCCATCTGGGTGACCTGTCTCCAGAAGAGAGAACACAACACTTACTCAGAAAGAGAACTGGGAGGGGAGGCCTCTGTTTCCTTTCCCCACGTGAGAAGTGGGAAGAGGATGAATTACAGAGCATTTTAAGCTCCCCCCCAGAAGGGGCCCCTAGATCACAAAATGGTATATTTATGGTGGCTATTAACCAGAGTTCAACTCAGATCCAGATTCGGCATCGTGATGTGTCATGGGCTTAGAGAGCAGGAGGAAGAGAAACATCTCATCAACAAGCATGTGGGTTGGCTTGATCTTTTGACTATTGTTCTATCAGAAAAATAAAAATCCTAATAATCATATAGCAATGTTCTCAGAAAAGCATTTTTAAAATAATTTCTCTGCTGAACATCAAAAATAAAAGCCCACACACTCATCAATTCTTACCCATTATTTGAATCAGTAGGAGACACTCAGAGTGTGAACCCAGAAGGCAGGACTATGTCTCTACTCTGGGCAGGGTTAACAGATCTTTAGCACAAGACGGGTTAGATTATAAGGTCTACAGACTGGGTTTTGGTACAGTTCCAAAAGGTTAAACAAAATTATAGTTGAGGGCCACTGTTGGATGGAGGCGGCAACGGAGAGGGAGGGACTCTTTGAAGACATTAATTCTATCCTAATACTGAGCAGACTTGGAATCATTCAGGGAAGTTCTATTTTCTCAGCGAACATCACCCATCCCCATTCATTTTCTGCAAATATGTCGACTTCCCTGCTTTAAACCAGCCAACGGCCTCCCACTGAACATCCCTGGTGGTGCCAAGCAGACCCTGAATGACGTGGTCCCTCCCCTTCTCCAGCCCCCCTCAGGTTACCATCACCTTAGTCACTACACGCTGGGCTCCGCTGGCCTTCTTCTGCGCTCTCCCACCTCCAGCCCTTCACACTTGCCCCAACTTCCATCTAAGCCCTCCTCATCCTTCCCTTCCCTCTTCTCACTGCTCCTAGTGAAAGCTTACTCCATCTCTGGGTTTCGACATCAACTTCTTGACCTTCTTTCCCCGCAGATTAGGTTAGAGTCCCAGTGTAAAATCCTCCTAGCACTGTAACACGTCTCCTTTGCAACCCTGATACACCTTTAAAGTTTAATTTGGTATCTGTCTCCTCTGCTAGACAGCTAGCTCCAAGACAATAGAAACTAGACCTCCACCCAGGACTGCATCCCTCTTAGGCAGCATGACGTCTGGAACATAAGAGGCCCAAGATGAACACTGGCTGCTTCTATCCTTCCCTCCCCCTGGTCTTCTCCTGGCCCTTCCTCTTCCTATGTCTTTCCCCATAACTCAAAGTTTCAGACATGGGGATAAGGGTAACCCTGAGTGGGAGGCCCAGGAGATAAACCCTTCTGGTTTTCCCGCCCATCACCCAGAGTTTTGATTAAGACTGCACAGCAGAGATACCCCAAATCAGTTCTATTTCAGCTTCAACTTCCCATGGCCACTCCTGTGGTTCTGGACTAAGACTGACTCCTCCAGGACCAGTCAGGCCCAAGAGGGCTGGTGGGGGAAGAGGCGAGATGTACAGAACCCCCACAGGGATGTAAACCGTGAGACTTCACCATAAATGCCATCTGAAGTGCGAAACAGTCACACCTGTCACTCTGCCTTCCAGTCACCGTCCCAGAGCTTGAGGCCAGGGAGAAAAGCCACGACCTTGAGCCCCTCTCCTAACCATTCTGTCACCAAGGCCCAGGCTCCTGACAGAAGAGTGGCAGGCGAGACGGGAGGAAATGAAAGGCAAGGGGGAGGACATCAGAATTCAGCCTTTCCTGTCAGCTCTCCTCAGAGAGAGCACTGGAGTGGTCCTCCTGACTGGACATTCCTCCCGAGGGCAAGGGCGCTCTCCTCAGCCCTCCTTTCTAACGCCCGAGCCCTCTGACTTCTGTATGCTTGTGTGATGCCAGGGGTCAGAAGACAAAGAAAGAGAGTATTTTTTTTTAAAAGAAGAATCTGGAAAACAGTGTTGATGAGGTTAAAAACGAAGGCCTTTGTTTCCACTTTTACTTGGAATCTCTTTATTGTTGTTGATAACAACCACAGGAGGATTTGACTAGTTCAGATAAAATTAGATACCTCTAAGAAGAAATAAGATATACCTCACATTCAGTTTGGAGAAAACTTCTGTCTTCAAGCAAAATGACAACTAACGGGAAATTTTAAATCAGCCACAGTCATGGAATCTGCAATAGGTTGCAGTGAAACTTGTCTGTGTGGCTGTTAGTTTAATTGAGATAAATGACGATTCTGAATGAGGCCTGGTATTTGGAATAGTTTCAATTTTAAATATCTTTTTTAAAAGGCGCTCAAGGTGCTTTAGGTGTATTTTAACATTTATCTTCATAACATCACTGACCTAGGGGGAAAGTATTTTTGCTCACCGATTTCGTATTTTGCTTCACTGTCTCTCAAAATACTCTGGCTGAGACAGCTGTGCTGTACAGGAGACACTACACGGGGTTGAGAACGGCTGATAATGTAACACAATGAAAATCCCGGCCCCTCCCCTTAGGAGGTGTTTGGCCTTGAGCGCGTGACTTAATCTCTTTGAGTTTTGGTTTCCTCATCTGTAAAATGGAGATGATATCTGCCTTGCTTTGTGTTTCTATACATAAAATGATGTATGCAAGTGCTGAGATAGTATATGAGGGCTTCCATATTTGAGATAAGACATGCAAGCTATAAGTAAAATGTGAACCCACATCACCAGCAGCAGCATCGTCATTACTGTATTTTCTTGTTGTAAGACCTGGTGAGGTAGGCAGTGGAAGGCATTTATTTCATAAATGAGATTTCATAGAGGAAAGCTGAGATGGTTTAGGTATCACCTAGTATCATACTGAAGGATCAGAGAGGGAATGTATATTAAGGTGAGGACCAGGACCCAAAACCCTGAATCATTTAATCCACTATATTAAATTATGTTTCTATATAAGTTGCACATATATTCCAGCCAAGTAATTTTTTAAAATCTGATTTATTTCTTAACACCCCAGCGGCCTGAATATAATCCAGAAGTAGCAGATTCTCACCATCAGAGAGAGGAGTATAGCTTCAACTGAGCCCTGAATCCGGAGCTGACCAACCAGGACCCAACTCAGCTCAGCACATTCCAGCTCTAGGACCATGGACATGTGGCTTAGCTACGTGGGTCTCAGTTTTCTCTCCTGTTAAAAATAATAAACACGGAAAGCTGGACAGATTTGTCATTCCCCCAGGTCTAAAATTCGGTGGCTAAGTCTTAGTGACCTCAGACTTAACCTTCCTTTGTACATTCTCCTGGAGCCCAGCACACCCTCTTGTTCCTTCCAGCATCTGCCCTGCTCCCTTTGGTGATCTCTCTTCACTCCTCATGTCTGTTACCTTCTGACTTCAGGGAAACATACATTGAACAGTACTGCTGCATTTCACATTTCACATAGAACTGTACATTACATTGATGGTAACAGAGAGAAGTACACAAAAGTTCTACCCAAGGGAGGAGACATACATCACACACAGAACAGAAATGTAGACACGCCCTTTAGTTCTCAAGTCTCTCCTGTAAATCTGGAGAATGAACATTAATGCCATGGCCACCTCTGCATTGCAGTCCTGCCTCAGACTTTTCACCCCTGCTGCCCTCTTTCACACACACTCACGCACCTGCCTAAGACTGCATGCATTTAACTGCGTTCAAATGGGAGCTTCAGACCCAGGGTGGTGGCCTAGCTTAGAGAGTACCTGGTCATCACGTCTTTCCCTCTGTTACCCTGAATGAATGTAAAGCCAGAAAAATGCTCCCAAACCAAACCACCTGGGCATTCTGAGCTTCCTCCACTCCCCCTGGCTTTCCTTCCTCCTTGTTGACACCAAGACCAATTCAGGACCCCAGGAGTTCTCTCCATTTTGAGCTTCTGTCAATCCGTGGAGGTGACAAGAAGCAACGCTTCAGGAAAGAGAAACCAGCCCAACGGCAACATCATACACCAGAACATAGTAAGTATGTACTTAGATAGTAAATGCCTACTCTAATCACGCAAGAAATATCTGTAGAATGAATCAATGATGAGTCTCAATAGAGAAAAGGGATCAAGGGTCTATGTAATAAGAAATGATCTCCCACCCAAGGAGCAACTGCAGCTCAACTGCCTATCAACTACTAGCTGGGACTCTCATCTGAAGTCTCCCCAAAAGAAAGTTTATCATCGTCAAAGAGCAAAGAAGAGACCTCCAAAAGCTCCACGTTTTGCCTTCTGCCCACCTCCTCCCTGAATCCAAATTCCACATCCTAACTATCTTTTCCATCATGAACCCATCTGGAGGGAAATGCAATTAAAACAGAAAACTCATGTTCTGACAAAAGGAGAAGCCGCAAGCCACAGCTGTGTTCCCCCAAAGTGGAGCTAGAAACCAGCGAGGAGCTGGTGAGGAGGTGGAGGGCTTTCAGACGAGCAGCCCAACTCCACTGGGAGAGAGAACTTGAGAAGCGGTCTAGCTTAGGGCTAGCGGAGCACCCCAACATCAGGATGAAGGCGCCCGAGATCTCGTCTCCTTCTACTGCCTCAGTTCCTTTGAGTAGCTCCTACCCACCATGTTGCCTCACTTGGCCTCAGTTTCTCCATCTCTGAAACAACAAGCTCCAATGACTCCTCCCTGTACCCAGCCCTTCCCTGCTCCCCACCCCTCACTTGCTTCACCCACTTAGAGTGGAGAGAATGAGTACAAGACAGGTCTGTAAAGGCTCGCCAGGCTCACTGGCACGGAGATGCTATATAAATCCCAAGTGCTATCATTCTAGTACCACAGAGATTTAAATTGGGCTGGGGGCCCCGGGACTGCGTTATCAACACCTCCCCCACATTCTCAGCACTGGGGAGACGGTGCTGGGGAAGGAAAACTGTGCTTTCCTCGATCTTTAACTGCTCGGGAATGCGTGTATTAGGGCGGCCTCCTTACAGAAACCCTCTAAAAATACCTATCGATGTATATTTAGCTCCAGATAGCGTCCTCCTACCAACAGGCTCCAGGCTGAACCACTCTGCTTGTGCCATGGTGAGAAGCTGGGGACCTCCAATGGCAGCTCCCAGCCCTTCTGCGGCATCTCCTCAGGCTCTTCTCCTCCCCGTTCCCTTTACCCTTCATCCTTCCTCCCTCTGCAGGGTGCGGCACCTCCTCCCAAACTGCAGCTCAGGGTATGGCAATGGTTCCCCTCTCTCTTTTCCATACTCTTTACTCAAAGTGAATTACAGGATGAAAAAGACCTGCACAGCATCGAGCACAGGGTTAGAACCAATCACTGCTCAAACCAGTCCCTGCTCAAAGCCTTCAGTGGGTCCCTCTGCCTCTGGCTCCACTAGGAGCTCCTCCCACGTGGCCTCAGCTGGCCCCTGCCGCCCTCTCTGGGAGCATTGCTCAGAATTCCCCTGGCCAACTCCCCGGAAGCATCCTTTGTGCTCTCTCTCAGCTTCAAGGATTTGTATGAAAATTCTCTTACCCAGAAAAGCTCTTCCACTTTTCCTTGTCTAAGTCCTATCGGCCTGCCCTCACATCCCAATTTCAATGTTACTTCCTCCAGGAAGTCTTTCCCAGCTCTCAGAGCTAGACTGGTGCCCTTCCTCTGGGTTTTCATGACACCTGGCCCCCTGCTGGGGACACTCAGCCCTGCACCACCCACATGCAGCACAGTGCCTGGCACATCGTGGGTCCTCAACGATATCTCCTGAAGGACTTGAAGGAAGACAGAGGGGTGGGGACACCTGGTCCCTGGAATGATGGTCTATGTGGAGGAAGGAGGCTCAGATACACCTGCCCACTCTTCAGAGTTAGTACTCACGTATTTGCAGCTAACAGACTAGCCAAAAGAGGTCATCTCCCACAGGAAAGCTAGCAAAACTGATTGTAAAGTATGTTCTGAGCAATAAAGATATAGATATAAATGTCATTTTTGCAATATGGCTCAATAGATAACAGCTTTCATTACACGAAAAATGTGGTGTGAGGCAATAGTGCCCTTCTCTCCATATCCCTCCACCTGCCCATAGCACCTCTAGGAAGTTGGGTCATCAATATTCAGCTCTGACCCCATCCCTTGATCACTCAGGAAGCAACCCAAAAGGTAAGCCTGAGAGTCCAGTAAACAGGCCAAACAACAGGAAGTCCAATATCTCTTACTCACCTAGAGACTCAGTTCCCAGTTCCCATTTCTCTAACGGAGTGATCTGGATTCGAGCAGCTGGGCTGGGTCATAGCTACCTGAGAGAGCTGTAGGTTAGGCTTGGCTTGGACAGACCAAGGGAAGGACTGGGAATAGGTGACCCCCTCTGACTGACAGTTTCAGGGTGCCCCCAGCACCCTCCTTCACATCCAATCGGTGACAAGAGAATCTGGCATGGACCAAGTGATTCCATTCTACTAGCATTTATTAAGTACCTACTCTAATCATGCACAGACATGAACAGGGTTCATAGACACAATCCTGGCCTTCACTTTCCTATTCCTACCCATGGGTTAGGAGTGCCTCTGAGTTCTAATCCTTCCCTATCATTACATCTATTCTATGGGCTGTGACCTGTTTTTAAGGCTAATATATAATAATGACTTCAAATAATTTAGAATTATCCAGGTGGCCTAACAAATATTTAGAAATAGCATCTCTTGAATTGTTACCAATATAAGAGAGATCCCAAGTTATGTAAGGAAATAATTTGTTAAGAAAATGAAAGCGAAGTAAAACTATTACTCACTCAGTCATGTCCAACCCTTTGTGACGTCATGGACTATAAGCCCACCAGGCTCCTCTGTCCACGGAATTCTCTAGGCAAGAATACTAAAGGGGATAGCCATTCCCTTTTCCAAGAAATCTCCCTGACACAGGGATTAAAGCCGGGTCTCCTGCATTACAGGCAGATTCTTTACCATCTGAGTCACCATAATTTGTTAAAAGAATGGCAAATTCACTGTCTTTTAGAAGAACTGAGAATATGTTAACCTTGGTGTTTCTCAGTTCCAGAATTTGAGTGTTCAACAACATATAGTTTGTTGAATAAATGGAAGGATGGATGAACAAGCCAATTTATGAAACAAGGAGGAACTTCTAGTTCAGTTTTTACACATGAAACCATGAGAGTTAAGTAACGTGCCTTCTTAACCACAGAGCAGGGAGCTGGCTGTATTCCAAGCCCATGGACAGAAGTCTTAGGATGGACACACGGGGCTCTAGTCCTCTTCAAGTCACATGTAAAGCTTCAGCTCTGGCTCCGGGACATCCACCTGATTATACTGCTCCCTGAGCCCACCCCACATGGCTTCAAGGGGACCAAAGAAACACACAAGCAGAGAACTGCAGAGCCTGTGAGGTGGTGAGGTCACTGACAGCGCGGGGAAATGACTGTTGAAGAAGGAACTTGGAGCCAGAAAATGTGAGCTCAAGTCCGGCTCTAGCACCTCCAGTATATCACGTACTCTCTCTCAACCTTGGTTGCCTCATCTATAAAATGGGGTTAACAAGATCCCATTTGGGGTATTATGAGGGTTCTATGAATAATGTACATAAATTAACTCTGAACCATGAACTGCCTCAGCTTACAGACCTAAGAATTCTGAAGGTTAGCAGGTCTGGCGTTTAGGCAGAAGGCAGTGGCCCAGGCCCCCCAAACCCCTGTCTCTGAACAAAGAACATCAATGGTAGGTCTTTGGTTGAGTCAGAGGTCTGGCACCTCAGCTCCCTCCCTACCTCCCCTCACACACTGAGAGCTGAGGAGCTGGACAGCCTCAGCCCGAGGCGATGTCCCGCTCCAGCGTTGTCCCTCCCCCTCTGCGCAGCAGGCAGAGGGAGGGCATACCTGGGGCTGAGACAGGAAGTCAGAGCAGCCAGCATGGGCTGCTCATGGGATGGGCGTCAGGAGGCCTGGAGAGGGGGCTGCACCAGCAGGGGCGGCACACCAGCCCTGGGTCAAAGGACACGTCCCAACTCTGGATCCGCTGTCAAGCTGCCGGCGGTCCTGGGCTGAGCACTTACCCCCTCTGACTGCTGGATGACTCTGATCTCAAATCTGATCTACCTGCTCCCCTGGGCTTGTATGACAACATATGCACTATAGCTAAGACCCCAAGAGTTGTAGGTGCCCCCATGGTTTTACTCACCACCCAGAGAGATGAATGCTGTCAATTAAATTATATCATGCCATTATTGTAAGATGCAGGCTACATATTTTAGACATGCACCAGCAGGAGGAAAATGCATTTTAGAAGCAATGTGACATGGTAGATGAAAGCACTGTCCAAACAGAAGACAAATTTTGATTATCCATTCCCATGGGATAGAATCACAAGTCTGAGCTTGGATCTCAAGAGTGCCATGCCCCTTCCCTAGAAAGAAAGAAAGAGTAGGTTCAGGAAGAACAGGGGCAAAGTCCTATTGGTTCTGATGGATGGCAGTGGCCTTTCAGCAAAGTTTGAGGAGCTGCTAAGAATGGCAGATACCAGGGCTGGTGGGAGAGAAAGCAGAGAGGACAAGTGGCTTGGCCAAGGGCCCAGCACCCATGCCCACTCGTGTGCACCCCACACAAGGTGACACGGAGGGCCTTGCTGGTTACACTGATGAAGGATTCTACTGACCTCTACAAATCTGCCCCTTCAATCATATGCTAACACTCATTTGAAGGCCAAGTTTATGGTTCCCACCAGCTTCTCTTGTCCTTCAATGCCAGTTCCTCCATCTTCCCCCACACATCTTAGGCCCCACCCCAGCAAGGCAGATTCTCCTCTAGAAGAACTTCAACCTGTCACAACGCCTCTTAAAATGTGGCACCTGAAAGATGTACACTGGAGCACCTTTAATAATTATTCATAACAGCCAAACCCAGAAAGCAACCTAAGTCTCACATAATTGCAAAAATGGATACATAAGCTGAGTACATCTACTTCATAAATTGCTGAGCAGTCTTTACCACTTTTTACCAAAATATGGAGTAACATGTACTATGCCCATAATATACTGAGAAAATGCAGCAAAATTACAAGCATTGAAAAGAGAGCTTGCTAAGCATTAAAAAGGCCGGAAGAAAATACCACAAAATAATCAGGAATTTTTCTTAGTGACTTTCTTTCTTTTTTTCAGTATCTTCCAAATTTTCCTTATTGAACATAGAATAGTTTGAAATGAAAACAAATGGACTAGACAGGAAATTTCAAATGACCTCTGACACATATAAGACTTAGTGAGACTAAGAATTCACATAATTTTAACATTTAACCCACACATTACAGTAGTCTTCTTTTAAACAGATCATATTTCTAAAATGACTCAGACTCATTTAAGGCCTTTTACTGTATAGATCTTCCATGACTTACGATGAGGTTACACCCCAATAAACCCACCATACGCTGAAAACAACAATAAGCTGAAAATACATTTAATACACCTAACCTAATGAACAATGCAAACAGTGACAGACTATTTTCCTGAGCTCCAAAATCACTGCAGACGGTGACTGCAGCATGAAATTAAAAGACGCTTGTTCCTTGGAAGAAAAGCTATGACCAACCTAGATAGCATATTATAAAGCAGAGACATTACTTTGCCAACAAAGGTCCATTTAGTCAAAGCTATGGTTTTTCCAGTAGTCATGTATGGATGTGAGAGTTGGACTATAAAAAAAGCTGAGAACCAAAGAATTGATGCTTTTGAATTGTGGTGTTGAAGAAGACTCTTGAGAGTCCCTTGGACTGCAAGAAGATCAAACCAGTCAATCCCAAAGGAAATCAGTCCTGAATATTCATTGGAAGGACTGATGCTGAAGTTGAAGCTCCAATACTTTGGCCACCCAAAATGAAGAACTGACTCTCTGGAAAAGACCCTGATGCTGAGAAAGATTGAAGGCAGAAGGAGAAGGGGATGACAGAGGATGAGATGGTTGGATGGCATCACTGACTCAATGGACATGAGTTTGAACAAGCTCTGGGAGTTGGTGATGGACAGGGAGGCCTGGTGTGATGAAGTCCATGAGGTCAAAAAGAGTCGGACACAACTGAGTGACTGAACTGACTGACTGATTGAACCTAATAACAGCATAGCTGAGCCTAGTTACCTTACATGTTCTTAGAACACTTCCATTAGAATACAGTTAGGTAAACTCACGCAACACAAAGCTAATTTTTTAATTAAGTGTTTAATATCTCATGTAATTTATTGAATGAATTGAATTTATTGAATGAATTTATTGAATTTACTATACTGAAAGTAAAAAACACAATGATAACCCTCATGATCTCAGGGCTGACTGGGAGCTGTATCTGCCACTGCCCAGCATCACAAGACAGTACCATACTGCCTATGGAAAACATCAAAATTCATGGTTCAATTGCTACTGGAACAGTATTGCTTTTGCATCATTGGAAACTAAAAAAAAATTGTAAGGTAAACCATCATAAGTTGGGGACTGTTTATATAGTATAGATTCTTTTAGGGACATTTAAAACATTCCCAAGCTATTAATATTAGCAAAAAGTCAAAAGACAACAATTGTTGGTGAAGATGTGGAGAAAAAAGAACTCTCATGCATTGTTGGTGAAAATGTACATTGGTGCAGTTACTGTAGAAAATAACATGGAAATTCCTCAGAAGAATTAAAAATAGAGTTACCATATAATCCAGTAATTTCACTTCTGGTTATTGTGTCCAAAGAAAATGAAATGGACATTTCATGTCCAAAGAAAATGAAATCATTATCTTCAAAGAGATGTCTACAGTTACATGTGCATTGCAGTTTATTCACAATAGCCAGATATGGACACAACCTAAATTTCCATCAGTGAATGAATGGATAAAGTAACTGTGATACAGACATATGTGCACGCACACACACATAAGAATATTATTCAGTCTTTAAAAAGGAAATCTGGCTATTTGCAACAACACAGATGAAGCTAAAGGACACTATGAAAAATAAAGACAAATGCTGCATGATCTCAGTTATATTAATTATACTAATTTTTTAGAAGTGGAAGTCATAGTAACAGTGGAAAGAATGGTGGTTATGAGGGACTAGGTGTAGGGGACAGGGGAAGCTATTGATCAAAGGGTAAAAACTTTCAGCTACAGATGTATACATTCTGGAGACCTAGTATTCCCCAGGGTAAATAATAATGCATATATTATTATATTACTATATTATCATAAATAATAATGTATAACATACTTGAAATTTGCTAAAAGTGTAGTTTTCAAGTGTTCTAACCACCAAAAATAAAAGAGTAACTATGTGAGGTGATGGATATGTAATCAGTTTGATTGCAATAATTATTTTCCAATGTATCAAACCATCACATTGTATACCTTAAATATAGACAAATTTCATTTGTCAGTCACAGTTTAATTAAGTGGGGATAAAACCCACAAGACATCGCCCAGGTGTACTACAGTCTATTCCATGTACTTCTGAAACACTACGCAGAAGCTGTATCTTTACACACTAAATCACACTTTAAATGCAATAGTAGCATTTTCTTTTAGAAAAATAACCTTCAGAAGATCCTTTTGTAAGACAACAGATGTTTTCAAACATAAAGAGTCATCTCTACTACTTATCCGTTCCCTATACTAAGGGGTTAAATGCTCACTAGTTTCTATTTATACATTCTAGCCTATTACCGGAGAAGGCAATGGCAGCCCACTCCAGTACTCTTGCCTGGACAATCCCATGGACAGAGGAGCCTAGTGGGCTGCAGTCCATGGGGTCGAGAAGAGTCAGACACGACCGAGCGACTTCACTTTCACTTTTCACTTTCATGCACTGGAGAACGAAATGGCAACCCACTCCAGTGTTCTTGCCTAGAGAACCCCAGGGACAGCGGAGTATGGTGGGCTGCCGTCTATGGGGTTGCACAGAGTCGGACACGACTGAAGCGACTTAGCAGCAGCAGCAGCAGTAGTCTATATTACACCTTCAACTTTTCCCCTTTCACTTAATCATAGTTGACATGAAGGTTAAAATGTATGACAATTATGTCTGTTGCACAAGACAATGAAAAGATGCAAGTGTTTCTAAACTCTTACTCTTGTCAGATTTTAGCTGCCCCAACTCCTCTGAAAAAAGAAAAGGAAAAGGTCTTCTTTGCTCCCCTCTACCTTTGGTCAACAGTAATAGTAGCTCATCTCTCCCCACTCCTCACTTTTCCACCCAGCTCTTAACTTTTCCTCACAGGTTTCAACTTCTGGGCAGTGGGTAAACAAATTTCCATGCTACACCCTTTGCTGCCACCCCCACAGAGGACCCACAGACTGCCCCCTCGCCTGCAGGTACCAAAGGCAGCCTGATACAGAGACACATGAGAAGCCACAAAAGCCTGAGGAGGCACGCTCACACCATCACCAGTCCCAAGGCCCATCGCACATGCTGACAACAGCACCGGACCTGCCCCAGTAAAGGTGCACTATATTCATTTTCAAAAGCAGAATTAGCAAATATTTAAATAAAAGTACTGCCCTCACATACACCACCTGTGACACAATGTAGTGTTACTATGTCAATTTCCAAAGGGATGCGTTATCGAACATTTTCACATGATTCAGTTTTACAGCTTCTCCTATTGTAAATACGCATAAATCTATAAATAAATAAATCTGCAAATCATTAAAAAAAAATCCTCTGTTGTCAAGACACGAGTCCCAACTACCATTTCAGAGAGTATACTTAAAAGGGTCTTTCCCAATCTCCTAAAGAAAACTGCACCTGATAGCATCCTTTGGCCCATTATGGGGGTTGTCCCTCATGCCAAGGCAGGCCGCTTGCCTTGGTGAAAAAACTCACTTGGAAACGTGTGTTCAGCGCTAGCCAAGCATGGAATGGGAAACCAGCAGCAGCAGCAGCCAGACTGTGGGTCCACAGCCTCTGTCTAATGCCATGTGCATCTCCAGAACACCCACACGCCCCTGCAACTGGCTCAGCCATGGCTCAGTACCATGGGAATCTTATCCTTGAACTTCTTCCTCCTCCTCTCCTCCATAGAATTGTCTCCCCCACTCCCAGGCTCCTTGCACCAGCCACTTCACGACCCCACAGGCGCCTCCACGTACAAAGAAGAAACGGGAGGAGGACTCACCCACTGAGGACCACGATGAAGTCCATGACATTCCAACCATTGCGGAGGTATGAGCCCTTATGGAAGATGAACCCCAGGGCCACGATTTTGATCCCAGCTTCGAAGCAAAAGATCCCAATGAAATAGGGTTCTGTCTTCTCCTGCGGGATGAAGAACAGAGGTGCTGGTGAGAGGAGGACTGCTTCAACCAAGGCACTCCCTGCCTAGCTACCCCTCTGCTCTGACTTTTCCTCTCTCCTACGGGACACCGGGATGCCTGTGCTGAGCCAGCCCCGTGTACACTTCCCCGGGAAGTGAGGATGCTACAGGACTCACAGAGTACACAGGAGCAAGGAAAGCCAGCTGCAGAAGTGGGTGGATGCGGGGCTCACACCCAGGACCAGCCGTCTTCCCAGGCGAAGACTGATGGTGCTATCTTTGCCTTGAAGGGGCTGGCATTCCCACTGCTGGTCATCACTTAACGCTGGAAGCTTTCTCATCCATGGGTAATCAGACTGGGGCCACTTACCCATTTGTTTGGATTTTAAGCATTTTGTTTGTTCTCTTTAGGGGCAGTACGTTAGACACGCGGATAATTTCATTACAGAGAGTATGGACAAACATTTAGGAAGTTCAGAACCATGAAGGCACAGAAGCTTTGAGCATCCTTCACCCTCTCTCCTTTACTCTCCCTTTTTCCTCTCATTCTCAAAGTCCACCAGGAAGAAGATAGATGGAAGCGGACCCTGGGCCTCTCCTTTCTTCTTGCCTGGCTGCCATGTTCTGGAGACACAGAACTTCCTGGGAGCAGGAATTTAAAAGGTCAGTCCTCTTTATGAACCCCAGTGGGACTTGTCACCAACCTGTTGCTCAGCAAAGAACAAACTCACACAAGTGTAGAGTAGGAAAAGAGAGAAGGGGGGCAGGTGATGAAGCAAAGGAGAGGGAAACCAGGGAAGAAGAAGAACAAGGGGAGAGAAAGGTGAGGAGGGAGGCACCTACCAGTCTGCGGGACATTGGGGTCTTGTCGTCCTCAGGAAGATGTTGCTCCAGGGCCAAGACGATGCAATTGGCAATGATGGTGGCCAAGATCATGTACTCAAACGGCGTGGGAAAGGAGGAGTTAAGAAACAGAATCACCAAAGAGAGGACAGCCTCCAAGAGGGCTGTGTACATCCACACACAAACTTTATCAACCCACATCGTGTCTGTGCAGTCAGCATGATTGACAGGAGCAGACAGGCAGGCAGAACAGTGGCTGGTCCTTTGCACATGGAACTAGAACCATTTCTGATCAGACTCTGAACACAAAGCATCTTCTCAAGGAAAGGAAGAATTCAGTCAGTAAATAATGTATTAGGCATATGGCAGACATTCCAGATTCTTAGTGAATTCAGTGACATATCCGGGAATTAACCAGGATCGAAAAAGGAAGTGGGACAAAGAGAAGAAAAAACAATGATGCTGCAGGCTCCATGTTCTTCTGTCTTCAAACCACTGATCCAGCAAGGATTCAGCTGCAGCTGTCCATGGCTGTCTCTGGGAATCATACCTGGAGTGCCTTCTCTAGAAGTTCTGCTCAACTGAATAGAAGAAGGGCCCTTAGAAAAGAAGCCATTCTCTCCATGAGCTCCCTTTTATTTTAATATCCAGTTCAGGATAATATTTAACAGGTCCGAGAGAAACTAGTTTTGTCCCATCTTATTTTCTCCTAAGCTTCTACATCTAAAGGAAGCAGAGATGCATATCATGAGCCTGCATCCAGGGCACTGAAGTCAGGGCCTCTAGGAATCAAACTACAAACGAGTGGATAATGAATTCAGGCTTTGTTTTCTGTTGCATTTTTCTGAAGAGAGGTGAGTGGGCTCCCTGTGACTTTTTGAAAAACAAGACTGTGATTCCAGTGCCAGCATCCTGGCTCCCACAGAAAGGTTGTGCTGTAAAACCAGGGGGAGGCGGGAGTGGGGAACTTCTAGAAAAAAGAAGAGGGAATCACCAGCTCCAGAGTCATTCTGCACATGGGATTTCATTCTATAACCACTGTTGCGACAAACAGGAATGAACTGCTGCCGCTGGTCTTGCTGAGCAACCTGTGATCTGGCAGTGTCTGGAATCCAGGGGGGAGCGACAGGTAGTAAGTGCGGTGAAGTGGAGGGAGGGGAAGGGACCTTGTCTCCCCCCCGCCCCCATTCAGGCTGGCTGTGCAGGATGTAGGGCCCAGAGCCCTCCCTACGTGACACAGAAGGAGGACAAACCATAAACATGTCCCCTGATGCCTCGCCATCCCACCAGGTTATATGTGGCTGTGAACATCAATGCTCAAAGGGCACTTGCACATCCCTGACAGACGGAGGGGAGGGGGGTCCATGCAGGATGCAACTCGCCCACCAGTTGCTCTGGTCCTGATGCTAGAATGGTAGGTTGCAGGGGGTGAGATGGTTGGCTCGCATCCAAGCCTCCGGAACTTTTCATTTTCACTTAGCAGCACTTCCTCCCTGCCCCCATCCACCCGAGTCACAGCCCCAGCAGCTAGCCGTCTTCCCTTCCCACACACCCAACATTCGTCCAGGACTCACACCCTCAGGACAGTTCTGCCGGCCTCTGCTGTCCTGCAGGGTCAAGCAGCCACATCTGAAAACAGGATGGGGCTTGGAGAACATCAGAGCCAGCCTCCTGCCTCCACACCCCGCTGCACTCACTGAAACCCGCTCAGTCAGAGGAGAGCCTCACTGCACTGCATAGAAAGAGAAAGCCCCCTAGCCATCTCGCCATTCCTCCTGCTTCGGTCTCTCTGGGTACCAAGCTAGGCCCCTGAGAGCCAAACACTCTAGCAAACACACATCAGAGATGCTCATCTCACTTAACGTGCCTCCTTTCTTGTGACAAATCCCCCCACACAACTCATCCAGGCGTACCAGGGACCACTGATCACAGCAGGGAGTTCTCCTCCTTCCCATCACAGGCTTTAACCCAGAGCTCTGAACAAGTCCAAAACGACCAGGACTCAGTGTCCCATAAGCCCTCTGAATAGGCTATAGCCTGTCCTGGGCTTGGTTCAGGCGGTGATAATCTCCCGGATCCGAATGGTAAAATGGAGATGGGAACAGGGCAGAATTGGCCTTGGGAATCCATGCCCTTTCCTGAGAACACCCTCAGCGAATGTGTGTAAGATAGAGAACCAAGAACATGACAACAAGCCACAAACAGCAGCAGAAGTGGAGGACACTTGGGCATCTTTCTAAAATGCAGGCCACGGAATATTAGCGCTAGGAACTTGCAATCAAAAGCATGTGGGAAACTCTGGGTTCGGTCAAGGTGAGCAGGTTTCCTCCCAGCAGGATTCTTGGGGCCTTCAGTACTACTGTACACAAAGGGCCCCCCTCCCCCAAAGGGGGCTGGCAGCAGTGCACGGCACTCCCAAACTTCTTCATCACAGAACCCTTCTGTCAGAGCATCTCTCTTCGGGATGCTGTTCCTAGGAACACATCTGGGGAGCCCTAATACAAAGGACAGAGCTCACTGCCTATCCCCAAAGGTCAGGGATATGAGCACGGTGGCTCTGGAAGGAGCGAAACTAATGCGTCTTTCACCTTATGCTGTGTCCTTGTTTCTAACAAGAATGTTCAGAAAGTCTTGGGCTCAACCAGCCCCTCACCATGGCTGGAAGGACCATGCAAGCTCAGCAGATCCAAGAAGCCCAGCATGTGATCTGGGAAGTAGGACCAAAGACGCACATGTTCTCATTCAAGCTGCAGATAAGTCTTGAGTTCTCACCAGTCTACTGGGGGTTCAGGCTTCTTCTCCTGAACACCCTAGAGAGATAACCACAGACTTGAAAGTAAAGGAGCTCTTAGTTGCTGACCTCCAGGCAAGGCCGCTCCTGGCATCTGCACATCTCCAAGGCTTTCCACCCTGCAATGCCCACACGGGCTGTCGCAGCCCCTCTGCCACCCATCCTCACACTCACTTCACACCTGCATCCTCCCAGCCAGAGAACCTAAGCACAGTGCTCCCTGCTAGGATCAGGTAGCTCACCTATCCCAGAATGTCCAGGTGCAGACAGATCAGCCTTGTAGACACAGGGCTAGTCTCCTCAACAAGGTGTGGCCATCACCATACAGGACACTCACAGCAGGAGAGAGGCCGACAAGCCAGACGTCCTGTGACTGGCCAGGTATCTGGATGGCTGAGAATTCACGAGGGCTCAATAAATAGCACCACCCAAGGCCTAGGAGGCTAGAATCTAAAAGTGAGAGTTTAGTAATTCACAGGTTCCGAGAAGACACTCTTTCCACATCCTCCAGACCCAAACCCTCTGCCTGCAGTCTGATGTCTAAGGGTCCACTCAGAGCAGTGATCCTTTGGCTTAAAATTTTGAAAATATCAAGTACACACATCCTTGAGAGGGATGTTCCTTTAGGCCTTGTACAGCGCCTTGACATCAGGATGAATTCATGTCTGGAGCACTGAAGAATCTGGGGTGAAATTATGGTGCAAAAGTAAAGATGACACTATGGGAATTCAGTTTATCTGTGGACTAGGTAAAAGAAAGAAGGGGGCCAGGGAAATCTTAGGAAAGGAGAACAGGAGAGATCACCCAATCCTACCCAGGCCCCAGCCACTCCCCCTTGAAGCTCTTCCCTTCAACCTCCCGTCTGCCTCTCTTGCTAAAGAAAGTACAAAGAATGGGCCCTTAGATCTCAGTGCTTTCACTTCCTCCTGCAATGGCCTTTCTCCTCTTCTCTTGGTCATATATCAAGATCAAGGTGAAATATCACCTGGCCTGTAAAGTCTTCTCCCTGTGCCCCCTGGCTCTCCGCAGGGTGCAATTTCATCATCACATTGATCTCCCCAAAGAAACTCTACCTGGAAAGCAGGGGCAGGGTTTGTTCACTGGCGGGGCTCAGCGGAGCTCCAGACACAGAGGAGAAGCTCACTCGGTGTTAAGCGCAGGCTAAATGAAAAGGGAGGCGTCCCCAACTGTGAGCAGCAGCTCCGCTGAGGAGCCATCATAATGACCAGGCTATAGTCACTCCCGCTGGCTTGGACCCCCACCTCCAGGAGCTAACTCAGGGGCACTGCTCCTGGTCTTCCTGAAACAGAATTTCAAGCCTTAGCAAGGGCTCTGATGTATCTCCCAGGGGAAGAGCCTGGACTTCAAGGAAGGGCCCGCAGGGCACAAGGATGCACCTCACAGGCTAGACAAAGACGTGCTCAGAAAGGTCAAAGGCAACTCCATGTTGCCCAGGCCTCAAAGAGCAACGCCCATCGTGAAACAGAACGGAGGTCCGTCCAGGACCCTGATGCCTCCTGCCCAGGAACTCAGTGAGTCCATTACAGTCTGGGCCTGACACCAAATGCAGATTGCAGAACACTTGCTCTCCCTGGCGTCCAGACTGCTGGTGGCCAGAGATTGATCAAATGGGGCTGACGGGGCAGTGAGGGAGCCTGCAGGCAAGGGCTCTGCCTAACTCAGGCATTTCTGCACCCCAGTGTCCAGCATGCAGTGGGCACCCTGTAACTAATGAATAAATTAGTCAGTCAACTGACAAGTGAACAGCACAGGAAAACCGGAGCCAAAGTTGTCCTCACAAGAGCTACCCATACTTCCTCTATATAGTACACCCACTTGAATGTTGTGTATTGTATGCTATGTACATATATTTGTTGTTCAGTCACTAAGTCATGTCTGACTCCTTGTGATCCCACGGACTGCAGCACACCAGGCTTCCCTCTCCTTTACCATCTCCCAGAGTTTGCTCAAACTCTTGTCCCCTGAGTCGATGATGCCATCCAACCACCTTATTCTCTGTCATACCCTTCTCTTGCCTTCGATCTTCCCCAGCATCAGGGTATTTTTCAATGAGTCGGCTCTTCACATCAGGTGGCCAAAGTATTGGAGATTCAGCATCAGTCTTTCCAAGAGTATTCAGGGTTGATTTCCTTTCAGGTTGACTGGTTTGATCTCTTTGCTGTCAAAGGGGCTTTCAAGAGTTTTCTCCGGCACCTCAGTGTGAAAGCATCAATTCTTCAGTGCTCAGCCTTCTTTATAGTCCAACTCTCACATCTGTACATGACTACTGGAAAACCATAGCTTTGACTATATGGACCTTTGGTGGCCAAGTGATGTACACATATTAGCTCTTCAAAAAAAGAAACCAGCATGCATAGAAGATCCCTTTAATGAAAAAAAAAAGATTTGCTAAGAGCAAAGGAAAAAAATCTGTCTTGTTAGAAGGATAATGAGTTTTCTTGGGGTAGTAGGATTTCTTCTTTGCTCCTTAATGCATTGTGTTATAATGAGCATGTATTCATATACAGTTGTGAAATCAATTAAAGCTAGATTATTCTGAAACAAACAAGTAAACAAACCAACATAAAAACCCTTACCAACCTGAGGGTCATGGAAATTATTAGCTCAAGATTTCTGAGAAGATCAAATGCAGGAGAACAAAGAGACTGGACCAAATGAGGAAATGGCCATGGAAGTTCTTTGAAACCTGCAAAGCTGCCTCCTCTGGATCTGTCTCGCTGTCTGCTTGCTAGAGGCCTCATTTTATAAACTTTCTTGGCAAGCTCCCCGAACACCCCTTCACTCCTTTCTCCCTCTGAGCCCATTAATGAGGACCCGTGTCACTCCAACTCTCCCTTCCCCATCTCACAGCTTCAAGACAATCATTAGGGAAATGATAAAAATAGGTTTCCTTATTGATTTATCTCCGTTACCCAATGCTCCTTCCTTCGAATGGTTGACTTGTTTCCTTAGCAACACAGCTAATTCAAGCAGCACGGCTTGGCCCGCACACCTTCTATTTGTTCATCTCCTGTCCTGAAGCCCCGAGAGCCAGGGCAGGGGACAGGGAGGGCGGCCCTCCCGGCGAGCCGCTGGCTACCATGGTGGTGCGGGCTCTGCCTGCCCACAGAGCCGTGGGGGCCCGGCCTGGGAGCTGTCTTCCCTCTACCCACCCAGCAGGGCTTCCCCATCAATGCCCCTCAGGGACTGATGTGCAGGTACAGGACTGAGCAGGACTTGGGGCCCACACAGCAAACCTGGGTGCCCCCAGAGATAAGCATCTCTACACCACCTGGATGCTGGTCCTAGGTCCCTTCTGCTCTCAGCAGGGTCATCTCAGAGCTGTGAGGCTGGAACTCCGAGAGACTGAATGAGCTCAGAGGGGCTGAGGGCCCACCAGGGACAGGCAGGCAGATGGAATGCTGTGTTCTCATTCCAACCCCAGAGCTGGTAGAGAATGTGCTTTTGTGGGGAGCAGCCTGTGGGTGCCTAAGCCATTCCTGTAAACTCCTGGGGGAGTCCAGAATAGCACAGTCTCAGGACCCATCTTCATCCCTCACCCCAGGACCAGAGCACGCTCCCTAAGGGCAAGTCTGTCTCCTTTCCTCCTGTCCATCCTCGACTCCTATTTGGGGATGCCCAATTCTAAGAGATGGAAGCAAGTCAGAAGACGGTCTGGGCATCATTGTGCACGATCTTCCACTCCTCCCTCAGCTGCACAGCCATATTCTAACAAGTGGAATGTTGACTCAAAGACAGTCTTGGAGCAGGGGGTGCTGCCAAGTCTGTGATTTCTTCAACACCAAAGGGATAGTTTAAAAATGAATCATAGTGAAATCTAGCTATCCAAGACCTTTGGGCTGCCTTTTTAATATGAGAAGAATCAGAACCTCTCTCATGACCTGGAATGCAATGGAGAATACATAGCTTGGCAATGGAAACCAGAGCCACTGTCATGCAAGTCACCCCAGCATGGTACTCAAATCAGGGAAAACCACCACCACCCATTCCTCCAGAGCCAAACAAGGACAACAGAAGGATCAAAGTCTAAGATGACACGTGAATATACACACACTACTTTGTATAAAATAGATGATCAACAAGGGCCTACTCTATATATAGCATAGCAAACTCTGCTCAATACTCTGTAATGACCTATAATGGAAAAGAATCTGAAAAAGAACAGCTACATGTATATGCATAACTGAATCACTTTACTAAATACGTGAAATGAACACAACATTGTACATCAACTATACTCCAATATAAAATAAATATTTTTTAAAAGAAACCTTTGAAAACTGTAAGGTGCTACACACATGCACAGTCATTTTCATTCTCCTACTAAATCCATCTTTAGGCATCAGCTGTGGCTTGAAGCTTTGAGGGAAGCATCTGTGAGTGGTCAGAGCCTCCAGGAGTGGGCTGGCTGGCTGCAGCCAGGGGCTGACATTGAAGAGACCCACAGCAATAAAGGACTGAAAAGAAAATTATGGTAATGGGTCTCTGGGAAGAGAGCAAAGACATTTGGCTCAGAACCTCCTGGGAATACGGAAAGCACATCCAAACAGCAGTCCCCAGAGGAGGATTTATGAAGCTGATGGCTCTGATGCAATCTTTCCCAATGATTAGAAGGGACATTCATCACACCCAAGGCCAGGGCTAAGAACGGGAGGGGTTGAACCATCATAGAGGTCCGGCTCTGGCTCCTACAGACCCTGATGGAAATGCACTGAGATAATGCTGGTGAGATCACATCCCCTGCCTGGGCCATGGAGAACGACACGACACATCTGCCCTGAAGGGACCAGGAGCAGGGCAGAGACGGGACCTCATGCCTAAAACCCAGACATAGACGGGGCCACCACCATCGTCTCCACAGACTGTCTGCGCCCCTCCCGAGAGGCCAGTATTCTCACAGGGATAGCTGTCTCCCAGACTTTCCACACACGCTGTATGTACAGTTCTTCAATGCCTCCCAGACTGAAAAGAAAATCCAAACCAGCCCTAGTAGGCCTGGGGCCAGCTCTCCTTCCTGGAAAGATGTTTCACCTTCTCTCCAGATCATGGGATAAAGTAGGATGACTATGAGATAAAAAGATGGTGAGCCAAGAGGGCTTTCTAACACTCTCAGCAAGCCTCCGCAGCTCTGCCTGACCTAGGTTCAGAGGTTAGAGGTCAGGTTCAGAGGTCAAAGGCCAGGTTCGGAGGTAAGTCATGGTCCAAGGGAGCCTCGGCCCAGAGGCTAAACATGCTCCCAGATGGACTCCTCCTGGACTTCTTTGAACCTGCTTATGTGGCTGACCCAGCAGGACACAGCATCCAAAGAAGTCTCATTCAGGAAAGGAAATAAAGAGAGACATTGCATTCTTTGGGGTTCTGAGGGGTTACTGATAAATTTTTCAATTTCCTGAAAGATAATGCTAAGCATCTGAATTTATCAATGTATGAACCACTCTCATATCTGGGGCAAGTCACGCCCTCAACTCCACCCTCCTCTCTTTTCTCAGTCCTTATTTTTAGGTTTCCAGTCTCTGTCCCAAACTGATGGATGGGGTGGATGACATAGCCACTGAAGGGCAGGAGGGCTAAACCCTGGTGTCTGTTCCTGTGATGGAAGAATCAGAACACAACTCTGACTGCAATTCTGGAAATCCATCCTGGATCTGTCCTCTCTTTCCCATCCCCATTACAGCAGAAACACACTGCTAACAAGCAGGAAAATGAGGTGGAAGGCTCTGCATGCTTCGCGTTGTCCCATTTCATTATCTCATTGCTTCCCGTATTGGAATTTTTCTCACCACCCAACTCGCCTTAAAAAAAAAAAAAAAAAAAATCAGATTGAAAAACCAAACCCCTTTCTGTTTTTTTAAAACAAAACAAAACAAAAATGTGTCATGTGACTTCCAGCCTTAACATCAGTTTTTTAACTTTGGTTTCCATAGTGGTGGGATGCAACCTACCATCACCATGACAACAGCTGCCTCTGTTCAAATTCACCATCTGACAGGCAGTCCTGAACACACCTCTTTCCCTCTTTCTCTGTCAAGAAGATGGAAATGCCATTACATCTACTCCTAAAGACTGAAATCCTAATGAATGAAAGACAAAGGAAGCAATGCTGAGAATATAGCAAAGAGGCAGAGAACCCCCCAAAAGGCTTTCTGTTTGCCCATACGGCCCACTGCTCTCTTAAGGAGGTCAATGGACTCAGTTACTCAAAACAAAAGATCCTGCAAGGTTGGCTGTGTAGCTGCGTTGATCTTTTCATTGCTTTTAGACCAAACAACTTGCATCTCACTCCCATGTCCCTGCCCCCTATATAAAGTGACTGAAAGGAAGCTCACATCATTGCCAATGTGGTTACCCAGTGCTCAGTCTCAGCTGAGCCCCAGTTCCAAAAGGATGGGAAGTGGTGACTCTGAGAAACTCAGCCAGCACCGGCTTCCCTCTGTCTCTCCTCTCACTAACAGACAGCTGGATAAGCCTTAAAAAATTCCCTTTTTGTGTGTCACGCTGAATCCTGGACTCAAAACGCTGTCTTTTGACACAGAGTTTTGGTGATCAGGAGACAAATGATTGAATGCTACAGAAAAGGGAAGAAAGAAAGGGGAAATATTAAAAGCCTCTGGAAGGAAAACAAAACAGTGGTGGGAAAATTACCTGTTTCAGAAACCAGAATCTGTGTTTTGATGACACTCTGACAAATTCAAGCCCATCAAGCCTTTCTGGCAGCAACACGTGTTTTAGGCAAAGAATGTGGGCTGCCATCCGCAACCACACCCAAGACTGTAGCCTACTCCACGTCCCCACTGACTCTGTGGGGCTCAGCTGGAACTCTGAATGCAGAAAGAAAAGGAAAGGCCTTCTGTGAAAAAGTCCACAGATCATCTCTGGCAGAAGTTTTTGTTTTTTTTGAAAAACCCTGCTATTGCACCCCAACATTCAAAGATACCTATGAGCCTCCAAACCACATGAGAAAATGTTGACAGCACTAAGGATTCTCAGCTATAAAAGGAAGACTGGAGAGAGACATCATAGTTCTTGTCAAATATCTGAAGGGCTAGCTTGTCAGAGGGGACGCTGAAATTGTCTAAGTTCTTCCAAAGGGCAAGGCTGAGACCACTGGGTGGAGCGGCCTTCCAAAGGCAGATCTGAAGCAATTCAGAGAAGTTCCACCAGCAAATGAACCATTTTGTTAAGTAGTAAACTAAGTGCTGCATGAATAAATGTTTAAAAACCATCCTCCCTAAAGAGAGAAAAGCCCTGGTGTGTAGCAAGTGTCAATTTCTGGAGTGTAAACCAGTCTCCATGGCAATCTCAAGCTACCAACTTGACACCCATGCACATGGAGTTGGGAAGAGATACACACAATTGAAACCCACAAGCTGTGACTAGCCAGTTCCACACACCACTCACTGCAAGCTCCATGTCCCTAGGAGACCATCAAGGATACTAGAGATGCCTAAATTTGACAGCAGTTGAGCTGGACAACCCTCCTACACACAAGGAGTTAACAAACAGGAAGAATGAAAGCCAATGAATCTTCAGTCACTTGCTCAAGGGCCTCCTGGGTCAGCAAGACTCACTCTGCCCCTTAGACTCGAGATGCTCCCCTAGTAGACCTGCCTTCTGGAAGTCTGAAGCATCACCCTTAGCACAGAAGGCTGGGGACCTGTGTAGCCAGATATGTGCAAGCAGCCGCCACAGGTGAACCATCTGCCAACACCATGAAACAGAAGAATCAATCACCCCATTCTCTCAGGTTGAATTCTGGGAGGCCCCTCCGCTATATCACTGTGACTATAAGACAACTGAGAGGAAGCAACCAAGACACGTGATTAAAAGCACATTTCAAAGAAACAAATCAGGAAAAGGTTCTCTTCTGCTAGATTGTCAGTGGATCTCAGCCTGTTTACACAGCAGAATCACCTGGGAGGCTTTTAAAAATTAAAGATATAGGTATCCCATCTTTAGAAATTCTAATTTAATTCATTTCAGCTACTGTCTGAGTATCAGAATATCCAGAAGGACTCAGGCTGATTTTCACGTGCAGTCAGGGAGAAGAATACTGCCTTCCATGGTGAAGGCAGAGACAGCTAAAGGTGCCCTCAACTCACATGAGATAACAAATGAGAAAACTAGAATCCCAGGGGCACCTCGGTAAGAAATGAAAGGTGCCTTAGAGTTCCATTAGCTAATCCAGCACACTCCTTTTATAGATGTAGATACTGAAATCACAGATGGAATAAGATTTTTCCAGAGCCAGGACAAGAAACCTCTCTAGATTCCTGAAAAGCTTAGGAATCTATTACAGAGCAATCAAATAAAACTCCCTTGGCTTTCTGGCTTGAAAGGAGGCTTCTAAAAGAAAGGGATCTTTTTACTGAGTTTACTTCTCCATCCCTACTTGACTATTCTCAAGAGCATCTCTCTTAAGGTTAGGGTCTGGATGTTTTACTCTCTCAGGACCACTGAAGAGTCCAGAAAACACTGAGATAAGCACAGGCTGGAGCATCCATTCTCCCATCTACTGAGACGTGATCCTCGTGCTGGGTAGAAGCTCATTGCCTGTTAACTACTACCATTTCATAACATTCTCAAGCAACATTTTGGGAGAAGGAAATACTAGCCATTGTTCTGAACCACTGCCTCCCATTCTCATAATCCATTCTCATGGATTGCCTCCCAAACCCATTCGTGGATTCAACTGGATCCATGCTGGTTGGCTTCTCTTGAATTTTCCTTCTCTGGTCCATTCCTCCTTTTTCTTAATTAAGTCCCTTCTTATTAATCATGATCCAGCCTTCAACGCCCTAGAGAAACACTAAAAATATATACCTGCTAACTAAAAACAGGAGAAAAACATCCCAGAAAGAGGACGAAGGGATAGAAGGATGATGAGCAGACAAAGATTGAAGAAAGCACAGAGGAAACGTGATAAACGATGTCCTGAACTGAGAGTCAAGAGTACTGGATTCCAGCCCTGCCTCCGTCACTTAACCTCTCTGACCCACAGCTTTCTTACAGATAAATGAGGGTTTGATTCGAGTTTCTCTTAGGTCCCTGTAACTCCAATATCCTATTAGTCTGTGGTGCTAATAGGTAACATGATAGGAAGGGAAATGAGACAGAAAGGAGGAGAAGCCACCTTTGAAGAAACTACTAATGAGGACATCCAACAATAACAACCAAAGCAGAGTCCTGGCACACCTAGGCACACCTTTCAAGTGTCTACAGTGGAAACATTTCTAAACTTTCAAGAACAGAAGCTCCATGACAATTAGCTAGAAATACCTCCATGAAATTGTTAATGAAAAGTCAGAAAACTCAAAATGGTGGCCTGCAGGTGAACTTAAGGCTGTTTTTTTATAAACCTACCAGAAGCCTTTACTACACTCTCTACTGGGATAGCAAAGTCTTTTCTGCAGCCCCTCTGTCCCTACAACCCCCATTTTCCTTAACTAGCCACAAAGCCAGAAGCATTCAGTAAAAGATGAAACTTCAGGGGAAAAGTCATAAAAGTTGCTTCTTCCCACTATCACTCACACTATGGATGCCCTGGAAATGGGAGGGCTGAGAATAGACCTTTTGAGAGCTGGAAAACAGAAAATGGACTTTCTATGCTAATATTAAAAAGAAAAGGAGAATTGGCATTTCCAAATCAAAAGTCCTCTGCAGAGTGATAAAGGCAGTCTGACAATAGAGCTTTTGGTGAAGACAGGAGACAAAAATAGCAGAGAGCCCCAATTCCAATCGACACTCACATTCCAATGACACAGGGCAAATTGTTGCAGACCCATTTCGTGGTGAAGGGGAAGAGATCTTTGCTATTTTCCCATCTACTGATTCCTTATTCCTCCATGGGTTTAGCCTCATACCCAGCAGGTGCTACTGATGCAGGCAAGCAGTTCAGGGTCATCCTAAAAGGATGCTCTGTTAGGGAAGAGTACTTGCTACTCTTCTGGTCTGATCCAAGGCGGTGTAGTACAGTGGAAAGAGAAGAGTCAATGGAGTTGGCCAGACCACGTCTTTCTGTGACCCTGGGCTAATCATTTGTCAGAAGAGACAATAATATTTATTTCCCTCAGGACTGGGTAAAGTGATGGATGTCTCTAACGCACACTGTAGAGTGCTGGCCACACAATAAGTGTTTATTAAAGGTTAGTTTCCTCTGAGGGGTTTCCCCAGTGGCTCAGCAGTAAAGAATTCACCTGCAATGCAGGAGACGTGGTTCAATCCCTGGGTTGGGAAGATCCCCTGGAGAAGGGAATGGCAACCCACTCTAGTATTCCTGCCTGGACAATTCCATGGACAGTGGGGCCTGGTGGGCTACAATTTATGTGGTCGCAAGGAGTCAGACATGACTTAGCAACTAAAACGATACAATACTTTCCTCTCAACATTGCCATGGATGTGAACGGAGGCACGGAAAACTCTCCAGGCCCTGATCATGGTCCCCACGGGATGCTTTTAAAATGACACAAAAATAAGTACATGAAAATAAGAAGAAATGAAGGTTAAGAGAAGAGAATGATATCCTTTACAACTGTGCAGGGCTGTTCTGATGCCAGCCTGCTTCATGGTGGAAGTGTGGAGTCCGTTCTCATTTCCTAGAGTCTACTCCTGCGCTTTGCTCCTTGGAGCCTGCTTACTGATGTTTGTGACATAAGTGAGCTCAGTCTTTCTGAGCCTGTACATTCAGGGGTGGAAATGTGTTGGTTACTCTCTAATCATCACCAGGGAAAGAGGTTACCCAGAGAAGACGGAACATCTTTATCCATAAAACTCTGGGGGAGGAAGGGCAGATGGTAACCTCAAAATAAATAAATACATACATAACAATCTATGAGAAAGGAGCAGTAGGTTGCCAAAATGCCCAGATCCTCTGAATTTACATGGGCCCATATTCCCCAGAAGTGCCACCTCCTGATGTTACCACATCCGCCTACTCGCCCCACCTCCAGACAAGCCCACGCCCTTCAACTGCTCTGGTATCAACAGACCAGGAGAACACATGCATCCCTGTACATCCATATGGCTCAGCTATCTCATAAACACAAACTCCCTTGCAAATACAATCCAAAGTTAGCAGAAAGAAGAGGCAGTTCCTTTCACTTTTTTTAAGCCCACTCCCTCATTTCCTTTGAGTCTTCTGCCTGGCTTCCAGACACCCCACATCCTAGTTCTCCATTCACATTCACATCTGTACCCAGTTCCTGCAGGTAAAATGCCCTCTGCTATCCCAGCGACATGACCTTCCCCAGGCTCATTAGGCAAATGGCCATGGGCTCCAAGCCATGGACGTTGCCCCTCCCTGTCACATCCCTCTTACCCTTTCAGAAGCTTCCTCCAGAGTTCATGGAATCCAATCCTGACTCCCTTTTCCAACAGAAAAAAGATGGAGACACTAAATACTCAAAAGCCTGAAAAAAGATGAGGAGGAGGCAGCTAGATGACCCAGAACCCCTGAGAGAAAACCTACCCAGAGGCCTAGCCAGGGCTCTAGGACAGACCCTTCACAAGCCATCAATCAGGCCACCTGAAACCTCCAACTATTATGTCTGTACAAAAACAAAACAGAGTGCCTTGGTCTAAGGCTGATGGTTTTGAGTATCTTATCTGCTTTCATCAAAAGTTTGCTAGGAAAACTCTGCAACATTATTGCTCCTAAAGATACTTTTCTCTGAATTGTAAATCCAAACATGTCCTCAGAGACAATGTTGGTATAAAATTGGCATTAGAGACGCATGAAAAAAGGCAGGTTTGGATGTAGGTGTTTCTTAATGCAACATTAAAAATATAAACCCAGTAACTCTGAGAAGAAAAACAAAAAGGGCTGGTGGGCAGACCACCTCATTGAGGTGGTGGAGAGCGCACGGGCTCTGATCCAGGCCTCCAGCTCTCGCATACTGTGTAATCTTGAGCAAAGGAGTTAACCTCTCCACGTAATCCTCCCAACTGTGAAATGCAGAAAACAAGCATGCATATCTCTGGAGGACTGTCACGGGGAATAAATGCAGTAATCCATGGGACAGGCTAAGCACAAGAATCTGGCACATAGTAAATACTCAATAAGATGTTAGTAGTAGTAGTACTGTAAGTCATTCAGTCATGCCCTAGCCTTTGCAACCCCATGGGTTATAGCCTGCCTGGGCCCTCTGTTCATGGGATTCTCCCAGCAAGAATACTGGAGTGGGTTGCCATTCCTTCTCCAGAGGATCTTCCCGACACAGGGATCAAATCCAGGTCTCTTGCATTCCAGGCAGATTCTTTACGGTCTGAGCTACAGGCAAGTCCCTAATATCTAACATCTTTACAAAGGACTTTGCCACATATTAGCTGATGTAAGGAAACAGTGGAAACAGTGTCAGACTTTATTTTTGGGGGCTCCAAATTCACTGCGGATGGTGACTGCAACCATGAAATTAAAAGACGCTTACTCCTTGGAAGGAAAGTTATGACCAACCTAGACAGCATATTAAAAAGCAGAGACATTACTTTGCCAACAAAGGTTCATCTAGTCAAGGCTACGGTTTTCCCAGTGGTCACGTATGGATGTGAGAGCTGGACTGTGAAGAAAGCTGAGCACCGAAAAAGTGATGCTTTTGAATTGTGGTGTTGGAGAAGACTCTTAAGAGTCCCTTGGACTGCAAGGAGATCCAACCAGTCCATCCTAAAGGAGATCAGTCCTGGGTGTTCAATGGAAGGACTGATGCTGAAGCTGAAACTCCAGTACTTTGGCCACCTCATGGGAAGAGTTGACTCATTGGAAAAGACCCTGATGCTGGGAGGGATTGGGAGCAGGAGGAGAAGGGGATGACAGAGGATGAGATGGCTGGATGGCGTCACCGACTCGATGGACATGAGTTTGAGTAAACTCCAGGAGTTGGTGATGGACAGGGAGGCCTGGGGTCGCAAAGAGTCGGGCACAGCTGAGTAACTGAACTGAACTGAACTGAAGCTTTACAACAGTGTCAGAAGGGAGGCAAAGCAGGAGGTGACCTACAACTCACACCTGAAGACGTTGAGACTCAGCGAGGTTACAAAACCAACATGAGGCCACATAAACATCGGGCAGGGCTCCGGTTAGAGAGCCGACGAAAGTCAGTAGAAAGCAAATGGTATTATTGTCAGAAGGGGAAAATTGATGTGCAGAAATTTAATGTTGATTCATCTGAAATTAACCAGACACTAACAACTAAGATGTATTCATGGCTTACTATGTGCCAGACATTACTCTTACATTTTACATGTGTTATCTCATCTGATCGTCACAAAAATCCTATAAGATACACACTGCGGGTAACATTTCTATTTCCATTTTACGGTTGAGGATTCTAAGCACAGCAAGGTTAACTAACTCCCCACGGCACACAACCAGAAGTGGGGAAGGTGGTATCAAAACTTGAATCCAAAGGCCATGATCTAACTGGCACACTAACGCTTTCAAGCAGAGACTGGTAAATCCTAACCTCTAAGGTGAAGCTTTCCTCAACTGGGCATTGGACTAGCTGATGTCTGATATCACTTCAACTCCTGTAATTCTTGACTTCAAAACTTCTACTGTTTAGTAAAGAAATAAAATACTGTCTAAGCGAGTCTCTGAGAATAACACCCAGTATGAACCTCGGAGAAAGCAAGATGTTATTTCCTAGCCTAATACAGGTATGGTGGTTTAGATGCTAAGGTGTGTCCGATTCTTTGTGACCCCATGGGCTGTAGCCCGCCAGGCTCCTCTGTCCATGGGATTTCCCCAGCAAGAATACTGGAGTGGGTTGCCATGTCCTTCTCCAGGGGATCTTCCTGACCCAGGGATTGAACCCAGAACTCTTGCATTACAGGCAGATTCTTTGCACAGGCATGAAATAGGTACAAAAGTGTGTATGGATTTCAGCAAAGCCCATGACAAGGATATCTTGCCCAATATCCTTACAGATGAGGTGTAGGTCTATCAGCTGATTAAAGTTCAGAAAATGTGACAGAAGCTGAACAGTCGATGAACACCGACCAGTATACTAGTGGTAAGTAGAAGGGAGGGTCCCAATTCTAACCATATTCCCATCAGTTTCTTGAATGAAAGGATAAAACACCTGCCCATCCTGTCTGCAGTTGACATAGCGTTCACATTAAGAGGGCTCACTATCCTGAAAAGGGTCTAGAAACAATGTGTAATGAAAACCACCTAAGCTTTGGATTCAGACCACCAGGGTTCAAGTTCACTGGTGACAATGCTGGGCAACTGACTTAACCTTCTTTAGCCTCAGTTTTCCCATATATAAAATGTGGATAATAACATGCATGGAGTCTGAAGTTCATGGATGCCCAATGAATGTTAGTTCCCCGTCCCCACTTGAAAAGGATTGCCACAGGATGGACTGTTGGACCAAAAACAAGGAGATAAAATGAAATAAACTCAGAGTTCTGAATCTACATTCAAAAATTAAATTGAATGAGAACAGCGTGAGAGAAAATTAACTCTGCCATCAATTCATAGTAAAAGGTCCGAGGTTTTCAGATGACTACAACCTCAAGTCATTAGAACTAGAATACAATTTCTTCACAAAAAGAAACTTTAAAAATTATTTTAATTTAAATAAACATGTTTAATGCCAATGTTAATAAGCACTGTTCTATGTCCTGGTAATTTAAACTTAAAGATAGTGAGCTCTCACTTACAGGGATTTAAAACCAATACCAAAACAATGGGGTAAGTACTACAATAAAGTAATAAACCAGGTATCATGTGGGAACCAGGAGGAGGAAGTTGGTCTTACTCTGCTGAGAGAAATCAAAGGAGGCTTCCTGGAGGAAATGACCTCGAGTACAGTCTTAAAGCCGAGCAGTCGGGGGAGAGAGAGAAGACATTCTAGGCATAGACAGCAGCAAGTGTACAAGCACAGAGGCCTGGGAAAGGATGGTCCCTTCAGGCAGCCCATTGACCCAGAGGGAGAGAAGGGCATTAAGGCAGCTGAGACAGGGTGGAGACATGTGCAGAGTGGATTACAAGAAGGCCTTTTCACCAAGCTAGGGAAACCTTGTCTAGTCACAAAGCGAACGAAGGACAGATCCCAGATAGCAACTCAGACTTTCTGACTCTATGCACTTTCTACCTCTGCTGCCCTGTACTGTGGCCACTAGCCGCATGTGGCTATTTAAATTTGAATTAATTCAAATGAAACAAAATTTAACACTCGGTCATGACAGCCACATGTCAAGTGCTCAGAAGCCACATGTGGCTAGCAGCTACAGCATTAGACTGCACAGATAAAAACATAACCATCATCACAGAAAGTTCCAGCCTGCATCACTGCTCAGTGCTACAGAAATGTGTTCACAGTACAAGTGAACAAGAGGGAGATTTGGGTCTGTGTTGCTTTATAGAACAGAAAAGGAGGGAAAAATAACTAACAGGTGGAAACTACAAGGAAGAGCATTTCAACTTGCTATCCTTTAAGTCTTCTAAGAACGGGAGAGCACCCTGACACTGGAAGCCTGATGGTCACCTATCAGGGTGATACAGCAAGAGCTCCTGAATTACCCTAGTGCTCGCTGCTTAGAAAGTGCATGTTTCATCATGGCAGCACGCTGATGCACTCGCACCAACATAGATCTGTAGTTCTTTCCTGTGGAGTTCCCATTATACTTGTATCTATAGGCTAAAATGGCCCAGCATCCCAACATCCCAGAATGTGGGACTTTTCTAGCATGGTCAGCATTTCAAAATTGTGATCCATGGACCATCCCCCCACTCCCAAATGAAATGTACTACAAAACTGTATTACATTTGGGAAATAAGGGGCCACAGGATCACTTAAATTGCAATGGGATTTGTGATTCCAAGACAGAAAGCAAGAAAACACTATACCAGAGGGATCTAACTGTCCCCATGCTCCAGGAACAATCATCTGGATGTCAAGACAGTCATTCCGGTCAATCCCAACTCTAAAGTTCCATAGCCTTTAGCATCTAAAGACCATCACCCTGCAATGAACAGTTTCAAGCTAAACATCCTCTGACCTTGATCAAGCAGAAATGAGGCAGGAGTATAACAGAGTACAGAACAGTTCAAGGTACAAAAGTTAGGTGAGTCAGTCAACTGGGGAAAAGTATCACCTGCCAACTTCTTGTGCTATGCTAAGTCACTTCAGTCATGTCTGACACTTTGCTACACTATGGATTACAGCCCTCCAGGGTCCTCTGTCCTTAGTATTATCCTGGCAAGAAAACTGAAATGGGTTGCCATGCCCTCCTCCAGGGGATCTTCCCGACCCAGGGATCAAACCCACGTCTCTCGGGTCTCCTGCATTGGCAGGCAGGTTCTTTACCACTAGCATCACCTCTTGCTGAGATGCTTATTAGAGATTCTCTTGGAAATTTGGGGGGTTCATTTTCAATGTAAGCCCACAGAACCAAGCACAGCCAGTCAGATGCAATGCCAGCTTGTCAGCTGGAAAACTCGCCCAGTAAATCTAAAGCCTGCTGAGATATCAATCCATTTAAAAAATAATGACTTTGTTCTAACCACCATCTGACATTATGACAATTGTATGAGGATCCATCTCTAGGTCCCACAGCATTGCTAGAGTAAAAAGGACTCATTCTTAGAACAAAGTCAAAATTCCCCTGTTATCCGGTGTAATTGGAGAAGAAGGTTTTAATGGGGAAAAAGTGATAAAGAGACACTTTATATAATCAATATGGATTACAATTTGCAAAAGCTCCAAATAAAATAAAGTACACACACCATTCAAACCATGTTGAACATAATGTAATGAATGCTTTGTTGATCATCTTCAGAAAACACCACAGCATTTTGTGGTACCTAGGGACCATCAGTACAAATCTCAATTGTTATTAAACCATAGATCTCTAAGTGCCAATTAATAAAGAGTTCTGTACAAGCAAGTGCCAGATAACAACAGACACAGTGTACTTTTTGCACAGCCTGTGGTGAATGTTACAGAAACTGAAGCGACCCTGACCAACCTTCTGAATTAGGTAAAAATACTTTTTACAACCTCCAACTTCCCATGTAATGACCCTCCAATTCCCTGCCAGCTATCCAGCGCCCTGATCACCTCCTACCACCCTCCTCTCCCCCTACTCAGGCTACACCGGGTCCTATAGGACCTGGTCAGTACAACACTAGACCCTAACAGGCACTTCAGTTATGCTTGTGTTTAATCAACAGTAACTGATGAATCTGATCATTCAACAACAGATTACTGAACACTCACCGAGTACCAACACTGTGCTAGGTGCTGGAATTAAATGGGACAGGTCCTTTGCCTGTTCTAAGAGACTGCTCTCAATCATAAGCCCAGAAAGAAAAAAAAGAACCGACTAAGTTGATAACATCATATACTAGCTTACTATGTCCCTGCTCCCAAGATCATCTGCATTTTGGTAAAGAAAGTCTCAAAGACTCATGACCGGAACCCAAAAGAACCCCTGTTAACAACAAGGCTTCAGGCTGTTACATGAGACAGATATTTTCAACGGGTGATTTGTAAGACTAGTCTTCTCTAAAGACATCACCAGGCATAGCAATTTTTCCTCAAAGTATGGTTCCAAGGCCAGCAGCATCAGTGTTACCCGAAAACTTGTGACAAATGCAAATTTTCAGTTTCTGGAGGGAATCGGAAACTCCAGGACTGAGATCCAGTCATCTGTATTTTAATAAGCCCTTCAGGAAATTCTGAGACACAATGAAGTTTGAAGACCAAGGGTAGAGATGAAACTGACAGACTGCATACGTATGACTTCCACACAAAGAGGCTAAGTGAGGAATTAGCCTCGATGCTGATAGAAATCACCTGCTGAAAAGAAACATCCCTGATGGAGCTGGAGGGAGACAGTTTCCAACAGCACACAGCTGGAAAGGGCCAGGAGGTCAGTGACTTGACTGCTGAAAATCTATTTCATGCTTTTTGACTCTGACCAGCCCCATGAGACAATGGCGTGGAAACTGACAAAGAGGCGCAGAAAGTTTGAAACACTTCAAACCTAAAACTGAGCTAAAGGCTGGGAAGGACTGGAGAGCAGGAACTTCCTCCTCTCACTGGTTTGCAGAGGCTCTTCTCTGGGTCCCGGAGGTCACTAAGGACCCCTTGTGTCTTGGCTGTGGAAATGACAACTGAGTCAAATCACTGACAAACCTCACCAACCACAGCACTTCTCCCCTCTAACCTGTTACCTACTGTTTGGCCACATCTTTTTCATCTCCCCCAAATGGGGAGGAGGAAAATAAAAGTGACATCCCACCCCACTGTCACCATCTGGCTTTATTGACACAAGCCTGCAGAAAGCCAGTGCATACATCTGAGACAGGCTTTCCAAATTCTCCAGTGTTTAGGGGAAAGAGATGCAGCAAAAATGCAGCAGGACCAAATGCAGGCAAAAAAAAGCCTCAAAATTATGCAGAGTTGCAACAGCAATTCAAATCAACCACCCACGGGCAAAAAGACCACGCTTGGCACAGGAGGGCCCTGCCCTGAAGCCACTCACTCCGCTGGACCACAGGAGCCTTGAGCTGGAGCCTAGCCCGGAGTTACATCCTCAACCCCTGCCCACCTGCCTCTGGGATGAACTGTTTTATGAATGCATCCATTGCAGGTCTTTAAAACAGTACAAAACAGCTGAGAGTGGAACTGTTCAGTCCAACAAACTTAGAACTCAAAATTCCAATACAAGAGGAAGTCCCTAAGAGGTAAACTACCGCAGTGCCAGGGACGGGGTGGAGGATGGAATAGATACAGACACTTCTAAAGTCATTTAGTGCTGTGCTCCTTAATCTGGCCCATCTCTGCCTCTTGAGGATATATCTTCTGGCTGCTCCTTGCTTTCCAGAGATGGGGACACAGGGGCTCATAAATAGAGTTAAGAGTCCATAGCCAAATGTTGGTCAAAGATGCAGGGAACAGAAAATTCAGTAAACATTCTTTGTGTGTGTGTGTTTGCGCATGCACGCACTCAGTCACTCAATTGTGTCTGACTCTTGTGACCCCATGGCTTATAACCTGCCAGGCTCCTCTGTCCATGGAATTTTCCAGGCAAGAATACCGGAGTGGGTCGCCTGCCATTTCCTACTTCAGGGACTCTTCCCAACCCAGGAATCAAACCAGTATCTCTTGCATTTCCTGCTTTGGCAGGCAGTTTCTTTACCACTGCACAACCTGGGAAGCCCCAAACATTCTTTGGGTGCTCAACAGTCAAAAATACACCATAGACAGCACTCTGAAGTAAGCTTAACACCTAAGGGACCACTCGGTTGGAAGAGCCTAAACACTTTGGGCTATATTTTCTGTCCTCAATCAAGGATGATGCTGACAACAAGGCTGATGACACCCCCACCCCCCACCCCCGCACTCCATCAGCCCTCTCTGTGTAGATTTGAAATGTTTGCAAGGAGAAGCCTTGATAGAGGTCCCTGGCATTTTTACCCCTCTTTGAAAGAGACTGCTTTAGAAGCCACGTACTCATGAGCGCAGAGGGGAGCATGATACACTAATTTCAGTGTCTGCTCCCCACTCCAATCCTATATGAATCCACACCGGAATTTGAAAAGCAGCAGCTACAGATCTCTGCTTCTTAGTTCAGTGGCTCAGCATTTATCAGCGTGAATACCTAGGAGGATGAGAGGATTCAGAGTGACTAGTGCTTGGGGACATAAATATCTTCTCGTTAACCATGTTCTCTGAATACAGGAGGGGAAAGGCTGCATACTGATGGGGCACCCCAGTGAAACAGGACTGGAGAGGAGGCGATCATTACAAAAACTGCAAGAAAAAAACCTATTTAAAAAGATATTCCCCCCAGTTACCTTTCTCACATGTCCCAGTCCCACTGCAAAAAAAAGACTTAGAGGGAAAAGCTGATTTGTGAAGCTGGCCCTCTGCAAGAGATCTTGCTCATAACCAAGAGGAAGACAAATAACCTTCCTTTTCTAAAAAGCCTAGGAAAAACCCACACATATAATGAATTATTCACAAAGGCTGAACCTAAAAATGAGAGGGAGAAATATAGAAAGATGAAAAGGGCGGAGGACTGGGCAGAAAGAGAAAGTGAAGAGAAGGACCTGGTCTCTCTCTCTCCTTGAATAAAAGGGTATTAATTACAGTCACGTGTGAGTTCCCCCTTTCAAGTCTTTGTGGTCAGTGATAAACAAAATTAGATCAGCACAGTTGCCTCTGATGGGCTGGACCACATGGCGGGCTTGAGAAGCTGCAGTTTCCCAGGCAGCCTTGCAGATGACAAGAGGGAGGCTTCTGATGAGCTGATGGAACACATAGAGTCAAAGAGTCTGCGAGAGTTCTGAGAGTTTAGCACATCTTGACTGCATTTTATTTCAACCAAGAATATGAAGATGGAAAGAAACCAGATGTTCCTATAAAGAGAATAAAATGCAGTAGAGTTTGAGGGGAAAAGAAAAAAAACACCTACATTTTTTACAGCAGCAGCTAAAAAGAGATAAGCAATTTTGGCTCTAGCTACTAATCCCAGAGTCTGGATCTTTCAGAAGAAGATAAAAAAGAAGGCCTGTGCTCCTTTTTTCCTCCTCCTCTAATTCATCGGGTGCACTGCACCTAGCACAGGGAAAGCAAGTGGAGGAAAGTGGGGAAATGACATGCAAACCAAGAGACAAAACTATCACAGCCAGGATATTTTTGTCTCCATCTTCAAGTCATTTCATTTCTGTCAAACTCCTTCACTCCAACTTGCTTTCCAGGCTACCTCCCAACTACAAATAGTCCCCTTGACAAGTCCCAGCCTAGTTTCCGGAGGAAGTATTTCTCACACCTTATTTCAAGGGCAAAGTCACTGGGCAACGTGGAGATGGTCCTCAGAGCTTCAGCAAATGAAGACCTTTATCCTGTAGCCTCAGTCCCAATTACAGTCGCTCTCTGTTTCACTGCCGCCTTGTCCAGGTACACAGAAGATGTGAAGGCTCTCTGCATTATCTGATCATAGCATACAATTACAGACTCTGCTCTTGTTAACTGCCAGCCTCTGCCCTAATCAAGGTGATCTGACTCATGAGCCACTGGAGTTACATCCAACCTGAAATTCTTGCCAGGATTGCAGTCTACTATCTTTCAAGGTGCAATATATTTATGGGCAACAAAGCAGGAGAAAGGTATATGCCATAATACTAAAGCTCTCTCAGGAATCTTCACCAAAATCCTCCAAAAATAGTGGACAATTGACAGTGGGAAATTCTCCATAATACAGCACATAACCTCAGACTCAAGCCAGAGTCCTCTGGGGCTATAATGAACTTCTCTACAATAAGAAATCCTGAGTGAATATCCGCAGGTTCATTACAATGAGCTTCATTAGCTCGGTGGCTAAAAACACATTTGATCTTCCTACTTTAAACCATGTTCATTTCCACATGAAACATGTGCTCCCCTGCTGAGTTGACCCACGTCATCAGTGGGGGAGAAGTCCCCCACTGCTCCTCAATGGCACAAAGTCAGACATGCCATTTATTTCTTTCCTCTTTTAACCTAGAAAAGCAAAAATGTGTGGGGCGCATCTCACAAACTATGAGCAATACTCTGTAGGTCTACAGGGCAACCAGCCCTGGCACAGAAGGGTTAACGCCAGTAAGCACACAACACAGTAAATGCAGGGTGACATTCAGAGCAGCCAGTTCCCTGAGAAAAAGAGAACCCTTTTGTTAGATCTATTAGATGAGCAAGAAAGAAAAGAAGAATCATGTAAAATGTAATACCACATTTTAAATCAGATTAACATTTTCAAAAAGGTTATGGTATCCACTGCAGAAGAGAGTGCCATAAGAAAATAAAATTATCTCCCTATGCAGATGTAGCTTCCAAGAAAAATGAAACATATTCAGAGTGGGCTGTTGACCTGCCACCATTTTTCATGCCAAATCTGGTTATCCTAGGCACTTTTTTCCACAAGTACAAGACCTTCCCTATTAATAACTGGATAAGGTTACCACTCTCCATCCAAATCAGAGAATCCCCCAAGTATAAGTTACATCATTCCTTATATTTAACTTTTCAGCCCAATGTGATTAAAGACCAGTAAAATGTAGTGGTCAGAAACCACTAACACAGCACACAGAATTATACATTATCCTCCTAGCTCTCCTCCTAGCAGGAGCAGAAGGGGACAACAGAGGACGAGATGGCCAGATCATCACTGATTCAACAGAAATGAGTCTGAGCAAACTCCGGGAGATACTGAAGGACAGGGAAGCCTGGCGTGTTGTAGTCTATGGGGTCACAGAGTTGGACATGACTGAGCGACTGAACAACTCCTGGTTCTCCAGTGACTTTCTGCAGCCAAAAACAGATGTATTTATCTCAGAAGATGCACTGCATGAATAATCAAAATCCTCAAGCATGTTGCATATGAATATGACAGTTCAAAACAGGTCTTGACATGTGTCCTGAATCTTACATCCTGTGAAATTCTGGCCCTTACATAGAGCACAGAAGCATTTCCCAAACAAATGGGCATACTAATCACCTGAGGATCTTATTAAAATGCAGATTCTGATTCAGTAAATCTGTAGCATTGCTCAGGATTCCGAACTGCTTTTAAGTGAAGTATAGTTGATTTACAAAAATAGCTTCAGGTGTACAACAGAGCAATTTGATATTTTTATAGATAACATGTTGTACAAAGTTATTACAAAATATGTTGCTGTTTAGTTGCTAAGTTGTCTCCAACTCATCTGCAACCCTGTGGACTGTAGCCCACCAGGCTCTTTTGTCCATGCGATTTCCCAGGCAAGAATATTAGAAGAGTTGCCATTCCCTTTTCCAGGGCATCTTCCCCACCCAGGGATCAAACCCATGTCTCCTACATTGGTAGACAGATTCTTTATCACTGAGCCACCAGGGAAGTTCCATTATAAAATATAGACTGTATTTTATATATTTCCCTGTGTTGTACATTACACCCCTGTTTCTTATTTATAACTGATAGTTTGAACCTCTTAATCCCCTTAACCTATTTTACCCATCCCTCTGCCCCTCTCCCCTGTGATAACCACTGGTTTCTTCTCTGCATCTGGAATTCTGAATTTTTAACAAGCCCCTAGGTGATGAGGATGCTGCCCTTGCTGTCTCTGGGAGGCAAAAACCTAGAAGACTTGGTTCATCAAGAACTAAGGTCACTCCCTTCGGTATGCTAAAATTTCTTAAGGACTCTATTAATATTTATCGGGTAATTAGGCAGTGCTCTAGGAACCTGACATATATTAATTCATTTAATTCTCCCAGTAACTCATTATTATCGTCCTCACTTCACAGATGAGGAAACTGAGTCACAGAGAAAAAAAGTAACTTTTCAAGGTATCAGGGCTGGTGAAGGGACTGAGATTTGAACCCAGACAGCTGAGCTCCAAAGCTTTGCTGGTAAACCAGTGCTCACACTGACTCCCAGTAAGAAGAAGGGATATAATTCCGGAAAGGAATTAGAAAGGAAGAGAGGTGAGACTAGGAGCTTGGATGCCCTATTACAGCACACGCAGAACCCCCAGAAATGCAATGTTTCCACATGGTCACCACCAGAGGGAATATATATTAGTCAATTACATTGTACAGCCAGGAATAAAAAACAAACATGGTGTATTTTAAATTTACCAGCAGGGCTCCTCTACACACCTTAGCAGATGTTCTCCGATCACTGTTACAGTCTGTATGCAGTAGAACCACCGCGAAATTTCCAACAATGGGGTGGAAGGGACCACTGGGATAGGGCTCAGGGCCAAGGCACTGAGTTGGATGCTGAAATTAACTCCCTACTGTCTCTCTTGACTTTTTGGTGCATTCTGGCCGAAGACATGGAAAGAGCGCACTGAAACCCAGTCACACCTTGCGCCGCTCGCAACGCCTGCTAGAAAGGTGGCGTCTTCGCAGCGGAAGAGAAAACGTGAAAAGCAGCGACCTCGTGGTGTAGGAAACGTGCTTAATTTCCCCGCCCGTGAGCCTGGGCCGCGCCGGAAGTGCCCGAGGTGCTAAACCCGGAGGGACGGTGCAGCCCAGGCCGCGACGGGAGTTACGGGGTGCCGTCCGAGGTGCCAAAGCTGGCCACGGAACACTCTGCCACCCGCGGGGCGGCTGGGCGGCTTTGTCTACCGCCTGGCAACGGGAGGGCGCCTGTCTGGGTAAACACGCCCCTAAGCGAGGCGCGCTGTAAAGCAGCACAAGGTGGGTGGGAAATTTTGGAGAATTGTAGAAGATGGGCGGGCGAGGAACGGGGTGCCTGCTGGGAAAATCTGTAGGGACCTGGCTCGCGGAGTGTTCGCAGCCAGCCGCAGCACGAAACACAATGAAAGCTGTCGCTTTGTGCAGCGGACCGGCCGGGCGGGACTGCAGGGGCCGGACCCTTCCCCCTTGCCCGTCCCCTCACCCTAGACAGGTTTAACTCTGGCACCGGCTGGCCCCAGGATCACTCTGTGGGGGTGGGAGGGAGAGGGGAGTGCAAGGGGGTGGGGGTGCGAGCTGCAGCAGGAAGAGTGTCTGCTTAGAGATGCTTCCCCGTTTCTAATGAGGGGTGCTCCCTAGAAGCCCCACACGCCAGCCAATCGCGGCGCGGCTGAGGCAGAGAACTAGGGAGGAAGGAAACGAAGGCCAGAGGCTGGGGTGGGGGTAGCAGTGAGATGCCCAGACCCCAAGGTGGGCAAGCCACGAGCTTCCAGGATACTGGAGACCCAAGGTGGCTCCAGCTGCCTCCCCGATGCACACCTAGAGGTTGGGGGTGGGGGAAGGAAGGCAAAGGAAGACGAGGAGTGGCCTCTTTTTGCAGGTGCATCCCTCCCAAGAAATGTCTCCACGAGCATCAAAGTCCCATGTCTCCAAGCCTACCCCCGTATATAATCCGCCCCTCCACCTCCAGCTTGCTCCCTACTCATTTCCTCACCAGCAGCCCCTGATTCCTAAAGACCTTGCCAGATGCCCATATTCTTAGTGAAGAACGAGGCCGTGAGATGCCTCATCAGCAGCCTGCATTGGATGCGCTTCACTAAACCTGCCAAAAAGCTCCTTCTCTGCCGTTCACCCTAACACTGCCACCAACAGATCTTTGTGGAGAGCAGTTCCTATGGAGCTAGAGAGACACGAGAGGCGGATTGCTTGCACACCTCTGGGCTCAGCTGATGCAGCCCTCCGCTGATGAACTCAGGCCCAGCAGGTCTGCCTGGATCCTGGGAATGGGGAAGGCACTCAACTGGTCAAGCTTGAAGAGGCAGGAGTACCCAACCCAGATTAAGGAAAGGATGAGGCCCTGATGAGCTGCTCTGCCGTGACTGAGACGAGCACCTGAACTCTGAGCTGTTGGGTTGTCATTACAGACTGCCTCCTGGGACACACTCACTCACTCCTCCTCCAGCAAAACTTAAACTCAATCCCCAGCAGTTAGCTGGGTCCCAGGCCAAACGCTTGCGTTATTTATCCATTTGTCAATGTGTCTACAGCGTTTGGGCTCCAAGCTCTTGAAGCTTCTAAGCTGATAAATCCTCTCACGGAGCTTCGACTTTCCTCCAGGCAGAGTAGGTGTCTTCCCAGCTGGTGAGGATGGGGGCAAAAGGGATGGCTTCAAGGGACGGAAGGGGGGGCTGAGTATGAAAGAAAATCCTGAGATTAGAGGCAACCCGTTCTGTGCAGCTTGGGAAGGGACCAGGGGGCCGAGAATACAATCAAGCCCAGCTCCAAAAGGGGCAAACACTGCAACACCATGCACCCAGGAATGCTGGAGACTTTCACAGAGGAAAAATCAGAAACCAAAAGTCTTACCTTGAAAAACACTAGTGCCCACATCGGTTTCTACGGCACCATGCTTGCCTCTTAGATGCACCAAAGTATAGAGTGCACTTCAGCAAAGGGGCAAATCGGCACCAGGAAAGGGATGGGGGGCAAATTCCATGCTAGGCTTACCCCCTTACCCGAAGAAATGCAAAGGGGAGAGGGGAGTAATGGTGGGCAAGAAAGGATATGGCCAATCGATGAGCTTCTTGGCGTATTTCCTGACAATGTTATCTTCTCCGAAGATGAACAGGGATCTGTTGACGGTGAAACAGTTCTGCCGGACGGGAATAGGGTTGTACAAAGCCATAGTCCGCGCCCTCTGCGCTTTCGACTGCTTGTAGGCGGCCGCCGGCCCTGAGGCCGGCACGGGGGTTCCTTGCCGGTTCCTGCTCTGGTCCGAGTCTCCATCGCCCGACCCCGGCCTGCCGACCACCGCCTCCCCGAAGCGAGCCATCCTGAAGTTTAAACAGACAGAAGACACACAAAGGTGATCGTGGCCGAACACCCGCACACAGCAACAAGCAGAAAGACACACGGAGTCTCAGAGCCGCATCCAGACGGGCACGGGGACCACCGCCTCCAGGGAGCCTCGCGAGCTCTTCGGAGAGGCGGCAGCAGCAACCCCGCCGCTCTGAACTGTTGAATCTAAATGCAACCTCTGCGAAGCTCCATTCCTCAAGGAGGAAAAAAAAGGGGGGGGGAGAGCTTGGGGGTGCTCCGTTTCTGGAGACAATTTTTTTTTTTTTTTTCAAAATGCCAGTGTGTGGTGGCGTTCAGGGACTGGAGAGAAGAGGGGTGGAGTAGGCTGCTCTTCAAACATAGCTCCTCTTCTGGCAGACGCACCACCTAGTTCTGGGAGAGAGGCAGGCACCGGCCCGCTAGGTAACAGTTTGGTAATTTATTGATGGGGGAGGGGAAAAATGAAAACAAAAGAACTTTTCAAAAAAAAAAAAAAAAGACAAGGACGAGGTTACGGTGACATGCTTTATAACGCCGGCCCCTGCAAGTCCATCTAAGAAATTCCACAACCAAGACTTGGGTCTTTAAACCTGCCAGCACAGACGCATCCAAAGGTGGAGAAGGAGAGAGGGAGGGAGGGAGGAGAGCGGTATTGAGGTTCCTGCGTAAACCGCAACGCCCAAAATATCAAAATAAGAAGTCGATCCAACCGGAGAGGGACAAATGACTTCAAAGCTCCTGCGCTTGGGAGAGAAGTTGAAAAGCATCCAGAGAGCAGCGAAGCCCGAGTGCCAGCATCCTCCCGGAGCGCTCGCCGCCGCCGCCGCCGCCGCCTCCCCGGATCAGCATGCAACAGCGATCCGCGGCTGCGCCGGGGAGAGGGCGGGAGCGAGCGGGCGGGCGGGCGAGCACTTGGGCGAGGAAGGAACAGGTTGCAGCCGAGCCCAGCGGTGGCCTGGCACGGGAGTTGTCCAGGGACCGAACTTGCTCACTGATGACTCGGTCTTCCTCTTCCACCCCGGCAGCTCCCGTCTCGATGGAGCAGAGAAGAAGATAGGGAACCGGGAGACCAGGGAAGGCGAGGAGGGGAGAGCGAGCGGAGCGCAGAGGCGCAGCGAGGCGCGCACGGGAGCGCCCGGAGAAGCGGGGGCGGGGCCGGCGAGCGCGGGCGGGGCGGGATGGAGCCGGAAGGACCCCGGCCCTCCGCGGCCGGAGGGCTCCCGGGACGCGGGGCTGGTGTGGCTTATTGATCGGTGTAGCCGGAGGGAAGGGGGCCTCCTCTGCCAAAGACCAGGCTAGAGTCGCCTCTCCCCAAGTCCCGCGGAGAGGAGACAGACCGGCGCAGCTGGCCGCGCGGGGAGAGCCGAGGCCCGGCGGGGGCGCACACGCACGCGCGCACGCTCTCGCGCCGTCAGTCCCCGCCGGGGCTGTGCCCCGCGCAGTCGCCGGACCTTTGCGCTCTGCGTGCCTTGCACCGGGGCCGGGTCGCCGCGTCTCCGCTCCTCCCGGGCTCCGAGCGCACTGCCCTAGCATTCCCCGCGGGAAGGCAGCACTCCCTTCTGCCCCTGTCCCCACTTAGCAGCCTGGAAGCCCCGTGAGCGACGCTAGGATCTCCGGGGTCTCCGCACTGGAGCCAGCTCTGGTGGGAGTTTTTTGCGTTTAGAGAGCCGCGCCTCTCTAAACGCAATCTGGGATGGCCTCTTGGGTTTGGCTCTAGGAGAGCCGTGCATTTCTGGAAAGGTGGTCTAGATACCGGGTCCCCAGTAGTGAGTTCTGGGCTAAAAACCACCTTTTAGAAATCTTAACAATCAGGGGGATCCGCCCATCCCTACCTCTTACCCTCAAGTCAGCTGCACTGACTTCCTCGAAGCCACTCCAGCAATGGAGAAAAGGAAGAATTAGTGTTTGAGCTGCAGACGAGGGAAAGGTGGTCTTCAGGCCCCAGAGAGAGAGTTCCCGGGGTTTGGCAACCACGCCCCTCCCCACGAGAGTCAGTGGTCTGATCTGGAGACAGGTAGCAGCTGCCACTGCTTTGCCTGAAGGCGGGCCCTTCCAAGTTGTTCCCACCTGAGCGGTGGAGGAGAAGGGGGTCGGGGCAGAGGAGGAAAACAGGAGAGTGACCAGAGCCCAGAGGTTGGAAATCCTGGGTGGGTGTTCCCTCGCAGATGTGAAAGGCAGTGTCTGTGTGTGAGATAACTGGTGAGAAGGGGGACCACGTGATGTCTGAGTGAGAGGCCGTGTGTGTTCCTCCGTGGACGAGGCGGGGGAGCGAGGCCACGTGAGCACTGACTCAGGTCTTCCGTGTGAGAATGTCTGTGTGTGGGGGGTGAAGGGAGAGTCTCTGGTGCCGGAAAACCCCCACCGGCGCAGGCACTGCTCCTTCGGGCATGGCAGGTTGACCTTTTGCTTCAGGGGAGCCCATTTTGGGTCCAATTATGATTTGAGGTGAGTCAGCTCTAATTAGTATTTTGCTTTCCTTACTGCCTTACCTCCCTTAGTTGGAGGGTCCTTTTCTGTCTGAACACCTAGTCAGAGTGAAAGGGAAGGTGGTACTATGAACCCAAAGGCCCATCAGCTATCAGTTGTTTCCAACCAGTCACAAGTGACTCTCTCAATAGCTCTGTAAACTACACAGGGTTAGAAAAGGCTCTCCGAGAAGACCAAATCCATGCTTTCAGAGGTAGGACCGTAACCCATAGCACGAAATTCATTCAAATCACTAGACAAGTATTTTTAAGCCCAAGGCATTCTTTTAGGAACTGAGCACACACTCCTGAACAAAATTGTGTTGTTGAGTCTTGTTAAGTCGTATCGGACTCTACAACCCCACAGACCGCAGCACACCAGGCTTCCTTGTCCTTCACTATCTCGTGGAGTTTGCTTAAACTCATGTCCACTGAGTCGGTGATGCCATCCAACCATCTCATCCTCTGTCGCCCCCTTCTCCTCCTGCCCTCAATCTTTCCCAGGTTCAGAGTCTTTTCCAGTGAGTTGGCCCTTCCCATCAGGTGGCCAAAGTATTGGGCAAAATAGATGACGACAAAAATAAAGCCTCTGCTTTTGTGATTAAATTGTATATAACCTTACTGGCTGGAATGCATAATGGATCTCATTCTCATGCTGCAATATCACCCCCTTTGGTCCTTGTCCTGGCCTTTAAAAGCTGAAAGGTGGCATGCCTGTTTTTAATGCTCAGAGAAGCAAGGCTCACCAACATGTTACTTTCAGGAAGAGGTTTTTGGAAGACCAGGAACCCTTGACTTGTGTCTTCAATGTCACCCATACAACAGAGATCCACTACTGATTCCTTTGCTCTCTCTACAATGTCCTCTGTGCTCTGTGGCTGTTAAAATTCTTTAGGGACCTAGAATTCCCACAGCAGGATATTATTCATAGAAATGTGAGGGCCCCCTGGAGTTGAGGCTTACCTTCCTGCCTTCCGAGCAGGCACAAATCACAAATGTATGGTTGGGGATGATGTAACATATCCTGGGAAGCATGGGTGCCTCTGTAGGGGAGTTCAAGCTGCGACTTCCTGGAGGGTGCAGCCAGGGAGCACAGAGGCAAATATGATGGCATAAATTGCTTTCAGAATGGACTTGGCCTAAGGACAGTAATGCTGGGAGGAAGGCACTCTCTCATATTCACCCCCACCTGGCTTCACAGCTCTTGAGCCCTCTGAGACTTGTGGACTGCTTTTATGCTCTCCCATGTCTCCATTCTCCCAGCCCTCAGATGGCTACAGTTTTAATGGCTGGATAATAGTTTATGTCTTTAATAATTTTCAGTTTATATAACCTCACTCCAAACCTCTGAGGCCAGCCTGGCAAACATGTATGATGACCCTGATTTGGTGGACAAATCAGAGTTTCATAAATGTTAAGTAGTTTGTCCACATCTAATGAGAGGCAAAGCTGAGACTTGTAACAGCTCTTCTGACTTTCACTTGATGGTTCTTTCTAATATCCAGGCTAATTTCTTCTGGGCAGTAATAGTGTAGTTCCAAATTGTTCACCATCAAGAGAAGAAACTATACAGTCACGCTAAGCATATGGGAATACTGTGCTTACCATCCTCAAATTGAATCTGATCAATGGCCAAATGCTCCTGGGACTGTGCTGGGAAGATGTTTAACTGAACACATCTACTGCCCTCAAGATCTAGGAGGATACTTAGGGAAAAAAAAACCTGGGATTAGGTCACTGCCATAATGCTCTTTGTAAGGGAACTTGGTGGGCATTCTCCTTCCTGTGTCCCTAGTGCCACTGTCCTCTTAAAGAGACCACAAATGGAAATGTAAAAAATCAGCAATTGGTCATAACTCTGATTGGAAACTGGTTTCCTAAAATCCCTTTCCAGCCCCGGAGGGATATTAGCCATATTTTTGTTGTTAGAGCACCATCTACCGGTCATATGTGAGCACATCGCTGTGATCTCAGATACTTGGCCGCCTCACACCTCATAGTTCAGGGCCTAGACATTCCTAAAGAGGTGACCTCTGCCACCAGACCTCTATTCCCCTGTCGTACTTTCTTGAAGCCCAAGCCCAAAATTTTACCATCAATGCAACCAGGCATCTCATGGTACTTGAAACGTGCAGTCCCCCACACTGGACATAGGGGTATGAGGTCAAAACACACACACACATGAGTTAAGATGGTGCAGCCAAAAGGTCTACATGTATTTTCTGCACACAGTGACCTGCAAACTATAAACCCAAAAGGATCTAAGAAAGCAAGTGAAAACCTTTCCTAGCATATGAATCCAATGCAGACACTTCCATTTCAAAGTATTCACCCCTCAGCCTCTCTGTTCCAATGCACCATTCAGACTGCAAGTAGGAGAGGAATTAACTGGTAGAGGGTCCCTCCAGCTTCCCTGGAAAAGGAAGGAAACAACGTGGCCACACTCCTCCTGAACCGGGCAGGCCATGGGAGTTTGTACAACGATGGAGAGACGCGAGTGGCAAGGATGGAAAAGCACTTAGCCTCTTTCCCTCATTCATAAAGCTCTTCCCGGATCCGTCAGGCCTTGGGCCATCTTCAGAGAAGATTTCAGCCCATCACTGAGGAGTCTGCAAACCTTGCCTCATCCAAAAGGATTGTTCCCTCCCACCAGCCCCACCCCCCTCTCCATTCCCAGTTCTATCCAGATAGCTTATGCTTGCTTGAGTGATCAGAGCCCCTTTTGTTCTGTTTTTCCCCTGCTGAGCCTTTCCAAGAAATAGACTCTTATGCAAAGCAGTGCTCTAAGGAACATAATGCAGAGAGGATTTGGGAGTGGGTTTTAAGAAAAAAGTTGGCAGGAGACCATGTGCAGATTCACAGCAGAGCAGGAGAGCATTATGGCGATGCAGACATCTTGGGAGTCTGGTGGCTTCCACAATACCTTACAGCCCTGACTTGGGTAAAAACGTAACTTCACATCCTTATGTAATGTCTGTGCCTAGAACCAGCATTTCTCAAACCTATGCCCGAGAAACCCCACAGCACCAACACTCTATCAACTCACTATAGATGTGCAAATTTTGCTAAAATATGTTTTTTAAACCATTCATTTATGACAACGCAATATTTCCTGGGTGCCAACCGTGGTGATATTATCTCAGCTGCGGGACTGTGAGACACACTTTATTATCTGGGGCCCAGAGCTTCAGGGACGTGTCCAAGTGCACAGAGAGGAAACACAGCTGCAGCTCCTGATGATAAGGTCAGGATTCCTTGCACTGCACAACCTCTCTTAACATACTGCCTGTCAGGATAATGTTTTCCTTGCTTAAGAGTCCGGTCATAGGTACGATCTTAGACTTTGGAGAATAAGCCATGGCCTTGAGCCAGAGAGTCTCACTGAAGGTTAAATTTCTAAGAATACCCATCGCCTGTCCCATAGGGATGTTACGAAGTTAGTTAAGCTCTTAGATCAGTACCTGGCATACAATAGGTGCTATCTATGTATTTGTTAAATACATTCAGCTATGGCAGCTGTGCAAACACTGGACATCTGACTGTTTTCTGCTTCTAAAAGCAGACTGCAGAAGTGCAGCCCAGCGGTGTGTCTGGTGTGTGCAGAGTTGACAGAGGCGCCAAGAAGTGTGTCTGAAATTTGGTCAGAAAGACCATGAGGGAAAAGAGAAAAGAAAGCAAAATATTAGAGACCAGAGTCTAAAGAGCCCAAAGGCCTTGATACCTGGGGGAAATGTGCTTCCTTAATTCATAAGCCCATGGAACGAATAAGAATTAACCCTTTTTAATGTGCTGGGCATTATTCTCAGGGATTCTGAGGCTCAAGGGAAAATTAGACACAGTCGTGGCCCCTAAGAGCTTACAGTTTTAAAGAGGAAAAGGGGAAAATATCCTTATGAAGGACACTGATAGCAGGTAGAATGTGGCCTGGGCTCTAAGAGAGCACAGATAGGGGAAGATCCAAGGAGGGAGACATTCCCTCAGGCTGGAGGCAGCTCAAAAGAAAAAGAGTAGAATCAGCAGGGCACTGGGGGCCCAGAGAAGCCCTGGGGGACAGGACGGCCTGAGCGGGGATGTGGTGGTGAATGATAGGGAATTCCTGAAACAGAATTTCATTCTCTTTCCCTGCATCTAGGATCACAAAGAGTCTAGCATTACCACTTCAATCCTTTGTTTTCCATAAGATGAGTCATTTTGCAGCCCAGACAAAAGTCAACCTTAAGAGAAATTAACCCCCTGCTGGCTCAGATGATAAGGAATCTGCCCTCAATATGGGAGACCCAGGTTCAATCCCTGGGTTGGGAAGATCCCCTGGAGTAGGGAGTGGCTACCCACTCCAGTACTCTTGTCTGGAGCATTCCATGGACGGAGCAGCTTGGCAGGCTACAGTCATGGGGTCGCAAAGAGTCAGACACTAAGCAACTGGGTTTCTCCAATGGCTCAGCGGGTAGAGAATCCACCTACAATGCGGGAGACACAGGAGATGCAGGTTCAATCCCTGGGTAGGGAAGATCCCCTGCAGAAGGACTTGGCAACCTATTGCAGTAAGTATTCTTGCCTGGAGAATCCCATGGACAGAGGGGCCTGGGGGCTACAATCCAAAGGGTCACAAAGAGTCAGACACAATTGACTAATCACACACCACGCACACACTATCTGTTGGGAAAGTCAGTTTGGAGGTCCAGTGTCTCGCCCCAGACAACCAAGGACGCCTGTCCCATCACCTCAGCACCCGCTGCCAGTGTCCAGCCCGGCTGCCCAGCCAAGAGAGAAGGCGGCAGGACCACTCCACAGAGCTCCAGCCCTGACTGAGGGGAATGAGCCAAGGGTGCATCGCCATCTTACATCATTGTTGTGAGAACAATGGACAGAAACACGCCCATCTGTCCGCCCCCTTGGCCTCTTGACTCAGAAAATAAAATACAGCCCACACACATTGTGGAGCTTGCAAAGCCTGGTGGGCTCGGGCTGATTCACTCATTCAGCAAACAGCAAGTGAGCGCCTTTCACATGTCAGGCGTGGTGTCGGGCACCGGAGCCAAGGGGACAGTGAGGAGGCTGAAGAGGGTGCCCAGCTGCATCCTGCAATGACCGGCCAGTCTTGATCCACTCACGCCCCACGTTTCACTCTTGAAGACGATGTCCCACCAGCAGGAAAAGTGGCTCACAGCCGAAGGATAGCCTAGGGGAGCGCTGAGCGCCAAGAGAAGAGAACGCGTGCCCATCCCACCCACCAGGCTTGCCTCTCACAGGACTCTGGGTTGGAATCATCACAGATTAAGCCACCACCTGTCCATCACCACACCCTTTCTCTCCCACTCTCTCCTCCGCTGAGCAGCTGCTTACACCCACCTGGTATAAAATAATCAGAGTGAATAAGGCATTCCCATATGATATGGACTTGAGGCCAGCTTTGAAACGTGCATCCAGGCAGACCAGGCTGGCTCTGTCCCCTTCCAACCCCCCGGAAACTGTACAAAGACCCCACTGACCCCATGTGGTCCCTGTTCTCCCCTCCTTCTCCTTGACCACACTAGAGTCTGGTACCACTGACCTCCTCTCCTCCCTCACTTAGCATCTCAGTTTCCACTCCTCCCACCTCACCGCCTGATCCTCTTACTCCTCTTATCCCTCCCCCTTTATCAGGGGAGCCCTGCATGGGTCTGCCCTCAACCTCCTGACCTTCTCCCTCTGACTCCTCTCCCTTTGGGGTCACGTCCTTACCCACAGTTTCAGCTACCCCTCTATTTCTTCATCCAGCCTCTGTCCCGTACTTTTCACCTTATTTCCATATGCAAATACACAATTAAGTAATGGGTATCTCCATACGCACTGGGCTATCCATCATCATCTCAATGTATTTAAAAGTGAATTCATTATAATTCCTTTGAAGCAAGTTCCCCCTCTAAAAATTACACCTTCTACTAGGTGACATGATTCTCCCTATCAGTCACTTGACTTCAGCGATAGGTCCTCACTACCTAAAACAGGGCCAAACTCCTTAGCCTGACCCACCTTGCCAACACCAACCTACCTTGCCAACACCATCTCCCATGTTCCAGAGTATTAACATAGTTATAAAACTTCAAAACTCTTGCTCACAGCACCTGCTTCAGACTGACCCAAGCACACTCTTCTTTTCTGCTTCTCTGACTCCTAGGTATCCTTCCAGATGTGTGGTGGTGGTGGTTGAGTCAATAAATCATGTCCAATTCTTGCAATCCATGGACTGTAGCCTGCCAGGCTCCTCTGTCCATGGGATTCTCCAGGCAAGAATACTGGAGTGGGTTGTCATTTCCTTCTCCAGGTGTGTGGTTAAGTTCAATTCTGCCTTTTCCATGAAGACTTCCATAACCTCTCCAACTCTAGGGAGCCTTCTGTCACCTCTCCAGTTCAATCTATGATCTGTACCTCCTGCAAACTCATAAAACTTTTGTAGCACTCATGGATAGTAACTCGTTTACTCACTGTCATTGTTGCCCTGGATATAAGTTCACCAGTACATTTCTATTTAATTTTACAGTTAGGTATGCTGTGTCTTGGAGAAGGCAATGGCACCCCACTCCAGTACTCTTGCCTGAAAAGTCCCATGGACGGAGGAGCCTGGTAGGCTGCAGTCCATGGGGTCACACAGAGTCGGACACGACTGAAGCGGCTTAGCAGCAGTAGCAGCAGCAGCAAATACTGTGTCTCCTCCACTGTGGTATAAGCTTCTTAAATGCAGAAGACATATCTTCCCCTTCTTTATTACCTGGCGTGCCTGCATCATTCTCCATGCATGCGTGTGTGCTAAGTTGATTGAGTCGTGTCCTCCTTTTTACAATGCTATGGACTGTAGCCCGCCAGGCTCCTCTGTCCAAGGAATTCTCCAGGTAAGAATACTGGAGTGGGTTGCCATGCCCTCCTCCAGGGGATCTTCCCAATCCAGGGATGGAACCCACACCTCTTACGTCTCCTGCATTGGCAGGCGGGTTCTTTACCACTAGCACCACCTGGGAAGCCTTTACTTTAGCAGGCCTTTGCTAAATACATAGTCAATGAATGAATGAGTGAATCTTCTGCAACTCTTTTTGGTGAAAAAGAGCTTTGGCATCAACCAGGTAGCCGGTCCCTGTCTGAGGGACTGCCCTTCTCCTAATAGATTCTGCCACTGAGTCTGTTGTCAGGTATTTCCAGTTGTTCCTTCTGGGTTGAGTGTTCATTCTCCCCTTAATAAGAAAGGATGCTTAGTGCTCATGTAGGAGATCAGGTGACTAATTCAGGGGGAGCTTTTCTAGCACAATAACAACCTCACCCTCATTTATCCATCATAAATTATAGGGTTCATTCCCCTATGAGGAATAGCTCCTGCTCTTTAAAAACATAATTGAATTAAGATTTGGGGTATCAGTTAATAAAAAAGAGACATCCAAATCTCTACATAGAGAATATTTTCAGATCCCTGTTCACAGAACATAAAACAAAGAATAAAATTCTGCTTCAAAAAAAATCAACTACAGTCTTAATTGGTTCTATCTCTTCTCTCTACAAAAAAGGGCAAATGTCACCATCATACCTCTTTCCCTTATGAAGAACTGCATGTGAAAGAGCAATACCATTTTTGATTGTATGCAGATACAAGCACTAGCTTCTGATCTCAAGTTCTGCCAGGCTGTGTCCAAACATACACAAGGAATCTTCCTAAGCTGTCAAGAACTTTCAAACAGGCTTAACACAGTACAGTCAAAGGTGGAGAATTATAAGCTTTTTTGAAATTTTCTAAATATTTGTAATGTGTCATTTAAAAATGGGAAAGGTGAAAATGTAATTCTCAATCAAAAGAGAGAATTTATGAAATACTTCTAATACCCTTAATAAGCCAGTCCTTTGGACATACACATAGACATACTATACAGCCCTTTCCATTAAAGACTTTTTGTGTCTTTTTTTCCTTCACATAATTCTCCCATCATTCAATCACATTCTTCAAAGAAACTCTGCCGATGTGAAGTGGTCATGTGTTAATATAGTCACCCAAAGCTTCCATAAGGCATGCTGTTTTCCCTCTGTTAAAATACTCTATATTTTCCAATAAGTCATAATTTCATATTGCAGATTCCAGAACTACAAAAAACAGAAAACAAATGGACATGCATCAAGCAAACAAAGAATAATTACAAGGAAAAGTACTAATTAATGGGCTTCTGGTTCAAGATAGCAGAGTAGAAGGACATGTGCTCATCTCCTCCTGCAAGAGCACCAAAATCACAACTAGTTGTTGAACAACCATTGGCAGGAGATGCTGGAACCCACCAGAAAAGCATACCCCGTGTCCAAAGACAAAGAAGAAGCTACAGTGAGGCAGTAAGAGGGGCACAAACGTGATCAAATCAAATCCCAGAGCCACCAGAGAGAACAATAATACCACACGCTGGAGAACAATAATACTAGAGAAGTTCCCTTCTTGTGACGGTTCTGAGCCTCGCCTCAGGCTTCTGATCCTGGGGATATAGCAAAAGGACTAGGAATCCCCAGGGAACCTGACTGGGAAGGCCAGCAGGATTTCATTACAAGATTTCCACAAGACTGAGGGAAATCGATTCCACTGTTGGAAGGCACAAACAAGATTGTGCATGCACCAAGACCCAGGGTAAAGCAGCAGCGACCCCACAGGAGACTGAACCACACCTACCTGCTGGTGTTGGAGGGTCACCTGTGTAGGTGTGGGTTGCTCACCAGGGGGACGGGGGCCCTGGCAACAGCAGTCCTGGAAGGTCTCCTTGGCATAAGTCCCCCTGGAGGTCACCATTAACCCTACCTTAGAGCCCACTGACCCCAAGGCTGGGTCACCTCAGGCCAAACAACTAATAGGGAGGGAGTGCAACCCCACCCATCAGTACACAATTGGACTACAGCTTTACTGAGCAAGCCTCCCCACCAGAGCAAGACCCAGTTTTTCCCACAGCCAATCCCTCCCATCAGGAAGCTGACACAGGCCTCAACTTCATCCACCAAAAGGAGGACAGAAGTAAGAAGCAGCACAGTTTTGCAGCAGTTAAAATGAAAACCACATTACAGAAAGCTTATCAGAATGAGAAAGCAGAAAGTTATGTCCTGATGAAGGGACAAGATGAAACCAAAAAAAAAAAAAACAAAATGAAGTGGAGATAGGCAACCTTCCAAAAAAGAATTCTGAATGATGATAGTGAAGATGATCCAGAATCTCAGAAACAGAATGGAGAAGATACAAGAAATGTTTACTGAAGACCTAGAAGAAATAAAGAACAAACAGAGATGAACAACAGACTAGAAGGAATCAACAGGAGAAGAACTGAGACAGAAGAACAGATTAGTGACCTGGAGGGCAGAATGGTGGAAATCACTGCCGCAGAACAGAATATAGAAAAAAGGATTGGGAAAAAAAAAAAAATGAAGACAGCCTGAGAGACCTCTGAGACGTTAAATGCACCAACATTCACATTTAGGTGTCCCAGAAGGAGAAGAGAGAAAAGATCCAAGAAAACATTTGAAGAGATAATAGCTGAAAATTTCCCTAACATGGGAAAGGAAATAGTCAACCAAGTTCAGGAAGCACAGAGTCACAGGCAGGATAAACCAAGGAGGAACACACCAAGACACATAGGAATCAAAATGACAAAAATTAAAGGCAAAGATAAAATATGAAAAACAACAAGGGGAAAATGAGATAATATACAAAGGAACTCCCATAAGGTTATCAGCTGATTTCTCAACAGAAACTCTACAAGTCGGAAGGGAATGGCAGGATATAGTTCAAGTGGTGGAAGGGAAGAACCTACAACCAAGAATACTCCACCCAGCAAGACTCTCATGCAGATTGGACAGAGAATCAAAAGCTTTCCAGACAAGGAAACGTTAAAAGAATTCAGCACCACCAAGCCAGCTTTACAACAAACGGTCAAGAAACTTCTCCAGGCAAGAAACACAAGAGAAGGAAAAGACCTACACAAATTAAACCCAGAACAATTAAGAAAATGGCAATAGGATCAGACATATTAATAATTACCTTAAGCGTAAAATGGATTAGATGCAGCAACCAAAAGACATTGACTGGCTGGGCAGATGAAAACATGTGCATGTATGCACTTCCACTTACCACATCACTCTACTTAACCCTCCAAATTATATGTAATTATTTTATATTGTTAGGTTAATCATGTTTCCATTATGGCTTGCAAGTGTAATCATCTTTTATTTTTGTCTACTGATTGTGAAAACTAATAAATATCTTTTACTATTGTGATTATGTAACTATTATTCACTTAAAACCATTGTGTCACAATTGGCCAACAGAAAATAATAGAATTCTATATCACTAAAACTACCACTTAATAGAAAAACCTGTAATCACTTTTTAAAATCCAGATGCATATCAGAGCTGTCTTGGAATTTTTTTTGAAAACTACAAACACCCAGGTATTGCTTTTTTCTCCAAACTCCAGAACTGTTTCTAATGAGCATTCATGTTTAAAAACAACTAGACTATACGATGCTGTTTTACTTTTATTGACTTTATTTCACTTTCTATTTCATATTCAGTGCCCCCTTTGCATTTAGTTTATGTTTTCCAATTTTTCCATCTCTTTTTTTCTTGTTCTTTCTCAAGCCTTTATGAAGCATAGTAGAAAGCTTTTGTATACACATATATATGTGTGTATATATATATATATATATATATGTACACACTATGTATAACGTAATATATGTATTTTAGAAAAATTGTGAATTTTTGCCTAGCTAAAAAATTTATGACATTTTGATTCCTCTTGTTTGACTTAGAAGGAATAGAATGCTAGATTGCTAGGTTTCTAATTTACATTCACTCAAAATTTTGATATAGTTCCATGTATTTTGGTATCTAGTACTACTGCTAAAAGTCTAGAAAATTTATTATCTTCGTGATTTTTTAAAAAAAAATTTTGAATGAGGCTTGAAACTTAATCCAATTCTGAGAATATAAAGAAATATTACTTTGTAATAAAACACAGGAAATTAACATGGGATACAGAACTAATAACTAAAGTATGGATTTTGTTCAAATTTCACAAAAATTTATGCTAGCATCCATTATTTATTTTCATACCTTATTCAAGCCTTCACATTGTATTCAACTGCACTGAGCAGCTTCAACTGCATGCAACAAATTCTGGTAAATTCTCTTTTCATTTTTATTCTATTACAAATATTTTCTAATTTTCCTTGTTATGGCTTCTTAGATACACTCATCATTTAAAAAGAATCATTAAAAAGATGTTTAATTACCAAATACATGGGATTTTAAAAGTACCTTTAGATATTAATTTCTTATTTTGATATTAATGTATCATTTAAATGCTTTCTTCTCTGCAATCACTCTCTGTGTTTTTTTCAGTCTTCTAACTATTGAGGCTTTCAATGGCTAAATCAAAGATCTGTCTTGATAAATGTCACATTGCACTTGAAAACATGTGGGTTATTTTCAAATATCTTTTGATATTGATTTCTAACACAATTCCACAGTGATAAGAGAACAAACTCTGTCTGATTTCAATACTTTTAGGGCATGAAATTTTTGCACTTTGTTTTATGTCCCTGAATATGTTCCAGTGTCTCCTAGTTTATAGCCTATAGGAACTTGAATAGAATTTGTATCCTATTGTTGTGTGAAAATTGTATAAATCTTAATTGTGTTGAATTGATTCATGGTGCTCTTCAGGTCTACTATATCCCTCTACTTCTTTGTATATTCATGCTATTAATTTTTGAGAGTTTAATATTGAAACTCCAACTAAAAATCTTAATTTATCTATTTAAAAAATAATTGTATATAGATTGGAACTATACATAACCTTGTTCTGTATTTTCCATTTCTCTTGTAAATATATCCTTGCATAATTTAAATGTATACTTGCATAATTTAAAAAAATTTTTTAAATTAAAGAAAGTACTAATTAGTAATAATACTAATACTTATTATGTGCAAGGCCCTGTCCCAAGTCCTTTACTTTCTTTATTTCTCAGAATAATTCTATGTGGTAGGTACTGTTATAAGCTGCATTTTACACATAAGAAAAGCAAAACTGAAAGAGACAAAATAATTTCCCTTAAGATCAGATAGTTGGTGAATGACATCACAGAAAGCCCATCCTAGGTCTGTCTGACTCCAAAATCCATTATCTTAACCACTACGCTGCACAGCCTCCCACTGATATCATTAATAGAAATGGTGTAGTCACTTTCATGATGATCCTACAATTCTGAGAGGCAAGAAAATGTGCCGATACTACACCAGGTGCTGAAGGACCCCAGAAAAAGCAAGTCGTGTTTGTGTAAGACAAGACAGACTTATCCCCCAGTCCTGATTGGGCTTATTACCCCACGTGCAGACATAACAGCAGTGGTACCCACCCATGTGAATCTAAGGAGACTATCAACAGACCAACTCTGACGACAGATTGTCGAGTGTACTGTATTTCAAGCCATGACCTGCCTCGGTTCTGCATTGCTACATCTTCAGACATAAGCCATGCAAGAACTGAGCCCTCTTTCAAAAGCTGTTGAAATTCTTCAAAACTTCTCAAAATCCAGAGTGTACATTACTATGCACAGTTTACTCATGATGAACATGATTTTCCATCTACTGACTTATTATCTGATGAATGGCTAAATCTACCCCAAATGCCCCAACCTCTGAGCTCCCTGGCAGGTCAGTCTAGGTAGCGATCTGGAAAAGTTTTCAGTCTAACTCTGGAGGGGTCACTAAGGGAATGAGAAATGGAATATCTCCTACTGTATCAGTAAACAAAGGATGGCACAGATACCAGAAATTGCAGCAACCATGCAAGGTGAGCTCGTGAGCCCTGAGGGAACTCAAGAAGGAAAGAATATCTGCCATCTAGCAGCCATCAAACTGCAGCCACTCCCTACGGTGAGCCCTGAGGAAAACTCAGGATGTGAAATATAATACTGGCCACAGATAGTTGAGGTGCATATCAAAAGAATGATTTGAGTGAGCCCAAACTCCTGCATCTTCCCATACATAGAAAATCACTAAACTCCTTAACTTGAGATATCTGGTTTTCCTTTAATTAATAATCATCTTTGGATGTTCAGACTACCTGCCCTTTGTTGCAAAACTTCTATATAACCTGGCTCCCCTCACCTCGCCATTTGAGATGCTGTCTCCCAGGCTTGAAGTCCTAAAAATTCCCACCAAATAAAACAAAACTCTCAACTTTTAGGTTATGAATATGCTTTAAGTCAATAGGAGAGAAGGGAGGAAGGAGAGGAGATGTTGTCCAGCCACAGAGAAGGGTCCGCTGCACTGCAGACCCAAGTATTAGTCAGTGCTCTGCATTCAGGAAAGTCAAGGGTAGTGCCATTCTGATCATTCAGAAATATCGATCCTGATCATTCAGTATGGCTTTAGTTTTGCATTTTTTTTTTTTTTTTTTGCTATGAATTCTTCTGCTGCCAACATGTGCCACTAAAGGATTCAGCACATTTAAATCCTCATGCCTCTCAACTTGTTGTTTTCCTGCCTGCACTCCAGCAGGTAAGACACCCACAGACTTGCAGTGCTCTGGGCTGTAGAATTCACAGGAGTCTATAATGTTCAGGTTATTTTTAAACTTTCAGGCCACTTTCCCTCCCCATGAACAGCAGGCCTGCCATTTAGAACAGTGTTTAACCCACACCCCACCTGCTTGGAAACTTTAGCTTTTTGTGTTAAAAGAAAAGAAGCAATCCTTTAAGCTCTCACACACACACACCCCTAAAAACTGAAGACAGTCACCAGTTCTCTGGGGTGAAAGACCCTGCTCCCAAAATGATGCTGAGTTTGTTGAGATGATGCATGTGAAAATGCTTTGTAAACTTAGAATGTCACACTACAGTGAGGCGTAGTATTGTGATATTTGCAAGGACAGACATCAGGCATTATAAAGTGATGCCAGAAGACAGTTGCCTACTTCCAAAAGGGTATTATACCAGAACAATCAAAGCATTCAAGGCCCTTCATTTGCCTAGGGAGTCAGACAGGAGCTGGCTAAGGGGTGCTGGGTTATAATTTTCTTCAAATTAATTGCTTTTTTTTAAGTGGCAAATATTGGAAGAGAGGGAAAGAAATTCTGAAAACAATTCAACAAAGAGAATGAAGCAGAAGAATGAAAGAAAAAGCTTCGAAGCAGTAACAATCCCTACCATTTGTGGAAGGTCTAACTAATAAGCACTGTGTATGTGTTACCTCATTTTATCTGCATAAGACTCCTTGGGGGCTTCAACAATTTTTCAGTTGAGCTCAGAGAAACAATGTCCCTTAACAAATGGAATATTCCCTACCATATCAGTTGTCAACTTAAAAAAAAAAATAGTTACAGCCTTAAAGTTGAGAGTTATGTTTCATTCAAAGGAAATTTTTTGGACTTAAGCCTGGGAGGCATGATCGCAAGTAACCCTGAGAGAACTGCTCCCAGGGGGAAGAGTCAGGATATATAGAAGCTTGTAACAAAGGGTAAGTAACCTGAACATCAAGAGATTATTGGGATTTAAAGAAAACCAGGTATCTCAATTTAAGGAATTTAGTGCTTTCCTATGAATGGCAAAATGCAAGAGTCTAGGCTCATTGAAATCATTGCTTTTATATTCATCTCAGCTATCTGCAGCCAGTATCCTGTGATTTTTCACATCCTGAGTTCTTCAGTCCTCCCCGTAGGGAGTGGCTACAGCCTGATGACTGCCAGATCATGCAGATATTCTCCTTCCTGATTGCCCTGGAGGGCTGGAATCACAGATGATGGTGACATCCTTGTTTACTGATACTGCAGGAAATACTGCATTTCTCAGAGTAAGCACTGTATGTTAAAGTCATCAGTCACTGTAGCTGGTGAGCCCTGAGGGAACTCAAGAAGGAAAGGATATCTTCCATCTCACAGCCCTCAGACTGCAGCCACTCCCTACAGTGAGCCCCGAGGAAAACTCAGGATCTGAAAATAGAATACCAGCCCAGACAGCTGAGGTGCATATCAAAAGATTGATTGGAGGGAGCCCAAACTCCTGCATCTTCCCAAACATAGAAAAGCACTAAGCTCCTTAATTTGAGACATCTGGTTTTCCTTTAATTAACAATAATCTTTGGGTGTTCAGACTACCTGCCCTTTGTTGCAAAACTTCTATATAACCTGGCTCCCCTCACCTCGCCTCCTCAGAGCAGTTCTCTCAGGGTTACTTGAGATGCTGCCTCCTGGGCTTGAAGTCCAAAAAATCCCCACAGAATAAAACATAACTCTCAACTTTTAGGTTGTGAATATTTTTTAAGTCAACATCCTAAACTAAGATTGCACAGCAAGCATGCAAAGAGCCAGAATTGGAGCTGGACATGCCTGATGTCAGAGGACACATCCCACCCCTCCCCCCACTGTGAAAGCCACATGGGAAGGAGCGAGCGTGGCCTGAATGGTTAGGCTGGGCAAGAATGGTTTCAAGGGCCCGTAGTAGAAGAGCTCAGGGTCACTGCCGAGTCACTGAGGGTCAGGCAGTGAGCACAGAGCCTCCTCCACTACCAGAAATAAAAAGTCTCTTTTCCTGGAAGAAAAATGTGGATCTTGCATGAGCTACGGAAACCCACATAGCCATCCAGGCCCTGGGGAACTGGCCTGAACAAAACCCATCACAGAGAGTCCCCAAACCTCTTCCCGGTGAGGGGATACCTCTCGGGCCAAAGGCTGTAGCTTCTGAAGTCCCATTGTTGCCACACTGGGACCTACCACAAAATAAATCAAGCAGCTTTCCCTCGCAGCAAGCCTCTTCCCCACAACTCCACACCCAGGACGGATGACTCACTGGAGAGCCTCCTCCTCCCACTCTTCCCCACTCCCCTTCTGGCTTAGGGCCTGAGAAGTGATAAAATGATCAGGTGGCTCAACACTTCTACTGCTAAATACATTCCGGGGGGTGGGGGAGGGAGGTGGTGGTTAGAACCAGAGTCTGTTTCCCTGGAGGCTACCAGGGTGTGTACACATTCTAGCTGCATCCGGGGCTCAGTAGGAACTGGCTGCCCCATCTCCCTGCCTCCCCCGCCCCTTGAGAGCATCCCAATCTACTGTTCTCCTGCCACTTCCCTTGCTGCCCCTTCATCTTCTCCACTTTTTATTCTTCCCTTTCTCCTGTCTTCTAAAGGCACGCATCCCTCAGAGCCTGTTTCCCACCCTCTTCTCTATGTAGATCCTCTCTTGGTAATTTCATCCATCCAGAAGGCTTCAACCACAGTTAACATCTGGAAGACTCTCCCATCTTTTCCTTCGGCCTGTTCTTTTAAAAGTCTGATACCACATTCACAACTGCTCTAAGGTTCCTCTACCTGACTGACCTGACAGGGCCGTCAATCAACTGCTTTAAAAACCCACTCAATCGTGAACTGCCCTCTAAACCAGCTCCTCTCTGGGTCTCTCATTCTGATTGCAGTACCACACTCCCCCTCTAACTCAGGCATGAAACTTTAGAATGAAAGATGATTCTTCCTCTTGCCCACGTCCTTCACCAACCTTTCCCAAAATCCTGTCACTTTCCCCCCCCTCCCCATTCCTCTTTCACAGGTTTCCATTTTATTTGCACAACTATCTCTCAAGTTTAGACCTTTATGCCTCCTCCTTGGAAGCTGGGAAGAATTTCCCAACTCATCTTCCTCTTCCAGATTTGCAGCAAAATCCAAGAGTGTGAACAATGCTGTACCCTCTCCATGCCAACCACCGTGTCTGCTAAAAAAATCATTATATTTATTTATTGAATGAATAGATGAGTTTTCTAGTGCTTATCAAATAAAACTATGAAGTCATGAGATCTTATCATCTTAGGGTTGCAAGCAAACTTAAACATCACCCCATGTAAGTCCTTGTTTCAAAGACCAGGACTGAACAAATGGCCCACCCCACTGCATCCATGTTCCCAGCGATATCTCCTTTGACTGTGCTGCTCTCACTGCCTGCTCCAATGAAGCAGGACTCTCACCAGTCTACAAATATATAAATACACAACTTCCACAAATGCAAATCCTCCTGCATATAATTTCCCACTTTCTTCCTCCCTTCTGTCCCCTTGCTCCTTTATCTTGCTGTCAAAAAATTAGACTTCAAAACCCAACTCATACCATACCTCCTCTGTGTCGCATTTTGTGATCATGACACAAACATGATCTCTTTCTTCTCTGAGAAAGAGGCACTGTGTCCTCCTACCTCAGGTACTGTGTTGTATGGATCTCTTCTCCCCCACTGCACTACAGGGGCTTCATTTATCTATCCTTTCATTCTTCACACAATAAATGCATGGCCACTACACACGGCAGGTACTAAATACATGTTTACTGAATGCATGAATGAATGGTCACTATATGCAAAGCTAAATGGATACAACCAGCTCATGGACTTCTCACTATCTATGTCATGTTGGGAAGGTTGTTTGGGAATAGCTAGAAGTGATAAGCCTGTTTTGGAGACAACTGGTTCAGCTCAAAGAAGACAAGTCTTCGACTCTCACTTCACAGGGACAAGGGCAGCTTGCAAGCACAGCATGACAAGATGAATGCTCCATTGTGCAGAGGCAAACACAGTTGTCACAGTGAACCTGCAAAGTTCAGAGCATTCTGAGTTCACAATTACATTCTTTGGTTAGAAAGGAGCAATGTTTTTAATCCATTTCATTTGATTCATGCTTCTATGGATGTGATGTGGGTAGAAGTGGTCTGAGTTAGACAAGTAAATTGAATAGAGCTTCCCTAATTTAGCCACACATGTATCAACCTCCTCTTCCAGCCTCTCCTTTTTACAGATGAGAAAAGACATGTAAGAGTGGGGTTTCTCAACCTCAGTACTAATGACATTTTTGAGTCAGATAATTGAGTCATATAATACTTTGTCACGGTAGGTGGTTCTGTGCATTGTAGGATGTTTAGTAGCATTGCTGGCTCCTTACCACTAGTGGCCCAATGCACCTCCTAGTTGTGACAACCAAAAATGTTTCCAATTCCCAAATGTGCCTTGGTGGGGGGGGGTGGGGGGGGGTGGCGGTGACAAAACTGGTTGAGCCCACTGGTGTAGAATAATTGAGTTTCTCAAGATCACGTGACTCACCAGCACTGTAACGAGGAGTGCAATAGGATGCTCTTGCCACACCAACACTATCTTTCACTTTTCTCCCTCATCTCTGACAAGGCACAGCCTTTGGGTGCTGGAATGAGCTCAGAGCTGCACGTCTGATTTTCTAATAGCCTCACAGCCCTACAGGGGGTTCCATACCTCAATACAAAAGAGACATATTCCTAGCAGAGACTGAAGGGAGAACTCAGGGTGGAGCAAACAGTGATCACAATCCAATATCATCAGCTTAAGGCTTAGCAACCGGATCTCAGACAAGTGGCATTTCTCCTCATACTTCAGATGCTAAGAAATGCAGTTACCAGGCCCCATGGAGAATAGGTTTTCCCCCACAAATTGGCTTTGTCTTCAGTGAAAACTCCTACACTCATGCTTTCAACTCAATCCTTTACACCCTCACCCCTGCTTCTCCTTCTGTTTGCTTCCTCTTCTAATGTTTAAATTTAGAGGAGAGCTTGAGTCCTTCAATCTCTCCTTTCACCAACACCTTCTGTGGCTCCCACTTTGCTTTTAGAATTTACCTTCACTAGAACTGGAGAACCATCTCCTTGCTTCCAGACTCTGATCTTTTATTTCCTAAAAAGACTCAATCACTTCAGGCAAGATATTTTTAGAAGCTGCTTACCAGGACTTGTCAATAACTGCTTTCCTAAGTGAACTGCCATTAGCTAAGCACTCGGGTACCATCTATCCGAGCGGGCAGAAAGTAACTGTCCACTAAATGCATTGCTGTTCCTCCCCCACTTCCTTCCTCAAATCTTCTTCTATGCTCAGTCCAGCATTGAGTAACTGCTCCGTTAGGAACATCATACTTACAAGTCTTGGAGGATGCTGTGTATGCCCCCAGGAAATAGCTTATGCTTTCCTATTTTAGAGAATTCTCTTTGTAAAAGTCATTCAAGGATCCAGTACTAGTGAGCTAGCAGAATAAGAAAAGCCTCTTGCTAAAAATGTTTGGAAAACTCGATAAAGTACAGAAATACATTTTCAAATTTATTTTAAAACACATATTGCTGAACTTGCAAAATATAAAAGGAAATTTCTAGGGGGAAATGAAAAACCTAGGACTAAGCATATGCACTAAGACTGCAGTTATCCCACAGACAGTGGTTAGTCCTGGTAAACTAGAAGATTCTATAGGTGGGTTTTAATGCCCATTCAAGAGCAAGAGATAAAGTGTTAAGAGCACATGTGAATAGAAGTTGAAACTAAGATTCTGCATTAAGCTGGAAGGTTTGAAAGACTGTACTCTCAGTTAAACAATACACTGCATAAAAATCAACTCTGTAGCAAAAGGAGATGGTGAGGAATCTTTTATCTCTGCGTGAGAAAAGCAAAACCTGAGAATCAAAACCCAAGACTGTATACGGTACACAGATTTATAAGGTGAATTCATACCACATGTTCAGGAGGGTGCAGGAATTCTTAAGTTAAAGTAAAAACTAGTCCCAATAACCTTCCTGGGTTAAACAAGAGAATTAAACAAAACCATTCTGAAAGACTCCTCTACAATTCAGACTCTACTGCATTTCCATAGGAAAAACAAGCATCATTAGACATGAACTTGCAATCAAAAACTTTTAATCACACAAGGAAACAATCTACTATAAGGGAAAGTTAGTTGATATAATAAGAGAATGAGCACACTAGAGCTTGAAACAACAGAAAAGGTATATAGAGAAAAACAATAATAGAATACAATGAAAAAAGTTTTAACTGGTAAACACAATTTCTTGTAATGAAAACTCTAATCTTTGAAATTAAAGATAGTAGACAAGTTACCTCTTAGGTTAGACACAATAAGAAAAGTATTAATGGACATGTAGACAGCTAAGGAAACTCCTAGGTATACAGCAGAGAGAGATAAACACATGGGAAATATGATTAAAGTTAACAGAAAGGGAGAACAGATGAAAAAGATCCAAAATATATCTAATGGGAGTTCTAGAAAGATAATGGGGAAAAGACAGTATTTGAAGAGCTAAAAATTAAATTTTACAGTATTAGTGAAAGACATAAATCCTTAGAGTCAAGAATTTCAGTAAGTTCTAAGCAGAATGAACAAAAATAAATCCAACCTTATACACATTTTAGTGAAATATTAAAAGTTATAAAATATGAAGAGAAAAATCTTAAAAGCATCCTGAGAAAAAATACAGATTATCTAAAGAAACAATATTATTAATAGGTTACAGGTCTGTATAGTCAAAGCTATGGTTTTTCTAGTACTCATGTGCAGATGTGAAAGTTGAACCATAAAGAAGGCTGAATGCCAAAGAACTGTGGTGCTGGAGAAGACTCTTGAGAGTCCATTGGACAGCAAGGAGATCAGACCAGTCAATCCTAAAGAAAATCAACCCTGAATATTCACTGGCAGGACGGATGCTAAAGCTCAAACTCCAATACTTTGGTCACCTGATGCAAAGAGCAGATCCACTGGAAAAGATCCTGATGCTGGGAAAGATTGAAGGCAGGAGGAGAAGAGGGTGCCAGAGGATGAGATGGCTGGATGGCATCACCAACTCAATGCACATGAGTTTGAGCAAACTCTGGGAGATAGTGAAGGACAGGGAAGCTTGGCGTGCTGCTGTTATGGGATTGCAAAGAGTCAGACACGACTGAGCGACTGAGCAACAACGACAATCAGCTTTAAAACTAGGGGCTAGAAAATGATGGAACAATACCTTCAAGTTCAAAAAACACTCAGTAAATTGTTACTCAAAACTGAGATTTAAATACAGCCTTTCTCAGAACAATGAAGAAGATTTTACCATTTAAGTTCAGGTGAAATAAGTACTATACAATATTCCTCAAGAAGGAAATTTAAATGGAAGAAAAGACTGCCGTGCAAGAAAATGGCATGATAAGCAAAAGATAATGGTAAATATGAGGACAAATCTACAGACAGATAGATAAATGGCAGATAAGAGAGAGAACTTAACTTGTGAATTCACAGACACAAGACGAAGCCCTATCACTAGACAATAGTGCCGTGTAAGCTGGGAAGGGAGACCAGAGGTGAGGCATTGTTCAGAAGGCATACAGACTTGAAGTCAAGCCGTATATTTGAAGTGAGGTATGTGACTAGAACACCCACTAAAAATATCCCTATTCATTGCTGTACTTAAAGTACTAGTCAGTGTAATAAGGAAAGAAAAAGAAAGAAACGGCATATGGATTGTAAGGAAAAAAACAAAGCTGCCATTATTCACAATTGATACTGCCTACATAAAAAATACGACTGCCTGTGGTGGGGGGAAATCATTCAAAATAATAAGAGAGCTCTGTGAGCATGCTGGATATGAAACAAGTATACAGAAATACCAGTTCTGATAAAACTACAACAAAGAACCAGAAGACACAATAATCAAAAGGCATCATGCAATGCCATCAAAACTGTTAAGCAAGTAACAGATGTGCAGTAAAAGATGTAAAAAAAAAAAAAAATTTAATCCTTTCAGGGACTTTAAGGAAGATCTAAGCACAGGAAGAAACTTGTCATGTTCAGGGTTGGAAAAATAGCTTGAAGACTCCAACTGTCCCTCAAATAAAACTATAAATTCAGTTTCAGTCAAAATCCCACTTTTAAAATGAAATACAACAATCTTATCCTAAAAGTTTTTTTTAATGAATAAAGATCAATATCCAAGACAATTTGGCAGGGGTATGGGAAGGAACTTGGGCAAACTCCAGGAGATGGTGAAGGACAGGGAGGCCTGGTGTGCTGCGATCCATGGGGTCGCAGAGTCAGACACGACTGGGCAACAACAACAATAAAAACAAACAACAACAAAAAATGGGAAGGATTTACCCTAATATATCAAAACTACAAGCTATAAAAATTAATAAATTAGTGAGACGGAGATAAAATGGATATACCATTAGGCCAGTGGAAAAAAGTAAGATGCTCAGGAACAGTGGAAACAAATTAACTAGTCACTAAATGGTAACTAATGGGGCAAATGACTAGCCATGGGGGTAGGGGGAGGAATAAAGGGTAAAATTAGAACTTACCTCTATACATGAAAATTGGCTCTAGGTGAAGTAAAAGAGCCAAATGTGATAAGCAAAAACTAAAAATTTTAGTTTAAAAAAATACAAATGACTTCTTTTTACCTAAATATGTAGAAGGAATTTTTTAAACAACAAAATGAACAAAAATCACAAAGAAAAAAGGAGTCAAATTGCAAAACTGCTTTGACCACAACTAATATTAACAACTCTGTATGACAAAAAACACCATAAACAACATGCAAAAGACAAGCCATGTGATGGAGAAGATATTTACAACCCACAAATCATATCTATCTGTAAGAACTCTCACAAATCATAAGAAGAAAACACAAACTATGTGATAGAAATATGGGAAAAGGATATGAACCTACAATTCACCTAAGAAGAAACTCAAATGGCTAATAAACATATATGAAAAGCTCAATTTCATTTGAGGGGGGATGCAATTAATGCAATAATTCAATTTCATTTTACACCCAGATTCGTCAAATTTTAATAATTCTGATCATCTCAGGTGTTGTGGACAATATACGGAAATGGGAACTCTGCATCTGGTGGGAAAGTAAATGACCCAGTCACTCTGGAAAGCAATGTGGTAACACCTAACAAAGCTGGAAATCTGCATTCCAGACCTCAGTAATTCCACTGTTAGGCACCAACCCTAGAGAAAAATTTCCCCTGTGCCCAAGGAGACATGGACAAGGTTGATCATTTTCTCATTGCTTGTAACAGCAAAAGCATCAGAGCAACATACCTCCCCTCAGAAGGGGAGTAAATTAACCACCTGTGATTTATTTATACCGTGCAGTGGTAGGCAGAAAGTGAAAAAATGAAATAAGTGTGTGTGTAATAACACTAGTAAATCCTAAAAATAAATGTTCACTTTGCGGCAAAAGGGCACATTCCATACATCATTTATATAAAACTTTAAAACTCACAGAAATTCACATGCATATTTTATGAATACACACACTATCAGTAAAATCGCAAATGCACATGGTGAGGAAATATCATTTCGGAAAATTGACTTCTGGAGTGAGGGATAATGAAAAGGGTACATACATATATCTGTTACATTTTATTTCTTTAAAAATGGGAGAAAGAAGAAGTAAATATGGCAAATATCATTATCTATTTAATCTTCATGTTAAATATATTTCTGTTGTTCAGTCACTAAGTTGTGTCTGACTCTTTGCAACCCCACAGACTGCAGCACGCCAGACTTCCCTGTCCTTCATTATTTCCCAGAGTTTCCACAAATTCATGTTCATTGAGTCAGTGATGCCATCAAACCATCTCATCCTATGTCACCCCCTTCTCTTCCTGCCTCAATCTTTCCCAGCATCAGGGTCTTTCCCAATGAGTCAGCTCTTTGCACCAGGTGGCCAAAGTATTGGAGCTTCAGCTTCAGCATCAGTCCTTCCAGTGAATATTTAGAGTTGATTTTCTTTAGGATTGACTGATTAAATATATGCATGTTTCTTAACTGCTTTCTACACTAAATATTTGAAATATATCATAATTCAAATAAATGTTCAAGAGAAGTTCAGGAGATATTCTTAATTAAAATACAGACAGATGGCAAAGATCTGGGCAATCTTATGCACTACTGACAGGGGTATAATTAGTACAAATTCTCTTGGAGGAGACTGGACAATATTTCTCTAGCATCATAAATATATGCATTGCCACTCAATGGTTTGAGCAAACTCTGGGAGATAGTAAAGGACAGGGAAGGCTGGTGTGCTGCAGTCCATGGGGTCACGAAGTCAGACACAACTGAGCAACTGAACAAAAAAATGCCCCCAATAATTTCAATTTTAAGAATCTATCTTTATGAGATCACTGAATTTGCATGAAAATAGGCATTTGTAAAATTGTCCGTTGGATTGTTAATTTGAATATAAGGAACTACAATCTAAAATAAGGACAATAAGAAACTGGTTAACACATTATAATATAATCATATAATGAAGTATTTGACAATCATTAAAAACCATACGCTAAGATAAATCATATGGTAAAATAATATATAATGACACAGAAAACTGCTCACAGTATATTATTAGTCAGGAAAGCAGGTTATAAAAGCTATATGCGTGTACTATAATCCCCACTGAGTATAATAAATTGTACATGATGAGATTATAGATAATTTAAATTTTCTTCTCTATGCTTTCCCATACTTCTAAAATAAACATGAAGTCCTCTTGTAATTTCAAAAAAAGCTACATTATTTTATCTAAGAAGGGTCTAATATTCATATGAGTTGTCCACATCAGCCACTGTTAGTGACTGATGATTTATCCTATAAGCGCCAGGGTTATTTTGGGTTGAACAAGGGAAGAAGAGGGCACAGAGGGGTAAATGCCTTAGAGTCTGATTGCAAAGTGAGAAGCCACAACTGCCTGCAGTATTACAACCTTCCATCTATAAAATGGATTGAACAACACTTGTCTCAAATTATCTCACAGGGGCACCATCACAGTAATTCATAGACGGATGCTGCCTCGTGTCTCTCAGAAGAAAGGGCTGGATTCTAGCCTCCTGAATACCACTAAAGGAATGTCTTATAAGGATCTATTACCTGCTTCCCTTGGGGCTTCCCTGGTGCCTCAGATGGTAAAGAATCAGCCTGCAATGCGGGAGAACCAGATTCGATCTCTGGGTTGGGAAGATCTCCTGGAGAAGGGACTGGCTACCCACTCCAGTATTCTTGCCTGGAGAATTCCATGGACAGAGGAACCTGGCGGGTTACAGTCCATGGGGTCATAGAGAGTCAGACATGACTGAGTGACTAACACACACACACACATACATACACACACACACACACACACACACACACACACACACACACACACACACATTACCTCCCTTAATGACACAAACTCCAGAACCTCCAGACTAAACCCTGGAGGAAGATCTGCTAGATGAGGGCCAAGGCGGAACCCATCTCACCTTAACCCACTGAACTGCACCCTCCACAGGACTGGCTGATTATAAATGCAGAGAGGGGAGAGAACGAGCACGGGTCAGGCAGGTTATACACCAGAACAATTTAACCCTCACAACAACTCCAGGCAGTTGCCGTTATTAATCTCCATATTGCAGGTAAGAAACTTAGACTGAGGACATACAACTAGGAACTGGTCAAGCTGGAATCGAAGCCCAGGGCTCTCAGAATCCAAGACTCAGTCTGGTCTTATTTCGCTAAATTACTACTCATCAATAGAAATATTTCCTTACAGTTTTTAGTCATGGATCCCTTTCTGCAAAAGAAAGAACTACTCGAAGCATAAATAAATGAAACAAATGTAAGTGAAGGACTGCTCTGATTCAAGAGTAGAAAACCCAAACCACCTTCCCCCTGTGCAAGGAGCAATTTGAATAATGCCAATCCTGAGGTGACTATTAAAATTAAAAGATGCTTGCTCCTTGGAAGAAAAGTTATGACCAACCTAGACAGCATATTAAAAAGCAGAGACATTACTTTGCCAACAAAGGTCTGTCTAGTCAAAACTATGGTTTTTCCAGTGGTCATGTATAGATGTGAGAGTTGGACTATAAAGAAAGCTGAGCGCTGAAGAATTGATGCTTTTGAACTGTGGTGTTGGAGGAGACTCTTGAGAGTCCCTTGGATTGCAAGGAGGTCCAACCAGTCCATCCTAAAGGAAATCAGTCCTGAATATTCATTGGAAGGACTGATGCTGAAGCTGAAACTCCAATACTTTGGCCACCTGATGTGAAGAACTGACTCATTGGAAAAGACCCTGATGCTGGGAAAGATTGAGGGCAGGAGGAGAAGGGGACGACAGAGGATGAGACGGTTGGATGGCATCACTGACTCAATGGACATGAGTTTGAGTAAACTCTGGGAGTTGGTGGTGGACAGGGAGGCCTGGCGTGCTGCGGGTCATGGGCTCACAAAGAGTCAGATGTGACTGAGCGACTGAACTGAACTGAGTAACTGTAAAGGTCTTCAGTCCTCCTGAGCAGTGTGCCCCAAGGGTGAGCCTCGCTACACTCAACATAGATGAAGGTCCACAGGAGGGTGTACCTTGTCATCTTGCTGAACCACACAGGTGAATGCCAAGCATAAAGGCTGCTGTGTAGAGGTGAGTCCATCACCGAAAGCAATCTAACCCACAACCCAGGGCCCATCTTAGTGCAGTCCTGCCTTATGATCACCCTTGTCACAGACACACACGCCCATGTCCTCCACAGCCCCACTCCTGTCTGGGCCATCACCCACCTCTTGCCAGAACTATGACAATAGCTTCCCCACTGCTCAGCTTGCTTTCACTCCTACCTCCTTTCAACTGATTCTCCTAACTACATCAGAGTCAACTTTGTAATAAACCAGATCATCATTACCCTGTTCAATATTCTTTAATTACTTCTCCTAATTCTCAAAATGAAATACAACTCCTTACCACGTCCTGCAAAGCCCTACATCAGTTAACGCCTGCCTGTCTGTCTCAGCTCAGTTTCCCCAGAAAGCAGAGCCTGAGACAAGGGTTTACATGCAATCGCATGAAAGTAGGAGTGATGGAACAAGGAAGGCAGGCACAGAAACAGTCAATACAAGGGTGTATTACCAAGCTAGTCGCTGCTAAAAGCCCAAGTAACTGCATCTTGGGACAGTCCATCATAGAAAACTTCATCTGCTGAGCCTCCTACTGGTCAAAAGTTACCATTCAGGGAATTAATATTTTTCTTCAACTTACAGTTGCCCAAGAGAATCCTGAATATCTCACAGGTCAGCATCAACGGAGAAATTCCAGGGTAAGAAGGAGGAGGTACATAGCAAGAGGTGAAGGGCATCCAATTTTACACACAGAATTTAATGCACAGAGTTGGCCAATCACTGGGGTAGAAAAAGCAGCCAAAGGTCCCAGAAATGGGTGAGCCCAAGAGGCTCTGATGTGGGCCATGTAAGGTGTCTGAGACAATGACTCTCTGACCAGACCTTTCCTCATACTTCCCTCTCCCTCACTCACACCATTCACAGTGGGGTTTTTTGATATTTCTAAGCACATGGGCTTGCACTGCCCCAGGGCATCTAAGCTAGTCATTCCATGCTGGGAATGCTCTTTCCTCAATTTCCAATGGTGACTACTTCCTGGTGCTACAATCTCAGTTTACATGCTATCTTCTTAGAGGTCTTCTGGGATCATCCACCCAGAGATCCTCTATGACATCACTCTATGTTAATCTTTTACCACCTGATATTTTCTTATTTATTTGTTGTTGATCTGTATTAGAAGGATGCAAACTACTTAACAGAAACTGTCAATCTTGTTTACTACTGTATCCACATAGTTGGAACAGTACATAGTTGCAATAGGTACTCAATAATTATTTCTCCCATATTTGTTGAAGAGATGGATGATCAGGTGGATAAACGCATAGATGGAGGAGTAAATAAATGATTTTAAATGTATCCTGTGAAAAACAGCCATGATGTGATAGGAAATCCATGAATGATGAAAAGGCTAACAGGTGGTGATGCAATGCACCAAAAATATAGGAACCTCAACAGGGAAGTCAAGAGCCTATATTAAAAACTTGCATATTCCTGGGCTTTGAGATTCCCAGCCGGAGGCCAAGAGTCCACAACACATCAAATGATGCATGTTTCCTAGAAGTGGCTTTCCACAGGCTAAATTCTGGCTCCCTCTCTACTGCCTTCTTTCCTCGTCCTACTTGTGGATGGGACAGTAGACCCACATGTTTGGAGATGTGTTTCCTTGGGGCTCTTCCCCTAAGCAGCCATCCCATCTCAGCTCTTAAGGAGCTCTTCCCTGAAAGAGACAGCCCATGCCTTGCCAGGCTGTTTCTGAAATGACCAGAACAAAAGAAAACTGCAACTGCTGTTTCCTTCTCTTGCTTTTGCCTGGTGGCAAGCAAAGGTTATGGGACCTGCAGGGAGATGGGTGCAGAGCAGACCCAAAGCGGGCTTCGTAGCACCAGGAGCTGCAGAAGTGTCATCCCAGGATCACCTGTGTCTTCTGCCTCCATGCCCTGCCAGCAAGACACCCCCAGCCACTGGAGACCCCTAGCAAGCTGCCATGGCAACAAGAGGACAAACTGGGGTGAATGAAAATCATGACACACAGCTCAAAAGAACAGACTGAAGAATGGAAACAGGCTTTCTGGTGAATGGCTAGAAAGGCAGGGAAAGGCAGCTAGAGGAGTTGAGAGGAGGAAGAGTGCTGGTCCACTGTGGGGAGACACCCAGGGGGACCTACACCATGCCCAGAATCTACAGGGGTGACATCCCCACCCTCCCACTCCCAACTAAGAGATTCCTCTTTTCATCCCTACTCCATCTCCCCTCTACTTCCCTTCCTCCAGCATCCCTGGGGAACCTCCTTTCCATGGCAGGAATGTATCATAGTCTTAGAACATCACCAGTTACTCATCTTCCTGTCATACACAAGCCATGTTGAGCTGAGACATTCCTCCTATTCCTGCTTTCAGACATTTGTTCAATGTACTATATATGTTTGAGTCCTGATAGGTGAGCAGGTGAACACTCAGGCTGAGTCAGTACCTGGCAGAGTCCCCGGGGGAAGGGAATAGTCCTGTACCTAGCCATGGGAAATCTGCTCAGTCTCCTCATAAAGGTGGTCCACGTCAGCCAGCACTAATTAAGACCATCACAGTAATGCCTCAGATTCTGTCACTAAGGCCCTGTAGCTCCCAACCCTGGAATACCTCACCTGTAAAAAAATAAAATAAAATATCTATTGGCTGGCAGCTACTCCCCTTCCCAGGCTGCCCAGCAGATGACCCAATCTTTAGGGCATCTTCCCTCCTTGCCTTTTGGTAGAGAAGCTAATACAAGACCCCTGATGTTCCCCAGCAATCTCTGTCAACCAGGCAGTCCTGAAAATTGCAATTACATTTCCCCCCCCTTTTCAAACCTCTAGGGAAAGACAGGTGGAGGAGGAAGAGAGAAAAAAAAGTCTCCTCCACCTCCAGCTGTCACATCCCACAGCCCCAGAGCTAATGCAGCAGGTAAATATTAGCTCTGGTTGGAGTCGAAGAACACCAGAGACAGAGAGAGAGAAAGAGAGAGTGAAAGAGCTCGGGGGGAGGGGGCATCTGAGTTTCTGCTGCTTAGCACCTTCCCGGGAGCGTGGGAAGCTGGTGGAACAAGCAAAACATGGGTTCTCAACTCCAACTCATGCTGCTGCTGCTAAGTCGTTTCAGTCGTGTCCGACTCTGTGCGACCCCATAGACAGCAACCCACCAGGCTCCCCCGTCCCTGGGATTCTCCAGGCAAGAACACTGGAGCACATAAATAAGCTCAAATAGATGCCCCGCTTAGCAGCCCGGGACAGAGACCTAAAGAAGGATGGTCCCCTTAGCCGCTACCCTCTCTGGGCCCTACAGCCCTCAGTTCTTGGAAGCAAGGCCCGCCTTCCCCTGAGGAGGACAGGGGAAGGTGTGAAGACAGCAAGCCAAGGGGGTGGGGGTTTGTGTCAGGGATCACACGGAGGAGGCTCGCAAAGCAGGCACGCCTCTCCCTCACCCTCAGGCCGCTCCCCGACAGTGAGAGATGATTTTCAGCCCTTGCCAAGGATGGAAAGGATGGGTCCTCACCAAGACCCAGGTGTACGCTCTCTCAGCTAGTGGTATCTCTTGTGTCGTTGCCTATGGGCTCCCCAGCTCCCTGTGGTCCACCCAGCCCTTCCTGCACTCTTTGCAGCCTTCACAGGAGGCTACACTCTTTCCAGTTCCTTCCGCCTCCATGTTCTCTGGACCTCCAGCAGTGATGCCCTCTCCCTCCAGAAGCTCTCCATCATGAATCCTTCCTGGCTCCGAATGGACCTGGTCCTCCTCTTCCAGCCTCCCTCTATCTCCCTTCTCCGTCTTGGGCTCAACAACTTTAGAACCAAATTCTTTTTCCTCCTCCAATCAGGCTCTCTTCCTATTTTAATCAATGGTGAGCATCCCAGTGCCAGACCCCCAGGCTTCAGTCACTGGTTCCTCCCTCTTCACTTAGCCACGGGTCCCATTGAGATGTTTCCTGTTCTCTAAGTCTGCCCTGCAATGCATCTTACATGCCCTTGCTCACCAGGACCTCCTCAGGAGCAGAGGCTAATTCAGTTAAGGGTGCTACCCTCGAGGGCACAGCCTAGGGTGTACATCTCTGGACAAAGCCAGAATGAACAAGTTCAGTCCATCTCAGTCATGAGTCTGAACTGTGCTCAGGGATGGAAGCAAGAGGTCAGAACTGGAAATGAATGACTGCTGGCCATATGTGAGCGTTAAGGCAGGTGAAAGATCAGCACGCAAGAGGATGGGCCAGAACCGGGACACCAGCGAGACTGGGTCATTGATTCAGTGACTGGTTAATTCAAGAGAGTCACAGATCTGTTGTTATTGTAGTAACAGCTGGGTAAACTTTTTGTGGGCACAGCAGGTAAATAGACAAGACCTCCCAACTCCTTCCTACTACCTTAATGGAACTCTTCAGTGTTATACCTAGAGTTCTTCTCACGTTACTCCCTCAAGGGAAGATTGCCCACACCCTTCCAGTTTATCAAATCCTTTGTCAAACAAAATTGATATTTGTCCTTGTCCTGGGAACTTTCCCTGAACACTCTAGTACTCAGTAATTGTCCTCCCCTTGATTCTAGACATGTGTGCACATCAAAGATTCATTTGCTTTTGAATTTCAAGGATGAGCAATATTTTAAAAAGAAACATGCTATGTAGCCAACTTTTTATTTTTCTAAATATGGGCTTTCAAAAAAAAAAAAAAACTACTGCTATTTATACCCATCATTTTATAAAGAAAGAGCATTTTAACACTCAAATTTCAGAAGCATGTCATCTCAGAAAATCCTATAAAACAAATACAGGTTTACCTCAGAGATATCATGGGTTCCATCATAACAAAATGATGCAAAAAAAAAACCACAGTAAAGCTAGTCACCCAAATTTGTTGGTTTCCTAGTGCATATAGTAGTTATACTTACACTATACTATAGTCTATAAAGTGTACAATAGCATTATGTCTAAAAAAGCAACGTACACTATTTCATTTTTAAAATACTTTATTTCTAAAAAATTCCAACCATCACCTGAGCCTTAGCAAGTCATAATCTTTCTGCATAAGGTTTGAAAGATGACAAGAATTTCTACCATAATGTGACACAATGACACAAAGTGAGAAGATGTTGTTGGAAAAAATGGTGCCCATAGACTTGCTCAATGCAAGATTGTCATAAACCTTCAATTCATAAACAAAGCAGTACCTGTGAAGTGCAAAAAAGTGAAGTGCAATAATATGTTATCTTATGTAAATTGAGCCTTATAAAATAATCACTACTTGCCTTGTTTTCCTCATTTCACAGAAAGCTGATGAAAATGTTGTCATCAACAGGCACCAACCCATAAATTAGCATTGGAACCACAGAGATTTTTCACCTGACACTTAATCATACAGTGTGGTGCAGTATTGCTAGTTTTATTTTCTCTCACATCACCTATCCAACTTTTTGACTGTTCATATTTTCTCTAAGACTCTCAAATTTTGTTTATATTTCTTTGTATCCCCCATAGCACTCAGAAAGCCTTCTTCATATGGGATACAGTAAAGTCCCCTACCTACGAACCTTCAAGTTGCAAACTTTTAAAGAAGCGAATGTGCATCTGGTTCCAGCAGGGAATCAGAACCTGTGCCATCAACGTCAGATATGAGTGAAATTGCAGCTTGCTCCCCTTCTCCTATTGCTGACGGCCCTTCAGCTCTACCATCTCCTGCCTCCTCTCCCTCCTCCAGCCAGTAACTCTTCCTGCCTGTTCACTCGACGCCAGCCCCTGCATCCATCCGCTGTGCCGTACTATTGTACTTTTCAAGGTCCTGCAATGTAAGATTTTAAATGCTCTCTACTTTTTGTGGGGTTTTTTTAATGTATTATTTGTGTGAAAAGTATTGTAAATCTATTACAGTGTAGTACTAAATAACCAATTTCGTTAGTTGGGTACCTAGGCTAATTTTGTTGAGCTTACAAATTGGACATATGAACATGCTCTCAGAAGGGAACTTGTTGATATGTTGGGGACTTACTGCAAATATCGAGAGAGTGAATGTCAGGTCAGAGCAGGGCAGCACTTCAGAAACCAAAGATAAAGAGGAAGCTAAACAGGAAAAACAGACGGAAAGCCAGCACTTTTCCATGCCCACCTGATGCTGCCTTTATGGTACAAGTCCTTGAAGGATGCTGATTAAAACAGCATTTGTCGATGATAAATCTGACATGTGTGGGTGGTCCAGCCAAAGGGATCATTAGTTCATGACGCATGAACTAACCTCCCAGGCCTCCGAGCTGTCATCAGTTTTTAAAGCAGCTATATAGAGGAGGAGTGTGCTATCGGAGCCAAGGGCTACCTTCTCAACTTTGCCTTTGTGGGCGTCATTTTACCTCTCCCAGGCCTCAGCTGCCTCTCCTGTTCAATACCCTTATTTTAAGTTGTATTGAAAAATCCTCTCCAACTCTGAATGTGATTTTTTCACTCCCACTTTATCAGGGTATAAACAGGACTAACACAGAGAGAGGTTGAGAGGCTCTGGGGAGGAGCCTGATCACTAGACCCTCAGTCCATCATGCGTAGGTGAGATGCTGATGAGAAAAAGGTGTACTTGCGTAGGCCACCACACCCTGTGGGCTCCATCCCACCCTGAAACTGTCGGATCACAGTGATCTCTGCTTCATCTTATGGACAAACCTGAATGAACTTTCTGGCCAACCCACTACTATTGATTTGAGGGCCTACTATATACCAAGCACTTTCCCTGTGCTGTCCCCCATCTTCCCAACAAGCCAGCAAGGCAGGCATTACTTCTTTCTCCTTTGTACCATAAGGGAACTGAAGCCAAGACAAGTTAAGCAACCAACACAGCAGAGTGGGAAAAGGAGGCAGGGACTTGAACCTTGGCCTCTGACTCCAGAGCCTGTGCTCTCTCAGAGGAAGATCTGGCGGATGAGCTATTCCAGGGTCATATCTCCAACAGTTCCAGTCTGGTCTAGGGCTAAGAAGTCAAGAACTACTCATGACCAATTCTTCAAAAACACAGAGCTGAAATATTTTGAGTTTTTCTCTGCACAAACATTCCACTTGAGTCCGGAACTCCCCCCCATCAACCACACCAGTTGGGAGTTGATTTATCAAGGTTAGCGTTCTTTCCTGGACCTTTTCTGCCTTCAGACCCAGCAGAACTCTGCCATCAACCTGCATGCTTCTGGAGTGGGACGTAGAAGGGTCGCCTGTCAGAATATCCATGTTCTCCCTTGGAATCTTGAAATCATCTGATTACTTCCATTTGTCAGATCACCCTCAATATTTATTTCATCCCTCCCTCCCTGCCTCTTCCTTGTATTATTTAAGTCCATGCTAGGACCAATAACTCCCTTGAAGGCAGAAATCATTTCTTAAAATCTTTGTATTCACCACAGAATCTAGCACTAAGCTTTGCATCCATACAATAGGTGCTCAATAAGTCTTTGAGCAGAAGAAAAAGGCTTAGGCCTTTGTTTCACAAATTATGAGTCAGAAAGTTGCCACTAAATTCTAAGGCAGTTCTCAGAAATGGAAATCACAGAAATATTAATTCTTACTTTCGCTGTATAATCAGGAAGCAAAATGATTGTCTTTGCCTCTGGGCCTTTTCTCTTCAGTCTCTAACTCACACATACTGGTGCGTCAAGACAAACTGCAGCCTTAAAAAAAAAATACATCAACAGAAAAGGATGGTCTGAATGCGGGTACAATTTCCAAGGACAAGGGAATTGGTAAATTGTTACGCATGAGATGCAGTGGTTTTAGGAAAACACTGCCACTTAGTCCAAACAAAAGCCCATCAAGATTTGAAGATACTAACACTGCCCTGCTGATGGTCACAGAGGCAGGAACAATGCATGTCTGGGAAAGAATCCAAGCTGGTAAATTTTTATATTCACTCCTCCAGTGTCTGGAGTGCCAGGAACCCATAGGAGGGGCTGGAGGGACAGAAAGCAAAGAGACATCCTGATAAGAAGAACTGGAACTGCAGAGGATAGGAGGACAGGTCCTGAGAGGACAGACCAGAGTGAAGGCCGAAGGGCTAAGGTCAGAACAAAGCCAGTGGCGTGCTAGGTCTTGTTTGGGGGAGAAAAGGACCATCACCAACTGTGGGCTTCCCAGGTGGTACTAGTGGTAAAGAACCTGCCTACCAATGCAGATGTTAAGAGACGCATGTTCAATCCCTGGATTGGGAAGATTCCCTGGAGGAGGGCCTGGCAACCCACTTCAGTATTCTTGCCTGGAGAATACCATGGACAGAGAAGCCTGGTCCATAAGGTCACAAAGAGTCAGACAAGACTGAAACGACCTGGCATGCACACACACCACCAACTGTGAGGATGACTGATAGACCTGCCTTGAGAAATCTTGAAGACAAGCTAGTAGAGATTCTTCCCACTGAGAAATGTTTCCTTGGGGGAAAACTTCCAAAGAAGGCTGATCTAAAAGGTTGACAATTGCCTGGCAGCCTGGCTGAGATGGTCTGGGAATTGAGTACTGCTTCCTGGGCGCTTCCCAACACCTGCAACCCAACACAGCCCCTGCAGGGCTCTAAGGAACACAGTTTGCAAACCACTGGAGAAGTGTGAAAGAACCAGCCCTTGGATCTAAAGACCCAGATTTAAGGCTGGCTCCACAATTTATTAACCTCAGATGTCTCTGACTCTCAGTTGCTGATCTCTGCAATATCCTCTAAATTACCTGATGAAATGATAAAATGAAGTAATATAGGCAAACCCATCTAACACCATCCCAAATAGAATAGCAACTGTCAGGGGCCACTATCAAGTCTCTTTGAAACCTCAAGAACTGGAAAATTACTGAAGACAAGAAGTTACAGATTCTCAGGGATACTACATCCTAGAGAAGCACAGCCAGCCCAGATTCAACTGAGGACCCGAATAAATATGAACTCACCCCCCTTTTTCCTGCACCTTGCCCTTCAAACTCAATAAAAAGTTTCTGACTTCAGCCCTTCAGGGCCAACACCACTCTAGGCCCCTGTTCCCTTTCCTCTCTTAGAAAGTGAATAAAAAAAATTTTTTTCCCTCGTTAATACTTCAATGAGTTCTTTCACAACCTGCTTTGGCTCAGTTAACAATATAACTCAAAGGGTTTTGTAAACTGCAAAGTACATACAAAGGCTCTTGTAAAGAACCCTTTCCACTTATTCAAGAATCTAGGCTTTGAAAGGGAATTGAGAAATCATTTAGTTCTGAAGTGCTATCTCTACTATTGAGGATTTCAACAAAGGCAAATGGACTGCCTAAGCACTCAGCTGACCTTAGCATCAGGTGGAGGAGGGGCCTTCACACTAGGGGCTCCAGGATCTGTTGTGAGACAGAACTACCTATTTTGGAACGGGGCTCCTCACTTGCTACTTCATCATCACACATGGTGAGCCCCTTCTTTTCAAATGGGCAGTTTTGATATTGCCCAACCTAGCTAGAGCATAAGCTCCTTGATGAGTTTGCCAAAGAAGTCCTTGTCAGACTCCTCTGGCACTCTTCTTCACCCTGGGGGTGACGCTAGTTGGATCACGCCTCTACTTGGCTCCCCACTTCCTGTAGGGTCAAGTCCAAGTTCCTTATCCCTAGGATGTCCCTCTTCTTACTCTGCACACTCTTCTTAAAGACTCTTATCCACTCCAAGGCTTCAACCTTAGATTGATGATCTCAAATGAGTAGAATCATCCCTTGGAATCTGAGAGGCATAGGTTCTAGGACCTCCAGGGCTACCAAAAGCCACAGATGCTCAAGTCCCTTATATAAAATGGCAGAGTATTTGCAAATAACCTACACACATCCACTTGTATACTTTAGCTCATTTCTAGACTACTTATAATACCTAATACCATGTAAATGCTATGTAAATACTTGTAAATACAATGTAAATGCCATGTAATAGCTGCCAGCAAGACAAAGTTAAGTTTTGCTTTTTGGAACGTTCTGGAAAAAATTTTTTTGAATATTTTCAATCTGTAGTTGGTTGAATCCAAGAATGCAGAACCCACAGATATGGAGGGGTCAACTGTGTTCCTAGCCATGACCTCTCTTTCCTCAAAAAGTTGATCTTTTACAACCAACTGCCTGAAAGACATTAGCCGTCTCCAAGGAGAGATGTTCAAAATATTGAACAGCCCTGGTGAGAGCACTAACCAGTCAGAAGAGGAGACCTTCTGCCATGCTGCACATGATCCACATTATTGGTATGACAGATAGAAATCAATAGAAATCTATTGGGTTCTCAGGGATAAGGGCCTGCTCGGGGTAGTGGCTCCTTATTGCAGCACAGAAATATTTCATATTTCAATAACCAACCAGGCCTGGTGAGTCAACACCAACTAAAACTCCATCTTGGCCATCCTACAGCCCCTCACATTCAACATGCCCGCACTGTACTCATCTCCACCCCAGACTCGCACATTTGCTCTGCCTTTCCAGTCCACCTAGCAGTGAACAGCTATACTGTCCATCCGGTTGCCTAAGACAGAAATTGGGGTCAATTCTTGTCACCACTTCCTCTCCCTGCACCCAACTTAATCAGTCATCGAGACCAAGTCCTAGCCGTTGCAATTCCTAAATAGTTCTCAAATCCACCTACTTCCTCCATCCCAACATTTAAGTCAGACTACTGCTTTCTTCACTTAAAACCAGCGTAATGAGTCTCCTTGATTCTGATGCTGCCTCCTCCAAGCAACTCTCCACACTGAAGCCAAAATCATCATCTTTAAAGCCAAATTTGTTTGAAACTACTCTGCCATAATAGTGCAGCAGCTCTCCATCTCCCTGAGGTTAAAACACAAATTTCTTTACTTGGTCTACAGATCATCATAGTTTTTCAGTTCCCCCTAATCTAACCTCTCTCCACTTTCCATCAATAATCCACCTCTGAATCCCACTTAACATCTCAGCTTCCATTCTCTCATTTGCCTAATTCTCTCTGGCCTCTGGACCTTTGCCTATGACATTTATTCTGCCTAGAACTCTTCTTCACTTCTTCTCGAACCTCCTACACACACACACACACACACTCCTCTGACCCTGAAGAAAGGAGCTCTGGCTTGATTTTAGGTCTAGTTTGTATGTCGATTCATTAGGGGAGCCTGTCCTGCCCATCCACTGCCAAGACTGGACTGGGCACTTTCGCATGCATCTCCATAACACCCTATACTTCTCTGTCTCATATAGTGTCTTCTCTGTCTCTATAGGGTTATAGGTTATAACACTCTATTGTATTTGCTTTTTTAACTGAGGGAGAGGTTTGTCACTGTTTGTCCTTGAATATCCAAAGTAGATGTTCAACCAGTGTTTTCTAGAATGAAACAAAGGAGCCCACAGCCCAGCACCTTCACATACAGGTGGTCTGTGGGAAGGAGTTGGTCATCAACAGAAAGAGGCCCAGGTGTCTCCTCCTCCCAGGCTCCTCCCACCCTCCTGGGTGGTGCAAACAGAAAGATGCCAACACTACTTCATCACAGTGCTCCAGACTCTCAATGCAGAAGCTAAGAGGGAGAAGACATTAGGATAGACATCAGAAATTCTTCATCAGTCAGAACTCAGAAGCAAGTTAGCAACTTGCAATCCTTATCTGTCAGAGTTGCTTTAATCAACGTGCAAAGACAGAATCATGGTGCCCTGCCAGTCTGTCAGAGAAGTACCAAAATTGGAAGAAAAAAACAGAATACTGAAGCAGGACATAAGCTGATCACATTATTTAAACTGTGTATGTGAGTGTACATATGTGTGTGTATATGAGACTGAAAATAGCTTCAGCCTCCCCAAGTCGTTACTGTGGCAGGCATCTCAGGAATGGGACTGCGTGTCTCTGGGAATCTTTCTAATCGAGGCACAAACCAAGTGTCTCTGGCTTGAACTGTGAGCTTCCAAAGGCCACTGCATCAACAGTCAACCCAGCTCCAAAGCAGCTGCATCCACAGGAAATTAATGATCACACCACCTGGGGTTTCACAGGATCGGAGGCCCACAGTGTGGACCTGATAAGAGTCACACCAAACCTGTCAGGCCCTCCTGCCCCACCCTGTGTCTCTTGTCCCTGCAATTCCTACAGAGATCCTCTAGTTCTGATGCAGGGGGCACAGCCACTCTGAGCCCCTCAGCTTCAGTCATCTGGGAAGGCAGGCATTGCTTGCCCAAGGCCAGCCTGCTGCAGGGCCCCAGGCATCTGAGATGAGCAGAGCAGAGGAAGGACTTCAACCAGCTTCCCAACCCTCAGGGTAGGACACTACAGGGACAAAATTCCCGGTTCCACTTTAAACCACCCTTAAAAGATTTTGAGCTTGGCCCAACCAAAGGTTCTGAGAGGGAGGTTCCTCACTTCCTCAGTCGTCTTTCTTGTCCCAGGTCCAAGTGATATAAAATTGGTTCCCGCTGCTTATCAGAGACAGGAGTCAGGGAGAATGAGTAATCTACACTCTACCTCAAGCTCAGACCTCAAACAGATTTTAATGGATCTAGAGGAAACACTTATATTTAAACAAGTCTAATTCTGAAGCTCTTGGTTGAGATCCCAGGAAAAGAACAATATGGAATGATGGAAAGATGGCATTCAGACTTTGGAGTTTTACCTTTTGGGGCTCAAATCCTCGCTCTGTCATTTACTAGATTTTAGACCTTGGGCAAGTTGCATAATTTCCCCAAATCTCAGTCAACTCATTCCCAAATGAGGATGTGTGCATGCTAATTCGCTTCAGACGTGTCCAACTCTTTGCAACCCCATGTAGCCCACCATGCTTCCTCTGTCCAAAGAATTTTCCAGGCAAGTGGAAATGGGTTGCCATTCCCTTCTCCAGGGGATCTTTCCAACCCAAGCATTGAACCCATGTCTCTTATGTCTCCTGCATTGGCAGGTGAGTTGTTTACTATTAGCATCACCTGGGAAGCCCCAGATGAGGATAGTACTTACCTAATTAATGCACAGAATGCATGTGCAGGTCAAGCATGGTACTTGGCATACTGTAGGTGCTCAATAGATGTTAGTTTCCCTCCTCCTGGCTGCAATCTCTAGAACTGTATGCATAATGGGCTTTGTGAAGAAACTATATACACGGTAAGCAGAACAGTGGGGCTTCTCAGGTGGTGCTAGTGGTAAAGAACCTAGCTGCCAATGCAGGAGATGTAAGAGATGCAGGTTTGATCCCTCGGTAGGGAAGATGCCCTGGAGGAGGGCATGGCAACCCACTCCAGTATTCTCGCCTGAAGAATCCCATGGACAGAGGAGCCTGGAGGGCTCTTGTCCATAGGGTTACAAAGAATCAAACACAACTGAAGTGACTTAGCATGCAAGCACAAAAATACCCACCCCCCAAAGATGTCCACATCCTAATCCCCAGAACATGTAAGAGAATGAGGGCTGCAGATGGAATTAAGGTTGCTAATCAGTTGACCCTAAAATGGAGAGATTAACCTAGATTATCATGGTCTCATTTAATTTAATTACACAATGTCTTGAAAGCAGCAGAGGAAGGAAAAAAGAAGAAACATGGATCAGAGAGATGTGATATGAGAAAGATTCAGCCCGCTGGCTTGGAAGATGGAGAAAGAAGGTCACAAACCAGAAAAGGCAGCAGTCTCAAGAGAAGGAGACAGCATTCAGGTTACAGATTGCAAGAGACTGGAGTCTGAGATCCTGTAACTGCTGAGAAAAGACTCTTGCCAACAAACAGAATGAGCAGGAAACACACACTTCTCTAGAAACTCCAGAAGGCAACATTCTGCTGACACCTTGATTTTAGCCCGGATAGACCAACACTAGGTCTGTCCACACAGAACTGGAAGGTAATAAATCTGAGGGGTTTTTAAGCTGCTAAATTCATAGTAATTTGTTATGGCATCAGTAAAAAGAATAATACACCACACTAGGTATATACAGATTTAGCTTTTTAATAGAGTTCTATTTTGATACAAAAAAATCTTCAAACTGGAATAGCAATCAAATATTCTTTTACTCAGTTAATGACTCCTAAGAGAAGGTTGGATATTCTGGATATTTGAACCCTGAAGTGCTCTTCCAGGTCTTTTCTGCCTGGTGTCTGCTGGTAAAATGAGGCATAACCTTTGGGAAGAACTTAAGTGCCTTGGGAGTAGAATCTAACCAGATCACCCTACGACACAGGATGACATCATGAGCCTAAAACGCAATGGCCCAGATTCTTCTGGGAGTAAGAAAGGCCCCAACAAGTATGGATCTAAAGAACACTGTTAAGAATGGTGTGATTGAAGAGAAAAAGCAAACCAGATGCCATTTATGCCAAACATGGTATCTGGAAATAACACAAGGAGGAGCTGCAACCCCATCAGTGACACAAACGATACATTTCACATCTCCCCTCAGTTAGAATCCACTCTGCAATCACATGACAGGGGACAAGCGTTTCAGAGGGCACATGCTGTAAAAGAATGAAGGGGGTGAGCAAAGAGAGTGTGGGGACCAAGACAGATCCTCAGTTTTCAGCCCCAAGTACTTCGAGATTTAGAGAGGCCAAGCCAAGAGGCTGTAAACATTAATTCATCACGGCATTCGGTCATCTTATTAAATGTCTCTGAATCTTCACAAAGTGCATTAGCCACCTAATGCCAGGAACAAGAAGAAGCTGATAGCTGTAACTCCAAGCAACGGGTGCTGGGGGAGCCACAGCCCCTGTAATGAAACAGCGGTCTGCTCTATTAATAAGAGCATCTGTGATAGCCTTATCCATTAGGCCCACCATATTCTGATGTGCTCAGAATGCAACACTTGGCACCAGGCATGCCTGCACCCTTTGGCTGAGGTTCACTTCATCCTCTGTTATAGGCAGCGGCAAAATCTGAGCTGTGGCCAGGTCAGCACCGGTGTGGTGAACTCACAGATGCTGAGAGACCCCAGACAGGCCCGCGGTCTAGCGGCCCTAGTCACATCCCTCTTCTAGTCTGGAAGTCCCTCCAAAGAACACCAGTCTAACAAGGTAAATAAGGTTGCCCCAGACTCTGAGGTCAGCCCTGTTAGTAAGCAAGGTAAGGAGCCAGTCTAGAAAAATGATGCTATTTTACCTTGAGAACCAACTTCTGGGTGGGCTCCAAGATGACTTAGTGACCGTCATTTGCAGGAAGAAGACTCAGCTGCATCCTTAACGCTCCTCCTCTTCCATGAATGTTGAGTGTATCAGGCTCAGAGAGCAATCAGCTCCCCAGAGGAGGGCTGCTGCTGATTTTCTTCAAACCAACTCAGGAGCCATAGACAAAGATGCAACGATGCTTTCCCCATTGTGATGGCTGGCTTTTTGGAAGCTGAATGATCCTGGCAGCGTGAATCACCAATTTAGCAAGTGAGGTAAGTCTGGGACCAGATTTGTCAAATGCTGCAATTTTTAACTCTCTAACTTGGAATGTTCTCCAACTACTGACTGTGTTTTAGGCTTGTGTCCCTCTGCTCCTTGAGGGCATGGCTCCTGTGTGGTGCATTAGCTGTCACACATCACACCCCTGGTGTATGCCAAGCACAGGGCAAGTAGGCAATACATACATGTGGGTGGGCTGGAAAAAGTTCACCAACCACTCAGCCAGCCACACTAGGAACCTGCTCCAGCCCAGAGAACCACTGCCACTCCTCATCCCCTCCACTCATCCTTCATCCCTGCTGCCATCCTTCATCTTCTCCATCCACCCTTTATCCCCACCACGCTTCCTTCATCATCTCCAGCCCTGAAGTCTAGAGTCTGGAGCAGGGAAAATAGCTTCAAGGCTTCAGGTCTTCTGGTGTGTTCATATTTTCCTCGTGTTTGATTAAATCCATACTAAACACAGTAGAGGCAGGGGAAAACAAAACAGGGAAAAAAAATCTTGAGCTGGAAGATGATGTGTTGTATTTTTATCTCTTAAGTTTACAAAAGAAGTAAACATACAATTCCTCAAACATGAAGTTCCCCAGTGCATGGAAAAGACTTGGATAGCACTGAGAACAAAGAGATGAATAAGCCAGTTTTTCTGCTCTCAAGGAATTCAAAGTCAGAAGGGGAATGGGACACAAAAACATATAACTATAGGAGACCTGATCTAGAGAATAATCTAAGTACATGTCTCCTTTCCTTTCCCTCCACTTTGTTTTGTTTAAGAATATATCCATATAACTAGGACTGGAAAACAAGATGTCATCTGTGAATAAGAGGGGTGAGAAAATTCTAAAAGATCAAAGGCCCTGGGTACAAATTGACAGAGAGAGGACAGAGGAACAACAGCAAGAAAAAATGAAAGAGGAGACCCTAGAAAAAGTGAAAGTGGCTCAGTCGTGTCCGACTCTTTGCAACTTCATGGACTGCAGCCCACCAGGCTCCTCTGTCCATAGAATTCTTTAGGCAAGAGTACTGGAGTAGGTAGCCATTCCCATCTCCAGGGGATCTTCCAACCTAGGGATCAAACCTGGGTCTCAAGCATTGCAGGCAGATTCTTAACTGTCTAAGCCACCAGGGAAGTCTTAAAGGTGGGAGCAATTCCAGTGGAACCAAGCAGAGTGGACTTCAAGGTGGCGAACTGGGGAACTGCCTTCCAGGCTCTGGGGCCCACTCCTCCCATCTCTCCCACCAGAGCTCAGCACTCCAGAAGATGACCCAAGGCTAAAGCAAGGACCACCTTTACTAGGGCCAAACAGGTGGGGCCCTAGGAGACAGTGTCTCAAGAAGATAGCAAGGAAGCCCTATATTCAGGAAATACATTATCTTCCCTAAACTCTTCTCTCCCAACCCATCTCAAATCTGTTTCTCTTCCAGAGGGCTCCATCTCATTCTGCCTTGTTGCTGTAGCCAAAATCCTAAGTCAGTTTTTCCCTTTTCCTTCCCTGTCTCTCCAGGCAATCCCCAAGTCCTATAATTCCACCTCTCAGTGTCTCACTGCAGCCTCCTCCTCTCTTTCCCCACTGGCCATCCCTCTCTCATTACTTTCGTATTTATTTTTGGCTTCACTGGGTCTTCATTGCTGCAAGCAGGCTTCCTCTAGTTGCAGCGCAACCTGAGCTACTCTACTAGTGTGTGTGTTGTGTTAGTTGCTCAGTCGAGTCCGACTCTTTCCAACCCCATGGACTGGAGCCCACCAGGCTCCTCTGTCCGTGGGATTCTCCAGGGCTACTCTGCTGCAGTGTGCGGGCTTCTCATCGTGGTGGCTTCTCTTGTTGCAGAACACAGGCTCCAGGCACCTGGGCTTCAGGAGTTGCAGCTCCCGGGCTTTAGAGCACAGGTTCAGCAGCTGCAATGCACAGGTTTAGCTGCCCCAAGGCTTATGGGATCTTCGTTCCCCGACTAGACAGCATACCCATGTCCCCTGCATTATTAGCAGGCAGATGATTCTTAACCACTGGACCACAAGGGAGGTCCAAGCCTTCTCTTTTAACTTGCTCTCCTTCATGCTCTCCCATATGAAAAAAACAGAGAGGAAAATGCTAATTTTAAAAGCATAGTCCTACCCTACTCTTGGAAGACACCAGCTCTGTCGGGTGAAAACTCTGACAAGCCACTTGGGGACATGGCAGGAAATCACTGCAAACGCTCACTGGACTGTGATCAAAGCGAGTCAGCCCACCTCTGCAGAGATTCTGCGTGGCTACCCTGTGCCTGCTGCTCGGTGGGCACCAAGCTACTTGGAACAATGGAGCGGGCACCCAGGGGCCAAAAGAAAAAGAGTGAGAGAAGACAGATGAGCCAGCCCTGCAATGGAGCTGAGGGGAAGGCATCAAGGAGAGGAACAGATATGTTAAAAAATTCAAGGAATTCAAGAAAGTCTTCCTAAGCTATGTGCAGAGTAAAACTTCTTCCTCATCCGGCCCCACAAACCCTCTCTCATCAATGTGCTGTGAAGCCAGATTTATTCTGCAGATTCGTCCAAGTGCTAAGTCCTGCTTAGTGATCACGTGCATAGTCAAGTGCATGGGGCTGCAATGGGAAGAGGGTGGATCCTGGCATTTGACAGAGATCGAATCCTGGCTTCACCACTTACCACTGCAGCGAGCTCTGTCTGCTCACAAAACTTTGGTTTTCTCACACCCACTGAAGGAATAAGAATCTTGCTGGCACAGTGGTGACAGGACACCCCGTCTCAGAAGCTGCTGTCTTCATGAGTTTGCAGAGAGATGATAAGAGCGGTAGTCCTGCCTACAACAGGCTGTCTGCTTCCTTTTGAAACTGCAACACCCCTTGTACCTACTTTTTCTCTGCAGTGAACTGTAGATGAAAGCACCGGGATTCAAAATGTGTCGAAGCCATTTTCATAGTCATCTTCCATGTCTTAGAAACCAGAGAAGCACATTTTCCCATCAACTGGGAAAATCCAGGGAGGAGACAAACTGAAGTGTGAGGTCAAGGACCATGGGGACGATAATGATGATGGAACCATTGAGAAGCCTGAGGCAGTCCGAGCTTGTCTGGTCTTTCATCTAGTATTTAATTTTTCACCAAGAGCTTTTGCACATTTTACATACTAGTTCTGTGATAAAGAGACAGTAGAGACGTTTTGCAGCAAAAGAAGCTGTCTTTTGTTTTAAAAGTTATTTATTTATCTTTGGGGCTTCCCCTGTGGCTCAGCTGGTAAAGAATTGGCCTGCAATGCAGGAGACCTGGGTTCGATCCCTGGGTTGGGAAGATCCCACTCCAGTATTCTGGCCTGGAGAATTCCATGAACTGTATAGTCCATGGGGTCTCAAAGAGTCAGACACGACTGAGAGACTCTCAGTTTCACTTATTTATATTTGGCTGCACTGGGTCTTTGCTGCTGCACGCTGGATTTCTCTATTGGGGCAGGTGGGGGCTATTCTCTATCTGCGATGCATGGGCTTCTCACTGCAGTGGCTTCTTTTGTCACTGAGCAAGGGCTGTAGGGTACGCCAGCTTCAGTAGTTGCAGCACACGGGTTTAGTTGCCCCAAGACATGTGGGATCTAAGTTTCTGGACCAGGGGTCGAACCCATGTCCCCTGCATTGGCAGGGAGATTCTTAACCACTGGACCACCAGGGAAGTCCGTTAAGTCTTAGAAAGCAAAATGACTCATGTAGACTTAAAGAGTTTGCTAAGCCAGAGGCAGGACTCGAACGCAAGTCTGATGTGTTTCCCATCATGTTAGGCTGCTCCTTGGCACATGGCCCTTTTGCATGTGGCGGGCTTTTCTGTGTTTTTCTCCTCCTTGGTTTATAAGTATTCTGCTTTGCCCACTCTGGGCTGAGGGGCAGAAGAAAAGTCACCCTGAACCAGGGGGACAGGCTGAGGACAGCGGTCCCAGGACAGAGCAGGTCTGTAGAAACAGCTGTTCCGCGGAGAGAGTGGCTGGTGGATGAGACGGCTGGGCACAGCGGTGCTGAGACACTTGCTCTCACGTGGGGGGAAACAATACTAGTTGAACCCAGTACCCGCCCCCCATTCACCACATGCTGGGAATGGAAGAAGGCAAGGGAATAGAAGGATGCTGAAGGACTGAGAATGAAGGGTGTCTGAGTCTATCTGAAGACTGAGAACGAGGACATGTCTGCAAACTCTTGCTAGGATCTCAGAGAAACAGGACATTTGGAAGTTGGAAGAGGCCTCGGGGGCCCTGCCATCTGGGTGATGGGCAGCCAACCTGCTCACAACAGAGGAAGTGGGAAGACAGAGCACTGGGGAGCTCTTTTGAAGCAGCTGGGAAGAGAAGATACGAGAACAAAATGGGGAGTAACACAGGCCTCTGCCCTTCACAGCCTAATCCCCACTCCCATGTCCCCCAATCAAGTAGAAAGCTGAGCTGCTATTCTTACAGTCAATTAGAGCACCTGTCAGAATCCAAGGTCCACTCAGGCTCCAAAATGCTGTGAGTGCACTGACTCCACAACCTGTGAGGCGTAGACGCAGCCACTTCAGTGTCCAAGCTGCCAGATGTGGGGCATAAAGGCTTCCCTAACTCTCCCCCATCCTTCTTCTTCCATCACTTCTCCCAGGTTGCTTCATGTTCCCCAAACTGAGGCGCCCCTACTGCCAGCTACTCTCTCTGGCCCCTTTCCTACTGTGCTGCATGGAATCGGGCTAAGAACATACAAGAGCTTGCCTCCAGCCCAAACATACTCAGTTGCAGCTGCCCACGAATCCCACTTCCCAGGCAAACCAGCAAGGCAGGGGAAGGAAGCAGAGGCGGCCCTCGACACATTCCTCCGAGGCCCCGTCGTCAATGACTTCCTCCCCAGCCAATGTGACGCACTTGAAGTTCTGAGAACACAGAGTGATCCATGTGTCTGTATTAACCAGCTGCTACAATAGAGCAAGCCTGGCACTGCCAACTTTGGTAGGGAATGAAAAGATTGACCAATGCCACTGTGTTCTTAAACCAAGCAGCCACCCAAGTGTTATTCTTAAAACAATACTTGCCTGGAATCAATAAACAAATGCTAGAAGCACTGAATCGTTTCACTTAGTCAACTGAAAATAATATTGGTAAACTGAGCCCTCACCACCCACTCTGCATTGCAGACTTGACATACTCCCTGGGGGCTAGGAAGCTTGCCTTTCTAGGCTCTGGGAAGACCTGGGCATCTTATCAGCTGGGGCCCCAGTCAGAGCATCTTGGGTTCAGAGTGTGGAGCCACCCCAGTCACCCAACAAGTTACATCAACTTTTTTAGTACCACCACCCCCTTTGGCCTCTGCCAAGCCTGCAGGTATGAACACAGACCAATCACTCCCCGAAATTTGGGGGAGTTTCAGGTACCCATTGTTCTTTGACTGATTGTCAGTTTCTTTGACACACATACAACTTCCAGTCCACCTCCTCTGGTCCATCCTGAATAGAAGCATTGTGCTACACAGCATACGTGTGGATTTTAAAAATTGAAGTGAGCAACAATTAATTCCTTTGAAGAATTTCAGGACACCCCTGGGGAATCGATGAGCAGAGTTGGTTTCACGGCTAGGGACAGGAAAGTTTTCAGTCTTGGTTCCTTCATCTCCTTCTGTGGAAGCACATGACAATCGCCTCTGGCCCCACACACTCATGCAACCCCAAAAAGTAGGTAGCCCAATGCTGGAGACCATTTTCCAAAGAAAACATCTACCTGATCACAAGGACTGCCTGAGACTATGGTCGCCAAACCACGCTGAGATAATTGACAGGAAAATACTTTGCAAAGGTATAAAGCATTCTATAAATGTAAGTCCTTATTATTCCCTATTATTTCTATTACTGCATAAAGGATTGTGATCCATGTACCACGCTCTAGTTCCCACTCATTCTAGAGCGTTCTGGTCACCTCATTGGAATTGCCCCCAGATCTTCAACCCTGTTGGACTTAGTAGGCATTCAGCGTTCATTTGTGAGATTGGGTGAACTTGAACAGAGCTCCACAAGGGTATTCTCTGAATAGGAAAGATGCTGTCTCCTTGTGGAGATGGACTTGGCCATCATTTTAAGGATATTTATCTATGACCAGATGACATGCTATTCTCTTGGGAGACAGACCATGCTGTCTCTGTGGGTGAGACCTGCCATTTTGGTGGAGAAACATCTGCATAAGCCTCCTGCCAAGGCAAGCATATACACCAGAAAAGTCACCAATGAAGTGATACAATTGAAAGTAGCTAGCAAGTGCTGACCCTGAGAAGGCAATGGCACCCCACTCCAGTACTCTTGCCTGGAAAATCCCATGGACGGAGGAACCTGGTAGGCTGCAGTCCACGGGGTCGCGAAGAGTCGGACACGACTGAGCGACTTCACTTTCACTTTTCACTTTCACGCATTGGAGAAGGAAATGGCAACCCACTCCAGTATTCTTGCCTGGAGAATCCCAGGGATGGAGGAGCCTGGTGGGCTGCCGTCTATTGGGTCGCACAGAGTCAGACACGACTGCAGCGACTTAGCAACAGCAGCAGCAAGTGCTGAGAGCTCACTTCTTGCCCATCACTACACTGGGTGCTGGGGACACCAGGTGAGGGTGTCCCTCAAGGGTCACCCTCTAAACATAGAGGGACAGACCGTGCATAGTGGTTTCACATCATCTGGAGCTGAGAACAATTTGGGGGCAGAAAACAGCAAAAGTCCACCCCTACCCACCATCAACAAAGGCCTGGCCTACTCATGCTAGTCATGGACTTGGGTTTTAAAGGTGGTTCACGCACACACACACACACAAATCAACAACAACAACAAAAACTACTTAGGAAGTATAAATCTAGCCTTCTGAAATTCATGGGAGAAATGCTTTAAATCTGAACTTTCTAATTTCCTGCATGCTGTCCTTCCCTCTCCCTGAAATGACTCAGGAGGCACCAAGGCTTTTACATCTTCATCCCTAACTCCCACCTTCAAACCCCTCCTCCAGCATAAATAGCTCTCGGACACATTTAGTGTATAACCTTAAGTATTTATCTTTACAAAATATGAGCTATTAGGAGGGAGGGATTTTTTAGCTTACCTATGTAAGGAATTTCATTGTTTCTCATTTTCTCCCTCAATACTGTTTTTAAACCTCATCCGTGTTGCAGTATATAGGCTCTTGCTTCACTACTACGTAGCCCAGAGCTACTTCCACTGCACGACTTACCTATTCCCTGTGTAATGGGGACCTAAATTGCCATTAACACCCTGCTACTACAAGCAATATGACAATGAGATCTTTGGACATGGCCCTTTGGATCTACACAAAGCACTTCTCTAGGATCTATGTCTCTGAGTGGAACTTCTGGGTCATAGGCCATGCACCTGTCATTTCACTAGATTCTACCAAACTACCTCCCAGAATCATTGTACCAGTTATGCTTTCACCAGCAGTTCATGATAGTTCCCACATCAGTGCCGACATGGGTATTAGCCACTTTTCTGAATTTTGTCATTCTGCTGGGCATCAAGAAGTTTCTCATAATTACTTATATTTGTCTTTCTCTGGGAATTTCTAAATTTCTAGCTTACAACTCCATCTGACTAACAGTCTTTGATTTAGACTTTCCCACTCTGCACCAAAATACCCATAATGATAAAGGGGAAAATGTACAAAAACAAAAACATTAAAAAAAAAAAAAAAAAAAAAACTGAGAATGGAATTGGAATAGAAAAAACCTACTAGCCTGAAAGAATTTCCATAAATGCACCATCCCTCATCGGTAATTCCTGCTTCGCATCACAGGGAGGCAGGAGTTCTACTACCCAGAAAACCAGGAACCCAACCTTCTCCTGCATGGATATAACTTGTGAGTAGACAGAATACCATTGTCCACTGTAGCCTTCAGCATCTCTGCTTCCAGGGTCATTATGAGACCAAAATTCCTGAGAGGAAGGAACAGGAAGTGGAAGTGGAAAGGAAGGAGAGCTGGCTGTAGACACTGGGTTCAGGGACACGTACCACAGACGAGGAGGGTCAGATGGGGAGAGGACAGTCCTGGTAACAGTGCCCTTGGGGGAACGTAGCTGTTACTCCCACCACTCCTTTACACTACAGATGGTGGTGTCATCTGTGAAGCAGAGAAGACACGGGGGAGGAACAGATGTGGAAAAGAGGGTAAGAGGGACGTTCTGGTTTGGGTGTGTGAAACTGAAGACGCCACTAGACACCTCAGAGAAGATGCAAAGGATGCAGTTGGATTAAGCCTCAGGGGCGCAGAGGAGAGATGAAGGCTGGAAGGCATCCACATACGGATTTCTGGAAGTCTGCAAGAAGGGATGAGATCCTAGGGGGTAGGGAAAGACAGCGAGGATAAAAGGGTCAACACCCAAGTCTGAGGCACACCTACATTAGGCATACAGCCCAGAGGAAGAACCAGTAACAGATACTATAAGGAACAATCACAGAGTAAGGCAGGAAACAAGAAGAGCAGGCTGTCACAAAAGCCAAGAGAACTGTTGAGAAATGTTGCAATAGCGAGAGTCATCAGCTGTACCGAATACTCTGAGAAGTCAAGGTAAAATAAAAGCAGAGAAGGAACTCGGGGACTCAGTAACAAGGATACCACTTTACAAGAGTGGCCTTTGCAGACAGAAGTCCATTAGAGTCAGCCAAGGAGGGAATAACAGATGAAAAAGTGGAGACAACTATTGACATCTCTTTCAAGCAGTTTTGCTGTAAAGGAGAGCAGAGAACCAGGACAAAAGATAAACGGGGGCATGACATCCCAGAGAGTCGCTTTTTTTTTTTATTTTTTAATGGGAGATTATATAACATGTATTTACACTGGTAGAAAAGATCTGTTAGATGGAGAGTGCAGGAAGATGAACAGATGAGACTGAGAGCAAATGAAGGATTTTTTAAAAAGAGAATATTAAACTGTTGGACACACATCAGACATATGGTGAGAAGAAAGCCTGTGATGGTCTGAGCTCCACAGGCACAAAGTGATGGGGAAGTCTGCTGGACTTTAGAACAACCAGTCAGAGATGCTGTCGGGAAGCACTTACGGAGGTCCTGACAGTCCCATCTGAATCATGCATTAGTGAGAGTTCTTAGTGGTTGATGTTTTAATGAGTAACAAATGTTTAGCTACATTTTAGTTCATAATATTTTGTTATCAACCACTGAGCTCTTTGGACTTAAGATGCCTCAACCTCAGAAATATCATTCAAATAGAATAAGTCAATCCTGGACATTCCAAGTAAAAGAACTTCTTCAACTGTGTTAGTATTAATTTGAGAGCTCAGAAAGGTAGCCAGATGCACTGGCTCCTTCCAAGAATATATACGAGAGCCTATAATGTGACAGGGGGCTTCGCCGATGGCTCAGTGGTAAAGAATCCTCCTGCCAATGCAGGAAACATGGGTTTGATCCCTGGGAGGAAAAGATTCCCCTGGAGAAGGAATTGGCAACCCACTCCAGTACTCTTTCCTGGGAAGTCCCATGGATGGATAAGCCTGGCCAGCCTCAGTTCATAAGATTGCAAAAGATTCAGACATGGCTTAGCAACTAGACAACTGTGTGACAGATACTGTCTTAATCAGTGGACACAGCTTGATAAGTAAATGGCCAGGGTTCTTGCAAACAAGTAATTCCAGATTGATAGGGTGGTCAGGAAAGTCCTCTGGGAAGAGAGGATGTATGAGCTCAGATCTGAAGGATAAAAAGCAACCAGCTGCATAAAGACCAGAATGAGAAGTTCTAGATAAAAGGAACAGACTGTACCATGTGGTCAGACAAAAAGGTCAGGATGTTGGAGGAGGTAAGAAAAAGCCAGAGGGCCCAGAGGACAGAAAGAACGGAGAAGGTGTAGAGATAAAGCTGGAGGGGCAGACAGCTCCGGCTCAGGCAGAATGTTACAGGAGTTTAGATTTCAATGGGACACCAATATAAATGGTCAACGTGCATGTACACGAAAAATTATAGCTTGCCTGCATGCCAGCAATAACATGTTAGAAAACGAGTATCTTGCTCATAATAGCAATAAAAACTATATCTTTAAAAAAATTTAACAAGATATGTAGAAACATAATCTGTATAAAGGAAATTATATTTTATTGCATAATGTAAGCAAAACCTTGAAAAAAACACCATGTTACATGATGGGAAAAAGTATAAATGTTCTCGCTTTCCGAATCAACTGAAGATTATCATAATTCCCAGCAAAATTGTAAATTTTTAATACTATTGCAAAGTGATTCTAAAGTATACTAAAGGGGAATTTACTTAGGCAGATATTCTAATGTATTATAAAGCTAAAAATCAAAACCGCATGATAGTGAGGAAATAATAGATCAATGTAATTAACTAGAGACAGAAACAGACTATACTATACCTAAGATTGTAGATGATGATATAAGTAACATTAAAAATCAGTGGAGAAAGATTTACCTAATAAATAGTGCTGGGTCAGCAACTCTCTGCCTGGAATCTTTTCTGGGTAAGAAAGTGCACCAGGTCACACACAAGGCTGGCTGGAAGTTCCAAGGAGTTAACACCTCTGGGAGCAATCCTTAACCAATCATGGACAGAACTTAAGGATTCTTCACTCTCAGTGGGAACAACTATGAGATGAGTTCAATACAGACTCCCAAAGGTCACTTGGAATTGAGCCCTTAATTGCCCGTGACACAGCCTGTATTGACTTTCTCCCTTACCCTTTCTCGCTTCTCTTACTCATGGCTCCTGGATCACTCCCAAATAAGTTAATGATGCTTATTAATTCTTTATTTTCAGGTCAGCACATGGGAGACCCTAACCAAAGAAATAGCAAAAATTTATCAAAAACCTACTGCATAGCACAGGGAAATCTACTCAATGTTCTGTGATGACGTAAATGGGAAGAAAATCCAAAATAGAGGGGATATGTGTATGCATATAACTGATTCTCTTTGCTATACAGCAGAAACTAACACAACATTTTAAAGTAAATATACTCCAATAAAAATTTTAAAAAAAAGAAAGATGCTCATCACAGTGTCATCAAACCTACTGGAAAACTGGAAATATCATAAATTAATGATAATAATCTGGTATTGATAACATGATACAGTTGTTGTTATTTAGTCATTAAGTCGTGTCCAAGTTTTTTGTGACTATAGCCACCAAGCTCCTCTGTCCGTGGAATTTCCCAGGCAAGGATAGAGTGGGTTGCCTTTTCTTTCTCCAGGGAGTCTTCCCAACTCAGGAATCAAACTCACATCTCCTGCATTGGCAGACTGATTCTTTACCACTGATCCACTAGGGAAGCCCCAATATGATACAGTATTAACCATTAAGATATGTTTGAATGGAGACTAGGGAGGGATAAATAGGCAGAGCACAGGGGATTTTTGGAGCAGTGAAAATTTTCTGCATGGTATTATTAATGATGGATACATCACTATACACTTGTGCAAACAAATAGAATGTACAATATCAAGAGCATGAAGAGTGAACTCTAAGGTAAACTATGGATTTAGGGTGACTGATGTCAGTTATGTTCATCAAGTGTAACAAACTTGGTGGGGGATGATGATAACTGCAAGGAGATCAAATCAGTCAATCCTAAAGGAAATCAGTCCTGAATATTCACTGGAAGGACTGATGCTAAAGCTGAAGCTCCAACACTTTGGCCACCTGATAAGAAGAATTGACTCATTGGAAAAGACCCTGATGCTGGGAAAGATTGAAGGCAGGAAGAGAAGGGGATGACAGAGGATGAGATGGTTGGATGGCATCACCGACTTAATGGACATGAATTTGAGTAAGCTCCGGGAGTTGGTGATGGACAGGGAAGCCTGATATGCTGCAGTCCATGGGGTCATGAAGAGTCAGACACGACTGAGTGACTGAACTGAACTGATGATAACTGATAACTGGTGAGGCTATGCAGATGTGGAACAGGGTGTATATGGGAAAGCTCTGTACCTTTCCCTCTATTTGGTTCTGAACCTTAAACTGCTCTAAAAATAGTCCAAATAAAAATATGATAGGGGAATATATTTTTAAAATACCTAGTGCTGGGAAAGTTGGTAAACCATTTACAATAAAATGAAATTGAACATTACCTAAGAACTTAGTAAATTCCAGATGGATTAAAGATGTATTTTTAAAATATAATTAAAACATAAATGAATATTTCTCTGGCTGAAGAAACAATATGTCTTATTCCACAGAAATTTAAAACTTCAATATATTAAAAAATTAGAGGAATACATAAACTAAGGGAAAATATTTGTAACAAAATGACAGAAAATTAAAACTTTACATGAATAGAGTTCTGACAAGTCAATAAGAAAAATGCAAATAGCCAATATTTTAAAAGGAGAATAGAACATGAATAAATAATTCAATAAAGAAGATGAACAAATGGGCAATAAGCATCCAATCATTAATAATCGAATAGGACACCATTTTTTATCTAACAAGTTTAATTTTTCTCTTTTCCCCCCTTCTTTTCTTGCTAATGATCAGCATAAGGAAAGGTACAGAAAACATGTCTCTCACTGCTGGTGGAAGAATAAATTGGTGAAACTTTCAGTATGGAGCGATTAGGTAATTTAATGCAGTAATTTCACTTCTAGTAATTTCTCCTAAGGAAATACTCAGAACTACAGTCAAAATGATGTATTCAAGAATATTCATTGCAGTATCACCTGCATATAATTCATTCTCCCCACAGCAGCTCAAAAAGTGTTTTTAAAAACCTGTGTCAGTCCATTCCAGTGGTATGCTGGTACTTGTTAACAAAAAGCTCCCTGGAAGATGAAAGCCTTGATTCACAGCATCTGCTCCAAATTTCCGTGGTGTAAACCCTCTCACCATGGCCATTTAAATAACCAGCGTGATGTCACCAAACAATTAGTTGGGAAGGAATGGGCATAACCGCTCTCGCGAGCCCACATGGGCCAGGTCCAGCTCACACCATTGAATATGTGTCTCTCCCCCTCACAAAACCCTCCAGTGGGGGATCCCTCACACTGTGCAATAAAGTCGATACTCCTTGCTCTGTCCCCCACAGTGCTCCATGATGAGGTGGCCCCCGTCCACCTCCGGGACCCCTCCTCAAGCCCTCTTTGCTCACTCACTGCTTCTGAATTTTGATGGAACTTCCCAAGCTCACTCCCATTTCAGAGCCTTCTGACTTGCCCTTGCCACATTTTCCCCTGTCACTCAGATCACCTATTCAGGAAGGTCCTCCCTGACCACCCTACCTGAAGTTGCCACCCTTGAATTCAGTACATTATCTTATTGTATTTATAACCCTTATGACCACCGGAACTTACCTTGTTTGTCTTACCTCTCCACTAAAATTTAAACTCCGTGAGATGACCCCTGTCGAGTCATGGTTACCCGTGCCCTTCGCAACATTTAAAAGAATTCTTTGCCCCTAGGAAGATCTCAATAAATATTTGCTGCATATTGATAAGCTGATTCCTTTACAATAGAGAAAAAAATTTTAAGCACATAAATACCCAATGATAGGAAAATGGTAAAACTAACATTTGTTGATCATTATTTGCCAAGTATTGTAGCAAATGTGTCATTTGTTCACCCCTCTTAAACTGTGTGAAACTCTAAGGGGTACTATTGTCCATTTTACAGATGAGGAAATACCCAGAGAGGTTAAGTCATCTGCCCAAAGCCACACAGAGCCAAGTAAGTAAGTCAAGCCCAAGTCAGCTCCACAGGCCCACCGAGATCATCTAAGATTCCAGGGATGAGGTTAGGAAACTTCACTTAGACCAATGAGCCCAGAAACATCCAAGAGCTGGTGCTCACTGTGCTGAGATGCAATTGAAATAGTTTCTTATTTCACAGTCAGCTGCTGCTCTCCTTATTTGCACGTCTCTTAGTCAAGGACTCTTTGGGGAGGAAGAATAAGCAGGAAGACAGGAACCAAGTTTCTATGAGTCTCTATCTTAACATCAGCATAAAAAGCCCCAAAATCTTCCCCTGAACTTCAGCCATTAGCCATTACAAATCTAATTCTCAAATAATACTTAATGGCATTATTATATTACTCACAATATAATGAAAAGTGAAAGAAACAAGACACAAAACTATATTCTGCAGGAGCTCAATTTAGGGAGAAAAAAAAAAAAGAAATTAAAAACACATTTGTATGTATCTAAAATGTTTCCAAAAAGACCAGAGGGAAAAACATATCAAAATACTGGCAGCGTTTGGATTGGAGTGATTGGATTATGAGTGATTTTTATATTCTTCTTTATACTCAGGTGTTCCCAATTGCTTTGCAACGAACATGTCCTTTTTAATGAGAGGGAAAAAAATCTACATCATTATGTTTTTTTAAGCGGCTGAAGATTTTAAAGGCAATGAAAAATTGAGAGAATGTTAAACAGCCAAGATAAGCAAGATTCAGTTCAGTTCAGTCGCTCAGTCATGTCCGACTCTTTGTGATCCCATGAACTGCAGCACGCCAGACCTCCCTGTCCATCACCAACTCCCAGAGTCCACCCAAACCCATATCCATTGAGTCGGTGATGCCATCCAACCATCTCATCCTCTGTCGTCCCCTTCTCCTCTTGCCCTCAATCTTCCCCAGCATCAGGGTCTTTTCCAATGAGTTAGCTCTTCCCATCAGGTGGCCAAAGTATTGGAGTTTCAGCTTCAACATCAGTCCTTCCAGTGAACACCCAGGACTGTTCTCCTTTAGGATGGACTGGTTGGATCTCCTTGCTGTCCAAGGGACTCTCAAGAGTCTTCTCCAACACCACGGTTCAAAAGTTCTTCGGCGCTCAGCTTTCTTTATAGTCCAACTCTCACATTCATACATAACCACTGGAAAAACCATAGCCTTGACTAGACGGACCTTTGTTGACAAAGTAATGTCTCTGCTTTTTAACATGCTGTCTAGTTTGGTCATAGCTTTTCTTCCAAGGAGTAAGTGTCTTTTAATTTCATGGCTGCAATCGCCATCTGCAGTGATTTTGGAGCCCAGAAAAATAAAATCAGCCACTGTTGCCACTGTTTCCCCGTCTACTTGCCATGAAGTGATGGAACCGGATGCCATGATCTTAGTTTTCTGAATGTCAGGGGACTGCAAATATGGTTTCTCCAGGATCAGGCTGAGACAAGCCTTGTGGGGAGAGACCTCAGATTCTTAAGCTGAGAAAAAGCAGCAAGGGAAGTCACAAAGGAGGTGAACACAGACAGGGGATGGTGAGGATCGGTGACAGGGCAGGTTATCCTCCAAGGGTTGGTCCTCTCCCCTGACACCAGAGGGAGGTTAAGTTCCAGGTCAGGGTAGAGTTTTAGGTTCCTGTTTCCCAATTCCAATATAGAGTGGGGATCCCCTACAATTCAGCTCAATCCTGACACTATCCACCCAGAGACAGCCTAAGATTCCACAGGATAAGAGTCTAGTTCTACAAGACTGCCCCCTACTCCCCGACTTCAGACACCATTCAGACACCCAGCTTGTTACCTGTGCTTCTGACCAACAAGTGTCCCATCACCCACTCCTGCAAGCCAACTGCAAGCCCAGATGTTACCTGCACTTCATTAAAAAGCATGAAATATTGCCATTTTCAACACCATGGATGGACCTGGAGAATATCATATTAACTGAAGTAAGACAAATGTCATATGATATCACTTATACCTAAAAATAATATAAATGAATCTATTTACAAAACAGAAACAAACTCACAGACAGAAGACAAACATGTGGTTACCAAAGGGGAAAGATGGGGGAGAAGATAAATTAGGAGTATGGGATTAAAAGATATGCACTACTATATATAAAATAGACAAACAACTAGAATTTACTGTATAGCACAGGGTTATATTCAATATCTAGTAATAAACCTATTATGGTAAATGAATTGAAAAATAATATATATATTACAATCTCTTTGCTGCATACCTGAACCTAGCACAATTTAAGTGAAAGTCACTCAGTTGTGTCCAACTCTTTGTGACCCCATGGACTATACAGTCCATGGAATTCTCCAGGCCAGAATACTGGAGTGGGTAGCCTTTCCCTTCTCCAGGGAATCTTCCCAACCCAGGAATCAAACCAGAGTCTCCTGCATTGCAGGCAGGTTCTTTACCAACTGAGCTATCAGGGAAGGAATCAAATACACTTCAATTTTTAAAAGGAGTCATGATTTCTTCAAACTGATGAAATGACATACCTCTCAGATTCTGACTCAGTATGTTATGATCCAAACTAAGGCTAGCAAAGATGATGTACCCCTGCACAATTTCAGTTCCTTATTCAAGGCCAACAATAACAATCCTCTATTCAAATTTATTTTTAAGGTGAGTTTACCTTTTGTTTTACTTGTTGTACACTTTGAATCTTTTTTTTTTTAGCAAATGGTCATTAATTTCTACATGAAAAACTGAAGAAGAGGCATATTCCTTTGGAATATCATTTTCCTCTTTTATGTATGTAAAATAAATCACTTGTAATAATTTGCAGGCAAAAGTGTTGGGGCTGGTGTGTGTGTATGAGTGTGTGTTTCTGGGTGAGAAGTGTTCCATAGCCTTCCTGGGATACTTGAAGGAGTCCACAACCTTGAAAAGTCACCCCAGTCCCAGATCTAATAATGGCTGAACCTAAAGAAAAGTGTCAGCAGCCTTCTCCCTCTGTGACAGTCTTAGTCCCTGAGCTCTCTGTTGTTGCTATTTAGTCACTCAGTCGGGTCCAGCTCTTTGCAACCCCAAGGATTCAGGCTCCTCTATCCACTGAATTCTCCAAGCCAGAATACCCGAGTGGGTAAAGTTGATCTCAGACTTCCAGCCTCCAAAGCTATGAGAAATAAATTTTTGTTGTTTAAAAGCCGCCCAGGCTATGGTGCCCTGTTACAGCAGCCCAAACTGACAAGCCCAAGACTGATAATAAACATTTGTGCAAATGAGATTTAGCACATCACAAGGGCATAAGAATATATGCGGCTTATTGGTAACGGTAAACACACAGAAACAACAGACAGGAACAACCCGCTGTCCTTAACCCCAGGCAGATGAAGGGGCATGCCAGGCTGCTGGGTGACAGGCCCAGGTCTGCCTAATCTAAGCACTGCCAGCTCCCACCACGCTCTGCGCCAGAAGCTTCTGAGAGGACCCTGGATGGCAGGGCCCAGCCCGGATGCCGGGCAGGTGATCCTGGCCAGACCCTCCACCAAGAGGCTCCAACCACATCCATAGGTGTGGGACAGATTGGAACAGAGAGGCAAGCCCCCACAACAGACGAGCGCCCTGGAGAGAGCAGGTCGTGGCTGGTGTTCTGGAAGGTCCCAGCCAGCCCCTATGTCTCTGCTCAGAGGCAAGTCTGCGCTGTGTGGCCGGCGGGATACGACGCCCTCCCTCTGATGGCGCAGGAGCCCTCACGGCAGGGTCGTGGATGCTGTGACGCGCCCCGCATCCCGTCAGGACTGCGGGTCCTTTCCTCCAGCTGCTCAGATGCTATTGGCACGTGGCCCGCACTGTCAGCCCCCTCGGGGATTGCTTTAGCTGCGCTGTCCCCCTGGACCTACGTTATGACACCTTCCAGGGACCAGTCTGCATCTAGGGTCTGCCGAAGAGGGAAGAGAAAGGCCTGGCCTCTTTGCCGCAGCTCAGGACAACTCTGGAAGACCCTCCAAACTCTAGAGTCCTCCACCACCACCCCATGAGGTCACCTAAGGCCTTTGTTGAGATGCATCGCAGCCCAACTTCTCTCTCTGCCCAATCCTGCTTCTTTCCCTTCCTCTCCCCGGGTGTTGATCCCAAGAGCACCCTCCCACCCTGGCATACACATCCTGCACATTAATCCTTGTCTCCAAGTCTGTTTCTGGGAACCCGGTCTGCAACGAGCAGCCTCCGCCACCCTTGCAGCAGCGTGGGAGGCCCAAGAGCGATGTGGGAGGAAGGGAAGGTGTCCTGGGCACCAGGGGATAGAGGATGGGCTGGAGAGAGCCTGGACCTCAGCCACACCAGGACCAAGGGCAGGAGGAGGCGAGGCCTGCAGCCCAGCCCCGAGGACCTGACTCTGTCTTGGTCACGAGGCCCCCAAGCAGCTTCATAGCTTACTTGGGAAGATGGGGAGCGGGGAGGAGCTGGGAAGGAACAGGGCGGAGTCTCAGCCAGGTGGCCTCAGAGATTTCATCTGGAGTCCATCTGTCAAAGAGCGTACAAACATGGGGAAAAAATTATTTTCATCAAATTAGAGTTTACATCAATACCAAACTAAGACTAGCTCTATATAATAAAGGGAGGAGGGACCAGAGGCCCAGAGAGGTGAAGTGAATTACCCAAAGCCATCCAGCTTCCAGGTGTGAGAGTTTGGATGGAAAACAGGCCGTCAGACCTACAATCCACACTCTGAGTCATCTGGCCACACTGCCTCAGACAGCAAGCAAGGGCAGTTTCTAAATCCAAGTTACAAACAGAGCCCAGAGAGGTAAAGAGGCTTGGCCAGGGTCACACAGCTTCTTGGTGACAGTCTCCTGTACAGAAGCATTTCCTTAGCAGCTTCATACAAGCCTGGGGCTGTGCCAGGGCCGGACTGAAGGTTACACCTCCTAATCCTAAACGCTAACCACCTAGGAGCGTGGTGAGAGACGACCGCAGAGTTAGAACAGTATTTATGTTGAGGCAATCTTCCTGGGCCACCTCCCCCTAAAGGGAGCCTGTAGTTTGAGGGCCAGGCTCCTCCCTGAGACAACTACCTCCAGCACAGCTCAGCAAGTGTCACCTGGACCCGCACACACCAGCCGGTACCACCTGGGCAATAACGGCCATCCCTGCCTCCATCCCCAGGTCCATTTCCATCCCACCCCAGGAGGCACACAGGGTTCCCAGGAGGAACTTCTGAATTCAGCCAGCCTCTTGCAAGAAGGCACCCACTCTACCCAGGAAGGCACCTGGGCTCCCCGCTCTGCGCCGGATACCCCATGCTAAGGCACAAGCGTCTCCGAAGCATCACCCTGGCTCTAGATGAAACCAAGGCTGTCAGCATGCTAATTAATGAGCAGAGAGGTTAGGCACACAGACTGACGACTAATGAGTCCATCTCTCTGTTTCCTGCTGGCGTATTATTAATTCATTGCGCCTCTCTGGTGGGGCCAGAGAGATGACACAGACTGAGAAAGTTCACATTTCAGTTTGCAGCTGAGATAAGAGGAGAGGTTTGAGGAGAAGCGCCACTCCTCAAGAGGCGAGGGCACAGTGTGGGAAAGCCTCCTCCACCCACCGACCATCTCCTACAGGAAGGAAAGCGCGCGTTACAGCGACCTGATCACGGAGGTGGCAGGAGCGAGGCTTGTAATTGACAAGCAACTGGAAACTGCCATGGAGAGGGGCTGGGTGAACAAACTGCAGTTCCAAGGAAACTGCACCTAAGGAATACTATGCAGCATTAAAGAGACACTGTGGTCATCTTCCTAGAAACCGCCATGGAAATATATCCAAAATAGAACGTTAATTTTTAAAAAGCAAAATTAAAAGCAAAATGCAGACCTGTATGTTATATGATTACATTGTCACCACAGAAGGAAAGGGAAGGATAAACGCTCCCAGCTTCAGCACAGAAATAAGGGTGAGAGAGTCACCACAATGGATGGTGGCCAGGAGCACTGAGATGAGGGGGAGGAGGGGTGACGATGGACTTGACCTCAGCACACTCATGCCAAGTACGTCTGGCCGTCCTACCCCACACCAGAGCGAGCCAAGTAAGTATTTCTGTATGTTATTTCTGTACCCTGAGAACTCTAAGAAAGAGTTTACCTAACTCCTCCCTGTATTCTTTATAAATCTGGGGAGAGATATAGCTTTCCCATCACTGAGATCAGCAGGTGATGAGCGGAACAGTAGTGAGACTACAGCGCTGCAGGGGGTCTGCATAGGGCTTCCCAGGTAAGAGGTGGAGTAAGAAAGAAGAGCTGAAGAGGAGCCTCTTTGTGTTTATCCATTCCTTTTCCACCTTGGGCCTTGGAGAACAAAAGAGGAAGAGAGAGGTGGGGAAAGGGGCCAAAGGCAAAGAGGGGAGGAACTAGGTGGGGGTGAGGGAGCCAGGCTTTTGAGGTATATCCTGTGCTGGGAGGAGGCGCAGCCACTGAAAATAGCACAGAGGCCAAAGGCCACAATAGACTGGCCACAGGGCCTAGGGCATGTGCTTCTTTCTCATTAAACAACAGTCTGAACCAGACAGCGAAAAATGGACTAGTTCAAAGTTGGGAAAGGAGTATGTCTAGGCTGTATATTGTCACCCTGTATATTGTCATTATTTAACTTATATGCAGAGCATATTATGTGAAACGTCGAGCTGAATAAAGCTCAAACTGCAATCAAGAATGGACATGAGTCTCCGGGAGATGGTGAAGGACAGGGAAGTCTGGTGAGCTACAGTCCATGGGTCACAAAGAGGCAGACACGACTGAGCAACTGAACAACTGCTTTCCCATCGCTTCACGTAATTTCTCATTTAAGGCGTTTAAGGATTTTAAATGTCTTGCTTATCACAGTATCTGGAATATCATAAGTGGTCTGTGTGTGTGTGTGTGTGTGTGTGTGTGTGAGAGAGAGCATGTGCACGTGCGTGTGTATGTGTGTGAGGTCTTCAGCACTGAGCATTTCCTTTTCTCCATGTGTCCTCATCCATCCTGTCACTGCCAAGGAATATTTGTCCCTCCCTTTCCTTCTGTCATGACAATGCAATCATATAACATACAGGTCTGCATTTTGCTTTTAACTTTGCTTTTTAAAAATTAACACTCTATTTTGGATATCTTTCCTTGGCGGTTTCTAGAAAGAATACCACAATGTCTCTTAAATGCTGCATAATATTCCTTAGGTGCAATTTCCTTAGAACTACAGTTTGTCCACCCAGCCCCTCTCCATGGCAGTTTCCAGTTGCTTATCAATTACAAGCCACGCTCCTGCCACCCTCCGTCACCCCTGTGACGTCAGGAGTGTCACTGCACCCTTGACTCATTTACAGACATGCATCCAGGTGAGCGAAGCACACTGCAGGGCAGTAAGGGAGACAGCAAGCCCTGACAGAACTGAAGCCTGAATCCCTGCGTGCTCCTCCAGCTCTGCCAGGCCCTCCGTCTTCTTGCCTGGTTGTCCTTACCTGTGATATGACGGGAGACCCCTAGGCTGCTCCAGCCCGTTTCCATAGCACTCTGCAAAAACCTTCCAAGTGAGAGACCATGGCCGCACTACACAGAAATGACCACGAGAGGGCACCATAAAACAGGAAAATTACCTTGAGGGGGAAAAGTGTGATAAATTGCGCAGCTGACACTAGGGGGCACCCTTTCCCCCATTTTCTTCAAAAAAAAAAAAAGGTTGGGATTGAATCCCTTTGTATCTTGACATGTCCAGGAGGCTGCACGTCTTCTGAAGGTAACCCGGCGGGGACCACGCTGGCAGAGTGGAGATGGCCAGGTGGTGGGGAGGAGAGACTGGTTCACCTGCTCCTCAAAGCGGACAAGATGCTGATGGAGCCGTTAAGGGATGCAGAGTCACGGACTTGACACCTGGGGCGCATAGGACTGAGCGCTGGGCTACAGGGCCACACACGCTCCTCCCCTGCCCCCTCCTCCCTGGCTGGCCCTTAGAGGATGAACCAGGACCACAGAGGTTCATCTGACCCCGCCGAGGGCTGGCTCCTGGCTCCATGCCCTGGAGAAGGTGACAAACTGCTGTCCCTTGGGGTAGCCGGTGGCTCAGCGAAGGAGCAGGGGGGTTTCGGGGGGGAGGGGGGGGGGGAGTCATCAGACACCGTGGGAGGGGCTGGGAGCATCCAAGGGGACCCCACTGCTCACGTTCCCCACAGCCTGCCCTCCGAGGGATGCTTTCACAGAACTGCCGGAAGGTCTGAAGAAGAAAAAAAAATGTAGGGGAAGGAAAGGCACTAGAGAACAGACCTAGAAAGAAATTATCTTTCTATTTTTTTAATCCCTGGAGGGGACAGGTTAAAAAAGAAAATCAAGGATGGGTGCTGAAGATCCCCCAAAGGGCCATCATAAAGCCAATTTCTAGGAGTCACCAGAACTGTGTCAGTTCCTGGGGGGAGGTGGGATGCTCAGCATTCCAAGAAGGCAGGGCAGATGTTTGCAGGTCCCTTGTTGGCTCATGGTTTCCAAACGTGCTGTTGGCTAGTGATAAGGCAGTGTGTTGAAGGCTCATGGTTTCTGTGTTCCATTGGCATATGTTCTGGTTTCTGAAAGTCTGTTATATATACTACCACCCTAGGAGCCTGCAATGCTTCATTTTGAGCGAGGGGGTGGAACTCGGCCAGCTCCATGCTCAGGTGCCTTTGGGGCCAAGCTGGACCTCTAAACACAGGACGCCGCCCTGTCTGAGGCCTCAGGGAAGGCTGGGGGCAGCAGTGACCTTCCTGCCCCTCCTCAAAGCACACAGATTTATACCATATCAGATCATTCAACAAAGCACTTCTATTCAACTCAACAAAATGCTGCCCCATGCCCTTCTGGCAGTGGCATCCTACAGACTCTAGCATTCTAAGAACTAACCCCGAGGAGCCTGAGTTTTGCCAGCAAGTGGCAGCGTGTGGAAGGATGTCCCCATTTAGCCTCACTGGTCTCTCCATGGTTCTGTAAAAGTTCAGAGAAAAACTGGCCCCGTGACTTTAAAAATTCAGCCAGAAAGCTTCAAGGTTGAGATGTCTATTTTTTTTTTTTTTTAACAGAATTCATCACGGATGTTGAGTGTGGTGTGAAAGCTGGTGAGAATGCTGGTGGCGTGTCTGAGTTACCGTCTCTCCCAATCCGGATGCCCAGCCCCACCTCCCAGGATAGCACAGCTGCAGGGCTGTGGCTGGGATTCGCAGGGCTGGGTCCTCCGAGCCTGTTCACTCACCACAGCCCGCTGACCTTGCCTCTGAAGAACATCCTAAGAACAGCTGATGGAAAGCGCCAGCAGCCACCCAGCCCTCAGCACCTCGGTTTCCTCATCTGTAAATGAGGCCGCTGGAGCAGATGGTGATGAGCACAACGACGACGATAAAGTGGCTGGTGTGCAGTGACTCTTTACCACGCGCTGGGCCCTGTTTATTTCTTTTCATCGCCTGAGAGCTGCTGGGGTCCACTGACACATGTGGTTGATCCCAATCCTGACTGCACCTTCTGTGCCCCAGACTTCAGCAAACTCCTATGCCCTGCTATAGACAGGGATGGCGAGGCAAGGCTCTGGAAGGCGAGGAACCCGATGTTAGGCGGGAAACAGCCAAGCATGGGACTAAGGACTTTACATGCTCTTCACGACAACTCAGAAAAGGTCACTGTCCTCATCCAGAACCTAGCAAAGGAGGAAAATGAAGCTTGGAAAGCTAGAGTATTCTTCCCAATATCCGATAACACATGGTTCAGTGTGATCAAAGGAAGAAGGTGTGAAGGAGGATGGTGCTCAAATGACCTGCAGCTTAACCCACCTGGGTTTTCACAGCCCATGAGGCTCCACACCCCAGGGGCCGACCCTGCTGTAGACTCAGAATCCCTGGTTCCCCAAGCTCCCTGGACTAGACCCCACAACATGCCAGGGGGATGTCAGAGGCTGGGTGAGCATCGAGATCATAACTATAACCACATCAACTGCACATGGAGCAATCATCCATTCATTCATTCACTCATGTATATTCACTAAGAGCTTGGGTGTTGGGCACTGCGCCCAGCACTGCGGCTATGGAGGGGACACGGCTGCATGGCCCGTGGGGGAGGCAGCTAGCCATGTAGGGTGATGTGACCCAGGGTTACCAGATGTCTAGTTTAGACCATGTGGTGAAGGTCACCCTCTCTGAGGAGGTATCATTTTAGCTGATGTCAAAATGACAAGAATGGACCGATATTGTTAAGTTCTGGAGAAAGAACATTCCAGGTAGAGGGGGGAGCCAGGACAGAGAGATAAGCAGGTCCAGGCCTGGCCTGAAAGTGAGAGGTGAGTGAGACTACAGAGAGGAAGGAAGAGAGTCAGAGGGAGGAGGCCAGAAGCCACCCCAAAACCAGGCGGGGTGGGACTTGGCGAGCCAGAGAAAGGAGCTCAGATTGTACTCTGACTACAAAGGGCAGTTATGGCCCAGAACACCGTGTGGGTGGCATCTTTTTATCAATGTCCCTGTCTGCTGTGTGAACAGACACATTCTGGATCACCAGGAAGCAGAGATAACGGAGAGGTCGGGGGGGAGGCTGCATCAGTGGTCGGAGGGACAGTGACACAGAAGAGACTGCTGGCCGTGGGGATGGGAGAGTGCTCAGGCTTGGAATATGTTCGGGAGATGTCAGGGCTCGCCAGTTGATTGGAAGCAAGAGGAAAGGGAAGAAGAAGAAATAAAGGATCATGAGAGTTTTTGGCGTGAGCCACGGCATAGATGTGGTACCACCTACAGAAATGGGAGGGCTGAGGGGTCGGTGGGGTCAGGAGAGAGTCAGGGGTTCTGTTTTAGCCACGTCAAGTTCTTGATGCCAGTTAGACCATAGTGTGGAGGTGCCAGGCTAGCATTTGGCTGCAAGAGTCTTAGGGAATCTACATTCGGGAGCCATCTCTATACACATGGACCTGGTTGAGGTCATTCAAGGAGGCTGTATAGGCAGCTCTAACACCCAGAATAACCCTGGGCCTCACCAACATTTCAAGGACCTACACCAGTATATGTGATAGAATAAATATGGCCAAAATTTACAACAGATCGGCAAGTTAAATATTACATCTCTTCTCCACTCTACAAAATGCAGAGAGGTTACCACCAGTCCCAGGCCCCACAGTTCACAAGTTGCATCACAAGGATCAACCCCACTACAGTAAGTCCCCTATATATGAGTGAGCTCCATGCCAAGAGCACATTTGTGAGTCCACTCTGTTCATAACTCCAACAAAGGTAGCCCAGGTATCCAACGAATATATCAGCTATACAGTACTGTACTGTAACAGGTTTATAAGATTTTCACACAAATAAGATGTAAAAAACACACAAAGACATAAAACATTTTTAATCTTATACTATAGTACCTTGAAAAGTACAGTAGTACAGCCTAACATCTGGCAGAGAGGGGCTGACATCGAGCAAACAGGCAGGAAGAGTTACTGACCGGAGGAGAGAGAGGAAGCAGGAGATGGCAGAGCTGAGGACGGTCAGCAACAGGAGACGGAGGGCACGCTGCAGTTTCACTCACGCCTGATGTTGACGGACCACAGGTTGCAATTTGCAGGTCCATATGCAGGGGAGTTACTATAGTTTGAACTGAGTTTCTGTCACTTGCCTGTCACTGCAGGGGACACTAACGCAGGTGGAATGCCTCCGTGGAACAAGATGGGCTTCGTTGAAGTCAGAGGGCCTGGTGTGACACCTCATTAGCCATTAGATTCTGGACAACTAACGTAACCTCATCAAATCAGACTTTCCCAGTGCAAATCACCTCTTTTTTTTTTCTGCAAATATCTATTAAGAGTCTATTACATACCAGGCACTGTGCTAAGTGATGGAGACACAATGGGTGTCAGACAGACATCCCTGCTCTATACAGTCTGGTGGGGGAGACAGACATGTAAACAGGAAATTACAATATAGTGCAATAAATACTATGATTATGGTACTTATTATGGTACCTCTTCCGTCTTCATAGAATAAGTTGCAGCAACCTACGCAGACTTGAAAGTTACACACAATTTCCTTTCTTCCACCTCCATATGCAATAATAGTCCCATATGAAATGTTTCCACTCTTTATAATAGTACCTATGATTTCCATTGGAATAAATAGCATGCACAGCATATAGCCAGTGCTCCATCAATAGGGGCAGTGGCTATGACGACTTGGGTTCTTTGACCTAACACCACCTTTGACTTTGTGACTCATTTTTTCCCTTCTATAAATTAGGAATAACAGTAGCTGGTTCATAGGGTTATAGTGAGGGTCAGATGAGATAGGATGTATGAAAACATCTTGGAAGCTGGAGGGAACTATATTAAAGCATTACTAACACATGGTTTCACGCCCACTCGCTTGAGCTATAAAACAGTGTTAAGTGAAAGGTCTCATAACCTGTACACTGGGTCCGAGGAAATTTTTTAATAGGTTCTTTGGAAAATAACATTCTACACAAGAAAATCTGCTTCATCCAAGTCACCTACAATCTGTCCTCAGGAAAACGGAGATCTTTTCCTTGAAGTCTCCTCCTACCCTTCCAACGTCCCCTCCCAGCATTTGACAAGACCAAAAATGCATGCTGGAAACTGCCCAGGTTGGTTTCTAGGCAGCTTCGTGCATCACCAGAGTCCAGAGGCAGTGCCAAGAAGGCGGGACTGGTAAAAGCTGGCAGTGTGTGTGGTGCGGGCTGTCAGCTGTGGGGGGGTGGCCATAGCCTAGGAAGGGGCTGGAGCTGAGGGAGGAGCAGAACGCCGGCAGGGCCACCGACAGAGCCTCCTTCCTGATTTCCTACGACAGCACGTCTCTGCTCTGCAAACAGGCCATGTGGCCCTGTCCTAGTGCCCGCAGGAGCCTGTCTGTGAAATACAAGTCAGGACAAGCCAGAAGAGAGAAGAGAAGACTCCATCTCTCCAAGGTGCACCACAGACGCAGGGTCCTGAGCAGCCTGGAGGGAGGGCAGGGAACAGACTCCCCACTTCCTCTGCTGATTGTTCAACTGGAGGGCCTTGTACAGTCAACAACCTGTACAACCGCACAGCTGACCCAGAGAACTCAGCTGCCTCTTTCCCTGGAAGCTAGCTGATTGGAAGAGGTATCAATTCCTTTCAGAGCATTTCTCTCATCATTCATTCAACAAACAATTATGAGCCAACTACACATGGGACATTATTCTATACACTAAAACTAAATGAAGTCCCCACTTTCAAGAAGCTTACTTTTCAGTGCAGGGAGACAGACATACACAAATACGTGTGTGTGTGTGTGTGTGTGTGTGTATACATGTGTCTCTGTGTGTTTGCATGTGCACTTATGTGCATAATGTGTGTGTTGGGAAAACAAGAGTAAAGGCTATGAAAACTAAAGCATAATAAAGAGATAGGGTGACTCTGGGGAGGCAACTCTATAAAGGGTCAGGAAGGGCTCTCCGAACAGAGTGCTGAGTGGAGTGGGGGCTGAACTGATCAGGTCTGCAGGGAAAGACTCCCGGCAGCGGGAACAGCCCAGGTGAGAGCCCTGCAGTGAGGTGGGATCAAGGAAAGGCGGGAGGCAACACAGCTGGAGCAGATGAATGGACAAGAGCTTCAGAGATGAAGCCAAAGATGCCCGTGTGTCTTTGTTGGGGAGAAGTCAAGGTCAAGGTCCAGCAGGGAGGTCGGGCAGGGCCAGGTAGACTGTGCTAAGGACTGGGGTTTGCTCTGTGGGCTGAGAAGGCACGAGAAGGTTCTGAGCAGAGGACCAATGACTCTTCCATGGAAACTCTATGCACTATCTTTCCAACTCCTTTGTAAATCATTTTTTTAAAGAACAAAAAGGACCCTTCACTGCAGTGGGGGTGACAGGCTCCAGCAGGGAGGCTAGTTAAGAACTGATTGCAGTAATCGTCCTGGGAAAGTTACTCAAACTTTCTGTGGCTCAATAGCAAATCAGGGGCTATTAACAGTACCAGCCGTACTCAATTAAAAGGTTTAAATGACTAAAGTGTTTAGAACAGTGCTGGGTAGCTAGTAAGTACCATTTAAGTACTCAATGAATAAAAAAAATTAAAGTAAAATTTAAATTTCATTAAATTAGTTAATTTAATTAATAAATTAATGCTGGACCAGAGAGACAGTGGGAGACAGAAATATGATCTGCTACATTTCCCAGGGACAGTCACCAGGATTGGCAAGCATCAGATCTCAGTGTGAGAGAAATCTAGATGATTCCAACATTTCTGGTCTCAGCCACAGAAAGAGTGAAGGCTCCATTGACTAAGATAGGGAAGAACACAGGGGAAGCAGGTTTGGGGGAAAGTTGATATTTTGCCATTGGACGTCCTGGCCTTGAGATGCCTACAGACACATGAGAAGATGCTAAGTGGGTAGCATTTAAAGTCAGGGAAGGAGGACTTCCCTGTTGGTTCAGTGGTTAAGACTCCCCACTCCCAATGCAGAGGGCCTAGGTTTGATCCCTGGTCACGGAACTAGATCCCACAAGCCACAACTAAAGATCCCATGTGTCACAACTAAGACCTGGCATAGCCAAATAAATAAATGAATGTTTTTAAAGGTAAAAAGAATTAAAAATAAATTTAAAAAGTTCAGGGGAGGGGTCCTGGCTGGAGATAGATGCTTGGGATCACCAGTGTATTACGGTAACTAAGGGTCGGCGGCTGGAAGAGATCACTCAGGAAAAGTATTGGGAAGGGGGATGGAGCCCTGGGCCTTTCAAGGTTTAGAGATTGGGAAAAATAAGAGGAAACTACTCAGAGAGACTGAGGAGCAACTGGCCAAGGTGGGAAGAGAAAAGCATTCAGAGAGAATGGCAATGATCAAATGCTGCTTCCACTGCCACTGTCTTCAAAGAAGATGGACGTGGAGAATCGTCCACTGGATTTAGCAAAGGGGAGGACCCCACAAGCGTGGTGAGAGCTTTGTCTGGGACAAAAGCCTGATTGGAATGGGTTCCGGAGGGAACCAGCTGTAGGAGAAAAATGAAAGACAGAGCATACCGACAAACAGGCTCATCGTGTTCGACGTGGGCACCAAACCTCCATGTGGAGCGTGACGAGGGGTGAGTCCACTGGAACAAGAAGCATGGCCTGAACACAGGTCTAGATGCAGAGGGTGGTCACTGTGGACCAGAGGTCATGCCAGCCTCTTTGATTGCTGCTATTTTCCTAGTGAAGTGGGAAGTAATTGTGGTCACAAGCTAAGAATAAGCTGGCTTATAAGGAGATGTTGGGGTTTGAGTATAAAGGAAAGAGTGTGTGAAATTATCTCTAAAAGAGTGTGATAGTGGATGAAAAAGGAAAAGTAGTGAGATTTCATAAAGGAAATCAGTCCTGAATATTCACTGGAAGGACTGATGATGAAGCTGAAGCTCCAATACTTTGGCCACCAGATGCAAAGAACTGACTCATTGGGAACGACCCTGATGCTGGGAAAGATTGAAGGCAGAAGGAGAAGAGAATGACAGAGGATGAGATGGTTGGATGGCATCACTGACTCGATGGACATGAGTTTGAGCAAGCTCTGGGAGTTGATGATGGAGAAGGAAGCCTGGCGTGCTGTAGTCCATGGGGTCGCAAAGAGTCAGACACAACTAGGAGACTGAACTGAACTGAGTCAGATTTCTGGGCAGGACTAAGGGTGGACTTGGTGTGCAGGTCACAAATTTACAGAAAAACCAGTGAGCAAGGCTGTGAGTTATGCTATAGTAATGTTTGACTGTCCATGTGCAGGTGAAGAAGAGATGGCAAGCGAGATTTAAGCAGGGTTGGGGTTTTGCCAGACCCATATAATGGAACACCAGAGGGTAAAGGAAGTTGAGAGTGAAAACAAGGAAGTGATCATAACGATGGTGAGGCATGAAGTAAGCTACTGACCAGCTTAGGAGGCATCCAACATCCTTGCCCTTGGCTGCTGATTAGCTCTACCTTGGAAGTTGGCAGGAGAAAATCTTGAGAAGGTAGGAGACCTCAAGTGCAGTGTCACTATTTTTCTCTGGAAAGTATTTTTGGTGTTTACAATGTAATTTAATTTGATAAGATGGGAAGTGAGGATATGGTTGGGGAAGGGGCAATGACAAAGTAATAGGATCAAATGTCTGTGGATGCCAGTGAGATTAAAGAATCTGGGGACTGGAGCATCAGAGGGAGGGAACCGGACAGAAAAGAGAGGGTAGTCAGGCAGTAGGAAGCTTGAAATTGAGATTATGGAGCAGTGCAGTTACGACATGGTCTACACTGGCCAAGGAAATGAGGCCAGCCAAAAGTGTTGAGTTAAACCATCGCATAGAAGAGGTTAAGGAACCATAGAGGCCAGGGTACAAGAAGGGTCATCGAAGTGGATATGGAACTAAGAAGAGATGGGGAGAATGGCAGTAAGCAAGAGCTAAAACCTTCCTGGGATGAAGGAGAGTGCCTGGGAGTCTGCAGATAGATGCACAGGGAAGGAGTAGCAGGTGGTGTTGTCTGATGCTATGAGCTCCAAACCAGCATTTTAGTACAGGCTTGAGGAATAACAGTCTGGAGGCAACAATGGCAAGCAGGGAGTCACCTACCCCACCTCCAGGCTCAAGAGTACCCAGCAGTATGGGAGGGGAGACAGCCACCACATGACAGAGCTGCAGATCGAGCAGCATTCCTGGGGGAGAGGCGGGGTCCAGTTAGAACAGGAGGTAAGGGGCATGTCCAGAGAAGGCTCTTGTTGATGATGGAACTTGAGGCCTAGCCAGTGCGATATCAGGGTTTGGGAAGTGGGGGAGGAATGGGAGGTGGGTCAGACTAAGGCATACACAGGGCCTTTCCGGGAGGGAGTTTGCGGTGCGGACAAAGGCTTGGTGGTATTAACCATGGAGATCTCCCAACAGACTGCAGTGATGGCTGTGAGTGTTGGAGAGCAGGGAGTCTGGGGCCATGCCACTGTCTCTATCACCTCCCACTGTCTCTGCAACACACTCCAACCAAGCCCTGTCCCCATCACCCTCCTGGAACTGTTCCCATTAAGGCCACCTCTGTATTGCCAAAACCCACGGATTCCTTCTCATTTTACTTGACCTTTCAGAAAATCTCACACAGATGATGACTCCTTCCTTCTGAACGCACTCCTCACTTCTTTGTCCCTGTATCCTCTGGCTTTTTGCCGGTCAGCCTGGCCGCTCATTCTGACCTCTTTGGTGAGCGCCTCCTCTATCATTTCTCTTAGAGGCTAACACGTCCCCAAGCTATTGGTGCGCTGCCCCGTTTCACATTTCCACGGGCTAACCCTGATGGAAGCACAGTCCCTCCTGACTCCCGCCGCCACTCCATCCTCCAACTACCAAACCTAAGACTTATGCACATACTCCCAGCCATGGTGAAGTGACTTTTTCAGTGAGTGTTGTAGGAATTCTTGAGTTAGGTCACACGGCAGGCATTGAGTGACATGAAGAATGTGCAAGACAGTCTCTGCCCTCAAGCTGTTCAGCATTCTCTTAAGAAGATGAGACGGAAGTACATAAAAATACCGTACTTCTGATTATGAAAAAAAAAAAAACCCGACAAGCAGAGTTGGACCATATTCAAATGGTCATCTACTTCCTCCTACTCAATTTTCAAAGCCATGATGAGATGACTTACCACCTATAAGGCCACCCTGGGAATCAGACCCAAGTCTCTCAACCCCTAGGCCAGAGCTCTTGCCATGACATCTCAATGGTTGGTTGAGGTCAGCCATTAAGTACCATGAGACCTAAAATAAAAGGCAATGTGCCTTTGAAGTTAGGGGCATGTATTCTAAAACCAGACTTCCAGGGTACAAATCACTAATGAACCTCAAGCCACAGTAACCATGCAGTAATAATTACCTTGGGAGAATCACTTAATTTCCTCATGCCTTGTCAGTTAAATGTGGACAATAATTGTATTACCTCATAGTAAGGATGAGGAGTAACATGAGTTAATACAGGTAAGGTGCTTAGAATGCCGCTGGCACTTAGAGAGCTAAGTGAGGTTTTAAAGGCTAACACACTGGAAGATGATCAACAGGAGAGAAGGTTTGTTAAGTGCTGGGTACCCATCCTCTCTGAACTCCAGGAGCCTGGCACATGTCACCAAATGAATGAGCTAACGAACATTTAACATCTATAGGAAAGCAATACCAGGGATCACCTCCATCTACCCCCATTTGCACCATCCAGGATGTCCTTCAAAACCAGGGAGGTAAATTCCACCATGACCAGCACTATCAAAAAAAAACCCTAGTGCTAGCCTAACATCTACTAACTCAGTCCAAGGCAAGAGGAGATACAGACGTACAAACCCTAGGACGTGTATTAATAAACAGGGAGAATAAACACTGGCATCAGAAGGACAAATCAAAGTCCCTGGGTGGGATGTAAATCTGGTGTCATTGAGAATTAAATGACATACTAACTTCCTCTAATTTATGACTCCAAGGAATAAAATCCCAGTTCTCAATAAGTGCCAGTCAGGGTAAATGCGGCCCAAGACAGAACATAAATCCTTTGACTCTAAACAAAAAGAAATAAAGTCGGGGGTGGTGGGGGGGAGAGGTTGGAATCTTGGTCAAACTCTTCTATGCACTGAACACTTGCCCTCAAATAAAATCACTCACTCAATAATATACCAGAAAGAGGAGGGTTAGCAGCAATTCCGGAGGGAAAAACGAGATAGGTGCTTCACATTTTGATAGATTCTCCGTGGTCTATAGAGCTCCTCTTTTCAGGAAAGCTTGGGGCGTGAATCAGAACCAGGTCCTGATGCCCAGGCTCTTGGTAAACTAGATGCGCTTGGGAGGGGACGTGGGGGTGGGAAGAGTGGGGAGCGGCTCTTTGGACATCCTTAGACGTCGGTGAGGTTAGGAGCCTGTGGCTGGTTAGTGAGATGGATCGGGTCCGACCTCGGAGACCTACCTCGGAAGGTCAAGCCTCTCTTTCGGCCGCAGCCGAGAGAGCTCCATCTGCCTCGCAGGGCCCATCTTTTCCCACGCGACCCCACGGCCCTCGGCTCCTCCCTGGCCCCGTGCGCCCCGCTCCCACCCCGCCATCCCGGGTACTCACTCCCACTCCTTGCGCCGGGCCTGCGGGGTGCTCTGCATCTTGTGTGCCTCGTGGGCCTTGATGATGTCCCGCTGCTCGATGAGGCCCCCGCGCCGCCGCTTCATCACCTCGGGGCTCACCGGCAGGAAGGGGCTGGAGCCGCCCTCCCAGCCCGGGCCCTCGCCCTCCTGCACCGGGAAGAAGTTGTCGAAGCCGGCGGCGGCGCGCGGGGAGGCCGGCAGCATGCCCGCCTCGTCCGAGGCGTCGGCCTCGAGCAGGGCGCACTGCTGGGGCCGCCATGCCTCCTCCTCGGGCAGGGCCAGGACGTGGCGGCGGTGGCGGCGGCCCGCGGCCCCGGGCTCAGGGCTCCCGCCCGCAGCTGGGCAGAGGGCGGGCTCGGGCAGCCTGACGCCGGGGCTCAGTCCACGCATCTCGGGCACCATCACAGAACATTGCTCTGCGCGGGGAGGTGGGCGAGAGATAAGGGGTGGGAGGGCAGGGAGGGGAGGGGCGGGCACAAGAGAGAGAGAAGAGAAAGAAGTTAATGACGTTGTCCTCTGGGCCAAGGCGTCTGGCCTGGCCCAGAAACTGGCACACAGTTGGCGCTCAATAAATGCTTGTTGCACTCCGGAGCACCCATCCTGGAGCAGGCTGTGTGCCAGGTGCTGGGTGTCTAGAGCTAAGAGAAGCAGGTTTGCTTTTTGCCCCGTGAACTTCAGTCTGGCACAGAGAGCAGAAGTTAAAGGCATGATTATAGGCAACTGTGATCAATGTCTCAGGTTGCTGAGAGAAGGATGCTAAAGACTGTCCTTCTCAGCCCCACCTTGACAGCTAGCTGGCCATCCCAGCCTGTCCGTGGAAAGAATCTCCTTACTCCTCTTCACCGGGACCCAGCTTTTCTGGGGAACACACCCACCACCTGCTCCCCTAACCCTCACACTGTCTCTGGCGATGCACGTTATTGATGAAAACTGGGTCTCATACAGGTTCCTTCCTCACTTTCTTATGCTCATTCGAGCAGGGTCTGGGGAGCATGTGTGGAATCAGGTGCGCTGGCCGGCTCCCTTGACCCTGGTTTTCCTCTTCCATGCCAAGGAACATGTGGCCGGATTTGCCTCTGTGAGACACACTCATTCAATCAACACTGACTGAGGGCTAACCGCGAGTCTGGCGCTGGGCACGCCAAGATGAGCTGGATTTAGTCCACATCCTCCTTGGAGGAACAGGATGAACATGAATTTGACCACACAGCCTGATGTGCTGTGAGTGAGGTGGGCCTGATGGCTATGTGAGCCCATGCACGGGTCCCCTCAGCCCACTTGCGGGCTTTTTAGAGGAAGAGACCCCCAGGCTGGGTGTAAGTGGGGTTTGCCTGGTGAGGAAAAGGAAATTACCAGCAAAAGGGAGAGCATGCGCAGAGAGGATTTAGGGAACCTGAAGGACTTAGAAAGAGTTCCCATAGCAAGTCTGAGGTCTGGGGGACAGTCCTGAATTGAAAGAACCTGAACTTAACCATCTTTTCCAGACCTCTACCTCCTGTTTCCCTCCCAGCCAAGAGCCCAACACTGTAATTCCCAGCCTCTTCCCCATCCACGTTCCAAACCACGCCCCTGGTGACATAGCTGGCACAAACACGCCCCCGTGGCTCCAAAAAGTGCCTTTGGGCCTACACACTGGGAGGAGCCCAGGTATCCACATCACTAATCCAGGGCTTCGTGAGCACCTATGATGAACTGAGGGCTCGGCTGGGCCCCCAGGGAAGACACCTTCCCAGACCCTGCTCCGCCTTCCCCCGTCTGGACTGCATACCAAATCACAAATCACAAAAACTGAGAATATTAAAATGGGCAGGAATCTTAATAGTCGAGCTGTATCATTTTACAGGGGAGGTCCAGAGAGATAAAGAGTCTTGCTCAGACTAGTCATACTAGAAATAAAAGAGCTGGGAAAGGCTCAGGTTTTAAATTTAACTCACAGCTTTTTCCACTAGATTGATCACACTGCCCAACCCCATGAAGCAGAATCCATAGATGCCCCTTCAACCCCCTCCTCATTACATTAAGGAAGCAGGTAGAAAAGGCAGGATGGGGATATCCCTGGCAGTCCAGTGGTTAAGACTCTGTGCTTCCACTGCAGGGGGAGGGGGGTGGGGGGGGGGTGTCTATTTCTGGTTGGGGAACTAAGATCCCACATGCCTCAAGGTACAGCCAAAAAAAAAAAAAGGCAGGATGATTTTAGTGCATAGGTGATCAAGCCTGATACAAGTGTCAAATAGACCCTGACCTCTCTGGGGAGCAGGCCAAAGGTATCTTCCTCATTTGTCTCCTGCATTTCTAGCATATAGACTGGTCATCCCAGCCTTGCCAGCACCACACTCAACAGCTCAGGGATACAGGGCAGAAAGACCTGGGATGCACTGACCAGTCCTAGGTATACAGCCACCAAGCTCAGTCAAGAGGGCAGGGGTGTGGGGGGGGGGGTGGTGGATAAAGGGTCCCAGATAAGCTTGCAGAAGAGGAGAAATGAAGGGGAAAATCCATTTCCAATCCTGCACACAGTTGGGTGGGTCCCTAGAAAGAGTGATTCATGTTCCTCACGTTGTCATCCTGTCTCAACTCTGCTTGATGGATTTTAAATTTATCCTTCATTCCTACAATGTTTAAATGTCTCTCCCCCACCACACACATGCACACACCCCTCCCCGGCTGCTCCCTCTCTCTCCGCAGGCTTTAGCACCACCAGAAACCCAAGCAGCCTCGGGTTCTCTGCAGCCGAGAGAACCTTCCTCATGTCCCCGCTTAGCAGAGGCTCCCGGACCACCCTCCCAGCTCCCACCAAGGACCTGGCTCCTTATCTCTGATCCCTGGCCCACCCTCTCCCTCCTCACTGGATTCCCCCTTCCCAGACACGCTGCCAAGTTGAGTCACATCTTTTGCCAAAATTACAGCAGCAATAATATGCACCGCAGTGCTTCTGCTTCAACGGAATCAATTTTACGAATATCAAAACATGAAATTATCTCATCTTTCCTTTAAGAATTCCTGTTAAACAACCCTTCTATTATTGATATAAATGTTCATCATGGGAATCTGTCGCCCCCACTGCCTGCCAAGCTGGCCAGTCCCCAGGTCTGGCTATCGTCGAGCTGAGAAAATATCTTTCATCTTAGGAAATTTAGACAAGACGGAGTCTGCATCTTTCAGGGAAGGACATTTGAATCTACTCTATACTTAGCTTTTCTCCCAGCCCCCAAATTCTGGCATTCTTTGAATACCTTGAGATCAGATATCTTGTCTGGATTTATCTTCCTATATCCAGACCCTAATACTAAGTTCAACATGTAGGAAATTGTCGCGGTGGTCACTGATGAGGGCTTCCCTCATGGCTCAAACAGGAAAGAATCTGCCTGCAATGCAGGAACCTGGGTTCGATCTCTGGGTCAGGAAGATTCCCTGAAGAAGAGAATGGCAACCCAGTCTAGTATTCTTGCCTGGAGAATTCTGTGGACAGAGGAGCCTGGTGGGCTACAGTCCATGGGGTCCCATGGTGGTCGCTGATAACTGTTAGTCAAATAGCCTGGTTATCCCCATCCTGGGCACGTGGTAGGATGTACATCCTGGCCCCCTGTGGTTCATGTGACCATGCTGACCTGTGAGTTGTGAGTGGAGTATATATGTCATTTCAAGGCTAAGCACTTAAAGCCAGTGTGAGACCTCTAGATCTAGAGGGACAGGTACATTTTCTGTAAAGGACCAGATAGTAATTATTTTAGACGTTGGAAGCCATGTAATCTTTCTTGCAAAGACTCAAATTCTGCAGTTGTAGCCTGAAGCAACCAGACAATGTGTAAATGAATGTGTGTGACTGGGTTCTGATAAAACTTTACTGATGAACTTTTGTAAACTTCGCCCTTTCAACTGGACCTCTTGGACACCATCATGGCCACTGAGTCTGTGTCCACAAGTTCTATAGAACAGCAGGAAAAAAGAGGGGATAGAGACCCACAAAACAGAATGGAGGGTGGACACACCAAGTGAGAAGCTTCCTGAGGGCGAAGTTTCTGTCCTGTGGGCCCGCCCCAGTCTCTAGGGGAAGGAAAACAGGCCCTGCTCCTCTGAGATAATTGCTCAAGAATGAGCTCATGAACGCCCCGAGGACACCTATCTTACAACGCTAAACTTGCCTTTCACTTACTTCTCTTCTTTTTCCTTGTTGGTTTGTTTGACTAATATGCAAGGAGGTGGTGGTGGTGGTTTAGTTGCTAAGTCGTGTCTGACTCTTGCAATCCCGTGGACTGTAGCCTGCCAGGCTCATCTGTCCATGGGATTATCCCGGCAAGAATACTGGAGTGGGCTGCCATTTCCTTCTCCAGGGGATCCTCCTGACCTAGGAAGGTATGCAAGGTACGGGATCTTAAATTATGGGGGTCCTGAGGAGGAAGAAGGTTTCGGCACACGTTTGTAATCCAGCAGCCCCATTAAACTTATTTGTCTCCCCTTGTTTGTCAGGCCACATAGGGAAGCAGAGTGAGGGCTTTCCTTTCCACTCCTACCCCCAAGCACCTTGCACAGATGAAGATGTTCGAGCCAGTGGTCCACACTCCTGCCTGCCTCTCTCCCCTCAGAGCCAAAGTCAAGATCTTTCTCCCATAAGGAACAAACTCTTTGGACCATCAAGAGTTTTAATTTTAGAGGCTTCCCTGATGGTTCTGTGGTTAAGACTCCATACTTCCAATGCAGAGGGGCAAAAGTTCAATCTCGGTTGGAGAAATAAGATCCCACACAGAGTGGTATGGCAAAAGTAAATAAATATATATTTTTAAAAACTATATGTATACTTTTTAAAAGAGTTTTAATTTTATCCATCTATCTTTGATTGCTTTAGTAATAATGGCCCATGCATCCTGTTGGCATGTCCTTGCCTGTCAGACCCAACAGGTGAGTCCACCATGTTGAAGACATGCATTGTCCTCTCACTGGGTTCATGCCCATTCCACTCCCACCCCTCACTTTCTGATTCTTCCAGAACATGAACATTTTCCAGTTACCTTCTGAGAAACGGATCCATCAAGAAGTCAACAAAGTCACAATGCTCTTGTGAACCCATTGCCTTCGAACCCTGAAAGTTTTGAGTTGAGCAAGGAGGAGGAAGTCACCCCTGGATACAGTACCAAGCAGCACAGGCTGGGAGACAGTGAGCAGAGATGGAGCTGATGGGCAGTAAGCGGTGGCCGGTAGGCACACAGATGTCCCTAAGCTGGACCTGAGATGCCCAAGCCCTGCACCTTTTGTCTGCCCTGGACAGGGAGAGGGCAGAAGGGTCCCCATCCCAACCATAAGGAATGAGAACTCACAAGAGGAAAACTCTTTTAAAAATACTACACAACTGAGATACCATTCTGAGTTCTTTTCTAAAAATGCTGCTCTAGAGAAGAGAATTGACATACGTAATGGGCTTCTTGTCCAGCGAAACAAAAGGCAGGGAATGACCCTACTCCTCATCCTCACCCACCTACTCAGAGAGGAATATTCCTGGTACAGTGATAAATATTCATCTAGGGATTCTTATCTGAGCCAGCTTGCTACCTAACCACAAAGGAGGAGTAAAAGCTGGATTAGTTCACTTGTGGTAACCTCCCAGGGTTGTGATTCTCGAGCTTTAGTGTCCATCAGAAGCATCTACATTGCTGATTTTAAAATACAGCTTCCTGGGACCTTCCTCTGGAGATTCTCATGCAATAGATCTTAGATGGGTACAGGAATCTGTAGTTTTAATAAGCACCACCTCATCCCCTCCACCCCCAGGAATCAAGTCTTGAGTAACACTGTCCTAAATGCAGCAAATAGTCCTGAGAGATTATGCCAAGTGGATAAGAAGCAATGTCTTAGGATGTTAAAGGCCCATAGGTGGGACAATGTCCCTTTCACTCATTTTCAGTCTACATCATGAACTTAAGGTACCAAAAAACATCCAGGATAAGCTCCTTGACCCACCCCCACTCCCTACAAAACTCCATCCTCCCCTAGACTGGCATCCGTTTTTGCCCATCTCACATCCCTCTCCATATGTCTGTGTTGTTATGCTGAGCATTCAAGGATGGGTTAATGTCCAAGATCATTTGGCAGGCTGGTGTATTTTAAATGGAAACCGAGACCCAAGGAAGACACATAACTTCAACCTGGTGTCAGCAGCTCAGGGCTCAGGATATAGTTCTGCCATTTGCTAGTAAAGCAAATCATTTCTCTAGGTCAGTTTCCTCTCCTGGACAGTGATAATAAGGATTATACAATTTCTACTATTTTATACAATATTTACTAATAAATATATTCTGTAATTATATTGTCAATAGTAATATAACTTGTCTTACAGAAGTCTGTGATGATACTCAAATAAGACAGACTCTCAGAAAAAACTTGGAGATGTGAATTATGTAAATATGAAGGAAAAGAGAGAGGCTTGGAGCCATAATGCTGAAGCCAAACTCCCTAGGTATGCATTCCAGCTCCCCTCTGACCAAATGAATCCCTAGAAAAATGACATAGTCTTTCATTTCTTCATTTTAAAACATCACTAAGAGTAGATTCTTCATAAGGCTGTTTTGAGAACAGAAACACATAGAATAGTAGAAACAGTATATAATAAAAATAGTAGAACAGTATGTAATAAAAATGCCCAATAAATGTTAGCTCTTGTTTTTATTATGTAAATCACATATTTTATTAGGTAAATAATGCTAGTAAAAAAACCCCAAACATCGATGGTTTAACCCAAGTGCAAGTGCAAGGGTTATTCATTCAGTCATGTCTGACTCTGCCATCCCATGGACTGGAGCCCACCAGGCTCCTCTGTCCATGGAATTCTTCAGGTAAGGATACTGGACTGGGTAGTCACTCCTTTCTCCAGGGGATTTTCCCAATTCAGGAATCAAACCCTGGCCTCCCTAATTGCAGGCAGATCTGAGCCACCCAGGAAGCCAAATACAGCATGATGACTATTGTTAATATGACTATATGCTACATGTGAAGGTTGTGGAGAGGGTTGAACCTAAGATGTCTCATCACATGGGAAATTATTTTTTCATTTTTCTTTTTTTTTGATCTATATGAGATAATGAATGTTAACAAGGTTGATTGTGGTGGTCATTTCATGATGTATATAAGTTAGGTAACTACCTTGAACTTATACACTGCTGTATGTCAATTGCATCTCAATAAAACTGAAAAAATAATTTGTTGAGAAAAGATTTATTTCTCTCTCATGTCATAGTCAAATAATGCAAGTTGGCCTAGATGATGGGAAAGAAAGACCCTGCAACCCACTGTCATTCTGGGGCCCAGACTGATCTCATGCAGGGGCTCTGTCATCTCCTAAGGATGGCGCTTTTTTCTTAAAGGGCTGGAAAGTAAATATTTTAGGCTTAGCAGGGTGTGAGTTTCAGCTGCAACTCCTCACCACGGCCTTTGTAGTGTAAAAGCAGCCATAGATATTACATAGGCAAATGAATGTGATTGTTTCAATAAAACTTTATTAACAAAAATAGGCAGCTAACAACTGAGCCTAGAGCCTCATCGTCCTCCACTAGACTTTTCTTCTCTAGCCAGGAAACAAAGAAAAAGAAAAAGCACTTGGGGAATCTTACAAAAGGTCTAGAGGCCAGGTCTGGAAGTGATGTATAGCATTTCCCCCCTCTTGCATTAGCCAGAACTGTCTCCTGGCCCTGCTTAACCAAAGGACAGCAGAAATGCAATCTACCTGCATGTCAAGGATGGGGAGGAGAAAACCAATAGTGATCGTCTGTGTCACACGACTGCTATTTATATTGTGATATAACCACAAAAGTGAATCAGATGGAATGTTGACCAATCCAGTGAGTTATTAATCAACTGCTATAAATTAGCCACATCATAGTGTGCACAGAGAGAAACAGATATATTTTACACAAAAGAAAAAGGGAAAACTCTAAGTGGTGTGACAATCAATTCACCAAAGGATCCTGAGGATTTGGGAAACAAGGACTCAGCAACGCAAAGTTTTGGTGCTGGCCTTAATCAATTATGCAGCAGGCTCACACCACAGACTACTACCCTCAAAACACACATAAACACACACACACACTGGCCTCTAAGCTACATGGAAAGACCATATGCCAGCAAATTTGGAAAACTCATCAGTGGCCACAGGACTGGAAAAGGTCAGTTTTCATTCCAATCTCAAAGAAGGGCAATGCTAAAGAATGTTCAAACTATCATACAATTGCCCTCATTTCACATGCTAGAAAGAGTATGCTCAAAATTCTTCAAGCTAGGCTTCAGCAGTACATGAGCCAAGAACCTCCAGATGTACAAACTGGATTTAGAAAAGGCAGAGGAACCAGAGATCAAATTGCCAACATCTGCTGGGTCATAGAAAAAGCAAGAGAATTCAGAAAAAACATCTACTTCTGTTTCACTGACTACACTAAAGCCTTTGACTGTGTGGATCACAAGAAACTGCAGAAAATTCTTCAAGAGATGGGAATACCAGACCACCTTACCTGCCTCCAGAGAAATCTGTATGCAGGTCAAGAAGCAACGGTTAGAACTGGACATGGAACAATAAATTGGTTCCAAATTGGGAAAGGAGTACGTCAAGGCTGTATATTGTCACCCTGCTTATTTAACTTATATGCAGAGTACGTCATGCGAAATGCCGGGTTGGATGAAGCACAAGCTGTAATCAAGATTGCGGGGAGAAATATGAATAACCTCAGATATGCAGATGACACCACCCTTACAGCAGAAAGTAAAAAGGAACCAAAGAGCCTCTTGATGAAGGTGAAAGAGGAGGGTGAAAAAGGTGGCTTAAAACTTAACATTCAAAAAACAAAGATCATGGCATCTGGTTCTATCACTTCATTGTAAATAGATGGGGAAACGATGGAAATAATGACAGACTTTATTTTCTTGGACTACAAAATCACTGCAGATGGTGACTGCAGCCATGAAATTAAAAGACGCTTCCTCCTTGAAATAAAAGCTATGATGAATCTAGACAGAGTACTAAAAAGCAGAGACATTACTTTGCCGATAAAGGTTCATACAGTCAAAGCTATGATTTTTCCAGTAATTATGTACGGATGTGAGAGTTGGACCACTAAGACTGAGAGCCAAAGAATTGATACTTTCGAACTGTGATGCTGGACAAGATTCTTGAGAGTTCCTTGGACAGCAAGGAGATCAGACCAGTCAATCCTAAAGGAAATCAACCCTGAATATTCACTGGAAGGACTGTTGCTGAAGCTGAAGCTCCATTATTTTGGCCATCTGATGTGAAGAATCGACTCACTGGAAAAGACCCTCGATGCTGGGAATGATTGAGGGCAGGAGAAGGTGAGATGGTTGGATGGCATCACCGACTCAAAGTATGTGAGTTTGAGCAAACTCCAGGAGATAGTGAAGGACAGGGAAGCCTGGCATGCTGCAGTCCATGGGGTCACAAAGAGTCAGACAGGACTTGGCGGCTGGACAACGAGGCAGAGACCACAGCAGCTTTATCCACTGCTGTATCCCCAACACCCAGCCCTAAAAACATTCAATATGTTTTTATAAAAGAAAGGAGTGGGGGAGGGGAAAGAGGAGGAAGGGGAGGTAGAGGGGAAGGAAGATATTCTGCAATTTCCCATACTATAGTTTTGCTATTGTGGTAAATTAATCCTCTTAAAGTATTGGCTTCTGCAGAGATCCTTAGCACTACATTTGAGTGGGCAGGAGTGGGCTTAAGGGGCTTTTGCTTGCAACTTTCCAATTTGCTTGAATATCTGCCTTTGCTGTTCTGCTTTAAGAACTTCTTACAATCTCCAAAGGACTTGCCTGGCTCAGAGAGGGGAAGGGAGACGCTTTAACATGGGAGGGGAGGCTTAATTTCCATGCAGAAATGTCCATGGATTCATTCAACAAGCATTTGTTGAGCACCTACTATGTGTCAGGGAATGATAAAGGCACTGGTAATTCTTTATGGTACCACAAAAAGAATCTAGGAAGAAACCTAAGGAGTTAACCCAGCATTAAAAAAATAAACATTTTCTGTGTTGTTTTTTTTTTAACCAAATTACTTCTACAAGAGTATCTTGAAATTCCTTGAGCATTTGTGACTTTTCCAGGATTTGTTACTTCTGCTATTGTTTCTACTTCCCTAAAGGACCCAGACATAAACAGATAAGACAGGCAAAGTTAAAAAGGAAGGCCTACTTTTTCTGAAGATCTTAAAGCTAGTAGAAACCGAAGAACAGAACAATATTCTCAGGATCTGGAAGGAATCAGTTATAATGACAGCTGGAGAGAAAATGAATGTTGCCACCCGTTTGGACTTATGGAAAAAGAGTTAAGGGGCCACAGTTGTCTGGCCTGGGATACAGAAGGGCTTGGGGGCTGACTTGCAGGAGACCACACCTATTCCCTGAAAGATATTTGTCCAAACCACTGCGGCGTCAGGCTCCAAAAGCTGAACGCAGAGTGCGGCACAAACTCCCCAGCACCTCTGTTTCCATCAAGTGCTTGTCAAGTGTCAATTTCAGGAGCACTGGGATCTCCAACTAGGGCTTGATAATAGCCCTCCTGCCCACACAGACCAAGATGACTTGAACTGATTTGCCTGGAAGCTGTCTTTCAAAGAGGAATAAGTTACTGCCACAGCAAAGTTAGGGGTGGGAGTCGGCACAAATGGCACCTCCTTTCTGAGCAGGATTCCAGTTCCAGTGCAGGTTCTCAGAGGCACTAGCCCACGAGTAGCCCCTTCCTCTGCAGCTCTAAGCAGCGAATGTGGTTTGCCTGGAGAGAGCCAGTCTGAGCCACCACCAACCGAGACAAACAAGTGCAGAGCCCCCCAGTCTGCTTTTCAGGCTTCCACGGTGTGGCCACAGAAAGTAGGACAACCTCACAGCCCTCAAGGCCTTGCATTCTGGCCAGCTGGGAGCCTCTGTGGTGGCGGCCGTCCCTTCCAGATGCTGAGCTCTGCTCCACCTGTCTGCCAGTGGTCCCTCCTGGGGGTCAGACCCCAATCTCAGACCTGTCTCAGAGCCCAGCCTTTGTCTGGACACCCTCCCAGCTGTGATCGGACACTTGGGAAGTTACAGCAAAGCAGGCCAGCAAGTGGAAAGTCATGGCTTCCGAGCTGGGTGCTCAGGTCCCCATGGAAATAAAAGGATGAACTGATGCCTTTCAAGGGTGCCTGGCCTCTGAGAGCTTTTCTAACTCCCTTCTTCATCCCACCCTCATCTCTGCGCTCTCTCACTGCTCATTTATGCCTTTTTCTTTCTGGTCATCTATTGTGTATTTTAGCACATAATTACTAATAATGATATTATAATTAACCTGTTTTTTAAGCCAACAAAACTCGCATTTCCAGAGATAAAATGACCTGAAGGATTTTATGCTCAGTACACACACACACACACACACACACACACACACACACGCACGCGCACACACACACACACTGCGCACAATGTTGTCAGCTCAATGTATGCAGCTCAGACTGGTGGAGTTGTACACTAAGACACGGAGCACTTGTGTGACTTTAGACCAACAAAACACAACCACGTTGACAAGGCCTGCACACCTACAGCAAGCTGAAAAAGAAAAACTGTAGGGCGCATTATGGTTATTTCATTCAGGGCCTTCCATGCCCCCACCCTCATGCACTTTCTGCTCAACCTGTGGGTTCTAGTGAGACCACACCAGTCAAGGTAACCCTAACCCTTTGCAGGTGATTAATTAAGAGAAGGGGTTTCCTTTGTGGCTCAGCTGGTAAAGAATCCGCCTGCCATGCGGGAGACCTGCGTTCGGTCCCTGGGTTGGGAAGATCCCCTGGAGAAGGGAAAGGCTACCCACTCCGGTATCCTGGCCTGGAGAATTCCATGGACGGTGTAGTTAAGAGAAGGGCACGTGATTGACTTACGGCCAGTGAAGGAAGAGGTCAAGCTTCCTGGGGCTGTGGGGAGAATTCTTCCAGATTCTAAGGAAAGCTTTCAAAGGAACTGTCTCTGGACAGTGTCCTACACAGATGTGAACCGTGGAAGCGCCACCATCACGCCCTCATCGCCAACAGGAAGACAAAGCTGCCCCGTGGAGGAGGGCAGCCCACAAGAAGGGCGTCACCAGGTCCCGTCAGCCTGCCAGCCATCCACCATTAGACTCTAGCCATACGAGACATCACGGTTCCTGACAGCTGCAGCCCATGCATTTGCATTAGATTTTCTGTCACTTCATCCCAAAGCTCACTGACTAGAAGCCCCCATAGCCACCCACACCACGACAAGGCACAACTACTCCATAAGCCTGGAAAGCCAGTGGGTTGTTTGGTCACGACAGGGGGACATCCCCTCATGCTCCTCTACACGATTTTTCTGGTTGTAGTTTATCTTTTATACGTAGACATTGGGACCTCAGTCTTACATAAAATTCTCGATAATGAGATACCAATTCTAAGAATCACTGGTTCACTCCAGTATTCTTGCCTGGAGAATTCCATGAACAGAGGGACCTGGAGGACACAGTCTATGGGGTTGCAAAGAGTCGGATACGACTGAGTGACTAACACCGTCACTTCTTATTGCTTATTTGGCTGCTTCTGGGATTTTCATGAAAAGATGCTACCTCTATCACAAAGGTTTCAAAGAAGTATCCAGGTAGGTAGCCCTCCCCTCACCTTCCCATACCATCTCATGACTCTCCACAGTGAAACTTAAAAAAAAAAAAAGGAATCACTGGTATAATGGGGAAATGATTCAAACTGAACAAAGTTAAATTCAATTGAGTAAAAGTTAAATTCAATTTAGGTGGGGAAGGGAACTGAATTACATGGAAAAGGACTTTTTGCAATTAAGTATAACATAAAAAGATTTCACGGTCCTAGCAGATACTGTCATCACTATCATCATCAATAAATATAATGGTTACTATTTATTGAATTTTTATTTTATGGTCAATACTGTATAAAGGGCACTTGGTTTTCTTTGCTATGCACAGGCTTTTCTCTAGTTGAGGTGCGTGGGGGCTTCTCATTGCAGTGGTTTCTCTTGTTGCAAAGCCCAGGCTCTAGGTGCACAGGCTTCAGTATTTGTGGCACATGGGCTTAGTTGCCCCACAGCATGTGGGATCTTAGTTCCCAGACCAGGGACTGAACCCATGTCTCCTGTACTGGCAGGTGGATTCTTAACCACCGGACCACAGGGAAGCCCTGGATTTGTGTCTTTACACAGGACTGTGGTGAAGAAGCACAGCTGTGAGCAGTAGCACTTTCTAAACAAACACAGCATTATGTGCGGCAGAGCACGCTCTTGGCACAAGTGTCCCAGGCCTCCCCAGGCAGCACCAGGCAGGATCATCACAGAGCAGGTTCTGGGACAGCCCAGAGATGTGGAAAAGAGGAAGTGAGTCATCACCTGTGATCCTGTCTTCACCTGACAAAAATCAAGTGACAGCTCTGCTCTGGGATGAAATGTGGTGGAGGGGGAGCAGGGGGTTGGGATGGACAAAATGAGTCTTGGGATCTTTCCCCTTCCTTTTCTGGCTCCCGGCCTCTTTCTTGTCACATTATACTTCCATCCTCAGGTGGTCATGGATCTTTACTGTCCTCTGGCTGTTGTCAAATTCCTGACTGTCTTCACCATAATCTAGTCCCCCAAAATCCACCATGATTATGGCAACCCTACTTCTCAATCCAAAAATTAAAACTGGTCTGAAAAAAAATTTTTTTTTTACTTTAAAAATGACATATAAGAAACATCTCATATAGTTACCCATATTGGAAAAAATACAATTATACAAAATTTGGAAGCATCAGAAAGCTGGACCATCTAGTCATTACACATACGCTCCAAGATAGTCTATCCTGCCTTTCTTCTACCTCTTTTTCCTACCTTAAATTTGAGCTCCCCCAGCAAAGGACGTTCTTAGAGGTAAAATGAAATTCACTTAAATATATTAGCACATTTCAAGATGCCAGTGTAACAGGGAGCTGGGCTGCTGCAGTGATAACAGGAGATGTAAGACGATGCTGGAGAAAGGTAGGACTGCCCCTTCCATCCAACATACACTTTTCCAACATTTTAGTCTGATTTCTCCTGTATAAAAAGCAGTGTCATTTTCACTGAGACTAGCTGAATGACAGACAATACGGAAGCTCTGTGGCAAGAAGCCTTCCCTTATCATATAAATTATAAATTACCTCTTTTTGAGCCAGGCACCATACTGAAGGCTTTACAAGACTTATAGCTAATTGCAACAATCTTTTTTTTTTCTTTTTAATGAACTGATTCACTCATTCATCCAATCATTTATTTATTCCACACATGTATAATGAGCACCTATTACGTGCCAAGCATTGGGCTAGGCATCAGGGCTCAAAACAGGCTGACGAACAGATTCTGACATGACACCGTGCTAAGTGCTCAAATGAAAAAAGAAAAAAAAACCTACTTTGGGAGTCCATAGAGGGCACTGGGAAGTCAGGGAGGCTGCTCAGAGGGTGGTATTTATTTAAGCTGAGAACTGTGCATTATAACAGAAGAGTTGGCCATGTGTGGGGTGGGGTGGGGGGAGTTGGGGTAGGTTGCAATTTAAATAGCCCAGTCAGGGTAGGCCTCATGGGGGAGGTAACATTTGAGCAAACTTGAAGGAATGGGAAAAAGTGAGCAATTGAGATCTCCAGGGAGACAGAAGAAAAGTAGTGCTAAGGCCCCACTGAGGGAGCATGCCTAGAACATTCTAACAGCAGGAAGGAGACCAGTGTGGCTAGAACAGGAAGAGCAAGAGACAAACTCAGAGAAGGAATGTGGAAGGGCTTTGCCTTTGGCTCTGAGTGAAATGGGAAGCCATGGGAGGGTTTTAAGCAGAGTTAGGACACTATCCTACTTGGCTGGTGTTGAGAACAGACTCTAGGGAGCAGGGGAAGAGACCAGGAGACTAGCATATTGGAAGCTGTTATGGCAATAAAACAGTAAGTGTGCCTGCTTCCTCTCGGGAACCCTGGGCAGAGACAGTCACTCGAGGGGCCCTAACCATCAGGCGCTTAACATGTCACAAGGGAAATTGGAGGCAGGGCCGGGCTGGGGTGAGGCAGAGGGAGGGCCTGGGATGGCCACATACACGCTAAGTCGCTTCAGTCGTGTCCGACTCTTTGTGACCCCATGGACTGTAGCCTGCCAGGCTCCACTGCCCATGGAATTTTCCAGGCAAGAATACTGGAGTGGGTAGCCATTTCCTTCTCCAGGGGATCTTCTTGACCCAGGGATCAAGTCCACATCTCCTGCATTGCTGGCAGATTCTTGACTGTCTGAGCCACCCTTAAAGTTCCCGTGTCCTCCAAGTGGTGCAGGAGACTGTAGATTTCCTATCTTCAGCACACATTCCTGCCCACGGAGAGGGTTGGGGGGATCTAGCCACTGTCCTGAAGGGGCCTCAAGGTTCAGGCAAGGAAGAGACAGGCAACTAGAGGCGTGGCGGGGCACACAGAGGCTCCAGCAGCTGATGCAGTCACACCCATGCCCGCCCAGCAGAGGACGTCTACACTCCAGTCACCCTCACAGGCCACACCCCCCACCCCGATGTCAGGCCATGAAAGCGCCAGGGAAGAAAGGGTAGGAGACAGAATATTAGTTCACGATACATTTAATCAAAGGAATGAAAAATTGTGCGTTAACTAGAAAATCTCTGGCTAGAACCAAGAAAAAACATGAATTTGAAAATATCAAGTTGTTCTCCGTTACAGTGGCTGGGGATTCAGAAATCAAACAAGGTTCTGGAAATAATGAAAATCATATCTATTTCTGAGTTTTGTGGCCATGCAAATTCAAATCTGCTTCACAATGTATCCTTGAAAAGAGCACTGAGATACAGCATGGAAATACTGTAGATATGATTTCGTATCATTTACCTGGATTGTCTGAACTATTCAAGCTTTGCAACAGTCAGGGTCGAAATTCAGCAATGAAGGGTTTAAATGTTCAAGGTCATGTCTTAGGACCCCACCTGTAATTCGTGCAGTCTTAGAGTGGGTTACCACGGCATTGACTGTCTTAGCTTCATCCTAGGCAATGATATCCATAAAATCATGATTTGATGTGCTAATTCTATTTTTACCTTTTTTTTTTCATTTTTTTAAAAAAAGACTTTAATTTTTTAGAGCAATTTCAGGTTCAAAGCAAAATTGAGAGTAAGGTACAGAGAGTTCTCATATACCTCCTACCCTTACATATGCATAGCCTCCCCTATTGTCCACACCCCCCACCAGAATGGTACATTTGTCACTACTGATGAACCTCCACTGACACATCATTATCAGAGCCAGGAGATTATATACGTGTGAACAAATGTATAATGACAGATATCATAAAGAGTATTTTCACAGTCTTAAAAATGTTCTGTGCTCTGCCTCTTCATCCCCCCACCCCATACCCTTTTGACCCCTGGCAACTACAAATCTCTTTTTACAGTTACCATAGTTTTGCCATTTCCAGAATGTCATACAGTTGGAACTGAACAGTATGTTGTCTTTTCAGATTGACTTCTTTTACTTAGCAACATGCACTGAAGCTTCCTCCATGCCTTTTTATGGCTTGATAGTTCATTTCTTTCTAGTACGGAGTAATATCCCATTGTCTGATATTGCAGTTCATCCATCATGTCCAAGATGTAGGACATCTTGCGTCTTAGTTTTGGCAATTATGACTAAGGCTGCTAGAAACATCTGTGTGCAGGTTTCTTTATGAACAAAAGTTTCTAATTGCTTTGCATAAATACCAATGAACATGATAGCCAGATCATATAGTAGTAGTACATTTATTTTGGCAAGAAACAGCCAAACTATCTTCCAAAGTGGCTGTACCACTTTGTATTCCTACTAGCAATGAATGAGAGTTCTTATTGCTCCCCACCCTTGCCAACATTTGGTGTTGTCAATATTCTTAATTTTGGCCGTTCTAGTAGGCATGGAATGGTATATTGTTGTTTTATCGTTTTTCCTGCTTTTCATGGTAGATCCGTCACCAACAAAAACCCTCTAGCATAACACCATATTGGAAATGTCCTGGTTAAGATATAGGCTCTAGCTAAAGTGATTAAGTCATCCAGGGCTTTAACGTTGAACATGAGATAGACATAGCGGACATTAAGGATTACCCAAGCTACCCTCCTAATCATTGCTTGAGTCAGATCCAAATATTCTCTGCACAGTCACTCAGCCTATGTTTGAACACCTCTATTGACACAGATCTCTCTGCCCCCAAGGCAACTGTTCCAACTTCCAAGACAGCTCTATTAGGACGCTCTTTCTTCCTTATTCTGAGCTAAAATCAATGTGTGTCAACACAGAAATCAATGAACTGTGAGGAAAAGTAATTCATTCACCTCTACTCAACACTGACAATCTAGAAAAAGAAGATGTAATCAGCAATAAAAACAATGAAAAGAAGCCAAAAATCAATGTCTCCTGTTGGAACTGTTCTCCCCTGACATAGTTCAGTGTTTTCTCAACAGACTCAGAAGGCCACAAGATTTTTCAGTTGCTTCTTTTTTCTTTTTCCACCTCTTTTCCTTTTTTAAATAAAAACAAACAAAAAAACACCTCTTTGAGCTTTCTTCCCAGTGAAAAGCTAATTGTAACTTTCCTGAAAGCCATTATTTTTTGATTCAGGTTATTTCAGGAACAGTCAGTAGCTACAACTTCAGAAGAGCGGCAGAAAGGTCACAATAGGAGGACAAATCTTTAAGGTATTTGGGGGGTATGAGGAGGCTTGCTGTAGAATCAAGGTTCACCTAGAATCTGCAAAGGAGAGTTTCTTAATATTTATGTCCTCTTGGTAGACAGAATTTCTGAAGTGCACAGCAGAACGTAGAAAGAGGGGAAGGGATTCATTTTTAGTTGACTTTTCCATTGCTTTTTTGCCCTTTGACCAAGCTGAAAGGCTGATTTTTAGGGATGGGGCTAAAGATTTCAAAGAGGTGCTTGGTTTTGTGAGATGAAGTGAAACCTCTTGGAAACATACTAGAGTAGGTCCAGCAGTGCTGCTAAGGCATTTTCCTGAAAATGAGACAGAATGGAAAGCTGACACAGAATCCAGGTTGGGTGTGCAGGAGGCAGAGAGGTGTTGGTGGCCCCAGGAACCGGAGTCTCCTTCAGCAAGGTCCATGGAGAGCAAGCACTCTCCAAGCTGCCTGGTTCCAACTGCCAGGAGGGTTTCCTCCAGAGTTAACCTTTGCTTTGAATCACCCTCCTCTGGCCCTTCTTCTCTCTGCTCTATTCCTAGTATTGTCATTTACCAGCTTAATGTCACTGAGCAAGTCAGCAGCCTCTCTGGGCCTCAGTTTTCTCATCTGTAAAATGGAGATAATTGTCTTGGCCTCCTATAGATTTATTATGAGGATTAAATAGGATAAAGTGAGAAAGCACTTTCTAAGCCATAAAGCTTATGGAGGAAAAAGTTGTTTGTTGGTATTATCATCTAATTTAAAATTTTAGCACATCTTTGTCCTATTTTTCAGAAAATAGGGAGGAGAAGAATAGCTGTTCCTCACATAGTAAAGACTGCATGAGAAATCTAGAGACTGTCATACAGCGTGAAAGTCAGAAAGAGAAAAACAAGAAGCGTATAGTATTGCTTATATGTGGATTCCAGAAAAATGATGCATTTGCACTTATTTGCAAGAGAGAAATAAAGACATAGATATAAAAAACAGACATATGGATACCGGGGGTGGAGGGGGTAGAAGGGGGTGGGATGCATTTGGAAAGTGTGACTGACATATATACACTGTGTGTGTGTGTGTGTCTGTGTGTGAATCACTCAGTCATGTCCAGCTCCATGGACTAGCTTGCCAGGATCCTCTGTCCCTGGGATGCTCCAGGCAAGAATGCTGGAATGGGTTGCCATTCTCTTCTCCAGGGTGTCTTCCTATCCCAGGGATCAAAGTCAGGTCTCCCACATTGCAGGCAGATTCTAAAGGAAGATAATCAACCCACTGCAGGAATCCTGTGGTCTGTGGAGCCTTCCAGAAGCCTGGGGTTGAAGCTACAATGGAAAATTGAGTGCCAGAGCAGGGATCAGAGGAAGAGGTGACTTCTCTGAGCTACAGACCAGCTTGATAAGGTGGCATTAGTACATTAGCATCAGGATGGCTAATTGATTTGTTCCTATTACAGGAGCATCTGTCTCTGCAAAAATGAGGTGGCCACCAGGTCTGATATGGTTGCTAGGAAAGCATCCAGGATCTCCAAGGTTACTTTCTGTCCCAATCAATGGGCGAGGGCTTTCTGGGAACCAGGAGAGCTCCTATAGGAACTGCCTACTGCACAAGAGGAACAAGGACTGACCTCAGGCTCAGGCCTGAACCTGGAGGTCCCAGGGCCAATGAGCCAGGCAAGGGGAAGAGGGGATGAGGGGGAAGGAGAGGGAAGGATGCTAGGTCTTAAAGCTGGAGTCTAAGCATCACAGGAGTGGTCCATTCAAAAACTCTCACTGTCCTCTGCTTTCCTAGTGGGGTCAAGAGGAGACCAAGTAGTTTGACCCAGCTCACAGTCTGGACTGCTTAGGGGTCCAAGATAGAGTCCTAACCACTATTTATTCTAGTGAGACCTAAAAGAGGAGAGGATTTAATAACATAAAAAGCCTACTGGGAGCTTGTGGGCGGGGGTGGGGTGGGGGGAGGGCACTGTGGTGAAGCTGATGCTTCTGCTTCTTCCAGAGACATTCTGAGAATGCCAATCGGTCCCCGTGCTTTTTCTCTATGCTCTATAATTCCCTCATCTGGAGACAGAACCTGACTATCTTCAGGGCTCTGAACTACCCTAAAAGTCCCAGCCAGTGATTTTTCAGGTCAACTACAGAGACCTTGCAACCAGGCACCTTGATTGTTCTGACCAGATATGTTCTACTCTTGAAATAAAGAAACTCCAGTCTTCCCCCAATTCCAAGGAGAAAAAATAATTAATGAAAAGAACTTCTGTTAATGGAAAGAACATTAAGATTTCTTTCCCATAAAAAAATTTTTTTTTTCTTAATCTCTTATGGTCTGGTAGCTCTTATCTATGTAAGAATAGGGTAGGTGATTTTGGGGCTTCCCTGGTGGCTCAGACGGTAAAGAACCTGCCTGCAATGCAGGAGACCTGGGTTGGGAAGATCCCCCGGAGGAGGGCGTGGCAATCCACTGCAGTATTCTTGCCTGGAGAACCCCATAGACAGAGGAGATTGGCGGGCTACAGTCCATGGGGTTGTAAAGAGTTGGACACGACTGAGCATAGCACAGATGATTTTATCTGTTTTTAGCATAAGCTGTTTGTTTGGAATTAAACAGGTCTTTCTTTCTATGTTAATTCAAAAAGGGTACCATGACTTTGCAGATGCCCTACATCTGGACAAGTTACAAGAATTTAAGTCTACCTTTTAGCTAAAAGTGAAAGGAATCATGACAGAGGTGTCCTAACAGCAGCCATAGTTATCAACCATCATCAAAGTCATCAAAGGATCAAAACCATGATTTTTAAAACATATCAAAACCAGCCCAGCTGATAACCTTGCTTCCCCACTTCACTGAGGAAAAAGGAATGATCAGAATACAGCTCCACAAACTCCCATAATCTTATCTACCCCTACCACATGGTTTGTTTTCCTGATCCCAGCATGCATCTAGCTGAGGTCCACTCCCCCTTGACATGGTGCTTATCTTTTTTTCTACTCAAGGACAGTGCTCCAGTAATTCTCTTCTCTTCTGAAAAAATTATTTATTTTTGGCTGTGTTGGGTCCTAGCTGCAGTCCACAGGATCTTCCATTGCAGCAGATAGGCTTCTCTCTAGTTGTGGCTCAGTAATTCCCACGTGCAGGCTTAGTTGTCCTGAGGGATGTAGGATCTTAGTCCCACAACCAGGGACCACAATGCAGGGACCCCTGCATTGGAAGGCAGATTCTCAACCATTGGGCCACCAGGAAGTCCTTGTCCTTCTCATCCCCATCATCAGTCTTTCACTCTCTGGTTGAGTGTTCTCATACTTGATCTAGAAGTCAACTTCTAAGATATCCCCACTTTCTGGTACTCACTCCCTTGTATAACCTCCTACACACTGTGCCAGGTTTGGGCTGGCAAAGCATGTGACCAAGAGCATCCAGAGGTGATGGTATGACAATTGCAAAATTAGGTTATAAAAGACTGTGACTACCATCTTGGGAGGTCCCTTGCATGCTGTCTTTCTCTTGGATCCGTTGCTCTGGGAGAAGCTGCTGCTGTGTCATGAAGCCACTCAGACAGCTTATGGAAAAACCCACATAATGAGAAAATGAGCTGTTTGGCCGAAAGCCAGTGAGGAACTGAGGACTGCCGAGAACCATAAGAGTGAGCCTGGCAGAGAATTCTCCAGCCCCAGTTGAGCCTTGAGATGACTTCAGCCCCAGCTAATAGCATGACAGCAACCCTGCAAGAGATCCTGAGTCAAAACCACTCAGTTTAGCCACTCCCAGAATCCTGACCCTCAGAAACTTTGTGAGATAATAAACACTGTTTTAAGCTACTAAGTTTTGAAGTGAGCCACAATAGATAATTAACATACTTGACCCATCACATTACTTGACACAGTTGATCACTCCTTCCTCCTTGATACACTTTGTTTATTTGACTCCCATCACAGCACACTGTCTTGGTTTTGCTTCTGCCAACTTCCTTTCAACTTCCTCTGTTGGTTCTTCTACTTCCACTCAACTTTTTCAAGCTGGAGGCCCTGTAACTTGGCCCTTGATCCTCTTGTATGTCTAAACTCACTCCCTTGGTGAGCTCATCCAGCCTCATGGCTTTAATTAATTGCACCTCTGTGTTGTCAACTCCCAAATTTATCTCTCAGCCCTGATCAGTCTCCCAAACTTCTAATGAATGTAGCCAACTGTTAATGTGACTTTTCCATTTGGATATTTTCAATATACAGCTCAAATTCAACATGATCAAAGGTGAACTCTAATTTTTCCCATCCGAACCTGTTCCACATTCTTCTGAACTGATGGCAGTTCCATCTTCCCAGTCACTCAGACTATCCTTAACTCCTGTCTTTTTCTTATTCTTCGCATACGGTCTTCAGTGACACTTAATGACTCTATCTTTCTGGAATATAAGAAAATCCAGTTCCTTCTCACTGACCACTGGTACCATCTTAATTCATGCCACCAGCATCTCTCACCTGGACACCACAGTAACCTTCCAACTGGTCTCTTCATTTCCATCCTTGCCTCTCTACAGTCTACTGTAGAGTCTACAAGTCTCTGCTCTGGACACAGTAGCCAGTGTGCAGTGTAATTCTCTTAAACAGGCAGATCACACCACTTCTCTCTGCTCATCATCCTGCAGTACATCCTCACTTCACTTAGAGTAAAAGCCAAAGTCTCCCCAGCGGCAGCCCTGCACGATCTGGTTTCCCTGTTACTCCCTGACTTCATCTCCTTCCCTTCTCTCTTTACTCTGTTCTAGCCGCACTGGCCTTCTTGCTATTCTTGGAATGCTCTAGGCACAACCTCAAGCATTTGAAGAAATGTATTGTTTCTTCTGCATGGCATGCTCTTCCCCTAAATACCATCATGACTAAGTCCCTCACCTTCTTCAAGTCTCTGCTCAAATACCACCTTGTCAACAAGGTCTGTTTTGGCCATCTCGTTTAATACACACACTGCCCCACACCCCAGCACTCCCAAGGCTCCTGATCCTACTTTCGTTCTTTTTTCTCCGCAGCACTTAACATCTTTTTACACACTAGAAATTCAATTCACTTCTGCTAGTTTACTGTCTGTCTTCCCTTGCTAAAATTTAAATGACAAAAGGGACAGTATCTTTGCTATTTTATTCACTGATACACCCTAAGCCCTAAGCCCCAGGTAGCACCTGACACAGAGTGAATAATAAAAGAAAATTGTTGAATGAATGAATAACTACTATCTATAATTATGATAAACACCTCACACGATTTTTTTAATCCACATTTTACAGATGATGAAAACAAGAAAAAGGGAATTAACACTTGGCAGCCTTACTATGTGCCAGACTCTCTGTCTACATTATCTTAGATATTCCTCCCGTGTTCCCAGACTCAAAGAAGTTAAGTAGCATTCTAAAGTCACGTAAGAGGTGAGAAGCAAAGCCTGATATAAATCCAGGCCTGGGGGGCCTAGAGGATGTCCCACTCTTCCACTAAACACCCAGCACACCCTGCACTGGTCAGGGATCTGCGGTCAGCTGAGACAACTGTCTGTGGCCCAGAGAACCCACCGCATCACACTGTCATGGCATTCCTTAGGGTCCTGTCTGGGTACCAGCGGCCAATATCCACCTTTCCTCCTGTCCCCAGGCACAGGCATCCATCCTACTGGCCACACAAGGTGATGGACAGTCACACAAACAGCAGCAGCCCCTTCAACCGCAAGCCCAGTAAGAGGTTCTTGGTATTCACTTCTTGAATGTTGCAACCATTTTTGCAAATATTTAAAGGATCAGGGCTTTCAAAGCCTTTGAGGCTGAATGATTACACATTGGTCCACAACTTCTCACTGCCTTCATCAGGAAAGAACACCAGCTCTTCCATCAGTCTCATCCTCAAAGCCTTGGAGACGCCGACAATTGATGGTAATAATAACTAACAGTATATTGGGTTCTGCAACACACTAGGCACTCTGGAATGCATTACATAAATTACACCTCATTTAATCCTCACAGCACTAGAAGGAATGTGCTATTATTAACCCCATTTATAAGTGAGAAAAACTGAGGCACAGAGGTTCAGCAGCGTTCCTACAGTACCATAAGTGGTCAGTAATCAAGCCATGATTGAAGCCCAGACAGCCTACCCCCACAGCCTGTGTTTAACTGATGCACCATACTTCAGCATGAAAGTGTGTGGAACATGTAAACAACACCAAGGGCTGCTTAAAGCTCCAGCACTCCACACAGCAAATCCATTCACAGCCACAGACAACATCAAGACGGGTAAACAAACTGGCATTCTATCTTCCAACATAGCTACCCACAGTTAACTTCCTTATCACTTCACAGACCCCATTCTTACCTTCCTAGAGAACCTGCCCCGCATTTTCCACTAGATCAGTTATCCATTATTCATTGCTAAATGTAACATTTCAAAATTGCCAGCATCACACAATATCTTCACGCTAAGCTTTCTCAGCCTGCTTCCCATCTCAGCCTCTCTCGCCGCTGCCTTTTCTTTTTCCAGCTACTCGTTAATTAAGGGCAGCCACCCTTCTCCCCAACAGCCACAATTACAGATTTGCTGCCAATGACCATATTGCTCTTCCTTGTTCCTAAAGCACTCTCTCTGGGGGGGCCTCATTAATCATTGATCACATACATTTCTACCTGCCTCACTTTTTTCCCCTTCTTCTTCTTTTTAAACACTGATTGCTTGATCTTTAGGATTGCATAAATTTCTACTCACCAGATGTTGGTTAGATATCTACACTGTGCCTGCGAACAGTGGTGACATCTCTGAAATAGCTCTCCTGGGAAGAGCTGATTCAACCAAAGAGTGAAAGCAACTTCAAACCTTTGAAGAATTCTGAAAAGGACAGACAGATCCCTGTGGGCTGGAGGAAACCAGGAAGGCTTCATGGAGGAGGTGAGGTTTGTGCTGTTCTTGAAGAATGGCCAGGATTTGGCCAAAGGGACTCTTATATGCAAAGGTGAGGAGGTTGAAGTCAGTGTGGCCTAGTCAGGTATCGGGAGAAAGATTTCAGTTGGAGAAACATGGGCAATAAGATTGGATGAAACCCTGAAAGGCTTTAATGCCACATGAAAACTCTCTGAGATTATATTCTGGAAGCACCAGACTGCCTGTGTTTTATACTTTCTCTGCTGATTTGCCACATAATTCTCTTTAGAATAATATTCTCTGCTTATTGTCCCAGGGTCAACAAGAGGCCAATAAGAGGCTCTTCATCATTTACTCAGCCCCTGGCCCAGGAGATATCTGTCCCTCCACTAGACACACACACACACACATGTACACACAAAAAAATATGAATAACTGAGTAGATTCCTGGACTATGGTACTTTCTGACAAATTCAGCAATTTCCTGTTACACCCAGGAGGCAGACCCAGTCTGCACAAATAGTTCAGCCAGTGCCTGATAGTCCACAAGCCAGCAGTTTATTGCACCCTCTCCTCCAGGATACAGCCCACAGCCCAGGCCACCTGCCTTGGCCCCCAGTCCCAATCCGCGGCCTGACTTCTGTGGGGCATTTCAGAATACTAGGGATAGCTTGGTTCACCTGGGACTCGGCTTCTGAGAGGAAGAGTCTCCAGGGTCGCCTCAGTCTCCATCTCCACGGTGATTCCTAAGCTTAGCCAACTCTCACCCTGCGATCAACCCTTGTCCCACCCCATGTGCATCCCAGACCTGGGTCAAGTGGGAATAAATCTGCCCCACCTTGCCATCCCAACCTTGCCTCCCTCCACTTCTCTCTACAAAAGGACAAACTGCCCGTGGAAGTGGGTCAATGCCAGCTCCCAGCTACAAACTTCCAAGCTCTTCATCCCCATGCCTTGCCTCTGGACTCCAGCCTGGCCCCAAGTAGAAGGAGCCAGTGGAGGAGGGGGTCAGATGGGGAGGTGGCTGCAAAAAAGAGACTAGAATGAGAAGCCTGTAGAAACTGTCACTCCTGACAACATTTCTTGATTTTTTTCATTGTAGTAAAATACATATAATATAAAAGTCACTATTTTAAAGTTTATAATTCAGTTGCATTCAGTACATTTACAATGTCATGCAACCATCACCACTATCTAGTTTCAGAACTTTTTCATCATGCCAAAGGAAATTCACATAGTGGGTTAGCCAAAAAGTTTGTATTTGGATTTTTCCATAAGATATTATAGACATACTCGAACAAACTTTTTGGCCATCCCAATAAATACAATCATATTATATGTCTCCTTCTGTCATTGGCTTTCCTGATGAGGTTGTGAATCCATCCTAATGTGTGCTGAGCACCCTGAGGGTCTAGGCACTGAGACGAGGATGGACTTTGTCTAGTGGACCCAAAACACCAATCTTGTAGCGCCTTTGGAAACACGGTCCATCTGCCTCTCCACGTAGAAGGTGAGCACCCTCACACTTTGGACAGCTGGGCCCACCTACTTAGTCAAGGCCTCGTGAGGGCCCAAGAGATCTTGGGGCCATAGCTTCCCCAAGCAACCCAAGCGAAGGGCTTAAACTTAAAGGAAATGACAGGAAGACAAAGGAAATGTATGGGGCAGTCAAGGAAGGCTTCATGGAAGAGGCAGCACTGACTCTGGCCCTGAAAATGTGGTCAGGACTCACTGAAATGGCATTTAATTGCCATGTATATTCAGACACTCCCAAATGTCTGTCTCCACCTTTGACTTCACCCCTGAACTCCTGGCTCCTGCATCCGGCTGCCCACATGGCATCTCCACTTGGGGGTCTGATGGGCTTCTCCAGATGAAAATTCTTCATTTCCCTGCTCTCTGCCCCCTGCTCAGTTTTTCTGTCAGTGTCTCCCATCTCAGCAAACAGCACCACCACATCACCCAGCTGCTCAAGTCACAAGCATTGAGAGTGACTTCCCTGGTGGCCTAGTGGTTAATTCTCCATGAGTCCAGTGCAGGGGGTGTGGGTTTGATCTCTGGTCAGGAAACTAAGATCTCACAAGCCATGGGGCATGGCCAGAAAAAAATAAAACATTGGCAACCACTCTTGACTTCTCCACTTCCCTAACACCCCACATTCACTCCATCAGCAAATTACATTGACTCCACATGCACAATATGTGAAATAAAGTTTACCATTTCTCACCAACAGCACTGCTGCTCAGATGTCCCAAGCCACGATCGTCTCTCACCTGTACCACGGCAACTGTCTCCCAACCCGTCCCTCAGTTTCACCTGCCCCATTAGAGCCCCCTTCTCAGAAGCAGTCGATGTCATTCTAATACAATATAAGTCACGTTGCATCAGCCCCCAGCTCAAAATCCTCCAGTGATTCCTCATCACATTTAGAATAAAATCTATCACTCTGTCTTCTGCTTACAAGCCCACCAGTGATTGCTCCTGACTTCTCCCTCCATTCCTGCCCCTCTGCCTTCACTCACTGCACTCCAGCTTTCCTGTCCTCCTTGTCCCTCCTGGAACATCTCCTGCCTCAGGACCCTTGCACTTGCTATTCCCTCTGCCTAAAACACTCTTCCCTATGATGTTCACATGGCTTGCTCCTCATTTCAGATCTTTCTCACATGTCATTTCCCACAGCACTAAGACCTCCCAGGACTTCTCAAGCTAAACAGAAACCCTCTCGAAGCACACTATAGCTCCTTATGAGTTTTGATTTTTCATAGAATTATTCATTAACTTGTCAAAAAATGTATATATATATAGTCAAAATATATATACACACACAAATATGTTTTCATAAAGTTAAGCATGACGGCAAAAAACAAATACGCATACTTAATGTGTGTGTGTGTGTGTGTGTGTGTGTATCCATGCATCTTTCCTGCTAGACAGCCTGTTTACCTTATTTACCACTATATCTTCAATGCATAGAATAGTATATGGCATATAACAGAAACTTTTTAAATATCTTTTTGGAAAGAAGGAACAAATGGGTGAAAATCAGGTGTGTCAGGGCCACAAAGAGACTGTTTGTTTTAAGAGCAGAAATCAAAGAGTGATAGGAAATAGTCCTCTTCTTCAGCCTCCTTACATGGTGTAGAAGGGCCTTCAATCACTTGGCCCCCCACACCATCATTCCAACCTCTCACCTCTCACCACATCCAGGGTCTCTTGCTGATCCTCACCATCACCATAAACTCTGCCCACAGGGCCACTGCTTCCTGTTCTCAAGCAGCCTTGCTCTTGTGCCCCTTCGGATCGCGTGCTGTCCTTCCACTTTCATTTCCCTTCACCTTCCAAGCAGGGCCTTGGATGTGAGCAACCTTTGTGACACCCCAGGAAGGGCTCCCTGCTTTGCACTCAGAGTTCAGTTAGCACAGATCACACTGCAATCGTCTGCCTACAGGTTTATCTCCCTTATTAGACAGTGAGCCCAAGGGGAGGGACCCTGGTTTCACGTTTATGTTAACATCCTGTTTTACATTTAAATGTCTCTTCCCTTACACTAGCAGAACTTGGTTCTTATGAGGCACTCCAATCCTTGATGAATAAATGATTCAATTATTCAACTAATATTGCATTATTCAATGATTCAATCATTTATTCATCAATGATTCAATCATTTATTCATCAACCCTTGATGAATAAATGAATTCCTCTTAAGTTCACTTTGCTAATAGCATCCCTCTGTCTAAACCAACTGCAACTAGGATAGCTACAAAAATTTCACTGGCATTAAAATGAAGGAACTCTTTGGATACTTTCTATGCATCCTTCAAAGTGCAGTTCTGAACATGGCATGATCCTGCTCAAAAACTTCCCATGGCTTCTTATTACCTAACTGAGTAAACTTATTAGCATAGCCTCAACCTGCCTCTCTTCACATAACTCCTATTTATTACATATCACATTCTGGTCTTTTTTTCATTATTACTACTGTTTGAGAATGTTCTTTCTTCTCTCCCATCACCGCTTATGGAGATCCTACTCAATTTCAACACTATTGATTTACTCATGCCACTGATAGTCCGAGTGGGTGCTATGTCTGGCATCATTCTAAGTACTGGGGATGGTCACAATAGTTTGGTCTGCTGAATGGGGCACACAAAACCCCTGCCTCTCTAGAGCTTTCCTTTCAAGAGAACAAGGTAAACAAGATGTTTTCATGTAGTTTATAGTCTAGTAGGGAATATAAATAAGTGTGTGTGCATGTGTGTGTGTGCGCGTGCGTGAACACACACACCAAGTAATGACTATCTCTATACAATAATAATAATAAAATTGTGTAGTGAAATAAATCTAGAAGGGTGAGGGGTACTGCTTAGCTTGGGTGGTCATAGAAGACCTCTCTGTAGAGTCAACATTTGAGCAGAGACCTGAATGAAGCGAGGGGAGACAGTATTGAACAACAAACAAATAAAACACTTTTGCTGAAAACAAATGCCATAAAGACATATCAGGGTGATATTACAGAGTAACCATAAGTAAGGTAAGCGGAGTCAGTTTATACAGAGTGGGTGATCAGGAAGGCCCCTCTGGGAAGGTGCCATTTGACTTAAGACTGAGGATATAAAGAAGGAGCCAGCCAGGAGGGTTGTCAAGGGATGCATATTCCAGAAAGAGAGGGCACTGTCCAAAGAGGTGGGGAAGGATGCGCCCGGGGAGCTGCAGGACTGGAAAGAAGACTGGAGAAGCAGGCCTGCTAGGAGGAAGGGCGGGCTGGTACAAGGCAAGGGTGGACAGGTAGCCAGGGATGGCACAGACAATGGCAGAGAGTTGGGGGCATCAGACTTGGTCTGTTCATTGTCAATTTGCTTCCACCCTTCAGCATTTCCCAGGCTCCCCTGACAATGGGCTTTTGGCAGAGTTCAGCCATTGGGAGACCCTAGCAAGAGATCTGAAGATAGGGAGAAGCCAGAGTATTTCTCTCTCTCCTTCTTGGCACTAGCTGACATTTATGGGAACGTCTCTTTTGTCATTGTAGCTTCCCATCAGACGGCCCCTTCCTCCAAGGTCCCAGCTCCCATCACAGAGGTGGGGGTGGTTGGTGGCCATCATGGTTGAGTAGCTTCTGGCTTCTTGGCTTGGGTCTCTCCAGCCTAGAGGTGGTATTGGCTTCAAGCTCTGGGTTGCCTCCCATCCTCTATTTGTTTCTATGTAACGAAATCCTTGTATTTCAATTCCCTTTGAAATACCTAAAGTTGTTTCACTGACTAATACAAGATGTTACAAAGGCTTTTGAGAATAAGAGTGGCAAGATCTTGAATTATGCTTGGGAAAAATTACTCTGGCTGCTGCAAAAACTACTGATAGGAGGGGAAGTCGGGTAGAATTTTAAGCCAGCTAGGAAGCTCTTTCAACAGCCCCAGCAGCAGTGGGTTGTGCCCAGAGCTTGGGTGGTGAGAACAAACAAAGAGAGCAATGGACAGACTCAAGTTCTATGCTAGAGATAGACGCTAAGCAAACTGGAGATAGACTGGATGTGGAGGATGAGGAAAAGAGAAGAATCGGTGATGAATCTTCTAGATGTTTGGTTTGAGCAACTGGGTGGAAAGCACAGAGACGGGACGATAAGGCAGGGGCAATATGGGGGTCAAATAACGTGTCAAATTGTCTCCAGCAGCCCTTCCAGTGGGGAGTAGTTTTTCCTTCCTTTGTAATCACATGATGGTGGGAAACATTATAACTATACAGCTTTATGTCCATCTGACTTACTCCTGCTAGACTGGCATTTGCTGTTGTTCATTGTATCTTTCACCGAAATCCTCGGCACCTTGGACTTCAGACATGCAGCCACAGGGCAAAGCACGGAGCTGACAACCTAACAGAAGAGACTTGCCTCTCTAGCAGGCCCTAGGTTCTGTCTCTTACTATCCAAAGGGGTATGAATTTCAGCAAGCACTGTGAGCCCGTGCTAACAGTCCTGGAAGCCCTTCCCTGACTCATAGATGAAGCCCACTCCCCTACTCATGGGCAGCTGCACATGACCAGATTCTGTCTCTGTCCAGCCTGGTTCCATCCCTTCCAGCAGAAAGGACATACAGAGGCTCAGTCAGTGTCTATCGAACTGAACCAAACTGACATCACCAAACAGCATGAGGAGCATGTCTCCTTTTATAAGTTCTCTCAACTTCCTCCACTTTCCTAACTTCTCGTTAAAAATAGATACATAAAATGATGTCTTGTCATCTGGCTAACACAGAATGCAGCTGAAGCCACTCCCTACGGTCAGGTCAGCAAGGGTGGGAGCCCAGGTTCCAACCACAGACCCTGTTCCCTTGAGAAGATGACTTAATCCCCTTCTCTGCCCCAGGCCCCTTGCTCATCTGAACAGTGGGCGTAAGAGCCCAGCTGTCTCAGGGAGCTCTCATGAAGAGCAGCCATCCTTTATGTGGAGGGGAGTCACGTTTTCAAGAAAGAAACTCCTCCCAGGGAAGGAAATGGAAAACAACACACCTCTGCCTCTCCCCAGCCACCCATCCCAATACAGAGAGTCCGCCTCACTCCAGATCATCTTTCTGTGGCTGCAGCCACTTCAGTCTCCTCCAGCAGGTCTTTCCACTGCCTCTTCAATTATGTTTTGAATTAAGCTCAGTGTACTCACTGTAAGCGCTCCTCAGGTCCTACCTGCATCCCTCATCTCATTTCATTCTCTCCCTCTGCTCTGAACCAGCATCAACAACATCCCCATAGCCCTCAGAGTGAATAGTCACCAAGTGCCCACTCTGGGCCAGACGGTGTTGATGCAAATGACAGACATGTGCTCCCCAAGCTGAGTCCATCCAAGGACACAGGACAAAAAGTAAGACTCACTCACCCTGTGGTCAGGACCAACACTTTGGACCAACACCTTCCAGCAATACACACTTGCCCAAATGTCATACAATTTCTGCCCAGGCACTCACCCTCCACATCTCTGCATAAAGCTTAATATCCTTTTTTTGACTTCCTCCTCATGCTTATGATACAATCAATCCTTATTCACAGACTCCACACACACAGATTCACCTACTGACTAAAATTTATCTGTAATCCCCAAATCAATACTCGAGGCACTCTGGCAACCATCCAGACATGTAAGGGTGGCAAAAATAACTGAGTCACCCCATGCACACTTTCCAGCCAAAGTCAAACAAGGTGATGCTCTGCCTTCTCATTTCAGCTCATTCTGTGAACAAGTCCTTTTCACTGTCTCCATAGAACCATGATTTTCGCATTTTCGTGCTTCCTATCAGTGACTTCACTGTTTAAATGGCCCCCCAAGCCTAATGCTGAAGTGTTATCTGGTGTCCCTAAGCACAAGAAGGCTGTCATATGAAATATGTTTGGCAGATAAACTTTGTTCAAGCATCAGTTTTTAGCACTGTTGGGTGTGATTTCAGTGCTGATGAATCAAAAACATATATTAAATAAGGTGTCTTTAAAAAGAAATGCACAGAAAACAAGGTTATGCACTGACTGGTTGATGAAAACATCGTGACCAGAAGCTCGGGGCAACCCTAACCTTGTATTTCCCTTAGGAACGAGGCTCCAGTGTCCACTGATTCCGTGACTCTATATAACACAGCTAATGTAAATAACAGGGACGGACTGCATTGGAGCTCTATAGTCTCCCAGGCTGTGTTAATGAAGGAGAGCATCTAGAATAAAAGAGGAGGTGGTTCTACCCCACGTGCTGCGCTGAGGTCAGCAGTGGACTGTGAAGTTTTAGCTCTGGGGGACACTAAGAACTGTCAATCAAGATCACCAGGGGCTTGATACCCAGTCCTCCAAAGAACAGGGAGCCCACTGGAGAAGAAAGACTCAGACTATCAATCAGGCTGGGTTTACAGAGTCCCTTGGGGAAGGTGAGGATCCAGGCGTGAAAGCTGCAAAGGGGCAGAGTTTAGCTCAGGGAACTCTGTTCCCAGCGTCAGAAGGACCTACAGATGGGACGGCAGCCTTATGTGGTAATGAGGTCCCTGTCATGGCAGGAGCAACCACCAGAGGGGACACAGAAAATGCAAGCACTGGTGAAATGATATTTGAGAGTCTGTTACTCTATGAAAATAAATTCCCCAAGTGGGAATCAAGACTCTGCAGGGCGAAATATCTGTTCCCTCACTAAAATTACCACGTCTCCAGTCTCTGTGCACTCTGGAAAGGGGGTGACGCCATCTGCACCCCCAGAGAGAGGAGATGAGCCCTGGCCACCACGCCCTGAGGGCCTCCTGCTGCCGCAGAGACCCGTGCTCAGGAACGGCTCTCCCTCGGGGCAGGAGCACTGCCATCTCTGGCTCTGAGAGTAGAGGGAGGCTAGAAAAGTGGCAGCTCATTGATTATCCCCAGACTGATTGAGAGCAATTACCATAAGAACATTTCCTTTTATGCCTCAAGCTGAGCCGAAAACATAAGCGTGGAAAATAAGACTTTTTCCCAATCATTTTAAAACTGTAAATCTCAGTGGGAAAGTGATTTGACTGTCAAGAGTGAATGCAGAAATGGAAAGCAAGCTCCCTGTCACCATAAGGCTTTCAGAAGAGCAGCCTGACAGGTCCTCAGGGTAGAGACAAGATCCCAGGAGGTGACACCTCGCCTTTCCCTGAGGAAGCAGAGAGCCCCTGCACCCCACTGCACTCACAGTCCTACAAGTGAGAGAGTCTGGGGGTTCCCCAGAAAGGGTCCCAAAGGCTGCACAGTTCATAGGTAGATGCCTCTGTGCACACTCTGGGGGAAAGGACATAAGCTGGTATCTGCATCCTTAGAGCTTTCTATCCATCAGCTCATGAAGAAAAACAAGAGCCCGTCGAAACAAAATCTATTCAATGAATACAGGCGATGTGGCCTGCCGCAGGGTGAAAATCAAATGCAAGAGCAGCCCCCACCCAGACTCATTGAAGTAAAGACTCATTGAAGAGGAAGGGGGACACAAGTAGAAACTGGTAGAAAATGGTTACCCGGTTCACCAGCAGATTAGACTGGTACAACAGACCCCAGTGGCTGGGGAGCCTTGAGAGAAACAGAAGGGCCCACCCAGGGGTTTTAGGCAAAAGAGAATCCACTAGATGTCTGGATATAATGAACTGACAATCCAGGTGTGTACTGTCAATATGGTGGCTTCAAGCCACACATGGCTACTTAAATGTAAATCAAATAAAAATTAAAACCCAGTTTTGAGGTCACACTAGTCACATTTCAAGTATGCAATTGTTAGTACGGTGTGAGCAATGCTACTGGACATCCAGAGCAGGATGTCCATCATCAAAGAAAGTTCGATTGGACAGCTCTGATTCAAATTGTCCTTACGCACTTCAGCATCCTCAGATGCCCTAGAAGTTCAAACTCACTACCGTGGCTTAGATGGCCCTTAAGGATCAGCCTCCACCTGGCTCTCAGGACTCTCAGGACATTTTTGCCACTCTGGACCTACATGCCACATGCACCAGCCACACTGAGCAAGTTTCTTTCCGTCCTTTTTGCAAGTTGCTCCCTCCAGCAGCTAGCTGAACCACTTCCCTGACCCCTTTTGCCAACCTGATTTGTTCTCAACCTTCTCAGTCTCTCCTGAATGCTTAGATAAGACAAAGTCCCCTGCTTTGCCCATCACAGCCTACTATAAGTTGTTCACCAATGTATCCCAGTGCCTAGAATACTGCCTGGCTCACAGTAAACTCTTCCATGATTATTTGTTGAATGGATGAATGACTCTCTTTGTTAGGCTTCCTTGTTTCATTGTTTGTCAACCACCATAGCTTGCAATTACAAGAAACCTTGTTTATTTCATTTATCACCTTCTCTCCAGTCTCTTCATTATCGTAGACGATCAAAATTATTAAAGAATTTTCAATAAGAAAGGAAGAGATGGAGGGAGGGAAGGAATAAGAGAAGAGAGGAACAGAGACAAGGAGGAAGAAAGATTCAAGTAAGAGAAACAAAAGGAAGAGGTAGTTGAATAAATGATGGATGTAGTTTCTGCCTTAGAAGACAGCGGAAATGATGGTGTTATTGAGTAACAGAATAGCTGGGAGCTAACAGCACCAAGTATCCAAACTTTGACTATACAGCGCTGCAACAATTATATTCCCATCACCAACTAAAGGACAAGCGTATAAAGTCTCCCTGAATAGCCCCATCCTTGCCACCCCCACTTCCCAGTCCAGTGGAATAAGAAACAGAGCGCAAATTAAGCTTCATATTACAATTAACGGCCTAACACAGCCATCACCCATCTTGCCAAAATGTGATATTTCATCTAAGACATTCATAATCATAGCCCAGTGGGGGAGACTGTGAATCAATTCACTGCCTATTTTTCAACAGCTTTATATGAAATGATTTTTATTCTTTATACTTGCTAGTTATCCCCCAGGAACTCAAGGCAATTTACAAACTTTTAATTCTCCTGACACCCAGGGAGTGTAGGAGGTGAGAGTCTGGAATGTATAGGTGGGGAGGAAGAACCACGTGACAGGATTAAGTGCCCAGACAAAAGAGACTCATCCGGTCCCCAGAGACCATCCTTTTGAAGCTGAGCAGAGCTTAATTACAGCGATATTCCCAAAAGCCACTTCAGTAAAGAAGTTTGGGCAGAAGCTGGGCTGGAGAGGCTGAAGATGAGTGAGGTGTGAGGCACAGGTGATCTCAGGTATGGACATAATTATACAGAGGGGAAAAAAAGCAGTGAAGCAAGTAAAAGTGCTAAGGCTGAAGACAGGGACATAGAATAGAAGGTGGAAAGGCCTGGGGTGGGCAGGGTGGAGGCTGGAACTAGCTCTGGGAGAGAGAACGCTTTCAAAGAAGGAGGAGAAACAGAGAGGACAGAGACAGCAGATATTTATCATTTTTTTTTCTTTTGTGTGTGTGTTTATTTTTAATTGTGGCTTTAAAAAAAGCACTGGTATCAAGTACATTTAGTGCTTTGCAACCACCACAATATCTATTTCCAGACTTTTCTAACATCTCAAACTGAAACTCCAGACATAAATGGTAATTCCCTTGCCCAACCCTGGGCACCTCTAGTTTACTTTCTGTCATATGGATTTGACAACTAGGGTACCTCCTAACTGAAATCACACAGGATTTGACCGTCTGCAGCCTAACTCTTATTTCATGCAGCCTAACTCTTTAGAGTCTATCCACATGATAGAGTGAGTCAGAATTTCCTTCTCTTTTAAGGCTGAATAATACTATGCTGTTGTTTGTATGGACCAAATTTTGTTGATCCATCCATGTGAGAGCAAATATTGAAAAGTGTTTTAGGGGAAAAAAGAGGCGAACCCAGAAATCGCAATTTTATGAGTGAGGAAGCCAATAACCAGAGAAGCAGTACGACTTGCCTGAGCCCACGTGGTGGGCTAGGGCAGAGCAGTCTGGCTACCCTGCGCAGCGAGAGAAGGTAGTGTTTGCCTCCTGGGCTCCATTCATCCCCCAACAAAATAGGACGGGGCGAGACTAGGAGCTCAAGGGAGGTGAAAGGAGATTGGACTGTTCATTTAAGAATGACACTAGAGGGCTTCCCTGGTAAAGGATCTGTCTGCCAATGGAAAAGACAAGGGTTCAAGCCCTGATCCAGGTAGATCCCACCGGCCGGCCACGGAGCAGCCAGGCCCAGGGACCACAGCTACAGAGTCTCTGCTCTGCAACAAGCGAAACCATCACAATGAGAAGACCGCACACCGCAACTCGAGAAAAACCCGCTTGGCAGCAAAGACTCAGCACAGCCATAAATATATAAAGAAATAATTTTTTTAAGAAAAGAATGACACAGATAACTGGGTTTGATATTAGATATTGAGTTTGCACAACCACATTGTTGCCCAGCTGAAGTTGGATACTATATGAATTTTTAGTGTAGCTGAATGAGCAGGTATCCCTCACTTTATGGACGAGACATTCTATCTCAGTGTCTTAAAACAGTAACTATTTCTCATACACTTTACCAGGCAATGCAGAGAGGCTGGAATTCTGCTCCACCCAGTCATTCTGGGGCCAGACTCCTTCCATCTATCTAATGCTGTGCTATCCAGCATGGTAGCCACAGCCCTCTGTGGCTATTTAAATTAATTAAAAGCAAATAAAATTTTAAAATTCAGTTCCTCAGTCACACAAGCTACGTTTCAAATGCTCAGTGAGCACATGGCTGCCATTTTGGATAGCAGAGAGTTAGGACATTTCTTCATCATAGAAGCTTCCACTGGATAGAGCTGCTCTCTCCACTGGAGCTCCGGCACGCAGCCAGCAGGCAAAGACAAGAAAAAGCTCGGCTGACGACGCAGGGGTCTTATCGGCCAGGCCTGAAGGTGCCACACAGCCCTTCTGCTCACATTGCACTGGCCAGAGCTCAGTCTCAGGGCCACACATAACTGCACTCAAGCTGTGTGCCCAGGAGGAAGAGGAAATGGGTTTAGTGATCATTTGCCAGCTCCTGCCTCAGATACATTCTAAAAACTTCCTAAAATGAAAATTCACTTCCCAACTACAGTTCTGTAATAAAATCAGACTGATGATCCTAAAACGAGAATATCTCCCTCTAGGCTATTTTAAATTTTAAACCAGTTAGAGTTAAGATGGTGGTCAGACTCATGCTCCGAGCTATGGTTCTCTAAAGGCATTTCAATACACACTTTCCTAATTCTAAGCACTTTCAATTGGTCCATTTATAGCCTCTATTTCCTTTGTGCCCCCTACCCCCAACCCATCACTTATGGAGATGTCTGAGTCAACATTCACAGGGGAGGCAACGAAAGCAAAAATAAATAAGCAATGCTACGTCAAACTAAAAGACTTCTGCACAGCAAAAGAAACCACCAACTGGATGAAAAGGTAACCTACTGAATGGGAGAAAGTATCTGCAAATCATATATCTGATAAGGGATTAATATAAAAAATATATAAGAACTCCTACAACTCCACAGGGAAAAAAATAAGTCCAATATAAAAATGGGCAGAGGATCTGAATAGACGTTTTTTCAGAGGAAACATACAAATGGTCAATAGGTTCGGGGAAAGGTGCTCAATCACTGATCACCAGGGAAATGCAAATCAGCACCACAATAAGGCATAACTCACATCTGTTAGAAGATGGCTATAATCAAAACATAAATAACAAGTGTGGGTAAGGATGAATAGAAAAGGAAACTCTTGCACCCTGTTGCTGGCAGTATAAATTGATGCCGCCACTAAGGAAAGCAGTTCACAGTTTCCTCAAAAAACTGAAAATAGAGCTACCACATGATCTAGCAATTCCATTTCTGGGTGTTTATTCCAAGGAACTGAAACCATGATTTCCAAAATATATGTACAATCTCATGTTCATTGCAGTGTTATTTACATTGACCAAGACATGGAAACAATTACAGATGAACTGATAAATAAGATGTGGTTTATACAATGGAATATTATTCAGCCAGAAAAAAGAAGGATATACTGCCATATACAACAACATGGATAAAAATTGACAGTATTATGCTAAATGAAAACAGCAATTCTGCTATTACCCAGAGAAAATCATAATTCAAAAAGATTCAGCAACCCAGTGTTCACAGCCGCACTATTTACAATATTCTGAACATGGAAGCAACCTAAATGTCCACCAACAGATGAATGGATAAAGAAGATGTGGTCCATATATATACATAAAGGCATATTACTCAGCCATAAAAAGAAATTAAATGAGGTCATTTGTAGAGACATGGATGAACCTAGACAGTGTGATGCAGAGTGAAGTTAGAAAAACAAACACCATTTATTAACGTGTATATATGGAATCTAGAAAAATGGCATAGATGAGCTTATTTACAAAGCAGAAATATAGACACAGAGGTAGAGAACAAACATATGGATACCAAGGGGGAAAGGAGTGGATGGGAGGTATTGGGAGATTGGGACTGACATATCCTCACTATTGATACTCTATATAAAATAGATAACTAAGGAGAACATACTGCAGAGCAGAAGGAACTCTACCTAACGCACTGTGGTGAGCTACATGGAGGTAAGGCCTCAAGGGAGAGGATATACATATATGTGTGGCTGGTTCATTTTGCTGTCCAGTGGAAGCTAATATAACATTGCAAAGCACCTACACTCCAATAAAAATTAAGGGAGAAAAAAGATAAATACTGTATGAACTCACCTGCATGTGAAATCTCAAAAAAAGAAAAAATGAACTCATAGATACAGAGAATGGATTGGTGGTTGCTGGAGGTGGCAGAGGGATGGGAGGTGTGCAAAATGAGTGAAGACGACCAGAAGATATAAACTTCCAGTTATGAGAGAAATAAGTTCTGGGGGTGTCCTTGAAGGAAACTCACTGCAGCCTTCCAGCCCAACCAAGTCATACTGCCTTCCTCCTTCCTGACCAACCCAAGCCACGCTAGGTGCTCAATATCACTGATTATCAGGAGAATGCAAATCAGCAGACCTAGAGAATGTCATACAGAGTGAAGTCAGAAAAACAAGCATCATTTATTAACATGTATATACAGAATCTAGAAAAATGGTGTATAGATGATCTTACTTGCAAAGTAGAAACAGAGGTGGCTGCAAAGATGAGAGGCAATGCTGGATTTAAAGCAGGAGTCCCCAGCCTCCGGGATCCAATGCCTAAGGATCTTAGGTGGAGCTTAATGAGGTCCTCCCTGGAGGGAAAACTGGAGACTAGGTAGCTTTGCCTGGTCCCAGTGTTGGTGATGGAGATGTGTAGGCAGGTGTGGGCCAGTTCACGTGTGTGGAGGAGGAGAATCGACCTCACTTCAGATGCAGAATCTTACACATTCAAAGCAGAAAAGTGCTGGACCGACACCCCATCATGTGCGGTGGACTAGAGAAGGCAGTCATTTCTTTCTGACTGACTAGTCTACAAAAACAGCTCCTAGAACCCATCAAGGCCTTGCCCATCTCCAGGCCTCTGCAGCTGCGGCCCCTCAGCCTGGAAACGCTCTTCCTTGTGATTTCCGCATGGCTGGCTCAGCTCAAGTGTCACCATTTCAGACCTCTAAATGCCCTATCCCAACAGCCCCGGTCGCCAACTACTGCTAAAAAGTTTGCTGGGAGTGTCCCCAGACTTCCGCTCTTCCTTTGCTCCCCACTGCCCTTCCAGAAATCTCTTCCTCTCCCCAGCCTCCAGCTTGCCCTCCGAACCTGTCTGTACATAAGGTACCTCTATGCAGCTGCAGCTCTACATTTCCAAAGAGCTCCTGGTGTTTCCACCTACGTGTCACATTGGGGAAAACAGAAATCACTGTCTTTTTAAAAATTTATTTTTAATTGGAGGATAATTGCTTTACAATGTTATGTTGGTTTCTGCCGTACAACATGAATCAACTGTAAGTATTCACATGTCCCCTCACTCTTGAGACTTTCTTCCAACCCCTACTCCATCCCACCCCTCTAGGTTGTCACAGAACACCAGGTTGAGCTCCCCGTGTTACATAGCAGCTTCCCACTAGCTATCTGTTCCACATACGGTAATGTATATGTTTCAATGCTACTGTCTCAATTCACTCCATCCTCTCCCCCCTCTCACTGTGTCCACAAGTTTGTCTCTATTCCTGCCCTGCAAATAGGTTCATCAGTACCACTTTGCTAGATTTTATATATGTGCATTAATATATGATTTTTTTTTTCTTTCTGACTTACTTCACTCTTTATAACACAGGCTCTAGGTTCATCCACCTCACTAGAACTGACTCAAATTCGTTCCATGTTCTGGCTGAGTAATATTCCATTGTATATATGTACCACAACTTCTTTATCCATTCACCTGTCGATGGACATCTAGGTTGCTTCCATGTCCTGGCAGTTAAGTACTGCTGCAATGAATACTGGGGTACATGTGTCTTTTTTAAACCACTATCTGTTGCAATCTAGTTCCTATTTCTGTCTCCCTTATTTCTGCTACTTCTCCCATCACTCTTCTGATTTCCTAAGCTTGTAATCACATGGTCATCTTTCATTAAGTCCTTGTGTATAACTAATAATTCTCTGTAGTGTTATCTAGTATATAAAGGGCTTTCACATGTCATCTTCTTAATCATTTAGATGGTCATTATTAACAGCTTTATTGAAGTAGAATTGAATAAATAAGAAACCATTACCAAAATCATGATAATTAACATATCCATTATCCCAAAATCCTCAGTAATCTCTCCCTCATCCCTCCCCACTTCTCCATTCTCTCCAGGAAATCACTGATCTGTTTTACATCACTACATTAATGTGCATTTCCTAAAATTTTTTTACGGAATCATACTTTATATACTCATTTTTGCCTGACTTCTTTCACTTGCTCGGCATGATTGTTTAGAGATTCATCCTATCCTGTAGCTTGTGTCAATAGTTCCTTTTTATCACTGAGTAGTATTCCATTGTATGAGCTTCCCTGATAGCTCAGCTGGTAAAGAATCTGCGTGCAATGCAGGAGACCCTAGTTTGACTCCTGGATTGGAAAGATCTGCTGGAGAAGAGATAGGCTACCCACTCCAGTATTCTTGGGCTTCCCTGGTGGCTTAGCTAGTAAAGAACCCACTTGCAATGCAGGAGACCTGGGTTCTATCCCTGGGTTGGGAAGATCCCTTGGAGATGGGAAAGGCTACCCACTCCAGTATTCTGGCCTAGAGAATTCCATGGACTATATAGTCCTTGGGTTTGCAAAGAGTCAGACACAACTAAGCAACTTTCATTTTCACTTCATTCCACTGTATTGATGTACCAGTTTGTCCTTCACCTGTAGATGAATATTTGGGGTTTCCAGGTTGGCGCTATTACAAATAAAGATTCTATGAACATTTGTATGCAAATCAAAAGACTCCAATGCTCTTGTGCAAATAACTAGGGGCAGATTGGCTGTATCATATTCTAGATATATGCTTAGCTTTTTAAAAAACAGCTAAAATACTTTCTAATATCATGTACCACTTTATATTTCCACCATCAGCACTTAATGAGTTCCAGGTCTTCCCCCTTCTCACCAATACTTCATATCATCAGTCTTTTTTAGACATTCCAATTGACACATAGTGGTACCTCCCAACAGTTTTAATTTGCCTTTCTCTAACAATTGATGACATTCAGCATATTTTCATGTACTCTTGCAACTTGTTTGAATTCAGTTTACTAAAAGTTTGTTCAGAACTTTTGCAACTACGTCCATGAAGGATATTGTTATATAGTTTTCTTCTCTATGATGTCTTTGGTTTTGGTATCAGTATACCACTGGCTTCCTAAGATGAGCTGGGAAGTGTCCCTTCCTCTTCAATCTTCCAGAAGAGTTTGTATGGAATTCTTATTTAAACGGTTGGTAGAAGTCACCAGTGAAGTTATCTGGGCCTGGAGTTATCTTTACGGAAATGTTTCTAACCAAAAATTATATTTTAATAACTATGTGGCTATTTGGGTTATCTATTTCTTTTTTTTTTAATTCTCTCATGAGGTATACAGGTTTTTAAATTTTTTTATGTTTTTTAATTGAGGGATAATTGCTTTACAGAATTTTGTTGTTTTCTGTCAAACCTCAACTTGAATCAGCCATAGGTATACGTATATTCCCTCCTTTTCAACCTCCCTCCCATCTCCCTCCCCATCCCACCCCTCTAGGTGGATACAGAGCCCCTGTTTGAGTTCCCTGAGACAAATAGCAACTTATCTATTTCTTTTTAAACTATCTTTGACAGTTTGTGTTTTTCAAATAATTTGTCAATTTTATCTAAACTGTTCAATTTATTGACAGAAAATTGTTCATAATATTATCCTATTATCCTTTTAATATCTGTAGAATCTATAGTGATGTCACCTTGCTCATTCCTGATATTGGTAATTTATATCTTTTCTCATTTTCTCCTGATCAGTCAGTCTAGAGGTTTATCAATTTTATTGACTTTCTCAAAGAACTAGCTTTTCATTTCATTACTTTTTCTCTGTATTTCTGTTTCCAGGCTATTTTATTTCTGTTCTGATATTTATTATTTATTTTCATCTACTTACTTTTGGTTTACCTTGCTCTTCTTTTTCGAGCGTAAGATGGAAACTGAAGCCACTGATTTGAGATCATTATTTTCTCAGAGGCAAGTTTGTGTCTTTATCTTCAGTGGACTTCTTGTAGTTAGGTCTTAACTTTTCATATAGACTAACAACCTTTGTCTTTTGACTGGGGTATTTATTGATAATAGCTGTGTATAAATCTATTATCTTGTTTCTGTTTTTCTGTTTCCCATCTGTTCCTTGATTCTTTTTTCCTCTTTTTCTGCCTTCTTGTGAATAAACTGAAAATTTGTGTGATTCTATTTCCGTTACTAACTTATTAGTGTTAACTCTTTGTTTTATTATTGTTTTGGTTGCTTTAAGATTTAAAATATATATATTTACCTTATGACAGTCTACCTTCAAGTGATACCATTCAGATAAAGTATAAGAACCATACAATAGTACATTTCCATTTCTCTCCTGCCAATATTTTTGCTGTCATGACTTTTATTTTTACATATATTAAATCCCACACTAGATTATTACTGCTGCTTAAACACTACTTTTTAAAGAGATTTAAATAATAAATTAAAAATATTATATACTTATCCACATAAGTATCATTTCAGGTATTCTTCACTCCTACATTTAGATCCAGAATTCCACCTGGTAGCCTGCTCCTTTTGCCCGAAGAACTCGCTTTAACATTTCTTGTCGTGTGGTTCTGCTGGTGATGAATTCTTTCAGCTTTTATATGTCTGAAAAAGTCTTAATTTTCCTTCATTTTTTAAAGGGTTTTTGATGTGGACCATTTTTAAAGTCTTTATTGAACTTGTTACAATCGCTTCTGTTTTTTTTTTTTTTCTTTTCTTTTCTTTTCTTTATGTTTTCGTTTTTTTGCCACTAGGCATGTGGGATCTTAGCTACCAACCAGGAATCAAACCTGTACCCCCTGCACCAGAAGGTAAAGTCGCAACCATTGAACCACTAGGAAAATCCTTATTTTTCCTTCATTTTTGAAAGACAGTTTCTCTGAGGACATCAGATTCTAAGTTGATAGGGTTATTTTCTTTCAAAAATGTGCCACAATCTTTCATCTGCATTGTTTCCAAAAGAGATCTACTATCTTTCCTCCTTTTGTTCTTTGGTATATAGCATGTCTATTTCCTCTGCTAGTTTTAATACTTTGTCTTTATTAATGGTTTTGAGCAATTTGATTATGATGTGCCTTGGGTTAGTTTTCTTCAGGTTCCTGTTGCTTGAGGTTTGTGAATTTCTTAGATTTCTGAATGTATCATTTTCATCAAACTTGAAAGCTTCACCCATTATTTCTTCAAATATTTTTTTCTGAACCTTCTGCCTCTCCTCTCCTTTGTAGATTCCAGTTACATGTAAGGCCACTTGAAGTTATTTACAGCTTACAAAACATTCTGTTCTTTTTTTAAAAAAATTCTCTCTGGTTCTTGTGTTTCACTTTGAATGTTTTCTAAGGCTAGGACTTAAAGTTCATAATACTTTCCTTCTGCAAATTCTAACTTACCTTTAGTCTATTCAGTGTTTTTTCCATCCCACACACTGTAGTTTTCATTTTAAAAAGGTGGATTTTTATATCTTCCATGTCTCTACTTAACTTTTCTAACATACAGAATACACCTATTACTATTTTTAATGGCTTTGTCTGCTAATTCCAGCATCTGCATTAGTTGTAGGTGAATTTCAGTTCATACATTTATCTTGTATTTTCCTGCTTCTTTGCATGTCTGGTAATTTTTGCTCGGTTGACTGATGTAAATTTTACCTTATTGGATGTTGAAAAAATTTCCCCATAAGTATTTGTGAGATTTGTTCCAGGATGCAGCTCTTAGAAACCATTTAATCATTCTGTGTCTTGCTTTTAAAATTTGTTATGCAGAACCAGAGCAATGCCCTTGAATCTTGAGGTTTCCTGTCAGGCTACTGAGAATAGGTACTATTTCTGGCCCTGTGTGACTGCTAGATACTGTTGCCTCTAATCCTTTCACGTGAAGCTTTCCTCAGCTCTGGACAGTTTCCTCACACACATGCACACAACGTAAGTACTCAGTTGAAAGCTCAAAAGGGATTCTCTACAAACTCTTGGAGTCCTCTCTCTTCGCAACTTTCTCTTCTCTGTTACTCTGCCCTGAGAATTCGAACTGCCTTGGTCTCCCTGGACTATCAGCTTCATCTCTTAAATTCAGAGAGTTGGCTGGGATCTACCTGGCTTTCCCTTCCCTCTATGTGGCCTGGAAACTCTCTCAAAACAGTAAGCTGGGACAATGACAGAGTTCACCTCACGTGTTTCTTATCCCTCAAGAATTACTGTCTTTTTCTGCTTGATAACCAGTTACTTCAGCTCAGTTCAGTCACTCAGTCGTGTCCGAATCTTTGCGACCCCATGAACCGCAGCACGCCAGGCCTCCCTGTCCATCACCAACTCCTAGAGTCCACCCAAACCCATGTCCATCGAGTCGGTGATGTCATCCAACCATCTCATCCTCTGTCATCCCCTTCTGCTCCTGCCCTCAATCTTTCCCAGTATGAGGGTCTTTTCTAATGTGTCAGCTCTTCGCATCAGGTGGCCAAAGTATTGGAGTCTCAGCTTCAACATCAGTCCTTCCAATGAACACCCAGGACTGATCTTTCGGATGGACTGGGTGGATCTCCTTGCAGTCCAAGGGACTCTCAAGAGTCTTCTCCAACACCCAGTTACTTGCAAACTATTATTTCACATGTTGTTTCTGAATCTTGGTGTATCAGGTAGTTTAAATATGGTTCCTTTTACTTCATCTTGACCAGAAGCAAAATCTCTGTCATTGTTATTATACTCATATTACAAATGAGTAAACTGAAGAAAAGGTCAATCCAAGATTCCAAATTATAAGTGTTCTTAAGTTTCACAGCAAATCAAGCACAAGGTTCTGTCAATTATTCCTTTTATCCATTACCACCAGTCATAGTTCAAGATAATCATCATAAAAACTATCAAAACATTTACATCTTAACTAAGTGATGAAGGACAAAACCATGTGTATTTTAGTTACATTTATGTGATGCTAGTAGCTCTTTGCACTTTGCTGGGGTTTAACACATCTAGGGAAATTTTATAGGGCAGTATTAAGAGTATGTAATAGTGAAGTCAGACTACCTATGTTCAAATCCTGATGCTGCAAGTCACTGGCAATATGACCTTGAACAAGTCACTTAACTTCCTTATACATTAGTGTTCTTGCCTGTGACACAAAGATGATAAAATCAAACACAGAGGATTATTGTGAAGATTAAATGATTTAATATATGTGAAATGTTTAGAACAATGTCTGGCACACTATAAGCACTGTGTAAGTGTTAGCTAGTATTATTGAACTGAATTGAATTGGTCTCCTTGCTTTCAATTTCTCCTCCCTTTAATCTATCCTCCAGAAGATTTTGGGTGGGTCAAAAATTTCGTTTGGGTTTTTTCCCCCCAAAATCCTAATGAACTTTTTGGCCAACTCAATACTTCTTTTAGAAGAAGCTTCTTAAAATCCAAGTTTTATCCTAATGTATCACTGCTGTAAAATCTTCTATGGCTCTCCATGTAAGCCCTGAAGTATCCCCACTGTCTAGCACCAGTCAGTCAGTTCAGTCTCTCAGTCGTGTCCGACTCTTTGCGACCCCATGAATTGTAGCACACCAGGCCTCCCTTTCCATCATCAACTCCCGGAGTTTACTCAAATTCATGTCCATTGAGTCGGTGATGCCATCAAGCCATCTCATCCTCTGTCATCCCCTCCTCCTCCTGCCCCCCATCCCTCCCAGCATCAGGGTCTTTTCCAATGAGCCAACTCTTCGCATGAGGTGGCCAAAGTATTGGAGTTTCAGCTTCAGCATCAGTCCTTCCAAGCCCCAGTAGTCATCTCTAAACTCATCTCTGCAGGACCACTGCCACCACAGTCACTCTCTGCTCCATGAGCACTGATCCTTTTGCCAGACCCCAGCTACATCTTCCTCCTAACCCTTGCTCACACAATCTCCTCCACTTGGAATTTCATTCTATAGCCTCTCCCCACCCAAGTTGACTCTAATCAAGATCCTTTCCATCCTTAAGAGTGTAACTCAAATTCTACCTCCCTATAAAGCCTATTCTGATCACTCTTAAAATATTCAATCTCTATATCTTCTCAACAGCCTCAGCAAGACTGTCCACGATTTTCACAAGACCCCTATAGACTTCCTATGTTAGTAATTGTTATAGAGCTATTCACCTAGCAGTGACTCAATAAATATCCACTAAATGAACAGATAAATTACTTTGACTCAGAGAACTAAAGGCCACATTCAAGGCAAAGAACTTTAGAGTCAATTCTGTCCTTAGCCATTTCTTCCTGAGAGAAGCTGAGCTCCTCATCATGCAAACAGCAGGAAGAACTGAGCCCAAAACAGGCACTTCATCTCTGGCAGCCCCCTGGGGATAACAGAAGTAGCAAAGGCTAGGAACATTCAGTTGCCACTTTCCGGGCTCTAGAACTTGTCTAATTAACCAGCCTCCCTCGGTCAAATGAACCAAAGAGAAACAGAACATCCCACCAAATATAGACTCTGCCGCCATCCTCCCCTGGAAATAGAAAGCAGGAGGCAGAAGACGCTCAGGACGCAAAGCAAGAGTGACATGGTGTCACAGGACGGGAAACCGGCCCTTCTTGCATCCCCACAGCAGCAAGAGAGAACCCACTCCCCATCCCCTCCCACCCCAAGCTGGAGCTGGAAGCACTTTCCCAATAGGTTGGGGAAGGAGGGAACAAAGGAAGGCATGTCACAAGCCACCTCTCAGCATGAGGCCATTTCTGTCTCTGTCTCCTAGAGACTGAAGGAGGAAAGAGAATTAAGATTATCAAAACATTGAATCTAAAAAAATAATACAAATCAATTTATTTACAAAACACTCACAGACAAAGAAGACAAATTTATGGTTACCAAAGTGGAAAGCGGAGGGGGACGGATAAATTAGCAGTATGGGATTAACAGATACAGACTACTATACATAAAATAGACAAATAACAAGGATTGACTGTGTACCACATAGAACTATAGCGGCTTCCTTGATGGCTCAAGTGGTAAAGAATCTGCCTGCAATGCAGGAGATACAAGAGACGTGGGTTCGATCCCTGGGTGGGGAAGATGCCCTGGAGGAGAAAATGGCAACCCACTCCAGTATTCTTGCCTGGAAAATCCCATAGACAGAGGAGCCTGGCAGACTACAGTCCATAGGGTTGCAAAGAGTCAGACATTACTGAGCACATGGAACTATATTCAATATCTTGTAATAACCTATAATGGAAAATAACTTGCATAAGTATGACTATATAACTGAATCATTTTGTTATACAATTGAAACTAACATAATATTGGAAATAACTATTGCTAAATAAATATTTTTTTAAAAAAGATATAAAAATCTGTTACTGCAGGTTCTGTGCATGCATGCTCAGTTGCATCCTACTCTTTGCGATCCCATGGACTGTATGTAACCTGCCAGGTTCCTGTGTCCATGGGATTGTCCAGGCAAGAATACTGGAGTGGGTTGCCACTGCCTCCTGCAGAGGATCTTCCTGACCCAGGGATCAAACCCATGTTTCCTGCACTGGCAGGTGGCTTCTTTACCACTGAGCCACCCAGGTTCTCTGCCCCAAACCTGGCTCAGGTAACATCCAGTAGGCCAAGGCTGTCAAAGAATGAAAATTGGCCCCATCCAAGCTCCTTCCCTATTTCTTATCTCTGCCCCAGCAGAGTAAACAGCTTATTTTCCTCAGTGGGTCATCCCAGCTGAGGTTTATTTTAAAGCAAGCAACAATAAAAGAGGCACTGGCATAGGTGACGGGTGTGATTTATAGGTTTGTCTCAAGTCTTAGCATCTCCACGGTTCGCTCCCACCTCCCGTCACCTTGGGTTCTGACCATGCATTCTTCAAGCAGCTCAGGCTCTTTCCTGGTTCTGCTCACTGCATGAGTATTTGCTGAGTGCTCCATGTGTGCCAAACTCTTGCACTAGAGATTAAATAGTTAAAAGATGCACACACAGTGATTCTGCCCCAGTGGAGATTGTGGTCTACAGGCAGAAGCAGAAATTAAATAAAAAGTGCACAGACAAGTGTGTAATTATGTAATGAGTTTTAAGAAGGAAAAGTACACAGTGTCATTACAGCCTGCAGCCAGGAAACCCAGAGGTCTCCTGGGGACTCAAGAGAAGTCACCCAGTGGAGACAAGAAAGATGAGGGGCTCCAGGCGTGATGTCACTGACCCACAAGGAAATCTGCTTGCGGGGCAGAACACTGCTTAGCTTCTGTGTACCTGGGTTTCCTTACTTGTGAAACAGGTGGGGATCATGACTGTACCTTCTTCATAGAGCTGTTCTGAGGATTAAATGCAGTTAATCCTCAACATGTTTTATACACACAAGTATTTGCTTTTGTTCTTTGAGTTGTTCCTGATCCTTCAACTGAAGTTTCTCCTCTTGGTAGACCCCTCCTTGACTCCCCCTGGGAGAATAGATGTCCCCAGAAATCTCAGCTCACACCTCTGCCATAGCACCCACCATAATCCACTCTATTTGCCTGCATGTATTACCTTCATGGGAGGTTCCAGAAAGCCTTGACTCCACCTAATATTTACCTTTGTGTTCTCAGGGTCTCTCATCGTATGACAGAAAAAAGTGCACATAAGCATTTATGGAACAAATAAATGAATTTCTTTTCAGCTTGATAGAGGTTTCTATCAAATTTGAATACCAGACAAGAGGAGCTGCAAATGCAGCTGATATGAATTTGACTACTAATAAAACCTCTCTTGCCAGAACTGCTTTTAACGTTTTTGCCTCTAGTCTGCACAGACAAACATGCAGGAAACGAGCCCCTCAGACTCAACCCAACTGTGAGCTCTGTGAGGGTAAGGCTTGAATCCCATTCATTGTTCCATCCATCTGGCGTGGAAAGCACGTTGTGTACGTTCTATAACTACTTGTTGAGTGAACTAACAAACGCCCATCATGGGACTTTCCTGGCAGCCTAGAGGCTGAGGCTCTGCACTTCCACCACAGGGAGCATGGGTTCAATCCCTGGTCGGGTAACTAAGATCCTGCATGCCACATAGTGTGGCCAAAAATAATAGTAATAATACTTTTTAAAATTAACAAATGCCCATCATATTGTTATTCATCCACTACATCAGTTGGCACCTGCTGGTCTTTACATCTTTGGTATCTGGAAAACTTTCAGAACAATTATTTTTCTTTCATCTTATGAAAATGTGGCACCTGTGACTAATTATACTTCTCTTTTTATTCTGGCTTGTAGATTTGATCAGAGACAAACTTGAAGTCCCCACTTTCTAAATGTGAAGACATTTATGGTGTGCAGTGCACCAGCTTTCTGTTTGGTCTTTATTATGTTGTATTATTTTCCCTCCACACCAGCCATTTTTTTGCTTTTTACCTTTCCTGATTGATATACATACAGGTGCAAAAATTATATAAACTTCCTAGATGTTTAAAAAATATACCTTTTAAATTTTAAAGCCAAATTCATTTTTATTATTGAGCCCCAATACATTGGGTAGTGGGGGAAATTTTTAGCATGATATTTCCAATTATTTTAGACTCTATTGACTTTAAAATGGTCTCTTTTAGGTTTTCTCAGGCTTTTAGGGGCAAAATCTGAATCAATTCAGCATTGAATTTCCTACCAAAGCTATTTCTACTGATCCTGTGATGTCTGAGATGGAGGAGGCATTCAGGCATCTTTATGGCATTAGAGAAGGGACCCGTGGTCTTCGCAGGTGTCCAGTACAATGTGGCAGGTGCGGCATGGCCCTGGGAAGCTGGAACTTCTTGGCTCTTTCAGGGTCATGTTTCAAGCTGAAGGGGTCCCTCTAGGTGTGAGGGTCCCGTCTCTGAGGCCTATGTATTATAACAGAAACACAGGGAAACTTCCATCCAACAAATTTAGCAGAGAGAGTTCTGTGATGTGGTTTTTTGAGCTTCATGCGATTTCTGCAACCCAGAACGCCTCAGTTAATGTGTGGCGAATTCCATTTCCTCTGAGGGGAACTGTGATTGACAGTCAGAGCAAGGCTTATGACAAAGCAGGCGTCGGTTTCCTCCGCTGGCCCGGTCAGATCAGGAAACAGAGACGAGAATGCTGTCATTAAAAAGCCTTGGTTGCAAGCCAGGTAATTTCTCCAGTTTTCAACCCCCACAATGCATTCTGTGCAAGGCTGGAATTAGTGGAAATTTCCAAGCTAGAAATATCTTGGAGCCAACTAACTTTGAAATGTTGACATGCAACTATTCACCGGTGTACTTGGAGGCCTGCATAATTTAGTGAGGAGTGTCCCGACCTGAACTAGGGAGTCACTTAGACAAAAGGATCCACTCTCTTCTATAGCATCTGATTCAACCTCTCTTCGTGATGCTTCTTTCAGTATAGGGTTAGAATCCTGATAAGTCAGCATGACTACAAACCCTGTGGTCACTGAAAAGGAACCTACTGTGTGCTGAGTACTTTACATTCATCATCCTTTACTCCCTGAAGAATCCACACTCAGGGTATTATGAAATCCACTCTATGGATGTGGAACTAAGCAATTTGACTCTAAAGCTCATAATCATTCACACTGTTGCCTCCAAAATATTTCGATTCTCTCCCTCTTGGAAAGTTGGAAACAAATTTAGTGTAAATAGAGACTGACCAAATAAGTCTTTTTTGTAATACAAAAATTTTATATAAAATTTTAATTTCCTTTTTTTTACAAAATTAAAAAAAAATTGGTTCCATGGCCTCTTGTATTAGTTCTGATTGTGTGCAAAGCACGACCACTGTCCTTGCTGGTCCTGTCTCTGCCCCCATAGACTCTTCTCTGCCTTCATAAGACACAAGAGGAAAAACATCAGATGTAAATTGTGAAGAGCAGCTTTTACTGAGGCCCCATAAGCATATCTGAATTGTTTCTGCCACACAACTGAACCACCTTTTTCTTGCTCAAACTGATATTCCTATTTTAGGCTAATTTTGATTTTCAGCTAGCTTTTATTATTTCTAATTCAGATATCTTTAATAACTTTTCAGAAATCTTTTCAACAATAAAATTTGTACCCCAGGTTCTCTGTGGAAATAGTTTTCATTTGTCACCTAGTTATAAATATCTCCTTTTTGGTTACTCGGGCAGATCTGTGATGCATTTTCTCTTTTCCATGTGCTTCACATGGCTATCTATCAAAGGCATGGGGAGGGATTTCTGAAAGCTCTATGAGAATTAAACCACTATTTTCAAAGGAAGTAGAGTAAATTACAAATAAGTTGACCTATTTCTCGTGGTTCTGAAGCAGAACCATATTTACTGCATTTGCAAATAATTAAAATATAAAAACTAATATACTATATCTTACCCATCCCTTATAAAGCAATTTACCTTTTCAGCAGTCAGCTAGTGACTCTTATTTTTACCTCTAATGGGTGCAAACATAATTATTATCCCAAATCAAGTTCATCTGGAGAAACTTCACTTCATTTTTTAATATTTTTCTACAACTGCACATTCGGTACCCCTTTGAGGAGGCAAGTCTCCGAAATAGTTTTCAAGTCTGCAGTGCACAACAAAAATAAATGTCCAGGTGGTCCTGGAACAAACTAAGAGGCAAACTCTTGAAGCCCAAGATGGGAAAGAGAAAATCTGAAAGACAAGATGAGACGGTGCCAATTCAACCCAGAACAGAGTTTCTGAAGCAGCACTTCGGATCAGATGACAGACCTAAAATGTTTGACAAAACCTTAAATTTTGCTAAGAATCTGCTTCAAGGAGCAACAGGGTTGCTAAGGAGCAACAAGGTCTCCACGGCAGAAGGTGCTATCACAATTCTCTCAAATGGCAACTCTCCAGGGACAGGGGAGGCAGGAGATGGAGATCCATCCCCAGAAATCAGAGTGTCCTGGTCCCAGGTGGGGCTGACCTGTGTAGTAGCCCCAAAGGAGCTAACAGAATGTGTTAGGCAGAGGGGTACCTCCTTCAATACAGACACAGGATCACATAATGGAAAGAGGAGGAAGTTGTTTTGCTTTTTTGCCAAGCTTGTGGCATGTGGGATCTTAGTTTCGTGACCAGGATCGAACCCACATCCCCCTGCGATGGAAGTGCAGAGTCTTAACCACTGGGCCACCAGGGAAGTCCCAAGGAATAAGAAGTTTTAAGGAATGTCAGCCTCCAAACTATCGTCCTTTCACTTATAAATTGATATAAAGTACCTCCGATGGCTGTTGTGATTACAGATGACACAGGGGAGCACTGCCGCAGGGTAGGCCTTTAAGGGATGCGCGTGCTGCGGTGCCGTGCTAAACCACTTCAGTCGCGTCCAACTCTTCGAGACCCTGTGGACTGTAGCCCGCCAGGCTCCTCTGTCCACGGGATTCTCCAGGCAAGAATACTGGAGTGGGTTGCCATGCCCTCCTCCAGGGGAATCTGCCCAACCCAAGGATCAAACCTACAGCTACTGCAGCTCCTGCATTATAGGCGAATTCTTTATCGATTAGCCATGGGGGGAAACCTTAAGGGATGTAAGGTAATAACTACTGCTATCAGTATTAGTCTGCTCTCTCTTTAGTCACCCAACCTAAAGGCATAAGTTTTCCATTTCTGTGAGAAAATCTCAGGTTCAGAGGAGTGAGGCAAATGGCCTGGGGTCACACAGCAGATGGATGCTGGGGTCAGGGCTCACACTGCTGCTCCTTGCCTTTGCAGTCTTCCCTTAGCCCACCCATGTACAGGGCTCCCTCTCTTTCTGCAGCAATGCCTGTGAATGCCATCCCTGTAGGTCTGGATTTGTGTCAACAGTGTGGTGGCTCACTTCTCAAGAAAAAGGAGGATTCATGGAGGGAAGCAGAGGAAAATGACTAGATTATACTGGCAACCCTCAAAGTGCCACAGGTCAAATCAGTCCATCAGAGATATTTATTGAGTCCTAGCTTGAGATACCAGTCACTCCTAAAGGAAATCAACCCTGAATATTCGTTGGAAGGACTGATGCTGAAGCTGAAGCTCCAATACTTTGGCTACCTGATGTGAATAGCCAACTCATTAGAAAAGACCCTGAAGCTAGGAAAGATTGAAGGGAAAAGGACAAGAGGGTGACCGAGGATGAGATGGTTGGACTGGCATCACCAATTCAATGGACATGAATTTGGATGAACTCCAGGAGATACTGAGGAATGAGGAGGCCTGGCATGCTGCAATCCATGGGGTCGCAAAGAGTCAGACCTGACTTAGTGACTGAACAACAACAATATCAACCTTGAGATAACTGGGTCTCATGCAACCAACAACCCAAGGGGATCCAATCAACTTAGAGCAGAAAGCATTGCTCTGAGCCAGGGTCTGCTGGGACCAGAGAACATCAGAGCCCAGTGAAGGAAGAAAAGTGGAGGGCGGAGGGAAGAGGCAAAACAACTGCTGTAATGTGTGTGAGGTGTATCAGTCCTCTCCCCATCCTTAAAACAAAAGGTGTAAGGTGGGAATAAACCATTCAGAGAGGAGAGTCAAACATGACTATGAGGAGTTTCATTCTCTGGGGACCCCAATCCCAGGCTCATGTGACAGCCCTCCAGCTCTCACCAGACTGCGAAAGTGCAGTCCCAGTGACAATGATAACCCCAAGTTCACAGGCTCTGGCAGGCCTCTGGTCCTCACGGGGTCCTCCCCATCGCAGTGGGAGGTCTCCAAGAGCCATCTCCGTGCTTGGCAGCCAGTTTCCATGGGGCATGTGTCCCCATCCTCCCCTCCCCCTCAGGTCCCTTCATCCACTTCCCAACATGATGATGCTCGTGCCCGCCTCAAAAGCCTCTGCCCTGTTTCCGGGGTGCCATGTCCTGCTAAACGTCAGGGGCTCGTGGGGCCCCAGACACAGTGGGAAGCCCTCTCCTGCAATGAGGCAAATACAGCTTCCGGAGCTTCTGCCGGAGGCATGCCCCTGCCTCTCCTGTCCAGACTACATGTCCCTGGGTTTGGGACAGAAAGAAAAATCAGTGTCTGAAGCGACCACTGAACTCATCCACTGAACCGCCCATCAGCCCAGGACTCCTCCTGCTAATTTTTTAAAACAACAACATACCATGCCAACAGGCTGCAGCTGCCCCACCCCAGCTCCTCAGATTCACCCCAGCAGGCTCCAAAGGTGGGGCTCCCCCTCCCAGGAGGGGTGGTCCCCATTGTCTCCCATACTCACACCCACACTCACTACTAGCCAGCTCCATGCTGCTCCTTGACCATGCCGGGGGCTGGGCTGATGGTGCCAAGAGCTGTGTGCAGAGGAAAGGCCCTGGGGCCACCCGTCATCCCAGCAGCCCCGTCCGCAGGAAGGCGTCACATGCAAGAGGGTGGGAAAACCCTCCACCCGTCCCACTGTGTACCTGACTTTCCCGAGCACAGGAGTCAGCTTCAGCCCCTAGCACATCAGAGAGCAGGTACTTCCCCTCCGCCACCCACCGCCCCATCCTGGGAATACCTGCTCCCTAGGCCCTCACTGCAGCCCGCATCCCTCCAACATGATCCACCTAGAATCCTGTCCAGGACAGAGTCACACGCCAACAACACAGCATCACTCCACTTTCCTTGCCCAAATCTTCGTCATCCTTCTTGTGTTCTCCTTCCACTCAACCCTCGCATTGACCCCTTCTACCCCATTGCTTCTCCCATGAGATATCCCTGAGGCCCAAGTCTTCCCATCCCAGCTCTTTCCCTGGCAGCCTCCATCCTACCTCTGGTGAGCAAAAACAGAGGTCCTTGTCCACACAGACCTCTGTCCCAAGGAGAGACAACTAACAATAGATGTCATAAATAGGTAAGTTACAAAGTGTGTTGGAAGCTCCTAAGAGTTATGGAAAAAGGACTCTGCAGAGCAGGATAAAGGAGACTGGGAGTATGGGGTGCAGGAGGGAATGGTACGGGAATGGTCAGGGTGGACCCGAGAACACAGAATCTGAACAAAAACGCGAAGGAGGTCAGGGGGTTCACCAAACCTTGGAGGAAGAACATCCCGGGCAGTGGGGAACAGTCAGGCATAAGCCCTAAAGGAAGCACGCGCCTGGCCTGTGTGGCCTCTGGGCTCTGTCACCTCCAGATCCTTGAGCATCACTATTGGGTTCATCTTTCTGTTTCCTTGTGCCAGCCACCTGCCCAGGAATTTGTAAGGGCTTCCAGTTGAACAGAGGACCAAATCTGTATTTCTAACTCAAGTATTGGAGACATCCTCTACCCCGGCCCTGCCCCTCTGTCTTCAGTGGGTGCTGCTGGTGCTCAGCCTGGATCCCTCTACTTTCTATGCACCCCCCTCCTTGTCTGGTTTCTGATGGCTGGTGCATACGATGTTACGGAGAGCCCTGTCACCCTCACGCAGAGTCAAAAGGACCCAGGGTCCAAGTCACCTGCCCTACAGCAGCCGACAGCCACTGAGCGGGACTGTGAAGGGCCAGGTCCCTGCTTGGACAGAGTCAGCCGTGTCACTTACGCTTCCAGAGCTCCCGGAGGGGCCAGGCTGAGGCTGGGACGGCATCTGGAACAGCATCCCTGCTTGTCGCCTTCCCTGCCTTTTCGTTCCGCCCCAGGGCCCCTTCCTAGCTTCTCCTGGAAGCATTATTCTCTTTTTTTAAGGTATTTTATTTTACTTAATTTTTTAACTGAGGTACAGTTGACTTACAACATTACATGTTTCAGGTAGAAAACATAGTGGTTCACAATTTTTAAAGATCCATTCATAGTTATTATAAAATATTGGCTCTATATATATAGTCTCTGTGCTGTCAGCATAACTTTTCAGTTTAGTTCATACACAGCAGTTTGTACCTCTTAATTCTCTACCCCTACCTTGCCCCTCCTCCCTTCCCTCTCCCCACTGCTAACCACTAGTTTCTTCTCTATATCTGCAAGTCTGTATCTTTTTTGTTATATTAACTAGCTCTCAGTTTTTAGATTCTACATGTATGATAACATACAGTATTTGTCTTTCTGTGACTTATCTCACTGAACATAATACCCTCCAGGTTCATCCATGTTGTTGCAAATGGCAAAATCTCGTTCTTTTTTGTGGCTGAGTAGTATTCCATTGTGCATGTGTGCACACGCACACACACATATCTACACATATATGTATGCATGTCTCACATCTTCTCTATTGAATCCTCTGCTGATGGACACTTAGGTTACCTCTGTATCTTGACGACTGTAAATAACACTGCTATAAACACTGGGGTGTATGCATCTTTTCAAATTAGTATTTTCATTTCTGCAGATATATACCGAGGAGTGGGATTGCTGGATCATATGGTAGCTCTATTTTTAGTTTTTGAAGGAACCTCCATACTGTTTTCCACTGAGGCTGCACCAGTTTACTCTCCCAACAACAGTGTAGAAAGGTTCACTTTTCTCCACATCCTTGTCAACACTTGTTATTTGTGGCCTTTTTGGTGATAGCCGTTTGAGCAGCTGTGAGGTATCTCACTGTCACTTGCATACATATCCTTAATTCAGGGTCTGTCACCAGGGAAATGACCTAAGATACTGTCTCGGTTTAGTTCCCACTACTTCCAAACATGATTCGCTCCTTCCTTCCTGAGCCGTTCTAGCAGCACTCTCTCTTCCTGAATTATAGCAACAGACATCTCACACACACATCCTGGCAAGTGTTCACAAAGGAGTGTGTTTTGTTCTCATTTTGTTAAAGGTCCGTATATCCATTTCCTGTCTCCCTAAAGAGATTCTGAGTGCCTTCAGAGCATTCTTCATTACCTTCAGCACCAGACCAGACACAAAATACACGCTAGGAACTTTCTGAATGAAACTTGAAGGGATGGCAGGCCTGCTTGTCTCCTGTTCACGGCTGCTTTGAAGCAACCTGTCTTCAAAGAAAGCAATAAGAGGCAACCATGAACACAACTCAGCTTGGAAACACAACTGTGCCCATGGGGCCTCTGGGAGCCTAGGGAAACTGGGGAACTGTGCCCATGGGGCCTTTGGGGGCCGATAAGAGGCCTGATGCCACACCTGGGATGAGATATTTAACCCCTGAAGTCTCCCCCTGGCCTCTCTGGTAAACTCATAATGCGGTATCTGAGGAGGCCTCAGGCAAGGGCTGGTTCAACTGAAGACAAGGTATACAATCAGAATCTTTGCGGGGACTCTTTGGTGGTCCAGTGGTAAAGAACCTGCCTTGCAACACGAGGGACACTGGTTCGATCCCTGGTCCAGGAAGATCCTACACATCGTGGAGCAACTAAGCCCAAGCACCACGGCTACCGAGCCAGCGCGCGGCAACCACTGAAGCCCGCCCGCCTAGAGGCCACGCTCTGCAAGCAGAGAGGCCACAGCGGTGAGAAGCCCGTACCTGCAATGAAGCATGGTCCCTGCTCACCGCAACCAGAGAAAGCCCACGCAAAGCAGTGAAAACCCAGAACAGCCAATAAGTAAACAAATTAATCTTTTTTTTTTTTTTTAAGAGCTTTTGATTTCTCCTATCCATTCTTTCATATTCCTCCCCAGTTTCCCAGGGCTTCCCTGGTGGCTCAGATGGTAAAGAATCTGCCTGTAATGCAGGAAACCCAGGTTCAATCCCTGGGTTGGGAAGACCCCTGGGGAAGGGAATGGCTAACCCACTCCAGTATTCTTGCCTGGAGAATTCCATGGACAGAGGAGCCTGGCGGGCTACAGTCCATGGGGTCACAGAGTCAGACACAACTGAGCGATTAACACTGTTTGCTACCCCCAGTTTCCCAGTTTCCCTTCCTAGATGGGCATTAAAGTCCTCTTTTCATGTTGCCTCTGCCCAAGGCCAGGCCCTCCTAATGACAATCCTTGAGGCTTCCTGGGGGTCATGGGAAAATCTAGCAGCCGAATCTCCTGGCCCATGAAGCTCTGAAACCTTCCCATGCGGCAGGGCCCCACACAAAGTAGAAGACTAAACAGCATGTGGTAGGATGACATTCATCTGAGACCTACTGAGTGTCAGATGCTGGCATGCACCCAGCCTTCAAAACTGTCCTGTGAAGCAGGTAATATGAACTTTCTAAACCAACTCTGCATCTCCTGTACTGCCTTATCCTTCCCTCACTGGGTCCAGTGAGACAGTCTGTGTGCACTGCCTCTGGAAGGAGAGCACAGAACTGCAGAGGAAGAAAGAGTTAGTTCCAGCTTTCGAGTTTTCAAAGCCCAGCCCTCAGGAAGGAGCAGACAGGATTCAGCGCCTAGACAACAGACGGAAGAGAACTATACAAAATAGCAGCTCAGAGCTTCCCACGCTGGGGCAGCCAGGGGTGAAGCAAGGATGGAGCGAGACAGTGGGCCCCCAAGAAAGGGGAACGCTGTGCCCAGTCCTTCACCCAGATCCTTGTACCACCCTCCCCACAACTTTATGGGATCTGAGAACATCAGGGGTCCTTGCCCCCTTATCCAGGCAGAGTCCTACAAGGTCTCAGAGAAGAAATAGTTATATAGGGTATCCAGAGAGAGAGTGAAAATTTCACTCTCTCTTTTTGGTTTTACTGCAATCCTCAAAATAAAGATATCATTCACATAACATTTACCATTTAGCCTGACCTTATTTGACTGAAAGAAACACATGAGAGATCTGTGGTTAAAATGAAAGTGATGATGACTCTACAGAAAAAGCTTATCACTTCAGGCAGTGACTCGTGATAATTTGCTAAAGATGAAGAAGTAAGTAGAAAAAAAAGGTGCTTTAAGGATTTTGCTATTTAATTGAAACTGACGGTTTTTCTTAAGAAACAAATGCCTCAGGGCAATGATCCATTAAAAATTGCTACATGTTATGCCATAGAGATTTATTTTGCACACAATTATGCACTGATATCAAAAAATGTTATTAATACCTCTGGGATTTTTTTCATTATAACCTCAATTTAAAATGATGTGTCTCATGGAACTCTGCTCAATGTTATGTGGCAGCCTGGATGGGAGGGGAGTTTAGGGGAGAATGGATACATGTGTATGTATGGCTGAGTCCCTTTGCTGCTCACCTAAAACCATCACAACATTGTTAACTGGCTATCCCCCAATACAAAATAAAAAGGTTTTTTAAAAATCTAAAAAAAAAAAAAAATGATGTGTCTGCATGCTTAAAAAAAAAATCACCCACCATTTAAAATGTTACAGTTCAATGGTTTTTAGCATGTTCACAATGTTACACAACCATCACCACTAATTCCAGAACGTTTCCATCCCCCACCAAAAGAAATCCTACACTGTTAGTAGTCATTCCAATCCCCAATTGGAGATCCCCAATCCCCCAATCCCCCACCCCTACTCCACTACACCCAGCCCCTAGCTACCATTCATCTATTCTCTGTCTCTATGAATTTGCCTATTCTGGACAGTTCATAAAAATGGAATCATATATGACCTTTATGTCTGGCTTCCTTCATTTAACAAAATGCTTTCCAAGTTTATAGCCAGTTATAGCAAGTATGAGTACTTCATTCCACTTTATGGCTGAACAGTATCTCATCCTATGGATAGGTCACCATTTGCTTATCCATTCATTAACTGATAGACATTTGTGTTGTTCTCTTTCTTCGGCTATCATGAATCACACAGCTATGAGCATTCATGTACAAGTTTTTGTGGGTCCACAAAACACACACATTCTGTTGGTTATACACCTAGGAGTGAAAGTGCTGAGTCATAAGTCTATATTTAACTTTCTGGGGAACTGCCAAGACTTTTTCCACAAAAGGCTTCAGCAGAGATAGGATTTTTGACAGCCTGTGGGGCTACCCATGGCCTAATGAGTCATGGAAGCAGCAGAACAACTATGATTCCTGTGTGCCAAGGGAGAGAGCCAGACATGAGGAGATCTTATCATTGAGAGAGGGAAAGTCAAAACCACTCAGCATTGTGCTGCAAGACTGATCAGCAGTGTTGCTATTTCGGCAACTACCAGGGTGAATTTGTACACCAGCTCCCCCCATGCAACTCACATTTAGCTATAACCCTAAGGAAAGGAGAGGGCTTCAAATTAAGTAAGATTAACTTTCCTTTTCTAGCAGAATGAGAATATACTAAAGAAATTAAGGGAAATTATAGGGAAATAAATAAAATTACATTTTTGAAAGATTTATTTTATGCCGACCATTTGTAAAATCTTTATTGAATTTCTTAACCATATTGCCTCTGCTGTTTATGTCCTAGTTTGTTGGTCATGAGGCATGTGGGATCTTACTTTCTTAACCAGGGATCGAACCCACAGCCCGCACATTGAAAGGTAAAGTCCTAACCACTAGACCTCCAGGGAATTCCCAAAATTACATTTCTTGCATACCTAAATTTGTGAATAGAGATGTGTAACTACTGTGCAGCTTAATCTTGGAAGCATCTCAGAAAGGAAGCCAGGGAAGCCCACGAGGAGTTGTACACCCTCCACCACCCAAGCCTCTAGGTATTTATCCAAAAGGGAAGAGTGAGCACGGATGTGAGGAACAGCAGAACTAGAAGATGCTGAGTGGGAGTGCAAGCCCACATTCCTTAGAAGGGCCCACTTGCCCCAACTTCCTCTCCAGCATCACCTCGCCTGAGCCACAATGGGCTGCTTGCTAGTTCCCACAGCCAATATGTGTATTTGAGCTTCTGCGTCTTTGCCCACACTATGCTTTCCCCTTGGATGCTAAAAAAAAAAAAAAAAAAAAAGTCCTACTTCAAGGCCAAGTACAAATGTCACTTCCTGCAGTGAGTCATTTGCTGTCCCTCTCAGACAGAATTAAACCATTCCTCATCTATACCCTTCAGCATGCTATACACTTGACATTGAACTTACTTGTTTATACGTCTCTATCTTCTATCTATAAAGCCCCTTCAACTACCACCACCCTCCCACCCAGACCAAGGGCAATTAGCTGTGCATTCTTTATTATTATTATCTGACTGTGCATCCTATGCATTTGGGCTTCCTAGGTGGTAAAGAATCCACCTGCCAATGTGGGAGATGCAAGAGATGTGGGTTCAATCCCTGGGTTGGGAAGATCCTCTGGAGAAGGAAATGGCAATCCATTCCAGTATTCTCACCTGGAAAATCCCATGGACAGAGGAGCCTGGCAGGCGGCAGTCCGTGGGGTCACAAAAGAATCTGACACTACTGAGCACTCTCAGACCAGATCCATGCATTTAGCACATAGCTGATGTTCCACAAACATCTGTTGAGTGAATATTTGAATATAATTGTTTGTTAATCAACTATAGTCAGGCCAAGCCTCTGTTATACAAATAAGGGACTAAGGCCAATAAAGCTAGGGGACTTCTCAAGCATTCCAACAGAGCCAGTGCTCAAACCCAACACATCCAGGCTGATTTCCAAGAAATGGCCAGAAATTGCCTTCAAATAAATCCTGCAGTATCAACCAAAATTTCTGTTGGTTCCACAACTGCTTGCCTGAGCTTCTGATAAAATGATTAAAGTAAGGAAGTGTTATAAGTGGGAAACATTGCTGGCATATGCATTAGACTGGGATTTGAGGAAGAGACATATGGGGGAAAATGTTACAAGGACATTATGTAGTGTGCTGGGTGTACTTCTGAGGGAGGACAGTCTCTAGAAGCCTGCTTTACATTGATGTAAAATGATAGCTCATTATGAATAAATCAGATCTAACACACAGCTTGGCAATAGCCAGATTCTCCTCTCACCAACACTCTTTCTGCAAAACAGGACATTCACACTCATTTCAAAAACACAACTATAATATCAAGGCTTTTCCAAGAAATCTCCATGTAAGGATTAGCCTTAATGTTTCTTGGTTCACTGGATCACTAGTCCACAATAAGAAAGCTCTTTCAAACATCAAAAACAAATCTCTTCTGCAACTTTGTAAACTCTTAAAAGATTACACATTGCATACGATTTCACCAAACCCTCTTTTAAATGTCCCTTTATACATGAGAAAAGAAATCATTACAACTGTTGCATCTTGCAGCAAAACCAAACTGAGTGTGTGGGCTTTAGCATGATCTATGTGCTTGCAAGGTCTTGGCTAAGTCTCAAGAAATCACTCCTGACCAAAGAACAGAAGGAATGAATAAAACTCACCCATTCCAAACAAAAGAAAGGCTACTTTGGCCTGGTCCCCGCCAGATTTAAAAGGAATGTAAGAGTGCTCAAGTCATGTACTGAGAAGGAATGACATGCCATCGTCCACAGGAGAGCCACCTGTGGACAGATGCAATCCAATCTGTTTTTATTTTTTAATTAATTTTATGGGAGTATAGTTGCTTTACAATTTGTTAGTTGTTAGTTTCTACTGTACAGCAAAGTGAATCAGCCATACATACACATATATCACTGCCCTTTGGACTTCCTTCCCATTTAAGTCACCATAGTGGATTAGGTATTCTGTCTGTTGTACAGTATGCTCTCATTAGTTACCTACTTTATATGTAGTATCAACAGTGTATACATATTCTTGCAGTCTGTTTTTAGAGCCAGCAGTGTCCTGTCCTTCTGGAAGGCATGTCAAGTCCCCTCTACTTTCATCCCCTTACACTTGGCAGACCTCCCAGTCTGTGACAGACGGCCCTCTACCAGCAAATCTCTCACTCCCTTGCATGGCAAAGTCCCATAGCCCACCAGCCTTTCCTCCTCTCACCATGAACCAACAGCAGGGGAAAGGAGTGCAATCGACTGTCTGCTGCCCTCTCTCTGTCCTAGGACTCACAACACCAAGGCGTAGAGATTCCACGATCCCACACCATCCATAAGGACACTCAGGGGTCAGGCATTCAAAGCATGTAGACTCCAAATGTCATTCAGAGTCTGGGGTTAAACTATACAGCCTTGAAATCCAGGAAAAACAAAATAGCTCCTCCTTTGCCTTAGATTGAAAGTGATGGGTGAGGCGGGGCTGAAGTCCCCCATAGAGTTGGGGGAGGTGGGCATCCTTTGGGTAATTCACAGGCAATCCTGCCTAAGAACTATCATTATCAGCCTACTCTAACCGAGCTCACACAGACTGCCTGGCAGCGCCCCTTACTTCTAGAGAAAAAATTACACACAGGGAAACCAGAACAGAAGCGTTTCCCTACCACGGGGGCTAATAGTCCCGAACAGGGCCAGAGGGGCCAGCCCTGCTCACCAGGGGTGCTGGGAAGAATCACAAGTATGTGTCTACTTCGGTTTTCTCATACAGAGATGGGAATAAATAATGGTTCAGATGTTTAAAAGTGCCCAGAGGGCCTCACCAAGGACTTCTAAACACAGCAATGGGAGGTCATGGCCATTCCTGGGAACTCTGAGTCCAAGAAAAGAGAAGTGGGCGCCAGCTCCATCAGCCAGGGCTCCCAGAGACCAGCCCATCTTTCTGCTCTGTGAGTCTTTGGGGTTAATCTGGGAACAAGAACAAGTAAAGACTCCTTCCGAACAGTGGGTGGGCGAGGCTGAAGCAGGTGGGAAGGGAGGAGGGGAGCCACTTCAATGGAAACAATTACATTTGCTGCTGAGAAAGAAGCAAAGAGGAAGCCTGGGAGAGGGCAGCTTCAATTATCGGTAAACTAATCGAAAATAAACAGTTGTTTACCCAAGTACAACTTCTCCATCCCCTCTAGTGAACCTCTGTACTGTGCTGGTTATATTTAGAACCAATTTGAGCAACCAGTTATTTGTCCACTGGAGACAGAGAAGCCTCTAAGGGCTCCCACCCAGGGCTTGGGAGTAAGGAGGAGCAGAGGGCAGAGGGTCGAGATGCCAGCCTCTCCTCACCTGGAGCCCTGGGATAAGGAAACCCCTAGGATGCAGCAGGAGCCGCCCCGGGAGGAACACAGCCCAGCAATGGAGCCTGGAACAGCCTTGGAGACAAAGCTGCCGGAGGAATCTAAACCTAGCTGGGGCCTGCAGGGCCTGGATATCTTCTCCTAGCCAGGCCTTGGGGGAGGCAATGCAAAGGCCAGAGCACGCAAGTCTTCTAAGGACCTCAGGCCTCTGGGGAGGGCCCAGCCACTAAGGGACAAGTCAGACCAAAAGTCTACTGTGCATCTTTGTGTCCCAAGCACCAGGTACAAAGTCACATGTTCAGCTAGAAGGGGAGTTGGTGTGGATTAGATCCAGAGCAAATAGATGATATAGGAATCACTGTCTCCATTGTAACAACCAACCTGGACACACACACACACACACACACACCTGGAAGGCAACAGTCAGGGAATAAGACAATCCCACTAGCCTCCTCCATCCCTGCATCTTCATGCTCTACTTCCCAACAGTTCAAAGAAAAATAACTGTCAGGCTTCCCTGGTGCTCAGTGGTGAGGAATGTCTGCCAACACAGGAGACACAGGTTCGATCCCTGGTCCAGGAAGATCCCACATGCGGCAGAGCAACTCGGCCTGAGCGCCACAACCACTAAGCCTGTGCTCTAGAGCCCAGGAACCACATCTACTAAGCCCACATGCTCCAGAGCCCATGCTCCACAACAAGAGAAGCCGCTGCAATGAGAAGCCCACGCACCGCAACTAGAGAGTAGCCTCTGCTCACTGCAACTAGAGAAAAGCCTGTGCAGCAATGAAGACCCAGCACAGCCAAAAGTAGACAAATAAAAATAATTACATAAACTTAAAGAGAAAGAACTCTGCCACAAGCACTTCAGCGTCACCCTAGACGTCCTTGATAAATCTGTCCGCAGGAGCATACCTGCACAAGGAAATTGCAGGCTGGTCAGTGAGCCAAGCATCACGATACATTTCCAACATGCCTGCTCCCACTGGGCACTGCGACAGCCCTGGAAAAGCAAGGTGAGAACTGCTTGTTCCTCCTTTTGCGCACGGGCTAGTGGGTTGTCAGGTAAGAGCTGTCCTTGATTTCATCAGAGTAGGGTCAACTGAGGTGCTCAGCCTCACAAGAATTCACAGGAAATACCCACTCGCCCTCACCACTAAACTGTTAAGTAATAGGCCTGCAGAGGTGCCTTGATTCATTAAAAAAAAAAAAAAAATGTGTCCCTAAAAAGTGGGCTGTGGGAGGCATTATGAAATCAGAAAAACAAGCAGCATAAAAAGTGTATATGATGATCACCTTTTTATAAGACAGGGACAAAAAACAAAACCCAATCTACACAACTCTCTGTTTTAAAAATGATAGCATCACAGAGAGAAGGGCACAAAAAGATGCATGTCAAGTTGTGAACGGGTGGGGGGTGTCCCAACAGTGCCAATAAAAATGTAAAAGAGGGAAGGGAGGATGAACCCATTACACCAACTTGGCATATCTTGTATGAAATTTTGATCACAAAGTAGCATGCAAATTAATTGTCTTATGAAGTGGGTCTCCATGCCCTGTAGGTTTGTCGCATCATCTCAGAGACACTGCGCCTTCGTTTCTGAAGCCCACACACTTGGCAATGCCTTCTGTCAATTTATCTCGAACATTCTCTATCCTCCGGCAACTGTCGATCAGTTACTGATCTGGAAACACGCATTGTGGGGGAGAGCTCTCTTTTAAGGGAAGTCTTTCCAGATTTTGGTTCTAAGTATTATGAGTTGGCCAAAAAGTTCATTTGTGTTTTTCCTTATGATGTTGCACAAAAATCTGAAACCCTTCGGTCAATCCAATAAAATGAGCCCTTAGTCCATGAGGTGCCCTGCGTTAAGAACTTGGTACACAATGCCTCATGTAAACCTCCTCTTCACTTGTGATGTATTTTTCTACATTTTCCAGATGATAAAACAGATATGCAAAGGATAATGATTTTATCTGATATCGTCAGCCAGTGGGGCTTCTCTGGTAGCTCAGATGGTAAAGAATCCACCTGCAATGCAGGAGACCCTGGTTTGATTCCTGGGTCGGGAAGATCTGCTGGAGAAGGGAACAGCTACTCACTTCAGTATTCTGGCCTGGAGAATTCCGTGGTCAGAGGAGCCTGGTGGGCTACAACTCACAGAGTCGGACACAACTGAGCGACTTTCTCTTTCACCTTTTCATCAGCTAGTACGAGGTAGGGTCAGGATTCAAACCCAGGCAATGAACTCAGGGCCTCGCCCAGGTTAACAATTCACTGGATCCTTTCCCCTGGGGACTGTTCTATTTAGCAAAGTCACGCCTTCCTCGGTGGGGTTCCTCCAAGCGGGGCTCACCTCTCCTCCTGGAGCAGGGTCCCAGGAGACTCTGGCTTCTTCCATCTCCTCACACCATGGAACACAGCCAAAATTTCTGGAAGTCTTGGACAAGAGATGGTAAGATTCCAAACCTTACTTCCTAACACCACTCATTAGGCTTGGAGTTGGCTCTCTCAATTTTTCTGCTTTGGTTTCTTCATGCACAGGACCCTCCTTTTGCCTCTTCCTCCCTTTCTATTTCCACAGGAACCCAGCTCCCCTGCCCTCCCGCACCATGCCCGTAATGCTGTCTCCTTCCCAGAACACCCTGAGGTAGCCAGAGCCTCACTGCTCTGCCCCTTCTTCCTCAAGGAAAACCTACTCTTCCACCTGAGCTACACAATCTCCCTCTAAAAGAACAAGATAAGGTACAGACAACTCAAACTGAAGGAGGGAATCTCTACCTGTGACTTTTCTGACCCCAGGAAGCTGGCATGGATTTTAATAAAGTAGATTCCCACTGCTCCCCAAAAAACCATGTAAGCTCATTCATTCATTTCTCCAGTTATCGTTGCTGTTGTTCAGTTGCTAAGTCGTGTCTGACTCTTTGCAACCCCATGGACTGCAGCAAGCCAGGCTCCTCTGTCCTTCACTATCTCCCAGATTTTGCTCAAAGTCACGTCCATTGAGTTATCAATGCCAGTTAACCATCTCATCCTCTGCCGCCCCCTTCTCCTTTTGCCTTCAATTTTCCCCATCACCAGGGTCTTTTCCAATGAGTTGGCTTTTCACATCAGGTGGCCAAAGTATTGGAGCTTTAGCTTCAGCATCAATTCTTCCAATGAATATTCAGGACTGATTTCCTTTAGGGTTGACTGGTTTGATCTCCTTGCAGCCCAAGAGACTCTCAAGAGTCTTTCTCCAGCACCACAGTTTAAAAGCATCAATTCTTCGGTGCTCAGCTTTCTCTACGGCCCAACTTTCACATCCATACACGACTACTAGAAAAACCATAGCTCTGACTATATAGACCTTTGTTGGCAAAGTAATGTCTCTGCTTTGTAATATACTGTCTAGTTTTGTCTGCTTTTTAATACACTGTCTAGGTTTGTCGTAGCTTTCCTTCCAAGGAGCAAGTGTCTTTTATTTTCATGGCTAAAGTTACTGTCCACAGTGATTTTGGAGCCCAAGAATATAAAATCTGTCCCTGCTTCCACTTTTTCCCCTTCTATTTGCCATGAAGTGATGGAACCGGATGCTATGATCTTAGTTTTTGGAATGCTGAATTTTAAGCCAGCTTTTCCACTCTCCTCTTTCACCCTCATCAAGAGGCTCTTTAGTTCCTCTTCACTTTCTGCCATTAGAGTGGTATCATCTGCATGTTTGAGGTTGTTGATTTCTTCAGATCTTCATGCAAAAGTCACCTCCTCATCAAGGCCTTCCTTGAGAGTTCTGTTTGGAAGAGCAACTCTTCCCTGGCTCTCACCATTCCCCTGCCTGGATTTTCTCCACAGCACTTGTCAACATCTGACATATTATAGATCTCACTTCCCTATTTTATCATCTATCTCTCGCTATGTGACTAGCACATGGTAGATATGTATCTCCACCTTCACAAATACTGCTTTCACTCATTTTTTTCCACTGAGCAATATTAACAATTATGTGGCAAGCACATTTACAACAGACATTATTTTCTAAGTTTATGCTCTTACTCAGCTTCCAGTCTGATACAGAGATAAATCCTAAATTTGAATAATACACAAGTACAGTAAAATTGCAATTTGTGTGTACAGGAGAGGGACCAAGTCAGCCAAGGCAGTTAGCACTCAGGAACTCGGCAAAATGACTCTTTATCAAATATGTATGGAAGTATTTCATTTTTAACAACCCTGAATAGTGTTACTAGTACATCCCAATTAATTATCAATTTTAGTAGTCAGAGAATCTCCTCAAATTCCTTACTGATAAATAAAGGTAGCCTTGCCTTCTATCATCTTTCTTCCTCAGTATGGTGGCTACAAATTTGAAAATCTGACAGCCCTCCAATCAAGAAGCAGAGTTTATGCCCCATACCTTGAGCTTCAGTGGGTGGTTCTATGACTGCTCTGACCAATGAAATGCTTTGAAAATAACTCTGCCTATTTCCAGTCCTGGGCCTTGAGAAACTTTACAATTTATAATTCCTCTCATGGGATACCCTCTCTGGGGATATTGACCCTCCATGTAGGAAGTATAGCTACCTTGAGGCTGCCTTACTGGAGAGTTCCAACCAAGCCTGACCTTCCAGCCAGCTCCATGGTTTCGGATGCGTGAGTGAAGCCTCTTCTATCTCCAGCCCAGCCCATCTGCCAGCTGAATCCACCCTGTGACCTGTGTCAACTCCACATGGAAGAGAAGAACTGCCTGACAGCCTTGCCCAAATTCCTGACCCACAAAGCAGAGAGATATAATGAAATAGTTGTGTTAAGTCCCTAAATTTCTCTTTTTTATGCAGCAATAGATAACTCAGTGCTATTCCTGGAAGCTCTCACTGTCTCTCAGCTTCAGTTCCCATCCACGTGCTGAGGATCTGATTCTGCCTCTTATGTCCTGCTCTATCTCCTGCCTTCTAGACCAGTGTCATCTCTACTTGAATAGCTCACAAGCATTTCAAGTCTAGTATCTTTCCTTCAAAGTCTGCTACACTTCTGTATTTCCTATCTGAGCAAAATGACACCATCATTTAGGTTTGCTGCTCAGAAAATGAAGCCTAAATATCATCTTCTATTCCTCCTTCTCTCTCACCCTCTACAACCTCACAGCCCTGTCACTTATTCTCTATTAATATTCTAAATATTTGTGTTTTCTCACCATCTGCTGTACCTAGACCTTAGTCTATCTCACCAATGTCTTTTGTCCAAATGACCAACAGCACCTGAACTGGTGTCCCTACTAAATAGTCCTATCCATTCCCCAAGCCATTTTGCATACTACAGTCAGAATGATTTTCTAAAATAATAGTAAGTGTAAGTATGATCATGTCATTCCCATGTTTAAACCCTTTCATGGTCCATTGCTCTAATACCCCATTCAAAGAGTCGGCACCTGGTTCACCCCCAACTCGTCTGACCCTCACCCTGCACTCAACACTACATTCATGCCAAAGTGCTTGTAATTCCCCAAACACATCATGTTCGCTCTCTCCAGAGCCTGGCCATATGTTATTCCCTCTATCTGGAATGTTCTCTTCCACCTTTTACTTGGTTAATTCCAATTCTATCTCAGACTTCAGGGTAGACATGACTGCCTCCAGAAAGCCACTCTTGCCTTGCAAGACCAGGTTCTGTGCTCTCAGATCACCCTGCACACAAACCAGTAGCAACCTTTATCCTACTCTGACTGATTTGGGTTCCTTGTCTGTTTCTCCCATTCAGTTCAGTTCAGTCGCTCAGTCATGTCAAATTCTTTGCGACCCCGTGAACCGCAGCACTCCAGGGCTCCCTGTCCATAACCAACTCCTGAAGTTCACTCAAACCCATGTCCATTGAGTCGGTGATGCCATCCAACCATCTCATCCTCTGTCATCCCCTTCTCCTCCTGCCTTCAATCTTTCCCAGCATCAGGGTCTTTTCCAATGAGTCAGCTCTTCGCATCTGGTGGCCAAAGTACTGGAGTCTCAGCTCTAGCATCAGTCCTTCCAATGGACACCCAGGACTGATCTCCTTTAGGATGGAGTGGTTGGATCTCCTTGCAGTCCAAGGGACTCTCAAGAATCTTCTCCAACACCACAGGTCAAAAGCATCAATTCTTTGACGCTCAGCTTTCTTTATAGTCCAACTCTCACATCCATACATGACTACTGGAAAAACCATAACCTTGACTAGACGGACCTTTGTTGGCAAAGTAATATCTCTGCTTTTTAAAATGCTATCTAGGTTGGTTATAACTTTCCTTCCAAGGAGTAAGCATCTTTTAATTTCATGGCTTCTCCCATTAGACAAAAGCTACTTGGGGACCACACTTGTGCTGTGTCTTGTGGTATCTCCAGAGCCTGACACAGAGTAGTATACATATTAAATGCTTGTGGGATATAAACAAAAACCCCTCACAGGACACCAGAGAGGTGATCCCCTGCAGGCCCCTCTAGATTAGCAGAGAAAGCCATTATATCTTTAGAAGCCAAACATCTCCCATTAATTCCCAATATGTGTAGCTGGCAATGGTCTGTGATGGGGCAGTGGCACAGCCAACAACAAGCAGGTGTCCAGAAGCCAGGGCAGCGTGACTAAAGCCCCAGAGACCACTCTGATGGTCAGTCAGAGACACTGAGGTCAGTCCGAGTCCCTGTCCTGACCTTCCTTGGGCCAGAGCAGGGCTCACTAGTCCTGCCTGGGGACAATCTCAGCCTGCACTTAGCTCCACTCTGTTCTTCCCAATCAGAAAAGATGCCTTATTCCAAAGGACTCACCAACCTGCGAGAAAGATTAACGGGAGCAGACACTGGCTTAGAGACGAGGACCCTCACCCTCCAATCAGAACCATCATCTCCACTCTCAAGTCTAAGGAGCAATTTAGCCAATATCTACAAATTACACTGCTATGTCTCTGATCTATTTCTTTCCTCTCAGCGCCTTCAGATGATATAGATGCTAACAAGTGGCAGAGGAGGTGGTGAAGAGAGACCAATGTATTAATTATTCAAATTTATTCTTGTTTAACTTCAGAAATAATGAAAAGAAATTCAATATTTCTAGGAAGACTGTCTAGGTAGGAGACCTTAATGTTTCTTTGACAGAGCTAGGAAATACCATGTTCTTCTCTTATTTACTTAATCATATCTCACATAATTATTCAAATCCATGAATTCTCAGAATCTAACAATAAAAACTCAGAACTGAAGGCAACAAAGCAACCCTTCCTGTAAATGTCAACAGAAGTCTCCACACTCCTCCACCCTCCAGCATCCTCATCACCCCCACTTGCTTGGACACCATCATTCCCCACTGCTCTGTCCCCTTTTATTCCATGTCAAGAGGCTTTTTATTTAAAACATAAAAGAGTTGATGTAACTGAAAGAGTTCTTGCCACCCCAAACTTCTCATCCCTCTTTGCTGCTGGTCAAATCTTATCCTGGGAATGACAGGATTCAGATGTGATGAAAAATTGAAATATCATAGCTGGAGATGTAACCAAGTATTTTTGCCAGCACTCATCAGGGATTCCAACCAGATGCTGAGCATATATTTCAGATATTGGTGCATAAATCCTGCCCTCACTTTCCCCACCTCCTCCCGCTCCTTCAAATCACATCTGGGATAGGCTAAATAGTAGCTCTTAAATATAGCCACATTCTAATATCCCAGAACCTGTGAATATTGCCTCATAATGCAAAAGAGACTTTGCAGATGTGATTGGGGATTCTCAAATGGGGAAATTTGCCTGGATTATCCTGGTAGGCCTAAGTGCAATGACAAGTGTCCTGTCCTTAGAAGACAGAAGCAGAGGGAGATTCGACGCAGAAGAAGAGAAGGCCATGAGATCAGCAGGCAGAGATGGGAGGGGATGCAGCTACAAGCCAAGGGATGCCAGCAGCCACCAGAAGCTGGAAGAGACAAGAGGAAGCTCCTCCCCTAGAGCCTCTGGAGGGAGTTCAGCCCCACCCAACATTTGATTTCAGTCCAGGTATTCCAATGTATTACTTCTGTCCTGCACAGTTGCAACAGAACAGATTTCTGCTGCTGCAAGCCAACACCTGTCCTGCAATTTGCTACATCCATGGCAGAAAACTGATACAGCATCCAAATCACTCCTTCTCCTAGTAAAATCCAAAGTTCTACAGCTCCAGGACTGAGTCTATTCTCCTGAGTCTTGGAGAGTCCTGGACGAGACCATTCTTTACCGGCCATGCTCCATGGTACACCCTGGACCCTGAGCACTTCTTGTTGGCCTTTAGCCCCAGAGGTGGATCCGGCTGACACTCAACACACTCCCTCCCGACTGTATGAACCTCCCACCCTATCTTAATCCCAATACTGCTCATGAGCGAGGAGCCAAACACACCAGTCCTCCTTCAGCTATTCCAATGCTTCTGGACACTTCCTCTAACGGGAATTCTCCTCATTCCGCTTTTCAAATACCTGGCTCCTTCCTCAAATCTAAACTTAAATGTCACCTCTTAGAGAATCATTTCTTCACTCAGCATCAAAAAGAGTTCTTCTCCTGGATGGCACTAGGCATCATCATACTAAGTGAAGCAAGCCAGACAAAGATAAATATCACATGATATCACTTATATGTGGCATCTAAGGAATAATACAAATGAACTTATTTATAAAACAGAAACAGACTTACAGACATAGAAAATGAACTTATGGTCACAAAGGGGAAGGTAGAGGAGAGGGATAAATTGAGAATATGGGATTAACAGATGCATACATAAAGAAAGCAGATAAACAACAAGGATTTACTGTATAGCACAGGGAACTATATTCAATGTCTCATAATAACCTATAATGGAAAAGAATCAAAAAAGAATAAATATATATACATATATATGTATAACCAAATCACTTTTCTATATACCTGAAACTAATACAATATTGTAAATTAACTCTGTGTGTGTGTGGGTTAGTCACTCAGTCACATCTGACTGTTTGTGACTGCATGGACTATAGCTAACCAGGCTCCTCTGTCCATGGGGATTCTCCAGGAAAGAACACTGGACAGGGTTGCTATTCCCTTCTCCAGGGAGTCTTCCCAACCCAGGGACTGAACCCAGGTCTCCCACAGTACAGGCAGATTCTTTACCATCTTAGCCACTAAGTATGGTGGCAACCTACACCAAGGGAAAATCAACTATATACTTCAATAAAAAAAAAGTTTCCCTGCTGTTTTTCTCTTCCAGCTCCCTGTTTGTTTTTTTCATAGGACTTGCCATCATTTATAGTGATTTCATTCATTGGTTTGTTTACTTGTTTTATTTTTATTGTTTGGTTGCTTCTCTCCCAAAGTATAGAAATTGCATTTACTTTGTTTTCTCTTGTATCCTCAGCACCAATACATGCCTATAAATGATAGGCACTTAATACACATTGTTGAATTAATTAATCCCTTAACTGTGGAGGTTATGGATGGAAAAACTGGGAATATATAAGGCAAAGAAGGCAGGGGGAGGGGGCAGTATTTCTGATCATTTCCAAGTTTGAGACGAGGAGAGTCATCTGTTGCGATTGAGACGTGGAGAGTCATCTGTTGCAGTTGAGACGTGGAGAGTCATCTGTTGTGACAGGAGCCCAGTTTGGATGGCTAAAGCTATGTGTGCTCCCTGACTCTTACGTGCATGCCTGTCATAACTCTGTGCCTTTCTCCACTTTCCCTGAACCCTCTCCACCATTCTTCAAGGCCCATGAGCACCCAGCTCCTCCAGCCCCTTTGGCCTGTCTCCTACAGTCTCAACCCTGCCTAGACCATGCAACCGGACAAAGAGGATCAGAGGAGCTCAAAGAACAGGGCCGTTGTAAGAGCGAGGACTGACATGCCCTGTACTGACCTGCAGGCTCTCTGCACTGGCATCTCCTCTCTTGCCTTGCTAGACTGGTGTAATTTTTAAGGTTGCCTTCATTTCCTGACTTGCACTTTAGCTCCTGTGCTGCTCCAATCCAGACGGCTGACCACAGGAACCACAGCCCCTGCACACATTCACCCCTCGCACCACTTGCTGCAATGCTCCCACTCATCAGATGCTTTTGAACCTGGATCAGAATCAAAGTCTTCAGACCTCTTGGACACTATGATGTGGGACTGCTGGCCCCTTGGGACCCAAGCCAGGAAATTCCTTTTAGCCCAAAAGACCCAATCTCAGTTTTTCCTCCTTCCCCTGATCCGAACCCAGGGTACTGCAGAGCTAAGTCATGATCATTACCTCTAGGCCACTAACAGAGGGCATCTGTTGCCCCTGTCTGGCCAGCATCCTCTCTTCTTTAGAGGCACTTCTCCTCCCACCTGAGTCATGTGATTCTGATGGGAAAGGTGATCATAGAACCTACATGACCAAGATCACAGGGTTGGCCTTGTGGTGGAGGCCCAGGAAAAATCGCTCATGCCTATACTAGACCAGAGTGCTTCCCCCAGATTTTATTTATGGATACTGAAAGAGAAAAACTTTCTCTTTTGCCACACTCAGATTAAAGGGCCTGGAAATGCCAACCTTCCCACTCGAAGAATATTTGTAATACTGAGGAAGAGAGTCAGTACTCAAAAAGAAGTAGCAGTGCATGCATGCTCAGCAGCGTCCGACTCTTCGCGACCCTGTGGACTGTCGCCCGTCAGGCTCCTCCATCCTTGGAATTTTTCCGGCAAGAATACTGGAATGGGTTGCCATTTCCTCCTCCAGGGAATATTCCCTGACCCAAGGATCGAATCTGCGTCTCCTGTTTTTCCTTCATTGGCAGGCAGATTCTTTACCACTGAGTCACCTGGGAAGCTCACTCAAAAAGAAACAGAGGAATAAATATATGGATACCGAGGGGGAAAGGGGTGGGTGGGAGGAATTGGGAAATTGGGATTGATACACATACACTATTGGTACTTACTGTGTATAAAATAGAAACTAACGAGAAATTCCTATATAGCACTGGGAACTGTACTTAATGCACTGTGGTAACCTGAATGGAAAGGAAGTCCAGAAAGGAGGGATACATGCATATGTATGGCTGATGCCTCCTGCTCTACAGCGGAAACTAATACAACATTGTAAAGCAACTATACTCCAATAAAAATGAATGTAAAAATGTGAAAAAAATGTAAAAAAAAGAAGACACAGAGGAGAAAACACAAGTGAGGGTGAGCGATCAAGGGGAAAATGGAGGACGTTTGAACTCTTTGGTCCAGCTGAACCTGATCTAGATCCACCCCTCTTCCTCCCAGTTACATGAACTAAAACCTGCCTTTTTTACTGTCAGCCATCTGGAGCTGAATTCCTGTCTCTCTGAACTGAAAAAGCTCTAATACTTCACTGCCACGTCCACATTGATCTCTCTCCACATCTCTCTCTTCTGGGCCACTTAATGTAACGCCGCGCATTCTTGGTGGTTGACTACTTCGTGATAATCCTTGCTTCCTCCTCAGCTGGCTGCAAGTGCCTCTAAGCAAGGCTGTCATCCAAGATCCACCAGGGATCAGGGTCAGGGCAGGTGCATGACAGGTGTGCGGGCTCATCGGGTCTTATGTTCTCTCAGTCCTGGGCAAGCTGAGGTTTACGAGCCCTTATGAGGTTAAGATCAGAGACAGTGAGCCAAACTCAGCTCCATCCCCCACCAACCCTGCCTTGGATATAAAGGGAGGGGTGAGGGAGGGGGAGCAAAGAGGAGGGTGCTAAAAGCCCCAGAGACCAGGGCTCCCCATGTCTCTTCTTTCTGCCACAGGACACCCTGTCCTTGGGCAACAGGGTACCTGCGCCCTCCCAGCACCAGGTAATGGAGGGCTCCAGGCCCCAGGAGCCATCACTCACGTCCTCTGTTGGGTCTCCAGGGAAGTGTTTGCAGCCCGACTGGTGACAGACCAAGAGAAGAAGAATATCAGATACAACAGTTTCCCAAAATTAAAATGGAGAATGGGGCCTCAGGGAAGGCTGCCTGGATAATTAAGGCTTTAATTCAAGATCTGGTTTGCCTGAGAGCAACGGGCTCCAGAGAGCACCACTAAATTTCTCCCAGTAAATATCAGCAACTTGAAAGCAGTCTCCTGGCCCCGGTGCAGGGTCATAAAAGACCCCCTTTCTCTCGGTCCCCTGCCTGTCATCCTTTACTCAGAAGCAGTAAAGTCAGGGGGCTGAGGGTCTTTACTCAAAATGCCACCCTTAAGAGCCAGGGCTGGATAAGGTCTGGAAAAGCAACAGCCCAGGAAACTGAAGAACAGAGAAGGAACGGGGTTTGCTTGAGGTGACAAAGCTGTTGGTAAGAAAGAGTGGGAATGAGAGTTCAAATGTCCTGATATCAGGATAATCCATTTCCAACTCAGTTCCATCCTACATGTTTTAGAGCCTCATCTACAACATACCAATATGCACATGCAAACACACACACATGTGCACAAGCACGCACATGCACACACATGAATCCATCCTCTCTACACAGGCCCGTCTTCTCACTGTCACCCATGACTCCGTGCTTTTCTTGGAGATGCTCCCCCGCCTGGCAGTTGGCATGCCTTCCCTCCCCTCCAGTTTCACCATCCCAGAGGCTTCAGTTCAAGGCCTCTCTTCTATCATCAACCCTTTTAATACCAGGACTTCATTCCCTTCTTTAAACAACTCCAGCCCTTGGCGTTGTCATACGACACACCTTAGCCCTGAATCCTATGATGCAAGGCTGTTTTATCTCATCTTCCCAATAAGACTGCGGATTCCCTGTGGATTCCTCTCAGTGACCCCTGCCGCTTACCCCAGCCCAGACCGGCTCACAGCGAGAGCTCCAACACAGCCTGTTCCTTGGAAATCAGGGATTCAAGTCCCATCTGCATTGTGTTGACTCTCATGGCCTTGGATAAGCCTCAGGGAGCGCCTGCGCCTCCATCCCCACCCAAAGGGCATCAACTGGACCGAGGGCAAGTTGATGCCACACGGTGACGCCTCTCTGACCTTCTCTGCCCTGTAACAGCCACCTCCCTGCACTCCCCACGTGTCCCCCAGAGCCTCCTGAGGATGTGGCCATCTGCAGAACTCTGTGAGGGAACATTCACCCTCCCGCCCACCTTCAGGGTCCACTCTGGACTCACTCTATAGAGGAGAAGGACCAGTGAGCCTGGTGGGAGGCATGGGCCAGGGAGCTCCAGGCTGGATCCTGGGTCCTGTCCCCCCAACCCACTGCCTGCCCACGTGCCCTCGTGCACTCACCACAGGCTCAGCTCTATTAAATGAGGATGTTACAGTTCACTGCTGCTCCCTCAAGACTCACAGCCCCAGGGAATTCCCCAGTGGTCCAGTGGTTAAGACTCCACGCTTCCACTTCAGGGGGCATGGGTTTGATCCCTGGGTAGGGAAGTAAGATCCTGCATGCCATGCAATACAGCCAATAAAAGAAAAAAAGGATAAAAACAGACTCATGCCCCATACTTTTTTATGTCTTAAGTAAACATCAGTGTCTCCATACACAAATGGCAAGCAGAGCAGCTGAAAGGATAGCCTTAAACATCCGGGGCGTGTAAGAGGAGAAGGAAAATTAGCCCTTTTCTTGAAAATCTGACTTGTATCTCCCAGAAGAGTGTGTACAGTAAACACCGGAAGACACGAAAACCTCTGAGGCAACGATACACCCTCCTGACACATATACACGCTCACCACCACCATGCATGCCTTCCAGGAGCACAGCTATGGCTAATTAGATCTGGGGTCCAGCAACTTAAAACTAGGCCCATCATTCAGATGATACCAAGCAGAACTGCCACTGAGCAAACCATACTGACTCCCCAGCTCAACTCCTCATATCACTTATGTCTTCTTCAATCTGTGAAATAAGGGCTGGACTACATGTGACCCAACCTCACACAGGCTCGGCAGACCTCAAGTTATATATGTTCTCTCTTTCCCCTGGTGACTGAGTACACTCAAGTGCAACCCTGCATCTCCATGGCAAGGCCATCCTGTCCACCTACACCCTATCTGAGTTCGGAAGATAGCTCAGTGCTGGGCACCAATGGTGTTCATATCCACCCTCCCCGGAACCAGTGATTCCAGGGCAGGGGCTGAGTCCATTATTGCGACTATCCATGCCACTACTCACTTTAGGGCCACAAGTCAGTGAGGTGGCAGGCACCCGGAGAAGCTTTACCCTGCTCCTCACCCTCCCACACTCCAGTCCCGCCAACCTAAGTATCAGTGACAGGATGGTGCCAGTCCAAAGAGGTGGCCCAGCAGAAAGTCTTAATAATGGCCAAGAGTCACCTGCTAGTTACCTGAGCAAGTGAGGGCGAGAGCCCAGCTCCTGTTCCCTGTCCCCCACCAGGCCTGACCCTGGGTAGGTTCTCCCTGCGGGTTGCCTTTTGCTTCCCAGCTGTAAAGTGAGCAGCGGTCTCTGGACCCACACCCTGAGGTGAGCTGCTGTCCTACCGCATCAATAATTAACACTCTGCAAAGTGCCTGTTAGGCCTTCGGCTGGGATTTTGTTGTTTCTTGACAAGAAGGGGAAATATTTATTGTTGTGGAGGATGCCACCTAGGAAAGCCCTCCGTGGTAAAGTGGCCACTCCCTGCCCCACCCAGCAGGCTGCGGCCACTTGCTGTCACCAACTCCACCACCTAGGACAGCAGACATGGTCAGTGAATTTAGACACCATGAGCCCCACTAAAAGTGAGTGAAGGCCTGAAGACCCAAAATCACGGATGGAGGAGGAATAGGTTCAGAGGTGGTGATGGATCCTCTAACCCGACCCCCTATCTCTGAATCTGTAGGGTCTTTATTTAGGAGATGGGGATATGAACAGGGCTCTGTGCTCTTCGGGGAGGACCTTCTTAAGTAGCCACCTGTCTGCTTCACCCTACAAAAACAAGCCACACATTGATTCAAAGGCCAAAATGCCAAGTAACCATCTGGGGGTGGGAAGAAAGGAAAGGCAAGGCAGGAAGAATATTCAGATATGTTCTTGTTCTTTCAATACTTATTTTGTACTTCTTCTGCTAGGGAAGATGCTCTCAGGAATTTTGGACTCTCTGGACAGACGTGCTTTAGAGATAATTAGACCGATACTAAGAGGAAACAGGTTAGAACTAAAGTAAATCAGGCCATGAGTCAAGCCTGTGAGATGCTTCATTTCTGTGACCCTGGTGAATGTACATGAAGGTGGTGGCCATTCTTCAAATTCTGGAAGAACAGATCTGAATAATGGAATCTGGTAAAGATTTCCTTGTGTTTAACTATAAGGCAATGCTGGGAAGTCCCCATTAAGAGCTGTGGTTCTCGTTGATTAGCCCACTGTCAGTCAGCAAGCAGGTCTTAGGTTCCTGGCTCTGTTCTCAGCAAGTCTGTAATGAACTCTCTACCCCAGGTGCAGGGCAGGCTGTTCTGAGAGTGTACTGCCCAGGGCCTGCTTCCACAGAATGACTTTCAGGAAAATCTAAGCAATGGCCTTGCAGCAGGTGGGTTCAGCAGCCACTTCTTTGGAGGCCTGGGGTCAGGAAGGCCTTGCTTGTCCTTGACCACTGTGCCTGGAATTCCCACCATCAGAGATCCAGCTCTTTGCATGAAAGCGACATGGTCCCAAAAGCCTTCAATTAAAAGTCAACAGAAGGTAAAGGCATTAACCACACCTCAGATTGGCTGACTCCCTAGGGAGGAAGCATCCTGAGCAAACAGCACCCTGCCCAAAGAGCGGCAAGAAGGGAAAGATTAACGTAACCTGCAATTATTAGGAAGAACCCGGCCTACAATAGCAGCCCACAGCAGGCTGTTATTGGTGACTCCCCTCATGGCTCTCTCCCTTCAACCCGGCGCTCCAGGCAGCCTGGGCTCATAAAAAGCAACAAAGCAAAGACCCCCAACTTCCCATCAGCTGTATGCCAATGGAGGATATAAATAATATAAAAAATGTTTAGGGGTAACAAAGGGCATTTTAGATGATGATAAGGGCTAAGGAAGAAAATATAGGCAGAGAGATGTAGTGGCTTAAAGTTTAGAAAGGATGACCAAGGAAGATCTTCTAGAGAAAGTTACTTTTGAGTAAACATCTGAAGGGAGCCAAGGGTAAAACTATGGAGACATGTGAGGAAATACATTCCAGACAAAAGGGAAGAGCTAGTGCAGGTGACCCAAGGTGAAAGCAGGCTTGGGAGAGAGAGGAGGAGCAGGAGGGGACTGCTGGCTGAAGCAGAGGGAGGGGCAGGGAGAGCTGGGTGATGATGCTCATGGCTCTCACTGACCTTCAATGCCGCCTCCTCCCAGCTCTCCTGTCTTCCCACTGCCCCTTCAGCCATTCAGGAGTCTCCATCACACACCCTACCAGAGCTTGCCCTACTTTGGGCAAAGCCCCAGGCTTAACCCTTTCATGGCCAATCACCCAATGAAAAGAGAGATGTGAGCTAATAAGGACCAAGTGTATAGCACAGGGAACTTAATACTGTGTAATGACCTATATGGGGAAAAATTCTGAATAAGTATGGATATGTGTATATGCAGAACTGATTCACTTTGTTGTATACCTGAAACTAGCACAACATTATAAATCAACTATACTTCGATTAAAATCTTTTTAAAAAGAGAGAGGGATGTGAGGAGGAGACTGGCCTTGGATCCCATCAAGGGGAGGTGGAGCGACCCCTGCAGCCCCTACGTCCTGTGAATCCGCCCCCCAAGTAGCACTTGGGGTCCCAGGAGCCCACTCCTCCTGTCTAATGGAACCTGGAGGGTGTTGAGACGAACCCTGGCTGGGAGAAAGATGCAGGCTCAGCCCTGGCTTGGCCACTCAAGAATCAAGGAGATGTGAGCATCAACCAACCTTCCTGGACCTGTTTGTTCACCTGTAAAAAGAGGACGCAGGGTAACTCCTCTCTGACATCTCTTCGAGCCCTTTGTGAGGCCCCCACTCTGCTGACAGATCAGCCTCACCCATGTTTCCATGTGTGTCTCATCTAAAACCACAAGCTGAGGTTCTAACAGCAGCCCTGGAGTCACACAGCCAGTTCTCTAGGGAGCCTCTGCAGCCAACAGACCCTGAATGGTTACTTTAGGCTCCAGACCTTCCCGGTGGCCCACTCACACCACAGGCAAGGCCACTGTCTCTCATGCAGCCACTCTCAACAGTGAGGATGAAGGAAGTAATTCCCATCCCTTGGGCCCTCCATCAGTGGGATTTTCTATTGCCCAGGCTCACACCAACTGCAAGAGATCTCAAGCTCAGGATCTGCAGGGCTCTTATGAAAAGGCTCTACAAGGAAATAAGCCACCAGTCCTCCAAGGCTAACATCATTAATCAGGATGACAGATAGCTGCTCACTCTTTAAGACAGCTGCTCCCCAGAAGCCCAGCGACTGAGTTTGCAGTCTGTGCCAGGGCACCTTTGCTGAGGCAGGTAACAGGGAGCTGGCTGGGACTATGGCAATTCTGCCAGTCCCAGGCCACTCTCTTTCATTCCAAGGTCTGGTTTGGCTCACCTTTTTCTTACAGGGATAAAATTCAGTTTTCCATCCCTTGGCCATCTAGGGACAGCAGGTATCGGTGGGGCAAGAGGAGAGGTGTGGCAAAATTGTAAGAAAGACCTCATGTGTGCATGCTAAGTCATTTCAGTTGTGTCTGACCCTTTGCGACCCTGTGAACTATAGCCCACCAGCTCCTCTGTCCATGGGGTTTTCCAGGCAAGAATACTGGAGCAGGTTGCCATTTCCTTCTCCAGGCATCTTCCCAACCCAGGGACCGAATCCGCGCCTCTTATGTCTCCTGCATTGCCAGGCAGTTCTTTATCACTAGTGCCATCTGTGAAGCCCAAGAATGACCTTTGATGTGGCTAAATCCCTAGATTAACCTCACCAGTGTGAACCACAGAGGCATTCAGAGCTCTGTCAACAGATTCTTCAAAAACAAAACAAAAAAAAAAAAGGAATTAAGGTTCCCAGGCAAACAGCACAGAAACCTCACCCCTATCACAGGCCCACAAAGGCCACCCTCTACTGCACACCATGTGTGACTCTTCTACTTCAGGACTCCTTGAGAATTCACACTGAATGGAAGTGAGGGTGCTGGGCAGGGAAGATATGCATAATGTCACTCCTCTGGCCTTGGCAAGAGGTCTCAGAGGACAAACAGCAGTTGCAGTCACTTAGACCCAGAGCTTCCCCCCAGGCAATTTTTGGATCATTTTGCCTGGGAGACACCAGAGAAACTGATTTCCGCTCTCCTGTCTCTTTCTGACAGCTGCTCCAATAACATTTTTGCCTCCTCCTTGGTGACCTTCCAAACCCTTAGGTAGAAAAGCATCTGCACTCTCAGAAGATTTGGGGGGACACCACCAACCACCCCAAGTCCTCTCTCCCTGAAGGTCTTGGAGCCTCAGCCCTGTGGCCTGAGACACAATGCTTATGAAAGGAGCAGTGCAAAGTGTGCCTTTAGGGGGAGAGAGTCTAAGAGGAAGACGTGCAGGTGAAAGAGAAAGAGCAAGTACCTGGAGCGTGTATGGGAGAGGGTGTGTCATTAGTCATTCATCAAGAGATGTCCGTTGAGCATCTGCCTTAACAGGTGTGGCCAGCTGCAAAAGATGCAGCTATGAACCTGGCCACTGCCCTCAGATAACTCAGATAACAGTCAATGAGAGGAGATGGAAGTGAAGGGCTACTCAGGACTGTGGGATGAGGGCTGACGCAAGAGCTAAATGAAGCAGAGGTTTGAGAGAGCACAGGAAGGCACCCCTCTGGGTCCTGGGGCTAAGAAATGTGGAAAGGCTGCCCGGGGCAACAGATATCTAAGGTGAGACTTGAAGAGTGGGCACAAGATGGTGAGAGTGCGGGTGAGGGAAGAAGCTGGAGACAAAGAGGACAGCACGTGAAAAAGCCTGTCGTCCTTTATGAGGCCACTCGGGGGTGATGGAGGAGCCACTAAGATAAAGCTGGAGAGGCAGGACCCAGCTGGGCATGGTGGCTTGAGGTCACAACGAGGAATTAAGTCTCTTCCTACTGGGCAATAGTCATTGGAAGGATCTGCGGAGGATCCTTCACTTCTGGGGAAGCAACATCACCAGATTTATTCTTTAAACAAATCGCTTGAACCAAAAGGTCAAGAATGCAATGAAGGGAGCCAGGCTGGAAGTGGACCAGCCAGTTAGGAAACTGTTGCCTGTTTAATTTCTCCATTAAATACAAAATATGGAACTCAAATTTGACAGAACCAGTGTAGATTTCTTCATCTCCCCTTCAAGCCTGTCCCCCTTCCCAAGTTTTATTTCTCAGGAAATAGCACCAGATGCTCAAAGCAAATACCCAGGGCATCCAGACAACTGTTTTCCTCATCGCTACTGCTTACAACCCAATCTGTTGGCAAGCCCTGTGGATGTCACCTCCAAAGCACATCCCTAACCCATTCCATTGAAACCAGCAGAGTTCCAGCACCCTCGCCACTCACCCGGATGTCTACAGTCAGCTAAGTAGTCCTCCCCCCACTCTTGACTCCCTTAAATCCATTTGTCACACAGCAGCCAAGCTGTGGTGTTTGCACATTTTTATTGTGAAATACAACACACATGCAGAAAAGTACAAAAAGCAAAAATGTGTAACTCTGTGATTTATGACCACATGAACATACATGCTCTATCATCCCCAAGGTCAAGAAGTAAATCATCTCCAAGATCAAGAAGTAAAAACATTCCTAGTTCCACCCCCAAAAGCCTCCCTGCTGCTCTCTGCCTGTCACTGCCCCACCTGCCCTGCCAAAGATAACCCTCCTCCGAGCTTTAAGGTAATCACTTCTTCAACTTCTCTTATAGTTTACCACCTAACCCTGAATCTGTAAAAACTACTGTTTTGATTTTGGCTGATATACACACTCTATAAAAACGGAGTCACACTGCATGCATTACTTCGTGTTGGACTGCTTTCACTCAGCATTTTATTTATGAGATTCCTCTGTGTTGTGCATCGGGCTCTAGTTTGTTTATTTTTATTGTTCTATGGCAGTCCATTATTTATCCACTCTACTGTTGCTGGGCATTTGGGTTGCTTCTAGTTCTTCAGCCAATATGAATAATGTTGCTATGAGCAGTTTGATATTTGTCTCCTGGCGCCAGAATAGCTTTAAAATATGGATCAGATCATGTCTCTCCTCTGATTTTTTTTTTTTTTTTTTATTAGTTGGAGGCCAATTACTTCACAACATCTCAGTGGGTTTTGTCATACATTAACACGAATCAGCCATAGAGTTATACGTATTCCCCATCCCGATCCCCCCTCCCATCTCCTCTGATTTAAACTCTCCAAAATCTCCCTGTCATACTCAAAATCCAAAAGCCTTATCTTGGCTTCTAAGACCCTTGTTTCCTTCTCTTCCCTTCCCCTGTGTCTCCCTCCCTCTGCTCACAATTTTCCCACTTCCTTGGTCTGTCTGTTGCTGAAACTTGCAATGTCCATTTCTTCCTCAGGACCCCTGTGCTTGCTCTCTCTTCTCCCGAGACTATAGATGTTGGCATAGTTGGCTCCTTATCATTCAAGTTTCAAATCAAATAACACCTCTTTAGACAACTCCCTTGACCACCTCATTTGGAAGAGACCTCCAAATCTCCCTCCTTCGCACCCTTTGTTTGGTTTTCTTCATGGCACTCTTTACTATGGGAAGCCATCTCGTTTACCTGTCTGGTGACTTGCTTACTGTTTATCTCTCTCCACATCCCTGAGCTCAGGGACACTGTCTTGTTTGATGCTGTATCCTCAGCTACTGCAGCTGTGTCTGCATTGAACGAGCATTCAATAAAAACTTGTTGAATGAATGAGTGAATGAATGAATGAGTCTTCATGAAAGATAGCAGCATAACTGCTCTGGTGGCAGCTGGCGGAAGTGGGCAGATAGAAAGTAGTGAATACTTTTGAGAACAGTGGAGGAAGATAAAAGGGAAGAAGGGAGGCAGGAGGGGAACACACTGAAGCTGTGCTGCACCCTGGGCCGAGGGCCTCCCCTTTGGCCCTGGTCTCACGCGTGCTGGCGGTCTGTGTGCCCCTTGCAGCCCCGCTGATCCTGGAGCCCAGAAAAGATCCCCTGTGGGGGAAGGAACACTGAGCCTGCTTCAGAGCACAAGGCAACCCCTGCCGAAGCAGGAAAATAAGCGAGGCTGCCTTTAATCCTCATCTAAGCGACAGGAGAGGAAGGTGGGGGTGTTGCATTGTTCTCTCCGAGAAGTCAAGGCAGCAAGATGAGATGATTCAGGTTGTCAACCTGCCAGCACGACCTCCGGAAATGACAAACTTTCCCAACTACTGCCTCAGTAAACAAGGAGCAGCAGAGGCTGGCTTCAGACTCCACATCTTGCAGCCGGGTGCTGGGTGTGCTCTGAGTGGTTGGGGGCCCATCCCTGCACAGACCCAGAGCAGCCAGTCTGGGGATTCAAGGGGGAGGACTAGGATGGAGAGCAACCCTGAGGGAGGGACAGACAGGCTCCTCCTGGATATGGGACAGGAGCCTGGGGCTGCCAGGCAAAGACAGGGACTGAAAGAACATGGACAGGGATGTAAGGCTCCAAACTACTGCACACTTGGGCTCATTTCACATGCTAGCAAGGTCACGCTCAAAATCCTTCAAGATAGGCTTCAACAGTACATGAACCAAGAACTCGCAGATGGACAAGCTGGATTTAGAAAAGGCAGAAGAACTAGAGATTAAACTGCCAACATCTGTTGGACCACCATAGAAAAAGCAAGGGAATTCCAGAATAACATCTACGTCTGCTTCATTGACTATGCTAAAGTTTTTAACTGTGTGGATCCAACAAACTGTGGAAAATTCTCCAAGAAATGGGAATATCAGACTACCTTACCTGCCTCCTGAGAAACCTGTATGCAGGTCAAGAAGCAACAGTTAGAACCGGACGTAGAACAACAAACTGGTTCCAAATTGGGAAAGGAGTACATCAAGGCTGTATATTTTCACTCTGCTTATTTAGCCTATATGCAGAGTACATATATACAGAATGCCAAGCTGGATGAAGTACAAGCTGGAATCAAGATTGCCAGGAGAAATATCAATAACCTCAGACTTGCAGATGACACCACCCTAATGGCAGAAAGTAAAGAGGAACTAAAGAGCCTCTTGATGAAAGCGAAAGAAGACAGTGAAAAATCTGCCTTAAAACTCAGCATTCAAAAGACTAAGATCATGGCATCTAATTCCATCACTTCAGGGCAAATATATGGAGAAAAATGGGAAACAGTGACAGATTTCATTTTTGAGGGCTCCAAAATTCCTGTGACTGCAGCCATGAAATTAAAAGATGCCTGCTCCTTGGATGAAAAGCTATGACAAACCTGGACAGTGTATTAAAAAGCAGAGGCATTACTTTTCCAACAACGGCCTGTATAGTCAAAGCTATGGATTTCCAGTAGTCATGTATGGATGTGAGAGCTGGACCATAAAGAAGGCTGAATGCCGAAGAACTGATGTTTTCTAACTGTGGTGCTGGAGAAGGCTCTTGAGAGTCCCTTGGACAGCTAGGAGACCAAACCAGTCAATCCTAAAGGAAATCAACCCTGAATATTCACTGGAAGGACTGTTGCTGAAGCAAAAGCTCCAATATTTTGCCCATCTGATGCCAAGAGCCGACTCATTGGAAAAGACACAGATGCTGGGAAAGATTGAGAGCAGGAGGAAAAGGGGATGACAGAGGATGATATGGTTGGATGGCATTGCCAACTCAATGCACAAGAGTCTGAGAAAACTTCGAGATAGTGATGGACAGGGAAACCTGGCATGCTGCAGTCAATGAGGTTACAGAGAGACTGGACATGACTGAGCAACTGAACACAGTAGTCCAGCCCCACCTGTGTGAACTCAGGAGAGCAACTTCTTCCCTCCTAAAATGAACATGAATAAATAAATATTCTCTTTGTTGATATCTCAAGGTCATTGTAAGGATCAAGTGAAATCACATATACAAAGAGTTTTTTAGACAAATATAAGATGATAATGATGGGCCTGAAAGAGTCCCATTACTCAGAAAGTAAAAACAGATAGTAAATCACAGGCCAGATTTGGATAAGTGGCAATGTCTGGGAGGATTATTTCCTTTAGGGACACTGTAGCACCCCAGGCCAGGAGAATAGGAAATTTACAGTGACTAAATTTCTAAAAGCACAGTGAGATCTCTAGTAGTTAAGAGGATAGATCTTTATAAAAACAAATTAAAATAAAACTAAAGAGAGAGGAATAAATTTAATAAGAAATATGCGAGATGTATGAAGAAATATTTCACTTAAAATACTACTTTAGGACAGGAAAACAAATACTTGAACAAATGAAAAGTCACAACACATTCATGGGTAAAGAAATTTAACATCCTAACGATGTGAATTTCCCCTTAAGTTTATTTATAAATTAAACGTATTTCCAACAAAATCACTAGTAAGTTTTGGAGAGAGCTAGATAAGTTTAATCTGAAGTTCAGATGGAACAATAAGTAAGCAAGAATATTCAGGAAAATTCTAACACAGAAATGTTATTAAGAATAACTAGTCCCCACATATTAAGGCACATTATAAAATTGCTTTAATTAAAATATGCATTCTGGCATATGAATGTACCAGTGGATCAGAATTTAAAATGCAGAAAGAGACCTAAATATCTATGAGAAGTATTATATTTCAGATCACTGAGGAAGAGATGAATAGTTAATAAATGGTTTTGAGACAACTGAGTAGACATATGGGAAAAATTAAGTAGGATCCTTCCCTCAAGTCTTATGCCAAAATAAATTATCTATGAATCAAAGATATAAATGTAACAAATGAAACCATAAAAATGTCAGAATTTTTTAATGTGTAATTTTTGTAGTTGCAAAGGTCTCTGTTAGCAATATAAAATCAAAATACAGTAATAAAAAGGCTGATACATTCAACTAAATAAAAATTGTCTTAAAAATATAAACAACTTCAAAAGGCAAACTACAAATTAGAAAATATTTTCTGCATCTACACTGCAAAGGACAAATTCTCTTAACATATTAGTTCAGTTCAGCCACCCAATTGTGTCCAACTCTTTGGGAACCCATTGACTGCAGCACACCAGGCCTCCCTATCCATCACCAACTCCCGGAGTTTACTCAGACTTATGTCCATTGAGTTGGTGATGCCATTCAACCATCTCGACCTCTATCATCCCCTTCTCCGCCCCTGCCCCGCCCCACTCCCCCCAACCCCCGCCTTCATTCTTTCCCAGCATCAGGGTTTTTTCAAATGAGTCAGTTCTTCACATCAGGTGGCCAAAGTATTGGAGTTTCAGCTTCAACATCAGTCCTTTCAATGAATATTCAGGACTAATTTCCTTTAGGATGGATTGGTTGGATCTCCTTGCAGTCCAATGGACTCTCAAGAGTCTTCTCCAACACCACAGTTCGAAAATATCAATTATTCAGTGCTCAGCTTTTTTTATAGTCCAACTCTCACATCCATACATGACCACTGGAAAAACCATAGCTTTGACTAGATGGACCTTTGTGGGCAAAGTAGTATCTCTGCTTTTTAAAACACTGTCTAGGTTTGTTATACCTTTTGTTCAAGGAGCAAGCGTCTTTTAATTTCATGGCTGCAGTCACCATCTGCAGTGATTTTGGAGCCCAGAAAAACAAAGTCAGCCACTATTTCCACTATTTCCCCATCTATTTGCCATGAAGTGATGGGACCAGATGCCACGATCTTAGATTTCTGAAGTTGAGCTTTAAGCCAACTTTTTTACTCTCCTCTTTCACTTTCATCAAGAGGCTCTTTAGTTCTTTATCACTTTCTGCCATAAGGGTGGTGTCATCTGCATATCTGAGGTTATTGATATTTCTCCCGGCAATCTTGATTCCAGCTTGTGTCTCATCCAGCCCAGTGTTTCTCATGACGCACTCTGCATATAAGTTAAATAAGCAGGGTGACAATATACGGCCTTGACGTACTCTTTTCCCGATTTGGAGTCATTCTGTTGTTCCATGTCCAGTTCTAACTGTTGCTTCCTGACCTGCATACAGATTTCTCAAGATGCAGGTCAGGGGGTCTGGTATTCCCATCTCTTTCAGAATTTTCCACAGTTTGTTGTCATCCACACAGTCAAAGGCTTTGACATAGTCCATAAAACAGAAGTAGGTGTTTTCTCTTAATATATAATGAATTAAAATTAGCATGAACATGTGCAAAGGATATGATCGATCAACTTACAAATTAGAAAATATAAAAGGCTCTTAATATTTGAAAAGTTGTTCACTATCACAATAAGAGAAAAACACATTTAAACTAGGAGATACCACTTTTCATTCCTTAAGATAGTCCAGGGCTAAAAATTGTTTGGTAACACACTGTGCTGGCAAGGATACAAGGAAATAGCCACCAGGCTGGTAAGTGGATCAACTGGTACAATTTCCATGAGAGACTATTTGGGACTATAATGCGAAATTTTAAACTCACTCTTTGGCACAATTCTACTTTTAAGAAATTTTCTTCATGTATATTTGCATGTGGGCAAATGACATCCTTATGTTTATTCACTGAAGCATTAATAGTAAGTAAGTAATAAAGTCACTCAGTCGTGTCCGACTCTTTGCGACCCCATGGACTGTAGCCTACCAGGCTCCTCCCACGGGATTATCCAGGCAAGAATACTGGAGTGGGTTGCCAGGAAAGAAACCTGTATATCCATCAAAAGAGGATGAGTTAAATAAATTATGGAATGTATAAAAGTTTTAAAAAGAGAGAGACAGATTTCAGGGTCCTGATTGGGAAGAATCTCCAAGATCAATTCTTAAGTGGAGAAATACACAGGTACAGAATAGTAAGTTATGTATGTTACTATTTGGTTTTGAGAAATTTATACATCAAAATTTTATTGATATATATGGAAATAGAAGGACACATGAAAAAATGAAAATAGTGGTTACTTTCTAGGAGGAAAACTTGGTGGTTGGGAAAACTTTTAAATAAAGAGAAAAGTTTTTTTTAAATAAAGACACCAAAAACTATGAAAAATTACTAAAAGATATTAAATAAGATAGTAATAAATGAAATGATATCTCATGTTCATAGATCAGAAGACTTAAGAGTCTTGAGATGTCAATACTACTGAAAGAGTTTTAATGCATTCCCTATCAAAATCTCAACAGTTTTGCACAAACGAAAATGCCAAGTCTAAAATTCATGTGGAAATTCAACAGTCCTTGAATAGTCAAATGATCTAGAGAAAAAAAGTTAGCAGTCTCACATGTCCTAATTTCAAAACTTATTTCAGAACCACAGGAATCAAGACAATGGGGTATTGACATATAGACAGACATATAGATCAATGCAACAGATTAGAGGGTCCAGAAATAAACTCTTCATACATGGTCAAATTATTTTCAATAAGGGATCCAAGACTATTCAGTGGGGAAAAGACAGTATTTTCCACAAATGGTGTAAGGAAAACTGGATGTCCACAAGTAAAAATTGAATTTGGACCCTTTACCTTACACTATATACAAAAATTAAATGTACCAAATGTATCAAAATGGACCAAGACCTAAATGTAAGACTTAAAATCATAAAACTCTTAGAAAATATATGCAAATCATATACCTCATAAGGTTTAGTATCTAGAATATATAAAGAACCCCTATAACAACAAAACAAGGAACTTAATTTTTAAATGGGCAAAGTAAATGACTAGACACTTCTCCAAAGATAACAAAAGATCAACAAGCACACGAAAAGATATTCAACATCATTAGTCATTAGGGAAATGTGAATCAAAATCACAATGAGATATACCACTTTATACTCATTAGGATGGCTATTATACAAAAAAAAAAAAAAAGAAATAACAAATATTGATAAGGAAGTGGAGAACTGGAAGGAACCCTCGTACATTGCTGGTGGAAATATAAAATAGTGCATCCATGTGGGAAACAATATAGCAGTTCCTCAAAAAAAATTGAGAATTACCGTGCAAGTGTGTGTGCTAAATCACTTCAGTCGTGTCCGATTCTTTGCGACCCCATGGACTGTAGCCCACCAGGCTCCTCTGTCCATGGGATTCTCCAGGCAAGAATACTAGAGTGGGTCGCCATGCCCTCCTCCAGGGCATCTTCCCAACTCAAGGATCGAAACCATGTCTCTCACATCTTCTGCACCGGCAGTTGGGTTCTTTACCACTAGCGTCACCTGGGAAGCCCAAAAATTACCATGTGATCTAGCAATTTCATTCCTATATGTATACCCAAAGAAACTGAAAATAGATATTCAAACAAATATTTGGATACCCATGTTCACAGGTGGATTACTCACAATAGCCAAAAGCAATCCAAGTTTCTATCAATGAATGAATGGATAAACAAAATGTGGTATGTACATACAATAGAATATCATCTGACCTTTAAAAAGAAAGAAGTCCTGACACATTTCTTTATATGGATGTATAGGGCTGTAATATGGATGAACTTTGAAGAAATTATGCTAAGTGAAACAGGCCAGTCACAAAAGAACAAATGGTATATGATTTCACTTGTATGAGGTGCCTTGAGTAGCCAAATCACTAGAAAAAGAAAGTAGATTGGTGGTGACCAGGAGCTGGGGGAGGAAGGAATGTGTCTGCAGTTCTAGTTTGGGAAGATGAAAAAGTTACAGAGATGGAGGAAGGTGATTATAGCTGCATAGCAGTGTGAATGTACTCAGTGTGACTAAATGGTACACTTAGAAATGGTTAATATGGTAAGTTTTATATTGTACATATTTTACCACAATTTAAAAAATAAAGAGAAAGAAAGAAATATGAAATGATATACAAAGAAGAGTTAATTAGAGAGTCCGCACTTCTGGGTTTGAATCTTCACTACTCCCTTTCATGACTGCATCACCTTAGAAAAGTACTTAACATTTCTAAGATTTAGTTTCCTCATTAAAAAAAAATGGTAATAAAAGCACTGCCTACTATACTACATTATTCTGAGGCACATAAAGGGCTTAGAGGAGGGTCTGCCACATTTTAAATCCTCAATAAGTAGTTGCTTCTCATTCATTATTGCCTTAGACATTTATTGAGCATCTATTAGATTCAGACACTACGCCAAGTGCAGGGAATACAGAGAATAGGATGGATTCCTGCCTTTCAGAACCTCGCCACTTAGCAAATGGGATCTTAATGGATTCTATCTTCAGGCAGCCTTCGCTGAAGGAGCACGTGTTAAAAAAGTCACCAAGGAAGTACTCTTCAAGAGGATAAACAATAGACTCAAACAGATTGAAGGTTTAAAGTGTTTTCCAATGACTGTGCTGTGTGTTTAGTCACTCAGTCTTGTTTGACTCTTTGCCACCCCATGGACTATACCCTGCCAGGCTCCTCTGTCCATGGGATTTCCCAGTCAAGAAGACCAGAGTAGGTTGCCATTCCCTTCTCCAGGGGATCTTTCCAACACAGGGATCAAACCTAGGTCTCAGCCATTGCAGGCGGATTCTTTACTGAGCCACAAAGGTAGCCCAAGAATACTGAAGTGGGTAGCCTAACCCTTCTCCAGGGGATCTTCCCGATCCAGGAACCAAGCCAGGGTTTCCTGCATTGCAGGCAAATTCTTTATCAGCTGAACTTTCAGGGAAGCCCTATCCAAAAGTAGAATGGACTACCTTGAAAAGTACTAAAGCAGCCTGTATAGTCACTTTTCAGACGCATTGCAGAGGAGACACAGAGAGTTAGACTAGTGGTCACTGGGGCCCCATCTGGCTCGGAGAGCTTCTGATGCTACAAAGAGAGGCCAAGGACTAGATGATGAGTGGCCTGGCTGGGGAAAAACTTCAGGGCATTAACCTTGCAGACATCACTATCTCATGATATCATCCAATTGCCGCCCCGGCAGGGATCAGAAGTCTCCAGATGGCAGATGCAAATTCAAATTCAAAATGAGAGACGTTTTCACATAAATGAATGGATAGGCACCAAGGCGCACTGATCCCGGGATGACAAACAAAAGGGAAGAAAAGCCCAAAGAGGAGGCCACCATAGCCTTTTCCTGGCTATGAAAAGTGAAAGTGTCAGACACTCAGTCATGTCAAACTCCTTGCAACCCCATGGACTGTAGCCCACCAGGCTTCTCTGTTCATGGGATTCCCCAGGCAAGTATACTGGAATGGGTTGCTATTCCCTTCTCCAGGGGATCTTCCTGACCCGGGGATTGAACCCAGGTCTCTTACATTGCAGGCAGATTCTTTCCCCTCTGAGCCACCAGGGAAGACTGAGCTAGTATGAGCTCCAGAATAAAACACTGAAGCAGATTTATGAGTGAAGACCTAGAAGAAATCATCCCAAGATTTGGCTATGAATCCAACTTGGGTCCCCCACGTCAGTCCCAGCTCTGGGACACCCTAGCTGGTCCAGCAACCCAGAGAGTCAGAGAGCTTATATTTCAAGGAAAGAGAAAAAGGGTCTCTTTCAGGGGGTGGTTTTGAGGGTATCCTGCGTGGAGAGAGAGGGAAAGGCACGACTCCCCTCACCATCTTGGAGCTTCACCTACCATGTAGGTCCACTGCAGTGCAAGTCAAGACAGGAAAAGGACTGCAGGGAAATACTCCTGTGTGGTCTGTAGCTTCCCTATCAGGGTCTCAGAGGAAAGACAGTCTGGCTTCTCTTTGCTGAGATCTGGACATTCTTCTTTCCTGGAGTGCAGAGGGGTGGAGGGAATAGTAGTGTGATCAGAGTAGACCTCACTGAGCAAAGACCTGAAGGTGGTGAGGGGCAAGCCACTCAAGTATCTACAAGAGAGCATCCCAGGCAGAAGGAACAGCAAGGGCAAAGAATCAGGGGCAAAGAGGGTGTTTAGCGTAATGGGTACAGCAAGAAGCCTGTGTGCTGGAGCAGGAAGACACACGGGAAGAGTAAGAGGATATGAGGTCAGAAAGGCAAGGGGCCAGGCTGAGGTTCAGGCCGTGTAGGCTTCTGCAGGTCACGGATTTAAGGATTCTGGATTCAACTCTTAATGAGACGGGAAGCCACTGGAGGAATCTGAGAACAGTGAGTTACCCTGACTTTATGGTTTTTAAAGAGTCCCTCGGGCTGCTGGCTTGAGGATGTACTTCAAGTAGGGCAGCATAACCTGCTCCAGTCAGAAGCAGGCAACAGTCTCAGAGATGGGGGACAATAGCTTGAACCAGACTGGTAGAAGCAGAGGTGGTGAGAAGTGGGTATATTTGAAGATGGAATCAAATGATGTGCTGACAGACTGGGTGTGCAGGGGGAAAGAAAAAGAGGTGTCAAGGGTGATGCTAAGGTTTTTTGATCTAGGCTCCTGGAAGGACAGAGTCTTCATTAACTGAGAAAGGAAAGAGTGAAGGAGGAGCAGGTTTTATAGGAAGTACTAAGCATTCATATTTGAAAATGTAAGGTTTGACTTGTCTTTTAGACATCCCCATGGAAATGTCTCATGAACAACTGGAGAGACATATGTAGTGTTCAGAAAGAAGACCAGGGAAGAGCTATATATTTCATATCATATGAAATATAATATCTAATATACATATATGGTTAATAAAACATATATTGCATATATACTTAGAAATCATCTATGTCTAGAACCCTGAAGAAGTGACTGTAGATAAAGAACAGAAGAAGTCTGAAGACTGAGCCAAGGGAATCCAAGACTCACAGATTGATTAGGAAAATTAAAAAGCCACTGAGGAGGAGTTACCAGTAGCAAAGGAAGCCCCTTAGGAGAGGGTGGTGAAACCTGAAAGCCATGAGAAGTATTTTACAGGGAAGAGAGGCATCAGTTACGTCAGATGCTGCCAGTAGGTCAAGTATCTTAAGATGAGAAATGGATTTAGCAACAGGACAGTCCTTGATGATCTTAGCATGATTTTGGAGGAGTTGGGGCAAAAGGAAGGATCAAAAGAATGAAGATAGCCAAATAGTGTGTGGGAAAATCTCTCTTTAAAAGTGATTCAAGGGACTTCCCTGGTGGTAGAGCGGATAAGACTCCACCTCCCAAGACAGGAGACATGTGTTGGATCCCTGATCCAGGAAGATTCCTCATGCCTCGAAGCAACTAAAGCCCATGCGCCACAACTACTAGAGCATGAGCCCATATTCTAGAGCCTGCGAGCCACAACGACTGAACCTGCATACAGCAACGTCTGAAGCCCACACACCTAGAGCCCGTGCTCCACAGCAAGAGAAGCCACCATGATGAGAAGCCTGTGCATCACAACAAAAGTAGTTCCCACTCTCTGCAACTGTACAAAACCTGCACAAAGCAATGAAGGCCCAATGTAACCAGAAAAAAATCAAAGTGATTCCAACTAATAAATGAAGAAGGCATGGTGGGATTAGGATATCAGCTTAGAGTAACCCCCAAGGAAATAAACAATCCAGGCAGGGGTCAGCAAACTATGACCCTTGGGCTATACCTGGCCTGCTTGTTTTTATAAATAAAGTTTTATTGGCACTCACCCATGCCCATTCATTTCTGTATGGACTCCTGCTGCTTCCACACTACCATGGCAGTATTGACTAGTTATGATAGAGACTACGTGTCCTACAGACTGAAATATTTACTATCTGGCCCTTTATAGAGAAAGTTTGCCAACTCTGATCCAGGCAATAATCTTCAGTGGTTGCTAATGTCACATGAAGAGAAACAAGCAGACATTATGTGCCTCTGATGAAAATACATACCACCCCCTAGGAAGTGATCTTACAAAATTTTTAAAAAAGTAAATCTGAATCAGATGGCACTAAGCGCCAGTTTATAGGAAATACAGGGGGAAGAAACATTCAACAACACGACGGGGAGGCAACAAGCAAACTCCAGAATGTGGGAAAATCTACCAAAAATATGAAAAATTTCTTCAACAAACAAACCATGAGACTAAAAGCCAAGTAGATTAAAGGAACCTGCAGTTATGACTTAAGAAATCTTCCAACAAAATATGATGTGTGACCCTTATTTGCATTATGATTCAAACAAATAAACTTCTATTTCAAAAAAATGTGAACTGCTTTTTGAAAAATTATATAATTGGAGAAATTTGAATGCCAACTAGATATAAAAAATATTAAGAAATTATTGTTAATTTGGGGAGTGTGGTAATGCTATTATGGTTCTTTTTCTAATCCATTATCTTTTAGAGACTAGTATAAAAATATTTATGAATGGAATTATAATAACTGGGAATTGTTTCAAAATACTCCAATGGGAAAGTAAACTAGGGAGACTAAGGTGAAAAAAAAAATGGTTATGAGCTGATAATTATTGAAACTGAGTGGTGGATGCCTAGAGGTTCATTAGATGATTCTCTCTACTTTAGTATATGTTTGAAATTTTCCACAATAAAAAGCTACTTTAAAAAAGAGAAAATAGGGTGAAAATTTGGACCCAACAAGCACAAACAAACGACTCTTCAGAGGGACTGCACTGTTTTTCTGCTGTAGGTTGTTTTTGTTTATTTGTTTGTGTGAGCTGTACTCCACTAAGAAGCAAAATGGAGCAATTTCTGGAGGAAGAGAGTCTTAAAAACACAGTCTCAGTCATTTCCACCAGAATTTCCCTTCACAGTCCCTGCAGCTTTCACTGGAGCTTCCTTCCTCTCCTGGCTGCTCTCCTAAATAACATATTTGGTTTCTTCTTAAACTTCCCACTCTGAGCTTCTAGGTAGACAGTCAGAAGTTGAGTCTCAACTGTGAGAAGCTGCCTTCTAACTGCAAAGTGAAAGTCACTCAGTCATGTCTGACTCTTTGCAACCCCATGGACTACACAGTCCATGGAATTCTCCAGGCCAGAATACTGAAGTGGGTAGCCTTTCCTTTCTCCAGGGAATTACAGCTGAAAGGTTAACTAAAAGACAGGGAGTGTGGGAACACGTAGCCCAGAGGATGTGAGGGCCTTAAGGGTACTCTGGTTCACAGACGAGTGAGGGGCTGGGGCAAGGGCTAGGAATGATGCCAAGGAAGATGGGTGGAGAGGAGAGAGCATTTTAGGAAGGAAAGTAACAGGAACAAAAGCTGTGGAAGAAAAGGCCCTTCCACAGACTTTTACAGAGTTCATGCTGGGAGAGGCTGGGAATGATGTCACCCATCGCCAAAGTCACCCTCTGATGTGTCCGTATGAACTGCTTCCTGTGGGCTACCGTGACCCACGGCCCAACTTTCTGGACATCAGGGCCCACAGCTGTGGACGGTAGCTCTGTCCCTGTGCAATGCAGGAGGCATCCTCAGAGAGGGCACTTTTGCACAATGAGAACAGAAACATCCTTGGTGAGTCATGACACCAGACTCAATGGCAAAAGTAGGGACCAGGCCTGCCTCTTCCACTGGCATCTATGTCCTCTGAGTTCTGCCCAGTCTTCTCATGGATGCCTCATGATGCTGAGAACATTCTCGATCTGGCATGATCCACTCAGACTCCAAGTAGAATAGGTTCTTAAGGCTCTGGGGTCCCTGATACCGTATGAATATTCGGGGCACCCACTTTCATCAGGTTGAGTCCACTGGCTTCATCAAATTTTCAGCAAATTCTATGACTCTAAAGGTTATGAATCACACTACTAGAGACTTAATCACTGTTTGATGTACTGGATTTGGGGTAAGGTCGGGGGTATAATTACAACTGTTGCGGCTCCTTCAAAGTCCTCCTACCTCTCAAAATAGAAGATTGTTTCAGTATCAATGAAAATAAGAATTACAATTCTTCAATAGCAGGCTAATAGCAATGCAAACCTCAAGCACCCTCTACCTTTACAGGCCAAACAAAATAGCAAACCTATCAGGAACTATTTCCCACATAACAGCTGACATTATATATACATATTCCAAGCCCTACAGTTTACAAAGCAGATTATTTCATTGGTACTTTATATTTAGACCTTGAGGATTTTGCTCTGAAAACCTAAAAAGCAGAGTAAAGCAAGAAAATGGGGTGCAACTTATACTTTTTGCAGAATTGTGTTTTGTGTTAATGGTTTGAAGGACTTCTATAAATTGACATTCCCCAAATCCTCACATCTTTACAACCCCATCAAAACCTGCAGGCCATCCCATAAAAGGATAGGGAATCCAAGACAATCTTTAGTCTTTGCCTCCCTCAAGTTAGTCTATATGCTCATTTAATCAACTTTTACTGGATGCCTAGTGGGCTTGAGATTCTGAGATGCCCTAGGACAGCAGAGGAGGAAGATGGGCCACAGGTATATTGGCAGTGCCCATAGAGACCTCTGCCTGCCATTCTGCCTTCTCTCCCCTCCCCACAGAGCTCAGCACCGTACCATCCCTTGAGTCTAAACAAGTCTCAGTCATCTCCTCCTAATATTGATTGCACTTATACTGATTCAGACTTCACACAAATCCCGTGAGATGGGTATACTCCTAGATACATTGAAGGAAGCTGAGACTCAGAGAAAATAACTCACCTGCACAAAACCACTTAGGAAGGAATGGGGTGGGCAGGACGTGGTGTGAAAGCTGCCTGACCCCAGGTTGGTGCTCCAAGCCCCCCACCATAAAACTGAGTCCCCATCCACTTGGTTATGACCCGCCTGACACCCAAGGAAACCCTGTCACAGTGCCCTGGGCAGTTCTATGTTTCAACAGCACAGTTTCAACAATTTGAGGATGCCAGCAAGCCTTGCCCACCCCATGAGGGGAGAGCAGGACAGAAATAGGGGCCAGAGCTGCTGCCCCATGGTCGCACTCAGGATGTGTCTGCCCAGTTCCCAGACACCTTCCTCGGGCTGACCCGACCACGTACTCTATTCTGCTTACTCCCTGGCTGGCCTGCCTTACCACGATGACTAACGCCTGCTGTGACATTTCATTTGAGATACTTCTGCCTTTCGTTTCAGCCATAATGAGCTGCAGGCAGGCAGAGAAGAGGAAAAGGGAAAGGACTGGGAGGAGGTGGCCATGGCAGGAAGAGGGTGTAGGCAAAAATCAGATATTATGGATTTGGTTCCAGACCACTGCAATAATACATATACTGCAGGGGAGGGATAAACTACGAGTTTGGGATTGATATACACACACTGTGTACCTGTGTCTGCGCTGCATGCTTAGTCATGTCTGACTCTTCGTGACCTTATGGACTGTAACCTGCCAGGTTCTTCTGTCCATGGGATTCTCCAGACAAGAATACTGGAGTCGGTTGCCATTTCCTCCTCCAGGGGATCTTCCCAACCCAGGAATCAAAACTGCATCTCCTGCAAGTCCCCTGCGTTGCAGGTGGATTTTTTACAGCTGAGCCACCAGGGAAGCCTACTATATATAAAAGAGATAACCAAGGAGAGTCTACTGTACAGCACAGGGAATTATATTCAACATTTTATAATAACCAACAATAGAAAATAATCTGAAAAAGAAAACATATGTATATGTGTGTGTATATATGTATGTGTGTATATATATATAAATGAATCACTTTGCTGTACAACTGAAACTAATACAATATTGTAAATCAACTGGACTCAATTATATTTCAATTAATAAACAGAAAAGGGAGGAAAAGCAAACATTGCAATAAAGCAATCGTGCAAATTTTCTGGTTTCTCAGTGTATATAAAAGGTATGTTTACCCTATACTATAGTCTATTAAGCATGCAGTAGCATTATTTCTAAAAAGCAATGTACATACCTTAATTAAAAAACACTTTATTGCTAAAAAATGCTGACTATCATCTGAGTCCTCAGTGAATCATAATCTTTTTGTGATAGTAACATCAAAAATCACTGATCACAAATCACTTTAACAAATATAACAAAATTGAAAAATTTGAAATATTATAAGAATCACCAAAATATGACATAGAGACATGAACAAGCAAATGTTGTTAGAAAAATGGTGCCAAAAGACTTGCTTGACAGAAGGTTGCCACAAACCTTCAATTTGTAAAAAAAAAAACAAAAAAACAATAAATCTGCAAAGCATAATAAAGCAAAGTGCCAAAAAGCGAGGTATGCTTAGTGAGACATGAGTTATGAGGCTGTTGTGTCATCTAAGTGAGAGACGCTAAGTGAGAGACGCTGGTGGCTTGGCCTAGGTGGAGGCGGCCGGTACAGCTTCAGACAGTTAGACTGACAGGATTTCATAATGGCTTGCCAAAGGGCATGCAGAAGTGCAAGAATCAACAGGGACCCTGGACTTGTGGCTGGATGAAGGTGCCATTCACCAAGACGAGAAAGCTGAAGGAGCAGCCTTGGGTGGTAGAGATCAAGAGTTCAGTCTGAAGATACTAAGCTTGAGATGTTGATGAGACAGCCAAGAGGAGACATGAAGAAAGCTGATGGATCTAAGAGGTCTAGATCTTAGAAAAGAAGTCTGACCTGGAGACATAAATTTGAGAACTTAACGAAGAATTGTTTGAGTAATGGTGCTGTAAGTAGCCATGAGAATGTGCCTGGCAGACGTCTAACTTCAAGGTGCTTAACTGACCACGAGCCCCAGCTGCTAGGCTCTGAAATCCATCACTGAATTTGCACAGAGGGAGCAGAGCAGGGACACTAAAGCTGGCCCACTGCTGGGAGACACAGGACCCTGCTGACGGCTGACTTGGGAGGGCAGGAAAGCATCCCAGCACTTGCTGAGCATCTTTAGATCGCAGAGCAGGCTGGGACCCTGATGCCAACCTTCTTCCCTCTACTCATCATTAGGGTCAGACTTGCAAGGTGCTCTGATAACTCTTCCAGCCTTTCCCTGCTCCCTCCTCCATTACCTTTCATAGGAGCTTCCCCCAATAAAATCTTCACACATTTAATCTGATCTTGGTGTCTGCTCTGTTGGAGGACATTCCCGCAATGAATCTCAGCTTGATTCTGTGGCTTGCTTTAGGCAGTGAAACGAAAGCAAATGTGATAAAAGCTGAGTATTGAAAAAAACTTGTGCATTGGGGATTGCCTTCTCTCTTGCTTCTGGTAACCCTTCCCTAACCACGTAAACAAACCTTTCTGAGAATCAGTAACCGAGAGGAGAGGCTTGGGCCATTCCAGCTATCTCACTGCCTTGGGATTAAAGACCCAAACATGTAAGTGAGGCCAACCTAGACCATCCAACTCCAGCCAAGCTGACCCAGAACAAACCAACCTACCCAACCAACTCAGAGAATTGTGAGAAATCCTAAATGTTTGCTGCTTTAGACTGCTGAGTTTGGGGATGACTTATTCTGAAAAAGTAAACTGACACAGGGGTCTGGGGCAAGAGGATGGTGCTCAAAGCCGTGGGAACGGGTTGGTCCTGCTATGGATTTATGGGTCCTGCCCTTGGACTCCTAACCCAAACCCTTTCACAGGGCTCTTTCCATTGGTTAAAGCCCTCCTGAAAGTTTATTTAGCACTTATGATGTTCCAGACAACATACTAAGGAGTCAAGGCTATGCAGTTATAATAGAAACACATTGTTTATCCTAAATAAAAAGTGGGAGAACCAAAGAAAACCCTTCTTCACTTTCTATATATTAAAAATTACTGGATGAAAAATTGGCTGGACTATAGAATCTACCTGAATTCTCCTACTTCAGGGTTTCATGGGAACACTTATGCTCGCACGCACACACACACACATACACACACTCCACGATATCACAGCTTTCAGTCAACTCATCCCCGTCTCTAAGAGGAGTTGATAGATTCTTGATGTGACTTCGAAGTCAACAAATGATGAATACTCTGTTAAAAGTCACAGTCGGTGAGCACAGTGACCCCAGTCACAGGGAATAGGGTACCACAATAGAGGGAAGGAGAACCAGGATTGGTTGAAAGTTCTAGTGTGGCTTCTCTACTTGTTTACGCATTCAAGAAATTTATCAGTCATGTGCTAACTACAAAGCATCAAGGAGACATAGATAAGGGAAATAATTCCTGCTCTGAAAGATTTCACACACTATGGAAGAGGCTGGCAATGACACTACAGCCCAAGACACTGAGAGAGTACAAAGGAAAAAGATCTAGTATAGGTTGGAGAGAACCAAGGACATCTTCCCAGAAGAAGTAACTGATTTTGGTAGAATAAGCAGTGATGAGGCAGGCCCTTGTGAGGAGGGGCTAGGAAAGGTCATCTTGAATTAATACTAGTGAACATATCAAGACTTCACAGAGGAAGGCATGTCTAGGTAACTGTAGTCACTCAGAGGAGCAGAGTATAAGGAGACGGTGAGTGGAAATATCTAGAAACAAGGCCGGAGAAGCAGGCAGGGGGTTAGACCATGAAAGACTTCATCCATCTTACCATATATACTTTATTCTGAAAAAAGTTCCCATGGAGTCATGTCAAAAAGAAGAAAGACATGCTCATATCTGCATTGTAGAAAGGTAGCTATTGCCACAATACAGAATATGGTAAGACAGGTGCGGTAGACCATGAGCAAAATGATGAGTGCAGTTGTAGTGAAGAAGGGAAAAAGGCCAGAATTCTGCGGCATTTAGACAGAACAGTCAGTAGAACATCCTCACTAACAAGATGCAGGTAGGTGAGAGGCAACTAAGAGGAAGAAGAGTCACAGATGACGTCCATATTTCTAGGATGAACAACTGAATGGACGGTGGTACCACTTGCTGAAAGAGTTTCTATAGAAGAAGACAAAATTTTGTAAATGATGATGGGTTTAGTTACGGACAAGGTAAGTCTGAGATACTATGAGGAGTTGAAATAGAAATGTCCACCAGAGAGAAGCTCAAACCCTCAAAAGAGAATCCTAGGATGGAACACAAATTTGTAAGTAATCATCATATGGGTAACGACTGATGCAAGGGAGGAGCTGACGTCCCTCAAGGAGAGAGTGTACCCAAAAAAGTGAAAAGGGCCAGGACTGGAACCAGGGAGCACCTACATTTGAGGATCAGTCACCCAGTTCCCAGGTGGAGGAGGAACCCAGCCAGAGCTAGCCAGAGGAGAAATCACCAAAGGAGGGGAAGCACCCATGAGATGCCACCAGGCTACTGAGCAGGTCCCGCTCTCTTCTCAGAAGTCTATCAGAAATGACCAGGCGGGTAATTAGCACTAAGGTGCTAATGATTCGTAACAGATGTCTCCAGATATATCTGCATTTTAATTAGGCATCTAAACTTCATAGTGATTCTGGCTTTGGAGTTAATGCTTGATTCTCATCCAGGCTCCACCACCTACTGTGATCTTGGAATCTAGAATCCTTTGTTCACCCCTACAAAAACAGGAATAACAATGTTTCTATCTCAAGAAGTGTAAGATGTACCAAATTTCTGGCACATCCCTTCATCTAAGCCTCTAACAGTGATTCTCAGACTTCACCGTGCATCACACGCATCCAGCCCCGGGTTCTGATTCAGGATGTCTGGGATGGGGCTGATGCTGCTGGTCCAGAAACCACACCTGGGGACAGGATGTTCTCCCTGAAGGACTCCTCCCACGTGAGTGAATGCCCACTCATATGTACCCCATAAACTGGTCTTTGGGCCCTGGAGAAGAACTGCGAGATGGGAGCTCTGGGTCCTCAGTGCAGGAAGCATGATGAAGCAATGGGAAGGTGAGGGACGGGGACGGGTATAGAGTCTTCTCCCTCAGCTGTCACCCAGGACATCTCAAGGGCTACAAGTTGAGTGATTCACACCTGCGTGTTTGAAAAGCCATGACTCACAGGATTCGGGAGGTGGGCTGCATTGACTAAACCCTTAAGGAGGGTGGCAGGGAAGAGGAGCAGGGCTGCAGAGTCACAGGCAACAGGCAGCAGAATGGACTGAGGTCTCCAGGGCAGCTGATGAGCCAGGTCCTGGACTGGAGAGAGGAGAGAGATGCTGAGGGGCTGGAGGAACACAAAGGTTTCGGAAGCATGGGAAGGGAAGCTTAGAGATGGAGACTGTGGCCTCTCTTCACAATTTCAGACAAGTTACCCTCTGCTCTGGGTTAAGAAGATGCTGAAAAGCAAGAAAAGCAATCTGGAATTTTGTCAGGAAGTCTGCATCCACAGTATTGCCCATCCCGCTCCACCCCTCTGTGCCCGAGTGATGCCCTGGGAACCTTCTTTGCTGTCCTCAAGGCATTGTGGATAGAAATCACCAGGAATGCCCAGAAGTGACAAGAGTGTCTTCTTTCAACAAAGGCCTGGTACAGATCCACATCATCTTATTTCTTAAAAATCCCTTCTGAACTCCCAATTTTACACACATAATGTTTGTCAATCCTCATTCACTACCATGTGAGGTGCTGAGATTGCAAGTGTTAATTAATCACAATGCTCGCCCTCAAGGAATTTTGCCTAATGAGATATAAAATGTGCAGCATTTATTATGTAGTCTATAAAACACTTTCATATACAACTGTGCTTATTCTTCACCATGGCCACATATGAGAATTGGTAATATGGATCCTATTTCATCTTTTGCCATTCTGATCTTTGGCTTAAACATCACCTCCTCGGAAGCCTGCCTGATGTCCAATCTAAAGAGCTACCCAACCAAGTGCTAGGCTTCACTGGTGGCTCAGACGGTAAAAATTCTGCCTGCAATGCCGGAGACCTGTGTTCGATGCCTGGGTTGGGAAGATCTCCTGGAGAAGGGAATGGCTACCCACTCCAGTATTCTGGCCTGGAGAATCCCATGAAGACAGGAGCCTTCGAGGCTACAATCCATAGGGTCACAAAGAGTCGGTTACGACTAAACGACTAACAGACTCCACTCCCGAACAAGTGTCATGTCACCCTATGTTAATTTTGTGAGTGACAAGTATCACAGTGTGATTTTTTTAAAAGAAATTTACTTGTCTATTTATTGTTTCCCTCTCTCTCCTTGCAGTGTAATAAAAATTTCACAGAAGTGGGGAATCTGTCTGCCTTGTTCACTGCTCTATTCCCAGTACCCAAACAGTGCCTGGCCCGGAACAGGATTTAGGACACGTCTGCAGGAGGAAGCAGGGTGGGAAGACAGGGTGGGAGAAGAGAAACAGGGAGAGACTCTGACTGTCCCACTCAGTAGCAGAGCTGGGACTCACAAATGGAGCTTTGCCCACCCCCATCCCAGCCCAGGTTCCTTCCCCTCCTTGAGGACAGTGGAGGCCACTCTGGGCTAGCGCCAAGGTGCTGAGGTTGACAGACTGGCTTTCTTTGCCTGGGCACAGAGACAGACATCCCCAGGACTCTCAGACTTGAGTGCCGAACAGCTCATTAACCCAGAGTCAGAGATCCGCCGGAGAGAGAAGCGGGGATAATGTGTGTTCACCTGTCACCACACATCCCTTCTCTAAAGAAGGCCTGCAACTCTGTCTGTATTTAGGATCCTTTCACTCAAGAAAACATCAATCAAGGACCAAATAAGTCAAGACAGATTTAATTTACTTTCTTTTGAGAGGCAGAAATATAAAATATTCTCCACCATTTTTTAAATTAAGAACAAAAAATAAAATTCTATTCAGTAAATAGAGCCAACAAACAAAGAAACAAAAATCTATTGCATGACTAGGTGAGCAGGGGAGACAGAATAGAGAGGGGGAGAGCGAAGGGGTGGAAAACAACACCACAGAACAGGCATTGATCTTAAAATAGGATGGGGCCTCAGGCCACCAATGAGTCCGGGCCCCTTCTCTCCAAGATGCACTACTGGGCCTGTGTATTGATACCATAGCTGAGGCCCAAGGGGTAAATGATTTGCCATGGTCTATGGCCAGTAGGGACAGGGGCAAGACCAGGCAACACGTAATTTGATAAAAGAAATCAAAATTTCTTCAAAGGACTGTACTTAGAGCTAGAAATTAACTGAGAGTGAGAATCATGTCATTTTCATCTCTATTTTCCCATTTTTCCCAGCAAAAGGCCTTGTACACATTTGATTCATGTTGGGGAACCCCAAAAGATACATAAAGGGGGCACCAACGCAGAGAGCTTATGCTGGAAAGACACACAGAGCTGCATGGTTACGTTTCTGCAACTGCAGTGACATTTCCATCATTAAGAGGTGTGCCCATGAATGCAGGCCTAGATTTAGCTACTCGGGTTAGAAATCACGTAAAAGCCCACAAAGGGATGGAAGCCCTGCCGCACGCCCGAGACAGCCTCATGCCTTCCTCTCACCGCACCCGAGCTCATGCCTTCTCACTCAGCGCCCGTCGAGCTGTTACTGTCACCACTAACCCTATGGTAAAAATCTGGAGCACTCTCTCTTTACCCCAATCCCAAGTTAGTATTTACAGGGGGAAAGTTCTTTTTTTTTTTTTCCAAGTGTAGTCAATGTAGTTATAAAGGCTCCATGATTCCCGAAGATGTATCTTTCAAAGTAACACTACATGAACTACAGATGGGGGGATGGGTCTTTCCTCGGTAAAGCCCATTCTGTTCTAGAGTCTCATTCACTGCTATTCCCACAAGTCCACACATCTACAGCAGACAACAGAACCCTTTAGAATCCTCATGTCACAGAATAGGATTACATCTTTCACACCTTTTCCAGGTTACAGGGAAAGAGGTACCACATATCTTTGCTTCTGTCAGGAAGTTTCCTGATTTGCATGTAATCCACCCAGTACTTCCCAGGTGGCGCTAGTGATAAAGAATCCACCTGCCAGTGCAGGAGACCCAAGAGACACAGGTTTGATCCCTGGGCCGGGAAGCTCCCCGGAGTAGGAGACGGCACCCTACACCACTATTCTTGCCTGGAAGAGTCCATGGGCTGCAGAGACTCAGACACAACTGAGGACGTGACATAACACTGTATGCTATAACAAAGAGCTTTGCAGTGGGCTTTTGGTTCCAAACGGCTTTACAGTTTGTTGCTACAAAGCAACACCACTTTGCCAACAAAGGTCCGTATAGTCAAAGTTATGGTTTTTCCAGTTGTCACATACAGATGTGAGAGTTGGACCATAAAGAGGGTTGAGTGTCAAATTGATGCTTTCGAACTATAGTGCTGGAGAAGACTCTTGAGAGTCCCTTGGACAGCAAGGAGATTAAACCAGTCAATCCTAAAGGAGATCAACCCTGAATATTCATTGGAAGGACTGATGCTGCAGCTCCAATACTCGCCACCTGATGCGGAGAGCCGACTCATTGGAAAAGACCCCGAGGCTGGGGAAAAAATGAAGGGAGAAGGGAATGACAGAGGATGAGATGGTTGGATGGCATCAGTAACTCAATGGACATGAGTTTGAGTAAACTCCGGGAGATGGTGAAGGACAGGGAAGACTGGCGTGCTACGGTCCATGGAGTTGCAAAGAGTCAGGCACGACTGAGCAACTGAACAAAAACAACTACACAGTGGCCTAGATCCCGGCTCCCTACCACACCGCAAGGCCATGAGGACAAAGACCATGTCTCTTTCTCATTTTTTTTTTGTAGACCACCTTCTCCCATCCTCCTATCTCCCACCCCACCCCTCACCCAGTGCTTAGCTCATCATTCAGGGAATATTGTAGATGTTGGTTAGCATAGTGGAATCTGCTCTTTCCAGTTCTCTGTTGCTTATTATGGGTATAAGGATATACAACTCCTCGGCTTTGCAAGATAGCACAAGGCAGATGGGAGGAAAGGCCAGATAAACAATGCTATTCTTCCAGACTAGCACTAGGCTGAGGCCTGCCCTGGGGCAGTCACTGCTTCTCTCCAGGACGACCCTTTCGTGGCCCCTCCATCTATCTCCATCCTTTGTCCTCTGTGCTCCCCCACCCTCACCCAGAGAGGGGAAACCAGGAGAGGCTCTGCCTAGATTTGTGGAGCACTACCTGAACTGTGGTATCTTCAACAGCTGGAGCAGGGAAAGCATCTGCCCAATCTTCATTTTTAGGCAAGTTAAATGAGGTTCAGGGAAGCTCGTGAATCACCCATGGTCACTAGGTTCCTTAACGCGGTTTAATGAGTTGGGTCATGTATCCCAGGCCAATGGTCCTTTATCCACACCACCCCTACCTGATAATGCCCTGTGGCCCCTGGGCATGCTGTTCTTGGTCTGGCTGATTACATGACTGCAGGATAAAGAGGAAGGATGAATAGGTGGAAATAAAGTTCTAGAATTACCTATCTTAAGGCTCTATTTTTGCCTCAACAATAGAGAAAGGATCTAAAGGACCAACCAAGACACTGTCAACTGGAAATGGTCAGGTTCCCCTCCTAATCTATGGAGTTGCTGTGACTGTTTAGCCACTCAGTCATGTCCAGCTCTTTTGCAACCCCATGGGCTGTCGTCCCAGGCTCCACTGTCCATGGGGTTTCCCAGGCAAGAATCCTGGAGTGGGTTGCCATTTCCCTCTCCAAAGGATCTTCCCAACCCAGGGACTGAACTTGGGTCAACTGCTTGCAAGGCGGATTGTTTACCCCTGAGTCACCTGGGAAGTCCCGTCTATAGAGTTACTTCTGGGCAAACCAAGGGGTGGGGAGGCTTTCTCCAAATCAAAGCTGTGGTCAGTCTCTGAGACAACTGGACTCAGTCAACTGTGATCCTGAGAGAGGCAGGCTTCAATAACTAAGGTGTAGACAGACCCTCAGTACCGGATGCTGACACACGCTCTGCCCTTTCACGAGACTATCCTCCCACCCCAGGCATTTATCAGCACACTGGAGTGGGTTCTAGAAGAGAGGCACTTGCAGTGATGCCCAGGTGACAGGACAGCGGGTGGGGCACACAAACTTCACAGACACCAAAAAAGGACAATGCGATTAATCCACAGGTAAAGGCTTGACAGGTCCAGCTAAATTTTTTTTTCTGTTTGGCCATTTATCTCATGCCATTTTTTTAAAAATCCATTTTTTCTTCGTGATATAATAAACTATTATTATTATGTCTTAAAAGAAAAGAAAGGACAATGCAAACAGAAAAAACGGGGGCAATATGAATCAAGAACCAGACGGGATGGACAAGTGGACTATCCAATCCACCCTACTCTGAAACCCCTAGGGCCCTAAACAGGATGTATCACATGTGTGAGCCAAATTCTGACCACATCAGCTTCAGCACAAAAAGGTGCCCATCGCATGGAGAGAGTCAGTTAGCTTCTGGGTGAACTTGAGCAAGTTACTTAACTTCTCTGAGCTCCAGTTACCTCTATAGAATGGGGATACCTACTTAATAGTAGGATAAGGATTCCCAGGCAGTGCTAGTGGTAAAGAACCCACCTGCCGAGACACGGGTTCAATCCCTGAGTGGGGAAGATCCCCTGGAGGAGGGCATGAGAACCCACTCCAGTATTCTGGCCTGGAGAATCCCATGGACAGAGGAGCCTGGCGGGCTGCAGTCCATCGGGTCGCAGAGTCGGACATGACCGAAGTAAACTAGCATTCACGCACGCACTTAATAGAGCTGGGTAAGGATTAATTATGATAAAGTCTGGAAACTCCTCGCTCTAGTATCTGGAAAATAATAAACACTTAATAAGTGATAACTAAACTGCTGAAGCCCTGCAGCAACTTGGCTGTCTGACAGACTCATGGGCTCCTAGGGGGCTGGAGGTGTGACTGACACATCCCCTAAGAATTCTCATCACTTCCTCACACAACCGGGGAATTAAGAGCTGGGTACTTCCCTGCAATAGAATGCTTCGTGAATATGAGCTTCTCAGTTTGAAACGACACATACAGGATTCTTTCCTCTCCGCCTCCTCTCTCACATCCAATACATACCCCACCAGAAGCCTCAGGACACCTGAGGAGGTTTGCCAGCAGCAATTCAATCACTCAACCGTGTGACTCTGAGGGTCACTGTATATCATCCTGCCATCAACAAAACACTCACAAGTCCTGGCAGAAGGATGGCCCCCTGGGAGCCCAAGCTCATAAATATCACAAGGAAACAGACAGAGAGATAGAAACATGTAAATCAGTTCCATGTAAATCACCCTCTCCTGGTAACTCCTGCAATCAAAGCACGAAGTTCCATTCTGGAAGTGGGATTTGTGAAGGGTTTCATGGAATTGAGGAAAGAGGGGTTTGTCAAAGGAAAAAGATTTATAATCAGTGCTAGCTTCTCAGAGGGAACTGAAATAAAGCCCATTTGCAATTTGACTCAGGAAGAGCCACTCCAGGAAGGAAGGTGCAAGACTCAAATGATATGACAGCATGGCACGCTGCCTCGTGAACTGTCCCTCACTCTGACTATACAGTCACTCCCAGAGCAATCATTCATCCCTATCTGTCTAGACAGTCTCTCTTGTCCATGTCTAATTATTACTAATGTCTCTGTCTACCCTCAAAAGTGTCTCAGCTTGGACAATAAATTATATGACTACTCAGTACTACAAAGTGGTTAAAAAAAACCTTAGCTGGCTGGAGACAAATCATATGAGAGAATAGTAGAGTGGAGTCAAACAAGAAAAAGTCATCTCTTTCTAGGCTACAGAGATGGCTGCACAACCCAAAAGACCCACACATTTGGCAGGAAAGGAAGTTCTATTATTTTCCATTAATGATTCCTTTTGAAACTGTCAACTGGGGAAGTTTTCCCCAGTATCTAACCCAACTCCCAGCCCCAGTAAAGAAAACCACTTTTCTCTAGCTCTGGTGTCAACGGCGATAAAACGATGCTCTTATTTAAGCGTCAGAAACCTCTTTCCTTTCATGAAAACACTTCTCTGAGTGCAGGTCTCAGTCTCCTCTGGACTAAAGTGCTTGGCTCCTCCAGCCTATCTGTTGACTGTGATGTCTCTGAGACACCCTGGGGTTCTTGGCCCCCAGAATAAGAAATAACCAGTGCTCCAACACCACGGCCTCTAAAGGTAAAAAAGAGAGAGAGGATCATTACAATCCCCCAGATCTGGGTCATTCACCCCCCTACACAGCCTGAACCACCTGCTCTGAGCAGCCACAGAGTCAGACCCAGTGAGAACAATTATTCCTTGGGCAAGTGGCCAAACTGCCACCTCAGTCCCCAGAGTGAGGCAGAAGCCTCCATCTCAGGGGAATGTGGCAAGGGGAGGGGTGGCATCTCCCATCATTTTCTCCTGGGCACGGGCGCAAAGCAAAGGGGCACAGTGAACTGGGTGTTCATCCCTGGAAAAGGACACAGCCACCATCTGGCTAGGAGACCCAAACGGACTCAAAAGGCAAGTCACTCTAAATAGCTCGGCGTCTTCTTCGAACTCGCCTTCCTCCTGCGAGCGCCAGTTCCCAGCCCTCTCCCAGGATAGGGTACACTCACTCTCCCGGATCCACAACCCCAAGGCTCCAGCAACACCCCAGCCTAACCTGCAACGATGATCCCGGGGTGCTTCCAAGGGCGCACACAACTCCTTCCCAGAAACTTCACTGGAAGCTCAGCCCCTCCTCAGCCAGCCCTCCCCAAGAGGTACCCCCCCCCCCATCCCACAGCACTTCCCTGAGGCTGGAACTGACAGAGACCCCCGCAGCCCCGGCCGGCAGCCCCTCCTCCGAGCTTGCAGCTCTCCCGCTCCCGGGGCTGCCCGAGCCTCCCTCGCTGCCGCCTGGCTGAGCGAACACGCAGGCAGGAACCAGGTGCCAGCCCCCGGCGCCCTGGCAAGGGGCACACCACTCACACCCCGAAACACCCCACCACGCGGGGGCTTTCCCACGCCTGGGAAATTAACACGGAAGTTACAAAGAAAAGGGCTGCGCGTGGAGAAGAACCGGCTTAGGGGAAGGTTTCAGACAAACTCGGAATCTCCACGGTCCATGCACCCCCAACAGGTAGCAGCACTGGGGACTCGGAGCCAGGCGCCCTACACTGACACCGGGGCGAAGGCGACCATTTCCTGGAGAGCAGGAACCACCGGGGCTTACCTTGAATTAAAGCAGAATCCCGCGCTCGGCTGAATGAGGAGAGTGTGCTAGTATTCCCGAGACATCACTGAATTATTTTTAAAAGGGCACAAAGGGAAGGGAAGGGGCACGGGAAGAGGGGGCAGGAGAGACGGTGAAATTGAAAGAGGAAGAAGGAGGTATCAGGGAGAAAAAAAAAAAGGAGCGAGGGGAGGCAGGAGAAGGGAAAGGAGAGAAACGGAGAAAATAAATAAAGGAGAGGGGAGACAGTTGCGGGGGGAACAAGCTGTCTCCTGCCCACACAGTGGAAAAGAAATTTCTGACAATCAGAAAGAGAGCTCGCACACATGCCCCCCAAGGGGGGTCAGAAGGAGATAAGAAGACTGGAGCTGTATCCAAACAGAGGAACAAACAGTCGGCTGGGCAGCACCACGAGGCGGGAGGGTGCGGAGAGAGATGCCGGAGGGAGCGGGAGCGCGCACACCGGCAGGCGGGGCCGGGGGCTGGATGGCGGGCGGGGCTCGGTGTAGTAAAAGGGCCTGGAGAGGAGAAATTTCGGATGGGGTTTCTGCAGAAAAGTTCAGTGACCTCAAACTTCCACAGTCTATTTCCACTCAAGTAGAATACCGTCCCTGTTTCTGAGCACCATCGGCACCACCCTGGCTCCAGAGTCCTGGATGGCTGGTTGCCCTGTTGGTCTGGAAACAGCGATGGAAGAGCGTGATTACCTAGGAAGGGAAGCAGACGTGAATGGGGGCTTTAAGCATCAAGTTAAGAGAGAGGAGGAAGTGGGGAGGGACCAGGGCTTGAGCCTGATGCTGTCCAAGGAAGAGACTCCAGCCCAAGTGGGGAACATCTCTGCTGCCTCTGGAGGGATATAGAGGCTCCCTGGGGGTGGCCAGGGGCCAACTGAGCACTCCAAGGAAGACTTCATTTCCCAGGTGTATTTTGTTGTTATTCCTTGCTCAGTCGTGTCTGACTCTTTGCGATCCCATGGACTGCAGCATGCCAGATTTCCCTGCCCTTCACCAACTCCCAGAGCTTGTTCAAACTCATGTCCATTGAGTCGGTGATGCCATCAAACCATCTTGGCCTCTGTCGTCCCCTTCTCCTCCTGCCTTCAATCTTTCCCAGCATCAGGGTCTTTTCCAAAGAGTTAGCTCTTTGCATCAATCAGGTGGCCAGAGTATTGGAGCTTCAGCTTCAGTCCTTCCAGTGAATATTCAGGATTGATTTCCTTTTGACTGGTTTGATCTTGCTGTCCAAGGGACTCTCAAGAGTTTTCTCTAACACCACAGTTCAAAAGCATCAATTCTTCTGCACTCAGCCTGCTTTATGGTCCAACTCTCACTTCTGTACATGACTACTAGAAAAACCATAGCTTTGATTAGACTGACCTTTGTTGGCAAAGTAATATCTCTACTTTTTAACACGCTGTCTAGGTTTGTCATAGCTTTTCTTTAGGGGTATTTAAGGAGCACAAAAAATGAATAGCCCTTAAAACAGTCAGACTGGCCTATCTCCAAAGCTTTCTAGATCTGAATCCCTCTGAGGGCTCCATCTCCTCTCATTTCTCTGGCTCTTTGCATATCTTTTCCTTGATAATAGAAATGCTTCCCAGGACCCTTGCTGGCAAAGACCTCAGTTCCCACCAGACCATCTCTTCAGTCCAAATAGATCCCCAGAGGGGCTGTGCCAGTTAGCTATACTCAGCTGCCCACTTACCACCGAAAACTCAGAATCAGAGGGCCCCGTAGAGAGAGAAAGGAGAAGGCAGTAGGACTGAATGGGCCGAGAAGAGAAACAGAAAGGAAAAAGGGGAGGAGGAGAAAGGAAAAGGAGAGGCTTCTCGCTCCTGCAGCTCTAGTTCCTTAGGCCTGGCCTTGGCACAGAAAGTTGGGGCAAGTCTTCTGAAGACTTCCCCTGGGGGTTGCCAGAGTTGAATGAAGACATTGGGCCTTTCCTACTTAGCTGTGACCTATGGCCAAGAGCAGGGATTTTATCTAGTCACCTTTGTACGCTCCACATCCCTCTACCCAAGGCCTGGCACATCTCAGAAAACGTGCATTGAAGGGAACTAAATGGTCACAAGGCCAAAGGCTCCTCTCCCCTTCCTCTTAGCTTGGGATGGGGAAAGGAAGTGCGGCCTCCTTGGCTAATGTCCATTTCACCCCCACGAGGTCTTGTTGGAAGGATCCAGAACTTCAGCCCCAGCATCAGGTAAATCCTAAAAATTATCATCAACCCTGAAAAGAAATGAGTCTGGTCTCTATGAAATAAGCTTTTGGAAAATCAAGCCTGTAGCCCTGATGTTGAAAACTGCTCCAGCTGAGCATCAGGGTAAAAAATCAGGGCTATCCATCAGTTTTTCAGAGGCTGGCAGATTTCTGGGAAGACTTACAGATCTGGTTTCCCTTATTAAGATTTTTTTTTTTTCTCAGTTCGAGCATCAGCAGGAGCCTCTCTCATACCGGAAAACGTGGGCCCTGAACACAGGGGGATCAGAATCCTAGGACCTGGAGAGTCAACACCCCTCCCCTCGAGGGAGAAGAAACACAGAGTGGGGAGGACATGGGGAGAGATTTTCCCACTTTAGAAAACTGACCTCAGGATCTACTGAATCTATTAAAGGGAAGGAAAATGACTCCATTAACCTCAAACTGCACTCTTCATGCCCCCCACTTCCCCCTAACATATGTACCCACAGACACAGGACAGTTATCAGCCACGGAGGCCCTTCTTCCATCAGCCCACAAGCAGAAACAGTCACACTACAATGTTTGGGTTTCTTTTTCTAATGAAAAAGTTGAAAGAGCTGGGCCTCCAGAAGGTTGATAGTTTTCCTGGCTTGGAATCTCCTTAAGAGAAGAGCATCCATACTCAGCCCCCTCCACCATCAAAACAAACAACTATTGTGCCCACAAACATCCCTCCTTGACAGCCCCTTCTCCTTGTAGGCAGAGGGCCACGCCTACAAACCGGATGGCTCCACAACAGATTCCCGGTAACTATCCAAGGAAGAATTGCAATCCCAGATGGCCTAGTATGACCCCAGGGATACACCTGTCATTTTATTTCTTGCCTCTCTGGCAACAGGTAACAACTAATTTGAACAGTATGGTGCCGTTTCAGACATAATGAAAATATTGGTTTTGGTTCTTCTTCCGTTCCAATGAGTTGCCGCTGTTGTCCAGTGCCTTTGCTGGAGCAGGTGAGGAGAGTCAGCTGGGATGTTGGGGTTCGGTCCCTCCAACACTTCACCCCAGCAGATGCACCCCCCCCCAGGCCTCTACTGTACTCAGAGAGGTGCTCGGGCGCTCAAGGCACACTCCAAGAGCCAGACCAGCAAGGGAGCACCTTGGCCCACCCCAGTGCAGACCTGTACCCCACACTGCGCCCTGCGCCCCCTAGAGGGACTTCGTACTGGGGCCTTGGCTTCAAAGACCCTGGTTTAATAATTCAGCCTGCTTGAATGCCATTCAGTAGCCATGGCAACAAGCTCCCTGCCATCTAGTTGTAGGCAGGATGTGATGAGAAGGGGAAAGAGAGGGAGAAAAAGAGGAAAAGGGAAAAGGAAAAGAAACCTGGCTCAGGTTTCATCTAAACTTTCCCTGCTTTCCCTCCACACATAATCCTGACAGCACGCCACCCAGGAATCTCAGCTGTCTGCGCCTCTCCCTAGCTCTCGTCCCTCTGTCTCTGACTTCTCTCTCTCCCCATCATGTCCTTCTCTAGCTCTTACTCTCTCAAACCTACTAGAAGCCTTGGGATCTAGGTCTCTTACTCAGCATTTTAACTAAACACGTGTGTAACTCTGGTAAATCCTTGGTAAATGCCTTTCTGTGCCTCAGTTTCCTTATCTATAAGATGGGGGGATTTTACATGTTCTCTCTGGTTCCTTCCAGCTTTCACAATCCACGATTCCCTGGTCCTTTCTCTATTCCTCACATCTCTCCATCCTCCAGCCTTTCATTACTGTTCAATTGTCTGTGTCTATCTCTGCCTCTTCCACTGTTTCCTATGTTTCTCCATCTTTTTGTCCTTGGCTTGTTTTCTCTCTCTCTCTCTCACTGTTTGCCATCAGGTTTTACCTGTTAGGCAGTTTAAAAAAAAAAAATTCAATTCCCTCTTGCTGGAAAGTATCCCATCACCTCCCTTTACCCAGCTAATTCCCCATCATCTTTCAGGTTGCAGATCAGACATCAGTTCCCTAAGAAGCCTCCACGGCCCCTTTATAAGCTCCCATGGGGCCCTGGATTGACCCCCTACTGGGGCTTCCCCAGTGGCTCAGTTGTAAGGAATCTGCCTGCAGTGCAGGAAACCCAGGAGATGCGAGTTCAATCCCTGGGTCAGAAAGATGCCCTGGAAAAAGACATGGCAATCCACTCCAGTATGCTTGCCTGGAGAATCCCATGGACAGAGGATTCTGGCAGGCTACAGTCCATGGGGTGGCAAAGAGTTGGACACGACTGAAGTGACTGAGCACACACATACCTTTTCTTACTATATTGTTGGTACCTGAGCTGATGTGTGAACTCACAAGGGGCAAAAACAGCACATCTTTCACTGCCGTACCTCCACTGGCTGCCATTTGGGGGGCACATAAGAATTAGTGGTTAAATGAAAGGGTAAGTCACCTCAAACCATGTGTTTCTGAAGCACTGCTTGTTAAAGACTCAAGGTGCACCCCAGAAACGGCATGAGGAAGCCTTGATGGGAGCCCGTGGGAGTCCCAGTCTTCTCTGGGTGTGCATAGGGCAAAGGAGATCTCCTCTCCAAACTCTTCTGATGAGATGGGAGCTGAGAGCAAGGGCCCTTCCAGGCATTTTGGTGGGACAGTCCAGAATGGAAATAGTCCTAGAGGGATTGAGAGTGGGCTCCAGAGGGAATGGGGAAAGTGAACACCTCCAGACAGGTGATTCCCTTCTGCCCATCTCCAAGGTTGCTCTGGCACCATTTAGGCAAACTCAAAAGGTAACTGAATGCATGAGGTAACAGGAACTCCCTTCAAGGTGTCAGAGCTTCAGGCAGCCACCTGACAGCAGATATCTTGCAGGGTCATGAGGAAAGCAGAGGGAGGCTGGGATGCTGCTGCCAGAGGTCCACAGGTGATCAGCAGAGGAGTCAGGGAGAATGTGGGTAGTGTTTGAGGCCCCTGCTGGGAAATGTCAGTGTGGATTTCTGTCATCCAGAAAGTGACTGCTTTAAAAACAGAAAGGAAAATATTCTTTGGATAGCTGTTTTTTGATGGACAAACAAGACCTACCCATTTAAGAAACTTTAGCTATAAATATGAATGGAAGACAATGGTTTCTTCCTAAGACTCCCTAATGAGTTCTCTTTCATTCATACATTACATAAAGGAGGAGGGACAGAGCTGAGAAACACACAGACACACAAGCCCTCAAATGCATGGAGCTCCCATTAAGTTGAGAGTCAAGCACAGGGCCAGACTCTACAAGATGTGCTATCCCCATTCACAACCTAGAAACCCAGGCCTGCTGGTCCAAAGCCTCAGTCTTCATGTAGCTTTTCCCCCAAATAATCCTTAATCCAGATGGAGCTGCCTTGCTGTCAAAGATCTGCCAAGTGACACGCAATCTTCTTGATGTCATGTACATGCTGAATGACACATTTCATTAGCAGACTTCCATGTGTTGTCCCCACCACTCTCTTCCCAAGTGCCACATTCTCACAGACTTCATGCCATAGGCAGGTTAGCCTAAGCCTCAGAAAAAGAGAAAGCTTTAAATCAGAAAGAGAACAGTGAAAAAAAGAAAAGACCAGCACATTCTGTGAGAAAACAGACATTTCTTTGTAAAAATGATACCCCCCAAACCTGATTTACATCCACACTAGATCGTTTGAGCTCAGTATGGATCCGCACTGAGGTTTCCCCATCCCAGGAGAATCAGACCTCCCAGCTGGTGAAATATCCCACACCTGTACACTTTTGTGCAATAGAAACCTAATAAAAGGAAAAATAAGTTACCAGCCCTCCTGTGTGCTTAAACCATCCCACCACATCACCCTCCACTAAACTGAAAATGCATGTCCTCTCCCACATGCTCGAACCAGCTCCCAGTACAGCACCCAAACAGGACAAACCTACGCTCTTCATCACCCCAGGAGCATAACCGGAAAGCATTTGGTAGTGAACGCCCATGCTAATTCCATCTGATACACACACACACAAACTGTCAAGGCATCACACAAACACACCCCACACATACAATAACTGAAACATGGACACATGCATACATATTCATACGTATACATTGCCCTCCCAGGGCATGCCTCTGTGTGTGTGTGTGTGTGTGTGTGTGTGCATGTGTGTGTGTATTTTGTTCAGAGACTGATGATGCACTGGGTTATGAGGTTTCCATGGTTACCCTCTGTGGAGGGAACTGGGGTAATTGAACTCTTGGGGTTCACCATTCAACAAATGCAGCTTGCTCACTCCTGCATGTGCACTCTCTAACTGGCTTCTTGCTCTATCTGCATTTTATCACCATCAGTGTTTAGTTACAGTTTTAAGTCAAGTACACTTTAATAGAGTGGAATCTTCCAAGGGTCTGGCTTTACCTTGGAAGGAGGTATTGAAAACTCTGACTTCAGTATGTGGATTACCCTGGAGGAGTCTCAGACTAAGTAGGTTCTAGGGGCAGCCAAGGCCCTGTAGACCTGCCCTTTTCCCCTATGCAGAAAAACAACCACCCCAAGTCTTGTGTTAGTCGCTCAGCTGTGTCCAGTTCTTTGTGATCCCATGGACTATAACCCGCCAGCCTCCTCTGTCCACAGGATTCTCCAGGCAAGAATACTGGAGTGGGTTGCCATTCCCTTCTCCAGGGAACCACCCCAAAATGGGTGAGAAAAAAATCATATTTACTAATTCACAAAATGTTCGAAGAAAATAAAACAAAGGACCCAGGCCAGCATAAAGCACAGAGATGGGACAGGATGCCAATACTCATGTTTTCCACAGCCCTTCAAGGACTTCTCTCTAAGTGGTTATCTATCTTACATCAGTTTAGAGCAAAGTTCTCAGTATAGTGTTAGCATCAGACATGGTCCCACCTATTTATACGAGAAAAAGCCCAAATTGACTTGTCAAATAAAATACTTCAACACATATTACATGCTAATGTCTCATTTCCTCTGATGAATCTAACAAGAACAGAACTGGGAGCCAACTGGGAAGTAATTACTAGACTCTTTCTTCAGACTTAGCTGACCTATAGGAGTAAAGAAATGAAATAATTTCATTTAATTAATGAAGAAATATGGTAGAGGACTCAGGGAGGGAATGGGACCAGGGAAACTCATTGCATCGAATTGTAAATAAGAACCTGGAGACCTCTAGCAAGACCTTAGCTTTCTTCAGCCTCAGCATCTTATGTTTCTACGATTCTTGGATTCTTGGGGTTTCAAATTGTTTTTCACACATAGGAGAAACCTTTTGGCTTATTAACTCAACATATGGTACATGACAAAAAGAACCCAGCACAAGCGTTTAAGGTAGAATTATTAGTTTTCAAATGTTCGTACTCTTTTATTTTACCCTTTTATCTCTCCCATTGCTACACAAAAATTTCTCCTCCAACCCAGAATTGGCAATATATCTATGAACCAGTAGAAGAAAAGAGAAAAATTAGATGTAAATGAGCATAGTATGCTTTCAATTTGGACCCAACCACTTACAAGGCAGAACATGAATTTCATGGGCAAAAGAACAGTGTAGATAATTAACTGATTGGAAAAGCAGAGCAGGGAAGCAAACAGCTGAGGTGGGGCTATTTCCTCATTCAAAAGAGAAGACCAAGAGGCAATCTAGTCATCGTGGGCTTCAACAGGACCTACATTCTCCATCAACCTGTGAGAATTCACAGATGAGAGAATTCACCCTGGCTGAATTGTACATGCATGAGTGCATGATCAGTTGTGTCCAACTCTTTGTGATCTCACAAACTGTAGCCGCCAGGCTCATCTGTCCATAGGACTTTCCTGGCAAGAATGCCGTTCCTCCTCCAGGGGATCTTAAATTCATATGCTGCAAGTCATAAACTTCAGTATCTCAGGATTTGACTGTATTTGGAGACAGGGTCTTCCAAGAAGCAATTCAGGTTAAATGCAGTCACTCAGGTGAACTCTAATCCAATATGACCAGTGTCCTTATGAAAAGACAGTAGGACCTGGACGCACACAGAAGGAAGACCATGTGAAGACAGTCATCTACAATCCAAGGAGAGAGGCCTTGGGAGAAGGAAACCAGCCCTGCCAACACCTTGATCTTTGAGTTCTAGCCTCCAGAACTGAGAAAATGTGTTTTTGTGGTTTAAGCCACCCAGGCTATGGTACTTGGTTATGGCAGCCTGAGCAGACTTAGTCTGAGACCCGAGATGAGACAGTGAGGAATAAGTCCCATTCACTAGGGGACTACAGTGGGGGCTCTGGCATCAGACTGCCTGGGGTTCACTGCCTGCTCAGCCGCTAACTAACTAACACGTGAGCTTGGGCCAGATGTTTAACCCCTCTGTGCCTCAGTTTCCTCCTCTGTGTAATATGGATAATGGCAATACCCTTCTTTTTTATTTCTAAAAAACTTTTTTTGGCCACACTGCATGGCAGTGGAATCTTAGTTCCCTGACCAAGAATCAAACCTTCACACCTTGAATTGGGAGCATGGAGTCTTAACCACTGGACCACCAGGGAAGTCCCAACAATACCTTTCTTATAGGTGATTGTGAGGAGTAAAGGAGATAATGCCTGTCAAGTACCTAAAACAATGCCTAGAACATAGAAAATCCTCAATAAATATTATTACAAGCCAAACAATTTCTTTCACTGAAGTTCTTTTTTTTTTTTTTAAGCTAGAATTGAGTCAGGTGTCTGGGTTGATCCTGCCTGCAGGCAAGAAAATGGGTAAGATAACTTCCTATGCACCTGTCTCACTCTGAAGTTACCCAGATGTCTGAGAACCACCTTGCTCCCTTTCAGGGAAGGCTACGAATTTGAATCATTCAGTCACACACAAACTGATCACTTTAGAAAAGATCAGTAAGTCAGGAATATCCATTTTTCAAAACTGCCTGTCTGAACTCTTTCCTACAGCTACTCTCGTTCCTCCCCCAGAGCCCACTGGAGGCATCTCAAGTTCTCACTTGCCATCCTTGTAACCACATCATCCCTGACAGACCTCTGAAGGAAGCCGCCCCTTCACTCCAAGGACAACTGAACTGATTTGGCCTCCATCCTGTCCCTTTGGGATGTCTAGAATCAGAGGAGGCAGGAACAGGGATTTAACCTAATGAACACCAGAATAGCACAAGCAGGAATTCATTTTCATTGATCAAGGTTGGAGGGTGGGTACGGGGTCCTGGAAACAAGAGGTGGTGCTGCCTGAGCCTCATGGATGCTCTGACAACTCACCACATACTCCCTCACTTTCCATCACCTAGACACCTGGCCGCCCAGTCAGTTGTCCACCTTAGGGCCTTTGATTTGGCTGCTCCTGCTTCTGCCCTGCAATCGCTTCAGTCTCTGTTGGCTTCAGGAACTCTGGCAGGAAACCCAGACCTCCAGTTCTTAGGACTCTGGTAATATACAGCCTTCCATATTTGCCCAAGGAGAAGTCGAAGGCCAAAGAAGCAACATTTATTTCCACATTTCCAGTGAATGCTGAAAATGCCAGCTTGTCCATTCATAGGGCCCAGTGGTACCCAAGTCACCCAGGCCCAGCATCCTTGAGCAAAGAGCCAATGTGTTATCAGAGGGAGAATTAAAAATGTTCTCTTCCCACATCCAGAGTCTGCACTTCCTTAGAGCCTGTCTAATCAGCCAACCCACTGCTTCTCCAGCATGTGCCAACCATGTTGCTCCAGGTGGACACTCTTTAAATGTAGTTACATGCAAAGATGATAATTTAAAACCCATGGCTTTCCAAGTCCATGGAGGTTGAGCACAGGAAAGAGAGGAAGAAAAAAACAACAAAGGCATGAAAACTTTGAACAAGAAGAGCTCTCCTTAGTTATTTGTGTACAAGGCAAACACCACCTTGCATCTCTCAGCATGCTGAGATATCAATGGCATTGGCATATTCTCAAAGAGCTTTTGGGGAAATGAAAAAAGGGAAGTACAAATATTGGGACAGATGACTCTAGCTCCTTGTCCACTAGAAACTAGTAATTCCTGAAGCATCCATTAGCTTTTTGTTCCCAGGGGAAAGAAAATAGGACTAGCCCAGTCATCACAATAGGAAGGTTTGGGCATCTTTCCATCAGATCTTTATGTCCCTTCTCCCTGTCTCTTCAAGTCTTATAAAGCACTTGTTTGGGCTTTATTGGATTTGCTGTGTTCAATACCTTCCCCCTTGCACCAGCTGGCTCTGTTATGTTCATTTCATAAAAGGTGAGGAAAGAGACCCACACTCTCACGAACCCCCAAATTATCCTTATCTTTATTCCCCTGGTCCTGAATCCTTCTAGTTCCCATAGCTTGTTGTATGTAATACTGAGTCGATTTACACAAAGAAAGCAAGCTTCTAGACTGATCAAATGGATTTAATTCTGCAAATAAAACTTCATTAGGACATTAAACTCAAATATTCCAGACTTCTGCTTTCTTCTCTCCCATCATTGAGACCCAGAGGTCTTTATACCAGAGAGGCCTCCTCAGATCAACATCTTTGATTCCCCCAGATCTTTCTAAAGATCTGATGACCAAGCCCAGCAACCACATCGCCCCCGCTCTCTCTCTTCTTTTATTGTGGCAAATCATACATAAAATGTACCCTTTAATCATGCTTAAGTCTACAATTCAGTGACTTTAAGTACATTCGTATTGTTGTGCAGCCATCATTACTATCCATCTAAAGAACTTTTTATCTTTCCCAACTGAAACTCTGTACCCATTAAACAATAACTCTGCAGCCCCCCACCTCTAATTCCTAGTAACCTCTATTCTACATTCTGTATCTGTGAATATAACTACTCTATGTGCTTCCCAGGTCACGCTAGTGGTAAAGAACCCATCTGCCAATGCAGGAAATGTAAGAGACATGGCTTCACTCCCTGGGTCGGGAAGATCCCCTGGAGAGGGAAATGGCAACTCACTCCAGTATTCTTGCCTGGAAAATCCTATGAACAGAGGAGCCTGGTGGGCTACAGTTCATGGCATCACAAAGAGTCAGGCTTGACTGAAGCAACTTAGCAGTTAATGCATATGTGCTTCACATAAGTGGAGTCCTACAATATTTGTCCTTTGTGACTGATTATTTAACTTAGCACATTGTCCTGAAACTTCATCCATTTGTAGCAGGTGTCAGAATATCCTTCTTTCATACTAACATTCCATAGTATGTATATTGCACGTTTTGTCTATCCATTTATCTCTTGATGGACATCTGTGTTGCTCCTACCTTTGGCTGTTATGAAAAAGGCTGCTGTGAACATTGGTGTACAAAGTATCTATTTGAGTCCCTGACTTTCTTTTTTTAATTGAAATATAAATGATTTACAATGTGTTAGTTTCAGATGTACAGCAGAGTGATTGAGTAATACATATATTCACATATATATTTTTTTCAGATTATTTTCCCTTATAGGTTACTCAGTATTACAAAATATTGAGTATAGTCCCCTGAACTATATAGTAGGTCCTTATTGGTTACCTATTTTATATATAATAATGTGTATATGTCAACCCCAAACTCATAATTTATCCTCCCCTCCCTTTCCCCTTTGTTAACCATAAATTTGTTTTCTGTATCCGTGTGTCTATTTCTGTTTACTTTCAATTCTTTTGGGTGTCTACCTAGAAGTGAAATTGCTGGATCATATGGTAATTCTATGTTTAACTTTTTGAGAACAACCAAACTGTTAACACATTGTCTTTTAAAAAGTCCTCATCTGCAGAACCTTCCCTGAGAACAACCAAACTGTTAACACATTCTCTTTTAAAAAGTCCTCATCTGCAAACCTTCCCAGGGACATAAATAGCACCATGTTTCCAGGAATTCTGAACTGGGCCTGGGATAGATTGCCTTAATATCCTCCGCCCTTCACTCTCCTAGACCTGTGCCTCTGTGGCCCCTCCCACAGGAAGGCGGGAACTCTCCCAGCCTTTGACATTGGCTCAGTCATGTCACTTGATCTGGCCAATGGGATGTCACAGACACGACACATCAGGGCTGTCTCTCTGACCCTCTGCCACCAACATGAAGAGAACATGCCGATTTTGGCCCAGTGCTTCCAGGAGAAACAGGAGGGATTCATGACACAGAGCTAACCTGGCCACTGCAACTGGAAGCAAAGCTACCCCAGCTGACTTACTGCTCCTTGAGAAGACATGATTATTGTTTTAAGCCTCTGAATTTGGGAGTAGCTTATGACAAAGTGTTATTGGGGCAAAAGTTGATAGTACAGGGATTGGTATTTACCATTTACTATTTGGCCTAGATGTCAATGAAAATAAAATTTCTGCAGAATTAATAAATGGCATAAGGATCTCATTGGTGGGAATTCTCTGGTGGCCCAGTGGTTAAAACTCATAGCTTTCATTGCTGTAACCTGAGTTTGATCCTTGGTCACAGAACTTAGGTCCTACAAGCCATGCATCTCAGCCACCCGAAAAAGAATCTCATTGGCTCCAGACTTTATTTTAATTCACCTGAACCTGAATTAGAAGCCAGACATCGCTACTATGTACAAAATAGGTAACTAATGACAACCTACTGTAAAGCACAGGGAACTCAACTCCAGGCTCTGTGGTAACCTAAATGGGAAGGAAATCTAAAGAAGAGGGGATATATGTATACATATAGCTGATTCACTGTGCTGTACAGTGGAAGCTAACACAACATTGTAAAGCAACTATACTCCAATAAAACTTAATGTGAAAAAGAAAAAAAGCCAGGCATTCCCTCTGTCTCTCAGCTCTCTAGGACTGCCTGGGGGCCTTCTTAATCTGTTCTCTACCTGACCTTGTCTTCAAGCCTTGTTAGAACGAAGCCCAGTCTGTGAAAAAATTTTAGCTTGACATAAAATGGGATGTGCCAAACAGAAAGCATCAGTTAAGGAACTCTTTAACTGTGATTGTGATTAGTTGGAGCTTTCGCTCAAGAAATCTTCATAAATGGCCACGAGGGAGGGGGGCGCTGCTTAAGATGAGGCCCACCAGGCAGTCATGGCTCAGCAGAATCATCGCCCTTTAGCATGACCTCAGCAGAGCAGTTTCAGAAACTCAACTTTGTTACTTCTCTTGAAATTAACCAGTACCCGGGGAAAGTCACATAAACCAAAATATCTAGAGACTGGAAAACTGGAATGCCAGTTTATTAATTTACACACAGGAGGTTGTCCTTTCTGGGGCCTGAATACTGTACTTAAATTCTGTAGGCAGCATACCTCCTTCTTGCTATTGGCATATCTGCAAGACCAAATTATTCATCCGAAGCTGCTGCTTGGTGAGCACAGACTCATAACAAAGGAAGGAGGACAGTGTTGGTACATTTTAACCCAGGCTATGGAAAATCCTTGTAAGTATTCCCATTCCAAAATAGAACTCAATTCTAAGAACCAAACATTGGCATAGTGTTACCCACCTTAGGGGCTAATCTTCTAATCAAGCTAGTACTATCTTGATAAAAGTAAAAAGAATGATAAAGAAATAAACCTTAAGCTCTAAGTATGAAGACCTGAGCCACCTCTAGATTTCTAAAGTGAGGACACATATCTTATCCTCTTTATCAAATCCCACCCATCCCACCTCTAGAATGTCTCTGGAATCCAAGCCTTCTGCCATGCCTGATGCCAGGACACTGCCATCTCATCTGGGCAACTGCACTAGCCCCTCCCTGGTCTCCCTGCTTCCACTCTGTCCCCCCCATTCCATTCTAGAACCACACCACACCCCCAGAGTGATTGTTGTAAATCACAGCCCAGATCATACCCTTGCTTAAAATCCTTCAAGTTACGAATGGATAGTATATACATGCAATACAATATTATTCAGCCTTAAAAAGTAGAGAAATAGAACTTTCCCGGCAGTGGTTAAAAATCTGCCTGCCAACACAGAGGAGCTGGGTTTGGTCCCTAGTCTGGAAAAATTCTGCAAGCCACAGGGCAACTAAATCCATGTGCCCCCATCACTAAACCAGTGCCGCAACCACTGAAACAGTGCTCTAGGGCCCATGCTCTGCAACGTGAGAAGCCACCTCAATGAGAAGCCAGTGTACCACAACCAAAGACTAGTCCCCACTACCTGCAGCTAGAGAAAGCCCACTCATAGCAGCAAAGATCCAACCCAGACAAAAATAATTAATCTTTAAAAAGAATAGGAGCAAAGCATAAAGCATTACGTGAAGTATCATGTTGTTATTGCTATTGTTGCTGCTATTCTATAAAGTGTGAGCAGTGCCGCGTAGGTAGCAGTATACTGAACTGTCAGTAAAGGCTCAGATTCTCATCACAGTTTGAAATCAAACTACTGTGCAACATTGGGAAACTAACATGGCACTCTGGACGTTGATTTCCTCTTGCTTAAGTTAGCATCAAACTCAGAATGACTTGAGTGTGTGGACTGCATGGACAATAACTGTTGGGAGTTCCAGAAGAGGGAAAAATCAGTGAGGTTTATTCACAAAATGGGCAGAAGAAAAAGCACATGGAGTAAAACACTGCCAGTAGCTCTCCTGGTTAAACAATTTTAAGAATATATCCTGTTGGGTCAGGAAGCTGATAGACACAATGTCCAAAAACAACTTGTGACCAGAATAACAATAATGTAACTATAGTTGCTGAGTTAGAGGCACCCAGCTTGAAAAAGCCTTGGACTCATTGAACTTTTGGGGGTAAAAGTCAAGTTGACTTCCCGAGTACAAGATGAGAATAGTGTTGTTCTTATTTGATGCTGTGTCTTTACTTTATTAATGCTAAATTTTCATTTCAATTAAAATGTCAGAATCATGCCTCAGAACCTAACTTGGTTAAACCCCTAAACTGTTGAAATAGCCATGTTTACTTTCTCAATAATTCTGTTTTAAACCCTTCAACCTAAGTTGAAATCTACAGACTCAGGTGTATTTTTTTTTAATCTTCACTCCTAATATCAGGCCCTGCGGACTCTGGAGCCCTGAACTGGTCAAACTGCCCCAATCCTTCTCAGTGTTCCCTCAGCATGATTTGTAAGACCACCCACTGTGAAATTTACAGACATAATTTTCTGCTGCAAAGCCAGAGCTCTGAGCTGTCAAAATTCATTCCTGGTTTCAAGTCCAACTCAACTCTAGTTTGACAATATGTCCTGTGCTAGCACTGCTGGGTAGATAAATTGTGTGAGAAATAGGACGCAGACCCTCAAAATGATTACAGGCTGGTAGCAAAGACAGAATAGGTACATATAAAATTATTAGAAGACAACGCAGGGGGCAATATAGCTCACAGAGACACTCTGTTCCTGGAGAGATTTTAAAAGAATGCTATTAGTCACACTAAGAAAAGGTTTTACGAAAAAAGATCGGAATTAGAGGACACAATACTATAGCACAAATGTTACACAAAAAGCAGAAGATGTGTGTTAGACTCAGTGATTGCATTTCTCAGGATTCAAGAAATAGAGCTCCATCCCTGATCCCGTTCTCTGAGCTTTTGTGGACACACTGTTTCCCTGATGAAGACGAGATGGTCATCTCACTGTCAGATGGACGGATATCCTCTAACACAGGAGATTTAAAGAGATGTTGCTCGTGTTGGCTCTGCCTTTGTGTGCTCAGAGGTGGGAGATATGATGCCTAACCTGTCCTGATTCCATCCACATCCCTGACATGCAAAGGAACAAATGGTTGTGTTAGTCACTCAGTCGTGTCCAACTCTTTGTGACCCCAGGGACTGTAGCCCACCAGGCTCCTCTGTCCGTTGGATTTCCCAGGCAAGAATACTGGAGTGAGTTGCCATTTCCTCCTCCAGGGCATCTTCCCAACCCAGGGACTAAACCTGGGTCTCCTGCTTTGCAGGCAGATTCTTTACAGTCTGGGCCACCAGGGAAGCCCCAAAGGAACAAAAGGGGCAGGATATACTCCTTCAGAGGCATGCTTATTAAACAGAAAACCCCAACCAGAGTCTCAACCTACAAAAGGCAAGCTTTACCACAGATGGAATTGGGAAATGAACTCCATCTATGGCAGTTGACTCTTACAGCCAAAAATAATCCCCACTGGGCCTGCCCCAGGCCAGATGCCCCCATGAACTTCACACTTCTGGGGCCTTTTCAAGTACTAAAAGATCTAAAAAAAAAAGAAGAAGAAGAAGAAGAAGTTCTGCTTCTGATATTGAGGAATGATCCCAACTCCACACCAAATAACAGCTATAAACCTGGGGAAAAGTGAAACACCAAGTTTCTTTACCATCTAAGCCCATAGGCAAGCAATTCAAAAATGGATTTTTAAAAAAACATTATGTGTATATTTGTTGATAAACCTAAGGTCAAATTACTGACTTTCCTGGTGGCTCAGATGGTGAAGAATCTGCCTACAATGCAGGAAATCCAGGTTTGATCCCTGGGTTAGGAAGATCCCCTGGAGAAGGAAATGGCAACCCACTCCAGTATTCTTGCCTAGAAAATTTCATGGACAGAGGAGCCTGGCAGGCTACAGTCCGTGGAATTGCAAAGGTCAGACATGACTGAGCGACTAACACTTCATTTCACTTCACTTCAAGACCAAATTATAGTTACAAAGGGGAGCATGCAAGAATATGTAAGCTAATTTGTTAGAATTTTATGATCTGACAATTCCCATGCAGTAAAACCATTAAAAAACAGAGGGAGCCTGGAAAGGATATAAGTAAGAAGTAAAATAAGTTCACTGAATCCCTTACAGGAATTAACTGTGTAAGAAAGTAAAAGGATGTTACTTCAAAATAGCTTTGGTGGGGGGAAATGGAGGGAAAAGAAGAAATTATTAGATTATTCCAGTGCTGAGTCAATAGAGAAAGAAACCAAGAAACAAAAATTCCAAATCTACCATTTTACACATGTGTATGTGTGTGTATGTGCTCAGTCATGTCCAACTCTTTGAAACCCCATGGACTGTAACCCACCAGGTTCTTCTGTCCATGGAATTTTCCAGGCAAGAATATTGGAGTGGTTTGCCATTTCCTACTCCAGGGGATCTTCCCGACCCAGGGATTGAACCCACGTCTCTTGTGTCTCCTGCATTGGCAGGTGGGTTCTTTACCACTGTGCCACCTGAATGAGGAAACACTGAAAGCTTTCCTGCTAAATTCAGAGACAAGACAACACTGTCTCTTCTTCTATTTAATATTGTTTTGGAACTAATGCAATTAAATAAGAGAAAGCATCTAGAAGAGTAAGAATTGGAATGAAAGAGGAAAAAGTATTTGCATGTGATATAATCTTGAAAATTGAAATGAATCAATGGAAAAACTACTACACATAATAAGAAAACCTAGTAAAGTAGCAGGTACTAAAATTATCTTCTAAAAAGAAACCCAATTAGAAGTCTAATGAGAGAGAAAAAAGCCCATTTTGGTGCAGCAGTATAAGATAAAATGCCTAGATACAAACCTAAAAAAAAAAAAAATGCCCAAAATCTGTATCAGGAAAATTATAAAACAATCAGAAAGAAACAAAACTAGACTTGAACAAATGAAATGACTCAACATCCAAAAGATGTCAGTTTTTTATAAAATAATTTGTAAGTGTAATACAATCTCAATAAAAATACCTTTAGATAATTTTTTTATCTTGAGTCAACTGGAAGCAAGTTAATTATAAAGTTCATTTGGAAGAGTAAACATAGAAGGATCACCAGGAAAAGTCTTAAAATGAAGAGCAATGGCTACGTAGGTGGAAAGGGGCTAGTCACATCAGAATTCAACCCTACTCTAAACTTCTATGATAAAATGTTTTGATATTGTTACATGGACAGAAAAATGCATATCTGGAAAATGACCCAGATGTGAACATTTTATTACCTGAACATTTAGCATTTCAAAGTGGGGAAAACAGAGTATAAGATTACTATATAACCACAGAGGAAAAGATAAAAATCAGATCCATTGCTCATATTGTATATTCCAAAATAAATTTCAAATGGATTATGACATTTAAATGTAAAAATTAAATCATACGGGTAATTGAAAAAACTATGGGTAAATTCCTCTACAGTCTTGGGATCAGAAAAAGTTTTCTGTTACTTAAAACCCAAAAGCAATAAAAATATTGATAATTTTATTACATAAGAAATTTTTAAAAAACATCTGCAGGGCAAAAAAAAAATATTCTAAGAAAAGAACAAAGGCAGATGATAAAGTAGGAAAAACTATCTGCAACTTATTCATAAACAAAGGCTTATGTCCATAATATGCAGAGACTTTCTACGAACAGAGGCCCACCACACTTTAAAAGATTTAACATGTAATAAAGATAAGAACTGAGAGTTTATAGAAAAAAATGCAAATGGCTCCTAACCACAGAAGAAGTTGATTACCCTGATTCATAACAAGAGCAAAGCAAATGAAAATACACTGATACCACTCAGTCATAAAAAAGAATGAAATTTTGCCATTTGCAACAACATGGATGGACTTGGAGGATATTATGTTCAATGAAATAAGTCAGAGAAAGACAAATGCTGTATGTTATCATTTATAGGTGGAATCTGAAAAATAAAGCAAACTGGTGAATATAACAAAAAAAGAATAGAATTACAGATATAGAAAACAAACTGGTGGTTACCAGTAGGGAGGGGAGAGTGAGGAGGGGCAATTTAGGGTAGGGGATTAAGAGGGACAAGCTTCTATGTATAAAATAAATGTAGTACAAGAATATATAGTATAACATGGGAAATACAGCAAGCATTTTACAATAAGCACAAATAGAGTATAATTTTTATAAATTGTTCTGTGCACCAGACACTTATATAATATTGTAAATCAGCTATACATCATTAAAAAAATTTTTTTTTAATTTTAAACTATACAGTGAGGTACTATCTCCCATCCATCAGGTTAATAAAAATCTCAAGTGTGACATCATTTTCTGTTGAAAAGCTAGTGGGAAGGCAAAACAATAGAACCTCAGTGATGAAGAAATTGACAATATCTAGCAAAATTTCCAGAAATCAAGGAAGCTGTCAAAGACTACTAGAATCATGTCAAGAGGATGCAGAAGTCAACTTGAAGAGGCTCCTACTAGTCAAAGGTGGGATTATCCAATTACCAATAAGAACAATTACAGTTAATTGAAACACATTAATTAAGTTTACATCTGCAATTTCATTACAGTATGTTTAAAAAAATCTTTATTGATCACACTTGGAAATCAACTCATTCTTTTAAAAATGGGTAATAAAAAGAAAGAGTCAAACATTTATTTTGCTTTTCCTATAGTGACTCGGACAGTAAAGAATCTGCCTGTAATGCAGGAGACCCAGGTTCAATCCCTGGGTCAGGAAGATCCCCTGGAGAATGAAATGACAACCCACTCCAGTATTCTTGCCTGGAGAATCCCATGGACAGAGGAGCATGGCGGGTTATAGTCCATGGGGTCACAAAGAGTTAGACATGACTGAGTGACTAACACTATACAAACCGATGAAGGGAAGTTGATAAGGGAAAGTCAATATATATTAAGGATATTAACTCTTTGTTTGCAAATAGTTTGCAAATATTTTTCTTTTTCATTTTTCTTATAGTAACTTTTTGATATGCGAGTTTTTAGAATTTTTTATGTAATAAAACACCAATTTTTTGTATCGCTTCTTGATTTTATGTCATTGTTACAAAAGTTTTCCCTACTCCAAGATGAGAGAGGAATTTACCCACTTAAAAAAAATACTTGTATGGTTTAATTTTTTATATGTAAATTTCTGGTCTGTTTAGCATCTCTTATGGAGTACAAGTGTCTACTGCTCTTGGAGCTCCTTTCACTCCACTTAGCATTTCAATTGCCCTTCCCTTCCATAATCCAGGCTTCCCAGGTGGTGCTAGTGGCAAAGAACCCTCCTGCCAATGCAGGAGACTTAAGAGACATGGGTTCAATCCCTGGGTCAGGAAGATTTCCCGGAGGAGAACATGGTGACCCACACTAGAATTCTTGCCTGGAGAAACCTATGGACAGAGGAGCCTGGCAGGCTACAGTCCACAGGGTTGCAAGGAATCGGACACAACTGAAGTGACTTAGCATACATGCACCCATAATTCACCCAGGAGATAGGGGCGCTGAGCTTTTTCACAGTAACTCCTATGTTCTAGCTTCTATGTTCTAGCAATAACCATTTGGCTTCCATTCTCCTCCCTTCCCCCAGCTGGTCACATTTTCATCTCCTTTAGAGTGGGAAATAAATTGTGTCATCTTGCCTTTTAAAACTTCAGCTCTCTAAACTTCAGCTCTTGATATTTAAAGCCAAGCAATATATATATATGTGTGTGTGTGTATGTGTGTGTGTGTGTGTGTGTGTGTATTTTTTTTTAACCTAAAGCTTCAGGTTTTAGGATTTTTGTCCATGTCGAGTAAGTTCAGATTTCATCAGAAATCCAATGGCCCTTTTTGCTTTAGCTCCATCAGCCTGCTCCCTGAGAACACTAATAAAAGCTCTCGGTGTATGCCGAATGTGAGTGAAAAGAACGAGAAGAGGAAGTTTGGGGATAGAAGCAGGGACTCAGATTCTAAACACGTGAATTATCATATTCATCACTAGAACAACTTTGGCCCCTCCCTTCTCATGCTCAAATCTGGCTCCATCCTGCTCCCTCTGAGGTTTTGTCTGCCCTCGTCCCCCAAGCCAAGACACACACCACCTTCAGAACACTGCTGACAACCCGGTTCCTCCGGAGAATCTTCCCAGACTACCCCGCTTCACATCAGCAGCCCTCCCCACAGGATTGGTGTGTTCAGACAGGGTTTCTCTGCAAAACCATTTCAGGCCTCTGGACTTCTGCGGCAGGCTGCAAGGTAACCTGTTTGCCTGTGGGCCCCTAGGCCAGATGAGAGAAATCGAAAAGAAGGCTTCGGGACCGACAGGCTTTCTGAACATAGCAGTATGAGAAGACAAGAAAAGAAGGAGTGAGGCTACTCCAATTTGTGTTGGTGAAAAGTGTTACAGAACCAAGCTTGGGCCCACGTGCCCACACACAGTAAAGCCAACCTACTGACATTGGCTTGTGGTGAAGGACACTCTAGCATTTATTGCTGGGCACCAGTCTAGAAGTCCAGGCTTCCCTGGTGGCTCAGACGGTCAAGAATCTGCCTGCAATGTGGGAGACCTGGGTTCTATCCCTGGGTGGGGAAGATGGGGAGGAGGGCATGGCAACCCACTCCAGTATTCTTGCCTGAAGAATCCCTATGGACAGAGGAGCCTGCCGGACTCCTGTCCGTGGGGTCACAAAGAGTAGGACACAATTGAGTGACTAAGCACACACAATCTAGAAGTCCAGTGCTGCTGATGCCCAAAACACCTGAACTCCCTGACGGGTTTCAGGAAAGCATTTTAAAGGCAAGGTGAAGGGGTGAAATCCAAGGTGTGTGATCAGTTCATGCGCGGTGCTCTGAATGGTTGATGGTGACATAACGGGGGATGTCAAGGAGGTTAATATATCAATCCTTAGATGCCAGTAGGTCTGGGGTCGATAAGCTCATGGTCATCAGGTAGTTAATTTCTTCCATTTGGTGATGGTTTAGCATCTGTAAAACAACTTAGGATATGTGTGTCAGATAATATTATCTAGGTGCTTCAGAGAGGAGTTAAAGTAGAGGGTATGAGGGAGAGGTCTGTCCAGGGAAGACCCCATAGGGTCCTTCTCAGTTATAAACAGAGATGGAAAGAGAGAAGAAACCTGAGAAGGGAAGGCTGACCCTGACCTGTTTCTCAAACCCTCCTCCTGTTCAGTCTCTCACATGCTCAATATTTCTGTCTTTATTTTCTATCTTGATATTAAAAACATGATTTAAAAATATATATGTTTCTGTATAGCAAATGATAACAGGTTTATGTGACCCAGTTTTTGCAACTCTCTTCATGTACTTTTGACACTTCCATCATAACATCAACTATTATAATTCTGAGTTCTTTGGGGAAATTGAAAATGAATGCACTGTGAAGTCTGGGAGCAGGCATGTATGGTCTCCTGCATCTCCCCAGAGGGAATGCTCTGTAAGTGCTATCAGCTCATCAACTCACTAAATGCCAGCCTGAGATATTTGGGTTTAGCAAAATGAAGAACTTTAGAAATCGGCTAGGAACTGAGGCAAAATATGGAATTATTCCTTAGGGATATGTTTTGTAAAAACAGGACTGTCTTCTCTCTAAAATGAGTTTAGTATCATCCTTCTCCATTGTCTATTCATTTCTCCCTTCCTCAGTCTAAAGACTGTCAAGGCTATGGACTACTGCTGCTAAGTTTACCTTAAAGATCGAGAAAAGAGGCCCCATGCTTGAGGCCCATTTGCCATTTCCAATAATCCTATAATAGCAACACTTTGAAAAACCAGCTGTGCACCTTGGGAAGTGCTCAGCTGCTCCATGGGACCTCACAAATTAGACCCTGAATTAGTCATTTAGCACCCCAGGTTCCCAAATCCTCCTGCTGATCCTTTCCAGATGATCCCAGACAAGGTTAGAAAGAAGACCAGTCTAGGCCTGGGAGAATGAGTACAGGGCCCTGGAGTTAGCAATCAAGAGTTGATATTCCAAGAGAGGAATTTCAAGAAGTATTTAAAGAGGACCATGGTGTTGTCAGACCAGCCATCATAAAAGATTTAACAGCAGGTAACTTGTTTCCTCCTTCAAAAGGCCCCATGCAGGCACTGCTCCACTCAGTGCCCCCAGCCCCGCAGCAGGCCACCGCTGAACCACGCCTCCACCGGAGACTCGTGGACACTCCAAGAGGGCTTATGTCATACCCAGGCCTGCTGCACCCAGGGCCCCTGTCCCTGCGGCAGTCCACTGCTGACTCGTACCTCCTCAGCAGACAGTCTCTGTGGGGTCTCTGGGTCCTGGTGCACAGACTTGTTTGAGCCCTCTGAGCATCTCTGGCGGGCATAGGGTTTAATTCTAAACGTGATTTTGCACCACTTACCGTCCTGCTGGGGTTTCTCCTTTGCCCCTGGATGTGGGGTATTTCCTCAAAGTCTCTCCAGTGCTATGCAGACGCTGCCCCAGTGCCATGCAGTCATGCAGCTCCCCCACCCATCAACAGAAAATTGGATTCAAGATTTACTGAGCATAGCCTTGTCCATCAGAACAAGACCCAGTTTCCCCCCCAATCGGTCTCTCCCATCAGGAAGCTTCCATAAGCCTCTTATTCTTCTCCATTAGAGGACAGACAGACTGAAAAACACAATCACAGAAAACTAACCAATCTGATCACATGGACCACAGCCTTGTCTAACTCAATGAAACTATGAGCCATGCCATGTAGGGCCACCCAAGATGGACGGGTCATGGTGAAGAGGTCTGACAAAATGTGGTCCACTGAAGAAGGGAATGGCAAACCACTTCAGTGTTCTTGTCTCGAGAACACCATGAACAGTATGAAAAGGCAAAAGATAGGACACTGAAAGATGAACTCCCCAGGTCAGTAGGTGCCCAATATGCTACTGGAGATCAGTGGAGAAATAACTCCAGAAAGAATGAAGAGATGGCGCCAAAGCAAAAACAACACCCAGTTGTGGATGTGACTGGTGATGGGAGTAAAGTGCAATGCTCTAAAGAGCAATATTGCATAGGAACCCTGAATGTTAGGTCCGTGAATCAAGGGAAATTGGAAGTGGTCAAACAGGAGATGACAAGAGTGAATGTCGACATTTTAGGGGTCAGTGAACTAAAATGGACTGGAATGGGTGAATTAACTCAGATGACCATTATATCTACTACTGTGGGCAAGAATCCCTTAGAAGAAATGGAGTAGCCATCATAGTCAACAGACAAGTCCAAAATGCAGTACTTGGATGCAGTCTCAAAAATGACAGAATGATCTCTGTTCATTTCCAAGGCAAACCATTCAATATCACAGTAGGGCCTCCCTTGTGGCTCAGTTGGTAAAAAATCTACCTGCAATGTGGGAGACCTGGGTTCAGTCCCTGGGTTGGGATGATTCCCTGGAGAAGGGAAAGGCTACCCACTCCTGTATTCTGGCCTGGAGAATTCCACGAACTGTCATGTCTATAGGGTTGCAAAGAGTCAGACACCACTGAGCGACTTTCAATATCACAGTAATCCAAGTCTATACCCCAACCAATTATGCTGAAGAAGCTGAAGTGGGATGGTTCTATGAAGACCTACAAGACCTTCTAGAACTAACATCCACAAAAGGTGTCCTTTTCATTATAGGGGACTGGAATGCAAAAGTAGGAAGTCAAGAATTACCTGGAGTAACAGGCAAATTTGGCCTTGGAGTACAGAATGAAGCAGGGCAAAGGCTAATAGAGTTTTGCCAAGAGAACACACTGGTCATAGCAAACACCCTCTTCCAATAACACAAGAAAAGACTCTATACATGGGCATCACCAGATGGTCAATACTGAAATCAGATTGATTATATTCTTTGTAGCCAAAGATGGAGAAGCACTACACAGTCAGCAAAAACAAGACCAGCTACTGTGGCTCGGATCATGAACTCCTTATTGCCAAATTCAGACTTAAATTGAAGAAATAGGGAAAACCACTAGACCATTCAGGTATGACCTAAATCAAATCCCTTATGAGTATACAGTAGAAGTAAGAAATAGATCCAAGGGATTAGATCTGATAGACAGAGTGCCTGAAGAACTATGGACAAAGATTCGTGACATTTTACAGGAGGCAGTGATCAAAACCATCCCCAAGAAAAAGAAATGCAAAAAGGCAAATTGTAGTCTAAGGAGGCCTTACAAACAGCTATGAAAAGAAAAGTGAAAGGCAAAGGAGAAAAGGAAATATATAACCGTTTGAATGCAGATTTCCAAAGAATAGCAAAGAGAGATAAGCCTTCCTCAGTGATCATGCAAAGAAATAGAGGAAAACAATAGAATGGGAAAGATTAGAGATCTCCTCAAGAAAATTAGAGATACCAAGGGAACATTTCAGGCAAGGATGGGCACAATAAAGGACAGAAATGGTATTTACCTAACAGAAGCAGAAGATATTAAGAAGAGGTGGCAAGAATACACAGAAGAACTATACAAAAAGGATCTTCATGACTCAGATGATCATGATGGTATGATCACTCACCTAGAGCCAGACATCCTGGAATGTGAAGTCAAGTGGGCCTTAGGAATCATCATTATGAACAAAGCCAGTGGAGGTGATGGAATTCCAGTTGAGCTATTTCAAATCCTAAAAGATGATGCTGTGAAAGTGCTACACTCAACATGCCAGCAAATTTGGAAAACTCAGCAGTGGCCCCAGGACTGGAAAAGGTCAGTTTTCACTCCAATCCCAAAGAAAGGCAATGCCAAAGAATGCTCAAACTACTGCACAATTGCACTCATCTCACACCCTAGCAAAGTAATGCTCAAAATTCTCCGAGCCAGGCTTCAACAGTAGGTGAACTGCGAACTTCCAGATGTTCAAGCAGGATTTAGAAAAGGCAGAGGAACCAGAGATCAAATTGCCAACATCCGCTGGATCATCAAAAAAGCAAGAGAGTTCCAGAAAAACATCTACTTCTGCTTTATGGATTATGCCAAAGCCTTTGACTCTATGGATCACAAGAAACTGCAAAATTCTTAAAAAGATGGGAATACCAGACCACCTGACCAACCTCCTGAGAAATCTGTATGCAGGTCAGGAAGCAACAGTTAGAACTGGACATGGAACAACAGACTAATTCCAAATAGGAAAAGGTGTACGTCAAGGCTGTATAGTGTCACCCTGTTTGTTTCACCTATATGCAGAGTACATCATGAGAAATGCTGGGCTGGATTAAGCACAAGCTGGAATCAAGATTGCCGGGAGAAATATCAATAACCTCAGATATGCAGATGATACCACCCTTAGGGCAGAAAGCAAAGAAGAACTAAAGAGCCTCTTGATGAAAGTGAAAGAGGAGAGTGAAAAATTTGGCTTAAAACTCAACATTCGGAAAACTAAGATCACAGCACCTGGTCCCATCATTTCATGGCAAATAGATGGGAAAACAGTGACTGACTTTATTTTTTTGTGCTCCAAAATCTCTGCAGATGGTGACTGCAGCCATGAAATTAAAAGACACTTGCTCCTTGGAAGAAAAGTTATGACCAACCTATTTAGCATATTAAAAAGCAGACATTACTTTGTCAACAAAGGTCCGTCTAGTCAAGGCTATGGTTTTTCCAGTGGTCATGTATGGATGTGAGAGTTGGACTATCAAGAAAGCTGAAGAGCTCAAGAGCACTGAAGAATTGATGCTTTTGAACTGTGGTGTTGGAGAAGACTCTTGAGAGTCCCTTGGACTGCAAGGAGATCCAACCAGTCCATCCTAAAGGAGATCAGTCCTGGGTGTTCATTGGAAGGACTGATGCTAGAGCTGAAACTCCAGTACTCTGGCCACCAGATGCAAAGAACTGACTCATTTGAAAAGACCCTGATGCTGGGAAAGATTGAAGGTGGGAGGAGAAGGGGACAACAGAGGATGAGATGGTTGGATGGCATCGCCGACTCAATGAAAATGAGTTTGAGTAAACTCCAAGAGTTGGTGATGGACAGGGAGGCCTGCTGTTGTGCAGTCCATGGGGTCGCAAAGAGTCAGACATGACTGAGTGACTGAGCCAAACTTGTTTCCTCACATATTTTGTGGTTTGGAAATGTATGTGTGCATGTGTGTGTATGTTTTTGTTAATTTAATAAAAAGCTTAGCATATAGAGTTAGGCTTACCCACTAATTGTTTCAGGGCTTTACATAAACGTATTATATTCTCTATTTTCATGTCTGATTAAAAACAATGGTGTTGGTGGTTAAAATGATTAATGGTGTTGATAGTAATAATGATTAATATTAATATAAATAATAATACTAGCTCTACCTACCTCATGGTGCTGTTAAATCAGATAGGGATGTTATAAATCTAAAACATCAGAAAGATGTAAAATATTATTATTCCAATTTCTGACACACTATTAAGAATATTTTTCTTGGAATTGAAAGCAAACGGGTCTAATTGAAAGCACGAAAACAAGCCTAATTCTTCTTCCCTGTGACAGTCCTTTAAGTATTGGGAAATTGTTCCAATGATATTCCCAATGTTTCTGCTTTCCAGGTTAAAGATTTTTAGTATTCTTTGTTTCTCTAATCATATGTCATGCGTCACACTGTACCCTAGGCATTACTGGGCTTCTCTTAAGACTCCTTTGGCTTCTCCACACCTGTGGATTGTTCCAATGAAGCCTGAGGAATACTGCATGCCTCAGACACCTCAGCCGTCTCAGTGAGGCAAGGGGGCTCCATCTACCCTGCGTGCCCACTGCCAGGCTACTGTTCCCCCGCGCCCCCTTGGAGCCCTCCAGAGCCCTAGACCAGCTTTGGCCCTAGCTTGTTCCTTATTCTTGTAGCCCAGTTAAAAGGAGCCTTGAACAGTACAAAACCCAAAAGGGTGTGAAAAACTACACCCCAAGGCTGAACACCAATGAGCTCTCATTTTAGCCTGTAGAGAGCCTATAAATTAAAATGAGAGAAGAATCATTTCCATATTAGATTTCTATAGTGTCTTTCCTCTCAAATGCTCAGAGCACTGCACTGGGAAGTTTTTGTGCATTAATGTATGATTTCTGCAGTGCTTCAGGGCCCAGCTTCTCAGGGCTTGGCAAAGCCCATTTCACCCACTCAGGCTGAGTTCTCGCTCCCTTGAAATGCAATCAGGCCTTGTCTGTTGCACTCCCAGTGCCCTGCGGTATGAAGTACGGGTGGAGAAAGCCAGGATGGAGCAGAATCACGGATGGAACCTCTAGCGGCAATCCAATGCCCCCTCCCACAAAAAGGTTCAAATGAACTTATTTACAACACAAAAACAGACTCACAGATTTAGAAAACAAACTTACTTACCAGTTACAGGGGTGGGCCAGAAAGGTGGGGACAGATTGGGAGTGTGGGATTGACATATATACACTGCTATATTTAAAATGGATAACAAGGTCCTATTGTACAGCACAGGAAACTCTGCTCAGTATTCTGTAATTCTCTAAATGGGAAAAGAATTTGAAAAAGAATCAATACATGTATAGGGAGAGAAAGAGAAAGAAAGAAAGGGAGGGAGGAGAGAAAGAAAGCCTGACACTGAGAAACGACTTCCTCAAAGTCACAGCTAGTTAGGGACACCATTAGACATTTATTTTACTTCCTCTAATCTGAAAAACACACGAAAATTAGGTAAGGCTGCTTGCTACTCCAGAGAGACAACTACGGGCAACAGGACATTCCTTCACAGCTATCTTATTAGCTTTTGCTGCAAAAACCTGTAAGTTTCATAAAGAACAACCATAATAACTAGGTGATTACATGGATCAACTGAAGACAGGATCAAAAGGCTCAGGTTAACTGTCAGTCATGATTTAAAAGTGTGGGACAAACAATGGTTGGGTGTTTCACATCAAGGAGGAAAAATAATTTGAGTGGCATGAAGGGAAGATAATTTGGCAATAGAGATGAACAAACTGAATCAAGGGAGGAAAAATAAAGACTGAGTATTCGAGAATGCTGCCCAGCATAGGCTCCTTAAGGACACTGGGCACTTTATTGCAGACAACAATCCTTGTTCTGGCAGTAAAATGAGCTTGCCACACTTCTGCTTCTTTAGTTTTCTTGATGATTTATAGGCTATATATATATACACATACACACACACACACACACACACACACGAAGATAATGTTCAAACGCTCCTACAGTCATGAAAATCCCTCCCTGAAAGCCTGTTATATCTTTTTTTAATTAATACCCAAAGCAATTAACTCATGGCGTGCTCCCATTACCTGCCAAGTTTTGTTATTTTTAAAATACAACAACACGGTTTGGGATTCTATTATTTGGTCTATATGCAGCCTTTCAAAGATGGTTTCCCTGGTTCCTCCAGACATGAACTCTCATCCAGGCAGCAAAAGCAACCTCACTTGGAGACAGCTTGCTTTTGCTTGAGAAGTCTCTCCTTCAAGGGAGAGACTTGTCTGCCCTCTACGAGAAGAGGAAAAGAAAAGGACCGAAGGGATGTGATGAGCAAGGTTGCCATCACACTGCAATCCACACATAAGTCAGCACTTGATAGCTGCCCTATCTCTAGGCTAATTTTCCTTTTGGACACTGAAGGACTAATAGGTATGTGTAGCTTCTTGAAAAACTTTTATTGGTTGTGCTAATAGAAGTAACAACCCAAATCACAAAGGGGTGAGCAGTGTATTGTTGACTTTGAGTAGATGCAAGTCATCAGCAACAGAATCCCTGAAACTCATTGTAACAATCAGATCCAACCAGAGCTCAAAGGTGATTCCCAGTGCTGAGGCAGAAGAGACCTTAAAATATCTGATACCTACTCCAACAGCAAGAATTTTCAAATGACATAAACCAGAGAGAGACTGGAAGACAGCGTGTGGGCAGGGGGGGCCTCGGGCAGGATGCCGGGATTTTTTATAAAGATATGATATTCACTGATTAATATTCACAATGAAGAGTCTACCAAATAAATAGTTAAAAACTAGCCAACATCATCTCCTTTACAAAAAATCTACTTTGACAAGTTGGCACTTATCCTTAATGCTAAAATAAGCACTTTCATTATACAAGGGCACAAAGCTAAGTGCTAGGGGGGACACACAAAAGTATAAGCCAATCTTTACCTCAGGACTGTTACCATTTATTGGAGAGAGAAGACAGGTGACTTCCCTGGTGGCTCAGAGAGTAAAGAATTTGCCAGCAGTACAGGAGACCCAGGTTTGATCCCTGGGTCCGGAAGCTCCCCTAGAAAAGGGAATGGCAACCCACTCCAGTATTCTTGCCTGGAGAATTCCATGGACAGAGGAACCTGGCGGGCTATAGTCCATGGGGTTGCAAAGAGTCAACACAACTGAGCAACAAACACTTTCACTTTTCAGAAGACAGGTACATGTGAGAAGAGAACCACCAAAGGCTGCATTAATGTCAAGTGAGCAAAAGCGCCAGCAGCAATCTCTAGGTAATCCACCTGTCCTGGTGATAAGGCCCTACATTCCAGAGAGCAGGAAAGTCCCCATAAGTCAAATGGAGAAAGAACAACTGAGACTATCAAGAAATATCAAATACAGCTTCTGAGTTAGTGTAAGCTCTGTCTCCTGTTACAACAAACCTACACTCCCTTCACCCACCACCCAAGGGGCTAATTACTCCCTAGATGCTGGTGAGAGTTTGTTGAAGACCAGCCTCCTGCCTTGGGAAGTACAGGCTGATAGAGGGACCAGGGCACCAGAGGCCATTCTCCTTGTAGGGCTGCATCAAGCTGATGATGTTGTTTCAAATGTTTGCCAAGAGCAACAGAAGGTATTTTCCCTCTTGGAATTTTTTCTCTTCCTCCCTCCACCCTGCTCAAAAACATGACTCACAATTAGGGCGTCTGGCAGTCACCCTCTTTACCAGCTCATCCACAGTTCCCTGGGTTCCTAGGAGCTGTTTTGAACTCTATAAGCTCACCATTGAGAGGACACTAAGGTGTGATGGGATTCATCACAGGGTAGAGAATCATAGTGAACAATCCTACTGTCTTTCAGATGCTAGAATGCTTCTACAACATTTCTCCCAGATGTACATCAAACCTAAGCAGTGTCAGTGAACTTACCACCCATGATGGACAAGCTAGCCCATATTGGAATGGTTTTAATGGACTTTTCTCTCTCACTTGAATTTCCTTGATACTTTTTTGAGTTGCTTCTAGTCCCATCCCTTAGGTTCACCTAGATCCAGTCTACTTCCTGTTCCACATGACAGCCCCTCAGATATGTGAAACTTCTCAAATCCTTTGAATCCTTTCTTCCACAGGATCAGCACAGAGATCTCTTTCAACCATTTCAGATATCACCTGGTTTCAAATCCTTTCATTTTCTCATCTAACTTCTTAATATTTTAAGAGGTCCATTTGCCTATTTCTCTGTTTAAACCTAGCCCCTAAAAGGGAATAAAACACTCTAGATATAAACTGGTCAATGGAAAGTAAAATGGGAACTTTTCATTTTAGACTCTTAGATACTATAATTAATACAAGCTAAGGCTGCATTCAGCTCTAAGCTGTGGTCACATGGCATGGCACGTGCTTATTATAAGCTAAAATCCTTTAGCTGCAAGCGCTTCCCATCTGTTGCTGAAATCACTGACTTTCATTTATTATGCCTCCCTCACACAGCTGGGTGTTATCCCCAGAACTATATAAGAAAGTGACATCTTTCATGTTCTTTCCACCTTTTCTACTTGACCCCCAACTATAGACTCAAATGACTATTTCAACAATCTAGGAAAATAAACTGTTCCTCCCAAGAAATCTCCCTGGGAAGATGTCAACATGGAATTCTGGACAAAAATAAAGGCTTCAGCAGCCTCAGAGAACCCCCCAAACTGTTCCTAACTTCCATTCTGAATCCTCCCCTCCTGTGTCCTTAAACCAATCAGAAAACCCTGAAGAGTGGCCCTGAGATGTGAATGAACCTATGCTTAGCTGAGGGAGAAGAAAGGAAGGAGATTTGTATTCAGCCAGCTGTTTAGTCCAGTCCCTTCTGATCACTACACTGTAAGATACTAAAGACATGGACTACGTCCTGTCAAGCATCATAAGATATTAACGGAGCGAGTGAATAAATAAATGCTAACGCTTTGTGTCTCTCTCAGTGTCTAGCATTATTTCTGAGAGCTAAAATGTGTTTGGTTACCATTTTAACACATTAACACAATGGTTACAGTCTTAAAATTTTATTATAAGTTTTTATGGTGATGATCTATTTTATGGCTTGTTTAAATAATAAGATACAAGCATAAAGCTTAGTTTAAAAGCTTTTTAGTGTCAAAACTAAATTTAAAATTAAGCTTACATGAAAGTGAAAGAAAACAAAGGGAAAACAAAACATGGGGCAAAATCTTCCATCACTTTGCTACACTCAAGCCTCCCACATCTCTTTCTTTGATTGTTGCATCAAGATGTCCACATGCCTGGGACTTGCCTTAAAGATTTCTATAATCTGGGGTCCTCCTTTTTTCCACTCATATTTCCCAAAGTCCAACTTCTACTGCAGTTGGGTCAGCCTGAACTCCTGTGATGGTTGCCAGGAGATTTCTGTAGTGCAAAGAAACCTCCACCTCTTCTTCAGTATATCTTTCAAGAAAACACACAAAAACCTCCTCTGAAAGTCTTCTCTGGCTAACACCATCCCACACTGACTATCCTGTTTCTTTCCTTAAAGCATACGGACAATCTGTAAGACAGTATGTTGGTTATCTTTTTGACCAAAGAAAGTATGAGAATTCACTTTAAAAGAGTAAGATAATACCCAAATAATGAATTATCATTATGATTATATTTTAATTTATATGCTTGTCTCCCGTCCCCAAGGGGTTCATAAGCTGCTTAAGGGTAAGAGCGGTATACTTTATTTTTTATTCCTAGAAAATGCTGGACACAACGGTTAAATAAAACATATGCTAGATGAATAAATTAATGAATATATATCGCCGTTTGAGTCTTTGAAGATTTCTTCATCACTAGAGCTATCCGATGCTTTAGTGCCAAGGATAATGTTAAGCTTGGGCACAACTCATAAGCAAATGACTAGTGACAAATTCTGCTGACCCCCAACCTTGAGAGAACACATCAATTGGTTAGCACAATAATCATTAAATAGCCTTCTGTCTCTTGTCACCCTCCTGCATTTAGTCCTCTATACTTCAACGTCTAAATAACCATTTCATCATATCAACTCCCTGCTCAAAAACCTGAGTGTAAGGGCTCCCTATTGCCTGCAATAATTCTCAATCTGCACAGCCCTAATAGAGTAGAAAGTGGGAGTTTTGTTACTTAGATCCTAAAACACATCTTAGCAGAATAGATATCACATAAGTTGGAAAAAAATTACTATGAGGAAGTGAGAGGTATTTCTGAGGAATGTGTGCTATGGACTGAATCGCATCCAATGCCCTTACCCCTCACCACCAAGTTCATATGCTCAAACTCTAACCCCCAATGTGATGGTGTTTGGAAATACAGTCTTTGGGGGGTAATTAAGTTTAATTAAGTTTAGATGAGTTCATGGAGGTAGGGCCCCCATGATGGGGTTAGTGTGCTTTTAAGGAGAGACAGCAGAGCACACCCCTGCTGTCTCGCCCCTCCTCTACCTCTCCCTTTCCTTTTCTCTCTCTGTCACATGTGAGTGTAAAGTGAAAAGGAAGTCATCTGCAAGCCACAGAGAGAGCTCTCAAGAGAACCCAACCATGGTGGCATCCTGATAATGGACTTCCAGCCCGCAGAACTGAGAAAATAAATTTACACTGTTTAAGCACTCAGTCCATGGCATTTTGTTACAGTTGCCCAAGCCAACTAAGACAATATCTATGACCCATATTACCTATATGAAGGCACAAACAATACATGCATAGCCTCATTACACAAACTCAAACACACACTGATAAATACTGCTCTAGACTTCAGTTCCACCTATGAATAAGTCACTGCTATGGGAATTGTTCTCCTGACAAATAAATAAAATAATAAATAAGTTAAAACCTAGACAAAACACATTAAGCGACTATTTTCAGATATCAGATTATAAGCAATGCAAGATAATGACCCTTGAGAAAGTGAAAGTGAAGTGAAAGTGAAAATTGCTCAGTCAGTCGTGTCCAATTGTTTGCTACCCCATGGACTATACAGTCCATGGAATTCTCCAGGCCAGAATATTGGAGTAGGTAGCCTTCCCCTTCTCCAGGGGATCTTCCCAACCCAGGGATCAAACCTAGGTCTCCCACATTGAGAAAAGGGATTTAAATATGATGTTTTATATTCAGCCTGACTATCCACCTGCACTCAAATTCCAAATTGCAGCACAAGGAGGAGGAATCCAAACAAAGCCTAGTGGTCTTGCGAAGTTGAGGAGACAGAGATTAAAATTTGAGAAAGCAGCTACAAGTTGCAGAGTAGAATACTGAAAATAAGGGAGCTGTATGAAGCTATGTCCCTGAAAATTTGCACAGGGTTCCCTCAAATCTTTGCTTGACTACTAACCTGTATATGTATCGGGTCAAGCTCCAGAATGACAGGAAAGAACAATCAGCAGAGAGCTGTAAGCCAGGAAATTCCCAGAACTCAAACAGATATGAAAATCACTTGTTTCCATCAGCCAGAGTAGACAGATCTCACTTAATTCATAAGGCGTTCAGTAAAGTCACCAGAAGGGCCATAGCTTAGTAATACGGCAAATAGAGCCTACTATACCAGAGCTCTAAGGTATACTCCAGACCCGCCTTAGAAAACCTTAAAAGAAACCTCAAGAGGATCAATCTGGTCTTCAAGTAACCAATACACTCCCGTCAGAATGGCTGCTATCCAAAAGTCTACAAGCAATAAATGCTGGAGAGGGTGTGGAGAAAAGGGAACCCTCTTACACTGTTGGTGGGAATGCAAACTAGCACTATTGAGAAAAGTGTGAAGATTCCTTAAAAAACTGAAAATAGAACTGCCATATGACCCAGCAATCCTGCTGCTGGGCATACACACCGAGGAAACCAGAATTGAAAGAGACATGTGCACCCCAATGTTCATCATAGCACTGTTTATAATAGCCAGGGCATGGAAGCAACCTAGATGTCCATCAGCAGATGAATGGATAAGGAAGCTGTGGTACATATACACCATGGAATATTACTCAGCCGTTAAAAAGAATTCATTTGAATCAGTCCTAATGAGATGGATTAAACTGGAGCCCATTATACAAAGTGAAGTAAGCCAGAAAGATAAAGACCAATACAACATACTAACGCATATATATGGAATTTAAAAAGATGGTAACGATAACCCTATATGCAAAACAGAAAAAGAGACACAGATGTACAGAACAGACTTTTGAACTCTGTGGGAGAAGGTGAGGGTGGGATGATATGGGAGAATGGCATTGAAACATGTAAATTATCATATTTGAAATGAAACGCCAGTCCAGTTTCGATGCATGTTGCAGGATGCTCGGGGCTGGTGCACTGGGATGACCCGGAGGGATGGGATGGGGAGGGAGGTGGGAGAGGGGTTCAGGATGAAGAACACATGTACACCCATGGTGGATTCAAGTCAATATATGGCAAGATCAATACAATGTTGTAAAGTAAAATAAATAAATTAACTAATTTTTAAAAATAAATAAATAAAGTAGCTGCAAAAACTTTTGCCTGCCGAAACAAAACCATCACTCTTTAAAGGAATACAACAAAATCAAGCACTCAACAAAGGAAATTCATAATGCTCAGTTTCCATTGAAAATAATTATTAGAAATGTAAAAAGGTAGAAAACTGTGAGTCAAAACCATGAAGAAAATCAGCCAACGGACATAGAACTAGAAATGACATATCTGATGGGGAATTTTCAGACAAGGACGTAAAACAATTATAAATCTTACAACTATGTATAAGTATTTAAAAGAAAACACGAACATAATGAAGAGAGGAATGGAATATATAAGCAAGATAACATAGATCATCTAGAGATTAAAATGAAATATTTGAAATGAAAAGTTCACTGAATGGCTTCATGAATTGAGATCTGCCCAATATGTGCATATCTCAGTTAAAGGGCAGACACATATTCGGAGAAAACCATAATTCCAAAAGATACATGCATCTCAATAGTCACTGCAGCACTATTTATAATAGTCAGGACGTGGAAGCAACCTAAATGTCCATCAACAGAGAAATGGATAAAGAAGATGTGGTACATATATACAATGCAGTATTACTCAGTCATTAAAAAAGAAAAAAATAGTGCAATTTGCAGCATTATGGCTGGACCCAAAGAATGTAATACTGAGTAAAGTCAGTCAGACAGAGAAAGACAACAAAAATGGTTACAAATGAACTTATTTACAAAACAGAAATAGAGTTAGAGATGTAGAAAACGAACTTATGATTACCAGAGGGTAAGAGTAGGGGGATGGATAAGTTGGGAGGTTGGGATTGATATATAAGCACTACTATATACAAAATAGATAACCAATAAAGACCTACTGTATAGCACAGGAAACTAGTCAGTACTCTGCAATCATCTGTATGAAAAGAACCTTTAAAAAGAGTGGCTATCTGTATATGTATAACTGATTCACTCTGCTGGACACCTGAAACACAGTAAATTAAATCAACTATACTCCAGTAATGTGACCACTCTAGAGCCACACATCCTGGAATGCGAAGTCAAGTGGGCCTTAGGAAGCATCATTATGAACAAAGCTAGTGGAGGTGATGGAATTCCAGTTGAGCTACTTCAAATCCTAAAAGATGATGCTGTGAAAGTGTTGCACTCAATATGCCAGCAAATTTTCTCTTCAGAAGACACCATTATAAAAGTATAAAGGCAAGTCACGCAAGAAAAAATTCATAATACATATGTGTGACAAAGGACTAATATACAGAATATTTAAAGAATATCTCCCAGTCAATAAGACAGTCTTTTAAATGGTAATATATTGAACAGTTACTTCACAAAATAATATATAAAATCTCAAATACATGAAAATAAGTTTAATAGCATTTGTCTTAAAGAAAATTTAAGTTAAAAATGCAATAAGATTTCACATCCACTCAGATGGCAAAAATTTTAAAGACTAACTGTATTAGCTGTCAGGATATGGAGAAACTGGAATCTTCATATATGGCTGGGGTTATATAAAATATTTTTTGGTTTTTTTTTTACCTTCTAAGCATAAAACTTTATTTCTAGTTATGTTCCTTTGTGGGATATATTTAGGACCACATACTTAATAAAGAAGTCCTTCCTTGGGCTTATTTGGTTTCCAACCCCACGCCGTAGAGTGACCCTTGTCCCCCCCTTCCCAATTCCAGCTTGAGGCACTTGGTGTCATGAAGAAAGCGGTAGTTGACTGGAGAGATGGGGCATCTTAAATCCCCCTGGCGTGAGTTCACAGACTAAGAGGGGCTTCTCCTTCCTCTCAGGGTCCTCCCCACTTAGCAGAAGGGAAGCCCCTTGGGTACCACGTAGACTTCCATCTCTCTCAGGATGGGGGACCCTGCCCACATTCTACGCTGTCTTCACCCTGGTTACTTCCTGGCCATAGTGATCCTACACACCACCCCATCTCCTGACTTCTGCCCTCACTTTTTGCTCTGAGCAGCCTGAGCACAGGAAGCAAGTGGTCCCACTGACTATAGAGATCTCAGAAGTACCAGAGGAGCCCCAGGCAGCTTCGGAGAACCAGATGACTGCCAGCGGGCCTGCTCTCTACCACACAGGCCCTGAGGAAGCCCTGGACAGATGCTGCTCTCAGTTGGCCTCGGTGCTTGCTTTGCTCACTCTCCTCTTCCTCCCCACCCCTAACCCAGAAGATCATTATATAAATGCTATCAAAAGGGGTTGAAGCAGGGGAGACAAACCCCCTCTACCTTCCTGTGTTGAAAGGTGCCAAGGGTTGCCAAAAAATACAAGATCTGAGTCCAGGAGGCAGGGGACAGCTCCCTGGCTTTGTTGGGATTGAGAGAGGAAAAATGTTCCAGCTGTCAAGCCCAGAAGCCCGTGGCAGGAGTGGGAGGGGAAACCTTATAACCAGGAAGTCCCTTCTCCTTCTCATGTTCCCTTTTAGCTACAGAACAGGCTGTTTCACCCCACCCCACTCCAACACCAGCTGTTAAGGCTTTGGTGCCCTGTAGTGGGGTGGAGGGAAAACACACATCTTTGGCCCAGCTCTGTCCACTAAGGGCAAGAGTTAGTCCCCAGTTCCTCCAGCCCCATCAAGTACCTATACATCCAATGCGAGAGAGGCTGCCCATCCCTGGACAGAAAGAAAAATGGGCGTATTACTTGAGGAGAAGGAAATGGGTGTAGGCCCAGACCAGGGTCACAGGGCCCAGCCCTCTAGGGAAGGGAAAGCCCCGGAGGTGTTCCTTAATCGCGACTCCCCACGAGCTGCAACACAAAGGTGAAGATGTAGACAATATCTGTGTAGATCTGCAGGGCTGATGGTGTGCCTCTGGCTCCCCAGGACCAGCTGTGTGTTGTAGGCCAGGAACAAAGTGAAGCAAATGGCCCCCAAAGCAGCATAGACCATGTGCTGCCAGTAAATGTGTTTGAAGGCCAGCATAATGGCAGTGATAAGTCCAGTCACCATCATCACTATTCCCAGGATGCAGAAGAGACCTGTGCATGAGGTAAAGTCCACCTTGGTCTGGAAGCAGAAGATGGTGCCCGAAATGGACACCACAGCAACAATCACTGCGATGATGACGGCTTTGGTGTTATACACACTGGAGATGGTGCCGGTCATGTAGCCCATGGCAAGAGTAAGAGGGTCAGCAGGATGATGTTCCATGGGAAACGGCGTCTGGGTGCCTGGCAGCAGGCAAGGGTCAGGTATGTGACCGGGAAGACAGCATAGGATGCGTAGTAGACAGCCATGTTTGCCCTCACGAAGTCACCGACCAGCTTCACAAAGGTTAAAACAGCGATGATGACCACCGTGATGAGCAGCTGGATGGAGATGATGATGTAAACCTTTCAGATGAAGGTGTGTCGGACTTTCCTGTCATCCCAGTCTCCAGATCCAAAAGTGTCACTCACTGCTCTCTCCCCGCCATCATAGCCATGGCCTGGGCCATAGTTCAAGGGTGTCACGTGGACTGGGGGCATAGACTGTGGGTAGCCAGCAGGGTGACCGTAGCCAGGCTGTGGGTAGGCAGGGTACACCCCGGGCATGACAGACGGCTGTCCGTAGCCCCCTGAGGGTGGAGAGCCAGGGTACAGGGGGCTGCGGTCCTCATATGGAGGGGGGCACTGGGATGGGACATGATGACTCCAAGCTGAGGGGAGACCCCATCTGCTGAGACCTGGAGCTCCGGATGGTGCGTCGCCAGCCTCCTGGTGTCGCAAATCCTCATATAAAATGTTTTAACCACTTTGGAAGTATTACAGCTTGGCAGTTTCTTAAAGTTAAATACACACTTATGTGACCCAACAGTTATTACTCTTATACATTTACCCAAGGAAAATGAGAACATATTTCCACAGAAGGAGTTGTACATAAATGGCCATAGCAATTTTATTTATAACTGCTCAAAACTAGAAACAACCTAAATGTTGTAACAGGCAAATAGATAAGCAGATTTTGGTACATCCATAAAATGAAGTATTGTTCTGCATTTCAAAAGACACTATGCACTATATACAAAATGGATAAGTCTCAAAAACATTATGCTGAGCAGAAGAAGCCCGTCTCATAAGAATACTTAGTAGCTCATTTATCTATAATTCTGTAAGAGGCAAATTTATGCTATATATTTTTTCCTAATATTATGAGTGATGGGGTATTGATTGCAAAGGAATCTGAGAGAACATTTTAGGGTTGTCAGAATATTTTATATCTATATCTTGATTGTAGTGGTTTTTAGTATACATTTGTCAAAGTTCATCAAACTATCAAACTAACGGGTGCATTGTATTACTGTATGGAAATTACACTTTAGTAAAGTTATTTTGTTTCTTTTTTAAACAATTGGTCTAAAGAAAAAACCCAGATCCTCTCAGACTAACATCCAGGACCCTCTATAACCTCGCCCACACTATTTTTCTACTTTTATTTCTCATATGTCTCAGACTCAAAGCTACCTTGAAATTCAAGCAAGCTGGCTTACAACCTCTCATCCCCTAACACGACTATTGACCCTACTCTCAGCTTCCTGGGTCTACCTAAATTCCCTTCATCCTGCAGAGCCCAGACTTAAAACCACTGCTTTCACAAAGCCTTCCTCCATCTCACTCCGATTTTTCTTTGTTATTTATACCACTTTTGTTGTTTATGTTGTTCATTATTTGTTTTATATGTGTTCCTTTCATCTACCAGGGCAAACTGTCACCCTTTGATATGCAGTCAATTCTGGTTATTCCTGCTGGTTATGTTCCCTATAGTTGCTATGAATACCAAATTAGCAAACGCTAAAGCGTTGCTCCCAGGGAAAACACAGGGTTAGATTTTTATGAGATTCTGGTCACATTTTTATCAACCAGTCCACACATAACCTTGTGTTATGTGTGTTTCTGTTTAAAGATGACTTATTTAATATATGTCGCTGGTTCCTTGAACTCACAGCCAATAGCACTATATTTCTGAATAAAAGCACTATATGACTGAATAAAGCTTACCTAACAAACACAAAGTCTCCCTAAAGCACATCACAGCTTTCCTGTGCTTTAGAACCCTAGACAGCGCTTCAGTATTTAAACAAGGAAATCACCAAGAAAAATTCAAAAACATGGCATTAAGTACATCACACAAAGACACTTATTTACAGCATGAGAGATAAAACGGAGAAACACCTTGTTCTGCCTCCCCTGGGAATGTGCTTTTTGGGCAACTCAAATTTTCGCTATGCTACACATGTCCACAAGTGACCATAAAAGAGCCACTGATTAAGATTACAGTAAATTTTATCAAGTAAGCAAAGTCATAGATATGGAATCTGTAGACAATGAGGCTTGTCTGTACTTCACAGCCTCTTGTACAACACCAGACACTTAGTAGGCATTCAATAATTTATCCAGACAATTGGAAGGACAGACAAAACAAGGAACTAACTCATGACTTCACTTAAATTTCTATCAAGAACTATTGTTTAAAATTCATTTTAGGAGGCATGTCCAAGCTAGAAGACAAGTTCTCCCAAGTAAGATTTTAAGACTCTTGTAGAGACAAACTGAGGGCCATTGCTAAGGAGAGCCTGAGGAGAAAAATCTCATGTGACCATGTGCTATTTGCAATATCCATTAAAAAGAAGGGGGTTTCTTGTTCTTTATTAGCAACCTAAAAGTTTTCTACTGCTGACTGAGAAGAATGTTTAAAAGAAAAAAACTGATTGTCATATATCTAAAGCAAAGTGATATTTCCCATCTTACCTTCTGAAAAGAAAACAGACTAGAGAGAGAATACACACAATTTAATTTAGCCCATCAAAATTTTCTAAGAATCAGTTGTGTTTCTATACACTAACAACAAAATATCTGAAATAAAGAAAATAATTCCATTTGCAATAGCTTCAAAAACAACAAAATACTTAGAAATAAATTTAACCAAGGAGGTAAAATATCTGTATGCTGAAACCTATAAGACGTTTGTGAAAGAAATAGAAAAAGACAATTAAATGGAAAGATATCCCATGTTCATGGGTTGGAAGAATTAATATAGTTAAAATTTCCAGTCCACCCAAAGTCATCTACAGATTCAACGCAATCACTATCAAAATTCCTATGGAATTTTTCACAGAAATAGAAAAAACAACTGTACAATCTATCTGGAGCCACAAAAGACCTTATTCAAGCCAAAACAAATATGAGAAAAACAAAACAGGAAGCATCACACTTCCTGATGCCAAACTATATTACAAAGGTATAGTAATCAAAATAGTATATTGACATAAAAATAGATACATAGACAAAAAGACAAATGGAATAAACAGAGAGCCCAGAAATAAACCTTCATATACATGGTCAACTGCTATTTGACAAGGGAGCTAAAAATATTCAGTGGGGAAAGGACAGTCTCTTCAATAAATGGTGCTGGAGAAATTGAATAATTACATGTAGAAGAATGAAATTGGATCCCTATCTTGCACTATTCACAAAAATTAACTCAAATAAATTAATGACTTCAACAAAAGACCTGAAACTGTGAGACTCTTAAAAGAAAACATAGAGGGAAAGTCCCTTACTATTGATCTTGGCAACAATTTTTGGATATAACACCAGAAACATAAGCAACAAAAGCCAAAATAAATATGTGGGACTACATCAAACTAAAAGGGCTTCCCCAGGTGGCTTGGTGGTAAAGAATCTGCCTGCAATGCAAGAGACATGGGTTTGATCCTAGGTTGTGAAGATGCCCTGGAGGAGGGCAGGACAACCCATTCCAGTACTCTTGCCTGGAGAATCCCATGGACAGAGGAGCCTGGCAGGCTGCAGACCATGGGGTCGCAAAGAATCAGACATGGCTGAAGCGACTGAGCATGCACAAATGCATGTCAAACTAAAAACCTTCTGCAAAGCAGAAGAAACAATCGATACCATTAAAAGACAACCTACAGAATGGGAGAAAATATTTGCAAATCATATTTCTGATAAAGGGTTAATATCCAAAATATATAGAAAATCATATTCAATAGCAAAAGACCAAACAATCCTATTTTTCAAATGGGCAGAGGACATGAATAGACAATTTTTCCAAAGAAGACACACAAAGCCAACATGTACATAAAAAGATGTTCAATGTCACTAATCATGAGGGAAATGCTAATCAAAACCACAATGAAAGGTCACCTCACACCTGTCAGAATGGCTGTTATTGAAAAGACAAGAGCTAAGTGCTGGCAGGGGTATAGAGAAAAGGAAAACCTTGTACACTGTGGGTGTTGCTGTGCTGTTTAGTCACTCAGTCATGTTCAATTCTTTGTGACCTCACGGACTGCAGCACGCCAGTCTTCCCTGTCCTTCACTGTCTCCTGGAGTTGGTTCAGATCCATGTCCATTGAGTTGGTGATGCTATCTAACCACCTCATCCTCTGCCACCCCCTTCTCCTTTGGCCTTCAATCTTTCCCAGCATCAGGGGAACAATGGGTAAGAATGTAAATTAATGCAGCCACTACAGAAAACAGTATGGAGGTTCCTCAAAAATACTAGAAATAGAACTACCATGTCATCCAGCAATCCCATTTCTCAATGTATACGCAAAGGAAATGAGTTCAGGATCTTGAAGGTGTATCTGTACTTCTAAATAGACATATGAATACTGGCAAGGGGGCAGGGGGCAGAACAGGGAGTGGGATGAATTGAGAGACTGGGATTGACATATATACACGCCTATGTATAAAAGAGGTAACTAACGAGAGCCTAGTATGTAGGACGGGGAACCCTACTCAGTGCTCTGTGGTGACCTAAACTTGAAGAAAGCCGAAAGGGAGGGCCTATGTGTATGCATATAGCTGATTCTCTTTGCTGCACAGCAGAAATCAACACGACGTTGTAAAACAACTATACTCCAATAAAAATTAATTTTAAAAAATGTTTATTTGTACCCCCACGTTCAATGTTCATTGCAGCACTAGTCATAACAGCCCAACTATGGAAACTTACATGTTCATCTATAGATGAATGGATAAAGAAGTTTTGATACATACACACACACATAAACACAACGGGATATTATTTAGATATGAGAAGGAAGGAAATTCTTCCATTTGCAGCAACATGGGTGGATCCTGAAAGCATTATTCTAAGTGAAATAGGCAGAAAGAGAAACACAGATACTATATGATATCAACTTATATGTGGAATCTATAAACCTAAACTTACAGAAAAAAAAGAGCAGAATGGTGGTGACCAGGGGCTAGGGTATGGGGGAAATAGTGAGATGTTGAACAAAGAACATGACTTTCAGTTATAAGACGAATAAATTCTAGGGATCTAATGCACGGCATGGTGATTAAAGAATAGATGTTAAGTGTTCTCACCACAAAAGAAACAAATGATAATTATGCGAGGTTCTAGAGGTATTAACTAAAGTACTATGGTAATCATTTAACAATTCGTGTATGTCAAGTCAACATAGGTGTCCACCTTTCACTTACATGATGTTATATATCAATAATATCTCAATAAAGCTGGAAAAAATTATTTCCAAGAACATCCTAGACAACAAGCAGTCAAAGAGAAAGTAAGAAGAGAACCAAAAAAAAAATTTTAAGTTAAAATGCCCCATGTTGTCAGACCTATATGGGGAAATAAGCAAATTTGTACACTGTGTAAACTGGTACAAATTTTCTAGGAAGGTGTGGTTAGTAATATATGTCAAGTAATAATAAATACCCCAAGGACTACATGTAGCCCAGTCTGCCAGGCTTCTCTGCCCATGGAATTCTTCAAGCAAGAATATTGAGTGGGCAGCCATTCCCTTCTCCAGCAGATCTTCCTGACCCAGGGAACAAACCTGTGTCTCCCACATTGCAGGCAGATTGTTTACTATCTGAGCCACCAGGGAAGCCCCAATATATGTCAAGACCCCTAAAAACTCCTATCTTCCTTGATGCAGCAGTTCTACCCCTGGGAATTTATCCTAAGGAAATAACCCAAGATGTAGACTGGAATTTATACACAATAATATCCATGCATGGTCCTATGACAGAAGGACATTGAAACAAATCAAATGTCTCATAAAGGGGAAATGGTTCAATCAATAAATAATAGCATATCCACATGTAGCTAGACTCTTCTTCTTCCCCAAACTACAGTTTGTTCTTTTTTTAAGGTCACCTTTATTACATGATAGAAGGAGAGTATTTTATCCTAAGGATACTCACAATGCTTGTCATGCCATTTCCCAGTCTGCTGTGGGCCATCATTAACATCACAGATGGTTTCCAAACTGGCACAAAGATCTTGCTGCCCCTGCTGGATCTACCCCCTTTCCCCTTCCTCTGCAGGGGACTGAGTTCGCACATAGGAAATAAATGTCTGCTGGGGAACTGATGTCAAGCTCTGGTCCAAGGAGATAAAGTTGCTGAAATAGACTGCAGGATATGGTTTTCCCATTTTACAGATGAGGAAACAGACTCAGGGAATCAAGTGGTCTATTGTTCCTCAGGTGATAAGCAATGATGCCAAGACTTGAGCCCGGGTCTGTCTGACTACAAATCAGAATCCTTTCTATTAACAATATTCCCCTCTTCTGCACCTCTACCACCTCATTCCTCCTTCTTCAACTTTTCATGTGGAAATTTGTCCCTTTACTTCAAGAAATTCACCTTCCTGAATTGGCTGCAAGGAAAGTAGCCTCTACACTGACTTGCAACTTGTGAAAATATATCCCAACCACAAATGTCCCCATATTCTCCCCACCTCCAAAAGTCACTTCTACACACACTCCCATGATACTGTAGTTTGCTGCGGTTTTCTCTTTTTTTTTTTTTCGGGTGTCACAATTTTTTAAAAATATTCTACCAAGTGGACTGGGGGTGGGGAAGTCAAATAGTTACTATATTTATACTGTGAATGGATTTAGGTGATAATAAAGGCAGATGTTGCTATAGCAACGAACATTCTAGGATCCCATACACATCTTTTTGCCTTTGTGCAAAGTGCACTGGATTGTAGCTAACATCTCTCCAAACAGTCTGTGCAGATCAGGGCACGCTGACCATTGTGTGGTCAGGTCAGGGCCAGCTCCCACACCTGGGGCTTCTCAGTCATCAAAACTCTGTCTGCAGCCTGCCGCTCCAGGTAGACCTGGAGGCCACACGGCCTCAGGGAGAACCGTCTGGAAGCTGTGTCGCCTCCTCCTGGATAAACTCTCTCCCTCGTTCCCCTTTTCTTTCCCTCTTTTTCATGCTGGTTTTAAATTATGCTGACTGGTTAATGACAGCCTGAGTTATTTTCTAAACACCGGTGGCAGGAGGAGGGTGGGGTGTTCACTGTGATAATAACCCACCTTGGTGTGAGGGAGGAAGCCCCAAGGCACACCCTGTGTGCCATGCGGCGAAAAGAGCCCAGCACCCCTTTCCCTGGAAACCCTCCTCGCTTAGCTGGGAGTTCTTGCCCAAGGATTTTCCCACAACTCTCCTGGACCTCTGAGCATCACACGAAGGGGAAAACACTAGGCTGGGATGTAAAGGGTGTGGGTCCTAACCCCGGCTTTGCCACTTAAGAGCTGAAGGACTTCTCTGAGATATAGTCCCCTCCCTTGTAAAAGAAGACTGCATCTCTGGAGAAAGTGCTAACCTGGTATATTCATTCACAAGTAGGTGAAAATGATAATACCTAGCAAAGGCACTGCCCACCAGCGTTCATCATTTTTACACAAAATATGAGCCTTAAACCAAAAAGAGAAATACCAAGTTGCAGAAATTTAGTCATCAGGTAGCAGGCAAGGGACTCATCTTTTGTTGTCATATCTTTTTGTCCACTGATACAATGGACATGAACTTGGGCAAACTCCAAGAGATGGTAAAGGACCATCTTACCATCTAAGACTTGAGCCCGGGTCTGTCTAGCTACAAGTCAGAATCCTTTCTATTACAATATTCCCCTCTTCTGTACCTCTACCACTTCATTCCTCTTTCTTCAACTTCTAATGTGGAAATTTGTCCTATTACTTCTAGGAATTCACCTTCCTAAATTGGCTGCAAGGAAATTCAGGGAGGCCTGGAATGCTGCAGTCCATGGGGTCGCAAAGAGTCGGACATGACTGAGAGGCTGAACAACAGTAACAGGCAAGGGATGTGCTTTCATAGCAATGGGTTCCCATGGTGACCATCTACACATAAGACTGTCATTTAATGACATGAACTCCATCTGCCCACCACGAAGCCACTGGGTGCTCAAGAGCTCTTGAATTGGTATAGGAGGCAGGTAGGAAAATGGCAGTAGACACACAATGTGATGAATGCCGTGATGGGTGTGTGCTTTGAAGAGAGTGAAAATGAAAGTGTTAGTCACTTAGCTGGGTCGACTCTTTGATACCTCATGGACTGTAGCCCACCAGCCTCCTCTGTCCATGGTATTCTCCAGGCAAGAATACCGGAGTGGGTTGCCATTTTCTCCTCCTGGGAGGTTGAACCCAGGTCTCCTGCATTGCAGGCAGATTCTTCATCATCTGAGCCACCAGGGAAGCCCTTTGAAGAGGGACTCCAAAATCACAGGGAGGTGCTAACTGTGTGAACTTGGGCAAGCTACCCAATTTCTCTGAGCCACAGTTTTCTCATCTGCGAATTGGGGGTCGGGGGGGAAGTGACCCATGAGGCTGTTCCTGCTTACACTAGCCTTCAAAGCCCTGTTGGACTCCTGGACCTAGGAAGTCTTTGGATCAAAGCTCTTCCAAAGGGGAGCACACGTAGGAGCTCTTCAGATGACCCCACTTTACAGTCGCTTTGCAGTATCCATAAAAGGTGGGAAGCTCATGAAAGACATGCTCCGTTTGCTCCAGGAGAACCTGAGCACATAGAGGCTCAACAGCTTTACAAGACGACACAGTGGGACGGATGGTCAGGAATCTCATCTCCTTGGCCAGGGCTCCCCAACAAACCAAGTCTGAAGTGTCAGTAATTTGAATTGATGAGAAGAAAAGACTGAGGTAGGTTATCAAACCTGGCCAATTAACAAGTAAACAAACATGCAATTGCAAGCCAAAGTCCTGGCTAACCCAATGTACTCCTCTCATTTAATTTGACATGAATCATTTAGTTTTAATTAGGACAATGCTTCACGGTGTATTAGTAGGAGTCCTGTAGTATATGTTGTGGAAATAATGAAGGCTTAGCAACGAGACCTGTTTCAGTGCTCTGCTATTAAACCTTCACTGAGAAGGGAGGCGAGGCTGCCAGGCTTTTTATGGAAATGATTGGGTTTGGAAATTAGCACCGTTAGAAGGATCTAGGTGAGACAGTCTGGCAGAGCCTCCAAACTCCAGCAAACCCAAGAATGCTCAGCTCATGGGACTGAAAGCCAAGCCCACTGCTAAACCTCAGGATCGCCCAGTTTTGCAGATCTCAACAAGGCCTAGAACACACTCCTATTCCCCTGCCCCTAGTAGCCTATAAGGCAGGATGGATGCTGGCTAGGAAGGCATGGAGGCGGTCAGCAGAAGGAAAACGTCCGAACTGGTCACACTCGACTCCTCAAACCTGAACCCTCCTCAGCAGACCATTTGTTTCCCTAATGGGAGAGGAACCAAGATTCATATCTCACTCTCACTGGTTGGATAAGAATGGGGCCTCTCTCCCTTTCTTGCACCTTCTCAATCTGCTCAGTCAAGTTGCTCCATCATGAGATGGTTCTATTCATTCTCAGCAGTAGGATAGCTAGTTTGCTCCCCTCCCTCTCCCCACCCAATTTCAGGGTTTCTTTTTTTTTTAAATTCTTTTAAAGAATTTTTTAAAATATTTATTTATTTGGCTGCACTTGGTCTTAGTTGCAGTACGTGGGATCTTCAACCTTCTTTGCAGCGTACCAGATTTTTTTTTATTATAGTTGAGGCATGTGGGTTCTCCCTTGCAGCATGTGGGATCTAGTTCCCGCATCAAGGACCACACCCGGACCTCTTGCACTGAGAGTGCTATGTTAGCCACTGGACCACCAGGGAAGTCCCCCAATTTCAGGTTGAATTCCTCACCTCTAGCCTTGCCTCCCTCTCCCTTTCTTTGCTCTCCTTCCAGCAGACACCAGGATAGCACTCCCTTCCCAGCCCCTCTAAGGAACTCCATCCTTTGTCCCTTAGCAGAGAAGCACCCCTGGCACTGTTCTCTCTCCATCATTTGCAATTTTAGCCTTTCTCCTTTCACCTGTGGAACAAGAAGCTCGTCTTTGAAAGCAGCTCCAGGTATCACTGAATAAGCAGAAGATATGTGCCTGGAAAAGGAAACACCTGTTCCTGACTCTAAGGTCACCACCATGTTACAGAAAATTGCTCAGGGCTGGTACACTGGGATGACCCAGAGGGATGAGATGGGGAGGGAGGTGGGAGGGGGATTCAGCATGGGGAACACATGTACACCCATGGCTGATTCATGCCAATGTATGGCAAAACCACTACAATATCGTAAAGCTATTAGCCTCCAATAAAAGTAAATAAATTAAAAAATAATAATTATGCAAAAAGAAAAAAAAAAGAAAATGCACTGAACCAACAGACACAAACACACAAATAATAAGGGAATTACACTAAAGCATTTCTGAGATGCCAGAGAAGAAAAAGTTTATCTCCTCAAGGCCACCTCTTTCATACATACTGTGCAGCTACCTTTGTCCTGGGCCTCTCTCCTTCTTCCTCCCTCCTTTACTCCCCACCTCTCTCCCTCTCTCTTCTGCTCACCTCCTCCTCCCCATGGCTGTTTCTTTCTTAGGATTTAGTAAGTCATCACCAAGGAAGACACTCTGTAAATCTATGTCTCCGTGTTTCTGCAGCTCCATCCCGTGGTACCTAGGTTGCTCAACCAGTAGAAATAGTCCCAGAAGCCCTCAGCATCATAAGGAGGAGGAACATTGGTGGGGTCCCAACTACTAAAATGGAAATACTTAAAAGAAACTGGCAAATCTTCAGGCCCCTGCAAGGTGAAAAAAGTAAGGAACTTCAGCTCTTGAGAATAAAACTTGGAGCCTTGGACAGTGAATGCATTGGAGGGAGATGAGCATGTACTGCACCTTGATTGACTCATGGGTTTTTGTTTGCTTTTAGTGAACTACTATCAATGCACTGACTCAATGGACATGAGTTTGAGCAAATTCCAGGAGGCAGTGAAGGACAGGGAAGCCTGGCGTGCTGCAGTCCACGGGGTCACAAAGAGTCAGACACTACTGAGCAACTGAACAACAACATTTATCAATTTAGCTCTACCAAGTGCTTGTCATTGGGTTCAGTGTGATTAATGAGTAAGACACCATTCCTGCCCTCAAGGAACTGTGTATAGTCGGGGAGATGGACATGGCAGAAGGTAAATACAGTGTGGAGGAGAAGCAGTGGTATATGAGAGCATGTCACAAAGTTCCTGAGCCCCCAGGGGTTAGAACAGACTTCTTAGAAGAGGGCCAGTCAAGCTAAGACCTGAAAGGGTATCTTCATCTAATGCAGTCTCTCAACAGCACTGGATGTAGTTAATACCTGTTTCTCCTACCTGGAGCACTGGCTTCACTTAATTTTCTTCCTATTCAGCTAATCCTTCCTAATCTCCTCTCCTGGAGCCTCCCTATCTTCTGAACTTTTAAATGTTAGAGCATCCTCCTTGGATCTTCAGATCTCTTCTCTTTTCCACTGCTCTCATTCACTAGCAAATCTCATCCATCTCTAGGCAGTAAGTACGACCTACCACTGGATTCCCAGGTGGTGCTAGTCGTAAAGAACCTGCCTGCCAGTGCAAGAGACGTAAGAGTTGTGGGTTCAATCCCTGGGTCAGGAAGCTCCCCTGGAGGATGGCATGGCAATCCACTCCAATATTCTTGCCTGGAGAATCCCTATGGATAGAGGACCCTGGCAAGCTACAGTCCATGGGGTCACAAAGAGTCGGACATGACTGAGTAACTTAGCATGCACGTACCACTGTAATCATCAAATTTTTATTTCTAGCTCTGACCTCTCCCTCTCATCACTAACTTAACAACTCCCCTTCAAGGTCTAACAGGTATCTTTAACTTAATATGCTGGAAACTGATCATGATTTCACCTCTCCCAAAAAGATGTATCCTCCTCAATCCTTTCCTCTCAGGCCAAAACCTGGAATCTTTCTTAAGTTCTCCTTTACTCTCATGCCAAGATTCAATCTGTCAGCCAGTCTTGTGTCATCTCTACCTAGACCCTAATTTGGTCCCTTCTCCACCGACCACCCCCATGGAGCTTCCCAGATGGCGCTAGTGGTAAAGAATCCACCTGCCAATGCAGGAAACACAAGATACGTGGGTTTGATCTCTGGGTCAGGAAGATCCTCTGGAGTAGGAAATGGCACCCCACACCAGTACCCTTGCCAGGGAAATTCCATGAGCAGAGTAGCCGGGTAGGCTACAGTCCACGACTCTCAAAGAATCAGACACGAGTAAGCACAAGCCTGAGCACACCACCTCCATGGCTCTCATCTTGGTCCAAGCCACCGCATCTCACACCTCCCTCTGAGACTTCAGCCTTGGCCTCCTAACACATCATCTCCACTTTGTCCCTAAAATCAGAGTGATCCTTTAAAACTGTAAGTCAGGTCATGTCTCTCACCCACTCAACCTCTCCCCCCCTGCAGGGGTTTCCTATGTCTCTCTGAATAAAATCACAAATCCCTCCCGTCCCATGGAAGAGTCTGACGTAATCTGGGCCGCCACCTCTCTGGTCTGGACTCCTCTCACTTCCCCACCACACTCACAGTCTGAACCTGGCTCCTTGTCCCCTGTGTGTGTCACCCTCCACTCCTCCCCTTAGTCTTCCCTAACTGCTCCTCCCTCTTCTGCTAGATACCTGCTTGACTTTCTCCCTCACATCACATGTCATTTCCTCAGAGAAACCTCTGTAGCATAGATAATTTTGCCAGACTCAGATGAAGCATTTATCTTTGAAGAGATCTTTTCAGGAAGGTACTATTCACAGAGGAAACCAAGTGTTTTGAGGGCTCAAGTACTAGCCACGCTGGGAGGCTGACACTACCCTTCCTCACCCTTAGTCCTAAAGGAACAAGGCAAGGACGCTGTTGCTGTTCAGTCACTAAGTCATGTCCGACTCATCGCAACCCCATGGACTGCAGCACACCAGGCTTCCCTGTCCTTCTGTCTCCTGGAGTTTGCTCAAACTCACGTCCATTGAGTCAGTGATGCCATCCAACCATCTCTTCCACTGTTGTCCCCTTCTCCTCCTGCCCTCAATCTTTCCCAGCATCAGGGTCTTGTCCAGTGAGTCAGGTCTTTGCATCAGGTGGCCACAGGAATGATGTTATCAGAGCCCATCTGAGAGCTGGAGCCGGGGTGTGAGAGTGCCTGGTGGAGCTGGTTGTAGAAGATCAGCCGTGGCAGGGCAGGGAGCATGAAGAACACCGGCCTGCCCTTCCCCACCCTTGGCTCTCCTCTTGGGGCTCTTTTGGTCAAATCCAAGTGGGAGTTAGAGGGCCAGGGAACCCTGGTGATACAGCGCATGGAGTTCACGTACAAGAGCACGAAGAGGACAGAGAGCAGATCCAGGATAAATGAAGTCACTCAGCGCATCAGTATTTTTGGCTCTTCTCCTTCCAGGCATAAAGTAGGGCCCCACATTCCCGCTATCCTTGAAATCAAGTACAGCATGCAACTTACCCTGGCCAATGTCACTTCCAGATATGAGTCTTCACGTTCCCCCTTTCACCTGCTCTCATGACCAAGGACAGTACAGAGGCTGGAGACAGTCAGCCTGGGTTGCAAGGTGATAAAGATGTGGAGAAGAATCCAGGCTGTCCCACAGTGGACAAGCAGCATGAGCAAAAGGAAGCCCCAGAAACTGGGAGTTGTTTTGTCACTACTCTTTCACCTAGTTTATCCTGATCCACTTCTGCTGAAAGAGGCACCTCCCTCACCAGGATGCCTTCCTCTGCCTTGTCCACCGCCTGATGAACCATGATGGGTACTAGTTGTCTGTCTCCCTGCTCTCACAGGTAAACCATGGGGGCAGGACTTTGGTTCACTATCAGTGCTCAGCACCTAGAGCAGTATCTGGTTGATAGCAGATGCTGAAATTTGCTGTCGATTGGATGAATGAATAAGTGAGCGCATAATAACATACATGTACTACTAATTATATCCTAGACCCCCTCTCAGAAATGATGTCTAAGTGATTCTGTGAAAGATTAAACAGTTCACTAAGGTTACCAAGTTTAAGTCATGGAGTGGGTTGTAAAGGCATTTTGACTCCAGAGCCCAAGCCCAAAGTAACAACTTTGCCACTTACCAGTATGAAGGGGGCTTGATGGGGAAGTGCAGGAGAAGCCATTCTGAGCCCAGGGCAGAGGCTGGAGAGAGCCAGGCAGTCTACCTACCACTGCAAAGTGTTAGTTACCGCTGGAGCCAAGAGTGACAACCGATAAACTATACAGGGTAACAGGGAAAATTTAAAACTACGTTGGCTATGTAAAAATAATGCTAATTACAGTCATTTATGTGAATTGCTTACCATTTCTGCCTAATTACCAGGCAGTACAACAATTATGCAGATCTTTAACTAATGTCAACCTAACTTTGCTGCAAGTTTTATTTGATTATAACTGTAAAAGCTAAAAACAAGAGCTTAGTCCAGCAAGGAGTTGGTTGCTCATGGAGACTGGTTCTCTGCCCAGAATTTAAAATTAGAGTGGCATTACCTTGTCCCTGGCAGTTACTGCCTGTATTGTTAGTGATCTTCCAGGTATAAGCATTTCATCTGGACTAGAAGCTCCTTGAGGCTGGTACTATCTCATTTTTCCTGTTATCATTGTCCCCTCCCTCTTCAGATCCCAGCTCAGCCCTGAATAGAGGGAGCCTCTTGTGCCTTTGTTCATCTGTTGCTGCCCTAACTCTAGAAGAAATGGGTCTGTCTCATGTGCCTCTGAGTCTCTTCTCACTGCCTGGAGCCTGGGGATGTGAGATTGGCTGAAGAATGCCATGTCTCTACTGGTTATGACCATGGCAAGTGACTTTCCTGAGCCCTGTAACAGGCTTCAGAAGAAGTAGTGCAAGGGTAGGATAGAATGCTTAATGGTGTAGGGCTCTGAGAAGAATCCATGAAATGCTATACAGAGAGTACCAGCTGTCCCTCCAGTATCCTTTCCCTCCTTCAATGGTAGAAAGAGATTTAGCTAGGCACATGGAAGTCTGGATAAAGGCCATATTCCCAAGATCCTTTGCAATGAGGTGTGGCCAATCAGATGTCAGCAAAAGTGATGTATGCAAATACACAACCATGACTTGAAAAGGGAAGGAGTGATCCTTACCCTCCTCTTTTCCCCTCTTTCCTCTGGCTGGGGTACGGGATGGATGTTAGAACTTAGACAAGCCTCCCTGGAGCCAGGACAGAATGTAGGTGTTGAGATGTCAGAGTAGCAAGATCCAAGCCGCTTGGATCACACCACTGCAGAGCAGCACCTCTGTGCTGGTGTAATAGATGTATATCACTGCCAAAGCACAGCAAATAGTAAAATGTGGTCAAATAATTAGGAAATGATGAGTGTTGAGTAGTTATTGCCCTTGTTTTTAGAATTGTTTATTCCCTTTTCTGAAGCACCCCTATTTATTATTTACTTATTTAACCGCACTGGGTCATAGTTGCAGCACTTGGTCTTTTCGATCTTCATTGTGGCATGCAAACTCTTAGTTGCAGCATGTGGGATCCAGGTCTTTGACCAGGGATCAAACCCAGACCCCCTGCATTGGAAGCTCGGAATGCCAGGGAAGTTCCAGTTTATTCCTTTTTAAATTTATATAATTAACATTTTAATGATGGCTATGCTTAACAACCAGCTCATAAGATTTTTGAAAATTTGTGCCAGCTCCAGCTTCAGGTCTTTATCAAAGTAGCAAAACCTGCATCCTAACTGATACAAAGTGATACAGGAAGTGGGAGGTGGGCTGAGAACATAGTCTCAGATGTATGTGACATATAACTCAGCCCATGGATGACCAAGGCTTGCCTGAAAAATTATGTTGCTCCAGGGATAACTTTGAACCAAAAATTCTAAAGCTTCTATCAGTTATTACTGAAAAAGTTCTTGTAATCTAGCCTGACTCCAACTTGAACACACCCACGTCTGTGGAGAGCTATGATTCTCGATAATGGCTAAGGCCCTTCCTGCCCAAAGCCTGGTCTTCTGCACGGCCTAGAGGAGCATTCCTGCCTCTTTCCCACCTACCCCTCTTGGGACTTTCTCTTCCCAGTTTAAGGGCAGAGAGGATGTCTCTCTGGTGAGAGGCACAGGGCCTGATCTAAACGTTCACTTTTGCAGACACAGGATGAAAGTCAAGTTTAAGACTTGCATCCAATAAATCTACACAGATTACATGGAATAAGACACATCTCAGGATAAGAATAAGACACATCTCAGATTAAGTGGAATAAGACATATCTACTACATGTTTAGTAGAATTCCATATTGTTACCAGAAAGAAAGAAGGAAGGAAGGGAAAAAGAAAGGCATCTATATACACTGTATATATGCTTGTCTGAGCCAAGAGAAAGTTGTAGGACACCCACCAAACAGGTAATCTCCCGGGTTACCTCAGGACATAGAACAGGCTAGGGAGAGGGTAACCTTTCTTTATATGCATCTATATTATCCAGATTAATGAAGCCAGTATTACTTTTCATTTATTATTTAAAAACATTCAAAAATGATATGAAATATATATGAGTTAAAGTGAATGAACTGGAGCTATAGTATATCAACATGAATAAATCTTAAATGGTAACTGAGCAAAAGAGCAATGAAAACAATACATAAAATATCAAAACAATATATCATATATTGTTTATGGATATATATATACACAAAGCAATAGTATATAAGAATATATATGGGGATATTAAGCCCAAATTCACATTAATAAGGGAATGAGATCTGAAGGAATATATAGATTCTTTCAGTTGACCTGCAGTACATTTATGGTGGATGTTTTCATGCGTGTGTGTGTGCTAAGTCGCTTCAGTCAGGTCTGACTCTGTGTGACCCTATGGGCTGTAGACTACCAGGCTCCTCTGTCCATGGGATTCTCCAGACAAGAATACTGGAGTGGGTTCCCATGCCCTCCTCCTGGGGATCTTCCCAATCCAGGGATTGAACCCATGTCTCTTATGTCTCCTGCATTGGCAGGCAGGTTCTTTACCACTAGTACCACCTGGCAAGCTGGTATGTTTTCATGTAACATGGCAAATGTTAAGATTTTATAAAGTTAGGTGATAGATACACAATTGTTCCTTATATGTACATGCTTAAAATATTCCATAATAAAAATTACCTTAACTTTTCATTTTAAAAATGTATTCACATTTAAAAATGTATTTATTCACATAAATGCCATCACAAGAAGAAAATGTGTACCATATACATATATCCATTAAAGTAAGTATCTCATTGTGTTGTCATTACACAGTCATATTTCCATATCCCCGTTAGATTATGTCTTTGAGAGCAGAGACTATATTTTTCAATCCATCCACAGAGCCTGTGCTATAGCCACTCATCCAACACCTTTTGTGCCCCTGTTACATACCAGATGCTTCTCCTAGGCTCTAGTACTACAAGCAGGTAATTCAGAATCACCCCCTGCTTTTAAGAATCTTACACCTTGGACTCCACTCGTGGTACAGTGGCTAGGAATCCACTCCCACTCCTAATGCAGGAGACACGGGTTCAGTCCCTCTTCCAGAAGATCCCACATGACTCAAAGCAACTAGCCCACATGCCACAACTGCTGAACTTGTGCTCTGGAGCCCAAGAGTTGCAACTACTGAGCCTGCATGCCACAACTGCTGAAGCCCTCATGCTATGGGGCCCATGAGCCACAGCTACTGAGTCTGTGTGCTGCGACTACTGAAGCCCACTTGCCTAAAGCCTGCACTCTGCAACAAGAGAAGCCACCACAGTGAGAGACCCACACACTGCAACTAGAGAATAGCCTCACTCTCGGGAGCTAGAGGAAGCCTGAGAGCAGCAACAGTAACTCGCCACAACCAAAAATAAATAAGTAAATATATAAAAAAGCATCTTACACTTTGCAGGAGAGATGGATGAACAACTACCTAACTGTGATTTACCAGGTCTGCTCTATGGTACAGACACATGGCCCTGGCGGTCTTCTGCCCATAAAGTAGCACGCAGCCATGCAGAGGCAGCATGTAGGGGGAGGCAGACTTCTGCCCATCTCCCAGCTCCATGGCTCACAGACATGGGACCTTGAATAAATTATACAACATCTCTAAGTCCTATTCCTCATTCACAAACTCTTCCCCAGGTTGTAAGTAGTTAGATAATCTCACTGAAAACAACCTGGTACTTTGACAGGGCAGCCAGTGCTCAATAACTGTTGCAACATGTGGGGAAACTGAGGCTCCAGAAGGGTGAATGATTCATCCCAGATCAAGCTATAGTGGGTGACTGAGATTCTAAACCGCACGTGTGTTCCCCAAGGTGCCTCAAACACAGTAAGTTTCCTGGATGTTCAATGACTGCTTACTGAATTGAGACAGTGTCCAGTTTAAAGTCAAGTCTTTCATCACAGAAACATTTAGAGCTAAAAGAACGTTAAAGGAATAAATTACTTAATCATAATAGTTAGGAAGGTCAAGACAGAGAGGTCCACACACTCCAAGATCTCATGGCAGGTGGGGCCGCCTCTAGGTCTCCCTCCTCCTGCCCAGCACACCTCCCAAGTCCAGAGGTACTCTTCTGCTCTCCCTGGATGGCACACCTCCCCTCTCACCAGCGCCTGACACTGAAGATAACTCCTCTGTCATCAAACCCATCCTTCTTGGACCTTCAAGACACCACTTGCCCATGGTTTTCCTCCTACTTGACTGTCATCTCCCTTCCATTTCCTGCCTGGGCAGCTCCTTCTCTACCTGTGGCTTTGGGAGAACTTTGGATGTCCTTATGCCTGATCAGACCAGTGTGGGGGCCCAGAGAGACCCCCTGGAAGGACCAGCTTATGTCACCAGAACAGAAGAGGTTCCCCTGATGGCAATGGGACATTATGTGTATCTAACACTACCCTTGGCTTATATAATTTCACTGAATTCTCTGAATAATCTTATGAGATGGACTTTATTATTCTACTTCACAGATGAGAAAACTACCACTAAGTCAGAGCTCTGGCCCAGAGTCACACAGAGTTAGAGGTAGATCCAGGATTCGAACTCCTGAGACCAAGACTCACCCACTGCGTAACTATCTCTTTGGAACAGCATTAGTGATGGTCCTCAGCTTGACATAAACCTACAAAAGGGAGAAAATAAATCTGTACATGTATTCACCTTCTTGCATTACCAATCAAGTTCAATATTTGTGGCCCACACCTTGAGCAGTTGGGTGAGGAGTCTACAATTATGTTCCCAACCCCTTCCTTCTTATTTTCATTTGAAGATTTACCATCTGCTTCCATGTCACTACATACACCATTGATCATATTGAGTTTTCCACTTTTTTCTGGGCATTTTTCTCCACAGTCTCAGATGCCCCTTGAAAGTCTTCAAGATGGGTATGGCAAGCATCCAGGCCCAAACCCACACTTCCTGGGTGTTCACTCCATCCTGTCAGCAGCCATCCCCCTAGTGTGTTAAGTCCACTGATTTCAGACTTCAGAACCCTCCCTGGAGCCAGCTGCTCTCATCTCACAGCCTCCTCTCTCCCCCAAAGTCACAACCTTCAACAGAAAGGACGGAAGAAAACACATCATGGGCCCTCAAGTCCTTCTGTTTCCTGCTCAAAATGTCAAAGTCTGTGGAGACACATTCAAAGTTGTCTTTTGCCCTGCCTAGATCATCTCTCCTGTGTGAATCAGCAGAGGTGGGTCATCATGGGAGACCTGAACAATGAGGTTGATCCCTGTCACAGCCCAAATTAAAAGAAATGATGGAGATGAGTGTACTGCAAGTGGCAGAACCCTGGTCAGACATTACATGGTTGTGGTTATTTGGGATGAGTCATCCAGGAAGAGGGTGCACGTCTCCTTTTCAGTCCTGGCTGATCAAACACCTCTAACTTTGTATGTCACAACCCCACCTCCAGGGAGTCCACCAGGATACCGCCTACATTTCAGACAGTGCCTAGGATGTTGTTCTGGTGGGGGAACCTCTGTTCAGCCAGACTGACTCATTTGCTCTTGGATGTGCCTTTGTCTGCTCTCATTTGTAACTCTGATGCCCTGGAGCTCCAGCACCAAAGACCTGCCCCTCCCATCACTGGCTATCTGGTTCAGACCTTCTCATCCAAGGGTTTCTTGCTTTTTGCTTTTCTTCACATGTTTGCAAAACAATAAATGCAATTAACATTTATTAAATAATGTCCATATTTTATCTCATTTGATCCTTGCACCTCTGTGGTAGTATCATTAATACATTATGTTTTGGAAAATTGAGGCTGAGAAAGGTTAATTGCCTTTAATTTATTTATTCAGCCACATGGCTTGTGGGATCTTAGTTCCCTGACCAAGTATTGAATCCATGCCCTCAGCAGTAAAAACATGGGGTTCTAAACACTGGACCGCAAGGAAATCCCCTAATTGCCTTTATTAAAGCCCCAGGCTAATATGTGGCAGAGCTAAGATTTGAACCCGTGTGACTACATGCTGTAAAAGCCCATTCTCTTAACCATTTTGGTAGCCCCCCTCATCCTTACAACTTAAAAGCTAGGAAGCTAGAAACACAAACAGTTTATAACTAACTACAGTAAGAACTAAGCCCTTGCACTTTATTCTGAACACTGGGAAGGGTAAGCTGAACTTCTCACACTACAAGCCCCACTTAGGTAGTTCACAAAACATAGGATGTTTCTCAGACTTTCAAGAACATAGGAATCACCTAAGGGCAGAATCTGAGTCTCGATTCAAGCAAGCCTGAGAGTCACCTGAGAGAAGGCCCCCAGGAATGCCATGCTACTGGTCTGAGGACCACACTCCAAGTAGGAGGCCCTAGACGTCTGGTGCTCTGACTCATCCTGCTGTGAGTGACTGATCAGACCATCCCAAAGGCCAGCTGAGGAGGGGCTTTCTGGGCTAAAGAAACAACAAGAGCAAAGGCACTGAATCCGAACTGTGTATGGTGCAAAGTATGCCAGGCAACCATCAGAGCTGGGATGCCAGGCACATGGGAGAATGCAGTAGAACACGTCTTAGAAAACAAGTCTGGAAGGAAAATTTGGAGGTAAACTGTGAAGATCCCTGAATACGATGCCAAGATATTTAAGAGCCCAAATTTACATATCTTTTTAACCACATCTCTTTTATGGTGAAATGATCCATTTCTAGCTTAATACCTATCCTCCTTATTAGAAATGAGTGCAATCTCTGAATCATGCTTTTGTTCTGTAAACTGCCTTGCACCTGGCCACCTTCAGTAAAGAGAAGAGAATGGGAAACACGAGAGTTCTTTGCAAGGAGGAGCGATGAGACTCAGCGTGAGCCTCAGGCATTAGGGATGGCGACTGGAGGAGATTCAGAGACGTGTTGCGAGATTGTCCCAATATTCCGGGGGTGAGATAATGAGGTTGGGACACAGTTGATGACTGTGGGGAGGGATAGAAAGGAGGGGGGCATTCTGGAAGCAGTCGATCAGCCTGAGTGCTGCCCTCCCCTCCCCCCATCCCTCTGGATCGCTTTGCCCTGTGCTCTCAAAGACGACCCTGTGGGCTGCACCATCCAGACCACCCCTCTCTGCTTCCGGTTGAGTTCAGCCAATGAGAGGGACCAGCAGGAGACTGTAGAAGGAAGAACTAGAGAACAGGAGGTCGAGGTCTTTCTTTCCACACCCCCTCTGCCCCCACTTCTTCCCTACCTCGCCAAGGTCTTGGCAGGTTATATTCATCCATGGCCAAAGCTTCAAGCAGGGCAGTCCCGTTCCTGTGATGCCAGCTGGGGACCACCCTCTATAAGGCTGGGATGCTGTCCTACGAGGTGAGGTTCCAGGGCTAGTGTGTCGTGTTCTTCCCCCTTAAATCAGATAACCCAGGTCCCAGAACCAAGGGACGAGGTGAGAATGACTCCTCTTATTGCCCAATAACCCCTTTAGGGAGGGTTTGCTTTCCTTGGGCTCAGTGATGAAGACAGGCTGCCCAGGTCATGCCCCTGAGTCCCCCCCACAACACGGCAGTCACGTCCCAGCACTCTACAAGGGCCAAGTGCATGCCTCTCTCCGCTGTCAAAGAGCCTTCTCCAGCATTGTGGGACCTTGTTTCACCACAGACACAGAAGTCAAGGTTGAAATCCCCTACCAATAAGGAACAGTAGTCATGGCCCCAGCCTCCTTGTTCTCTGATAGGAGGACTCTGGAGGGTCCTGTTCACACTATTTCTCAGAGTCTCTGGCAGGACCAAACCCAGTGATCCACAGTTATTTGATCATTAATTCACCTTTTCTTGGCTCTACTCTCTTCCATGACTCATTTCCTCACATTTGCACCCGTGTTTTCTGAGATCACCTCCCAAACAAACTACCTGCACCCAGATCCTTATCCCAAGGTTGGAAGAACCCAAACTAAGATACTGCTCTGGAGCAAGTCTTCTACCAGAGAACACACTACAAGCTACATTCAGCCACTTGGAGCTCTTTGTGGACAGTCAGAGAAGGGGATGATTAATGAATTAATTTAACTAAAACAAAGAGAAATTGGTTGCTGCTACACAGGGGGGTAAAGGGGACCAAGATGGCAATCGTGAAGGTTTCCTGGGACATCTCTCAGTGCTCCCATGTTCAATAATAAGGGTTGATGGGAAGCCATGACAACCCAGTAAAAATGGGACCACTAAAAGCATGGATCCTGCACAAATGAAGGTTTGGATCATCCACTAGGCGCCCCAATAATCAAAGTGCTGGCAGAGAGTCGGGGGGAATACAAAATGAGTGGTGGAAAAAGAAAAGCTTTTTGTTGTTTCTTTCCCCAACATTTTTGCTGCTTCTTTATATGAAGAGCAGGGGCCAACATGACAGTTTAGGATCGAGATTGGAGTGTTACAGTATCAACATCACTCTGTGATGACAGAGGGGTTCATGGGACTTGAGGTTTCCCCTGTGTTGGAGAAACACATATGTTATTTCACTAAATAAAGGACAAGAATAGATGCCAGGTGACCAAGAGGGTAGTCTATGCTGATTACTCTCGATTTGTGCCCCTACCCCAAATCCCTTCCCTACCCCTCTGTCTTGCTCTGACCTCAGAGGCTGGCCTCCATGGGCCACTACACTTGGCATCCTGCCCTCCCATTTCTGGTTCAGCCAATGCAAGGCCCAGCAGGAGACGAGAGGGCAGCTGGGAGAAATGCGTGGGTCCTCATTTCTCTGCCCCCTCCACGTCTTGCCACAGTTTGGGAATGCAGCGACTGTATTTCTCTAAGACTGCATAGCCCCGACCCCTCCTCCAAGCTCCAGCTCTTCCGGGGCTCCAACACTGTGGCTCCTTCAGGCACCGTGGGTGGTGACGGCCTCCAGGTCTCACTTGTCCCTGATGGGTCACCATTCTGCGTGGATTCCCTGAACCCTGTCCACGCAGAAACACAACCTCCAGTAAACAAACTTGCCTTTAGTGAGACCATCTGTTTCCTACTGAGCAGTGGATCGAGGGACGTGTGGTGGAAATTGAGTGGAGAGAAAGAAGGAGGAAGGGATGAGGATGGCCGAGGTTTCTCACCACCAGCTGGAGGGGACACTGCAGAGCAGGTTTGTCTGATACACGCTTTCAGACATGTCCCATATACCAGCTTTCCACTCTCCCTAAAACTTCTTTCTCTGCAGTCACTCAGACAGACCTGGGTCTTGCCTGAGAAGTCTTCTTAAAAGAAGTAGGTGGTACCGTAAGGCTAGCAAAATTAAGTAAAAATTAACTAACCATTTTTAAAAGGAAGAAGAGGCTGGTGGCTTCTAAAAGGAAGAAACAGAGCAGTGAAATGGAAGCACACAGGGTCACATTTGCTTTGTGATAACACAGTTGAGGTTATCACAGAGGACTGAGGTGCAGGGGCCATAGAAGGTACCTAAGCAGGTGACACTGAGTTTCCTTCCCCTCCCAGAAGACAGAGTGTCCACCCGCCAGTCCAGCTCCAAGCCTCAGCCTAGGGATAAGCAATATCATATTAGACATGGTTTATTTAAGACATTGGTGGCTGCGCCAGTTATGCATGTTTGTTCTTAGACCCATGCCTGGCTCTGGTCTGTATCACAGAAGTCTCATTTCCCAGGTTCTTTTACCCTCAAGCAGGCTCAGTCAACGGGAGCATCTCTCCTCCTCATTCTCTGCTGTGAATGGCGTCTCCAGCCATGGCTCCGTCTCCCCTTTGATTCCAGCTCCCCATGACATTCCCTGCCTCCGTGGCCCCAGCTGCCGGGAGCGCCCTTGGCTTCTGAACGCTGATAAGATGACTGCCTCCCTGAGTCCCAGGGGTGGCGGCTTCCACTGTGCTGGTCCCCTGTTCCCTAGCCCCTGCTCATCTCTTTGGCTCTTCCACTGCCTGTTTAACTCAAAACCCTCCATTAAAAGATTGGGCTTCCCAAGGTGCCTCACTGGTAAAGAATCCGCCTGCCAATGAAGATGAAGGAGACACAGGTTCAATCCCTGGGTCAGGAAGATCCCCTGGAGGAGGAAATGGCTACTCACTCCAGTATTCTTGTCAGGAGAATCCCATGGACGGAGGAGCCCAGCGGGCTACAGTCCATAGGGTTGCAAAGAGTCAGACATGACTGAGCATGCATGCATTGAAAGATAAAGAGTTGTTCTATTTTCCTGACTGGACCCTAATTGATACAGTGACTTAATACCACATGATTGGGAAGCAGCAGAACAGAGTCAGACCAGTTCTGCTGACCCCAAAGCCCCCACGGTCCCATGCCATCCTGTCACCCTCGCTGTCTCAGAGGGCTCCAGCCCCTGGCGTCTCATCGAAGCTTCTGCTCCCTGCCACAGCCTTATCCCTATCCTGGGAGTCAGGGTTTTCATACCTGGATTTGAAGGTTCTTGTGCTGGTGGTCTGACTTGCCTAGTTCAGAGCTCACTCAGGACCTCAGACAGCAGTTACCAGGCCTGGAAGGAAGGCCTCCCTTTGCTTTTATATTCTTATTTCTGTATATTGGTGTGCAAGAAAACCTCAAGTGAATTCAGGAGTCCCCCCACTCAATCACATACAAATATACTTCACAATCTCCTGGGTTTGGAAAAAAACTCATGTACTCAAGACCTGCTAAGTCAGGAACAGACACTGCCTCGGCCAGTGCACCCACCAGAGAGGGCGAGGCCTGTTCCACCCCACTGTGCTTGGAAGATTACACACCAACCCCAAAGGACCCCAGGATAATTGGCGAGGGTGCAGCGCTCTCTCCCTGATCCCCTTGCTGAGTGGAAATGATGAGAAACAGCACGCTCCAGCTTATCTCAGGTAACTCCACAGGAACCCAGACCTGGCACACACCACACTGCGGAATAATGAGACCTCAACGAGCAGAGAGGAGGTTATGTAACTAGAAGTAAGCCCATTAGCCATAACGAAACAATCAGGGAGCCTCGGAAAGAGACAGCACCATTCTGAGCAAACTATTCTAGTTCTGGGGGTGGGGGTAGCAGGGGATGAACAGAACCCACTAGCGATGCAGTTCTAAATTCTTCACCTTGACCGTCCATCCCCTTAGCAGTGCCAGGAGCTGGAGGGCTCCAAGGAGGGGCTTTTCTTCCTCCACTTCTCAGAAGCTCTCCTGCTCTCCTCACACCAAGCTCAGGCTGCGTCTTTCTGCTTCCCTCTCTGACCTCCCAGAACAGCGATTGTCAGGACTGCTGGCCATCAGATTTTTCTACCTGACTCAGAAAGTGATGTAGGCAATGGTCAGAAAGGGCGTCAGACCACATACCTGCTGCAGATGGAGGGAGTTGAGGGCAGAGAACAGAAAAATTCTTTACATCTTGACAGAGCACCGGAAGCAATAACAAGCTTTATTCACCTACCTAACAATAGAATGAGTTTTGATACAAAAGCCTCACATCCAAGCCTGGTGTTCCCCTAACTCTGTCTGAGCAGGTGGATGACAAATGATTACCTCACACACATACACACACTTTCCACAGACAGAAGTAAGAGTTAAACACAGGCAGAAAAGACAAGGCAATGCTATCAGTGTGTGCCATTGCTAGTTAGGTGCCAAAACCTCCCAGGAAACTTTCAGAAGTTCAGTCCCAGTTCCTGTCCCCAAACACTAGGCTGTAGTGGTCTGGGGTGGAGCCAGAGGCCATGTGTAGATGACCACTGACCTCCGGTGTCCCCCTAGGAACATCTGGGAACCCTCACTCCTTCGTTCACAAAAGGTGTGACCCTGAGTCATCAACCCTTCAGTTTCACTCACATCAGGTACAAGAAGATTCCAGAACTGAGAAAAAACTTCACAAGATGAGGAGACGTCATTGGAGATTTCAAGTTTCATGCCTTTTCTGCTGCTGCTGCTGTTCTGTCCCTAAGTCATTTCTGACTCTGTCACCCTATGAACTGCAGGCTTCCCTGTCCTTCTCTGTCTCCCAGAGTTTTCTCAAACTCATGTCCATTGAGTCAGTGATGTCATCCAACCATCTCATCCTCTGTCATTCCCTTCTCCTCCCACCCTCAATTTTACACAGCATCAGGGTCTTTTCCAATGAGTCAGTCCTTTGAATCAGGTGGTCAAAGTAGTGGAGCTTCAGCATCAGTCCTTCCAGAGAATATTCGAGGTTGATTTTCTTTAGGTTTGACTGGCTTGATCTCCTAGCAGTCCAAGGGACTCTCAAGAGTCTTTCCCAGCACCACAGTTAACGCATCAATTCTTTGGCGCTCAGCCTTCTTTATCAGTTTCAGTTTTTCAGTCACTCAATCCTGTCCGACTCTTTGCGACCTCATGAACCGCAACAGGCCAGGCCTCCCTGTCCATCACCAACTCCTGGAGTTTACCCAAACCCATGTCCATTGAGTCGGTGATGCCATCCAACCATCTCATCCTCTGTCGTCCCCTTCTCCTCCTCCCCTCAATCTTTCCCAGCATCAGGGTCTTTTCAAATGAGTCAGTTCTTTGCATCAGGTGGCCAAAGTATTGGAATTTCAGCTTCAACATCAGTCCTTCCAATGTACCATGCACTTATACAACATACTTATATCCCAAGCAATGCTCTAAACACTTTACAAATTCATGTCATTGATGAGACCCTTCTCTGAGGCAGGCACTTGTACCATCCCCCCATTTACAAAGAGGACGGTAAGGCAGGCCCAGAGGGTTCTGTGATTTGTATGATGTCGTGCAAGTAAGTGCTGGAGTCAAGATCCCACCTCAGATTTTTTACTTGAGATCTTAAACACACACACATACATGCACATACACACGCACACAAGTGTGCTTGTTGCAGACAGGCTATTTCAAAATTCACATTCGACAAAATTGTAAACTCCTTGAGACAGAAATCAGAGAAGGCAATGGTACCCCACTCCAGTACTCTTGCCTAGAAAATCCCATGGATGGAGGAGCCTGGTAGGCTGCAGTCCATGGGGACATGAAGAGTCGGACACGACTGAGCAACTTCACTTTCACTTTTCACTTTTATGCATTGGAGAAGAAAATGGCAACCCACTCCAGTGTTCTTGCCTGGAGAATCCCAGGGATGGGGGAGCCTGGTGGGCTGCCGTCTATGGGGTCGCACAGAGTCGGACACGACTGAAGTGACTTAGCAGTAGCAACGAGACAGAAATGGAGTGTTAAGCACTGGGTCCGCAGAGCCAGTGCTCAGTAATCAGCGGATTCCGGGCCTGCTCTGTGTGAGGTATGGGGCTAGGTGTTTTCACCTCGAGTTCCACATCAGCCCTCACCCACCCTGCCCCCATATGCCTCCGCATGCTCTCTCTCTCTCTCCTCCTCCCCGGGGAGCACTGACAAGTCTCAGAGACAGATGAGTGAATATTCACAATACATCCCTGCTGTGCTTTTCAGACTGCTTCTGCCTTCCCCGGCTCAGAGCCATTGCTGCCTTCCCTTCTGGGGGAGCCAGTGACATGTCTTTGTTGACAGGGAAAGAAGGGGTGACAGGAGGTGCTGGGATGAAGAAGGGATGGGGGCGCTGGCCTAAGCTCGCAGGCTCTCAGGCGTGTCACCTGCCCAGCCTGGCCCCCGTATCCTCAGCAAACACAGACACAGCTCTCTCACCTCCACCCTGCCTCTCTGCCACAGGTAACCACAGTGCTTTTAACTCCTGGCAAATCTTCCTGCAGGATGGGACAGAAGCTGCTTCAGAGCCCTTGTGCTTTGGAGAATCTAAAGTTACACTTGTCTCTAACTCAGGATGCTAGTACCATGGCCCCTTCAAAGCCCAGGATCTCCAAATTTCCCCAGCAGTCCAGTGGTTAAGACTCTGTGCTTCCAATGCAAGGGTCACAGGTTTGATCCCTGGTTGAGGAGCTAAGATGCCACATGCTGCATGGTATAGTCAAATTAAAAAAGAAAAAGAAAGCCCAGTATCCCCAGCTAGGACTCCAGGCAGTACCTGGCCAGGCAGCAGTCTCAACACACACTTCTCAGGCCTCTCCAGCTCAACACCCCATCAGGCCTCATAACTGGTCACCTTGTGTCCATTTATGCTCCCCTCTCTATTGAGTCTATTCTTAATGCAGAACCAGTGTGATCCTACTAAGATGCAGGCCAGATCATGCCCCTCCCCACCTTGAAGTCCTCTGTGGTAGGTGGAATTCTAAGATGGTCCCAAGATTCCTGTCCCTGATATGGGTGGGCCTAGTTTGATCAGGTGAATCCTTTTAAAAGGGGGTTCAAAAGTCAGAGACAGAGGAAATCAGAGATTAACATGGGGCTTGGCCTAGAATAAACCCTCCATCAGTGTTAGTTGTTATAGCTCTCTTAGTCAATCTCCTCTTAATGACTTCACTAGATCAACTAAAGCTTGCTGATCCCCATTTAACACTCAGCTCTTACAGCCACTATGTTCATCTCAGGTTCCCTTGCCCTCTTCTACTCCTGACTGGTGTGTGGTCACTATTTTTATGCTCTCAAAACTGCAAATTTCAATCACACTTATTATTCTAATTATATACAGTCAATGACATTTTATGTAAATGCATGAAAGACGAATGGGAAAAGACAGTTGCACATCATTTCTCTGAAGGCTAAAATGATAGGTTTTGAAAGATTCATAAAAGCAGACCACTAGAAAAACATTTAGTGGGTCTGGAGGTCAGAGACAGAGGAAGTCAGCAGAGATCAAAGCAGCAGAGATGTCCTCCAAAACAGCCACGATGTGGACAGGGCCGCATGGCAGGGAATATATTGGCCTCTGGGAGCTGAGAATAGCAATAAGCTAGCAGCCAACAAGAAGCTGCAAAGAACTGAGTTCTACCAACCATCAGTGAGCTTGGGAAAGGGTCCCACATCCCGAATGAGAGAGCAGTTTCACCTGAAACCTTGACTCAGCCTGGGGAGACCCTGAGCAGAGGACCCAGCGAAAGCATGCCAGATTCCTGGCCCTTGGAAATGGTGAGACAATAAATGAGCGGAAATGGCCCAGGAGAGCTGTCCCACAGTGAGACAAAAATGCCAGGCCTTTACATCGTTGGTGTAATCAATCATTGGATGTGGGCCACTCTTGGAAGGACGCAATCTTGAGCAAGGTGGCTTATTGCAGCTGAGACCTTTCATGACAGGGATGACAACTGACAGCTTCCTACTAACAGCACTCGCAGAAGCTGATACGACAGACCTGCTCTAAAGATGCCTCTCCAAGTCCACTATGACCCTGCCCCTTCTAAATAGCCAGTCTTACACTCTATAGAAAGAGATAAGAGGATTTCTTTACAGGGAAACTAGAAAAGACCTAGAGATTCTGGTATTTGAGGATCATCAATGAAACTGGCTAGAGGTAGGCCCACAAGTCAGCAAACTTCTTGGGAGTTCCAAATATATTGAATACCTCTCTCCTAAATATGAGCAGTTAGCCAAGAACTGGTATACATTTTAAGAAATTCTTAAACATGACAGAGAAAGGCCAGAATGAACAAATATACAAACACAAAGGAATTCAAAGGTAAAAGAAACACTGCAAGAAGTAGAAGAAAACATCTTTCAAAAAACTATAATTGAATCCTCAGATAGAAAAAAGAAAATACTGTATTCACAAAGCATGAATACAATACTAGAAAGAAAAGACCGATTCAGGGAAAAGAGAGAATTCTGGAAATTAAAATACAATCAAGTAAATAAAATTTTCAATAGAAGAGTTAGAAATAAACATTGAGAAGGACTTCCAGGAAAAAAATTAGATCATTCCAGTAAGTCCAAACATCTGAATAATGGGGACTTCTAGAGAGAACCAAAACAAATTGCTAAAAACAAAGCAGCAACCACAAAAACTTTCCCCAAACTGAAGAACCTAAGTTTCAAAACTAGAAGAGCCCACCACATGCTTTGAACTTCCCTTGTGGCTCAGCTGGTAAAGAATCTGCCTGCAATGCAAGAGACCTGGGTTCGATCCCTGGGTTGGGAAGATCTCCTAGAGAAGGGAAAGACTACCCATTCCAGTATTCTGGCCTGGAGAATTCCACAGACTGTATAATCCATGGGGTCACAAAGAGTCAGACATGACTGAGTGACTTTCACTTTCACTTTCTTTCACTACATGCTTATCTGAATATATGGAAAAAAGTCCCACACCAAGGCATATAGTTAAAGCATAAGCACACAGCAAATGAAAAGATCATCCTAAAATTTTTCAGAGGTAAAATCAGATCGCATATGAAGAAAAAACTCAAAGTAGTATTAGACTTATCTATAGAAACCTGGAAAGGCAATGGAGGAATGCCTTAAAAATTCAGAGGGAAAAGCTTACCAACTTAGAACGCTATTCTAAGTTGCTACTCAACCAAGCTATAAGTTCAATAAATATTGGATATGAAACAAGAATGTAAGTCAGACATACAAAATTTCTACAGTTTTACCTGTCATGTACTCTTTCATAGAAAACTACTGGAAGATGTGTTACAGCAAGATTATATAATAAACAAAGACAAAATGCAGATAGGATCCAGAAAATGCACTCCAACACAAGAAAAAAGCTAATAGAATTCCCTAAGAGGGTAATAAATGTTAATAGCTACATGTGGTGGTTTAGTTGCTAAGTCATGTCCAACTCTTTGCAATCCCATAGACTGTAGCCCACCAGGTTCCTCTGTCCATGGAATTCTCCAGGCAAGACTACTAGAGTGGGCTGCCACTGCCTTCTCCAGGGGATCTTCCCGACAAAGGAATCGAACCCAGGTCTTAGCACGTTTATATAAAGGTCCTCTGATTGTCTTGTGACTAGTAGGATGAAAACCACAAGTGATGCTAACTCAGTCTGCTGGCTTAATCCCTGGCCTGACTGTGCCCCAGGCTGCCACCCATCTTGCTTGGTAACTGCTACTGTATCAAGTATGGGGCTGGTCCTCTCATCAATACTAGTTGGCTGGTAGGTTGACAGGTTGGATTCATACCGGTTCCCTGTTTGGCTTGGGGATGTTACCCATGAAGTGTAATACCACTGACATCTCCAAAGGTATCCCCCGAGGGCAGTGTGTTAGTTTCCTGTGGCTACTATAACAAATTACTATAAACTGCAATGCTGAAAACAACACACATTTATTCTCTCACAATTCTGGAGGATAGAAAACAAAAATCAGCTTCATGGAGCCAAAGTCAAAGTGCTGGCAGGGCTACTGTCCCTGTGGAGGCTCTAGAGAGAATCCATTCCTTGCCTCTTCCGGTTTTGGAGGCTGCAAACATCCCTTGACTTATGTCCACATCACTCCAATCTTCAAGGCCAACATCTTCAAATCTCTCTCTGCTCCATCTCCTACTGATTTCTTCTCCCTGTCTGTGCAACCTTTCTCTCCCCCTCTAATTCCATCTACAGCCAACTCGAATAATCCAGGATAAACTCCTCTGTTTTAAGATTCTTAATTTAGTCACACCTACAAACAATAAGATAATATTTATGGGCTCCAGGGATTAGAACCTGATGTCTTGATGGCCATAATTCAGCCTACCACAGGTGGTGTCTTAACCCAGAGAACCGCCTCCTGAATATGCCCCTAAACAGCACTTGGTTGAAGTTCTTACGGGGGTCTCTTAACAGATTCAGCTCTGGAAGCAATATGTTCCAATTCTGGCTGCATGTAAGAGTTTTATAACAATACCTTGCTTGGGCCTTTACCTCCCTCATGAAAGATTCTGATCCTATTGTCAGAGGTGAAGGCTGGGCATGTGGGTATTTCTAAAACTCCTGCTGCTGCTGCTAAGTCGCTTCAGTTGTGTCCGACTCTGTGCAACCCCATAGACGGCAGCCCACCAGGCTCCGTCACCCCTGGGATTCTCCAGGCAAGAACACTGGAGTGCGTTGCCATTTCCTTCTCCAATACATGAAAGTGAAAAGTGAAAGTGAAGTTGCTCAATCATGTCCGACTCTTTGCAACCCCATGGACTGCAGCCCACCAGGCTCCTCTGTCCATGGAATCTTCCAGGCTAGAGTACTGGAGTGGGGTGCCATTGCCTTCTCTGTCTAAAACTCCTAGGTGATCTTAATGTGTAGCCAGACTGGAAATCACAGTGCAAAGTATGTTGGGGACTGGATGTCCCCTTTTATCAGCCTGAGGGCAGCCTCTCTGTCCTGACCCATCAACAACCCCAGAAATCCCAGAGACCTCTTCTGAAGCCTGAATGAAAGTAGGAACCAAGCAAAAGGCTCAGCAGGACTTGTTCTTTCTCAGTCTGGCTGCCCGGATCCCCATAGCTGCCTCTACTCCCATCACTGGGCTGAAATCTTGATTCTCCCAAACACAGATCTGACATTGCCCATCCAGTAGGACAAGAATGAACAAGAGACAAGGTCAGGGAAGACCCTGGAACAGAAGAATTATAGAAAAGCATAAGGATCATTAAACCCATCATGCTCTACCCAGGAAGAAGGAGAGCTTCACAGATCCCTGATCATATACACCCGTTTCAGACCCCTCATTCACATGCACACATGTATACACATGTGTGAACTCACACCTGGATTCCTGGCAAGGGCTGGCCCACCTCTGGGAGAACACGTGTGCAGGTAGTGAAGCTGGCAGTGAGAGGGATAGAGTAAGATAAATAGTTCAAAAATCCCACTAGGGGATTAAAGACAAAAAGGGAATTTTAAGGGAGTTTGGGAGACTGTTGTAAGCTAATGACCACTCAGGAAAAGAATCCAGTAACCTAGCAACAATCAACACTACCTTGAAGGAAGACCAGGTGCATCCAAGCACCAGACACACCCAAGCCACAAACCCTGATAGCTAAAATACAAGACAATAGATATGGGGTCTGAATCTTGTTACATAAAGTCAAGGAGGTAAAAGTCCTTGAAGAGTAGCATTTCTGCATGTACCCAAGAAAGAATAGAGGTGAAAGGAGAAAAAAACTAGGTGAAAGGGGATGTTATACCAAAACTTGAGGTGAATTACTATATTTTGGTATAGGCTACATAAGAGACACTGGTTCAATCCCTGGTCGGGAAGATCCCCTAGAGGAGGGCATGGCAGTATTCTCCAGTATTCTTGCCTGGAGAATCCTGTGGACCGAGGAGCCTGTCAGCCTATAGTCCATAGGGTCACAAGGAGTCAGACACAGCTTAATCAACTTAGAATGCATGTACCATCCTTCTACTAACATGTGTATGATTTAAATAGCACCATGACAGTCCCTGTTAAACCACACAGTCAAAGGGGAGGAACTAATGAAGTAAGCCTTGATGTTTGCCAAAGAATAGGGAAGAAAGTAGTCTTCTCCCTCTCCCCACTTTTCTTTTGTTCGTAAAAATAAAGTCCTCTTAGTCATCAGGGCAGAGCCTTCTCACCTGTCTGCCTTTATCTCTCACAAGTGTCCCACGCTAATAAACTCAACTCTTTGCCTGCCATTTTGCCTCACGCTGAGTCCTTTCTGTGATGAGACAAAAGAATCTGAGCTTCTATAAGTCCTGACACTAGATGAGTGGTTTCAGTGAAAAGATAGTGGGTTCCAAGTCCCCTCCTACTCAGAGATAGTGGGATCAGGTCCCAGTCCGAGTTTTGATCAGGTTCCACTCCCACATGTGAAGGAGCTTGGTTGCAGCAGCACAGGGAGACACAGCCAGTTAATTGCTCTTTACCATGCCTGGTATAGAAAGGAGTGTTTCTCAACCTCCCAGGGCAGGGAAATACCAGTGCCTAAGGAAATGGCAACCCACTCCAGTGTTCTTGCCTGGAGAATCCCAGGGACGGGGGAGCCTGGTGGGCTGCCGTCTATGGGGTCGCACAGAGTTGGACACGACTGAAGCGACTTAGCAGAAGCAGCAGCTTTATCAGCAGCATGGTGTAATCCAACTGCCTGAGGCCACGTAGCAGTTTTCTGGCACAGGGCCAATTAGGCATGTTGCTATTGTTTAGTCTCCAAGTCATGTTTGACTGTTTTGTGACCCCATAAACTGGAGCAAGTTCCCTCCGTCCATGGGATTTCCCAGGCAAGAATACTGGAGTGGGTTGCCATTTCCTTCTCCAGGGGATCTTCCCAACTCAGAAATCAAAACCAGGTCTCTTGAGTCTCCTGCATTGCAGCAGAATTCTTTAACTGCTGAGCCACCAGGGAAGCCCCCCAAAATACCCTAAATAAAGAGAGCCTTGTTTATTAATTCCAAGTTACGATTCATTTCTAAAGGGAACCGCTGATAAATTATATACAAATATCATGATTTACGTGCATGCTCCGTTGCCAGGGATCGAACTCACGTCTCCTGCTATTCCTGCATTGGCAGGTGGATTCTTTAGCACTGAGCCACCTGGGACGCCCCTGACAGAGCTCAAAAGTGACCTCTGGGGCTTAGTGGCTGAAAGCAGCAACCAGTTGCCATTTGGAGTCATGAAACCACCACTGAAGACTGAGTGGTCACTCTGGGACTGGCCTTCTAGTCTAAGGCTGTTCACTCAGTCTCAGACCCTGGGTGTTCAGAGCTTAAGAGTGTGGCTGTGGAGCACACCCCACCCTTGACCTTCACCCCCAAGCGCAGACCCACACCAGCCCAGTGTGCCTGTCTGAACTGTACAAGGAGGCAGATAGGCTGTAGGTAGGAGATTGAAAGAGCTTGAGCCTGGGAAATAGGACTCCTAGTCTCAACGCAGCCATGGAATCCAGAACAAATCACTTCACCTTTCTGGGACTCCTGATTATCCATCTGCATGATGAAGGGATAGAACCCAACAGCCGCAAGTCCATACCTGAGATGAGGTCTGTTCAACCAAATTTCTTACTGTTTTTCTTTTTCTACGTAATATACTGAGTTAGTTTTTCAGGTTCTGGTACTTTATTAGCTCTTCAAGTACCTCTGTCTGTGAGCTACGAAACCCTAGTGGCACACAAAAATTCAACAGCTTTGGCTCACGTGGCGGTGCAGAGGGGCTGGTGTAGGCCGGTTCCCAGGCATCTGTAGATCTGCTGGGAACTCTCTCTGCATGCTTGGCTGGCACCTTTGCTAACGCAGCTCTGCTCCACACATCTCTCATCTTTCTTTTCTCATCAACCAGCAGGCAAGCCCAGGAGGGTCCATCCCAGGGAGAGAGCAAGAGGGCAAGCCCTAACATGCAAGGTCTCTTGAGATCCAGGCTGGAAATTATACTTCTGCCTTGTTCTACTGGCTAAGGCAAGTCGCAAGACTAATCTCAGAGTCAAGACATAAGGAAATAGTATTCAAAGGGGCTTCCCAGGTGGCGCTAGTGGTAAAGGAAACAGTATTCACAAAGTTGAACGGTAAAGGACATGGATAAAGAGAGAGGGAAGAATAGATGCCATTCTTGCAGTTGAAGAATAGGAGCATGAAGGCAATCTACCTCCCTGGGAAAAGGGAAATGTCATCCAAGTCAGGTCAGTGGGCCATCCGGAATGAAGTTCTGGGGGGATCAGCCAATTCTGACAAAAATACAGGCTCTCCATCCCTCTGATGGCAGAGCCTGACAGGACGCTTGTCGCCAGAATCTGCCATCTTCCTCTGCCCCAAATCCCACAGATTTGGACCTCCTGGGGTGTTGAGTTCAGGGTGAGGAGGATCACCTCAGGGCAGGCTTGGGTCCTTCGAAAGCTCTTGGTATCTGATTTGATTGGAGCTGAGGAAGATCCAGCAAGGGAGGGTGGTCATGGCCTCCAGTGGGGGCTCCCAAGCTCACAAAACACCTCCCTGGCTTAGCAGAGAGGACCAGAGCTTGACTCCAGCCTCTGAAGGCCAACTTCCATCCTGCTTCTGCCACTCACTAGCCAGGAGGCTCAGGTAACCCTTACAGCATCCCCAGGGCCTGTTTCCATTACTGGGAAACAGAGATGATTCATTCCTCACAGGCTCGACTTAGGCTGTCTACATGAAATGGGCTTTGCCAAACACCACTAAATATCTTACCAAGTCGGGTGACACCCACCCTGCCGTAGCAGCCCCAGGCATCATTGCCCACCCTGTTCTGGGGTGGGAGTAATATTTCCATCCCCCTCCCCAGACACCGCTGGTCCTTCTGCTGTGCCCCACCAAAGCCCTCTGCATTCACTTGTCCCACTGAAACATTTGATTGCTATTTTTTATTTTTCAGCTTTCTGGCCACCCTCCCCATCAGGCCATGTTTCCTGGATGTTCCACCCTTGGCTGGTTTAGATTTGCCATCAGCATCTCTTAGCTTGATTCTTCTAGTCTGTCCCAGCAGGATGGCCTCGCACGCCCACATTAAAGGTCAGCTCTTGGACGGTATTATGGCTGAGCAGCTGGAGGAAGCCTGGGAAGCTGATTTCCCTTTCTCTAGCTACTAAATCATTCTTTTATCCATCAACTCCAAGCGAGACCTTGGGCCCTAAAATGAGCTGTTCTCTGTCACCCCAGACAATAGCATCTTTTAAAATCTCATCTGGACTCATCTGCCTGAGTGATCCCCACCTCCCTGGAGATGACAAACCACTGAATCCGTTCTGACTCTAAGTGGCAACACTCACACTTGGAGGCCTCATGAAAAGACGGGAATGTGAGGGGCAGTAGGGGGTCTCCCTAACTGCATTTTTTCAGCCATACAAGCAGCACCTGGTGCTCATCAGCTCCCTGCTGGTCTTCTCAGACCCGTTAGATGAGGCCAGGGAGGCGGTGGGAGGAAGGCCTGGAATGCTGTCTAGACGGGGGTCAGAGCAGTGAGAGAGGAGGAGACCCTGCCCTGCCAGACATGCCAACTGACTGCTTTTATCCAAAGATGGGTGCCCATTATCAGGTGGCTTCTCAGGCTCAGCTGAGCCTTTTATGACCAAACTCACAGTGGTGGGTCCTGTGTTCTCTTTTACCCAAGATCGATAAATTGCATACTTCTTTCCTCCAGCTGACAAATATATATGGAATCCCTGCCATGTGATAAGTAGAGGTGGGACTGGGGATCATGCAACAGCGAGTAAAAGAAACATGTACACACTACTATATTTACAGTGGATAACCAACAAGGATCTACTGGATAGCACAAGGAACTCAGATTAGTGTTATGTGGCAGCTTGGATGGGAGGGGAGTTTGGGAGAGAATGGATACATGCATATGTATGGCTGAGTCCCTTTGCTGTCCACCTGAAACTATCACAACATTGTTAACCAGCTGTACTCCAATATAAAATAAAAATTTGCTTTAAAAAAAAAGAAAAGACAGGGTCCTTGCCCTTGCAGACCTTACTCCTGGGAAAGAGAGATCCTAAACAGCTGATCAAATAATCAAAATAATTTCATACTGAAAAATTCTGTGCAGGAAAACAATACAGTGCTGTGACAGAGTCTAGAAGAACAGGGATGTCTTCATGATGAGTAATCAAAAGGTCCTTTGAAGGAGGACCCTTTGATAGTTAGGCAGAGACTTGAAGGATAAGGAATAGGAGGAGGAGCAGGCAGAGGGACTGCAAGTGAAAAGGCCCTGACAGGAAGCTCTTGGCATGTCCTAGGGAGTGTCAGAAGGGCCATGTGACTAGAGCAGAGAGAAGGAAAAGGAAGGCAGCAAGAACAGAGGAGGCAGGCCAGGCTGGCTCACTCAAAATGGAAAGTCACGTACATGCTGGTTTTCTTTCAACTCATTGGAGGATTTTAAGCTGGGGGCTGACACAGAGTTTTGAAAAGACCTCTCCAGAGGTGTAAGGAAAATGCAAGTAAACTTTGAATCAGAAAAGAGAACGTTTAACATAGCCAGAAGGAAAGGTTCTCTGATAAACAGGAAAAACTGGATACAGGCTTGCTGGAAATGTCTACTTTTTGGCAAAAACTTAAAAAGAAGATGGAACTATCTATTTGAAATGGTTTAAGACTGTCTCACCTTGGAACAACATTCATACATGAGCTATATCTCAGCTGAATTTTTCGATTATATAAAGCAGAGAAAATATCTACCTGTTCTGCCTCTCTTCATTGAATGACAGTCAATCTTGAAAACACTGTAGGCATTATTACTTAAACTAACAAATATGCATTGAGACCTTTCCTCAGGGCCAAGCTCTGTGGAAAACACAGTTTTTTTTGTGAAGGTGGCCCTCTGTCTTTAAGGAGCTTGCACTCTCATTTGGGGAGATATGACAAAATAACACAAAAAGTTAAATAATAATCTGGTACTCAACTTTCAATTCAAGACAAACAACAAAAGAAATACCATAAAGTTGTACATGAGGACACACTAAATGGGCTCTTAAAGAAAATGTCCACATGGAAGCAACCTAGATGCCCATCAGCAGACGAATGGATAAGGAAGCTGTGGTACATATACACCATGGAATATTACTCAACTATTAAAAAAAATTCACTTGAATCAGTTCTAATGAGATGGATGAAACTGGAGCCCATTATACAGAGTGAAGTAAGCCAGAAAGATAAAGACCAATACAGTATACTAACGCATATATATGGAATTTAGAAAGATGGTAACGATAACCCTATATGCAAAACAGAAAAAGAGACACAGATGTACAGAACAGAATTTTGGACTCTGTGGGAGAAGGCGAGGGTGGGATGTTTCAAGAGAACAGCATCGAAACATGTATATTATCTAGGGTGAAACAGATCATCAGCCCAGGCTGGATGCATGAGACAAGTGCTCGGGCCTGGTGCACTGGGAAGACCCAGAGGAATCGGGTGGAGAGGGAGGTGGGAGAGGGGATCAGGATGGGGAATACACGTAAATCCATGACTGATTCATGTCAATGTATGACAAAAACCACTACAATATTGTAAAGTAATTAGCCTCCAACTAATAAAAATAAATGGGAAAAAAAAAAAGAAAGAAAATGTCCAGAACTGTTGCAGGAGGGGAGAAACCACACCTGACCACATCTGGAGTGGCTGACTCAGATGTGGGCTTTGGAGCCCCCATAAAGATGCAGAAGTCACTCCAGAGGGGGAACGGGCTGGAGCGAAGCACCCCCAGTGGGAAGTGCAGGCAATCTGTACACGCTCCTGTCTAGCCACTGATGGTCACGAATATATCCCAAACACGAGTGTTAGCATAAGCAGTACTAGATCTGGGTGGGTTGTATGACACCTGAAGCTTAAACAGATTTTTGTGCCCTCTGCAAGATAAAGGATGCAGAATGACTAATACAAAATTAGATATGAAAGAGTATACTTAATTTGAATAAGATAAGAAATACTGGCAAGTTATTATTGGAATCTTAGAGAATCATAACCTTTCCCCCAAAGTCTCTTCCACAGAAATTATCCTCTCCCCGTAGAACACTCTTCACCCCCCAGTACCCCCCAGGGCCTGGAGCCTCAGCCTTATAAATCCCGGGTAAATCTGCCCCAGAGCACAAGCAAACTACCTATGACTTGGATCCAAGCCCAGAAAAAGAGGAGGTGGCGGCCCATCTGTGGAGCAGGCCCTAGAGGAGAGCTTCGTGCGCCACTGGCCAGTGACGTGCAGAGAGGGACCACTGCCGTGACCAGGCACCTAAACACCTCCAAGTCACAGACGCATTTATGTCGTGAGTATGACTTTGCGTGAACCCCGCCTGAACCTGAGCCTGCCCGCCCCCACCGGTGGAGCCAGTGGCCCATTTCCTTTGTAGGAGCTGCACCTTCAAGTTGGAGAGCTCAGCTAGCCTGGCAAGTTGAACATATGAATTCACTGAGCACTTTCGGTTATCAGAGGATCAGCACTAGTCCAAGTCAGCTGGGATTCAGACTCTCCAACTACATATCTGGCTCTCCAACTACATATCAGACTCTCCAACTACATATCTGGCTCTGCTGAGACTTCCAAAATCTCATGTGCACTGGGTTCCAAATCTATAGGAGGACCCTATTAGACTCTCCAACCATGGCTGAAACTCTACAGTTGCCACGCAGTTTCCACATGCCACCTGGTAAAGAACAGAGCTGGGGAGGATGTAAGAGGATTTCCCCCAGTTTGAGACACTTACCACCTTTGTTGTTGTTCAGTCACTAAGTCGTGTCTGACTTTTTGCGACCCCATGAATTGCAGCAAGCCAGGTTTCCCTGTCCTTCAACATCTCCAGGAGTTTGCTCAAATTCATGTCCATTGAGTCAGTGATAAATCACCATTAAAACTCCAGTATCATAGACTGTCTGCTCCAGAAAGAACTTCAGAGGTCATTCAGTACAGTGGGTTGTAAATGTTTAGTCACCTTTTCTCTAAAAGAACTTTTATCCAGAAGGCTAAACAAGCAGGGCAGAGGATTCCCTCCACATCACTCATATTCCTTCTTCTTCTAAAGTGAAAGTGAAGTTGCTCAGTCGTGTCTGACTCCTTGTGACCCCATGGATTGTAGCCTACCAGGCTTCTCCGTCCATGGGGTTTTCCAGGCAAGAGTACTGGAGGGGGTTGCCATTTCCTTCTCCAGGGGATCTTCCTGACCCAGGGATTGAACCCAGATCTCCTGCATTGTAGGCAGATATTTTTACCGTCTGAGCCACCAGGGAAGATTCTTCTAAAGTACATTACATTTGGCCCCAAGTTTCTTCTCACCATGGTAGCCAAGGAGCCCAGGATCAGTAATAGTCAGGCACTGAAGTTCCTTCTCCCTCATCTCATCCCTTGGGTCCCTGAGGCCCGGGCTCTGCCCTGCATCTCCACATCCACCATTGCTCCTTGAACAGAGAAGACCACTCTCCACAACGCTCATCTAATTTCATTCATCAAGACACACTTGACCGCAGAGATCCACCCATGGTTTTTCTCAAGGCCAAAGCATTGGCCTCCAAAGCCTCACAGAAGCCAACCAGCCACCAGGACCATTACCTACAGGAGAGACAGTCTTCCACCCCTCACTGGCCCTGCCAGCACCGCTCTCCCGGGAAGGACCACCCCAAGTCCAGACTGACTCTCCCCTCCTCCCACACAACCCATCTCCACACAAAACTTAGGTTGGGGGAGAGTGATTCTCTCTGTGCGTGACTTTTTTGTCCTGTATCTCAAATGCTGTTAACAAACCCCTAGGGCCAGGAAGCCAGAATCTCAGGTGATGGGGGGAAAAAACCTCACTTCATTCTTTGGAATCTTCCATGGGAGACAGAACAAAGATAGAGTAGTTAATACATCAAAAGATTACCCCAACACAAATAAATGAAAGCAGGGCTTTTCTGGCAAAGAGAGTCAGGGTCCTATGCTTCCATTGCTCATCCCCGTGATTCCTTAGGGTCGGTGGTTTGAAAACTACTAAGTGCTACATAGCCCCAGCCCCACTCACACACTTACTTCACACATGAGGAAATGGGAGTGGTTTGCCCAAGGTCAGCCAGTTAGTCAGAGCCTGAGGAAAGTAAAAGGTCCCTTCAGCCCTAATAGGGTCTGTCGTTTGACAGCAGCAGCCCCCGTACCTCAGCTGAAGCCTCTTTCACCTCAGCAGCTACCACAGAGAAGAGCCTCCCCTGTGAAGGACTGTTCAGAGTATTTTTATTTTGTCTGCCTAAGGTCTGAGCCTTCCGAATAACTGGAGGTGATCAGGAGCTGAGTAGGACATGCTTTCTGCCCCAGCTCACCTGGAAGAGGTCAGTTTGAAGGGTGTGCGAGACACTCCAGGAGTCTGCCAAGCAGAACCTCTCTCCCATAAGCTGTCAGAAATGCCACCTAGGGCTGGAAGACATTTACTTAATATGAAACCTTGTTCCTGCAGGAAGGGAAAGAACCTGCATCAAGAGACCAAAATGACCAAATGTTGACAGGATCTGTGGTATCTGAAAATCACTGGTGGATGCCCAGAATTCTTAATACAAATTCCAGAAAGTCTGAAGGCAACTGGCTGATAGGTATGAATTTGAAAGGAAGTAAGTGTTTTGCTTTTGAGAAAACATAATCACAAGAATGGGACAACAAAGGATGAGATGGTTGGATGGCATCACTGACTCGATGGACATGAGTTTGAGCAAGCTCCAGGAGTTGGTGATGGACAGGGAAGCCTGGCATTCTGCAGTCCATGGGGTCGCAAAGAGTTGAACACGACTCAGCGACTAAACTGACTGAATCATGAGAAAGATTCAATGTGGTAAAAGGATATTAAGACAGTCTGTGCTATGCTGCAGTAACAAATAAATCCTGAAATCTTAATTAGACTAATTTCAATCCTAAAGGTTTGTTGTAACAAAAATTTATTTCTCTTTCACAAAAAGTTGGTTGCATGTTAGGAAGCCCTTCTCCATCTTGCAACTATGTCCTATGGAAACAGTTTCTTCAACAGAAGAGAAGAAAGAGATGAAAAAGTCACATGCATCTTAATTGCCGCCCCATGAAAATGCTTCCCATCACTTCCATGCAGTGCATTAGAAAGAAGCAGGTACACGGCCTCAAGGGAAGCCGTGTAGAGAGCACATGGATATTTGATGAGCACTAACTATTTCACCCACATCAAACTCCCAGCTTCTGCCCAAATATCCCATCTTTTGCCCAGGGCCTTGAGTCCTTTATCCCTAAATATCCCATTCATTTCTCTTTTGACCAGGGAAATGTCCTGAGACATGTCCTGACAAGCTTGTCTCAGCCCAGGTTTCACAAAAGCACCAGTCAGAGAGCCATCAAAGGAGAGTCTGCTGTCTCGAGATGCATATCCAAGAAGACTGGGAAATGGTGACTCAGGATAGTTTGCTCACCAAACAATGTTTTCACTATGCACCAGGTGTGGTGTTCGTCCTGTAGATGCGACAGTGACTCTACAGACATGATTCCTGCTCTCAGAGAACTTAGAGTCTATTGGGTGGCCAATGAAACCACCGCACAAATGTGACAATAAGCTGAAGTGTGTACTGTGGAGGACAAGAACAGGTGGCTATGGTAGCATATAATCTCAACTGGGAGGGTCAAGGAAGACTTCTCTGAAGAGGTGATGCTTAAACTGAGCTAAGAAGGATGAAGAAGGGGAACTGAGGCAAAAGGGTATAAAGTGAAGGAAAAGTTCTCCAAGGGGAAGGCCCAGCACATGCAGAGACCCCAAGGGAGGGAGGGAACACGGAGTGTCTGAGGAGCTTCAAGGTGACCAGGGTGGCCGAAGCTTACGAGGCAGGAATGTCACTCACTGGGTGTCACAACCCCAGGGGAAATAATTCATGTGGAAAAGCACATGTTTTATTTTTAAATGAGATTTTTGTTTCAAGATTGCTTCAGTGCAGAGTGGCTAGAGTTTGGTGTTGGTTTTTAGGTGTGTGGGTCCTTCTCAGCATTGACTCTACATGGTTCATGATCAGTGCTCCCAGCTCCCACACAACCTTCTCATGAAGGTTCAGGGCCCAGCCAAACCCTCAGCATGGCTTCCAGAGAAAGCATGCAGAGCGAGACACAAACTTACTGGGAAAAGAAAACTGTGCAATTAGAAAAGGCTCCCTTCCTACCATCAAATGCCTTGGATGCCTCAAATCTCATAAACATCTCTTCAGGAAAAGAAGTGGTTAAAAGAAAGAAATTAGGGGTGAGTAGTTTCTCTGTAGAGGCCAAAATGAAAGGGTGTTCCAATAGTCCAGAGGCAAGAGGGCCTGAGTGAAAAGCAGAGGGGAATTGGGCTACCTGAAGAAGACCCTGAACTTGGGAGTGCCACCCCAGACTAGGGTCTGGCCCTGGGAGCGCCTCACTCTCTAAGGGGTTCAGAGGCCCTGGGTCTCCCTGTTGCCATCCAGACTTCAAGACTGATGGCTCTGGTGAGCCGTCCCCCACCTAGATCTCTGCTTTCTCCCCTCTCTTCCACCCCCACCCTGCCCTGCTGCCCCTCTGTTTCCCAGCTCCAGCTACTTTAGACCTTTCCCAGTTCCTCACAGCTTCTCAGAAGCTCTTCCCTGGCCCAGAACCTCCCTCCCCTTCCCTCCTCCTTCTCTTTCCTCTCAACCCAGCTTTCTCCTCTTAGGAGACTTTCCCTGATGCTCAGACAGAGACGAGTCTGCATGCTGTGCCTCCCAGCATCCTAGCCTCCTGCTCTTCACCCCATCACAATGTAGTCAGGACCCTTTGTTATGATCCCTTCTTCTCTCTTGGACTGCAAGCTCCCCCAAAGCAGCACCCACTTCCACGTGGGTCCCCACTGCCTCCATAGTGCCCACATGCTGCCAAGCACAGAGTAGGGCCTCAACCACTATTTCCTGAATGAATGAACAATCCAACTGCAGAGTGAGGATGTAAGTTTCTCAAAACCAGGAGTTTGACTGATTCAAGGCTACATTCCCAGCACCTAGAATAGATACTGGTGGGATGAATGAATGAATGACCTTCTGAGCTGGAAAGGATAACTTAAATGCCTTCATTTTTTAAGTGAAGACGCGGAGGCCCAGAAAAACCAAAGACCTGCCCACGGTTCCCCAGCTCAAACAGCCGGGCTGGGCTCCCAGTGCCAAGAACTGAAATCATCTGCAACACTCTGACCATCCTTTTTTTTTTTTTGAGGAAAACACACAGAGGTATTGATCCTTTCCAGAAGCAGCTGCTTAAGAGTGTGTGTGTGTGTGTGTGTGTGTGTGTGTGTGTGTGTGTGTGTGTGTGTGTGTGTGTGTGTGTGTATGAATGCATTTATTTGTGTATTCCCTGCCCTGCTCCAAGAACTGGAGGCAATTTGCCCACTATAGCTCATGGCAAGGCTGTATTTTCCAAACTCAAGAACAAAACATGAGTGAAAACAACCTGTTTGAGAAGGAGGGGCTGTAACACCTTTAGCAGAACCAGCTTCCTTGGCCAGAGCAGGAGAGCTCCAACAGAGAGGGTTTTCTCTGTAATCAAATTACCAAAATTGGTGATGAAGAGGAACAGAGCAGACATGGAAGATTTCAATTCCGCTGAAGGATTTGGCACACTGTCTCAAGGAACTGAATTTGCAAAATTCTTGCGTAAGGACAGCGTCACGTGGAGGAAAACTCTAGCTACGGGACCACAGATGGGGGTGGGCGATGCTGACCACCAAACCCTCCAAGTGATGTCTGGGTCATTGACACAAATCTTATCCGCCTCCTAGTCTATGAGGGGCAGGAGACAGTGCCTTGAGGAAGCTGCAGCCACAGTAACAATTAAGCACCAACTATCTGTACATAGCAGTTAACTTTCTAAAGCCCTTTCAGTCACACCACCTTATCTGATCCTCACCATGCAAAATAGAGGCTCAAAAGAGTCACGCGATCTCCCAAGGTCACGGAGAGAACGAGTGGCCGAAGCCCAGCTCTGCGGCCTACTGCTGCCCGCCCACTCATGGTTGTCTTGAGGATCAAGAGAGTGGCTCATTGAGGGAAGGACATTTACTTCTTTCAGGACAAAAGGGCATCATATTTTTTAATGTCCACATGGCACTGCTACCCTGCCAGATCAACTAGTCCCCCTAATGAGCATGTTTTCACTGATCATTTCTTACAAGGGTTCAAGTGAACACAGGTAAGGAGGAGAGAGAGCACAGTGGCTCATCTCCGAATCCAACCACAGATGCTTCTAAAGGGGGAATGGGGGTGGGATGAATTGGGAGATTGGGATTAACATATACACACTACTCTGTATAAAATAGATAACTAGAGAGAACTGGCTGTATAGCACAGGGAACTCTACTTAATGCTCTGTGGTTACTTAAAGGAGAAGGAAATCCAAAACAGAGGGGATCTATGTATACAAACAGCTGATTCACTTTGCTGCAGGGCAGAAATGAAAACAACATTGTAAAGCAACACTACTCCAATTAAAAAAAAAAGAGCCCGAGGTTTCTTCTGAGCAATGTCCTTCCCACTAGTTCCAGGAAATAGGTGCAGTCATATACCAAATTGAACTCTTGATGTTCTCCCTGCAAAACTGGCTCCCATCCATTGTTCTTCACCATAACAGATGCCACCAACCAGTTCTATAAACCAGAAACCTCAAGTTATCCTTGACACCTCCCTTTTCCTCACCCACCAAATCCGATCCACTGCCAAGTCCGTCTAACCTCCCAGCAACTTCCCATATCTGCCTTCTTTGTGCATTACACTCCCGCCCCCTCTGTCCAAGTGATCACCAAGTTTTGCTCGAGATGATTCCAGTCGTTTCCCCCTGCTCTCCTCATTTTCTGCCTCGGTTCCTCCAGTCTATCCTCCACACTGCAGCCAGAATGAGCATTTGAAAATGCACATTTGGACACACCACTCCCCTACTTAAAATGCTTCCATAAAACCTACTGCACCAATGTGGGCCATGAGGCCCGATGTGGCCCCACCTGCCTTTCTGGCCTCTCCATTGTCAGCTCCTCATTCACTCTCTAACCTCCAGATACACAGACCTTCTCTCTACCCTTGTTGAGGCTGTCCTCTCCCCCACCACAGGATCTCCATGTGTCCCATTTCTGGCATTCTCTGTCCCCATCTGCCTCTACCAACCAGATTCCTAGCTCTCCTTTAGAGTGCAGCTCACGTGCCATGTTCCAAGGAAGTCCGCATTCCCCAGAACTCGAGGCTGATTTCAGATCCTCCTCTGACAGACACAGTCGTAGGACAATGTGTTTAACTTTTCCAGCTTAAATTACAGAGATCCTAGACGTGGAGCTCTGTAAGGTCATAGATTGTGCTTTTGATGCAGACATTCGGGTAGGAACATGGTTGGCCCTTAGAAAATGTTTAATGAACTAATGATGCTTAAGGGAGTCCTACCAACTCTTTAATCAGAGCTATCACAATTTAAATCAAATCATACTCCATGACAACGGCCCATATTCATTCAGTCACAACCTTCTTCCTAGAAACCAGAACCTCACCTGGTACTTGATCAGAACTCAGTAGCTATTTATCGGGAAAAAGTTTAATTAATGAAGCGGCAGCACAGACACAACAGATGGAGAAAATGAGTTTCCTTGGAATGAAGGACCTTGACCAAGGATATGACCTTGCCTGCCATGATTAGGCAGACCATGGGCATTACCCAACCCCTGGAGATGGATCTGGGGATTATCACTGAAATGAAGTGAAACGTTTCTACTGAACAAGACTGAAAGCTGGGGGAAGGAAACTTCAACCCACACAATATCAGGCCTAGTGGTGAGAATGGCTGGCAAGGAAAGACTCAGCCCCCCATCTCTTCTCAATTATCCACCAAATTAAGTCTGGGTAGACCATGGAATGGTCAGAAGTTGGAGCATTCAAGAAAGTAAAACTGCAGCTTTGGGCCTCCAGCAGCATGGAGTGGGCAGGCAGGAGGGCAACCCCATCCTGGTTATAGAGTTGATAGGGCTCCCTACAACATCATCAGTTCTTTAAACATATACTAACAGCCAACCATGTTCCTACCTGAATGTCTACATGAAAAGCACAGTCTTTGACCTTACAGAGCTCCAAGTCTAGAGAAGAAACAGATTTATAAACACTTTATTGCAATTTGGAGAAGGAAATCTCAACCCACGCCAGTATTCTTGCCTGGAGAATTCCATGGATAGAGAAGCCTTGTGGGCTACAGTTCAGGGGGTCCCAAAGAGTCAGACAAGACTGAGCAACTAACACACATTGCAATTTAGTAATTAAGTGCCAGAACTGTTACCTAGCCCAAGCTCATACTGTTAATCACACAATTTATGGTAATGTGTAATGTTAGCTCTAGGAAGTTAAACTTGTAAAGAGACCAAACATGTAAAGCTATGGAGTGAGCCAGCCTGGCATCAGACGTGGGCCCCAAAGTGGACCCCACTGCAGAGCACATACAACAAGGGGCAAATGATAACCCTATATGCAAAACAGAAAAGGAGACACAGATGTACAGAACAGAATTTTGGACTCTGTGGGAGAAGGCAAGGGTGGGATGTTTTGAGAGAATAGCATCGAAGCATGTATATTATCTATAGTAAAACAGATCACCAGCCCAGGCTGGATGCATGAAACAAGTGCTCGGGCCTGGTGCGCTGGGAAGACCCAGAGGAATTGGGTGGAGAGGGAGGGGGGATCGGGATGGGGAATACATGTAAACCCATGGCTGATTCATGTCAATGTATGACAAAAACCACTACAATATTGTAAAGTAATTGGCCTCCAACTAATAAAACTAAATGAAAAAAAAAAAACAAGGGGCAGCCATTACTCAGGTTTAGACGACTGCTGCCAAGAGGTAGTGGTGTTGTCAAATAGGTCCATTTTTTTTAGGGAAGGGGAAAAAATCATACTTTTATGTGAAAAAATCTAAGTTTTATCTATTTATTTCTTTTCTGCAGTGGAAGCTCGGAGTCTTAATCCCTGGACCACCAGGGAAGTCCTGATAATGGCTCTTTTATCAGTCTTCTAATTTGAATTCCCCTTTTTTGTTAGAGTCCTTGAGCAATCCTTAGAGCTGGCTTCAGTGAAAACTCTTAAGTTTTAAATATGAGCTCAAACAGTTTGATTGTTTATTTCATTCTTAGTTTTTGTTTTTTTTAATTAGTGTAGGCCAGAGAAGTTCAAACCAATCTTCCCCATTTCGCAGATAAAGAAACTGTGACCCATGAGACAAGGTGATTTATGCCTTAAGCGAGATTCAGGGGCAAAACCTACCCTTCATCTACTGCGCTACAACCCCGCCGTCTGTCCCACCACTCCCTTTTCTCCCACGGAGAAGTGGGCATCAGCTCAAGATACACAATCCTCATGAAAAGGGTCGACTCTGGGCTGGAGGGAATGGGTACAAAAAAAAAAAAATGCCCTCATTTTCCCAGCTGCCATGGTATCCAGCAGTTCCTCCCGGGATGAGTTGCCAGAAAGAAGTTACATGTGTTCACGGCCAAGTCCTCAGCCACAGAGACAGAAGGGGATGGATGGGCCCTGGAGGGCAAGAGATGGTAAGGGCAACAAGAAGGGCATTTTATAAGGGTGACATCTGTGGGAAGTGATTCAGAGAGCCTCACCTGGCAGCATCTGTGATGCTCCAGCAGGAGGAGTTTACCACTAGGCTCTGGGGCAGGCCAGCTAGACAGGGGGAGCTGTTCTCAGCAGTGAGCATGAAGACATCCAGGCAGCCACAGCCAGTTATTGCGGGAGGAGGAGGGTGTCAGCCAAACAGTGCTAATGAGATGCCAAGGCAGACAAGCCTGGGAGCACATCACCAGTGTGTCGCTGACGCTCAAGAATGCCATTCCTATTTGGACTGATTCTTGCTCTCCTATTCATGTTCCGAAAGTTGGGAAATGAAGTGAGGCCTGAAAAGTTCAGTTTGGACAGTGCCTGGAATAGCACAGAATGTCACCAGCCACAGCAAGGCGCTCCTCTGTGCCAGTGGAGAGGACGTGCCAGCACCAGCACCGAGCAGAGACCTCACACCCTCACAGCCCAAGCAGCATCTTCCCTTGTGCGGTGGGGAAGCTTCTTGGGAGAACGGCAGAGAAACCAAGACCCTGCTTTTGTGTTTTGTTGCCCTTTGACAAGATGCAAGGGAACTTTTGTGAAATTTTCTCATGAAGACCAGAAATGAAGTTCACAGCACCTCTTGGCTCTAGCAAGTCCTTATACCAGGGAGTTCAACAGCCCTAGCCTCCCACCCTGGCTGATCTTCACAGAGCTCCGTGAGGCCAGGCCTAAAGCAGACATGGGCAAGGAGAGGTCTGTGACGATGACCCCCAGGACCTCTGGCTGGTGTGAGACCCCCCCAAAGACACACACACATCCACACGCACGAACACAGTGGCCACACAGTGACTGTTAAAGACAAAAAATAGGGTTGGGTCTGAAAGGACAGCAGTTGCTGTGCTAAAACCTGAGTGGTATGCAGAGGCACGCCTCTCTGCTAAGCCCTAATCCCCCTGGCATCTGGGGCCTGCTATTTGCATAAGTAAATGGCAGCTCATTAAGAACACATTACTTGCTCTGTAACCATGTAAGGAAACCAACCCACTGAACCCTAAACCCCTGGAGATTTCTTTAATTCAGTTTCGCAGCCTTGGAGGCATGAGGCAGAGTCTGTCATCTGCCATCTGTCTGTCCAGCCAGAAGAGGAAGAATAGACCCTTATGGAAACACAGAAGAGACTTCATAAATATTTGTTGAAGAATGAAAGATGGTAGGCCAGCTTTGCAAAGGGCAGATCTTACTAAAAATAGAATAATGTTTGAACCACACTGGTTAGGCTGGAGGACGGTGACTGCAAATTGCCCGTTAGCTTTTCTGACATTTGTCCATGTGATGGCTCTGATTGAGGGGGTCACAAGTGGAATGGAGAAATCTGGAGTTTTAAAATGCCTCCCAGGGATTCTTAGTTACTCCACTGCTTGAGAACCACTGCCTTTGAGGCTTCTAGGAGCTTGTCAGAAATGCAGCGTCTCAGGCCCTGTGAAGCCCCGCTGGGTCAGAACCTGCATTTAACAAGCATGGCTTCGCTGGTGGCTCAGCAGTAAAGAATTCAACTGCAATACAGGAGCTGCAGGAAACGTGGGTTCAAACCCTGGGTTGGGAAGATCCCTGGAGGAGAACACGGCAACCCACTCCACTATTCTTGCCAGGAGAATCCCATGGACTGAGGAGCCTGATGGGCTATAGTCCATGAGGTCAGAAAGAGTCAGAGCATGACTGAAGTGACTTAGCACACAGTTAAGCGTTCTATGCAGAGTGGCTGGAAGAAGCACAAGCTGGAATCAAGATTGCCGGGAGAAATATCAATAACCTCAGATATGCAGAAAGTGAAGAGGAACTAAAAAGCCTCTTGACGAAAGTGAAGGAGGAGAGTGAAAATGTTGGCTTAAAGCTCAACATTCAGAAAACCAAGATCATAGCATCTAGCCCCATCACTTCATGGGGAATAGATGGAGAAACAGTGGAAACAGTGGCAGACTTTATTTTGGGGGACTCCAAAATCACTGCAGATGGTGATTGCAGCCATGAAATTAAAAGACGGTTACTCTCTGGAAGGAAAATTATGACCAACCTAGACAGCATATTAAAAAGCAGAGACATTACTTTGCCAACAAAGGTCCATCTAGTCAAGGCTATGGTTTTTCCAGTGGTCATGTATGGATGTGAGAGTTGGACTGTGAAGAAAGCTGAGCACTGAAGAAATGATGCTTTTGAAGTGTGGTGTTGGAGAAGACTCTTGAGAGTCCCTTGGACTGCAAGAAGACCCAACCAGTCCATCCTAAAGAAGATCAGTCCTGGGTGTTCATTGGAAGGACTAATGCTGAAGTTGAAACTCCAATACTTTGGCCACCTCATGTGAAGAGCTGACTTATTGGAAAAGACCCTGATGCTGGGAGGGACTGGGGGCAGGAGGAGAAGGGGACGACAGAGCATGAGATGGCTGGATGGCGTCACCGACTCGATGGACAAGAGTTTGAGTAAACTCCGGGAGTTGGTGATGGACAGGGAGGCCTGGTGTGCTGTGATTCATGGGGTCGCAAAGAGTTGGACATGACTGAGTGACTGAACTGAACTGAGGCATTCTGTGGCCTAGTTTTGGAGGTTTGAGGAGCAGCAATCCAGAGGCGGTCCAGTGGCCTCTGTATGAGTTGGTGGGGCTCAGACAGCCAAGCAGACCCCTGTCTGAGCACTACCCAAGGCAGCCCGTTACCAATATGTGGCCACTTGGTCACAGCTTCACCCACCTCTTATGGGGCACAGAGGTTGTATCAGTGGCCCACCCCAGAGGCTCTTGTTCATGGTGCAGACATAAGTAATCCTCCTCTCTCACCACATGAAGACCCAGAAGCAGGGCTGCCCTCAGAAGCACAGGCTGGAAGCCCAGGAATAGCAGGGCCTTGAGCTCGGGTCTCTGCTTCAGTGTGCATCCCTGACATGTGGAACAAACAGCAGCAACCCCCACGGCTAGCAAATTCCAGGCTGGCCTGATCCCAGGCCCAGCAGTGACCTGGGAGGGCCTCTTGTGCCCTCAGCAGCCACTCAGGGAGGGAGCGCAGGCAGGCTCAGAGCACTTGGGTCTATTTCTAGTGCCCTCTGGAGTCACTGATGGTTTGATGATTGCCGGTCAGCTGCCCAAGGGTGCCCAAGCCAATGACTTCCTTGGGACACAAGGCAGGCCCAGTGTCTGCCAGGACAACAGCAGCCCTCTGCTTCACACCAGTCCTAACTCACGCCTGCCTCCACACCAGAGCCATCAGGGTCATCATGGGTTTTCTCAAATGCCTGTCTTTCTCATCCCAGGCAGGGCCGCGCCCCACCTGGCGGATCAGAACACAGTAGGGGAGCAAGACACACAAGACAGAGACTCCCGAAGCCATGCAAGTGCCAATTGTGGGGGTATTTTTAGCCCCGATCTCTCTGGATATGCAGCTCATGAAACCCTCCTCTGTCAGCGGGCCCTCTCTCCCCTGGCTCTGGAGGGGTGGGTGTTGCCTTAGTAACCATGGTGTGGCTCTGCTGCTTTGGGGACAGCTGTAACAGCCCACAGGTATCCGAAAGAGGGACCTAGGGCGGTCTCCGCTTCAGGCTCTGGCCTTCTCGCCCTGTGCAGCGTCCCCAGGGAATGGGGCCGCAACGACTCCGGGGCCCAGGAAGCCCCATGCAGACATCACAGGGGCCTCCGTGGGAGACTCTGAGACTTCAGGCTTTCAAAGATGTCCAAGCCACCATGAAGACAACACGCAGTGCCCACCTCAGCTCCTGTCTTTAAATTTTCATGAAATGTCCTTAGCTCACTGGGAGGTTAATTATCCCTGGGAGGTGAGGGTGCAGGGGGCAGGGGGCAGACAGGAGTAACCCTTGTCTGTTTTTCTACTCCTCACTCTGCTTTTTGAAGACCTTCATACTGTTTCCTTGAAAGGGGCCAGGGGTGAGGGGCCGTGTTGCTCCGAGGTCTAGAATTTTTCTCAGTATTTATTCCTTCCTGATTCCATCTTTGCTTTCCAGCAGATGCCTAGGAAAGTCTGGCCCCAAATCTCCAGCCCATTCCCCTTAGGTAATGTCCCATCTCTCCACGGTAATGAACTTGGGATAATCAGATGGACTGTTAGTTACCTTGTAGCACAGGAAGGCAATGCCTGAACCCAGAACAGACAGGCATGAATGCCACTGGGGCAAAGCAAGCGGGGGTTCCAATGTGGGTTTAGCCATGTGACCAGTGGAAGAAGAAATCGTCACCATCCCCATTCAATTAGTTATAGCATGTTTTTGAGAGCCTGAGTCATAAAATGTACTAACAGAACAAACCACAGAATCTCTAATAACCACATTCTTTTTTTTTTCCATGATGAAAATAGCTCTACTGGATTTTTTTTATGGTTATATAAACAATACCTGCTTTATTGTTAAAAAAAAAAAATTAAACAATACAGAAATGTGTTGGGGGAAAAAGTCAGGATGGCTGCCACCCAGACATTACCACTGCCTGCTTTTTTCCTGGTTCTTTTTTTCTTTGTTGTTGCTGGTTGTTTTGCTGTGGGGTTGGGTTTTTTTTTTTTTTTTTTTTTTGGCCCCATCACAGCACCAGTTGTCAGGGATCAAACCCATGTCCCCTGCAGTGGAAGTTCAGAGTCCTGACCCCTGGACCCCATGGATTTCTCACACTGTCTGCTTTTCATGAGCAGTTTTCACACTTCTTGCATACATACATGTGCAATTTTCCATAGATGGAATTGTGTCATGCACACTGCAGTTTTCTTTCTTTCTCTTTGCCACAGGGTTTTTGTGAGTTATCTTGCCATCTCCTCATCCAATCTCCCTGCTTGGGTACCTGATGTTAGTAGCCTATCTTATCAGCCAGAATCATATGTAAGCAAATTTCCATGTCCATGTCTGACTCAAAGACATCCTCTCCTACTCCCAGGAACCATCTCACCACACTCTCTGGGCCAAACATTATTTCAGTCTTTCTTCAACATCTCAGGACTTCCCTGGTGGTTCAGATGGTAAAGAATCTGCCTTCAATTCAGGAAACCCAGGTCCAATCCCTGAGTTGGGAAGATTCCCTGGAGAAGGGAATGGCACACTCCAGTATTCTTCCCTGGAGGAGCCCATGGACAGAGGAGCCTGGCGGGCTACAAATCCATGGGGTCACAAAGAGTTGGACACCCCTGAGCGACTAACACTTTCACTCTTCAACATCTCAGGGAAAGCAATCTTGTAAATCCCTAGGTTACTTCTGTGCTAGAAATGGTGCACCAGTTTCCCACCTCTCATTAAGATATAAACAAAGGCTTTGAAGTGACCCTCAAAGTCCTGCATCATCTGCCCCCTCTCTGAATCCTTTCCAACCAATCTCCCTTTTGGAGCCTCTAGACTGGCCCTACTGCCTCCCCGACACAGGGTCATGGCACCTGCCATTCCCTCTGCCTGATTCACTCATTTTCTACACCATCCACAAGGCTCATTCCCTCCCCTCCTCCAATCTTCAGTTTAATATCACCTTCTGAGTGAGGCCCTTATTGGCCACTCCACTTAAAATTGTATATTTCTCCCCAATGTTCCTTTCCTGTCCCTTATTTTCCTCTGACACCTATCTCCAGCCAACATGCCATGTATTTTACTTACTTATGAGCTGGGTCACCCACCAGGAGGCAGACTCAGGGAAGACAAGGTTATTGATTCTTCCTGTGCACTGCTATATCTCCAGCACCCTAATAACCCCTGCCACGGGTAATTGCTCAATGAGTATCGTCGAATGCATGAACTGTGGGATCTTCAGGAGACCGAGATAATCAGCAAGTGCTTGCTTAGTAGTTGCAAGTTCCTCCTACAGCTGCACTTTCAAGGTCAAATGGTTTCACAAGCTTTGCCACTTAGAAGATATATGCCTTTTGATTGCTGTAGTGTGCTCTCTGCTCCTCACACTCCAGAAACAACAGATTGCTCCCCTCATCCAGATGTTCCAACATGGGCTCCACCCAGAATCTGGAGAGACCCCTGCCTCTGAGTCCTTGGAAGGGTCTTGCACTTCCCCAGCAGTGTTCCCTTGTTGACCCCTCCCTTCCTCCCTCCCCTCCCATGGGTGTGGCTTCTGTGGGAGGCCACACCCACAGAAACCAATCTTTCTGTTCAGTCCTGGCTGTGAGCTGCATGCTGATGGTCCCAAACGCAGGCATCCTGGACTCTTGACCAGCACGGCAGCTCACTGATCCCCTCCTGTTCCCTGATTGCAGAGGCTTATCCAGAAATACCAGCCTTCTGCCCAGGGCACTAGGGAGGTGACTGCAGCAGACAGCTTGAGCCTGTGGTTGGTTGGCTTGTCTTATGTTTGAGTTTGTGTCTTTGTTTTACTATTGATGATTATTATGTCCAATGGGCTGTCTTTTATTTTTTTTTTTTCTATGTATATTTTTTGTTAAATGGGCTGTCTTTTAAAAGCTTATTACTTGGATGATGCGAGACAATAAATGTATAAAAAATTCAACTTCTTTTGAATTGTAATGTGTTCCACATTTAACTTGTGGAAAGTGGCAGAAATGGGATACGGCTAAGGAGACAATTAATCAAGGACTCCCCAGTCCTTGGTTTGAGACCTTTTGACATCTGGCCAGAGAGTCTGCCTATGGAACACACATACACACACAAACACACACACACACACACAGCATTCACAACCCAGATGGCAGAAACCTGAGTGCCAAGCTCTCTCTGGCAAAAGGTTGTATACCTTCACTCTCCAGCCATCTCCAAGATCAGAATCACAGGTGATTAGAAATTTCTAAATGCTGGCCTTGCTATGGAAACCCTCTCTGGAAGGTAATACATATCCCAGCTACCGCCAAGGCCAGCCCACCCCAGCCCTTGGTGCTCATCCTCCCTTGATACACACCCCCTCCATCCCCTCCCTGGAAAAGCCCTTCTACCCTATTTTTCCAGGGAGAAGCAGCCCAGACTTGCCAACAGCAAGTTCAAAAAGGAAAGGAGGCTGGGCCATCTCACTCGGCTCAAATCCTCTCTGCCAGTCAAGAGGCAGATGGCTCCCACCGTCAAAAAGAGGGAGAGAGTGACTAAGGTCGACACTGATTCCTTCATCAGTTCAACACTGGAAGGGTTATTTTTCCCTAGGGTGCAACATGATTAGATTTTTATAAACTATTAGTGATATTAGTGAATCTTTAATTTTACCAGTTGTAGAATTTTTTTTTCAGTGTAATCATGTCTCTTTCAAGTACATAGAGTAATATGAATTCTAGGCTAGACATTGGACATAAAACAGCTCATGTAATACTCATGAGCAGTCTGAAAATATTATAATGCCATTTTATTCTGGTGAATGAATCAAAGAGGTTAAGAGCTAACAGCTGGTAAATAGTATCTCTGTAATTATTTACATTGCATAGATCTTGGATGGATGGGATGGACGGATGAACAGATGGATGGATGGACAGATGGCTGAGTGCACAGATGAAGAACAAAAACAAAGGCAACTAAACCACATAACTTCTCAGTTAGTTAAACTAATGAAATAGTGGGACTATTTAAAGGAATGAATTAGACTGATCAGTAGTTAGCATCTCAGCAGTCATAAAAAGAAAGGACAGGAGAAGAAGGAGCTACTATTGTAAGAATCTATGCTCTAGAGCCAGACTGCCGAGGCTCAAATCTCAGTCCCACCACTTACTAGCTGGATAACCTTGGGCTAGGTATTTAACCTCTCTCTGCCTCTGTTTCCTCATCTGTAAAATGGAGATATTATAACATAAAGTTGTTGTGAGAATTAAATGTATTACATAAAATAATGTGCAAAGCATTTGGAACTTTGCCCAGCATATAGCTGGGCAATAAATGTTGCTGTTGTTATCCCCATTTTGTAGAGGAAACAGAAGTCTAGGGAAAGAGATGGTGATTATTCTGTAATTTCTCCAACAATGTCACTTTTAATATTGATGGTCGGTGACACTTTTATTCAGGGACTTCAAGAACATTTGAACCAATTCAAACCAAATGATCTTCAGTTGTGATGAGAATTTAGATTTTAAGGAAGATCTGGAAATAGAACTGCCATATGACCCAGCAATCCCACTACTGGGCATATACATTGAGGAAACCAGAATTGAAAGAGACACGTGTACCCCAGTGTTCATCACAGCACTGTTTATTATAGCCAGGACATGGAAGCAACCTAGATGTCCATCAGCAGACAAATGGATAAAAAAGCTGTGGTACATATACACAATGGAATATTACTCAGCCATTAAAAAGAATACATTTGAATCAGTTCTAACGAGGTGGATGAAACTGGAGCCCATTATACAGAGTGAAGTAAGCCAGACAGAGAAACACCAATACAGTATACTAACGCATATATATGGAATTTAGAAAGATGGTAACGATAACCCTGTATGCAAGACAGCAAAAGAGACACAGATGTATAGAACAGTCTTTTGGACTCTGTGGGAGAGGGTGAGGGTGGAATGGTTTGGGAGAAAGTCATTGAAATATGTATATTATCGTATGTGAAACGGATCGCCAATCCAGGTTCGATGCATGAGACAGGGTGCTCGGGGCTGGTGCACTGGGATGACCCAGAGGGATGGGATGGGGAGGGAGGTGGGAGTGGGGTTCAGGATGGGGAACACATGTACACTTTTGGCGGATCCATGTCAATGTATGACAAAACCACTACAATATTGTAAAGTAATTAGCCTCAAAAAAAATAAATAAATAAATAAAAGAAAGATCTAGATTTTTAAACTTTTTAGATAACTTTTATAAGGTGAGGAAACAAGGCAGAGATTTCACTTCTTCAGAGATCAATACACACATGCTGTCACAAGAATTTAAAGAAACTCCACAGTGATGAAAACAGATGGATGCTGTCTAGTGTCTCACCTCTAGGAGAACATACCCCTAGAGACAGTGGGCCAGCTACAAGGCAGGAAAGGAAGCGGGGATGAAAGGGGGCTTCAGGCCTGTGGGCAGCAGCAGGTGGTGCCAAGCTGGGCATGCTGGCAGCAGTGAGCATCAGGGAGCACAGGAGACTCAGGGAGGGCCCAGCTCATACCAGTGGAAGTTCACAGCGAGGCTTTCCAGCGGCAGCAGGGCTAGAGTGGGCAAGACTGATGATAGATTTGATGCTTCCTGGGGAGAAGGCCAGCGTGGCTCCTTTTCCCATGTATAGACATGGTTCTGAGGTTTGGTGTAGCATTGTTGTTACCTTGGTGTTCCCTCCACCCTGTTCCATAAACTTGGAGAGAACTGGGGAGGAGCCAGGGGAGCCTCATGGAAAGAGCTCCTGACAGCTGTGATCCAGCCCCCACCAGCCTCCAAGGCTATATTCCCTACAAGTGGCCCCCGGTAGCCCAAGAGAGACATACAAGAGTGATCCTTCTGACAACCATCTTTCAGACTTGGTCCACAGACCTTGGAAAGCTAAAATCTGGTCAAGCAATGCTGGCTCCTTCAGAAAGATCCACACAGGAGTCAGCAGGTCAGCCCTCCCCAAACTTACAGAGGAAGCTCAGGCTGAGTGAGTGAGTGGCTCACCCAGAATCACAGAAAGAGCCAAAGAGCCCAGAGATGAACCCCAGGGAAGGGTGCTCTCTAGGAGTGGCTGTTATCCACAAAACACCCCCACCATACGATCTGCTCTCTCAGGGCCATACCTTTGGGTTTTAAAGGGACACTTTTACTGAGCTTACTATGCGCTAGGCCCTATGCTTAACACTGTGGATACAAAGATGAATGTGATTACTTGGGGTCCAAAATGGTGGTGTAGGAAGACTGTGAATTCACTTGCTCCTATAGACACACAAAATCTACACCAATATACAGAGTAATTCTTCCTGAAAACATGAGGACTGATGAAACAGCTTCTACACACACACACACACACACACACAAAGCAATAGAAGAACCTATAGATGTGAATAGTAGAGAGACACACAGGATTGATGGAAACCTCACCCCCCACACGGCAACGTGCAGTGTGGAGCGATATCTCCGAGGGGCCTGTGTGCTCAACCTGTTGTGAAGGAAGAAACAAACAAAACAAACCCCCCCCCAAAAAAAAACCTCAGCAGTTTAAAGAACATCTAGATTATATGAGAAAGTCTATTTATTAATCTTAGCACTTATGCCAAATGTGTAGGGAATTGCTAGAACTCTCTCCAAGTGACGGACCCTGCACACCCCATCTTTTCGCATTCCCCGTCTACCTCGACAGCATGGGTGGGAATACGGTCCAGGTGCTCTAGCCGGCCAGCCAGGGCTAACCCACTGAACTCAAGGCCCCTGGCTCCACCAGCTACAGCTGTCCTCTCAAGGCGGCTCTGGCATGGTGTGCTCTGCGTCCACCTCTGCTGGTGCTCAGCCCAACTTCAGACATCCCACGAAGGCAGCCCCGGCACAGCCTACCTCAGGACCTGCCCGGCCCACACTCACTCTAGCTCCAGCCAGCCTGCCAAAGCCAGCTGGTACATGCTATCCACACAGGGGACGTGCCTTCAAGACCAAGAGAGGTAGCTGTTCCATCTAATCCACAGAAACAAAGACAGAAAGTCAAACGAAATGAGGAGTCAGAGGAAACATGCTTCAAATTATAGAACAAGATAAAACCCCAGAAAAGCTTAATTAAATGGAGATAAATAATCTACCCAATAAAGAGTTCAAAGTTACGGCCGTAAATAGGCTCACTGCACTCAGGAGAAGAATGGAGGAAGACAGAACTATAACAAAGGGAAAATATAAGAAAGAACCAATCGGTGCCGAAGAACACAGTAATCAAGGCAGAAGACAGAAGAAATCAACAGGGGATGACGTGAAACAGAAGAACAAATAAGCAATCTGAAAGAATAGTGGAAATCATCCAAACAGGACAGAAAAAAGAAAAAAATCCTTTTTAAAATGAGGACAGTTTAAGAGACGTCTTGATAAACATCAAGCATACTTGATACTAGCATACTAGCACTCACATTGTAGGGCTACCAAAAAGAGAAGAGAAAGAGAAAGGGATAGAAAAACTTATTTGAAGAAATAATGACTGAAAACTTCCATAACCTGGAGAAGGAACAAAAAATATCCAGGTCCAAGAAACACAGAATCCCAAACAAGATGAACCCAAAGGGATTTATACTAATATATGCCCTAATTAAAATGACAAAAGTTAAAGAGAGAATTTTAAAGGCAGCAAGGGAAAAACACAAGTCACATACAAGAGACCCCCCATAAGACTAATTTTTCAGCAGAAATTTCACAAGCCAAAAGGAACAACTTAAAGTTCTGAAGGCTATCATTTATAGTGAAGGAGAGAAAAAGACTTTTCCAGACAAGCAAAAATTAAAGGAGTTCATCACCACTGAACCAGCCTTACAAGAAATGTTAATGTTTTCTTTAAGCAGGAAAGGTCATAACTAGAACTAAGACAATATATGAAAGAAAAATATTACTGATAATGGCAAATATATAGTAAAGGCAGTGGTTCAGTCACTTGAAGAGCTAATATGAAGATTAAAGACAAAAATACAAATTTCAACTATTGTTGCTACAGTGGCACCATTCATAAGCATGCAATACTTGTAAGAAATTTCAACTATAGTAAGTAAATTATAATGTCAAAAATAAAAGATGCAAATTATCATTTCAAAACAACAAAATGTGGGTAGGAAGTAAAAATGTAGTGCTTTTAGAATGCATTCAAACTTAAGCAACTATCAACTCAAAAACTGCCATATAGATTATAGACATAGATATATAGATATATATTAGTCTTATGGTAATCAGGAACCAAATCCCTACAATGTGTAGACAGTAGAGAAAGAGAAAGGAACGCAAACATAAAACTAAGACAAGTATCAAACCATAAGGGAAGACATCAAGAGAAGAATAAAGGAAAACAGAAGAACTACAAAAACAATGAGAAAGCAATAAATGACAATAAGTACATACATATGAATAATTATTTTAAATGTAAATAGACTAAATGTTCTAGTCAAAAGACACCAGGTAACTAAATGGATTTTTTTTAAAGTCCCATATATATGCTGCCTGCAAGAGAATCACTTCAGATTGAAAGACACACACAGACTGAAAAAGAAGGGATGGAAAAAGATATTTGATGTAAATGGAATCAAAAAGAAAGCTGGAATAGCAATACTCATACCAAGCAGGACAGACTTTAAAACAAAGGCTATAACAAAAGACAAAAAAAGTCATTACATAATGATAAAGGTATCAATCCAAAAAGAAGACATAACATTCCTAAATATTTATATACCAAACACAGGAGCGCCTAAATATATAAAATAAATGCTGAGACATAAAGAAAAAAATTGACAATAATACAATAATAATAGGGGACTTCAATACCTGACTTACTTCAGTGGAATCAGTGGACAGATCATCTAGACAGAAAATCAATAAGGAAACCTTGGTCTTAAAGGACACATTATATGAGATGAACTTAATAGATATACAGAACATTTTACCCAAAACCTGCAGAATACACATTTTTCACAAGTACACATGGAACACTCTCTAGGACAGATCACAAGCTAAGCCACAAAACAAGCCTCAATAAATTTAAGAAGATTTAACTCATATCAAGCATCTTTTCCAACCACAATCAACTAGAAATCAACTAGAAAAAGAAAATTGGAGGAAAAAATGATAAACACAGGAAAGTAAGAACATGCTACTAAGCAACCAATGAGTGAATAAGGAAATCAAAAAATATCTTGAGACAGATGAAAATGGAAACACAACTTCCCAAATAACTTGGGACGCAGTAAAACCAATTCCATTCTATGGTAAAGAATCTGCCTACCAATGCAGGAGATGCAGGTTCCACCCCTGGGTGGGGAAGATCCCGGGAGAAAGAAATGGCAACCCACCCTGTGTTCATAGTGACACAGACCTACCTCAAAAAGCAAGGAAGGCCTCAAATAATCTAAACTGCCAGGTAAAGAAATTAGAAAAAGAAAATAAACAAAGCCCAACCTCAGCATAAAGAAGGAAATAATAAAGAGTAAAGCAAAAATAAATGAAATAGAGGTTATAAAAATAGAAAAGATCAATGAAGCTAAGAGCTGGTTCTTTGAAAAGAATCTTCCTGAATCACAGGCAGATTCTTTACCAATTGAGCTATCAGGGAAGCCCTTTGAAAAGATAAACAAAATTGACAAATCTTTAGCCAGATCATAAAGGAAAAAAGAGAGAGGATCCAAATAAATAAAATCAGAAATGAAATGGAAGAACTTATGACCAACACCAGAGAAATACAGGCTCATACGAGACTACTATGAAAATTATATACCAACATATTGGACAACCTAGAAGAAAATAAATTCCTAGACATACAATCTTCCAAGACTGAATCAAGAAAAAATGGAAAATCTGAACAGACTTATTACTAGTTGTAAAGTTGAATCAGTAATCAAAAAACTCCCAGCAAATCAAAGTCTAGGACCAGATGACTTCACAGGTGAATTCTACCAAATATTTAAAGAAGATTTAATATTATTCTTCTCAAAGTATTCCAAAAATTTGAAGAGGAAGTCATGTTTCCAAACTCATTCTACAAGGCCAGCATTACCCTGATACTAAAACCAGACAACTGCAAAAAAAAAAAAAAAAAAAATTACAGTCCAATATCCTTGATGAACATAGATACCAAAACCCTCAGTGAAATATTAGCAAACTGAATTCAAAATACATTAGAAGGATCATACACCATGATCAATGGGATTTATTCTAGGAATGCAAGGATAGTTCATGCATGCATGCCTGGTCTCTCGATGTGTCTGACTCCTTGTGACCCAATGGGGTGCAGCCCAACAGGCTTCTCCTCTGTCCATGGGATTTTCCAGGCAAGAATACTACAGCAGGTTGCCATTTCCTATGGTAGGGGATCTTCTGAACCCAGGGATCAAGCCTGCATCTTCTGCATTGCCCAACAAATTCCTTACCACTGAGCCACCTGGGAAGCAAGAATTGTTCAGTATCTGCAAATCAGTCAATATGATACACCACATTAACAAAATGAAGGATAGAAACCATATGCTCACCTCAATAGATGCAGAAAAAGCATTCAACAAAATTAAACATTCATTAATTATTTAAAAAAAAAAAAAAAACCTCCCTCTGGGTAAGTAAAGAGGGCATATGCATGCATGCATGCTCAGTTGCTCAGTCATGTCTGACTCTGCAACTCCATGAACTGTAGCCTGCCAGGATCCTCTGTCCATGGGATTATTCTGGCAAGAACACTGGAGTGGGTTGGCATTTCCTCCTCTAGGGAATCTTCCTGACCCAGGGATCTAACCCACGTCTCCTACAGCTCCTTCACTGGCAGGTGGATTCTTTACCACTGAGTCATCTGAGAAGCCTGGGTATAGAGGGCATATCTCACATAATAAAGGCCATATATGACAAACCCAGAGCTAACCTCATATTCAATGGTGAAAAGCTGAAAGTTTTTCCTCTAAGATCAGAAATAAGACAAAAATGTCCTCTAGCACCATTTTTACACAATGTAGTATCAAAAGTCCTGTCCACAGCATCAGACAAGAAAAATAAATAAATAAAAGTCATCCAGATTGGTAAGGAAAAAAGTAAAACTGTCACTGCCTACAGATGACATGCTACTCCTGGGTTGGCCAAAATGTTCATTCAATTTTTTCCATAACATCTTACAGAAAAACCTGAACAAAATTTTTTTGCCTAAAGAAAACCCTAAAGACTCCATTAAAAAATTAGAATAATATAATTCAATAAATGTACAGGATACTAGAAAATTCCCTTGCAGTTCAGTGGTTAGGATTCCCATGCTTTCATTGCCAAGGACATGGGCTCAATCCCTGGTCAGAAACTAAGATCCTACAAGCTGAATTGTCACGGCCAAAAAATAAAAATTTAAATAATTTTAAATAAATTTTCAGAATATTAAATATATAGAAATGTATTGCATTTCTATCCCCTAATAATGAATTATCAGGAAGAGAAGTTAATAAAATAATCCCATTTACAATCACATCAAAAAGAATAAAATACCCAAGAATAACTCTAGCCAGGAAGGTGAAAGACCTGTTCTCTGAAAATTATAAGATGCTGATACAAGAAATTGAAGACAACACAAATAATTGGAAAAATATGCCATGTTCATGGGCTGAAAGAATTAATATTATTAAAATGTCCATGCTACACAAAATGATCTACAGATTTGACACAATCCCTATCAAAATACCAAAGGCATTTTTTTACAGAACCAGATCAAATAATCCTAAAACTTGTATGGAACTACAAAAGATCCCAAATAGTTAAAGCAATCTTGAATAAGAAGGAAAAAACTGGAGGTATGACAAATTCCTGGTTTCAAACTATACTATGAAGCTAAAGCAATCAAAACAGTATGGTATTGGCACACACACACACAAAAAAACAGACACACAGATGAATAGGACAAAACAGAGAGCCCAGAAATAAACCCTTGCTTATATGGTCAAGCATCTATGACAAAGAAAGCAGGAATATATAACGGAAAAATGACAGTCTCCTCAAAAAAGGTGATAGGAAAACTTGACAGCTATAAGCAAAAGAATGAAACTAGACCACTTTCTTGGATTAAAGGCTTAATTGTAAGACCTGAAACTTTAAAACTCCTAGAAGAAAACATAGGCAGTATGCTCTTTGACACTGATCTTAGAAACAATTTTTAGGATCTGTCTCCAGAGGCAAGGACAACAAAAGCAAAAATAAACAAACAGGACCTAATCAAAAAAACAAAACAAAAAAAATGTGCATAGTGAAGGTAACCATCAATAAAATGAAAAGGTAATCTACTGAATACAAGAAGATATTTTCAAATCATATATTCAACATGGGGTTAATATACAATATATAAACAACTCATACAACTCAATATAAAAGATTAATACCTGATTAAAAACTGGGCAAAGGACTTGAATAGACATTTTTCTAAAGAAGACATACAAATGACTAAAAAGTATGTGAAAAGATGCTCAACATCACTAATAATCAAGGAAGAACAGTACGTTCCCTACAAACGAATGAACTCCAATGTAAAAGTGTATCCATAAGTCCAACAAAGTTAGCCTAGGTATCTAACTAACACGATGGCTACATAATACTCTACTGAAAAACAGGCTTCCCTGGTGGCTCTGTGGTAAAGAATCTGTCTACCAATGCAGGAGACGCAGGTTTCACCTCTGGGTGGAAAAGATCCTGGGAGAAGGAAATGGCAACCCACTCTGGTATTCCTGCCCGGAAAATCCCATGGACAGAGGAGCCTCATGGGCTGCAGTTCATTGGGTTGCAAAAGAGTCAGACGACTTAGCAACTAAACAACAACTGTGCTGTAATAGGTTTAAAATACTTTTCACACAAATAATACATAAAAAAACAAAAACAAAAATAAAGAAAACAGTTTTAATCTCACAGTATAATATCTTGAAAAGTACAGTGGTACATTACAACAACTGGCATGCAGGGTCTGGCATCGAGTGAACAGGCATTACTGATTGGAAGAGGGAGAAGATGGTAGAGCGGAAGGATTGTCAGCAACAGGAGACAGAGGACAAGCTATCTTTCCACCTCGCTCTGCTCTCTCAACTATTTTCACTTGTTTCCATTGTTATCACTTGGCACCTCTTAGCAGTGCCAGCTACATCACTGCTGCTTTTACACTCGCTTCAGGACATCCTGGGCTTGAAATAAAAATACTGTACTACTGTACTCTACAAAATGTGATACAGTAAGGTACACAAAAGCCCAACTTCTTGTGGAAGATACATGCCCGTGACAACGTTCGCCAGATATGGGGACTATCTTATGTGATTAGACGTGTGAATGTATGTTCGCATCTTTGAAATTTCACAACATGAAGGTTCTTAAGTAGAGGACTCACTGTGCAAATCAAACCACAATGAGATATCACCTCCCATCTGTCAGAATGGCTATTACCAGGGAGATGTGTAAAAAGTGTTGGTCAGGATGTGGAGGAAAGGGAATCCTAGAGCACTGCTGAGTGGAATATAAACTGGTGTAGCCGGGATGGAAAACATTATGGAAATTCTTCCCAAAAAACTAGAAATAGAACTACTATATGATCCAGCAATTCCACTTCTGGGTATTTCCCAAGAAAATGAAAAAATATCTTTTTTTAAATAAAAAAGATATATGCACTCCAATGTTCACTGCAGCATTATTTACAATAACCAAGATATAGAAGCAACCTGAGTGTTCATCTACAGGTGAAAGGATAAAGAAAATGTAGTGTATACACACACACACACACACACACACACACACATATGTATATATATACACAGTAGAATATTAATCAGCCATAAAAAAGAAGAAAAATTGCCACTTGCAATAACATAAATGAACCTAGAAGGAATGATGCTAAGTGAAATAAGTCAGACATAGAAGACAAATACCACATGATTTCAGTTATATGAGGAGTCCAAACAATGAAATAAATGAATAAACATAAGTAAACAAACAGACTCATGGATACAGAGAACAAACTGGTTGCCAGAGCAGAGGGATTAGGAGGTTGACAAAATACATGAAGGGGATTAAGCATGAACTTCCAGTTATAAAATAAAGGATATAGAGTATAGGAAATAGAGGCAATAATATTGTGGTAACTTTGTATGATAGCAGATGGTAACTAGACTTATCATGGTGATTATTTTTGTACTGTATAAAAACACTGAATCACTGTTATACACATGAAATTAATATAATAAGTCTATTATACTCTGATTTTTTTAAAAAGGCAAAAAAGGACAAAACAACAACAAAACTATAATAACAACAAAAAGATGTGTGACGTGGCCCCTACTTTTAAAGAGTTCATAGTTTATTGGAGAAATAAACATGAAACTAAGTAAACAGTATGAGTAAGTATATCATAAGGATTCAATAAGACCAGTAAAAACCACAGTAAGCCACTTCACCTACATACCAGCACTTTGAGAGAGGTATTGTTAGCCCATTTTACAGATGAGCAAACTGAAGCTATAAGGGTTAAATCCCTGGCCTCAGTTCACACAACTAGAGAGAGACGCTGACACCAGTGCACTGGCACATGCTCACACAGGCTGTCCAAGTCAGGTTTGTGCATCTCTTCCCAGCTCCTTACTTGGTGATATCACATCGGTAACTTGAAATCCACCAACAGATGGACCACAGAAACTGGCAAACACTACAGATCAGGTGACAGACTGGATTCAAACCCAAGTCTGAAAGACTTTTTCTCAGTCTTGCCCAGAATTTTTTCTGGATTGAAGCATCCTCTTCTAAAAGGCCTGCCTCCCTAGGAGAGCCACGCCAGCCCATTCTGGATAAGGCCAAACAAAATAACGCATGTGATCTCCCTTCTAAGTCACCAAGGGCTATGCAACTAAGTCACCATCTATCCTCTCAGCTCTGAGCTAGTCTTAGTAGACACATAGGGACTCAGACATGCCCAGTGAGTCTGGGGTGGGAGGGTATGGAGTGGGGCCAGGAAGAAAAGGGAGCTTTCTCTGGAACACTGATCTCTGTAAGTGTCACTGATGTGATGAATTAATCTCTGTCCCCTTAACTAGCTCCTGGGCTTCCCTGGAGCACTAGTGGTAAAGAGCACACCTGTCAATGCAGGAGATGCAAGAGACATGGGTTCAAGTCCCTGGGTCCCCTGGAGATCCCCTGGAGAAGGGAACGGCAACCCACTCCAGCACTCCTGTGCCTGGGAAATCCCATGGACAGAGAAGCCTGGCAGGCTCCAGTCCACGGAGTCACAAAGTTGGACATGGCTGAGCACTACAGCTAATACAACTAGCTCCACAAGGATAAAGCCTCCACAAGGACAAGGATTGTGGCTGGTTCTGCTGACCACTGCAGTCCAAGTGCCAAGAAGCCCCACATCTTAGAACAGTGGTTCTAAGAATGAATTAAAGAAGCAGGAGCGCATCAGAGCTAAACTGTACACAGAAGCCCAGGCACGCCTCCCTCCCAGTGCCTTCTGTGAGGAAGGAGGTGGTGTGAAGTCCATCCCAGCCCTCAGAGCAGGCTGCAGCAGAGTCAGTCGGTCTGGGCGGGACCCCAGTTATGCCACTTACCGACGGGGGAAGCGGTGCCTCAGTGTCCTGACTGTAAAATAAAGTTGTGGGGTTGTTCTGAGAAGTAAAGGCGCTAACATTTGTAAAGCGCCTGGCATGTACAAGCGCTGTGTGTTTGCTAAATAGGTAAGGAAACCCTCCTCCCCAAATCATGTGCATTGATATTTTCTCCTCTGCTCTTGGAATGCAATTTTCTGGCCTATTCTCAGCCTGAGAGGGCTTCCCTGGGGGAAAAGAGGCTCCTGCAACCCCTGCTCTCTCTACGTTTCGCTGCCCTGTCCTGCCCACGCGAGGCAGGAATCCATCCACTTCTCTTTAAAGGTCCCTGAAATTAGTTCAGCCCCACCCGGCCCCACAGCCGGGAAGCCGCCCCCCAGGCTCCCGGAAGACAGCCCCCTTCCGTTCCCCTCCTCTTTCTAGCATCCCTAGGAGCCCGGTTCTCCCCTGGGGCTGGTGGAGGTGGCAGGCAGGATGCGCCACCTGCACCCAGAGCCGCGGGACCCGAGCCCGCACACCGTGGGCGGCTGCGCCACCCAGTGGCGACCTGCAGAATCGGCGGCGGGGCACCCGGCGAAGTCGAAGGTCTCGAGGCGGGCTCTCGCTGCAGTGGGCCTCTGCAGGGAGCAAAGGAGAGAAAAGGCAAAAGAAACAGTAGGTTGGCAGGTAGAGAGAATACCTCCAAAGCGGCTGGTAGACTCTAGGCCACATGAAGTTAATTCAGTTAGGAGAGCAAGGCTGTCGGCAGGGTCCCTTTCCTCCCTTGTCTGTTACATATCGGGGTCCCCGGGCTTCTTCGTCCATAAGAGAATATTTGACTGGGGGCTGAGGCTCCTGTCCCCTGAAATCCTGACTTCTTGGCATTGCTCTGGGCTGATAAGGAGGCAAAAATAGAGGGCATGTGCAGCTCTGAGGTAGGAGTAGCCTCCTTGCCCTGTGGGTGGCCCCTAAGGAACAGGATGCAGGGAGGGTCCAGATTCGACCCCCAGCTCTGTCCTGGCTCCTTGCCCCCGTACTAGTGGGTGTTTGGATTTCCCCACCCAGAAAAGACCGTGATAAAAATCAACACCAACCCAGCTTCCCTCCCAGAGGGGTTGTGAGACCAAGATAAGGCTGGGGAAGACATTTGGAAGAACAAAAGCCTTCACTATTCTCTGATCCTTAATGACTTTTGCAGCCAGGTGACACGAGGCAAATACAAATACACTTGCTTGAAGGTAAGACCCTTGAGTCCTGACTGTCAAAAGCTCCTCAAAAGAGAGATTTTTTTTTTTTTAATTTGGCAGTGTAGGAAAGGAACATGTAGTTGAAATCCAAAAATCACGAGGTTCCATATGGGAAATGTAAATGATCAAGGATGTCTCGGAGATTTTTCGGTATTGAATTTAGAAGCCAGCTTACTCTTTAGGAAACCTGTGGAATAGACAGTATGATTTTCCCCCTCCTCAAACCATTTGGAGGATGAAGAAACAGCCCCAAAAGTTATCTGTTCAGAACCACTGCAAAGGCAGAATCCTAGAGCCCCAGGCATTCATCTTGGGCTGGGATATCCCTGGCAGTCGCGGACGTCTGGTCAGGACTTGTGTGAACACCTCCACGGGATGATGCAGACACATTGTCTTTGTGTGAGAACAAATCCACCTGCTGGTCCCATTCTGATCTCCTTGGACGTGGAGTCCAGGCCCCACGTCCACTGGCCCAGTATCATGAGAACAAAGCTGCCCCCACCTCAGCGTCCAGGCCTGGGAGGAAACCCTCGAGAGGATGGAAGTTGATATCAGAGTAAAGGAGAGACATAAGAGGCAGCCCTGGCCCCAAATCCCACCCCAAAACAAAGCAGAGAGCCAACCAGCATCCTTCACTGCCTCTACATGGGAGGCAGAGCCAAAAGACCCATTTTATTTGAGAGGGTAGGGGCAAACTGGCCAAAGTCCCAGCACCTGGCGGGGCAGACACGAGTTTGGGGTTTCAGTTCCCTGGTTGACGCATCTCTTAACAGTTCACTCTGGTGAGGTAAGCAGGAGGAGAAAAACAAATATTGTATATTAATGCACATATATGTAATCTAGAAAAATGGACTGATGAACCTATTTGCAGAGCAGGAATAGAGATGCAGACATAGAGAATGGACTTGTGGACCTAGCAGGGGAAGCAGAGGGTGGGACAGGTTGAGAGAGCTGCACTGACATATATATCCTACCGTGGGTAAAATGGACAGATCGTAGGTGGCTGCCTTACAGCCCAGGGAGCTCAGCTCAGTGCTCTGTGATGTTCTAGAAGGGTGGGGTGGGGAGGTGGAGTGGGATGGAGGCTCAAGAGGGAGGGGCCATATATATACATATGGCTGGTTCACATTGTACCTCAGAAACTATTGCATTGTAAAGCAATGATGCTGCTGCTGCTGCTGCTAAGTCGCTTCTGTCATGACCGACTCTGTGCGACCCCATGGACAGCAGCCCACCAGGCTCCTCTGCCCATGGGATTCTCTAGGCAAGAATCCTGGAGTGGGTTGCCATTTCCTTCTCTGAAAGCAATGATTCTCCAATTTAAAAAAAATAAAATGAAATATGAAGCTCAAAAAACAAGCTCCCTCTGATACAAGGTCCCTAAGCAGGTCCCCATGGCCCCTTCCTCCCCTGCGTCCTCTCCCCCTAACCAGAGGGGGTCTCACAGTCCATGTATTTCCACTGCCCAGTGGTTTTGCCCTGATATGTTCTGTTTCTCAGGCTTTCCTTCCTCTTGGTTCCCGTGTTGTCACGCAATATCTATTTCCCTTGTGATGGTGTCTCAAAGAGAGCCAGGATCTTTGGGTGAAAACCTTCCTATACATCTCTTCCTACTCCTCTTGGCTCAGCAGGCTGTTGACATTTACTGAGCACCAGTGAGTGTGTACTCAGTGGGAGGCCGGGAGAGGGTTCACCCTGACGTCAGTACATCCTGTCTAAAGATTGCTGATCTGGACCTTGACAAGAGGACCAACCCAGACCACTACTCATGCTGGAAGCACTGGTTTCAAATTCATCCAACCAGTCCCTGTTCCCACTGTCTCCATTGCTGTGCTGAGTATTGGAGGGACTCTGGAAGTAAGAAGAGACATCTCAGGGCTCCATCTCTGCATACCTCCCCTGTTATTCTATCCCAAGGAGGGAGAAAGTTCGTCTGATTGGTCAGACTGCAGGTCACTGATTGGCCCATATTTGCAGGTAGGTGTGGTTACTGTTCCTAAAACACAGGCTTGGGTAAGGGTCGGGTGGAGTGGATCCTTCTCCTCTGTTCTTGCAGTCGATCAGTTCGGTGGCCCAGGCTGATGCCCTCTCCCTTGTCGTTCCATGTGGCTGCCCAGAGCAGAGAGAGAGCAGAGATTCAAGGAGAACTCAGCCCCCCAGGCTCAGCCGGGTTGACTCCAGTTTGGAGCTCAAGTCCAGCTGCCATCAAATGTGACTCCTCTTTCTTCTCTGCTCTTCCTCTGACTCTCCTTCTGGGACTTTGTGAATAGTGGCTGCTGGGTTTGGGTCCTCTGGTCATAAGGCATATATTAGCTCCTCACTGCTGCCAACCTTGGTGACAATCCCTCATGCCCAGGGAAGATTAGAACTGTGCTATGACATGAGGTAAGAGTTATGAAATAAAGTTTACCAGGGAGGGGGAAAGGCTCCACGGAGAGAGCAGAGTTGGAGATTGGCCTTGAAAGATGTATAGGACCCCACAGACATTTGGGGACATGGGAACAGATAGTCCAGACAGCATGAACTCAAGTAGAGTCCAGTTTGGTGCTGGCTACATGAATGTGGATGGTGGAAGATTCTAGAAAGTTAGGTAGACCTTCAGGTTGGAGTCCCGGCATGCTGAGTTTCAAGACTCTCTCACCTAATTTTGTAGACGCCTGGGAGCCATTGAAAGCTACTAAGCAGGGAGGGCTGTAGTCAGGACTGAGCCCTAGAAAGAAGAATCTGCCAGAAGTGTATGGCGGTGGATTGGAGCCCAACAAGACAAGGGTGGGAGGGCCAGTTCGGTGGCCTGCACAGTAACCAGGCCAGCAGAACATCAGGGCAGGGCGGCGGGACCAGGATGGAGGCCCCAGGGCGGGGAAGGGTGAACACAAAACCTGGAGAACAAGAGTCCTGAGGAAGAGAGAAGACGGGATGTGTAGGAAAGTCTCCCGGATAACTGAGATGGCTCCACAGACACTGGGAGGTCAGGGAAGGCAGGGCTGGTCTGCAGAAAAGATGAGCTTGTCCATCTGCCTGGGCCTCCTGCCCTCGCCTCCTTCTACTGCCCAGAATACACTGTTGCTCCGTCAGTTGGTGCCCTGGGCTGCTTTGCTGGCATCTGGAATGGCCTTCTCCCCTATGCCCTGTCCTTTCTCCCACTTATTCTTAGTTCTCAGTTGCCTCCACCTGCAAGCCGTCCCTGAGCCCACCCTGGGGACATGGTTAAATGCCCTCCTCCTGCTACCCTCTACCCCAACACGTGTGCGGGGTGAACTCCATCTGTTGGTTCCCTTCTCTGCTTCCCCCAACACTCCGAAGCCTTTGGAAGACAGGGTTTGCGTTCATTTGACATGTTGGCAACCATGTTTTATTGAGCATCTAATATGTGCTAACTCGCGGGTGCTGAGAACACACCCGGGAGCAAAAGCAGCCCTGGCCTTCAAGGAATGACAGGGCAAGTGTATGGGGCTGCCACTCAGAACACATCCATTTAAGGAAGTGGTCCAGAGGAGGAAGGAGGAGACGAGTTCAACAGAGACCCGCCATGTGCTCAGAGCAACTAAGCCCAAGTGCCACAACCACTGAACCAGCTCTCTAGGGCCCAGGCCGCCGCTACTCAGCCCACGTGCCTAGAAGCCCATGCTCCACAACAAGAGAGGCCCACGGACTGCAACTAGAGAGTAGCCCTTGCTCATCAAAGCTAGAGAAAGCCTGCTGCAGCAATGAAGACCCTCCACAGACAAAAAATAAAATAAACAATTTTTTTTAAAAAAAGAGAGAGAGAGACCGTGGTGAGGTCACATGACTGAGAGGTCATGTGAAAGGGGGCCATCTTTTCTTTGACCCCCACCCCTAGCAGGCGTGGCATAGAGAAGACTCTAGAAATGATGGTTAAGGGAAGGGAGACACAGTGACTTTGAAATGTGGCAAGACATCCAGAAAGCAGCTGGGAACAGGGACCTAGATCTCAGGAGAGATGAGTACAAGAGGGCTATTTTTGGAATCCTGCCCACTCACCAGTAAGTTACCTGTGAGTTTCACTAACCCTAACAGAGCAAGTGTATGGGGGTCCCAGAGTTTATCTGGATTATGAAGAAAGGAAGCCTCTGCACTCCCAACACAGCTTAGATTAACAAGGGACCTCTCCTTGAGCCCAGGGATATCCTTGAGCCCAGGGATGTATCCCTGCTCCCACTCAGAGCACATCCCATTTAAGGAAGTGGGGCACCCGAGGGTCAGACATTCCATCAGCGAGCAGACTTACACTATGGGATGTCCCAGCTCAGGGCAGCACTAGAGTCAGTGGGGGAGGAAAACAGGCGGCCTCTCTGCAGTGCCCCGGACAGCAAGTCACATCTCCAGACTCCAGACCAGCCGGTGAGTAGGTTTTTCCTCATTTAACACAAGACTTCAGCTCCACCTGAATGCCCGTGGAACCAGCAAATCAAATGTCGATCCCAGAGTGACATCAAAAATGGAAAGGGCCTGTCTTTAAAATGGATAACCAACAAAGACCTGCACAGCACATGGATCTCCGCTCAATGTTATGTGTCAGCCTGGATGGGAGAGGGGTTTGGGGGGAGAACAGGTACCTGTATATGTATGGCTGAGTCCCTTCGTTGCTCACCTGGAACTACCACAAAATTGGTCACTGGGGAAACCCCAATATGAAATGTTTTTGGTGTTAAAAAATAAATAAATAAATAAAATGCTTTTTAAAAAAATAAATGGAAAGAGCCTGTTCTGGGCATGGTCTCTGCTGGTCCCCAAAAGAATTGTGCACATTTCCACTCAGGAGCTCCCCTTCTGGCTCCGTGAGGGCAGCCAGTCTCCTAAAGGCTCGTTCGCTCTCCCTCCCTCATCTCTGAAATGCGCTGTGACTGCTATGAGTGGGACACAGCTTAGCGACTCAAAAAACACCAACTGTTTCTCTTCTGAAAACACTAGCAGGGAAACAGGCCCATCCCAGTCATGCTATATGGCTAGACTTTGGAGGCTGCTGGACTCCTCATTCTGAATTTTTCCCCACCCCATTCCCACACCTCCAGCGCCTGTGACCTCCGGCTGGCCCTCCAATGAAACACCCATCGTCTAGAATCCGGCCATGTCTTTCTACTCACTAGTGCATTCTCAGCATTCCTTGCCTGGCACACAGTAGGCCCTCTCTAAGTATTTGGCATATGGATTCAATAAACTTTGACTAAGTATGTCTCCTGTATTAAATACCTTCAGACCTTTCCTTTTCCTCGGGACACAGAGCAGAAAGGGCAGTCAGTGCTCTTCCCACCCAAAGCCCCTCTGCAGATGAGCCAACGTGCTCCAGGGAGGTTCAGAGTGAAACGGAGCAGGACCCTGAGGTCCTTGCCCCTCATGTCCTCTGCCTGCCTTTTGTCTGTGGAAAAACTTTAACCAAAGAAGAAGTTTAATCAGAGAAGTGAGAAAATGCAGAAACAAAGGCAAACAGTCCAGCAAGACTAAACAATAACTGTTGAGTCATTAAGCAAAGTCAAGGATCTTTAGTTCCTCCTCAAGGGCTGTAAATAATATTCTGAGCCATATCCTGTGAGCTGTCTTACAGATACTGAAACCCTCACCAGGTGGGAAAAGTTAGCTACGTGATGACCAGACTGTAGCCATGACCTAAGATACCACAATTCCAAGAAATGGCCTCAGGGGAATGGGAACAAATAGACCCTGGAAATGAAGATTAACTGTACCTGAAACAATCAAGATGACGCTAGTCGGAGCACTGCGTGCCCAATCTCAAGATGACTGTCAGAGCTGACTGATGTTTTCCACATGCAGCCCCCTCCCTCAGCCTATAAAAGCTCTTACTCCCTGATTGTTGGAAGTGAGGGCAGCAAGTCAGCCTTTGAACAGGAGTCCACTCTCCTTCCCACCCCCGCGCTCTGCCCAGGTTGCCAGCATCCAAAATAAAGCAAACTCCTTTCCACCAACCTGACCGGTCCCTTTGTTGGCTTTTAAGCTGCAAGCAGCTGGACCCCACTTTCAGTTAGGAGAAGAACACAAGTCCAGCCCCTGTGGTTCTCTCTGCCTGAGCACAGGTCTACACGGGACCTTCTCTTTAAACCTATGATGACCACAGACTGGACTCTCTATTCCCGCTGTCTTCCTCCTCATCACCCCAGCATTCCTGTTCCCTCCAGATGTTTCCAGGAACATTTGGTGCCATTTCAGAGAATTCGAACAGCAACCTGAGACATTTAAGCCACCCAAATTACTTCTCCCTTTCTTTCAGACAACGAGGTAAGAGAGCTGAACCCTGTTCTCATGAAAAAGGGCTGCCAGACTCCAGAGAGACAGGCTTCATAGCCAGCGTACCTGCACTCCTGTCCCGGCTCGGCCATTAACTTTCTGGTGACAGGGGAATGTCCTCGCTTACCAAGTGGGGATGACACTAATAGCTCCTACCTCATTGTGATATTATGAAGGTTAAATGAGATAATCCATGTAAAGTATTTAGAAAAGTGAATCTGCAATAAAATTAACTTTTATGATTATTATCTTTAACTACAATTCAGAAAGGGTCTCCCTATCTAGAAGGTGTTTACTGCTATTTTTACACACACACTGGTTCCCTCTTCCCCTAGTTTTGAGTGGCTAATTAAATCATACCCCTCAGACACCATGAGGCTCCTTCCCACCTCCCCATGGAAACACCTCTGCCAAATATCACTCTCTTGGCACACCCCCAAAAATGATCTTATCACATACCCTCACGTATGCTCTTTATCAATCAGCATAGCCTAACCACTCTAACAAACACCCTCAAATTGACACAACAAAGGCTTTTTTCACTCACAGCCCAGTATCACCAAGGGTAGAAAGGTATTCCGCTCTGCAAAGTCATTGGGGTGCCCAGGCTTCTTCCCAGGGGCTCCACTATCTTGCATGGCTACGGAGTCCCACCCTGGGCCCTCTGCATCCAACCAGCAGGTGGGAAGAAAGCATGTGGCCATAGCATGCAAGGTTTTAGGACCAAGCTGGGCCGTGACACCACCCTACTGCAGTCGGAGCTTGGAAACAGCCTTTCTCTGTGTTCAGGAGGAAGGTAAAAGCAGTTCAATGATCACAGAGTTGTTTTTCCTGCTACCTACTCCTGAGACTTCTCTAAGAGAGGACTTGGGAAATTTAATTGCTCTTAGAAAAGAGGCCCAAGTTATGCTCCACCTGTTTCTACTTAAATCCCATAACATCTCACCTGGGCAACAGATACAGGAGAAAGAATTTGATCTTCGGAATGGGACAGAGCTGGGCTGAATTCACAACTTTGTCACTGCCTGGGACAGCTCAGCCCGCCAAGTCGGCTTCCTCTCTTGCAAAGTAGAAATGGTAACACAGGGTGGTTACCAATTGCAAACAGCACTTTATAAGGGCAGCCATGAGTGGAATTTTCTTTTTTTTTTTTTTCATTTATTTTTATTAGTTGGAGGCTAATTACTTTACAATATTGTAGTGGTTTTTGTCATACATTGACATGAATCAGCCGTGGATTTACATGTATTCCCCATCCCGATCCCCCTTCCCACCTCCCTCTCCACCTGATCCCTCTGAGTCTTCCCAGTGCACCAGCCCCGAGAACTTGTCTCATGCATCCAATCTGGGCTGGTGATCTGTTTCACCCTTGATAGTATACATGTTTTGATGCTGTTCTCTCAAAACATCCCACCCTCGCCTTCTCCCACAGAGTCCACAAGTCTATTCTGTACATCTATGTCTCTTTTTTCTGTTTTGCATATAGGGTTATCATTACCATCTTTCTAAATTCCATATATATGCGTTAGTATACTGTATTGGTCTTTATCTTTCTGGTTTACTTCACTCTGTATAATGGGTTCCAGTTTTATCCATCTCATTAGAACTGATTCAAATGAGTTCTTTTTAATGGCTGAGTAATATTCCATGGTGTATATGTACCACAGCTTCCTTATCCGTTCGTCTGCTGATGGGCATCTAGGTTGCTTCCATGTCCTGGCTATTATAAACAGTGCTGCGATGAACACTGGGGTGCACGTGTCTCTTTCAGATCTGGTTTCCTTAGTGTGATGCCCAGAAGTGGGATTGCTGGGTCATATGGTAGTTCTATTTCCAGTTTTTTAAGAAATCTCCACACTCTTCTCCATAGTGGCTGTACTAGTTTGCATTCCCACCAACAGTGTAAGAGGGTTCCCTTTTCTCCACACCCTCTCCAGCATTTATTGCTTGTAGACTTTTGGATAGCAGCCATCCTGACTGGCGTGTAATGGTACCTGATTGTGGTTTTGATTTGCATTTCTCTGATAATGAGTGATGTTGAGCATCTTTTCATGTGTTTCTTAGCCATCTGTATGTCTTCTTTGGAGAAATGTCTGTTTAGTTCTTTGGCCCATTTTTTGATTGGGTCATTTATTTTTCTGGAATTGAGCTGCAGGAGTTGCTTGTATATTTTTGAGATTAATCCTTTGTCTGTTGCTTCGTTTGCTATTATTTTCTCCCAATCTGAGGGCGGTCTTTTCACCTTGCTTATAGTTTCCTTTGTTGTGCAAAAGCTTTTAAGTTTAATTAGGTCCCATTTGTTTATTTTTGCTTTTATTTCCAATATTCTGGGAGATGGGTCATAGAGGGTCCTGCTGTGATTTATGTCAGAGAGTGCAGAATTTTCTTTAGCCCTCTTCCTCTTGTTCTCTCATTCCGCAGCCAACACCACACCATCCTCTCCAGGCTAATCAATGTTTCTTGAAGCCAACAAAGTCAGAGGCAGGGCCACCACCTGGGTGGGTGTCCTGGTTTGTTTTTCAGCCGGTCAATGTGGCTGACTTGGCCCTGGATAGAAGATGGAGGTCAGGATGGTCTGTGAATGTAATTATGTGTGTGTGCTAAGGTGCTTCAGTCATATCCGACTCTTTGTGACCCCATGGACTGTAGTCTGCAAAGTGAATGCAAAATCTAGAAACCCAAACCCCTCTCGGCCCCAACCAATGCCAGTTTGATCCTTTTGTGTTTAGACCCCACCCCCAATCCACCCTCACACTTAATACTGTGATCCAGATGGCCCATGGATGCTAAAAGCCAGACAGCACATGGAATTGTTTGTTCCATAAGCTCCAACAGGCTCTGTCCCTAACTGCAAACCCATTTGGGACATTTTCTGAAGCAAGAGGCTTTGTACTAACCACTAGCTCCTAAACAAACAAACATTAGGGCTTCTGCTTTGCCCCTCTTTCTCCCACTCACTGAGCTCCTCTGCACACCTTGCCGTAAAACAATTACTGGGGACACAGCGGCCCCGCCCACCCTGTGGCCCTCTTAATACCACAGCACTCAGGAGTCCCTGTTCTCCTAGCAACACGAACTGCCCCAGCTGTACGTACTTGGGGCTTGAATTACACCAGCCAGCAGCTGTGGGTGGGCATGTTGCTAGGAGAACCCGAACTTGAGTTTAAATTTGCAACCTCTCTTAACCGCCGCAGTTTTTTCTCATCTACAAACAGACACACACACTCAAGAGCAGGATCTCTAGCCCTGGGCCCTCCCCGGGAAATCCCAGCTCAGATAAGATTGTCATAGTTCTTTCCGCACCGCCTCCCCCCCCCCACCGCCTTTTTTTATCTCCTGATTTTCAAGCTAAGCCAACAACCAATAAAGCCAACAACAAATAAACAAGAACTATCCACTGGACTATACAGATTGGGCCCCTCCGACTGCCAGGCACAGTTCTAGGCTCTGGGACACAGCTGTGAAGGAAACAGGCAAGACCCTGCCTCTAGAGGAGGAGATGGTATCTGTCTCTAGACAAACAGAACTCGTAGGAAATATATGAGTGAATATGTGTCTATGTAAGTGTATGCGTAGATGTAAATATGAAAGAGATTTATTTCAAGGATTTGGTTCATTTGATTGTGGAGGCTGGCACATCTCAAGTCTGCAAAGCAGGCCAGCAGGCTAGAAACGCAGTCAGGAGTCAAGGTTGCTGTCTGGAGGCAGAGTATCTTCTCCCACAGGGAGACGTCAGTTTTGCAGAAAAGGCTTTTCCACTGATGAGATGCTATAGAGGGTAAGCTCCTTTTCTAAAAGTCAACTAATTGTAGATGATTACCACATCCTCAGAACACCTTCACAGCAGCACAAGGCTGGTGTGTAATTGAATAACTTGGGTACTGTAGCCTAGCCCGGAGGACACAGAAATTAACCATGCAGCCGTATATACCTGTATGGGTCGGGAGAAACAAGCGCAGAGGGAAAGAAAAAAGCCGAGGGTGGAATCAGGGAGCCCCAGGCGGGGGACAACAGGAGACCTACCTGTGTGAAATACAGCGTGTCATTCAGTACAGCCTGAATGAAAAGCAAATAAATGAACTACCTAGGCAGTGTGCTCAAAAAGCACAACAAAAACCCTCACCTAGTTACAGATCTGTTTAATCATGACCGTGTTGCATGGTAACCGAGACCAGAGGGACGCCGTTTGTCTAACTCTCATTAGTATTACTTGACGCAGCCAGAGCCAGCCTGGCCAGTCTCCCCACTTGCTCATTCTGCAGCCGCAAATCCCGGTGGCCACAGCCTCCTTCCCCTTTGGGCCCTTTTGGCTCAGCTCCATCCCGCTGGCCTCCTGTGGGTTTCCCCACCCTCCAGCCCACTCCTGCCTCGGGGTTTTGGTCCTTTCTGCTCCCTTTTCCTGAAAGGGTCCCCTCCCAGCCATCCTGCTCAGACAGGCCAGCAGTGACCACCCTGGACAATAGCACCTCTCTGTCAGTCTCTGTCCCCTGGCCTGTCTTGTCTTCACAGCTCTTATGTTAAACACATGTTTCTCTGTTAATTGTCTGCCTCCTCTCACTTGAATGCAGAAAGGCAGGGACTCTGGGTTTTGTGTGTCTGTGTGGTACGATAACATAAAATTTACCATTTTAAAATACACAAATTAGTGTCATTTAGTCCATTCACACTGGTGTGCACCCATCACCACGACCTAGCTCCAGAACGTTTTCATCACCCCAAAAGGAAACCCCCATACCCATCACGCAGTTCTTTCCTTTCCTCCCTCCTCCTTCCCCCGGCAGTCACTAATGTGCTTCAGTCTGCACGGATCTGCCTATTTCGGACATTTCATGTAAGTACAGTCATACACTATGTGGCCTTTTGTCTGACTTCTTTCACTTAGTGTGATGTCTGTGCAGTTCATCCTGTCGCAACAGGATTTCTTTTCTTTGGCTGAACAACATGCCATTGTATGGATATGCCAGGTTTTGTTTGTCTCTTGGTCGGTCAGTGGAAGTTTGGATTGTTTGTATTGCCACCTTTTGTTGTCATGAATAAAGCTGCAGTGAACATGTGCGTACCAATGATTATTTGAGGAGGACTCATTTTGATCATCCTGTCTCTGTGGCCCATGAACAGACCAGGAAAGGCACAGCAATTCACAGCTATGGATAGTTTAATCCATATTTCAAGATGGCAGGGTAGAAGGACGTACACTCCTCCTCTCCTGTGAGAACTCCAAAATTACAACTCGCTGCTGAACAACCATTGACAGGAAGATGTTGGATCCCACCAAAAAAAGACACCCCGTATCCAAGGGCAGAGGAGAAGCCCCAGCAGGAAGGTAGGAGGGGCGAAATCACAGTTAGAATCAAACCCCACATCCGCCAGAGATGCTCAGAGGGCTCAAACAAACCTTGTGTGCACCACGACCCAGAGACCCCATAGAGACCGAGGCAGAACAGTGTTTGGGCGTTTCCTGAGGAGGTACAGGCCAGCAGGGGACTGCCTCGGGGCAGGGGCTCTGGGCACAGTAGACCTGGGTATGGCATAGGCCCTCTTGGAGGAAGTCGCCCTAACCCCACCATCGAGCTGCCGGAACTTACACAGGACTCTTGGAGGTCACAAACCAAACCTCGTGTGCACCAGGACCCAGGAGGAAGGAGCAGTGACCTCACAAGAGACTGACCCAGACGCGCTGTGAGTGGCCAGGAGTCTCCAGCAGAGGCATGGTCAGTGGTGGCCTGCTGCAGGGTTGGGGGCGCTGAGTGCCGCAGTGCCTGTGCGGGACCTTTTGAAGCAACACAGCCCCACCCATCAACAGAAAATTGCATTAAAGATTTACTGAGCGTGGCCCCACCCATCAGAACAAGACTCAGTTTCCTCCTCAGTCAGTCTCTCCCATCAGGAAACTTCCATAAGCCTCTTATCCTTCCCCATCAGAGGGCAGACAGGATGAAAACCACAGTCACAGAGAACTAACCAATCAGATCACATGGACAACAGCCTTGTCTAACTCAATGAAAATATGAGCCATGCCGTGTAGGGCCACCCAAGACGTGGGTAATGGTGGAGAGTTCTGACAAAACATGGTCTGCTCGAGAAGGGAATGGCAAACCACTTCAGTATTCTTGCCTCGAGAACCCCATGAACAGTATGAAAAGGCAAAAAGATAGGACACTGAAAGATGAACTCCCCAGGTCAGTAGGTGCCCAATGTACTCCATACAGTGCTACTGGAGATCAGTGGAGAAATAACTCCGGAAAGAATGAAGAAATGGAGTCAAAGCAAAAAGCAATACCCAACTGTGGATGTGACTGGTGATAAAAGTAAAGTCCGATGCTGTAAAAAGCAATATTGCATAGGAAATTGGAATGTTAGGTCCATGAATCAAGGCAAATTGAAAGTGTTCAAATGAGATGGCAAGAGTGAACATCAACATTTTAGGAATCAGCAAACTAAAATGAATTGGAATGGGTGAATTTAACTCAGATGACCATTATATCTACTACTATGGGCAAGAATCCCTTAGAATAAATGGAGTAGCCATCATGGTCAACAAAAGAGTTTGAAATGGAGTACTTGGATCCAATCTCAAAAACAACAGAAAGAACTTTGTTTGTTTCCAAGGCAAACCATTCAATATCATGGTAATCCAAGTCTATGCCCTGACCAGTAATGCTGAAGAAGCTGAAGTGGAATGGTTCTATGAAGACCTACAAGACCTTAGGAACTATCACCCAAAAAAGATGTCCTTTTCATTATAGGGAACTGGAATGCAAAGGTAGGAAGTCAAGAAATACCTGGAGTAACAGGCAAATTTGGCCTTGGAGTACAGAATGAAGCAGGGCAAAGGATAACAAAGTTCTGCCAAGAGAACGCACTGGTCATAGCAAACACCCTCTTCCAACAACACAAAAGAAGACTCTATACATGGGCATCACCAGATGGTCAATACCGAAATCTATGCAGTCAAATATGGAGAATCTCTATACAGTCAGCAAAAACAAGACTGGGAGTTGACTGTGGCTCAAATCATGAACTCCTTAAAGCCAAATTCAGACTTAAATTGAAGAAAGTAGGAAAAACCACTAGACCATTCAGGTATGACCTAAATCAAATATCTTACGATTATACAGTGGAAGTGAGAAATAGATTCAAGGGATTAGATCTGATAGACACAGTGCCTGAAGAATATGGACAGAAGTTCATGACATTGTACAGGAGGCAGTGATCAAGACCATCCTCAAGAAAAAGAAATATTAAAAGGCAAAATTTGTCCGAGGAGGCCTTATAAATAGCTGAGAAAAGAAGAGAAGCAAAAGGTAAAGGAGAAAAGTAAAGATACACCCATTTGAGTGCAGAGTTCCAAAGAATAGCAAGGAGAGATAAGAAAGCCTTCCTCAGTGATCAGTGCAAAGAAATAGAGGAAAACAGTAGAATGGAAAAGACTAGAGATCTCTTCAAGAAAATTAGAGATACCAAAGGAATATTTCATGCAAAGATGGGCACAATAAAGGGCAGAAGTGGTATGGACCTAACAGAAACAGAAGATATTAAGAAAAGGTGGCAAGAATACACAGAAGAACTATACACAAAAGATCTTCATGACCCAGATAACCACAATGGTATGATCACTCACCTAGAGTCAGACATCCTGGAATGTGAAGTCAAGTGGGCCTTAGGAAGTATCACTACAAAGAAAGCTGGTGGAGGTGATGGAATTCCAGTTGAGCTATTTCAAATCCTGAAAGATGATGCTGTGAAAGTGCTGCACTCAATATGCCAGCAAATTTGGAAAACTTAGCAGTGACCACAGGACTGGAAAAGGTCAGTTTTCATTCCAATCGCAAAGAGAGGCAATCCCAAAGAATGCTCAAACTATTGCACAATTGCACTCATCTCACACGCTAGCAAAGTAATGCTCGAAATTCTCCAAGCCAGGCTTCAGCAGTATGTGAACCATGAACTTCCAGAGGTTCAAACTGGATTTAGAAAAGGCAGAGGAACCTGAGATCAAATTGCCAAAATCTGTTGGATCATCAAAAAAGCAAGAGAGTTCCAGAAAAACATCTATTTCTGCTTTATTGACTATGCTAAAGCCTTTGACTGTGTGGATCACAACAAACTGTGGAAAATTCTTGAAGAGATAGGAATACCAGATGACTTAACCTGCTTCCTGAGGAATCTGTATGCAGGTCAAGAAGAAAGTTAAAACTGGACATGGAACAACAGACTGGTTCCAAATTGGGAAAGGAATACATCAAGGCTATATATGGTCACCCTGCTTATTTAAATTATTTGCAGAGTACATCATGAGAAACACTGGGCTGGATGAAGCACAAGTTGGAATCAAGATGGCCAGAAGAAATATCAATAACCTCAGATATGCAGATACCACCCTTATGGCAAAAAGTGAAGAAGAACTAAATAGCCTCTTGATGAAAGTGAAAGAGGAGAGTGAAAAAGCTGGCTTAAAATTCAACATGTAAAAACGAAAATCAAGACATCAGGTCCCATCACTTCATGGCAATTAGATGGGGAAACAATGGAAACTGACTGACTTCATTTTCTTGGGTTCCAAAATCACTGCAGATGGTGACTACAGCCATGAAATTCAAAGATGCTTGCTCCTTGGAAGAAAAGCTATGATCATCCTAGACAGCATATTAAAAAGCAGAGACCAAACTTAGCCAATAAAGGTCCATCTAGTCAAAGCTATGGTTTTTCCAGTAGTCATGTGTGGATGAGATAGTTGGACCTGTAAAGAAAGCTAAACACCGAAGAATTGGTGTTTTTGAACTGTGGTGTTGGAGAAGACTCTTGAGAGTCCTTGGACTGCAAGGGTATCAAGCCAGTCAATCCTAAAGGAAATCAGTCCTGAATATTCATTGGAAAGACTGGTGCTGAAGCTGAAGCCCCAATAGTTTGGCCACCTGATGCGAAGAACTGACTCATTAGAAAAGACCCTGATGCTGGGAAAGATGGAAGGTGGAAGGAGACGGGGTTGACAGAGGATGAGATGGCTGGATGGCATCACTGACTCAATGGACATGAGTTTGAGTAAGCTCCAGGAGTTGGTGATCAACAGAGAAACCTGGTGTGCTGCAGTTCATTAGGTCGCAAAGAGTTGGACACAACTGAGCGACTGAACTGATAGTTTAATCATCAGACAAACAAACAGTAGCCAAGGTTTGAGTACCTAATGTCCTTGGGGTCCAGGACCCCTTCATCTAGCCTCTGCCACAACCCACACCTGAGTCCCCCTTCATCTTCCTCTTCCCATCCCACACTGTCAGTTTCCAGGAGATACTCAGGTTCCACCCACTTGGACCCCTGTCCTACTCCCCAATGATAAGGTGAAAAGAAATGGGCCCTTGTGAATTCTCATGCCACTCCAGGATCCCTCCCCCAAAACAAAGCAGTATAGTCTTCAGGGAACATCAGATTACTAGGCTAATAGAAGGTGGAAAATTTCTTTGGCTAGGATAAAATCTTAAATCCACAATTAGGAATAAGATCCTGAAAAAGATAACACCCCTAGGAAACATCAGTTTCCTAGGGCTGCCTCAACAAAGTACAATAACTGGGTGGCTTAAAGCAAAGGAAACTTATTCTCTTACAATTCTTGAGTCTTGAAGGCTGAAACCAAAGTGTTGGGGAGGTCACTCGCCCTCTGAAGATCCCAGGGGAGGATCCTTCCTTGCCTCTTCCTGGCTTTGGGCGGTTTCCAGCAATCTTCAGCATTCCTCAACCCACAGCTGCATCCCTCCAGTCTCCACCTCTGTCTTCACCTGGCGTTCTTTCCTTGTAGTTTCACATCAATTTCTTAGCACACCAGTCATATTGGACTAAGGGGCCCTCCCTCCTTCAGGATAACCACATCTTCAGTAATCACACCTGTGTGTGTGTGTGTGTGTGTGTGTGTATGTGAGGTGCTCAGTCATGTCCGACTCTTTGCGACCGCTACAATCACATCTACAATGACCTTATTTCCAAATAAGGTCACATGCTGAGACACTGAAGATTAGAACTTGAGCACATCTTTTGGTGGGGACAGGAGGGGTACAATTCCGTGGCTGGATGGCATCACTGATACAATGGATGTGAATTTGGGCAAAACTTCGAAAGATGGTGAGGGACAGAGAGGCCTGGTGTGCTGCAGTCCATGGGGTCGCAGAGTCGGACAGGACTGGGCGACTGAACAACAATAAAACATACAATTCAATCCATGGACACTCAATGTCCTCATCTATAGAGTGGGGATAGGGACGTCTCTGGTGGTCCAGCAGCTAAGACTCCATGCTCCCAATGCAGGGGACCTGAGTTCCATCCCTGGTCAGGGAACTAGAGCCCGTATGCCTCAACTAAGACCCAGTGCAGCCAAAGCAATAAATAAAATGGGGATCATAGTCCTTTTGAGATGGCCCGTCCATTCACAGTCCCCAAAAACCTGACATAACTTTACAAAATATCCCTGATGTGGAAGAAATGTTGTAACTATTGAAATGGACATTACAGCTGCAAGCACCTCAGGAGATTCGCTGGGCGCCTGGTGTCTGAGGTTGGGGGGATCCATGACATCCAGATGGAGCCTGGACCAGAACCAGCTCCGACCATCGTGATAGCACCTGGCCTAGTCCCAGGTTCCTCCCCACCCTCCCCTCCTTGGACCCCCACCGCAGCCCAGAGTGGCAACTGAAGGGGTCTCTAGAGCAATCCTGTCTCGTTTCCACACACTGGTAAATTCATCAGCCTTCAAGGAAACAGCTTCCCCAGACACTGTGGTCAGTGCCAACTGGTTCTAATCAGGGCTGGGAAAAGTGGTAGGTATCTGACCACCTCCAGGTGGTTCTGTCTTGAGAAGCCAAGTAGAGAGGCTGGGGAGATGAGGTGAGGAGAGAACACCCTTTCTATATTCAAAGCTGTCTTAGTATAATGGTTCAGCGACTAATCCTCAGGTTGATCCTGGGTTGGAGGGTCTTGAGATAATGTTAGCACAGCACACATAAGGAACCCTTGTTAATACTAGTTCACTCCCCACTCACCGCCTTTTAGGGCTGGGACCTTGTGCAGGTCCCCCCGAGGTCTCTGAACCTCAATCTGGGGTTCAATGAGCTGCCTGCTGGCTTAACTACTTCAGGAGACCCAAACGCAACACTCTGTGTGAGGGTCACCTTGAAATGACTGTTTTGCTGTGCTCAGTCATATCCCACTCTCTGCAACCCCATGGGCTACAGCCCAGTTTACCATACATACAAATATGTTATGCAAAAGAACAATGAGGAATAAAGGGAAAAAAAACAATTGGTTAGGGTGTGTATTCCTTTCCTAGGCTGCCATAACACAGTCCCAAACTGAGGGACTTAAAACAACAGAAGCAGACGGTAGCCATGGAAGTCAGAATCGCAAAGGAGTAGGTAACAACTCACCTGCTGAATCAATCAGCCCTGAAAATGGATGGTGCAGGAGTGCTGAGCCCATACCCGGCCTGCGTGGTGGTCAGAGAGGTGTGAGAGGGCTGGGATCAGGCTTGGGGCATTTGGTGCTCCCCCGCTTACCAGGGCGGTGACGCCAGCTGAACCCCTCCTCCCCCACGCTTCCCCAGGAGGATAGGAGGGCCAGCCAGGTGTGAGCTTGAAGCCTAGGGCGTGGAGCAACCACAGGTGCAGATCTTTGTGTTAGCAGCTAGTACTCAAAGTAGAACTCTGGAGGCTAAAGTTGCATGTGAATAGCCATTGAATGTGGGTCAGTCCATCCTGAGAGATGGACAAAGGATAGTGATAGTTCCAAAGGATGCGGAATCTAGAATAATGATACAGGTGAACTTATTTGTAAAGTAGAAATAGAGACACAGACATAGAGAACAAACATATGGATACAGAAAGGGGAATGGGGAGATGGGATGGATTGGGAGATTGAGATCGACATATGTACCCTACTGTGTATAAAATAAATAACTAATGAGAACCAACTGCATAGAGAACTCAATACTCTGTAATGACCTATATGGGAAAAGAATCTAAAAAAGAGGGGGTGTATGTGTACCATACAGCTGATGCACTTTACTATACAGCAGATACTAACACGACATTGTAAAGCAAGTAGATTACAATAAAAGTAAAAAAAATAAATCCAGGCAAAATTGGTCAAATATTGTTCTCAAGGCCTCAAGATTTGTCCAATTCATCTTAAAGAATGTGCCATTACAAATCAAGAGCTTGACGTCATCATCATGATTCTTTTGCTGTTTTAAATAACTACCACCACCTGTTGCATAATCCTCTTTGCGCTCACATGCAGGACCACCACTAACCCACACAGCATGATGTACAAATTTAGAAGGTGTCACTTTTTTTCATGCTTATATCAATAAATTTTCATTTATACTGAAAAAACCCAGAAATTTACTGTCTCGCCTTCTGAAAGCCAGAAGTCCAAAATCGAGGTGTCAGCAGGGCCCCGCTCCCCTGAAGGTGCTCCGGAGGGAACTGTTCTGGCCCTTCTTCTACCTTCTGTAGCTTCAGGCGTCCTGTGGCTTGTAAATACATCACTCCCGTCTCCCGTCGTCACATGATACTCCCTCTTCATCTTCACGCTATTTTCCCTCTCTCTCTGTCCCTGTGTTCTAAAACGCACCTGAGATTACAGTTTTCTTCAGGTCTGAGAGACCAACAGCTCAGAAGGCAATTGCCACTGAAAAGAGAGTTCGTTACTTGTAGTTCTCCAGAGGAGGGTGGGCAGGGAACCCTGTCACACACGGAAGCCCCAGAGTTGGTCAGGAGGCAGAAGGAGAGGATAAAGTGTCTTGTCAGGTAATCAAGTTGTTAAAATGAGCCTAGTAGGGTGAGTTCTAATCCAAGATAATTGTTGTCCTTATAGACCCTATTTCCAAATAAAGCCACATTCTGAGGTACCGTGGGACAGGACTTTAACGTCTTTTTCACAAGACATAATTCAATCCACACAGACAAAAAACAGTAAATGTTTTCCATTAAAGGCCAGACAGGGAATATTTTAGACTGCGATTGTCACAGGAGAGCAGCCACAGATGATATGTAAATGAATGAACAAGGCTATATTCCAATAAAACTTTATTTATGGGCCAGACATAGCTCACAGGTCATAGTTTGCCAACCTGTCAGTTAGGAGACAGATTTAAAAAAAAAAAAAGGGGGGGGGGGTTCATGCGCCTTTCAGAAATTGGGAATTCAGCCAGAGAAATAAAGTGAAAGTCGCTCAGTGGTGTCTGACTTTGTGACCCCATGAACTGTATGGTCCATGGAATTCTCCAGGCCAGAATACTGGAGTGGATAGCCTTTCCCTTCTCCAGGGAATCTTCCCAACCCAAGGATTGAACCCAGGTCTCCGTCATTGTAGGCGGATTCTTTACCAGCTGAGCCACAAGGGAAGCCTCCAGGAGAATAAAAGCCATGATCAAATTTTGAGTCCTCAGAAGTGCTAGTGGTGGATTCAAGGCAGATCTAGCCCAGAATCTGAGCTCAGGGACTTGGATTCAAAATGAGGCAAGACAAGGGGCCCTGGAGGGTCCCTCACAGGCCCTAGAGGCGTCGATCTTACACAAAACCCAGTGATTTGCCAAAGGACTCAGAGCCACTAGAGGCAGGAGACAAACCCAGGTGAGGCTGAGTTTATGACCACTAACTCCACGCCTCCCAGACTTCCCAGGTGGTGCAGTGGTAAAGAGTCCCCTGACAGAGCAGGAGACTAAGGCACTCAGTGTTCGACCCCTGGGTCAGGAAGATCCCCTCGTGTAGGAAATGACAACGCTCTCCAGTATTCTTGCCTGGAAAATTCATGGATGGAGGAGCCTGGCGGGATAGAGTCCATGGGGACACAGAGTGGGACACCGCTGAGCAGGCAGGCACACGCCTCCCAGGGTGGGGGCTCTAGCTCCTCCGATGACAAGGCTGTGGAGGCCGAGTATCTAAAGGGCCAGAGAGCCTGGAAGGAGCCAGGGCCAGTGGAGAGCAAAAATGGGTGGGTCATCAGAGTCCATGGTCATCAGGTTTCACCCTTGAAATGTCTTCCGGAAGGGGCCTTAGCAATGCCCCTCCAACAAAAACAGCTGAGATGGGACACTTGTACTCAGCATTAACAAAGGCTCTGTGAATTCTATTAAACATAAGTTAATAACTAAACATCCAGGGAATCAGTTCACTAGGGTTGTAAGGAAATAAAAGCAGAAACAAGGTCAGAATACTAACCTCAAGACACTAATTGTGCTTGTTTAGCTGCACCATAAAATTTCACCCTTATTGGCCTGTCATCTTCACACCTCATTGAAAATCCATTAAAACAATGGCTGGGCCATTAACCCTGACTTTCAGGCAGAAGCTTCCCTTGGGCACAGTTTTTGATTAGGGTCCCTTCATTAATACTAGCGTAATTACTTGGAGCTGGATAATTGTGATTACATACCACTATTTAAATATGGAGGAGGAGCACTGAAGCCTCAGTCTTTTCTTTGCATCTTTTAAATTTCTTAATTCGAGTGGACGTATCTCCCTCAGGCATGATATATTGAAACTTGATTTTTAAAACAAGTAGAGGGATGATGACTCAATTTACAGACGAATTCACCCTAGGATTTCTCAAATAGTGAGCTCCCAGAGCAATCAAAATTATTGGATTTACAAATTTTCAATTTGCTACCATCTTTGCCATATTTTAAGTCGAGGGTAGAGGCTGTATTTGAAAAGGAAATACAAGTGCTAATGAGTACCCTAGTGGCAGCTGAACAAAGAAGACACTTGCATTTGTAACAGGGTGGCCAGAAAGCATATTTTAAGGACACCTTGAGGATGTCTCAAAGCCTGGGGTAAGGCTGTGACCTGCTAGGATAGGAGGGCAGAGAGATGAACCAAAGGAGGCACATCAGTCAGAAAAGAGGGGACCCAGAGACCAGGCTACAGTTTGGAGCTACTGCAATTAAACACTCTTTATGTGTGCACAGTTGGGGTCAAGCCCCTGGTTCCCAGGAAAGGAGTTCTTAGGCCTCCCCTCAGCCACATGAAGTGAGATAAATTTACCCAGCACCACTTCAGATACTGTCTGTTATAAAGCCCAGGAGAATATTAAAGTCCTTTCCCATAAAACAGTGGCTTTTCTAGTATTTCATCACTTTCCACCACTCCGCGTTTAAAACCAGGCATGTGAAATTGCTTCCCTGGTAGCTCAGTCGGTAAAGAATCTGCTAGCAGTGCAGGAGACCCAGGTTCAATCCCCAGGTTGGGAAGATCCCCTGGAGAAGGAAATGGCAACCCACCCCAGTCTTCTTGCCTGGAAACTCCTATGGACAGAGGAACCTGTTGGTCTACAGTTTATGGGGTCGCAAGAGTCAGACATGACTTAGCAACTAAACCAACCAATGTGAAATTGCAGTGCCATATGCCAGATATGTGGCATCCAAGTCTGTAGACTCTGTTGAGTAGTAATGATTACTAATTATTGCTAAGAACTGAATTTTGCTAATTATTTACTGAGTTGTGGTTCTTAGAGTATATTCAAGGCCACCCCTCTATTCACATCATGCTTACTTGCTTGCATGTCTTTATGGTTTTGTGAGGCAGAGAAAAAGGTGTAAAGTTGACATACTGAGATTGGCCAGTAGCCTTGCCACATGGACACGTGCCCCATTTGTGACCATCAATAGTCCAAGCTTGGTTGTAGGGTGGGGGGAGATGCTTGGCATGTGGCTCCCAGGATTTAATACGTCACACACCAGTAACATGTGCACACAAAGTCTGGGCCCCTGGAGAGTATGGAGAATGTTTTATTTACAAAATAGGGACACTCGGTCAATCATCTGCAATCATATGACCATCATTCCATAAAAGAATGATTACATTAACAGCAACCGTGTGATAATCGGACAGGTGATAATCGGACACTGACTTTATCTATTTAAAAGCACGATTCTTATTTTTCTCATTCTGCTACTCACTGGGGAAACATTCCTCATGGACATATGAACATCAGTGCAATAACAAGGACAGAGCTTGGAAATCACTGCCCCAGACCTTTGCCGTCCAACTCAGTGGCCACTAGTAACACACGGCTCATGAGGACTTAGTGTGCTGGTCTGAACTGAGATGGGCTGTCATTGTAAAATTCACACCAAATTTCAGAAACTTAGTACAAGGAAAAAATTATCTCGTGGTAATTTTTATACTGGATATGTGTTAAAATTATAATATCCTGGCTATATTAATATATCATTAAAATGAATTTAACATATTTTTTACTTTAAAAAATGGTGCTACTAGGAAATTTTTAATTACTTTGTGGCTCATGTTATGTTTCTACTGGACAGTACTGCCTAGATGAGCAGCATCAACTGGAAAATGTTAGATGCCATCAAGGCAGTTATTATAGCTTCTGATTATATTCATACATATCTTACATACTTGACATCAATTCAGTCACTCAGTCATGTCCGACTCTTTGCGACCCCATCAACTGCAGCACACCAGGCTTCCCTGTCCATCACCAACTCCCAGAGTCCACCCAAGCTCATGTCCATCGAGTTGGTGATGCCATTTAACCGTCTCATCCTCTGTCATCCCCTTCTTCTCCTGCTTTCAATCTTTCCCAGCATCAGGGTCTTTTCCAGTGAGTCAGTTCTTCACATCAGGTGGCCAAAGTTTCAGCTTCAGCATCAGTCCTTCCAATAATATTCAGAACTAATTTCCTTTAGGATGGACTGGTTGGCTCTCCTTGCAGTTCAAGGGACTCTCAAGAGTCTTCTCCAACACCACAGTTCAAAAGCATCAATTCTTCAGTGCTTAGCTTTCGTTATAGTTCATCTCTCACATCCAGACATGACTACTGGAAAAACCATAGCTTTGACATTGCAATACCAAATAAATAGGACTTGAATTTACGTTTCGATTCAAGGAAGGAAAGTTATGACTATAAGAACCTTAATGATTTCAAGACGAACTGAGCAGTTTTGAACCATTCAGCAAGTTAAACTCGCTGTTCCAGACTATACGGTTGATGCATATCGTGACCACTAGAGGGCAGTAGCGTATATGAAAATGTGAGCTCCCACACACAACCATTACAAGGGAGGCATTCAGTAATTATCAGAGCTGATCCTCTTTCCCTCGCTTGTAAGTGCCAGATGCCTCAAGACGAGGGAGATACCACAGGGGGACTGGGTAGATCCTGAGTTGGCCCTTAAACTGGGAGTGAGGTTCAGATTAGGCTGCAAAGCCAAAACACCACTCTGTCTGGGAGAAATCTTGTTCAAGGGCAGGTATTCCAAACCCAGGCTGTAGAGTCAGGTTTACCTTCCTGGCTGTGCTGTTAACAACATGCAGAGTCCAAAGCAAGGCGCTGGGGCTCGATCTCCTCCTCTGTGAAATGAGAAGGCGGAGTGAGGTGGTTTCAAGGCATCTTCCAACCTCAATGTTCATTCCTCACTTTCAAGTGTAAATAAACCCTGTGAGCCTGGTGTTGTCATAGGCCTGCTGGAGAGCCAAAACAGCGTAGTAATTATAAGACTTACAGGCACAGCCGTGCTGTAAATTCATGCTTGAAAGTCCCTTCTGCTCCAAATGCTTAGCCATAACAGATAAAATACAAAAAAATTAAAAGTCGAAGCCTTGCTCAAAAAGATCAGCATCTCCAAGGTTTACAGTACAGACACAGTGCTGTAAGCTGGGGTGACGCTTGGTGTTGTGAGGTTCCAGGGTGAGGCGCAGCCTGAGGTGGTGAGATTTCTCCTGTGATAAGATAGGGAATACCACATGAGGGGGTTGTTTTTCAGTCACCCAGGCGTGTCCGACTCTTTGCAACCCCGCTGACTGCAGCATGCCAGGCCTCCCTGTCCCTCACCATCTCCCAGAGTTTCCCCAAGTTCATGTTCATTGCATCGGTGATGCCATCCAGCCATCTCATCCTCTGACACCCTCTTCTTCTGCCCTCAATCTTTCCCAGCATCAGGGGCTTTTCCAATGAGTCATCTGTTGGCATCAGATGACCAAAACACTGGAACTTCAGCTTCAACATCAGTCCTCCCAGTGAGTATTCAGTGTTGACCTCCCTTAAGAATGACTGGTTTGATCTCCTTGCTGTCAAAGGGACTTTCAGGAGTCTTCTCCAGCACCACAGTTTGAAGGTATCAGTTCTTTGGTGTTTCGCCTTCTTTATGGTACAGCTCTCACAACTGTTCCTGACCACTGAGAAGACCATAGCCTTGACTCTACAGACCTTTGTCGGCAGAGTAATGTCTCTGCTTTTCAACACACTGTCTAGGTTTGTCATCACTTTCCTGCCAAGAAGCGATCATCTTCTGATTTCATGGCTGCAGTCACCGTCCGCCGTGATTTTGGAGCCCAAGAAAAGGAAATCTGTCACTATTTCCACCTATTCCCCTTCTATTTGCCATGCAGTAATGGGGCTGGAAGCCATGATCTTAGTTTTTTTAATATTTAATCGTAAGCCACCTTTTTTGCTCTCCTCCTTCACCCTCATCAAGAGGCTCTTTAGTTCCTCTTAGCTTTCTGCCATTAGAGTGGTATCATCCACATATCTGAGGTTGTTGATGTTTCTCCCCCCATCTTGATTCCAGCTTGTAACTCATCCAGCCCGGCATTTCATGTGTCCCCAAAACAGACTGTGCGGGGCTCCCACACAAACATCAGGGTTGGGGGGGTGGGTTATAAAGCCATAACAAAATGTTTCCAGGGCTGAAGTTGATACAAAGCTTCTTACGTCCACATGAGGGGGAACCTGGTCCCTGGCCCAAGGACAGGATCTGCAATATCCCCAAATCTTGACAACAGTAAATCAGGTTCTGAACTGGGGGCTATGGAGGCCAAGAGGAATCAAAGAAAAGACCCAGTGGCTGAGTCTGTACAAGACAGGGAGCCAATGAAGCAAGGAAGGAGGTGCGGGTGGAGTTTTACTGACCCTTGGGAACAAGAATAGGGGCCTATGCCAGGTACAAATAGCTATTGGACAGTGAGGAGGTAGATGACAACCTACCAGCAGAATTTCATGCTGGTGATTCCCCTTTGCCCTCCTCACCTTTCCCCGAGGCCCACTCTGAATCTGCCTCACTATTGAACACTGTGACAACAGGAATACCTACCCAGCTTTTAGCCAAATGGGGTTACAAGCTGTAAATGAAGCATTTACGGGAACCACAGACATGGATGGAGGTTCCCCTTGCACCCAGGAATCTCCCAGGGAGCTTTCAAGCATAGAGACGCCCTTCCCCCAGTCCTATTCAGCTGATCTCAGCTGCTACCTGGGCAACAGAACTTTTCAAAACTCCTAAGGAAATCCTGTTGTTCAATCACAGCTGAGAGTCACTGGTCCAGAACAGCGTAAGAAAAAGGAAAACGTCCTTTCTGCCCCAACAGGCTGAACCTGGGGGCAGGGCCTGGGAGCCCCTCTCAACAACCAGGACCAGCACTTGGGTAGACTTCAGAGGCAGTCCTTCTGATGGCTTTGGGAACTAGTTCCCTTTTCCCTGAAGGAAAAGTGTAACTCTTCTCTGAAATCAGAAAAGAGGAAGCATAGCATACTTGTCAGCAAAAGTGACAATCCTCCCAGAGGCTAGGAGAGAAGATTCCTCTTCCCTTGACGTGGACAAAATCACAGGCCAGCCGAGGATCAAGCCAGGCTGCAAGAACAGAAGCTAATCCTACAGAATGGTGATGACAGGACTTAAGGTTTTCTGTCAAGAAATGGCCTCCCCCACCCTCCTTTAGGAAAGTGGTTTTTTAGAAGGTCAGAGCCTCCCTTCCGAGATGTGTTTGAGGAAGTGGGCCAATGGAATGAGAGGAAAGCCTGTCAGCTTGTCCCATCCCCAGAGACGATCATCTCTGTTCCCAGCTCCACACCGAGCCTCACCAGGCATCCCCGGGAAGGGAAGCAAGAAAGATGCTCCCTCCTCTTAGAGCCAAAGTCCCCTGGAAGTCCTCAACAACCACGCCTTCCCCCAGAGAGGGCGGAGGCCATGTCCCAAGCCTAGCCCACCTGATCTGAATGTCTGGCCCCCCACCTCAGGGCCCAGGAAATTACCCAGCCTCCTAGATCTTCGCTGAACTGTGGTGGGAGCCTTTGGAGATCTCAGGTTCAGGAGGTCAAAACATAGCAAGTATCTAATGCACAGCAGCTGATGCTGTGGCTGCCGCAGGCTGTGGCGTCTATGCCTGTGTGTGGTGGTTGCTATTGTGTGGTTGCTGTGGTTACCACAGTCATGGCGGTTGTATGGTCATCTGGCTGTTGCAGTGCTGGCTGTCGTGGAGTTTGTGGTCATCATGGTGCATAGCTGTTATGCATCTGAGGTCACTTTCCTTGGGGTCATTGTGGCCGTGTGGTTGTTGCAGGTATTCTGGCTCCTCCGGCCCCACAGTCTGAGGAGGGGGCCGGCCCCTGGGGAGAGGTGCCCTCCTGACCCACCTCATCACAGACAGTGCTGATAGCCTGGGGATGGTGGGGCTGCCATGAGGAGACCCACAGACCATAGCAGAGCCCCAAGCAGAGGGCCTGGCCTGTACCCACTTCCTTGATCCTGCACCCAGAGTGGCCAGGAGGCCCGGCGGGTAGAGTCAGGCCACCAGTGGGCAAGACCTGGACATCTCCCACCTCACCTCCACCCACCACTCTTACATGGACCCCCTGAGTGGATCAGAGCCAGGAGGAGGCCCTGGTTTCCCTGGCATGGTAGGCAGAGACTCTGAGTTCCTGGTATCCAGGATAGAATTTTATACCTGCTCAGGGGACCTGAGTCCTGTGTCATTTATCTGCTTCCAATCAGAAATATATGTTTAAGTATATTGGCTTAAATATATTAATGGATAATACTTCACATAGTCCAAAGGTACAAAGGGGAATATAGTGAAATACGCTCTCCCACACCTTTCTCTCAGCCACCCAGACATAGCTCATAAATACGCAAGCAGATATGCACGTGAACCCAAACAGAAGAACATGGCTTGGTGGAAGAGTACAAACTCTGAGCCAATCTATCTGAGCTCAAGACCCAGTACTGCTCCTTTCCAGCGGGTGACTTTGGGCACCTCTCTGTGCCCTGGATCCCCCCATCCACAGAATGTGATGTAATCATAGTACCTGCTTTATACTAGGGACGAGGTTAAACAACACATATTCGATCTCACTGTAATAGATGTTGTTTTCTTTCCCGTTTTATACAAATGATATCACACTGTTTCACATGTACTGTTCTGTACCTAATTTCTTTCTCTTTCAAGTGTCTTTGGGAGCTCATTCAGTCTATTTTAGAGCTGCATGGTTTTCCATTGCCTCAATGCACCATAATTTACTTAAGCCAGTCTTTTTTTAGTGGGCATTGTGGTCATTTGCGGTCTTTTTCGAGCAATGCCACAATGCATAACTCTGCACGTACTATTTAATTTTTTACACCTCTATCATGCCACAGTATTATCTTTCTTTTTTGTGATAAGAATGACTAAGATCTAGTCTCTTAACACCTTGGAAGTTTATAATGCAATATCATTGTCTATAATCACTATGTTTTGTATTAGCTCTCCAGGACTTATTTATCTACTGGTTGTAAGTTTTTACCCTTAAATACCATCTCCCCAAATAGATACACTATATTTTATCCAGAATGATTATGGTAAATCCTTAGAAGTAGAATGCTGGTCAACAGGTAATGTTCATTTGTTATTTTTTGCCATCCAGAGAGGTTGTACAGATATTCAACATTCCTTTGGCAACATAAGACTTTCTGCTCCCCATACCTTTGCCAACAGTTTATAAGCAAGTTTTTTATCTTTGTTGATTTGGTAAGTGAAAAGTGGTAAATGCTATCTCTCTGTAGTTTTATTTTACAATTTCTCTTATTATGAGTAATACAAAGCATCTTCATGTTTATAAATCATTTGTGCTTCCTATTCTGTGAACTCTCTGTTCATATCTTTTGCCAATTTTCTTATCATATAGTCATTTTTCTTATTGATTCATAAGAGGTCTCTCTGTGTTAGGGTTATTACCATACATTCCCTGGTTTGATGATACTTTAGAAATTGCTTTTACTAGTTTTGCCATAGATAATTTTAATGCAACAGAAGTTATAATTTTTTCTTGATGTCTTCTGTATTTTGTGTCATTTTTGAAAGTTCTTCCCCTTACAAAATAGTCATTAGATTAGTTTTTAATCTCCCATAGTTTCGTCTAGCATTTTTAAAAATTTAAATCACTGATTTTTCCTGGTATGTATCTGATATAAAAAATGAGGTATGGATCCAACTTAATTTTTTTCCAGATGGCTACCCAGTTGTCTCAACACCATTTATTGAATAATTCATCTTTTTTTCCCCCAATGATTTGAAATGCCATCATTATCATAAGCTAAATTCTCAATAAGTTTTTCTTTATTTCTGGACTTCCTATTTATTCCAACCACATGATGTCCTACACTATTTTAATTATTCAAGTTTTATAATATGCATTATATCTTACAGGGTTAGTTTACTATTCATTTTTAAGCTTCTTTTTCCATATGAGCTATTAGTTTTGTTGGGATTTCTTTTAATTTATAGGTTAACTAAGGCAAGCTGACCTTGAATATGCTGTTGAATATGATACTGGGTCGGTTTTTGGAGAATTACGTTTCTCAGGCAAAAATGACAAATGTTTTGTTATTTTAGAGGCAACCATTCCATCTAGAAAGTGACTTGTGGCTTACTGAAGGAATGTTTTGCCACTAAATTTTGACCAGGTGTAAGTACAATGAATTGTCTTTTCAAATAAGGTTGATCTGATTCTCGAGGCTAATACAAAGGTGAACCAAGACCTCCTCAGGGCCCAAAAGTTGCTTTGAATAGATTCATTCAAACTTGAAAAATCATTATATATCAATGGACCATGCATCTCTTGCCTAGATGAATTTCTTAACAACAAACATGGAGAGTTCCTCTGTTAAATCTCAAATCTAAAGGAGAAAGAAAACAAGCTACCATCTCTCTCCCATCTAACTGACCATAAATGTTATTAATAAAAATTATAGTAACTACCATAATGTTTGTTTCCATATATGCCATCTTTGCTTCCCAGATGGCACAGTGTAAAGAACCCGTCTGCCAGTACAGAAGACCAAGGAATGCTGTGTTTGATCCCTGGGTTGGGAAGATCCCCTGGAGGAGGAAATAGCAGTATTCTTGCCTGGGAAATCCCATGGACACAGGAACCTGGTGGGCTACCAGGTTCACAAAGATTTGGACATGACTGAGTGACCGAGCACACACACACACACATACACACACACACCATCATCTTTATATTCACGTATGTCAAACGCCCTCTTCCAAGAACACAAGAGACGACTCTCCACATGGACATCACCAGACAGTCAATACCAAAATCAGATTGATTATATTCTTTGCAGCCAAAAATGGAGAAGCTCTATACAATCAGCAAAAACAAGACTGGGAGCTGACTGTGGCTCAGATCATGAATTCCTTAATGCCAAATTCAGACTTAAATTGAAGAAAGTAGGGAAAACCACTAGGCAATTCAGGTATGACCTAAATCAAATCGCTTATGATTATACAGAGGAAGTGACAAATAGATTCAAGGGTTTAGATCTCTTAGAGTACCTGAAGAACTATGGACAGAGGTTCATGACATTGTATAGGAGGCAGTGATCAAGACCATTCTCAAGAAAAAGAAAAGCAAAATGGTTGTCCAAGGAGGCCTTACAAATAGCTGAGAAAAGAAAAGACACAAAAGGCAAAGGAGAAAAGAAAAGATATATATACCCATCTGAATACAGAGTTCCAAAGAATAGCAGGAAGAGATAAGAAAGCCTTCCTCAGTGATCAGTACAAAGAAAGAGAGGAAAATAATAGAATGGGAAAGACTAGAGATCTCTTCAAGAAAATTAGAGATACCAAGGGAATATTTCATGCAAAGATGGGCACAATAAAAGACAGAAATGGTATGTATGGACCTAACAGAAGCAGAAGATATTAAGAAGAGGTGGCAGGAATACACAAAAGAGCTATACAAAAAAGATCTTCATGACCCAGATAACCACAATGATCATTCACCTAGAACCAGACATCCTGGAATGAGAAGTCAAGTGGCCTTAGGAAACATCACTACAAACAAAGCTAGTGGAGGTGATGGAATTCCAGTTGACTTATTTCAAATCCTAAAAGATGATGCTGTGAAAGTGCTGCACTCAATATGGCAGCAAATTTGGAAAACTCAGCAGTGGCCATAGGACTGAAAAAGGTCAGTTTTCATTCCAATCCCAAAGAAAGGCAATGCCAAAGAATGTTCAAACTACCGCACAATTGCACTCATCTCACATGCTAGCAAAGTAATGCTCAAAATTCTCCAAGCCAGGCTTCAACAGTACGTGAACTGTGAACTTCCAGATGTTCAAGCTGGATTTAGAAAAGGCAGAAGAATCAGACATCAAATTGCCAACATCAGTTGGATCATAGAAAAAGCAAGAGAGTTCCAGAAAAACATCTACTTCTGCCTTATTGACTGTGCCAAAGCCTTTGATTGTATGGATCACAACAAACTATGGGAAACTCCTAAAGAGATGGGAATACCAGACCACCTTACCTGCCTCCTGAGAAATCTGTTTGCAGGTCAAGAAGGAATAGTTAGAACTGGACATGGAACAACAGACTGGTTCCAAATTGGGAAAGGACTATGTCAAGCCTGTATATTGTCACCCTGCTTGTTTAATTTATATGCAGAGTACATCCTGCAACATGCCAGGCTAGATGAAACACAAGCTGGAATCAAGATTGCAAGGAGAAATATCAATAACCTCAGATATGCAGATGACACCACCATTATGGTAGAAAGTGAGGAAGAACTAAAGAGCCTCTTGATGAAAGTGAAAGAGGAGAATTAAAAAGTTGGCTTAAAACTCAACATGCAAAAAATGAAGATTATGGCATCTAGTCCCATCACTTCATGGCAAATAGATGGGGAAACAATGTAAACAGTGACAGACTTTATTTTCTTGGGCTCCAAAATCAAGGCAGATGGTGACTGCAGCCATGAAATTAAAAGACACTTGCTCCTTGGAAGAAAAGCTATGACCATCCTAGACAGCATATTAAAAAGCAGAGACATTACTTTGCCACCAAAGGTCCATCTAGTCAAAGCTATGGTTTTTCCAGTAATCATGTATGGATGTGAGAGTTGGACTCTAAAGAAAGCTGAGCACTGAAGCATTGATGCTTTTGAACTGTGGTATTGGAGAAGACTCTTAAGAGTCCCTTGGACTGCAAGGAGATCCAACAGTCCATCCTAAAGGAAATCATTGTAAGGACTGACGCTGAAGCTGAAACTCCAATACTTTGGCCACCTGATGGGAACAACTGACTCATTGGAAAAGACTCTGATGTTGGTAAAGATTGAAGGCAGGAGGAAAAGGGGATGACAGAGGATGAGATGGTTGGATGGCATCACCAGCTCAATGGACATGAGTTTGAGCAAGCTCTGGGAGTTGGTGACAGACAGGGAACCTCCATGAGGTTGCAAAGGGTCGGACACCACTGAGCAACTGAACTGAACTGATGTCAGCTTTATATATATCATCTTTTGCAATTTTAACATGAGTTCTAAAATAGAGATGGCATTCTGTACATCCTAAAGATGAGAACACTAAGCCTCATAGGGGTTACATAACTTGCTAAAATCACACCTCTTTTTGAGTGGAGGAGCTAGGATCTCACAGTGGCTCTGCCTGATTTAAGCCTTTGCATGTTTTTAGGAAGCCTCTCTTATCCTTCTACCCCAACTTGCAGCAATAAGGTCAGTCTGCCTCCTTTGGCAAAACTCCTTTTCTAGGCAGAGAGACTACATCTGCTACAGTCCACTGTCAATTATGGAGGAGTCCAGCCCAGAATTCTGGAAATGAGACACAGCAGGCCACCAGCCATGGAAGGCCTTTGCCTGCCGATGCCATATGGATGGAGACTCTGAGCCAAGCACTAAGGAAGAGAAAGAGGAGGGAAGTCGAGGTGGGGAGGGAATCGAGGTGGGGACTGCGGGAGCAGGGGGCAGGCACGGCCGATTCAGGAGGAGGACTTGGACCAGGGAGCCTGCACAAGCTAGACACACCCATCGCCTGTGCCAGGCCCATCGGGTTCAGCTCAGCTGTCTGACAGCTACCCTCTAACGATGCAAACAAAAGACTTCCTACAGGGAAGGTTTCAGTGTCATTAGCCAAGTCTCAGTGGAAATCAGAGAAGACGACCCCGAGCAGGCTAGAGGCCCTGGTAGCAGCAGCCAGAGCCCACTGGCACATCTCTGAGCGCCTGCCAACTGGGCTCACTGTGAGAACCCTGCTGCCAAGAGATAAGGAATGCCTGATCCAGCCCCTAGAAAGGCAGGGCTTGATATCGCAGCCTGAGTAGGCTGCGAGGGAATGTCCTGGCTGAAGGCCCTTCTCGAGCCCAGAGGAGAGTGGGTGGGTGGGAACAGGGAGTTTATAAATAATCCCATGTGTACTGATCTGCTCAGCAGCCTTGTCTTAGCAAGGCCTGGGATCTCAGAAGGAGGGTCATTTATGGTAATTTTAAGTTTATTTATCCTTCTGTTTTCCAAGTTTTCTACAGTGAACTTGAACTCCTTTTATAGTCAGTAAACATGAATACAATTTTAAGAAAGTGAAAAAGAGAGGCGCAAAAGGGGGACTTCCCTGGCGGTTCACTGGTTAAGATTCCATGCTCCCAAGGCAAGGGGCACGGGTTCGACCCTTAATCTGGGAACTAGGTCCCCGATGCCACACGGCGTGGCCAAAACAGTAAAGTAAAATAAATAAGATTTTTAAAGTAAAATATGATCAATTTAAAGAAAGAGAGAGGCACAAAAGGAAACCTTTCAGTGGGAGTCATCCCCCCTGCTCAGGGATGCCCCAGTCGCGGGCCAGTCCCCTCCTCGCCCTCTGTCCCTCTCAGAGGGGCCTTCCTGTGTGCTGGCATTCACCTACATTATAGGGAAGGACCAGTTTTCTCAGCTCCTATGTTTCTCAAGCTCTCCCTGCCCCCATTAGTTCCAGTGTCACAGTTCTTAGGTTTGATGTCATCAGATAAGGTATCCGTCCCCTCATCTTTGCTGGGGGGAAGGAGGGTCACCCCCATATGTCTGTCCTGAGTGCTTCCAAACACTATCTTTGTAATGGGGAAAAAGCAATGGATTCCCTTATAGAGAGTGTGTTTGGCATTCTTTGGCCCTCAGGCTCCTTGTCTGTAAGGTGGGGATAATAATAGCACCCGCCTCCTAGAGATGATATTAAGATGAAAATAAAACAGTGAATGTAAAGTGCCTGACACATTGGAAATGCCAAATTAAATATTTACTGATCATCGTGCCTCTTGCTCTACACCCAGCTGCCCCTTTGAATGACCACACCTACCAAATTTGGCCAAAATGACTCTCACTGTTTCCAAAAATAACTCCTCCCAGGAGGTGTGAGGATTCACCACCCAAAAACTCAAAGCAAGAATTCCACAAATGCTTTGAGAGGTGACAGGCTCCTTGCGATCCTTAGAGCTTTATGAGGCACTGTTCTCATTTGGATGTGTTTCAATTAAGGGCAGCTGGATAAACAGAGAAACGAATAAACATGTTCCTTTGTAGTAATGACCTTATGTAGGCTGAGTTCAGCTTATGACTCTGGGGCAAGTTTTAGGAAATGAAAGTAGGTAGAATATCAATTGATTTCTATTTTTTGAGCAAGTGCTAGGTCCAAAAAGGCACTGTGCTAAGATTCCAAAATGGAACATTAAAAAAAGATGAAAGTCTCTGCTCTGTGAGAGATTACAATTTAGTTGAGGAAGTAAACTGCAGATAAAGAAATAGAAAGCTTGCCCGGCAAAGTAGGATAGAACAATGAAGGTGATGGGGTAGAGAGTTTAGAAGAGAGTTTCCTCTGGGTTCTGGAGGTCAGAGCAGGCCTTGTGGAGGAAATAAATATCACTGATAAGTGGGCACCAGGCCTGGTACTATCCGATGCAATCAGGATAGTCTGAGAAAGAGTCTCAGGTGTTCAGGTCAGCAAAGGAAGGCCTGGTACTCTTACAGGTGGATGTACACCATCTTCTTTGATCCCAACAAAAGCATTGTGTGGTGTTGTCATTCCCATTTTACAGATAAGCTCAGAGAAGTTAAGTTATATGCCTAAAGTCACACAGCAGAGGCAGAAGCCAAACCAAGTTCTACCGGCTCCAGAGTCCACGTCATTCTATCACTTGGCACTGAGAGACTGCCCTTAAATCTAGCTCCAAGAACAGCCCTAGGCTGTCTGTGACCAGTAATGGGGGTCTCATTCCATGACTGTGGCCCTCTGGTAGAGACGATGCTGCCCCGTGTGGCTGACAAATTCTTTGGGGATACATAGGCCTTATATTGCCTGCGAGTATCCTGGAATAAGATGCAATGATTTCTAAAGCCTAGATTGAAGTAAAAAATTTGACGTCTTATAGTTTTAAATATTTAAGCCCCTCCTTCTACTCTATCATATTTTTCCCAGTTCAGCAATATGTGCTATCGGCATACGGCGGTCCTAAGCCAGCTATTTGTCCAGGCCAGTCACATGTCATCATCTTTTACTTCCCTCATCCCTCAACCAGGCACGATTGAGGGATCCAGTCAACCACTAAGCCCTGACCTCCTATCCTGAATGCATCTGCAGTCCCTCTACTTTTTTCATTCCCTCTGCCGTTCCTTGGTCTCGGCCACCATGTTCTCGTCTTAAATTTCTGCAACAATCTCCTAAATGATTTCCCTGCTTCCAGACTTGCTCTCATTCACTCTCACTGCCATACCACAGTGCATAGTAAGAAATCTGGCCTCAGTGAGAGAGATCTGACCTTTGGCTGGACTCCTGGAGTAACCTCCAAACTCTTGGAATTTCTGCATTGAGAGGAGTACCTTTGTTATTCAAGGTGGGACCTGCACTTATGAGAATGAGATGATTCAGTGTTGGGGGTGGTCTTGCAGAAAGACCAACGTGACATGAATGATTGTGGCTGGGGCTTTGGGCCACATGGTACCAGCCCCGCCACCAGGCAGGGGAGGGTACCTGGAGATGAGTTTAACCATGTGGGTAATTATTAAATTAATCATGCCTGGGTAATAAAGCCTCAGTAAAACTCTGGACACTGAAGTATAGATGAACTTCCTTAGTTGCAAGACTCATGTTTATTGTCACATAGAGATGCTGAGGAGGAACTGCATCCTAGGAATACAGACACTTACTGTTTGGAACCTTCTCAGGTTCCACCCTACTGTACTTTGATTTCAGTTTATATATTTTATGTATTTTTATCTGTTTGATTATAATAAAATGCCATTCCTAAGAATAACACTTTCTTAAATTCTATGAGTTGTTCTAGCAAATTATCAAATCTGAGGGTAGTCATGGACACCCCTGAATTTATAGCTAGCTGCTCTGAAGAGAGGGTGATTCTGGGGAGCCCCAAACTTGGGGCTGTGTGTCTGAAGTGAGGGCAGGCTTGTGGGAAATGTGCCCTTAACCTTGAGTTGGGCTGACTCCTTGTACACAGCAAGAGGGGTTTTCTAAAATAGGACTGCGATCTTATCACACAACTGCCTAAAACACTCAAGCGATGTCTTACTCTCCCTAGGGTGAAGTCCAAATGCCTGAATTTGGCACCAAGACCTGTGCATCTGATCCAGAGTTGCATAGGTCTCCAGTCTCACATCCTCCCAAACCCCTTCAAGTTTGCCATTCCAGCCACACTGAGCCACAAGCCACTCCGGAGTGCTCCCGGTTCTCTCAATTCTCCAGGTCTTAGGGCATGTAGCCACTCATCCCACAATATTCTCTCATCTCTATCTTTCTCCCACGCCACTTCTCTTGGCTGATTCCCACTATCCTGAGGTGTTGGCTTAGATGCCACCTCTTCTGGGAATCCTTTCCACGCACACTGCCTCAAGTCAGGACTGGACACTCCTTCCTCTCAAGGCACTTAGAATGTGTATTGAAACAACCTGGTTACTTGGTCTGCACCTCCAACCAGACCATGAACTTTCTGCATATGAGGACAGTATTTTCTCCTCCATTATATCCCTTGAATGCTAACATATAATTTTAAAGAGAGAAGTGATAACTTTGTTTGGAAGAAACCCGGTGGACACCAACACAATTAGTGTTGAACGAATGAATGACAGCCTAGGTAGATTTTGGAAGGCTCACTGGTCTCCTTGATGGAAATTTGGAAAGCACCCTGGTTGTAGCTGGTAGCCAATTACAAGTCATCTTTCAAGATGGTTCCACCCCACAAGGAGTTGTTCATTCATTTAGGCTGATTTTTATTGGTTTCAACCTCAGAGAATGAATTCTTTGTAACTTTGCAAAATTCTGAGATGTATCCCTGTTGTGAGGCATGTGCCCAACTGTGAATTGTCACTTAGACATTCCTTTGATCCTATCATTGCTATTTTATATTTTCCACTCTACCCCACCTACAAGGTTCTACAGCATTTGTGAAGAGGACAACAGTGCATTATACTTTAAACATACATAATCAGATAACTTATTAAAACAATATTAATTATCAGTTCATACCTGCATGGGCATCTATTCTTATTAATCAATACTTGATAAAGCACTTACTGGGTTAGATGAAGTGGCATCTCCTTTTCCATCCTTTTTGCTTTTAATTAAACAATGTGCACAGCCTTCTTCTCTCTTTCCTCTCCCCTTTCCTTTCCCTTCCCTTCCTGGTATGGAAGATCGGTCCCCACAGGATACTGACAGGAAGAGAGGGCTGGCGCGTGGAGGTGCTTTGATACACCATGATGTGTGCTGGTGTCCAAGTACACGGGGCGCTGGAAGGTGGGGGCAGGGGTGGAAGTAAAAGGCACAGCTGGTGTGATTCGGAGAGTGGTTACATTAAGCAAATAAGAACATTTATTGAACAATTAGGTGCATATATTGAGAATAATGAGAGCCACGTTGGAGAACAAAGTTGCACATATGGAGAGGGGATGATTTATAAAGAACCTTGAAGGTGGATAAGTATCAGCTTACGTTGTTTTAAAACATACAAACACAGGTAGATATAGAAATGGCTTCCCAGGCGGCACAGTGGTAAAGAATCTGCCTGCCAAGGCAGGAGACACGGGTTCAATCCCTGGTTTGGGAAGATGCTCTGGAGAAGGAAATGGCAACCCACTCCAGAATTCTTGTCTGGGAAACCCCATGGACAGAGGGGCCTGGCAGTCTACAGTCCATGGGATTGCAAAAGAGTCAGACACAACTTAGCAAATAAACAGCAAAAATGATTTAAGTGGATGTACATGCAGATGTGTTCAAATGAGTATATATATTTCCAAACTCTCTCCACTGAAAGGGCCTAGAAGCAATGACACCCCAGGAACAATAAACACACTAAATGCCCAGATCTTGATTTCTAAAAACCATCCTCCACCAAAAGAAAGCAGGGCTCCTTGAAGAAAGAGCTAATTCCAGCCTGCAGCAGAAAAAGTACAAGATGAACCTGGGACAAATTGTGCCAAAAAGTAAGAACATGATGAGAAGGAGACATGTCAGAAAGATGCAGGGACCACCCTGAAGGGACCGCTTAAATATACACACAAACACGGAAAATGGAAAAGCTCTTATTAAAGTAGCCTGCCAACTAATGAAAGTGGAAGAAATGATGAAAATAGAAATTTGGCAACTGTCAGAGTGGTGTTTGCTTCCAGCAGGAGACATCAAGGAGCTAAGATTGATAGATGGAAGCTTATTAAAGAACAGGAATATCTCCCCTCAAAATGCCAATCAATATTAAAGGAAATGGTAACTTTACGTGGGAGAAACCTGACAGACACCAACATAGCTAGTGATCAAGATAAACATCGCCAAATGGGTAAAGATAGTCAAGGGGCACTTTAAAAAATAAATATATTTCACAAGCTGGGGAATTCCCTGGCAGTCCAGTAGTTAGGACCCAGTGCTTCCACTGTAGGGGGCATGGGTTCGATCCCTGGTCAGGGAACTGAGATCCTGCAAGCAGCAAATAAGTAATAAAATAAAAATCACCAGTTGTACGATTGGCTAACATCATGTTTCCCCCAGCCCATGCCTAGATAATTCATTAAGAAAACACATTTCTGTGGTATTCTTTTAAGAAAGCATGACTATGCTTTTCACATCTACTATATCCTTCTACTTTTCTGTATATTCATTCTATTAATTCTTGAAAGCTTTATATTGAAACTCCAAATAAAGAGGATGAGATGGCTGGATGGCATCATCGACCCAATGGACCTGAGACTGAGAAGCTCTGGGAGATGGTGAAGGACAGGGAAGCCTGGCGTGCTGCAGTCCATGGGGTCGCAAAGAGTCGGACACGACTGAGCAACTGAACAACAACAACCGTAATGTAACTTTTTCTGTATCTTTCAAGTCACCTGTAAATGTGTTGTCATACTATCATAATTTAAAAAATAAAAAAGAAAGAGAAAATAGAAAGAAAGCATGACCAGCTCTGATCATGAGACTATCCCAGAGAGAACCCAGGGACATCCCACAGAATGAAAGGTCTGTACTCTTTTTTTTTTTTTTTGGTCTGTACTCTTTAATTAAAAAGAATCGGTGACATGAAACACAAAGGAACTCTTCCAGGTTGGAGAAGACTAAAGAGGGGTGAGAACAATGCAACACATATCCCTGGATATAATCTTGGGCCAGAGAGGAGAAAGAGTCATTGTTGGAACGGCCTGAAAATGTTGAGTGGGGGAAGGGGTCTACAAATTGGGCAGTCATGAGGCGTCAGTGTTCATTCTCTGATTTGGAGGGTCGTACGGTAAGTCTGTAAACCCTGTTTGGAGGAAAAACACTGGAATATTTAGAAGTGATGAGACATCCCTTCAACAGCTTGCACTCAAATGGTTCAGACATATACATCCATGTACATATATGTCCATGTACATATATGTTCATGTACACAGAGAAACAGAGAAAGAGAAGGTAATAGGGCAAATTTATTGAAGTGTTAAGAGTTGGCAAATTTGGGTGTGGGATATGGGAATTCATTATACTGTTCTTGCAACTTTTCTGAAAGCTTGGAATTATTTCAAAATAAATTATTACAAGTTACATGTATATATGTAAATTATAAATATAAATATGTACAGTGAACATGCACAGCTCTCTCTTTCACATCTGGCCAGGGCATCCATTCAGACAGGTGGTTTTCCTCCAGCAGTGAGCCGTCCTGGTTCCTGGAGTTTCTCTTCCTAATATCTCCAACCAAAACCTGAGGCCTCCTCTTCTCACAATCAGCATTTCTATCTACATTTGACAGAATTACTGAGGAAGCATTCTGTATTGGCTTGCCAGGGCCTCCATAGCAATTTGCCACAGGCTGAGAGGCTTAAACGACAGAAATCTATTTTCCCCATAGTCCTGGAGGCTGGAAGCCCAAGATCAAGGTGTCAGCAGGGCTGGCCTCTCCTGAGGCCTCTCTCCTGGGCTTGCAGATGTCACCTTCTCGCTGAGTCCTCACAGGATCTTTCCTCTGTACACGCAGATCCTTGGTGTCTCTTGTGTGCCCGAATTTCCTCATCTCACAAGGACACCAGTTAGGTGGGGTGGGGGCCTACCCTAATGGCTAATTTTAACCCAATGGCTTCTCTAAAGTCCCGTCTCTAATACAGTCCCATTCTGCAGTGCTGGAGGTTAGGGTTTTCACATGATTCTGGGAGACACAGCTCAGCTCCTAACATACTCTGTGCTGGACACCACACTGGTGTCTGGGTATAGAGATGGCTAGACAAGGATGCTCTGCTCATGTGGGTCACCAGCTGAGGCTGACCTGAGAACAACCTGGATCCACAAGCGATGCACTGAGCAGAAGGCAGAGGAGATTGTGAACCCTGTTTGAAGAGTGGAGAAAGGGTTCATTCACAGGGTGGTGCCATTTGAACTGGCCCTTGAAAGAAGAGGTTTTCACCAGACAGGGAAGGTCATTCTCTACAGATCAGAAGTGTAAGATTTTAGTTCTAGTTCTGTATTAAACTATGAACCTGTTTGCCAAGGTTCAAGCGTTCAGTTTCCTCCAGCCATGAATATTCCCTCTGATACTCCATCACTTCGCACAACAGGATTCTCTGCTTACACTCCTCCATGTAATGACACACAGTATTTAAGATATCTTCATCCTCTGCTTATTTTCTGATAATATCTGGAACTCCAGCATCATGTTAGGGCTCCAGCATCCTCTTTCTCCTTTTGTCTTTCCATCTATCACTAAGAATTTTTCTTCTTTCTGACCTGCTTCTTCCTGTTTTCCTTTCTTCAGGGGCTTTTTGTTCATCACAAGTCTAAGGCTTTAGTTTGCCTTGAAGCACTCTTCCTATTAGCTAGGGGATTTTTCTCTTTTTTTTTTGACAAGAAAGGTGTGTCTCAGCCCATTTTCTGTAAAATCTGTCAGTGCCTAAGTGGTACCCTGCTGCTTGAGTCCTCATTCGTCTCCATGGCAATGTTCTGAAATGATTCTGCTTGTGTGATTAAGTTCAAGGCCCACAAAATTATTTATCATAACAGAGTCGGCATATCCCACCAAGGTGCACACATACACATTCGGTGCAACATTTGTAAATGCAGCCATGGTTAGGTTTGCATTCATTAAAAAAAATAACAGCACTTCCTGTGAAATGAATGGATAGCCCACTCATCAGCTGACTTCATTTACTCATCCTTCCGTCATTCATTTATGCATACAGGCTTAGTCAGGGAGACAGAGACTTAAATTTTTACCTCCTCCTGAGGAGATGGAGATGGAAATCAGGAATGGCTTCACTGAGGAGTGGTCAGTTGACCACCAAAGGGAAGGGCTTTTCTGACAAAACCAACACATGGGCAAAGGCATGGAGATGTGAAGGAACATTCGAGATAACAAAGGAAAACTGTCTGCCAGTCAGGTTGGGAAATGGGATGGAGACGGGTGATGGAGGGAGGTACAGAGGGACACAGATCTGAGGCTAGAGAGAGGGGTAGCAACAAGGTCCCTAGAGACCTGTAATAAAAGATTAAGGAGCCGTGCTCCTTGAGCAAGGAGGAGGATCTTTTTTTATTTTCCATTTATTTTTATTCATTGGAGGCTAACTACTTTACAATATTGTAGTGGTTTTTGCCATACATTGACATGAATCAGCCATGGATTTACATGTGTTCCCCATCCCTATCCCCCTTCCCGCCTCCCTCTCCATCCCATCCCTCTGGGTCTTCCCAGTGAACCAGCCCTGAGATCACCAGCCCAGGTTGGATGCATGAGACAAGGAGAATCTTGAGAGGAAATGCAGCATTGTCAGGTTTACATTCTATCAATAGGAAGTCTTCTTCCGCCGCTGCCCTGGGGTCTCATTGAACAGTGAAGGCACAGAGTTAGAAAGAAGTCAGGGACAGGCAGTCCAGTGCTTAAGACTCTGAGTTTGCACTGCAGGGGGTTTGAGCCCTGGTTGAGGAACTAGAATCCCATATACCATGTGGCCAAAAAAAAAAAAAATGCCAGGGACAAGTTGATGGGGGCCTGAGAGGACCGAGACTGGAGGTGTGCCTGGGAAAGATTTAAGCACCACTTTAGAGGCAAGCCAGGTGGGACTTCGGGACCAATTAGATGGAGGAGTGAAGGAGAATGTGAAGATTGTTTGATGTCCAAGAAAGAATAGGGTCGGGGAGAAGATGAAGAATTTAATTTGGGATATCCTCAGTGTAGGGAATCTCTGGACATCCAGGAATACAATCAGACACCCCAGTCTGCCACTTTCCCCTCATCTTTAATTCTCCGTCATGGGGATAAAACAATCTGACAGCTAGTCCCCACAGACGTAGACTTACAATGTAAGGGTTAACATGTGACTTCCCCTTAGGAACCATATTTCCAGTTAGCAAGGGAGTACCACCTAGCCAATGTTAACCAAGCAAATGGCTTTCCTATAGTGAAATTCCCAGCAATGGGAAGGGCAAGTGGGGGACGTATTTCCAGGTAAGAAGATCTTGCCAGCATCCCTAAAATTACATTGTGGAGGCTACAACTAAAGCTCTCTTAGTGAAGAGACTGCTGTGAAAAGTTCACCTTCATTCCACAGAACCCTGTTCATATGGTTCTCTGAATCATAGAGAAAGGGATCTTCCTCTTGGACAGGATTCTGCTCTCTTGGGCTGGGTTGATGGACAGCTGATGCCACAAAGCTCTGGGGTCACTGAGTTCAGGTTCTGGCTCCAGCATTTACTGGACATATGACCTTGGGGACAGCGTTTTACCTTTCTAGGACTGATTCCGACATTCATTAAATAGCGCCTCGGAACACCTGCTTCTCCTCTGGGGTGGTTGTGAGCTTGGATTTCAAGGAGATGGCTGCAGTAGACACGACTGCATCCGTCATCCTTACCACCGCCACCATTTATCTCAGTATCTTTCAACACCCAATTCACTTGGAGAAGCCTAATTTTCTCCCTGTTCATGGACTATTAGCTGCTCTGACAACTTCAGGTGATGAAAAGCCACCATTCGGTAGAGCTCTGAGCTCAGGCTCAGAGCCTGCGAACCCGGAGTTGAAGGCTGTGCCCCTCAACAGCCTGCAGGGGGCAGCATCGGGCAGCGTAAGGTCTCCCCGCTCGCTCGTAAAACGTCGGAGCAGGTCTGGGAAGGACCACGGAGGTGGCCTTAGAATTCAGACTCCAGCTGACAAAGGACCCGTGTTACTCCACGTGGGTCTGACATGCAGCCTCCTGGGGAATCGGGTCTTCGGTGAACAATGGAGCAGGGAAAGTGTCTTCTGCAAGCATCCCCAGCCCTCACAAATCCAACCGGGTTTTTCCCCCAAGCTCACACCAGGACTGACTACCTCTCCCTGTCAATTTAGTGCTGATCTGACCTCGAAGAAGCAAGACTTGGCCTTACCTTCCCACAGGGGCCCTGATGCAGATGTCTCAACCCCCATGAGGCAAAGGGAGGGAGTGCCTGACAAGGCCAAGGTGGGCTGCCTGCCACCCCTACCCCCGCCACCCCCTCCCCAGCCCCAAAGCATTTTTAGTTTCCCACACCCTCAGCCCTGCAGGGGGAGTCCGGAGAAGGCAAAAGAAATAAAGGGACACAGCTCCAACTCTCAGGAGCTAGTAATGTTGAAAAGAGATGTAGACGGAAACGAGGAAGACACAAGGCTACCCAGGATCCCATGCTCTGGTTTTGATCCAGCCTGGTGACTCCGCATTCCTAAAGCCCAGAAGGCATGCTCAGGCTTAATGATTTCCTGTCATTTGTGAGTGTGTTTACGTGGAAAAACAAAGAGGCAGAAGGCTTAGAATCAATCAAGACTGCCCCAAATATGGAGTCACTGTAGGGATCCAAGCTGTGGGAATCTGGAGAAGGGAGCCACGAACAGAGGTGGCATGGAGTAGCCAGCCAGGGGCAAGGAACGTGGTCACTCCAAAGAGACCCCCAGGCCTCGGTGCCGACGGGACACCCTCGTCACTCACTCTCCTACTGACTTTTCTGGGGAGGGGAACTGCTATGTCACCATGACATCACCTCCTTCCAGGAACCACTGAGTCAGCTTGGGGCCTGAGGCTGGACCACTCACTTCCTCCAACCCGGCAGGGGGGAGCACTCCCCCACCCCCGGCACAGCTGGGCCTGTTCCTTCACCACTGTGCTCCGGGACTCAAGAGTGGGTCAGCTTGGCAAAAAGACACACCGGGTGATGCCATCCGTGCCCACCTCCACTGGGATTCTCCTGCCGGGGGAACACGGGCCCCCGGTGCAGAGTCACAGCTGCTTTGGGGCTGAAGGGCAAGTGTCCCTGGGAGCGGGAGCATGTTTAGCTTTGTCAGTCACTTACAGTTCCTTGTGAGAGGGAAACTCTGTGACAGAGGAATCAGGAGGGATTAAGTAAGAGGGAGTTGAGGGCTGGCTGAAGTGGGATGGTTCAGAGAAACTCTGTGCCCAGTCACAGCTGAAGCCTGCCACAGATGGAGCCACACCAGTCATGGGCATCTTATCCAAGTAGCTACTTCCTCAAAAGGCCGGGGCGGGCATGGGGCGCTTACCCACACAGGCAGTCTCATCCTTAGCCGGGAACAGGGCCAGGGGCTGTCTGTCTATAGCCCTTAGAAGATGACTTTCTCTTGCCCCTCCCCCAGCAAGCACAGGTGCCTCCCCACCTCCCTGTGTCTAACCCTTCCCTTTCCCGTTAAGAGGATTCAAGCCAGAATCTGTCCACACCACATCAGAGTCAATTTCATCTTGTCATTAAACCTGATGCTCTGTAAGCTGATCTTATGAAAAAGAAAATTAACCACAAGGCAGTAATGCAATTTTATAGCACTGCAAAGGTCCTAGCGTCTCCCTGTTCCCACTAACACACACACACACAATCTACTTTGATCTTTTCTTTTCCCACCTTTTATGATATTGTTTCACTTAATGCCAACAAAATCCTGCCGGGTAAGTATGGCCATCTTACAGGCGAGAAAAGGTGAGGGAAGTCCTCCAGGGTCACAGAGCTAGTGACTGACACACAGCCAGTCTTGGAAATGAGGTTTGTCTGACACTGAGGAGCTGGGATCCTTCCACTTAGACACTGTGACCCAAAGTAAGAGCCTCTTCAGGGTCAGAAATTGTAAAATTAGAATTCTGTTTTGCCACCTGCAAAATCTTAAGGTTGGGAGATATTTTGAAGATTGTCCAGGCCTAAGTGGGAAGGGAAGCCAGGGTAGCCTGGTGTGCTGTAGTCCATGGGATCACAAAGTCAGATATGACTTAGTGACAGAACAACAACCAGGTCTGTGACCCAGACAGATGTCTGAATCTCCTGCATGATGTCCTAGCTATAGCTTAGATACAGCCGCTCCAGGAAAGACATTTTGTCCTGATTCAGACCATGGCAGCTGAAAATCACTAGACAGTTCTTTGGGGTCTCAGGCTGAAATCTCTCTCCCTATAGTGTCCATACATCAAAACTCCCCTTGGGACCATGGAAGAACCAAGCAGTGAGTCACTCCTGATCTCTCTTTGTCCTGATGCACATTCTCGATTCCTTTTAACCTATTCTCACCTGGCAGTTTCTCACCACTCTCCTGGAAATGGGATCTGCTTTCTCTGTTCAGTCTCAAGGTGGGACACCAGTGTGACCACAGTGCTCCAGAAGTGAGCTGACCAGCCCAGAGAAGAATGAGACCAGACCATCAGTTCAGTTCAGTTGCTCAGTCATGTCTGACTCTGCAACCCCATGAACCACAGCATGCCAGGCCTCCCTGTCCATCACCAACCCCTGGAGTCCACCCAAACCCATGTCCATTGAGTTGGGTGTCCAGCCATCTCATCCTCTGTCGTCCCCTTCTCCTCCTGCCCTCAATCTTTCCCAGCATCAGGGTCTTTGCCAATGAGTCAGCTCTTCGCATCAGGTGGCCAAAGTATTGGAGTTTCAGCTTCAACATCAGTCCTTCCAATGAACACTCAGGACTGATCTCCTTTAGGATGGACTGGTTGGATCTCCTTGCAGTCCAAGGGACTCTCAAGAGTCTTCTCCAGCACCACAGTTCAAAAGCATCAATTCTTTGGTGCTCAGCTTTCTTCATAGTCCAACTCTCACTTCCATACATGACTGTTGGAAAAACCATAGCCTTGACTAGACGGACCTTTGTTGGCAAAGTTATGTCTCTGCTTTTTAATATGCTGTCTAGGTTGGTCATAACTTTCCTTCCAAGGAATAAGACCAGACTATATAAACCTTTTATTTTTTTTCATGAGACTTACTATTTCACACTGGGAACTCACTTTGATCTTATCATGAATGAAAACCCTAAGTGCCTTTCTCATGTACTGTCCCAAAGCCACGTCCTCTCCTGGCCCCTGTCCCACTGGATTTGGGGGTGTTCACGTCCTGTTTCGTTCTTGTAGGCTAGCCCTAACATCTACCATGGGCAGCCTGGCCATCTCCCTGCTTCATGGACCCCAGCTCCATGCTTCCTGGCACCGCTGACTCACTTCGGCTCAGCCACGGGCTCCTCCGGTCCCAGCTCTGGCTGTCCACACCGAGACTCTGCCCAGAGGTCCCGCTGACCTAGTCATTGGGGTGTGACTGTTAATTCCCAGCTTCCTGATGCATCCCTAGGGGTCATCTGGGAGGTCCTGGACACACCCTCATGCACGGCTGCTGAAAGCAAGGGCCACTGTCTCAGGCCCTCCCAGTGCTGAAACGCAACAGTATTTCTGCTGTGCTGTGACTGCCCTATACATTCTCCTCCCAGCAATCCACATGTGAAGTGGGCATAAGCCCCTCTCCTCCCCAGATTCTACCACCCCGCCCACTCCACCCTGAATCTGTGGGTAGTGGGCAGGTCACACAGCATCTTACCCTACATCCTCATTCCCTGAGTCTCCCTCTGAGCTTCTCCCAGCACCAGATGGGCTGTCTTCTGTATTGGGAGGATAGTACTGCCTTTGTGTTGAACCCTCTGTTTTCTGCACCCCAGCAGGACATGTCACCCTATGCTCTAATCTCCATACTGTACTCTAGACACAGAAAAGGGATCTTCACGGAAAGTAGAAAACCTCCCTCTCAGCAAGCCGGCTTTTTTTTGTTTTTCAGTGGGTTTTGTCATACATTGATATGAATCAGCCATAGAGTTACACGTATTCTCCATCCCGATCCCCCCTCCCACCTCCCTCTCCACCTGATTCCTCTGGGTCTTCCCAGCCCACCAGTCTTGAGCACTTGACTCATGCCTCCCACCTGGGCTGGTGATCTGTTTCACCATAGATAATATACATGCTGTTCTTTCGAAACATCCCACCCTCACCTTCTCCCACAGAGTTCAAAAGTCTTTTTTTTTTTTAATGGACACGCTCTGTGGTTGCAGGATCTTAGTTCCCCAACCAGAGATTGAACCTGGGCCCTTAGCAGTGAAAATACAGAGTCCTAACCAGTGGACCTCTAGGGGATTCCCAAGGCTTTCAGAATTATTGATTATTCACTTCCTATGGACTTGGACTTGTAATATTCTAATTAGAAATGCAAAGCTGGGCAAGACTTTTTTGACCTATGATGGATGAGTCTCTCCAGAAGCCACAAGCCCACTAGTTCAGTGTGTAGGAGCGTCTGCATTACTGAGACTGAAAATCCATTATTCTAACATCTCAGAAATAATATCTCACTTTTTCTCATGACTCAAAACAAACATTTAAAAGAACTTACTTCTTTTCAATTCCCCTATGCAGACATTCAGTCTCCTTACCTACAAATTCTTCACACGTCCCAAATTCTCTTCTCCCAGACCTGTACTTGACCCTTCATAAATACACCCTTAAGTTATCTGTGCGGCGTCTGCTTCACTCATCAGCCATCCCACCCAGTGGCATAAAGGTCACACCCCTGAAGGTGTGCTCTCATCGGCTCACATCCATGTATTTTCAACCCAGGTGTTAGCGTATTTAAAACCAATTGAACTGTTATTATTTTCACCCCAGCCTTATTAACATTCAATCCACTTAATGAGGATGGGAGGTGGGGCTTGTTGTTTGTGTAACCCACGTGGCCCAGTTCGTTATAAGAATATATGCAACAAGTTCCTAAGAAAAGAGAAAGGAGATAAGAGGCAGGGAGGCCACGCAGGCCTGGCAGGGTCATGGTAGGAGCTGGGTTTTACCATGTGCTGGGAGGTGACATGAACTGATGACAACTGTCAAACATCGCTCTGGTTGCTGTGTGGGAAAAAGTAGCAGGGATTGGGGCAGGGGAGGCAGTGGGAAGTAAAGTCAGAAGGCAACTATTGGGGACTTTGGGGTTTCTGAGCATGAGTCACCCATTCCTCTTGCTGCTTGACCCCACGATAAACCTTTATTTGCTCCAAAAAAAAGAGGGCAGTCAGACTATCCCACTTGACTCCCTGAGAAGATGGAGGCGATGGAAGGATGGAGATTCAATCTGAAGGGAGCTCTATGTTGGAGGCAGGACTGACCTGCCTCACATGGTCGTAGTCAGACTTTAGGGAAGTGCATGAGGAAGCACCCCACACTGGAAGTCTCGGAGAGACAGGCTGTGGTGAGGTGATGTGGGGGAGCACTGAGAGGTATCTTACTTCATGTGTGCGGGGTGGGGGGGTGAGCACAGGTGCACACATGCAAATAATTTGGGGGCGAGCTGAAAGTCCTCTAGAAAGATCCAGCAGGGATGGGGTAGGAAGAGGTGGAGGTGCACCAAATACTAACAACCTGAAAACTGAAAGAGGCTGTGCTTCTGGCCATGACATCATCGCTTCCCTCGTAAAGTAGCTGATGGGGTATTTCCCAGTCATAACAAAGGAATGGTAAAATTAACTACCCATCCCAGCCAAATTCCTTTCTCCTATTGTTTCATCATAAGTGGGGAGTTTTGAAGCGACTTAGCACAGCGCACAGCATGGGAAGTTTCAAGCCATAGGTGGGCCTTTCTAGATAGATCTGTGAGAGAAGTGGTTCTGAGTTCCTAAAAGTGACCTATAAATAGAATCGGTGGAACACAACTCACTAGGAAGTTACCCCCCGGTTAACACACACACACACACAGTGCCACAAATCAACTTTTTCTCACCAATCAGTATCTCTGCTACTTACTCATGCTCATGTTTGTGGCCAAGAGTGACACTCCAGGATTTATTTTCTTCTGTAATTTTGCCCAGAAGGGTTTAAGCTGTTAGCTTTTGTGCCAGTTCATAGTAGAATGGGCCAGAGGAATCACGGCAGGAAGCATTTTTAAGAGTCTTTTAAAGATAGCCATTCCTCCTTTATGAGCAAAGTCTAGAGAGCGTGTTTTATTTTAGGGTCAAGGGTGAAAACAATTTTGCTTTTAAAGACCTATAAATGTAACTAATGCAAGATTTCCCAGACCCTGCCAGTCTGACATGAGAACAAGAGGAACGCATACTGGGCTGGTTCTGAGTCACACCTGTTCTAGTCTCCCTGGTGCCACGTCCCACCCCCAACCCAGTATTTCTGGACATCTTCAGAACTCAGGGTTTCAGAGAGGGCAGTGGTCAAGAGTGCTGACAGATGACAGTTCCACTGGTAGCTGGACATATGAGCCTTGGTTTCCTCTTCTGAAAACTGGGAAATGTAAAATCAGAAAGTGGGCATCTCACGTCAAGGTACTTTCTATGGAGAAAATGATCTCACATCTATAAAGGACTGAAGTGTGGTACCCAGCACCTGGGAAGTGCTCAGTAATAATACCCATCTGTATCTACCACTATCATCATCAGTACCCATCCCTCTTCCCCCAGAGTGGACACCCCCCCTTCCCCTGCACCCTGACTAAGACATTTTTTCCAGGCCGGGTTTAGCCACGCCTTGAGTCCAGCTGAGGTTCTCAAGAATCTCTGCAGTCTTCACACAGCCATGCCCCAGCAGACATGCCCAGGCATGTCCCCTCCCCCCTCAGCCTCAGGCTGAGCTGTCCCCACATGAACCCAGAGATGGAGGAACGCACCAGCAGAAACACACCACTAGCAACCCTGCCCCTCCCTGTCCCTAGCTGCTCCCTCCTACAAGGAGGGCCACCCCAGGCCCCCAGGACAGGAGACCAAGGCTCTGAAGAAGCTGGCTGCTGGCAGGGATGCCAATAAAGAGGGAGCTTTCTCGAGAGTCTCTGAAGTTGTCAGTGGGCCTCCAGAGCCATGGATGGTGAGGGCCAAAGATAAGTCATCTCTGATAAAATCAGGTAAATGGGAGGAAACAGCTGGGGGCACAAGGACATTATGAGTAGCTGAGGAAAGGCCAAGGATGACCCAGCAGCTCCCCCAGTTCCTCCCCCACGAAAGCCCAGCATTGTCAACACAAAGTCAGAAAAACACTGAGGCAGCATTCCCTAAACTGAGTTAAATGCCAACTCTGTCATTTGTGGAGTGACCTTTGACAAGTTTCACATCTTCTGGGGGAACCACAATTTCCTCATTTAAAACCAGGAGAGCCGCCTGCATTGCATGTCCATCTTCAATGAGGCCATTGCCATTACTTTCACCTGGGCTATGTTCAGTGGGCTCACCCTTTGCCTCCTCTGAGCACCTGCTGTGTGCTTGGGGCCACTGGGCCTGGGGAATAAAGGGCAGCACAAAATACCCCCCAAAACATACCACTTCAGCATAAGGACTGTGTTGAGCAGAAAGCAACTGAGGGAAAAAACAAGAAAAGCTCTCTGCCTTCTCATTTGCCCAAAGTGTTAGTCGCTCAGTTGTGTCCGACTCTTTGCAACCCCATGGACTGCAGCCTGCCAGGCTCCTCTGTTCATGAACTTCCCCAGGCAAGAACACGGAAGGGGTTGCCTTTCCTTCTCCAGGGGATCTTCCCAATCCAGGAATTGAACCCAGGTCTCCTGCATTCCAGACATATTCTTTAACGTCTGAGCCATGGGGAAGCCCAAAAGCAGAACATAAATTTATAAAGATGTTCCCCACCCACAACCAGGAAGGTCAGGAGTTAATCACCAGAGACAACTCTAGACCCTCATCAGCCCAGGGAAGCCACCAGAGGAATCTCCATCAAAAACTCCACTAACCAGCTGTTATCTTCCTTTAGTTTCCCCATGTTCCCACAGTTTGCCACCTTTGGAAACCTACAACCCTTTCCCTTTGTCTTCTCGTTTTTCTACAAAGGCATTGTTCTTTTGTTAAAATGCTCCGTAAGTCCAGGGTCCACCCACCCTTTGAGTTTCCCTTCCCTGAGTTCTCCCATTACAATGCATGAGGCCTCATAAACTTCCATTTATTTTTGTCTTGTTCATCTGTCTTCATAGGTCTAAACTGTGGGGCCCCAGTGAACGTAGCTAAGGCAGGTGGAAAAAAAAGAAGAGTTTTTCCTCTTCTACAAGAGCAGAGACCTGTGGGCAGGAGGGGTCTCATTCCCACGCCAGTCTGCAAACAAACCAGTTGGTGGGTCAGTGGCCTTCAGCCCTGACTGCCATTTAGAATCACCTGGGGGAGGATTTAAGATGCCAATGCCCAAGTCAAACTCCAGACCCACAAAATTAGAAACTCTGGGGGTGTTCCTGCTGTTCCCATTTCAGAGAAGTTTCCCTTCTCCCTTCATGGACAGTTTCCTGCTTACCTCCCACCTTAGATGAAACGTGCTTTCTCTGTGAGGACATCCTAATTTCCCTAAATCTGAGTTACGGGTCCCTCCTATGCTATCCTTGCCCATGTCTGCATCTATACCCCCAACTCTAGCTCCTCAGGGGTGGGGTCTTTCACCTATCCATCCTTTATTTGATCCAGAGTAGACACTAGGGCTTCTCTGATGGCTCAGATGGTAAATAATCTGCCTGCAACCCGAGAGACCCAGGTTCGATCCCTGGACCGGCAAGATCCCCTGGAGAAGAAAATGGCAACCCACTCCAGTATCCTTGCCTGAAGAATTCCAAGGACAGAAGAGCCTGGTGGACTACAGTCCATGGGATTGCAAAGAGTCAGACATAAGTAACACTTTCACTTTTAGACACTCGATACCTACTTACTGGCTGAAAAGAATGAATGGATCTTATTTCCATTATAATTTGCTTTTCCCAGAGCTCTGCCTTCTCACTAAGAATTGGAATGAACCCAAATCCAAAATTTGATTTCATCTTGCCCGTGCAAGGTGGAGAGTATGAGAGGAGACCAAGAATTGGTGAAATGAGGGAACAGGAGTAGTCAACAGCTAGGGGTCTGCTCCTTCCCCGCTCCTGCAGAGATAAAGGCAGCAGAAGGAAGCCGTGTCTCTTCCCTCCTCACCAATGCAGGGTCACTGCCATGGCCCCTGAGCCAAAGTGCCACCCTGCCCCACTGCCAGCCTCTCCACTCCTGCAACAAGGTGGGTGAGGTCTCCCCTGGGAAAAGCAGAGTGACTGGGCCCTGCAGGAACACCCCTCTAGGGAGACTCTTCATCTGTAACTTCCCTGAAGATTCAAGGGGCCACATCTGGGGCAGGGACTGCATGGCTTTGACCCTGAGCGCCAGCTGGTGACTGGGCCCCATGGCTCCCAGGGCATTGAAGGTTTGGTGGCACTGGGAGAACACAAAATGTAAAGCCAGTCTGTGAGCGCAGCACCTCCGGGGAGAATTAAGCAGCTGAACAGTCAAGGTGAGGCTCTAGGGTTGATTATCTGGGCGCCCTTGCTGCTCACCATGGCCACCTGGACGTCCAGGCAACTGACCTCAGCAGGTTCAGAATCAACTCTCCTCTCTGCCCCTTCCCCACCCCCCAAAGCGCCTTCTCTCTGTGACTTCCCCATTTCTATAAATAACCTCACCATCCTCCCAGCTGACATTTCAGTCATTTTTTTTTTATTCCTCCCAGGCCCACAACTCTCTGGCCCACACATCTCCCCTCCGCTCTCCCAGCCTCCCCACCGCTCACACACAAGTCTCCTACCTCAGCCCCTGCGGCTCTCTCATCGCCCCACTTAGACCACTGCCAAAACAACCCTGACCCTTTGATGCCCCTAATCAAAACTTTCACGGGACCCCCTCCCCCGGACCTTCTCCTGAAGAAAACACAACCTCCACGGTGGCATTCAGACTCCACAATGGCCCCCACATGCATCCCTGCCTGGATCTGCTTCCACACTCTGCCCACACCCCCAGAAGAAGCATCAGCCTTCCAAACGTCTAAGTCCTGCTCGTTCTTTGGGGCCATTTCGAAATCGTTTTCCACAGAGCCCCTCCTGCCCCTGGTTAGGGGCTGGGGCTCGGCCTATGCTGGCCCCAGGCTGCAGCTTGCACGGAGGATTTGCCCTGTACCAGCTGAGCAGGTGGGCGGGAGGCCTTGAGCCTCTCAGGGCCAGGCTTCCTCCCGGTCAGAGATGCTATGGGGACAGCACATCATGAGCACTCACTTAATAGCTGTGGACACAAAGCCCCTTCTCTTCTTTCTTCAGGGGGCTCAGCTGTGCCAGCGGGAGCCCACCTGCAGACACACGTGAATGGGCACCTCCCGTGGAGCCCTGCTCATTTCAGCTGTCCGTCAGCCACGTCTGGTGATCTCCTGGATGGGGGCTTCCTCCAGGGGCACCAGCCTCTCTGGCATGAGTGCTCCCACCCTGCTCCTCACAGCCCCTCACTGAGCCTATGAGAGCCCAAGCCAAGGTCAACTCCACAACACCCACCACCTATCAGGGTACCCCCGCCACCCCCAGAGCTTCAGAGTGCTTCTAGAGCCACCAGTTGGTGATCTTCAAGTGACTTGAATAGAGAGAAGAGAAAAAAAACACTGCATGCTGCTTGATGCTAAATGGACCTCTTTGCACTAAATCAATCACCCTTAGCTGTGTGCCTTCCCAGCACTTCAGTCATGCAGTAGTTCAGAGCAGATTTCCCACTTCAAGGAGGTAACGGTGACTGGTCCCACTTTCCAGATGGGACAGGAAGACAGATGCTGGTAAGGCTGTGGGCAGATGACAGGACGGCTTTCTGGTAATGCAAGAGTGGGGATGCACACGCAGGGTCCAGAGAGGGAGGCAGCACGACCTGGAAGAGGCCCAGGAAGGGGGATGTGAGCTGAATTCTGAGAGGGCTCCAAGAGCAGAGTCTGACAGGAGCAGTGCCAGGGGAGGAAGGCTTCCAACCCAGGGCCGGTTTGTGTTGTCCGCAGGACAGAAAAAAGACCATTTTCTGTGTCCTTCATGACTTCACCGAGGGAAGAATGCGAGTCTATAGGAACACCAGAGAAACACAAATCCACACACTCATTGGTATTTCTGTCTGCTGCATGTATGCCCTGGTGCCTGGGGGCCTGCATGGAGGAGGAGGGATATTCTGGCACCTGACAGAAGACAGTTCCCTCAAAGCCCACTGTAAATCCCCAGATGTGAGGTTCTTTAAATTCACTTTCCCTGAGGGGCCCAGGAACGCACACTTTTACTCTCCAAGTGCACACTTCAAAGCACATCTTTGTCAACACTTTTCTCCCCAGCCCTAGAGACCAACCATCACACCCCTTTCCAGAAGTCTGCGGTCAGTGGCGGTTCTGACTGGGACCCCAACTTTCACAGCTGCCGGGCAGGGCGGGGCAGGACCCCAGGCTGCTGTGACCGGAAACCCAGCCTGCTCTCTCAGCCACCCCCCTCCTGTCACCTACAGCCCACAGGCTCTCACTTCCTCTTTCCTAGAACAGAAATATTCTGGCAAAACAGCTCCGCACGTTGCATGTGGAGACGCTTGGTATACCTTTGCTTACTCCTGGCCTCCATTCTTTCCTGCATAGTTACATCCCCGCTTCCAGCCCACTCAGGTCTTCCCTGAGTCTGTCTCCCGCTCTCTCTTTCCTTTTTAGCTTTCCTACCAAGACTCTGAGAGCACCCACTCCTTCTGTGTTTTCTTCCCTCTTCCCCTACCCCCTCTCAGGCTTCAGTCCCTCTGTCTTCATCCCCTTCTTCCACCTCCACTCCTTTCCTTTCTCCCTAGTTCTGAAGCAAGCGGGCCAGAGAATCTGTCTTTGCCTCTCCTCTCCCCGCTCCTCCCCCAGGCACACAAAAGAGGACAGAGGCACCAGATGGCCCTGGTGCTAGCAGCCGGGCTCAGGGGGCCTGCTGCCCCGCAGAGGTCCCCGCTGGGCCTGCAAGCTAGTCCAAGCTGCTGCCCGGCCCAGCCGCCCAGCTGGCAGAGGAGCAGGGCGCGAGGCCAGCCTCCACCACATGAGGCCAGCTCCCCCTGCCAGCTCCCCCTGCCCAGCCTGCCCCTGGGCCAGCCCTCAAGGCGGGGGAGGGGGAGCGGGCAGACTCACCAGCTGAAAAGCAGAAAGTGTCCCCAGGTGTCTGAGCCTCAGTACCAGAGTGCAGGGCCCAGTGGCCTATGGGGACACTGGGATTTCCCAGGAGGGATAGGAGTATCTGGCAATCTGCTCTTTCTGTGGAACAGGCTGTGCCAAGGAAGGGCCTCAGCGATAGGTGAGAGGGCCACGGAGGAGTCCACTGTCCACCCACCCCCAAAAAAAAACTTAGATGATGCAGCAAATAGTGTTAATAACTACCATTTATCCAATAGTTAGTTGAGTGAGTGAGTGAGAGTTGCTCAATCATGTCCGACTCTTTGCAACTCCATGGACTGTAGCCCGCCAGGCTCCTCTGCCCATGGGGTTCTCCAGGCAAGAGTACTGGAGTGGGTTAAGCTAAGTCATTACTGCAGTATCCCAAGTCCTTCAGTAATCCCTCAGGGTAAGTATTTGGAAGTCCACTTTACAGACAAAGAAACTGAAGCTCGGAGAAGTTCAATGACTCATCCCAGGCATAGTTAGAAAGCCAGTTAGCATTGTTTAAAGTTTCTTTGCTAAGCTAATGTTCCAAACGTGGGTGCCTACTCTCTCTTTTTGCTCCATTTGCCCCACTAAGGCCTTCGGGAAAGCCATGTGGTGCACAGCAGAAGTTTCCAATCCCGGCCATGACAAATGCCTGAGGGACTTTTTAAAAACCAAGATCCCAAGACCTCTCCTTTGGAGATTCTGATGTGCACCCAGCCTCTCCAGGAGACACTTAATGCAAGAGCAGCCTGTGAAAGAGGCAGCCTGGGTTTCCTTTGAGAAAAGATGCTTTGATCCCTCCTGGTCTCAGTTTCCTAGTACAAAAACATGAAGATAATGTTTACTTCACCAACACGTCACGAGTATCGTACGGTGCCTGGCCTGGTGCCAGGAGTACTGTCGATGAGCAGTTGATGTCAGCTCTCTTTCACTTCCCTCTAGAAACTTGAGGTTCCAGAGTCCAGACTTTAGAAGACTCAAGAGAAAAGGGCGAGGTTCACAAACATTGCACATGATACCCTGACCTTTGAATTGTGCCTGAACAAAGGTCTGTGCACCTGGCCCCCAGGTCACCAGCTCCCCCAGGACTGCAGGCAGTCTTGACAACAAGCCAGCATGGGCTAGGTGATTTCCAGGGGTGGGGCCTCTGCTCTCAGAACTTCCATGGAAAGGGCTCAAAAGTGATCTATTTCATCTACGAAAGGTCAAAGCCCAGCTTTGCTAAGAGTTTCTGTCCGTCTGTGAGTGTTCCCTGGCCTGCCTTCCCTCATCCACTGAAACACACACATCCAGAGACACCCTTACCAGCTGCCCACTCTGGAGAGCAACAGGCTCAGCCCAAGGTCCAAGCCCTCCTGCCCTGTCCAGCCACCATCAGCCCCTCAGGACACTCTCTCCTGCCAGCCTGGGGCACCTCCTAGCCCCTGACCCGAAATCCACTTGCCCACTTTGAAAGGCGACGATCCCTGAATTTTCTTAAGGTCAGGCAAGGGGGCTTCTGCAGTGGCTCAACAGCAGCAAACATGAAAACTTCTAGAAAAGAGAAGAACTGGAAGAATGGAGAGAACTAAGTGCTGTGAACTAAGATGGAAGAGGTTCCCCAGAGCTTGTGCTCACGTGTGGGGGCTCGCTCACGTGACTTTCAGGAAGGCCTCCTCCAGGACAGAAGACAAAAGAAGAAGAGGAAGGAGCAGGAGGAGGTGAGGGGGAGGGGGAGAAAGAGAGGAGGGAGAGGGAGGGGAGGAGGGGGGACGGGGAGGGAAGGAAGGGGGAGGGAGGGGGAGGGAGGGGGAGGGGGAGGAGAGGCAGGAACTGCAGTTGTAAACAAGGTAGCCCAGTGACCACAAAGTGGGAGTAGCCCATTTCCAGATGACCTTGGCAGTGAGGATCACGTGAGGAAGTCTGAGTGCACACCCTGACTTCAGAGAGTCGCCAGCTAGACCGTGAGAGGCGGAGGGTGGGCAGCAGGCAGGGCCACTCTGAAATGCTCAAGTTCCTCCTCGTCCCACTCCTCCAACTGGGCCAAGCTCTTCTGCCCGGAGACTTGAACGGGCTGTACCTCTCCACAACAGACTGTGTCCCTGCCCATGCTCTCTGCCTTGGGATAAATGTGGCACTTTTCTCTGGAGCATGGATTTTACTCAATTATTTGGAGGGAGGCAATGTTTTGATTAAACATTTAGGGGTTTTATTTTGCAATAGGTACAAGATGTATGTGAATTTTCAAGATAAGATAGGAATCTTTCAGAAATGTCCCACCTGTAGCCATATTTATCAACAGCCCAACAGGTGTCTACTCTCTCCCGCTGTTCAGAGGTATCACCAGGAAGAGTAGAAGGCTGAGTGGTTCGATGCACAGGCTTGAGCACCAGACTGCCTGAGTTCACTTCCAGGTACTGCCGGTATGACCTTGCACAAGCTGCTCAACCTCTCTGTGCCTCCGTTTCCCCACCTATGGAGTTGGGCTGACAGTAATCATACCTACTTCCTAGGACATGTGTGTGAAGTGCGCAGGGTATGTCAGCTGTTTCATTACCCAGGACACTTGATTCCATGCCACCTGGAACTACCTTCTCTTCCCAGCAAGGGCACTGGTAGCATTGGGAGAAAGGACAGGGAAGCCTGGCATGCTGCAGTCCATGGGGTCACAAACTGGGACACAACTGAGCGACTGAACAACAACAACATTGGGAGGGAGACAGTGATCTGTGTTCTTGGGCATGACCAGCGGGGTCTAGGCACCAGCAATTTCCCTCCCAACACCCAGGCCCCTGGGTGACTCTGGGGGCTCTCCCATCAGGGCGCCGCCCCTTGCTGCCTGCTTCCTTTATCTGCAAGGTGCTTTACTCACTGTCACGATCTTCCCTTTCCTACTAACTCTGCCCATCCTCAGGGTCAGGGTTGGGAATGAAATGACCCAAGGCTTAGAGCATAAAATTTAAGGAGACTTACTCTCAGCTTTGTGCGAGTACTCCTAGCTCAGGTCAGGTGTCACCTCCTCCAAGAAGCCTTCTCTGAACCCCATCCATCCAAGTCTTCTTGGATGTCCCTCACCTCTGATCAAAATCCATGGCAACTGCCCATTGACTAGCTGGCTCCCCCACCAACCTGTGCTGCTGAACGTTGGGCACATAGTACTTTCCTTTCTCCTCCAGCAGAGCCTCACACTTGCTGAGCCAGGGAAGGAAGGCAATGAATGTCTGGTGGATAAAGATAGAAGGAATCTTTCTAGAGGAGACCCTGAAGCCTGGCAAAAGTAAAGTAATATGCTAATTGCCCAGGTGGGGTAATGAGACTGGAGGGAGGAGGGAAGAAGGGGAGAGTAGAGGAAACTGGGGATGGCTTACAGCAGAAATGGCCCCCATCTGAAGGGCAGACACCCAAGAAGGAGGGCAAATACTTCCTCCTTCCTGAAAGATATGGCACTCTGGAACTCACTCTGCTCCTTCATTCACATAACAATCCTTAACCAAGGATCTGCTGGCACAAGAACTAGAGCAAAGAGCCAGAGTGGGGCAGGACCCACCCCCTGGGCTCCCAGGAGCCCCCACCACCACCTCCACGGAGCCAGTTGTTTTTCTGCTTCTCTCCACGCTGATACACACCACTCAGGCCTGGGCCCTCTGTGCCTGATGCTGACCTGAGTCACAGGGACCTCAGTCTTCAGAGCCACCAGTGACAATCCTACTGCAGGAACTGTGCTTCCAGGGAGACACCATGAGGTGTGCTGAACACACACGAGAAAAACCAAGAGGTTGAGTTGTGGGGCCTTGGGCGTCCTCTCATCCCTGGTCCCCTATCCCTTATCCCCTCCATTGCCATAGTCCTGGTAAGCCCCTAAATGGCCAAAAGACAATCCCCATACTGGAAAACCGGCCTCCCAACAGGAGAGGCCCCAGGAGGCAGTGGAAGGAGCAGAGCCTTTGCCTGGATTTGAACCCCAGGTTTGGCAGGCAACTGCAAAGTGACTGTGGCTATACCATTCAGGCTGTCAGTGGCCCAGCCCGGACCTACTGCTTAGATGACATAGGTGAAGGCCCATCACTGTCCACTGGAGGCTTCAGCAATTGCTGAACCTGTTCCTTTGAACAATGAACTCCATGATTTATCTGGACAGCTTTATAAATTTTCTTTTTGTAATGCTGCAGTGTCCCCACCCCAACTTAAAAGCACTATATTCTTAGGTTGTTCCTCTGTCAGATAACCACTACAGGGGTCAAGCTCCAGATCATTCCACTTCTGGTGAGCAGAGAGCCAAGCTCCACTCTGGGGACAGATAGCACAAAGGCTGGGGCAACCATCTCCACCCCGGGCATCTGGAAACATTAACCAAATGGGGAGAAGCTCAGGTTAGGTCAGAAGACACATATGGGAGTTGGGGTAGTGAGTGGTCATGACTGAGACAGAGGGCAGTCTGGGGAGAAAAGCCAGCTTGAGAAAACTCACAGGCCTGTGTGGCTCACGTGGGAACCGCACACAGGTCCCGGGCCCAGGGCCCTGGAGAGGAGATATGGCATCATGGGTGATCAAGGTCTAGTCCAAAAGAGACTTTTATTTTAAATAATGGGTTTGTATTTATTCTGAAAGCTACAGAGAGCCACTCTCCTGCAGAAGGTTGGATGAGCAAGGTGGGGTGGGGTGGGGTGGGGATGGCTCCAGGCAGAGGCCACTGTGATGAGCAGCCTCATTAATTGTTACAGCCTGGATTAGGACAGTGACCCAGGAACGGGAAAGAGGAAGTGGAATCAGGAGATATTCAGACGGTAAGAAAAACAAATACAGAAAGCAGAGATGAAAGAAGGGGTGGTATCTAGGATAACTTCCAGATTTCAGGCAGCTAGACCAAGGGCCATGTACTTAGGCCGGGAACCCAGGAGGAGACAATAATAGTGAACTTGGTTTTGGATAAAAGAAGCTTGAAATATTTGAATGACATCCAAGTGGTGTCCTATAGAACTAGCAAGCGACTATGAGTTCGCTGAGTCTGATGAGGACTCTCAGGGCCCCCAGGTTCTGTGTTCTCATCTGTAAAATGGGGGTGATACGTACTTCCTAGAATGATTGAGAGACTGCTGGCTAAACAAGAACCATGGGAAAGCGCGAAGCCCCCAGCTGGCACATGGTGGGAATTCCATGAATATTTGTTGAAACTGGAGGTGACGGTGACCATGGATGTTTCTTTGTTTGAATACCTTTACAGAACATGTTCATCATGGTCTCCTGGGGGCAGTTCTGGTTATATGGAGAGGATCATGGTCAGGTGGCCAGGAGACCAGCCACTGAGCTGGGAGCTCTTTGCATCCACCTCCTCAGCTCCCACACCAGGGATATACCTCACCTCTTCTCGCCTCCCTGCCCTGACAACATTCCAGAGACTAGGAGGTGATCTTCCACCTGACTCAGGCAAACTGACATGCAGAGGCCCCAAGGCACATCTTGCCCTGAGAAGATAAACAGGTTTTTATTACCTCCACCTTAGGACAAAGCCCCAGCCTCTAGCTGCTGTAGGAGGCGCATTCCCAGGAAGAAAAAGTGACCTCCAGTTGAAGTGTGCATGTGACACCTAGACTGTGAGCTCATTAAGGGGAGGGAACCGAGTCCCTCAGGCCCCCTTTCCCCCTGGCACCCAGCACCGTTCCCTTCTGAGTACACCATGGTCAAGGAAGGTTTATTGAATTTTCATTCCTTTGTGGTTTGTTTCTGTTTCTGAGCCAGGGGCTCCATCCAGGTGAACAAAGTTAGACACACTCCGCAGAATTCAAGAGGAAAATGCCATGCGTACCGGGTCAAGGTTGACAGAGCTGGAAGCTAACAGGCTCCACGGCTGTGCCCTCCTCCTTCCCTGCTCTGCTCCTGCCCCAGCCTGTCATGCTGAGGGTCCTGGGAGTAGACTCCTGAAGCAGGCCAAAGACAATGCTACAGGTCCTTTAACAGAGAAAATTCAGTTCACCGGCCCCCAGATTATACCACTCGGAAAGCTCCAAGGGCTTTCTCCTTCCCGATGATCTGAAACTCTGGTCTATGGAAGGACTTCCCTGGTGGTCCAGTGGTTAAGACTCTGAGTTTCCACTTCAGGGACCACAGGTTAGATTCCTGGTTGGCAAACCAAGATCCCACGTGCCTCGAGGCACAGTCAAAACAAGAAAAAAAAATCCTAAAACCTCTGGTCTATGGAGCCCAGAACAGTGCAAAAGGCACTAGGGTCTGCCTAACATACCCAAAGGGACCTGCCACTAAAACAAGCCAACTGACACAAGCCCACCTTCCTCCTCTCTTTATCTTCTCTTCCGCAGGGTCACCTCTTAGACCTCTCTGTCCAGTACCAGGCAGCCACCCAGAGCTGCTTCTCAATTGGCAACAGCAGTAACACACCTGAACTCAGCCCCATGCCCTAAAGAGCAGCTGTGGCATTTCAGCAAGAGGGTGGCTCCCAGACCAGCTTCCCTTCCCCCATACCCCCCTCCTCTGGGCTGACTGATTCTCTTATTCAGTGACCAGCCTCTGACACCCCCCTCCTGACTTCCCCCCACCTCCACCAGGTGAGCAGTCAGTCATCCAAGGTCTACACGTGGAGAACAGCTGCTTCAGATTTCAGAGATTCGGGAGGCCTGGGGAGACTTTCCTAAATGAGACCCCCACTTCCTGTGCAGAGTCCCAGTTGCCTAGCAACTGCAGGACGCGCTCTGGGAAATCCGAAGCTTCGCCCCCAGCCCCCTGTGCAGTGATGAGCTGGTGTGGCCCACCTCTGAGAGCCTGCGCTGCAGCTGATAATTATCGGGTGGGGGGGGTGGGTAACGATCATAATCCCGGACCTGCTATTACTGTGTTTACTGAGGAGCGATTGCCACAGGAGCTCACACCACTGGCCTTTCCCAGGCCCTCACCCTTCCCGCCCAGTGCTGACTAAGGGAGTAGAATTAGCCTCGGGCTGTTCCCAGGAGTAGAAGCCACAGTCTCAGAGAGCCCCGGGGCGCTCCGACACCGGTTCTACCACTTATGCTGCTCCCCAAAGCTGAGAGCGGCCCCCAAAGAAGCAGGAGGAAGGCTGGGATTGAGGCTCAGGCCACACACCCTTGGCCTGGGTGGGGGCAGGGAGGATCCCAGGCGAAGAGAACCAGAGGTGATGTATGGGGTGGGGGGAAGGGGGGGAGGGAAGGTGGGGGCGCTGGTCTTGCTGGACTCTCAGAGAAGCCAGTGGCCTGCTCTCTGCCCTCTTTTCTGAGTGGCCCACTCAAGGCCAGGCTAAGGATGAGGAAGATTTGTGGAGTTGAGGATGCTCAGCATCCCACTCCCATCCCACCCCACCCCCACCCCCTGCCCCTTGTGGTCATGTCTGGAACTTTGTCATCTGTGTCAGCTCAGTTCAGTCCCTCAGTCATGTCCGACTCTTTGCGATCTCATGGACTGCAGCATGCCAGGCCTCCCTGTCCATCGCCAACTCCCAGAGTTTACTCAAACTCATGTCCATTGAGTCGGTGATGCCATCTAACCATCTCATCCTCTGTCGTCCCCTTCTCCTCCTGTGTGTCAGCTGTGTGGGGAAGAATAAAAGAAAACTCCATGCCTTGTCAGGAAGCCAATGATGAAGGAGGACAGAAGTTTATAAAGCCAGCCCACTGCTTCTCTCCTGGGAACTCCCTTGTTTACGAGATCCCCATGTAGGCTTCATGGGTGAAAAAAAAAAAAAAAAAAACAGGCTTTCAGAAAACTGTCTCTCTGAGAATGACATGGCACTTTCTGGAATGCCTGGAAGAGAGCTGTCAGTGAGAAGGGCCCTCTCAGGATCCCCGGGTGCCTCTGGGGTTGTCATCAGTGGGCGGGGGCCTCCTGCACATCTGTGTTCATGAGGAAGCCTGGCCTGTGACAGCAGCTAGCTGCTCCTGCCTGGACAAGGGTTGTCCCTCCTTTGGACAAGGCTTTCTCTGTTTAGGCTGTTGCCGACAGTGTGATCAGGCAGTGGTTCTCAAACTTCAGAGGACATCAGAACCACTTGGTGAGACCCTGATAAGTTCATAATCTGGAGCCCCATCCTGAGAGTTCTGTATTCAGTACATCTGGAGGGAGCCTGGAAATTTGCATTTTAAGTTCCCAAGTGAAGCCAGGGATGTTGGTCCAGAAACTACACTTTGAGACTCCCCATGAAGGCCACGACAGATACAATCTGTGGTCAGCTACATGGGTCCGGAGTATGGACAGGATCAGAGAGTACAGAAAGGAGGGCTGGGGCTGGGAAGGCGTTTGACTGTGGACCAGCCACCTGCATTTGGAATCCGGCATGTACAAGTGGTGTACACAGGTATGACGACTTAGATGCTTGTGCTGGGGTTAGGTAAGCAATTTGGGAATGCGGAGACTAGAGGTGAAAGGCCCTGGCAACTTCGTCGACAATTCTTGTTAGCGTCTCCCTCTTCCCCTACAATCAGTCGCTTCCCTCCAGAGGAAGTTCCCTGAGCTACGGCTCCCTGGTGACTAAGGTAAGGGGTGGGAAGGGAGGGCAGAGCGAGCTGAGCTGCGGGTCTCCAAGCACACCTGACCAATAGGAGCTCACAGGGCAGGACTCTCTGGCTCGGTGGGAATGGGGTCCAAACATCAGGGACAGGGAGGAGGCGGGGACAGCACAGCCTGTCTTCTGCTGGCAACTGGCGCTCTCCCCTCCTGGGCTCCTCTGGAGGACACCCCAGCCAGATGTGCGCTAGATGTCTGGACCAGTGGGAATCTAGTCCCTTGGGGGGTGGCAGGGGTGGCTCTGGGAGAAGGGGCCACCTCTGGGTGGGGAGGGGGGGTGACATCCAGAGATTCACCCTGGCCCCCAGGCCCTTCAGGGAAGGAAGCCTGGGAGGAGTAAGACAATCCTTCTGGCCATCAAGCGTGGCTGCCCAGAGAAGACGCCCAGGGAGGATGGGAACCAGAGGCCTGGGCCTCCAAGAGGTGATGACTAAAGAGCAAGAAAGCCGACCCAACCCTCCTGAGTCACTTACCAGAGCTTCCTGGGAGCCGATGGGCTTAATGTGCCCAGCACCTGCCTCACCTGTAGGCTAAGAGGGCATGTAGCATACAGTTTAAGGGGCAGCCAGAGAGATTTCGCGTCCCCCACCAAAACCGTCTCCCATCACCTATGGGAGGGCCAGAAATGAGTTTTCATTGCTTGGGACTCAAGCTATTTTGGAGGGAAAACATGGGGTGAGGGACAGAAACAAAGGATGAAAAACACCAGGATCCTTTGGAGCATAAGGATGCCATCCAGGAAAGGCATGTAGGGGATAGCAAGAGAACTTGCAGAGTCATTGCCCCTCACAGGGGGCCTCCGCTTGTGCCAGAGGAGCATCTCGGACATGCCAGCCACCTCTGGCCCCATGAGCAACAGGCTGGGCCCCTCCCGGCCTCCACACCCTGCTTTTTCCCGCCTCCCACCTGTCAGGCATGTTGCAAGACTCCATTGACCAATGTTGACAGCATGCTCCAGAGAAGAATGATCCTGTTGCCAAATGACTGAGTCATCCGGTCTCGTCACCCTTCGCTCCTGCCGGAGGAGCAGGGATCACGCGCAGTAACATTTCTTCATAAGGCCTCACCCCTTAGGTGGCCAAACAGGCTTCCCAGGCCTGCCTTTTCACAAACACAGGAAAGGAACCTTTAGTGAGTGCCTGATGCATGCAAGGACTGAAGCAGACGCTCTCCCATATATTATATTATCCAGTATGACAAACCTCGGGTGACGTGATGACACCCATTTTTTCAGCTGAGGCAACAGAAGCAGAGCAGTTAAGTGGTTTGACCCAAAGTTAGTAGGTAGCAGAGCAAAGAGTGGACACTGGTTGTCTTCACCCAGGTTCCCCCAAAGCAGAGCCTGATTATATGTGAGCAGTACATTTGAGAATGTGGCCCAAGGAGGCAGCAACAGGGCAGGAGAGAGCACCAATACAGACAGTAGTTATACAATGAAGCTGTCCATAAGGGTCAACTGGTTGACCAGTTCCATGGGACCACCTGAGGACACTTTGAAATGTATCTCAAAATCATACAGAGTGTAGAGACCAGACTTATGGGGGCCGGGGGGAAGTGAGGAGGGATGAGTTGGGAGATTGGGATTGACATATACACACTGCTATACATAAAATAGATAACTAATACGGGCCTACTGGATAGCACAGGGAACTCTACTCAATATTCTGTAATGAACTAGGTAGGAAAAGAATCTATCAAAGCCTGGAAATATATATAAATATATAACTGATTCACTTTGCTATACACCTGAAATGAACACAACACTGTAAATCAACTATACTCTAATAAAAATTATTTTTTAAAAAATCATCCACCAGAAGAAAGGGGGAAAGCATTTATCCACTGGCTGTGGTTCCTCATTGGGCAAGAGTTGTCCCACAGGGTATTAACTCCTCTGCATTTCTGAGCTGTGAGTTTACAAGTCTGGGAATTGTGCACAGAACTGGCCGCAGCAGCAGAGGCTGGAATACGATCCCGGGCACTGAAGGCTTGAAGAGGTGCCTAAGGGCCGTGCTCTGGTCCACCGCCTGTCCCACCACACCATCGCAGATACGCTGAGTAACTTGCACATGATCACCAGAGCACTCAGTGAACCAGTGAAGTTGCTCAGTCGTGTCCGACTCTTTGCGAACCCATGGACTGTAGCCTACCAGGCTCCTCCATCCATGGAACTTTCCAGGAAGGGTACTGGAGTAGGTTGCCATTTCCTTCTCCAGAGCACTCAGGCGAAGAGCCAAAATGTGAATCACAAGCCCTGACTCCCGTCCAATCATTCAACAAATATTTAGTGCAGGCCTACTATGTGCTAGACCCTGGGGCATAGCAGTGAACCAGGAAAGCAAGATCCTTGCTCTTATGGAGATTAAATTCTAGTGGGGGGAGGGAAGGGGCATGGGGGACACAGGCGTTTAGCAACTGAACAAATACACAAGCGCTGATTGTTATCAGGCACTGGGCCAAGCACTGAGAAATCCCAGAAGAAACTGTTTTCTTCTCAGGGAGACCCAGGAGCAAAGCACCGCAATCTAATATGGTAACTACTGTAATTCGGGTAATGGTTAGGGTTTGGGTTAGGCACAACATCCCCTGGAGCACTGAGAAGGGGCAGCTTACTCTAGACTGGGGAGGGGTGGTGGGCATCGAAAAAGATGAGATGCAAGCTCTTTGGAAGGCCAGGCATCTCTGGAGTTGGGAAAGGGGAGGATGTTCTTAGGGGGAGGGAACAGCATAGGCCAAGTTAGAGAGGATTGAGAAGATGCTATGCTCTGGAAAGCTGCAAATAATTCAGTGTGACTATTTGGTGTCTATATGCAGGATAGTATCAAAAGATGAGGCAGAAATGGTAGGCAGGGGATGAACCACAAATATTTGAGTCCCTAATACTGCAGCATTTGGATTTAATTCTGAAAGTGAAGGCAAACCTCTTTCAGTCCTCTAAGCCCAATTAGCTCTTGAACATCTCAGCTAAGAAGGGAGATAAAACCAATCAGTCAGCACAGAAATAGACCCCAGTGACCTTGGAGCCCCGGAGGATGACTGACCTGTGTTGCTTAGCTTATAAGTCAACAACTCAGCCCTCGACACTTGAAAAAGCATGAGGGGCAGAGGGCTCTCTCTTGGCCACTCTGTCCAGTGTACCAACCTCAAGGTCAGTTCCTCTGGGGCTAAAGAGTCCACCCTCTGGTCCCCAACCTTTTTGGCACCAGGGACCAGTTTCATGGAAGACAGTTTTTCCACAGACGGGGCAGTGGGGGTGGTTTCAGGATGATTCAAGGGCATTACATTTATTATGCACTTTATTTCTAATCTAATGTTGCCACTGATCTCACAGGGGATACCAGTCTGTGGTTCAGAGGCTGGGGACCCCTGCTTTACCCCATCTTTCAGCTGCCAACTCAGCCCCTCGCCTTCTCAGCCTTGCCCACTGCAGGCAGAAATCCAAGGGCTGCCACCCACAGGTCTGTGACATTGAGGACTTTGAGCGCAGGTGTGGTGCCTCTGGCCCTCTCTTGGTTTGCATGAAAAACTTTCCAGGGCTTTCCAGCTGAACCCCAGCACTAAAAGCTAAACTCAGAAAAGCAACCAGCATCTGGCTGCCTCCTTCGCAGAGGCCCATCACATCCATCATCTGGGCAGGAGAAGAGCTTCCTGCAGCCCACAACAGCATCCCGCAATTTCCCTGCAGAGTCCTTGTCAAACTGAGCTCCTGGCTTCCGTTCATCCTTCAAAGCAAAGAACATGGCGATGATCTGAATGCAGACAAGAGCAAAACTCCCAGCAGCAGCCTTCCTGTTCTCAGATTTAGAGCAGAATGAAATTCCATGACAGCATCCCCCTACCCCACAGAGATTCTGAGATGACTCAGGCCACAGTTGAGGGTGCACAAGCCCTAGAATTCAGAGATGGTTGAACACCTTGCGCCCACAGCCAGGACCTGGGTCAGTTTCAGAGTCCTTCCGCTCACAGGGATGGAGTGAAGGGAGCAAAAACAGCTCCTAACCCTAGCTCTGATATTTGGGACTTTTTCCTTCCTTGTCTTGTGCCCATCCCCAGCAAAATTCCCTGGTCCTAGACCCCATTCCTTCAGGTTTCTGGTTCATGCTGGGTGGCCCTCCTGTGCTTGCCAGTCTGCTCCTTCCAGCAGATGGTGATCCAGGGCAGCACCGTGCCCACAAAGGCAGCACTGGCATTTCAGTGAGAACTGAATATTGTGCTTCAAAGTAGGCCAATATTCCAAAAGAAGCTGTAGGCTAGTAGGGGCTAGTAGGGCCCCCCAGGAAGGCCCTTAAAATCATACTCCCAGGTCCTCCTGGAGCCACAAGACATGACCCCCTAAAGGACATTCTCGGCAATGGTATTCTGAGAGTGTTCCAGGCAATGGAAAAGGGACGGTATTTGGGACATACACAAATATACACCGACAAAGCAGAAGTTTCCATCCTCTAGGATGCCAAGGTCTCTAATTAAACTGACTCCTGGTTGTTCCCTTGAATAGAGAAGCAAATCAGAATCTTTGTGAGGGACTCCTCCCTTTCCCCAGACACTCACCATCCTACAGTGATCCCCTCCACGCCCCCCCCCCCCCATTCCACCTTACCCCACCACTCTCCCTGGCCTACAGGTGCCTGGACTCTTCCTGGGGAGGCTGCCAATGGGGAGGGGGGCAGGGTGCTGAGTACCAGCCAGGGAAAGAGTTCTCAGGCCTTAGCAGGACTCCTCTTGCCAAAGATGGGAAAAGAAAAATGGGACCAGAGCTGATTCCAGGCTGCCCAAGAGCTGGGATATCATCGTCTTTCTCAGCAACCATAGCAAGCCCCCACCTGCTCACTCCCCAGGCTCCTGGTAGGAGCCAACAAAACAGATCTATCTTCATAAATCCAGGCCCTCTCACTGACACATCTCATCTTTTAAAAAGACCGAGAGAGAAGAAACTCCCGGGTCTCTTCTTGGATCTCAGTGACAGATTTTTTTGATTCACCTCATTACCTCCTCCTACAGGGGCCCATTCATTTCCACCTCATTTTCCTCCCAGTTCTCATTCCTGTCCCCATCCTAGCATATCCTGATTTGGGAGGGGAGGGGGTGTTGTCTAATTTCACCCAGCTTTCAGCCTTCCAGACATGGCCCCACTCCCTCAGCACTACTCTCTGGATTAATATAGGTTCTTTTTCCTGCCCCTCTCCTCGAGATCAAAAGCCCTGGAAATCTTTCAATCTAGCATCTCAGGAAGAAACAAATCACTAGGCAACGGTGTAAGAGGAGGCTGACCTCTGGGCTTTGATTGAGAAGTAATGGGAGACAAGACTTCTCGCTCTGGCCTGGAACTCTTTCTGCTTCAGTTTGCTCTGTCGGTGGCTTTTGCAAAGATCTTGGACGCCACCATTCACATCTCTGAGTCCTCCACAGCATCTAGCAGAGCAGCAGCACAGAACACACACACAATAAATAATTGATGAATGCAATCCCTATAAAGTTCAAATTGTTCATTGAACACTATCTAGAATCATCAATATATTTCAAAATATCAGACTCTTGGAGTTAGAAAGAACTTATATGGGTCATCAGGTCATCAAATTCACCTCCCACCCAGCACAGGAATATGTACTGCAGTGTTACTGACAGGTGGTTATCTAGTTTAGACGACCATCTCCATGACCACAAATAACTAAGGCAGCCCAGCCTCTGTCATAGTTGAGATCTCCAGTTATGAGAAAATCCTTTCTACTGTTTACCATGAATCTCCCCTCCCCACTGCTTCATCCCACACCCTTCACACAAGAACTGTTTGCAGAGTTTGTGTTTTCTGCAAGAGTGTAAATTCCCTGAGGCAGTGCCCAGGGCAGACTGGCTTGCAGATTGGTTTGCTAATTGAAGGTGGTAGAAAATTCTCTCTAGAGCACTGTGTAAGTAAGACAGAAGGAAAGGAAGCCAAATCCCATGGTTCTGCCCATACTTTTCCCAACTCTACACAGCCAGGCCCCCATCAAGAGATAACAACTTAAAACCAAAAGATACACAAAAGGATTCTAGGGTTGCTGGGCTCTGTTCCTGACCCTCAGCCCCATCCCAGGCAATGGAAAAATGTTATTGATGACACTTTCCCCTCAGGAGGGTACGTCTTACAGAGAAAGCAGGGGTGAGCTTTCCCAGACTGAGAAAAACAAAACCCTACTTCTTCTGCCCACTGCTTAGTGTTCAGGATACTGATAACAAATCAACAAGATGGAAAGACCAACATCAGGATAAATTTAGATTAGATTTCAGGAAAGCTCTTCCCAAACACAAATCGATTGGTTTCACTCTGAGGCTTTCAAAGAACAAGATGCCGCCAGGTATTTGGATACTGAGTGAACAGAGATGCAAAGATACACTATGCAAATAATAGTCACATGACAAACCTCTTTAAATTTATAACTTAATACCTCTGGTACTGGGCCACAGGCCAAAAATGGACCAAAGAACTTTCTTGTCTGTGTTCCTGGGGGCTGCAATTTGGGCCTTGGCCAGAAAAAGAGTGGAGGGAAAAAGAGTAGAGAGAAATACGGATGAATATTCCCTGAAAGGCTGAGTTTTAAAGTTAGTGGGTGAAAGGGACCAGGTAGGGATAAAAATAAAGAATGAGATTAGGTAGAATTAAGTGACAGACCTTTATAAACTATAAACCGCATTAAATGTGAAGTATTACAGACTATAAGAGTAGATTCACAACGGTCCTCATAAAAATGTTAGATAAATTTTTCTTAGAGGAAGTATAGTTCTATCCTGGGGCTTTTTATAGGGGGGAAAAAAGTGGTGTTTTTTTTGTTTTTTTTTAAAGCTGACTTTGTTGAACAGAAAAGAAACAAAAGGAAATGGATACACAAAAAATATGTTTTTAGAATCTGCAGCACACATTGAACTCTGCCCACCTCCCTTTAATATGTCCCTGAAAGCTTCTGACAATCCCCTTCAGGTTCAGGCAGGCAATCCCCCGTGGGGTTCTGGGATGACCTTGGGCTTGACTCTGGAGAGCTAAAAATGAAAGGATATAAAACAATGCAAAGCCCTCCCACCGGATTCCACCTTCTTCTGTTGGCCACTTCCTTCCTTCCCTCCTTTTTCCTTCCCTTCCTGCACAAGTTACTCTGCCCCACCTTCCTTCCTGGGGAGGAGGACCTGCCCTTTCCTCTTCTATCTGTGGTGCCAAAGGATGAACAATGTGATGTTGTGGGGGGGGGGGGGGGGCATGGACCTGGGTGAGGGAGTCTAGAGGTAGGAAGAGGCAGATGCTGCATGACCTGAAGCAAAGTGAGCAAGCAGAGACAGTTTACTCCTCCAGCTGCATTTCATAGGTCTTTGGCCAGTTCTCAGAAGTTTCCTTTAGCTAAGCTTACAATCAAAGAGACGGGTAATGGTGACGGCAGCAGAATTCCCAAAAGCGCACAAGTGTCACCTACACTACCCAAACAATTAGATTTCAGGGTCAGTGTCACAGAAAAAGGGTGGTGTCAGCAAAAGTTGGACAATAAAAAAGGCTGAGTGCGGAAGAACTGATGCCTTCCAACTGTGGTGCTGAAGAAGACTTGAGAGACCCTTGGACAGCAAGGAGATCAAACCAGTCAATCTAAAGGAAATCAATCCTTGAATATTCATTGGAAAGAGTGACGCTGAAGCTCAAGCTCCAATACTTTGGCCACCTGATGTGAAGAGTCGACTCATTGGAAAAGACCCAGATACTGGGAAAGATTGAAGGCAGGAGGAAAAGGGGACGGAGGACAGAGGACAAGACGGTTGGATGGCATCACCGACTCAATGGACATGAGTTTGAGCAAGCTCTGGGAGATGGTGAAGGACAGGGAAGCCTGAAGTGCTGGTCCATGGGATCACAAAGAGTCAGACAGGACTGAGCGACTGAACAGCAGCGAAAAACAAAAGGGAGCTCAATCTAGGTAGCCATTTGCAGTCTCCCTTCTGCTGTCCACCGTCCTCTGAGAGAAAAAGGTGGAAAGGAAACTGGGAAAGAGGCAGAGATGTCAAGAGGGTTTCAGGGAGTCTTCAAAAGGCTGAGAACAGAAAGTAGCTTGTGTTAGGTAGGGGAGCCAGCGGCTAACAGAAAAGGTAAGACAGAGCAGTCGCCCTCGAAACAAAAGCGTTAAACCAGCAAAGGATGACAGCGTGGGGGAGGGGCAAAGTCAAATGGAGTCGTTTTTTAAGGCAAAGCTCTGGGGTGAGGGCCAAACTTGAGCTGGCGAGCACAAAAGAGAAGGCACTCCAGGAGGCGGCTGTGAGAGGTGGAATGAGTCAGAGATGAAGATGAGAGTGGAAAGAAAGGGTCCGTCGAGTGAAGGGGAACACGAAGGCAACGCGCCCGGGAGGGCCTCGCTTTGTTAGGCGAGGGCGGCGGCGGGGGCTGCACGTGCAGCCGGGAGCGCCCGGGGCCGCGGGGCTCCACGCCGGAGAGCGCCCGGGAGGAGGCGCGACCCGCGGGAGGCGACCCTCCCGTTACACGGGCCTCTAGCCCGCGGGCCCCGCGCTACAAAGGGGGCGCATTGTCAAGTCCCAGGCCGCAGCAGATTGCGGCTGTCCTGCCATACCCTCGCACCCTGGCACCGCGCCACCGGCACCACCCGGGGGTTGGAAATAGCTGCGCCGTTCCCATGGCGACCAGGCAGCGACTCCCGCCCCCACCGCCCGCCCCAGGCGGGTCCCGCCCCGCCCGCTGCGCAGGTCCGCCGGCCCGCGCCACAGCAGCCTCCCTCCCACCTGGGCGCGCCCCGCCCCCGTAACCTTGGCAACTGGGGCCGCGGCCGGCGGTAGCGAGAAGCGGCTCCTGGAACACCGCCCGGCCGGGTCCCGCCCTCCCGCCAGCTGCGCAGCGGGCGAGGGCCAGACCAACTCTCGGGCGGGGCCCCCGAAAGGCCCGGCCGCAGGCGCCACGGGAGCCGGCGCAGGAAGCCTTCCCTCCCCGCCGCCGGCCTGCCCGGAAAGGCGGGAGCAGGGGAGGAAGCTCCGCGGCGGCCGAGGCTGCGGGAGCACTACGCGGGCCGCGTTGTCTCCTCGGAGGCTTCCCCGGCCCAGGCTGACCTCCAGCCCCTCGAAAGCCTCCCGAACCTCCCCGCCCTTCCTCCTGCGATGGGTGGAGGCTTTGGCCGAGAGTCCCCGGCCTGCACGGCCAGGTGAAAGGGAGGGCCGGGGAAATAAAGCTCTCTCTCCTGCCCGACCGCCCGGAAAGACGGGGAAGTGTGGGCCGAGGGGTCTGGGCTGGAGCGGGAATCGCCGTTGGGCGCGGGGGTGGTCCGTTCCAGGGAGCCCTCCTCAAGTGCATTGCACCTAGTGAAAAGTCCCTCTAGCTGCTGGATGGGATCGACGCCCCCGCCCCGCCCCACCCAGAGGAAGATGCGTCACCCTCCAGCTTTTGTTTGTTGGTGTGGTGTGCTAAAGTATTACGGATCCTCAGGTGTCTCAATTTCCAGGTGATTGGCTCAGAATTGAGACTGACCGACCAAACGGGGTAGGGTGAGGGGAGAAAGTGAAAGTCGCTCAGTAGTGTTCGACTCTGCGACCCCATGGACTGTATCCATGTGATTCTCCAGGTCAGAATACTGGAGTGGGTAGCCTTTCCCTTCTCCAGGGGATCTTACCATCCCAGGAGGGAGAAAGGGGCAGACCAAAGAGTGTTCCTTCCGCCATCCCTCTTCAGGGGCGCAGCCTACCCCTGACTTCTTGGATGGCGAACTCCTGCAGGGTAGAGACCATGGCACGTTAAAGATTCTGAACAAAATGAACGTTTCGTGAAGGGATATGATTAAAACCAGGTAGTGCTTACCTCATTCAGTTGTCCTGGGTGGGCAGGGCATCCCACGGGCATATACTTAAAAGTATTCAAGGTCCCTTGAAATTTGGTCCCATATCAAAGAAACCTAATACAATAATTAATACTCTGCATTTGTAAAGTCCTTTCCTCTTAAGAATGTTACCTCATTCCATATATATTTGCTGCTTCAAATTCCATAAAATTCCAGAGCAGAAGAAAGGATTCATATGGGGCAAATAAGTTTCCAGCTCTCCATGATCAGAGTGGAGGAGCATGTAGAGTTGAATCGACTAGTTCTAAGAGCCCTGTGTTTTCTTTGAAGTGGCCTACTGGGGTTACTTTAGTATGGTGGAAAGAGTTTGGGGATGTAAGTCAAAGGACCTAGGCATGAGACTTGCTGGGCCATTTAGGTGTAAATTTCCTCATCTGAGAAATGATTGCTGTGAAGATAAGATAATGTATGAAGTATTCTTCATAAGCCATAGGATATGCCACACAAGTGCTTTGGTTACTGGGACACCTATAAACTGATATAAAAGTTATAATTCATATACCGTAGCTGCAAAATTCTTTCCCAAGACTTTAATGGTTATTTCCCCAGATATACTAGTAAGACAGAGACAACCTCTTTTCCGGGCACCTCTGAATGGGGGAAGAAATTCAGTCATTTTTCCAAGGCCACTCCTCCTGTATCCTTGGCTCAAATTAGCATCAAAACACCAGATGATTTCCTTTTTACTTCTTAGCCTACTAAGATGGCTTCAACTACCACACAACCCCAGTGTAGACACCAAAACCCAAGCCCAGAAGAGCAGCCCCAATAAGAGACGGGAGTTATAAAAAGAATAAATGTTGACACAGGACCAGAAAGACAATCTGTTGTCCAGAGAACAAGACGAAAGGGTCTGTGGACTCAGAGAGATGCCAGATCTGCAAGCTGGGGCGCCTAGGGGCAGGACTGAAGGGAGCTCTGTGTGCTCTTGAATCTCTTTTAATGTTAACTATGAACTGAATTGTGTTCCCAGCTCTTCCTTGTGTATGTTGACGCCCTAACTCCCAATGTGACTGCATCTGGAGATAGGGTCTTTAGGAGGTAATTAAGTGAGTGCACAAGGATTGTGGCTTTATAAGAAAGGGGAGAAGAGATCAGCCCCATTACTATCACAGGTGTGTATACAATGAGAAGGCAACCATCTGCAAGCTAGGAAGAGAGCCCTCACTAGAACCCAACTATGCTGGCACACTAATTTCAGACTTCCATCCTCCAAAACTATGAGAAAATAAATTTCTGTTGTGTGAGCCACCCAGTCTGCGACATTTTGTTACGGCAGCCTGAGCAGACTAAGACAAATATGTCTAGCTTGGAGCCGAGCACCCTTCCTACCACCTCTACCACCTGGCGTTTTGTTCAGCACTTCCACAGTTGTCTCATTTTTAATTCCTCACTGTGTGAGTTGGAATTGGCAGGATTTATTTTTAAATGAAAGAGCTAAAACTCAGAATGATTAAGTGACGGTGCTGAAAGTCACACAGACTGTGAATGGGCCAAACCAACACTTAAGTCTCCCCAGACGATAGCTAGTCAACTAATGCTAAGTACTTCCCATGTGCTTGATTCTGATTTGGATGTTGGGACTTAGAAAGATGACTATGATTTAGAGATGGGAAGGGCACACTCTGGTCAGAAAGAGAAACACGTGAACACACCATTACAGCAAGGAGGACTGTCTACAAGAATAATTGGCCCAGCAGATTTGTGGGGAAAGCATTCCAGGCAGAGGAATCCTGGGAAAACATGGCTTCTCAGGGAGCTACAGTCTGCTGAGAGCTGAGTACAGTGGAGGGAAGAAAGAGTCAGAGATGCTCCACATGCCATTGGAGATACTGTTCCTCTTCCTTCTGCCCAAGGACTCTGATTGCCTCCTCAGAGCTCTTGCCAAAGGGAAGAACCAAACATAACAGAAATCAAGGCAGTCCCTAAGGGACCTAATATCCTTAAGGAGATGCAACAGTAAACTCTGCAGTTAGGGTCACATTGACTTTCTATAGCAAATTAGGTTTGTTTGATTGTTTGAGCTGGGGGTCGCCTAAGGGTTAGTTTATTACAGCCCTAGTCATTTTGTAAATAATCAAAAATGTGCTTTAATTAGAAGACATGAATTTCATACCTATGACTTTTACCAGCAAGTGTCAGTGTTCACATAGAATGGCTAGCTTCCAGAGGAACAAAGTCTTAAACTAATAAAGGATCATCCCTCACAATAGAAATGCAGAAAAGGTCCTTAGTTAATGAAGGGACTAACATCTATCTGTTCTGTTTTGGGAGCATTATCCCAAGTTCTTAGCAGTTAGATATGAGGATTCACTTTCTACTGTTTTCTCTATGAATACAAGTTGCATGCTTGTGTTTATCACATCTTGAATCCACTCTGCCTTTCAGCGATTTATTAAATTGCAGCACTCAAGTGCTCTCTCTGGGGGGCAAGACTGTAGGTTGGGGAAGAAGTGACCCCAGAAGGGCTACTTGCAGTCTCCCAGAAGTTGAGTACCAGAGGTTTGCCCACCTCCCCAGGGTGCTCAGTCCGCACACAGGCCAACAGCCAATTTAGGGGCTGGTTCTGGGATTTCAACATCTCTCTGCCTGGGACCAAATGAAGACTATCACCTCTGCCTCACTGGAGACCTCATTAGAACTTGAACTCTGGGCTTTGTTCTTTCCCACAAGGTTCAATATAGTGGAGAAGTTGAGGGTAGAAGGGGGATCGGTAAACCCACAGCTCCCAGAGCAGCAAGCGTCCAACAGCCTCTGAGAACGGATGGGAGTAAACAAGCAATTACCTACAAGACAGACTGGTAACTGGAAAAGTGGCTGAAAGGGTTTGATTCTGTTCACCGTCTGATAGGATGACTGCCTTCCCTCCAGCCCCGTCACCTCTTCCTAGCTTCTCAAGGCTAATTTCACCACCTTCTGCCTACTTTCCAAGCGATACTCCATGACCCCAGGGCTGAGAGGCAGAAGGTTCTGTTCCGGCTACTATCTTATTGACCTGGCCATTGCCAGCATCACTGCTCTTTGTCTATCCTGGGAAATGGGGAAAGAATCAGAAGGTGCTGCTACCCCCTCCCTACTCCGGTAACCCTACAGCCTTCAGAGCCTTTGGAGGAAGAGAATTTAGCAAGAAAGAGGTGACTCAGAATTTTCTTTGCAGAAACCAGAGTGGGAACCCAGCTGGGCTGCAGAAAGAATGGGGTCTGAGCAAAAGAAACCTCACATTCCTTTTTCTGTTTGGCTGTGAGCTCCCCCACTGACTACTGTTGCTAGGTCTCCATTCTTTTTTTCACTTTTTCTAGTTTGTGTGTGCATGCTCAGTCACTTTGGAGTCTTTGAGACCCCATGGACTGTATCCCATCAGGCTCCTCTGTCCATGGAATTCTCCAGGCAGGAATACTGGAGTGAGTTGCCATGCCCTCCTTCAGGGGATCTTCCCGACCTAGGGACTGAACCTGTATCTTCTGTGTCTAATGCATTGAAGGTAGATATTTTCCCCCCTGAGCCACTGGGGAAGTCCCCATCGATTCAGATCCTGACACTGAAAGGCCTCTACACAGACAAGATTAAGGGCCCCGCACTTATCTTCAAAGAATTTACAATCTGATGGGGAAGGGAGGAGGAAAGAATTTCAGGAAGTTACAATACAAAACAAAACAACATGTACCTAAATAACAATCAAGACAATGTACCATAGGTGTCTAGGAGAAGTGCTGCTGCAGCTACTAGTCCAGTCATTTCTCACCTGAGCTATTGAGCCACTCTAACCAGCCCTGCCTCACCCTACCTCTTCTTTCGCTCCCAGTCTTTGGGAACTCAGTACAGAAACAACCTCCTCTTCCCAAGAACCTCCTCCCTGATGCTCCAGTTAAGTACCCCTCATCAATGTCCCCTTATCACCACAATATGAAGCCTGAGTTCTAGGGAGTTTTTCATCCCCCTCCCCCCTAAATATCAAGTTCCTTGCTCATCTTTGTACCTAGAGCCCAGCACAGAGTAGACAATAAACATAAAAGGCTGCATGCAGGCAGAGGAGTTCACAGAGAGTATGGGAAGTCATTAAAGGCTTTTGACTCAGAGGCTGATAATATCATGAAAACTCTATGGTAAGCTGAGTAATCCATTAGTTATTCAGTGATGGGGGGAGGGAGGTTGAGGGAAAGGAGAGAACAGAATGAAGTAGTAAGGGCTGGAAGAATAATGAAGTCAACAGTGGGGACCATAAAGGGGATGGAAAACGAACTTCATGGGGAGGAAGTGCTAGAAGCTTGAGCTAGATGTTTGGATGTGTTGGCAAAAGGGGGAGGTGAGGCAAGGGAAGCCAAGGTTTGCACCCTTGGTGCTGGAGAAGGAACTAAAATAGAGGAAGCAGACTGCAGTCAAGGGAAGGCACTGGAAGTGGCGGGAACCTGTGGGAGGAAGTGCTGCTGTTTAGTCCCTAAGTCGTGTCTGACTCTTTGTGACCCCACGGACTGTAGCCCGCCAGGCTCCTCTGTCCATGGGATTCTCCGGGCAAGAATACTGGAGTGGGTTGCCATTTCCTTCTCTAGGGGATCTTCCCGAACCAGGGATGGAACTTGCGTCTCCGGCATTACAGATAGATTCTTTACCACTCCGCCACCAGGGCTTCCCTGAGAGGAGATGATCTGTTTGTTTTTAGAAATAGCTTCATCTAATGAGGACAGAAAGCAGACCCACTGGAGGAATTCTGAGCTCTGCGTTGATTTTGTCTCTCAATGATGTAAGTGAGGAAAGTCTAGCAAGCTAGGGTCTCACCTTGACGTCAAAACTTGTGATGAAGATCCAGGAATAAGGTTGCTCTAGTAAATCTCTCCTCCAGCTTTGGCAGAAAATGCACCGCCCCCCCCCCCCAAGCCCCCCACAAGTAGAGCTATTCATTCTTTTCCATTTTCCCAGTGTTCCATAGGACTTTGCAGGGGCATAATGCAGCTCTCCATCTGGACAGGGCTGTGTTTGATCAAATACACTGCAGCTCTCAGTTCATTACCTTTACCTCCTTCTCACATTTTCCCTATTTTATGACTCTTATTTTCGTCTTGGGTCTCTTGAAATCATCACAGACATCTGTCACTCCTGCCTTCAATAGCTGCCCACCCCTCTCGCCTCTCCCATCTCCTTAAACCTCTCATCAGTTGCTTTAAGACACCTAAAACTGCTCAACTTCCCTCCCTCTTCTTAGCACCTGGAACCTCATTGTTGGACATGTCTCAACCTGTTCTTGGTCTCAGACTAATCCTCTATAACAGCAAGAATGACAGATGAGGTCAGACGTTCTTGGGAGGGAAGGAAAAGTAAAGTTCTTACCCAGGAACCCATGCTCATTCATAACTAACTTTCCAAATGAGAGCAGACTAGTGTGTGTATTTTCTGCTGACAAAACATCCAGTCCTGCTTTCCTCAGAGCACATGCATGTGTTCTGATGTTTTAAACTCCTCATATATAAAGAGGACAAAACACCAGAAATATATATCTTTCGATTAACAGCTGGCAGTGCTAGGGTTTCAGGGAGTGATCCTTTATCCTCCGGGATCCTGTTGCCCTTCGTTGCCTTGCCAACTGGTATGCTGGGGCTAGAGCTGCAAGAGTCTTCATGGACTGGGAGTGAGGAAGAGAATGCGGGTGGCTGATACTAACAAGGTCCCTGGAGTGATTTATGAGCTTCTCCAGTCTCCTTTCATTTGACAGGAAAAGGAAAAGAAAGCGTTTATTCCTTCTGATAAGAGACCCTTACTTAGTAGCTTACCTATTCAAAACCCATTCACCTCAATATAGCTGTTTCAGTGCCCACTGGCTAAGACACATGCACACCCTTTCAACTGACCCAGCATCCTCTCTAGCAATTATGCTGGTTCTCTTTTGCCTTTTATGTCAAATTTCTTGAGGAGGAAGCAACAGCTGGAGCCTCCACAGCCTCTCCACTCTCTTTATAATCAAATTTTCCATCCCATCTTCTGCCTGAATCTCTCTCACAATTCACCAAGGACCATGTTTCGTTCAGTGGTTCCAGTTTCCTTAACTTTTATGTTGCCCATCTCTCTGAACACAAGCCTGACTCCCACCTCTCCACCAACTGTGGTCCTGCCAACAGCACCCTCTTGCTACTCCAGCCCTACCTTCATGCTTCCCCTTCACTAGGTCCTTAGCTTCTGCCCTTCTCTCCTGCCTGCAGTTTCTTTGTGCTCCCAACTTTAAGAACCTTCTCCAAACCTGGCCTTGCTCCCCCTGGGGAGCAGCATAAGAAAAGGCCCAGAAGCCTGCAGCTAGTCCCATGTGGAGGAAGGAGTGTGTGAAGGATGGAATGACTAGAGGGAACTAGACTTGAGTGACCTCAAGTTGAGAAGTTCACGCTAGACAGCCCCCACAAGACCCTCCCCTCCAGATCACTGGAAATAACTTTTTTAAGTGGAGTAGAGGTGGTTAACAGTGCTGTGATAGTTTCAGGCGGATCCGTTATGCATATACATGTGTCCATGCTTCTCCAAACTCCCTTCCCACCCAGACTGCTGGAAAGAACTTTGTATTTAATGTGCATGCAGGTCACCTAGGAATCTTGTTAAAAGTAGATGCAGTAGGTCTGGGGTGGGACCAAGTTGCTGGAGACCATACTTTGAGGAGCAAGGGGCTAGATCACACTTATCTATTGTCAGATTTTCTGGGGAGGACAGGGTGGTTTCTGTGTTGTTTTTGCATCTCATCTGGAATGTAACCCACCCTACATGAGGGCCAGGATCCTGCTGTTTGCACTTTTGTATTTCCTACTGATGAATTTCTCCTGGGTGTTCCCGTAAATACTTAATTGATGGGACCCAGGGCTGAGTTGTTTATATCTTCGGACTTTGCTTTACAAACTAATTTATCTTCAAATCACAGTTGTGAGGCCAGTAGATACTTTCTTTTTTTTTTTTAGCTATAAATAGAAACTGAGAAAGATGAATAACTCTCCAAGTAGTGAGTCACATTTTCATCAGATTCTGACCTACAAAGTCCCTGGCTCAGAGGGATCCCAGTCCAGGGGTGAATTCCAGCACGCCTCTGCTCAGGTTCTTACCTGATCATTCAAGATGCCCTACTCACTCTCTGGACCTTGTTTCCTTTTTCCTGACAAGCGGGAGACCCTTCCTGTCCACCCTCCCCTCACAGAGGAGCTCAGGAGCTTTAAGGAGCGGCCAACTACATGTTAGGCTGAGGCCAGATGCCTCATGCTGAGGTGACTAAAAGGTTGGGAAGCAGACAGCTGGGCCAGCCCACACGCCGGAATCTCCCACACACCACATCTTTACAGCTGCCTTCCTTAGTGCAGACCAGGAGCGGCTGTTCAAAGACATGTGAAAACAGAGTGAGTGGAATGCAAGGAGAAAACCACAGAAATCACAGATAACGACCTCAGCATAGCATCCCATGTACCCTAAGTTTAGCTTCTACACAGAATCTTTGCTTTCAGGGATTTCTCCCACAGCCATAAACATAAAAGCAATTCTAGTCTCTAAAGTAGGTCATACACAGAGAGAAGGCTCATGTTGATAAATGCACATGTCAAGGTGCTTCCACCCTTTTCCAAACCAAAAATAAAACTTGGAAATTGTCTGAAGGAAATGGAAGGTTGTGGTATAGTTTGAGAGGAGCCAGGGAAGAGGAAGCCAGTGGGGAGCTGAAGTCCCTCGGCCCCCAGCAGACCCTGACTGTGGGAAAACTTGACTCAGCGGTGATTCCCGCCCACCGCCACAACTGTCCTGGGCCACACAGCGTCCCCTCACAGTCTCCAGCTCACTTGCTGCCCATCGCTTTTGTTGTGTGATTTCAGTGGATTATGACTACTCCCCACCCCTACTTCTAGTAACTCACTGTAAAAAGTTTCTATTAATTTATCAAAGTCTAAGAGAGGAGAGACAAAGCAAAGAAGCAGTTAAATTTGAGACTTCCCTGGCAGTCCAGTGGGTAAGACTGTGCTCCCAATGCAAGGGGCATGTGTTTGATCCCTGGTGGGGGAGTAAGATTCCCCCACATGCCATGCGATGTGGCTAAAAAATTAAGGGGGAAAAAAAGAGACTTCTCCATTAGAGGGGCCTATGAATTCATTACCTGTTCAGAAAGTGGCAAAGGAAGAGGGAGCGATGTAACCCAAGGGCTTCCCAGGATTTGCCTTTCCTTTCCCCCATCTGGTCACAAGCCAAGCTGCTTTTCAGTGACCGTTCCTGTTTCTAGGATAAATACTCCCATACCCAGTCCCTACTACTATGCTGAAATCTGGGATTGGATGACCAGTGATCACAGCTGTGACTTGATCTCTGGTAGGTAGAGTCTCTGGAGACTGCAAGCCTTGAAGTCAAGAAATCCAGCTCTGCTCCTTAGCTGGTGGTAGCATTCCCAATCATAGCTTTTCCCTGCTCCTCAGACCTTTCCGCAGACAAACAATAAATGTGAGCACACTCAGAAAAGGACGGAGGGCAGGAATCTTAGACTCAGCATCGACAGAAAGGCAAAACAGTTACAGTACTGAGGCAAGTATCTATGGCTCAAAGGGCAAGATGATGCTAGAAAAAGTCATACACTTTTGGATCAGCTTGGAGAAAAACTCTTAACTGGTGGTGTCCTCGATTCAGGAAGTGCATCAAGTGTGGGGAGTAGCCTAAGGAAATCCTGCCCTCAGAGACAACTTCAGTTCTCTGAGAGGGAACAGAATGGTTTTCTTTGACCTTAGAGAAAGCAAGTTTCCAGCAGCCTCCCTGCCCCAAGACTTGAGAGGTCACATGAGTTGAAGAACAAGCAGGTGGGAACACATAGCTTTGGCACATCCCTGAGTTCTAGAAAAACTGAAAGGAGTGTTGCCTTGGCATCTCAGGGAATGACTGGGCCGGGGCAGCCTGACAGAAGCCCAGTTCTGAAAGCCCAGGGAGAAAGCAGAGGGCTGGGATTAGGGCTGACCTGGTGCCTAAAAGGGGCAAGAAAGGAAAGCTGTGTCTCACCATCATCTTCTAAGTTAGGAATGTGGTTTATCACACAGAGACTTGTTGTGACCGGGTCCTAGAAAACTCGATTATATAAAATATCAACAGGCCTACTTAATGCCAGTCCCCAGAGAGACCTGCTGGGGAGGCTTGGTGGTGATGACAGGGGCCAGCCCTTCTTCCTGCAGAGACCCAAAGCTGCCAGCCAATACTGTTTCTCACTGACCCAGAAGTAGGCAGCATCCAGAGGTGGAGGCTGCTGCTGGTCAGCACAGCAGGCAGGGAGAGGCCCTTTCAGGAATCCAGTCCCAGAAGGCTTCTCCCTCCCTCCTTGTAGGATTCCAAAGGTCTGAGATAAACCCCAGGATACAACCCAGCAATATCCCAGCTGGGCTATATTCTCCCAAGAGAGAGCAACTGCTAGAGAGAGATCTTATTTTTAAAACCCTCTTTCCCACTTGGGGCAGAAGGGCGGTGGCAGGCATTGGGGAAAATTGTGTTTGAATCAGGAAGGGGGAATTCTACTAGATGTATCCTTTTGGACTTTTTGTTCTTATTCTCTTCTCTAGGGCACCCTCCAGAATTGCTACTGAAAAACTCCCAGGTCCACAAGTTAAGATCACAATAATTCCTAACATCAGCTCTGCTTCTACTGTCTTTTTCCTCCCAAGGCTTTCCACTGGGTGGAATTTTAAATGCGAACAATGGTTCAAAGGCTAAGAGACAAACTGCTCATTACTGCAAAGAGTGCCAGGAATCCTGGGAAGCAGACCTCACTCCCCACCCGAGTTCTGTACCTAATCGGAATGACTTCTTTTATAGTCACGGGAGAGTTGGATCAGTGTTTCTTTTCATTCCTGTCTTCTTCAAGGAACTTGCTGGGATAAAAGCAAGCCTAGGAGAATAAAAAAATTCACAAACAGGACAAGAATAAAATATTTAGGGCAAGAGATCAGAAGTTCTTTGGTTATTCAGTGAACTGAACTAACTCTACTTTAAAAAAAAAAAAGTATAAGGAAATAAATGTCCATCAAACTGCATGTCACAGTGGGTATTACCCTTTTGACCACATCTCACAGGCTCTAAGCTGAGTAGTTATGCCTAGCAAGTTGAAGGGACTCAGATTAATCCAGTGATAAAAACGAAGTTTTGTCATCATGAATTCTGTTCCTGATATTATATCTTTATTCTGAGAAGCAATCTACCAAAATTGTTAGATGGTCCATCTGCTTCCACTCCTCATCCCCAAATCCAATCAGTGGTAAATGGTTGGAATACAAGGGTTATTATTACTACATTAGGTGCCTTAGAGCAAAGGCAGTCACGGTGGAGGGGCAGGTTCAAGTTTTCCAGCATTAGTTCCTTTCCCCAAATATAATCAGTGGTTTCTGAGAGGGAATACAAGTTTAAAGAGTCACAGTTGAGATGTTACTGAAAATGACCATGTCTACTCACTACTCATGTGATCTTCCTGGAGTCCTTGTCAGAAAGCACTTTAAATATCTGGAAAAAATTTTTTCCAGGCCAGACCTGAGGTTAATTGATCAAAAAATTCCCTAGTGGTCAAGAAGTGGTTAGGTACTAAAAACTATGGTTCATTTCTGGTCACACTGAATCTGATAACCCCATCCTGGCATTGGGAAGGCTCTTTTCCAGGACCTATCAATTAACACGGCTTAAGAAACATTCTATGCCCAAGCAATTCAGGCTAAAAATAACTCTGTGGGCTATTTTTTTTTTCCTCTCTGCTCATCCACAGAAAGCATTTCTATGTCAACAAGACCTCTGCTCCTTGAAAGTTTTCACTCCTGCTTACTCCTTGCTGAAAATAGAGCTGTTTGATACAATCAGCAAAGTCACAGGGTTGGCGAGAGACACACAGAACGGCAAACCCGTTCTAAGCTTTATGGACTGCCCAGTGTCCAGAGAAAAACAAGAATAAAAGAACCCAGAATTCACAGATTGGATTAATTTCAAAACAGACTCTCCTTCTCCCTCCTTTCTTACACATATACATAATTCTTTTGACCACAGATTTTATTTATGCACAGAACTTACTTCTACATTAACAACTAACAATTGTATGCTTACTTATCCTATGTATGATGTGCTTTCCTAAAAACTTTAGAGGCATTAATTCCCACAACCCTACAAGGTAGGCACAATTATCTCAATTTCATAGCTGAGAAAAAAATTTAAGGCACAGAGAGATGAGGTAACTTGTCCAGGATCCCTCAGCTAGTAAGTGGCAGCGCCAAGATACAAACCCAGAAAGACTGGCTCCAGAGCCCAGCTCTAACCATGACATATACTGCTTCTATGATAAAAAATAATCTTTAGTGATTTCTCCAAAGCTGTATTTCCCTATCAAATATATCCATTTACCTTTTCTAAACTAAGCAGACTCATGGTCCCATGGTTCATCTTAATGTGAAAACAAGCATCATTGGCGATTTTCATCTCAAGCAAAACATATCAACTCAAACACACTAAATGTTCCCTTTTCAAATACAAAAATGCACTGAGATAGTTGTTCAAGCATAATAATTACTTTCTAGCAACAGGAAATGTTTGCAAAATTAAGGCCCTAGACACCTCCAGTTTAAGCAGTTGCACTCAATGGATCTCTTGTGGCTGTAACTGAACTTAAGTAGCTAATCTCTGAAAGCAAAACAAGTCAATGTTAATGTTAACAAGACCCTGATTAGAGAATGTTTAATTCTATGAATATATTATTTATGGTGATGGAGCATAAAGTAGAAAATTCCTTTGACTTAACCAGTCAGACAGATTTGCAAAAAAACCAAAACATGGGCCCTCCTAGCCTGACAGAAGTTCACAATGTCAGGACTTTAGGGAGAGCAAAGCACTCCCTTATGCTTCTGCTCAAAGGCAATAATCCCTTCTTAGAAGTTTATCTCCTCTTTCCTCAATTTTTCCCACCTCATAAACACCCAGTTTATTCATAAGCTATTTTAGACCAGTTCCATCTTTTAAAGTACTAGCAACCATATTTTAAGACACCAATCTCTAACTGATTTGCTTCTGAGAGATTACTGATTACCCTTCAAATACTGAACATTCTGCCTTAGACCCCCCAAAAATGTATCAATAGATGGCTTGGCTGTCAAAGTATTTATTTACCATGACCCACAGCCAAACACTGATGTCACCATTTGGGTGACAAAAACAAATCCGGCTTTGTTAATTCGTCTAGCCCTCCTTGGCCTCCAACCTTATCTAGTCTGAAAACAAGCTATTTTCTTTCACTGATGCATTTACTTTCTACAGACATAACTTTTTTTAAAATTTCTTAAAGCATTGAAATTTCCATCCGACATCCACTGGAATCCAGAGGTAGACCTGACCAGCTGGCCATGTCAGTCTCAGCAGTTTCCCTCAGGTTTTATTATCAGTAAACTAAAAGTTTTAGTGAAAAACACTTTTGTGGGTGGGAAGGGCCTCAGAAGTTTTCATTTAAGCTATTTAATATTAGACACTGTCAGATTGGGCTAAAAATCAAATTGCCTAAATTGACTTTAGAAAAGGGAGTTAGTGGCAGGTTTCAAGAAACTGGCAAGACCACTGATATTAGTACCTAAGCGGTCTTCTGATGTGAGAAAGCTTAATTGAGTCCCTCTCCACTTAATGAAGTCAGCAAACAGTGTCCCCAGTCTGCACAACTGATATTAAGAACCACACCTTCAATTTTCCAGGCGGACCATAGTTGCCCTCCTCCCACTTCCCTCGCAACCCAGACAGGCGATTTACACACAAGGAGGCAGTGAAGTTGCTTCAAAATATTTAATACGTGTTAGACACGTAAAGTTACATTTTTATACAAAAATCAATACAACGAAGGAGAAAATACTGTACAAAAAACTTGTCAGTTCCCCCAACCTTTATACAACAAAGACTGGAGTCACTATCTACAAAACCATAGGGCCTTTCCACTGAGGGCTTGTCTGTAAACTTTGTTTCCTTAAACACTTTTTAAAAGCACTGTGTAGCAGTTCTGATCTAGAGCTTTTAAAAAATAAATCTTTCTCTATAAACTCCATATTTCCAAGCTTGAACTCTTCTGTGAAGTTCATCAAGTTTTCTTTCTCCCCCCGTGAGGAAGACAAGAACCGCTAACACTCCCTCTCCCCGAGTAATCACAGGGTGTAGACGTTTCTTCAGTGACAGAGAAAGGTGGGGAAGGAGAGAAATAATACAAGTCTCTACTCCAGCCTAAATCCCTCTAGTCCGAGGAAATCCTGGGAGGAAACGCCGCTCCTGGCCCCGGTGCGGTTCTAGCTTTCATGTAAGAGGTGTGTGTAAAGTCCCTTCCTCCCCCGAGAGCGAACGGGGAACTCCCCGGCCCCGGCCTTTTTCGCCGCTTCCTCCTCGGCGCTGCCGGCAGAGGAAAGTCCCTGTCTGCCCCAATCTCCTAAACCGCGGGGAAGGGGTGACGCTCTCCAGAGGGACAAAATAGCCTTAATTCAACGAGACAAACTGACATACACAGACACAGACACAAAAGTCCACGATCGCCGTCCTCTTCCAATAAGTCTCCCCTTCCCAAGTCTCCAGAGGAGACCCGAGAGGCTCGGCCCAAGCGGCCGCCAAGCCCAAGGGCTGTCTGTGCCGCCCGGCGGCACCCCCTCACGCTCGGCACCGACGGCCTCGGGGGCGTCCTCGCCGCCGGGAGAGGCCCAGCCCTCACGTCTGGACGCCCGCTGCTCAACTTCCTCTCCGCACGGGGACCCCGGGGGCTCAGAAGGCCACGATGGCAGTGCTCCAAGGGTTAATGTCTCTCAGCACCGGCTTATCGCAGCAGATCTGCCCGGGCTCGGCGGCTTCCGGACCGCTCTCCTCTCCCTCCGCTTCCTCCCGGCCGCCCCCGGGGCTTTTCCGTAAGAGTCCCGAGAAACTGGAACCGAAGATGCTAATGAGGTTAGCCACGTTACCGGTCTCCATCTCCTCCTCCTCCTCCTCCGCGGCCGCTGCCACCCCGCCCGGCTGTTCCTCTGAGTTCCGGCGGGGTTTCTTGAGCGGGGTCGAGCCGGGCGCCGGGCAGTCCGCGGGGCCGCCGCCCACCCCTGCCGCGCCGCGCTTTCTGGCGCAGACAGGGGGCGACGCGGGGGGCTCAGCCGCGGCGGGGCGCGGCGCGAGGCAGCGGTCCACGCGAGGGGCCGCGCTCAGCTTGTCCTCGTCCCCCGCGGGGCAGCCGCAAGGGCCGCGCGCTGCCTCGGGCCCCTCGGGGAAGACCCCAGAGACTCCGGCGGGACCCCCGAATCCGACCGCCGTCTCTCGCGGTCCCTCCACGCGGCGCCAGGCAGCTTCCGGCGCCTCCGCCTCTCCGCCCTGAAGAATGTCGCCGGCGGCCGTCACCGTGGCCGCGGGCTCCGCGTCACCCGCCCTTGGCACTTCTGGGACGGCAGGGCGCTCCGGCTGAGGCTCGGGCTCCGGCCAGGCGGCACGGCCGGCCGGCGGAGGAGGCTCCCCCCAGCCCGCGGGTGGCCCGGCCGCCGACTCCTCGGGCTGCTGCGGCGGCGCCGGGGCCCCCGGGTGACCAGCCAGGTAGAGGCCGGGGCAGGGGTCGCTCAGGTAGACCTGGCGGGCGCTGCGGAGCACCAGCGAGACCAGGAGGTTCTTGTGCAGTTTGATGCCGCCGCGCTGGACCCGCGAGTTGTAGATCTTGCCCAGGGAGATGCTGACGATGCGGTGAGCCTCCAGTTTGAACTCCATTCTGCCTCCTCCTTCCCAGGGCTGTCGCGGAGGTGAGGGGGTGAGCCCCGGCCCACGTTCCGAAGCTGAGACGGGAACAAGAAGTGTCAACAAGTCTGCCACGGGGGGTGGACCCTCGGTCTGTGAAGACTCCCGAAGAGAAACGGCTCTGACGACGCGCTCAATAGCCTCCACGCCCTCACCACTACAGTCACACAGGCAGTTTCGCGTCCCGTCGCTAACTGAAGGCAAGCTGGCCGCCCGGCGCCTTATAAAGGCCTCTCGACAGCCAATCGCGAGAGGCCGCCAACCGTTCCGGGACCATCGGCGCGCCCTCGTGCGCCTCCAGCGGCCAATCAGAGACCGAGGAGGGGCGCCAGGGCTTTTCGAACGTTAGTCCCGCGGAGAAGCTTCTTAAAGGGGGAGACGCGCGCGACCGCCCGCAGGCGGTTACCCCGAGACAGTGCTGCGAGCGCCGGTGATGCGTAGAACGGGACAGCCACCGTGTTGTTTGTCCTTAAAGGTGCTGGCCTGTGCGCTGCTTCCCGGAACCAGAGCGAACTAAACCATTCGAACTTTCATCCGAGTATGGTGGTGGACTTTGTTCGGCAATAAAGCCTCGATCCTTCCTGGATCAGCTCTCCTCCCATTCCCACCCCGCACCACCGTTTCCAAGGCGACAGACACCTGTAAGCTCCGCGCAACCTAAAAGAAATGGAGACGAAGGCAAAACGCGGCACAGGATTCGCCTAGATAACATAATTTTGCTACAAGATATTTAGCAGATATTAATTTTGCATAAGTCCCTTGCCTCCTAAAGTCACATACACTCCAGTACCTGTCAATTGTAACACCGAAAAAAGAAAACGGGGGTTGTAAAAGTTCCAAAGTTTTTGTCTCCTCAGGAAGGTTTTGTGTCTACCTACAAAGTTTTTGGCTCTCTATTTAAGCTAGTATTCATCACTTTGTTCTCTAGTTTCTAGAACGAATACAGTTGTAACATCAGTTACAGTGAAAGGTGGCTCACGTTCTTCACAACGATTTTTCTTCAACACGAGGACTGACCAATCCACCCTTGGGGGAAAAAACCTAACATGTTATAAAAGTACAAATAGAGAAGTCCTGTATTCCCATCATGATGTCATAATTTTATTTTGTGTCAAGGTAAAAATTTAAAGGAAGAGTGTTCCAGAATTTTCTGGTCAGTTGATGACTTAGTTTATTTACTGATCCTTACACCAGAGAGTTGCCCAGGGTCCTAGACTGGGTTCCTGGAGAGTCAGTTTGAGTTAGTCCCAGCTAAGCTCCACCATAGACCTGCCTGATGCTGGTAAATAACCTCAGGATGCTTCAATTTCTCCAAGCCTAAAAAGGAGAAATCACATACACATCTGCTCTATTATGCAGTATCTTCTGATGAATGACAGCTCTCATCCACTATCTGAGTCACCAAACTAAGCACAGTTTTCTTGAAATCCATGTGGAACACTAGCCTGATCTTGCATCGGGGTTTGGCCAAGTAATGTATTTAGTTGGGAAAAGTACTAGTGAAAGGTAGGTTTGATTAGGCTAATTCATAATCAGGATGTGATGGCTCAATAATTATCTATCCTCACAACTTAATGATGATAACAGACACTAGTCCATAAGACCCAGAGTTCCTCTTCCCTAAGAATTTCCAGCTCACCTAAAGAAGGAGATAAAATGACAACACAAATAATTACAAAAGCAAGCCGTGTGTTTCGTGTAACAACAAGCAATTTTTTTCTTCTATTTACTCTTTCGTTGAGAGCTAGTCATCACTATAAAACACTAAGAACACAGGCTCTGAAGATAAGCTTCCTGAGTTGCAATCCCAGCTCTACTTTTTGCCTGCTGTGTGACCTTTGGAAAATAAATTCACTTCTCTGTGCCTTGGTCTTTTTTGTCTTAAAATAGAGATGATAGTAATAGTACCTACCTCTTACAGCTGTTGTGAAGAGAAAACAAGGTATCACATGCTAGCAATGAATGTTTAGAACATCACACCTTACATGACTTGGGGTGGAAAAAGACAGGGGAAGGAAGGAACCTAGATGGAACAAAGAATTTGTATTTGAGGAGGGTGTTGAAAATCCCCAAGGTGGGGTCCACAAGTTCCAAGCAGCAGGGGCCACTGAGTCCATTGTAAGGAATACTTCATTTGGCAGGAGTGCCAGCACCTACAGTAAGTGGAAAGACTGGAAATAGAGCCTGGGGTTACATAATAGAGGGTTGTGGATACCTATGAGCAGATGAAGAAGCTACCAAAGACTGTTTACTAAGGGAACCACAGAATGGATTCTAGAACGGTCAGCACCCTTAATTACCACTTAATTATAAAGGAGACCACTTAATCATGAAGATCTAGGGGGACTTTAGGCAAAGAGTAGTAAACGTCTGAACCAGGTGGAGATAGTAAGAATGAAAAAGGCGAGAGACAAAAGGAACTTTAGTGATGATCTGGATGCTCTCCCCGACCAACACTGGTCCCTGCTAGACCAAGCCTTCCTGACCCACCTGAGAGGGGAGTCCCCCCATCCGCCATACACCTTCATCACTGTCTCTGTTACTTCTTCCCATCATGCCTAGAACTGCTCCCCAACTGCTCTCTGATCATAGGCAGGAGCCTATCTCAAGTTTGTAGCCAGGAGATAGTGAAAATATTTCACAGCTGTAGGACGCAGGCACTGACCATCAGGTCCTGGAGGCCCTTCCAGTGCAGGGGTTTGGGGCAGGCTCCTGCAAGAGGCGTTGCATGGCCTGAAAGAGGGGCACTCATGAGTTTCTGCCAACTAGTATGGCAGCATTTCAAGGTTATGACACCTGAGGTGGCCATACCAAGTCCATGGTGGTTTAGTCACTCAGTCGTGTCTGACTCTTGCGACCCCATGGACTGTATGCAGCCTACCAGGCTGCTTTGTCCATGGGGTTCTCCAGGCAAGAATACTGGAGTGGATTGCCATTTCCTTCAGGGGATCTTCCTGACCCAGGGATTGAACCTGGGTCTCCTGCACTGCAGGCAGTTTCTTTACCAACTGAGCTACCAGGGAAGCCCACCAAGTGCATACACACTTGGATTAATGAATTCCACTGCAAACAAAGCTAGTGGAGGTGATGGAATTCCAGTTGAGCTATTTCAAATCCTGAAAGATGATGCTGTGAAAGTGCTGCACTCAATATGCCAGCAAATTTCGAAAACTCAGTGGCCACAGGACTGGAAAAGGTCAGTTTCCATTCCAATACCAAAGAAAGGCAGTGCCAAAGAATGCTAAAACTACCGCACAACTGCACTCATCACACACGCTAGTAAAGTAATGCTTAAAATACTCCAAGCCAGGCTTCAGCAATACGTGAACTTCCAGATGTTCAAGCTGGTTTTCAGATGTTCAGGCTGGTTTTAGAAAAGGCAGAGGAACCAGAGATCAAAAGGCCAACATCTGCTGGATCATCAAAAAAGCAAGAGAGTTCCAGAAAAACATCTATTTCTGCTTTATTGACTATGCCAAACCCTTTGACTGTCTGGATCACAATAAACTGTGGAAAATTCTGAAAGAGATGGGCATACCAGACCACCTGACCTGTCTCCTGAGAAACCTATATGCAGGTCAGGAAGCAACAGTTAGAACTGGACATGGAACAACAGATTGGTTCCAAATAAGAAAAGAAGTACGTCAAGGCTGTATATTGTCACCCTGCTTGTTTAACTTATATACAGGGTACATAATGAGAAACGCTGGGCTGGAAGAAGCACAGGCTGGAATCAAGATTGCCGGGAGAAATATTAATAACCTCAGATATGCAGATGACACCACCCTTATGGCAGAAAGTGAAGAAGGACTAAAGAGCCTCTTGATGAAGGTGAAAGAGGAGAGTGAAAAAATTGGCTTAAAGCTCAACATTCAGAAAACTGAGATCATGGCATCCAGTCCCATCACTTCATGGCAATTAGATCGGGAAACAGCGGCTGACTTTATTTTTCTGGGCTCCAAAATCACTGCAGATGGTGATTGCAGCCATGAAATGAAAAGATGCTTACTCTTCTTGGAAGGAAAGTTATGACCAACCTAGATAGCATATTGAAAAGCAGAGACATTACTTTGTCAACAAACGTCCATCTAGTCAAGGCTATGGTTTTTCCAGTGGTCATGTATGGATGTGAGAGTTGGACTATAAAGAAAGCTGAGTGCCGAAGAGTTGATGCTTTTGAACTGTGGTGTTGAAGAAGACTCTTGAGAGCCCCTTGGACTGCAAGGAGATCAAGCCAGTCCATCCTAAAGGAAATCAGTCCTGAATATTCATTGGAAGGACTGATGCTGAAGTTGAAACTCAATACTTTGGCCACTTGATGTGAAGAGCTGACTCATTTGAAAGACCCTGATGCTGGGAAAGATTGAGGGCAGGAGGAGAAGGGGACGACAGAGGATGAGATGGTTGGATGGCATCACTGCCTCAATGGACATGGGTTTGGGTGAACTCCGGGAGTTGGTGATGGACAGGGAGGCCTGGTATGCTGTGGTTCATGGGGTCACAAAGAGTTGGACACGACTGAACAACTAAACTGAACTAAACTGAATAATGATATTGTTGACCAGGCACTGAGCTCGCCACTGTAGAGGCATTATACATCATCCTTACAAAGTTCTGAAAGTAGATGTCTTTATCTCCATTTACAGGTGAGGTAACTAAGACTCTAAAAAGTTAAGTGATTTTCCCGAAGTCATACTGCTGTAGATGGAAGAGAGTGTGCTTCAGTTCTGAATCTGTTTAATTCTAAAGCCTGGTGAGTTTGGGGCTCAGGGGCTAGATTACCCTTGTTTCATTTCTTGCTGTTACCTTTAGGAAAGTTATTTCATATCTAGGTGAAATAAGTAAATCATGTTTTGTAACAGGGGCAAGTTATTTCATCTTTCTGTGCCTCAGCCACCTGTTGTGTACAATGGGAATTATAAACATACCTACAGTGTTTAGTACAGTTCTGAGTACCACACAAGTATTTATTTATCATAACTCTTATTATTATACTAGTGCCTAGCTCAGTACTAAGCACGTAGTAGGTGTACTGTTAGCACTTGTTGAATTTTGAATGCTTTTTTTTTTTTTTACTATACCAACTAGTAGGTGCTCAATAAATGTCTGCTGATTTGAAATTGAGCATGATCGTTGTTATTGTCAGGAGTTACTCAATCTTGAGACAGTAAAACAGAACCTTGAGAACTCATATCTGGAGGACCTGAGCTCTCAGGATCAGCAAGCTTCACCTTCATCTACCAAAAAAGTGGGAAAGTATAGAACGTATTTTTCTAAGCTTTAGAAAGCAGTTAGAATTTACTGTCATCTTCGGGATTTTCTCAGTTAAAGAGAGTAATTGGTAGCATGATGAGACTGGGGGTATCAGAAGGACAGAGCAAGAAACTGCTTTAGAAGTGGGCAGAGGATGTCCATGAAGTCTGTCTTGCCCTTCCACCCCATCTTCTCCATTGGGCACAAGCAACTTAGTACACTGAGTGTGGTCACAGCTATCCCTGCTCAAGCACTGTCTAAGCTCTGATCTGAGGATTCTTTTTAACACAAGGCCTGTCCACCTACTTCTGTTGACTTTATTTCTCATTTGCATGACTAGGCATTATTATCAGATGATGACAGAGCTAATATTGCCTTAAATGGGGTCTAGTCAATATAAGAACAATGCAAACCTACTACGGACCATGGATAGAGTGTTGTTATGTAGTCACTAAGTCATGCCTGACTCTTGCAATCCCACAGACTGCAGCCTGCCAGGCTCCTCTGTCTATGGGATTTCCCAGGCAGGAATACTGGAGTGGGTTGCCGTTTCCTTTTCCAGGGGATCTTCCTGACCCAGGGATAGAACTCACATCTCCTGAATTGGCAGGTGAATTCTTCAGCACTGAGCCACCAGGGAAGCCGCATGCATACAGTAGCTCTGTGACAAGTAACCATGGTTAAGAAGTGGGTGAGTGAAATAGCAAATTATCTTCTCTGTATCTACCTTTCAATGTTTGAAATTTGGAATTTGGAAGGAATCAAAGTTGCTTATGTAAATGAGTAATCATTTGGGTGGCATCCCATTCTTTAGGAGGAAAACTCTACAAAAGCATACTATAAGCACTTTTATGTAAGTAATATGGCCCTTGCTCTTCTGAAACAGGCGATCCTCATTTCAACTTTCTCTCACTATCCTGGCCTATTTTACATCTTTTTTTTTTTTTTTTCCTTCTTGGCACCTTGACAGCTATAAAATTTCTTTATCTTCAAATAGCATTCGACTAGGGGTGGACATCAAAACCTGACAGTCTTCTTTTTCCTCCTCAAAATTTCCTTTCTAAAACTGTTACAGCCCCAGCCCCCACCGTGTCCTCAATTTTGTATGTTAGTTCAGAGAAACTTAGGTTGTTTTTATGATCACCTTTGTCATCCCTTGTCTCCTTTAATACTCCAAAGAAAAACAAATTCCCTCAATAAGTACAGTATTCAAACTCATTCAAATGACCATGGTACCTTCTCAAGTCACAGAATGTGAAAACGCCACTCTAGAAAAGCCTAGTCCTGCATGGTTCAATACTGTAGTCCCTAGGCCAACGTGGCTAGTGCCACTGAGGAACTGAATTTTGAACTTTATTTCCTTTGCATCTAAAAAATGAAATAGGATAAAGTCCTTTTCCTGAAACCCAACTTGATTTTGCCATTTTAAAAAATATTTATTTAGGCTGCACTGGGTCTTACTTGCTGCAACTCACAGGATGTTCACTGTGGCATGCATGTGGGATCTAGTTCCCCAACCAGGGGTGGAACCCAGGCCCCCTGCGTTGGGAGCAGAGAGTCTTAGCCACTGGACCACCAAGGAAGTCCCGATTGTGTCATATTTTCTTTTATTTGTTAGATTTTTTTGATGTGAACCATTTTTAAAGTCTTAATTGAATTTGTTACAATATTTTTCTTTTAATTAGTTATTATATTTGGCTGCCCAGGGTCTTAGTTGTGGCATGTGGGATCTTTGTTGCAGCATTCAAGATTTTTAGTTGCAGCAGGCAAACTCTTAGTTGTGGTATATGGGCTCTAGTTCCCTGACCAGGGATTGAACCCAGGTCCCCTGCACTGGACGGCAAAGTCTTAACCACTGGACCACCAAGGAAGTCCCTGTGTCATATTTTTGAAATCTGAACATTTAGCATCCAAATCGATGCTGTAATTGTAAAACACATAGCCAATTTCAAAGAGTTAGTATTGAAAAGAGAATGGTTACACATTGAAATGATAAAATTTTGAATATATTGGGTTAGAGAAAATTATTAAAATTAACTTAACCTGTTTCTTTTCACATCTGTGGCTTAAACTATATTTCTATTGGACAACACTGCCCTATGGATAATAAAGGGATTGGGAGGTGTGGACATATAAATATGCATGAGCATATTGTGAGCAATTAACAAATATCCTTGATTGGTGAAGGGGGAGAGCAGAGGAAAGATGAAATGAAAAGGAAATGAAACATGAAACACTTAGATGGTTGTAGAGGTGAGGAGAAAAATCAAAGAAAAATGTAAAAACCAGAGCTACCTGGTCAGAAGAAAGTTCCTTCTAGAACTGAGAAGTAGCCACAAAGTTATAGTGAAGCCCAATTCTCCTTATCTGAATATGATAATACAGAAATTATCACAATGTTATTTTAAAATTCAAAATGCAACCATGCACACTTAAATTTCAGAGAGAAAACGTACTCACCTGGACAGCCTCATTCTGGTGCGTTTGTAGTCTGTATTGATTCTTTTCAATTCTGACGTGCACCTGGAATGGCAGGACCATTTGTTTTTAATGTGCCACTTTCCAGCACAAAAACCTTCAGTGGTTCCCCATGACCTGTGTGGCAAAAATCCAACCCTCTGGCCTGGTCCCCAGAGTACTACACAATACACTGTTAAAGACAAACAGCCTGGAATGGAACGAGGGGACAGAGCCTGGCTTCTTACCAGCTGTGCATGGGCAGATTTGCAGGTGGCCCTTGTCTTGTAAAATTGGACAGTTGGACTAAAATCAGTGGTCCTCAAATGATGGCTGCATATTAGAATCACCTGGGGAGGCTTTAAATCTGGAGTCTTCCAGCCCTCACCCCAGATGATTCAAATCAGAATGTCTGGAGTGAGACCCAGGTAGTGGATTTTTTTAAAGCTCAATGAGCAGCCATGTTTGAGAACCGGTGGCCTAGCTGATTCTTTTAGGATCACTTCAGGTTTAGAATTCTATGATTCTATGAATCTAGGCAGATCTTTCCAACCCTTCTCTTACCCTGAGCAGTATAAATGTCCCACCTCTCCCTCATCTGGACAGGTCTAATCAAAGGTATATAGCTCATCTCCTACGTCCTCAACACAATGCACTCTCTCCTCCTGCCCAAATGCTGCACCATCACTTCCTCCAGGAAGTCTTCCATGCCCGCTGGTGTTTGCAGTGTGTTCACTTGGGCACACATACTCTCTCATAACCCAACATTCATTTGCTACTTAAAACCACAATAACCACTTGTTATCTTATATCTGTTTTTCTCCTTTTTTGTATTTTATTTTCTCACATGTCATTTATTTAACTTTGATGTGGATATATTTATTTCCTAATAACATTATAAAGTGCTGAGAAATGCTACATTATACTTTTTTGCATCCTGTCTCCACAACACTCAGAAAACTGAGTATGTTCATATCAAGGGATCAGTAACTATCTGATAAACTAATTAATGGCTTCTCCAAATTTGAGACTAACATATTCAAACACAGCCAACTAGATTAGAGGAAAGAGTACCTGACAAATTATTCTAGTGGTAACGTTAACCAAATTATCACTGTGAATACATTTTATCTTACCCTGGCTTACAATTATTCATGATCCTAAGCTCTACCATTTCCCTGTAAAAGCTATTTTCACATAAAATAAAGTGGGGTTTTTTTTTTGGTAGTTTGTTTTTTCTACCATGCTATTTACAACTGTGTTATATTATTACTGAGAAGGTAGTTACTTGCCTGCGTCCGTGAAAAGCCGCTTCAGTTCTGTCCAACTTTTTGTGACGTTATGGGCTGTGGCCCACTAGGCTTCTCTGTCCATAGGATTTCCCAGGTGTGAATACTAGAGTGGATTGCCATGCCCTTCTCCAGAGGATCTTCCGCAACCCAGGGATCAAACCCAGATTTCTTGCATCTCCTGCATTGGCAGACAGGTTCTTGACCACTAGCGTCATCAAGGAAGCCCTAGTAGCTTTCCTGTTAGTCACTCAGTCATATCCAACTTTTTGCGACTCCATGGACTATAGCCCACCAGACTCCTCTCTCCATGGAATTCTCCAGGCAAGACTACTGGAGTGGGTAACCACTGCCTTTTCCAGAGGATCTTCCCAATGCAGGAATGGAACCTGGGTCTCCTGCATTGCAGGCATATTCTTTAGTGTCTGAGCCTGTTCTAATTAAATATTACTGGTTACCAAAAAGCCTACTGGGTATCAGCACCTCGTTTAGGGGCAACATACATCTCTTTCAGCCAATAAGAAAGCCTTGCCTCATCTCCCTACTCTCCTAATTGCTGTAGCCAATGGAACAAATTCTAAATCACCAATCAAGTCCATTTTAGATCAACACAGCTGATATAAATTTCAACATGAATGTTCATTCAGTTCAAAAACCTCCAATCACTAGCCCATCTCATGCTCATTTTGACTAAGCAAATTCTGAGTAAATTTATACAGACACATCCTCCAGTGTAAAAGGAAGTTTCAGATCTGCTCTCTAACCAGGAGCTAGTGTGTGGATTAGCAGATTTATATTTATAAGGCAGCCTGAGCACTTTTGAGGAAAAGTGAATGTAAAATAGGCAGCATTCTCATACCCATCCCTGCACCATTATCACTTCTAAATTTCTTGGAGTTCAACTCCTTTCATACTAAAAGATAATTCCTTTTGACATTCCTTGAAAATACCAAAAAGATCACTCTGTGTGTGGGGGCGGGGCGGGGGGAAGTGTTCTTTAAAAGTCAGGTAGGTCTAGACATCCTTCCATGAGAACGGGTCAAGGAAGAAAAACCAGTTAGAAAATGTTTTGTGGCATTTCCCTTTTAAGAAGCATAAGATTTTGGTTCCCAGCCTTTTCTACCCCCCCATTCCTTGTAGGCTGACATAATGCTTATGAAGTTTCAGAGTCACGTGGGGGGCCCCTGAGGTCAGAGTCCTGAGGAGCCGGTTCTCAATGTGGGTCATTTTCTGTTTGATTTTGAATTTGTCCATGCTGTGAAGGACTGAGTGTGTGTCACCATGGATGTTCCGATTAGTGTGCCTGGGTAGAATTGTTTCCCATTGTGTCAGTGGGTGTCAGGGGCAGGGGGCAGGGGCGGGGGCGGTGGCGCGGGTGTGCCGGGGATCTGCTTAGTCAGTTTGGCCACAGCGGTTAGAATAAATGCTGTGGTCCCCCCCTGGATAACAGACAACCTGATATTTCTTCCGTTGTGACGGGATTTTTGTTTGTTTGGGATTTGTTGTTGTTTGTTTTGAGGCTTATAAACAATTTTAAAATTACTTTGATTGGTTCTTGGGCCAATATTATGTTTCCAGTTGGGCAGAAGAATTTCTTTTTTTAGACATTAGATTGTGTGCTTGTGCTTTTGAGGAGGAAAAGAAACCCCTTATTCCCAGTTTCTCCCTCCCCCACCTCCCCCCAAGCCCACAGATGGGAGAGTAAAATAGAATGAAGGAAAGGGTATGGCTTTGCCCCCTCTTTTTTTTTCTTCCATGAGATCTAACTAGACTGGAAGGGTTTGACAAACAATTAACAATCCTCCCCACTCAGCTGCTGTTTCCCAAAATAGCATCTCCTTGGCTGCCAGGGTAGATGGGGGCCTTCCGGGGAGAAAGGCACAAAGGTGCCGTCTTTATGAAGCCTGCATCTCTGTGAGATCTTGAAGGCAGAGGGAGAAGCCCAGGGGATTAAATTAGCAGGCAGCCCAGGCTCCACCTGGAAGGGAAACAGATAATAGGCTTTAAAGACAGGAAACAGCTTGTGCTCCAAAATAATAATTTTCGAAAGCAACACATGATGGATGCTGGGAAGGTTTTCTTCCCACCTCACACCCCCATTTCATAATTTCGAAGCAAAATCTCTGTTTAAGAGGCCATTCGCGGTGAGTGAGTCAAGTCCTCTGGTATTCCTGTAATTCTGCTCCACGTCGCCCCCATGTTGGGAAAGACCATTCCAGCCAGCTTTTTTCTAAACCTGACTCCCAGTGACAAAAATTGCTCAACACCAGGTCTGGAAAGATCTGATTAGAACTGGGGTTGCTACTTTTTTCTTTTTTTTTTCCTCCTTCCTTCTCAGCCTTGTCCTCTTTTTTCTCTTTCTGCTCTCTCAGCCTGCCATTTTTACCTCTTCCTCATGCTTTTCAGTCAAAGATGACCTCTCCCACTCCCACATGTCAATTTGTCCTGCCAGCCGGAGCTCTCTGGGGTCCTGAAATGTCTCCTGTCATGAGTAGGGACGTGGATGGGAAGGGAAAGCACAAAATGCCCTAAACAAAGGAAACAGACTAACAACCTGCCTTCGACAAGGTCGGGAGCCTGAAGGTAAAGGAGAGAAGCAGAGAAACAGAAGGACCAAATATGCCCCCAAAGGATTAAATGTTTATACATATCAAATTGGATTCTAGGTTTTGCTGTTTCTAAATTTCCTTGGAAATATACCCAAAGGGAATTAAAACAGTTATCAAGAACTGTTCCATGAACTAACTCACAATCAGCCTCAGCTGCTAGAAGCCATGGGCTTGGTTCCTTTTGTGTTGAGTACATGCTTCCACTCTAACAGTGATGTTCCGGCTCATGGTCTGATCATACAACCATGTCCCTCTGGACTGGAACTTCCCTGAGGTTGTTAGCAGATGCGTGTGCATCCTCAGTGCCTAGTACAGCATTTGGTCCAAAGGAGGCAACAAAATGTTGGAAGTCTTGGGGTGAGTGGATGGACAGATGGATGGCTGGATGGATGGATAGGAGAATACATAGTAGAGGAAGACACTTGGAACATTCGGAAATTATCCCTTTTTTCTCCTGATACTTTAGAAAAGGGATTATACAATTGGCAAACTTTCTTCTAACAGATAAACAAAGCAGAAAGTGATGTGATTAACTTTGACCTTCCAACAAGAGTTGTTCCCCATGTATATTCTTCAGCACCTAGCACTGTACATGGCATGCACAGAGTTACACTCAACACACATTTGTTGAATTAATGATTTAGGAGAAAGACAGGTAACCTCCAGTGAGGAAAGTTTCCAGGGAAGAGGCTGGAGGAGCGGTATATAGCTCCATAAATGTAAAGTGTTTTGTGCCTTTATCTTTTTCAGCCTTGACTTTGTCAAACATCTTAAAGAAGAAAAATACCTTATGAAGAGAAGGGATATTCTGGAGACCAGAGGAGGGCTTTTAGAGTAAAGAGAGGAATATATGCTGTTATATTTCCAAAGGACCCTCCCACAAAGGCATCTGTGGCTGACTCAAATGTTAGATGTTAAGATCCAGAGATGCTTATGTTCTTTTTACCTTGGCAAGGACCCTGCCTGATGCAGGGATGTTAATTAGAGAGCAAAGTTAGTGCCAGAATTAACAGTCAAAATAGAGTACGTGCAGCTCAGAGAGCACTTCTGTGCTGACCCAAATTGGGTGGAGGGGAAGGCTGTGTGAATCCATAAAGGACTGGGATGATGCTAAACAAATATGTGATGTTCTGATATGTAACCAGGGCTTCCTTGGTACCTCAGATGGTAAAGAATCTGCCTGCAATGCAGGAGACCCAAGTTTGATCCCTGGGTTGGGAAGATCCCCTAGAGAAAGAAATGGCAACCCACTCCAGTATTCTTCACTGGAGAATCCCATGGACAGAGGAGCCTGGCGGGCTATAGTCCATGGGGTCGCAGAGAGTCAGACAGCACTGAAGCGACTTAGCACGCATGCAGTCAGTATTTGATATAACAACAAGGTAGCTTAAATTGGGATTTGTCACTCAGCTAACTTTTCCTTTTCCAACTCCTCTCCCACTCCCCAAGCCCTGCCAAAAAAACAACAAAAACCATAGGAGAGCTGAGATATACAAAGGCTAGGAGATTTACCAAGCTCTGAACACAGAATATGCCTGGGAGGTTTTAGAAAGAGCAGTTAATTGGTTGGCTCCCGAATGTGTTAATCCTGAGCAAAGCTGTGTTACTACCTCATTAGCACATTAATTCTACTGACTGTTCTCTGCAGTCCTGTATCACTTAACATCCTGGGCATTTCTGGAGGTGGTTTTACAAAATCAAGTTGAACCGACTATAACTGCAAATTAAGACTCTTGGCTCGAAAAACTTCCTTTAGGAACATTGTAGATTAAGAAAAGATAAGAACGTAAGTATGTGCCTGAAATATTGAGCCTGGTTCTTTCTTCTCTGTTCAGAAAACCTGTGGTTGGCCTAGACATTGTCATGGTTCCTGGCCTCTCCTGTAAGAAGACAGTAAGAGGTGAGCAGCGTTCCAACCCCACCAGCTATGCTGGAAATGGTCTCTGGGACCAGTGAAGGATTTGACGCCCTCACCTCCACACACCCTCAACCACTCTCCCTATGGCGCAGAGTGGGCACACACTTAAGATGTCACATTTGCTCCAAAGTCTTCTCCCATTCAAGTTGAAGTTTGTGGTCACATGGATTTCCATGCAGCCTATTTTTTGCATGTATTTTCTAGAATTTTCCTCAAATGTGTCTTTCTTTCCATTCATTTATAAAATTGTTCAAGGTAGGGACCTTTTTTCAACCTGTCTCTCCAGTAGAAACCACCAACTTACTTCTTGTATCTAATTGTTCAGCTGCTAAGTATCTGACTCTTTTGAGACCCCATGGACTGTAGCCTGCTAGGCTCCTCTGTCCATGGGATTTTTCCAGGCAAGAATACTAGCGTGGGTTGCCATTTCCTTCTGCAGGGGATCTTCCCAACCCAGGGAGCAACCCCAAGTCTCCTGCATTGGCAGCTGGAGCGTTTACCACTCAACCACCAGGGAAGGCCTTGTATCTAATAGGTACCCCCCAGAAACATCTGTTATTTTGAATTTTTGAGAGAGAAAAACAGCACAGGATTGTGGAGAGATCACTGGTGAGGAGTTAGATTCTCACAGGGTTCTGCCACTAGCTGGTCAGGTGACCCTGAGCAAGCCATGGGACTTCACAGTCTAGGATCCTAATCTATGAAACGATGAAGTTCATCTAAGGTCCCTTCCAGCTCCAACACACTAGAAAAGGAGGAACAAAAAAGACTTCGCATAGCCCAATTTTATTTGCTGAGTTAGTGGTAGTGGAGAAATATTTTAAGGAAAAAGGAGTTGAGATGTTTCCTGAATGTTTCCAGCATTTATTAAAATCCCTGAAGTTCGGGTTCTAAACTAACAAAATATGAGAGAACAGAAAGAGCCAACACAATATTCTAGTTAACTCTTAAAAATATTTATTTGACATCATTCACCCAGTGAAGAGGCACTGTAGACTCATGCTGGGCCTCATACTGGGCCCTGGGAACACCTGGTTTGTCACCATTCAGCCCCATGCAATATATGACATGAATTAACATCACTGAACATACTTTCTTCCTTGAAATCGCCTTTCTTGGCTCCTGTGATGCCACTGTGTAACACTCTGAACTGATGGAAAAGTAGTTAGGGATAAGGTGATATAGAGGATGAGTTTTAATGTATTCTTTTTATTCGTTCATTCAACAACTATTTTTTTGAGCACTTCTACGTGCCAGCTACTGTCCTCGGTGCTAGAGATACCTCAGTGAACAACACAGACACCTGTAATTCCCTGTTTCGGGGGCAGTTGTTGCTTTGTTAAGGGTTAGACAGTGGCTGGAACTCTCCTACTCACTCCTATCTTATTGTATATTATCTTCTTCGGCAACTACTAGAAGAAAAAGCAGCTCAAGCCTCTTTCTATGACACCATGAGCCTTGGTCCCCAGCACTCCCCTTGCCCCGTTCTCAAAGAATTTGCCGTCTTCGATCCTTCCTTTGTCCTATGGGAGGACCAATCACGATGAATTTCTATTGTGCCCTTACCTGTCTGTCTCCCCTACGAGGAGATGAACTGCATCACACCTAACCACGTATGCAGATCAATTCCACGAGGATCTGCCCCTTAAGGAACCATGCACTTAACTGAAGTTCATTCATTAGGTTGACCAGGACAGTCATAGTGGAGAGCATTAGTCATAACTCTTAGGTCACTAAGAGCCACAGAAAATGGGTGATGTATTTGTAGACTCAAGGTACAGCTGTGAGCAACTAGAAAACAGTCACTGCAAGGGAACTAACTTAAGAACCCAACAGTCAGAATGGCTGAAGGATAATCAGTCTTAAGACTGTGCAAAAAGAGGCTTAACATTCAAATCATCTTGAGCTCCTCACCACCAAGCGTTGAGTATTGTTGGTCATATAAGTCAGTGACGCTTACCTTGCCTTGGGTGAGGGCGCCTTCAAATGGCAGCAAGATCCAGGCCCCAAATACCTTACACTTCTTCTACGGGGTTTTTAAACAGTGGAAATGTTCCAAACATTCCCCAAACAAATTATTTTAATGTTGTAACATGAAATTAACAAATTCTAGTAAGATAGCTTTTTCAGATTATTCCATTGTTAATGGGTCTCCTTAAGTGTCTTAATTTTACAATCTTACTGATTGCAAACACAATGGAATTTTTCGAAAGGAGTCTGGGGGTAGCTATGATAACAGGCACAGATCACTTTAACAAGCTAGGAGTATTAGTCTATTATCTGGCCAATATCTATGTGGAACTTCTTTCAAAGAAGCCAAATAATTATGAGTATCATAATTACAAGTGGCTTTCATTTAAGAAATATTTTATTTTGAAATAATTATAGATTTACTGGAAAGCACAAAGATAGTACAGAGAAGTCCCATGTACCCTTCACCAAATTTCCTCCATGGTTACAGCTTACATAATTATGGTCAATGTGGAAGCCAAGAAACCAGTACTTATACCATATGTGAGTATAGTTCTGTTATTTTATCACATACGTAGATTTCTGTGACCACCACTGCAGTCAAGACACAGGTCTACTATCTCTCACATGCTACAACTTTATAGTCACATTCAACCTCTTCTCCCCAACTACCTCTAACCTTGGCAACTACTAATCTGTTTTCCATCTCTCAAAATTTTGTCATTTTGAGAGTGTTGTAGAATGGAATTATGTAGTATGTGACCTTTTGAGATTGGCTTTCTTCATTTAGCATAATGCTTTTGAGGTTCATCCAAATTGTTGCATGTATAAATAGTTTATTCTCTTTTACTACTGAGTAATATTCCATAGCATGGATGTACCATTGTTTTATGGAGGGACCTTTTGGTTGTTTCTAGTTTCTGGCTATTACAAATAAAGTTGCAATGAGTAATGTGTACAGATTTCTATGTGGACATAGGTTTTCATTTCTCTGGAGTAAATTACTAGGAGTTTCACTTCTGGGTAAGTATATTTTTAGTTTTTAAAGAAATGGCTGGAGAAGGAAATGGTAACCCACTCCAGTATTCTTACCTGGAAAAGTCCATGGACAGAGGAGCCTGGCGGGCTGCAGTCATGGGGTTACATGACTGAGCATGTGTGCACAAGGGTGGAGGGAGATGGGTTGGTAGCAATAAAGTGGTAGAACTAAAAAAAAAAAAAGAAAAATAAAGAAATGGCCAAACTATTTTGCTTTTACCATTCTGTGTTCTGTAAACAATGGGTAAGTGATCTAGTTTCTCTTTCTCTGCATCCTTTCCAGCATTTGGTGTTGTCACTACTTTTTATTTTAGTTCTTCTTATAGTTGGGTACTGATAATCTGTGGTCTTAATTTGCATTTCCCTAATGACTAAGTGATGTTATGTTCTAAAGATATAAAGTTTATAATTAGTTTTAGCATTTCTTTTGTCAAATCATTTTATTCTAAGCCTCAACTTTCTCATCTGTAAAATGAGAGAATTTAACTGTATAACCCCTAACCTGACATCCCAGTTTGAAAATCCTTTGTATCCCTAGATCTACCCTGGATGAGTTTGTTTGCAAGTTTTCAGTTTTCCCTTTGTCCATCAGCTCTTCCCATCTGCCAACAATTGCCAAGGAATGAATCTTATCCATGGCCTTCACTGACATTTCCATGAAACGCACGACAATCCCTATGTATTTCATTTGGCCCTATTCAGCATTTAAGTCACATCACCAAAGGCTGAGCAAAAAGATCCAGACTTTCACAAATTTATAAGGAACTTTATTAATTTTCTGATTCATTGTAAAGTTGTTTTGATTCCTTTGTTCCCAAGATTCACTATGGAACATAGTTTTTTGCTTTTTTTTTTTAATTTTCATTTATCAATTTTTGACTGTATTAGGTCTTGGTTGCGGCTCTCTCTAATTGTGGCGAGTGGGGGCTGCTGTCCAGTTGTGGTGCTCAGGCTTCTCACTGCAGTGGCATCTCTTGTTGTGGAGCACAGGATTTAGTAGTTGCAGCAGGCAGGCTCAGTACTTGCAGCCCATGAGCTCGGTAGTTGTGGCACATGGGCTTAGTTGCCCGATGGCATGTGGAATCTTCCCAGACCAGGGATCAAATCTATGTCCTGCATTGGTGACCAGATTCTTTTTTAAAAAAGCTTTTTATTTTATATTTGCATATAGTTGATTAACATGTGTGTATATTTACATACATATACAGGTATCCAGGCTGGTAAAGAATCCGTCTGCAATACAGAAGACCTGGCTTCAATTCCTGAGATGGTAAGATCCCCTGGAGGAGGGAAAGACTACCTACTCCAGTATTCTGGCCTAAAGAATTCCATGGACTGTATTAGTCCATGGAGTCGCAGAGTTGGACATGACTTTCACTTTCACTTTCACAGGTATCCATTCTCCCCCATAAATAGATATGTATCCATTCTACCCCAAACTCCCCTCCCATCCAGGTTGCCACATAACATTGAGCAGAGATCCTTGTGCTATTTCATAGGACCTGTTGGTTTTTCATTTTAAATATAGCAGAGTGTACATGTCAGTCCCAAATTTTCTAACTATCTCTTCCTCATATTCTTCCCCTAACCCCAGCAACTTTAAGTTTGCTTTCTAAGTCTGTGAGTCTGTTTCATAAATAAATTCATTTGTAGCATTTCTTTTTATATTTCACATATAAGAGATGCCATATATTTGTCCTTCTCTGTCTGACTTGTTTCACTCGTCTTGACAATCTCTAGGTCCATCCATGTTGCTGAAAGTGGCATTATATAATTCTTTCTAATGGCTGAGTAATATTCCATTATGTATATATTTACCACATCTTCTTTATCTATCCCTCTGTTGATGAACATCTAGATTGCTTCCATATCTTGGCTACTGTAAACAGTTCTGCAGTGAACATTGGTGTGCATCTATCTTTTTGGACTGTGTTTTTCTCTGGATATCTGCCCAGGGGTGGGATTGCAGGATCACATGGGAGCTCTCCTTTTAGTTTTTTAAGAAAACTCCATACTGTTCTTCATAGCGGCTGTTCGAACCCTCATTCCCACCAGCACTGTAGGAGGGTTCCCGTCTCTGCACATCCTCTCCAGCATTTACTGTTCGTGGATTTTTTGATGATAGCCATTTTGACTGCTGTGAGCTGTTACCTCATTGTAGTTTTGATTTTAATTTCTCTAATAATTAGTGATGTTGAGCATCTTTTCATGTGCCCTTTTTTTGGCAGGTAGATTCTTTACCACTGGACCACCAAGGAAGTCCTAGAACATAGTTTAGAGTAGTGAAAGTGAAGTGAAAGTGAAGTTGTTCAGTCATGTCTGATTCTTTGTGACCCCATGGACTGTAGCCAACCAGGCTCCTCTGTCCATGGGATTTTCCAGGCAAGAGTACTGGAGTGAGTTGCTATTACCTTCTCCAGGGGATCTTCCTGACCCAGGGATCGAACCGCGTCTCCCGCATTGTAGGCAGACGCTTTACCATCTGAGCCACCAGGGAAGCCCTTAGAGTAAATGATACCTTATAATTTTCATCAAGCATCAGTTGAATGCCTACTATGTGCAGATAGGGTGAGGTACTGAAAAGAGCGCAGCTCTATATGGAGAAGGACCTGGGTTTGAATCATGCATCTGTCATTTATGAACTCTGGCCTCATCAAGAAATGTAACTTATCTGAATTTCAGTGACATGGAGATAAGACCTGCTGCTAAAATTATGAGGAAAAGAGATCATACATGTAAAGTGCCTAGTTCATAGTAAGTATTCCATAAGTGGTAGCTATGATTATGTGGGGCACAAGGAGTAGTCCCTGGAGAAAACCTAGAGGAAGAGACACAGCATGTGGCACGTGCTGTGCCAAGTGCTTTCACACACACACACACACACACACACACACACACACACACACACACACATCTCCTATGACTCCCACACTAACACCAGGAAAGAGGTACTTAACTGTTTTTTTGAAACTGAGGCTGAGACGATAAATAACTTCAAGTCCCCCTGATGCCAAGCAAAGGAGGTTGAATTCAGACTGTGTCCTTAAGCGGCGTCCAGTCTAGCCAGAGAGATCAGCTGTGCAGAAACATAAATTTCAGCTCAGAGGAGCCAGTGTCCTTTGAGGGGCAGAGCCAAAGGGCACTGCGGGGCTGAGAAAGGGAGTGGACTCTGAGGACCGGCCGGTTGGGGAAGGCAAAAGGAAATTAGGGGATTAGAGCTTCCTCTGGCTCACTGGACATCTCCTGGTTCCTCGATGTCACCACCACAATTGCCGCTTGACCTTGGAAGCCCAGCACAGCTGCTGCGGCAGGGGGAGGGGGGTTGAAGGGGGGGAGGGCAGCCCTGGGCTCTTCCAGCCCTCCCCTCTCTCTCGTTCCTCCCCTTCACTAAAGCAGTACTTATATACAAGCCTTCCTATCTCCATTAGGCTCTGGAGTTCTATCCAACCTGTGTTTTTCTGCATTATCCCTAAAGGTCATTGTCAGAATTGTATTTCTTCTATTAACATGAAGCCCAGGGGCTATTTTACAGAAATACATTCCAGATTATCTTCCCTAGAATCATTCTCTATCATGTGAGCTTGACTTGCTTATAAGCACATGTTTGGGCCATTTCTGCATTTGATTTTCAAAACATCATTGGGTTCCATTTTCTATATAGTCTGGCTCATAGTAGGTATTCCAGAAAATCATTTAGTCAATATACACAGCTATTGAATGTCTACTATGTGCTACTATGTGTCTACTATGTGCTACTATGTACTACTGGCGTCTTGGGCCTCATGGAACATACATTCTATGAATGACTGATTAACTAATGAAGGACATATGAATTTGACTTGAGTGTCAATATCCATGGCAGATTATTAGTGAGAAACTGGAATAAATAAACTCTGGCTTTAATGAAAGTATGGTGTATGCAGTGCCACACAAAGAAATGACTAATTCATTGTGGCAGAGGCCAATCCTTGAAAATGGCATCACTGGGCCTAGAGACTTGTCATCCTGTAGATGTAGACGAATTTCTGTTGCAAAGACCTAAATTGGGTTAGAGCAGTTTGCCTTTCATCCTCAACCCTCCTTGCTCCTCAGGGATCAATGACTAATTCAGTTTTTTAAAAGTCAGATGGCAGGCAGCCCAAGTTCTCAGCCTCTGGGGGTTACATCTGGTTTGGTGACTTCCTGTGGTGCGTCACGCAAGGGCCACATATCTGTAGCCATTATGTCAGTGACATGCAGAGTATAAGCATTGGAATCTTTTCAAGTACGTCAAGGGGCTGTATTTCGGCAGCTGATGGGACTCCAAACGTTTTATTTTTTATTATTCCAGATTTTTCTGGAATCGTCTCACCTTTTGCGTTTGTGTCATCTCTGTGTGTTCCCAGAATTCTTTATTTAGGTTACTGTCATGTTGCTGTTAAAAAAAAAAACAAAACAAAAAAAACATAGAGAGAGCTTTTACTCAGTTCAGTTAACAATGTCACCTTAGAATCTACACTGATTCTTCAAAAAGGGAGAAAAGCAGGCTGCTTTAGCTTGGGGTGAATGTCTCGTTTCTCCCTTGGTTTCACTTCCTTTTCCATTCTGGTGGCTTCCCCTTTCCTTCTGGAGTCTCCTGTTCCCTGAATTTAGTTTCCATTTAAGAAGCTATTTTCTCAGAACCTGTTTTTCTCCTTATTGTTGCCACTTTCTGGCCCTGGTTTTGCATCTTCGAGGTCGGGCTGCTGCCGCAGCACTTGCCTTAGCCCGAGCCTCAGCTTGCCAGGGCCAGGCCAACTCAGCTTTCCTGCCGCTCACTGCAACCGCCAGCTCCAATGGACTCAGAACCTCCTGGTCCCAAACATTCTCTCATACCCAACCCCCACTGCGGAACAAAGGCAGACGCTCCTCCTGGGTTCCGCTAACCCTGAATGGGAGGAAGCAGGAGAGGAAAATACAAACATGACCAATTCTCTCTAGCACTGTTTCCTATACTTCACAGGTGATGGGGAGGAATGGATGGAATTTGTATTTCAAGAATCTTCATTGAGCTTCCCTGGTGGCTCAGTGGTAAAGAATCTGCCTGCCAATTCAGGAGGCATGGGTTCAATCCCTGGTCTGGGAAGATCCCACTTGCCACAGATCCCACTTGTGTAAGGCTGTGTGCCACAACTACTGGGCTTGTGCTCTAGAATTTTGGAGCCACAACTACTGAGCTCGAGGTCCACAACTACTCAAGCCCTTGTGCCCTAAAGCCCGTGCTCCACAACAAGAGAAGCCACCTCAGTGAGAAGCCTGCACGTTGAAACTGGAGAGTAGCCCCTGGTCACCACAGCTAAAGAAAAACTTGCACAGCAAAAAAGATCCAGCACAGCCAAAAATAAAAATAAAATAAATTAATAAAAATTTTTAAAACTTGCATTAATAACTAAATACTTCTGAGTGATGGTAGGAAATTTCAGAATCCTTAAGAATAAAAAGAAACATATTAAGTATCAGATATTTGGGTCCCCAAGATGGCTGAGTGATAGCCACAGATTTTTTTTGTTTAGTCACTAAGTCGTGTCTGACTCTCTGTGACTCTGTGGACTGTAGCCCGCCAGTCTCCTAGGCAAAAATACTGCAGTGGATCACCATTTCCTTCTTCAGGGGATCTTCCTGACCCAGGGATTGAACCCATGGCTCCTGCATTGGCAGGCAGATTCTTTACCACTGAGCCACCAGGGAAGCCCCCAAGATGGCTGAGAACTCTTTTCTCAGCACCTCTTCTCGGAACCTTCCAGAAAAAGGTGGCTGAAGGTAAGAACCTCTGAAATCTGTCCTTGTCCCTAATGTGTGTAGGGGGGGAAGAGAAGTGTGGTTAGAATGTTTGGGATACCTAATCTCACAGACAAGGCAATAACAGGATAACATATTCAACAAAGACTGTTAATGCTGATGAAACCTTTGAAGAATTCAGATGAATCCTTGGCGTGTTCATCCTGGGCCCCTTGAATGTCATACAATCCTGAGTGGGATATTTCCTCTCTATGACTTCATTTGTAAGATGACACTGTTCTTTTTCACCAGTACATGTGGACCAGCTAATTAAAATACTGTACTGGTTCATTCAAGAAGTATTTACTGAGTTCCTACTACATACAAGGCATCGTGCAAATGGACTGTCTAATATGACATAGAAATTTAAAAATAGATTGCCATAAATAAACTCCATGATAGGGTTATGTAAAACCTTTCAGATAATTTTAGCTGTTTGTATACACAAATAGGACTTCTAATTCTACCATTTGAATGACTTAACCTGTATTTTTCCACCATCACCCCTCCCTTCCAAACCAGTTCATTCATCTTAGTCTGCAGCCAATTTCCATCCATTTTCTAATGGTAGGATTAGAGCTGTCAAGTAAGATTGTGCCCTCTATAGGGACATCTCACCAAAGGGCAAACAGGGTAGAAATACTCTATGTTCCACTGGCTAAGCCATTAAGACCTGGCCTTGGTCAGCGTTCACCCAGAGGAAGGAAATAGTTTTCTGATTTGCACGAAAGTCCCTTATATTTTAATTGTGGCCCTCCTCAGTTGGTTCATGGGCCAGAGATGGAGTAAATGGACAGAGTTTAATATTGTAATTAAATAAGATTTACAGTAAAGATACATGTAATGGCATAAATGGTGTCTATCTAGCTACGTGGTAAGTCACTCATGTAGGTGGCTATATTTGGTGTTCTTTTTACTCAGCCAAGCCAACTATGGGGAAGCAAGAGAGAAGGAGAAGGAGGCCACAGTGAAAGCTTGGTGAGTTCCTCTGGAGCCCCAGTTTGGGCTTCTTCCTCAGCAGAGGGTCCCCATCAGCTCAGTGTTTCCAGAGATCTTGTGTCCAGGGATCTGAAGGCATAGGTAACCTACTGAAAGACACCAGCATCTTCCCTCTGAACCAAAGAGAGCAGGCATCAGAAGCCTCAGTCTCTAAAGGAGAAGCTGTTGGGCAAGTAGATCAATGAGCAGCTGCTTTCACCATCAGGGATGAAAGCTGGAGGCCAAAAATACCTTTCCTTGTCATGCAAAGGTTGGGGGGAATGAGCCTTATAAATGAAAGAAAACCAAGTGGTATGATTTAAAGAAAGGACAGCAGTCCCCCAAACTTCCCCAAAATCATATGCAAAATTCTGCCAGATTCATTTGACTTAACTCCTCTCATGGCAAGTTAAGGTCAGGTGGACTGCTTACGAGTCAGTCTCACTCTGGGGAGAGTTCATTTAATTATTTTGATTTCCTAAGTGCGAGCTGATTCACTGGAGCAAAAGGAACTTTTGCTGGATTGAGAGGAGCCTGTAGAGGTTTGGCAGAGGTGTGCTCTGGGCTAAACTGTGGATACCCCCAATTCAAGTCCTAGCCCCAGTACCTAAGAATGTGACCTTGTTTGGAAATGGAGTAGTTGCTAATGTAGTTAGTTGAGATGAGGTCTTATGGGAGAAGCATGGACCCCTAATCCAGTACAACTGCTATCCTCATAAAAAGGGAAAGTTGGACACAGAGACCCACACACAGGGAGAACACCAAGTGAGGACAGGAGTTACACAGCCACAAGTCAAGGCACTGCCAGCAGCTGGGAGAGAAGCCTGGCACAGACTTCCCTGGTGGCTTCAGAGGGAGCACAGCTCTGCCAACACCTTGATTTTGGACTTCTGGTCTCCAGAACAGTGAGATGGAAAATCTATTGCTCCAGAAGCCACCCAGTTTGCAGTGGGTTGTTATGGCAGTCATAAGACACTAATGCATTGTGAATGGGGAGAGAGTGGTGAGACATAGTGCTTGTGATGGGCTCTGGCTTTCCAAAAGCGACCACAACCGTACCTCCCACCCACATGTTCTTCCCACAACGTGACTTTGCCAATCTTCCCATTGAGTGTTGAGGTCTCTATACCCTCCCCTTGAACCTGAATAGGATTTTGTGACTTCTTTGACTAATTAGAGTATAGCGAAGGTGACATGATGTGGCTTCCAAGGCTAGGCCACTTCTGCCCTTATTTCTTGGGACACTTGCTCTGAGGGAAGCTAGCTGCCGTGTAAGCGGTCTTGCTGCCCTGAGGCCACCATGCTGTGAGGAAGCCCAATCTAACCCACACAGAGAGACCACATGGAGGGCCCCGGAGTCTACACAGAGAGAAAGATGTCTGATCCTCCACCCTGAATTGCTCCAGTCCTTCACTGTTTTAATTCCAGTCACTATCTGACTATAACCCCAAGACAAAACTGCCTACCCAAATCCCCAACCCACAGAAACTCTGAAAGATATTAATGATAAAAACAATTGCTGTTGTTTTAAGTCACTAGGGCTTGGGGTTTGTTACACAGCCTGCAGGGGTAACTGGAAGATGAAAGGACTTTGGAGAAAGGGAGCCCAAAGGGAAAGAGATGCAGAGATGTTACAGTGAGATCAAAGGCTAAAAGATGGCAAAAGTTCAAAGAAAGAGAGATGGTGAAGGCATTTCAGGAAGGACAGTGGTGGCTTTTTCTCCAACAAGGGCAGTGCAGTCAAGTGGAAAACATCTGGGCTGGAAGACAAATGACCCCGCACCCCTCCAGTGCTGCTGCCCACTGGCACTTGGAGCAAATGCCTTTCCCTCCCTGGAGAACGTTTTGTGAACTCATGGTATGTGGAAGAACAGCTCACCCTGGAAATGTGGAGCTAAAGAGCAAGAATTGCACCCCCCCACACACCCGTGCATCAATTCTGGGGCCTCCAGGCACCCTCTGACTGTGATGGGTTGTTCTCATTGTAGACTCTGCTGCTGGAAGATGCACTGATCAGCCGAGACAAGTATCTGACCACTTGGCAATCACAGTAAGTGAATCCAATGACACTCCAGTTTATGCACCCACAGGGATGCTTGACCTACACCTGTTAGGGCAAAGACCCCAGACACAGGTGATGAAAACAAGGTGTGACCACTCGGAGGGACCCTGCCCAAAAATGATCAACTGGCCTCCCTAGAGGACGACTATTCCTCAGGGCCACAACTGCAAAAAAAATCTCTTCTTAGGTTAAAAATAGAAGAGGAAAAACCAAGTATGTAGTTCCTTGGAAATAAGGAATGAGCCAGAAGAACTTGAAAATAGTGGGAGAAGCAGAGGAGGCCAGCTCTCTGATGGGACAGCTCATGCATACGACAGAGGAGCCTGGGCCAGGAAAGCCTTGCCTGGCTTTCATTCTGCTCTTCAAACCGCTTTCCTCCCTTCCCTCATACACTGTCATTTAAGTATGCTATATCTTGGTCTGTATGTGCTTAATGAGAAAATATATAATAAATAGAGTTTAAAAAACAAGATGAATAAGAAGGGAACTGAAGATATTTCTCATCCAGTATTCTTAACCCAAATAGTAGTCTGCCAGGCTCCTCTGTCCATGGGATTCTCTAGGCAAGAATACTGAAGTGGGTTGCAATGCCCTTATCCAGGGGATCTTCTCAACCCAGGGTTGAAACCCAGGTTTCCCACATTGCAGGCAGATTCTTTACTGTCTGTGCTACCAGGGAAGCCCAAGAATTCTGGAGTGGATAGTCTATTCCTTCCCCAGGGGAATTTCCTGACCCAGGAATTGAACCGGGGTCTCCTGCATTGCAGGTGGATTCTTTACCAGTTGAGTTACAAAGGACGCCCAAGTAAAGACAATCCAAAGTCAAAAGATGATTGTGGTGATAGCACAGTTGTTTTTAATGTTTAATTAGGTTATCAAATATTTCATAGATTCCAATAGCTGAGCATCTGTAATCAACAAACACGAGCTAACGAAGCAAGAAGTCCAAAATTATCAAGAAATAATGTAATCTTGAGCCACTTGTAAAACAAAGGTACAAAATCATCCCTTTATATTATATTTATATGATAACTCTCTTTATGTTATAAAACCCCCAAGGGAGAAACAGATATTGCAAGTACGTTACTGGATGTCTCATCACCACATCCTTGCCCTTGCCTCTGCCTTCTCCTCTTCATCCACACAGACATTTTTATTACAAGTGAAGTGTAGGGCAAGGCCCTGGCAGCACAAAAAGGCTTTGACTATTAACATCTTTGATGAGAGTACTGTGCAGTTGGAGAGACAAGACATTTATATAGATATTAGCACCTGAATCACTGTAAGTATTGATTCAAAAATATACTAAGTCCCTAACTATTCTAATTGTAAGAAGAAACCATGCTAGAAATAAAGCTGCTCTCTTCACAGTGCAACACTGCTTAAAAGATGGTATGGAAATCACCCATGGCAACCCTAAAAGCAAAATAAACAAACACAAATGTACTCTTATGCAACTCAGCTGGCGCCAGGAAAGAGATGCGGGGTGGGAGCTTCATCCATGGAAGGAGGTGGGGACAGTAGAGCAAGAAATAGCCCTTGCACACTGAGAATGTCTATACCTGTGACTGTGATGATTAAAGTCGGAGGGCAAATGTCACGGTCAAGAAAGAGCAAAGGTCAAGTCTGATGTACACGCTTAAAGTCAGCTGTCAAAGTTGGGTCTGCCGAAGTATCAGGGCTGAGGTGTGTGGTCAGACAGGGTCAGTGAAGTGGGACAGATGAATATAGAATTGACGGTCAACCAGAGGACCAGTGGCTGCACAGGGGCAGGATGAGAGGAAAGTGATGGTGAGGATTTTAAGAGGCTGAAAAGAGTAAGGAGGATCAAGGGTATCTTAATTCTCACAGTGGGACTTCTGTTTATTTCCAGAGCAGATGTATGGAGAAAAAGCATATATATAAAGGTGAGTTGAGTCCATCTACAACCTGTAGAGGAAGGGTAGAAATTAGAACTGAACCCTCTTCTGAGACATACTATCATTTTTACATTAAAAGATGGCAGTTGGGTTCATGTTTTTGTATTTCCACTGATGGTGATAATGTCTGATTATTATTTTTCTTACTTTCCCGTATAAGGCAGAAGGACAGATCTGACGAGGTATATTTCCAAGATGCCCAGCTACCAGGCAGAGCTGCCACAAGAACAGGGCACTTTTGCTTCCTCTTAGGCCAGGAAAGGTGTGAAATGATCCCACCATTCATAGGCTGTTGTAGGAACTTGCTGACTGCCCTCATGGAAAGATCCCACCTGTCTGTAGGGTCACAGTCATGGCACCCACAGCTTTTGCATAGTAAACATTTTCCTGAAAGAAGAGAAAAGCCTTTTATGATATAGTGAGGTGCCCATCATTGGTGGAATTCAAGTGGAGGCTAGATGCTCAAGGCAAAGGCACTGGAAAAAACATTTTTGGCCTTGGATTGAAGGTTTCTTCCAGTCCCGCGGTTCTCTAATCTACCTGCAAACCACTGTTGACAAATGGGATGTAAGGAAATGTTGTGTCAGAAGAGCAGCCGTATTTAGAGGAAATGTAATAAAGGATACTAGTGGTAAAGAACCCACCTGCCAATGTAGGAGATGTAAGAGAGATGGGTTCAATCCCTAGGTGGGGAAGATCCCCTAGAGGAGGGCAGGGCAGCCCACTCCAGTATTCTTGCCTGGAGAATCCCATACAGAGAGGAGCCTGGCAGGCTAAAGTCCATAGGATGGCAAAGAGTCAGACACGACTGAAGCAACTTAGCATGCACATTCTAAAAAATTCCATCAAAAGAGCCTGATACCCGACAGTCTTTTTAGAGCCAAAGAACAAATAACATTTTGTAGCTCCTATTTTTCTCTCATGTGTAGAAATGCACATAGATTACAAACGCGTAATCCTGTAACATCTGTGTCTGCTGTGGCTGTGGTCAAGAGTTTTGAGTGGTAAACTTGAGTCCATATGGGGCAGAGGAGGCCATGGTTCCTAGAGAAGAGACAGTTGGAAAACAGCCATCTCTCATCAGTGATCTGGTGTAGAAAGGTAGATGACTTTGTTTTTCCCTGAAAGAAAAAGAGTTTGTAGTCAGATATCTGTGCATTTTTCCTTATAGCTCAAGAATAAATTATACAGTGTTCAATAAACTCTGAGATTTAAAGGATTAGATCTGATAGAGTGCCTGAAGAACTATGGATGGAGTTTTGTGACATTGTACAGGAGGCAGTGATCAAGACCATCCCCAAGAAAAAGAAATGCAAAAAGGCAAAATGGTTGTCTGAGGAGGCCTTACCAATAGCTGTGAAAAGAAGAGAAGCAAAAGGCAAGGAGAAAAGGAAAGATATACCCATTTGAATGCAGAGTTCCAAAGAATAGCAAGGAGAGATAAGAAAACCTTCCTTAGTGATCAGTGCAAAGAGGAAAACAACAGAATGGGAAGGACTAGAGATTTCTTTAAGAAAAGCAGAGACACCAAGGGAACATTTCATGCAAAGGTGGGCACAAGAAAGGACAGAAATGGTATGGACCTAACAGAAGCAGAAGATGTTAAGAAGAGGTGGCAGGAATACACAGAAGAACTATGCAAAAAAGATCTTCATGACCCAGATAATCATGATGGTGTGATCACTCACCTAGAGCCAGACATCCTGGAACGTGAAGTCAAGTGGGCCTTAGGAAGCATCACTATGAACAAAGCTAGTGGATGTGATAGAATTCCAGTTGAGCTATTCCAAATCCTAAAAGATGATGCTGTGAAAGTGCTGCACTCAATATGGCAGCAAATTTGGAAAACTCAGCAGTGGCCACAGGACTGGAAAAGGTCAGTTTTCATTCCAGTCCCAAACAAAGGCAATGCCAAGGAATGCTCAAACTACCGCACAATTGTACTTATTTCACACGCTAGCAAAGTGATGCTCAAAATTCTCCAAGCCAAAAAAAAAAAAAAAATTCTCCAAGCCAGGTTTCAGCAATATGTGAACCCTGAACTTCCAGGTGTTCAAGCTGGATTTAGAAAAGGCAGAGGAACCAGAGATCAAACTGCAAACATCCACTGGATCATCAAAAAAGCAAGAGAGTTCCAGAAAAATATTTACTTCTGCTTTATTGACTACACCAAAGCCTTTTACTGCGTGGATCACAACAAACTGTGGAAAATTCTTAAAGAGATGGGAATATCAGACCACCTGACTTGCCTCCTGAAAAATCTGTATGCAGATCAAGAAGCAACAGTTAGAACTGGACATGGAACAACACACTGGTTCCAAATCGGGAAAGGAGTATGTCAAGGCTGTATATTGTCACCCTGCTTATTTAACTTATATGCAGAGTACATCATGAGAAATGGATGAAGCACAAGCTGGAATCAAGATTGCTGGGAGAAATATCAATAACCTCAGACATGCAGATGACACCACCCTTATGGCAGAAGGCAAAGAAGAACTAAAGAGCCTCTTGATGAAAGTGAAAGAGGAGAGTGAAAAAGTTGGCTTAAAACTCAGAATTCAGAAAACTAAAATCATGGCATCTGATCCCATCACTTCATGGCAAATAGATGGGGAAACAGTGGAAACAGTGAGAGACTTTATTTTGTTGGGCTCCAAAATCACTGCAGATGGTGATTGCAGCCATGAAATTAAAAGATGCTTGCTCCTTGGAAGAAAAGCTATGATCAACATAGACAGCATATTAAAAAGCAGAGACATTACTTTGCCAACAAAGGTCTATCTAGTCAAAGCTATGGTTTTTCCAGTAGTCATGTATATATGTTGTTGGACTATAAAGAAAGCTGACCACCGAAGAATTGATGCTTTTGAACTGTGGTGTTGGAGAAGGCTCTCAAGAGTCCCTTGGACAGCAAGGAGATCCAACCAGTCCATCCTAAAGGAGATCAGTCCTGGGTGTTCATTGGAAGGACTGATGCTGAAGCTGAAACTCCAGTACTCTGGCCACCTCATGCAAAGAGTTGACTCATTGGAAAAGACCCTGATGCTGGGAGGGATTGGGGGCAGGAGGAGAAGGGGATGATGGAGAATGAGATGGTTGGATGGCATCACCAACTCGATGGACATGGGTTTGAGTAAACTCTGGGAGTTGGTGATGGACAGGGAGGCCTGGCATGCTGCGATTAATGGGGTCGCAAAGAGTCTGACATGACTGAGTGACTGAACTGAACTGAACTGAACTGAATGTTTGTCAAAATGGGAAAACCTACTGAATTCTTGTAACAAAAGACAAAATCCTCTCAAAAGTGAGTAGTGTGGGATGATTTGAGAGATGAGCATTGAAACATGTATATTATCATATGTAAAATAGATGCATGAAGCAGAGCACTCAAAGCCGGTGCTCTGGGACAACCCAGAGGGACGGGGTGGGGAGGGAGGTGGGAGGGGGCTTCAAGGATGGGGGGGACACATGTGCACCCACGGCTGATTCATGTCGATGTATGGCAAAAACTACCACAATATTGTAGTTAGCCTCCAATTCAAATAAATTAATTTTTTAAAGGTCTGTAGTAATTAACAATAATGAGATCATTTGGAAAAAGACAAATCAATGTCACCATATCTTCTATGAACCAACTGCAAAAAGGACAGTCTACCTGGACAGGAACTGTATTACTTTGTAGACATCAGGCACCACTTAGGAAACAGACCACTCTCCTTTCAAGCATCATCCATGGTGTGTGTTCCCTATATGCTGAGAGGGGTGTTTCAGGTTCTATGGAACAAAATGAGGCCAAACCCAGTTCTAAATGGAGCTTGGAGAGGCAGGTGCAGAAAATAAAAGTCTGGAACTGTAGAGAGACAGTCTGTCATCCCCAGGATCCTTCCACGTGCCTCTTACCTCGGGGCCTCCTTCGCCAGGCTAGGATGCCAACTCCAGCCAGGGCAATGGCGAGGACAATGAACCCAACAGCTTTCATCACCAGAAGCATAGTTTCCGATTCTGAAAGTAAGCAAATAAGGGAGGAAAAAATCCACGTGTCCTCCTGCTCTTCTATGTTATTTTGGGGGACTTTTTTCCTGTGATCATCAAGAAGCCCAATACTACTTTTCTTACTGTGACTTCTTACTTCACCCCTCTGTGGAGAATAATCTGAAACAGGAACAGCTGTTCCCAAAGTATGGTCTGAATGCCTGAGGTGTCCTCAAGACCCAGTCAGAGTCAATGAGATCTAAGTCATGATTCCCCACCCCCCTTTTTTTAATCTCCATCTCTCACATGGGCACAGTGGAATTTTCTAGAGGCCACAGGATATGAGATGACATCATCACTCTGACAGCAAATAGAATGCTATGTTTTCTAGTGTTTACTTTTCTTTAAAAAATTTTAATTTGCAATACAGTAAATAGAAATAGATATAACTTACATAAACAAAAGCTCTTTGGGGTCCTCAAGAATTTTTTGAGCATAAAGGAGCCCCGGGACCAAAAAGTTGAGAGAACCTCTGTTTTAACAGACCCATTCTTAAGTACGCAGTGATCCATGGTTCCCACTCACCCCCTTTTCTCAGGCTCACTCCCCAATCACAACCCCAGCCTTACCCTGGGAACCCTGAAGAACCATGTGGACTCCGTCATGTTCCACGTGACAGGAGTAAATGTCATTGTTCTGAGAATCCAGCTCAACAGACACCCAAGTCTGATAGGTCCCATCCCCACTGGGAAGAATGCCTCCATACTCGGTGTCTTGGATTATTTCTTCCCCGTTTTTCATCCATTTCATGGAAATTTCTGGGGGGTAAAAGCCATGAGCTCTGCAGTAAAGAGCTGTAATCCCTGGGAAAGTTTCTTTGCGACTGACTCTGACTTTTGGGGGCTCTAGAAAAAAGAAGTTCAAGTTAAAATAGAAGTATCTTATGTACTGAGTGCACAATATGAGAAAACAGCAACTGCATTTCCCAATTTTCTTCATTGCAGGAAACATCTAAAAATAAGAATGACCCAGAACCCAGGTTCACCAATAACAAATTCTTTGATCTAAAGCCAGTTTGAGCAGATTTCTGTTACCTGAAACCATTAAAATGAAAATGAGTATTCAGCTAGTGAGTGGGAGAATTGAAACAAACTCCAGTCATCTGCCTCCAAAACTGATGCGCCTGAACAGAGAGTCCATATTCATACCTGAGGTCCAGGTGCGTCCGCAAGGGGCTGCCATAGCTCTGGAAAGCCCCACCATTAAACATCACTCCTGTGGGAAAAGGCACGTTGTGTCTGGGAGTTTCCCACAGCATGATACAGTCGTAATTCATTTTGAATAATGAGATCATACATGAAAAGTTCTGTGTTAACTAAAAGTTGACCAATTGAAACATATCTTTGATGTATAAGAGGAGTTTTTTACTGAAAGGAATCTTATCCTAGCCTCTATAGGAAAGCAAAGACCCTCTGTCTTTTTTCTAATTTCAGATTTTCAACTCATCCTGATGTTCTATGATCTCTTGGTTACTACATAGCTTGAAGAATTGCATTACCTCCCTAAGTATTGCGAAGGGGGGTGGGGGGGTGGCCGAAAAGTTCATTCAGGGAAACCCAGATGAATTTTTTGGCCAACCCAATATTACCCAACTTATCATTAACAGGAGATGGGAGGATTTATCTTACTGAATCCCCCAAAAGGAAGTGTCCCTGGACACACTCCATTCAAAACAAAGTAGAATTGCTGAGTGGTGTTAAAATGCTGATAAAAAGGTAGCTAGGGAAAGTTTTCATGGGGAGTTACAGGTCACTGTAACCCAACTAACAAAACAGATTTCAAAAAAGGATGGCTAAAAGCTAAATTAGAGAAATGTTATGTATGAAACCATTAGTTCTGAGGATGTGGGGACAGAGTCCTCCCTCCTGTTTACCTGTCCTTTGTAAGGGGTCTTTCCCATACTCTAGGAATCTCTTTAACCAAGCAATACATTCTTCTTCTAGCCAATTTTTCTGATATTGTAACTCATGCCGATTGGCCTCCCATGCCCGCCTGATGATGTCGCCCACATTATCCATGGCTATCCAGGAGAGGGTATCTTTATTGAAGATAATGAAATCCTGTCCATCATATGCATATTGGAGAAATCCCGTGGTGCTTCCATCCTCCAGTAACTCACAGCCAATCATTCTCTGGTAAGTGTGAACCCCTGGAAGATACATGAATGGCAGAAAGGGAGGGGTTGACATGGGGATGTAGAGGTGGGTACCCAGGTGATCTGACTGGGGGCATGGCTGGAAGCATCTTCGACCCCAGAATACATCACTGCACAGGCTTGGCATGGCATCACTGAGTCTCTAGAAAGTTCCTGTGATATAAGCCCACCTATACACAGGTATCTACAGAGTACCTACTGCATGTCAAAGGAGTATGATAATTCCTGCCTTGTGGAGTTATCCTATATTGGGAACAACTAACTGATAAACTTTTTACTGCAGTGGAGGAGGGAGAGATATCCAGGAGCCAGAAATATCCCCGGGAAAGTTAATGTAGTAAGTCATTCATTGCCCATAAGCAAGCACCTCATTAAGCCTGGAAATAAGACACGCAATGGCTAGATTTAGGAGAAAGGAGAAGATGCAGGTCAGCAGCCTGAATGGGGATGGGACAAGGACATGAGGGCACAGAGGTCCTGGGGAAGAAACAGACAATGTGGAAGAGGCACAGGATGGACTGCAGGCACTGAACCCCATCAACAAGATTGCCCGAGCTTTGCCCAAAGAATTTAGCTCAGCTCACAGTCACTGTCTGCCCAGGGGCCTCTCCCGGGTTGGGAGCTAGAGAGCAACGCGCCCATCCCTGCTGCCTTCACCACCTGAGTGGTTGTAGTGACGTTGCAGCTGCTTCAGCTCCACCTTGAACGCCTGCTGCCAGCCCCGCAGCAGCTGTGTGTACCTCTCCCAGTGATCAGGCGCCAGGTTCTCCGCCATCCATGGGGCCCGCGGCTCCTTCCGCTGGGAGACACTGTTGTACATGGTGATAGGATGAGAATCCACGTACCCAGCTGAAATAAATTCAGGGATCCCAGAACCAGGCTCTGAAACGCCCAGGCGAAAGTATCTCAGAGAGTGAGTCCCTGCGAGAGAGGCAGAGAAGGCAGATATTTAGAGTCACGGCTGATCCAGATCTATAACCTGCTAGATTCCATCTAAACCCCACGATAGTCCTCCGTGTTCACTTGCACCCATTCTTTCGGGGACGCAGCTGCTACTTCCTCTTATGGAATCACAGAACACCAGGAACTTCGACCTGGAAAGGACTTCAGAGCTTTAGCCAAGACTTGGAGCCTGTTTTGTTCAGGTTGGAAACCTCAGGTCGAACTTTTTTACAGGTAACTCAACTTGTAGGTGAGTGCTCTGGTCTTTTGGGGAGGGGCCCAGGACCACTCACTGGCCCCTCCAGGGAGATCTATCCCTGAGAGATTCTCAGGGTTTGAAAACCCTGATAACCAACCCCCAGGTTTCACCAGCAGAGGCTCTAGGGTGATAAATGAGGGCCCCTATCTCACTGCTGTGCAGGCACATGTACACACACACACACACACACACACACACACACACACACCCCAGGTTGGTTAGTCTGCTTGACAGACCCACAGTGAGAACCCACATAAAGACTCAGGCCTTCCAAGGAAAATTTTTAATTTTTCCTTAAAAAATTTAATTTTCAAATTTTAAAAAGCAGAATGCTTTGTCTATTATATCAAACCAACTCTGAAAACCATTTTCCTATTATTTCTCTACTTTTTTCTTCTAGCCAAACCTCACTGTAAGAATTGTCACAGTCCCTGATGGTCAAAAGCCAGATAAGATGTAGCAAAACTGCTTGACTTTCTCTGCTGCTTTTGCACTGAACTTCTCGTGTCAACCAGTAAGCTCCACATCTAGTGGAGACAGACAGCACAGTCTGGAAGGAATGGGATGGTGTCATAATAGGGTCAGTGCAGGGCGTGAGCCCTCAGGGAAGACTTTCTTAGAGAAGATATGTCCTAGGGGAGATCCTGGGACAGGGAGGAGGTGAGCAGGCAATGAGGCTGAGCAGGGACATAGAAGAGAGGACAGTAGGAGCAGAACAGAAAACAATTTGTACAGACAGAGGCTAGGAGAGCGGGGCTCACTCTGGGAACCAATGGCCTAGGATGCTGGAGCTTAGCAAGCGTCACAGAGGAAAGGAGAAATGATGCCTAAGAGGTAAGCAGAGCCGAGGCAGAAGAGACCAAGGGCCTCCATGTCCTGCCAAAGAGCTGGCGGGGAGAAGGCACCCAGCACGGTGGCTTTCTTCCCCTGCTCTGCTCACTGTTGTCTGGAAATGCCCATCTCTAGCCCTTTTATCTTGTTACCTCTTTCCATCCTGACCCATCAACATCCTCCCCAGTCAGCATCTCTAAAGACAGCCCCCAAGACTAGCCCTGACATTTGCAAGGCTGAGTCAAGTGATCAGAGGAGGCCCACGTGCCAGAGGCCCAAATATCTTACAGGGATAAATCAAGCTAACGAACTGTTCAGTAAGTTCTACCCTCCCTACCTTGCCAAATATCCCTTCAAATGACCTCAAAGTCCAAGTTCAAATTCAAAAATCTGACTTGGTGGCGGTGCAGAGAAAGCTAGCTTCTATCTTCCAGCCCCTGGGCCTTAGCCTGGACCTACCTCCTTCTCTACCTACCCCAACTCCACCCAGCCCTGCTTAGGGCCTGGTGCCAACATGTAGACACCCTGTTCTCTCAGACTCCATCTATAAACACTGCCTCTTTGCCACCTCTTGGACTTAGCATTTGGTCCAAGGCTAAGAGGCCTTAGGAGGCCTTAGGTCCATCCTCTGTAAATTCAAGCAGCCTTGAGTCATCTGGGCAGAGAGCTGCAGGTTCCAGATACCTGTGGTGGGGTGCAGACCCAGGGCAAGCACCTCTACTTGGCCTCATTGGACGCCTTGCTCTGCGGGGAAGGATGTGGGTAAGGCAGTTGTTGGAGCAGGGCCCTCTAAAAGGTGGGGCCACATCCACGGCTTCTCTTGTATGTGTCTTAGAGCTGTCCTAGACACTATTTCCCCCAGTTTTTTCCAGGTAGCTCATCCCATTGTTGTCCCCTTTGTGAATGCTCAGATTGTCAGGCACGGCCTTGGTCACTGTGGAAAAGCTCAGATGGGGGTCAGGCTGACCCCCAGGTTGAATGCCACTTAATGAAGTTTATTCCTTCCTCTTCATTTTAAATATATGTTTAAGAAAAAAGTAAAAAAAAAAAAAAAAAAAAAAAACAGTTCACAAAATAGCTGGGTTCATTTTTGTGCATGCACATCTGGCTATAACTTTTTCTAAAGCTGTTTATGAAAGAATCCATACTGTGCAGACTGTCTTTTAAAACAGGCCTCCCCAAGGCCAGGGAACCCTCACCTCAATTATGATGGGGAATAGGATTCCCTGAGGCCAAACCAGACCTACCCAGCTCTGGCCCCTTCCAACTGATTGTACCAGTTCTGTAACCTGCAGGTGCCTCCAATTTTCTTTTTTCTCAGTTTTCTTTCTCTCTGCTCCTCCAGCTGGGGTGCAGGCAGTTTTTGGCAGCACCCACTGTCCCATGGGCCCCCTCCCTGGAGGTCGTATGCTGCATGTCAGCTGTGGTGCTGAGCAAGATGGAACCTGGTCTCCCCCAGGCCTGGGCAGAGCATAAAGGCCCCATGGTCCCTCTGAACTGCTTTGACCTTTTATTCCCCACCCCTTTCCCTTCCTGTGGCAGTGGGGGCTGGAATGGGGAGGCAACCCAGTGCAAACCTCTGAGACTGGACATAAGACCATCATAAAAGTGTGATTCTTATGAAAACAAGACTGAGGGTAAAACAGAGGCACAAATTCTATCCCCAAAGCAATAATTCCATATTCTGCCTTCTATTCTCTTATCTTTGTTCACCTTCTACCCACTTCTCAGTCCTAAGATGCTTAAGAACTGGGATTGAGCTTCTTCCCTCTGTATTTCCTACAAGGCCTAGCACAGGGAGCCTAGCCCATAGTCAGAACTTAAATATTTGTAGGTATTTGTAAATTGTTTGTAAAACACTATTTTTCTGCTTTGAAATAATTAATTATGCTGGAATGAATGTGAATCAATTTAATTTCGATCTTATGCTTTATTTAAAAAACATTTTTGGCCTCACCACACAGGTATCTTAGTTCCCTGACCAGGGATCCAACTCAGGATCCCAGGAGTGAGAGCTCCAAGTCCTAACCACTGGACTTAAACTTTAAAATAGAAATTTTAATAAAATTAACATTTTATAAAATTAAATTATAATTCCCAGGGAATTCCCAGGAACTTATAGTTTAAAAAATACTTTTCATAAGGGGCAAGCTGGTGAATGGGAAGCAGAGCTGAAATCTAATTTACATCCAGCCTGGAGTCTGTAAAAGGTGAAATATGGTGGAATCTGCAACCCATTTTGCAAACGGTTCTATTTCTCTACATCTGGAAAGGTTTTGTGGTTCCTCCACAGATTATGCAACTGCTCAAAGATGGAGGCAAAAGGAAGAGCAAGTCATGAACATTTTCTCACACTTTCTTAGTCTCCATCTGAGTATTCAACAAACATGTGAGTACCTTCTCTGTGCCAGGCACTGTTCTGGACTTTGAACACATCACAGACAAAACAGATAAAAAACGTCTGCCCTTCTGGAGCCTACATCCTAATGGGAAGACACAAGGAAGGCAGACAATATAAAATAAATACATATAACTGGTCATTTAAAAAGTGCAATGAAAAAAAATAAAGGTGCAAAGAGGACTAAGCAATGTAATTCTAAACAGCGGAAGTTAGGGAAAGCTGCTCTGAGAAGACTTTGAATAAGTGCCTGCAGAGAACAAGGGAGCCAGGCAGATGTCTAGGGACTGCGGTCCAGGCAGGGGGATTTTGTACAAAGGCCCCAAGGAAAGGTCAACCCTGGCACATTCCGGGAAAAGCAGTGAGGCCTGGGTGAATAAATAAATTTAACAGCTGACGTGCAGGAGCTGAGTGAATAAGGGGAAAAGAAATAGGTAGGAATTGCTTCCACACTTCTGATAGCAAAAAGCCTCATAGAAATCAAATCCCAGACAAAGAATGAGAGAGAGGGAGGAAGAAGGAATTTAAAAAGAGACTATGTCATTGACATAGATCTTCCCTCGGAAACTGGGTTTCCTTCTATGACATCTGGGGTCTGCATGCCTAGTAGATGCCAACAAACAAAAAAATAGTATTACCAACTTGGGGTATTACTGCTCAATGGGGTTATTTATTCTAAATGAGTATCACTGACATCATCTCCATACATAATATCTACAACCCAAGTAATTTCACTTTCTTACAAAAATGTAACTTCATAAAGATTTGCATAATCCAGAGTTTAGAAGAGGTCAATAGAAAGACACATGGTCTGTTGCCAGCTGTCCAAGGACGGTGGAATGTCCTTTTCTCCAACCCCCATCTGAGTCTTGTTCCTGTTTTCAGAGCAGTTTTTCTCCACTAGCCAGCCCTGACTTCAAAGGTTGCTCTGCCCCTAAAGGCTGGCCTCCATCTGCCAGTTGCCTGCCCATCCAGTCTCGTGCAGCCAAGGTGTGGCTCTGCTCCAGGACATCACAGCCCTGTCCCCTTCCTCTGCCATGCACTCAATTACCCATCTGGTGTATCCATAGGTATGAGCCACGCTTGCTCCTTACTTGGGCTTCCAAAATGTTACCTTAACTGTGATGGGAAGTTGGTTGACAGATGTTAAGTCAGTAACTCAGAACAGGAAAAACAGGAGAAAATTCACGGTACCCTTTCTTTCATGATACGTTAGACCTTGTGATAAGTTATATTCCCATGGATTTGCTGCCTGGATGATTAGATTTCCATATAACTATGAAGGTTGAATCATTTGGAAAAACCTCTATTGGACTAGTTTTGATCTACCAAAATGGCAATTTCATATGATTCATTCTGACCTTCTGATTCTTTCTTCTTGCAATAATTACCAAATTGGATTTTTCTCTCCCTTTCCATGAACAGATTATTGGCATCAATCCACTTAGTGGACTGAAATCTACAATTTTGAATTTGGTCTTCTGTCTAGGCCAGTCAAGCTGCTTCTCAAAGAGGCTGCTCTGTTCCAACAGCCTCTGATAGGTATTGCTGAAAAGCCTGAACAACACAACTGAACAGCAATCAGACCAAATTCAGTGGTGACTTTATGTCCTAAATGAAGTTCCTTTTAGCCTATAGATGAACTAGCTGGACCATTTTGACAAAAGGCTGTGGAAATAACTGCTAAAGTATTTTCAGATAGTCATCCATGAGGGCAATTGATATCTGAGTTTCTACCATGTAAGAGGAATTATGAGGCAATGTCAGGAAGGGAAAGAGATCAGACACCAGTTCTTTTCCTCCCAGAATTTACAGTATTATTGGAGAGCCAAAGTGAAAACGAAAATGAAAGTCATTCTTCAGGGGATCTTCTCAACCCATGGATTGAAACAGGTCTCCTGCATTGCAGGCGGATTCTTTACCATCTGAGCAACCTGAGACGTCCTGCAGCCTTTTGAGGTAGATCTTAAAATTCCCAGGGCTTCCCTGGTGGCTCAGAGGGTAAAGCATCTGCCTGCAACGCGGGAGACCTGGGTTTGATCCCTGGGTTGGAAGATCCCCTGGAGAAGGGAATGGCTGCCCACTCCAGTGTTCCTGCCTGGAGAATCCCACGGACAGAGGAGCCTGGCGGGCTACAGTCCATGGGGTTGCAAAGAGGTGGACACAACTAACTGACTAACACTTTTCACTTTCTTAAAATTCCCATTTCACAGATAGGAAACGGGTTCAGAGAGATGAAGAAAATTGTCCAAGATCATCCTTAGAATCCAAAGTAGAGGGCCCAAGAATTTCCCTCTGACCTCTCAAGCAGGAAGCCTCTCTGCCTTAGACTGCCCAGCTGTTCAGAAGCAGAGTCACTTCCCCATCCCAGGCTCTGTTTCAGGCTCCTGCCAGGATCACCAGTGCTCTCTCCTGCCCCCTTGTGTCAAGGATCCCAGATTTTCCTGTCCCAGGGGAACCAGACTCCAGACCTTCCTAGAACTGGCCGTGGGTCCTGATTTATGACCAGTTCAACAAAGCCCCAATTATTTGTTGGGCCTCCCAAGTGGCCCTATGCCTTAACACAGTCAAAATGATTATGATTCCTGGGAACTATGCTCTGGAATTTCAGGCATCGTGGGAATGAGAGGGAGAAGTGGAGGGTGATATTTTTAGTTAAGAGGGCCTTTGGACACTTGTCCAACTATGCAGTGATGTGGGTGGCTCTATACATTTCAAGAACTGCCAGTCTCTCCTCACAACTCCTCTCACTACAGAAACTTGTCGAGGGCCAGGAAGTGCCGAATGTGACAGTTTGACTTTTTAGCTACTCTTTTGAAGCTACCCTTTGGAAGTTACCAGTGTCCCTTTTAAATTTTATTCTTTTCTGAACTTCCAGTAGGCACAGTCCTAACTGCTAGGAATACGGCAATGAACACATCAATGTCCCAGCTATCTGAATTCCTTTCTAGAAGGAAGACTGGCAGTAGGTAAGTATATAACACAAGATCAGCTGCTGATAAGGGTTTTGAAGAGAAATAAAGCAGGGAAAGGAAATATACATAATAGTAAACAAAATTTTTTAAATGAAGAAAAAGATAAGGAGAAAAGAAAATTTAAAAAGAGGAAAACTAATTTTAAAAAAGAAGAAAACAAGGAAAATAGAATGTGAAGACGGATGATTTATAGGTAGAGGGACCAGGAAAGGCCATCTCAGCAGGTGGCACTTGAGCAGAGATGTGAATGGAGAAAGGAAGTCAGCCATAGGAGAACCTTCCAGACAGAACAACAAGCCCAAGTCCTCCAGAAAGTTGCCCATTCCATGTGTTTGAAGAATAGCAAGGAGACCACTGTGGGCCATGTAGAGCTTCAGAGAATGAAAGAATGATCGAGCCTTGATGATTTTTACCCCCAGTACTCTATATACAATGATGACCACAGGTCTCCTATTTCCCAGAAGAATTACAGTTTTATGAATTCTATTCTTATAAAATGATTCACTGAAGTGGTAACAAAATGTGATTTGGTACTCATATTCTTGAAAGGTTTTCCATAATGAATATAAACTTGGCTGTCAGAAAGAATGTCCTTTATCATCTGTCTCAACTTGGGTTTCATAAAGCAAGTATTTAAAAAGTCATGTGTTTTATCTTTAACCTAGGCCCCTTCCTTTGAGACCTTGGCAATCCTCTAGGGTGAGAGGATGACCGAGGTCAATGGGTTTTAGTAAGAATAGACAAATATTCCCACTAGTCAGAAGAAAATCTACAAATTAGTTGAATTTCTCGGATTTAGATAGATTCAATGTCAACTAAGAAGAAGACGGCCTTAGGGGAGTAAAACAGTATCTTGGAGAAATTTCTACTGCATGTACCTTGGCAACAGCTCCATGGAAACAGACTGAAGTCTAATAAGGTCTATAGCAAGTGCCCATATTTTTTCATGTTAACTCTTGGAACTCAAGGTCATTTCTTAGCAGATAATTTGCAAGCCTGTCTCTTAACACTAGCCCAGTTGACAATTCAGGGGACTTATCTATCATCAGTCCTTGTCTGTGAAGGACTTCATGAAGCAGATTGATATAGAATATTGAAATATCCACAGAGTTATGAATAATATCAAGAGACTGACCTTGGTGTTTTTCAGGATCAACCATACAAACCACATATGGCTCTGCAAGAGAGATCCCATGCCTGCCCCAACCTGATTACACCCACCACGTCACCAGCTCACAGTTTCCCACAGACTGGAACAGGAGGAGTTGTAAAGCATGAAACCTCTTTCTTTTTCATAAGTATTCTGCAACCAGAATAAACCACAGTCATGAATTTAGTCATTATTGCTGCCCAAGTTCTCTATGGCAGCAGTCCCCAACCTTTTTAACACCACAGATTGATTTCCTGGAAGACAACTTTTCCACAGACTGGGTAATGACGAGGGGTGGGGGACGGTTTCGGGATGATTCTCCTAAAAAGCGTGCAACCTAGATCTCTTCCATGCACAGTTTGTGGCAGGTTCTTGAGCGTCCTATGAGAATCTAATGCTGCCGCTGATCTGACAGGAGGTGAGCTCAGGTGGTAATTCGAGCTATGCGGAGCAGCTATAAATATGGACGAAGCTTTGCTTGCTTGCTCACCTGCCTGCCGCCCACCTCCTCCTTTGTGGCCCATTTCCTAACAGGCCACAGACCAGTACTGGTCCATGGCCCCAGGGGTTGGGGACCCCTGCTCTATGGTATATGGTCAGATCCCTTCAATTTGTTAGAAACATCACCTTGGAACATAAATTCCAGGAGGTATTTATTAAGTGCCTATTGGTCACTAGAATGTACGAGGGAAACAAGAAAAATGGAGATCGCTCTCCCCGCTTTAAGTGGAGCCTTGACTGAAAGATTTTGGTAGATAGAAAATTATAAAACTGGGAGCAAGAGCTATGGGAGTACAAATGCAAGAGCAGTTTACTGAAGGCTATGGAGTCAATGAGAACAACATACTGGAAGCGATGCTGGAGTGATCTTAACATTGCTCTGTGATCTCACACACTCTGGTGTCTCCTCCCTGCATTTCCATCTCTAGAAGCTCCCACTCAGAGCCAGCATTAGGTCCAACTATCAAGTAGACCAAGTCCTTTTTCATAACCCCATCTCCCTTTCCTGTTAGCACTCCTCAATGCTCAGCATGCTCAGTCAGGGTCCTGGCAGGTAATAGCCTTCACTCTAGATGAGTCACATGAAGAAACTTCAGTGGAGGGACTCTACACAGAGCTGTGAGCAAGGTTACAGGAACAAATGAGGGATGTTGGGGAACCCAGAAGCTAGCAGTTATAGGAAGCTGTTACCAGCCCTAGGGTTGTAGCGATGAGAGGAGCAAATAGTGTTCCTGAACCCCAATGGTAGCTAGAACCATGAAGGGGCCATTCATGGAAAACTATATTGCGGAGGGACACAGCTATTATACTACCAGAGGCACTAGAGAAAGAGGGAAAAGAAGGTAATACCTCAGCCTCGCTTTGCTCTCTGATTGCTCTCCCCCAGCGTCTCCTACTGGGTGAACCCAAACAGAAATCAGCCTGTGAGAGAGCCTGGGTGATGTCGTCTGTAGCAGTCAACCTCCCAGGACACAACACAGGGCAGAGAAGGATGCAGCGGAAGGAGCCAAAAGAAGGAGAGCCAGCACAAGGTGACCTTCCCTGCCCTTCAGAGATGACTGGTTCTATTTCTCATCCCGCCAGTTATCAAAGCACCGAGCATCCACATCCAGAGACGCTATGATTTTGTGGGAAACCCCAGGACTGTGGCTGGGAAGACCTGCTGGTACTTCAGACTCTGTTCATTATGTGAGCTGAGTCCACCTCTAGGCCTGGATCTCCTCATCTGGAAATGCGGATATCATCTGAGCCACAAGGGTTAGTTAAACCAACACAAGAAAGATTATATTTAGGGGATATTGTGGCCATATTATTGGTGAGTTCCTTGAGAATCAAATACAGGTAATATATAGGCCTTTTACCTTCTAGAAATATCACTCCTGCCCTCTTTTTATCCTCTGTCTCTTACCTTCACCCTCAATCTTTCCCATTTCTGACTTGAATGGTAGGACTTTTCTGGATTAAGTTTCTAAGGAATTAGACCTATGTCTATCCTGTCCACGATCATGTCCCCAAAAGTGCCAGCACATAGTAGGTCGTCAAAAAACACACAGATGTCTTGAAAGAGCTCCTTCCCATCATGCTCACGCATCGTTGCCTATGGTGGTAGCCCAGACATTGTCTGGCAACCCCCTGGGAATGCTGGACTCTAGCTGAGAAAGCAGTTGCTTCGAGCAGAGAAGCCTGTTGCTTCCAGCCCATCATTCTTCTTGTGTATTTGGGGCAACAGAAAGCAACTGCTTCCCTAGTAACACAGGTTCCCCATAAAGTGAAAAACTTTTTCTACTAAGTTCATAACTCTTACACTCAGTACAAGAGTTCAGAAGCATGGTTTTATCTTTCTGGGATCTTATATTACAGGTAGGGCTTGTGGTGAGGAGGATAAACAAATACATGTGAACAATGGATCTGCTCTACTATTCAGTGGCCCCGAAACCCTGACCACGCCCTCATGAGACTCACCAAGCTAGCAGGGAGGAAAAACAAAAGTAAAAGAAAAGACATGAGCAGAAAAGAAAGGGAACAACGTTCAGAAGGGAAGTAGGAAGTGAGGAAGTTACTCAGAGGGTCTTTCCAGAATGGCTTCCAACCCCTCAGAGAAGGTGGGTAACATAAAGATCCTACACACAGGAACTGGAAAACTGTACAGCTTTCCAGTTCATCGCTCCGACAAGTCCTGGGTTGAATAAACACACTTTCCTGCCCCTGGTTTCTTCATTTCACCAGGAGTTTTAGGAAGACAAGCTATTTCCGAGAGGCTCCCTCAGCTGGGGAGTTTAGAGCAAAGAGAACTTGGGGTACTCACGAGCATCGCTGAGCTTCACCATTAATACAATGATGAGAGGCAATAGGAGCATCATCAGCCCCTCTAAAATCCTTCTCTTCTGATTCTTTTAACTAAAACACTGATAGGTCCCTGTTGATCTTTCAAGAACCTGTACTGTATCGGCTCTCTCAGTTTTTGGTGATTCAGCAACTGAGACATTCAAGGGCTCTCTCCCAGTCAAAACAGTGGAAATGTTGCTATCATCAGTTGCTAGGTAGAATAGAGAGCATGAGAGCCCTAAAGCACCGCCTTCACCAGTGACCTTTAACCCTTTGTTGGTCTGAGACTGTGATTGCTCCTTTTGCTGTTCCTATCTTGGTCCTGTTACCAACTTCTAAATATTTATGGAGCACAGCTATAAGAAAGACACAGGGAGCACAAAGATGAATCAGTTCTGGTCCCCCAGGGAGCTCAAAAGAAAAAGAAGCCTTTGTTTATTCCCTGGAGCTTAGATTTCAAGCAAGGTCCATGAGAAAGAGTCACACAAAGTTCCCAGGACTTGCTGTGGCTTCCTATAATGCTGCAGTCCACATGTCTGATATAATATGTATCCCCTAGACTATCCTGTCATTTTTAGCTTACATCTATCTTCCATGCTGCTCTAGCACCCCCAGCCCAAGAGCTCAAAAATGCTCACTGAATAAAGGAGACCTGGACCTTAAGATTCTGAGGAGCAGCCGGCTTGGATTCTTCAATTAGCAAACCTCAGCACAAAGCCACAGCTACATGGTCATCAGGAGAGCACAATGATGCGGGAAACAGAGGCGTAAGCGTGTTCAGGGAGCTGGAGGACAAGCCCAGACAGGAGAGAGGCTGCAGAGATGAGGCAGAGATGAGCAGGAGAGATGAGTGGAAGCAAGGCCACCAGGCAGGCTGGCTTGGGCTCCCGCTCAGGGACCTGGGATGTTTGCATCCTAGCTACTTGACCTTGTGCAGAATCCCAGATTGTGTTGAGGCTCAGTTTCCTCAATTTATCTATTTTGCTTTTAAACCTTTTTCTTTTGTATTGGGGTATAGCTGATTAACAAGCTATGTTGTGATAATTTCAGGTAAACAATGAAGGGACTCAGCCATGCGTATTCATGTATCCATTCTCCCCCAAACTCCCCTCCCACCCCAGACTGCCACATAACATTTAGCAGAGTGCCCTGTGCTATACCGTACATCCTTGTTGGTCATCCATTTTATTATTATTATTTTTTTTTTTTAATTTTTTTGGTCATCCATTTTAAATATAGCAGTGTATACATGTCCATCCCAAACTCCCTAACTATCCCTTCCCCCCATCCTTCCCTATCGGCATCAGTCTCCTCAACTTTAAAAGCAAATCCTGGCATATCTTTCACAAGGCTTGTTGAAGATTTAGATGAGGTTATGTTTACAGCGTACAAGGTAGATAGTAGAACATACCAGTTTCCTTCTGCGGTAGGCGGAATAACACCCCCTTCCTCACCCCAAAGATACCCATATTCTAATTTCTAGAATCTGTGAATATATTACCTAGCATGGCAAAAGGGACTTAGCAGATAAGATTAACTTTAAAATCTTGAGATGGGGAGATTATCCAGGATTATCTGGTGGGTCCAATCTCAAGGGTTTTATAAAATTGAGACAGTCTCTAGAACTGGAAAGAGAAAGAAGAGATTCTCTCCTAGAGCCTACAAAAGGAACACAACCCTGCCATCACTTTCATTTTAGCCCCTGAGAGCCATTTTTGGACACTTGACCTCCAGAACTGTAAGAGAATAAATCTGTGTTATTTTAGGGCACTTAGTTTGTAGTAATTTGTTATAGGAGCAACAGAAAACTACATGTCCTCCAACTCCCAAAAGAAAAAAAGATGCCAAATAATGAAACAATGATGATCTTTAACAACTCTCGGCATCTCCTAGCACCTTCTCTTCTCGGACCTTTGTGTTTCTTCCTTTCCTTCCTCCTTCCCTTCTTTTCCTTCCCTTAATTTTTCACTTAACAAATGTAGGGCACCCCTGTGCCACTCACTCTCAGAGCCCCCAACAGTCCCAGGGATCTCTCACTAGCACTGATGTCCCACAGCAGTGAATTTATTTCTTCCTTTGAATTTCTGTTCATATCTTGTTACAAAACTGCATACTGTACTGCAGTCTGCAGCATTTACATTAGAAAGTAGGTGTGGTGACCGTGCCTTTCATTTTTAAGTCATTTTATCCTAAGTGCTAACCTTTGTTATACTTTTGCATATGTGGTCTCTTGACCTCACTTTTCTTTCTTCAGTTTTTGTTTCTATTTTTTACTTTTTATATTTCTGATTATCCAAGTATATACTCCATTGTAGAAAATGGTCAAACTTTAAGTACATTTTCTTTTTTCTATGTGTAAAAGTGTTTCTTTATATAAAAATGAGCAGAATTGAAATCATATTATACATATAATATTGTCTTGCTGTTTTCAATATATGTCATTACACAATTTTAAACATTTTTGGTGACCATCAAATGGATGTTTCATAAGTCGTTAATCATTTTCTTGTGTTAGATATATAAGGAAAGAAAACACAACTTGCATGTGGAAATTCCCTATGGTTGGTACTGGGAAATGTAGACATAGCCAGGTCAATGGATGCCAACAAGAGCCAGTGTCTTCTGGAGTGCTCCAGAACAAGCACATGCATCTCAGGGCTTTTAAAAGATTGGGATAAAGATGAAGAATATAATACCTAATGTCTACATAGCACTTTTTTCCCTTACTCAATCTTGTTTCAAAAAGATGAATGCAACAACAAAAAGACAAACACAATTTTTAAATGAGCAAAGAACTTGAATAGACACGTCTCTGAAGAAGATATGTGCTGTGCCTAGTCGCTCAGCCAGGTCTGACTCTTACGACCCCACAGACTGTAGCCTGCCAGGCTCCTCTGTCCATGGGATTCTCCAGGCAAGAATATTGGAGTGGGTTGCCATTTCTTTCTCGAGTTCAACTGTTTAGGACCCCATAGACTGTAGCCCTCCAGGATGCTCTGTCCATGGAATTTTCTAGGCAAGAATACTGGAGTGGGTTGCCATTCCCTTTTCCAAAAGAAGATATACAAATAGCCAATAAGCCATTTGTTTATTTATATAGAAAAACATGTATTTAAAGCTTGGCAAAGGGATGCTGCTCAGTATTCTGTAATAACATAAATGGGAAAACAATCTGAAAAAGAATAGATATATGTAAAACTGATTCACCTGGCTATACACCTGAAACTAACACAGCATTGTAAATCAACTATATTCCAATATAAAATAAAATTTTAGAAAATTTTAAAAAATAAAAATCAAGTTTGGGAATTTTATGCAATGAAATATTTACATGAAACGATGTTCAATAGCACTAATTATTAGGGAAATGCAAATCAAAACCACAATGAGATATACTTCAAATCCATTAAGATGGCTACTATAGAAACAAAACCACACATAAACAAAATAATAAGTGTTGACAAGGATGTGAATAAATTGAAACTCTTGTGCACTCTTAGTGGGAATGTAAAATGGTGCAGCCACCATGGGAAACAGTCTGGAAGTTCTTCAAAAGATTATGATCCAGCAATTCCGATTCTGGGTATACACCCAAAACAATTTAAAACAGAATCTCAACTACATACTGGTACATCCACGTTCACAGCAGCATTATTCACAATTGTCAAAAGGTGGAAGCAACCCAAGTGTCCATCAATACATGAATGAATAAACAAAAGTGATGTATACATACAATGGAATGTCTGCCTCAAAAAGGAAGGAAATTCTGACACATGCTGCAACATGAATGAACCTCGAATACCTTACGCTGAGTGAAAACAGTCAATCAAGAAGAGACAAATACTGTATGAGATACATGTATTACAAATATTGTTTGAGTGCATGACAAACACTTATATGAGGTATCTAGAGAAGTCACATTCATAGAGGTAGGAAGTAGAATGGTGGTTGTCAGGCATGGGGGAGGAGAGACTAAGGACATGTTTAATGGGTACAGAATTTCAGTTTTGCAAATGAATGTTCTGGAGGTTGGTTGAAAATGTGACTGTAAACACTACTGAACAGTGTACTTAAAAATGGTTAAGATGGAAAATTGTATGTGTATTTTACCACAATTAAAATTTTCAAAGCTAATTTTTAAAAGGACCTAGGGGGACATAGAGTATTTTAAACACTTTGCAAAATGTAGTCACATTTAACATTCCAGTTGATCCTTAAAATGACCTAGTGAGGGAGTAGTTTAGACACCATTCCCAGCTGAGAATGGAAGAGATCCCCTTGTAGGAGTGCTATGGGACTCTCACAGCTTTTAAGGGGTTGGAAGTGGCCTGGGTTTATCCCGGCATTCTCAGCAACAGGGTGTGATTTGATCCTTTCTGATGCTCATCCTCATGAGCTCGTGATGGTGGCCTGTGCCGTCTTTCTGCATTGGCATTTCCTATTTCAGCACAAGATGCCTTGCAGGATACCAGTAGTATCCTCCACCACTCACTCTCCTAACTTTGGAGACTTGCTCAGAGACCCAAGGTTTTCACGGCTGACCACTCAAAATCTCAGAGTTGGAATATTAGCCTTTTCCTGAAAAATGGACAGAGTCTAAGTACTATAGCTTGACAAGTCCCGACAAATTCACATACCTGTGTAAACTACAATCCTGTCAAAATACAGAAAATCACTATCCCCCAGAAAGTTTTCTTTCCTAATCATACTCCCCACCCAAAGGCAATTACTGTTTTGATTTTTTTGCTCCATGAGAATTTTTAACTCTTCTTTTTCGGGAGGTAGTGGGGGGTGGGGAGTGGGTAGAGGAGATGACTTTTTGCTAAGTATCCTTCCTGAGTTATTATGTTTTTGTTTATGCCAGGACCTGAGCCCTGTTAAATTTAAAAGAATAGAAGAGAAAAAGAAAAGAAGAAAAAAAGAAGAGAAGAGGGAAAAGAAAGAGCTTCCTTTACTTTTCCTTCCATTTTAGCTATACTTCCCTTCCCCTGGGGCAGCAGAGGCCAAGGTCTGGGGTGGTTTGAGAGAGGGTGACATATTAAAGAAAGAGACACCCCTTTCATGGAATAGACAATAAGAGGCTATGTCAGGCATTGAGGTGGTAGTAACATTAGAAGTCTTCCTGCCTCCACGAGTTTACAGTTCAGTGGGGAAAACTGACATACGTGCTCTATCCCACAGTTGTGTCCGAGTCGTTGCTGCCCCATGGACTGTAGCCCATCAGGTTCCTCTGTCCATGGAATTTTCCAGGCAACAATACTGGAGTGGGTTGCCATTTCCTACTCCAGGGGGTCTTCCCGACCCAGGGATCAAACCCATGTCTCTTGTGTCTCCTGCATTGGTAGGTGGATTCTTTACCAGTGTACCACCCAGGAAGCCCTGGAAAATCAACCCGCTAGCAGTTAATTTATTTCCACCCTAAATCTAGACCTCCTATGTTCCTTTTCTCAATGATTGGAACTAACAACAACCCACTTCCAACTCCAGAACACTCCTTCTTCTTTCATCAACTCCAAAAACACTAAACGCTGAACCATTCACTCACCAAGCCCCTGGATGCTGCCTCTAAAGTATTTCTCAAATATATCCCCCCTCTCCATCCTAGCTGTAGTGAGCCTATCTCAGGACACCCTCATCCCTTCTCTGGACCATGACTTCCCAGCTGACCTTTCAGGCACTGCTGCATCTATGTTAAATGCCAGAATTATCCTGTCAGTGCTCTCAGCTGAGTGTTCACAGTTCTTAACATCACAATCAAGGGCCCCGAGAAACTGGCCCTGCCCATTTCCAGCCTTAGCTCCTGCTGCCACAATCCTATTCTGTCCGTTCCAGCAATGCCCCCTGCCACGGCTCCTCCAAAGGCTGCCCTGCTGTCTCCTGGCTGCCTCTAGCCATTGTTTAGAAGTCCTCCCCACCCTCCCCCACACACAAACAGACTGGTGGCTTGTCTCCACGTTTCTCTGGCAACATATGCCTTTCTTTCATTATGTAACTGGCCTTGCTCTCCTACTAGTCTGAGAATTCCTTGAAGTCAAGGACCCAGACCGTTCATTTCTGCATCCTCAGTGCCTGGCACATAGTAAGACTACAACACATGCTAGTACTATTCTAAGCACTTCTCAGACATTGATTCATTTAATCCTGATGACACTCTATGAGCAAGGTGTTATTACGGTATTGGTTTCTTAGCTGAGGACAGTGAGAGAATAAGCAGCTTGCCCAAGACACAATAGTCAGGAAATAGCAGAATTAGGATTTGAACTCAGGTAATCCGGCTGCCCAGTTGGCAACAGGGCTAGAGAATCTGCCTGCCAGTGCAGGAGACACAGGAAACATGGGTTCAATCCCTAGGTCAGGCAGATCCCCTGGAGTAGGAAATGGCATCCCACTCCAGATTTTACCTGGAAAATTCCATGGGCAGAGAAGCCTGGTGGGCTACAGTCCATGGGGCTGCAAAGTATCAGACACGAATGAGTGACTGAGCATAGCCTGGCTGCAACTATGGCTCTTAATCATTATCCTCATCTTCTCTTCAATTTCCATGTGTTTGTTGAATGAATGAAAAATGACTGATCCCTTTTCAGTTCCCCATCTCAATATGTTCAGAACCAAAAGAGTTCTCTTCCAACAGCTTCTTTTTCCCTACATCTGACCTCCCTCAGCTGCTCCTCCAGGGTCTCAGAGAAGCCTGGAGTCTGACTTTCACCTTTCTCCCCCTTAACCCCATTCAGCCTCTCATCAGGTCTAGGTGTTTTGTTTTTCCTTGAAAACATGTATCAGATTGTCTCCTTCCTCTCCATTTTAAGATTGCTGCTGTCCTATTCTGGTCCTCAGCCCTTCAGGCTGGACAAACACAGCAGCTTCCAGACTAGTCTCCTTGACTTCACTGCCTTACTTCCTTGGGGCCTTGGGGTTTCCATGCATTTTTATTTAACCCTCACAACAATCCACAAGCTAAATGTTATTATACACACTTTACAGATGAGGGGCTGATAACAGAACTCAGGTTCAAGCAGGATTTGTCTGGTTCAAAGGACTCTTCCATCTCCAAAAAGACTGGTACTTTAAGCAAGTCACTTAACCTGCAAGAGTCTCAGATTTCTCATTTGTAAAATGGGGATAACAACAGTAATCACCTCCTGAGAGCAACTGAAATAACACTTAGCACAGTGCCTGACATACAGGAAGTGCTCAAAGATAATCAGCAATTAATGTTCACAAACTCCATACATATCTAGCATATGAAGTTGATAACTGTTCTGACCAAAATGCTTTCTGGACGTCCTTTTGAACCATTTAGCTCAGAAGAAGTTGCCATATTTGGCCCCTCCTTTGTCCCTCAAAAGTTCTTTCTCCCGGGAAGCATCACATGCTGTATGAAAAAATTATCTTACTGGTCACTTTGAGAAAGGCACACAGCAAAAGAAAACACACCCGTCTGGTGGAAAGCGCCCAGATTCTCTGATTGCCCTGTCCAGACTGTATGAGCGCAGGAAATCTTGATGCCTCTCTGAACTTTTCTCATCTACTAAATGGTAATAATAATACCTTCCCCCAAAGAATACTGAGATAATGTACATACAGCCTTCAGCGCATTGTTGAATATAGTAAGACCTATATAAAGTTGTGCAAGATAGTCAGATAATCTATATGAGCAGGCTTTATTGTAAGTGGAGGACGAGATGGATTTCTAAATCAACATGTTATCAAAATCAAATATCAAAAGTAGAGGAAAGGTGAAAGGATTGTGCAAAGGAGATACTAATGCATACCTAGGACACCTGAATGCCTTTCCTGCGAAGGAAAAAGCAGCTCCGGCCCCCGAATCCTGAGGGGCAAGTGGAGAAAGAGCCGCCCTCTTTCACCGCCCCCAGAGCCCCGCCTTCAGGGTCGTGTGACAAGGTGCCCAGGACCCGCCAACGAGGGGCGGGGCCGGTTGTGGTCACGTGTGCACGGGTGCGGAAGTGGTGCGGCGGATGGCGTTCGTGATTGGTCGAGGCCGAGGAACCCGGGGGCGGAGCCAGGCGACCGGACGCGCCGGGAGGAGTCGGGGGAGGGGACAGCCGCGGGGCCGGCTCCAGAGTCTGGATTTGGTCTGCAGTGCCCATCGAGTGCTGGACCAGGGGTTGGCCGGTGCACCCCGCCCTGCGCGCGCAGAGGCTTCGGGACCCCCAGGCCGAGGCGCGGGCCGCTACGCGGGGCGGGTAGGGTGGGCAGAGGGAGACTTGGAGGGCGCGGGCGCCCTGTGCGCGGAGCAGACGTGAGGCGGCCGGGGGCCGGGACGCCATGTCCATGGAGGACCCCTTCTTTGTGGTGAAAGGGTGAGTGTTGCCGAGGGCTCACTGGAGGAGGCGGTGGCCGTGCTGCCTGCCGGCACCTCCCGCCTCTCCTCGCTGTAGGGGGGCTGGGAGGCAAGTAGAGGCTGGCGTGGAGACAGTGGGGACGGCTTAGCCTGGAGGGCCGTGATCAAGTGTCCAGAGACATCCCTTTCCCGTCCCACCTGGACTTTGAAACCCATGCCCCCAATCAAGCCCCTGGGAAGGGGGTCCCCTTTGGCCTGTGCGCTGCTCTACAACTTATTTGGACGGGAGGAGGGGTTCAGCAGTTCTGCAGGTGGGAAGGGAGGTTAGGCGTCCCAGACCAAACCGGGGCTCTAGTGGAGCACGGGGCCCTGCTTCGAAGGGGGAAAAACAGCATCTGGGCAGGAAAAGGGAAATGGCCCTCCTGAGCTTTGTAGTTGGCGTGGACGGGGGTGAGCTCCTATTGTCCATTGAGTTCGGAGCGCTGGCCCCGCAGACTGGTGAGACCACAACATGCCCAGAGGCGTCTGAGCACGTTAGCAGGCTTGGAGGCGGGGGCGCCTGGCTCCGGAAGACGACTCAATTCAGTGGGGGAGTTTTTACTGAGTAATGGGAGGGGAGGAAAGCAGCCCGTTCAAACTCAGTGATGATGTTGGAAGGAAAACAAAATGAAATCAGCCAAACCAAACTTTCCTTAGCTTTCTGTTAGCACCGGGTTTTTCCCACAGTGCTAAAGGAAATGAGCACTTGCTTTTTAACTCCCTGATTTCATCCAGGCTGTTTGACAGGTTTCCCCCATTTCTTCCTCTGCCTTTCAGACTAGAACAGCCTTAAACTTATTTTTCCCTGTGAGCTGTCCTGACTCCATCTTTGATTGCTCAGTTGTTTGCAGATACCCAGAAACTTTAATGGCACTGTTACATAGGCTTTGTAGCCACTAAACAAATTCAGGGAAGATGGATCCTGCTGTTGTTACAGCTTGTCAGCTTTTGTTTTAAATGTCAAACAAACGTTAAAAATCTGAGAACTGCGAAGTTCCTGAGAGGTCAGTGCTAATCACCCTGAAGTACCACTTTGCTTTCAACTAGTTCCTAGCTCCCTATTTCTGTTTCTGTAGGTGTAAAAGCTGACCAGCTGCTTGAGGGTGTATGTGATTATTTTTTTTTTAAGATTCTTCTAAGAAAATTTAAGTGATACTCTAGGTGAAATACTTTATTAATCCATGATACAGTAAGATACATTTATATATATTTTAACATTTCCCTAAAAAGTTTTGCCTTCACCTGACTTTAGATGTGAAAATCTGAGTTTAGATGATTAATAATACATGGATCTCTACCTGGAAAATGTTATTAAAAGATTTTTTTTAGGGGTTAATTTTTAAATGTGAAAGCTGTGTGTTTTTCCTTTAAACGTTCTTAATTCTTAGGTTTCAAAGGTCATGTCTGGCAGTGGAGGCTGTAGATAGTCAGAATTTTTTGTTTCATTTTGAAATGGAATTTGTGAAAATGCTAAATTGCTCTGCCATCTTGACTTTTTTTCCTGATAGTACTTTGCCAGGGCTTGCTCACTGATTAGATATCACTGCTTTATTGGAACATTGGCCAGGAGTCTTGTTTGACTTTTACATTGTTTTAGCTCATGTCCTTAAGCTATCAAAACCTTTTGCTATGGAAAAGTAAAATTAGCTACATGAGTGTCTCCAGATAATGTGGTGAAATATATGGGGAGCCATGTACCTCTGTTTATTAAAAGTTTTGAAAATATATTCACTACATGATGTGGAAAAATGAAAGAAGCCTAAATTGTAACCCTTAGCGTAGGAGCTGATAGTCTTATCTGAGAAACAAGTCACCCAATAATTAAGTATAAATGACGGGTAAAAATGATTAAGTGCTGAAGTGAATCCTACAGATGATTAAGTCCCCTACTAGTTCGGAGAAAGGCAGCCCATTAGGAAAGGTTACGATTGGAAAAGCTTTGGACGTAGTAGCACGTCTTGAATTGGGTTTTGAAGATGGTTATCACTTAGATGATTCAGTCCTGTGTGTCTTTTCTGGACTCATCAAGAAGACTCTAATTGGTCTTCCTGCCTCCAGTCTCTTTCCTCTTGCGTCTGCCTTGGTTTTGTTGGATGAGTGTTCTCCAGAATGCAGTATGAGCCACACATGCCATTTTACATTTCCTAGTAGACACAGTGAAAGTGAAAAACATGTAAAGTTAATTTTAATGTCATCGATAACCTGGTATAGTCAAAATATTTCAACATGTGATAATTATAAAGATTATTAACGAAGACTCTCACGCTTTTTGTACTGTCTTCCAATCTGGTGTGCGTTTTACACTTAAGCACATCTCAATTTGGATGCCGAATTTTCATCAGAGACACTTGATCTGTTTTTAGAATTCATTAAACTTACAGTTGAAAAAGTAGATTCACATACCCAAATTGTTCCAAGTATATTTTTAAAATTTTTGGTAAGTGAATTGAGTATCAGTTTTTAAATTTAAATTAATTAAAATGTAAAACTTAGTCCCACGATCACACTAGCATAGTTTGGCAGTCACATGTGGCGTCCATGTTGGGCAGGACAGGTGTAGCTCTTCTAGAACCCAAGCAGGAGTTCCCTACTTAACATCATTTAGTGGTTGCTTGTTGCCTGGAGGAAAGTCTCAAGACTTCCTGGCCTTGTGATGCAGCCTTCCTCTACTCTTTGCTCACTGTACCTGCCGAGAGCTCCAGGATCTCCAGACTCAGTACAGTGACTGACTGTGGGACTGGGTGCTCTGACCCCATATGCATCCATTCTACCGGAAGCACGCACTCAGCCTTCAGGATTCAGAGTCAGCACTTCCACTGCCTCCAGAAAGTGCTTCCTTGACACCTGTAACACATTATCGCACCTCTTCCTCTGGCTCTCTATCATTATTACTGTGAGCTCTGACGGTTGGAACTGTTTGTTTTTCCTGTATTTCCATCCTGCCACCTTGAATATATAACATGAGTGTTGAATAAGTTCTCTTTGGTGGTTGTGATTGTGGTGGTAAGGAATGGTGGTTTGTGGATGAGAACGCTACCAGCAGAGGCCCTCAGATGGGCATGATGTGTTTAGAAATCAAGGAGGACGTCCCAGGTGGAGTAGGAAGTTTATTTGGAGAAGTAATAATATTAATAGCTGACATTTAAAGGATGCAACACCTATGCCAGGTGTTGCAAGCTCAGTAAGCACTTTATAAGAATTACCACTTTGTAAGAAGAGTTCTGTGGTGTGGGTATTAGCCCCATTTAACAGATGAGAAACTAAGCTACCACAGACGGGTTGAGTTACTTCCCCAGGGTCACAAAGCTCATAGGTGGTAGACCCAGGATTCAACATTCAGCTGTTAACTGATACTGCTCTCTTCATACTGCTAACACTTGACAGAACAGGTAGAATAAAATCAAGAAGAGCTCATCTTGAGGCCATTGGAAGTTTTCAAAGCAGGGAGTTCAGTTCAGTCACTCATTTGTGTCTGACCCTTTGAGACCCCATGGACTGCAGCACGCCAGACATCCCTGTCCATCCCGGAGCTTGCTCAAACTCATGTCCATCAAGTCGGTAATGCCATCCAACCTTCTTATCCTCTGTCGTCCCCTTCTCCTGCCTTCAGTCTTTCCCAGCATCAGGGTCTTTTCCAATGAGTCAACTCTTCGTATGAGGTGGCCAAAGTACTGGAGTCTCAGCTTCAGTCCTTCCAATGAATATTTAGGACTGATATCCTTTAGGATGGACTGATTTGATCTTGCTGTCCAAGGGACTCTCAAGAGTCTTCTCCAACACCACAGTTCAAAAGCATCAGTTCTTTGGCACTAAGCTTTTGTGAAACTATGAGCCATGTATGTAGGGCTACCCAAGACAGGCGGGTCATGGTGGCGAGTTCTGACAAAATATGGTCCACTGGAGAAGGGAGTGGCAAACCACCTCAGTATTCTTGCCTTGAGAACCCCATAAACAGTGTGAAAAGCAGGGAAATGACATGAAATTAAGGTTCTGAGAGTATTGATTTGGCAGTAGTGTTGGGTGCATCAGTGTGAAGAAAGATTAAAAAGGAGATCAGTTAGAAAGCTGTTTTAAATATTCAGTGATTGGTGTCTGAGTGTTTGAGGTTCACTTTGTGAGATTTTGATACTGTCGATGTCTTGTTCAGAGCGGAACACCAGAACATGGGAGAAAACCACCACAGTTGGGCAGCTGGGCTCTTTGGGCAGGTGTAGCTCTACCTGGCCCATACATTGACAGTGGTGTTTTTGCTCCCGGAACTCTTAGCCCTAGTGAATAAACTCAGACCAGCCCTTCACTTGTAGTTTGACTGGTTGACCCTCTTCATGTGTGTTCTCACTGAGTGAGCTTGATTATTCCCATTGCATCAGGTGGTTCTGCGTACATCCCGCACCCTAGTCACTCTGACCCAACTCTCTCCCAAGAGTTCTCCTGTGTATTTTACTAATTGTTTGACATCCCCCATGCTGTGGGATGGGTATCTTACCCCCAATTCTTTTTCATTTCTTTCCCCCTACCTAAAAATGTCTTCCTCCTCTTAGCCCTATTCACTCCTGACTCCACACTCTGCATCAGTCTATGTCCACTTGGTCACCAGGTCCTATTAGTGCATCCCCCGGGTATCTCTGGAATTCCCTTCCTCTCTGGTTTTGGTTCCTCCATCCTCATTCATGTCCTTGTCCTCTCCCACCTGGACTCTTAAGTGGCTTCTTCAGCAAGCTTCATTTGCACTGCTGCCAGATGTGACTTTGGAGACTCGATCAGCTCACAGCTCTATCCAGAATCCTTCATTCTAAAACACACCGAGTGTCTGTTCTCTGTTCGCTTGCCAGGGGCGGAAGGTCCAGCAGTGAACAAATGACATTCCTGTCCTTATGAAGCTTATATTCCAGGGACAGGTGGTAAACAAGTGAACACATATACGGCGTATCAGGTGATGGTAGATTCTGTAAGAAAGACACAGCTAGGTGCAAAGGGAAAGGAAATGCGTGCTCTGGGTGTTATTTTTCTTTTTATGTGACTTCCAGAGGCACTGAGATTTCATGAAGGAACTGAACTTTGTAAATCAGACTGATCTAAAGTTGGAATCTCACCTCTATCCATTATTTGATGTAACTTTTGGCATGTTAAGTATCCTTTCTGAACTTGTTTCTTTAGGTACAAAATTGGCTTAACAATGCCTGCTTTATTGGTTATGAGGATTAAATGAGTTAAGGCATGTATGTTGTCTTGGCACAGTTTGGGGCATCCATCAAGTGCTCAGTAAACATTTTCTTTTAAATGTCTGTTTATGTGTCTCCTTCCAAACAGTTTGCCCTTTCTAAGAGGAAGGACCATGTCTTACTGATTTTTTGTTTTGTTTTTATTTTGGAGTAACATTTAAAGTAATATATGCTCATTTTAGAAAACTTAGGAAATAAAAGTATTTTTAAAAGGATTAAACATTTATTGAAGGGACTCCCCTGGTGGTCCAGTGTCTAAGACTCCGAAGCTCCCAATGCAGGGGGCCCAGGTTCAATCCCTGGTCAGGGAACTAGATCCCACATGCTGCAAGAGTTTGAAAGCTGGAACTAAAGAGCCCGAGTGCCACAACTAAGACCCAGTGCAGTCACATATATAAATTTTTTTTTTAATTAATTGAAATGCCATCATCCAGAAATAGTTAAAATTTCGGTGTCTTTTTTATCTGTTTCTATTAATAGTTTTATGTAATACTACCCATCAGGTTTTGGTCTCTTATCATATATCAGTCACTGTGCTGAGAAGCTGACAGGGGTTGTCTTTTTAATCCTTATGAACTTGGTACTAGTACTATTATTACTATCATTTTACAAATGAACAAAATTAGTTAAAAAAAACTTCCAAGTTCATAAGCTTATAATTGGAAAGGCCAGGATTTATATAAATTGGTATTGTTGTTATTATTAATCATGAAGAAATTGGGATCATACTGTCTTAGAATCTTTTCATCTGTATATCTTTATATCCTTAACATGCCTTTGGTGGGGAGGCTTTTTAATGACTGCCTTTGTATTTTGTCGTATAAGTGTAATATAATTTATCACTTGGGATGACATTTATGATGTTTCTAAATTTCTCTTTATTACAATTATTGTAATGATAAGCCCTGCTTGTCACAGGTCTTCATTGCTGTTCCTGATTATTTCCACAGCCTTTATTCCTCTAGCAGAATTGCTAATTCAGTGGGCAAGCACATTTTCAAGGCCTCTGATACATGTTACCAAATTGCCTTCCAGAATACACTCCTCTCCACTCAACTCCCCACTCCACCACCCAAAGTTTGATGGACCCATTTTCCTTGATCCCTTGCCAGTACTGAGACTCTCATTTGAAGAAACCTTGACTAATTTGCTAGTTGAAACATACCATGTTTGAATCCTGTTTTTTTCATCATTGTATTCAGTAAGGTCTTACAAAGTGTTTGTTGAATGAATGATCCCATTTTGAGTTTTGGGATCTGAGTTTTTACCCCTCTTTTGTTTGCAGCTTCTAATCAAAATAAGCCATTAAGAAATTGAGTGGTGGACTATGAGAATATTTTGTACCAAGTGAGCCTCTCCTATAGGAAAAAGGCATAAATATTGTGTTCCTTTAATATTTTGCTGGTTTGGAGGCTTTGTGTGCCTAAAGAAGGATAGTTTTATTTCCATGTTCTTGGCTGTGGATCTTGTTGAAATAATGGTGTTTAAGTAAGCAGATGAGCAAAACAATATGTGTTACATTGTATTATTCTCTGATTATCTCTTGTCTCTGTGTAGAACCTTTTATGAGCTCCTTGAAGGCAAGCATTGTGCACTTTATTCACAATGTTGAGAAAAGTTATCCTTATTTACAGAGTACTGTTATCCAGTAAAATTGAATAAAAGTCAAGCCTCATTTTCTACTTTTTGAAAATCCATCAGATGTTTGAGATGTTTCTTCTTTTTTTTAAATTTTTGACTTGCTGGATAGTTTGTGGGATTTTAGTTCCCCAACCAGGGCTGGAACCCACACCCTTGGCAGTGAGTGTGTGGAGTCCTAGGCAACTCCCCAATCAGATGTTTCATTGTAAAAATCACTTTACAGACATTTGTTATACATTTGTTGAATTCCTAATACTCTATTTGGCTCCTGAATTATAATCTGGTTTGGAAAACACCATGCAGCTGTGTGAAACAATTTAGGTGGTAGACGATACGGATTGCATGTAAGATTTTGAAATAGGGCTGAGATACTGTGGAGACTGAAAAGACTCCCCGGGGAATGTTGGTCAGAGACACTTTCGTGAAGCAAGTAGGGCCTTAAACTGAGCCATGGAGGAAGGAAGTGTCTGCTTTTCATTTGTAGAGGTGTAAGGACTCTTCCAGACGGGGAAGCGGTGAGCGAAAGTCCAGAGCCAGAAATGAGGAAAGGGAGGATGAGAAGAAGAGCTGCCAACTGAAACAGATTTTGTTTCAGTGAGAAATCAGGTTGGAAATGAAAGTTGGCCCCTTTGTGGGGAGGAGGCGGCATGGAATACCCAGTTGAGGAGTTTAAATTTAATCTGTTTGCTTTTGTAAATTCTTAATGAGGAGGCAGTTTTAACAGTTGTTACCATGCCACTTGCCTGTGGTCAAACAACTTCTGAGGGCTCAAACCCAGGTATTCTGATTCACTAAGAAAATAGATTTGTCAGGAGGCTTTGCAAAGATGGGGTTGAAAATTCTTGTTACTAGAAGGTACCTTGTGCTCTGGGTCAGAAGAACTTGAGGCCAGAAACCAAGAAGTCTGAGCCCCTGTGCTCTTATCTGTTTAATAAATGCAGACTGGTTATTGTGAAAGTTCCTTCTAGATCTAAAATCCAGTGACACAGCTTAAGTAGAGGTTGTGCAAGGTGAGAAGTAAGAGGAAGAGTCAAAGATGATGCTTGTCTAGACAAGTTTCAAATCTTGGAAAATAGTGTCACTAATAACGAGAATGAGGAAGTTAGAGAAGGAAGCAGGGTTTTTTTTTTGTTTTGTTTTGTTTTGTTTTTTCTGTTTTATTTTGTTGTTTGAATACTCGCTTTTTTGTAGGGAGAATATGATTAGTTTGGTTTTAGGCAAACAGAATGATCCAGGAGACAGCTAAAATATAGGAATTAGTCCTGGGTGGCTGGTTAGGGTTGGGACTGCAGTTGGGGAGTCATCAACTTCAAGGAATCGTGTGAACCTACTAGTGTTGATGAGTACCTAGAGGCTGTAAAAGTAGTGCTGAGAAATACTGGGACCAGGTGGAAGAGGAGGAAGGAGAAAATTAGTAGAAGCTAAAATAGCACAGTATCACAAAAACAAGGAAGTGAGAGTTTCAAGAAGATAGAAAGGTTTCAGTACACTGAAAATGGGGACGGGTTCAGGTCACCCGTGACTTGGACCTGCGGTGTCATTGGTGGCAGTAGTCCTATCCCAGGGGAATTGTGGAAGCAGCAGCAGGCTGAGGTCAAAGTTGTCGAGAACTGTAGGTAACTAAAGGCTTTTTTTTTCCGCCTCTAGGAGAATTATTGCAAAAGATATTATCACAGTGAAGTTGGAAATGGCAGTAAGGTCAAGTGTGTGTGTTTCCCCTTAGAAATGGTTTGAATGTGTAAGTCAGGCAGTAAAAAGAGCTCCTCCTAACCTAGCCTGAGGGGCTGGTGGTGGGACAGGCCGTTGGGGTACAGGGTAGGAGAACGATAGGGTTGCAGAGGCTTGCACATCAGAGGTTTTCCAGGTTTCTTCAGTAGAGTGGAAACCATCTACCTTCACTAGCCTCTCGGTGCGTTGGTGAAACAGGGACCCCTGTTTCATACATACAGGATGACATACAGGATGGGTGCTGCTCCAGACATAGGTGTTGCAGCCTATGGTGTTTTTCCAAAGGTGGCCGCCCAATATCTCTCCTGTTCCATTTGCTTTTCTTAAATTGTGAAGCTGGTTTTCTTCTATCAAGCTGGGATCCTCGTTCCTTTTCTTTGAACCCAGGCAGACCTTTGTAACTGCCTTGACTGACAGAATGAGGCAGAAATGACACTGCTTGACTCCTGAGGATTAAGTCACAAAAGACACCCAGTTCCGCTTCCCGTCACATCTTTGTGACTTGGGACACAAGTCCAGCTCTTCTGCAGCCCCTCTGCTCGAGCACTCATGTGGAGAGACTGCGCAGGCACAGAGATGCTACTGAGGAGCGCCTCCTCTCGCGGCCCCCCGCCCAGGGGGTCTTTCAGCTGAGGCTCCAGACAGTGTGGAACAGGGCAAGCCACCCCTTCTGTGTTCAGCCCGAATTCCTGACCCACAGAGTCCATGCACATAAGAAATGTTCGTTTGATGCCACTGATTTTGGGGGTCATTGTTATACAACCAGAGTGACTGGAACAGATGCCAATTCAGAGCCTATCAGCATGGTCAGAGAAGAAAGGAGAAATCAAAAGGCTGGTGGAGGCTGCACCTCTGATTATCGTGCCATTTGTTGGCCCAACTGAATGACAGGTTCAGGGAAACTGAAGCTCCCTAATGGCTGAAACACTTCTTCCTCCCATCTTACCAACAGATTTGGTGAGATCCAGCTAAGAAATGATTTTATGGTTATCTGGATGTATTGCCTGAAACCCAAACAAAGGGTTGGCTGGGATGGTGAACTTTTCTTCATGGTGGAACAGACTGGGATGTTGTATCGTCATTCAGTCATTCAGTTATGTCTGACTCTTTGTGACCCCGTGGATTGCAGCACACCAGGCTTCTCTGCCTTTCACCATCTCCTGGAGCTTGCTCAAACTCATGTCCATTGGGTCAGTGATGCCATCCAACCATCTCATCCTCTGTCATCCCCTTCTCCTGCCTTCAATCTTTTCCAGCATCAGGGTCTTTTCTAATGAATCAGTTTTTTGCAGGAAGTGGCCAAAGTATTGGAGCTTCAGCTTCATCATCAGTCCTTCCAATGAATATTCAGGATTGGTTTTCTTTTAGGATTGACTGGTTTGATCTCCTTGCAGTCCAAGGGACTCAAAGAGTTTCCTCCAACACCATAATTTAAAAGCATCAATTCTTTGGCGGAATGATGTATGGTAGGCGCATAACCAGCAGTGACTAGGGGTTAGTGCTGGGTTAGCTTCAAACAAACAGGGGGACTTCCCTGGTGGTCCAGTGGTTAAGACTGCTCACTTCCAATACAGGGAACAAGGGTTCAATCCCTGGTCAGGGAGCTAAGATATCACATGTCTCATGGTGTGGCCAAAAAGAGAAAAAAAAAAACCCACAGAAAAACTGGGTTGGTTTAGTCCTGTCAATGTCAACTCTTTTTAAGGAATGGAAGAATCCAGTTTTGAAAGCTTGGATTACTTTATTTTTACTTGAAAGATACATTCTTCAAAGATGTGGGCTGTGTTTTCGTTTTTGACGTTTGCTTACTGGAAAGAAGCTTTGTGTTACAGGTGGTCCCATGGGCCCTGGTATGACTCTCAGTGAAGAGCCTTCATTCTTGTGGTCATAGAAGTTGTTATCCATGAGGATATGACGGGGCTCATCATTTTGATGGGCCGTTTGGTAGACAGCAAGGGGAAAAGCCTCTTCCCTGGTATTTCCACACTGTGACTCTTGTCATCCATGAAATGTGTGAGATGAGACTGACTTTGAAGCATCTGCAGCAGATGTGGGAGTAACATCTGCTTGACCGCTGTGGGAGTTAACCATCTTTCTCCTTCAAGGGACTGAAAGATTTCTCCCGGTCAGGAGCTAAACCTGTAATGCCTAGGGAAGCGATTAGCAAGACTTTTGTTGAAATGGTGTCAGACATGATACCCAAAGCTGTCCGTGAGCAGATTACTACTTACCAAGAAGATTGCTAAGGTGAAGTGAAGTGAGTGAAGTCGCTCAGTCGTGTGCAGCCCCATAGACTGTAGCTTACCAGACTCCACCGTCCATGGGATTTTCCAAGCAAGAATACTGGAGTGGGTTGCCATTGCCTTTTCCAAGGGATCTTCCTGACCCACGGATCGAACCCGGGTCTCCTGCATTGTGGGCAGATGCTTTACCGTCTGAGCCTCCAGGGAAGCCTCTGTACCAAGAAGCTAAGCCGAAGAACTCCAGAAACTCAAGGTATACATGACCCCTCATAGAAAGTTCTGAGCATCAAACTTTAATCATTCCCATTATGCACTTGGAAGAAAAACCTGAAAATAGCTAAAGCAGACTTTATAGGAAAAAGAGGCAATATCTTGTGATTCTGACCTTTCCAGAGACCTCAGATGAAAGTGGGTCACCGTTGACTAAGGAGTCGGCAGTTGCAGAGCTCCTCACGGGGGGGCAGCATGCCCACAGGGCTCAGTGTGTGGTGGGCGCTCACCACAAGCAGAGGATGGTGCACATACACGTGTGGGAATGCACACCATTTCATGTAGAAACAACCCCTGTACCTTTCCTGAAAAAGTAGGTGAAGAAAGCTCCACCAGCTCTTCTCTGTTGAAATCCTCCCAAATACCAAACAGCTGGCCTGGTTATATACTCCTGTGTCCTGTTCATCAGTTTACTTGGAATGACAGGTGATTCTAAATATTTAGTCCCAGGTATTTACAAATAGTTCTGAGTTGAGTGGGTTGTGTCACTAGTTAGCATCTTGTACTTTTTGCATGTGTCTTGAAACTGTTGAAATCCCAAGTTTTTTTGGATATTCTGGGTACCATTAATATTTGGCTTAAAAACAAGTTTTGTCTATGACACACATTTTCTCTCCATTCACTTTCTTTTTCAGGCTAATACTAAGCTGAAATGATGTTAAAAGAAGAAAAATTGGGAGGTGTTATAAACTTTGAGGGCCCCTGTGAGATGCTATTAAGATAGGATTCCTTGACATACTACAGGTTCTCTGGCTTTTCAGATCAGAACCACTGCTGACCGTTCCCACTTTTGTGATCCCTTAAAACACATCTTAGAAAAGTAAAATAAGACTACTTTGACTTTCTTATGTCTGTGCTACTACTTGAAAACTAAAAATGAAGCCTCTTTTAAAAGTAAGAGATTGAGAGTTATATGAGCGAGGTCACTGGCCGGGCCTGTGGGGTTTTGAATGTTATCCTGGGATCGCTTTGTAGCATTTTTCTAATTCCTGCCATTTCTTTCATTTCTTTTTTAGGACATACTCAAGTTCTTGCATGCTTTAGGACACTTTGATTTCACTCTGTGTTGCTAGAATTGAATCCACCCACCTGCTCCTCCTTCCCCTCAAGTCTGAGTTGTCAGCGTCTTTAAGGTTGTGGTGATGAAAGTACGGCCCTTGGATCCCAGTGTGGGGGCCACTTCAAGATCCCTTCATACAAGAGCCCCTCAGCTTCAAATGCTTTTCATGATGCTACTCAGATGTTACTTACTTTTTTTCATCATGTTACATTTAAACTGACGGTGCAAAAGCGGTGGCAGGTAAAACTGCTGGTGCCTTTGCCTAAATCAAGGCAGTGGCACCAAAACTGTTCCTCCCTCATGGTGAAAAATAAAAAAGAGAATCACATTCCCTTCAGATTGTTCTTCGTGAAACAGTAAAAGAAATAATAATTTTATCTTATATTGATTTCCATTAACACTTTTCCTTTTTTTAAAAAAAGCATAGTCTCTCTCTCTTTTTTTTTTGGCTGTACTGTGCACCCTGTGGGATCTTAGTTCCCTAGGCAGGAATCAAACCTGGGCCCCTGATGGAAGTGCAGAGTCCTAACCACTGGACCGCCTAGGAAGTCCCAACTTTTCCTCACTTTTTAAAGGTTGTAATTTGCCAACAATAAAACTGACCCTTTTTAGTGTGTACTTCTGTGAAGTTTGACAAGTGCATGTAGTCAGTAACCACCACCTCCACAAGTAACTTGCAGGACAGATCCATCAGCCCTAGAAGTTTCTCTCTGTCCCTCTCCCCCCATGTCCAGCACCTGGCAACTACTGATCTGTTTTCTCTCCCTATAGTTCTGCCTCCTCCATAATGTTACAGAAATGGAATCATATATTGTGTGACCATCTAACTTCTTAGACTTTGCATAGTACGTTTGGGATTTGTTCTTATTGTTGCACGTAGGCATGGTTTGTTCCTTTTTATTGCTGAGTAGTATTCCATTGTGAAGGTGTACCAGAGTTGTCCATTCCTTGGTTGAAAGACATTTGGCTTGTTTTCAGTTTTTGGCTATTATGACCAAAACCACTGTAAGAATTTGCAGGTTGTTGTGTGAGTGTGTGTGTATTTTTGTGTCATCTTGAAGTGGCGTTGTTGGGTCATATGGTAAATGCATGTTTTGTATGTTTAATTTTAAGAAACAACTACACTGTTTTCCAAATGGTTGTACAATTTTGTGTTCCCACCAGCAATCCTTGAGCATTCTAGTTACTCCACTACCTGGTCAACACTTGGCATTGGGTGGTGTGTGAGGCCATTCCAAGTTTGTAGTGGTATCTCATTATGGATTTACTTTGCATTTTTCTAGTGACTAATGGTATTGGGCATCATTTCAGGTACTTACTTGTCACTTGTATGTTATCTCTAGTGAAGTGACTCTGCAGATCTTTTGCCCTCCCCCGTTTTTTTTTTTAAGAAATCAGCTCAGTTTTCTTATTTAAAGATTTATTTGTTTATTTTGGAATGCGCTGGGTCTTCATTGTGCCCATTTTTTTAATTGGGTTTCAGTTTTGAGAGTGTAATATATATATATATATGTATATTGTGGATACAAGTTATTTAATCAGAAGTGTAACTCACAGTTGTTTTCTCCCATCTCAGTACACATTTTAATATTCTTTGTGACAACATGAGAGAGTGCATGAGGCACTTTTGCTGTGTTATAAGATGACTGACTCCAGGGAAGGCACTTCTGTGATGCAGTTGCAAGCTGAAATAGCTCGCTTTTTCCTCCACAGAATCTCATTTTTTTCTTCAAATAATGACTTGCAGACTGGTTATTGAGACTTGCATCAAAATTATCCATTAAAAACCTTGAGATGTTCTCAAAAATGAATGAGGTGAACCTGTTACTTCCTGGAGAACAACTGACAATACTTTTACAGATGATGAAATTGGAGCCTTTTTTAAGAAAGAATTTTGGGAAGCTTGATTCAACTTGTATCATGTTACAGATTCCAAGTAGTTAAGTTTTTCTGGTGGGATTGGTGGTGATATTACTGTATGATTTTGGATGTTGTGTAATGAAATGAGTCAGCATTTGGACGATCTCTGATGCTCGGTAAAATAATACTTTGTAAATGACCAGTACGTGATGGGTAAAAGATTCAGTCACTGTAGAAAATGGAGCAGTGAGTTGTAATGTATGAGGGTTCACAAGGTCTTTGGTGCAGTTTCAGCTTCCATACTGCCGCTAAGCTTTAAGAAACTGCCACTTGTTGAGTTTTCTTAGAGTGTCAAGAAAGAATATTCACAATTATCTGAAAAGACTGTTAAAGTACTCCTCCATTTTCCAACTATATATCTGTATGAGCCTGGATTTCTGTCATATGCTTCAGCCAAAACGTATGTAAACAGTCAGTGTAAAAGCAGTTGTAAGAATATACCTGTCCTACTGTTAAACCAGATATTAAAGAGATTTGCAAAAATGTGAATCAGTGCCAGTCTTCTCACTAAATATTTTTGTTTTAGAAATTTTTTGGAAACCGTTAACATACAGTAATTTCATTGTAATGTTTTATTAAGTGGTAGCTATTTTAAAATATCTGTTTGAATTTCTAATACGGTAAGTGGCAACAGATAAAGAGCTCTCATCAAAATAAGTTCTTTGGGGTCTTCAGTAATTTTGAAAAGTGCAAAAGAGCCCTGAGACTGAAAAAGTTTACAGATCACTGCTTAAGAGTTTAATTCCAGCATCCTAGTTGTCTGTTGGTGGTGGAGAATGTGGTATGTTCCAGCCTGAGACTTCTGGTTTTCAAAAAGCAATTCAGAATTCAGGTTTCCTTTACAGAACTGGTAAATTTTATGTCCTTTAGAATGAGATGTATCATCTTCGATAACTTTTTGACTCTGCCTTCTATCATCAGAGAAGATATTCAACACAATTCAACACAAACTTCCCTTCATCAAGTACTTCATATTATGGGAAATGTATGCCCTTTTCTTTACCAAATCAGCCAGAAACCTCAATAAAGTGTAAAAATAGTAGATTTGCATCTCGGTTACTTACTTCTTCCTCTTTTTGTCTCAGATAGAGTTTCTCTTTAGTACTGAAAGCATAGGGCTGATGTGAGAGGGAGGAACAATGAGGGGACTTGGTTAACCCACGAGCTGGGTGTGAACATCGTAGAGTGTTCTCGGTAGATTCATTGTTGGCCACATAGCTCAGTGATTTATTCAGCCGGCTCCAGTGTCTATATTCTGTATTTAACATTCAGTTCTTTCGCTCTCATCAGTATTCACAGTCCAAGATATTATAAGGTACTTTTTTCATTTTGTTAGTGCTGTCTCCTCTGACACTTGAAATGTCAGAGGGTATAGGATGCGCGTAGTTCCCTGTGTTAAAGCCATAGGCAACAAGCGCACTGATTGAGCACCCAGAAGAGTTGGTTAAGAAATCATGGAAGGATCATAACAGATATCTTAGTTTAGGAGCATGAAGGTTATAATGTTTGTACACAAGAGACCATGATTATAAAACGACTCTTTTTTGGCTTTTATACATGGTAGTGTTAGAGTATAACATTTAATGGTAGATATTGGCCCAATGGTGGGGAGAAAGGTTTTTAAGACCTTGTGGCTGTATCTATAGTCTAAAAGAAAACAGACCACACTACTTAATAGCCTAGTCTCACCCCCTGAACTTGAAGCACACTAATCTTCTGTGCAGAGTAGAAAGTACAATAGAGATATTTAAAGCTAATACTGTTGGGGAATCTTCTAATGAGATTTTGAATTTTAAAATGTCTCAGGTTAAAATACTTACCTCCTAAAAGACAAGCTGTGTAACAGTAACTCTTCTATCTACCCTTTTTTACCCCTCTTTCACAGCAGTCTTCCCAAGGAAAAGAAAGTTGTTTTAGAATCTTCATCTGAATGCAAATTACTTTGCACCAACTAGCAGCATGTATGAATGTTAATGGTCCTTTAGTTAATTTGCATTATAGCTTCCTAGACTACTTTTAAGTATGGTCTGTTAGAAAAATTAAATTTTGTCCTTTACAAAATTTAACGAACACCCTGGTGGCTCAGACGGTAAGGAATCCACCTGCCAACACAGGAGACACAGGCGATGTGGGTTCGATCCCTGAGTTGGGAAGATCCCCTGGAGAAAGAAATGGCAACCTGCTCCAGTATTTTTGCCTGGAAAATCCCACCGACAGAGCAGCCTGGGGTTGCAAAGAATGAAATGACTGAGCAGCTAACACTTTCACTTTACGAACAAACTTGATATTATAGGTGCTTAGGTGGTGGCTATTTTATTTTGAAATCAGCTGAGAGCATACTCAGACTATTATTTTAAAATTTTGAATTTTGATATTTGTCCATGAAGAGCCTTCTGTAACAACTTAGAAACACTTTGAGGAATGGTGGTTCATTGCTGAGGGTGGGGCCTGATTGTAATGGTTAACATAAGTCTTGTATTAACTTGTTCATAGTAAGTGTTGTCTCATTTCTGTCCTTTCCCTTCACCTGGTTACAGAGAGGTTCAGAAAGCAGTCAACACTGCACAGGGATTGTTTCAGAGATGGACGGAGCTCCTCCAGGACCCATCCACAGCCACGAGGGAAGAAATCGACTGGACCACCAACGAGCTGAGGAACAACCTCCGGAGCATAGAGTGGGACCTAGAGGACCTCGACGAAACCATCAATATCCTTTTCTGAGGCATCTATACCATGTGAGGCAAACAGACAAATGGACAGGTTTTCATTCAGATGTCTCGAATACATAGATGAGATACTTCCTTTTATCATCGATTGATGCTCCTCTTATTTGTACCTTGCACACTTGCAGTCGTTGCCCAGGAGACTAAGGCAGAGTGACCAATACTGCTTCAGTGCAGGAAGCGCCCACAGCATAGCGGCCGCACAGTGCAGCGGCTTTGAGCTTGGGCCCTGTGGTCAGACCGGGTGTTCAAGTGCTGCCTCTGCCAGTTACGCTTTGCTTCTCAGTAGGACGTTAGGTACTAGTTGTACCTAGCTCATATGATTGTTGAAGGCTTATCAGATAAAGAGTTTAGGATGGTGCCTGACACAGTGAACTTTTTTGTTGTTGTTGAGTCATGCAGCCTGTGGGATCTTAGTTCCCCAACTAGGGATCAGACTGTGCCCCCTGAATGCCTGCATTGGAAATTCAAAGTCCTAACCACTGGACTTGCATGAAGTCCCCATAGAGAGCTTCTGTGAGTATTAGCTGTCATTATTTTGAGGAGGTGTATACAGATCAGTATCGTACATTGGTAATTAGAGGTCAAAAGAAAATCCTTCCCCGGACTCTTTCCCGTTCATTGCCAGTGAGCATTACAGAGGCATCTTGTCCCATGAAACTGCACTTACTAAAGCAGATCTATTATGCCAAGTCATGCTATTGATGTTAAGTAAGTTCACTGATATGATGGGTGAACCAGGGAACTGTAAATGTTGGATTACATGGCCATTTTTTCAACTGGAAATATTAAATCAGAACTTTAGATTGAAGATATGCCATTTGCATGTTCTGAGGCCTGTTTTGTTTTTTGAGTGTAATGACACATAAAGGAAACCAGATTTTGTTAGAACCAGTCTGTAGTCAGCACACAGGTTCATATAGAGTTGATGTGTGGAGTGGATAATTTCTTTTCATCAAAATGACCCTAGGATGCCTTTTAAATTATTTAAAGACAAATGTGTCCTCTAAAACTAGTGGAAGAGAAATATGTGAGGGAGTGGGAGCAAAAGCACCCTTACAGGGAGATATGTCCTACCTTGAGATAGGAGGGAAGAGAAAAAGATTGGGGGAGATAGAGAAATTGTGAGATAAAGAGAACAAAAGTTTTAATAGATATTCGTCATTCAGCAAATAGTCATTGAGTGTGCTATGTGCTGGACATCTTGCTAGTTAACTGAGATTGGATTGATAAGCAAAAGTGTACCAACCCTTGTAGGACTTATGGTGGGGGTAGAAGGGGGCTTGGAGGAGGGAGAACAGACATTAGTCAAATAATATCACAAGTGCATCCTTGCAGACAATAAGAGATGAGTACAGAGAGTCATGGAGTGACCCAAGGTCGGGGTGAGAAGAGCAGGGAAGCCTCTCAGAAGAAGCCTCGATTTCTAGATTAAGAAGCAGAGTTAGCATCTTGACAGAAGCGAGATGATTGGGAATGGCAAATGAAAACGGCTTGCAAATGCTGTCCTAGGAAAGATGATCTGGAGTCAAAACAATGGCAGGCATGTGGAAGAGCCTAGCTTAGCTGTGGCTGGACACCCATGGGTTTGTAGTGAACCCAGGCAGGTCACTTCTGCCTTGGGTCACAAGGACCCTCGTATAGCTATGGGCAGAGAAAGTTTGAGGATGATCTGTGTAAGTTGACTGTGTGTTGAGAAATTGGGCCAGATTTTATTGCTTGCCTGTGAGAGATCTGTGGTTTAGCACTGATGTTGGGTAGGTTTTTGCTGATGAAATTGCTTTACCTTGACCTTTTGACCCACGCATAGTTGAAGCAAATCCTAGGAAATTCAACCTCGATGCAACCGAATTGAGTATAAGAAAAGCCTTCATCACAAGTACTCGGCAGGTTGTCAGGGTAAGGAATGAAATCTTATTATGTTACTTGTGCAAGAAAAAGCCAGACTGCTTCAAACTCTTTCCCTTATTGTAAACTACTAGGTCAACTCTGAAACTCCTTTTTAAATGAGTTAAATGACAGTTTCCACATATAATTTCTCTGATGGAAAAGAAATCTGTTGTTAATATCATCAGGCTTATTTCTCAGAGCAAAAATGAGCGAGGAGACTGCTGGCTTTGGGAAGGTTATTGTGTCCTTATGCATCCATCTCACTCCTCCAGACCAGTTGTCTTTTTTCCCTCTTTATTTCTTAGTATACTGTGTTCCTAGACAAAAAGAATAACTGCTATGGTAGAAACCATTTGGTTTCCTGATTGATTGATAATCACTTTGCATTGTGACGAGTGCTCTTACTGGGTTTGGATGGCGGCCTCTTCTACCATCTGAATTGCTTCTGGAACTCTTGCAACCCAGTTACTGACATTTCCATATACAACTGCTTGACAGCCTTTCGGGAGTTATCCAGAGCAAGCAAGCAATCATCAGCCTATAAGAAATCAATCCAAGGGAAAAAATCTTTAGTCTCAGATTATTTAGATATTGACCTATTGTTAAAAAGACCTGAGAGAAAGTAGCATGTAAGTGAAATATCATTAAGATATCTTTGTATTTTGAAACTATATGGCTAAGCCAGTTGATTAGCATAACTAGATGTAAGAGAACCAGCTGTCTTTAACATATGTACTAGAAAGCAGCTTCCTTGAATAAAAAGACTTGGGATCATACCAGTGCTAACATATGGCTTTTTAAGAGTCATCTTAGGCAGGAACCTTGCTATGTGTTTGCCAAAGACTCCGTGTCATGTGATTTCCTTTTGAAATTATTTCAAATGGTAGGTTATCACTGAGCTTTAAAAGATTCTTATTCCTTGCTTTACTCATTAGTTGCCTTTCTGTATCCATCTACCTAAAAATTGTTTAGAAATAAACCCATGTTTTAATGAAACAGTAACCTTTTTAGATCTAGGAGCCCCATCTATTGGTTTCCCTGGTAGCTCAGTTATAAAGACTGCCTACCAATGCAGGAGACTCAGGAAATGTGGGTTTGATCCCTGGGTGGGAAGAGCCTCTGGAGGAGGAAATGGCAACCCACTCAGGTATTCTTGCCTAGAAAATCCCATGGACAGAGCAACCTGGGGGCTACAGTCCTTGTGGGGTGGCAGAGATACTTCTGAGCGACTGAGCTTGGTTTAGACATTCCTAGTCTCTAGCCAGTTCAGAGGATATTCTGATAAGGAAGCCCTGTTGTTAGGTGGTATATTTTTGTTAAGGTAAACAATTTCCCAGTTACTTACTTTATAAATATAGTGTGTGCTTTTTAAATTTTTTGTGATAGGTTTTTCTGAAGATGACCTCTGTAGATGTTGATATTTAAATGATGCCTTGCAGTGATGCATATATTCTTGACTTTAATCATTATATTTATTCTTTCTGCACGGTAGTACTTATAAATTCTGCACATTGAAATTCAGAGGTCAATACAGTAAAAGTTAAGTGAGTTGGTATAATTGAAAGTGTAATCCAAAGTTCATTTTCTAGTATTTGAAAAGCTTTTTAAAGTATGTTCTTTGAAATAAGTATTCTAAATCATCTATACTTCACAATGTTGCAGAATCCTTTTAGAGTTGAGAGCTAAACTAGACTCAACGGTGTGATCCAACTGAATGTTTTAGAGTTTTTGATCCTTCTTCTAAGTTGGAAGCTGTTACTATTTGCCAGTTGTGGGTTAATAATACCTAACTGATCTTTTGCTTCTCTGATTTTAATAAATTCTAGTTGAGGTTTTGTGGAAGAAAAGGAAGTGGTAATTGACACTAACTTGACTTTTTTTTTAAAGCATTGTGTTGATTCAGTATTACTACATTCAACTAGACAATATTTGTTTCCAGAGCTTTCTGAGTTCCACTTCAAGGACACTGATAGCATGGGTTCAGAGACTTAGCATTTTGGGAAAATGAAGCACAAGACCAGACTCAGATTAGGACTTGGTACAGCACAGCTTATGGAGCTCCTTTGTTACCGTTATCAGTTAGATTCCATTCAGTTGCTTAAAGGACTGCATTTTGATGCATTTGTGCCAACCTGTGCTTTCTCCTTCAGGCAGGCAGTGATATGCTACACATTTTTTGTAGCTGTTCTGTCTGAAGAACTAAACCTTTCTCTGGGTTTCTTCTCAATTAATGTCCACTATTTTTGCTTTTTAATAAGTCTTTTTTATTTAAAGAGTCTTCTGTATGTTTTTCCAAGTGTCTTTTTAGTTTGTGCAGTTTTTATTAAGTCTTAGCAGCTTTCACTTAGAAAGCAAAGTGAAGTGAATTCGCTCAGTCGTGTCCAACTCTTTGCGACCCTATGGACTGTTGCTCCTCATGCTCCTCTGTCCATGGGGATTCTCCAGGCGAGAATACTGGAGTGGGTTGCCATTTCCTTCTCTAAGGGATCTTCCCGACCCAGGGATCAAACCCGGGTCTCCCACATTGCAGGCAGACTCTTTACCCTCTGAGCCACCAGGGAAGCCCAAAGAAAGCATTCATTCATGTTTTTGTGTATATAGCCTTGGTATTTTTGAGGTAATCATTTTTACATTTGTGGAGTTGCCTATAATCAGAGATTTCACATGTGATATATTTGTGTTATGGAGCTCTATTGCAGAAGTGATCTTGGGTTAATTTAATAGTGAAAGGTTTTTGCAGTCAGTGGCAAAATAGTGAGTAAGAAGTGAGAAGACGTGAGTTCTAGGCTCCCCTGAGACCTCAGTAAATTTTCAGCATGGCAAGTCATTTAACCTCTCTAGATCTCAGTTTTCTTTAACAAGTAAACGATCCTCACTAACAGTCTGCAACTTTTTGAACTTTCAAAGGCAATCAAAACTATAGCACCCTCTCCCAAAAATCCAATCTCTTCAAATCTAAGAATTGTTTATAGTCAGTTGTAAGTCATGATAGAAATGGCTTTGGTTAATCAAAAAGGGTGAGGCATACTGTGTCCCTACAAATGACGCTGGGATGTGAGTCCTCTGAGCGGGAAGCGCTGGGATTTACAGTGTGTTATTCACTCAGCTTGGAAGATGACGCAAAATGGAAACAGCATAAACAGGAAGTTGTTTCATTTATTTGTTGTTTTTTTGACAAGTGACCCACATTTTATCAGTACTAATTGCTTCTTGACTTCTTATTCTAAACTTCTTATATTAGAAAGAAGATGAGTTTTAATTATGTTTTTGCCATGACAGGTATTACAAAATACTCAAAACTGTTCAGTGATGTAACTTAAAATCCCAAATCCTAATAAGAAGGTGATCTGTGGCCTGGTATCTGGCAGTTTTTACCTTGCATAAAGAAAGGACCATCCTGAAACTGAAAGCCACAGCTCTTTGCCTTCTGACATGTCACACACAGGATGTGTACCACACAGCTATTGAGGTCACTGACTATTGGAGCTAACATACACCCACACATACACACATATTTTATTAAACGGAAAACTTAAAAATGGAAACTTTTAAATGTGTATTTCATTAAAGTAATGCATGCCCATTTTAAGGGCTTCCCAGGTTTGCTAGTGGTAAAGAACCTGGCTGCTAATGCAGGAGACATGGGTTTGATCCGTGAATTGGGAAGATTCCCCTGGAGGAGGGCATGGCAACCCACTCCAGTATTCCTGCCTGGAGAATCCCCAAGGACAGAGGAGCATGCGGACTACAGTCCATGGGATCGCCAAGAGTCAGACCCAGCTGAAGCGACTGAGCACACACACACATATGCTTTTAAAGAGAATTAGAAAAATTTTGCAAAAACAAAAAATAGAAAAAGAAACCTAAACTCAAAATACAACACAAAAACAGAACTTTATTTGTACATAGTTGTGAATTTATACTATTATGTAATCATAAGTGTTTTTAAGTTTTAAAATTAAAAATCTGTACTTTTTAAAAAATGCAAATAATTTTGGTGAATAAGAAAGGTGAACATGTGCCTCCATTCTATAATTCCACTCTATAAAAATAGTCAGTTTTATATATTTTTTCTAGCCATTTCTATAAAATGAAATTGAAATATATTTTTAAAAGAAATGACATATTAGTCTGTAATTTTTTATATGAAAAAACATTGTGGACATAGTTTTATATCAATACATGCTGTCTGATAGAAATACTAAAGTACAAGCTATCTTTAATTTTCTAGTAGTCATATTTAAAAAATAGAAACAGGTAAGGAGAAGGGGGCAACAGAGGATGAGATGGTTGGATAGCATCACCAGGTCAGTGGACATAAGCTTGAGCAACTCGAGGAGATAGTGAAGGACAGGGAAGCTTGGTGTGCTGCAGTCCATGGGATCTCGAAGAATCAGACACAACTTATCGAATGAACAGCAACAAACAATGTATTTTATTTAACTTAGTATACCCAGAAGACTGTTACTTAAACATGTAATCAATATAAAAATAATTGAGATTTCTATAAAGTTCTTAAAAATTTTTTCTAAAACTTACAAATTTGGCATATATTTTATATTTAAGCATATCTCAATTCAGAAATGAACTTTTCATTGGAGATACTTCATCTGTATTTAGAGTTTATAAAACTTACAGTTGAAAAGGTTGATTTACTGGAAAATACCCAGATTTTCCAGACATATGTGAAAGTTTTCCAGTAACTAAATTTAAATCTAAATTAATTAAAATTAAGCAAAGTCAAAAAGTTTAATTCCTCCATTACACTAACTCCATTTGACGTGCTCAGTACATAACCGTAATTGGCTGACCGCTATTGGACAGAGTAGATTTAGAGTATTCTTTGTCATAGTTGCGTTCTTTATTAATCCCCCACAATGACCCTATAAAATACTATCTTATATAGAAGAAATAAACACTTGGAAAAATTGAACCTTGTATAATTTTTAAAAATTATAACTAAGCTTGAACCCAGGTCTTTGACATGAGAGCCTGTGCTCTCTTCTCTAACCTGCTTCTATTATGATTTGTTTGATCATTGACCCTGTTGGTACGTATTTATGTGGTTAATTTTTGGCAATTACAAACCACACTTCAGGAACTATCTTTGTGAGCATATCCTGGATATTTAAGTACTAAAAAGTTCAATGAAAATGCCCATTTTAAACACAGATAAATATTTTCAAAGTATCAAGACCTTATCAGTGATATTTCTTAGTAGCAGAGTGCATATTCTGTATTTCATAATACCTTAGACAACTCTAGGCTGTGTTCATCTTTTTCATCTTCCCCACTCTAACCAGGAAAAATATTTCTTAGCTTGTACTTCTTTGCTTACGAATGCATTAGTGCATCTTTTCATCTTTGATCATTTGTATTTTTCTGTGAATTGTTCACTGAACTCTCTTCCTAAGTGTAATATCTGATACAAGATATTACACTGTATGGATTTACTATCAGTTACTGTTCTCTTGCTTGGATATGGTGCTTATTTATTCTTTCATATTATAAATAAAACTGCAGTATACATCTTTGTATATCTGTTTTGGTAGATATTTTATATTATTTCCTTTAAGTAAATCCTATTAGAATTATTATGTCAAGACAGTGGATATTTGTTACAAATATCAAAACTGTTAATACAAAATGCCAAATATATTTTCAGAGGGTTGGTTTACCTTCCAGCCATTGTTCAGGAGCAGCAGTTTTTTTTGTTGTTGTTGTTTTTAACATTTTTATTAAATTATATAACAGTATAGAAAAGCATATACACCTGTATAGAAAAGCATATACACCCCAAGTATACAGCTTGAAGAATTTATAAACTGATCACCACCATGGAAGCAACACCTGGAAGCATTCCAGAACATTCCCAGCAACCCCCAGAAACCCTCTTATGTACCTTTACAGTCATTGCTCCCCCCTCATTGTCTTACCTTCTAACAGCAAAAATACATTCTACAGATAATGTTCAGAGTTCAACTAGAACTTCAAAGTCACTTTTCCCATACAGGTGTGCTGCTATTTTTATTATGCAAATAGTATTCAATAAGTGGAGAAGGAAATGGCAACCCACTGCAGTACTTTTGCCTGGAAACTCCCATGGACGGAGTAGCCTGGTGGGCTACAGTCCATGGGGTCTTAAAGAGTTGGACTTGACTGAGCGACTTCACTTTCACTTTCATGCATTGGAGAAGGAAATGGCAACCCACTCCAGTGTTCTTGCCTGGAGAATCCCAGGGACGGGGGAGCCTGGTGGGCTGCCGTCCATGGGGCCGAGCAGAGTTGGACACGACTGAAGCGACTTAGCAGCAGCAGCAGTATTCAATAGGGGGCTTCCCTGGTGGCTCAGATGGGGAAGAATCTGCCTGCAGTGCATCCCCTGGAGGAGGGCATGGCAACCCACAGTATCCTTACCTAGACAGAGGAGCCTGGCAGGTTACAGTCCATCGGGTCACAAAGAGTCGGACATGACTGAGTGACTAACACACACACAGTGCTCAGTGTTTTTAAAAGGTTATTATAAAGTATATTGAATGTGTTTTTTAAAATTATTTTTATTTATATATTGTGCTGGGTTTGAGTTTTATCATGCAGGATCTTTCGTTGGGGCACATGGACACTAGTTGCACTGTGCAGGCTCAGTAGCTCCAGGGTTTATGGGATCCCAGTTCCCGGTCCAGAGATTGAACCCACATCCCCAGCATTGCAGGATGGATTCTTAACCACTGGACCACCATGGAGGTCCCCGTAAATGCATTTTTCAAAAGCATATATCATCCCAGCCAGTGAACAATTCAGATATTTGCTTTGTGTCACTATTGACATATACTAAATAAGTTAGATTATTATACTATTCATACTGTTTGATCGAAAATCAGTCATCTTAAACTCTTAATTGATAATTAGAAAAGGAATCCTGCAGTCCAGGAGGTAATAGCATAGCAGTCTCCTTTGAAGGCTTCTAGAATTTGTGTGGATCAGAGTTTGTCAAACAGCTTCTCATCTGGGAGACTTGCTAAATTGTTCCTTAAAGTCTCATTTAGTAAGTCGGTCTGAGTGGGAGCCAGGGACCTGCATTTTTAACAATACCTCAGATGACTGACTCAGGTAGATCTCAAATATTCAAAAAATATGGCTTATCTCCCTGTTTCCCTTGTTTTAAGTATACCAGTATCTGGATCTTTATGGAGAATACTTTTTTTACTAAGTAAATTTTTCTCAGTTTCTATGGGTGGCATTCTTTTTTTTTTCTTTTGAGGTTTGTGAACAGATGAACTAGGTAAAGAATCCTAGAATTTATGGGTTAACTGGACTCCAGGTGGAGCACCCTCAGATGCCCTACCTACTTGCCCAGTATCACATCCAAGAGTTCCCATGCCCTCTTGTTGAGGCTTCCACCGTAAGGGCACTTCTTTCCCATCCTGGACAGCACTTTAATGTGTGAGAACAAGATGAACTCTTTACTTCTGCTCTGCTTAATTACCAACATTTTTCCCACTGAATAACCAGAGTGATCTTTTAAAACATGACCCAGAATACTCCACAGCCTTTCTCAAAATCCTTTAAGGCTTCCCGTTGCCTTAGAACAGGGGCCTGCACTCTGTGGCCCATGAGATCTAAGAATGGTTTAACTTTTTTTTTTTTTTTAGAGGGTGGTTTAAAAAAAAGCAAAACATGACAAAGGCTGAATATTTAATATGTACTTCTTTACAGGGCTAGTGTGCCAGTCACTGCCTCTGTATAAATTCTAAGCAGCTTGATGGCCCTTGCCTGTTTTGGTCAGGGTTGTCTTACAACCTCCCTCCAACTCCCAGCACGCAGTGGCTCCTTCAGCAACGGGTCTTCCTTCTCAAAAGCTAAACCATTGAGCCTTTTTGCCTGCAGGCTTTTGAGCTTGCTGTTTCCTTTGCCTGGAATTCTCTGACCTTGGACTTGTTCCGTGGTGGTCTCGTTCTAGGCCCTCAGGTCTCTATCAGGTATCATCCCTGTCTTTCCAGAGTGGCTCTAACCCACTGGATTTCAGCCCCATTGACTCCCGTCCTTCCCAGAATGGTCGTCACCTTGTTGAAGTGTGTGTGTGATTGCTGTTTGCTTCTTCTTGTCCACTGTGATGTGAGCTCTGTCAGGCAGGGGCCCTGTCCATATCATCACTGCTGTGTGTGGGCACACATCAGTCAGTATCTGCTGAGGGAGGGACCAGGCAGACTGAAGGTTTCAGTGAGGTGGTTATCATTCAGACTTCCCATAGTAGAAATTAGGAAAGCTGTGGCACCCTCATCTACCATTCCCTTATCACGCATCCTGCAAGAAGTCTGTAAAAGCCTAATACGTCAACATTTGCACCTCTAAAGTAGCTTATGAGCCAACAGAAAAGAATATTTTGGCATCCTTTTTTTTTTTTTTTTAAAGAAAACTTATAGTAATCACGTACTTAGCTGAAATCATTTTAAGGTATATCGGGTTGTACTTAAATATGCAGCTAATGGCTCATATTTAATAAAGTGTTTTGCATTAGATTAAGTAATGGGTACATTCCTTTTTCCTTCCATACAAAATTTTTTTGATACCATTCTGGAAAATACTGGTGTTAGAAATAGTCTATATGTCCCATGAATCCAACTCAGAAATAAAGTGACCTGTTCATCACTATTTGAAAGTGTTCTCTGGTGTTTAATGGTAAGTATAAAGTATGTATTTTTTTTTTTTTTTACATGTAATATACTTGAAGATGGGCTTCCCGTGTAGCTCAGCTAGTAAAGAATCCGCCTGCTGTGCAGGAGACCCCAGTTCAATTCCTGGGTTGGGAAGTTCCTCTGGCGAGGGGCTAGGCTATCCACTCCAGTATTCTTGGGCTTCCCTGGTGGCTCAGATGGTAAAGATTCCGCCTGCAGTGCAGGAAACCTGGGTTCGATCCCTGGGTTGGGAAGATCCCCTCGTGGAGGGCATGGCAACCCGTGGACAGAGGAGCCTGGTGGGCTACAGTGCATGGGGTCGCAAAGAGCCTAACAGGACTGAGCAGCTAAGCACAGCACACACATACTTGAAGATACAGGCGTTGAGCACAAGCTTTTGTCTGTATGCCTAGGATTGCCACTTACTGACTGTGTGACCTTGAGGAAGTACCGTAATCTTTTTCGATCTTAGTTTTGTCAACTGTAAAACGAAGGTAATACCAGCTTCATAGGGTCATTGTGGACAGATTACATAGTGATCATATGTGTACATGTTTAACAGTGTTTTGGCTTATGGTAGGTACTCAGGGTATACTTTCTCTTTCCTCATATTTAAATTTAGTATCCTGGTTTCCTCTTTTTAAGGGGATATCCTTCTCTTTATTTCCTTTATTCTTGAGACTGAAAATAGAAGGCAAAAATTACTGCCTTTTTGTTTGAAAAGTTAATAATGAATTATGTATATTTTGCTAGTGTGCAGAATACTAACCACAATTTTGTTTAAGGATGTTCATTTGTTTTCTGGTCGTCTACTTATCTCATTAGGACATGAAGGATCAGATGTCAACTTCATCAGTGCAGGCATTAGCTGAAAGGAAAAATAGACAGGTGAGTAAACGTTGGAATATACAGTATCACAGAAAATACACAGATACTTGGACTTGAAAACTTCTGACATCTGTGTATCATGTATGCAAGCAGAAGACCTTGTGTGCTGAGCCCGCAGTGATGTTGACAGCAGCCTTCCCCCGTCCCCTGGCACACTCTCTAGTCCTCTCCTCTGGGCTCCCACTGCACCCTCTGTGTACCTCATAGCCCTTGCCACAAGCCATTTATTCTGCACCTGTTGAGCACATTCTGTGTGCCAGGCGTTCTGTTAAGAGCTGTAATTGCTTGCTTGTCATTTTCTCTGCTGGACCTCAAGCTTCTTTGTGAGTGGGGAGGGATTGTGTCATGGTTTTTCTCTTCTTTTTTTTAGATTTCTAGCTGCCCACACGTAGAACACTCAAGACATTTAATGATTGAAACTTTACATAAAGCGTTTGTGGAAACTTAAATATGTGTTAAATCTTTCACTGTTTTATGTATTTTTTTTTTGATGTGAGGTCCAGTTTTTTTAAGCTATAACAAATAAATTATGAAACCTAATAAATTTCAGAAACCAAAGCCCAGATACTGACGTATCAAAAATAAAAGTTACAAGAGACCCAGTCTTTGCATTTAGTAGACTGATAATTGTAAGAACAGTTCACCATTTTTAATTAACTAGGAATCAGTAGTTTATGATATACTCTTCACTTTACACCTGTAGGTGTTTCTTGACCCACTTAATTTTGAAAACAAGTATTCTGAAAGCTTGAAAAGGGAAAAGGACTCTCTAAATATCTCCTAACTTAGTTTTCCTTTTTTCTTTCTCCACATGCCATTTTCCAAGTCACTGTTGTTGTTTTTTCTCCCCCATCCACCCTCCTTGCTTGTAACAGTGCAGACAGGAAGAGACATTAGCTAGCCATCCCATCTGCCACTGACTCTTGGAAAAGCTAGTGAACTAACATAAATAAAATGTGCATTTATGCATAGCTTCTCTGACTGTGGCTGGGAATTTTGTTTTAGGCAATGAGTAAAATGTTTTTGGGCTTCCCAGGTGGCTCGGTGGTAAAGAATTCACCTGCCAATGCAGGAGACTCGGGTTCAATCCCTGGGACGGAAAGATCCCCTAGAATAGGAAATGGTAACCCACTCCAGGATTCTTGCCTGGGAAATTCCATGGACAGAGGAGCCTAGTGAGCTAGTTCATGGGGTCGCAAGAGTTGGACACAGCTTAGCGACTAAACTACAACAAAATGTCTTCGAGTCACAGGCATTCAAGGAATGGGAGGTGGGCAGAGTTCTGTAGACACCCATGTGGGCAGAGTCCACCTTACTGCTGCTTCCAGCACCAGGTACTGGGTTGATCCTCGCAAAGCCAGGGCCTCCTGCTTTGGCACCTGCACTCAGGCTGGTCCCCGGTGCTCTGGGCCCTCTCTCTGTCTTCTTTCTCACTAACCAACTTCTGGAGGTCAGACCAAGGGAATCTAAACAGCTTCACGGGTGACTCTTAACAGCATGACATATGTCTACCCAAGTGTAGACCATGGATAAGCTAGGAAAAAAATAGCTGTGACTGTGGCCCCAGGAACTCTAGTTCTCTATCCATAGCCTAATGATGCACTGTAGCCTTTTTCTGACTTTGAAAAAATTGTCACTAGGTCCCAGTATCCACCATAGAGTCATTAGAGTCTTTGCATCAAAACGAGCAGGATTGTTTCAATCTTAACAGCCCCACGACCAAATGGGGGCAGAAGCATCCCCCCAACACCTTTTGTCTGCTCTACACCGGAGACAGTCACCATCCAGACTCTTGACTAAGGCTCTGGGCTGTGGAAGTTCTCAGGTATCCTGGTCCTCTTCTCATATCTGCCTCAGAACTCAACATACATCCTGAACTTCCCTGAATGTAGCATCTGAAATGTGGCCATTTGCCTGAATTCATGTCTGAAAGTCAGGCAAGGCTAGTGTGGGTGTTGAGGGGCTTTGCAGACAGAGAACCAAGGAATCAGTTAGACTTTTAACAGTTCCAGAGCTAAAGAGTACCTGGTAAGAAGTTTTAGCAACTCTACAAGATAGAAGAATCCTAGTCACTAGCTTAGTCCAGTTCTTTGGTTAAAAGGGCTTGTGGGGATCCCAGGTAGGGTCAGCTCACATTCCTGGTTGGCCTCTTCAGTGAAGGAAGACATTCCCAAACTTATCCTTTTCTGACTACAAAATTCCTCAAATTCATACTAGGAAACCCGACCCTGGCATCTGGGGGCCCAGGTGGAGAACTGACATCAGGGCCAACCCTTGCTTGGGTTATCAGGGTCAGGCCCCCACTGTGGCCATGCTGCCTGCTGAAGCAACCCCTATTCCATCTGGGAAACCTCTAGCCTTTTAGTTCTGCTGAAGGGCATTGGGATTTATCTGTGGGTCGCAGTGAGCAGACGCTGGTGGTTCTTGTGCCTGCAGTGTATGAGGGACTGTGGCTTAGTTTTTTTTGTCACTTTAGGGAACTATCTCCTCCCTCCTCCGAATACCAAAAATTTCCTTGGTCATACTTAAATAGAAAGGACTCTAGATGTGTGGAGGCTGCCTCTTCCCCAGCCTCCACTTCTGTGCTCAGCTTTTTGTTCATTTCAACAAAGGCACTTGGAGAAAAATTGAGTCCTTGTTTTTTCATTGCAGAGTTAGATTTACCTTCAACAGGTCTCCAATAAAATTCCAAGGGTGCTAAGAAGAGCTGGTCCTATGAGAACAAGTGCTTTACGATCCACAAAGCAGTACACAGAGGGGCTTTAAGATTGCTTTAAAGTTGACTCTCACTTGCATTTTTAATGGGACAGAGCTCATTTGTGAGTCCATAGAAAGTGCCCTTCATGGCATTCTTTCATTTGTACTCCGCAGGCACCAACCTGCCCCAATCCATAAAAAGCTGACCCCTGGAAGGACAGCTTATGAGCAGTGGGAGAACTCTTCATATCATGGTGATGGGGCCCTTGTTTAGTGAGAGTAACGGTTTGTTCCTCCTGCCTTGCTGCCCCCGGCCCCACTCTCGCAGGCCCTGCTAGGAGACAGTGGCGGACAGAACTGGGGCACTGGAACGACGGATAAATACGGGCGCCTCGACCGGGAGCTTCAGTTGGCCAACTCCCATTTCATCGAGGAGCAGCAAGCACAGCAGCAGGTACCTAAGTGGAGGACAGGGAGATGGGAGGCCAAGCACCACCCCCCCCTCCTCTGCCAGCCGGGGCTCTGTTGCTAATGACAGGCAGGATGGACCAGAGCTAGCCCCACAGCTGCCGGAGTCTACCTGTGTGATGGTTGCATACATAAAGGGTTTTTAAGACGTCCTTCAGAGCATGACAGTTTTAGAACCAAGCTTGATTAGACTCTTAGGACAAGCAGACCAGACACCCGCAACTGACAGAGGAGGCCATTGATTTAAAAACACAGCAGCCTCTTCCCCAGCCTCCACTTCTGTGCTCAGCTTTTTGTTCATTTCAACAAAGGCACTTGGAGAAAAATTGAGTCCTTGTTTTTTATTGCAAATTATTGTTGGTTCCATTAGATGTAAAAATCATTGCTTTGGTGGAGGTTAAGGGGTAGAAGGAAAGTGAGGTCGACTACATTTGTGTGGTTGCTTTTGATTTGTATTAATTAAAGGAAGCTAATAGTAAAGTGTCTGGGCATTTGAGCGTTATCACCCCATCAGAACTATTGGTTCTTAAATACTGTGTTTTATATATACATATTGGTCTTTTTCCATTAACATGTCAGCTTAACCATTTGTCTACTTAATTGCTATTAATACAAGCAAACCTTTTTTTTTTCCCCAATAAAAAGTGAGGCTACTACAGCACAATTAAAAGTAACTTGTGCTCAGAAGTTGCCTGCAAGGTAGCTTACTGCCACAGGGCCTCCTCGCATGTGTCCTTGAGGAGGGAGCAAAGGACTCCGTGTGCGTCGTTTTCCCATGTCCAGAGACCTGCCAGACTTTCTCTTACAGTTAAGTTGTGGTCGGCTGTTGCCAATTGAGACCCTGACCCTGGCAGCAGGCTTCCTCTTCCCAAGCATCCCGACGTGTCCGTGGTCACCGCACAGGTGCTTTTGGCCATTGTTTGTCCCTTGCTGGACTTCAGCCAACCAGGGTAAATCTCTCTGGGTGGTTTCAAGCCCCGCTGACTGTTTCACAAGTTGGATCAGCAGGGGATATCAGTAGCTTGACAGCCCAGCCTTTTGAGCAGCGTGTTCTCTGAGGCGGACGGTCTGGTCCTTTGATTTCTGGGCTTTGCTTCTGAATGTGAATTGTCCCGAGTTGGCAAAGAAGCTAGCAGCTGCTCGAGTGCTGGGCTTGGAACCAGGTAAGATGGATTTTAATTGCTTATTTCCCATTTCTCTGGCACCAGCTGATCGTGGAACAGCAGGATGAGCAGTTGGAGCTGGTCTCTGGCAGCATCGGAGTGCTGAAGAACATGTCCCAGCGCATCGGAGGGGAGCTGGAGGAGCAGGCCGTGTGAGTACTGGGATGCCCCTCTCGCCGCAGAAAGGTGAAGGGAAGAGCTGTCTCAGAAGACCCCTAAACAGCCTGCCGGTTACATGGCTATTACACTCAAAAGCTGTTTTGTTTCTAACTGCATCTTTACTCTGTTTACCGACTAGCCTCTCCAAAAAAAGGCAAATCTGTCAGATACAATTTTCAAAAAGGTTTAGGCAAAGTTATTAATATTTTTAAACATCTGCAAAAGAGGTGCAGATTCCTCTAAACAGCTGACTTCAAGTGTTGTTATGAATAGGAATGTGAAACTGTTAGGGCTGTGTAAGCTCCATGGAGATTTTTGCCCCAAAGAGGATAGGACATGGGCTAACTTAACTTCATCATTGCATGCTTTCCTGCTGTATTTCCTGTCTTAAATTTTGATTTTATGGGGGGAAAAGTGCAAGTTTAATTCCAACTAGTAAAAAAATCTTCTCTACAATGAAAAAGTCTTCTCCTAGAAAAAAGCACAAGAAAACATATCTGGATTTGTTTTTCCTTAAGAATAGTCTCCGTTTGCACTCATGAAGTATGACACCAAAAACAGAATTCTTAAAATGCTACCTTTACCATTTCACAAAATATTTTTTCTGGGGGAAAAAAAATCTAGTAGGATATTTCAGAAACTCTGCTACCTTGATTTTGTGTTCAGCCTTATGGATTCATTTATTATAAATTTAAAATGGGCATCTTGTTCTCCTGGGAGACCCCAGGGTATCCACAGAGCAGCCAGGAGAATAGACAGGGTCTCTGCCATCAAGAGTTTACTGTTCATTGGGTGAAACAGATATTATAGAAATGATGCAAGTTGTGAAGTGGTAACAGAAGTGGAGGGCTGCTGGTGGGGGGAGTGCGTGGTGCCTTGAGGGCCCTAACAGCCTGAACTGGAGACCTGACTCAGTCTAAAATCCCTGAGAAGAGAAGAGAAGTTTAACTGGGACTGAAGAACCAGTAGAAAGTTCTAGGTGGGATGGGAGGAAGGGGTGAGGGGAGGATCTACTGGAAGGAAGAGTCCTTGTAACAATTTAGAGGTGATTTGTGCACACAACAGAGAGGTTTAGTGTGTCTAGAGCAATGGGGGTTGAGAGGGAGGTTACAGAAGTCAAGTCAGGGAGGCAGAGCACAGATCAGGGAAAGACCCCGGAAGCCACAGTAAGGAGTTAGGGCCAGTCATTCAAAGGGCAGTGGGAAACACAGCCCCAGGGAGGGTTGTGTTAGTAATGCTATGATCAGGTTTATGTTTGGGGAGGCCTGTCTGTCTGTGGTTTCGATGGTGAACCACAGTGGAAAAGACTGGAAGCAGGGAGACCACGTAGGAAGGTGGCAGAACAGAAACCTAGGCATGCAGTTTAATTTGTCTAAAATGCATTCTTACCCTAAAATTCACTATGCGGATGGGAAAGAACTAATTATTTGAGCAGTTACATTGGTTGGGTAGATGATAGAGCCTGGCAGACTTACAGATAAAGACGGTGAACTGAGCACAACCTCTTTATCTCCGTTACTACTCTGAAGTCCACCAGAACAGTAATAGAGGGTTTTGGTTTTGGTTGTTTTTTTTTTTTAATGGCATAAAATCTATGGGGACAGAGAGCTTGGAATAAGAAACAGTGACCTTAACATTTTAGCTCTTGGAAAGCAGAAAGATGAATGGTGCCTGACTTAACAGATCTGAGAAAACGGGGTTCTCAGTGAGCAGAGGGGAGAGCCCAGAGCGGTGTGATGCAGGCCCCGGACCCCCAGCTGGGAAGAGCTGTCACTCGTGACAGTGGGAACCCTGGATGTCGACCTTATCCAACCAGGACACAGTTCTGTTGGAAGGAAAGAAGGGGAAGAGAAATGGAAAGGATGCAGAGGTGGGGAATGGAGTGGGAGGGGGCTAAGCCCTAGGCTTTCACTGTGCAGAGTCAGTGGGATCTGGACACTGAGCTGCCAGTGTGTAGCTTAGAAAACTGGAGAATGCACCCAGAGAATAGTGGAGGGGCTGAAAGCTGTGGCCCTCAGGAATGGGGGACAACTGTGGTTTTTTATACAAGGGCTATTTAGCTCTACAAACTATGTATGTGTATAACTAATAAAAATAGGTAAATGAAAAGGAAAAAGTAGGTCTTGCACTTAGACTCGTGCTGTTCAATACAATAGCCACCAGGCCCCACACGGCCATTGAGTACATGAAATGTGGCCAGTCTAAACTAAGAAATGCACACCAAGTTCTGAAGGCCTTAGTGTGAAAAAAATGCAAAATTGCATGTTTAAATGATCATTTTTTTTTAGGTATATTGGGCTAAATAAAACAGGTTATTAAAATTAATTTCCACTCCCTTTTTTTAAATGCGGCTACTGAAAAATATTAAGTGGCACATGTGACACACACTGTATTTCTCTTGGACAGCACAGAGGTAGGCTCGAAACCTGGGTTTTTAATTTTGTTGTCCTTTAGTCACTAAGTCATCTCTAACTCTCTTTTGACCCCAAGAGCTGTAGCCCACCAGACTCCTCTGTCCATGGCATTTCCCAGGCAAGAATCCTGGAGGGGAGTGCCATTCCTTCTCCAGGGGGATCTTCCTGGATCAGGGATCGAACCTGCGTCTCCTACATTGGTAGGCAGGTTCTTTACCACTGAGCCACCTAAGAAACTTGGTTAGTGAGTGGTTAATGAGTGTCCTTGGACTGGAGGTTGGCTGACTTACCAGTTTTTGTCTTGAGTAAGAAAGGTCTTACACAGCACACAGAGGTAGCTCTTGTTTATCAGCATTTGCCCTGTGTGGATAGGTCTGCCAGCTGCAGTGCCAAGATGCTACCAGAATCTAAAATGAGCTAAAAAATGTTTTGAAAATTCAGGTAAGGGAAAAAGGCTTGTTTGTTTAGTTGCCAGCATGGAGGTTATTTAATGATTGACTTAATGAGGAGTTGGTTGCCTGAATCCTGCAGGGCTCTCAGGTGCCTTGTGGGCCCAGACCAAAACCAGAAGTGCTCGCTGCCCTTGGTGCTGCCAGAGGAATGAATAAAGCCTTGTTAATAAGCCCTCTGGTTACTGATTAGTATGTCATATTCTAGCCTCAGGATAATCATATATTAATCCAAAGTTGAATAGTCTGGAATGCTTAGTAATTTATGAAATAAACACTGTTGGTGTGAGTATTGTGGTGTTTTCTTTCCTAGCCACACCTTGGGCAGCAAGCACTGTGAGCCTCAGGAAGCTGGTTCTCTGTGTGTAGACGAGGCGCGCGGAACTCAGTCCTGAGGCTGCCCAACTTTATGGTAAAGCACAGGATGACTTAAAGCAGATGATTTGATCAAAATGCATTTCTTAACTCACACAAAGTAAAGTGCTTTGTGTGGGGTTTCCCTGGTGGCTCAGGCAGTAAAGAGTCTGCCTGCAGTGCAGGAGACCAGGGTTTGATACCTGAGGTGGGAAGATCCCCTGGAGAAGGGAATGGCAACCCACTCCAGTATTCTTGCCTGGAGAACTCCATGGACAGAGGAGCGTGGGGAGCTACAGTCCATGGGGTCCCAAATAGTCAGACCTGCCTGAGCAACAAACACTTTCACTTTTATGGGAACCCTGTTGATAGGATCGCCTCCTTTTACAGGTAAGGAGACAGGGTCCCTTGTCCAAAGTAGCAAGTGGCAAAGCCTGATTGTCTGATTCACACAGCCTTCTTTCTGCTACACTGCACTGCAGCTGAGTTTGTATTATTGTGTTGTGTTCAGGTCCCCATTGACCTTGGCTGCAGTTCTGCAATCTAGAAAGCTCTAAAAAATTTCACAGCAAGCTCATGTTACAGAGGAACCTGACCTGAACTGACTGCAGCCATGACTCCTCATAGTTTTCTTTGCAAAAATATTAAATTGGGTGTTTGATGACAGTCCCAGACTCTGCTGGGGATGTTGGCTAATACACAGTGTATGTAACTTAACTACTTTTTCAGATTTCCAAAATTCCGAAATCAAAAACAGATCTTGTCCCAAGAATTAAAGATTGGGGGGTTTGAATCCCAGTGTTGTCTGTTTGGTATTGCTAAGACTGAGGCCGGGATCCCGGTAACTTAACTCCATGGCCACTGGATCTGGAGCTGTGCCGAGCAACCTCCTCCTGTGTGCTTGTCTTCTAGTATGTTGGATGATTTCTCTCACGAGTTGGAGAGCACTCAGTCTCGACTGGACAATGTGATGAAGAAACTTGCAAAAGTATCGCATATGACCAGTGGTATGTATGTGCTTTTAAGCTCCAGAATTCTTATTTAATTCTACAGACACAGTCTAGGGGGTGTCTCACGGGTACGCTTGTTCATATCCCTTTCCTCTGGCACATTTTTGTCAGACTTCGGGGTCAGGAGATGGAAGGCTAGCACACGCAGGCCTGGTCTCTGGCTTGCGGCCTTCGCCTGGGAAGAGACTTCGTGGTCCCCGCCATGCGAGGCTGGCGCTGACATTTCTTCTGGTGGAGTAACTTTCTTTGCACTTAACAAAATCTTTCATTTCCCTTTTTTCCTATTTCCTTGCCAAAAGAGGGAATTGATTTTAATTAAGTTACTAATTGTTTCTCCTGAATTGACTTTTCATTGAAAGAAAAACCTCTACATTTCAGAAGATGGCTTTGCAGATCTCATTTAAACTGTTTTTATTTGAATCTGTAGTAAACTATTCGGCAAATTTGTACCAGGCAGGGGATGAAGAAGTTAACTTTTTTCAAATTAGTTACTGGGTAGGAAGATGTGTTCCAGTGACTATTTTTTGTTACTACAACCTATCTTCTCTAAGATAAATAACATTTTTTAGATCAGAGAAAGTAGAATATCTTTTTTTTCTCTATTTGGTGGGAGTCTGTGGGTGAAGGGAGGAACTGAGACATCCTTTAAGGTCACCTAAGTGTTCTTGAACCAGAGCACCTCCTCCCCCATCAGAGCATCCCCTGTGTCTTGACACCTTTCTTCAGTTGATTTCCTCTTATTACATCTATATGACAGAGTCTTAACAGTCCACTCTTGCCTTTTGAGGCAAAATTTAAATACAAGTGTATATTTGCTTTTCAGCTGTTTAACTCATAGTCAAGTTACATAAGACTTCTCTTGGGCTCTATTTCTTTTATATATTAAAAAAATAGGATGATGCCTACCTCTCAAGGTCATTGTGAGAATGAAATGAAATAATAATTGGTATACAAATGTTTAACAGTGTCATGTATCAGTACATAGTAAGTGTTTGAAAAAAAAGAAAGAGTAAGACAGGCAGAAGATGGCCCTGGGGGACCAAGGACCTATTACATTTAAGACAAAGGGAAGCTCCTAGCCCAGCTGGTTTCCTTCTTCTCTCTAGGGGCAAATATCTTCATGCTTCTAGCAGGCTCTTCATTGCCTGCGGCAGGCCCCAGCTCACTTCCTCTTCCACACATCTAGGGGGAGTTTTGTGAAGTCCTCATCCCACTTCTGTTCTCTCTCCTTCCACTCGTCTCCTCCTCTTTTTTTCTCCTTAAAAAAAAAAACAAAACTTTTTACTGAAGTATTATATAACCAGTTTCAACCAGATCTTTCTCTAGTGTATATATATTAGTCTCAAAGTCAAGTAGCTACTTCAGCACCAGTTTTGTTTGGAGAAGAACAGTGTAACAAAGATGCACTGTGTCCTTGTCTCCAGCATTGTGGGAATGAATAATTTAGAAAAGTACTTGCATTGTGATAAGCCGCTTCGTGTGTATAAATAGCACTGAAGTCTACTCATGCAGTCTTCTACTTTTTTTCCCCCCCAAAAAGTTTGGGGAGCAAGTAAGAACTTGAGGTATGTCCTGTCATACCTCAAGAAAGAGAACCAAGAAACAGAGCGTTTACCCTGAAAGGCCCCTGGGTTTGGACAGCTTGCCTGTGGTGTTCATTGTCATCTCTGCTCCCCGAAGAGAGCCGCTGCTTGGGGCCTCCTACTTGGCTCTGCTGGCTTCAATTTGATGACGGGGCAGTTTGGTGTTTGTCTCTGTTCTTCGTAACTTTTGCGAAAGTTACGAAGGTGTCAATTAAAATTGGAACCATTGAAGAGATGCTCCCTGCTTGTGGTGACATGGGTACAACATGTGCTTGACAAGAAGTTGTTTGGCGGTGGCATAAATGTAGGAATGAAGGACAAGAGTTAAGTGTACAAGGCAGAATGGCAGGTGGGCAAAAGCTCAAAGACCCTTTTCTCCATTCTAACATGCTTTTGTTCTGCCCTGGGGAATTAAAGCAGTCACCCGGTCACCTTACAAAGAACCTCAATTTCAAAGAACACTTTCAAAAGTTGAAAATAGATTTAGAGTTCTTACTAAAGTTATACCGAGATGTCAGTGGGGAAAATAATTTACATTTTCAAAAACCAGGCTTCACACAACGGCAGGCACTAAACTGAGTTCCCTGTGCTCATGGTAGAAAAGCTGAGACTGATCTTAATAAAGGCTCGTCTTCTTCATGATGCGCAGGAACTCCTGCTCATTGACTTCTCCATCTCCATCTCGATCAGCTTAGTCAATCATTTCCTGCAACTCCTCATCAGAGAGGTTCTCACCCAACTCCTTGGCCACACGTTTGAGGTTTTTGAACGATATCTTCCCAGTCTCATCATCATCAAAGAGCTTGAAGGCTTTCAGGATTTCTTCTTTGGTATCCTTCTCAGACATTTTCTGAGTCATTGCTTTTCAATCAAGCCTACATATAAAGAAAGAGTAGCAGGACACACTGGAGTTTGATTAGGCAGTTAGTGAATGCCCACATTCACAGGCCTGCAGAGGCGAGACCCCTGCCCTCCCTGTGACTGGCTGCTTTCCTGGGCAGAAATCTGCCAGGGTGCCATACTTACTTTTTTGAATGACACGAGAGAGACACTGGTCTTGTCACTCTCCTACGCAAAAGAAGTATGTTCTTTCGAGTGGATACCCAGGTTTTCTCCCCCTCACTTTCCAAAATTCTGTTGTTCATCTTTTCTCTTTAGGGGAGGAGACTGTTGAGAGCAGGAAAATCCTGTAGAGTCCCCTCTGGGGTTCTGCACACCACCACCCCCCACCCCCCGCCTCCTGACTTTCTGAGACAGGTCTGAGCTTGCAAAAAGGCTGGTTAGGACCATTCACTTGGGGTCACAAAAACCCTTGTGGTTAGTACCCACTCCTTCTGGGGAGAAGTCCGCTAGGCTGACAGCTCCCTGGGGTCACCCAGTTCACGCTTCATAGAAGCAACTTACCACTTCAAAGGAAAGTGGATTTAAAAGCACATTCCTGGATTGTGCTGGCTTGTGTTCTTTTTGATGAAAACCCCTGTTCAGTGCAGTTGCAGAAGAGAAAGTGATTGGAGGTGGGAGGAGGGCTGGGTAGAGGCCGATGGGAAGGAAGCTGCTTCAGTGTTGGAAGTTCAGGTCTAAGATGGCAGGATGCCTTGGGCAAGGCAGCTAGGAGGTATTTACCTTGACTGTATCATCCTAGAAGAATATAGATTAATTATTTTAATGAGGATTTTTAAATTATTGTAAACATTTTTAAGGAGATGAAAGAAGGCTAGATATTTGAGTTTTCTGGACCGTTGAAGTGATAGTTAAACAGGTGAATGCTGTTATCTAGAAAAGGCAGGTTCTACCTCCCCACGCCCGTTGGACTAGCCCTATCTCAGAAAGGAGCAGGTGGACCTGAGGTCTTGACCCTGATCCCACTTGCTAAGTGAGCTTCTAGCATGTGTGGTGGAGAGCACAGTGAGCCACTGGAAAGGTTCTTGCTTTACTTGCTGTTGGTTGGTAGAGTTCTGTTGACTGGTTCTAAGACTGTGCTGTCTGCAACATTTATTTTACTTATGTGTTTTATGGACCTAGCATTGCTTTGTGCAAAGTTCCATGGTCTATTTTCCTAGATTCAGACCTTTTTACAATGTGATTCTCAATAGCAGTGTTGTGCTAAAATCTTTCAAATAAACTTTTGAATTGGTAGATGCACCTTTTTACTTAAACAGAACTCTCACTTGCAGCAGCTGAGCCCCATTGTCACAGGCTTTAATCTCAGCTTGACCTTTTGTGCAGAGTGGCAGGGGGGGTCCTCTGTGGGGAGCCGGCTCCCTCTTCCCACATCTGCCCAAGCAAAGGGCGCGTCCCGAGGACGACAGCATCCTGTGCCAAGTGTGGGCCCACAGAGTGTGCGTGGTCCTCACGGCAGCCCTGTGAGTTGGGGGCACTCAGCAAGGACTGTGGACCAGAGCCTGTGGGGGCCTTTCTCTAGTCCGTCCCTCGGGGCCTGCTTGCTCTAGGGTCATTTAGATGGGCTCTGACTACTTTGTTTCCCGAGACTGTTCTAAATTGTGAGTAGGGCAGAAAGTTTCAGAAAAGACATTCCACTTTGATTTACAAGATGTTCATGTCAGTTACTTTAATGTGGCTAAGTGATCTTTCTTGCCCAGGATGGTGTGAAGCCTGTCACACACGCATGATCACTACAGCTTGCTTTTTCAGCTTTTTGTTTCCTAAAGTGACCACCAGCAGCTTTCATCTCCTTTCTGTTCTCCCGTCATGCTCCTTGAGAAAAGACCATGATTATTTAGTTAAATGATGTGACTTTGGTGGGAGATTAAAGCAGATGAGCTTTGACCCGTAACACCAATGCCAACACCTTTTCCAGGGATGTGATAACCACCAGCAGAAAGCTGCAGCCTGTTGATCTTAAGAGACTGAGACACAAAGCCAGTACTTCTTTGAGGCTGGCTTTTGGGGTACGGGCAGGCCAGGAACAGCAGCAGCTGAGTGCCAGGCCCGGGCAGATTGGGGTGTCTCTTTGCCACCATTTGCCCATTCTGTACGCAGGTGTTGCCTTACCTGTCCTGTAACTGTGTCCTGGGGAGTGTAGGGCCTTGGGAGAGCTGACCCCCGTGTCCTGCCTTCCAGATCGGCGCCAGTGGTGTGCCATCGCGGTCCTCTTCGTGGTCCTGCTCGTGGTGCTCATCCTCTTCTTAGTGCTGTGACGGCAGGGCCCCGGCTCGCTTCCTGCTGCACACATACCCCGGGGCAGAGGGGGAAGCAGCGCGCAGCGGGCTCCTCGCGGCCCTCTCCTGGAAGCACAGCCTGAGCTGACTTTTCTCTCTGTGACCCCACTGCGGAGACAGCGCCTCCAGCCCAGCGTGGGGAGGGCCGGTGGGCAGAGGAAGTCGACGACTATGCGCTCCTGGCTCCCCGGCTCCCATTCCGAGGACAGCTGGCCCTGCTTTGCTCCCGCCCTGGACCTCGCTTCCCCCGGAGGGCCTTCGAGGAATCCAGGAAGCTTCGCGGACTCGGCTCCCGTTGGCTGATGCTCATTCCATCCGTCTTTGGCAGCTCTTTTCTCCCATTCAGACCCTTCGCCCATCAGACGGCTTGCGCTGGCCACTGCAGAAACACCCGCAGCAGGTGTGGGTGCCTGGATAGGTCTCGCATCCTGTCGAGGCAGCGCTGTCGCACTCCTGAGAGCTGGTGGTTAGTGGGACAGAGAGCTCCGAAGTGCTTTGTGATAGAAGATGCAGTGACTGGTTTTTCAGGGGTAAGTGCTAGGGTGAAAATGCTTCTCTAGGCGCTGTTTTTTGTGGTAGGAATAACCAGTGGAAAAGAATGAAAAGCACTGGGCTTTGGGGCTGCTGGCAACTTGTGGCTTGAATCAAAGGGAGCATGAGGCAGCAGCGTGGAGGGCGGGTGAGGTCGCCGGGGTCAGGCCCTTGCTGGATTCATTCCACTGTCCTACAGCCACCTCCCCAGAGGGGCAACTTGCATTCCCAGGGGGACCCTGAAATGAGCGGCTCAGCGGCTCACGTGAGTGGCCTGAGGTCCCAGGGTGGCATCCCCAGCAGTTATTTTATTCCGGCAGCACTCCGCCTTGAGGGCTGGCAGTGGTCAGTACGTTAATGACATTTATCAGAAACCATGTCAAAAAAGGCTAGTTCTGGACCATATTTTTCTTACCCTATAATTGTAAGGATGGGTAGGTAAACGTGGTTCCTTTTTCTGTAAGACGATGTGGTTTATCATCCATTCAAATAACTGAGCTCTTCCGGATGCTTTCATTGGGTTTTAGTTGCTGACCCTGCTGAGACACTGTACACTCCAAGCTTCTGGTGACTTTTAAAATGCCTCCAGTGTACATGTGTATATAGGATATTTTTGTAACTTCCCTGATGAAAACCTAGGATTGAAGTAGCAGCTGAGCCTGGAGCCAGTGTGTGGCGGTGGCGGCTGCCGGTCCCTCCTCACCATCTCCCTCTGCACTTATGAAGCAACATCTGGGAAGAATTCTGGCTTCAACTCCCGTCTCTTCATCTTTCGGGGTCCATTCCTCAGCACAGTAACTTTTCTCCCCTTTCTTTCTTTGTATCTTGTTTGTGTTGAGCTTCTCTTTTCCCTTTTTCGTGTGTGTGATTTGCAGTGATGTACTTGCCCAGCTAACCCTTGAATTGCACTTTGGAATAAATTCTTATAACAATTTTTTTAAAGAAGGGTATTTTCTCATGTTTAGGATCGTGGTAGGTCAGGAAATCTGCCTGTGGATGAAAAGCTGAAAGCAGGTTTATAAAATTAAAAGGGTGATTGACATCCACGTTTACACTCCACTCTACTTGATATGTAAGTTGTTTTCAAATTAGGGAAAAAAGTGATTTTTACAAATGGCTTCAGATGTGGGGTACTAGATTACTTCTCCAAGTTTTGAGCTTGTTAAAGTAGTCTCCTGCAAGCTGAAGACACAGCTGGTCCTTAAAATGTCTTTGTTAAACATCCATGTGGACCCAACCTCAGTCCTATGATCCCCACCTTCCACGTTACACAAAGCAGCCGGCTTCTTGAGTGCCCTGTTTAAATGCCATGCTGTTCTCCGGGTGTTAGCAGATTGATGGTGTCCTGCGAAACTGACATTATGTCTGCAGGGCCTGTCGGGAACACGCTGGTCATTAGTAAGCTTCTCCCCAGGCTTCAGGAACCAAATTTTGTGATGCCGAAACTTAACTATTAACTGTTTGGGGATATTGAGAGTTGGCAGACTTGCTCATTTAAGGTGCTTGCTAAACTGTGGCTATTGCAAACCAGACTGAAGAGGAATCTATTTAGAAAGTTTACTTAAAATCCAGGCAGTGCAGCGTTTTCCCTGTCTCTGGCCTTGGAGGAGCTGTTCTCTGATAGGCCACCTTTTAATGTGTTTGTCGGAGCCACACAGCCCCAGGTGACCTGATCCTGGGTCTGACCCTGGCTGTTGAATGTCAGGACTGGGCAGTCACTGCAGACCAGTGTTCATTTGAAGGCTCCCCAGTGAAATTCCAGACTTGCAGACAGAGCTTGCCGGGGGCTTAGATTCGTTTCTAAGGATAAATGTTTCCTCGTCAGTGACCTAATGTTGTGAGTTCCCTGCTGTGATCCACTGACCCTCAGTGGTGGAATGGGGGGTGGAGCAGATGCCCACGATACCTCCATGAGGCTCAAAGGCACTTCCTGTAGCCATGGGGCCTTTCCCCTCCTCAGCATGTACTTCATCCGTACTCGTCATTGCTAAAAAAACTGGCAGGATACGATGGATAACAGAAAGAGCTCAACTTCTGTTTATTGGGAGAACATTTTACTGATCAGTTGGTTGGGCAGGGTGGGTAGAATGGGAGAATGAACCACTGAAAGAATTTGCCAGAGCAGGAATCCAGCTGGGAAACCCAAAACACCTTTAGTTTTTAGTCCTGGTTTTTGATTTTGTCTTTGTGTGAACTGTGAAAAATCACAAACACACTCTGTGTGCCTCTGCCGCGTGGCAATTGGATGTCACAGCATGTGTGTTACATGAGGCTCTCCACGCCAGAGCCGGGGGAGAAGCTTGGTAACTTGCCCATTATTCTCTGCGTTTAGCCAGAGTTAGACAGACTGATGGGTCTGGTAGCCAACAACTTGGCAACTTCCAGTCCTTCTCACCTCGTGAGATTAAGGGCTGCGAAGAGAAATGCAGTCTTAACTCCAGCAGAAATCTGTCTCTGTGAAGTGTTTTACCTTCTGTAAGTGAAGGTGGCGGAGCCAAGATTTTCTTTTGGTTATTTCCCTGGCTGTCAAGTGAGACCATTACCACCTTTCTCGAGAATTCATAGCATCCGAAGATCTAAAACCAACTGATAAATACGAGTTGCTTTTCCACGCTGGAATTTGGACCATGTGGTGTTACCTGGTACACAGGACAAATTTGTAAACAAAATTCGGACCGTCTAGAAAGCTCAAGTTCTAAAATATGGGACACAGTACTACCAGTGCGCCCTCTCTGTCTTCCTCTCACTGGCATTTCTCCCCCTTCCAGGTTTTTTAAGAAAAAAAATTTTTTTGAAGACTGTTATTTGTCTATCAAGTGCAGAGAGAAGGTGAAGCCAAAGGGCCCGCAGCCCCACAGTCCAGCAGCCCCGTGCCCGAGCCCAGGGCACAAGAACGGTGCCCAGGGTAGGACCCTGTGGCCTCCCACTCCCAGCCTCTGTCTGTGGGGCAGGGGGGAGCTCCCTGGTGGGGGGAATTAGCCTTCCTGCCCCATTTGGTTACCCGTACCCAGCTCCCAGTCTGTGCTGAAACCAAGGAGCTCCTTTGGTCTGCCTGGTAACGCTCACAGGGAGACTGCTGACCGCTGTCTGCTGTCGGGTCCAGAAACCCAGGAGGGTTCTGAGTCGAGAGAACAGCCCTCAGAGACCAGAACAGCCCTGCTGTGAACCTGGAGGCCAGAGCTCCAAGCTTGCTGACTTCTGGGGTGTTAGTGTCCTTAACAGCAGACTCGGAAGGACTTAGGGTCACTTAGCTCAGTCCTCTTGTTTTCAGAGCTGACACCCTTTCAGCTCCCTGAGCAGACGGGAGTCACTGGGTGGGCTGCAGTCCAGGCTTGGCCCCAGGAAGCCCACCCGCTCTCGGGGACAAGCCGAGCTCAGTGACGGGACAGAGGCTCGTAGTGACCTGTGCTCCCTGCTGAGCTCAGCCACGTGACATCTTTTGCTTTTGGATGAGCTCGAGGCTCTGAATGTTACAGTGGCGCTCTGGCTGTGTCGCTGCGATGTCCGTGGGTTGGAAGTGCTTTGTTAGGTGATATGACCGTCTCTTTACTAGGACAGACACCTGGGGAGGTGAGGAAGAAAGGACGAGAACTTGGCTTCCCCCTGACACACGCTAACGTGTTGGTGCTGTTTTCCTTCGCATGTGACCTGTGTCCAGAAATGCCCTTCCCCGAGGCCGTGCAGAGGGGAGCTGTGCTTAGCGTCCAGGCGCCTGCCCTGCTGCTTGGGCTTCACATGAACATTTCATGGTCCTGACCCTTTGTGAGAAAGTGTATTTTGCCTTTTTTCTTTTTTTCTTAAAAGTTACGAGTTATCCAACCTGGAAGCCACTTGATTTTCCAGGGGGGTATTAGAAACAAGACCACCCAGCTTCGTTGTCCGCAGACCGGAGCTCGTGGGCTTGTTCCCTGGCGGCAGCCCAGCGCCCGGCTCCAGCCCAGCTTTCTGGCAGCCCCGGGGGTGGGGCCAAGTTCAGGGAGGTTCTTTTCCTGCTCTGCAGAAAGTAGGTTTTGGCTGAGACTGGGTTACTGAATGGGAATTGTGACCCCACAGCTAGTCGGTTCCGGGACAGGCAGCCGTCCTAATCCTCAGGAAAACAGTGTGAATGTACCCTGTTGTCTGTGCGGGGTGAGGGGAGGCCAGGCAGGTGTCCCATTAATAAGGCATTGGAACTGCTTGTGAGCACCATGTGATGACGTCCTGACTGCCCCGGGCTGGGAGAACACCCAGGGTGGGGGGCGGCCTGGAAACCAGGAGAGGGCCAAAGCAAGCAAGCTGTAAATGATGATGAATTCGGGTTTTGTAAGTGGAAATACGCTTTCACTGGCTCACTTGTAATCAGAAATTAGTGTAATTAAAAGTGTAATACGTGGCAATGCTCAGCAGGACTAAACCATTGTTGTTTTTTTTCTTTCAAGGATAAATAACCTTAGAGCATTTTATTTTTAATTAGCTAGAAGGTACAAATGAAAGAAGTGAGACCAGTGATTAGAAATGCAAAGGCCGTGGTGACTTCCAGATGGTGCTTCCGCCCCAGCTCCGGCACCCCAGGAGAACAGTGTCAGAGCCCTGGGGCCAGCAGTTCCAGCCTTGCTTAGGTCTCGCTTCCTCTACGCAGTGGCTCGGCAAGTGTGGAGTGGGACCAGCGGCGGCCGCACCCGCTGGGGACTTGCTCGAAATGCAGCTTCTAGGGCCCCACCCCAGACCCGCCGACTCACAGACTGGGATGGGGCCAGTGGGCTGTTTAACAAGCCCTCCAGGGGATTCTGATGCCCGCCCAAGTTTGAGAACCACTGCTCCTGCATTGTGGAATTTAGGCTACAGTAAACCACCCCTGTTGTAAAATAAAACAGCTTCATGGCCTTGATTGTAATCCTGACATTAAAATTTGATGACACAATAAACTTGAAAACTTTTGAAAAATACTTAACGTTTAAAAAAGCCTCCACTAGCCATCCTTAAAAGTGATATTTTTACACCCAGAAGTTTATCAGTAATGTTTCTTACTTCTACTCTTGAAATCATGTTACAACTGTACAAAGAATACTGTTCAGTATTAAAGAGAAATGGAGAGACCATGAACTTTGTCCTGGTTTTTGATTTGGTTGGTTTTTATTTTTAGTTCTTTTCAGACCGAAACACCAGCTGCCTCCCCTCCTCCTGCTTGCACTAATAAACATGGACATGTGCATATGTCTGGGGTGGGAAAAGTGTGTCGCTGGTGTGAGATGTGAGTTCTAAATTGTTTTCTGTGGCTGAGTAAGTTATATATGAATTCTTTTTATATATATATATGAATTCTTAAACCCCCAGACAGTCATACTATGCATTCACAATATCATACAGCACAGTTTCAGTTGGGATGAAGCACCTGGGGGTCAGAGAGACTAGAACACAAAGGAATCAAGTCCCTGACTTGCTCTTCACTGAAGTGTTGGCATATAAGAATATTGCCCACGCCAGTTGGTAGTCAGAAGAGCTTGCCTTGAGCTCTGTGGGACAAGGTCGGGCTATGTGAGCTCCTTAAGTACAGGGGTCTTCACTTCTTTTGCCATCATCGTCCTTGCTCAGGTTGAGCACGTTCTATATATGTGCCAAGCACTGTTCTAGTACGTTCTGTTACCGCATCTAGTACTGGAAATGCCTATGTGAACTGGAGAAGTTTCCTCATTTAGTCTTAACCGCAAATCCGCACATAAGGAAACCGAGACACGAGTAGTCTCTCAAGGTTCATCCACAGCTGGTGAGGGGCAGAGCTGTGTACTTTGTCCCCCGCACCTCGCTCGGAAATTGGCCCAGCAGTGCTTCCTGAGTCCTCAGCCTGATGACCCCCTGACCTGATAACTAGAAGGGGCAGAGGTGAGTCACCATACTCAGCCTCACTAGAGGAGTGAGTGGTGAGTTACAGTAACTATTTCAGGAGGAGGAAATGGTTCTACGTATCTCCTGATAAAAGCCGATCACCTCCCCACCCCTCAGGGGACAACATGGACCCCATGGCGTGGACCAAGGGCAGATGTACATCCCCATAGCTAAGAGGTCCTCTTCCCCCAGCGCCTTGATGCTACTCCCAGCTCTGCTGTTGTTCCAAAGGTCCCACTGGCTGCAAGTCTTACACAAAACTCATACTGGGAATGTTAAAAGGGAACGCTAGAGGCAAAAATGGAACCCACAGGAAGGCAAGACCCATCTCTGCCACCACGGTGTTTTCACTGTCAAAGAGGACACATTTCAAATGTGTGCCCCCATCCTTGGAATGTCCAGGGTGTCAATTGTCTGGGAATAGGGTTCCCCTCCACCCCCCACACGAGGTGCTGCCAGCCAGAACGCAGCAGTGGCTCCTGTTTGGTACGGGCAGAGCCTGATGGCAACATCCCCACCAGCACCCCTCAGGGAGGGAGTGATAGGCTCCAGAAATCGCCCTGGACTTAGACGTGGACTCCCAAAGCCAGCCTCTCTGACCTCTGCAGGGCTGCTTCCTCCCTCCCGGTCTCTGTCCACCGTGATGTGCACCATTAAATGGCTTTGCCTCCATTCACAAAAGCTCACAGGATTGGGCAGCCTTCGGGAAGGATCATCAACTCTTCCAGGACAGCAAATTTCCAAAGTTTTTTATCTCATTAGTAGCTTATAAAGCTAATACTTTGGGCCAATATTTGATGATAATCTGGTATGCCAGCAGGTCTTTGACCAAGGCCTTAGGGACTGGGTCTGTTTATTCTCACAACCCCATGAGGGAAATACTGTTGAGGCCCATTTTAGTGTCTGAAAACTGTGGCATGGAGCAATTAAGAATCTTCCGCAAGATGACAACCAGTGCATGATAGAATGGGAACCAAGTTCTGACGGATGATGCAGCCTTTCTGAGCAGTCACTATTTAGGTTTCAGGGGTGGTGAGCAGATGTTTCTCTCACCAAGCCATTGTTCTAACCAGAGAAACAGCAGGTCAAACTGAGGAGAGGAAGAAGGCTCATAACCTGCAGTACAAGCAAGCAGCAGGTGAAGGCATTGAACTAGAAGTGCCGAAGATGGTAATGATGGACGCCAGCCACCTTGAACTTGACCATAACTCAAACCCTATAAGCCTACTATAGAGTTCAAGAAATCTGGTCAAGGACCTCGGGCAGGTCAGCCTTGCTGATAAAACGTTCTGGAGCTTTTGTTCCTTTGGCTGGAAATGTGTAAAACAATAAGTGAGCCAAGCTCATTATATAAACTCAGAAAAGTCTGGAGACAGTCTTGAGGAGCACAGGATGAGAAAGCTGTGGCATCCAAAGGTCACTGTGATCCCCTGTGGCTGCCAGTGTTCCTTGTTCCTGAGACAACATTGAGCTGGGAGGGAAGCTGGGACTGCCTCTCCTGGGAAACCTTTCTGCTCACCAGGTGCAGAGGGGCCACCTGCCAGGGGCTACTACTGTAGCCCTTGGCACACTGGTTTGTCTCTCCACACAGCTGTAACTGCTTTCACCCTGGGGATATGGGCATCCCAAGGACAGGGCAGGCCTCGCCCCAGGGCCCGGCATCGGGCCAGACCCCTAAGAGCAGCTTCACACTGTGAGTCGGGGCCCGAGTCCAGATTGCAGAAGGACAAGACAAAGGCAGGCCCAGCAGGCAGCTGGGCATCCACCAGAGAGCCCGGATACCCTCCAGGCCTGGCAGGACAGCTGTTAAGTCCTGGCTCTGTGGGCAGAGTGTCAGAGCCAATTGCCACAGCCCCTTCCTTGGCGCCCAGCACTGCGACCTGGCCAAACCCCAGCCTGAGAGAGCTGGGCAGACCTGCCTGCCAAGGAAGGCTGCTGCCATTTTCAAGCAGGTGCTCTTCTGGCTGCCTAGGAGAAAGGGAAACTTCAGAGAGGATGATGGAGAGGGAGGGAAGGAAGGGGATCAGGTGACAACCTGGGGTGGGAAATGGGCAGATGAGCCAGGGAATTCTAGTTGTTGCCAGGTAACTTTGGTGGAGGATAAATAGGCAGTTCTATGGGGAAAAAACCGCAAGGAAGAGCCCTTGAGATGAGATTCTACAGGAGTTCAGCAGAGGGGGCCATAGTCAGCATGCAGGAGTTGAAACTGAGCAGGACCCAGTGGGGCTCCTGGACATGGAAGCCTTTCTGTCCCCCTTTTCTTGTTCGTAGGGAACAGACTCCAGCCTCCATGCCCCTCCCTGAGTTCCAAAGGGCAGATTCGAATAGCTGCTAATCAGGGAAGAAATGGAAGACACACACAAGGAGGACAGTCAAGAAAGAGTTGTGCAGACTTTCAGCAGGGTCCTGGTTCCTTCTCAAGGGATACACGTAACAGTATCTTTGACTAAGTGTGTTAGTCGCTCAGTCATGTCCAAGTCTGTGATCCCATGGACTGTTGCTTGCCAGGCTCCTTTGTCCTTCCAATTCTCCAGGCAAGAATACTGGAGTGGGTAGCCATTCCCTTCTCTGGGGGGTCTTCTTGACCCAGGGATCGAACCTGAGTCTCCTGCACTGCAGGTGGATGACTGAGTGACCAGGGAAGCCCATCTTTGACTAAAACTCCCAACAAATGAAAGATGTTAGCATTCTTCATTCCAGAGAAGACCACCTGAGGCCAGATTGAAGGAACCAGAGAAGCTCATCCTGAGATTACCTGGGACCAGATTAAAGGAGTGCAGGCCCTGGACACACCCTAGTCTTATCAGCAAACCCACCCTTGAACCATTACTATAAAACTCTGCACCAGATCCTTCCAAGTTGGCACACACAGTTTTCAAAGGAAGAAGCCTGCTGTGTCTCCCATTGCTTGGCAAAGCAATAAAGCTATTCTTTTCTCAGTTCAGTTCAGTCGCTCAATTGTGTCTGACTCTTTGTGACTCCCTGGACTGCAGCATTCTTTTCTATGTCACCCAAAATTCCAGATTCGGCTCTGGTGCACAAGTTTTCGAAATCAGTGTCATGGAATGTTTCTGTGGGTGGACACGTCTAACATATTTGAAGGCTGTCTGGGGTCCACGGGTGGACATGGGGGAGACTGCCCCAACAAAGACACACAGATAAGATAAATGGGTGGATGAGTGAGTGTGTGGAGTTGGGATGCAGTGGAACCAAGAAACCAGCAACTGAAGTTTGAAGTTCAAGCCAAAAACTGCCCTTGTGGGAATCCCACTGCCAGTGGCCAGCCTGGAGGACCAGGAAGCCCTGTCTCGTCACAGTGCCCCACCCCGGGTGCAGGCCTCCTCAAGGTGACAGGGATGTAGGAGCAAGGATGCCTCTTGCCCCCAGGAGCCCGGCCCATTCACACCAGCCCTCAGGCCAGGATTCAGCAGCTCCTAAATTGGGGAGCGCTGGGCCCTGAGGGCAGAATGGAGGGGCCAGCCTCCCAGCCTCAGCCCCAAAGATGGTTCTATGCCACCCTCAGAGCAGAACACACTTCAGATTACAACTCTGGGACACACACGTCTTAAAGGAGCATTTTCCATACAAAACCTAACCTTGCCTTGTGTGAAGCACTGTTCTTTATTTTTTAATGCTGGTCATTCTTTAAAATATTTTGTGACCCACTAGTAGTTGTGATTGCAGTTCAGAAACACTGTTCTGTAAAATGATTTGCCCGCCCTGCTCCATTCCCCCAGCCAGGAGGTGGGAGCACCAGCTCCATTTCCCTGAAGGAGAACCGAAGCCAAGCCGCCCAGGCCTGCTATAGTGAAGGTCATTGCAGAGCTGGGCCTGGAGAGCTGATCACAGGCTTCAGGGGTTGGGGGTGGGGGGCTGGCGGGGTGGGAGGGCGGCTCGGAGGCCTCCAGAGGTGAGCCCCATAGGATCGCTGGAAGGGCAGAGGCAGGCTGGGAGTTGCAGAGGGCCGGGTTCAAATCCTACCTCTGTTAATTACTTGCCGTGTGACCTTGGATAAGTAATTTAACCTCTGAGTCTAGGAGTCCTAATTTGCAACTCGGAGATGAGTAGTCCCTCCAGGATTCTGACCTTCCTGTCCCCAGCAGAGCTCTGGGGTATTTGAGGAGCAGGGTGGGGGACGGCACAGTGAATGCACATCCCTGGATTCCCAGGTCCACCCTGGTTTCCAAAATTCGACTGGGGCCTGCGGTTCCTCCACGTGAGAGTGCTTGGGGCACTGCACGCACCGGGTCCCCAGGCCCCCGTCACACATGCCGCCCGGCGTCACCTTGCTCCCCCTCACCCCAGCACCGGCTCCAGCTCGTCCCCCTGCAGCGCCGCCAAGGCCGGGAGCGGTCTCCAGGCAGTTCCCCAGGCTGCCCTCTTCCCCCCCTCTCCCGCCCCCAAAGGTGCACTCCTCGAGGATAAAGTGGGCGCCAAACCGAGCGGGGTCCCGGCTGTGCGGGCTGCGGGGCGTGTAAAACCCCCAAGACTCCAGCCCCGTCAGACTCCAGGCTCCAGCCCTCCCGCGGTCTAAGCGCGCCCCGACCTGCTGGACCTCCCCGAGAAGACAGCGCCCGGGCCCATCCCCGGCCCCACGGAGGCGAGGACCAGGCGGCCCGGAGAGCAGCCGGCCCCATCCTCCTGCCGGCGGGACAGGGGCCTCCGGGGCCGCCGAGGGGGCGGGGAGGGCCGACCGGACTTGCCGGCGGCGCCTGAATAGCCCAGTCGGTAAAGAATCTGCCTGTAATGCAGGAGACGCCGGTTCGATTCCTGGGTCGGGACGGTCCTCTGGAGAAGGAACTGGCAACCCACTCCAGTATTCTTGCCTGGAGAATCCCATGGACAGAGGAGCCTGGAGGGCTACAGTCCATGGGGTCGCAAGAGTCGGACATGACTTAGCGACTAAACCACCACCACCATCTGGAACAAAGTAGCCTCGGGGCAGTGGGGTGGGCCTTGGTGGGTGCCCTCGACAGACCTCGGACCCCAAGCCGGAGACACCCAGCGGCGCTCTGCCGAGGAGACACACTCTCACTTCCCAGGTGCCCCTCCAGTATTGAGAAAAGGCGACCCTAAAATAAAAAGCCCAAATAGGCGTCCTTCCTCCATAAACCTGCCAGACCAGCTCAATGCCCACGGCTTTGGCTGGGGGCTCCGAGATTGCCATCCCACCGGAACAGGCTCCTGGCTGTCCTAAGGATAGTGGCCTGAAGCCAAAGTCGGGGCCACTTTTTGTTCTGTGCGGTTGCAGTCAGGTGCCTACCTGTACGAAGAGACATCTGGACACACAGCTTACACGGCCACTGGAGGGATAGAGGGCAAATTCAGGAGAAATCCATACTTTTGAACAAGCTGCTTATTTTCTGTCTGAACATCCTTTCCCTTACCTTCCTGGGAGTTCCTCCTCTTTTTTACAAGAGCCTAAGAACCTTGCCTCCCCCTTCTTAAGCAGGCCTCCCCCAGCTAATCTCAGATCACTGTCAGCCTCTCTTCCCCAGGGCGAACCAGTTGCCTCCTCTCTGCACTATCAGGCCAGGTAGTGATGCTTGAGTCTTCCCCTAGCCTCTGGCCAGGTAAGGTGGAGCCTATCTTTCTCATCTGAGCTCCTGCATCTCCCATGGCCTGGTTCCTAGTTAACACAAGGGCTTCCCTAGTGGTTCAGCTGATATAGAATCTGCCTGCAATTTAGGAGACCTGAGCTCAATCCCTGGTTTGGAAGGATCCCCTGCAGAAAGGAATGGCTACCCACTCCAGTATTCTTGCCTGGAGAATTCCATGCACAGGGGAATGTAGGCGGGCTACAGTCCATAGGGTCGCAAAGAGTCAGACACGTCTGAGCGACTAACACTTTCTCAGTAAGAAGGTTCTGATGGCCCTGTGGGAGGCATGGATGCCGCAGGGCTGGACCTAGCTTTCCAGGTCAGCAGTTCCCCAGGCAGAGCAGAAGGGGAAGCTCACAGAGGAAGCTGGAGAATCCAAAGCCCCCTCCTACCCACACAAGTCGGGGCCCAGCATCACTTTACTCCAGGAGGGAGCAGCCTCGGCCTCTGTGGAATTACAGTAAAGCAGGTCTCCTTCACACCACAACCCATAGCACCTCCCTCCCTCCTCCTTCCATCCAGCCTTTTTTTGGCATGGGGGACAGAGGGAGGGGGCTGCAGTAGGAAGAGTGGGCCCCCAGTCAGAGTACTAGGTCTGAACAGCCTGTCATCGCTGCTGAACTTGGTTCTCCATCTGTGTAAAAGAAGACAATAAATGGGACATCCCTGGCAGGACTAGTTTAAGGATGAAGATGAAATAAGATGTGTTAGAAGCCTGATCCCGCACCTGGGATCTAACAGATGCAGCTGCTCAGGGCTCCTTAGAAACCTTCCCCTACCCAGGCCCAGCCCAAGCACCCCACTTCCCAGCTGCGGCTGAAGAGGCATGTATCCTGGTTATCCTCACCAGACAGAGAAAACAGCGGGCCTTTTTGCCTCTAGAAGCATCTTTCAACATGAAATTTCCTCAAAGTCTTATGAACACAAGGCCACAAGTTGGGGTGCAGGAGATGTCAGGGTTTCCCCACTCCTGTAGTTCCTGTTTTGGGGCCATCTCTATGCTGTGGGGGCCCTGGGCTGGTGTCTGAGTTATCCCAGCGCCCTGTTCATACCTGGAAGACCCAAGTAGTTGTTCCACTGATCCCGCTGCTCAACCCCATCATCCTGACCCCAGGCCGACCCAGCCTCCCCAGCCTGCCGTGTTAGGGGCTCTGGGAGCTGTCCTTCCCCGCTGGTCTCCAGGGAAGTAAAGAGGGGTTTTAACCGGCTGCTGCTGCTAAGGCCCTGGGAGAGGAGAACACTCACCCCCACACGCACACGACTGCCTGACCTCCCCCCCAACTGCCCGTCATCTTTCTCTCAGGCCACATGTCTCCTGGGAGAGAACACTCACCACACACACACACACACACACACACACGACTGCCTGACCTCCCCCGCAACTGCCCGTCATCTTTCTCTCAGACCACATGTCTCCTGGGAGAGCTCACTCACCACACACACACACACACACACACACACACACACACACACACACACACACACACACACACACGACTGCCTGACCTCCCCCTTCCCACCGCCTGTCCTCTTTCTCTCAGGCCACAAGTCTCCTTCAGCAACCGTGCCTGCTAAGAGTTGCAGCCACACACATGGTAACCTGATTCTGCAGTGTTTTCACCACAGCCTGCCCCCAGCAGCCCCGGGCTGCACACCCCTGCTGATCCCATCTGAGGAACCTTAGCTGTGGTCTGTCTCCTGCTCCTAAAGGCACCTTGCCCAGCGCTCCTCTTCCAGCCAAAGAACAACCTCTGGAGGCTTCCACCTCAACCCTGGCATCACCCCGACTCCAGAGGCCTCCCCGGCCCCCCCTCTGGCATGCCTGTGTCCTCCCTCCCCCTTCCCCCCAGGCCCCTGCCAGGCTAGTGAAGCTCAAGTGAACATTCAGCCCAAAATTTAGCGACTCAAGAGTGGGAGACGTTTTGGCTTTGCTTTTTAATAATTTAAGACTACTTCCAGAGAGTCCCAACACTTTGGGCAGTGGAAGTGCCAGGCAGGAGGGCCCCTCCCCCTGCCCGAGTGCCCTGCCGTCTCCCTGCCAGCGACCCACCCACAGCTGCCCCCAGGGAGCCTGAGCTGAGAGCTTGTGGCTGAGGACAGCCTGGCACCAGCCTCACTCTGGGCAGGAGCAGAGGTCAGGGCGGTGTGGGGCAGGGCTGGTCTGGCCAGTCCCACTGGCCACAGCTGCACTTCCCTAAAGTTGGTCTCGGTTTCCTTTTGTTCCTTCAACCTCATATATCAAAAAGATTTCCCAGAAATCCTTAATATTCTGACTACCAGATAACATCTCTCAGATGTTCTCACACCAGACACATGTTGCCAACTTTTGGTTTGGGATATATGGTCCATGGCTATAAGGACACTTGGTCCATTTTTGGAAAAAGAGCAAAGGTGTCAGATGGGAGCTGGGAGAAATGAGACTGAAAAAGGCAGGCTCAAGGCCAATATGGCCAAGTACTTTCTTTGGCTCTGGAGTGAGAGGAGCTGGGGGAGCCCCCGACAGTGTGGGACGGGGCCTGGGGGTAAGGCGATGATGCTTAGGGACCAACCGAAGGATCCACCGAATCTCTCTCCTCCTGCTGCCAACAAAGGTGCCAGAAGACGGTGACCCCACCTCAGGCCTGGTCAGGGCCGGAGACCCATTCCCTTCCCTGCTTCTGCATAAATTAACATCCTTAAACAAAACACACAAGCAGGCTCCTTCCCTCTGCAAGTACGGTCAGTCACCGAAGCCCGACCGGGGCCGAGGGGCTGCACGCCACCGCGTTCATTTTCAGTAGACAAAGCAGCTTTGTGAAGCACATTCCCAGCCACCCCCGGGGGCGGTTCGGGGTTTCCAGCGGGGTGAGGGGGTAACAGTGAGGGCCAAGGCACCTCTGCGTCACCGTGGGACAGGCCTCTGCCTCAGCACCCGGATTGACAAGCTCTCCGCGTGGGCCAGGAGCTCCCTCACGTGAGCCAAGCCCAGCCCTGCAACCTTGGCCCCGTTCACCTCAAGGATCTCATCCCCCACCCCCAGCAGCCCCGAGTAGAGCTTGGCTGTGCTCTCGTCAGCCATCTCCTGCACGTAGAACCCTGCAAAGGAAAACAGGAGAATTAACGCAGGAAATCCAAATCAAAGACACGCAGCTCTGTGGAATGCCGACCAGCTGGGTGGCATGGGGGGTGGGGGTGGAGGGGAGGCAGGTGCTTATACAAGGTGCTTCACGCATGCATGCCCGCACATTCCCTCATTATTCCACTTCTCAACCACAACTCGCTTTATGATAGAGCAGGCCCGCTTCCACTTCATTTTTCCTTTTTTCTCTTTTAAAATGACCTTAATACAAATAATGCCTTAAGCTGTTGTTATTCATGTATACCTCAGTGTGAATGAGCTAACCTTATCTTTTTCTGGGAGAAGCTTTGATTATAAAATAAGGAGGAAAATGTTAAGACCTACGACATGCCCGGCCCTGCTCTAGGTGGCATTCACAAATAAGATGCAGCTGCTGCTCTCAAGTAGCTGGGAGTGGATGGTATCATTGGAGCCACAAACAAGTGAAAGTGTTAGTCGCTCAGCCGTGTCCAGCTCTTTCGACTCTGTGAACTGTGGCCTGCCAGGCTCCTCTGTCCAGGGTTGCCATTCCCTTCTCCAGGGGATCTCCCTGACCCAGGAATCAAACCCATCCTGCCTTGGCAAGCAGGTTCTTAACCACTAGCGCCACCTGGGAAGCCCAAGGAATAGCGAACAGGCTGAGGTCAAATCCAAACCTTATTTGCTTCACCACATTGTCTAGGACCAGCCCTGGCTTCAGTCTTCCTTGGATATGGATCCTTAGAATTCAGAGGCATCTGGGCAAAAGCCCAGGAAACACAGAAATTCTGGTTGGTTGGTTGGTTTAGTCGCTAAGTCGTGTCCAACTCTTGAGACCCCATAGACTGTAACCCTCCAGGCTCCTCTGTCCATGGGATTCTCCAGGCAAGAACACTGGAGTGGGTTGCCATTTCCTTCTCCAAGGGATCTTCCCGACCCAGGGATCAAACCCAGGTCTCCTGCATTGCAGGCGGATTCTTTAGCAACTGAGCTACGAGGGAAGCCTCCATAGAAATTCTAGCCGCCTATTTCCAGTCAAGGTGGCTCACTTTTCCTGTCTGCATACACTCTCCCCTCCAGTGCCCCCGAGGGGCCCCACCCGGCTGGGACCATTTAACTGGGTGTCTGAGGTAGGGTGAACCTGGGAAGGAGCTGCTTCTCCTTTCCCCAGTTCAGTATGAGGAACTCATGTCAGCGGAGCAGGCTCTGGGGGCCTCGGGTTGGCTGGGCTGGGCTCCCTGGCCACACAGTGTAGGACAGTCCAGCTGACCGAGTCCCTACTTCTGCGGAAAACCTTTCAAACCCTCCCCTTCAGCTGTCTCTGCCTGAGGGAGCAAGGGAGCACAGGCTTTTCCAGGGAAGACGGGGTGTCACTCACCCATGGGTGCCCCCCACCCACCGAGTCGCACCAAGTGAGCAGAGGTGTGCAGAGCAGGAAGGCTGCAGGTGGGGGAGCCTGTGCGGTGATGGCCCCTGCAGGGCGCCCTGGGACACGCTGGTGTAGCTTTAAGCATCCTCGCTGCTCCCCAGCCTGGGCTTGGCTGGCTGATTAGAAACACTTAGCAGCTGTCCACACCGGGCTCTCTACTTCCTCTTAAAATCAGTGTTCTTAGAAGGGACCTGAAAGAGTGTCTCCTCTGTGGCTGGAAGTCTTTTAAGACGTCTTGGATGAGTGGGAAGTCATCTCTCCAGTCCGCCCAGCCTCGTTCTGGTCCCAAGAGAAGTCAAGCTTTTCAAAGCCCACCCTCGAAAACTGGGGTTTGAATGTGCGCGGAAATCTCCTCTAAGGCACCCGAAGGTCTGCAGCTCTTGGGTTTAGCAAAGCCAATCTGTTGACATGTTCCGGCTCCCCGGTCTGAGCTGTGGAACTTGCTCTTGGTGCTTCTTGGCTGAACTGAGCCTTTCCTGCAAGGCCGGCTCCCTCCTGGCAAGGCCTGTCTGTCATCTTGGCTGCATAAGGCTTTTCTCGCAGCCCTTGCCCTAGCCTTCCCCTCTTCTTTCTGTGTTCTTTAGCAGCTTGCCTGCCTTGTCTGTGTGCTGGCAGTAGGGGGGGAAAGGCAGGTAAGGAGGCAGGGGAGGAACCTGCAGAAATGGCTGCTGTCCAGCAGAGCATGCCAGTGCGGAGGGATGAGAAAATCCAAAAGAATGTAGTTGGAGGACCAGACACTGCGGTCACGCCTGCCATGTAGGGGAAAGACTCCGGGGTACGTTTCACAGTTGGAAGTCATGACACAGTATGACAAAGAGACCATTGTAGACATTTATTGTCTGCTGGAAATGGCCTTTGTTAAGGATGTATGATCTCTGTTGTTTTCAGCGAGAAGCAGAAGGCAAAGCCTGCCGTTCTCACGTGCTTGTACAGACTTTGATGTGATAGCCAGCAAGGAATGCCCACATCAGGATGTTTTAGTGAGGAATGCAAACCAGCCCCAATTCACAGCCCCTCTGAGGCCCAGGAGAAGCGACCCTGGGGGGCTGGAGCACGGCCTGAGGCAAGGATGCCCCAGTACCAGCCGCATTCCAAGGGTGAGGGCATCTCTGCAGGACAGCCGACAGCCAACCGCAGTGGCCAGAGGAGGGTGCCACCTGGGCAGGACAGAGAAGACCTGGCACCCACCCAGGCAAGGGGTGCCCGCAGAGCAGGCCAAGGCAGAGCCCAAGAAGCTCCTGGTCACTGGAGACCCCTGCTCATCAGCCGTCCATGATGGGTGATGGGGGAGGGAGTCCCACTGCCAGCAAAAAGGCCTAAAGGGACGTGTGGGAAGGATGGGGGGCACAGGAGAATGCCTGGTTGGGTGTGAGCTCGCACTGGCAGCTGGTGCAGATCATGTCTTGGCCCCCTCCCCCCCGCCCTCTGTCTGGATTTCTACTCCCCAAATACACATTCTTTTTCTGAAGAGGGAAGGAACAACATGTGCCAGATACTTTCCTATATACCCCACTGACATGACTTTACCAGGTAGGGTTTCATTAGCTCCATTTTACAAGTTAGGTATTGTTTATTTATATATGGGCTTCCCAGGGGGAACTAGTGGTAAAAACCTGCTTGCAGACACAGGAGACATAAGAGACATGGGTTCGATCCCTGGGTTGGGAAGATCCCCTGGAGGAGGAAACAGCAACTCACTCCACTATTCTTGCCTGGAGAATCCCATGGACAGAGAAGCCCTGTGGGCTACAGTCCATGGGGTCACAAAGAGTCAGACAAGACTAAATCAACTTAGCAGCAGCATTTACTTATTTATTGGATCGCATTGCCTGGCATGTGGGATCTTAGTTCCCCAACCAGGGATTGAACCTGTACCCCCTATAGGGGAAGCAGAGAGTCTTAACAGTTGGACCACCAGGGAAGTCCCTCATTTTGCAAATTAGAGACTAGAGGCTCAGAGAGGGTAAGTAACCTGCTCAGAGGTCACACAGACAGCAGAGGCACTGGAGCACAAACCATGCTCTGTCGTCTAACTACGCCTGCATGCTGCCTCTCTGGCAGGGCCTGACCCCCTCACCAAAGGGCAGAGGAAGCTGGAGGAAAGGGCAGAGTGGCTAACAGCCTGTGGAACGCTTTATGATGGTCAACACATGCTCACATCCACCATCTCCCTGCAAGGACAGATGGGGACCCTCCTAAGGCCCAGGGTGGGGAGACCCTTGTCCTCCTTTCCTTTCACACTCGTGTAAAATCCACCAGCAAACAGTCAAAACTACCTTCAAGTCAGATAGAACCCGGCCACTTCTTACCACCTCCACAGCCATGCCAGTCCAAGCCGCCACCACCATGTCTATCCCAGACTATTGAAATAACCTTAAAACTGGGCTCCTTGGCTTCACTTGCATCCCACTAGGGTCTATTCTCAACACAGCAGCCAGGGATCCTGGTAAAAGCATTAAATCAGAGCATGTCGGTCCCGGCTCCAAGCCCCTGGTAACTCCTGTCTCATCTCAAAGAAGACGGCCCCTTCTGAGCTCAACTGTCTCTCTCCCACATTTGGAGGCTCAGCCGTCCCCCGACCTTCCTACCCTCAGCCTAGTCTCTCCCCCTTGCCCCCCTCTGTCCAGCTTGACCTCCTGGCAGTTCCTCCCACAGGCCAAGCTCATTTCCAGCCCTCAGGGCCCTGCCTGGACTGTTCTCTCTGCTTGGAACTCACTGCCCAGACATCACACGGGGTGACCCTTACTTCATGCCAGTGTCTGTCTGCTCAGGGGTCTGTTCTCAGAAAAGCTGTCCCATCAGGACTCCCAACTCACTGCCCTTGGGCCTTATCCTGTGATAGATAGATAGATAGATAGATAGATAGATAGATAGATAGATAGATGATAGATAGATAGATAGTCTAACTCCCTCATGAGAATGTATACTCCTGAGGACAAGGATTTCATCTGTTCCATTTACTGCTCGGTCCCCAGTATCTACAACACCTAGTGGATGCTCAACGTATACTGTTGAAAAATAAATGATGGAGCATATGCAAGAACTCACTTCAGTCTGCAACTCCAGCAGCAGACAGTGTTCTGCCACCTAAAGAGCTTTGACTCGGGAGATCAAAGCACAGGACTGAACCCACCGCGGCACAATCCACCCAGGGCAGCTTTGCGTGTGTCTTTCTGTGTCTGCCTCTCCGTTTTTCCTCCTCTTTCTCCTCTCCTTCCCACTCCTGCATGTCTGTCGTCCTTCCCTACTCATCTCAGCTGAGAAATACCTTTCAAGGTCCCCCACCCTGTGATGGATTCCTAGTGGTTCAGCTGGTAAAGAATCTGCCTGCAATGCTGGAGACCTGGGTTCGATCCCTGGGTTGGGAAGATTCCCTGGAAAAGGAAATGGCAACCCACTCCAGTATTCTGGCCTGGAGAATTTCAGAGACTGTATAGTCCATGAGGTTGCAAAGAGTCGGAAACAACTGAGCGATTTTCACTTTCACTTCACTTTCACCTTGTGATGGATCCTAGCCCACAGACCTTGGGTAAAGGCCTGGGCAAGTCGTTTTTTCCCTGAAACATTCATCAGCAGTGCTGAGAACTGGCCAGGGTGCAGAAGGACGTCCAGAGGCCCGCCCTGATCCTGCCAATGCTGAATCGGGACCTAGCAGGCCCCCCCGGCCAGGGGCCTGCAGCCAGGATCCATGTGAACATCCCCAGCAGGAGCCCGTCCTGAGGGAGGGGCCTGGGTGCACAGCCAGGCAGGCAAGGTCCACGTGCCGGACACACTCCGCAGCTAGAGGAAGGGAACCACACCAGCCACATCAAAGAGATCCGGAGAACCAGCCAACACAAACAACCTCCCTCTGACTCTCCCGTGAAAAGATGGGAGTCGGGAGTCTGATTTCAAGATGGACCGAGGGACAGTGGGGCAAGCCTGCCATCTCCACCGCCTGGAGGGGAGAATTCCAGTCCCTTCACTGAGAGGCTCTCTGAGTCCAGAGCTCTTGCTCGGTGAAAACCCGGAAACGGAAGCGGCCACGACCGGAAGGCACTGCGGCAGTCTACTGATGCCTGGGGGGCCGTGGAGCCGGTACAGGGGCCGGGGCCTACCTGAGTCCCGGCGTCCATTCCCGGAGGCCACGTTGAAGCCGAAAGTGCCCTCCGGGGGGCGCTGTAGCTGCAGCTGGCTCGTGCCGTCTGGGAACACCTCCAGCAGGCGGCCCACGGCGCGCGCCGGGCCGGGGGCACTCACGTCCTCCACGCTGAGGGCGCGCCGGGCTGGCGCCTTGCCCGGCCTGTAAGGGGCGAGAGGCGAGGCCGGGCAGAGGGGGCGGGCACTGGGGCCTCTAGGCCTAGAGGAGGCCTCCGGCCAGGGCCGGGCCTGGCGGCGCCCCCAGCTGTGTGAGGTTCCACAGAGCCCCCTCCCCCAGGGCTTTTTAATCATTTTAATTAGAGAGATCGCTCTAAGAATGTGACGAGGTTTTTAATTTTACACAGAGATTCCAGGAATTAATAGACCCCCTGAAGCCCCTCTGTGGAGCCCCCGGTGAGATCAGCTATAGCCTAGCGGGTCTCATCAGAGAGGGCGGTTTCTCTGGGCAGGCCTGGTCAGGGGTCAAGGACCTCTTTGGGGACCCTGTCTCTGGATCTTTAATCAAATCTTCAGCTGGACTAAGGAAGCTCTCTGAACATTCAGATTTCAAGATGTCATTGGATAGTAAAGGGATGGAGGAATCAAACCTTCCAACTCTACAGAAGCCCCAACCCCTGTCCAGTTGCTCAGGACAAGGGCACTGAAGTGTGGGCTCTGAGACCCCTGAGGTACCTGAAGCACAGGTAGCCGGCCTCAGTTTCTCTTTTAAAGGGACCCTCCCCCGGGCCATGCTGCTAAGGCAGGAAGGAGTTAAGTGTATAGCTCCACTGTCCATGCTCTGGGTCTCCCCTCCAAAACACTTGCCCACGCTCACCTGTCAGCAGCACTGTGATCCCCTGGCTCCCCTACCAGGTAGAGGTTGGAGCGGTCCGCCTTGCCACTCAGCAGAGAATGGAGGTTCTGAAAGGAGGTGGCTTTCCGATGCTGGCGAGAGGGTGACACCTGGTGGGGAAGACCCAATATTGCAGGTAAGAAAAGCCAAGGGGGGTTGACAGGGATTCCCTGGTAGTTCAGTCCGTAAAGAATCTGCCTGCAGTACAGGAGACCGAGTTCAATCCCTGGGTCGGGAAGACCCCCTGGAGAAGGAAATGGCAACCCACTCCAGCACTCTTGCCTGGAGAATCCCATGGACAGAGGACTATGGCAGGCTACAGTCCATGGGGTTATAAGAGTCGGACACAGCTGAGTGACTAAGCCACCACCAAGGGGTTGACAGGGATGGACCCCCAACCATGAGCCTGAGGGCCTGCTGAGAAAGTGCTTAACAGAATAACCATAACTTACTTAAAGAGATGGGCCTCTGCAGGCACTCTGAAGCTTCAAATAATGAAAAAAATGTGTTAGCTGAAATAACAACTGAATAGGATAATGCTAACTATGTCACTGATTAAGAAAATCTAACTTTCTCCTTGATAAACAGAAAAAGGTAGGACTTCCTTGGTGGTCCAGTGGTTAAGAAACCACTTGCCAATGCAGGACACGGGTCCGAGATCTGGTCCAGGATGATTCCACACGTCACAGGACAAATGAACCTGTGCACCACAACCACTGAGGCCTGCATACCTAGAGCCTGCACTCTGAAACAAGAGAAGCCACTGCAGTGAGAAGCCACCGCAACTAGAGTAACCCCACTCCCCACAGAGAAAGCAGTGAAGACTCAGCACAGTCATAAATAAATACATTTTAAAAAAAGGTAAGATCAAATAATTACAGAATCATGAACACAATTTTAGAGTTAAAATCTTTGTTTGTGATTCTTTAGTATCCCTTTTATGATCGCTGACATTAAAAATTTTATCAAGTATGCACCTAAAAACACCGTGCATGATGGATAAGACTGAAGTTCCTCAAGGAGTTCACAGCATGGCTGGGGGTGGGGTCAGCATGGACAGGTCAGAAGCCCTAAATGTATGTTGTAAGTGTGAGGCTAGAAGCATGGATGACACTGTGCAGGGAAGCAGAGCGACTCAGCTCAGGAGGCCTCGGGGCTCTGGAGGAGCCGCTGCCTGCGCAGCACCTGAAGCAAGAACTCTCCAGGTGAAGACAGGGGCAAGAAATAGTAGAGGCAGGCGGATAGAGATGGAAGAAAGCATGAGTGTTCTGGAACATACTCGTGGTCTGGGTGGCTGGGCTGCAGAGGTGATGGGCGATGGGCTGGAGCCAAGGGCCAGATCTGGAGAGACCTCATATGACCTGCAGAGGAGCCACTGAATGATACTAATCAGAATAATTACAAGGTCCGATCTGTGTTCGAGAAACTGACCCAGTGAGGAGGCTATTCTGAGGGTGCAGGTGGGAGGCAGGGAGAGGCAGACTTCTAAACAAATACAGCACACCTTATTTATCACATTGGGAATCCATGCTCTCAGGAAGCTGTATTATCTAAAAGCTTAAGAGGGGACCCTGAGCTTGCCTTGAAGTTCTGGAGGGCTTCCTGGAAGAAGTCATGTTCAACTCAAGAGTGGAAAGGCAGGGAGGAGGGGGAAGGGAGGAACGAACGAGCCACAGTCACTAGAGGACGTGGGAGCCGCCCGCGTGGTGAGGGTGCTCACTGCCTACTTAGAAGGGCAGAGTGAAAACCAAGCCCATCTGCACTCTCACCACGCACACCCTGAGATAGGTCATGAATATACCAGGGTGAGGTGGAGTCTTATTTTAGTTCTTTTTTTAGTTCTTAAACAATTCTTTCTGCTGCTCAGTCCTCCCAGCACTTGCTCTCACCCTTTCTTGGCCAGCTTACTTCCTAACTTGGCCCACTCGGATTACATGGCAGATAATGGGCTGTCATCTCCCTTGGGTACACAGACTGAAGCTCTGATGGCCATACATCTGAGCACCATGGCTCAGACACACCGGGGACAAATCTAACTTCAGGAGAAAAGCAGCAAATTCCTGGAGCACCATGTCACTCTAGGCTTTTGTCCCCAGCTTGAGATCATTTTGCTTTTGTTTTTTTGCCTTCCAATTCATCCAACCAGCAAATATTTATACTATACGTGATGCAAGACGACCAGTGGAATGTTCATTCAGCCTGCATTCTCTTCCCTACTTCAGACTGAAAAATGAAAGGCTCCAATGCCCTAAACTGCAATCGCCTGCTTTGTTCTGCCCAGGGGAGAGGGCAGGGGAGAGAACAGACATGATACCTGGAAAACCTGGACTAGAATAGCACTTTCAGAGACCTAGCTGAGACTTAAGCGCTGCTGTTGGTTTGCTGTTGGTTTATCCTTTAGCACGTGAGAAGGGAACTTCAGAAGGCTGCCTGTGTTCATTCACTCTCTCGTTCATTCACTGTGTACTGTGTATGTCTACTATGCTAATTATCATACTATTTGGAATCTAAAGATCAAGTAGTGTTCCCTCAGAGACTCACATTCCACTGATGAGAGACAGACAAAAATCAAAATACTACATGACAAGTTCCATGAAGGAGGAAAGCACAGGATGAGAAGGAAAGATGGAGCAGAGGTGCCCAGCTCAGCCCAAGGAAGGGCTAGAGGTTTCCTGGAGGAAGTCGTGCCTTAAATGAACAGGAATTAGCAGGCGGAGAAGATGGGAAGAATATTTCAGGTGAAGGTTCAAACTGTGTGGCCTGATTTCAGAACTGCAAGGTCAAGGATAACTGGAGTTGAGTATTAGGGGAATGATCAGTCAGATTACTAAAGCGGTCAGATTATAGAAACCCTTTGGCAATGTCGAGTGACCTCAAAGTCTTTTCCTGGGGGTGGTAAGGGACCAATGCTGGATGTTCCACAAGGGGGGCAGCAAGACCAAATTTGCATGCAGGAAGGACCATTCTGGAAGTCACATGGGGAAAGACAGGGCAGGGACGCCAGTGAGGAGGCTGTGGAGGCAATCCAGGTATGCAGTGATCTGTGCTAGACTAACAGAGTGGCTGTGGCCACGGGGAAGCTTCCAGAATAATCAGGCAGCCGATGCCAGGCCTTGGCAGAGGTGTCGGAGTGAGGGAGGGGGAGGGGTCTAGGCTGAGCCCAGGCTGAGGCAGTGGGGTGGAAGGACAGAACTCGCTCATCACACCGTGTCCAGGGAGTCCACGTCTCCCAGATGGACTGTGGGGATGCCAGGAGCGTCCCTTTCCCCATCCCGGGCTCCTCAGGAGCAGCCCCAGCACTTCCCTTCTCCTTCACCTTTCATCTCAGTGGTGGCTACCACCCCCCTGCCCTCACACACTCCTCGGCTGGGCCCTTGGCACTCACCAGATGCAGGGATTGTAAGGACGGGGCTCTCTTCACTTTGGGGGTGCCAGTGTGTGAATCCGGGCCGGGCGCCGGGGGCTGCAGCTGCTCCACGCTGTAGCTGCGGGACTTGGCCATCTTGGGCCGCGTGCCATGACTCAGCGCCGAGAAAAACTTCTTCAGCCCCAGGGCAGAGGCGATGCCTCCGCTGCTTTTCTTGCTCTTGTCAGAAGCGGTGGCGGAGGGCGGGCTGGGGTCCGCACTGACCCCCGACGAGGCACTGAAATGCAAAGGTGGATGTGAGGTGCATGGGAGAGGGCTGTGGGAGGCAAGAACCTTAGGGTCCCATGGGCCAGGTGGGCCAGCACCCCGGCTTCGAGGAGGAGGTGACAGCCAGGCTGCAGACAGCAAGGCCGAGTGGACTTCTGCAGGAGCCTCTGCTTGGGCAGCAGAGAAGACCCTCAGGGTCACAGCCCACTATGGGTTCACCAGTCATCCGTTCACCCAGAGATTCCTCAGAACCTCTGCGAGGCTTCCTGCCAGCATGTGGCAGATAATGAGGGTATGGGATACACCAGACAAGGCCCTTCCACTTGGGTGCTTACGAACAACAGGCTAGTAAACAGGAAGAAGCCCTCTGAGTGACCGATGAGCAGGGTGAAGCAGAGGGTGACAGGGTGGCGGGGGAAGGCCTCTCCCACAAGACGACATTTAAACCAAGGGCTGAATGGCAGGAAGGAGTCAACCCTGCCGAGCCTGGAGGTGAGAATTCCAGGGCGAGGGAGCTGCTGAAACCACAGGCCTAGGCAGGAAGAGGCTCGCTGTGTGGTGGGTTCGAGAACATGACAGGGCTGAGCCCTTAGGACTTTGACAAAACGAGGAAAGAGGGATCAGCAGGGATCTGACAGGTGAGCGAAGCTGAATTTCATTGAGTGCTATGTCAGGGTAAGGGGTTTGTGTCAGGGTGAGGTGAGTAAAAGGACAGAAATGACATCACTTAATTAAGGTTTTCAAAAGACACCTCAGACTATTGCATGGAGAGGGAACTGAAGGGGCAGGAGGAAGGCAGAGAGCAGATAGAGACTGTTAGGTTTGCACAGAAAGGAGGAACAGTCTGAGACCAGAAGAAACGCCATACAGGTGGCTGCAGGGGCCAAAGAGGACGTGCCAGTGGATGAGGGTGGGAGGGAATGGGGAGCGGGCAGCCAAGACGGCGGAGTGCGAGCACCGAGGGGATGGCGGGGTGCTGTGTGTTGGCCGGGGGGAGGACCCCGGGAAGCAGCTTTCATCAGGAGTGATCAAGAGTTCCACTAGGCCTTTCGGGCACCCTAGTGGGGATGTCAGGGGAACTGGATACTCAAATCCAGAGTTCCGGGGAGCATATGGGGCAGGAGATGGAGATCTGGCTGCAGTAGCGTGTGAAGCCCTGGGCCACATGTCACCAAGGGTGATGTGTAGTGGAGAAAGGAGGGCCTTGCCAGAGGACCAGCTCACCAAAGCTCGGCAGCCCCAGAGCAAGGACTCGGAGCCTCGGGACTGAAGGATAGCGTGGAACCATGAGTGCCGGGCTGTTTCCCACCCCAGGGTCAGGAGCAAGTCCTCTGACAGAGGGCCCATCCTGGGAGCACCTGGAGGGCTGGGACTGTATGCACAGCTGTGTCCAGAACAGCGCCTGCAGCTACAGGCCGTTGAGGGAAAGCTTGCACAATGAATAAGCACGCACACTAGACTGAACAGGGCAGGGAGCGGACTGCTGGGGTGCCATGCTTACACCTAATCTAGAAGCCCTCTGAGGATCTGGGAGTAGTTAACGTATCCTGCTGCCACTCCGGGGGCTCCTTCCCCACCCAGCACCCCACCCCCCACCTCCCGAGTCAGGGCTCTCGCTCCTGTCGCTCACCGGGATGACACGTGCCGTACAGAACTCGGCTCTGTCCTCTGCAGGCCTCTCTCTGCTTCCTGGCTGGCCTCGGGCTCCTCTGAGGCCGGGGAGAAGGTGATGCCCACGGAGCTGATGGTGCCAACAGCTGCTGAGGCAAGACAACCCTGGAGTCCTCCTGCAACAAGCACAACAATCCTCCCGTGGCACTGATCCACCCCCATGGGTCATGGGGGCGAGGGGGGCAGTCCCAGCGACAGGGGCAGGAGAGCTAGAGGAAGATGTAGCGAAGCGGGAGCCCCACGAGAGCCATGGAGGCGGTGGTGAGACCCACACGCAGCAGGGAGGGGTCCTGTTTCCCTGGGCCGAAGTCCATCACCCCCAGCATAGCACCTGGCACGCAGCAGATGAGAATAAAGATCTGTGAAATGAAGGGTTGGACTTCCCTGGTGGTACAGTGGCTAGGAGTCCGCCCGCCAACGCAGGGGACACAGGTTCAATCCTGGGTCTGGGAAGATTCCACATGCCGCAGAGCAGCTAAAGCTCATATGCTGCAACTGCTGAGCCCGCATGCTGCAACTTCTGAAACCCATGTGCTAGAGCCAGTGCTCGGCGACAAGAAAAGCCACTGCCAGGAGAAGCCCGTGCCCAGCAACCAAGAGTAGTCCCCGCTTGCTGCAGCAAGACAAAGCCTGCACGCAGCAACGAAGACCCAGCACAACCGAAAATAAAAATAAATAATTTTTTAAAAATGAAAGGCTGCTTATAATAGGTCATGTCCCTCCTGTATCAAGAGGTATATGAAAGGACTTGTGGACACAGTGGGGGAAGCAACGAGTGGGATGAATGAGAAAGTAGCATCGACATATGTACACTACCACGTGTAAAACAGATAGCTGGTGAGAAATTGCTACATAACACAGGGAGCCCAGCCTGGTGCTCTGAGATGCCCTAGAGGGGTGGGATCGGGGGTTTGGAGGAAGCTCAAGAGGGAGGGGATATATGTATAATTTTGACTGACTTGCATTGCTGTATGGCAGAAACCAAGGGCTTCCCTGGTAGCTCAGCGATAAAGAATCCACTGGCAATGCAGGAGACACGGGTTCGATCCTCGGGACAGGAAGATCCCCTGGAGGAGGGCAGGGCAACCCACTCCAGCATTCTTGCCTGGAGAATCCCATAGACAGAGGAGCCTTGCGGGCTACAGTTCATGAGGTTGCAAAAGAATCGGACACAACTTAGTGACTAAACCAACAACAACAGAAATGGAAGAAACCAACACAACATTGTAAGTCAATTTTCTTCCACTGAAACAAAGGAAAGAGACATATATGGCGGTGGGAGGGGGGGCAGGGAGAGATTTGTGTTCCTGGGACAAGAACCACAATCCGGTTGGCTGTGATGTCTAACAGCTAAACGATAGCCACCATTTCTGGAGCATCTGTGATACGCTAGGCAAGAGTTAAACCCTCTTCAGGGATTCTTGCCTAAGCTCCTAGGAGATGGGTTCTAATGATATTTTCAGGTTAGAAAGAAGGAGAACTGGAGACAGAGGAGTGATGTGAGGAGCCCAGGACCTCGTGGTGAATGAGCCTCACCTGGCCCTCTGTTCCAGCAGGTGCAGGCCGGGCTGCCCAGAAAGGTCAGCAACTCTCAAAATAGGAGCCCCACAGGAAGTGGGTAGGGGCAGCCAGCCTAGCGCCCATCGAATGGAGGAAAACCACGCTGAGCACAGGGCAGGCGGGAACTCAGGGTGGGGCCTGCTTCCTCAAGGCTCCTGTGAGTATGGGAGGGATAGGGCGGCGTTGCCTCCCCGTGTGCAGTGGAGGGGTGGCGGCACCCCGGAGGTGGGGTGGGCGCTGGGCACCTGCATCCTCAGTAAGGTCAGCACGGCCCGTCACCTCTCTGGCCTCTCCCCCCTCACTGTTCCCAAGCCCTGGATTCCTCCCGAGCCACCACAGCGCCAGGGCTGCCAGAGCCACGGGAGCGAGTGGCCGAGTTCCTCAGCTCAGATCACAGCATTGGGGAAGCTCAGGATTTGCCCACGACACGAGGACCCCTTCCAAGGGTAGAGGGGATACCTCTGGCCTTCAGCAGCCTTGCCTGCTGAAACACCAGCATGCCCAGTAGGCTTGGGGCTCTAGGAGAGCTTGGGCACCAGGGAACAACCCCAGCACTCCTCGTAGGAGCTCTGCTTACTGGTCACGGTGTCATCCGGACAGCACCTGCTTGGCCGTTGAGGGTCTCAGGGGGTAGACTCCCGCTGAATTAATTCACTTATGCTTCCCCTGAAGGGCCTGGGATGGTGCCTGGCCTGTAATGGGTGCTCACACTGTACTGAATGAATGAGTGTATGAAGTGACCATGTTGAAGGGGAGGGACCTTAGCCATGGGATTATCTGGCATTTGCTGCTCTAAGCAAGTAGTAAATCCTGGAGCTGCTGCCTCTTTCTGCTCTGTTGGTAGTAAAATTCCTTCAAAGCCCAGGCCTCCCACAGCCACAGAGCTTGGAGCTCCTTTAGCAGCCCTACCACCACCTCCCCGGGGGGTGGGGGGGAGTTGGCTAATCTGCCTCTAGGCTGATGTCGAATCCTGCACCCGCTCACAGACTCTGCCAACTTCCCCAACATCTGCCGGGCTCTGGGGGCTGCTAGGAGCAATGCACGGCTCTGTCATCTATTAAGATGAACAGTTAAGTGCCTGATGGGCCACAAACCCAGCCCGTGATCTCCGGTCTAGCACCACCCTAGCCCCAGGGCCATCCCTTACCTTCTCTGCAGTCCTCCAGCGGTGCTGCAGGCTCGGGGCTTCGGGCACCCGTCTCCCCCACGAGGATGGCTCCTCCGCAGGGCTTCTGCAGCCCCTGGGGCACGCTGCTGTTGCAGTTGTTGGTGGACAGGGCCCGCAGGGGGTGCCTGCTGTGGGGGCTGTGGAGCTGGGGCTGTGGTGGGGTGAGCTCGCGGGTCCTGGGAGCTGCGCTTCTGGAAGCAGGCAGGGGGCTGTCCACGGGCTCTCCCTGGTTGTCCAGCCTGCGAAGCCCAGCCAGGGCTGCCTTCCTGTGAGACACGCGTGAGGCGATTTTCTTTGAAGAGGGAGGGGTCGGCACCCAGCCGTCAGGGCAGAGGGAAGCAGTCGGCTGTAGGGCCTGGTGGGGGGCAGAGGGCTCTGCCTGGCTCTGTTGAGGGCAGTCCGTTCCCAGAGACTCGTGGCTTTCTATAACCGGGCCTTGTTTGCCTGGCTCCGAGCACCCCAGCTTCATGGGAGAGGCCATGGCGTAGGCTGTCTGAAAATCCCCGAGGTGAGCCCCGTGATTTTCCAGCCCTGGTCCAGCCTGCCACGGGGACCCGGGGAAAGCCCTCTTCAAGTCCTGGACAGGAGGCTTAGAGAAAGCATCTTCTCTGGGGAGCAGAGTCCCTTCCATCGTCTGGCCCGCGCCTTCTGTCACCTCATCTGACACCTCCAGGAGCTCCAGCCCAGGCAGATCGTGCGAAGGCTGAGAGCTCCGGGGCGGCTCCATCTCAGCCTTGCGCAACCACCTGTGTCCTCCCCGAGGCCTGGGGGCCCGCAGACGGGCCCTGCTGGGCTGAGAGGTCCCGGCCTCCTCACTGTCGGTCCGGCAGCCGTCGGAGGTGTCGGTGCTGTCCAGGGCCGAGTCCGCCTCCTCGGGAAGCGCCTGGTCCCCGATGTGCGTCTCCCGGATCCACTCGGTGTGGAGCCGGGGCTTGGCGGCGGAGAGGAGCCGGAACGGGGCGCTCAGGCCCCGAGAGCTGAGGGGTTGCGCCGACGTCCCCTCGCTCCCGCAGGCGGGTTCGCGCTCCCGGGAGACCCTCAGGTCAGGGGTGATGCAGTGGCCGCAGGCTCGGCACCTCCTCTCGCTGCCCTGAGCGGGCGGCGGCGCCGAGAGGCCCCCGGGCTGCAGCCCACCTAGCAATGGGTGCAGAGCGCCCGCGCCCGCGTCCCGGCGCCGGCAGCCCCTCTGGATGTAGTCGGCGAGGTCGGGCTTGGAGCGCAGGGGGCCCTGGTCCGCCGTGCTCAGCACCTGGCGCTGACGTTGCTGCAGCCGCTCCAGGTAGCGGGACTCGGCGTCCCGGGCGGACTCATCCTCAAAGCGGACGTGGGACGGGGAGGCGCCCCGCTTCGGCCACTGCCCGCTGCTGGACTCCCCGCTGGAGGAGTCGCTCGTGTTCCCGTTCTGGAGGTTGTCTCGGCAGGCGAAGGTCATCCTCGGGTCCAGGGCTGGGCTTTTCCGCCCATCTCTGATGGGCAGGCAGGAGGAGACAAGTCATGAGCAGGAGGAGGTGAGGAAGGTACAAGCCTCCTCCCTGGATGCGCACCAGCCCTACCCGTCCACCCTGGGTCACGGTCTCCCACAGCAGCGCTCCGGGAAAACTACAACCCAAAGTTGCCCAAATCGGGTTCCTCGGGAGTCGGGCAGCAGAGAAGCCTACAGGCCCATCCCCATCCTGAACATAGTGCTGAACAAATGAATATGACCTTCTCTACTTTTGGCTTTGCCTCTGTTGCCTGTCTCCGCCTGAGTTAAGATGAAACACTATTAAACGCAGGACTGTAGAAAGGATGATACCGAAGTCCTGGTGTGTGTTTAGAAGTGAGTCTGGCCATCATGGGCATCTGGTGAACTGTGATGAATTGTGGCAGTATTGCATCTGTTATAAAGGTTTAATGGGAAGAGCATAAGTTTCCATGGAGACCGTGTGGGACCTGCAGTCAGAGTTTCTAAGCATTCCTGCTCTCAAAAGTGTTCACTCAGGGTTCCTAACCATCTTGCTGGGGCAAAATTTAGACAGAGTGACACTGGTATTTCTCCTTGGCCTCTCCATCTAGTCTGTTCCAACGCTACCTCCTGAATCTGCCCCTCCCCAGACCCTCTCACACACTCTGTCCCAAAATGCTGTGACAACAGTTAACTATGCTAGGAAGAGTCCTCACATTCTGTCTCCAGCCTTTACTCTGGGAGACTCTGTGAATGGTGGTCAAGTCTTGATCAGCTCAAGAAAACACCTGCACAAATCTCACACCAGGCCCCCTGGAGCCAGGTAACCTGAGTTTCAGATCCCTGTGTAAATGGACCCTACCAGCCCTTGTCTATCAGAGGCCACCTAAATAAGGACCATATTTCTCCCTGCCTTTCCCCGCAGCACCTCGCCACCAATCTACTGATGAGCAGCTGGGACTTACATCGTTTCCTGCTTTTATCACTCACCCTGGACCCCTGCAGTGGCCTCCTATTCACTGGTCCTCCTGGATCTCAGCTTCTTCACATCATCTCTCAAGGGGGCAAAGGATCAAGTTCACAGTCTTTGGGGTAAAGATACAGGCCTTCCACATTCCTCTCTGCCTTCCTTTCCAGCTTGCAAGGCCTCCAGGCTTCTCACCCCATTTATCTTATGTAACCCTCCTGCCACTGTTTCCTAGCATCTTTCTTCTTAACCTGTCTGCCTCTGATTATCAGTCATTAAATCATACCTGTGTATAGATGCCATGTGTAATGTTTAATTTTATGTGTCAGCTTGGCTGGGCCATGGTGCCCAGGTTCTTGATGTTTTTGTGAAGGTTTTTTTTTGGGGGGGGGGGATAAGATTAACATTTAAACTGTGCTGTGCTTAGTCATCAGTTGTGTCTAACTCTTTGTGACCCCATGGACTACAGCTGCCAGGCTCCTCTGTCCATGGAATTCTCCAGGCATGAATACTGGAGTGGGTTAGCATTTCCTTCTCCAGGGGATCTTCCCAACCTAGGAATCAAACCCAGGTCTCCTGCATTGCAGGTGGATTCTTTACCGTTTGAGCCACAACAGAAACCCAAGAATACTGGAGTGGGTAGCCTATCCCTTCACCCAGGGATCTTCCTGACCCAGGAATCAAACCGAAGTCTCATGCATTACTGGCGGATTCTTTACCAGCTGAGCTACCAGGGAAGCTGATTTAAACTGGTGGACTTCAAATAAAGTTGATCATGGAATGGTGGACCTCGTCCAATCAGTTGAAGGTCTGAATAGAACAAAGACTGCTCTTCCCTGAGCAGGAAGGAATTCTGCCAGCTGATTGCCTTTGGATTTGAGTAGCAACTCTTGCCTGGGTCTCAAGCCAGCCAACCTACTCTGCAGACTTTGGACTTACCAAGTTTCCAAGGTACCATGAGCCAATTTCTTAGAATAAAATTTTCTCACTCTATAAGCACACATTGTGTTGATTCATTCTCTGGTGAACCCCGACTGATACAGCTTGATGCTATCTCCTCTTCTGACTACCCATGCCACTCATTTGTCATCAAAGACTCAGGAGATGTCAGGGTTGGAAGGGACTAGCACGACCAAGTGACCCCTACTTGTTTCCACAAAGGAGAGGACACATAAGACCAGTTTCTGGACTGACCGGCACCTGAACAGCTGGGAAAGGCAAGCTGCAGGGAGTTTTTCTCTTTCAGAAGGAGCCATGAATATAGAACTAGTCTTTGACCATGCTTATGGTCAGGTTCTGACTGGAGACAGGGGCTTGGATTTTAGAGACCTGTTACTTCTTTCCTGCTATGTCATCTCACATGCTGGCAAAGTAATGCTCAAAATTCTCCAAGCTAGGCTTCAATAGTATGTGAATCGAGAAATTCCAGATGTTTAAGTTGGACTTAGAAAAGGCAGAAGAACCAGAGATCAAATTGCCAACATCTGTTGGATCATCGAAAAAGCAAAAGAATTCCAGAAAAACATCTAACTTCTGTTTCACTGACTACGCTAAAGCCTTTGACTGTGCGGATCACAACAAACTGGAAAATTCTTAAAGAGATGGGAATACCAGACCACCTTTCCTGCCTCCTGTGAAACCTGTATGCAGGTCAAGAAGCAACAGTTAGAACCAGACATGAAACAATGGACTGGTTCCAAATTGGGAAAGGAGTATGTTAAGGCTATATATTGTCACCTTGCTTATTTAACTTATATGCAGAGTACATCATGCAAAATGCAGGACTGGATGAAGCATAAGCTGGAATCAAGATTGCAAGGAGAAATATCAATAACCTCAGATATGCAGATGACACCACCCTTATGACAGAAAGCAAAAGGAACTAAAGAGCCTCTTGATGAAAGTGAAAGGAAAGTGAAAAAGCTGGCTTAAAACTCAACATTCAAAAAACTAAGATCATGGCATCTGGTCCCATCACTTCATGGCAAATAGATGGGGAAACAATGAAAACATTGAGAGATTTTATTTTCTTGGGCTACAAAATCACTGCAGATGGTGACTGAAGCCATGAAATTAAAAGACGCTTGCTTCTTGGAACAAAAGCTATAACAAACCTAGACAGCATATTAAAAAGCAGAGACATTACTTTGCCAAAAAGTTCTGTCTAGTCAAAGCTATGGTTTTTCCAGTAGTCATACATGGATGTGAGAGTTGGAATATAAAGAAAGCTGAGCACTGAAGAATTGACGCTTTTGAACTGTGGTGTTGGAGAAGACTCTTGAGAGTCCCTTGGACTGCAAGGAGACCAAACCAATCCATCCTAAAGGAAATCAGTCCTGAATATTCATTGGAAGGACTGATGCTGAAATCCCAATACTTTGGCCACCTGATGTGAAGAGATGACTCATTTGAAAAGACCATGATGCTGGGAAAGATTGAAGGCAGGAGGAGAAGGGGACAACAGAGGAAGAGATGGTTGGATGGCATCACTGACTCAATGGACATGAGTTTGAGCAGGCTCTGGGAGCTGGTGATAGACAGAGAAGCCTGGCGAGGTGCAGTCCATGGGGTCGTAAAGAGTCAGACACAACTGAGTGACTGAACTGAACTGAACTACTTCTTTCGAATTACCGAGAAGAGTACCCACACAGACAGTTATCTGTGCCGGCATACTTTATGTGTTGTTACTGCTTTTAGTCCTCAAATGCACCTACAAAGGCTTCCCTAACTATACTCTCCTCCTAGCACAACTCGTTCAAACTTGTCTTGACACTCCCACAACTTATTATAAATGAAATGTATGTCAGTGATTGGTTGATTTACTTATCCTTCCTCTAATTGGATGCTTCAGCTATTCTGGAGGAAAGATGTCAGTGCTCTCAAAAAGGTTGCCTTCACATGAGTTCTTTCTTCACCAAATTTACAGCTACCCAACAGAAAGACAGGTGTGGTATGCAATTAAAAGGAAAGGAGTTCAATGTGGACACAGGGTGGGTAAGAGGAGGGTGGGATGAAATCGGAGAGTAGCACTGGTGTATATCCACTACCACGTTTGAAACAGGGAGCTAGTGGGAAGCTGCTGTATCACACAGGGGGTTCAACTTGGTGCTCTGTGATGACCTCGAGGGGTGGGATGGGGGCGTGGTGGGAGGAGATATAGCATACATATAGCTGATTCACTTTGTTAACACAACACCATGAAGCAATTATAATCCAATAAAAAGAAAATTTTTTTAAAAGGGGGTCAGACAAGGGCAGGAAGAAACCATCCATGCTTAACAATTACTGTTAAAACATGCCAGCCAGTGGGGAGAGTGGCCACTGAACTGGTTGACTTCCTTAACTACACATGGCATTGACTAGCCTGGACAGTGCATGCTTCCAGGCTGTGCTTTCTGCGTGGATAAGTGGCCTTGCCTGCCTGACTCAGGTGGACATGTGCTCACCGGGGCCTGAGGGCATCCCTGACCATCCCGATGCATCCCCTTCCTGGGTGCCTCGACAGCCAGGCCGCTGACTGATCTCAAGACCCTGATGGGTTAGAGCGATCTGGATCACAGATGGCATGGAGTATGGCAAATAGAGGCTACCCTTGGGGATCCTGGGGTTGCCTGAGATGTCAGAGTCAAATTGTCCAAGACTGATTCCCTGCAAAGCTCCATGGGAAGCAGCTACAGCTGAGAGCTTACTCCCTCACTTGTGCCATGTCAGCTCACCACAACCTCAAATCGTGGACCTGGGGCCTCTGGTCACAGCAAGAAAGGGGCTGGCGCTCACCCAGCCATGAATGCTGAGCTGGCAAAATAAAGCTAGAGCCAAGGTCCTGCTGTGTCATACTGCATTGCACCCTAGCCCCCAGTTGACACCAAGGAGTGGGTGAGTACTTCCTAAATCAAGGATGCTGCAAAGTGCTACGGTGCGAGCTCTGGGGGCCTCCCTGAAGCCTGACGCTGGGTGTTCCCTGGTGTTTACACTGCCCTGGGTGCAGCCTGCACATCAGCCACCAACCCCGACTCCAGTGTTTTCCCCAATTGGCGCTAATCCAGGAGTGTTGTTTGTTTTTAAAAAGAACTACTTCTAAGTAAGTGGATCTGCCTGCTTTGAGATCTGAGCAGATCCTGGGCTGCTCTGAGGATACACTGTCAGTCATCCTGTTTCCTGGAACCCATATGCAGAAAGGGCCATCTTATCCATCAGGCACAATAGCCAGGTACCTGGGAACCACAATTCTCCTGGGGCCAATGAAAATGTTTCAGTTTCTTTTAAAGTCAAAAGAGAATAAACACACTTATCAGTCAAAGAAAACATTCTCAGATATAATATTAATATAGTCACCTTTTACCCAGCATGGTCATAAAATTTAACTTCGTTTATGGGGAAAGGGCTTCCCAGGTGGCTCAGGGGTAAAGAATCTGCCTGCCAATGCAGGAGACGCAAGAGACATGGATTTGATCCCTGGGTCGGGAAGATCTCCTCAAAAAAGAAATGGCAATCTACTCCAGTATTCTTGCCTGGGAAATCCCATGGACAGAGGAGCCTGGCAGGCTACAGCCCACGGGATTGCAAAGCATCAGACATGACTGAACACGCACACACATAGTATGGAGGAAGGAGTCATGAAGGCCAGAGTGCCTAGGACCCCCAAAAGTCATACTGTGGGCCTGCCTTTGGAGAGGGCTGTCTGGCCGAGATGGAAAGCTCCTGGGTAGAATCACCCCCGGTGAGGAGGTGCAGTGTCTCTCTCTGTTCATCTCAGCATGGCCGGGAAGTCCCTCTGACCCCCTCCTGGTGACCGTTCTCTTGAAGTGACTGTGAGGTGCTGCAGTCCTTGGCACCCAGGATAAGGACCCATCTGCAACTGCATCCCTTGAGCCTGTCAGGACCGGAGAAGGGGTGGCGAGACAACCCCTCTGGCGGGCTCACTGACAGTGTGGGGCTCCTGGGTCAGGTGTCCAGAGCATTCCTGCCCAGAAAGGAAGGCTCCAGCCAAGGAAACAGCACCATCTCACCCTCTGGAAACAGGAGGAGCCCCTCTGAGCAGAAGCTCTGCCCCTGCTGGACGGGCAGGGCGCCCCGGTCAGCCAGGCCCGCCCAGTGCAGGAGAGGCCCCTGGACTCTCAGTGCACCAGCGTAGACACAACACCCCACACTGGGCCCCGGGGGCAAGGCCCTGCTCTGCTGACAGCACACGGGCTATACTTTCTAAGAGGAAGAACACTCAGCTTTAGAGGTGGTATATTCCTCATCTAAAAAGGAAGTCCAGGTTCTCTCAGCTACATAAATGACCTTAAACTATACAGTCAAGCTGGTGAACTCAGTCATCCTGGAATTCATGCCAAAGGTAGAAATAACACTTTTGTTCTAAAAGAAGTAATGGAGGGTCTTCCCTGGTGGTCCAGTGATGAAGACTGTGCTTCCAATTCAGGCAGGGAGGTGGGGGTGGGCGGCGTATGTTCTGATCCTGGTCAGGGAACTAAAATCCCACATGCAATATAGCATCATGCCCAAAACAAATCAAATAAAATTCTCAAATACTGCCTTCATTAAGAAGAAGAAGAAATGAAGACATGTGGAACAGCTTAATCCCATGAGGTATGCTGCTGCGTGCGTGCTCAGTCATGTCCGACTCTTTGCGACCCCATGGACCATAGCCCACCAGGCTCCTCTGTCCATGGAATTCTCCAGGCCAGAATACTGGAGTGGGGTGCCATTTCCTTCTCCGGGGAATCTTCCTGATCCAAGGAGCAAACCCACATCTCTTTCGTCTCCTGCATTGGCAGGCAGATTCTTTACCGCTAGCTCCACCTGGGAAGCCCCAATCACATAAGGCACCTTCAGCTCAATTACTGAATCACCGAGGTCCCCACCAGCAGTGCTGGGACCCGTGCATAAAGGTACGGTGAGGATCTTGGAGACAACTGCGGAGCAAATAAGGCACTCCAGCAGCAAGCAGACCCCACACCATGTCAATATGAGGCACTGCCAGCGCCTCCGCGACCATCCATCTCTGAGAGGATCCTGTCTGCTTGGACGCTGGTACCAAACAGCCTCTGCGGAAAGGCCCCTTTCCACCACAGTGCTGTCCGAGCCACACAGGCAGCCTGACCCGGCCACCGACACAGGACGCCAGCCCTTGCAGTGTCCCCCCCCAGGTCCTGCCTCTCATGGGCGTGTTCTGCCCTCCTGGCACCAGGAACACCAACCCAGCTGTGCCTGTCCCCCCAACTGCAAGAGCCTGCGCTTCCAAGAGCTCTCCATTTCTGCAGATGCGCTTCCAGAAAATGCAGCTGCGGCTGGCCCCCTCCTCACCTCCTGGAAAAGACTGTCTGTTCAGGATGGCCCCAGCCACCTCCAGCTAGACCTGAGATAAAGAAGACCTTCTGGGGGCTGCTGTGCCTGTCTGTCCCACTCTTCCGTCAGCTTTCATCAGGCTGCTCTTTGGAACGAGTGATGTCTCTGGGCTCAGGGGGGTGGAGGAGGGGCTCCTGCGTCTAATGAGGCCCCGGGCCTATGTGGCATCGCCACGTTAGCTCAGCACGGCTCTCCAGGGTGATCTGACAAGCGTAACCTTTAGAAGCATCTGCAGCAAGCCATCTGGCGTTGATTTTTCAGCTATACCCTCTGAGGATTCACCAGTGCTGCCAAGTCAAAGTAATTCTTTCCTGGACACAGCAGCTGCTAAAGTGGGTCACCTTGCATTTCAATTGCATTTCTACTGCCAGAGAACAGCCTGGTGAGAGGGAACCTACTTTAAGGTTAGTGGCTGGGGTTGTCGTGAGCTGCTGATGCAATGTGGGGAAGAGGAAGTGTCCCAAGGTACATTTACATCATCTGGTCTGCTTTGCAGATTTTTGCTGTTATTGTTCAGTCGCTCAGTCATGTCTGACTCTTTGTGACCCCATGGACTGCAGCACTCCAGGCCTCCTTGTCCTTCACCGTCTCCCGGAGCTTGCTCAAACTTATGTTCATTGAGTCAGTGATGCCATCCAACCATCTCATCCTCTGTTGCCCCCTTCTTCTCCTGCCTTCAATCTTTCCCAGCATCAGGGTCTTTTCTAATGAACCTGCTCTTCGCATCAGGCGGCCAAATTATTGGAGCTTTAGCTTCAGCATCAGTCCTTCCAATGAATATTCAGGTTTGATTTCCTTTAGGATTGACTGGTTTGATCTCCTTGCAGTCTAAGGAACTCTCAAGAATCTTGCCTGTTTTGCAGCTACCCAACTCAACCTCAGTACCTACAGAAAGTGGAACAGGAGGGCTCCATGGAAGTCTAAGGCTCTGGGCCACGTATACATGCAGAGAAGAACAGTCAGGATGCTTCAAAGGAGCTTCCCATTCCTAACTAGTGTCCTCCAACCAGAAAGAAACAAGACACAAAATGCAGAGATAACAGGGGAGCTGGTGGGGTACCTCTCGCCAGGATTTAGAGTCTCCTGAGCCCCTCTCCTAGAGTCACAGTGATGCTGAACCCAGAGGCAAGCAGCAGCCCTCTGTTCTTGCTGAAGTGATCTCAAAGGTGCCAGGAAGGTCCTCAGTCTTTAATAAGCCAGCTCAGCATCCCCGTCAAAGAACACGGAGTCCAGTTCCGCTGAGAATCCTCGCTCCCTCTAGTATCCACTGCGCCCAAGAAGCCACAGGCCTGGTCAGCCACAGATGGTCCCGCTGGGGCCTGAGGCAGTTGGACCTGGGCTGGCAGCCTCACTGCAGGTCAGGTGCACCCGCCAACTCCACCTGTAAGTGATTCCTTGGGGCGCATCATACACGGAACAGGCACAGAGATGGGGATGGGATGTCACGCAAGGGGTAGCTACCCGTGTGGAGTGCTGAACATCCTTCCACTTGTTCTTTTCTCATCTCTTCATCCCTGACGAGCTCACCTGCCCTCATGGCCCCAGCACTGTGAGATCGGGATGATGCCTACATCTACAGTCTGACCTCTGTCCTCCTCCTCAGCTCCTGTATCCAACTGCCTGATAAGCATCTCCAGTGGGTGTTCTGAGGGCACCCCTCCCAAGCCTAATCCTGCACTGAGGGTTCCTGAACCTCCAGATACCAAGTCAGAACCCTGGGCTCCATCCTGGATGCACCCCCTTCTCATGCTCCCCTCATCCAGGTGATTGCATGATTCACTCAGAGGTAACACTTGTAGGGTACTCACTACATGCCTGGGGCTGTTCTAAACACTTTATATGAACTCACAGAACCCTCACAATAACCCTGAAAGACGGGCTCTGGTATAATTCCCATTGTGCAGAGAAGCAAACGAGGCACAGGGGCTTTCGCAAGAGCACACAGCTGAGAAGTGGCAGAGCCAGAACTCAGCGGTCTGTTTCCAGAGTCTTAACCACTTCTCTGCTGCCTCATTAAGCCTGTTGCTCTGGCTCTGGGCAACCTTGCGTCTCCATTCTCTCCCTCCATCACTGCACACTGTCCCCCTAGTTCCCCAGATCCAACCGTCCCTGCAGCCAGAGCAGCTTTACTGGAATACAAAGGTGATGGTGCTACCCAGCTGCTTGAAATCCTTTGGTGGCTCCGAGCTATTACATGAGGCTTCCAAACTGTCTATCAGTCCTAGAGGCCTCCGTGACTGGCCTCCACTGGGCCTTCTGGCCCAATGCCTGAGAATACTGCTTCTGCTCAGTTTCTACCTGGGGATGTTCACCCCTGCCTCCCTCATCTGCCCAGTAAACATCTATGTTTCCTTTAAGCTCCAACTTAGAATCCACCTCCTCCAAGCTTCCCCTTCCTTTCCAGGTGGAGTTACAGTAGACTCCCAGCCCTACACACACATCTTTCCTCTCCTACACCACAGTCCGCAGAACTGTACTGACCCATCTGCTGGTCCTTCTCCCTGGAGACTGTGACACCTCCGTTGCCCCAGGGAGGCTCAGGTTATGTTCCCTAACATGCCATCCATAGGCTCTCAGTGAAGATGTACTAACTGACTAAAAGAATGAAAGTGATGCCTGACATGGGAAGAGCTCCCACACGGACCACGGGGGAGGAGTGAGCGGCGGCATTTTGGCTGGATCCCATCTCTTCTCCTGCCGTAGCCCATACCAGCCGGCCTGGCCCGGGCCCCACTCACCGGCTGCACAGGGCAAGGGCGGGCACGATGTCGTGGCTGGCACGGACGGGCCGGGTCCTGGCCTTCATGCGGGCTCTCTGCAGCAGATGCTTGGCTTCTTCATGCCTGGGGCTCAGCACGGGCTCCGGCTTGGGACCGAAGGTCCTGCAGCGTGGCACGCGGGCCAGAGCGGGTGGGGGGAGGGATTAGAAGAAAATAACAGGGATTAGGAGGGCTTTAACAGTGTCGAGCGTGGCTGTGCCAGAAACAGCCCCGCATGGAAGCCTTCCTTGGCCAGCTCCCACACGGAGGGCACCAGCCTGGGACCTGGCGACTCTGGAAGGAACTGGCCCACCCTGGACAGCTGCTCAGAGACCGGAGGCAGAGACCCCAGGAGGATCTAGAAAAGGGTAGGGGAGAATCTGTATTACTCCATTGTTCCTTTCCTGGGCAGACAGCAGGAGTTATCTGGGAGGAGGGGAAGGAAGGGGCCCAGGGCTGCTGGGCTGGGCCTGTGCCCAGCAGATGGTCTCCACACGCGTCACCTCCCTCTCTCCTTCTGTCTCTCGGCACCCACACACACCCACTCAAGCTCCCAGCGCACCGTCCTGAGCGCTCGCCACAGACACAAGGCGTCAGGACCCTGCCCATCTCCGCTCTGCTCCTCTGAGAGAATGACATCTTTATAAGTCCCGGTGATTTCCTGCCTCAGTTCCAATCCTAACCCAACAGACATCAGGTCAGGTCCGAGAGGAACTAAGCTGGACCCACACCAAGTCAGCAAACAGCTCCCTCCTCATCATAACGAGGGTCTTCTTCCAGCAGCCCTCACCACCACCCAGCTGCGCCGCCTCCCCGGCCAGTCCAGAACTGCCGAAAATGACAGCAGCCTTTTTTCAAAGCCATCTCCCGGTGACAGAGTGGCAGGTCGCAGGGATAATAGCCGCCCCACAGCCTCCCGCTGACCGGAGGGCCCTCTCCGCAGGCAGGCTGACCCGGGGGCAGGAGCGCTCTCTGCCTGACAGATGAGGGTGTTTCTGAGCAGAGAGGAACATGTGGTCTGTCGCTCAAGGTTGAACATCAAGTGAAGCGGAGCAGACGACAGCCAGTCCCACTGCCTCCAGCATCCTTGCCGCACCCTCCAGCTCCCCCCCGCCCCGGGTCCCAGAGCCGGCCGAGCCTGCTGTGGCTGAAGCCAGACACACTCTCTGATGCGATGTCTGCACCGCCCGCGGCTGCCCTTGCCCTTCCTCGCTGTCACACACGCTGGGCTCTCCTCGCCAGGGAGGGTCCGCAGGAGGACTTGGGCGGCTAGAGGCTCAGGCCAGCCTGCATCTCAGTCTGCAGCCCGCCAAATCCCGTGCCTTCCCCAGCCCATACGTCACCTGGAGAAAGGGGACTCGTCTTGACAGGGGGGATGGTACCAAGTCGTTTCCTAGGTGACAGATGATAGAGATGTGAGTGGAAAACGGCCCAACCCTGAGGCCTCCTTGGGACAACCTTGGACGAGCGCTGGGCAGTCTATGATTTTTCTTTCTTTCTTTCTTTCTTTTTATTTTCCCATTATTTGCACCTAATCCTGCTTTGGGGCCAAGATAAAAACTAAGAACTGCCAGAATAAAGGCACCATCTGTGCCTATGGACCCTGGCAGGGCCCAGGCATGGTTCTGGAACCAGGAGGGCTTCCAGGAGAGAATGAGGAGTGAGCTCCCAAGGCCCGCTGCCCTGGGAGGCGAGGAGCCCTCTGTGCAGCTTCCCGAGCAGGCAGGGCCTCCAACGCACTGCTGAGAGCAGCTGTGCTCCCCGGGGCTCCGGCTCCGCCAGCAGAGATAATGAGGTTACCAGCCCGGAGAGACGCCTCTGCAGCCACGGGCCTCTGGCTGCCAGCCCGCACGCTCAGAGCCTTCCGGTGACAGCTGTGGCCGCCCGGCTGTCGGACGGCATTTGTCACAAGACCTGGTGGGCAGGCAGGGGGGCTCCAGGCAGCTGGCCAGATGCTGTCAGGAACGGCCTCGCCCCAGGTTTCGAAGCCATTTTCCAGCTTTGCTGTTTTTTCTTTCTGCTCCCTCTACTTGGCGCTGTTTTTTTTTTTTTTTCCTTTTCATCAGCTGCCCTGCTTTGGTTTCTGGCAGACAAAGCTGGTTTCTCCACTGATTAGAAAAGCAGGGTTTTTTGGAGGCGCCTGGAGGCATCCATGCAGGAACAAACTGAGCAGGGAGGAGAGAGGCAGCCACCTTCCCAGACAGCGGCCAAGGTCAGGAGGGCAGCTGGCTCTCGGTCATGGTGTGCTCTGGAGTAGGTGGGCCCTGACAACCCTGTGGGTGGAAAGGGGTCTTTCTCCCCAGCGGCAGGGGGCAAGCAGGTGCAGCTCCAGGAACCGCCCTAGTCTCCCCCCACCCCCACTTCGCTGCATTGTCCTGGTCCACCCAAGGGCCGCCGACCCCGCCAGGCAGACAGCTTCACACTCCGCTATCTGAGGGAGACCCTCCACTCGCACGTGCCCACAGCCCTGGAGCCAACCCCTCCCCATCATGACTACAGCCCAAGGTCCCCGCTCCCTCGGTCCCTCTGCAGATTGCCTGGCAGGGCTGGGGCGGTCCCTGCGTGGCTAGGCAAAGACTTTCCACCTGAGGACAGAGAGCTGATGTCACTTCCGTGAGAGCTCGCACACCCAGGGCTCGTGAGCTCAGCGGGTGGGGCACAGGGTTAAAGAGGCTGAATGTTTCCCCTGGGCCTCAGTTTCCCTGTCTGTAAACAGTTGGATTTGGACAGAGAGAGAATCCACATTGCTACCCCATGAACCTACGTCTTTGACCAGGTAGTCTGCAGTACCACAAGGCCAGGTGGGGAATCTTGAGGTCCTTCCCTAGGGGGCTCACCCAGCAGATGCTTGGCCCTCAAGAAGCAGCAATGCCTCAAACAGCTAATTGTGGGGGACAACGGGAGATCCACGTGAGTCTCCTGGCCCTTCCAGCCGCCCTTCCAACCATAGCGTCCTAAGCTGCCCCCAGGACAAAGAGCAGCAGGAAAGCCCCGCCCACTCTGATCTCTCCATCTAAGCCCCGCGTCCTGGTAGAGAGACCAGCTGAGCCCTGCCTGCAGCTCCCCTCCCAGCCAGGCACAGCCAGATCAAGATCTCCAGTCAGGACCACCACCGTTTCCTCCCAGTCAGGGAGGTCAGGGAGACAGAGCAGCCTCCTTCTGCAGCCACCATAATCCTGGATTAAAATAATAAGCTCCAGCCAGTCTGGCTTTAACCCTTTCATCCCAGGAACATGAATTAGGAAAACACTTTGGGATGGAAAGGGATCTGACATTTCCCAGAGTCCAGGATGCAGCAAGGAGAAGGAACATCTGTAGTGACCAAACACACATTCACCTTTCTGCCCAGCCACTGTGCCATTTTTGTACATTAGCGAGCTTTCACATGACCAAGCCTAGAGCGTTCCTCTGTCATACTGTGTGCAGCTCCCCAGGTGAGGGCAACAGTGGGCTCAGAACCTATTTGGACCACGTGTTCCATGTGGGCAGGGGCCTGTGAGCTCACTGTTATAGAAGCCTTCTTCCCAGGGCTGCAGGACATGCACAGAACAGACCCTAGAGTGGAGGTCAGAAGTGTGTTTCCGGGACAGCTTGTTGTCCAGTCACCAAGTCCTGTCTAACTCTTTGCGACCCCATGGACTGCAACACGCCAGGCTTCCCTGTCCCGCACTGTCTCCCAGAGGCTGCCCAAGTTCATGTCCACTGGGACAGCCTGCCCGGCTTCTCATCCTAGGCTGCCACTTAGCTGTGTCATCCTGGCAGGTGACTTAGACGTTAAGGTTCGGCTTCCTCCTCTCATAAAAAAAGAGCTCAGTTGTTAAGTGAAACCGACCACCTCAGAAGAACTGAGCACAGAGCCGAGCACTTGATGAGATACAATCAATGTCAGCATTTATTATCATCACTGCTTTTATTATTTGCACCATTATTTTGTTAAGTTCCTCTCACCCCCTTGCTGAGCGAAAGATGGAATCCCTGAACGTGAACCAAAATCACCTGCCAAAGAGATCCCCTGTCATCCTGGGGATGTCACACAAAGGCATGTTCAGAAGTGACAGGCTATCTTGAAGCTGGAGAGGGCTTGGTGGGTTTCGTTCTAGACCTTTGGAACCCTGCACAGGGCTCAACAGAAAAGGCAATTTCCATTGAACAGGGAGTTGGAGGAGGCTATTTGGTAGCAGAGGGAAGCTGCTACCCAGAAAATAAATGGGTACTTCTCTCAAAATAGAAGGAGGAGTGGCATCCTTAAGAATGGCACATATCCAGAGAAAAGTATAATCTGAAAAGATATGTGCGTCCCTATGTTCATTGCAACACTATTTACAATAGCCAAGACATGGAAGCAACCTAAACATCCATCAACAGAGGAACAGAAAAAGAAGATGGAGTACATATACACAATGGAATAAAAAAAGAATCAAATCATGCCATTTGCAGCAACATGCATGGACCTAAAGATTATCATACTAAGTGAGGTAAATCAGAAAGAAAAAAACAAATACTGTATGATATAATTTACATGTGAAGTCTAAAATACAAATGAACCTATCTACAAAACAGAAACAGAGTTACAGACACACAGAACAGACATGTGGTTGTAAAAGAGGAGGTGGGGTGGGGGAGGGAAGGATTGGGAGTTTGGGATTAGCAGATGCAAACAATTGTATACAGAAAGGATAAACAACAAGGTCCTACTGTATAGCAAAGGGAACTACATCCAATATCCTATGATAAACTATAATGAAAGAAAAAATGAAAAACAATATATGTATAACGATCACTCTGCTATACACAAGAAACCAACACAACACCGTAAATCAACTATACTTCAATAAAATAAAACAAATAAATAAAAAAGGATGGCTGCTGTGGGATACACCTTATTGAACACCTTTGAAAAGACGTGTGCGGAGGCGTGCAGAGCTTCCCTAGGTTGTCGACTCCTTACTGGGAGAGCAAAGTGGTTCTGTCCTTGCCTTCTTGAAGAAGGAAAAGGAGAACAAATCCCTGTGGGTCTCCCCCTTGGTCAGCACTGCATGGGTGGAGGCAGGTGACCACAACACCCCCAGGTAGGGGGACAGTGGCCTATTCCACTCTGAAGGCCAGGGAGGAAGGCTTCCTCTTGAATTTCAGCCCAGCTCCTCACAGATGAATGATCTGAGCAAATTAACTTTCCTGGGCCCCTCTATTCATAAAGATTGGGACCCCAATGAGATTTTCACGTGTGGGGTGTATGACTGTGACAGTGACATGGAGGAAAGTTGCAGGCGACACTCGCTGTGAGGGAGGGCTTGAAGCGATAGCATCCTTCCTTCTCCATGGGGACTCAGAACCCTAGATGCTTCAGGGGTGTGTTTGTAGTTGAAAACACTGGTGAGTGGCTAAATGTAATTTTCTTCTTTTTAGTTCTAGTCTTTGCAGGTTTGAGAGTGACAAGGGGTTTCCTCTAAGTTCTCCTTCGTGTCTGTATATCTGAGTTGGGGGAAGGATTGAGCATGGCGGGGGGCAGTATGCAGGACGGGCAGAGGCTCAGCTGGTCTTCGTTACACCTTGAACCGGGGGGAGCCCTCAGGTGCACCTGCAGCCCTGCGATTCCTGGGAGCAGGAGAGCTGCTTCTCTCACGCTCACGCCCAGGACTCCCTCCTGCCACACCACACCCTCCCTGGTAGGAGGACCCCGTCTCCTGGCAGTGCTGGGACACTGCTGTGCACTGTGGCCTGGTACCCGGGTAGCCTGGCAAGGGGGTTTGCAGGTCATTCTGGCTCCCCAGCCAGGTTCTGGACTTTCTGGTTCCCTAGACTCAGGGGGTCATGAGGAGTCCTGGAGGTGAGCATGAGACCCCCCCAGGAGTCACAGGGCTGCAGGGATACCTGAGGACAAACCTAGGAAAGGGTGTAATGAAGACTAGCTGAGCCCCTGCCCATCCTGCGTATACCTGGCCATTCCCTATCCTGCCCACCGACAAAGGTGTGTGTGTGTGTGTGTGTGTGTGTGTGTGTGTGTGTGTGTGTGTGTGTGTGTGTGTGTGTGTGTGTGTGTTAGTCAGTCGGTCATGTCTGACTTCTTGTGACCCATGGACTCCTCTGTCCATGGGATTCTCCAGGCAAGAATGCTGGAGTGGGTAGCCATTCCCTACTCCAGGGAAACTTCCTGCTCCAGGAGTTGAGCCCGCGTCTCCTGCATTGCAGGCGGATTCTTTACCATCTGAGCCACCAGGGAAGCCCGTCAGGTCTGATACACAGACACAAGGGAAAACTGAGGAAACCCCTTGCCACTCCCAACCTTGTCAAGAGGAGAGAGACAGAAAATGTCCCTCCATTTCCTCCTACCTTACTTAAAATCTAAATTCCCAGGCTCTCCAAAAATGGCCTCAGCCCACACTCCCACCCTGTGTCCTGATCGTATCTTCCATCAAATCCACCACGTACCTCTCCATGTCTGCAGGTCTTACCCATCTGGAATGTCGTCTCCTGGCTCCAATCAGATCTGATCAAGCCCACAAGGGCGTCCACCCCCGGGTGAGCCCTCAGTTACACTCATACACGTGTGCTTCTGGCAAACATATTCTAAATGCCTGTACCGTGCTGACGCTTGGCAGGTCCCAGGTCCCAGAGAGAATAGCACGGTCCTTGCCCGACAAGGAGCTCCAGGGGAAGATCCACCAGCAACAGCCAAAGTTGGTGGAGGCAGAGTGGGCAATGAGGGCAAAGTGGGAATTCCTTCTGAAATTATACACGGTGTAATGCTAGGTAATAAATTAAGTTTTAAAAGCCCAGGGTTTTCTCACAGTTGTGGGCCTGACCGCTTGAGCCACAGCCCAGGCCTCTGAAATTCTTGAGGGTTCCCTGTCTGCCTCTCCTGTAAACTGGAGCCTGCAGACAGCTTCGGGGCAGGGAGTTTTGACTGCTAGCCGTCTCCATGGAGGCCTGAAAATCGGAACCCAATGTCTGTTCCTTCTTTTCTCGTGATGAGGTATACACACTGAGACCGGGCTCCCTCTGAGCCTCCGTTTCTGCATCTAGAAATGGGCACAACTCCGCCACAGGGATGGGGGCAATCAACAACCCAGGAAGTCCTCTGTGCTTCCTTCATCATCACAGCACAAACGAAACAACCCCAGAGACCCTGGCCCCTCCACTGACCCCACAGCTGAGCAGGGGTTAAAGCTCCTGCAGACACACTTCAGGGTCTGCCCCTCTGCCCCCTAAAGATGACAGACATGGAAGGCCCTGATTAGAAGCGGAGCAAGCCTGGGTCCCACAGCACTGCCTCCCCAACCAGCTTGCCCAGGCAGGCCCCGGGCCTCAGGGGGTCTCCCTGGGGCCTGCAGCAGCCCAGGGCTGAGTGCTTTTTTGTAAAGAGTCAACTCCCTTCCTGTGCAGGGCCTGGGGTGAGGATGGTGCTGATGGCAGCGGCTTCTTTGGTTTCATGTACTTTCTGCACAGGCAGGGTTCATCTAGGGTCCTAAGGCAATGTATAATCCTGCTCTGCCCTCCCAGAGCCTCAAGACAGTGGACAGACCGAGCAGTCCTGGCCGTTTGACAAACAGCAGGGACGGGACACCACAGGCTTCTAAGAATGGATGAGGGCGGAGCCCCCGAGCAGAGTGCCCTCCCCCTCCCATCTCTGATGAGTCCAGTGCTCACACACGGCCGTGAGCGAGGTCATCGCTGACAGTACCGACCCCCACGGGGCCTCCCTGAAGTGCTTTTGTTGTGTTGTTCAGTCACTCAGTCGTGTCCAACTCTTTGCGACCCCATTGGCTGAAGCATGCCAGACGTCTCTGTCTTGCATCAACTCCCGGAATTAGATCAAATTCATGTCCATTGAGTCAGTGATGCCATCCAACCACCTCGTCCTCTGTCATCCTGAAGTGCTTACCCGTCACCTTGTCTTCTCCCCGCAAATCAAAGCCCCATTTCCCAAATCATGTCAACGTGACTTAGGAGAGAAACAAGCTTGGTCTATACTTGAGAATACCAGGCTGGGGGAGGGGGCCAAGGACCCCCAGACCCCTAACCCAAGGCGTGACCTGGGGGGACAGCTTGTAGCAGTGCAGCATAATGGTTAGAGAACAGCCCTTGGTGCCAAGCAGTTTGACTGTGAACCCTGACTCCAACGCTTAATAGCTTTATCACCAGGCAAGTCGCTTAGCCTCTGCCCAGAGGGGTCTCCGTCAGTGAAATGGGAACAGTTAACACGTGGTTATCAGGATAATGTCAGGATGTGATACAGCACAAGGGCTGGAACTGAGTGTCAGCATGGTCTTCTGGAAGGAAGGACCACAACGTGGCTTGTCCTCTGGGATGGAGTCTCCTTTCCTCCCTCAGTGGACGGGACAACCATTTGGTTCTGGGACATTTCTGGTGTTCCCTCGGCATCTCGAGGGTCTCGCCTCCACAGCTGACTCTCTTTGTGACCACCTGCAATGAGTTGGGCTAACCCCGCCAGTCAGACAAGGTCTGGTGTCTTGGGCTCTGCTGTTTCACCATCATTTTGGGTTTCTTGTCTTACCACCATACAGAGCAGTAACAACTGAGGACATAAATACATGCTGGGCTGACCTGGTCGTTATTGACCAGATTAATGATCAATCGTCAACCTGGTGATTATTTGGTTGTAACACTGAACTGCACGGATGCTAAACTTGACTGAGTGTGAAACCAGACCTTTTATGCCTCAAACGCTGAGAAGATGTAAGGGGCTCACTGCCAGAACACGTCCTGACTGATGTCCTGACCCTTTCAGGATGGCCATCATGACGGCCGCCATGGTCCCAGAGTCTACACTGTCCAGGGTCCTCAGCCCCTCCATGCAGACCATGTGGCCAGGGGTACAGGGCTGAGGGAAGTGTGCCTTATTTCAAAGGCCGTTCAGGAAGCTCAGATATAGAGAAGGAGCAGCAATAAAACCGTCCTGCTTAGGGGAGAGATGGAACCTGCAAGGTCTCAGGGACTGCTTTAGTATCTGCCCGGAAGTCTCGGGAACAGAGCCAAATGAGGAACCCTGTCCCCAGGGGCCTCTGGACATGGCTGAACTTCCTCCCATCCATGAAGCAGGCATGCTTTCTGGCTCTTCAGCCAGAAAGGGTGTCTACTCAGCAGGGTGCAGATCACCAATAAAGGTCCATGGGGCACTGTGAATGACCTTCTAAACAAGCCAAGGGGACAGCTTTCCCTTGGAAAGTCAGAGACAGGCCAACTCTGTGCCTGGATATATGCTGGGCATCCACCTCATTCCACATATAAACACATATGAGATCATCATACAATATACATATGCACACATCTTCACAGTCTACACCTCTACACACACACGTTGTGTGTGTGTTTAGTTGCTAAGTTGTGTCTGACACTTTGCTACCCCCTAGACTGTAGCTCACCAGGATCCTCTGTCCATGGGATTCTCCAGGCAGGAATATAGGAATGGGTTGCCATTTCCTTCTCCTGGGGATCTTCCCAACCCAGGGGTCAAACCCACATCTTCTGCATTGCAGGCAGATTCTTTACCTCTGAGCCACTGTAAACTGCACACCTAACCCACTGCAAATGGTCTGGTGAAATAATAGTCCAGAAATTCCTACCCTGAGCATCCTACACAGACCATCTCCTTGCAGGACTAGGGGAAAGCCCCTCCCGAACCCCCATGGTTGAGGTTCTTGTCGTTTAAGATGTTGTTTTAACTACCTAGTATCCAAAATGCAAGTCAGGAGCTTCAGCTTCTTTCAATAGTGACCTCTGGACAACCCCCGTGGACATCTAGCAGTTGAGCCTTCCTCCCACCCAGGGAAGACAGAGCCGGGGCGGGGGGACGTGCAGCTGCCGAAGAGGAGGCCCCAGCTCCTCTGGGCACAAGTTATGTCTGCGCAGGCAGGGTGTCTCCTTTATGGCTCCCCAGGAAGGACGAAGGGACAGGGCAGGGGACAGGGCGTCACTGAGGACTACGGCCACAAGCCTGTACACTGCGGCTGGGCTAGATGCCAATGTGAGGAGAGGCTGAGCACAGTGGCCAGGGAGGCGGGAAGAGACCCCTGGAAGAAGGGGGGGCAGCTACGATCCCAAATCACAAATAATGAGGGAAGAAGGAGCCAGACAGCCCCCTCTCCACCAGGCTCTCAGCCAGAGCCAAAGTCAGTGAGAAGGCCAGTGGCCAAGCAGAGATGGAATCTCCTGAACCTGGGCAGCCCTCACTGTGTGGAAACAGAACTGGGGGTCCACATATTCTGGAGGGGAGATCAAACCAAGTGGAATTTAGTGGGCAGGGAATTTGCAGAAGAGACACTGCTGCCCTCTGCGCTCTGCAGAAACCACAAGACCCGCAGGAGGGTGACGTCACTGCACAGAAAGGGGAAATGCAGCTGCCCCCCAGCCCTGAGACCCCGCTCAGCTTCACGTGCCCGGTGTGCAGTGAAGACAGAGGATGAGGATAAGCCCTGGGCAGCCACCGATGGAGCCACAGACGGCCCCCCTGCCCTCCCGGAAGATACTCCTCTCACCTGCCTGGTCATGACACAGCCCCGTGGCCACCCACCCCCACCCCAGGTGCCCAGCTTTCCTCGGACATCAACGGAGGGGCTGGAACAAAGTTGGGGAGGTTGGGGGAGATGAAGACCTTTACATCAGCCAGCACATCCCTTGACTGGGAAAGGAACTGTCAGAGTAAAAGCCTTGCATTCGCATGCTTTCCCCAAGGATTTTCACATCCATTGAGTAAACTCTGGGAGTTGGTGATGGACAGGGAGGTCTGGCGTGCTGCAGTCCATGGGGTCGCAAAGAGTCAGACACGACTGAGTGACTGAACTGAACTGATCTTGTGTTCAGTCCCACAACAGTCCGAAAAGTACATGACACAAGTATTACTCGGCCCACTTGAAGGATAAAGCAAGAGGCCAGGGCAGGGAAATGACCCCAAGTTGCAGAGCAGGTGGTTTGCAGTGCTCCAAGCATTGTGCTCTGCACCCCGCAGTTTTGCACAGACAGCAGGGCCACCACCTGGGCATCAGGGGGTGATGGGTGCCTCCGAGGAGGTCTCCGGGAGGAGCCACGGCTGCCTGCGGGGTGCAGCTGCTTCGTCCCCTCCCCCTCTCCAGGTCTCCTACTCTCCTGCCTCAGAGCAAATGAAGGAACAGGGACAACGGCCAGGAGAGACGCAGAGAAGATGTGTGCCCTGAGCGCTTACCTGTTCTGGTCCGAGTCCTGAAGGGAGATGCCGGAGTCCCAGTCCACGTCCCCGGCTAGTCGCTCTAGGACCCAGAGCAGAAGCAGAGATTAGGGCAGAGCCAGGAGCTGGGCTCTCAGCTGCCGCTTAATGAGCACAAGCACGGAGGAGAAAGTTTTCTCCAGCAGCCATTTACTCCCCTGATAATTCCGACCCCCCAGGTGGAGGCTCAGCCTGTCGCAGTGACTGCTGGTGGGACAGTCGTGAGCTGAGGGCCCACGGGGGTCTTCTCAAGCGTTGGGTGTGGGAGGAAGGAAGGGCAAGAGCATGGCTAAGGCCTGAACACTTGCAGCACCACGGCCACCTGAGCTCAGCCCGCCGGCCTGGAGGCTGGGTCTCTCTGTGGGGAGGGGCTCCTACCCGAGGACAATGAAGTCCACCGCGGGCTGAGGACATGTCATCGTCAAAAAGCCACTGTCGAAAGAACCACAGGGAAGAAACTGTGGAGGTTTTCCAAGTGGTCTGGGACAGGGGTCTCCAACCTCTGGGATCTAATGCCTGATGATCAGAGGTGGAGCTGATATGGTAATAATAGAAATAAAGTGCTCAATAAACATCATGCGCTTGAATCATCCTGAAACCATCCCTACCAGTCTATGGAAAAACTGTCTTCCATGCAACCAGTCCCTGGTGCCAAAAGTCAGAGACTGGTGGTCTGGGGGGTCTGGGGGTGGCCTTTAGCAGATGGGGCTGGCTGTGAGGTGATAAAGAATCTGTGTCAAAGCCCAGACTAAGAGGACAACCGAGGAATCTGGTGATAAACAGCTGTGCTCTCCCACTTTCCCATCCCTCCCCTCCAAGGTAACCCCCATCTCCCTTTCCTTCTCCTGGACTCCCCCCACTGCCCCCACCCCCCAGACCCAGACAGTGGGCCTTACCTGGCACAGCTCTATCCCAGCATGAAGTCCAGCCTGGGACTCCCACCTTGGAGGGGCCCTGCCCCGCAACACTTAGCATCTCCTGCAGCAGAAGGCGGTTCCTCTCCACGCGGTCAGACAGGGACAAGGTGCTGCCCCCGGTGCCAAGGGCCCCCAGGTCCCTGGTTTTCCAGAGATCCCCCAGCAGGGCTGGCCTGGGGACAAAGTCCTCCTCGGAGGTCGGAGACAAGCTGTCCGGGTCTCCCTGGGCGAAGAGACCATCCTGCCGGGGGTGTGACCTTCCTTTCCGCAGGGTGAGCTCGTGGGTGGTTTTGTTACAAGGACCAGAGCCCCTCGGCCGGCCTGGAGTGACCGTGTGGATGGGGCCCTCTTGCAGAGAGCTGGGCCCGGGCAGCAGAGCTCTGTCGTGCTCAGGCCGGGTTTGAACACCCTCTGGAGGCCACGGGCTCCTTCTGTTCCAGCACTCGAGTCCGGGGGCAGGAGACCTGGGCGGCTCCGCGTCCCCGTTCCTGGCGGGCTCCTCCTCAGTGACACTGTGGTCCAGCCGCCTGTCATTCAGGTTCTGCGTGTGATGGACCACCACAGCCTCGGGTGGGGAAGGTCCCTCTGACGGAGGCTTGGTCCCAACCACCTTGACTCGTCTGCTCTTGGGTTTCTTGAGGGCCGGCCGCCCGTGGGAAGGGAGGCCGGGGCCTGCCACCTGTTTGCCTGCTGTCATCTTCTCCTTCAAGGCCCTCACCTTGGACTCCAGCACGGAGGGGCCCTGGAGCTGTATCCCCCGTGCCCCGGGAGGCCGGGGGGCCATTGGGCTGGGTGTTCCATCTTCTCCAGGGCAGGGCCAGGGTCTTGGGAGGTGTCCATTCTCCGGCTGTGGCTCAGGGCTGCTTCTCTCCACAGCTGAGGTCACCTCCATGGAGCTGGCCGTTCTGCTCCCTCTTTGGGGTTCTCTGGAGGAAAAAACAGACAGAGCGCCTTAGACCCACTACCTGGCCAGCTCCCACGACCTCCTGGGTCTCCATAGTGCCTTGGTATAGAGCCCTGTCTGGAGGAAGACAACTTGGGGTCAGATCAGGGGGTGCCCCTGGACAATGTGAAAGCACCTTGGGGAGCACGAGTCTTTGGATGGTACAAATAAGTCACTACTGAGTTTTTTCTTCCAAGTCGGAGTAGTCTTATTTTTCTATCCCCAGTTTACAGGTGGGGACAGTGAAGGGTCAAGCAACAGTTATTCTTCTGCCCAGTCTGGACCAGAGGGAAAATGGGGGCTGGATTCCCAGCCCCTGGCTTCGTGTTTTGCTGACAGGTGTCAGGCTTCAGGGGAGGACGGCAATTTCTGCTCATGCCCACAAGCTCTTCCCTTTCCAAAGGGAACCAGGGCAGAGGATGGACTTCAGGACCTGACCTGCGGGTGGAAGGTGTCCCCCTTCCCTGTCCTCAAACCTCAGGCCTGAGCGGAGCTGTGCCCACAGGGCGGCTAGGACCAGGCACCAAGGCCTTTCAGCATCTGCTCGGTGCTGGGTGGGCCTAAAGGTACTTTCAAACACTCTCAAATTCTTACGCCATTCTGCTGGAAGAGGGTTATGACCCTCATTTTTACAGAGAGACGGAGGCCCAGAGCCATTAGGAGACACCAAAGCTGAGGGAGGCCTGGCTAGGAATGCAAAGCTTCTCCTCCCAAGGTCAGGGCCCTTCCAAAGCACCCAGGGACCAGGACTGGGTCCTGGTCCCAACTCCCCTTCGTCCTACAGGAATATTGGTCTAGACAGGTGACCTGCACAGACGACCGCTCCTTGGTGGCACGCTTGATGTGTCAATGTCTTCACAGGGAATACAAGTGAGCACGAGATTTTACTCGCCAAGCAGTTCTGTGCACACATACCAGCCACAATGTCTTCATATTTATCCTGCTCTCCGAGACCATGCCCCTTCTACACCATACATCTAGATATGTCCCACTGCATGCATAAAAATCCACATTTACATAAATTACAAACTAGGGGTTAATTATTCACCTAATACTGACTAAAGATTCACTACAGAATTCTCTTAAATGCCAAGCTCCTCTACAGTCATTTATTACAACTCAGTTTTTAATACATTTCATGAATGCACATATTCCATAAAGCAAAACACACACACGCCGGTGTGCTATGTCCGTTTTAAGCCTGTGACGTTTAAGGCCTGTCTTTGGGAGAACGAGATCATTGTCTCTACCAGTTCATCAAGAATTGATCAACTTTGTCGTCACAGCCCAGCCACTGAGTCCTCTCTTCTAAGGTTCAATCCAGGAAGCAGGGGATTTGAAGGGTATGGGAGCAATTTCCGTCACATTACAAGAGCTTTCAGGTAAAGTCTGGAACAGCATTGCAGAGATCACCCTTCTCTAGAGACCTGTTAGGATGGATGAGACTTTCCTCGGGGGAACAGCGGGTACAGACTTGTGCGGCTCGGAGCCGCTGAAGTCTAGGGCCGAGCGCTGTCCTCCTCTAACCCCAACCCCGAGACGCTGAAGTGAAGACGGTCGTGACGGGCAGGCCTCCCCCGAGACCCTTCCTTCTCGCTCCCCCGGTCCCGCCATCCCCGGCCCGCCCGGGGCCTCGCCTCCTCCGTACTCACTGAAGGCTGCCGCCGGCAGGTCTGGGCGCCGCCTCCATCCCCTCCATCCCCGGGGAGACCAGGCCCTCCTCTCGCCCCCTCTCCCTCCCGGGTCCGCGGCGGGGAGCAGGGCGCGCGGGCTCCGGCCCGGGGCTCGGGGAGTGCGGCCCGCAGGCCTCGGCTCTCGGGGCGCGCCCGGCTCGGCTCCGGGCTCCGCGGGCCGCCCCGGGGTCCGGGTGGGGTCGGAATCGGGCAGCCGCCCCGCGGGCCGCGGCCTCCCTCCAGGTCCGGGGAGGGCGACGCGGGGTCGGACGGGGAGGGCGCGGGAGGGCAGGAAGCGGCATGGGCGGCTAGCTCATGGCTCGGCCACGGAGGGGGTGAGAGGCCAAGCCCGGCGCCTCCCCCGGCCGGGACGGGAAGAGGGAGCGGGAGAGCAGAAAGGAGGCGCGGCGGAAGGGGCTGGAGGAGCGGCCCTCGCTCGCACCCCGCCCCGCCGCCCCGCGCGCTCCCCGGGACCCGGGACCCAGCGCCCTGCGGGGCCGCCCCTCCCGGGGCTGCCCAGGCGTCTAAGCCGCCGGCCCGGCCGCGAGCTCGGAGCCTCGGACGGGGCGGGGGCTGCCTTCCGGGCGGCCGGACCTCACCCCTCCCGGCCCGGGTCGCCCCGTCCGCCGGGAGGGCGCTCGCAGCCCAGGCTTCGGGGAGAGCGCGGCGGTGAGATGCGGCTCCACGTGAGCCGAAGCTGCGGAAACACCGCGCTCTCCCCGGAGCTTCGCGGCGAGGCGTGTAACCCTACACCCGGGGCGCGGTGGGGGGAGGCTCGGCCGGCGGCTGGCGGCTGTCGGGGTGGAAGCCGAGGAATGCCCTTTGTCTGGACGACTTTTCCGGAGGAGGCGCCCTCTCCGAGGGGCTGTCTCCTTGGAGGTCAAGGTCATTTGTTTCCGCTTTCTAGCAGCGCGAGGGACACACGTGGTGGACGCGAGTCCCCTCTTCTTGTCCAGCTAAGGGGAGAGCCAGGTGCCTGCGTGGCCAGACGCCTTGGATAGGGACCGGTCCGGGGGGGACTCTGGGGACTCCGGAAGGCCCCTTGTCACTTTTCCCAGACGTGGCAGGAAGGTATTAATATGCCCTGCAGCGGTGGCCCCAACCAAGGGAGCACGCTTTCTCTTTCCACCCAGGGAGAGGGGACGGAGCCCCAACTATTTCCAAGCCTGTTTTTCCACAACAAACTATAAGAGAATTAGGACCCAGGAGATTCCGGAAATCTCTACAGAGGGAAAGAGCTGATCATCTTTCCTTCTGCCAACAAGCTTCACTCTCCAGCGCCTTGCTCTCTGCTTGCCCTGAGGCAGTAGAGTCACCATCTAGATGACAGACCTAGCTGCCTAGGGTATGGACCGAAGCCTGCGGACTGCGCAGAGGGGATGGGGTGTCAGGGGAGGATGGGAAAGAGGCCTGCCCTTGAGTGAATAAGAGTCACTCTGCACAAAGTGGGGAAGAGGGCATCTGGGCAGGACAAGGCATCCAGTCCTGAGAGCGGATGTTCGGGGAGCTGTCTGTGGGTGGACTAACCTTTGCTAATTTAGGCACCTGGGAGATTATCTAGGACACACCCTCCCTGTTACAGAACAGCCCCAAGGTCACACAGGTGGTCTCCAGGGGCGTGGGCAGTGCTCTTGCACCCCACCCTCCACCCCCATATTCCCACATCGAGCAGATCCTCCAACGGGGACTTAACCATTCTGTGCTGGTTAGTACTGATCACTTCACAATACAGTAACTGGTACCATTTATGGAGGGCGTCCTGTCACCTGGCATTGCTGCAGTCCTCAGAGATGGGTACTGTTTCCTGTCTTCTTTGTACAGATGAGGAAACTGTAGTTAGATGATCTGTCCAAGGTCGCAGAGCTGGCAAGTCCAAGACCCTCCATTAACCACCCAGAACAATGCTGTTGCCAGCATTCCGCATATTCAAAGTGGAAAGATTTTGTTTAAAAACATCAAAAGAATTGTGAAGTACTGTGATAGTCAGATTATGTTGCTGCTATGGTCCGGCCCTTCCTTTCTGGATCCTCTCTGCCTTCTTCTTCTGCCAGCCCAGATAAAATCCTGTAAACCTCGAAAGACTCCTTCCTCTCCTCCGTGCGCAATGTCAACCCTACCGGTAACACTATTACTATTATTGGGGACCTGTTATGAGGCAAAGCACTCTATGTTGGATGTTTTAGATCATTAGAACAACTCTGCAAAGTAGGTACAGTGTATCCCCACTTTAGGAATACAGAAACTGGGGTAGACCCAAGTGATGGGGCTTGCCCAAGGCTACACAGCTAGTATAGCCAAGAGTCTGAACCCGGTTCTGTCCAGGTCCAAGACTCTGCCTTGTTTCTTCCTTTCAGAGTCACTGCTTTGGAGCTCAGACTCTTAATTAGAGATTTCAGCTCCAGGACCTCTGCTCCCCGCCTCCCCCAAAAGTTAATGATCTGTGAGGTAAGTTTCTGAAAGTTCTAGCAAAGGCCTAGTATTTAAAGGAAACCTGCCCTCAGCCTTTTTAACATGCAAATATTCACCTTCAGTATACTCATTAAATTTGTTACTTTGCATTTAACAGGGGGATGAAGTGTCACAGCTATACAGAGGCTTTAATAGGCACCTGCAGGAGACGTAAGAGACACGAGTTTGATCCCTGGGTCAGGAAGATCCCCTAGAGGAGGAAATGACACCCTACTCCAGTATTCTTGCTGGGAGAATCCCATGGACAGAGGAGCCTGATGGGTTACAGTACATGGGTAGCAAAGAGGTTGACATGACTGAGTGTCTGAGCACCCAGCACACAGGGTCCTAAAAACACCATAAGCCAATCCTTAGAATGCTCTTAAATGATTGTGGCATTCTCATGCCTCAGGGCACATCCCATTCATCTGGATTCTGTTTGGTTCAGCAAATATCTCTTTAGCTCCTACCGTGTGCCAGGCACTGGGGAGACAAAATGTAGTACCACAAATCCTGCCCTTGAGGAATTTCTGGTCAACTCAGAGTAGGGAAGGGGCGGTGCCTAAACTCTGTATAAGTGGTCCCATCAAGGTGAGCATAGGGTGGAGGTGGGTCATTCACAGGAATAGCTAGATTGAGATGCCTGCTGGGTGGTCGGGAGGTATCTAGGCGAGCTGGGTCTTGCAGAATGAGCAGGAATTAGCCAGACAGAGGGGAAGGGGTGGGATAGGCAAGTCAGAGGGGGAGGGATTAGCATAAACACAGGCATTGAGGTGTGAAACTGCCTGGTTTAAGTGTTAAATATAAAGGTTAATCTGGGAAAGTCTGGGGGTGGGGGTGAGGCTGCAGAACTAGGGTGGTGGGGCCTGGTTGAGGGCTCTAGGTCCCCGGTGAGGTGCTTGGACCCTGTCCTTTGAAGTGAGAGTCCCTGGAAGGTGGTCTAATCTGGGCCTTAGCCTTGAGCACCTTTCTGGGCTGGGCAACTGCCTTACCTCCTTGAGTATCAGACTCTTTCATTACCATCCTTTGGAGAGGAATCTAGGAGGAACCCAAATGTAGAGTAAATAGCAGACACAGAGCCCCCCTCCTCCGTTTGGATCACCTAGGGAAGTCTCCCTCCCCTTAGCCTGGATGAAAACACAAGCTCACTCCTCCTCTCCACCCTCCCACAATGGGCTCTGAACACTCAGTTTGAATAAGGAGGCTTGTGGGTTGTAGAAGTAGGGATTTCCCTTAGGATGGAGGGAAAGGGTGAGCTGGTCCTTCAAGGTCCCTCCCTTAGAGCAGGTGGAGTAGAGGGGGAAAGGGTGGGAGGGACACCTCTGTGATCCTTCCCCTTACTGCCTGCAGGAACGTGTCCAGCTGGAGATCTGCATTTCCTGTCCTCATCAGGGGGCACATGGTACCGGAGCACTAGGGCATCTGATCCTGGCAGCCCCCCTGGTGATACTGGTTACAGTCCCAGGGCCTCCCCCTCAGACAGACCCTCATTTTTCTTTCCAGCAGAAGCTCAAGAGAGTGTCAGGACTGGTTTCCCATGCACCCGCCTCTCCCTTGATAGGAATCCTCCTGCTGTTTCCCAGGGTCTTGTGTAGACCCTCCCGGGATGCTGCTGAAAAGGCTGATTCTGAGGTCTCGCCCTTGGGGATTCTGATTCCTTAGTTGGAGTTAGGCCCAGGAATGTGTTCCCTAACAAGCTTCCCAGGTGATTTTGAGGCCAGTCAGTGTGAAGAAGCAGAAACCCTCAGCTTAAAACTCAGACTCCTTTGTATGGTACAGCGCTCTCTCTAGCCCCAGTTCTCATCACCCCGAGAGCCTGTCCAGCCCACCCACCATATTGAATTGCTACTAGTTCCCCTGACTGGCCATACTGGCTCATGTCTCCTTGCCTTTGCCCAGTCTTTCCTTCAGCCTGAAACACGCTGCTTCACGCCACACACACACACACACACACACACACACACACACACACCCCACCCCAACTTGGCTGTCTCCTCCTAGACCGTCCACACTCAGCTCAAGTGGCGCCTCTGCAGAGACGCCTTCTCCAGCATCCTGTGCTGTCCTCCCGACCTGGGTTCGCGCACCCCGGACCCACTTCTGCCCGAGCACTTAGCACTCTGAGTGGTCGGCCTCCGACACCTCACAGCGCTTCCTGTTCCTCAGCCTCGTTCCTGGCCCCAACACGCTCCCAGCACATAAAAGCTGCTGACTAGAGGCCACGTAGTTAAAATGAAAGACAAAAAATCCCTGTCAGGTAAGGATGCCTGAGAGCAGAAGACGGGGCCGCTCCTGCTCAGGGGATCAAGGTCATTTCCAAAGGATGTGGTTCATTCCCTCGGTGTGGCCCGTCCTGCCCCAGGGCCTGCGAGATAGTCGGCCACGGGCGGGGCGAGGACCAGCCTCCAGCCTTCGTGACTCCCAATTACACATGACACTCCTGCCCTCCTCGCTTTTCCCCCAAATGGCCACTGATCCCAGACATTGGTGTGGCCCTTACACTTCAATTCTGAGCGAGTCTGGAAACTTGCAGATAAAATAGGCCTCAGAAGGAGAAATAGATGGGGAAGGGGAGAGGAGAAAAGAACGCGAAAGAAGCAGGTAAAGCTAGGTGGAGAGAAGACAGTCAGGCAACTTGACAACTGGGCACCTCCCGAGAGCAACCACCTAGGTTTCAGTCATGCCGCTCTGCACACACGAACACACGTACACACACATGTACACACACACGTGGGAACACATGTATGCCATGTTCTTTGCCACGCTTGCCTGAGCTGACTCGGGCCAAGAAGAACAAAGGCGTGCTTCCTACCTGGCCAGCCCGCACCGCTGCCCGGGGCAGGCAGAGGGGGAGCTGCCGGGCGGGGACGGGGCTGCCCTGGAGACACCGAGGCCCTGGAGGCCCACTCTCCATGTGCCCACCCTGAGTGCCAGGCATCTGCTCCCGTGCGAGTGCACACGGAGCTTTTCATTTCCTAATCCTAATCACCGGGAAATGACTGGGCTTAGGCAAATGTTTTAATGCTCTCCCTCCGACTCCCCCATGCCTGCTCAGTGGGAGGCCGCCAACAATAAGAGGAGAGGACCCCTAGCTCTCACCTGTCTGCCAATAGCCATGGTCGTCTTGGCCACATTGACTTTTCTCGTTAATGAAACCAGAGCAGATGCGTGCGGAAGATACTGGAGGTTGACTGAGCATGGGAGTCATGTCTGTGACAGCTTTTGATCTTGAGAAAAGACAGTGTTCAGTTCTATGCGTAATTCGATTAAGACATATGAGAAACTCCGAAAGCCTCACGGCTTTTCTGCTGCAGATGGAGCCCTTTCTAGTCCCCCAGGCTCTGCAGTCCCTCATCCTGTCGGGGTTCCTGTCTCCCGTCCCCGCCTGCCCCCACCAGCTTGGGAGGTTTTGCTGGAGACACAAATGAGCCTCCAGAGAGGCTCTGTCTAAGCGAACACCCTCCGCTTCCCGGGTCCCTCGGAAAGTTTTTCCCCTGTGTTAAGTGAAGGTATGTAGTGGGTGAGGTATAGAGGAAAAGACCCAAATTTGCCAAGTCCAGGATTAGACTCTGGTGACCTGGGTTCAGCTCTGGCTGGACTGTATCTTCTTGTGGGTCCAAGCACTGGGTCACTCTGAGTTCAGTTTCCTTACCTGGAAGTGTCAGGCTGGACTAACAGGTCCCCAGCTAAGCTTCTCAGAACCCCAGGGTCCCGTGAGACATGAACAGGTCTCCCATGAAAAAGAGATTTCAAGTCCAGTAAATCTGGGCGATAATGCATGCCATCTCACCTTCCTGGCAGTTCGTTAGGCCCAAAGGCATTTCACAGGCTCAGCCATGTCCTGAAGTGAAAACAAAACAAGATCAAACCAGCTTACCTTTGCTTAACACTGCCTTTCTCAAAAGTAACTGACCACGAAGCTGTTTTCCCCCCACCCCCACATAGCAATTAACATCCTGGGACAACATGGACCAGACAACCTCTCGGGTTCCTTCTTGTTGGGATGGTCTGGGCCTCTTGACTTGGAGAGGAGCGGCAGGCAGCTGCTATGCAGCAAATTCTAGGATCCTGTAGAGAGGGCCAGGCTACAAGCAGAAAAGGTTCCATCAGGGGGCAAGTGACAGCCCATCCCAGCTTAATTTTACCCTATTTTTTAAGAAAACCTAATGCCAAAAAGAGTTAGAGACCAAAAAAAGGGAGACTTTCTTTAAAAAAAAAAAAAAATCTCAATTTCCTTTCCAATTCTTTGTCAGTTTGATTAAGTCAATTTACCTGAAAACTAACAGCCTCAGTTTGCCCATCTGAGCAAAGGGAGAGCAAAGGAGACTTCGCTGAACTCACTCAATATTAATCCTCAGAACAGGATTTCCCAACCTGGGGTCCCTAGACCCCTAATGGGGGTTATCACCCACATTTCTCTCTCTCTCTCTCTCTTTTCTCTCTCTTTAGTCACTAAGTCATGTCTGACTCTTGCGACCACATGGACTGTAGTCTGCCAGGCTCCTCTGTCCATGGGATTCTCCAGGCAAGAATACTGGAGTGGGTTGCCATTTCCTTCTCCAGGGGATCTTCCTGACTCAGGAAGCGAACCCGGTCTCCCGCATTGCAGACAGATTCTTTACCAACTGAACTATGAGGGAACCTGGAGTCCCCAGACACCTACTGGGGAGGGGAGCATAAGTTATCACCCATATTTAAAGAAGTCTAATGGAAATCATACATTTACCATGAGAAGTGTCTTTGCTTTTGACTGGTATTATATCAACTGAATATGACAGTGTGGGTTGCCAAGGGGACAAGGATTATTATGCAATAAATATGGTTGGTTTGTAGGACAAAACTTTTATTACTTCTTAAGGATCATAGAAGTAATAAAAGGATCAGTTGGTAAGCAAAGGGTTACAAGTTACTGACTCAAGAGGTTGGGTCCAAAACCAGTTTTAAGAGCTGTGGTGGAGAGTGAAGGAGCAGACAGGATCTGCAGAAGGTTAGGATGTTATTTTGTAAAGAAGAACTATACACAAAAGATCTTCACGACCCAGATAACCACAATGGTGTGATCAGTCACCCAGAGCCAGACATCTTGGAATGTGAAGTCAAGTGGGCCTTAGGAAGCATCACTATGAACAAAGCTAGTGGAGATGATGGAATTCCAGTTGAGCTATTTCAAATCCTAAAAGATGATGTTGTGAAAGTGCTGCACTCAATATGCCAGCAAATTTGGAAAACTCAGCAGTGGCCCAGGACTGGAAAAGGTCAGTTTCCATTCCAATCCCAAAGAAAGGCAATGCCAAAGAATGCTCAAAGTACTGCTCAATTGCACTCATCTCACATGCTAGCAAAGTACTGCTCAAAATTCTCCAAGCCAGGCCTCAACAGTACGTGAAATTAGAACTTCCAGATGTTCAAGTTGGATTTAGAAAAGGCAGAGGAACCAGAGATCAAATTGCCAACATCCATAGGATCACAGAAAAAGCAAGAGAGTTCAGAAAAACATCTACTTCTGCTTTATTGATTATGCCAAAGCCTTTGACTGTGTGGATTATAACAAGCTGTGGAAAATTCTTAAAGAGATGGAAATACCAGACCACCTTACCTGCCTCCTAAGAAATCAGTATGCAGGTCAGGAAGCAACAGTTAGAACTGGACATGGAACAACAGACTGGTTCCAAATCGGGAAAAGGAGTACGTCAAGGCTGTATATGGTCACCCTGCTTATTTAACTTATATGCAGTGTACATCATGAGAAACGCTGGACTGGAAGAAGCACAAACTGGAATCAAGATTACAGGGAGAAATATCAATAACCTCAGATATGCAGATGACACCACCCTTATGGCAAAAAGCGAAGAGGAACCAAAGAGCCTCTTGATGAAAGTGAAAGAGGATAATGAAAAAACTTTCCTCAACATTCAAAAAACTAAGATCATGGAATCCAGTCCTATCACTTCATGGCAAATAGATGGGGAAACAATGGAAACAGTGACAGATTTTATTTTCTTGAGCTCCAAAATCACCGCAGAGGTAACTGCAGCAATGAGATTAAAAGATGCTTGCTCCTTGGAAGAAAAGCTATGACCAACCTAGACAACATATTCAAAAGCAGAGATATTACTTTGCTGACAAAGGTCTGTCTAGTCAGTTATGGCTTTTCCAGTAGTCATGTATGGATGTGAGAGTTGGACTATAAGGAAAGGTGAGCACCGAAGAATTGATGCTTTTGAACTGTGGTGTTGGAGAAGACTCTTGAGAGTCCCTTAGACTGCAAGCAGATCAAACCAGTCAGTCCTAAAGGAAATCAGTCCTGAATATTCATTGGAAGAACTGATGGTGAATCTCCAATACTTTGGCCACCTGATGTGAAGAACTGACTCATTGGAAAAGAACCTGATGCTGGGAAATATTGAAGGTAGGAGGAGAAGGTGACAACATAGGCTGAGATGGTTGGATGACATCACCGACTCAATGGACATGAGTTTGAGCAAGCTCAGGGAGTTGGTGATGGACAGGGAGGCCTGTCGTGCTGCAGTCCATGGGGTCGCAGAGTCGGACTCTACTGAGCGACTGAACTGAACTGAACTGAAGGTGTTCACAGGGAAGATGTCGCCCCCAGGGAGCTCTGGGGGACATCTGGGGTTTGTGTGCAGAGGTGTGTTTCGTGTGTGTGTGTATGGGGGGCTGTGCCACAGTGGCCCCTTTCAGAGCTTGCTGGGGAAGAGCCTCAGTGGGCTGAGTCAGGGTGTGCGGTGCTTCGTTTACTGAGCTGAGGAGAGAAGGGTGCCCGCGACGTGGCCAGTGGGCTCAGGGATCAGGTCAAAGTGGATTCTCTACACATTCTTAGAAGGCCTTCATCAGTGCCAGTGTCTGAGGGTTTGCAGGCCCTTGAAAGCTCTGATTTTATGTGTGTAAAGTCTTATCCCATCGGGCCTCCCACCACCCTTTCGTAAGCAGCCACATCTGGAAAGGCTCTCTGCTTGTTTCATGGCTGTTTACTTCTGCCCCGTAGATGCCCTCACCCAGAATCACCCCTCTACTCTCCTGCTTCCCTTTCTCCCCCTCAGGCTTCTCAACCAACGTCTCTCCCACAAAGTCCGACTCCATTTCTGCAGCGGGGTTGTGGAACTGGGCCCCGGGACTTGTCTCTGCCCCCAGGAAAGCAGTGGTGAAAACATGGTTGGTAGGTCCCTGTATGTCATGAGAAAGCTGCTTAGCTTTTAAAACTTCTTCAGCATGGAGCATCTAAGACAAAAACTTTCTCTTGCTAATATTGATATTGCTAATAATATCTCTTACTAAGAGTTTTGGCCATTTCTGTGAAGATTCAGAGGAAACAAGGAGAACTGAGGTGGATTCCATTTGTCCTAGGACCTGAACCGGCTACTGGCTTTAGCTAATTGGCCAAGCTGAAAAGGAATTTTTTCTAGGGTGTTGAGAACAAAGCATTTTGGAGTGTGTGTGTGTGTGTGTGTGTGTGTGTAATTATGTCAAAAGACTTGATAAATAAATGCATAGTTTGGAATGGAGAAGTTAGTCATTAAAGTATAGGGGAAAATGTGAAAAACTTTGAAATGATCCCCAAATATCATTGGATGTACTGTCTATGTATCCTTTCAGGTTATCTGAGCTATTTTATAATTCTATGAATTGTAGTAAAATAGATAGTAATGCAAATGATTTTTGTCCTGAGAAATGACGATTGTTTTTGTAGAACTGACTCATGAATGTTGACCAATTTTGCTGATTTTGCATTTGTTTGTAAATTTTTCTCACATTCCAGATGTCTATATATTTATCTATATATCGAAATATATATTTAAATATATATTTATTTTTTAAACATTTTTAGATAAAAATATATCTAAAATATATTTTTAGATAGATAAATATATTTAAATATATGTATATTATATTAATATATTAATAATATATTAAATATATTTATCTATCTAAAAATATATTTATCTAAATATCTACATATATTTATCTATATAAGAGTCTATATATTTAGATTCTTCTTTGAACAGGTTATAGCATTATACTGATTTTCTGATTAATGACAAAATCTCTGACATGTTTGCATTTTATAACTCTATGAAAGACATGACTACCCCTCTTAAAAACTATCTTTTGACGTGTCCACAGAGAAAGGGCCATGTGAGGATACAGTGACAAAGCTGCCATCTGCAAGCCAAGCAGACAGGCTTCCAGGGAAACCAAATCTGCTGACACTCTGATCTGTACTACCAGCTTCTAGAACAATGAGAAATATATTTCTGTTATTTACGCGCTCCAGTGTATGGTATTTTGTTATGGGAGCCCTAACAGACCAAGACAGTTTACCCAATTTGTTTATCCATTCTCTTGTTGATGGACGTTTGGTTGTTTCCAGTATTTTTTTTTTTTTTGCAATTATGAATAAATAAAGCTGCTCTTAACATTTATATACAAAAATTGTGCTTGTGTGCTAAGTCGCTTCAGCTGTGTTCGACTCTTTGTGACCCTGTGGACTGTAGCCTGCCAGGCTTCTGTGCCCATGGGATTCTCCAGGCAAGAATACTGGATTGGGTTGCCGTGCCCTCCTCTGGGGGATCTTCCCAACCCAGGAAAAGAACTGGCATCTCTTATGTCTCCTGCACTGGCAGGGCTTCTTTACCACTAGCGCCACCTGGGAAGCCCATACAAAAATTATCCTTGGTCAAATTAATTCAACTTATGTTTTCAACGAATATTTCTTAGTGTAAGCCAGGCATTATGGTTGGACAATAAGGACAGAAAAACGGATGGCATCCTTGCCCTCAAGAACAGTCTAGAATGGAAAAATTTGTAGTGGTGGGTGCGTCTGTGCTCAGTTGTGTCTGACTCTTTGAAACTCCAAGGACTGTAGCCCACCAGACTCCTGTCCATGGGATTTCCCAGGCAAGAATACAGGAGTGGGTTGCCATTTCCTTCTCCAAGAGATCTTCTCAACCCAGGGATCGAACCCACATATCCTGCATTGCAGGCGCTGAGCCGCTGAGGGACAAGAGAGCTGAGCCTGTATATGCCCAAAATAAAGTAAAATCACTCTATGTGGATCTGTCTAGTCTCTGGACATGGATTGCCCCTAAGGGGCATAGTTTGGGGTGAGGCAACCAGCTGCCACTGAGGAGGAGCTGTCAACCAGAGACACTGCTCACAGCACCCCCACACCTGTGCCCCACACTTGTGGCCCAGACCTGTGATGCAGACCTTTCCCTAGACAGAGACCTGGCTGGTGAACTCTGGCTCCACCAAAGTCCACCCTGTACGCCATTCAGCTCACTTTTCCACACGTGTTCTTCTAGGACTGTGGTGAGGTTTTTCTCCTGAGGGAGGTTAAAAGGATGAGACAGCCCCTCACTTGATGCAGCTGGTCTCTGGACCACAGCTGATGCTCTTTCCTTCTAGATGCCCCTCATCATCAGTTTTCAGCTCTCCCAGCCTCAGAGGCTTGTCTGGTGATGTGACCCTGACCTTACCCCCAAGGGGCCTGGGCCCTGGTCACCATGTCCTTGGACTGAGGTTTTGGTATCTCTCCATTTACACCACAACTGAGCAAAGAAGTATCAGGGTACTCAGATCACCTGTATTAAAAAAAAAATAACTTTCTTTCCACAAAAAGGATAAAAGCATGACAAGCAGATATAAAGATGAATGAAGAGACTCCTCAAGATGGGAGAGGAAGTGGGTGGACATGGAGTACATCTCTCTCCATGGATGCATCAGGAACACACCTTCAGACACAGAAGATCTTGCAGAACACTAGCTGAAAGGGGGCAAGGGTCCCTGACCACTGGAAAGGAATATATATCCACACAAAACTGGGTAGGACCAAGGAAGGAGGGGAAAAAGAGGAGAATGAGCAGCTGGACCTGCATCCAGAGATGGGGAAACTGAAAGTGATAGTGTCAGTTGCTCAGTTGGATCTTGCTCTTTGCAACTCTATGGCCTGTAGCCCACCAGGCTCCTCTGTCCACGTACTTTTCCAGGCAGCAATACTAGAATGGATAGCCATTCCCTTCTCCAGGGGATCTTCCCAACCCAAGGATTGAACCTGGGTCTCCAGCACTGCAGGACATTCTTTACCATCCCAGCCATCAGGAGGAACTGAAGCAGGGGTCAAATCCCCACATGCAACAAGGGTCTGGGACAGCAGAGAAGAATTTGAGGCTGTTGCAAAGTGCAGTGGCTGATCTATATAACAGTCCGAATAGAAAGAAAACCACACAGACAATCCTTGCCACAGCCTTACGTACCCTGGACAGGGATGCAAATCCTCTGGAACCCTTGGTGGCTGGGAACTGGAGTGCAGGGATTGGAGAGCAACCCCAGGATGAGGTCTGCTGTTGATTGTGGGGAAATGGCCAGAGGGGACATGAGGGAGGAGATTGTGGTAGGAAATGCCTTTGGAGGAAAGCAGAGGAGCCAGGGAGGCAAGGTGATGATGCTGAGTCATGCGCAGGGGATGGAGCCATCACTGTAGCTTCTCTCTCTACAGACCAGCGCTGATAGTTGACCGAAAAAGACCCCAGGGAGGGTACCCCTTCAAGTGCCTAATGCACTGAGCAATAGAGAAGGGACCCCAGCCAGGGATTTGCCTTGGAAACAAACTGAACTCATTCTGTTGTTTTTGAGATTGCATCCAAGTATTGTATTTTGGACTCTTTTGTTGACTATGAGGGCTACTCCATTTCTTATAAAGGATTCTTGCCCATAGTAGTAGATATACTGGTTATTTGAATTAAATTTGCCCATTCCCATCCATTTTAGTTCACCAATTCCTAAAATGTCGATGTTCATTCTTGCCATCTCCTTTTTGATCACTTCCGATTTACCTTGATTCATGGGCCTAACATTCCAGATTCCTCTGCAATGCTGTTCTTTATAGCATCGGACTTTATTTCACCACCAGACACATCCAGAACTGGGTATCATTTCCACGCTGGCTCAGCCTCTTCATTCCTCCTGGAGCTATTTCTCCACTCTTCTCTAGTAGCATATCAGGCACCTACTGACCTGGGGAGTTCATCTTTCAGTCTCATATCTTTTTGCCTTTTCATACTGTTCATGGGGTTCTCAAGGCAAGAATACTGAAGTGGTTGGCCATTTCCTTCTCCAGTGGACCACAGTCTGTCAACCATGACCTGTCCATCATGGTTGGCCCTGCATGGCACATAGTTTCACTGAGTTACACAAGGCTGTGATCCATATGATCATTTTGGTTAGTTTTCTGTGATTATGGTTTTCGCTCTGGAGGCCAAGAGATTGTAGTTCTTGCTTCTATCTGCCCTCTGATGGATGAGGCAAAAATCCCTTAGAAGAAATGGAGTAACCCTCCTAGTCAACAAAAGAGTCTGAAATGCAGTACCCGGGTGCAATCACAAAAAACTACAGAATGATCTCTGTTCGTTTCTAAGGCAAACCATTCAACATCACAGTAATCCAAGTCTATACCCTAACTACTAATGTCAAGAAAGCTAAAGCTGAATGATTCTATGAAGACCTACAAGACTTTTTAGAACTAACACCAAAAAAAAAAAAAAAAAATGTCTTTTTCATCATAGGGGATTGGAATGCAAAAGTAAGAAGTCAAGAGATACCTGGAATAACAGGCAAGTTTGGCCTTGGAGTACAAAATGAAGTAGGGCAAAGGCTAACAGAGTTTTGCCAAAAGATTGCTCTGGTCATAGCAAACATCCTCTTCCAACAACACAAGAGACGACTCTACACATGAACATCACCAGGTGGTCAATACCAAAATCAGACTGATTATATTCTTTGCAGGCAAAGATGGAGAAGCTCTAAACAGTCAGCAAAAACAAAACCTAGAGCTCAGATCATGAATTCCTTATTGCAAAATTGAGACTTAAAATGAAGAAAGCAGGGAAAGTCATTAGGCCATTCAGATATGACTTAAACCAAATCCCTTATGATTATACAGAAGTGACAAAAAGATTCAAGGAATTAGATCTGATAGAGTGCCTGAAGAACTATGGACAGAGGTTTGTAACATTGTACAGGAGGTGGTTACCAAAACCATCCCAAAGTAAAAGACATGTAAGAAGGCAAAATGGTTGTTTGAGGAGGCCTTACAAATAGCGAAGAAAAGAAGAGAAGCAAAAGGCAAAGGAGAAAAGGAAAGATATACTCAACTGAGTGCAGAAAGAATAGCAAGGAGAGATAAGAAAGTCTTCCTCAGTGATCAATGCAAATAAATAGAAGAAAACAATAGAACAGGAAAGACTAGAGATCTTTTCAAGAAAATTAGAGATACCAAGGGAACATTTCATGCAAAGATGGCACAATAAAGGACAGAAACAGAAATTACCTAACAGAAACAGAAGAGATTAAGAAGAGGTGGTAAGAATACACAGAAGAACTATACAAAAAAGATCTCGATGACCTGGATAAACATGATGGTGTGATCACTCACCTAGAGCCAGACATCCTGGAGTGTGAAGTCAAGTGGACCTTAGGAAGCAATACTATGAACAAAGCTAGTGAAGGTGATGGAATTACAGCTTGGCTATTTCAAATCCTAAAAGATGATGCTGTTAAAGTGCTGCACTCAATATGCCAGCAAATTTGGGAAACTCAGCACTGGCCACAGGACTGAAAAAGGTCAGTTTTCATTCCAGTCCCAAAGAAGGACAATGCCAAAGAATGCTCAGACTACCACACAATTGAACTCATTTTACGTGCTAGTAAGGTCATGCTCAAATTCCTTCAACCTAGGCTTCAACAGTACACGAACCAAGAACTTGCAGATGTACCAAGTGGATTTAGAAAAGGCAGAGGAAACAGGGATCAAATTGTCAACATCTGTTGGATCATAGAAAAAGCAAGAGAAAAAGCAAGTAGAAAACCATTTACTTCTGCTTCATCAGCTATCCTAAAGCTTTTGACTGTGCTGATCACAACAAACTGTGGAAAATTGTTAAAGAGATGGAAAAACCAGACCACTTTACCTGTCTCCTGAGAAACTTGTATGTAGGTCAAGAAGCAAAAGGTAGAACCAGACATGGAGAAATGGACTGGTTCAAAATTGGGAAAGGAGTACATCAAGGCTGTATATTGTCACCCTATTTATTTAACATATGCAGAGTACATCATGAGAAGTGCTGGGCTGGATGAAGCACAAGTTGGAATCAAGATTGCTAGGAGAAATATCAATAACCTCAGATATAGAGATGACACCACCCTTTTGGCAGAAAGCAAAGAAGAACTAAAGAGCCTCTTGATGAAAGTGAAAAAGGAGAGTGAAAAAGCTAGTTTAAAACTCAACATTCAAAAAACTGAGATCATGACATCCAATCTCTTCACTTCAATGCAAATAGATGGGGAAAAAGTGGAAATAGTGACAGACTTTATTTTCTTGGGCTCCAAAATCACTGCAGATGGTGACTGCAGCCATGAAATTAAAAGATGCTTGATCCTTGGAAGAAAAGCTGTGACCAACGTAGACAACATATTAAAAAGCAGAGATATCACTTTGCTGACAAAGGTCTGTCTAGTGAAAGCTATGGTTTTTTTTTTTTTTTTTTACAGTAGTCTGGTACAGATGTGTGAGTTGGACCATGAAGGCTGGGAGTTGAAGAATTGATGCTTTCAAACTGTGGTGTTGGAGAAGACTCTTGAGAGTCCCTTGGATAGCAAGGAAATCAACCCTGAATATTCATTGGAAGGACTGATGCTGAAACTGAAGCTCCAATAATTTGGCCACTTGATGCAAAGAGCCAACTCACTGGAAAAGACCTTGATGCTGGGAAAACTGAGGGCAGAAGGGGACAACAGAGGATGAGATGGGTGGATGGCATCCCTGACTCAATGGACATGGGTTGAGCAGACTCTGGGAGACAGTGAAAGACAGGGAAGCCTGACGTCCTGCAATAGTCCATGGGGGTCACAAAGAGTTGGACATGACAGAATAACAACAGTCATCTTGACCAACTTTCGGTGGATTTGTGCTGCCACCTGGCTTTTGTTTTTACGGAGTCCCACCACTTTCACAGTTCTGGAAGGGCGTCTTCATAGAAGACAGTCACCTCTGAACTTTTAGTGATGCTGGTGTACCTCTGACCATTACCTTCTCCATGGCCGTTGTTCATGGTAAGTCCTCTTGGCCTTCCAGCCATAGTGTATCCAGCAAGCCCACTTCCCTAGCTTTGTGACCCCTGCCTTCACTGTCTGCTGTAGCAATCTGGAATTTTAACTTTGCTGAATATGGACGATCGCTTTTTCAATGTTTCTAGCAGCTATCATAGTAGCCAGTTTTTAACCAACTTCTGGAATCCTTGCTAGGGAGTTATATTCTGTATCTTGTGGAGCACTTCCAAGTCAAACATACTTCTCTATTCAATTTTATATTCTGGCCCCTTCAAGAACCCTCAGGATATCCTCCAGCTCCTACAAAATATGGAACAGGGGTGGGAGGGCTAGTGAGGATTATGGGGAGTTATGTCTACAGGCTTAGAGTGTTCTCAGGGGTTTGAGGAGTCAAAACCTATGCAAGGGATCCAACCAGATGTTGCATCTGATGTGTCAGGCTTTCCCATAGTGGGTCCTGACCTAGCACAACCTGCCTTGGTTGGTTGTTTAACTGTCTCTGAAGGTCTGCTACTCTGGTAAGTCCTTTGTCCTTCCTCTTCCCTCCCACAGTAGGAGATGAGAACTTTGTATGGCAACGGAGACGCCCTGATTCTACATCTGGATTTCAATTGCCTGGTACTTGTCTTCAGCCGTTCTTGCTCCTTCTGTAGATATCAATGGTACTTAGCAATAGCCATTCAATCTCATTTCTCTATAGCTCTTTTCTCCTCTTCACATCTTCAATGCCTGATCCATCGCAAGTTCATCCCTTCTCCAGTATACCATCCTGATTCACCATGGATGAAACTTTTAAAAATTGCAGGGAAGACAGGGAAGGAACATGACTGGCTCAAGGGAGAAGACTCCTGTGAAAAGCAGTTGATTAAGGAGCTCATTTGTTACTATTTAAAAGAGTCCCAAGAACTGTCATCCCTGGAGGGGCAGAGGATAAATTCTCACCAACAATCAGAGAACCCAGCTTGCTGAGGAACCTATAGTTTGTGTGTGTGTTTTGTGGAAAGAAAGTGTTCTTTGATTTTCTTTAAAATGGTTACGTTCTGATCAGGCATAGCTTTGTAAAGAAGCTGCTTCCTAGTTCCTGCTAAGCAAGAAATATATGTGTATGTTTTTTTCCCTCTAAGGAATAGGGAGAATGTGGGCTATTCAGTCAGTCGGATCTGCATCTTAATTCCAGGGTCAGCAGTTACTGCAGTGTCCACAGCCGAGCACTGAGCACTTTCTCCTCTATAAATGGTGCTACCACTACACGATGTCACTGATGTGAGATGGTCCTTGCCTGTGCTGGGCAGTGAGGGTCAGCAGTGACTACTCTGCCCTTGGGGGACCTTATCTGTTTTCTGTGGAGTAGAACAGAAAGTTCATGGGATGGAGAAGCAGCTGCTAATTATCAGGGAGGGAGCACCAGGATCAAGTTTTCACACAACTTGATTCAACACAGGATCACTGACTAGTTTGTCAGTAAGCAAGTGTTCCTAAGAGGCACAACCTCTGTAACCTCGATGAAAAAAAAAAAAAGTCAATTACCTCCTAAATTTGCTCAATAGCTTATCTACTAATAATCTCTAGAAGTTACCTTTCACTTTAACAAATATTCATTAGGCTTCTACTATCGTCTAGGTACTTGACACATTTCAGTAAATATGATTTTGTGTGACTTCCCAGTGACAAAACATCTTTGGAAAAAGGATGTCTCCCCTCCCTTGATTTGTATTACTGCTAGAACTCCAGACTAGACTAAGATTGGGGCATTGCATGTAAGGAAATCAGCATATATCCTCATGGTCACTGACAATAGCTGGCAGCAGGACACACACCCTACCCAGCAAGTTTTTTGACAAAGGCTGCCAGGGATGGGCTTAAAGATTTCTAAAAAATCTATGGAACTGCAGGCAAAAAAATATCTGAATTCAATAATTGACAGGAACAATCTTTGACAAACAAGTTTCTAAACTATCTTTGATATTTCATTATCAAAGGGCTACAGAAGACTTGATTGACTAAAATTAAAAATGTAAAACACTACAGTGTATGTATACACCTATAGGCATACAAATGTTGAGCATGTATTATCATCATCAGATTATAGAAAGAGGTGCTGAGGATCCAACGAGTCATATATATCCACAGCTTATCCTGACTTTAACCTGGTAACTGCATGTTATCATATTCTGGTTTAGTCAATAAAATATTTTTCTCTTTTCACTTTGAGTATATTTAACCTGGCGTCAGTTAATTTGATGACTTTTTCTAGATAGACAGGAGTAGTAATCCAGGAATTCCACAGAAAATTCTACGTTCCCACAGTGTCTGGGTATGGTGTCAGCTGTCCAGGATGTAATTAAAAAAAGATCAGCTGCATCAATCCCATTGCTTTAGGGTCACACTTCATATATTACCTAACAAAAAAATGCTATTTTAGATTATTTTTCAATTTAGTAAGAGTTAAAAAATGTTCACCCGTGAAGTGTGTTTGCCCTAAACCCTTAACAAGTTAGTAGTCCTAAGAGGAATCATGTTCAGGATCCAAGAAACCCAGAGAGAAAACACACATAGTCACACAAACCATTCACCAGTGACAAAGGAGTCAGTAAACTGTTGGAAAACAGAAAGCTTGTAATAATGAAAAAAGAACAGGTTTTTTTTTTAACCAATCACTTATTTTCTTTTAAAAACACATAACCACATTAACTTTTTGCTTTATACAACCATCTAGAAACTATAAAACAGTACCACATTGTGCATTAAACCTACTTTCAAGAAGGGAACGCCACACTTCATAAGAATTCTACCCATGTAAGAAGGAAAAAGGAGACAGTTAATAGCATAGTCACAGATACAACATGAGTCCAAGCAAGCATCAATTCTTTGACATCACCTTTTCCATTTACCAGAGTGGAGGGAGTAAGAAAGAAAGCAAGGGAGAAAAAGGAGGGAAAGAAGCACCCACTGAGGACTAATCACATTCCATGGTTACTTTTGACAACTATAGCTCAGTTTCATAGAATAGTATCACCTGACCAACACAATGTGGCGGGGTAGGGTGGGGTGAAGGAAACATGAGTAAGAGGGAGAAGGTTAAAAAAGACAGGTACATTTTACACCCTATTGCCCTCCTAAATACTCTTCACTGATATAAGCTTCTGTGCTAATTTGGAAAACGGTAAGATATTAATCTTCACAATGTGATAAAGCTTAAGAGTTCTGCTCTTTCTGCAAGTGTGAGTGGCTCACAATTGTATAGTTCAAAAGAATAACAATGTCACAATCAGCTACTCTTTCGGGATTCCCCACAATCTTTCTCCTATTTCCACTATGCTGGTGTTGCAGCATGGACCATCAGGGAACTGTAGGGAGGGACTTCAGAGATAATGATAAAAGGAGAGTGAGATGAAATCCTTGCTTTCTTAGAAGTTCACATCTTTCTGATAGTTAAGTCTTCCCTCTGTTTTCTGGTGGTTCAGAGGAAAGGGCATAGGAAGAACTAAGGTAATATGGTGGACGTTTACTCAAGTAACTGGTCTGACAGTATATAAGATGAGATGGTGTAATTAGCAGACACACTGGATCCAAGGCAAACAGTTGGTTATTTGATTGTCCTCCTTAGGTTGATGGCATAAAACAAAACAAACAAAAAAACTGAAGGTAGCTTTAATAATAAAAAAAGCTGAAGGTCTGCTATAAGGAAACATACTTTAGATGAAAAGCAGTATAATTTGTTTCTCTTCAGGGAAACTCATCTTGTCCCTCTGACTTCCTCTTCTGTAGTTAAGTGTGTTGAAAGTGTTAGGCCAATGTGATAACCACTATACTCCATAGTAAGCAAGCAAATACATTCCGGAAGGTTGTTTTTAAGGGGCAACTCAATATCACAGTTTTGCCAATTCATATTAGAAAGGCATGATGAACCATTCGCATCAGCAGGCTCCTCTCAATTCCCAGGCAAATTTCTCATATCATTTAAATTAAGCTCCGAACTTCTTTGACATCTTCATATTTGGTGAGTGGTGTGGATTAATGCTGGGTAAATTACTGGTTTGTAGCGTTAATCAGCACAAATTTCTTACAATCTAATATGATAAACTCTAGCCCACATTACCACTGTGCTGACATTGTATAGACTGAAAAGATAATGCAGAAAGTTAGCTTTTAAGATTTGCTATCAAGACTGACACCTGAAATGCAGAAATTTGTGTTTAAGCAATTTGTAAAATCTCTTTAACGCTTCCTTGCTTCAGCTAAACATCAAAAGCAAGAAATAAGCCAGATGGATCATAAAAAGGAATGAATTAAGCTCAAAATTTTGATTTACTTCTCTTAACTTTTCCTGAAGTTCTACTAGAACTTTTATTGTCTTAACTCAGTGACATAGATCATATCTATTACTGGCTTTAAAAATTAGATGTGTTAAAAGTTCGGTGATTTTGTAGTTGAAAAAGCCTTAGATTCAATGTAACTTTTTTCAATCTGAGAAGCCACTTTAATTTTTAAAATTTCAATATGCTGTACAGCTCTTGTTTCTTAAGAGCTAAAAAATTTCATGCAAACTATTACAGAAAATAATCTGAAATTCATTTACCAAATAAAGTGCAATCACATCAGAGAATCCTAAATATTTGAATAAAATAACACCATGGATAGTTATTTTCTAAATTACTTTCCTTAGACTAAAAATTTTTTCTAGTCATTGCTAAGAAAATTGCATTTGGGCATAAAGAACTATTTCCCGAGTAAAGGAAAGTAGTGGAGAAAGAGGGTAGCAAAACAGGCAGGTGTCTACCAGCAGTATAACCACCCAAAGCAAAGACTGCAAAGGGCAGCATCACCTCCATGTGGTCAAGCTCATCCACTTTCCTCACTGCCGGTTCTGCTGCCAAGCTCCAACTTCCTCTTGCTCTTCTCTGCTACCTCCACAATTAACTTATTTCTCTTCAACTAAATGTCTGTTAATCAATGCCTGTACACTCAATAATAGGCTATTTTCTCCTATTCTTCACTTGCCTTAGTTAAGAAAGCATGAACTGCTTTCTCCAGTTATCATGAATATACTTTGGTCAACCATGGTAGAAGGATGCCATATACCAACAAGTTACTTCTAACGAAATCTCAGTTAAAATCTTCAAACTACATGTTGGGATACTGGGATGTCACAAATCCGAGGGGCTGGGCTCCATTTTCCTTCTCTAAGGGTTCACACATGCTACTGCTGGGGTGACTGGCATTCTCCTCCCACAACACTGCTTCTGTATCTGAAATGAAGCAGCTTTTTTAAGGAGAAAAAGGACTGATGCGGAAAAAGAAAGTTGCACATATGTTTCCAACCTCTTTCCAACCTTAAAAATAACTATTATAACCTAATAAATGATGACAATGTGTGATCATTTTACTGTCTCTCTGTATGGTATGAAGTCCTCAATTACTCCATTTTAATGGTATAGGCAGCCTTAATTAGAGGAGCATATCTGTGCATAGAAAATAAGCCACTTTTGTCTTTTAACTTTCTCTACACACATCAATGCTTTCCATATTATCACAAAATGAAAAAGAAATTTTATCCTCTTTTAAAAATACTTCTTTTTCATTCATTTGGGGGTATTTTAACTGATACCATCAATTGAGTGATTCTCAAATAAAACAAAACTAGACTTCCTAAACCTAAAATCAGGTGAAGTTTTTCCTTTGGTTAGATTGCTGCTCCTTTAAAATAACTCTGTGATGTTCATTTCCTAGGAGTTCTATGAAGAGTTTCAGTGTACAAAACGCTTCAGTAAAATTTTAGGTAGGACACAGCATTCACAACTACAGCATACAAAAGTTAGGTGACAAAAATGCACATTGCCTTTTCTGGAGGAAAAAATTATAAATTCTATCTTCCAAACTGTTTCCTCTTGATGAGGAAAAGCCTTCTTTTCTCTTTACAGCTTCAGGAGGAACATAAAGCTGTTGTATTTAAAAACATGTTTAAGCATCTGTCAAAGTAAGCTGAATGTTACCTAAGCCTTATCATTCCCAAACAAACTATTCTGATAGGACCAACAGCAGAAAAAGAATATATTCGAACAATGCATTATCTATGAAAAAATAATACTGATCAGGGTTGAGAATCATTATAGTTGAAAAAAGACCAAACTGGCCATAGGATACACTAAAGTAAAAACACTGGGGAATTAAAATACCAGAAGTCAACTGTAAGATTTTGTGTGTCATTATATAGGTTTACTAACAGAGAATGAAGCTGACAAGTCAAATTGCTCTGGATACACATTAGTACCACCAAGTTTATTTGTACAAGAAATGACTGGTCCACTGGACTTTTCTATATAACTCAGTAATAATTACTGCTCCTTCTGGACAGACCAGTGATATTTCCCCCATAGTTTTAATGTACAAACCCAGAATAGTTAGGAAAAAAAATCCCAAGTATAAATAATGCAACCCTTAATCTATTAAGGGTCACTAGATTGTTACCACTGATTATTAGAAATGATCCATTTTATTTAAACTTAAAAAAAAATTAAATTTCTCTTCTTCAGTTGTGGGCCAAGGAATATGCTTGGCAAGACAAACAAAGCAGTAAAGACCACAGAGATTTGTGATTTTTCAGAAAAAAAAAAATGTCTCAATTCATGAAGGGACCAAATTTTGGAAACTTGACAGAATAAAGACGAAAAAATTCCTTTAAAAAGAAAAGGTTAGTTAATTGGTAAAATTTTGGTAGTAACAGGAATTTTAATTAATCTCCTGGAATCATGACAGGGATGAGTGAAGACTTGTGATGCATGGCATAAGAGCTAATGACAAAAGGGTATACTAAGGGGCAGTAATTATATGCTTTTAATACTAAGTAAATGATAATGCTAAATTTAATGCCAATCACATTCAAGGCAGAAAAATCCTTTAGGGTTTTTGGGTTTATCTGATGACTTAGGAAATAGGAAAGAAATTAGACAAAAGTGAAAATGAGCATTGTGTACAGACCATTATAGTCTGAAATTTCTAAGAAATATGCTTTTTGTGTATAACCAAGTTTAGGCCCCCCAAATTGTAAAAGCAGTTTTTCTGTCACAGGAGGGCATGAAATCTAATGTTCATCCTTTAAAACTGCTGGGAGAAACGGCTGCCAATCTCTGTTTCATCGCTGTCAAGTGAGAGAGGAAAGATAACTTGTTCTATGCTCTCAAAAGCACGGTTTCCCCAAGACAGACTTTTAATTTGATCAACTTCTGGCTAAAGTAAGTGGGCCCAGAAGAAAAACTATCCAATGAGGGTGTAGAGAGTCTATGAAATAGCTGTGCCTTCTAATCCCAAGTTGGTAAAGGCTGTACTTCAATTACCCTACATGTTGAAGCTTAATAAGGCATAACTTCAGTTACGGTTGGAATATGGGCAAATGTATTCCACATCTGTTCCTTAAAAAAAATGTATCAGACCTCTTCAATAAATTTCAACTGGTTGCGTGGACATCTGTGAAGGCTTTGTTGCAGGAGACACGCTCAGGATTCAGAAGCAGCAGCAACTTAAAACATCAGTAATAAAACTTTGGCTTAAAATTAAAAAGAAAGGAAGGAAAAGTCAAACAGGTACAAGTCGTCTCATGAAAGAGGTATTGTGGACTAAACCCTCAAATGCTGTCCAACATTAGTTTCCCCTGTCTTCACTGTTACCACCTTCATTGTACAGGAGTTATATCATTCTTTTATGGTTAAGTTTCATAAATAATGAGAAAACCATATGTAACAAATACATCATCTTTCCCACCCACCCAGCAACCCTCCCCAAAATAAGAAAAGTTACATCAAATTAAAAAGTAGCTTCGTGAATGAAGGTACTGCTCTAAGTTGCACTTTCCCTGCAAGTGCGGCCAGTGCTTTTGCGCTGGGTATGAAGGAAAGGAAAAAATTCTCCACATAAACTGACAAAAAATTTAAAAATCAATGTCCGGTTTCAACCAGTCAAAACCGGGCCAAGCGGAAGCCGAGGTATCTCGGTACCGTCCCATCAGAGGGTCCTTGCAATGCCTGTTCTTCATCCTGATAGGTATCTGTATCCTTGTGATTGTAAACAATCCAGAAGATACTATATTTTTGTTCCTTAAAATGTCCTCTGATTGGCAAAATGAAGTAAATATTTGTTTTAAAAATAGAAAATGAAAATTAAACAAGAAGAAAAGAAAAGAAACACAGTGAGCTTGTTTGGAGTCCATAGGATCCGATCTGGAAGAGCTCGGAAAATGTGTTATATGTCTTCTCCTGTTTTCGGCTGGAAAGGTACTAGAGGTTGCGTTGGTCGAGGAAAGAATTGTAGAGTAGGAAAACCAAGGATGTTAATCTAGACTTCAGAGGATTCAAGTGTTAGCTTCATCATCTGTGTCTTCTATCAATACCTTAGTGTCACGAGCCTTGGATCTAGTGGTAATGAGAGGGAAAAAAAATACTTAGTCCATTATTAAAATACAAACACATCCAAAGTATTAGGTACATTTTCAATCTTACTACCATTAAAAATACATCATAACCAGTCATGGACACTATATACTACACCAGATGGACTGCTCCTAGAGCTCTGTATTAAATTTCAGATATTACTGTAAAAACACTAAGAAACTATATTGCAACCAGAGGAAGGAAACAACAATGGCAGGTCATGTGTAATGTGCAATGGAGGGGTTTAGATTTTATGATGTATTTTTTTAAACTCTCCGAGAGCCAATTTTCATCTCTATAAAGCAGGAATAATGATACCTTTTTACATAATACTGCTTTCACTTCATGGAGACAGTATGAATATCAAGTGAGAGAATGGATATAAAAAGCATCAGTAAAGCATTAAACAAATACAAAGAATTACAATGAGGGTGACAGAAAAATCATTTGAGGAACACATGAAAAACCAGGAGGGTTGGCCAGTAGATTAAGACTAAAGGAGAGACATGACAGTTGATCAAGTATACACAGAAGAGGGGCTTCCCTGGTGGCTCAGACGGTAAAGAATCCGCCTGCAATGCGGGAGACCTGGGTTCAATCCCTGGCTTGGGAAGATCCCCTGGAGGAGGGCATGGCAACTCTCTCCAATATTCTTGCCTGGAGAATCCCCATGGACAGAGGAGCCTGGTGGGCTACAGTCTATGGGGTCACAAAGAGTCGGACACAACTGAGTGACTACGCATAGCACACAGAAGAGAGAATATTAAATCATGTTAGAAAGCCCAACGAGGATCAACTGGCTGAAGTTATACTGAAGCATATTTCAACATAAGCTATCTACCACAGTAAATATCCAACAACAAAATCAGGTGCCTTGTATAGTTATAAACTTCACTATCACTGATGACTGTTAATCAGAATAAGATAATCAACTATTCAGGATTCCATAAAAGAGATTCTTGTACAGGATGAAAAATGGAGTATTAGATAAAGTCAAAATATTCTGCAACTCATGAGCTCTATGAGGTAAAGTAGGTATTATTATCACTTGACAGAGGTAGAAATGGACATTCCAAATGTTAAGGATGTGTTAAATGGTTGCATGAGTCTCAAAGTTAGCATTCAGTCTCAGATCTTATTTTAGATTTGCTACTGTCTCCTTTGCACATAACCTGCTCCATTGTTCTAAATGTCTGCCTCTGGAGGCAATCTAATATGCTGGTGTTTTTCCACTGAACATCTGAAACTGAACATAAAGATCTACTGCTTCCTTGTTTTTGAAGCAGCAAGAGTGTATGTCTGGATTGCCCTCTGCTGGTAACTAGCGAGGACTTGACTTTCAAATTTAGGAGCTCAATGGGACAACCATCTATTGCACTGTCTTCCAGCCCTTTGTGGACCTTCCCTTACTACCTCTACCAGTCTCCACATCCCCTCCTCTTGCTTCTTCAAACTCTGCTTCCTGCTGTATGTAATGGTATCATGCTTTGTTCTGACATTCTTCCTACTGACCTCCCTGACCATTCCTTTCCTACCCCTTTTGTTTGTTCTTTTTCTTCTCTTGCTTGTGCTTGTTCCCTAAGACACTTCCTTGCTCTGCTTTTCTCTACCTTCTCTTCTTTAGAGAACTTACAAATTCTATCTGAACACTCAGGCAATTTCTCCTCTGCTCCCTGTGGGTTATTACCATCTCTAATTTTTTTTTTTTAACTTCCTTTAAAATGTTTCCTTGTTCTCTTTTTTGTCCTACTCCAAGCGCCCTAATCCAAGTCTTTAATGTTCCATACTTAAGAATAATGCAATGGTCTTTTAATTGATCCAGCCTTCAGTTTTCCCTTTCCCAATATATGTTGCACAGTGCCACTGAAAGTTATGAATATATTACTTTCATAACATTCTATGAAAAAATTCTCTGTGACTTCTTCCTGCCTACAAGATAAAGCTTTCAGTCTTTTACAATCATATTTCATTCAGCTAAGTTTTGTTACTATTTGTGACGAGCTCTAGTTATGGCTTTTCTTTCCATCCCTCATTTCCACCTTTACGTCCTTACTGTGCCTCTAGCCTATCCAAACACGCCCTTATCCTTCAGAAAACTGCCCTGTCTCCTCTTGCATTCCAATCCTTTGTGATACCTACTGTCTCTAAATTTCAAATGTGACCACATATACCCTACACTTAGAGGGTACAGCTATCCTCCAAACAACTTTTAGGAATATACAAAGTCAATGACCGATAAAAATATTGCCGTAGGTATTTACTAAGAAAGTAAAAAAATAATAGCTTATACTTATTGTGCTCTTTCTGTGAGGAAACTGGTGTAAATTCCAAGTCATAACAAATAATCTACCTAGCTACCCTCTGAACAGGGACCATGCTAATCCCAATTTCCAGATGAGCAATAATAGAGAGAAATTAAGTGATTTGGCCAAGATGACACAGACGTCAAGTGGCAGAACCAGGGTTCCTAAAATTTATAACTTGAAAATGATTCTTATACAAGATAACTTAAGAGTCAAATAAATTATTCTCTAACAAGTTTTCCCCAGTGTGCTTTTAAGCCAAATCAGTAGGTATTAATTAATGCATTAATTAACATACTAATGATATTTTTACACTATGTGTCCATTAAGACATTCTATACATAGGTTGTGAAAAATGGTTGAACACCAGCAATTTCATCAGGTTCAACATGACTGCTTCTTAACTTAAATGTTGTTGTTTAGTCACTAAGTCATGTCCAGACTCTTTTGCAACCCCATGGACTGTAGCTTGCCAGGCTCCTCCGTCCGTCGGATTTCTCAAGGCAAGAATACTGGAGTGGGTTGTTATTTCCTTCTCCAAACTTAAATGCTACCCAGTACTAAAACCTGAAGGGAACGCATCTCACAGAAGTGGCAGCCGTACGTACTGAGAGGCGAGGCGAGGCCGGCGCAGGGATATGCTCTGACTGTACTTCCACGGCCGGTTCTTCTGGCGGTTCCGAACCCCGTCTTCCTGGTCCATCATCTGCTCTAGCAGCGTCTGATCATCGGCATTCAGAGGGGCCACAGAGATGTCCCGCACAGCACGGAATTCACCACAGTTATTCAGATGTTCATTCTCCAGGCGGAAGAAGTTCCACACAAATCGCCTTAGCAAAATGGGGTAGGAGTAGGTGAATTACTTACAAAATTTGAATATACTACTACTATCACCTGTAGAGCTCCAAGTACATCAACTTTCCACTCATGGAAATACACACGCACACAAAGGAATTAAGGACTAGAATATTAAAATAGAAAAAGGTGGTGTGTGTGTTGGGGGGAAGGGGACAAAACGGAATAGGCAAAGGAAAGGGACTCATAGAACACAGGTTCAGAGTGCTCATTCTTTCACTTTATTGAACAAATATTTATTGAATACCTACAGTATGACAGGAAAGGCCACAGTATGACAGAGACAAAGCCTATGCCTGTATAAGTGTAATTCCTAATAACAGAGACAGGTATTAAACAAATAAACAATTAGTTAACAGTATGTGCTCTGAAGAAAATAAAGCAGGGCAGGGGTACAGAACATGCTTCTTTGAAGAGATGACATCTAGCAGAAATCTGAATGATGTAAGGAAGCAAGTCAGGTAAAATTCTAAAGAAAAGAGTCTGGGGCAGAGGAAACAGCAAGTACAAAAGGTCCCACACTGGAGAGGACTTTGGTGTGTTAAAACAACAGCAATGTCAGTGGGGCTGGAATGGAACAAGAAGGTTAAAATGGCAGGAGATGAAGATGGAGAGGAAGAGAAGGGCCTGATCCACAGACAGCCTTAAAAGCCACAGTATAGAGTTTAGACTTACAGTGTGACAGAAAACAAGGAGTTCTGAGCTGGAGAATAATGTGATTTAAGATCAATCTATCTGCTGCACTGTGAAGAGATCAAAGACAGCTGAAGGGAGATCAATTAGAAGGTGTTGTAGTAGTCCAGGAAAGAGATGACAGAGACTTAGATACAGGTGGGGATAACAGAGGTGATGAGAAGCAGACAGACAGGATTTATTTATGAAGATGAGGCTTACTGGACATTGGATGTGGGTGGTCTCAGGTTTCTGTTTTCAGTGAATGGTGACACCATTTACTAGAGATCTGAGTTGTTTCTATTGCCATTAGATACCCAAGAGGAAAATTCAGTAGCTAGATGGATATGAGTTTGCAGTTCAAGGGAGAGACTAGGACTACAGACAGCATAAGAACAGAATTTCAAGTCAGAGGGGCTTAGGAATAAGTGGAGGAGAGGAGTAAAAGAGGATCAAACCCTAGAGCATGCAACATTTACAATTTGGGAAGAGGAAAAAGAACCAGTAAACAAATCGAGATGGAACAGACCGTGAGACAGAAGAGAGTAGTTCCTGAGAAATCAAATGAAGAGCTTTGCTGAGAGGTAAAGTCAGATAGAAGAACCACCACTGGATTTAGGTAGAGGATAAAGAGGCAATATGATCTAAGAGCACAGATTCTGGGAGACTGTCTAGATTCAGATCAGGGATCTGCTACTTACTAGGTGTAACAGCCTTGGATGATTTACTTAACTTATGCTTCATCAGTAAATGAGACAAAAGCAGTACTTATCTGACAAGACTGTTGTAAGGATTCACTAAGTTAGTACATGTAAAGTGCTTGGAACAGTGCCAGGTACATAGAAGACAACACATTAGTGTTTGCTGCTGTTATTAATTATTAACAAAAGCCATTTAGTTTGAGTACTGAGGAAGAGGACGAGATGAATTAAAGGGAGAATGGGAAGGAGTCAGAGAGCAGAGATAGCAAGTAAAGTTATCTCTTGAAGAGTTTTGCTGTAAAAGAGAGCACAAAAATGGGCAGTAGTTGCAGGAAGAAAAAAGATTCAAAGGATCTTTTTTGCTTCTGCTTTAAATGGGTGATATAACATCTGATGCTTTTAACCAAATAATTTTTTAAAAAGAAAAAATCAAGAATAAAAGTAATTGAGCTACCTCTTTTTTTTTTTTTTTACTAGAAAAAAAATTAAAGCAGCATACATGAAAGATAAAGAAGTGAATGGGGGGAGGTGGTGGTGATGGAGAATTTCAATGACATTTCTATTCAGAATTACTTTAAAATTTCCATTGCAATTTCAACTTCAACCCATGGATTATTTATATATATGCTGCTAAATTTCTAAATGTTTGTGAATTTTCAGGTATCTTTTTGTGATTTTACTTTTCCAACATTTGTTAAGACTTCTTTTATACAGCCCAACACACGGTTAATTTTGGTAAATGTCCCATGTGTATTTAAAAACATTTGTATTTAGTAGCTGGGTTGTACACAATGCTCTACATATGTCAATTAAGTCAAGTTAGCTAATTGATTACTTTCTTTTCTTAAAATTTTATTTATTTATTTTTGTCTGTGCTGGGTCTTCATTTCTGTGTGGGCTTTTCTCTAGCTGTGGCAAGCAGGGGCTACTCTCTAGTTCCAGTGTGCAGGCTTCTTGTTGCTGTGGCTTTTCCTATTGCAGAGCACGGGCTCTAAGGTTCAGAGGCTTTAGTAATTGTGGCACATGGGCTCAGCAGTTGTGGTTTGCAGGCTCTAGAGCACAGGTTCAACAGTTGTAGTGCACAGATTTAGTTGCTTCATGGCATATGGGATCTTCCTGGATCAGGGATCGAACTCATGTCTCCTGCATTGGCAGGTGGAGTCTGTACCAACTGAGGCACCAGGGAAGCCCTGATTACTGGTTTATACTGAGAAAAGTATGCTAACATTTTCCTCGAAAATTATAAATTTATCTACTTTTATTTTCTAGCAATGTCAACTTTCATTTTACTATTTTCAAGCTATGTATTAGGTGCATACAAATTTGAATTGGCTATCACAGATGAATCTCAAAGTCTTTTGGTTTGGCAAATTTCTTTATGCAAAATCAGCTTTAGTGTTCTGCTTATCATGGGGTACCTGCCTTCACTTAAGAGTTTGGGCTATCATGTCAGATCACTGATGTTTTTAGGAATATTAAAAAAACATTTATCTGACACTTTTATTGTTTCCACTGAGAAGGTGAGCTAAATAACCCAGATGCTAAATTGTGAAGTATGATCCTCAAAAGATTTTAATTCTAATTTCTGTTCTAAGACTTTTTACCTCCCTATTTCTACTCACAACCCTTCTAATGGAGCTCAATTATTTGTTTTTAATTTAAAAACATATTAAGTGTAACATACATTCAGAGAAGTGAACAAGTATGATGGGCACAGCATAATGAATATTAACAAATTGAACCCATTGTGTAATTAGCACACATTTCAAGAAACAGAACATTACTGCACCTTACTCCCCACTCAAGGAGGTTATCCTGGTGCCACTTCCACTCACTGTCCCACAAGGGCAAATACTATTTTGACTTCTAATACCATAGACAAATTTAGCCTGCTTTTGAACTTCATAAATTTGGACTCATACAGGGACATACTCTTTTGTGGCTAACTTCTTTGGATCAATACTTTGCTTTGTGAGATTCATTCATGTTTTTGTATTTAGTCTTTTGTTCTCATTACTGAATAGATTTGCATGTGTGTAAATATCACAATTTATCTATCTGCTCTAATATTATTAGGCCCTTGGGTAAGCTCCACTTTGGTCTGCTGCAAATAATATTATTGTGAACATTTTTGTATGTGGATCTTGGTGGCCTTAGGTAAGCATTTCTGTTTGCTATATACCAAGGAGTTCATGCACAGCTTCGGTGGATACTGACAAAGAGTTTTCCAAAGTGGCTATTATACTAGTTAGTTTCCTCCTACTTGCAGTGTTTGTAAATTCCAATTGTTCTATAGTCTTATCAATAATTGGTGTGTCTGTAGTTTTCATTTTAGCATTTATAGGTGAGTAGCTGTATCAAAAGTAGGTTTAACTTGCATTTCTCTGGTGACTAATCATGTAAAGAACATTTCCATATGTTCATTAGTCATTTAGATATTCAAATGGGAGTCCAATTCTAAAAAAAAAAAAAAAGCTTCTAAAAACGTTATCATCAGCATAACTTTGTAAGAATTAATGTCTTAGTCCTACAGTCAGAATTTTCCAACACTGAGGCAGATGAGAAGTCGAGAAAAGCTGGAAATTTTAAGCTTTTCAGGTATAAGTTTTTAATGAAATCTAATTTGTAAGTATTGAGTAACATTTTAGGTAAAAAAAAAATCTCTGATAAACTTTACAGTAGTCTGCTTACCGGAAAACCTCAAGGGGAGCAAAGACAGTAGCAATGATGTCCCCAGAATGAGGCAACGAAGTCATGGAGGTAATTGAGATCTGGATAGTCCAAGCAAAGCGCAGGATCACGTCCTCTATGATGGCACTGTAATAGTAGGCCTGAGGGATAATAAGCAAATATGAGTAAACGGACCATCATGCTTCTTACAAATAAGCACACCTAGTACAGTAAACAAGAGTCACATATCATACTGACAAGAGTGAGTAAACTAAGTAAAGAGTTCTATATTTTAAAAGACTTCACCAATTTAGTTTTTTTCATAGATAGGACAATATTCAAAATGAAGTTTTATTGAATTTCAGTGATCCTTTAACAAATATATTAATACTTCATTCCCATACTGTGTACTAGGCTCTCTTCTAGACCCCAGAAATACAAACCAGATGAGATCCTCGAGCTGACTGAGAAGACATTCTAAAATGTAGGTGATACACTAATAATAGCTCAATAGTTCAAATTAGAAAATATGAGATTTATTAACTGTTATTTGCACTTTTACTTTCAAATTGCCTTACCCTTCATTTGAAAAAAGTTTTTCCTTCTTTTTTGATGTCAGAAAATAACACAAAGCTTAGCTTTCACAGACAATTAAATTTAAGGAATGTTCTGTTTCCACATGGGGAAGACAAGCATTCAACTAATTCTTTCAGTTTTAGCCACGAAAGTCTTAGGGACACAAACTGCCAACTGACCGGAACTGTAATCACGGACTTGCTATTCATTCCGAGATATCCAGCTCTTTAAAAATATGTGTTTAAAGGCCACAACATCTTATGGGAACTAGAACTGCTAAGTATTAATTCACAGCATTTTATTTTATTAAAAGAATGTCAGCAAAGGAATATCAGTCAGTCATGGTAGAAGGCTATTAAACAAAAGGAACAGCAGTCCTCCTCTTGTCCTATTCTCTAGAGACAAACATCTTCAAATTTTGAACATTTATCTTCCACATTTCTAAATAATGTGTGTATATTGCTATATCTTGATTATTCAATTTTAGACATTATTCACTGCTTACTATGATTAATTTTATGAAGATTTTTTAACACATTAACATATCTCTTTGTTCTTTCCCCCAGCCATTCAATACAGCGATAATGTAATTTTTGGATAAATCCACATGCAGTGAAATCATTATTAGATGTCTCGATGAAAAGCTGCAATTTCATATGTCTTTAAGAGCCAATCAAGCAGATCCACAGCTGACTGATGTGGGAGCTGATGTTATCAAAAATTAAAAGTCTTTTGGGAGGAATACACTTAACTTGAGGTCAGGAGATACAGAAAAGTTAAGTTTTAATATGGAGATAACATAAATGCTTCCTGGACCTCGGTATGGTGCTCAACAGAATGCACTGTTAATGCCAAGAAACTTATTTTAAGGTTCATATAGCTGTGTTCTTAATTTTTAAATGAAGACCCACTGAACTTCACAAATAGCTTCTTCCCTTTTTTAGCACAATAAATTTAACTCCAATATTTGCCCCTTCAAAGCTGAGAGGGGTATGGTGATCCTCTAGGACGTTTTTCTTATATATTTGTAAAGTCTAATGTACAAAAGCATATTATGACCCTAAAATGGGTCATAAAAATACATAATAACAAAGAAACTGGAAGATTCTATTAACTAATTTTATTACATAGAAATAAAAAAGTTAGTACTTAAAAGATGAACAGATTAACATTTATCTAAAGATATAAATAGCTCATCAAAGCAACCATCAAAAGAAGATAGAAATGTATTATATCTCTCAGTAAGGCAAGAACAGTACAAGGAGCAAAGGCACATGCATTTGGTGAACAAAAGGCCATCTTTTCTTGAACACATGTCTGCTGTCTGACTTGTGCTTAATATTACTTTTTTTAATTTTCTTTTCAAATGAGACTTAAAAATCACTGTCAATGAACATCTCCTTTTCGGCCTTCATTTGTTTATATGAAGTTACCCTAACATATCATTCATCATATTCAGTCTAACATTTATTTTCAATCCTCACACTTGAAAATAGCCTTCCCTAAGCAGCAATTACATATTACACAGGCACATACTTTTCAAAGTGCAATTCTGAAGTATTGGTGACATTTTGACATAGTATAAAATATTAGTGACCCAATTTATACTCCCCTCTGCATCACAGAACTTTAGGATTGGGAAAGGATCAAGAGATAATCTAGTATATAACACCCTACCTTAGAGAATACACTGCAGTCTGGTTGTCTAAAGTTATATAGCTCATTAGTGAGAGAGTTGGGGTTAAAATTCACTTATACGGATTCCCAATTCATTGTTTAATTTCTTTCAATATCTGAGTAAAGATACTTTTGGTCTTTTGACTTTTTAATACAGTCCTTCTCATCCTTTCATTCATAATTTAGATAAGGTACTCAAATGATTCTCAAGTAATTATCCATGTATTTTTGGATAAAATCAAAACTTTAAGAAAACTGATTGAAATAAATGAAAAGAAAAGCCTTCTTGATGTACCCAAGCAAAGTCAGGCACCCCTCTTTCCTTTATGCTTTCATAGCACTGTTCATTCAGTCAAGTATTTATTTATTCATTCATTCATTCCACAAACACGGTCTACTGTATGCCTGGGACTATGCTGGATAGTAAGGGATATAGATACCTAAACAGGTAATTAAAATGCAATGTGATAACTGCCATAATGGAAGTCTGTATAGCATAAAATGGAACTAGGATGATTGGCTAATTATGCTTGGAGAAATAAGAAAGGCTTCTCAGAGAAAGGAACAAACTGACTTTTAAAAAGGAACAAGGGATTTCCAGGGAAGTCCAATGGTTAAGACGTTGAGCTTCCACTACAGGGGACATGGGTTTGATCTCTGGCCAGAGAACTAAGATCCCACAAGCTATGTAGCGTGACCAAAAATAAATAAATAAAATTTAAAAATAAACAAGCACCTTGATGTAGAATGCTAAAAAAAATGAGGTAAATTGAAAATAAAAAGAAGGAACAAGAATTTGCAAGGTAAACTAAGGGGAAAGAGGGCATTTAAGACATAGGGTATGGTATGGTTGCTAAGTCGTGCCTGATTCTTTCACAACCCCATGAACTGTAGCCAACTCCATGGACTGCAGCCCACCAGGCTTCTCCCTAAGACTCATGAGACATAGGTAATTGCATGTTAAAAAACAAATCATAAATGATAGTTATGTATTCCTCTATTCTAGTCTTTATTACATTGTATTGCAATCTGTTTACTTATCTATTTAGAACATAGATTATAGCCTCCTTGAGAACCAGAATTTTACTGTTTTTATTTCCTACAGTACCCAGAATTTAGTTAACATCTGGCACATTTTTACTGACTGAATGGATTAGCAATTTTTTGTAATTATTTTCTTTAAGTAGGCTGGTGTTGGGTATATACTGTAATACACCTGAGTGTTCTGTTTTTGTGTTTTTTGTTTTTTTTAAATAAATATAAGCACTCTTTGTACATACTTTTTGGGGATATACAATCTCTTCCCGGAGGAAGGTGTTTTCTCCTGCATTCTTATCAAAAAGACCCCAGTCCATCTTCAGATCCCAGATGAGGGTATAACAGGAACTGATGAAACAAAAGACGATCCACAGATAAAAGAACACCGTGGTGTCTGAGTGACCTCGTTCTGAAGAAAGAAAAGGGAAAGAGAAAATTACTATATTGGAGTAAAATTCTTCATTAAGTAAAACTAATTAAAAAACAGATTCTTCCTCCAGCTCCAAAAATAGATTTTAAGTAAATCTCCTTAGTAGGATCCACATCTAAAAAAAGTTAAGTAATAAATCTGATTTATCTGAAATTCAAAATAGTTATCAAACATTCAACTAATATACAAGATTTATACAAAAGTGCATTTAGAATTTAGAGGCTCAATGCTGAAAACATAATATTTCAAGTAACTGTGATGGAGGTTTAGAATATTACAAAAGTTGTCATTTTAATTTTTGCCATCAGGTGGCAGCTTTGGGTCAAATATTTAAAAAAAATGTATGAAACACCATTAACAAGGGATGTGCTGCATTTACTTTGAGAAATTCTTGGATTGTTTTTACTTTAGAACATTTCTTTCCTATACTTAGATCTTATCAATACTTCTTGTGAAAACAGGTAATTTTAATTCTAGATAAAATGCTAGAAAGCAACAGATTGATAAGGAATGTATCCTTAAGAACATATATGAAAGCAAATTTCTCTCAAACCACATTTTTGCTCCTTTTGGATTTTATTTAATGATGAAGTCACTCAGTCATGTCTGATATTTCACAACCCCACAGACTATATACAGTTCCATGGAATTCTCCAGGCCAGAATACTGGAGTGGGTAGCCTTTCCCTTTTCCGGGGGATCTTCCCAAACCCAGGGATTGAACCCAGATCTCCTGCATTGCAGGCGGATTCTTTACCAGCTGAGCCACCATGGAAGCCCAAGAATATGGAAATGGGTAACCTATCCCTTCTCCAGGGGAATCTTCCCAACCCAGGAATCAAACCGGTGTCTCCTGCATTGCAGGTGGATTCTTTACCAACTGAGCTATGAGGGTTTTAAGCTGACAACACTGTAAAGTGCACTAAAGCAGAATAATACACAACTTTATCTTTTTCACTCTTAAGTGCTTTGTATATTTTCCAATGAAACTCTTCTTTGCTAAGTCTGAAAGTTATTATGATGTTATTTCTGTTTTCTGGCTATACGGCATAGGTATATAATTACTACTACATGGTCCTCAATCATCAGGAAAAAAAAAAGGTGTAACCTAATTCAAAAAAAGTTTAAATTTCAGTTACTTTCTCAAACAATTAGAAAGTAAAGGCTGTATCATGCATTATCCATAATCCTTCCTATTAAAATAAACAAGTGCTAGAAATTCCCTGGTTGTCTAGTGATTAGCACTTGGTGCTTTCACTGCCAGGGCCTGGGTTCATCTCTGGTCAGGGAACTAAGATCCCACAAGCCTCACCGTACCACCAAGCAACCAAGCAAACAAAAAGTTCTTATTAATCATTTTATATATTAAGGTGTTAAGTACAGTATTATTCAAAGGTACCCTTTAAACATCTATAATCTATTTAGTTGAAATGGCCATTTGTTATTGATGATAAACTGCAGCTCAAAATAAAATAAGCAAAGTACTATGAGAACATCAAGGAGAATGGGACTGTTTCCAAAAGTCTGAAATAAGAGGAAGCAGCATTTGAGTTATTTCTAGAAGAATAAACAAACAGTGTTGCAAAAGTCAGGCAGATGAGACAAGGCTATTCAAGGCTAAAAGAAACTAATGAAAGGGCATGAGGGTGGGAAAGTGCAAGGCATTTTTTGAGAAGCTTCAAGTAATCTAAGTCTAGTGTGGGTGAAACAGAAGATGTGGGGGAGTGGGTATGCTTTGAAATGAGGCTGGAAGACATTCTGGGTCTGATTGTGGAATGCTTTCTTGTGCCTTAGGATTAGATCCATACTTCAGAAAAATACCTGATTGGCAGGTTGCTTTCATCAGAGCTACTTAGTTGGTTAAAAAAAGATACACTTATCTCTGAGCTCCAGTGTGTTGTTAGCAACAGTTTGTACCAGTTTTATGAGCTGATTAATAAATTTTCAAAAACTTTGCAAACTGGTTGTTAAACACAGTCATTTTAAGTTAAATTACATAAACTTATAATCTGCTATATTAAAAACAAAGGCAATGAAAACTCAGATTCATCACTTCCTAATTATTTTACTAAAATGATATTATTTGTTCTTTTAGGTTATATGTGTTTATTGTATCTATATAATGGAAATACTGTTTATCATCTCCCAACATTCCACATGAATCGTCTTAGTAGCTTGAAATTGGCTATGGTGGCAGTCTGTATTTACACCATGGAAATCAGCAAACACTGCAAATCAGTGCCCCAGCCCCATTCCCATTCCTGGATGAGAACTACTATTTTAAACATGCCAGGACACCACTGTTTCACATTCTTCTCCTGGAAAGTCAGTGGCAGGGAACAGAAATACAAGTTTTTTAAATGGCCCATAGCTGATTCTAATGAACAGTCAAGTTTGGATATAAGCACATTTTAAGGTTTAAACTATTTCCACAAAACTTTCCTCCATCAAAAGCAAACTGGGTTAATATTTGTACTATAGCACGGTGCTATACAAAATATCAATTTAAAATTTTTAACATAATATTTACTTACTACATAGCTTTAGTCAGATATGTTATGACCTGTTCACTTCCTTCTATATACAGACATAGAGTCTAGCTGAGTAATATTTTCAATAATTAGCATCATGGTTGCATACAAAAAAATCTGTAACTCATCTACTAAAGTTTGTAAAGAATAAAGCAAATTTAGCAATGTAATACAATTCATTCATCATACTTTCAAAATAAGATCAACAGAGAAAAAGACAGAAAAAGGAATTAATAATGAAGCTAAAAATAATGTGCTAATTTTCTGTTATTTCTTCTAGCTTTTAAATACAAGTTCTATCTTTAGAATATGGGCTTCACTGGTGGCTCAGACAGTAAAAATCTTCCTGTAACATGGGCGACCTGGGTTTGAGATCTGGGTTTGATCCCTGAGTAGGGAAGAACCCCTGGAGAAGGAAATGGCTACCCACTCCAGAATTCCTGCCTCGAAATTAAAATGGACAGAGGAACCTAGCAGGCTACAGTCCATGGGCTCACAGAGAGTCAGACATGACTAAGTGACTAACACTTTCACTTTTCACTTATCCATCTTCAGAATATAATTCTTAAAATGGGACAATGGGCTAAATTGCCTTCCTTTAAGCCCATATTATTTCTATGAAGTTTCTATGAAACATACACAAGAACTTACTGACTTAAAAAATATTTTAATATAGTATTTTAGAATAAGTAATTTTTATCTTATGAACTTCTTCAAACAATGGTTAACATGCACCCGGTCTACATAGGCTGTATTTTTGGTCTCTTTTTAATTATCACTGTTACTTGATCTTTCCCATCTCCTAAATGAGGAGTGCGTCTCCCTGAAATTATCCGCCTTCATTGGTATTCAGGGATTGTATCAGGAAGATATTATCACTTTAGGCAAGCAATTACATCTAATTCTCTGTTGGCTAACTCTGGTAGCCCACTTTAGTAATGTTCAGAATCACAGAAAATCAAGTTATTGGTATTCTACCCTAAGCTTCTATTACACACGTGCCATATTAGAAGCATAATTAATACCAGACATGTGGATGGTAACGGTATCTACTGAATCTAAAACAAATAAACTTCTTAGAGTTTTGTACCTATTAGGCTTCATAGGAAGATAAAGCAAAAGAGTATGTTAGGAAAACTGCTAAAGAAAAAAAAAGAAAAAAATCACATGTGGACATCATCCTGAGCAATATTTCATGAAGGATATATTAAATATGGGCTTCCCTCATGGCTCAGACGGTAAAGACCTGCAATAAGACCTGGGTTCAAGCCCTGGGTTGAGAAGATCCCCTGGAGAAGGGAATGGATACCCATTCCAGCATTCTTGCCTGGAGAATTCCATGAACAGAGGAGCCTGGCGGGCTACAGTCCATGGGGTCTAAAGAGACAGCCAGCAGGTTAAATATGAAAAAAGTGGCACTGTATGTAAAGCGAACAGTGTTCTTTCAACCAAAACCTTTCTACTCTGGTAATAGCTTACTAGTTTTTAATCTTAAATTAAACAAGGAAACAAAACAGACTGGGGACACTGTTTTCAAAGCCCAAACCTATATAGGTAAGCTGAGTTATGAATGAATTTGGCATCTAGCAAATTCCTAGTTCTACTCCTATAACCTAAAAACATCAAAGCACTGAATTATGAGACTAACATGAGTCTCTGAAAATTAATGGATCTACAAACTTCTGTGATCTTTAAACACATTTCAGTTAATATCTGAGGTCACATGTGCTATACCTCCTTAGGTGGTTATTAATTTATCCCAGAACAGACAAGAAAGACATTATATTCCCATTTTAAAGTTAAGAAAGCTGAAGGTCAGCGAGACAGTCAGTAAGTGGAAAGATAGGTAGGTTTGAAGTTAGAAGATCTGGGTTTGAATCCAGACTCTATCTCTTTTCAACTCTGTGATTATAGAAAATTCATAATCTTAAAATGACAGACAAAAATGGAAATCACTAGGCCTAAGGATAAATAAGGAAGCTAGTAATAGGAATCCTAATCAAAGGAAGTTTTTTTTTTTTACTAGACAGCACCATTTCTCTAAGACCATCTCAACTCAAAAAAATAGCACCATAAACTATTAAGCAATATTAAAAATATTTCCAAGGTATCTGGAAAGCAGAATTTAAAAACTATACACATATTACTATTTCATACTGTATATAACATGATGTTAATAGAAAAAGACAGAGGTAGCTATCTCTGATGAAGAAAATATGATTATTAAGGGGATTCATTTTTAACTTTACTTATGTATTATTTGAATTTTGTTTTTTACAGTGATATATACATATCCATGTTTTACTTGTATAATTAAAAGAAAAAGGAAGTGGCCTAAAGAAAACAGTTACTAACAGGGTGATGATATTTTATAAATTATTTAAAGGAGTGTTTAATGTTGTTATATTGTTTTTATAAAAAAGGACACAGGAATTCATTTATTCATTCAACAAATGTTTACTGAGTGTCTACTACTATAAGCTGTGTTTTATGTACATATATTAGATCAGCTGCAAAGAAAAATCTGTTTTCTACTGGGTAACCAGGTATATTTTAGAGAATAGAAATATACTGAAGAATTATTAGGGGTTAAGTGTGAAAGAGGAGAGATGTAAAACGAACAAAAGCACAGTGTGTAAGTGTAACTACAGAACTGTGTATAGAGAGGGAATCAACAGGTTAAGACTTTCAGGAGGGAAAACAGCCAGGAAAGGCTTCCTGGAGGAAGTGCTACTTGAGTTGAGTTTTGAAAGTTAAGTCTTGAGTTAATCAGGTTTGTGAGGCAGAGAGAGCCATATCAAAGAGTAGAGATCATTCGATCAACAAATGAACACCTACTTACTAAATGCCAGGTATTATTCTAGACATCATGTACACAGTTATGAATCTAATTCACCAGTGGACAAATTTCCTACCCTAACAAAGTTTACTACTTACTTGGGGTAGACACAAATAAACAAGACGATTTCAGATAGTGAAAAGTGCCATGAACAGAACATGGTGACATGAGCGATTCTGGTGGAATTCCTTTAGATAGTGTACAGGCAGAGAAGATCTCTAAGTTGATATCTGGGTAGTAAAAAGGAGCCAGCTACATGAAAAGCTAGAGGAAGAGTTACATACATAATATTAATCTCCTAGTAACCATATTTTAAAAGCTAAGAAGAAACAGGTAAAAATAATTTTAATAATATATTTAATATACCTAAAATGTTATTTTAATGTATGACCAATAATAATATAATACATACAATTCTTAGGGAGACCTTTTACACTCTTCCATACCAAGTCTACAAAATTCAGCTTGTATTTCACATGTAAAACTTATACCAACTTTGACTAGACATGTCTTAAGTGTTCAATAGCTCCATGTAGCCAGTAGCTACATTACTGAATAATGCAGTGCTAGATACTATAAATGAGATGACTATGAGGAGTGAAGATTGGAAGTGGTATATTAATGAAAAGGCTCTTGTGGTAGCTCAGTGAGAAAAGATAAGGACCAGAATTGAGAGCAAATATAAGGTATAGAGAGGTCAGGCAAAATCTGGGAAATATTTAGGAACTAAAATTGTCAGAATTTGGTGAAGTGTGAAGATGAGAAGGGTAGAGTCAAGGATGACTCCTATCTATTGTTGCTGTTGTTTTCCCTCTTTTTTTGGCCACGCTGCAAGGCATATGGGATCTTGGTTCCCCAATCAGGGATCAAATCTGTGGCCCCTGGAGTGGAAGAGCAGTGTCTTATTAACCACTGGACCACAGGGAAGCCCCAAAGGAGGACTCCTAGTTTTTAACCTGGCTGACTGGGTGAGACAGTGCCAAGAACTGAGGTAGAAAACACTGGTGAGTGTGGTGCTAAAGAAACCTTAGGGAATAAAAATGTTTAGTTTTGGAATACTGACTTTGAGATACCTATGAGACATCAAGGTGGAAGATGGCCAGAAAACAACTGGAAATAGAAATAATCTTGAGATACAGACTGGGGAGTCATATACATGTAGTCAGTGATTGAAACCATTTTGGAAGCATCAAAATAATACAAGCCTCTTCTGTAAAAAGGGCAATGACATAATCAGAAATAGAAGTCTTCTATCTGTATTGCATTTGACTAAACTTGGTTGAGTTTATTCTCCCTGTGTTTCTTTATACCAAAGATCTGAAGAGATGAGAGCTCTTTCAAATGTTACAGACCTTCTCTTAACTCTTTCAAAATAAATTTTAATTCTGTATTTGTAAACATTTCAAGGTTCATAAATATGTTTAAGTTATTATATAAAGTCATTATGACTATCAGAATAGAGACAATAAGGAAAGGCAGAGTACTGTTTTCAGAGGTAGGAATGAGAAAAGGAAACAGGCTAGACCAGATGGCTTACTGAGATAAGGAAAGTCTTTTTAGGGTGAGAGACTGTTGAGCATATATATAGGCTGAAGGAAAAGAGCCAGTGATGATGAAAAGATTGAAGACTTAGGAAAGAAAACGGGTGACTGCTAGAGCAAGATCCTGAAAGAGATATGAGGAAATAAGGTCACAGCACTAACCTTGTTCCCAAGTCTGGGGAAAATATGATGAGAATAGGTTTGGATTAAAAAAGTATGTATATAGGTGGAAGACAGCTGAAGGAACCTGCTAAATTCAATTTTTTCAGGGTAGTAGGAGACAAAGGTAGTCTGTTAAAGTAAACAGGGGAAGACTGGGTTGGAGGTCTTGAGAAAAGGGATGAGCTAAATACTTTGTGCTTATATTTTCTTCTATTATTATATAAGCATACTTTTGGGGCTTCCCCGGTGGCTCAGCAGTAAAGAATCTAGCTGCAGTGCAGGAGCCACAGGAGACACCGGTTTGATCCCTGGGTCGGGAAGATCTCTTGGAGGAGGGCCTAGCAACCCACTCCAGTCTTGCCTGGAGAATCCCAGGGACAGAGGAGCCTGGCAGGCTACAGTCCATAGGGTCTCAAAGAGTTGGATATAACTGAAGTGATTTAGCATGCAAACATGCAAACATAGTTTTTCTCTCTTTCCTACAAGACTATACCCTATCTACTATTTTAAAAAGAATCAAACTTCAAAATGGAGTGAATTGTATATGTGTTTGTATTATTCCATTAAATTGTAATGTCTTTTAGGGAAAGATCTCATGTAAGCATTTTTTCAGGGCCTATGTACTCCACTTCACACAGCAGGAACTCAACATTTGCCAAGTTGAATTGAGGGCAAGCACTGTGTTTTACTCATTTTTAAACTTTCTGCACAATGCCTTACATTCCAACAAATATTTGGGGAAGGCAAATGGTTCCTGGCAGCCTACACATACAATGTGTCTCTAAAAACTTGTATATGCTGAATATGAAAAAGTCAAGTAACAGATGTACATCTTGTATGAGGATTTAGTTTCCTAAGAACTAAAAATAAAAAAAATAAAACCCTTTATTGTATCTTGTCTTTTAGACATAATATTTAATGACATAATTCCCAGCATCTTACAGACATTTTTCATTTTTACTCTTTATAACAGAACACAGATAATCTCTTCAAAACCAACATGTTGGCACTGACACTTAAAACTTGCTAACAGCATGCCTAATGATCTCCATCTTTGCTTTAGTTATATTAAATGAGACATTTCCTTTCTAATAATGAAGTATACTATAATATGTAATTTCTATTCATTTTAATAAAAATAAATATACAAAATACCCAGTTTTCAATTGAAACTCACTAGTCATACCAAGAACAAGGAAGATAACAAATTGAAGGAAAAAAGTCAATCAGTAGATGCCAAAAATGAGATGAGAGATGCTGGAATTATTTGATGAAAATGCTTTAATGAACAATTAAGTAAATAAATACTTGAAACAGTGAAAAAATTAAAAGCATCACCAGGGAAATACCTAGTCTCAGCAAAGAAACAGAAGACATAATAGCAGAGTAGAGAAGAGAGAAGAAAGAGTCTGCAAACTGGAAAACAGAAGAATAGAAACTACAAATCTTAAACACTGGAAAGAAAATAGATTTAAAAAAAGAAGAAAAGAGAAGAGGTTCAGGATCCGTGGAATCATAAAAAATGTGTCATCAGAGCCCAGAAGGAAAGAATAGAGAGGGGCTGAAAAAGTACTTAAAGAAATAATGGCTGATAACTCCTCAAACTTTTGCTAAGAGACTTAAAGCTACAGATTCAAGAAGTTGAGCAAACCTCAAATAAAATAAACCTAAAGCCAAGATACATTATAATTAAATTTCTCAAAACTAAAAATAAAGAAATGATGACCACAAGAAGGCTATCAAATAAAGCAGATTTCAGAGCAAAGAAAATTAGTGGAAACAGACAGGGCCATTATATAAGCATAACAGAATAAATCCACCAAGAAGATGTAGCAAGCCTCATTGATTGTGTCTATACCAAACAACCAAAACAGCAAAATGTGTGAAGCAAAAATGGACAGAATTGAATGGGAAAAAAGACAAACCCACAATTACAGTTAGAGATTTTAACTCTCCTCGTCAACAACTAATGGAACAAGTAGATAGAAAATAAGCAAGGATACAGAACTCAACAACATCATTTGTTAACAGGATCTAATAAACATTCCACCCTACAAGAGCACAATAGAGATTCTTTCAAGTGCCCAATGAACATATAGCAAGATCTGCCACAAAAGTCAATAGTTGAAAAAAAAAATTTAAATACTTGGAAACTAAACAACACACTACTAAATAATTCATGGATCAAAGGGAAAATCTCAAGGGATATTTAAAGAATACACTGAACTAAATGATCCCAAAAGTTTTTGACACTCTCTCAAGTGCTTACTTTATAAAACTGTAAAAAACCTTCAGATACTACATTCATATGGGTAGGAACTTTTTTCTTAGTTAAACTGAAAAAAATTAAGCAACAAACACGAGTTAAAATTATAGACAACTAAAACTGGAAACAAGATTAAGACTTAAGTAGTCATAACTGAACTCTGGTGTTGGAGAAGACTCTTGAGAGTCCCCTGGACTGCAAGAAGATCCAACCAGTCCATCCTAAAGATCAGTCCTGGGTGTTCATTGGAAGGAATGATATTGAAGCTGAAACTCCAATAACTTTGGCCACCTCATGCGAAGAGTTGACTCACTGGAAAAGAAACTAATTCTGGGAGGGATTGGGGGCAGGAGGAGAAGGGGACGACACAGGACGAGATGGCTGGATGGCATCACCAACTCAATGGACATGGGTTTGAGTAAACTCCAAGAGTTGGTGATGGACAGGGAGGCCTGGCGTGCTGCGATTCATGGGGTCGCAAAGAGTCGGACACGACTGAGCGACTGAACTGAACTGAATATCAGTAGTACACAGTAATAAGAGTAAAAATATAAAAATAAAATATAGATATGTTAGAAAAATGACAATATTATACATTATGATTAATTAACAGATCTAAGAAGGAGAGAGTATATATAACAGGAGGTATGCACAGAGAAAGATGGAATGCTAAAATCTCTCCCACCATTTTCCACACAACCTGTCAATCAATACTCTAAACTTGTATAACATATCAGATGTAAAAGAGCCATCTGAAATAACTCAATCTCAGAGTCCAAGACTGTTATGTCTTTTTATAAAAACCTTCATTTGATGCCCTTTCTTTCAAATGGGCATTAGAAATAAGAGTAAAACCTGTACTATCCCAAACTTTACCAGTACTTCTGAAACATCTATTCAAATATTTAATCCAGAATCATCTCATCAATTACAGTATCAATTCACTTTGAAAGTGAAAAGTGAAAGTGTTAGTCACTCAGTCCTGTCCGACTCTTTATGACCCCATGGACTGTAGCCCACCAGGCTCTTCTGTCCATAGAATTCTCCAGGCAAGAATACTGGAGTGGGTTGCCATTTCCTTCTCCAGGGGATCCTCCCGACCCAGGGATTGAACCTGGGTCTGTGGCACTGCAGGCAGACTCTTTACCGACTGAGCCACCAGGGAAGACACAATTCAGTTTGAGATTTAATTAAAAATAAAAAGTTTAAGTAATCTCGAATGACTTTAAGCAAAAAAAAAAAAAAAAAGAAAGTTGATGGGGAAACAAAATCTTTTGGTCAGTAAAGAACCCTTGGTACTTCGTTGGTTTTTTTTTTTTTTTTTGTATTTGTGCTGAGGCTTCCATTAGCGTTAACACCTCTAAGTCTGTCTCTGCCCTTGCTCTCTCATTCTTCACTAAGGAACTTATTAACACATACTCTCGCTTTCTTATGAAGTGGTAACTCTGTTATCAGTTAACATGCCCAAGGTGCATTTGACCCAAAGCCTATACTCTAATTCAGTATATTCTCCTGCTTCTCTACTATTCACTGCTTGACTATCTAAGACTTTACAAATAGTACAGTGAGAGGAAGCAGTATGCAAACCAAGTTGTTTCCATATTTGCTTACTACTTTCTTTAAAGTCTACTAATGTTTACTTAAGTGTGATCAATGAATCACCTTTAATAGAAGTATCATGAGGTACAGGTTAAAAATGTAAATTTCTGGATCATCACCCTAATCTTAGTGAATTAGACTATAGGTGGGCCCAATATTATGCATTTTTAAGTAATAATCCATGGTGAGTCACACATATACCAAAGTTTTAGAATCCCAGCATCACATCATGCTACCTTGTTGGAAATAACTTTTTTAGAGTAGAAAAGGGAATGGATTCAGAGGCTGAGAATTATGGTTTTGCTACTTATTGCCATGTGACCCTGGGCAGGCCATTTAATCTTGCTGATATGTTAAAATAATAACAACTACTACTTTCTCTCAGGGTTAATATCAGGTTCAAAATAAAATAATCTATGCCAACATAATGACAAATAGCTCTATGACAATAATAGAATATAAAGAGCTGAAGGATCCTGTCTTAGAAAGATAAGTCTCTAGTCTAGGACAACTCTCTTAATTTTTTTAATGAAAATAACTACTTTCCTGTTTATTAAAGAATCATACACTTACAATAAAAAAATTCATGAAAGGACAATGTGAGAGCACTGAACAACCACATTACCCATAAATGTTAACTTATTCATCAGTCAAAAGTTTTAATATTCTTACTTTCTTTTCATTTTCTTATATAATAATTATAATCAGAAGAAAGTTAAATAATAGTGATGACTGCAAATATCCTCATATTAGTCGAGATTTTAATGAGAATGTCTTGAATATTTCACCTTTAAGTCATGATTCTAACTGTTGGTCTGGGATGTTGATCAACAGAGAGAGAGAAAAAGAGAGAGAGAGAGAGAGAGAGAGAGAGTGTGTGCGCGCGTGTGTGTGTGCGTGTGTGTGTGTGTGTGTGTGTACATGCATGCTATATTTAAGACAGATCCTTATGTATATTTTTAATTAGTGAATGTCTCTGGCATCTATTTAGATGATCAATCTCATGGCTTTTCTTCCTCAGTCTTCAGTAAAATATTCCTAAATTATCTTAGTCATGGTTACTCCAAAGCCCATGTTCTTTCTCTCAACATAAAATAGTGCTTTTCATTAAGATGATGCATTTAAAATTCTTCCTGGCAGAGGATTTGATTAAATTGAGCAGAGAGAGGGATTTGGCTTTCTAAGGTGAGGACATTACACTTTCTGCAACAGAAGGCTAAATGAAGGGTAAATTTTAAACACTGGTTTCAAATATCAAATTTGTTTCAGTTGAGGAAGGAAATACAGTTGGTCATATATTCATAACTGAGGAGGAGGAAGAAGGTTATACGACAGATCCTAGACTTTCAGTTTGTCCTTCTTCAGTGCCCTGGTCTTTTCTACACCAGCTATGAAATGTTATAGAAGCCTCAATAATCCACTTTGGTAGATGTTCATTTCTTTTGAGTAGACTTCCTGGTGAGATTAAAACAGCTGCAAGTAGTACAATTCTGCTTTTAAAAGAAATACGCTCTTAAAAAAAAAAATCAATTAAAAAACAGAGATGCTCCAGGGTATTATTATTCAGAGGCAAACAAAAGTATTTACAGAGAGCCCTGAGAATCCCACACGAGGAACAAAGAAATGCAACACATCAATGTGATATTTAAGCAGTAGGTAGATGCTTTATTTTCCCTCCTATTAAGCAGAAGCACTATTTTAATGTGAAGAAAATGCTACTTTTAACATAAGAAAAAATTCTTTCACTCTAAATATTTCAATTAAAACCAAATTTTATACCTCATTCAAAATACCACCAAAGAGGGATCTCCCTGGTGGTCTAGTGGTTAGAAGCCTCACTTGCTAAGCAGGTTCAATCCCTGGTCAGGGAATTAAGATCCCACATACTGCATAACATGGCCAAAAAATTAAAACAAACAAACAAACAAAAAAACTACCAATGAAACCGAGTATTAGTCACTGGTCTTTCTTTCCATATTTTGCTTGCTACATCCTAGGAAGCATCGTGGAATGTTTATTAACAATATGTATTAAGGATGTAGCCAGGCAGCTTTAACAAATACTTAATTATCTCTGGTATTTTTTTAAAGTGAATTTCCGGACCCTAACAAAAAATAAAACTCTAAGCAAATTGTTCATGTCAAACCATTCTCCCATCACTTGAAAGAACATTAATATGTTAGTTAGTTCTTCAATTCAAGAATGGCTTTCAATTTTCTGGCAGAGAGACATTATTTATATAGTTGGGCTGACTCCACAGTGCTCTTACTAATAAAAGCGCGTGACTGTTACTGTGATATAGCCAGTTCCTGGCAATGTCTCTGGTTTTCCACGAATGTGGCCATTAGTACAAAAGGATCACAAAGAGGCCTTTTGACGTGGCCTATCCATGTAAAAGTACAGTTTAAATTACTCTCCCCCAATGTACCTCTGTGATTTCCCAAACACAAATTTATTTGGCACTGGCATAGGGATAGCACACTACCCTATCTGATCTTCCTATGTTTACCACGAATTTAACATTTCACTTGTGAGATGAGCTCAGGTCATTCTATAACGTTAGAAGGGAGTTTAGAGTAGAGTATAAATAATCACAAGACTTGGGTGTGAATTCTAACTTTGTCACCTACTTGCTACTTGACTTTGGAGCTATATTGTTTGTATTCAGATTCATAACCTAGATTCTTTCATTTCGTAACTATAGGACTTTGGCAAGTCCTTAACCTGTTTTCAACTTCTTCATCTAAAAATGACGATCAAGTGATTACTTCTACCAAAGACTCTCCTGTTTTTTTCTTTGGTACACACAGAATTTATTCAGGCAAAGAGAAGCAGCCACATTCTTATGCTAGAGATACTTGAAGTTGCAGTTCTAGAGGTAACACAAGTGTCCAGCCCAGGATCAGTAATGTTGCACATATAAGCTGTGATGTCTTCACTGTTGGGGATTCTGTAAGTTAGGTAACATCCTTGAAATAAACCTTCCTTCTTAAAATAACTGGCTTCCCTGGTGGTTCAGACGGTAAAGCATCTGTCTGCAATGTGGGAGACCTGGGTTCAATCCCTGGGTCAGGAAGATCCCCTGGAGAAGGAAATGGCAATCCATTCCAGTACTCTTTCCTGGAAAATTCCAGGGATGGAGAAGCCTGGCAGACCACAGTGCATTGGGTCACAAAGAGTCGGACACGACTGAGTGACTTCTCTTTCTTTCTTAAAATAACCAGAGGATTTCTGTTGGGTGTCATATGAAATCTTGGGTATAGAGGGTTATTGGAAGGCAAAACCCCCAGAGTTTTAGAAATCTATCTTGAAGACTGAGGACTCAAGTTTCTCTCTCTTTTCTGAAAGTTCCACTTAGTACATGTCTATTTCCACAGCAAATGAATAATGGAGAATAATAGTGGTGAGACCCACAGTGTGGCGGCCATTCTCTAAAATGGCATCCAATGTTCCTTGCCCCCAGGTATTCACATCTGCAGGTAATTCCCTCCCACATTACTTCAGGGTTGGTCAGTAGCACATAGCCGAAGTGATGGATGGACAAAGACTCTCCTTGATATAACTCTAATCAGGCTCCTCTAAGTTCTCTAGACCTAAAATTTGGTGTCCATCCTTGTCAAGCATGCATCTCCCAGCTGTGGCAAGAATTTTGCTAAGTCAGTTTACAGAGAACCTTTTACCCTCAATATCTCATCAAATTCCTTATCCTCTACCCTTGGCATCTGATCACCCTGGTCTAATTTTAGCAAAAATCCTGTGTAGTCCGTTTAGCCAGAATCCTCCCTTTTAGTGTTTCCTTTTAGTAATTTCCACTCAGTGACCACTATTCTGCTCTTTGGCTATAAATCCCCACTTGTCCATTCTATATTCAGAATTGAGCCCAGTTCTGTACTGAGAGCTCTTTTCCTCTACTGTAACAGTTCCTGAATAAAATTTACTTTTGCCACATTACCGTTCAGCTCTGATTCTAACACCTCAAAATGTTGTTACGAAGATTAAATAAGTCAACACATGTTAAATGCGTAAAGTTGCTTAAAAGGATGTTAGTGCATAGAAGTTTTCAATAATTATTATCTTTAAATAATATCATTATTCTTCATTTTCAAGTGCTGTGGGTCATTTTTTACAAGTCACCATATAAACTCACTATAATTGAATTATTCTCCTACTGCTGGACATTTATTATACTACTTTCATTTTTTACTATACAATGCTGTGAACATACATTCATATTCACCCATTTCTCTAATCACTTCCTTAGGAAAAAGTTATGGAAAGGGACTTACTAGGTCAAAAGGTATGAATGATTTTAATACTCTTGACAGAATTACCAAATTGCCTACCAATTCAATCAACAGAATGAGTGTCCATTTCTCTACATAACTGCCAGCAAAGGGCATCATCACGTCTTTGATTAAATATGATTTCAATTAGCATTTCTTCTGCTTTTAGTGAAGTAGAACATTTTTCATATGTTTATTAGTCATGTTTATTTATTCTGAAAAATTATGTTTATATCCTTTCCAATTAAAAAAAGTCAGTTAAAATTGATTTCTGTTTTTGTTGTGGTTAGATTACAGATTAAAAATTTCCATTCCCTTCTTCTGTGACTCTTACTCATTGATGTTGCATTTAATAATTTGCTTTGGCTGTTCAGGATGGGCAGACTCCTTTAACCTCAGCTATATTACTTGCTTTGGCCAATGGGAGGCTAGCAGATGTGAGGAAAGCAAAGACTTAAAATGTGTTTGTGCAACGGAACTGTTTCTGTTAGCACCACTTGAAAAGCTTTTCCTTGGGTAATTGCTGTCCCCTTGGCTGGGGCCCCAAAATGAACAAACATACAACCAACTTTCAGGGAAGCACCAAAAACCCAATGAAAATGGTGGTGTGAAAGCCATGCAATCCAGCTGAGTCTAATTTAGTTCCCAACAATTCCCAGCTGACCTACAGATAAAAAGGAGAATAAATATCTACACATAGATAAAGAATAAATTACTGCTGTTAAGTTGCTTGAAGTTTGGGGTGGTTTAACATGCAGCAATATCTGATTAGTACACTTACAGTATCATACTATGAAACTCTGAAAGAAAGAGACCATATATAATCTACTACTTGTATTTCCTAGAGTAACATATACCGAGCAGGAACTTAAAGCCTTGTAACTCATTTGGCTCCTCACTTTTTTCTTTTTTTTTCTGCTGAAAATACCTAAGAACAGTAACTTTTCTCAATTTTATACTTTTCACTGATAACAGTCTCATATAAAATTATACATAAGATAAATAATCTATAGGTTAAAATTAAAAATTTTATTTGCAAGTAATTGTCTTTAAATTCCTTTTAATTAGACACATTGCTCCATAAACTGAGTTCATAATTTTGACCTCTCTTTTAAACATCACAGATCCTCTACTAGTATCTAAATAACAGAGATTGTTTTTAAACTTTAAATTTTTATGCATGAGTATTTCAAAAGCAACACAATTTACACAGAAGTGCTAACACATAACATCTATCAGTTAAAAGAGCAACTAAGAAAACAAAAAGTAATTAGAGAAAAGACAACAAAAATGGCATCAAAGTATAAGTGTTTTTCTAAAAAGCTTTTTCTTTTAAATGACAAAGATGATACAAAAATATAATCTATTCAAATATATAATTAATATTTTAAAAACAATTTAAGGTAAAAAGAGATTGTTAGTGTAATATTTATAAAACCATTTAAAATCAGCACAATGCCGAGTAGATGAAAGTTACTCAAGAAATACTGTTAAAGTCAATTTAACAATCAGAAACAAACAATATCTCATATTTGATTTTATAGCATCCAGCAAGATTTAAGCCAATGCTCACAAATGGTGAATTCTAAAATAATCTGTCTCTTGTCTGCCTTATTAGTCAGGCTAGAAAAATTACAGCAAAATGTATCCAATTTCAAAAGGGTTAAAGATTTGAGCTACTTTCAACATTAAATCCAAAATGAAAGCAATTATTCAAATGAGTGGTTTTTTAAAAGTTTGTCTATGTCTTTAAAAAGTTAATGAAACGAAAGTTTCCCCAGAGATTAAAAAAACAACACCACTAAACTGTGTTTCTATTATAATGTAACAAGACTAAAATTTGGAAATTCTGGCATAGAAGTCTATTATTCAGGGTAGAAACAGGGTAACCAACAGGCCATACCCGGGGAGAGGAAGCACTTCAGGACTGTGTGTGCTCACCCACAACAATGAAAGGACTCTGCACTGAAGGCGCTGAACTACTGCTGAGGAATCCTCACGAGGGCCACGGCGCCTTACAGAATGCTAAAGACGACAGGACCCAGAAGATAGGAGAGATCTGGGCACTGGAAAACCACGGGGCAAACAAATACAAATGAACTCAGCTTTTAAGTGAGTAGAGAATATCTCTTTCCCAAGTATTTTTAAATGTGTTATAGTAAATGCTAACAAAAATGTCTAAAATATGAAATATTTTTAAAAGAACTTTTTTATCCTTCTATGTATTCAGAGAACAGCAAAGAGCAAAACCTACTAAGAATTTATAAATATTTTAGATGTTAGAAACTGTAAATGAAAAACAGAAAATCTAATGAAGTATTCTCACTGCATCAATGGATTAGAAATAACAACATAATGGGTTTTTCTACTATTGTACCTCCCACTGGCTTTTCCTAGCCAAGGCCAAGAAACCTCAAGAACACACAAAAACCATTTACAACACTTTCCTGTCTCCTCTACTCCCAATTCCAACAAAAAAACTTGTAGGAATGGCTTCTAATTTAGACTTGTAATGAAAAGTGGATTCTTAAAATAAGATTGGCTTTGAGTGTTTCTAAAATCAGTGATGGAAAATAAAATATATTGACATACTTAAAGTGTGTTTCCTTCTTACTACAAGGGAGGGCTAGCTGCAGTATTATCATACTTCCCTCACTTGAAAAAAATGGTTTTAAGTACAGAGTTAATTCTTGTGCATCCATTTTTACAAACCATGAAGCACAGGACATAACCTCTGGCACAATCTTGAAAATGCCCCCAATAATGCTGTTACTATGGTAACTCTTGTAGGCTAGTTCTCTGAAAGGACTCAGATTCCTGAGTCTGAACAAGATTACCTCACCATTTTCTACACTTCCCCCTCCTCAGAAAATGTGTCCTTTGCAATAATACATACACATTCAATAGAAAAAGATCTACATCATTAACCATATGGAATGTGTTCTTTTAGCTCAATGATCATTTCTAAAGTCTCTGCTTTCTGATATCTTTTCACTTGGAATACTGTCCAAGCAAACAAGAGAAATCAGATTCTACTTCTGATCACCATTTAATGTCATATTTTCTGTCAAAGGTTACTTTGAATTGTCTTTTTGGTAAAAAGAAAAATTAGTGATAAAAATATTTAATATGTAGCAACTATAATGTTCTTTTAATAGCAAGTATATAAAGTGTTCTGCACTTTTTTTTTAATTTAAGGGATATGGTTGGGCTATACAACCAATGCTCTCTCTAAAAAATGCTTGTGTGTTTAAAAATTTGTCCATGGGCACATGAATCAAATTCAGTCAGTAAACAGCTATTACTTGAACAAAAGACCAAACACATTCATAATTGATACCTGGTACAATACCCCCACCATACACATGCAAAGTGATCATAAGTGTCTCTTTTAAAAAGATTTCCATAAAGGAAGACACATATAAACCAGTTCTAGGCAGTGAGAGTAAAAGTGTTAGTCGCTCAGTTGCAACCCCATGAACTGCAGCCTGCCAGGTTCCTCTGTCCATGGAATTCTCTAGGCAAGAATACTGGAGTGGGTAGTCATTCCCTTTTCCAGGAGATCTTCCTGACCCAGGGATCGAACCCAGGTGTCCTGCATTGCAGGCAGATTCTTTACCATCTCAGCCACCAGGGAAGCCCCAATAAAACATATCTGCAAAGCACAATAAGTTGATGCACAACAACAAAAAGTTTTGACTGAAGTTAACATACTTACGTATACCCCTGTGTAAATACCTCACTTTTTAGTTTTAATTCTGAATTAGGGCTTCCTTGATAGCTCAGCTGGTAAAGAATCCGCCTGAAATGCAGGAGACCTGGGTTGGATACCTGGGTTGGGAGGATCCCCTGGAGAAAGCCATGGCAACCCACTCCAGTATTCTTGCCTGGAGAATCCTCACGGACAGGGGAGTCTGGCGGGCTGCAAAGAGACTGAAACGACTGAGCGACTAAGCACAGCAGAGCACAGGTAAGGATCAGTAAATCCTCACTGACAGAGGAGCCTGGTGGGCTATGGTCTACGGGGTCGCAAAGAGTCAGACCCGACTGAGAGACTGAGCATGCGCGACAAGGGGTTAGCATACAAAATATACAAATGACTCATACACCTCGCCATCCAGAAAAACACACCTATTTTAAAAACGGGCAGAGGTCCTGAACAGATATTTTTCCAAAGAAAACATCCAGATGGATGTCAGGCAAAAAAACATCACTAATCATCATGGAAATGCAATTCAAAACCACAATGATTTAGCACCTTACGTTTGTCAGAATGACTATTACCAAAAAGACAACAAATACCAAGTGTTGGAGAGGATGTGGAGAAAAGGGAACCCTTGTGCACTGTAGGTGGAAATTTAAATTGGTACAGCCACTAAGGAAAACAGTATGGAGATTCCTTAAAAAAATAAAAATAGGAATACCACACAACCCAGCAAGTTCATTTCTGGGAATTTTTCTGAGGAAAACAAAAGCACTAATTTGAAAAGACATATGCACCACTGTGTTCACTGCCTCATTAGTAACAGCCAAGGTATGAAACCAGTCTAAGCAGCCATCAATAGAAGAATGGATAAAGATGTGGTATATGCACAGAATGGAATATTATTCAGTCATAAAAAAAAATGAAATCTTGCTACTTCTCACAACACGAATGGTCATAGAGGGTATTGCTACTGCTGCTGCTAAGTCACTTCAGTCATGTCTGACTCTGTGCGATCCCGTCCCTGGGATTCTCCAGGCAAGAACACTGGAGTGGGTTGCCATTTCCTTCTCCAATGCATACAAGTGAAAAGTGAAAATGAAGTCGCTCAGTCATGTCTGACTCTTCGCAACCCCATGGATTGCAGCCTACCAGGCTCCTCCGTCCATGGGATTTTCCAGGTAAGAGTACTGGAGTGGGGTGATAGAGGGTATTATGCTAAGTGAAATAAGTCAGATAGAGAACGGTAAATATTGTATGATTTCACTTATAAGTAGAACCTAAAAAAAAAAAAACAAAAAAAAAGAACAAATATAACAAAACAGAGGTAGACATATATACAGAGAACAAACTGGTGGTTGCCAAAGGGGAGGTAGGGGATGGGATGAATGAAATAGGTGTGGGAGACTAAGAGGTATAAACTTCCAGTTATAAAGTAAGTAAGTCATAAGGATCTAATGTACAGCATAGGGAATATAGTCAGTAATACTGTAATAACTTTATATGGTGATAGATAGTAACTGGACTTATTATGACCACTTTGTATAAAAATACTGAACCACTACAATATACACCTGAAACGACCCTAATATTGTTAAATAAAAAAAAAAAGAATAACTATTAAAACATACTGGGAAGCCACCGAAAGCAGGCAAAAAGCCTGAGCTTACTTTGGAAAGACAGTGGCAATAAAGAGTAAAAATTCTGAGTTTGTGGCTTTTTGCCTAGAGGGTGTTCCCAATACCCCTTCTACTCCAGTACAGAAATATCAGTCTTACTGCCTACAGGACAGAGTCAGGGTTGATGGAATGGCTGGCAATTTAGAGGAGTAATCCTTAAAGGAAGAGACCTGCAGAAAGGCTAAAATACACAATTGAGTACACAATGTTAAGTATCCCAGACCAACAAGCAAGCATGTACAACGGAGAGTCTGAGGAGCTAGCCAACAGTAAGTGCACATGAGAGAGGAGTTATAAAAGGAAAAAGTAAGGGAGCTTTAGGATGTGACTCTTTCACTGGGGTACTTAGTTAAATTATATCATTTAACAAGAGTACCTCTCCTTAGTGGTAAAATTATTGGCTACATTATCAATATTACTGCAATCACGGAATCTACTACAAAAAGTGGAAGTATCAATAAGGTGTTCTATTGGACCAAATCTCAAGCTTTTAAAAAAAAAAAAAAAAAATCACCCTAATCTTTCAAGACCGCCAGACACACAGCAGCACTTCTAGAGCTCTAGGCAGGGCTCCTAAATACAGCATCTCAATTAAACATCACCAGAAAAATTTATCAAGCTATCTAAAAATAACTATAGCAATTTCAACTGGTAACGTTTCTTTAGATGAGAGTGCAGCTTCTAAGGTGAAGGCTGACACTGATTTAAACAAAGAAGGAAGGCATTTTAGTAAAAGCAAGTGAGCTCTTTGATTGACAGTTCTTAGAAGAAGGTTAAAAATTCAAAAGGAGCGACTGTATGTGGCTCAGAACCTAAAAGCCTTTTTCTCCTCCCAACAGAAGAACAGTCTCAAGTAATAACTAGTTGCCATGGAGATAAGAAACTAGAAAGATCAGAGAACTCAATTTGCAGTTAAATAGGCTGGAAACAAACGCTACTACTTGGTGAAGGGAAACGATTAAAAATATACATGACTGCCAGAGGGAATCTTTTTCACCTAGCATTTCCCAACCTCATTAATGAACAAGAAGTCTAAAAAACCAAATGAAAATCCAAAGTGTCTTGGATTGAACCCATTAAATAAACAAAATTCAGGATTTCAAACATTATCACAAATCCTTCCTACTCTGTATGACTTTGATTCTTTTCAATGGTACTTGTTAGTAAATACTGGAATGAGGCTAAAGTTGTGTTCAAGGACAAACTACTATAACTGAGGGGAGTGGAAATTCAATGGGGAAAAAAAGCATGACAAATGGAAAGGTAACCAGATTAAGAAACAGATTCAAGTGGTGAAAATCTGGATTTTGAAAAATCTTTTCACAACCATTGAATACCTTTGTGAGTGCTGTAAAGAGCTGCAAACGTCACCGTGAAGAAAGTCGTGGAGTATTTCCCAGCATTAACTAAATGAGGAAAGGCTCTTTTTGTGTCTCTGTATCGGCGCAGGCACTGGATGAAGCGAAGCCAAGCAGGAATGCACTGAACAACAGCCCGCACACCATATGAATATTTGTGGCAAATTTCTGGTTCTGTGAAGATTTCAAAGAAGAAAAGATTACAATTAAAAAAAAAAACTTGTTCACATCATCTAGTCATATACTGCATATACTGTAACCATTAGGAAATCTTTAAGAGCAGAGAACCTGCTTTTCAGAATCATTTTTTTCTTTGCAACTATTACATTAAACTTTTTAGTGATCGGTAAGCCGAGGAGAGAAGGTAAAATACACAGTGGGAGCTTATAAAAATCTGCCCACTCAGATTTACAGTTTTGTAATCCATGCCTTTGTGTGCGTGCTCAGTCGTGTCCGACTCTTTTGTGACTACACAGACTGTAGCCCGCCAAGCTCCTCTGTCCATGGGATTCTCTAGGCAAGAATACTGGAGTGGGTTGCCATTCCCTTCTCCAGAGGATCTTCCCAGCCCAGGGATTGAACCCAGGTCTCCTGCATTGACAGGTGGATTCCTTACTGTTGGAGCCACCTGGAAAGGCCCCTTTGTAATCAACTTTGTATAGTTTTACTACACTCCTCTAGAGGAGTGCCTCTAGAGTGCCTCTAGAGGAGTGTAGTAAAACTATAAGACAATTAGAAGTTGAGTACACCAATCAAAGAGGAAAAAAATTAGTGAGCTCTGTAACCTGGAACATCTGGAAAACCAACAGATGTCACTGTTTATGACAGTCAATTTTATGAACTTCAAACCACTACAACATATCCATTATAGGTTGTCCACACTCTTGTTCTTTAAAACAAAAGAAACAAATAACAACAACAGCAACAACAACAACAAAAAACAAAGGGCAAAGTTTACATATTTAAAATGAGAAGAACAGAGTTGGTAAATCAATTTTCTTCAAATTCTGGAAATATATCATAGTGGCTCCACATATAACAGAGTTGTGATTTGCTGGAAGTCAATGAAAATCTGTGTTGGCACTGACATCATTAACTTTCATTAGTCAGATGTTACATAATCTGTCTAAATTTGGTCTTCATCATTAAGGCAAAATTCCCTAACTAGAATACCTGGCATAAGCGATAGTAAGAGTGACAAAAAGAGCCAAAAGGAAAACAAGGAGGTCTCCAGTAAGAACTAAAAAACAACCTCTAATGACTTGCTCAAAGCACTTGATCTAATTTCTAAATAATCAGTATTTTTGATCATCATAAAGCAATACTGTGATGGCAATTGTTGACACTAGAGCATCTGTGATATAATTACCAATGTATTAGAAGTTTTTTAGCTTTAGAATTCTTTAAATGTAAGTTGTAAATCTCCTGGCAAATGAGTGGCTAAAATTATACAATTTAAGAGCCAAATTATATCAGATAAAGATACTGCTAAAACAGTGCCAAGTACATTTAATTAAGTTTGTAATATTATTGGATGAGCTTAAATTTCTCAGTTATCATTCCCAATATTTCTTGGTTTACACTGGCAGTTCAGTAGTGTGGATGCGCATTCATACCCTACCTTCTGACTCATTTGGCAACAGGCCCTCACTTTCGTCCCATTTGAGCTCAAAGCTGTAGAAGCAGATCATGTACTCCAGGTCCATTAGTATCACGGACAGGCTGTTCAGCTGGTCGGCCAGCCAGAAATCAGCAAAGCCTACCTTATGGAAGGGGGCTGTAAACACTCGGAACTAGGAGAAAGAAAAAAATCAGAAAACAAAGAAACAAGAAAATTCATATTAAATTTATCTAATTTGTGTCTGACTCTGAAGCATGATTTAGTTGATAAAATGGAAACCAATGAACCAATCACAAACACAGGGTACCTGGCAACAATAGTTATGTTCAAAATTAGTAATGAAAAGAATGAGTTGAATAGATCACTAAGAAAGAAATTAAAAGGGTGGGTCAGGGGGAAGGCAGGAAGAGCAAGAGTCAAAAAACAGAAAGCAGAGAGGTGGGAAGAGCTGAAGTTGAAAGCAGAGAGAATGGCAGAAATGCACTGAGAGGACATTTACCATTAAGGTCTAAGATAAATTTGCTGGAGACCCATGTGCTATGATTATTTCTGGAACATTCTCCCATCTTAGCTAACTGAATACAAAAATCTTTGCCTACAAAAGGTAGGAAGGGAAAGATAGCACCTTGGCTAAAGTATGTCTTATTCTCTAACCAAAGTCACTTTCGTTTCGCTAATGCCATGGCAATGATCATATCTGTCTTGAAATTACGCCACAAAAACCAGCCCACACCCCACTATTATGAAAACAATGATAAATAAATTCAGGTTATATGTCTTGAACACTAACCCATGTGCTGTATTTTTCTCATGATGCATTTCTTATAATCCATTAACTATAACAAATTCTATGTGCTAGGTGTTATCTATATCCCCATTTTACAGAAGATAATGCCTTCTAACCCTATTTTGCGGAAGCCTGTTTACCACTGCAAAGGAAAATCCTGGCATCGCAGAGAGAGGAGTTAGACACTTATCACCAGAAAGAGGCTCAAACTGTACCAACTTGCCTTGAAAGGCCTTGAGTGAAGTGAAGATGGGCTGAAGGCAGCTTTGCTTCTTACCCTGTTAGACCCTTTCTATCTCACACAGGTGAAAATGAACTCCTAAAACACGGAATTCTAAGCAACTGTTTTGAGAAAATGAGTCTACAGCTCCCCTGCCATCAAGGTATTTACTAGACATATCCAGCCTGGGAGACTACAGCCCTCTTCTCTCAGACTAGGCTGGTTCTTTCTATCCTTTCTCTAAATAATTTCTTTGATTATTTCAGGGAAACAATAAACGGTTTTGTTACAAATCAATTCTGGGCAACAGCTATCCTGGAGCTTTAAAAATTAGAGCAGGGGTCTGCAGAATGCAATATAGGCTTTAAAACATTACTTTCCAGAGTTGACCTATCTTGAGTCCATGGCTCAACCTTTTGATCACTTGCTTACTCTTTCAGCAAGCCAGAATAGATACTATCATCTGCAACCATAAGCTCCAGATACAGCAAACTTTTTTTTTTTTTTTTGCAGGGTAGGGTAGGTAGGAGGTGTTAGGGATTGAGATGTTAATCATTTATGCACAAAGAGGTTCTGGCACCAGTTTGTATAATATCTTAAGAAACTCTAGGTATAGAATGGATTTAAAGGATTCCAAAAGAGAGAAACAAGAGAACAAGTTATGATGTAACAGCAAAGGATCAGGAAGTTTAACTCAGTTGCTAGTCGTGAACTTTTGTGAAATGTCGTGGACTTTTGTGAAACTGGTAGTCTAAAGCAAATTTCTCATTTCTCACTGACATGAGACAGACTACCATTAACTGTCACAACCTGCCAAACCTAGCCTTATAACCTGGCTATTAGAGAAAACCTCTGTAAAAGCAGAAGGGTAGGAGCATGTATTAAATAAGAAACAAAGAAACAGAGGGATGGACTAGGAAAGGAAAGGAGTAGCATAAAATAGAAACTGGGAGGAAGGGAAAAATTACAGAAGAGAGAAGATGAAAAAATAAAGAAAGGAGGGAGTGGTTAATGTTTGTATAAGAGAACCAATGAACTTAATCATAGTCATTCATGCATTTAACAAAGATTCATTAAGTATTTATTATATGTCAAGCATTGTAAAGGTACTGAATAAATAAAACATGGCCTGTACCACCCACAATCCCTTTGGGCAAATAAACACCAAAAGAAATACTGACAGCACCATGCAGTAAATGCTATTACAGATAGGCAAACGAAATGCCCTGGAAATATTTAAAAAGAAGTGAGCAAGTAGTCTGGTCAGAGGTGTAGTGAGCAGAGATGAAGATGAAAATAAACAGAACATACTTAATTCCCTGATAAGTCAGGCCCTGACACATGGTCAAATTCATCTTAGATTTATCTGGATTCCCCCTTTTAAGTGAGAATTCTCCTTCCTTTCTTATTATGGCTAAGGTCTTTCAACTTCTACTTTGCTTTGATTTTAATGAAAATAACAGAGATACAGTATTAAGAAAGCGAGAACAATCTAGATAGCTGATGTTTTACCCACATACACAAAAAGGCAACTAATAAGTTACTACAAAGAATATATGTTAACATCTTCAAATTAATGTAGACAAACAGTTAAGGAGATGAAATCTTAATTTCTACTTATAGATAATCACATTCTTTCAAATCTGATTTTAAGATTCCATTAGTTGATCCACTAATCAAAGTTAAACATCTTACATAAAATGACTACCAGGTCTGTTAAATGGTAGTGTTTAAAAACACAGGTTATGGAGCCAGAATGCCTGAGCTTACATCCCATCTCCATTACATCCTGGCTGTAGGACCCTATTTAAGTTCTTTGAACTTAGGTTTCCTCATTATAAAATGTGGATTAATAGTAGTTCCAATCTCATGGTTTATTAAAAGGAATAAAATAATTGATGAGGAGGGCATGGCAACCCACTCCAGTATTCCTGCCTGGAGAATCCCATGGACAGAGGAACCTGACAGGCTACAGTCCATGGGGTCGCAAAGAGTCGGACACAACTGAGCGACTCACACACACAAAATAACTGATACACATAAAAATGCCCAGACAATGCATTATTAAATGAGAACATTTCTGTACTTATACCAGAGATATATGTAAAAATTTTATTATACAACTAAACAAAATATTAGAAAAACCAATTCCAAAATAATATAGGAAAATGCTTTAAAAACTTCATGCAGCCTTCTATAAGTTGATATCTTTGTTTAGAAAATCTGAAGCATTTTTTAATGCTTCCTAATTGGATTACAATGAGGACAAATACAGATCTGGATAGAGGATATATGAACTAATGAATGTAAAGAAACTGTTATTAGTTTGACATGTAATACTAATATCAAAACAAATCAATTTCTTAAAAATTGGGGAGAGGAATAACATATCAATTCAAATTAAAATATGAATATAAATGGTGCCCAGTGCCTACCACTACGGCCAGGTGACATGTTCTTTTTCCACGAAAAATTAAAGAAAAAAACAGGAAAGGGAAATGCAGTTTACTTTAGGATGAAGCTTTCAAAACAGCTGTATCAGGGAAACATAACTACCATAGAAACATTCTTGTTAATTCACTAGAAATAAATCTAAGAGTAAATTTTCTCAGTGAGATTTGAATTAAAAATAGGTCAATAGGTCAATTAATATTAAAATAATCTATAAATGCTTTTACTATTTACAATTATTACAAATACAACAAACCACAATGCTTCTTTCTGTATGTCACTGCTTCTGACAGTATATTTTACTATTCTCTTATTTCTTCTTCTAATACTACTGCCAATCTATTCCATCAACAAGTTCTCATTTATTAACACACAACAGATGCACAGATAAATATCTACTCAATGGGGAATCATTCTACTAATAAGAATAACTGGTCATGCATGAATCATAGCAGCTTCCTATTTAAACAAAGAAGGATGCACCAGGGAAATGCTCACTTAGCACATAATGTACACAACTGAACTATTTTGTTATTGTAATGATGCAATCATATTAACACATGAATTTTCTAAGTCTTCCAAATCTCATCTGAAATAACTTTATAGATTTCACAATAATCTAGGAAGGAAAAATAGGTGTTTATAATTTTGAAGTTATTTCTTTGTAACCAGAAGAATATTACATTTTTATGAAAATAACACAAAATCCAGAAATAAAATGACAGCCTCAAAATAACAAAGGTAATCTAATATTGTAGAAACTGGAAATGATTTATTTTTAGTACAAATTTCCAATGAGAAAAAAAAATGACCCAAATTTTTGTCTTACAAAAAAAATTCCTCTAAAAAGCATGTTTTTCTAGATGATGACAAAACACATTAAAGGTGATGATATGACTTATTACACACCTCAATAGCTAAGTTCCACACTCAGAATACAAACTTAAAATTAGACCCAGTGGTGCTATACTTAAAGGGAATGATTTGCTATTTATTTATATTCAATAAAGTTTGTGGAAAAGACAGAGACTCTTAATTTGTGATATACAAATAAATACAAATAAATACAAATAAATGAACAATCAACTTGGGGAGAAGGGAAATCAAGATCTGGCCCATTTTCTTTTCCATATTGCTATAAATACTTATATTGGAATATAGGTTGCTTTTAATTTGTTTAGTGCTTACTATATTTTTTTAAGAGAAAGGTCATATTTTATATCTTTAGATATAAAAAATTTAGTTAATGCTATATGTAAAGAGTATACTGCTTAGCACAACAACAAAAATTCTGCTAAGGGGCATACAAAAGGAAAAAGAAAAAAAAATTATAGTTTTCAAGGCAGTATTATTTTACACGGTTAAAAAAAAAAGTGAGACAGTAATTATGGGAATTTTGAAAGTTTGTGCAAACTGGCCAATTACTAATTTTCACTCTATTGTTAGTTGTATTTTATAATCTATGAAATAATTATATAAAATAATTATATTAAAACATTCTCAACTGATTTTCAAAACAGAGCTGGTTAAATTTGAGAGTAAGCAGGAGTTCCTTCCCAGAGCAATCTTTAAATATCCCCAAATGTATAATATAGCTACCATTTTTGCAGGAAATTTCATATCCTAATGCTAAGACTACTTGATTTTGAGATTAAGAAATAGGTAAAATGGAATTTTAAAAGTTAATTTTTCAAACTAAACTTGGAGATCTAACAGCATAATCCTACTACTTTTAGAGACCCAATACTTCACAAAATAAAAATATTTGATGACTTATGGTAATTTAACAGGTATATAATAGCTTAACCACTTGAAAAAAAGGAAACAAAGTTCTACATGTTATCACAGTTGATTAAGTAATCTGTATAGTAAAATAATTATGAATTATTATCACTTTCCAAAATCACTGTAATATCTCGATACTCTACTTCATTATGGAGGAAAAAAAAATACATGAGTGCTTTCCTTGGGGCCACTGTACTGCACAACATGAGGTGTACCAGTTACACTGTGTTCTTTGCTTCTGGAGCTGGGGTACCACTCATTTAAACTACAATGTGAACATGACTTCTGAAGTTGGGTAATACAGGAGTTTTGTTTTCATTGTGGAGAAAGCCAATGATCAATATATCACTCTACAAATGAAACAAAATTTCTGCACTTACCAGCAGTTTAAGCAGCCAAAATCGGGATTTATAATAGAAAGTTTTGGTGGGGTTGATGAGAAAGAAAACCATAAATCCATAAAGGGCAAGTGGGTACACATATGTGGGGATGACACTAATTGGAGCAAAGAAGCATGCCAGAAGGCTCAGGCACCACAATATCCCAAGGAATCCAGCAATCTGATAAAGGATGGGAAAGACAAAAACAAAGAAAATTATTTTTATTTTTACCATTACATAGAAAGTATTTAATAAAACAAAGATAAGAAAAATGGTTTAACTATTACATCAATAATCCCCTTCAAATAGAAAATAGAGTTTAGTACCCACTAAACCAGCCACATAGCTAATGAAAACTGTATTCATAGGATATTATAACTGGTTTGATTACCTCAAAGAGATGCTGATGAGACAAATTGCTTCTTGGATTAAGTTCAAAGATGAGCACATGATTTACTCCAGCCTGTCTCCAACCATACGTGTTGATGCCCAGTAGAAAAAGGAATTCAATCAGAAGAAAGCCACCCCGATAGATTCTTATCAAGGGCCATATATTTCTATCTGTTTCAAGTTTAAATATAGCTGAAAGAACATCAGTTAACTGGTTAGTCAGGAAATCTGCAACATGTCCTTTAACTGTCTTTTCTCTTCTCAATGATACAGCCCTGGCAGAGGAATTTTTAATATTCAAAATGCAACCCTTGGTTATTTCAAGAGCCTGATAAACTTGCTTCAAGATTCTCTTCATTTCACTCTGCAAAATTCTACCAGAATAATTTTTCTGGAAAAGTTGACTTTCAGCCTACTTATCCATGGCGAAATAGCTTAGAATCATCAGCTCAGCTGAGAATTTCTGGCATGACAAAACTTCTTTGGCTTTGGTTTGGCCATCATTGAGCTGGATATAGTAATGTCTACCTCAGAGTTACTATGAAAATTATAAGAAACAGTATACATGAAAGCAATGTGAAAGTTGAAATGTCATATAGATGACAACAGTATTTATAGAATGTTTATTTACTACGTGCTAAGGATTGTATCTTTCCATATAACAATTTGTCTAATTTTCACAATGGCTCTGTGAGTTAAAAACCATTATCTCCACTTGATTGACAAGGAAACTACAGCACAGAAAAGTTAAATAATTTGCTCAGGGTTACCAAGCTAGTATAGGGCAGTGCCAGGATTTTAACTCAGTTTTGCTCCAAAGCCCAAACTCTTAAATTACTACATTCAATTGTCCATATGCCCATACAACTGTTCAGTATCACTACTATCCTATAGCTCTCCAATAATTATAATGTTCAAACATGTGAGCCTCACGATTTAAGTTCCTCACATGATCTGATCTCCAACTCACTTCCCCCAAACTTATCCATAGTGCCCCTAAATTAATTTTTACCGCCTGATAAATTTTATTATTGTTTGAACAAATTCACTTTTCACATCTACTTAAGTTGTTCCCTGTACTTGAAACGGCCTTGTTCCTTCTTTTGACCAATTCTATTTCTACATTATTTAAGAGTCAGATTCTCATCTGTTCATAAATTGACTGAATCAATATGTTTCATTTTGAGCCTATGTGCCAAAAATTTCAGTTTGGCAAACAATTTCTCAATTTTCCAAGTAACTATAAAATTTACTGTTAGTACTCACTTGAAATTTTATACTTGGAGTCAAATACTATAGACCAGATTTCAAGTCTTATATTTAATAGGGCATATTTAATTTTTATAACTCTCAGTTTCCTTGTTGGTCAATAGGGGAGAAAATCTATTCTCATAAGTTTGTTAAGAAGATTAAATCTGAACAACAAAATGGCTAAAACACTGTTTGGCCCATTATGAATATTCAGTATGTATCAGTTTCTTTTTCCTTTTACTTGATGAAAATCAATGTCTTCATTAACTTGACAAATGTTTATGGGGTGCTCATTATGTATGGCATAATTCTAAAACCTGGAGATTCAATAATGAGCAACAGACAAAATAACTGTCTTCAGGAAAGTTCTATTCTATATAATGTCAGATAAGAATTTGAAGAAAATAGTAAAGGGATAAGACTGTTAGGTGTATTTTAGGTAGGGTGGTTGGAAGATGATATTTGCAGGAACCTTAACGAAATACAGACTGGCTTGTGTGAAGGAAAGAGAGGCTGACTCATGTGAAGGAAATAAAGACTAACTTGTATGAGTATCTGGAGGAATGGAGGCTCCAAGTAGAGGGAAAGTACAAAGAACCCTAAGATATGTATAAGCCTCATGTAGTCCAGGGACAGGAAGAAGACCAGGTCCACTGTGACTGTAATGAATAAGAGGTAAAGTGGCAAAAAGTTACCTAAAGGCATATGAGGTAGGATTTGTTGTACTTTGTCAAGATTTAAGCTTTTACTCAGATGTATGAGGCAAATGAAAGGTTTTGCATATAAGTGATACAACCAGACTAATAATTTTAAAGGGCTACTCTATCTGTCATGTGAAGAACAGATTGCAAAGGAATAAGTATGGTAACAAGAAGATTAGTTAGGTGGTTAAAATTTTTTTTAAAATGTGTATATAGTTTTATATATTGATTCCCAAGCAAAGAACACATATACATTATAACAGTCAGGAAACAAAAATAAGTGCAAATCCCAAAGAATACGCAGTTAAACTACTAGAACTAATAAATGCAGCAAAATTGCAGTCTACGAGATCAACACACAAAATTCAGTTGTCCTTACATACACCAGCAATGAACAGTCAAATGAAATTAAGAAAATAATTTCAATTACAAGAGCATACAAAAGAATAAAACATCAAGGAATAAATCTAACCAAGAAGGTGAAAGACTTGTACACTGAAAACCACAAAACACTGCTGAAAGAAATCCCATATTCATGGATTGGAAGATGCGATACTGTTCAAATGGCAATGTTATTCAAAGTACTTTACAGATTCAATACAATCTGTATCAAAATTCTAATGACTCTTCTTTTCTTTTGGCAGAAATGAAAAATTGATACTCAAATTCATGTGGAATTATAAGAGGTCCCCAGATAACAGCCAAAACAATACTGAATAAAAAAGGTGGAGGACTCACAACTCATGATTTCAAATTTTACTCCCAAATAGTACTGGTGTAAACATAAGACATACAGACAAATGAAATACAGTAAGAGCTGAGAAAAAAAAATTTATACATCTATGGTTGATTGATTTTCAACAAGAGAGCCAAGACTATTCAATGAAAAAGAATATTCTCTTCAACAAATAATGCAGAGACAACTGGTTATGCACCAACTGGTTATTCACATGCAAAAGAATGAAGTTGACTCCATTCTTCACAGCATGTACAAAAATTAGTTCAAAATGGATGAATAAGCTAAATATAAGAGCTAAAACTATAGAACTCTTAGAAGAAAATATATGGGTAAACCTTGAGAACTTTGGCTGGATTCGGCAATGGCTTCTAAGATATGACACCAAAAGCATGAGTAACACAACATCAAAAACAGATAAATTGGACTTCATCAAAATTAAAAAATTTGTATATCAAAGGACATTATCAAGAAAAGAAAAAGATAATCTAAAAAATGGGAGAAAATATTTGCAAATTATGTAACTGATAAGGATCTAGTAACCAGAATATATAAAGAACTCTAGCAAATTAGCAATAAGAAGACAACTCAATTAAAAAATGGACAAAGGACTTGGACAGATATTTTTCCAAAGAAAATATACAAATAGCCAATAAGCACATGAAAAGATGTTCAATATCATTAGTCATTGAAAGTGAAAGAAAGAGTTAGTTGCTCAGTTGGGTCTGACTCTTTATGACCCCATGGACTGTAAGCCTACCAGGCTCCTCTGTCCATGGAATCCTCCAGGCAAGAATACTGGAGTGGGTAGCCATTTCCTTCTCCAGGGGCTCTTTCTGACTCAGGGAATCAAACCCGGGTCTCCTGCATTGCAGTCAGACTCTTTATTTTCTGAGCCACCAAAATTACTTGGACAGACATTTTTCCAAAGAAAATACATAAACACATGAAATGATGCTTAATATCATTAGTCATGAGAAAAGTGCAAATCAAAACCATATAAGTATACTACTTCAAACCCACTAGGATGGCTATAGTTAAAAAAAAAAAAGGAAATTCCCAAGTATTGATGAGAATGTGAAGAAAATAGAATCCTCATAAACTGCTGGTGGAAACAGAAAATGGTGGAGCCTCTGTAGAAAATAATTTGGTGGCACCTCACAAGGTTAAAAAGCATTATCATATAATTAAGCAATTCCACTGCTAGATATATATTCAAAAAATTGAAAACTGGTACTCAAACAAATCCATGTATACATGTGTTCAAAGCAACAAAATTCACATTAGCCAAAAGGGAGAAACAACCCAGTATAGCATATATTCAGTTTTGGTAGATATTGCCAAGTAGATCTCCAAAGTACTATAACCATTTCCTTTCATTGACTTTAATATCTTCATGGTATTCCATTGCATAGGAATAATGTCATATTTTTTTTTATTTTTTTGGTTTCTGATATTCATTTATTTTCTTACTCAAAAAAAAAAAATCAAGCATTGCGTTCCTTTTGCGTAATTATGAAATGCAAAAGGAGATAGAGCTGGAAATCTTTCACAGTAATTTCTTTTGGAGTTTTGGCCAGTATTCCCCCATGATAGAATTTTCTTTTGTTCTGAGATACATGGGATGAAATTGCTTGAACAAGTGATATTTGACGATATTGATGACTGTTTCACAAGAAGCACAAATACTCATATTTCCTTGTCACCAGGTGAATCATTTTCAAACTGCTTCATACGAAATATGATCAAGTCAATTATTTAAAATACAGCCTACAGGGAAAGGCTGTATTGTTTGTTATTCTTTTTGAATAACAAAATTGTTATTTTGTTCCTGAAATTGTTTGTTATTCTTTTTGAAACAAATTAAATATTTACTTTTAATATGCTTTCTAAAACAAACTCTTTCAGAACAGTGAATAGGTACAAGATTTCAATTTGAGGTTTTAGGTATAAGGAAGGCTTATTCTTCTTGGTTTTTTAGTTTTCATTTTACTTAAGCTGATGTTATTCTTCTGCATTTCATGCACCATCTTCGTGCCTTTCTAACTACATCATTTCATTGGATGCTTTCAACTTTTTCCAGCATCTTTTTTTTTTTTTTAATTTTGCACTTGCCTCCTCTCTAAAGTGCATTAACGCAGTTTCATTTAAACCTCAGATCACATATTTTTTTTTTTAAACAGTTCCTGATAGACATTTGAGACATAAATGCTGGAGAGGGTGTGGAGAAAAGGGAACCCTCTTACACTGTTGGTGGGAATGCAAACTAGTACAGCCACTATGGAAAACAGTGTGGAGATTTCTTAAAAAACTGGAAATAGAACTGCCATATGACCCAGCAATACCACTTCTGGGCATACACACCGAGGAAACCAGATCTGAAAGAGACACATGCACCCCAATGTTCATCGCAGCACTGTTTATAATAGCCAGGACATGGAAGCAGCCTAGATGCCCATCAGCAGATGAATGGATAAGGAAGCTGTGGTACATATACACCATGGAATATTACTCAGCCATTAAAAAGAATTCATTTGAATCAGTTCTAATGAGATGGATGAAACTGGAGCCCATTATACAGAGTGAAGTAAGCCAGAAAGATAAAGAACATTACAGCATACTAACACATATATATGGAATTTAGAAAGATGGTAATGATAACCCTATATGCAAAACAGAAAAAGAGACACAGAAGTACAGAACAGACTTTGAACTCTGTGGGAGAAGGTGAGGGTGGGATGTTTCAAAAGAACAGCATGTATATTATCTATGGTGAAACAGATCACTAGCCCAGGTGAGATGCATGAGACGAGTGCTCAAGCCTGGTGCACTGGGAGGACCCAGAGGAGTCGGGTGGAGAGGGAGGTGGGAGGGGGGATCGGGATGGGGAATACTCGTAACTCTATGGCTGATTCGTGTCAATGTATGACAAAACCCACTGAAATGTTGTGAAGTAATTGGTCTCCAACTAATAAAATAAAATTTAAAAAAAAAAAACAACAAAAAACAAAATGGCAATGAATACCCTCCTTTCATACATGTCTTTGCACTCAGGTACAAGTATGTTTATAAGATAAACTTATAAGAATAATATGTTTAATCAAACTGATTGTATTACAAATTTTTATATATATTGCCAGCTTTCTAAAGAGACTGCAACAATTAATACTCTTACCACTAGTATGCAAGTACTTGCTATTTCACACTCATATGTACTTTAAAAATTTTTTTTTAATTGGAGCATAGTCAACATAAAATGTTGTGTTACTTTCTGCTATACAGCAAAGTGAATCAGTCATACATATATCCATTCTTTTTTAGACTCTTTTCTCACATAGGTTACTCAGGAGTACTGAATAGAGTTCCTTGTGCAACACAGTGGGTCTTTATTAGTTATCTATTTCATAAATAGTAGTGTGTATATGTCAATCTCAACTTCCCAATTTATCCTTCTCTCCCATCCCCCCCAGTAACCATAAGATTGTTTTTTACATGTATAACTCTTTTTCATAAATAACTTTGTTTATACCATTTTTTTTTAGATTCCACATATAAGTGGTATCATACGATATTTGTCTTTCTTTGTCTGACTTACTTCACTCAGTATGACAATCTCTGGGCCCATCCACGTTGCTGCAAAGGGCATTATTTCATTCTTTTTTATGGCTGAGTAATAGTCCATTGTATATATGTACCACATCTTCTTTATCCATTCCTCTGTCAATGAACATTTAGGTTGCTTCCATGTCTTGGCTATTGTAAATAGTGCTGCAGCGAACACTGGGGTACATGTATCTTTTTGAATTATGGTTTTCTCCAGGTTTATGCCCAGGAGTGGGACTGCTAGATCATATGGTAGCTCTGTTTATAGTTTTTAAGCAACTACCATACTGTTCTCCATAGTGGCTGTACCAATTTACATTCCCACCAACAGTGTAGAAGGTTTCCCTCATGGCACTTTTAATGATCAACCCTTAACTCTGTTCAACCAAAAAGTGAAATGTGACATATTATTATTATATCAATTAAATATAGGTTACCAGGAAACTACAAGAAAAAGTTTTTAAAAAATCTGAGCAGATAACTTTTCATCTTCATAACACTAAATATCTGGAATATGTGAGTTTCAGACAAATTATTAAATATTAGGTCATGTCCCCTTGAGGAACTACAGCAATTATGCACACTATTTTTTTATGTCAGTGTTTGAAAAAAGAATCATGCTTGTACATGCATTACTACTGCTGAGTTTCTCTCTCAATTCTCAACTCTGTTATCTTTTAAGCAACCGCTGGGAGATAAATAAGGATAGACAGCTGGCTTTAACCGTATTTATCTCACAGACACACAAAGATTAAACAAAGAAGGGTTCTGAGGGGAGAGAACATAAATGCACAATGCTAAATGCATAAAGCACACATTAGAAAGCAAATCAGACTGTCTCACAAGAACACAGGCTACATATATGAAAGAAAACAAACCCCCAACATGTCCCTGAATTTAAGAAAACAACGTTTCAATTCATTCACATAAAAAGAATGAAGCTTATTTATCTATATCCTTTTGTCTTATTTAATGATGGTAATAATGATAACACCATGCTCATCTTGGAAAGGAAAGAAAAAATTTCACACACAGATGAGTAAGGTTTTTCCTATAGAAAGAACAACTTCCATCTCATACGACATATACTTCAAATTGACACAGTATTTCACACCTATAAATGTTTTACTGATACCTCTTAGCTGATGTCTATGAACTGGTTTCAAGGTATCTTTTCATTTGTATCATCTAATACTCTTCTTCACCTTAGGTGAATTTACCACTTCTCTCCTTCAAAACTTATTCCCTCCTCTTATGCTTCACCCTCTAGAAAGGCCAACTAAATCTCTGCTCATCTGTCTCTTTCTCTTGGAATGCCTTTTATTTCATCAATGCCCAGGATAAATACCATTTCTTTCATAAAGTCTTCCCTGAAGCTCTCATTTGAAAGTAATCACTTGTTCCCTTGACCTGTTTAGAAAATACTTCCTATTCTGTAGTGTATTATTATTGTTTTAATATGTCTCAATCTCCCTTATGTAACGATAAGCTTCATGAGGAAAGTAATTCTCTTATTTATCTTAAGGTAGCAAGCCTAATCATAGATATATAAAATTTACTTGTTGAATGAATTCTCATACAATGCTGTAAATTTAAGGTATTAAACTCATTTAACAAGTGAGGAAATTGTTTTGGAGAACTTAGATGATGTCCTTAAAGTCAACTAGCAAATTAATAATTAACAAATAGTTGAGCTGGGACTGCAACTCAGGCAAGGCCTTTTGAAAGTAAGTCCGTGTTTTTCCCATAACAGTTAGCTTGATAATCAATCTAGGACTAAGTTCTTTTTTATTGTAGTATTTCCATGCATTCTATGTAAGTAAACTGCATTCATCCCTAAAGATACAGAACTAGATTTAACCTGCACTGAAAAAAAAAAAAAGCCACAAAAAGACACTGGTAACTATAAGAGGCAAGAGTGGTTGCATAGAGACAAGTTCAGAAGGTTGTTGCAGTATACTAAGCAAATGGTTGTTTAGACAAGGATGGTATTGGTCGGGGTGGACAGATTCAGAACTTTATTGAGGACAGGGCAACAGGATTTGGTGATGGATTGGAGAAAAGGTTAAAGGTTTTTGGCTTGAGAAACTGGTGAGAGGTGATGCTATACGGAAGAGAAAGCATATTTAGTGATAAAAAAAATTTGTCTAAGTTTAAGACTCTAAGTAGTCAATGAGATATCATTTCAGAGGAAAAAGTATATAAGCTTGGGAGTTATTAGCATACAGATGATAGTTTTAGCCATAGGCTTGAATAAGATCACCTAGCTAGAAAATGCATGTAGAAAGAGAAAGATTTGAACATTAAACTCAGAGGTACTCCCCAATATTTAGATGCCAAAAGTAAAGAATAACTAGCAAAAGAGACTGGGAAAAAACTGCCAGCGAAGTTTAATAAGAAAACCAGCAGAGTGTGGTTTCCCAACAAAATCAGCTAAAGAAAAGGTTTCAAGGAGTGATCCACAATATCAAATGCTGCTGAGAGGTAAGTCAAATGCTGCTGGGTGGTTTAGTAAGATTATGCCTTCCTTGTTATATCATTTCTTGACATTGGGAAGGCACTTGTTTCCAATTCCTCCTACCTCTATAATTTTTAAATTCTATAGAATAGAATATTATATAACCAAGTTTATTAAAATCATATGCAAAGTAATTGAAAATAGGTTCTAGAAATGATGCAAGAGAGTCTCCAAAAAGCAAAGTAAATGAGCTTGTTTAGCGTGTAAATTTTGTAATATTTATTTACTCTCATCTGTGATCAAGGGAGCTGAGGTTCCTGAACCCTGAAAATGATGGAGAATAGAGTCACAAACTAGCAACGTTTAAAGGGGTAACTATATCCAAAAGGAAAAAAAGAGCCAAAATAACCAACCAACACCCACTCTCCCATCAGTTATACAAACAAAAGACTTAACCCTGACAGATTTCTCTTTCAGTAGCTTTGGTAGTTAGTGGTAGCTTTGTTAGAAGGACAGGATATGACATAAGCAGATCAGTCAGAATAATTTAATTCAAAATTTAAACTACTCACCGGCAAGCACAAGAGTAATATTCAATACAATGAATATTCCACAAAATAGGCCAACTCTAAAAGTAGTCCATGCTGGTGCAGGCTATAGAGAGAGGGAAATGGCATTTTGAGTACAGGGCAAAATACTGAATACATTAAGCATACAGTATAATAAAATTAGTACTACAGGCCTCAAAGTCCTACAGAGAAAACAGAAATATTTTATGATGGGAATTTTCATAAATCTGAGCTGGAGAATCATCATTATCCAGTAATATTAGAATTGAGTCACCTGTTTAATTATTTTTTAGAAATACGTGTCACTAAATAAAGAAAATTAAGATCTAAAACATCAAATTATATAAACATTGAGTTTTCTTATAAAAAAGATTTAAGTGCAATTTCATTTTTACAATGTGTACATCTTTAAATTTAGGAAGTCAGTATTACTCAATTAGAGTTCACATATTTGGTACTATATAATTAGAGACAATGGTAAAAATAAGAATACATTTCTGAGTATTTACAGTATTAAACCAGAGTAACTTCAAGTCAATTTGTAAATATATACTAGAGATTCTCAAGTGAAAGGCATTTCAGAATATCATTTCATAAGTGAAAGTGAAGTCGCTCAGTTGTGTTGGACTCTTTGTGACCTCACAGACTGTAGCCTACCAGGTTCCACTGTCCATGGGATTTTCCCGGCAAGAATACCGGAATGAGTTGCCATTTCCTTCTCCAGGAGATCCTCCCGACCCAGGGACTGAACCCTGTCTCCCGCAATGTAAGCAGACGTTTTACCGTCTGAGCCACCAGGGAAGTCCCATTTTCTGGCATAAAAAGCCAACTGCTCTCGCACCATTTGTTTGACGAATTTGAAAAGACGATCCTCTCTCCAGTGAAGTGCCTTTTTGCATCTTCATTGACAATTAATTGTTCATATATTTATTGGTCTATTTTTGGACTCTCTATTCTATTCCATTAATCTATTTGCCTATCCTGACACTAATAACACACTGTCCTGATTACTGTAGCTTTAGTGTTGATAACACATAGTGTTAATCCTTCAACTTAAGTTGTTTCAAAGTTGTTTTGGCTCTTCTTGGTCCTCTGTAATTTCACATAAATTTTTAAATTTGCTTACTAGTTATTTTTTAAAAGGTCTGTTGAGATTTTGAGTTTGTGATGCATCTATGAAACAACTTAGGAAGATGCAATATTTTTAAAATACTTGGTTTTCTAATTTCTCTCACATCTATCTTCTTTAATTTTTCTCCATCATGTTTTATACAGCTTTCAATATAAAAGTCTTGCACATCTTCTGTTAGACTTATCCCTAAATATCTATATATTGATCTTGTAATCATCAACCTTGCTAAAAAACTCACTAATTAGTGCATATAGCTGTTCTATAGATCCATTGGATTTTCTATTAGGTCCTCATGACATCAGCAAAAAACAAAACCAAAACAATCCACCAGTTTTACTTCTCTCTCTCTCATCTAATTGTCTTTAATTTCTTTTGCTTACCATACGGCACTGGCCCTAACCTCCAGAACAATGCTAAACAGAACTGGTAAGAATGAATATACTCTTTTGTTCCCAGTTAGGGAGAAAGCATTCAATGTTTCACCATTAAGTATGATATCAGTTTTAGGTTTTTCATAAACACCTTAAATAGGGATGAAGAAGCTCTTTTTATTATTGATTTCCATCCCAGTCTGGTCAGAAAACATACTTTCTATGATTTAAATCTTTTTAAATTTATTAGGATTTAGCTTATGACACAAAAGATATCACTTAAACTGTTTTTTGGTATAACTACTATGCAGATATCATTTGACAGATGCTTTTTTATGCATAACTATTGCATTTTGGATGAAAGTATGAGGAGCCCAGAATATCTGAACCCCCCCCCACTTTCATATCATCAAATAAATATCTCATCTTAATTATCTGCTCACACGAAGTTAGCATGTCAGAATAAAGAACAGCAGTAGTACAGGGTAAGAAGATAAAGGTCAGAAGACATTAAAATTTATTATGAAGTAAGATTTGGCATCTGATTTTTTTAAATGAGAATAACAGTAGTAATAAGTACTCACAAACTTTGGGTGAAACATTTTTTAGAGTAATGAAACCAGTATATTTTATCACCTGAGAGAGAGAGAGAGAGAGAGAGAGAGAGAGAGTGAGAGTGTGTGCGTGTGTGTGTGTGTGTGTGCGTGTGCGTGTGTGTGTGCGCGCGCATACACACATGCTCAGTCAGGTCCAACTCTCTGGAGCCCCATGGACCATAGCCCATCAGGCTCCTCTGTCCATGGAATTTTGCAGGCAAGAATACTGGAGTGGGTTGCCATTTCCTACTCCAGGGGATCTTTCTGACCCAGGAGTGACCCCTGATTTCTTGCTTCTCCTGCATTGGTAAGTGGATTCTTTACCACTAGTGCCACCTGGGAAGCCCCCTAAAAGACTGTGTTGATTATTAAATAGGTCACATGAACCAACTGAACAACTGCAAATACTAACCTGAGCAGCTCCCAAAGGGGGAACACGTAAACGCTTCATAGCTTTTTGTCTGTCACCATCTTCAAGTTCATTGGTCACTACAGCCTAAAAGACACATTGTTAAATATTTATGCAGGTTATACTAAACTTGAGTAATGCATAAATAATTTTGATAATATATATGGCATTCTGATATACTCTTGGTGAGTATATATTGAATAAAGCAAAAGGAAAAATCATGAGTAAGAATATATGTATTCAAAGCAACTAACAACAAAAGGAGAATAAAAATGAGGAACTACCTCATTTAAAATAAGACTTTAATGTTATCAAAAATATGTGGTATATAAGTGAGATGACTGTACCTCAGTCTCAGAGATGAGCTGGTTGATTTTCTTGCATGTATAAAATGGGGCTACTTCTACATGAGCCACTCGCCAATCTGCTCCACGAGATGTTTCCAGGATCTTGTCATGCTTTTTAAGGATTTTTCGGAACCCTGTAAAATTCAGATTCTACAGAAAGAAATAAGAAACACTACTGTAATTTCCACCACTATAAGAGAAAATGAAAAACAATAAGCACCTTGCACTGACTGAGATGAATGAAGATTGAGCACCAAGGGAAATGGCAATGCTTTTATAAAAGCATTTATTATAAAAAGATAAGACTCTTCTTTCTTATTTCATTTATTCATTTCAAGGTAGTATGCTATTAATGATACAAAGAAACTCTAGATTATGAATCCTATTATTTTAGTTTCACGTAAATTAATGGAAGTCCTAAACGTAAAACATTTTCATTTCCATTTTCCTATGTACAACTCTTTTCAAAATAGCTAATTTATATTATTTTGCTTCTTTGATCAAAAGAATATATCCAGAAAATATTCTGGGTATATCATGAACTGAATACATTTATTAGTTCTTTGCTTTTTAAAGGACTGGTATAGCTATTCATCTCCCCCCTACTCTGCAAACATGTACAAACAAGCATGGAAAACAGACTATCATCTATTTCTCTTAACTTTCATTTTGTTTTCATACATTCTGTTTGAGGATGGGTGTGCAAAGAACCAGTGGAAAAGAAGTGATCTTATGTATAGGGTTTTGCTGATAATGAGTAGGAACTTCTACTTTTCCTCCATTTCAGCAATATAAAAATACTATACTTTTCTATATTCTCAAATTCTATTGTTCTTTGATCAACAGAAAAAAAATACAAAATCGTGGATTTGCAAGTTTCTTTAAAACAGATCTCCCAAATTTCCTCATCATATATCTCCATCAGTTTAAAAAAAAAAAGAGCAGTCATTCTAAATTAGGTTTTGCATGCTTGCTGGTTTGTTAATACTTTTTTTGATACTTTAATAGATCATTTTAAACTCCCCTTGGGGAGGATACCTCATGATTTGAAGACTGGTTACAATACATTTTCCTTTCTCCTCATTTGCAAAATAAATGTATTCTTACAGTATAGATAATCTCAAAGGATAAAAGAGAGATAAGAACTTTTATGAACAATTATTTTTCCAGAAGCTTTTCTTAATAATGACCCCAAAACAAAAACTTATGGCAAAATTAATAAAATTTAATAAGAGTACTTCCCCATAACAGTAAGCATAATTAATAAAATATGAAATGTTAAAGAAAGTAGAATTATGAAAGGGAAAGATGGAAATAAATACATGCATTAAGGACTTAACATTATTGCAGAATTGACACTTTAATTACATTTTAAAATTCCAATATTCATTCATGGTAATATTTTTATTATATAATCTCTAGTTTTTATATAGTGATGATCTTAACTAGATTAGAAGTAACAGTGGCAAGAATAAAATGGAAATACAACACAGCACATTAGGTTTCTTTAAAGATTTGGGAGATGTTTTTGCCTATTTAATTATTATTAAACAAATAATCTGTTTTTCAGTATGTTCTTTACAGATTTAACTATATGAACAAATTTACAATTTTGAGTGCCATGAAAATGAATAAATGCCATGCATTTCTATAAGTTATTATACACAGTAGCTCAACTTTTCAGACTGGGTTTTAAAATTTTCTTTTGCAGGTCTTTTTTTTAATAGTCATATAGAGATAATAAAACTGAAAGGGCTCTTAGTAGCAAGTTGAAAAGTCAGTATCTTTTACATTATTTGTGTTAGTTGCAGGGAAGTTAACAGTTCAGTTGCTTTTGTAGAAATTTTGCTATAGGTGGGGGTATAAATGTTCTTACATAGCTAGCAGTGATTGGGTAGATATATATTATTTCTTCTACTCACTATTTAGAGATGCTTCTAAAAATAGGTAGCAGACTATTACTCTTTGAGTCAAGGGTTACTCCTCAATACTGTATAAAAAGGTGTGGGGAAAATTATCTTCAAAACCTAAGCCTTGTTAACATTATTTTATCATCTCTGATATCTGATTTTAAGAATAAATGAAATTCCAGTAAGAATTGAAAGAATAACACGCTAAGAATTTCCCTTTTTGGATTGACACATTGTATAGCTCAAGGTAATTCTAATATAATTTCTCAGTCATGTAAAGGTTCTATCCTCCACGATAAGAACTGAGGTACCTGATAGTTCTGCAGCAGGATAAGACTGAGGTAGAACTCGCTGAAGGCCAGTTTAAGGTCTTTAATGTTCCTGTGCTGGACACGTTCCTCATGGGACAGGTGGAAGACTGGCTTTCTGCGCTGTCGCAGCGTGGTAACACCAGTGCTTTCTTTCTGCGCATCCAGTGATGACTGAAGCTCATTCTGAAGGGTAGCAAACCTGCGCTGAGCCTCTGCGAGCTTTTCTATAAGGAATAAAACAGAACTGTCAGATCATCACGATAAAAAAACTCGCAAAAGTTCTCACTGACTTCTGAATTTTAACCAATTAGTTTCCCTAAAATTTCTAGGGAAAAAATACTGCATTGTAATATTTAGAAAGAGATAGGAAAAACATGTTTTAGGGTAACAGCCTCCTTTCATTCTAGCCCACACTTCACCCCCTGCAAAACCTCAAGTGTACTCTTTCTTTTTACAGATGAAGAATGGTGACATAGATTTAAGAGCTGCTAAGAGTGAGACTACAAAATGGTACAAGCTGCTTTGTAATCTGGAAAACAGTTTAGAGATTTTTAAAAAGTTAAAACATAGAGTTATCTTAAGATCCAGCCATTTCACTCCTAGTACACACCCAGGAAAACTGAAAATAAAATACATGTAACTCTACGGCTGATTCACATCAATGTATGACAAAATCCACTGAAATGTTGTGAAGTAATTAGCCTCCAACTAATAAAAAAAAAGAAAAAAAAAAACATGCACACAAAAACTTGTACATATATACAAACTGGTATTCATAATAATCAAAAAGTGGAAACAACCCAAATACCCTCTAACTGGTGAATGGTAAGAAAAATATGGTATATAGATACAGTGGAGTATTGTTCAGCCGTAAAGAATGAATTATTGCCATTTGTAGCAACATGAATGAATTGAGAGATTATTACAGCAAGTGAAGTCAGTCAGACAGAAAGGCAGCCAAAACATAATCTATGAATCAGGAGGGGGAAGTAGGAGTGGCTCCTTTCTCTATTTTATGAAATATCAATAATCTCAGATACACAAATGATACCACCCTTACGGAAGAAAGCAAAAAAGAACTAAAGAGCCTCTTGATGAGCGACTGAACTGAATTTTTGCCTCCCAACCTGCAACTTGAGTTCTGCCTATCGGTTAGTTCTCAAAGGGAAATGCTTCTTTCACAGGAACACAGCAATGGTTCTACTGAATTGGAAGATGAGACTTCCATCTGGCCATTTTGGGCTCATGATACCACTGAACCAGAAGGCAAAGGTGTTTACTGGTTAAGTGTTTCTGATTACCAAGGGGAACAGGTAACACAACAGTAGAAAGGAGGATTGTGTCTGCAACCCAGGAGACTCTCTGGAACACATCCTAGGACTTTAATGATCAATAATAAAAGTTACTGAAAACTAAAGCAATCCAAAAAAGACAGAATTACTGAGGATTCAGCCCCTTTAAGAATTAAAGTCTGGGTTATCCCACCTGGTAAAGAATCCTCACCAGCTAAGATACTGGCTGAGAGCAAAGAAAATATGGAATGGGCAGTGGAAAAAGAAAATCATCGATATCAACTACCACTTCTTGACCTTCTTGTTCTGTCTTTTACATGTCTTGTATAGTCCTCTCTATCTCTTTGTGTTGCATTCTGAGTACTTCAGCTCTACCTTCCATTTTATAAATTCTCTCTTAAAGTCTACCCAATTCATAGTGTTAGCAACTTTATTATCATTTAAAAATTTCTAATTGATTATTTTTAAAAGTCAATTTTGATAGTTTCTACTCTGCTCATGGTTTTGATTCACTCTTTTATGTCTACAGTCATAATAAGTATATGCTTTATTTTGCATCTGAAAATTTTCAAATTCTACATATCCTTTCATTGCTAAACTGTATTTTACCAAATGGATATACCACATTTTGTTTAAATGTTCATCAGTTCATAGACATTTGGATTGTTTTTAAGTCTTTTTAGGCCTTCCCTGGTGGCTCAGATGATAAAGCATCTGCCTACAATGCAGGAGACCAGGGTTCAATCCCTGGTCAGGAAGATCTCCCGGAGAAGGAAATGGCAACCCACTCCAGTATTCTTGCCTGGAAAATCCCAAGGAAGGAGGAGCCTGGTAGGCTACAGTCCATGGTGTCACAAAGAGTCGGACACGATTGAGTGATTTCACTTTTCTTTTAAGTCTTTTCACTATATAAATTATGCTGCTGTTAAGATTCACATACAAGTTTTGTGTGGACTATCATCTTCATCTTTGCAAACGTGGGCTCAATTCATGTTTGTTGCATGAATGAATGACTATGTAGGAAAAAAGTTCTCTCTACTAATTCAAGTTCCTACACAGACATAAGGAAAAATAAAAACTTCAAGGGTTATTTTGTTACTTTCTTTAAACTAGTGATTCTCTTTCTCAAGGACAAGACTATCTAGAAGAGCATGTGAGGGAGAATCCCTAGGGGGGAGTGCGGAGGATAATGCATATGGAATTTTAAAAAAAATTAATGTTACTACAGTTATGGTGTGAGAGTTCTAAACTTATCCAAAGGGGCATAGGTTTTAAAAGGATGAAAAAGACTGCTTTTTTGACACCAAGTGTCCACGTCTATTTTGTAATGATATCACTGTTTTCTAGAGTTAGACCTCCAAAAAAGCTTCAAAGTGTGAAAGTCGCTCAGTCATGGCCAACTCTTTGCTACCCAATGGACTGTAAGTCTGCCAGGCTCCTCTGTCCATGGAATTCTCTAGGCCAGAATTCCAGAGTGGGTAGCCGTTCCCTTCTCCAGGGGATCTTCCCAACCCAGAGATCGAACCCAGGTGCATTACAGGTGGATTCTTTACCATCTGAGCCACCAAGGAAGCCCAAGAACACTAGAGTAGGTAGCTTATCCCTTCTCCAGGAGATCTTCCCAACCCAGGAATTGAACCGGGGTCTCCTGCATTGCAGGCGGATTCTTTACCAGCTGAGCTACCCCAAAAGCTTAAATGAATGGAATAGCAGAGAATCTAGAAAAAAGTATTAAATATGTATATAAAATATATTTGGTCTATCAATAGTTATAAAAAATAAAAATGAATATTCCTAAGCAATTTTATAAATACTGATGAAAATTGTCTATTTTGGCAATAAATTCCAATTTTTATTCATGCCAGTGAACCAAGTCACACTCTGAATAAGAACAGATTACTATGATAATATCTGCTTATTCCATAACCTCTCATATAATAAGATATTTGATAAAAATTTCCAATAACCATTCAAGAACTTTCAAAGCACTTGAATCCCCTCAAAGAGCTAAAAAAAGGTTATCAAGATCTATTTTAGTTTTAATGAGATTTGTATACATATTTTTTACTTTTAGAAAAGTTGTTTTAGAAATACAACGTATCTTCAAAATAGCAAAGCTATTATGTTGTCATGCAAATGAAGAATAATTCTTGATTAAACAAAGTAAATGTCTTAGAACACTTTTATTGTTTGTTTGTCTTTAAATATTATCATCTTGCAGATTCAATTTATGGACTTCACTGTTACCTGAGATACAAAGTAAGTTTATGAGAATGCTGACCCATTACAGATGATTGAGGTAATCTTGTTTTATTACATGCAATTTTTATACTGCTTTTATGTGGAATTCTTATGACCTGAAATTCTTACAACCTCATATACTTAAGGCTAAAACTTCTATGTGTGAAAATAATATTCTATTCTTCCATTCTTTTCTTTCTAATCAATAGCACTAATTTTCTTACAACTCCAGCCTCAGCTAACTACCTGTTATCCTCCTTACCCCCAAATATGTTACAGACTTTAATGCATTATGCATCTGGATAGGTTTTTCCCTTTTCTTGGAACACTGTACTCCAATTCTTCTCACAAAGCCATTCCCAAACACACTCTGCCAAAAGGATCTGGCAAATGCCCACCCATTTTCAAAGAGCAAATTTAAATATTTCCATTTATGCATCTTCATGTTTGTTTCCATAGTACTTTGCAAAACTCTACAATAACAAGCATCATAAAGTTTTAAAAGATAAAATTAGTAAAGAAATGTATTAGATGTACTCTGATATTTTCCACTCTACTATATTCTCTTGCTGTTGTTCACTCACTAAGTCATGTCCAACTCTTTGCAACCCCATCAACTGCAGCATGCCAGGCCTCCCTGTCCTTCACTATCTCCCAGAGTTTGCGTAAACTCATGTGCACTGAGTTAGTGATGTTATCCAGCCATCTCATTCTCTGCCGCCCCTTCTCCTCTAGCCCTCAATCTATAATCCTTTTCATATTTTTAAAAAATGCTTGTGATGACCCCACAGCAGTCACCAGTTATTGGCTTGCAAGCTACAACTGTTTAAAAGAACACTAATTTAGATGATAGTCTGCCTTTTTTGTGAACTCATCACCACTATAATCAAGAAATAGAATACTTCATGCCAGAAAGTTCCCTTATATCCATTTAGTTTCAGTTACTGACCCCCCCCCATCCCAACTAGGGAACTCCTTATTTTCTGCCATTATATGCCTAAAGGTTAGCACTGTCTTTTCTAGAACTTAATGTAAATGAAATGATATAATGTAAAGTCTTTGGTGTTTGGCTTCTTTTGCTCTGCAAGACATTTATTTTGGGGTTTTTTGTTTTGTATTGGGGTATAGTCCTTTAGCAAACAATGTTGTCATAGTTGCAGGTGAATGGGGAAGGGACTCAAGTCATACATGTACATTATCCATTCTCCCCCAAGTTCTCCTCCCATCCAGACTGTCACACAGCGTTGAGCAGTTTCCTGTGCTATACAGAAGGTCCTTGTTAGTTATTGATTTTAAACAGAGCATTCTCTAAGTCTGTGAACATTTTTAAGAGCCTCCATACGCTGTATGTTCTAGTAACGTGTTGCTTTTTGCTGCTGAGACGTATTTCACTGTAAGGATAAACTGTATGTTCAACTATTTACTTGCTGATTAATATTTGGTTGTTTCTAGTTTGATCTATGTTAAATAAAGCTGCTGTGAACACTTAAAAAAAATAAATTATTCCAACCAATTAAAAGGACTTCCCTGTTTTAATTGTGGAATACTGAAAGCAACAGATACAGTCTAAGATTCTTTTAAATGTAGGCACACAAAAATACTCCTTAGAAGCCAAGTATTTTGAATGGAGGGAGAAAGCAAACTGGTTCAAGAAAACAGAAATTTGTGACATGAAGTAACTTGTACTCCCAATGGAAAAGAACAGTACTGGCCGTCATAAAAAAAAAGTTTCTAGCACTACAACCTTCAGTTTGTATTGACTGATACCACTTTCAGTAATAGAAAACAGCTGGAAGACTTCTAGGTCAGGGATTAGCAAAAATGTTATCATCAAAAGGACACCTTTAAAAAATTTCCCTCTTCCTATGGCCTTCAAATGTTGAAGATTTAATCTGTAACTCTAAAAAACACTTCTATCTTATTAGCTAAAAACATGTAATAAGAAATAAAAAACTTACATTAGGTTTTCTGAAATACTGAGAACAGTTTGATTGTTTACATGTGAAACCCTAGAGGGCTGAGAATCACTTCGCTCATTTTACAGGTACATATGTAGATGCGTAGGAAAGTTATTACATACATCTTAAAAAAATTAATAAAGTTCAAAAATCCAAAAAACAATAGGTAAGTGATAGACTTGGTATGAAAATCAGCATCTGTACTTTAGTAGTACTCACACTGTTTCACTGGTTTGGCTTCTATAGCATTTCTGGGGGGACTTCAAGGTTTCAGCCAAGGCTCTGCTGAGTTGCTCAGTGGTGTCCAACTCTTTGTGACCCCATGTGACCCCACCAGGCTCCCCTGCCCATGGGATTGCCCTGGCAAGAATACTGGAGTGGGATGCCATTTCCTCCTCCAGGGATTACTTCCGACCCAGGGATCAAACCCGCATCTTTTGCGGTTCCTGCCTTGGCAGCAGATTTCTTTACCACTGAGCCACCTGGGAAGCCCTCAATCAATGCTAGATCTCACTTTAAAAATAACCATTTTTAATTGACCATTAAATAATTTGTGAGATGTGACTGGATAGAGGTAGGGTTTAAAAGATGAACTCATCCCTATATGATTAACAGTTTTTCATGTGCCCTAATATCTGAGGTTTGCAGTCTACAAGACAATCTGCCACAGAGAAGGCGGCTAAATAAGGAGGAAAATGATACCATCTAGGATAAGTGCCAAATTCTATTTCTGTCAGTCATGTCTTCATATTACCCATTACTTCCTGACCTGGCAAAAAGTCTGAAGACTATCAATTTGTACCTACTGCTTAATGACATCAAGAGACATGCTCCAATGGCTCTGCCACTACACACACAGATAGGAAGTTATTAACTCATAACTCCCAAATTTTTAATAGTAGAAAGCCTAAAATTATCTTTGAAAAGTAACCAAGTCTAAGATATCATTTTTCAAACTGAGGGTTGTACCCATACATAATCATGAAAGCAATTTCGTGTATAATAAATTAGCATTTAAAAAATCAAATAGAGAATAAAGAATATATTATAAGTAGTAAGAATAAGTATTGTTTCATGAGAATATTTTTAATCAAATATATTGCACATACCCACATATATAGATGTTTGCAAACATACATAAAACACACACATCTGTCTGTATGATGAAGTCATAATTTATATGTATTAAAAAAAAATAACTGCGTATTAATTTATTTTTGGCCGTGCTGGGTCTTTGTTGCTGTGCAAGCTTCTCTTTAGTTGTGGCACATGGGGGCTACTCTCTAGTTGTGGTGTGCGGGCTTCTCACTGCAGTGGCTTCTCTTGTTGTGAAGCATGGGCTCTAGGGCACGTGGGGTCAATAACTGTGGCTCCCAGATGCTAGAGCACAGGCTCAACAGCTGGGGCACATGGGCTGAGCTGCTCTGTGACACGTGGGATCTTCCCAGACCAAGGACCAAACTCACGTCTCCTGTACTGGCAGGTGGAGTCTTTACTAGTGAGCAACCAGGGAAGCCTTGCATGCATTTTTTATTGCAACTCAAAATATATTAAGTATCTAGCTATTGCTAAGAGCAGATATTTAATTTTCTTTGGAAATCAAAAAACATTACCTATTTTTTTGTCATCTAATTTATACTTAATTAGAATTGGGTTCAGAGAGCCTTCCCAGAAAAATTATAGTAAAAGAAAAATGCTAATGAACTTGACTTTGTATGTTTCTCATTTACAACCTTAGATCATATCCAATGGACTTTTCTTAGTCTAAACGCTCTTTCCTTTGTAAATGCCTTCCTCTTTTAGTCTCCGTTTTCCTCACTCTACATTATATGGCTGCTCTGTCTATATCCTGATTCCTCTTTACTCTCTTACTTCCTAATTGTAGAAATTAGGAAGTCTAATTTCTTTGAACACTGTAATTTCTGCTGTACATTTTTAACCCTTGTTGTAAAGCTATGCATTTGCATGGTGTCAAATAATATTTCTGTTTTTTCTCTGCCTTCTACATACTTGTAACAAAGTGAAAAGGACATGTATACATGCTATGCCCTTTCACAGCTCTGTGCCTTTGCATAAACTGCTCCCTCTGCCTAGGAAGAAATCCAGCCATAAGAGAAAAATGAGAAGGAAAACACAGAGTTTAGATATTTGCTTACTTTTTAAATTTATTTTCTGTTTAAAGGAGTGACCTGCTAAGGAGACCATTTATTCAATAAGTTTTAGAGGAAATAATTTCTGGAACAAGGTCTCCAGGAGCTGAAACTCAGTCATTAGTTATAGAATTTGCCATGGACTGAGGAGATATATCTTTTCTACAAATATTGGAGGAAAATAAATAAGGGTAAGAATGTCTACAGGTATTTGAGGGGAGGGGAGTGGCATAGATCTGCATAAGTATTACACACCAGTAGGAACTGAAAGTCTTTATTTTTATTTGTAAAGAAGGATGTATAATGAACATGATAGGAAGGATGGTTGGGTCAGATAATTCAAGAAAATGGTATGGGGTTTAGAAAAGCACTCTGGAGTATGGAAAAGGGCAGAGTAGGACTCACAGGCAGCTTTGAGAACATAGTTAAGAATGCAATAATGAATTTACAGTGGTTCACATTTGTTTTGCTATGTTTTTTTTTTCCCCCAACTGTCCTAAGCAGCCTTGGGGTAGGAATGAAGATGGTAAAAGGCTGGTAAAACTCTACAGCTGGAGTTTTGCCAGGCAGAAGCAATCAATATATGGCAGCAAGGGTGAAGGCATTAAAAGCACAAGGACTGATAGAAATGAAAGTAATTTGGGGAGGACCCTGGTCAACTGGAACAGGATCAAAGAGTCAAGGATTTAGAGTTCTGTGAGATGGAGAAGCAGATAGATGTTAAAGGAGTAGGGGGTAAATACATATATAAAAACAAAATGTTAAAGGGTCAGACATAAAGAGATAATTACTAATATTTTCATCTCAACTCCAATCGCATCTGGTAGATGCCACTCTGGAGGCAATGTCCTAGAGAGTGACATATGAGTGTTTCATGCAATGGAAAGGCATTAAAAGTGACATAGTTAATAATCTGCAGCCATGTCATTAAGCTCTGAGAGAAATGGTAAAACCACGTTTCTGACTCTTTAATACCTGGGAATGGGCCATGGTGAAGCTTTATCAAAGTATCAATTCATAATGAGTTCCTGAAATCCTTACAACTGCAAGAGAATTGGGCAGTGACCATACAAAGCTCAAAGAGTGAAGTACCATATGTATTCCTACCTCAGCTAAAGAAAATATCCCCTAATTGCAGTATAGTAGGAAAAGCCCCAATCTAAAAATGGTCAGAAGTTTCAACAATGACATGGTAGAGTTTCTCCTTCCTTAGCAGCAGAAATTGTTTCCTGTATGTTGTACCAAAAAACTGCTTACCTGAATAAAATGTGTTGATTTTGGCAAGTTCTTTTTCACAGGTTTGGAAAAACTTTTCTTCAAACTTGGCAAAATACCTCTTTACTGTGTCCTCATCTGTAACTGAAAGCAAGGAAAACAAATATTTAAATTTAATGTCCAAAGACCAACTAGGGAAACAAAAATGTAAGTTACTAATACTTTCTTAGTCTTCAAAATGACAACAATATATGCATTTCCTTGAAAAAATGAACTTGTGAACCATACTAAGGAAAGGTTAATCAAAGGCTTCTTCATAGGCACACAATTTTTTAAATTGAATGAGGTTTTCTAAATCTCTACTATAAAAAATTTATAGTGGTGGAGAAAATAAGTATTCGTAAGACTTCAGAAGACACTACTGCAGACAGAGGTGATCAAAGTAGGCTCAAGGTACTGGAAGGTGAAGTGAATAAGATTCAGCAGAGAGTAGACTAATACTGCATTTAAAAATGCAGAAGAAAATGAAGACACGAATATGTAATGGTTTCTGGAAAAAAATGAGTTGACTGTTCTACCTACCTACTCATTTTTACCTTAGCTGCGCCAGACATAGAGAAAGAGACATAGACTGATGGTTATAAATTAGATATTCCAAATGTTCAGTTGCTGGATAGGAACATAAATGAGTTAAGTATGTGGGTGATTGTGCAAGAGTGGTGATAAATGGCAACTGACACATTCAGGATAAGTAGTGGTATGGATTCTAGTTAACAGCAGAGCACAAGTCCATCTAGCTAGTTGTTGCCTAGGTTGTCAGATCTTCCAATTTTTCAGGGAGAAGTAAAAAATCTAGATATTTTAAAAACATTGTGTGGGTCAATCAGTGTATGTCTTTGCAGGCAGGATCCACATTGTGAGTTGTCATCTAGCATATTGATTTACTCAATCTTGTAGTACAGATATATATATCTTCAGGAACCCCAAGGCTAAAAAGGGTATGTTTCTTGCCCAAGTGAGCTCTGATTAGACTCCAGATGCTAACTGTAATTTAGAACTATCTTATTTCTGGATCTCTAAGGCTTGAAATGCCCAGAGAAAGTATAGGTTCTTTTACATCCCTCAGATGCTTCAAATCTTAGGAGAATCCCGGAAATCCTTAAATAATTCACCTCTCCAGAAATGAGAGAAATAGTATTTCCTAAGCTCAACATCCAGAAAACTAAGATCATGGCATCTGGTCCCATCACTTCATGGAAAATAGATGGAGAAACAGTGGAAACAGTGTCAGACTTTGCTTTTTTTTTTTTTTGGCTCCAAAATCACTGCAAATGGTGATTGCAGCCATGAAATTAAAAGACACTTGCTCCTTGGCAGGAAAGTTATGACCAACCTAGATAGCATATTAAAAAGCAGAGACATTACTTTGCCAACAAAGGTCCATCTAGTCAAGGTTATGGTTTTTCCAGTGGTCATGTATGGATGTGAGGTTGAACTGTGAAGAAAGCTGAGCGCTGAAAAAATGATGCTTTTGAACTATGGTGTTGGAGAAGGCTCTTGAGAGTCCCTTGGACTGCAAGGAGATCCAACCAGTCCATCCTAAAGGAGATCAGTCCTGGGTGTTCATTGGAAGGACTGATGCTGAAGCTGAAACTCCAATACTTTGGCCACCTCATGCGAAGAGTTGACTCACTGGAAAAGACCCTGATGCTGGGAGGGAATGGGGGCAGGAGGAGAAGGGGATGACAGAGGATGAGATGGCTGGATGGCATCACCGACTCGATGGGCATGAGTTTGAGGTAAACTCCGGGAGTTGGTGATGGACAGGGAGGCCTGGCGTGCTGCGATTCATGGGGTCGCAAAGAGTTGGACATGACTGAGTGACTGAACTGAACTGAAGCAGTATGTAACACACACACACACACACACACACACACACACACGCACACACACTAATTCCAGAGATATTTTAAAGAAAACAAAAGCTTAAAATGAAGTTTTAAAAAGCATGTTGAATCTATTCATTTAATTTGAAAACAAAAATGTAAAAAAAAAATAGCACTACTACTTCTCTATTCTTATGCTTTAGAACTGAACAATTTATGCAGGATTCTACTAATTTTACAGTAAAGAAAGGATGGCTACTTTAAGTTCCTCATGTAAGCTTAGCAGCTGAGGTACAATAAAGGCTGTAACTGCCCAAGGCCAGTGAGAATTATTTTTTCAAACAATAAAGCAGGTCAAAGCTTTTTGAAAAACTGACCTTGAGTTAAAAGATGCTCCATGGTAACATATGCTACTCTGTTTTTTTTTCTGGCCTCTCTAAATGGCTTTCAGGATCTTAGTTCCCGTATCTGGGACTGAACTCGGGCCCCCATAGTAAAAGCACTGAGTCCTAACAACCAGACAGCCTGGGAATTTTCCAGAAGTTGCTTTTATAATATATCTGGCTATAGTTTATTTAGAATAAGAGCAATATCTTACTCTACTATCTACCCACTTTTTAAAAATTTTAATTTTATACTCTATTGTATTATTAGGAAAAAAACCCCAACATGTCCTAATGTCAATCACTTACAAAACTATCAATTCAATTAGTCACAAAAGACTAAATTTAATTCAAAGAAATCTTGTGTAAATATGTCCATATATTAGCAAGATCTATCAACAAACATAAGATTAACATCAAGAGAAAAAAAGGAAGAAAGATGAAAGGGTGGGGGAAAAAAATCCAGAACTGGCAAAGAATGACTCAGAGAGTACAGCTGTAAAGACCCTTTGCTCTTAGTTAAATAAATATTAATACGTCAGTTATATTAAAGAGAGAGAGAGAGAAGGAGAGCGAGAGAATAACGAGAGATCTGTCATTTCTGTTACAGTTTTATCTCTGCTTTCCATTTGTGGATGGCAGACCATTTCTTTCTCATCTACCACTCCCAAAATTAGTAAGTTAATAGCAAATAACTCTAAGAGTACTAATCAAGGTAAAATATTCTTACTGCATAGCAACCACCATCAAGTGCTTTTTATAGCAATTTTCAGGACTATATACATATATATATATTTTACCGTTAAGTGTCATCTTACTTTCACATAAAATCTCTCAAAAACCAATTCTTTAAAACAATTTTTAACCTCAAATTTTTACGACTACTTTCAGTTTTCTTAATTTCCAGAGCTTTGAGAGATTGAAGGTAAGAATTACATATTTTTTTATCTTTACAGATCCTATGTCCAGCATAATGTCTGGTACACAAAATGCACTCCATATTTTATTTTTTAAATTGTAAATATGAAACATATTTGTTTCATAATAATTTTGAGAAAACTGTAACTCTCTATTAAAGTTTAAAAAGACTAAACTCCAACAATTAAATATTTGTGTACAAAGGAATGATGCTGACCCAAATATAAATTTGAAAAGTATGAAACTTGTAAAGAAAAACAGGTATAAATCTTCATGATCTTAGATGAGGCAATGTTTCCAAAGATAACTTTCCAAAAGTATAAGTAATAAAAGAAAATACTGATAAAGTGGAATTCATCAAAATTAAAAATTAGGTGTTTAAAAGGGCACTATCAAGAAAGTGAAAAGACAACCAGAGAATGAAAGAAAACATGTGCAAACCATATGTCAGATAAGAATCTAATACCCAGAACTCCTAAAACAAAACAACTAAAAGATAAATAGCCCAATTAAACTCAATTTTAAAAACGGGCAAGGATCTGAACAGACATATCTCAAAAAAAAAAAGAAAAAAGACAACAAGTGTTGGCAACAGTGGAGACAAACTGAAACTCTTGTATATTGCTGGTGAGAATATGAAATGATGCAGGCACTTGGGAAAAATGTTTAAGTTCCTCAAAATATTACAGAGCTACCATATGATCCGGCAATTCCACTTCTAGGTATATACCCAAGAGAAGTGAAAAAAAAATTGTGCACGAATGCCCAGAGCAGCATTATTCATAATAGCCAAAAAGTGGAAATAACAGAAGAGTCTCTAAACTGACGTAGGATAAACAGAACATGGCATATTCATGTAATAAAATATTATTCAGCCATAAGACGCAGTAGTAGTATTATACATGCTACAACACACACAGCATGTAGTAGTAATATACATGCTACAGAACAGACCTTGAGAGTATTGTGGAAAAGAAAAGAAGCCAAACACTAAATATAACGTATTACAAAATCCCATTTTATATGATATGTCCAGAACAGTTAAATCCATAAAGACAGAAAGTAGACTAGTGGTTGGCAGGGGATGTGGGGAGGGAGACTGGGAGTGATAAAAATGTCTTGGAATTAAGACAGTAGTGATGGCTGTGCAATCTTGTGAATATATTAGAAACCACTAAATTTATATCTTCAAAGGGTGAAATTTTACGGTATCTGAATTACAACTCAATAAAAAATATTTTAACTCCAAGTTTAACCCTATAACAGAAACACACTGAAACATTAAAGCCTATTTATTTATTCAACAAATAATTATTGTCCTATAGATGACAGGCTCTGTGCTAAACGCTGGAGATAGAAGAACAAGATAGATGTGGTTTCTGCCCTCATAAAGTCTATAGTCTAATGACAGAAGCAGAAAGGGAAAAAAACCACACAAATAAACAAAGAGTTACAAACTAGAAAGTATAATGAAAACAACAAACAGGGTATTGAGATAGACTGAAGAAACAGAATGGATGACTATCCTTTTTGGCAGGCTAAGAGATCATCAGAAAAGACCTCTCCATAGGAGATAACTTTTTATCTGAAACCTGAACCTAAAACATAAGGAACAGAAAGGGCAAATGATTACCAATAGAAGGAACAGTGCATTAGGAATCAGGTGCCTGAGGGGACCTGAAAGCAGATCACAATGGGACTGACAGTATGATGTGACAGGAGGTAAGGTCAGGGAAGTAAGCAAAGGCCTTTATATACAGGAAGATCATGTTGAGTTTAAATTTCATTCAAAGTGCAATGGAAAGTTTTGAAGGGTTTTAAGGAGGAGTCTAAAAACTAGAAGAAAAAAGTAGAATTAGTTTAGTTTTACTAAAAAGATAATCTAAAATACCATTTCCCAGGACATTATGTATAGAGATGACAGGAAAGGAGGAGGAGAAGAATTTCAAGGAATTCAAGTCAGTCTGGGAAATACAAGTATAAGCTGATCTCTCTAATGTAGTAATTCTCAATGAGGGATGATTCTGTCTCCTGGGGGTCATTTGTAAATGTCTAGAGGCATTTCTGTTTCTTAAAACTAAGAGGGTGTTACTGGAGTTTAGGGGATAGAGGCCAAGGATGCTGCTAAACACCCTATAAGGCTCAGGACATCATCTTCTTTCTTTCCTCTTCTTCAACAGAGAACCCGAAATGTTACCACCACCAAGTTGAGAAACTTTGCTTCAAGGAAGAAGTTTTACTATGCAAACATACATTGTTATTATTTTATAAGAGGGGAAGTAGTATACTGTTTCTGAAAGTTATTTATAAGAACACAATCCTTCTTGGGGGTAGAGGGAGGCTAGGGAAGGGGGTGAAGAACATTTATTAAAATTTTCAAGAATATGATTCTGTGGAAAAATAGTTTGAGAGGCATAAACTTTAATATTACCACCATCTCTTTGCATTTTTATTATATTCCATATGCAATAGCTTCTATGGCTTCTTAGCATCTCAAAAACTATTCATAAATGAAGATGGCTGATAAATAAAGATTAACATGTGACTAGGTTCCATCAAATATAGGAAGAATATTTAGCACTACTGGTTCCATGCTTTTAGGAAAAAAAAAAAGTGTTCTGAGATTTTTTTAAAAGTGTGATTTACAAATAAGGAATAAATAACTTAAAATTCTATTTTTTTCCCAAATGCTACTTCATCAACAGATGGGTGATTATATAAAGCATATGGCAAAGAAGGATTTCAAACATTAAAATGTTACTCTAAAATCACTGGTGTAGTAGAAATAGGACTAATTCAGTGTCATTCATTCAACAAGCAGTAAGTCCCTCCCATGAATCAGGCAATGAGCCAGGTGCTAGGAATATAATGATAAGCAAGATACATATAAACTCTGCCCTCAGAGATTACACCTTACACAAGGAAGCAGACTTAATCAAATGCTCACACAAATATATGAACTGTAATATGGGTCTGAAGAAAAAAGTAAATGTAAAAATAAAAAAAATTAGTGGACCCAATCTAGTCTGCAAGAATTGGGAGAGGGGCAGTTGAGGGAGTCTCTGAAAGTCATCTGAGATGAAATCTGACAGGTAAGTAAGCATTCGCTAGAGCAGCAGAAGCACTCCAAGCAGCAAGAACAGCATATAACATATTGTAAAATGAAACAAACAGGAGACATTTGAGAAACTGAAGAGGACGGTGTAACAGCAATCCAGGGAGCAAGGAGGACACCGGTGGCAGTCAAGGCTAGACAAGCAAGCAGAGGCCAGATCAGTCAGGCCCTGTAGCCTTTTCCTATGACCAATGAGACATCCTTGTGTGATCAGATATGTTTTGTAAATGAGGAGATGTGGGGACACTAATCAGATTTAGTATCAGTTCAGTTCAATTGCTCAGTCGTGTCCAACTCTTTGTGAATCCACGGGCTGCAAGGCTTCTCTGTCCAGCACCAGCTCCCGGAGCTTGTTCAAACTCATATCCCTTGAGTCAGTGATGTCATCCAACCATCTCATCCTCTGTCATCCCCTTCTCCTCTTGCTCTCAATCTTTCCCAGCATCAGGGTCTTTTCAAATGAGTCAGTTCTTCGCATCAAGTGACCAAAGTATTGGAGTTTCAGCTTCAGCATCAGTCCTTCCAATGAATATTCAGGACTGATTTCCTTTAGGATTGACCGGCTTGATCTTCCTACAGTCCAAGGGACTCTCAAGAGTATTCTCCACCACCAAAAGCATCAATTCTCTGATGCTCAGCTTTCTTTACAGTCCAATTCTCATATTCATACATGACTACTGGAAAAACCATAGCTTTGACTAGACGGACCTTTGTTGACAAAGTAATGTCTCTGTTTTTTAATATGCTGTCTAGTTCTGTCATAGTTTTCTTTCCAAGGAGCAAGCCTCTTTTAATTTCATGGCTACAGTTACCATCTGCAGTGATTTTGGAGCCCCCCCAAAATAAAGTCTGTCACTGTTTCCATTGTTCCCCCATCTATTTGCCATGAAATGATGGGACCCGATGCCATGATCTTAGTTTTCTGAATGTTGAGTTTTACACCAATTTTTTCACTCTTCTCTTTCACTTTCATCAAGAGGCTCTTTAGTTCTTCTTCACTTTCTGCCATAAGGGTGGTGTCATTCTATATCTGAGGTTATTGATATTTCTCCCGGCAATCTTGATTCCAGCTTGTGCTTCATCTAGCCCAGCATTTCGCATGATGTACTCTGCATATAAATTAAACAAGCAGGGTGACAATATACAGCCTTGACAAACTCCTTTCCCAATTTTGAACCAGCTTATTGTTCCAGGTCCAGTTCTAACTGTTGCTTCTTGACTTGCATACAGATTTCTCATTAGACACTAAGGTCTCCTGAGATAGGTGTTCCCATCTCTTTAAGAATTTCCCACAGTTTGTTGTGATCCACACAATCAAAGGCTTTAGTGTACTCAATGAAGCAGAAGTAGAAGTTTTTCTGGAATTCCTTTGCTTTCTCTATGACCCAAGATGTTGGCAATTTGATCTCCGGTTCCTCTAGTGACATATAATTGAGATGAAATTATCTCATTGGCACTAGCTTTGACATAATTGGAATTATTTATCACCCCAATGAATGCTGATCTAATGTCTGCTAGTCAAAAACCACCAACAGATGAAATTATTGTTATTGCTCAGTTGTCCAGTCATGTCCAACTCTCTGCGACCCCGTGGACTGCAGCACGCCAGGCCTCCCTGTCCCTCACCATCTCCCAGAGTCTGACCAAGTTCATATTCATTGTTATCACTGATACCATCCAGCCATCTCATACTCTGACACCCTCTTGTTCTGCCCTTGATCTTTCCTAGCATCAGGGCCTTTTCCAATGAGTCTGGTCATCAGATGATCAAAATAAATGAAATATCAATAAATAATTCCAAAGAGGGGATAATTCAATAGCAAAACAAATCATGTATACCAGTGTTTTCAACTATTTTTTGCTTTCAAAACCTCTAAAAAAATTTTTGAAAAACTATCTTGAATAAAATTATGACAAAACGTTTTGAGCACATTTAAATACTTATAAGCAATGAAATTTTTGATGCATCATAATATTTGCATTTTAAATTAATATAACATCAGTTTAAATGTAACTAATGGAATTTAAATGCCATAGCAATATGATCATCCATCCATTATCAAATACATAAATGAGCTCTTAATATTTGGAAATTTTATATAATTTCATTTTTTTTCTTTAACTTATATTTCCATTCTATTTACATTACAAAATTTATTCTAATATAGTTTTGGATCTGGAAGTCATTTATGATTATCAATACTGTACTTCCTAGATATTAAATGTAGATAAATGAAAATTTAAATACAACTTTTCAAACCATAAAACTCAAATATTAGAATTTCTTTTGGATTGAGCTATCATTACTATTATTAGAATATACTACATCATACTACATCAGTACAACAAGAATGTAATAAGCTTTGATAAACATCAGATATAAAAAGTAAAATATCATTGGTAATTTGAAAATAAATCTCATCTTTAAATGGATGATACTTTTTCTCCCAATTAGTTCATATATCCATTGATAAACGTTACTTTATTCCTAGAAAGATAAATAAGTAGACTGGAATGAAAGTATGTTGTAGCAACATCAATTCTTTGAACTCCTTCCAAATGTTTTCCAAAACCTGTATATAGATCTGTTGCTGGGGTTTCCCAGGTGGTGCTAGTGGTAAAGAATCTGCCTGCCAATGCAAGAGATGAGGGAGATGCAGGATCCCTGGGTGGGGAAGATCCCCTGGAGTAGGGAATGACAATCCACTCCAGTATTCTTCCTTAGAAAATTTTTGGACAGAGGAGTCTGGCAGGCTACATATAGTACATGGGGCTGCAAAGATTTACATAAAACTGAGTGAGCACACACACACAGTTTTAATAATGCATAGGGTGACAAAAAAGTCATTCTTCAATTTCACTGAAAACAATTTGACTTCAGAAAGATTTGTTTCCCCGTTAATCACTCACTTTCTCAACATCGACATCAAATATTTGAGTATTTCAGTGTTCCTTTGTTTGGGAGCCAGAGAGTCAATTCAGATTTAATAAGAAACAAGCCTTTCTTTTATAAAATCAGAGAAAGGCCATCTGAAAGGGGACTCTTGGACAACTGCCTGGCAATGACTGAGGCAAATCGGTTTCAGGAATTAGTACATATGGAAGACGGAGCTGGATTCCCCTAAAGGACAGTAAGAACTCTTTCTAGTACTGTTTCTCCATTTCACCAACAGGACAAAACACTGATTTGTACACAGATGATATTGTTAAGTGAATTATCTATTCTTCACTGAAGGACTTTCATTTGTTAATTCTGTTAGCCTAATTATTTTACATTAACTAGAAAGTATATGCCATTATTTAAAGCTACTTTGTTAATCAAATCTATGCAGTTTAAAGCTACTCAGTAATCATAGGTTTTTCACTTCTATAAAGCAACAGGTTATATACATTAAGATTGTATTTACTAAAAACAAACCAAAATAAATCCCATACAAGTACTAACCAGGCCCAACCCCACTTAGCTTCAGAGATCAGGCATGTTCAGGGTGGCATGGCCATAGACAAATACAAAATATCTGATGATTACTTGAGAGGTATTAGTTTAACTGAATTTTCAGGGTTTTTTTTTGCAAAGATGAAATCAAGAATGAACCATAAGAATTATAACCACTCTGGTTACTTATTCCAAGAATAAAGCTTTCAAAAAACGACAGTAATTTCTCTCTGAAGCAGAAGGCAGGTAGCTAAAAATAGAATGCTTTTATAAGACATAACATCAATATTCCAGTCAGATATGAAAAGTTAGGAAACACAGCTTTCTAACAAAAAAAGTATTGAAAAACCAAGCATGTTGTACTCTTTGTTACTTCTTTAAGATCCATAAATTACATCTTTGTTGAAAAACTTCCCCAATATTTCCAAATTTTATTCTGACTTCATAGCAACATGTCAACTAAAAAAAAAAATTAAGTTCTCAGCTCCAATTGCCTCAAAGCCAGAACGTTATACACTTCCCTCCTCCTCTATATTCTAAGACTGTTCAGTAGCCTTCAAATTAGAACAGAAAAATAGCCATTGATAGACTCTTCCAATGACTGACAGACAACTTTAAAAATGCATCCCTGAATCACATTAAGAAAGATGAGACAACAAAGGAAAAACAGATAAAGCAATAATGAAACAAACTGGCTAATAAAATCAGTTTTTAAAAAAATCTTAGTGATTTTATGTTTAAATAGAAGATTTGGTAATAGAAAGTGGTCAGGTTTCTATTTCCTTGAGGAAAAATGAACATATTCAATTCAATTAAAAAACCTTAACTAATTCCTAATCTAAAAATCAGTTTGGGCTCTTAATTACATATAGACAAATGAACAACTAAAGCATACTTTATAGCTGCATCTCTCTTAAAACATGGATTGAGTGTTCTAGTTCAAGATGGCAACACAGACAACTCTTGAATTCATCTCTTCCCTCAGACACAACTGAATGTGCTGCTGCTGCTGCTTCTAAGTCGCTTCCGACTCTGTGTGACCCCACAGACGGCAGCCCACCAGGCTCCCCCGTCCCTGGGATTCTCTTCTCCAATGCAGGAAAGTGAAGTCACTCAGTCATGCCCAACTCTTAGCGACCCCACAGACTGCAGCCTACCAGGCTCCTCCGTCCATGGGATTTTCTAGGCAAGAGTACTGGAGTGGGGTGCCACTGCCTTCTCCATCACTGACTCGAGAACTACTCAGAAAGTAATCCAGAAATGAGGTGAGTGACTCCTACATATCAGGTGAAGGAGAAAATGCCTACACATCCACTTGAAATCACTAGGAAAGAATGAGACACATTCTGGCCATAAACCCCATCCCTGGCAAATCACCAGAAAATCGGGAGGGAACTCCCAGCTTCACCAAGAGGGGAAAAAGGACTGGACCCCACATCTAAGGGAGAAATAGAAAGCAATAAAATAGTGGTAGGGTTCTTCAATAAATCACTTCAAACAATGCACAGATCATCCAGACAGAACATCAATAAGGAAACACTGGATTTGAACAAGTTAAACCAAACTTACAGAACATACCATCCAACAGCAGCAGAATACAGGTGTACCTCATTTTAGCTTTATTGCACTTTACAGATATTTCATTTTTACAAATTGAAAGTTTGTGGCAACTCTGAATCAAGCAAGTCTATTTGCGCCACTTTCCCAACAACATCTGTTCACTGCATGTCTCTGTGTTACATCTTGGTAATTCTCACAATATTCCAAACTTTCTCATTATTATTATACTTCTTTATGATGACTTGGGATGTCTGATGTTACTATTGTAATTGTTTTGGGGCACCATGAACCACGCCCGTATAAGATGGCAAATTTTACCATAAACATTGAATGTATTTTGACTGCTCAACCAACTAGCCATTCACCAGTCTCCTTCTCCTGATTCCCCAAGACACAATAACGTTGATATTAGGTCAATTAATAACTCTACAATGGCCTCTAAGCATTCAGGTGAAAGAGTCACACATCTCATTTTAAACCAAAAGCTAGAAATATTTAAGCTTAGTGAAGAAGGCACATCAAAGCCAAGACAGGCCAAAAGCTAGGCCTCCTATGCCAGTCTGCCAAACTGTAAATACAAGGGAAAAGTTCTTAAAGGAAATGAAAAGTGTTACTTCAGTTAACACATAAGCGATAAAGTAAAACAGCCTTACTGCTGACAGAGAAAGTTTAGCAGTTTGAATAGAAGATTAAACCAGCCACAGCCTTTCCTTAAGCCAAAGCCTACACCAGAGAAGGCCCTAAATCTCCTCAATTCTACGAAGGCTGAGGGGTGAGGGAACTGCAGAAGTCTGAAGCTAGTGGAGGGTTGTTCATGAGGTTGAAGGACAGAAGTCACCTCCGTAACATTAAAGGACAAGGTGAAGGGCAAGTGCTGAGGTAGAAGTTGCAGCAAGTTATCCAGGAGATCCAGCTAAGGTACTGAATGAAAGGAGCTACACTAAACAACAGATTTTCCATGTAGATAAAACAACCTTCTATTGGAAAAGAATGTTATCCAGGACTTTCACAGCTAGAGAGAAATCAATGCTTGGCTTAAAAGCTTAAGAATGGGGGGACTCTTTCATTAGGGGCAAATGCAGCAGGGTACCTGAAGTTGAAGCAATGACTATTAATCATTTCAAACATCCTAGAACCCTTAAGAATTATGCTCAATCTACTCTGCCTCTGCTTTATAAATGGAACAACTCCTGCATGACAGGACATCTGTTTATAACATACTTTACTAAATATTTTAAGCCCACCATTGAGACTTACTGCTTAGTAAAAACTATTTCTTTCAAAATGCTAGTGCTGACAATGCACCTGGGCACCCAAGAGTCCTGATGGAGATGTGCAATGCGATCAGTGCTGTTTTTCATGCCTGCTAACACAACATTCATTCTGCAGTCTACAGACCAAGAGAAATTTCAGCTTTCAGGTCTTATTATTCAAGAAATATATTTCGTAAGGCTATAGTTGTTACAGATAAGGATCCATTTGATGGATATAGGCAACATAAATAGGAAATCTTTTGGAAAGGAGTCACTATTCTTGATGCCATTAAGAACATTCATGATTAATGGAAAGAGGTTAAAATATCAACATTAACATGACTTTGGAAGAAGCTGATTCCATAACTTGAAGGAATCATGACTTCCATGGAGGATATAACTAAAAGCTTTGAAGGAAAGAGCAAGAGAATTATAATGAAAAGTGAAGCCTAAGTAAATCTAAAAAAGCGGGAATATATGTATACATATGGCTGATTCACTTCACTGTACAGTAGAAACTAACACAACATTGTAAAGCAACTATATTCTAATAATTTTTTTTTTAAAAAAAGGGAAGAAAAAAAAGACTTAAGACTGTGCCAGTACAGAAGTGGGTAACTTGCAGATCTGAATATAACTCATAGATCACTGTAAGAGTTAGATAAAACAGTAGATTCCCTCCCTCGCTCCAAAAAAAGTAGAGTCTAAAAGATGTGACTGAATTACTGCAATCTCATGATAAAATTTAAACAAATTAGATGTTGCTTTTTAATGGATAAGCAAAGAAAACAGTTTGTTGAGATGGAGTCGAGTCCTGGTGAAGATGTTGTGAAGACTGGTGAAGTGACAACAAAGGATTTAGAATATTACTTAGTTGATAAAGCAGTGGCATGATTTGAGAAGGCTGACTCCAATTCTGAAAGAAGTTCTGAGGGTAAAACAGCAATGCATGTTACAGAAAAATCATTTGAGAAAGGAAGAGTCAACAGAGGAGGCAAACTTCATTGTTGTCTTACTTTAAGACATTGCCACAACCACAACTTTTAGCAACCACTATCCCAGTCAGTCAGAAGCTTTCAACATCCAGGCAAGATCCTCCACCAGCAAAAAGATTACAACTTGTTGAAGGCACAGATGATGATTAGCATGTATTTAGCAATAAAGCATTTTTTAAATTGAGATATGTACATTTTTTAGACATAATGCTAGTACATACTTAACAGACTACAATACAGTGTAAACATAATTTTCATGTGAGCTAGGAGACCAAAAAATTTTGACACGCTTTGTTGCAATATTCACTTTATTGTGGTGGTCTGTAAGCAAACCTACAATATCTCTGAGGTATGTGTGTACATATTCTTCCTAAGTATACATGGAATATTCTCTGGGATAGATCATATGGTAGGCAGTAAAATAAATCTTAATAAATTTAAGAAGGTTGAAATCATAGCAAGCATCTTTTCTAACTACTACAAAACTAATTCTAGTATGAAATTAGAACCTTTAAGTCTCAACCTCTATAGCTATTCTGAACTATATTCAGTTCCCTGAATCAGTCATACTTTTCTTACCTTTGGACCTCAATACAAATTGTACTTCTGCCTGAACATTTTTTTCCTATGCACCCCAAAACTGTCTCTTCCCCAGCCTCAACTTTCATATTCACATTATTTCCCTTGTTCCCTGACACCCTACTCAAAAGCCCTTCTGGAAATATTACTGACCAGAATAACCCTGAACATATCTAACACATTTAATTATTGACTGTAATTGACAGATGAGTGGATAAAGAAGATGTGGTACATATACGTAATGGAGTATCACTCAGCCATAAAAAGGAATAAAACTGGATTATCTGCAGAGACATGGATGGACCTAGAGTGTGTCATACAGAGTGAAGAAGGTCAGAAAAACAAATATCGTCCATTAACAAATGTATGTGGAATCTAGGAAAATGGTATAGATGAACCTATTTACAGGGCAGGAACAGAGATGCAGACACAGGGAACAGACGTGTGGACACGGGGCAGGGGGATGGTGATGGTGAGATTAACTGGGAGATTGGGACTGACGTGTGTGCACTGCCATGTGTAAAACAGAGAGCTAGTGGGAGCCTACTGCATAGCACAGGGAGCTCAGCTTGGTGCTCTGTGGTAATGTAGGTGGATGGAATGGGGGTGGGAGAAGGTCCAAGGGGAAGGGGCTGTATGTATACATATAGCTGATTCATGTCATTGTACAGCAGAAGTTAACACAACATTATAAAGCAACTAGACTCCAATAAAAAAATAATAATTCTAGTAAAGAACACAAAACTACTGGATTGGCCAAAAAGTTCATTAGGGTTTTACTGTAAGACGTTATGGAAAAACCCAAATGAACTTTTTGGTAAACCCAATATAAGCAACTTTTCTATTTGCTTTGAGACTGGATGACATATATTACATCGAAATTCCTACGGAATAAAAGAAAATATTGGCTGTGAATAGTCTATTATCTCTTGGGACAAGGAGTATCAGGTAAATTCAGGCACAGAATAGGAGAAAGGGTATTAGGGAACTAAGTCTGAGGGGGCCAGAAAAGGAAAAATGCTACAGTGAACCTTATGTGTTAGAGTAAATCAGACATACCAGTGTGAATTCATGGTTGTTAATATATACATAAATAGACAAAACAATACAGATATGTATATATGCAATGGTTAACACACACACATACTCTCACACACACTCGCACATACATTTTTCCTGCTCCATCTGCTCTCAGAGTATAGGAAAATGATTCTCTGATTCTCTTAACAACAATGAGGAAACCCAGCATTCACTTGACTTCTAAATACCTTTAGAAGGTCTTGACTTCTAAATACCATTCCCCAATTAACAGAAGTCAGGGCTCTTAGGAAATGATTGTAGTGCTGCAGCAGGGAAAATACAAGATGCCCCTGGAATATCTTGTGATATCAGAAAATAAGAAATTCTCACAAAAGGACTGGGAGATGTCAAAATTGACACAGAAGCCAGCGTGAAGAAGCTCCCAATGGCCAGAGCAATAAAATAAATGATAGAATAAATTATAATTCATAGAATAAAACAAATATCCACAGGTCCATATTAGTAAAAATAACTGAATAATAAATGTGGGAGAAAAGACAACTCTCCATTATAGGAGAATTCTAATTAATAAAGATAGAAGAAGTGTGAACACCACAAACTCACCATTAGGCAAATACCACAATATTAAACTGCTGGAGGCAAGATCCACCCACAGATGCTAAAAGCAAAGAGCAAAAGTCTGAGGAGCAAGAAGATATTTATCAATACAAAGGGGAAAATAGGAGCTTTACAGTGCAGAAACTAGGTGGTACTTTAAGCAAGTAATCAGAGTTAATATCAGTAGTAAAATGGGACATGTCAACATCATGTACCCCTGAAATGGTGTATTTTGAAGGACATATCACTTCTTTGGTATTTCTGACAAAAAGGCATAATCTGAATCTATTAATGAAAAAACATCTGACAAAAGTAAATCTAGATACTGTTAAAAAAAACTCATCAAAGTATATAGTATATATATAGTATCAAAGTGTCAAAGTCATGACTAAAGAAATGTTACAGATCGAAGGAAACTAAAGAGATAAACAACTCAGTGTAATGTGGGATCCTGAACTGGATTCTTGCACAGAAAAGAACACAAGGAAAAAATCTGGTAGAATTCTAATAAAGTCTATAGTTTATTCAGTAGTATGTACCAACACGTGAATTTCCTGGTTTCAATAATTTCACTATGATCATGTAAGATGTCAACATTATAGGACAACTAGATGAAGAGTATACATGAACTCTCTGTACTCTTCCTGCAATGTTTCTATAAGTTTATTTCAAAATAAAAAAAATTCAATATATCTATGGCTTGAAGGCAAACCAATTAAAAAATAAAAAAACAACTAAACCTAGTCAAGAGAATGATTTAATTGTAATACCATTCCCCACACTATTTAATTAATAAGACGGTCCAACAATAAATTGTAAATATCAATGTTAAATAGCAAATATTTTAAGCATATCCACTATATGCCAGGCACTGTGCTACTGGCTAGGAATATCGTGATCAAAAAGGCTAACACAGTCTCTATCCTTTGAGAGAAAACAGACACTAATTAAGTAATTAGAAGAGCAAAATATGTAGTAAAAAGGAAAGCATAGGATGTTAGGGAAACCTGACAATGAGCACCAAGGCAGTGCAAGTGATCAAGCAAGTCTTTCTGAGGAAATGACACTTCAGATGCGACATAAAGAAGAAACTTACAGGATACAGGGCAGGAAGAGGTAACTATAGGAGTTGAGAGTATGGCTGACTTGAGAAGAATATTCTGTACTGCTGGACCACACCAAGTGAAAGTAATCTAAAGTAAACCTGAACAGAGAGCAAGGAAGGGCTAGAACAGAAGGGCTAGGTAAGACTTATAAAAGATACTAGGCAGGGGAATAGTATGGTCTGATGTATTTTTAACAAGAAGGTGCAGGTGAAGAGACTGAGACATTTCTAGAAACAAAGCAGATTAGACATGCTGAGAACCTTTCACAGTACAGAACACCTAAAAATGCTGAATAAAATTTAAAGACCATCTCTATATATGCAGAGTTGAAAGAAAGTAAGAGACACCTTCAGAGGTCAAAAACCTATGAGAAAACACAAATCCATGAAGGAACTGAACACTGAAGCAAAAAGCTATCCCAAGGACATCCACAGAGATAGGATGGTTAAGGAAATAATACACTATCTAAGTTAAATAGTACTTACATATAAACAGTAATATGCTCAAAACCAAAACAGCTATTTAAAAGAAAAAATAGTGAATTAAAAACCAGCAGATACAGATGTCTTTCACCACAGATAATTTGATAAAACAAGCTCTCAAGGTCCACAGTCTAGTGCTAGAAGCACCAAATTTGATCTGTTTGTTCCTTTTCAGTTGATTCAGCTATTCTGTTCTTTCAATCCTATGCTGCTGCTGAGTCGCTTCAGTCGTGTCTGAGTCTGCGTGATCCCATAGATGGGAGCCCACCAGGCTCCCCCATCCCTAGGATTCTCTAGAGTGGGTGGCCATTTCCTTTTCCAGTGCATCAAAGTGAAAAGTGAAAGTGAAGTTGCTCAGTCATGTCCGACTCAGCGACCCCATGCACTGCATGCAGCCTACCAGGCTCCTCCGTCCATGGGATTTTCCAGGCAAGAGTACTGGAGTGGGGTGCCATTTTCAATCCTATTTGCTACCATAATTGCCTTCAACATATCTCCATTTTATTCACTCTTCAACTTTTAACTGCTTGCAGTGAAAGAACTCAACTGATAATCATTTCTACACTTAAAGTAGAACATATCATACATCCATGGAGATGAATAATTTCTACCTACATTTAGGATAATTGTTATCAACTGAATCCCAGCACACTGTGAGAGGAGTCAAGACAGTACAAGCTTAACTTCTGCTACTACTACTATTAAAGTTTAGGCAACTTTATTACACAATTGAGATTTTAAAACAAACGAGTGAACTCTTTGGTAACTGTCTTCAGGTGACTTGGGTATTACAAACTCTATACATCTAAACATCTTTTAAACATCTGAACACCTTTTAACCTTCTAGTGTCTTATGCCTAGGCCACTTTTGTGTCTTCGCTGCCATATTTCTCACAGGGGCCTGATGTTAGCACATCCTGTTACACATAAGTACTGGAAGAGATCATAATTTTTCCAATAAAGATTACACTTAATTTGAGAGTAAGAGGTATTAACCCTACCTCTGCTTTGTTAACCTCAAAGCAGCGTTTGCTCCTTTCCAAACCAGGAGGACAAGCTTCCTGTATACAGTGTTGCTACAGTCTATAACCTCCATGTTTAGCTCTGAACATGCATTAGTACTTCACTGACTCATAAGAAAATGGGACCTTGTGTTGAACATTTGGAAAACATCAAATTAATGAAAATTGGTATTAAAACACAAATAACTGATATAATATTTCTAAGAAGCAACAGGGTGGGAATTGTCCTTTAGAAAAAGGACAAGCACTATTCAAAATGAGTTACCAAGACATAAAAATAAAGACACAAAGGAAAATCAAAGACACTCCTAAACTTGCATTCTTAACCAGAAGCTCACAGATAAACTATAAAGAATTCCTTCTAAAACTAGAAGTAAAGTGTTAGCGATCCCAGGAGACATCTATATTTTTATTAAAATATGTAAAGTGATTTATTTACCTTAAAGAAAGTTAAGATGTACTGCTTCAGAATGCTAAAATCTCTGAAGTAAAGAGAAGAGAATACAGTATCAACTCTTCCTTGTTCCAGGATGCAGGCAACAAATTAGTTAAGTAGACTGCAGCTGACTGAACTCACTGAGGAGTACTCAGTGAAAAGCACTGCTTTTTTCTGAACTTACTGAAATCTTTAGTCACAGAATTTTTATTCACATAGAGGGAAATAAAGTTCTTTTACTGGACGAGATTCTGAGAATCATTATGAAAAATAACATCTGAGAGCCTTAAGGCCCCTAGAAAAGTCTCTGATCACTAAAGGAAGGAGTCTGAAATGTCTAAGAGGCTGGAACACACTCAGCGAGACAAGAAGGCTTTAACTCTCACAGCCAACTTTATGTGCTCTTCAGACTTACATTTAATATTTTCTGTTTAATTCTATTAAAGGCAATGTGCATAAATCCTACAGAGATTACTGATTATGACTTTATTCTACAATATCCTTTTCATCTTTTGTCCTCAGAGTCACAAAGAATTGCATAAATATAATCTTAGTCATGTTTCCAATCTAAACTCAGATGGCATTCCCCAAAAGAAGGTTATAACAGAATTACAGGGTTTGAGAGTCATAAAGAAACATCAATTCTGAAGAGTTATTTTTGGCACACAGAGTCCAGAATTAGATCTATGAATCTTCTATGAATGAAGCAGAGGATCTTGTTAAAGGTTTTAGGAAATAAAAGTAGCCAATAAATTTGCAGATTACTGCTCATTTATTCATTTTTTCACCCCAAAATGAGAAATAAAAGGCACAAGATATAGATATGTTAATTTGGGGATACAAAATAAATGCTTATTGATGATTTTTGTTTACATTTTCCCCCTGAAATCACTTCACCTCCAGAAAAAAACTATGTTCGTAGTTTAAAGCCACCAGCACTGTAAATCTATTTGCCACAACTTATTTTCAAATTACAATTTCACCAAAAGACTTTTTTAACTGCTAGAAATACTTCATAACAATTCACTTCTGAGTGTAATTTCTTTAAAAAAAAAAAGTTTTTGGAAAGCATATTCCATTTCCTTTAAGTTTACATCCCAAATGTGGGCCAGAAGCACAAGTTTATCTCCTAATTAGAATCACATTTGACAACTAAACACACCCAACAAACATCTAGTGCCTGTTTATTACACACGAGGTTCAGTGGTCCTTTCCTTAATACACTGTATATATCAAAAAAGTAATATGATGGCCAAAACTATCTCATTTGTGCTAATTTTAATTTCAATCCTTCCCATTAGCACCAACCTGTACAGAAAATATCTGCTATGAACCTTATAGCATTTTTCTGGAAATTCAAATAATTTTTTGCCTTACTGATCTTATAGCTTAGAGTATGCCTACAGTACTAACAAATGCAATCTTCCCAAAAAATAAATAACAAAAACTGCAACCTACTGAATTGGGAGGCAGAAGGATATGACAAAAAAGGACAGTGAACTAGGAGACAGAAAATCTAAGTTCCATTCTCAATTTCATTAATAATCTCTCCTAGGGGTCTCTTTTTCTTTTTTCTTCTCTCTTTTAAATCTCAAGAGTTTATTACCTCCTTGAAGATTATAAATTAACACTATAAAGAAAAAGAGAATGATGAAATGGTAAAATCGACAATACTATCAATACATTAAAAGTGGGAATATGTTTGAAAGCAGTATCAGACGGGACTTGATCTGAATATCTGAGTGAAGAAAGGACTGAGAAGTCACTGAGAATAGAAGAGATATAGACAAATAAGGGAAACAGTGGGCGAAAGGACCTGAAACAGAATACTGTAAGAAGCACAGTATATGTAAAGAAATTAAATTGGTTGGAACAAATGCAAATATAAAGGTAATTCAGAACTTGATGGATTATACTGTGGGCTCTCCTGGTGGCTCAGGCGGTACAGAATCCGCCTGCAATGCAGGAGACCTGCGTTTGATCCCTGGCTCAGGAAGATCCCTGGAAAGGGGAAAGGCAACTCACTCTAGGATTCTTGCCCAGAAAATTCCATGGACAGAGGAGCCTGGTGGGGTCGCAAAGTGTGGGACTCAACAGATGGCTGTGAAAACTGGCTATGGACTGCCTAGGTCCAAATCCTAGCTCTGTCACTTACTAGCTGAATGCTTACATGAGATCTAATCATGTCCACTCTTCCTAGACAGCAGTAATACAGCAGTAGCAGAAGAGAAAGCACTACTCCAACGCAATGGGTCTGTGCATCTATTATCCTGCATACGCCGTGGCTTCCAGACAGACACACGTCTCTCACCAGACTGCATGTTCTTTGGCTAGTTAAAATCTAGCCATCCTTGAAGACGTTCTTTATAAACTTCCTGATACCACTGAAATAATTTTATTTATAGAGTTCAAAATACCTGAGACATAACCAGATATGAAACTTATTTCAGAGATGAATATGTTAAAAACCTAAAAGGAACAAGAATGTGGCCAATGTCATGTTGATGCCATCTGATTCTCCTTACAACTTAACACTAAGCACTCAATCATTCAGAAAGAAATATTTAAGCTAAACATTCTTCTTTGGAACTTACAATAGTCATAGCCTAGATCAGTGGTCTCCAAAGAGGCGTGATTCAAATTGAGCAAGGTAATCACTTGGGGGAGGGCAAGAACATTCGAATATTTATTTATAGAATTTATTTAAAAAATTAAGCTTTACTAAAATGTAATGCTAAAAAAATGCATAGAAACACATTTATTTTTTAGCATATACTACTAAAAAACAACCAAAAAATACTGTTGAGGGCTTGAAGAAATAAAAAGAATAAACTATACAACATTGGCTATTTGATAGGATAAGAAAAGATTTTTTAGTATATCTCAGCTTATGAAATTGCCATATTTTATCTTAATTTGAAACAAAAGAACAATTTTTTTGCTATATATTAAAAAAAAGATGTACTGGAAAAGATATTCTTAACAGCAAATAACTTATTTAAGAAAACCAATGTTTTGTGAGAAAAAAATTACATGTACATGAAGGAAGTCCTTTGGAATTAAAGAACTATAGGATTAAGCTGAGCAAAAGAGAAAGAAGAGAACTTGTGAAAGTACTTCACTGTATTACTCATGAGCAAACTACTGTAATAAACTGAAGCTAGCATTGCCTAAACTGCTACACAAACTCATCAAGGTCATTAATTATTTTAATTAAAAAAACCCTTTAAAATGTAGTAAGAAAAAATGTAATGAAATTCTTAAAGTAGTTTGTAGTAAGCTATAGTAATAGTAAAAATCTTTCATTGAACACAAAAGTGTGCCATTCATCTCATGTCAAAGTAATTTAAAAAGCTGTTAAGCCTAAAATCAGAAAACAAATGTTTTGTATTTGCTGAACTTTTCTGGAGTAAGTAGCTTTCAGTAGTGTGCTATGTAGCAGATATTAAAATTAAAAAAAAAACAAACAAAAACATTCAATCTGTCCTTTCAAAGAAAAGGTAACATTTCAACAATAAGTAAGAAGGCATGTGCTTTTCAAAAGTGATCTGTCCTAATGGAGACAGCTTTTTGAAAAGGGTATTTAGAAATGGGACTTTTAAATTGCTATTGCCAAAACACTCTCCGACATGAATCACAGCAGGATCCTCTATGACCCACCTCCCAGAATATTGGAAATAAAAGCAAAAATAAACAAATGGGACCTAATGAAAATTAAAAGCTTTTGCACAACAAAGGAAACTATAGTAAGGTGAAAAGACAGCCCTCAGATTGGGAGAAAATAATAGCAAATGAAGCAACAGACAAAGGATTAATCTCAAAAATATACAAGCAACTCCTGAAGCTCAATTCCAGAAAAATAAATGACCCAATCAAAAAATGGGCCAAAGAACTAAACAGATATTTCTCCAAAGAAGACATACAGATGGCTAACAAACACATGAAAAGATGCTCAACATCATTCATCAGAGAAATGCAAATCAAAACCACAATGAGGTACCATTACATGCCAGTCAGGATGGCTGCTATCCAAAAGTCTACAAGCAATAAATGCTGGAGAGGGTGTGGAGAAAAGGGAACCCTCTTACACTGTTGGTGGGAATGCAAACTAGTACAGCCACTATGGAGAACAGTGTGGAGATTTCTTAAAAAACTGGAAATAGAACTGCCATATGACCCAGCAATACCACTTCTGGGCATACACACCAAGGAAACCAGATATGAAAGAGACATGTGCACCTCAGTGTTCATCGCAGCACTGTTTATAATAGCCAGGACATGGAAGCAACCTAGATGCCCATCAGCAGACGAATGGATAAGGAAGCTGTGGTACATATACACCATGGAATATTACTCAGCTGTTAAAAAGAATTCATTTGAATCAGTTCTAATGAGATGGATGAAACTGGAGCCCATTATACAGAGTGAAGTAAGCCAGAAAGATAAAGAACATTACAGCATACTAACACATATATATGGAACTTAGAAAGATGGTAATGATAACCCTATATGCAAAACAGAAAAAGAGACACAGATGTACAGAACAGACTTTTGGACTCTGTGGGAGAAGGTGAGGGTGAGATGTTTTGAGAGAATAGCATGTATATTATCTATAGTAAAACAGATCACCAGCCCAGGTGGGATGCATGAGACAAGTGCTCGGGCCTGGTGCACTGGGAAGACCCAGAGGAATCGGGTGGAGAGGGAGGTGGGAGGGGGGATCGGGATGGGGAATACGTGTAACTCCATGGCTGATTCATATCAATGTATGACAAAACCCACTGAAATGTTGTGAAGTAATTAGCTTCCAACTAATAAAAATAAATGAAAAAAAATTGCTATTGCCAAAAAATACACACAAATGCCTGCATACTAAAAAATTTGGAAACAATTAAAAAAAGAATCTCCCAAATGAGGAATACAAATCGACTGTGATTCATCTGGAAAAACTAAAGATGAAACTAATCCTCTCGGTTTTTAACAGCAATTAGAGGATACCAAAAAAGATAAAAATTTAATAGGCAAACAAAGAAAATTTTTGGAATTAGTGAGTGAAATTTGAAAATAAATAATTTGAGTTAGTTTGTAACTACAAACTTCTTCCATCTGTATCTACTCTTCTTTGTAAGAGGAGATGATGGCCAGGAAAGCAAAGTATCAAAACAAATACAACTTACAAAAAGAACTTTCAATATCTATATTAAAAACCAATCATATTTCAAAAGAAATTAAGAAATCAATTCCATTTAGAAAAGTGTACAAAAGAATAAAAGGCTTAAGAATAAATTTGTTAAAGATTTACTCTGAAAATTATAAAAAACTGTTGAAAGAAATTAAAGATGATACAAAAAAAAAGGGGAGACATCCCAAGTTCATAGATCCAAAGATTTAACTGATCATTAGCCAGTTGGGAAATGCAAATCAAAACCACAATGATAGGGGAATTTCCTGGCAATGCAGTGGTTAGGACTCTGTGCTTTGACAGCAGAGGGCATGGGTTCAATCCTTAGTCCAGGAACTAAGATCCTACCAGCCATATGCACCACTACCAAAACAAACAAAAAGCCAAAACCCACAGTGACATACTATCTCACATCCCTAGGACGGTGATAACCAAAAACTGGGAAAACTACAAGTGGCAAGGGTAAGAGAAACTAGAACCCTCATACACTGCTGATGGAAATATAAAACGGTACAGCTGCTTAAACAGAGTTACTTTATGACCTAGAAATTCCACATCTAAGTATATATGCAAGAGAACTGAAAACTTAAAGGCATAAAAAAAATCTGTATGCAAATATTCATAGCAGCATTTTTTATAATAGTCAAAAGGTGGAAGCAACCCCAACATCCATCAACTGATGGACTAACAGCTGAATAAAATGTAACCTTATCCATAAGATAGAATATTGTTTGCCAATTAAAAGAAATAAAGTACTGATACATGCTACAACATGGATGATCTAGGAAAACATTCTGTTAAATGAAAGAAGTTAGTCACAAAAGACCACATAATGTCTGACTGCATTTATATTAAATGTTCAGAATAGGCAAATCCAAAGCCAGAAAGCAGATTGGTGTTACCTAGGACTGTGGGAGATGAAAAGCAAGGAAGAGTGACTGCTAATGGTACAGGGATTTGGGGGAGTGATGAAAAGGGTTCAAAAGCGACTATGGTACTGGCTGTACACCTCTGTGAATATACTAAAACTCACTAAACTATACACTTTAAATGGATGAATTCCATGATCTGTGAATTAAGTCTCAATTGAAAAATTAAGCATGTTCCATCACACTGCTCTGACTTCCTAAAAAATGGTTTTGTGCTGATAAAGGAAATTCATATATCAGGACCTACAAAATGGAGGCTGCCCCAGTGACCCAGACTACATCACAAATCTAAACTTAAGTCAGCCTGCTGCTGCTGCTGCTGCTGCTAAGTCGCTTCAGTCCGACTGTGTGACCCCATAGACGGCAGCCCACTAGGCTCCTCTGTCCCTGGGATTCTCCAGGCAAGAATACTGGAGTGGGTTGCCATTTCCTTCTCCAATGCAGGAAAGGGAAAAGTGAAAGTGAAGTCATTCAGTTGTGCCTGACTCTTAGCGACCCCACAGACTGCAGCCTACCAGGCTCCTCCGTCCATGGGATTTTCCAGGCAAGAGTACTGGAGTGGGGTGCCACTGTCTTCTCTGTAAGTCAGCTTATAACTATACAACTCGATCCTGCCTGCCCAAATCCTTCAGAAAGAGAGTACCCCTGTTTGTGAGGCATTGTACTTTCCAATCCATGTACTGTCTACCCCTGAATAAAGGATATCAAACTCATTTACTAAACTGCATTATTTTTGTCATCTGACAGCACTGTTAATGAATATAAATTATTTTAAAGTATATTGCTAATTTCACTCCTTTATGAATAGGAAATCTGGAATTCCCCCTTTGTCTAGAATTGGCTGATTTAATTTTTAAATTTAGGGGAACAGAAAAAATACATTTAGAAAAAAAAACTTTTTTATTTGCAAACAATCTCAAACTTACAGAAAAGTTGTAGGTACGGTATCATAGAGTGGTATAAATAACAACATATGTATGCAAGCGGTCTTTGATCCTGATTCCTGGAAAGAGCTCATAAAACTCTGTAATTTCATGAGTGACAGGAATGTCTTTTGTTGCTCAAAACGAGCTTATGCTAATGAGGTGCCTTTTGCTAGTCCCTTCATCCCCTGCAGATTGCTTTAAGATGAAGGCTGGTCACCAGAAAGACCAAGACTGTGATTAGGTGTTAGACCTTTAAAAGCCTCACTCCCTGACCTCCAGTGAGGGGAGAGGGGCTAGAGATTAAGTTCAAGTGACCAAAGATTTAATCAATTATACATGTGTGTTAGTCACTTAGTCATCTCTGACTCTTTTCGACCCCCTGGACTTTAGCCCGCCAGGCTTCTCTGTCCATGGGGATTCTCCAGGCAAGAATACTGGAGTGGGTTGCTATTGCCTTCTCCAGGGGATCTTCCCCACCCAGGATCAAACCCACGTCTCCTGCATTGCAGGCAGATTCTTAACTGTCTGAGCCACCCCGTGAACAGCTGGGTTCAGAGAGCTTCCAAGTTGGTTAATATATCAATGTGCATGCCTACAGAGGGCATGGGAACTCTGAAATAATCACCCAACCCTCAATACCTTGCCCTGTGCATCTCCTTCCATTTGTCTGTTGCATAAGTAGAGCACTTTCCTGAGTTCTGTGAGTCATTTCAGCAAATTACCAAATGTGAGGGAGGAGTGGGTCATGTAGCTCCCAATATTGTAGTTGACCAAGCAGAAGTATGGGTGCTCAGGACTCTACTTGCAGCTGGTGTATGGACTGCCCTGTAGGACTACCCTTAAACTCGTGGGATCTGACACTAAATCCCAGGTAGATAATGTTAGAACTGAACTGAATTGCCAGATACCCAGTTGGAGTCTGAGAACTGGGTGTTGGTGTGGAAAAAGGACACATCAAAAAAAAAGAAAAAAACCATACAAATAGAAAAATGATTCGTTTCCCTGAACCATCTGAGAGTAAGTTTCAAAATGATGACATCACCCTCAAATAATTTAGAATATATTTCTACAAACCATACCATTTCCTGCATAACAATAATATAAACAACAAAATCAGAAATTTAATATTGATATGATAGGGACAGAATGAAGGGACAAATAGGTGACTAAATAGTTAATCTCACCGGGGGACTGTAAGTAAAAATATACAGGAGACCCCTGTAAGTTAATGATTACTCAAAAAAGTAGGCTTGCTTAACCACAAAACCATGCAACAGAAGCACAGAACATGTCCCAAAACAGTAAAACAATGGTGGCAAGAGACCCATATCCTGCCCAGTGAGCTCACTAAGTTAATGATCCCTAGGACATGCTCTCTGCACATACAAAAAACAATAATCTGTAGACTTAGCTTGACCAGCAAAGACAATAAAACTCCCCTGCTTAACCTGGAGGAGGAGCTAATGATGAAAATATGACATCTATTCAAGAAGGTCTTCTCCCCCTTCCCACTTTTCTTTTGATTACAAAACTGTAGCCCAGTAAGTTCTCAGGGCATGGCATTTCTTGCCCATCTTCTTGTAAGCCTCACAAGCATCCTATTCTTATAAACCACTTCTTATCTATCACTTTGCTCTTGCTGAATTCTTCCCTGTAGTGAGATATAAAGGACTATGGTACTGGAGGTCTTTGGAGCACCCCTGAAATGACACCAATCAGTATTAGATGGCGACTGCAGCAGGACTTCCCTGGTGGCTCAGACGGTAAAGCGTCTGCCTACAATGCGGGAGACCCGGGTTCAATCCTTCAGTCGGGAAGATCTGGAGAAGAAAATGGAAATCCACTCCAATATTCTTGCCTGGAAAATCCCATGGACGGAGAAGCCTGGTAGGCTACAGTCCATGGGGTTGCAAAGAGTCAGACACAACTGAGTGGTTTCACTTTGTTTCATGCAGCAGGACTGTGGTAAGATCAGGTCTAGGGTAGGGTCCTAGCAAGGCCGTGGGGTGCCACAGGCTAGCAGTTCTGGGGAGGATGCTCCATCGATGACAGCCCATTTCAGGTGGTCTGATCAACTCTGAACCCTTTGGGGTTCTGATCAGGTACCTAAGTATAGGCCAGGGAAATGATGATATATATGAATGTTTAAAGACAGGGAACTGGAAGAATGATGGCAACCAGCACAGGTTGCTATAGAATGGTATGGAGATGTGGAAGGGATCTTATTATTGCTACAAAAGACAAGGGAAATGGCATATGAAAAGGAAGGATTTTACTGTCTGGGTTGCCTTGGTTAGATTCCAGTCCTGACTGCATAGAAACATAAAAAGACAACAGAATGTCTATGCTTGTGCACACTCAACAGCAAGCCTGGGATAAAGCCAGCCACTATATGATGTCACAGGATTTAGCAATCTATACTCTTGTCTTTCACTCTGAGGTTTTCCTTCTCTGCTCTACATCTGTTTTTGTTCCGTTTCCTTCCTTTTGGACTCCAGAAGACCTTTTACTACACTCACGAGACCAAGGCATTCTTCTCTCTCAGTTTTATCTGGCAAGAAACCAGCTTAATTCCGAGACTTTTCTTCTATCCCTGATTAAAACCGAAGACTATGTGGTTCTCACAAGGCCTCCTGTCTTTTGAGATGGCCCACATTCTGACTGTGAAATGTTTCTAAGTAAATACCCATCACTTTGTCTCTTGCTGAATTCTTTCTGTGATAAGACATCAAAAACTTCATCAAGTCTTAAAATCAGGTGTGTAATCTCAATTAAATGACCCTGGGTTCAAGTCCCAACCTGGGTTTTGACTGGGTTAGAATCCCAGCTACCTGGGTTTACATCCTAATCTGGGTTACATGGGTTCAGTCCTAAACTTAAAAAAAAAGAAAACAAAAAAGCTGTAAATTAAATAGTCAGGAGTATGGGAAATCCAAGACAGCCACCTGGTTCTTTCTGGCTCCTTGACAACCCTATTTTTATTTAATGGGTTAAAGCTTTTCTTAACTAAGAAGCTAAGCTCTCTGTCACACACATATAAAATGGTTAAAAATGTGTTTTTCACTTGGGGCATACTTTTTCTTTATTGGACAAATGTACAAGCCCAAGTGATCAATTAGCCAGACTTATTTTACAAACAAATCAATTTAATTTGGCTATATTTGGTAAAAGTAAGGGTAATTTTTGGGAAAAATTATATTTTAATAAATATTAAATTTTAATTTTGCTACTTGAGGTCCATATCTACTGCTTAAAATTTACTTCCCCAATAGCTCTTTGGACCTATGTTATATTATTGTAAAACTTAAGTTATTAAGAAGGTATTCTAAGCTTGTTTCTCAAACTGATCACTGTAATCTATCTTTGGATAAAGACCAAATGCTTATAATCTATAATCAGGGGATATATAGTTTAAAAAAAAAATTGTCTTATAAGGACTGTGTTCCACCTAGATAGAAGACCTCTTATCAGTTATTCTTAAGTTCACCACGCCACCCCACCTCCCACCCCTGAAAAACCAAAGGGAATCAACTTCCAAGACTTAAGATCAGTTCAGTCGCTCAGTCCTGTCCTACTCTTTTTGAACCCATGGACTGCAGCACACCAGGCCTCCCTGTCCAACACCAACTCCTGAAGTTTATCCAAACTCCTGTCCACGGAGTCAGTGATGCCATCCAACTATCTCATTCTCTGTTGTCTCCTTCTCCTCCTGCCTTCAATCTTTCCCAGCATCAGGGTCTTTTCAAATGAGACAGTTCTTCCTATCAGGTAGCTGAAGTATTGGAGTTTCAGCTTCAACATCAGTCCTTCCAATGAACACTCAGGACTGATCTCCTTTAGGATGGACTGGTTGGATCTCCTTGCAGTCCAAGGGACTCTCAAGAGTCTTCTCCATCACCACAGTTCAAAAGCCATCAATTCTTCGGCATTCAGCTTTCTTTATAGTCCAACTCTCACATCCATACAACACTACTGGAAAAACCATAGCCTTGACTAGATGTACCTTTGTTGGCAAAGGAATGTCTCTGCTTTTTAATATGCTATCTAGATTGGTCATAACTTTCCGTCCAAGGAGTAAGCGTCTTTTAATTTCATGGCTGAAGTCACCATCTGCAGTGATTTTGGAGCCCCCCAAAATAAAGTCAGCCACTGTTTCCACTGCTTCCCTTCCACTATCTGCCATGAAGTGATGGGATTGAATGCCATGATCTTAGGTTTCTGAATGTTGAGCTTTAAGCCAACTTTTTCACTCTCCTCTTTCACTTTCATTAAGAGGTTCTTTAGTTCTTCTTCACTTTTTGCCATAAGGGTGGTGTCACCTGCATATCTGAGGTTATTGATATTTCTCCCAGAAATCTTGATCCCAGCTTGTGCTTCCTCCAGCCTAGCGTTTCTCATGATGTACTCTGCATATAAGTTAAATAAGCAGGGTGACAATATACAGCCTTGACGTACTCCTTTCCCGATTTGGAACCAGTCTGTTGTTCCATGTTCGGTTCTAACTCTTGCTTCCTGACCTGCATACAGGTTTCTCAAGAGGCAGGTCAGGTGGTCTGGTATTCCCATCTCCTTCAGAATTTTCCACAGTTTGTTGTGATCCACACAGTCAAAGGTTTTGGTATAGTCAATAAAGCAAAAGTAGATGTTTTTCTGGAACTCTTTTGCTTTTTCAATGATCCAGCAGATGTTGGCAATTCGATCTCTGGTTCCTCTGCCTTTTCTAAATCCAGCTTGAACATATGGAAGTTCAAGGTTCACGTAATGTTGAAGCCTGGCTTGGAGAATTTTGAGCATTACTTTACTACTTTTCCCTTAAGTAATAAATGTGCCCCACGGAGGACTTCCTGAGCCTTAATGTCAGTCTTTCCCTCTCTCCAACTCCTAAAAGTGCTGATTCTTTATTTCCAATTTACAGCCAGACCAGTTCTTACTCAGTCAACAGTGCTAGGGACTCCTTCTATACTATTCCTTTGCAGCAGTTTCTTGGATATTAACACCTGGTTGGAAGACTACTTTAGAAGCGATAACATCTAAAGTTTTAAGCACAAATCTTAATTAAATTACATGGTGGATTTTAACACGGGAAGGAAACTCTTGGATAGCTAACTATTGCCCCAGTGAAAGCTACTATATCCAGGGAAATGACTGTTCCAACAGGGCTATCTCACAGGTGGCAGCCAAAGCGCCAGTCAAGGTTATTACAGCCAGAGCCCACACAGACCAAATGGCAGCCCAAGCCCAAGAAAGCCATATAGTACACTAGGTGGGGAACAACACTGACCCTGAGGCAGATCCACAATGGAGTCACCAGATAAATTTTATTGACAAGAGACAGATGGGACTATACAATTGTTAAATAGAGGGAATAAAAAAGTTTACAGTGAAGCCTGTTATTTATGAAAAAATAAAAGAAGTCCAACAGAGGCAAGATGAAAATCCTGCAGTTTTTCAAGGGAGGTTAATGAAAACTTTTAAAAAGTATACATATATGGATCCCTCCTCCCTCGAGGGACAAGCCCTTTAAGCTAAAGCACTGCATAGGCAAGTCTGCCCAATATATCAGGCACAACATTTAAAAAACTGCTACCTCTCACATCTCTACGAACGAGTTGCTCCAAATGGCTTACTCAAGTTTTCAATAATAGGGGTATGGCCAAAAAGACTGAAATGCACCCAGAAAGATAAACAAAAGGCTCAAATGATTACATGGCTTTGTCCATTCAGGACAACCAAAGAAGAGGCCAAGCTTTCTGGGACAATCAGGACACCGACAACCACAAGTCCCACGGGTACCCAGACAAAATCAGTGTGCCTGCCCTATGTGGACAGATGGGACACCGGACGAAAGACTGTGATCTATGTGTCCTTTGCAAACAACCAGGGCATTGGAAGAGGAAATGCCACAGATGCCAGTGAGTAACAGGGGCCCCTTGGCCATTGAAGGTCTCACAATCAGAAGACTAACAGGGCCCAAGGCCAAAGGTGGCTCTGCCTAGAGATGAGATCTTGATAACTAATACCAAGACTTCGGTGGTCACTGAAATGACAGGCCACCTGATAGAACTTCTCACATACAGTGGTGCAACCTTCTTGGTTTTAACCCAAAGAATTGAAAGTGAAAGTGAAGTCACTCAGTCATGTCCGACTCTTTGTGACCCCATGGACTGTAGCCCACCAGGCACCTCCCTCCATAGGATTCTCCAGGCAAGAATACTGGAGTGGGTTGCCATTTCCTTCTCCAGGGGAATCTTCCTGATCCAGGGATTGAACCAGGTCTCCTGCATTGTAGGCAGATGCTTTAACCTCTGAGCCACCAGGGAAGGCATTAATAACTGTAGAAAATATGTAATGGGAGTGTCAGGAGACAGGGCCACACTTTACTGAGACCACTTTTCTGTAACATCAATAGTCGGTTTTTTCCTACATTGCTTTCTATTTGTGTCTGATTATCCTATTTCTTTAAGGTAAGGGATTTACTAACTTAAATTAGGGGCCACTCTCTCTCTCTCGGGGCAAGAGAGCCACTCTCATCACCAAATGATATTAGTAACAGAAAAAAAGGAACAGATTAAATTGATAACTGAGATAACTTCTCAGTGCAGAGAAGAATTCAGCAAGAACAAAATGGAACATAAGAAGTAATTTATTGTATTAGAATAGGATGCGTGTGAAGTTTACAAATGGGCAAGTAAGAAATGTCACGCCCTAAGAACTTACTGGGCTACAGTTTTATCATCAAAGGAAAAGTGGGGAGGGAGAGAAGACTTTGTCTTTTTTAAGTAGATGTTATGTTTTCATTAGTTCTTCCCTAAAATATAAAACACTGAGATTCTGGGCCTAACTAAGAACGAACAGATTGAGGTCTTAAGTGACATTACTACAGATTTGGAAACTGGGGAAAAAATGATTTGGATCTTCAAAATCATGGTTATAATCTTTTAATGACTTTTTAATGCTTATTGTTTTATTTCCTTTAATTTATATCTTTTTGTAGACTCACCCTTCAAGGCTTAATATCTGAGCTAAAGAGATGATGCTAACCAGAATGACACTAACTTACAGTTGTCCCAATACAGAAGGGACAGTAAATCATGTGTTCATTCCTTCCCCAGGCAAGCCTATGCCCTACCTCAGCTCAAAAGAGCTAATGATTGAACGAACTTCTCTTACCCTTTTTTAAGCATAAAAGGGTAAACACCTGGAGGGTGGAATGATGGGGACAGAATGAAGGGACAAAACAGGTGATTAAACAGTTAAGCCCACCAGGGGATTCTAAGTAGAAAAATACGGGAGACCCCTGTAAGTCAATGATTACTGGAGAAAGCAGGTTTGCTTAACCACAAAACCATGCAACAGAACCACGGGACATGCCCCCAAACAGTAAAACAATGGTGTGATGAGACCCACATCCTTCCCAGTGAGCTCAGTAAGTTAATGCTCCCTAGCACATGATCTCAATACACATAAACAATTAAATTGTGGATCTGGCTTGACCATTCAGGGACAAGAAAACTTCCCAGCTCAACCTGGAGGAGGAACTAATGAAGAAAACACGACGTCTATTCAAGAAAGACAAAGGTCTTCTCCCCCTTTTCACTTTTCTTTTGATTATAAAACTGCAACCCAGTAAGTTCTCAGAGCATGGCATTTCTCGAGCACCCGCTTGTAAGCATCACAAATGTCCTATTCTAATAAATCACTTATCTTCCACAGCTGCTGAATGAATTCTTCTCTGCACCGAGACATAAAAGACTATGGCACTGGAGCTCTTCAGAGCCCCGCTGAAATGACACCAATGGGTTTCAGATACCCACTATCATTTAACCCTCAGATCCTATTCACGTTTCTCCAAAGATCCAGTCCAGAATTACATTTGGTTGCCGTGTCTCTTAAGATTCCTTTGATCTGAAAAAATTCTTAAATCTTTTCTGGACCTTAATGACCTTTACACTTTAGAAGATTGTATGCAGGTAGTCATTTTATAAAATGTCCCACAATTGGGGTTTATCTGGTAATTTCTCAAGATTATACACAAGTTATACATCTTTGGCAGAAACCTCAAACAGAAGTGATCTGTTTTTCTTGTTGCATTTGATCAGATGGCACACGACTTAGATTTGTCCAATTACGGGTGATGCTACTAATTACTTGACTAAGGTGCTGCCTTAAGTGGTAGGCGTCTCCAATGTAAATGAATTCTTTTTCCTCTTTGCAATTAATAAGCATTTTGTGAAGCATGTGCTAGTAGCCTGTTCCTAATCAAAACTTAAATTTACTAATTTATCGTCATTTTCCCTCTCTGTAATCAATAAGGATTTTAAGGAGTGGTAGTTTGAGACCATGTAAATATCCTAATCTTCATCAGAATTAAATGTACTTGTTTTAAAATTTCTATCAGTATGCACTATGGATCTCTATTTATTTATTACTATCATTATTCACCTTAATACCCAAAATGTCCTAGATTTGGCCAGCAGAGGCCTCTTTGAGTAGGTTTCTCTATCACTTTGACATGTCCCCATCATTCTCCAAGTAATTCCTTATTTTCTGGCACAAGGTATTCTCGGTAAACCTTGTACACGCCCTCCCCCAGCCCTGGAATCAACCACTTCTCTAAGAAATTCTGGTTTGTTTTAGTGAGGAAAGGTTCAGTCATTTCTACAGGATGATATACAAGTTCCCCCAAATCACTATACTATGCAAAGTTGTTCAGTAACAACTGCATGGCTTATGGATAAAGTGGGATTAGGAATACAAAACTCAAAATCTTCATTAGGGCACATTTAAAAAACAGGAGCCTAATAAAAATAGTATCACAGTTTTATATATATATATGTTAAATGGCTACAGAATACATAAATGCCACAATAAATGTAGCATTTTACCTCAAAAACAAAAATACCTCAAATTTGCTTCTGAAAAGTGGCAATCTGAAGGGCTGTAATTTTTGAATTATTGTGAAGTGGTAAAGAGGGTGAGTTATATGAAATGAGAAAAAGTTTGTAATGGATGTGAATGGATGTAGATAACACTAGTGGTAAATTAAGATAGCTGGTAAATTTTGATATCCACATGTGTGCGCTGTTTGTATTTTTACAGTTTAATTCAGCTGTGCATAGTAGTCTGAGTTCATTGAGGGCAAAATTACACATAAATAAACACCAAATCACTTTGCTTTCCACCTGTTTCCTAATATATTAATTGCACTGGAACAAACTCACGTTTTCAAAATAAGTGTTAGAATAGAACTAACTATACTTAGAAACTAACATCTGGATGCTCAGTGAGCTCATTTTTCATGGGGTGTTGATTTCCAGGCCCTCTCAGTAGACAGAATTAAGGCATATATGTATACACATCCATACAACATGTCTACCTATATACGCTGAAAAACATCAATTCATCATAGTATCTCCAATGCTAAAGGGATTGGGGGCAGGAGGAGAAGGGGATGACAGAGGATGAGACGGCTGGATGGCATCACTGACTCAATGGGCATGAGTTTGAGTAAACTCTGGGAGTTGGTGATGGACAGGGAGGCCTGGCCTGCTGTGATTCATGGGGTCACAAAGACTCAGACATGACTGAGCGAGTGAACTGAACTGAACTGAACCCCAACCGTAAAGTTCATTCTACTTTTATTCCTCTCCATATCTGAAATTTCCTTCCCTAAAAGTTGGAAACCTGGCTCCTACTACTTTCAACATATTTACTTATTTGATCAATCCCCTGTGTGTAACCAGTATCCCATGGCAACAGAGATCTACTCCTGCCCATGCAGGTGTCCTCCTCATCCCCTTCAGGCTCCAGTACCATGCACTGGGCTTTTGGAGTAAATTATTAGGGGAATTTATTGACTTCCTTGACCATGTCAAAGCCTTTGACTATGTGGATCACACTAAACTCTGGAAAATTCTGAAGGAGATGGGAATACCAGACCACCTGACTTGCCTCTTGAGAAACCTGTATGCAGGTCAGGAAGCAAGAGTTAGAACTGAACATGGAACAACAGACTGGTTCCAAATAGGAAAAGGAGTATGTCAAGGCTATATATTGTCACTCTGCTTATTTAATTTATATGCAGAGTATATCATGAGAAATGCCAGACTGGAGGAAGCACAAGATGGAAATCAAGATTACTGGGAGAAATATCAGTAACCACAGATATGCAGATGACACCACCCTTATGGCAGAAAGTGAAGAAGAACTAAAGAGCTTCTTGATGAAAATGAAAGAGGAGAGTGAAAAAATTGGCTTAAAACTCAACATTCAGAAACCTAAGATCATGGCATCCGGTCCCATCACTTCATGGCAAATAGATGAGGAAACAGTGGCAGACTTTATTTTGTTGGGCTCCAAAATCACTGCAGATGATGACTTCAGCCATGAAATTAAAAGACGCTTACTCCTTGGAAAGAAAGTTAAGACCAACCTAGATAGCATATTAAAAAGCAGAGACATTCCTTTGCCAACAAAGGTACATCTCATCAAGGCTATGGTTTTTCCAGTAGCCATGTATGGATGTGAGAGCTGAACTATAAAGAAGGCTGAGCACTGAAGGATTGATGCTTTTGAGCTGTGGTGTTGGAGAAGACTCTTGAGAGTCCCCTGGACTGCAGGAAGATCCAACCAGTCCATCCTAAAGGAAATCAGCCCTGGGTGTTCACTGGAAAGACTGATGCTGAAGCCGAAACTCCAGTACTTTGGCCACCTGATGTGAAGAGCTGACTCATTTGAAAAGACCCTGATGCTGGGAAAGATTGAAGGTGGGAGGAGAAGGGACTGACAGAGAATGAGATGGTTGGATGGCATCATAGGCTCAATGGACAAGAATTTGGGTAAACTCTGGGAGCTGGTGATGGACAGGGAGGCCTAGTGTGCTGCAGTTCCATAGGATCGCAGAGTCGGACATGACTGAGCAACTGAACTCTTTAGTTCTTCTTTGCTTTCTGCCATAAGGGTGGTGTCATCTGCATATCTGAGGTTATTGATATTTCTTCTGGCAATCTTGATTCCAGCTTGTGCTTCCTCCAGTCTGGCATTTCTCATGATGTACTCTGCACATAAGTTAAATAAGCAGGGTGACAATATACAGCCTTGACGTACTCCTTTCCCGATTTGGAACCAGTATGTTGTTCCTTGTCCAGTTCTAACTGTTTCTTCTTGACCTGAATACAGGTTTCTGAGGAGGCAGGTAAGGTGGCCTGGTATTCCCATTTCTTGAAGAACTTATGAATATGTGCTTAGGTCTGTGCTAGCTAGAACTACACTAGAAGTAGAAGATATTTCCTTCTCTCAGCCTCTCAGGATGCTGATTTTATAGACATGTATCAAATTGATAATAATACAAGATAAAATATAATAGTGATGAAATGAATACCATACCACCACAAAACTAAAAAGAAAATTCATTTTTCTCTCAGCTTATTTATTAGTAGTACAACTGAAGTGACAGTTCTAACACTTTCAGTACTGCCTCTTTAAAGACAATTACTCTGACATGTAATACTTTCTAGTTGTTTTACTTTTTTTCAGAAGAGATTCAACTATGATTTGTTGAGTGTCTACAATTTGCTAGGTCCTGTGCACACAGCCATCTTCAATTGTCAGAACTCCAATTACTATTTTGTACAGGGCAAAGTTAAGCTCAAAGAGATCTGCCAAGTCACCTAAATAGCAGAGTTCATTGGGATTCAAATTCAGATTCTGCTAACACAGTATTGTTTCTACACAATATATAGCTAAACTATTCTACTTTTGTTTTTTAAACCATTAAAAGCAACTTTTAGATACCAGTTACTTTTTTATCATGTGGTATTCCTATCAAATTCTGAAACCGTATTGCAGTATCAAATTGGAGAATTATTTTTTAGTTCTATGATTCACTATGACTATTTAAGATCATGATCAGTAACTTTATACATTCTAGTACTCTTTAAAAGCACACAGATATTGTCTATGGTGATTCAATGACAAGCCGGAAGATCTGTCATCTAGAAATTATTTTATTTCTAAAAAAAAAAAAAGACTGAATGTTCAATTTCCCTACACAATCAGACATTTCAGAGGCAGTATATGGAAGAGCATTCTTCCTCTGGCATCTGTTAAATCAAAATTAGTTAATCTTCAGTTAAACGTACAGTCAATCAAAACTCTTCACCACAATCAAGTTGTTTAACCAAGGTGTATGGCTGAGCAATGTAGAAATTCCCAAGTCTTCAAAGAAAAATGACTGTAATAGTTACATACAGAAGATGAAAATAAGGCAAGTTTCAAATGCCAAAAATCAAGCAAACAAGACTTTGATGAAAGTTGCTATTTCTAAAACCCTCCAAAAAGATTAAGATAGGAATAGGGAAATACCAGTATCATCCAATGTTTTACATTAACGTTTCAATATTCAAATAACCTTAGCATCAGTAACGAAAGTACACCAAAGAGAAAAGCAAATTTAGCCATATAACTCCAAAAAGAGAAAAGAATAATCCTTTAAAAAATTTAGTCATCTAAGCTAACTACTACCCTTTACTCTGTTACAATTTTTCTGTCTTATTTATAAGCCAACTTCATTTTCCAGTCCATTTTACCTTCTGTTATCCATGGTTAGTATGTGAGTCTGCAAGTAAATGTTAATTAATGCCATAAACATTCAACTTTTACTTGAATTTCAATCTTATTTTCATCCTACTCATACTATCTTCTTCCTCTTTTTCCATTACTAAGTGTCACAGATGATGCTATCATTATACTGCTTTCTGTATTTATAAGGGTCCAAGTTCATATCCCCAGACTAATGGGCGACATATTTATTCCCTTTAGACATTAACTCTTCCTTTCTCCTTCCTCTTGATGGAAACAATTTTCAACAGTCTATGTGAAAGATGAGCTCACCATGTCTTACACACTTAAAATTATAGACACAGTTGTGAGATTTATTTCAATGATTATTGCCATTTGTTCATTCTACTCCACAGGAAAGAGGGTCTGCCACTGCAAACTGAACTATTGGCTCATTTAAATTATTCTACCTCTGAAAGTGACCTATATTTAATTTTCCAGGAAATGGATAAAACAATTATGCATTGTGACAACTGTAATAGAACACACAAAATTTTTAAATGCTATCAGCAAATTTGGCTTCCCTTTTACTGCTATTTTATAAATAAAACTAATGTTAATGCTCACAAAGTAAATCTAATATAAAATTTCTCTAAATTTTTGAACAGTAGCAGGTAAGAGAGATAGCTTTAAAGAATCTCGATTTACTGTAAACATCAGAAACTTCCATTTTCTAGTAAATTCATTCCAAGCATTATTTATTAGGTACTGATCTAAAAGGTATGCTTTGAATGACTGGCGTTATTAGAAAACCTATACCAAGGAGTCAAAGAAGGCAATGGCACCCCACTCCAGTACTTTTGCCTGGAAAATCCCATGGATGGAAGCCTGGTAGGCTGCAGTCCATGGGGTCGCTAAGAGTCGGACATGACTGAGCGACTTCACTTTCGTTTTTCACTTTCATGCATTGGAGAAGGAAACGGCAACCCACTCCAGTGTTCTTGCCTGGAGAATCCCAGGGATGGGGGAGCCTGGTGGGCTGCCGTCTATGGGGTCGCACAGAGTCGGACACGACTGAAGTGACTTAGCAGTAGCAGCAGCATACCAAGGAGTACAGGAGAATTTAATTGGGTTAACAACAATCAAAAAAATAAAATAAAGCATATGAATGAGGAATAAAAAAAAATCAAAACTGTTCTTATTCACAGACAACACAAAGTGCATGTGCCACTTTCTAAGAAATCTACAGAAGCACTACTAGAACTAATAAGTGAACTTAACCAAGTTTCAGACTGTAAGGACAACACACAAAATTTAACTTTATCTCTATATACTAATGTGGCTTCCCGGCTGGTGCCAGTGGTAAAGAACCCGCCTGCCAGTGCAGGAGACGTAAGAGACCTGGGTTCGATCCCTGGGTTGGGAAGACCCCCTGGAGGAAGTCATGGCAATCTACTCCAATATTCTTGCCTGGAGAATCCTGATGGACAGAGGAGCCTGGTGGGCTACAGTCCGTGGAGACGCAAAGAGTCGGACATGACTGAAGTGCTTGAGCTAGCAACAAATGACTAGAAAGTAAAAATTTTAAATATGACTATCTATGATAGCATCAAAAATACGTAATACTTAGGGATAAATTTAGCAAAATATAGGCAAGATCTATACACAAAAATGTGGAAAACTAAAACTACAAGAAAACTAAAAACACTGCAAAGACAAAGAAGAAGTAAATGGAGAAATATATCATGTTCATTGATTATAATATTCAAAATTGTTAATATGTGAATTCTCACCAAAATGATTTACAGATTCAATGCAATTCCAAACTAAATCCCAGCAGGCTTTTTTGCAAAATTTGACAAGTACAGATTTTAGACTTTATTTGGGAATGTCAAAAAACCTAGAGTAGCCAAACAATTCTAAAGATGAAGAAAAAAGCTGGAACAGTTATACTGTCCAATTTTAGGACTTAACTATGAAGCTACAGTAATGAAGACAAGTGTTACACTGGCCTAAGGATAAACCCTATGGAATACAATAGAGAGCCCAGAATTACACCCACATATGTATAGTTAATTGGTTTCCCATAAAGACATCAATATAATTCAACCCTTCCTATACATATTTTCAAACATACGTGAGGAGGAAACACTATTACTTCATGTTATTTGTTTGGGAATAACAAAATTAAAACGTGCAAAGGCTTACTTTTCCCTGATTAGTAACATATTAAATCCACACAGAAAAGTAATTTCAATGTTTTCTCTTCTCTATGTTCAGCAATTAGATCCTCTCCTTTGGGAAATGGAATGCAATGAGCTATGTACTGCAGAAATACAGCTGCTTTTCTCTTATTTAAGCTAGATGAAGTAAGGGAAGAGAGAACACTGACTACATGACCCTTCAGGACATATTCTGAATGCATTTAAAAAAAAAAAAAAACCTGTCAAACAGGAGTCTTAAAAAATGCTTTATTCCAGATTAAAAATGGGAAGAAAAGCCATCATAATGATGGAAAATGTAATACTACCAAAGAATCCATTATACATACATATATATCTCTTTGGGGTGACTGAAAAAAGAGAGTCAGCCTGTGTTGTACCTAAAGCTGAAATGCTTTTTATAAAATCATTTCCTTATTAATACTGGAAGGAGGACAAAGGATAAAAAAGGATGAAAAGTTTCAAAATTTAAATCACTCCCATTTCTTGGGAAAACATTTTCAAGAAAATGTTCATAAGTGCTATGACTCATAGTTGTTTTTCAATATTCAGTAAACATTATATTTTTTAAGTTTCTAATATCCCTCTTTGAAATAAAATGAAGTATTGGTATTTTCAGACCTGAAAGCTCTTAGCATAGAAATACAAAAGAAAACCATACTCCCTGATTCCTTCAATTTGTCCTTTAAACTAAGGTATGTTTTTAATAATGGTGAAAGTGATAATACTGGATGATATACTAATCTTGAAATTAAAGCCAGTGTTAAGATTTTCTTTCACCAACTCTGATTACTCTAATTATGACAGGTATTTTGACTCTGTTTGAAAAGGCCAAAGGGGAGAAAAGGAAAGGGGAAAGTAGTATTTAATAAATGCCGCTCTGTGCCAGACACAATATTATGCTAGTAAATAATCAGTTCTCAATGTGTGCATGTGTGTTTATGAAATGTATATATGTTTATTACAAATTTTAATAACAAAGGATACACAGGACACAATTTATAATTATAATAAAATATACAATAATGTTTACTGTAAATTCCATGGAGTAAAATAATTCTGATAAAATGCTCTGGGCTGGTTTTGCAAAAAGTGATGAGAAACCAACCTAGGGTTGCAACTGAAGAATGAATGTAGTTCCAACCTTAACGTTGTGTGATAATTTCATTTATGTGAAAGAAAAAGAGAAAAGTAAAATGACAAAGATGTATGTCATATCCTCACACTTGTACATCAATAAAATGAGCAACTTCTTTGCTGAATTAGATAATAGTTCAGACACAGCAACAGACAACAGACTGTTTAATCTGCTTTACTGGCGTTTTCTCTGTCATTTTCTTAAATCCAGACAATCAACAACACAATAAATCAAGCTCCGGTTTACAGTATTTACCAGTTTCCATGGTGTAAACACTACCATGACAGATTTCTGTCACGTTACCAATACTTTCCCAAACAAAGAATTGGGAAGAGATATACAACAGCACATCATTGTATATTTCACCACAGGGATGTAACATACACACATTAGTACAGTGTAGCAAAATAATTAGAAAGTGAAAGAGCTTTGAGCATTTATATGTCATTACTTTTAACATAATTTAATCATGTTTACATAATTTAATTTTTTAATGACGACTGTATTTAACAATCAGTTCATAAGATTTCTAGAAATTGAATCACCTCTTGCAAGCTGGTATAAGCAAGCTCTAGTAGATTACTGGCTGGATACCATATAAATGTTTCACAGACAAGGGAGCTATCCAACAGGGGTTCATTTGAGATTGTTCAGTTCATAAATGGTAATACTGTGCCCCAAGCTTCGGTATGACTGACTCAAATCTGTGCTCTATTCTACCAGGTTGTCAAAGATACACTTTATATCCAACTTTAATATAAAAATTCATACAAGGATGTTTTCTTTGCAAATGTCCAAGTGGAAACCTGATTTTGGTATGTTCTTTTGACTTGGAATAACAGACAGTGTCATCACTTTCAGTAAGGGAAGGTTTGCTGCATGGGCTTGGGTTGATAAGGCAGGGACCTACCCATAAAAATCTTGATAGAGATATGCCTCATGGGAATTGGAAAGTCATGGCAACTGAGGGATTGGCCAATCTTCTTATCTCTCACGGCTATATGGTCTCTATTTTTCTGAATACATCTGTTCATTGTTTTTGTCTTATACATACTGAATATCTACTGAGCAAAAGAAAATTATTACCACAGATAATAAAAGAGACACCATATTAAGAAAGTGAGTCAATTTATCAAGAATACACCAATTCCTAAAAGTGTAAGCACAAGAGAGCTTTAAAATATATGAAGCAAAAACTTACAGAACTGAAAAGAGAAACTGACAAATCCACAATTATAGTTGGAGACTTCAACACATCTCTTTTAGTAATCAATAAAACGAATAGATAGAAAATCAGCAAGAATATGGAAGAACTGAACAACAGCATCAAGCAACTGGGTCTTTGAAATTTAAAGAACACTCCACTCATCAACATCAAAATATACATTTTTTTTTTCAAATCTACATGAAACATTCACCAATCACATCCTAGCTTATAAAATAAGCCTTAGCAAATTTTTAAAAAGTGAAATTATATGAAGCATGTTCCTTTACTAGAAGAAGAATTCAATAATTTTTAAAGATAACAGTAAAATCTCTACACACTCCGAAATTAAATATATTTCTAGATAACCCAGAAGTCTAAAAGGAATATCAAAGGAAATTAGAAAATATTTTGAAGTGAATGAAAATACAACATATCAAAATTTCAGAGATATATAGTGCTTAGAGGAAAATCTATGGTTTATATGAAAAAAGAAGAAAAGTCTCAAAACAATCAAAACAATCATCTTAACTCCTACATAAAGTAACTCTCAAAATGAACAAAATAAACCCAAAGCCATCAGAAAAAATTTTTTTAAAAAGTCACTGAAATTGAAAACAAAAACTTGACAGAAATGAGTGAAACCGAAAGCTAGCACTTTGTAAAGAGTAATAAAATTGATTTAAAAAAAAAACAACCCTCAAATAAGACTAGTGGGAAAAAAAATGAAGACAAATTACCAACATTTAAAATGCAACAGGGGAAAAGATAAGTTTTCATTCCAAACCCAAAGAAAGGCAATCCCAAAAGAATATTCAAACTACTGCACAATTGCACTCACCTCACTAGCTAGCAAAGTAATGCTCAAAATTCTCCAAGCTAGGCTTCAACAGTACGTGAATCAAGAACTTCCAGATGTTCAAGCTGGATTTAGAAAAGGCAGAGGAACCAGAGATCAAATTGCCAACATCTGCTGGATCATCGAAAAAGCAAGAGAGTTCAGAAAAACATCTACTTCTGCTTTATTGACTACGCCAAAGCCTTTGATTGTGTGGAACACAACAAACTGTGGAAAATTCTTAAAGAGATGGGAATAAGGTGGTCTGCCACCTTACCTGCCACCTTACCTGCCTCCTGAGAAATCTGTATGGAGGTCAAGATGCAACAGTTAGAACTGAACATGGAACAACAGACTGGTTCCAAATTAGGAAAGAAGTACATCAAGGCTGTATATTGTCACCCTGCTTATTTAACTTACATGCAGAGTACATCATGTGAAATGTCGGGCTGGATGAAGCACAAGCTGGAATCAAGACTGCCAGGATAAATATCAATAACCTCAAATATAGAGATGATACCACTCTTATGGCAGAAAGCAAAGAGGAACTAAAGAGCCTCCTGATGAAAGTCAAAGAGGAAAGTGAAAAAGCTGGCTTAAAACTCAACATTCAAAAAACTAAGATCACGGCATCCAGTCTCATCACTTCATGGCAAACAGACGGGGAAACAAGGAAACAGTGATGGACTTTATTTTCTTGGGCTCCAAAATCACTGCAGATTGTGACTGCAGCCATGAAATTAAAAAACATTTGCTCCTTCACAAACCTAGACAGCATATTAAAAAGCAGAGACATTACTTGGCCGACAAATGTCCATCTAGTCAAAGCTATGGTTTTTCCAGTAGTCATGTATGGATGTGAGAGTTGGACCATAAGGAAAGCTGAGCGCCGAAGAATTGATGCTTTTGAATTGTGGTGTTGGAGAAGACTCTTGAGAGTCCCTTGGACTGCAAGGAGATCAAACCAGTCAATCCTAAAGGAAATCAATCCTGAATATTCATTAGAAAGACTGATGCTGAAGCTGAAGCTCCAATACTTCAGCCATCTGATGCCAAGAATCGACTCATTTGAAAAGACCCTGATGCTGGGAAAGATTGAAGGCAGGGGGAGAAGGGGACGGTAGAGAATGAAATGGTTGGATGACATCACTAACTCAATGGACATGAGTTTGAGCAAACTCTGGGTGTTGGTGATGAACAGGGAAGCCTGGCATGCTGCAGTCCATGGGATCACAAAGAGTCAGACATGACTGAGCGAATGAACTGAACTGAACTGAAAGAGTTTTGTAACTTTTAAAGAAAATGAATAGTCACTAAAAACATTTCAAAAAAGAAATCTCTAGACCCAAATGGTTTCAATGGTGAAGTCTAGAAAACATTAATAAAAACTCCTAGAATGAATTTTCAAGATTACAAGGACAACACATTTTTTAAAAAATCAAGCATATTTTTTTACACAAACAATGAACAACTGGAAAATTAAATTTAAAACTCAATACCACTTAAAACAGCTTTAACAAGGGGAAATAATTAGACATAAATATAGCAAAATATGTATAGGATCTATATCCCAAAAAACTATAAACCACTGATGAAGTATGTAAAAGACAACCTAATGGAGAGACTTACCATTGATCATGGATTGAAAGATGTCTATTCTCTCTAAATTGATCCCTAGATTTAACACACTTCTAATCAATATGCCAGGAGAATTTTTTGGCAGATAGATATAGATAAATTGAGTCTAAAATGTATATGGAATAGCCAAAGAACTACAGCAAGCATTCAATTTTTGAAAAAGAATAATAAAGTCAGAGGAATCACATTACCTAATTTTAAGACATAATCAATAAAATACAGACAGTGTGGTACTGGCAAAATGATAGAGACACAGAACGAGGAAACAACAGAAAGTTCAGAAACAGACCTAAACAAATATGGCCAACTCATTTCTTGGCAAAGGTGCAAAGTTAATTCAAAAGAGAAAGGAGAGTCCAACAAATCTTATCAGAACAGTTGGACATCCATACATAAAATGAACTAGCCTAAACCTTACATTTTCTACAACAGTAAATTCAAAAGGTAATAAAACTAAATACAAAACTATGAATCTTTCAGAAGAAAACAAAGGAGAAAATCTTTGTGACCAGAGGTTTGGCAAATTAGGCAAGATTCCAAAAATGAAAAGAAATAAACTTCATCGAAGTTTAAAACTTATGCTGTGTGAAGGACACTGTTAAGAGAATTTTATAAAGATAGACGCTACAGACTAGAAGAAAATATTTGCAAGTCACAGAATCAACAAAGGACTTATATCCAGAATACACATATAAGGAACTCTCAAAACTCAATAGTAAGAATATAAACAATTCAAATAAAAAGTGAGCAAAAGACTAGGAAAAAGATGGCAAGCAACACAAGAAAGATGTTCAACACTATTAGCCATTAGAGAAATGCAAAATAAAACCACAGGGATGAAAATGTTCTAAAGTTAATATTATGGTAATGGTTGTACAACTCTGTGAGTATACTAAAAACCAATAAATTATACAGTTTACATGAGTAACTTCTATGTTACAAAAATTATAACAAAGACACTAAAAAGTAAAACTACAATAAGATACCATTTACACATGTATTCAGTTCAGTCCCTCAGTCGTGTCCAACTCTTTGCGACTCCATGAATCGCAGCATGCCAGGCCTCCCTGTCCATCACCAACTCCCTGAGTTTACTCAAACTCATGCCCATCGAGTCGGTGATGCCATCCAGTCATCTCATCTTCTGTCATCCCCTTCTCCTCCTGCCCCCAATCCCTCCCAGCATCAGGGTCTTTTCCAATGAGTCAACTCTTCGCATGAGGTGGCCAAAGTATTGGAGTTTCAGCTTCAGCATCAGTCCTTCCAATGAACACCCAGGACTGATCCTCCTTTAGGATGGACTGGTTGGATCTCCTTGCAGTCCAAGGGACTCTCAAGAGTCTTCTCCAACATCACAGTTCAAAAGCATCAATTTTTCAGCACTCAGCTTCCTTCACAGTCCAACTCTCACATCCATATATGACCACTGGAAAAACCATAGCCTTGACTAGATGGACCTTTGTTGGCAAAGTAATGTCTCTGCTATTTAATATGCTGTCTAGGTTGGTCATAACTTTCTTTCCAAGGAGTAAGCGTCTTTTAATTTCCTGGCTGCAATCCAGTGCACAGTCCATCGCAGCCAGCGTGCTTGTGCTGGAGTAGCCGTAAAGAGATACCCCACGTCCAAAGTAAGAAAAACCGAAGTAAGATGCTAAGTGCTTCGAGAGGGCATCTAAGGGCAGACACACTTAAACCATAATCACAGAAAACTAGCTGGTCTGATCACACGGACCACAGTCTTGTCTAACACATGTATTAGAATGTGTAAAAATTAAAAATACTAACAATATCAAGTGTTGGTGATGATGCAGAGCAATTCGAACTCATGTGTTACTGGAAATAACCCTAATTTCCCTCAGCAGAAGAAAGGAAACTGTCATACATCCATTACAGTGGAATACTATTCAGCAAAAAAATGGAAGGAACTAATGACACAAGCAATAATGAATGAAACATGAATCTCAAAGGATTTATGCTGTATGAAAGGAGCCAGTATCAAAAATTACATGCTGTATTATTCTATTTATATGATATTCTCAAAAAGACAAAATCATAGTGATGGAAACAGATCAATGGTTGATGAGGGTTATGTGTAGGAGGAGAGAGTGACTACAAAGGGATAACTTAAGGAGTTCTGGGGATGATAAAACTATTCTGTACCCTGACTGTAGTAGTACTTTACATGTATTTATACATGTGTTAAAATTCATAGAGCTGTACATCCCCAAAGAGTCAATCTTATGTATGTCAACTTGAAAAATAAAATGTTAAGTAGTCAAATAACAATATCAATTTATATTATCACTATCACCAGAGCCCATTTCCCATTAAAGAGGGAAATGAAACAAAGAAGAAAATAGTTTAAGTCAAACCATTTGTTTTAGAAAACGCTATATTAGGTAACATATAACCTGAGTTTTCTCCAGCCTTACCAGCCTGAAGTATATCAGTGGTAAATTGTTTATTGCTTTCTGTCCTTACTTACATAATGTCTCATATTTCCTTTTAGCCTCCACTCTCCACCCAATCCCCAACTCCAGTTATTTATGGGAGGCCACAGATGTCTCACAGGTGTTCTTATGGTCTCCACATCCTGTCCTTATTTTGTTGATGTCTGACTCTTCATTCCATGGAAGTGCTTCACTATTGTTCCTACTGACCTTCCAAAGTTGCAAATCCTTAAAGAATTCCTTTAGTCCCCAATACATAAGAGACATGCTAGGTTAGAAGGATGTTTCGAGAGAACATCATTGAAACATGTATATTATCAAGGGTGAAACATATCACCAGCCCAGGTTGGATGCATGAGACAAGTGCTCGGGGCTGGTGCAATGGGAAGACCCAGAGGGATCGGGATGGGGAACACATGTAAATCCATGGCTGATTCATGTCAATGTATGACAAAAACCACTACAATATTGTAAAGTAATTAGCCTCCAACTAATAAAAATAAATGGAAAAAAAAGAGAGAGAGAGAGACATGTTAGGTTTTTGCAGAGATGAGGAGAATGCCCTCTTGTAATCATTTCAGGTTCCTTGACTGTGCCAAGCTCTCAACTCAAGATCTTGCTGCTATTTCAACTTGAAAAACTTCCCCACCTTTTCCCTAGCTAATTCATCCTACAATTGTCAGTTAAAACAGTAATACCTTAAGGTAACCTTCTCTGACCCTTTCAGATTACGTTAAATTCTTTTGTCATATTCTTTGATAGCACTCTATATTTCTTCTTCGCAGTGCTTACATACCTCTAATTACTTATTCAAAATCACTGCTAGGTTACAGACTCCATGAAGACAGGGCAAGTGTTTCTTTTGTTCACTGCTATATCATATCTCTGGTGTGTAGTATATGGTAGACAAACATAAGTGGTTGCTATATGCCTCTCAGAGGTAACAGTCTCCCTGTCCCTGGAGGTGTAGAAAGAATGTTACAGGACAACCTCAGTAATAATGTAAAAGGGATTCAGACAAAGGTTGGAAGTTAAAACTAGAGGACCTTCAAAATCCTCTGAAATATTTCATTATAATGTGAATCACAAAATTTCAAATAATCAGAACACAATTGAACATACAATAAAACTATTCTGAGCATAACCTATACTATTCAAATTCTGGTGTGACACAGTTATTAGTCACTAAAATGTCCTTAAAAGATGCTTGAAGTAAAAATTCTGAACAATATTTAACTTAAAAATTAAAACCAAACTCAATCTTGTGCTCCCAACTGAATTAACAGATGTTGCCTGTTTTTGTTTGGAATACATGTCATTTCATGGAATTAATTATGTAGCTAATATTTTCTTTCTTATAAAATCTGGTGTTAATTGGAAATCAATTTTTCTTAAGTTTCAACAAGTTAAGTGTCTAGAAAGAGATGAAATGTCAAACCCAAATCTGTTTAAAAGCATTTAGAAAGACACTATTTGATCAGTTTTCAAATAGACTTGGATTATTAAAAACAGAACAGACACATTCTGTCTGACAATATGTATTTTTAAATCTAAGTGTGTTTCTTACTTCAACAGGCATTATTCAATGAAGACACAACAAAAACACATTAAAGATCAACTCTCCCTTATGAGTAGTCAAGGGAACTAAGCTGCATCTCTGCCATTCCTCACTGGCTTACTACAAACAGGATTCTTGAGATTCTTAACTAATTACATCTGCAAAGACCCTAGTTTCAAACAAGGTCACATTCTGAAGTTAATCTTTTTGTACTTCAACTTACTCTCTAACATGAAAGAGGTAGTGTTAATGAAATAAAACTGTTAACTTTTCCCACAGACACCAGTATCTTTGTTGCTGCTAAGGCAATAGACCTTTTGCAGTCCTTACCTTCTGAGACTCTTTCACTGCATTTCACAATTCTGATCATTCACAGTTCTTGACACCCTATCTCTCCATCTTGATTTCCAAGACACTAATCTTCACGGTTACTTCTTCCTACTAAAGTCCACCATCTATGTGATTAAGACACCAAAATGTTTATCTCTGGTTCATTTCATTTCTTCAGGCTGTTTCTTGTTTGTAGAAAAGCTGTAGCCTCCCAAGCCATTCCTGAGTCACAAAAGCCCGGCTCAAGAATTCATGATTGAAATGACATGAACATGTAGTGACAAAAAAAGTAGCAGTTGGGACAGGAGAACTGTTGTTTTATAGATGCTAAAACCTCCATCAAATGGAAGATATTAACTACTTGATGATCATCAGCACACAGACCTACTGGAGCCTGAGGATTAATAATGTTAACCCCTGTGACACAGCCATGTTACCTCACCATCAACCAATCAGAGAACTGTGCACTGGTAGATCACACTCCCGGTGATTCCCCTCCCTCACTTTCCCCTTAAAACTCTCCCTGAGGCCCTTCAAGGAGTGCGGGTCTTTTGAGCACGAGCTGCCCTGCTCTCCTTGTATGGCCCTTGCAATGGGCCCTTCTCTGCTCCCAACTCCAGGTTTCAGTTTGGCCTCCCCATGGCTTGTGCACATGAACTTGGGTTCAACAAAAATTTCACTACTTACTGAGCCCCGAACTTGCACACCATAATGAACATCTGTCACTGGCTCTCCCACAAACACCTTGAACTCATCATGTCCAAAACTGAATTTAGTAACTGGGCAGTATAATCGTTAGGAGGCAAAGACTTTGGAATGAAGACTACCTGGGTTGAAATACTGGCCCTGCCTCTTATTAAATTTCTGACCCTGAAAAAGTTACTCTGATCTTTGTTTCTCTCATCTATAAAACAGAAATAATAATTACAATTATTCCCCACTTACAGGTTACAGTTTATGACTCTGAATAGAATCAAGGTGTGTACTGATCAATTCCTGTTTCATCATGGAGGTTCACGCTATATTGAGATCCAAGTTTCATGACAATGAGCTTGTGAAACCAGAAAACTATAGTGCTTCTTACAGAGATGTATTTTCCATACCACATTTTAACCATGTTTCTGTTAATCAATGATGTGTACATCTTAAAATATTTTTTCTGAAAAACTGGTATTAAATTGGTGATAACTAGGAAATATTAAAGCAGATACTGCTTTTCAATATAACGATTACTTCATTAACTAATTACTGGTATCTTTATTTTCAGTTTAGTATATCCAGTGGTATTTATTCTAGTTAAGTACTAGTTTATCTCTCTATTCCTCACTGCACTTCAACTAGTAGCAGCATGTGAAAGAGAAATCATATTTATTAAAGTTCCTTAAAGTGAATCTGTCATTTAATTATCAACTTCTTACTCGGGATTTTGCTAATTTCAGCCTCTAGCACCCACAAGCCATTACTTACCTTTCAAGGCAGGCCACGTTTTAACTTTTCCAAGTCCCACCCAGGCACTTCTGCCTTGATAAGGCACTACTTCTACTTTTTAAAATACTTAAAAGTTATATTTTATAATTACATTAGTATAAAAAAGAATATAATCCAGGCGGGACTTATTATTACACATTCATTATTCATATACTCCTTTTTCCTCTGCTTTTAGTGTAAATGAAAATGGTAACATTTCTATGGGCTCCTAAGAAAACTATGGGCCCTAGACCCTGTACTTAAAGAGTGCCTAATGGATAAATCAGCCCTGTTTCAAAGCCCTGCTTCAATGTCACCTCTTCAAGATATTCTTTGATCTCCTCCAAACTTGGTTCAAGGCAGAATGTCACCTTCTTACTCTCACAGCACTTGGTTCTCTTTTTTCTTATATTATTTACCTTATTAAATTAGACACTAAAGAATCATCTCACCTACCATGGCTTACTCTTTTTTTTGTTTCCACCACCACTCCTCACCACCAAATTTGGCAGACAATTCTGGCTTTTTATTAAATTAAGTATTAATATACTCAGGATAGAATCCACTTTTCTCTCCATTTTTGTTTGTAGAAAGAAGAGTAAAAAGGAACTGAAGAACAAAAAAGACTGTTAAGCACTTGGTCACACACAATATCCAGATAGAAAGAGGTTCTTAAAGCATGTGATGCAACTCATGAAACAGCCAAATGTCTCAAATTGTTTGTTGTTGTTTAGTTGTTAAATTGTGGCCCCATGGACTGCAGTCCACTAAGCTCCTCTATCCATGGGATTTCCCAGGCAAGAACACCGAGTGGGTTGCCATTTCCTTTGCTGGGGGCCCTTCCCAACACAGGTATTGAACCTGTGTCTCCTGCACCACAGGCAGATTCTTTACCACTGAGCCACCAGGGAAGCACAAATGTCTCAAGAGGCATGCCAAATACTTCAAGTCAAAGTATCTGAATGTTGTTAATTCAGTGTAATGAAAAACACAGAAAACTGAAGATGGTTTTGAATGACCAGGGCTTAAACGATACAGAACAAAGAGATTCCAGAAAGGAATTGAAGACAGGCAAGGGGAAGAAAAGAGGAGGAGACTATTTTACAATCAGTGTTTTTCTGAATGGGACTATATCATATTATCTAGTCCCTAAGCAGATAGAGTAAGTTCTCAAGAGGCAGGGGCTTTCAAAAAGGAATAAAATGAAAACAGGCTTCCCAAGAGGTGCAACAATAAAGAATCTGTCTGCCAATGCTGGAGATGCCAGTTCAATCCCTGGATCAGGAAGACCCCCCTGCAGTAGGAAATGGAAACCCACTCCAGTATCCTTGCCTGGAAGAGTCTATGGACAGAGGAGCCTGGCAGGCTACAGTCCATGGGGTTACAGAGAATTGGACATGACTGAGTGCGCGCACGCACACACACACACACACACACACACACACACACACACACACACACACACACACACACACACACACACACACACACACACACACACACACACACACACACACACACACACACACACACACACACACACACACACACAGTCCCTGCCATCTCCAAGGAGGATGTGAAAGCAGTTCCTAACGTGTACTCTTCCATGGAAGACAGCGAGCACACATTTTAGCTTGGCCAAAAAAAGTTTGTCCTGGTTTTTCTATAAGCTGTTCCAGAAGACCCTGCACAACCTTTTTGGCCAACAAAACATACTGACTAAAAGAACTGTCTTTGGAGCCTTTTGTGGCAAAATGGCCCTTGTACAATAACTGGAATAATGACTCTAAAGTTCTTTATATAACTGATATAATGTTCAGCTGTGGATGTGACTGGTGATGGAAGTAAAGTCTGATGCTGTGAAGAACAATATTGCATAGGAACCTGGAATGTTAGGTCCATGAATCAAGATAAAATGGAAGTGGTCAAACAGGAGATGGCAAGAGTGAACATCAACATTTTAGGAATCAGTGAACTAAAATGGACCGGAATAGGTGAATTTAACTCAGATGACCAATATATCTACTACTGTGGGAAAGAAGCCCTTAGAAGAAATGGAATAGTTCTCATAGTCAACAAAAGAGTCCAAAATGCAGTACTTGAGTGCAATCTCAAAAATGACAGAATGATTTCTGTTCGTTTCCAAGGTAAACCATTCAACATTACAGTAATCCAAGTCTATGCTCCAACCACTAATGCCAAAGAAGCTGAAGTTGAATGGTTCTATGATGACCTGTAAGACCTTGTACAACTAACACCAAAAAAAGATGTCCATCTCATCATAGGGGACTGGAATGCAAAAGTAGGAAGTCAAGAGACACCTGGAGTAACAAGCTAATTTGGCCTTGGAGTACAGAATGAAGCAGGGCAAAGGCTAACAGAGTTTTGCCAGAGGAACGCACTGGTCATAGTAAACACCCTCTTCCAACAACACAAGAGACGGCTGTACACACAGACATCTCCAGATGGTCAACACAGAAATCAGACTGATTATACTCTTTGCAGCTGAAGATGGAGAAGTTCTATACAGTCAGCAAAAACAAGATCAGGAGCTGACTGTGGCTCAGATCATGAGCTCCTTATTGCCAAATTAAGACTTAAACTGAAGAAAGTAGGGAAAACCACTAGACCATTCAGGTTTGACCTAAATCAAATCCCTTACATCATACACTGGAAGTGACAAATAGATTCAAGGGATTAGATCCAACTGACAGAGTGCTTTAAGAACTATTGAAAGAGGTTCATGACATTGTACAAGAGACAGTGATCAAGAACTTCCCCAAGAAAAAGAAATGCAAAAAAGCAAAATGGTTGTCTGAGAAGGCCTTACAAATAGTAGAGAAAAGAAGAGAAGCTAAAGACAAAGGAGAAAAGGAAAGATATACCTGTCTGAATGCAGAGTTCCAAAGAACATGAAGGAGAGATAAGAAAGCATTCCTTAGTTATCAATGCAAAGAAATAGAGGAAAATTATAGAATGCGAAAGAATACACAGAAAAACTATACAAAAAAGATCTTAATAATCTAGACAACCAGAAACAGTATGATCACTCACCTAGAACCAGACATTCTGGAGTGTGAAGTCAAGCGGGCCTTAGGAAGCATCACTTTGAACAAAGTCACTGGAGATGATGGAATTCCAGCTGAGCTATTTCAAGTCCTAAAAGATGATGCTGTTAAAGTGCTGCACTCAATATGCCAGCAAATTTGGAAAACTCAACAGTGGCCACAGGACTGGAAAAGGTCAGTTTTCATTCCAATCCCAAAGAAAAGCAATGCCAAAGAATATTCAAACTTCCACACAATTGCACATCCCACATGGTAGCAAAGTAATGTTCAAAATTGTCCAAGCAAACCTTCAACAGTACGTGAACCAAGAATTTCCAGATGTTCAAGCTGGATTTAGAACAGACAGAGGAATCAGAGATCAAATTGCCAACATCCACAGGATCACAAAAAAAGCAAGAGAGTTCAGAAAAACATCTACTTCTGCTTTATTGACTACGCCAAAGTCTTTGACTGTGTGGATCACAACAAACTGTGGAAAATTCTTAAAGAGATGGAATACCAGACCACCTTAACCTGCCTCCTGAGAAATCTGTATGCAGGTCAAGATGCAATAGTTAGAACCAGACATGGAACAATGGACTGATTCCAAATTTGGAAAGGAGTATGTCAAGGCTGTATATTGTCACCCTGCTTATTTAATTTATATGCAGAGTACATCATGCAAAATGCGGGCTGGATGAAGCACAAGCTGGAATCAGGATTGCTGGAAGAAATATCAATGACCTCAGATATGCAGTCTTATGGCATTCTTATGGCAGAAAGCAAAGAGGAACTAAAGAGCCTCTTGATGAAAGTGAAAGAGGAGAAAAACTGGCTTAAAACAACATTCAGAAAACCAAGATCATGGCATCTAGCCCCATCACTGCATGGCAAATAGATAGGGAAACAATGGAAACGTGACAGCCTTTATTTTCTTGGGCTCCAAAATCACTGCAGATTGTGACTACAGCCATGAAATTAAAAGACGCTTGCTCCTTGGAAGAAAAGCTATGACCAACCTAGACAGCATATTAAAAAGCAGAGATATTACTTTGCCAACAAATGTCCACCTAGTCAAAGCTATGGTTTTTCCAGTAGTCATGTATGGAAGTTAGAGTTGGACCATAAGGAAAGCTGACTGCCAAAGAATTGATGTTTTTGAACTGTGGTGTTGGAGAAGACTCTTGAGAGTCCCTTGGACTGCAAGGAGATCCAACCAGTCTATCCTAAACAAAATCAGTCCTAAATATTCATTGGAAGGACTGATGCTGAAGCTCCAATATTTTGGCCACCTGATGCAAAGAACTGACTCATTGGAAAAGACCCGGATACTGGCAAAGATTGAAGGCAGGAGGAGACGTGGGCGACAGAGGATTAGACAGTTGGATGGCATCACTGACTCAATGGACACGAGTCTGAGCAAGCTCCAGGAGTTGGTAATGGACAGGGAAGCCTGATGTGATGCAGTGCATGGGTTGCAAAGAGTCAGACATGACTGAGTGACTGAACTGAACTGAACTGATGGAACAATGAATTTAGAGCTGAAAAATATGTACACATGCTAAACTTCAGGAGTTCTTTAAGATGTAACATTTTTGTTATGTAGTATTGCCAACCGTCACTTTATGACTTTATTATAATTTTGGAATTATATGACATGGAAAGCTTCAATAATTTATTAATACTTTAGGTTCCTATAAGGTTGATTTCCTAAAAACACTCCTGTGAAAAGGCATAAATTGGAAAAGAAGGAGAGATGTTTTAAATTTTATGTTCTTCAAGAAAATACAAAACAGCCTTTAAATTTTTTCAGTGACAGAGCTTTATGGTTTATCAGAAACTTTATGATTCCAAATCTGAAAAGCTGCTAGTATATAGAGGACAATTGCTATGTTAAAACTGAATTCTTTGAAATATATATGTATATAAAATTAAGAAAATGTTCTCCATCTACCCAAAACAATTACTGTGTTCTTAAAAATACAAAGGTTTGATAAAATGACATATATTCACATTAAAGGCCCTGGGGGGCATTTGATAATTCCACTGATCTGTGTAGACACACCACCTGTCCATAACACATCAGTCTATAAATAATCGTAGCTCTTCCCATCCCCAAAATGGAAACATCATTTCAGGAGGAAAGCAAAGCAAGAGACACAACTGTGTCAAGTTGAAAAACAGTCTGAACTCTATTGTGGGACCAGTGTTCTGATGGTCAAACATTCTGCTCTCTTAGGCAGGATTAAAAAAAACAAAATCAAATCACAGATTAATAAACATAAATTTATTTATCACTTTAAAGCAATAAAATAACATTTTTGTTCAATTAAGTTACATTATATATCAGATCATATTCACCACAGGCCAATTTCTCAACTAATTTGTACAATTTCATTTAGTCCCTTCTTAAAATGATAGTTCTAAAATAATTTAAAACATAAAACTAAATGCATAAATATAAAGTAACATTTTAAATGTTTCTAGTTTAAGGTTTTAAATCTCTCCTCTAAATGTTTCTATTCAAATGTCCATTGTACATAAAAAAAAAAATCTAAGCTCTAATATCGTATCCTAGAAAGGACATGTTTTACTATACCTATTCAACCCCATGTGTATTCAACACATGTGTATTCAACACCATGTGTATTAAGTTGCTCAATCGTGCCTGACTCTTTGTGACCCTATGGACTGTAGCCTACCAGACTCCTCTGTCCATGGGTTTCTCCAGGCAAGAACACTGGAGTGGATTGTCATGCCCTCCTCCAGGGAATCGTCCTGAACCAGGGATCCAACCCGCATCTCTTATGTCTCCTACATTGGCAGTCGTGTTCTTTACCACTAGCGCCACCTTGGGAAGCCCATATGACACCGTAACTAATGGCAAAATGACTGTTCCAATCCCTGCTCATACCCAAGACAGGCACAATTTCTTTCCTCACCTCTCTCAAAAAAAGACCCTCTTTTATATGCAGAGTACAACATGCAAAATGCGGGCTGGATGAAGCACAAATTGGAATCAAGATTGCCGGGAGAAATACAGCAGAAAGCGAAGAAGAACTAGAGTTTCTTGATGAAAGTGAAAGAGAAGAGTGAAAAAGCTGGCTTAAAACTCAACATGCAGAAAACTAAGATCATGGCATCCGGTCCCATCACTTCATGGCAAATAGATGGGGAAATAGCGGAAACAGTGGCAGACTTTATTTTCTTGGGCTCCAAAATCACTGCAGATGGTGACTGTAGCCATGAAAAAAGACGCTTGCTCCTTGGAAGAAAAGCTATGATCAACCTATTCAACATATTAAGAAGCAGAGACATTACTTTGCCAAAACAGGTCCATTTAGTCAAAGCTATGGTTTTTCCAGTAGTCATGTATGGATGTGAGAGTTGGACCATAAGGAAAGCTGACTGCCAAAGAATTGATGCTTTTGAATTGTGTGTTGGAGAAGATTCTTGAGAGTCCCTTGAATTGCAAGGAGATCCAACCAGTCAATCCTAAAGGAAATCAGTCCTGAATATTCATTGGAAGGACTGATGCTGCAGGTCCAATACTTTGTCCACCTGATGCAAAGAACTGACTCATTGGAAAAGACCCTGACGCTAGGGAAGAATGAAGGCAGGAGGAGAAGGGGACGACAGAGGATGAGATGGTTGGGTGGCATCACCAACTCAATGGACATGAGTTTGAGTAAACTCCGGGAGTTAGTGATGGACAGGGAGGCCTCATGTGCTGCATTCCTTGGGGTCACAAAGAGTCGGACACAACTGAGCGACTGAACTGAACTGAACTGAAATGTGGACAGTACCGAAAAGAAAAATCAAAAACAAAGAAATCTTACAACCTAGACTTCTCCCATGTCAGTACCTAATGGAGCAATTTCCTTCTAAATTCTAATGACATCTAACCACCACATGCTGATTTTACTCTCTGATCAATTCCATTTTTTAAATATACTGAAATGAATAGTGTAACAGATTAAGGCACTCTATAAGGGAACAAGTCTTGAACAGAAAAAAACATACAGAATCTCACTGATTGGCAAGTACAAGAAACGACAATAACATTCTATGTTTGTCTTTAAATCCCATGAAGAGTTCATTAAAACACAGATGAGCAGGCCCCATCTCCTGATTCAGTATGTCTAAGTTGAGGTCCAAGAATATACATTTCTAACATGTGCTTAGGTGATTCTGATGTCATTTGTCCAGGGACCACACTTTGAAAATCACTGATCTAATAATATTATAATATGCATTGTCATATCCTATACACAAAATCATACCTCAAATTGCTCTAATTTCATTAATTTTTAAAATTTTACTTTATGCCAAAAGTTTTCAAATTTCTTTTATTAGGTGGCCTATTTCCTCGAGTCTTTTTTATGTTTTACGTCTACCAAAAAAAGGAAAGCTTCCCAAAAGGCTAAAGGGCTGTCACACTACCTACTGCTTTAAGACAATGGAACTTGAAAGGCTTCATAAATTCTACCCTATGTTACTACATAATTACATTCGCCATTCCTCACTAATCGGGTTTACTCTCTAAGACAAGACACTATGCTTTGGCTTGGTTTAAATAACTAAATTTGTTTCCCTTTTAATATTTCTTAAAAGATAATCTAAAAAACTGTATTACAATATAAAAAACAGCTCTTCTCCTATATCCTAGCACTCTTTCCTCCATGTCAGAATCACTTATCATTTCATAAACCATTTCATAAATAGTTGGTGCTACTGATTTCTACAAAATAAAATTGTTAGAAGGATGCTAAAACATATCAATATTTATTAAATATCAAAATCAAACATTTTGATCCACTAGACAAGACCCTAACAAACCTCTCCAATTTATCTTTCAGATTTTCTTACACAACCCCTGTTTTTACAAGTCTATCTGCTAACTTTCCACCAGATTTCATCCTTCTCAACTATAAAGTTCTATGTTCTCCTCTTTCAATTAATATCACCTTTAAAAGCAGTTTGAACTGGGTATTAATTCAATTTTTCCCTGACTGCATTCAATTCACTATAATAATTTTTGATCTGCAGACACATTGTGTTTGAACTATAATACTTTGTACTTTTCAAAAAACTGCTTTTTCCAGTTTATTCAGTATATATTTTCTTGTTTACAAAAAAACTGAAGTTCTTTGATTTCTTCTGATTCCTTTAAGAAAACTATAGTCCATATAAGATGGCATCCAATAAATGCTTACTAATTACCACAACTCTGACAAATAAATAAGTTTACTAAATAGAAATGGGGAAGAGAATGTTACCAATGCTTTCCAATAAACTGCATCTTCTCTTCTGTCTGGCACACAAATAGACAATAGTTTTGAGTTCCTCTACAATTAGGTATGCCCACATAACACAGCTACACTGTACAACAGAATGCAGGTGAGAGTGATATATTCTACCTCTAGGGCAGGGCAATTAAAATCTCCCACATAATATCCTACACACTCTTTGTTTCTGTGGTTACTTTTGAAGTCATAGGCTGAAAATGGTAGAAACACATATGAAAAGGCCTGGATCTTTAAATCAATTTTTGGAAAAAACTTGTCTATAAAATGTCCTGATCAGGCATAACCACATTAGATTTTGTGTGAATGAGAATTAACCTCCATTATGTTAAGCCACTGAAACCTGGACTGATCTGATCTAAAACTAGCACTACTGATATTAATATGGCCAATAATGTTTACTAAATTAATTTGTTTTTACAACTTTCCAGAAATTTAAATGTACATTGTCCTAAGTAACCTGAAAGCATTAATAGCCTTTATTCACTCATCAATGTTCCTTCACTATGTTCAATATCACAGTAGATAATGTACAGTATAACAAAGTAGATGATATACTGTGACATTTAAAATTTACTTGAAAATTAAAAAAAAAATTATTTGAAAATAATTTCTTACACAGTATTTATTATTAACGCTTTTATAAAATTTCATTCATGTTAAAACTATACCTGAACCCGTCACAAGGGCTTTACTTTAAGACCTATGAAGACAAAGTAAATTTTTCAATAATAAAAGTAATTAAAACAACTAACACTGTGACCAGAATAGGTTGATTCCATTTAACAAAGGACAAGTCTTAACTTTTAAGCCACATTTACCTACATCACCGCATTCTATCATACCAGCCTGATCTAAAATACAATGTCAAAGTATTTTAATAGTCACCTGAGTACCACTGTCTTAAAAATTATATTATATATACACACAACATTTGTTACAGATAACAGAAAAAAGGAACTAGGAATAATTCTAACTGAATTCCGATTCAAACCATCAGAATTATTTAATATCTTGGTTTAAAAAGAAAACTTCCCTCAAAAGGAAAATAATTTCAAATATACAAATCATCTGGTGTAAAAACAAATTAGAACACTATTTAAGATATATAAGTATCAGCAAGGACACCAGGAAGATATCCAAACATAGCATCTTATGTAAAGACTAAATTTTTAACCAGGGTTGCTTTCTGCTTAGTCAGTGTATCAATTTTTTAATTAAAATTTTTTTCCCCTGATTTTACGTTTTTCTTTTTTTGTTACAGCCCTCAGTTTTATCAGTTTCCTGGCCTTATAAATGTTATCACCAAGACAAAATGTTCCAAACAAAATGTGACTTTCTGGACATAAAGAAATTAAAAACAGGTCACTTCCTACTGCCAAGAAAACTGTGAAGCTCTATTAAACAGAAAGAACATGTCTCAGAATGAGTGTTACCTTCTCCAGACTTTTACCCCCCCCCCAGTCTATTACATAACTGTCAGTTAATACTAATAGAAAATTATGGTTAAATATCTTAATGAACACCATTACATTAATGTTGGTGAAAAAACCCAGAATGTATTCAGGAAACTTGTTAAGTGCTACTACCATCCACTGACTAACTAAAACTTAAGAAGAGGAGTTAGAGCAAAAGTTTGTGATACTGCAGTTCTGTTAGTTTTGGATAATTGATTTAAGGCTGTAAGTCATCTAAGGGCTAAGAGAAAACTATTTTAAAAATAAATTTAGGAAAAAAGAATTATGGGAGGGGGGATAAAAAGCAGTAGCTTTAACAAATCTTTACAGACCTGTCAGCTTTTATAAATCTTCTATTTTATCTTATCAAGGGAAAATATTTATAATAACTCAAAGTGAGATGGAATGATTAAATATATAATCTAGGATTATTACTATTATCATCTTATCATTTTCTCTAAATTATGGTTAATTTATACAGGTCATTAGACAGTGTTACCAAGTCAGTCATGCCCACATGTGTATTTGCCAGTGTACTTACTAGCAGATGGCTTGATCAGTCTTAATAACGTTCTCATTATAATTATTATGGATTGAGAGTATCTATAACTACACATCCACAACCCTCACAACTCTTCTGGTGAAACAGTCAAAACACAAGATTATGTATCTGGAATGGACCGTATCAATCATCGAACCCATTACTCTTATTTTACAGATGAAGCAACTGAGGCCCACAGATAATTGCTGGACAGCTAGTTCAATACAAAGCTGAAATTAAACTAAGAGTTCTTTTTGACTATCATGTAATTCTTGATTTAAGACTTCAAACTAGCTAAACCTAACTAAGCCCAAATTTATTACAAAATAAAAGAATGACAGCATCTCCAACAAGAAAAGCTAGTATGAGTAATGGTTAACAAACACTTAAGTTTCTATGACATTTAGGAGGTGATAGTAAAACTCCAGCTCACCTATTAAGACCAGAGGATGAACATGAGAATGTATCAAGTTACAAAATGGAGCTAATACACTTATTTCTGATACAAGTTTAACCTGTTCCCTGTAGTCCATATATGAACACTGTGTGTAAATTATGGAGCAAAAAGTAATAATTAAATCACATTAATAAAGAGTTAAAAGAAACCAAAAAAACAACTTCTGGTATGTTACTGAATGCATTACACAGCATAAAGAGAGTGTTACAGTCATTGAGCTAAAAAAAAAAAAAAGTATTTCTGTTCTATTTGATTATTTAGTGGTAAAAGCTGCAATGAGTTTTATAGATGGACTTGATACAGATGAGACAGAGTAAAACTCTGTGAGAAGTATGCCATTTTTCCCCTCCAATCTCCCTGCTCTATGAGATAGAGATAATCATGATGATGATCATGATGATGATAAGTAAGGATTTGAAAACAAAGGGGAATATTTCTTTCTTGTTTGTATTATTTCATAATGCATTATGCTTTTTAAAGTGTCTGATATGCAAAGAAATATGTTAGTCATAAAACTTCTTTGCCATAATTTCTTTAGCCTCATTATGCAAAAAAAAAGAAAAAAAAGACAAGCCAGATTAAAACTACTAACAATTTCTGGAACATGTTTATAAAAAAATACACAACTCTGGATGAATTCACAATGTGCTGGTTTTTTCTGTTGCATGTTAAGGTCACATATATGAACTATAACAGAAAATGTTTATGAAGTGTACTACTTAAAACGATCCCAGCTGTCGTGTATCGACAGCATTTCAGGAAACACTGCTCTAAAATACAAGTGAGGCTATGTAACAGGACAAAGCTCAAAGCCAAGACAGATAATGTTAAACTCATGATTTAAGAGGTTAAGAAAAGAATTTTAAAAAGCAATGCCTGGCTTAACCTGAGACAGCTACCTGCTTCTGCATGCAGTCTGTTGCAATATGTCATGATTAAAGAAAACTAAGTCTCTCATATATGTAGTTAGAAAAGTATCTTAATATCCTTTTCAGATAATTCTGTACATTCTGTTTTGACACCACACCAAAGGTCAACAAGTAGTAACTTGTTCTAAAGGTTAGTTGCAATGTGTAAGAATCTTTTTTTATACTGTTAACATTAAAATCCATTTGTCTAGTCTATACTTTGAATGGATCTTGTATCCAATCATAATTGTCTAATAACATGCACTGGTCATTTGGAAAAGATCTTCCAAAAGCTGACACATTTCATTTTAAAGGGACACCAGTTAGTAATACCTCTGGTCTCAAAAGAAAACTGTCAAATAGTGGGAAGCTGACAAGCTTACAGTGGCAGATAAAAGTTTTTCCAAATTCTAATTTTCACTTAAAAGCTCATAATTTTTTAATTGGAAATTAATATTGTTAGTTGCTTAAGTGATACTCCGTTCATTTTTGAGAACATGTCTACTGAAGTACAGTGGATATCCACCATATTTTATAGACATTATACATTTAACACACAGGCCATAGTCTGCCTGTCAGATCTTGTGAGTAAAAAAATACACAAAACTATTTATATGTAGGCCTATCACTGAGAAAATCTGGCAACTATCAGTATACTTTAAGTAAGATGGAAGAACATCAAAGAAGCATTTGTAAACTGGGCAATTCAAGGTCACACCTCTTATAGAAAACATAAAATACTTTCCAAGAAAGGTTATTTTCAACTTTCCAAACTTGTATTATGGTCACTTTAAGTCATTTTCTCCTTGTGAGGTGGGGAATGGGGAAGCTGACAGTGATGATTTCAACAGTCAAGACTTTAGTCAATTTGATTCTGGCAACAGGATTAACCTGAAGGCAGGCTTCCTTCTTCTGCTCCACTACTAACTTCAAGTAATTTGACCTTCCTAAAACATATGACTACTGTCACCCATGGGCAACTAAATGTAAATGAGGACTTGATCCTTGCAGAGATCACTGGCGTGGTCTTCTCCATCATGGGCTGGATATGCAACTGTTGAAGAGCACTGGAGTTTAGGAAAAGGAAGAAAACTAGGCCACTCTGGGAGGCCCTCAGCATTTCCAACACTGTGGAATCCTAAGAGAAGATCAACATCAGCCTAGTACTAGTGATCCATACTTCCCTAGCCCCTCAAAATAAATGGGTAGATTGAGTCTCCCTACAAAGGATACAGAAAGAACAACAAACAAAACAAAACAAAACAGAAATAAATTTAACAGTCTAAACATATTAGGGGAAGTTTCTACAAGGTAGAGCTAAAACCAAAAAAATTTCCAAAACTCCAATGGAATCTATGCTGATTTTGATGACTAATTAACTGATGGCTAATATTAAGGTTCATCTGTGTAGATTCTAATACATTTTAACTTTTGCCATGGTGGTGGTGGTTTAGTCGCAAGTCATGTGTAACTCTTATGGACTGTAGGCTGCCAGGCTCCTCTGTCCATGGGATTCTCCAGGCAAGAATACTTGAGTAGGTTGCTATTTCATTTTCCAAACATTTGCCATAGATGGTATCAAATTTATAATATGCATTATGTATTTGATAAATAAAAAATTTCTAAAGTCAGATTTTCACCTTGTTTTTCCAGTTACTAAGAAATTTGTTGAGCACCTAAAAAAGTAATTTGTATATCCCACAAGATTGCCTGCTGCAATGATAATCATGTGACATACTCAAGAAATGTACACATTTTTGTAGTATGCAAGAATAATGAAAATTAATTACTTAATAAAATCTTATAGCAGAGACTTTTGTAAGAGATGTCTAGATGGCATTTCTAGGTATTCTCACATTTCCAGGTATTCTCTGAAGTCCATCCTACAATATATAAAAACTCCTTAACTATACCCCTTGCCAGTTAATTCCTATGCATCCCTGAATTCAAAGGTCACCTCCTCAAAGAAACCTCCTCAAACTATCCACCCTTAATTTATCAAATTCCCAACCATTCACACAAAGAACTCTACTTTTTCAGATTCAAGCAAGCAAAGTTGAGTACCTGCTCTGACGCTTCTCTACTAGACTATAAACTCTGTGATTACAGGGACTATATCTTTCTTGCTTATAACTGTATCTCCTTACACTGAACAAGTACTCAATAAATACTGCTAAAAGAATAAAAGACTAATAAAATGATTTAACTATTTATAATTAGAATAAGAAAATATTATTTTTGACCTTTCAGCCAGGTCAATTATATATACTGTTTCTCCTTGCCATCTTTTCATCAATAAACTTACCTGTTGCATGTCCTTTTCTCAAATGGAACTTAAAACATACTCAGTCCTAAATTCAAATCTCCCAATTAGAATAAAGAACCTGCAGGACAGAAATTATGTCTTACTGGAACTTCTGATTCTTAGAATATTCTGACTTCAAAAAATTTTTTTAAAATGTTTACTTACCATGACCATATTCTTTAATTCCCTCTTACTTGCCTTTTCTCGCCATGTCTGTCCAACAAATAGGATGGACATACCTTCTTTGCAAAATTTATGTTACTTCTGCTGCTACATCTCCCTACCAAAGTCACCTCTGCCATAATTAATATATTCTATATCTTGAGGAATAAAAATGACTGATTTTACCAGAGTAAAGGTCAAAAATTCATGTGAGGACAGATAAATGATTCATCAAAATCATATTATATGTAGGAAATAAGCATTTTTTAAAAAAAAGAAACGACTCTTATCACAGCATCCTTTTAATTTAAAAAATACTTAACAGATTCCTACTTTCAATAAGAATACAGTAAGTCAAAGCAAACACAAGGCAACAACCAGAAAATGCTGGCTAAGTTTTTTTGTTTTTTAGTTTTTAGTTTTTGGCTGTGTCGTGGGGCATGTGAGATCTTAGTTCCCTGACCAGGGATCAAACCCATGACCCCTGCATTGGAAGCATGAAGACTTAACCACTGGACTGCAAGACAAGTCCTGGATAAGTTTTAAAATCTTATTTGCAGAAGTATCAGAGAGCTATAGGAACCATAAAGACTTACAAAGCAAGGAGAACAGTTCAGAGCAGAGCTGATGATCTCCAATTGCCTTTTTGTTTCCAAACTCACCAACTTCTGACCTAGAGCATGGCCTATGGGTTGGGATTGGCCCAGGCAGGGAATCTCTGATGGGGGAAAAAGAAACTCACCAAGATCATAAACTTGACAAAATTGTAGTTTAGGGGACACGAAAGCCTGACAGAGAGAGGGACCTTGCCTCAAGTATGTAACTGATCAGTACACTTGCTCCTCAAGACATCTGCCAAGTTTTAAAGGTACATGGGTGGCAGGAGGCTAGAGTGGCCTGAGAACCTCTGAAAAGCAGAGCTGATTTTCAACAGCATTTCAGTGCTAAGGAGACAGATCAGCCAGGTTCTCAACCAAAATCACCAGGACTTAGGAACAAGACCAGCTACAGCTTTGGTGAAACAACTGAAAGTGTACCCAAGCCCAAGTGAAATATGAAAGTTAAAAGTGTTAGTCATTCAGTGTGTCTGACTCTTTGTGCCCCATGGACTGTAGTCCAGCAGGCCCCTCTGTCCATGGAATTTCCCTGGCAAGAATACTGGAGTGGGTTACCATTTCCTTCTCCAGGGGATATTCCTGGCCCAGGGATCGAACCCAGGTCTCCTGCATTGCAAGCAGATGATTTACCTGAGCTACCAGTGAAGCCACCCAAGTCCAAATTCGGCTCACTTCCTGACCAGACTAAGGTACTCAGCCACTGTAACCTATCTGCCTAATGAAGAAAAGGGAGAATTCTCTCCAGTCAAGGATGACATCATCTGAAATCTTTAAGCTTCTTTTATACAAACAATATTCAGCATATAATGAAAATAGGCAAGAAAACATGACAACCATGAGAAAAAAGCCAAACAATAGAACACACTCACAAATCATTCAGTTACTGGATTTATAAATCAAGGACTTCATAAATAATGTTTTAAACAATTCATTTCTGAATTTAAAATTAAACAATAGGTATTCAAAAAGATTATTTTGACTTTTAAACACCTTTGTAAGAATATCAAGGCAATGTGTCATTTCAGAGTACTATTAAAAACTTATATGGATTACAGTGATGTTTGTTGATAGCATTTTATTTATTTTAACACATCACAGACTTACTGTTTGAGGGGAGTATTACTAACTTTTGTACAAAGCTATTGCTTTTTTGTACTGTGCTTGTGCTCCATACAATTATTATTTTGGGAAATGATTGTAAACTAATAAGTTTTATATATCCTGAAATAAGTCAAGACCTTTAAAACAGCTATGATTAATATTTCAAGAAAATACTGGGTAGAAATGGGGATAATAGCTAAAAGAATAAAAAAATTTAAAAGACCCCAAAATATACTAAAAGAAATGAAATAGATATTATACAGCTTAAGAATCCAATATATGAAGTTAAGAGTTCAAGGAATGAAATTACCCTCAGACTGGACATGAAAAAGTCTAGGACTGGTATTCTGAAAGACTATTGGTGTTTTCTATAGAAAACATGTTCCTATAGAAAGCATGTTAAGAACAGAAAACGGAAAAGAGTGTTAATGTGTGTGAGGGATGCAGAACATATATAAGGTTACAAGTCTCAGAAGGAGAAGATGAACAGAATGGGATGAAGCAATATCTGAACAGATAACAGCTGAGAAACTCTCCCAAACTAATAAAACAAACAAAAACAAGCCACAGATCCAATAAGTTCAGCAAATTCCAAGCTGAATAAATACAAAGAAAACCATATCTAGGCTCATTATAGAAAAATTCATGGAAATCGAAGACTTAGGGGAAAAAACTTTAAAGGTATCAATAGGAAAAGAGGCAAATTACCTTCAAAAAAAGCAATAAAAGCAGTTGATTTTCCATCAGGAAAGACTGAATCCAGAATACATAAAGCATAACCTCAAAGCCAAACAAATGATTGTTGATGTGAACTTGCAAAAATTAACAAAATTTGATGAAGTAAAAGTCCGGGAAATCTTTTATCCTGAAAGACTTCAAATATAAAACTAAAGAAGCTGCTATGAACACAACACAGATGTACTTGGCCATAAAAAGAAAGAATACAAGTTGGCAGGCTCACCTGAACAAAGACAGTCTAACACTATAATCAAGAGGAAAGGATGGTGGTAAGACACATTTATTCCACAGTCACATAGGCACTGGGACATCCCTAACTTTGGTTTCTGATGAGAGATGACCTAGGGAGATCTACAGTTAATGGCTAGTATACTAAGACAATTACTGGAGAAAGGTTGCTATAAGCATGAAAGTGAAAGTCGTTCAGTCGCATCTGACTCCTTGCAACCCCATGGACTATATAATCCATGGAATTCTCCAGGCCAGAATACTGGAGCATGTAGCCTTTCCCTTATCCAGACGATCTTCCCAACCCAGGAATTGAACCAGGATCTCCTGCATGGCAGGCGGACTTTTTACCAACTGAGCTATCAGGGAAGCTGTAAGCATATAGGTTAGTAAATCACACACACAAGCAAAAATGAGATGTACTCATCTGGGGAACTGTGAAATAACAAAATAACATCTATTTCTGCTTTATTGACTATGCCAAAGCCTTTGACTGTGTAGATCACAATAAACTGTGGAAAATTCTGAAAGAGATGGGGATATCAGGCCACCTGACCTGCCTCTTGAGAAACCTATATGCAGGTCAGGAAGCAACAGTTAAAACCTGACATGGAACAGACTGGTTCCAAATAGGAAAAGGAGTACATCAAGGCTGTATATTGTCACCCTGCTTATTTAACTTATATGCAGAGTACATCATGAGAAACGCTGGGCTGGAAGAAGCACAAGCTAGAATCAAGATTTCTGGGCGAAATATCAATAACCTCAGATATGCAGATGACACCACCCTTACAGCAGAAAGTGAAGAGGAACTAAAAAGCCTCTTAATGAAAGTGAATGAGGAGAGTGGAAAAGTTGGCTTAAAGCTTAACATTCAGAAACCTAAGATCATGGCAGCCGGTCCCATCACTTCATGGCAAATAGATGGGGAAACAGTTGAAGCAGTATCAGACTTCATTTTGGGGGGCTCCAAAACCACTGCAGATGGTGACTGTAGCCATGAAATTAAAAGATGCTTACTCCTTAGAAGGAAAGTTATGACCAACCTAGATAGCATATTAAAAAGCAGAGACATAACTTTGCCAACAAACGTCCATCTAGTCAAGGCTATGGTTTTTCCAGTGGTCATGTATGGATGTGAGAGCTGGACTGTGAAGAAAGCTGAGAGCCGAAAAATTGATACTTTTGAACTCTGGTGCTGGAGAAGACTCTTGAGAGTCCCTTGGACTGCAAGGGGATCCAACCAGTCCATCCTAAAGGAGATCAGTCCTGGGTGTTCACTGGAAGGACTGACGCTGAAGCTGAAACTCCAATACTTTGGCCACCTCATGCGAAGAGTTGACTCACTGGAAAAGACCCTGATACTGGGAGGGATTGGGGGCAGGAGGAAAAGGGGACAACAGAGGATGAGATGGCTGGATGGCATCACCGACTCGATGGACATGAGTTTGAGTAAACTCCAGGAGTTGGTGATGGACAGGGAGGCCTGGTGTGCTGCGATTCATGGGGTCGCAAAGAGTCAGACATGACTGAGCGACTGAACTGAACTGAACTGAAATAACAAAAAAAAAAACCCACACACATATATAAGTACCTATGTGCGTGCGTGCACGCACACGCGCGTGCGCGCACACACACACAAGAGATCTCTGTCTCTAGTTCTAGTACGGAGCTCCTAAAACTCTTGCAATCAACTAAGTGATAAGAGCATTAGGAGCATCTTCTTTGCTTCAAGCATTTTGTTTGGTCTTTGACCCTAGTTCCTAACACAGAGCTCCTGAATCCTTTGGGATTTCCTGGGCGATGGGAATATCTTTTCTTTCAATGAAGCAATGTTTGGGGGGCTCCTGGATGGCAGCTAATCACAGAAAGACCAAGCTGTGACTAGAAGTTTGGAATTTTCAACCCCATCCCCTCCCTTTCAGGGAAGAGAGAAGAGGTGGAAATTGAGTTGATGATATCTACAATGTATCTACATTGACTACCTATCATGTAGTCAATGATCAATCATGCCTACAGGATATGAAGTTTCTACAAAAATCCCAAAGGTACAAGGTTCAGAAAGCCTCCAGGTTACTAGGAGAGTGGTGTGCCTGAAGAGGGCATGGATGCTCTACTCCTTCTCATATACCTTTGCCTTATGTATCTCTTCCATCCAGATGTTCTTCTATGTATCATATCCTTCTATAATAAAGCAGTAAACATTAAGTGTTTCCCTGAGTTCTCTGAGCTACTCTAGCAAGTTACAAAACCCAAGGAGGGGGTCATCATGGGAACTCTGATTTAGAGCCATTCAGTCAAAAGCACAGATGATAACTGGGGATTGAATTCCAAAGTGGGGGGAATAAATCCTTAACTTGCAGTATCTGACCTAACTCCAAATAAGCAGTGCCAGAACTGAGTGGAATTTTAGGACATTTTAGCTCGTATCACAGAGAATTACTTGGGGGAAGGGTATGGAAAGCCTAAACATTTGGTGATCAGAAGTGTCAGAAATGAAGTATTCTGGGTGAGTAGTAAGGGAGAGAAACACAGAAGAAACGATTTTTCCTACTCAGGAACTGTATTCAGGAATTACACTCACCTCTAAGCTGAAATGTCTCCCATACAAGGAATTTGTGCTTTTATCAAATCCCTCCATTATAACTACGGATCACAAAATATACTTCAGTTTGAATACAGTTTTGAAACACAGCTTTGGAATCTACGTGAATCATACCACAATCTGTCCCAGTAAATTTTTCATGGTGACTTCAGACCTGGGAAAATACTTTATCTTCTATTGACTAAATAGTTAGGTTAAAATAAGTTAATTAATTATCTGTGTCATATTGGGCACTACCGAACTTCTTAGACACTGAAACCACATTGGACAACACCATCTTCATTCCCTTTTCTCAGTGGTTTTCATACAGTACTGCATTTCATCTCAAAACCATTGAAAATTCATCTTCACAAATACACAACATCAAAAGGAAGGTTGTGAGATCTAAAACTGTAATTGTGAACTACTTAGCACTAGTAGTTTGAGCAGTTTCCAACAGATGTCAAGTAATGCTGTATTTCCTTCAGAAATGTAAAATACCTCTGTGCACAGTTTGGGCATCTCAGATACATAAGATATTAACAGTGACTATCCTATAAAACAGTAAGTAAAAGAGATTAACATAGATTGAACAAGTAATAGATAATGAGCAAAGGTGAGAAAGAGAGTGAGGGACAGACAGGAGGTTTGTGAGACCAAGAGTGAGCAACAAAGAGATCTTAGAACAGAACACAGCAGAAAGAACACCACCACCACCACAAAGACAAGAAGAGACAGAGACAGACGGTGAGATGGTGAGAGGGAGACAGATGCACAAAGAGAGAAAAACAGATAAGGAAAGATAAAATGATGAATAAGACACAAACTGTCACATGAAGAGACAAAAGCAGACAGAGGGACAAACAGACAGTTCAAGGACAGGGAGATACTGATGGGGGAGAGAGAAGACAGAAGAGATGACAGACAAGACAGAAAGGCAGACAGAGAAGGCAGTAAAAGATAGATGGGGTAAACACAGAAAAGAAGATCAGAAAGGTCGAGATAGCATTTAGAAAGACAGGGAGAGAGAAAGGGGTAAAGAGAGTCAGGGAGACAAGGAGAAACTATCAGGAAGAATGAGAAAGACAGGCAAGGACGGACCCAATTATTAGGACAAAGGGGCAGATGAAAGGAAAAAGGACGAAGAAAGAGACACAGAGAGGCAGTGAGCACACAAGGAGAAGAGAAAGGAAAGCATACAGGAAGAAAGGAAATCAGGGAGGGTAGCTGCTGCTGCTGCTAAGTCGCTTCAGTCTGTCCGACTTTGTGCAACCCCATAGACGGCAGCCCACCAGGCTCCCCCGTCCCTGGGATTCTCCAGGCAAGAACACTGGAGTGGGTTGCCATTTCCTTCTCCAATGCATGAAAGTGAAAAGTGAAAGTGAAGTCGATCAGTCGTGTCCGACTCTTAGCCACCCTGTGGACTGCAGCCTACCAGGCTCCTCCGTCCATGGGATTTTCCAGGCAAGAGTACTGGGATGGGTTGCCATTGCCTTCTCCCAGGGAGGGTAGAAGAAGAAAAAACAGGCTACCCCTCATACTACGTCCACCCAGGGGAACAGGGATTTTATTCATTAGTTCATTCAATTCTTAAAGCATGATCCCTACAGTCTACCAGTGCATAAAAAAGAGCCAGGAATTAGCATAACCATTCATAATGCAGAGCTCTGCACTCCAGGGTTTTCTCTGGCCACAAGGGAAACATTCTCTCTGCATATTATTAGCAAATACAATCCACACTCTTACTTCAGATATTAATATTCTCATTGACATAATTTCATAGTTTTGTGAGTTTCCAAGGGTCTCTGCCCCAAGCAACCAATCTAATGCACCAATAATTTGCTTTTCCTAGAAAGACTCTACCACTATAAAATTATACAGAAAGCAATTTTAAAAGAGGAAACTACTAAATTCTAATGTGTTATGTTTTCAGGACAAACCAGTTATGCATATTCTCACAATGTATTATAAAATTAGCATTAGTTTGAATTTTTAAACTATTTATTGAAATTTTAAAATTAATAAAGCAGAAAATAGAGAATACTATAAGCCCCAATGTGCCCAATGCCCAGTTTCAACAATGATTAACATCGTGCCAATATCGGCTGGTGGCAGGCACAATGTTAAAAGAATCTGTCTGCCATGCAGGAGACCTGGGTTCGATCACTGGGTCAGAAATATCCCTTGGAGAAGGAAATGGCAACCCTCCAGTATTCTTGCCTGGGAAATCCCATGGACGCAGATGCCTGGTGGGCTAACGTCCATGGAGTCTCAAAAGAGTTGCACACAACTTAGAGACTAACAACAACATTAATATCATCATTATATTTAAAAATGTGAAATAAGAAATAAAATTCAACATATGTACAACTTTTATCTTTATTGTTCCATAATTTTTAAATGCACTTTGACTTAAACATACTGGACTTTAAATTATTTTACTGTTAATCATTATGAAATTATCATATATTTAGTTTTTCCAGAATTAGAACTTCTGTTCTTAGATTCAATAAGTCTATGTCTACCCATTTCCTGGGTACCTATATACCCCAGGTATTCTAAGTATTTTATAAATGCAGATTATTCAAAATCTATTCCAGGAAAACAAAGTGTTACTATCCAATAGCCAAAATTACATTGAAAAATTAAGTTGGAAAATACATGATAGTTTGTCTAATCCAGTGACTCTCACACTTGGCTTCACATTATAATGAGCTGAAGAGTTAAAATATACAGATGCCCTGTATATTTGTCCTAAACTTTTCTAGAAAAGTTCAACATACTTTTTAAAAAATTGCATCTATAACCATTCATAATACTCCAGGAAAAAGATGGTCTGATTAGGGCTCTGCACAGTAGTAGTATCACTTTTTTTGTTCTATACAATTTAATATAGAACTTTAACAGTTTTAGAAAGTTCTATCTTACTACTGGCTCAAATCAAAGAGAGAGGCAATCCCTAGATATTTTTATATTAACTGTAATTATGTTCCCATTCTTCCACCCTACAGATTTTTTAAATTTCACATCTAGTCCATCCTATTGCATTTAACAGTAGTGTACTGGTAAATGTTCTCCAATGTGGTGGGACTAATCAGCATTTGCCAGTTTCTGTAATGTAAATACTCCCATCATGGCCAATTTCAAGCTACCAACACTGAACAGAGGATTGGGAGGAGATGCAGAAAATCATCACAAGCCTGTGTGAGACAATTTCGGCATACCACTAAATGTAACTCATAATTCTTAACTGGAAGTTTCCATCACAATCTTCAGAATCCTGTTTTGAAAAAAATTTTCCCAACCTAGCTCATCCTGAAGATTTGATGCAGTACATATACAGACTAGAATCCGGGTTTTTTCACATTTTGAACAATCTCCAGGTAGTTCTGAGTCAGAATCACATAGGCAGGTAAAATCCATCAAGATCTTTTGAACTCATCAAGATTTATTTAGGTGTCTTCCAGCAAGAAAAACAATTTTTTTAAATTGCTTCATGAAACAAAGTTTTAAATCATGACTTGTTTTCATTAAAATAATTACTGAAAACAATCTAAAACTTTCCCTTACAGCTGGACAAACCTGTCAATACTTTATTAAATTTATTTTAATCAGCTACAAATCCCCCTAAATATATTATCATTCATCTTATATTTTTCCTTCCTGTCCACAGGCATAGCATAACAGGTTTAAAAACTGTCTTCCTGAAATTGTATGCCTATCGCACTCTCCTATTCAATTATGAGAACTAACTCCAACAGAAAATTAGGTGAGTTTGCAATTACTTGCTTTTATGAACCAATACGCACTCCTAGAAGATGAGAAAACTACTGAACATGCAGAAATAATACACTTAAGGAAGGTCCACTTCTGGGTAGGAAGAGTACCTGGAGGCCAACCAGCACCCCCATATTAAGCTACTAAACTGAGTAATATATATAATAATCACTATTACAGAAGTGAACAGCTGCTGAAAGAGCAAAAACTAAAGGTAAAGGACCTAATTTCAGAGAGGGAAGAATCTTAGAGATGTTTCCCTTCTGTAGCCACTAAGCCTTGTACATTTGCAATTTGATGCTCCTGCATGAAGCCAAGAACCTAGAAGTCATACATGCACAGGACTGCTTCTGGGAGCCAGATAAAGCAACAAAGTTTTTAGCAAACAAAAGGTTACACTTCAAGAAACTAAGAAAATCAAATTAAACCCCAACAGGGAAGAAAGAAGAAATAAAGAAAAGAGCACAAATCAATAAAATACAACCAGGCAAACAATAAAGACAATCAATGAAACCAAAATGTGGTAGTTTGAAGAGATCAATAAAACTGATAAACCCTTATTGATACTGACCAGGAAAAAAGAATATATAAATGTTCAATACCAAAATTAAAGAGGCTCTAACTAGAGATCCTGGAAACACTAAAAAGTTACTAAGGGAATATTATGAACACATTTTGTAAATAAATCTGACAACTTAGAGGCAAGGATCAAATTCCTTGAAAGATAAAAACTACCAAAGCTCACTTAAGAAGAAATATATCTGTACTATCTATGCAAAAAACTAAACTTATAACAAAGAGACAAAAATTTTCACATACAGAAAACTATATGGTTAGATAATTTCATTGGTAACTATTACAAAATATTTGAGAAAAAAAATACAAGTGTGTTAGTCGCTCAGTCGTGCCCGACTCTTTGTGACCTCATAGACTGCAGCCCACCAGGCTCTCCTGCCCATGAGATTTTCCAGGCAAGGATACTGGAGTGGGTTGCCATTTTCTTCTCCAGGAGATCTTTCCAACCCAGGGATTGAACGGGGGTTGATCTGCACTGCAGGCAGATTCCTTATCTACTGAGCTACAAAATACAAAACAAATACAAAAAAATACTACCATATGAACTCTTCTACAACATAAAAGAGGGAGGAGGGTGTTAGCCGCTCAGTCACGTTCGACTCTTTGCGACCCCAGGACCACCAGGCTCACCTGCAGGCAAATTCTTTATCCTGTGAGCCACCAGGGAAGCGATCCCCTCCCCCTTTTAGGGACAGTCTCAATTGATCCTATGTGACTAACTTTATTTGATCCTCAAACCAAAGATAATATAAAAAAGAAACTATAGACCAATATACCTCATGAACAAAGACATGAAAATCTTTCACTCAATTTTAGCAAATCTAATTCATCAATATATTAAAAAATAATGCCAACACCAAGTAGGATTCATCCCAGGAATGTAAGGTTGGGTTTAACATTTAAAAGTAAATCAGTGTAATTCACCCATATTAACAAAATAAAGAAGAAAACAAGTACAATTAAGTCAACTGGTGCAGGAAAAAAAAATTTGACAAACTCCAACAATCATTGCTGATAAAAATCACTCAGTAAATTAGGAACAGAAGGCAACTTTCTCAATACATAGAACATCAACAAATACCTACATCAACCCATTCCACCACTGTCTCCATACTTCTAAGATTTACTGAAAATGAAAGAATTACTTCTTCAGAGTGATATTTAGGAGGTATATGAGAGACCTAAAAAATGGATGCAACAGTAGTAACTATAACAATGGGTTTGGCATAGTCAATTAAGCAGAAATAGATGTTTTTCTGGAACTCTTGTTTTTTCAATAATCCAACGGATGATTGCAATTTGATCTCTGGTTTCTCTGCCTTTTCTAAAACCAGCTTGAACATCTGGAAGTTCACAGTTCATGTACTGTTGAAGTCTGACTTGGAGAATTTCAAGCTTTACTAGCGTGTGAGATGAGTACACTTATGCCGAAGTTTGAGCATTCCTTGGCATTGCCCTTCTTAGGGCTTAGAATGAAAACTGACCTCTTCCAGTCCTGTGGCCACTGCTGAGTTTTCCAAGTTTGCTGGCATACTGAGAAGCACTTTCACAGCATCATCTCTTAGGATTTGAAATAGCTCAACTGGAATTCCATCACCCCCACTAGCTTTGTTTTTAAGTGATGCTTCCTAATGCCCACTTGACTTTGCATTCCAGGATGTCTGGCTCTAAGTGAATGATCATACCATCGTGGTTATCTGAGTTATGAAGATCTTTTTTGTATAGTTCTGTGTATTCTTGTCACCTCTTCTTAATATCTTCTGCTTCTGTTAGGGCCATACCATTTCTGTCCTTTATTGAGCCCATCTTTGCATGAAATCTTCCCTTGGTATCTCTAATTTTCTTGACGAGATCTCTAGTCTTTCCATTCTACTGTTTTCCTCTATTTCTTTGCCCTGATCACTAAGGAAGGCTTTCTTATCTCTCTTTGCTATTCTTTGGAACTCTGCATTCAAATGGGTGTATCTTTCGTTTTCTCCTTTGTTTTTTGCTTCTCTTCTTTCCACAGCTATTTGTAAGGCCTCCTCAGACAGCCATTTTTCATTTGCACTTATAACAATAAATTAGAATTAAACTGTTTTACTTTGCAAACTGTATCATTACCTATTTGTGGAACAAGCTCATTATAAGGGCTTACTAACAGGTAAGCCTCATGATAAACTTCTTCTTTTCCTCTGTACTGACTCACATTTCATTTTAAAAACATTCTGACATTCTAAAACTAAACTGAGTCTAATTTCACTCTTAACAAAATGTTTGGAAAGCCAAGGTTACTTATTAGCCTCTGAGTGAAAGGTCTTGTAAATTTATCATGTGCTTTGCTGATCAACAAAATCAATCAGTTGGCATTCACTGAATCCTCAAAGCAAAGCAAAGGAGACATAACGAAGTTTAAGTTGCACTGCTGCCAGTCTCAATAAGCTAATAGTCTATTTGGAGAGACAAATAAATATTTACATAAAATTGAGGTTTTAAACTTTAACAACAAATAAACAACTATCAAAAGTTCATTCTAACAAGTTATACACATGCTACACAAAGCCAAATACACTATTTGACTGATCTCAAACTGGCTCACTCTCTTTAGTCCTATTTCTTAGACAAACTGCTTATACCATACTGCTTATGTCACGAGATCCCACCTACTAACTCTCTCATCTCAGTTCAGTTCACTCGCTCAGTCGTGTCCGACTCTTTGTGACCCAATGAATGGCAGCAAACCAGGCCTCCCTGTCCATCACCAACTCCCGGAGTTTACTCAAACTCATCTCCATTGAGTTGGTGATGCCATCCAGCCATCTCATCCTCTATCGTCCCCTTCTCCTCCTGCCTTCAATCTTTCCCAGCATCAGGGTCTTTTCCAATGAGTCAACTCTTCGCATGAGGTGGCCAAAGTATTGGAGTTTCAGCTTCAGCATTAGTCCTTCCAATGAACACCCAGGACTGATCTCCTCTAGGATGGACTGGGTGGATCTCCTTGCAGTCCAAGGGACTCTCAAGAGTCTTCTCCAACATAACAGTCCAAAAGCATCAATTCTTTGCCGCTCAGCTTTCTTCACAGTCCAGCTCTCACATCCATACATGACCACTGGAAAACCATAGCCTTGACTAGATGGATCTGTGTTGGCAAAGTAATATCTCTGCTTTTTAATATGCTGTCTAGGTTGGTCATAACTTCCCTTCCAAGGAGTAAGCGTCTTAATTAACTCTCCCATCTACCAGTCTACAAATTTTCTCTATACTACTATTTTACACTTTTCCATTATGCAATGTTTATAAATTACGTATACTTACATCTGCTCAAATCTCTCTACATCTTCCTCTATAATGTTTGTCTCCCTTTGGCTAACCACTCACATTTTCTTCTATATGTTTAAGGACATACACATGAGTATTTTTCTGAGACAAGCCAATACAAACTTCAAGCGAAAGTCTCAAACTCTCTGGCCTTTGTCACTGTATTTAAGATTAATCTAACTGGATCACTGAGATGTGGCCAAGTCAGCTGCCTAACAGTACCCCACAATTTTACTAATACATTTTTATAATGGCCTAGCTACTATGTATCAGAAACCATATTACAAAGCAAGATGAAGCTGAATAAAATAAAGCCCTACCTTTAACAAATTCTTGAATTATTAGAGGAAAACTTCAAGCACAAAAATAATTATAATATTGTCAGTACTGTAAGAAAATTATGCATAAAACTTTCATAAGACAAATGAAGAAAAGATCAGAAAAAGACATATCATTTGGCTGGGAATAGGAAGTTTTTGGTTACATTTCACAAATCACAGAACCAGGATGCACAAAATCAAAAAGGCAAAAGTAATTGGTTTGTCACAGTTAGAACTGGACATGGAACAACAGACTGGTTCCAAATAGGAAAAGGAGTACATCAAGGCTGTATACTATCACCCTGCTTATTTAACTTATATGCAGAGTACATCATGAGAAATGCTGGACTGGATGAAGCACAAGCTGGAATCAAGATTGCCGGGAGAAATATCAATAACCTCAGATATGCAGATGACACTACCCTTATGGCAGAAAGTGAAGAGGAACTAAAGAGCCTTTTGATGAAAGTGAAAGAGGAGAGTGAAAAAGTTGGCTTAAAACTCAACATTCAAAAAACTAAGATCATGGCATCCGGTCCCATCACTTCATGGCAAATAGATGGGGAAACAGTGACAGACTTTATTTTGTTGGGCTCCAAAATCACTGCAGATGGTGACTGCAGCCATGAAATTAAAAGACGCTTACTCCTTGGAAGGAAAGTTATGACCAACCTAGATAGCATATTAAAAAGCAGAGACATTCCTTTGCCAACAAAAGTCCGTCTTGTCAAGGCTATGGTTTTTCCAGTAGTCATGTATGGATGTGAGAGTTGGGACTATAAAGAAAGCTGAGCGCCGAAGAATTGATGCTTTTGAACTGTGATGTTGGAGAACTCTTGAGAGTCCCTTGGACTGCAAGGAGATCCACCCAGTCCATCTTTAAAGGAGATCAGTCCTGGGTGTTCACTGGAAGGACTGATGTTGAAGCTGAAGCTCCAGTACTTTGGCCACCTCTTGTGAAGAGCTGACTCATTTGAAAATCTTTCCCTGATGCTGGGAAAGATTGAAGGCAGGAGGAGAAGGGGACGACAGAGGATGAGATGGTTGGATGGCATCACTGACTCGACGGAGATGAGTCTGAGTAAACTCCGGGAGTTGGTGATGGACAGGAGGCCTGGCGTGCTGCGATTCATGGGGTTGTAAAGAGTCGGACAAAACTGAGCGACTGAATTGAACTGAACTGGTTTGTCCAGATATCAGCATCCCTACTCCTGTCTCTGAAAATAAAGCTTCTGACACAGAAATATGTTTCAGGTAAAAACAATACTATAAATAGAAATACTAGTGAATTTGTTGGGTCAGGATGAAGCTGTTTCATATAAAATGCTTTTAGCTGCCAAGAACATAAGACTTAAAGAAAAAATGGCTTAAATAAGAAAGAAATGTATTATCTCACATAAGACGTCTGGAAGTAGGGTAATTCCAAGGCTAGTTTCAGGTCAACATCTTCACATCATCAAGGATTCAGACTCTTTCCATCTCTGCTCAGCCACCCTCAGCATGTCAGCTATTCCCCTCAGAGTCAGAAGATGGGTGCAGCAGTTTCAGGCATAATACAACACAACAAAAACCTAGGGTAAAGAATTTATTTCTTCTCTACCGCTTTTTATAAAAGCAAGAGAACTTAAATCCGTGCTGAAATCCATATTGGAGAAATCCTCATCTCAGGTTTTATTTGGCAAAATGATCACAAGCTCATTCCTAAATCAAACAGTGGCTTAGACCAATAATTTAAAAATTGTTTTAGTCTCACGACTTCTCATACACCCTAAAAAATTATTAAAGATTCACAAAAGCTCAGTTTCTATGAGTAACATCTATAACTATTTACCATAACAGAAATAGTTTGAGAAGTATTAGTGATAAGTACATCATTTACTTAAAGTAACAAAAAATAACATATTGGTGAAAGTAACTATTTTCCAAAATTAAAAAAAAAAGTTAACGTAAAGAATTTTTTTTTAATCTATCTCATATCTGGATTTTCCTGTCTGTTGAGTACCACACATCATGTAGCCTCTGGGAAACTCTACTATGTACTCATGACAGAATAAGATTTTTTACAAAATTAAGTAACATCTTACCACATATCAGGAAAATAGTTTATACTTCACATACTCCCTGAAAAAAATCTCAAAGACTCTCTATGGTCCATATTTTAAGAACCTCTCACTTAGACCAAATAAAATTCATCCCCTGAGATTGAGAAGAGCTCAACCTCTCCTGAATTGAATAAAGTAGCACAAAACCTAAAGAAAACTAGAATTCAATTAGCGGGTGACAAAAGAGGTGGAACAAAGGGAGTGGCTATTTAGAAAACAAACAATAGTAATCAACAGCAGAGATAATAAATCTGAGAAGGCAAAATCATAAAAAGTCTTAGATACTAAAATCTGTCTTAAAACCAACACTAAATAACAAAATGAGGTTTAATCTGAAAAACTATTTTTAAAAAGTCACTCGTAACAGAAAATTTGTGCTATATAGAATATTTACCCAATTCTTACAACCACAATGAAACATTTATGTATATAAGTAAACAATCTGTATTCCTACTCTATAATCCCTAAGGTGTTGACTACATTCACAGTCTGTATGACAGTAGAAGTCAAGCATTGGAGTAACTATGCTAAAAGCACAATATTTTATTTAAATTTATTTAGTTTTTAATTGAAAGATAATTACTTTACAGAATTTTGTTGTTTTCTGTCAAACCTATGAATCAGCCATAGGTATACACATATCCCCTCTTCCTTTTGAACCTCCCTCCCATTCCCTCTCCATCCCATTCCTCTAGGTTGATACAGAGCCCCTCTTTGAGTTCCCTGAGCCATAAAGCAAATTCCCATTGGTTATGTATTTTACATATGGTAATGTAAGTTTCCATGTTACTCTTTCCATACATCTCACCCTCTCCTCCCCTCTCCCCATGTCTGTAAGTCTGTTCTCTATGTCTGTTTCTCCATTAGTTCAGTTTAGTCGCTCAGTCGTGTCCAACTCTGCGACCCCATGAATCGCAGCATGCCAGGCCTCCCTGTCCATCACCAACTCCTGGAGTTTACTCAAACTCATGCCCATCAAGTTGGTGATGCCAACCAGCCATCTCATCCTCTGTCATGCCCTTTTCCTCCTGCCCCCAATCCCTCCCAGCATCAGGGTCTTTTCCAATGAGTCAACTCTTCGCATGAGGTGGCCAAAGTACTGGAGTTTCAGCTTCAGCATTAGTCCTTCTAATGAACACCCATCTCCTTCAGGATGGACTGGTTGGATCTCCTTGTAGTCCAAGGGACTCTCAAGAGTCTTCTCCAATACCACAGTTCAAAAGCATCACTACTTCAGCGCTCAGCTTTCTTCACAGTCCAACTCTCACATCCATACATGACCATTGGAAAAAGCATAGCCTTAACCAGACGGACCTTTGTTGGCAAAGTACTGTCTCTGCTTTTTAATATGCTATCTAGGTTGCATAACTTTCTTTTCAAGGAGTAAGCGTCTTTTAATTTCATGGCTGCAGTCACCATCTGCAGTGATTTTGGAGCCCAGAAAAATAAAGTCTGATACTGTTTCCACTGTCTCCCCATCTATTTCCCATGAGGTGATGGGACCAGATGCCATGATCTTAGTTTTCTGAATGTTAAGCTTTATGCCAACTTTTTCACTCTCCTCTTTCACTTTCGTCAAGAGGCTTTTTAGTTTCTCCATTACTGCCCTGTAAATAATTCTTCAGTAACATTTTTCTAGATTCCGTATATATGTATTAGAATATGGTATTTATCTTTCTTTCTGACTTACTTCACTCTGTATAATAGGTTCTACATTCATCTACCTCATTAGAACTGACTCAAATGTGTTCCTTTTTATGGGTGAGTAATATTCCACTGTGTATATGTACCACAACTTCTTTACCCATTCATCTGTTGATGGACATCTAGGTTGCTTCCGTGGTCTTTTTTAAATAAACACAAACATGCTTTAACAAGGTATAAAAAAGAACAACTGACAAAGGTAATTTGTAAGGTAACAAAATAAGTTAACAAGTTCTGCAAAAAGTTAAAAATTCACTTCATTAATCAATAGAAAGCTTTTATTTATATAATAAGCACTAATAAAATAAATAAAACACTTTATTCTTTAATGATTGTTATTAAAGAATGTTATTAAAGAATAACAATCATTACTCTTTAGTGGTTGTTAATCCATTAATGGCACTAATAACTGTGCCTCTGAATTTAATCTCAGCTCATTTTCTTCCAAACACTGGCTCACTATTCACCAATATCCTATGAATTTGTCACCATCCACTAACTTCATCACCTAACTTATGTTTACAGTAATTTACAAGTCAGACAGTATCTATAGGCCATAGGTACCAAGAAACAACTTTTAGCAAGCAACACCCAATGCACTCCAAATTTTAATTACTTGTCAAAGACTTCAGTTAATTAAAAAGTAACCAAAAAAAAAAAAAAAAAAAGTAACCACAATAAACACTTGAGCCTACTCAGTGTTCCACAGTTATAAAGTTGGAATTGTCTCAAGGAGGTATAGATACTTATATTCCAAACTAAGTAAGTGTAATTATAAAACCCAGACAATAAAAATGTTTTCAACTATTCATATTGAAAATATTTTTACATATATCCGTATTACTGGGGGCTTCCCTGATAGTTCAGTTGGTAAAGAATACGCCTGCAGTGCAGGAGACCCCAGTTCAACTCCTGGGTCGGGAAGAACTGCTGGAGAAGGGACAGGCTACCCACTCCAGTATTCTTAGGCTTCCCTTGTGGCTCAGCTGGTAAAGAATTCACCTGCAAGGTGGGAGACCTGGGTTCAATTCCTGGGTTGGGAAGATCCCCTGGAGAAGGAAAGGCTAGCCACTGCAGTATTCTGGCCTAGAGAATTTAACGGACAATATAGGCCATGGGGTCACAGAGAGTCAGACACGACTGAGCGACTTTCACTTTCAGTATTATTGTAGCAAAATAAAGTACATTTTATTTTTCTCATTGTAAATGGCAAGGAGAAAGGACAGCTTCCCAAGTTAACTAACTTTAAATGTCAATAAGATCCCCCCTTCACTCAGACTGAAACTCATCAAAGAAACTCATGCTTTCAAATTACTTCATATATCTACTTACCTTAGTGACCACCCAAAACTTCCATATTTAGCCCCTACATTAAATGTCAGAACGAAAATAAGCTTAGAGTCACACTGTACACAGTTAGAAGTTAAAAACAATTAAAATTATTCATACACATTTGAAGATTTCTACAATTTGGTGGACACTTTTTAGAAATTGCACAATGGAGGCTGTTTTTGAAAAACAATATATTTAGGTTTCAACCAATAAAATGAAGGCCTAAGTCTAAAAGAAAAAAAATGATTTGAGAAGTCATATAAAACAACAATTTCAAATTCACTAACCATGTACGAGAATGAGAAGAGGACTGATGAGAGAGTAAAAGAGTAAGGACAAAGGAAAAAGAATAAGAGGTAGAAGGACAGAATAACAATGATAAATATATCAAATATAAAAAGAAGGTACATTATATTTTGGTTGCAAGAGTCCTGAAGTTGATCAGAAGAACTGTGATTTCTTAATCACTAACTAGTGACCCTGGAAATTTGACATTTGTTTCACCTCTCTAGGTCCTAGTAACCTCATCTTCTAAATTAAGAGGAACAGAGAACGTCAATTTTTCCCAAAGTGCCTCACAGAATTTTTAGTCCTTAAAAAGAAAAATGGGTTTCATGGTCAGATAAATTCTGGAAACATTAAATACTGTATTTCTTCCTCTTTGATGGTCACAATGTAAACTAAATAGTGAAGTGAACGTCGCTGAGTCGTGTCCAACTCTTAGGGACCCCATGGCCTATACAGTCCATGGAATTCTCCAGGCCAGAATACTGGAGTGAGTAGCTGTTCCCTTCTCCAGGGCATCTTCCCGACTCAGGGATCGAACCCAGGTTTCCGGCATTGCAGGTGGATTCTTTACCAGTTGAGCCACCAGGGAAGTCGCTATTTAGTAAACTAAATAGTAAACTAAAGTCCTAAAATGCCCTAGAATTAAAAATAGTAACAATAATATTAATAAACAACAAGAAAAATTCTTTTTGTTTTTATTAAATGTTTTACAATCTTATTTGGCCACAAAACACTTTGTGCTCATAAATCACAAATAATCCAACAGATCAGAGAACACTCACAAAACATGGCCTGAATAATCTCTAAAATCTTTTTATTACTTACATTTATAGCCTTTATCACACTGTGCCACTAAGTGTCACCATTACAAAGTACTGCTTTTAGCCCTCAAATACATATAAAAAGCAATGAAATTGAGACTTCAACTTGGGAATCAGGGTTAATTAGCATTAGAAGCACAAACACTCTAGAAAAAGAAGAAGTAGTCTTCTAAAGAAAGCAGAGAGAAAAACCTGTTTCTTCTTATAAAGCAGAAGTAAATAAAACTTCCCAAAGATTATGCTTGACATCCACAGAAAAGGAAAAGAAAATGTCCCTAAGATAGACAGGAAGAGGTAAGCCTGTCTTTCACAAGTCACGCCTGGGAATGCCAAGCTGGTGGCAGTATACTACATTAGTATTGGGGGAAACAGCAGCAGTATGAGAATGCATAAAGTAACTATGGCAGCTACCAAAAGAAGAAATGGACTCAGAATGAATTCTACAGATGATATGGCCCCCAGTTTATCTGATACATGAGTCCATCTACGGTATTTCACAAGGGGGACTGACCAGTCCAGTCTTTCACTGACTACCTACAGGAGCTGGGAACCACACAAATAACTTAATCTTTTTTTTGTTAAGAGTAAAACAATTTTATTACAGCACTTTTCTGTTGATCACTGGTCTTTTTCTCATCTCAAGAACTCTCACACACCTCTTTTGACCATATTTTGATAACAAGATGAGTCAGTGGAAAGAATGCTAAAATGATGTCTGAAAACTGAAAATCCAATCTTTAACACTTGTCACTGATTGTGTAACACTGAGTTAACTGACAGCTCCTAGCTTTGATTTCTTAAACTGAAAAATAAAGTAATCTCTAAGATTCATAAGCATTCTAACATCTTATGATTCCAAGTCTCATTACGGCATGATCTGTCTACCTACAAATCTGCTTACTCTGGCCAAGAATTCTAACACGTCTAAATCCTTTAGTGTAGTGTTCAGAATTAAACACGAGATTCCAGAAAGAATTTATTCAGTAAAGAAGAGTGGGTTAATTATCTTCCTTTTTCTAAACACTATATTTACATTAATAAAGACTTTGATCAAATTAGATTTTGCGTAGCCACATTACATTCAGATAACTGTACCTGGTTATCCAGCCCTGTGGATCCTACTGACTACTTTTAACCAATACTGCACTAAAGTTAATCTCCCTTATCCCATACTTTGCAAATTGATTTTCTGGCACTGAATGTAAGATTTGAGATTTTTCTTAATTAGTCTGCATCTTGATTTGTTTAGGCCATCATCTTAGCCTTTTGGATTCAAATGCATAATTCAGAATATTAGCTATTCTTTCCATCTCATGAAGTGGTTGAAATACTATTATTAGCAATCTCAACCAAGACAATGATTAAAATGCTGATTATAAGGGCTGATCAGCAGAAAAGGATAACACTGGAAATAAAGCTTCTACCTGAAAAGTCTAGAAAAAGAAGAGCAAATTAAACTCAAAGCAAGCAAAAAAATAGAAAACAGAACAAAAAAAAGAGAGAAAAATCAATGAAAATGAAGACTGATTCTTTGAAAAGATGAATAAAATTGATAAACTTCCAGCCAGGCTGTACGTAAACAAAAAAGAAGACACAAATTGCCAATATCGGGAATGAACAAGATAACGGAGCTATAGATTCTACAGCTAGTAAAATAATAAGGGAATGTAATGAGCAACTTTATACCAGTAAGCTCAACAATTTAAATATATTATTAATAATTCCTTAAATGCCATCAATTACCAAAGTTTACTTGAGAAAAAATGGATAATCTGAATACCTTATTTAAACCTTCCCAATAGAGAAAACTGCAGGCCCAAATGACTTTATTGTTGAATTTTATCAAACATTTAAGGAAGAATAGTTCCAATTCAATACAAACTCTTCCAGAAAACTAAAGAGGAAAGAATTCTTCCTAACTCATTCCATGATGCCAACATTACCCTGATGCCAAAATAAGACAAAGACATTAACCAGAAATGACATCTATAGACATATATCCTATATGAATACAGATGTAAAAATTCTAATGAAATTTTAGTGACTTTAACTCAGCAATATATTAAAAAGGTATGCAATGACAAAGTGGGGTACTACAGACTGAATATTTGTGGTCCCCCTCAAATTCATATGAACCCTAATGCCCAATATAATAAAGCACCACTTTGGGAGGTGCTCAGTCTTCACAGTTGAGCCCTCATGAATGAAATTCCTGCTTTTATAAAATATATAAATATTCTTATAAATATGAATGCAAGGAAGAATTTAAAAGGAATATATTTCTACAAGTAACACTGACTGAAAAACTAGCAAGCAAAAATATCACCAAAAATTACTTTATCATAAACCTTGTTTTCAGTTTAAGTGCTCTGTGTCTTGATAAAAGTGACGGTTGAACAACACTGTAAATGTAGTAAATGCCACTGAATGCTAGTACACTTTAAAATGATTAATTTTATCTTACATCAATTTATCTGAAAAAGAAAAAAGAAAAGAATGAAAACTGTGAATATTCTGGGTCATGTGGCTAATTAAAAATTACAAATCTGCTATAGAAAACAAACCTCCAGTTACAAAATGGGAAAGGAAAGGTGGGAAAGAAAAAATTAGGTATGAAATTAAAGATACAAACTATTATAAACAAAGTATACAAGCAACAAGGATATACTATATAGCATGGGGAAGTATACCCAATATCTTGTAATAATCTATAAGAGAACATAATCTGCAAAAATACTGAAACACTATGCTGCACACTTGAAACTAACAATAACCAACAAAAACAACAATAACCAACAAAAACTAACACCATATTTCAATAAAAAGTTTTCAAAAATTATGAATCTGCTTTTTCCAGTATCTTGAAGGGAGCATTTGACCCTAATTGTTCATGGCAGACAGGTGGAAGACTCCCATCATGGACGAGGACACAACTATAGGAATCATAAAAACAGCAGCGCTGAAGACTAGATGGTACCATACCTAAAAGTCTGCATTCTTCTGGACTTCTATCTATTTTTGGATACTGTTGAACTAGTACAAAGAATTCACAATGATCTCTAAATTTTCATCTGCGTTAGACTAACAGCCTCAAATGTTAACGTATATTGGTTTCCCAAATAAAATCCACCTTTTTAAAAAAATTTAAGACCCTTGGAAATTTGGCCTCATCCTTAAGAGTTCAATGCTGCTGCTGCTGCTGCTGCTAAGTCGCTTCAGTCATGTCCAACTCTGTTCGACCCCATAGACGGCAGTCCACCAGGCTCCCCCGTCCCTGGGATTCTCCAGGCAAAAACACGGGAGCGGGTTGCCATTTCCTTCTCCAAAGCATGAAAGTGAAAAGTGAAAGTGAAGTTGCTCAGTCGTGTCCGACTCTTCGTGATCCAATGGACTGCAGCCTACCAGGCTCCTCCGTCCATGGGATTTTCCAGTCAAGACTACTGGGGTGAGGTGCCATTGCCTTCTCCCTAGAGTTCACTATTCTCCTGTAATACCCCTCTGCTTCATTTAAAGTATTTCACTGAATCACCCCCCAGTGTCTTATATATTTACACACCCTCTGGTTTTGTCCTGCTGTTTCTTTGTGCCTAGAAAGCCTTCTCCTACAGTTATAACTATGCTTCAAGACCTAATTCAAATCTCAACTCCTTCATTAATCATTCTCTTACTACTTCACTTATGAAAATTCTTTTGTGGACATTGTAGATAAACTGTTCCTGAGGGTATGTACCTAATATATTGCACTATTCTTGTATTGTTAAAATTTCCTCTCTGCTGTAAATACCCCAACTCATTTACCATGTCATGAGTGAACCATCATACCATATTTTTCCTTAAGTAGAAGGACAAGTCATAATCTTCCAGAAAAATAACAAACTTGTTATACACTAAGATAACAGAGGTCTCAGATAGAAAAAAATAAGAGTGTAAAAACAATAAATCTTACAATATAAGTTACCTTATTCTGCTCCATCCTTTATAAGAGGAACGCCCAAATTAGCTATTTCATGTTTTCATTTCAATGACCAAAAGATTCCATTTTGAATAGCCTAATAAGAACATATTTTAGAACTGCACAGCAATTGTGAAACAACAGAAACTCTTAAATACATTAATCACACTAAATTTGCAATGCCCTGACTCAAAGTATAGATATTTCAACCTCAAATAAGATTCATGTGCCTCGGGAGTACATGCAAAATTAACTGCATGTGATAACACACCAATACAAATTCAATTTCCTTTTCCAATCTCAATTGACTGCATCTTTTGTAACAAGAGCGTAGTTGATCAATTTCTTATCAGAAGCTACAAACTGGCACTCAATCTTGTAGGGCTAAACTATGTATCTCCTCTCAACCTTCAATAAAAATGAAAATTTAATCAGTATAGGCAGATTCCCTACCCCCCAACACTATAATCCCAAAGAGCTGTACTTACGGTTAGCAGGCAAGAGTATTTATTATTCAATCCTAAAAGTCATCAGAGTTCACCTTTTCAAAGCTGGAGTAGACACTTTCAAGTCTAAAGCATACTAAGAATCTAAGTTTTTATGAATGAGGTACTTTCTCTTATAATTATATACATATATATATGTATTTATGCATATATGGGTGTGTATGTATGTATTCTTCCCACTGAAAAAGAAAGTATAAAACAATGAATAATTTAGTAGCAATGATACTCTGAAGGAAATGCTGTTATGTGGCTTCTAAGGGAATTAAGACTCTCTGGTTATCACAGAAAGAATCAAGACTCCTTGGCAAAATGGCTGATTCCAGGTCCCAGACTGGAAATATGTCAGATGAGTCTGGAAAGTTTTGTCATGCCAGTTAGAAAGGAAGCAATCAAAGACTATAAGGGTCATATCAAAAGGAATTAGAAAATCATTTGAAAAGGCTCCTACTGGGTCAAAGCTAAAGATCTGATCATCAAGAGAGATAAAAACTACACTGGAACAAAACATAACTAAGTAGACAGATTCAAACTTCAGTCAGTCAGTTCAGTCTCTCAGTGGTGTTTGACTCTTTGCGACCCCATGAACCACAGCATGCCAGGCCTCTCTGTCCATCACCAACTCCCACAATCCACCCAAACCCACATCCATTGAGTCGGTGATGCCATCCAACCATCTCATCCTCTGTCGTCCCCTTCTCTTCCTGCCCTCATATTAATTCACTAAAACACTTAGAATAAACATTTCATTAACCATCTCTGTAAAATGTTAATGCACCAATATTGCTTCAAAAACTATAAAATAAAATAATTAGGCAATCATCCTACCTTTCTATACAATCTGTAGCTAAAGGCAACCAAACACTTAGAAAAGGGAAGTTTCTCTCTAGAGAATGCTGGCTAATAAACACAAGAGAATTAAAATATAACCATTTTGTACACGTTAACAAATTCATGGATCTAAGGCTAGGCAATGATCATCAATAGATAGCAACATAACAAAGAGAAACAATCTGATATTATATATATATATATATTATATATTCTTAGGAGAAAGCATATACACATAATACTTAATTTGAATTAGATCAACTCTCTAGACTTAACTACAAATTTACAAGAAATACAGAGAACAAACAACATGTTAAGGTACACCACAGGAGTACAATCAGTAAAATCCAGACTCTGGGAGACCGAAAAAACAAACAAATCAGTTTGCTCCACCAAATAATGATGATAATTAACATTTTAAAAAGAAAAATGCAAGAAAAATAAGAGAATCAGAAACCTACATACCAGTTGGAACCAATAAAGCGTTCTCCAATGAGTGAAATGTTCTGTGGTCTCCAATATGGGAGCCCCTAACCTCACGAGGCTCTTGAGCATTTGATACGTAAATAGTGTGACTGAAGATCAGAGTATTTCATTTTAATTGTAACTAATTTAAATTTTACTAGCTACCTGTGGCTAGTGGCTACTGTTTTGAATGGTGCCACTGTTGATAGATGGAGAATTAACATGCTTATTAATCAAACACAATAAATCATATGATAGATCTTATTTGTGTCTCTGGTCAGACTAAAATATCTTTTAAAATATATTAATAGTAAGTTCTTAATAGTATCAAATATCTGATATTCTTAATAATGTTAAATTACTAATAATATTTTTATGTGTGATAACTGTATTTTGGTAATTAGGACAGGAACTATCCTTTAGAAATATTTACACCAGAGAAAATCATAATTCAAGAAGATATATGTACCCCAATGCTCACAGCAGCATTATTTATAATAGCCAAGACATGGAAGCAACCTAAATGTCCATTAACAGATAAACAGATAAAGATGTGGGGTGTGTGTGTGTGTGTATACACACACACAATGGAATATTTCTGAGCCATAAAAAAGAATGAAAACAATGCCATCTGAAGCAACATGGATAAACCAAGACTTCACATACTAAGTGAAATTAGTTAAAGGAAGACAAACATGATATTACTTACATGTGGAATCTCAAAAATGATACAACTGAACTTATATACAGAATAGAAACAGCCCTACAGATGTGCAAAACAAACATGATCCCCAGCAGTGAAAGCCAGGAGTAGGGACTGACACTTAGGCAGCGCCGTGTAAACAGGTGACCGAGAGGGGCCTGCTGCGGAGCCCAGGACTCACTGTGGCTGAGCCACTGTGCTGTGCGAACACCTGAGACTAACACAGCGTCGTAAACCAGCTCTGCTTTTCTAAATGCACGCTTAACACAGAAGCAATACTTATGGAAAAGTGATATAATTTCTGGAATCTGCTTCAAAATAATCAGGAGGACAAAACAAGATTAGGCACTGAATTGATAAGAACTGAAGCTGGGTGATGGATCCATGGGATTCTGTACACATTTTCTCTACTTCTGTATATCTTTCAAATTTTTCATAATAAAAATTTTGGAGGGAAGAGAGGACATTTACCCCGCATGCTAGGACAAGGTCTGCCTTTTTGTTTCCCTCAGGAAGGATACCAGAAATATAAAAGAAATCCTAAAGAGGGATAGTTTGGTTAGAAGCAGGTAAGCTATCCTCTATTGTATTTTATACAGTCAAGCCTATATACTGGACAGCTTTTTACTTTCTGCGTATCATACTTAAATTTTTTTTTTTTAACATCATTTGACTGTTCCCTTCAACATGGGTAGATTAGACTGTGAAAACAAATGCCTCAGTTATACCTCTAGTTCTAGCACAAAGTTTGAAGATACAACATGAACTACAATGCATTTCTTTTCAATTCAGATTTAGGAATATGGTAGGCCAAACTGACCACAACCATTCTCACTCATGGTCAAAAGATATATCTATGTCAAATCACTGGAATCTGTGATGAAATTAAGGATCATGAGATAAAAACATCCTGCATTACCCAGAAAGCCTTAAATCCAATGAAAAATGTCCTTAGATACACAGAGAATAGATGGAGAAGAAGGCAAAATGAAGAGGCACAGATTGAGGTGAAGTGGCCATGAGGCAAAGAAGTCAGCAACTACCAGAGGTTGGAAGACATAGATTATCCCCCCAAAATTCCAGGAGTGAAGTCTTGCCAACATCTTGATTTTCCACTGTGGCCTCCAGTACTGAGAGAGAACAAATGCCTCTTACTTTAAGCCACCAAGTTTGTGATAAACTGTTACAGCAAACACAGAAAACTAACAGAGGATTATCTACTCTTTCAACCACGGAATGCCTTATTCCTTCTTATTACTGCAATAATTAAACATTATTGCAAATCTAAATGATTTTCAGAGCATCTTTTCTACCTTGAGGTCAGGGATTTTAGTTTCTTTTATTCAATGATATAACCCAGTGCTGAAAACTACTCTCTGATCAAAACTTTCTATTCTTTCTACCTTTCTCATTGGCATTCTTTCACTAAAGACGTAAGGTCGTCCTACCTAAAGAAAAAAGAGCATTAAAAAAAACTTCCCTTAACTGAAAGTTCTGACAACTTGAAGCTTTAACAATTGCTCCAGTTTTCTAATACTAGTTTAGAAAATTCTATCTGAAATCATCATATTCATTCATGTGTTACAGTATTCTTTTGTATACTATGTAGACTGGATACCAGTATTCTTTTGTATACTATGTAGACTGGATACCAGAATTTTTGTTTCGTGACTTACTGTTTTGCAATTATTCCTTCTCTACTTTATGACCTTCCCTCAAACTTACCAATAAATAAATAATAATTTTGTGTGACAAATGACACAGTACCCTTGTGTTATTGACCTTTATATACAAAGGAAAACTTTAAATACTGAAAATATTTTAAATATTCTGTAGTATCACAAAGAAAGGATTAAAAGCATTTTTTCATTTCTTCTAGGTTCCAACTTGTATGCTATTCAAAGTTGATACATATTTTCATCGCATAATTTTACTACCTATTTATATCATCATTTTGTGTCCTAACAATGAGCTTTAAATTATGTTTAATTCTCTGTGAAAGAGAAATATTTTGTCAACTCAAATAGCAATGTTATTTATTATTCAGAAGCACATCTTTCCTATTAGTGAACTAGTTCAAGATCAGCGGCATCTTTAAAGAATACACAAGTATATTTTTGAGGGTAATAATTTTTTTTATCTAGAAGTTATCATTTCCATAATACAAGGGAATACGTAATCCTTTTCGTCTCAACTTCCACTCTTAGCAATCTGTATTTATTTCAAAACAAGGTTGCAGTGGTCACAAACAAATCTAGAATTTAATTTTGGGGATTAAACTCTCTACTCGTTCCTGGTATATAGTCTTCTCATACAATATGAACCCACTACTAGCAGAAGGACTTCTAAACATCGACAATAAATGACTGAACAAAACAACACTAGCAGCAAGGTGGAACCTATAAGAGATAATACTCTCATGCTACTACCAAGCTGAAAATGTAACAAATTAGCTATAGTTCTCCCTATCATAAATATCAGATGGCTTTATTTCTAGGTTAGAAAAAAAATTTTTAAACAGACAGTGATATAGGAAAACAAAACGAAAAACTGGGGGAAGGGAGACACAAGATTATAAACAACGTAAGTAATGTATTATGAATGCATAGATTTGACAGCAATCCTATACATGCAAAAACTACTTCATGAATTTTAGAAATGCAATTCAGTCTTCCATCCTCTTGAACTTAAAAAGCAACCTCACATCTGTTAAAACAACAAAGACCTGGGGAAAGAGGTAAGGTGGAAGAAGATGCCTGAAGTGGACTCTGTCCATTCAAGCGTATAATCAGAATGAATTATTTACAAGCATACTTTCATCTTCAATGCCACTAACAGCTGAATTCTAAGGAGCTTAGGGAGACTGTAACACATCTGCTAATCAAGTTGAATAAGCAGAGGAGACCTAAGCAAAAAATGATCCAACAAAATCTGTTCATAAGATTGGGAAAGGGGGTGGGCAACTAAAAAGAAAGGGCAGAAAAGCAGAGGCTAGTATAGCAGTGGTCAGTGACTTACATCCTTAACTATATCTATTCATTCCATTTTAGAAAGTCAGATAGTTGTATTAAGCTAACTGAATCATAGAGTTATATTAAGCTAACATCAGCCATATACTCTCCATCAAAAGGAATACTTTATAACAGAAGAGGCAAAATGTGAAAGGAAAACAATCAAAGCACTTTGAGATCTTTCCATTTTAATTCAAATTATCTAAAACACATATTCCATTAAAGTAGACATACATGGAAAATATTCTTCAACAATTCATACATGGTTTTTCAAATTTATGCCTATTTCATATATCTTTGAAAGGAAGCATATAAAAACAAAAAGTAGTTTAGTGCCTTACAAAAAATATACAACCACCCAATGGCTTATAAAAATCTCAGCAATCAAAGGAAACTGTGCTTGGTATCAAGACAACACAATGCCAAAAAAAACTTTATAAACTAAGATGTCACATCCTCTGCTTCTCTTCCAGTTTTAAAGAAGGGCTATGTGTGTTACCTCAGTTTAGGAAATGACAATCAGCATTATAAAACAATAACAAACTATGCTTAGCCTTCTAACCAGCAGGCAAAATTCTGCATCTAAACATCAAAAGAAGTTAAAAATTAAAAAAAAAAACAAAAAACTAAAAACAAAGAAGCAAGCTAGGTGAATTTTTAAATAAATGGTACTTTGGCTTTAAGGAATATTGAGGGAAAGGATTCATATTTATTCCTACCCATTAATGTGCTCAGTAAATATTTAAGGTATGTGCCTATTTTAGATACTAGATGTAAAACTAAAAAAAAAAGGTAAAATCTCTGGTCTCAAGGGACTTATATTGTCTCAGTTCAGTTCAGTCACTGAGTCATGTCCAACTCTTTGCAACCCCATGGACTGCAGCATGCCAGGCTTCCCTGTCCATCACCAATTCCCAGAGCTTACTCAAACTCATGTCCATCAAGTCAGTAATGCCATCCAACCATCTCATTCTCTGTCATCCCCTTCTCCTCCTGCCTTCAATCTTTACCCAGCATCAGGGTCTTTTCCAATGTCAGCTATTCGCATCAGGTGGCCAAAGTATTGGAGTTTCAGCTTCAGCATCAGTCCTTCCAATGAACACCCAGGACTGATCTCCTTTAGGATGGACTCGTTGGATCTCCTTGCAGTCCAAGGGACTCTCAAGAGTCTTCTTCAACACCACAGTTCAAAAGCATCAATTCTTATGCGCTCAGCTTTCTTTATAGTCCAACTCTCACATCCATACATGACTACTGGAAAACCATAGCTTTGCCTAGACAAACCTTTGTTAACAAAATAATGTCTCTGCTTTTTAATATGGTCTAGGCTGGTCATAGCTTTTCTTCCAAGGAGCAAGTGTCTTTTAATATACTGTCTCAAGCAAACTAATAAATCAACGAAAAAAACACAAGATATCAAAAAACTGTATGCAAAAATAAATAAAATAGAGTGATATAAAAAAGTGACTGAGGGGCTACGTAAGATTGACTATTCAGAAGGTCTCTTGAAGGACACAGCTATGAAATGATCTAGTGATTCTCAACATAGAGCAAGAGCTAAGGCCCTACTGTAAGGGCAAGCTAGGGCTGATTTAGGTATAGAAAAGGCAATGGGACTGGAGCCTAGTAAAGAAGGGGGAAAATGGTAGAAGGTGAGGTCACAGACACAGGATCAGATTATTTAGGGCTTTGTAGGTCAGAGTAATAAATTTTTACATCATACCCTTGGATTGTAAGGGGCAGCCTCATGAAACTTACTGTCATGCTTTTTGTAAAATAGTTGTTGGGGATATAATCTAGCACACCAAAGAAAATATTCTCCATGAAGGTCCAAAGGAAGAACTTCTCTCAAATCTCAAGTTGAGTAAAGACTGATCTTTTTCTGAGGAACTGGTATAAATTTACCTTATGAATTAATTCTGAAATTAATCATGCTCACCTCTACCTTCTGAACTCCAGCAAAGTCAGGGTTGAACTTACAATTAGCTTCTGGCAACTGTATAAATCTTACGGCATCTTTTTATTTTTTTAAATAAACTTTTCACTTTAGAATAGTTTCATATTTACAAAAAAGTTACAAAAGTTGTAAAGAGGGTTCCATTTACTACCCCCCACTCTCCAGTTTCCCGTTAATAACATCTTACATGATGAGTATGGTACATTTGTCAGAATTAATGAGCCAATAATGATACATTATTAACTGAAGTTCATAATTTACTCAGATTTCCTTAATTTTACCTGATGTTCTTTTCCTTCCAGGATCTTTATGGTATCTATTGTATACATTAAATTTACTAGAGGCCTTCCCTGGTGGTTCAGGGAGATACAGGTGGTTGAGAAACTACCTGCCAACGCAGGGGACACGCGTTAAATCCCTGGTCCACGAAACTTCCACATGCCGCAGGGCAACTAAGCCTGTGAACAACTACTGAGCCAGGGCTCTAGAGACCATAAGCCCCAACTACTGAAGCCCTTGGCTCTAGAGTCTGTGCTCTACAAGAGAAGCCACCATAATGAGAAGCACGTTTTCCGAAACTAGAGAGCAGCCTCCACTTGCCACAACTAGAGAAAGCCTGCATGCGGCAAATGAAGACCCAGCTCAGCCATAAATAAATAAATAAAAATTTACTGGAACTGTATCTCACAATTCTATCTTTATTTCCCCCTTATTCTAACCTTTATAACTACTGCTATCTAATGATTTTATCTAATTTTATACACCTTTCCCAATACTTCTAGGAATTATTTGGAGTAATAAAAAAACTTAGAACAGATTTCTGCAAAGACAATTAGTTTCTGCCCAATAAGTCAAGTAGTTCAGTATTATTCCAAGTAGATAATGCTTCATTAATCTTTTAAAAATACAGAGACTCAAGGAAATGCCTGATTAAAATTGTTATTCAAAGATACTATTTGGATAAAAATATAAAGTCAATATGAAAAAATATTTTTATGTTTCAATACTAGTTTAATCTCTTGAATTCTCCTTTGGTCATCACCTATAGCATTAGTAATCCTGATTGTTCTTCCTGAGTCATCCAAACTTAACATGGTCTCAGATCACATAAATCTAAGATGATGATGAAGTAAAATGATCTTTTAAAGTCTCTTTCAATTAGAAATGTCAATTTCTAATTCTGTGATACAGGCTGACTGTCAGATTCTCATATTTTTCCATCACAAGAATGGAAAACATTAATGCTTCTAAACAAAAGATACTATATTTTAAAAAGATGATGGCAAAATAAAGTTTGAAGCTTTACTTGAAAATAACTCAGTATAAACCAAAACAAATTTAGTGTGAGGATTATATGAAGTGTATAAGTCATGTGTATCAAAATTATCCTGAAGGAGGAAATTTCCCCAAAAAACAGGTGTGACTATTTACCCAAGAATTTGGTGACCAAAACTTTTGTGGCCAACCCAAAAAATTTGACAAAATTTGATTATGTCAAATGGGTACCACAATTAGAAATTCTGTTGTCATATCCATATTAAACTGTCTTGCCTCAAAACAATCTTGATTATTAAGATACGACTGATTCACTGATGTTGGGACTTTCCGTTTGCAGCTTAATTTAATCTGTCCGTAGGAATTATAAAAAGCACAATATAGTTTAAAGGGTTTTAGCATCTATTTCTGAAAGTTCTTCAAAACATTACTTCATTAAAGGTTGAATTTAAAGGTCCTAAGTGCGTGTCTGTCCCTCCACATAAAAAAAATAAATCCTCATTCTATTCTTACATATGTTCTACAATTCTTCCTGCAGAAAAAAGATAAACAGTGAAATTCTTAATTATGTCCTTATTTTAAAATCATTACACTGTGTAAGTTTTAACAAAGAATTTTAAGCCATCTTCTCGGTCACATATTTCCAAATGTGAATGCCTACCAAAACTAACAAATTACACAGAAGAGGCAATGATATCAATACATATCAAAGGAGATTAGCTATGAATTGATAAGGAATACCTCAGAATAAGTCTTTTAGCATTTTAAATATTTTCCTTCAGAATATGAGACTCTCCTAGTTACAATCACAAAACATTTATTTGTTGTTTTTCTGTAACACATTTGTTTTAAATAAAAGTAGAGACACTTTATTTTCATGAATCAACATATAATGATTCATGAAATTAACTCTCAATAAGCAAAATAACCAAGAAAAATAACCAACAATCTGAATGTTTATTTGAATAATCAAAGCAACTTTAAGTAAACATGCTTTGATTTTTTAATACACTGAAATTATTTTGTTTGGTTGGTTTACTTTTAAATGGGAAAAAAGCCACCTTACCTGGGATATTGGAATAAAGGCACTATCTTAAAATTAGAAGAAAATGATCCACTAGTGTAAAAAATAGTGATCAAATTCTTAAGCTTTCATATACTGTGCCTTTTATCTAATATACTTCTATCAAATAAACCACTTCATTCTTTAAGAATCCATTTCAAGTTATTTTTCTTTCACTACAATTAGAAACCCATCCCATCTTAAACAAAAGTACTGTGAAAATATGAATACACTACTTATTGCACTATGACTCATCTTAAGTAATAAACAAAAATGATTTTTTAATTCTAATAACAATATTAAGTTATAACTATTTAATATATGTAAATAATCAGTACAGCTATTACTTATACTCAACTCAATGCAATAAACATTTAAATAAACATAAAAAAAGTAACATCCTATAGCTGCTAATAGAATAATCAAACTATCAATGAACTTAAGAAGTCAATTAACCTACTGGCTAGTTATTACCTAAAAAAACTTAGCACTAACAATGCTGATCTAAAATTCTTTTAAGATTACTTATGGCAAGGGTTCTTGACTTTGGCTATATATTAGAATTACCTAGAGAGACAGTAAAACTATCAGAGCCTGAATTCCACTCCCCATATCCTATTTTACTTGCCCTGAGAAAAATGTTAAAAGTTGAAAGCCCTATCTTGGACTCTGTGATAAATCTGTTGATGATGCATTATTTTACAGATAACTGCTAAGTAAAAATCTAGAAATATGATCTCAGTAGCAAGAATAAAGGAATAACAAATGATCATTTAAATTTGGCACCATATAAAACAGAATAAATTAATACAGTATCACAATGCAAGTGAGAGACAAAATTGAGTCCTTTTAATAACATTTTCTAATCTCAATACTATATAATGTTTCCTTAAACTACTTTCCAATACCTTCGATTCTTCAGTGTGTCTAAAGAGAAAAATTCCTGTTAAGAAAATAAAAACTACATAACTTTAGTCTGAGAACTGAAAGAATGAATAAGTTCAGAATATTTCCCTTATGAAGACAGCACATACATGTGCATAATCAGCCTACAATACTCCCTTTATAACAGGGTCCAATGAAGTTCATGTCTCTGGGCAATGAGATAAAAAGCTATTAACTATAAATATTTGTCATTTTAGCATATTTTGACAAAATTTAGTTTTTCCTCCAAAAACAGCTGACAGTATATGAGATTTACTAGCAACATGACCTAGCATGGAGGGATGAATAAAGAACATGATAACTTTCAACACACTTCAGAATATCTTTGTTACAAACCAGATGGTAAAACTTAAAAAAAGAAAAAATTAAGGAGAAGGAGCCCAATTAGAATAAAGTTAAAAGAACCACTATTAAAGCTAGTTACACAGGGTGAGGAAATCAGCTTAACTTCCATGTAATTTCATTTTTCTCACATTCTTAAAATCTTTTGAGGTGGTACTCTTCAAGACACATAAGAGATAATAACACAATAAAGAACTAAGTATTTGTTTTCAGTTAAATATTAGAGAACACATTAATTCTATTAAATGTATTAAATATAATCCAAAATTTAGTGACATATTATAAAACTAATACCCAGGTGCCAATATCCTGGTAAAGATTTTGAGATGCTGAAGGAAGCACATTTTGAATTCAGAATGGTTAGAAAGATATACATGTCTATGTCATTAAAGACAATGCGATTTTTAATTACAGATCTATAGTTTTAAAAGACAACTTCATATTCATCTCTCATGGAAATATGATACAAAATTTTAAAAGAATATCCAGCCTCAGAAGGAACACTCCCTCAAATAGTTGTTGAATTAGCTCCTAGTTATTTACTGACATAAGAACTACGACTTTAACTTACAACTCCTCAAACCTATCAATGGTTAAACCCATAAAAAGTGAACTGGTGAGCAGACGCTGAGGTAACAGAAAAGGAAGGATCAATAAAGATAATTAGAAAGATAACCACTATGCTTAGGTCAGTCACTTTACGACTGCCAAACTGTGCACATGCATACATTAAAATGCTTATATCCATGTACACATACATACACAAAGTAGTTATGTCTTGTTTCACGAGTCTCAGTCTAAAGACATGACATAAATAGAAACAAAAAGCTTTGTTGCCCAGACTAGTTATGAACTAAGGATTCACTGAATGATGGATGGATGGATGAATAGATAAGGGAAACAGATATAAGAACACATTGCTGGGGGAAGGGAGCATGGCACTTAAGAACTTTAAACCAGTATCTGTGATTCACAATGCTAAGGTGATATAAGGACATTAGAGATCCATCATAAGGTAAATAAATGTGAGCTAAACAATAAAAATTTCACAGAAACATAAAGTAATCATAATATATATTATAAAAGCCAAATAAGATCTGTATAGTAGGGTAAGTTATATTAGTTTTATACTATTCAGTTTAAAATACCTCTTCTTAAAAAGAAGTTTTATGTGGTTAAATGTAGAGATTAATGCATCTTACCTTCCACAGAAGGTGCCTGGTCCTGAGCTGAATACAGCATATCCTTAAAAGCCTATTAGAAAGTAAGAAAAGAAATACATGAAATCATGAGTAATCTTCACAGTGAAAGCATTTTCAGCTGAACAATTACTTCTTTTTCAATATCCAGACGACTACACAGGGTTCTCCAAATCGAGAATTTAGTGAAATAATTTGATTAACTTTAATAAGCTAAAACCCAAATACTATTCTTTCATATCCAGTACTGTCCCATCTTTAAGATGAGGGTTAATATATACATACTTTAAAAATTAAGGGGGATTTGGAGAAGAATGAAAAATCATAAACACTCTAGACCAAAAAAAAAAAGAAAAATCATCACTGGTCAGTCACAAATTGGCCTCCAGCATTTCTCAACCTCAGTAAAATTGACATCTAGGGCTAGATAATTCTTTACTTGTTTTTTGTATCTAGGTTTTTTTTTTTTTCTTTTGTATCTATAGCAATTCACTAGATACCAGCAACAACTGACCAAAAATGTCTCCAGATGCTACCAAACGCCCCAGAGGACAAAAATCACCCCTCTCTAGAATCATTGGCCTACAGCATTCAAGCATATAAAAACCAAAAAAAGAAATAAACCTCCAAGGTGGTCTACTCCAGTTAAATCACATTCTTCTCAAATGGATTTACCATTATTTTAAGTTAGTGACCAATCCTGTTAGTTCCATGACTAACCCCTAACAAAGTCTGACAATACACAAAAGCCCTAAGTGAATATAACAAAGATCTAGAACTTCCTTTAAGAAAAATGTATATACAATCACTTTCATTTTTAAATAATTTCAGATGTCCCAGGAACTACTAATTTCCAGTCTAAAAAGAAATTAGCTCAGAAGATTTTATCAAACATCAGAAAGTATTTCAGCTCACAGACTGGAATTATATATTAAAAGTCCTATACAACTTTACAGTGGTAGTTATGCTATAGTTCTTCCATGGAATATTTTAAGAGTGTAAATGAGTACATTGCTTAGAGTAGAATAAATATCCAGAAGTAGAAAAATACAAGAAGAAAGAAACAAAAAAAATCCAGCCAGAGAAACTTAAGAAAATAAAACTACCACTAGTTTTGTTCAGTTGCTCAGTCGTGTCCAACTCTGCGACCCCATAGACTGCAGCACACCAGGATTCCCTGTCCATCACCAACTCCCGGAGCTTGCTTAAACTTGTACTACCATGCAACCAGGTAATATCAGAGACTCAAATACCTGACTGAAGTTTTTCTACTTCTTAAGTATGATAGGCATATGTACCTAAATCAGATGATGTTATCAGTAAGTAAATAAACCACCAATGACTAGCAGAAAAGCTTGTATGCAGTAGGAACTTAATACACAGCTCTTGAATTCAAAAGGGTTTATTTTTAGCACTCTGAAAAAACACGGTAAGTGAAATCTGATATGTAATGCAAATGAATTAAATTTGCAAAAGGAAAGTTTACCAAATTAAGGTTTAAAAAGATTAAATTTTATAAAGAGAAAGATTATGATAGTCTTCATTTTGATTATAAACTAAATCATAATTTCATTTAAATCAAGACAACTCTCAGTAAAATCAAGGACAATTCTTTTTGCTTCTTACTACTTCAGTTTTCTTCTGAACAAGAGACCCTCTATGTTTTTGACAGTAATAGACTTTAGAGGACTCTATAAATAGGATACCATCCCCTGACTGTGACTAGAGAATAGACCCCAATTGGAAACCACCAGGGGAAAATCCTACAGAGTATTGTCTATATTAGCACTTATGACTATTACACGACTCAGCTGAGTTAGGAGAAGTACATCCAAATACACAAAACAACAAAATTGAGTTTCCTCATTCATGCTGTTTTAGTTTAAGGAAATTCAATACATTATATAAAATTCTGTATCTGTATAATAAGTAAAATCAATATGTATTCATTTGCATTACAAAAGATTTCTCTGATCACTGAGAAGGGCACAGGTGTGACTCCTGGTCGGGGAACTAAGATCCCACAAGCTATGTGGTGCAGCCAAAAAAAAAGATTCAAAGGAATCCTTACATAAGCATCTCTACTGTAATCTCTGAGTATGAAGTTATTTTTGTTATGTTGTTCAGCCATTCAGTCATGTCTGACTCTTTGCGACCCCAAGGACTGCAGCACACCAGGCTTTCCCTGTCCTTCACCATCTCCCAGAGCTTGCTCAATTCATGTCCATTGAGTTAGTGATGTCATCCAACCATCTCATCCTCTACTGTCCCCTTCTCCCCCTGCCTTCAATCTTTCCCAGCATCAGGGTCTTTTCAAATGAGTTGATTCTTGGCATCAGATGGCTGAAGTATTGGAGCTTCAGCTTCAGCATCAGTCTTTCTAATGAATATTCAGGATTGATTTCCTTTAGGATTGACTGGTTTGATCTCCTTGCAGTCCAAGAGACTCTCAAGAGTCTTCTCCAACACCACAGCTTAAAAGCATCAATTCTGCAGTGTTCAGCCTTCTTTATGTTACAATGTTATTGAAATGTTTGTTATAATGTTGTAATGTTATTATTTTTGTTATAATGTTATTGAAATATATACAAACTAGGACAAAACTCTTAGTGTTATAACAATGCATATGATAGTAAAATCTTACAAATTAAATCCAAATACAATCACAAAACCAGTATTATTTAATCAATAACATTAACATGACAGGAAACAAGATGTTTGCTGAGTTAAAATCTGAATTGGTAACATGAATACAATGCCATTTTGCCTATTCTGAGTTTGGAATGCCAAGATGACTATGTCAGATGGGATCTACTATGAGGCAGTATAGTCAGCTATCTACTAGGAGGCAGTGGCTAGAGGCTATGGGTTTAGAATGCCAAGATGACTATGTCAGATGGGATCTACTATGAGGCAGTATAGTCAGCTCTCTACTAGGAGGCAGTGGCTAGAGGCTATGGAGTCAGGTAATACATATGAAAACCAACTCTACCACTTATTAGCTATGTAACCATAAAAAATTAACTTCTCTATACTTCAGTACCCTCATCTGTAAAACAGAACTAGTAACTACACATACCTCCCAGGTCTACTGTACAAATTAAAAACTTAAAACACAAATCCTTACATTAATTATGATTCATTATTATTACTGAATAATATCATATATATTATTATATATGAGGAGTACTTTGATCAGTGCCTAGGACACAGAAGATGCCCAAAGAATGTTAGCTAACAGAATGTGAACTACCACAAAACTTATGTCATACAGTGGACTATCGCATCATTTGGCCATCTATCTGCTAGACATGACTGCATCATTTATGCATTAGAAATGCCTCAGTTCTTAAGTCTCAGTTCTTACTACTTCACAAAGTAGTACAACACTACTTGGAGCCAACATGGCCAAACAAGCATAAACAGAGACATTGCAATCTCCTGGCATCTAGGTTATAAGATGGTCAACTAGATGATTTCGAATATGTTCCTAATATATTTTCTGATGATCGCTGACATGAGCACACAGAGTTTTTAATTCTTATAAGAAACTTACAGATTCCTAAGAAAACATATGCAGTCTCAACCTACATACACTGTATTTTTTCCTGCACATATTTTATTTTTATTTTGCTTTACTGGAGTATAATTGTTTTACAATGTTGTGTTAGTTTCTGCTGTACAATGAAGTGAATCAGCCAGATGTACACATACAGCCCCTCCCTCAAGGCCTCCCTCCCACCCCACCATCCCAGCCCAGCCACTGACATCATCACAGAGCACCAAGCTGAGCGTCCTGTGCCACACAGCAGGTTCCCACCAGCTACCCATTTTACACACGGCAGCATATATGAGAACAGACACGCAGACACGGTGGCGTGCGTGGGGCGGAGAAGGGGAGGGTGGGACAAATTGGGAGATTAGGATTGACATGTGTACACTTTAAACAACAAGGACTCCTCATTTTATTACTTAAACTTTCCACAACATATCTTTTGTACAAAATAGGGTATAGTTCAATAATACTGCCAATACAAGTTTCTTACATTGTTAATTTTTAATAACCCACAGTAGATCATCACTGGGCTTCCCTGGTGGCTTAGTGGTAAAGAATCCACTTGCCAATGCAGGAGACATGGGTTCGATCCCTGAGTTGGGAATATCCTCTGGAGAAGGAAATCGAAACCAACTCCAGTATTCTTATCTGGGAAATCCCATGGAAAGAGGATCTTGGTGGGCTACAGTCCATGGGGTCGCAAAAGAGTTGGACATGACTTAGCAACTAAACAACAACAAAGATCATCTCTGATCTTCTTTCCAAACATATGGGTTTCACAGACCGTTTCATAGAACAAGGATCAGAAGCTAGAAAGATTCCTTGTTGTTGCTGTTAAGTCTCCAATCGTGTCCGACTCTTTGCAACACCATGGACTGCAGCACGCCAGGTTTCCCTGTCCCTCACCATCTCCTGGAGTTTGCCCAAGTTCAGGTCCACTGAATCGGTGATGCCATCCAACCATCCCATCCTCTGTCACCCCCTTCTCCTCCTGCCTTCAATCTTGCCCAGCATAGGGTCTTTCCTAAAGAGTTGGTTCTTCGCATCAGGTGGCCAAAGTACTGGAGCATCAGCTTCAGCATCAGTCCTTTCAATGGGTATTCAGGGTAGAAAGAGTCCTACTGTGTCAAGTCGCTATTAGCCTCACATATGACATACCATAAATATTATCATCTTCATTAACAAAATATCTAATTTATATTTTTCTCATACGCTTCAAAGCATCCAAAGCAAGCACACTGCAATCCAATTACTGGATTAATAAACAATAAAATAAACACAGGCATTTGAAGAGAAAGGGCAAGGAATATTTGTTATAAACCTTTAAAGGAAGCATTATCCCTGTTAACAGAGCTTAATAATTCAATAAAATTTACATCAGACTTTTTCAAATGGCACTGACTATAATTTTGATATATACTTAAAAATATGTACACTATGCCTGATCTACACACCCCAGAAACACTCTCCAATTATCTCTTATCTTCTTTTTGTATTCCCTTTCTTTTTATCACTTATTTATGGCCACAGGAGCTCTTCATTGCAGCATGTGGGCTTAGTTGCCCCATGGCATATGGGATTTTAGTTCCCCAACCAGGGATTGAACCCACATCCCCTGCATTGGAAGGTGGATTCTTAACCACTCAACTACCAGGAAATCCCTTATATTCCCCTTTTAATTTTTTCACCAGAAATACTGAGTAGTCTGTGAATAATGTGCAAGTCAGTTACATCTGACCTGGTTTCTTTGTCTCACTATCCAGAAATCAGTCACATTTTCCTGATATCTGAAGTGCCAAGAACAGTTCTATAAATCAAATTATAAACCTCAAAAGAGGGCACTGGGCATTCTCAAGAGTCCTGTATGAAGAATGACCATCTAATTTACCTTTATTTCTATCCCCAAATAGAAATAAACTAACCTAGCTCTGCTTTTGATGATAGAAATAATCTGTAAAGTAAAAAAAAAAAAAAAAAAAAAATTTTTATAATCTAATGTAATAAAATTTTAAATTAATGTATTCTCAATATATACTTAACAATCCTATAGTATATTAGTATATTAGAAGCATTATGCATGACTCAATTTTCATGGAATTTGAATGTATCCCATCAGCAAACTGGAGAAGAAAATGGCAACCACTCCAGTATTCTTGCCTAGGAAATCCCATCTATGGGGTTGCAAAGAGTTAGATAAGACTTAACAACTGAGCACTATCAGTAAAAGGCAATTCAATATACAAAAGTTGTCACAATATTAAATTATTAATGAATTTGTTAAATATATAAAATATATGTAATTTATAATAGGAAGAACCAACTTGGAGTATGTCCTGTTATATCTGTATTTATACATTTCCTCCATAACATACTTTAATATCCACTGACATGGTTTTTACTATTTCTTTGTAGGTATCTCCCTAATCTAAATCCTCAGTCACATGTCTGCTAACACATATACAAAATGTCTAAAATTCATTTTCTTCCCAAAGCCTACACTTTTCATGTCTTTATTTCTGTTAATGTCACTGACAGAACCCACATCACACAGATCAACAACCTTAGTCACTGTCTCACTCCTTCAATAAATACTTGTGAATCTGCTACATGTCAAGCCTGTTTTAGGCACCTGGGATACACCATGAGGAAGGAAAACTCCTTGTCCTAGGGGGTTAACTTTCTCCTCCTTTGCACTCCTAAGTTTAGTGATCCGATTCAGTCAATGCCACCACTCCAACCTCTTTTAATTTCATTCTCTCCCATCCTCTCACCTAAACTATTCAATGGACTCTTACTGCTCATTCTTTAATCCATGTTTCTTTGAGAAAAAGACATGTTACCCATTATTTGGAGTGAAATGTTTCTAATTTTGGCCTCTCAATTTTCTGATACTCTCCTTTTTATTTCCAACACTTTTCTAAATCATTAGATTTTTATGTCAGATGCAGTAATTAGCCTCTGAAATAGCCTCCAATGATTCCTAACTCCTGGTAGTAACACTCTTGTGCAATCCCCTTACATACTAAATAGGACTGACCTGTATAGCCAATGGTGCTTCCCCATTGGCTCAGCGGTAAAGAATCTGCCTGCGATGCAGGAGTCATGGGAGCTGCAGATTTGATCCCTGGGTCAGAAAGATCCCCTGGAAAAGGGAATGGCTACCGACTCCAGTATTCTTGCCTGGAGAATTCCCATGGACAGAGGAGCCTGGCAGGCTACAGTCCATGGGGTTGCAAAGAGTTGGACACGACTGATATGACTTAGCATGCATGCACGTACATACAGCCAACAGAATACTGCATAAATGACAGAATACTACTTCCAAGGTTAAGTCATAAAACGCACTGCGGTATTCATCTTGCTCTTTCTTCGATTCCACACTCTAGAAAAAGCCAGTCATGAAAAAACTGAAGCACCCCTATGGAAAGATACAAGTGGTAAGGAACTGAGGCCTCCTAAATAAAGTCAGCACAAATTTGTGAACCATTTGAGTGAGCTATTCTAGAATTGGATCCAGTCCCCGGCAAGCCTTGAGATGACTGCAGCCCCGACTGACATCTTGACCACAACCTCACAAAATACCCTGAGCCAGAATCACCCAGTTAAGCTGCCTCCAAACGCTTTACACACAGAAAGATAATAAATGTTTCTCATTATTTCAGTAGTTTTAGGTAGTTTATTACAGAGAAACAGATAATTAATACACAACGCTAATTCTGAAAAATATTTTTATATCACAGAATGTAACGTTATTAGATCATAACCAACATCTTTGGCTTGTCTTGATCAAAGTACCTAAAATGTTTATTTCCATAAAGATACAAAAACTATGGAAAGGAAGACTATGACAATTTCAAGAAGTGATTTATTTAGCAATAACAAGCAAAACTGCATTCCCGTAAGTCACAGACACCAATACTGTAATTTAACTTACACTGAATGCCCTTGAGAAATCATACAGCTGCATTTCTGGGCTGGGACAGAATAAATCTGACAGATTAAATCAGCATCTTCCTTACCTAAGGATCCTGTTCTGACAATAAAATGCAGCTGATAACAAATGTTCTTTCATAACTAATTAAATCTATATGGCTCATTCTTACATTTACTGTGGTAACAGTTGTAAATTCTCTAAGGGCAGAGAGTAATCTCACTTCAGTTCTTATGGGCCACAGCATCTAGCACAGTAAAAGTCAAAATATGTTTGTAAACTGCACAGACTTTGTAACATAAAGCCTAAATATCCAAGATCAGTACATCAGTTAATTTTTTAAAGTGTTAACTATGTTATTTTTATTAATTATTTTATAGTATTTCTAGTTTCATGAAATACCAAAATGTAAAGTCATTTCTTTTGTCCCAATTTTCATTATTTTTGCTAATTTCCACAAAATTCAAACCTCTTTCATTTACTAGCCACAAGAAAAGTTCCTAGTGTGTTTGACTTCAGCCCTCTTTAATATATAAGGTTTAGACAGGTTGATAAAGCATATTGAATTTTGTCCAAATATAATAGTATGGCAACATAAAATTCCCACTGTTCTTAGTAACAGTTTGTTAGTTTATCTGAAAGAAAACAAAAAAGGAACCCAAAGGTTCTGCAATACACCTATACACTTTATAAAAATGGTTTCTAATTCATGAGTCTCAGACCAGTTCACAACTCCAATTTCAATGCTACCAGCTATCATCATTTAGTTTCCAAGAAATTTCATGACATTGAAAGAGGGTCTTGGTGTACTAAAAGACTGAGTACCAACACCCTAAAATAAATATCTGCTGAATAAATGAATAAAAAGTTACTCCTATGGCTTATTTTTAATGATGATGGAAATTAACAGCTATACTTTATCGAAAAGTATCTTCTATAGATCAGGCCCTTGTTGGCACTTTCATATACTATTGCTGTTTAGTCACTAAGTCGTGTCTGACTCTGCCATCCCATGGACTGTAGGGGCTCTTCTGTCTATGGGATCACCCTGCCAAGGATACCTCAGTGGGCTGCCATTTTCTTCTCCAGGGGATCCTCCCAATCCAAGGATCGAACCCATGTCTTCTGCTTGGCAGGCAGATTCTTTACCACTATGCCACCTGGGAAGCCCTTTCATGTATTACTACATTTAATTCTCATAATAATCTTGAAAGGTAAATATTATCCCCATTTTTCACCAAGAAAACTGAGGTTCAGAGAAATAACTGTTTAAAAGTTCACAGCCAATAAATGAGGGAAATGCAATTAAAGCAAAAAAAATGTAGATAAAGTTAAAGCTATCTTCTCTATTGCCTTCAAGATGAATGAATCCCACACACCCTTCAAAGAATATTTTACTTTATCCTACTCATTCCTAAAGGTTCCATCCCATTTTCATCACTCTTTTTTTTTCCATTTTTATCACTCTTAACAAATTTCTCAAACGAAAAGTACAGATATGAAGAAAAAAATTAAATTAAATTTTAAAAAAAAGTACAGATATGTTGTCTAAATGACTTTTAACCTCTTCAAACTTGGAATAAAGTTAGCAGAAGAAAACTGTGTTCAGAATTTTGTCATATCCAAAGGCCTACCTTAATCCTCATTCTCATTAACCTGTCTACAAAGCATGTCACTGCTGATAGTCCATTTACCCTTCAGACCCTTAACTCCTATGACAACTTATTTTCCAAGATTTCCTCTGTCTCTATTTTTCTGTGTTACATACTTTTCCCCAGTAACTAATTCTTTAACTACTATCTCAATTAAAATGTCTTATCTTTTGATATAATCTTTCAAATTCCAGCTAGTAGTTATCTCTACATATAGATATTTCACAAAAGAAATCAGCATGAATTTACCACCCCCTAAAGTAGCTAGTCTCTACCACTTTCCTTACGTTTAAACCATTACATTAAATTCTTCCCTCCTTCAACCTCTATATCTGGCTAGCCATCCAACTTCTGTTATGTAAAGCATAAATATTAAACCACCTACATAAATCACTGTGCTAAGCAAAAGAAAAGTGATACGCTTAAAAATGTCTAATAGGAACTTCCCTAGAAGTCCAGTGGTTAAGACTCTGTATTCCCAATGCAGGTGGCATGGGTTTGATCCCTGAATGGGGAACTAAGGTCCTGCATGCCACATGGCACGGCCAAAACAAAAGTTTAATAGTATTACTTTATCTTTACCAATAATATTTTTATTTAATTTCAAATACTAAAGAGGAAAAAAAGATCTAACTACTAAAATATTGTGTATGTTTGCAATTAAGCAACTTGGAAGGGGGATGATACTTTAGTAGGATATTCTGTGCTTAACAGGGCAAGTTCACAAAATACACAATTATTATTGTTGATTATTGATATCATGTTATTTAAATTTTTTAAACATAAAGTTGGTTAAAAATCATCTCATAAATTTTCCTAACATAAAACCTGTCATATTAAATAACACTGTCTCTAAAATGGAAGAAAGGTCAAGAAGGAATGCCAAAATTCTGCACTTGATAGTAATTTCCTTCCCTAAAACATTTTCTTCTCTAATACATTATGCTTACAAATCAATTCAGAAATTTTAATAAGGCTTACAACAAAAGTGCAAACGAAAAAGGAAAAAGTGACCAATTTTCTTCCCAGTTTTTCAGTTCTACCAAAAACCAAAGAATCTTTCAAAATGTATAATCTTTTTTCTTTCATCAATAACCATCAGCAAGTAGTAACAAACTTTATGTTCTATGAAATACTCAGTTCAGTTGCTCAGTCACGTCCGACTCTTTGCGAACCCATAAACCACAGAACGCCAGGCCTCCCTGTCCATCACCAACTCCAGGAGTCTACCCAAACTCATATCCCTTGAGTCGGTGATGCCATCTAACCATCACACCCTCTGTCGTCCCCTTCTCCTCCTGCCTTCAATCTTTCCCAGCATCAGGGTCTTTTCAAATGAGTCAGTTCTTTGCATTAGGTAACCAAAGTATTGGAGTTTCAGCTTTAGCAACAGTCTTTCCAATGAATGTTCAGGACTGATTTCCTTTAGGATGGACTGGCTGGACCTCCTTGCTGTCCAAGGGACTCTCAAGAGCCTTCTCCAACACCACAGTTCAATAGCATCAATTCTTTGGTGCTCAGCTTTCTTTACAGTCCAACTCTCCTACTGGAAAAACCATAGCCTTGACTAGACGGACCTTTGTTGACAAAGGAATGTCTCTGCTTTTTAATATGCTGCCTAGCTTGGTCATAACTTTCCTTCCAAGGAGTAAGCGTCTTTTAATTTCATGGCTGCAATCACCATCTGCAGTGATTTTGGAGCCCCAAAAAAGTAAAGTCAGCCACTGTTTCCACTGTTTCCCCATCTATTTGCCATGATGCGATGGGACAAGATGCCATGATCTTAGTTTTCTGAACGTTGAGCTTTAAGTCAACTTTTTCACTGTCCTCTTTCACTTTCATCAAGAGGCTCTTTAGTTATTTTTCACTTTCTGCCATAAGGGTGGTGTCATCTGCATATCTGAGGTTATTGATATTTCGCCCGGCAATCTTGATTCCAGCTTGTGCTTCATCCAGCCCAGTATTTCTCATAATGTACTCTGCATATAAATAAGCAGGGTGACAATACACAGCCTTGACATACTCCTTTCCCTATTTGGAACCAGTCTGTTGTTCCATGTCCAGTTCTAACTGTTGCTTCCTGACCTGCAAACAGGTTTCTCAGGAGGCAGGTCAGGTGGTCTGGTAATTCCATAACCTTAAAAGGTAAAATTCTTTCAATTTCCATTTGTTCAATTGAATAAACAGTCTAAGTTGTCTTTTCTTAGTTACAGTTTCACTGATCCCTTCCCCCAACTGTGTCAACAGTAAATGAATCAAGATGCTGCTCAACTGTTAGACTCAAACCACTAAGGATAGATATGTAATAATGGCTAATACTTACTATGTGTGCTAACTATTAAACCTCCTGTCCTGTTTTCCAATTATTGATTCATTTCATTTCACATGATCCTCCAAAAGCAAAAAGTATTATCATTTCCAGTTTAAGGATAAGAGAATTGTGGCACAGAAAGGCTACATGACTTGCCCAACAAGGTTATTACATTGAAATTGAAATTACAGTTACAATTAAATTACAATTACACTAACAGGGTTGTTACAATTTCAATTTCGGTGGTCTCTATATCAATTCACTTTCTAATTTCTGAATCTATCAAGAACTGAATTTTTGAAAGTCCATGATACTAAGCAAACAAATCCTAGAAAAAAAATTTGCAATCTTCTTTAGCAAATAACTAATGGCAGTATAATTTGAAATACTAATATTTCAAATAAGCTTATTCTACTCAAAAAGAAAGATTTAATCAAAAGATGTTTGAACTACGTGATTAGAGGTGGTGACTCACCTGCTTATCAACACTTTTGTTACCTGCTATTATACAAATATTTGAAAAACAGGAGAAAGACTATCATCTCAATTTTGTCATCAATGATCACATTTCACTGAATAAACAAAACTAAAAGAATAAGACCCACTTCTCCTAATTGATACCAAAGTAACTCATTTCCAGAGCTCTAGTCACGCTCTATAGGGGATAAACATGAGCTTTTCCTATTTTCTCCACTGACTGCCTTCAATGATGCTCTCGTAAATCTCTCTTTCCTATCCCTTAATGATATCTCAGGCAGATCCCATAGTCTTTCAGTTACATTCTGTTATGTCGTTGTTTTTAAGTCTCTAAACATGCCAGACACTACCAGATGTTGGATGCTAACATGTATCTATGAGTCTACCTGACACACAGCAGGCTTTCAGTAAATATTATTACTATCATTATTTCATCAAATCTAAGATCCCATTAGTAGTAATATACACTGGTACTTTATGTGCTTCTAAGAATGAAAAAAGTCTGCCAATTAATCTATGACAATTAATTATGAGATATATCTTGATTTTAGATGTCAAAGTGTGGGAAAACTGATTGAAAGAGGTAGTAAATTCAAGCTCTCACTATTTTTGGCTATATTATTTGGTTTTCCTATCTTTGGTCTTGGTCTCCCCACTGCATCTCCAGGATCTAAACTACATTTTCACTTTGCATTGATCCCTCTCCCCAAGTCTCTTTAAAATCCTTACTGGTTCACAACCAGGAAACATTTAAAGTCCTCAGCATGGTATTCAAGGCTCCGTACAAATCACACTATCAGCCCTCCAACATACCTACTAAACCAGATTTCACTAATATGCTTGCATACTTCCACCTATCTATGCCTTTATTCAAAATTACTCTATCTGCCTAGAATGCCCTCAGTGTCCTGTCCCCTCTTCACCGTGTCAACAAACCCTACTGAATCTCTAGTACGTCTGTGAAAGCTTTCAAGATAAATACCTTTGATTCTCCAGAGCAAAATCAATTGGCCATTCCTCTGTAACATAATCACAATACACTACGATTAGAAGACCAACCAAGTTACAAGCTCCTTTAGGACAGGCGTGTACCTATTTTTACATCACCAGCCCCTTGAGAGATCCTGACCATGTATCATCATGTTAAGAATACAGGCTGTAAAATAAGACAAACCTGTGTTTGAACTCTGGTTTTACCATTCACCAGCTATGTGACCTTTGGCAATCAACTCAATCTAAGATTCAGTGACTTCTTAGAACAGGATAACAAAATCTACCTTAGAGGGTTTGGATTAAATGTAAAACACCTGACACAACAGAAACACTCAACGAATATTAGCTGTTGTTATTATCATCGTTGTCACTTTTATTATTTTTTCAAAAAAGGAAGGGGACATCATGAATAGTTAATGAATAGATTAATATATATTCTAATCTTCTCTAGTCAGATATGCCCTGACTTCAGCTTGGCAGTATGTTATTAGAGATAGGGGGTAGAGAGGGAGGTGCTCTTCATGTAGAGGTAACATGTAACCTGTGTTAACATTCAGGTATGCTACAGAGAAATGTCCAAATGATTTTTCAACTTTCCTGAGTCCTCCTTTCATCTCTACCTAACTCCTCAAGCCTTAACCAAAATTCCTCAGTCCTACCTCCTCACCTAAAATAGGTTTCTACCTAAATGGGGCAATGGTTGTAACTGAGTAAACAATATTTTTAAATTTGAGCTTCTTATTTATCTAGTCTTTTAACTGACACACAAGAACAGTTTGAGGTTGTTACTGTGAACTAAAGGATTAGATTCAGATAAATGTATTAATGCTGAGTAAGTAATAATTAACAAGAACATTTAAATTCATATGGTCTCTTACAAAGAAAATGAATTTTTAAAATTAAAAGTAAAGAAATGTTTATATAGCAGTGATAAGCCTCAGTAAGGTATACCGGTGAGCAAGAGGTCAGTATTTTAATTCCAGGCTCTGCTATCAGCTAGTTGTGAGGCTGACCATACATATATCTTGGCCTTTCTGCCCTCAATTTATTCATCTGTGAAACAGAGGACTTGAGAAGGTGTTTTTCAACTCTAAAACCAATTCTAGTATTAAAAAATTAAATTTTCATTAGAAAACTGAAACAAACTAAAATTAGATAGCCACTAAAAATTCAAAGGATTCACTTAAGCTATTCAGACATACTTAGGAACGCACATGTAAATGTCACCCCAACTGAAAAAAAAAAGAATATGCAGGCACAGTCTATAACTGAAATGAATACAAGTTACAAGTAACCAAGGAGAACTAAATTATTTCACAACCATATGATTGCTCCCACCTGAATTTCTTATTGTATATAAAAAGGACTATTAATATAAATATCACAGATAAAAAGAATAATATCTAAAATCAATAGAGACATTTTCCAAAAACCTGAACTGAACAAGCCCAGAGGGACAAAATTTGAGGCTCAGTTTTCCTCACAAACATACCGCTAACCTAGCCTTAACTAATACCGCTGAACTCTGTAGTAGAAATAATTTTAATAGCAAATATAGGCATTATTTTAGCACTTTTCATATTTTAACTCATATAATCCTCACAGAAGTCCTGTAACTACTATTACTGGCCCCATTTTACAAATGAGGAAACTGAAGAACAGAGAGGAATTAATAGAATGACTTGCCTGAGCTCACTCAGCAAGTCAATTGTGCAGCTGGAATATGAACCGAGACAGTCTGGCTTTAGAGTTTGTTCTCTCCGTGCATCACTGACACACAGGTACATGATGCAAATGGTTAAACAATAAAATGAATCCCAGTGATTAGGTTAACTCTGCCACTAACCAAGCTATCTGTCCTTGAATCACAACCTCTTTGGACTTCATTTCCCACTCAAGTAAAAAAGAGACTCGGACTAAATAATCTGAAATTCCTTACAGGTCTAACGTTCTATTATCTATGGAATGCTTTAAAAGCAAAAAGCCACAACTGTGGCATAGCAGCAGCTATGCTCACTCTTCTTTATCTTCCTCCTTTTACACTTATCACTATATCTCATTATCTTTTTCCTATGGCACATCTTTATAAGTTCCTCTGTTTAACAGCTGCCTATCTCATAAGAATTACACTAATAATCTTGAGAAAAAAATTAATTAATAGAGGTGAACTTTAACCTCCAGACCACACTCTACCATCTCCAAACCATGCAGAACTAAGACCTAGGACTAAAAATAGACCAGCCATTACTTCAGCAGGTGCTGGAGACTGTGCCTAAACATATGTATGCACAAATGGATGGATTTATTTATTTTTCATAAGCCAGCAGGATGTAGGAATTAAGAGCAGGGGCTCTTTCAATCTCATATCTGCTAACCACAATTAGCAGTTTCAACATAATCAGTTACTGAATGGCTCTAAGACTCAGGTTCCCGGTCTACAAATAGAGCAAACATAAAAACCTACCTACACAGCTTGCTATCAAGAAATGTTTTTAAAGTAATGCCATAGTGACTGACAAAATAAGCACTCAAAAAATAACAGCTGTTGTTACTGCCCCTGTTAGCATCACTGCTATTTACAATTCCCATATAAAGGCAAGAGCTCCCAAGTATGACAGATTTTATTTCAAATTCCGGCTCTACTAAGTATATGGCCATGAACAAGTTGGTTAGTCTCTCTAAGCCTGAGTTTCCTCATCAGTAAAATGAAGATAATAAATCATCTATCTTCAATTCAGTTGCTCAGTCGTGTCCGACTCTTTGCAAACCCATGAACCGCAGCACACCAGGCCTCCCTGTCCACCACCAACTCCCGGAGTTTACTCAAACACATCTCCACTGAGTCAGTGATGCCATCTAACCATCTCACTCTCTGTCGTCCCCTTCTCCTCCTGCCTTCAATCTTTCCCAGCATCAGGATCTTTTCAATGAGTCAGTTCTTTGCATCAAGTGGCCAAAGTATTAGAGCTTCAGCTTCAACATCAGTCCTTCCAGTGAACACCCAGGACTGATCTCCTTTAGGATGGACTGGTTGGATCTCCTTGCAGTCCAAGGGACTCTCAAGAATCTTCTCCAACACAATTCAAAAGCATCAATTCTTTGGTGCTCAGCTTTCTTCACAGTCCAACCCTCACATCCAAACATGACTACTGGAAAAACCACAGCCCTGACTAGACGGACTTTTGTTGGCAAAGTAATGTCTCTGCTTTCTAATATGCTGTCTAGGTTGGTCATAACTTTCCTTCCAAGGAGTAAGCGTCTTTTAATTTCATGGCTTCAGTCACCATCTGCAGTGATTCTGGAGCCCCCCAAAATATCTTATCTTAGCCAACAGGAATTTGCTGTATGGCTCAGGAAACTCAAACAGGGGCTCTGTATCAACCTAGAGGGGTGGGATAGGGAGGGAGATGGAAGAGAGGTTCAAAAAGGAGGGGATATACGTGTAACTATAGCTGATTCATGTTGAGGTCTGACAGAAAACAACAAAATTCTGTAAAGCAATTATCCTTCAATAAAAAAATAAGTTAAAAAAAAATCATCTATCTCACAAAACTGTTGTGAAGATTAGATGAGGTAACAAAGCTGCTGACACCTGGTTCCTAACTGGTCAATAAATACTAATTCCTTTCTCCTTAATGACAAAAAGAGCACATTTCCACTAATTCAATTCAAGGCCTAGAGATTAGAAGTAGGAATCACAGGGAAAACAACTTTCTTTTCTCTATCATTCTGTGCAGGGGGATATACCAGAGAATTCTCACTCATGGGATTCTCTTTATCCTCTTATGTGCTTCCTAAGACTTGAGAGCTTTTTCTCAGGCCATCTCCAAATGTTCTGAAAGGAGTTGTGTGTTCAAAGGCAGCAACTCTTAGAAACTCTCTCAGGGCACCCAGAAATTCAAAACTATTTTCATAATAATACTGAAATGGAGCAGGACCCTAAAGATCCTTTGTCCCCCCACCCCCCACCCCTGTCCTCAGCCTGCCTTTTATCTGTGGAAAAACTTTAGTCAAAGATTAAGTTTGATCAGAGAAGTGAGAAAATGCCAGGAAAGAATCCGCCTGCAACACGGGAGACCTGGGTTCAATCGCTGGGTTGGGAATATCCCCTGGACAGGGAATGACTACCCACTCCAGTATTCTGGCCTGGAGAATTCCATGGAGTATATAGTCCATGGGGTCACAAAGAGTAGGATGCTACTGAGCCACTTTCACTTTCATTGAATCCATGTTAAATTTTGAGGTTTCCCAAGTGGAGCTAGTGGTAAAGAACCCGCCTGCCAATGTAGCAGGCATAAGAGACACACGTTTGATCCCTGTGTCGGGACGATCCCTTGGAGGGGGGCACGGCAACCCATTCCAGTATACTTGCCTGGAGAATCCCCATGGACACTGGAGCCTGGTAGGCTACAGTCCACAGAGTTGCAAAGAGGTGCACATGACTGAAGCAATTTAGCACACAGCTATTCTAGATAAGGAAACAGCAACCCACTCCAGTATTTGTGCCTGGAGAATCCCATGGACAGAGGACCCTGGCAGGCTACAGTCTATGGGGTCACAAGAGTTGGACATGACTGAGCGACTAAACCATCACCACCAGTCATTATAAAGTATAGTCAAAGACCTTTAGTTTCTTCTCAAGGGCTATGGAATAATCTGAGCCATATCCTGTGAGCTGTCTTACAGATACTAAAACCCCTACCATGTAGGAAAAGCTAACTACATGATGACCAGACTGTAGCCATGACATAAGCTGCCAAAATTCTGAGAACTGGCCTCAAGGAAACGGGAACAAACCAACCATGGGACTGCAGATTATCTGTACTTAAATTAAACGAAATGACGCTGGTCAGATCACCAATAATCAATTTCAAGATGACTGTCAGAGCTGACTGTGCTGTTTCTGCATGTAGCTCCCTCCCTAAGCCTACAAAAACTCTTGTCCACTGATTATAGAAGAAGTGGGGCCGGTACTGGTCTTTGGATAAGTGTATCATTTCCCCACTCCTCCCATCCCCCACCCCCACCGCTGTTGCTGACATCCAAAATAAAGCAAACTTCTTTCCACCAACTTGGCCTCTTTATTGGTTTTAGAGCAGTGAGCAGCAGGACCCTATTATCTGTTACAATACTACAACTTCATGTGCTTTTTTCACTCATTCTTTCACAAATACACAGTCGAAGTTCCCAAAGGCCACATGAAATATGATGTCATATCCCTGAAGGATAGTAGGTGTGTTTGTATACTCTGTGCTTCACACATCTCTCAGTTTCAATTTCAAATATAGAGTATTATCAGTAGATATTGGGATCTTTTTAACAATTTTTAAGAGTTTCAAATAGTACCAAGACCAAAAAGTTAAAGAATTACTTCTCTAAGGTATAGAAAAAGCTCACAAAGCACATGCATTACTCTGTGAATTACAATTTTACCAATTTAGTCTAAATAAGTAATTCACACAATAATCTAAAAGCTTCTCATTTTCCTGTATGATTATATTTCAGGCATTCAATCTTCAAAAAAATGACTGATTCACTAATTATCTGTGAATATTCAGTGACAGAACTGGTTCTAAGGACTTACATCTCCTTATTTATGGTCTATAGTCTTTCTAAATTCTGCAGGTCATCGTCAATAAGAGATGACTGTTTTCTTAATCATCACACTGTCCCTCTCATTACACATAATAAGAAAATTGCAAGTTATGCTTACAGCAAGTTAATTAAACTTTCCCGTGATTTATAATAAATAACTTTTTAAGGCTTTTCTGATACCAGATACCACACCTGCCTAGTGATAGGAAGAAACAGGTAAGCAAATTTCCTTCTATAAACAATTAAATTTAAAGGTGTATAACATATAAAAAGTTTGAAAAGCCAGGGAGAATTCTTCCATATTATTTACACAGTGATCCAAATTTACAACCATGTTCCAAGTCCTCAATCTACAATCTTCCCTTTCTACACCATTTTAAATTTTGAAAGCACTATGTTGAAATATGTGCTTGAAATATGACTGAAATATAAACCCAAACACAAACACACAAAAAAATTGTTTTTTGTTTTTTTCTATTTTTAAAAGAGATAGAATTTAATGACGAATCTATCAGCCTACAGCACATATAGAGCCCTTATTAATATGTGTTGAATGAATAAATAATTTTTTTAGGCATTTGTTCATGAGCATTGCCTGTTTGACTTCTTTTGGCATTTACTAGGTAAGGGGAAGACCTGAAAACAAAAATACAACCAGGCAAGACCCCGAGTGAATTTTGACAATCTCCCAAAGGCCAATTGAATAAATACCAAGCAACCCACAAACTACCTCGTTGAGCTGTACAACTTGAGCAAACTCTTCCGAACTTTGTTACATTACTATTTTTAAAAAGATTACCATGCACCTCCAATATATGTACATTTATTTATAAATTATCTCCTTCTACAACTGTATACATTATAAACACAGAATTTTTAAATGGAAGTTTTAAAAAATGAGACAATAATAAACTAATTTAAGCTTTCACTTGTGAATAATACAAAAATATTTTTAATCTCTTAAGAAATTACCAATAGCAATACTTCTAAAGAACAATCTAACAGAAAAGTTTCATTGCTTTTTAAAACCCTAGTTTTTAGTCTTTCAAAGGCCTAATTCAAACTTCAAGATTCAGTTAATTTTGAAACTTGATGATAATGGCTATAAGCTGGAAAACTGACCTTACAAATGCAGAATACTCTAATACATAACATATATTTAGGGTGAAGTTCACTATGGATGACAATGGACGTTAAAATCTTATTTCGAAAAATTATTTTAATTATTTTGAAACTTTTTGGCAAGCTTCTTGTTAGGTCTATTAAAGTAGCACTGTTTTTTCTGTAATTTGGCTGACAAAAAGCTAGTACTAGAACTGTCAGCTCTGCCATTTTCTTGTTGTTCACATGTACTTGCATTATTGATTTCTTTACAGGAGTCTTTTTAATTCACATCCATTTTATATGGGTTAGTTTAGTCAAAATTAGGTAATATCCATAAGTTTATCTAACTATATGCAACCATAAACTGAACTATTTGCTGAAAGTGAACAAACAAGTGAGAAAACTATTAGCAATTCTTGACTCTCCTTCAGACTACCTCCTAAAATGAGGTCATCTCATCAACGTATTTATTCAATGTTAGTAAAATTTCATTTCTTCCTGTCTTACACATAAAAATGAACATAAGTAACACTTCTAAAACTACCTTCTCTTCCTTCATGGGAATGTTGGGTATTCTCCTCAGGGGCTATGATGCAAATATACTTGAAACCCCTAGCCAGCACAACTTAATCAATCTCTCAAATGCTTTTCAGGTTAGGACTGAATTTGAAGCCAGGAATCATTTTCCATGGTCACCCCAGGTCAAGTAAGATTCTATGTTCTTATGATATGGGCCTTCACCCAAAAACTGATCCAAACCCAACATTCAGGGATGGGTAGAGAAGTATAATCTTTCCAAGACACTCAACCTGACATACTTTATTAAACAATGAAAATAACAGTAATAGCTTCCTATCTTATACAACAATTCACTCAGTTAAGAAACATTTGTAAATACCAGGCATCTTATTGCTATACTCATCCACAAACGTTGTTTTAAATATACTATATTGTACTTTCATTTGCAGAAGTGCCTGAAAGGAAAAGTGTGGCTTGTGCCCCATCGGGTGGCCAAACTGGAAATTTCAAACAAGTTCCAGCAAGGCAAGTTAACCCTAACTAATCAACATAATGCCTTTGGGAAATTGAAGCATGCAACACAAGTGTTCTCATGGGAGAGTTCTATAAATGAAAATCACAATAATGTTATGGTGTTTCCCTACACTTGAAAAAAAGGGGTATGCAGTTTATGCAGAATCCTTTCCAAACCTTGCAACAAAAAAAATTAAAACTATTGCCATCACTTTTTATTTGAGTTCAATAAAAGCTTCATTGGGTCAGTTTTCCATTCACAGATTAAGATATCATCAGATTTTTTTTAAAAGAAATTATTAATTTAAAAGAACACTTTTAACTGTTATACTTTAAGTTCTATCATCTTCATATATCAAGCATAATGAAATCATAAAAATGTACAGAAATTTGGAGCTATATGGGTCCTCAGAAAACAGAGGGTTGTGAGCCTAGATCAAGTCCAGTTCTCTCACTTTACAGATGAAGAACCTAAAGCCCAGAAGAGGAAGTGATTTCATCAGGGTCACACAGTCAGTGTGACCTGACTCAATGCTTACACCTCTGTGCTCAAAAGACTATATACGATACTGGACATGTAATTTAACCTTTCTGGACCTTAATTTCTTCGTCTGAAAAAAACCAAGGAGACAGGTAATCCATCAGTTCCCTTTTAACTCTAAAATTCTGAAATTTAGATATCTCATTATTTTAGTACCTTACAAAACTACAGTGTACACAGACAAAACCATTCCTGGTTCCTGAGAAACCAAAGCAGCACAAGACCCTAGGGAAGAAAACACAAGTCAGCAGCCAAAGGCACCAAATATATTTGCTTCTTTTGCTAATATTCTGTAAAATATTAACATGGTCATACTAGTCTGGCAGAAACTGGTCTAAATTAATTTTGATTAATCAATTACAGAGCTCTAAAGTATGCAATCACTGATTCTAAATTTTAAAAAGTGTTCTTGAAAAGATTTATTGATGTTCTGCATTACATGCCAAGATTTATACTCAAATAGATTACTGGAAACAGGGATAGTCTCTTTCCATTTGTGTTTATTCTTTGTAAAAACTATTCACAAATGAATCAAACCAATTTTCTTTGTATTATTTCTCCATGTTGCTCTATTCTTTTTATGCTTCATTATTCTGCCTATGAAGATTGAGTCTATGAACTCTACAATTCATTTTTAAATTAGAAACTGATCATTTTCAGGATATTGATGGATCACTAATACTAATTTTATAGTCCAAAAAATGGAAGCCATTAAAAGTTAAATCAAAAACCTATGAACTATAATGGACCTTAAAAAGCTCTAACCCTATATTCTTACTTTACGAAAGAGGACAGAAGCCTGGAAAGGCAAAAAGCCTGTCCCCATGGCTTTATGACAAACATATACAAGAATCAGCACTTACGGTATGACTGTGTGTACACAATAATACATACAATCACAGAGGTAAAACATTTTCAGCTTCTGTCTAATGCTTTGATGTTTCAAGTAAAATTTAATGCAGCAAAATAACATGGAAACCAAAAAAGCTGAACAGTTCATAACAGTTCACAGCACTAGAAAGCAGCCTACACTAGAAATCATGGTAATATACCAAAATTTCATCACCAGTACTTGAAAAACAAATCCAAGTGTCTGTTCTACTAACAGTGTTTCAACAGCATCATCTTCACATGTGAGAAACTACATTTTACTGCCATATGAAAAGGTTCTTCTCTCGAGCAAATGCTGACATCTTTCACGATATTCTTTTTTCCCCCAAAGTTTCTAAGCTGCCAAATTCCTCTAAAGATTCTTATTTATGCCTCTTTATTTTTAAAGGAACCGTACTAGCTCTTGAGAAGCAATATACAACACACAGATCCCAACCCTATAAAAAATGGCTCCAATTCAAAAAGAAAAGTGCTCCTTATTAATTTTGCCTAACAAATAACAAGCTTATGAAAGATCCAAGTCACAAAGTAAGGATTCTCTGTAGAATAAAAGTCAATAATCTACAATTAATGAATTTTTTAAAAAATAATGTTTAATTGGCCTAGGAAAAAATAACACAGTCATACATATGAAATGTGTTCCTCTCTGACCAACTTAAAGTAAACCATCTAGGACTAATGTCCAAATGCAGTATGTGAAATGAGTACCAGAATGACTCCAGCCACAAAGCTGATATTATAAATCAAGAGGTAATTGCATCTTTAAGTCTTATGCTTCTCCTTTCAGCCCTAAAAATTGTATTCTAAATTAATACAATTTTATGAAACAGTTAAGTGCTGTAATACTTAAAATGAATCACAGCATACAACCAGTCACTATTACTTCTCCCCAAATGAAGCATTCCATACTATATAGGATGTTGCTTCAGGATGCCCTGTTCTATGAAGAACTGGCAGTGGTGCTGAAAATTACTACTAGAAAGATGAAAGACCAATACCCTCCTTTCAATAAAAACCATCATCTGGACTCTAGCCAAGGTTTTAAAACTGACCAAATGTTATTAGCAACAATAAATCAAGAGCTCTACAGGCTGAAAAGCTTGTCCCTTATTTCATTCTTACAAAACGCAGTCACAAAACACTATAAGAAAATTAAGTGAAAGAAAACATTAACAACTCTAGGCCTTTCATTTCTGGCAATAATGAAATACTGTATGTTGCCAGGTGAATTTATTTTACAATCTTCAAGGTTCTGTTTAACCTACTTATGTCTCTTTCCTTGCCTTCTTCAATTCTTATAACTGTTACATGAATAAATAAACTTCTGCGATTGCCTAAACATCCTTTCAATGAACTTAAAATAGAAATGAAAAAGAGAACCAAAATATCTTAATTCATAAAATCTAGCTAGCATATTTGTGTTCATATTGATTTTATACTCTTTGTTCCTGCACACAACACAGATGTGAATTACCGGAGGTTACAGATTAAGTCTCTCTATCCAGGAGCTGAACTGCCAGCCACCGACAATAACGTATTGCAAAGCTTAAAACCCTCCAGGTATCTTGGCTTCTGAATACATAAATGAGCTCATTATCTTTACTTTTCCTTTCATTAACGTAAGCCTCCTTATCACTATCTATTAAACACCGTCCAGGAGCTATTATCACAGAAATTAAGGGTGAGGAGGGCCATGATTTCTGTATACACAGGAATGTTTTAAAAGTACATTGTTTACAAGATAGTACTTTTCTCCCTAGCTAACAAAAATTTTAGGAAAGAAAACCTGAAAATGTTAATAATTCCCTTCTCTTTCTTTCTTCCTCTTCCCCTTCACTCCATTCCAAAACCGAAGAGCCAAAACCAAAGATATGATTACTTTATGTACTTCATGAAATCAGTGAAAACACGAGTCACCGTCTTATTATCAAAACAAAACAGTTGATTACGATACGTTCGCCTACAGTAACCACCGCACGTGTGATACATATTTAAATCAAGTTTCGACCCTGTTACAAAGCCTTTGTCAACAGTGGGCAAGTGGGGGAAAGCTGAAGGGCTCAGTGAATTGAAGGAAATCACCGGAGGGGCGAATCTAGGAAGAGGATTCCTCGGGGAGAGGTGAGCCGAAAGAAACAAGACCTAACCTTGGAGAGGGGGCGCTCGCCCAGGGTGGGGACCAGAGGTCAGGGTGAGCGGGAGGAGGAGGGAATTAGCACGGAACCGCTGCACCCCGGGCTACCCTCACACCCCGACTCCGCTACCTGCGGCTTGCCCTCCCACCAACCATTCCTCAGCCCCGGCCGGCTGTGCAGTCCCTCCCGGCCCGCAGCCAGCATATCCGTTACCCCGGCGGCAACGGGGCTGCGGGGGAGGGGAAGGTCAGCGGGGCCCGGAGGGGGCCGGCCGCGGCTGGGATGCCGCAGTGGCTCCCCGTCGCACCGGGTCAAAGTCCGCCCGGGTACGGGGGAAGCAGCAAGAGCGGAAGGCGGCGGTGAAGGTCGGGACTTGCGAGATGGTGGCCCCTCCGAGTCCTCCCACTCCTCGGCCGCCGCCGGTACCTCATACTGGATATATTGCTTCCTCCACTCGGGAGTGATGTGCGCGGAGAGGTGCTCGGCGAACTTCATCCTGCCGTCTCCCCTTCACTCCTTCTCGGGTCCAGCAGTTACAGGCGGCGGCGGCGGCGGCGGCAACAGCGACTCCGACTCCTCCCCACATGGGCCCCGGCGCGGCGCGGCGCTGCGCTTCTCTCCTCCTCCGCCGCCGCCGAGGTCTCCTCAGAGCCGCCCTCCCGCCATCTTCCTCCTCCTCTCCATAGCCCCGCCCCGTCCCGCCCTCTATACGTCATCGCCATGGTAACCGCCTACGCGCCCAGACGAAAAGGGCGGAGTAAGGGGCAGGATTTGGGTATATTCCTTAAGGCTCCGCCCCTTCTGGGCCGGACGTGCTGAAGGCACCTCCCCTGACCTCTTCCGTCTGGCTCCTGTTGGCCTTACAGCTGCTCGCTACTGCCTGCCTGGGAAGCAACAGCGTTGTTATTGCAATTAATATTAATACTGTAGCAGCAATAATCCACACAATACGTTTATATTTGCAAAGATTTGTGCAAATGTTTTTCCATTTTAATATTTATTCTTCATAAGACCCTGAAGGATGGATCAACATTAATCCAAATTGAGTAACTAAAACAGACTAAATACTTAAGGCCCAAATGTATTTCAAGGAACCCTACTTTACACGCTCTAGGTGCTCAATAAATGCTTATTGAATTTAATTAAAGACGTCAGTGCCAAAAATTACATGCTGCTTCTGAATTTCAATGTAATTATCTAGTCCAGGGGATACCAGAAAGGCCAACAACAGTACATGGACCCAAACTAGAACTGGGATTACCACCTGGGCTTGTGACTAAGCTTCCTGGGAATTAGAAATGGTGTTGAGAGGGAAGCCCATGTTGGAAAGAAAGAGAATCCTCTAGAAACAAGGTTGGAACCCCACCCTCAGGTGACCAGACATGAGTACAGTATGCTGTACTGTACTGCATCATACTGAGGCTGACTGTCCTCAGGGAACATGCAGAACAGATCACTCACACAGCTTGGCACCACTTTTGAGTGTGGGAGTAACTAATCTGGAGGACCTGATTTTGGACAGTAACCAAGGTCCTTCCATGACTGCAGGAGCCCTGGGTAATATTAATAATAACTAACATTTGTTAGGTGCTCACTGTCTATGTAACAAATACTATTCTAAACACCTTACATATGCAGTACTTTGTCCTGTAATTCTCACAATTTTTAAGAGATCCAAAGACTAAGGGACTACAATGGTTAGGACAGTATTCTATGATATCAGCATCTACTATTGGCATATTTTTTTTCATCCATGTGTTTTTCTCGTTTCCCCTTCCTCTTAATTCATGCCAGTGTGGATTCTGCAGTTATTTCCTCAGGACAGGGATGATGCATGATGGAAAACAGTCATGGGCTATGAGTCTTTCTGACTTTCATCGTACAGAAAACCTCAACCTCTGGTCAAGGTTAGATCAATCACACAGCTTGGCACTACTTTGAGCGTGGGAGTGATTGACCTGGAGGACTTGATTTTGAACTATAAGCAAGGTACTTCTGGTGAAAGGGTAATCGGAGTCAAAAAAAGAATAGAAGAAGGAGTGAGGACTCCTCTCAACTTAGCACTATACCCCTCTGCTCACCGTAGCAGTTCCCCTCTACTGGAGGTAAATGTTGCCAGAAGAAAAAGACAGACAAGAGAGGTCCATGCTCCCAGGAAGGAGGAACAACCACAGAGAATAAATGGTTGCATGGTGTCCCTAGAAGGACAAAACCAGAAGCAGCTGCAAAAGAAATTGCTGAGCCTTTACCAGATATGGACTAGAATGGCTGACTCTTTGTTTAATTGAAGTATAGTTGATTTACGATGTTTCAAGTACATATCTTAGTGATTCAAATATATATATATATATATATATATATTCTTCTTTTTCAGATTCTTTTACTTTAGAGGTTATATAGTTCAGTTCAGTTCAGTTGCTCAGTCTTGTCCGACTGTTTGAGACCCCATGGACCTCAGCATGCCAGGCCCCCCTGTCCATCACCAACTCCTGGAGTTTACCCAAACTCATGTCCATTGAGTCGGTGATGCCATCCAATCGTCTCATCCTCTGTCGTCCCCTTCTCCCACCTTCAGTCTTTCCCAGCAACAGGGTCTTTTCAAATGAGTCAGCTCTTCGCATCAGGTGGCCAAAGTTTTGGAGTTTCAGCTTCAACATCAGTCCTTCCAATGAACACTCAGGACTGATCTCCTTTAGGATGGACCGGTTGGATCTTCTTGCAGTCCAAGGGACTCTCAAGAGTCATCTCCAACATCACAGTTCAAAAGCATCAATACTTCGGTGTTCATCTTTCTTTATAGTCCAACTCTCACATCAATATTAAATATAGTTCCCTGTGTAATAGAGTAGGTCCTTGTTTATCTATTTTATGTATAGCAGTGTGTATCTTTTAACCCCAAATCCCTAATTTATCCCTTCCCCCCTTTCTCCTTTGGTAATATAAGTTTACTGTCAATGTCTGTGAATCTCTTTCTGTTTTGTAAATAAGTTTCTTTGAATCATTTTTTTAGATTCCTCATGTAAGTGATATCATATAATATTTGTCTGTCTCTGTTTGATTTACTTCACTTAGTATGATAATCTCTAGGTCCATTCATGTTGCTGCAACTGGTATGGTATTATTTCATTCATTTTATGGTCAAGTAATATTCTTTACCTCATCTTTACCTCTTCATCTTTTGATGGACATTTAGGCTGCTTCCATGTCTTGGCTATTGTAAATAGTGCTGCTATTGGGATGCATCTTTTCAGTTGAAGTTTTTTTTGGAGATATGCCCGGGAGTGGGATTGCTGGATCATATGGTAGCTCTATTTTTAGTTTTTTAAGGAACTTGCATACTGGTCTTCATAGTGACTGTACCAATCTACAATCCCATTGACAGTATAGGAGGGTTCCCTTCTCTCCAAGCCCTCTCTAGCATTTATTGTTTGTAGACATTTTGTTGATGGAAGACTGTAGACTCCTGGCAGTAACTTGTATAGCTTGTGACAGTAACTCCTATAGCAGTAACTCCTATAGCCTGCTCCCAACAGCACCATACCTTGGTGCCTCAACTGTGCACAAAATTCTGGAAGCATGACCCAACCTAGGGAAGAAAGAAAATCCTCAATACTAGCTCTATAACCAACAATTTTTAATTTTTTTTCATGACGGTCAGTTGGATATGAGCCCCAACACTCAGAGCCCTGACACTCAGTTGGACATGGAAATCTTAATTTGTCTACAGAAGTAAATTTAATGGTAAGTGTCCTATTCCTAACGTTACTTCAGATAGTTCACTGACAGAACCATCAAATACTTAGTATTTATTGAACACCTACTTTCTACAGAGCACTGTGCTAAGATACTAAGAATGATAATCTGAATAGTTTTAGTCTGAATCAGAAGTATTAATTACATTTTCTTTTGGAAATAGACAACTCTTCATTTATCAACATTTTACTAAGTACTATGGACTGCAAGGAGATCCAACCAGTCCATCCTAAAGGAGATCAGTCCTGGGTGTTCATTGGAAGGACTGATGCTGAGTCTGAAACTCCAATACTTTGGCCACCTCATGTGAAGAATTGTCTCCTTGGAAAAGACCCTGATGCTGGGAGGGATTGGGGGCAGGAGAAGAAGGGGACGACAGAGGATGAGATGGCTGAGTGGCATCACTGACTCGATGGATATGAGTTTGAGTAAACTCCAGGAGTTGGTGATGGACAGGGAGGCCTGGTGTGCTGCAATTCATGGGGTCGCAAAGAATCGAACACAACTGTGCAACTGAACTGAACAGAACTGATGATATGTCAGCATGCCACTTTGAGAATGAAGAACAGTTCAAAAATAAACATGACTCTGTCTTTTCCTCGAAGGACATCAAAATCCAGTTAGAAAGAGAAATAGGGCCAATAGCTAGACTACCATGTGATATGCACTGGAATTGAGGTATCTACAAGAGACATTCAGCTAACTAGTAAGGAAAGGTTGGCATCCCAAAGAATGTGACTCAAATACGGTCTTAAACAACAATCTGACAGGGAGAAAGACACCCCCAAAGATTCCAAAGGCAAAAAGCAAAAAGAATTCAGGACTTAGAGAACGGCAGGCTTCCCTGGTGGCATAGCGGTAAAGAATCCATCTGCCAATGCAGGAGAGGTGGGTTTGATCCCTGGGTCAAGAAGATCCCTTGGAGAAGGAAATGGCTATATACTCCAGTATTTTTACATGGGAAATCCCATTGACAGAGGAGATTGGCGGGCTCCATGAGATCACAGTAGTCCATGGGTTACGACTTATCGACTAAACAACAGCAACAGAGAATAGCACGAAGTTGTCTGACCCAAATATCCTTTAAGGCAGCTTAATGTCCCTGCCTCAAAGAAACTCTTCCCCATTCCCTTACCTCCCTTACCCATTCTGGCTCCTACATCCCCCTGGTGCAGTCCCCTCACTGTATCATCAACAGTGTCAGACTATGAACTCCTTGAAGACAAAACACACTTTTTTCTCATTTTCTCTAGTTTATCACGGTGCCTGGCATTGAAGCAGTCAATAAAATATTGATGTAACTAAGGAAAGAAAGAAGAAAGGAAAGAAGGGCAGGAGAGGGGAAGGGAGGAAGGAAAGGGCAACCATATGGAGGGAAGTTGCAGGAAATCAAGTTAAGTTGGAACAAATTGTCAGGGAATAGATCATGACAGCATAGGCAGTGCAGAATCTTTGGGAAAGTCTGTGCAGTGACCAACTCTAGCTTGGGAAAGCAGTATAACATGCCTTCCTGGTTTTGAACTCTGGCTCTAGGAATGAACAGATCTGAATTAAAACTCCAACTCTGACATTTGTAGTCTTTGTGACTTTGGGCCACGTACATTAGTGCTTAATGCCTCAGTTTCCTCATCTCTCAAATGGGAATAATAACACTTCCTAACAGGTTGTTGTGAAGGTTGAGATTCTGCATATAAAGCGGTTGGCATAACTGACCTCTGGTTGACAACTCAGTAACTGGCAGTCTCTCAAAAACCTGTTAACGACATGAAGGATGAACTAACAAATCAGTGACCAATTCACCAACAAGCACCTGTGTAGCATTTAAAGGGTTCCCAGGTGGTGCTAGTCGTAAAGAACCCGCCTGCCAATGCAGGAGGCATAAGAGACATGGGTTCAACCCCTGGGTTGGGAAGATTCCCTGAAGAAGAGAATGGCAGCCTCACTACAGTGTTCTTGCCTGGAAAATTCCACGGATAGAGGAGCCTGGCAGGCTACAGTCCATGCGGTTGCAGAGTCGGACATGACTGAAGCAACTTAGCACACATGCATGTACCATTTACTCTATGCCAGACACTGTTCTAACTGCTTAGCAAATACAAACTTACACAATCTTCACAAGGACCCCATGACATAGCTACTATCATTATCCTCATTTTAGAGATGAGTAAGCTGAGACAGAACAGTTAAGGACTTTGCTCAAGGTTATCCACCTAGTAAGTGGCACAGCTGGACTTGAACCTTGGCAATCCAGCTCCAGAGTCTTACTCTTGACCATCATATTACTCTGACTGTTGATGCAACAACCCAAGCCAGTCATAGTGATGGACAGAAGGAGGTGGGGCAAGTGACTGGCTAGATGCTGCTGCCATGAACTGAGAAATGAAGTGAAGAGCAGATTTGAGGCATTGTTGGATGTGTTAAATGGTTAGAATCTATGAGACACATAGTATTCCAATTGAAAACACAGATCTAGAGCTCTGGAAAAAGAAGATTGTGCTGAAGACTGGGGAGCCATTCACATTTAGGTGATGATTAAGTCCTGGTAAGTCTGCCCAGGGAGAGAGCATACACCAAAATGGAAAGGGGCCCAAGGGATTATCCTGGTGTGAGCCTGATAAAGAACATGGGACAAAGAAAGAGACTGGGGTGTGGCCAGAGTGGGTAACAAGACAATAAGGAGAGAGCAGTGTCCAGGAAGCCATAAAACAATGAAAGTTTCATAAAGGAAGCAGTGACCAACACTGTCAGATGTTACAGCGGGGTTAAGGAAGATAACTTCTAGGTTGTTGTGTTTAGCAATTGAAGACTCACTAGTGACCTCAGAGAAAGTGACTTCCGTAGCCTGAAGGGCTATTCATTCCTAAATTGTCTTTATTCTGTGTGCATGGTGTAGGATCAGGGGTGAGAATTTACCAGCATACTCAGCAGTTTATCTAGAAATTCATAAGTGCTGAGTCTGAACACTTTATATTTATCACACATAATTCTAAGTTTGGGAACAGTTATACTTACCACAAAGTAACTCTTCTAAAACTTAGAATTATGTGTGATAAATATAAAGTCAAACTGTTGCTTGAGCAAATGAGACTGGTGATCATGCTCAAAGGTGAAGAACTGGTCTGCAGAGAGATCAAATCTCATACAACACTTTCCACTGAACCTGAATAAGCTAGGATGTCCTGGCAGTAAAGATGAGTCAACCCACAGCATAGGAACACTGGTAAAGATGATACTGTAATACCCCAAGGCAGGTATGATGGTGGTTTGTATCAGGAGGATAGCAGTGGAGGTAATGAGAAGTGGTTGAAAATTGAATGTATTTTGAAGATAGAATAAACAGGATTTACTGGTGGATTAGGCTGTGAGCAAAAAAAAGAAACATCAAAGATGACTCCACGGCCTTTTGCCTGAGTAATTAGAATGAGATTGGGGGACATTGCAGAGGGAGCAGGTTTGCGGAGGAAAGTGAAACTCAAGGATTCAGTTTGGGGTGTGTTATGCCGGTCAGACATGCAGATGGAAATGTGCAATGGGAAATTTAAGGTTTGGAGGTTTTCTGAGAGGCCCTGGGTCAAGATATAAGTTTTTGAGTCAACAGAATATAAAAATATGTAAAGTGATTCGTGAAACTGCCCAGGAGATGAGTAAAGATAGGAAAGAGAAGAGATCTAAAGACAGATTCCTGGAGTACTCCAATGCTTAAAGGTTGGGAGGACAAAGATTAAAAGCATAAAATAAAGCAAAGTGTTAAAATATAGCAAAGGATAACAATTTTAAAAGGATATTTTTCATTGTACAGATGAGAAAACTGTGGTTTGGAAAGTATGGCAGACACTTTCGAGGTTTGGGAGTGACCTTCCTAGATGATGGGATCCCCCATCCCTTAGGTCTTGATAGGAGGCAAGACCCCAGTGCCCACTAGTTATAAAGTGAGCAGATACCCCAGCTCATACCCCAGCTCTATGGGGTATGTGGTCCAGATTTGTCCAGTCAGATGCTCCTGCCAGGAATTTTGTCTCATGTGGAAGTACCAAAAGATGAAATGATAGAGCATATTTTCAGAGGCTAAAGCAGATTTCAAACTGCAGCAGTGAAAATGGCAGCAAATTGTCCAGAGCTGTACTGTCAAAGGCAGGGTCCTGATTGTTTCACTGGCATGACCTCTGTTCTGTCCTTGGCTATAAGCTTTTCTTGGCTTCTGCCTTTTTCTAAGACTTGTTTACAAGACTTCACATTGATACTATGAGCAACCCAATGCCATCCAATAAAATCTATTTCTGTTTAAGTTAAATGGAGTCAGATTTTCCTGTTTATAACCAAGCACCCTAGATGAGTCATAGGGATTAAGAACTTTGCCTATAGCTATTGCCGAGGAGGTACTCAATAATCAGATACACACGGTTTTTATGGACAGGGCTTGGCTAATGGGCTCATGGATCAAACGGTCATAGTAGCAGGGATGGAGGATATACAAGAGTTCAAACATATTACCTTTCCCTCACCAAGGCTGATATATCAACTGCTTAGAGGGACCAATGCTGAGTCCCTAATATAATTTGGGATAAGTCCCATATTTGGGGTGGGATAGACCACTCAAATACCTGGTTCAAGATTGACTACATTGACCTCTTTCCATCATGGGACTTGGGGAGAGAGGAAGTAATATATCCACACCACAGTAAGTAATTACTCTAGATGTGGATTTGTCTTCTCTGCCAGCTTGTTTTTCCTAGCAATATCATCTGTGAACATCTTTATTTACCATCACAATGTCCCATTTAATATTGCTTCTATGAAAGAAGTGAGAGAAAGGAAAGATGTCTATAGATTTCACTGGTCTCTCCATGTACCCTATCACCTATAAGCACATACCCTTACAGAATTATATTATAATCTATTAAAGATTTAGTTGTGGTACCAACTAGAAGACACCACTCTGAGTAGTCGGAGTCCTGTGCTGTCGAGTGAAGTAATGCTCTACCCAGTAGCCAATATAAGTTGTTGCTTCTCTCAGGCAGACATGAGTCCAGACACCAAGAAATGGAATGGTAATATCACTTCTCTTTATTACATTTAAGGACCTAATCACAAAGTTTTTATATCAGTTTTACATAATGTTTGGGTTTCTTTTGAGCTTTCCTGGTGGCTCAGATGGTAAATAATCGGCCTGCAATGCAGGAGACCCAGGTTTGTCCTTGGGTCAGTGAGATCCCCTGAAGAAGCGAATGGCAACCCACTCCAGTATTCTTGCCTGGAGAATTCCATGGACAGAAAAGCCTGGCGGGGTACAGTCCATGGGGTCGCAAAGAGTCAGACATGACTGAGCAACTAACCCTTTGGCTTTCTTTTTGTTTAGAAGGCTTAAAGCCCTGAGAAAAATTGTTTCCACCCAAAAACTCAACAATGATTCCATTAAAGGGGAAGCTAGGGTAGCTATTTGACCCATGTGGGCTCTTCATGATGTTAAAAGATCGGGGTTTCCTCTATCGCTGGAATGATTTTCAAGGAGAAACAAGAGTTTCCACTACAAGTGAAGTCAAGTGGATGGGTAAGAGTGGGCCTAAAACCAAAGGTAACCTTCAGGGTAAACCTTGTGCTGCTCTGTCCAGTGATAAAAATTAATTGAAGATGTACCAGTCCATTACTGGCAAAACTACATATGGTTCAGATTGTGCAGAATGAAAATTTAAGTGACCCCATCAGATAAAGTAGCATGACTAGCTGAGGTATTGGCTGAAGATTTTTAAAAACGAAGAACATGAAAGGGAGTGGAAGAAACATAAATACCAGCTACAGGCTAGGGGCCAGATGGAGAAATAAGGTCTGTTCTATCTCCCCTGTTTTCTTTCTGGCTTTTTAATGCATACAGTAACCAATTTCCTTTGCTTACTCTTTTCTTTTTCTCTCGTATTCATGTGGCTGTGTTAGAGGTGGTGAACTTTGTAAATGGGTTAGAGGATATGAGAGTGGTATTGTGATCAAACTAGAAGAGGAAGGAACATCCCCTTGGAGCCAGGAGTTCTTCCAGGACCTTCTAGATTTCTCAGACAGTGGCCCCCTCCTCCAGGTCTTTCAATGACACTAGTTCCTTGTACTCAGTCCATCTTGACTAAAACAGCACCAGTGGTTTTCTGTTATCTGTACTTAAGCCCTAACTGAAAAGCAAGACAAGCAAGACAACACTGCAAAGAATGAAAAAAATAGATAAATAGGCAATGTTTATTTTCTTATTGAATCAAAATGATTATGGAATAGTGCTTTGGATTATTTGTTTTGGTTACTTAACAGAGCTTTTTCCTTTCTATGCAGGCTATAAAAATTGCTTTAGGCCACAATGTAGCTCACTTTGAGATGGCTTTGTCTTTTTATGAGTCTCACAGATGTCTTGATCAAAGAGGAAGAATTGCTGTTTTCCGCCAACACTTAACATCTTTAAAGTCGGAGAAATAACCTTTCCCAAAGTGCAGCTAGTTCCTAAGGGACAGGAACCACTCCTATCCTATTCACTTGAAACAGCACTTAACGCAGTAGACTCCACATATTAATATAAATTGATTCTTTAATATATCCTTCCCCCCTCCCAGCCAGGAGTGATAAGCATGACAATTTGGGGATCCATGCAGAGACATTCTTGTTATAAAAACATGTCCTTAGAATCTAGGTTCTTTCTCCAACGCTTGGGATGACTGAAAACTTAAGCTTAGAGTAAGAGATTTGTAAGCAAGGGGTGACAGAGTCAAAAAAGTGAGAAGCCTGAAGCATTCCAGGATTGGGGGTCTTGTTATCATATATACCAAAAGAGCTACTGGACTACATAAGAGCTTTTTGCTATTCTGTTCAGTCGCCAGTACCTGCAATCAAAAATTTTCCAACTTCAAGGAAATTTGATTTTAATTGTAAGTTTTTTTCTTAATTACCAAATTAACACACACTAATCATAGAGAATTTAGAAAGCACAGGAAGGTATTAAGAAGCAGGAAAAAAAGACACACACACCCCCCTCCAACTTCATCATGCTGGAGAAACTACTATTTATATTACTTTTCAACATTTATACTACCTTTTTTCTTTTGAAGTTAGCACACTTGAAGCTTAGAGAGGTGCGAGGAAGAGCAGAAACATATTCTCTTGTGATTCTTTGATGCTCCTAATAGCAGGGTTCCCATCCTTGAGGCATGATCCCCCACTTCACCAAGACACCTCCACTAGCTATCCAAAGTCTCTGGCTTGGCCATTAAAATAAGGAGATGTTTTGTTTTGACTCTGATGGAAGGAGTTACTCTGCATGACAGATTGATACTAAGAAAAACCAGTTAGGGAAGCCCAGCATGTTCTTCCCACCAGTCGACAGTACATTCCATTTCATGTTTTTCTGGTTGTCTTCTGAGAGCCAGGATCTGGGTGGAAAGAAGGCAAGGATGGCCATGAGAAGCATCAGTTAGATGTAGGAGACAGGATGTATCTCTAGAAAGTTATGTGTCAATATGGTTGGGAGTGGGCAAGGACTACAGATTTGGAGGTCTGTCGGACAGGTGTATTTTGAAGATAATGCCCATGGGCTCTTGCTAGTTCAGCAAAAAGCAAAATGAGGGTGGAGACGCCAAGCAGGAGACCGCCTACTGCATTAAGGAAAACATTCACCACTTCCTACTTCTGCTCCCTGTGTGTCTTTGAAAGCTGGTTTCTGACGACAACTTTAAAAAAAAGAAAAAGAAAACACTTTCATTTGTTCACTTCCTGAAATCCTGAAATGAACCATACAGCCCCAGGCAAAGCATGCACTAAAATGAAAGTCAATTTTTTATCTCCTCGTGAATTGGAGCTTTGAGTCTTGTTCAAATGATATATTCCTTGAGACACACTGGGACAGATTCTCAGTGGTAACTCCAGTGCTGAGCAGGTGATTAAGTTTCTGATTGTTTGGATTAGCACCTAAATGTAATTTCATGATCTATATTGATTAATGTGGCTTTATCATACTCCCCTAAAAAGAGATTTGTTAGTTCTATCTCCAAAATATCTTCTGAATCAATTCACTTCTTTCTATCTCCATAGCACTAGACTGTCTTCTCTCACCTTAAATGTAATAATAGCTCCCTAGGTGATCTCCCCTTCCGGCCCTACTCCATTGTCCACAGTCAGTTCAGTTTAGTCGCTCAGTCGTGTCCAACTCCTTGCAACCCCAGGGACTGCAGCACGCCAGGCCTCCCTGTCCATCACCAACTCCCGGCGTTTACTCAGACTCATGTCCATGGAGTTGGTGATGCCATCCAGCCATCTCATCCTCTGTAGTCCCCTACTCCTCCTGCCCTCAATCTTTTCCAGCATCAGGGTCTTTTCCAATGAGTCAGCTGTTCGCATCAGTCCATTGTACATACAACAGAGCAATCTTTTAAAACATAATCCCATCATGCCTTTTTCTTGCCTGCTGTTGTTTAATCACTAGATCGTGGCCAACTCTTTGTGGTGTCTTTGATCTTAACCCATTCGATATGTGATACCTTTCTTCCCTAACAAGACATCAGTCTAAAATTAGTTAATCAATCAACAAATATTAGTTAGGTTATGGACTAGAGCACTCCAGGTTCCTCTGTCTCCACTATCTCCCAAAGTTGGCTCAAACTCATGTCCATTGAGTCGATGATGCTGCCTAACCATCCCATTCTCTGCCGCCCCCTTTCCTTTACTTGCTTAACACCCTTCAGTGTTTCCCATCCCATGGCATGTATGATAAAATTCAGAATCCTTATCATTGCCATGCAGGATCTGTCTTGCCCTTCCTCTCCTTCAGCTGGGTTCATTTTCCTCCTAATTCACTGTGCTGCAGCTTGACTAGTCTTTTTTTTCCAGTTTCTTTGAGGGACCAAGCTCTTTTCTACCTCAGAGCCTTTCTATGTGCTCTTTGGCATGAGATATTGTCTTCCCTTCTCACTCATCCTTTGAACTTTAGCTTAAAGACTGAAATGAGTTTCAATTTCATCAACCATCCATGCCCAATCTAATTGGGGCTATTCCTCTATACATAGCACCCCATACATTTTCTTTATAGTTCTTATTAAGATTTGTGAATATATCTATATATATATACATATGTATATATATATATTTAGTTGTAAGATTGTTAAAATCCAGTCCCCCGACAGATGGTGAATTCTAAGAAGATGGAGATTATGTGAGTTTTGCTTCTGCTGTATCCCGGAGTGCCTGGCACAGTACCTGACACATAGTAGATGCTCAGAACTTCTGGAATGAATGATTCTACATCTTTTGGATTTGAAGAGTTTAAAATATTAATTACCAAAAAGTTAATTTCCTTGTGTCTGTTTTCTACTAACAGAAGACACATAGGAAAAACCTAACTAATATTTGTTGATTGATTAACTAATTTTAGACTGATGTCTTGTTAGGGAAGAAAGGTATCACATATCGAATGGGTTAAGATCAAAGACACCAAAATATAATAACAGTCAACCCTTTTCTTACTGTGGTGAAAGTGAAAACTGTTATAGTGAAGATTAGGTACAAACATTTATAATTACTTTAATGATAGGATCTCCAAAAAAAAAAGAAGTCAAGATGTACTATAGCTGAATATTACTGGCTTGGTTGTGTTATCTATAGGGCAAGCCTATGATTGGTTACAAGGGGCTGAGGACTGAAATCAAATTCATCTCACTGGATTCAGTAGGCTTGGAAAGAAGAGTACAAACTAAATGTGGAGTGCATGAAGAAAACCCTCTCTCATAGGGCAGAAGATGTATTTCAGATCTTGAGTAGCAGACCCAGTAGACAGCCCAAACTCACAGGTATCGGTGACAAGCATCATGCTGTGCATAAATTTTTGTATAAAATTAGTTTAAACGTATAGCAGAGGGAGCCACAGTCTTGTCTTGAGAAGCTAAGCTGAATTCACTCAAGATTCCTATTGATATTTCCAGGTATGTCTGGGTTAGAAGAGGTTTTATTTTACCAAAGGGCATCATAACAGCCATCAGACCAGTGGAAGAGAGAGGTGAAGCTCACAAGTTTGGTTCAAGGATTCTAGTTCAAGGTCAGTGTCAATGAGAGGGATGTTTTAATCCCAAATAGCAGCTGTCACTGTGATGGTCCTCCAGCCCAGCTGAGCTTAGGGAGTAGGACTGAAGAAATGGACACAGCAAAGTGTAATGTACTATATAGGTCAGGCCACAATATGGGACACGTGAGGACTCGGACTGGACACAGCAGACCAAGCTATGACTGGATCAGAGAGGGCACAGACCAGAACATCAGGCTGCAATGGCATCAAGCAGACGCTGGCGCCTTCTGTCCCTCTGATGCTTCTTTGCAGATTTGGAAGTATTTTGCAGAAGCATATTGACCTTGGTGGCGACATGAGAGACATCACTGGATCAAACCAAAACAGGAGAGGAGGAAAATGTATGGAAACAAAGAGTACAAAGTCATGACCACCCGGGGCGCCCCTGGGCACTTTCAGAGCTACTTGAAAGGAATTTCTTATGGGTTGGATTGTGTCCCCTAGAAAATCATATTAGAGTCCTGCCCCCTAGTACCTCAGAATGTGAGCTTGTTGGAAATAGGGTCACTGCAGGTGTACTCAAGCTATGGACCTTTGGAGGGGCTGTAATCCAATGTGACTGGGGTCCCTGTAAGTAAAGGGAAGTGCTATGCGAAGACACAGACATGCCAGGAGAGCACCAGGGGACGATAGAACAGAAACTGGAGGGAGGCGAGGCAAACCAAAAGATGCCAGGTAGTGACGCTGCCATCAGAAGCTAGGAAGAGCCAAGGAAGGATTCTCCCCTATAGGTTTCAGAGGGAGCATGGCCCTGCCAACACCTTGATTTTGAACTTCTGACCTCCAGAACAATGAGACCAAAAAATTTCTGTTGTTTTAAATCGCTCAGGAGTGGTACTTTGTTACAGCAGCCTGAGGAAATTAACACAGAATTTGAGGAAAGGAGTTTCTCAGACTGAATGAGCCAAAGAGACATTGTTTTATTGTTCTCATTTTGACCCTAATTTTCCCTATAGTTTTGTGAGGCCAGAGAAACACAGTTTATACATGACAATTATATAAATAGCATGCCAAAAAGCTAAGCTTTTATTTGCTGACTTGAATTTAGTCAGTTAATGTGCTACAATTTAGTACAGTTCATGCAACTCTAAGACATGCCTGCACCTAATTAAATGAAATAATGTATGTAAAGCTCTTAAAACAGCACCTGGCACGTTGTAAACCTTCATAAATGTTAGATAGGATTATTATCATCATCTGATTATCCTGATCCTAGAACTTTCAACTGCTCGTGTCTCCTCTGCATCTGAGAGCTGCCAAAAACTGCTGAGAAAGCCTCACACCTAAGGAATCGGGCACCTCTGAAACGTAAACAACACCAAACTCACCAGAGCCCCTTACCTGGCCTTGGTTTTCCTAGTTAAGGCTCTCTCTCGTTCTCTGCAACCCGGATTTCAAATCACACATCCTCAGACCTCTACTACCCTCCATTTTTCCTCAGTTCTCACCACCAAACCTATAAACCCACATGTATCCACAGCTATTCTGGACTTGCCCTGTTATTTGGATGTTAAGAGGTACCTTGGGACTTCTTTGGTGGTCTAGTGGTTAAGACTCTGAGCTTCTACTGCAGGGAGCATGGATTCCATCCCTGGTAGATATACTAAAATCTCACATGCAGTGTAGCACAGCCCGTCTTCATCTCTCATGGCAAACATCCCTTCCTGAGGGTCAGACCTCCTTGCTCTGCCTTCATGTTTTCCAGGCTTTTCCTTCTCGTTATTATTTAATACCTGTCTCATCTCCTGGACTATAAGCTCTACAGCAACAGGGAACATGTCTGCTTTGTTCACAGCCAAACCCTTACCACTTAGCACCTGCCTGACATATAGCAGGTACTCATTAAGTATTTCTTGACTGACTAAAAGAATAAACAGTTACTAGTCACTGTGAAGAACTTCTATGTATATGGAAAACATAACACAATGCCTGGCACATAGCATGGACTTGATAAATATTGGCTATTGTGTTCAGGAAATCATAAGGAGTCTGGTTTGACTAGTGTCAGGGGTATGAAGAGAGGTTTTGGCAAATGGTTCAAGTCTGTTTAGGAAGCCAAAGGAGGAAAGAACTGCATGATGGAAGGGGTTATCAGCAGCATGTAATCCAGCAAAGGCAAATATTAACATTTCAAAATCCCTCCTTCCCAGCCCAAGATGGTTTTCGACTTTCCTTTTAACCACATCACCCAGACTCCTTATAGCAGACTTCAGCAAAGTGTAATTGGTGTGCTCAGGGGACCTGGGCAGGATCAGAAGGGTGCGCTAATGACCCTGGTAAAAACAAAGATCCACTGTGCATGTGTGCTGGGTAACACAAACAGCTACCTCCTCCCTACTAGAAAAAGGTCTATCTCACATTCTAATCTCCGTGAGCACAATTGAAGATTTCCTATTCCTATCTCCTTTGGAAAAAGTAAATAATTTATTAACCTCAAAAGGCTTCCTGGAACACTGGGTTAATCCCTTTAAAGGGATACATCTGGACATCCTAACTTCATTACAATTGTAGACGTGAATGCTACCAGGTATATTTTTTTTTTTTTCTTCCCCAAACTGAGTGGTGCCAGCGAGTCTAGAGACAAGCAGTCAGCCAGCCAGGTTCAAATCATCGTCTCTTTGAGGCTGTGTTTTGGCAGCCACAGCAGGATCAGCCTTCAAGGAGCAGTAGACTTCTTGTCACCCTTGAGTGACCCTCAACGGGAGAACTAGAACCAGAAGGGGATGACTTCCAGGGAAAACAGCTGACCCACCACCTGTACAAACTTGCACCTAACTGGCCTGACATGAGAGTCCTTGGGGAAGGGCTTTGGTAAACCAGAGGCATTGCCAACATGTGAAATCAAGCCCCTGCACTCTGCACATGCCAGCCCCGTGGAAGGCTGTGCTGTCAGAAACCACCTGCATTACAGGGCTGCTTTATTCCAAATCATTTTGTTAATTCAGATCCCCACCAACTACAGGGTAGCGACGACAGGACTCTCGTCATGGGATCAGCATCTTTGGCCCTGTTTTCACACCACAGGAGACACCTTTCGTTTTACAACATTTGGGTCTATGGCAAGCTCTTAATTATATTTGCCGCCAAGAACCAGTTAATGAAGGGATATTTCGTGGCCTTGGGCAGAAACCTCAGACTCAGCAACCAAGAAACTGAAAGCCCTGACCTCAAGGCAATCTCCACAACGGCCTCCTGCCTGATGCATATTTCAAAGATTTCCAGGTTTTAAAGCATGGATTACCTTTGCAAATGAAAAATTGAACAAGCAAAAGCATTTAATGGCATGTTATTATAGTTCCAATGATTTTGAAAAGGCTGCTTGGTTTAGCCCAAGGCAGAATTTCAAATGAACAAAGAAGTAAATATCCATGTTTTTCATTATTTCCTATTTATTCTACCAGGATTTAAAATAAGGTATATATTTATCCCACCTCAGGTTTCTAGCCATTATAAAATGCATATATCAACCTACTGAAAAAATTATGTATTGATAAAATGCTTAATAGTTTCAGGGGCATTCAATATCCAGCCACCTCCCAAAATAGATTGTTTATTTGTTTATAGGATTTTGCATGGTAGTGAAATTTTAAACTCCATTCAAAAGATAGAGTCTTATTTTTTCAAGTATTTCAAACTTTCCATGTATAAGAAAAATGATAAAAGTAAAGTAAAAGAAATCAGTGTTGTCTTTACCATGATAGCATTTAATCACTACTGTGTGTGGCATTTGACCAGATACTATTCATCTAAATAAATTCATTGTATACCTATTATGTACCAAGTAACTCCCAAAATGAAACGATTACAAACATAGTCGTTGCCTTCAGGCAGTTCAAATCTAGAAGGAGAAACAGGTAAGCACAGCATAACGTGGTAAATATTGTGGAAGGACAATACACGTTAGCTGTACCTGATGTATAAACAAAGGAGGTAATGAAGGAATGAATTGTCAAGGATATTTAGGGAGTATAATAAATTCAGCATGGAAACAGGCAATAAATACATATTATTCAGCAAAAATGGAGCATGGAATATTTTTAAATGAGGAAAGTTTCAAGAGGATCAAAAGATTAAAGACTTCAGCTGTAGGGTTACAAGAGAAATGAGAAGTCCTATGTTCAATTTATTTGTGTGTTGGTAAACCAAGGCCTAAACATGAAACACGTGATAATAAATAGCTAAACTATGAAATACAAGAAAAGAAAAAGAGATAGGAATCAGATTGTTATATAATGGTATGATTAATCAGTCTTATTTTTAATTTATGAATATCTATATCCAATTATCATGACATACCTATGTTAATTTCTCCAATGTTGCTGCAATTAACCAGAGTATAAGTTACTACAGGTGAAGTTAAAAGGTAAAATTTGGCCAATTCTCCTTTGACCCTTCAAAGTGCAACATAATATCCATTTTCACTACAAAGGGAACAAAACCCTCATTTGTCACCCCCTCAGAAGAAAGATAAAAAATTTTATGTATCAAACAGAACTTTTCAAGGACTCTGTGCTCAGGAGAAAGAAAAGGACAGAAAGTGTACAGCCCAAAATAAGGTAAGTTTTGGTCTAAAGAGGCAGTATGTTGTAATGGATTTGTTATGGAGGAGGTGTATTCCAACTTTATTAGGTTGCTATATGACCTTGGTTGTCACTGCCTCATCAGTAAAACAGGAATAATAATGCATGTCCTACCCTGAGAATGCATGCTTCTTAAATAAAGTGGAGTGAAAGTCATTCAGTCGTGTCCAACTCTTTGCGGCCCCATGGACTGTAGGCTACCAGGCTCCTCTGTCCCTGGAATTCTCCAGGCAAGAAAACTGGAGTGGGTTGCCATTCCCTTCTCCAAGGGATCTTCCCGACCCAGGGATCAAATTTTGTCTCCTGAATTGGCAGGAAGATTCTTTACCATCTGATCCACCAGGGAAGTGGTGGCTTAAATGAAGTGTATGAAAAGTTTGAAAACATTATGAAAATATAAAAATCCCATTTTAGGTTTGTTACCATTGGGATGAGTTCCAACAGGACAGTATTTTTCATCTATAGGAGCTGAAATACCTTTATTATAGGGAAATAAAAGCACATTATATATGAGATCTCCTCTCATAATCTATGCAATAATAAGAATGAAGTAATGGAAATATTCCAATTTCTCTATTTCAAGCACATCTATTTCTAGTTCCAGGGCACAGTTTGCTTCTTCTTCCTTCCCTTTTTCCTTTCTTCCTTTCTCTCTCTCTCTTTCTTTCTTCCACCCTTGTTTACCTTTTGTCATATCTTCATAAACATTTCTAAGGCTATTTCTTGGCTTCTCTTTTAAAATATTATTTTGATTATCAAGTTTTAATTGAAGACCTGAAGGAAAAAGATCATAAACCTGTTTCTTCCATCTAACAAAGTCTAACCTACCTTCTGCCAAGAACATCTAGAATTTGTTAAAAATAGCACATTTCTTTATTTGGACTCAATTGACTTGTACTTCTGTGGACCTGTCGAAATGTTAAATAATAAATTGTTATCTCTGAATAGATTCTTCCTTGGCCAAGATACAGTCAAAAAACGTGTTTTAGATGAGTCATTCAACCAGAATAATTTCCCCTTGGATTACTAGAGTCATCAGGGGGGAAAAAAATAAAACCATGTGAGTAATTTTCCATGTACCTCGGGTTCGATATCTAAAATGTTTCATAGGCCTTCTGCATCACAAGGCAGTTTGTTTAAAAATGCAGGCACATCCTCTTCTCTGCCTCCGTGTGTCCCTTCCTCTTTAGCGGCTGAAGGCAGGTGCGTCCACGATGAACAGAGTCAGCAGCCAATACCCCTTGTGCTTGCGTGTCATCACGGCGAGCTAGGAAGGAGCATGTCTGAAAAAGCCAGGCAGAGAGACCATCCTCCTTTTTCCTATCACCGCTGTGACCTGTAAGCAACAATAATACTAACAAAAGTTCTTAACAACAATCAAAACAACATGTGCACAATGCAAAGGTACAACTTCTGTAGCTACACAGAGCTTTAACCAAATAGCCACCCACACACCTGCTGCTGTTCCTGGGTCGGGGAGGGGGGAATGACTGCTCGTTTGGCTCAAAGAAAGGAGAGAGAGAGGTGGTGGCGAATCAGAGGAGGAGGCAGACACAACCCTGTCTTTGACAGGAGCGCTCCAACCGAGAAAATCATTTCTCACCCTCAGTGAGGAGCCCATGAGTCACAGAAACAGGAGAGCGTGTTGTTCGTGACCCCTGCCAGAAAATTCAAAGATTAGGACAATCATCAGGAGAGGCACTGCCCTGCATGAAAATCTCCAGCTTTGATTTTTCAGTTAAAGGCGACATTTCAGAAAAATGTATAGTCAACGTTTCTACCATTAGCCTGTCTTGCTCTTCTATATTGCACAGATGCTTGGCTGGGGAAATTTGATCAATATATTAGATTCCTGGCAGAAAGATGCTATCAGACCACGCATGTGTGCCTTGACATAGCTCAATTTCCATCTATCCAAGAAGGTATTGATTTTCTGCTCACGGAAGTGCACACACACATACTAAGAGCGCTTGCAGAGGATGGGGGTTGGGCAGGCATTTATTGAAGAACAGACAGCTCTGCCATTCCCCAAATGCATTCCAAATACCCTCTGGCTTGGTGACTTAATATTTGGATGATCTAAATAAACTCCTCACATCAGGATTAAATCAATGACTGATGAGCAAAAACAGTATTCCTCTGCTCACTCTTTGAATGCTAAGAACTCAGCTTTTTCAGAAAATGTGGCTTTCTTGAAATCCTATTCCAGGCTTCATATGAAACAACTTCCTGAAGTCACATCTTCCTAATGCAACTGGAATTAATTCTGCGCTACTTGATCACAGTCTTCTCTCCTAGGGCTTGGAGGCATGTTAACACTTCCCTCACTGCTCCACTGTCCTTCCCTCCTTTCTATCAGTCTCTGTCTGATTTAGAACACTGTGGTAGTTATTTATGCTGCTCATCGAATATTTCCAGGTCTTCATCTTCTGGGCTTGGGCTTGGCCCCTCTGTGGTTTAGGTGGGGCTGTGTGACCAGTTCTGATCAATGAGTAGAAATAATTTGCATTATTTCCAGGTTGAGCTTTTAATTATTTATGGGAGTGCTTCCACAGGAAAATACTGATATAATAGACTTCATAAAAATTAAGAACTTCAATATGAGAAAAGATATCATTAACAAAGTTAGATGGTAAGAGACAAACTGAGAAAATATTTTTGAAATACATAACAAAAGGCAAGTAACCACATACAGAGAGAGTCTATGAATCAAAATACACAGGCAGATATAAACAGGCATTTCACAGTAGGAGAAATATGAGTAGCCAATACATATACTAGAAGATATTTAATCTCAGTTGGAATTAAGGAAATACAAATTATCACAAAAACAGATGAAATTCAAATTAAAAATTCCAAAAATTTAACAGGGAGAATAAAAAAGTTGGCTTAAAGCTCAACATTCAGAAAACTAAGATCATGGCATCTGGGCCCATCACTTCAAGGCAAATAGATGGGGAAACAGTGGAAACAGTGGCTGACTTTATTTTTGGGGACTCCAAAATCACTGCAGATGGTGACTACAGCCATGAAATTAAAAGATGCTTACTCCTTGGAAGGAAAGTTATGACCAACCTAGACAGCATATTAAAAAGCAGAGACATTACTTTCCCAACAAAAGTCCATCTAGTCCAGTAGTCATGTATGGATATGAGAGTTGGACTATAAAGAAAGCTGAGCACCAAAGAACTGATGCTTTTGAACTGTGGTGTTGGAGAAGACTCTTGAGAGTCCCTTGGACTACAAGGAGATCCAACCAGTCCATCTTTAAAGGAAATCAGTCCTGAGTGTACATTGGAAGGACTGATGTTGAAGCTGAAGCTCCAGTACTTTGGCCACCTGATTCGAAGAGCTGACTCATTTGAAAAGACCCTGATGCTGGGAAAGATTGAAGGCGGGAGGAGAAGGGGACGACAGAGGACGAGATGGCTGGATGGCATCACCAACTCAAAGGAGATGAGTTTGAGTAAACTCTGAGAGTTGGTGATAGACAAGAGAGGCCTGGCATGCTGCACTCCGTGGGGTCGCAAAGAGCTGGATATGACTGAGCAATGAAACTGAACTGAACTGAAAAGTTTAATAATTTCCAGAACTGGCAAGTGTGGGGAAATAGGCAATCTCATTCCTGCTGGTATAATATTATTGGAGGGCAATTAGTTATATATTTCAAAATTATAACATTATTTTGACACCAAAATTCCATTTCTAGGGACCTAAATTCAGAAATATTTGCATAATATATTAACAACGTTTACTTAATATAAATTATGTGCCAAGCCCTGTATAGCTGTTTTATTATATTAGTCACAAAGAATCTGAGAGGAAGTTCTATTTTTACCCCATTTTACAGGTGAGGAAATAGAAAAAAGTTAACAATTAAGAAGTGTCAGTGCAGGGATCCAGACACAGTGCTCACTTCTGAGTGACACTGCAGATACTATGCTATCTCTCTAAAAGAAATATGCATATAGATGTATATTGCACCATTACTTGTAATTTTTTGGAGTTGAATAAAAGGTGAATGTTCAACAATAGGAGGGATGGTTACATGGCAAATTCAAATGATAGAATATTATGCAGTAATTCAGAAGAACAAATCCAAGAAAGTTCAAAACATTTAGTCACGTAAAAGATGTAGAATGTTTATAGTAACATTATCCATCATAATCAAAAAGCAGGAATAACCCAAAAGGCCATTCATCACCAACTGATGGATAGATAAACAAAACGTGGTCTATCCCTAAGATGGAAGATTATTCAGCCCTGAAAGAGAATGAAGCTCTGACACATCTGCAACATGGATGAAGCTTGAAAACATGCTAAATAATAAAAGATACAAATGGCCATATTTTTCATGACTCTATTTACATGAAATGTCCAGAATAAGCAAATCTAACGACAGAAAATAGATTATGGTTGCCAGGGAAATGAGGGGACAGGGAAATTGAATGGCTAACAGATACAGGGATCCTTTTTAGGGTGATGGAAACATTCTGGAATTAAATAGTGGTAAAAGGTTGCACAGCATAGTGAATATAATAAACACCATTGAGTTGCATACTTTAAAATGATGGGATTTTTATATTATGTGAATTATATCTCAATTTCAAAAAGAGAATAAGTATCTTTGTGCAGAAAGATGTTAAATAGAAAACAGCAAACCTCAAAACAATATGAATAGCGTGTTTCCATTTACAGAAAAGGAAACATATGTGTTTGTAAATGCATAGGAAAAAGTCGACAAGAATACAGACTATTCTGTTAACAGAGCCTTCCTCTGGAGTGAAAACACAATTGGGAGAGAGAAGTGAAAGGCAGACACTTTCTGGTCTGCCAGAAAACTTTTTACTGTATGTACTTTTCACTGAATATACTTATGTTTTGAATTTCTTTACAATAATCATATATTACTTTTATAATTTTTAAAATGAAAATTAAAATAAAAGCTTTTAAACATTAGTTTTTCTGGCGTAGTCACTAAGTCATATCTGACTCTTTGTGATCCCATGGGCTGTAGCCCGCCAGGCTCCTCTGTCCATGGGATTTCCCAGGCAAGAATACTAAAGTGGGTTGCCATTTCCTTCTCCAGGAGATCTTCCCAAAACCAGTTATCAAACCTGTGTCTCCTGAATTGGCAGATGGTTTCTTTACCACTGAGCCACTAGGGAAGTCCTAAGCTGGTAAATAAAAATAATCTCCAGAAATAAACCATAGACAAAATAATAGGATACAATGGTAAAGCCCAGGACTGGAAGCCAGAAAACCTGGATTCCTGATTCAACTCTGCCTTAATGACTTTCGGGTCATTAAAAAGTTTATCTAGCATTTCTGAGTCTCAGTTTCCTCGTTTCTCAAACAGACAGCTGGACTAGATGACCACCGTGGAACTTTCAGCTCTAGAATCTGGATCCCACAATAGGCCATCCTCCCTTCTTGCTCCGTTGCCAAGGTTACTCACAGCTCCAGTCTTTCAGGCCATGTTTTAGACAAGGCATGAAATACAGTCATGAACTGACACATATTCCAACATCATAACCTTCCAGGAAAAGGATCATCAAATCCATTGCCCAGCTTCTGCTTAATTATGACCTTTTTTATTTGATCTGATAGCAGTTAATTTCATGGACTTATGGCTGAGTCAAGTAATAGAATAGTTCTTGGACAAACAAGATAATTTGCCAGACAGGTCATTTTTTTGTTGTTGTGTAATACATGGAAATCTCATTTCAGAAAGCAGGCAACTCTGAAATAAGTTATTTTCCTTTCATCATGTACATAACCTCTCAGTTGTCTTTTCATTAACTTTTGCTGGTCCTAGATAGAGAGAAAAGAGGAGGTCAAAAGGAAGAGAGAGAGGCATAAGGGCCCTGAGAATTCAGGAGTACAAAAGAGGATGGCTCAATGAAGCATTATACATGAGTGAACAAATGAGTGCCTACAAGAAATTTGTTTCCTTCTCTATCAGTGTTTCAGCTCCTCTGCCTGGTGGCTAAACTGCTGCAGCAAATGGTGGGGATGATGTGCCTATCTGAAGGGTCTGGAAGAGGACCCTCCAGAAGCAGAAGCTTATACTCAAAAAGCTGAACCAACTCCATCAAGCACAGTGCCGGCTCAAGTAGATGCCCTCCAATTACCAGCATTCTCCCGTTTCCCATCTTCCATGGGAGACATTGAAGGAGAATAGAAAGAACCCAGACTTGCAGACTTTGGAGCCTGTAAGACCTGGACCCACATCCTGCCTCTGCCATGAACCATCTGTGTAACCTGTGACAACTGTGAAAACCACAGGATTGTCCTGAAGGTTATGCAAGATAACAGGTGTAAAAGGCCTACCATGGTGACTGTCACACAATAGGTAATTAATGAACATTAATTGCTTTTCATCTCTTCATTCTTAAAGAACTCAGGTCTTAAGTTTTGTCCAACACAGACCTCGAGAACTGCTTCAATAGGATGGTTTCTGAGAGCAAAGATATAATCTACCCTTTTATTTTTTAAATTTAGTACTTTTAATGTCATTGTACCCTGCTTTTTGAAGAAGGGTCTCCCCTTTATTTTGCACTGTGTGGGTTCCACAAATTAGTTAGCCATCTCTGAGGATGTATGAAACACTGTGTTCCCTTGAGTCCCCTCCCCTTGGCCTGAAGAGAGGCGGAAACCTTAACTTCCCATTCCTCATGGATGAGAGGTCACACCACCGTCTCTGAACCAATCCTCCACCATCTTCTCCCCCTTCCCTCTTTTATAGAGATGGGTGATGGGAAGGCCAGCAGCTTCTGTATAGGGGCTTTAGCACTTGGTTTGGGAATGTGTGGATCCTTGGCACTTAATATTTTGTCCTTTGCATTTGAAATCTTGACACTGGGACTATAAGGGCCTGGACTGCAAGGGAACTTTGGCTTCTTGTAACCACAAGGGTGGGGCTTCCCAGGTGGCTCAATGGTAAAGAATCTGTTTGCAATGCAGGAGATGCAGGTTCAATCCACTGGAGAAGGAAATGGCAACCTGCTTTAGTATTCTTGCCTGGAAAACCCCATGGACAGAAGTCAGTCCATGGGGTCACAAAAGAGATAGACATGACTTAGCAACAAAAACAACAGCAACAACAACAAAACACTAGGGTGTCAGAACATCTATGGGAAGGTAGGTGAACCAGCAAGGAAAGGAGAGGAGATCCCTTCAGTCTTGGCTGGCTTCCTTCCCAGCTGAGGGAGCATGTAAGATTTCCCAGTGATGGAGGTGGAGTTCTCCTGGCAGAGCACCCTTGTGCAGAGTGGTTCTTCATACCAGAGGACAACCACAGCTGTGTCTTTAGCCCTCAAGCATTCTTAGACAGTTCATCATGGTGGGGCCAGCCAGGCTGTTGGAAAGGACATCCAGAGGAGTCCTGTTCCAGGCAGGTCGTAGGTCAGGCTCCAGAGCGCTGCTACAACGTGTTGACAAGATGGTACTCCTGCCAGAGCCTGTGAGTGGCCCAGCAGATACCCTTCCTTTGATCAGACTTCATACATGAGATATGCTAGCTTCAGATTTTCTAGTTTTTAACCCAGGATGCTCCCTCATTCTTTGTGGCAAAGAGACCAGGAAAGCCGTGTGCTCAGTCTCTACAGGAAAATGGGCAGTGAGGGTCATGAGAATTTCCAGGAAACTCGGAAGGCCGGCTGGGGCTCCATCAAGGCTCAGTCAGGGCAGGGCCAGGGTACAGCACGTGGGACACTGGCCTTGATTCTGCGAAGTACTGATTTCGCTGTAGAGTCTACCATTTCTTTGTCAAATTTGTATATGTTGCCTGTAGGGGACTCACTTCCTTTCTAGAGGCAAGAGGTCAGTTGCAAGGACGTTCAGTTTCTTTCATCCCAAAGCCAATGCATCTGACCCTGGGGCTGGAACTACGTCAGGTCCTGGGAATGCTGGCCTTAATCACCAGAACTGATGGTCGCCGGGCTCACAAGAGATGGTCTTCACGGGCTAAAAGGCTTCTGGAAAAACTCACACAATAGAGCAGCAGGCACAGCTCCCAGTGCTGGGTCTCCAGCGTCGACTGGTCTCCCAGTTACTTACAATCCCCCTCCTCAGTTAGTTCACTTTCCTTTCCCCTGAGTGACCATCCAGACTCACAAGTCCAAACCTGCTGCCCAACCGCCATACCCCTCACTCTGAGCAGAATCCTCACTGCCTAGGAATTGTAGCCACACCCATCCTTAGAGTCAGCTTTTCCACCTTATCTCTGAGGCTGGCTGAAGTTTCCCGTCCCCTGTCAAGGCCTCCACCCAAGTCCTTAACCCCCTCCCACTCACTCAGGTGACTTGTCACCTCTCCTCCTCACCTTTCTCCTCTTTCCTACCTTTGCCCTCTGCTTCGGGCTCTTTTTCTTCTTCCCCAGTATCTCCGAGAGTGAAACCAACTGACACTGTTTTCCTTGACTTTATCCTCTTCAATTTCATGCCTTTCTTTCTCCTTTGGAACCAGTTCTGCTCCAAACTAGGCAAACTGAGAGGCTCAGGGAGGCCAGGTGTGGGGATCTGGGTACCCAGGCAGGGAGGGGCTAGAGTCGAGCCCAGGACACAGAGATCAAGGCCAGGACACAGAGTAAAAAGAGAGCAGAGGGCAGCATCGGGTGAAACAGGATGAGAACGAAAGAAATGGTCAAACACTGTATCGATCCAAAATATACTGGGTGGAGACAGGGTAAAAATGAATGGGGGTTAAAGGATTTGTGATTAGGAATAGGAAGATAGAGCCCAAAGTTTCAGGAAATTGGAAGGGAGCCAGTAAGGTTTCTTAAGGTGCAGATACCTAGTCCAGCCTCCATTCATAGGGAACTGGTGTCCTTGCCCTTGGGTGGAGAGGGAACAATTAAGGATGTCAAGACTGTTTGGACAATTTTCTTCCTCTGCCAGTCTCCTTAGAAGGTTTATCAGTGAGCACTACTCTACTTCTTTAGTCCAACATCACTTTAAAGCTCACTGCAGGGACTTTCCTGGTGTCCCAGTGGTTAGAAATCTATCTGCCAATGTAGGGGATACGGGTTCAATCCCTAGTCCGGGAGGATCCCACATGTTGCAGAGAAACTAAGTCCATGAGCTGCGGCTACTGAGCCCACACGCCCATGCTTCTCAACAAAAGAAGCCACTGCAATGAGAAGCCCACACGCTGCAACTGGAGAGTAGTCCCCACTCGCCACAACTAGAGAAAGCCTGTGCGCAACAATGAAGACCCAACACAGCCAGAACAAACTACCAAAAAGCCGCTACAATCTGAGTTCTATCTTTACCTCCCCATCAAAACCTCTTGGGAAGTGATCACCAGTGGTCTCTGTGTTGGTCTCTTCTCCGAGTGCTCCTTCATGAGATTTTCCTCCTCTTGTTCCTCGGCTTACCCAGTACCAAGTTTGTTTTTGGTTCTTCTAGCCACACTCACAATCATTAAATATTTTCTTCTACTCTTGTAGATTTTAAATAACAGTTTTCTGTTATTTTCCAAATCTAGACATTTGGTCCTTAGTTCTCTTCTGGTCACCAGACTCACATCTGAACTGTTTCGCTCTGAGATTCCCCAAATATTGCTTGAGTCGACATTGCTGGTCAGAAGCATCATGTGGCAAATGGAGAAGCAGAAAATGCTGCAGGATAAGGAACGAAACATGATGAGTGGCTACAAACAAGCTGTCAGGTCAAGATATTTCTAAAAGAACAGGGATTTTAAACTTCTCTCTGAGGTGCTTACACACTCCAAAAATTTCCATATAGGATAACTGAATTAAAATATCTTGACTTTACCTTTTTGCTAACTGGGGGACCAAGAGTAGGCCTGAGTCATAGAACTGTCACTCTGGGGCACTACCATTAATGAAACTCCTACTGAAAGTGGGCTTCTCTGTCCAACTCCTTTTGATTCTATTAGCTTTAATTCCTCTGAAAGGGCATCTCATTGGCATAGCTAATCTTTCCACGCCAGGCCTTCCTTGGGAGGGAGTTCCTGCTTTTGCCTGGGAAATCAGCAAAGACCTCACAAAGGCTGTGACATTTGAGATAGCCTGAAAAAGATGATAGGTGCTAGGTGTAAATGTGTGTGTGTGTGTGTGTATGTGTATATAACAATTTCAGAATTTTCCAGCATTATTCTCAATCTAGAGCCTTCATTCAACTATTATTTACTTTTTCCATCCTCTAAACCACAAGAGTCACCTTTGTTCTGAAAAAAACTCCACATTTGAAGGAATTAGAAAGAGTCTCTCTCCCTCGTTTTGGTCGGGACAGTTAGCAAAGTCTAGAATAATATTTTCCCATTCATTCAATAGTCTTGCTATAGCTAGAGCATCTTTTTTTGCAGGTTTTAAAATGCACTTTACAATATTATTTTGTTCAAACCTTATAACCACCCTACCTCCGTAATTATTGTTACAAAGCATATTAATTCTGAAAACTGAGGCTCTTGGCAGTTAAGTAACTTGTTTAAGATCAAATTACAAATATAATGGGGTAGGGGAGACTTGAATCCAGATTGAATCTCCAAAAACTATGTACTTTCCACTCCTTCATACTGGGATAACTCACAAAATGGGGCGTTAGATCTGCTGATGTAATCGAACTATCTATCAGTACATTTCCATGAGGCACTAAGAGCTAACATCTGACATATTCTAGCTGAACATTTTCCTAAACTGAAAGTTCAGATGATACAACCAAGATGAGTACTCTTCGAAATACTTCTAAGAGTTTGAAAAAGTTTTCTAAGCAGGTTAAGAAATAAATTTACTTATTTTTAAAACAAATTTATTTTTAACAAATAATAAAAAATTCTGTCTCTCTGGCATTTGTCCTTTTCTTCCATCCTCAGAAGCATATATATATAACATTTATTAATATATGATAATAATGTCTTCCACATGATGAACTAGTCATTCCTGCTTATGTTTGCTTTTGGTTAACTTGGCGCATTTGACGGTAGGGCTAAGAAATCAGTTCAGTCCTCATGAATAACTTTATTTTGGCATCCCTTTTCTCTTTTGGATTGGAAAAGTAACAGATGCTTATTGTATAAAAGGCAAATCATACAGATGTCTCAGGAAGTAGAAAGCCCTGGCAATCCCACCCCCAGACATAGCAGCTATTAATAATGTGGCACATAGTCTTTCAAATTTCCTCCATTCATATACCAACACATACTATATTTATACATATTTTTACATAAATGGGATCTGCCTTACATACTGTTTGGCAATCATTGTTTGTTTTTGACAAACAAACATCTTAGCTATCTTCCTTTGTCAGTATCTATAGATTGATCTCAGCTTTCAGATAGCATTTGACAAAGGAAAACATCCATTTCACAGAAACAGAATGAATTTCAAATGTTTTGCCAGTGCCTGCCTTAATCAAAACAAAGCCTGAGTGAGAAAGCGGGGCTAGTGTTGGATGCTGCAAAAAAAATCAGCATCACTTAATAGTTATACCTACTACACAGTGTGTTGTTGTAACATTCAGCCTTAAAAAAAATTTAGACCATTACATCCACACTTTGAATTAGCAGCCAATGGACAAGACGTGACATAAGGAACGTTTTGGAAAATACCCTCTCATGGGGTCACCTTCAGGCAGTGGATTGTAAGGCTCTGAGGCATTTCAGCAGCTTGCCCTTAGCTAGAAACACACTCCCAACACCTCAGTGCCGATCTGTTGAAACCTCTCATTTAGTGAGAAACACAAGATAAATCATTCAGTATGCTGGGCAATTCATTAACCTGTCAAGGACTTTCTTCCTGAGTCTGGGATAATGGGCAGAAAAAGAAATATAATCCTTAGTGGATAACAAAAGGCACTGCTGGAGGAGTGGGAACACACACGTACAAGGCATGTGATGGGCTCTGTTTTTCCATCTGGAACAACCTGCCTGTCATCTCTTGAACATACGCAGAGTTTTGCCGTAGATTGATCTTGCCTGGGAATGAGATACGTTTTTTTCCCCAGCTGTCTTGGAAATGGGAACTGACATAAGTGATAGACCATACTCACAGAAGGCCATATGTCTAATATTCCAGGTCTTGGACTGTCCATAAAGAACCAAAGAAGTAGCCTAAGACTCGCCAGCATTTTATAAGACAGCAAAGAGAAGACATGTTCTGAGGCTGAGCCATAAAAATCAACATTAGTTCGGGATTATCTAAAATGTAGCCAAGTCATAAGCCTCAGAAAACAGAATACACTATGTTCTTTTTCATGTTTTTCCATAGCTTTGGGGTTCATCAGGGAATCCTGAGGCTGGATTTATAGGAAGCAAATGTTTTGTGGTAAAGTTTTATTACCACTTTTCAAAACAACTTTTTTTTCCCCCTCCGTATTATTTGTTTATTCTTTGAGATATTTTGTTTTCCAACTCTGAGTCCTGGTTTGGGAATCTTCATTTTTCAAATGAAAAGTTTAATAGGGCAAAATATTTAGAAGCTAATTCTTTCTCCTTTCCCCTAAAACTTTGGTTTGCTGTCATTAGGACAAGATCTCATGAGCAGGTTGCTGCAAGTTCCATACACTCTCTTGGTTTTAGACGACCTTGGCCTGCGGTGCCTTTCTGAAGCAAGGCTTCAGTACCCCAGCCAGAGACTGAGGTCAGTTCTTGGAAGTGAGAGCACCAAGTCCTAGCTGCTAGACCAGTGCTCAATGACAAGGCCCTGGCCCTTCGCCTTTGCAGAAAAATAATTCCCACAAAGATGAAAAGAAGTGAAACAAAGTATTTATCCAGAGGAGGAAAAAAAAAAAAGAGAGCACAGTTTGTGCAGATAGACACACGGGTGAACTCAGAGAAAGAGTCGCTGAGTCAAGCCCTCATGGTAGTTCGAATTATTTTTATGCGGCATGTCTTCCGGGTTTCCTTTGGGCAATCATTTGATTTGCCTGGTTCAGAGTCCATATTTGGTATATCTGAGAGTCTTCCTATGTGTGCACACTCATCTTTTAACCAAGATGGATGCTAGTGAAGAAGCCTATGGGTAGTGTACATCAGTTAGTGTCGCTCCCCTTTTGACCTCCAAGGAGTCTTTCTGTCCCTGTGTAGTCAGGGAAGTCTCCCGACTTTGCAAATGAGTAATATATGGTCTCGTGTCTTCTACCTGGGCAGGGCCCAGTTGACCTGCTATTCTCATTTTGGAGTATTAGTCCACAGAGTTACCCTGGGTGGGGGGCCCATCTTTTCCATGTAATACTGTGTGAGTACGAAAGTAAGTTTGGGAGGGATAAAAGCAGGGTAATGGAAATTTCTTAAGTTTTCAGCAATCTGATGCTCATTAATAATGTTCATGTTAATAGTTATTAGGGTAACTAAATGTTCCAGGTTGCCCACGATAACCTGGTTTATGCCTGTGGTGCAAGCATATAACTAATAGCACCCACTTTCTCTTTTAAAAGTGTTCTGGACACTAAATTATATGATCACTTTTAATCATATTAGACACTATTCTGCTATCACAATGGGAGGAGGGGTCACAGAACAACTATATTTCGAACAGTATATTAACTGTATATTACACAATGGTAGTTTTCTTTCAAAATTTAAAGTGCACATCTCCTTTATCCTAGAAATTTCTCTTCTTTGAATCTATTTTATAGAAATTCTAAAGTTATGAGAAGACTATATATATGTATGTGTGTGTATACAAGTCATGCTCACACATACAGAGACACAAAAATGCTTAGTGAAAACTGGAAAAGATCTAAATGCTCATCAGATGTCTAGTTAAATACAATGGAATCCTATGTAATTATTATAAAAGAAGATGGTAGATATATAATGTATTGATGATATGATGACATGTTCAAGACTTATTTTTAAATTAAAAAGCAAGTTGCAAAAAAAAAAAATGTATATATATATATATATATATATATATATGGCAGTGCTTGCCATGGCTCACTCTAAGTAACCTTTAGGTTCTTTCATATCTCCTCCAATTTCCATTCCCCATCTCCAAACCAGGCCAAACCAACCTCAGAGTAATTACGACTTGCTTGCTATGGAAATGAAGCTTCTCTCCTAGCATTCCCATTTAACCAGATTCCCCAGTTTTCTCGGGGTTCCCCAGTAGCTCAGCTGGTAAAGAATCTACCTGCAGTGAGGGAAAACCTGGTTCGATCCCTTGGTTAGGAAGATCCCGTGGAGAAGGCTACCCACTCCAGTATTCTTGCTTAGAGAATCCCTATGGACAGAAGAGCCTGGCGTGCTACAGTCCATGGGGTCACAAAGAGTCCCCTCAACACACACAACAGCCTTTCCAATACAGAAATGCTGGAGATGCCATAGCCTGCAATATAATCCTCTTGTTCTAACACGTATTTTGGAAAGAGATTTCCAAAGCTATTGACTGTGATTACTTGTGGGAAGTAACTATTATTCCCTTCTGTACTTTTATTTTAACTCACAGGCATTTATTGCTTATAATTTAAAAAATTAATTTAAAAGGACTACAAGCATAGTTTACCATATAAGACTGTGTATTTTAGGTGCATCTAATAACAGAGCATTTGGAAACTCAGAGAAAAAGAGTAGAGAACAAGACCTCTGGCATTTTTCCTATAAATATACTTTGGAGTGGATGTGGCATATTCTATACTTATCTCCCAATTATCAGGCTAATTGAGGAAATAAAGTTGAAATGTAGCTTTTCCTCTCCAACTTTTTCATAATCATTTAAACTGGATCAGTTAAATGATACATTAGTTCGTTCCTCTGAATCTCTTTGGAAGTAGATTAGGAAGCATATCCTCATTATTTAAAGATGCATTTTTTTCTCATCATTTCTCTGATGTATCTTCTAAAGACAAGTGTGAATCAAAGAGGCTCAAAGCAGAGAAAGGAAGATCTGAAGGAACCCAACCGTGGGAAACCAACAGACCAGACTGTACCACTTCAATTTCAAGGGTTATAAAATTAATTTTAATTTTAGAGTTAAACATGAAAGTAAAGAAAAATAAGCTGATATAAAAATCTAGTGCTAGAACTGTGTCTTTCGTTGGAATTTCATGGAGCATGGAAAACTCAGGAAATCTGTATGGGACCATTGTGCCGGGTGGTGCAAGTTGTGAACTGCATCTCCTTGTTGGAAGTGGTCCTGCAGGCTGAGCGCAACATCAGCGAGACTGACCTGTGACCCACTTGTACCTTCCTGCAGCTGCCCTCCCTGGACCGCCTGGAGCAGCTGAACACAGAGACACGGACAGGGGGAGAGGCAATGACAACCTGAACAAGGCTTACTGGGCCCTGAGGAAGGTGTTCTCTGAGGAAATAAAGAAGGCCCCTCCTAAAGAAGAGAAGCAAAAAGCAAAGGAGAAAAGGAAAGATATACCCATTTGAATGCAGAGTTCCAAAGAATAGCAGAGAGATGAGAAAGCCTTCCTCAGTGATCAGTGCAAAGAAATAGAGGAAAACAATAGAATGGGAAAGACTAGAGATCTCTTCAAGAAAATTAGAGATACCAAGGGAAGATTTCATGCACAGATGGGCTCAATAAAGGACAGAAATGGTATGCACCTAACAGAAGCAGAAGATATTAAGAAGGAGTGGCAAGAATACACAGAAGAACTGTACAAAAAAGATCTTCACAACCCAGATAATCACGATGGTGTGATCACTCACCTAGAGCCAGACATCCTGGAATGTGAAGTCAAGTGGGCCTTAGGAAGCAGCACTACGAACAAAGCTAGTGGAGGTGATGGAATTCCAGATGAGCTATTCCAAATCCTGGAAGATGATGCCGTGAAAGTGCTGCACTCAGTATGCCAGCAAATTTGGAAAACTCAGCAGCGGCACAGGTCTGGAAAAAATCAGTTTCATTCCAATCCCAAAGAAAGGCAATGCCAAAGAATGCTCAAACTATCGCACAATTGCACTCATCTCATGTGTTAGTGAAGTAATTTTCAAAATTCTCCAAGCCAGGCTTCAACAGTACATGAACTGTGAAGTTCCAGATGAACAAGCTGGTTTTAGAAAAGGCAAAGGAACTAGAGATCAAATAGCCAACATCCTCTGGATCATCAAAAAAGCAAGAGAGTTCCAGAAAAACATCTATTTCTGCTTTATTGACTATGCCAAAGCCTTTCACAATAAACTGTCTGAAAGAGATGGGAATACCAGACCACCTGACCTGTCTCTTGAGAAATCTGTATGCAAGTCAGGAAGCAACAGTTAGAACTTGCAGTCCAAGCATCTTTTAATTTCATGGACCTGCCTCTTGAGAAATCTGTATACAGGTCAGGAAGCAACAGTTAGAACTGGACATGGAATAACGGACTGGTTCCAAATAAGGAAAGGAGTATGTCAAGGCTGTATACTGTCACCCTGCTTAATTAACTTATATGCAGAGTATATCATGAGAAATGCCAGGCTGGATGAAGCACAGCTGGAATCAAGATTGCCGGAAGAAATATCAATAACCTCAGATATGCAGATGACACCACCCTTATGGCAGAAAGTGAAAAAGAACTAAAGAGCCTCTTGATGAAAGTGAAAGAGGAAAGTGAAAAAGTTGGCTTAAAACTCAACATTCAGAAAACTAAGATCATAGTATCTGGGCCCATCAATTCATGGCAAATAGTTGGGGAAACAGTGGAAACAGTGGCTGACTTTACTTTTTTGGGCTCCAAAATCACTGCAGATGGTGACTGCAGCCCTGAAGTTAAAAGACGCTTGCTCCTTGGAAGGAAAGTTATGACCAATCTAGATAGCATATTAAAAAGCAGAGACATTCCTTTGCCAACAAAGGTCCATCTAGTCAAGGCTACGGTTTTTCCAGTGGTCATGTATGGATGTGAGAGTTGGACTATAAAGAAAGCTGAGCACCAAAGAATTGATGCTTTTAAGCTGTGGTGTTGCAGAAGATGCTTGAGAGTCCCTTGGACTGCAAGGAGATCCAACCAGTCCATCCTAAAGAAAATCAGTCCTGAATATTCATTGGAAGGACTGATGTTGAAGCTGAAACTCCAGTACTTTGGCCACCTGACGTGAAGAACTGACTCATTTGAAACGATCCTGATGCTGGGAAAGATTGAAGGCAGGGGGAGAAGGGGATGGCAGAGGATGAGATGGTTGGATGGTATCACCGACTCAATGGACATGAGTTTGAACAAGCTCCGGGAGCTGGTAATGGACAGGGAAACCTGGTGTGCTGCAGGCCTTTGGGTCTCAAAGAGTCAGACACGACTGAACTGAACTGAAGGAGGCCCACCAGCTGTGACCCCACCCCCAACCCCACCCTGACTCCAAGGCCAAGCCTGGGGCCTGGTGTCCAACTCCACTGAGCCAAGGTGGCTCAACTCGACTCAGCTAGCTCCCTGCAGTGGGAGTGCAGTGCAACACGCGGGTTGCCCCACCGCTGCGGTCCTTGAAGGACCTTGCCGCCACCCCCAATCCTCCCCCGTTCCCCCTCACCTGTTTCTCCCCACTCCCCTCCCCCACTTGCCTCTCTCCCATTCACCGGATCCCCACTACCCACCCTCCTGGCCTGAGGGCTTACTGGTCTCTATTCTCATCTCTGTTCTATACTCTCTTATAGGGCCTAATTTATTTTATTTCTGTTGGTTTCATCTTTAGCATCAGTCCCCACTGCCAGCCCATAACTGGATTGTAGCTTTCTTCCGAGCAAGGACTGATCCATATTCAGATTGGAAGCAAAGGTGCCTGGCACAACACTTGGCACCTAGTAGGTACTTATCCTTGTGGGTTTTTTTTTTTTTTTTTGCATAAAAACAAAACAACAACAACAAAATCCTCACCTCTACCTCCACAGAAAACCCTCCCAACGATTTCAAGTTTCCCCAGGGAAGGGATTCGCTTGGGCAGGTCCAGCCTCGCTCTGAACTGGCTCACTGGCTAGACTCCAGAAGTCAGACGGCACTTTTCCCCTTTGGGTATTGGATTGAAGCGCTTTTGTAACTGCCACATCTTGCAGTTTCCCTAACCTTTCTTCTGGGAAACTAGAGTTAGAGCTTTGGAACTAATGGGGTGTAACGACATGCATTCTGCATACACCTATTGTTATTGGTGGCTTAGCTGTGCTTAGCTGCGCAAAGCACCCCGATGAGCTGGCTCAGGAGACACCGTGACTCATGTCATTTTCCCTGTAACCAGGGGTGACCTGGAGAACTTCAGGCCAGGAGGAAATTAGTTTCTCGCACTCTAGCTCTATAGATGAGTCTGGCCACCGTCTCGGCGTCCATCAACCTGACTGAATTAGTTGCTGCTGTATCTGATAGTAATGGTGATAGCGCCTGGCTACAGGAAAGCTTCCCTGCTTGGCTAAAAGAGGTTGTGACCCACGTGCACATGGATTTAATGGGAGCTTGAAAATCCACATCTGATTAAAGCTTTAGTATCACCAATTAGAGACATGGTAACATTAACTGGGCAACCTCTTTTAAAACCCGTGAGTCTGAAGCTATTAGCTATTCAAATGTTATGAATCAGTTTGATATTTGTTGACAGTTTCCAGCATCTGCCTGAAAGCTACCTGGGAGGTAGGCACTTGGATGGAGAGTAGGGAATAGGAGCATAGGGAAGACGCCAGAGAGAGGAGTGATTTTGGGGCACAGACATGGTGACTGAAGACCACAGACTTGGCATTGGAGAGAGAATAGGGGGACCCAAGGGCAGGCCTGAGCACTTGGAGAAAGGGGTGAGTGTTAGAGGAAGGTTTAGAAAAGGGAGAATCAAAAGATCCCTAAACTTTGCATGTACTGTAGTTTGTTTTTGTATCTGTGATCTCCTAGTTTATAAGGTGAATAACAGTAGGCTGATCTAAAGTGGTACCTTCAGGAAACACTAGCACTAATAAGGATGCGCAAGATGGATGAAATTCTGAGGGCCTACTGACTTTTAACATAAAATTTTTTCCTTTTTTTTAAATTTTCCGAAGTAAAATGTATGCAGAAAATTTGGAAAACATAAAAAAAAAAAAAAGAAGCACAAAGGACTCCAGAGACAAATAAACCAACAAAAACAGAAGGAATTCACCTCCAGAGATGCAAACCTTTACCATTTAGGCATTATGCTTCCAGACTTTGTCTGTGTCCTTATTCACACATGTGCATATCTTTTTTAGAATGTAAACTATTCCTACTCACATACTGTTCTACAGTCTGGACCTTGTATATCCTGAAATGTGTTAGGGAGCAATTTTTCCCTGTCTTTCTGTAGTTCTGTAGGCTCACCTCACTGCCCTGTTGCAGGGAGCTTGATCCCACGGAGACTGATTGCCATAGACCGACCCTGCCCACCCCGGGCCTCTTTGTTCACTGACAGAGAACCAGGGCTCAGCTGAAAGGGATGACAAGGCTCTGCTAATTTGTACATTACTTTGCATATATTTTCTTTCTAAGAGGCTTTTAAGTAGCATGGAAGATGAAACAAAATAGATTGATTAATGTAATCTGTGGGCTAACATTCAGGGTTCCCCATTTGCAGAACTAAATCATGTAATCATTGCCTGGGGTAAGAAAGCTTGATTCTGCACACAGAGAAAAAAGCCAAAACTTACCCAAGGAGACATACCTTCATAGTCCATACAAGCGGACCTGCCCTAACCTTCTTTTCCTGTCTCTTAACGCTTCTTACTCTTGATGCTTCATTACTCTCGATCCTGGCCAGTGGGGCTGCACTGTGGAGGCTGAGTATTTCCCAGTTGGGTCCTGCTTCTTCTTCCTACTTCCACCACTTCCTTAGGTTAGCCCTTATCTCTCATGTGGATTACTGCAAAAGCCATATACCTGGGGACTTCTCTGGCAGTCCAGTAGTTAAGACTTTGACTTGCAATCTTCCCTGGAGGCTTAGTGGTAAAGAATCTGCCTGCCAGTGCAGGAGACAAGGGTTCCATCCCTGGTCCGGGAAGATCCCACATTCCATGAAGCAACTGAGTTCATGCGCCTCAGTTACTGAATTTGTGCTCTAGAGTCTGCGAGCTGCAACTACTGAGCCCCACTGCCCTACAGTCCCTGCTGGGCAACAATAGAAGCCATCTCAGTGAGAAAACTGCAGGCCACAACTAGAGAGTAGCCCCCATTTGCTACAACTAGAGAAAAGCCTGCAGGGTAACAAAGATCAAGCACAGCCAAAATAAAAATAAATAATTTTTTTAAAAAAGACTTTGCCTTCCAATGCAGGGACTGCAGTTTTGATCCCTGGTCAGGGAACTAAGATCCCACATGCCTCAAGGCCAAAAATCAAAAAACATAAAACAGAAGCAATATTGTAACAAATTCAATAAAAACTTTTAAAAAACGGTCCACATAGAGAAAAAAAAAAAGTCTTAAAAAACATAGAGAATGTTCAGGTCAGTCACAAGCCTGCTTCTTTTCAATGGAAGAGAACCTAAAGTTCACCTCTCGATGGGAATGATATCAAAAATTTTGCAGCTATGTTTTAAGATCATCTATCTATGTATCTATTAACTATCTATCATCTATCAGATATCTATTTTTTATTGTATTTTTTAAAGTTTTTTTTTTGTGTGTAGACCATTTTTAAAGTCTTAATTGAATTTGTTACAATGTTGTTTCTGTTTTATGTTTTAGTTTTTTGGCCATGAGGTATGGGGGAATCTTAGTTCCCAACCAGGGATCAAACCCACACCTCCTGCACTGGAAGGTGAAGTCTTAACCACTGGACCACTAGGGAAGCAGTCTGCCTAATTTTAGAGTTGAATAAGCGCAGAAACAGTGTTAAAAGGTACACACAAAACTGGTAAAGATGAAGGGAAGGAAAAAGGCTTTCACCCTTAATTCTCTTCCAAAGGAAAAGAAAAAAGTAGTGGAATTACAGGTGATTTTTATTTTGTACAGAAAATTACTTCCCCTATTACCTCAAGCCTGCAAAGGCTAAGAATAGGATGGTAGGTCCTAATTTGGCACATTCTGAAACAAAGTGCTAAACCGCCTAGCTATGCCGTACATACAAACACATTGTGAAGTGACTCTGCCAGTATCTGCCAGTATCCACCTACAGGCTGTGGAAGAGAAGCTAGAACCATCCTTGGGGAGATTTAAGAGGCCAGAGCAAGAGCTCCATTACAGAGAGTGGTACTGTTGCTGTGTTCCACAACACGTTCCATCCCCACTCTACCTTGGGAAACACTTTCTCGGCTTAAACAAAGTGAGAGCATTTCACAAGAACCATTTGGAGGTCTTGACCTGTGTCTCTGGAAGTTCAAGGGATACAGGGACTGGTGACCGACTTTCACCAGAAGTAGCCTAAAGGTGAAAGGCTGGCTGGAGAAGACTGCCTTGCAGAAGAATGAAGAGAGAGGACTTCTTGGCAGGGAGCGGCCCTTTCCAATGGGTGGGCCATTGGAATAGAGGTGACTCATTCATAGGACACCCATGATTAGCATGAGGGATCCCAGATCCTTAACATTGGAAGGTTTATAATACTTCATCTTTATGAAATGTTTGAAGGCTTACAGATGTTCTGAAATTTTAAAATACATTGTATCATCTGAATTTCACACACAAAAAATCTATAAAAGAAGAGTTACATCATTTTAAAGATATTACAAATAAAGAAAGTGAGAGCCAGAAAAATTAGGTGATTTGTCTGAGGTTACAAGTTCATTAGTACAAGATCCAGGACTCTGCTAACTCTAAATTGAGTGTTCTATCCTGTAGCGCACACCATGGTTTTCTCTATCTTGGTTAGTAGACAGCCCTAGGTCAATGTGATAAGGTCTTTAATAACAGGCATTATAGCCTCTTGTGGTTGAGAGTTCAGAACAAAATCAACAATGACAAAACCTCCTGGGTGACTGTTTCAAATTCCTTCCTAGAGGCAGCGAAACCCATCTGAAGTGTCTATAAAAGTAAAGATTATAATAGGAATTCACTTAGCATGTTGGTTTTCTTGAAGACAGCAGAGTCTTTGGTTCAAATCATTCTGGAGATGAAATTAGAAGCATGTCTTTTATCTTTAATAGATAGCCATACTCCCTTTCCCTCAACAGCAGAACTTGGCCAATGGCATGTTGGAAAGAGAGCTATGCTCTCTTAGAGGGCTTCTAGCCTGTCCCCTGGGATAAATTTGCAGGACAAGTTAAGGATGATTTTCATTATGGAAAATTTGACATTAGCTCATGCACTCTAGTTATGCATTCTTGGGTTTATTTATTTAAAGAGCAAACACATTTCCTCTGAGTAAATGGAACAACAAATATAACTTGCTAAATATAGCAGACAGCATTCAAACTCTGGGCTTCCCCGATGGCTCAGTGGGTAAAGAATCTGTCTGCAATGCAGAAGACACAGGAGATGCAGGTTTGATCCCTGGGTCGGGAAGATCCCCTGAAGGAGGAAATGGTAACCCACGCCAATATTCTTGCCTGAAAAATTCCATGAACAGAGGAGCCATAAGGGCTACATTCCGGAGGGTTGCAAAGAGTCAGACACAATGAGTGAGCACAGCGTTCAAATCTCTGCTCTGCCAATTACTAGCAGTGAACTTGGGCAAGTTATGGAAATGCTCTGAGCCTCCGTTTCCTCATCTATTAAACTGGAATACTAACATAGGTGATTTGAAAATTCCTTGGTGCTTACTGAGTGTCTATTCCCTCAGTTTCCATTTGGAGATCCTTCTCCCCTACCCTCTAACACTTCCGCCTGGTTGGGGGTTCAATCATCTCACTCCAGGAATGCAGACTGTGACCTGACCCAGAAGAGACTCTGAGGTTCCTGACCATGAGACCAGTTCAGGATGAACACGTGATCCCACATAATTAGAGCACACTGCTTCCCAGGTGGCTCAGGTGGTAAGATATCTGCCTGCAATGCAAGAGGCCTGGGTTTGGTCCCTGGGTTGGGAAGATCCCCTGGAGAAGGGAATGGCTACCCACTCCAGTATTCTTGCCTGGAGAATCCCATGGACAGAGGAGCCTAGTGGGCTATAGTCCATGGGATTGCAAAGAGTCAGACACAACTGAGCATGCATGGCCTCTCAGGAGGAAGCAGTCTACTTTCTGCCAAAACGAGAGACACTGGAAGACTGTCTGGCTGGAGCAGCTCCATCACCTGCCCCCACATGGAAAATGAGAATAAAGCCAACACATAAAGGCAGATGGAACCAGTCCAAGAGATGGAACGAAGAGACAAAGTTCTGATAACACTGTTTGAGTCCAGTCATGTTTGAGCCCAGTCCTGTTCCTGGACTTCTGAGTCTCATGAGCTAATCAATGCCCTTTGCATTTCTAGCTGTTCAATTCAGATACGTCAAGAGGGTCCTCAGTGATATTCTCCCTAAATTTGAGGAGAATACAATGTTTTGTAAAGTGCTTAGCAAAATATCTGGTACACAGAATGCACTTGATAATGGTTAGCTTGATTGTGCTTCTTTTGGAGTTTAGACCAGAAAAGAGGAGACTTTAAACTTATTTTGAGTCCTGAGCACATTTTGCCAGGCATGGTAAAGAGCCAGTCTTATTGAGAGGCTGAATCCCATGAGGTGTGATAGCAGATATGCCAAAAAGGCTCTCCTATCCTCCAAAACATCTCTCATTCCTTGGTACTGATAGATATAAAAAATATCCATGAATATCTTTGTTTTAAGACCTTTTAATGGACTTTTCTGGTGGTCCAGTATCTAAGACTCTGTGCTCCCAGTGCAGAGAGCCTGAGTGTGGTCCCTGATCAGGGAACTAGACCCCATATGCCGCAGCTAACAGCTCACAAGGCAGAACTGGAAGATCCTGCATGCTGCAACCAAGACTCAGTGCAACCAAATAAATAAATAAACTTTTAAAAAGAAAAGACCTTTTGAGAGAAGTGTCTCATTTAGCCATAGCAGCTGTGGGAATGGGGGCTTCCCAGGTGGCTCAGTGGTAAAGAATTCACTTGTCAATGCAGGAGCCCCAGGGGACCCGGGTTCAATCTCTGGGTCTGGAAGATACCCTAGAGAAGGGAATGACAACCCACTCCAATATTCTTGCCTGGAAAATTCCATGGACAGAGGAGCCTGGCGGGCTGCTGTCCATGGAGTCAGGAGGAGTCGGACACGGCTGAGCCTGGACGCAGTGGAAATGAGTTCAGCAGCTGCATTCCTGAGGGCAGGTTTTGATAGTGGCCCATAGAGACAGCAGAGGCCACTGGGTGTCCTGAGGGAGCCATGCCCAAAGGAGACTGCAGCAATGAGAGCCCAACTGTCTACCTGCACAGTTTTGCATGGGCTCTCCTTGCTAGGCACCCTCAAGAAGCTCTAACCAAGAAGTCCATTTTACAAGGGATGAACCTTTTCTGAACTTAAGATAATCGGCTAAAATGACCAGTCAAACCTTTATTAACCAGCAAGCACTGCACGTAACCCAGTCCTCCTCTCTGCCCCGCAGCCACAGGAGCTTAGTCAGCTGCAGACATTCCAACGGGACCAAGGACACAAGAACAGCGGCTGCCGAGAGGCAGCAGAAGCAGCCCAGGGCGGTGGGGCTGAGGAACGGCTACAGTGACAAGAGAACCCGAACTTGCTCCTATCAGGCGTGTGTGAGCAGTCATCTGTGCTCTTGCCTGCAGAGGAGGTGGCTGAATGTAAAGAATGGCAATCCCCCCTGGACTGAGTACAGATCACATGAAGTTCTGTGAGAACACAAGGCCGGACAAGACCCTGATGTGAACCTGAATCATATTTCAAAAAATTTAGGCAGAAACACCTGGAAGCAGTCTATGTATTCATTTATTATTTATTTCTGGCCATGACTTCCAGTATGCAGGACCTTAGTTCCCTGACAAGGATTGAAACTGTGTCCCCTGCATTGTGAACGCGGAGTCTTAACCACTGGACTCTTAACCAAGAAAGTCTTGTAAGCAGCAGTCTAAACAATTTCAGATGTCCTGCTTGACCCTCAAAACTTCAGTTTCTTTCTCCCTCCTTTTCTCCCTCTCTCACTCTCTCTTCTTCTTTCCTCCCTTCCTTTCCTTCCTTGTTTCTTTCATTCTTTAACTTAAAGCCCTTGTTTCCTTTCTTTTAAATGCATAAACTCCACAGAAGTCTCATTCTGTTATTTGAGTAGTGTCCCTCCTCAAGTCCCATCCTGTGGCTGCATTGACATTTCCGGCTTCTGTTTATTCACAAACTAATGCCTGGCAGACAGCACGACGCTGAAGATTTGCAACACCTGCTTTGCTGGATCGGCTCTAAGCCACTGTCAGCCAGGACAGAGCACAGAACTCTAGATCAGGTGAAATATGGCTTCCTGAGCCTGGTGACTTGTGGAAAGAGGCCATTCACTAGAATTGAGAGAGAATTAATTAAAAAGAGAATAAGTTCTTATACATTAATGTTACTTAAGGCAAAGTACTTGTGCACCTGAAATTATTCTGAATTTGCTTCCCACATTCTGGGATAAATTGCACTCTGACATTTTATCATTTTCTACCTCATAGTCACTGATTCTTCTGCCCTTAGTCTCACTGGTGCATTTGAATAATTTTTCTGTACACACACCTCAGCTAGTATTAGCCCTAATACAGATGAGCATTTCTGTGTCCCTATCTCTACATAACATGCATTAGATAACTTGGCAGCAAAAAAGCCAAAGATATGCCAGATAAGCAGGAGTGAAAGAAAATTATTTGTTGTGGTTAACCATTGGATAAAATATTAGGGGGCTAAACACCAAAGTAGTGCATTTTGACTTCCTCAGAACCGTATTTCATATCAGCAATTTGATCTCACAATTTAGAAACATTCTTATATACTAAGAAATCCATTAGCTGGCTTGTATGGGTTAGAATTATCTAGATAAACTGTGTGTGTGTGTTTGTGTGTGTGTACACACACAGAGAGTGGGGGAGATTATTATAAGGAACTGACTCATGTGATTATGGAGGCTGGGAAGTCCCATAGAAATCTGATGGTTGGTTCAAGTCTAAACCCCTGCGAACGAGAAGAGTTAGTGATGTAAGTTCCGGTGATGTAAGTTCAGAGGGTAGAAGACCGAAGTGCCAGTTTAGAAGTCAGACCAAGTGAATTCTTCTTTCCTCTGTGTTTTTGTTGTATTTAGGTGCTCAATGGAGTGGATGAGGCCCACCTACATTGGGGAGGGCCATCTGTTTTACTCAGCCTACTGATTCAAATATTAATCTTATCTAGAAACAACATCACAGACTCCCCAGAGATAATGTTTAACCAAATATCTGGACACCCCATGTCCTGATCAAGTTAGCACATAAAATGAACCATCAGATGGCTCATGTGATGAAAATAATGGTTTTAGTTAAAATCTAAGCAGTGACAATGACCTGATTTGAATTATTTGAATGATGCAAAAATTCTTAACAAGTATTTATTGAGCACTTACAATGTACCAGGCACGGTCAAGATCTAGGAAAGGTCGAGTGTGACTGATGCTACTTTCAAGTATCAGAAAATGTTTTAAAGATGCTAACACTTCAGTTGAGCTTTCAAGAAGAATGAGAATCCATAAGATTACCAAGGGGAGAAAATAATCCAGGCAGGGGGAGCACCATGTGCAAAGTCATGGAGGACTACTTTGGAAAGTGTGAGTGGTTCCACATGGCTGGTGTTATGAAGGCTATTATGAAGGAGAGTGGAAGGAGATGAAGTTTAAGCAGTAGGTAGAGGCTACTTCACAATGGCCTTATCACAGGCTGGGGGCACACACTGTCAGTGGTCATTCCATGAATCAATTCTCGTTCTTGCCAATGGGACTATGATTTGTTCAGATAGTAAGGGGCCCAGGACCAGGACATAAATCACAATAGGTCAAGTCACTCGTAGCAATTTCCTTCATCTTGATGCTAATGCTTGGTCTAGGATTGAGTTGAGTTGAGTTCAGTCACTGTATGGCATTTAGTTCTGGCCAGAGAAATAGATGTCTGGTAGTGTGGATCACAACAAACTGTGGAAATTCTTAAAGAGATGGGGATACCAGACCACCTGACCTGCCTTCTGAGAAATCTGTATGCAGGTCAAGAAGCAACAGTGAGAACCGGACATGAACAACAGACTGGTTCCAAATCAGGAAAGGAGTACGTCAAGGCTGTATATTGTCACCCTGCTTATTTAGCTTATATGCAGAGTACATCATGAGAAACGCTGGACTGGATGAAGCACAAGCTTAGAATCAAGATTGCTGGGAGAAATATCAATAACAGATATGCAGATGACACCACCTTTATGGTAGAAAGCAAAGAAGAATTAAAGAGCCTCTTGATGAAAGTGAAAGAGGAGAGTGAAAAAGTTTGCTTAAAACTCAACATTCAGGAAACTAAGATCATGGCATCTGGTCCCATCACTTCATGGCAAACAGATGGGGAAACAATGGAAACCATGACAGACTTAACTTTTTTGGGCTCCAAAATCACTGCAGATGGTGACTGCAGCCATTAAATTAAAAGATGTTTGTTCCTTGGGAGAAAAGTTATGACCAACCTAGAGAGCATATTAAAAAGCAGAGACACTCCTTTGCCAACAAAGATCCGTCTAGTCAAAGGTATGGTTTTTCCAGTAGTCATGAATGGATGTGAGAGTTGAACTATAAACAAAGTTGAGTGCCAAAGAATTGATACTTTTGAACTGTGGTGTTGGAGAAGACTCTTGAGAGTCCCTTGGACTGCAAGATCCAACCAGTCCATCCTAAAGGAAATGAGTCCAAAATATTCATTGAAAGGATTGAACTGTGGTGTTGGAGAAGACTCTTGAGAGTCCCTTGGACTGCAAGGAGATCCAACCAGTCCATCCTAAAGGAAATGAGTCCAAAATATTCATTGGAAAGACGGATGCTGAAGCTGAAACTCCAATAGTTTGGCCTCCTGATGTGAAGAACTGATTCATTGGAAAAGACCCTGAACTGGGAAAGTTTAAAGGCAGGAGGAGAAGGGGCCGACAGAGGATGAGATGGTTGGATGGCATCACTGACTCAGTGGACGTGAGTTTGGGTAAACTCCGGGAGTTGGTGATGGGCAGGGAGGCCTGGCGTGCTGCAGTCCATGGGGTCGCACAGAGTCGGACACGACTGAGTGACTGGACTGAACTGCACTAGGAGGGCACAGCGGGCTCCCCGGTGGCTCAGTGGTAAAGAATTCGCTTGCAGTGCAGGAGGCCTGGGTTGGATCCCTGGTTGGAAAGATCCCCTGGAGCAGGGCATGGCAACCCACTCCAGTATTCTTGCCTGGAGAATCTTATAGATAGAGAAGCCTGATGGGCTACAGTCCCTGGGGGCCCACAGAGTCGGACATGACTGAAGAGACTAAGCAGAAGCAGCAGCAGAGGGCACAGAGAAAAGAGTTTCACCTCTGATTAAAAAAAGAAAAGAAGAAGGCTGTACGAGAAGGAGTTCCTGTTTCCCCTTCTCGTCTTTTGTGATTTGAAAGTTGTCACAGGGGGATGTGATATCTTGAGTTGCAATAGCTGTCTTGCGACCATAATAGGAAGCCTGAGGATGACAGCCACATACCGAGGATGGAGGAGAAAGGACAGAAAACTGTGGAGTCTTCGACAATATCAGAGTCACCAAAACAATTGTAAGACTGCCTGCCTTAGCACTTTTAGCTTAGAAAGCAGTCGTGATATTCTGGTTAAAGCCAGAATTAATTGTGCTTGCAGTCAAATTTTTCAAAACTGCTGCTGTGTTAAGGGTGACATTTTAGATGTATGACTAAGGAGTTTTGGTCCTTATCATGGAAAGGAATGGGAGCTATGGAGAAGTTTAGACAGGGGAATGAGCTGTAAGATTTGTTCTTTAAAGCCATGACTCTGGGTGTTGTGAGCAGGACAGGCTAAAAATGGAAGAAACCGAATTTATTCAGGGTAACTGCCCAAGAGGTTAGGTAGAACCTAAGCCAAAGAAGTGACAATAATAATTGGGGGAGAGGGATAAATCTATAAGATAATTTTAAGTCAAAATGACATAACTTCAAGTGGATGTGAGCAGTGGGGAAGACAGGAGAATCAAGGATAGCCCAGAGTTTCTGCCTTGGCTGACTTGAGAGACAGGAGTGTATGTTTATGTGCTAAGTTGCTTCAGTCGTGTCTGACCCTATGGACTGTAGCCCACCAGGCTCCTCTGTCCATGGGATTCTCCAGGCAAGAATGCTGGAGTGGGTGGCCATGCCCTCCATCAGAGGATCTTCCTAATTCAGGGATTGAACCCCAATCTCTTACATCTATATTGGCAGGCAGGTTCTTTACCACTAGAGCTACCTGGAAAGCCCGAGAGACAGCAGATCTGATTCTAATTCTGGTTCTGTCACAAGCTGATCAAATGATCCTAGGCTAGTTTTCTCATTTGGGGAAGGTCAGATAAAAAATATGATAGCAGACTGATCTCATCTCTCTTGGCAGCTCCAACTCCCAGGAGCACTTTTGCTGAAAGGACTAGAAGGACCCAGAAGGACCACCTTGAGGAAGGAAAAGCCCTCTTATTCTAGTGGAACCTCAGATTGTTTTGTGCAGAGCTGGGTGGAGGGTGACTTTGAGTTTTTGTCTGTCTTTCTGGCTTAGGTTGCCAGCAGAGCAAGAACTAAGGTAGGGGGTTCCTTGATACCTGGGTGATGCCCAAACATGTAAATCAAAACCAGCAAAACAGCATTTCCCACACACCCCCAAGATTTATCCTTTATGAAAGTCTTCATATAAAGCTTTGTCCGTATCCCTTAGGATTCACTTCTGGGCATAGAATTCTTTCCTTCTGCAATTTCTTTACCATCCAGATCTGCCAGCTGCAAAGAGCAGCCATCTGCATTCAGGCAAACCAGTTATTCCTTTTCACATGAAGGCAAGAAACAATGGAACAGGTAAAGTGATGTCTTTATCCTGGGAAGCCAAGAGGAATGATGCAAACCAGGCACAAAGCCCAGAAACTGTTGCCAGGATACATGGCTGCTGGGGAGCAAAGGTCACAGAACCATGGAAAGGGTTTCACAAATGACTAATTAGTTTTAATTTATTTCTGTTTATAAAAAGATTGCCTCGGGCTCACCAGGACTTACTATAGTTCAAATTTTAATCTCTCTCACTCTTATACCACATTTTATATTAGTTTTACACATTATCTCATCTGATGGGGAGGAAGAATTGAGGAATGCAAAGGTCCAGACCCTTCCCTCTATTGAGGGCAATTCTGAAGGGCTTCCCCAGCTCCAGAACTCCCCCTGGGATCAACTGAGGCCTCTGAGGCAACAACATCATAATTCAACCATTCCCTTTGCCAATCCTGTCTCACTCCCACTCTTAGAGGTGTTGGTTTTGATAGTATTCCCCAGTAAAATTCCTTGCGTGTGTCAAAGGAAAACTGCAGCTGGACAGCAGTCAAAGTGGTAAAAAACATTTTATTCAGGAATAGGAGAAACATTTATTCCAACAGGAGAAAAGAGATCTCTGTATAGAATTAGGCTCAATGTCAAATATAAGAAGGATAGTTGGCAATTTATAGCCAAGAGCAGAGTAGGGTCAGTGGGGGGGGGAAATACTAAAAGGAAACTAAGGGGAATTCTGACTAAATCAACTTGACAAGATTTTTGCTGAGGCCAGACAAGGGAGATCAAATATCATTACCTGGAGGATGCTAGGGGATGAAGAATTTGATCAGGTATTGAAGGTGAGCTGATATCAAGGGTGGGGGATTCTGTCTAAGTTGACTTAATAGGATCCTTGCTAAAACTGGGGGATGCAGGCTTGACAAGGACAGACACTGAAACCCAAGGTCAAAGCCTAGTTAAGAAGAGGCCTTAAAGGAGACTATAACTAGCAGTGGGTCAAGGAGAATCTTTGTCACATGTAAATTTCTGTCTGTTTCCTGGGGAACCTGACCTATGACAGTAACATAGGGTCATCAATTAACTATTTTTCTAGGCAAACGCACAGACACTTCTATCTATTCTTATTGTCACTTTATTGTTTTTTGAAAATACTTTAATTCCAACAAAGAAAGAAGCACAACTCAGAATAAATTAAAAAATGCTTTGAATCAAATGTTTAATTAAAAAACAAAACCACTGGTTAAACAAAGACTTCTTATATAGGACAGAAACCATAAGCCTGAACCAATTTAAAGCTCTGCACTTTGAATGTCACACAAACCATAAGCCTGAACCAATTTAAAATTCTGTTCTTTGAATGTCACAGATTAGGAAAAAAATATTTGCCAAAAACATTTCTGACAAAGAATTTCTTTCCAGAGTATATAAAGTACTCTCACAAAGCAATAAAAATACAAACAACTCAGTTTTTTTTTAGTGAAATGACCTCTTAATCAAAAAAGAGATACAGATGGCAAATAAGCCCATAAAAAGATGCTCAACATCGTTAGCTATCAGGGAAATGCAAATTAAAACCACAACCGAAGTATCACTATACACCCGTCAGATCGGCAAAGACAGAGACACCAAAAAACAAACCCTGATAATACCAAGTGCAGACAAGGATGCAGAGTAAGTTGAACTTTCAGTACATTGCTAGTAGGAGTGCAAAATGGGTTATCCATTTAGGAAAACAGTTTGATATTTTTTTTTATAATTTTAAATATTTACCATATGACCCATATATCCTACACCTAGATATTTACTCTATTGAAATAAAACACGTGTTTACACAAAGACCTGTATACAGATGTTTATAGCAGTTTATTCATAATTCCCCCAAACAGAAAATAATCTAAATGCCCATCAGCTGAATGGACAAATTATTGTACCACCATACAATGGAATACTGCTGCTGCTACTGCTGCTAAGTCGCTTCAGTCGTGTCTGATTCTTTGCGACCCCATAGACGGCAGCCCGCCAGGCTCCCCTGTCCCTGGGATTCTCCAGGCAAGAACACTGGAGTGGGTTGCCATTTCCTTCTCCAATGCATGAAAGGAAAAGTGACAGTGAAGTCACTCAGTCGTGTCCAACTCTTCCAGACTCCATGGACTCCAGCCTACCAGGCTCCTCCATCCATGGGATTTTCCAGGCAAGAGTACTGCAGTGGGGTGCCATTGCCTTCTCCAACAATGGAATACTACTCAGCAGTTAAAAGAATGAATTAAAGATACACACAATAACGTGAATCAATCTCAATTAAATGAAGCAAAGGAAGTCAGACACAAAAGGCTATGTACTGTATGATTCCACTTCTGGGAAAAGAAAACTATCAGGAGAAAAGTTAGGTCAGTGTTTGCCAGGGCCTAGGGGAGAGGTTTATTTTAAATAGTCAAGAGGGAATTGGGGGGGTGTGATGAAAATATACTACATCTTGATTATGGTGATGGTAACACAACAGTTGCTATGATTCAACACACATCAAACCAAACTTAACTGCATTATCCTTACCTTTTGTAGGTTTTTCCACAAACTAGTGAAAACTTCATCACCTACCGACGCTGACCTGTGGGTATGAAGGGAAGCAGGGAGAACAGTCAGTGGCTACAGGATCACAAAAGACTTTTTCTGGATGGATGGAGATTGGAGCATGTGTATAGACCGAAGGGAAGGAGGTAGTTTTTGATCAGAGAGACCGAAGCCACTGGAGATGGGGGGAGGCTGACTGATGAAGTAAAAGACTACTGCAATCAGAATTCTTGATGTCAAACAACATAAACTCAATTCAAACTACCTTAAGCCAAAAACAAAGTTCGGAGCTCACATAATTGAAAAATCCAAAATTTAAAAACAATGCTGTCAGTATTTGTCTCAGCTCAGGCTGCTGTAACAAAGTACCATAGTCTGGGTGGCTTAAACAAAAGACAGCTGTTTCTCACTGTTCTCTAGACTGGGAAGTCTGAGATCAGGGTGCCAACATGGTCAGACTCTGCTAAGAGCCCTCTTTCTGGCTTGCAGATGGCTGATGGTGAGAGACAGAGAGAAACAGGAAACCCTCTGTTCTCTTTTTACAAAGGCACTCATCCCATGGTGAAGACTCTCATCTAAACTTAATTACCTCCCAAAGATACCCGCCCCCTCCAATCTCCAAATACCATCACATTGGGCGTTAAGGCTCCAGCATATGATTTTCAGGGAGATACATATATTCGGTTCATAGCAGAACTCTAGCTCTGTTTCCCGGCATCTTTTGCCTTTCCCTCACTCAGCCTTGTTCTTAGGCAGGCTCACTTCAAATAAGATGACCAGACTTGGGACGTCCCTTGTCCAGTAGTTAAGAATCTGCCTTTCAAAGCAGTAGATGTGGGTTCAATCCCTGGCGGAATGTGGCATGTTCAATCCCACATGCCATGGGACCCCACGCTGTAACTACCAAGTCCTTGGATCCTGTGTGCTGCAACCAGCACATGACCCAGCCAATAATTTTTTTTTTTTTTAAGTAAGACGACCAGGCTTACATTGGTTTTATAACTGACAGTCTCAGAAAACAAAACCAAAAATACTCCATCCTGCAGTGCTCATGTCCAATCTTGAAACAGACTTTAAGTGGCCTTATTTGGGTTGTGGGCCCACCTTGTGCTCGGGAAAGCAGAATCTCATCTCTAACTGCCCAAAGCACATGGGAAAGGGAAGGGGTGATTAGGAAAGTAAGAAACACAGATCAGAGAGACGGAAACATGGCAGATGTTGATCATAGATCCATAAACTTGAGAGGGGATAGAATTGAAAGGACAAGTGAAAAAAATTGCTTCGCTAAAGGGATTCCTTCCTTTGAGACAGATGGGAATGAGGTAAGGATGAATGGGAAAAGGTGGGTTGTTTTTATTGGGGAGAGGGGAATACGGTCAGGAAAATGATATCATTCACAGCTGTGAGCCCCTCTTTTGAGCCTGCCTGAGAAGAAGGCTAAGAAGAGACAAAAGATGCTAGGAAATGCAGGACCAGACTATTGTTATAACCTGAATGTTTCTGTTCTCCAAATTCATATGTTAAAGCTCTAACCCCCATTTTGATAGTATTTGGAGGCGAGGCGTTGGGGAGGGATTAATTTCAGAGGAAGTCATGAGGGTAGAGTCCTCATGATGGGTTTAGTGTCCTTATAAGAAGGGACCGGAAATATATATCTCTCTCTCACTCCAAGCCCTTCTTTCACTCTATGAAGTAAGAAGTAAGAGCATTTCCTGAGAATGAATGAATAGGGTGGGAGGGGGAATAGAGATAGAGAACCAGGTTTGGTGGGGGTGCATATAGGGACAAATAAAAGGATTGCCAGTGGTTCTGAGGTTGGAGGTAAAGAATTCTACCCATCTCGTAAGGCTCAGATAAAATACGTTCTCCAAGAAATTGTACCCACACTGGAAGGTATCTCACACCCCTCCAAGCTTCATGGCACAGGGGGCCACTCTTATAGCCCCCAACATAGTAAAATTATCAGGTTTACATGGTGCTAATTATTCTGTTAACCACATCAACCAGGTTCCTGCCTTTGGAGACTGACAGTCTGAATAGCAAGTGGAGGTGCTGATTTCCTGATGTTTTTGAGTTTTGAAAAGTGAGTAGTAAAAGTTTGGATGGAGACTGATTTACTTAAAAAAAAAAATATGAATCTATTCAGTTCCTGAGTTTGGGTAGTGAAAGTTCTGATTAAGAGTTTGAATAGGATGACCCAGTTGTGTCCTTGTGTGCATGAATGCGCATGTCCATGTGGGCCTGTTAACTTGCCTGCTCTATCATACTTTCTTGATGGCAGAAGCCTTGTGTGACTAATTTTCATGTTTCCACATGTCCCTAATGTGGTGGGTGCTCAATATTTGTTAAGTGGATAAATAAAAACTCCCAGCTTTCTTTTCCTTGCTTTTCTTTATTCCTACTAAACTTTATTGCTCCATTAAGATAATTAAAGGTGAAACCAAAAGAACAGCTTTAAGAACTGCTCTTGTGATTGGGACTGCTTCCAACTGCCATGGTAAGCACACGCTTTTCTTTCTCTGCAAGCCCAGCCCCCACTGGACAAAACCTGAATCAATTTCAGAGGATGGATTTTGCTGCTTGTGTAAAATGTTCTGGCTTCTAGTCAAATGGACATTGCAGGAGTATATTAAAATGACTTTGTTCTCCACACCAATGAATTCATTTAAGCAGCACACAGTTTCGATTTCTTAGTACCTTTTGGGAGGGTAGAGCATAGGGAAATTAAATCATTGTATGAAAACTGCTGAATCAGGAATACCTGGGTGGTAAACAACTCGCTGAACTGCTTTAGTGCATCTGGGATAAGTGAGCACGTGGGTTATTGTGCCTGAAACCTGTTTCCATCATAAGGATTGTACACACCTTGCTTAAAGAGGAGCAATAATAACAAGTAACTGTGAACATACAGTACTGGTTCTGCTGCTTGTTCTTCATTTGTGACTCTATCCTTAGACAAGGCAGACTCTCAGAACCCCAACAAAAAGACTGAAAGATTCTGATAATGGCTGAAACATCTTTGTTTCTGCATGCTTCCCTGTGAATGAGGCTAACATTAACAGAGCTGGCATTTAATAAATATTCATTGAAGGAGTGGATGAGTAAAGAAAGAGACTCTACTGTTAGAGAGCAAAGCTTAATAAAGACATTTCTCCAGGAGGAGGCAAAGAAACACAGTGCTTAGAATTGTATTCAAGGACTCAGGAATTTGGAGAAAGAGAAGAAATGCACATTTCTGATGGTGGATTGAGGATGGAGGTTAAGACTTTTCTGGTGGCACAGTGGATATGAATCTGTCTGCTAGTACAGGAGCACAGGTTCGATCTCTGGTCCAGAAAGATTCCACATGCCCACCACATGTGGAGCGGCAAAGCCCATGCACAGCTACTGAGCCTGCATGCTGCAACTGATGAAGCCTGGGGGCCTAGAGACTGGGCTCCACAAGAAAAGTCACTACAGTGAGAAGCCCACACACTGCAACGAAGAGTAGCCCCCACTCACTGCAACTAAAGAAACAGCAACAAAGCCCCAGCACAGCCAAAATATAAATTAATAATAAAACTAATTAATTAATTTAAAATTTTAAATGAATAGAGGTTAATCAGCTTCAAAATACGTACTTTCATATTCAATTCATGACAGCTACAAGCATTATTTGTCTAAATAGGACAGACTAGTTGGCAAGAACATTGGATGTAATTTCCGCTTGTATTTCTCGTGAGCTCAGTGGCCTCTGACATGCCTTGCAATTCTCTTGAGCCTCAGTTGCCTTGCTTGTAAAATGGATATAACCCACAGGGGCTTTATGAGAATTAAACACTATATATAAACATGTGTTAGACTGAACAACCTGACATATTTAGTCATTCAACAAATATGTATGTGCCAGGTACTATGTGCTTAAGCTGAGTTTTGAACAAGTGTCAGTTACATAGACAAAAATGGCATGGTCAACATGTGCAAAGGCAAGGTGGCATGAAACCACTGACTGTTTAAAGAACTCAACACACTGATAGATATACCAAAAAGATGAGACCCTATCCCTTGAAGAGTTTAGTCTAGAGGGAAAGATTTGTGTATTTTGAGTACTGAGAGAAGTATGGATGGAGCACTATAGGAGCAAGAAGAAGAACGTCTAAATCAGTTTGTGGAGCATAGGAACACTTCCCAGGAGAGGCAATGCTTAAACTGAGTTTTGAAGAAGTATAAATTACATAGACGAAAATGAAGAGGTCATTCCAGAGAGAGTGGTCAACATGTACAAAGGCAGAGTGGCATGAAACGACCAACTGTTTAGGGAACTACGCGTACTGATGGTCCAGCATGACTGGAGCAAATGGTGTCGGGGGTGGGGGGACAGGGAGCAGAGAGGGAGAGAGAGGCAGGCAGCGGCCAGATCAGGAAGAACCTTGGGTGCCAGGCTTACCGTGCACAGCCTGGGAGGCTGTAAGTGGAGACCCAGAGCCTGGGCTCTTGACGCCATAGAGCTTCTTCATAATAGTTCTGGACTATGTACTCAGAATTTAATATGAGAAAGAAAAAAAAATCCAAAACTACTCTTTTGTTTAAACTTTGAAATCACCAATATTAAATCACACAGGGAGTCACCAACCTAAGGGAGAGAGCTGAAACCACAGATATGGACCAGTCACCCAGGGGCTGTGTGCAGTGAGAGGTGCAGAGGATAACAACAGAGCCTTGAAGAGTCTTCAAGGCTCCCCTCACATTCTTCCCTCCATCACCGCTGAAATGTTCCTTTGCTATTTGTCCTTTTCCTTCTCACCCTGCCCCCCGGGTGAGAATAAGCCTTCTCTACTCAACCATTGCCCTTCCATCACAGACATCCTACTCCAACCATAAAGATTCACAGTTGTGTCGGGGGCGAGGAAAGCAGCAGCTATGATTTTAACAGCTCTATTGAGACATAATTCATGTATCATATAATTCAGCATGAAAGTGCACAGCTCAATATTTTTCACTGTTTTCACAGGGTTAGTCACCCATCACCACAATTGAATTTCAGGACATTTTTAGCCTGCAAAAGAAATGGGATTGGATGCCCATTTGCATCTGTTCCCCATTCCACAGCAATAACTTGAAATTTTTTTTATGTATTGGGGTGTAGTTGCTTTACAGTGTTGAGAGTGTTTCTGCTGTAGAATGAAGTGAGTCAGCTGTATGTATACACACATCTCCCCCTTCCCGGACCTCCCTCCCACCCCCTACCCCATCGCTCCCCTCCTCGCGGAGCTGAGCTCCAAGCTCCATACAGCATCTTCCCACGAGCTATCTGTTTACAAGTGGTGGTGTATCTGTGTCAACCCCGGTCTCCCAGTTCATCCCACCCCCACCCCTCCTTCCACCCCGCCCCGCACATGTCTATTCTCTACATCTGCATCTCTGTCCCTGCCCTGCAAGTAAATTCATCTGTACCGTCTTTCTAGATTCCACACATATCCACCGCAGTAATTTTTAACTTAGCCATTGTTGGAGTTGAAGTAAACCAAATAGTAAAACCAATGCCTTGGGCATAGAGAGCAGAGAATCGAGGACAATGAGGTTCAGAGAGATTCAGATACCTGCCCAAGGTGACACAGAAGTGACAGAACCAGGTCTCCTGGCTTTCCCTTCGATGCCCTTTCACTTTTTAAATAATGTTATAGGCATTCCATGAGGACTCTGAATGGAAGTGATTAAGGTACCATGGAAGAATAATGGCCTTTATTTTCTTAAGAAATAATTTCTAAATTACAAACATGTTGCAAGAATACTATAAACTCCCATATGCCCTTCACCCAGATTCCCCAATTGTTAACATTTTAACACATTTGTCTTGATTCTCTCTGCATATTTATATACTACCCCCCCCCAATGATTTTAGAAGTTGTAGACACAATGTCTCATTTTCCCATAATACTTTAGTATGCATTTTCTAAAAACAAGGACATTCTCCCATATAACTACAGTACAAACATTGAGACAATGTTACTGTCTAATCCACAAACAACTTCAAATTTTGCCATCTGTCCCAGTAATATTTTTTATGGGTCTAGATGTCAATCCAGGATTATGGGTTGTGTTTAATTGTTTTATCTCTTTGGTCTCTTTTAGTTTGGAATAGTTTCTTAGCCTTTTTTTTGCACTGTATGTCTTTGACATTTGCTCAGAGTACAGCCAGTTATTCTGCAGAATGTGCTTCGGTTTGCCTTTGTCTGATATTTCCTCATGATTAGCTTTAGGTCATGCATTTTTTGTCAGGGCCACCGCAGAATAGGACTTTGATCTTCGCGGTGTATCACATCATGGGTACGTGATGTCAAGTTGTTCTCCTACTTGTGCCATCAGATCTGGCCACTTAGTTAAGCTGGTTCTTCATAGTAAAGTTAATTAATAAGCACTTTGTACTCATAAGTATTTTATTGGGAGCTACTGTGAGATGATGTGAATATTCTGTTCCTCATCAAATTTTCACCCACTGGTTTTACCATCCTCTGGTGATTCTTGCCTAAATTAAATATTATTATGGTAGTGGCTAACCCATGATTTTCTTTTTTCTTTTTTTTAAAGATTTGTTTATTTATGGCTGCACTGGGTCTTCATTGCTGCACACAGGCTTTCTCTAGTTGTAATGAGCAGGGGCTACTCTTTGTTGTGGTACATGGGCTTCTCATTGCAGTGGCTTCTCTTATTGCAGAGCACGGGCTCTAGGGTACTCGGGCTTCAGTGGCTGTGGTTCCTGGGGTCTAGAACACAGACTCAGTAGTTGTGGTATACGGGCTTAGTTGTTCTTCGGTGTGTGGGATCTTCCCAGATCAGGGATCAAATCTGTGTCCTCTGCACTGGTAGGTGGATGCTTAACCACTAGACCACCAGGAAAGCTCATAACCCCTGATTTTCTAATTCCATCATTCTTTCCATATTTATTAATTGGTGTTACACTGTGAGGTAGAGCTTTCTTATTTATTTATGTGTATCATTTTAGATTCATGGTTCCTATTTTTTTTATGACAGGTTGTAACATATTAGTCTTGCTATCTATTTTGATTCCGAATTGCCCTCAATTTGGCCAATGGGAGACTCTTCAAGCTGAGCCCTTTTGATATGACCTCATTATTCCTGAGCTTTACCTCACTTTCCGGGAAAAGATGGGCTTCCCTAGTAACTCAGATGGTAAAGAATCTGCTTGCAGTGCAGTAGACCTTGGTTTGATCCCTAGACCAGGAAGATCCCCTGGAGAAGGGAATAGCAGCCCACTCCAACTTGCCTGGAGAATTCCATGGACAGAGGAGGCTGGCAGGCTATAGTCATGGGGTCGCAAAGAGTAGGACACGACTGAGCGACTAACACACACATACACTGGAACAAGATGTTCCAACTTCACCTTGTACATCCACTGTCCTAGCTCTGTATGCTATATAGAGCTGCTATAGCAAACATCACAGACCTTGTGGCTTCAAACAACAGAGATTTATTCTCTCACAAGTTTGGAGGCCAGAAGTTTGAAATGTGTATCACTGGGCTGAACTCTAGATGTCAGCAGGACCATGCTCCCCCTTGGAGGCTCTAGGGGAGAAGCCCTCCTTTGCCTCTTCTAATTTCTGCTGCCTCCTAGCATTCCTTGGCTTGTGGCCATATCCCTCTAGTGTCTGCCTCTGTGGTCACATGATCTCCTGCTCTTCCGTCTATAATTTCTTTTTCTGTTTCTCTCTTATAAGAATTCTTGGAATGTAGGGTCCGCTCACATAGTACAGAATAATCTCATCTTGAGAGAAACTTAATCATATCTGCAAAGACCCTTTCTTCAAATAAAGTAACATTTACAGGTTCTAGGGATCAGGATGTGGATATCATTTGGTGGGTTAGTTTTAGCCCACCACATCTTGGAGTCAGTCATTTCTCAAAGGAGTGCTGGTTCTTTGTAATGGAGAAAGATATTTAGAAGCCAAGATGTGAATGCGTGGTATGCTCTTGCTACTTGGATGCCTTTATTTCCAGACATTCTATGCAGATAGAACTATGAAATTACAGAGATAGACAGATAGGCAGGCAGGTAGATAGATATTGTGTATGTCTGTACACATGTAGGACTGCATCCCACAGGCCTACAAGCCCGGCTTAAAGCCCGAAGAAAGAGACTGGTATTCGTAACAGAAGCATCAGTGGTTTAGTGGAAGCAAGGTCCTAGAGTGACACCCCACTGTTTGTGGCAGACAGTGGGCAGGACGTGGTGGCAGTCTTCACTCCCAAAGGAAAGGGGAGATTATGGGTTATAGGGAATTGACATCAGGTGTCTCATTATTTACCAGGGAAACCAGTAGAGGGGTACGCCCCTCACTGCCCCTTTGATGAAAAAACAATCACCAGCTGGGCCTGGGGCAAGTAGTAGGAAAGTCAGTCATGTGCAGGGTACAGGGTGAGACAGAGAGCGAGAGACCATCTTAAGTGACCTAACTATGCAGTATATGTATACCTATCTGAGTATATATCTATACACACACACATAAATACACATAAATCTAATTTATGCATATGAAAGCCAGGAGCTCACACACAAACCTTCAATTCCAATCCACTAGTACAGAGTTTATTCCAGTCTTCTTCCTATTTGGAACTTGACTGTAGATTTGTCCAGCATTGAGAGGCCTGGCTCTCATTATCCTCAATATGCCTATTATTTGATCTGTTCCCCTCTAACCAATCTCCTGACCATGCCAGCAAAACCCACATATATGTGTTGCTGCCAGGCACACTGGTTATAGAGAATGAATCCCATCCTCTCTAAGAAAGATCAAAACACCTTCATTTGTGATCTTACATTTGTTATGTACAGAGAGATGTCCTCAAGCCCCAGAAATGAATGATTTTTATAATCCAACATCCTGAAGTAGCTCCATCCTAAAGGTTTCAAGATGATGGTGAAGGGTTCAGAAGATCCCGTATGCAGCATGCATATTCACATTAATGTTGCATTTTTCACATCCTTTTGAAAATGTGAATAACTAGACACACCGAATCTTAAATTGCTTATAGACATAAAATGTTTTCAGCTGGATGAACACCTTTGTATTTTAAAACCCTAAAAGGCCCCGGGGGGAGCAATTTTCAAATCCACTCAGACACACTAACAGATGATTTTGCCCCTCACTAACTCCCGTTCTGATGTTGTTAATGGGAGGAAGGGCGGAGTTCAGCAGTGCCATTTAAATTCTAGACAAACACTGGAGTTATAATTCTATTGTGTAATATCATTGTCTAAAACATAAAGTGGTTTTCCTACCGGGAAGCAGAGACTGGGTGGTGGTGGGATGCAAGCAGAGGGAAATTAGTGGATAAGAACCAATTTGGGTGACTCTTCCAGGCAAAATTCTTCGGGTACATTTTTGGTCTCTTTGGTCTCTGCATTAAAAAAACAAAACCAAATCAAAAGAGTGTGTGAGTGTGTGCATACGCATGTGTGCACATGTGTATGTGAGTGGCTATCTTAGCTATCTCAGTCCCTGAGCTGCTTAAACATTAATAACATTCCAAAAATGCAACAGATTTTGTTTTTGTTGCTATGGCGTATGCCAGGCATCTGGGGTGATACAAGGAAAATGGAAACCTGAAATCCTCCTGAAATTGTGGATTGATGACAGTAACTTCTGGTAGCAGGAACTGGGTTTCATTTTCCCCTTCAGTTAGAAATATTCAGAAATTAAAGGGAGGATATTCAAAAGGGGGGGGAAAGGCTCTGGTGACTACACACCACAGTTTTAGAAGAAGGAAGACGTACATCAGGACATAGAGGAAATGACATGGCAGATTTTGCAATAATTCTTTTTTTTTTTTTTAACAAGGTCTAGATCTGTGGTGTGACTATAAAGCAAGTAGAGTCTCTTTAACACTACACAATTTACTCAAACATTTGAAGGAGTTGTACCCACTTCAAAGTGGCCACCCAGGGAGCCCATCACAACATTACGGAGACTGTAATCTTTCAGAACATTTTGGAAACATCTTCTGGAATTGACTTCAGAGTCATTTAATGAGCCATATAAAATTTTAGGCTTGTGTCTATAGCAACGATTATTTTTTTCCCACCCAAACCAGAATTTCCAGCCATTTATGACCCGCTTTCATTCTTCTCATTTGACTTTAAAAGACTTGGAATTTTCTTCAGAGATCACTCTCAAAAACCTTTTAATGCAATTCAAAAGATCATGTCATTAGTGATAAGTATGATATTAAGAACTACTTATTGGGATAACTGGGATATGCAGATACTTAACATACATTTAACCTGATCTTTTTTCCTCATTTTGCCAATGAGGAAACTGAGGCTCAGGGGGAGATTAAGAAACTCGGTCAGGGTTACATAGTTAACAAATGACAGAACTGGATTTGCACCCAGGTCACCTGTTTTTAAACAAAGCTCAAGCTTTTTGCCCTGTGCTACTAGAACCCTCCTGCCAATGCAGGTTTGATTCCTGGGTCGGGAAAATCCCCTGGAGGAGGACATGGCAACCCACTCCAGTATTCTTGCCTGGAGAATCCCAAGGACAGGGGAGCCTGGCAGGCTACAGTCCATCGCATCGCACAAGAGTCAGACACAACTGAAGCGACTTAGCATGCAAACACACACACCTAAAGGAGCACTCCACATTTTTTTTGAGAATTGGCATTTTAGCCCTAGAAACATGTGATCCCCGAAGTGCTCATTTCAAAGGCACAATGCTCATCTGATTGTATACATTCTAGTTTATCTGTTTAAAATCTGTCTCATTATTTTATTGTCACAGCTCACGTTTTTCTGTCACAAAGAAAACGTTTACAACCGAACGGGATGCTAACGGGATGTTACCCACAAAGGCTGATGGTAAATGTTAATTTTACCATTTGGAACAATGAGTCTCAGGAATTGGAGGTGGGAGGGGGGATGGGAGCTCAAACTCCCACGTGCCATCCCACCCGCATCTCAGGGGGGCCGGGTTGTAGATCTGGTTTGAAAACAAAGCAATGCTTTGTTCTAGTGCTTTTTTTTCTCCCCTGATACTTACGCTGAATTTCAGAAAATGAAAGGAGGGCGTGGGATGTTTTAAAGTTTATCAAGTGGGAAAATGTTTGTTTGCTTGTTTGTTTAATGCAGGGATTTTAAATAAGTTTGCAAAAATTACTATAAGAAGGAAAACACAATTTGCTTTAATATTTTAGAAATTTTTGCCTCCGTGCAAGAGAACACTGACTGGTAAAAGCAAGCAGTAAGGAGGTCAAAGAAGACGCCCATTGTTTAATAATTCAAAGCAAACCCTCCTTATTATGCCTCTAAAAATCATTATTGTTCCAAGAGGGGAGCTGGGGAGAGGAGAAGCAGCCTCTGGGCACAGACAAAGATGGAGCAGTGTGTGAAGTTCAGGAGCTGCAGACATTCAAACCTGCTTCCTCCTTGACTGAACCCTGGCGTGAGAGACAAATGCTCTTGAGCATCTGCTGTGAATGTCGGGGATTCTTTCTGAGCAGATTTGTAGCTGCCGTGTAAACAGCTGGGTTTATGAAATGGCCCCATTTGCACCAGCCTCTTGTTTGATGAAGGAATTTCAGTGTGTGGCCTTGTGCAGCTGAGAAGGTCAGGGTGGCCGATTGTTTGCTGGGTAAAATGCTGCATTTAGGAAGTATTGTGTGTTCAGGCACTTAGGTTTCCACTCTCCTTCTGTACCAGTATTTCCATCCCAGCTTTCCTCTGTATTCCTCTTATTCTCAATTATTTGTGACTAGAAGGGCGGTAAGATTCATAGTTTCCAGAAACCCTACCTGCTTTATTCACCCATGTCCGCTCAGGACATAGCATTGTATCTGGCACCTGGTAGGTACTCAGTGAATGAATAATCCAAAAGCTCTTGGCTCTATCCTGCTCGGACCCTGAGCTGGTCATTACCCAAAACTCATCTGAGTTCATTGGGTCAAATTCCAAAGAAAACAAGAGAGTCAGTTTTCAATGATGCATTGGCAGTATGCCATTGCCAGGCCCTTCTTGCTACCATTTGGAAAGCAAACTACTGGTTACCCTGCCAGTCTGTTGGAAGGAAATTAGCACTTTGACATACCACCCTCAAAGGGTCTACCAATCCCTTTTTTGGAAATGCAAAATCTGGATTTCTTCTTGGGCTAAAATCTTGGGCTTAGCACCCTTGGGGCAGAAGCCAGGGGTGTGGGGTGGGAGGTGGGTTGAGCCCTGAAAAGCAGCCATCAGAGTGGCCTGCAGCAGCAGTTCTCTGGAGGGGGTCCTCGATTCAAGCCGAAGGGGTCAGTCATTGGATGGACTTGAGATGGGATCAACCACAAACTGGTAATTGATACATTGGGAGCAGAGGATGCCAAAACTGAAGAGAGGTCAGAGCAGGCTAGAGGCCAGGTCCTGCATGGAGGAGGAAGCTTGTCTTCCAGTTGTACTTCCTGGACTATAAAATTGGCAGTACTCAGGGAGGACAGTCAAAGAAGAGAAGTCAAGGAAGCAGAACCTGGCCACTGGGGTCAGCATGAGGGCATAGGACAGTGATGCTCAGTAGAACATTAAAATCATCTGGAGAGCTTTTGCAGTCCATGGATGTCAATCACACCCCTGCATGCTAAGTCACTTCAGTCATGTCTGACTCTTTGGGGCCCCATAGACTGTAGCCCGCCAGGCTCCTCTGTCCATGGGATTCTTTAGGCAAGAATACTGGAGTGGGTTGCCACGCCCTCCTCCAAGGGATCTTCCAGACCCAGGGATCGAACCCACGTCTCTTATGTCTCCTGCCTTGGGTTCTTTACCACTAGCGCCACCTGGGAAACCCATCGGGCACACCCCCACAGATCCTGATTTACTTGGTTGGAAGTGGGGCTCAAGTCTCAGTGGGTTTTAAAAGCTCCCCAGGTGATTCTAATGTACACTAGACAAACCAAAAGTGAACAAAAAGCAGGAAGAATGTGCTTATCTATATAATTTCTTGTCCCGCAGCCCTCACCTGCCTGCTGGTCCAGCTCGTCCCAGGCACTGTGACCTTGTCCCAGCCTAGTCCTAGTTCAGAGAAACTGAAGGAAGCTGATTTCCATAGATCAGGTGAGTGGCTTAATTGGGGCAGTCCCCTCCATCTTCTCCTTTGGACAGCCAGACCATGTCCTAAATCAAGTGAAGCTTTGCATCGTAAGCAGTGTGATGGAATTAACATATGAAACATTGGTTTAACTTCACACTAGAGCTGCCAGTTGCAAATTAAAATACAGGAGACTGAATCCAGAGTTAATTTCAAATAAACAATGAATAATCTTTTTAGTAGAAGTAGGCACTATGCAATATTTAGAACATATTTATACTAAAAATTTATTTATCTGAAATGCAAATTTAACAGGGCGTCTTGTATTTTATCTGGCAAATCTACTTCAGACTCCAATGTTATGTTTGAATTTAAGAGCATGACTAACTTTTTATAGTAAAATTGAAAAGATTGGGTTACTGTATATGAGTTGGGCTATTGCAAGTGTCAAACTGCCAGATACGCCCACATTTACAACCTGCTTTGCCAACGTAAGTAATAGGCCTCCTTTCACTCTCAAGAAGTGTCAAGTTTGAATGATGAATTATGTGTTCATTCTATGCATGGTGACCCAGACTGAGAATACCTGTCTGTACTCAGGAAAATGAGGATTTTCCTTGATTAGTCCCATAAAGGAGATGATCTCCGGTTTTCTTTCTGGAAGCCTGGACTAGCTATTTTTAAATCATATTGTGCCTTTCTGTTTCACTGATACTCTTCTATGGCTCGTAGAGGAGGAAGACCCAGACTATGTGAAGGCCTGTAGGAGGTGAGATGACAAATTCCCTCACTGCCACCAGCATGCCCTGCACCATGCCAGGAGTGGTAAGAGCTACAAACTTGACTCTTCCCTGGGCTGGGGAAACCTCTCTCACTTGCCCACCAGGTCTGAAGACTAAGGCAAGTAGCCATTAAGCTGCTTTTATTTCTTTATTTATTTTTAAATGCATTTTATTATTCTTAATTTTTGGGTGCACCTCACAGCTTGCAGGATCTTAGTTCCCTGGCCAGAGATCAAACATGGGCCCTTGGCAGTGAAAGCACAGAGTCCTAACCAATGGATGGCCAGGGATTTCCCAAGTTGCTTCTATTTTCACCTTTAACTGGTATCTTTATCTGCCCGTAGTGAACCATTTGTCTAGAGGAAAAAGAACATGTTCTCAATTCCACCTTTGGAACTAGGAAATTAGTCTTTAACCAGATGAGAGCACTCAGCATTACACTAACTGCTATTTGTTTCATTCTGTCCCCCTGTCTGTGTCCCTCTAACTCTAGTGGCCTGATCATACATCACAACTAAGGCAGCTCCGAAGAATCAGCCCTGGCCGTGGCCTTGATTCAGATATTTATCAGGCGGCCTCCTTGTGTGTGCGCCCCATCCATTACTGAACAGCACGTATTCCCAGAGCGCCGCAGCTTTATTCACAGTTCCTGCTATTAGCCTCAGGTTGGCTTCCTTGCTTTGATAACCAGACTTGCCCCTGCCCCCATTTGTCCGTCTGCTTGACTTAGGGCTTCACAAGTGAGCTACAGCGTTCTTGGAGCGATAGGATGCCTAGGTACACATTCTCTACTATCTTTGGTCACCTGGGATCCCTCAGGACATTAGACCTGAGACCCTGGATAACCTATTCCCTACCTGTTACCTCACTGGGAGCAATATTCCATCTCGGTGACAGCGATCCTAGCACAGCCGCATAACTTCGGTGTTCCAGCTCATCAGCCTGGAGGTACCTCGCTCCGGGCTCACCAGCCTGGAGGTACGTGTTTGGTCACACCTCTTCTCACCCGGAATGGCAGTCAGTTCAGGCTTCTCTCCACTTGGTCTACCTCTCCACAAACATTGCCAAGAATGCTTGGCTGGCTTTCCTGGTCCACACATCAGCTCCGTTATAGCTGCTTCCTGGAAAGAAATAACAACCCTGATGAGTGCTTGCAGGTGATCTCCACACCTGGTGACCTCTGGACTCAGAGACTCCCCACCAGGGGAAGCTAATGTAGAAGGCTGGTTTCCCTGCTGACATCTGGATGGCCTCGGAAGGCCAAAAGAAAAGAAAAACCCTATTTTTAATGATCATTTTGCTCAGATGGTAAAGAATCTTCCTATAATGCAGGAGACCCAGGTTCAATCCCTGGGTCGGGAAGATCCCCTGGAGTAGGAAATGGCAACCCACTCTAGTATGCTTGTCTGGAGAAGTCCGTGGACAGAGGAGCCTGGTGGGTTCGTCTATGGGGTCGCAGAGTCGGACACAACTGAGCGACTAACACTTTCACTTTACTTGTATGACTAGACCCACTTGCTGTTCTTTGACTTGTTGGACCAATTTTTTCATCCTCCCACTGAGCCATTAGAGTGCCGACAACTTCCCACAGGCCAGGATGGACAATGGCAGGGAAGGTCCTCCCAGATGAGCCCAGCCAGGCTGAGTCCCAGCTAATTCCATATGGCCTGGCCCATGCAAAGTGCCTGCTCCAAGTCGCCAGACAGCCCAATGCTGAGAGCTGTCTCATGTCTGCATCTCCATGGAACTCCAGTTCCCAAAGTCCCTGCTGCGTACCCCGCCCACCTCCTAGTATACCACCTGCCACCCTGGCTGGATAGCCCTGACAGTGAATGCCTGGTCCTTTGTGCCCATCTGAGCCTGTGCGCGCACAGAGATTCTCCTATGTGACCCCACTTCTTGCCGTATCTGTAGCTGGGCTACCACAGAGCACCTGGGCACTACCATTCTTTTGATTTCACTTTTCCAAATTACCTTCAGCCAAAGGCCTTCTGAGCTTTCATTCCAACAACATGCCAAAAAAAGAAAAAAAAGACAGATGGAAGCGAGGAGGGTGTTCAGGCAACAGCAAGCCCTGAGAGGTGCCAGGAGAGAGCAGAGCAATTATACCCGATAACCCTGCTTCCTGATAACCTTTCTGTGCCCTTTTCTCTTATCGCTAATTCACTGGGGCTGGAACACGGTGACTCAAACCCCCACAGTGGAACTGAAAATAGAAAGGCCGATACAGACTTTTTCCTATCCTCAGATAACTTAAAAAAGGAAACCTTTAAAAAAATGTAAGTTTAGTGTTCTTCAATATTTCTAAAGAACAAATAATTTGGATTGAGCATAATTTAATTTACCAAAAACTTTAATTTATACACATAAAGAAGAGTTTGACTACTGTATAAAGCTAAATACTAACCAAACTTGTTGGAGGGCAAAGTTAAACATCTTATAAAAATAAGTAAATGCTACTGAACACTTAGTGAGCTGAACATTCTCTATATTTTTTAAAGATTTTTTTTTTTGATGTCAACTATTTTCTTAAGGTCTTTATTACAGTATGGTTTCTGTTTTATGTTTTGGATTTTTGGCCACAAGGCATGTAGGATCTTAACTCCCTGACCAGGGATTGAACCCACACTCCCTGCATTTGGAGAAGTCTTAACCACTGGACTACCAGGACATCCATGAACATTCTCTATGTTTACTTTGCTTGCAAAGTCATGGGTAATCCAAAGTCATTTCTGACGTATATCAACCATATAGAACTATAAAATAAAATGAGTTCATTAGTTGCTGGGCCAGAGAAGAAATGTTTATTTCTTAGAGACTTTGATATGTAGCCAAAAATTTAAATGACAAGTACTTATGTCTAAATGTGACTTCTAGTGTTTCTTTTGTTATTGAGACATCCTAGGAGGAGCATCTCTAATAAGCACTATGGTAATGTCATAGTGGTCCCTGTGCAGTCTGGATCTTCAGTGACAGTGGTTTTTTTGACCTTGAATTACTTTAGGTTCCACCTACCACCAGGCCATCCAGGAACTGCTCCTACCCTAGGAAGAGACCCATGGCTCATACAAGTCCAGTGTTTGTGAGTTTAATTTCCTGAGCCACCTGACTCACTTGCTTCTTCCCTCTATCTCACCCCCTTCTTTCAATCTCTTTCACTTCTAGCCTGGTTGCTCTTATATTAATACTATTTTGTTTTTGCTCCTTCAGCTCTCCTCTTGGGGAGACAAAATAGCATGTGATTTCCAGTCTGCCACTTACCAATTGTTGGCAACATGTTCAACCTCTCTGAGCTTCACTTTTCTCATTAATAATAATAATGTACCTTCTTATATGGTTATTATAAAGGCTAAAGGAGATAGATCATAGAAAGTGCTTAGCAAAGTGCCCAGAACATAGTAAGAAATCAATAAATGTCAGCCATTGTAACTACTATCTAGCTTTTGTAATATGGCCAAAGGCTGAGCCATCTTCAAGTCTCTTGTTTGACTGGACACATTCATGGATTGCTCTGATAGAATCCTTTCCAGGGCAACCTAGCAACTTAATCTTTTTCTTCCCATCTTCCATTCACTTTTATACCCAATCTTATCTCTGTGGGTGAGGCCAGACACATGATTCTATACAGCAACAGGGACAATCAGAATATGTCTTGGAAGTTCTCATCTACATGTGGAAGCAAGCAGCAGAGGCAAGTCTTACAATATCCCCTCATTATCACAAATGCCAAGTTTTGTTAAATCAAGAAGCACATTTTCAGAACCTTTTATCATAAATGTCAAACTGAAGATGATCTAATCTTGATCTTTCCAAGAATATCATCTAAGAAATTCTCAAAATGGGTGCATCAAGACACTTTGATAGGCAGCTGTGGTTTTAGTTGGTTGTTGATTCCACTTATGAAATTTAAATCTGAAAAGTAACCAGTGGAATTGGATTAAAAAACCCAGTATGCATTCCATAGTCCTATGTGCGTTTGGGGGGAACCTTATTATGCCTTGGGTTTGGGCCCTCACAAATTTTTCTCTTTGGAAAATAGCATGGTTTAATTCAGGGTCCATTTGCTCACTTTGGGGTAGAATGAAAGCCTCTTTGGCTTTCCAGGTGGCTCAGTAGTAAAGAAGCTGCCTGCCAAACAGGAGACATGGGTTTGGTCCCTGGGCTGAGAAGATCCCCTGGGAAAGGAAATTGCAATCGACTCCAGTATTCTTGCCTGGGAAACCCCGTGGACAGAGGAGCTTGGCGGGCTACAGTCCATGGGGTCACAGAGTCAGACGTGACTTAGCAACTAAACAGCAGTAGCAGCAGAAAACCTCTCTAGATGTTATTTCCAAAAAAAACATTGCCATTGACCATCAAAGCACTTGTGTTAAGTGCAGGGTTCATGTGGCAGTTTTAAAAAATGACTGTATAGCACGATTTAAAATAGCTAAGCCATGGAAACAGCCTAAATGTGCTCTAACAGGCAAATGGGTAATGAAAATGTGGTATATGTATGTGCAATGGAATATTATTCAGCCATATAAAAGGATGAACTATTGCCATTAGCAGCAACATGCATGAACCTAGAGATTATTATAGTAAGTGAAGTAAATCAGACAAAGGCAAATATTACATGACATCACTTACATGTGGAATCTAAAAAACAATACAAATAAATTTATTACAAAACAGAAATAGACTCACAGACATAGAAAACAAACTTATGGATACCAAGGGGGAAAGGAGGAGGGGGAGGAATAAATTGGGAGATTGGGATTGACATATATACACTTCTATATATAAAATAGATAACTTATAAGAAGCCATTGTATAGCACAGGGAACTATATTCAATATCTTATAATAACCTATGGTGGAAAAGAATGTGGAAAAGTGTTTAACTTGAATCATTTTGCCTTATACTTGAAACTAACACAATATTATTAATCAACTATACCTTAATTTTAAAAAATATCACTGTACATTCTGTTACATTCCACCCAATTGAGAGGTTGTATCTATTTAATATATCCTTTTTACTTGAATCTTCAACAACAGAATATGGTGAGTTTTGAGCCAGGTGGGGGATAGGGTAAGCCAAAAGAGGTATCTATGAGTGCAAATTTAAGAAGGTATGCACTCTCGAGTTTGTGCCAGTATGGGCACAAATGTGTGATGTAAAAATCTTCATACGTTGCATCCAAATATGCGTCTTTACTGTAGACCTCCTTGTCTCTCCTCCCCTGGTGTCTCAGATGGTAAAGAATCTGTCTGCAATGGGGGGGACCCAGGTTTGATCCCCGGGTTGGAAGATCCCCTGGAGAAGAGAATGGCTACTTACTTCAGTATTCTTGCCTAGAGAATTTCATGGACAGAGGACACTGGTGGGTTACAGTCCATGGTGTCGCAAAGAATCAGATATGACTGAGCAACAAACACTTTCACTTTCCTTTTTTCTGATCATGTAACTTTTTTTCTTTCTAGGCTGTTGGACAGACAGCAGTGCCTGGGAAGTCACATATATTCCCATCTTTTGCCACTTCCTCTTCCACACAAACAGGATGACCAGGTATACTGCTCACTGCATGACCCACTGGGAATATTTTTCCCTTTCCACTGTCTTTCAAGGCTATTGCTTCAAACATCCACAGTCCAAACTGACCCATTAATAAACTAGTCTCAGGCAAGCCTTTCAGCTGGTCACAAGGGATCTCTCATAGGAGCAACCCAATGCAATTACTAGGGGATGACATGGGAGTCTACCTAGTCATGAAGCTGTCTCATGCCATCAGATCTTGTTTGGGCTCAATCCCAAATGTACCACTGTCAATGTATGTTTAGACTTTGCTGGGCCAGAGTGACTTTATGACCTGGTGAATGTGACAGAATCTAGCACATTAGCAGTTTCAGAATCATGGTCACCTGATATCTCAGGGTCAAGGGTTCCATTGCTGCCAGGACCTAGTTATACACCCAGGACTGTTTCTCAAAGAACACCCAATTCTCTGATGTGGATGACATGAATTTACTCCAGAATCTCAGAGATCTGCATTGTGACTATTTCTGGAGCTTGTCACAACTCCTCACTGCATCAAGGGAAAGGTATCAGTGACATCTCTGACAACATAAGATCTGGTGAATCATGTGGCTAAAGTGAGCTGACTCATTAGAAAAGACCCTGATGCTGAGAACGATTGAAGACATGAGGAGAAGGGGACAACAGAGGATGAGATATGGTTGGGTGGCATCACCAACTCAACGGACATGAGTTTGAGCAAGCTCCGGGAGATGGTGAAGGACAGGGAAGTCTGGTGTGCTGCAGCCCATGGGGTCACAAAGAGCTGGACATGGCTGAGTGACTGAGCAACAACAACAAAGGTGGCAGTGTTGACTGCAGGAGGCCTGGGCTTGCCGCAGAGCCCTTTCCTGCTCTGCGCTCTATTCAAAAGCTGGAAGCTGTCGGAGTCACCTGGAGCTGTTGGCTGGAGGAGCATTTCCAGGTGTGGAATGTAGGTCAAAATCCAAAGGGGGCAGAACCAGAAGCTGTGCTTCCTTCTTTTTTGGTAGGGGATGCAAGATACAACAATTTGTCTATTTCACCGATTTTTCACTCTTCTTTTTTTTAAAATTAATTAATTTATTTTAATTGGAGGTTAATTATAATATTGTAGTGGTTTTTGCTATATATTGACATGATTTTTCACTATTCTTTTTCTGCCTGTTTCATAATAGGAAAAGTCCAGAGCAATGAGTCTGCTACCAAGCGGCTGGTGAGCTTCCCTAGGAACTCTGCATTGGTCTTCACTGCGGCCAAATTAGGCTCTCAGCAGTGGCAGTAGCTGTATCAGCCTTGGTGGGAGGAAGTTTGTAATGTCAAGCCTATGAGTAGCTTCTATCCTTGCTGCCATGACTATTTTAGACGTGAATTCATTAAGCACTGGAGTGTCTGACTGAGATCCAAGAATGGGTCAGTTTATCCTTCTGACTTTTTGATAGCCTTCTCTGCACTGAACATACACAGGGAAACAGGCATCCTCCTTCTGTGCCCATTTCAAGATGTCCATCCTCATACATTTTCCAGTCCTCCTGTCACCAGTCTTCCTTTCCTGTTCTTTCCTATTCTCTGATCATCCATCCAAAGTCTTCGAATCAGTGCCTACTTTCAGTCCTGACAGAGTAGATAAGCAAATATACTTCTTCCATTTTTTCCCACTAGAAGGATGCTCCTTTCCTGCTAACATACACCCGATTGGGGCAATACTGTTGCAGCAGTCCACTTCTGGTTAATGTAGGCATATTGTGGTGTAGAACCATTTGTAAAGCAGATCTGAGTTTTCCCCGCTTGGTCAGGTGATCACAATGAACTCCCCGTGATGATGATCTCATCAGCCCCAGGTGTGACCTGAGGAAGAGGAGGCAGTACCCCAGGACCAGGGACTGTGGAAGTCTAAGGCACTGTTCATGTTCCTGACCTGTGAAAACCTTCATCATCTTCCTGTCTCTTATACCTTGTCTCCACTTGATGGTGGATTGCTCCTGAGCATAGTCTAAACTTATAAAGTGCTGGACCCAATATCATCCAGTTCACAATGGGGAGCTCAGTTTGTATTGTTACTTTGTGTTGTCACTTGTACCAAATGTCTCTACCACAGCCAGCAACAAGCTAGGAATTATTTCTTGAAAAGAGAATTGTTGTCTGAAGGAGCAAGTGTAATTTTATCCCACAACCTAAACTCCAGGAGTCTGCACTGTGATTCTCCTCTTAGATTTGCCAAAAGCAAGCATCCCTATTTGCCACTGATACTTTGAGTGTGGCTGGATCTGTTGGGTCATAAGACTAAAATTGCTGTAGAACCTTTTTTTTTTTTTTTGGCTTTGGGCACAATTCAAAACTGGCAGCCTTTGGGTTATTCTGTAAATAGGTTACAGTAACACATCAAAATTAGGTGCATATTGCCTCTAAAGCCCCCAAAGCACCTGTATTTCCATGATGTTTGTGTCCTACCCCATGACATGCATGTGTGTAAGTAAGACATCTGAGGTGCTTGCTACGTTTTGCTTCTCAGGTCTAATTAGCATGCCACCAATTAATGGAGCATCGTAATTTATGTGGAATGTTAAGATGACTGAGATATCTCTGGCCTAGATTATTGCAGAAAGCAAGAAAGTTGTTGTAACTCCAAGGCAAACCCTTGCCACTTGAAAGCAAACTGCTGCTGACTTGTAAATTGATGGACAGAAAAAGGCATTTACCAGATTGACAGCTATATGTTAGGAGTCAGGGTCTGAGATGATTTGCTTCAGAATGTATACCAAATTGGAAAATCAATTGCAGAAAAATACCTAATTGATTTATGATAATCTACAGTCATTCTCCAAAATTTAACTACCTTCTGCACAGTCCAAATAGGTGCATAAAATGGAGGATGTGACAGTAACCACTGGTGATGCTAAACTTGACAGTTCCCTCAAGGATGCAGTAATGGTTTTTGTTTACTACTCTCATTAGCAGAGGATACTCCAGTTGCTCTTCTTAGCTCTTCTTACTATAATAGCCATCACGCCATGGGTCAGGAAGCCAATGTGGCAATTCTGTCAGTGGCCTCGCATGTCTCTTCCAATTACACATTCTGGAAATAACCATACAATGGGCCCAGGAACCTATTGGGCTCATTGTGGTGTAGACTTAGGCCAGAATGTCATATTTACTGACCTCCATAAATCCTTGGTAGACTGGTAGATTGTAGTGGGTTTTATGGGTCCTTGGGGATTAGTAACAATTTAGAAGGCTATGTTGATTTCCTAGAGTTGCTGTAATAAATTACCACAAACTTAGTGACTTTAAAGAACAGAAACGTATTCCCTCATAGCTCTGGAAACCAGAAGTCTGAAATTAAGGGGTCGACAGGGCAACTTTCCTCTAAAAGCTCCAAATGAAGATCCTTTCTGTCCTCTTCCAGCTTCTGGAGGCTCCTGTTGGCTTGTGTGCTGCGTGCTAGGTTGCTTCAGTCGTGTCCGACTCTTTGTGACCCCATGGACTGCAGCCCACCAGGCTCCTCTGTCTGTGGGATTCTCCAGAAGAGAATACTGGAGTGGGGTGCCATTTCCTTCTCCAGGGGATCTTCCCCACCCACAGATTAGACCTGAGTCTCCTAAGTCTCCTGCATTCACAGGTGGGTTCTTTACCACTAGCACCGCCTGGGAAGCCTTATTGGCTTGGGGCTGCATAACTCCAATATCTGCCTCTATCTTCACATGGCCTTTTTTCCCTTTCTCCTGTCTCCCATGAGGGCATTTTAATTTGATTTAAGTCCTACCCTAGTTCAGTATTATCCTTATAATTTTATCTGCAAAGATGCTATTTCCAAATAAGATCACATTCTGAGGTTCCAGGGGATCATTCATGTTCAGCTAGTGTCCAGTAATTCCAAAAAACATGGGATTTTTGCCTTTTCTCTGTATCCAGCAAGCCTAGTATATGAATATAGACTCTTTGTGGAAGGCTTGTGGAAAGATCCACAGTATATTTCTGTTGCAGTATTGGAGTGTTCTTCTTCAAAATGATCCAATCTCCCTTTCACACAAGGGGCTGTGGGTCTATGAATTGGTTTAGATATGTGAACTGAGAGAGCATATCAGTTGATTCTGGAGGAACCAAATGCTAAATTACTGTTGCATATATCTAAAAGCCCCCTTTAGATAAAAACCTAAAAGGAATCAATGGACATGAGTTTGGGTAAACTTTGGGAGTTAGTGATGGACAGGGAGGCCTGGCGTGCTGCGATTCTTGGTTGGACATGACTGAGCGACTGAACTGAACTGAACCATTAGTTTGCAGAATTTTCCAGTGGTCTTTGTAATTAGCTCCTTTGGAACTTAAAGAATATATTCAGGAAAAAAAAATAGCTAAAACAACAATGAAAGGCCATGAAAAACAACAGAAACAAAAAACAAGGCAACCACAGTCTACAACCATAATCTATACTCTCCCACGCTGTGCTCCTAATTACTTATTCCTTTATCCTGATCAAACTATGAATTAAGGAGTATGCCAGCTGGGTACTTACTTAATAAATAACCAGTAAAATAACAGTGGGGGCTTCCCAGGTGGTGCAGTGGTAAAGAATCCGCCTGCCAATGCAGAAGATGCAAGAGGTGCAGGTGTGATCCCTGGGTGGGGAAGATTGCCTAAAGTATGAAATGGCAACCTGCTCCAGTATTCTTGCCTAGGAAATGCCATGGACAGAGGAGCCAGGCAGGTTATAGTCCATGGAGGGTCACAAAAGAGGCAGCCATGACTGAGCGACTGAGGACGCACATAAAACATCAATCGAGGGACTTAGGTAGTTCAGTGTAAGAGTCTGCCTTGCAATGCAGGGAACATGTGCTTAATCCCTGGTGGGGGAACTAGGATTCCACATGCCATGGAGCAACTAAGTCTGCGAGCTGTAACTAGAGAGTCCATGAGCCATGACAGAGGAGCCCACATGCTGCAACTAAGACCCAATTCAACCAAATAAATTAATGATTTTTAAAAATCAATAGAATACATTGGCCATATGGTATAAGTTAATGCAGATCTCCACAAGAGAATTTTTATATTACTGGTAAATACACAATTTGGTCATCCCCCTTCAAATGAGACAGTATTTCAAATGAAAAATTTAAGATATTCTTGTCCCATAAACAAATACTAAACAAATATCTAAAGAGTATTAACCTGAAGAGAGACTAAATTTTTAGCCTTCCTGAGGTGCCACCTATTTTGGTCTGTCCTGCCTGTCTTTGTCCATATCTTGGTCCTTAACTGGTTTTCTCCATGTCTTAGCTATTATTAAAACTCCTTTGAGTTAATCTCTTTTCCATTTGGTGTCCTGATAAATGCTCATGGAGGATTTAAATAGCAGATCTTAATAGGTGGAATGACTAAGTTGAGTTTTCAAGGGCCCCTTCTTTCTCCACAGGGAAGATGGCAAACCTTTTAGAAGTAGTAAAACCTCTGCTGAGGCTAGAGATTTAGAGCATTCTGTAAAAAGACTTCAGATGGGATTTTGAATTTGGTGACTAATTCTTGAAGATTTCGATAATATCTCAAAAGAAACAAACTTTCTAATCTATACAATGGAATACTGTTATATTTAGTCATAAAAAGAAGGAAATCCTGCCACTTGTGACAACATGGATGGACCTCAAGGATATTGTTGTTATTCAGTTGGTAAGTCATGTTTGCCTCTTTGTGACCCCATGAACCGCAACACACCTGCCGTCCCCGTCCCTCACTATCTCCTGGAGTTTACTCAAACTCATGTTCATTGAGCTGGTGATGCTATCCAACCATTTCATCTTCTGTCGTCCCCTTCTCCTCCTGCCTTCAATGTTTCCCAGCATCAGGGTCTTTTCCAATGAGTCGGCTCTTTGAATCAGGTAGCCAAGGTATTGGAACTTCAGCTTCAGCATCAATCCTTCCAATGTGTATTCAGGGTTGATTTCCTTTAGTATTGACTGGTTTGATCTCCTTGCAGTCCAAGAGATCTTAAGAGTCTTCTCCAGTACCACAGTTCAAAAGCATCATCAGGGTCCCCCCAAGCCACTGCTATTAATAGGTGGGCATGGACAATTATTAATATATAACGCAGTGCCCAGACTATGTTAAAACCAGTGGAGCAGTGGTGTGCAAGGTCAAGAGTGGTGGGAGCAGTTCAGCCCAGGTGCAGACAATAAAGGAATGCATTTTTAGTAGAGAATTTTAAAGCATTTAAGTCTATTATTTGGAACCTTCACTTCTGCTGAAGATCACATCTTTAACACTGGAGAACTGCATGTTCCTGATTTGAAATGCACTAGGATAGAGATCCAAACAGTCCATCCTAAAGGAGATCAGTCCTGGGTGTTCATTGGAAGGACTGACGCTGAAGCTGAAAGTCCAATACTTTGGCCACCTCATGAGAAGAGTTGACTCATTGGAAAAGACCCTGATGCTGGGAAACATTGAAGGCAGGAGGAGAAGGGGACGACAGAAGATGAAATGGTTGGATAGCATCACCAGCTCAATGAACATGAGTTTGAGTAAACTCCAGGAGATAGTGAGGGACGGGACGGCAGGTGTGTTGCGGTTCATGGGGTCGCAAAGAGTCGGACACAACTGAGTGACTGAACTGAACTGAACTGAGGATAGTATAATGATTGTAAAAGTCAAAGAAAGAGAACCTGAGTTACTGCAATACATTCATATATGTGGTTTTTTGAGTGTTGATTTATACTTAAAATCGAAAATAATTAAACAGAGACTGAACTGGAAGGTATGTTATTATTGGGAAGAAGACATTTCAGTTCATACATGAAATATTTTACTGATTTTTTTTTTTTTGACTGCCCTGGGTCTTCGTTGCTATGAGGGCTTTTCTCTAGTTGCAGCACGTGGGAGCTACTCTGTAGCTGTGCGTGGGGTTCTCGTTGCAGTGCGTGGGCTCTGAGGCACGTGGATTCCAGTAGTTGTGACTCAAGGGCTCAGTGCTGCGGTTCTCAGGCTCTCTAGCTGCAGTTCACAAGCTCAATAGTTGTGGCACACTGGCTTAGTTGCCCCAGGGGATGTGGGATCTTCCCATAGCAGGGCTCGAACCCATAGCTCCTGCATTTTGCTGAGTTTTGAATATTATGTTCAACATTAAAATTTATTTTACTTTCTTGCTATTTTAAAATTGAAGAATGATTCCAAGATAACAATCACTCGTGCAGAATAGAAAGAAAAAACTCATGACTCTCTTCAAATTCTCTATACTTTTCATTAAAGTAAATAAAATATATGATAATATTTTGAAAGGGGGCTAAAAGTTTACACACAAAATGATACAAAGTGATAACTTTAGCCCGGAGAGTTTTGGTATGTCTGTGTTTTTGTGGTGTTTTTTGCATAAAATAAAGTCCAAGTAATGTCCAACAAGCAAAAAAGATTGAATCAAGAAAATAAAATATTGCATTCATGTTATGATTTATCAGTTGCCTAAATTCAACCTTTTGTAAACATTTCAGTTTTATCAATATTTACCTATTAGTTATTGGATAATTATGTACATAAATCAGTATCTCAGACTATAACCAAAGGATCAAAGTTCAAACTGCTAAGTTAATACATACACTATTGAATAAATATTATGCCTTTTTCTTTTTTAGTACTGTACTATTTATTTTATTTTTATATTTTTAACTGAAATGATTATTTATATGTAGTTCAGTAAAAGAACATTTTCACTGTCTGCAATTCTACTCTGGCCATTACAAGTATTACCAAAAATTTTTCACTGTATGAAGGAGGGGAGTGTGTAAAATGATCTCATCTTGGCATTAAAAATATTAGCTGGACATCAATTGCTAGCATGGATGCTCAGTGATGGATACATGGGGGTTTATCATGCTATTTCCTCTCTCTGCTTCTGGTTTCCTCTGTCTTTGCCTGTCTCTCTCTCTCTCTCTATGTGCTGTGCTATGCTTAGTCACTCAGTCGTATCCAGCTCTTTGCAACCCCATCGACTGTAGCCCATCAGGCTCCTCCGTCCATGGGGATTCTCCAGGTAAGAATACAGGAGTGGGTTGCCATGCCCTCCTCCAAGCGATCCTCTCAGCCCAGGGATCGAACCAAGGTCTCCCGCATTGCAGGCAGATTCTTTACTGTCTGAGCCACCAGAAAAGCCCAAGAATACATAAGTGGGTAGCCTATCCCTTCTCCAGGGGATCTTCCTGACCCAGGAATTGAACCTGGTTCTCCTGCATTGCAGATTCTTTACCAGCTGAGCACCTCTCTCTCTCTACATATATATATATATATGTATATATGTATATATACATACATATATATACACATCAATATCTATGCATGTAGTCAAAACATTCTATCATAAAAAGTTTAAAAAATTACAGAGACCAAATAGAAGATATCACTTCTCTGTATCTGGAGGGATTAGAGGATCAGGATTATAAAGGTGGTTAAGATAGGGAAGAAACAGTAAACAGAGACTGGACCTGAATAAATTCCTGGACAATCATCATTTAAGACATCTGCTAAAGTACAATGAGTGTGAAGGTAGCTGCATTCAAAGGTTCAGGGTTGGAGCAGACTCAGGGAAATTCATAATTGTCAATACAGCTTTTAACATCGTGAAAAAAGCTGTCAGATATTAATTATCACTGCATATCCCTTGGGATTCTGGGGACCCCTGGATGAGAGGATCTAGACTAGACGATATATTGCTATTTTCCTCTGTGCACTATACGCTAGAAGTTAATTTGGGTAAAGGGAGTAGCAATAATTGAGACTCACCAATAATACCAGGAACTAAAGAGTTCTGATAGTAAATGATCGTCCTCTGGAGACTGATTCTATTAACATTATCTTTCATAATCACAGGAGTTATCAGATGCCAGTAAAGTAGAATTCTTCAATCTCTAAAACAAAGAAGAGCTAAAGAGCTCAGAGTGAAGCCCAGTGCAGGCAACAGTCCTAATTTCCATTTCCTTGCTTCCTCTCCGTTCAGCTATGCTCTGTGTGGTAATCCCCAAGAACTTGCTTTTGAAGAGCTGTTTGCTAAATTCAGGGTTTCCCACTGAGATCTATAGAAGTACAGTTGTTTTGATGAGAAAATGAGCTATTTGTAAATGGATTTCAATTTAATAGTTTTCTGCTCTTGCTTCCTTAGAACCAGCTTTTAAACGTTATCTTTTCTGACTTCACAGTAATCCGTTCCTCCACATCACTCCCAGGGGAACGCAGTTGGGTAGCACTTTAACCAGAGGTTTAAGGTGATGGTGGGAGAGAAGTCAAATTATGACAGAGTCCAGCAAACTCCTGAGGATGGAACAGCAGCTCTTCGTGATCTAGCGGTCGTTGGATGGCCCTCTGATGGAGGTCCTCGCCCTGGGGAGATCTGCCCTCTCCTCTTTGGGGCCCTGCCTTCCTATTGAATAGACTGTCCTTGTATATAACCTCTTTATCTCTTCCTTCTCTTTTTTTGTTTCAAGACTTTTTTGTTTGGTGTGGACCATTTTTAATGAATCTGTTACAGTATTGCCTCTGTTGTTTATGTTCTGGTGTTTTGGCTGTGAGAAATGTGGGATCTCAGCTCGCTGACCAGGGATCAAACCTGCACCCCCTGCACAGAAAGGCGAAGTCTCAACCACTGAACAAGAAGTGAAGTCTCCTCTTCTCTCTCTTCCATGCCCCACCAGTTAGCACTCTGGTATTGAATTATAGAATTTTAGAGGCCAAAAGGGCTTTACAGCTAATTTAATCCAACCCTCTCATTTAACAGATGAGGAAATAGAAGTCCTGTGAGGTTGGGCAACTGACCTGTGATACCTGAGCCAGAGCTGGGCCTAAAAATGAGGTTTTGCTTTTTTATCTAGTTCTTTCGCACAAAACTATTCTGTTGCCATGGTTCTGAAGCTAGCAAGTCCGAGTTGAGGTGCTTATGGATGGATGAATGCACCGCATCAAACAATAGCTCTCTCCATGAAAAGAGAACCTGGCTGATAATTGAAACCTCTGAACCACAAGGGGTGAAAGAAGCAGAAGGCCCTGCAGGCTGCCGCCCTGCTTGGGGATGGGCCGGCGCAGGAGATGTGGAGAGTGGGTGGACAGAGACTTGGGTGAGGCCCTGGCTCCACTGTGTCCCCCCAGAGGGATCATGTGGGAAGCCCTTTGGTTACGTGACACTGTTGTAGGCACCCTGTGGATTTTACATCACCCAAAGCTATAAATGGTTTTGCATTAAAGAAAAAAAGATGAATTACAGGTCTCCCGCAGCCCACAAAAATATGCTCCACCCAAAAAGAAGCCCATAATTTGGCCATATCCAGCTGGGTTAAACAAAATCGGAGCCAAGGTGGCTCTGTATTGTCCTGAGAGGTGGCCTAGCATTAGTGGGAATGAAAGAAATGTAAAATTACTCACAATGAGCTAGATTTTCCCCATAGGGAAAGCTCTAATAGTTACACAGCAAGACCTTGGCATCAGCCAGGTAAGATCTACTAGCTGCATGAAAATCACTGCCAAGCTATTGTTTGTAATTTTATAGCATCTTACATTTGCAAATTGCATAGTGATGAATTGAGGCAATTTCTCCTAACAATTCTGAGTGGGAGGTTGAGAATTTTAACCCTTCTCTTACTTAGAGGCAAAGATATTGAGACAAATATATGTATCAACCATAAAAATAGCTGGACTGTTTATGTTGGCCATGGCCTGTGGTCTGTGACTTGGCCCGGCTTTAGGTTGGCCAAATGTTCCAGTTTGCCTGGGATGAAGGGGTTTCCTGGGATGTGGGATTTTCAGTGCTAAAACTGGGACAATCTCGGCCAAACCAAGACATTTGGTCACTCTACACACTGAACGATGTTGCCTGTGTTGTTGCTAATTCCTGACCATTTCTATCTGCATTTCTAAAATGATTATGGCTCTAATTTTGCTTATCCTAATCTGTTTCATCTCGCCGTGTTTTAGAAGGTAGAGTTTGAAACTGAATTTTTGTTGCCTTCTCATGTTAGAATCCCTTAAAATAGTATTTACTAGGTGATTGTCCAGTGTTGCTCCATTTAGGAAAGTCAGGCCTACTGCTGACCTCAGAAATGTTTTTGGTATTATAGCGTCCAAAATGTGGCTTAAAGCAAAACACAAGTGAGAATATGATTTATTTTTCTAATAAGTAATCCAGCTCAGACACCATTCTCTGTCTCCCCAGACCCAAATGTCACACTTTATATCTGGTCTATTTCCTTTGACAGAAGAACATTTAAACTTATAAAATTCAGATAGCCACCAGGATAGATATAAAGAAACAATTTACCTCTGGCAAAGAAACCCTTGAGTCAAAATTGGTCCCAACTAACACCACAGACTATTTTATCACCAGCCAAGAGGATAAGAAAGGTCCACGCCTGCCAACATTTTTATTCGTAGGATGTCATAAACTGGATAAAGCTTTCATTAGCATCACAAGATTAAAAATCCAGAAAGGTCTATGTAAGGCAATATAACCACTAACAGGACTTATTGATGTAAGGCCTCGGGAGACAGGTCAGTGGCAAAGTGAGCCCCAAACACAGGTTATAGCGGCAACACAGATTGGCCGTTATCTGCAGAGTTCTGTTCCTGTTACATTCCATTGCTCCTTGGTGGGAGATAGTATGACCTCTTTAAAGAAGGATGGGGAAGCATTGAAGGTAGAAAGAGAAGAAATCAAATAGACACAGAACGGGATTGAGGGTCAGGTCAGAGAGACACCTATCTTAGGTGCCAATTTCCAAAGAGTACTTTCAAGAATGAAGTAGAAATAAGGTGCCAGGTAAGTTTAACCCAAGACTCCACATGTAACTGGTAAAATATCAAAATGACCTTACTCCAGTGAAGTCGACCATATTCTTGAGTGTCAGCTCCCACCAGCATGAAGTCATTCTGAAAGGCATGAAAGTTTTAGCCCACCTAGGATCCCTGTATTTCTTGATCTTCCCTATAGAAAGGTCTAATGTATTTCTCATGCCAAGTTTATGTTGCTCCAGAGAATACCTAAAAGATGATGCTGTGAAAGTGCTGCACTCAATATGTCAGCAAATTTGGAAAACTCAGCAGTGGCCATGGAACTGGAAAGGGTCAGTTTTCATTTCAATCCCAAAGAAAGGAAATGCCGAAGATTGCTTAAACTACTGCATAATTGCACTCTTCCCTGGTGACTCAGAAGTTAAACTGTCTGCCTGCAATGCGGGAGACCTAGGTTTGATCCCCAGGTTGGGAAGATCCCCTGGAGAAGGAAATGGCAACCCACTCCAGTATCTTTGCCTGGAGAATCCCATGGAGGGAGGAGCCTGGTAGGCTACAGTCCATGGGGTCGCAAAGAGTCGGACACATGAGTGACTTCACTTTCTTTCACACGCTAGTAAAGTAATGCTCAAAATTCTCCAAGCCAGGCTTCAGCAATATGTGAACTGTGAACTTCCAGATGTTCAAGCTGGTTTTAGAAAAGGCAGAGGAACCAGAGATCAAATTGCCAACATCTGCTGGATCATCGAAAAAGCAAGAGAGTGCCAAAAAAACCCATCTATTTCTGCTTTATTGACTATGCCAAAGCCTTTGACTGTGTAGATCACAACAAACTGGAAAATTCTGAAAGAGATGGGAATACCAGACCACCTGACCTGCCTCTTGAGAAACCTATATGCAGGTCAGGAAGCAACAGTTAGAACTGGACATGGAACAACAGACTGGTTCCAAACAGGAAAAGGAGTACATCAAGGCTGTATATTGTCACCCTGCTTATCTAACTTATATGCAGAGTACATCATGAGAAATACTGAGCTGGAGGAAGCACAAGCTGGAATCAAGATTGACAGGAGATATATCAATAACCTCAGATATGCAAATGACACCACCCTTATGGCAGAAAGTGAAGAAGAACTAAAGAGCCTCTTGATGAAAGTGAAAGAAGAGAGTGAAAAAGTTGGCTTAAAACTCAACATTCAGAAAACAAAGATCATGGCATTTGGTCCCATCACTTCATGGCAAATAGGTGGGGAAACAGTGGAAACAGTGTCAGACTTTTTTTGGGGGGGCTCCAAAATCACTGCAGATGGTGATTGCAGCCATGAAATTAAAAGATGCTTACTCTTTGGAAGGAAAGTTATGACCAAGCTAGACAGCATATTAAAAATCAGAGACATTACTTTGCCAACAGAAGTCCGTCTAGTCAAGGCTATGGTTTGTCCAGTGGTCACGTATGGATGTGGGAGTTGGACTATAAAGAAAGCTGAGCACTAAAGAATTGATGCTTTTGAACTGTGGTGTTGGAGAAGACTCTTGAGAGTCTCTTGGACTGCAAGGAGATCCAACCAGTCCATCCTAAAGGAGATCAGTCCTGGGTGTTCATTGGAAGGACTGATATTGAAACTGAAACTCCATTACTTTGGCCACCTGATGCAAAGAACTGACTCATTGGAAAAGACTCTGATGCTGGGAAAGATTGAGGGCAGGAGAAGAAGGGGACGACAGAGGATGAGATGGCTGGATGACATCACTGACTCAATGGACATGAGTTTGGGTAGGCTCCAGGTGTTGGTAATGGACAGGGAGACCTGACGTGCTGCAGTTCATGGGGTCACAAAGAGTTGGACTCGACTGAGCGACTGAACTGAACTGACAGAATACCCTGCCTCCACCTCTGGATTCTAGGTTGTCTTAGGAGAAACTAGTGTTCTCCAGAGTATTCAGGTGTAAATGGTAGAAGTTAATATGATGGGGCTTAAGGAAGTTACTTACAAGTTATGGAAAAAAGAATCTAAGAAAGAGTGGATATGTGTATATGGAAAACTGGTTCACTTTACAGCTGAAACTAAGACAACATTGTAAATCAATCCAATAAAAATAATTTAAAAAATAAAATTCGAATGTGGTATAAAAAAAAGTTATGGCAGCGTACCCTACTTAAAGATAACCTCAGATCACCTAGAGGCATCTTTTTTCTGTCTTGTGTGGCCCTTGCAAGGTTCCTGTCCTGGTTAGCCAGGTATAGTTGTGTGCAGGCATCTGTTACCCTAGGAAGAAGGGTAAAATGGGTCTTTCTGTGATCTGCCAACACCTATCAACTTGCTACTTTACCTTAAGGACCGATAGGTCTTGGCACAGAGCCCAGGTCACCCAGTCCCCACCTTCCTGGTGAGTTTCCCTTTGGGGGTATCCGTCCTCAGGTGGATTGGTTCATCCTTACCTCAGCAGGTCCAAAAGTGTTATCTGAGGCCTGGCTTTGACAAACCACAGAGGCTTCCATTGGAACCTTAAGCTTCTGGGACCTTAACTCTGCTATGGTTAGTACACAGCCCAGGCAGGAAGGCCCTGAGGAAGTAGACACCCAGGCCTTGCCCCGAGGGTGTGATTAAGTTCACCGCAGAGCCAGGAGTTCATTGCACCATGGATCTAAACTAGCAAGGACACCCCTGCAAAATAGACACTTTCTGTTGGATTGTACATTACTAGCTTTTGACAGCTTTGATTGGCCTCCTTGGGCCATTTGCCTACCTTTGGGTCAAGGGCAGTGTTTAGAATGATGGTCTACCTGGATCAGTTGACTTGGGTCAGCATATTCCCCAGTGAAGCTAGCTAGGAGAGGGATGGGATGCCGTGATTGATAGCCTAACAGGGGCCTGAATGGGTGGGGAGCTGCAAGTCTCCAAAGAAATGAAGGCTTGTGTTATCAAAGCAAAAGGGGAATGGTGCTTTCTGGGTGAAAACCTATTCTTTCAATGCTCTCTCACTGCCTACACAAGTCTAGTGTTTTTACAAGATTCCCACTTCATGCAAAAGTGGAAAACTGACAAAGAGATGATACACTTCCCCTTGCTCTGTGCAAAAGATTAACATCATTTTGCTACAACACACTTGGAACATTACTCTATTAAACTGCTGGTAGGAACACAATTAGCTTCTCTTCAAAAACAGAGTTGAGTCAGAAAGTAATATAATGGAAACTAAATTCCTTTATACTTCTCAAAATCAGGTGATTAATAGAAAAGACATCTGATAAAAATGGGTAAAGAAAATGGCATCATTCCCAGTACGCATAAATGTGTTTTTTCGCCCCCAGGCCACCAGGTGTAGTCAGCACGTTATTAATTCTTATAAAACCCCAGAGTGGGAAGAGGCAAATATAGAAGGATGATATTTCTTTCTCTCTCTCAGTTCATTTCAGAAATTCAAAAACAGACTTGGTAAAGGACAGTGATTGGGCCAAGGTGTTACCCTAAGAGTGTCCTTGATTACCATGGATGTGTTCAGCATCTAACATTTTTTCTAATCAGGCCTGAAAGAGAAGAGACATCACTGAGGCCTTGAGTTCTGATGAAATGTACATCTTCTTGCACGCCTCCTTTAGATTTCATCAGAGCATTTTCTGAGGGTGGGCAAGGCTGTACATTCTCCATTCACTTCTGTTTGTCCAGTAGATTGAGGTAAACAGCACTCAGCAAAACAGTAAAGCAGGCAAATTAAGTTTATCTTCATCCTCTCGGTGCCCAGGGCCCTCTGTGGTCTGCTGATTTTCACCAGCAAGGGAAGAGAGAATATGATCTTGGTTCTTTCATATCAGGTTCTTTCATTATCTAAGCATGTTAACCCTGTGCATTCAACTCTGAAGATTAAGTGAAAGACTTCACCCCCTTTTTAAATAGAATGTTAGGTAAAGAGGAGCAGAGACAGTCCTTCCCAAACCTCCCAAAATCGCACTATGCCTATTTCTAAAAGTAGTGTTAAGAGAATAATATCATTTAACGGCATGTGGACTCTAAGGAAAGCAGTAATTCCTTTTTTTTTTTTTTTTAACTCTCTATAAGTTTTCTCTGTCCCTAGAGAAAAAAATAGCCAGGGATTAGCTATGGGGCCACAAAAGAGTCGGACACAGCTTAGCGACTAAACAACAACAAAGCCTAGTCTAGCTCCGTTGGAAAAAGAGGTTGGATGGGGGTAAGTAGTCTGGCTGCCACCCCACCAGCGATCACTCTCACTGTTGGAGCTCTTTCTGCAATCTTTCTCACGGCACTGGTCTCAGTTATACCATGTTTCTCTCTTCTTCAGACTCTAGGGAGGGAGGAGTCAAATTCACCCCAACTTGGGACTTCCCTGGTGGTCCAGTGGTTAAGACACTGTGCTTCCATTGTGGGGAGCAGCCAGAAAAATAGAAAACACAGCAAAAATAAACTCTCACCACCCCTGACCCCAGCACTTCCCCCTGGCCCCAGTACTTTCCCCTCTGGGTCAGGTTTCAAAACATCCATTAGTATCAGCTGTTTAACCAATTGGTCATAGCCTCCCAGCATGTTTCCACTACTGAAAACAAACCTAAAGACTATTGGTCTGCAACCCACCCCCAGCATTGCCTTTTTTTGTTTGTTTGTTTGGCATAAGGATTAAGTCAGTCAAATAGAGAAAATAATATAATAATCTACCATATTTCTCTCACTCATACTCAATCAAGTTTTTTCCACATTTACTTGATTTATTCCCCTTTTTTGTTATTTATTCTTTTTATTTGCTGAAGTTCTTTAAAGTAACTCTGGATATCCTATTATTTTACTTCTGAATCTCTCAAAATATTGACTTAAAATACAGTAACCACAATATCATTATTACACCAACCAAAATTACCAACAGTACTTTGGTATCACAAATGCCCAGTCCATAATTAAGTTTCCCTTATTGTCTCTAACGTGTCTATTTATAGTTGGTTTATTTGAATCAGGACCCAAACAAGGTCCCCATATTACATTTGGTTATCATTTAAGTCTTTAAAATTATTTTCCCATCCTTGAGCACTTTTTAAAAAACTAACTTTAGAGCTTCCCTGTTGGTCCAGTAGTTAAGATTCTGTACCTCCACTGCAGAAGGCATGGGTTTGACACCTGGTCAGGGAAGTTCCACATACTGTGCCATACGGCCAAAAAAAATTAGTTAAATTTTTTAAAAGCTATCTAAATGGCACACCTTGACTTATCTGATTACAATGCTTAGAGTTTCTTTGTTGTTGTTACTGTTTTGGTTTGTTCTGTTTTTTCACTAATAAGAGACCTGATGGTGTGTGTGTGGTGGGGTTGGGGGAGGCATTAAGATATTGGCATCTGAGGAGAGAAATGGCACTTGATTCATATGCAAGCCAAAAACAATAGTAATAATAATAGCTAGCATGTGTTGAAGGCTAACTATATGCCAGCCATTGCTCTAAGTGCTTCACATGTAATTACCTCATTTTTAAAAGATAACTGCATTAGAGGATTTCAGGGTGCAGGTGAAACAGGAAGAAATTGCTGTCTTTTGGGGTTGAAGGAAAGTTATCTAAATGGGTCACTGAGCTTATGAGTGTTGCAGGTGAGGGACCATCAGCTCAGTTCAGTTCAGCCGCTCAGTCGTGTCCGACTCTTTGTGACCACATGAAGCGCAGCACGCCAGGCCTCCCTGTCCATCACCAACTCCCCCAGTTTACTCAAACTCATGTCCATCGAGTCGGTGATGCCATCCAGCCATCTCATCCTCTGTCGTCCCATTTTCCTCCTGCCCCCAATCCCTCCCAGCATCAGGGTCTTTTCCAGTGAGTCAACTCTTCACATGAGGTGGCCAAAGTATTGGAGTTTCAGCTTCAGCATCAGTCCTTCCAATGAACACCCAGGACTGATCTCCTTTAGGATGGACTGGTTGGATCTCCTTGCAGTCCAAGGGACTCTCGAGTCTTCTCCAACACCATAGTTCAAAAGCATCAATTTTTCAGCACTCAGCTTTCTTCACAATCCAACTCTCACATCTATACGTGACCACTGGAAAAACCATAGCCTTGACTAGACGGACTTCTGTTGGCAAAGTAATGTCTCTGCTTTTTAATATGCTGTCTAACTTGGTCATAACTCCTTCCAAGGAGTAAGTGTCTTTTAATTTCATGGCTGCAATCACCATCTGCAGTGATTTTGGAGCCCCCCAAAATAAAGTCTGTCACTGCTTCCACTGTTTCCCCACCTATTTGCCATGAAGTGATGGGACCAAATGCCATGATCTTTGTTTTCTGAATGTTGAGTTTTAAGCCAACTTTTTCACTCTCCTCTTTCACTTTCATCAAGAGGCTTTTTAGTTCCTTTTCACTTTCTGCCATAAGTGTGGTGTCATCTGCATATCTGAGGTTATTGATATATCTCCTGTCAATCTTGATTCCAGCTTGTGCTTCTTCCAGCCCAGCATTTCTCATGATGTACTCTGCATATGTTAGATAAGCAGGGTGACAATATACAGCCTTGATGTACTCCTTTTCCTATTTGGAACCAGTCTGTTGTTCCATGTCCAGTTCCAACTGTTGCTTCCTGACCTGTATACAGGTTTCTCAAGAGGCAGGTCAGGTGGTCTGGTATTCCCATCTCTTTCAGAATTTTCCACAGTTTGTTGTGATCTACACAGTCAAAGGCTTTGGCATAGTCAATAAAGCAGAAATAGATGCTTTTCTGGAACTCTCTTGCTTTTTTGATGATCCAGCGGATGTTGGCAATTTGATCTCTGGTTCCTCTGCCTTTTCTAAAACCAGCTTGAACATCTGGAAGTTCATGGTTCATGTATTGCTGAAGCGTGGTTTGGAGAATTTTGAGCATTACTTTACTAGTGTGTGAGATGAGTGCAATTGTGCGGTAGTTTGAGCAATCTTTGGGATTGCCTTTCTTTGGGATTGGAATGACCATAGGTGGATGTAAAATTCTCTGAGCACTAGCTGAATTTTCTTCTCTATTCCCAACTATAAAGTGATGTCTTATCACTCAGTGGTAAAGAATTCACCTGCAATGCAGGAGACTTGGGTTTGATCCCTGGGTTGGAAAGATCCCTTGGAGAAGAAAATGGCAACCCATTGCAGTATTCTTGCCTGGGAAATCCCATGGACAGAGGAGCCTGCTGGGCTACAATCGACAGGGTTGCAAAAGAGTCAGACACGACTTAGCGACTAAACAACATCCAAAGGGAATGTTTTTACTGCTACATAGTATTTTCAGGAAGTCTCTAAAGGGGAATATAGTACTGTAGTCCTTTGTCCCAGACAGGGCTCTCTCTCCCATCCCCACCCTGTGTAAGTCATATGTGCATGGCCCCAGACACCACACCTCTGGCGGTAACTCAGTGATTCATCCCGAGTGGTGGTGGCAGAAGGCTAGCTGGAATTGCTTAGCCTGGGGAGACTTTCTCAATGTTCCTGTGAGTAAGTGGGATTAGTATTTATCAATTATAATAATTTTGGTTTCTTATCCCTGAAATTGAGGCCACAGGCCATATGGCAAAACTCAGCCATGTGGTATTAAACACTGGTTTCTACACTTCAGGTGCTTCGGAGTCTGATCCTTTGAAAACTGAGGATCAGTGCAACCAAAGTTGCTGATGAAGACTCCAACAGAAGCCCTGTGGGAGATGGACCTAAGCATGGGGATGGCTCTGGGCTTGAGCTGAGTCAGAGTCAGAGGTCCACAGGGGACCTGACTATTGAGACCCTGAAGAGGAGGTCAGGAGCAGGCTTAGCTTGCTGCTAGAGAAAGCTGGGGCTGGACACTCGCATCTAGTTCCATGAAACCAAAGTAGAGTGGAGGTGGTCCAAGATCAGGCTTACTTCAGAATCCCAGGTTTTTAATTCCAGAGTTAAGCTGGCAGAAGATGTTAAGATGAGACATAATGCAGGGTGACACCAATCAGCATAGAAGAGTTCCTCTGAGTTAAATTATCTTCCACCTGGTCTTTGTGGAAGGCTAGAGGACCTGGCAAGGCAGCAGGCTTTCATCTACCTTGATGGCATTGCTCTCTGGACCTGATGCCTTCCCCCTGTACCATGCTAGGTTGCTTCAGTTGTGTCCGCCTCTTTGAGACTCTTTGGACTGTAGCCCACCAGGCTCTTCTGTCCATGAAATTCTCCAGGTACAAATACTGGAGTGGGTTGCCATGCTTTCCTCCAGGAGATCTTCCTGACCCAGGGATTGAACCTGCATCTCTTATGTCTCCTGTATTGGCAGGCAGTTCTTTACCACTAGCGCCATCTGGGAAGATTTTCACCACAGAGATACCCCTCTGGGCAGTCTGTCTCGGACCCTTCCCATCCCACCTCCTCTTGTTATAAGTATCCACACAGAGTTGAGCATGACTGTGTGGCAGGCAGGTAATATAAGAATTGCTTCTCTTGGGCAGTCCCTGGTCATCTTTATTAACTGAAAAATAAAACAAAATCATTGTTCAGGCAAAATAATTTGGTATAAATTTCTACCACTAATTGTAGCCTTAGTTAGTCAATCCGTTTGAACCTTTGAGAAAATACACGTTTAAGATCCATAAATGTCATTATCTTATTTTCTACCTTAGGGAAACAAATCTATATAGAGCTCCGCAACCAAAATAAATAGGAATTTGAATCAAATGGGCTTGCACACCTAATGACCCCCTTCAGTGGTAGAAATGTTTAATGATAGTTTAGTTTATGGAAACCCCAGAGACCAGGTTCCAAACAGTCTCAGCTGGAAAGCCCAAGTCTTTTTCTTTTGGAAATTCTCAATGATATGTTTTCAAAGCAGCTGATAAAACAGTTAATTATAGTGAGGTGTTTGGCTCCTCTGTAACATACACTTTCTTCTAGTCTATGATTGGAGCTTCTTGTCATGTACCCTGAGCAGGGCTAGCTAATGCTACCATATTTTTCTTCCATGAAGAGAAGAATTTCCTTAAATTCCTACAGAGGTAGGGCTTCAGATACAAGGGCAAAGCCTCGCATAAAAGCATTCAATTGATTTTCCCTCAAAGTCTGGAGAATTAGGGGCCACACTACCCTCATTTCTCCAAAGACAGGAGCTGCTTTCTGTGGTGGAAGTCTCCTGGACTGGTGCCAGAGAACTTTTGACTGGTCGAGAAATCTCCCTTCTGGATATGTGGAAACAGCAGTAGAACTGAGGCCTCTAATATCACCCCTGATTTGAAATGAGTAGAACCAATTCTTACTGCTCTTGGTGGAAACTGGTTCTCCGTCTAACTCAGAAGGGGGACAATTTGATTCAGTTCAGTACAGGCTCATGTACCTAACTGCGGACTCAGCATCTTCATTTGGAGGCTGAATGGACATTGCAAACACATCCCTCACTGAACTTCCAATCTCTGTGCCACCCCACCTCCCTGCCTCTCTCCACAAACCTGCTTCCACTGCACCTTTCCCCAACTCAACCTTTAGCAACTCAACCTCTCCATGCCTCAAACCAGAAACCCTTTTTTTTTTTTTTCCCCAGAAACATCTTTGATGCCTTTCATTTCCTACAACCTCTCTGTGTGGGAAATCCTCTTGAACCCTCTCTTCAAAACATATTCAGATTCCACCTCTTCTCTTCACCTTTACTACTATCGTCTGGATCCAAGCCAGTACTATATCTTACCTGAATTACAAAAAAAAAAGAGGAAAAAAAATCCTTCCATTCTTACATTTTTAAAAAGGAATATAATTGATTTACCATGGTGTGTTAGCTTCTGCTGTACAGTGAAGTGAATCAGCTATATGTACACATATATACCCTCCCTCTTGGACCTCCCTCCCACCCTCTTCTGCCCTACCCTTCCTGGTCATCACAGAGCACCAAGCTGAGCTCCCTCTGCCACGCAGCAGATTCCCACAGCTGTCTGTTTCATACACGGTATTTATGTCAATCATAATCTCCCCACACATCCCACCCTCCCCTTCCTGCCCTGTGTCCACAAACCCTTCCACTCTTGCCCCTCTACTTTCAGTTCTTAATAGCGTCAGCAATACCTTCAAAGCAGGTTGTGCCACTGCTAGTCACAATCCTGCAACATCTCCATATTTCACTCCGAGTGAAAACCAGAGCCCTTACAACAGCTCGCAAGACCTCCCAGGACCTCTCCCGTTCCCCAGCCCGCCTCCTCACGCCGTTATCTCCCCAGACCTCCTCTGCTTGTTCTTCTCCTTCCGCTCACTCCACTCCTCCCATGCTGGCCTTGGACCAGCTGGCACCGCTTGGCACAAACCATCTGGACCTTGATTCGACTTCAGGGGCTCTCACATTTTAGGGAACATTGGACTCTTCTGGACGAGGATTGCTGGGCCCACCAGAGTTTCTGATGGGGTCTGAAAATTTGCCTTCCTAATAAGTTCCCAGATGTTAATGCAGTTGGTCTGAGTGCAGACCAGACTTTGAGGACCACTGTTCCAGCTCTTCCTTCTGCCAGAAGCTCTTTCCCTGTGTATGTCCTTGATTTACTCGTTCACCTGTTATAAGCCTCTGCTCCCATGTTACCTCCTCCGTGAAACCTACTCTGACCACTCTGTTTTTATAGATTTATCTTTTGGCTTCGGTAGGTCTTCGTTGCTGTGCTTATGCTCTGTAGCTGTGGCATGGGCAGAGTTCCTCCGCCGCACGTGGGATCTTCCCAGACCAGGGATCGAACCCATGTCCCCCACAATGGAAGGCAGGTTCTTAGCCACCGGGGCACCAGGGTAGTCCTTGACCACTCTGTTTTATGTCACCAGCTACTGCCTCACCCCGGTCGCTCATGATCGGCCACCTTACCCTGCTCTACTCTTGTTCTGTGGCACTCATCACCTTCTAACACTCTGTGTAATTTATTAATACCAGCTCCTCAGGTAGTCACCTTTTAATTTGTTCACAGCTGTATGCCCAGTGCTTAGGAAAGCGCCTGGCACATGATAGAGGCTCAGTGAATATTTGCTGCACAACTGACTGAATACCTAATATTCCTGTAAATTCCAAGGGTGAGAATTCTAATCTCTGCACAAGCTTCAAAAGAGACTTTTTTTGGCATCTGTTTCTGCTACTTCGTTTATATAACATGTCTTCTTTCTCTCAATCCCTTCACCTTAAATCTACTTATCTTTTTAGTCAGATCTATTTTCTACTTTCTAGTACAGTGGCAACTCAGCTGTTTCTAACTATTCTCATTAGTTTCCTGGGTGTTATTTTGGTGAATCCTGGTTATAAAGCCTCAGAAAACAGAGACCAGGTTCTGAACAAATGGCCAAGTTATAGGATTTGATAAATACATGTCGGGTGATTGAACATTATTATAAAAAATGTTTAATAAAACAATAGCTGTTATATTCACAAGCAAATAAAAGCCAACAATTTACAAAGTTCTTTCACATTAAATTCTTTTCATTGTCATAAGAATTCTTTAGATTAAGTATAAAAGTATAATTGTGTTCATTTGACATCTGGGGAAAGTGAATTTAGCTTAATTTAGGTTAAAATTCAGATAACAGAAGCCACCTCATCAGGATTAAATGAAATCACGGAAGTTTCAAAATATGTTTCCCTTCTCTAAGAGGTCTTAGGAAAGCTAATTACATACGGTAATTTTACTGAGTTCCTACAGTGTGCCAAGAGCTTAATAAATCTTAAGCTCTATATCTCTAAATCTTTAACTACATTCCTGTAATGTGTTGTTTATTACTATTTTCTGATGCAGAACAAACTCCAAAAGATTAAATATCTTGCACACAGTCACACAACTAGCAAGTAATGGAGTCAGGATTTGAATTCAGCTCCAAAATCATGATTTTTCTATTTCTGTATAACACAGATTTTTTTGACTCAGTGTCCAAGGCTCTTCTGTGCATGACAACCAGTAACTGTTATGCTGGCCTATGCTAATTATTAATTAAACTTTTAGTTTTAAAAATACATTTTATACCAGCTTTAAATAAGTATTTAAATTAAATTATTGATTAATTTAATATTTAAATTATTTAAATTAAATTAATTAAATGTTTAAATTTAAATACATTTTAATTAAATTATTTAATGCGAGCCCTCTTGGACTACAGGGCATGCATCTTTTTTTTAGCTTTTATTTCATTTTTAAAAAATTATTTCTTTGCCCACATCGCATGACGTATGGGATCTTAGTTCCCCAAACAGGGATTGAACCTCTGCCCCCTGCATTGGTAATGTGGAGTCTTAACCACTGGGCCACCAGAGAAGTCCCCAGGGCATGAATCTTAATGGCTGCTGTCTGATGTGTGCTTTCCTTTGGTTTTTACATACCTAGAAAATTAAAGCTAAAACAGGCCTAGAAGTCATGTGTTTTATACTTTTGTTTCACAAATAGGAAAACTTAAGTCCAAAGAAGATAAATGAGTTGCTTAAAATGAAACCTAGGGGCAGAAGTAAATCCAAGATGTGCTATGCTCTGTGTGCAGACCTTGCTTCTACAAAATGCCTTTCTGAAGGCTTTCGTGACAAAGTGGATGGACTTTGCTTCTACTTTGTACGTAAGGCTGATGGGCACACTCGGGCTGTCAGGCGGCAGCTGAAGCACCCTTCACCGCCTGGCCCTTTCCTCCTAACGCCAGCCTGCTGTCATATGCAGTGCATGATGGTGAGCAGACCCAGATAAAATTCATGTGTGGAGAAACGGTGGCTAGAAGTAGCCAAGGCGGGAACTTGTGCAGCGCCTAAAGATCCCAGCTCAGAGAACCAGGAGGTGGCAGGGTCCAGCTTAACAATGGCTGAGAGCTGATCATGCCCGCCTGCTGTCAGAGCCTTGGTTTGTGCAGGCTGTGAGATCACACGCACAAGTCTTTGGTCTCCAAAAGATCTTTTCACATAAAAGGGAGATCCTAAGACCCTTTCAAACGTCCCCAGAAGGCTTGCTTCAGCCTTTTGCTGGGAATGAACAGGAACACTGAATCCAGAGCCACAGTGCTGAGAATATTTCTGTTAAGCAAGTCACGACGCTGACTATGCTGGAGGCTCATATTTGTAGAGACATTGAAATGAAGGCGGTGGAGGTGCCTCTTTCAGACAAGTCTTAGTGCTGGCAACAAAGCAAATGCCTAATGGGCCTAAAGTCCAAGATGGGAGTTTGCCCTTCTGCCTGCTCCTTAGAAGAAGAAAAAAAAAAAAATCCTGGAAAGGTTTCCAGCAAATTCTTTGACCTATTCTCCAGTTGGTTCAAACTTTAACCACAATCTTGGGGTAGTTTTTAAAAGCCATTTTTGTCTCCGCTTCTGTATAACATTGACCGTCTCAATAAAATAGGCTCTAAAAGCTACTTCACTAAACTAAAGAACATATCAATATTTCAACCTGAAGCCTTGAGGCTTGTCAGACATCCCTCCTACACTGAATAGAACCTCAACAAATGTGTGATAAATCATTTCTTGAAAAATGACTTCCTCATTTGAACTGGGAGCTCTTTTCCAATCCCTTGAAAGTTCATCTCTTGTGCTCACCTATGCAAAACTGCTCATTGCCGAGCTTGCAGTAGATACTGAGTGTGCATTTGTTGGCTAAGTGAGTGGATTACAGGAGCAGAGGAAGCAGAAGTAATCTGCAGCCTTGTTTGTAAGGGGTCTCTCAGTATTCCCTTTACTGTGTCCTCTGCCCAGCCCCTCAGGACCTCGTACCGTCACACACACACATTCATGCACACCCTCTTGCCATCTACCCTAGCCCTGGCACCACGGAGCACTTTTTCTTTATGGATTCACCCGAGGCTAGAGCCCTGCCAAACCCTTTCTTTCCAGGAACCATATGACTGTTCTGTTTCTGTAAGGCAGCCAGAGTAGTGTGCCAACGAGCTCTGTGCGAGGTTGGGGCTTATTCGTTCAAGCCACTCTATTAGAAAAATCTACCATCGGGCTGTTTGCCCATTAATTAAATTGCCTTGGGTGGACGGAAGGGCAGGGAAAGGATCTGGGTAAGGAAAGAATCTGGGCAAGCTGTCTATTCCAGGTTTAAGTGAATTTATTATAAACTTTGAAAAGGGATGGCAGTTTTTTTCCTTCTTTGAGATTGAAAATATTTTATGAGTAGATACTGGCTAAGAGATGTGATTATGTGATTTTCTTCTTCTATTGTATTATTCTTGCTGCTGTTTATTGTTCAATAAAAGATGATCTTCCTTCAAAATAAAGTCTGACTCTTATTTCAGAATGATTGCAGGAAAGAGCCCTAGCCAAAGAATCAGCGGACCTGCTGCGTCAGAACCATTGACGGTTCAGACCATTGACTTTACCTTCCCAAGGCAAGGTGTCTGCCCTGCCTGCCTCAGGAGGATCTTTGGAAGAGTCCTCTTGAACGCTCCTTGAAAAACTGTATAATGTATCAATATTATTTTTCAGTATATTAAGGATGTGGCCCTAGGCTTCTTTTTAAGAAACTGCTGGGATTGGTTATGACCATTATTTTGTAAGAGGTACCAGAAACCAGGTCAACCACCTGGGAATCCTGGTTAGAGAAGGTGGGAGGGAAGATGGCGATGGGGAGAGAAGGAGGCATTAGACTGCCCCCAAGCGGCAACTTGGGCATGAAGCCTGGATGGTGGTGGAAGATGACCCCTCTAACTGGATCTGGAGTGAAAAAAGGAAGTCATGCTCATCCCTCATAAGAGCATCTAAATACCATAAAGAAAAACAAAAAGCTAATGTATTTCATGCAAATTTTCTCCAGCTCACTGGCTGCCCTTTTAAGGCCTGCCATTTTATATTCAGTTCGCTGCTCTGGTGAACACAAAGAGGTGTTTAGATTCCATTAAGAAACCTCAGAAAAACTAAATCTTGGGCCTTTAGAGTTAGCAGGAAAGCTCTTTAAAAGCTTCTCACAAGCTGTCATTTCACATTCAGAAAACCATTAGGACCTCCTCCTTTGGAAATACATGTGATTCTTGAGCTTCTGATTTTAAACATGAATATTTTCTTACAGTGACCTTTACCCTCCAGAACAGATTTCCCACGCCTCAGTAGACAATGCAATCAACTTCTGAAATGTGGCTTGGATTTATAACAGTAAAGTGACGTATCTGATGGGAGGAAAATTGGAGTCAGAAGGAGGTGGGGAGTGGAAAAGTGGGATGAATAGGCATCCTGAATACTTAGAAATGCAGTGGGATTCACTGGGACTTTGGGCTTGGGCACTGAGAAAGTACTTCACAGTTGGGTGATGGAGATATCAGGGGACCTGACTGGATCACAGTGGGAAACATCTCCTCTTCCCTCCTAATGCTTTCAAGAAATGGAGACAGGCAGACACCCCAAGTTAGCAAAGGCAGCTAACTCTGGGGCGAGCCCTTGAACTTGACTCCCAGCTCTGTCACTAGCTGTGTGTGCTTGGGCAGTCAGATAGGGGTGTCTTCAGTAGCCCTGAGAGCAAAATTCCAGGTAATCCATATCGAATTCCACAAGTTAGCAAGACAAATACCCGCTTCTCTACCTAACAAATCCAATTTTACTAAATTTACGAGTTGAATGGGTCTTCCCAGTTCTCCTTGCAAAGGCGAAAGTAAGAATCTACAAATAGAGGTAAAGAGTGTAGGGTTCAAATGCCAGCCCCACCACCTACTTGCTAGGTGGCCTCTTTTTGTCTCTTTAAGCCTCAGTTTCTTCATCTGAAAACAGGGGATAATAATAATTTCTATCTCAGAAGTTAGTTGTGAGGATTAAATACTATGATTCATGAACGTTTAACACGTTGCCTAGCACCGACTGTGTGCTCAGTCACTTAGTCGTGTCTGATTCTTTGCGACACTATGGACTGTAGCACGCCAAGCTCCTCTGTCCTTGGGATTTTTTAGGCAAGAATACTGGAGTGGGTTGCCATTTCCTCTTACAGGGGATCTTTCAACCCAGGATCAAACCTGTGTCTCTTTATAACTCCTGCATTGCAGGCGTATTCTGCTGAGCCATCAGAGAAGCCCCTACACAGAGTAGGCACTCAATAAATGGTAGCTATTATAATAATAATAATAGATTTCATCCTTGATAGTTGAGACATGGTATGATGATTAGTCAAGTTGAGGGAGACTGGGACATCAAAAACCTCATCTGTATAAAGGTGTAAATCAAAAAGTATTTCAGAATGTTTGACCTTCATTGCTCCCTTTTCAAAAATAGAATTCGTTACTTTTATTACTAATCACAATAGCATACATGAACAAAACAAAATTTGGATATTTTGCTAAGGCACAGAAATAACCATTGTCAATTATTTTATATGCAACAATACTTAAATATGTAAGTATATATGTGTATATTTTTAAACAAAACTGAATTCATACTGTATACAGTTTTATAATCAGTTTTGTTTCATTCAAAATATGTTATGAACATTGTGATATTTGATGTTTAATTTCAGCCCACATTTTATTGATGAATATGCAATAATTTAATCAATGCTATACTGTTAAATATTTAGATTGCTTTCAGTTGTTTTTCTAAACTATTGTAAATTATAACGCTTTTTTCTTAAGGATTAAAAACTCCAGTAGAGAAAAGCATGAATATTTTAAGGCTTTTATTCATGTACTAGATTTCCCACTACAGAAATGAATATTATAAAAATGTTTGCCAACTTGATAGGTGAAAATGAGATCTCATCCATTATTTTGCACTTCTTGAATTTCTAGTGAATTTGAATATTTTAAATGTTTTCTGGCCACATGTATTTCATTTATGGTGGCTTCGCTTGTCACGTGTTCTTCGCCCACTTCTCTGAGATGTTCCACTTTTTTTTCTCTCAACTTGTAAGAGCCCTTGTCTGTGTGATATGAATCCTTTATCTACCATGTATGTTGTAGAGTTGGAAGGGGGGTTAAAGACTTCCTTTTCTGCTTCTCCTGGTAAGTAAAGTTAAGTGGAAAAGGCAGAACTATATATATGTAGTACGGTAGTCATTTTATTTTTAAAAGCACATAAAAATGAAGAAAAATACTTATAAAACTCAATGAAAAAGTTAGTAATTTTCTTTTTTATGCTTTTATCTATTTTCCCTTTTTATTTTTTGCAATGAACATATGTAAATTACAATTGTTGTGTGTTTTTCCTCCCAATTAAATTGTAAATACCTAGGGGACAGAGATACCTATACTTCATGACTCTTGACAACTGTGTGACAAATAAATACATCTGTGAATTAATATTTTTGTTTTATTTGACCATGAAAGCTTTATTCTCAGAGATATTTTCTTGTTACTTCCACTGTGGTCTTGGTTGGCTGACCTGGGAAGAAGAGGAATTAATTAGTTTGTTTAAGAGACTAATTTTAGAAGAGGCAGTCAGCAGTGCTCAGGGTATATCTGTAGGAAGCAACCTTTCAGGATTTCAATTAACATCATCAGTTAGCTCTCTCTCCTTGCTCTCTGAGGCTTGCTCATGAAGTAGAGGAACCCACTGACACCAGCAAGATATAGGAACATGTATGTCATCATCTCATTCATATACCATTGTTAGACAAAATCCCACTAAAATAAAATTTTTCTCTACTTTTTTAACAATTAAAAAAAAGCCAGTCGCTGTGGTCCTTATTCATCTAATGGTGAAAAAGAATCAGGACTTCAGACTTGTGGATACAAAATTCCAGCAGTTAAAGAGAGAAGGCAGCGGGCAAAGAAATTGGTACTTGGGTAAGACACCGCCCTCCTGGTTCTCCATTGTTACGTGGCATTTCCTTCACAATATAATGGGAAAAACAAGGGGATTTCTGGGATTGCTTTGCATCTAGATCTGTTAGGAGTGCAGCACATGGCATCCCATCATGGTCTCAGGAGGCATTGACAGCTATTGCAGGGGGCGGTCAGGGTTGGTTTCCACTGAGTATCCTGCAAATGGGCAAAGGCAGCTTTAAGTCATATAGCAAAGTAGCTGAGAAATGATATTTCATTTACTAAAACTGGGGTCACAGTTGCTAGCGACGTAGGATCAATTCTCTTAATGATTTTGCCTCAAATGAAAATGAGTTAGAAGTCAAGCTCTTGGAGGATAACTTCCAAGTCAGGACAGTGAGCTATTGGGGGTTGAGTGCCCTTCGGTGCTTCAGGCAGTAAAGCAGGAAAATTGGTACATAGCTTTGCCTGGAAGGACTCTCTCTCCCAAATGACAGACTGTGGCCCTGGTAGAAAAGTGCTCCTCCGCATTCTTATTGATCAGCTTTCAGAGCAGAGTAGGGTGGTGGGTAGGGGAGATGGGGCCAGTCAAAACCGAGACACCTTCAGAGGCAGGTGGGGACTAACCTAAGAGGTCCGTTCATGCGGGAGTAGCCTTGTTTGAGCTAAGTCACTTCAGTCGTGTTCAACACTTTGCCACTCTATGAGTTGTAGCCCTCCAGGCTCCTCTGTCCATGGGATTCTCCAGGGAAGAGTATTGGAGTGGGTTTCCATGTCCTTATCCAGGGGATCTTTCCAACCCTGGGATTGAACCCACATGTTTTATGTCTCCTGAATAGGCAGGTGGGTTCTTTACCACTAATGTCACCTGGGAAGCCCTTGTTTATCCACTTTCAATTCTGAAGACAGCCAATATGGTTTGATACTTCTGGTGGGCTTTCCTTGATATTTTTCCTCCTCCTTCTCCTATACCCTCCCCTCAACATCTCTCGCTGTATGACTTGCTGGAACATTCTCTCTTTCCTTACGTTGTTTGGGGAAAAATGTATTGTGTGATCAAATAAATCACTGTGTTCAGCCGGTATACTGAGTACAGCAGAAAAATCCTTTTGTCTCTGGACAGAAGATACTTCAAAAAAATCTCACCCCATTATCTTCCAGGTAATTTGTCTTCTAAATACTTTTCTTCCATGGAGAAAATTCTAAATGACAGTAAAAAAGAGAAATGGTTCATTTAGAAGACACAGTAATTGTGTAACAGTATTTTCTTAGGGTAATAATTAATGAACCCCTAATTGCTAAAGTTAAATCACATAAAAAGGTAGATATTAAAATTAATTTTAAAAAAGCTTTGCACATATCTCATTTTCCCCTAATAGCCACCTCTCCAATTCCCTTTAGTGCTGTAGAAAAAAACCTGTAGTTTACAAAGTGGTTTTGCACTTATTTTCTCATTTGGTCATCACGTGCTAAAGTACCAGGGCATTTCCCCCTCATTTTCTAAATGAAGATGTCCAGACAAGTGAGGTGACTTGTTCAAGGTCACTCTGCTCAGCTTTGCTCACTGCTAGTTCTCTGCATATTCACAGCTCTGAGTAACCTTCTGTTTGAAACAAGATGGAAAACCATGTATTACCCTTGGCACTATTGTGTGGCTAGGTTATATTTGGCTTCACTTTGTACCAGGCACCCTTTGAAATGTGATTCTGAGCTGGGAAAAGGGTTATTTTAATACACACAAGTGAGGCTTAGTTGAATTTTTCCTAGTATGTGTCTATGACTAAGAGAACACAGTGTCTCCCTGACTGGCTCCTTCCACACTCGGGTAATGTTTGCTTTGCTAAAGTCATAAAGTGAGAAATTAGTTTCCCTTCTAAATACCCTAGCAATGCATAGTAACCAGTGGTGGGAAAGGAGGTAGGTTAAAAAACAATTTTTTAAAAATGACAAATAAAGGAGAACATCTCATAAATTTGGAGTTACAGGCAGCTAATGTTCCTCAATAGAAAATATGGGAACAATAAAACATCTTCAATAGAAAATATCAGAGAAGCAAAAAATCTTCCTGCTTATATCTTGGAGATGGAAGTGCCTTAGTTCCATCTAGGGAGCCCAAAATGACAGCCCACCACCACTAAAACCTACTGGGAAATTCACAAACACAGGATGGTGCTCATCAGAAACAGTACTCTAATCCTCAGGAAATGCACCTGAAGGCTTCCTCACCTCCCCCACAACAACTGCTGATGTGATATCATTAAGACATAGTGATTTGTGGAGGTAATGTTACCAGGATTAGTTTCCTCCTAGAGACATTTCCTGGCTCCAAATAGCTTCCAAGTATTTTAAAACAGCAGAGAAGTTTGTGATCCATTAGGACAAAGCCAAAACAATTGCTGACGTTGTGCTTAATGATTGAAGGAAAGTCTGGCCAGGTTGCTTTCAAGTTTTCCAAAGAATAGGCTCCTGCACAACAGAATTAAATAAATGGAGGTTCCAGCAAACAAGGGTGAGAATTTTGACAGGGTTCAAGTTCATATCGGGCTCAGGAATTCTCACCTCTGCAATGTCACTGGACACTGACATCACAGGGTTATTTTCTATATTGAGAATTTGGGTCTCGCTTTAATTTTGCGGTTTTTTTAAAAAGAAGAAAAATAATAACGTGTTATGTGACCATTATTATGTGGAAGCTGTAGAGTAAAGAAAGCCCCGGGAGATGACTCATTGGCTCTTGAATGCTTCATCACATCCCTGCCCCCACACCTCTGCCCTTTGCTTAGTCCTTCTGACAGTGCACTTGCTCCCCTCCCCCACTCAGCCTGCCCCAAGGCTAAGTGCCTGGGAGCCCCATCGTTGGCCTGAAGGCTTTCTTCCTTTCCCAGGTCAGTGCTGTCTCCCTCCTCTGAACTCTTGTAGCCTCCGCTGTCAGCTAACGCAATGACAACTAAGCATAGCCTCTATGGAAGGGATGATTATCTTTTACATCCCATCTCTGCAAACAGACTCCAAGTTCCCCTAGTGCAGGCAAGTCTTTCTCTCTTCCCTTTCTTCTGTCACAAAAACAAATTTCCCTGCCAGCAGGCCTCAGGCCACGGAAGAAGCAGTGCAGGAGTGCGTGCTCCGTTGTGGCTGACTCTTTGCGACCTTAAGGATTGTAGCCCGCAAGTCTCCTCTGTTCTTGGAATTCTCCTGGCAAGAACACTGAAGCAGGTTGCCATTTCCTCCTCCAGGGGATCTTCTGGACCCAGGGATCGAACCCACGTTTCCTGCTTTGGCAGATGGATTCTTTATTACTGCACCACCTAGGAAGCCCCGTTTTATACATGGTAGTGTACACATGCCAACCCCAATCTCCCAGCTCATCCCACACCCTGCTTCCCGCCTTGGTATGGGTGGACCTCCCCTGAGCATCCCAGGTCCATCCACATGCACCGGGGTTGAGAGCTGCCCAGCATCGTTCCATGGATTGGTACTCAAAACAATTTCTCAATTGATTCATAAATCCTAGTCTCTTGGTACGTGGACACAGGGCCTCTGGGAAGCTGAGCTGTCATTTCTCACCATTCCCTGGCTTAAAGGCTCTGTTGCACTGGGATTCATGTGGTTCCAGCCTCTCAGAGCAAGGCTGGGGAGGAGAACCGCGGTGTTTATTTTATAACTCTATCTGAATGTGTGCTCTCTCTCATCTGTGGCTGTTATGCCAACCAGTGGCAAGGACATAATTAAGAAGTATGAGGATTCAAGAGGGCTGAGTGTTCTGGCTTAGCGGAGTGCCAAGCTCAGCTCAAAGAAGGCCAAGGAAACAAGAGGAAGAAAACACAGCACCAGCAGGGCCCTGCCTTCTCTCCCGCGGCCGCTGGAGAACTCCTCTGAGGGACTCGGCGCGGGACTCAGACATCCTTTGTTCCCGTTTCTGGGGGCCTTGAGTGACCTGCTTCGAGAAGGAAGTGGAGCAAATGGATCCAAGTTCCTAGTATGAAATGAAGCTCTTTCCATAGAAGAGCTGACAAAGCAGAGAAACGAGGGAGGGGGAGGGAAGGAGAGCGCCGCAAGCTAGCCAGACGAGCAAGAGAGGAGAAACGAGTCAGCCGAAAGGGGATCAGAGCCGATATGAAAATTATCTCAGGAGAGGGAGGTCTTTTCGGGAGAGCTCTTGGGGAAAGGACTCAACTGCACGGAAGAAAATGTTAGGGAAATTTTCACCTGACTGTACAGAAAGCTTTGCTGAGTTAAGGGATGAGTAATAGATCTGAATTCTGATGACCTAAGGAGTACGTGAAGAAGCAGGTTATGCTGAAAGGCAGCAAAGGTCATAGTGACGAGCCTGAGCTTAGAGGACATGGAATAGGGTTCACATTTCAGCTGTGTGTCTTTAGCCAAGCTACTATCTTTGAATCTCAGTTTCCTTATCTGTAAAACACGTGCGTTTCCCACAGTGTTGTTGAGAGGATTACATGAGATAATGTGAGCAGCAAATGAAGTCCCTGGTACTTGATAAATGGTAGTTCCATCTCTATAAGGGATGGAACAGAAGAATGGGCTATTTCTTAATCTCTTTGGGGGCAATTCTGGCTTTGGGTCTCCCTGAGAGTGGCAAGGAGGGACACAGTCAGAGAGAACTTCCTCTGGTGTGTGGGGGGGTGGAGCTGGCTGGGAATGTCTGATGTACTTCTAGGAACAATGATATCTGACGTTGCATTTGAAATTATTTCCTGCCCCAAGCTATAATAGCTCTGTCTGCTCTCATTAGCCACAACATCTTCAGAAACGTCTGGTAAGTGCAACTGCTTTGTGTTATGATGCTTCACAACAGAGAGGAGACAGGCTGTGTCTGCGCTTGGGCTCCGTTCACCAGGATGGTTGAGAGCGGAACAGCAAGGACTGATCAGGAGGCAGGATCTCAGAGCCAGGGTGGTGGGTGTATTAAGGAGGGCGTTACTGTTTCCACAGTGAATATCAAAGGCAAGACTGGTCTCAGAAGGGAAATAGATTTAGTAACATCCAGGTTCGACTAACAGATGTGCAACTGTCGCAGGTGGAAGAAACTGGGAAATACCTCGTTCTTGAGCTGATCCACCCAGAGCCCAGAACTGATTTGAAAGTTTTCTTGGGCCCTGGGCCCAATGACAGCCTTTTTTCCTTTTCATTGGAGGGTAATTGCTCTACAGTGTTGTGTTAGTTTATGCTGCACAACCATGTGAATCAGCTGTAAGTACACATACATCCCCTCCCTCGGGCTTCCCGGAGGCTCAGCTGGTAAAGATCTGCCTACAGTGTGGGAGATCTGGGTTCCATCCCTGGCTTGGGAAGATCCTCTGGAGGAGGGCATGGCAACCCACTCCAGTATCCTTGCCTGGGAGAATCCCCTGGACAGAGGAGCCTGGCGGGCTACAGTCCGTGGGGTAGCAAACAGTCGGACTGAGTGGCTAAGCACAGCACCTTCCCTCCCTCCGGACCCTCCTCCCCACACCCCCAACCCGCTCCTCTAGGTCTTCACAGAGCAGCAAGCTGAGCTCCCTGTGTGACGCAGCAGCCGCCCGCCGGCTGTCTACCTGACACACGGCAGTGTATATATGTCAGTGTTCCTCTCTCAGTTCATCCCACCCTTTCCTTCCCCTGCTGTGTCCACGATGGCCGTTTATCAGGCACTGGTTAAGTTAGGTCAGGCTGACTCACGCGGAGTCGCTCTAGCACATTCTAATTAGACTGTACTGCTATGTTTACTAAGCCAGCATCTCTGAGTGTCAGCTGTGACCGCAGGAGTCCTCGTTCTCCTCTGTGTGACGGAGGCTTCCCCAGGCCACCACCTCAGGTATAGACAAGATGCGGATTAACAGTCGCACAAAGACAACGTGGATCGCAACTGCTTTCTGCCGCGTCGTGTTCACAGCTGCATGACTCCTGTCTGGCTGCTCCAGCGCCACCAGCGAAATGATTCGTGGGCCGCTGGGATAATGCACACGCCACTGAGGACACCCCCTCGCCACCGGCTGGCCTCAAGGGCAGCGCCTTTACACTCACTTCCTTTGCCCCTTTGCTCAAGGACTGGAGCAGGGCCCATCGTCACACCCAGGCAGGAACAGGGCGCCTGCTATTCTCAGGCTCTTCCTTCCTCACGTGGTGCCATCGTGTCTCTCCACCCTGCCCATGTCTTCTGGAAGGGGAGCAGCTTTGTCAAAGGCAAGAGCCAAATTGCTGCCGTCCATCATTTCCTCTCTTTAAATAAGCGCCACTCACCCACCCAAGTGACTCCAAAGACCTTTGCAAGCATCTCTCCTAAGTCTTGGGAATTTCTCCAGACCATCCACCATTGCTCACTTGGCTACGTTTATTCTTAGCTTTTCCTTCCCTGGTGGCTCAGATGGAAAAGAATCTGCCTGCAATGCCGGAGACCTGGGTTCGATCCCTGGGTCGGGAAAATCCCCTGGAGAAGGGAAAGGCTACCCACTCCAGTACTCTTGCCTGGAGAATCCCAAGAACAGAGCAGCCTGGCAGGTCCATGGGCTGGCAAACAGTCAGACGCGCCTGAGTGACTTTCACTTTCCCATCAGAGACCTCTCTCTGCCTACCTGCTTCATCCTCCTCCCCAGTTTCCAGTCCCCACCTCAGCTCCTGTTCTTCAGTTTGGAGCTGATTCCCCGGGCTACAACCTCTGCATTCCTTCAGACAGAATGCTGGAGCTTTCCTCGACCTCAAATGCCTGTGGCTGTGCTGAAACCTTTAAAACTCCAAACAGTGAAAAATATATATAAACTATCATTTACAAATTATAAACCAAAAAATGTTTATTTTATGAACTCCAACAAATTAAATGCTAACCATTTAAATGCCTTTTTTTTTTTTTTAACTGTCATATGCTCCTGCTGCCTGAGTATTTGGAGGCCTGATTTGCTGGTGTTCAAAGCCTGCGCTCAATTTGCCTACTGGGGAGGCAGGCAGGTACCACCTTGAAGTCCCTGCCCAGTACACCCATCCTCCTCCCTCCGCACCCTGACCCTCACGCTCTACTGAACCCTAAAGGGGGGTAAGGATGGATGCGCAGCTGTGCCGCCGTGCCCAGTCTTGCCTGTTCAGGGAAGAATGAGGGGTGATGTGGCTAGCACAGCGGGTAGGCTCACCCCAAGCCTTATTTCCAGCTGCTTCTTCCAGTAAAGTCATCTCTCCTCTTCCCTCCCCATCCATGCCAGATACTGTGTAAATCTATTTTATCTCTTTGACTCACTCTCACTGCATTGATTGCTACTCATTGCTATTTCAGAAAGATGACTAAATTCCAAGTGGCTTGCTTATCTACACGAGAGGTAATGTTGACACTCTACTGAACAGCCCCTCCCTCCTCTGGCCGGGCTGGGATAATGGGGAGGAGGGGAGCAAACCAAGCAACAGGCTGGGACAATTGTTTTGACCCCAAGCAAATTTATAGGGGTCACTGAAACATCCATCATTTCTCACGCCTAGCGTTTTAATGCCAGTAGAGGTGGTTATGCATAATTTATTATCTAATTGACTTGACCAAAAGGCCATGAGAGAAATGACAGGAGACCCAGAAGACTACCCGCCCCCCCATCTACCCCTACCTCTGCTTCTCTTTCTCTATTTTTCTTCTTCTTTTAATCAAAGTGCATTCAAACATGGGTTTACTTTTTATATGTAACTCAAAATGTCTATCTCATAACCTCCTTCTTTGTGGCATAACCCTCCCTGAACTTCTCAGAACTTCCTTGAATCAAGTGGAACTATTGTGCTATTTATGGCTCTGCCTTTAATTTTAGTTATTTTGATTGTGAATAGTTGTCTTATGATAGTATTCTGAGAAAGGGGAGGAAGTCTATTTTCTGGGGAACCAGGAATGGTGTCTGTGCCCCTAGGCAGTGCAGTTCTTCCTGGAGTTTTAACCATGCCTTTTAAAGATATTTTTTGTACAAGCTTTTTTTTGTATTCTTGGCCTACCCCCTTGTTTTCCACCCAGGTCTCAATGACCGATATGCTTTACTCCTAATTTTACTCATTTTATTTCTAACCAGCCTTGCCACCTTTAGAGCAGCCTCTTCAGATCTTCTGCCCATTCATTACCTCCACTCCACAGTGGTGCCGTAGGAGACACGGGTGTTATAGGAGGTGAGAGAAGTCAAGCCAGTCTAATATTTTGGAAATCATTTAAAGATTTTACCCAAAAAGAGATATGAAAGATGTTCCCAAGATGGACGATGGGGTGAAGACCAGATAAAGAGAGCAAAGTATACGGGCATGAGAAATGCATTAGTTTCCTAAGGCTGCTGTAACAAAGCGTCACAACGTAGGTGACTTAAAACAGCAGAAATTTATTGTCTTAATTCTTGAGGCTATTGGTCCAAAATCAAGATGTTAGTAGAGCCTGGACTTCCCTGGTGGTCCAGTGGTTAAGAATCCACCTGCCGATGCGGGGGAAATGGGTTCAATCCCTGGGTCAGGGAACTCAGATCCCACATGCCATGGGGCAACTATGCCTTCATTCCACAACTAGAGAAGTTCTGTGTGCCACAATGATAACCCAGGGCAGCCAAAAATATTAAAATTAAGTACAAAGATGTGAGTAGGGCCACACCCCCTCTGAAACCTTCAGGGGGCAGCCTTCCTGCCTCTTCCAGCTTCTGGGTTGCCAGCAGCATTTGGCATCCGTGGCTTGCCTCTGCATCCCCAGTGTCTGCCTTTGTAGTCACACGGTGTTCTCCCAGAGTCTGTCTGTGTTCCCTGCCCGTCTTATGAGGACACCAGTCACACTAGATCAGGGACCCTACCCCAGTACGACTCCATCTTAACCAATTACATCTGCAACGACCCTACGTCTAAATAAGCTCACATTCTGAGGTGCTGGGGCTTAGGACTTCAACATATCTTTTTTTTTGGAGGGGGACACAATTCAACTCACAACAAGGAACATGACCATCCTGAGAGTAGCTGGTAGTTCTGTTTGGCTGGAAATTTGGTTATGACTAGAGAGTAGTAGGATATGAAAATAATGTAGCAATTAAGCTAATTGGAGAGCAAAGCTATAGAGTTGTTCACTTAGTTTACTTATTTATTTTAAAATTTTATTTGTTTGACTGAGCCAGGTCTTAGTTATGGTGTGTGGGATCTTCCATCTGTATTGTGACATGCAGGACCTTCAGTTGTGGCATGTGGGATCTGGTTCCCTGATCAGGGATCGAACCCAGGCTCTGTGCTTTGGGAGCATGGAGTCCTAGCCCCTGGACCACTAGGAAAGTCCTGTTAGCTTAGTTTAAATGTGGAATAGTTCTTTTCATCTCTCATTCCAGCCAGCGGCTTACAATTTTTTGCCACTGGTCAACAGAAAGATAGAGAACTACCATGTAAGTGAGTCAATAATGCCTGCTCTATCTGCTGGGCCTTCACTTATTAATCTGATGATATTCATTGGGTGCCATGTTCCAGGAATCATCCTTGGCAATGAAAACTCAGTGGCAAACAGGCAGGCTTGTTTCTGCCCTTTCTTCTGACCTTCTGGAAAAAACAACTCAAAGTGTGATCTTGCTAGTCCTCCGCCATGACCGTCTTCATCAACAAGTAACAATGTTTGGAAGGAATTCCGAACTAGAGAAATTAAAAGCAAACAGGGGGCAAAAATACAAAACAAAACAGGGAATCATTTTAACAGCAGAAGACAAGTGAACTAATCCCAGATGGGTGGCAAGCCTGTGCAAAGCTCTTTCTATGTCAAGGCCAATGCCCTTGACATACCATAAGGTATCAGATAACTGACTCCTCCAAACTGCTAAGGCATGCTCATCATTCCAATAATAAAAACAGAAAATCCTCAGCTGCCCCCGCGGGATGGTGACACTACAGCATGATTCCTAGTGCTCAGTCGGTTCGAGAGGCCCAGCAGGAAATACTCAGCCATTTCTTCCATACATTAGGGATAATTGGGCCATGCCCGGGCAAGCCCAGTGAGTTGGAAGCAAGCCTTCAGCTCTGATCTGGCAGCACACTTGTTGATAAATTGTAAAATGTCTCCTGGTTTCCATGGAAAAGAGGAAGATGTGGCTGACATGTGACTCAGTGCAATTATGTTCGCTATAGTTAATATTTTCCATAAACTACAGACGGTCTCTGAACTGGGCGATATTTGCAGAAATCATACTCTGGTCCTATCAAATACTGCACAGAATTACCTTTCAAAGGAATAATGTATGTGAGGCAGCTCATCTCATCATTCAGCAAGTGACCCTGCCCTGGCGGGGAGTTTTCCATTAAGTAATATAATGTGTTTTCACAAACAGTCGGGAAGAAGGAAGGAGAAAAAGAGTAAGATAACGAATGCTATTACAGATGTTCATGAATAGTTCAGCTTTCCTGTCTTTCTAGGTCCGCTGCAGGATTGTATTTCTCTGCTCTCTTTGAAGTTAGGCATGACCACGTGGCTGACTTTGGCTGATGAAATGTGTGCAGAAGTGACTTATGTTACACCTGAGTGTAAGCTTTAAGAATCAGCGCACAGGGACTTCTCTGGTGGTCCAGTGGGTAGAAATTCACCTTGCAGTGCAGAGGACACAGGTTTGATCCCAGATCAGGGAACTAAAATCCCACATGCCTTAGAGCAACCAAGCCTATGCGCCACAACTGCTGAGCCCACACATCACAAGTAGAGAACCTGTACATCACAACGAAAAGTCCCACGTGTGGCAGCTAAGACCTGATGCAGCCCCCCTCCCCCCCAAAAAAGAGCCAACGCACAATTTGCTACATTATTCCTTATCGCTGCCTCTGTGGAAGAAGGTGTTGAGATGGCTGCTGTCAACATGGGTCCCTGATGAGTCTGATGAGCTTAGGAACAGTATGAGTGGAATCAAAGATCTGTGGGGTTAAGCCATTGAAGTTTTGGGATTTTTGTCACTGCCACATAACTTCTCCTGTTCTGATTGATCTCAGCAGTACGTTCTTCTCTTTTTCTCAGCCAACTAGTCAACACCTTCCGTGTTAATGGGGCAGAATTCTCTGATGGTGAGCGATGCCCCTAGAGGGCATCCTCTTGGATGTGCGCCTGTGTCCATGCTGTCACTCAGTTGTGTCCGACTCTGCGGCCCTGAGGACGGCAGCCCGCCAGGCTCCTCTGTCCATGGGACTCTCCAGGCGAGCCTTCTGGAGTGGGTTGCCATGCCCTTCTCCAGGGGATCTTCCCAACCCAGGATCGAGCCCTTCTCTCTTAGTCTCCTACCTTGCAGGGTGGGTTCTTTACCACCAGCGCCACCCAGGTACCTAGCAGGGCAGATCAGCCAGGGGGGCCGAGGCTGGGCTCCAGATTGTGAAGGCTTTCAGAGAAGCTACTAGAATACCCCCCCTTTTATTTAACTTTTCAGTTGGAATAGATGCTTTGGATAACCGTGAGAAACTTCAGTATGATATAAGGTAAATAGAATTTTATTCTAGTCAGTACTCAACAATGAAGACCCTAGAATATTATAGACAAAAGGATAAAAGAAAAAAAAAAGAAGGAAAAACAAGACAATCACATGCCACTTTAGTAGGTGGATTGTAGCAATCAAGTTAACGTCAGATTTATCCATCTCTTTCCTATTCTCAGCTCCCTTTACTAAACCAATCTCATCACCTATTTTCATCTCCAAATTCTACTCTGAGGCTCTGACCATGACTGCTGTAGCTACCACTTCTGGGGCCACAAAGAGGGTACGAGGGGAAGTGCAGGTTCATCCTTTATCCTGGGGACATTTGAGGTTTGGTCTACTAATTGTTTCTCATTTCACCCCCAGCTTTCCTTTCCATTTCCTGCTTCTACTCAAGCTGGTGGGCTGCAGTCCTTGGGGTCCCAGAGTCAGACATGACTGACAACACATGCACAGAACATGTGATCAATAGCATACCCTCTCAAGAGAGTGTGATCTGTGTAAGATGACTACAACATGAGAGTTTTTTCACTGTTTTTAGAAGCTAGAAAAGGACAGGGTGCTTCTCTGACAGTCCAGGGGCTAAGACTTTGCCTTCCAATGCACTGAGTACAGGTTCGATCCCTGGTCAAGGGGATAAGATCCCACATGCCTCATGGCCCAAAAACCAAAACACATGGTAACAAATTCGATAAAGACGTTAAGAAAGACTGTCATCTTTTAAAAAGCTAGTAAAGGACAAACTACATATTTAGCATAAAATATCACAAAAAGCTTCATTTTTGTCTTCGTGGTATTTAAGTGAAAATATGGCTCTTTGAATCGTTTTAAGAACATGTCACATAAAAAGTTTTGGGAACTTTCTCGTGCTGCGTTGTACTAGGTATGAACATAGGTTCAACGCCTTTGATGCATCCCTGTACCCAGATACATTCATAGAATCAGAAATGGTAATTACATGTGGTCGATTGTCAATAAATTCTTGCTAACTGTTCATCTTCTCTATGAAGCACTTTGATTTTTTTGACCAAGTCTTAATGAGTTCTGGCTTTCTTATGAGCTCTGGCTTTCTTCTGCTAAGTTTCACTTATGTTCTATGTCTGTAACCATGTAATTTGAATGTGTGTGTGTATTTAAAAGCCTTTTTGGAAAAACTGGGGAAATTTAAATACAGAAGACTGCATACTAGATAGTATTTGTCTGTATGATAATGGCCTGATAGTTTTATACTAGAATTTATTTTTCAAAGATAAATACTACAGATACTTTAGGTTTTAAAGTATTATGATGTCTGTAACTTATTTTCAAGTGATTCATCAAAAAAATTCAAGGTAAATAGATAAAGCAAATATGGCAAAATATTAGCAATTATTGAATCCTTCCCTGATGGTTCAGGTAAAGAGTCAGCTTGCAATGCAGGAGACTCAGGTTTGATTCCTGGGTCAGGAAGATACTTTGGAGAAGGGAATGGCTACCCACTCCAGTATTCTTGCCTGGAGAATTCCATGGACACAGAAGCCTGATAAGCTACAGTCCACAGGGCCACAAAGAGTTGGACCTGACAGAAACTAACACTTCTCGAATTCTAGAGCTTAGTGATTCGTAATCTCTCAACTTTTCTGTGCATTTTTAAATGTTAATACCAAACAATTGATTTTAAAAAACTTTTCATGAAAAAAAAAATCAGAAGCAGGAACATCAGTATTCAGACCAATTAAAACAGTCAGTGATGTGTATGTATATGCATGAGTGAGTGATGTTTCTATGTACCCATATACCCAGAGAATAAGAAATGGCAATTAGCATGCAGTTCGTTGGTGAGCTTTATAGTGCAGTGATTTCATTCTAACAAAGAAATGCCACTATTTCTTGACACATTTAGGGCTTCATGGAGGAGAGGTTTAATTCTACAGCCAAATAATGGCCTAACATACATGGTCATTTGATATTTCAAGAGATGAAAGTTAAAAATTATAATCGGACCTTGAACCTATTTGCAGGGTAGGACTAGAGACGCAGACACAGAGAACAGACTTGTAGACACAGCATGAGAAAGGAGAGGCTGGGATGAATTGAGAGAGTAGCACGGAAACATATACATTACCATATGTAAAATAGATCGCTAGTGGGAAGTTGGTGTGTAACACAGGGAGCTCAACCCAGAACCCCGTGACAACCTAGAGAGGTGGGATGGAATGAGGGGTGGGAGGGAGGTCCAAGAGGGAGGGGATATATGAATACTTATGACTGATTCACTTTATTGTACGGCAGAAACCAACACAACATTGTAAAGTAATTATCCTCCAATTAAAAGTAAATTAAAAATTATAATCAGACTATATATTTTAGAAAAAGTACAGATTTTTAGAAACATTTTGAAACTACTTGAATGTTATCCTCTACTTTTAAGGTAATATAAATAAAACTGTTTCTATGTGATTGTGTCTGCCAGACTAGATTTTCTTGCTGACAAAAACCATTCCTGGTTTTTGATGACTAATGTCTGATCAACACTTCCAAGCATAAATGTCACAAAATTCATCAAAGTCATCATGGTTTCCTTCAAGATAATGTTCAGTGGTGACTATTGATATCAACAAAGAAGGGATATTTTGATGAACGCAAACTTAAAGAACATTTGGCATACGAGGAATTCAAATTTTTGTACATTTTCATTTGCCAAGTCTTTTAAACTTTAATAAACAAGTCATGATACACACGCTAAACATTTTATCTTTGGCTGTGTATTTTAAGATGTCAATTTTAAACTTCCCAAAATATTTGGGAGAAGAGGATGTGGCCCAAGGATTTGGGAGTGTGAATGTTAATTTACAAATAGTCAATAAAAGAAAATCCAAACAAAAGCAAAAACAACCAAAAAGAATCAAAAGAAGGTAATGACTAAATTCAGAGCTAATTTATTTCTCTCTAAACTGTATGACTTCTATTTCTTACTGTGACAGAATAGTAAGTGGATTTGTCAGAATATTTTTTTAACCAAGCACTTCTTAACATAACCTGTTTTCTTCTTCACTTTTAATTCTTGGGTTCTGAGTCTAAAGAAGAAACAGAATTAGGGCTTTACTGCTGTTTAAAATAAAGATATAATTACATAAACGATTGTTCCATTCACTGTGCCATAGGACATGTAAGGTCTGTCTTTCCTAAGCATGAAAGCCAAAGGACAAAGATAACCCTGCAAGGCGGTCGCACTGGCGGAAAACAAACTTGGCTCTTTGTCGCCCTCACGTGGTCGATATGTATGTTTTGCTTCCACTCCGCTGATAAACTTGCAAAAGGATGTTTTCTTGTATCACTCAGAGAAATTCATAGAACTCATTTTTTTTTTGTACAAAGAAATTATATTTTATGAAGGAACAATGTTTTAGTTATGTTTTCATTTTCTGGATCCTTTGTTCTTCAAACCAGTAATTGTATTCACAAAAAAGTTTACAGAGATAGATAAGAAAATATTCAGTTTCTTAGTTTCAAGTTCAGAAATACTTTCCTTAAAGATTTTTTTAAAGTCTTTATTGAATTTGTTACAATAGTGCTTTTTTTTAAATGTTTTTTGCTTGTTGGTTTTTGGCCCTGAGGCATGTGGGATCGTAGCTCCCTAACCAGGGCTGGAACCCACACCCTCTGCATTGGAAGGTGAAGTCCCAACCACTAGACCACCAGGAAAGTCTCCTTAAATACCTTTACTTCTGATGCACCTGCAGATAATTCACATTAGTTTCTGACAATTGAATAATAGCTCCCTTTCCATTTAATGAATTTTGAACACAGTGTGTTCTTTTAGTAGATGTAAAAGGCTCAGCCTACTTACAGAGACCAAAGTGTTAGATGCAGTCATCACCCATGTAATGTAAGACCTAATACAAATCACTGAATGTTTAAAGAGCCTCTTCTAGAAAAATAATGGGGCTCTGTTGAGGACTTCCATGGGGAGAGTATCCAGCTAAAAAAAAATCCTATTATCATTTCACTTCAGTTTGCACCAGGAGATTTAACATGATGTTACTGTCTTATTTGATTTTCTAATTGTTTCATGAGTCGTAATCTTGTTTCTCCAACTAAAATGTAAGTTACTTGATGGCAAGGATGATATCAGACCCTTCAGCCTGTATACTTTTTACTTTATCATACTATCTGAAAGATTAATGTCAGCACTTAATTTTTTTTTTTTTAAGTGCTGGTCTGTTTTCAGTTTGCCCTTAGACCTAGTGTATATTCCTTCATGACCTCAGATGAAGTACTGAGGTGTTCTCTGTTTTGAAGAGCTCTCACCTCCAGTTTTTGTCTCCTCAGCATCTTAAGCGTGTTGCTAATTTTTTTTTTTTTTTTGGTGTATAATTGATTTACAAGTTGTGTTAGTTTCTGCTTTATAGTAAAGTAAATTAAACATACATGAGAAGTGAAAGCCTTAGTCGCTCATTTGTGTCTGACTCTTTGGGACCCAATGGACTGTAGCCCGCCAGGCTCCTCTGTCCACAGAATTCTCCAGACAAGAATACTGGAGTGGGTTTTCATGCCCTCCTCCGGGGGATCTTCCTACCTGGGGATTTGAATCTGTGTCTCTTAGGTCTCCTATATTGCAGGCAGATTCTTTACTGTCTGAGCCAACAGGGAAGCCACTCTTTTTAAGAATTTTTCCCATATAGGTCATTATTGAGTAGAGTTCCCTGTACTATCAGTAGGTCCTTGTTATATAGTTTGCATGATGTGTACATGCCTTTATTTAACCTCTCAATGTAACAAGTTGGTAAAAACCTTGAAGGGAAAGGAGGCTCATACTATTACTTTACTTTTTTTTTTCTGCCCTTCACTCCACAATCTTAACCCCTGAAATCCTGACTGCTTTGACAGCCCTAATTCCAATTTTTGGTCTCCCAATCCCTCCTGAAATAAGGTTTGGGACCTTGAATTTTGCTTTATTTAACACTAGTACTCCAAACTTTCTCCTCCTTGTTTGAATCTCTCCTGTGTATCTCTTTTCACCTCTTTATTTTAAATATCTTGATTCTTTTAATATTATGTATTTACAAGTAACTTAAGATGGATTTTAAAATTTATCTTTAAAAAAGTTCCTTTTCTTTAAACCAGATCTGAAAGAGACACGTGCACCCCAATGTTCATCACAGCACTGTTTATAATAGCCAGGACATGGAAGCCACCTAGATGCCCATCAGCAGATGAATGGATAAGGAAGCTGTGGTACATATACACCATGGAATATTACTCAGCCATTAAAAAGAATTCATTTGAATCAGTTCTAATGAGATGGATGAAACATTATACAGAGTTAAGTAAGCCAGAAAGATAAAGACCAATACAGTATACTAACGCATATATATGGAATTTAAAAAGATGGTAACGATAACCCTGTATGCAAAACAGAAAAAGAGACACAGATGTACAGAACAGACTGGGACTCTGTGGGAGAAGGTGAGGGTGGGATGTTCTGAGAGAATAGCCTTGAAACAATGCCGGGGTCCAGCCTCGGCAGGATCCAGGGGGCACCCTCAGGATGAACGGCGTCGGCAAGAGATAGAAGACATGTGAGACCAGCCTTGATGGGGCCAAGTCTGCGAGGGAGAGAGACAGAGAGAAAGAGAGAGAGAGAGAGAGAGAGAGAGAGAGAGAGAGAGAATGATCAGACGGGGGTGTTTGCAGGGTCTGGCAGAGTCTGGCAATGCTTTATTTTTTACCATAGCTTTTATACCCTAAGTTAGTACATTTCTAAGGGGAAGATAGTTTAACATTACGTCAACTTGTCCTTCACAAAACCAGGGTGTTTTCTGCATACTTCTTTGTTTATGAGGGTCTTGTACATTATCTTCTGGCCTTGGGGCCTATTAACATTTTATGCAGGTCAGGTGAACGTAAACCTATTTTCTGTTTCTATGGTGACCTTAACTGAAAGGTAGCAGTCTCATAGGGCAACAGCACAGAGTAGAATTATATCCTTGTTAATACAAAAATTAATCCTTCTGCAAAAGTTGTCAGTTGCATTTATCTAAGAAGTTTACCCCATACTGACTCTGCGACTTTGGTGAGGCAGCTTCTGCCTAGCACTCCTGGCTGACAATTAACAACCATTTCATTGTTACCACACTAGGGCTAAGTCCTTGTTTCTCTAGATCTTTAACTATACTAACAATGGTTTCTATAACACAAACTTAGCACATTAAAAGCAAAAGCACAGCAAGCAAATCTCAACCCAATAACCACCTATAGAATAATTTTTCTTATGTTTTCTAATAGGACTCCTTTATCCCTTAAAAAGGCTCTATGTCTATTAGGGCTTTTATATAATCCTATTTTATGATTAGGATATTATAAGCAATCATGCATATTTGTACCAAGGGCATAAATACATTTGGCTAACAAACTACCAGCAAAGGAGTTTAAATTAAAACACTCCTTTCACCCTGGATAATCTCATAAAATACACCACCTGGGAAACTTATTGATTAAAGTTCTAAATTGATTCTTATTTGGGAAGAGATGAGGGAAGGCCTTCTGCCTGTGTCACAGAAATTAGGGAGTAGTCTATTGAGGCAGGCATCAGAAAGACAGATATCATCTTTAAGGTGAGCACCGGGGGCAGCTTTTCGAAATCCCTGAAAACCTGATCCGCCTTGCCCGTCAGGTTTTCTCCCTCATGACCTTGTCATGGGTGGGATCTCGTATGCCAGCTCCCGGCAAAACAAGTATACTATCAAGGGTGAAACAGATCACCAGCCCAGGTTGGATACATGAGACAAGTGCTCAGGGCTGGTGCACTGGGAAGACCCAGAGGGATGGGATGGGGAGGGAGGTGGGAGGGGGGCTTCAGGATGGGGAACACATGTAAATCCATGGCTGATTCATGTCAATGTATGGCAAAAACCACTACAATATTGTAATTAGCCTCCAACTAATAAAAATAAATGAAAAAAAAAAAAGAAAGTTGAATTAAAAAAAAAGTTCCTTTTCTTTAATAAAACATACTTGACATGTAACATTGCATTAATTTAAGGTACATAACATGTTGATTTGATATCTTTATATATTGTAATATAATTGCCATTGTAGCTACAGTTAGCACACTTATCATGTCACATTATTGATATTTGTGTGTGTATGTGTGTGTGTGTGTGGTGGGAAAAACTAAGATCTAACCTCTTAGCAAGTTTAATGATTATAAAATAATATTGTTGTCAATATTCACTCTACATTCACTCTACTATGCATTAGATCTCCAGGATTTACTTTCCTATTAGTTGCAAGTTTGCAGGTAGATTTTTTTTTTTAATAAAATCTGATAGTCTCTGCCTTTTGATAATGAAATTCAGCCTGTATATGTCTATTGTGACAACTGGCATTATTGGTTTTATTTCTCCCATTTGACAGCCATCACATATCTTTCTTTCTTCCCCATTTCAGATGCATGCTGACTTGCACAATGTTTTCTTCCTTTCCCTCACTCCATTCCAGTTAGTTTGAATTTGTACTTGGCTTTTCCATTCCTTTCGTGATTATCGTCCCATCCCAAATAGCTGTCACACTGATATTTCTATTATTACAAGTAAAGTAAATAATAACCCACTAAATTGCTTTATTTCCTCTTTTACCCCAAGTCCCAATTCATTGGTTTTTCCATAATTTAATTTTAAAATTTTATTTAACTTAGAAAAGACTGATGCTGGGAAAGATTGAAGGCAGAAGAAGGAGACGACAGAGGACAAGATGGTTGGATGGCATCACTGACTCAATGGACATGAGTTTCAGTAAGCTGTGGAAGATGGTAAGGACAGGGAAGCCTGGCGTGCTGCGGTCCATGGGCTTGCAAAGAGTCAGACAGAACTGAGTGACTGAGCAACAACATTTAACTTAACTTAATATTGTCCCGGGCTGTATCATAATCGTATTTCTCATGTTTCCTGAGTTGCTTTTTGCCAAAATAACAATTTGAAATTTTTAAAAAGCACTTACATTTACTAATAAATAATACTGACTAAGCATCATTAATATACTGATTATATCAACAACCAAAATGTTTCAAATGTGGGGAAGAAGTCAGCCAGTTCTACACGCTCAGTTGAGTACACTGATTTTCTGTGTTGCTCTGTGATCCAGACTTATCAAACACAATGGAACTTTTTAGGACTGATATGTAACAGTATTACACTAAACTTTTATTATTTCGTCCCGATTTGCTTTGTGGCATGTGATTTGCCCTTATAATAGTATCCATATAATGATAGATTGCATTGCACAAGATTCTATCATAAAGTCAGTTTCTAACCCACAACTGGAAAAGACCCTGATGCTGGGAAAGATTAAGGCAGGAGGAGAAGGGGACAACAGAGGATTAGATGGTGTATGGCATCAATGACTCAATGGACATAAGTTTGAGCTTGTGGGAGTTGGTGATGGACAGGGAAGCCTGGCATGCTGAAGTCCATGGGGTCGCAAAGAGTCCAACACGACTGTGACTGAACTGAACTGAACCCACAAACCCATCCTCAGAAGTTTCTCTTACTTGTGCTGAGTTAAGCTTCCATTATCATCAGACTCTCAAAATTAATCACTTTCTCCCCTTAATTTTTAGTAAGAAATATCTAACTATTCCTGAGAACTTTAGGGTGTAATTTTTTTCATTAAACTTTGCTCATTCAGATTTCATAAAAACTCCGAAGTCAGGGCTCTGATTTTCCTGTCATTATTCCTGATTTAGTATAATTCTTGTAGTTATTCTACTTGAATTCAGTCAAATGAACTTCAAGATTATGCAAATTAGATAGATAATACAGCCTAACATCTCTCTCTACCTGCTTATCTGTCTATATGCTTGAGTTCCAGTAATACACTTAAAGAGTTGGATTAAAGGCCAGGGGTTTCTAGAATATTCCTCGATAAATACAGACAATTTAATTTACTGTTGTAATAGTAAGCCACTGATCTATAAGAACGCTATTCTTTTAAATATTTGCAAAATAACATGGCTTTTGTTAAGCAAGATTTTTCCTCTTAGGAGTAGGTCAACTTACATTACAATTTTTTAGCTTATTGTGGGTAAGAGAGAAAAATAACTACATTTTTGCTATTCACTTATAGCATCATTGCTTGCTATTTTTAGACAATTGTATCTTTGCCCAGGCTACTATCACTGCCAGGAATACCCTTTCCCACATCATTTGTAATGTTTTATTATCCTTATTCATTTGCTATTCAGCCCATACAGAACAATGACTGTGTATTTTATACATATACTCATTTATTTATTCAGTAAAGACTTAGCTATGTGCTAGGTCTGGGGAATAGAGCAGTGACAAAAACAGAAGTCCCTGCCTTCATGGAACTTACGTCGAAATAATGTAGTAAATGAGTAAAATGTATTGTACCTTACATGGTGATAAATGTGAAAGAATTGGGATAGAGAGTGAGGATGGGGTTGTGATTTTTAACAGGGTGATCAAAGAGATTTGGCTAATGTGACATTTGAGCAAAGACCTGATGAGGTGAGGGCAAATTATGTATGTAGATATCTGGGGATAAAGTATTCCAGAAAGAGGGATTTGCAGGTGAAAAGGAACTACAAAGGGGGTATGCTGGGTTATGCCTGATGTGCAGAGAAGCCACAAGAAGGCCCAGGTAGCTGGAGTAGAGTGAGAGAGGGAAGAAGGACCACATTCATCCCAGCATCGCTAGGGCCTAGTACATGTCTGACACATATTAGGAATCAACATATCAATAAATATTTTGATGACAAAGTAAAAAATGCCAATATTTCACGAAAATTAAATGTACTACATTCAGTCCAGCTATTTTTTTTTTTTTTTAGCAAAAATATTTTTTCTGCTTGTCCAGACTTTGGTTTTGCCATTGAAACAGATGTGACTTCTGTTCATTCAGATTTCAGGTCCATTCAGATGTTGTATTGGAGTATGTCACAAACACACCCAAATCTTTTTGCACTTTTTCTGTGAAAGTATGTACAAAGAACTATAGATTTTGGTGAATACAAACATGGAAAATTCTGGCAAACACTGATGAATAATATAACATTCAGATCTCTTAGCAAGGTAACAGCATTATGCAGAATCAGTTAAGGAAATTGCCAGTTTAAGGACTTACTCTGCTTGTAGAGTTTATTTCTCAGAACATCATTCAGAGTTTGTATGAAGTATCCTACGCATATAGCCTCATTAATATTTATCTTATTTTCACTGTTATCAGCAGGTGGGGCTATGAACACTGGTGTGAAATGGCAACTTTTCAAGACTGATTAGATCTTGATTAGATTCTCTCCTGTTTTCCCTGTCTCACTTTGGACTCCAAGTGTTAGCATTTCCTGCTGTTGCTTTTGACTTATCGATGGATCCCTTTCAATCAATGTCGTCTCTATATTGATTGTGAAGCTTTAATTCTGAATGTTTTGTTTAAGCTTTTATTCTAATCATGTCTCCTATCTTCCTGATTTCTCAGCCAATTTTTCTTGAGATTCAGAAAAGCATATATAGTTCCCAACAGTTCCCAAGAAACGCTTGACGGGAAATACTGATTGTAAAAGCCTTATTTCCTCAGACTCATCAGAATCTTCAAGAAATCAAAGATTCTCAGGTGTTAATGCTCTTCAGGCACCTGTAGTTAACCAAGTCATATTTATTACAATGAAGAAGAACACATAAGTGGAGAACTAAGGGCTGTCTCAGTAAGAAGTCGTTAAGAAAGAATCTATTTTAGGATTTGGGCTTTGGTTGGTGACTTGAAGGAGAATCTAAGGAACTAGGGATTTACTCTCAATTGGATGTTGTCAGGCAGCGGCAGCCTGGGCAATTCTGTGACTGGACATCTCAATCAATCTGATCTATATATCTATTTTATCTAAGACTAGCCATAAGAATAAAGCTATAATTTGTAAATAAGTAACAGTCACTCACTGTGGCCAAGAGTGTGGCTGGCCGAGTGATCCTGCATTTGTCTGTGCTTAGACAAACTTCTGAAATGCTTCGTGCCTGTGTGCATGTTAAGTCGATTCAGTCATATCCTACTCTTTGCGATCCTATGTACTGTACCCCGCCAGACTCCTCTGTCCATGGAATTCTCCAGGCAAGAATACTGGAGTGGGTTGCCATGCCCTCCTCCAGGGGATCTTCCTGACCCAGGGATTGAACCTGCAGCTCCTTCACTGCAGGCAGATTCTTTACTGCTGAGCCAGTGGGAAAGCCTCTGAGGTGTTTTACTTTGTTTTATTTTATCATGGTTTCAGAGTGACCTTGTCTGAGGTTGATAGGAGACTAATATGTAATAGGAGAATTACATATTGTAATTGTAATTATAATAGGAGAATTGTAATAGGAGAATAATATGGCTTAACCGTGAATACTAGACCAGCTGCTGAGTGTCAGAGGCTTTTCCTTTTTAGAATTTTTCATTCAGAGATTATGTCATTACATGATGTCAGTACTTTTACAGAAAAGTACGTAAATGTTAAGTGAATTTTCATGAAGTCAACACACTGTGTCATCAGCAATCTGCTCAAGAAGAACATCACCAGCAACCAGAAGCCCCCTTTATGCATCCTTCAAATTACTAACTTCAAGACTACTCACTATCCTGACTTCTAACATCAAAGATTCATTTCGCCTAACTTTGAGTTTTAGATGAATGGAAACATACAGAATGAGCTTTTTGTTGCTAGGTTTCCTGGATTCTACACTATGTCTATGAGTTCGTTCATGTGTTGTGTCTGACTTTAATTAATTCTTGCTGCTGAATAGTACTCTATTGTGTAAACACACTACAGTTTATCCTTATTACTGTTGGTGGACATTTGAGAATTTCCAGTTTGGGGGGATTAGGAATAGCACTGCCATGAATGTTCTAGTACACGTCTTTCAGTGAATGCACGTATACATTCTTGCTGGATAGAAGCAGAATCTCGTATGTTCACCTTCAGTAAATAGTGCCAAACATTTCCCCAAAGTGGTAGAGTTTGGGAAATTTACACTCCCACCAGTCATGTAAGAGATTTGTGCTTGCTCTAGTCCCATGTTATACTGTTGCAGAATGTAGAAAAAGAAGAAAACTTCTAAATATATTCTACAAGACTCCTATTACTCTGACACAAAATTGAAAAGGATACAACAGAAAGAAATACTGTCAGTCATCTTTAAATAAGGCTGTAAAGATACTAAAGAAAATATTAGCAAACTGAACCTAGAAAAAAAAACAAACAAAAAAGCATGACCAGGGCCAGAATGGGTTTATTCCAGGAACAGAAGTATAATATAACCTTAATAAATCTATTAACATAACAGATTAAAATTTATGTTAATTTATTAGTATTGTTAATATAATTCATTAAGTTCCTATTAAATTATTAATATCATTGTTTATATAGTTCATTGACATAGAACTTTATTAATCATTTCTTTAAAAAATTAAAGGGGAAAACATCTCCAGAGTTGTTGGGAAAAAAAGATTGATAATACTCAATTCCCATTTCTAACAAAAATTCTACAAAGAGAAGTATATAAAGCTCCACGTACCTTCCCTTCAATCTACTTTTCATTGTCTATTATTACCCCATATGTTGTTGTTTTAGTTGCTAAGCCATGCCTGACTTTTTTGTGACCCCCCCTGGACTGTAGCCTGCCAGGCTCCTCTGTCCGTGGGATTTGTCAGGCAAGAATACTGGAGTGGGTTGCCATTTCCTTCTCCAGGGGATCTCCAGGGGATCTTCAATACCAGGGACTGAACCTGAGTCTCCTGCATTGCAGGCATATTCTTTACCACTGAGCTATCAGGGCTCCCATTATTATTCCATATGCAGACTAATTTCTGACTAAAATAACTTAGAACTTTGATTTTTCCCTTTTCTATTTATTAGCTGTGCATCCTTGGGCAAGTTACTTAACCACTGTGTGCTGATTTGCTTACACTGGAAATAACTGTACCGACCTTAAGCACTAAGGGCTAAGTCCCTTAAATAGGAAGGGATTCAATAAGTTACTATTATCCCTTTTCTAATGGCAAGGTTTTGTTCATCAGCCATCCCATGACTGGACTGTGAGTGCTCTGAAGGCAGGGACTAACAGTGGCACAACTGGGCTACTCGAGGAATGTTTATTGAATCCTGATCCAGGTTTTCTCACCTTCCTGCCTTTTCTCTTCTCTCATCCTGACTTCCCTTTCTCTGTCTACCCATCTAAAGCCTAACCCCACATGGGGAATAGCCATTCTTTACAACACCTTCTTTGTACCACTCTGATGGTGATTATTAGAATGTTTTGAGAACTAGATGAATATTGTTTTTGTTTTAATTTTTAACAGCACTTAGGACAAAATAGGGGCTCGCATGGTAAAGAATCTGCCCACAGTGCAAGAGACCTGGGTTCAATTCCTGAGTTGGGAAGATCCCCTGGATAAGGAAATGGCAACCCACTCCAGCATTCTCGCCTGGAGAATTCCATTGTCACAGGAGCCTGGAAGGCTACAGTCCATGGGGTCGCAAAGAGTCTTCTCTAGCACCACGGTCTGGAGGCATCAATTCTTTGGCATTCTGCCTTCTTTATAGTCCAGTTCTCATAACTGTACGTGACCACTGGGAAGACTATAGCCTTGATTATATGGACCTTTGTTGGCAGAGTAATGTCTCTGCTTTTCAAAACACTATATTTGTCATCGCTTTCCTGCTAAGAAGCAATGGTCTTTTGATTTCATGACTGCAGTCACTGTCCGCAGTGATTTTGGAGCCCAAGAAGAGGAAATCTGTCACTGCTTCCACCTTTCCCCCTTCTATCTGCCATGCAGTTATGGGGCTGGATGCCATGATCTTAGTTTTTTTAAATATTTAGATTTAAGCTGGCTCTTTCACTCTCCTCCTTCATCCTCATCAAGAGGCTCTTTAGTTCCTCTTTGCTTTCTGCCATTAGAGTGGTATCATCTGCATAGCTGAGGTTGTTGGTGTTTCTTCCGCCTATCTTGATTCCAGCTTGTAATCACCCAGGCTGGCATTTCTCATGAAGTGCTCAGCATACACGTTAAACAAACAGGGTGACAGCAGACAGCCCTGCCATACTCCCTTCTTCATCTTGAACCGATCAGTTGTTCCATACAAGGTTTTAACTGTTGCTTCTTGACCTGCATACAGGTTTCTCAGGAGACAGGTAAGATGGTCTGGTATTTCCATCTAAGAGCTTTCCACAGTTTTTCAGTGATCCACACAGTCAAAGGCTTTAGTGTAATCGATGAAACAGAGATAGACGTTTTTCTGAAATTCCCTTGCTTTCTCTAGAATCCACGAATATTGGCAATTTGATCTCTAGTTCCTCTTCCTTTTCTAAATCTAGCTTGGACATCTGGAAGTTCTTAGTTCACATAATGCTGAAGCCTAGCATGCAAGATTTTAAGCATGACCTTACTAGCATGGGAAATGAGTGCAACTGTCCCATGTTCAGCACATTCTTTGGTACCCTTCTTGGGAGTTAGGATGAGGATTAACCTTTTCCACTCTTGTGGCCATTGCTGGGTCTTCCAGATTTGGTGAAATAATGAATGCCAAACTTTGATGGCATCATCCTTTAGGGATTTGAATATTTCTGCTGGAATTTAATCGAATCCACTAGCTTTATTAAGAGTAGTGTTTCTTAAGGCCCACTTGACTTTGCTCTCCAGAATGTCTGGTTCTGGGTGACTAATCACATCATACTAATCCAGTTCATTAAGATCTTCTTTATACAGTTCTTCCACGTATTCTTTCCATCTCTTCTTGATCTCTTTAGCATCTATTAGGTATCTACCATTTTTATCCTTTATTCTGCACATCTTGGGCAGAATGCTCCCTTAATGTTTCCAATTTTCCTGAAGCGATCGCTAGTCTTTTCCCTTTTGTTGTTTTCTTCTATTAAAAAGCACTGTTCACTGAATATTCACTGGAACTTTTACTGATGCTGAAGCTGATGCTCCAGTATTTTGGTCATCTGATGTGAACAGATAACTCACTGGAAAAGTCCCTGATGCTGGGAAAGAGTGAAGGCAGGAGGAGAAGAGGCCGTTAGAGAATGAGATGGCTAGATGGCATCACTAATACAATGAACATGAACTTGGACAAACTGCAGGAGATGGTGAGCGACAGGGAGGCCTGGCGTGCTGCAGTCCATGGGGTCTCAGAGTCGGACATGACTGGGTGACTGAACAAGAACAGCAGGACACAATAACCACTCAGTAAAAGTTAACTATTGATGGAAGAAATTTTCACATGAGGTACCGGCATACCAACTGAGCGATTAACACTTTCACTACTTTCACTTATGCCAACTAGAACAGCAGGTCTTGTACTCCATCAAACATGCTTTGTACATCTGCTTTAATTACTGAAGAAAGGCTGCACTGTCCAGAATTTTTAAAAGTCCCCTTTGAAGATAGAGATAAACGCCTCCCTTTCTGGGATATCAATTCTACTACTCCTTCAAAGATAAGGCTTCTTTCCTAGGTGCCAGAACCACACTGATTTGCTGTGTACAAGCTAATCTGTCTTTTCTCTCTTTTTTGAACTTTGAGAGAATGTACTCCTACCCCTAGGGTTTATGTTCTTTATTCTGAAAAGATACAAAACTGCTGAAAACCATGTTTTTCTGGATCAATTCCTCAGAGCTACTGAGAGGTTGACTAAGGTCCCCTGCTACTGCTAAGTCACTTCAGTCGTGTCCAACTCTGTGCAACCCCACAGACGGCAGCCCACCAGGCTCCCCCGTCCCTGGGATTCTCCAGACAAGAACACTGGAGTGGGTTGCCATTTCCTTCTCCAATGAATGAAAGTGAAAAGTGAAAGTGAAGTCGCTCAGTCGTGTCCGACTCTTAGCGACCCCATGGACTGCAGCCTACCAGGCTCCTCCGTCCATTGGATTTTCCGGGCAAGAGTACGGGAGTGGGGTGCCATTGCCTTCTCCAACTAAGGTCCTCAGTTCTGCTCAAAGAAAACTCTCTTCTATTCTTAATACAGATTAGTTATTGGTTATTTCCTTTGACACTATTATAGTCATGTCATAGTTTTTTGCAGTTTTCTAAGCTCCTATAGAGCAGAACTATGCAGGGCATTTTCAGTGTCATCTCTCAGTATCTGCCAAAGCACAGTGGCAAAGGCTGAGCTGGGAAGGAGCAACCTGCTAAGGGCCCTGGAGATGCGGTTCCGTAAACCTCTGACAGATGATGGTTATGAAAGCGTGGAAAGCAAGACATGGAGAGATTGGACTGATGGCCCAATCTCCCAAATTCTCTTTCACTATTTAAGTTAAAACCAAACTCTCCAGCATCGGATGCAGGCATCCAAGGACCTTTTGGGACCTTTTGGTTCAGGCTGTTAAAAAAAAAAAAAAAATCCGCCTGTAATGCGGGAGACCTGGGTTCGATCCCTGGGTTGGGAAGATCCCCTGGAGGACGCATGGCAACCCACTCTAGTATTCTTGCCTGGAGAATCCCATGAACAGAGGAGCCTGACGGGCTACAGTGCATCCGGTCGCAAAGATTCGGACAGACTGAGCGACTAGTCACAGCACAGGGACACAAAACCTGGGTGGGGCGGGCTCAGGCGGAACCTTCGTCCTCAGCTCCACGTTTCCCAGGACTCCACTTCTACCGATACACTCCCAAATACACGGCCTCCTTCCCCACCCCAGAAGGCCTAACCCGAGAATGGGTTCCGGTATTTTCAACGGAACGACTAACGGACACCTCAACGATTGAGGACAGTTTCTCCAAGCAGCGTTAGCCCAGCGCGGTCCCATAAGTCCCCCCACACTTCTACGGCCCAGAGCGGAACTAGCTGGAGTCCGGAACCCAGAGCGCGTGCTCCGCGTGGAGGCAGCCCAGCGCTCACCACGCCCCCGCCCCGCCCTACCCCTCCCTCGACACGCCCCCAGGCGCCTGCCCCCCGCCGCAGTTGTTCCGGGACCCCTGGCTGAGCTGCTCCCAGACCCCCACGCGGCGGGAGCGATCTGGGATAGCCCGAACTGCCTGTTAGCCTGAGGAAGCCGGAAGAGACCGGTTAGCGGGGGAGAGCAGCAGAGGGTGGCGGAGCCCTCCCTGCACGCCCAGGGAGACCAGGGGGATAGAGGGAGCGAGGCTGAGTTAGCGAGGGAGCGCGGGTTAGGTGAGCTTGGGTGCGACTTGAGCTCGGGACTGGTGGGCCAGGGCCCCACGCCGGCGTCACAGCCGGTCCGAAGAAGACAGGCGGACGCATGGCCTCGTCATTCCTGCCCTCGGGGGCCACCACGGGCGACAGTGGCGGAGAGCTGAGCTCGGGGGACGACTCCGGGGATGTGGAATCCCTCCAGAGCCCGGAGATCGAGGCCTCCAGGAGCCTGGCAGAGCTGTTTGAGAAGGCTGCAGCGCACCTCCAAGGCCTGGTGCCAGTGGCCAGCAGGGAGCAGCTCTTGTACCTGTATGCCAGGTACAAGCAGGTAAAGTAGCGGGGAGGGAGCATGACCGTAAGCCTTCTCTTTCCTCCAAAAACAGATGGTGAAAGTGCTTGGTTCATGGTCAGGTGTAATGAAGTTTGTATGTGTGTGTGTGTGTTTTAATCATTCTAAGGATTAACTTCATTTTGGACTGGGAAAGGACCTGTCTGCTGTCCTAGGAGCTAAATATTTTAGCTGACACTGAGCGACAGTTTTTCTGGGTCTTTCCCGACTTGTTTAGTGACCTTGCCCTTATGCCCTTCATCAGCTTCAGAACATTTACAAAATGGGTGAACAGTCAGAACCAGAACTAGCTTGTAGCTCCTGAGTCTAAGGCTCTGAAACTACCTGGAGGTATGGAAATACAATAATGTCCTATGAGACACATTTTATTTATCCTCAGAGAGTAATTGGGTTGGAAAAATTATTGCTGTATCATAATCAACAATACTTGTTTAGCATATTTTATAGCAAAACACTTGGGTGTTATGCCTGTGGGGGATTCAGAGAAGCAAAAACATCATGATACTTGCCATCAAGAGATTTACAGAAGTTACCTGAGGAGTTTAGATTTAAACATGTGAAAAATTGCCAACAAGAGTTAAAAGTTGAGGAAGACTCCAGCTTTTGGAATACTGGAAGCAATGGAGTTCTGAATAATAGCCCATTTTATGCTTCTTGTTTTCTATTTCCCCTTATATTCTTTAAAAAGAAATAGTCGTGGGGGTCCCTCTGTATCATAAACTGAATATACTGACTTGAGATGCAGATTCTTTTGAAGATCGATGAATATCCGTTAAAGTGACCTGAGAGATGTAGTTGTCGGGACAAATGGTATAAATTATAGTGTTCAATGAAAACTGCCCCTGAATTGGCCTCAAAATTTTTTCTCTTGTAAAAGTTCTGGATATCTATTTTCTCATTAGTCCTGTCCTAATAACATTAAAATGAGACTTTCAATTACTTAACAAGAATTTATTGAGCATTGTGTTTGGACCAGTAACATGGCTGACTGATGATTCTCTGGGCAGGATAAGACTAATTTTCTCCACATTTCCAAGAAACATTGTTTTCCTCGTTATGACGTATCTTTATTGATATTGGCATCAGCACCGTTAAATATCTGATACCAAGTCATCAGTGAACTGTCATCACCTGCCAGCTGGTCACCATTCTGTCTCAGGTGTACTTCATCCAGATAGTCTGGAAGAGGTGTGCATTCCTCACCCTCTTGACGTTAGAGTGTTTAGCGATATTCTGTATCTGGAAATAAAATTCCTTTTTATGAGAGAACAATTACTAGAGAATTAGAGAATAAGAGTATGCTTACTTAGGCATGTTAGGACATACAGTGTTCATCAGTATATTCTAAATGTTTCTGTCAATTTTGTTTCTATCAGAATTCTGTGGCGGTATTAAAAATAGCAGTCTGTGATCGAATAACAGAGTTGAGAATTCAATATAATTCATGCATAGTGGATCAAAATTTCTCGTAACATAATGACATTTCTCATAAAATTGGCTTTTCTCATAATTTCACTTTCTATTCCAAATAGCACTGTATTTTGTGTGCAGGAGAAAGCTAAAAATAAACTGAGCTGTGAACCTTGTTTTCTCAGGCAGAGACCTAAACTTACCTAACATAATAGTTCTCTTAGTCTCAGATAAGCCAGTGGATCCACTAGCATCTTTTAGTGGATTTGAAAAGATCACAGCAGTTAACATTCATCGGCCTGCACTGTGCCAACAAAAGGTAACTGACTGACACCTGTGAAAACCCGAGGACAATGAAAATTTCAAACTCCTGTTGAGATTGCAGCACCAGCACAGGTGGGGATGCTCAACACATCTTCCTACTTTAACCTGGGTACCCTTGACTCAGTGGCATTTACCACTGGCTACCTTGATTGAAACAGTCTGTTTCAGGGGCCCTGAAAATATCATGTATATCTTAGAACAGAGTTTAGGTGATGCTCTGTCAAAGTGCTACATTTTATAACTCTGTGTCATAGCTTAGGATTCATTATCTAATGATTTGAAAAGTGTTACTAATGATGTCCTAGAATCCTGTAGTTTTATTTATCCAGTATTTTCTGGATCCAGAACTGTTCTTTGAATTTTGGAATACAAAAGCTTCTGTGTCAGGATACAGAGTCAGCTGCTGAACTTTTCTTTTCATCTCACATAATGGGCTGGAGGTGGGTGATCTAGGGCTGATAGGGTGCTCTGCTTCTTGTAATCATCCAGGGGCTCAGTCTTTTTCTGTCTTGTAGTTTAGCCCTTCTCTAGGGCAGCAGTTCTCAAACTGTGGTCTACAGACCCCCCTGAGAATCCCTCAGACTTCAGAGAAGATAAAGTCAAGACTATTTTCATAATAATACTAAGACGCTACAGGCATACCTCAGAGATATGAGAGTTTGGTTCTAGACCACTGCAGTGAAGCAAATATCACAATAAAGTGAGTCACATGAATTTTTTGGTTTCCCAATGCATATAAAAATTGAAGTGTTCATCGCTCAGTCATGTCCAACTCTTTGCGACCCCATGGACTGTAGCCCACAAGGCTCCTCTGTCTGTGGAATTCTCCAGGCAAGGATACTGGAGTGGATTGCCATTTCTTTCTCCAATATAAAAGTTATGTCTACACTATACTCTAGTCTATTAAGTGTGCAGTAGCGTTATGTCTAAAAAAATATGCATACCTCAGTTAAAAAATACTTTATTGCTAAAAAGTGCTAACCATCGTCTAAGCCTTCAATGACTTGTAATCTTCTTGCTAGTGGAGAGTTTGATATATTGGGAGAATTAGCAAAATGTGACCTAGAGGCATGAGGTGAGCTAATGCTATTGGGAAAATGGTGCCAGTAAACTTGCTTGATACCGGGTATGCACAAGCCTTCAATTTGTGAAAAATGCAGTGTCTGCCAAGCACAGTAAAGCGAGGTGCGTTTGTCTTTGCCTCTTTCTGTGCTGTCGTGGTGGAGGAAACGGCTGGTGTGTTGGCATGAGTCAGGGCAGTGGCAGCAGTAGTATTTCTTAACTTTTTAAATTTTTTTTTTTTTTTTTTTTTACCACTGTGTGCTCTGAATTTAAGTTGGACCATAAAGAAAGCTGAGTGCCGAACAATTGATGCTTTTGAACTGTGGTGCTGGAGAAGATGCTTGAGAGTCCCTTGGACTGCAAGGAGATCCAACCAGTCCATCCTAAAGGAGATCAGTCCTGGGTGTTCATTGGAAGGACTGATGTTGAAGCTGAAACTCCCAGTACTTTGGCCACCTCATGTGAAGAGCTGAGTCATTTGAAAAGACCCTGATGTTGGGAAAGATTGAAGGCAGGAGGAGAAGGGGATGACAGAGGATGAGATGGTTAGATGGCATCACCAAGTCAATGGACATGAATTTGGGTGGACTCTGGGAGTTGGTGATGGACAGGGAGGCCCGGCATGCTGCGGTTCATGGGGTCGGACACAACTGAGTGACTGAACTGACTGACTCTGAATTTAAAAAGAAAAAGGCCAGTTTCACTTTAAAATGCCTTTGATAAAGCAGCAAAACTTAACTGATTTTATTTAATTTTAACTCTTGAATACAAGTCTTTTTAATGTTGTATGTGATGGAATAGGGGTACACACCAAATATGTCTCCTGCATACTGAATTATTGTTGGCTGTTTTGAAGAAAAAGGCCTGTGTAAATTTTGAGTTGCAAAGTTGAGCTACCCACTTTTCCCAACATACATGATTTTTACTTAATACAGCAACCTACAGATAAACTATGCTTATTCAAGCTTGAGTATTTGGCATACAGTTTCTTGAAAATGAGAGAAGTTAGACTGTCACTTAAAGGAAAACAACTGCTGGTATTTGTTGCAAGTGACAACGTTTGAGCCTTCAAGTGAAAATTAGGTTTGGAAAATCTGTACCTGCCACCTGATCTTGACAGGTTCCTAATACTGAAAAATGTTTTTGATAAATTAGTGCTGGCTTTAGTGATTATGAACTTTTACTGTTGTGTATATAATGAAATAGGTCAACATTTGGAAGATCTGCATAACTCAGTGAACTATTTTCAGATGTTGCAGGAAATGAAGTTACAAATTATGTGTGGATAGAAGATGCATTCAAAGTAAGCCAGTCAGACCAATGGATTTTAATGTAACAGTATAAAAAATTTGTTGATACGGTTTCAGATTCCACACTGTGAAAAAAAGAAAAGAAAGTGAAGTCGCTCAGTTGTGTCTGATACTTTGTGACCCCATAGACTGTTGTCTGCTAGGCCCCTCCATCCATGGGATTTTCCAGGCAAGAATACTGGAGTGGGTTGCCATTTCCCTCTCCAGGGGATCTTCCAGACTCAAGGATCGAACCCAGGTCTCCCACATTGCGGGCAGATGCTTTACCATCTGAGCCATCAGGGAAGAATCTTTTAAGAAGCTATCCTTGAAGAAACTGCCACTTGTTGAGATTTGGTGTGATATCAAAGAAGATTATCTACAATTACCTCAAAATGCTACTAAAATACTTCTGTCTTTTCTAACAATGTACCTGTGTGAAGTTGTTTTCTTCATCCAAAACTATATCACAATGGACTGAATGCAGAAGTAGAATACACCTGCCTTCTATTAAGGCAGATAGTAAAGAGATGTGCAAAATGTAAAACAGTGTCACTTTCCTCACTAAATATTTTTTGCCTTAAAATATATAGTCACTTTTCATAAAATTTTGTTGTTTATGTTAACATGTAACAAGTTTATTATTTTTAAAATTAATGCACATTTTAAAATATCTTTTCATTTCTAATCTGGTAAATATTGATTGATATAATCCACATAAACAAAAACTCTCTGGGGGCTCAGTCTCTAAGAGTGTAAAGGGATTACAAGACCAAAAAGTTTTAGAACTGCTGCAGTAAGATTGTCTTTCCATGATCAGTTCTAGCCTGGGCAGAGGGAAAGGGAACAAGTCCCTCTTTCTTTTTAAGGAAGATATTTATATCACTTTTACACGCATCCAGTTCCCTGGGCCTCGACTGAAGTTGCATGGCCACAAAATGTTCAGCTCAATGATCTTGTGTCTGGCTGAGACTTCTATCACTGTAGGAGAAATGATGGATAGGCATTGGCATTTGTTTCTGCCACTGGCTATTGTCTGGTTGAAAAAACACAATAACCACTATTTTTATGATGCCTAGTAGTTATCTCATTTCCTATTTCTAACAATCCAGTAGTTCAAGTGATTTTATTTATTTATTTTATTTTTTTCAAGTGATTTTAGAGATGCCGGAATGGAAGCCTGGATTCTATGTATCATACGAAACAGACTGAAGTATAGTAGAGGAGTATTGGACTTTGGTGTCAGTCCTGGAGTCAAGTTTTGACTCCTGATTCAAGATTTATAAATGTGTGAGCAGTGACAGTCCTCCTCAGCTTCTCTGTACTCATTTATAGAATAAGTACGTAACGACAAGCCTAACAGGATGTTGTGTGGCTCCTTTGACTTATGTGAAGCTTTTGGTTTATGGTGATTGTCTAAGAAATGCAGCTCCTGCTCTTTCATCCTTTTTTCTCCCTGTCCCTTCCTCACTGGACTGCCCCTGTGTCACTGTACATTTTAATTATGACCAGAGAGCCATGTGATTAATTACTAAGCAAATAATAGAGATGATAGTTATTAGGAAATCAGAGCTGAATGAGATCATTGTAGACTGAAAGGGTTCCTTAGAATCTGAACCTTGAATGGTACTGAAAGGAGGTGTAGCATTTTAAAAAGTGGAGGGAAGAAGGTGAAGGCTTTTCATTTGAGAGAAATAGCATGAGAAAAATAGAATAAAAATGAAAATTCTTAAGGCAGTTGAGTAGACCAGTCTGGTTAATGAGTAGACCATCATTTTGATTTTAGCCAAATGCATGTGTTAGGAGTATCAGGAGGTAGTGGGAAGGTCCCAGAGAAGTAGGTAGAGTTCAGATTGTGGTATTTAGCTTTAGGGAGATAGTGGGTAGGTATTTTGTTGAACACATGCCTAATGTATACATTCCATATGCAACAAACATTTCTTTTTTTTTTTTTTTTACTGCCTTCAGCTAGACACTATGTTATGTGCAATGAGTGGGTTAAGAATAGTTTCTTAGAGTTTATTCTTATAGAAAGATGAGACTACACAAACCTTGCTAACACAAGGGAAATGTGAAAAGTGCCGTCACAGAGAGGGAGAAAGTGTGAGAGTTCATCAGAAAGGGAGATTACCGGTGGCAGGGGTACTCGAGGTGTGCAGTAAATTCTCACTTGTGTGAATTTCATTTATGCTTATTCCTAATGAAAATAATCACTGTGTAGTTTAAGAAAAGATTATTGTGGAATAGATAGAATTTATAGAATTTGTTGCTGAGAACTTTGAAATTTTTTCATGGCTTTTAGCATCTAAATTTATACTGACTAGTTTCATAAACTTGAAAATAGTGTGTTTTATTCTGGAGTTTGAGAGAGAAAATGCTGATAGTGTTGAGAATCAGCATAAACAGACTATGATGAATTCTGATAAACTGTACTTTAAAGCTTGTTTATTGCATATTTAAAAATTCTTCTACATTATAAATGGTAGCACGATTACAAAATCTGTCATTTGTTTTATATATGTACATGTATATACAATTTGTTTAATTTAGGAATGTAACTGTTTATCATTCATTTTTTAAATGTGTTGTACTGTTAGTTAACAGTTGTTTAATGCAATAAGCCAAAGCAGCCTCTATTTAAAGTTTATTTTTTTAGTTTGCTTTTGCAAAGAATGTTACATTTTATTATTTTATATAGTTGTAGATATTTTCTAACCTATAGTTACAAAGTATATGTAATAGATTTAAAAATTAAAATTTTCTCAGGCAGTTCTTTGAAAAATAAGTTCTTGATTTTATCTCTGCCCACCCCCTTCATTTAGGTCAAAGTTGGAAATTGCAATACACCTAAACCAAGCTTCTTTGACTTTGAAGGAAAGCAAAAATGGTAAGAAATTCTTGGGATCTAATATGGTTGTTGTAAAGGGTTTAGGTGTTTAGGAATTAGAAAGTAGTGAGCAGATTAAAGAATTATTTTTATATTAATCTCTTTCTGCTGTAGGCAGTGCTAATGATAGGCAGTTGGCAGAGAGATTAAAAGAAGCCGATTTTAGATAAGTCTTCTAAAGGATTCTTAATGCTTTGATGTTGGTATATAAGTAGTTCACAACCGATATACATTCCTCACATGAATCACTTCTTAGAGAGTGACGTAAGAGCTGTTGCTTGAAATTTTCCTTCCTTATCATACAGCCCCTAATGGGTCACTGCATCTCTCTGAAGGGATCTTGGAAGAAGGTCAGGAGGATGGGAAGGGAGAAGAGCAGGCAAATCCCCATATTTTACTCTTTTTTCCCCTCCCCAGTTTTTTCTCCTCATCTCTAATGCTCTTCTGTTCCTTGCCTACCATGGTAAAGAAGTACTTCTAATAACCTCTTGAGCAGAGGGAGAAAGAAAAATAGATACTGAGCCTACTTTCCTGAATACATAGAAAGATTATGCCCTCCTAGAGTTTTTTTTTTAATTATAATTCAGAGATTACATCCTGTCATATGAGGCCTTATGTCCTCCTACCTTGTTTAAGTGAAAAGAGAGAAATCATATACAGTAGGGAAACTTATAGAAGAAAGGACTTTGGAGCATCCGCCTGAAATTAAAAGTAGAGAGGGAGGGTTTAAAAAGAAAAGGTTAAATATGGTTGTAGAGAGAAGAAGCACTGAAACTGGATTCTCACCTTCTTTCTAGAGCAGTGCTCCTCAAAATGTGGTTCCCTGAACAAGTTGCCTGTCTGGGAACTGTTTGTCACCCAGCTGTGAGGAGGTGTAGATCTTGAACCTGAAATGCCAATTAGTCATGTCATTAAGCACAATTATTTAGTTCAGCTGACTTCTTTTGTGTAGAACATTCTCACTGAAGGAAGCTGTGCTTTGATTTTCTTTCTGGCTCAAGCTTCCTATGCTGATGATAACAAATAGTTCTCTGACTGGCATTTTATTACTGTTAAAAGACTACCTGATGTATATTTTGTGAGTTTTTAAATTTATGAATTATAACTTCACCATTACTTTCTCCCCTGCGTTTTCCTATTTTTTTCATTGTTTTTAGTAGTTTTTAAAAGTTTAGACTTTACAACTATAAAAATTCAGGCAAGAATCATCAATAGATGCCGAAACCATTAGATGAAAAACAACTCGGTAACAATATTCACACAATCTGATCCAGAATTTCCTTATTAATTACAAAGAGAAAACCTGGAGATACTGCTTGTACTAAGTCCTGACTCATCACTAATGATGGGACAAACTGCTGTCACGGGCCCCCTGATGTGATGAATTGTAAGTGACATTTCACCTATATGTTGCACTTGCAACACCTGATTCTAATCATGATTAATCATTTTTGGCAAGAAAACTCTCTAGGTGAGGAAACAGTCAGACAAATGCAAATTGAAAGATTTTTTATAAAACACCTGGTTTGAACTGTTAAAAAAAAATATCAGTATCATGGAAGACAAAAAGACTAAACATACTTGAAACTCAGTGTTAGGTGTGAGTCTTGATTGGCTCCTCATCTGGAAAAACTATAAAGAACATTTTGGGAAAATCTAAATACAGTTCATATACATTTATTTAATAGTATTAAATAATGAAATTACTTTGAAGAATGTATATTTGGGGTAAAGTGTTAGCAATGTATACAAGTAAATTTCAAGAGATTAAAAATAAATTTAGGAAACCTCAGAAAGATGTTATGTCCATGGTAAGAGCAGGAAGGTAATGGGAAAACTCTGAGACTGAGTTATCTTTTACAGTGGATCAGTGACTGTACCTCCCAGTTGGAGGTAGAAAGAATTGGCAGGGAAAAGCCAAGAAGGAGGCCTGGTCTAGCAGCTGGCAGAAAAGAAGAAAAGGAGCGTGCAGAAGGGGGCTCAGGACTAAACTATTGCTCTTGGTTATTGAACTGCAGGAAGCCCCTACCTTCTCATTCATTAGTACTCTTTTCTCTGTCTTCGCTGCCCCCTCACTTTTGAAGTCCCTGCCCAAGGCCTCAGGATCTACTACTGGCAGCTTAGATATGAGATAACAGCAGGAGGGAAAGGTGTACTTCTCAAACCTTAAAATAAGAAGTTTGAAGCATTTCCCACAGAATATTGTTTTATGTGATGAACAGTGAACATATTATTGAAATGCCATAAACACAGTAATTCATTAGATGGGAACTACTCCCATTGTCTGTAGACCATATGTTCTCAGCAGGGGTGAAATTTGGGTTTGAGGGAGTTTTAAAATCTTAGATATTACAATAGTTTATGTCTTCTTAAATTCACCAAATATGCCATATATATTTTAAAATTTCATGGGAAGGGTGATTAGGGAGAAAAAGTATCTACAAGGGCTCCTTAGGTGGACTGATAAGGTCAGTATTGCTATGGACCAATGTAAAGGCAAAAAGAGAAGGCTGTGTGTCTATGGCTTATTACGTAGCCATTTATTATTGTTATTATTATTGTAAAAATAACATTATTACATTACAATTTTACATTGTAATGTAATATTACATGTAATGTAATGTAATATTGTAATATTACATTACAATAAATAACATTATTATTGTAATAAATAACATTTATTATTATTATTATTACATCTTGTGACCATTAAAAACGTGTGCCTTTTTCTTAATAATAACAAGAAATATACTGTTTGTGTTTCTTACATCATTAATGATAGGCCATTTTGTATATTGCTACAGGGAAGCGTGGAAAGCGCTTGGTGATTCAAGCCCCAGCCAAGCAATGCAGGAATATATTGCTGTCGTTAAAAAATTAGATCCAAGTTGGAATCCTCAGGTAAGACTTAATGATTATAAATAACACTCTCCAAAAAACCACCATCTTTCTCTCAAATAAATGTTAAAACTAAGCTGTAGGCTTAAGTAACATCCTTTGAGTTTTATTTTCTCAAATAGAAAGATTATAAAGTTATTATAATATTTATCTAAAAATACTATTGCTTACATGTTAATATAGCCAGCTACTGATACTGAGAACTCTGAATTGTGGAGAATTTTTACAAGCATAATTGTAAATCATGTAAAAGTTCAGTTCATTTTAGAATTTGAAAGAGTGTAACTTGAGATCATATTATTACCTTGAGAAATGGTAGGATTCTCTCTTTTTTTTTTTTTTTTTTCTTTTTTGTGAGCACCTTTTATTCAAGTACAAAATGCTTATTGATAGGGGTAAAATATGACTGACATACTTTCTGTTACTATGTAGTTTAAGGTACATTATAAGGCTTCCCTGATAGCTCAGCTGGTAAAGAATCTGCCTGCAATGCTGGAGACCTGGGTTTGATCCCTGGGTTGGGAAGATCCCCTGGAGAAGGGAACAGCTACCCATCCAGTATTCTGGCCTGGAGAGTTCCATGGACTCTATAGGCCATGGGGTCTCAAAGAGTTGGACACAATGGAGTGACTTTCACTTGACAAGGTATATTATAGAAGATAAAACATATGAAAAATAGAGTAATAGTATAAAACAATAATAAGGTGAGTGCTAAGTTATCCAGTGGAAGAAGAGATTACTTTGGACTTTGGGGGAACTTGTTTCATTGTTACATATTTATTACCAGTATGTGATGGAATCTTAAAATGTCAGAGTTATAAGGAACCTTAAAGATGTAAATGTTATGACATATAAAATATATATCTTAATTATGAGTACAAAGTGGGAAAACTAACCAACTTAGGATATCTCTAATGATATGACTGCTATAAAACATCATTTGTATACAGATATATACCATGAAGGTTGTGAAAGGACTTAAAAATCTGAAATTCAGTGGTGAGAACAAGTGCCTCTCTGAACTGAACTCAGCCTGAATACAGATGGCACAATATTTTAAAAAGAACAAAAACAAGACTTGAATTTGTATGCCTTTAAGTGAGTCCTTACTCTTCAGGTCCAGCCGCTGTGGTCTCAGTTCTTCCCTATTGACTTATACTTGACTCTTTCTGATTGCCTGGCTTTATGTAGGCATTTGAGTTTATAACTTTTGATAAATGACAGAATTTATGGCTTCTTCAGTGCCTTAATTCTAAGTAAAATTCCATTAACTATGACTGTTACAAATGCTTGCACAGTCCATGTCGTTAAGATAGTTCTTCCTTATGGAAACCCAAATGGACATTAAGGATGTTTTAAAAAAAATCTATATCTTACCTATTTAATTTATGAAACTTGAGTAAACAGAGCCAAAGATACATACCTTTCAAGTAAAAATGATTCTTTAATACATAATTCTAAAAATATGTTAACATCATAATCTAGTTGTAAAGAGAACTTTTTTGTTTCATTTACATTTTAATTTTTAGTTTAAACACTCTGAGCTGGTACCTTTGACTCACAGCTTTTTTCCCCACATGTTTTTGATTGGTGTGGGACTGGACCCTAATCTCAATCTCAAGAGATTTGATATTTAGTTCATTGTCTTTTAGGTTAAAAGAATCATTTTCTTTTGATATTTGCTTCTGAAGATGATGAAATAATAACAGCTCTCATGCTGAATGTGTCCTTTGCATATATTGCCCTTTGAAATCGTCTTAAGAATTTTAAGACATAGAAACTATTATTGTCTGCCTTTTAAAAAAGGAAATTCAGGCACAGAGAGGCTTAGTAACTTGCTCAGATTAGCCAGCTAATAAATGATATTGCTGGGATTTGGACCTATGCCTGTATAAGTCCACATCCCCACTCTTAACCACTCTGCTCTCTGTTCCATAGCTGACATTATGTGTATTAGGAAAAAGCTTGTGGGGAGGGAGTGATGGGGGGTGGATGAATTGGGAGATTGGGATTGACATACAACACTACCTTTGTATGAAATAGATAATTTAGGGGAACCTACTTTATTGCACAGGGAACTCTGCTTGGTGCTCTGTGGTAAGCTAAATGGGAAGAAAATCCCCAAAAAAGGGGATATACGTACGGCTAATTCACTTTGCTGTACGGCAGAAACTGACATAGTAGCATAAAGCAACTATACTCCAGTTAAAAAAACAACAACAGCCCTAAACCTGATGAGAGACCCTGCGCTAGAACCATCTTGCTAAACTTCTTATGTAGGCATTTGAGTTTATAACTTTTGATAAATGACAGAATTTATGATTTCTTACCTTCAATACCTTATTCATCACCTCCCATGTTGATCATGTTTTTTTGTGTGTGTCTATAGTGAGAACACTTGAAATCTACTCTCTAAGCAGATTTCATGTACAGAATACATTGTTATTAATTAGTGTGTTTATTGGTAACTAATAATAGTACATTATACTGTCTTGATATAACTTTTTTAAAGTTTTAAAAGTAGCACAAGGAACTCTTGGATGGCGTTTGTCTAGTTATGCCAGTTGTTTACACTTGTTTTCATTTTCTGTCTTCCTGTACATACATATAAATAAGTTTTCTCTGAATTATTATTTTTGAACCATTTTAGAGGAGTTATAGACATCATGTCCCTTTACTGGTTAATACTTCAATACATTACTATACTGCAATTATTAAAATTGGTCATTGGTGGTTTTTTTTTTTTTGGTGTCAAGAGTACCTATAAGGCATGAGTGTGTATGTGTGTGTATGTATGTGTAGATATGTGTTAAGATAAAAATTATAGATGTATATTTAAGGTATACAACATGATTTATGTGTATATACCTAGTGAAATTATTACTATAGCTGAACTAACTAATACATCGTCTCTCATAGTCGCCTTTTCTCTCTGTGTGTGTGAGAAGAGCAGCTGATATTTACCCTCTTAGCATATTTCCAGTATTCAGTACAGTATTATTAACTGGAGTCATTATGCCTGTAGCAGACTTATTCATCCTACAGAACTGCCACTTTGTACCCTTTGACCAGTATCTCCCCATTTTCCCTAGCCACTGGGAAACACCATTCTATTTCTGTGTCTGTGAATTTGACTTTTTCATTTTTTTAGATTCTACATATAAGTGAGATCATATGATATTTGTCTTTCTCTGTCTGGCTTATTTTACTTAGCATGGTGTCCTCCCAGTTCATCTGTATTGTCAGAAATGGCAGGATTTTCTTTTTTCTCATGGCTAAATAATGTTCCATTGCTTGTGTGTAGATACACACACAGCACATCTTGTTTATACATTCATCCATACATGGACACTCGGGTCTTTCCATATATTGGCTATTGTGAATAATGCTCAATAAACAATGAGAGAGCGGATGTCTGAGGTTCTGATTTCATTTCTTTTAGATGTATACCCAGAGGTGAGATTGCTGGATCATATGGGAGTTCTATTTTTAATTTTTTGAAGAACCCATGATGTTTCCATCATGGCTATACCAATTTACATTCCTACTGACAGATAACAATGATACTCTTTTCTCAAAATCAGGAATTTTAACATTCATTCAATATTATTTTCAAATTCATAGTCCATATTTCAGTTTATCATTAATCTAAAATGTCTTTCACAGTTATTTTAAAAAATTCTGATCAATCGTCCAATCCAGGTTCGTGCATTGCATCTAGTTGCCATGTCTCTTTAGTCTCCTTTAATCTGAAGTGGTTTTTCAGCCTTTCCTTCTTGACTGTCATGTTTTTGAAGAGTATAGGCCAGTTAGTTTGTAGAGTGGCTCTCAATTTGGATTTGTCGGATATTTCCTCTTAATTAGATTGGGTCATTACATTTTTGGCAGGAATACCACAGAATTGTGTTCTTCTCTGTGCATTATACCGGAAGATACATGATGTCTGTTTGTCCCCAAATTGGTTATATTAACTTTAATTACTTGCTAAGGTGGTGTCTGTCAGATTTCTCTACTGTAACATTTCTCCCTGCCCCCATTGAAATTATTGAGTAATTTGTGGGGTGATACTCTGAGACTGTGTAAATATCCTTTTCCTAATCAGATTTCACCCACTAGTTTTAATATCCATTAACGGTATTCTAACTCCATCATTCCTTCTGCATTTATCATTTGGCATTCTACTGTGAGGATGGGATTTCCCTTCTCCCCTATTTATTTATTTACTCATTTCCAAAAACTGAAAGGATTCTACCCTACTTGCAAGCTAATAAGACAGCCCATTACTATTTCTTAGATACTGGCAGAGGTACAAGACTCCTGGGTCTGAGCCAAAGGACTTTATTATTCATGGCATGGCAAACAACATGAGCTTTATTGGAGTCGCGTCACGTTCTTGTGTCCCCTGAGTCCCACAGGGCTGACACAGGTGGGCCTAGATGGATTCCTGCACATGCAGTGTGCTGTGCCATAGGGAAGGAGCACTAAGCTTTGGGGATTCATCACTTTCATAGCAGGTAGAAGCAAGCCTGCTGTTTTTCAGGGGTGTCGAAGAAATTACCTCATCCCTGATGGTGGCTTACTGTACACACAACACTGAGAAAAGGCCAAGATAGAAGTAATCAGAGCCTGGCGTACTAAACATGAATGTGCAGGGGTGCTCAGGGCCCCTGATGGATTGCCTCACCCATTATAGTCAAGAATATACTCATAGATTTGTGTTTTATTCAATAGTAATATCATTTACCATCATTGTTGGCCACTGAAAGCTATTCACGATGGCTCCCATGTCCTTTTGATATGTCCCCATCATTCTTTGAACACTTTTTTTTTTCTCTCTCTCTTTTTTTTTTTCCATTTATTTTTGTTCGTTGGAGGCTAATTACTTTACAATATTGTAGTGGTTTTTGCCATACATTGACATGAATCAATCATGGATTTACATGTGTTCCCCATCCCGATCCCTCCCCCCCCACCTCCCTCTCCATCTCATCCCTCTGGGTCTTCCCAGTGCACCAGGCACGAGCACCCATCTCATGCATCCAACCTGGGCTAGTGATCTGTTTCACCCTTGATAGTATACTTGTTTCAGTGCTCTTCTCTCTGAACATCCCACTCTCGCCTTTTCCCACAGAGTCCAAAAGTCTGTTCTGTACATCTGTGTCTCTTTTTCTGTTTTGCATATAGGGTTATCGTTACCATCTTTTTAAGTTCCATATATATGCATTAGTATACTGTATTGGTCTTTATCTTTCTGGCTTACTTCACTCTGTATAATGGGCTCCAGTTTTATCCATCTCATTAGAACTGATTCAAATGAATTATTTTTAATGGCTGAGTAATATTCCATAGTGTATATATACCACAGCTTTCTTATCCATTCGTCTGCTGATGGGCATCTAGGTTGCTTCCATGTCCTGGCTATTATAAACAGTGCTGCGATGAACATTGGGGTGCACGTGTCTCTTTCAGATCTGGTTTCCTCAGTGTGTATGCCCAGGAGTGGGATTGCTGCGTCATATGGCAGTTCTATTTCCAGTTTTTTAAGGAATCTCCACAACTGTTCTCCATAGCAGCTGTACTAGTTCGCATTCCCACCAACAGTGTAAGAGGGTTCCCTTTTCTCCACATCTTCTCCAGCATTTATTGCTTGTAGACTTTTGGATAGCAGCCATTCTGACTGGCGTGTAATGGTACCTCATTGAGGTTTTGATTTGCATTTCTCTGATAATGAGTGATGTTGAGCCTCCCACTTTTCTTTCTGGCGTGTTTCAGGCTGTATCAGTCTCCTAGGGTTGCCATAGCAAAGTACCACAAACTAGTAGTTTATAGTTTAAAACAGCAGAAATTCTCTCACAGTATAGGAGGCCTGAAATTACGATGTTAGTAGAGCCATGGTCTCTTTGAAAGCTTCAGGGAAGAATCCTTCCTTGCCTCTCAGTACTTCTGGTGGTCTCAGAGAGTCCCTAGTTTGGCAGGATAGCTCCAGTTTCTATCTCTGCTCACATGGCCTTTCCCCACCCCATGTCTCTATCCAGACTGCCCTTACTTTCCCTTATATAAACAACCTGTCATTGGATTCAGGGCTCACCTTAAACCTCATCTTAACTTTTCCCCCTAGGTTTATTGAGATGTAATTGACATGTAACATTTTGTAAATTTAATGTACACACACACACGTTGATTTGACACATATGTGTTGCAAAATCAGTACCACCATAGCTAACACCTCTACCATGTCACATAATGTTTATATTTTGTGGTGAGAACATTGAAGATCTACTCCTTTAGTAACTTTCAAGTATGTAATACAGTGTTATTAACCATAATCACCATACTGTACATTAGATCCCCAGAACTTATTCATCTTATAACTTGAAGTTTGTACCTTTGACCAACATTTTCCCCATTCTCAACCCCACCTCCCAGGCCCTTGGTAAAAACCATTCTACTCTTCGTTTCTGTGAGTTTGGCTTTTTTAGGTTTCACATGTAAGTGATGTTATGTAGTATTTGTCTTTCTCTGACTTTTTTCACTTAGAATAGTACCTTCAAGGTCCATTCATTTTGTTGCAAATGGCAAGATTTCCTTTCTCGTGACTGAATTATATATATGTGTGTCATATTTTCTTTATTAATTCATCTGTTGATAAATTAATCTGTTTCTGTATCTTTTTTCTTTTTCTGTATGTTGGCTATTGTAAATAATGCTGCAGTGAATATGGGAGGAAAAATACTTCTTCAGGATCCAGTTTTCCTTTCCTTTGGACATAAACACAGACATGAGATGCTGGATCATATATATGGTACCTCTGTTTTTAGTTTTTGAGAAACCTCCATACTGTTTTCCATAGTGGTTGTACCAATTTACATTTCTACCAGCAGTGCACAGGGCTTTTTCTTTTCCTTCCACCCCATTGCCAGAACTTATCTCTTGTCTTTTCGATGATAGCCATTCTCACAGGTGTGATGATTAGTGGTGCCAAGCACCTTTTCATGTACTTGTTGGCTATTTGAACATCTTCTTTAAAAAAATGTTTATTCATTTTTTTCCATTTTTAAATTGGATTTTTTTTTTTTTTTTTTGCTATTGAGTTGTAGGTGTTCTTTATATGATTTGATATTAACCCTTTATTAGAAATGTGATTTACAAATATTTTCTCCTTTTCAGTAAGTTAACTTTTCATTTTGTTGATGGTTTCCATTGCTATTTGGAAGTTTTTAGTTTGATGTAGTTCCACTTATTAATTTTTACTTTTGTTGCTTTTGTTTTCATGTCAAATCCAAAAGATCGTTGCCAAAACCATTGTCAAGGAGCTTTCCCCCTACTTTTCTTCCAGGACTTTAATGAATTTTTTATGTTTAAGTTCTTAGTCCATTCCAGGTTAATATTTGTAGGTAGTATAAGATAGGTGTCCAGTTTCATTCTCCTGCCTGTGCTTGTCCAGTTTTCCCAACGTCATTTACTGAAGAGACTTTCCTTTCCATTGAGTATTCTGGGCTCCCTTGTCAAATATTAGGTGACAGTATGCCTCATCTTAACCTGATAACATCTGCAAAGATGTTGTTTCTAAGTAAGGTCTCATTCTCAGATACCTGGGGTTAAGACTTGGATGTGTCTGTGTGGGGGAGGGGATACAATTCAACCCACTGCACAGGTTCATCTTCTGCTTTCTCTGTCCTCACCCTAGAATTGGCTTTTTCCCTTTGGTTCCTTTTAGTAGAGAATGGTATTTGGAAAGCAAAGTCTTGGTGTTGGGTATGTTCATTTCTGCTGGGGTGTCATTGCTTCTATGACCTTTCAGCAGACATACCTGAATAATACATGTGTTCAAATGCACATATATATTAATATACATTCATACTTACATCTGTGTGTACATGCATACATATGTATGTATTCAGGCATGAATGTGCACACAGATTCATTGTAGACACAGATGTGTGTGTGTATATATATACACACACCTACTTAACCCTCTTTAACATATGTATCCTATATGTTTTTTGTATTTATTTACTTATATATTTAAAAACCACAAGTTCATATTGGTACCTCTTGATTCCAACCCTGCACTATATCATACATTATAGTCTTCCCTCTTTCTATATTTGTAACTCCTTTCTACGTCAGAACCCTGACTCCTAATGTTCTCATTATATTTACTTATTTGCTCGAGCTAGAATACACAGGAAATCATTTTAGAATTGCTAACCTACACTATTGTGAAAAGCAAGTTTACTAACTGAAAGTTCACTACTTGTTTACAGGTTGTTTATGTTTTTTACTTTTTAAAGTAAAATTTATATAAAGTGAGATGCTCAAACTTTTAAGTGTATAATTTGATGTTTTAACAAATATTCAAGGTAGTTTTGTAAAAACTTTGATGAAATTGGAAAATATTTGCATCTCAGTCACTTTGTTTTTTTCTGACTGCTTCCTAATTGATCATTTGGAAGATTAAGATTGTTTTTAATATGAATGCCCTGGCTTCCTTGGTGTCTCAGTGGTAAAGATGCCTGGGTTGAGAAGATCCCCTGGAAAAGGAAATGGCAACCTGCTCCAGTATTCTTGCCTATGAAAGCCCTTGGACAGAGGAACCTGGCAGGCTACAGTCCATGGGATCACAGAAGACTCCCAACACAACTTAGCAACTAAACAACAGCAAACCTGACCCCTGAAATAACTCTGTTCTGAAGTGGCTGCCTTGCTTTTAAAGAGATAACATGGACACAAAGATGTGGTTTTATAACCTGATAAATATATTAACAGTTCTCGAAGAGGATATTTTCCAAATTAAGTAATTATATGTTTTTCTGTAATTTCTAGCTAATAATTGATATTTTTCCATAGCTCTTTTGAGAAGATTCTTATTCTAAGGTGCACAGTGTGATGAGTAGCATTTCTTTTGAGTCCTGTATAAAGGCTTTTTGAGTACAAATAGTAAGATGATTTGAGTTTATTTGGTCTCTGTTGATCCTACAAGTTAAGGCCAAAAAGAAAAAAAATACATTAATGATCTCTCTGTAGATCTAACTTATTAAAAGACCAATCGCCTGTATTTTGCATATGTAACTAAAATTTTACTATAATCTGTTGCAGATTACTGTTTCATATTGAAGCATTTATAAAAGGACTTTTGTCCTGTTTTGTACGTCTGTTAAGGTATTATTGATAGTATTCATTCAACTCATTTATTCTACACTTACGGTGTGCATGTTATAGCTCTCAGTGCTGGAGATGACAGTGAACAAAAGAGACCCATCCCTGCTCTTAGAGAGCTTACAGTTTGGCAGGCATAAGTGATAGAATAAATATAGTGTATGAGAAGGTGATTAACACTATGGAGAGAAAGCAGGGGAAGAAGAGTAGGGTGTACAGGAGGTGGGGTTACAATTTTAAATGAGCTGATCAGGAAAGGCTCACTGAAGAGATGACTGTGAGCAGAGACGTGAAAGAGTGAGCCAAGCAGGTGTCTAGGGAGGAGTGTTCTATGTGGAGCGACAGCCAGCGCAGATCCCTAAGACAGCATCATGCCTGGGGTGCTCTGGAAAGCGTTAGGAGGACTGAATGGGTGTATGGGAATGGGGTGCAGGGCAGAGAAATAGGGAATGAGGTAGCGTGGGGCACATGGGACAGTCTACTATAAGGATTATGGCTTTTACTCTAATGATAAGGGAAATACACTTAGAATATAAACTTGTAAAAAGATATGGGTATTCTTTTATATTGTCCAGTAAATAATATTTTAATGAAAGTAATACATGCATATGGAAATAAAAATTTAAACAGTATGAAAGGGTATTAAAATCAAACTTTATATAAAGTTCCTTGTCCCACACATGATATACTCCTGTCATTTCCTAGTAGACCTAGCCACTTGTGATTGTTTCTGTAATTCTGCGTTGTCCTCCAGAGCACTAAATTCTAAGTTTCTTCTTTTAAAAAAGTGTTCTTTGTAACTTGAATGTTTATTTGTCTGACAGGCAGATGAAAGTTTATCTGGATAGTTCCTGCAGTTTCATTCCTCTTTGTCCATGTACCTGTCTGTCTCCACACCTAGTAAAGCTTCTTGTGACCACCAGAGGGAGCAAAAGTTCCTGATAAACAAGGCAGTTTTGTTCTCAGGACTTTCTAGGGCTGTGTGTTTGTTTCAGTAGTATTAAAATTTTGGCCATCTCGTCTTGCTTTTTTTAGAGAAACTCCTTAGAAACTTTCATGTTTACTTGGGATATTACTGGTTACTTTATTTTTGTTCACCATAACTTGTCCGATGACTCTTAAGTTAGCATTCATTGCATTATGTTTGTGTATTGCTTATGAAGATGAGTAATACAGATAAGAGAACTGAGACTCTTTTGTTCTAAGCTGTCTAGTAGCCATCTAGGCTTTTGCAAAATGGCTACTATTCATCTGTGGTTTTTACAGCATCATTGACTTATCTTTTACCTATAAAAATTCACTGAATATCAGAATAGATAATGGAACTTGAAGAAACAACAGAAGAGCCAGCACAGGGTCCTGTCCAAATAGTCCTCTTCCTGTGCCTGGAAGAGGGCCTGACACCCCACTCCACCATTCTTGCCTGGAGAATTCCCATGGACAGAGGAGCCTGGTGGGCTGTAGTCCATGGGGTTGCGAAGAGTCAGACACATCTGAGTGACTAAGCACTGCACAATGGTGCCAAAGAGATTGACATGTACATACTTGAGGAAGATTTTTAACCAAGATTTGAATGTGAGGGACTCCGGGAGCCTGGTAGATACGACACTGCTCTGCTGTGGGGCGCAGGTTTAGTCCCTGGTTGGGGAACTAAGACCCCATGTGCTTCAAACAGGCCCAAATAAATAAATAAATAGAATGTGGGAAAAGCCACTTTTAAGTTGATAGGAACATCATAAAGCGTAAAGTCTGCATGGTTAAATGTTGTTTTGCCCAAGACTGTATTGCTGTTTCTCCCTACTATTCTTACAGTTTTAACTGTAGGCTGTATTGCTTCTAAATCCATTTTTTAGCCCTGATCTTTTCTGTGATCCTGATCAGGGTTCAGGGTTTTTAGAGCAGGATCATAAAAACTATTTTTTAAAAAGTGAATAGCCTGCAGAGTCCAGGCCATTAACATAAATGAATGAAGTGGGTTGGAATTTATACATAGTCAGGAGAATTGCAGTTTACAGGAGGTGAAAGTGAAGTTGCTCAGTTGTGTCCGACTCTTTGCGACCCCATGAAGCCTACCAGGCTTCTCCATCCATGGGATTTTCTAGGCAAGAGTACCGGAGTGGGTTGCCATTTCCTTCTCCAGGGGGTCTTCCTGACCCAGGGATCGAACCCGGGCTTCCCACATTGCGGGCAGACATTTTACCCTCTGAGCCACCTGGGAAGCCCTTACGGGGGAGTGCATGCCTATACATACTAGGGAAATGGACCTTTGCTCCAGCCGGTTATTGCTATGAGGGCCAGTAGTGCCAGACCATAAATAAAATCTTTGCGTTAGTGTGATATCTCTTGATTTTTGAATGAAGCTTTGAAAGAGAAATTAAAGTTGACTATGCAGTTGCACTACAATGTGAACCAAATTAAAAATAGATCTGCAGGTGCAGTCAGTCTTAAGGGTTCTACCTTCCGATTTTGTTTTAGGTTCATGTGTCAGAATACTTGCTGAGTATTTCTATTTTATTGTTGCAGGGACATGTCTACATGTTATTCCTATTTTAAATTTGACCCCACTCAACTCTGTCCTCTATAACTGCTTCTAAAATGGCTCATCTAAAATACATATCTGACCACGTTTTCCCAGTTTAAAAGTGATTCCCTTTTACTCGTAGGCTAAATTAGTATGACATACAAATTCCACCACAATCTGATTCGTATTTACACTTCAATCCCACCTCCTACCCTTCCTCAACCTTTATTTTAAATTCCAGTACTATCAGACTTAAAATATTGTTTCAGCAACCTGACTGTGCACCAGAATCCCTTGCAGGGAGCTTTAAAAATAGAGATGCATAATCTTTACTCCAGATTTACCTAAAATTTACTGCTAGGATCCTGACCTCTCTGTTTGTTTGTTTTAGTTTTGTTTTAATGGCTCACAAGTCACTTTGAAGCAGTCTGGGGTTGTCAGTATCTACTGCCCTATATCTTGCTATTTTACATCTTCTGATTTTAGTTCAAGTTTTTTTTTTTTTTTTCTTTATTTGGAGAGCTCTCTCTGTTTACTGTATTATTTTATGCTCATCTTTTAAGACTAGGTTCAGGGTATTTTCACCTCTAGGAATCTTTTCCCTATTCCTTGAACCATACAGAGGTAGACAGAGTGACGGCTCTCTGTACTCCTCTGCTTTCATGTTCTTACCATCAAATTGAAATTGTTTCTCTTCTTCTATACTTTTTCAGAATTAAGATTATGTCTTAGTCATGTTTATAATTCCCTGTACCAGCACAGTATGTGAAACAGAAGACGGCCAGTAACTGCTGGATTGGACTGGTCTGGCAGTTGTTTTGTATGTGGTACAGGGGAGGGACTGAAGAAGAGTTTAAGCCCATATTGCTAAAGTTTGCATAGATTACTTGTGTGTGCTATACCTGCTGTGTTATTTCGGCTGTGTATCGCTTTCCCAATTATTATAGTACCAAGTTAGTGGAAAATCAGGTTAAGACACTGTGTAAATTGAATTCTGAATTCAGTGTCTTTATTCCTTTTTTATATGTGTTGTGTCTGTGTTTTCTTAGATTTGCTTTATCTAGACTAATTTGGGTGAGATTAATTGGGTTAAATACTGTGTTCTTTATGCAAGAACATGAAAGTTAATGCCATATTTAACTGCATATTGAGATTTGGGTGAATCAGAAGGGGAGAAAGAACTTTGAAAGAAGTTGAAGAACATTTGACACAGACATTTCTCTAGAATAAATATGAGTTTTTTAAAAAGTGTAGAAGAATTTTGCTTCAGTAACAAAGAAAAATCCATTGGCTGGATTTAATTGTGATTTAGGTACACTGAATTGTTTTTTAGATCAGTGGACTGCAGAGGGCAGTGTTCTACAGCTTAAAGTGATTTTCTGTGATGATACATTTTCCTGTATTGCTTACTTTGTGTTTTTGTTTCTCTTATAGACACAAATTACAACGGCAAGGTTAGAAATTAATTTCTAGCTGTATTTAATAAATCAAAATATTTTTTAACAAACGAATAAAATAGTTTAAATAAAGGACATATTTTATAATCTAAAAATGTTGATGCCTTGGAATAATGAGAACTAACAATGGAAAAAGATTTTGTTGTCCTGTTCAATTCATATAAATGAAAAAAAAAGCAACATAAATTTTATTTGGTAATTAAATTTATTAGACAATTTGGAGAAATTAGTATCCTGTGTAACTAAAATTTTCTTTCACTAAAGAATGCTCAAGACTTTATTTGTGCAGTAGAGCAGGATATATTTCTTTGTAAGTAAAGCAGTTACACATTTGAGTAGACTAACTGGATTATGATACTAAAGTCATAGCATGCATGCTTACTCAGTTGTGTCTGACTCTTTGCAATCCTATGGACTTTTGCCCTCCAGGCTCCTCTGACCATGGGATTCTCCAGGCAAGAGTACTGGAGTGGGTGGCCATGCCCTCTTCGAGGGAATCTTTCCCACCCAGTGACCAAACCCATGTCTCCAGCGTCTCCTGGGCCTCCTGCATTGTTAGGCAGATTCTTAACCACAGTGACACCTGGAAAGCCCATTAGAGCCGTAGGCAGAAGAAGTAATCCAAGAGTAGGACTTACGGAATGAATTGTTATTTCAGGTTTACTTTGATAAAAAAGCAACTTAAATATATTAATTCAGGGTTAGTAATTGAAACTGCATTTTGTCTAGTTTCAAAATTACAAGGAGATAATTTTTTCCTACTGAAAAACCATTTGTTCTAATAGTAGAATTCTATTATAACATGTTTTGTTATTGGGAACAAAGGTTGAATATATTGATGTTTGGGTCAAATTTGTTAGCCTCCATGAACTGCTAATTTCTGATACAGAAAAAGCATGTTGTATCAGTAAAAAATAAAATGGTTTACCTTACTGACTTCATAAAGGGTTGCACAATATTTAGGAACTATTGAATGCTTAATGCTTGTATGTGTTTGTGTATGTTTGCCAGTTGAGTCCAGTGGTTCCTATTTGTGGTTAAAAAACATGTTTCGTTAGCTTTCAGTTCAATTCAGTTGCTCAGTTGTGTCCAACTCTTTGCAACACCATGAATTGCAGGACGCCAGGCTTCCCTATCCATCACCAACTCCCGGAGCTCGCTCAATTCATATCCATCGAGTCAGTGATGCCATCCAACCATCTCATCCTCTGTTGACCCTTTCTCCTACTTTCAAGCTTTCCCAGCATCAGGGTCTTTTCTAATGAGACAGTTCTTCACATCAGGTGGCCAAAGTATTGGAGCTTCAGCATCAGTCCTTTCAATGGTTAACTTTAGAGGAGAATTAACAAATAGATACTCGTTGGGCACACTATTTTCACCTTCATTCCGTACATTTACTTGTCTCTGAGTTTTTTAGTTTTTTCCTGTTTATATTTGCTGATTGAGGAAAGGAAGCAGTATGACTACCTGTGCACATGTGTGTATGTATGTAAAAAAGTTTGACAAATCATTCCTTATTAAAAATACAGTTTAGTGGTATAATTTTTTTAATTTTTATTTATTTATGACTGTGCTGGATCTTTATTGCTGTGTGCAGGCTTTTTCCAGTTGCATTTGCTTCTTTTGCTGCAGAGCTGGAACTCTAGCATGTGGTCTCAGTAGTGGTGGTGTACAGACTTTGTTGCCCCATGGCATGTGGGATCTTCCTGGATCAGGGGTCGAACCTGTTTCCCCTGCATTGGCAAGCAGGTTCTTAACCACTGAGCTACAAGGGCATTCCCTAGTGGTATAACTTAAAAGAAACCTTAAAGAAAATCATATAAAATTACTTTGGGATAGATAAACTCCTAGGGTTTCATTGATATTGGCGGGGTAGGGTTGCCCTGGAACCAGATTCTGATTTTAGTATATGATGGGTGTTAGTTTTGATATTTCTTCTGGTAGTGTGTAGTCATAATAAATAAGTGTAGTCATATCACAGTTTTCCAGTTTCATCTTAGGTTGAATATTTTATTTATTTCCCCACCTGAGAAGTCATGAAAAAAATTTTAGTGAAACTCTTAGTAGTCTATAATTTTAATTGAAGTAAAAGGGGAATATACTTAGGAAAGATAAGTCATTTTTCTTATTTAAATGCCCCACTTTACTCTTTTTAGCATGCAATTAGGTTTTAAGATAGCATTTCCCATTCTCTAGCAGTCATGACACTGGCTCATTTTAAACGTAGGGCCAGAAAATCTGTTAATAGGATTTGAAATCCAGTGAAGGATAGATTTTTATTCACTGTTTACTTAAGGGGGGGGGGGGAAACTACTTGTACAATTTAGTATATTTCCTTTTTGAAAATTTTTTAAAATTCTTAACATTTTGTGATATTAAAATTTAGTATTATAAACCTAAAGTGGTTAAGTTTTGAGATTGATTTCCCTTCCCGTCTCCCCATGTTTGGCTCATATGAGAAAGCTTTATATATTGAGAGAGTGAATGTTTTAAATATCTAATATTTGTACTATAGTTGACTGAATGACTTTTATTACTATTTTAATTGTAAAAATTTTTATAGTTTATGGGTCATTTCTCTTGTATATGTATTATTCCATGGAATTAGTCTATGTTTTCGTTCATTACTCTAGAATTGTACTAGATTTCTCTGCTTCCAAGTCTTTGTTTTCTTTTCAGGTCTATTTTTGTTGTAAAACTAGGGATGACTGTGTTAATTTGTCCTTTGAGATTTGGTTCAGCTAAGATTTATTGAGCTTTTTCAGGCTGCATTACTTAGCATAAACTAATGCTATAATCCTGCTGAAATCTTATAATAATAATGATTAATTATATGTCATATTCTGAAATTTTTAAAGAATTGATGTACTTTGGAATGTGATTTTCCCAGTAAACTCGTAATACCAAATCACTTAGTTTTTACCTCTTTTTTGTAGCATTTCTGCTGACTAATGTAAAAATCATGAAATCATCCAATTCAGTTACTATGTCATTGGGCTATGACTTTAAAAAAAACTAATTAGAAGATTTTATGATTTTTTGCAACTATTGCTGATGTATATATTATATACTTTTGTGTCTGTGGTATCTTCCAAGGAAATTTACATTGGAGACATTTCCCTTTTGACCAATAGCTAACCTCCTTTGGCTTTATCTGGGGTTTCTGCCTAAGGGGTGCTTCAACTGGGTCGTCCTAAATTATGATGCTGTTATCTTATGATAATCTCAATCATTCTTGCCTGTCAGTAAGATGTGTAGCAATTTTTCATAGTCTAGTTTTTTGCCACATGTCACCTAATCATATAAATCAACTCTGAGTAATGAAGTAATGGAGGAGTTAACATATTTGGTACCCAGATGACCCCAGAAGGGTTTGACACTGTAGTTGGAACTCCTCTGATCAGGCCCTGCCAGGTGTATATATTATTGTTGCTTAGTCGCTAAACTGTGTCCAACTCTGCGACCCCATGGACTGTGGCCTACTAGCTCTGTCCGTGGGATTTCCCAGGCAAGAATATTGGAGTGGGTTGCCATTTTCCTTCTCCCGGGGAACTTCCCAACCCAGGGATTGAACTTGCGCCTCCTGCATTGCAGCAGATTTTTCTACCATTCAAGCCACCTGAGAAACCATGTGTATATAAAAGTTCCTAAAATTTCAGCACATCAGAAATAATATTATTAAATGCATACTGTGTGCTGTTCTTAGTACTCAGTCATGTCCGACTCTTTGCGATCTCATGGGCTGTAGCCCACCAGGCTCCTCTGTCCTTGGGGATTCTTCGGGCAAGAATACTGAAGTGGGTTGCCATGCCCTCCTCCAGGGGATCTTCCCTAGGATTGATCCCCAGGGATTGAACCCAGGTCTTCCGCATTGCAGGCAGATTCTTTACCATCTGAGCCACCTGGGAAGCCCATGAATACTGGAGTGGGAAGCCTATATCTTTTCCAGGGCATCTTCCCGACCCAGGAATCAAATCGTGGTCTCTGCATTGCAGGTGAATTCTTTACCAGCTGAGCTACTAGGGAAGCCCATTAAATGATTAACCTTAGTAATTAGAGATGTAAACATCGTCTAGTGTTTACAACTGTGTATGTATGTCTCTGTGTGTGCAGTGTGAGAGCGATTTTTGAGAAAACAGATCAGTGTAAACCTCTGCTGAAACCAAGAAATATGCATCTTGAATAGTTTGTTGTATGAACCACACTTGTTTTTTATTTGATCATTTTTATGTTAGATAAAATCTGCAGTCTTTTGATTGCCTTACACCTTTTGGAAAAGAGTGAAGTGTCAATTATACCTTCTAAGATAATAGATTGAAGGCAGGAGGAGAAGGGGATGAAGGAGGATAACATGGTTGGATTGCATCACCGACTCAGTGGACATGAGTTTGAGCAAGCTCTGGGAGTTGGTGATGGACAGGGAAGCCTGGCATGCTGCAGTCCACGGGGTCACAAAGAGTCAGACACAACTGAGTGTCTAAACTGAAGATGACAGATTAGCTTTCAATTATTTGTATTATTTAGGAACAAGAAATAAGACAATAATATTTTGTTTATTGCAAAATAGGACAATTCTTAAATTGCAAATTTCTATTAGAGTTATTTTCACAGGTTAATTCAAAAACTGCTGAAATTTTGGAAAACTTAGATACTTCTTTTCAAATAACACTATTAAGAAATGAGTTTAACAAAAAATTAACAGTTGAGTATTTTTACCAATCTCCACATTGATATTTGGTTTTAAGTGTTACTTCAATCTTGTATGTTACAAAGTCAGTTCAACTTACCTTTATATATTCTTTTCAAAAAATTTTTATTTACTTACTTATTTTTGGCAGCACTGGGTCTTTGTTGTTGCACATGGGCTTTCCCTGGTTGTGTCCAGCAGAGGGGCGGGGGGCGCTAATACTTTTGTTGTGGTTTGCAGGTTTCTCGTTGCAGAGGCTTCTCATTGTGGAGTTTGGGCTGGAGGCTCACGGGCTTCAGTAGCTGTGGTGCGCAGGCTCTAGAGCATGGGTTCAGTAGCTGTGGTGCGTGGGCTTGGCTGCTCTGCGGCATGTGGGGTCTTCCCAGATCAGTGATCCAACCTGTGTCCCCTGCATTAGCAGGCAGATTCTTATCCACTGCACCACCAGGAGTGTCTTATATATTCTTTTAAAATGCATTTTATAGGGAGCACAAGCAAAGTGGTCTCTTAAGGCCAAGATAGTAAGATGTGGATGTAGTATTTGTTTGTATAAAAATGTTAAAATGTGTTGCTGTCTTTACTAGGCCTTAAAATTTTTTTTTATATTGGAGTTTCTTATCAGTTGTGTAAATATAGAATCATGGGAGACTTGAGATCTTTAGGTATTTGAAATGTTGTAATATATACACTAGTTTAAGTGTGTGCTGTTTTACATGTAGCTCTCATTTCATGCACAGTCCTGTGTTTAAATAACTCAAATCATTGCTATTCTAAGCAGTGTTTTTGCAGTCAGACATCTGAAAGGTGATTGACTTTTTTCCCATAGCTCCATAATTTATAAGAAAACATGAAATGAAAAGACTAGACCGAGATGATTTTGGTGCATGGTTATAATCTTAATATCAGTACTGAGAATGAAGACTTAAGTCTGTTTGGAATAAACTGGTTAACTCACTGATCAAGTTGAATTTCACATAGTAATTCCTTTTCATTGTTTAGTTCGTGTGTTTTGCATTTAATTTGCAGGTGCAGGGTGTTTTTGATTTTATGTCTTTTAAGAAATTTATGATCTGGTGCTTTATTTATGACATCGTAGTCTCAGCTTCGGCAATTGATTGAAATACAATATAGGGACATTTAGTATGTATTTTTTAAAAGCTTAAATTGGGGAAATGAACCAACAGTGTTAATGCAGAGTTGTCTTAGAGCAAAGTAAGAAGGAATGGCAGGTTAATTTCTTTATACTTCTGTTGGTCTTTTATTGTTATAATCTTATTCACAATATTTGACATGATTTGCTTTTGGAGATTTGTAGTATATTGTCACATTTTAAAGTTGTGAAGGACGATTATAATTCATTGAGATTATATATGTATAATAGAAAAGAGTTTGTAAACTGTAGAGTATAATGCAAATATAAATTATTTTTATTGTTATATCAACTATATATTTAACAGAGGCAAGAATTTTATTAATATGCTACCAAAAAATGGGATGCAGTGTTAGTGTTGCTGGGAATATTAGTGAGTGAAAACATAGCACATGGTAGCTTATGTTGAATAAATAACAAGGTTGAAATTATAGAAGAATTATTCAGAGGGAAAAGTTAATACGTTTCCTCTTTGTGGTTGTGCCATACATAGCATGCCTTGAATTAGATAGGACTGATTTAGTTAAGTCTAAGTCATATTCCTATAATTTAGAGTTGGAAAATAGTTTTTCTCTACACATGTCGAATCTCTCAGCTGCATGAATTAGATTTTGTTAGCCAAGTTGAAAATACATTCATTTAAAAATATGTATTACAAAGACCTGGGTTTAAAGCACTATCTGAATGCCACATTGTTTTCAGTCTCACTACAGAGTAACTCTCTTCTAGAGGCAGCATAGTTTTATTCCTATTACAGTGCATGTGAAGTAAGACTTCCAGCTGTTTGACACAATTTCTAATTTGAGACCAAATGTATTACTAACTATAGCTTTAGAGTCAATAGCTACTGTATGTTTGTTGGTCGTCCAATTTTTAAAGTATGGCAAAGATGAAAAGGGTGAGAGAGACGGGTGATGGATTGACCCTTGGGTACAGTGCAGAAATTGAATCAAAAAACCAATCAAGGAAATTCTTAAAAGGAAGAAAAATGTAAGAGGAAAAAAGACATGTCAGAAATTTGGGTCTGAATTTCTTGGTGCCTGTATTTGTATGAAAAAAGGTTTTACGTTGAAGGTGGTTTATATTATGGTCAAAACTGACAGTGCTAAAAGAAAATATGAATTGGACATTGGCAATGAAGCTTGATTGGCTTAGAGACAGAGATGATGGCAGGCCAGAGTCATTGTTCTGATTGTCCTGGCATTCTGGCCAGAGCTTGAGGAAACATGAAAACTGTATGGAAATGTATAACTTGTTTTAACATGCCGAAGTTTCCCTGACCAAGTGAAAAGTAATTATGGAAACTGGGATAAGGAAGTTGTCATGTTCTTGCTTGGTCCTTTTTTGCTATTTCAGTGGTCAAGATAACCAGCAAAAATTTTTATGTACTGTAGGTAAGCTGATAGTCTTAAGTATCTGTTTCATAGGTAACCCGAAGTAGTTTTAGGAAATAGGGCAGAGCTGAGAGTAACAGAATTCAGTAGTTTAATTATAGACTCCTAATGGAAGGGTGAGAAATTACACTTGAAATGTATAAGGACAAGCCATCCCCAGAAGGAATATGAATGCCAATCAATAGTGAAAGATGCTCTGTCTCACTAATAATCAAGAAATGTAAGTAAGCTAAAGGAGCGTATACTACTTTTCATCTGAGAGATTGAATTAGAAGGCTTGTTGGCAGAGCACAAGGAAGTCAGCACAGGCATGCCTTTTTAGTGGAGCATGGGTTGGCAGCCATCTCCTAGGAGATGACTTCTTCACCTCCTAAAGCCACCTGCCCACTTAGGTTTTGCTGTGAGGCTCAGCTGCAGCAGGACCTCCTACCCAACCAGACTCTCAGGAACTTTGACTCCTAGGCTCAGGCTGTGCGGCAGGAGCTCTGTCCCCAGCAGCTGTTTGGGGGGTTGGGTAGCAGGACCAGAAACTCAGGGGGCAGACTTTGACCAGGGAGAGGCAAGAGATGGGAAGAAACTGGCAGTTCAGTTGGTTTTCCTTCCTTTCCTTTCTTCGTTTCCCATTCTGAGACATAACGGTCCATTTAGTTTAACTGGAAGACAGCCTGTGTGACCACGGTCAGTGAAACCAGCTTGGTAACAGTATCACCTTTTATTCGCTTTTCCTCCTTACCTGCCTCACCTCTCTTTCCCTCTTGTTCTTCAGGTGCTAGGATTTTATATCTCAAGAATTGCCTAGCTTAAAAGCTTTGTCTCAGCTTTATACTCTATACTACATTTTTAGGAAATGTGGGCTTGAGAAGCTAACAATTTGACTTCTGAGACTCTACTCCACAAAAATATCTGCACGTTCTGGAGACCGGTGCACATGGATGTACACTGCAGTGTTTGCTTTGCTGAGAAGTTGGAAACAATCTTAGTGGTCATCAAGAGGAAAATGGTTAAGTAATGACATATAATAGAATACTGTCCAGCAATAAAAAGAATGATACGGAAAGTTTTCCATGATATATTGTGTGAGATAGAGGGCAGATCAGTATGCTTAGTTTGATCTCGTTTTGATAAACTAAGCCACCAAACAAATCAAATATATGAGCATAGGTATAATATTGAAAGAAATGATATTGAATTGGGAATGTTGTTGAAATTAGGAGAGGGATTTTTACATTTCACATTATACATTTTTATAAAACTGAATTTTTCTACATTGAATATGCAATAAAACAGCTGGAAACTTTTGCTATTAATATTTAACTCATATAGACAATGGAATAATTATTAATCATGGAGAACAAATATGTTTAGGAGATAGAAAGCATATCAGAGTGCTTAATTTATCCAGTATTAATCTTGGGGGATCATGAAGAAAGTAACTTTTTAACTTTGTTTATTACATATGTGTGTGTGTATAAATATAGATATGCTTGATATAAGCTGGGAGATTATTCAAAGTGCTTTATATATATTATTTACTGGTCACAATAGCTCTATCAAGTAGGTGCTTTTATTTCCTGTTTTACAGATTAGGGACCCATGGCATAGAAAACGTTTAAATAACACAAAAACAAAACTTTGTTTGATGTCATATAGATTTAACAGTGGCAGTCAGCAAATTAAACCTATTCTGCCTAACTCCTGAGGTTCTAATCACTGCCTGAGGTTGTAACCGTACTGTTTCTAATTCAGTCATATAGCATTAGTTATCACAACCTGTATATGATCTGACTGTAAAGTTCCTTACGTACTCCTTGACATAGATAACCATGTTGTATTATCTTTGATGGGTGGGAACAGGTTTTTAAAAAACTCATAGTGAAAATTACTTTTTTTTCTTAATTGTAAAAAAATTTATAGAAACTTTCAGGAAACATAGAAGAGTTTTTAGGTGAAAATAAGATCTGTCTTAAAAATAACCATTGTTAACATTTTGGTGTCTCGTTTGAGAATTTTCTACATGTATTCACTTACACATATAGTTAGAATTTTTAAAAAGTTTTCCTCCAAATGGGATTATACTACTCAGATGTTTTTTCAAAAATCTGCTTTACATGCCAGTTACAATTGTTATCTTTCCATATATGTATGTAAAATTTCTAATGACTGCATAGTATGCTATTGCATGGGTAAACCCCATTTGATTTAGCCAATATTCTATGTTCAGATAGTCATCTGTTTTCTTTCTTTTCTTTTTATTATTTTTTTAATTGAAGTATATTTAATTTACAAATGATTCAGTATTTTTATAGATTATACTTCATTTCAAATTATTATAAAATATTGTCTGCATTCCTTGTGCTATACAGTATGTTCTTGTAGTTTATCTTATACATAGCAGTTTATGCCTCTTAATCCCCTGCCTCTGTGTTGTCCCTCTCCTATTCCTTTTCGCCTCTGGTAACCACTAATTTGTTTTCTATATTTGTCAGACTGTTTCTATTTTGTTATATTCATTAATTTGTTTTATTTTTTTTTAGATTCCACATACAAGTGATAACATGCAGTGTTTGTCTGACTTATTTCATTAAGCATAATACCTTCCAAGTCAATCCATACTGTTGCAAATGGCAAAATTTCATTTTTCTGACTGATTAATATTCCTTTATATTTATGTACCACATTATCTTTATCAATTTATCTGTTGATGGACACTAAGGTTACTTCCATATCTTGGATGTCGTAAAAAAGCTACTGTGAACATTGGGATGCTGGTATCTTTTTGCATTAGTGTTTTCATTTTTTTCTGATATATGCCCAACAGTGAAATTGTTGTGTCATATGGTAATTCTGTTTTTACTTTTTTGCAGAACCTCCATACTCTTTCTCATAGTGGCTACAACAATTTACATTCCCACCAACAGTATATTAGGGTTCCCTATTCTCCACATCCTCATCAGTTCAGTTCATTTCAGTCGTTCAGTCATGTCCGACTCTTTGCATGAACTGCAGCACGCCAGGCCTCCCTGTCCATCACCATACTCATGTTCTTGAGTCGGGGATGCCATCCAACCATCTCATCCCCTTCTCCTCCCGCCCTCAATCTTCCCCAGCATCAGGGTCTTTTCCAATGAGTCAACTCTTTGCATCAACAACATGAATGACTCTCAAAAACATATTTGGCACCTACTGACCTGGGGAGTTTATCTTTCAATGTCATATCTTTTTACCTTTTCATACTGCTCGTGGGGTTCTCAAGGCAAGAATATTGAAGTGGTTTGCCATTCCCTTCTCCAATGGGCCACATTTTGTCAGAACTCTCCACTATGACCCGCCTTTCTTGGGTGGCCCTACATGGCATGTCTCATAGTTTCATTGAGTTAGACAAGGCTGTGATTCATGTAGGATCTTTTGTAGTTCCATATAAATGTTAGAATTATTTGTTCTAGTTATTTTAAAAACATCATAGGTATTTTGATAGGAATCGTATTAGATCTGGAGATTGCTTTGGGTAGTATGGATATTTTAATAATATTAATTCTTCCAATTCATGAACATGGTGTATCTTTCCATTTCTTTGTATCATCTTCAGTTTCCTTCATCTTTGCTTTATAGCTTTCAGTGTATAGGTCTTTCATCTCCTAGGTTAAGTTTATTTCTAGGTATTTTATTCTTTTTAATGCCTTTTTTTACTCTTGCAAATAATGCTGCAATAAACATTTTTCTACTTATATTTTTACACACTTATGTAATCATTTCTTCATAATGAATATCCTAGAGATCAGTAGCCAAGCTTTTTAGTTTCAGATTTTTATTTGTGATTTAGACTCTTCAAGCAATGCATTGTTTGTCTAGGAAGAAATAATACTGTCTTGTGTTTTAGTCACTCATGACTTTTCATTTTGGTTAATAATTATTAATAAATGGTACCTAATTAAATTAAAAAGCTTTGCATAGCAAAGAAAACCATAAACAAAAATACAGCCCACAGAATGAGAGAAAATGTTTGCAAACAATGTGACTGACAAAGGATTAATCTCCAAAATATGCAGATATCTTATGCAGCTCAATATCGAAGATAAACAACCCAATCAAAAAATGGACAGAAGATTTAAATAGATATTTCCAAGAAAGACAAACATGAGAAGATGCTCAATGTCTTAGTTATTAGGGAAATGCAAATCAAAACCTCATTCTAGTCAGAATGGCCATCAGAAAGTCTACATAATGCTGGAGAAGGTAGGGAGAAAAATGAACCCACCTACGCTATTAGTGGAAATGTAAATTGGTACAGCCACTATGAAGAATAGTGTGGAGGTTCCTTAAAAACCTAAAAATAGAGCTACTGTATGATCCTGAAATCCCACTCCTGGGCATATATCTGGAGGAAACCATAATTGGAAAGAATACATGCAACCCAATGGAGATTGACAGAGGAATGGATAAAAAAGATGTGGTACAAGTATACAATGGAATATTACTCAGCTATAAAAATGAAAATTTGCCATTTGCCAGCAACACAAATGGACCTAGAGATTAGTATAGTAAGTGAAGTTAAGTCAGATGGAGAAAGACAAATATCATATGATATCACTTATATGTGGAATCTAAAAAAAATGATAGAAATGAATTTATTTACAAACTAGAAACAGACTCACAGAGTTAGAAAGCAAACATATGGTTAACAAAGAGGAAAGGTATGTGGGGAAGGAAAGGATAAATTAGGAGGTTGGGACACATATATACACTATTATATATAAAAATAGATAATCAACAAAGACCTACTGTGTAGCACAAAGAACTCTACTCAATATTCTGTAATAACCTATATAGAAAAGGAATCTGAAAAAAATAGATATATGTATAACTGAAGCACTTTGCTGTCCACTTGAAACTAACACAACATTGTAAATCAAAATACTCCAAAATAAAATTTTTAAAAATAAGGACAAAAGGAAAAGAAAAAATACTATTGAATATTCTCAGGGGCTATTGAGCACCCACTGTGAACATGGTACCATCTTACTAAGTGTTATTTTTAGAATTTTTCTCTGGGGCTACAGAGAAATCTGGGACTACAAATCATGAGCCAGAGTTGCTTCACAGTAAAGGATGGAAACAGGGCTTCCCTGGTGGCTCCGATGGTAAAGAATCTGCCTGCAGTGAGGGACACCTGGGTTTAATCCCTGGGTTGGGAAGATCCCCTGGAAGAGGGCATGGGAAACCACTGTCGAATTCTTGCCTGGAGAATCTCCATGGACAGAGGAGCCTGGTGGCTGCAATGTAGGAGGTCGGAAGGCGACAAACGCGACTGAGCGACTAAGCACAGCACACCGCACAAAGGGTGGACACAGTGTAGGAGAACAGTGTCCATAAGGTCTGGGAGATAAAGAATGAAATGTAACTTTAAACCATATAGATGCTGCTTTTCCTTATGTGCTGTTTGTCTGTTTATATTGTAAGTGACTTAATATTTTTTCTTCCCTCTAAACTTTAAGCTCCAAGAGGTCAAGAGAACATTATCTGTCTTGGTCACCATTGTACTCCCAGTGAGAAGGCAACTTAACTATAAATTGAATCAATGAATAGATGAGAGATAATATTTGTACAGTGAAGTATGATAGCTATTTCTGAGGTTGTTTGTAGAACCACAGCTATTGAGTCTTTTGGATATATATAATGACATTGCTAAAACTAATGTTTTAAAGCTATGTAGATGAAACCAACATTCTCAGTTCAGTTCATTTAATTAAACCGTACCATTTTATATGTCCATACCATTTCATAAAGCAAGATAGTCAACCACCACATTCTGTTTCCATTTTATGCACCCTAAGTGTAAGCTCAGAGTCAGATCTATACTGGGAGCTAGCAGATCAGTAAATCAGTGTTACAAATGATATGCCCCAAAGGAGTCTTTACCAGTTACTTTAGCCCACTTACAAATGAACAGCTTAACACCACAAGTAGTCAGACAGGATCCAGAGTAAAGAATAGGCTTTCCTGGTGGCCCAGATGGTAAAGAATCCCCCTGCAATGAAGAAGACCTGGGTTTGATCCCTGGGTCAAGAAGATCTCCCTGGAGAAGGGAATGGCTACCCACTCCAGTATTCTTGCCTGCAGAATCCCATGGACAGAGGAGCCTGGTGAGTTACAGTCCATGGGGTTGCAAAGAGCCAGGCACAACTGAGGGACTAACACTTTCACACTTTCAGAGTAAAGAATACCTATAAAATAGATAGCAAGTTTCTTGGTATTTGAGGGTTGTTACTTCTTTTATGTTGATTGTTGTCCTAAGTTATCATTGGTAATCTTTGAATAGGTGTTTCAAATTTCACTTTTCAATAGTAAAAGGTAAATACTCTTGGTTATAACTATGAAAAAATAGAAAAAAAAATCACAAGCAGTGTTTTCTGAACCAATTAGAAAGTATTTCTTAAGCTTTTATGTATTTTTAAGCTATTTATGTTAAAGGATATTTAGAATAGTTTGATTACTTGATATTTTTTGTTATTTTACAAAATATGGTGATCTCTCATCTTTGAAAATGATTAAATGTAAAGACTTGGTTTAAACTTGTATATCGATTATTGTTTCACTATTATTTTTTCTTACTCATTATGTTAATAGTTATTCTTTAATGTTCTTCCCAATTATGAGATTCTCTAATTCAGAATATGTTTGGGTAATATACAAAATGTTCCTATAATTTGTATTATATTACTACACTGTAGCTACTCAGTTACAAAAAAGATTTAATAATATACTAATTTATTTGTTCGTTTACTTACCATTCAATCAACTTGCCTGGCCATAGTGCTGAATTCGGGGATACAGAAATAAGTATAATCCTTTTTCTCAGAGAGATCAAAATCTAGTGAAGGAAAAAAAATTAACTGATCATTGTGGTAGAGTTTGAAAAATACTAGTAACATTATGAACCAAGGGCTGTGGACTCACAGGAATGACTTTCTGCTTGTTGACTATTGGAAAGCCATGAAGGTAACCTTTAAGCTGGGTCTTATGATTTGAGTAGGTTTTTTAGGAAGGAAAGATGGAACAGCATTTTGGATAGAGGTAGCAGGTGCAAAGGAGTAGACACATAGGAGAATTTGGGATACTCAGAAAACAGAGAGAAGTTTAATGTGTATGGATCATTGGTTAGGAAAATATGAATGGATAGATTAGTGATAGCAGCTAATATTTTAGTGCTAGATATTTAGTGATAGATATTTTAACAGCATTATGAAATTATTTCTATTCCAAAAAAACTACCTTTTACTTTTCTTTCAAGTAAAAAGCTATTTTGTTTTTATATTTTATAATTCATTAATATATTAAAAATGTTTAAATACTCACTGCTTGGTAGACCTTATATTATTGCTTGAGAATTATTAATGTAGTGATTTTAACTTAGGTAAGTAAGATTTTTAGATAGTAATCTAGAGGAATTCATATGTGGAAGAACTAGATTTTCTGACTTGATTTGAAAGGATATAAAGAGATATGTTAGAGTAATGTGAATACATCTTTGGTGCTTAAATTTTCAATTTTTAATGCTTTAGATTGCTGTAGGAAAATTACACAGCAATATGTAGGTCTAATATCCATAAAGAAAACTTACATTGTTTTTTAAACTTTGAATGTGACAAGTTAATAACATTCTAATCTACACTCTAGTAATAACAGTACAAATTAAAGTATGCTCTAAAATAAAGTATTTCAAATGTTATTTTTAATTGATTTTTAGTATACTTATCAAGGTATAAAAATAGAAACTATATGTCAAGGATTTTTTTTTTTTAAACTTGTAATTTCAGTTGTGTTATATCTGTTTCACCAATTTCTGAAGGATTCTCTCATAAACCATTGGTGTCTAATACAGTCCACAGCTTCAAATCTGTTGTAAGATAGATCTTATTTACTAGATTCTGTCAGAACTTGTATTAGCCAGGATGAAATGTCAGAAGGAACAGCTATCACTCTAGTCTATAAGAGAACAACTGTCAGCAAATTAAGCGAAAGGGAACAAACACCTAATTAGGTGAAGATATTCTGGAGAAGTTGACAGTTTAGGCTACCACTTTTATTACTGTTGAGTATTGACAACACTGCACAAAATTCTCTTAGATAAGTGGGTTTTTCTCTTTTTAAAGTTTATAAAACTAACTTAGACATTATTTGATATATCCAGGAAATATATCCTTCCTTCTGATGGTTTTGGAAGTGACAAAGCAGGCCCAGATTAGTCTGTGAGTTAATGATAACTTAAAAAAATAACCTTATGAGTTTCCTTTGTTGTTATGATGTTCTGGCCAATGTAGTTTAAAAATCACTCTTAATGCTTATCATTTGTATTTAATGATATCATCTATGAAAGCTTATTTTAAATCACAAAATATTATGAGTAATTTGAAAATAAATGACTGCAAATTTATTCACTGCTATGGAGATTACAGGGCTTCTTCCCTGGTGGCTTAGCAGTCAAGAATCCTCCTGCCAATGCAGGAGACACGGGTTTGATCCCTGGGTTGGGAAGATCCCCTGGAGAAGGAAACAGCAACCCACTTCAGTATTCTTGCCTGGGAAATCCCATGGACAGAAGGAGCCTGGTGGGGTAGCGAAGAGTCAGACACAACCTTGCAACTAAACAGCAGCAACAACAAATGGAGATTACAACCTCATTGCAGAGAAACTGTTTTCAAATCACACGTGTAGTAAATATTTTTATAAAAATATGATCATAAATAGTCTCAGAAAATCCCTCTTGAATATACTGTGTTTATATTTCAATTTTATGTTGTTGGTTTGTTGCTTTAAAATGGAATATAGTTAGAATAAATAACATGCTAATAGCTTCATTTTACATTTTGAATCGAAGTTTACTAAATGAAACCTTTACCCCCCAAATAGCATCTTGAGTAACCACGTGCAATTCACCAGGTTTCAATATTTGTGTGTGTTTGATTTTTCCTTTTGTAAAATTTATAAGTGTTGTATAAATACAGCTAGATACATAATAATCCTTTCCTTGTGCAAGCATCCCTCATTTCATAGAATTCTCAATAAGAGGAGTTTATGAATTAAATCAAAATAGACTTGTTTTTTCCTCTTCTCCTTGGAACTTGAGGATCTTGGCATTGCACATATATTACCAGATGGAGTGCCAAACCCCTCTTACTCTATTGGTTACAGTTAAACTAAAATGAATGTGTGAGACCACTTTTAACATGTACTAACAGCTATTAGGGAGATCCCTAACAGAGCTTTCTATTGGGAATAGAATAGTCACAAAGGACCAGTCTTCTCACATCCCTGGTGTCATCCCGCTTTCTTTAGCTGTTTGTGAGTTCTAGCTAATTTGAGCTGGATCTCCTTAGCTAAACTAGGATTGACCATTTCAGTCTCTGGCTTTATAAATGATTTCCCCAATATCCAAGAATACCCTTAACAAACTGTACAGATAAAACTGGGGGAAATGTTAGGAAATAGAACAGTATTTAGAAATAGAAAGTGCAAAAAGTTAAGATTATTGACCATACATTCAAAATTAGAAATATTAAAGTGCTCTATAGCCAAATTATTAAAATATTAGAAATTTCTCTTGAATAACTGTAATATCTTAAGCTCTTTGTTACACTACTAGATTGCCTGATGAACTTTCTTTCTCAGTGTATTAATGTGACAAGTAACTTTTTAATTTTATGATATGAATTACTTTTAGTGGTTATACTACAGAGATTCTGAAAACTATAATTACTTTTACTAGAGTGTTTGAAGCTATATGTTTTAAAATTTGGTACCTTCTAAATGTGATTGTATTACATATGAAGAACAATTTTATACATATGTTTCAAACATTTAAAAATATATGTTTCTCTTTATAATGAAGGGTAACAGGAAAATGAGAAAAGCCAGTTTTATTCCAAACTTCTTAGAAACTATTAGCTCAAACAAATTTTTACTTTCTAATCCTTTGTAACTTGTATCTCTGTCCCCAACTCCTCCAGATTTATCTCTAACTTTACCCACTATAAACCCGACTTCCATCTGACATGCCTCCTCATCGTCCCAGGGTAAATTTCTGTTCCAACCTTTGCGCCTGTGGCTCTCTTGCCCTGCACCGTCTTGCTTTAGGTGTACCATAATTTCTTCCAGATTTACTTTAGTTGTTTCAGTATGTTAAACGGAGGGAGAAGGAAACAAGGGTGTGTGTTTAGTCTACCAGCTTCCTATTACTGTTCTTAGGATAAGTTGGATATTTTTGCTGTCTTTCTGATGTTTCCAGAGTTTCCAGGTTTTAAGGTTCTCTGTTTGATATAGTTTCCAAATACTGAGTAAGCTTTTGTTATCATGTGATGTTATAAAAATAATTTATTTGGACTCTTGCTGAAGATCAACATTTAGTCATATTCAGTGTGTGAGTATTTCTAATATTCTTCATATTTAGTTGAAAGGTATAGTTGGAAATGAGGCTTCCTGGTGGTTCAGTAGTAAAGAATCTACCTAGAGACATGGATCCAATCCCTGGGTTGTGAAGATCCCCTAGAGAAGGAAATGGCAACCCACTCTAGTATTCTTGCCTGGGAAATCCCATGGATAGAGGAGCCTGGTGGGCTACAGTTCATGGTGTCACAGAGAGTCAGACTTGACTTGGTGACTAAACAACAACAACATAGGTGGAAATATCTTTTAGAAATACATATTAGTTTTTCCTATATCATTCTTACCAGAAGAATGTCGTGCATGCCTGTTGCGACTATAACCAGTATGCTCACTATTCACCTGCTTTCTTAGGGCAGAATTCCTGGATCAGATGTAGCCAAGGTAAGGTTTACCATGTCTTCTCTTCAAACTGACTCTCCATAGTAACAGAAAATACCAGAGCAATTATTGCATACACATTAATGGTCTTCTAATCTCCAACCTTGCATGTAATTGCTGCTGTCAAATACAATTACTGTCTGCTCAGGTTTCTTTCCCTGGGGGCATTCAGGTCATGCCTTGATATAGAGTTAGAAAATGTGAAGAGTTTCTGAAACTTTTTGAAGGTTTTGCTTATATCTCCTTTGAAAACTTTAAACTATAAAATTACATTACCTTTTTATATTTTAGAAGACTGACCTGAGTAAGTCTTGATGGTAATCAAGACAAAAGAATAATAAAAAGATTTGAAGTTTCATTGATTGTAATTATATTTCCAGTTAATTATGAATACATTTCCTTTATGCATTGGCACCATATTGGCCACAGTTCAGGAAATATAACCCTAAATTGGTGTTACCTTTATTGAGAGTATGTGTACCAGTTAAATCTCTACACAATCTAGAATTACTTTGATTTTTGTGATTGTAGTAATAGGTTAAAATCGTAATCTAGTGGTTTTAGATTGGAGATTGCCTAGTCTATACCAGTGCCTCTTTGATTTCAGATCTGGGCATGAGCTATTCTACCTGGGTGAATTTTTCAGCTAACCAAATATATTCTTTAAAATAGCTAACCTTTAAACATTTTTAGGTAAAATTCTTTCTAATATAATCATGTTTCCTAGTCTCTTTAAACATAATGTACTAAACATTTTATCATTTTCCTTACCTCCCAAGATTGTCATTATATTTAATCATTGTGATAATTAATGTGATGAATTTAGAGGTTAATTAGGGTATAGAGTGTTTATGTCTTTACTTACTATCTTGAAACTTTGTGCTATCTTGGGTGCATTTTTTAAAAAAATTGATATACACCATAATTCATATATTATACAGTTCACCTATTTGAAGTGTTCAATGGTTTTTAGCATATTTATGAAATTGTAAAACCATTACCATGATCAATTTTAGAACATTTTCATCATCTCAGAAAGAAACTCTATACCCTTTAGCTACCAGTCTCAATTTCCCAATTTCCTTTGGCCCTAAGCAACCAGTAATCTACTTTATGTCCCTATAGATTTGCCTATTCTGGACATTTCAAATAAATGGAATCATATTATATGTGGTCTTTTGTGACTGGATTTTTTCATTTAGTTTAGCATGGAAGACCAAAGATTCTTCCAAGTTGTAGCATGTATTAGCACTTCATTCCTTTTTATGGCCAAATAATACTCAATTGTATGGATATACCACATTTTGTTATCTTTTCATTTGTTGGTGGACATCTGGGTTGTTTCTGCTTTTTGGCTATTGTGAATAAGGCTGCTAAGAACATTTGTGTGCAAGTTTTTGTGTGGACATATGCCTACATTACTCATGGTTATGAGAAATTGCCAGGCTTTTTTCCAAAGTGACTACAACATTTTGTATTCCCATCAACAGTTTATGAGGGTTCTGGTTTCCTCTACATCCTTGTCAACACTCATCATTTTCTGTCTTTTTGATTACAGGCATCCTAATAAGTGTGAAGTTGTATCCCATTGTGGTTTTGAGTTGCATTTCCCTGATGATTAATGATGCTGAGTGTCTTTTCATGTGCTTTTTGGCCATTTGTATATTGTCTTTTTAATTATCATATTTATCTTTCTTCGCTTATTTAAGGGCTGTAATCTTAGAATGTTAGTGGTTGTCTAGGCTAATCTTCTGTCTCCAAGTTATTCTAACACACAGTCTTTTAGATTCTTGGGCTTCTCTGATAACTCAATTGGTAAAGAATCCGCCTGCAATGCAGGGGACCCCGGTTCAATTCCTAGGTTGGGAAGATCCCCTGGAGAAGGGAAAGGCTACCCACTCCAGTATGCTTGGGCTCCCCTTGTGGTTCAGCAGGTAAAGAATCTGCCTGCAATGCAGGAGACCTGGGTTTGATCCCTAGGTTGGGAAGATCTCCTGGGGAAGGGAAAGGCTACCCACTCCAGTATTCTGGCCTAGAGAATTCCATGGACTGCAGTCCATGGGGTCGCAAAGAGTCGGACATGACTGAGCAACTTTCACTTTCAGAAGACTACTAGTGATGGAAATATACTATTTGTAAAAAAGTTGGCTCAATTTTTTTAACAACTCTAATTATTAGATGCTTCTTTCTGTATTGGGCCAAAATCTGTTTTTTGTTGTTGTTGTTACTGTTATTGTTGTTTTCTAATCTGTTCAATTTTTGCTTTCTACCCTACATGTAATGAGTCCAAATCTTCATCTACATAATAGTCCTTCATTATTTTAAGACAACTTTCAAGTCTCCTCTTTGTCAGACTAGATATTACTAATTTCTAACATTCTTCTTTACTCCCATCACTATCAAGTTGCACCACCATTCCAGTCATTCTTGTGTGAACAAGTTTTAGTTTCTAATAACTTCCCTTTCAGTCTGGCTTTAGAATTGAACAGGCTGTTTCTATATGACTGTATTCTCTTTGACTTCTATAGAATAGAACTTTTCTCTTATTTGAATACTTGTCTTTTATGGGTGTAACTTAAAATTATTTAAACATTTTTGGCAGTCACATTACAATGTAAATTTTGTAACTTTCAGGAAACTAAAATCCCAAATCTTTTTTTTCACACATTCTGTTATGTAATATCTATTCTGTACTAAGTTTATTACCTTATATGTACTCATATTCCATTTATTTGATTTATCATATTATTCCAACATTAAGATACTCTTTTGGGTCATGAATGTGTCGTCTAGGTTTGATGATCCTTTCATCAGGAAATTTGATTAGCATTCTTTTTTGTACCTTGAGTCAACTATTGATGAAGGTGGTATATAATAGGATAGGGTCAGAGACTGACTTTGCCGCTTTGGAGAGGATTGATCCATTTATATATGCCTTTTGGTTAAGATACTCAATAATAATGAAAATAATTATTAGCATAAATGCTGGAGAGGTTGTGGAGAAAAGGAAACTCTGCTGTACTATTGATGGGAATGTAAATTCGTATGAATGTAATTTGGTGCAGCTACTATGGAGAATAGTATGGAAGTTCCTTAAAAAAATGAAAATAGAGTTACCATATGATCCAGCCATCCCAGATCCAGTCCTAGGCATATATCCAGAAAAGATGAAAACTTTTAATTTGAAAAGATACATTTGATCTTTTAATTTGAAAAGTGTTCATTACAGAACTATTTACAATAGTCAGGACATGGAAGCAACCTAAATGTCCACTGACAGAGGAATGGATAAAGAAGATATGGTAAATATATATAATGGAATACTACTCATCCATGAAGAAGAATAAAAGAATGCCATTTGTGCATCATAGATGGACCTAGTGATTATCATACCAAGTGAAGTAAATCAGACAGAGAAAGGAGATATTATATGATATCACTTATATGTGGAATCTAAAAAAATTAATACAAATGAATTTATTTACAAAACAGAAACAGACTCATAGACATAGAAAACAAGCCTTTGGTTGCCAAAGAGGAGAGAAGGGGAGGGATAAATTTGGAGCATGAGATTATCAGATACACATTACTATGTATAAAATAGAAAAACAACAAGGATTTACTGTGTAGCACAGGAAACTACATTCAGTATATATAATAACATATAATGGAGAAGAATCTGAAGAAATACATATGTAGATAACGGAATCACTTTGCCATACACCTGAAACTAACACAGTGCTGTAAATTTTATTGTTTGTTTATTTAACTGAAGTAAGCTTAAGACAGGAAAAAAATTATTAGCTGTACTTCCTGAGATTTTACTATGAGCCATGCACTATGCTAAGTCCTTTAGATACATTATTCTATTTAGTCCTCACTGACTAAAACCCTATAAAGAAGACACTATTATTATCTGCATTTTCTAGACAAGAAAACTGAAGCTTAGGGAAATTAATAACCCATCTTGAAGTTACACAGCTAATAAGTGGTAAAGTAGGATTTGAATAGTCTGTCATTCTAAAATCTACACTTAGCTAAAATTCACTCATGTGAATATCTACCTTATTTGACTTCTTTTAAATCATTTATTCATACATTCAACAAATAAGTGCCTTCTATGGTAGCTCAATAGGTAAAGAATCTGCCTGCAATGCAAGAGACCTGGGTTCAATCCCTGGGTCAGGAAGATCCTCTGGAAAAGGAAATGGCAACACACTTCAGTATTCTTGCCTGGGAAATCCCATGGACAGAGGAGCCCGACAGGCTACAGTCCATGGAGTTGCAAAAAAATCAAACAAAACCTAGCAACTAAATAACAACCTGACAGGCCCTATTCTAATTTCCTAGAATATATCAGTGAGCAAAAATAGACAAAAACCTTTGCCCTGGTGGAGGTTAAATTCTACCACAGGGAGACAGGGATAGGAGTATACGATGAAGAGGATATTGGGTTACAGTTTTAAATAGGGTAGTAAAAGTTTTGTGTATTGTGAAAGGAGACATTTGGACTTTAAATTGGTAAAGGAGTGAATTACTTTGTTTTTTTATTCTTTTCCATTATGGTTTATTACAGGATACTGAACATAGTTCTCTGTACTGTACAGTAGGACGTTGTTGTTTGTCCATTCTCTGTATAGTTTGCATCTGCTAAATCCTAAACTCTCAATCCAGTTCTCCCCCACTCCCTCCTCTTGGCAACCACAAATTTGTTCTCTATCTGTGAGTCTGTTGTTAATGTATTTTTAAGAATTTTTTTCACCTGTGTTAAATGAGAGCAATTATCTTGTATATTCCTTGTTTGTAGCACTCTTGCCAGGCTTAAGTGTCAAAATTATTCTGGTTTTATAAAAAGAAATGGGAAGTGTTCTCTCTTTTTCTATTTTCCCGAAAAGTTTGTGTAAGACTGGCATTATTTCTTACTTAAATGATTGAAAGAATGTAATAGTGAAGCTATCTGGGCCTGAGGTTTTCTTTGCAGTAAGATTTTTGATTAAAGATTCAATTTATTTAATAGACACACAACTATTCAGATGTTCTATCTCTTACTCACTTAGCTTTGGTAAACTGTATTCTTTTTCTGAGAAATTGGTCTATTTTTTCCAAATAATTTATTTGGCTAAAGTTGTTCATAAGATTTACATGTTAATTTTTGATTCTTTAAGATATGTACTGATGTCCCTTTATCATTCCTAACATTGATCTTTTGGCTTTTATCATTTTTCATCATTCTTGCTAAAATTTTTCTAATCATTTAAAAAACCCAGTTATGGGCTTTATTAATTTTTCTCCATGAACATCTGTTTTCTATTACATTGGCTTTTCCCCTTATTTTTATATTTCTTTAGATATTCTTTAAATTTAATTTTCATTCTTTTTGTAGCTTCTTGAAATGGGAACTTATATTAATATGTCCCTTGGGAATTAAAAAAAACCACTCAAGAAGAAACTTATTAAGGATAAATATCCAGAAATATTCTTCAATTTTAGTGGATTCTCTGGCTTTACACTTGAGGGAGAAAAAAGGAGGAATTTGTTCTTGTTTTATCAAGCAGCATGTTGATGAATGAAAAGAAAGACTCAAAAATTTCCTTGGCCTATATACCACTACTCTTCTTATTTAAGTAGAAGCTAAAAACAGGCAGACAGTTTATCTCAGGACTGCAGTACATGGAGCATAGAAAAATAAAGAAGAGTTTCCTCGGAGAGTATATTTTAGATCCCCTATAATAATCACAAAATATCTTAAGTAACAGTCTCTGACCCAAAATATATTGCAGAATAACATCAAGGCGAAATGAATAGGAATTTTTTCTTCCAATTATCTGAATTTTTCACTCCTTTACCATCTATAAAGACCATATTCACTAAACTTGTCTTGCCTTATCAGTCTCTGTAGCTCTCCTTCATGAAATCATCCATCTTATTAAAATAGTTGGTTGAATGGAGGCAAAAGTAATGGAAAAGAGGATGGAATGGAAATACATTTAGTTTAGCCATACTAATCTATTCATTTGTATATTTCCATTTATACTTTCTGTCAAAAATCATTCAGGGTTATTGGAATTCTGGGAAGATGGCAGCGCTTGTAGCATGGTTTTGAATTTTCCCCAGTCCTTAGTAGAATAAGTAGGATAGCATAACCAAAAGCTCTTGGGTAACAAAACTAGTTGGTCAGAGACACTAGAGACAGACTGTCAACAACTCCCTGATAGCTCAGCTGGTAAAGAATCCACCTGCAATGCAGGAGACCCCGGTTGACTCCTGGGTCGGGAAGATCCCCTGGAGAAGGAATAGGCTACCCACTTCAGGATTCATGGGCTTCCCTTGTGGGGGCTCAGCTGGTCAAGAATCTACCTGCAATGTGGGAGATCTGGGTTCGATCCCTGGGTTGAGAAGATTCCCTGGGGAAGGGAAAGGCTACCCACTCCAGTATTCTGGCCTGGAGGATTTCTTGGACTGCATAGTTCATGGGGTTGCAAAGAGTCAGACACAACTGAATGACTTTCACTTTCTTCTTCTATAAACAGCTCCAAGATTTGTGTAGCATTGGCATCTCTGTAGGAGGAAGCAGAAGGAAACACTAGTGAGTCTGTCTGACCTGAGAATGGTAGAAGCCTAAAATTGCCCCCAGGTGAAGAGTATAGGGGATTCATGGTAAGGTTCTCTCGAGCTGGTTGGAGCTCTTGAGTTCCAAAATGAACCAGCCAAAATTCTCTTTCCAGTACAAAACCTCACACTGAGAGAAATCTGCAGAAAATTTGATCAAAGTCAAGCAGGACAAGTTCAATGAAGATACAAGGAAAGAGAAACCAGATAAGAGTGGAAGAGGAGATCAGAACCAAGTGATCTTGAAAGTATCCTAGGGCCAGATTTTTAATTACTTTATGAAAATAACAGAAAAGGGAATTTTATCCTCAAAACACTATCCTGATTCACATTTCTTATCTTAAAAATTCAAGAACACTGATTTCGTGTAAAGATGAGTAACAGGAAGGATTATGGTTGAAATCTATACAAAGTTACTATAATTTAGAATTTTATTTTTATCTTATCCAGAAGCTATATTAATGCTTAAAATAATAAAATCATTCTACTGTTTTTATAGGTCTTGATAGGATTGCAGTATTGCTTTCCAAAAGATTAACATCCTTTTACAAGAACATTAGGGCCATTAACTTAGTATTAGTACTTGTTTCACTACAATTTTACCAATTTTGATTATTTTGTTATCCCAAGGGAATTAGCTTAAAATCTTTTGCTCATTGTTGTGTTAATGTGCATTTTTCTTAAATGATTATGAATGCCGAATTTTTTTTCAAGTAGTGATATGACATTACTAATATTTATGTGTATGTATGTAAATAAACTCCTAAACTGACCTGTGTTATTTCAAATACTAGTTGTTGTCTGTGCATAACAGTGGTCTGTCCATCCATTGGATCTTAATGTTTTTTAACATATGACATCATACAAAGAAAGTTATAATTTCTATGTAGTATGATAAATGCTGTATTCAGAATAATTTTCCAAAAAACATTTAAATCTTGACCACTGTTACATTTCTAGAAAGTTAGCTACAATATCCTGAAAGTAATTTTTTCATCATTACAAGAACCATTATTTTTTGTAATTTCTAAGACAGGAAACATAGCCAATTATAGTACACCATCAATTTTAAAACCTATCCATAATTTTATATATATTTATAATTTTAAGAGAAGCTAAGATGAAAAAACCTAGATTTATGGACTTTATCTTTCCTGAGGAATTTTAAAGTATTACTGTTATGAAAAACAACCAGCAATATTTTCAGGGTGAAGCTTTTTTAAGGTGCTCTTAATGACAGGTAATAGCTAAGGTGAGATTAATATTCTTACTTTTGTATGTGAAAATGAGTAACTTCATGTTTCAGGGAAAAAATTACAGTGACTACCTTAAAAGGATTATTAGGAAAGTGTTCTTTTTAAGGACTTGGAACTATCTTATTGGTCTACTTGATTAAATTGTGTATAATATACATAATAAATCAACCTCAATGTTAAAGAGTTACATGTTTATTTAAATTTTAAAGTTTCCTTTTGAACTGATAAAGTATTTAAGAATCTTTTAAATATACACTTGAGATAGAATGAAGTTTTAATTCAGAATATTTGGTAAGAGTTTCCAAGGTAGCTTAGAGAGGTAGTATAGTGTAATAGAGCATAGTCTTTGGATCCCAAAAGATCTTGGTTTGGAACTCAGTTCTGCACTTACTATATGGCATTGGGTATTTCACCTCTCTTCAGTTTTCTAATCTGTAAAATGGAGAGATATTTTATCAAATATAAGGCAGTCATTTATTCAGTTTTTAACATTTATAAATTATGGTTATGTTATAAAATGGATGGTGTACTATAATTGGCTGTATTTTCTGTCTTAGCATTACAGAAAATAATGGTTCTTATAATGATGATGTCTTAGATTAAATGAGATACAATAAAAATATCAGTTTTATAGAATTGTTTTGAAGTTGGAATTAGATAATATATAAAAGTGTGAAGCACATGGAGGATACTCCTTAAGTCCTTGTTTCCTTTTTTCTTCATGACAGTGTTACTAGTTGGTTTGGGGATTTGTTGTTTTACAAGGAGAATCAGAATTTTAAAGCTATTAGATAAAGATTCATGGTTCCATGTTGTTTGTCACCACATCAAAATATCTTATATCTGTGCTGCTGAGACATTTTCACTTTGGGGAAATGGCCGTTTTGTGACTAATAATAATAATGATTATATCAGTTAACACTTATGTAGTGTCTGCTTTGTGCTGGACACTGTTCTGTTTTACATATATATTTTAAATCTTGAAAACACCCAAATGAGATAGATACTATTACTTTTATTTTTATAAATGAGGAAACTGAGGCAGAGAGATTGATACTCAAATTCTTATAGCTGGACTTATAAACAAAATAAGCAAAGTGATAGAAACAGAAACCAAGAAAGGTAGCACATGAAATCAGGAAACCCCCTTCTTGTACAAATCAGCCTGATAATTTTTGGAATAGTTATTTTTCAGATAGCAAAGAAAGTTTCACAGGGTTTTAAATCTTCATCCAGTAACTGACTAGGGTAGAATCTAAACACGTGATAAAGATTCAGCCTACAACTTATCCTTTCCCCTTTGAGTGAAGGAGCGTTTCAGTGTCTCAAATAATATAGTCTGAGGCAATAGAAGAATTGGCAAATTTTATCCTATTGGCTGCCAAATCGGAGTCTCTTTCTTTAACTGCTGATGCAACATAAAAATAACTTAATGGATTTTGAGTAGAGAGAAATGGAATAAACTTCTTAAGCCTCTATGAGAAGCATTTCATTGGAGTGGAAATTAAGAGGGTAAAGTAGCCAGAGTTTAGCCCATCTTATAGATGAAGTGGCTGGAGAAGAAAACTAATGCGTCTTTGGCAGCTTTATTCTGAATTCAATCTGATAATGGCAGATTATTTTTTAAAAATTATTTTTGCCTAAAATATAATTTTCCACCCCACCCTCCAAAAATTGTCACCAGCGTTCTATGTGCTTTGTGCAGTTGCATCAGAAAAAAGAATTAATCCCAGGAATAAACATATTTAGAATGTACTATATTCAAATTTATGGAATCAGTTTTTTCCCCTAAAGATTTTAATTAAAACTATATTATGCTTTATGTACAAAGGTACTTATTATACCTTTGTTTATCAATGAAAAAGTGAAAATATCTAAATAGACAGTTGTCAGATAATGATTAAGTAAATTATGATACATTACTTCATGGAATAGTACGCTGTTTTTTTAATGTTTTAGGGACTTCTTCTCTTGGGTGTGTTGGTATCATAGGGACAAGATTTACCCTTTTGTCTAAAACAGGAAGAAAACGACACAATAGTCAAAATGATGATTTTCAGACATTGCACTGAAAGTAGTGTGAAACTTATAGAGGAGAAAAAGTAAGCCCTACAATTTCCTCACCTTATTGTTTGGAAACAATTTCATTGCAGGGAGGGGGGATCCAGAAGAGGTTGGCCACCTTGCAAACTTGAGCAGGAATGAATATACAGGGCCAAATACTAGAGAAGATGTTCTCACATGGAAAGGGAGAGTTCCAGAAATCTACAGAGGAGTCACTCTGGCGGAATACTAATCTGTGTATATGTGAGAGGAAACTAACAGGCTGGAGAGTGAAGTACAAGAAAGCAGCAAGCTGAAGAATTCCTGGAGTTGACATATAACTGAGACTATTCTGTTTCTTATTGGTCAGAGTAGAAAGAAAATGTAATAGATGGGGCATATGATAGAAGTCTCCAAAGGATCTCATTTCAGTACTGGGGCTAAATTAAGCTCTAGATTAAAGGTTGCTCTTCCCTTGCTTTAAGGAAGCTTAAAAATGAGACTTGACAGGATCAAATTGATTCCATGTAACTAAATTAATGCCCACACAAAGTCTAACAGAATTTAAAGGAACACAACAGAATCTAGCAAACAAGAGTGCAGAATTTACAATACCTATCCTATAGTAGAAGTCTTTCAAACATGCAAAAGTAGAAGGAAAATATCCATAAGCAGGAGAAAATCCTATCAGTGAAAGCAGACACAGAAAAGATAGAGATGAAAAACAGCAGTTATAAGTATATTCTATATATTCAAGAAAATAGAGGAAACATGAACACAATAGAGAGAGATATGGAAGACACAAAAAGACCCAACTGAATCTTCTAGAGATGAGGGTTAATATTTGAATGAAAAATACATTGGAAAGATTTAATAGCCAATTAGACACTGCGTAAGAACAGATCAGTGAACTTGAAGATGCAGCAAATGAAACATAGAAATGAACAGATCATAAAAAGACTGAACAAATATAAATATAATTGGAATTCCATAAAGAAGAGGAAGAGAAGACAGGAAAAAAATATGTAATAAGTAATGGTTGAAAATTTTAAACATTTGATGAAATCATAAACCAGCACTTTTTAGCCTTACTGACATTTGGGGCCAAGTAATTCTTTGCTATGGAGGGCTCAGCAATTCTGCTCCTATGTATGAGCTCAAAAGAATTGAAAACGGATACTGAAATAGTTGTACACAAATGTTCATAGCACTATAATAGCCAAAAGATACAAGTAATCCAGATGTCCATCAACTGATAAATGGATATAGAATATGGAATATATACATATACATTAGAGTATTACTCAGCCATAGAAAGGAATAAAATATTGATACATGCTCTAATGTAGATGGGCATCAAAAACATGCTGAATTAAAGAAGCCAGACACAAAAGATCACATATTGTGTGATTCCATTGATAGGAAGTATCCAGAATGGGTCAATGAAACTGATTGGTGGTTGCCAGGGTTCAGAGGAAGATGAATGAAAGTGATTGCTTAATAGGCTCGATGTTTTCTTTTCATATGATAGAAATGTTTTGAAACTAAATAGAGGTGGTGTTGCACAACATGGTGAACGTATTATACTAAATGCCACTAAATTGTGTATATTTTAAAGATTGCAATTATTTTTGGCCACACTGGGTCCTTGTTGCTTTGTGTGGGCTCTCTCTAGTTGCAGCAAGTAGGGGCTACTCTTAGTTGTGGTGCAGGGGCTTCACACTGTGGTGGCTTCTCATTGCTCTCTAGTTGCTGAGCACAGGCTCTAGGCGCATGGGCTTCAGTAGTTGAGGCATGCAGGCCCAGTAGTTGTGATGCACAGGTTTAGCTCTCCTGTGGCGTGTGGAATCTTCCTGGACCAGGGATCAAACCCGTGTCCCCTGCATCGGCAGGTGAATTCTTATCCACTGTACCACCAGGGAAGTCCTCAATTATATTTTTTAATGGTTTATTTTATGTTACATGAATCTCATGTCAATACAAAAAAGAAGAAAAAATAAAGACTTTTGAGACAAATAAAAGCAGGGATGATTCATTGCTGATTGACATGCACTACAATAAAGGAACTTCCTCAGCAAAAGGAAAAGCAGATCAGATAGAAACTTATTTTCATTTTAAAATTTCTTCAGAAGATAATTGAACTTCCAGTTTCAGCTCTGACATTTGAAGAGCTTGGAAATCAGCTCTCCTGTCTTCAACAACAACAAAAATATTACCAAACTGCAAATCATGGACTTTCTTAGATTCATCTGAGTTTTGAGCTCACAGGGCAAAGTTCCACTCCCCAAATGTTGACAGGTGAATACATAGAATCACACTCGAGACCTGCTTGTTAGGAACAAAAGCTGTTTGAACCATAAATTGGTATGAACCCTTAAATGGTAATTGATGAATTGTTGCAGGTTGAGTGTGGACTAGCTCAAAAGCTAAAAACTTCCAGGGCCTCAGGCTTAGGAGGTGCCAGCCCGCCCCCCTCCAGCTTTCATGGGTTTTTGACCCCCAGGGCCCACCACATTCTTATGGTGAAGATTGGAGAAAAATCTTGTGTTTTCACACAGAGGAGAATGTAGTTAACACTATTGAACTTTATCACTATGGTCATGTATGGATATGGGAGTTGGACTATAAAGAAAGCTGAGTGCGGAAGATTGATGCTTTTGAACTGTGGTGTTGGAGAAGACTCTTTGAGAGTCCCTTGGACTGCAAGGAAATTGAACCAGTCCATCCTAAAGGAGATCAATCCTGGGTGTTCATTGGAAGGACTGATGTTGAAGCTGAAACTCCAATACTTTGGTCACCTGATGCGAAGAGCTGACTCATTGGAAAAGACCCTGATGCTGGGAAAGATTGAGGGCAGGAGGAGAAGGGGACGACAGAGGATGAGATGGTTGGATGGCATCACCGACTCAATGGACATGGGTTTGGGTGGACTTCGGGAGTTGGTGATGGACCGGAAGGCCTTCCGTGCTGCGGTTCATGGGGTCGCAAAGAGTTGGACACGACTGAGCAACTGAACTGAACTGATTGAACTTAATACATAAAAATAGTTAAAAGGGCAACTTTTATTTATTTTTTGCAAGAACTAGAATTGTTGATTTTTTTAAAAATGGGCTATCAAACCATGAAAAGACATGAAAGAACTTAAAGTACATATTGCTGGGTGAAAGAAAAGATTACATACTATATGATTGCAGCTATATGATGTTCTAGAAAAGGTAAAACTATGAGGGCAGTAAAAAGATCAGTAACTGCCAGGGCTTCAGACGGACAAAAGGATGAATAACTGAAGCATGGGAATTTTATGGCAATGAAACTATTCTGAATGATACTGTAATGTAGATGCGTGTTATTATACATTTGTCAAACCCATATACAACAAAGAGTGAGCTCTAATGTAAGCTATGGATTTTAACTAATGAAGTGAAGTGAAAGTCAGTCATGTCCAACTGTTTGTGACCCCATGGACTATACAGTCCCTGGAATTCTCCAGGCCAGAATACTGGAGTGGGTTGTCATTTCCTCCTCTAGGGAATCTTCCCAACCCAGGGATTGCACCCAGGTCTTCCACATTGCAGGCAAATTCTTTACCAGCTGAGCCACAAGGGGAAGCCCCTTATTATTTTAACTTTTTATTTATCTAATGTTTTTATTTTAACTGACAGCAATGTATTAAAATTAACCCATCTATCATAACAAATGTACCACACTAATGTAAGATGTTAACAATAGGGGAAAATTGGGGGAGAGAGGTATATGGGATTCTTTGTACCTGCTGCTTATTTTTCTTTAAACTTAAAACTAAAAAAAGAAAGATACACATCCTTTTCCAATGCCATGTAATTCCTAATTACTAGTATATATTTTCACAGCAAATAATTGCCAAGTAAACCATGGATATCTTTTCTAATATGCCTGCATTAAGAGTTTCAATGAATGACACATAAAAGCTGTGATTGTATTGTGAACAACTGTGTTTTTGCTTCTAGTCTTGCCTCCTAAAATACATTTAATTACCTCAAGCAAAGAACATAAACACTTAAGTTCTCTAACTTTTTTTCTTTTCTTTTCTTTTTTTTTTATTTTATTAGTTGGAGGCTAATTACTTCACAACATTTCAGTGGGTTTTGTCATACATTGACATGAATCAGCCATAGAGTTACACGTATTCCCCATCCCGATCCCCCCTCCCACCTCCCTCTCCACCTGACTCCTCTGGGTCCTCCCAGTGCACCAGGCCCGAGCACTTGTCTCATGCATCTCACCTGGGCTGTTTCACCATAGATAATATACGTGCTGTTCTTTCGAAACATCCCACCCTCACCTTCTCCCACAGAGTCCAAAAGTCTGTTCTGTACTTCTGTGTCTCTTTTTCTGTTTTGCATATAGGGTTATCGTTACCATCTTTCTAAATTCCATGTGTTCTCTAACATTTTAAGCATACCTTCACCACAGGGCTTTTGCAATGGCTGTTCCCTATTCCTGAAACAGTTTCCCCTAGATAACTGCAGGACTCACTTGTTTACTTCCTTTATGTCTTTACTGAAATGACCTTCTCAGTGAGGCCTTCCCAGACCATCTTATTTAAAATTCCAACTACCTTCCCCATACTAATTTTTTTTTCTATAGCACTCATCACTTTTTAATATTAGAAAACTTTTAAATTTTCATCTCACACAGACATGACATGCTTTTGGTGTGTTTATTTTGTACCCTGCAACTTTTCTGGATTCGTTTATTACATCTAACAGGTTTATTGGGGGACGGAGTATATGTTTAGAGTTTTCTGTAAACCCTGTAAGAGCGTGTTATCTATGAAAGGAGATAGTTTTACTTCTTCCTTTCTAATTTGGATGCTTTTTATTTCCTTTTCTTGCCTAATTGCTTTGGCTAAGACATCTAATACAATGTTGAATAAAAGTGGTAAGAATGGGCATCCTTGTCTTGTTCCTGATTTTAGAGGTAAAGCTTTCAGCTTTTTACTGTTGAGTATGATGTTAGTTGTAGGACTGTTCTATTAGACCTTTATTATATTAAGGTACATTTCCTCTGTCCCTTTTTGTTCAGTTTTTAGCATTAATGGATGTTGAATTTTTATTAAATGCTTTTTTGCATCTTTTGATCATATAATCTTTATCCTTAATTTTGTTAGTGTAGTATATATCACATTGATTGATTGTGAGTGTTGAGTCATGTTTGCATCCCTAGTATAAATTCTACTTGATCATGGTGTTTACTCTGTTTAATGTTTTGTTGAATTCAGTTTGCTAATATTTTCTTGAGGATTTTTACATCAATGTTCATCATCAATGTGGGCCTATAATTTTCTATTTTCTTATTGCTGAGTTTTAAGAATCTTTTAAAATATATTTTGAATACCAGTCCTTTGATAAACATGTATTTTGCAAAGGTTTTTTTCCCAGTTCATGGTTTGTTATTTCATTCTCTTAACAGTGTCTTTTACAGAACAGACATGTTAAATTACACTCTATACTTAATTCTGTCTCCTTTTCCTTTGGTATCCAATTTCCTCATTTCCAATTTTGTTATTCATATAGCAAGCATCTAAGTATGTTTCAACTTCATTCTTCTAATGGAGTATGTATTTAGAATGTAATTGGATTAAATAAATTCTCCCTTTGAATTATACTTTTTTAGTATAAGGGAAAACATTCTCTATCCTGAAAATTCTCTGCAGCATTTATTCTCCAAAAAATGGTCCTCAGAGAAGAGAGGGAACTGGAATTTGCTTTGTGCTGCTTTTTTTATTTGCCAGCCTCAGGCTATTGAACTTTGTATACTTTATTATTTAATCATGGTAGTAGTTGTTGTTTATGATGCTATACTTTTGTTTCTGTCCTAAGTTGATAACTGACACTTTCTTCTCAAAAATTTCTACTATTTCTTAAAACTTTAGTTCCCCTTATGATGTTAAGAACTGAGAGAATACACTGCCTCCAGATCTTTTTCTCAATGCTGTGATTCACAGACCAAAAGAAGCAAACACTAAAAAGTAACAGCAATAAAGTAAAACCCCTTCTTTAAAGTAAGAAGGGAAAAAAAAACATGTATAGGGTAACTGTCTATAGTTTTCAGAGGCGAAACTATTTTTATAGTCAAATTAAATAATAAAAGTATTTAATTTTAACTCTAAGATGATGCTTTTGTCAGAGTTTTAATTTTTGTTAGGTGTCCTGCCTAAAAACTGTAAATATTGCAAGAGATGCAGGCTTCTGAACAGGTTGCAGTTTGATCTTTCAAGCAGTAATATTACAACATTCAAGTTCACTGCTTCCACATACATGTTTTGGGAGAATCTTATTTTTAAGTTTATCTTAACTTTCTGCTTTTTGAGAACACAGAGGAACAGAGCCTACTAAAACTTGATTTTGGAAAGTGTTACCATATGTTTACTTTTTTTTTTTTTAGATCTCAACCTCCTTTCCTGTCTCCCTTCTTGCCACCTAAAAATAGTTTCTTTATTTTTTATGGTTAAATTTTAACTTTTATTGCAGCTTAGTTTCTTATTTGGAAACTTTGATTTTGTTAATTTAGATATGATTTTCCTGATCACATTCAGGTCTGGTATTTATATTTCATATTTGTTTTCATTTTTCCACACTGAATGCCTGTGTTTTCTATAGTGAAAATAGCTAATATAATCAGCTAGGGGAATGGCTTTTAGGTGGCTCCAGAAGGCAGTAGTGGATTAACCTTAGCTTGCTAGAGCTTGCTATTTGTTCTGCTGGTGTGATGACCTAAGCGTCCTCTTGCCTTTCTGATGCCATCCTGAAATTGTCACTTGGGACCTTGGAGAAATGGTGGATCATCAAATACTTAAGTGTTCCTTAGTTAGTTATTTAGTTAGTTAAGTTGCTCAGTCATGTCCGACTGTTTGTGGCCCCGTGGACTGTAGCCCACCAGGCTTCTCCGTCCATGGGATTCTCCAGGCAAGAACACTGAAGTGGGTTGCCACTTAGCAGAGTGTTATTTTGTAACTGCTGTAAATGTACACTGCTTCAATCCATGTGTCTTTTTTCTACCTCTCTCCCCTTCTCCCCCCTACAGTCACCAGAGAAGAAAGGAAAAGAAGCAAATACGGGTTTTGGTGGGCCAGTTGTTAGTTCTCTGTATCACGAAGAAATCATCAGGTAAATTCTCTTCTTGTCTTTAATAATAGGAGTATATACATATATGTCTATGTGCATATATATGTGTGTGTGTTCATTTAATCCTTAAAACTTTCATTTGAAGAACTCCTTTTTAACGTGAAACTGATTCGGTGGTATCTCTAGAAGGATAATAAATGGCATGAAATAAATTTTTATGTGTATAATTTTAAAAATCTGTGTCTGATTCAGTGTCAAAGAATAACCTTTCTCCCACATAAGTAGTTCATAGGGCAAGGTTTTGTGTCTCAGATCTAAAGCTATGGATTTTGGTTGTTGTTCTTACTAGTTTTCCTCAAAATATCATTATTTCTTTTGAATACTTTAATTTTTGTAGTTTGTTTACTCTAGTTTCAAGTTAAAGATCATTTTGGAGTGTAAAATGGCACACTATGGAGAACAGTGGCGAGGTTCCTCAGAAAATTAAACGAAGAGTTACCATATGATCCAGCAACTGTTTCTGGTTCTGTAGCCACAAGGATCGAAAGCTGAATTTCAAAGGTATATTTGTATGCCCATGTTCACAGCAGCACTGTTCACAATAGCAAAAGGAAGAAGGCACTAAGTTAAGTGTCCACTGATGATGAATGGATACACAAAATGTGGTATTACATATGATGGAATATTATCCAGCCTTAAAAAGGAAGGAAAATGTGACACATGCTAGAACATGGATGAACCTGGAGGTCACTCTGCTAAGTGAAATAAGCCAGTCACAAAAGGATAAATACTGTATGATTCCACTATATGAGGTATCAAGAGAGGTCAAATTCATAGAGTCGTGGTTGTCAGGAGTTGGAGGGTGTCAAAAATGTGGAGTTGTTTATTAAATGGGTGTAGAGTTTTAGTTCTACAAGATAAGAAACTTCTGGACACTGGTTGCACAACCATGTGAATACACTTAACACTACTAAACTGTACTCTTAGAGACGGTAAAGATGATACATTTATGCTATGTATGTTTTACCAAAATTTAAACATTTTTAAAGGCCGTTTTGTATTATTTAACAAAGGTTTCGAATTTTATATGTTATGTATGAAATTTCTTGGACAATCATTTTCTTTAAACACTGTGTAAATCAAGAAAAGGATTCGGTCCTGCTTTAAAGCAGGTGACATATTCTTCTAAGATTGTTGCCTTACAAGCAGAAACATGATATCGGAACTTCTGGTGCTCTTACCCTTTCTGCATTATCTGAACTTTACTTTTCTTACTTGTTAACATGAAATAAATGAGTTGTGATTTTCACATGGAAATTGAGTTCGCCTAAATTGAAGGGGAATATCTATCTTCAGAGAATGAAGAGGAAATTGTACCAAAATTTGATGCTTCACTCTTTCAAAAGAGTTGTTGACGTTACTCACCAAATAAAGAAGTAACGATAAGAATTCCCAGGTAGCATACTAGAAGGAAAGCTATTGATACCCCTATGAATCAGAAACTTTAAATGCGCATCGTTCTGGTTAATGACCAGATTCAAAACTATCGGTCCTGTCTTGAATCTATTTGCATAGCAAGCACGTTGTTATTACGTAGACTAAGTATTTGTTTGGGATGAGATAGTGGAAGCCTGATGGAGATTTGAGGGGTATAAAGAAAACCTTTTAAGAACGCTACTGACCTGAAGTACATTTGCCACCATGATTCCTTTGAGGCACTGTGAGGACCCTGAGAAGCCCCTACAATTTTGAGGAAGCACAGCTGAAGAAAACATTTTCAGAGTTTAACTCCTTCTCTCCCTTAACACTTATAGGTTCAGAACGTGTTTTGGGGGTTCTTAATTTGTATATTCTGTACTAAGAGCTTCTAAAAAAAGGGCATATTAGAACCTTAACCCTACTAATCAAAGTTTATTAAATGTTCGATTAAGTCAGTAAATTTTTAAGAGTCATTTTTCTAGGAGGGATGATTGGTTAGTCATTCTTTCTCTGTGTGAGCATAGTCTTTTGTTCATACCTTTGTTGTAGCATTTATGACATTATGCCACACTGGATTATTATACTTTTTTTTTTTTTTGGCTTTTTTTTTTCCATTTATTTTTATTAGTTGGAGGCTAATTACTTTACAATATTGTAGTGGTTTTTGTCATACATTGACATGAATCAACCATGGATCCGATCCCCCCTCCCCCCTCCCTCTCCACCTGATCCCTCTGGGTCTTCCCAGTGCACTAGGCCCGAGCACTTATCTCATGCATCCAACTTGGGCTGATGATCTGTTTCACCCTAGATAATATACATGTTTTGATGCTGTTCTCTTGAAACATCCCACCCTTGCCTTCTCCTACAGAGTCCAAATGTCTGTTCTGTACATCTGTGGATTATTATACTTTTTAAAAATTTATCTTTTCTGCTGGACTTTTAGTCTTCGGAGAGCACACATCATATTTTATCCATCTGGGTATTCTCAGTAACTGGGGAAGTTCCAAGAACTTAGTAGGTACAGAGTAAAAGTGTCCAGAGCTTGGGAAGTATCCACAGCTACTTCACCCGCACAACTGAGAGTTTGGTGACTGTACTCACACCTATCATAAAGTGCAGAGTTGCTGGTTTGGTTTCCTGTGACATGCCCATCCTCACCTCTTCTTCTAAAGAAATGTACAGGCCACTTTCCTAGTTAGATAATTAAATGGACATCGTTTCTAAACTTTGGTTTGTTTTTTTTTTTTATATCACTGTATTTAACTTTCTAATACTATCAATCACTTACCTATAAATAGTGATTTTTATTTTGTATACTGATTTCCTTAAGGGCTCCCAGACTCTAGTATTTTTCAAAATGACACATTGAACACAGTTTCTTTTGTAATATCTAGTGACATGACTGATCACAGTAGCTGTGCAGAACAGAAAGCAAATCAAATGTACTCCAGTTGATCTGAGAGTAGATATCTGGGTAATTAGAATATTCCTAAGATAGAGTTAAACTGAACTGGAAAAGTTAGCCTATCCTCTATCTAATTCCTACAGAAGTGACTCTTAGATTTAAGTCAGTATTTAGAATTTTGATCATGAGAAGCAATGATAAAATAATGTAGCTTTATTTTCAAGAAGTAGAAATTTTAATTCAACTCAGCACACATCTGTTATATGAGTCTAAATGAGACAAAATATTGTGGGTATTTGTGCTGCTTAACTTCTTCATTTTTGAATAGTATGTTTTTGGTAATTTTGGCATTTACATGTGAGTATGTTTAATAAACCTTATTGATTAATTGAGTGAAATGCGAACCTCTGTTATTGGCAAAACTTTTACTCTGGCCTTATTTCATTGTTATCTAAGTATTAGTCTTTTTATGATAGGATCTAAATCTTTGTATTCTGGAACATATTGTTAAGATAGGAAACAGTAAGGAATATGAGTGTGAGAGAGCCATCAAAAGCCTTCCTTTTAATTATAAACAGTAATTTTGTTACTACTCCAGCAGATCTGAAATCACAGCAACTAGTCATATTCTTATTTTAGAGAATTTATCCTGTAATGTAACAGAATTCCAGTATAACAAAGTAGATTATGATAAAAACTACTGTGTACTAAAACGTTGGGTTACTCCATTAAAGGACTATAGAGTAGTCCCTATTGTTTCTTCAGTATAAGCATGCAGTTGCTTTCTTTGATTTCTTTCATCAGTGTTTTATAGTTTTCTATATGTAGGTCTTTTGTTTCTTTAGGTAGACTTATTCCTAAGTGTTTTATTTTTTTTGTCACAGTGGTGAGTGGAATTGTCTCCTTGATTTTCTTTCTGTTTTCTCATTGTAAGTGTATAGGAATGCAAGAGATTTCTGTGTATTAATTTTATATCCTGTAACTTTATTCATTGATTAGCTCTAGTAATTTTCTGGTAGTGTCTTCAGGGTTTTCTATGTAGAGGATCATGTCATCTGCAAACAGTGAGGGTTTTACTTCTTTTCCAATCTGGATTCCTTTTCTTTCTTTTTCTCCTCTGGTTACTGTTGCTAAAACTTCCAAAGCTATGTTGAATAGTAGTGGTGAGAGTGGGCACCTGCATCTTGTTCCTGACTTTAGGGGATATGCTTTCAATTTTTTGCCATTGAGAATAATGTTTGCTGTGGGTTTATCATATATGGCTTTTATTATGTTGAGGTATGTTCTTTCTATGCCTGCTTTCTGGAGGGTTTTTATCATAAATGGATGTTGAATTTTGTCAAAGGCTTTCTTTGCATCCATTGAGATAATCATATAGTTTTTATCTTTCAATTTGTTAATGTGGTGTATCCTTGCGTCCCTGGGATAAAGCCCACTTGGTCATGATGTATGACCTTTTTAATATGTTGTTGGATTCTGTTTGCTAGAATTTTGTTGAGGATTTTTGCATCTATGTTCACCAGTGATAATGACCTGTAGTTTTCTTTTTTTATGGCATCTTTGTCTTACACTGTTGGTGGGAATGCAAACTAGTACAGCCACTATGGAGAGCAGTGTGGAGATTCCTTAAAAAACTGGAAACAGAATTGCCGTATGACCCAGCAATCCCGCTGTTGGGCATACACATCAAGGAAACCAGAATTGAAAGAGACACGTGTATCCCGGTGTGCATCGCAGCACTGTTTACAATAGCTAGGCCATGGAAGCAACCTAGATGTCCATCAGCAGATGAATGGATAAGAAAGCTGTGGTACATATACACAATGGAATATTACTCAGCTATTAAAAAGGACACATTTGAATCAGTTCTAATGAGGTGGATGAAACTGGAGCCTATTATACAGAGTGAAGTAAGTCAGAAAGAAAAACACCAATACAGTATATTAACGCATATATATGGAATTTAGAAAGATGGTAATGATGACCCTATGTGCGAGACGGCAAAAGAGACACAGATATAAAGAACAGACTTTTGGACTCTGTGGGAGAAGGCGAGGGTGGGATGATTTGAGAGAATAGCATTGAAACATGTATATTGCCATATTGGAATAGGTCACCAGTCCAAGTTCGATGCATGAAACAGGGCACTCAAAACCAGTGCCCTGGGACAACCCTGAGGGATGGGATGGGGAGGGAGGTAGGAGGGGGTTTCAGGATCGGGGACACATGTGCACCCGTGGCTGATTCATGTCAATGTATGGCAAAACCACCACAATATTGTAAAGTAACTAGCCTCTAATTAAAATAAATAAATTAAAAAAAAAAAAAGAATGCAGTTGTAACAATGAAAACAGGCTACTTGTTTAAGTTTATGGAGTCAAATTTTGCTTGTTCTTTGGTGAAATTTATTATCTGGTGTTTTATTTTTCCAGGAAAAAATAGTTCTTTAATTGAGATTCATTGGTTTCTTGGCAGGATTATGTTCAATTGAGGTAAAAGTGACAGGAGGAGTCCTTTTATAGTTTTAGAAACATCAAATGATAAACTTGGATGAAAGGAAAAGCTTTCTTCTATAGAACCATTGTTTTTTTTCTTTTGAACCATTGGTTTTTTAAAAGAACATTAAAATGTATTTTGAATGTGTTTTTGAGTACTTTAGTATATAAACTTCTAGTTTTTTCCCACATATTTGAAGATTAGGAAAATCGTTATCTAATGAACCCATTTACTAAGTAAGGCTTGGTCTCCAATGTTGTGGCAGTTTCCTGACGAAAATACATTGTAGGTGATAAGTTAAGGGCCCATTTTAGTTTTATTGTAAACGTTTCTGAACCAAGGGCCACTGGGGCCAGTTCTGAGCTTGCTCCCTGCCTGTTTTGGTTCTGACCTTTATTTCCACTCTGTCACAGAAAATGACAATATAATGTCATAGGTACAGATCTCTGTGTTACTGTTCCACAGCCCTGAAGCCAATTTCTCATTCTGAAACTAGTTCATTGTTCTGTAATATAATGGAGGGGATATAAGGTGAGGCTAATTAAGTACAAAAAATTATGGAACCAAATTGCTGGAATTCAAATGCTGGTTCCATCTCTTTTTAGCTCTGTGACCTTGGACAAGTTATTTATCTCTAAAATGGGGATGATTATATTACCTTTTTCATATGACATTTTTGTGGATTGTATGAATATTTATACAGGGCATCCTAGAATAACATGCGGCACAAAATAGGTTACTTTGTAACTATTAGTTTTATTAGTATTGTTAGGAACATAGAGTCCCCCCAGGAGAGATCCAGGGCACAGGACTGATGGCAGGAGCCAAAAACACATGTCAGGACCTAACTATGGAGTTAGGTGCAGGTTGTTTGCTTTTGCAGAAGAAAATGACAAATCAGGAAGGGAGAAATCTGTGTTTGGAACTATAGAACCGAGAGAGTAACAGGTCTTGTGACTCACGGTTACTCTAGTCTTGAGATCAGTTGTGTTTCATTTAAACTGCAGACTGGCAGAAAAAGCTCTGGTTAATAAGTATAAGGCTTTGTAAAGAGTCAGATGCTTCTGCAATGCATATACTGACTGACTCACAAGTAATCATTTTCAGTGACTTGTATAACTGAGAGGGTTTTACCTAGAGGTTGGCAGATAAAGTAAGAAATTAGGGCATGATTTTAAAATACAACAAATGAAACGTGTACAATATCCAACCTACCCTGCAATAAGATTTGATCTTCCTTGTTACATTCTGTAGTTTGATGCTACGTAATCTGTCAGAATTTTATTAATCCCACTTACACAGGCAGCCATCTGGACCTTCTCTAAGCAAGACCAGACCAGTATACAACTAAAATGATTGATGGGCTCTGGAATTGATTAGTTGTTCTGTGAGACAAATGAACTGTTTTGGCAGAAAATACCAGAGGTCACTGCCGTGGTCAGACACAAAAGCCTGTAGAATTATAAAGAGATGCTTTCATCATTGACTTATAAAGTTAAAATTTTTAAACTATAATAGATTCTGAAAATATTTTAGAAATATTTTTTCATTAGTTGCTCTCTAGACCTGATTCTAAAGTTGTAGACTATAAGTATATATATATTTTAAAAAAAACAAACTAGAATAAAGGTGCTAGTTTTATGCTTTAATTTTGTGTTTCTGGTGAAAATATGAACTGGAATAAAACTAGTGTAAAAGCTAGTCACTTATCCATAAATTGTACTCTAAGATTTTCCTGAAAGAGATGTGATTGGAGAAAAAACTGCAGCATATATGGTTTTATTATAAGTGATTTATAAAACCAAATGGTATGAAATTCCATTTAATTATTTATTCAAAGCTTCACATTGTTATCAGCTTTTAACAAATCTGTTTAAGACTCTGAAGCATCCAGAGTGTGCATTACACATATTTTGTACTTAAAAGTTGAATATTTGAATTTTTATGCTTTCAGTAGGCTACATCACTCTGGGATAATACTGTCCCACTGATATCACTGCTGTGAGCACCAGAGAGATTCTCCTGGTAGTTAGTAGTGAAACTCTTCCCTATTTCACTGTGTTGCCTAGGATCAACATTGTGTTAACACTTTGGTGATAGGTGATAAATTGGATGACATATGTCTTGTTACATTCTGCTTATTCTTTGAGGACTGCACAAGTGTGTATAGGCAAGTGGGCAACTCTCCCCTGAGAATGTGATTGCTCAGAATGAACTTGAGTTATGGATTTATTCAGCCTGTAAAACCTCAGCTGGCATAAATAATTGAGAAAGCAAAGGTTTGTCTGTGGTGCATACCTCAGGGACTCATGGCTCCCTTCCTCTTCTCTACCTCCCTTTCTTATGAAAATGATCCCAGTTGCACTCCTAGATAATAACACACCAAGCAATTAAAAGCCATGGGTGGCTGGAGAGAGGAGAAAAGGTTTAGTTAATGAGCTTTTCCTCTTCCAGTGCCCATGAGAGCCTCAGGAATGACAAGGCGATTAAAGCGAAGAGATAATTATAGATTATGTGAAAATGGGTCCCTTGGGATGAGCAGGTCTTGACATAAACAGTAACTGTTGTAAGAGTCTCCTGGCTCTCATATTCACCCTTTTCTTACGTGCTTTATTTAGCTCCTGTGTGCTCAGTGTCATGATGCCAACCAAGCATATAGGCAGGTCCACCTGTTTGCAGATCAACAGCCCTTACTGAACAAGAGGTCATTCATCAACTAAAACCATCATCTTTTCTTCCTCTTTCCATCTCTTCTTTCTTTTTCCTTCCCCCTCATCCTTTCCCCGACTCTTCTTTTTCTGTCTCTTCCTTCTTCTAATCTTTTCCTTCTCTCTCTCTCTCATATCCTTATCCGTATGTAGTACCTTTGAAATGCTAGGCACTTAGTCTTGTTTAAGTCTTACAAAGTTTTGTGTGTGTGTGCGCTCACAAGTGTAAAGATACATTAGTTATGGATGCACTATGTCTATTATAATAAAAGCTAGTCATATGTATTATAGATAATATAAATAAATGTTTTCTTCTGTTAAATGCTCTACAGATATATTAAAGAAAGATATCTTAAAAGTGTTAGCAAAGATGTCAGTTTTGTGTGATAGACAAAGTCATCTTCTCATTCACTTGTTATCAGCTATTCTCTCAGTGCTGAAAGCAAGCAGTTTTGGTTCATTTCATTGCTTTGCAATTTGTGAAATCTTTGCGAATTACATTGTATATATTAATAAATGCTGGTATTTATTGAAGTTTGAATTCTGTATAAAAAAAGACATTACTACATGATTTACATGGTTCTACTTTTTAAATTTTACCTAATACAAAATTTTTTATATTCATTAGATAAATATTTTTAACAGTATATCATGTAAAGTATGCCATTCCTAGGCCTAGACATTGGTCTACCCTATCTCTTTCTCATGTTCTAACACATCAGAAATTCTGTTTCTTCATATTCAAAATAATCCAAATTCATCTGCCTCTCATCATCGCCACTATCCCACCTTTTGCATTAACATCACTACTCTACATCTCTTGGCCAGGACACTACAGAGTGATTTGCAAACTGGATTCCTCACTTCCCTTGCTGTCTCCTCCAGATTTATAAATCAAATCTCCAATCACTTTCCTGCTTAAAACCCTTTAATGATTTCCCATAACACTTAGGATAGAATTTAAAATCCTTAGCCTGGCTTGCAGGGCCCCTCATCATCTCATCTAATGCCAGTTTTCCCCTTCCTGGTTGTCCACTTTGCTCCAACCAGCTGGCCTATTTTATTTCCTTGAAGGGTCAGTTAATATTTGTTGGGTAAATTGATTGAGAGTATTATATAAGAGTATGAAAAATGATTCTACCTTACAACATATGCTAAAATCTTAAGCTAGTAATAATGTCAGCTAACATATATTGATCACTTATTATATGTTAGTAACCATACTGCATTTGTTTTATATATATATTATTCCACTTAATCTTCAGAATGATCCTATGAGATGTAGGTATTGTAAATATCCCTGTTTTACAGATGAGGAAACTGAGGCTCAAAGAGATTAGGTTACTTGCCCAAGATCACAGGGTTAGTAATTCTGCTCTTAAGTGCTACACTGTATTGCTTCTGAGATGTTTGAGGAATCATTGTAATCTCCAATTACTGAAATTGAATTTGATAGTTGTTATTATATTAATATAGTGAGTATCTTCAGTTTACATTTTTTAATTAAATTTCTTTTCCATTTAGTGTTTTTAAAAATGTGCTTCACTGGTATAATTAGAGACTGTAGTCTTTCATTTATCAATATACTGATGATGATGTTTCCCTTAGATTAATTGTTTTTATTGATTTTAGACTTACCTTAATGGTTGAGAATGTAACTCATCTCTGTAGCCAAGAGATTCTATAGATTTTTTTGATGTGGGCACTGGTTTTAGAGGGATTGATCAGAACTGAACTACATTTTTCTTATGGACACTTAAAGTATCAGAAATTTTCAATCAACTTTTTTAGAGTTAAGCAGGTTTTAACAGGTGAAAATGCATTTTTAGTAACTAGTTTTTTTAAAAAAATATAGTTTATACCTAAATAACCTTTCCAGTATAACAAGTTATCTACAAGAAGTACCTGGGGCATTGATCTCTTCTTTGTTATTGTTTGCGTGAAAAAATATGAGAAAAATATGCTAAAAATGTTAAGTGGTTTCATTTGAAGGGACTCTTATCCACATATGTAAGATAGTAAATAGAACTTTTTATTTGAGGCTTTTAAGAATTTTCTGATCCTAGAACTAAATACACTGCATATGTAATCCAGTCAGAGAATAGTTATTACTTGGTGAAAGTTATTACTTGGTGCAATTCAGGAGACCCAGGTTCGATCCCTGGATCGGGAAGATTCCTTGGAGAAGGAAATGGCAACCCACTCCAGTATTCTTGCCTGGAAAACCCCATGGGCGGAGGAGCCTGACAGGCTACAGTCCATGGAGTCGCAAAGAGTCGGACATGACTGAGTGACTTCACTTTCTTTCTTTTCCTTTTATTCTGTTCTTCAATATCCTTTAGTCACTTAGCTGGTTTATTAGTATATTCTTCAAGCCTTGGTTGTAATGTCAACTCTTCTGTGATGCCCTCTTTGCTCATCTTTGGTTGAGTGGCCCACTCCTTGCGTTGGGCCTCTAATTTATAGAATTTTGGGTTGGAGTAGTGATATTTGAAAAACCTCTGCTGCCGTAGTCCCTGTGAGGATTTTGGAGGACTGTTCCCTTTTATATTTTTATGATACCTTCTAAAATGTTTTTTAATAACTTTTTTTAGCTGTGCTAAGTCTTCATTGCTGCATGTGGGCTTTCTCTAGTTGCAGCGAGTGGGTCTACTGCCTATTTGCAGTGTGCGGGCTTCTCATTGTAGTAGCTTCTCTTGTTGAGGAGCCTGGGCTCTAGGGTGTGTGGGCTTCAGCGATTGCGGCTTGAGGGTTCAGTAGTTGTGGCACACAAACCAATTGCCCTGTGGCATATGGGATCTTAGTTCCCGGACCAAGGATTGAGTCCGTGTCCCCTGCATTGGCTGGCGGATTCTTAACCGCTATACCACCAGGCAAGTCCCAGCATCTAAAATTTTTATTTAAAAGTTTAAATAATTGCAAAGGGCATAATTTCTGACATTTTGTAAATAATGGAATTTTAAAATAAACATTCTTTTAGATGTATCCAACAGAATCTAAATACTATAACGACAGTCCATTTTTTAAAATGTATTTTAATTGGAATATAATCGCTTTCCAATGTTGTGTTGGTCTCTGCTGCACAACAGCGTGACTCAACTCTAAGTGTATAGATATCCCCCCTCTTGAGCCTCCTTCCCACCTGCCTGCCCCTCAGGTCGTCCCAGAGCACCAGGCTGAGCTCCCTGCGCTACACAGCGGCCTCCCGCTAGCTGTCTGTTTTATGCCTGACAGTGTGTATGTGTCAGTGCTAACTCTGTCCTTGCCTCCTGTGTCCACATGTCCATTCTCCATGTCCGCATCTCTGTTCCTGCACTGCACATAGGTTTGTCAGTACCAGTTTTCTAGGAAAAATGGTGCTGATAATCCATTTTTTAAAAAACATATGAGCATGCTACCATTGAGGAAAATTGGGAAAACAGTACCAGCTCTCTGTATTATTTCTTACAGCTACATGTGAATCTTCAGTTGTCTTGAAATAGAAAGTTTACTTAAAAATAAAATTCTGATCTTGATTTTAAAGTATATGTTTAAGGTCTTCTTTGTGTTTTTGTTCATTCAATAAATTTTAATTATGTATTGGAATGCTGTTTTGATATCAGATTGCTTGATAAATACAATGAGTTGAAATATTTACTGAATGTGTCTATTAAATAGATATCTGAGTTTATTCCATAAATGTGTTTTTTAGTTCTATAAGGTCAGTGAAAAGTAAATACTTTAGATGGCTCACCATGAAACCTAACTATCTGAAATAGTCTTTTGATAGGAAAATGCAATCTTTGTAGAAAGTGATGCAGATAGCATTTTTAGGCGTGAGCAAGAATCTCATCTTCCTGTGACTGATGAAAGACAACCATACTTAAACACCATCCCTCTCTTCCATGAGTGTGTACCCTTACTTTTCAAAAGAATGTCAAAGAACGTGTGTGTGTGTGTGTGTGTGTGTGTGTGTGTTTTCATTCAGCTAAATGTATTTCCTGTCAAATTTAGGAAATTTGGAGTAATCTCAAGAGAGTCTTGCTGTCTTGTGCTATGGGTAATGTGGGACATTCTTGGGGGTATTCATGAAAATAACTCATACTCATCTGTAGAGGATGGATATGATAATTTTATCACATTCAGCAGAGAAAAGGAGAAAGATAACTGGTAAGCATCAAAAGAGAAGATCAAGTGAGAAGATGTAGAAGGGCACTAACATTTTTTAAGGCTCTGCTATATTTGGTTTGCACTTGTCATTTCATTTAAGTACAGAGAAAAATTTCCTGTGGAAGACTGCATTAACTGGGAAATACAGAGGGAAAAAGAATTAGATTTGTGTATTGTACATAATCTTGTCAGGGGCAAGATACGAGATACACAAACATGTTGCTTCTGATGTTTCTCCCTTTTGACCACTAGGTGGTGACATTGTATAAAGACAGCTTGGTTGCTGGCATGCCAGTCAAAACATGCATGACTTGGTGTTAGATAACTCTATTTAAAAACTAAGCCCAAGTGTATCACTTAATTTTTTAAATTATTAGTCACTGAGCTTTGTAACACATTCATGGTGATTTTATTGGCTTTCCCATTTTATATTTAATTTACATTGTGTACTCTACCCTGAAGTATTTTATAAATACTTCTATGTACCTAACATACCTAGTAATGATAAACTACAGTTGATAAGCAGGTATACAGATGAAAAAAATGCCCTGACCTCCAAAAAATTCACAAACCAAAACAATAATTGATATAAAGGATACATATTAAGAAACACTGAGAATATATTAAGCAATACAAACATGTTAAATAAGTTTGTATTTTATTTACTCTCTTACTGCTTATGGCATAGGTGTACATGCCCATTTAGGATTAAGGAAGAAGGGGACACCCAGAAGGTCCTCTCATTTCTGAATAACCCTCCAATATTACTGGGTAAGGGTAACCTATATCCCAAGGATCCTCCATACTTTCCTTTCTGTGCCCCACCACCAGCTCCCCATTATTTTCAATTCAAAACAGTTGGTGAGAAGTATATTTTTTATTATGACTTAAAATGGCATAGTACTTTATCTCACAGTTGAAGTTGCTGCCTGTTGAATTAGAGGGGTCTCTGTTATTGTATTGAAGGAAACTAGGCCCCTCGTATCCCCAGGTCAGAATGCTGAATGCACTTTTTTCATAGAAAGTATTTTTTGTGATAGTTAAATATAGCTAAAATAGTATTATATGAAGCCTTAATTTAAAAAATCAGACTTGTCCTTTTAGGGGTTTTGGTCTCGGACTTGTCTATTTTTTTTCCCTCCAGAGTAAATGATCTAGAAAAGCATTTTCTCTTTTGCAAATGAACATTTTCAAGAGATCATACTTTTTTTTTTTTTTAACATGATTTTTTTTCCTGGAGACTTAGCTCATTTTCTCTAGCTTGAGGTGGACTGTTTCTCCACTGTATTCTGATAGACCTTTTTAAAGATCCAGTTTCACATTATGTTAATAGTGTATGGATTTGGGGAACTTCTCTGGTGGTCCAGCAGCTAAGGGCTCCCAATGCAGGGGGCCCAGGTTCAGTCCCTGGTGGGGAAACTAGATCCCACATGCTGCAGCGAAGAGTTCGCTTTCTGCAACTGGAAGATCCTGCATGCCACAACTAAAGATCAGAAATCACATGTACTGCAACTAAGACCCAGCAGAGCCAAATAAATAAATGAAAATAATACAGTTTTAAACTGTATAGATTTTAATCATTTCAGCTATACTGTACCTGTACTGAACACAGAGTTTCTTGCTTATCCTTGTTATCTGTTATAAACAGAATCTTGCCCAATGCCTTGCATGTAGTAGATTCTCCAATACATCAAATGCATAAGGGAATCTTAGATGGTACATGCCAGAAGATTGTGGTATGAGTTAATTACCACTGGCTGGGAAATAACTTTTTATAGGGTAAAAGTTATTGGCTTTTAAGATAGGAGACCTCCTATGGTCAGTCACTTTAATTTCTGATAAATGGAAGCCATGGACTTACATTTATCAAAAATACTAGTTATAATTTTTGGAACTCAAATCGCATTCTTTTATGCCTGTTTGGAAAATTAAGCCCACATGTTGGACAGTTTCATTATTAATATTCCAAATTACCGATCCTTTGAGGACCTCATTGAAACTACCCACCCGCCTGTTCCCCTTGCTCCCTGCCAACACATTCATAAAAATGTATTATGTATTTGCATACATAATTCTGTATACTGTTTTAGAGGACTCATAGACCTCATGTCAAGAACTTCTGCTTTAGATTCTGCAGTAGATTACAGCTTACTAGTTGGAAGATGTGGCTTGATGTAATAGAAAAGTAGAAAAATGGACTATCTACAAAATCAGTTCATCTGAGTGAGTTCTACCTCTTATTCTACCTTTGATAAATGTGATGCTATTTGACAGGTCATATAATGTCTCCATACTTGTTTATCTGTGAAGTGAAGCTGTCGGATAAGAGTAAGTGAATTAGTACACTGACATACTTAGAATAGTACTGGGTGTATATTATGCTTCCCAGTCTTTATTTGTATTATCTCATGAAGGATTTCAGAATTTTGTGATGCTGTCATTATCGTTCCCAAAGAAAATTACTTTGGTGTGCATGTATGTGTATGTATGTGTGTGTGTGTGTGTGTGTGTGTGTTGTGTGTGTGTATTTGTGTATAATTTTTAAAAACTTGGATAGCAACCAACTTATTCTGTTTTTCTGTAGTAGAAGTAGTAAGTTTGTTCCGATCCTTTGCTACTTCTATACTGGCAATGGAAAATGACCTTCTCACTGCAGTGCTACGTTTGAACATTCTGAGTCAGAGGATATATGTGCCTGTCTGTGTAAAAGCAACTGGGGAGAAAAAGAGCATTGAGAAAATCTACTCAAGATGTTTTATTAGTGTACTGGTATAACTTGTTAAAGCAGATGAAGCTTTTCTCTATAGTTGTTAAGAACCTTAGTTTTTTCAGAGATTGGATGTATTGTCTTACTGAAAATTCACTATTGTTCATGGAAAATTCTTTATAAAAACAGATTCCATTAATGTTTACAGCAAACAGATTGTATTAAAAGTATGTAACTTTTCTGTGTTACCTATTAATACAAAAGCTTTTTTTTTTTTAACTCCAATTAGGGAAGAAGACAAAGACATATTTGATTACTGCAGGGAAAACAACATTGACCATATAACCAAAGTCATCAAAACAAAAAACATGGATGTGAATATGAAGGATGCAGAGGTATGAAACAAGTACATTTTCCTTTGCCCAGTAACTATATTTCTAGAAAACTGTCAAAATCTTGGTCAATCCAATTATTTCAATGCAGGTCCACTATTTAAAGGGATCCTATACTAAATTATTTTGTAAAATATATTATTGATTTGTTTTGTGAATAAAACTGTTCACATATTGAGCTTAAACTGTCCCTGAATTATAGTTGTTAAAAAAGCAGCAAAATTTGGTAATCACTTTGAATCATTTTTCTCATTCTGTGATAATGCGGTAAAGATGATTGAAATGACCATCTTCAATCAAAGGTGGCAAGTGTTAGGAAGAGGACATGCGGTGATCATAGATAATATGTAGAGTAGATAATTGACTTCTATATTAATTGAGAGCTCTCTGTACAGGTTAGCCTTTAATGTTATCTCACTTTTAGGCAACATCTTTGCTGTAATATGTTTTTATGACATCTGGAACTGAAAATGTAAGACTCTAATTCTACAGTAAAGGAAGACCAGTGATACTGTCCCATCTCTCCTCACTCTCTTCAGTTTAGTTCAGTTCAGTCGCTCAGTTGTGTCCGACTCTGCGACCCCATGAATCGCAGCACGCCAGGCCTCCCTGTCCATCACCAACTCCTGGAGTTTACTCAAACTCATGTCCATCAAGTCGGTGATGCCATCCAGCCATCTCATCCTCTGTCGTCCCCTTCGCCTCCTACCCCTAATCCCTCCCAGCATCAGGGTCTTTTCCAATGAGTCAAATCTTTGTATGAGTGGCCAAAGTATTGGAGTTTCAGCTTCAGCATCAATCTTTCCAATGAACACCCAGGACTGATCTCCTTTAGGATACACTGGTTAGATCTCCTTGCAGTCCAAGGGACTCTCAAGAGTCTTCTCCAACACCATAGTTCAAAAGCATCAATTTCTCGGCATTCATCTTTCTTCACAGTCCAACTCTCACATCCATACATGACTACTGGAAAAACCATAGTCTTGACTAGACGGACCTTTGTTGGCAAAGTAATGTCTCTGCTTTTTAGTATGCTATCTAGGTTGGTAGGTTGGCCTCACTCTCTTAACAAAAGTTATTATCACAGCATTTAGTTTCAGTTTTCTTCTTGAATCTCTAGTGTATCAATGTTTTTATTATTGTTACAAATTATAGTATAATTATGTAATATAGTCAGTTATAATATGGTTATAATGTAACTATATTATTATGACTATGTAAAGATTGTTTGCTCAGCTATGGACTGTGCTATATGTATTAGTCAATTTTTTGCTATAGCAAAAAAAGAAAAATTTCAGTAGCTGACAACATTTATTTATTGTTCATGTTTCAAAAGTCTTGGAACCAGTTGAGACTGCTGGGTTCTACTAGCCTTTTCAGTGCTCAGTTCATCTTGATTTCACCTGTTCTCATTTGAGATCTAATCCCAGTTAGGTGGGGCAGACAAAACCAGATCCCACAAATACATTTAAAGCTTTCCTTGACTCTAGTGTGTGTCACATCTCCCTGTTTTCCTTTGTCTAAAACAAGTCACAAGGCCAAGACTCAGGTCAGTATAATAGGAAGTCTGCTCTGATTACAGGGACGCAAGGCAAGGGTAAAAAGTGAATGAATAAATTAGGTAATCATGAATAATGCAATCTACATTCCATGGTACAGCATTTGTTTTTCTTAAAGTTAATAGTGGCCTCTCTATTTGCTTTTATACTTTTCTTGGTCTTCTGTATTCCTATTAACTCTTCCCTCAATTTGCCCAAGAAGTCTTCTCATGCAGTCAATCCCATGTTTTTCCTTTTTTTTTTTTTCTTTAGGAGTATCCCTCTGGAACCTTCCTTCCTTCGTTCCTCCTCCTTCATCTCTAGTCTGGACTGGTTGCTCTCTCAGCCTCTCACACAGATGTCATTCTAGCGTTATGTTTTACCATTGTCCTCGGAATTCTCTTCCCCTTTCTTCTGGATTTTTCTGCTTTCTGGATCCTAGGTCTTCACCTTTTATTGTTTACTTCTGTTTTGTTGGAGTGTCTCCTCCTCTAGCTTCCTCTTTTATTTATTTCCTGGTTTTGAAGGAGCATTTCCTTCAGTAGCTTCCTGAGAAAGGTAAATGTTTTGAGAACTTCCTTGTTGAAAATGTTTCTGTCAGAGCTCTTGACATATCCCACATGCTCAATAAAGATTTGATCAATTGTGAATTAATGAATGATAGAATGAATGAATAAGCAAAAGCAGTATAGTATAATGGTGATGAGCTGGACTGCCTGGGTTCAAGGGCTAGTACTGTCACTTCCTAGCTATATGACCTTTATCAAGTTTATTCTGTCTCAGTTTCCTAATGTGTAAAATGAGAACAGTACCTGTGTCAGAAATATTGTGAGTATTAAATGAGTTAATGTATATAAAGGACTTAAATAGTACCTGAAACACATACACCAAGACATCAATAAATGTCTTGATTATCCTTAGTGAATAATATGAATAAAGGATGATGATATAATGAAGAAATCACTTAATTCTTTTTTCTAAGACTTAAATTTTTTTTTAAGAGCAGAGCAGTTTTAGGTTTTATAATAAACTTGAGAGGAAGGTAGACATGGTACATTTTTTTTTAAACCCAGGATGTACATTGATACATCATAATCACCCAAAGTCCATAATTTACTTTAGGGCTCACTCTTCGTGCTGTACATCCTATGTATCTGGATAGATGTATAATGACATATTCTTCATTACAGTATCATACAGAGTATTTTCATGACCCTAAAAATCCTATGTGCTTGCCTATTTGTACCTCCTGCTCCCCCTGCAACAACTGATCTTTTTCTTGTCTCCATAGTTTTGCCTTTTCTAAAATGCCATATAGTTGGAATCATATGATATGTAGTCTTTTCAGATTGGCTTCTTTCACTTAGTAATATACATTTGAGTTTCCTCCATATCTTTTGACGGTTTGATAGCTCATTTTCTTTTTTGTTGTTATTCAGTTGCTCAGTCATGTCAGACTCTTTGTGGCCCCATGAACTACAGCACTCCAAGCTCCCCTGTCCTTCACTATCCCCTGAGTTTGCTCAAACTCATGTCCATTGAGTCAATGATGCCATCCAACCATCTCATCCTCTGTTGCCCCCTTCTACTGCCCTCAATCTTCCCCAGCATCAGGGTCTTTTCCAATGAGTTGGCTCTTAGCATCAGGTAGCCCGAGTATTGGAGCTTCAGCTTCAGCATCAGTCCTTCCAATGAATATTCAATTTCCTTTAGGATGGACTGGTTGGATCTTCTTGCAGTCCAAGGGACTCTCAAAAGTCTTCTCCAACCCCACAGTTTGAAAGCATCAGTTCTTTGGTGCTCAGCCTTCTCTGTGGTCCAACTCTCACATCCGTACATGACTACTGCAGAAACCATAGCTTTGACTATATGGATCTTTGTCAGCAAAGTGAAGTCTTTGCTTTTTAATACACTGTCTAGGTTTGTCATAGCTTTTCTTCCAAGATGCAGGCATCTTTTAATATCATGGTTACAGTCACTGTCTGCAGAGATTTTGGAACCCAAGAAAATGAAGTTTGTCACTGTTTCCATCTTTCCCCTTCTGTCTGCCATGAGGTGATGGGACCAGATGCCCTGATCTTCATTTTTTGAATGTTGAGTTTTAAGCCAGTTTTTTTCACTCTCCTCTTTCACCTTCATTAAGAGGCTTTTTAGTTCTTCTTCACTTTCTGCCATTAGAGTGGTGTCATCTGCATATCTGAAGTTATTGGTATGTCTCCTGGCAATCTTGCTTTCAGCTTGAGCTTCTCCCAGCCTAGCATTTCGCATGATATACTCTGCATATAAGTTAAATAAACAGCATGACAATGTATAACTTTGATGAATTCCTTTCCCAATTTTGAACCTGTTCATTGTTCCATCTCCAGTTCTAACTGTTGCTTCTTGACCCACATACAGGTTTCTCAGGAGGTAGGTAGGTAAGTTAAGGTAAGAAATTCTCTTTAAGAATTTTCCACAGTGTGTTGTGATCCACACAGTCAAAGGATTTAGCGTAGTCAATGAAGTAGAAGGAGATGTTTTCTGGAATTCCCTTGCTTTTTCTGTGATCCAGTGGATGTTGAAAATTTGACCTCTGGTTCCTCTGCCTTTTCTAAATCCAGCTTGTTTATCTGGAAGTTCTGGATTCATCTACTGTTGAAGCCTAGCTTGAAGAATTTTGAGCATGACCTTGCTAGCATGTGAAATAAGTGCAGTTGTGCAGTAGTCTGAACATTCTTTGTCATTGCCTTTCTTTGGGATTGAAGTGAAAACTGACCTTTTCCAGTCCTGTGGCCACTGCTGAGTTTTCCAAATTTGCTGGCATATTGACTGCAGCACTTTCACAGCATCATCTTTTAGGATTTGAAATAGCTCGGCTGGAATTCCATCACCTCCACTAGCTTTGTCTGTAGTAATGCTTTTTAAGGCCCACTTGACTTCACACTCCGTTGGCTCTAGGTGAGTGACCACACCATCATGATTATCTGGGTCATTAAGACCTTCTTTGTATAGTTCTTCTGTGTATTCTTGCCTCTTCTTCTTAATATATTCTGCCTCTGTTAGGTCCATACCATTTCTGTCCTTTATTGTGCATCATCTTTGCATGACATGCTCCCTTGGTATCTCTAATTTTCTTGAAGGGATCTCTGGTCTTTCCAATTGTATTGTTTTCCTCTATTTCCTTACATTGTTCACTTAAGAAGGCTTTATCTCTCCTTGCTGTTCTTTGGAACTCTGCATTCAGATGGGTGTATCTTTCCTTTTCTCTTTTGTCTTTTAGCTTCTCTTCTCAGCTATTTGTAAGGCCTCCTCAGACAACCATTTTGCCCTTTTGCATTTCTTTTTTTGGGGTATGGTCTTGATCACTGCCTCCTATAAAATGTTACTAACCTCTGTCCATAGATCTTCAGGCACTCTTATCAGGTCTAATCCCTTGAATCTCCTTGTCATTTCTACCTATATAATCCTACAGGATTTGATTTAGGTCATATCTGAATGGTGTAGTGGTTTTCCCTACTTTCTTCAACTTAAGTCTGAATTTTGCAATACAGAGTTATGATCTAAGCCACAGTCAGCTTCCTGTCTTGTTTTTGCTGACTGTATAGAGCTTCTCCATCTTCAGTTCCAAAGAATATAATCAATCTGATTTCTGTATTGACATTTCCTTTTAGCATCCAAGAATATCCCATTGTCTAGATGTTCCACAATTTATTTATCCATTCACCTCTTAAAGGACTGTCCTTGGCTGCCTCTGAGTTTTGGCAGTTATGAATAAAGCTGCTATAAACATCCATGTGAAGATTTTGTGTGGACATAAGTTTTCAGTTCCTTTGGGTAAATAAGGAGAAGTATGAATTCTAGATCATATTGTGAAAGTGAAGTCGCTCAGTCATGTCCGACTCTTTGTGACCCGTGGACTGTAGCCCACCAGGCTCCTCTGTCCATGGGGTTCTCCAGGCAAGAATACTGGAGTGGGTTGCCATTTCCTTCTCCAGGGGATCTTCCCGACCCAGGGATCGAACCCAGGTCTCCTGCATTGCAGGCAGACCCTTTAACCTCTGATTCCATTTTCTTTCCCCTCTTAGCATATCAGTTATGCTTTTTCTAACCTTTTATAGTGGTTGCCCTAGAGTCTGCAGTATACATTTATAACTATTCCAGGTCCACTTTCAAATAACATGATGCCATTTCATGGGTAATGTGAGTGCTTTATAAAAAAAAATATTCCTAATTCCTCCCTCCTGCCCCTTGTATCACTGCTGCCACTCATTTCACTTAAATAAAAGCATACATAGGCATATGTACATGCATACAGTGTATGCGTGTGTATATATTTGTATGCATATAAGATATGAAACATAAGCTTGTGTAATCAAATTCACTATATAAGATAAGATACCTAAGCTTGTATAATCAAATATGCTGTGCTATTATTTTGAACAAACTGTTAAGTCAATTAAGAATTTTTTATTGTATCTTCACTATTCTTTCTCTGATGCTCTTTATGTAGATCCAGTTTCTAACCTACATTGTTTTCATTCTCTCTAATAAATATCTCTCAATATTTCTTGCAAGGCAGGTCTACTGGCAACAGATTTCTCCAATATTTGTTTGAGACAATCTTTATTTCTTCTTCACTTTTGAAGAATAATTTCTCAGGATACAGAATTCTAGGTTAGCAGGGGTTTTCGCTCAGCACTTTAAGTGTCACTCCACTCTTCTTGCTTGCATGGTTTCAGAAGAGAAGTCTGATGTAATTGTTTTCTCTATAAGCAGTGTATTTTTTTCTTTGACTTCCTTCAGGATTTTTCTTTATCTTTGATTTTCTTTAATTTGAAAATGATATGCATAGTGTAGTTTTTGAAGTGTTTATCTTGCTTGGTGTTCTCTGAGCTTCCTGGATCTGTGGCTTAGCATCTGGCATTAATTTGAGGAATTTCAGTTATTGTTTCAGGTATTTCTTGTGTTCCTTTCTCTGTTTCTTCTCCTTCCGGTATCTCCAACTATGCATATGTTACATCTTTTGCATTTGTCCCACAGCCCTTGGATATTCTGTTCTGTTTTTGTTATTGTTGTTTCCTGTCTTTGTTCTCTTTGCTTTTCAGTTTTCAAGGATTCTGTTGATACATCTTCTAGCTCAGAGATTCTTTCTTCAACCATTTCTGGTATACTATACAGTAAGCCTGTCACAGGCATTTTAAATTTCTGTTGCAGTGGGTTTATTTTTTTAATCTCTAGCATTTCTTTATGGTTCTTTATTCAGATTTCCACTTCTCTGCTTACATTGTCCATCTGTTCTTTTTCTTTTTTAGATATGTAACTATTTGGTTGCCTTGGATCATAACTGTGGCACACAGGATCTTCACTGCATTATTCAGGGTGTTTTGTTGCAGTGCACGGACTCTTTAATTGTGGCAGAGGGGCTTAGTTGCTCCGCAGCAAGTGGTATCTTAGTTTCCCGACCAGAGATCGGGAAGCCACATTTTCTGAATTGCAAGGTGGACTCTTAACCACTGGACTGCCAGGGAAGTCTCTGTCCATCTGTTCTTGCATGCTGCCAGCTTTATATATTAGAGCCCTTAGCATATTAATCATTGTTGTTTTAAATTCTCCACCTAATAATTCCAACATCTCTGCCCTGTTTCATTCTGATGCTTATTCTGTCTCTTCAAATGGTGAATTTTCTGCCTTGTGGTTTGCCATGTAATTTTTATTGATAACTGGATGTGATATACCAGATAAAAGGAACTGCTGTAAATAGGCCCTTAGTAATGTGTTGGTGTGAAAAACTGACTTATTTGAAGAGACCCTGATGCTGGAAAAGATTGAAGATGGGAGGAGAAGGGGACGACAGAGGATGAGATGGTTGGATGGCATCACCAACTCAATGGACATGGGTCTGAGTAAGCTACAGGAGTTGGTGATGGACAGGGAAGTCTGGCATGCTGCAGTCCATGGGGTCACAAAGAGTCGGACATGACTGAGCGACTGAACTGAAATGACTGAATGTGTTGGTGAGGGGTTGGGGAGAGTAAGTTTTCTGTGGTCCTACCATTAGGTCTCAGTTCTGTAGTGAGCCTGTGTCTCTGAGCTGGGACTCTCACAAATGTTTCTCTCTCTTCTTTTTTTAATCCCTCTTTAAATGGGACAGATGACTAGAGTGGACTGGAGGTGGCTATTTCCCTTCCCCCAGGTCAGTTAGACTCTGATATACCCCAACAGGTTAGGTGCTGGTTAACCTTTTCCTCTAAAGGCAGGCCTTTTCAGGGCATATTTCAGAATGGATCATTTCCCTTTCCCCTATCCGAAGCAAGAGAGGATGTTTCTGTATTTATTATCAGAGAATCTGGTCATGCTCCTGGAGGTAAATCTTACATTATTGGGGGGGTGTGTTTGGAGGAGTTGAGTAGATGCCTTTGGAGTTTTAACCCTCAGAGTTGTCTGCACTGAGCCTCCAGCGGTTTATCAATCATAGCCAGGTTTTCCTACCTGGAACTGGTTCCCTGGGTGGTATCCACTTGTAAGGCTGTGCTCCAGGCCGTCAGGTTCACCTGTCTCTCTAGTCTCAGGGCCAGTGGTTTCCCTTGTGCACTCCTGTCTCTTCTGGACCCAGGAAGAACCGTTGATTTTTCAGTCTCTTCAGCTTTTTGTTTGTTAAGGTGGAGTGGCAGCTTCCTAGCTTTTTATATGTGGAACTGGAAACCAGAAGGCCACTTAACTTTTCAAGGTCACTTTTACACTGGAAATGATTGTGTGTGTACTATATGATCCCTATTAGAATTCTCCATCTTTCAAATAATACTGTTTTATACAATGTGAGTTATAGTTTACAGAGTACTTTCACCACATTCACAACTCTGTAAGGTACTTCCACTTTTTTTTTTTTTTTTACCATGTTGTCTTCACGAGAGCTCTGAAAGGCTATCCTTATTTTTCAGACAAGAACTGCTTCAGATATGTACATGTTACTTGTTCAAATACATACAACTGCTGAGTCTAAAAGAGTGAAATGTAGTTCTGAGAGAGTGTTCTTTTCACCACTGAATTTAAGAAAGATAATCAGTTTCTAGTCTTCCCTGCTAGTGTTATGCTCTGACTTGCAACAGTTTCTTTTATAAAATAGTTAAATCCACATGTGACCTCTGCAGAGATGATTGGACAGCAGTAATAGGGATAAAATAAATGTCTAGACCACAGATGGCTTACACTAAACAGCACCGTTTCTTATGTGTGAAAATGAAAGGAAGCCTTGTAAAATGCCTTGCTTCCCTCATTTAGTGACTTCGATACAGTGCAGCTTCCCAGGTCTTCCCGTTTGTTACCCGGGCAGCTGCCTTTACCCCCAGCCTGCCAGAACAGTGTGTTTCCATGAGCAGATGAAGTGCTTACACATTCATAGACTGAGACACCCTGAATTCAGTTGGGTTCTCTCATTGCTCCAAGCAGATTTCTGCCCTTTCAGCCATGACACCTCAGGCTGGGCTTTGAATACTGATGGCAAGCCCTTTTATTATTAATCAGGGATTTGTATGAATTAATTTAAGAACATGAGGGAAATGGGAGCTTAAAATTAGAATCAAACTTAACATCCTAAATGAAATAAAGGGTACTGCTTCATGACATTTAAAGCTCTAGCAAATGAAACAACTTTGTAAGCTTTGATGGTGGTTTAAAAGTATATAATCTCAAAGTTAACTTTCTAGCTAAATATTTTTAACCTCTTTATCAGAAAAAAGACATTTCCCTACTATAATAAGTTGGGTAACAATTAAAATTTTGAAAGGACTTGTAGTTCTTCTGGTGTTTGTCTATCTAATATTTGAACTTGAGATATTTCACTACTGATTGCCTAAGATTCTGTGAGATGGTGTATGACTTCATTTAAAATGTCCACCCAGCAGATTCATCCCAATTTCAGTCTTTCCCTAAGATGATAAAAATTACATTTATTACACTTAAAATGCTCTGTGAGCACATAAAGAAATTTAATAATAGTCATAATATGATAAGCTATATTTGCATCCCATATATTGAAATAAATATTATTATATTGCCTAAAATGCTTAGATTTGAATCTATAGATATCATAGTACATGAACATATATAAAAAATGCTTTTTAAGTAAAATACTCCTATTTTATAAAGAAGTTATTTTATTATGTGTAAGTATAGTTCCTGGTGTGTGTCATTTAGGTTGTAATTGCTGCCAATATATTGATAGTAAGTTATACATTTCTAATTTGAGAAAATTATTCAATACATAATATTTCCTACTGATATGTTAATTAGGACATTGTTTATATTTTAGGTAAAAGAAAAAGTTTTGTAGTTATACTTTTCAGGACACTATCTATATATCAGATATTTCATGTTCCAAGTTTATAGCATCATGGTGTTATGTGTACTCATTTTTTATTTATATTACAACTCTCATTAAAGTTTTTAATGATTTGCAGAAATGTTTGAAAACTGCACTATAGGTAATATGAAGAGAAATGTAAGAGCTTTTAAATTTTTTAAATGGTGCTTCAGTTTTTATTTTTGAGTCATATTAATATAACTCTTCACACATGCTACATATTGACAGGTTTTTCAAGAAAATATCTTGGCTGATTTAAATAATTTGTAAAGTACACTTGTTATGAACAGAATATTTCTTATCAATCATCAGGCAGATTTTATGTCTGGACTATTCTTGTCATACATGTTGTTTCTTAGATCAGTGCCATATCAGCAGATGAAATACATGCTTATTAGTGTGTATTTTAAACTTTTATATTAATTTAAATTTGTTAAATGTAGCAATGTAATAATATTTGGACAAATTAGATGACATCATTCCAATGTATCTATCATTAGTCCCCCCCGAAGCATTTATGCAATTTATTAGTTTCCTGTAGGTTCTTATCTAATGCACTCCCCAAATTCCTCTTTTATTGAGCTGTTTCTTTAGTTCTTTCCTTTGTCATTTTGAAGGTATAATTTTATACCATTTTCCATATACTAATATATTCTTTCAAATACTTTGAAGAAGGTCACCTTTCTCTTGACTGTTCCTTTCTTTACTTGCTTTGTTTTAAATTTGTGGCTCATGTCAGACTACAATTTACTTGCTTTTGGCTTGAGAAACTGATGCAAAATCTGGCAAAACCTGACATTATTAACCTAACAAAGAAGCAAAAGGTCTAAAGAGGCAGAGTCAGTGAACTGAGGATAAATTTATGCTTTTAATTTAAGAAAGGAAGTAAAAATGTATCCTCTTAAAATAACTTTCTTCATTTGAATATATGTTATTTTGGTTGTGTAGTTGATTAATTTGAAGGAACTCTGTTTATTCACACTAGTAATTGAGAAATGCATTCTAAACTGTCAAATTATGCTCATTTATATTAATACAGGCAGTACCATTTAAAAATCAAGCCTATATTAATACTTCTTCAGAACTTTTTCATCTTCCCCAAGTGAAACTCTATACTCACTAGACACTAACTCCCTATTCCTCCCCTTCCCCCAGCCCCCTGGTAGCCACCATTTGACTTTCTGTCTTCATGAATTTGACTGCTCTAGATACTTCATGTAAATGGAGTCATATAGTATGTGCTGTCTTGTGACTGGCTTGTTTCACTTAACATAATGTCTTCAAGACTCATCCATGTTAAAACATGTCAAAATTTTATTCCTCTTAAAAAAAAAAGAATGATATTTGTATGCATATACTGCATTTTGTGTATCTAAATATCTATGAACAGTTGGGTTGCTTTCATATTTTGGCTATTGTGAATAATGCTGCTGTGAATGTGGGTGTGAAATTTTTGTTTGATTTTTTTTCCAAAATTTATTATGAAAAATTGTACATATACCAGAAAGTTGAAAGAATTTTACAGTGGACATATGTATTCCTATCACTAGATTCTACACTGATATTTTACTATGTATGTTTGCTCTACCAGTATTTAGCCATCTCATTATCCATTTGCCAATCTATCTTACTTTTTTGGATGTGTTCCAGGGTATTTTATAGACAGTACATTTTCTTCTAAATGCTTCAGCATATATATCATTAACCAGAGATCACTATTAGTCTGGTTTTTCTCTTAATGTAAAATGTATATACAATGATAGCTCAGTTGGTAAAGAATCTGCCTGCAATGCAGGAGACCCTGCTTCAATTCCTGGTCGGGAAGATCCACTGGAGAAAGGATAGGCTACCCACTCCAGTATTCTTGGGCTTCACCTATGGCTTAGCTGGTAAAGAATCTGCCTGAAATGCAGGATACCTGGATTCAAGTCTGTTTCATTAAGCTCCTTCAGTCACTTACAAAAGTTCATCTTTATATGGCATTCCCTGATGGCTCAGAGGGTAAAGAGTCTGCCTGCAATGTGGGAGACCTGAGTTTGATCCCTGGGTCAGGAAGATCCCCTGGAGAAGAAAATGGCAACCCACTCCAGTATTCTTGTCTGGAAAATCCCATGGACAGAGAAGGAGCCTGGCAGGCTACAGCCCATAGGGTTGCAAAGAGTGAGACACAACTGAGAGACTTCACTTTCACTTTTTTGAATTAATATTGACAAATACATGTACCCGTGTAACCAAAACTCCTATCAAGATATAGAACATTACTGTCATTCTAGAAAATTCCCTCATGCCTCTTCTCAGCTGGTTCTTTCTCCTCATCCCACAAAGGTAATCACTATTTTCTAATTCTTCTACCATACGTTGGTTTTGCCTATTCTAGAACTTTATAGGTGAAATCATAAAATGTACTTTTTTTTTTGTATAAGGCTTCTTTCATTTAACATAATGTTTTTGGGTCATTGATATTATTGTATAGATCAGTGTTTCCCTTCGTTTTTATTGCTGAGTAATATTCCATTCATATGACCATGAGTATATTGTGTATTTATCCATTGTCTTATGATGGCACCTGGCTACCTTATAATGATCACTGGATTACTTATTACTTTATACAGGATAAAGTATTGTCTCCATTGCTTACTCCTTGACCCTTTAGTTACTAACATTATGGCTTAGTAAATGCTTATAAAGGGATCTTTTAAAGTAGTGTATTTCAAGTCCTTCTGAATTCCCTGATAGCTCAGCAACACCGTTTCTTTTTACCTTAGATCCTAGCCAGTGAACAAAATAAAGTATTCACTTACTCTAAATGTGTATTAGCGTCCATGCTAGTCACATCTTGAGACTGTAAACTGCCTCCCAATACTACTGCTGTCTTGAGTTTTTGAAAGAACACTGTTGGTTTATTCTTGAGAGGCAGGTGGCAGGCAGTAGGAGGCTTTGTGTAGTTTCTGGTGGGGGAGTTGTCACTGTAGCCAGATACTTTACCAGCAGCAGCAAAGGGTAGAAGATAAGAATAGGAGAGAGGAGACAAACATTACAGGTTATTGGTAGCTGAAGTCAATCAATTGTAAATTGAAACCCAGTTTTTTGGGAGAGAGAAATTCAAGTTGACCTGTTTACAATACTTCACTGAGTAATTAGACTGTATTACCCTATACAATGGCTTCCCTCGGAGCTCAGTCAGTAAAGAATCTGCCTGCAATGCAGGAGACCCAGGTTCAATTCCTGGGTCGGGATGATCCCCTGGAGAAGCAAATGGCAACCCAATCCAGTATTCTTGCCTGGAGAATCTCATGGAGAGAGGAGCCTGGCAGGCTACAGTCCATGGGGTTGCAAGAGCCAGACTTGACTTAGCGACTAAACCACCACCACCATCCTATACAATCTTTGATAGAATGGCAACTCTTACAAATTTAAACATACCATCTTTGCCATGTTTTCATATACTGTATATTTGGTGTACATGCTTTGTGTCTATTCTCAAAATACCAGAAGAACATCAAGATTCACTTTATAATATCACTTTATAATACTATCTCTTTTCATTTAATTTTTGATAACCAGGAGAAAATGTAATTTTAAAAATTCTTCATGGTTTAAGGACAAGTAACCAAGGATATCAAAGGAGCATTTAAAATATTAAGACCCACTGTATTTTCCAGAAGGTATGAAAGTAATACTACTTAATAGGTTAGCTGCCACCCTGCACTTTTAAAGCACTTTAGTCATTCATCTGTCTGAGGTAAGACGGTATTTGCACCTTTGGTTAATAGATGGGAACTCTCTCCCCCCGACCCCATGTTTTACTGTATTTGAATTCCAGAATATATCCAGAGCTTTCCAAACAGTGCTTATTGTCTTCTGGTGGCCTAACAAAGATTCCTTTAATAATGGCTTTCCCCACTTATATCCTAAATACTTCTGGGATATTTTTTCAGAAGTTATTAAAACCCAAAGCAAAGAAACAGTTGTCAGTTTTTGTGGTAACAGTAAAAATAAATTTTAACTGGAAAATTTGTAAGAGATTATATCATTCATAGATGATAAAACAATTACACAAAAAAAATAGGTAAAATATCTCATAAGTTTGTATGAAATCTTTAAACAAATATGATGTTACCTAGTTGATGGTTTTCCTTCTGGAAGAGAAATTATGGAATCCAGTATCTCAATTTAATAAATTTAAAAATTGTATATATTGGTCCATGTATATTTGTGGTTAACAAAGAGAAAGGACAGAACCACAGGTATTTATTTACTGATTTCTTCAGTAGAGGTTATGAGGATAGCATCTCTGCAAATTCCTGGTTATGTACTACTTGAGCCAATAATCTTAAAGTAGAGTATGTTTATAGGAACTCTGTAATGTGAAGAAGTAAAGAGTTATCACATCCAGATACCTGGTAATGCTGGTCTTTTTAAGTGCAGGAACTTTTGAAGGCAAAAATACCAAAACCTCATTTATTTTATGTATGCTTATTTACGAGTATGTTTAATCCTGCTCTTGTTTCTGAGCTTAATACCGCATAAAAATATTAATCATTTGGTGGTCTTAATGTAGCTCTCTTCAGCACTTCTGTAGAAAGTCATTGTCAGAAAATTCATTCTAATTCAAGGTTAATTAGTGTACCATTAAAATAATACGTTACAAAAATTAATTACATCGCAGGTCAAAAAACCTGTTAAAAAGCAGAGTGTAAATGTCTGAGAGCACATCGTCCTCCTTAAAACATTGCTATACGAGTGCCACCCTTCTGGAAAATATCTCCAATGTGAAAATCACTACTGAGGTCCAGTCATAGGTGTTTCCCTAAAGTAAATTTTTGGCACCACACATGGAAAATTTAAAATATAACTCCCCATTAACAGTAAAATGTGTTGCTTGTCTGCTTCCACACCGAAGCAGCTAAGGATTTATATTTTAGCATTAATCAATGGAACCCTATTGGGTTAAACCTAAGAGAAGTCAGGAATCTTGTTGAGGAATAGAAATTATCTGTACATCTTATAGTAAAAATAATAGATATATTATGTTTTCTTACTTAACTGTTAGGTAGTTCTGGTAGGTGCCCTGTGTAAGTCTATCACACATCATTTTAACTATGTGGTGATTCTTGTTAATAATTTGATAGCCATAAAATGTACCCTTAAAATTAGAACTAAAAATAATACAAATTTTGACATTTTACCTGATTATTTTAATGTAAAAGCTGTGAAACAGTTATATTGAATTATAAAATACTTTACACATTGGTATTTATTCTGAGAATCAAATTAGAATATCTAATTATTCATAGGGAGGGTTTTAAAATGAGTGCCCCAGTAACAGTAAATCAGTACACATTAAAGCTAGGGAACATTTAACACAGGCAACGCTGTTCTCTATCAACAATACATTTTTTATTTGGCTTTTAGAATTGTCTCCATTTTAAAAAATTATTAGTGGGCTCTGAACTAATAATTAACTAAGTGGTTTTGCTGTTACAATAAAGTGTGACTCATTTGCCCACATTAAAAATTTTCTGCTTCCCTTCTCCTTTGTATTTGCATATAACAGATATTCACAGATATGTAAAAATAAATTGAGCAAATGAAAGAAAAAGGAAAGGACAATTTCTAAGGAAGACGTTGTCTTACTTTGGGTTTTTGTTGTTGTTTGTTTTTTTCAAGACTAGCTCCTGGTTAATTAGTTGAATGAATAGGTATGTGAAGAGAGTCTGAAAGATGAAGAATGTAAGTGGGTTAAGAAAAGCTTTCTTCAAAGGTGCTTTTTACTTTTAAGTCCTCTTTGTCCTAGCTTATATCTGTTTAAATCTTTTCTAAAATGACATAAAGCAGGGATTTCAACTTAATGTGAAAAAACATTCCATTCTTTTAAAAATGACAACATCGCTACCACCCTCAAAAAGTAGTGTTAAGCCATAATCACTCATTTCTTCAGAAAAGCCCTTAGCTTTGGGGGTTTTGTTAATTCTTTGGACCAATTAGGCTCCTTTTGTTAACTAAGCCAAGATTTTCTGACAGTAGAGAAAAGAATTAACACATCGATAGTAACTGTTTGTCTTTGGTAGACAATAGTTAAAAAATTGTTTAATATTTAGTATGCTGTCTCCTAACAGTTAATTGTCTATTCTGTTTTACAAGTGGCTTTCATAGTCAACATTTGAAGTTAAATACTAACGTTTAGGGGATGTTTCAGGGTGTAAATTTGGGCTATGAAGGAGAAATGCTTGTGATTACATTTTCTTACATTTTATGGAATAAACTTGAGTAAACTTAGATATGTTACATTTAGATTATGATCTCTACCTCGGTTTAAGTACCATTTTTTCTCTATTTCATAAGAGTTGTTTCACCAAAAGTGAACATAATAATTTAAAATTAATCTCTTTCATTTCATCAGAGTACTTTAAAATTTACAAAGTGTTATCGTGTAGTTCATACATCCAATAAATCTTACTGGTATTATTGTTGTTAGTATTATCCTTATCCCCACTCTGTGGATAAAAAGAAACTGATCAGGCTGAAGAAAGTCACTGGGCTAGTATCTAACAGATCCCCAAAGTAGAACTCAGGAATTCCTGTTGTTACTGTTTTTCCTATAGAACACTTTGTATTAATCATTCTTAGAATAGTTAACCTATATTTTTACTTATTTTTGTATCTTTCTTAAGACCTTATGTCTTTTATATGGCCCACAACTGGATAACAACTTCACTTGTCTTTTTCTGTGTTTTTAGGGCAGAACTCTACTCCATTGGGCTTGTGATCGAGGACATAAGGAACTAGTCACAGTCTTGCTACAATATAGAGCTGATATTAACTGTCAGGTAAGAGTGATGAAAAGGGAACATTTTTTTAAAATGAGGTAAAATCTATATAAAGTAAAGTTTACCATATTAGCGGTTTTAAAGTGTACAATCGAGTGGCATTAATATATTTAACAGTGTGCAGCCATCGCTACTATCTTGTCCTAACAGTTTCATCACCCCAGAAGGACAAGGACAGTTTTTTACCCGTTAAGTTGTCACTCCCTATTTCCCTTCCCTTCCAGATCTTAGCAACAACTAGTATTTCTGTTTCAATGGATTTGCCTATCCTGGATATTTCATATAAATGGGATCATAAAATATGTGGCCTTTGTTTCTGGCTTCTTTCACTTGGCTTGTTTTCAGAGATTATCCATGTTGTAGCAGGTAATTGCACTTCTTTCCTTTTTATGACTAAGTAATATTCTGTTGTATGTATAGAACACATTTTATCCTTCATCAACTGATGAGTAATTGAGTTGTTTTCACCTTTTGGCAGTTGTGAATAATTGCTGTGGACAATTTGCATACATGTTTTTGTTCAAAACTTGTTTTCAGTTCTATTGGTTCTGTACTTAGGAGGAGAATTTCCTATATGGTAATTTGATGTTTAACTTTTTGAGGAAACTCCAAACTGTTTTCTACAGGAGGCACACAATTTTACATTCCCACCAGCAATGCAATGCATGAGTGTTCCAGTATTTTCACATCTTCACCAATACTCGTTATTTTCTTGTTTAATAGCCATTCTAGTGGGATGTAGTGATCTCATCATAGTATGATTTGGATTTGCATTTCCCTAGTGAGTATTTTTTCATGTACGTGTTAACAGCTTGTCTATCTTCTTTGGGAAAATGTCTATTCAAGTGTTTTGCCCGTTTTTAAACTGAGGGGTTTTTTTATATTTAAGAAGTAAAAGTTCTTATATTCTGGACCTTAAAGCATTATCAGATGTATGATTTGCAAATATCTTCTCTTTTTCTGTGGGTTGTCTTTTCAGTTTCTCGATAGTGTCCTGTGGTGCACATAAAGTTTTCAAATTTGATGAAGTTCAGCATATCTGTTTTCTTTTGTTGGTTGTGCTTTTGGTGTCATATCTAAGAAACAATTGCCAAATTCATGATTATTAAGATTTACCATGCACCCCTAGAAACCCTGTACACATAACTAACTCCCCATTCCCCAACCCCCCCAAAACCCTAGCAACCACCATTCTACTCTCTCTCTTCATGAATTTGACTACTCTAGATACATTATATAAGTAGAATCATACAGTACTCGTCCTTTTGTGACTGGCTTATTTCATTTAGCATAATGTCTTCAAGATTCATCCATGTTATACCATGTGGCAGAATTTTTTTCCTTTTTAAAACTCAATAATGTTGCATCATATGTATATACCATATTTTGTTCATCCAAATACCCATCTACAGACATTCAGGTTACTTTCACCTTTTGGCTATTGTGATTAATACCTCTGTGAATATGAGTAGCAAATATTTGTTTTGAGTCCTTGCTTTCACTTCTTTTGAGTATATACCCAGAAGTAGAATTGCTGGTTCATATGGTAATTCTTTAACGTTTTGAGGATCACCATACCATTTCCACAGTGGCTGCACCATTTTACCTTCCCATCAGCAATGCACAGATATTCCAGTTTCTCCACATCCTTACCAACACTTGTTATTTTCTGTATTTTTGATATTAGCCATCCTGGTGGATGTGAAGTGATATCTCATTGTGGTTTTGATTTGCATTTTCCTAATGATTAATGATGCTGAACATTATTAATGTTGACCAGTTAATATTGGCCATACGTTCATCTTCTTTGGAGCAGTGTCTGTTCATGTCCTTTTCCCATTCTTTAATTGGGTTGTTTGGGGGTTTCTATTGTTAAGTTGTAAGGTGTGTTAGTCACTCAGTCATGTCCAACTCTTTGCGACCCCTGTAGCCTGCCAGGCTCCTCTGTCCATGGGATTTCCCAGACAAGAACACAGAAGTAGGTTGCCATTTCCTTCTCCAGGGGATCTTTCTGACTCAGATATTCTGAGTATCAGACCCTTATCATATACACAGTTTACAAATATTTTCTCTTATTCTGTGGGTGGTCTTTCATGCTGCTGATAATAATGTCCTTTGATACACAGCAGCTTAAAATTTTGAGGAAGTTCACCTTATCTATTTTTCCTTTTGTTGCCTGTGTTTTTGGTGTCATATCCAAGAAGTCGTTGCCAAATGCCATGTCATGAAGTTTTTTTCCCCATATTTTCTTTAAGAACTTTATAATCTTAGCTCTGTTTTTTGCCCCGTTTTGAGTCAAAGGTAGCACAGGGGTCCAGCTTTTTTTTTTTTTTTTTTTTTGCATGTGCACTTTCAGTTTTCCCAGTGCCATTCACAGGTTGAAAAGACTGTCCTTTCTTCACTGAAGGCTCCTGACACCCTTGTCAAAAATCATGTGACCATTGTCAAAAACCATGTGACCATATATGCAGGAGTTTGGGATCTCTATTCTATTCCATTTGTCTATATGTTTGTCTTCTTGCCAGTACTACACTGGTTTAATTACTATATCTTTGTAGTAAATTTTGAAATTAGGAAATGTGAGACTTCCAACTTGTTTTTCTTTTTCAAGACTTTTGGCTGTTCTGAGTCCTTTGTGTTTCCATGTGAATTTTAGGATGGATTTTTCTCTTTATACAAAAAAGTCTTTGGGGTTTTGCTAGAGGTGGCATTGAATCTGTAGATCAATTTGGGAGTACAGTTTTCCCCTGTTCTCTGAAAGTAAAGCGAAGAATGAAACCTTCTGTAAGCCGAAATGATGTAAAGTGAAGAAGCAGTTACCTTAGGACACATTTTGCTAATGCATGCACACAGTAAACTGAGATAAAGCACTGATGCTGGCACAGTTAAAAGTTAAGGTGGCTTCATGTGAGATGCAGGGTGTAGTTGCTGGAGGAGGAGGAGGAGCACTGCTCTTGGTGCTCAGAGTGCACACTCCTCTGTAGTGCCCAGCTGCAAAGCAAAGACTGAGTGCGCATTGCTTTTTGCCTTGTTTTGTAAAAGCAAAAGTCCTCTAGATTTTTTTGTTTGTTTGTTTATTTAGCAAAAACAGGTACTAAAGTAGGTCTTTAGTAAAGTGAAGTGGCATAAAGCAAACTTTTAAAAGCAGGGATACTCATATTGTCATTTTAACAGTGGTTAAGTCTTCCAGTCCATTGAATGACTTTTCTTTATTTGTGTCTCTAATTTATTTCAAAACTGTTTTATAATTTTAAGTGTACAATTCTTTTGCCTCCTTGGTTTGGTTTATTCCTAAGTATTTCATTCTTTTTTGACACTACTGTAAATGAAGCTGTTTTCTAAATTTCGCTTTCTGATTATTCATTGTTAGTGTTTAGAAATGCAACCAGTTTTTGTGTGTTGATTTTATATCCTGAGACTTTGCTGAATTTCCTTAATAGTTCTAACAGCTTTTTGTGGAAGCTTAAAGATTTTATGCATATAAGATATGTTGTCTATGAACAGAGTTATTTTTACTTCTTCCTTTCCAGTTTGGATGTCTTTTATTTCATTTTCTTGCCTAATTGCTCTAGGTCTTCTAGTACTATGTTGAATAAAATAGTGAAAGTGGGCATCCATGTTTTATTCAGGAGTTTGCTTTTTAAATTAGTATGTCAGAGATATAAAATGCTTTTCCTTTTCATAATATTTGTCATATACACCCATTCCACTTTAGCCCATGACCTCACCCTGAACTTTTAATCAAGTCTGAAATGTTTGGTTCTAACTATACTCTCCAGTTCATTTCACTCTAAATGTCTTATTTGACCTTATTGAAATCCCTAGTGCCTTGACTGATTACTTCTTCCATTTTAGCTCATTTGTCCACTCTCATGCTATTATTATGTTCAAATTCGTTCCCATTCCCTGTTTTTCAGCTATGGTAACCATCTGGCAAAACTTTAATTTTGATTAATCCAGTTGCCTGCCTTATATACATCTACACTTTGGCTCTAGGCAAAGCTAGGAAAACAAAGTCAAACATTCCTGATACTATCAAAAATCGTGGTATCAATCTTTAATTTTGGCTCGCATGTCTTCATGGTCTTTCTTATTCTCACATTTTCTCCTATTTCACAGACAAAATAGAAGAAATCTTTATCAACAATATGTATCTCAGCCAGTAGTTGCACCAACAAATATTTCTTCTTGTCTTCTCAGTTAAAACTTGCACTGTCTAACATTGAACTTGCAGTGCATGCTCAGTTGTGTCTGACTCTTTGCAACCCTATGGACTGTAGCCCACCAAGCTCCTCTGTCCATAAAATTTTCCAGGGAAGACTACTGGAGTAGATTGCCATTTCCTCCTCTAGGGGATCTTCCCAACCCAATGGTCAAACCCACATCTTGTGCATCTCCTGCATTGGCAGGCATTCTTTACCACTAGCACCACCACTGAACTTACTCTCAATTACCACCCCCATCCTCACCCAATAACTGGCACCAACATCCACCCAGTGTTCTAGGAATCAGCCTTGATTTTTCTCTCATTTTCACATCCATTGAAGTCCTCTAGGTTCTGTCTCCTAAGTATATCTCAAATCGACCCACTTCTCTATTTCAACATTGCCAGCACCCACCATATCCTTGCTTCTAATCTTGATGTCCTTAGATGTATTTTCCACTTTTCATCTGGAGAGACTTTTTAAGATGCTAATTTGCAAATATTTCTCTTGTTTTCTTTTATTGTTCTAAAATTAAATCTAAATGTAATTTGTCCTGTGAAGCCCTTCATGATCTGGGCTTTGCTTACCTCTCCACTTATTTCTCAACACACTCCTAGCTTATGCACCATCCCTGCTACAATAAGTTTCACTGATTCTGAAGAACTTGACATGTTGCTCACCTGTTGGGTTTTTTAGATACTGTTTTCTCTCTTCTTCATTCTCCCCCCTAGGCCTAATTTTACATGTCATTTCCTCTAGGAAGCCTTCCTTCACTCTGACCAGATAGACACCTCCACTGTCTCTCATAGCTCCCTGTTCTTAAGCTCATCAAAGAGCTATCACAGTGCACTCACCGTGTATTGCAATTCATCGTGTACATGTCTATATCCTCAACACCACCATGTACAAGTACTAGAGTATGGTTGTCACCAGTACCCTGGATGTCTGACATAGATGTTGCTCAGTAAATATTGAACAGAGTAATACCAGCTTATAAAGAAGCTGACAGAATGTTAGAAAAATAAATCATGAGAACCAGAAAAGCCCTAAGCATTTACCAGAACCTTTGGGTTTCCTTGTTATTTTATTAGAATAAATGTTTTTTTCCCATTAGATTTGTGTGCATTCTTCTCAGGCTAGTTCCCTAGCTTTGAGTCATAGATCAGTGTCATAACCTTAGGCCTTATATATTTCACTTTTTTTCTTTGTAGGTTGTATATGTACAAAGGGAAAAACTCAAAAAATGCAAGCAACTAATTTTTTAAAAATTCTCTTTTGTTTCAGAACTTCTATGTATTAAGGAAAATTAGCTCTTTCTTTGTGATATAATTATTAAGATGTTTCTTCTAATACTTGTTATCACTTGATTTCTGTGATCTGTCTAGAATTAGGATCACATGTATGTAATAGGAATTTTATTTTTGTCTAGATGATTAGCCAGTTCCAATAATGTTTATTGAATAATCTTTTCCTCTGCTGATTTAAAGTGTCTTCTTTTTATAGTCTCACTTATCTGTGAATTTCACCGTGTTTCTAGCTATTCTTCTGTTGCTCTTTCTGCTCACATACTTGCACTATGCTGCTTTAAATATTGTAGCTTCAAAATATGTTTTAATACCTGGCAGGATAGATTACTTAATTACTTATTCAGAATATTTCCTGTTATTTTTGCTTGTCTGTTTCTCTGTGTGAGCTTTGAAATTGTCTTTGTAACCCTTGATTCCCCCAGTCACCACCAAAACAAAAACTTATTGGTACACTCATGTCTTTAATTTGGTTTGGATTGTCAGGGGTAGTATTTTAGATGGAAGTGTCCCCAGTTCAGGCTTAGGCTGAGAGTTTTTGCATGTGGGTTTTTTGTATTCTATTTGTTTGAGTATTATAAGACAAACAATATAAAAAACTGCCATATGTGGTTTTGTAGAATACTGTACCTAACACTAAACTTCAGTGCAAAGTAAAAGTTCCATGTAGCTTTTTAGGGTGAATAAGTTAGGACTCTATGCCTTTCCTTGCCCTCTCTGTCATTATATGACCACTTTATGTTGTTCCTAGACTTGGTTTTCCTTTGTTATTGACAATCCTAATCCATATGATCTAGCTTCAGTTAAGGGAATGCTTTTGGCTTTGTCAACTTGGGTTGCTAACATGCTTCCAAATCAGAGGGCTTTTGGAGATTTGCTCTCAAAATAGCTTTCCTCTTGTAATTTCTTCTTTGGTTTCCTTATTGAAAACTCTTTTCAAATATAGACAATACAAACATAGTAAATGGAAGGAAATGTTCATCTCCCTCATGACTCAATCTTTCTTAAACAACATTATTATTGACTGGTCTATTGGTTGCCAAAAAGGAAAATCAATTTTATTAGAAGTATTTGCTTGGCTACAGATCTTGGTACTAACCCAGCAGAGACAGGCTGATGTTATCAAGTATCTGAAGACTAATTTTTACCATTAGCCTGAAACGGAGTAGTAATTAAAGATATGTCAGCGTCTACTCTATGTTTTCCTGTCATTTTTACCTTTCAGCATATCTCATGTATACTTTTATTGCACTGCAGTTTCTACATTCTATGGCTCTGATGGAATTGAATCTTTTAATTTTATTTCTGAGAAAGATCCTTTATAGATTTCATTTGTTATCTGGCAGTATTATGTACACAGTTTTGTCTTTTCCACTGCTTGGTATTGATTTTTAGTTCAGCTCTGGAAGTTGGGTTCATAACCACATTTGAGATTAGGATATGGGTTAAATACACACACACGTACCCCTCAGACCTCTTGAGTAAATTTGATCTTTAAGTCCTGAAGAAAGATTAAAACTACTCTAAAAGCACATTTGAAAGTATCTGAATGCTAAAGATTTATTGCTAGACTTCTCAGGTTTATTGTCAAGTAACATGAAAGAAATAAGTGGGCTTGGGGGAGGAGAAGTACCTATGGTGTTGAATGTCTACAGTCTGTACTGGATATTAAGCAATTCAAATATTTTGAGTGTTACTGAAATGTTTGAGGACTCTGTGGTGTATAAATTACATGAACTTACTGTTTATATAATGGCATGGAGCAACATGCCCTCCCACAGAATACCTTGGTAACTGTGTTAAAGAAAATTTTGAAAATATGAGATTCAACTAAATTTATTGTGGTGACCATTTTGTAATAGATATAAAAATTGAATCATTGTTGTATACCTAAAACAAATGTTAAATGTCAATTATATCTCAATTTTTAAAAAGAATACTTGTGAAATGAAAGAATGAGTAAACCTGAAAAAAAGAAATTCTATATGCCTATGTGGTTTTGTAAAATAAATGGGAAATATATACATACATATATATATGTGTGTGTGTGTGTGTGTGTGTATAAAATCCCCATTTTATATATATATATATATATCCCCATGTGTGTGTGTGTGTGTGTGTGTGTGTGTGTGTATCCCCATATATATCATTATCCCCAGTCTAGATTTATCCAGGTGTTATAGGGCTTAAAATGATGAAGTAGCCCCACTACCTCAGGGCTATCCTCCTGGTTCTTGGCCAAGTTTGCTCTTTCCCATGTTCACCAAGCAGCAGTTCCCAAGCAGCACCATATTGCTGCTAACACAGCCCTTCTAAGGCTACTACCTATTATGTCGCTGACCTCCTCAAAACTCTCTAATGACTGCATTGCTTATAGGATAAATTCCAAACTCTGTAGATTTGAATTCAGGAGGGGAGGGTGAGGGGGCACAAAAGTATATAAATAAAACCATCTGTGATTTTATTATGTGTGGGGGTGGAGGGGTAAGATATAAAACAGCTTTTTAGTATTTACTGTGTACCAGACGTTTTCTGTATAGCCATCACATCAATCCTATAATGTAGGAGTATTATTATCTGCATTTTAGTGATAAAGAAACAGAAGTCATAGAGCTAGTAAGTGATAAAGTCTAGGCTTGAAAATGTCATTTTGGTTCTAAAGCCCAAGTCCTTATCCTCTCCTCTGTAAATTTTGAGTGCATTTCCTTCTCATCTTTATTTGCTCTACTTACATAATACGTTTGTGTATGTATTTTTAAGGATATTTAATACTTTATTGCATGTAAATATTTTCTTCCATTCAGTGAATTGTCATTTCACTTGCTTGATAATATCCTTTGAAAACACAAAATTTTTAATTTTGATAAGCCTAATTTATCTATTTTTTAATTTTGTTGTGTTTTTGGTGTTATTTCTAAGAAACAATTGACTTGTTAGAGAGCATAGTGATTAAGCCTTTTCCTTCTAATAATTTTATAGTGTTATCTCTTACATTTAGGTCTTTGATTCATTTTGAATTAATTGTATATGATATAAGATAGGAGGCTGACTTCATTCTTTTACATATGGATATCCAGATGTTTCATTTGACACCAGAAGATGAGCCCCACAGGTCAGAAGGTGTCCAATACGTTACTGAAGAAGAGTGGGGGCAATTACTAATTGCTCCAGAAAGAATGAAGCAGTTGGGCCAAAGTGGAAAAACACTCAGCTGTGGATGTGTCTGCTGATGAAAGTAAAGTCTGATACTGTAAAGGAAAATATTGCATAGGAACCTGGAATGTTAGGTCCATGTATTAAGGTAAATTGGATGTGGTCAAGCAGAAGATGGCAAGGGTGAACATTGACATCTTAGGAATCAGTGAACTGAAATGGATGGGAATGAGTGAATTTAATTAAGATGACCATTATATTTACTTCTGTGGACAAGAATCCCTTAGAAGAAATGGAGTAGCCCTCCATTCATAGTCAACAAGAGTCCAAAATGCAGTACATGGGTGCAGTCTCAAAAATGACAAAATGATCTTGGTTCATTTCCAAGGCAAACCATTTGACATCACAATAGCCCAGGTCTATGCCCCAACCACTAATGTCAGAGAAGCTGAAGTTGATGAGTTCTATGAAGACCTACAAGATCTCTAGAATGACACCAAAAAAAAAAAATGTCCTTTTCATCATAGGAGATTGGAATGCAAAAATAGAAAGTCATGAAATACCTGGAGGAACAGGCAAGTTTGGCCTTGGAGTACAAAATGAAGCAGGGCAAAGGCTAACAGAGTTTTGCCAAGAGAACACACTGGTCATAGTAAGCACCCTCTTCCTACAACACAAAAGATGACTCTACACATAGGCATCACCAGATGGTCAGTACTGAAATCAGATTGATTATATTGTTTGCAGCTGAAGATAGAGAAGCTCTATACAGTCAGCAAAAACAAGACCTAGAGGTGACTGTGGCTCAGATCATGAGCTTCTCATTTTGAAATTCAGGCTTAAATTGAAGAAAGTAGGGAAAACCACTAGACCATTCAGGTATGACCTAAATCAAATCCCTTGTAACTATACAGTGGCAGTCATGAGTAGATTCAAGGAATTGGATCTGGTAGTCAGAGTACATGAACAACTTTGGATGGAGGTTCATAACATTGTATGGGAGGCAGTGACCAAAACCATCCCAAAGAAAAAGAAATGCAAGAAGGCAAAGTGGTTGTCTGAGGACACTTTACAAATAGTTGAGGAAAGAAGAGAAGTGAAAAGCAAGGGAGAAAGGGAAAGATATACCCATCTGAATGCAGGTTCCAGAGAACAGCAAGGAGAAATAAGAAGGCCTTCTTCAATGAACAATGCAAAGAATTAAAAAACAGAATGAGATAGACTAGAGATCTTTTTCTGCTAGGCTCTTCAGTAGACTGTAAACAACTGAGGAAAGAATCAGTGAACCTGAAGATATGTTAGTGAAAACTTACAAAACTGACATGCACAAAGAAAAAGGAATGAAAGAAAAATGAAAACATTTCTGAGACTTTTTGAACAATTTTATAAGGTGTAAGTGGAATATGAGAAGAAGAGCGAATAGAGCAGAAAAAATATTGGAATGACTGACAATTTTCCAAATTAATGATATACACCAAATCACAAATCTAGGTTTGCTCAGCAAACACCAAACAGGATGAATACTATTATAGAAGGAGGAAAGTAAAAGGAGTTAAATGGAATAAGGTTTCTACATTTCATCCAAGTGGTAAAATGTCAGTAGGTAGTAAGTAAATTAAGTAGTAAAATGAATAGGGAAAGGAGTACAGCAGGGCTGTCTGCTGTCACCCTGTTTGTTTAATCTATATGCTGAGCACATCATGAGAAATGCCAGGCTGGATGAGTTACAAGCTGGAATCAAGATAGGCAGGAGAAGCATCAACAACCTCAGATATGTGGATGATACCACTCTAATAGAAGAAAGCAAAGAGGAACTAAAGAACCTCTTGATGAGGTTGAAGGAGGAGAGTGAAAGACCTGACTTAAAACTAAATATAAAAAAAACTACGATCATGACATCAGGCCCCATTATTTCATGGCAAATAGAGGGGGTAAAGGTAGAAGTAGTGACAGATTTCCCCTTCTTGGGCTCTAAAATCATTGCAGATGGTGACTGCAGGCATGAAATCAGAACACGTTTGCATCTTTGGAGGAAAGCTATGACAAACCTAAACAGCGTATTGAAAAGCAGAGACATTACTCTGCCGGGAAAGGTTCGTATAGTCAAAGCTATAGTCTTCCCAGTGGTCACGTACAATTGTGAGAGCTGGACCTTAAAGACGGCAAAACACCAAAGAATTGATACCTTCGAACTGTGATGCTGGAGAAGACTGTGAAAGTCCCTTGGACAGCAAGGAGATCAAACCAGTCAATCTTAAGGGAGATCAACCGTGAATATTCACTGAAAGGACTGATGCTGAAGTTGAAACTCCAGTATTTTGGTCATCTGATGCAGACAGCTGACTCACTGGAAGAGTCCCTGTTGCTGGGCAAGATTGAGGGCAGAAGGAGAAGAGGGCATCAGTGGATGAGATAGTCGGATGCCACCACCGTGAACTTGGGCAAGCTTCAGGAGATGGTGAGGGACAGAGAGGCCTAATGTGCTACAGTCCATTGGGGTCACAAAGAGTTGGACACAGCTGGGCAACTGAACAACAGCAACAACAAGTAAATAATAATAAGTTATACATACACACACACGTACATATACAGATACACACACACATACTACATCCAAGTGGTAAAATGTCAATACCAGTAAATAGTAATAAGTTATACAAACACACACAGGAAAAATAATACCTTTAGAATAATGATTTTAAAAACTATAAAATATAACACTATAATTGATACATAGGTGGATTTTCTAATGAGGCCTTCTGAACCCAGAGGCTTTAAATTATAGGCTCAGTTACTTTTAGTGATCCAAGACTGTTCACATTTTATATAGAGGTCAGTTTTAATAAGTCAGGGTTTTTCATGGAATTTGTCCATTTCATCTTAAGTTATAAAAGACTGACCTAGAATTATCCATAATATCCTCTTGGTATCATTATAGTATCTTTAGAGTGTATAGTGATCTCTTTGTAAAAATTTTCTGATAATGATAATTTATCTTTTTTTTTTTTTTTTTTTACTGATTATTCTTGCTAAGGGTTTATCAACTTTATTGATGATTTCAAAGAATGAACTTTTAGCTTTGTTGATTGTCTCCATTTTATATTTGGTGTCTGCATTGATTTTTGCTCCTTATTCTTTCCTTCTACTTTCTTTGGATCTAATATGCTCTTCTTTTTCTGGCTTCTTGACATGGAAGCTTAGATAAAAGTGTACTTAGAAGTATAAATTTCTCTTATGCATTATTTTAAATGCATGTAGCAAATTGTTATGTTCTATTCAAAATATTTTTTTTAATTTCCACTAAAGTTTCTTCAAATACAAGTCACATTGATGGTTAGGGCCTAAATATATGCATGGCGGGGGGTAGGGTGGTTTATACAATTCAATCTATTAACATTATGTCTTTATATTTTAAGTGTGTTTGTTATAAATAGCATGTAGTTGGGTCCTGGTTTTTATCCAGTGTGATCATCTTTACCTTTTAATATTTAATTTATTTACATTTAATGTAATTACTGATATAGTTCTGTTTAATTTTACCATTTTTTGTGTTTTTTTTTAGTGTGTCTCACCTGCTTTTTGTCTTTCTGTTTTTCCTTTCCCAGCTTCTTTGGTATTTGTCAAGTATTTTTTATTATATCATTTTACCTTTTTTATTGTGTATTTGTTATTCTTTAATAGCATCACTTTTAGTGGCCATGATAGAAATTACAAAACAGCCCTTTAACTTATTATAGTCTACCTTAAATTAATACTTTTGCCATGCCCTGAACACTGTGAAAAATCTTAAAATGGCTTAATTCTGTTTATTTTTTTCTAGCTTGTGTTGCTGTAATTGTATTACATTAGACATGATATATTTTTGCTTCTCTATTTTCTACATTCCTAACAAGATACTGTTTTTGCATTAGTCAGTAATCTTTTATCATTATTCACATATCTACCCTTTCTAATGCTCTTTCACTTCTTGCGATTTCCTGATTCTATCTGGTATCATTTTTCTTTTGCCTGGAGAACTTTAATGTTTCTTGCAGTATTGACTTCTAGTGATGAATCATCTCAACTTCAGTTGTCTGAGTATGTCTTTTCCACTTATAGTTTAGAAAGGTAATTTTGCTTGATAGAGAATTCTGCTTTGGCCAGTTTATTTTTTCTGCCCTTTAGAGCTGTCATTCTGTTATCTTCTAGCTCACATTTTGATTTGAGAAGTTGGCTATAGTTCTTTTTGTTGTTCCTCTGAAAGTAGTGTATTTTTTTCTCTGACTGCATTTAAGATTTTTCCCTGTATTTCATTTTCCAGCAGTGGTTAAGTGTTTTTGATTGATATTTTAAATTCTGCTTGGGGCTCTACATTGAGTTCTTAATTACAGATATTATAATTTTCCAGGGCTAGAATGATTAATTTCATTTGATTAATTTCACTTATTCCCCTTTTCTGTTGAAAATTTCCTTTTCTTCTGTTTTCTTTCACATATTTATAATGATTATTGTGAAGCTAATATCTTTTAATTCATATACCTGAATCAACTTTGAGGCTCCTGCTTTTGGCTATTTTTTGTTTATGAATCACAATTTCCTACTTGTTCACATTTCTAGATTTTAAGTTTTTTCATTTTGAAACAATTTCAAATTTATACAAATAATAAGAGTGTGTATGCATCTTAAACCTTGAACTCTTTGCCAGCATCATACCCTGCCACCCCTGTGCAAACAAGGACCTTCTTCTTTGTTGTTGTTCAGTTGCCAAGTTGTGTCCTACTCTTTGCGATGCCATGGACTGCAGCCTGCCAGGCCCCTCTGTCCCTCACCATCTCTTAGTCTGCCCAAGTTCACATCCACTGAATCAGTGACGCCATCCAACTGTCTCATCCTCTCGCGTTCTCTTCTCCTTCTGCCTTTAATCTTTCCCAGCACCAGGGTCTTTTCCAATGAGTCAGCTTTTGTTCGCATCAGGTGACCAGAGTACTGGGGCTTCAGCTTCAGCATCATTCCTTCCAGTGAGTATTCAGGGTTGATCTCCTTTAGGATTGACTGGTTTGATCTCCTTGCTGTCCAAGGGACTCTCAGGAATCTTCTCTAGCACCACAGTTTGAAAGCATCAATTCTTTGGTGCTCTGCTTCTTTATGGTCCAACTCTCACATCCGTACATAACTACTGGAAGGACCAAGGCCTTGACTATATGGACCTTTTTTGACAAAGTGATATCTTTGCTTTTTGATACACTGTCTGGATTTGTCATAGCTTTCCTTCCAAGAAGCAGTCTTTTAATTTCATGGCTGCAGTCACCATCTGCAGTGATTTTAGAGCCCAAAAAGAGGAAATCTGTCACTACTTCCAGCTTTTCCCCTTCTATTTACCATGAAGTGATGAATCCAGGTGCCAGAATCTTTTGTTTTTCTAATATTGAGTTTTAAGCCAGCTTTTTCCCTCTACTCTTTCACCTTCATTAAGAGACTCTTTAGTTCCTCTTTGCTTTCTGCCATTAGAGTAGTATCATCTGCATATCTGAGGTTGTTGACATTTCTCCTGGCAATCTTGATTCCAGCTTGTAACTCATCCCATCCCGCTAAGGAACGTTCAAACTATCAGACATTCTATTATGTATGCATAATTCAGCCATCACAGTCAAGATATCATGACTGATATATTACAGCTATCTAATCTTTATACCAGATGGTCAATACCAAAATCAGGTTGATTATATTCTTTGCAGCCAAAGATGGAGAAGCTCTATACAGTCAGCAAAAACAAGACCGGGAGCTGACTGTGGTTCAGATCATGAACTCCTTATTGCCAAATTCAGACTTAAATTGAAGAAAGTAGGGAAAACCACTCGACCATTCAGGTATGACCTAAATCAAAGCCCTTGCAATTATACAATGGAAGTGACAAATAGATTCAAGGGATTAGATCTAATAGACAGAGTACCTGAAGAACTATGGACAGAGGTTCATGACATTGTAGAGGAGGCAGTGATCAAGACCATCCCCAAGAAAAAGAAATGCAAAGAGGCAAAACGGTTGTCTGAGGAGGCCTTGCAAACAGCTGTGAAAAGAAGAGAAGCAAAAGGCAAGGGAGAAAAGGGAAGATATACCCATTTGAATGCAGAGTTCCAAAGAATAGCAAGGAGAGATTTAAAAAGCCTTCCTCAGAGATCAATGCAAAGAAATAGAGGAAAACAATGGAATGGGAAAGACTAGAGATCTCTTCAAGAAAATTAGAGATACCAAGGGAACATTTCATGCAAAGATGGGCACAATAAAGGACAGAAATGGTATGAACCTAACAGAAGCAGAAGATTTTAAGAAGAGAATACAGGAAGAACTATGCAGAAAAGATCTTCATGATATGCAGATGACACCACCCTTATGGCAGAAAGCGAAGACGAACTAAAGAGCCTCTTGATGAAAGTGAAAGAGGAGAGTGAAAAAGTTGGCTTAAAACTCAACATTCAGAAAAGTAAGATCATGGCATCTGGTCCCATCACTTCATGGCAAATAGATGGGGAAACAATGGAAACAGTGACAGACTTTATTTTGGGGGGCTCCAAAATCACTGCAAATGGTGACTGAAGCCCTGAAATTAAAAGATGCTTGCTCCTTGGAAGAAAAGTTATGACCAACCTAGACAGCATATTAAAAAGCAGAGACATTACTTTGCTTACAAAGGTCCGTCTAGTTAAAGCTATGGCTTTTCCAGTAGTCATGTGTGAATGTGAGAGTTGGACTATGAAGAAGGCTGAGCACCGAAGAATTGATGCTTTTGAACTGTGGTGTTGGAGAAGACTCTTGAGAGTCCCTTGGACAGCATGGAGATTCGACTAGTCCATCCTAAAGGAAATCAGTCCTGAATATTCATTGGAAGGACTGATGCTAAAGCTGAAACTCCAATTCTTTGGCCTCCTGGTGAGAAGAACTGACTCATTTGAAAAGACTCTGATGCTTGGAGAGATTGAAGGCAGGAGGAGAAGGGGACAACAGAGAATGAGATGGTTAGATGGCATCACCGACTCAGTGGACATGAGTTTAGGTAAACTTCAGGAGTTGGTGATGGACAGGAAGGCCTGGCGTGCTGCAGTCCATGGGGGTCACAAAGAGTCAGACATGACTGAGCGACTGAACTGAACTGAACTGAAACTTCTTGTCATTCAGGTGTGGCCAGTTGGCCCTAGAATATGTATTGTAACAAAGGGATTCAGTTTAGAATCACACATTGCATTTATTTATTATGTCTAAAATAGCCTAAGGAAACTAAGGGTTTCCTTCAGTCTACAACAGTTACAGAGCTTCTCCTTGACATTTACAACTTTGATACCTTTAAAGATTACAGACCAATTATTTTTACAGAATGTTTCTCTGCTGGAGTTTGTCTAATGTTTCCACCTGATCACGTTGTGCATTTTATCAGGGATATCATAAAAGTGATACTGCATTCTCATTGGAACATGTATCCAATGGCACATACTTGCAACTTACTTCATTACTGATGTTGTTTATTTTGATCACTTGACTAAGATAATTCCTGGCCAGATTCTTCATAGTAAAATTATTTTTGTCCCTTTGTAATTCATTTCTGTTTTGTGGGACGATATTTGGGAATATTTGTCCTCATCAAAATTTCAGTTTATTTACACTTTTATTTACATCAGTTTGGATTCATGGTTTCCTTGTTATAATGTAACAAGGTCCAACTCTTTGCAGCCCTATGGACTATACAGTCCATGGAATTCTTCAGGCCAGAATACTGGAGTGGGTAGCTTTTCCCTTCTCCAAGGGATCTTCCCAACCCAGGAATCAAACCAGTCTCCTGCATTGCAGGTGGATTCTTTACCAACTGAGTTATCAGGGAAGCTGTTATGATGCAATGTTATTTAATTTTATGCTCCTGTGGCATCACTGACTCAATGGACATGAGTTTTGAGCAAACTCAGGAGACAGTGAAGGAAGGGGAAGCCTGGTGTGCTGCAGTTCATGGGGGTCACAAAGAGTCAGACGCAACTTAGTGAACAACAACAATAATAATGCTCAGATTACTACAGATTTGGCCAGTGGAAGTCATTTCAGTCTGGCCTTTGTGTTCTATTGATACATGTGCAGAATTCTTTGAGAATATTTTTCACTCTCTGGTATAACAAGAACTCCCAGGTGCATCTTGAACTTTCCTTTTTTCCAGGCCTGGAAATAGCCATTTCTCCAGAGAGCTCTGGTTCAGCTCAATAGAGAATGGTATTTAGAAACCAAGATCTGAGCATTAGATGTGCTCATTCCTGTTGGCTAGCATTCTTCCCAGATTAGCCCATTATTATACACAGACATTTAAAAATCTATTTTCTTTTTTCCTGTGTGTGTAGTTTACACCAGTACCTCTTCTTCTAGTTCTATGCCACAAGAGTCATTGTTTTCTTTTTCTATATTTGTTAACTCTCTTGTTTGACAGTGAGAACCCTGGCTTCCATTATCATATTTGCTTATTTGATCAATCTCTCATTCTGCTGCCACCCTCCTCGTGCATGGATACATTCATCATACGGAAGCTCTGACAATTTGCTCAGACCACTTTTCTAGAGGATGCCCTCCTCATTCCTCTGGGTCTCTGACACCCTGAGCCAGATCACACTCCCATGTGAGTGCCTTCCTCACTCAGCTTAGGCTTCAACATCCATGTCAACCTTTTGTGGGAGTATCTTCTTCACTCTTCTTGGTCTCTGAAACTTTGTACTGAACTGTCTTCCTATGTGGACCTCCTCCTCATCCTACACTGCACACTAGGCTGCTGCCACTCCAGTTGGACACCCTTCTCATCCCAGTTAGGCTCTGGATCACTTTGCTCTGGACAACTACTGCTCCTCTCTTGCCTCTTTCCACTCCACAAAGACACCTACCTCACTCACTCTTAACTTATGGCTTCAAAACTGAACTGTTCAAGAAAGGAAAAGGAAGAGCTGTATCTCATGTTGTATGCTATATTGCACATTATGTATAAAGAACTATAGAGACTGAAGTTGGTGTTTTCCTCGAGAGATCGCTCCTTAGCCTTTATCAGATATATAATTTGAGGGGCTTATCATATCACATCAATGAGGAATTGAGCTTTGTTGGGGCCGGGTAGTAGCTTTGGTTGGACTTAGTCCTGTTTTCCTGCATATTTGGGGGGTGATTCTTTACGGATTTTGCTTATGAGCCTATGAGCCTCTACCTGCCTGTCTTTAAAGACTGGTCAAGATTCTGTCTGATGTTTTTCCCTCTTTGAGCTTTCTTTTCCCACTTCCTGCCTCCCACTGCTTCCAAATTTTGGCATAAGGTTCAGGCTGAGATCTTTTGTGTGAGGCCGCCCGCTTCTTCAAGCAGGACTTTGTCTCAAATATTTTTGTCTCAAATAAATTGAGACAAATAACTTTGTCTCAAATCTGCAAGACAGCAGATTCCTGTATGCTTTTTTAGAAACTCTGGCTTCCCACACTTCCCCTGAATTCAGAAAATAGACCATGTGGGAGAACAGCATTTTGTGTTTGGGACTTCTAAAATTTTTGAATTGTTGAGCCAGCCCCACACAGCCTCCAAAAGCTTTGCTGATTTTATTTTCCTGGGTGTCATTATTTCATTTGAGCCAGGCTCATCCTCAGCTCCGCCTATGCAGAGAATCAGTAAATGCCCCCCAGGTAAGAAAGCAGCAGGAGACAGCCAGTTCTCCTCTAAATAGCTTTTTGATTTATTTTACTCAGTCTTTTTTGCTTCCATGACTCCTATATAGCTCTAGAAATATAATTTTCTCAGTTTACCCAACTTCTTTTTCTTTTTTTGGCTTTTGGGTAGAGAAAGTTACTTTATTGTATCTTCTTCTATCCTCCCTGGAACTAGAAAACAGATTTTGGTTTTTGTACTTCTTTTTCGCTTAATGTTATATAGTGACCATTTTTTGTGTGTCATTCAGTATTTTTCAAAATGTTTTTTATTGTTTTTTTTTTTGTTAATAGTTCGTCAAATAGAGGGCCTTATATCCCTGGCAACAGTAGAGCACATGATATATGCAAGAATATATGACAAACTGTAAGATAACTGATGCATCTTTACAGAGCATTCATCTTCAAAAATTTGGGGAATAGAGACAATTTAACTTAGACGTAGCTCCAAACATTATTTGATACAGAAACAAACACAGGTATATAATTGTGGAATAGGATATAAAATGCACAGAAATTATTTAGATCAAATAGGACCTTAAGGAAATTTCATGTTTTCACTTCTCTTTTTTTTTAATATTTAAGTATGTAAATATCACAAAGTATTTCTATTTTCTAATTTTAGGAGATATGTACTGATCTTCCCTTCTTTTGTCTGCTTTTTAAAAAAATTGTCCTGAGGAAATACAGGAGGTTTGCCTTCTTTTCACTATCTTTTCTTTATTGTGTACATAGACACTATTATTATTTGCAGAGTTGAACAAAATAATGAAGGTGAGAGTTTTTTATTGTAGAAAAAAGTTACAAATAAGAAAAGGGTAAACTAAGCTCTATAATGTTGAATTATAATTGAAGGTATCAGTAAATATATATTATTCAATATGCTCACAGATTGGTACAGAAACATAAGGTGGTATTCTTTTTATGGCTGAGTTATATTCCATTGTGTATATATACATATCACATCTTTATCTGTTCTGTTGATGTATTTAGGTTTTTCCCATGTCTTTGCTATTGTAAATAGTATTACTATGAACATTAGGGTGGGTGTGTCTTTTCAGATTAGTTTTCTTTGGATATATGCCCAGGAGTGGGATTGTTAGATCATATTGTAGTTCTATTTTTAGTTTTTTAAGGAACCTTCATATTGTTCTCCATAGTGGCTATATCAATTTACATTCCCACCAGCACTGTAAGAGGATTCCCTTTTCTCTACACCCTCTCTAGCCTTTATTATTTGTAGACTTTTTGATGTTGGCCATTCTGACTGGTGTGAGGTGATACCTTATTGTAGTTTTGATTAGCATTTTTCTAATAATTAGTTATGCTGAGCATCTTTTCATGAACCTGTAGGTCATCTGTATGTCTTTAGAGAAATGTCTGTTTAGGTCTTCTGCCCATTTTTCAATTGGCCTGTTTGCTGTTCATTGTTGAGTTATAAGAGCTGTTTATATATTTTGAAAATTAAGCCTTTGTTGGTTGTCATCATTTACAAATATTTTCTCCCATTCTGTAGTTTGTCTTTTCATTTTTTTGTTTGTTTTGAATGATTTCCTTTGCTATGCAAAAGCTTGTAAGTTTGTGACCCCATGGACTGTAGCCCACCAGGCTTTTCTGTTCATGGAATTCTCCGTGAACATTGGAATGGGTAGCCATTCCCTTCTCCAGGGGATCTTCCTGACCCAGGGATCAAACCCTGCAATCTCCTGCATTGCAGGCAGATTCTTTACCTCCTGAGCCACCAAAGAAGCCCCACAAGTTTGATTAGTTCCCATTTTCTTTTTATTTCTATTGCTTTGGGAGACTGACCTTAGTAGACATTGTTACAGTTTACATCAGAGAATGTTCTGTCTATGCTCTCTTCTAGGAGTTTTATGGTGTCATGTCTTATAAGTCTTTAAGCCATTTGAGTTTTTGTGCATAGTGTGAAGATGTATTCTAACTTCATTGATTTACATGCAGCTATCCCGCTTTCCTAGCACCATTTGCTGAAGAGGCTGTCTTCCTATCTTGTATTCTTGCCTCCTTTGTCAAAGATTAATTGAGTATAGGTGTCGGGGTTTATTTCTGGGCTATCTGTTTTATTCAGTTGATTCATATCATATCATCTGTTTTTGTGCCAATACCACACTGTTTTGATTACTGTAGCTTTGTATTATTATCTGAAGTCTGGGAGGGTTATGCCTCCTGTTTTGTTCTCTTTTCTCAAGACTCCTTTGGCAATTCTGAGTCTTTTATGGTTCCATATAAATTTCTGGATTATTTTTCTTCTAGTTTTGTGGAAAATGTCATGGATAATTTGATAGGGATCTCATTAAGTCTGTTGATTGCTTTGGGTAGTATTGCCATTTTAACAATATTAATTCTTCCAATCCAAGAGCATGGACTATCTTTCCATTTCTTTGAATCCTCTTTAATTTCTTTTATTAATGTCTTATGGTTCTCAGCATGGGTCTTTCATTTCCACTACTTTCTTATCCATTCTCTTATAGGTAACCAGTCTCTTTTGTTTCTGTCTTATCTTTCCCATATCTCTTTTGCACTAATAGGCAAGTACATGGCCATTTTCATTTATCCTCTTCTAATTTACATGAAAGATAATTCTTTTTTTTTTTTTTTAATATTATTTTATTAGTTGGAGGCCAGTCACTTCACAACATTTCAGTGGGTTTTGTCATACATTGACATGAATCAGCCATATAGTTACACATATTCCCCATCCCGATCCCCCCTCCCACCTCCCTCTCCACCCGACTCCTCAGGGTCCTCCCAGTGCACCAGGCCCGAGCACTTGACTCATGCATCCCACCTGGGCTGGTGGTCTGTTTCACCATAGATAATATACATGCTGTTGAAAGATAACATTCTATAGATTATCTTTTGCACTTCATTTCTTTCATTTAATAATAGGTCCTGAAGGTTACTCCATATCATCTCATAAAGATCTTTATCCTTTTTTCACAGCTGCATAGTACTCTTTGTGTGGATATGTCATAGTTTATTCAACCACTCTTCTGTGTATGAGCACTTAGATAATTTCCAATATTTTGCACTTCTAATGCTATAACTAATAGCACTGTGCATATGTATTTTCATATCATTGGACGTGTACTTTCAAGACATATTCAGGATAGATTCCTATAAGTGGAATTACTGGGTCAAAAGATAAGTGCATAAAAGATTCTTTGCTCCTTGGAAGAAAAGCTATGACCAACCTAGACAGCACATTAAAAAGCAGAAACATTACTTTGCCGACAAAGGTCTGTCTAGTCAAAACTATGGTTTTTCCAGTGATCATGTATGGATGTGAGAGTTGGACTATAAAGAAAGCTGTTCAGTTCAGTCTCTCAGTCGTGTCCAACTCTTTGCAACCCCATGAACTGCAGCATGCCAGGCCTCCCTGTCCATCAGAGAAAGCTGAGTGCCAAATAATTGATGCTTTTGAACTGTGGTGTTGGAGAAGACTCTTGGGAGTCCCTTGAACTGCAAGGAGATCAAACCAGTCAATCCTGAATATTCATTGGAAGGACTGATACTGAAGCTGAAACGTCAATATTTTGGCTACCTGATGCGAAGAACTGACTCATTTGAGAAGACCCTAATGTTAGGAAAGATTGAAGGCAGGAGGAAAAGGGGACAACAGAGGATGAGATGGTTGTATGGCATCACCGACTTGATGGACATGAGTTTGAATAAGCTCCAGGAGTTGGTGATGGACAGGGAGGCCTGGTGTGTTGCAGTTCATGGGGTCGCAAAGAGTCAGACACAACTGAGTGACTGAAGTGAATTGATAGTATTTTTAGGTATTGCCAAATTTCTCTCCAGAACGGTTGTACCAGATTGCATTCACACTAGCAATTTATGTGAGTGCCTTTTTCCTTACAGTCTTGTCATATTGTATTCTTCATATTTTTACATTTTTGCCATCTTATATAGAATTGGTTTCTCGGTGTTGTCAGTGTTGTTTTAGTTTGTGTATGTGAGTTGTTATGTCTTTTCATATGTTAGAGGGCCATTTTTATATCTTGTGTGTGCATTGTCTATTCACATTTTTCTGTCAGGTTTTTGACCTAGTATACCTCCATTTTTAAGAATTCTTTATATATTAGTGGTATTAGCCCTTTTTTACATATGTTGGCAGATATTTCCCCCCAGGTTTTTTAGTTGTGTTTTGGCTTTGTTTATGGTATCTTTTGTCATATGAAAAATATTTATTTTAATGTAGTTAGATTTACCAGCTTTTCTTTTTATTGCCTCTGGATTTTAAGTCATGGTTAAAATTTTCTTATATCAAGATTAAAGCTTAATTCATCCATGTTTTCTTTTAGTACTTGTATGGTTTTATAGTCTACATTTAGATCCCTAAATATATGGTATGGGAAATGGACCTAATTTTGTCTCCTAATTTTGTCTCCTTCCAAATGGCTTCCTAGTTGTCCCAGCATCATTCATTTAGAAGTCAATTCCCCAATGATCTGAGATGCCAGCTTTGTCATATACTGAATTGCCATATATATTTGGGTCTAATTCTGGATTTTGTAGTGTATTAAACTGGTCTATATGTCTAAAAGAATCAATACAATAATAATAACAAGGATTCATAGTTGGTATTAAAATCTGGAATGGCTCTTTCTCCCTCATAGTTTTTCTTTTTAAATGTTTTCCTGGCCATTCTTACATGTTTGTTTGTTTTATATGAACTTTAATTTCAATTTGTGTTAACTCCATAAAATAGCTTATTGGTATTTTATTGGGATTGCATTGAATTTATAAATTAGGGAGAATTGACATAATCATGTTGATTCATCCTATCCAAAAACAGGGGATGTCTTTCCATTTGATCAAGTCTACTTTTGCATCTTTCAGGAATATATAATTTTTTTCCGCTTAGAAGTTTTGCCCATTTCTAGTTAAATCTATTCTTAAATACTTATCTTTGTTGTTGCTACAAACTGTTTACTATTAGTAAGTTTTCTAAATAATGTTTGAGACTTTTAGCCTTCTAATTTGTTTACTTTAATGCAGTTTCCATACCATTTATAGGCATTAAGTCTTTATCTACATTTCAGCATTTCAACTGTAGGTGAAGGCATGAGAATGCTAAATTTTCCTATTTTCCCTCACATGAGGTGGCCCTAATTAACTGGTCATTTGAAAAGTCTGGGCTAATGTGTTAAATTGCCTGTATGATTTGCTAGAGAATTGCTTTTTAATTCCACTTAAGAATATGCTGCAACTTAATGAAAGTCAGGTGTGAAAACAGAAGCTGTTTGTCAAAACACATTTGTTCTTTGATCTTTCCCTGCTGAATAGATCATTATGAAAGTAGCCTTAGTCTTCAAATTTTTCTTTAATCCTTGATTATTGCACACATTGTAAACAGTCTAGTTCTCTTACCAGTTTTACTTTCTTCCTAGATTACTAATACATTTTGGGTGCTGAGGAAGAAATGTTTACTAGTAGTTGAACTTAGAACTTTTCTCTGGGAAAACATAACATTCCTCTCTAAAATGAATGAAGTTTTATGTAATCTACAGAAACCAAATGAACATGTATGTGATAGTGAGGGGGAAGAAGGTAGATGGAGATTAAACCCAGTAGCTATGCTTTTCAGATATATAATTATTTTTCATTACAAGGATCATTTTCATGTGTGCCTATTTCTTTCCTGCAATATTATTTGATAAGAACATTTCCATTCTCAAAGACTTGATAAATCACTGATTTATAATGTTATGGCATAACGTTCTATGGGCTTCCCAGGTGGCTCAGTGGTAAAGAATCAGTGTCAAGCAGAGGATGTGGGTTTTTATCCTTGGGTTGGGAAGATCCCCTGGAGAAGGAAATGGCCTCCCACTCCGGTATTCTTGTCTGGGAAATCCCATGGACAGAGGAGCCTGGCGGGCTGCAGTCCATGGTGGTCACAAAGAGTCAAACGACTCAGGGACTAAGCGCGCACACACACATGAAGTTTTATATTCAGAATGTATCTTCCAAATATGCGTAGTGTTCTTGGCATTTTGAGGACAGAGTTTGTGCTTTACTTTTGCATTGCTTTTAATATTGAAGTCACTATCAAACTTAGCATTCTAATTAAATCTTTTTTATGTACTCGAATCAGTGAAAACTCGAAATTTCAATAATCCATAAATAAAAGCATTTTTACTTGTAGAACATCAGTGGATAATGTATATCCTTTTTAGGATTCTCTTCATACTTTCTAACAATCTTATAATTTCAGTATCAAATACTAAGTACAACATTCCAAAATACAAGCCTTTTTATATAATATTTTTTACATTTTTAAATAATCTTTTATATTTAGGGGGTAAGTAATGAGCAAATCCTGATCCCACTGATTATTGTTGAAATCAACATGGTTTAGAATTCTCAGTGGCCAATATCTAATCTGTCCCAATGGGTTATGGATTAAAAATAATTTTTACCTTCTTATTTTTTGCAAGAGTGGCTACTGCCTTCTCAGTGGCATTCTGATTTGTCTGCTTTTAATGCACTAATTACCAATAGAGAAACTCTAGCTAAAAACTAGTATTTTTCATAGATAATGGTATTTTTTTTCTTCCTGTTCTGAGATTATTCACTGTTTTAAGTTACATTTTTTTAGTTACTCTTTTGCAAATAGTTGCTTTGATGAGTTACTGTCTAATGAAACTCTAGAATAACAGTAAAGTGATAAAATGAAAGTACTTTTTCTCTATGCAAAGAACATGTTTAGAAAACTGAAATAAAAGGGGGAATTCCGAAGGATGAAAAGAAATGAAAAGTAAATGAGGGAATCAAAGTCAGAGAAATTGATATTGGCAGGTTCTGAATGATGTTCCTAGATGAGCAATCTTTCAAAATACTTCTTGTACATTGCTGCTATTCCTTTATTTATTATTAAAATAACATGATCCATGAGGAGCTTGGGGTGACTCTCGGCCTAGCTAATTCTAATTAATCCAGTCAGGGAGAGCAGTAGGGTAAGTGGAGCAGTCTATCGGATTGAAATTCATAACTTAATTGAGGTCAAAGTCCCGGTCTGGGAGAACAAAAGTCTTTTGCTAGGACCAGGCAGATCAATAGCAATAAATATCTGGCTTGGATACAAGTAGCTTATAGTGACAGATTATCTGACACTGGCCAGAGTTCTTCTTCTGTTAAGGGCAAAGTCTTGAGCATGTCAGAGTTCTTTCTGGTCAGTCCATACCCATGACACTTAGAAAGAAGTAAATAATACTCTCAAGAACTCTTGCATGTCTTGTGGAAGCACTGTATACAATTAAAGTGACTTCTGTTTGTGGTCATCCAAAGTACATTCTCTAATGATGCTTTTTATTAATGAGAGAGGGGCTTCTGTCACATTGCCAGTAAGATCCAAATGATTTGCAAAGTTGGTTAATTGTGAGAGCTAACTTTCCCATTAATAATTCAAAAAGAGTATATATTAATAGGATTTCTTTGGGGGAAGAACATAATACAAGCCTGTGTTGTCTTAATTTGTACAGAACTGTGAAGAGGCCATGCTACATTAAGGAGGTAGCGTTAACTCTTAAATGTGATCATGGTATTGTGATTGTGTAGGAATTTTCCTTGTTATTAGGTGCACAGTAAATATTTAGGGATAAGATGTCATGCTGTTTATAATTTAACTGCTTCAACAGAAAAGAAAAATATGGTAAAATGTTAAGGATTATTAAGTAGTGAGTCTGTACTTTTCTATGTATGCGAATATTTTCATAATAAAAAGCAATAAAGAAGAACCATGTGCAATAAAACCATTAGGCTAGTGAGTTACTAGCAAAGGTTTCCCTCTGTCGCATTCTACTCATACTTTCAGTTTCTTCTTAGTTGTCAAAAGCTAGGCAATTTTATGCATTATATTATTGTTTAACCATAATAATAATTACTTAATTAGCACAGAACTTTGTTATTTCACTCATCAGTTAATAACATTATTGCCACTCAGGCTCAGCTACTATCTTAACTGTGAAAAAGGGACTCCTAAGATCTGCAAGTGCTGTCCTTGTAAGGTAGGGAGAACTTCATAGTATATATTCCATTTCCACTGACACTTTTCTAGTCCAAATTATCATTCCTTCATGTGTATGTTATTGTGGCGACTTATTAACAGTACTTTATCCTACATAATTATGACAGATTAGTCTTCTTTAAATGTCATTATCTAAATGTTACTTCAGTATCTTATTCTATGATTTTAAAAAAAGCTTCTAGTGGTCTCTTATCTGTGAATCAATTCTCAACTTTTATGGTTACTTTCAAAGTCCCACCTCTTTGACCAAACTGTTTTATCTAGTGCTCCTTATTTTATGAAGTTAATGAGCTCACTTTTATATCTCAGAGGTTTCCAAACCTGGGTCATCACAATCAACTATAGATCTGTTAAAAGTAAGCTTCAGCTCTAGAAACTATGGTTACTCTATAAGTAAATCAGGGATAAGGGGCGTTTGGGAAGATAATTTCAAAATTATAAATATCTACACCTAATTCTATAGTGCCAGATTTATAATTCTAAACCCTTTATTCACCTTCCAGTTTTTTGGTGTTTCCTAATCTTACGTAGGAGTTAGGATAAAAACAATCAGATTAAACAAATTCATTCCTGTGATGAGTTATTAATAACTGGTTAGAATTCCCAGATATAGTTGCATTTTTAAAGGAGGGATGCAAATTTAGATATCATCTTATTGGCTGAGCAGTTGCTGTTTTTCAAATAGTTGTGCATCAGATATGTCTACATATTTGGTCTGTTTTTTCTTTTAATAATCCCTGGTCAGGAAACTAGATGCCACATGCCCCAACTAAAAACCCCATGTGCTGCAACTAAGACCCGGCACAGCCACATAAATATTAAAAAAAAAAAAAAAAAAAAGCAAGCATGGTGGAAAAATTCCTAACTTAAGAAGGTGAAATTAAAAAGGAATCTCAATTCTCAAGAGAACACATATATAAATAGAATATTCTCCAACAGTTTTATCGAACTAGTGTTTCTGTATTGTGTTTACCATACTGTCCACCTTGTGTTGTCTCTTCAGTTGGTTGTGAGTTCTCTGGGGTCAGGGATCAGTTTTCTGTTTCTCGAATATTCCTAGTGGTCTCTTGCATAATGTTTGACATATAGTATACATTCAGTAAATATAAAACATTGAAAAATGATTGTCTCTTTGTAGATACACTCTCCCAGCCTGCAACACGTATACATATTTGTGAGTGTGCACAGACATACACACACAGAATCCTTTTTCATCAAAGCATCACTTTTCTGGGAAGACCCTGACCTAGCCCCACCTCCTTTTCCTCCCACCATAACCTCCCTTTAGACCCTCCTCTTTTGTACTTGTATAATAAACTTTTTTTACATCTGTCATAGAATATATCATTTTTATTATAATTATCTCCATTCATAAGACTCTAGGCTCTCTGAGAGTAGGAACTTTGATATTTTTCAGTTGCCAACTCCTAACATAGTACCTGACATGTCACTTGGTGTGTTTTTGATAAGCCAAGAATTAAAATTTAGGATAGAAATAACAATGCCTCAAAGAAACAATGTCTTCTAGAAATTTGTGGAAAGAATGAAAGGAAAAAAATTAGGGAAACTTGATTTTAACAAAGTTACATGCATACTTCATGATCTTCTCAACAAATCTGGCAAATGTGCTTTGTTCTGTGAGAATTGTCTGTGCATGGCAGGCTTAAACAAATATGCTGTAACACATGTCAGATAGACATTCTTGAGCAGTAAAAAAGAGTTTGTTCTAAAGATAAGTAAGATTTACTCTTAAGTGCAGGTTATGCATCATGAAACCACAATGCCCATGTTGAAGTCACTTATTGCTCTTGACAATCTTGGCAGTGAACTGGTTCATTGAGCTGTTATCTTTTTCAAACTGTTCACTTTTTACAAATGCAATTTCTTATTTCAACTAACTTTAATACCGAGTGGGTTGAAAGAAATATAGACAATCTCTTAAAACTATGGTAGAAGTTATTTATGACTGCAGTGGTAAGAAAAAAGAGTTGAGGTGTAAGATACTCATCTCTTTCTTTTGTTTTCCTCTTGCACAATGTAAGATTTACACCTACTTTGTACTTTTAAACCACGTCTTCCACCAGCCATGCAACTGGCTTCTGTGGAGATCAGTCCAAATGGTCCAGTTTACTTCCAGGATTCAACTCAAGGGCAGATCTTGCTAGGCCTAAAGTGGCCAAGGGGCAAGTGAATGGAAGGTGGGGGAATGGATTGAGCTTGGACACGGGAGCTGCGTCTGTGCTCACGTCTGTGAGGCCCATTGAGATACAGGATTGGAACCAGGGTGAGGGGAGGAAAGGGGTCCCGGAGATCTCCGCTTGTGCTCTTGCCCTGGGTACAGAATGTTAGGGAGAGGCCTCCCTACCAGTTTGGTGGTTTTCAGAATGCTCTGTGAATCTCCCCAGAGGTACTTCAGCTAGAATTTCCTTCCCCACTTCAACTTTTACCTATTTTTCCTTAATATTTTAAGATTAGGCTTCTGAAAAAAGGTTTTGTTATTAAAAAAAAAAAAAAAGAGCTCCCCTATAACAGATTATGAAGGTAGAGACGAAGTCTAGTCAGTCCTCACTGTGTACCAAGGCTGTAATATTATTTAAGCCCCTGGAGCTTTGGAGGCATTTTGTGGATATTTTTTGACTAATAAAACAAGTGTATGTAGGCAGAGTTTTCTGGGTTAACAGAGACAAGTTGATAGAGAAGTAGTCTGAAAATTGTGAACAGGATAATTAAACCTGTATTTAAAGACCAATTTTTTTTTTATTATTCTACAAAATAATTTTATACATTTTAAGTCATTTTATCCTTACAGGAGTCCTGTGTGGCATTCTCCTCATTTTGCTAAACTGAAAGCTCAGAGAAGTTACGTGACTAGCTTAAGGGCACAAAGCTAGTAAGTAGGACAGCCAGAGTTCACACTTAGGTATTTTGACTGCAGATTCATTCCTGCTATTCCCCTGCATTAAGCTGCTGTCACACTCATCACAGTAACTCAGTGCTTTAGAGTTCATAGGCATCTGGTGCATTTTATGAGGATTATAAGTTCTGTATGTCCTTAATATTTTCTTATTTATAATGAAATTCTTTTATGTAGGCATCATTTCGTTCAACAGGTATTCTTTTTCAGTGTGATTTTTTTTAGTGTGATTTTTGTGTTTTCTGTGCTCACAGATCATAATTTTCTTTAATAAGCTATTTTTTTCTGTCATTTTTATATCGAATAGTCACTTCTTTTGCTGAGTTTGTATCTGATAATGAACAGCTGGCTCACAGTACTGTGTGAATCAAGTTCAGATTACTTTGAGTTGAGAGAACACCCAATGTCATCTTATTTTTACATCTAACTGAATTATAGAACACTGTCAAAGTGTTATGACCTGGTAGAGTAAATTGCTCCTTCTTAATGGTCCCCTGGCTACAATCTTTCTTGCATTGCTATAAACCAGAAATTGTTGACATCTTATGTTATCATAAGCTTGAAAACAAAAGAACTGTTTTTCTTTATGATAAAGGTTTCTGAACACCTCAGCTACTACCTACAGCTGAATCTTAACCTTTTGTACACTTTCAAGTTGATTGTGCCCTCAGATATGGATTAATTCTGTAACTTTTTAAAAAGTCAGGGAACTTCATTGAACTCGAGATGGATCTGTCATTTGCCTTAAAAGAACTAACTTGTTCAAATGTTGAAATAGTGACTTAATAATGATTTCTGAGATTTATTGATGATTTACAAAATTCATTATTTAAATGTATACATTCTATAAAATATATTTATTTTTCTTAAAAAATGTTCTATATTTTATTCTATTACTTTTTTAGTTTCATTTTACATTACGTTTAAATCCCTGATCCATTTGGAGTTTATCTTGACCTATATTTAGGACAGATTCAAATTTGTCACAATGTCATTTAAATTTCAAATGCCATGTCAACTCTGTTTCCCACAATTTTAAATGCCACCTTCTATCATAACCTAAGTATTTTATGCATTAGTACCCATTTGTGGACTTATATTTAACTTTAATCATTGGTCTATATATATAAAATACACTTTTAAAATTAGTGAGTCTTCATAGTGTATTTTTATCATATTGTTGCCCAAGTCTCTTATTGCTGTCCTGTTTTTCTTTATGAACCTCACTTTTTTACTCTTTCCTTTTTATAATGTTTATTTTATATTGGGGTATAGCTGGTTAACAGTATTATGTTAGTTTCAGATGTACAGCAAAATGATTCAGTTATACATATACATTCATCTATTCTTTTTCACACTGTTTTCCCATTTAGGTTATTACAGAATGTTGAGCAGAGTTCCCTGTGCTGTATAGTAGGTCCTTGTTAGGGTCTTTTTGATGTATATTGCCTGTCTCCCCTTCACTTCACTAGTTGTTCTTCTGGGGTTTTATCTTGTTCCTTCATCTGGGACATAGTTTTCTGCTGTCTCACTTTTGTCAAACTTTCTATAATTGTGGTCTGTGTTCCACGGGCTGCAGGGCTGTAGTTCTTTCTTGCTTCTGCTGTCTGCCTCCAGGTGGATGATACTGTCTGAGAGACTTGTGCAGGCATCCTGGTGGAAGCGAATGGGTCTTGTCCCTCTGGGGGCAGTGCTTTGTAAGGGAGTGTGTTCAGCAGGCAGCTGTGTGCTCAGGAAGACTTTAAGCAGCCTATCTGCTGACGCCAGGGCTGTTTTCCTGCTCTGTTGATTGCTTGACCTAACGCATGCCAGCACTGGAGCCTACAAGCTGTTGGGTAGGATCAGGTCTTGGTAAGAAAACGGCAGCCCCCAAGAGGGCTCACGCCAGTGTGTAGGCCCCAGGATTCCACTGCCAGTGTCTGTGTCCCTGGAATGAGCCACTGCCATCTTCTGTCTCCTCAGGAGATCCATAAATTCCAGCAGGTCTGGCCCAGGCTTTTACGAGGGTACGATAGGGGCTCTTCTTCCCATTGCCAGACCCCCAGGCTGGGGAACCTGATGTGGACTCAGAACTTCACTCCAATGGGAGAGCTACGGTGGTATAATTATATTCCAGTTTGTGGGGTCACCCACATACTGGATTTGGGATTTGATTTTATCTTGATTGTGCCCCTCCTGCCATCTCGTTGTGGCTTCTTCTCTGAATGTAGAATATCTTTTCTGGTAGGTTCCAGCATTTTTTGGTCAAGTGTTGTTCGGCAGTTAGTTGTGATTTTGATGTTTACATAAGAGTTGAGCTCACATCTTCTACTCTGCCATCTTATCTCTGTCTGTATAAAATATATCTCACTGTACTTAATGTTGCTGAGTCTAAAATATTCTTCTAAATGTCATGTTATGAGGATGAATTAAGGGTGAAGGTGTTACACAAATTAACAAAATCCTTCCAAGCGAGTCCACAGAATAAGGTCTGGAAATGGTAACCTTGCTATTTTAATGATAAAACTGATACACTCATGTTGTTGTTCGGTCACTAAGTTCTGTCTGACTCTGCGACCCCATGGACTGTAGCACGCCAGGCTTCCCTATCCTTCACCATCTCCCAGAGTTTGTTCAAGCTCATGTCCATTGTATCGGTGATACCATCTAACCATCTCATTCTCTGTCCTCCCCTTCTCCTCCTGCCTTCAATCTTTCCCAGCGTCAGGGTCTTGGCATCAGGTGGCCAGAGTACTGGAGCTTCAGCCTCTGTCTTTCCAGTGAATATTCAGGGTTGATTTCCTATGAGATTAACTGGTTTGATCTCATAGAGTAGTTAATAATGCCTAAAAGATGCAAATAAGAATTCAGGGGGAAAAGTGGCTCTTTAAAGGAAAGGTGATTTTTCTATAAATTAAGTGCTATATAATATTTATAGGCTAATTCATATGCTCAGGTTTAGAGATTGATTATACACAAATATTATCTGTAGAAAATTTGAGTTATTGTGGACAGTTGGTGAACAATGAGACAGCAATGTAGTGTTAATCTTACAAAAACCAACATAACACCACCACTGTAATAACCAGAGCAAAATATTATTATATCCATAGAGGATCATAGTTAAATAAAGCATAAAGTTTAGACATTTGTTTTGCACAAAGGATGTTAATAAATTTGAAGAATGTAGAGAAGAGTTTACAAAATCAACAGTTTAGAAATGGAGTTTTTGTGGAAAGCCTCATAGTCACAAACTGGCATGGGTCATATGCAGCCCAAATATCTATTTTTGTTTGGCAGCTACAGTGTCACAGCAGTTTATTTATAATTAACTGCCAATTAATTTCACATAAAAGTGTAATTATTAGGATTCTCTTGAAAAATCTGAAAATATGATGCGTGCATACTCAGTCATGTCTGACTTTTTGTGACCCTTTGGACTGTAGCCCTCCAGGCTTCTCTGTCCGTGGAATTTTGGTAATGCTGGGCAAGTTCCCATAGGTCAGCAATCAGCTGGAGCTGAGTAGCTGCTGCCCTCTGTTGACACGCCTTGAGCTCTCTGACTCCCATCAGCCCACCATTGCTTGTATGAGTGTGCTATGCTCAGTTGTGTCCGACACTTTGCGACTTCATGGACTATAGCCTGCCAGGCCCCTCTGTCCATGGGATTTCCCAGGCAAAATTGCTGGAGTAGGTTGCCATTTCCTTCTCCAGGGGATCTTCCTGACCCAGGGATCGAACCCATGTCTCCTGCATCGGCAGGCAGATTATCACTGTGCCACCTGGGAAGCCCCCACTATTGCTTCCCTGACCCAATTAACCTCACTCTATTTACTGCCTGAGGACATTTGAGGGGGTCTATAACCTCTTGAGAGTCCCTTGGACTGCAAGGAGATCCAGCCAGTCCATCCGGAATACTCATTGGAAGGACTGATGCTGAAGCTGAAACTCCAATACTTTGGCCACCTCATGCAAAAAGTTGACTCATTGGAAAAGCCCCTGATGCTGGGAGGGATTGGGGTCAGGAAGAGAAGGGGACGACAGAGGATGAGATGGCTGGATGGCATCACCAACTCGATGGGCATGAGTTTGAGTAAACTCCGGGAGTTGGTGATGGACAGGGAGGCCTGGCGTTGCTGCGATTCATGGGGTCCCAAAGAGTCGGACACGACTGAGTGACTGAACTGAACTGATAACCTTGTGTTTAGAAAAACTAGATTTGAGTCAAGTTACCTAGATTCCAGTTTCTATTCTGCCACTGATTGTGTTACCTTGAATAAACCATAATTGTAAAATTGTAAAGGTAGAAAGGAAATTTTAGGATCATCTGGTTCAACTTCCCACCTATGGCAGTAATTTTCTCTGCTCAATTTCCAGAAAGTAGTTAAGCCAGCTAGCCTTGGTTTGAACATTTCTGTTCACTTCACAAAGTAGTCTATTCCATTTTGGAAGGTTTTCATTATTAGAAATTTCTCCTACAGCTTGAGTCTGAGCCTGCCTACATGTAGTACTAAAACTGTACATTGTATATTTTCATTATACAGAACAGTAGAACTATAACAACAGATGTGATGTGAAAGACAAGGTAGCATCTACCTTCATATTTCCTTTTATTTAAAAGTATAGTTTGTGTATAAAATTTACTAGGTCATCACATGGGTGAATGATTTTATAGCAAAGCATGATACGGAGGTAAATATTATAATCGTAATGACTATAACCAGACCAGCTGTAGCATTTAATTGTAGACTTTAGTAAGCTGTCTTTATGGTGTCATTTTAAATATTTGCCATATCTTTAAGAAAAAAAGGAAAGAAGACTTAAAGATATCTTACTGATATAATGGCATTTGTCAGTATGTTCGTACCTTTTAATTTTCCAGGACTTGCAGACTTAATCCCATGAGCTCACTTCTAATATTAGTAAAGGGTATGAGCTCTCTGTGGTTCAGGCTGCCACTTGAGGGTTTCTCCTTCCTGTAGAGCTTTCTAATGGAATTCAAGGTTCTCTCTAAGGGTGAGCATTACGAAGTCTTCCCAGACTGCTTGAGAGGAGGCAGTGCACCATAGGTTCAAGGACACAGGCTAAGTTTAATGTGCGCAAACATGCTTCTACTCCTGCTTCCTCTGATTGGCAAGGTTAACTCTGAGAGGCTGCAGCTTTTCAAAGTGATTTGATTAAGCCCACCACTTTATTCCTTTCAGTTTCCCCCCTCCCCTGCAAGCACCAAACCACCACCTGCTTTGTCTTTGCAGTCTTTGCTTTACCAGTTACCCTTTCTCTCTCATTTGTTGTGATTTTGTGTCAAATTTTGACATTTTGTGAAACAGAATAATGATTTCAAAAGTAAAGGAACTTGCATCATTAAAGTTTTGCCCTAAAAGATTTTCACACTTATGTTTTATAAAACTCCAAATCCTTTACCTTCATTTGACTTACTTTATGATGTAAAAAAAGTGAAAGTCACTCAATCTTGTCTGACTCTTTGCAACCCCAGGGACTACACAGTCCTTGGAATTCTCCAGGCCAGAATACTGGAGTGGGTAGCCTTTCCCTTCTCCAGGAGATCTTCCCAACCCAGGGATCAAACCTAGGTGTAAGGAAAGATAGAATTATCACTTGTCTTAGCAGTTTGCTTAGATTTACCACAGCCCTTTATCAAGAACTGATTTGTATGCACAGTGAGTTTCTTTCACAGTTTTTTTTTTAATAATCACAAAAATTTAAAATGATGTACAAAAATTAGGTAGAATAATATAACAAACTTCTGTATATTCATTCAGTTTCAGCAATTGCCAATTCATGGCCAGTCTTTTAATGTATACTGCTACCCTACAACAGTGGTCTTTAATTTTTATAGGAAGAATATGAGGAAAGCTATAAATACCAGATAGATAGGGTATGGATATAGACTTTTCACTAACAATTTTAATAGATTCATACACTTGCTAAAGCCCTTCCTTAGATGTTCTGGGAATCTAAGAATCCAGAATTAAGAATTCCTGTATTCTAGCAAAGAAAACAAAACTAGATTTTCTCAACTTTGCTATTCTCATGAATGTCAGGGTTTGGGATTAGCAAAGGTCTTCCTATGAAAGCAACAGTAAAGTTAAGCCAATGACAGGATCTTTTAATTATTAAATATTCATTATAGAATCTTAATACATTCCTTTACTGCCATTTTCAGTCTTTCAGTTGCTTGTTTAGTTTGTCTTTTGATAATTGATGGTTCTTTTATGAATGTTGACAGACTTGGGAGATTTTCAGTGACTCAACTTTCAAGGCCTAACAACACAGAATTTCATGTAAAGTTTCTGAGTTATTGCTAACACCTAAAAAAAAAAAGAAATGGCAACCCACTCCAGTACTCTTGCCTGGAAAATCCCATGGACGGAGGAACCTGGTGCTGCTGTCCATGGGGTCGCAAAGAGTCGGACACGACTGAGCGACCTCACTCACTCAAAAAAAAGAAAAACTATATATAAAAGATAGAATAACTAATAATGAAATACATTAAGTTGTTAGGAACTTAATAAAGCTGGAGTTTCCATTAAAGAGAATACTAGCTTTTAAGTACAAATTTTAATGAATAATTAAAGCATATTTATCAAAAGTATAGAAATAGCTGATTAGACATGACAAAAGGGTAATTTTTCTTTTTCCCAGCTGACTTCACATTCTTCTTTCTTCAGCTGATACTTCACTAAGCCTCCCTCTGAAGTAGCTGTAGTCATAGGGTCGATTTGAAACACAAACAGTTCGTCAAGCCTGCAGGATTCCCCTACAGAACTACTTTGTTGTTGGACCCCATGCCATCTGACCCTGATGTGAGCTAAAATTATTATTTAAAAGCAAGTAATAAAAGAGGAATACTTGACATAATTATTAATTGCTCTATTTTGAAATATTAGATATCTTTTCTCTTTGGCATGATTTCTCCTTCTTCATCTGGGGAGCTAGGGAACAGAGCAAGCTGTATGATTCTCACTGGAGTATGGTTAACAGTATTTCTAGTAAAGTGAGATTCAGAAAGGAACTACTCTTACTTATAGATTAAGGGATACCTCCTCCTCCCCCACCTGAAATCCTCCATTCTGGCATTCCCTCTATATTATGGTTGGAAGTACTTTTAATATTTTGTTGAAGATGGAAAAGAATCGACCAAAAAAACTCAATGTTTAATGGTGGTGATATCTAATCAGCAAATACACCAAAATAAACATAAGGTCATAGAAGGTATATTTTATATATCATAAATTTCTGTAAATGTGTGATCCATGCTACATAAGTCAACTTGTCTTTATTAATAGATGTTCCTGTAGTATTTTGAAGTTGTATACTAGGAGGTTTTACCCTATTAAAGGTTGGGAATACAGTCTTTGCTCTGCAATACCTCTTTCTGTTGAGAAAAGGTTACATACCTAATCTCTGTGTTCTCCTTGGGCTTTGTTCAAAGCCAGATTCTTCAAGAAATTTTTCAAGAAGCTCAATACAAAAATGTCACATATAGAAAGATTAACCATCACTTTAAATACATTTAAAAATATTGTCATTTTATAAGTGTTCTAAAAATTTGTCTCAGATTATACAGATTCCACCATGGTTCTTTTTTGTTGCTGGACTGAAGTTGAGTTATCTGCTCTTTGAGGTAGTGCCCTAACTTCTTTCAACAGAGAGAAGCCTAAAGCATGTCTAAGCACCTTATTAAAAAGAATAAAGTTGCCTGTTGCCTGTAACAAAAACTATCCCCACCTACAACTTATTAAACCTTGACATACTGCATTACTTAAGAGTTCTCAGAGAAAATTAAAACCCTTTTGACTGGGTTTTGCCATGCAGGGAAATTTTTAGTGACATTTAAAAGGTTTCTCTTGTGTTCCTCTAATGGGATAAATAAAAAAGGCTTGTTTTAGCCCAGCAAATGGGGGGACAATCCAATTTCCTTGATTCCATCAAGACACTTTTAAAGCATTAGCCTCTGCAGTAAAAAAAAATTCAACTGACCCCCTTTGCCTGATGGCTTTGAAAAGTATCCTGATGTGTAGGTATTTGCCCAACACAGCACACTTGGTTATTGCTCTTCCAACACATCCGTTGATGGAAAAATCTTATGTGAAGCTCCAATAAATGTCAGTTTATTTTACAGAACTATAAAAACAGTGCACCAGACTATAATGGTCTCTCTGATGGGCAGCTTTTCCCTAGAAAATGAAAAGAAATCCTGCCAAGTATGTTTAAATTTAAAAATTAAGGAAAAGATAAATGTTTAATAATTTACTAAACTTTGTAACATGTAACTTGTTCACTGCTGTCCAAAAGATGGTGCTCATTTACAGAGAATAAAGGTGGCCCTAGTGGTAAAGAATCCGCCTGCCAAGGCAGGAGCTATAAGAGACGTGGGTTTGATCCCTGGGTTGGGAAGATCCCCTGGAGAAGGAAATAGCAACCCACTCCAGTGTTCTTGCCTGGAGAACTCCATGGATGGTGGAGCCTGGCAGACTACAGTCCATAGGATTGCAGAGTCGACAAGACTGAAGTGACTGAGCACAGCACAGCATGCTGGCATTTGAATCACCTGCACTAGTTAAAACAAGTTTCTGGGCCCAACTACCAGAGGTTCTGGTTCAACAGGTCTAGGGTGGAGCCTAATTTGCATTTTTAACAAGTTCCTGTGTGGAACTGATACCACTGTCCCAGGGCCCACACTGGGAGGATCAGTGACCTAAGGGATCTGTGAAAAGATACCTCTGGATCAGTGGTTCAAAATTTGAATCTAATCATTTAGCCTGAAAGTCATTAACATCTGAGAGCACTCTGATGTGTGAAAAATGTATTGATGGACATCAGTAGTCTTGAGTGGGCAGACACATATTTCACATTTGGCCTTCACTTTGGCAGTCTTTAAAACCCATTCTGAAGAGAGGGAAAACATAAGATGAAGCTTTCATATAAGACAGTGCAGGACAGTAAAGAAGTGTGGGAGTTCTATGTTGCTGAATAAAACTAGAAACTGAACATAAATTTTCTATGTTCCATGGCATAATAGTAGAATGAAGCTTTGTTGATAGTGAAGTGAAGTTGCTCAGTTGTGGCCGACTCTTTGCAACACCATGGACTGTAGCCTACTAGACTTCTGCGTCCATGGGATTTTCCAGGCACGAGTACTGAAGTGGGTTGCCATTTCCTTCTCCAGAGTATCTTCCCGACCCAGGGATCGAACCCAGGTCTCCCGCATTGTAAGCAAGATGCCCTACTGTCTGAGCCACCTGGGAAGTCTTATTGATAGTGTCCTGATATTCAACTTTCTTTTTAACAAGAACTTCTGCCCATTTTATGTAAAAACTCAAAGCACTTTCTATTTTTTTAAGTAAATTACATTTGATATTCTGATTCCTTGAAACTTGATCATTTTTTTTGTGTAAGAAATATGGTAATTGTGTTATCCAGAATATTTCATTCTAGCTGTGTCAGCAGTATTTCCTTTGAAATACTTAGAATTGATCTAATAGCCTGCTTTAACTTGAGTGTCTGTAGAGTTAGATACTGTTTATTTGTCCTTAAAGTGTACCTGTGAAGTAAATAGGAGACCAAAAAGAAAAATCACCTTTTTGACAAGAATTATAGCAGAGAGATTTGCTGGTGTCCAAAAATCATAGACACAAAACTGGAAAGAAAGACTTAAGATCCTCAAATAGACACTTTCAAAGAAGATAAGCCTCATTTTCTCCTGGTGGAGGAATATGTATGAAAATGCGTACATGTATATCTCTTCTTACAGTGGTATATAACATTGATTTCATGTCATTCAAGAAGCTATTGTTTGGATTTTTTAATGGCTTCCTTTTAGAATTATAGAAATACCATATAACAGAAGCAGAGGAGCCCCCCAAATCTATCTGACTTGTTTAATTCATTGCACTCTCACCTTAAAATATTTGTTAAATTTGTGGCTAAGTTTGAAGCAAAACAAATGCTACTGTTTTTAAAGAGTTATCAGCTGCTTTATGCTTCCTTTGGGAGTAAGGGTACTATCTACATTACTTAAAATGCAGTTTGAAAATAATTAAAGGTGACTTTGAAATTTCCCTGGGTTAAATGAATGGAATCAGGTAATCAGCACTTTTCCGGAGCCCTCCTTCATTTCCCTAGAGGCCTCTGAGCCTATATCTCGTGACTCCTTTCCAGCACCAACTTTCTTTTTGTGTTTTGTTTTTTCTCCTCAATCAAGTCAAATGAGAATGCTCCACATGGCCACAGGTATTACTCTGCTGGCCTTTCCCTGTGGTGAAGGGAGCTATGAAGATGGGGTCCAGAGAAGACCGCACAGAGAGGGCAGTGCAGAAGTGGGAGCAGTTCGTCTCTGCCACTGTGATATTCGACAGCTGGTCTCACATGGGCCTGGTGCCAGCAGTGTCTTTACAGGCTTTGTGGCAGAGATTATTTAAAGGAGATTAATCCCGCTAAACCCCTTATATTTTAATTATTTCTGTATGTATTTATAAAACCTGCAGTCTGCTTGTTTCAGGGCACAACTGTCCAAGCCCTTGTCTTTAACCTGGTTTCTACAATCAGACAAGTCTCTCTCTGTTACCAAAAGGATACACTGTTGATTTGATTTTCCTTGTTATTAAAACTGTTGGGGTTTTTTTTTTTTTGTTCGTTTGTTTTTCGGTTGATTTTGGTTTCTGTTTGATATTATTAACATTACTGTTTGAGAGGAAAGTTAATATGACTTATTTTAAAATATCTGCTAAAATGCTGTTTTTATATTACAGGATAGGAATTTAAAGTTGTAGACTTGTAGACTGTGAAAACCTCTAGGTATTACTCACAGGAGACCTTACTTTAAAGATGGGTTAGTGGACGTGCCTACCAGGACGTCTAGAACACGGGTTTCTGCCACAAATTTATGCTCTTGAGGACTATCAAAATTTCCTTTGAATTTAAGCAAGTGAGTGGAGTGAAAGTCTCTCAGTCATGTCTGACTCTTTGCAACACCATGGACTATACAGTCCATGGAATTCTCCAGGCCAGAATACTGGAGTGGGTGGCCTTTCCCGTCTCCAGGGGATCCTCCCAACCCAGTAATGGAACCGGGATCTCCTGCATTGCAGGCAGATTCTTTACCAGCTGAGCTACCAGGGAAGCCCTTGAATTTAAGAGTTTGCACCATATGAAAGAAAAATATTCGTCATTAAAAAAAAAAAAAAAAGCTTATGAACTATCCTTTGTGGCATGGGAACGTCATGTCTCTAGGCACCATTGAAATGTTTCTGTCTCTAATATGCAAGGAAGCATTTCTACTTCTTCATGCTCTCTATTGCCTTCTTTCCCATACTGAAGAAGGGGATTTCTTGGGAATCATCCTCCTGAAGATCTTTCACCTTTTAGGGAATCTCTAAAAGGGCTGTCTTGATTTAGAATGTGTTCATGATATTTGTATTAATATCTTCTAGCTACTTCTTTCAGTTTTATTTTAGTGTAAAAATACAATTTTTAGTTAGGCTGTCCTTTTTTCCCAGTTGAATTTTTGGATGCTTAAATGAATGAACATTCAACATGTTCATGGATGGAGGCAGGATCTTTATAAAGATTATTTAGTAGCTAATGTTTTATCCAAATTCAATGATAACTGTTGCTTTTGCTCTAGAAGTGAAAATTAGACATTAAAAGTGCAAAGCTTATTTCTATATAAATGGAATACATAAAGTCCTAATTCTGTTGTTTGGCTTAATAGATCACTTTGGATAAGTCATTTTAACTCTGCTGAGCTTGAATTTTCTTATTTATAAAATGGAGCTGTGAATACCTCTTAATACTTACTTCAGACTGTTGGTTTCAAATATTAATAAAGTTGGTATATATGAAAATGTTCTGTAAAATTAAGTGTAAATTTATTTAAAATAAGTGTTAAATTTTTATTTTCTATTCTTTACCATCTGAGCCACCAGGGATGCCCAAAAAGAAAAGCATGTCTGAGATACAGTATAGAAAAATAAGATCTGTGGGAGTAGCATAAAGATCTTTTACACTGTACATATTTTATGAATGAATCTTGGTGTTAGTTGAGCTTTTTCCTTGTCTCTTTTCAAAACATGTATTCTCTTTCCTTTAATTGTTGTTTTTCAATAATTGGTTGGAAACATATTACCATACAGAATCAGATTATAATGTAATAGTATAATACTTAGTAACATACACAATCTATTCTCTATAATGAATTCTTATCTGACTTGAAGACAATTAGAATATTCTTCAAAGTTTCAAGTAGAATGGCATGCTAAGGACAATGCTTGCAAAAGAGATGGGAGACCAGATAAATTATTAGGGAGGCTCTTGTAGGGATTAGTGGATTAGAAGGTTAGGACCTGGATAAGGTCCATTACTGTAGAGAAAGAAAGAATCAGATACGGTATAGAAGAATTCAATCAACTTCACTTGATGAAAGGCAGTATAAGAGGTAAAGAAAATGGATAGAAGTTGACTATGGCTCCAAAGCCACAAGCAAAAAAAAAAAAAAAAACAAGTTTACTGGTTTTTGACATGGCTGATTTTAGGGGGCTATCATGAAATTCATTTAAAAGTGTCCTAAAGAAAAAGAGCCAAAAGAGAACACTTGTACATGCAGAGGCTTTTTTACAAGAGTAATAACAGATTTTAAGAGAAGGCTGAATCTTAATTTTAATACCTTGATAGTGAAAAATACAAATATTAGATATGTAGAGAAACCCATAAAATCCCAGTAGTGTTTAAGAGCATAAGCTTTGGAGCCAGAAACCTCAATTCTGGCTCCACATCTTATAAATCCTGTGACCTCAAAGTTCCTTAACATAACTAAGCTTCCGTTTCTTCATCTGTGAAATGATTTAACTTAATGCCTACTTCATAAGGTTGTTGGGCAGCTTACATAAAAGGGCATGTGTAAATTGCCTAGCGTAGTAGACAAGCTTCACCACTACCATCATTGTTTTTACTCACAACTGACTAAAATCATCTTTCTTACTATATTGGCCGGCTATAGGCAGAAAGATACACAAAATGAACTGTCATTAAATTTGCCCAGAATACTCTTTGTTTTGCTACTCATACAAGACATGTATATGTTTATTATAGAATTCTAATTCATAGATGACTTGAATTAAGTCTTTTGGTCTTATTTTTAAACCTATACCACTGAGACCTTTTTATTTGACTCTTAGTTGTACAACCATACATAAAAGTTATTAAATTATAGATGGAAGGTAGAGGTGTAGTAGGGGAATAAAATAAGCTAACGTTTATTGAGACTCTATTCCCCTTAATACAGTCATTCATTCCCTTCAATAAAATCAGTTGCTTATGCCAGAAAAACAGCTCAAAATAATTTTATATTTGAATGTATGGATTTTGCTACCTTTTTTCCCAGAGGTTGTGTTCTTTTTTATTGGGTTCCCTGAGGAAACAGCTTATATAATATTTCTTTAAAAAACTGGAAAAGAATTTAGGCAGCAGGACTAATGTGGATAGTAAAAACTAAAATAAAAAATCTTTCCGTGTTTTTAAAGATTTAAAAAATTACTCTAAAAGAGGACAAAAACATGTGGATGGTGATTAAAAAGCCACTACTTCATTATATTTATCGGCAAATAGTCCTGAAGAAATTACAGTATGAAAAACTGAAATTCTAGCCTCGGGGTAAATAGAGGGTTAAATCTCTGAGCTGTAGAAGCAGATTGTGTTTTCCTTTTGTGATCTGGGCTGACAAGACATCAGTATTCTATTCATCTGTTGGGAATTAGGCTGTTAATCCAATCAATGACTCTTGAGTGAGCTGTGGCCTACGTCCCCCACTGGGGAACAATCGGATCAAACTGCAGATTGTTTAAGAGCACAGTGCTGTCCTCATGTCAGGTGGAATTCTCAAACGCTCCCTGGTGAATTGGGATAGGGAACGCTGTCTTGACCCATTTATCCTGCTCCTTAAATAACCAGGTATCTGCCTCATCCATAGGAAAGCATTAGCAATAGTGACAACAGGAGTGCAATAGAAATCCATTAACTTAAACTCACAAAAGTGTGGCTGAAAGGAAGGAATGCTTCCAAACACCCCACAAAATAGCTTATATAAAAGTTTTTTCACTGTATTCATATTTTTCCCTACTCCTCAAACCCTAAATCTTTTTTCTGTTGGGTTGTTTTATTTATTTTTTTTTTTGGTTGTCGTTAACTATACTATTAAAGATATCACTGAATTTTGTTAACCACCATGAGCTCTTTCTGTGTATTTATACTGCCCTGCCTATATTTTTATAAGTCATCTGGTACAAATAAATTTTAATATAGATTATGGGAACACTAATTAAATAAAATTTTAATTTTAAAATATCTTTCTCTGAGGAATGCTAATTAAATAAAATTTTAATTTTAAAATATCTTGGTCTGAGCATACATAATTTTGACATCTTTTGCAGCATAGCAAGATTTGATTTCTAATTACTGATTTAATAGTCCATTAAGTACATTTGGAAATTATTATTGAACTGATGAGATAGATGTTCAGGGTTGCAGTTTTCGTCTATGAAATGCTATCTCAAATTTTTCCTTTTAAACAGTAAGGTGAAATGAGATATCATAAAGCAAAATATCCAAAATGCAAAGAGAAGTTCTCAAAGAAGGTATTTGCTACCTCAATCTTAATGAGGGCAGTCTTAAAGGATGATTTTATTGCTTCCTAGCTACAGCTTCCCGGGTGGCTCAGTGGTAAAGAATCTGACTGCCAGTACAGGAGACTCGGGGTCAGTCCCTGGGTTGGGAAGATCCCCTGGAGAAGGAGATGGCAACCCACTCCAGTATTCCTGCCTGGGAAATCCCGCAGACAGAGGAGCCTGGCGGGATACGGTCCATGGGGTCACAGAGTTAGGCACAACTTAGTCAATAAACAGCAACAGCAGTCTACGTTATGTAAGAGTGTTCTAAAAAGAATTTCCTAAATATGCCAAATTTATCCATTCATCCTAAGTACTTAGCACACACCTCTCATATACCCAGGATTCTTCCTGAGCATTGGAATTCCCACCATGAACAAGACAGACAAGGTCCACACTCTTTGAGAGCATACATCCTAGTGAGGAAAACATACCAAAAACAAGTAAATAAATAAGACTACCAGATAAGCACTAAGAAATAAGGTGAAGGATGATTGTTTACTTCGATCAAGTAAGACTTTACTGAGGGGAAGTAATAGTTAAACAGAGACTTCAGTGGAGAGAAGGTGCTAGAAGTCATGCCCTAAATCCCTGAAACAGGAATGAGCTTGACATACCAAGAGCAGACTACTTATATGTACACTATTCCCCAGACCAGAGGGTTTCAGGAGCAGCAAAGCATCTGAATCTCCTTAGGAACTTTGTAAAGATAAAGATATCCAGGACTTCCCTGGTGGCTCAGTGGTAAAGAATCCACCTGCCAATGGATTTGGGACTTGAGTTTGATCCCTGCTCCAGGAAGATTCCACATGCCTCGAAGCTTCTAAGCTTGTGCACAACTACTGAGCCCACACTCCCTAGAGGCTGTGATCTGCAACAAGAGAGGCCACCCCAATGAGAAGCCCATGCACTGCAACTAGAGAGTAGCCCCTACTCGCCACAACTAGAGAAAGCCCACGTATAGCAACAAAGTAGTGCTAGCCAAAAGTAAGAATAAAATTATTTTTTAAAATGTATACCTGAGCCTCTAGCCCTAGACATGCTGGTTTAGCAGGACTGGATAGGATGAAACCTGTGCATCCAGTGCCGTGAATGGAATGGAAGACCTACTCTAGCCAGTTCACACTCTTACTGTGTCCATCTGTGTGCGCATGCTTTTCCTTTGCCTGTAATGTTCACCCTTATCCTCTCACACGGAAGTCCACCTCACCCTTTCAAATATAATACCATGTGCTTTTCAACACCCTGTCTCAGCAGGAAACACAGCACTATTTTTGAAGTATTCTTATAAAAAAAAATTTGAACCCAAATTTAATAAAACCTGTTAAAAAAAATACATGTGATAATGATGTAATTGACATAAGATGATAGTAAGCTGGCAAATCTGGACTATGGGACATTCTACTGAAAAACTGACTCAATGATTAGTCAGTGGCATTTTTTTAAAAGTGAGACAACATGAAACTCAGTCTCTAAAAAGAACAATGAGGAGCCAGAATGTAATCAGGTGCCATAGTGAGATTCTGAAAACATTTTGGGAACTGTGGCCAGCCCTGAACAGTAAAAACTCAGGTGCTATTTGATGGTCACCGAGGGAGAACAGGGACAGGTACCAGAATCAGCTCAATCTAGATATGTGTTGGTCTTGAAGAAGAATTGGATAATGTGCATCCAGACCATGGATGCTTTGATGCTTAAAGACTATTGTGTGTGTGCACACGTGTGTGTGTGTTTAAAAGGAGTCACATAATGGATTATTTTAGAGTAATTAATCTAGTGATGGTGTACTACTACTAGGGAGAAGGGCAATAGGGAGGAATAGCAGTGAAGACACCATCCTGTTCATTCAGATAGGAATTGATAAAGGATTTGTGTTTGAGGAACAACAGCAGAAGGTATTAACTAATTTCCCAGATACCAAAAGGAAAGTGCCTATTTCATAGCATCCTCTGTGGGTGGGGAACTATTTTGCGAACCTACCAGACTATGAAAATTTTCACTGTGACACTAGTCTAATGGCCATCATTAAAAAGTCTACAAATAACAAATGCTGGAGAGGGTGTAGAGAAGAGGGAACCCTCTTACACTATTGGTACGATTGTAAGTTGGTGCATCCACTATGGAAAGCAGTATGGAGAGTCCTCAGAAAGCTGAAAATAGAATTACCATATGACCCAGCAGTTTCACCCCTGGGCATATATCTGGACAAAACTAAGTAAAAAAGACAGATGCACCCATATGTTCATAGAAGTACTGTTCACAATAGCCAAGACGGGGCCTAAACGTCTGTTAATACATGAGCTGATAAAAGTAAAATACACATGTACAGTGGAATACCACTCAGCCATAGAAAGGAATGAAATGCCATTTGCAGCAACATGGATGCAACTAGAGATTATCATACTAATTAAATGAGAAAGAAATACATATCACTTACATGTGGAATCTGAAATATGACAGAAATGATCCTGTCTATGAAGCTGAAACAGATTCACAGACAGAGAACAGACTTGTGATTGTCAAGGGGTGGGTGAGGGAAGGATACATTGGGAGTTTGGGATTAGTGGATGCAAACTATTACATACAGATTGGTTGGACAACAAGGTTCTTACAGTATAGCACAGAGAAATATATTCAGTGTCCTGGGATAGCCATAATGGGAAAATACGAAAAAAAATGTACCTATACATGTGCAACTTAGTCACTTTGCTGTGTAGCAGAAATTAACATTGTAAATCAACTATACTACAATTAAAATTGTTTTCACAGTGAAAGGAGTAGGAAAGGAGTGAAATGAGTAGGAAAGAATCATTTCTTAGATTTCTCCACTATACATCTGATTGTTTACATAGGAAACTAATTAGAATCAAGTAGATTGACGTATGTTGAGCTTTCACTGTATAGATTATAGAACAGTAAGCAAAACAGCCTTCAGAAGAGCCAGTGATTTGGTTCTATTCTCTCATGTACCTAACTTTAGATGCTTGACCAGCTTGGTAATTTTTTAAAATATATAGACTAAGCGGAAGCTCATCAAAATATGCATACTTGAAAAAGTACAGATGTCGAGGAGAAGTAAAAATGAATATGTCGTCCTGAAGAGTAAGGTCATTCACTCTGTGTTATGTCAGTTTTGAGATTATAGTTAATAGGAATTATACAAGCATACTAGATAAGAGACTGCAGTTTAGGCTACCTGTTGTCTTTTACCTGCAAAAAGAAAATTTTTCACTACATTTCTTTTGTGCATTATATTTATTTGTGTTGACTCCCCTTGCTCCATCTCAGTAGCATGGTACAGTTGAGAAGACATGGACTTGGATGCTGAAAAGCCTGGGACCTTGGCCAAGTTATATATAATCTCTCTGAGCCTCACTTTACCTAGCTTGAAAATGGGAATCATGTTTATGTAAAGGGTGGTTGTGAGGATTAAAAGAAATGATGTTCAGAAAACTTCCAGCACACGAAAGGTATTCAGCCATTTGTTCCTTTTTCTTTCCTTATTTTAATGTTTTGAGCAATATAGCACACTTCACAAAGTTAAACCTTCTAGATTAGTGTTGGTTTCAAATAGTTGCTTTGAAAATGCTGCTGTTTAGTTTTTAACTGTTTTTCTATGAAAATTTTTTTTATCTTAAATAGTTTCTATACTTCATTGCCTCCTTCTTAAATCACTGTGCTATATATACCACAGGTTTATAGATGGTGAAGCACAGGGCCAAATCTTTTCTTTCCCTCTTGAGATTGCTAAAATCTATTGGTTGGCATGCAGCCAGCCAGCCCTCTTTATGGCCAGCTGTTCTCTGTGGTCTTCTGCAACTTGCCACCTCTGTCACAGCTTCTAATTTCTGCTGGCTGCTACTGTTGCTGCCCCCATTCTTTCTTCTAATTACCACTAGGCTCTGATGGCCCTCTTACCATCTCTGCTCCCTAATCCTTGTTTCCTTCACTTTTCTGTGTCTCTTCTGCCTCCTGTTGCATCTCATATTTCATAGGTAAAAGCTGGCCTTTCATTGCTTTCTCAAGCCAGCTAGAAGAATCCTTCTATACAGGAGTCAGCTGGTCATAACGTGTTTAGTATGGTTGTTATCAGCATCTTCCCTTGGGCTGTGGGCCCTGTTTAAAATACTTGAGAATGCCAAAAACCAAGCCCCTGGATTAGTGAGACATAACTATATTTGACTTTTCTGCCTAGTAGTTTATGTTTGTCTCATTTAACTTTTATTTGATGCCAAGTTTTGTGCTAGATTGAAGTGGTAAAGGAAACAGGGGTCTATAAAGTTCAACTATGCCAGAGGTCCTTACTTTCAAAAAAGCAGGAAGACACAGACATGTTCATAGATAATAGAAGGTAAAAGATGAGGGAGCAGTGAGGGAAAGAAAGTTTTAAGCAAGGATTGTGAAGGCTCAAGGTCCTACTTCAAGTTATAAAGAAGAATGGCTGCTTATGAATGGAATCTGAATAGTGGGTAATAGCTTAGAGTCTGGCAAGTGTCAGACACAGGACCCGGTCAGAGCAAGGGGAAGCCTTCATGATTCCCTACCATTTAAAGATAATGGCAGGGCTTCTGTGGTGGTCCAGTGGTTAGCAATTCACCTGCCGATGCAAGAGACACAGGTTCAATCCCTGGATCTAGGAAGATCCCATGTCCATGGAGCAACTAAGTCTGTGCACCACAACCATTGAACCTGTCCTCTAGAGCCCAGAGGCCACAACTACACGTGCCCCACAGCCCCCGTTCATCGCAACTAGAGAAAGCCAGCACACAGCAATGAGGACCCAGAGCAGCCAAGAAATAAATAAGAAATAAAATATAATTATTTTAAAAATAGCATCCTTATTAAAAAAATAAAGATAATGGTCAAGAATCACTTAGGTGATGGTACGTTTTTTCTTTTCATATTTAGGAGTCTGGGTCTTTAAGTTCCCTGTGATACTTGGTCATTATTTTGTGTTTCTTATGAATTTTTATTTATTTAGAAACAGTATATGAGAGTATACTGAAGGGGTTATGCATTTCTAGAGGTTTCCCCGGTGGCTCAGTGGTAAGGAGCCACCTGCCAATGCAGGAGATGCAGGTTTGATCCCTGGGTCAGGAAGATCCCCTCGAGGAGGAAATGGCAACCCATGCCAGTATTCTTGTATTCTTGCCTGGGAAATCCATGGACAGAGGCACCTGGTAGGCTACAGTCCACGGGGTTGCAAAGAGTCAGACACGACTGAGCACGCACTGAGCTGTACATTTCTATGCTTTTATAGTTTGAATATTTCTACATTTTAAGTTTATTATGTGAATTTTTTAATTCACCTGAGTATTTTTATTTTATCCTAATATATAACCCCTTACAAAGATTTTAAATGTATGACCAATGTTAATTTATTAGAATTGTTTTGCTCCTGTTTATAACAACTCCATATTTATTAAATTTGAACATTTCTCTTAAGCTAAAACAGAAAGGAAAAGCATAAATAACTATGACAAACAACCCTCTTCTGGTGTGGTCATTTGAAATGAAACAACCAAAAAATTTAATCAACTTAAATTTAGAAAAATTAGCTGATATAAGTTGTAAACCAGATGAGTAAAAGCTTTCACTTACTCATTCTTGACATTCAATTCCATTTATTCTTTGTAATATATTTTAAAACAGAAATGTTTATAAAGACTAAGGTTTGGATTCCTATATACTATTTTGAGGTTACAAAGAAAAAACTAGAGTCATATTCATGCTTTAATATAAACTCCACTTTAACACACACAGAGGAATAACAGAGATAAAGATTTTGCAAGTACAAGATGATGTGTTTTATTAAAACATCATAATCATAAAAGTATTTTAAGATATATTAGATTTAAAATAATTATTAATAATGATTAAAACCTGAAGGTTGTATTTAAGTGAGTCATAATCATCAAGTTTGATCAAATATTTCTTGAGTGCTTATTATGTTCAAGGCATACAAAAGATGAATAAAAGAAGAATTTACATTTGGCCCCCTGAAGACTACAATTTGGCTAGAGAGTAATTATAAATAATTATCTTTTGTTTCACCCAAATACCTACTCTTTAGACATGTCACGGTACTTAGACATATAAACAATTCAGAGTTGAGGGAAACATGTCTTTTTAAAGCCTGCTCCTTTTCTCTAGTACTCTTGGAAGACAGAAAAGTTAATAGAATTAGAAGACAGTCTGGTTGTCCTCTGTCTTTCCATTCCCCAGTTGCCAATCAATTCTGTAATTGCAGTCATGGTTCTCATATTTAGGCCCCTGCTCTAATTGATTTCTAGGTGGACATGCTCTAAGTTGAAAGATCAAAAATCCCAATATTTCACATTAAACACAAGAACACTTCAGCCCACAGTATCTGAACTCAAAAGCCTCAAATTAGTCATGGTGATCCGAGGAGCACAGCAAATAAGAAATGGATTGGGGTTGAGGGGCAGCAGGCAGGTAACCCTGTCATGCTTGTACCTGTAAATAAACACTTATACCTAACCATAATTTTAATTGGTTTGATCAGTTTTTATTGATACAGCCAAGTAATAATCACTGAAAAATGTTTGTAAATATATAGATGGTATTTAAATTCAAAGAATACAAATCAACAGTAACTTTTTCTTATTGTAAAAGTGGTAACAATGTATTATTGAAATTTTTACAAAATATTTACAAATAATAAGTATAAAGAAAAAGGTTTCAGTCATCTGCAGTCTTACCCCTGGGATAATCCCTTTTATCACTTTGGATGCTTTCCTTCTCTTTGTTCTATAGGTAGATAATACATTTTAAAAACAAAAATGAGATCATACTATATATAGTTTTATACCCTACTTTATTTACTTGTCTTGAACATCTTCTCATATGCATATCAGATATTCTTCAGCACAGTTTCTAGAATGTTTGTCTAATATTCTGTCCTCCAAGTATATTATGCTATAGCCATTTCTCTGTTTAGGTTGCTCTCTTTTACAGTACATAAACTCTAAACTCCACTAAGGCATGGACTATAACTGGCTTATTTATCATTGTGTCCCTGATAGGCTTTCAAAAAATAGATGTTTAAGTTAATTCTTCTACTCTTCCATGTCTGTACCTATGCAGCTACACATGACAGCAGAAACGTACATATCTATGTCCACTTCAGGCTTATAACTACTGATCTCAAGTGGGCCCTCACTGCTGCCCAGCAGTGACTACATTTCCCTACTCCGCTGTCTCGTCCCTCTCTTAGATAACTCTTTCACACGTTCTCTTCTCTGCTCAAAATTCAAACACCTCCTTCCTCATCCTCATTCTCTCCTAATGACGTTCATTCCCATTAAACTGAGGTGAAATAAGAGTCAGTGAAAAAAAGAACTTCCACAAGTTCTACCATCACATCCGTCTACCTGCCTGCATCTGTACCTACATAGCCCACTTTCCCCGCATTAGGACGAATGAACCATCTGTGCGCCCAAGTCCAGCCCCTCTGTTAACGCACTAGGTGCCATCCCACTCAAGCTTTTACTGCGTCTATGCTTTTTTGCATTATCAGTTTTACCTCTCTTCTGTATAGGTTCCAGCAGATATACTGCTATCTATTTACCCTACTTAACTGCCCAACTCCTGCCCCATTTCATTCTTCCTCAGAATTCCGTGAAAGAATTGTTTATACTCTAATTTCTCCTCCCATGTTATTTCTTGAAGCCACTTGAATTAGGTGTTTACTTCTATCATTCTTTCTGTTTTTCACTTCAGTTCTGCTACATCCAGTGACCACTCTTTGGTCCCTACCGTTCTTGACCTATCAGCAGCATTTGAATGACTTTTTCTTTAAATGCTTTATTCTCTTGTATTCCAGGACAGTGATTTTGGTTACTCCATTACTGACCTTGGTAAGGTCCCTTTTGCTCAATCTTCTTCAGTAGCTCTTTCTCTGTCCCTTTTGCTTGCTCCTTTTCCTGTCCTCAGGCTTCCCTGGTGGCTCAGTGGTAAAGAACCCGTCTGCCAATGCAGGCTACACAGATTTGATCACTGGGTCGGGAAGATCCCCTGGAGGAGGGAATGGCAACACACTCCAGCATTCTTGCCAGGAAAAATCCCATGGACAGAGGAGCCTGGTGGGCTACAGTCCATGAAGTTGCAAGAGTCAGACACTAGTTAGTGATGAAATGATTTCCTATCCTCTTTGTCTTGAAATGCCCCAGAGCTCAATTGTCTGATCTATTTTCTCTATACTCATTCCTTTGGTGATCTCATCCAGTCTCTGGGCTTTATATATCTGCCTTTCAGATCTCAAGTTTATATCTCCCGTGACAAATAGTTTCAAGGGATTGGATCTGATAGACAGAGTGCCTGAAGAACTAGGGACGGAAGTCCGTAACTTTGTATAGGAGGCAATGACCAAAACCATCCCCAAGAAGAAGAAATGCAATAAAGCAAAATGGTTGTCTGAGGAGGCCTTATAAATAACTGAGAAAAGAAGAGAAGCAAAAGGCAAAGGAGAAAAGAAAAGATATACCCATCTAAATGCAGAGTTACAAAGAATAGCAAGGAACGATAAGAAAGCCTTCTCAAGTGAACAAGGCAAAGAAATAGAGGAAAACAATATAAAGGGAAGGACTAGAGATCTCTTCAAGATATTTAGATACCAAGGGAACATTTCATGCAAAGATGGGTACAATCGAGGACAGAAACGATATGGACTTAAGAGAAGCAGAAGATAGTAAGAAGAGTTGGCAAGAATACACAGAACTGTATAAAACAGGTCTTAATGACCTGAATAACCATGATGGTGTGATCAGTCACCCAGAGCCGGACATCTTGGAATGCAAAGTCAAGTGGGTCTTAGGAAGCATCACTACAAACAAAGCTAGTGGAGGTGATAGAATTCCAGTTGAGCTATTTCAAATCGTAAAAGATGATGCTGTGAAGTGCTGCACTCAATATGTCATCAAATTTGGAAAACTCAGCAGTGGCCACAGGACTGGAAAAGGTCAGTTTTCATTCCAGTCCCAAAGAAAGGCAATGCCAAAGAATGTCCAGTACTGTACAGTTGCACACATTTCACATGCTAGCAAAGCAATGCTCAAAATCCTTCAAGCTAGGTTTGAACAGTATGTGAACTGAGAACTTCCAGATGTACAAGCTGGATTTGGAAAAGGCAGAGGAACCAGAATCAAATTGTCAACTTCCCCTGGATCATAAAAGAACAAGGGAATTCCAAAAAAAATCTACTTCTGCTTCATTGACTACGCTAAAGCCTTTGCCTGTGTGGATCACAACAAACTGTAGAAAATTCTTCAAGAGATGGGAATCCCAGGCCAACTGACCTACCTCCTGAGAAATCAGCATGCAGGTCAAGAAGCAACAGGACAAGACATGGAACAACAGACTGGTTCAGAATTGTGAAAGGAATATGTCAAGGCTGTATATTGCCATCCTGCTTATTTAACTTATATGTAGAGTACATCATGCAAAATGCTGTGCTAGATGAACCACAAGCTGGAATCAAGACTGTCAGGAGAAATATCAATAACCTCAGATATGCAGATGACACCACCCTAATGGCAGAAAGCAAAGAGAAACTAAAGAGCCTCTTGATGAGAGTGAAAAAGGAAAGTGAAAAAGCTGGCTTAAAACAACGTTCAAAAAACTAAGATCATGGCATCTGGTCCCATCACTTCATGGCAAATAGATGGGGAAAAAATGGAAACAGTGACAGACTATTTTCTTGGGCTCCAAAATCACTGAGGATGGTGACTGCAGCCATGAATTTAAAAGACGCTTACTCCTTGGAAGGAAAGTTTTGACAAATCTAAACAGCATATTAAAAAGCAGAGCTATCACTTCACCGACAAAGGTCTGTTTAGTCAAAGCTTTGGTTTTTCCAGTGGTCACAGACAGATGTGAGAGGTTGGACCATAAAGAAGGCTGGGTGTCGAAGAACTGGTGCTTTCAAACTGAGGTGCTGGAAAAGCCTCTTGAGAGTCCCTTAGACATCAAGGAGATCAAACCAGTCCATCCTAAAGAAAATCAGTCCTGAATATTCATTGGAAGGACTGAGGCTGAAGCTCTAACACTTTGGCCACCTGATGCTAAGAGCTGATTCTTTGGAAAAGATCCTGATACTGGGAAAGACTGAGGGCAGGTGGAGGAGAAGGGAGCAACAGAAGATGAGATGGTTGGATGGCACTCTGCAAGATAGTGAAGAACAAAGAAGCCTGGTGTGCTGCAGTCCATGGAATCACAAAGAGTGGGGCACGACTTAGTGACTGATCAACAAAAATAATCCTTGACCCCTCTCTTATCTATCTGATAAATATCCCAAACTAATATATCCAAAACCTTTCTAGTAAGACCTACACTAACCCCTTAAAGTTGAAACTCATTCTACCCTCTTCCAGCATTCCTCATTCTTTCCTGTTTATTTTTCTCTACAGCATTTATCATCATCTAACATATCTTTGACTTACTTGGTTTATTTTCTATATCCCCCTCCTCCAAAACTAAAGATTTTTGTCTATTTTTATTTATTACATTTTAACAGTACCTGGCACATAGTAGATACTCAGTAAATATCTGTTAATGAGTGGATGTAGGCAGTGAACGTACTTGGCAGATGATATTTGCGCAAATCCTTGATTCTTTTTTCCATTCAGTAAAATGTTTGAGTGCTTACTATATACCAGACTCTATGCCAGCTGCTAGGAATATAACAGTCCAAAGTTATGCATGGTCCCTAACTTTACAGAGCTCACACTCAAATGAAAATAACAGATAAATACATCCTTTGAATATAAATTGTAATAAACGCTATTGAAGAAACAAGGAGATTGAACTGAAAAATAACAATAGAAAGTGACTCTTTGAAGCAAATATAGAGAACTTTGTCTAAATAGGTGACAAGACTGGCACTTGAAGGAAGAGGAAGGAGACAGTCATCTAAAGAGTAGACATTTTATGAGCTCATATTAGAAAGTTAGGCGGGGCTAAATGATGCAGGATTTCCTGGCCTAGTGGTTCTCAAAGTATGGAATGGGAGCCCCTGAGGGTCTCTGTGATCTTTCTGGGTCCTTAAAGTCAGAACTATTTTCATAACAGTTTTAAGACATTATTTTCCCTTTTCACACTTTACTCTCTCACGAACCTTCAGTGGCATTTTCCAGAGGCCACATGACATGGTGTGACAGTAGATGAATGCAGAACTAGAAATGGATATCTAGTTATTTCCAGATTTTAAAGAGATTTGCAAAAAAGCAAAGCAATGCCACTCTGTTTTATCTTTTAGAAAATACATTTATTTTTGAAATTGAGTTACTTACAGTAACATGTAATGGTTTTTAAATGTCTGAACTTTAATTTCTAATAAAGTAAGTACTGATCGATTTAAACTACATAAACCAAAACTCTTTGGGGTCCTCAGTAATTTTGAAGACTTACTATAAAAGGGTGCCGAGACCAAAAAGGTAAAGAACTGTTGTCCTAGGTTATGATGTTAAGAGTTTTGAACTTTATTCTAAGAGCAATAGGAAGTCACTAAAAGGCATTAAACCAAAGTAATGAATGATCTAGTTTAACTTTTGAAAAGGCTGCTCTCACTGCTGTGTGAAGAATAGATTGGAATAGGCTGACAGTGGGAGAAGGGAGGGCAACAAGTATGAAGTCACTGCCTCTGTCTAGGTAAGAAATGATGGAGGTTTGTACTGAGGGGGTGTATGTTTCCTAGAACTGGCATAACAAAGTGCCACTGACTGAGTGGCCTAGAACAGTAGAAATGTGTTGTCAGTAAGGTCACTCTCCCTCTGAAACCTATAGGGGAGAGTCTGTGCTTGCCTCTTGAAGCTTCTAGTGTTTGCCAGCAATTCTTGGCATTTCTTGGCCTGTGGATGTGTCATTCCAGTATGTTTCTACATAAGGCCATATTCTGAGGTGCCAGGAATTAGGATTTCAACATGTCTTTTTTTTGGGGGGACACTGTTTGTAACAGGTGGTAACAATGAGGGTGAAGAGAAATGACATATATATATTTTAGAAGTAGAACCAGTAGGATTGCTTATGGATTATCTATAAAGGATGAAACAAGTCAAGGATGGGACTCACATTTCTGACTTTAGAAGCTAGATAAATTGTAGAGCCAACTTAACAGACATTTCTCCAAAGAAGACAAATGGATGGCTAATAAACACATGAAGAGATTCTCAGCATCACTCATTGTTAGAGAAATGCAAATCAAAACTACCATGAGATATCACCTCATACTAGTCAGAAAGGCCATCATCAAAAAAATCCACAAACAACAAGTGCTGGATAGGGTGTGGAGAAAAGGGAACCCTCTTACACTGTTGGTAGGAATGTAAGTTGATACAGCCACTATGGAAAATAGTATGGAGATTTCCTTTAAAACCTAGGAGTAAAGCCACCATATGACCCAGCAATGCCACTTCTGGGCATATATCCTGAGGAAACCTGTGAGGAAACATGTGAAAAAGACACATGTACCCTAATGTTCTTTGTAGCACTGTTTACAATAGCTAGGAGATGAAAGCAACCTAGATGTCCATCAACAGATGGATAAAGAAGTTGTGGTACATATATACAATGGAATACTATTTAGCCATCAAAAGGAACACATTTGAGTCAGTTCTAATGAGGTAGATGAGCCTAGAGCCTATTATACAGAGTGAAGTAAGTCAGAAAGGGAAAAGCAAATATTGTATATTAACACATATATATGAAATCTAAAAAGATGGTTCAGATGAACCAATTTGCAAGCCAGCAATGGAGATGCAGACATACAGAACATACTTGTGGACAAGGGCAGGGGAGAGGAAGGAGAGGGTGAAATGAATGGAGAGAGTATCATGGAAGCATATACACTAACATATGTAAAATAGATAGCCAGTGGAAATTTGGTGTATGACTCAGGGAATTCAGCCAAGGCTCTGTAATAATCTAGAGGGGTGGGAAAGGGTGGGAGGTGGGAGGGAGGTTCAAGAGGGAGAAAACAGGTGTACACCTGTGGTCAATTCATGTTGATGTATGACAAATCAAACCAATATTGTAAAGCAATCAATTAAAAATAAATATTAAAAATACTTTTAAAAAGTTGTAGAGCCAAATGACATGCAATTTTTTAACATCAACACTTGGGAATAGGACCATGTTTCCTGGGGCATAAAATCCCAGAAGTGAAATTGCTAGGTCTCCATTTCCTTAAGTATCTCCATCCATTTATTTTAGATATGTTTTAGCTTAATTCACATTGGTTTGTATTTTTTTTAGCTTTATTCATATTGTTTATTATTTAGGTTTATTCTATTAGAGCCTCCTGATTTAAACAATCAGATATAGTAAAATCTTGTAGATCAATTCAAAGACCTTATGCAAAAAGAAAATAAAAATAGGAAGAAAGAACATTTGCCATAAAAGAACTTCTCATAATCAAAGTGGGGCAAACAGTAAGTATTGGCAAAGTTCAATGAGATCCCAAAGTATTTCAAATTAAACTTCTAGATAAGAAATCTGGCTATTTGAGTTTAATACCATCTTATGGGATTGACTACAATTTCTCCCACTGGATGAAAAGCAGGCCTTAGGTAAAATTGTAAGTTCCCTGGTAACATGATAAAGTTAAGGATGTCAATTACATTATTAAGCAACTTATGATAAAAATGACTTCCTGCCTGATTGTTATGTTGTATCTGAATGGAAGGAACTTCTAAGTTATGATAAATTCCTGATGGGGATGCTGTACTTTGGACTGTCCTGACTTTCTTATAATCGGCGTATCTGCCATGTGGCCCTTGAAGCTATTGTTACAAGATACAATGGCTCCTATAAAGCAGCAGGGCCTCTAAACCAAGATATACCCTCACATACACCAAAATGGAATTTCTCCTCACACTTGAGCTACGTCTCCTAGAGAGAAGATAGCACCTGGATGGCTGGACAAGCTATCACATGAATTACCACAGAACTCTAGGCTGACACTGCTCTGATGGCAGCTTCTGAATGGCTTCTGTCTGAAATCCTCCTGAATAAATGGATGCCAGGTGTATTCAGTGGTAGTCTCATGAATCTCAATGATTAGATGAGCCAAAGACGACCACCTTGTGGGCATAGTACATACATTATTGATCTTTTAGTTCCAGCTGCTCACTTATTCTGTGCCTACTCTATCCCTCTTGCCAGCCATTTTAGTAACATGTCAATGCAGTCATCTTATATTCAGTTTCCAAAGCAAACTTGTTCTTGAGAACATCTGTATAGACGTGAATCTACTTGGCTGCCTTAAAACGGATGAATAATCAGTGGTGGTTTAGTCGCTAAGTTGTGTCCGACTTGTGCAACCCACCACAAAATAGGGAGACATGATTAAGAAAATAACTGAAAGGAAAACAATCAAAGGCAGCACTCATAGCTCAGCTGGTAAAGAATCTGCCTACAGTGCAGGAGACCTGAGTTCGATCCCTGGGTCAGGAAGATCCCTTGGAGAAGGGAATGGCAACCCATTCCAGTATTCTTGCCTGGGGAATTCCATGGACAGAGGAGCCTGGTAGTCTATAGTCCATGGGGTCACAGGGTCAGACATCACTGAGTGACTAACACTGATAAAACAAATGATTTTTTGTTCATGTATATGCCCAGACATTTACTTGATGCAAGACCCTGAGGGACATAATTAGTTTATGATAACTGAATCATCAGGAAAAGATTAAATAATCTCCCATGTTCTCCATCTTGAGTGATAAGGGGAAGTAAGATACCTTAGAAAGTTTATAAGGATGGTTTTTAATGGTTGCATATTCAAAGAGTAATGTGCCAATTATTTTTAAAATGGGCTGACAGGTTTTTCGCTCTCTAACAGCCACTTTGTTGTTACTTAGTTGCTCAGTTGTATCCCACTCTTTGCAATGCCATGGACTGTAGCCCACCAGGCTCCTCTATCCATGGGGTTTTCCTAACAGATGCTATTAACAGTTGAATGAGGTGTTACTATACCTACCTTTTTTTCCCCTAGAAAGAAAGGAGTGTGCCTATAACCAACTGGAGACTTAACTCATGTATCAGAAAAATTCTTAGAAAAATAATTATAAAATATATCAAATTGTCAGTTTAATCATATTCTGTAATAGAGTCACAGATCTCACAGGTTAGGAGAGGCAAAACATTCCAAGCTTAGAAATAATATTGAAAATTACCCAAAATTATATTACTAACTCATAATTTTTATCACTACTTCTAATTCCTCACAACTAATTTTTTTTTCTAATTTTCTTGAGTGCTTCCCTTATCATCTATTCACTTGAAGTACTAAAACAGAATTTTTATTTCAGATGTCAAATTACTGGATAAGAACTAAATCTCTCATTACCCACATGGGAAAATGCATCCCCTCTGTGCAGCTCACTTATTACTCTCTTAATGATTCATGCTGTGTACAGTATCTTTAGAACTAATATTGGTAGAAATAGTAGATCAAATCTGAATTAGAGTATCAGTATCACTGTGGTCACAAAGAAAAAGAAATCCAATGACACTCAGGAGAATTTTCTGCTCACATAGAACATCTTGGAAGCATGTTATTTCCATGACTTAAACATCACACACTAGTAAAGTAATTCTCCAAGCTAGGCTTCAACAGTACATGAACCATGAACTTCCAGCTGTTCAAGCTGGATTTAGAAAAGGCAGAGGAACCAGAGATCAAATTGCCAACATCCATTGATTCATTAAAAAGCAAGAGAGTTCCAGAAAAACACCTACTTCTGCTTTATTGACTATGCCAAAGCCTTTGACTGTGTGGATCACAACAAACTGTGGGAAATTCTTCAAGAGATGGGAATACCAGACCACCTGACCTGCTTCTTGAGAAATCTGTATGCAGGTCAGGAAGCAACAGTTAAGAACTGGACATGGAACAACAGACTGGTTCCAAATCAGGAAAGGAGTACGTCAAGGCTGTATATTGTCACCCTGCTTATTTAACTTATATGCAGAGTACATCATAAGAAATGCTGACCTGGATAAAGCACAGGCTGGAATCAAGATTGCCGGGAGAAATATCAATAACCTCAGATATGCAGATGACACCACCCTTAAGAGAAGAACTAAAGAGCTTCTTGATGAAAGTAAAAGAGGAGAGTGAAAAAGTTGGCTTAAAACTCAACATTCAGAAAACTAAGATCATGGCATTTGGTCCCATTGCTTCATGGCAAATAGTTGGGGAAACAATGCAAACAGTGACAGACTTCATTTTTGGGGGAGCTACAAAAACTGCAGATGATGACTGCAGCCATGAAAATAAAAGTTGCTTACTCCTTGGAAGGAGCGTTATGACCAACCTAGACAGCATATTAAAAAGCAGAGACATTATTTTGCCAACAAAGTCTGTATAGTCAAGCCTGTGGTTTTTCCAGGAGTATTGTATGGATGTGAGAGTTGGACTATAAAGAAAGCTGAGCGCCGAAGAATTGATGCTTTTGAACTGTGGTGTTGGAGAAGATTCTTGAGAGTCCCTTGGATTACAAGGAGATCCAACTAGTCCATCCTAAAGGAAATCAGTTCTGAATATTCATGGGAAGGACTGATGCTGAAGCAGAAACTCCAATACTTTGGCCACCTGATATGAAGAACTGACTCATTTGAAAAGACCCTGATGCTGGGAAAGACTGAAGGCAGGAGGAGAAGGGGACGACAGAGGATGAGATGGTTGAATGGCACCACCAACTCAGTGGACATGAGTTTGAGTTAACTCCGGGAGTTGGTGATGGACAGGGAGGCCTGGCATGCTGCAGTCCATGGGGTCTCAAACAGTCAGACACGACTGATCGACTGAACTGACTGACTGAAACGTGTGTGTGTGTGTGTGTGTGTGTAGACAGACAGATAGATCTGGACTTGGAAATGGGGCTCTTGATTCAGTTTGATAAAATGCATTTAGCAGTAGAAAAATATCACCACCTGGCTACAGAGTTTTATGTGCAAAAAACAGCAATATCACCAATGACTTAATGTTAATATTTTCATCAATACTTCACTTAGTAAATTTTTAAAAAAATACTTCTAATTAATATTGTTTAAATGGCCATACTACCCAAAGCAATCTACAGATTTAATGAGATCCCTACTCCCAGGTGGCACAGTGGTAAAGAATCCACCTGCTGATGCAGGAAATACAAGAGATGCAGGTTTGACCCCTGGGTTGGAAAGAGCTCCTTGAGTAGGAAGTGGCAACCCACACCAGTGTACTTGCCTGAAAAATTCTATGGACAGAGGATGCTGGTAGGCTACAGTCCATGGCATCTCAAAGTGTTGGACATGAGTGAGCACACAACACTACCAAAGTACCCATGACATTTTTCACAGAACTAAAACAAATAATCCTAAAATTCTTATGGAACCATAAAAGACCCAGCATTGCCAAAGCAATCCTGAAGAAAAAGAACAAATCAGGAGGCATAACCCTCCCAAACTTCAGACAACACTACAAAGCTAGAGTAATCAAAGCAGCATGGTTATTGACACAAAAACAGACATGGATCAATGGAACAGATCAGACAACCCAGAAATAAACCCACACACCTACAGTCAATTAATCTTCAGCAAGGGAGGCAAGAGTATACAGTGGGGCAAAGTCTCTTCAGCAAATGGTATTGGGAAAGCTGGGCAGCATATGTAAATCAATGAGGTTAGAACGTATTCTCACATCATACACAAAAATAAACTCAAAATGGCTTTAAGACTTAAACATAAGACATGACACCATGAAATGCCTTTAAGAGATCATAGGCAAAACATTTTGATATAAATTGTACCAATATTTTCTTAGGTCAGTCCCCAAGAAAACAGTGGAGGAGGAAATGGCAACCCACCCCAGTATTCTTGCCTGGAGAATCCTGTGGACAGAGGAGCCTGGTGGGCTGTCGTCTATGGGGTTGCACAGAGTCGGACACAACTGAAGTGACTTAACATGCATGCATGCATTGGAGAAGGACATGGCAACCCACTCCAGTATTCTTGCCTGGAGAATCCCAGGGACAGAGGAGCCTGGTGGGCTGTCGTCTATGGGGTTGCACAGAGTCAGACACGACTGAAGTGACTTAGCAGCAGCAAGGCAATAGAAATAAAAATAAATGAATGGGACCTAGTCAAACCTACAAACTTTAGCATAGAAAAGGAAGTCATAAGCAAAACAAAAAGATAGCATACAGAATGGGAGGACATATTTGGAAATGATGTGACCAACAAGGGTTTCATTTCCAAAATATACAAACAGCTCCTAAAACTCAACAACAAAAAACAAACAATTCAATTGAAAAATAGGCAGAAGACCTTAACAGAGATTTCTCCAAAGAAGAAATACAAATGGCCAACAGGCACATGAAAAGATTGCTAATTATTAGAGAAAGGCAAATCAGTACTACGAAGAAGTGCCACCTCACACCATTCAGAACGGCCATCATTAAGAAATCTACAAATAACAAATGCTGGAGAGGGTGTAGAGAAAAAGGAACTCTACTACCGTTGATGGGAATGTAGGTTGGTGCAGTCACTGTGGAAGACAGTATAGAGGTTCCTCAGAAAACTAAAGATAGAATTACCATATGATACAGCAATCCCATTCCTGGGTATGTCTAGACAAAACTATAATTCAGGAAGATACATGTACCCCTATGTTCACAGCAGAACCATTCACAATTGCCAAGACATAGAACAACTTAAATGTCCATCAGCAGAGGAATGGATAAAGAAGATGTGGTACATACATACAATGGAATATTACTCAGCCATAAAAATAAAATAATGCCATCTGCAGCAACATTGATGCAACTGAAGATTATCATGCTAAGTGAAATCAGTCAGAAAGAGAAAGACAAACACTGTATGATATCACTTAAATGTGGAATCTAAAATGTGACACAAATGAACCTATCTATGAAGCCAAAACAGACTCACAGACATAGAGAATAAACTTGTGGCTGCCGATGGGGAAGGAAAGGGATGGACTCAGAGTTCGAGGCTAGTAGATTCACACTATTACGTTTAGAATGGATAAACAACAAGGTCCTTCTGTATAGCACAGGGAACTGTATCCATTCTCCTGGGATCAACCATAATAGAAAAGAACATAAAAAAAGAATGCATATGTATGTAAAACTGAATCACTTTGGTGTACAGCAGAAATTAACACAACACTGTAAACCAGCTATACTTCAATAAATAAATACAATTTTAAATACACACACACATACTTCTTACATTTGACAGGGTGCCCCCAAGAAAATCTAGTCCTTAAAGGAAATACTTACTAATAAAATGAAAATAATGATAAAAAAATTATAAAGAAAGAATTAGTGTAGAATACATGTGGGGAAAGAAAGAACCTGTATAAATTCAGTAGAGACCAACTCGTCCTCTGCACACACAGGAGAAAAAAACATCTGGAAGTCAAACTGAAAGAGTTATTTTTCACTTGAGTTAACTATGAACTAAGTTCATGATTGTTTGGACTCTTATAGAATAATTGCATCTGGCATTTATGCTCCACAACGTAGGAAATATGTCAGGATTTTTTTTTTTAAGTTCAGGTAAAAGAAAAAAGGTTGGTTAAGAGATTAAAGAATAAGCCAATAAGGAAAGGTTACAGTAATATATTCATTCTCTCATTTCATGAACATTTATTGAGTGCACACTTTATGCAGGACACTGTGATAGGCACTAGATGAAAGATATAGTACTTACATATGAAAAGTTTACTGTCTTGGTTTACAGTTTTAGATAAGCACATACAGTGTAAGCTATGTTGCTGTGGTAGAGAAGAGGGACCCTTGAAGAAAATGAACTGAGTCTTAACAATTGAGGGGATTTCTTTTTCTTACAGGATTCCAGACTCATCTGAAAATTCTCCCACCACAAAATACCCAGGAATGGAGAATAAAATCCCTTCACTGACTTAATAGACATGAGTTTGCGCAAACTCCGGGAGACAGTGAAGGACAGGGAAACTTGGCATGCTGCAGTCCATGGGGTCACAAAGAGTTGGACATGACTGAGCAACTGAATAACAAAAATGCACAGCAGAGCTTACAAAAAAGTAAAGTTGGTCTCCAAAGGCCAAAACAAACACAGCTAAGAAACAAAATAGTAAGCCTTAATTTTTTAATAAGCCCAAAGCTTCAAAAAGAAAGTCATAGGTTTAAACCAACAGCTGACTGTCCTGAAAGCAAGGATCTGACAGTCCCAATACCTATGAGGTAGAAATCTCTCAAAAAATAGCAGCCAGCATCAGGGAAAAGTAGACATTAAAAATCTACCCTCCAACAAAGAGCTGACATGAGAATTTTTCTTAGCCTGCACTCCAAGTCCAGGAGGGGAGGTGGGATGAGAAATAGGTTTGCCCTTTTACAATTTACACTAAGTAAGTATTCAAAAATCCCCAAGCTAAGAACTCAACATAGGGCTCTCAGACTGATAGTATTTCCCTGGTGACTGTCAGAAACAAAAGCAAAATCATTCTAGAGGGGCAGAATCTTAATTCAGGGTACAGAGCACAGAATTTTTCCCAGATAAAACCCCACTTAAATTGAATTCACAGTCCAGAATTTATAAAGCACACAGGTAGTAATCAACAGTACATGGATCTCAGGCAGCACAAGTATCACTTGTACCACCACCTGCCCCTCTCCCTGAGCTCAAATAAAAGAACTGCAGGGACCATACCTCTGCTTAAAAGGCTCAAATATATCAAAGATGGATATTAAAGCATGAGAAAAGAGCAGGACCCTGTAAGGTTGGAGGACAGATTTCAAGCAGAGTGAAATGCATTTATAGCTGTGAGTGTCCAGATAGGTATTCTTACTGGGAATCAGAGGTCACAAAATTGGGAGGAAGATGACCAAGGCTTGGGTCATAAATAACCTTGTGTTCTGTGTTACTCAGGATTCCACTTGCAAGTGACAAGAAGACCACTTTTGCCTCGAGAGTATTTTGTTGTTGGCTTACCTAACCAAGAAGGACAAGGACAGGCTTGGAATGATAAGAATCAGAGACTCTCATTTTTTCTGGACCTCTCGTTGCTATTTTCTTTGTGAATACTTCATTCTCACCTACCACACACCAGTTTTCTCCAAAAAGTGGAGAACAATGCCACTTTAGTTTTTGATCCACATCTTTTACTTTTTACTTTCTTTTTAAAAAAATTATGCTAAGATGTTTACAATAGCCAGGACATGGAAGCAACCTAGATGCCCGTCATCAGACAAATGGATAAGAAAGCTGTAGTACATATATACAATGGAATATTACTCAGCCATTAAAAAGAATGCATTTGAATCAGTTCTAACGAGGTGGATGAAACTGGAGCCTATTATACAGAGTGAAGTAAGTCAGAAAGAAAAACACCAATACAGTATACTAACACATATATATGGAATTTAGAAAGATGGTAACAATGACCCTATATGCAAGACAGCAAAAGAGACACAGATGTCAAGAACAGTCTTTTGGACTCTGGGGGAGAAGGCAAGGGTGGGATGATTTGAGAGGGTAGCGTTGAAACGTGTATATTATCATTTGTGAAGCGGATCGCTGGTCCAGATTCAGTGCATGAGACAGGGTGCTCAAGGCTGGTGCACTGGGATGACCCTGGGGGATGGGATGGGGAGGGAGGTGAGAGGGAGGTTCTAGATGGGGAACACATGTGCATCTGTGGCTGATTCATGTCGCTGTATGGCAAAAACCACTACAATATTGTAAAGTAATTAGCCTCCAATTAAAATAAATTAATTTTCAAAAATTGTGCTAAGATATACATGATACAATTAACTAAGCATTTTTAAGTGTAAAGTCAGTGGTATTAAGTACATTCACATTGTGCAACTGTCACTACTATCCATCTGCAGAAAGTTTTCATCTGCTGCTGCTGCTAAGTGGCTTCAGTCCTGTCAGATTCTGTGGGACCCCATAGACGGCAGCCTCCCCTGCTGAAACTCTGTATCCACTAGACAATAACTCCTCACTCCTCTCTCTCTGCAGCCCCTGGTAACCGCTGTTCTATTTCTGTCTGTCTGAATTTTACTACTCCTAAGTAGTTCATACAACTGGAATAATACAAAATTTACCCTTTTGTATCTGTCTGTATTCACTACACCACTTTCTTTTGACCAGGAAGAAAAAGACTTGCTCTGTACACATGCTTCCATCTCCTTGCTCTATTTTGAAAACCCTGAGAGAAGACTAATTGGTTTGGCTTGAGTGACATGCTTACTTCTAGACCAGGAGGATAATGGGTTGCTATGACTGCTCCGCTCAGGAGGTTGCATGACCACCCTAGAATCTTCCCCAATTCTCTGTGTGTACATACCCTCTCAGAGAGCCCTTCCTTGTTCTTTTGATCTAAAATAGCATCTCACATCATCTAGATACTTTATTATGCTTTTTTTTTTGGGGGGGGGGACACTTATTACTGTCTATTACAGAAAAGATTTATTTGCTTGTTACTTCCCCTACCACTTCATAAGAGTTATAACATGAGGGACCTTCTCTCTCTTGCTCACCTCTGTGCTCCCAATACCTGGAACAATGCCTGGATCATAATAGGAGCTCAATAAACATTTTAAATTAATTCATTAGTTAGAGATTGAGGTGGAGATATAGATTTAGTACTCATTGGTAAAAGTGATTAAAAGAAGTTAATTATACTTCTACCTCTCTTGTGAAGATAAGAATTACAAAAATGAAATTGAACTCTGCATATATATTTATATGAACACAGTAACTAAACAAGGAACTTAATGCACAAATAGCAAGAAAGTTACACTTTTTAAAAATGGATAATTGTAGAACATATAACCTTGCATGATGGATGCATAGGTTAGAGTCTGGAAGTTTCAATAGATTAAACCCTTTCTGAAATTGTTTTCTGTTGGCAAGCATTTAAACTATAAATGTGAATGTATAAGACCATCAGGTGTGTTTGCACATAAATGTGAATGTATAAACCCATCAGGTGTGTGTACACAAACACACACACATACATTTTTACTGGTTAACTTCGGAAACTAGCAAAGCAGATACAAGTTTAAAGCCATAGTGGGCAATGCAGTTCTTACAAAATTGCCCTTGGCTGTAGCCAGGTGAATCCAGATACTCAGGAACACAACTTCACACTGTCATGCCACCCCTCATTATCATCTCTTGGATCTTGTTTACTGTAGCTGCCTCAGCTCTCTTCCCCTACCTGTCATTAATCTCAAGGGCAGGGCAAGGCAAAGAGGAACTAGGAGCAAAGTAGGGTATTGATAAATACAAGAAAGGAGCTAGGAGCAAAGAGGGTATTGATAAATACAAGAAAGGAACTAGGAGCAAAGTAGGGTATTGATAAATACAAGAAAGAAGTAGGCAAAAATAATCTCTTATTCTTCTGACTTCATGGTGCTGCTGTCCATCTTTTACTCCCCTTAGAGTTTATTATTATCCTTATGATATATAATGAGCATCCCAAACATAAGCAGTGCTGCACCTCAGCTGAATCTACCCTACTCACAAGGTTCCTCAAAATTACATCTTTCATATCTCCTCCAACCTATCCACCCACATGTTACCGCCAAATCCAGTGAGAACTCCAATTTCTGGCAAGAAAACAGTTTAATCAAACTATATTGCCTCAAAGTTGTCTTCTACCCATCAGCTGTTATCCCTGCTGAACTTCTCTAGGTGTTAAGGAATTACTTTTTTCTAACTACCCATCTGAACCAGAAAATAAGCTCTCTGTGGCAGCTTTTTGCCTTTCTTCTTAGGAGATTAAATAGAACCACACCCAAAACCTTCTGGGAACCAACCCCCATATTCAGTTTTTAGGAAATGGGAAAGGTAGATATGGTTTGTCTAAGAGTAGTTGATTTAAATCATAATACCACTCTGTCTCATTTACAATAATGGTTAATCATTTATTCTTAATTACCAGGGGCTCAAGAATGGCCATCCACATACTAAATGGCTATCAAATTAATCTAAATCCTACTTTTTACCTGTATATCATCCTGATTATGTGTTGCTCATGTAATGTGATCATGTGCTCTCAGCTTAAGAAATAGCACTGCTCAGATGGAAAGATATACCATGTTCTTGGATTGGAAGAATCAATATAGTCAAAATGATTATACTACTCAAGGCAATGTACAGATTCAATGCAATCCCTGTCAAATTATCAATGGCATATTTCACAAAATTTTTAGAACAAAATTTTTTTAATTTGCATGGAAACACAAAGGCCCCGAAAAGCCAAAGCAATTCTGAGAAAGGAAAATGGAACTGGAAGAATCAGGCTCCCTGACTTTCTACTACAAAGCTACAGTCATCAAGACAGTATAATATTGGCACAAAAACAAACATAGATCAATGGGACAGGATACAAAGTTCAGAAGTAAACCCACATACCTATGATCAATCTATGACAAAGGAGGCAAGACTATACAACAGCAAAAACACATTCTCTTCAATAAATGATGCTGGGGAAACTGGAAAGCTACATGTAAAACAATTAAACCTACACCATACACAAAAATAAACTCAAAATGGATTAAAGACCTAAATATAAGACCGGATACTATAAAATTCTTAGAAGAAAACATAGGAGGAACACTCTTTGACATAAATCACAGCAATACCTTTATAGGTCCACCTCCCAGAGTAATGAAAATAAAAAGCAAAAATAAACAAATGGAACCTAATTAAAAACTTCTGCACAGCAAAGGAAACCATAAAGAAAACAAAAAAGACAACCCACAGGATGGGAGAAAATATTTGCAAACGAAGCAACTTACAAAGGATCAATCTCCAAAATATACAAGCAGTTCATGCAACTCAGTATCAAAAACAAAACCAAAAACAACCAATCAAAAAATGGGCAAATGATCTAAATAGACATTTCTCTAAGAAAGAGCTATGGATGGCTAAAATCACATGAAAAAATACTGAACGTTGCCAATTAGTAGAGAAAATAAAAACTAGAGAGGTATCACCTCATACAGGTCAGAATGCATGTGTGTGCTCAGTTATGTCCAGCTCTTTGACTCTATGGATTGTAACCCACGAGACTCGTCTATTCATAGGATTCTCCAAGCAGGAATACTGGAGTGAGTTGCCATTTCCTCCTCCAAGGGATCTTCCTAACCAGGGATTGAACCTGTGTCTCCTGCGTCTCCTGAATTGGCAGGCTGATTCTTTAGCACTGAGCCACCTGCGAAGCCCACCGGTCAGAATGGCCACCATCAAAAAATCTACAAATAATAAATCCTGGAGAGGATGCAGAGGAAAAGACAACATTCTTACACTGTTGGTGAGAATGTACATTGATACAACTACTATTTGGAGAACGGAGCTTCCTAGGTGGCCCTGGTGGTAGAGAGGCTGCCTGCCAATGCAGGAAACACAAGAGACATGGGTTCAATCCCTGTGTCAAGAAGATCCCCTGGAGTAGGAAGTGGTGGACAGAGGAGCCTGGCAGGCTATAACCATGGGGTCCCTAAGTCAGACATAACTGAACACAATATAGAGAAGAGCATGGAGGTTCCTTTCAATACTAAAAAGGGAGCAACCATATGATCTAGCAATTCCACTCCTGACCATATATCCAGAGAAAACCACAATTCAAAAAGATACATGCACCCCAATGTTCATTGCAGCACTACTCACAATAGCTAAGACACGGAAGCAAATTAAATGTCCATTGACAGAGGAATGGATAAAGAAGATGTGATATATATGTACAGTGGAATATTACTGAGACATAAAAAAAAAATGAAATAAACGCCATTTGCAGCAGCATGGATGGACCTAGACATTATCATGCTGGATGAAGTCAGATAGAGACAAAAATCATATGATACCACTTATATGTGGAATCTAGAAAACTTATACAAATGAATTTATTTATGAAACAGAACAGACTCAGACTTTGAAAACAAACAGTGGTTACCAAAGAGAAGAGATTGGAGGAGGGATCAAGTAGGAGTTTGGGGATTAACATATACATCCTACTATATATAAAACAGATAACCAACAAGGACCTATTGTATGTACAGAGAACTGCTCAATGTTCTATAATAACCTATGGGAAAAGGATCTGAAAAATAGACATATGCGTAACTGAATCACTTTGCTGTACAGCTGAAACTAACATTGTAAATCAACTGTACGCCAATGTAAAATAAAAATTGAATTAAAAAGAAATAGCATCATGAAAAAGTACTCATCAATATTTAGTTTATATAGTTAAAATATTTTTATCTTAAAGGAATAAAAATTTAACTGAACAGTTGGATTTTCCTGAGTGTGTGTGGGAATTTTTGACTTAACAACTTGTAGAGACTTTGTGTGCCTTGAAATCACATTATGATATTTGATATGATTAGGAAACTTTATGTTATAAGCCTGGAATCTGAATCTTTGAAAATGGGTTAAAAAGCTACTAATTCTTAACTATAAATCATAGACTTCTTGGATAGATTTTTGGGAATGTACTTTAAAAAAAAAACATTATAATATTGGCCGTGATAAATGGCCGTTTTTCTGCCACTAATTGGGTAATCAAACTGTCACATTTTAAAGGATTCCCTTTGGTTTAATATCTGCAGATCTAGTCATCCTGTCACTCTGTGGCTGCTGCAGTGCACAAGTTACCGTTCAACCTTCTCCTTTTCTCTGAGATGGGGGGTTTGGTCAGAGGTTACTGTGAGGCTCAAAGAACTGGCTTCTTTTCCTGTAGCCGGTGAACCTGTGGAACTCTGGTATATCAGATATTTACTATAGCTTATATACTTTCATACTTTTGCAATAACTTAGATTCTTTGTTTCTTTTATAGGACAATGAAGGTCAAACAGCTCTACATTATGGTAAGATGTTTTTAAATTATTACTAATTGTATTTGACTGTTTTCTTATCTCAGCTTTGTCCAACCCTACATAGTGCTTGGAAAAATGCCAGCCACTAGCAGAGCTACAATAACTTTATGTTTAAAAAACAGACTAATAACCTCTAAAGTTGATTGTATGTTAAAATTCTTATGGACACATTCATAGTGAATTGAGCATTTCTACACAGTCAACAGAAATGAAGGTTCCTCCAATCCCCTTTTGAAACTTCATTATTTCATTCCTGTTATTATCAGTGACAACTAAGATTATAATCATTGTCACTTAGGAGCTAGAATCTCTCCTGTAAGAAATACTTTCTTGATGTGATTGAAGTGAAGAAAAATAGACTTGATTTTTTAATTTATTTCTTCTATTAACTGATTAGCCTTGTGAAGTAATTTTCACTTAATCTGTAAAATAGAGGATAATCTGTAAAATGGAAGTAATATGGCTCTTAAGGGGCTACTGGGTAATTTCAGTGAGGTAAGAGATAATAAAGTACTTTGAAAACTGTGACGTACTAGAAAAAGTGTTGTTACTTTTATTTTATTTGGATATGAACATGGTTGAATAAGGGCTTCCCAGGTGGGTCAGTGGGTAAAGAATCCTCCTGCAATGCAGGAAATGTGGGTTTGATCCCTGGGTCGGGAAAATCCTCTAGAGGAGGGAATGGGAACCCACTCCAGTATTCTTGCCTGGAGAATCTCATGAACAGAGGAGCATGGCGGGCTACAGTCCGTAGGGTCTCAAAGAGTTGAATGTGACTGAGCGTGCACGTGCACACAAACACACACACAGTTTGAATAAAAGACAGCCATCAATATTTAAACTAGAATATATCAAGAACATCTCCCAGTCAATGAGAAACAATCAAATGGAAAAAATAGACTCCAAAAAACAGATAGCTCACAAATGAGAAGAACCAAATAACCAATAAACGAGATACTCACCCTCACCAATAACTTCCAAGAACTGTGAATAGTCTGAGATTATACACAACTTGAACTCTTACCAGTTAGCCTGATGCAGTTTTATGGATGCTGGCAAAAGACACAAAACTCATGGATCAGAGACAAAAATACTATTGTTCACAGCACAGTAAGCAGCATGAGGTTCATGTTTGTGTCATTTCCCCTTGAATCCCATGGGAGCTACAAAGAGAAACCCCAGATCTTGGACACATAGTGTCATAGCTTAGAAATCCTAAGTTAGGGAACTCCAGTCTTTTATAATAAGCTGCCAGCAGACCTGCCCAACTTTTACCCTGGAGAACACATGTCTTTATTATACTGGACAATAAACAAACCTGCCTTCTATTCTAGAAGGAAGCAGTACCTCCGTTGACAAAGGTCATTCACTATGTTAACATCTTTTGAAAGATAGTCTAGCATAAAGGCTATCTTTACCTCTGGTCACACGATGTACAGAAAAATGAGAATCCCTTGGAGAAATGTCTCCCAACAATAATTAGGGGATGCAGATTAAAACATTTAGATATAACTTCTGGGTTTGATCCCTGGGTCGGGAAGATCCCCTGGAGAAGAAAATGGCAACCTACTCCAGTACTCTTGCCTAGAAAATTCCATGGATGGAGGAGCCTGGTAGGCTACAATCCATGGGATCGCAAGGAGTCAGACACGACTGAGCAACTTGACTGGTTCACACAGATTGGCAACATGTAAATATGCGCACCAGGGCTTCCCCAGTGGCTCAGCAGTAAAGAACCCGCCTGCAATGCAGGAGCCACAGGAGATGCAGGTTCGATCCCTGGGTCGGGAAGATCCCCTGGAGGAGGGCATGGCAACCCACTCCAGTATCCTTGCCTGGAGAATCCCATGGACAGAGGAGCCTGGTGGGCTACAGTCCATGGGGTCGCAAAGAGTCGAACACGACTAAAGCAACTTAGCATACACATAGCATGCACACAACATATGCAAAGAATAGAACTGGGATGTGGAGGAACAATAACTCTCATATACTGCTATTGGGAACATCAACTGTTGCATCACTTTGGAGGTGAATTTGACAAAAATCTAGTGAAGTTGAAGCTACCGGTACACATACCCTACAACCTGGCAATTTCACTTCTAGTATATTCCCTGGAAATACTCCCCAACATGTGTATAATGAAACATAATTAAGAACATGTACTGCAGCGTTACTTGTAATAGCCCAAAACTTGTTTTATTAGCCATTATATTCTTCTGTTTCTGTACTTAAAATAGTTAAGTTGCATATACAACACACACACACACATATATCCATACATGTACATTTTATGTTACTAAATACCTTTGGAAGGTGTGCCCATCCTAGTATTCAAGAAATCTCAAGGCTCCTTTCTATAAACAGCCCTCTGAAATAGTTATTGTTTTCTCCAATTTATAAATGAGGAAATAAAAACTCAAAGAAGTTAGTAAACTTACCTAACAGAGCCAGAAATTCAAACCCATTATCTCTAAATTTACAAGGGAAGGAGAGAAAAACAAATGCCTTCCCCACCCACTTTCCACAGTGCTCACATCTCTCATTCTGCAAACATGTTCATATAAGTCTGTCATATAGCTCCTCTAACATCACCAAATCCTAGCTATTCTGAACTCTGATTTTCAATCTAGGAAAAAATTTTTCTCAGCTTCCTTCTTACTTGTTTGAACCAGGTATTAAGTCAGACACTCAATTCGGGGCTGCGCCTTATTCCTGATGCCTGGCTTCAAGAAGCAAACTGACTTTTATTTCAAAATATGTGCCATAAGGTCCAGAGTGCACCGCTCTGCTTAAAAAGACAACTCCACCAATGCAACCTCCTTTGAGAAGGAGGGAGTTCCACACACTAAAATTCTTTTAAAAGTGTGTTGCATAAGCAGTGTCAGTGGATTCGTGGGACTTCATTGAAACCATTATGAATATACTTGAGGTTCATAAGCTTTCAGTGAGCCATTCAAGGACTGCATTAGGGCCTGGGGACCATGGTGACTGACAACTCAAAGTGCAGGTGTGAAGGGACCACTCAGCTTCCTAGTGAAGCGAAACAGAACTGCTTAGAATGCAAGATCTGCTTATCAGGAGCAGAAGGAAGGAAACACTTCATCTAAGAAGAAAAAGATATTGTGTTAATTTTATCTGAGATTGATCATATTATTAAATGCTCATATCATTAGTGTTAGTCTCTCAGTCGTGTCCAACTCGTTGCAACCCAATGGACTGTAGCCTGCCAGGCTCCTCTGTCCATGGGATTCTCCAGGCAAGAACACTGAAATAGATTGCCATTCCCTTCTCCAGAGGATCTTCCTGACCCAGAGATTGAACCCAGCTCTTCTGCATTGCAGGCAGATTCTTTACCCTCTGAGCTACAGGGAAGTGCCATTAAATGCTCTGTTAATCCTCAGCTGGAAACAAAACTGTCCTTGGAACAATATCCTAGTCCTTCTAAACTCCTCATATGTGGAAAATGTATTTTAGTTTCTCTCTTCTTAAACAAGTTTCATTGGATCAAAAATTTAAAATGAGAGATTGAATCAGATGCAGGGAGCTCAAATCCGATGCTCTGTGACTACCTAGAGGGGTGGGATGGGGTGGCAGGTGGGAGGGAGGCTCAGGTGGGAAGGGACATACATATACCTATAGCTGATTTATGTTGAAATAGGGCAGAAACCAACACTATATTGTAAAACAGTTGTCCTCTAATTCAAAATAATTAACAAAAAACTTTTTTAAAAAACTACTCTTTAGTTTATACATACACAAGTTTACAAAATGTGTGGCATGCCTTAAAAGAAAGCAGATTATTAGCCCTTATTTCCATCCCCTCAATCCTTCTTTCATTCAGTAGACATTTTTTAATGCCTTCTCTGTGGCATGTGTTGTGTTTTCCTTTCATTTCTCCATCCAGAAACTGTAGAAACAGTTACACCAGACTAAATATGCCCTTGAGAATGTAGATGAGTCATTCTGTCATCCATAGTTAACCATTAGGGGTAAATGCCTTTACCGACGTGAGAATGTGTCCATTTAATTTGATATGTGATTATCTGAAGGTCTTTCTGACTGGCTTCAAAATAAGCTATATTTTCTTTTTGTTCTGATATGAAAAAAATCTCTAAGATATATTGTTAAGTGAAAGGAGTAAAGGGAAGAACAGTATATATACTGTGCTGCCATGAATATATCTGTACATATTTGCTAGTAAGTGAAAGATACACAAAAGTGAATGTTGATTGCCTAAGGGAGGAAGTGCGGAGCTCGCATACAAGCACAGAATAGAAGTATTTTCCTATAAACCCTTTAATGACTTCTATATTTGGAACCATGTACATATATTACCTATTTGAAAAGTAAATTTAAATGATTTAAAATCTAAATATTATATAGGCTCTATTAGTATTGTAAACATCACTTAACTTCTTAGTTGTAATTGATTCTTTCAGATATTTAATGAGCATCAACTATTTGCTGGATAAATATATGAAAATGTCCCTGGACATTGGGTGTCCTTCACCTCCCACCCTAAATAAATAAGGACCTGGTAACCATAGTGGTAGTGTGTGAGTCAACACTGTATCTAGTCTGGGGAAACTGTGGGCTTGGATTTCAGTGCCAGCAAACCCTGGAAATGATCTTTCATGAGGAATGGGAAGTTGGAACTGAGACCCTGCACATAAACCAAGACCCTCTAAGGAGTGCATCCCCAGTAGGAAAAAAAAAAAAATTAGCTTAGAAAAAGTTGACCTACTAGTGTAAGGAAGGACAACAAGGTTATCTGCCACAGACCAGAATCTGGGTGGAAAAAAAAAAAGCCCCATCTCAAGCAAGTTTGGGGTTTAAATTTATATTGATTGTTTCAGAAATTCTCATGTTGAGAAATTAACACAGTAAGTGCACTCAGCTGGTTACCCCTAAAGGCCCTGGCAGAAGCAAATGCTAAACTTCTCTCCCTTAACTAATACAGCACAAAATTCCTACAGAAAGAAGTTCTGCTGAAAATGAGCTCACAGCCCAAACTTACAGAATACACTTGAGTGAATGTCAACAGACACAGTAAACCACAGGATTAGACTTTAAGGAATTTAAGTAAAACTACTGGATAGAAATTATCAGAAAAAAATTTGTGTAAAATCAAAGATTCAAAAACACAAGAACAAGACTCCAAAAGAAGAACAAGGGAATTTCAAAAGAGAATCAAATAGAATTTCAGTAAATGAAAAGTTACAGAAATCTTACAATATGAATAGGTTAAAGTGCAGAATTGGCACAAATTAAAAAAAAAAAAAACTATGGTGAACTGAAAGGTAGTTCTAAAAGGCACTGCAGAAAGAGAACAAAATGGAATTGCCAAAGAAAAACTGAGTGTAAAATGATGAATCTCACAAACATACTGAGTTCAGGATGCCAGACACAAAAGAAGTATGTACTGTATGCTTCCATTTATATGAAGATCAAAAACAGGAAGAACTCATCTCCAGCATTAGCACACAGGATGTTGGTCACCTTGGGGAACTGGGTAGGTAGCATTTGAAATGGTTGAACAGGGTGAGAGTGCTTCTGAGATTCTAATAATGATCTGACTCTTGATCTGTGTGCCAGTTAGTTACATGGATAAATTCATCTTAAAGTTTTTGATTTTGGTACTCTTTTGTATGTGTTTTATACTCAAATAAAACTTACACACACACACACACATATTCAAACCTTGACAGATAAGATGGTAGTGTTACCGTTTTCATACATACAACCTCTTAATGTTTCCAACAGATGCCTTAGCTAGGCCCTGTTTTCCTACATTTGCAGATAAAAAACTGAAGTCCAGAGAGGTGTAGTGACCTTGACAGGGTAACAATGTTGTAGGTGGTAGGGCCAAAATACTTGTCCAGGTCTTCTAATTCTACTTCCAGTCTTCTTTTCGTAACTCCATAAATAATTATAGTCCTAGTATCCTTTTAAAGCACACTTAATTTTTTGGAAGATAATCTCTTATAGAAATAAATGAAAATCTTTTCTCGTTGGTCAACCTGATCAGTGGGTCAGGCTGTTTTTCAAGACCGTACTTGTGAGTAAACACACACATATATATTCATTTATGTGCCTTTATATTCCTATTTCTGTTCACTAAGAGTTTAGATGATCATAAAAATTATTATTCCTTGATTTAGGAATCCTACCCAAGATTGATCTAGTAAAATGATCTTTTTCTCTCATATTATTGTAGAAATAACAAGACAAATACCATATATGTTATAATCAAGATAATTAAACACTCAAATAGTATTAGAGGTTTTGGCATTACAAATATATAAAACTAAAATATTCTGATAATTCAGGAATATTTCATGAAATTAATACTTTAAAGGTGCGATTTAATTTTTAATTTAGATTTTCTTACTAGGTCACTACACTTTTGCCCAATATTAAGACTGTCAAAACAGAGTTTGCTTGTAATAATATTGTTAATACTTACAATTTATTAAGCACCTACTATAAGCCAGATAAAATCTGCTGAGCATATTTTATCCATTTAGTCACTTAATATTATTGAATTTTTTTATTTAATAGACATTCAATAGCTATTGTTGATTTTATTTTAGGACCCTTAACCTGTTGTTAGAACTTTCATAACACTCTAAGTATGGTTAAATCCAGTGATTGCACACAATGTTAGGGATGTCTTGGGGGCTTAGCTATTATTTTTTATGAATTACAGTTTGGCTTGACAGCTGTCCTTGTGTTGACAGCTCTTCTGATTATAGCAGTTGTCAAACTCCATCCTTAAGCAGGTTGTAAATCCTGCCTTCTTCCGATTAAAACTGGGTCAGAGCCAATGGCGGGTTAACTAGAGGCCAGTGTTCTACTACTGTATGTCCTTACTGGTTTGTTCAAAATGCATTTTGCATAGTGGCATACTAAACCTTCATTTGCCTTCGTTTTATTTTGGTGTTTTTGAACTTTCAGGTATCTGTCCTCCTGCTATTTTGTGATTAAACATGGTCTTTGCTAAGGAGTGTATTAGTGTAAGTGTGGTCTTCCTTGTAAATGGCCTGTTGGTCCTCTCCTCCTCCCGCTCCACTGGGAATACTAACATCATTGCATCTGTGTCTCCCAGGGGAAATCAAGGCTTTTCCTAGCACGTGCAGTCATGTGATTTCAGAGTGGGCAGGCTTTGTATCCTCATGAGCCCTCGATCTTCCACGTAAAGCACCATCTGTTCTGTTCCTTGCACGCTGTTACAGGGCAGTGGGAGGAGGCATTAGAGTGAAAATAAATAAAATAAAAAAAGAAAGAAATTCATCATCAAAACCCTGAGGATTAATGGAGTCAGAAGGCTCACTGCTCTGAATGAAAATTCATCTTCACCTGTGCCAGTGTCAGGGCTGCCTCCATGGCACTTGACAAATAGAGGTTCCCAGGGTACCATAAATCCAGCAGCTATTCTAATCCCTATAGACTAGCTCAAGCCTTTCCGAGATGAGCTTACGACTGTTTTTGTATTTTGCAGCACACTGTAGGCACTAGTATCCCCTCATTAATTTGGTAAAACATTAGCACCCCTTCCTTCTCATCTCCCTCTCATCTTCTTTGTCTTTGTCCATTTTGAGACGGTGAGCAGCTCACATGTTTCTGAAAGACGACTCTGCCTTGTGAATTGTGCTTCACCGAAGATGCCAAAGGCAGAGAAGTCAATTAACTAATGAATTTTGAACAAATACTAATCCCCAATACTGTGTTAGATGAAGAGGAGAATATAGAAAAGCATACAATCAAGTAGCTCACCATCTAATTGGGAGCACAGAGCATATAATTTCAAAAGCTGTTTGTTGGGCACCTCTACATGCAGGAGGTTGTGTGCTAAATGTAAACATTATTGATGCCTATCAACAGTGACTCTCCAAGAGGTACTACAAGTGCCTTCTTCATTCCAGGGTAAGATTCATTTGTGTGTTTTCTTCTTGTCCTTTAAATCAATCTTTCTCCTCATGTCCTTTATTTTTTTCTTCATACTGCAACTTCATGACTGCTTATGCTTTTGTACCAGTCTTTGCATAAACCCCAGGAATTTGTTAATAGAACTCCTTTCCTTGCGGGTAACATATCCGTTACTCTGAAGTTACTGTTTTGTAACCCTTAAATTCCAAGTTTAAATCTCACTTCATAGCTACAGTTGAGCTAAAGTTTCATTTACGTGTGTTGGGTTAGAGGATTGTTATACAAACCAGTTAAGCCTTTTTTTTCTCAGTTAGTTAGCTGTAATTCTCCGTATGTAAAACAGTTTTAAACTCCATTTCTGGGTTGGTACTCACAACTTGTGTCATACTACTGGAAAAGTCACATCATCATACAGGTTGTGTGAAATTAATGCCCCTTTGCCTGACATAGCCAGCTTAGTGTCTTCAGCCATAGTCCACATCTACTGAGCCTTGATCTTTATGCTTAGCAGTCTCAAGTATTGGGTTAGATTTGAGGTCAAGCGTGACCTGACAGACCGTGGTAGTTATTACCCTGTATTACAGATTTATACACTGGGAAATTTATTCCTCTGATACTGCTTTAAAAGTTTCAATTTTAAAACCTAACCAAGTATTTCTCACAATGAGTTGAGAGTGATAGCTGCAGCAAAAAGGTTAAATGATTATTCCTTAAAATATAAATGTCATGTAGCTAGTTCTATGCAGGATAAATATCCTCTTTCACAGCTCCCTGATATTAGGCAATGTGTCTTTAACTTTGTTTTATTTTCTAAGAGACTGTCTTCCATTGGACTCTAACTTGGTATATACAGTGTTTCATGGTAAAAAAAAAAAAAAAAAAAAAAACCTTTCAAAAATGTAAAATGAAAATGTTCATTTGGGGAGATAATTCTAAACTCTCAAAGGAATATTATAATCCTGAACACTTTATTGGTAAAGATATTCTGTCTCTGCCTTCCTCCCTGTCTGAGGCATATCCCCAAAGATGATCTCAACCCATTAACACGTGTCCCAGGATTAGAATAGGCAAATTGGTCTTTCTGTACCTTTTTCTCCTGGACCTCCCAAGTTGCACAGTGGTAAAAAATCCGCCTGCCAATGGTTCAGTCTCTGGGTCAGGAAATGGCATCCTGCTCCAGTATCCTTGCCTGGAAAATTCCATGGACAGAAGAGCCTGGCAGGCTACAATCCATAGGGTCGCAAAGTTGGACATGACTTAGTACACACACACCTTTTTCTCCTACTCTCTATTCATTTATTCAAATATTAATTTAATATTTGTAATTTTAGTCATCTAGAATTTGTAATTTGTAGGGTTTTTTTTGTTTTTTTTTTTTTTGTAATTCTAGTAGGCATCTAAGAATTCCCACTGAAGGCAGAGAGATAGGGTTCCCAAGTGGTCTGACTTTAGCTTAGAAAAATTTCTGTCTTCCATTTCTATTCCCTTGGAACCATCCCTGAGTCTGTGCTATTATGGGTTAAGTTTGGTACCTACGTTTTCAGGATGGATAATACAAAGAATCACCAAAGCTCTCCCAGACTTATAACAACCTGGTTTCAGCTGTTGGCTCCGTGCCCACTTCCACAGGTTCCTTATAACCACGGAACCCTGAAGCACCCACCAGGGGAGAGAAGACACCCATCAAGGGAGCCATGCAAACCTCTTTATCTGAGTACCAACAAAGAGCAAAAGAAGAAATGTCCCTAGTAAATCATTTAAAACCAAACTCCCAGAAAGTTCTGCTTCCACTTAAGATAAAGAAAATAGCAACAGAATATTGCTCCCACACTAACAAAAAGAAAATGCTAAATAATCTGCAAAATTTTACTTTTTTAAAAAACCATCAGATAGCAGAAGTTGCATGTCAGCAAAGCAAACCAGATTCCAAAGAATGACAAGCCCCTGTAAGACACACCAACTGTTTTGCCTTTGATAGAACAACCGAGGAAGAGGCAGCCACCATAAATGCAGATAAGAAGAAAACAGCTAAAATTAACAAATTCTAAAAGTGAGCTGGTGTGACATTTAAGCATCAGACCCAAGAATGCGTTTCACTCATGTCCTCGTTCATTAACTGGGTACTGTTAGACAAATTGAGAAGAGAGAGCTCCCTCCTCAGTGGTACCCAGGAATGAAAGTCTGCCACTTCCCCAGACCCTTATTTCATACAAAGAAAAATCCTTAGGCCACCAGGGGAAGAGCAGAAAGCTTTTCTGTTCTATCCTTCTGTCCTGGGCCTAGGGAGATACCCACTGCCTTTGGAGGAGGAGTGAAAGTAAAACCTGTCTGCCCCTGGGGAAGGACAGGGAACCCCTGAGCTTAGGACCCTGCACTGTCACAAAGCAGAGGTCTCTTGCCCCTTGAGGGCAGGACAGGAAGTTCCCACTCGGGACATATTTCCTCTCCCACGAGGTAGGGTGTGGCTGACATTTGGGGGAGCTGGGAGGATGCAGGAACATTGAGAAATTTCTGCCTCTGAGGGCCTGCCTAAGACAGAGTAACCCAAAAGCATGAAGAGCTCTATCCCACTCTCACCGTGAGCCTCACTCTGAGAAATAAGCAGTAGCAGTCTTATTGATAGGGAGGAGAAAGAATAGAGAGAGTAGATATGCAGCTGACTAGATATTTCAGACTACTGAAAGCTGAGAGTGGAGTGAGAATACTGAAAATACCCTCTGGCACCCAAACCTTATAACTAAGCATAAGGTAGCAGCAGCCCACAGCTGGAGGAATTTAAAGTCTTTGATGCATTAAAGTTATTCATAGCAACAACAAAATCAAACCCAGTCCAATGACTGACTAGACTGACTCAACACCCATACTGATGGCATGATGAAAGAAAAAGTATGCCCATTTCTGCTTGTAAATAGTGTTGTTTACTGCAGCCTCCACTGCCCTCCTGCACATAATTTCAGCACTCAAAAATTGTGAAGCATTAAAAAAAAAGCAAGGAAAAATAACCCATTGTCATGCAATAAATGAATAATGATAGAACAAGTAGATAAAAATTCAGCAAGGATATGAAAGACCTGAACCATAGCATCAACCAACTTGACCTAATTGACATCTAAAGGATGTTAACACCTAATGTACACTTTTCCAATATAAATATGGAATATTTACCAAGATAGACCATACTCTAGGCCATAAAACAAACTTTTTAAAAATATAAAAGAAATCACACAAAGTTTGCTCTGTGACCACCATGGAATTAAATTAAAAATCAACAGACACATATCTGGAAAATCCCTAATTGTGAGAAACTTAAAACACACTTGTAAATAAGAAAATTAAGAAAATATTTTGAACTGAATGAAATAAAAATACCCTATCAAAAGCTGTGAGATGCAGCTAAAGCAGTGCTTAGAGGGAAATTGAATACTTTTATTTAAAAAAAGAAAGGTTTCAAATGAGTGATCTAAGAGTCCACCTTAAAATTTTTTTTAAAAAAAAGCAAATTAAGCTCAAAGTACATATAGTAATAAAATAAAGATCAAAGCAGAAATCAATGAAACCATTGAAAACCTTTGAAAAGGTCAATAATACTGATTGACCTCTAGACAGACCAGTTTAGAAGAGGAAAAACAAATTACCAACTTCAGAAATGAAAGGGAGGCATCAACACAGATCCTGCAGATATTATGAAGCAAATAAGGGAACACTATTTGCAATTTTTACCAATAAGTTAGATAACTTAGAGTAAATGGACAAATTTCCAACAGACACAGATTAACAAAATTCTGTCAAAAAGAAACTTAAAAGCTAGATACCCCTGTTGAAGAGATTGAATCTGCCACTGAAAACTTTCTCACAACAAAATCCTCAGGCCCTGATTGCTTCACTCTGAATTCTATTAAATATTTAAGGGGGAAATAATACCAATTCTACACACAAATTCTTCCAGAAAATGAGGAGAGAACCCTGCCCAATGAATTCTATGAAGCCAACATTACACCAAAACCAGAAAAAGACCCTACAGGAAAAGAAAACTATAGGCTAATATGTCTCATGAATATGATACAAAAATCTTTTATTAAAATGTTAGCAAATTGAACATAGCAATATACAGAAAGGATAAGTTATAACCCAATGTGTTTATCCCAGGAATGTAAGGTTGGTTCAGAAGTTGAAAATCATTGTATTTCACCCCCAGACAAATCAAAACCAAAACTAAAACATGATCCTCTCCATATGTGTAGAAGAAGCCATTGAAAAACTGAAACTCCTTCATGATTTGGAGAGAAAAAAAAAAGAAAAACAGAAAAATAGAAATAGAAGGGAACTTCTTCAACCTGAAGAAATCACTAGCTGATATCTTCCTTAATGGTAAAATGCTGAATGCTTTCCTTCTGAATGGGAACAAAGCAAAGATGTCCACTCTCTCCACTTTGATTCAGCATTGTACAGGAAGTTTTAGCCAGTGTATTAGGCAAAGGAAAGGTTCCAACACCCTTTACTGCCCTCCTAGAGAGAATTACTCCATGATCTTTATATTGAATATTTCTGTTGGTCTATTCTGTTCCATTGACCTGTTTTTCTATTTTTTTGCCAATACAACACTGTCTTAATTATTTTTATATTTATTAGCTTTATCATAAGTCTTAAAGTGAGATAGTGTCTGTCCTCCAGCTTTCTTCTTCTACTTCAATACTGTGTTGGCTTTTCTGGGTCTCTTGCCTCTCCATATACACTGTACAGTTTGTTCATATCCACAGCCTGACTTGCTGGGATTTTGGTTGGGAAGAACTGACGTCTTGACAATATTGAATCTTCCTATCCATAAATATAGACTATCTCTCCAATTATTTATTCTGTTGATTTTGTTTAGAGATTTATAGTTTTCCTCATATAAATCTTGTATATATCATGTTAGAATTAATTATACTCAAGTATTGCATTTGGGGGATACTAATGTAAATGGTATTATGTTTTTAATTTCAAATTCCACTTGTCCATTGCTGGTGTATAGGAAAACAGTTGACTTTTGTACATTAGTGTTATATCCTGCAACCTTGTTATAATTGCTTATTTGTCCCAGGAGGTTTTTTTGTCAGTTCTTTTGGATTTTCTATGATCATGTCATCTGCAAAGACATTTTTATTTCTTTCTTCCTAATCTGTATATCTTTTACTTCCTTTTCATGTCTTATTGCATTACCTACAACTTTCCAGTGCAGTGTTCAAAAGGAGTGGTGAGAGGGAATATCCTTGCCTTATACCCAATCTTAATGTGAATGCTTTTAGTTTCTCAACATTAAGTATGATTTTAGTTATAGGTTTTTTTGTAGAAGTTCTTTATCTAGTTGAGGAAGTTCCTGAGGAGTGATGTCAGCAACATGGTGGAGTGAAAAGCTACCTTTCTCTCTCCCTTTCAATCTATAACCAGTAAAACATTCGTGATTCAGCAACGGCCCCCCTGCTCAATACACCAGGATGCCAGAGAATTCCTAATATCTGGACATCTAAAGGTCAGTGGAGTGGAATATAGGAGGCAGAGTCGAGCAAATAGCAGAGGTGGTACCTCCAGTCCTGGCCTTCCCACCACAGCAGCTGAGCTCACAGCCTGAGAACCCAGTAGCAGCAGGGGAGCCGTGCACGTAACTCCAGTGCACTGTAGCCACAAGTAACGGCAGCAGCAGGAGTCGGGCCGGGACCCCATCCCTCCAGCTGTTGATGTGCCCACAGCTCTGGCCACCTGCCCCCCAAACTGCAGTGGCAGAGCCCACTAACCTTATGATATTGGACACAGAGAAGTGCCCTCACGACCGCTGCATTCCACCTTCCCTAACTCTCCCCCTCCAGTGGCTAAGTCTGTGGCTCAGGGAATCCCAGACACAAGGGAAGAGCCTACCTTCCTGGTGCCCCAGGCGGTGATCGGAGGAACAGTGGTAGAAGCAAGGCACCAGTGACCCCAGGGACACAGGAACTTATAACACGGGCAGGGGTCCACGGCTAAGAGGTAGTAGAAGGTAGAAAGTGCTAACTCAAATTTAACAAGAGGCAGCTCAGGTGAAAGAAACCAAAAACTTACGCTACAGTGCCACCTATTGGAAAACAGAAAGCCTCTAACTTCTAACCTGTTGCTATAAATACTTGTGATTTGCTGGCAGAACCAACTCATCCAGCACCGTGAAGAACTGGAGTAACGCTGTACCACAGAAAAAAAGTGGCAGTTCTCCAGAAACCAAGATTAAAGTCATGGAATACTGCAATCTAACTGGTAGAGAATTCAAAATAGTGGTCATGAAGAAACTCAGCAAACAACAAAAAAATTCAGAAAAGTCAGTTCAGTGAGCTCAGAAATAAAATGAATGAACAGAAGGAATACTTTGTCAAAGAGATTTAAACTCTTTAAAAAAAGAAACCAAACAAGTTTTGGAGCTGAAGAATTCAATAAATGAAATAAAAAATGTATTAGAAAGCATTGGAAACAGAGCAGATCACATAGAATAGAGAATTAGAGTGCTCAAAAATAGAAATCTAAAAATGTTATAAGTAGAAAAGAGAAATAGCATTTAAAAATGAGGAAATTCTGTCTCACTCTTTTAGGAGGAGCACCATTAGGATAATAGGTATCCCAGAAGTAAAGAGAGGGAAAAGGGAGAAAAAGTTTAAAGAAATAATCAGGAACTTCAAGTTGAAGAAGTTCCCCTCTATTTCCAGTTACCTGAGTTTTTGGGTTTTTTTTTTTTTTTAAGATAACAAATAAGTGTTGGACAAGTCATTTTTCTGCGTCTATTGATATGATCATGTGATTTTTATTTTTTGCCTATTGATATGATGGATTACATTAACTGATTTTCAAGTGTTGAACTAGCCTTGCCCAACCTGCCTTTAATCCCACTTGGTTATGGTGTATAATTCTTTTCATATACTGTTCAGTTCAATCTGTTAATATATCGTTGAGGATTTCGCATTTATGTTCATGAGAGATAGCAGTCTGTAGTTTCCCCTTCCCCTTTCTTACAATGTCATTGTCTAGGTTCTGTTATTAGAGTAATAGTGGCTTCATAGAATGGTTTAGGAAGTATTCTCTCTGCTTCTATCTTCTGAAACAGATTGTAGAGAAATGGTATAATTTTTTCCTTAAATGTTTGGTAGAATTCACCAGTGAACCCATATGAGCCTTGTACTTTCTAGTATAAAAGGTTATTAATCATTTATTAAATTTCTTTAATAGGTAACAGGCCTATTCGGATTGTATACTTTTTCTTTAGTAGATTTTGGCAAATTGTCTCTTTCAAGGAATTCGTCTAAGATGATCATATTTGTAGGCAGTGAATTGTTTGTAGTATTCCTTTATTATCCTTTTTATGTCTATGGAACAACAGACTGGTTCCAAACAGGAAAAGGAGTACGTCAAGGCTATATATTGTCACCCTACTTATTTAACTTATATGCAGAGTACATCATGAGAAACGCTGGACTGGAGGAAGCACAAGCTGGAATCAAGATTGCCAGGAGAAATATCAATAACCTCAGATACGCAGATCCACCCTTATGGCAGAAAGTGAAGAAGAACTAAAGAGCCTCTTGATGAAAGTAAAAGAGGAGAGTGAAAAGGTTGGCTTAAAGTTCAACATTCAGAAAACTAAGATCATGGCATCCGGTCCCATCACTTCATGGCAAATAGATGGAGACACAGTGGCTGACTTTATTTTTTTAGGCTCCAAAATCACTGCAGATGGTGACTGCAGCCATGAAATTAAAAGACACTTACTCTTAGAAGGAAAGTTATGACCAACCTAGACAGCATATTAAAAAGCAGAGACATTACTTTGCCAACAAAGGTCTATCTAGTCAAGGCTATGGTTTTTCCAGTGGTCATGTATGGATCTGAGAGTTGGACTATAAAGAAAGCTGAGCACCGAAGAATTGATGCTTTTGAACTGTGGTGTTGGAGAAGACTCTTGAGAGTCCCTTGGACTGCAAGAAGGTCCAACCAGTCCATCCTAAAGGAGACCAGTCCTGAATATTCATGGGAAGGACTGATGTTGAAGCTGAAACTCCAATACTTTGGCCACCTGATGTGAAGAGCTACTCATTGGAAAAGACCCTGAAGCTGGGAAAGATTGAGGGCAGGAGGAGAAGGGGACAACAGAGGATGAGAGGGTTGGATGGAATCACCGACTCAATGGACATGGGTTTGGGTGGACTCTGGAAGTTGGTGATGGACAGGGAGGCCTGGTGTGCTACAGTTTATGGGGTCACAAAGAGTTGGACACGACTGAACTGATATCTATTGGACCTGTAGTAATGCCCCCTCTTTGATTTCTGATGTTGATAATTTGTGTCCTCTCTTTTTTCTTATTTAACTTGACTAGAGGCACAATGCCAGAGCATGTTCAACTACCGTACAGTTGCACTCATTTCACATGCTAGCAAGGTAATGCTCAATCCTTCAAACTAGGCTTCAACAGTATATGAACCAAGAACTTCGAGATATACAAGCTATATTTAGAAAAGGTAGAGGAACCAGAGATCAAATAGCCAACATCCACTGGATCATAGAAAAAGCAAGGAAATTAAAAAAAAAAAAAAAAATGTACTTCTGCTTCATTGACTACACTAAAGCCTTTGACTGTGTAGATCACAACAAACTATGGAAAATTCTTAAAGAGATGGGAATACCAGACCACCTGACCTGCCTCCTGAGAATCCTGAATGTAGGACAAGAAGCAACAGTTAGAACCTTATGTGGAATAATAGAGTGGTTCAAAATTGAGAAAAGAGTATCTCAAGGCCCTATATTGTCATCCTGCTTATTTAACTTATATGCAGAGTACATCATGCAAATTCTGGGCTGGATGAATCACAAACTGGAATCAAGATTGCCAGGAGAAATATCAATAATCTCAGGTATGCAGATGACACCACCCCAAAGGCCGAAAGCAAAGAGGAATGAAAGAGCCTCTCAATGAAGCTGAAAGAGGCGAGTGAAAAAGTTGGCTTAAAACTCAAGATTCAAAAAAGTAAGATCATGGCATCTGGTTCCATCACTTCATGGCAAATAGATGGGGGAAAAGTGGAAACAGTGACAGATTTTATTTTCTCAGGCTCCAAAATCACTGTGGATAGTGACTGCAGCCATGAAATTAAAAGACACTTGGTCCTTGGAAGAAAGCTATGACAAACCTAAATGGCATATTAAAAAGCAAAGACATCACTTTGCCAGCAAAGGTCCGTATAGTCAAAGCTCTGGTTTTTCCAGTAGTCATGTATGGATGTGAAAGTTGGACCATAAAGAAGGCTGAGTGCCGAAGAATCAATGCTTTCCAATTGTGGTGCTGGAGAAGACTCGAGAGTCCCTTGAACAGCCAGAAGATCAAACCAGTCAATCCTAAAGGAAATCAACCCTGAATATTCACTGGAGGGACTGATGCTGAAGCTCCAATACATGAGCTACCTGATGCGAAGAACCAACTCACTGGAAAAGACCCTGATGCTGGGAAAGATTAAGGGCAAGAGGAGAAGCAAGCAGCAGAGGATGAGATGGTTATATAGCATCACTGAGTCAACAGAGAAAAGTTTGAGCAAACTCTGGGAGATAATGAAGGACAGGGAAGCCCGGCATGCTATAGTCCATGGGGCTGCAAAAAGTCAGACACAACTTAATGACTGAACAATAACAAGAGTCATATTGCTTTTATTGGTCTTTTTCAAAGAACTATTATTTGATTGTATTGATTTTCTCTATTTATTTGTTTTCAATGTCACTGACTTCTGGTATAATTCTCTTTTTTCTTTCTTATGCTTACTTTGGATTTAATTTGCTGTTGATTTTTTCCAGTTTGCTAAGGTGGGAATTTAGATTACTGATTTTATATCTTTGTTCTTGTCTAATACCTGCATTCAGTGCTGTAAATTTCCCTCTAAGCACCGCTTTTGATGTATCCCTCATACTTTGATAAGTTGTTTTCATTTTCATTAGTTCAAAATATTTTTAATTTCTTTGATTTTTTTGTTTGAAAAATGTATTATTATTTACTACAAGTTTCACTATAAAGATATAGAAATTGAAGCAGTATAATATTGATGTAAATAAGGTATATAGGTCAATGAAACATGATAAATAACCTAGGAATAGACCAGCCTGCTGCTGCTACTGCTAAGTCGCTTCAATCGTGTCCGACTCTGTGCGACCCCATAGAGGCAGCCCACTAGGCTCCTGTATCCCTGGGATTCTCCAGGCAAGAATACTGGAGTGGGTTGCCATTTCCTTCTGCAATAGACCAGTCTGTACATGGGTAAATTGGTTTGTGACAGAAGTGTCAGGGTAAGTCAGTGGAGGGAAGGGTTGGCTGTATAACAAATGGCGCTGTAACAGTTGGACACACACATACATGCTGGGGTGAAAACAGGCCTCAACTGTTCTTCATTCCCTTCACAAAAATTACCTTGAAATGGATCGGAGACTATGAAGGACTAGAAGAAAATGTGGAAGGACATCTTTGTGATCTTGAGATAGAGAAAGACTTCTTATATAGGACACAAAAAGCATAAAACATAAGAAAAAACTTAATCGGACTTCATTCAAAATTAAAAATTTTTACTCTTCAAAAGATACTTTTAATAGAAGACAGGTCACAGAGTGGGAAAATCTATTTATGAAACATTTGGGGGAAAACTTTATATCCAAGAATTTAAAAAGAATAATTCTAAATGTATAAAAAGAAACTCCAATTAATAAATGGATGAAATATTTGAAGAGACATATCACCAAAGATAAGTGACTGGCAAATAAGCATATAAAAAGATGTTCATCATTAGGTTTTGGGGAAACAGAAATTAACAACCACAAGAAGAAGCCCTGACTATACTGCATAGTATCTATACTGTAGGTACTATAAACCTGACTAGAATGGCTAAAAAGAATTTCAGTAATAGTAAGAAGTGCTGACAAGGATACAGAGCAATTGGTGGAAATACAAAGTTTGGAAGTTTGGTAGTTTCTTATTCAAGTTAGATAGTCATTTGCCACATGACTCAGCAATCCCACTCCTGATATTTACCCAAAAGATGTGAAAACATAAAAGATCCACACAAAGACATGTATCCAAGTGTTCACAGGATCTTTATTTATAATGGCCAAAAACTGGACACAACCCACATGCCTACGTATATTTATACAATGGAATGCAGCAATAAAAAGGAGAGTACTACTTATACATGCGGCAACATACATGAATCTCCAGAGCATCACATTCAGTGGAAGCAGCCAGACACAAAAGACGATATGCTCTATGATTTCTGAATTTCTCGAGAAGGCAAAACCTAAAGACAGAAATCAGGTCAGTGGTTGCCAGGGGCTATGGGTGGGATAAGAGGACTAACTGCAGAGAGGCAGGAGGGAACTTTCACGGGTTATGAACAGGTCTTCTGTCTCTGTTGATTAGTAGCTACACTTGCCAGAATTTACCCAATTTTTATGAAGAATATTAACTTCAATAAGACAAAAAGATGGGGGGTGGGGCAGGGAATCTTGCTCTATATGTTAACCAGCACAATCCAAAACAGATGAAGAATCTGGGAGGGACAAGATGGCAGAGTAGAAGGACCTTGAGTTCACCTCTTCTCATGAGCACACAAAAGTCACAACTGCTGAAGAGCTATTGATAAAAGAGATTGGAACCTACCAAAAAAGATATTCTACATCCAAAGACAAATAAGAAACCCCAACAGAACTGTAGGAGGGGCATACTTGAAATACAATCAATTCCAACACCACCCAGGTGGGTGACCCACAAGCTGGAGAACAATTATATCACAGAAATTCTCCCACAGGAGAGTTCTAAGCCTCATGTCAGACTCCCCAGCCTAGAGGTCCAGCATAAGGAGGAGGAGCCCCCAGAATACTTTGGCTTTGAAGGCCAGCAGGGTTTGACTGCAGGAGTCTCACACACCAGGACCCAGGGCCAAAGCAGTGACATTGTAGGAACTTAGGCCAGACCTATCTTGATGGGTCTCCTGAGGAGGTAGGGGGAGGGAAAGGCAGCTGTAGCTCACCCTGGGGATGTGGCCACTGGTCGTGGTGGCAGAGATATTGGAGAATGTCATCTACATGAATGCTCATGGAAGGCAGACATCTTGCCTGGGTCATAAGCACCAAGGCCTGGCCCCACCCAACGGCCCATAGGCACCAGTGCTGGGATGTCTCAAGCCAAGCAGACAGGCTGCCTCAAGGCTTCCTGAGCTCACAGCCACCTTGGCACAGCCCCGCCCACCAGACCCAGCTCCACCCACCAGTGGGCAGGCACCAGAAACAAAACTATGATTCTGCAGTCTGCAGAACTGAGTCTGTAAACTCAGGTCAGAACCGACCCTGGGAACAGCTGGTCCCTGCCCTTGCGTGATGAGAGGGGAATGCACTGCTGGGACACTTCTCCAAGGTCAAGAAATGTAACCTACCACAGATAGAAAAGGAATATGTTCCAGACGAAGTAATAAGATAAAACAACTAAGAATTGGAGTGGAAATAGAAAAATCTACCCGAGAAACAGTTCCAAGTGATAATCATAAAAGTGATCCAAGAATTCAGGAAAAGAATGGATGCACAGATTGAGAAGTTACAAGTTTTCAGCAAAGAGAAAATACAAAGAACAACCAAAGAGTTGATGAAAACAATAACTGAAATGAAAAATACATTATAGAGGCAATCAGTAGCAGAATGAATGAGGTAGAAGAACAAATCGTGTACGACTCTTGCGATCCCATGGACTGAAGCCTACCAGGCTCCTCAGTCCATGGAATTTTCCAGGCAAGAGTACTGGAATGGGTTGCCATTTCCTTCTCCAGGGGAGTCTTCCCAACCCAGGGATCGAACACGGGTCTTCTGAATTGCAGGCAGACGCTTTACCATCTGAGCCACCAGGGAAGCCCTAGTGAGCTAAAGACAGTGGTGGAAACCATTGCCATAGACCAGAATGAAGAAAAAAGAAATGAAGACAGTTTAAGAAACCTCTGGAACATCACACATAGTAACAGTCACACTACAGGGGCCCGAGAAGGAGCCTGACAGAATATTTCAAGAGGTAATCACTGAAAACTTCCCTGTCATGGGAAGGGAAACTCACCCAAGTCCAGGAAGCACAGAGGGTCCCATACAGGATTAACTCAAGAAGAAACAAGACATAAAGGCACACAGTAATCAAACTGACAAAAATTAAAGAGAAAATATTAAAATCAACAAGGGAAAAGCAACAAATAACACACAAGGGAACTCCCATAAGGCTAGCAGCAGATTTTTAAGCAGAACTTTGCAGTCCAGGGGTAACACAGTGATGAAAGGGGCAAACCTCCAATCAGGAATACTCTTCCCAGCAAGGCTCGCACCTAGATTTGATGGAGAAATCAAGGCTTTACAGACAAGCAAAAGCTAAGACAATTCAGCACCACCAAGCGAGTAATGGCTCGCTTACTGCAACAAATGCTTAAGAAACTTCTCTAGGAGAAAAAGATCACAACTAGAAACAAAATTATGAGGGGGAAAGCTCACTAGTAAAGGCAAACTTAGTAAAGGTAGGAAATCATCTACACATAACATGGTATCAAAACCAGCAATCTTGAGGAGAGCACAGATGCAGGATGTTGGAAGTGCATTTGAAATGGGAGACCAGCAACTTAAAACATCTTTTTATACATAGACTACTATATTGAACCTCATGGTAACTGCAAACCATAAGTCCACCAGATACATACACAAAAAGGAATCCAAACAACTCTGAAGTTGGTTATCAAATCACAAGAGAAAAGAGGAAAGGAAGGAAAACAGTCCTTCAGTACACCTAGCTAAGCACTTCTGCTTTTGAGCACTCATGCTTCCTTCTGCTCAGATCCTGAACAAGGTACTCCACTAGCTACCCAACCCTCCAACCAACCGGGGCAGATTCAGAGAACCTGGAGCACCTGAGGTCCATAGGCTCACATGTGGGACACAGTCCCACCTAATTTGGGGAATGGACACAGACTGGAAATAATCAGATACTATGCTTCATATCAGTATTTTGTACTATGAACACGTTATTTCTGTGTTTGATTACTTTTTCATAGTACCTGGACAAACATTTGAAAGTTACTAGACATATTACAATGAGGATAGTAATCAAAATGCATCTTTGTATTATTCTCTGGATGTATTTTTTTTCCCAACGGTTAAAGCAAATGTACAATTTATATTTAATAGGCCACAAATAGGCTGTTTTGGTTAACCTAAAGTTCAAATTAAATCATGTATAAGCCAGAATATCCCCATACTTCAATATGTAGAAACTTCTTAGATCATTTTCCCCTTTTAGCTGTAAATCTTTCCATATTAGGCATTGATAAGCAGTATGTTTTTCCAGCATTCCCAGAATGGCTCGCTTACTGCTCTTGGTCCATCCATGTCCCTCAGTGATAGGCCTCCTTTTTGTTTATGTATTTGCCTGATTGTCCACATCGGGGGAACACTAATCATGAAGAGGCTCAGAGATATGTTAATGAGGAAACGCTTTATCGGCCATATGTTTTATCCTTTATACCCCACTGTCACACAAACATTGTACATATGCTTTAAGCAGTCAGCTTAAAGCCAGCAGTGCTACACATCATGAGTAGTTTTACTCTGTGACAACTTCACTGCACAATTTTTTTCCATCCTGAACTTTGGGGTCAAAAGTATGGTTAACACTGGGAAGACCCAGAGGGATGGGATGGAGAGGGAGGCAAGAGGGCGGATCGGTATGGGGGACATATGTAAATCCATGGCTGATTCATGTCAATGTATGGCAAAAACCACTACAGTATTGTAAAGTAATTAGCCTCCAACTAATAAAAATAAATTTAAAAAAAAAGGTATGGTTAGAAGCAAAACAATAACTTTCCATTAGAAGTCACTGTTACCAAAATCAGTTCAGTATTCCAGGAGAACTTTGTTTTCTTAACAGAAAAAAACAAATTTAGTCTTGCATTAGTTTACTGTTAATAGTAACAAAATTCATTTACCCAATGAAATTCAGTCTAATCTTAATCCTGATAGCATACAAAAGTCATTTCTCAAAGTTCCTTTTTCACAAATCTTTTATTATTTTCTGTCCAAACAGATTTTTCCTTTGTCCCCAACAACCAACTGTAGGACAAAATCATCATTGTTCCTTAACAACAATATATCCAGTCTTTATTCCTTCTCTTCACCAACAACATATATCCTACTTGCTTTACACATTGAAATGCTTCCCTAATCATTTTTAGGTATCACAATTTTTAACCCTTGAAAACCTTAATAAAACCAAGAAACAAGTGATTGAAATATTATACCAGCATTTTCTGATTGGCAAACTTGAGAACATATTCCATAACCTCTAAAGACATACATTTTTCATACCACAATTTCCAAGCACTTTTAGTTTCCCTTTTGGTCTTGCGAGAAGGCAAAAGTAGATAAATTTAGGTTTGTTGATTTGTAAACACTTACCTGTTTTAAACCAATTAAATAGAGCTCCTTTACAAGTTAATCTCAGCAATATTATCCAAAAACACATCTTGAGACAAACATCCAGAGATCTCATTGTTTCATCTTTTTATATTTCACGAATTAGCCTTTGCAATTAAACTTATCAGTTTATGAATAACAGAACAGTCAAATTTATACAGTCGATTTAAAAAACCTGCTTTTTCTTTTTCCTCCTTCTCCCCCTCCCCACTTTGGCTTGAAGTTTTCTGATTAACCCAGGGCTGAAGTCCCAGGCAAAGTGGGTTGTGTTTGTATTTCAAGGGCATGATGAGTTAACTTCAAGTTTTCTCCTAGGCATATTTTTGTTTTCTCAGGATCAGAGTGCTGGAGGGGAAAAAAAATTCTATAAATCTAACTTTCTCTAACTGCATATACAAAAAGAACTGGTTTTAGGATTTGAAAAGAGTTTCATCTTAACCAGTTTTTTCCAGAATCTAAAGAACATAATTGCCATAGGTTTAAAAAAAAAAAAAAACCTTTAGTCAGTTTCAAAGCTTGAATTTTTCTTAATGAATTGAACCTGAATTTCTCATTTTACAAAAGACAAAGATACCAGTCACACAGATGGAATACATATTCACACAGCAAAAAAACAGATGTGTCACAAACCATCTCTGAGAGTGACCAGTACAGAATCCCAAAAAAACACTTCCCTGCCACAAATGGTCCTCAATGGTAGTTGGACATCAGAACCAATTGGCAAAATGCCCAAATGACGCTCAATGCCAACAAGCAGTCCTCAACAGTAGACAGATGTCAGAACCAGTTGGCAAAATGCCCAAGTAGCTCTTGGTGCCCACACACAGTTCTCAATGTCACGCACATGTCAGAACCAAATGGCAAGAATGCCCAAATAGCACTTCATACTCACAAGTGGGAAGGTTGCCCGGTACACAGCAATGGGCTTATCCCATCTTGGAGCTCATCACCTCATCCCCCATGCATGTTTCCATTCCACTAAGGAAGAGTGTAGGCTGGCAGCTAGTGCCAACAGGGGAGAAACAGGGAGGATCCTCAAAACAAATGGTTTTGATAGCTGCTAGGGAACATCCCCCAAACCCCCTTCTCGAAGCCAGCTAGTCACGAGCAGCGGGCTCATACGTTGTCGTCATGGCCCTGGGAAACCCAGGAGAGCCAGGTGTCATCAAAGCACAAGAGCTGCAACAGTCAGCCCCACGTTGGGTGACAAAAAACCGTTACTGGAAGTAGGGGTCCCGCTGCTCACTCAAAAGCCTATAAAGCGACCAGATTGGCAGGAAGGAAAGTTTACCTGCGTCTGGATGCCAGCAACCTGGAGGGGGTGGAGGGCAGACATCTGTCCAAAGGCCGACTCCCCTCCACCCCTCGCCACAGTGCAATTAGGGGGCAAGAGCTTTTATAAAGAGAGGGCCAGTACTCTTGCCTGGAGAATCCCTTGGACAGAGGAACCTGGCAGGCTACAGCCCACAGGGTCGCAAATTTGGCCAGAACTGAAGGATCTGAGCACGCACACAGGCACACCTGTCATGGCTACAATCTGGTCATCATGTAATTAACTTCTTCCACCTGGGGGGTGGGTTTCAGTATCTATAAGGTAACTCAAAGGATATGGCTCAGAATATTATCTGTAGCCCTTGAAAAGGAACTGAAGGTCCTTGACTATCTTTCATGAGTACATTATTATTATTTGATGTCCTTTGATTGTTTCCTTTTGTTTCCACATGTTCACATTTCTCTGATTAAACGTATTCTTTGACTAAAGTTTTCCACAGGTAAAAGGCAGGCAGAGGACAAGGCGGGGAGGGGCTGCAAGTGTCACAGGGTCCTGCTCTGTTTCAGTGAGAGATATTTGGATGGTTATCTACTGTGGGCCAGAATTACATTAAGCACTTAAACTTTATTGTTGAATTTGAGTGGTACTCATCCAGCCTGGACCCTCATCAGATCATGGCCAATAACATGAACAAACATTCCTTTGGTATCTTGACATAGTTGAAAAGGGCTTGGTCAAAAGATACACTAAGAAACAACAAATGTGAGATGTACACAAATTCTGGATTCCTAGAGAATCATGGATTATAGGTTATAGTTCACACTGTCATCAGGAAACTCACCCAACATAGGTTTGTAAAATTACATCAGTGGTGAGATAAGGAAGTTGGAAAAAGTAGTGATTGGTAAGGTTGAGTCACAATTAGTCTCATGTGGGAGCAATTCATCCGATTCTAACAAGCTCCCCTAGTATGCTAAAAGCCCACTGATCCTCAGACTACACTTTGCATGGCAAACTCACAGACCTCCTTGACACCAGTTTAAAAAGGAAAAAATAGAGTTGACTAACTTGGATCTAAGCCATACATGTAGCTGGCATTAGAACCTGCCAGCCAAGGTGCATGATCTTACCAGAAAAGTAATCATTTACAGAGAGAAAAGACCAAGCCAGTCCTGAGACTCAGAACATGAGTAAGATGGAGCCTGGAGTTGAGGGGTCTGGAAACACATGTGTGTTGTGTTAGTTGCTCAGTCGTGTGTGGCTCTTTGCAACCCCAGACTGTAGCCCTCCAGGCTCCTCTATAGAAATGAAAATAGAGAGAGAATGGGCAGCAGTCATAGAAACAGCAACAACGTTGTTCAACCTAATAAATAACCCTTGTTTGAAAAGCAGAGAGGGTAGCCTGGATATTTGAAGTCCGTCCGGGGAACGCCAGACTCAAGACACTAGACTCAGGCACAGAAAAAGGCAAACTTCAAAGTCTTAACAACAAGCAACGGAAAGAAACCAGTGCAGGCAAACCAACACTGTAAAGCAAATGTCCAGAAGGCAACCAGGTAGATTCTCAGAAGTAGGAAGTGAACTTACCTGCTCATCTTCAGCTTCCAGAAGGAACTGAGCAAGCAAAATCAGTGTCCTAGTCCCAGAGGAAATAGCATGTCCAGCAAGGAATCCAAAAAGAGATGAGGTGTGAGAGCTGGAAAACTCAGCAAAGGCAGACAGAGTTATGTCTGCTACCCGCATCAAATCCGACGTAAAGTTACGTCATACGGAACCAATGAGAGGCCTGTATTCCTACACGTGTGAGTTAAGTGGCTCTAGCTGTGAAAATTGGCAAATAGCATGAGGGAGGAGGCACGCTGGTAGAGCCCTAAGTCTGAAAGTGAGGTCCCAGATCTACAGTATCAGCATTACCTGGGAACCTGTTAGGAAATGTAAATTCTCAGTCCTGCTCCAAACCTACCAGTCAGAAACTGTGGGGTAGTGTCTCCAGGTAATTCTGATACAAGTTCACTGCAGTAGTCTGTTGAAAGCATGGTGGAGAGATAAGGCCAGGTGTGGTAAAGGACAATCATTGTAAGTAGGTTTGCTAACGGTACGTTTAAAGAGCTAGTGAAGAGTAAAGTCTGTTTACAGGAAGAAGAAAACCCAGTAAAGATAATGTAGAATAATAATAAAATATGTTCAGTGATTCACAAAACAAAAACCAAAGTGGATGAATGTAAATTGTAGTAAAAAAAAAAATACAGGTGAAAACGTAATAACTGGCATTAACAATCTTTGCCTTTAAAGCTTTTTATTTCCCAGACACATAAATGTGTCTATTGGTAAGAACACTGTCTCTTTCAGAAGTATTTCTCTAGCATGGTAACGGAAGCCACCTTAGGTAGGTAACGCTTTGGCCAAGCAAGTCATGTAATACAAATATGTAACAGGGTATTCAGAAAAATTGCTAAAAATCCTGATCCAAAACCATGCATCTTCAGAAAGTCACACAGTACGATGAAAGTGGAGGTGGTTGTTCAGTCAGTAAGTCGTGTCTGACTCTTTGCAACCCCATGGACTGCAGTATGCCAGGTTTCCCTGTCCTTCACTATCTCCCAGTTTCCGCAAACTCGTGTTCATTGAATCAGTGATGCCACCCAACCTTGTCATCCTCTGTTGCCCACTTCTCCTCCCGCCCTCAGTCTTTTCCAGTATCAGGGTCTTTTCCAAATTCCAAAAAGTGGAGGTAGCAGTGTGTATGGGGTGGGTGGGTTATTGGTTTCTTTTTTCATATTCAAATTTTACCTTCTTGTCTGACCTTATCAGTATAGACATCCCCCAACACCACATATTTATCATGTCCCAAACCAATATTATTTCTCCCCCTCAATAATTTTCTGCTGCTGTTTCTCTCCAAAAACTGCTCCTCTTTCTTCTTTTGATTCCTTGTTTTGGAGATGTTAGCTACATCTGTGTGTTCTCCCAGACTAGAAACATAGGTGTCTTCTTGATTCTTCTAATTCTTTTGCCCATTGTTCTTTTGGATTGATTTTTCTTAAGTTGCTTTTTTTTTTTTTTAAATATTAAGGACATTAGCTCTTGTCTGTGTTGTATAGGTGAATGTTTCCCAGTTTATGGTTTATTTTTGTATATCAAATTTTCATGTGTGTGTGGTATAACTGTTTTAAATTTTTATGTGTTCAAATTTATCAGTTTTAGGTTTCTATATAATCAAATTTATTAGTAATTTTTCTTTATCTATCAGACTGTTTCATTCAGTAAACATTATGATGACAGGTCTTGGGCCTAAGAACTTTTCAAAAGTCTATAAAAATACTTGAAATCTGAAACAAAATATTTTCGCTCCAGAAAAAAAAAAAATGCAAAATATAGTTAAATGTTTAACTAGGTATCTACATATATAACATTATATCAACCTCATTAATTATTAAATTTACCCTTCATAAACTTTTTTTTTGGAGTACATTTGTATTTTGCTGTGTCCTGCCTGAATTTCAGTGGCTCTCATATTCAGTACTTTATTTATACTCCTGCCGACACTAGCTAATTTCAAGCACCTAAAGGACTACCACAGTCTCCTTAACGGTTCTGTCTGCCACAGATATTTAGGTTCTCCAGGTCACTCCAGAATCATCATCCTAACTCAGAGCTGAGATAATGCTGCTCCTCTCCTCCTAAGGGCCAAACTTCTCAGTGTGGCTTTCAAAGCTTTGTATAGTTTGACTTAAATACAGACTCTCTGCTTTTAACTCTCTGTATTGCTTCTCTGGGCCAGCAGACAGTTTCCTCAGCATTTCCCATCCTCTCCTCCCGTTAATGTTATTTTCTCACTCTGCAATGCCTTTCCTTCTCAGTTGACCTGGAATTTTACTCTGTCCTCAAAGCTCAGCTTACGTACCACCTACTTGTGTGTTTTTCCTGATCCTTCAACTTCCTTCTCCTCTCCTCCACCCACCTCACCTGTCACCTTTGCCTGCCACAGTGTTTATTATATTCATCCTTCTAAGTTCCTCAGAGCTAGAGTCTTACCTGTATCTTTTATAGAACTGGTATAGTATGTATTCAATAAAATACTCATTGAATCAAACCCCTTACCCTTCTTGCTCTCCCCTTGTTTTAAAACCTTTTATTGTTGCCATTGTGTAATATATCACACTACAGAATTGTGTATAAAATAGATAGGAAAATTTTGAAGTGTAGCTCTGAAAAATTGTACCTACCACATAGTTTAAGAAAGTGGAAAAAAAAAGTGAACACTGCCAGTATCTTTGAAACCCTGTGTATGCCTATCCAATTACATGGACTTCCCTACAGGGCCCCCAGATTAACACTCAAATTTTACGTCACTGTGTTCCCTTATAGTTTCATTACCTATTTGTGTCTCTGAACAATGGTGTTTAGCTTTGTCTGCTTTTAAAATTTTAAGTGGAAGCATACTGTGTATGTTCTTCTGACTTGCTTTTTTTCCTTCAACATTAAGATCTGGAGATGAACTCATGTCATGTGAAACTGTAGTTCATTAGTTTTCCTTGTTGTATGGGGATTTCATTGTATATGTAAACGGTATTTTATTTTTACATGTTATTCTCAGTGTGTATTGGAGTTGTTTACATTTGGGGTCTTTTACAGATAGGGCTACTGTATGTCCTTTCTTATAGGTATGTCCTGGAGAACACACACAAAGGTTTCTGAAGAGTATATAACTAGGAGTAGAATTGCTGGGTCCAATGGTGGGCACATGTTTAGGTTTAACGTGTAATGCCAACTGGGTGTCCAAAGTGAGGCACAGTGTACGCTCCCCACGGCCCAGAGGGGAGCTCCCCTTGCTCCAGGCCTCCTCCATTCTTGTATTGTCTCAGGTTTTGATTTTCAGCTGTCTAGTGGGTATGAAATTTTTTATTTCCATGATTACTAGTGTGGTTGCTCATCTTTTCATATGTTTATTGCCACTTACGTTTGATCCTCTGTGAAATGCCGTTTTTGCCGTTAGCCTCGCTGTCTCGGGGCCGTCTGATTTAATGGAACTTCGTTTACTCACTGATCTTCGATGCCAGCATTGTCATAAGTCGAGTTTGTCTACATGTGCACAAGAGGATGGCTCTCTTCTAGCCTTTTGGTCTGGGGGCAATACTGTACCATCTTCATGATAAGTTTTGATGTCTGTGGATCCTTTTCCTTTTCACACACCTTGTTTTATTGGTGCCTTTTTTTTTGGTTTGTTTTCTTTAGAGGGATAGTCTGATTACTATGCCACTGTTTTTGTTTTTGTTTAACTAATTTTAAAGTTCAGTTAGTTACCCACTTACTCCCTCTTCAAAGACAAAAGTTTTTTCTTCTACATTTACAGTATTTTTAGCCTTTTGACTTAGCTTACAAACATATCATTATTTTGATCAAAGTAAAAGAAATACTTCAACTAGTTTTTGTTCCTTCCTTTCATTCCCATCCTGAAGAATAGAGTCTAAAAGCCTCACAATTTTAAAAAATGTCTTTATTGTCTTCTGGGCAAACACAGAGATAAATTTGGTTTTCTTAACACTAGCAAATCCACTTTCACAGCACTGTTTCATTCCAAGGCCTGATCACCCCCAGTCTGTCACATTGCTCATTTTTCAGGATTTCTTATTGCTCAGCACTTGCCTTTCCTGCTGAAGTGTAGTGGTTTCTCTTTGTCTCACAGTAACCTGGTTTCCATATTTGTCGATTTCCCCATCAGCTGCTGCCTGTGAGTTTTTGGACATTGTGGAGCTGCTGCTCCAGTCCGGGGCCGACCCCACACTCCGAGACCAGGACGGCTGCCTGCCAGAGGAGGTAACAGGGTGCAAAGCAGTTACTTTGATGTTACAGCAGCACACGACAGGCAAGGCTTAATCAAAAGACTGGAAAACTACAGTTGACAACAGCACAGGGCTCCAGTGGTGAAAGAAAACTGCAAAAATGACATGTCTTTTGCCGTCCATCTTTGGTATATGTTGGCTAATAAAATCAGTTGTTAGGAACTGGAATTTTGAAGTCTCAGCAGTTCATTCTACTTGCATACATTCTGGCGAGTTCCGTTTTGGTGATGAACATGTGTACTGTGCATAATACAATCCAATTCTGCTGAGCGTGCTCTGAAATTTATCACTGTTCTAGAGGCTGGGAGAGGAGGAGATGCGTCGTATTTCACAATATTAAACATGGCTTCTCTTTAAAAAAAAAACATACAGAAGGGAAATAGACCCAGCAGTACTACACTGACAATTAGAGAAAGTTTCATGAAATCATAATATTGACAGTTCCTGGCATTTGGTACAGTTGGTCTGAATAAGTAGTTAAAGTGTCTATTATTTTGTTAGGCAGAATTGGAAAGCTAAAACAACCAGATTCACTGAAAACCTAAGAATCATGGGCATTTTAGGATGGAAACACAGATTCTGAACAATTCACAGGTTAGGTCAAGATTCCTTAAATTCACCTTCACAAAACAGGGAAGAACATCCCTCAAGCCCTTTTCACTGGCTGTAATGTTCCTGTTGCATATGACAGCAATCTCTGTAACTAGCTCAGGCCTCAACTATTAGGCCTGTTGGGGTCTAACATGAAATAGCCATAATGCTCCAATACTTAGGTGTGATTGAAGTTATGTCTGGAAAGCTTCTATTTTTTATTAAAAACATAAACAACTACACCACAAATTTTATTTAAAGGACAGACAAGTGTGCCACTGTTGAAACTGGATCCCCTTTAAGCCTCAAGAACTCCATCTGGGGAGCTCCTTAACATTTCTTATTATATAAGGAAAGTATAGATAGTGTTCAGAGGAAGAGAAATGAAGAAACAAGTTGAGACGCAGAGATGACCATTGAAAAGATCATTTTTCTAACATATCACTCCTAAGATAACAAGGAATAAACTTGCTTAGTGGTGCCCTCAGCAATGGACAAGAGTTGCGCTAGCTCAACCAACCCCTCCAGAATAGAAATGAGGCATATTAAATAAGGCTGCCTATTTTGTAATTTTTCTGATCTCTAATTTTCTGAGATGTAAACCAAAACCATTCACCAAGATTATTCATTTTTAAAATGACTTCTTAATTATCTGTGGAAGAGATATGCACGTTAGTACATCCTGAAATGTTACTGTAATTCTAGCAGAGCATTCTCTTTGTTATCTCTTCTTTTCCCACAATCCCAGCTACATGGCAACCTCCTGTTCAGCTAACCTCATGTTCCACATTAATTGAATGTGTTTTAAGAAACATTATTCATTATTTACAGTAAAAGCAACCAAGACGTTGCATACAGCTTTTAACTGATAGTACTTTGTGCATTTTTAGGACATTAGCAAATCAAAAAGTGTTCATTCATTTCCGATTTACAGAGTAGTTAGCTGAGCAAGAGGCTATCAAGAAACTCCTTTTTTCATCTCTTTTTTGTAATTCAACCTTGATATTTCTTAGACAAGTGTTTAATAAGCTATTTTGCCACATCTAAAACTATATAGTTGTTTTTAAATAAAGAATGTAATTTGGCTTTTATTACTTTGATTTTACAGGTTTCAAATTTGCACTGAAAGCTATCACTAAAAACAGTCATCAACTTAACATTTTCAAGTACATTCTAAAATCAGTTTCCAGATGGAAACCCATGGCTGATTCATGTCAATGTATGGCAAAAACCACTACAATATTGTAATTAGCCTCCAACTAATAAAAATAACTGGGAAAATAAAATAAAATCAGTTTCCAAAATCTTTATTCTTTTGTCACCAGTATCTAAATTTTCAAAAACCTTGCTGTCATATATAACAATCTATGGATCATCTCCCTGTGCCTTATTAAGGGGAAGGTTTCACCTATAAATGTCAGAGAAAACTGGATCTTGATTTGTTTTCATTTCCCTTAAATTACTGAACAATTATTTAGTGCATCACACACCAGCTTTCACGCGTGGCTCAGGGTTTCCCTGGTGGTTCAGATGGTAAAGAGTCTGCCCGCAGTGTGAGAGACCCGAGTTTGATCCCTGGGTTGGAAAGATCCCCTGGAGAAAGAACTGGCAACCCATTCCAGTATTCTTGCCTGGAAAATCCCATGGACGGAGGAACCTTGTGGGATACAGTCCACAGGGTTGTAAAGAGTCGAACACAACTGAGCGATTAACACACACACACACGTCCGCCAGATGATGAGTTCCATTGCCAAAGCTGCAGTGCTTACCATCAAAGGACGCAAATTTACTGGCCCAGAAAGCTGGTTAACTCCCTCAGATATGTGGTGAACCATTTTTTCATATAGTTCAGCAGGATAAAACAAAGACATACTTTATTTTAGTGTAAGTTTGGTTTTGTTTTGCAGATTTTTTTTTTCCTGGACAGATTAGTGATGTTCAAGCCAATTAGCATTTGAAAATATTCTAGAAAACCATTTTCTGAAGGTTCATTTCCTCTTTCTTTCTTGGCCATGCCAAGCAGCTTGTGGGATCTTCTTTCCCCTACCAGGAATGGAACCCATGTCCTCAGCAGTGAAAGCAAGGAGTCCTAACCACTCGACCACCAGGGAATTCCCTGAAAGTTCAATTCTAATCATGGTTCAACAAAAACTTCAGAGTAATTGATCAATCTTTTTTTTTCCCCTCAGTGTTTACTGGGATTTGGATTTCATTTACCTTATCCTTGGTTTGAGCTCTCTGATTTATTATTTTTAGGGTACATGAGTATTTTTTTAAAGTTTTTATCTTATATTGGATATAGCTATTAACAATGTTGTTATAGTTTCAGATGAACAGCAAAGGGACTCAGCCATACATATGCATATATCCATCTGCCCCCAAATCCCCCTCCGATTTGGTCTGCCACATAACATTGACAGAGTTCCCTGTGCTATACAGTAGGTCCTTGTTGGTTATCTATTTTAAATATAGCAGTGTGTATATGAGTATTCTAAAAATTGAGTTTCCACTGTGTTCCCAGACTGGAAGCCAGTTGGCTTGGAGGCCTCATAAAGTAGTGGGTAACTAGAGACATTCATCAGAGTTATGAATAGTTGCTTTTTGCTACTTTACCACTATCATTTTCTAGACTGTTTACAGTTTGCCATTCTACTTTCACCTCATTCTCAGATCCACATTTATTCTATTGTCTTGTCCCCTAGCCACCTCTGTAGATGTGTGTCTAAATATAAAAGCATGCCCAGCCGCATTTTCATATGTCCTTAATACTGTGAAAAAAGAAATGTGTTGCTTTTTGTTCTTTTTCTTTTCTGAAGATATTGTGATCAGAACAATGTTAATAACTCAGTATTTAATATTTATTCAACACTGTCATTTACTTTGCCCTCAACCAACTCACGTAAGAGCCCCTGAATGCCATTACAGTAGTCTTGATACACACTAGGGAAAAACAAGGAATGAAGAGAGAATCATGTAAACAAACATTATAGAAGAGGCAAAAGAAAGCATGTGAATCACTGTTACCTTCAGAACTCTAGCTCGAGTCAACTAAACCAGTCTTCTTAACTCTTGTGGAGTTCTGGCTCATTCTTCCCCTAGAACACAGTGTTGTACATGAAATCTTGAGGTCTCCTGAAGCCCATCTCTGAACTCCGTGGGGTCTGTGAATCCCATTTAGAACCCCTTCTTTTCTGTCTTCTTGTTACCATACTTCAAGAATGAGAAATCTTTTCTTGAACCAATTTTCATAGTTTTTAAGTGCTTCTACTGGATGATGTATGAGGTCTTGCTTTGTCTTTTTTTATTATTAAAAAATATGTTCACGATTTCAACAGTATACCTAGACTACAGTTATATCACCGATCACACAGTCAGAAATTTTTGAAGAAGTCTGAGCCAAAAAGTTGGACCCTAAACTTTTTGACCTCTGATTCTGCTGCAGGGTAGAAATGAGCCCATGTGTCCAATTCTGTGTGACTAATGATGGCTTTTTATATGCATTAGATCTTTTGACTTTTCAGAATGCTTTCTTGGGCATTATCTAATCTGTCATCCCTCCACAGTAACCCTGTAGAGTACAAGGGCTCTTAAGGCCACTTAAAGGAGAATGAATCTGAGATATTAACAGGTTACTTAAATTGCCCAAGATTACAGAGCAGTAGCAGACCAAATCTGCTGAATCTCAGCCCTTTATTGGTCCTCAAAATTCATGTGAAGTTTTAAAGTTCCTCCTCCATTCAATCCATAAATATTTCTTGAGAGCCTTCTAAATGACAGGCATTGTTCTAGGCCACTGTCATTCCCTTTTCCCATTATTGTGGATATTTAAAAGTGCTTATATGATGTTATCTCAAAATGCTGGCATTGGCAGGTGGATTCTTTACCACTGCACCACCTGGGAAGCCCCACAGAGATCTTAGAAGCTGTCTTATTTTAGAGCTCCCCTGATGGCTTACGCAGTAAAGAATCCGCCTGTAATGTAGGAGATGCAGGTTCAATTCCTGATTGGGAAGATCCCCTGGAGGAGGAAATAGCAACCCACTGCAGTGTCCTTGCCTGGAAAACTCCATGGACAGAGGAGCCTGGCAGGCTGCAGTCCATGTGGTTGCAGAGAGTTGGACATGACTGAGCACATGCATTCAAAGATTTTGCATGGACTATCTTGAAAAGTCTCACAGAAATGCACAAGTTAATAATCAAAAACTAAATCATTTAAACCTACTATAACTGTTTCTAATAAAGAGACAAGAAGTCAGCCAACTGGACACATACTGTTATCTCTGATGCTTGTTAGGTAGAAGGGAAACAACCAAAGTATTGTATCTAGAATTGTTTCTATCTTTTTTAAAATGTTTCAGCATTTTCTGGATGAAAGGTTGTCATAATCCAGTGAACCTTTCTATTAGGTATTTCTTTGCTTTCTGCAAGATTTAACTACTTGGCTATGGGTTATTGTTCCATGTACAATATGGCATCTTTGAGGATTAATGAACAAGGTGTGTTACTGGAGCAGAGCTGAGCCTGGGTTGTAGAAGGGTTAGTACCCAGGCTAACATATGCTTCAGGTGAACATGAAGACTTTCAAATGTTTATTTAGCATTTAACAGCTGAAACATGAAGGCTTTCATCAAACTTCAGGTCCCTAAAATATCACCTTCATAAGTAGATGTTTATCACAAAAAGGTGTATAACCCACCAGTAATGAAAATGTCAAGTTTAAATATATTACTGAATGAATTTTAAATCCTAATCCCTAAGGCATTTGGGGTCAAATGTTTTAATAGTAGTCATAATATTATAATTGATGAATTTTAAGATGTACATTTTTTCACATTTTAATGTATCCAAAATTGGATATCGTTTACAAACAATGTCATAGTTGCATTGGCAGCATTTTTTCTTAGTAACACATAAACTACTGTATCTTAAAGTCAATACATTTTAACATTAATGATGTAACAGTAATTACACTTTACCTTGTATAGGACTCTATACACAAGCATCTTAAATAAGACTCAGAATTATAAAAGTAGAAATAATTGGTATTTTCTCTACTTTACAAATGAGGAAATTGAACTCAGAATTGTTAGGGAAATTGTCCGAGGTTATACAAGTATAAAAGTGGAAATGCCCATCTTTATGTAGGCTTTATTATATATCAAGCAGTTCAGTATACACAATCTTATTTTTCCAGAATCAGGGTGGTCATCCAAGCCTGTGATACCAAGTCCCAAGTTTCCGTGTACTACCTTATCAGGATAAGCTAAAGCAAAACCAAAAGTAACCATAGTCAGAGGCTGAGGATTTAATATCTTCTTTGTGGATTTTATATACACATGTTGGACTTTCTCCTTGTAGCATAAAAAGACTTCAGTGCAGTCTTTTGTAATCATGTGATTTGAAAAATTATTATGATCATTACTGAAGCTTTACCTTGAGCATCTTTAATTATTTCAGAAACTATTCACAGTTCCTTCATCAGAGGGATTTAGGTCAAAGTGCAGTGATTATTAGAATGAAGGGGAAAAAAAGCTTCCTTGTTATACTTATCATCTAACGTTTATTATCCACCAAGTATGATCAATTTTTCAAATATGCATTAATTGGCATTACACTAAAGGATTGAACAGGAAAGGCTATTTAATCTCATCTTTATTCACTTACCCTTGAAATATTCTTGTCATGCTCCTACCTGAAAAGCAGAACTTAATGGCTTAATCCTTGTATGGATCATCATAGTTATTGGGAGTTCATGGCTTTTTATTTATTACTATTTTTACTTTTATATGTAAATCATTCAAATTTTTACATGTTTTGTTATATCACTTCTCCTTTGCACAGTTATAAAATAAATGTCATTATTGTACATTTTTACTTTCTCTTCTCTTGGAAATTCATGAATTGGAGTCATTTCTGAGGGCAGTATGCCTTCCTCTAGCAATAGAAAGCTTCCTAGCCCTAAAAACTAGATTAAGATGGTCACAAGGTACAAGCTAGTTCACACTCAGAACAGATTCCTTCTCATATCTTATTCCTTCTCATATTCTTCCTACATACCTTAGAAGGAATGAACATGAGTCCTGCCTGGAACAACGAAGTTCATGCATCTGCCTCAAGGCGGGACTCTAAGCACTTGGTGTGGGTTTCTCTTGGAAAAGACTGAAAGTGTTAAGTCACTCAGTCCTGTCCGACTCTTTTGTGACTCCATGGACCATAGCCCACCAGGCTCCTCTGTCCCTGGAATTCTCCAGGCAAAAATACTGCAGTGGGTTGCCATTTCCTTCTGCAGGGGATCTTCCTGAGCCAGGGATTGAACCCAGGTCTCCCGCATTGCAGTCAGACTCTTTACCAACTGAGCCACCAGGGAAGCAGAAGAAGACCATTTGAACCTAAGTTTACTAGATGCAGTGGCTGAACCTCAGAGACTGTGAGGGCATTAAGGAATAGAGAGGTGCCTTTCCACGGCCGCCCTAGGCAGCAGCAGCAAATGCATCATCCACACTGCAGCCAGGATTTATTTTTCCTCTCACTTGTGTAGCAATCCTGGTTTCCATTTTAATATTTAGAAGGTGAGTTCAGTTGATGGACACTTTGTGTAATAAAAAGCTCTTTTAAAGTACGGACACACACAGGATAAACAGTGGCAGCGTCGGCGGCCATGGCTTTCATGGAGTACATTTGCAGAGCCCAAAGCTTACTCCTGGATATGTTTACAGCACTTTAGCTCTGTTTGTGAGTTTGGAAACCTTCCAGAAAAAGAAGAGAAAGACATATATTATTGTTTATAATCTGCTTTATTCCGCCAAACCTTGACTGAACAGACTTGTGGATTGCTGTTTAAATCCCTCAGTGCCTTTAACTACCGATACAGAAAGTGGTTAATGCGCATTCTAAACGAAGCTTGGCATCCACTCCAGGAAATCACTTTAATTGAGAAGCATTAAATGTTAAAATGATTCTGAAAAAAATAATAAAGCCAGCACACATACTGAGTATAAAAGTCCTGGCCCATCCACGATATAGGTTCTTGGTTATCATATCCCTGTAGACTGGGGGAGCTGTGTGACAGGTGTCAAAAAGAGTGACATTCAATTCCCTAGGTCACAGGCGGCCCCCATCAGCTGGCCAGGGAGCAGGCAACCTTCACCATCTCTATTTAGAGATGAGGAGAGAGCTGTCAACTTTATAAATGTTTGTCCCAGGTGACTAAAATATGAGATTTAACCCCAAAGTCCTTGCCTGGGCTTTCCACTGCTGTGCTGAAGCCATCTGTTAAAACCTATTTACCATTTTTATGGCCTTTAAAAAAAAAAAAAAAAAAAAACTGCTTATTTCCAACTCCAAATGTGTGCCAAGACCATTTTGGGGGGTTTATATTTTATCTTTCAGGAAGCAATTCCCAGCCTTTCCAAAACCCCCAAGCCCCTCTGAACCAACAGGAGATCGTGGTCCAGGGTTGGCACGCAAGTGAGAGAAACATAAATCTTAAAAAACAAACAAAATAAAAACAAAAAGAAAAAACTCTCAACACACACACTCATATTAACCGAGTCACTTTGCTATACAGCAGAGACTGGCACAACATTTAAATCAACCATACTTCAGTTAAATGGATAGATAGGTGATGATAGACAGATAGATGGTAAACTCTCCCCCAACTCTAGAGAAAGCCTAACCTGTATCAGCCTTGGAAGTTCTGCCCATTTCAGTGATCTGCTAAACAACCTGAAGGATGAATAAGTCCCATGGAAACCTTTTCCTCCTAGGAGTCCCTTCCATGGGAAGGGAAGACATGCCTTCTGTCAGGGACATCTGTGTTAGTTTAGTTACAAAATAACCTACTACTTAGTAATATACCTAAGTTCAGTTTTTTTGTGTTTTAATGGGAGAGATGGCCAAAGGAAAGAATTCTAAAGGAAAATCCTGATGTCATATTAGACAAAAGTGAGAAAAGAAAACGAATGAAAGAATGACAAAGGGAAAAATGTTCCGTGGAGAAGCCACGCCCGCTTTCTCTGACAGGGTGCCTAGGGCAGCAGCTGATGATTTAGAAGACCTTAATAGTTTGCTTTTATTATTTCTTTTAGAATTATAGTAATAAAAAGTTCCCTCTTCCGAGTGATTTGGCCCCATTTTATACCCTCCCTCCTAACTCAGCCTCCCCAGCAGCAGAGGCTGAGCTGACAGTGCTTATTTCCCTGAGGCAGGCAAGACCCATACAAGCACGAGGCCAGTTGCATGGCTCCCCGCTCACTGCACAGTCTGCAAAGGAGGAGATTCATCAGGGGTTGCAAATGGTGAAACTGAAACAGCCTTCTAGGAGGCTTGGCACAGGGAGGCGACAATTTTCCACTTAGGCTGTACAGGCCAATTTTTAAACTAGGTCTCAAATATCAAATCTAAGAAGAGACATTCAGTGACGTTGAGGATCACCTACCTTTCTTATGATTTTACTTCTAGTTTGGCAACTGGTTAAAATTTCCAACATACTGACTTGCCTTTGATGGCTTTTTATCCTTTTCTGATTTTAGCTGGATAGCTTGGAAAGAGGTGGAAAACACTGACTGCCAAGTCTTTGACCTCCTGAGTTCGTGTCTTATTTCATTCTTTCTAGCCGGTGATTTCTTTTCTTTATAATTCTTTTCTTTATTCTTCTTTAGACAACTCTCCTTTTGAAAGGCCACTGTCAGAAAGAGAATCATGCTGCTCAGGAGCTGGTCTATAGGGACCAAACCAAAGGAAAAAAAAGTTAAAAAAAAAAAGTTGGTGCTACCACTGTCTACGGAGGCTGAGAATACAAAGTACTCCAGGATAACTAGTAGCTAAACAGCTGATGAATAAGCTACCTCTGCCCATTCTTCTTAGCCAGACTCCACCTGTACTGTCTAACAAAACTTTCTGCAATGATAGAAACATATCATATCTGTGTGTACAAATACAGTAACCACTAGACACTTAAAATAGCTATTGAGCACTTAAAACATGGCTGGTGTGAGGAACTAAACTTTTAATTTTATTTAATCGATTTAAACTGAAATAACCACAAGTGGCCAATGGTTACCATATATTTCAGTGCACCTCTGTCATATCTGTGTGTACAAATACAGTAACCACTAGACACTTAAAATAGCTATTGAGCACTTAAAACATGGCTGGTGTGAGGAACTAAACTTTAAATTTTATTTAATCGATTTAAACTGAAATAACCACAAGTGGCCAATGGTTACCATATATTTCAGTCCACCTCTGTTTGGATCTTCTCTTCAAACAAACAAATCTAATCACTAATGCAAAAAGCACTAGTTTTTCCTAGATGGAACCCCAGCTGTAAAGAAATGTCATGACTTCAAACTTTTTTATTAAGGAATGTCTGTTGCTCTTTCCACTCTAGCAACACTTCAGGTCCTGCACACTAATAAAGTCTCCAGCAGATTTAAAAAAAAAAAAAAAAACTGGAGATTTTCCTGGAAAAGTTTGTCCAGGAGCCCTGATGAGGTGTTTCTATCCCTGTGTTCACCTCTCACCCAAATACAGACATTTGTACATCCTTCCGGAGAAAACGTATACATGTGAAGGGCTTTAAAAACACAACAGGACAGCTCTTTTCTCTACCATCACCATGTGCGACTGAATTTGCTCCTCTTGTCTTCTCACAAGACTTTTCAGGATCATGCAATTCCTGGCCAAGAAACAATAGCAGAATCATCCCATTTCCCCAACAGGTTCGAATGAAAACTGGCAATAAAATTGGGTATAACTCCAAAAGAAGACACTGGAGAAGAACCAAGCTGGGTCTATAAGGGCCTCACATATGAAGTGGCACACATTAATGCTATGTCAAGGTCACCTGCATCCTCAACCAACCAAATCACAGTAGTAAGGACATGACTGCTGTCTGAAGAGCTCATGCAAGAGACGGAGCTTGACCCCTAAAGTTTCCTGTTTCCTCACTAGTGCCCTGTGTGGCTCGGTAATAAATATATGTGAGATGATTTTTTTAAAAAAAATGCAACAGGACAAATGGTAACTAAAATGTATGTAATCAGCTAGTTTTCTCTGCCCATTCCTTAAGCCTTGAAACAGAGGACTGGGACCCAGAAAACTGAAAAAAGAAAAATTACTAGAAAAATCAGAGAACTTCCTCTACCCAACCCTTTATTGCATGGTACAGGTATTCGCAGTTGTAAGTATCTCTGCATTCAGAGTTATACCTTGGGTTCCCTTCTGGCGATGAAAGGGATCTATGTCAGCACAGCTTTGTATTCTATTATGTAAAGAGAAAAACATTCCAGAAAGCCAAATGAAAAGCAAGACACGCGGGCTTCTAAAGAATTTCCATATTTATTTGACATAGTTTTACCATACACATCTCATCATGCCAACACACAGGAGGCACATACAAACAAACGCACCAGCTTCTGTGTTCCAAAGTCACATGGCCATAAATAAGGATGGGTGGGTCCTTTTTTTTTCTTCTTTTTCTTTTTTTCCCAGGAAATGAGACTCCATTTCTTTTTAACTGTACAAAATTTACACTGCGAAGGGTGAGGGCGACAATCCAGAGCTTAGGGGATCTGGGGCTTTGAGGTCTGAATGCAAGTCCAGAGCAGCTTCTGAGATGCTGCGGCACTGAACCTGCGTGTTTGGCTAAACGCAGTCCTCAAGGGGGGAACTTACAAATGGTTCTTGTCTCTAGGTGGGCAGCGGGTGAGCGTGGGGGGTCCGGCTCTGTCCACCTGTGCTCTGCCTCCCGAAGCAAAGGGATGCTTGGCGCACCTCCCAGACCTGCAGCTGACTCCTCACCAGAGCTCGCAGCTGAAACTGTGCTTTCCGTGTGGTCCTACCAAGCAGTGGGGATGGGGTGACTTTGCTGCACTCTCTCTTTTTGGCTCCAGTCACCGTGTTAGAGCAGTTGGAGCAATGACTGCAAAAAGGGCCCATCGACCAATCCAAGAAAGAGAGAGGCAGTGATGTGCTTTTTATTTAGCTTTCAGCATGCCCAGCGCCCTTCAGCAGCAGGCAATAAAACAAAACTCATTTCCGCTTAATTGAATTTTTCTTCATCTCACGGTTTCCAATTTTTAAAGTGCAATGTTTAAAAATGAGCCTCCTCGGTCCTTCCAGACCCTGCTGGCTGAGGAGGTACGGTCATTATTTCCATGGTTATAACCAAGTGGTCAGAGGGAGGGGGCGAGCAGGGGTGCGGGTGGTGGACGTGGCCTGTCACACAGTGCACAGCTGTTGCTAAGCTGAAGCCTTCCACCCCTCCGGCCAGGAGGCAGTTGTATCAGAATAACCAGCTCGAGCTTCAGAGACACTAACATCTTTTGTCTGTCAGATTTCTTATACTTCTTGCAAAGTGAACTTCACTGCAAAGATCTAACGGCCCCCAGGGATCTTTATCAGATTTCATATTTTACACTGGCCCAAAAAAAAAACAAAAACACCTTACTGAACGACACTGCCAAATGCTTTTCTTCTGTCTTAATTTTGTCCTCTTTCCCTGGTGTTTCATGGTATTAGTTTACATGAATAATGCTATCAATCTGGTAGTTGGTTTTCATTTTATAACTGTCAGATGAGGCAAGAAAGAAAAAGCGCAAGGACAGGAAGGAGTTGGCTTCAGGGGCCACTGGCAGTTCCTGAAGGACTGGGGTCCAGACTTCCCCACAGTGTGGTTTACCCAGTGGCCAGTTTAGCCCTTGCATTTGGGATTTCCTCCCTGGTCTTACTACTTTTCAGCAAATGCAGATTCTTCCATTGCCTTGCAGATTCCATTTTTGCTTTTATCAGTTACCACCAGAAATTTGGGTGGTTTTTTTTTTTTCATTGTACTAATTTGCTCCTGGATTCAGAAGCTTCCTACTATCAGGTCTATCAGCAGTTCTATAACAGTTGTTAGTTAATTGCTCTCTTAGAACCAAAGACAGGTCCAAGTGGTGTAAGTGCCTCTAGAAGGTGTCATCTCATTTTTAAAATTCATCTGTGTCATTTTGCAAGGGGGAGAAAAGCTCCCATGTAGCATACCTCCATAACAGGCTACTGAGCAATAAAGGAGTGCCTGGACCATAATCTCAGGACAGTTTCATTGTTCTCCATCCCTGAGCCTCAGAAGAGCCAAGGAACTGTCTTGGCCTATGGGCTTATGAGTGGCACTAGCCCCATAATGCTAACCCTACTTGCTCAGAGACCCACTAAAAATGAGACCGGTCATGACTGTGTTTCTAGATGGCGGCACCAGTGACTGCTGCTTTCTGGCAAGGTGGCCCTGGGAACTTACACTCAGCTCCCCTGGCTCTCTGATCAGGGCTTACTCAAGAGCCCTCCTGGCTAGTCAACCCCACCAAACCAAAGGAGCTCCTCCCAACAAAGTGTCACCTGCACTCCTCACTGGAGTGCATGAAAGAGAGAGGCCTTCCATTCTCCTCTGAATGAATAGAGTGAACCTGATGAACCCACCTACAGAAACAAAAATTGGTCAATTTCATCTAGTCACCAAAAGCAGGGCTACACAGAGGGGGATGCAACAACCCCCCTTCCATCTTAAAGAGCCTGCTCTCCCAGTACTGCACTCAGAGAAAATACAAAGGGTCTCCGAGATCCCATGAGATACTCCAAGTAATCAGGCTGAGACAGTGGTCTAAGCGGGGCAGTTTTTAACTGGTTTTAATCCAGCAGTCTTTCTCCTGTGTTTTGTAAGCAGCCTGCTAAGAACAGTGTGCCTAAGAATCTGTCCTCCAAAAAGACAGTTGCATTTGCCTTTCCTTCACATGGCTCGTTATCTTGCATTTGTGTCTCCATCCCCACCCTGAATATTCACATTACTGGGGAATTCCCAATAGCACATAGAATTGGCCAGGCTTAACACACCATCATCCTGACACCTGGAATCATGAGCAGAGAGTCTACATTTGCAGACTCCCCAAGCAAAAAATCACAACAATCAAGCACATCAAAAAATAAGGGTACACTACAAAATTGATCAGAAAAAAGATGGTCTGAAGGCTGATCCAGGAATTTACTATCTATTTTAAAGAAGCTTCACTGACCTTAGTTTAGTCCTAGAAAGGAGTTTACGAAAGATGCAGCATCCAAAAAGGAAGTACTGATTTCTTCCTTTAGTCTGCCTACTGTATACCTAAACTTTTGTGGTCCTCAAAACCGTTCCTGGAAGGAAGGGTCCTCAGGTGCTCTGGCCCCATCACTTGCTGTGAAAGAAAGGCAATGCCTTCTTACCCTTTCCCACTCTGCTGATCTTGTTCAAGAGAATGGGAGGCCAGCAGAAGCAAACCACCGTCTCCCAAGGGGACTGGAATCGATTCTACCTGGCTAAGTTCCATATGCACATGGCAAGCTTCTGTATGGACAGATGTGTGACAAAAGGCGGGACTTGCAGCACCATCACACCGGCATTTCCTGTGGAAGCGCAGTCTGTTGCAGAGACAGCAGCTCATACAGCAGGGGTGGGCCCTGCCTTGTCCCAGGCTTGGTGACCTGCTATTGCAAAGCTGCAAGCTGAGAGCCTCTGCACTGTCAGGGGCCAGAGAGGTCTGCCTTTCTGAGCACAGGACGGGAGCCCACCGGGCCTGGCATGAGCCCAGCCAACAACCCAGAGGGATGCAGCCCAAGGGCCATCTGGAACCCTGTGGACAACTTAAGGGCCGCTCCCTAAATGATTTCTCCCAACCAAGATGGGCCAAGAAGCGTGGCCAGTACTCGGAAGAGGCCAAGACTGCCCTCCTACTGAGTCAGCTAGTGCGGCAGAGAAAGCGCTCATTTTTAAAGGGCTGAGGACGGTTGGCTGCAGGTGGGCAGTGGGCTTACAGTCTCATCTAAACCAACTTCCTCCAAACAGATCCAATATCATTTCGCCCTACTGGATGAGAACTCTGGGAGACTAGCATCTGCTGATTTGGCTAAACCAACTGCATGTTTGGAATCCAAACGTCTACAAATGTGTTCACTGATTGTCATTCTGTTCTCTCCATATTTTAGCTTTGATCATTTTGGAACCCATAGCCTGTCTTGTGGAATAAATAATACAAGCAAATTAAAAAGGCACATTTGTGCACCAGGGGGACTTGTCAGGCAGTCGCTGGGATGGTCCAGGGCCACTCGGCTCCAGCCTCAGAGTCACCTGCAATGAAAACCACTTCCTGCCATCAGGCATTCAGTGATTGGGATGGAATTTCATAAAAACCAAAACTGACAAAATTGTCTCTGGCGTGTAGTTCTGGGTAGGGAAAAAGTCATATTTTTTCACAGCAAAACAAAAACAAAAAAGAGGAGGGAGCATGTTTTCAACATCAAACTGTGGTCATCAAAGTTTTCCACTGATCTTTAATAAGTGACTTTTTTTTTAATTTTGAAAATTGGGGTTAAGTAAGGGTGGTCCAGAAATCACTTTTATCGATACTCAAGGGCCATGAGGCCTCCACCTCGGGAATCTTGGTTCTGGTGAGAGCAGTGGTTCGGGAGACATCTCATGAGACTCTCCAGTTGGAGCAGAGTTCCCGAAGGCTTAGGTGGCCTGACACAGTCACCCCATCAACCAAGCACTGAGCAGCCAAAGCCTGTAAGCAGGATGGGGGCAGGGGAGGAGCCGACCAGCCTGCACCCTAGCGCTCTGGGCTCTGCGCCCCTGTGCTGTGTTCTAAGAGCCGGCTGATCTCCCACCGCCTCCCAGGAAAGCCAGCCCCAGTGGGGTCCCGCCACAACCTCCCTGGGATCGGCAGAGGACTTCCATTGAAAATAATGGAAATTCACATTGGTGCACTTTCGATCCTTAAAAGGCAAGTGTCTTTCGATCCTTGAAGATATTCTCTCAAGCCAGGACAGGTAGGGTGGGGAGGAGAAGTTTTTAAAAAGGAGGATGATCCATTTCATCGAGCCAAGAGGCCGGGCTAGTCGGAAAGTCGGGGTAGCCTACACTGCTTCCTGTGGAGATGTCAGAGGTGGGTCCCCCAGCCATGGCTCTCAGCGTCTGGCTTACTCCCTGCCCTGCGTGCGCAATGATGCCCAAGTTACTGTCCACCGTGTAATCCAGCCCATTGAGCAAAGGAGTGTGGGATGGCAGGGACGAGATGGAGGATGGAGACTGGGGGATTCCATAGGGGCTCCCATCCCTCAAGTCCTGATAGGATTGTCCTGTCCCGTCCATGGAGAAGCTCCCATTCATTAACTGTCCGCCTGAAACGTCCCCCACGTTGCCATAAATCCTATTGGTGTGGCCAAGTTCTGAGAGAATCTGATCCTCTGTGGACAAAAGAACGGAGATTTATTGTCAGCCGCCAGGACTCCAGTGGTCCCCTGTTCTTCACAACCTAGGAATACACATGACCAGGAAAGAAGCCCGAGCACGAACCAGACACCAACATGTCATCCTGGCATCCAGACACTGACCCACGTCAAGGGGAAAAACAGAACAAACACCTCCAGAGACCACATGCCCAGGTCCCAGAAGGCTGGACAAATGTTTCGTGAGCTTGTTGGTCTCAGGTGGCTCATGTAGGAAGATGGCCACACTGACGGCAATGGAATACAAATGCCTGAGGTTTGCTGCATCACATGTCACCCACAGCACAAAAGGAAGGACTCTGTGCTAACAAGATTCAATCTGAAAGCTTTCGAGCTAAAAAAAAGTGCTTGATTCAGTTGTAGGGAAACAAGCAGGGCTATAGGGTCAAGGGAGCTGAGGACTCAAGACATGTCCACAAAAGCTTTCTGCTCTACCTGGGAAAGAGGTTCAGTGTCAAAGGACTTGGTTTCTCTATCAATAGGTTCTTCACTGGGGACAAAGCATTGGATTGATTAAGGCAAATGGACCTTCTTGTTTCTTGGGGAATTTCTTTAAGGGGATCTTGTGGAATCTTTGCCACCTGGAAGAATTCATCTCTCCAATGGAGGTGAACAATTTTAGTCTTAAGAAAATAAGATTATATAGTTATGTGGAGAGACCAGTGATATATCAACCTGGGGGCCCACCTGCACCCAATGGAAAGGAGCTAGAAAACAAGACTTAACAATCCTGTGTGCTCCAGATGTTGATTTCAGCAGCTGAGGGGAGACTGAGTGGCTTTCCACCCCCACGTCCCCAGCCAAGAAGCCTCGAAGGTGAGCATAAGTCCCCGGAACATGCCCCAGGGCCTCATGGGCAGACCTTTGGGTTGACCTTTGGGAGTACCTTTGGTCCTCTCAGGAAATCATGGTCCTCGCAGGCAGATCTTGCCATCTGCTGCCCCACAGACTTCCTTTCTATTCCCACTGGGCCTGTGTGTCCATTCCTACCAAGGCCAGAGTGGACTCCAACACCTATACCTTCTGACAACCTGCCTTAGGTCGTCCCGCATCCCATCCATGAAAATGAAAAGGGAGAGATGAGTCATGCCCTTTAAGGGGGGCAGGAGATGAAGGCTCAGCTCTACTGTAAAATGGCCACTCACTGGCTTTTTGCCTACACCTGTCATCCCAAGTGACAGCGCCCTCTGGGGGAACCACAAGTTGCCTAAGAATGGTTGTGTCTTCCCAAGCGCAGAAATGTGCTGAGCTCTCTCCAAACACATCCACAGTCAGTTGTATTTACGGATTCCCACAAGACCCCTGGGAGATGGGCAAGGATACGGTTATACCCATTTAGAGATGGGTAAACTGAGGCTCAAGAAAAGTAAATCAATTTGACAGAGCCACGACTGGAAACCAGATTTCTGATTCCCCCAACTCAGGCCTCTTCCCTTCTCCTGCCACAACAGAAGACCTTCCACATTTGAGGACTTGATACAAGAGAATGGCTATTTGCAAACAACCAAAGGATCCAAAACATGCAGCCATTTGCAATTCTGCTGACGCACAAAATTTGAATGTAGCACATGCAACAAAGCATATGTGCTGGGGACAAGATGAAGTGAGCGGTGGGGGAAGGGATTTCAGAATGAGGCCAGTCTCCGCCTCACATGCACTCACAGTACTGACTCCCCAGGGCCAAGGGCTGTGACGCACATCCTCCCACCACCCGCAGAGGAGGGGGCTCACTCTAGGGGGTCACGGGAGGCAGGCCACTGCCCCCATTGAGGGGAGAAATGCAGGAGAGGGGCTTGGGGCACAGACTGAGACACAGGGGTCCTTTGCAGCTGTGTGGGCTGATGAGGGAGCCCCGGGCAGCGGGCAAGGAGGGGAGGCCTTTGGGCCCGCAGGCCTGGGAGCCCAGCTTCCATGGGTCAGCCGCAGAGCTCTGGTTTCCTCTGCCCTGTCCCCTCTGGAAGGGCCATGACCATTCCCCCCGCCCTTTACCCCAAGCCACAGGGTGGGGCCTGCGTTCAGGAGAGAGCTGGCCAGGCCTCCAGAAAGACCCCGGCTGCCTGTCGGGGGTCACTGCTCCCCAGGGGCCTCTCCTGGGGCCTCGGCCTCGCCCCTCCAGCCCTGCTCACCTCGGAAGCTCAGCTCACTGTCACTAACCCCACAGTCCTCCGCAGAGCTCTCCTTCTCCTGCTTGCTGCCTCCCCGGCTCCTCTTGACGCTCTTGTAGAACTGCCCCCAGCGGTGCCGCCCCGCGTCCTTCTTCAGTCGCTTCTCCTTGGCCCTTCTGTTCTGAAACCAAACCTGCCACAAGCAAACGGACACGCTCGGGGCTGTCCGCCACGAGCCCAAAGCCCCCGGGATCCCCGAGGCCGGAGACAAAGACTGAAGCCGCAGCAGATGGGCGAGGAACGGGCTGTGCCCATCGCTCCCCTGGCCTGGGCCTCAGACATCTCTCTGGTTCAGCAGATTTCCTGGGGCCGTAGCCCTGAGCCCAGCGCCCCGAGGGGATCAGGGACCACACTGATGAGGCGCCATGGTTACCTGGAGCCGTCCTCCTGTGGACGGCGCGGATGTGGGGAGCCAAAGGACACCCGCCACCCCCATGCCAGGCCCGGCACCGCGTGGTGCCCGGCCTGGGATCCCCGGTCAGCAAAGGAGCCCCGGGGGTCGGGTGGCTGGGGCCTCACCTGTACGACCCTCATGTCCAGGCCTGTCTCCGAGGACAGCTGCTCCCTCACGTGCCGGGCGGGCTTAGGGGAGTTCTTATAGGCGTTCTTCAACGTCTCCAGCTGCTTCGCTGTGATGGTGGTCCGGGGCCGCTTAGCTCCAGCCTCTGAGTCATCTGCAACGAAAACCACTTCTCACTGTGTCCAGCCCATCTGAAGCAGCTGGGTCTCATCCCTCCTTCCTCCTCTCCTCATGTAATCTTGCCTGCTATGGGCAAGAGGGAGGGAGAATGGGGAATGTCAGGGGAGAGTACTCTTGACCCACATGGAGCCCACTCCCACAATACAGGCCTTCCCAGGTCACCGAAAAGGTAGGACAATATGCTGTTCCCTCAGCTCCCTGCCTCTCCCCATCCCCTCCCAGCCCAGCCACACGGGGCTCTCATCAGACTGAAGGCATACCATTCTACATGTTCCCCCATCACGGCAAACACTCCGCTGACCAACCTGTGAGTTACCGCCAAGGCTGCGGAGGGGAAGGAGACAGAAGGAAGCCTTTGCCCTGGGCTGCCCCAGATGCCTCCCCCAGGTCCCACCCATGACCTCCTGCCTTTCCACAGCCCTGGACTCATAGCAAAGGGGACCTGTCCATTCACTGTTCACCTAAGCAATGTTCATAAACTATGGGCCAGAACCCAAAAGTGGGTTGTAAAGTCAACTTGATCAAAAACTAAAAGAGGAAATAAGATGGATGAGATGAGATGAGATGACATGGGATGGGGATGGGGATGGGATGGGATTGGGTGGGATAGGATAGGGTGGGTGAGATGGGGTGGGGAGGCCTGGGGTGGGATGGGATGAGGTAGGGTAGGTGGATGGGATGGGGTGGGGTGGATGGGATGGGGTGGGTGGGTGGAATGGGGTGGATGGGATGGGGTGGGTGGGGTGGGGTGGATGGGATGGAGTGGGTGGGATGGGGTGGGGTGGATGGGATGAGGTGGGGTGGATGGGATGAGGTGGGGTGGGGTGGCCTGGGGGTGGAATGGGATGGGGTAGGATGGGATGGGGTAGAGTGGGGTGGGTGGGATGGGTGGGGTGGGGTGGGGTGGGTGGGGTGGGGTGGGGTGGCATGGGGGTGAGATGGGATGGGGTGAGATGGGATGGGATGGGGTGGGGTGGCCTGGGGTGGGATGGATGGGATGGGGTGGGGTGGGTGGGGTGGAGTGGATGGGATGAGATGGGGTGGGTGGGATGGGGTGGGGTGGGAAGGATGAGGTGTTGCTTCATGTCAGGTGTATGAATATGTGTGCTGAGTTGAAGCAAAACAAGTTTCTTACTGTGGTTTATATTCAAACCAATTGAAAGAGTGTTCAGGACAACAAGCTGACTAATCAACTGTCTTCAACGGATTCTGAGCCTCATGTGCCTGTAAGTCAAAGGCTCTTCTCAGCCAGAGTCAAGCACAGAAGCAGCACTGAGTGTAAATGGTTTGTTCCTCTCCCAGCGCTTAGGCTTATCCATTCTCTGCCTAGCACCCCTGCCCAGAGTCGCGGAAGAGGGAATGGGCAGCTGCATCCAGCCCCCTGAGTCCTCTGCACCCCTTCACACTGGTGTCCTTTGAGGGTCTGCTCCATGTCTATCTTCTTCTCTTTCTTCCCTTCCATCCAAGGAAGTCCTCTCTTAAAACAACAATAGTAGCTCATGTTTATCAAGAGCTTTATGTGCCTGTGATCCTCAAGACCATTCTAAAAGGGTTTTCTTAGGGTCAGAAGACCTGGGTTCACCATTCTCACTGAGTCAGTGACGTGGGCAAGTCCCCTCGCCCTTCAGAAGCCTGGGTGTGGGCAGCACGGTATAGGAGTAAGTAGTCATGCAGCCCGGCTCACACTACAAGCCGTGGTGCACACGTGGATGGGAGATAAGGCCCCCAGTCCTCCCTCCTCCTTGGGCTGTTTTCTTCCCCAGCAGAGCCACCGTCATCCTCAAAGCCCCGCCTCTCGAGTTCCTCCCTGGGGTCCTGAACCCAATGAGGAAGGGTTCCAGAGTCACTAAGGCAGACACTGAGGAAAACCTTCAAAACTCGTTGTTAGGAATCACTTCCTTCTTCCCATATTTATAGAGATAACAACAAGGACAGCACTTGATGTAAATACAAAATAGTGCATTTTAAAAATATTCACATGCTCTTCAGAGTTCCTGCCAATGGGGAGGAAGTGGTGCAGTGGATAGGAACCTGCCCGCCAATGCAGGGGACACGGGTTCAATCCCGGGTCCGGGAAGACTCTGCATGACGAGAACTTGCTAAGCCCATGGGCCACAACTACTGAGCGTGCACTCTAGAGTCCGAGAGCCGAAACTATTGAAGCCTGCGTGCCAAGAGCCCCGTGCTCCATAACAAGAGCAGTCACCACAGTGAGAAACCTGTACACTGCAAGGAAGAGTACCCTCTGCTTGATGCAGCTAGAGAAAGCCCATGTAAAGCAATGAAGACCCAGTGCAGCCAAAAATAAATAAAAAATTTTTTTAAATCTTAAAAAAAAATCCATATACTCTTTACACACAAAACTTGAAATAATGGAAACACTCCAAATTTTTAATTCATCAAGAATCACTTAATTTCAAAATAGGTTGCCCTAGTGAATTAGAAATTGTTCTCACCATGGCCATTGGGCATGCATCGAGACAAACCCCTGTTGTCCTGGGTTGGTGGCTCCTTGGTTCTGTACTGCTGGCTATGTGCACAGAACTTTCTTCTTGCGATTACAGGGACTATTATGCTGTTATTTTAACATTCACGGTTATTATAATTTAAAATCTTTTTTATATCCTATAACAATGTCATCCAAGTATTCATTAAGTAGCGGTGGCAGTGCTCATGCTGAAAAATGTACCCAAAAATCAATAACTTTGGTGCGGAAGTTAAATGTGATAAAACGCTATGAGGAAGGCCAAGCAAGACCATGATACCGTAGGCTGTTAATTTAGGAGAGAGCATCTGGGAGGGACTGAGATAGTGCTGAGAAAATAAAAAGTAGCATTAAGGCAAAGATACATTTCACTCGTTATGGATTTATGTGCTCCCAGAATACATCCCACCCCAATTTTTCACATTAATTCCTATGGGAAAATTAGCCTTAAAATATGTTAGTTTTGAATTATGCAGGGTCTCCTAGCACTTGTCCCTGGCATAAAAGGCAACCTCATTATATTGAAAATGCAAATATTCAAGGAAATGTAACAAATGAACAAAATCATTCACACCAAGGTACAAATAACTGACACTCAATCCTTTGTGTAGCACAATGGAGGGAACCTAGGCCAGAAAGAGGGTTTGAATTAGCAAGGAGGGATCAAAACATAAAAAGAGACAGCCCGAAGTCCCACACCAGACCAAAGCCCCTGCTGCACTAACAATCACCCAGATTCCACAGGATGGAGTGTTCTCGGCCTCGTGGACAGCCAGAGGCTGGGAGAACACACCAGAAATACTGTGTAACGCCCAGCTATTGGCAAACCTACAGCACATCTTACTGTTTGTGTTTCTCTTCCACGTGACAGACATCCCATTCCACAAGCTGCAGCCTCTCTGAACCCCAGGACACAGCCCCGTGTGGCAGGTGCTCTGACCCCCTATGTGGAGCTGAGATGCCAAGGCTCAACCAGGTACACAATCACCAGGGGACCCCCAAGTTAGTGGGTGACCCAGCAGAGATGCCCCCCAGCCTCCGAGGCCAGATCCAGTGTCTTTCCACTGTCCTACAGAGGTTCTGCCATGACTCAAACAATCCTGGATACAAGTGTGAGCTCCACTGGGTCATTCTTGCCTCCCCAGCTGGTCTCCCCTTTCTCTTGACCCATCCACAGCAGCAGCGGAGGCCAGGCTGTGACTTCTCAGGGTCTAAACGAGGCCTATGATGGCGGGAAGCAGACACCGGCCTGGGGGAGGCCTGCATCCTTAATGTCTCTGATGAAGGGCATCAGAGTTCTGAAGACAGCCTGAGCTCTCTGAGTCCCTCTGCGTTGATGGTTTATCCCTGACAAGATGCCCTAATCTTCTGTGACACCGTAATTGACTCCAAAGCAACAGCACCGAGTGAGTTCTAAGGAGCCAGAGCAGATTAATACATTAAAGCAAAGAGCCCGGGAACAGGCTTGCAGAGGCCCGGGAAAGAGAAGAGATGGAAGGGCTGTCCATGCCGAAGGCCAGAGCTGGGGGAGGGGGGTGAAGTGGGGGGCAGGTGATGGAAGAGAGAGGTGCCAACCTCTGCCAGAGCCACCTCTGCCAGAGCCAGGTTGAGCTCCAGCAGCCTCACTGAAAGGGCCTCCCCCTCACCACCCTTGAACTGCATTTATTAAGCAAAAAACTAATTTCTCCATGTATTGATCATAACTATATAATATATAGGTGGGAACTCAGGAAAGACCTGGAAGGATATACACGAAATTGTCATTGCTTTGTTTTTTGTATTTTTTCATCAATCCCAGAGCTGTCAACAAGAGCATTCTGCAGTAACACCCTGAGTTCATAAAAATTCTAGTCAAGGGCAAATGACCTTGATGTTTCGTGAGTGCATCTAAAATGCCCAAGGTGAGTTTGGCCAAATGCCAAAATCTGAGCCAGGCTGAAGGGTACAGCTGTGAGTGAGGAGCCTGAGGTGAGGTGGTAGGAGGTGGGAAATCAGACTTGGTCTTTTGGAGGGGAGCCAGGGAATAGGGGTCCAAGAGCTCCCCAAGCCCTGAAAAGTTCCAGGAAAGACCCAGGGCTGCCCAAGAGCGTGACCTTAGGCGGCAGGAGCAGCTGCTGCCCTGCCGCCCCTGTGATGGCAGGTTTTCTGGGGTGGCTGCTCAATGGCTGGGGCCCGACAGCAGCCTCGGTCTGTGCCATCAGCTTCTGTGCAGACCACGGACGTGGCCCAGAGGTGGCTGGGGAGGGTGGCCGGGTGCACGGGAGCAGATGGTCGAGATGGATGAGTCTCCATGAGCGAGGAGAGCGGCTGAGCATCTGCTCCCACATGAGGGCCTTTGGGAGATACAAGAGTCATCACCTCCATGTCCCTGTCCTCAAGCAGCCTGCAGTCTGAGAGGAGAAACAGCACATTTAACTGAAACACAAACTGACCTGTTCTAAGGGGGACTTAGGCCAATGTAAGGGCTCTTGCTGACTGAAGCCTTTGAGGTGTGGAGGTGCTGAGGTAAATGTGCACCCCTGATGTACAAAGCTAAGGGTAGTGCAGTCCCGGGGATCTGTCTCTTGCTTCAACAGTGCTCAAAGGGAACAGACCCAAGGACGCCCCTCGCTCCAGCCTCCGACCACCCTCCAACCTTTTCACCAGTCACGACCTTTGGAATCTGCCACTCAGCTGTCCATGAGCACTAGGACCAGCCAACACCATTTTTTGAGCTTGACTCTATTACCCATGAGCAACCATGAGCTCTCAGATGGGTCAGAATTATTCCACCAAGGGGAGGCCGCCATCAACCGCCTGGTCAACATGCGTCTGTGGGCCTCCTATACCTACCTCTCTCTGCGCTTCTATCTCAACCACGACAACATGGCTCTGGAGGGTGTGGGCCACTTTTCCTGCGAATTGGCCAAGGAGGAGCGCAAGGGCACGGACTGTGTCTTGAACATGCAAAACCAGCGCAGCAGCTGCGCCCTCTTCCTGGACATGCAAGAGCCACCTTGAGATGAGTGGGGTAAGACCCAGGATGCTATGGAAGCCGCCCTTCTCATGGAGAAGAACCCAAACCAGACCGTTTCAGATCTGCATGGCCTGGGTTCTCCCCGCACAGACCCTGAATCTGTGACTTCCTGGATAACCACTCCTAGGGCAGGAGGTGAAACTCATCTAGAAGATGGGTGACCACCTGACCCACCTCTGCGGGCTCGCTGGTCCCTGGGCAGGGTTGGGAGAATATCTCTTCAAAAGTCTCATCCTCAAGCATAACTAGGAGTCTCTGGAGCCCAGCAGCCTTTGAGGAGCCCCTCTAGTGTCAGGGTTTCTGCCTGAAGTCCCTTTCTACAACCACTGGGCAGCTTATTAACACCTTGGAGCCCTCTCTCAAGCCTTGGACCAAATGGAAACAGTAAAGTTTTTGCAGGAAAAAAAAAACAAAAAACAACTAAGGAGCATGGAACTTCCCTGGGGGTCCAGTGGCTAAGTCCCAATATGGGGAGACTAAGTGATGATGAGCACAAGGTCCCCGGCTACTCCCAAGCCAAAGTACTGCCTTGTCCCAAGACAAGCAACCATAACTTGATTGATGCTTCAGTGGGGCAGCCAATGCCAAGGACTGGGGGTGGGGGGTGGGTGGGAGATCTCTCTCCCTTCAGGCATCTGGGAAGGTTCTAGAAGAGGCAGGATGCCTGCGGGGCTCCGAGGGGTGGGCAGCCTGGACTCTGGCAGGACAGAGGTTGGCCATGCAGGGCCCAGCTGATTACCGTTCTGCTTGGCTGTCTCGTAGTCCTCCTTGCACACCAGCCGCCCGTCCTCCATGAGGTAGAACTCATCCCCCGTGGCCAGCTGCCGGTTACAGATGATGCAGGCGAAGCAGTGCAGATGGTAGACGAAGTCCTGTGCCTTGCGGACCACCTGGGTCGGGGGGATGCCCTGCTGGCAGGCCGTGCATTTTGTGCCGAAGCGCCTAACAGGGAACAAGGGTGGATTAGAGCACGGGGGTGGGGAGAGGGGTTTGGCTTCCTCCCACTTTTCATCAGCCCCTTGCCCGCCCCACTGTTCTGGGGTGTCCATGGGCCTCCACCTCTGGGCCATCCAGTTGCCCAGAGAACAGGTCATCAATTCACCCAGGGCCATAGGATTTTCCAAGCCCCACTGAGCAGACAGTTTCACACTCTGTCTCCTGATCTCTTCAGCCTTATGGTGAAGCCTAGAGGACCAGTCCCACAGGGCAATTTGCAAGTGCCCATGTGCATAAAGCATCAGGCAGAACACCTCTTCACGTGCTTCCCACAGGAAGAGTCGTGTGGCCAGGACACCCCTCATGTCAGAGGGAGCTCCAGAGAAATCACACTTCAGCAGCCGAGCAGGGCTCTTGCGATGGTTCCTCTCTTCTGCTTCTCCCCTCCACCCTGCACATGTCAAACCATCCTTACCAGCCTCCTCCCCCCTCCCACACACAGCTCCAGAGACGTGAGCCCAGGAATCTGCATTCCTACCCCTGCCACCATTCCAGGCAGGGAGTCTGCAGACCCGAGTTTAAAGGATGCTGCCTCAGACCTCTCTCCGTCTGCACCGTTCTGGAGCAGCACTGAGGTAAGAGGAAGGTACCCACCACCAGCCTGGCCCAAGGCTGGGAAGGAAAGAGAAGTAGACCCATTGAAAATATAGTCCAGTTGGGTCATTTAAGCCCCGTTCCCCATTCTGGTCACACACATAGAAGCCACGCCAGTGGTCCCAGAGGTCAGAGGGAAATTTGGGGCCAGTGTAGAGGTGGCGATGAGGGGGGGCAGTGGGAAGCCACTGCAGGTGAGCCTTCCCTGCTTCAGGAGGGGAGCGGGAGGGGCTGGGGAGGAAGGGGCAGAGTTTAAAACAGCAATCAACCTAATTATTCATGACATTTCACACAGCAGAACTTTATCTTCTTCAGGATGAAAGACTTCGCCTAATGGATCTGGGGAAGGTTTGATTTTAATGGTCCTTTTAACTAATGCTTATAGGCAGCCTGATTTCCCCTGAAAGGACAGTACATATTTCATCCACATTAATACCAAATAAATTAATTATGGTCATGGCTATCATGATGAATCCCAGATTAATGCAGAATGATGGGTCTCTTGTGCAGTAATGATACCTGCTGGGGGGCTGCAGGAGCCTGGAGCATGCACGGCCAGCTGCGGCTTCAGCCCCCTCCCAGGGACACGGTCACAGAGAAGTGGGAGTCTAGATGGGTAACCCCCAAAGAGCCAGGAGTGTGGCCCCAAGGACTGCTCCACTGAGACAAGATATGAGGAGGGTGTCAGGGTGTCAGGGTGCGAGGGGCTGAGACGTTTGTGTTCAAAGAACCCCAGACTTCTGAACTCCTGGAATGCCTCTGGGCTTTGTGAGGAGGGTGGCGTGCATGGAGAAGGCCTCTTGAGAGCAGGGGTTCTCAGGCTGGAGCTCAGGACAGGCTCCGTCAGCCACCCCCGAGTTGTTCAAAATTGTGCATCAAGAGGTAGGGTCTGGACTTTCAACCAATTTTAAAAAGGTTTCAAAGCTTTCATCAGATTTCAAGCCCAGGACCCAGAAAAGTATAGAGATCACATTTGTTGAATAAGTCAGTGAATAAAGAACCATGCTTTTAGAGGCTGTGCATGGAGATGGCTAAATCTGAGAATGGAGAACAAAGTCTACTGTCAGTTCTAGGTGGTTCTGTGGCTCAGTACCTCCCAGAGCACAGGTGAGAACAGGCTTCTTCCACAACTGCTGTCTCATCACGTCATTGTATTAGAGAGGAAGGCAGGCAGGCACCCAGCTCCACTGCGTGTGTGTGCGTGTCTGTGTGTGTTTCAGGGACAAAGAGAAAGAAAGCCTGCATGTATGTTACTAGAGTCTGTTTTCAAATTGCCTATAGTTTTTCTATCTAGTCCAAGGCAATGCACAAAGCAGGTGTTTGAAATGAAACAATGCCTTCATCCTGCTCACTGCAAACCCTCTCAAGTAAACCACCAAAACCCGAGTGTTCAAATCCTTTGCTGCAAAGGATGGAGCAGAAGCAGCTCCAGAGAAGAACTAGAGTTTTCCCAAAAGCAAGTCCTGTGGCTGCATTGAGGGTGGAGATCAGAGGAGGAGGAAGGCAGAGCAGAGACCTCAAAACAAAGCAGAGACTCCAAAACACAGTGGAGACCCCGCCGTGCCCCTGCCCACAGGGAGGGCCACATCCTCTCCCCACGAAAAAGCGGGCAGTGGTTTTCAGTAACCAGAAGCCCAGTTGACACCAGAGCCCCAGAGACATGAAAGATAACGGGGGTATAAATTTAATCTACATACCGACAGTGATTCATGCATGAGGGTGGCAAGTGCACAAGAAAAATGAAAAATAAATGGACTTTCCCACCAACGTTTTTCAGCAATTGAAGCAATTTTCCTGATTGTGGGATTTATACCGATGTTAAGTGGAAGTTGCTTCTTGTTACCTTTCTCCCCTGGAGCACAGCCAATGGGACCCCTTGTTGAGGGGACTGTGAGCACCCCCGGGCCCCACAGGGTTCCCCCCGTGTGGCCGAGGCCCGAGGGGTGCCCAGCCCCCACTCCTGGTCAGAGCCAGCGAGCCCAGAATGACGGTCAAAGCCGTCATCCTGTGGGTTGCGGATGCGATGACGACACTGTCGTGTTTCCAGATCTTAGACTCCCCAGGGCTGCAGGTACGACAGCCATGGCCTTGAAAGGCTATGCGGCTTGTTCTGCGGCAGGCAGTAATGAGATGGCCGTGGTTAAAACTCCCTGGGTGGAAACAAGGTAAAACTGTGAACTTGCCCTGAAGGATGACGGCGATGGGGGCAGAGCAGCACACTGGCCAAGGAAGAGGCCTCCCAGGAACTTGCCAGTCAGCACCCCCTTCATCCTATCACTGAGCCCCTACTGTGTGCAGGGCCCTCCCCACTCAGGTGCAAACAGCACTGGCCTCGCTCATCAGAAGGACAACCTCTCTGGTGAGTGCTTCCCTGCCAGACCTCTGTGGACAGCTGGTCTCCCCAGGGAAAGCAGTTGGAGCTGATCCAAATGACAAAGAAAATGCAAGGAAGAATTCTAACAGCTCACATGACGTTCCTCCACAGAGCAACATCACTGGCGATTCTCTTATCCCTGCCCAGTGAGAACCTCTGAAGGAGTGGATGAATGCATGCTGGGAGGGATGAGTGTACCAACTGCATCTTCAAGCACAGGTCAGAGCAAGCAGGGGAGAATTAGCACGTGCCATAACCGACTCTTTGTGACCCCATGGACTGTAGTACACAGGCTCCTCTGCCCATGGAATTCTCCAGGCAAGAATACTAGAGTGGGTGGCCATTCCCTTCTCCAGGGGATCTTCCTGACACAGGAATTAAACCTGGGTCTCTTGCATTGCAGGAAGATTCTTTATCATCTGAGCTACCAGGGAAGCCCATAATAGCTGCAGCTCCTGGCAAAAGCTTTTCAAAGAAGGAACTTGAACCCCCTGTAAAATGAGGCCTGAAGTTTATTAAAACATAAACTTTCCACCCCACATTGCTCTCGACATCACACTCAGTCCATAAATCTCTCCCAGCCTGAAAGGTAGGGACTCTGATACCTTCTGACAAATGAGAAACTGAGGCTCAGATTGGTGAGATGCTGGTCACAGCTCACATAGGCACAGAGTAGAAAGACCAGGATTTGAACTTGGTGCTTCTGACAGCACAACTGGCACACAGTGGGTGTCAGAGACAGCAAATGCCACAGAGAAGCCAGCCATGGTGCACCTACTCGGAACTGGGGCTCAGGGGCCCTGTCCCCCTCTGAGCCACTGGGGCTCCCGACCCTGCAATGTGGGGACTGCCCCAGGAGCCTTCCCCCAACAGTGTCACCCCAACACACCAACTGATCCTGTCGACACTCCCCTGCCCCTACAGGTCAGGCGTGAGGGGCCTGGGTTGCTGTCTGTGGAAATGCACTAGATGTCACGGCTGACATTCAAGGGCTGCCCCTAACCCCAGTAAGGAGACAAAACCTGGGTCCTTGGTCTCACCTTTCCCTCCGTGCTCAACCCGAGTTCCCTCGGTCCGTTTATCTGTCTACTCCCACCCCTCCCAACAGGCCTGGCTGGCCCACTCTCTAGCGTAGGGTCTCCGGATACTGCAAAAAGGATGACAGGCAGACCTGGCAGGTGCCACATCTTTTAGAAACAGGTGCATGTAAACCCCATACCACAGGTGTTCCAGCACATTCTTCATTTTATGTTCTCACCTATGATCAGACCAGGCACCATATTCTGGTCACCAATACGATTAAAAAGCCTCTCCCAGTTACCAAGCACCTGCTGTGTGCCCGTGTCCATAACCTCACTTAAACCTCACCGCCGCTCTCAGGGCACACCCGCTACCTCCCTGGGGCGTCATCGCCACCCCCAGCCCACCCTCTCCCTCCTGGGTGGATTTTGCTCCTGGCTCACCCTCACGCTCACCATCCCTGTTGCCAGAATTCTCGGTGACATCGATGTCCCCTCAGCAAGTCCCTCCTGACCCTGTCCACTGAATTCTTTGACCTCTTCTCCTGAAGGTCATGGGCTTCCCAGATGGCTCAGTGGTAAAGAATCCACCTGCCAGTGCAGGAGACGCAGAAGATCCGGGTTCTATGCCCAGGTCGGGAAGATCCCCTGGAGGAGGAAACGGCAACTCACTCCAGTATTCTTGCCTGGGAAATCCCATGGACAGAGGAGCCTGGTGGGCTACAGTCCATGGGGTCGCAAAGAGACAGACAGGACTGAGTGACGAGGTCAATCCTCAGACACTCACTCTCACGCTCCACCCCAGGCAGTGCCATCGGGAACTAGAGCGCCTCCAGGAATGACTCCAAGCGTCGCAGCGTCTTGCCTTTCCGCTCAGGGCCCACAGCAGCCTGACTCCCACAACCCCGCCACCCGGCCCATGCTCACTGCCCCTCACTCTCCCCATGGCCTCACTTCCCCCCAACCCAGCAAAGACTCTGTGGTCCATCTTAAGAACCCCGCTCCTGCTCATACCCTCAACTCCCCACCCTGCTCTCAACCCCCGACCTCCTCCACGCAGCACAGGTGTCAGAACAGGGCTGAGGGAAACATACCTCCTCACTGACTGGACAACCTTTAAATTCAGGAGGGCCTGGGAAAGCACAGTGCTCCCCCTTATCTATTAGCCTTCCCACCCTCCCATCCCTTCTCTCTCCCAGTCCCCTCATCCTTGGTCGCAGCTGGTGGCCCTGTTTCCAGGACAAAAGAGGAGTTCTCACAAGGCCTGCTAGGCAACCCCCTCCTGTCCACCCACCACGTGCCCAGCATCTCGCTCCCGACAGCTGCCCCATCTATGCTCCCAGCCAAGGCTGACGGCCCGTCTGGGCAGGGTCCACTCCTTCCTAGTAAGATCATTCAGCAAGCACCTAGACCCCTTGCCGCCCACATCATCAATGTCCCCTCTCTGTCACAGGTACCCAGCAGCATACAGCACGCTGTTACTTCTGCCACTTCAAGACCAAACAAAAAACTCCTCTTGACCCTACGCCTCCTTACATCTCTACTCCCCTCGGAGCAAAATCCCTCAAAAAAGGGATCTATATACAGTCTCTAACGCCCCTGTTCTCATTCTACCTTGAGTCCACTCCAGCTCCTGTGTGCCAACTTGACTGGGCCACAAAGTTCCCAGATATTTGGCTAAACGTCTTCCTGTGTGTGTCTGGAAGTGCTTTTGGACAGATTAACATTTCAATCAGTCGACCAAGTAAAGCAGATTGCCTTCCTCAATGTGATGGGCCTCTTCCCATCAGGTGAAGGCCCAAAGAGACCACAAAGGCCTGTCTTCCCAACAGCGCTTGACTGCCTGGAGCTGGGACATTAGTCTTTTCCTGCCTTTAGACTTGAACTGAAATGTTGGTTTTTCCTGGGTCTCAAGCCTACCGACTTGTATACACCATCAACTTACACCGTCAACTCTCCTGGGTCCGTCAGCCGGCTGACTGCAGGTCTTGGGGCTTCTCAGACTCCGAAATCATGTGAGCCAATCCTTAAATTAAATCTCTTTTTTTCTTTTTTTTTTTAATTAAATCTCTTTACACACACACACACACGGCCTGCTGGTTGCATTTCTGTGGAAAACTCTGACTAACACAGTGCTCCAGTCAGGTGGTCGCCCATGAATCAACCCCAACTTCACTTAGCCAGGTGGCCCCAACACTGCTGAGTCCATTAGTCAGGTCTCATCATCCCTCACCTTGCACCACATCGGCCGTCCCTACTCCTTAGAACACGTCACTCACTGGGCCTCAGGACCTGGCTCTCCAGGTTCTGCTTCTTTCTCTGGCAGCCCCTGTTCCACCTCCCTCCACCTCTTCTTATCCATCCCACACCTCTAGGGATTCAACTTCCACCTCCAGCTGGGACCTCCTCCCAACTCCAGATGGTACATCCCACGGCCGCCCCTTCGGCATCTCAACTTGGACGCCCAAGACCAGACTCCTAATCTTCCCTCAGCATCTGCTCCTTCCCCATCTCAGAGAAGGGCGATTTCTCTCTTCCAGTTGCTCAGGCCCACAGCCTTGGACACCCTCGTGTGATCTGTCAGCAAATCTCATTGGCTCCACCCCAAATTACATCAAGGGCCACTCCCCCATTTGTAGGGGAAGAAATAAGTTCAGAGAGGGTAAGAAACACGCCAGAGACATCACAGCAATAGATGGTGGAGTTGGAATTTGAACCCAGTCCTCTTCCTTTCTCTGGGCCGCTGGGAGCAGTCCAACCCAGGCCCGCACCAGCCCCCATGTGTGGGAGCTGCCACAGTGCGGTGCAACATCCCAAGGAAACAAAATATCACACAACTTAATTTTATGCTTTAATTGCTTGGCGGTGATTTACTGCCGGCCATATATTTTTTCCCCAGTTGACACTTTCCTCCATGTATTTCTTTTATCTATCACCATGCTTGACAGGTAAGTCGCTGATATTTACTGTTACTGTATGTACCAATATTTCCAACATATATCACCACCACAGCCATGTCATAGCACACAGGGTCCTGCCCTAGACAGTCAGCCTTCTCCAGACGTAGATGGTGCCATATTTGGAGAAGGCCTGACACTAGAGAACATTAGAGCCTTAGAGAATGGGGACACGGCTACGCCATATGCATATTTACACATAAACCTCCCAGGCCCACCAGGACTCTGCTCAGGCTCCACTTTTTATTTGCAGTTTCTAATATAATGTTTTTCTTTTCAACAAGCATTCAATACTACTTTGAGATGAATGCAACTGGAAAAGCTTTGAATCAGTCACCTAGTCCAACCTCCTCATTTAACACAGAAGAAAACGGCCAGGAGAGGGTCAGAGATTTGCTCAAGATCACACAGCCCAGTGAGTGGCAGAAAAAAATAATCTACAGCCCAACTCTCCCTTCCCCCAGTCATACATCCCTCCTTTCCCTGCTGGGGGGAGATTTGCTTCCCAAGAGGCAATGGGACATGTAAGATCTGACCCTCTTCTCCCAGAGTCCAGCCCATCTCTCTTAAATTTTTGTGAACATGCAGGAAGCATTAGTGTTCCCCAGGGGAGTTTCCAGAGAGTTATCTCACCTGAACTCAAAGAGCCCTTATCATAGGTATTATTAGTCCCTTTCCACAGGTGGGACAGGCTGACACCTGGCCCAACAACATTGTCCCTCCTTTCCACCCCTTTCCTCCTGGTACCTAATCAGCCCTCCTGATCCCAGGCAATTCTTTTCTGCCAAGGTGTTAGTTGAGCTGTTACCAAATTACCCTGTGTAGAAGTGCCACCTGGGATGTTTGCTTAAAAGCAGAAGAGTCATCCCTGATTCCTGACTCTGGCCCCAGAACACACACTTTTAGTAAGCTCCTCATGAATGACCCTGGTGCAGCTGTGGCTGGACTGTGCTTTGAGAAACCCTGTGTAATGGGTGCTCTAGGCCCTCTTGCAGCATGTGCAGACTGCCTGTTGATTCTTGAGCCCTTCAAGGCCTGAGATCTCTTTCTCATGGAGGTGCAGCAGGCACTGGGATGGGAGAGGCATAGGGCCCCCTGCCAAGCCACTCTTACCCCATCCCGGGCCAGCCAGCCACAAGGACCCACGATGCCCATCACAGGGTCTAAGGCTGGTTCGTGGCTCCTCCTCAGGTGGGGCTTCCAGGGGCTCTGACAGACCCCAGGAGCCACAGCCACAGGCCAGAGACTGGCTCTCACTGGACGCTCACGTGATCTTGGCCAGAGAATCAGCAAGCAACGTGGTGGAGCCAGGTAAGGGACCCCTGAGCGCTGGGTTCAGGAGATTCAGGAGCCAGGGGAGTAAGGTGACCAAAGATGGGCCTGTGGCAGGAAGGCATGAGGGGAACAAGATGAGTAGGAGAGCTGATTAGAAAGCTTCCAGTGGTGCAGAGGCGTGTGACAGGGGCCCAAGAGAAGACAGAGGCGATGGGAAGGGAAAGATAGGGCCTCTTAGAGGCGGGACCCTGTGTCTCAGTACCTGAATGAAGCGGGGCGGGAGGTAAAGGCGGGAGGGGTGGAGTCCCAGGGATTAAGAGAACGCGGCTTGCTGATGCCGGCTGGTGGGTTGTAAGGTGCCCCCATCTCCCATTCCCATGTCACTCCAATCCCTCTTTGTCTAGGGACTGTGTTTCCACAGCCCAGACGCCATCCGACTCCCAGACTGATCTGCAACTACTTGGTTCCAAACAGACTCCCCAGGCCATAGAGGTCTCCAGTATGCAGGTACCACAGATGTCAGGAGGCCTTGGGGCGGCAAGCCTGGGCTTCTGGAAGGTGGGCAGGCGCAGCCGAACAGGAGGGCTCCGGGGCGGGCAGGCAGATAATCTGTGGACTCATCACCGCCTGATATATGGCCTCAGGTCCCAGGAGGAGCTGCTCGGCTAAGTAATTGCTTCTGCCTTGATTACAGGCCTTTGCAAATGACAGTGGGCCTGGTCCCACCAGTGTGTTTGAATCTTAAAAATGTCCATGCACACAGCTACTATCTGAACCATCTGATCGTTACCTTAAAAGGTTTAATTTGCTTAGTGAGGGGATTAGACTATAAACTATTCAGAAATTATGGAAAGTCAAAGAGACCCTCCCCTTGTGAGTTCTTTAAGAACATTTTTCAAGAAAGGTGTGTGTTATGTGTCATAGTAGGTGTGCAGTTATCAAAAATAATAAGTGGCTCAGCAAGAACCTGGCACCAGACTGGACCCACAACCAACTGCAGAACTGAAGTGTCCTCTTCCCGTGGCAGCAAGGTACCAGCTAGCTAGAGGCACCCATGCAAGCACTGGCTGGACCCTCCGGCCAGAGCTGGGAACTCCACATTGGGAAGTGAAGGCTGGGGGCTGCAGTCACCAGGATCACACAGGAAGGGATGGCATCCTGTGGACAAAACCCATGGCATCTCCATACACCACCCCCATGCCAAGAGGCGGACAGTTGTTCCAGCCACCTGACCCACCATTGCCCTGGACAGGCCCCACCTCCCTCCCCGGGACCCCTGTCTGGCTCAAGGCTTTTTGTAGCCTCTCCTCCCAGGACCCTCCTTTTCTCTTTTTCTCTCCTCCCTACATAGATATGCTGCCACGGTCTTAATAAAAGTAGCCAGAGACTTCCCTGGTGGTCTAGTGGTTAAGATCCCACCTTCCAATGCAGAGGGTATGGGTTCAATCCCTGGTCAGGGAGCTAAGATCCAAAATGCTTCATAGCCAAAAAACCAGAACATAAACAACAGAGTCAGTCAATGTATGTCAAAAACCACTACAATATTGTAAAGTAATTAGCCTCCAACTAATAAAAATAAATGGAAAAAATAATTAAATAAGTAAATGCAGTTACATAAAAAATAAAAATAAATAAAAGAGTAGTTACCAATAATGATGGATACTAAGTACTTCATTTCACTCTGTTCCCGGAGTAACTTAGAAAAGTAGACATTTTTATTTTCATCTCTTTTTTCAAGATGAGAGTGAGGCTCCAAGAGGTCTGATGCCCCAAATTCACACTGAGCCTGGTTTCAAACCCAATGCCTGCTCCCTCTCCAATGTCCAACTCGGGGTGCGGGCCTTACCACAAGTCCCCCAGGTTGCCCAATGTCCCATGGGCATCTGCCCAGCTGAGGGATGGAGGATCTGGTTACAAGAGTGATTGGCCCAAGGTCACTAATGAAGACCTCCCAGGAGCCAGCAAAACCACCCTGCGGCCGGGCCAAATGCAGAGCCTGCCGGAGCTGAGACAGGCTGTTCTGAACGGCGGGGATAAATCAGCAGCTGCAGGGCTCCCAAGGACGCCTCTTACCTGCCCTTGGCTGACAGCTCGTTACTGCCTAAGAGATTGACTGGCTGGGGGAGGGGCGCAGCTCCCCACTGACAGTGGTCCAGCGGCCCTCCATCTCGCTGGGTCCCCGCAGTGCCAGCCAGGGGAGGGCCTCAGGCGCAGGGAGACACCCCCAAAGGAGCATGAAGTTTTAGACAAGACCCCCCCCGCGGTGGCAATCACCCTCGAACGTCTCCGACCCTTCCCCATGGCCCCCTCTGGTAGGCAGGTGTGAGGATGGAGACCTGGCAGCGGGGCTACAGCTTGAAGCTCCCCTACAAGACTAAAGTGCTCTTAAGGGCTGTGGCTTACCTTAAAAATGTATGTGACTCTTGCCCTTCCTTTGATTCTATAGTTCTCTGTTTTCATATTATAATAATCACTGGTTTGCTTCTCAAGCTTTTGTGTAAATCAGCACAGGATCTCTATGCCATGGTTTATGCCCAGCATACTGCTGTGAGCCAGACTACCCTGACCTCCATGTGAGGAGTTCTAGGCTTTTAAAATCATCTCAGTGGGAAGGTTGCAAAGCTGGAGGGAGCAGGGCGGACAGGAGAAGCCAGCACAGCCCAGCCCTGGGGAAGAATTCTGACAGCTAGTCCTCTGCGGCCAGAAACCCAACACGCAGAGATTCTAGCATCTAGCAAGAAGAACCCAGCAGGGCTGGACAGTTTACACACCACCATCTTCCCATTTCACAGCAACTCTGTGGGTTAGAACATCACCTCTTAACAGATAAGGGGATGAGGTTTTCAGGAAGGCCTGGTCACTTGTTTGCTAATGAACAGCTGATTAAACGCAGAACAGTAATTCAATCAAGCTCCATTTGTGTTCACCAAACCAGTCTGCTCATAAAAAGACTCCCTTTTGCAAAACGCTCCTGTGTCTTGGGGCACTGGAGCTGAGAGACGTTAAGGAACTTGCCTAAGGACCTCCAGAAGTTGAACCAGTTCCTGAAGCAGAAAACCTGTTTTCACCATGCTCCAAAGTAAAGGAGCTGCCAGGACCCAGACAGTGAAGAGCAGGGGACCCAGAAGCCCAAATCCCAGACCCCTGCTCTCCCCAGGCTCCAGCCCTTTTGCAAGGAGCCAGGGACCCTCCACACACTGGATGCAAAGTCCAGACAGGACCTGCTCAGCAAACGCAACCCAAGTTGTTGGCTTCCTGGCTTGCAATTTTGTAACAGTCTCAGAAGCACACCGCATACCTCACCTCTCTCCTCTCTGGCCTGGGAATTTTATTTCCTTTGGAGAAGGGAAGCCAAGGATCCAAGAGGCAAAACAACAAACAACAGCAAAAAACAGCCAATGTTACTGAGCAAGACAGTGTTTAACAGCACCCCCAAAAGCACAACCCAAAAGCACAACCACCGCAGAGTACAACCTTCCAACAGTACTTCTTTCTCTGTCTGTGCACACGCCAACATCGCCCTCTGCTGCCAGGCACCAGTACTGCCATGTTCCACAGGCTGGAGGCTCCTGGGAGCTAATTTCCATCTTTCACCTCCATCCTCCCCCACCACTTCTGGGGTACTCACCCCTCCAGCTCCTCACAATACTGTCTTGATTCACAAAACTTCACACAGAATAAAAGATGCCCCTGGAGTTGTGCAAAGCAGTGGCCCTACCCCTTGTTATAGGCAAAGAGATTTAAAGTATTGATCCTGGAACTTAGAACCACAATGCTGATCAGTAAGGTCAATGAATCCTGCCCTCTGTCTCTGAGTCAGGCTTTGGGGCAGATATCATAAAAGAATAGTACCTTTTCTTTTTTCTTTTTCTCTTTTGCTTCAAGGTGCATAGAGAAGATGCCTCTGACCAGGCATCTTCCAAGTGCCACAGCCGCGAGCATTCTGAGGTCTGGTGGGCAGATTCGAGTGCATGGCACCTGCTGGGCTCTCTTGAGGCCGCCAGAGTGACTCCTGCGGCCTGGTGCCCAGGACTGCCCTTCCCTCCTGCCCCGTCTCCTGTTCCCTCTGTTCCTAGTGTCCCTCTGCACGTATGTCAGCTGAAAGCAGGTGCCTGGTGACCTTTAATGAGCCGCAATGAGGAGCAGACCCCCAGTTCTGCAGCCAGATCACTGTCTGAGCCCCAGGTGGGCAGCAGGTCCCAAGCCCTGCGGATGGGAGGTGAAGCCGCTCTGACGGCAGGCAATACTCCCTCCCTGTCCTCACCAAGGACTTGCGAAACCAAACTGGGCCGCACCTGTGCCGTCCTGGACCAAACGGCCATGATCGCAAATGCTGGGTGAGTCCTGACTGCCTGTAAACCCAAGCGTCCTCCCTGGGGCTTTGTGTCTGATTGTCCCTCTGTGGGCAGTGGGGGGAATCACTTCCGCTTTCCATTTCTCTCCACACAGCGTCCCCAGCACAGAATTAATGACCTGTGGATTCAGCACTGAGTGTGTGGCCAGCTCCCCTTAACAAGGGGCTCCAGCCCTGCTACCTTACAAAGCAGAATGATCTCAGGAGAGGAGAGCAACTGTGGCTCAGTAAGGGAGGCAGCCTGGGCCTCTGTGACTTGCAGGATGCCAAAGCTGGGTCCAGAAGAAACTGGTCCCACAGCACACTGTAAATTCGCCGTGTAATCTCCTCTTTGTTGCACCAAACCCAGCAACGGCCTATGTGTATGGGACAGACAGAAAACCAAATGGCTAATAAGCCTTTCCTCAGGTCAACAGGTGCACGAGGAACCAGCCGAGCAGGGCAGCTTATGCTGAGTCATCAGCAGAGACGGGGGGTAAGGTGGCCAGGCCTCCACCAGGCTCCCTCCACCAAGGAGCGGCACTCACCGCCATGGGAAGATGGGGAGACCTTGAGAGGATGGACATCATCCCCCGGACAGTAAAATAGCCCGGACCAGGGTGTGGAGGTGGAGAAAGGCTGAGCATGCCTGGGAAAGGGGGCATCCTGCTAGAGGGCGTCGGGTACCCAAGGAAAGCCGTGAGCTAGGACTGAAGGGGAGGCTGGGCATCGGGCAGAAGGCTCTGGTGGCACAGTGTTTCTGGAATATTCTGTAGGCAGAGGGGGGCCTGCCAAAGGAGCTGGGGATGGCAGGTCAGGACCTGAGCTGTGACAGAGGACGCTGGCCTGGTGGGGAGGTGGTGTGGGCAGCATCCAGTGGGAGATCACTAGAGACCCTAATCATGAGTCTCCAAGGTCATGGAGGCAGGGATTGGGGCAACAGCCTGGGTGAGTAATTGTCATTGTTATTTCTGGTCTCGGGCTTATGGCTCGTAGGCTTGTGCTAATCCCTCCGTACCCCGCTCCCTGGCCCCTCCTGGGTCTAAAGTGATCCTCTTTCCTTATCACTACTTCTCCCAAAGCCAAAGCTACATACCAGCTGCTGCCATCTCCTCTTCCCAAACCTGGAGCTAGCCAGTCAAGGTCCAAACATCAGATAGGGCCCCCGGGCAATGCCAGGGCTCAAAAGGCCTTCTCTGATTATGGAGCTCTAGGTCTTTGGTCCTGACAGGCCTGCACCCAGCCAGAGTTCTGACCAAGGGACCCCTCAGCACCTCCCCTGTCCCCAGATAGGCAAGAAGGCAATGTGGCTTCTTGCTCACCCTGGAGTTCACTGAGGATTTCCAAAGGTCCAGGGACAAACGGTAGGATGAGGCACTGGCCCTAGAAGCATGGACAGCTCACCAAAGCTCCAAGGTCAGGCCCGCCCACCTACTTCCTCCTGCCCTCTTCCCCACCCTCCAACACAGAGGATGACAACTGTCCTATCCAGGGCCCAAAGAGCTGCCATGGTACTTGACCAGGGCATCTGTGAGCGAGGAGGGTTGAGGCAAATTCTTGTTGCAGAGAAAAGATGTGAGTGGAGGGGATGGAACTGCTTAAATGCCAGAATACAGGCAACATGGTGAGTGTCAGTGATAGGCAAAGTAAGAGGAAGATGGGGAGAAAAGGGCGGGGGGCAGTCCACAGAAAAGAACCAGAGGCCCACCCCTCAACTGGGAACCATAAGGATTTGTTGGGTGTCCCAGTGCTAGCCACTGCCCCACCCTCAGGGAGCTTGAGCATAGATGTGTGTGCACACACACACATACACACACACACTTTCAAGGAGAGAGCAGAGCTTATTTGACCAAAGTGTAATAGTAACAGTGAGTCCTGCCTTCTGAGCACAAGCCATGGAGGCAGCCCCCGTGGTTATCAACATTATCTTTAAAGTGCTTTTCAACTCCTATTGGACTGACAAAATTGGAGAATCCTCAGAAATTCAAATCATTTATTCCCTGCAGTTAAACCTTGGGAAGGATTTGGGAGAAATCAAGTTCCGTATCCAGGACTGGTGCTTCTTCTCTCCATTTCTTCTCCCTGTCTCCAGAATACATATCCCCTGAAGGAGGCATACCATCTCTCCGGGGCTTGCTCGTTTTTGTCCAGTGTTTCTCGGTGTTGGTGAGCCAGCTGGCAGCGCCACCATACTCCACACCCCCCAAGGGCCACCCATACTGGGCTCTGTGTCACTGACAGACACCCCCACCCCCTGTCCTACCAGCCCGTCCATTTCATTTGAGGCACCAGCCTAGGTGCCTAGGTAATACATTCTGGAAGAGAAGTCCTAGACCAAATGCCATGGAAAATAAATTTTAGAAGATCCCCTCACTCTGACCTAAAGTTCCAACAGGATGAGAGCTAGTTCTCATGTATCAGGCACTGTCCGAAGGAACTTACACATGCTGACTCATTCAAAGCTAGTAACAACCCTGTTATCATCAGCCCCATTTTACAGATGAGCAGATTGAGCACAGAGAAGTTAAATAACTTGCTCAAGAGCACATAGCTAATAAGGAAGTTCAAACCCAGGCAGGGTCTGGGCTCTAAACCATCACACAAAACTGTCTCTTCACCATATTTCCACTGAAGTCGATGACACTGTGTGAGCCTGGCTCAACCCCTACCAGGAGCAACTCTTCTCTGAGACCCTTGAAGCAGCCAAGGAGATGCCTCTAGATCTAAATTTCAAAGGACCACTCTGAAAGTCACAGGAATGATACAGCCAAGTGCCCTGAGGCACCAACTCACAAAGATAGAAAGAAGAACTCCTTTTAGGATTTGCTGGGATCCTTTGTCAGTCACCCTGGAGAAGTCTGGCTCCTGCCTTCTGCTGGCTCCTCACCCCTGCCCCTTGCAGAGCTCACGTGAGGCTGAGACTGGGCATCAAGGAATGATGGGGCTGGTGATCAGAAGGGGGGACCTCAGTGAGGAACAGCCTCTTAGCATCAGGGTTCACACGTCCCACACAGGATGAACCCCTGTTCTCCCCACCCTCTCTTACTGCAAGCTTCCCCCTCACTGCATGGGGGAGGCAGTTAGATTAGGGCAGGGAGAGCAAGTTGCAGCCCCCCACCCAGTTCTGACTTACTTGAAGAAATCCTCCTTGCAGTAGACGCTGCCAGCCCTGGAGAAGCACCGGTCAGCCAGCTGCATCTGGCAGTCCGCACACTTGAGACAGGAGCTGTGCCAGTGTCTGTCCAGGACCTTGAGGATAAACTTGTCCAGGATATGCTGGTTGCAGCCAGCACACTGGGGGATCTCTGTGGAGAGAGGTGAGAGAGGCCATGTGAACCGTCTGCACAGCACTGCTAACCGGACCAGGTGCTGTGTGGATGCCTTCTCATTCTGCCTGATCTGGGAAAGAACACAAGCCAAACTCCCGAGCTGCCACATACAGTTGTGCAGGTTGCACATTGTGCAAAGGTGCCTGGTCAAAGGAGTAGGTTGGGACGAAATCCAATCCACGTTTTGCTGGCCTGGCTTTGGGTGGCTTAGGCCCAAGCGGCCTGTTTCTGACAGCACCACAAGGCTAGCAGCATCAGCTAACTACACTTACGCCCGCTGCAATTCAGCAGCCAGTGGCCAGGAAGACCCAATAACATTCACCTTTATTTCTATGACATGTTCACTGTGCTGTGCTTAGTCAGCCATGTCTGACTCTTTGAGACCCCACAGACCACAGCCCGCCAGGTTCCTCTGTCCATGAATTCTCCAGGCAAGACTACTGGAGTGGGTTGCATGCCCTCCTCCAGGGGATCTTCTCAACCCAGGGATTGAACCCAGGTCTCCTGCATTGCAGGCAGATTCTCTACCGTCTGAGCCACGAGGGAAGCCCATGACACTTTCACTACTGGGTAGAATGTGTGCTAAAAGCCTCTAAAGTGAGCCTTGCCTAGGCATAGACTAACAGGTCACCTGACCTAAAAAGAAAATGATATGTGGGGGAGAGGGGCAGTGACTAAGGTCCAGGCCTAAAGGTCCAAGAGGAGAAAGAATCTCAGTATTTTAATGAGCTAGAAAAGATACCATCAATTAATATCCCCAACTAATATGACTTCGTGTAGTACTGCAGACAGGAAAACTAGAAACTGCTTTTCCAGACTCCCTTGCAGCTTGGGTTCCAAATGTGATTTAGAGTCTGCCAATCAGATGCACTTAAGAGAGACCTGAATTCAGAACTGGGTAGAATGAAGGCACAGCCAAGAGGCAGACCCCCATTATGCTCATGTGGAGCATGGCAGAGGCCACAGGATTCTCTGGTTTGAATGTCCTAATCAATCATGGCAGAAGCAACAACATTCTGGGGGTTGGGAGTTATTCCCAGAAGCTTGGTCCAGAGCTGGCTCCACTAAGCTGAAAATCATCTAATACATACCTTGTAATTGACCACTTTTCATTTAAATGGGGAAAATGGACTTTGTTGTCGGCAACTGAATCCTAACCACTGCCCCATCCTGTTCCTGATTTGGGTGACTTCCTAGCCAAGGTCTATTTCTCTGCTATCCCATCTCTACCAAGGGATTGCTCAGGGGATGGACAGTATTTTTGAGTCATTGAATTAGTTTCAAAATGTATAAAATGGTCAGGCTTTCACAGTTGGATGAACAAATAGTGTAAATATCTCTAGCCATTTTCCCTTGTCCTTTTCCTCAAAAAAAGGACTGTAACAAATGTTAAGAACAAAAACATAAAAGTGCAAGCATTTGGCCTCCCATGGTAGTCTCATAATACAGCATGTCACAAGGCTGGTAAATCCTGGCATTTCTCACTTCAGCATTTTTGCTACTTGTCTTTTTATACACTGTCTTTCCCATTATAAGGTGGAATCCTTAAAGAGCAGGAGCAGTATTTCTTTCTCAGTTGTGTCTTCTCTGTGCCTAGCACAGTGCCTGGCACACAAGAGTACCTCCACAGATATTTATCACCAAATAAATTACTGATCAAACCCTAAGTCATCACAGAATGCCAGGCTGGGCTCCCTGTGCTATACGGCAACTTCTCACCAGTTATCCATCTTACACCTGATAGTGTATATATGTTGATACTACTTCCTCCAATCGTACCACTCTCTCCTTCCCCCACTGTGTCCACAAATGCATTCTCTGTATCTGTGTCTCCAACAGGTTCATCAAAACCATTTTTCTAGATTCCATATATGTGCATTAATACATGGTATTTGCTTTTCTCTGACTTACTTCACTCTGTGTAACAGGCTCGAGGTTCATCCACCTCACTAGAACTGACTCAAATTCATTATTTTTTATGGCTGAGTAATATTCCATAGTATATATGTATCACAGGGAGGGAGGCTAAGGAGGGTGTGTATGTATAATTATGGCTGGTTTGTGTGGTTGCATGGCAGAAACCAACAGAACAATGTAAAAATTTTTAATGTATATGTTTAAATGTACAAAAAGAAAAAATTCCTAAGAAGTTCACCTGGAGACAGTTCACTACTTTTCCCTGCACATCCCAAAATGTCAACAAAAGTAGTAAAACTAAATCTCTTGTGATTTTAAAGTGTTCACATAAGAGCATTAGCCTCAAAAGCATTAAGGGGAAAAACTGAACACATCTAAACCTATGTGAAGAGAAAGCTTTCGCAAGTATTAAGTCATTTATATCTAAAACATAGACAGGCTACTGAGACATTCACCGATCATCCTTGTTAGCCCTACACACACAGAGTTGATCTTGAACCCAACTGAACCCCAACACAGCCCGTTCCCTTCTTGGCCTCGGCAGCACCACCACTGCCTGAAGGTCAGACTCACTAGATGCCTTGCCCTTTGACCTGATTCTCAGACCAAAATGAGAACTCCCCATACATGGAGGCTTGGATACTCACTACCAGTCCCAGTTCAGATGGGGTTTTCTTTTTATCTCAAAAGGTTTCCTCCTTGACAAAGAAATTGTTTAGCCAGTAAGTATTTACCAAGGAGTCCCAGCAAAGGGGTAAGACGTGACAGCTACAGGAATTTCCATTGAATAAGAGCGGTAAGGTAGGACGCAGGTTAAGACCACGGATTCTGGAGCCAGACTGCCTGATTTTGATTCTGCTTTCTAAGCTTTAACAAGTCACTGGGTTGGTCAGAAAGTTCATTTGGATTTTTCCAAACCATCTTACAGAAAAACCCAAATGAACTTTTATGGCCAACCCAATACTTTGCCTCTACCTCAGTTTCCTCACCTGTAAAACGGAGTGATGATGACAACTGTATCTGGTAGAAGTGTTGTGAAGATAAATTAATCATCTTCACAACACTTTGGCTGGAGGCCAAACAAGAGGACTCAGTATACAGGACAAGGACTTGGTATACAGTAGGTGTTCAGTAAGGCTTTCCATTATTAGGAGGTAAGATAACTGCAGTAACCAGGTGCTTGCAGTGGTGCCACTGGGCTGAGTAAGCAAAGTTAGGGGCCCAGGTTCCTGAGCTTGATCTCACTGAACTCCCACCAAGAAGTCCGCATAGATGTCAAGACCCTCGCGCGGAGGTTCAGAGAGGACCCACAGCACACAGCAGCTGCGCCATGGCTTGGGGACTCATCGGTTACCTCCCAGCAGGTTCCTGCTCAACCACACACTTGACTCTCCAGGGACCGCCCGGGAGGGTTCCGAGGGCGGGGCCTTACCAGTTGGGAGGTCCGGGAAGAAGAGGTGAAGCTATGGTGAGTAAACCTGGAGCTCCCTTGGTGTGACAATCCAGCCTGGGCAGCGGATGGGGACAGGCAGGTAAACGGAGCCTTTAAGAGGAAAAGGGCGTGGATCTCCCTCGCAAGCGCTCCGTGGCAGCTGCTGAACCTTAAGGAAGAAGCTGTGAGGGAAGTCTGCTCAGGCATCTTTATGCAAAGGATGCGAAGGACGCCCTAGAGGAGAAGCCCTCGGCTCAGGGAAGAGGTGTGTGGGATGCGCAGTGCAGAGCCGAAGGCACCCATGCTCGCCTGAGCCTCGGGTGCCCCGTCCGACCTGTGGGTCTTTGTGGATCATCAGCCCAGGGGAAAAGACCAACTAGGGATGTCTTTGTCCCAGGAGCCAGGTCCGCAGCCTGGCGGAGGCAAATTAACCCCGGGAGACACCGATGGGGGAACAGAGCGCAAGCCCGCTCCCTCCCCACACCCTGCCCTGCTCCCGGGCCAGAGGGCCGCCCATTCCCACCTAATTGTTGTTTGGCCTCCAAGGAAAGATACGCCTATATTTCTCCTCCCGGCCACAAATGCATGGAGATGAGGGCGAGGATGCATGCCCATAAAATTTATTTCAAGCAAGGTATCTACCGGGAGACTTAATATGATGAGTATTCAAGGGAGAATACATTAAGGCTAATGTATGCAGGAAGGGTAGGCAGGGGGGTTTAGAGGGTAGGAAGCAGAGACAACATCACGTTTAGGAACAACACTAAAAGAAGGCAGACGAGCCATTTCTCTCGACCTCCAGCCCGCAGGGAGTGCTTCCGGAGGGGTCAGGCTGGGCTTCCCAAACTTGGGGTTGAGGCCTTAGAACCCAACTGGCATCCTCAACTTTGGCAAAAAGGTAAAGGACATACTAAGGGTGCTTTTTAAGTTAAAAGAAAACAAAACCTTTTCTACTGTATTCCACTGCAGATTTTGAGAGACAGAGCATTTTTTAAAAAACAAAGATAATGCAGAAATGGTTTTAAGAGATCCACAGTATATCAATGATAAAGGTAAAACCAGGCAACAAGAACCTGTTATAAACTATGCCAGGCCCTGCACGTAGGTTTCCTCAATCCACACAACTTGGTGAGGGAGTATTATTAGCCCCAGTTTACAGATGAGGAAACTGAGTCTGGGAGAGGTCAAGCAAAGTGTCAGAGGTCCCCCAACAGGGGAACCAGGATTTGAACTAAGTCTGTCTTAGGGTAGGCTCACCCAACACCAGAGCTAGAGGGTCAGACATCACCTCACCCAGCTAGTTCTAGCATATCACGTGTCACGTTATGGAGGGGAGATGGAGGTGCAGGAATAGTCTCCAAGCTGCTCTGTGTTCAGGGACAAGGAGTTGATGAACCACCTCTGGTGCTCCCTATTCTGAGGGACAGATTTCCCTCTTTCGGACAGAGCATGCAGGTGTTTTAGGGGACTAATGCCCAGGCAGGGCTGGGAGTGGGAACCCCTGTTCGACTGATTCATCCACGCCTTTGATGGGGGTGAGGACCTGTGACCTCAGACTCCACACTTCAGGAGACAGCGCTCCAGGCAATTATTTAGATGCGTGTGAAATGTTTATCTAGAAAATTTCAAAGAGCAACAACACAAATCTTTTTTTAACCTACAATAAACTATGATATTTTTTCCCCATAATTTGAAGAGTCTGAACAGGACAGAGGGTAAAAAGGTCTCCTACAAGAAATAAAGTCATAACCAAAATTTCCAAGGTGTGAGAGGATTTCCAAGTCCCTAGTAAACTTGACTTATCCATGCAGTATTTGATATGGCAAGATTTTACCTTGAAAACTGGAGTTAAAGCAGACTTCTGCAGTCACTAAGACAGAATTTGATCTATAAACTCAGTTCCTGATCTGAGGAGTCATTTCATTTAAAATGAAAATTTTTATCTTATCTGCAGGAAAGTGTTCTGTGGTGATGCTCTCTGCTGGGGTTCTGCAGAGGGTAAACCCAGGCATGAAAAGACAGCAACACTCCTGGAGCAGCCAAGGAATCTGCGGAGATGCTGGACCACACAGGACAATACCCTCCCATCATGGGGCCGTCCACCACAGTCCAGCAGAGAGACACGACCCAAGGCACAGACCTAAGTCTGCAGGGAGAATAGCTGCATGTACACAACTACCCAAGCAAACATCCTCACACACACTCACACAGTCACATACCCACAGTCAGATGTACGCACATAGTCACACTTGCAGGATATACAAAGACATACTTAACACAGACACACTCACATATATACTCAGACACATAGAGAAACACACTCACACATAGACAAAGGCACCCACACATACCACATTCACTCTGACACATACACACACATTCACATATACTCAGACAAACATCTAGCACACACAAATACACGTACTCATAGGTACACACACACGCCACAGATACTAACACACACTCCTAAAGGCACATAAACACATGCACACGCATATCTGGATACAACAACTAAGGCATGGTGACTCTGGGGAAAAAAAGTCAATTCTTCTTAAGTCAAGCTATATCTACAGAAAGGAAGACTTCTCTGGATAAGGGAGCTGTCCAACCCTGGAGAGGTGGGGAGAGTGGATAGTGAGTGCAATGGAAAGCTAGGGGGAAGTAGAAAATTTTGCTCAAAGATCTTTTTGGAAAACTATTCAGGGAATTTGAAATTTTTCAGTTCTGGTTAGAGTTCAGATCTTCAAATCTTTAGGTCTCCCAAATTGTTTACGATAAAACCCAGACCAGAGTCTGAGATGCTGATTCTACCATGTGTGTGATTTTGGACAAGTTGTTCAATCTCTTTGAGCCTCAATTTTCTAATCTGTAAAATGGAGACAATAACATCATTTTTTTCAGGGTTGCTACGTGACTGCATCAGTTAATGAGTATAAAACACTTCCATAGTACCTTTGTCCAAGCTCAGTGGTCAGCTTCCTTCTCCCTTTTCATAGCCAGTCACCAACAAGATCGATTTATACATTTAAAGTGTATCAAAATTATTTCATGCTTCATTATTTCCCAATATAATTTTCCCTACCCTCACCACCAAAACACTCAAAACTCTCCTTCATCCCCCTTGTTCTAAAGCATCTGGAAAATGTACAACCCTTTCTAATCAACATAATTCCAGAGTATGAACAGCAGATAATGCAACATTACAAGATTCAGTCTTTTTGGAATAAAGAAATCTGTCAGATTCTTTCCTCCACAGAATGAGGGCAAATTTGCCAGACCTTGGTCCCCCTCCTCATATGTGAATGCTGAGAGTGGGGTGGTTGGGACCACAAACTGCCTGACCTTTTGCTGTAATGTATCCAGGTAAGAGTGGATTGAGTTCAAATTAACATTTGAGGCGTCTCCTATTTTCTTGGAGGCATCTAAATACCCAGTGGTGAAGTGACTATTTCTTGTTTGGTAAGAAATAACTAAAAACCCTTTGCCTATAGCCGGAACCTACTTCTTCATCAAGGAAGCTAAAGCCACAATGTGACGCTCAGCCCTCAAATCACCTGAAGTGCCATAGTGGGGACACATGGGGCTTATTTTTCAGAGTGGCCCATCAGACAACGGATTCTGTTTTTTTTTCTTTTTTTCTTTTTTTTTTTTTCGGATTCTGTTTTAAATCCCCAAATTCCTCCATTTGTGAAGTTTCAGAAAGGTGGGAAGTGGAAGAGATCAAAGGTCTAATATGGTCTGCAGCAGATCAAATTGCCCACACCCCTCTGGTGATGTATAGTAAGTACTGTGTATTTTTATTTCCCACTCACGTTTCTTCATTTCCAAGAAACTGCTCTCAAGGAACCTGGAGCCACCATGAAACATTTCAAAGATCGTTTGTGTTTGTTTAATCGATTTTAATTCTTTGAAAAATTGTGCTTTCTATCTCTTTGGTCACAGAAGATCAACAAGGTGAGGAAAAACAATTTTTTTTTCCCACTAAGGAGACTAAAACTAGAACCAACACACTTGACAAGGATTTCTAAAGTTTATTTGAGAAAGTGTATCTTTCTGGGAAAATGATTTAGAATTTCAGATATTTCCATTGGACCCATAACACTCGTGAATACTTTAATATTTTAAAGACAGGTATTTTGTACTGGTTGGAATAATGTTCGTTTAACCACAGTCTCAGAACAGATTAGTATTTTGTAAAATTTGAACTTACATGGGCCACTTTGGAATCCTGCAAGACACTGCTTTGTCACTGTCTTTTGGACAATAAAATTCTTTTTGTTTCACAAACCATTTGACTTGACAGCCTTATGCCCAGGAAAAGGTTTTCCTTGCTTCTTTCTGGATAGGAAGCCAACTGGGACCTGCTTCCAGGGTCTCTTTCCTGTTTAGAGACCCCTCCAGCGCTCCCTATTGCCTTGGCCATCCTCTCGGGAAACCCAGGAGCCCTTCAGCCCACTTAGGGTAACTCCATCCCCAAAACCCGGGAACCATGGTCTTTAAGTTTGCCCCCACTATGAATTTTGTCAAGAACTTGCAAATCTGCAAGCTCATTTACTCTTCCTTGAGATCTTGAGAAAAGTGAACCTCTACATTTAAAAGAGCTTCCCTAAGGGAACAGAATTGGGGCGCAAACCAGGGCTAAAATCTTTTTCTCTGTGATGGATTCTGAGACTGATTGAAGACCAAGGCTTCCAACAATGCCCACCAAAGCCACCTCTATCTGGTGGGTTTCACCTCAAATCCTTTTGCTGGTAAGTAGTTTTTGTTTTGAACTCTGTCTTAAATAACATTTGGCTACTGTATGTTTCCCAAAATACTTAATTTTATTTGCTTTTTTTTTTTTTTTACTGACTACAAACTGAAAGGAGAAAAGCCAAATGGGGCTTTAAGGAAACACATATATAATTGAAATATTATGCAAATGTTTTTCTTGGAATTCTCCATCCCTTCCCAACATAGAAGAGGGAGAAAACAACACTTAAAGACAGACAATGTTGCTCTGTTAGCTAAAGTTCTTAAAGAAAGAAGGAGCTTTTGAAAAGGCAGGTTGGGGAAGTATTCTCAGTGGGGGCTTATTCGTTTCATTTGGGAATGATGAATTCTGAAGTGTTGCTAACAAAAGGCCACAGGACACAGCAAGTATGGTACCAGGCCTGCCTAAATGCAAACCTAAGTTCTTGAATATCCAAGTCCAAGAATTATAACAGAGGCACAGTTAAATTAATTAAAAGTTCTGTTATTCAATACATATTTCTTAGATAAAGCTTTCCAATTCCAAGTCGCTGCCATCCCTACTGACAATAAAACCTTGTTTTCTGGTCATAACTCCCCTTTCAAATCACCCAATAACTGTGACCAAAGAAACAGAGGACTGAGACCCAGGATGCAGTTTATATGACAAATCAGAACTAGATGTGTCTGTTTTCTTCCTCCTCCTGGCTCTTTCCTTATTATTTCCCTTTTAAAGAAAATTCACTTTTATTGAACTGTTTAGAGCATCCTTATTTATATAGTCTTTTATTCTATGGCAATAAGGAGTTCATGATTCTCAGCAAGAACACTGAAACAGTTTGCCAGACATGACTGAGCGACTGAACTGAACTTACAGCATCCTTATTTATATGTTCCCTTATTCTATTCCAAAGCATCTTGAAGGGACCAAACATAATTTTCAAAAATGTTTTTATAAACTTTCTCTTAATAACCTAGTAACAATAATCTTAAACAACACAGTAGAAGCACAAAATTCCAGTATTAGTTCTTTAAAATTTAAGAATAAAAAGTTTATTGAACATTGTGTTATTATGTGATGACAGCATTGTCTATAATGATCTGGGCCAGCCACAAAAATATTGAGATAAGTAAAAAAAAAAAAACCTGGCATCACATTTAAAGTAAATTATATTCTCTAATATAATCCTATTCGCTTATGTACTTTAAAAATACACCAATCTACACATCTTATATAATTTCTAGTTTGTCTTGACAAATTACTAGACAACAACCAGAAAACAAATTACTAGAAACAACTAGAAAAGAGTCAGAGAATCAGAAATGATCACACCTAACGTCGTCTTCTCCCTCTGTTCTTCTCTAGAATCCTTCCCACCACGGGTCCTGTTTGTTTCATATGGTGGTTTGAGGTCCCTTTGAAAATCTCTTTTGTTCTTCTGCTTAGCTCAAAACTAGTAATCTCTTTGATGAAAGATCAAATTCAAAAGTAGCCTTGAGACAATTTTGATGTTATCATTTAAGGCTTAATCTGGACAACCATTTAATAGAAGGCATCCCATAGTAAATAAAATAAGAAATGCAGACATATATTTGCAGGTATAGAATTATCTCCTAGGTTATACATTGACACAGAATTAGTAATCTTCAGTTGAGTATTGACTATTCCCAATAACTGCAAATAAAACAAAAAAATCATATTAAACGAATCCATGACAGTCTATGGAACTGCCACAGACATCTCTCTATTTCTATTCCATTCTTCACATTTAATCATTGCTGAATCTCCACAATGCATTTTTTCTGATGTCTCATCCTGTGGCAATATTCCATATGTTTGGCAACTGCTCTCTCATAAGAAGAAACTTTCAATTAATTTGGCTGTAAGTTTTATCTCTATTAAGCTGTTCCCAGAACCAATCCTTTAACCCCCTAACATTATAATTAAAGCAAATTATACTTTAAAGGCATTTGGGTGTGAGATACCATAGTAAAACATCTGTGACTAGACCTAGATCAGCAGAGGGAAGGGGAGTGGGGATAAGAGAAAAGAAATCTGCCAAAATAACAACAGGACTTACTAATTGCCTTCCAAGACAGTTTCTCCAACCTGCCACTAACCCAAAGTACAGTTAACCCAAAGTACATTTTACAAGGAAGAATCCATTTCAATTTTGCCAGTTAAACCTGTCCTCCTACCCCCAGCTGCAGCGCTCATTTGTGCTCCATTTTGATGGAGGTTCCTATAAAACTGAGACCTTAAAAAGGTAAAGACCTCACAGGGGGCATGTGAGTTTTTCTTCCTACCACAAACAACAGTAGCCTCGCTCCGGGACCACTTCTGTTCCAGACCCAGAAATTGCTCTTCCCTCCCAAGCCTCCTGGAAACTGATGGATGGATATACCTCCCCACAGGCTGCTGGGTACTCAACCCCTGAGAAGACCCCGCTGGTCAGAAATCCTGTGCAAACTCATGCTCCTCCCGCAAAGATCTCACAAGAGAAGGAAGGAAGGAACTGAGGAAGGAAGAGAGAAAGGAAAAAGAGAGAGAGACAAGGAAGACAGACATTCAAACCACGATGACATTTTCCTGAAAGCGGTAGACCCTGTTGGCTCACAGCTGTGTTACGGGCATTGTTAACACTCATTCCAGAAAGGGAGAAAACCATTACAAAACGAACCCCCTGCACACACCATCCATCTCCAAACCCAGCCATCTATACAGTAAGGCATCTGCTGCGCCATAGCAAATGGCTGTTTCAGTCTGTCTCCAGCCTTGGGTTTCCCAAAGAGGGTAAGATTACTCCTTTCCGCTGGCTGCACAGCAGCTAAGCTGTTTCCAAGTCTCTCTGCATTCCAAAGCTTCTCAGCCCCAATCCTGATCTATTTCCCTGATTGAAAGAAATGGCACAAGGTCCCTCCATCCAACTCCACCCACCTCTCCCCTCCACAACTCTTTAATTAGGAGAAGACTAGTTTCCCTGAGAAACCCACAAGATACCCACTGGTACAGACTAAATCAAGAGGCTCAAAGGAGACCTCTTAACAAAGTGATAGAAAGAAAGGTGAGTGCCTGTTAACTAATTTCCCATCCCTGGATGACTGCAGGTGTGGCTGTCCCCCTCCCCTTCCTCCACTGCAGCCCTCCCAGCACCTGCCTCTCTCTGGGTTCTGTCTGCTAATTCGGTGCTAAAGTAATCACTAATTGACTGGAGCCCAGAGTGAAAGGACTCTCAAATCCGAGGCAAAAGGGAAGTGTTAGGACAATGGAAATATTTAGGACTTGAGGCTGTCTACACCTGGTCAGCGGGGTCATCAGGTCACTGTTCAAACTCCAAGACGCCCCTGTGGGCTGTGTTCTGTCTATTCAGTGGAAATCCATTGCTACGCCGGTTTCCCGCCTGCCTCGACCCCCCACCCGACCCCACATCCAGGAGCACTCGATTTTGAAAAATCGAGCCTGGTATTTGGTCGCGTAGGTTGACTCCTAGACGTCTTGAAGACTCATGGTGCTCTAATTCCCAGCTCGTTCAGCCTACATTCTTGCCTTAACCCCGCTTTGTTTTTGGCGTGTCGGAAGGGAGGTACACCTCGCTTTGGTATTCCTTCATTTAACTTCATCTCACCCGGGCTTTACTAGTAATTCTTCTTCCTGACTAGTTTCAACCTTCAGAATCCTTTAAAAGACATTCACCCTGCCTTCTAAAAAAAAAAAAAAAAAAAAAAAAAAAAATGCCATCCTCGATGAAGCCAACCTCTGAGCCCCAAACGGTGAATGAAGCCTGCGCTGAGTGCCAGCCGCGCCTTCCTCTGTAGGACAGTGGATACAACCCGCTGCCCGCTCCATTTCTCTCTCGGGCGCACCGTGTTACTAAGTCCCTCCCCAGGTCGAATTTAATTAACAACAGCCGTCCAGGTACAGACCTTGTCTCTCTTGAGCCTGCCACGTTTCAAGCGCTCTTCCAGGTCCGCTGAGCGTGGGGAGCAGGGCCAGGAGCCCAGGGGGAACGCGGGAAAGGGGCGCGCGGCGCAGGGACCCGCCGGCTGCCTCCAGGCTCCGTGCCGGAGGAGCCGCTCCCAAAACGTGAGAATCGCTTTCTGAGAGTTAAAAATTCACGGAAAGACTTGTGCCGCCCGCGTGGGGGTGGGGGTGGGGTTAACACGGTCTTCCCAAATTCTTGGTGCGAAATGGGTACGCGGAAGAAGAGGATTTATAGTCTTCGCGCTCCGTCTGGCTCCCGGCGAAAAAAGTCTGCCCGGCTCCAAACAAGTAGCAAACTGGCTCCAGGCTTGGCCAATCCCAGACAAATGGGGATAATAAACTAGGAAGAGGAAGGTGGACTGGCAAGGTGGACGGAGCGAAAGGGCTAAGGCACGGGAACGCCGAATGCGCCCCTCTTTTGCCCTCTTCGCAGCTGCGACCTGCACTTGGAGCGGGTGGACGGGGTGCAGGCGAAGCTGGCTCCCCGGGAGGGCCACCCTGTCCGCACCCGTACCCTGGGCAAGCCCTCAAAAACCCAGGGCACGCGGCGGGCTCGCCCCGGACGGTGCGCCGCCCGCAGGTGCGAGGCACACGCTTTTGGAAGCAATTCATCTTCGATTCCCCCGGGCCACCCAGGCCGGCGCCTGCCCTGGGGGCGGAGGAGCTCTGCCCCGGTGGCGGCGAGGTCACCCAGGTCGCGCTCCCAGACCCGAGGACGCCGCTCCCGCCTGGCCCCTCCTGGCTCTGCTTTTCCGCGAGGATGGATCGAGGCCAAGCGAGGAGTAGGTCCTGCCTCCTCTTCTCAGCCCCGATTTCTCTTCCCTGGACGCGGACATGGGGCCGCTCAGTGCAGAACTTCGCCCCTCACTCGCCCCACCTGCCTGCTCTCTGTCTGGGTTACATCGTTAATCCATCTCCCTGAGCGCCCCGAGACTGCGGCTTCCCATGCGGGCTCCCCTCTGCCCTCTCCGATGTAGGCATAGGAACCGGTGAGGCCCGAGCAGCGAGCCCCTCGGGCGCCGCGGCCCCCCGCCGCCCCGAACGAGGCACGCCCGCGCTCACCCGGGTTTCTCCATATTAACTCTGACTGGTGCGCAGCTCGGGCCGGATGGTGGGACAGGATCCTCGCGGAGGGAGGGTCCGAATCCCCAACGGGCGAGGCCCAAATCTGCCAGCGGGACCGATCAGTCTGACCTGTAAAAGTTGGCCCGCGCCGCACTACATTTTTATGACGCAGGGAAAGAAGGCTGCGGTGTTGGAGGTTGCTGTTTGAATATCTGTATCGGAATCTGATGAAATTTCAGTCTCTCTGTATATTTTTTCCCCTTTTAACCTCCCCTGGAACCACCAGAAAAGGCAAGAATGGGAAGAAGAGCAAATGGCTGTTCCAGAGTTGGAGAGAACTCCCGGCCGGGAAATGCATTTACTCCACCCTTAAGATATAGCCTGGAAGAGTTTAAGGTTGGGGGCGAGGAGTCGAGGCCGACCAGGGCAGGGAGAACTCACCCCACGCAGGAGCACCCGTAAGGGAAGAAGGTTAGTGAGGCGTCCTGAGACGTCCTTTGCCCAGATCCTACCAAATACAAAACCAAACACCCTTGCCCACAGCTTCGGGGTCCACGAGAGCTGCAAGATAGATTTTCTTAGGACACAAGTAAGAGATGGATGACCTCCACCCCAGGCCTGCTTCCCATTCACCATCCCTAGTCTGGACCGGGCCAATCAGTCCTTCCTCCCGCAGGATTGGGCCGCTCTCCAGCCAACATTTTCAGATGTCCGTTTTCCTTTCCTCGGTGCCGGGTAGAAGACCACTTGTGAGATGGGCCAAAACCGAAGGCAAGGGACCGATAAAACGCTCCCCCCCCAATGTCCCTCATTGCTCCTAAACGTCTTGTCCAGCAAAAGGGGCCAGCAGGACTGGAACAGATGGATTTGGGGAGAAGAGAGGTTCGGAGCAGGAAGCTGAGAGGTCACCGCACCCAGCGCTGCCCAGGGTCAGGTGATGTGGGGACTCCGACCTTGGCAGCCCTGAGGGACGCAGCGAGGACCACCCAGACAAAGACAGGCTGTGCGGGGAACAAGAGAAACCAGCTACCCTAAATCATGGGCCAAGTAGCCGGGACCCATCAACTTAGAACAAGGTCCTTTCCTGAACCCGTCTGCCCGCACCCACAAAACAATGAACTCCTCTGGTGCCGGATGTGACTGAGGAGCAAGGAGCCAGGGTTTGAGTTCCTTAGAAAACACTGACCTGAGGAGGGGGGGGCACTGCCCAGGTGACCAGTCCAAGCTTTAAGTGGGGTGGGGGTGGGGGATGTTTTATTTCTCTACCTAAGTTGCTCTTGGATTGCACCCAGCCTCCTCCTTCCAGATTCTTCCAAGCTTCTTGCTCAGGCCAATGCCCCTCAAAGGGATGAAGACTGCCAGCTTGTCCCAAGAAAGCCTGAACCCAGCGCATCCTCATCAGGCGACCCAGGGGCTGTGGGAGAGAGGCCGGGACCTGCTCTGCAACCTCCAAGCGGTGAAGTAGGGGGACAGGGAGCGCCATAGATCAGGCCGCCCAGGAGCAAGCATTGTGTGTGTGGTGGAGGGGGGGGAGGGCTGGGGAGTATGGGAGCGGATAGGGTGTAAGGACCGCCAAGAGAGAGAAATGATTACAGAACTTGGTGATGTTTTTCTGAAGGGAATGCACCTAAACCAAGCCCTCAAAGAAGAAGGCCAAACTGGATTCCAACCCCTACAATGCCCCTAGAGGCCAGAGCACCAGACACTGAAGTAGGGGGGATCTCTAGACCTGTGCTCCATTTGTGATGGCTCAGGGTGAAGAAGCAGAAGGTGGCTGTGGTGGGGATGGGGGGATGGGTAAGCCTTCCAGTTGGTGGAGTGGAGGGACCCGTGTTGGAGAGCTTTTCTCTTCTCTTCTCCAACCCCCCCAGGTTTAAACACCCACATCCCAGGATTACTCTGCTCCCTCCCTGAGGCCCAAGGGTATGTCCACTTCTACATGGAATTCTTAGGTTACTGGGTCCTACATCCCAAGAGAATGCTTGGGTATATATGCCAGAGGGGACCAGCCCCCCTCCTTCCCTCCACCCCCAGTTCCCAGCACCAGCAGCTTAATAGCCAGAAGCCAGATCTGCTGCAGTGGGTGGGAGAACAATCCACATACATCCCCAAAAGAAAAAAAAAAAAAAAGCTGATCCCAATCTCCAAGGGGATTGGTGCCCTCAATTTTGGCCAGTGCTGCCTCCAACATCGGCCACAGAACCGGGGCAAGACAAAAGGAAGGACAGACCACCCCCTCCTGGTTCAGCCATGCCTCGCTGGACCACCCTGGAATGAGAGTCCCCTTCTCTACCTCCTTAAGTTTTCCACACTTCGAACCCAGATGATGAGCCCTGGCGAACTGTCACTCTGAGGGTGAGTTCTAGGCATTTTAGGAAATCGAGTTGCTGATTATGGAATCAAAGTTGTCTCTGAGTAAGAAAAACAAAAAGTGAGACCATCTGAGAGTGTGTGCGGGGCATCCAAAGAAAGGCTGTCAGAGCAAACCCCCCTGTATTATGTTGCAGTCCTAACACAGGCTACCTATGGACCACGGCTATTAAATCACAGCTGCACGCAGTAAAAGGACTCGGGAAACACACACCGTCGTCCACTCTCACACTCCCCTCACTTGCACAGAGTGACAATCAGCTTAAGCCGGAGCATATTTGACAGGGTTTGTGTGTGCGCAAAAGGGCGGACAACCCCCTCCCTCCCCGCCCTTGGTGGATGAGGGGAGTAAGGAGTCAGGGAGCCCCCAACACCTTCTACAGACACATCTTAGCTGTAAACTCCTGAAGGCACAGCGCAGACTTAGAATTGTCAACAATTGACCGAAAAAGACACAAAAGATAACTGTAGGATATTGTCAAGGAACAACCTAAATAGATTTGAGTGAAGCTATCCTCTTCTAATCCCTTCTCACAAACTTCTTAGGAAGTCGCGGAGTCGGGGCACACTCGCCAGCCCACCTTTGAGGTATTGCTGGGGCAGAACCTTGTCATGGAGAGCCGGGGCGCAGGAGGGCGCGCTCGTGCATCGTAGTTCGTAGGTAGGTACCATCCGTGGATGAGCCGGCTCTGACTTAAACCTCAAGGATGTAGCTACCGCTCCACGGAAGAAATCGCAGGCGGAAACCCCTCGGCGAGTAGAGGGAGGAAGCCCTTCTCTCTACCATGCCCAGGGGCGTACCGCGGAACCCTAGAGCTGCGGGGCAGGGCTCGCGCGGCGCCCGCCACCGCGCGCGACGCCACGGGACCTGCTCTGGCCTCTGCACAGATTTTCCACCGAAGACTCACCCTTCGCGAGTGAGGGACAGAAACAGATTCCCACCTGGAAAATCCCTGCGCGCGCGCACACACATGTACTCACACACACACACCTGAAGATAAACAGGCTCTGAGCTCCGGCCACCTTCCTAATTTCGGGCACAGGAAAGACAAGCGAGCGGGCGAGCAAAGCGCCCTTACGCTCTAATCTCTTCCCTTCCGAGTCCAAGCCATCCCGAAACCGGCCCTCTCGTGCGCCAAGGATGTACCCCGAGTTCAGAACTTCGTCCTGGTGCTCCCCCCTCCCTTCATTCCTCGGCTTGCTAGAATATGGCGAGTGGATTTCCTCACTAGGAGCTGGCAGTTCCCGGCGGCGCAGGCGGCGGGCGCTGCGGGCAGCATTGGCTGGGGACGCACCAGGCGCGCACGCCCTGCGCGCGGGGACAGAGAGTGTGGCCTGGGCTTCTGTGCCGCCAGCCCCGGGGGCGGGGGACGCGCTCTCCAACTTTCCGCCAGCTGGGGTGAAGTTGCACTCGCGGTACTTCGAGCTTTGACTGTAGCCCTCCCCGTCCCCCCCGCCCCGAGGGGGGGCAACCACCCCAGGGCTCTGGCCTGGCCTGGCCTGCAGCCTGTTCCCCTAGCGTCCCCAAACAGCACTCTCCCCCACGCTCCTAGAAAAGCCACGGGCTGGGGATGCGGGGTTCGGTGTCCCTCGGTTCGCCTCAAGCACCATCCCGGAGGCGTTCACTTTCGGCCCCCAAAGCCAAGGGCCAGGCCCTTCAAACGCACTCTGGCTGGTGCCCCTGCCCTGTGACCGCCTCTGCGCCCCGGCCGTCGGCCCCTCGCCCCGCCCGTCCCCTCCGGTCCAGGCTACGCGCAGCGTTCGACCCGCCCCAAACCGGCCAAAGCTGCTGGCTGTCTGGCTATCAAATTAAATCAGCGAGAAAGGGGGGTGTCTTACGTTGCATCGGCACACCAAGCATCTCCGGGAGCCCCTTGACAGCCCCCTCCGCGGGGACAGCTGCGCTCTGCATCATCTCCGAGCGAGAGCCAGCGAGTCGCAGTCTACGGAGATCTCTCGCTCAAGCTGGATTCAGAAATTGGAAAATAATAATAATAAAAAAAACCACCCAACCAGACCGCCGAAGTCACGGTGGAAGCGGACCCTCCGCTTCTCCAGCAAGATTCCACAGGCTGCCTGGCCCCCTCCCCCTGCCAGTCCCCGGTCTGTTTCAAATCCCTTTGATCTCCCTCTCCCGGGTTGGTGCACATCCCGGGTTGAGGAGACGCTGTTGCTGCAGCTCTGGCTTTTTTTTCCCCTCCTCCCTCCCCCGCCCGCTTCCCTCCCCCTCCCCCTCCACCCTTGGCGTGCCGGCCGCCGGGGAGGCCGCGGTCACCCAGGCATTTTGATTCATTCACACTGCAGGAACGGCCGTGACGTCGCTTTCCGCAGGCAGGCCCGCCCTTCAGCCAAGCCCCCAACCGGGCAGCAGGCGGCGGACCCAGGCCGGAGTGAGGGTCCCAGCGCCCCGAGGGAGGCCGGCCAGGCAGGAGGGCGGGACCGCATGGAGCGGGGCGGGGCCTCACGGGCCTTCCCCCACCCGCTGCCCGCGGTGCGCGCTCGCGCCCCGGGTATAAATACTGCGGCTAGCTCGGCCGCGGCAGCAGGTGTCCCGGACGGCGGTGTCCGGGTCTTCGAGGTTTCCGTGGGTTTCCCCGGGGAGGGAGGGGTGGTCCCGGCCCCAGCGGGCGGCTCGTGTCCTCTCCGCTTCTCCGTTCGAACCAAAGGGCGGGGCAGGCGCCCCGAGGCCGGGCCGCTCGGCGAGGGTCTTCCCGTCGCGCGCGCTCGGTCCCGGGCTTCTCCCGGCCTGATGATCGAGCGCGCTCCGTAACTAGATGACTCCATCCTCCTCGTCCTCGGCCTCCTCCTCTTCTCCTCCAGCCAACTCCTTTCCCGCCGGCGCTTCCCAGTCCTTGCTCTCTCTCCCCCGCGTCTGGCTGAGGCCGGGCCAGGGACAGCCCGTACTCAGCCCGGAGCGCGCGAGTCACGCAGCGGGCGGCGGCCGGTAGTGGAAGGCCGCCAGGGGCTGCGCGCGGAGGTAGCGGGGCGCGGACCCCCGGGTGCGCGCCCCCGCACACCTCGGCCTGCGGTTTCCAGTGGACTCTTCGGTCCTCCTCCGCCCCATCCCGGCCGCTCTGCCTGCGTCCGCCTCGCTCGTCCTGCCCTCAGTCCTTCGAGACCGCCCTGCCTCACCCGCTGCTACCGCGGGTGTTTTGAACAATTCCCCACCTCGTGCGTGCAGGGCGGCAGCGCGCACACCCACCGCTGGGGCTAACGAGCGAAGGCGCGCGCGTTATGGTACCATGACACTTTACATACCATAACGCTTATGGTATTTACAAGACACACACAAACACCAATTCTCCGCGCGAGGTCCGGGAGGAAATAAAACAGAAGGCCCATCGATGGGACGGGTCTCCTCCGAGTGCTTCATCAGATTCTCGACGCCGCCTGACTGCAGGCGCGAGAAGCCCATCCCCCGCAATAGGACCCTCTCCGGATCCTAGGATCCTATCCTAATAGGCGACTCTCCGGATGCCAGTCCTCGCAGCACCGCCACTCTGAATTTCGTTCCAGAGACATAGACAGATGTGTGATCCCAGCTTAGTGGGGTCTGGCTCGAGCGGGAAGGGGAACTGGGTGCTCTCTCTCCAACCATCCAGCTTTTTCTTCTGGTGTTGCCCAGGAAGAAGGGATACCAGGACTGGTGAGGGGCAAGCGTGACAATGGACGAGCATGGCATGGCTGTCAGCACTTAGAATTTGTTTTCAATGAAGTCACACTGACTTCTGTGTGTCCTGGAGCTGGGTTGGCATCGTCTCTTGCCCTGCCTACCTGCGAGGCAATTCCAGTACATAAGAAGCCAAGAACCAGGTGACATTTTCAGAGTTTACCAAAATGTTTTCTACGAAAACTTTTGCTAGCAATCACGAGGAAATGCCAGCCTCATTAAGAATCAAAGAAAAGCAAAACAAAACATCTTGTACATAAACCTCTGTCTGTTCAGTGAAGAGGGGGGGAGGAGGAATCGTTGAATTCACTGCTGTTGAAGGTGCCTGGAGACTATCTCTCTCACAAACATTGCTAATGTGTTTATAAGCTCTTAAATTCGTTTGAAAAGCAATTGGGCAATATGTATCAAGTCCATAAACTATTCATACTCTTTAGCTCATGTCATTCCACTTTTGAGTGTCTATTCTACAGAAATAATAAAATGTGAAAAAAGTTTCAGACAAGAAGATGCTTAAACAACCTAAATATTCAATAAAAGAAAAATAATGTTATACAATTATTGAAACTAATTGTGAAACCTAGCAACATGGAAATGCTTGTGAAATACTAAAAATTTTAAAAGCAGGATGCAATATTGTATGATTATAAGTATGTAAAAATGTTAGTCAAAAATAAAAGCAGTGGTAATCCCATTGTTGGCTAGGGTGTGAGGGAAAATTAGAAAACAGTTTCTTGGTAGGTATGCAAAGAGGAACAATGTCTTCTGAGGGCATTTTGGCAATATCTTTTATAGCCTAACAGTGTGATGGATTTGACCTCATTCATATAAAAATTTGTCCACACAAAATAATCAAGAATAATATCTATAATGATATATGTTTATAACAGTTAAAGAGGATAATCTATATATCCAACAATAGGGGATTATTAGAGTATATAAATGGAATATTAGTCATTTGAAAATACAACAGGATATTTAATAATGTAGAAAAGTGTTCCAGATTTATAAGGAGGTGAGGGGAAAATGAGAATGTGAAGCAGTATGGACTTTAGGATATATTTTAAACAAGCGTAGATAAAAATATATGCTAAAATATGAAAGTGGTTATCTGTACATTACAATTTTTATTTTCTTCTTTTTGCTCTTTTCAGTTTCCTCGATGAGCACATTATTTTACAAGGCAGAAAAAAAACTAATAGAAGTTGTTTTTCAAAAACTTTGGGGAAAAACTGGAAGAAAATATATCAGAATGCTATTCAGATGTGTATTACGGAAAAAAAGTATATTAGGGAAATGTATTTTAAGGAATTTTTTCTTTTCCAGATTTCCTGTAAAGTTGATATATGTTTTCAGTAATATTAATGAAAGATAAAATATTTATATGCAGTGAAATGTGAAGCATATGCAGAATTACTTCTATGATTTAATATTATAATTTTTAAATGCTCTCTGCAGTTCCTGCTCCCCTTGAATGAACCTGCCTGGGTCCTGCCCTCTTCTCACTGCATGTCATTAGCCTGTCACTGGATTGGGGGCAGCATTACTGTGGTGGGGACTCTTCTGTGCCCAGGGCTGTTCAGGGGATGCCACTTTCAACTCTACCCAATGGCACAAGAGCCCTGGGAGACCCATTCTGCTGTCAGTTCTTGACTTGTGAGAAGCAGTTCCCCCAACATCCCTCTGTGTCCCCATAGGCACCCACAAAGCAGCTCCACCAATAAATACCCTTTTTGCATTCCTATACTTCTCTAGAGGTATTTGTCTCCTGGTATGAGCTGAATCCCACTCCCAAGGTCATTCACTAACACCTACATCTGCCAAGGTATTTCAGTTTCCTCCTGGGCCCTTACCTGTCCCATCTAATAATGAATCTCCAGTTTAAAAAAGAAAAAGCTTCCCTTAAATGTACCTTTTAGTGCCTGCCACTACAGATAGCAGTAATAATAACATCAACACAATAACCTGTGGTGGTAATAATAACAACCAATATTTACTGAAAGTGTAAAACTGTGCCCGGCACCAAGGTAAGAGCTTCTACCTGTGTAATTCCATCTATTATTCACAACAATTTCATAAGTGGCATTGGAGGGTGAAAACACTGAGGATAATGGGCTAAGCTAGTCTCCCCGCCCCAACCCCCCACAGAATGGAAGAAGGACTAGTTCCCACAGAGAGCAGACAGCCTACTGGAATAGCCCAGGAAAACCATCGAGGTGTTTGGACTTAAACCTCTGAGCTAACTCAGGGCTTTTCCCACTGAAGGCTGTACACAGCGGCAGATGACATCCCAGGAGCAATGGTCCTCAGAGCCTCCTCAGACCTGTGCCTCTTAGCTACACCCCAGCAGGAGGGTGGGTACCAGCCACCACTCATGGCTGGTGGCCATGTGGCTTTCCCAGATCTAAAGTTCTGTCAGGGCAGTCGGTCAATAGTCAGGAAGAGAATCCAGTACTTTCTGGACATTTACATATTACATTTCTGGGAACCAAACCCAACATGTCAGTGGATCCAATTCTGAGGGAAGACTCTCCAGAAACTCAATTTAAGAAAATGATTAAAGCTTGCATTTGTCTAGCACTTTACATTTTACAAAGTTTCTCCACATATTTTATCTCATTTGATCTTCATCATCATGCCAGGGCTTGGGTATGACTATCAGGAAACGGAGAAGTTAAGTGGTTTGTCTAAGGTCACACTGCTAATAAGTTACAGAGTCAACTGGAAATTAAATCCAGCCTTTGACTCCCAATCTGGTGCTCCTTCCACTGGGCACAGCAGACTTGTGTGTCTTCTAACCCTTGCATTTTAGGAACTTCACAGAGTGGGAGAGTTCACCCTCAGACGCCAGGAATCCTGAAGCCCCGTCTCTTTTCCCGCTGAGGGACAAATTTACTGCCTCTGCTCCTTGTCACCCCATCTCCAATCATCTCCTCCTTGTCCTTATTCCTCTCAAACCCTCTTTTATCATTTGCATTTCGAAACTGTTTCCTTAATTATTCTCCTGCTGTTGGAAACCTGCTCTCTCTGTCTCTATGGCATCCTTTGATTTATCTCTGTCTGGATAACAGCTCCCCAATTCTCCTTGGGGAATTCAATTTTCATTCATTTTTCTGCTGGGCTAGATTGATATAGACCCTCTGCCCTGGTCCATATTACTCATCCCAGCAGAGAAAACCAGGGAGACCAACCCTTAGCCCAGCCCCTAGGGAGCCACTGTCTTGTTCAGGGAGCCACAAGGAGTTCTCCAATAAAAGGACAGGGGCCTTTGCTCTTCTCCATCTGTCCACCCAGTCCTCCCAGTCATTTGTCACAGGCCTCTTTTGTGAGCCCACCACTTTGTCATTTGTCTCTTTCTCTTCCCAGAATCTTCCAGGGATCTCTCCCCCCAGCGATGCTGATCAGTTGTTGCTCATCTTAAACCTGCCCTGTGTCCTTGACACAGGAATTTAAGGGACATGGAAAAGAGATGGTCCTGTTCTTGGACATCTAACTCTCAAAACGAAATTATGAGTCAGTAAGTAGCTGAGAAACAGAATAAGTAAAGGGCACTGGGATCCTTAGAGGAAGAAGGAAATTGACAATAGCTAACACTCATATCACCTGCACTACTCTAAGTGTTCGGTATATATTAACTCATTTAACCCTCACAAATCCACTGAGGCAGGAACTATTATCCCCATTTTATAGATGAGAAAACTGAGTCAGCACAGAGCAGTCAAGTGATGTGCCCAAGATTGCACAGATAGTAAGCAGTGGGGCCAGGTTATGGTCATAGGTAGTCTGGCTCTATTGCTAGCACCATGAACTAACTTTTATTTGAAGGCCCCTGGGCATAGCCTGATGGTAGAACAGGATATATCACCGAACGAGGCCAAGTCTTCTGAGATCCATCTGTGCAGCCATAACACCCCACGGCCTATGTGTATGGGAAGCAGGGGAATGAATTGAGGAATTTGGTTTCATTCTAATCTCAGAGTTTTTTCTTTTTATTTCCTATAAAAAATCTAGGATATTTTAGATTATTTCTTAATTTATGCATTCACTAAATACCCATTGAATGCCAGCTTCTTGCTGGGCCCTGGAATATAATGACCCAGAGCGCCAAGTGCAGACAGATTACCTTGCTCCATGATTCCCAGCACACCTGTGGAATAGTGTCAGCTAAGTTCCTCAGAGGCATCTGCCTTCCTTGTACTGGGAGGGAGGCAGAGCCTGGGTTAGCAGACATTTGGGTTCTGGGCTCAGAGTACCTGAATTCAAATCCCAACTGTGTACATCCTAACTGGGGTAACCTTTGGCAGGTCCCTTACTTTGCCTTCTCAGTGGCTAAATAATGGTAGTATTCTTGTCACAGATGGTCACCTGAAGCAACTAGGAAGCTGCATCATTATTGTATCCCCTCTATAGTATTTGGCCTATTTTACTTTTTGTTCTTTGGTATTATGGGAGAAACCAAGAGACAAGAAACTCTTCAGAATGCTTTTGAGTAAAGACTGGAACTTGGGAGCTCTTCTTTCCTGAAAATGTTAGTTGGGAGGAAGAGACCCATGATCATGGGTTTTTGTTTTCTTTCCCCTTTGGCGTTGGAAACCTACTCTTACACAAGAGTAGGTCACAGGCTGAGGTAAAGATGCCTAAATTACTCCTTGGGTGAAATTTTAACTATATTATGATAAGTTGTCACTCCATTAAGGAAACAGGCAGCTTTTGTACCGAGCAAAGGGGGCAGGAAGGCACAGCTGGGTGGTGGCTGGGAGAAGGGATCCCTGAAAAGAGCCTCTGGTGCAATGGGTCAGACCATCAGGGCTCACCTGACACCTAGGGAAAGTTACTTAACCTTGCTAGCTTCCCTTCTCATCTGTAAAATGGGGAGATGGCCCCTCTACATTGTAGGGTACTTGTTGGACTAGAGATAATGCATATAAACTCCAGAACCCAGTGCTCAACGCACAGAAGGCCCTCAAGTGTCGTTGTGGTTGTTGTTAAGAAGGTGACCCACGGTCATCACCAATAACTGGGCTGTGTTCCTTCTGCCTGCTTTCCCAAACAGCCTCTCCGTGGCACGCTGAGATACCCGATTCTGTATCTTCTCTTCGGAAGCTGCTCTGCCCACACAACCTGCAATCCTGCTCTCTTTACCTTTGTCTTGAATGTTCACCTAATACTCAAGATCATCTGCAAAAAGAACTTGGACTCCAGAGTTTGCACACAGCCGACACTCGCTCTCCCTTCCCCATGTCCCTCTTCAGCCTCCAGGACCCAGAGGCATCCTGAATCCGAGAATGATCCAGTGACCCCCAGTGACCCCCGTCTCTCAGTGCTTTATGGTTGGTTAGGGGCCCTTCCACACCTCTTCTCACTTAAGCATCACAAGGTAGGTAGGGCCCATCGTAATCCGACCACTCTACCAATGAGGAAACAGCGCAGAAAGGTGGGGCTGCCTGCTCCAGGGTACCAGGGCCCAGTCCCAGAGCCTCTGACCTGATGCTCTGTTGTCTCAGCTTCTAGGGAGGAGGTTGTAAATGGGGAGCAGGAGGGGGAGGGGTGGAAGTCCTGCCTGGCTCCATTTGGAAATAGCTGCAGGTGTCAAGGCTAATCTATAAAACAACTCCGTCATCATCTTGGCCAAAGGTTTTTACTGGAGGAGCTTAACTCAGCAGTTTCCTCTCAGGAACTGACTTACAACCAAAAAAATGTGAATGTGCTAGATGTGGGCAGAGGCGACAGGAGAAAGGTTGGGGTGGGGGTGGGGTTCGTGTGAGAAGTCGTTGAAGGGGGGCGGTCAGACATCGCCCACCCTGGAACCACATGGACTTCAGTGTTGCTACCTGCTACAGGGGTCCCCCCTCTGAGCTTCCACTCACTGCCTGGAATGTGGACAGAGCTTGTTCTTGCCTGGCCGTATTGTCACAGAAGGGCTCCACTGTCAGCGCAGGGGCTGGCACACGGAAAGTCCCCCACAAATGCCAGTGTGAGTGTATGAGGACAAAGAACACGGCGCTGTTTACTTCTCTCACTGCTTGATCATCTCTTCTTTTCATGGCCCAAGTTCACTGGGAAGGGGCCTGTTTTTTCATATGCTTCGGTGGAGGGAGCAAGACATACTGTGGCTATGGCCACTTTTTGAAAAAATATTTGTTTTTTATTTATTTGTCTGCTCAGGGTCTTAGTTGTGGCGTATGGGATCTAGTTCCTTGCACAGGGATTGAACCGGGCCCCCTGCTCAGGGAGCACGGAATCTTAGCCTCTGGACCACCACGGAAGTCCCACTGAAGCCATTTTTGATGGTCAAGAAAGACATGCTGAGAACTCTGAGGGGTAAAGGATTTCCCCCAGACCTCACCAAGGAAGCATTCCATAGAAGACTTAAACCCTGGGTCTACTCTACATCTGAGCTCTGTGGCTGTGAGCTTTCCCAGCCTCTGTTTTCCTGTGTTAGCAGGGGTGGTAATACTCAGATCATTCCCCCTGAGAAGGGGTTGAGATCCAATATGAAAAGCCCCTAAAGCAACTGCTCTGTAAAATTCATTCTACCCTGCTGCTCCTACACACCCAGGGTCCTCGGATTTACAATGAGCATCAATCACCTGGGCATTTTGTTTGAATACAGATTCTGATTCAGCAAGTCTGGGACAAGAGATTCTGCATTTCCAACAAGTTGCCAAGAGATGCCAGTGCTGCTGGCCCCTGGACCCCACGGTGTGCACGAGTGCTTTGGAGCAGTGCTGCCCAATGCAGAAGCCACTAGCACATGTGGCTGCTGAAAGATGTGGCCAGCTGGAAACAAAACACGCTGTAAATGTCAATTACATGTTGCATTTCTAAGATTTCATACCAAAAAGAGTGTAAAGTATCTCATTAAGATTTTAGAAACGTTTATTACATGTAGAAATGATGGGTCTTTTGGATGTGTGTTGTGTTTAGTTGCTCAGTCGTGTCTGACTCTCTGCAACCCCCTGGACTGCAACTCACCAGGTTCCTCTGTCCATGGGAGTCTTCAGGTAAGAATACTGGAGTGGGTTGCCATTTCCTTCTCCATGGGATCTTCCCGAACCAGGGATCAAACCTGCATCTCCTGCATTGCAGGCAGGCAGAATCTTTACCCACTGAGGCATTAGGGAAGCCCAGTTGTTTGGTTATCTGGGGTCAAATAAAATAGAGTATTCATTTCACTTCTTTCTCCTATTAGCATGGCTACCAGAAAACTTAAAATTACTCAAGTGGCTGGCTTTTATATTGCTGTTGGACAGTGCTGTTCCTGGGCGTTTTGACTTGCCTGTGCTGCAGTCACATGCGCACACACACACCAGAATAGTCCCTTCTTTCCCAGCAAGCACAGTTTCTGGCACCGAATAAGGGTCTTATAAGCATTTGCTGGTGAATGAGCAGGGAGGATGCCCACAAGTAGAGCTCCATGGGAGCTGGCCCCGCACTCTGGTGAGGTGACCCCAGCTGCACAAGGGAGCCAGTGGGCCTGAGCAGGTGGCTGTGCCTGAAGAATGGCCATCTCCCCCTTGCAGTTGACCCTGACCTGCCACCCATCCATTCTCCCTCATCCTCGGCCCCACCCTTTGCTCTTTTCAAGGCTTTGATGGCAAAGAAAAAGGAATTCTAGTGTTCCCTTCCCAGGGCTCACCAGATAAAAAAGGAGGGTCACAGGATTGCCTGAATCCAGGGACTTGTCTATGCCCCCCAGTCTTCCTGCCGTCCCTGAAGCCACATCAGCTAATCTTGGGGCTCCTGCCCCTTTCCTCTGCTTTCCTCCCCCAAGGTTCTCTTCGTGGGCTTCACCCATCTCTGCTGGGAGGGGTAGATGGGGAGTAGGGAAGGATGGGAAAGAGGCCCAAGACCCTGGGCACAGGCCAGGTGGGAACCTGCACCAATCTCCCTTAGCCCCTGTCATAGCCCAAGGGGCTCTTAGAGAAAGAGGTGGCCAGCAACTTCTGTTATAAAGACGCTCGCCTCGTCCACTCTGAAATAAGCAGGACAAGTCAGAGACCAGATGCCCACATCTTCCAATATTTCCAGTGACCAGAGTCAGGTTTCAGGGCACTGCAGTCTGAGATCTGGGAGTCCAAGGAAAGTACAGGCAGTGGAAGAGGCTGTAGTGGGCCAGGAAGGTCCCCAGGGTGCTTGGGCGCTGGGCTCTGCCCCAAACCACAGGGCTCTGAGCGCATCTCTGCCCCCTCCACCGGGGCCAGAGCGCGTGTGCACGTGGGTCCTCACCTCCCGCTTGAGCATCTCCCACACCCGCCTCCTGCTTCCCCTCCACGCCTCTGACACTAAGCAGGACAAAGAATTCTCGAAGCATGTGAACTTACCAGAGGTCAGGGGAAGAATCTGCCTTCGTGGCGAGGACTGGAGCGTGGAGCGGCTGTTCTCGCTGAGCGCTGAGTGCCGGCAGTTCTAGAGGAAAGTCAGGGAGTGTGTGGGAGGGGGCAGCGCCCCCGGCGAGGGTGGGAACTGGGGGAGGGGCGTGGCCGGCGGGGTGCAAGCTGGTCCGAAGGGAGAGGCCAGACAGACCGATCAGGACTCAGGACGGAGCCCAGGGGAGGCCCTTCTCCTTTTTTCTCCGAGAAAAGGTGCTCTGCTCCCCCTTGGAAGCTGGGGAAGTGAGGGTCTGTCTAGGGGAGGGGAACAGAGGGGCTGGAGACCGCCTCGGAGAAAATTAAATTGCACTTGAGGGCAAATTCTATTAGGGAATAGAGCCTGTCTCTCAGCAGCCTGCGTCCATTTAGGTGATTAGCTCGGCCCAGCACCTCCACCCCAGAGCCGGGGAGCTCTGTCCCTCGGCTCCCGGGAGCCAGGTCGGTGGCCTCCGGGGGCCTCGCCGCTCCTGCTCCCTAGCTCACCCTGGGAGGACCCTTCCCTCACCACTCACGGCCCCCGGGCTCTTTAAGTGGGTGCACCTGGCTGTTCTCCTAGAACACAGGCCGAAAACAAGGACAGGCAAGGCCAGAGAGGATAGAGCTGGGATTCGGACTGCTTTAGGCCTGGGGCGGGGGTGGGGGAGGTCAGATGTCAGATGAAGACCACTGGGCACCCGGTGGTCAGATGGCTAGAAGATGGGGAGGGTCCAAATAGGAGGAGCAAGGAGAAGAGAAGCAGATCCAGTCAGTGAAAGGGCACCAATAAAAGTGAGGAGATGCACAGGAGGCAGGGTTTGAATGGGCAGAATTTGGCACCAGGGAGGAGGTACAGAGAAATACAAGTGACAGACACGTCCACTGATACATTCATGGACTGCTGCTGTCACATCAGTCGTGTCCGACTCTGTGCGACCCCATAGAATGGCAGCCCACCAGGCTCCCGTCCCCGGGATTCTCCAGGCAAGAATACTGGAGTGGGTTGCCATTTCCTTCTCCAGTGCATGAAAGTGAACACATTCATGAACTAGTAAATGGTAAAAATAAATTCAACTGTAAAATGGGCATAATGATAACAAGTACTCTCTGGGGCTGTTGTGCTGCCTAAATGCACATACTGAGTTCGACAAATGTTCGGGGTTATTATTAGCTATTGGTTGTGTGTTAATACAGGTCACTCTGTATCTGAGCTCTGGCAGAAAGGTCTGGATTGAGGCCCCGTGACTGAGACCAACTTACCAGCCCCCTCCTTCCTAGCACCAGTGGGATAGGGCCCTGACTTACAGGCCCATCTCAACCAGCTCGACAGACCTCTAGATCTTGCTGGCCATGAACCCTTTAAAGAGATGGTGCCTCCTCTCCTTCATACTGAAAGAGTTTTGCTTGATTTCCTTCAGTTTCTGGCTGTAAAATCATTTCGTTTGCTTAACAAAAGCACCTGAAATGTATCATGAGGAGACAGTACACCGTTTCCCAAGCAAGGAGAAACATCAGTGCACACGACATAGAGTGAGTTCTGAGAACACTCAATGAATGGTGCATCGTCCCTGACCTGTGGCCGGAATTAGTCTAGTGTATGTGACCCTCCTCTTGCAGACTCAGATATCTTAGGCTCCCCCAAGTGCCCTGGGGATACAGAATTTCAGCCCCAATTGAGCTTGAGTTTTACATCAAGGGTTAAACTGTGTATTTATATTGCTGGGGTGGTTGCACTGGCCCAAATAGCAATAAATTTGTGTTCTGTGAGGAGGGCAGAAACGGGGGTGTTCACAAAAGGAAGTGTGTGCTATGTGGGGTACAGGATGTCCCCTGTTCGGGGTTGAGAGCTGGATAGTCACGCTGTTACGGCAGGAAGGGAGAAGCCTAGCACTGCTCTGAACGTGTCCTCCAGCCCCGGGTCTATCTTGGAGAAGCTACTTCTACTAGCCCAGTGATGGGCTCCAGTAAGCCCCACCAACCCCTAACTGCTGCTCGATTGTCAGGGCAAGGATTTAGCCCCTGAAGGTACCAGTGAGCCCTGCGAGCTAGCTGGTGTTGCAGATGGCCTGGTGTCTTCCCTGTGGTGGCTTCTCAGGACCCCAGGGTCCAACCACTGTGGACAAGACCCCTGCTGTCTGAGAACGCCCTCTCCCAACCCTCCCTGCACCTGTTAGAACACCTGCTGACAGAGGGCAAGTCCTTCTGGGGGGGTTCCAGCATCTTCATGACAACAACTCCCTGAAAATACACATCCTTGCCCTTCCTTGCATGCCCCCGCTTTGTCCCAGCCACTCAGTAATGGCCACCCTCTTGGGCGGCTCTGAGCAGGCATTTGAGCAGCATGAATTCTCACCAGCTGTGTTCTCCAAAGGTGATCTCATTCACTAGTGGCCCCCGCGCTGGAGAGCTTGGGCCAGTTACTCAACTACAAGAAAATGGAGAGAGGAACACTTGCCTCTCATGATTACACCTGAAATCACTGTGCTCAGGATTTGGCCCTTAACAGGGCTTCCCAGGTAGCTCAGTGGTAAAGAACCCATGGGTTTGATCCTTGGATCAGGAAGATCCCCTGGAGGAGGGCATGGCCACCCACTCCAGTATTCTTGCCTGGAGAATCCCAGGGACAGAGGAGCCCGGCGGGCTACCGTCCATGGGGTCACAGAGAGTCGAACATGATAATCAATGTTCTTACGAAGTCATCAGGCCCCTTTCTTGGCATCTCTTGGCTGACAGTAAAGAAACTGTCTTGTTTGCCATTATGCTTCCAGCTCCAAGTGTAGGACCCTGTATATTATGGATCCTTTGGAAATGTATGTTACATAAAGGGATAAAGGAGCGAGTGAGTTTGTAAGGAATCCACTGCCACCGCCCGAGACCCGGAGGAACACACCCTCCCGGCGGCAGCTGCTCCCGGGGTGGCCAGCGCGGCTCTGTCAGGCCTGGTTAGGCTGCCAGGCCTGTTATCAGTGTGGTCATTGGCTGGGGACTTGAGCTAACTCAGCTGTCAGGGCCCCACTTTCCTCTCACCCCTAATGGTCCCTGGCTCTTTATGTACTTCCTGCTCTCCCGTGGCACTCTTTGGACTTTATTATGTAGACCACGTGGTCCCTGTGATGAGAGTTGAAGGAGAAAGCCTGGGATAACAGCCCAGACCCCAAGACACAGGAAAAGCCACACGAGTCTCCCGCGTCAGCACAGCTCGCTGGGACGAGGCTGGGGGGTTCCCGCCCACCAGTCCTCAGGATGCTGCCCTAGACCCAGGGTGCATGCTGCTTCTTCCCTTCTTTCCAAGTCCTGGCCCCCCTTTCAGGCCACCTGAGGCATCACAGAACCAGATCCTCAGGCAGGAAGCAGCTGAGGGGACTTCTAGCCCATCACTTGCCCTGCAGAATTAAGTCTGTGGACCCTTCGGGGCAGTCATCTGGTCTCTGTATGGACCCAGCAGGTGTCACGGGCTCGCTCTTCAGAAGCAGCCAGGACCACTTCCAGGTAGTTCTGCCCAGGACGATCCCTTCCTACCAAATTTTGCTTTTCAATAGATTTAGTTGAAAGTGTAATTTTGCTAGTGTGTGTGTTACATATGCTTTATGGTTAGAGCCTAAATTATTTTAAATAGTTGCAAAATTACCATTTGGAGTGACTCGCTTTTTCACCATTTATTTAAACTACGGTGATGAGAGGTGATCTCCAAAATTCACAATTCAATCTTGGCTTTTTCAAAATGGGCTGTGATTTTTAACTGAATTTTAGATTGTTGACTATTTCCTAAAAAACACAAAAATGAATTGCTCTAAAAAATAAGCTGCCACTCACTTCCCTGACTGTACTAAGCCCCAGTTTGCCTCCTCTCCTACTCCCTCATTCTCCATTTAAAATGCCCATTCACGCCTACAAAATCCAATTTGAGTTCTGTTCATGATGGACTCTTTTCCTGTTGCAAAATGTATTACTGATTAACATCTGTCCTTACCTCTTAAAAGAAAGAATATGGCTGCCACCTATGTGACCACACACATCCTTAAAGTGCACACATCCCATACAATACGTGGAGTATACCTGTGGGGTTTATATTAGTCAGAAAAGGTCATGTGGTAGTGTGTCACACAAGTGATGCCTAATGAACATCTCTAGTACCTGTGCATTTGTGGAGTCCCTGCTTCTCAAATCTGGGCTGGGCCCATGACTTATTTTAACCAATAGAACGCAACAGATGTGATCCTGCACCAGTTCTGGGAGTAAGCTTCACAAAGGCATGGCACTTGGGGGCTTGGGACCCCTATGTGTGTGAGCTCTGCTGGAGACACCATGTGCCAAAACCTCACCAAGAAGAATCTATCAATGGACAAATCTCATGGTGCTTCTGAGAATAAAATACTTTTTTGGCATCTCTGCTCTCCCTAGGGTGCTGAGGGCAGAGAGAGATGAATTGGCCTGGACAGAGAGGAGATGGGTACTTGCAAATTCAGGAAGCATTTTCCTTACCAGCGCGAGTGGAGGCTGTGCTTTCATTCGTCAGCCACTTGCTGAGCAGCCAGGGTGACCTACAGGGAGATACAGGGATGGAAAAAATTCAGCCCCTGCCTCCCCAGACTTCAAGTCTGATGGAGGAGGCCGTGTCATCAACACGTGTCTTCAGCAATGTGATGGGAGCAACGAGAGAGGGAAAGATGTTGCTGGCCTGCAGAGGTCAGGGGAGGAAGAGCCTGATTGTGGAGGGAGGGGCTGTGTGTGAGGAGGGCCAGGAAGGCTTCTCAGAGGAGGTGTCAAAGGATTCCAGATAAGACCTTGGTGGGGAAGGATTTCTGGTGGAGAGCAGAACACAGATGACAGGCCATGGACTGAGAGATCCTGAAACTCGGAGGACCCACAAGTCTTACTGTCCAGCCTGGGGTGGAGGGTGCCCATGAGGGTGGCCAGAGAGGCAGTTATGGGGGTGTGGGCAAGGGTCAGAGCACAGCTGGGCAGCCATACCAAGGTCTTACATGTACTGGCTGAGGAGAACGTGGGCCTCAGGCCTGAGCCTCTCACACCAGGGACATCTTGCTAAAAAATACCCGAGACTGTACTATCTCCTGCTGAAACACCCCACCAGCCCCTGCTGTCTGCAGGTTCAAGTCCGACTGACAGGCTGTTCCTTCAGACCCCTGCTTAGGCCGCGTCCCACCTACTCACTCTTGGGGCTCCCCCTCTTTCCCCCACCCCTGCCCCCTCATGCTAACTTCTCTGCTCCTCCTGAAGAAGAGGGGACATCTTAGGGCTCCTGGGCACTTCAGCCATCCCAGGGCCGAGTTATAACGAAACCCTTTACAGTGAAATTATAATGGGCCTCGGCTTCTAGAACTCCTGCCCTTGAGGGCAGGGCACCGCATACCTCTTAGCTATGAATGTCACTGCCCTTCAGGAGACGCCCGCCCAAAGCTTTCGAGAAGAAGGTCGGATGTGTTTGCCAGTCTGCAGCATGTGTGGCCGTGGCCTGCACACACACACACACACACACACACACACACACACACACACACACACACAGCATGGATTCAGTCTTTTCCGTCAGAGAAACAGGGCAGCTGTGACAGGAAGGGTTGCTCAGGCCACAGGCCGAACACGGAGAGGAATTCTCCCAGGAAGCAGCAGAATTAGCCCCAGGCTCTCCCTGACGCCTGGAGGTGACAGCTTCCTTTAGGCGGGTAATCCACCATGAAGGCCGTGTTTCACACTTGCCGCTCTGCAACCGGCCTGCGGGGAATTGCTCCTGGAGAGTGGAAATTGGAACTCGTCAGGGTAATTTGTCCGTTTTACCACCCACGGTTCCGGCTACTGCCTGTGGTCTGACCTGTGGTTGGCCATGAATGAGACTGGCCTCAGAGAGGAGACTTTGACAACACAGGGTTTCCTGTCTTTGAGGAATGACCCTGAGTCGCTGTGGGAGCTGGGCCCTGTCACTGCTGTTTCGCGGCCAGAGGGAGCGGCCAGGCCTCCAGGCCAGTTCCAACTCCCAGGGCGCGATGCTTCCAGCAGCCAGGGGTGTTGGCCGCCTGGTTTTCTTTTGTTGCTTGGGTCTCTAGGGTCCACCCCTTCCCAGTCCCTAGCCTGCTGTGATTAGGAGGGAAGGCTGATGGTATTGATCATGGGACCATGCCTGGACTCCTGTGATGTGCTGGGCCCTGTCTCATACACGTTTAGCCCTGTGCTACCGTCCTTACAGATGAAGAAACTCATGCTCAGAGAAGCACTTACCAAGGTTACGTGACTGGTAAGGAGCAGCAGCAGGATTTGAACCCAGGTCTCTTAGCTCTAAAATATCCTTTTACCACAGTGGACAACCTCCCCAGGCGGCTTTGTGGTAAAGAACTCACCTGCCAGTGCAGGAAAGGCGTGAGATGTGGGTTCAATTCCTGGGTCAGGAAGATCCCCTGGAAAAGGAAATGGCAACCCACTCTAGTATTCTTGCCTTGGAGAATCCCATGGACAGAGGAGCCTGGCGGGCAATAGTCGATGGGGTCATAAGAGTTGGACGTGTGCGTGCATATGTGCTCAGTCACTTCAGTTGTGTGATTCTTTGTGAACCTATGGACTGTGGCCCACTAGGCTCCTTTGACCTTGGGATTCTTCAGGCAAGAATACTGGAGTGGGTTGCCATTTCCTTCTTCAGGGGATCTCCCAACCCAAGGATCAAATCTAGGTCTCCTCATTGCAGGCAGTTTCTTTACCACTGAGCCACCTGGAAAGCCCAAGAGTTGGGCACAACTTAACAACTGATCACAGCACAACAGCCTTAATAATTTGCTACAGTCTCATTTTTCACTCATCCTAACATTATTGAGCATCTCTGATGCTCAAAGCACTGAGGGCACTGAAAGGGGTATACAAAGGAACAACATGCTTTGAGAGATGCAGATCCCAGGCTATGGGCCCATTGATTCAGAAGACATCTGGCCACCTGTGATGGGCCAGGCACTGTGTTAAGTCCTGGCCCTGCAGCGGAAGAGGGGGAAGATTGTCGCTGTCCTCGTGGAGCTCAGAGGAGCTGGGGAGGAGGCCACAGGCAGGCGACCGTGCTGCTGGGTGGTAAGTGCTCTCACGGGGTGGGCACACCTGACTCAGGACTGAGGGACTCAGAGGGCTTTCCTGATGGAGTGAGGTCTCAGCTGAATCTAAAGTCAGATCATAACTCAGATGCCCACGGGGCAGGCAGCTGAGGTCAGGAATACAGTAAGCTAGCCTCATTCTTAAATGGAGATACGCTCTGCTGCATATCAAATATATAGTCATATTCTTCACAGATAATGCTCTCTTCATTTTGCTTGAAACATGACTTGTGGAGTTAGAGAGATGGATGCTGAGAAGTATTGCCCTCTTCTAAATCAGCAGTGCAAATGTGATGATAAGTGGTAACTGCCTCTTGGCCTCCAAACGGGGAACGCGTAAGGAAGAGGTGAGAACCACAGCCCTGGGAAACCCAGTTGCCCTGTAGGTACTGCACCCTGTGGGGGCAGGTCTTCTGATGGTGGACATGTAGATAGTTTCCATGTTTTGGTCAGTATCTCTGATTACTTCCTTAGGATACATTTTGAGCAGTTTGAGGGTATAAACATCTTTAAGATTGATTTTTTTTTCAGAAATATTCTGCCAACTTACATTATCACCTTTCCAGTCTCAGGTTTTATCATTGCATAATGTATAGAAAAGATACTGCATTAATCTCTCACTTCCTTTATTATTGAAAAATTGTTTCATATATCTTTTGATCTTTGTATTTCTTCTTTTATGAATTGACAGTTCATATTCTTGGCCTGTTAAAAGTGTTTTCAGTTGTACAACTAATACATATTTAACACAAATAAGAAAATACAGATATGTGAAAAGAGAAACAAATACCTATAACTCCACCACTGACTATTAACCACTATTTTTTTGGTGTATGTATCCCAGGTCTACACCCAGTATCCATAAGTATATGTGTGTCTTTTGTTTTTTTTAATTAAGATCATACTATTGTTGCAACTTCATGTTTTTACTTACCAATATGGTGTGGAAACATTTTCAGGTTAAAAAGAACACATTCAAATCATTTCTGTTGGCTGTGTTGTATTTCATTGTAATGATGTACCAGAATTTAATCAATTTCCTAACTTAGACTGTTGGTCTAGGTTATTTTGGAATTATAAATATTCATTATTAAAAAAATAAATATTCATTATTTAACAAATCTTAGTAAGTATACTCAATTACTTTCCCAGGATAAATTCTAAAAGTAGAATTGTTGGATCAAAGGTTACATATTTTCTTAAAGCTTTCAAAACCTATTACCAGTTACATTACATTAAAAATTACACATTTCCCAAAATTTGTATCAGTTTATACTACCACTAGCAGTGTTTGAGAGTGCTCTGTAACAGATTGTACTAAGGTGACCTCAACAATCTCTTCCATCCCATATAGTTTCCAGAACTTTATCACTGCCCCATCAAAAGGTAGAGCCTAGGACTCCTCTTCTTGAACCAGGGAAGGCCTTTGTAGCTGCATTCCAGGTAAGCCTTTAAATCTGCCTCTACCAACAATGAACGACAAAAGTAATGCTATTTGACTTTTGAGGGCAGCACAAAAAACTGCCATGCACTCCCACTTTATTCTGTTTGGATGGTTGCTCTTGGAGATCAGCTACTATGCTGTGAGGAAGCCCAAGAAGCCTGTGGAGAGTTCCATGTGGAGAGGAACAGAGGCCTCCTGCCCACGGTCTAGCTGAGCTGCTGGGGGACAGTCAGTATCATCTTGCCGGATGGATCACACTCAGATACACTGTATGGAGCAGAGATGAGCCGTTTTCAGCTGAACTCCGTTCAAGGTGCCGATTCATGATCAAAATGAATGACTGTTACTGTTTCAAACTGCTAAGCTTTGGAGTGGTTTTGTTACACAGCAATAGATAACAGACACTTCTCATTTCCTCCCACTCTAGCTACCACTATCTTTTTTCTTCCCCTTCCATTTTTGCCAACAGGATATATAAAAGGGGTTTTAATAATCTGGCTCAATATTTTTAATAGGGCTTTAGTGCTTTTCTTATTTATGATAGATCTTGAAGATCCTTTAGTTCTATTTCTTTTCCTTGCTATTTTTTTATTTCAAAAATGTTTATTGCAAAAATTCAAAAACAACCTTGAGTATTTAAGTCCGAGCCAGGACTAGGGTAAGGCCATGGAGGTACCTGGGCATCAAATTTAAGGAGGCACTCACCCTCAGGGGCTGACCTGCCCTACTGGGACCCTGAAGATAAATGCCTCCTTAAATTTTGTACCCTATATACTTCCCTTGCTCACTCTAGTCCCAACCCTGTTTTAAGTCCACCCAACCCCACTTTCTAGATATAACTGTACTGGTTATAGCTTGGGTATATATTGCTCTAGACTTTTTCTAAACATGAACATATATATGTAACAATGTTATAAATTACATTATTAGTATATATGGATATATTACATTTAATAATTTACATTTACTACATTTACATTAAATTATATTTATGTTGTTAAATATATATATTTTAATGAAGATAGTAATAAATAGTAATATTTGTGTTTACAGAAATGTATCCTTGGACATCTTACGTCAATACTCACAAACTGACCTTTCTCCAGTTGCCATATTTCATAATAGACATATCCCTTTGTAATTCTTATTGCACATATTTCCCAGTTCTTTCATATGTAGCTTGATTTTATTTTAAACTTTATTTTTAAAAATTAGTGTTATCAAGTAGATCAAACTCTCACCTGAGTTATTTTTTCCATTGCTCTTATGCTAACAAAAACACTATTCAGCTATATTTCCCTATGCGTTAGTTTTTACATCCCTGGGACTTATGTCAATGTATGGTGCGAAAATGGGACCTCAACTGAGTTTTCCTCAAACGATCAGTATTCTTAACATCATTTGCTAAACTCTATGACCATCAGACGTGCTGAGGTTTGTGAATGTGATGCGGACAGGGTAGAGCAGATCGAGACAGACGAGATTCTGTTCCCCTCAGACCACAAGCTGTGATTCTGAGGTGGCAGAGGCTCCCAGGAAGACCCTGGTGAGGGCAGGGGGCGCCATCGCGATGGTGGAGGAAGGGGATTAGCAGTCAGCCCTGGAGCCCACTTTCCTCCCGAAGAGTCCACCCCCAGGGAAGGGCCTTTTGCTGTCTCTGTGTAGAGATGAGCAAGTCTTGCCAAAGAAGCACCTGGCAACTTGCCAGCCCAGGCAGGTGGCTCTCCCCCTAGAATCGAAGCAGGTGCTCGTGGAGTCTTCCGCAACGCGCCCAAGGCCAATGCCCCCATGACTGTCGCTCTTAGCTTTACCCCTCCATTTGACAGAGGGCCCCTTACCTTCGCCTGGTGACTTCTAGACTTCCTCCTCACTGTCTGGTACGCATGACTGGTATTGGCTGGGCCCCCTCCTCCCCCACAGCCCTGCATAGGCACAGATGACAGCTAGAGGGAAGGGGCAGAGAGGGTGAGCAGAGGGACTGAGCCCTATGCACTCCAGTAACCTCTGGAGGCCATCACACCCCACTCATAACCACGCTCTCCTCTAGGGCAGAGACCAGGGCTTGGGGAGGCGACATCGGCCTCTGCCATGAACAGCCTGTGCCAAGGCTATGGGGAGGAGCCAGGGGAGAGGTGGGCCACCTCTCTGGGAACTCCACAGCCCAGGGGTGGTTTCTGAATGGAGCAGCCCCTCCACCCCTGCCCGTAGAATCCCTTCTGGGTTTTCCCTTCCTCCGTTCTCAGAGAAGCCTCCCCACCCACCTCCCATTCTCTATCCTGCAGAGCACCTACCACAGTTTTCTTTTTCCCCTCACCTGTCTGTCTTTTCCTCTAGAGCGTAAGCTCCGTAACACCACGCCTTTCTCCTCTATTTATCCCCAGCTTCTAGCCCAGTGCAGCACTGGAAAAAAATTCTCAAATGTCTTTTAAAGCTTTTTGCTTAGAATTCCTGTATTAGTGATTTTCCTTTGTTGGAGTTGGCACATGCTCTCTCTGCCTGCGATGTCCTTTTTCCTCCTCACTTTCCTTGGGAACACCCACTCATCATTCAACAGCCAGCACACCTGCCCCTCCTCTAGGAAATCATTTCTGAAGTCAGTATGGAACATCCCAGGCAGAGGTGAGTTTGTCAGGCCCTGGAACGAGGACCCTTTATTTTGCAGGGATTATCTGAGGACCCTCTCCTGCAGGGGAGCTCTCCTAAGGTGCAGAAAACAACTTGGAAGGACAGGCAGGCGGTGCTCAAATCACAGAAGCCCCAGCTTCCAGGCTGGCAGCCCGGGTGGGGGAGGGAACCAGCTGGTGGGCGAAGCCGGTTTATCGATGCTGATGCTGCCGAGAGCCCTGGGGAAATCAAGGTGAAAGGCAGCAATCCTGCTCAGGAGGAGGCCCACCCCTGTGTATCAATCAGAGGGGCTGAGACAGGGTGGAAAGCTGCTCGGGCCGTCTGCCAGGGGCCAAGGTGAGGACAGAGACCCACAGCCACCACCAGGGCCCCCCGTGGCCCCAAGTAAGGCCCTAACCCCTGCCTCGGGCACTGTGGGTAGTCACAGAGTCAGCTTTTCCAGCCTAGTCCTAATTCTGAATGTCTGAGCTTGGTCTTAGAAAATACGGTCACTGGAGCCGTAAGGGCTGGCTGGTAGAAATCCTCTGCTCTTGGCATCGCATCAGGTACCGGGTGGTGGAGAAACAGGCGTACTCAAGTGGTCTTGGCCCTGGTAGGGGAGGCCACTGATCCCCCGGGGGGCCTCTTTCACCCTCTTGTGGGCCTGTCAGCCTGTCAACCAGGGCCCAGGGAAGATGCAGAGATGCCCCGGGAGGCTGGAGCAGGCAGGGAATGACAAAAGCGGGGACACAGAGAGGGAACTCGAGGGAAGACGAGAGGCCCGCAGAGAGGCTCCAAGCCGCCATCCGCTCGTGAGGTCAGGCAGCTAAAGAGGTGACCCAGGGCTATCAAAGCAGGGAAGAGGGGAGGGTCAACCCCTCCCCATCCGGCTGCCCTGGCAGAGGAGCAGGCCTGGCACCCCACCTGCTCTGCCCGGTGCCGAGGCCATCTGAGCAGAGGAAGATGTCAAAGAGAAAACCCCCAAATCGGATTGAGGCTCCTGCTCCCCCTTAATGAGGTTCATTATCAGCGGCTCTGATCCTTGTAAAACCCAGCAGGCCGGATTAGGGGCAGCCTCTCTAATCTGGCTGACTCCTCCCTGCTGGGCAGCCAGTCCAGGCCGGCTCTCACAAACAAGCCCTCTCTCCTGCCTCCAGGGAGAGCGGAGATGTAGGCCACCTGGCTGAGGAGAGTCAGGCAGGTGTAAGCCAAGGTTCCTGGAGCAGGACTGAGCATCAGGCCAGGGGCTCCCTAGGAGGGTGGGGGGAGGAGGAGGTGGCATTGAGGGGCTCCGGGCACAGAGGGCTCTGTGGGCAGTGGGGGATGGCCCGTCCAGGAGTGAGGGGCTGTGATAAGGCCCCTTGATCCCCCCTGAGGTGACTGGATCCCAGATGAGGCTGGGTTCTGCACATTCTATCCAGACCTGGATGGGCTTCCCTGGGTGGCTCAGTGGTAAAGAATGTGTCTGCCAATGCAGGAGACAAGGGTTCGATCCCTGGGGTCGGGAAGATCCCCTGGAGGAGGAAATGGCAACCCACTCCAGTATCCTTGCCTGGGAAATCCCACGGACAGAGGAGGCTGATGGGCCACAGTCCACGGGGGTCACAAGAGTTGGACACGATTGAGTGACTCAACAACAGCAGCAGCAATCCAGACCTGGACGCTAGTAGCAAGTTAAAGAACACACCGGTGCTTGCCTTAACAAAATAATTTATTCCACAGCCCCCGCTAACAGTGGAGGGGAGTGGGAATCGAGCCTGCGGACAGCGTCACCCTCCCCTATGACCCTTTTAACCTCTACACGATGGGAGGTGACCCTCGAGAGGGACGGCGCTCTCCTCGCTCCAGATCCCCCACAGTCATAGATTAGCATCTATTTTGGAGACTAAAATCAAAAGACAGAAGACCCAGATCGGAGAGATGGGTTGAGCCCGATGCAGAAAGCACATTCAGAGCAAAGGCTTCACTGGCCCTCTCACAGCTAAGGCACTAGAGACCCAGACAGCCCTCCATAAACCCCACACCCCAGCCCAGTACCGTCACACCCCGGCTCCAGCCTGTGTTTCTCCTATACCCAAGGTTTGGGAAAGGAGCCAGCCAGAGGCTCTCCTCCCAAAGACCTCACCTGGGAGACCAACATGACTTCCAGAAGCTTCCAGGGCCCCTTCCAAAGCCAAACCCCACCCGGGGGTCGGGGCGGGGGGCGGGTCTGAGGGACTGGAGGATGGGCAGGCACAGAGGGCCATAGGCAGTCCTTCCTTCTCTGGCACAAAGGGCTGTTTGCAGCAGGACGGACGGAGTCCTGGGAAGCAGGGAGGGGGTCCACTCCAGTCCCGGGGCCCCTCCTCCGGAGAGGGGAAACCTTGGACACTGCAGCCTCATTGGCCCCACTTTAGGGCCAACGCCAAGCGGGAAACACTGAAGCTTCGGGGAGAATGAGGCAGGACTTCAAATAAGCTGAAAAAGAGGAATTTGGCGCTGAAAGGCTGGGGACGGAGCCTCCCGACCCCGCTGCCCAAGGCTGCCCTTGCCTGTGTTGACAGATGAACCCGGGCCCTGTGCACATCTCCCTGTCGATGGATCATCCCTTTCCAGAAGCCCCGGGGAGGTTTCACCGCAGCAACTGGTTTTGCTGGGTGTCCCTGGACAAGGAGCAAGGGGAGGGGGGCAGAAGGGGCTGGAAGAGCCGTGGACGGCAGCTTCCTATACTGCCCCACTCCCAGGTTGGACAGTTCAGGCAGCAGGGAGGCTGGCATAGCCCTTCAGAGCCTTTATCCTGGCCCGGAAGTAGGTGTACACGGCCAGCAGGCCCATGAAGGACAGGGAGTAGAGCCCCACGCAGAGGCTAATGTCCAGGTGGGAGAAGTTCCCGCCCAGTACCTGCAGCCACTGGCCCTGGCCCTGCCCGGCCCCAGCCTCGGGCTCCCCGTCAGGGATGCCCGCCAGCTGCTGGGAGCCGTGGCCCACTCGCCCCAGCTCTGAAGGGCCTCCGGGGAGGTTCCTCCCAGCCAGGAACTCGGCCAACAACACGGCTCCTGTGTCTCTCCTGCTCAAGCGCTGCTCCCCCTCTGGCTGCTCCGACTTATCCCTGTGAAGCTCCACTACTTGCTCAGGAGCTCCCGGGTCGGGCTCATCTGTGGCCGCACCGAGGCCAGCCTGCATCTTGGGGTGATTTGCCCCAAGTCCAGCCACTGGCATGGTGGCTCCAGGGGCCTTTATCCCTGAGCCCACGGGGATCTCAGCCTTCTCAGGGGCCAGGGTAAAATTTCTGGCTGCCAGCTCCAGCTCCACCTGTTTGGGGATGACTGTCATCCTCTGTGCACCCCTCCGGGGGCCCGGCCCAGCTGAAGGAAGGTCTAGGATGATGTTGCTTGGGGAGAAGTGGGTCTTCAAGAAGTTGAGGGTGTTGTCCAGGTCCCACACAGGCGCGCCCCGGAGTTCATTGTGGCAGGCGGAACAGAGCTCGCGGGGCGGCCACTGCACCTTGGGGAACTGGGGGTCCTCGCTGGGGGCACCTGGGAATAGAAGCACACACATAGGCTGCCTGTGACATGCTGGACACCCGGAAACCCAGATCTCACCCTTCCATTCACGATGCCAGCTCCCTCATCTGCACAAAGTGGGCATCGCTGCCCCGGGAAAGGATGGGCAGATAACAGACCTGGCACAGGGCCTGGCCCACAGCAGGGCCAACAGTAGTGCCCGTCTGGACTAGGAGGTTCCTCCCCACCCCCGCCCCCAGCACTCCAGTTTCTCCCCCAGCCACTTCCCCGTGTTAACCCACTGTCTCTGTCACCTTCACTGCTGGTTTGTACCCCAGGACCAGACATTGGAAAGGGCAAGAAGACTCAGAAAGATCTGTCTGGCAGGCTTTGGTAGGTCCATTAGCATTAAGCCTCTTTGCATTTTTTCTGAAAGTTCCCAAGTTTTACATGGGTAAAGATACATTCTTTTTGTAATGTTTTTAAAGCAAGAGTTCAAGGCACAGGGTAGTTTCCCGGCTTCTCCTGTACCGCCTGCAGCCCTCTAGGGTAGATAGCGTGTAGTGGAATTTCTGAGCTTCCTTGGTAGTTCAGCTGGTAAAGAATCCGCCTGCAATGCAGGAGAGCCCGGTTCAATTCCTGGGTCGGGAAGATCCCCTGGAGAAGGGATAGGCTACCTACTCCAGTATTCTTGGGCTTCCCTGGTGGCTCAGATGGTAAAGAATCTGCTTGCAATGCGGGAGACCTGGGTTTGATCCCTGGGTTGGGAAGATCCCCTGGAGGAGGGCATGGCAACCCACTCCAGTATTCCTGCCTGGAGAATCCCCATGGACAGAGGAGCCTGGCGGACTACAGTCCATGGGGTTGCAAAGAGTCAGACACGACTGAGTGACTCAACACAGCACAGTGGAATTTCTTCCTCAGGTGGGTCCCAAGGGCTGGGTGCCTGGATGGGGGAAAGGACACTTGGGAAGACAGACAGGAAGTTGCCCTTCCTGCCAGGCCACTGGGGCCCCAAGTGGGGCCCGTTCTGTGGGCAGAGCCCCAGGCTGAGCCCCAGAGGGCCTGCCACCAGTCCCTTGCCCAGTGTCACCAGGGGAATCGCAATCAGCCCATCTCTCCTGGAGGAGGCACCTCTCCTGAAGGGTCTGGGCAGAATAAAGCAGCAGCAGTAAGTGATGTAAAAATCAGATGGGTTATTTTGGGGGCAGGAGCAACATGGAGATTCCAAGGGTTCAGTAAGTGATAGTGAGCAGACCTTGCAAAGTGAGCACTCCATTTGCACCTGCTCATTATTGTTACTGGCTGATCTGAAAGGGCAGTCCTAGAGTGAGTAAGGGCACTGACTTCCTGGACCTCCAGCAGCAGCTGGGCCCCCAGGGAAGCCGGGAGCCTGCAGGTCACACGAGGCTGGAGGCTCAGATGAGCATTTGGCGGCAGGGGCGGGGCAGGGGCAGGGAGAGAAGGGGTGGGAGGAGAGACGGCACGGCACGTGTCTTCTTTTGAGGTCCTCCAGAAGGCCCCAGGAGACACAGACAAGGGCAGCCGCCTGCACCACCACCTGCTCCGCAGGCTCCTTTAACCTCAGCCTGCCCTGGGCCTTATCCCCCGCCTCCCACCCCTGGGAGGTCTGTCCCAGCCAATCAAGCTTCCTCTCTCCCCGCAGAGCAGCCCAGGCTTCCATCTACAGATGGCTGCTGGTCACCCCTGGAGTTTAATGCTTTTGTCTGTGGGACCCATCAGACTCCTTAACACAGGGGAATAGAAAACACTGTAAACGAGGGAAACGCAGAAGACAAGGCCTCCTCCTATGAGAATGGGTCCTTGGCTTCCAGGAAGGTTTTTCTTCCCAAGCACGTTTTATCATTAGACCCTTCCCAGGGGGGTGGAAAAACCCAGGTCTTTTCTCTTTACTGGTTTGAGAAAGGGGTCAATAGCCAGAAAGCCGAACAGGGGAGCCAGCAAAAGGGACCCCAGCAGCAGGCTAGAGGGAGTGGCTGTGGTGTTGGGCAGAGAGAGAGAGCAACAGCTTTGGAGGCCCAGGATCTCAGGGTGCCGAAACCTCAGTCTCCTCATCTAGAAAATAAGTCTAGTGATGCTGGCATCCATCAGCAGGGCTGGGAGCGCCCGTGAAGGGGCTCCGAGTGTAAGCAGCACCGTGACACATGGACTGTTACCTAGGGGGACAGTCAGGGTCCCGTCTCCTGCCTCTGGTCCAAGACTCCCAAGTTCCCCCACCTCACCCTCCCTCTGCAGGAAACTCCGGCCTTGGAGGTGGCCCTTCCTTACCTGCAAGGCGAGCATTGACCTTGTTGTGGCTGGACCAGAACCAAAGGACGGCACTGTTCAGACTCCCGACCCGGTGCATGGAGCCAGCAGCCATCTGCTCAAAGTGGCCAGCACACTCTCGGCAGCCAAAGAAGAAGCGGACATAGCCCCGGATGGCCTGGAGGACCTCCTGGGCCTTGGCTACAGGGAAGAGGACACTGTCAATCACCGGGGGCCCTACAGGTTGCTTGGCCCTGCCGATCCCACCACTGTCCCCACCATGGCCTCCTCTACACAGGGCACACACGCCGGGCCCACCTGATGCGGGGACTGGTCTCCTTGCCTACTTCCCCTTCTAGGGGTGGTCATGGCTCTAACGCCATCCCTCCAAACTCTTAAACCTCAGCCTCCCTTGTCTGCCTCTTATCCAGGCCCTCATCACTTACTCACACTTAGGATAAAGTCCAAACTCACTGTCAGGACACTCAGGCTCTTAGAGATGTGGCTGGAGAGTTAGGCAGGGGCTGGAGCGCCCACCACCCGACCTGTGGGTCCCTACCCTGCCCCTCCTGCTTCAGGCTTCCTGTCGTGACCTGCTGTCCATTGCGTCTCCTCCTTGGGCACTGCACACCCAGAGCCCATCCTGATCCGGTTCTGCACATCTCCTAATTCGTCTCCATCTCTCCTCAGTCCCCTCATGGCCTCCCACTGGGCTCTCTGGACTGGCAACATCACAGGCTCTGAGCCTCTTCTTGCTCCCACAGGGGCTCCTCCCTGAAGATACCACTGCTCCCCCAAACCCACCCTACTTGAAGCCCTTTGTCTTCCACACTCCACACACCTCAGGGCTGGAGGTGGTGGAAGTACCCTCCCTGCTGTTGGTTGCATCCAGACTCTCTCTCCTTCCTGCAGTGAAACCCCCCAGCCCTTTAAAAGCCTGTCTCCTAGTCCCACCCCTCTACCCACTGGGACCTCAGCACCCTGCTCTCTGTCCTGCTCACCACCATTCCCTGGGCCTTTGGTTTGAGCAACTTTGGTGTCCACACCAAGGTGTGCCTTGCCTCTCACCTCCTCAGTTCCCTCAGCTCCTGTGTCCACCCCCACCGCCCCTTATGCCTGCCCTCACGCTCTGTACCTCACCCCTCTCGCCTCCTCCAAGATTTCACTCCTGTCCATATTTTCATTTGCTATGGCATCATCCATTTCCTCCTTGTATGGGCTCCTTCCGACAGGAGGAAAATAACTACAATAAAGAAATTTCTCTCTGACCCGACTCATACCCCAGTCACTCCCCCTGTACCTCGAACTTCTCCCCGGCTCATCTCTCTTCAGCCCAAACCACCCAGGCCTTTCTCTCCACTAAACCCCTGAAACAGCTCTTGCCAGCAAGGTCCTCCCCTTGCACCACCGCCCCCCCCAGCACAGCAGCATCCACTCAGCTGTGTCCTCCCCCTTGAAACTCTTTATGTTGGGGGCCTTCTTGAAATTGCAACGGCGGCTCTTTCTTAGTCTCCTTAGCTGGCCCCTGCTCCTTGAGCAGAGGTCTGGAAGCTGAATGCCCCAGAACTCAGGCCTATTTGCACTCTTCTCTGCCCACTCGCTAATGGACTCATCCAGTCCCCAGGTCTTAACTACCATCTATATGCTGACGACCACAAGATTTGTGTCTCTGTCATGGACCTCACCCCAGAGCTGCAGACTCACCTGTCTGCATCTCCATTCAGAGATCCCATAGATGCAGACAGTTACGTGTGCCCTTTCCCCATCTACTACCACCCTCGAGCCTTCCCATTTCTCAGCTCATAGAACCATCACCCACCTGACGTTCAGGCCCAAGTCCAGGGTCCAACCAAAGTCCTTGATCCTGCACATTCTTTATCCAATCCCTCATTGAGTCATTTCAGCTCTGCCTTTAAAACATACCCAAATCTGCCCACTTGTTACACGTGCTCACCTAACAACTCTAGCCCGAGCTGCCACCGCCTCTCCTGGACAAGTTCCACAACATCCTAACTGGCTGCCCCGCTTCCACCTTGTCCTGCTCTAGCCCACCCTCCACCCAGTCATCTCTCTAAAGCATCCCTCCCCTGCCAGTGGTCTCCGGTAGATTCTCATAATGCAGGGACTGAAATCCAACTCCCGCCCTCCCCAGGACCTCCAAGTGCCCACTCTCTCTCCTGCCGCCCCCTCCTGGCCCCCTCTGGTGCTGCAAACACGCCCCACTGGTTTCCTGCACTTGCTAGTCCTTGACCTGTGTTACAGGCTGAACCGCGTCCTCTAACGTTCTTACGCTGAAGTCCTCACGCCAGTCCTTCAGAATGTGACTGCATTTGGACACAGCATCTCTAAAAAGGTGATTAAGTGAGAAAGAGGTCACTGGGGTGTATCCTATTGCATATGACTGGTGTCCTTGTAAGAAGGGGACATTTGGGGACACAGCCAGAACACCCACAGGGAGGACCTTGTGATGACCCAGGGAGACGACGGCCATCTACAAAACCAAGGAGAAGCCTCCGTGGAACCCACCCTGCCAACGCCTTCATCATGGACTTCCAGCTTCCAGAACCGTGAGAAGACACGTTTCTGTTGTTTAAGGCCCAGAGTGTCTCAGCTCGTTGTGGTGGCCTGAGCAGACTCAGGCGGCCCAGGGGGGCTCCTGTCCCAGGCATCCCACCACTGCTTCCCTCTCATCAATCAGCTCTCAGCACTGGGCCCCTCCTCAGAGAAGCCTCCCCTAGCCAGCCAGCCTGTCTGAACACGCAACCCCTCCCCAGAGCCCCCCTCACCCCACCACAGGCTCTGTCTTCCTCACAGACCCACCATCACACCTGAAGTGACCTGTGTGTTTATTGTCTGTCTCCTGCCACTGGAATATTGTCCCCTCGAGGCAGGGATGTCTCGCTGCAAGCACCGCTCTCCCCCACCCCTAGCGCGGGGCCTGGCTCTTCAGAGATGCTCTGTACATCGCAGCTGACAGACCAGCTGGCTGTCCGCACGCCCGGCCGCACCTCCCCTTCCCTCTGTCCCCGCACAGGCCACTCCTTGGTCCGGGACTCCGGTCCGTCTTTCCCTTCACTGACCTCCAAGTCCTGCCCTTCCCAACAGTGTGGAGCACTCCCTCGCTCCCCCAGCCCCGCGCATCCTCCTCTCCCCGCTGCCCCCGTGCCCACCTGCCCCACAGTCCACTGGGGGCAGGGCACGTCCCTCCCACCTTTGTGTCCTCCAGGCTGGGCCAGGGCCTGGCATGAGCCTGGCCCTCAGTGAACGGGGCTGAGCTGGGTGCCCACCCATTCAGTCGTTTCGTGTGGCTGAGGGGCAGGGTGAGTGATGGAGAGCAGTTGCACGGTTTGGGGACAAAACAGGCTGCAAAGCGGACAAGGTTTCCCCAGCTTCCCCTAGAAAATGATTTTTCAGGGGAAATACAGTAAAGTTGTTCAGAGTCCACGTTATTAGCTGCATAAATTGTGAAGAAGACATACATTTTTTTTTTCTTTACAGGAGTATAAAAAATAGAACCAGATCTCTTTCATGAAGAGTAAAAATAAAGCAAACTTGTGGCTTTGAGAAAGCCAGGGCATAGCCTCACACCCCTGAGTTTGTGAGGCATCACCCTGGGGGCCATGAGCAGGACGGAGTGGCAGGCCAGGCCCTCCCTGCTCTGGGTCCACACTGATCATGTGTCACCAGCTGCAAACGCTGACTCCCCTAAGTTCAGGCCTGCAGCAGGGCGCCAGCAGAGGGCGGGATGGGGTGGGCTGAGGCACAGCGGGTGCCCGGGCCTCCACTCACCTGTTTCCTGAGAATGGTCCGCGCCTTCCTGAGCTGCCTGCACGGTCAGAAAGTGGAACAGGATCCACAGGGAGCAGGGGAAGCCCCGGAAATGCGGCTCACTCCCCTGGCAGCCCACCCAGTTCACCTTCTCCGCGATCACAGTGCCCTAGGGGACACACAGGAGCGTGAGTGCACGTTCGGAGAAGCAACAGGAGCTGTGTGGCGAGTGAGGAGAGCGGCTGGCAGGAGACTCCAGGTCTGCACGCAGCCCTGACACAAACAGTCCCTTTCTCAGTCTATCACCTCGAGGTGGGCATTTCCCTTCCCCTGGTGGCATCCAGCAAACGAGCAGGAGGGCTGAGAGATCGTGACACAGTCCAAGTCATGTCCCTACTCTAGCCTCAACCTCCCCCTCTGTAGAATGAGCGGTTCATCTCTAAGGGTCCTCAGGCTCGACCCCCTCCACCCCCACACACGTCTGTGAGGTTCTGCACCTCTGCTGCTGGCTGACGTGCCCACCTGTGCAGACAGTGGTGACAGCAGGAGCCCAGAAAGCGCCCCTGGAGGGAAGCTGTGTGGAGGAGCCCGGCAGGCAACAGGGGGCTGTGGTTAAAAAGCTCTCCCACCAGGGGCGTCTCACAACCAGCTCTAAAGCCCGGCTTAACTACTTACTGGCTGTGTGACCTCAGACACACACAGTTACTTGACCTCTGCTTCTCCATCTGCCCAATGGGAATAGTATCTGTCTTCCACTAATGTTGTGAAGATTAAGTGAGGTCTGGAGAGAGAGAGCTCAACAGACAGTGGTTCACTCATGACCAACGCAAGGACCCAACCAAGATCACGGCCTCCTTCCTAAATACGGATTGGTGACAAGGTCAGAGGGGACAAGGTGGACCCCTGCTGCTCCCATAGATGTGGAACATGGAGAAGAGCTTCTTTGCCTCCCGGACTCACCTCCTTCCTGCTGTCCAGCGCATTTTTAAAGAAACCATAGGGAATTTTCTTTCTCTGCTGCTTCTTGAGCCAGTTGTTCATGGACTGCAGGAAGTTCTGGACTAAGGGCCGGCCATGGAAGTACTATGGGAGCGATAAGCAGAGAGTGAGAAGCAATTCCCTGGGAGTTCCCCTGGGGAGGGCAGTGGGGGCAGGCGGAAGGGGGCTGAGGTAGTTTTCTGGAATGTTCCAAAAGCACCAGGAAAACATCCTGCCTAAGACCCAAATGTGACGGGAAAAAAACACCCAGATGTGGGCTCCTCACTCACTACCTTTGCCCTGGGACACCTGGGAAGGTGAGGTGGAGGGCTGGGCAGAGGCGCTCAGGGGGGCTGGGCCCTCAAGGCCGCCCCCCCCTTCAAGCTGCAGGCTGGGGCCCTGACCCCTGACCACACGCCCACTGGGAGGAAGTCGGAGCACCTGTGTCACTGCCCAGGGCGGCTGGGACCCCTAGACCACACGGGCCTCTGTTCAGGTAATCTTCTGATAGACCAGCTGATTAGCGAACTGACCAGCTGGGCTGGGCTGGCAAATGACCTTTCATTTGTATTCCACGGGCTGCCAGTGGCGGCCAGGCAGCTCAGGGGCCAGAGCCGAGATCCAAATCTTGATGGGAACTCCTCGTGGTCTCTGAGGAGCAGGAAAAGCTACTCTGAAGATAAGTCAACTCAAATCTGATTAGTATCAGCACTTTAAAACCACAAGGACTCCAGGGAGGAAGATGGATGTGTTGTGTGTGTGTGTGTGTGTGCACGCATGAGCACACGCACGAGCATACCCAGGGTGGGGGAAGGAGAGAGAGGGCTGCAGTAGCAGAGTAGGTCAGAAAAATCACCAAGAAGGTCAGGAGGACAATATGGAGAAACTTGAGGGAGCAGAGCACAGTGAAACATTTGTAAGAAGATGGAAGCTGGAGACAGGAATGATCCCGAAACAGAACAACCTGCCAAGGGATCCAGTCCTCCGAGGAAGTCATGGCATGTTCTTATCAAACCTCCAGGCAGGACACTGTCCCCCAGCAGGAGAAATGGCCAGAAAGAATCCTGTGCCTTGACATGCTGCCTCTCGGTCAGCTCACACCGGCCTCTGGGCTCTCAACACAAATTTACAGCTTCAAGTCAGCATTTCTCACTGACCTTCACCCGCTGTCCTGATTAGGAAAGATGACGCCCTCTAAGGCCGCGGTGTCAGGAGGAAGGATGAATTAAGGGGCTCTGGACCGCAGGGAGTCACCCTGTGCTGGGAGCAGGGAAACTGGTGACCACATGCCACCTAGTGGCCAGTCCTGCCAGCTGCTTCCGTGAGGGAACAGGGAGATCCCTGCTGGGCCGCAGGGCAGACCTACAGTCGGCAGGTCCCCAAGGCTGAGCAGGCGGAGGGAGCTCTATGCCCTCCAGGCTTTCTTCGGTGCCCCAGGCACGCAGTGGGCCAGAGTGACAGTTAGCTCAGACACGCGTGAGATGCAACGATGCTAGCATCCACCCATGGAGTTTTACTCTGAGAAATACAGATAAGCTAAAGCACAAAGGAGCACTCTGCAGTCAGACACCTTGTCAGAGCTCAAGGAACGGTGTGTGTGCTCAGTCATGTCCGACTCTTTGCAACCCCACAGACTGTAGCCCACCAGGCTGCTCTGTCCAAGGAATTTTCCAGGCAAGAATACTGGGAGTGGGAGGCCATTTCCTACTCCAGGGGAATCTTCCCAACGCAGAGACCCGAGTCTCTTGCATCTCGTGCTTTGGCAGGTGGATTGTTTACCACTAGTACCACCTGGGAAGCCCCTCAAGGAATGGTAGCTGCTCCCATTACTGCTACTCAGGAAGAAGCAACCACACAACAAGGGCAGGGCCGGAGGTCTCTACAGTCTCAGCGGCTGTGCTGCTCGGCCCAGAGGCCCCCGAGCCCTGCCCTCTGGCCCACAGCTCCCACCTCAAGTCTGCCTCTGCCCCAGGGCCAGCCCTCTCCTCTCTGAGGGGCATGTCTTCTGGCAGGGAGAACTTCACCCCAAACTCAGTTCCAGCGCTGCTGAGGGCAGAAGCTCGGTGGGCAGCACTTAAGCCTCTGCCTGGTCAGGACTTTCCTGGGTCGACTCCTTTTCCCTCACACAGGGGTGGGGCGGGGTGCAAACCAAAAGCAGCTCTGAGTCCAGCTGAGAGACGCAAGCAGCACTCGGGTGACAGCCCCGCTGGGAGGAGTCCTTCAGAGAGGACTGGGCTGTGGGGTGAGGGGGTGCCTCCCAGCTTCCTGGCTGCCCCTCCTCATGCGTCGAGCAGGAAGACAGCCTACAGAACTATTCCAGGATTCTCTCCCCTCTCCTGATTCTCTGGGCCAGCCACCCCAGGCCTCAGCCACTTGAGGACCAAGTGACTCACAGGGCCAGTGGGGAAAGGCTCTATGATCAGACGGGGCTGAAGAACAGGGGCCCGGTCTGCATGGGACACCTGAGAGAGGCCGAAGGCTGTCTCAACTGAGACTGGAACGGCATGGTGACACGCACTTGCCACCTCACAGGGTCCTCGGTGTGACCACCCTTGCCTGTCACTAAGCCAAGTGGACCAGGCCAGGTCTGGTGAGGCGGGATGAAGGGCTAGGCAGGCAGCAGTTCCCGACGGAGAGGTGCAGACCACCCCAAGAGGGAGCCCCAGCTGTCCCAGACCTGCGCCAAAAGGAGGGGCTCAGACCTGCCCCCGGGGCGAGGGCGGCTGAGTCAGCAGTCAGCCTCTGAAGGGGACGGAGCCCGCATCTGACTCAGCATCCTGGGCAGCCAGAGCCTTGGGATTTAAGTAGGGCAGTGCTGGCAGGGGGCCTGGAGCCACAGAGAAGGGTGTGGGGAGGGAGGAGGCGGCAGGTGCAAAGAGAGGAGGCAGCCAGCATCTCATCTTCAGAGACGAGGAAGGAGCGCGGCAGAGAAAGAGCCCAGGCTCTAAACCTGGAGAGGGGTGTGTGTGTGTGTGTGTCTGTGTGTGTAAGGAGCGCGGCAGAGAAAGAGCCCAGGCTCTAAACCTGGAGAGGGGTGTGTGTGTGTGTGTGTCTGTGTGTGTAAGGAGCACGTCAGAGAAAGGGCCCAGGCTCTAAACCTGGAGAGGGGTGTGTGTGTGTGTGTCTGTGTGTGTGTGTGTGTGTGTGTGTAAGGAGCATGGCAGAAAAAGGGCCCAGGCTCTAAACCTAGAGGAGTGTGTGTGTGTGTGTGTGTGTGTGGTGTGTACGTGTGTGTGTGTGTGTGTTAGGAGCATGGCAGAGAAAGGCCCAGGCTCTAAACCTGGAGAGGGGTGTGTGTGTGTGTGTCTGTGTGTGTGTAAGGAGTATGGCAGAGAAAGGGCTCAGGCTCTAAACCTGGAGGAGTGTGTGTGTGTGTGTGTGTGTGTGTGTGTGTGTAAGGAGCATGGCAGAGAAAGGCCCAGGCTCTAAACCTGGAGAGAGGTGTGTACATATGTGTGTGTGTGCCTGGAGGTGTGTATGTGTATGTTAGTCGCTCAGTCGTATCCAACTCTTTGCAACTCCATGGGCTGTAGCCCACTAGACTCCTCCGTCCATGGGATTTCTCCAGGCAAGAATCCTGGAGTGGGTTTCCATTTCCTCCTCCAGGAGATCCTCCCAACCCAGGGGTCACACCCTGGTCTCTTGCACTGGCAGGCGGATTCTTCACCACCTGAGCCACCAGGGAAGCCGGCTCAGATTAGCTGTGCTGTGTTTAGCTGCTCAGTCGTGTCCAACTCTTTGCGACCCTATGGACTATAGCCTGCCAGGCTCCTCTGTTCATGGGATTCTCCAGGCAAGAATCCTGGAGTGGGTTGCCATTTCCTTCTCCAGGGGACTGAACCTGGAACCTCAGTTCAAACCCTGGCCATGACACCTCCTCCCGGGAGGCCTAAGGCAGGTCACTTGGGTAACCTGCGCCTCCTAAGGGGGTTAGTACTCGCCACCCTGAAGCGAGACTGAGAGGATTAAATGCCTGACACACATCAGGTCCTCTGTAAGTAGCAGCTGCACTTACATGGCTACTTACGTGGAGGAGCCATGCTGGCAGGAGACTACAGAGGAATGAGGAAGGCACGGCTAAGGCCAGGGAGCTTCCTCTGACTCTGAGTCTGAGAGGGGAAAGTAGAGACTCAGAGAAGCCTTCATTCCTTCACTGCGGGGTCCACGGCTTCTCGTTTACCACCGATGACAACAGGGAGTGAGAGGCCACAGTCCAGGCTCGGCCTGAGGTGGAGGACTCAGGCAGGCAGATGTGTGCAAATGGGAATATCCCCCGGGCATCCGGCCCCATGTCCCACCCACCTCCCTGCATAGGGAAGGGGGTTGTCCCGTGGGGCTGAGGGCCGTGTGACTGGGACGGCTGGTGGGTCCAAAGATTCGAACCCAACCACGAGCTCCAGAGGGAGGGGCCGGGCTGACTCCTCCAGGCGGGCACAGCACGGGCCTGCAGGGATGCACATGGGCCCCGAGTGGAGCTGCCGAATGAGGGGCCCCAGGGCCCGGCTCACCTGGGCCAGCACCGCCATGAACTTTTTCAGGGCTATCAGGCGCTGCCCCTCCAGGACGGAGAACTTGCCCACTTCTATCCGGAGGATGTAGTGCAGTGCGGATTCCAGGTCAGCCATGTAGATCTTGGAGCTGAGGACCCAGAGGGAGCCAGGGAGAGAAAGGGGTGATAACCATGGGGCAGGGGCGGAGGAGGAGCACCCATGGCCGGAGGGAGAGAAGAGGAGGCACTCCCGATGGTCACAGAGTCCTACACACTCATGTTTGGCTCTGCCAGTAACTAGCTATGTGACCCTGGGTGGATTACTTAATGTCTCTGAGCCTCAATGCCTCATCTGTAAGATGGGGATAGTAACAACTTGCTCACAGGTAGGTTGCTGAGAGGATTAAACAAAAGCACACATACAAAACCCTCAGTAGCTCCTGGCATAGAGTGGGGTCTTCCCTCTGCAGGCCCACAGCCCCACCCCTCTTAGCACTCACAAAAGACCACGAGAAGGCTGAGCTTCATACTCTGATCTGAACAAAGACTCCAAGGGGCAGATGAGTAGACCCACAGGGGCACCCACACAACATGGCTCTGGAGAAGACAGGTCCTCTGAAAGACCATGGGTTTGGCTGCCTGTCAAGGCTGAGACTGGGGTTTTGGAAATGGCGAAGTGGGGTTTCCAGTTATTTTGATTGCTGTTCTTGCAGCTGCCAGACCATGGGCATCAGGCGGGGATCCATCTCACACCTCTTGGGATGACCCCAACTCTGGGAGAAGGGTTGCAGGCTCCACGCTGGCTGCTTCACCCTGTGCCCATCACTGCTCTCGTGGGATCTGCACCCAGGGCCCTGAAGGACGGGCTGCTTCTTTACCCTTGCCTCCTGACCCCTGGGTTCTGGTTCTATGGTGGGCTAGCCCTGGGAGCTTGGACAACTCAACCCACCTCTCCAGCCACAGTGATCTCACAGGTAAAATGAACTTTTGTCCCACCTGCCTCCCAAAGTGGTGGGGAATCAGCAAGATCAGCTGTGGCCACCTGGGCTTTACCCTCCTGCCCAAGTCCCCTCTGCTCCCTTTCTGTGTCCTGGGGTCTCAGTTTCCATCTCCGCTCCTGTGTTCTGTGTCAAGGAGGGGCCCCCGACTAAAGGAGTTAATGGACAGAAGCACCAAGCAGAGCCCAGCACGTATGGCTAGAAGTGCCAGCCATCACAGCAATCTGAATAATCAGAAGAATTACAATTTGAATAATTACAATGATCACGCTCATTTTCTCTTTCCTTCTCTCCTGATTTACTAAATAACTCTCCATTAGCACTTTCCATCCTTAGAGTCCGTCATGCTGGGATGCAAAATCCTTCCTGGAGAGTCTGATGACCCCACTCCCACTTCTCCTGTGCATCCCCCTACAGGAGGCTACCCTTTGGACTCAGCTCTGGGCCTCCTGCTCAGCCATTTCCACATGGTACACTCCTGGGGGCCAGAGCAAGAGTCCACGGCCCTATCTCCCTGCCCTACAGGCAGAAATTCTACCCCCAGGCTGGACCTGAAGAGGCTGAGAGAGAAGAACAGTTTTCTTGTGCTTACAGCTGTGCACAAAGATACTGACTATGCTGAAGAAAAGTAGTGAGCTCCCCGACCCCAGAGGCATTCAAGTGAGGTCAGGTGCCTTCCTAGAAGGGATGCTGTGAAGGGACTGTAATCTCTGGGCAGGGACCATATCTGCCCTGCACAATCAGTATTCCTGGTGCCTAGCACATAGCAGGTACTCAAAAATCTGTGTTGGAGAAGTAATTGCTTGGGTGGGAAGTTGTTGTGGAGGCTGCAGATCATCCTCCCAAGCTGATTCTACTTGGTCTTGAATAGAGTTAAGCTTAAGGAATGCAGAAAGTATTCCTAACAGAATGCATCAGAAAGTATGCATTCCATCGTGAAGAACGCAGTCATCAGATGCTGCTGTTCCAACAGAAAGACTCTCCAGTGCGTGGCCACCAGCCCAGGTCCCCCTAAGGCCAAGGCCAGTCCTCCGGAGTCAGGCTTGTGACAAGGAACAGCGTGTGGAAGGAAGGGGTGGGCTGGGGGTGCTGTAATCCAAGGAGAAGGTGGAGAGGGGAAGGGATGAGGTGAGGTCTTACCGATCTGCAATTTTCCACACGGTGGGAGCTACCGCGCTGGTGGTGGCTGGCGCAGCTGTGGTCTGGACAGCCCCCCTGGTGCTCCCGGAAAACTTCCGCAGGTAAGTGGTGTAGAAAGACCTGGATTCTTTAAGCCTGTGAGGGAAGGGAATCACCGGAGAGAGGCAGTGAGCACAGAGGAGTGAAATCCCAGAGCTAACTCAGGATAAGACAGAAGGCCGGTGACTCCCCTGATGAAAATGTTTATTAAGAAATACTTGAACTTGGTTTGATCTTATCCTCAGTGAAGTCAAAAGCAAGGCACCCCCGCCTCATGTTAACCTTTCTAATCACTGGCCATGCTGTGCTAAGTCTGCTTAACACCAGTCTGAAGTCAAAATTCTACTTGGGAAAGAGGCTGGGCCTGTGAATTCCTCGACCTGCCCCAGAGAGGTGGGGGTGGGGGACAGGGCACTTTCGGAGCTGGTGGGTCTTCTGGGGAGAGTGCTACTTCTGGCTGCAGACTGGATGGTGGGTCTGATGATCCTCCCCAGAGACCAAAGATACAAAGGGGTGTGTGTGGCCTCAAGGAAGTGCACAAGCTGGCTCCAAGGTACCAGAGGCAACATCACGCCCCAAGGAGGTCAACGGAAGTTTGAGACTTGACTTCGAAAAAAAATCACAGCCACAACCCGTCAAACCACTAAAATTCTCAAGTCTCTTCCAATCTTTTTGACTTCCCTGTCTCTTCTCATAAAGAGGAGTCCTGAGGGCCGGGTGACGCCTCCTGGTTGGGGCCACTGGAGAGAAGGATGTGAAGCCCAGCCATGTGATGGGACACCCCGGGGGAGCAGCATCAAGAAACATTGCTTTCCACTCCACTGTCCCAGCCCGATGTTGATCAATGAGCAGATGGCTTGGAAGCAGCATCGTCACAAACCATTTTCCCCTTCACCAACTCCAAGAGCGGAAACAATGCCTCCGCTCCCACCAGGACGGGCCCATCCTGCCTCCTCTCCGGCTGCGCTCCTGACGAGCCCTGGCCCCATGCTGCCGGGTGACCGGGAGGACCAGGGGCCACACTGCCTGGCCCCGGAGCGGGATGGCACGGATGGCCCTGAGAAGCGGCTCACTGGACATCTCGGGCCGGCCTCGGTTTCCCTGGCCCTCGGGCTCCTGCCTGCGGGGCCGGGAGGACATCAATCATCTGCCCGGGGAGGGCATCGAGGCACCATCTGGTGCCATTTAACGGGCCATTCAGCAGCGGGAGCCTGACAGAGGGGCTGTGGCTGGCCTGATTGTTTTCTCTTGGCATTTTGGAACTGGCTATTGTCTGGCTCCTAATGAACTTTTCTGCAATTAGAAAACCAAAGGGAGGGAGGGTCAGGCATAGCTGAGTGCTTGCCAGGCCCGCAGCCTGCCAAGGAGTCTGTCTGGGAAGAGAGGAAGGTGGGGAATAGGGCCAGGGCTGCGGTGGGGTTGGTGCAGAAGCACTGGCGCTGGCTGGGTGCTGAGTGCGCCAGGGACCTGGGCCTGGACTGCTGAGCTGGGGGGCGGAGGTGTGTGTGCAGCGCCCTGGGCCCCGACTTCAGGCTGCAGACCCCCCTACCCTGCTGTAGGCAGACATCTGCTCCTCCTGCAGAGGGTGCTCCCTGCTTGCCCAGGGACTCCTCAGGAGACTTGCAAGACAAAGAACTCATCAGCCCCTGTGAAAGCTGGCGGCCTCTCCGGGCAGGAAGAAAGGAGAAACACAGGGACGGATGGGGGAGATGGGTGGAGAGACACTCACGCAGGGACCCGGGAGAAGGAGCCGTTCCGAGACAGCAGGTAGCAAGATGGGAAGCTGGTGACACCAAACTTGTTCACCACGTTACGCTCCGTGTTCAGGACCCTGCGCACCGCTATGCCCTGGTGCTGCGACAGGTCCAATGTCACCTGCAGAGACAGGGGGACATTGGGGCGGGGTGGCCACTGGGCAGAGGGAGCCCTGGGCACGCACCTGGGTGACAGCTGTGCTCCAGCCAGACTCTCAACCTTTCCAAGAGTAGGCTTTCGTGATGAGTGACAGCCACCAACCACATCCAACCCACAGCAAGGCGTGCAAACGCTGCCGCCTCGGAACTGTGCAGGCCACACATCTCGAATCTTTGAGGACAGTCCCAATTTAATGTAAATTTCTTTCCAACGAATTGCAAAAGGCATAATAAAATGTGGTTTCATTTTTATATTTGTAAGACTTTCCATCTATGTCCCAAATCAGAAAAGCACTGAGACACATAGTTTTGTTTTTAGACAGAGTTAAGAAGGAGAAGAACCCGCCTGCCAATGCAGGAGATCTAAGAGACGCAGGTTCGATCCCTGGGTTGGGAAGATCTCCTGGAGGAGGAAATGGCAACCCACTCCAGTACTAATGCCTGGAGAATCCCATGGGTAGAGAAGCCTATGGTCCATAGGGTCACAAAGAGTTGGACACGACTGAATCGACTTAGCACTAGCATTAAGAAGGAGAAATATAATATTAGGTAGTATTTATTGAGTATGTGTTATGTTTTATATATAAATTGCTTCATTTAATCTTTAATAATAATATAAACTATGATATAGGAACAATTGCTAGGAGACTAAGCCAGGTGGCACAGAATACCACGGCTGCTTGGGTTTAAATCCTGGCCCGATCAGACTAAATCTCTCCCAGACTCAATTTCCTTACTTGCAAAACTGTAATAAAACCCCCCTCCAAGGGCTGTTAAGAAGACTGAATGGATTAATTTTACAAGAATGCTTCTAATAAGGACTAGTAAATAGTACATAAGTTAAGTATCTGTTTAAAAAATCAAACTCCTATTATACAGTAGAGGCAGTAGCTGAAGCTCAGCAGTGAAATCACGTGATCAGATCACACAGCTAGCAAGTGCCTGAGCTGGGCTATAAATCCCAAGTCAATCTGCCTTCAGAGCCAGGGCTCTTGGCCAGTGTGTCCTCCTGCCTCTCAAACCACCCATCCCTGAGCGCCTCTGCATGAACATGAGACCCCTGCCCCTGATTATTAGAGGGATGGAGGGAGTATAGTGGGGAGAGCTAGTCCAATGAACATTCATCAATCATCTCTATAGGCATGACCCCAGGTGTGGAAGGGGACCCCAGAAGGGCCAGGCATCCTTCAGCAAAGCTCCCTGCTCCTCCCACCTCCATGCTTCCCGTCTCAAGGCTGAGAGGTCCGAAGACAGCTCAGAGTGCTCTACTGTGGTTGGTGAGTTTCAGGAGGAAAACCATCCAGAGCCAACAGTGGTGTGTAATTTCATCCCCTCTCTCCTTAGTTCCTTGCACTGCCTTGGAACATCTCCCAGGCACTGGCCTGTCCCACCTCTACATCTGGAAAAAGCCCAGGGGCCTGAGAAGTCCATGATGCAGTGACTGAACAGTGGGCTGTATACATCAGGCTGGGGATGTATCTTTATAAAATTCATACTCTTTGCCAGCTACTCATCCGTGTTCTTCCCCTATGCTGTCTTACTTGTTGTTCCCAACCACTCTCTGACAAAAGGTAATTATCAGCACTTCAAAGACAGGGAAATTAGATCAGAAAAGTTGAGTAACATGATCACAGCTGTATCACATAAGTCAGGGATCCCCAGCCTCCAGGCTGCAGACTGGTGCCTCCTGTCAGATCAGCAGTAGCATTAGATTAGAAATAAAGTGCACAATAAATGAAATGTGTTTGAATCATCCTGAAACTATCCCCTCCCTTCAGTCCATGGAAAAATTGTTCTCCACAAAACCAGTCCCTGGTGCCGAAAAGGTTGAGGATCACTGATCATAAATGTTGGAGTGGAGATTCCAACCAGCCTGATTTTGGTATCTGCTTCACCTGGGAAGGGACCGCAGGTCCTCAAGAGGGACTAGATGCTCTCTAAGGTTCCCTCCCCCCAATTTGTTACTCCACTTCTTTGGAGGCAGGGTAGCATAGGAATAACATGAGCTTTGGAGGCAGACGGACCTGGTTGAAGTCCTGCTCTACCAGATCACTGGCTATGTGATTTGCGGCCTGTTATTTGACCAACTTTGTTAATTAGAAAAATTAGCAACTTTGTGTGTCAGCAATATAGCAACGCTTAATAAACAGCAGGTGTTATCATTTCCATTTTCCATGCATATGTGCACGCTCAATCATGTCCCAACTCCTTGCGATCCCATGGACGGTAGCCCTCCAGGCTCCTCAGTCCGTAGGATTTCTCAGGCAAAAATACTGGAGTGGGTTGCCACTTTCTCCTCCAGGGTATCTTCTGAACCCAGGGATCGAACTCGAGTCTCCTGAATCTCCAGCATTGGCAGGCAGATTCTTTACCACTGAGCCATCTGGAAGCCCTCAGTTTCCAAGAGGAAGATCAAAACAGACAAAAAGGCTTTAAACAGAAAGGTCCAGCTCCTACACTTCCCCGCTTCTGCCAGCAGGGGGAAGGCCAGTGCTGGGCTAAGACATGCACAGGATCAGCCCTGCTCTTGAACTCACTGGGCTCTCTCCCCCAATGTCTACCCAGGAGATGCAGGAACCCTGCAGGCAGCTCACCTCTCTACCCAGGTAGGAGCCTTCCTTTTCAAAGATCAGGGCCAGGTACTCTTCATTGTTTCTTGCAAAGAATCCAGTAATCTCCTCCAGCCTGCAAGAGACACCGCTGGCAGTCACTCTTTCTGTGGTGAGAATAAAGCAAAACTGCTGGTGACAGCCGTCTTGGCAGACACAGTACTGTGGGGACAGCCACACACATCTGCTGTTTTCACACAAGGCTTCGCGGAAGTCTCCATACCAGCAGGAGTAAACCAAACACTGATTCTCAAAAGATTCTCTCTCTGTTACCTAAACCTAAACTAATGGCTGGTTCATTTCACCAAGCTATTTGGGTTGTTTTTTCAGAGTCATGAGTGAGTATGGGCAGTCTAGGGAGGAGACCTGGGGAGGTGAGCTTTGAGACCAGTTATTTCTATGCTCTGGCCCAGGGTACGGCCCAGACTTAGAACTGCAGCTTTTATTGGTCCCCTAAGAGACTGGTGTTTATTAGCTATCAGACACAAGTCTTAGTTTGTGCCAAGTCACTACCAACTGAGAGATTTGCTTTTTCCTCTCCTGTAGCAGGCATAAAAGAGGAATTAAAAAATCAGAAAGTCCTGGGTGCAGGAGATCTCAGAAGCCATCTAACCTTATCATAAGATTTTTAACCTCCTCATTTTAAGACAAGGAAACAAAGGTCCCAGGAAAAAGGTGGAAATTAATAAGTCAAATTTTATTATTCCCCCCAAAATCAAAGAATTAAGATATAAATTGTTTTTAAAATGCAGAGTTTCAACAGAAAACAATTACATAATACAAAAATGATCTGTGCCCTCATTTCAATTAAAAAGCAGAACCTCCTCAGACACATAACAGGACACGATGGCCTCTATTTTTATCCTCAAACTGATGATCTGTTTCCCTTCTCTGGATCCAAGGACAAAACAGTTGATTACCTCCAAACTGAAGGTGCAACTTGGGGTCAATGGATTCCAGCCCAGTGACAGTAAAAACGACATGCCAGAGAGGTGGGGGCCAGAGTGTACCCCAAGGTGGATGGATGCTGACAGCTGCTGAGGTGGTAGCAGGTGTCCCCCAGGCTGGCAGAAGAGCAGGCCCTGCAGGCTGCTCTCCACACAGCCCATCCCCACCCCATTCATCCCCTCTCACACTTGTGGAGGAGGCAGCCCACCTTCCATCACACGTCTCCCACCTTCCATCACACGTCTCTGCCTCCTCCCTAAAGCTCTTTAGAAGGGTCACTTTGAGAGAGGCTGGCAGGTTTACCCAGTTGATTGCTTTTGGGATCCCTCTGGGTTGAGAAGGCACCGTGAGGGAAGTATGGGTATGAGAAAGGGAGACATAGAGACACAGTCATTGAGACATGTCAGAAGTGAGGAGCAGGGTATACAGGCTGGCCTGGGTGTTTCCTGCAGAGAGGGGGTCTGCTTATGGAACCCCCAAACTGCACCAAGACCAGATATTCAGTCCAGGGTCTCTGGGAGGCTCTCTGGGAGGACGAAGAATTGGGAAAGAGGATAAAAGAATCATTGTGACTTGGATTTAGCAGCTACTGACACTTGGAAACACAATCTCTCTGCAGGGCCTCAGCTTTCAAGACACCAGCACACACACTTAGGCTGCGCTAAGCCCAGTGTCTGCCTCCCAAGGCCCATCAGCCCCTGGAACCTTCTCTGTGCCCCACAGCTGGGCACCTCCAGCAGTCCTGGCCGGTACTTGCGTCTGTTCCTTTTTGGCCCCGCAGGTGGGCTGTCTCCTGTCTGGAGTTCTCATCCAGAAGGGCAGGATCTCCTGTTTTCAATCTCCCTGTCTCCCTCATGGGGGAGTCAGGGTCAGACACTGTGCGCCCTGTTATCCTGATTTCCTAGAACAGAGGCGATCCTGAAAGACTGCCTGAATCCCAGCCCCCCGATGCTCTGCAGCGCGGGGGTGGGGGTGGGGGGCTGGGGGGCACAGCCAGCTGCCCCGCCCCCAGGCACAGCCACGGCTCAGGAAAGGAGCACCTTCATCTGACGGGGCTTTGTGCTTCTCAGTTCCCCGTCCCATTTCCTCTAAATGGCATCTGGGCTCCCTTTTTCCTCCCCACGCCCACCCTCTCAGGGACCCTCCCTGCGTCAGACTGTGTGACATCCTGTCTCTCCTCAGAGGTAGCGAGAAGCAGAGCAGGTATGACCTGGAGAACCTGGGTTCATCCTTTCCTTCCCACCCGGTGGGGTGGGCCCTCTCACCCCCATCAGCCCCAGGAAGTCAGGGCTTCTCCAGCAATGGGAAACCCTCCACTAGCTGCTCCCAGCGGCTCTGGGCTCCGGCCAACAGCACGGGCAACAGGAGGACCCAAGCCGCTGCCCGGCCCTGCTGTCCCCACCGCCCTCTCACTGCCAGGCCTGCCTTCCCGCCACCCTGCCCCAGGCCCGCGGCGGCCCCAACTACCTGGCAGGCTCCAGCGGGGGACAGGCTGGGGGCCACGTGTCACTGTGGGACTCCAGCGCATCGATGAGCCTCTCCCGCAGCGTCTGCACATCAGCTCCAGCCACTGTAAATGACGATGGGGTGGGGGAGCGAGAGGGGGACGGGGGATGAGGAGAAGGGTGCAAACCCCAGCTTCCCTCAGGGCCCAGCGCACAAGCTTGTTCTGAGCGAGATGAAGCATGTGTCAGTCCCCCTCCACATGAGGCAGGTGGGGGTCACCCCCCGACCCTAAGCATGGCAGAGGGACCCATCCCTCAGGGCAGGAGAGAGCACCCCAAGAGCCCTCTGCACGCTGTCTGGCTGCCCCTCTGGGTGCCCACCCCACTTTGACACAAGGGCTATTCTGGGAACACCTGACCCCATTTTCCCGGAGGTATCTTCCAGGCTGGCTGGGGAAGGCACATTCAGGACACCCCTCTGGCTTTGACTGGGGCCCTCTTCCCCCTGTAGAGCTAGCTGGGCTCTCTCTCCCCGCAGTAGAAGCCTGGGAGAAGGAGGGAGAGGAGGACTCGGAGCATGCCAACGGGACCCCGAGAGCCGGGCCACCCACCTGACAGCGTGGTTCCTGAGCCGGTCTTGGAGAAGGCCTTAAAGAACTGGAAGCAAACACACAGGAGTCAGCGGAGCTCCGAGCACCACAGCCGCGACAGCTGGGTATGCGTTTGTGGCCCAGTTGTCTACTAAAAGGGGCGGCTGTGGGGAAATGACTTAACTTTTGTGAGCCTCAGTTTCTTGGTCTGTAAAATGAGAGGAGGAGGTGTCTGCTCTTGGAGAGGACCCAGGATCCTCCCCCCAGTGTCCTGCACCTGACCCCTGCCCCCACGACGGCCCTGGAGCACCCGGGGAAGCTGCGGCTCAGATACTCGACTGGAGGTGACCTGTTTCTACAAAGCCCGGGGACCCAGCACGTAGGGCTAGAAAATAGCTCCTCTGTGAATAAACGATGCAGGCCTGTCTGAAAAAAAAAAAAGGGAAGTCACTTCATACCCCCACCCTGGAAAATGTCAGCGGCCCTTGGAGGCCGTCTGTCCTGGCTCCTTATCTTGGAATGGGGGCAGGGAGGCTGGCGTCTCTGGCCCCCTAGGACTCTCGGCCTGCCTCGGCAGACACTCCAGAGGGAGGCGTCTCCAGTTCGGTCCTACTGAAGGGTAGGCTTGAGCCCCTGAGAGAACAAGCCTTGTTACACATGGGCCAGGCTAACTCTCCCCATTCACACGACACTCAGGGCCAGCCTGTCACCCCTTTGAGAGAGAGGACAGAGGATGGCACCTCGGAACCCAGGCTCCCGTCTAAGTGTTAGAGAGCAGCCAGAACTCTGGCCTGGGCTCAGGAGGGGACGGAGTTCGGTTTTCCTGACAGGACCTGGAGGCTGGGGAGAGGCCTCTGCCTGAGGTCCTAACCTCAGGGCTACCTGTGGCCACCTTGGGCTTCTGTCTCACGGCCGTTCGGCCTGATCCAAGCTGGTGGCTGAGTGCAGGCCTGGGTTCAAGGCCTGGCTCTGCTACGCCCTTGCTGTGAGACCTCGGGCAATCTGTTCACCTCTCTGAACCTTCTCAAGATGAGGATGACACTGTCGACCCTGGAGAACTGTGACAATTCAATGACAACTAAAGGGCTTAGCGTGGTACCTGGTACAGACAGCAAGAAATCAACACATGTTAACATCATCATCCCCTTCCCTTGTTCCTTTTAAATACTAGGAAACACTGATCAGCCGGACCTGTCTGTTCTAGCCATTTGTAGGTAGAAAACTAAAATGTGGAGGCCACCTGCCCGCCTCTCCTCCGTGAATAATAAAGATGTGGAAAAGGCACGCACCTCTCCCCACCTGCAGTCTGCTCCTGCTGACCTCACCTGGACCCTGTTTTATCCTCTCTTTACTTACAGCATTAATATAAACTTCTATTCTGGGTGAAAACCATTCACTGACACATGCCACTTGTATTCCTAATAGTGTTCTTTGTAGATACTGAATATACTTTGAATTAAGAAAACTATACGCCATCCTTATACTTGTAAAAACGAGCACACCTTTCCAGGCTTATGACATGAGATCAAGTAGAGAGGGCATGTTATAGGCTGATTTTGTTTCTCAGAAACAAAATAAAAGATGCACCTGCTGGGGGTTTGGTTTGCTCACAAATAATATCCCAGAGGTTAGCCTCTACAGCTGCAGTTACTCAGGGTGATGGGGTCCTTTTACAGACAGGACAGACTTCAACTTGCTTCCACAGGCATAAAAACATGACTGACGCCATGACGCCTTAAGCCGTGTGGCTTTTCTGTGGCGATAGTTGCTATTGTCCGTTACTGAAGAGTAGTGTGATGACTCTTCTTCTTCAACCATCATCTCTCCAAAATCTGAGCAGGGGCCTTATGATAAGGGGGTTGGCATGACCTCCATCAAACGGGAGCTCCCCAGACCCGAGCTGAGCCTTCCGAAGGCTGCAGCCGTGGGCAGCGGGAAGTCAGATAGGGGCCTGAGTTAGGGGCTTGCGGGAATTCTTAAGAGCGCCCCTCACACAGCCGTCCCTTCTGTCCCAGCCACCTTCGAGAACACTGTCACCACTGGAGTGCTGTTTCCCATACCTCACACTCCAGAGGAACTTTTTCCTATAGATTATTCTCTTTTACCTTTCCCCTAGTCTACCAGCTCCTTCCCTAAGCCTACAAATAAACTCAAATCTATTTTTTTTTAAAGTTAAAAAAGGAGAAGGGACAGGAAGGGATGAAGAATGGGAATAGAGGCTTCTCCAGGTGTGGCATCTCCCATCTTCTTGCACTGCCAAGTTTCTCAAAACAGTGTCCTCTTCCTTCCCATGAAGCCGGCTGTGGCTCGGGCTCCCACGACTCAGTTGTGAGGGCTCCAGGAAAGCTAGGCTGACCTTCTCTTTGGCCGTCCAGTGACCTTCCAGCCCTTCCTACTCTTTCCGCAGTATCTGATGCTACCACTGCCTGCTTCTCCTCCCCTCGGCCAGGGTTTTCTTGAGCCACATCTTCCTGACATTCTCCATCTCCAACTCATGTCATCACCCTCCCTTGGTTTGCCTGACACCACCCAGGCCTTCGTGGTCATCTTCACGGCCTTCCCCTCGCCCTTGTCTCAGCCTCGTCCTGGGCTCCTCCCCTGTGCCCATGGCCCTTGCCGTCTCCAGCCCGTTTCTCCTCCCGCCAGGCATCAGACCGTGGCACTCTTCTGTTTAAAAAGCCCAGGGAGGCACTGTCACAAACGAGGGGCTCAATCTCTGCTTTTGAATGAATAAGTGAATAAACGGGTGAATGGACAGACAAACCCATTATCTGTCTCCCTTGCTGATGTCATCTACTTTGTCCAAATGCTTTGTGACCTGAACCCTGTCTCAGATCCTCACCTGTCTTAACTTCTCTTTCTTCCAGATGTCACAGCACCCCTCCCCCAATACATACACACTCTGGGAGACTGAGTCACCCCTCCCCCAACCTGTTTCTCCACCCAGGTTTCTTATCTCACCTAGCTCCTCCCTGCCACCCAGCCCAGGATCTCCCTCTCCCCCAAGCCCTGTGTTCTGTGAACCTGACCTTTCTGATACCTCTTCTGCAGTCTTCGAGACCAGATGCCTTGTCCAGAGTAGGGCCTACCACCTACTTCCAGGACCACTGCAACTGTCTCCATCTGTGCCCCCAACTCATGCTTCAGAAGCAGTAATATGCTCCATCTTTTCATTTTCCAGCCATCACCCTCACTGCCACTTTGCGTGGATTTCTAAAGGATAATTCTGGTCTGATCATGTCACTTCTCCTAAAAAGCCCTTCCATCACGCCCTACTGCCAAGGAATAAAGTCCGAACTCAACAGCATTCGAGGCCTTCTGCCTCGATCTGGAGGTAGATTTGGAGGCAGGATCTGCCCCCAACCACATCTACCTCCCACTGCCCCCCATTTCTTACATTTCAGCTATGATGAACTTGAACCTGAACTTTCCACCCATCCGCCTCCCAACTGGGAGGGCAGGACGACAGTTTCTTCACCTCTACAAGTCCCACAGTGCCTGGCATAGTGTCAAGGACAGGGAAACACTCAAAGGACATTTGTTCACTTGAATAGAGAACCTCTGCCCTTTGATCAGCTTGGAAGCTCATGTAAAAATCACATTAAAATCGAGTCAGGGCGCATTTTTGTCCTCTTATTAATATGCATCCTTATTAAGTTAGGTGTTGGAGGGGTGTGCCGTACCCAAGGGAAACCACCACCTTCCTTGGAAACAGGCCATTAAGACTCCAGCAGTGAGTTTTCTTTCCTCCAGGAGCAGTCAACACCCAGTCCCTTTCCTCTCAACACTTTGCCCAGGAGTTTCTGCCTTCCCCAACCATGGGGATCTCCCCAAAGGCGGGTGACCGGATGGCCTTGGGCAGGTCTTTGCCAACCTATCCAGGAACAGCTGCCTTCCCAGGGGGCAAATAAGGCTAAGCAGGAAGTACACTTGCCAGTGGCAACCATCAGTGGCACTGAGTCCAAGCCTTTGAAACAGTTTCAAGGCAAATAACCTCCAAATATCTTATAGCGAGCCTGTAAGATATGCATGAGCTTAACGGTTCCTACCCTGTAGATTGTCCGTGGAGGAGATGCCTGGGAGAGCGTGAGTGATTGCCGAGAGGGGACCCACCTCCTTTTCCAGACAGGCTGGAGACATCTTTCTGAGTCCTGTCCCCCAATCCCTGACATCTCACCATCTAACAAAAGACACACAAAATAACAGCCCAGACTGCAACCCCTACTTCCAGCCTTGAATTCCAGGACGGGCCAGCCCTGGGCTCCCTCCTTCCGGGGGCCCTGCCTCAGCCCACAGGAGTCTCTGCTCCAGCCGGATCAGCCTTCTCAACTCACCACATGGGTCTGCCCACAGCCTCTGCCCTCACATCCTCCCCTGCCCACGCTCCTCCTCCCTCCCAGCCAAACCTGATCTGTCCTTCACCCCCTGCGGAAGTCCCCCTCCTCTGGGTGCTCCTCCTCCCACACGAAGGCCTCTCTGATGTGGGAGGGAGAGTTCAGTGAGCCCAAACTCCCCCTGCGTTCACCATGGACACGTCGCTCCCTGCCTGGCAACTAGCTGGGCGCTCCGGTGCCCCGTGGACAGCACTCTCCTGTCTGGCTGGCCTCGCTTATCTTTCTGGCTGTGGCTTACAACGTCTGGCCTCTCTGCAATGGTGAGCATGGGGCTGTATCCGCAGAAAACACTCACTCCACAGCTGCTGGTGGATGGACTGCCTCAAATGCGGCATCACAGAGGGGCTACCACGAGCCCATGGGCAACCAGAAGGAAGACCACTATGATTCATGGAACCCAGGTGAACACCGCAGTGCCTTGGCACTGTCACAGGTAAGACCTCATTTCACACGTGGCAATGATCTATTAGGGAGACATTATCATCCCATTTTTCAGACGAGGAAACTGAGGCCGGTGGCTAGGGCGTTGTTAAGCAACTTTCCGAGTCACAGTAAGCAGTAAGCAGGGGAGCCAAGATTTGACCTCGTGTCAATTATCTCCTCAGAATCTTGCAAAGGGAAGGCTTCTGTCTGCTCCCACGCAAGGCTGCTGCTTCCTGTAATCTGGATCCCAGCCAGGCCCTTGGCTGCACTGTTCCATTAGCCACTGAGGGGCACTCCTATGACTCATGGCAAAGCCTCCCTGACCCCAGGTTCCAGCCTCTAGGTCCCCAAGCACAAGCCAGAACCTGCTTCCAGCTACCCTCTCCCTCCCTCACCTCTGTTCTCTTCCAGTTGGGCATAAGCTCCCGTCTGGTTGGGGCCCTGACGCAGCTGGCCCGCCCTGCAGGGCCAGCTGTTTGCTGAACAGGATGGGCTGGTGGAAGCTGTTTGCTCAGGGTGACAAGGGACAGGAAGCAGAGGAAAGGGACAATGACACACGTCACTGGGGGTGGCCTGTCCCCTTTACACCAGTAACTCTCTCCCGCCTGTTCATCATCTTAGAGCTTTCAGCCTTCATGGGTGGGGGCAAGGACAGGCTCCAGTCCCCAGGGGACCAGGGCTGTCTCTCTGGCCGGCTGGCAGCCAGGGCCACCTCTGGGCTCTGCGCTGCTTTCCAGGGAGTCCAGCCATGCTGCTCACAGGCACACTGGGCTCTCAGTAGGCCAGAATTTCTGGAGATTTGGAATCTGAGTAGTGTTTCCCAAACACTAGAAGCGGTAAGCTGTAAAATCAACTTAGTGAATCACAGCCAGTATTTTTTTTTTTAATAAAAGAATAGAAAATATCACTGTGTACTGCACTTACTAAGAATATTGTTTTATGAAACAACTGCTTTTAGGGATAATGGATCCAAACTGACTTCTGGATCTCCTTGTAAATATTGCTGGCTACAGTACCAAGATTTGAAAGTCATTGCTTAGGGCCTTAGAGCTGAGATGCACCAGTAGCTAGAGCTACACGCGCCCTGGCCCAGAGCCCTGAGGACAGGCCATCAAGTGCCTCTTCCTGCCGAAGCTAAACTGCGGGTTGCTTGGGAGAGGCTGAGAGGTCACCACACTGGTCTCCAGAGTTCTGAAGAAATGGACAGGTGACTCCCAGCCCTGCCTGGCCCGGCCTGGCGCTGCCCGTGTGGAGGCAGGGAGAGATCAGGGAGCCCAGCTCAGGGGCCCTCCCAGCGCCCCTCCCACAGCCAGCTGGGCGACTGGGGAGATGATGAATCACTTGAGGCACTCGGGCTGCGTGTGCTGCGTGACTTGGGTAGGCGCCGAGAAGCTCTGGATCTCCTGGTGTAGCTGGGCCACCTCCTTCACACCCACTGAGCCCCAGCCTCTCCCAGACAGAAACAGAATGTCCCAGGTGCCAGGCCCCACGGAACCCCCCAAGAAGGACCTGACCTGGCCACAGGCCCATCACCAACCCTCCTCCCGGGGGTTGGGGGGTGGCTGGACCCCTGTGCAGAGCCCTCACTGAGACCAAAACTCTGGCCTATGAACAGGGACTCCTGCCGTCACCCTGACTCTTTCCCTCAGCTTCCCACTAGGGGTTGCTCGCCCTGACTCAGCAGAAAGAACAGAAGGCTCCATGCTGCCCCTGGAGAATAATTTTGAATATTTCAAGTTACATATCTTGAGGCTGGGGATAGGGCAGCAGCCCCATCATGGGAATCTTTAACATAAAAGAGATGGTTGATAGATAATGTCTCTGCTGTCACCTCTAAATGATAACGGCAGCAGCTGCTGGCTCAGGACACCTCCCAGGCCAGTGAAATGGGGACTCGGGCCCTCACCCTAAGTGGTAAACAGGAGTGCGGGAGGGAGCTCTCTTGGGCCACAGAAACCCTGAACCCAGCAAGAGGTCACCGGCCATGAGAACAGGACCGTCTCATGGACTCAGAGCTGGAAATGGCTGGAAGAGAACGTGGACTCAGAGCTGGATGTGGCTGGAGGAGCCCAGGGTCTTGCTCTCCAGAGGAATTCTCCGGGTGTCCTCAGGCTCAGATATGGTTCACAGTTCCACCTGGCAACTGAAGCCCCTGAACTCAGAGTTCTCTTGTTCTGGGGAAAACGCTTGACTTTTCAGTCTTCAAAGGCATTTCCTGGTTAATCCTAGTGGAAGCAGAGGAAACTGCTTTTCTAGATGCCAGTCTGGGGGGAGCAGGCTAATTATCTGTGGCTGGAGAGAGAGATGTGGATTCTTTCATTTGGAGGAGAACTAATTGGATTACAGCCGGACCTGAGCCCTGAGGAGGTGCTGCTCTGGGCTTCCCAGGGCCTCCGACATGAGAGCCTTGGAAGGCATCCAGATGCTAACTAAGTGGTTGATGCCCCGCAGTGGGCAGGCGAGGTCTCATCAGAGCACTCATGCTGCCTGCAGTCAGAGCCGGGTGACGGGCCATCATGTGTCGGGTGTGACGATTCCTGTGATGGGTATCCCTGCAGCCTGAGGCATGGGGCTAAAACTCTCTGACAGGTCACTTCCGAGCCACTCAGGTTCAAGGCACTGGCCTGAGGTGGATGAGGCCTGCCAGTGTCTCCCGGGTCCTTTTCGGGGAGACCATGAGGTCCCCTGAGTCTGATCCTGCCCCCAGGTGTGTCAGAGCCTAAAGCCTGGTTTCACATGGTTGAGATCAGCCCTCTAAGCCTGGGAGGTCAGTGGGGGCGGGGGGAGGAGTTGATTGGAAAGAGGCTCCTGGAAGCTGGGAGCTCTCACAAACCTAGGGGATGATCGCTTTTCACAGTGAAAATCTGTGGGTCCCAACATGACAACACACAGCCCCTTCTCCTTTTTTATAAAGGGGAGAAGGTCACATACCAAGTGAGCCTCTTTCTTTTCTGCCTCCCAGTTCACATGCCTTTCTGCCTCTAGAGAAGGTGCCTCATCAAAGCACAGGACTCCAAGGGCTGGGATCTAAGCAGGTCAGGCCCAGAAGCCTGGGAGGACCCCCATGGAGCTCAGCCGGGCAGATGCCAGGGAAGCACGGGGCAGCTGGCAAAGTGCTCCAATGACTCTGCCCCGCCAGGCCCGCATCACCCCTCCTGGTCACATACCCTCACGGTCGGGAAGCCAGGGATGTTGAAATCTCTGCAAACTGCACTGTTGGTCTCCTCAGCACAGTCCAGGGCAGCGAGATTCAGTGCAGGCCTCCAATCTGAAATGACAAAAAAAAAAACAAAAAAAACCCTGGGTAAGTACAATCCATCCCCACCAATGCCCATGACACCTGTCCCAGAAGCTCTAAGGAGAATGGTCACCCCTTCTTCAAAAAAGGGCCTCTGAGGTAGGTGGGTTATTCTGCATTTAGCCTGTGCTTAGGGCACAGTTACCTAGCACCAGCAGCCTACTCAGGACGGCAATCTGTGTTTCCCCATTAGGGGGGGTGGGGGAGGGACACAGGGGCTGAAGGGAGGTGTGAGACCAGACTGGCCCTCCTGGGGAAAAGCCTCTGGGATGTTGCCTCAGCCCCTGCTGGCCTCTAGAAAGGGTCAGCTCCAGAAGGGTGAAGAGCATGCCTCTGGAGTTCTGAATTCCCCAGTGGACCCTCAGTGAAGGCTTCTGTGGCCAAAGGTGTCAGCCCCATTTGGGTGGGTGGGACACAGGGCAGTGAGGAGCAGCTCCCCAACCAGAGATGAAGGCAGAAGTCTAGAGGAGGTGGGTGAAGACACCTGGGATCTAGAGCCGCTGGGAAAGAAGCCCTGAGGCCAGGTCTGGAAGGAGTCGAGCAGTTGCCCAGGCCAGTTGCTTGGGCACCCTGCTCCTTCGTCAGGCCCCAGGCCATGAGTCTCCCTCTGCTGGAACTTGCTGGCAGAGAGAACACGGCACCGATCTGGGCCGCAGCCCAGGATCTGGGAAACAGAAAACAAACTCATCAACCAGGCAGGCCTTGTGAGCTCCGGCTGCAGGTCAGGTGCCCCCAAAGTACCCACCAAAGTGCCATGTTATGGTGAGGCTGTTCCTGCCATACGGGAAGACAGGCACATGAAGCTGCACAGGCCGTGAGGTGGCAACAGAAGCGCGGTGCCACGCTGAGTGGCACAGGGCCCTGGAAGAACGTGCCCACAGGGGAGACCAGCCCTGGGGACCATGCAGGGGCCCGGCAGGAAAGGTGGGAGTCAAGGGGAGCCTTGACAGTCATCGAGTTGCCAGGGAACCAGGGAACGGGGTGGGCAGGCGAGGAGCAGGTGGACTGTGAGGCCGTGTACACAGACCAGGCCAGCTGCAGAGGCAGCGCAGCTGGGAGGCAGGCAGGGGCCGGCATGGGCGTGCAGGCAGGGGGTCTGGGCTGACTCCCACAGCACCCTGCAGCGTGGGCATTTCTGGTCAAGTGAGGGGAGGAGCAAGCCCGCCCAGGGATTCGGGGAGCCCACATCTTCCCCACAAGGCCCTTCACCTCCCATCTGGGCCACAGGAAGGGGTGGGGTGGGGGGTTAACACAGGCAGCCCACCCAGTACCCACTAATGACAGAAGACTAATATCCAAATAACATCCCCAAGACCCAGGGACCTCTTACCTCGCCCCAGAACTGTCCCTTACGACATCTGGAAAACCGTAGGCTCTCCCAGGAGCTTTTTATGCCCAGAGGAGAAGGGTCACCCTCACTTCCATGACAGAAGAGGCAGGATACCACTGCATACCCTGACCCAGCCCTCAAAGGAAAGGCTCTGAAGGTTCAGAGCAGCCAAGCTGGTCCTTCTAGGGGTGACACAAGGGAGGGGGTCTGGGACTGAGGCAGGCCAGAGGCAATGCCCACTTCCTCCCCATCCCTCTCCCCCTCTGCTTTCTGGTTGGCGGTCTCCTCTTAGCACCGAATCCTAGCGGGAGGGAGGGGTGAAGATGGGGGAGTGGGGCATGAATGGCAGTGTTCTGCAGAGACAGGTGAGCCCCAGCCTGTGATGCCATTTCCCCAAGGTCCTCCCATCTCATCAAACCCCATTTAGGGAGCTCCTGGCTCCCCTGGAACAGAAGGGCAGCCTTTTGAGCTATAAATGCCTGCCATCCTGAAAGGCCTGTGTCCTTTGGTCTTACATCCAGCTGGCAAGTCGGCCTGCACGAACGGGGCTGTGGTCAGTGATCAGGGTCTGCTCCGTGCTAGGCTCGGGACAGCAGCCCTCCTGCCCTCCCTGCCACTCTGCTCTCCCCACCCCCGCCCCACTGTGGGCACCACATGGGAGGGACAGAGTCAGGCAGTCCAACCACGCGGAACCGCTAATCCCAACCAGCTTCCGTGTCCTGTCCACCCTCCCTCGCAAGTCTCCTCCTGCCCACTCCCTAGTCTAGTCTCCTTTCCCTGCTCCTGGGTTCTTTATCTCTAACCTCACCTCTAACCACCCTCCCAGAGAGCTAGTGCAGGATTTCTTGTCCAGATGAAATGTCTCATTTCCCTCCTGGCCAAGGTTCTACTATGCTCTATCACCGGCTTAGCTGGGCTCTAGTGATCTTTCCTATCTGCAGATCTATGTCATTCTATTCAATATTCTTTGGTGGCTCCCATTGCCTCTAGAAGAAAACCTATAGGCTTAAGGCCTTTTTTGGTCTGGTTCCCCCCCACCCAGCATCCCCTTACCACTTCCCCAAATCATGCCGCAGGAACTCTGAGGGTTTTCTTCTTTCTTAAAAGCACAATGCTCACCCAGATTACTGCACGGCCACCTTTACCCTTCCAGCAAACTTCCAGTTGTCAGGTGCAACTCAGTTGGAACAGGATTTTCCCCCATAAGGAGTCATCTTCCAAGCCCAAGGCTCAGGACCCTGTTCTCATTTCCACCACACAGTTCCAAGCTGTCCATCCCACAGCCTGTCCATCCCTGCATCCTCCTTGCCGAGCTTCCCCATTACCCTGCACGCAATAGGTGCTCAGTGACTATCAAATGAATTACACAACTGACCCCAGTCCAAGGGCTGCTTCAAAGAAACCACCTGCCAAGGTAGCACTTGAGTTTGATCCCTGGGTGGGGAAGATCCCCTGGAGGAGGGCATAGCAACCCACTCCAGTATTCTTGCCTGGAGAATCCCATGGACAGAGGAGACTGGCGGGCTACAGTTCGTGGGGTTGAAAAGAGTCAGACATGACTGAGCAACTTAGCACACAAGGGCCACTCCAGGGCTGGAACATCTCCCAGCCGCATTCTATCCTCAGGTTCAGGTAAGGAGTGAGGTTAATGCCCGTCACCTGCAGGAGCAGAAGCAAACTGCCCAGGGATAGGACCGTACCCTGGATCACAGACAGAGCACCCTAGAGCTCCTTTCTATGGTGCCTCTCCTACCCAAGGGAGGCCCAGCAAAGTGTAAGAAGCACAGGTCACCCCGTAGAGTCATCTAGCACATTCCAGGCTCGGCTTCTTCAGCTCTATATCTAGGGCTTTGGTCATTTAGTTCCGGGAGACCCCCAGGAAAGATCCAGCTGTTCTCAAGAGAGTCAGCAAGTCAATTAGATCTAAGGGCGGAAGAGAGACAATTTTGAGTCCTTCCAACAGGGAGGGTCCCTGGCCAGGGGTCTCATGGGGCCACTGGGCAGGGTGACCAAGGACAGCAGGCCTCAGCTGCTACTCTCCTCTCAGAGAGCACAGGCCGCTTTCCCTCAGGCCAAGCTGCTGCTGCGGCTCGCTGGGGAATGAGGCTCTCAAGGGACTGCCAGGCGGGTGGTGGGGGGTGAGGACTCAAAGCTAGTGTTCCATGAGCACCCAGGGCACGTTCCAGATTCTCTCACCCCACCACCGCCTCAGGTGCCATTTCCCCTTGCTCTCCAAATGAGGACAGGGACCAAGAGGCCTCCAAGGGGCCCAAGGACTACCAGACCCAAAAACCCACTTTCGTCCCTCTACCTCACCAGGGTCAGGATGCTGCCTTTGCGTTTTTGCTGTTTGCTCTGATCACAGAGGGCTTCCCTGGTGGCTCAGCAGGTAAAGAATCCGCCTGCAATGCGGGAGACCTGGGTTCGATCCCTGGGTTGGGAAGATCCCCTGGAGAAGGGAAAGGCTACCCCAATCCCTGGGTTGGGAAGATCCCCTGGAGAAGGGAAAGGCTACCCACTTTAGTATCCTGGCCTGGAGAATTCCATGGATACAGTCCATGGGGTCGCAAAGAATCGGACACGACTGAGTGAATTTCACTTCACTTCTGATCACAACCTTCGCCATGAGAGAGAGAATGGTTAAAACAGTTTCTTCTTCTAGCTACATACCATTTTCTGCAACACACAAGGGCTGGTCAATATCACAGACTCAGCCCTTACTCAGATGATGATATCTAGCAGGTTAGGTTATTGTATGCCTTATTTATGTAGTTTAATGTGCACAACTCCACTATGAAAAAGGAAGAAGGTATTTAGCTCTAGACCTGCTTTCTCAGACTGTAAAATAGAGATCAGATAACTGTGCCCAAGGCACACAACTAATCAGTGGTGAGTACGGGATCTGAACCCAGGATTTGAGCCTCTCTGCTGGTCTCGAGAGGGCTCAGGACACAACAGAGAGCTGCTCTGTTCAGCCAGGGAACTCAGAGGGGATGGGGTGGGGAGGGTGCTAGTAATGGGGAAGGCCGAGGTCGGGGTTGGGGGTGGCGGTGCTGATGCATGGGCGTTCTCAGCTCCTGGCTCCTGGAAGTCTGCGGTTCTTCTCTTTATGCCTTGATTCCCTGTCCCTTCAGGAAATGGAAACCCGGTGCCTCTTCTTACCAGCCCCAGCCCGACGGGGAGAGGGACGCTGGGGCCAGTCAGGTGCTGGGAGAGTCCAGGCTGAGGAATGTTTCTCAGGAATATCAATGTCAATACCTTAATGAGCCATAACGACCTACACAGATCTGGTTTGACACTAGTCACTGCAGGTCTGACGATTCATCATTCTAGTAACAGCACCAGGAATAAAGAGGGCCTTATCTGGCCGCCCCGCTGGTAAAGCTAAGCCACATTTAAGGGAAGTACCCTGCTGTCAAAAAGGAACACAACTGGGCGGGGGTGGCTTTCTAAGGGGTTGGGTGACTTAATACCACAACCTGCAGGCCTGACACCGAATAATCAGCAGCCTCAGCCCAGCCCTCCTCTCAGGGGAGAAAAAACTTCCCTGTACAACTACTGGCCTGGCAAAGTAATCTCGCCACTGACAGGAGAGTAAGTGAGCAAATGGAGGGGATGGGAGGGGAGGTGTAGGGTAGGCAGGGGACAGCTGTAGACCTTGGGGTGGTGGCAGAGGAAACACCTTGTGGTGGGGGGGGTGGACCCCTTCTGGAGACGCGGGCAGCGTCCCCGCCCCCACTCACAAGGCCAGGAAGGGGCACTGGACCCAGAGTCACAGGGCCTGCTCACGGCTGTCACTGGCCGAAGCACCATGAGCACCTCACGTCTCCGCTCTGGGTCTGTTTCCTCGCGGGTCAAAGAGGGCCGAGATGAAGGTCTCTCACGTCCTTTCCAGCTCTGAAAACCACTCCAGCCAAGGAGAATGGCTGTGACGCCTCGGAGGGTGACGCAGCCTGGGCCTCTAATCAGGCAGAGGCCAGGCCTGCCCCGGCCACTGGAGCCAGTCAGGTGGAGAGGTCAGAACGAGATCCCACCGGAGCCTCCGGGGAGTCCTCCTGACTCAGGGAGCTGGAGCCAGGCCTAGGCTGTTCCCACCACGTCCCTTCCTCCTTGTTGCCAGCTTCTGGGCCATGAGACCATGACATGGCCAAAATGCCTTCCCCGCCCCTCACACCTGGCTGACACCCGGGGCCTGAGTCAAGAGGAGCCACGGCAGCAGCAGAAGGCCTGCTCCCCACGGCCTCATGGTGGATCCCTGAGGTTCGTGTCCCCGGTCTGCACGGGTGTTCAGTGAGCGGCTGCCCTGGGCCAGGCTCTGCACCGGTGCCGCAAGGGTACCAGCAGGATGGAAGGGCCACTCCTGGGAGAGAAACGGGGGAACCAACACCACTCGCTGTCACTCAGCACCCACGTCTCACACATCTCATCTCCTCGCTCTTCACCTGCAGTACCCTTCCTCCTTCCCCCCTCACCACCTGGCCTAGCTCTGAAAAGTCAGGAGGAGCTGGGTGCAAGAACCTCCTCCATCGCAGACACAGAGAACAGAATTACAGACCCGGAGCTAGGTAGGGGGGGCAGGGAGGAGGAGAGGCTGGGACTAACAGAGAGAACAGCATGGAAACATATACAGGACCATATGGAAAACAGACAGCCAGTGGGAATTTGCTATATGACTGAGGAAACTCAAACTGGGGCTCTGTGACAACACAAAGGGGTGGGATGAAGTGGGAAGTGGGAGGGAGAGGTTCAAGAGGGAGGGGATGTATATATATACCTGTGGCTGATTCATGCTGATGTACGGCAGAAACCAACATAATATTGTAAAGCAATTATCCTTTAATTAAAAATAAATACATTAAAAAAAAAGAACCTCCTCCAGCATCTGTGTAATCTTGGACAAGTTACTTAACTGTTTTGTTTTGTTTTGTTTTAAACAGGGCTATCTGTTGCTCAGATGTTTTCTCACAAAGATTGTATAAAGGCCTGTAATGGTCTATAAAAGCCCTTAGCACAGTGCCTGGCAGAAGGCAAATGTGTAATAAATAACTGTTTAGATAAAGGCCTCTGTGACCTTGCCCTTCCCTGAATTCCCGCAACAAGAAATGGCTAAGCCACGCTCTTTTGACCCTTTTCAAATATAGCTTCTAAGAGGTGCCAATTTCCCTGCTGGGTGATTTACCCAATAGTAATGTAAACAATGCTTTGTACACAGAAGTCACTCAACAAATATTTGCTGACTGATTAGCCAGTAAAGAAGCCTGAAGGTCTAAAAGGAACACAATTTCCCAAATGTATGGTAAGGTAACAAGAGCTGCTCTGGAGTAGAAAGGGATGATCTGGGTCCTAAGAAACAGGTGCTTTGCCCCAGGGTAACAACTGCCCCAGAGAACCTAGCCCACAGGTTACTGAAGAAATGAGCCCTGGCCAGTCAGATAAATGCCTGAGGCCAATTGAGCAATCCTCCCTTCCTTCCGCCCATGACCTTCCACAGTCTCACCGTTCCTACCCAATACATTCATACCAAAGGCAGAGGGCAGGGGCCTCTGACCCCTGGGCCCAAGATGGTGGGAGAGCAGCCCTCTGCTGGTCCACAACCAAACTTTCTCAAGGAACCTCAGAATATAGAAGTGTTGAAGGGCCTCGCCAGGAAACACCTCCTTGGACTGCAGTGGAGGCAGTCTTTATCACTGCAACACAACACCAGATTCGACAAGTCGTTTCCCCCAACCTGATCCTGCTTAGGGAGCTGACACCTCCATGGCTCATGGGAGACTCCAGGTTTTCACCTAAATCTCCCACCTCTCATGGACTGTGGCTCATCTCCACCTGACACCATTTTTCTTTTTAAGGGTAAGTTTTGACTTGCTTTTTTTAGGGAAAGACTCTTACTTCATGCAGTGGGGAGAAGACCCTCATCCAGAAGCAGGCGGGGTCAGTGTCCGGATGTACAATTCACTGGAAATCTCTAGGTTGCAAGAGAATGAACTCATGAATCAGCGGGAAGGTAATCTTTCTTTCCATCACTCTCAGGATCTAAGAATCTTCTAGATGGAGTCCATCTGTAGCCACTAAGGACCTCTTATAGCCTCAAAGTGGAAACTGACTTAGGAGTTTTAGACACTCAGGCCCACAGTGTCCCCTGAACACCTAACACCTCTTAGGTGTTCAGATTCTACGTTCAACATTCTATCTGCCCCCTGCCTTGACCAGACGTGTAGTATCACTGAAATAGCAAGAAGAACTGCTGAGAAAAGGCACATTTAGGTAACAGAACCGTAGAGGCATGCAGACAAGTGTCTACATGTAATTTGGAGGGAAACTGGTTTATTGGTTTTGTTTCAAAATAACTTTCCAAGACCATATGGCTTGCAGATGATACATCTTTTCCATCTGGCCACTTCAGGAACCACTGTGCAAGCTGCTCCAGGAAGAGAGGGCCTGAGTCTGAAAACCAACACCTACAAGGGCATTGCTCTGTGCGTTTGTCACTCAGTCATGGCCAACTCCGTGTGACCCTATAGACCGGAGCCCGCCAGGCTCCTCTGTCCATGGGATTCTCCAGGCAAGAATACTGCCTTCCTCCAGGGGATCTTCCTGACACAGGGATCGAACTCATGTCTCTTATGTCTCCAGCATACACAGGTGGGTTCCAGTGCCACCAAATGCACTACTCTACCGCAAACAGTTAAGTTTATCAAAAAATACCAACAGCACAGCAGGGGAACAACAGCTCCGGTTGTTTTCTCTCCAGGACGAGGCCTATTCCCTAAGACAACCGAAGTCCTCATTCAGTGACCACTGAAGGTCAGGGGCCCTGCTAGGGCCCGGAGCACCATAAGCAGGAAACAGCTCTGCTCAGAGCAGCATATCTGAAACACACCACTACCACATACCAGCCCCACCCAAATACCCACCACCCGGCTAGACAGACGGATGACCCCACAGGGATCCTGACTTGCAGAAAGGAAACTGAGATACTGTACCTCAAGTACTTACTCAGGAAGCTGACATTCACTGTCGTAAGCACTAGATAAATATAAATTACTATGGTTGCCGTATTTATTCAGCTCCAAAACTTAAGTTTTTAAAAACATTAACATTTCTGTAATGGAGGATGCCTTTAAATCTCTATCCATCTATTAGTGATCGTCTTATCCTTCTACCTCTCAGGCTGATAGTAAAAGAATGGCAACTGACAGTCTCTTTAGAATGAAGAAAACATAGTATTAGTGGCCAGGCCAATGAATGGTAAAATGGAGTAAGGGCCAGACACACGCCAAGAGGCTGCCCTCCATCAGGCCTCTGGGCTCGTGAGGTTAAAGCAGAAGGAGGGGGAGACGGAGAAGGAGGGTCCAGAAACTACAGCTGGAGGCAGCAGGTCAGGAGAGGCCTGGAAACAGGAACAGGGAAACTCTGCCTCAAAGATAAAGCTGAGAAAGGAGTCTACGTACCAGCTGGGTCTGCTAGCCAAGGGGTGGGGCAGGGAAGGAAGGAGTGGGGATCAGAGGGCGGTCGAATGAGTACTGGTCCCATCGCAGCTGGGGAACTCGCTAGGACGGGTGCTGCTGCCACAAGGCTGAACTACAGGAAGCCGTGTAAGGTGTCAGCGACGAGAAACAAAGGCGACCACGTCGCAGGCATGGGGGCCGAGAGCCGGCAGAGGACTGACATGGAAAGCAGGGCAGGTCTGGGGACCCAGACCGCGGGAAGAGGGAGAGAAACCCGGGACATGGGCCAAGGGGAAAAAGGAAGGGAAGGGCGAGAGCTAAAGATGGAGCTGAGGGCTGAGAAACTGGGCGCGGGGGTGGAGCGGGGGAGTGGGAGGGGCAGAAAGAACGGTGGGCGGAGGTGATGGGCAGGGGGAAGCGGGCAATGCCGAAGGGGGCTCCGCAAGGCAGGTGGCGGGGATCCGCCCGGATGGGACGAGGAGAGCAGCCTCCCCCCACCCAACCCCGGCACCCAGTTCCTCACCTTTAACGTCGTTGGCCAGTGCCTTCCACGTCGGGGCGAAGGCGATGCAGTGGCCGCACCAGGAGGCGAAGAACTCCACCGCCCAGGCGCTGCGGGAGCCCAGCACCGTGCGGCGCACTGTGTCCGCCCGCAGCAGCGTCAGCGGGTCGGAGGACGAGTAGAGCGCCGATCGCGGGGCCGCGCCAGCGCCACGCACCGCCAGCAGCAGCGACAGCAGCATCAGCAGCCGCGACGGCGGCGGCCCGGAGCCGCGGCCGCACCACCCCATCCTCGGCCGCCGCGCGGAGGCCACCGCTGCGCACAAGTTTTCGGAAGACTTGGAGCTCAGCGGCTCCGCCGCGGCACCTCCTGCCTCCGTGGGGAGGCGGAGCCCGCAGGCCCCGCCCACCACGGTCCGGTCCCGCCCCTGGCCCCGCCCTCTGGCCCCGCCCGCCGGCCAGAGCGCCGACGGAGGCCGAAGCTGGGCGCTGGTCTCCCCGCCAGGCTGCGAGCGCCTCTCTTCGCCTCTCTTCAACCTTAGAGCTGCTCGAGTTCTCGCCTCCGCCTGGAAAAGGCGGGGAGCGCAGCCCAGGCCCCCGAGCCCCGCCCGCCAGATGATAGGTGTGGGACATCCGCGGGGGCAGAGTCCCGGGCGACAGAGGCTCTCTGGGCGACCCGGGGAAGCCATTTGGCTTCTCAAAGGCCCCGTACCCAACGGAAAAGGAATCCGTTGGAATGGATTGGACCGATGGACGTTGTTCCCAGAAAGTGCTGGGGATCCCACCAAGCGACGAGAAATTGTGACTTCGAAGCATGTGGGAGAGAGTGAGGGGTGGAAGGACAGTCTCTTGAGTGTGTAACCACCATGACCCCTCGGGGTTCAGATGTGTCCACACCGCCTGAGGCCTGTGACCATCCAAGGAAAACATTATTTGAGGGCTTACTGGTTATGAATTAGAAGCGCCCTCCCATCATAGACTGGACTGGATTGGCGTGGCCCATTGGGTAGCGTCAGTTTGCTCAGCCGGCAGTTCTGGCCACCCTGAAGTTGTTAAGGACGATTCCTGAGATAGGGGCTCCCAGCAGCCCAAGTCCCCCACATCTAACCCTCCAGTTTGCTCACGGATCTCCATATTCACTTACATATCCCTCTCAGGAGTAACCGAATAACTAATCTTGCGTGCGTGTGTATTAAGGTGTTAATGATTAATTTCCCCTGCTCTATCTTTTATAGCTCCAACGCTGAGTTATCTTAAGGGGAGCAGGTGTTCCTCAGAGTGTTGTCACAAATGATCTTTTTCCTCTGTGCCTCCTGGGTTAGCCCACCTCACTTGTAAGTCTTCTGAGACTAGATTTGTTATTCATTCAACATTTATCGAGTGGTTTCTTTGTGCCAGACACTGCTGTAGGTACTAAGTCAAAGGCAGTACATAAAACCAAGACTCTACAGTCATGGAACCTACCTAGACAAGGATACAGACATAAATGTAAATCCTGTGTTGACAAAGGCTCTGAAGAAATGTACAATGAAGTAAGAATAAAGTGACAGAGGAAGTGGTATTTTATCTTAGATAGGGAGGTCAGGGGTGGACCCATCCCTGATATATACAGGGCCAGGGCAAATAGTGCAAATGGAGATAAACATATCATGCGTGTGTGTTCAGTCATTAAGTTGCGTCCGACTCTTTGCGACCCCCATGGACTGCAGCCCGCCAGGCTCCTCTGTCCATGGGTTTCCCCAGGCAAGAAAACTGGAGTGGGTAGCCATTTCCTTCTCCAGGGGATCTTCCCGACCCAGGGATCGAACTCATGTCTCCTATATTAGCAGGAGAGTTCTTTACCACTAAGCACCTGGGAAGCCCCACACATATGTCTACCTAATTTAAAATTATAAGCCAGTCTAAACTTAGGTAAAATTCCTCTCCTTTCATCTTGACCAAGTACACAGTCACAAAAATCTGGAAGGTCAAACTTAAGTGTAGGATTCTTAGACTTCCCCTAAGATGTGCACTGGAATGGGGCTTCTTGGGTGGTAACTAGTCCCTGGCCCTCAACCTTCCTCCCATTCTTTGCACCCCAGCTCTGTCCCATACTTCATGGGACCTTGTGCCTGCACCTGTAACATCCCTGTCTGCACATCTGAGCTCCATCCATACCTTTAGCAAATAGCCCCTCCTTGGTTCCTCAAAAGAATAGACCTTGAGGAAAAGGCTGATGCAGTCTTTAGAAGCTGGCCTGGTGCTCTTGGAACAGGGAGTTCTAGGATCTCAGGAACTCCCAGTATGATCTAAGAAGAGGTGAGTTACAGGAGCTTTGGGTGGGCACATCCCCTTGACCAAGGGCTTCTAACTCTGTGGAAAGGGGCATGGCTGGAAGAGGACTGGAGAGCTCAGAAGACAGGTAGGGGTTCCTCTTGCCCTCAGTCTGAAGGCAGTTCTAATGAAGTAATATTTGATCCAAAGACCCAAATGGAGAATGGGAGGGAAACTTGTGTCAGTGTGGGAGTAGAGCATTCCAGGCAGATATCTGGAGGTTGGGGCTTTTGTTCCCTTCATGCATTCATATTCTCTGTGCCAAAGTCTTGAAGTGCATAGATAATCTCCTAGCAACCTGGGATTTCCAGGGGTGGATGCACTCCAGTGGTGAGATCAGGTGCCGATAAAAGTCAAGTGCCTTCACTCTGTTGTTAAACAGTGTTGTCGTTATCTTCCCCAGGGAATTCCCTGGAATTAAGGGGACAATGTTGGCTGAAGGTGAAGCGTACCTTGGAAGGACAGCCCATGTAAGTTCACAAAGACTTGTTTGTTCACGTATCTATTTCAGATCATATCAGAAATGGAAAAGAATACAAACGATAAGAATGGAATAAAGTTTCTTGGCAATGGGACCAAAGAAATTAGCATTGAGACTTATAAGATCTGGAATGTCAGTATCTCAGAAGAGTCATACAGGGGTTCTCAACTTTAAGTCTCAGAAGTCTGTTTAAACAGAATCTTAAAAGGAGTCTCAGATCAAAGCAAGCTGAAAGGTGTGACCTACAGCAGTAACCACTTTCTATGGCCCATGGGGACTTCTTGGGAACCCTAGGGATCCCCTTGACCACCATGTGAAAACCACTGGTCTAGAATTGAAAACAGAAAACATAAGTTTACAACTTCCCGGCTTGCTCTTGGGAGCTTCCTGGGATGAAAAAGTGGCAGAGAAGGAAATCTACTCAGGGATAGGGCATGGAGGGGGATGGGGTACCGAAGAAAGCATGAAAGTGGGGGCATTTGGGAATTCCTAGCCAGGTTCCCTGTTCCCCTTCCTGCGTAGACGTGGTAGGAAAGTGAGGCAAGATAAATCAGACATGAGAGTAAAAGTAACGGCTAATAGTTTGCAGTGAGTGCTCTGCTGAGTGCTTACAGATGCTACTCATTTAACCCTCACCCCATCCTTATGAGGTTGAGAGTATTATTGTATTATCTGATTTTTATCAATGAGAAGACTAAGGTCAAAGGAGCCCTGTTGACTTTCCCACTTGTGAATCATTCATGTGTTATGTGTGAATAAAAGAGAGGGAATTTGGGACTCTGTCCACTAAAAATAAGATAGACGGTAAGAGGAACGCAGCTTCTACACCAATACAGATGATGATGGTGAGCAACAGAATAGTGTTTGGTAAAACATGTCATCCGGTGGTAGAGCACTAGATGACTTTCTACTCACTAGCACTGAGGATCAGAGAGGGTGTAAGCCCCTGGAAGGCAAGGGCGCAGCAGCAGGGAAGGAATCGCAGCTTTGTCCCTTCAGAGCTTGCCTCTTGGTCTTCCAGGTGAACTTCTCCATGCCTGGGCTCAGTTGGAATAACCGTTGTGAAAGTTGGAAGAGAGGTCGTGAGAGTCCGTTATCAGTTAGATATGGCAGGAAAGAAAAGGCACATTCAGAAGGATGGCTGAGGGGGTTGCTAATGGACGGACTGGTTCAGAGGTGTGTGTGGGCAGAAGGAACTGACAAGATGTGTAAGGTTCCTAGCAATTAATGACAGAAGTCTTTCTTGCACTCCTCCAGAGTAGGAAACTATGGGAGGGAACTCTGCGAGGAAGACTGGTGGAAGCTCGAGTCCAGGAAGAGAGGCCTCCCAGTAGGAGCCGTGATCACAAAATTCTGCCACTGCTAGGGACAGAGCCAGGAGAAAAGCAGGGAGGCGCCAGGAAAGTCTCACTTCCATCTCTTTTTCCCCCAGTCCTTTGCTGTCTTGCCATCACCTCCCATTGGCCAAACCCAATCAAAACCGGAAGTGAGGATGTCCTGATTATAGTCCACAAAAGTGGGCTTCTAGGACAAAAGGTGGGTTAGAGGAAAGTAGAGGATGCAGAATACTGTACCTAAACTTGGGCTCTTCAAGGCTTTAGAAACGAGAGTGGGAAACGCAGAAATCCCTGACCATTCTTCTGTGAGTCTCCTAGGTGGGAACAGGGAACTGGGGGTCTAGCCACCCCCTGGAGAGAAAGCCAGGATACAAGGGCTTAGCCAATCCCTTCCCAGCTCCTTGTTCTTTCCTGTTCACACTTAGCCCAGTGGTCTTATTCTTGATCTGTCGAGGAGACTGAGGCCCAAAAAGGTGAAGGCCCTTGCACAAGATCTCACAACAAAGTAATGGTAGAGTTCATTTTCGTCAGGCTTTCCAACATAGCTATTGAAATATTAAGATGAGGACCTCTGTGAAAAGGATAATTGGGGCAGAACCCCATGCTCAGGTAGAGCTTCCCTGGTCCTCAGGTCATTTGGCAATTCAAAGGGAATAAGTAACGCGCTCCCCCTCCAAACCACATACATTTCTACCCCCCCCCCCCGCCCCGCTTTCTCCCTCTTTCCACCCTCACCCTACAAGGACAAGCTGATTATTTCAAGTGAAATGAAGATATAAGGCTGTAGTCTCCAGGCCTTGTTATTAGGGCTCTCTGGCCAATATCAAGAGGCAAGCCTTTAAGGAACTGCAAGTCATCAAATGAGGCCTGAAGTCAAAAGCATCAAGGCCACATTGCTGAGTTCCTGGGGTGGAGGGTGTCCAGTCTTCCCCTTAGGAGACTTCTGGGGACCTTGCCAACTTTGTGACACTGTGAGATCGGTTTGGGAGAATGTTAGGCTTCTAGAACAGATGTCTGCGCACTGACTGAGTGCTTCCCACGGGTTGGAAGTAAAGGGGCTTGGGGTGGGAGTGTGGGGGGCTGTCGGTGAGTAATACCCCCGCGTCCCGTGTCTCAAGTGAGGAACAAGCACAGGGAACAAATGGAGACTCAAACGCATCCACTTTCCCACAGACGAAATTGCTTGGAGAATGTGGCTTAGACGCACTTCCACGAAGCGTTCCTAATTAAAGGTGACTCCAACTCTTGACAGGGGCTGAGCCTGTCTGGTAAGCTGGCTGAATGGAGGAAAAGGCTTCAGTGAGCACCTGCTGGCACATCGGCTGCCAGGTGCCAGAGAAGGAGATTCTGGAGAGACTGAGCCACACGGTGGAGTTCCTTTCCCAAAACTTACCAGTTAGGTCACCCTTCCTCCCTCACAGTGAGGCAAGCGAGGACCAGAAGGAAGCTGGCCCTATCCTCCTACAGCTCGCTCTCTTTCAGGGACGAAGTGTACAGAAATTCCACTTATTAACCCTGAATGTTTTACATGTTTTATCTCACTTAATCCTCAGTACTATCCTATAAAATTGTGATCTCCATGTTACAGACACGGTCTCTGAGACATAGAGAGCTAAATAACTTGCCCAAGGTCACACAGCTATACAGGGCAGAGTTGGATTTCATCATCAGATTTCTGCATGGATAAATCAATTTGTTTTGCTACATTTAATTTTTTTTTAACTTTTGAACAATGCCTTCTATGTGGAGTCAGACTCATAGCCAGGAAGCAAGGGATCCAGGCTGAATTGCTAAAACCTTTTGCCACATCTTCAGAATTACAATAAAGCCATTTCAAGACAGCTCATGCAATAATATAGGTCTGCAAGTCTTGAAGTAAGCTTGCGGAAGACTTCTGTAATCTTGTCTGTTTTATACATTTACTACCTCATATTATTTGTTTGCTGGCTGTCAGCCCTCAGAATTTTAGTCAAGTCTTTGAAGATTCCATCCTGTCTTAGCAGAGATGCAATAAATATTTAGCCCAGAATCATGAGCTGGAGCCAGTTTGGTGGGGGTAGCTACACAGGAAACAAGATAACTTCACAGGGATGTCAAAACTCAGAGGAACAGGATCTGAACCTCTTGGTCAGTTGAAGGGGCTGCCTGAGATTCTGGGTTTTGTCTGAATAAATGAGCACCTTAGGAAGACTCGGTTATACTCAAGAAAATCCTAAACTGAATCAGTTGAAGCAGGGAAGGGGACTCAGTTCAGTTCAGTTGCTCAGTCGTGTCTGACTCTTTGTGACCCCATGGACTGCAGCATGCCAGGCTTCCCTGTCCATCACCAACTCCCAGAGCTTACTCAAACTCATGTCCATCAAGTCGGTGATACCATTCAACCATCTCATCCTCTGTCACTTTCTTCTCCTTCTGCCTTCAATCTTTTCCAGCATCTGGGTCTTTTCCAATGACTCAGTTCTTTGCATCAGGTGGCCAAAGTATTGGAGCTTTAGCTTCAGCATCAGTCCTTCCAATGAATATTTAGGAACCGATTTCCTTTAGGATCGAATACTGGAGTGAGTATCCTAAACCGAATCTGCTGAAGCAGGGAAGGGGACTCAGTCATTTCAAAGAACTAAATCAAGGGTAGGACAAAGCCATGCCTAGACTCTGAGACACCATGACACCATCTTGCTCTGCATTTCTAGTCTCTGTACATTGACTTTATTCTGTCAGCTGGGCTGCTTCTGAAAGTCCAGAATTCTGGTTGCATGCTTTCAACTTTGAAATCAGAAGGGGGAAAAAAGCAATTGAACTTCTCTCCTGATCCTAGTTTGAAAAATACTGGAGAAAACTCTGGTCAGGCTTGGATTGTTTGATTGTTTGGATTGTTTGTGACCAGGGAGGTCACATCACTATTGGGGTGAGCACTGTAACTGGCAACCCCAACCATAACTACGTGTTTGGAGTAAGAAAGGATCTGTTTACCAAAGAAAAAGGAGTACGTTATCAGAGGAAGTGGGTAAATGAGGCAGAACAGACTAAAGCAGGTTGTGACCAGAGCCTGAAGGCAGACGTGGACAAATCCAGTGGGCGAATGTAAAAGAGTCTAGCACGGTGTCCAGGACAGCAGGGCTCAACTAATACTTTTTTTTTCTTTATTTGTTTGTTTGTTTTTTTAAAGTAGAAGTAAAGGGACTCTTCTGATGGCCCGGAGGTTAAGAATTCGCCTTGCAATGCAGGGGATGCCGGTTTGATCCCTGGTCAGGGAACCAAGATTCCTCATGCCCTGGAGCAAGTAAGCCTGCATGCCACAACTAAGACCTAACTCAGTCAAATAAATATTTTTAAAAATAGTAGCTAAGTCTGGGTACACCAGGAGGTCACAAGACCTACGTAGCTGTGTCATGAATGCATCATAGATTTTCAGGTATCCAGATAAATTTGACTTAAGCCATTTAGTTGCAAAAGAGGGAGAAGCATATGCAGAGAAGAAGGGCTATCTTGCAGGAATTTGCCCAGTCCACACAGCAGGTACTGTTAGTGCTTTTTGCATGGATTACCCAGATGAAATACTGAGTGTTTTAATGTTCCCAGATGACCACGTCAGCGTCCAGATGTTGCGTTCTTATTTTACGATGGCCTTGTCAGCAGACACCCTGAAGGACTTCGCAAGGCTCCACCTCGCCTTCGTTAAGGGACCCACTTGCCCCGTGCTGCAGTCCATGGTTCAGCCACACTGCCTCCAGCCCTGGTTTTCACTCCCTGCCCAGCCCCTTCTCAGGTTCCCTGCAAAAGCTGTCTGTTGGATTAGAACATATAGTGTAGGTTGTCTGGAGAAGGGCTTTTGTTGTTGTTCAGTCGTTGAGTCATGTCTGACATCTCAGAGGGGATGCTTCTGTTGGACAGATGGGCTTTCTGTGTGCCCAGACACGACCGTGGTATCTCCCGGGGTGCCATGCTCCGCAGTTTGGTGGTCAGCTGCCTCATTTGCAGCTGGGGACTGCACCCTCTAGTCCAGGAGGGGAGTTGGAATATAGTGTCTGCTTCTGTACTTTCAGAAAAATATAAAATGCCCTATCTACCACTTGATGAGCCTGAAACTTCCTAGCTGACCTTCATGGTCTCCTCTTCTCAACTTTGCCTTATCATCGAAAATAAAAGTTCCCTACCTTCCTGCTTTTTCTGGAAATGTTGTTTGTATTATTAATCTTGTCTTGAAAGTAATCACACTTGTGATTTACCCATTCACTAACTGTGGGGGTGTGTCTTTGCATGTCCTGGTTGATGCTCAGATGTTGGTCAGAAAAGATAATCTTTTATCCTTGTGGCAGCTATGAATCATTTTTAAGGTACCCCAACATTTTCTGGGACTTCCCTGATAGCTCAGTTGGTAAAGAAACCACCTGCCAATGCAGAAGACATGGAGATGCAGGTTCGATCCCTGCTTCAGGAAGATCCCCTGGAGCAGGAAACAGCAACCCACTTCAGTATAACTGCCTGGAAAATTCCACAGACAGAGATGCCTGGCAGGCTATAGTCCACGGGATCGCAAAAAGTCAGACATGACTTAGCGACTGAACAACAACAAAAGCCCTTCTCCAGACAACGTACACAACATGTTCTAATCCAACAAACAGCTTTTGCAGGGAACCTGAGTTGGAAAACTTATTGCCACTCTGGGGTCCCTCTGGGAAGCAGACAATCAGCAAGGGCAAGGCAGGACCTGCCAGGTGATGGCTGCAGACAATACGGCTGGAGGAACACCCCAAGGAGAGGGAGTCCCCCCCACAGATTTACCCTCCCTTTGAGGCCTGAGTTTCTCAGCCCCCCTGGAAGCAGGTGGAGGTGGAAGGGACTGCTCAGCTTCGAAAGGGAGTGATCTCAGCACACAGAGACTATGGCTAGGCGAGCACCCTCCCAGACACTCCTCTCCAGCCTTCAGGGATCTCCCCCTGCCATGGCCAGGAATCATAAGATGGACACCACCCATGATGAAAGAGCACGTTTCACACCCAGACAGGACCGGACATTCCACGAAGCACTTTGCCCAATGCCATCTCCTTTGATGGAAGTAGGCATTGTCAAGCCTGATGATGACGATGACGCAAAACCGAGGCTCAGGTAGGCTAAGAAAATTGCTCCAGGGTGTATGTCTAGTAAGAAACATACTGCAGAGCCCAACCTTGACCCGACAGACCACCCACAGTCCTGGCACCAGGGAAAGAAGAAAGAGAAAGCAAAAGCCACTTCCTTCTTGGAGCGATGCTACTCCCCTTCCATAATCAGATGACTTCCTCTAGTCTAAGGCAAGCCATTTGCTATCATTTTGTCTTTCCTCCAACCTCCAACATGCCTCTCTCCCTATACCCTCCCGTGAACATTTCAGGCATTTGGATGACAGAACAAGCCCTTGGATGGGAGCATCTCCTCCTTCCACCAAACTGCAAACCCCTTACACCTGTGCTCATCTGCTTAGTCTCCCTCCCAGCTCCTTCCTCTCATCACCTCCAACCCCTCTGCTTGTGGCTCAGTAATTTTGCTCCTGATGCACTCCTCCTGCCCCCACACACCTAACTCTTTCTTGGTACTAAATCGATTCCTTCGGCAAACAAACATGCTCTCTCTCTCCTCCTAAAACTGAGAAAACAAGAGCCTTCCCTGGTGGTCCAGTGGTTAAGAATCCGCACTTCCATGGCAAAGAGCAGGGATTTGATTTCTGGTAAGGGAAGTAAGATCCCACATGCTGTGCAGGGCAGCCAGGGAAAAAGAAAAAAAGAAAACCAACAAAACAAAACTCCTAGGTGAACATACATCTTCCCCCCAGATATGGTCCCGTTTCCCTCCTTCTCTTCACAACCAAACTTTACAACAGGGTTGTCTGTGTTCACTTCTTCCACTTCCTCACCCCACCCTTTCCTCCTCAACCCATTCTGGCCTGGTTTCTGACACTGCCCGTAAAGATTAACCACAAGCTCCTGCATCATCTGATCCACCTCCCACCTCCTTCCTCTCACTTGCAGCTTTGACACAGCAGATGGCCCCCTCTTTCTTGAAACTCTTTCTTCTTTTTGCTTTTAGTTTAAACCACACGAATCCCTTTTCTATTGCTAACAAATTATCTTACTTAGTGGTTTAAAACAATGGCAGTTGGTCATCTTACGGTTCCATAGGTCAGAAGTCCAACACTGGCTAATATCTAATTGCTGGCTGCTCTGTGTTCTCTTCCAGAAGTTCTAGGGGAGAATCTGTGTCCTTGCACATTCAGGTTGTTTGGCAGAATTCATTCCCTCAGTTGTAGGACTGAGGTCCTACATCTTTGCTGTCAGCTGAAGACTGTTCCCCAGCTCCTGGAGGCAACCTCATTCCTTGGCTCTTGCATGTTTAAAGCCTGCAGTGGTGGGATAAATCCCTCCCATATTTCAAGTCACTCCTGCCTCTTCCAACATCATCTGTCTCTGACCCCCTCTCTACCTTCCTTTTTTATTTTTAAAGACCCTGTTGGTAAGATTGAGCCTACCCAGATAATCCAGGCTAAGCTCTCCATCTCAACGTCTTTAACCTTCATTGCATCTGCAAAGTCCCTTTTGCCATGCCAGGTAATGTATTCCCAGGCTTCATGGATTAGGTGTGGATGTCCTTGGGGTCCACTGTTAGTCTCTCCTTGTTCCCCTCCTACCTCACCAGTACCAGAAACCCACAGCTTCAGCTTCTACATTTTTTCCACAAGCAAGCCCAACACTCTTGTGCCTTTAAACATCATCTGCAAAGCAATGCTCCTAAATTTTCATTTTCAACTGTAAATTTACTCTTGAATTCAAGATTCATCTATCTGACTCACATTTCTACTTGCATATGTGACTGTCATCTCAAACCTAGCATATCCAAACTGAAACTCTGGGTTTTCCTTTATAAACTCTGTTCACCACCCCCACCCCCACCCCCCCATCAGCTTCGGCCAAGTCGAAGGTAATGGTAATGGTATCACCCAGCTCCTTGCTCAGGGCCCAACCCTGACTCAGATATCTGAGAAATGCTCAGGCATGCTGCATTTCTGCTTTTAACTCACCTTTGTCATCCAGTCAATTAGCCAGGCTCACTGACTTGCGCTTCACCCACATCCCCCACCCCCACTGTCCCCAGGCCTCCACTGACTTTCACCTGGACCACTGCAGTCACCTCCCAGTTGGTGTCCAGCTTTCTGTCTTACCCTTAACCCAGTCTCCACACTGCAAACAGACCGAGTTTTAAAAATACGACCTAAAAAAAATAATAATAATATGACCTAGTGCAGGGGGAGGGAGGAGGGAAGCTCAAGAGGGAGGGGATATAGATGTATATGGGCTTCCCAGGTGGGGCTAGTGGTAAAGAACCCACCTGTCAATGTAGGAAACATAATGAGACACCAGTTAGATCCCTGAGTCGGGAAGATCCCCTGGAGGAAGGCAGGACCACCCATGCCAGTGTTCTTGCCTGGGAAATCCCATAGACAGAGGAGCCTGATGGGCTGCAGTCCATGAGGTCACAAAGAGTTGGACACAACTGAAGTGACTTAGCATATATTATATACATATATATATATATATACACATGACTGATTCCAATTGATATATGGCAGAGACTACCACATTGTAAAGCAACTATCCTCCAAAAAAATTATGGCCAGACCAAGTCATGTTCCTACTTAAGATTGTTTAAATTCTTCTGAACATAGTTAAAATGAAATCTGTTGCCGAGAGCCGGGCTACTCCAAGAGTGGTCCATGGACCAGTGGCATTGGCCTTACCTGGGATCACGTCAGGAATGCGCAATCTCAGGCCCCACCCCGGACTTTCTGAATCTGAACTTTGACAAGATCCCAGATGGTGTGTAGGCATCTTATGTTTTGAGAAGGGCATGATCTGGTCTCTCTTTACCTTGCTGACTTCTGTCACCTTTGTGACACTGCTTTGTGTACACGCTTCCCTTTGTGAACTACCTTTAAGCCACATAGGTCTTCTCTCTGCTTCTAGCATTGTATCAAACATGCTATGACCTCAGGCGCTTGCTCTGGCCAGTTTTCTTGGGACATCTTTTCCTGATCGTTCACATAGCCAGTCCCTCCTCATCATGCAGGTCTCTGCTTAACACCACCTCCTCTGAGAGGCCTTCTATAAACATCCTGTACAAAGTAGTTCCCCTTCCCCTCTTTAGTCATCACTCTCCATTCACCCTACTTGATTGCTTTCGCTCCTCTTAATCTCTATCAGTGATGGTCGTGTTTATTTCCTTGCTTTCCCGTTAAATAGCTTCCTCTCTCCCTCTCCCCTGTCCCAGGAAGGTAAGACTAATGGAGGCATAGACCCTAGTCTGTCTTGCACACTCTGGGTACCTGGGGCCTGGAAAGTGCCCGTCCAAGACATGGTTTCTTAATGAATTATCAGCTAATGCTTTACCCCTCCCTCTCCCACTCCCTTCTGTTCCTGCCTTTCCAAAGTTTCTGTTCTATTATATGTTCTGGCTTGAGGACAAATCAGGCTTCCAGAGTGCCTGACTCTGGAATTCTCCAGGTCTCCAGGAAGAGCTCTTGCCCATCACCAGTTAAGAAATGAGTTTTCTGGGGAGCACTCAATCTGTTAACAACTTTGAGGATGTCTGACTAAGTCCAAATAATAATTACACTAAACTGATGGCACTTACATAACCTTGCTGTTTGCCATGCATTGTTTTAAACACTTTACTGATACTGAGTAAGCTCACTTATTCTTCAGTTATTCCTTATTACAATGATTTCCTTTAAAAAAAATGTGGAGAATAAGGAACACAGAGATTAATGTGCTCAACATTTCACAGTAAGGAATTGGCAACAACAACCTCCTTGGGCTCAGACTGAAGTGCCTCTGCCCTGGGCCTCACGGTTTAGGAGGCCCTCTCTGGAGGGGTCTCTTCCCACAGGGTGCAGAATCCACGGGCCAAGGAGAAAGCTCCCACCCCCCTCCCCCCCAGAGCACGCCGGGGTGCCTGGGACTGTGGAATTGCCATCCCAAATGACCATGAGTCTGCTCCCAGGGCCTCTCCCCTGGGTTCATCTTCTCGAGGTTGGGCCACACTCTTGAGTGGGCCAAGTAGTAGCCAAGCGACAGCTTTCTGCAGAAAACCGCAGGCGGAGCTTGAATTCGCAGACGCAGGGTCCACACATGCGTGGCAACGCCCCTAAGAGGTAGGACAGCGCAGGCCCTAGAAGAGGAGGGGTGGGCCTTGGGCTGGGGCCCACTTTCCCCACACCTCCTCAGTCAGACACAGGGCTCTTTGGAGCCCGAGAGCTCTAAGTCCAAACCTGGCCTCCCAGGTCATTGTAGAAGCTTCTGTGTCAAAGTCAGGGAAGAGAACACGTTTCACTTAACAGTGTGTGAGCTTGATTGATGACTTGTAAGTAGTTTAAACATGTAGATATATGGCCTGTGGCCTCCATCTGTCCTCCTGTCCTGCCCCCGCGAATGTTAGAGGTGGATCTAAGTGGACCCAGGTTGCCTGTCTCAGGGTGGACTAACCCCTGCGGTAACGGGGTCACGGTCTGGCCGTGCCTCTGTGCTCCAGGTGGGGACCCTCTGATCCCGGGGAGGTTCTCCCTGGTGGCTGTCCTGTCCTCTAGTTGTCCCTCCCTGGGAGCTCAAATAGTGGTTGTTTCCACTGTATCCCGCAGACCCTGGGATGCTCTGTCACTGGTACCCCATGGGGCGGAGGGCTTGGGGAGGACTGCTATGACTCACGTCCTGACATTGCATATGACTTGGGTTCAAGTCCCAGCTCCACCAGTTGGGCAAATTACGTCATCTCTTGGGCTTTTCTATGTTCTCTCTTTAAGGATTATGTGGGAGTGTCTGCATAATTCAGTGATTTGCTCTGAGGCCCAGAGACAATACCTCGTGGTTCTCAAAGTAGCTGCCCAAAGGCCAACCTCGTAGCCCGGAGCTGGAGGGAACTGAAGTGAAGAGAGGCATGGTCCCTCATGGCAAGCCCTGTGCCCCGGTGGGTTTGTCCTGCGCTGTGCCCCGTGTGCCAAGGGACTCTGCGGACCCTGGGAGTCTTGCAGTCCTGGACCGGGGCGAGCTGGCCTCTGCCTTCAGAATTGCCTGCTTCCCTTTGAGATTATTCCACCTGTGAGCTGTGCTGGTCTGTGGCGTCCCCTTCACTGAGAATGACTGCACCACACACTCAGACCCACACACAGACGTAGCCACGCATGTTGTTTTGTTGTTGAAGTGAAGTCTCTCAGTCGTGTCTTGACTCTTAGCCACCCCACGGACTGAAACCTGCCAGACTCATCCATCCATGGGATTTTCCGGGCAAGAATACTGGAGTGGGTTGCCATTTCCTTCTCCAGGGGAACTTCCTGACGCAGGGATTGAACCCAGGTTTCCCACATTGCAGGCAGACTCTTCACTCTCTGAGCCGAGGAATCCCCCATGCATGTTGTTTTAGATTAGGTCATTTTAGTGGCTAAAATATAGACCTACATTTGACAAGAGTTTAATGCTCTTATTGAGAAATGAAGGTTGCCTCTCCTCTCATTGTGAAAACCATCTTAGGCAAGATGTTTCTGAGGGTGGAGTTGAGAGCACCAGGGATTTCTAAAGAGCAGGAGGCTGAAGCTGACATTCCTTTCTTTGTCTTATTTGTGCAGATGTGGGGTCTGAGTTCAGAGACAGGAATCTGATCTCTGTGGTCCTAACCCAGGCTTGGCGACTCTGTAAAGGACTTGGTCAAAGTACTGGCTGTGGACCCAAGAGGATTTCTATCTTCTCTGCACAACCATGGAAGTCAGGCCTTGTAAGGCTGTTTTCTAACCTGTTTTCAGAAGAAAACAAGTACCCACATTCAGGACCTGAGCCCTAACACTAGAAGGCATCTGTTGCCAGATGTAATATATGGCTTTTGATCTGATTATATGGATTCAAATCTGGCTCCATCACTTGCTAGCTGAATCTTACTGGGCAAGTTAATTACTTTCCCTATGCCCATTCATAGTATCTATTAAATAGGCCTGCTAATGGTATCTGTTTCATAGGATGATTTGCTGATTAAGTGAATTAATATACATTGATGCACTTAGATGAAAAGCATTTAGAAGGACTTCTAAATACTCTGTCATATGACTTCTATTACTAACCATCCAAGGGGGGCAGGAAATTGTGCCATTGCGTTACATTTTTGATAACCCCTGGGTGATCATAATGCTGACCTGAGCATAGTTGTGTGATGAGGTCATGAGCCCAGGCTGTGGGGGCTTTGCAGCCTGTGCTGAGGGGTTTGTTTCTATTCTAGACAAATGGGGAGGTATTTAAAGATTTTAACTCTTCTGTTATTAGTCCTGAATATTCATTGGAAGGACTGATGCTGAAACTCCAATACTTTGGCCACCTGATGTGAAGAACTGACTCATTTGAAAAGACCCTGAGGCTGGGAAAGATTGAAGGCATGAAGAGAAGGGGACGACAGAGGGTGAGATGGTTGGATGGCGTCACCAACTCAATGGATATGAGTTTGAATAAACTCGGGGAGTTGATGATGGACAGGAAGGCCTGGAGTGCTGCAGTTCATGGGGTCGCAGAACGACTGAACTGAACTGAACTGAACTGAACTCTTCTGTGAACGGTTCTTGGGGGCTTATCTAGGATATGAGGACCTGAGGCCTGAGGTTGCCCTCCCAGAATTACATGGAAGAAGATGGAGCCTCTCCTGAACCCCAAGGAAGATGCTCCAATAGAAGGGACAATGACCAAAAATCCACACAGGAAGAAGGCTTGCCTTTGGGAGCCAGAGAAACCCAGGTGAATCTAGGTTGTGTCATTTATAAACTGTGTTTTGGGGCAAGGTCGTTAAACTTTTAAACCTCAGTTTCCTCATCTGTACAATGGGGCCTAGCTCATCAGGTTGTTGGGAGGACCAAATCCACTGATGTTTGCAAAGAGCCCAGCACCTGGGTGGCTAGTGCTCACCGAATTATCCTATGAATTGTCACGGCATTTGTTGGAGGGTCTGCTAATGTGGAGGTCGTGAGGAGCAGCATTGTGCAGGAGAGAGACCGAACAGAGGCAGGAGCAGCCCAGGCTTGAGAGGACACCGGGGCCTCCACGTAGGGTGCAGTGTCCTTCCAGACCTCGGCCACTTTCTGCACCCACCAAACCTACAGCTGATTAAAAATGCGACCTCTGGGACCAGGAAAGGGCAGCGTGTGTGCCCACAGGGAGAAGATAGGGGTGTTAGGCTCCTTGAAAAGTTATAGTCTCCATTGTAAATTAGTAAGGAAGATTTCTGGTGTATTCTTCAATTTATGAGACGTAGTCTGACTTCTCTAGAGTGCCTGGACATCTCTGGGAGAACTGATACCTTCCTGGTTTCTAAGCCTCTCAGGTTGGGGAACAGACCCCTGGTCGTAGTGAAGCGTTTAATACCCCTCTGACAGGGGCCAGTGGACCCTCCCCGGAGGCCTTCCGCCGTTCAGATGTCCATAGCTGTTGGCACAGTTGTACCCCTGTGGTTGCTGAAGAACTGGTAAGTGGAATCACGCACTAAATAAAGTTAAACATGGCCGTAGTGTGGTCTCAGCCTGTCTCCCTGACCCTGTCCTCCCCACGTGCACCCTGCTCCTGTAAGACAGCCCACCTGTCTGTCTGTGTTCACATTTTCCCTCTGCGTGAAGCTCCCTCTCAGACCTCTCTTTGTCAAGCCCAAAGCTCAGGATCCACTCCCTTCTGAGAGGCTTTTTTGATACCACAGGCCACAGTCGTCCTCCCCACCGCTGAATAACTTGAATTAACAAGAGCATCCTTGCCCAGCCTTCCACGTCTCCGTCGAAGGCACACCACTGACGTCAGGCCAAAGCCTCTCTTTCCATCAACGTCCCACTCAGTCAGCAGCAGCCCAGGGCCTCCCTTCTGAAAGGCACTCCCTCTCTCCAGGTCTGCCTTTACAGCTCACTCTCTAGTCTATGTCATCGTCTTCCCCTGCAACAGCTCCTTCCTTCGTTGTTCAGCAGCCAGAGGGAGATTTTCGAAGTACAGACCTGACCGTGTCACTCCGCTGGTTACGGCTCTCCCAGGTGACATACTGGGAGAGCATATCCCAGCCCCGCGCCACAGCCTGTGAGGCCCCAGCTCAGCGTCTACCACCCTGCCTTGCTCACGGCTGCAGCCACACCCGTCTGTTCTCTACTCCTCACTCACAGCTGAGAGCCTTTGCACTGGCTGTTCCCTCTGCCTGGAATGCTCTTCCCTCAGATCTTCTCATCATCCAGGTCTCAGCTCGAGTGTTAGCTTCTCAGAAAGGCCTTTCCCGACCTTTCTGTACACAGTAGTTCCTGCCCTGCCCCTTCTCTTACTTCACCTGTTCGTGCGTCTTCATAGATCTTATGACTCCTCTCATTACACTTCCCCCTGCGCCCCCCACCTGTAAGACAGCCCACCTGGGCTTCACAGGCTTGTGGGATCTCAGTTCCCCAACCAGGGATCGAACCCACACGCTCCCTGCAGTGGAAGTGTGAAATCTTCACCACTGGACCGCCAGGGAAGTCCTAATAGATTGCTTGTTTTGTTGTCTGTCTCCTCCTGCCAGAATGTAAGCAAGTAGAACAGAGACCTAGATTTCTTATTTTTTGTTGGGATTGACAGTGCATAGAACAAAGCTGGGAAATAGTAGACACGTGGAATGAATGGATGGATGATGAACTTGGCCCTGGATGGCTGTTACCTAATGGTTTCCTTTACTTATTAACACGCATGTGTTTTGCCTCCACACCTGGATCATAAATCATGCAAGGGAAATTTGAAGACCTTCCGGCTAATGAATGAGATCAAGAATAATGGTTTTGTCGCTAGTGCGTTTAAAGCTGGAGAAGTTGCTCCATTTTGTGGCTATTTGGTATGTGGTTGTTCCCAGCAGTGAAGAGATAGATGAGCGCCCAAGGCCCTTCTGGTCATAACAGAGCACACGGAAGGGTGTTGGCATGATGACATGACCGGTCAGCAAGCGCTCCTCAGTTACACCTTTATTTAGTCACAAACTCATAACTTTGCCAAGAAAGTCAGCAGCTTGGGATACATACATTCGCAGACACTGCTGATTGCGAAATGAACAGTCACATCCCCATTCTTCTCCCTTACCTGTGGGACCTGCCCTCAGAAGCTGAAAATTCTGGATACTTGCTGAGTTTCACAATTAGAGGAGGACACTGTGGCCAGTGACACATCAGGGGAAGTTGGCTGGGACTTACAGGAATAATTGAAAATATTTTTTAATTTAAAAATATTGAACTTTGAAAGGTGGGAGGGATAAATTAGGAGTTTGGGATTAGCAGATACAAACCACTATTTATAAAACAGATAAACAACAAGCACAGGGAACTGTATTCAATATCTTATAATAGCATACAATGGAAAAAATATGAAAAAAGAATATATATATATATGGATATATCAGAATCACTTCGCTGGACACCAGAAACTAGCACAACATTGTAAATCAACTACACTTCAATAAAATAAAATATTTTTTAACTTTGAACTTCTTTTGCTGACATAAGTACATATTTCTTTTTGACTTATATGAATAGCTTCTCAACTCTTTTTTTCTCACCAAAACATTTAACAAAAATTGCAGTAGCAGAGACAATAATAATAATAACAACAAGAAAGAGACATGAGAGGAAATGGGAATCAGGGCAGGATTGATCCCTAGGCTCCATGAACGCATATTCATTCTCTAATATCATTTTAAATGAATTTTCCCTTTTAATTTCTGGGAATAACTCCAGTCTCTGGGTGAAAGAGAATGAAGTAGATAGAATCCCTTCCCTCCCTTCTCACTTTGGATGATGTGTGAGAACAAGGTACTTGGAGCTGCTCTGGTCACTGGGCCATCATGAGCAAGGGATCAGAGAATGAAGTTGACACAAAGCTCCGATGTTGCACAGTCATTGACTGATCCCAGCACTGTCTACATCTAGATCCCTTGTTGTGTGAGAGGTCCAAGACCCTCTTGTTGATCTACTTTTAGCCAAGTATTCTGTTCCTTGCAGTCAAAAGACTATTAGCTGTGAGAGTTCTCAGTAAAATTTATTTTTCATATTGGTTATTTCACACATTGAGGTCCTTAGTTCTTTTTATAAGCAAAGATGTAGAAACCAAAATGGTCTTGTTTCCAATCACTGGCCCTTCACTGAAGGGCAAAACTCTTAATTGGTTCATCTTCTTCACCAGAAACGTACAGTTTCTCCCGGCTTCTATTCTGGGTCTCCCAGAGTGATGAAAATAGTGTATGCACACTTCTTAAGACAAACTTTCATGTTATGTACATTTTGAGCAATTGTTCTTTGAAGGAAGTGGAATTAACAAGATACTGGTCTCAAAGACCAGAAGCAGAAATGATCAATATTGCAGCTCCCAAGGAATTCTTGAATAAACGCCTTTTCTACCCCCTTTCTCTCACTAAAGAAACTCAACCTTGAGACTCAGAGTAGGAATTTGGAGTTTTAAAATTCCACTTAGCTCATCTAATTGTTTAAATCAATTTTCTCAAAATAGTAGTAGTAACACTGACAGACCAGTTAGGGAAGTTATTTAGATGATTATTACTTTTCAAAATATTTTGACTGCGCTTAAAATGGGTCATCACACATGCCTCTTTGTATTGTGGAAACTCAGAATCCTGGAATGTGTTTGGAGCTAAAAGAGTGGATTTGGGTTTCCTGATGTGCATTCTTAAGACAAATTGCATAAAATGTATTTTTCAACAATATCCTTGTTCAAACAAAAACACACAAAAATTTGATATCTACTTACAGATGATGCCAGTGTCACAAAAACAAAATAAATTGTAAGAGTTATAGAGCCAAGGGAAATATGGGCCTTCTGAATGTAGTTCTACTCAAGTTGACACATTGAGGCCACTAGTTAATAACACAACAGGACAAATCACTTCCCTACAATCGAACACACATCTTTAATCTTTTTTTAATTTGCAAAAGAACTAAAATATTTTTAAATGTTAAATGCACCATTTCAATTACACATCATTTTTTAATGACCTTGAATTTAATTCTTAGTTGAAATGAAAAATATTTAGGTTGAAAAGCTGTGACCTAAAGTTAACTTTTGCAGATAGTAGTATTGGAATAGTGTTGAAGTTATAAGAGGAAAAGGAGTATAATTCTATCTAAATGTGGTTAGAGAAGTAAATGAAGAGAAGCTGAATATTATTTTTTGGTGTGGCTTTACTTTGGGCAGAGGGAGTATTAATTTTTATTACCCAGGTTATTCTTGTAGGGACTTCCTGGTGGTCCAGTGATTAAGACTCTGTGCTCCCAATGCAGGGGGCCCGGGTTCTATCCCTGGTTGGGGAACTAGATCCTGCAGGCTGTAACAAAAACCCAGGGCAGTCCCCCAGAAAGTGATAGTTGTACATGGCAAAAAAAATTTTTTTTTTTATTAAACACAGACACACAGAGGAGTCTTCAATCTCATTTCTCTAGTTCGCATCATCCAGAGGGACCCACTGTTCATCATTTCATTTCAGATTTTTGCTCTGGCCTTTACCTTGGTGTTCTTATACTTTAGCTATTGAATGCCTGTATTCATCAGTGTTCTCCAGAGAAACAGAGCCAATGGAATGTGTGTGTGGAGAAAGAGAGACAGAAAAAGAGAGAGGAACTGTAGGGATTGGCAGGTACAAAATCAACAAAGCAGGCCCGAAGGCTGAGGTAAGAGCTGATGTTGCAGCTTGAGGCCAAAGGCGGTCTGGGATCAGAATTCCCTCTTCCCTGTGGGACCTCAGTCTTTTTCTCTCCTCCTCTTACATCCTTTGCCTGATTGGATGAGACCCACCACATTATGAAGAATAATCAGTTTTATTGAAAATCTACTGATTGAAATGTTAATGTCATCTAATACATAGAGACATCTAGACTGATGTTTGATCAAATATCTGGAAACTTTGGCCTTGCCAAGTTGACACATGAAATTAACCATCAGATTTCTAGTATGGTAGATGCATATTTAGTTCTCTGATACCACCCTTCTCTTCCCCATCTTCGCAATATAATGATATCAGAATATTCAATTTTTATTTTAATTATAAACATTGTTTCTAGTTGAGCCAAGCAGTATGTCATGATTGTTCCCTATTTGTACAACACTGATTTTCCTCATTTTTTCATTACTCATTCTTTGAACCTATTACTAAGTCTTTTCTCACCTTCCAGCAGCCTACCAATTAAAAGTTTCACATGATTAAAACATCAGGTTATTTCCCACTCTCTTCTCCACCCTCCCTTCCACCCAGAGACCTTCCTTCTCAAGCTGTCTGTCCTCCTGCTCCCGTCTGCACTGACTGTCCCTTAGGTGTGCAAGATAGTCGTCATCCTGGAAAGGCCTTTTCCAACTCATCTTGGGAGTTTCCCTCACAGTCTTCCTGGAATAGAGCCCTTGTTTCTGGATCCCAAGTCTTTACCTTCCATGGTGTATGAGAAAAGGATGCTTGATAATTAAGGACTTCACCTTTCTGAAAGTGTCCATATTCTGCCTTAGCACTTGATTCATTGTTTGGCCAAGTGTAGACTTTTGGATGAAAACAATTTCCATTCAGTTTTTGAAAATTCCGCTGTATTTTTCTCAAGGCCTCCAATGTTTCTTCTCAGGAGAACGATGATATTTTTATGCCTAATCCTTTACATGCAATATTTTGTTTTTCTCTGCAGAAACTTTAAGAGTACTTTCTTTACCCACAGAGTCCTGATCGTTCACAATGACACAACTTACTGGGCGTCTATTTATTGTGCTGGACACCCACTGAACCATTTTCGGTGAGAAACTCATATATTTAATTTCCAGATTTTTCTCTTGTGTCGTTTCCTCTTGTTTTCTCTGTTCTTGTTAGATGTCCAGTTAATTAGGTGTTGGATTTCCTGGATTGGTTCCCTGATTTTATCTGTTTCTTTCCTATCTTTATCTACCTTTCTGTTTTATTTTCTAGAAGGACTTCCTTAATGCTATCCTCTAACTTTCTATTGAATTTAAAATTATGGCTACAATACTTCTACTTTTCAAGAGCAGTATCTTGTTGTCTGACTATACTCTTTTAGAGCATCTCATTCCTACTTTATGGATACAATATTGCTTCTGCTATCTCAGGATTTTAATTTTAATTACAGTTTTTGTCCCTTGTGATGTTTTCTTTTGTGCCACTCATTGTTTCACCAGAGTTCTCCTGTTTTTTCCTTCCTTTTTGAGTCAGTCTGTTTCACATAGGGGCTTCCTTGGTGGCTCAGAGGGTAAAGCGTCTGCCTGCAATGTGGGAGACCCGAGTTCGATCCCTGGGTCAGGAAGGTTTCCCAGGTGGCGCTAGTGGTAAAGAACCTGCCTGCCAGTGCAGGAGATATAAGACATGTGGGTTTGATCCCTGGGTCAGGAAGATCCCCAGGAGGAGGGCATGCCAACCCACTCCAGTATTCTTGTCTGGAGAATCCCATGGGCAGAGAAGCCTGGAGGGCTACAGTCCATTGGGTTGTACAGAGCCGGACACGACTGAAGTGACTTAGCACACGCGTTTCACATAGGAGACTTCCCCCAAATGTCCAGAGATGGCTGGCTGTTTGTTCACACATGGGTAATGTGCTAAAAGTGTGATGAGTAACTCAGTATGCGTGGGTGGGGCTTTTTGACTGGTCGACTTTACTGGAAGGCGATCAGGTGGCAATTCAACTTTTCCTGTGAAGGAATCTTCAAATGTTAGTACCTACAGGTCTTCTTGCCAATGCTATTCTGTTTTTCCAGAAGAGGGTCCTGCCGTCTTCTTACTTGGGCAGGGGTTTCTGAGTAAGCTTGTTTGGATCTTTCCATTCGGTCCTCAACAACTGCAACAAAGCCATCAAAACACCCAGCTTCCTGAATGGCAGCCCACTTAAGCCATCTGAACACTGCGCTCCAACACACAGTGGGTGACACTGAACTTGGACAGCGTGGAGGACCAGGCAGTTGCCTGATTAGCTTGCACCGGCCAAATCCCGATGCCAGGACATGCAACTGTTCTTTTTCTCCTGCTGGAACACACTTCCTGGGGGTGATGTGATCCGGGCCACAGTGGGGTCACCAGGAGGGCCTCCCAGTTCAAGTGTGGGGGCAGTGCTACCATCAAGTGCCTCCCTCCCAGGAACCCTACACAGAACATGGGACACTAGCTTCCCCTGGTTGTGCTGGGACCTCTGACTCAAGCGAGTGATATTACAAGGCATGTCAAGTCCATTCAAGATGACTCCCCTCCCCAGGACGGACTGCTGGGCTCAAGCAACAAGGGGCGATGGGTCCCACAGAAGTAGCTGATGAGAGTGTCTTCGGCTTTGGGTGTTTCCAGGAGTGGGAGTGATGTGGGAACTTGAACCTGTCTTCTTACTTCTAAGAAGCCTCTGTGGTGTTTGCATGACACTCTGGCGCAGCAGGCGGGAGAGGAGGCCAACGCAAACAATGCTGGGCTTCTCGTCCCAGAACAAGGCCCCTCTTGTCACACACTCCCATTTTAATGGCTTGGCCGGCACACAGTGACTTGGACTTTCCTTCAGATCAACAAGAATCACAGCCCACACTAGCCAAGGTGGTGATGCACACCTGAATGGCTCTCATTCTGCTGGGAGAAGGGGGTGGTGTCGGTATTAACATGACTGCCAGCGCCTCTTGCTGTGGGCATATCGACAAGGTGGGGCGGCAGAAGCGCCTGACTTGGGCTGGATGGTTATCATCTGCGCGCCTCCGGCCCCCCCGGACTCCACTTTTGAGTCCAGGCACTGGTGGTTCCTAGTTGAGGACCATCCTCCAGGGAGGCCTGCTTGATCATCGTCCAGGGTCTGGTTCTTTTAGTGACTGGTGATGCGCCATCTCAGCGTGACAGGGAGGCTCCGCAAGCACGCTGTATCCGTGCGGAGGTTCAGGGGGCCCATCACCCAGCTCCACCTACACATTTGGGGCCAATGATGGTCCTACCAGACTCGGTGCGCCTTGGTCTGCTCTGTCGGCATCTGGGCAGCAGGGGCGGGGTGGACTGTCAGGAAAGGCAGTCATGTACAACTTCTCGCCTTCTGCACGGTCAGGTAAGAATGGGCCTGGGCCTGGAACACCTCCTTACTGAGAGTTAAGAGTCCTCACAGTCTGTGCCGGGCTCATCACCCTTCCCTGCTTCAGACTCAGCCAGTCCTCCGGGTTCTGCTTCCCGGCCAGCGTCAGCGGCCCTCAGTTCAGGCATGCCCCCAGCCTGCTGTATCTCAGACCCCACAGGTGACAGGGCCCTTCCATGCACCACCAAGAGGGGTGTGTGCCGTCACATCGTCCCCTCAGGCTTCAGATGGACCCGCTGGCCACGGGGGACAAAGAACCGCAAGGGACTGGATCCTGGGCGCTTTCCCGCCTCTTTCTGTAAGGCAGCCCGGCCCCTCTTGAGCTTGCGGTGCCGTTGTCTGTTCTGTGATCCTACGCGCTGGCCTTCTCCGTGGGTAGCACTAGCCTGCCTTTTAGCTTTGGCCCCCCAGTGAAACAGTAATGCCATGCTTCACACCTTTCTCTGCAGCAGCCGCTGCCTCGTTTCTGAGCTTTTCTGGGATTTTGTGGAGCACTGGCTTGCTTCTCCAGCACTCATCTCTACAGGCACTCATCACTGTAGGTCCCACCAGTGCTGGTCTCACCTTCTACTTAGCTCTGCTGTGTTAATTGCCTTCCTCCCATCTACTATTTTTGCATGTTTTTCATTCAAGAAAACAGGCATTTGGTCTTTATTCCAAGGTTCAAGCTGTCATAGTAATGACTGTGACTTACCAACACACACAGTATCTGGCTCAAAGAGGGCACTCTAATTTCTTAGAACTTGCTGCAATATGGGAACTTTTTCTGAGAACTTCTTAAATGTTCATGGTTGTGTAGGAGTTAAAAGGTGTAGCAGGGACAGCCATCAGGAGGCTACCAGAGGAATTCAGGTGAGATGATGGTGGTGACTTCTAACTTGTTGGACCAGAGATGATTCATAATCCTGAACACCATCCATTGCCACCTTTGCAATACTTTTATTCTTCTGTATCTCTAGTCCCATTCTTCTCCAAGCTTGTATATCTAGAAATAAATTATAGCCACATCACATCATCAGATGGTTGTTCTTTGTTGTCCACTTAATTGTGACTTTCCACGTGTTGTATTTTATAAGGGTGATCAGAATTCAAGTCATTTGGGAGAAAAGACATTTGCTGTGAATTACAGGGAAGAAGCCCATTGCTATAGAACACAAAGTTGTAATTTATCAGGGAACTCTCCTCTGACTCACTCCCTTACTCTGTTGGGTCCTTGTATTATATACTCTCAAAACAGTACATGCTTCCTTTGCAGGACTTACCACATTTGTCATGCATTGTTTTTGAAATTATTTTTTGATGTCTCTCTTTCATCCCCCAAGGTCAGGGACCATGTCTGTCATCTTCGTTATCTCCCCTGCACTGGGCACAGTGATCAGAACACGAAGGTGTGTGCAGCGACTGTTGAGCTGCTCAGACGGTGTGGAAGCGGCATTTGTGTAAAGAGCCCTTCCGTGCAGCCTGCCCTACTCTTTTGCTCAAGCATCCGCACTCTGCTGTCCAGTAAGAGATCAGAAGTGAATTTTATGCAGACTAGCTTTCGAAACTTGGCTCAAAAGGCAAAAAAAGAAATGAATGCCTGACATGAAACTAATTTACAAATCAGTTTATTTACAGATTTTTCTCTTTTCTTAAAGTACATTTAACAAATCTATTTACACAGGTGTACATGGGAATTCATCCCAGTTATTTTACAGATCATACTTACAAACCACACCCTAAGTCTTCTGTGCAAAGTTGCACTGGATGTGACTATTGGCTGAAAGTGGCCTGATGACCAGGCTATTTACAAATACACAGTAAACGGGTTTGTTTTTTCATGTCTGCACAGTACAGTACACACAGGGAGGCTGGGCCTCCCAGGGAACGCTTTGCAATGTGTTTACCGAGAAGGCTTTGCAAAGTTTGGAAGGAAAAGCTATTAAACATAGGTTAATTAAAATGACAGTACCTCTTTTACATCAGTTTACATTTTTTCTTCACATTTTTATAATACAAAGATATCTTATTGAATTGTTGCACAACCAGTTTAAGATGATTTGTAAACATGTAAATTTCTACAATTTGCATTAAACATCATTGTAGTTTCTATCATTTGCTCTTTGAATTAATGTTTTATTCACTAGTATTTTTAAGGTAGTAAAAGAAGATGTAAGTTTGAACTTCTTGCAGAAAAGTTATGAGTCTCTAACGCTGTGCGAGTACACATTTTATTCAAGTATTGCAAAAAGCTAAGGCCACTTTTTTTCAAGACAAGAAAGTGAACAAAATTGTTTTTTATCAATAGGCCACAACACTCTTATGAGCAATGAAATCTCTTTTGAAAGATAATTTCTCAGAGACCTGTAGTCACAGAAGGAATTTTCCTTTCTTTTACATAAAAGAAAAACAAATTACCTTCCTTATTAACTACTTTTGAGCTCTTCCCATTTTTCCCTAGAGTAAAAATTCCTGTTTAGACCTGAAGAGGGAATCTATACCCTGTACTTATTTAACCCAGAGTGAAGTACCCTGGATAGCACAAATTATTTTGGACTCAGAAATAAATCTGAAGCCTATAGGTTGGTTTACTGCTAAATTCTGATAGTGCTATTATTCTAAAAGATATTACTGCTGATGCAAAGATCTTTTTCTTAGAGGAATTATGAAGAGTGAAAGAGGATGGGAGTGTGGGGAGAAGGAACAAAGATTACAAAGAGGGAATATTTAGATTCTTGGTTAAGAGGCAGAGCTTGATTAAAAAGATCCCAATATGGAACGAGTGGCTGGGTATCCATGTTTATTATTCCTAGTGCTAACACTGAACCCCTTTTCAATTGTATCCAAATAGTTACAACAGTAAGAAATCTGATGATTATAGTTTCTCTTGTTTTCTGCTACCAAACCATGGATAATCATTTCTAGCAAAGAGTAAGACTGATTCATTCCTGCCTCTCATTGGAAACCCAGAATTCTCAAGACAGTCACGAGAGCTGGAGTATGTTGGGACTGCTACTGCCACATTCTTGGCAGCATTCTTACCCGGGAACTTTAAGTCCAGGTTGCTGATTCCATGGACTTATATCATTTTTTTTTCCTTTTTTGAAATCACAAAGTCATACAGACTAAAGATAAAACTTTATTAAAAACTGATTTAGGTCCAAATAATGAGGATGTAGAAAAACAACCTATATTCCTATTATATTATTTTCATATTCGCTTATAAAAAATTTACAGCAGCTGTAAAGTTTCAGTATCATAAGGACAATGTAATCCTACAAACAGCCAAAGAATGTAGACAAGATGTTTTTCCGTCTTTCAAACAACACAACTGAAAAGAAAAGGCTTCGCTTTTCCTTGGCTACATGAAAATAATATCTCCACACTACTGGTTAATAACCCCAAGAAACCCTAGCTTCTCTTGATCAATTTGCTCATTATGGCTACAAGACTAGAGTTCAACATCAAAAGCCTAGAAGAAATGCTGGCAACATCAGTCTGAGCATTTCCCGAGACCCTATCACAACATTTCAGTGCTTTCCTTATTTGTCAAGAGCTATCATACCAGTCCTTGTGCAAAATGCAAATATTCCAATGATTATTTCAGTAAGTTTCTCATAATAACAAGATGAAACCAAAGAGAATGGAAGTGTGCATAGTGAAACATTTGAGACGCAAAGGCAAGTCTGGAGGAAAGATGCAGAAATGAACGAATGTGCACGCTAAAAGATTATACCATCTTTGGGGTTTTCCTAACATATTTTGAAGGTATAACATTCCAGGATATTTTAACTATGAATCCAGTGGATGTCTTCTATCATGCTTCTAATCAGGACCTTCAATATTAAGGCATTGACATTCACGCCTAAGATTATCCATATTCTTCTAGATTGCTTGAAGAAGGATAGGACTGATTAAGAGAAACCAGTCAAGAAGGCAGGGTGCTGGAGGCCCCAGGAGAGCATCACACATGCTCTAAGGTAGCAGCTGGAGTCTATATATATTTTTTTCAGATACAGGTAATAGTTGTGAGAAGCAATGCTGCAAGAGAGGCAGAATCTGAATTTTACAGTGTCTTCAAATCATCTTATCCCATTCCTGCTACTTTCAGGTGATCTTAGAAAAGTTCACTTCTTTTAATGTAATTTAACTGCCTTCTTAGACAGGTGTATGGGTTTGTTAAAACCATAGGCTTCCTGTGCAAAGACTACGAACCATAGAAGCTTCAAGACGGAAGTTTAACTATTACAAGAAGAATCTTTCACTTCTGAATAGGGACATACATTTTCAACTTAATAATTTATCTTAAAATAAATTAAAAAAATGTTCTATAGCGCAAAACAAGCACACAAACAATAGACAGTTATCTTTTTGTCTTTGGTGCACACACTCATTTCCTAAATCATTCAAGTAACAGCGTCTCTGACTTCTTGGGGAGATATGGGAGCTGAAAGTTTGAAGGCCAAAAATGAATTATTTCCACTTCTGCCATGCCTGGATGCCTGAGATGGTCCTGAGGATCTGTGATTCTGGGAGCAGCTGGTAGAGGTTCAGAAGAAGTAAGAAAAGTGCAGGGGTCGACAAGGGGTAGAAGAACCAGCCCTGCACCAGTCCTGTAAGCCCAGTCTTCAGTGAGGGCACTTCTCTGTTTTCATGCCCAAAGAGAAAAACTAAGCATAATGCAAAAGTTTAAAATTCTTTAGATGGTGCTCAGAAAGCAAGGCTACCATTGATTCCTGTTAACTTGACAGTCCACTTGGTGCTGCTCAATTGCAATAATGGAAGAAAATCATCTTCAAAAGGAAATGAAATGAACTCCACAATGGGAAATAGGCACACATTATCCAACTTGCCTATCTGAAAGCAGTTCAGGGTTTAATACTGTTTATAGAGACTATAATGTCCATTTCTGAATTTCATGGTATAAACCAGGATTACATTTCAAAAACGGTATGATGCACATCTATATACCTCTCTTGCCTGACTTCAGTCTCAAGGAAGTGATACCCTAGTCTAAGCTAAGAGGTAAGTCTGGTGTTTTCAGCCCTCATCTGAGACCAGTAGGAATGCTAACAAAAGGTGTAGGATTATACTGTGTGTCAACATCACGAGTGCAACCCTGCCCACCAAAACCAACCAATTAATCCAGTGGACAGTCTCTAAAGGCAAAGGCTGTAATACCAGATAGATCACACTGTCCCATGAACTCCAAACCAGAAGTCTTTAAGAACAGGTACAAAGTCCAGAAGCACTCTTGCTATGATGGAGATGGGGTGTGTATCACGAGGCAGAAAGGCCCAGGACTCATATTAGCACTCAGTGTTCGATTTATTTGCAAGATGTCACACAAGTAGCATTCTCCCCTGTTTTTCACTGATTTGATTCAGAACATCAATAGTATCTCTGATCAAGGTCTCAAAGATCCCATCAGCTAGCTGCATCTTCACGCACAACTCATCCTCATCATAGTTCACCCACTGGGCCTCTTCCTCGTGAAGCTCCTGCACCTAGAATTCAGAAAACAGAAAGGTTAGAACATCATTGTTACACAAAAGCTAGGAGATTAATGATATTTGCTGACTTTGTAAACCCATGCATGCGAATATAGCCCAAGGAAATAAGTCAGAGAAAAATGGTAATTTATATGATGTTATCAATAGCCCTTTTAAGCTGCAAAAAGTTTGAAAAAACTCAATTGTTGAATAAAAATTTATTTCAAATCTGTCAATCTTCACAATATTCCAGTATTTTACAGATATTAAGGATTGCAAGTATGTTGTCTCTGTCAACAAAGGAGAATACATAGAGGAATTTTAAGGGGAGGGAAGAACGCAAATTTTTAGATATATGGATTTACAATTATAAAACACATATATCAAAAGACAATACTGGACATGATTCTGGAGTATATAAATAAATGAGCAAAATTTCATATTTATGGAGTATATTTTCCCTTGGTCATGCCACGTGGCTTTGTGGGATCTCAGTTCCCCAGAAGTGACAGTGGCAAAGACTAAGCACTGGACCCCCAAGGAATTCCTTCCCCTCCTCCTTTTGTTATTAGAATATTCTTGAAATGTGCTATTGCTCAAGTTTATTTTAAAAGTCACTGTTAGCTTTTATAAAAAAATGCTCTCTTTGCATTTTAGGATTTGGGGATTCCTAAAGTAAACTAATGGAGGACATCAAGGCTGTATATTGTCACCCTGCTTATTTAACTTATATGCAGAGTACATCATGAGAAACGCTGGGCTGGAAGGAGCACAAGCTGGAATCAAGATTGCCGGGAGAAATATCAATAACCTCAGAAATGCAGATGACACCACCCTTATGGCAGAAAGTGAAGAGGAACTAAAGAGCCTCTTGATGAAAGTGAAAGAGGAGAGTGAAAAAGCTGGCTTAATGCTTAACATTCAGAAAACTAAGATCATGGCATCTGGTCCCATCACTTCATGGGAAATAGATGGGGAGACAGTGGAAACAGTGTCAGACTTTATTTTTCTGGGCTCCAAAAAAATCACTGCAGATGGTGACTGAAACCATGAAATTAAAAGACGCTTACTCCTTGGAAGGAAAGTTATGACCAACCTAGATAGCATACTAAAAAACAGAGACATTACTTTGCCAACAAAGGTCTGTCTGGTCAAGGGTATGGTTTTTCCAGTGGTCATGTATGGATGTGAGAGTTGGACTGTGAGGAAAGCTGAGCGCCGAAGGATTGATGCTTTTGAACTATGGTGTTAGAGAAGACTCTTGAGAGTCCCTTGGACTGCAAGAAGATCCAACCAGTCCATCCTAAAGGAGATCAGTCCTGGGTGTTCATTGGAAGGACTGATGCTGAAGCTGAAACTCCAGTACTTTGGCCACCAAAGAGTTGATTCATTGGAAAAGACCCTGATGCTGGGAGGGACTGGGGGCAGGAGGAAAGGGGACGACAGAGGATGAGATGGCTGGATGGCATCAGTGACTCGATGGGCATGAGTTTGAGGAAACTCCGGGAGTTTGTGATGGACAGGGAGGCCTGGTGTGCTTCGAATTCATGGGATCACAAACAGTCGGACACGACTGAGTGACTGAACTGAACTGAACTGAAAGTAAACTAAAAGGAATCAAATCAGAACTGCCCAAGATGGTTTGCTTGATGGCAACCCACTCCCAGTATTCTTGCCTGGAAAATCCCTTGGACAAAGGAATCTGGTAGGCTACAGTCCATGGGGTCGCAAAGAGTTGGACACGACTGAGCAAAGTGTAGACTTTTTAAAAGGCTGACCAAATTATTAACCATTGTCTTCTCCTGATCTTTTGAATTACAATACCCAAATATCACTTATTATTTTTTTCCCCAAATATCACTTATAAACAAAATTTAAGTATGTAAAAAAAAAAGAAAAAGAAAAAAAGCCCCAAACCCTGTATAGGAAAACTAGCTGGCAAGACTATCAATTCCAGCAAAAATGGTAGCATATGATAATGCAAAAAAGTTCTTGTATAATAAAAAATGTTTGTAATTCATAAATCATAAGAAAGGAGGGAGATTATAAGTATTAGAATAAATAGGGATTAAAAGAGTGGCAAGTGTTGCAGCTACTTAGGGGAGGAATTAAGAGACAAGAAACAAAAAGAATAAAGTCAAAGATATGTCTAAAGAAGTACCTGAGGGAATTGGAAGAACTGGGGAAAGGCAATATTCTAAGAGACAATAGCTGAGGATTTTCCAGAATTGAATAAAGATAATGAATCTACAGATGCAATAAACTCAGGGAATCCAAAGTAGGAAGAATAAAAATAAATCCATGACTAGACACATCCAGAGAAAATGCAGAACAAATATACAAACACATGCAATCTTAAATAGGAAACAAAAAGAAAAGACAAATTCCCCCATAAAGGACTGTCAGCATATTCCTCAAGATCAACAACACAGGTCAGCTTACAATGAAATAACATCTTCAAATTGCTGAAGTAAAAAGAGCTACGAGCCTAGAATTCAATACTCAGGTAAATTATAATTAAAGAGTAAGAGCTGAAATAAAAAAGATGTACAGACAAAGACTACAAAGGTGAAAACTGAACTCAGAATGAAAGAGATGCAGAAACAGTGGTTTCTCTATTAATTTCTGTTCTTTTCTGTACTTCCAATATATTTATTAAACATATGAAAGATTTGGAGTAGTCATTAAACTGGCAAAAAAAATTAACTTCATTAATAATAAAATTGTTACAAGAAAAATGAATTCTTTTTTTTTTTTTTTACAAAGATCAAAACATTAGCCAGTATTGGCAAAGGTAAAAAGACACATCATTCCTGTACCATGCTGGTGAGTATGTATAATTGGTACAACCTTTCTAGAAAACAATCTGACGAACACATACAAAAGCGTTAACATTCTGCATATACTTTTAATCAGCAATTCTAAGAACTTACTGAGTAAATTATTGGACATAGTTACAAAGATATACCATATTGCAAGATATTTATTACTGCAAGATATTTATTATTTCAAAGAATAAAAAAATGATTAACTGATTAATTATGATACACAATTCCACAATGGACTATTGTATTTCCACAGAAATTAAAATGGAAATTTATTTTAAAAATGATATACACTTAATAACAGGAAAATATCCACATTTAATTAAGTAAAAACAATCAGAATATGAAAGAAACTATGATCCCAATCATTAAAAAAAATTCTTTGTATAAAAATAAACTCTAAGGCTATTATGTCAAAATAATTAAGAGTTATCTACATGGTAAGATTATCATGACTATTTTTTTCAATTAATCCATACTTTAAATTTTTGAAAATGAGCATTATTTATAAAAAATATAATTTTAAAAACTTATTTGAAATTTCTATTTTTGAGACCCTTTTCTTTTGAACTGACAGCAAAATTTGTTTTACGTTTTAAATCTCAGTCCCTCTAAAATGCACAAAAATTAGAATCTCCAAATGCTAAATTGGCTAAATATAATAGTGGAAATGGTGACCATGACCAGTTTATTTAGTGTTTCTTGTTGATAACGAACTCAAGTTGCTAACAGTATCGTTTCCCTAAACATTATGAAAAATGAACTCATGAAAAAAGTTACATAGGCCCAGGCAGCTCAGCTCACTCCCCAGCCACACGAACCTTTTGGTTCCACACGCCTTCCCATGTCAGGTCTCTGCACATGTAGTCTCCTCTCCCTGAAATGCTCTGCTCTCTACACAAAACTCAGGTTGTACCTACTCATCTTTAAGACCTCAGCTCAACTGTCACTTCCTCAGGGAAGCCTTTCCTGACCATCTTCATTAGATCAGTTTCCTCTCAATGCTTTTATAATAACTCGCTATTCTTCTAGTTTTATAATTTATAATTACACATTTGTGTAAATTATATACTAATGGCTAGCTTCCACCAACAAACTGTAAATCCACGAAGGCAGGGACTATGTCTGTCTTGCTTACTACTATAACACTGGCCCTTAATTAGCACACTTCTTGGCTAAATGCATGCACAGAGATGATTTATAGGGAATATGATCAATTCAACTGATAGTAGAATAAATGAATGTCTCTTGGTGTGCTTTTTCCTTTAATTTTTAAAGAGGTGGAAGAAGTTACATCGTGTTAATTACTAACTCAGATTTAAACCACTGCAGAAATATGAGAGCAAGTTCACCTTGAGAGGCAAAGATCTATGAATTGGTTAAAGTCCTGCTCTTATTTGTTAGGTAAGTCACTTAATATCTTTGAATCTCATTTGTAAAACAGAGTAACATCCTACCTCATATAATTATTGTGAGGATCAAGTAAGTTATGAGAAAGAATATTTAACAAATGTTTATCTAGTAAAGTTATTACTGAGTAAATGAAGCACTAGAGGTACATATTTGGAAAAAATTGATAAACTTAAGCATTACATTTTTTTCATGATATGAATATAAATATAGAAAAAAATATAAAGTCCAAAGTGAAAATGCTTGGAGACAAACCTGAATCAACTAACACCTGAGTTTCCTAAGGTTTGATACTACTTAACATTGTAACATTCTTTTAGGGAAGAAAGAATGAAAGACTTTTTCTCCTTCTTTTTTTTCTTTTTTGTTGCTGTTTGATAAGCACTTTTCTAATGCTATAAAATATACTGCAAAATGGAATAAATCCTATCCAACTAAATTTCTGGATAGTAATAGTGATGATTAAATGATAACTGCTAATGTTTATTGAGTTATGTGTAAGGTACTGTTCTATATATATACATAAATACTCGTTTAATTCTCTTAATAATTGTATCAGGTAGGTACTATTATTATCATCTTCATTTTGCAGATAGAGAAATGAGGCATGAAAAGATCAATCTGTCCAAGATTACACAAGTAAAGTGCCAAGACAGGGATTTAAGTTCAGGTGGTCTGGCCCCAGTCTATACTGGTCTCTTTAAATTCAGAACCTTAAGTTTGTTTCCAAACTTTTTATCTCTCAAGTTCTCCACGTCTACAAAATACTATTAAGTTAAATATTCATCTACTCAATTTAAAAGAAAGCAATTTTCCAAACTGATGGGCAGAAAGAAATGCAGCAACTGAAGACTTTAAGACTTTACTATTATAGACTTGGGCTTTCCAGATGGCTCAGTGGTAAAGAATCCTCCTGCCAATGCAGGAGACATGGGTTTAATCCCTGGGTCAGGAAGATCCCCTGGAGGAGGAAATGGCAACCCACTCCAGTAGCCTTGCTTGGAAAATCCCATGGACAGAGGAGCCTGGTGGGCTACAGTTCAGAGTCGCAAAGAGTCGGACAGATCTAAGCACATGGGCACATCATAGACTTAGGATCAATTATATTTCCTTTCCTTTTAGAATCTAACTACATTCTGATTTTGGAAAAGATGGTCTAATAAAAACAGTTCAGTTATAGACACTGACCAGGATATGATCCACTCGGTCTCTTTTCTTTCTTCCAAATTTCATCATTTTCTGCCAATCTGTTTTGTGGTTTGGCTCCTTTTTAAGACTGAATAGCTTGAGTACTTCGGTTGCTATGAAGTTCTGTGAAAATAAGAGGAATGCATGAAACACAAACTTTCTGAGACTTAGTACTTATAAAGCAGTAAACAAATTTTTGCTAAGAATACAATGTTTATTTAAAAAAAAGATCACATTAATACAAACTTCTTTCACTTACGGTTCCACTTAGCAATTTGAAGAGAAAAACATTCCTAAAGGCTCAGACTTTATTCACTTAAAAGCATTTTTTGTTTCTACACAACATACAAAAAAAAAAGTAAAACCTACTCATAAGTTTGCAAAAACAAAAATCACTTTAGAGTCCCCTCTACCCAAGAACCACCATTAGTTTACTTCAAGCTGGCAAAACTACAAAAGAAAGTATAAAGTAAATCTTTGAATAAGGCTTTAGTTGGGATAGGTTATTTTGAAGCACCAAGATTCAAGTATGTTAAATTAAAAAAATACTAATCAACATTTCAGTTTGAGAGGCATGGTAATTTTACTGCTAACAGTATTTGAACTATCACCCTTAAAAAAAGCTTTACAAAATGCTTTAACAATACTTTTGTCGCTGTTTTTTTTTTTAACCCTGCCTTATAGAAGGTATTCTTCAATGACCTGAGGATACAGACATACAAGACACTCATCTGTGATGCTGCTGTTGCTGTTCAGTTGCTAAGTTGTGTCTGACTCGTTGTCAGCCCATGGACTGTAGCCGGCCAGGCTCCTCTGTCCATGGAATTTCCTAGGCAAGAATGCTGGAGTGGGTTGCCACTTCTTTCTCCAGGGGATCTTCCCGACCCAGGGACTGAACTCAGGCTCTCCTGCATTGCAGGCAGATTCTTAACCCCTGAGCCAGCTGGGAAGCCTGGTTATAGCAATATTAAAATTGGTAGGAAGTATCATTGTGTGTTACAATGATGTACATGGTCTGATGAATGCTGGTATATATTATGTATCTTATTTCAACATGTTTGTTCTTTGTTATCAATAAAATAGTATTACTTTTAAAAAAAATAGTATTACCTTTTATGGCTGTTCTATTAAAAAAAAACAGTGTCTCACTCTCACATTCACACACACACACACACATGCATTCATCAACTGCTGGGGGCTGAAAGGAATGGAGTGCACCGGGGTTTTGAAAAAGCCCCCCAGGTGGTTCTGATAATTCATTTCTCAAAGTTGAATACTATTTTAAAAGTTTTTGTTTTTTTAATCCATCAAGTCAATCTTTGAAAACTTCTTTTTCTCCTGCTTTAAGTTAAGCAAAGGTCAGCAAACATTTTCTGTAAAAGACCAAATTGTAACTATTTCAGGCTTTGTGGGTCATATGGTCCCTATTGCAGCTACTCAACTTTGTTGTTGGTAGTAGGAGAGCAGGCGTGGACAAGATGTAAATAACTAGGTGTGGTTATGGCAACTTTACTTTTAAAAACATGTGGTGGCCTGGATTTGGCCTGTGGGTCATAGTTTGCCTACCTCTGATGTAAGCATACATCTCATAGATATCTGTTGGTGTTCTGTCAGTATGAGTATTTTTAAAAGCTTTCTATAGTTAACAATACTGTATCATATACTTCAAAGTTGCTAACAGAGATCTTAAAAGTTCTCATCACAAGCAAAACAAATTTGTAACTATGTGTGGTGATAGATGTTAACCAGACATACTGTGGTGCTCTTTTTACAGTATATACAAAGATCAAATTGTTACATTAAATACCTGAAACTAACATAATGTTATGCATTAATTACATCTCAGGGAAAAAAAGACCAAATTGTTTAGACAGTGCCTCCTTTCATGTTATATACCAGATTAATGTGTATGCTCCTTTAATGTATTTTGATCGTCCAGATATACAACTGGATAATGTAAGACAATACATAAGTAAAATAAGTAATTGGAGGCAGACTCTCTGGGGAAAAAAATAGTTTCTATGATCAAATAAGTTTGGGAGACATAACTCTAGAGCCTTGCTACTCAAAATAATCCTAGAGTCAGCAACAAGAGCATCACTTGGGAGCTTGCAGAAATGCAGAATTTCTGGTCCTACTCCAGATCTAATCAGTAAGAAATCTGCATTTTTACCAAAATCCCCAGGTGACTCAGATGCACATTAAAGTTTGAAAGGCACTGCAATGGGAATATAACCTTTGCTATATTCCAAGAACAGATGAATAAGCAGAGAGATTTTCACCCAGTGATTTTAAAGTTGGTTTGCTGAGAGTCCCTATAGCTCCAGGGCACTTAATCTTTTTAGGGGCTTCTTAGACAACAAGCAATATTTTTTATATATCACATTATCCTATATATTTCAAAACAACATAACCAATCTGAAACCTCCAAAATCAAAGATGGAAAGGTTATATCATTTATGTGCCTAGGGTTGGCATATATGATATATGTCTTCTGATACTTTTACAGTATTATACCTATCTCTAAATCATGAAGAACTCACCTAAAACTCATATGAATTCCAATAATTTATCTCCCTGAGTACTTGCTAATTTCTTAAAAATATTATAAAATGTATGTATATGAAATTACTGTTAAGTTTTATTTTGCAAAAAGTTGAGGGCTCAGGATTCCCTGTCACCCTCATTGTTCTTTTGCTCACAGACAGAATGAACAAATATTTACTGAACACCTACTATGGAACAGGTCTTGAGGGCAGAAGAGTGAATAATACAAGAGTACCTGCTTTAATGACATTTATAGATCTGTACAAAAAGAAGATCAAATAAAAAAAGGAGATACTTTGTAGTTTCCAGTTTACCTTGATTTCATCAAGGTTATTTGGATTTTTCACTCGTCGGAAATAACTGGAGTTGATTCTACATGGCTTCATCCAGACAGGTTGATTCAAGTTGGGATCCTCAGCAAATATTTCCTCAAAAATCTCTTTTGTTAAATCAAAAACCGCCTTGATAAGAAAAAGAAACAAAATGAAATGGCTAAGAATCCAAATTTCAGACAATAGTGAGAAGTTTAAAAATTAGAATTATCCTTCCCTGTTACATACCTGCTTGTACACCCTTTTACTAGTACTTTCTATATCTAGACCCTTACTGGCACAGCCAAGCAGTTTTGCAGGAATACTGATGCTGTGAAGATCACGACCTAATTCTTTCCATTTCCAAAGTTCTTCTGCTGCATCATGTACAAGAATTTCTACTTCCTCTGCAGTATGTGGGACTGCCAGTAATGTTTCACATGGCTTTTCTGGAGCTCTTTTAGGTTCTGCCATTAAAGGTACAATTGTTTCTTCTGCCTTGTTTTTTTGGATCTTGTGAGAAGAGCTCAAACCAAAGTCTTCATCAAACCAGTCTTGATCATCTCCTAACACGCTCAGGAACTCCCGGCTGATCTCAAGTTCAGCAAGTCTCTTAGCAAGCTCTTCCTGCCCACTGGCACCAAATACTGGACTTTCCTACAGAAATGGAACCATTCAAACAGATCACCATTTAGTAACCTCAGGTTACTTAACAAGTTTGGGCTTTTTTTTTTCCTTTTTTTTTAAGACAAACTACATATATTACTTGTATATTTGCTATTTCTCTATAAACAAGCAAAATAAAAACAACATAGTGGCTACTGATGAACAATTTCAGGAAAAACTATCCTGTTTCCTGTAATTCTGCTTACATAAGTCTTATTATTCAGTTTTTACAAAATGTGTATTGATTAGTTTTTTCCATTTTGTATCACCATTACTCTGCTTCTGAAGAATTTTACTTCTGGGGTATGGAAATGAGATATAAAATTTCTCACCTTTGGTGATCATCTGGTTCAAGTTACTCAAAATCATTGCTGTTGTTCAACTGTCCATGGGCAGCCTGAACAAGCTGATGGTCTGAGCATATGTCACAGTGGACATATTTCAGTTTTACCAGAGTCAACATCACAACTGGCAGTTTCTGCAAGGCAACTGTGACTGAGTGGATATGTAAGCAAATCATCTCACAGGCAGAAAAGAACTGGGCTGAGAAACAATGGAAATCTCCATGAAATAAATTTGTTCAGTGAATCTGGAAGGGAATCTAATCTGTGGACAGTATACAGGGGTTTTCAACCCAGCATAAACCTGCCTGTGTTTGTGACAACTCTATAGTGACCACTCATGACTTAATAGAGGACAATTATACTTCAGACAGAAAAATAGCTACACGGCCTTTAAAAACTAGTACCGTGATCTTTATTTAACAAACAACACATCACCAAAATACCTATTAGTAGTTACAGAATTAAAATGTACCACAAAGGCAAGGTTAATTGACATTTTTTTCTAAACAAAATACTTACAGGTCTAGGACACATATCTGGTGAGGAAATCTCTTCTTTCTCATCTTCCAATTCAGACCTTAAGAAGCAACCCGGAACGCTTGGTGACTGTTCCTCAAGATTTTGGGACAGGCCTTGGGGTGGTACTTCCTTTTGATCCTCAACAAGAAGCTCCTGATTGCTAAGCTGGATTTTTTCATTCCTAGTTTTTTTGATTTGTTGTAGTTGACTGACTGTGTCCTTCACAAAGACTTGGAGCAAACTGTCTGTCAGTAAGCTGACTGTTTCTAGCTGTGCCTTTGACTTTTTTTCCTCACTTACAGATGACCTCAGCTGGGCTTCCAATTGGTTTTTCTCTCTTGCTAACAGGTCCAGAAGTGGGGTAGAAAGCTTTTCTGAAACTTCGGGATATAAGTTCTCCTCCTTTTCAGTCAACTGTTGTTGCTTCTTTAAATCTTCAGAAAAGGTATTATCTAAAGTATCGTCTTCTACAACAGAAGAAACCTTTTCTGTGGCATCAGAAACAAGGTCTTTGTTTTCCTTTGAAGACAACAGTGAGTCCACTGAATTCTGCTGGTGAATATGGGCTTCGAGTACCCCAGAAATGTCCTGTATATTGTCTGTCTCTATTTTAAGGCTTCTATCAACTGAGGCTTCTGTGTCATGCATACTAGGTAGAGATTTCTCATAAAAATATTCAATTGCATCCTTTTCTCTGTCAGACTTGGGACCCTCTGTATCTTTTTGTTCTTGATTATAATCTTGATATTGCTCATCTGAAAAAGAGTCTTCATCTTCATTTATGTCTACATAGTCATCAAAGTTTTCTGGAATGTGAGATATTTTTTGAGGAGGAGCAAAAATCCCATGCTTCTCTTTGCACACAAAGTATACAGTGCCATCATATGTTCCATCGTTATTTCCTTCAGGTTTATCCAACTCCACTCCAGCCCAAAACCCTTTGGCAAAACTAGTCACACCTTTGAACCGAAGAGTTCCTGGCTGAACATTGCCAATCAATACCCTATCGCCAATGTGGAAATCAAGTAATTCATCTGCAAGAGAAGCTGAAGCCAAGGAAGGGGATTCAGTAACTCCCCGTTCATGCTCTATATCACTGCGCTCCTTATTTTTCATAAGCTCAGTGGGGGACTTGAGTTCTAACAGCCTTTCAGAGTGGACACTGCTATGAACAGAAAGGCTTTTCTCACTGAGGCACTCGCTGATTTCATCATCACTACCAAAGCTAGTGGCTCTACTTCTAGAGATGCTTGTTGCCTGTAACTTCTCTCTGCAAGACTGAGAGTCTTTCCTGAGAGACAACAAAGACGCCACCTCACAGTTATCTTTGTACAATTCAGCTGAAATGTCTTTCTTGAAAGACGATACTTCAAAATCTTCAAAGTACGATATCTCTTTAGATGCAAGCAGACGCTGTGACCAAGATGAGTCTCTGCTCTTTATATTCTTTTGTACATGAGTCTCTTTTTCTGATTGGATGTTTGGACTATGACTGGTATCTTCGTCTGACTGTCTCTCTTTTGTTTCTTTTTTATGAAGATTTTCAATGGCTAATCTAACTAAGTCTTTCTGAATATTTACAGAATCTAAAGGAAGATCTTTTCTGGAAAGAATTTCAGATGAATCTCCCTGTTCCAGGTCTAGCTTCAGGAAGACATCAGCCTTCCTAGACTGTTTAGAATAGGCATCTTCAATTGCACTCTCCTCCAATTTTGCATATTCTACTTCTTGTATTTCTGATTTTTCACTAGACTCTTCTTCACCCTTGGCACCTGACACATCCAGAATTCTATGAGAAGCATTTAATTCTTTGAGAAGAGATAATGACGGGACATTTTCTAGAGAATCTCCAGATTCTGCTCTTGTCCTCCTTGATGATCTGAGAATTGGAGAAGTCTGAAAGTGCTCTTCTGTCCGACCATCCAATTCAGTCATTCTCTTTGCGTAGGCAGATGAAGATTTTTCCGATATTGATCTTTCAGAACCTGTCAATGCAGCATCTTAAAGGGGGAAGAAGAAAAAAATCACATCAAAATTATCTAATCACAACTTTCAATTTCTGAAACCAAAGTTTAAATAAAAACCAAATATTAGTGAGAAAAAGCTCTGGTCAGTAAATATGACCTGTTTTATAGGTTACCATATGTAGTAAGTTTTTCCTTTATGAATTTATATGGTACCAACAATAAATAGAACATTTAAAAATAACTAAAAATCTGAAGTTTGGTATAATTTTTTAAGTGTTGTCTTAAGTTAGAAAATTAAGAAAAATGAATCAAAGTTTACAAAGAAGTTGATTCTCAAATCATGCAAACACAGAACTGGATGAAGCATGCTACATATGCTCTTCAAATACAAAAGCAATAGAGGAGGGACAAATGTACTAGCACGTATGCTTCTAAAAGAGTGAATTTCCCAGGGACTTCCCTAACCTCTTGAATGAAAACAAACAAACAAACAAAAAACCCTAACTATTTCTGCAAATATAGCACTTTAAGAGCTAAAACTGCTAAATAAGAAGAAAATAAGTAAGAGTCAATGAACCAACAAACCAAGAATTAAAAGCTTTGAATTCAAATCGCTACTTTGTCATTGTTGCCAGGTAGGCTTTTTCACGCCTCAATTTTAGTTCATTTACTTTATTTTCAATAGTTCTTATTTTTCTCTGGACTCAATTGAAAAAAATGTATATAACCACACACCTGAGAAATAGTGGAGGCCGACAATTACATAATCAGATACAAATCTGATTAAGGGAGAATTTTGAGATGCTGATGATACCCTGATAGCCATTTTAGAACAATGTTTTTATGACTCAGCTTTTATCAGTTATTGGGACAATAAAGACTTATTCATAAACTTATGCATAACTTGTAAATCACTTTAAAATATAAAAGTAACTTAAAATATTAAGTGATTATCTTTAAGAAATTCATTTTTTAACCAAATAACCTAGAGGTAGAATTGCATAGGCATTTGTATAAATCTTTAGCCCATGTAGATACAGTGTGATTATTTTTTTCTAGTTACATACCAACATGCTCAGCAATAGACTCCAAGGATCCTCTGGATCGTTCTGAGTCTGTCAGTGATTTCCAATTCTTTGCTGTTTCAGATCTTAAGTAGGAAAATTAATAAACAGAAATAAATGTACTGCTGATACTATAATAACTGGTAACAAAAAGCAGTCAATTCTTAAGACAACTACTTCTTTCTACTCCACAGGAGTATTCCAATCTTTGCCACTTTCACCAAGCCTATTTCTGGCCTTTGTCACTCTCAATAGATGATCTTGCCTCTTTTAATGAGGAAAAGAGAGGCCATCAGCATGAATCTTATCTTCAACCTTTTTACCTACAAATTTATCTATATTCACAGACATCCCAATTGCCTTTCCTTCTGTCTGCAAGAAGAAAAAGGTGTATCTCTTACATTTGCTCAAATTTCTTTCCGCCCCAAATCCCTTAATTTCCACACTCACTGATAGTATCCCTCAACTATCCATTCTTTTTTCTACGGTTGTTAGTCCTTCAATTTGGTGATTTTCCCCCCTCAGCTTATATGTAAATCTCATGCTTAAAAAAAAAAAAATTCCCCCCTTTAATACTGGACTATAGTTGATTTACAATGTTGTGTTAGTATCAATTGTATAGTAAACTGATTTAGTTACACATACACATATATTTATTCTTTTTCAAATTCTTTTCCCATTTAGGTTATTACAGAATATTGAGCAAAGTTCTCCTCCCCCTATTCTTTATTCTGTCATCTGATGCTATGCTTCACTTTTATGCTTTTATGCTTTAATTTGACATTTACCATCTTCATTTTCTTGCTTTCTTTTTATTTGCAAAGTCGTATTATTTGCCTTCTACTCCTATTTCTTCTTAATCTCCTTAAAGGTTGCTATTTTATCATATCTAGTACTTGGCTCCCTTTTATTCTCTCTGAATGCATACCTTATTTGGGTGAAGAAGGTTCATCCAAATGTTGCCATATTTATTGCCTCAATCGTAATCTATATGTTGATCATCCCTATATATATATATAACCCTAACATCTTTCCTGGATAATTCCACTTAGATGAACTATAGGTACCTTAAAATTAACATTTTAAAACCAAAATTACAAGCCTCCCACTGAGGAACACCTGATTTTCCATTTAGGTTAGTGTAACTTTGACTCAACCAACTACTACTTAAGAGAAATATGACAGTCATTCAGCTTTCCCATCTATAACTTTAATTAGTCAAGTATACTTCTTAAATATTCCTAAAATCTATCTCTTATTCTCTATTTTTATTACAGTGGATTATCTGAGGCCTGGCTTAGACTACTGTTATCCCTGCTTCTAAATTTATCCCCTTCTATCTTTCCTTCATACTGTAGTCAAAAAGATTTCTCTAAAGAGAAATATGATTCTATCATTCTCCAGTTAAAATCCTTAGTAACTTGGTTAATAAAACTATAAAAACACTCAATGAAATGTAGAAATTAAAATAAAACTTACATATAATGTAACATAAAGGGAAAATATATATGTAACAAAAATACACACAAAATCTAACTATAAAAAAATCTGAGAAAGAATAATATCTAATTGCTGATGTCTGCTGTTTTGGGATAGTTACGTATGATATGATTTATACTTATTCCTTTCTACCACTTCCCTCAATATTTTAGTAGCAATAATAATAAAACTAATACATAGTGCTAACTGTGTGTCAGAAGTGTTCTAAGTTAAGTCTTTTAACCTTCATAACAAGTTTATTACTCAGGTGTTCTTGTAGGGATATAAATCCCTATTAAAAAACTGAAGTACAGAGAGGTTAAATAACTTGCCCCTAATTAAATAGCTGGCTGGTGCTGTAGCCAGGATTTAAACCCAGGTAATGCTAAATTAATTGTAATGAGCTTATGTAACATTTCTAAGAAACAAAAAATATCCTAAAATATTGCCTTTCAAGGTTTCACATCTTCTAAGAAAGTGAATAAGAAAATGCTAAAAATGCTTGAGTACAATATTATCACAATCTGTTTTTTATTTTTCCAGTTTCTTCTCCTAACTCTGGCAATATCCTATCACATTCTGCTTCCATGATACGCCAAGCTCTTTGTTGCTTTTGGTCACTCATCAGTGCCTTTCTCTCTGAAATACCCACTATTTCTCAGTCCCACTGACCTACATAACCTCTGTTTGTTGTTCAAAATTCATTTAAATATTCCTGACTGATTTCCTTATTTACCATATTATACATTCTAATGGTGCTACTCTGCATCTCTCTATTTGCATTCAATGACTGCATAATATTCTATCCCTGGAAAGAACCATCACTAACAGGGTTATTCACCCATTTCTGGATGTAAAGATTGCTGCCAGTGTTTAATTAATATAAAAGAAGTTATGATAAACATGTTCATGCAAATAGATATTTTTGGTAGTTTGCATTTTTTCAAGCTAGATTTTCAGATGGGAATTATTGAGTCAAAAGTTGCAGACTGTTTTTGACTTTTGAAACACTGCCAAATTGTTTTTCAAAACAACTATACCAACTTACGAAGCTGTAACAACAATGCTGGAGAGTATTATTTTCACTGCACCCACCAGATTTCAGAATATATTTTTAAATCTGTGCCTTATTATAAATTTGATTTGTGATTATACCATAAACAACAAATATACTTTAATGACACTAAAACCATAAACCAGTATTTTCACTTCACTTCTACAATTTCACAGTTACTCAAAAGTTAGCTTCAACTAAAAACCTTTCCTTATTTCTTTTGCAAATAAGGCAGGATTACAGGTTAGTTATCAAAAATTTCTACCTGTGCAGTGGAAGGGACTTGATCTTGGGTTTTTCAGAAGTTGAGGAGAGCATTTTAATCTGAGGCTTGGCTGTTGGTGAGGTTTCCAAATCTCGGCTAAGCTCAGCTTCAGTCTTCTTAATGAATTCATCATATGACTACGTTTAGAAAAATCAGAGGAGTCACTATACAGAATTTTTAAAAACTATCTTAAATTAGAAAACAATACATTTAATGGTAAAATATTCAAGCAGTAAAAAAGATGTTAATATAAAATTTTTACTCCCTGAATCAGTATTATTTCTCAGAGTTCTAAAATCAGTTATTTTCATAGCCTTCTTGAAACAGGCTATGTATAAGCAAGATATATAATGTAACACTAATATCAACTAGGAAATGATACAATCTCAATTACAGAAACTTAATACTTACGAAGCAATAATTCAGGCCCTGCCATATTAAAAAACACTCTTTAGCTGATTCTTTAAAGGATGTCCTAATACTTCCCTGACATTTTTAAGTTTAGCCACTGCACTGAGTTTCAATGGCAGTAAGCTTCTTACGGGGTATGTACTTTAGGAATATAGATCCCAAGGAAAGAGAAGGGAGTGGCTGGGAGCATGACAGTACAGAACTTCAAAAATACTTCTTAGTTATTAGTCATTCTATAAATAAAGCTTCACTAATTTATATACTATACTACATACATATACTATAATTATAAAATCTAAATAAAGAACTTTTTATTGCCTTTATTTAAATCATTTAATAAAATGTTGAATGAGATGGATCTTTATATCCTTTTCTAGGTATTTTTCTGGTTGATGTATATATTATTAAACTTTTGGGGCAATGTTATTAAATGCAATAGTATTTCATTTAAATCCTGGGCCCCACCTTAGACCAATTAAGTCAAAATCTCTGGGAGTGAGCCTGGATATTTGTATTTTTTAAAAAATCTCCTTGATTAATTCTAATGTATAGTCAGATTGAGCACTACAGACCTATAGGATGAAGTTCAAACTCATCAGTCTGATTTCTAAAGCCCTAAACTTTATCTTCATTTTAAAATTTTGTTTCTCACTACTTTCCAGCATGAACTTCTCAGCATGGTCACTGAATCTTAATCACTTTTCTTCTAAACATGTGTGCAAGTTACAATTCCTGTTCCCATCTCTGTATTGTGTACTAATGTAAATGTGTTATCTTCTCCATATTCGTTAGCAGGTTTATTTTCTATGTGGAAGATAGTGTAGTGTAATGGTAAAGGTACAGAATTTGGAATTCAAGCTAAATTAAAAGCCTAGTTTTAACACATGTGAGCTGCATATCTCTGGATATCATTAATCTCACTGAAACTCAGTTTCCTCATTTGTAAAACAGGGATAGTAATATCCACACCTTGTTGCTTTGAGGAAAAAATGAAAAATATGTGTACAGTAGTTAGCCGAGTTTCCAGCACATAAAAAGGTTGTTGAATATTTGATGATTAAATTAATAAACATATTAATAAAGGAGGAATACAAGCTTGGTGTTACCACACAAGGACGATTAAAAGAACAGAAATTTTGCCCAAACATAACAAAGACCTTTTTAGCACTTAGAGCACCTGGAGTCCAACCAATGAAATCAACTGCCTTGAAAATCTGAAATTTTCTATTACTGAAAGTGACTGAGAAGAAACTGAATGATCTCAGGTGAGGCCTTAAGAAGGGATTCTTATGACAAACAAGAACTTCAGACTGGTTCTGTAATGAATATGGTGTTTAGGAATACTAGGTTGACAGAATGTATGTAAGCTCTAGGGAAGAAACCACAGGCAAGGACATGTAAGAGGCTATGCACACTATAGAGGTAAGAAGACATCAGGGTCCCAAACAGTTTGATGTCAGTAGGAATGGAATGGGACAAGCAAGATTTACGAAAAAGGAATCAATGGGATCTGAATGAATAGGAACAAACAGAATAAGAAAGATATAAAAACCATAAAGTAATTAGCCTCCAATTAAATAAATTAATTAAAAAAATATTTGGAGGAATTGTCAGTAAAACCTTCGGTGCCCATATGCTTTTAAAGCTAAAAACAAAACAAAACAAACAAACAAAAAACCAGCTTCCCAGAATAGGGTAGAATCAGGGAAGGTTGCTAGAGTTTGGAAGGAAACTCAAAGTTTAGAGTTACTACTTAGGAGCCATTCAAATAGTACAAAGAATCATACTAATAAGCTGGGTGGCATGAAATACCATTCTTTAAAAAAAAAAAAAAAAGAATGAAAAGAAAAGGCAGTTAACAGTTCCAATAGCCAGGATTATTTATCTAATGGTTCTTTCCTTAAGAGGACATGGATATCAAGCTTTCTTTCACAGGCCCAGTCTTTCCTCTTTGGGAAAAAAACTCACTTTAATACTTGTACTATTTACTTTAATACTTGATATTATAATATTTAACATTTCAAGCAAAGAGTTTGTTCAGACACCTCAGTTTCTTTGTTTTCAAAGTTAGGTTAAAATGTGGCACAAAATTAATACTGAAAAATTTTAATCTATCACTTTATTAATGCCTAAAACATGGGCTTCCCTGGTGGCTCAGAGGTTAAAGCGTCTGCCTGCAATGCAGGAAACCTGGGTTCGATCCCTGGGTCGGGAAGATCCCCTGGAGAAGGAAATGGCAACCCACTCCAGTGTTCTTGCCTGGAGGATCCCATGGACGGAGGAGCCTGGTGGGCTACGTTAGTCCATGGGGTCGCAAAGAGTTGGACACGACTGAGCGACTTCACTTTCTTTCTTTCTTTCATGTTTACAATAGCCTTGAAATTAAACCCCTTTCTTCTTATTTCTAACCTCCAATTGTTTGATCAGACTGGCTTCTTGGGCTTTGAGTCTTTCCTTTTGCCTTTTTTTCTGTTCCTTCTTGAGCTGGTCCACAACTGATTTTCTTTTCCGCAGCTCATCCTTCAGGGCTCTGATTCTACCTTCAATGTCACTCTGGTCAGATGTAGTTTCTGAAAGAGATATAAAACCTTTTAACGTCATTTTAACAAAAATAAATTCAGTAACTATTAATTGAAAGCACCAATGTAAAGTGAATCTAACATTTAAAATTTGAGATTCAGAAAAAATTATTAGTGATTTCCATCCCTCTTCCTAAATCTCTATGCAGGGGTGGGGGTGTGTGTTCTTCCTTTTTATTTTCACCTTCTAATTGTACTATTTGAAACTGAAATAAAGTTTGCAAATCTGAAGATACTCTGTCTTGATAAGTAACTGGAAGTAGAAAAACTTTTGGTTTGCAAAATTTGGACATTCTTTAAGGATTTATTTCTCAGTAACAGGATAGCCATACCTAACTGTACCTCCTCTTGGTTACTAATAGATAGTTTAATAGTTTTAAAGTCATATTAAAATCAAACTAGAATTTTACCACTTTAAATTGATTGTGAGTCATCCACTAATGGCTTAAGAGAGACAAAAATTATAAAGAAATATACTTTGCGATCACCTTTGGAAGTTCTTAAAACATTTAAAATAAGTGAAATAAAGCTATAGTTAAATCTTACTTTCTTCCCAACAATTTAGACATATACATGCACACATACAGAGCGGATGCTTAGTCATAGCAAAATCATGAAAAAGACATTTCATTGTAAGCATCACACAAATCTTATAAAAATAAGCATCACTTAGGATTTCCCTGGTGGTCTAGTGGCTAAGACTTGTGCTTCCAGTGCAGGGGGCCCAGGTTCAATACCTGGTCAGGGAACTAGATCCCATGTGCCGTTCACATGTGGCAACTAAAGATCAAACATGCCATAACCGAGACCCGGCACAGTCAAATCAATAATAATAATAATAAGCATCATTTAAAAACAGCCTATTTCACTGCCCATGGAAATTACATAGAAAAAAATGACATCTCCTCCTTGAATCATACCATGGTGTCATTTCCACACACTAATGATGAATGAGGCATTTAATAGTCTTTTAATAGTCTTTTAAGAAAAATACTATTATATACAACTCTGAAGACTTAGATGCACATTACAACATAAACTACCAGGTTTTCTTTTTTTAAGCACTTCAGATTAAATTGCAAAGAACTAATCACAGAATTTATTTTGAAAAGATAAGTCCTTTTTTTGCAATGTGATCTAAATATCTAAATTAGAAATAATGACATCTAAGTTCCTGCCACTTTTGCCTCCTGACTTAAGGTATATTAGGAAAATTATCCCATCTTATACTACCGGTAGTGCCATCAGACTGAGCCCTGAGTGAATAGTGAGGTTCACTATTTATTGATCAACACTCATAAAATGAAGCAATAATAGAAGTCATTTTTAGCTTGGAATCTACTACTGGTAATTAGTAAGGTGTTTGTCACTTAATGATTTCTAGAACTGATGTGAAAATTAAATAAGATACATAAAGCATGTAGCACAGTACTTGGACTACTATAAGAAGCTCAATAAATGGTGGCAGTACTAGTAGACATAAAAGACTTTTATGTAGCCATATTTTATGTAACATATTTTTTGGTTTAAACCTAAAAAAGGTGGTGGTGAGGAGATAGCAACTGAGTATCTTCCCCATGTTCTCCTTTAATTTCTGAAGAAAATAATCAATTCATTTTATTTATTTTTGGCTTAATTTATCCATTTTATTTTTTTCATTTTATATATATATATTATTGAAGTACAGTTGACTTACAATGTTTCAGGTACACAGCAAGGTGATTCAGTTATACATATACACATATGCTATTTTTCAGATTATTTTCCATTATAAGATATTGACTATAGGTCCCTGTGCTATACAGTAAATCGTTGTTCCTTGTTGCATATCTATTTTTTTTAAATTAGAAATCTAGCATTCTATTGATACTAAGTCAAACAAGTTGAGTCAAATGTCATACACGTTTTAGTTAGGCAATATTACTTATATATATGTATACAAAAACTTCTCTACTATGCTTGATAAGGGCTTGAGAAACAACATCACAAAAAAAGAGGAGATGGAGGAACTGGAAACCATAAACTAAGGGAAACGGGGGCACTGAATATAAAATAGAAAAAAAATGAAACAAACTAGATGAAAGTAAAAGATCATCATATAAATCCAGTTGTTTTTAAATTTTAGAAACACAGCTGGAGCTTTGGGGAAAAAAAGCAGATCTTGGCATTTGATTTTTCAAAACATTCCCAGATAATCTGATATGCATTTGAATTTTAAAAAGTGATTACAGGTTTTTTTATTGAATGGTAGTTTTGGTGATATAGAATTCTATCATTTTTCTGTTGAAACAATCATGATACAATGGTATTAAGTGAGTAATAGTTACATAATCACAATAGTAAAAGATGTTTATCAGTTTTCACAATCAATAGCCAGACAAAAAATAAAAGATAATTACAACTGCAAGCCATAATGGGAACATGATTAATCTAATAATATAAAATAATTACATACAATCTGGGGGGTTAAGTAGAGTGACGTGGTAAGTGGAAGTGCATACATGCACATGTTTTCATCTGCTCAGCCAGTCTATGTCTTGCGGTTGGTGCATTTAATCCATTTACATTTATAGTAATTATCAATATATATGATCCTATTACCGTTTTCTTAATTGTTTCAGATTCATCTTCTGTAGGTCTTTTCCTTCTCTTGTGTTTCTTGCTTAGAGAAATTCCTTTAGCATTTGTTGTAAAGCTGGTTTGGTGGTACTGAATTCTCTTACTTCTGCTTGTCTGGAAAGCTTTTTGATTTGTCCATTAAATCTGAATGAGAGTCTTGCTGGGTAGAGTATTCTTGGTTGCAGCTTCTTCCCCTTTCATCTCTTTAAATATATCATGCCATTCCCTTCTGGCTTGTAGAGTTTCTGTTGAGAAATCAGTTGATAGCCTGATGGGAGTTGCCCTGTATGTTATCTGTTGTTTTCCCCTTCTTGCTTTAAATATTTTATCTTGGTCTTTAATTTCTGTCAGTTTGATTACTATGTGTCTTAGTGTATTCCTCCTTGGGTTTATCCTGCCTAGGACTCTGTGCTTCCTGGACTTGATTGACTAGTTCCTTTCCTATGTTAGGGAAGTTTTCAGCTATTATCTCTTGAAATATTTTCTCAGGTCCTTTCTTTCTTCTTCTGGGACCCCTCTAATGTGAATGCTGGTGTGTTTAATGTTGTCCAGAGGTTTCTTAGGCTGTCTTCATTTTTTTTCATTCTTTTTTCTATATTCTGTTCTGCGGCAGTGACTTCCACCATTCTGTCCTCCCTCATTTATTTGTTCTTCTGCTTCAGTTATTCTGCTATGGATTCCTTCTAATATATTATTCATCTCTGTTTATTCTTTAGTTCTTCTAGGTCTTTGGTAAACATTTCTCGCATCTTCTCCATTGTTTTCCCAAGATCCTGGATCGTCTTCACTATCATTATTCTGAATTCTTTTTCTGGAAGGTTGCCTATTTCCACTTCACTTAGTTGTTTTTCTGGGGCTTTATCTTGTCCCTTCATCTGGGACATTACTCTCTGCATTTTCATCCTGACTTTCAGTAATGTGGGTTTCAGTAACGTGGGACTGTGGTTCTTGCTTCTTCTGTCTGCCCTCTTATGCAGGAGGCTAAGAGGCTTGTGTAAGCTTCCTGATGGGAAGGACTGGCAGTGGGAACATCTGGGCCTTGCTCAGTAAAACTTTAATCCAGTTATCTGCTGACAGGTGGGCCTGCACTGGCAGTTGGTTGGCCTGAAGTGATCCAGTCCTGGGGTCCATGGGCGCTATGGAAGGGTTAATGGTGGCCTCCAAGAGGTCTTACACCAAGGGGGAACTTCCAGGACTGCTGCTGCCAGCGCCCTCTCCTCTGTGGTGAGCCCCTGCCAACCCATGCCTCCACAGGAGACCGTCCAACACTAGCAGGTAGTTTTGGTTCAGTCTCCTATGGGGTGACTGCTCTTTTCCTCTGGGTCTTGGTGTGTGCAAGATTTTGTTTGTGCACTCTAAGACTGGAGTCTCTGTTTCTCCTCGTCCTATGGAAGTCTTATAATCAAATCCCACTGGCCTTCAAGGTCAGATTCCCTGGGGATTCTCAGCCCCTTTGTGGGATCCCCAGGCTGGGAAGCCTGATGTGGGGTTTAGAGCCTTCACAACAGTGGGAGAACTTCTTTGCTATTATTGGTCTCCAGTTTTCGGGTCACTCACCTGGCAGGTATGGGATTTGATTTTATTGTCATTGTGCCCCTCCTACCATCTTGCTATAGCTTCTCTGTCTTTGGATGTGCAGTATCTTTTTATGGTGGGTTCTAGCATTCTCCTGTCGATGGCTGTTGAACAGCTAGTTGCAATTCTGGTGTTATCGCAGGAGGAGATGAGTGCATGTCCTCTCAATTTGTTCTAGAGTTAAAAGGCTCTGAATCTTACTGGTAAGCTTTACAGTGATTTAATTAACAATTCTGAACAATAATTGGGGGTAGGATTGCAAGCTGAGCTAAAAATTATAACCTTTCTAAAATGAAATATAAAACCCAAATCTTTGCATCTGCTAAAGCTGTGTATTCTTTTAGCTTGATAAACTTTATGTGCTTCCAGAACTTGAGATGTTACTTTGATAAAATTTTATAGGAGACCACTACACTTCCACAGACTTTGTTTCAACTTTGCCTCCAAAATGATTATTTTAAATGAATATATTTTAAAAATTGGATATGTCAGCAGTGATCTTTTTAAATAAAAATATTTTTCAACCATGACTGTGAAGATTTAACAGAGATAATGAGAAACTTTAAGTTCAGATGAAAGACCTTGTGAAATGTTTACATTTTTAAGTACTAAAGAAACCAAAGTTTTACAAGCAAAGGGTAATCAGAGATCAAACAAAAGTCTATGACAGTGAATGGGAATACATTTTCCACATGCCCAAATCTAATTCTACTACATAGTGTTTATCATCAGTAATATCTAAAAGAACCTCTAGAAAAAAGTTTTTTTATCCAAGCAACTCTCTAGATCAATGTATTGTCTTTATGGAATTCTCTCCTATAGGTTTTTTTTTGGAAGAAAGGGGATAGGGGAAGTGACAGGAAAATGATACATCTGTTGGCTGAAATACATCAAGACAGAGTAACCTGATGAACAGAATAACTTGATTAAAAATTAAGCTTCATTATTTGACACATGTTGATTGTGTTAATTTGGATCATAACAAACTCTCCATCATGTAACTAAGAAAGGTGTTATATAACTCCACTGCATTAACATTTACCACTCCTATAAATACCACATATAATGAATGATGCTGTCATGAACAGGTAGATGGCATCTACAGCCTAGAAATCTCAGAGATATTTTTCTAAAACAGTTCTCATTTGAATATATTTTACCAATAAAATAATATCTTACAAATATTATTAATCTTTATTTTATAATTCATGCATGGATGATTAAGATATTATTTCATTTGCTATAGATAGGAAGAATATCAGATATGGGAAGGAAACTTGAAGAAAGTCACCAGTAAGTAAAAGAGAAATAATCAGAATCCATATTTCCAAATATCAAGTTTATGTTCACTGAAAGGTTACTCCACTGGCAGTAACTTTTACCCAAATTACATGAAAGCAAATATATAAAAAAATTAATCACTTTCAACAGATAAACATGACAGGCAACATTCTTCAATTTTGATTACTGGCTTGATTCAATAATTTCACTTCTAAGAATTTATTCCTACTGAAATATTCAACAGGAATATATATAAATATAAATGAAAGAGCTGCCAAGTGGCACAGTGGTAAAGAACCTGTCTGCCAGTGCAGGAGACACAAGATATGCAGGTTTGATCTCCAAGTCAGAAAGTAGGAAATGGCAACCCTCTCTAGTATTCTTGCCTGGAAAATTCCATGGACAGAGGAGCCTTGCCACTATAGTTCACAGGGTTGCAAACAGTCAGACACGACTGAGAATGCATACATGTCATGTCATGTCGTATATAAATGAAGATATTCATTATACCATTACTTGAAATTTTGAAAATTTTAAGAACATCTACATGATTATCACTAGAGAAATGGTTATATTATGGTATATTCACCCTTTGAAATATTATGCAGTTATTCAAAGAATAAGGGAGGTCTGTAAATATGGGCATGGGAAAAATCCATGAGTTAGTGTTGTTTAAAACACTGAAAGCAAAGGGGGTATAAAATAGGATCAAAGATAAAAAAATGAGTAATATTTTTTACTTTTCCTTTACTAAATGTCTACTCTCAAAAGAAAATTGAAAATGAGCTCAAAAGACATACACTTGATATAGTTATTAATCTTCCTCAGAATCCTACATAAACCAAGTTTTGTCTGACTAGATATGGCTCCCAAGATCAATGCCTTGAAGTCTTTTAGAGTAAAGCTTGTTCATTCTCTCATAATCCACATACTACTGGGATTTATAGTAGGACAGAGGTTATTAGAAAATAATGAATGCTCCCTCCCGCTCTGTGCAGTCTCTACTTTTCCTCCCGTGAGACTTACGCTATCCTGCTCTACCACCTCCTGTTCCTCCTCATGGGCGTCACACTAAATCATTCAAGAAACACAGTACCTACTATGTGCAAAACAAAGTACCTGCTAGGGTCTGGTTTTATAATTGTTAACGAAACATAAGACTCTCCTTTGCAGGAATATAAATTCTAGTAGAGGAGACCCGCCACTAGGTTGAATTAATGTGTTGATTAAATTAATGTGTTTGATTAAATTTATGTGCTGTCTGGTATAACAAGTTAAAGTACAGAGCACTATGGGAACACATAAGCAGCACCTGTCACACACAAAAAATTCAACTAATGTCTAAGAACATAACAGTTTATCCTGGTTTGTGTAATGAGGGATATAAATTACCAAGGGAAAGCAAAGACTTATGTAATTCAATTTTGGCAAGGAAAAAACCTTTACAAATGAAACAGAATAACATTTTACAAGCCACATAGATAGATAAAGCTTATTAGAGAGGAATTCAAACATACTACAAAGAAAACTAACTCCTTCCTTGTTACTCTTACCTGACTGTGTCATAGATAATGACTCATCTGACCAACTATAACAGTGTTGATGGGACTTGATGGGCAGACGACCTTGTCCTCCAGTCCTATGACTTCCTTTGCTAGACTCTTGCTTTGACACAGACATGCAGCTCTTGGGAGGTGACTGTTTAAACAGAAATCAAGTAAGAACTGTTCTGTGATACAATTATGAAATTCCATTTAAAATTTAAGATACTAACCAGTTAAAGATAATATTTACAAAGAGTTTTAAATAACTTCATGATATAAAAAGTAAAAAAAAGTTTGCAAATTGCACAAAAGATTTCAACGTTTTAAAATATATGGAAAAAGTTGTTAAAAAGTATACTTGTAAAGATGTTTACGATAAACTATGAGTGGCTACTGAATCAGTGATATTTACCCCTTTATTTGTTTTAACTTTAAAAATACTAAATATGGGTGTACAGATATCTCTTCGACATAGTGATTTTACTTCCTTCTGATACATATCCACAAGTGGATTTGCTGGATCATTGGTAGTTCTTCATCAACAGATGAATGAATAAAGAAAAGGTGACATACACACACACACACACAAATACTATTCAGTCATTTAAAAAAAAAAAGGAAATCCTGTCATTTGAGACAACATGAACTGATCTTGAGGGCACTGTACTAAGTGAAGAAAGTAAGAGAGAGAAAGACAAATATTGTATGATTTCACTTATATGTGGAATCCAAAAAAACTCCAACTCAGAAAAAGAGATCAGATTTGTGGTCACCAGGGGTGGGGAGTAGCGGGTGGGGAACTGGCTGAAGCTGGTCAAAAGGTATCAGTTTCCAGGTATAAGATATATAAGTCCTGGGGATATAATGTACAACATGATGACTATATTTAATACTGCTGCATGGTATGTTTGAAAGTTGCTAAAAGACTAGATCCTAAAAGTTTTCATCACAAGGAAAAAAATGTTTTTGTAGCTATACAAGATGATGGATATCCACTAAACTTATTGTAGTAATCATTTCACAATACATGTATGTCAAGTCATCATGCTGTACACTTTAAATTCAAGATGTACGCCCTTTAAACTCACAGTGCTAAATGTCAATTATATGTCAATAAAACTGAAAAAAATTTAATACTAAATAGGTACTATCTTAATGGAAGAAAAGAAGATAGGAAAGGGTGGAAGGAAGAAAATAAGAGCATAAGAAGACTGCTCACACTAGATTATTTATTACAAAGGGAGTAATTTCTACTCTGGTATCAAGAGGAAGTGAATAAGCCTGATGTGATTCCTAACTGCTACAACATTACTTCCTATCCCTGTGATGGTGGGCAAGTTACTTAGTCTGCTAAGCTTCAGAGTGGGGCTTAAAACATTATCTAAAGAATTGCTGTGAGGATAATCTACATAAGGCATTCACCATACTACCTGGCACTTGACCAACACCCAATAAATACTACTTTTTATTGCAAAAGTGATTTTAAGACACACTAGCTTTGACTTTCTTATATGGTCCATTTTGAACTTAGGTGGATTCTTTTTTTAAACCCAGTGGCTTTTAAAAATGTTTTTGTTTACTTATAGTATTTAATATTATTACGCTAATCCTTCATACACATTATAAAATTAAGCTTAGAAAAAGCTAAATTTCTAGCTTAAGTTTTTACCAGACAGTTTTTTACTAACGTATAGAATTAAGGTCAATGTGAAAAACCTCTTTATTCTGAAGTGATTATTATTCTAATTTAGAATCCATATCCATTTCATATCTGCCTTAAAGAGATGAAACCACTACTTTTATTAAGAAGTATAGAACAGTCATTAACTAAATTATAGAAAAGGCACACTGATATGGTTTAAGGTCTTATTGTTTCTAGTATGTGACAAATCGCAGACTTGAATAAGAACTTGCCCCACACATTATCTTTATTGAAGACTTTAGAAGTTCCTGTCTCTGTTTATTAAAAAATAGCATATAATTTTATAAATGTCACTAAAGCTAAAATTCATATATTTATAAATTTTTAGGAGTCAATGAAAAGCTTTATTTCTACTCATATGTCATTTACTGTATGTTACAGGTATGGGTGATAGTTAATGCTTCCTTAATAGCAAGAATATAACAGTTAATAATATACCTTTCAGATAGGTTTTTTTGTAAAGAACCTTTAAGATATAAATATATATTAACTTACATGTTTACTAGGCGAGGTAGAAGATTCCAGTTCTTGTGAAAAAACCATGTCTTCAGTAAGTATACTATGATCTGGACTCCCAGGATGCTCCTGAACTATGGATTCAGAAGGTATATACTCAACAGCAGGGCTGCCCAATTCCTCTGGAATAGAACTTTCACTGTGTAGATGAGAATAGGAAGGTACTGGAGATTCTGTTTCACTCACTATTTCTAGAAGAGAAGGTGAAAACAAGAAAAAGTATACAATCATGGCCAAGGGAAGTGTTTATCTGCTCAACTTTACATTTGTTTTTAGCATGATTTCACTAGATGCATTTAGATATGTTTTTTAATCCCATCACTTAATGAATCACATTTACTGTAACATCCTTAAGTCTAAGAATTTTGGCTGATGCAAACTGAAAGACATTATCTGTAACATATAGTCAGCAATGATAATGATAGACAACCTGAGTGTCTGTAAAGATGCAATTACAACTCATATATTTGTTTGGGAAAACAGAAACATATGGAAATCAGTCCCATCACTTTGGAAAGCAATTTGGGAGTATTTGGTAAAGATGTAAAAACACTTTATGATCTAGAGATTCTACTTCTAGGAATATGTCCTAGAGAAATGTACACATGCGGCAGGAGACAGTACTATGATAATAGTAAAAGACTAAGTAGAATGAGTAAACCGTGGTACATTTATGAACTGAACGCTGCGCAGCAGCACAGATGAATGAACCGTGCACCGATGGAGGCGCCGTGAACTCTACTCGGCGATTTTGGAATTGGTAGCGCTGTCTTGCCTCTGGAACTTCCCGTCCACTGTGGCCTCGGCTCTAAGAACATCTCTGACAGTAAACAGAAAATTCTTGACATTACACTTGTATAATCTTAAGGATGTACACTGCTTTCGTTCTGTCACCATGGATATAATGCCCCACAAGGATTAAGTTATACTTTGGGTCAATACTGATAAAATTTGATGTCAGTTACTATTATTATCACATGTGCTCAGTGGTGTCAGACTCCTTGTGACCCCTTGGACTGTAGCCTGCCAGGCTCGTCTGTCCATGGGATTTCCCAGGCAAGAATACTGGAATCGGTTGCCATTTCCTTCTTCAGGGGATCTTCCTGACCTGGGGATCGAACCCATATCTCCTACTGGCAGTCAAATCCTTTACCAATGAGCTATCTGGGAAGCCCAACAAAAGAAATACCTATACCCCAAAGAATGTTTTACTTTAATTAACAAGGTTGACCTAACATTTAAAAGTATTTCAGTTAAAAAGGGTTTAAAAGATATATTTTTACATTGTGAATGGGTAGTATAATCAGAATGGTTGAATAAATAATTAAGGAATTATAAAAATCCTCAGGGATATTCACCTACTCAAAGACAGAATGTGGGTAAAATTTTAAATGGCTTAAAAATGATTTACTTTTTAGGCAGTAGGGAATAGAAGACTTCTCTATACTTCTGCTTTATACCCAACATATTTTATTTTTATTCAATCAGTAACATACACTGATTTAAAAAATTCGAACAGTATGGAAGCTGTATAAAGAAAAAATGAGTGTCACCTACACCACCACCTCCTAAGAACCACTGAAGAAGCTTCTCCAGTCTAATGTCTTTATAAACAGAAGACTTCATTTTGGAAATCTTCATGTTTTGCCCTTTCCCTTATTTCTGAAATTATAAAAGTAAGTACAAGAAGGTAGTTTAAAAAGAAACTTCATATAGTATGGAAGGATATAAAGTGATTTGTTCACATGCTCCTCTCCAACCCCTTTCAGCTGCCCAATTTCCACACTTCAAAGGTAAACCAATGGCAGTCACGTATGATGGATGCTGTGTCTTTTTAAACCTTTTCCTATACACCCTGAAATTTTAAAAATGTATTTTTCAAAACTGTGGTTAAAAAAAAAGCGGGACTCCCTGGTGGTCCAGTGGTTAGGACTCAGTGCTTACACTGCTGAGGGCCTGGGATCAATCCCTGGTTGGGTAACTAAGTTCCCACAAGCCACACAGTGCAGCAAAAAATACCATCTGGGATCACTTTTAAGTACACAGTTCAGTGGTATTAAGTACATTCATAATATTGTGTGATCATCACTCAAGATTGTGTGACTCCATCACGTCCACCTCTAGAATTTTTTCACCTTTCCAAACTGACGCACTTATTAAATAATAACTCCCCATTCTCTTCTCTCCTCAACCCCTAGCATCTTACCAATCTATGTCTCTATGAATTTGTAATCAGATACCTCATATAAGTGGAATCATATCATATTGCCCTTTCATGACTGGCTTATCTCACTCAACATAATGTCTTCAAGGCTCATCCATGTTAGAACATGTGTCAGAATTTCCTTCCTTTTAAGGTTAAATAATATTCCACCACCTGTATATACCATATTTTGTTTATCTATCTGTTGATAGAAAGTTGGGTTTTTCATCTTTTGGATATTGTGAATAATGCTGCTATAAACCTGGGTGTACAAATACCTCTTTGAAAACTTGGTTTCAATTCTTTTTGGTATATATGTATATAAACCCAGAAGTGGAATTTCTAGGACATACAATAATTCTACTTTTAAATTTTTGAGGCACTGATATACTATTTCCATAATAGTTACAACTATTTTACATTCCCGTCAGCATTGCACATGGGTTCCAATTTCTCCAAATCCTTGTCAACAATTTTCTTGAGAATAGCTTTCCCAATAGATGTGAGTGTGTATTTCACTATAGTCCTGACTTTTGAAGAGTTACATTTCAATAGAAGTCTCGCAACATTTTGATGCTTTTAAAGAAATATGGACAAAGCAGAAAAACACCAAAACTTTATGAAATGTTTAATCTGTAGGTGTTGTCCAATATTGTAGCCATCAACCTCATGTTGCCACTTAAACAGCAATTAAGTTCAATTTCTCAGTTCTACCAGCTAAATTTCAAGTGCTCAATAGCCATTAAAAAAATCAGGCTTTGGAAAAAAAATCTCAAGAGTTCTTCCCTGAATAATATTTTATAAAATAAAGATACATGACTTAAAACTCCTTAATAATGGACATTTGTCAGATTTCTTGGAGCCCAAGCTTACTTTTAATCCCTCATTGATTATTTGATGATTTCCTGCCACATGAGTTCCTTGTCACCCAAGATAGAACCCAGAAAAGCCAATTTGCAGCTTCCTTGCTGGGCACTGGAACTTGGGCATTGAAACGAGGTGTCCCGGTAGAAGAGTTCATTACAAAAGTGAATAACCTGAAAAAGAAGGCTCCATGTAGACTCTACTTGAGGTGGCTTTTGGCAGTGACAGTGGATCTTTCAGAGGTTGCAAAGTGGAGTCCCTGGTGCAGAAGTGGCATGAATGGGGAATGACAAAAACAGTTTTCCTTAGTGCTCTGGTGAGTAACTGCTTCAGCAGTCTTCTCATCAAGCCAGTTCTCTGGTGTGGTTTTAGAACTTCTCCTAGAAGCTCAGTGTAGAGCTGGCTCTCCAGTCAACTCAAAATTTTATGAACCACTACATGGTCTTCAGAAAGTTACTTTTCTGCTTGGTCTTAGTAAACTTCAGTTATTCCAACAATGTGCCCTAATGGGTACACACAATTCTTTCTCTTAATTTTTCTTTTACTTACATCATTTAGCTCATTAACTACACTACTCTTAAGCAATATTTGGTGAAATTAAAATTGTCTTTATCACATTCACCCAGTAACACTTTCCATGATCACATAGGCCAACAGTTCCTGACAGATGGAGGCTTGAATACCAACAACTAGTCTTGATTTGCCCTCCAGCCATAGTTGGAAATGTTTTCTACTTCTATTACAGCCAATGATGAAAACTGAGAAATTGAATCTGTTTACTGCTGCTGCTGCTGCTAAGTCACTTCAGTCGTGTCCGACTCTGTGCGACCCCATCCCTGGGATTCTCCAGGCAAGAACACTGGAGTGGGCTGCCATTTCCTTCTCCAATGCATAAAAGTGAAAAGTGAAAGTGAAGTCGCTCAGTCATGTCAGACTCTTCTCGACCCCGTGGACTGCAGCCTACCAGGCTCCTCCGTCCATGGGATTTTCCAGGCAAGAGTACTGGAGTGGGGTGCCATTGCCTTCTCTGAATCTGTTTACTAGGTCCTCTTAAATTTCAAGATGGACAAGTCTAGCAGAATTTGAGGCTACAGAATGAGGATGTGGAAATTGACACAGAAGTAAGCCTTTGCTGAAGAAATTAAATAAAAATTGTTAAGGATAAAAAGGAACACTACAGATGAACTGTACTTACTGCATCATTAGTTTTATGTATCACTTGGTATGTATAGCTAAACAATATATTATTTAGCTTTGTTTGCTTTTAATTTTCTATAAAAGAAATCAAACTGCTTGTAGTCTTCTGTGATTTGAGATTCTTATATGTTGACTTGCATACCATAATTTTTTCATCTTTACTGAGCATGATATAACATGTAAATATACCCCAATTTATTAATCCATTTTCCTATTAATGTGGGTGGTTTCCTTTTCCCCCCTGCTATTTCAAATACTGCTGTTATGAACAATGTCATATATATCTCATAGTATAGATAAATATATATGTATATCTCTATCATATCAGTATTTATGGATAGCTTTATTTATATCAATTTATTATCTATGTAAAAGTTCTCTACAGCAGTGGTTTTAAGATTTTTTTACCTTTATCATAATATTTATCCTTAGTATGTATGACATAATGATATTTTCTATTCTATTTCAATTTTAAACAATGCTGACTATAATGCACTAAATAGATTTCATGCATCTCTAATGGGACAAACCACAACTTGAAAAACAATGCTATAAGGCAGCAGTTCCCGAACACTTTGGTCTCAGGACCACTTTACACTCTGAAAAAGTAATGAAGACCCCCAAAAGCTTTAGTTTATGTGGTTATATACACAGTTATATCTATCGGTATTTACAATAGAAATTAAAATGCATAAAAAATTTTAATTTATTAAAAAATAAGAGTAATAAACCTTTATGTGTTAACATAAATTACATTTTCTAAAATTCAACACAGTACTTTATTTTAAAAAATGAAATTTAGTTGAAAGGAGAGAAACTGTTTTATTGACACAGTAAAATAAAATCTTTAATGATTAGCTTAACAGGTGGAGTCTGATATTTACTTCTGTATGCAATCTGTGGTTATATGTTGATTTGGCTAAAGTGTATGCAGAAAATCTGGCTTCACATAAATGATACACAATAAGAAAAGTGAAGAGTATTTTAACAGTATTTACAGGTGACTGGATATCCTTTTTTAATGCCACACCAAAAGTGGACAATTAGTAGTTTCTTAAATGTTAGCTGAAATGTGAAATCTTACACCATTATCAGTTAACTTTTCATAATCTGTTACATTAAAATCCACAGTCTGATCTTTCACCTTAATAGGATCTTTTACCCATACATGATTTTCTTATCCTCACTGGTCATTTGGAAAATATTGGTTCACTGAGTTATTAGGAAGATTTTTTCAAAGATTCACACATTTTTCACACAATATGAAAAGATGACTTTGATATCATCACTCATACCAGAAAAGTCTGGTAAGCAGTCAAGCTCACAACAGGGGAAATAGCATTGCTAAAAACCCTAATTTTCACTTAAAGTTTTAATTTTATTATCAACAATAAACACTATCAGTTGTTTTTCTTGAAAAGTCAGAGCTGCTTCATTTATTTCTGAAAAATGCTTATAAATGCTCAAGACTGAATAACCATAGTTTGTTGATCATTTAAGTAAAAATGGTACCACATGAAAAAAATGGCTAGTTCAGCCTGCAAATCAAATAACTAGCTTTTCTTCAAGATAAACATCATGCTTTGGCAAACACAAGTGCTTTATGAATATTTCCTATTTGGTCACACAAAATATTAAAAAGATATGTACACAAAGTTGAGATTCAATAATTAATATTTAAATTAATTACATAAATGTTTTAAATTACATAAAATTTAAGAATGGCCTGCTTCTACTGTGAGTACAGGGTCGTGAACAGTAGGACAAGCATTATGTGATTTGGCTCTACTGCCTTGATTCATATTAATGCATCAACAATTTTACCCACCATTATTTTTATACTATCAGTATTAGCTGACACAGTAAAAAAGGCAAAACAACATGTCAGTATTATTCAGACCTTCTGAAAGGATCTCAGAGACCATGGACCATACTTTAGGAATTATACTTGGCAATGGAATTGCTAAATTACAGGGCAAACATACCTGGCCCTATTATTTTTATTATTTTATTGATGATTTTTAATGCCTCACTTTTCAACCTGTTTTTCAAAGTAGGTTTAACAATTAACACTTATACTAGCAGTTCTTTGCTCCACCTATAAACCAACAGGTTTGATGGGTGTTTTCAATGGGGTGAATGATGGCTCCCCAAAAGATAGGTCCATGTCTCAATCCCCAAAACCTGTGAATACAATCTTATTTGGATTGCAGATGTAATGAAATTAACGATCTCATGATAAGATCATCTGGGATTATCTGGGTAGGCCCTAAATTCAATGAGAAGTTTCCTTATGAGACAGAAGAGGAGAAAGACAGACACGGAGGAGAAGACTATGTGAGACTGAGTTAAAAGCAGATGCAAGGAATGCCTGTAGCATACCACCAGAAGCTGGAAGACAAAAGAAAGAACTGTGTCCTGGACCCTTTAGAGGGAGCACACAGTACTGCCAACACCCTGATTTTGTACTTCTGGCCTCCGGAAGTGAGAGAACAATAATAAAAAACCTCCACCAAATTTGTGGGAGTTTGTTAGGGCAGCCCTAAGAAATGAACATTGGCATGCAATGGTATTTCTTTAAGGTTTTATGCTCTGATTACTAATGAAGTTGAACATCTTTTCATGTTTATTGACTGTTTATAGAGTTTCTTATTTGTGAACCATTTGCTCTTTTGCCTATTTTTTTTAATGTGGTTGTCATTTATTATTGATTCACAGGAGTTGTTTATATATTTTTGATACTATTCCTTTGTCTGCTGTATGCGCTGCAAACATTTTGTTTTACTTTATGGTGTATTAATAAACACTTTATTAAAGTCGAATTTATCTATCTTTCCTTTTATGATTTTTATCTTATATAGCATATGAAAGAAATCTTTCCATCCCCTTGATGTCATAAAGATATCCTTTTATATTGTCTTCTAGAAGTTTTACAGCTTAAATTTCACATTTACACTCTTCTCCCCCACTTGAGATAGATCTTTTCATATTGTCAGGTAGGGACCCAACTTTATTTTCACCTTTCACATAATTTATTGGAGATTCACTCCTTTCTTCACTAGTCTCCTGAGTTAGCTGTATAAGAAATCAACTTTCATATACTCACAGGTCTTTTTCTGGGCTATTTGCTTAACAGTCTATTTGTCTATCTCTGTTAACAAAAATCAGAAGCCTAGCAAGATTTCTTTGCAAGGTTTGACAGCTCCTTAAGTTCTTGCATTGTTTTTTAGTCCTTTGCTTTTTCATCTAACTTTTAAAAGGAACCTTTTTAAAGGAAACTGTCAAAGCTTGCAAAGAAATCTTGCTAGCCTTCTGATTTAAACTGTCTTGAATCTATCAATAAATTCATAGAGAACATCTTTATGATACTGAATCTGTCATGAATATGGAAAAGTTCTATTTATTTTGGTCTTCTCTAATGTCTCCTAAGAAAATTCTAAAGTTTTCTCCATAAAGATCTTGTATACTTTTTAAATTTATAAATGGCATCTCTTTAAAAAATTAAGATTTTTCTAACCAATTTCTGCTTATCTGTAGACATGCAATTGAGTTTTATTTATGGACTGTACATCCAGCAACTTTTTATCCCTCATTAATTCTAATAACTGACATGTAAATGCTGGATTTTCTATGTGCACTGCCTTCTCATCTGCAATAATGAGAGTTATGCTTCTTCCTTTCACTCTACAGGTGAATATAAGCAACTGTGATCTCCAAACTCAAAGGGAAAACTTTCTAAGTTTTATCATTAAAGTATGAAGTCTGTTGCAGGTTTGGTTTTTTGTTTTTGTTAATAAACACCCTATATTGGGTAAAGAAATTTTCCTTGTATTGCTAATTTGATTTGAGATTTGTTTTATTACAAATGCTTTTTTGGATTTTATTGTGATTTTTTTCTGAATTTTTGAGATACATGTACTTTTTCTCCTTTAATCTTTCACTACATTATCAATTTTAGTATGTGTTAAACCCTACTTGGTCCCAGAATAACTTATTTCCATTTCATGGAATTTACCCATTTGTTCTAAGTTTTCACATATATTAGCACACAAGTATTTACAATATTCTATTTCCAATTCTGAAGCATTTATAGTTGTATCACCTTCTTCACCCTTAATCATTCATATTTTTTAAGATAATGAAGTAAATCTTTCATTTATGTCAGGCTTTAGAATGCAGTCTGGACAGTTAGTATTTATTACCTTTCTGTTTGGTTCTCTGGTCCTCCAGCTCTTTCTTAGGAGTTTTAGGTTTTATCAATTCTTTGTCCCAGGCAGCCAAAGCTTGTTTTTCCATTTGACGAATTTCTGCTTCCTCTGCATCTAAACGTCGCTTCCACTCTAATAGCTCTTCTGCATGCTGTCGCCGCTGCATTAGCTTTTGCTCTCGTTTTGTCAGAAACCTATGGTCACATCATGAAGAATAGTGAGAAAACAAATCTATAGGCAGAAATCACTTAAAGAGGTTTATTATTCATTATATAATCAACAAACTGCATAATAACAGGACATTCATAATATTTCTCTGAAAATAGTTTTTGAGAAAACAGAAGCTTTGTAAGTGATCTTATTCAGGAAATGAGAGAATTTATGTTCTATTTGTAGTTAACTGTTTGGAAGATTAGCAAAGGAAAAACAGTCGTAAATTCAGAAAAAAATTTTTTCAGAATATTCAGCCAACCATGACTGATAGTACTTATATATTCATTCTTCATAGGTGGTTCTTTTTTCATAACAGAAGGTATAAAGAATTTATTCTGAAGGCTCAGACCAAAAAACACAAACAACAAACTCAAAACAACAAAGACCAAAACAACAACAACAAAAACCCCCAAAATCCCAAGCAAGCAAGCAAACAAAAAACATATTCTTGTCCCTTTTTGACCTTTATTTCAAATTCAGTCTGGTTTTGCTTCAGGTATAGTGAAGCATTACCTGGGAGATGCCATGTCAAGTGAAATCTATAGTTTTTCATGGAGAGAAACAATGAGCACCACAATCAGATGCCTTACGCATAAAACATAACTATTTATTTATTTGAGTTAAAAAAAAGGATGCACCAAATCCTCAAACTTCTCAATTTAACCCAATCTCTGAAATTAGACAGCCTAACAGATCTTGGCTCCCAAGGGTTACAGTATAGTATTGATTTAGGAAAAGTTATTTGAGAAGCTAAAGAGCTTCTATTAAGCTCTCCTCAAACGTAGATGCCACAGCTAAATAAAGGGGGGCTGCTCATAGTACGAGTGTTAGGTCTGTAGTGGCAGCTAACGAACAAAAGTTCACTCACACATCCCACACACACTTAGCAAAAAGCACAGGAACGGCCCCTCTACTTTCTGGACAATCAGCATGGCAAACAATTGTGGGAACAAAAAGGTAAAATCTATGGGACACTTGACAAGAGGCCCCGAGGCTGTTAGAAAAAAGAAAGAAAGAAAAAAAAGGCAATAAAAACAAGCAAAAAGAACAGAGCATGCTCTATCAAAGAGTGCACTGAAAAAGGTGCAAAGTTACCTGACCAACTGGTTGTAGATATACAGCTGGAATTTGGGATGAAGGTTGGGAAAACAGACACTGAGAGAGGCCCAGTGATGAGACGTAAAGACAGAGAAGAAGTAGTGAACAGGAGAGCAGTGTCTACAAAATAAGGAGGAAGATTTTAAAACCAAGAGATCAAGAGGTAGAAAGAATGAGAAAGGGAAAGCATAAGAGCCAAGCACAGAACTTTAAATATGCTTCCTGAGTAACATTATAAGCCACTTGGTTAAAGCAAGTGCTATACTTTGTGTGACATATAAAACATTTGCTTTTATACATCTTACCAATCATTTCTGAATATACGTGTCTTTCTTCTCAGATGCTGCTTAATCATCATCTATACTTTCAGGTAAATTTATTTGTGAGTAAAGTAATGAGGAGTGTGAAGCTAAATGACTTTTTTTCTCATAAGCTTTAACACAGAGTACAACAATCATGGCCATGAACCTAGCATATCAGCAATTCTATACACATACGTAATCTTAAACAAGTAATTTTTATATCTGTGTCTTATCATATATTTTAAATTTGAATTTAAATTTAAAAAGCACTACATTTGCCTTACTTAACTCACCATCATAATCTAGCTTGAAAATAGTAATATAGTTTAGAAAATCAATTTATAGTTAAGATATCTTGTTTACATCTACAACATAAAACTTACTGCTAACTGAACCTACTGGAGCTATCTTGCTTTATATTTAACAAAGGCCCATTTAAACAATAATACTGGAATATAATACCCATTCTATATTAGGGTGCATAGTTAAGAATAAACTAAGTAGGAATTCCCTGGGAATCCAGTGATTAGGACATGGCACTTTCACTGCTTCACTGCAATGGCCCAGGTTCGATCCCTGGTCGGTGAACTAAGATCCTGCAAGCCGCATGGTGTGGCTCCCCCACCCCGAAAAAGATATAATAAACTAAACTAGTTCCAATAAATACTACCAGTAGTTTAAAAGAAAAAAAAATCATGCTGTGGACAGTTCAATCATAAGGTTAAAAGTAATAAGAAATCCCATATGTTAAACTTATAAAAGTAGGAAAAAAGCACTAGTTTCGCTCTCTTTAAAAAAAATTTTTAAATAGATCATTGTATATGAAAAGATACATAAGTCTAGTAATAGGTTTAAAAAGGTTAATTCTCTTTGACAGAGCATGCTCCTGCTCACATGCACACAGTAACTTGTAGATTAAGGCCAACACTTATTGCCTTGGAAGAGCAAGGAATAATATATCAGTAAGTCACAGAAGTGAGAAAATCTAGGTATGAATCCAGTCACTCATCTGGAATTTTAAAAGTATGTAGAATCTTGACTACATGTATATCTTTAGATAACTACATGTATAGATGATTTCAAGTCTGTTTCCCCACATATAACTTAATATTCACTTTCTCTCTCTCCCCCCCTTCTTTCTCTCTATTGTTTCTGGATTGCCTTGATTTTCTGCACTGAAGTGCAAGGAAAAACAATTTTACCAGCTTTCAATAAAACACTGCACTCTTCCTTGCCCCTCTTTATGAATGTATAATAAACTTATTTTGATGCCAATTATCAAAATATTAAGCAAAAACAAATGTACTTCAAAAAAGATTCAAAACTTCTATTAATAACATTCAAATATCACCCACCCTCTTAAGTATATAATAGCTAAATGCATGCATGACCTAGTAGAAGAAGTAGAATATTGGAACATGTGAAATAAACTGTAAAAAAAAAAAATACATATTAAATGTTTTTGTTCAATTCAATATAGAGAATAATAACTTTCTCTCTTAGAACAAATACTAATCATTTACTTCTCATTTACAAAGATTAAAGCATATTCAAAAGCTCTAGGGTAGAAATGAACAACAAAAGAAATGCTAAAAAAAGAAAGCAGTATAAGAGATAGTGTTAACAAAAGTTTAAAGTTGGAATTTCTTCCCACAAACATGTTCCTTACTTAATATACATATATTCTAGAATTCAAGAGGGTCCTCCAAAAGTTGATTAAAATTGAGATAAAAGCAGTAATACTTCACACTAGAGTTAAAAATCCTTCAAGATGCTGCACAAGTAAGAAATAAACAAAAGTGTGAATGATGGAGACACAAATGCCTACTCATAGAAAATGCCACTGATACACCTTATGGCTGTTGTCAAGGCATTCCTCAACAAGGCCTCTGGTGGTTACAGAACACTGGATGAGGATGAGATATATGACAGATTTAATCTAGTATGGAAATAATGTTCCTATAATGCTTAAGCCTAAGAAATTCAAAAGAAAGTCAAAAGACTCTAAACTTTAGGCATGCAGCTATTGAACCTTAGTAATCAGCCACTGAGCACTTTCCCAGCTTCAACAAATACTATTTAGGAGGTCAATTTCTACCAAGACAACTTTAAGTTAAAAAAAAAAAAGTCACAAAATTGAAAACAGATATGTTAACTTAATTTTCACTATAGCTGGCTGAAGTCCACAGGGCAGGGTTCTAGTTCGAGCTCTGCCATTACGCTACCTGTGTGACCCAGGGCAAGGCACTCAATCTCTACTGGCCTCAATTTCATCCTGTAGAACCAAGAGAATGTAACAGATGACTTCCCTAAAATTCCCTAGTTTCAACATTTTATGATTCTTTCTTCATTTAAGTACCTTCTCACACTATTTGAAAAATACATACCTCAACACATTGCTAGACCATATGACATGAGAACCCTTTTTTCCCACTGAGCTAATAGTGCATTGTATTCCAATAGATTCTAAAACTGTTACAATTTGAAAGAGCGGAATTATGATCTAAATTTTAAATAAAACTTTCAGTTCTAAAGTCATCTGATTCTGAAAGATATTAAACAAAATACAAAACCTAACATCTTAAATTATTTTTTTTTCTGGATCTAAACAATTATTTAATTCTATATTGTTTCAAGTAAAAATGAAACAGTGCTCTTAATTTTAAAATGAATCAATTCTTTCATTTCTAATGATATTCAAAAAAGATAAATGAGCATATGGATAGTATTGACATAAAAGAAAACACAGTCTATTCTTCCTACAGAAAAATCTATTGAATTGTTTAATAATCTGCATCTACTGTACTTAAATAAATGAAATAATACAGGTGCATTATCCCTAATCTAGGAAGTAAAGGGAAAAAAGAGCATATTATTAGACTATCAGTATTTATCCATCCACTACACTTAGTCTAAAACTTTCTCTAAGAAAACTGTATATCTAATTTAGGCAATGATATTTAATACATTGCTTAAATTTTTAATTCAAATATCTTCTTTAATGGAATAGTGCAAATCCGAAGTATTTAATTTTGAACTCATCAAGAAAAGCTCTGTGATATGTACTCTTTTCAGTAAAAATTTCTTCTCCTGAGTTTCCTTAGCATTAGACTTATATACGTTACTAATGGAATCTGATATTTATTCTTTTTTCCACCTAGACAGTAAGCTTTTCAAGAGCAGGGTTATGTTTGATTCATCTTCACGTCCCTCAGAACCTACTATATTCACACAATTCTCAGTAAATAATTGCTGAGAGAATAAGTATACAATTAATAAATAAAGAACAAGCTGCTGTTAACAAGTGAAAGAAAAAGTGCACTATGTCCTATTTTAACACTTCATGAGGAAGATAACATCATTCTTTCAGTGTTTCATTTGCTCAGTAATTAATTTTCCTAAAACAGAATGTCAACTTAACAGGAAGTCACTGCATGGTTTTTCCCCACGAGTATCTGTTTCACAACTTTATACTGTAAATAATACCCCTCACTGCAGTAAACAAAACTCAGATTTCATTTAGTTAATTATAAAAAAACTGAGGGCAAGACAGTGTGGCTTTTGCAAACATACTGATATTTTCATCGTAACTAACTTTTCCCAAAGTTTAAATTTCTTTTGCTTTTCACTATATTGAGAAATGGAAATTATTTCTAAAATGTCAACATGTTAAATAGGTCAAGAAAAGCCACAGATTAGGAATTTTAACAAAGGTGTTATTGTTTCAGGGAAACATTAATGAAGGAAACCTTTAATTGTAGCCAAGAACAGTTTCAACATTTCAGAAAAAATATTTATCACAAAATCAAAGTTCAAAGAGTAAACAATAAGCAGTAATACATAATGAAAAAGTTCCACCCAAAGTTATCTTAACTTATTGAGAAGGCTGACTATTTTCTGACAGGTATTTTATATTAATAAAATAGTAATCTCTTGGAAGACTGCCTTTTCCAATCTACAAAACAAAAAACAGTGCTTAGTAGCAAAGGCGTAAATGATTTTATTAGTTATTTACTGTAGCAAATGACTACCAAATTAACTCATTCTATTTATTGAGCTGACATCCCAACATTGTTGAAGGAGATTGAACTCTAAAGCTTTGGTAATCTGAATAGTATTCAAAAATTAGTTTTCATATTACAGTAGGGGTTTAAACTCCATAGGTCCACTTACATGTGGATTTTTTTTTCAATAAATATTGTAGTACTGTATGACTGTGGTTGGCTGAATCCGAAGATGTTCAACTGCAGATACAGAGGAACCACGTATATGGAGGAATCACAAATATTAAAAAGCAGAGACATTACTTTGCTGACAAAGGTGTGTATAGTCAAAGCTATGGTTTTTCCAGTAGTCACGTATGGATGTCAGAGTTGGACCATAAAGAAAGCTGAGCGCCGAAGAACTGCTGCTTTTAAACTGATGTTGGAGAAGACTCTTGAGAGTCCCTTGGATTGAAAGGAGATCAAACCAGTCAATCCTAAAGGAAATCAGTTTTGAATATTCATTGGAAGGACTGACGCTGAAGCTGAAACTCTAGTACTTTGGCCACTTGATGTGAAGACCTGACTCACTGTTAAAGACCCTGATGCTGGGAAAGATTGAAAGCAGGAGGAGAAGGGGACGACAGAGGAGGATGAGATGGTTGAATGGCATCACTGATACGATGGACATGAGTCTGAGCAAGTGCCAGGAAGTGACGGACAGGGAGGCCTGGCATGCAGAAGCCCATGGGGTTACAAAGAGTTGGGACATGACTGAGCAACTGAACTGAACTGATCATAGAAGTTATAGGTGAATTTTCAACCATGTGAATGGTCAACATTCCTAATACCTCTGTCCCTCACTGTTCAAGGATCAACTGTACATTGTTCTAGAGATTTAAAAAAAAATTACATAACAATAACCTCCCTTTTTAATGCATTGCTAGTTTTGAAAAATACACCTCTTCATCCTCAAATTTCAGGATCATCTTCCAAACAATAAAGCTAATTTCTTTGCTGTCTTTACCCCATCCCTTCCATAAACACAGAAGTATTGTTTCAAATAATAAATCAAGAAGTCACTGAATGCTTCAAGGCCTATTCTCTTTGACAAATTTCTCAAAAAGTTATTGCAGTAGTTGACAAAAGAAGGGAGAGCAATGTTGCAAAAAATTCTAGGTGTTTAATATTTGGGGCTCTGAGAAAATAACACAACTTAGAACAAAGTCAATATATTCAACTTTTGTTATTTAGGGTTTTTAAAACCTTAACAAAATTGGAAATAAACACCACATAAACTGACTAATCTTACAAGCAGAATAAGCAGTTCCTTCCACAGATGTAATTAAAATTATTAGAATATTATTCATAGAGACCAGCAATGAAGATTTCACTGGTATAGACAAGCAAGAAATCAACGAAGAAATTTCCCATGAAGCTTTTCTTCCTCCAACACTTATGATCCAAAGGCATTTAAGAGGCAGATAGAAAATGTTTAATCAGTTATGAAAATTTATGAGATAGATTATTCTGAATTAAAGATCCCTGGAGCAATACAGTATGCCCACATAGGCTACTGGAAAGTTTTTCAGGAAAGGAAGCAAGAATTCCTACTTGGATACGTCTTAATTGGTCTAGCCCATGGAAATCTCAGAAAAGGCATTCTTATAAAAATTGTAAACATTCAGTTTTCACTCCCTTATACTTTTTATTTTAAAAATTTGTGTTTATTCTTTAAACTTATTTTCATAATCAATTTAGGTATTTTTAAGTTGTGAAATGCCAATTTTAAGTTACTAAAATGCAATTTCAATTAAGCAATGAAGTGCCAGTGTACAACAGTAAGATTTGACTTAGGAACTGCTTGACTGTTCAGAACCTAAATCATAAGCTTATATCACATATAAACATAGAACATCATTAAATTTGGCGAAGGGTAGTATACTGCCAAAGAATATCAAGGTACAATTTAAGTTCAATCTGTGGTTCAAACTGCTAACATAAAATAGCAATCAACAAAAATTTTAAAGGACCTCTCTTCCATATTTAAAGAAGGTAGAAAATAGTCTACCAGCAGCTACTTTATAAGTATATTTAATTAAATGTACATGCAAAAAAGTAAACTGTCAGGTAAATATCATTGGTATGGTCAAAGCTGGCATACGACTGAGCTATATCCAAGTAGTAGTAGCTTTCTCCAAGAGTCTTTAAAAAATAATACTTAGAAATATTTTAGAAGAATGGTGGATAGCCAAATCATTCTACATCCCAGGAGAATTTCAGACTTTATGGTTTTAACTGAGCAACTCAGAATCACTCACAAGTTTAAGAGTTCACTCTTCTACTTGAGTAAGCCTGAGAGTTGTCAGAGTCACAGGATAAGATCTCAAGCTGTACCACTGAACTGTTTTCCCAAGTTAGTGGACATGTCCTCGGATTTCAGAAAAGATAAAAATTTCACACTTACTCATAACTTTTAATAAAAGCAAGGAGAAAACATTATCATGGGTATATCTGCAAATACTACTTTAGTTTTAAAATAAGAAACTTGGCTACATTTAAAATAGAGAAAATTTGCCTTATAAATATGGTCTATAGTTAATTGACTTCCAGGATGACTTAATCTACTAAAATGCAACTGAAGCCATAAAATATTATGTTGTATCAATCTAATCTAATGAAGAACATTAAAAATATTATTTGTTGCTACTACTTTCAGTGTAAATGAGATATTTTTAAAAATGAATTACTTTTCATCCATGCGGCTTCTCATTTTCTTCAGTTTCTGCATAATGCTGCTTGTTTCACTGCTGGAGATTGAAATAGGGGAAGGACTGCGGGTCTCCAAGTCAGTTGGGGCAGGACTGGCTGCTTTATTATCCTTTGTATCATCATCACTATGAGATTCCTGCAAACAAGGGGGTAAAGTGTTATACTGGAATTTAAGATCTCAAACTGATTTAAACACTGTCATCTCAAAATTAATTTATCTTCTAAACAGTATTTGTAAAATAGCAAAAATTAAGGTATTACTTAAAGGACAAAATTATATCACACAAGTAAAATGTATATATATGTCCTAACACAGTCCCTAGATTTGTTGCTTAGGAGGAACAAAACCTGAATAGCAATGAGCATGCCTAGCACCAGACCTTGATTTCTAAATAAGTATCCTCTTTGGAGAAACAGCTGAAACCAAGGTTGAGGCAGGAAAAGTAAAAAATGACTGAAACATCTTGTTTCAGAAAATATGAAAGTGCTCAAAGGCTGAGGAGTACATGTCAAGAGGACACAGAAACCGGCCTGAGGGGCTCCTAACGGCTCAACTTAAGAAAAGGTGAGTATCAAAACAAATGATGATAGTAACAGATTTTAATGCTGAGTAAAATAGGAATCCGTGAGTCCATACTGACATAAATAAAAGAATCAATTTAACTCTGATGAAGAACAGGAATCAATGTAGTCTCAAAATACCATCATGCAAAGTACTAATCAATCACAAAGGGAAAGAGGGTTAACTATATAGTTAAGTATGGTAGATGTAGCCTTCACTGTGTAGTTACCCTCTTTCCCTCTGTGATTGAGTCAACATCAACCCATTCCAGTATTCTTGCCTGGAAAATTCCATGGGCAAAGAAGCCTGGCAGTCTACAGTACATGGGGTCACAAAGAGTCAGAGTGACTGAACATGCATGCACACACATCAGTAATGAGATATATCGAAATCAGGTACCACCTGATCGAATGCAGAGAAGAACACAGCATCATATCTGTGATATTCCTGCTAAAGACGCATAAACTGAATCTAATTACGAGGAAGCATCAGACAAACCCAACTTGAGGACCATTCTACAAAGTATCTGGTGTGTAATCTTCCAAAATGTGAAGGTCATGAGAGTCAAGGAACCTTTCCAGACTGAAAGAGACTAAAGATATATGAAAACTAAATATAATATGTGCTTCTGAACTTACCTTTTGATATAAGGAACACTATTGTGACAACTGGAGAAACTTGAATAGTGTTTGCAGATTAAATGGTAGTAATGTGTCAATATTAATTTGTTAGCAACATAACTCTTGCTCAGAAAATCAAAGCTCTTTGTATGTGTTTGAAACTTTCTATAAATTTGAGATTGCTTCAAACTTTAAAGTGTATTTTAAAAATCAAAGCAGTGAATATTAAAGTATTATTTAACTATATTTCTATACAGTCTGAATCTTCCAACACTATACTGACACTTTACAATATTTCAGAATAAGTCCAGTTTTGTTTTTGTCTGAATATCTCCTTTAGCCCTGTATCATTATATAGGACATTAGACAGCTGAAAGAGGTATCACATAAAGAGAAAAAAAAATTAATTCCTCCCATTAATTCTGAAGAATATATTTGGATTGATTAGCAAAAAGCAAAGCTCTTTTTCCCAACTGAGTTTATAAATGGAAAACATTTTGAAACTAATATATGACTTATGTGTCCCGTTCAAAAGAATAATCCATGGGGAAAATAAAATGCGAACTCTCATTTTATATAAAGGCACATACATACAACTTTATCCTGGTGCATTACTATATCATAGTGTTGGGATGAACACACATCCATCATGTAAGGAGGCAGAGTTAGGTGTTAGCAAGCAACATGAGGCAGAAAACAAACAAGAATTTCACATAGTTTACCAATTTATTCTCCCCTGCAGACTTCAACTTCTCCTGCAGTTTTATGGTGGTCTGTCGGATTCTTTCTATCTCCTCCTGCTGTTTAAGAATCAGTTGTCTTTCCTTCCGAGCTGCCTTATTGGCTTCTTGTAGACGTTTAATTTCTGCCTAAGGTTTAAAGATTTAGGAGAGGGTTTAAAATTTAGAGGGGACAAATTCAAACTAGTATTTTAAAAAGAAAATCCAATCATCACATATACAAAACTACATACATAAAGAATTTCAAGATAAAATAACACTGAAAAATTTTTTAGTAGTGAAGGAGGAAAGATCTCTATCCTTGTAAAATAATTTAACATGATTCCTTAATTTAAGTAATTATAACCACAACAGACTGATAATCTCATATCCCCTTTTAAAACTTAACATACCTTTCACATTTTTCCATAGTGCTTTTCAATCGTTAGCTATTTAATAACTGCATATCATGTAAAGTAATTAATATAACCATTATTCTATTGTAAATTCCATCCCAAATAATGCTTTAATGCCTATAATTGTTTCATACCACAGGTTAGTTCTTTAGGAGAGATTCCAAAAAGTAGGACAAACAAGTCAAAGAGAATGAATCATTTTATGGCCCTTAGAACAGTTTTTAAAATTGCTTTCAGAAAAGAATTTTCTCCACATAAAACGCCAACAGAAAACACTTAAGACAACATTGCATCAAACACTCTCCACAAAGGATATTATTTTCTGTTGCTGCTGCTGCTGCTAAGTCACTTCAGTTGTGTCCGACTCTGTGCGACCCCATAGATGGCAATCCACCAGGCTCTGCCGTCCCTGGGATTCTCCAGGCAAGAACACTGGAGTGGGTTGTCATTTCCTTCTCCAATGCATGAAAGTGAAAAGTGAAGGTGAAGTCGCTCAGTCGTGTCTGACTATTAGCGACCCCGTGGACTGCAGCCCACCAGGCTCCTCCGTCCACGGGATTTTCCAGGCAAGAATACAGGAGTGGGTTGCCATTGCCTTCTCCGTTTCTGTCGCTAACAGTGAGCAAAAGATGACACACTTCACCATTAATAATCATTAAAATTTAATGGTTATCCTTTTTTATCATAAATTTTTTGTAATCTGTTTTCTCATCAATAAAGTAAGCATAATAGAGATATGAATAACTTATTATAATTTCTTTAAATCATGTTTGAGAAATTTCGAAACTTCCTGAAAATGCAGACAAGTGCACAATAAACATCTAACTTCCAAAATCCAAAATTAACACCTGTTATAATTCTGTCATATTTCCTCTTAGTCTTAAATTTTACAAAGAACTAAAATATTACAGATAACACAAGTCTGCAATCCCTTACCCCACCCCATAAAGGTAACCACTATCATGGTATATACACTTCCACAGTATATAGCCTTTTAAAATTCTTCTTCAATTATTTGTAGTTAACTGCAAAAATATATATACTGCTTGGTTTGTATAATGTTTTACAATATTTTATAAATAATATCGTACATACATATTTTCAATCTTGCTTTATTTACTAAATGTTGCTTTTATATGTCTCCATGTTGATTTGTCCCTAAATCCTGCATAAAATTACATTGGAGGTGTATATATTTCATGGATCTGTTACTCCTACGGTTAGATGAGGCTGCTGTCTACTATTACAAATAATACTAAAATCAACATCCTTTCACTTTTTTGTCTCCTTGGGCACATGTATAAATTCCTCTCAAGTGCAGTTCTCAAAGTATAGTCCGTGGTCGTTAGGGGTTCCCGAGCTCCTTTCTGGAAACTCTCAAACTATCTTCATAATACTAAGACATTATTTGTCTTTTCACTCTCATGTGTATACAGTGGCATTGTGCACACTTTTAAGAAAATAATTGTATTTTCTAAAACAAAATTAGTGAAAAGAGTAGTATTCAGATGTCTGCAAATCTTTATTGTCTGGCTTGATTTTTTTGCTCTCTGACTTGGGTTTTGGGGTTTTTTAAAAATATTTTACATAGAAGTATAGTTGATTTATAATACTGTATTAGTCTCAGTGTTCAGCAAATGATTCAGTAACACATATTTTCTGCAGATTATTTTCCATTATATATTATTATAAGATATTGAATATAGCTCCTTAAGCCATATAGTAATTCTATGTTGCTTATCTATTTTATGCATAGTAGTTTGTATCTGTTAATCCCATACTGCTAATTTATCCTATCCCACCTTCCACTATGGCTTGATTTTTTTAAAAAAAACACCATGCACTGATAATTTGGAAAATGTTTAGTTCACTCAGTTATGAAGATCTTCCAAATGTTCATATATTTCATTATACAATACCAAGAAAATCACAATTATTATCACTATGATCCTCTAAGAAAAATTCTTTAGTTTTAGGTGGTAGATAGAAGTTTTTACCATCGGCAACAAATACTGTCAACTGTCTTCTTTGAAGTACAAGCACACTTTGTTCATTCTGAGAAAATGACAGTCAAACACCCTACTCTGAATAAACATAGCTGTCTTGGATAACTCTTTTGGGTAAGAATAGTATTCCATGAAAAAATGTGGCTACCTCAGCTTGCAGCTGAAACAACTGCACAAATGTTTTCCCATGAGTTAATCACCTTCCCCTAATATCCAGGAAAAGTGAATTGTAGGCTTCCCATTCCTGTCATGCAGAATACAAAAACAAGTACTCAAACGCCAGCATAGTAAAAAATAATTTTACTAGACTTAATCAAGACATTCTTTAGTGAAATTAGCTTTTTTTCACTGCAAGTGTATGACAGTGGAAGATACAAAGACTACTAGTAGTTTGGTGCCACTGCCTTGATTTGTGCTAAATGAGGCTTCGGCAGTTTTACACAGTTTTACCCACCATTGCTGCTGCACCATTTAGTGCAAATATCAATACATAAAAATGACAAATTCACATCTCACTGTCCTCATGAGAACAGTTTTGATCTCCTTGTCCCATGAAAAAGGTCTAAGGGATTCCCAGAGCTCTACATAACACCTACTGAAAACTGCTACTCGCTTAGGCCCGAGTTTCTAAATCAATTAATGTATAATTTCACCCAATCCAAGACTAGCAGACAGAAAATATTTTTTTAATGGGTTCTAAGTGGGAAATGTTTGTGTCTCTCTTAAGAATAAACCATAAGGTTGTAGAAGCAAACTGTTCACTTTAAAATGATTAATGGTATATTCATTTTTAAATGCTTATTTTATGCTATGTATGTTGTTGTTGTTTAGTCGTAAGTCATGTCTGACTCTCTGTGACCCCACAGACTGTAGCCTGCCAGATCCCTCTGTCCATGTAATTCTCCAGGCAAGAATACTGGAGTGGATAACTATTCCCTTCTCCAGAGGATCTTCCCGACTCAGGGGTCAAACCTCGGTCTCCTGCATTGCAGTCAGATTCTTTACTATCTGGGCTTCCCTGATAGCTCAGTTGGTAAGGAATCCACCTGTTGTGTCCGACTCTCTGCAACTCTATGGATGGTAGCCTGCCAACTTCTCTGTCCATGGGATTCTCCAGGCAAGAATACTGGAGTGGATTGCCATTTCCTTCTCCAGGTACTGGACAGCAGAGATACAGAATGTTACCATTATTGAATGGGTTTTATATATAGTGCACTCTTTTTCCTGCATTGTTATATTTTCTTGCAGAAATATGCTCTATTACATCTATCACTGAAGAAATAAGTTGTTTCCACTTTCCCCTATACAGTGCAAATGCTTCAAGGATATATACCAAGACACAGAAATGCTGAGTCACAGATTATTTGTGTCTTCAAGTTAGCTAGATACAATCAAACTGCTCTGAAAGGGGTTATACCAGTTTCAGGAACTCTCACCAGCTACAGAGAACTTCAGTGACAAAAACTGGAGACCTAAGACAGTTAAGTCTTAAACCTGTCTTAAAACTTCAGATTTAATGCTTCAAACTCAGTCTTCCCCTCAAAGTATCTGCCAATTCTAAAGTAGCACAGACAAAAAGGCTAAGGAATTAAGCCAGAAACCTCTCAACAGCATAGCAGAAATCCTATAGTCTCTTGTGCTGGTAAAAAAAAAGTTAACCAGGCTTTTAGCTAAAATCCCTGCAGGGTCACAATCTAGGCTAGATGCAAGGCAGCAGACTGAGCCTTACTAACATTGTAACCCAATACCGACCCAGATCAGCCCTTGAGTGGAATAAAATGAACAGCTGACCACTCCAAATGCATAGCAGAGGAAAAAACAAATCCTAAGGGAAGATAATATCATTTGGAGCCTTTGCAGTTACTTACACACACTCTCCAGCATTGACTAAAAAAATTACTGGCATACAAAGAAAAAGGATCGTACGATAATAAAAAATAATAGCAGACAAAAGTAGCAGACACACAAATGTCCAAATGATGGAGTTGGAAATAATGAATTAAAAAAGGGGGCTCAGTAGCTCAGTTGGTAAAGAATCCTCCTCCAATCCAGGAGAACCCAGTTTGATTTCTGGGTCGGGAAGATCCCCTGGAGAAGGGATAGGCTAACCACTCCAGTATTCTTGGGCTTCCCTGGTGTCTCAGGTGGTAAAGAATCCGCCTGCAATGCGGGAGACCTGGGTTAGATCCCTGGGTTTGGAAGATCCCCTGTAGAAGGGAAAGGCTACCCACTCCAGTATTCTGGCCCGGAGAATTCCATGGACTGCATAGTCCATGGGGCCACAAAGAGTCAGACATGACTGAGCAAACTTTCACTTTCACTTTTCTTTCAAATTGAATTAAATTCTGTCTCCATGGGAACAAAGGAAAGCAGTAGACAATGGAAAATGGAATCATTAAAAATGTGGAAGGAAAATATTCCTATACCTAGTTAAAAACATCCTTCAAAAATGAAGGTAAGGGACTTTCCTTGTGGTCTAGTGGTTAAGACACCACGCTTCTGCTGCAGGGGGCATGGGCTCAATTCCTGGTCAAGGAACTAACATCCTTCATGCCACAAAGCACAGCCAAAAAATATGGGAAAAAAGAAAAAAGAAGAAGGTAAAACAAGTATATTTTCAAACTAATGAAAGTAGAATTTGGTATCAGCAAGCATACAATAAAATAACAGATTCACCAAAATTAAAAACTGTGTGCCTCAAAGTGTAGCATCAAGAAAGTGAAAACAAGCCCACAGAATAAGAAATTATCTGTAAACTCAGTTTTTTCCTGCTTCACAAAGAGAAGGCTACTGTAATATTGTAAAAAATTATTTATTTCAACTAAGGGAGAATTTTAAGTTATTTTAAAACCTTTTTTTTGGATTAAAAAAAATAACTTCTTAAAAAAAAAAAGTTGAAAGGTTTTTCAACTTCATATGATCAGTGATGCTTCCTCAGGTGAACATTTTTTTTTTGGCTATGCTGTGTGGCTTGTAGGATTTTAGTTCCCCAACCAGGGACCGAACCTGGACCACAGCAATAAAAGCACCAAATCCTAACCACTGGACTACCAAGGAATTCCCTCTATGGCAAAGTTAAACAAAAACAAACTATTAAGTAACACTCCAATATATAACTCAAATGATTAAATTCATAGATTATCCAACATAGCAGCTAGTACCTGGCAACAGGTCAATAAAGGGAAACTAGAATTTATTAAATACTTATCAGGCAATGTGAAACATTTTATATATGTTACCTCATTTAATCCTCACAACCAGCATATGAAATATAATCTCACTTCAATAGATGGGGAGACTAAGTCTCAGAGAGTTACTTAAACTTGACCATGATTACACAGTTGCAACTGGCAAAGCTGGAACTCAAATAATAACAACTAACATTTACTGAACATTTACCTTTGTGCCAAGGTCTGTTCTAAATTTATTATATATACTTACTCATTTATTCCTCTCAACAACAAAGTATGTTATTACTATTATGATCAATTTATAGAAAATGAAACTGAGCCACAGATAAGTAACTTCAAGATTATAAAACTAATAATTGGTAGATCTGAGATTTTAATCTAGGCAATCTGAATTTAGGGCTTCCCTGATGACTTAGTGGTAAACAATCTGTCTGTCAATATGGGTCAATCCCTGGGTCGGGAAGATCCCCTGGAGAAGGAAACGGCAATCCATTCCAGTATTTTTACCTGGGAAATCCAATGGACAGGGGAGTCTGGTGGGCTCCAGTCCAGAGGCTTGCAAAGAGTTGGACATGACTCAGTGACTAAACAACAACAATCTGAATCTAGAGCCTGAATTCTTAACCATGACACTACACTGCCTCTCCAGGATTCAAATCCCAGGTCTTGCTAGGTTCACTAAGCCTAAATATTTGTCAATTTGTAATTCATATATCTTAAAAGTCTATTTAGGGAAACAATGACTAAAAAGTTAATCCAATTAGACTTACAAATATTATAATTTTTAAAATACACATATCAAAACACAATTGTACAATATTTTACAGAGCAAATGAAAGCAGAAGGTTTGACTCAATATTGTATTCTGTTAGCAGTGAAGCACAATCCTAATTTAGAAGAAATACAGTAGGCCATTAAGCAACTCTTGTAATTATAGTAGTAGGCATAAAGAGTGGTTAATAGCAACTAAATCTCCTTCAATGAGATAATAAGAAAAAAAGATTAGGCAAAATAATAGATTTCACAATCTAATTTGTACCCTTTGTTTTTCCTAACATACCTTTTCTTGCTGCAACCTTAAGAGCAAACCACGCTGTTTCTTCCGGAGTGGGGGCATTTTATCATCTTCACCTTTATCTCGTAGATGTCTGTAATCATTCCCATTGAGACAAAATTAGTTTAAATTCCTATTCTAATATCAAGAATTCCCAACCCCTTAAAGTCTTTAAACCATTTAACATTTTCAAATGTAGAAAACAGTTGCTTCATGCAGCAATTCCTATCCCAACCAATATTTTATTGGATATGTGATATAAGCAAATCTTAGACTATGTCCTTTAAATATAGAATAGCTTTGAGAATCTATAACACAATAAAGTAGTTGAGCATAAAATAACAATACAAGAGTCAGTTAAGTGATGGGAGAAATGCAAAGAGAATGTTATATGAGTAGGAGGTCTTGAAAGCAACATGATCCAACGATGATTGTTGTACTTCTAGCTTGAGAAACAGGGTTGATCAAATTAAATGAGGAAACAAAAACATCTTTAAAAACAAAGCATTTCATGAAAGCAGAAACTGAACAGTCAAAATTATGTTCGTTGAAAGAAATTACTTTTTCTGATGCTCTAACCAGGCCAGTTCAGCTTTAGTTTTCTCCTTCAAGGCCTTTTCACGGAGACGCAGGAGTGAAGACTGGTGAGCTGCCCTCATTTCCTCTTCTTTCATATACTGTCGAACCATCTCCATAGTAAATTTAGAGAAGCTGTCTTGTCCTCCTGAGAATGGCATGCTCAGCTCCTGAGTTAGAGAGTTTAAGTCATCTTGATCACTGCCTATACCTTTTGGAACTTAATTAACTTCATTAAAAGAGGTATGCACTTATAAAAATAAATTATGTATACAGAAAGGCTGCCAACCATGTTAAAGAACATTCTTCAAAAGAAAGGGAGAGAGAAAGTAACACTCAACTGCTAATTTATTCACCCAATAAAATTTTAACAAATAACTAGAGGAAGTCAGGCACTGTCCCAGGGATGGTAAGAATTTGTCCCTGTTATCCAAAAGGCTTAAAATTTAATAAGAAGAATTATATAAATGCAATTTTTTTAATGGAATAAAGTGTTGTAAGACTGAAGTGAATGAAAAAGCTAAAGATATAACTTTGGCTCACATCCTCAAAGGTCTTATGTATTATTTCGAGGAATATGTTTATCAGCTACTTTATAAGGAAAGCAAAGCTAAATTTTATACTCCCCCCCAAAAAAAAACACCTCAAATTGGTACCTTAGGAAAAATATTCTGGTAGCTGACAACTGAGTTCAAATACAAAATGATACCTCATACCTTTGAGAGAGCATATCCACAACTATATATGAAGTATCTCCACGGGTAAACTGAAACACACCTTGGCAGAGGACAGTGTAGTCTTTTCTGGCGAAGTTTCTTCATCAGAGTCTTCATGATGGCCTCTTTTCTTTTCCAGGTTAAATCTGCGATGACTCTCAGAAGGTAGTAAAGATCGAAATGATTTTTCTTCTATTTCATCTTCTGTCATGGATTCATCAAATTTCAGGGAATATTCTGTTGCAACAGAAGTTGAATCTAAAAGAATATGGAGCAAGATGTTATCATTACAAAAGTTTCAGTAGATATTCAATTAGTAGCCCCTGTTGCATCTTTACAGGACCATCTAACAAATTAAAGAACTGAACACTAGTAATTAATACGGGTAGAATAATAAGCAAAATTCACTCACTTTACAAACAAGAAACAGAAAAAAACCCAAAAGATCTAAAAATACTAGTACAAGAAATATGGCCAAACTGTAATGTACTTCGTATCTAAAGAGCTCTTATAACTCAATCAGAAAACCAGTCGATGCGGTTGCAGAGTTGGACACAACTGAGAAACTGAACAACAAAGACCCCTACAGAAAAATGAGAAATTGGCATGATACGATGCTTCACAAAGGAAATATTAATGGCCAAAATTAAGTTTTTTAAAAAAGACTAACATGACTAGAAGTCAAAGAAATGCAAATGAAAAAATTGAGAAATTCATCAATCCCATGCTTAATTAAAAACATAACAGCTGTTTTAGATTGGTTCCTGTGTGCCTTTGACATTCCCCCTGCCCTTCAATCCTTTTTTTCACTTCATATTTTCCCTGTATAGTCCTAGAATCAGTCATTTCTCCAAAGAGCTCTGGTTTCTTTTATTGGAGAGTATTTAGAAACCATAATCTTGGCATGGTTGTCCTTATAACTACTGGGACATTGTTGCTTCTCCACTCTCCCTTAGTTGACTGAGCTTCTCATAAATGCAGGTATACTAATCCATCTACACACACACACACACACACACACACACACACACGTTCCTGTATCCATCCACCCATCCAAACATGATCCATACTGATGTTTCTGACTCTGATCCTGTATCACAGGATTCATTCTAGTTTTCCTTTCTTGTATGTCTATAAGACAACATACAACATACAACACTGAGAAATCTATTTCCCACAATTTAACATCCACTTACTTATCTGCTCAACTCCAACAGATACATAAACAACTGTAAACTGTCCATCTGTGAAAAACAAATTTGCCAACTAGAATACAGAGTTTTTATACTATTCTTTTTGTACTTATGCTTACAATTCCCACTGGAAAATACCATTTTCCAAACTTACCTAGGCCAGCTCCTTTTCCCTCCACCCCCACCCCTTCAGTGTGGTTGTGCTATTCATTTGTACTGCACTTAGGCTGATTTGTCACAGACTGCACTCCATCCTGGGGCCTCCCCATTTCAACAAGCTGGTTAGTGTGTGTGTGTGTCTTTAGTTTGCATACGTTAAAGCTTACTCTTTGTAATGTACAGTTTTAGGGTTTTGACAAATGCACATCAGACAGTACATGCTGAACACACAATACCTTACTATGTAACAGCTGTTTCACACTAAAAGTTCTTCTGTGCATCTCTTTGTACTCTATCACTTTGTCTTCCACCTGATACCTGGGAACCATTCATCTGTTTTCCACCCCTATAATTTGGCCTTTTCCAGAATGTCATATAAATGGAATCATACAATACATATGATTTGGGGGCTTTGGGGGTTTGCTAACTGCACTCAGTAAAATTCACTTAAAACTGATTCGTGCTGGTCCATGAATCAAATTGTTCCTTGCTGAACAGGATTCCACTGCATAGATTTAGCAGTTTGTTTATCCATTACCCTCATGAGACATCTTGATTACTTCCAGTTTTTTGGCAATTGTGAATAACGATGCCATGAGCATTGACATATAGATTTTTGTGTGGACTTAAACTTTCAGATCACTAGGTAAATACCTAAGCATATGACTACTAGGTCATTATAAAATACTGTGAATATATCATCCAGAGGCACCATGCCATTTTACATTTTCATCAGTGATGAATTCAAGTTCCTGGGGCTTGGATTTCAGTCATTCCAACAGGCAAGTTACAGTATCTCACTGAGATTTTATTTCCATATAAATATATGATATTGGAGACAATGATATTGAAGACCTTTCCCATGTCTACATGCCATTTGTATGTTTTCTTCAATGAAGCATCTGTTTAGATCTCTGCATATTTTTTAATTGGGTTGCTGATTTTCCTGTTGAGTTTTAAGAGTCTTTTACATATTCTGGAGATAAGTATATTATCCAATATGTGTTTTACAAATATTTTTTTTTTTTTTAATATTATTTTATTAGTTGGAGGCCAATCACTTTACAACATTTCAGTGGGTTTTGTCATACATTGACATGAATCAGCCATATAGTTACACGTATTCCCCATCCCGATCCCCCCTCCCACCATATGTGTTTTACAAATATTTTTTAACGGTCTGTGATTTTTCATTATCTTAATAATCTCTCTCACAGAGAAGAGTTTAAAAATTTTTAATAAAGTACATCATGTCAATTTCTTCCTTCATGGATTGTACTTTTGGTGTTATATTTAAGAAATCATTGCCAAACCAAAGTGACCTAGATTTTTTCTTACTTTCTTCTTCATATTAGTCTTTCAAAGTTTTAATTTCTTTGGATCTTGGTTGCCCCATCAATTCTAGCCACCTTAATCTTCTATAGGCATGTTCACAGTTGGATAGCTCTAATGTCTCATCCCACAGAATCCCAGAAGTCTGAAAGCTTTCCTTCTTCATCCTGTCTCTTGCCCATTAATCCAAACCAGTTATGTCTCTGCTCATACAATCCCATCTGTATTCCGGGCTTCAGCTGAACATGCTGAGGTGGCTGATTAAATCCACGGGCAATGTCTTTATGAAGTAACTGTCCACTCGAACCCTTAGTGTTCTCTCCGGAACTCGCTTTCTCCTTTTTATACAATATGCACAGCCTGAGAATTTTCAAAATCTTCAAATTCTGGTTCTTTTTTGCAGAATAATTTCTTCAATTTATTTCTTCTTTCACATTTTACTATAAGCAGTAATAAGAAACTAGGCCAGGTCTTCAATGTTTTGCTTAGAAATCTCCTCAGCTAAATATCCAGGGTGATCACTTTTAATTTCCACTTTCCACAAAACGTGGTCGACTGGAGAAGGGAACGGCAAACCACTTCAGTATTCTTGCCTCAAGAACCCCATGAACAGTATGAAAAGGCAAAAAGCATGAAAAAAGGTATGACACTGAAAGCGGAACTCCTCAGGTCAGTAGGTGCCTAATAGGCTACTGGAGAAGAGTGGAGAAATAACTCCAGAAAGAATGAAGAGACGGAGCCAAACAAAAACACCATCCAGTTGTGGATGTGACTAGTGATGGAAGTAAAGTCCAATGCTATAAAGAGCAATACTGCATAGGAACCTGGAATGTTAGGTCCATGAATCAGGACAAATTGGAAGTGGTCAAACAGGAGATGGCAAGAGTGAACATTGACATTTTAGGAATCACTGAACTAAAATGGACTGGAATGGGTGAATTTAACTCAGATGACCATTGTATCTACTACTGTGGACAAGAATCCCTTAGAAGAAATGGAGTAGCCATCATAGTCAATAAGAGAGTCCAAAATGCAGTACTTGGATGCAATCTCAAAAATGACACAAAGATCTTTGCCCATTTCCAAGGCAAATCATTCAATATAACAGTAATCCAAGTCTATGCCCCAACCAGTAATGCTGAAGAAGCTGAAGCTGAATGGTTCTATGAAGACCTTCTAGAACTAACACCCAAAAAAGATGTCCTCTTCAGTACAGGGGACTGGAATGCAAAAGTAGGAAGTTAAGAGCTACCTGGAGTAACAGGCAAATTTGGCCTTGGAGTACGAAACAAAGCAGGTCAAAGGCTAACAGAGTGTTGCCAAGAGAATGCATTGGTCATAGCAAACACCCTCTTCCAATAGCACAAGAGAAAACTCTACATATGAACATCACCAGATGGTCAATACTGAAAACAGATTGATTATATTCTTCACAGCCAAAGATGGAGAAGATCTATACAGTCAGCAAAAACAAGACCAGGAGTTGACTGTGGCTCAGATCATGAACTCATTTTTGCCAAATTCAAACTTAAATTGAAGAAAGTAGGCAAAACCACTAGACCATTCAGGTATGACCTAAATCAAATCCCTTATGATTATACAGTGGAAGCAACAAACAGATACAGGGGATTAGATCTGACAGAGTGCCTGAAGAACTAGAGACAGAGGTTTGTGACACTGTACAGGAGACAGGGATCAAGACCATCCAAAGAAGAAGAAATGCAAAAAGGCAAAATGGTTGTCTGATGAGGCCTTACAAATAGCTGAGTAAAGAGAGGCTAAAGGCAAAGGAGAAAAGGAAAGATATACCCATTTGAATGCAGAGTTCCAAACAATAGCAAGGAGAGATAAGAAAGCCTTCCTCAGCTATCAATGCAAAAAAAATTGAGGAAAACAACAAAAAGGAAAAGACTAGAGATCTCTTCAAGAAAATTAGAGATACCAAGGGAACATTTCATACAAAGATGGGCATAATAAAGAAGAGAAATGGTATGGACATAACATAAGCAGAAGATACTAAGAAGAGATGGCAAGAATACACAATAGAACTATACAAAAAAGATCTTCATGACTCAGATAACCATGATGGTGTGATCACTCATCTACAGCCAGACAACCTGGAATGTGAAGTCAAGTGGGCCTTAGGAAGCATCACTATGAACAAAGCTAGTGGAGGTGACAGAATTCCAGTTGAGCTATTTTAAATCCTAAAAGATGATGCTGTGAAAGTACTGCACTCAATATACCAGCAAATCTGGAAAACTCAGCAGTGGCCACAGGACTGGAAAAGGTCAGTTTTCATTCCAATCCCAAAGAAAGGCAATGCCAAAGAATGCTCAAACTACTGCATAATTGCACTCATATCTCACATGCTAGGAAAGAAACGCTCAAAATTCTCCAAGCCACGCTTCAACAGAATGTGAATCATGAACTTCCAGATGTTCAAGCTGAATGTACAAAAGGGAGAGGAACCAGCGATCAAATTGCCAACATCCAGTGGATCATCAAAAAATCAACAGAGTTCCAGAAAAACATCTACTTCTGCTTTATTGACTACGCCAAAGCCTTTGACTGTGTGGATCACAACAAACTGTGAAAAATCCTTAAAGAGATGGGAATACCAGACCACCTGACCTGCCTCCTGAGAAATCTATATGGAGGTCAGGAAGCAACAGTTAGAACTGGACATGGAACAATGGACTGGTTCCAATTCAGGAAAGGAGTACGTCAAGGCTATATATTGTCACCCTGCTTATTTAACTTATATGCAGAGTGCATCATGAGAAATGCTGGGCTGGATGAAACACAAGTTGGAATCAAGACTGCTGGGAGAAATATCAGTAACTTCAGATATGCAGATGACACCACCCTTATGGCAGAAAGCAAAGAACTAAAACCATCTTGATGAAAGTGAAAGAGGAAGAGTTAAAAAGTTGGCTTAAGACCCAACATTCAGAAAACTAAGATCGTGGCATCTGGTCCTATCACTTCATGGCAAACAGATGCAGAAACAGCAGAAACAGTGGCAGACTTTATTTTTGGGGGCTCTAAAATCACTGCAGATGGTGATGGTGTCTGCAGCCATGAAATTAAAAGATGCTTACTTCTTGGAAGAAAAGCTCTGACCAACCTAGGCAGCATACTGAAAAGCAGAGACATTACTTTACCAACAAAGGTCTGTCTAGTCAACGCTATGGTTCTTCCAGTAGTCATGTATGGATATGAGAGTTGGACTATAAAGAAAGCTGAGTGCCAAAGAATTGTTGCTTTTAAACTGTGGTGTTGGGGAAGACTCTTAAGAGTCCCTTGGACTGCAAGGAGATCAAACCTGTCAATCCCTGAATATTCACTGGAAGGACTGATGCTGAAGCTGAAACTCCAATACTTTGGCCACCTGATGCGAAGAATCGACTCATTGGAAAAGACCCGGATGCTGGGAAATAATGAAGGCAGGAGGAGAAGGGGACAACGGAGGATGAGGTGGTTGGACGGCATCACCGACTAGATGGACATGAGTTTGAGTAGGCTCTGGGAGTTGGTGATGGACAGGGAAGGAAGCCTGGCATGCTGCAGTCCATGGGGTCACAAAGAGTCGGACATGACTGAGCGACTGAACTGAAGTGAACTTCCACAAACACTAGAAGAAGTTCAATTAAGTTCTCTGCCACTTTATAACAAAGACTGTCTTTCTTCCAATTTCCAATAACATGTTCCTTGTTGTTGTTTAATCACTAAGCGGTGTCCAGCTCTTTTGTGACCCCATGGACTGTATGTAGCCTGCCAGGATCCTCCATCCGTGGGATTTCCCAGGCAAGAATACTGGCGTGGGTTGCCATTTCCTTCTCCAAGGGATCTTCCTGACCCAGGAATCAAACCCATGCCTGACATTAGCAGGTGGGTTCTTTACTAATGAGTCAGCAGGGAAGCCCAAGATGTTCCTTATTTCCACCTTTATCAGACTTCACCAGAATCACCTTTAATATATATATATTCTTACCAGTAATCTCTGCAGGGCAATGTAAGTTTTTTTTTTTTTTTAATGAACCTCAAAACTGTTCTATCCTTTACTCATCCAGTTTCAAAGCCACTTGCACACTTAAAAGTATAGCAGCACCTCACTTCTGGGTACCAACACCTGTATTAATCAGCTAGGGCTACCGTATCTATAGACTACTGTACCCCTATATTAGGGATTCCCAGTGGTAAAGAACCCACCTGCCAATGCAGGAGACATGCAAGAGACTATGGTTTGATCCCTGGGTTGGGAAGATCCCCTGGAAGAGGAAATGGCAACCCACCAGTATTCTTGCCTGGAGGATCCCATGGACAGTGGAGCCCCTCAGGGTATGGTCCACAGGGTCGCAAAGAGTCGGACACAACTGAAGTGACTTAGCACACATCCCTATTTTATACTCACTATAAAATTTACCAAAAAATATATTTAAAGGATGAAGAAATTTAAATATTTTCTTCTTACTGTCCAAAGACTGTCTTGCCCATCCTGCTTTAGACAGAGTTTTAGACTATCAATCAAAAACACTGCTTAATGAAGTTATTTAAAAGCATATTTAAAAATGGAGGCTGTTAATTTGCTGACTTAATGTCTTAAAGGTGCCATTTGTTGCCAAATTTTATTTTCTTTGCTGTATTATTTACTATTCATGATTTGACAGGGGTACAGGTTTAGTTTATGATCCAGGAGGAGTTAGGTAATGAATTTATTCTAAGTAATATACCTGATGGCATCATTATTTATAAGAAACTGTATCCTTATGGGCTTCCCCGGTAGCTCAGATGGTAAAGCGTCTGCCTACAATGCGGGAGACCTGGGTTCGATCCCTGGGTTAGGAAGATACCCTGGAGAAGGAAATGGCAACCCACTCCAGTAGTCTTGCCTTATGGACTGAGGTTTCTGGTAGGCTACAGTCCATGGGGTCACAAAGAGTCGGACACAACTGAGCGACTTCAGTTCAGTTTACTATATTGTTTAAAATTTAAAGGTCTAATAATGTATTCTCCTTTTTATGATCATGTTACATGCCTATTATAGGATACAAGTAATTTTTTTCAGTATTGAATATATATTTTCCATTCACATGCACATTCTCCTAGATTTAGTTTTGCCTCCCTTTAGGATCATGACACACAATCATGTGAAGTATCAGCAAGGTTACTGGCATGGTACATTTGAAACAGTTTTACCTGAACACATTTAATATCAGACATGAAACCTGTCTGCAATATCACCATGTTTTAATTATATTAATTAGCTCAGTCACAAGTATCTCAAAGGGTTCTAGAAGCCTCCCCACATAAGCAATTATACATATATGTGTAAACAAAGTTACCTTTTTCATCAGGAAGAGATGGAACACTATCACTTCGAAAAGAATCATCAGCAGCGGTCTGAACCTGTTCTTCAATAGAACTCTCCATCTTTTCACCATGAAGTTTCTTCTCATTTTCCTTAGAAGATGGAACTGAAGGACTTTCTTGACGGCTACTACCACTACTACTCCTGTTTATGCACATTATGGAAAAAAACGAGAAAAAAAATTAAGGCAACAAAATAATGATATAATTTCAAAGTAACTTATCTGGCCAAGGAAATGTGCATTATGATCAAGATTTGAAACAATGAAGGAAATAAAACATAAAAAAGGCATTTAGACATAAGTCTGAGAAGAAACTATTTTAGAAAAGATGAGTAGCAGAAAAGAAGGTTTTTCTTCTAAATAGTAGTGACGGGGAACCATTATTCTCAGGCTTTCACTCCCTTTTTGCCTTTCATTTTAAAATCAATCTAGTGGGAAAAGGGGTTTCTACTTGCTGTCTCCACTTCCACTTCCTTTCTTTTCATCGACCTCATAACTTATTGCAGCCTGCTTCAATTCCCACCTGTTCTACTGAAACTGTTCTTGTAAACTCTACGTAAACTCTACCTCACATCCAATAGATAAGTTCTTTTTCTACATCAGGTGGTATGAATCTATTATCTCCTTCCTTTAAAAGTTTGGTAAAACAGGATGAGATGGTTGGATGGCATCACTGACTCAATGGACATGGGTTTGGGTGGACTCCGGGAGTCGGTGATGGACAGGGAGGCCTGGTGTGCTGTAGTTCATGGGGTCGCAAAGAGTCAGACATGACTGGGCAACTGAACTGAACTGAAAGCAAATGTAGTAAAATGTTAATACACTAGGGTAATCTGGATGAAAGATATTTGGGAAACCTGTATTATTCTTACAATGCTTTTGTAAGCTTGAAATTATAACAAAATTAAATGATAAAAGGGCTCTCCTTTCTTATATTCCCTGACTCTACTCCCACCTGCTTCTCTCCCTACCTCCCTAGCAAGTTTTCCTGTATTTCTTTCACTTCCTTTTAATTCTTCTATCTTTTCTTAAAATGATTGTGCTTCTTAGGGTTTTGGTTTCTTTCTCCTTTATGCTATATACTCTCCTTGGACAATCTTATGCCTATCTGTAATTTCTACTGCTATCATCTGGAGTAAGCCTCAAGTCTATCATTAGCTCTGCCCTTCTCCTTACTTTAAGCCTCAGGTTTCCAAATGCTTAGTGAACTTGTTTTAAAGTTTAGTATTTTCCTTCCTCCATCTTTGTTTTCCTTAATTTATCTATTCACTAAACATAAATACATAGCCAACCAAGAGCCAAGTTTTAAGGTCCCCTGAATAAGCTATTTCCCTCCTGTGACACATCCTACCTTTCCTCTGCTTAATGAATTCAAAACTCAGTTGAAGTAGCATTTCTGCAAACTGTTTGTAGACCCCTTCTCTACTCTCAAGGCGGGTTTGGTCACTTCTTTTTCTGTGTTTATACTGTGTATGTGTGTGTGCAGATTTCTATGATGGTACTTATCAGAATATTACATAATTGTCTGATTTAATAAATGTTTTTGAAAGAATAAATTGTATTATAAAGCTATAAGGTAAAAGACAGAATGCAAGAGACCACAAGTGCTTTGGAATCAGTAGGGTATGCGGTTAATCTCAATTCTTGTACTTAGCAGTTATGTGCCAATCATTCCCTCAATAAATATGTAGTAGACTGCCTACTACGTACTTGGCATATTGCTAGGCTCTAGGGATATAGGAATGACACAGTCTTCATTAGCCTATCAAGAAGTGTTAGTAAGGATGTGGAAAATCTTTATATTCCTGGTGAAAATGTAAAATGGAGCAGCTATTTTGGAAAACAGTTTGGCATACCATCAAAATGTTAAACAGAGTTACAATTCCTTTCCTAAGTATATACCCAAGAGAAATGAAATATATCAACACAAGAATTTGTACATGAATGAAATCAGTACACAGCGGCACCATTCACAGGAGCAAAAAAAATGAAAAAAATCCTAAAGTCCATCAACTGATGGATAAGTGTGGGACATCCATGCAATAGACCATCTGGGTATATAAAGGAATAAAGTACTGATACATGATAGATGAACTCTGAAAACATAATGCTAAGTCAAAGAATCCAGTAACAAAGAGCCACCTATTGTATGGTGCTATTCATATGAAATATCCAAACTAGACAAAAATCCACAGAAAATAAAGAGTAGATTAGTTGTTGCCAGAAGCTGGGAAAGAAGGGAAACACGAGGTGACTGCTAATGGGTATAGGGTTTCATTGCGGGGGTGATGAAGTCATCAAAGAGCTCCATATGCAGATGACACCACCCTTATGGAAGAAAGTGAAGAAGAACTAAAGAGCCTCTTGATGAAAGTGAAAGAGGAGAGTGAAAAACCTGGCTTAATGCTTAACATTCAGAAAACTAAGATCATGGCATCCGGTTCCATCACTTCATGGCAAATAGATGGGGAAACAGTGGAAACAGTGGCAGACTTTATATTTTTTGTGGCTCCAAAATCACTGCAGATGGTGACTGCAGCCATGAAACTAAAAGACGCTTATCCCTTGGAAGCAAAAGTTATGACCAACCTAAACAGTATATTAAAAAGCAGAGACATTACTTTGTTAACAAAGGTCCATCTAGTCAAGGCTATGGTTTTTCCAGTAATCATGTATGGATGTGAGAGTTGACCTATAAAGAAGGCTGAGCACTGAAGGATTGATGCTTTTGAGCTGTGGTGTTGGAGAAGACTCTTGAGAGTCCCCTGGACTACAGGAAGATCCAACCAGTCCATCCTAAAGGAGATCAGTCCTGGGTGTTCACTGGAAGGACTGATGTTGAGGCTGAAACGCCAATACTTTGGCCACCTGATGCGAAGTGCTGACTCATTTGAAAAGACCCTGATGCTGGGAAAGATTGAAGGCAGGAGGAGAAGGGGACAACAGAGGATGAGATGGTTGGATGGCATCATCGACTCAATGGACATGGGTTTGGGTAGACTCCGTGAGTTAGTGATGGACAGGGAGGCCTGGCATGCTGCGGTTCATGGGGTCGTAAAGAGTTGGACACGACTGAGCGACTGAACTGAACTGAATAAGTAAAGGTGTAAGAATACAGAAGCTGGTAATGGCTGCAATAGTTACACTTGGGATTGCTGTGGGTGAACACAGAAGGGATCTCTAAAGCAGACGAGGGGCTAATACTGATTCTTAAAGGGGAAGTAAAACTAAAGTAAATAAAATGGAGTAGGGAGGGTCTAGAAAGAAGGGACAGCATGCAATGGCACAGGAGACAAAGAGAACAAGAGAAATGAAGTAGTTAGAACTAGTAAAATATGCTAAGAGGGGAAATGCCAAGTGACAGAGCTGGAGATGGACTAAAGGCTTAATAACAAAGGGACTTCCATGCTATACTAAGTGGCTCTGAGGAAACACTGACGTTTCAAAGAGGTAAATCACCAATCGGCTGCAAATTTTCGAACAGTCACTCTGGTTGCCATGTGGTTAATGAATAGAGCAGGGCAAGGTTAAAGGACAGGGAAACCTGTTAGAAGACCACTGCAGGAACTCAGGTGATGGCCTAAATTAAGTGTCAGTGAAGGTTAAATGAAAGTCACATAATTCCAGACACAGAGCAAGTACTTAATAACTGTTGGTATCTAGCCCCATTAATTTTCATATTTTTCAATCTCATGATTTAATATTTTAAATTGAGGTTTTAGTATACTTTGATAACATAGGTATCCTATGTCTAAGAATGATGGAAAGTAGCCTCTAAAACTTTTTAATCCAAGGAGAGATCCATAACTGAAAATTATAGATGTTACCAAGTATCAATGACAAAGTATTCAATCTTCTTTCATAATGATAAAAATTAGTACATACAGTAATGTCAAAAAATACGGGTATCACCAAAGCAGTGTACTCTCAAGCCAGATACATCATGGTTCAATTTCTTGATGTGCTACTAGCTATGTGATTGTAGGTAAGTTTTTTAACATCTCCATGATCCTTAGTTCCCTTAACTAATACCTGTCTTGGAAGGTTGTTGTGAAGATTAAATGCAGGAAAAACAATTCTTATAATACTTGTATAGTAGATTGTCAAGGAATGGTAGCTATATTATTACATGGAACAACTATTTTGTAAACAGGTTAAAAATCAGGGAAGCCAGAACAGAAGGGAAAACACTATTTCATTTAAAGAAATAAGATAAAAGAGTGAAAAAAAAAGCAATGTCTAAGTCATTTATCAGACTTTACTAAATCAAACACTCTTCACCTTCTATCACGATTCTTGTATCTTGAAGACTCAGAATAACTATCATATGAAGGGGAAAATTTCTGATGTTTAGAGTCAAGGGTGCCTTCTTTACTCTGAGAAAGTGAACCAGACTGACTTTTCCTACAAAGAAAAGAAAAACTGATTAAAACATTTAAAGTCTCAAAGAAGAGAAAGATTTTAAATACTGTTTAATATTAATATGGGATAAGATCTTGAATAGAAATTATGAAATACGGGTTACAAACTATTTGAGAAAGGTATCTGCTCACAGAAAAATGTATAACACATTAAAGAATATCTATTTATTATTAGAAGTAAACACAAATCACCTCAAGTACCAATGAATGTTAACAGACTAAAAACCTATGAACTAGAGACAGTCAAAGTTGATGTAAAAAAAATATACACACTGACATGATGATATAACCTAGCACTGCCTAAAAGACTCTCCAGTGACTTTTCATTGCTCTTCGAATAAACTCCAAAATCCAGAGGATCTGCAAAGTTCCACCACGATCTGACCCTGTATCATCTCCTACCTTCCTCCTTCTTGCCATCTGCCTCTGGTCTGTTTGGTGTTCCTTCGCTTTCTTTTTCACCTTTGCATGCACTGACCTGCCTATTCCTTATCTCCTTTATATCACTGAGTCCTTTTCATTCACTAGATCTCACCACTAGCTTTACTTCCTCAGGAAAATCTTCTTTGACTTCCATGCTACTCAAACTCCTTTGCTGTGTATCTCAAAAACAAATGTTCCTTTCTTTCATAATACTTATCTTAATTTGTAAGTGTTTACTCACCTAAAGGAACATTTGATTAATGTCTCTCTTCACCACTAGACCATATGTCCACAACTAATTTTTCAGTACCCACAACAGTGCTTGGGACATAACAGATATTCATTACATATTTGCTGAATGATTGGATATTAACCTATCTGTTTCAGCTCTTGTCCTTAGTTGTTTCACAAAGTCTGGAGCGTGCTGCCGCTGGTGATCATACAGCGCTGCTAGGGGAGCTCCTGAAGCAGTGATGGCATCTGAGATATGAGTTCGAGTCAACTCCGCCATCTAAATATGAACACACAGAAGGTAAAGAAGATGAAAAAGGTAACGTCACAGAAGAACTGAGAGACAGTAGAGTGTCTTGGAAAGATCACTGTATGGAAAGCAAGCAAATTCTGCCATAATAGGTAACATACTGTGGGCAAGTCATTTAGATTCTTGGTTTCAACATCTTTATAAAATAAATAGAGGGAGATCACAGGATTTCTAAGGTTTAAACTAACTATAACAATCTATGAGTTACTAAGCAGAAAGTCTTCAAGTCTAAAATAAGCCACAATAAACCGAAAAAAAAAAAAAAATTAAAAGCAGAAGACATTAAGAAAAGGTGGCAAGAATACACAGAAGAACTATACCAAAAAGATCTTAATCACTCAGATAACCACGATGGTGTGATCTCTCACCTACAGCCAGACATCCTGAAGTCAATGGGCCTTAAGAAGCATCACTATGAACAAAGCTAGTGGAAGTGATGAAATTTCAGTTAAGCTATTTCAAATCCTAAAATGTGATGCTGTGAAAGCGCTGCACTCAATATACCAGCAAAACTGGAAAACTCAGCAGTGGCCACAGGACTGGAAAAGGTCAGTTTTCATTCCAATCCCAAAGTAAGGCAATACCAAAGAATGTTCAAACTACTGCACAATTGCACTTATCTCACACGATAGCAAAGTAATGCTCACAATTCTTCAAGCTAGGTTTCAAAAGTACATAAACCGAGAACTTCCAGATGTTTAAGTTGGATGTAGAAAAGGCAGAGGAACCAGAGATCAAATGGCCAACATCAGCTGGATCATCGAAAAAGCAAGAGAGCTCTAGAAAAACATGTACTTCTGCTTTATTGACTATGCCAAAGCCTTTGACTGAGTGGATCACAACAAAGTGGAAAATTCTTAAAGAGATGGGAATACCAGACTACCTGACCTGCCTCCTGAGAAATCTACATGCAGGTCAAGAAGCAACAGTTAGAACTGGACATGGAACATCAGATTTGTTCCAAATTGGGACAGGAGTACGTTAAGACTATATATTGTCACCCTGCTTCTTTAACTTATGTAGAATACATCACGGGAAATGCCGGGATGAATAAAGCACAAGCTGAAATCAAGATTGCCGGGGGAAATATCAATAACCTCAGATATGCAGATGACACCACTATTATGGTGGAAAGTGAAGAGGAACTAAAGAGCCTCTTGATGAAAGTGAAAGAGGAGAGTGAAAAAGTTGGCTTAAGACCCAACATTCAAGAAACTGAAGATCATGGCATCCGGTCCCATCACTTCATGGCAAGTAGATGGGGAAACAATGGAAACTGTGAGAGACTTTATTTTGTGCTCTGAAATCATTGTTGTTGGTGACTGCAGTTATGAAATTAAAAGACGCTTGCTCCCTGGATGGAAACCTATGACAAATCTAGACAGCATATCAAAAAGCAGATACATTATTTTGCTGACAAAGTCTGCCTAATCTAAGCTATGGTTTTTTCAGCAGTCATGTACAGACGTGAGAGTTGAACCATGAAGAAGGTTGAGTGCCGAAGTATTGATGCCTCTAAATGATGGTTTGGAAAAGCCCCTTGAGAATTCCTTGGACTACAAGATCAAACCAGTCAATCTAAAGGAAATCAGTCTTGAATATTCATTGGAAGGACTGATGCTGAAGCTCCAATACTTTGGCCACCTGATGGGAAGAACCAACTCATTAGAAAAGACCCTGATGCTGGGAAAGATTGAAGGCAAGAGGAGAAGGGGATGACAGAGGATGACATGGTTGGATGGCATCACCGACTCAAAGGATATGAGTTTGAGCAAGCTCCAGAATTGGTGACGGACATGGAAGCCTGGCGTGCTATACTCCATGGATGGGGTCGCAAGGAGTTGGACATGACTGAGCGGCTGAACTGACTAAAGCCAAAAATTAAATCTTTCTTCAAGAAGCAAACTCAATTAGAATTTTCTAACTTCACCAATAATGTGAAGTACATTTTCCCTACTCTTAGCCATTACTGTCATATATTATTCATTTGGTGTTAATTCCATCATTGTTTTGACAAACTGAAGTGTCTTTAAAATCTTTGTTAGTTATAACCTAAAATTTCTTGAGAAAAGAGACTCTATACTTATTTACACAACCCCATGTATCCAGCATGTAGCAGGTTCATGGCTTTTTAATAACAGAATCATTTCACAAACAGTTCTAAATAGTAACTGCTAAAATAAATTTGAAACTTTATAGTATAGATCATGATATCCTATACAGAGACAGCAGTAAAACTATTTCTGGCTTTATCCTTGGTACAACTAAGAGAAAAAAAAAGACACTAATATCACTCTGGATAATAATGAAACATCTACATACAAAACAGATGTGGTGCTCCCTGGGACTAAGATTGGGGACTGACTGCAAAGTAGCATGAGGGAACTTTTAAGAGTGCTGGATATTTCTTGATTATAGTGGTGTTTATAGGGACAGAGAGATATGATAAAGAAATACACCTAGGACTTCCCTGGCGCTCGGTGGTAAAGAATTTGCCTGCCAATGCAAGAGACATAGGTTCGATCTTTGGTCCAGGAAGATCCCACATGCCATGGAGCAACTAAACCTGTGTGCCACAGGTACTGAGCCTGTGTTCTAAAGCCCAGGAGTAACAACTACTGAATCCATGTGACACAACCAATGCAGCCTGCCTGCGCACCTGGAGCCTGTGCTCGTCAACAAGAGAAGCCACCGCAATGAGAAGCCCATGCACCACAACTATAGAGTAGCTCCTGTCCACTACAAATAGAAAAAAGCCCGCACAGAGTACCAAAGACCCAGCGCAGTCATAAATAAATAAATAAGAAATATACATAGATGTCTATACCTATGTATTTGTCAAAAATCATAAAACTGTATACTTAAAAGGGATACATGTTATTGTAAACATATATAAGTATAAATTACACACTCTTTTTAAAAAGATTACTCAGGGGAAAAAATATAGAGTTCTTTTGCATCTTTTGCCCCTGTATCATTCACCTGGACAACACATTACAATAAATGATGCCTCATTTCAATAGGGTATGGCCCTCACTGAAAGTCACTTACTCAGTTCAGTTCAGTTCAGTTGCTCAGTCGTGTCCAACTCTTTGCGACCCCATGAATCGCAGCACGCCAGGCCTCCCTGTCCATCACAAACTCCCGGAGTTTACTCAAACTCATGCCCACCAAGTCAGTGATGCCATCCAACCATCTCATCCTCTGTTGTCCCCTTCTTCTCCTGCCCCCAGTCCCTCCCAGCATCAGGGTCTTTTCCAATGAGTCAACTCTTCGCATGAGGTCACTTACTAAAAGCATGCATTTGCTAGATGTTAGAGACCCATTACTGCTAAAACCAAAGGTACTCAGGCTAACTAAAAAGACCTAAAGGAAAAGTGCTGTCAGTGGCTCTTACCTCACAGATGTGGCGTGCTGCATTTGTGGTCAGGCGAGCAGTCTCTGTTTGCTGAGTGGCTATTTTACATGTTGCTTCCTGCAGGACTTCAGTCATATCCCGTTGTGACTTAACCACCTGTTGCAATGATTCCGCATGGACCTGTTAATAAAAGTTATAAAAGATAACTTACTTTATGTCTAATCTCATACTATCCAAATCAGTGTTATCATGTAAATCAGTTTCATGGATCAATTGCCTTGTGGGGGTTAAAAAAAAAGCAAACTTTGACTACTATCTGGATTTCATGTCTTAAAATTTAGAGTTTAAAATCTGGAATCTTAAAATCACTGCTGAAGTTTAAGTCTTAACTCCACTGTTTACAAGCTGATGTGTCAGTAGACAAGTAACTACCATGTACTTCAGTTTCCATTTCTCTAAATTGAGGATAATTCTTGACCTGACTACTTAATTTCACAAGGTGGCTATTAGAGTCAAATGGCATAAAATTAACTCATGGGATAATGTACTAAAACATTATTATTTACATATTTCCTTTTTCCTCCTATAAAATTAAAAGAAATCTAAAGTGATTTCAAGGACAGAAATTTGCAAAAGAAGCTACCTGAGCTGCTTTGCTTCGGGTTTCTTCTAATTGTCTCTGACATTCCAGAGCCTCTTGTTCAGCCTTCAGCTTCAAACGGGCCAAGTCTCTTTCATGGCGTTGTTGCTGTGCCTTTAGAAATAAAGAAATGATCAACTATTAATTCTAAGATACTAAACTATTTTAATGCAGAAATTATATTAAATGGAAAGCTGTTTTCCTAACACAAATCTTTTGAAGCAACCCATCAGAACCTAAAGAAAACAGAGTAAATAGCATAGACATCAACCATTTATTATTTATCTAAAGTATTTAGTGACCACCTACTGTGTGTCAAATAATATAATAGAAAAAAATTTCCAAGGCATACAGAACTAAGAACTGATATCAAAAAGCTGGTTTAAAACAAATGGAGGCAGCTCTTTGGAGGACATTAAAACATCCTACATGTAAAAATAAAAATAATGCTTCATAAGTCACAATTTTATGACTCCTTTGACTTTGAAGGAACGTTGTCCCCAAAGGTCTCCTTTTTAACTTTTTTACAATTATTCCATATGATGTTATCTATAAATTTATATATTACCATCTCTTCTAGAGTGGTGCTAAATAATATAGGTTCTCTAAAGGTAGTAAGGTTATATATGAAGCCATACAATGCCCTGGCCATATGTGGAAACCCAGAGATATAATAAATCCCTAAAATAGTACATAGTATCAGTGGTTCAGATTTCAAGGAAAAGATGGCAGCTGCAAAAGGGCCATTTCTCAATCCAGTGATTTTTAACAAAGTTGGAATTAGCTCCTCACCACTGTCCACCAGTGAGCATTTTGAAGTGTCTGGAGAGCTTTTACTGTCACAATGAATGGACAGCACTGTTCTTATTTATTGGGAGGTGTGAAGGAAGGCTGAATAGTTCCATTCAAAAAAACTATCTATAGATATTTTAAGATGAACTAGAAAATGAAATTGGAAAAAAAAAGATTTATTGTCAAAAGACATAAAATTTAAGAATAACTTTTAAAAAGTGTAACATCTCTACAATGAAAATTACAGTTGAGAGAAATATCTAAGAAACCTAAACAGAGAAAGATAATATGTTCATGAACTAGAAGATGCAATATTGTTAAGATGTGAATTTTTCCCAAACTGATCTGTAGATTCAATGTCATTCAAATCAAAATTACACCAGGCTTTTAAAAAATGTGGGTAGAAACTGACAAACTGATTCTAGAAGTTGGACGGAAAATACAAAGAAGTTAGACGGAAAATACAAAGAATAGTTGAAACATCATGGGAAAGTTGGAGTAATTACAAAACTCCAGTACAAAACTGGAGTAATTACAGCCTGATTTCAAGACCCATTATAGCAGGGAGGGATAAATTTGGAGATTGGGATTAACATATACACACTACTATATATAAAATAGATAATTAAATAACTAATAAAGACCCACTGCATAGAGCAGGGAACTGTACTCAAAAAACTGTAATGGCCTAAACAGGAAAAGAACATAAGAAAGAGTGGATATATGCATGTGTGTAACTGATTCACTTCACTGTTCACCTGAAACTAACAGAACACTGTAAATCAGCTATACTCCAATAAAAAAATTTAACTGAAAAAATAAAAGAAAGAAGAGAAAAGATTGACTCTGTAGTTATTGTAAAATAGTATGGTACTAGACAAATACGTCAATGGAAAAGAACAGAATGCAAAAGTAGACCAACACATATATGATTACTTAATTGTTAATAAAGGTCTCAAGGTAATTTAAGAAAATGGTGCTAGTACAACCAAACATCTGAATGGGGGGGAAAGGATTAACTTTGACCTGTTCCTCACAATTCTTAATTAACTTGAAATAGCTCACACACTTAAATACAAAGGCCAAAACTATAAAGTTTTGAGGAAAAACATAAAAGAATATCTTTGTTAGAGTATCTTAATATCTTAGGGTAAGCAAAGATTTCTTAGAATACAAAGAGCACTACCCATAAAAGAAAAAAATTAAAAACTAGACTTCATCAAAATTAAAATCTTCTGCTCTTCAAAAAACAGAGTTTAAAAAAATGAAAGGCAAGGCTAGGATGTGAGTGAAAGTGAAAGTCACTCAGTCACGTCCAACTCTTTGCGATCCCATGGACTATACAGTCCACAGAATTCTCTAGGCCAGAAGATTAGAGTGGGTTGCCTTGTCCTTCTCCAGGGGATCTTCCCAACCCAGGGATCAAACCCAGGTCTCCCGCATTGCAGGCAGATTCTTTACCAGCTGAGCCACAAGGGAAGCCCCAGAATACTGGGGTGGGTAGCCTATCCCTTCTCCAGTGGATCTTTGTGACCCAGGAATCGAATTGGGGTCTCCTGCACTGCAGGCAGATTCTTTACCAACTGAGCTATCAGGGAAGCCCCAAGTCTAGGATGGAAAGCAATATTTGAGATATATCTGAAAAGGATTTGTTTTAGAATATATAAAGAACTCCTACAACTCAATAATTAAAAGACAAATATCCCAATTATGAAAGAAGCAAATGATTTGAACACATATTCACAAAAGTAGATACAAGATTAATCATAAATATGCCAAAAGATCAATTTCATCAGTCATAAAAGAAATGCAAATTAAAAACCACAATGAGATACTACCTCACTGTGTGAGGTAGAATGACTAGAATACACAACGACAGCAAAGAAACAATACAACTAAAACTCTCATATGCTGCCATCAGAGTATAAGATGTTACAATTATTTTGGAAAAAAGAATGTCATTTTCTCATAAATATATACTTAACCCAAGCAATTACACTCTTAGGTATTTAAGCAAGAAAAGTAAACTTTTGTATCGTACACAGAGAATTGAAAAAAATAATTTTATAGCAGGAATATTTATGATAGCCAAAAGCTGGAAATAATACAAATGTACACCAACAAGAGAATGGGTAAATGAATTGTGATATAATCATCAGTGAAATGCTACTCAGCAAAAAACCCAAAAGCACCAAAGATGCAACAAAATGAATCAATCTTAATGTTATGCTGCATAAAATAAGCTAAACACAACACATTACAAACTATATTTCCATTTTATGAAGTTCTAGAACGGGCAGAAATAAACTATGGTGATATGAATCAGAATACTACCTGTCTCTGGGTGGTGAGATTAACTGAAAAGGGGCCTGGGTGAACCTTCTGGAGTGATAAAAGTGTAATACATTTTGATTAAGGTGGTTGTTACGTGTTCAAAATTCATCAAATTATACACTTAAAATCTGTGTATTTTATTATATGCAAATGTTATCTCAGTTTTTTTTCTTGTTTTTAAAGATACCAATAAGCATCTCCACCAAGGAACACTAAGATTTTTGTTAGCTTCCTTAAGGAAAAGTCCTATTAACCTGACACTACCAAACACTTAGATCATAGAAACTTTTCAGTACAAATAAAGTATTAAAAAACAAAACAAAACCAAAGTCATTTCTGACTTGTCACACAAAAAGAAAAAATATTGAAAAATTTTGATAAGCTAATTTTCACACTGTAACAAAAAAAGGTAAAGAATGTGGAAAATGAAGTATTTGAAAGAGAATGACTGTATTACTATTCTGTTGCCAAATACTGCATGTTTAATTATCTTTTTACCATATGACAGTTTTTCTCAAGATTATTTATACGTACTGTGTGACAAGACTATTTTTTCTACTTAGCAGTTAAAAGTTTTGTGTTTTCTTTTTTAACTCATCATTAAGATCATTTTAAATAGCAAAGAAAAGAGAAAAAAAACACAGAAAGCTAAAGAAAATTCCACAAATACCTTTATGATCTGAGCCAGAGACACGCTCTCCTGTTGCGCAAGTGAAACTCCTCTAACTCTTTCTACATCTGATAGCTGACGCACCGACTCCTCAATGGCACTCAAGTAACTGAGTTCTGCTGCCATCCGATGCTGGAGGCCAGCAGGAGAAAAGCGCTTAGAACCTGGAAGGCATGTAACTGTCATATATAAAAGTTCGAGTGAAATTACATCTGATTTCTAAAATTCATTTCTTATTTTAAGGCCCAAAAACAAGTCTGCTATCCTTTGTAGGAAAGACAGTGATGTTTTAGTACACAGTATTCTACTGGTTACTTCTTCTGAGTGTGTATCCATATGAACGTATGTATAAACCATGCCAGTGTACATAATACATACACAGGACACATTTTTCAAGTGTCTTTTGACTGACACTGACAATATGGGAAAAGTCACCACTATTGAATCTCTCGTGCTTTTCAATATTTATTTTCTGGCACAATTTTTGTTTAATACTTCAAATAGTAATTGCATTCACCTGAAGTAACATTTCTCTATGGTTTAACTGAAATACATTTTTAGAAATAAATTCATATCCTATTTTTTAAATTACAGCTGCATGGATCTACTTGCCTGGTGTTGAGGCCATCTCTGTCGTCATTCTGCTAGCAGCCAGGTTCACATCAGCAAAAGTTGCATTTGGCTTAAATCCTGTTGGAGTCACTACTACTGAGGATTTAGATCTTTCTAATGAAGTTCCTGGAAGGTCAAACTGCAACAGTTTCTGAGAACTTGGAGATACAGGAGAAGTTGGAGTTTTCTGAGATCTTCCCTTATCTGATGAGACACTACAAGTTTTGTTTCATAAAGACATTAGAGACAGGAAATCTACTTCAAAAACCATCTAAACAAGAACAACATGCAAAACTTATTAACATTAGCTTTAAAAAGCTGTGATAAAAAGCTGTGATTTATTCATTTAACAGAGTTGCTACACTGAATGAATGACTATGAGTACTCCTTTTATTGCTAGATTTACAGCAGGAAACAAGCCAGGGACAAGCCCTGCTCAAAATAACATGAAAAAGGAGTCTTTTGATTAAATTGGGACTAAACTCCTTCCTCTACAATGTAATTTACTATGAATCACTTATTGTAGTAGCAGGCAAAATCCTCTAGAATACTAAGATCTTATATAGCAATAAAATTACAAACATATTAAAAAAAAAACAAGGTAAAGCCTATTTCATAAAAATACCTCAAAATATGTCTCTGAAAGAGAATATCATTTTGTGTTAAAAATTTTAAATGACAAAAACTACTTTTGTTATTACTTTTATTAACCAAAAAGTTACAGCAAAAAATTTCATACTAACCATCTCTAAATACTTTATATATGTCCATTTGTTTCTGTCCACTTTTTAATGCTATAGTTCTTTCCTGAACTTTCTAAGAAGTAACCTCTCATAGCAGTTTTATTAAAACAACTAAAAGCATATAATTCAACACAAGACACAGGTCAAGTCCCTCTATGATAAATTAAGCTCATTAAAGGTACTGTTTCTGATAACAAGAAGCATGCTGCTTTGAACTAAAGATTTATTTACTGACTCATATATCCTACAAAGCATGTTAGCAGTTAGCATATTTCAACATACTAAAGCAAGCTTACTTTTAGCTTTAATAAAACTATGACATGGTTCTCAAAGGTAAAGATTTCTCTTATACCAGCATTTAAATTTGAATAACAGTAGTCTTCACAGGCACTCACTAGCTTCCAGTAACCTTTCATTTTCTGAAGTTTAGAGAAATACTGTTTTTAACAGTCTGACAATTTACAGAACATAGAAAGAATTATCATTACTTCTGTCTCCTAATAGATTTCCCTGAAAGAATTCCAACACAATATTAAAACAAAGTACTCATAAGAGGAGAGGGAAAAAGTTGGCTTAAAGCTCAACATTCAGAAAACAAAGATCATCGCATGTGGTCCCATCACTTCATGGCAAACAGATGGGGAAACAGTGGCAGACTTTATTTTTTGGGGCTCCAAAATCACTGCAGATGGTGACCGCAGCCATGAAATTAAAAGACGCTTACCCCTGGGACGAAAAGTTATGACCAACCTAGACAGCATATTAAAAAGCAGAGACATTACTTTGTCAACAAAGGTCCATCTAGTCAAGGCTATAGTTTTTCCTGTAGTCATGTATGGATGTGAGAGTTGGACTACAAAGAAAGCTGAGCGCCAAAGAATTGATGCTTTTGAACTGTGGTGTTGTAGAAGACTCTTGAGAGTCCCTCGGACTGCAAGGAGATCCAACCAGTCCATCCTAAAGGAAATTAGTCCTGAATGTTCACTGGAAGGACTGATGTTGAAGCTGAAACTCCAGTACTTCGGCCACCTCAAGTGAAGAGCTGACTCATTTGAAAAGACCCTGATGCTGGGAAAGATTGAGGGCAGGAGGAGAAAGGGATGACAGAGTATGAGATGGTTGGATGGCCATCACCAACTCAATGGACATGAGTTTGGGTAAACTCCAGGAGTTGGGGATGGGCATGCTGCGATTCATGGGGTCGCAAAGAGTCCAACACGACTGAGCGACTGGACTGAACTGAACTGACTCATAAGATAAACCTCACCATATGGATTTACAAGATGAATTCATATTTGCTCTGCAGAGACTTACCTAGACTAGCTGTTTCCAATGATATTAATAAGTTTTCTAAAATATAAAAAAGAAACAACGGAAAAGAATGTGGACACAGAAAGTGTCTAAAGCCAAATAAGACAATGTAAGTTAAATAATTTTTAAAAATATCTGGACTCCCTATCAAATCCTTAAATCATTTTATCCACTGTCAATCTCCATAGGTGGGGAAGTAGGGGGTCTAGACTATAGTATGGGGCATTTATCAACTTATTTGGCTCTGGAGTTTTTTAAAAATGTTTAACTTTGTGGATTTTGCCAGTTAAATCATCAGGTATCCCTTAAGGAAAGGTAAAGTTTTCTGAATTCCAAAATCATTGACAAAGAAATTAAAATTCAACTTTAAAAAAAAAAAAAAAAAAAAATTCAACTTTAGACACAGGAACAATGGTATTAATAATATGGCACTATCTGCGACATGAAAGCACTAGAAATGATTGTCTGTATGTAACACTGTATTGGAAAAAGCACACGGTTTTAAAGTAAAAAAACAAATCCATGCCTTCTCAGAGCTTAAATTTCCCGAAGAACAAAACCAACGTAGCAGATAAAAGTCATGGAGACAGAGCAGGAATTGTACATGAAGCAATAGTTATTTGTAAACAATAGGCTAAGTGCATAATATATGATATTACAGTGTGCAAGTTACATAATCAATTTAAGAGTGAGATTTCAAAATCTAATTGTCTAATAAGTTAAGCATAAGCGAAAAGTTCAGAGGCACAATAAACAATGATACCAAACGGGTACTAAGTGATTATGTTTAAAGATTGGAAGAAAACAGTTGAGAAGAAAAAATGCATCAACAAAGGAAGTAAGATAGTCTTTGGTAGCCTAGTGATAACACTTCGAATAAAGTTAAGCTCTAGGCGTTGATCTGTGGGGTAACTGTGAGCTCCAGAGTATCCTAAGGAGAGTAGTTGCTTGGTCAAATGACTGAGTAAAGAAAACAACTGTGAAAATTGTGTTTGGATAGAAAGGTAGATTGCACTAGAGGCAAAGAATTCCTGTGGCAGTAGCTATAATAGTTTAGATGAGAGATGAGTATATTCTATAACATAAAGACTAGAGCTATGAACAAAACTATAAAAAATATATAAATTTATTAAGTGAATTCTCTGAGCATCAATGATATTGTAACTTTAATGAAATACAAATTACAGTATAAAATATGCATTACTTTACCTCAAAGAATGCCCAGAAAGTTCTTCCAAAGTGCTATCTGTATCAAGGGCCTGCTCATAATCTTTCACAGAAAGTTTGCTACTGGCCCCAGATTTCTTTCCTTGATGAGAGCCACGTTCTGAACCAGAGTGTACTTTTTCTTCATCAACAAGTGAGTTCTGAATATTTCCAGTGAGTGAATCTAGCCCTGTAAAGTAAATTTCTTATAAAACTGATTCCCAGTATTAGAAGTTATTAAGAGATAACTAACACCTAGATTTCAATAAAATAACAAAAAGCACAAAGCAGAATATCTTAAAATGGACTTTAAAACAGTTCATTCTTCACTTCCATATAAGGCAAGTGATGTTTCTTCCATTAACATCTCTTACTTGCTATTAAAAAATACTCTTTTTAAATCAAATGGTTAAAAAAAAAAGACAACCATATTAAACAAGAATGAAGTACTACTCTATCCCCATAAAAAAGTAACCACCCCCAAATTTTTTAAGGATAAAACCCAGAGGTGAGAGGAAAAGGTTATCAACTGCCAACTAAACTACATAATCCTTTTGAAAAACTCAACACTAAGAACTACACAGCCAGATTTATAAAACTGTTCATATTCTCTGAACAATTATTCTCTGAACAATTATTCTCTGACTCAAAATAATTTTACTTATATGGGCATCTTAAGGAGACTGTTGAAACAAAAGTTGTACATGACATTCAATGCATAACTTTATAATTAAAGAAAATTTCAACCTCCTTTACCAGCAATAGAATTGTCTAAATTACATAGATAATAGTAACTTGAATACAGAAACAGCTTTTTGTAATTTGAACACATACATTATTACCTTATTGCTCTTAAACACCTTATGAAGTGGGTACTGTATGCTTAATTTGTTGATGCGGTAATTAGACATCTATGAGGCTAAATAACTTAAGGAATCATGGTTGATAGCAGAAATAGGACATAAACCCAGGCTTCACGATTCTAAGTCTAGGGCATTGTTCATCTTGATGATATGCTTCAATAGCAGCACAGAAAAATGCATGCTATGTTTAAAAAAAAAAAAAAAGAAGCGCAAAAGAAGAACTGTGTACACATTTTAATGGCAGCTAAATTTTTTTTAATCTGGTTTTTAACATGGTTAAAGATCAAAAGACAATGGAAAAGTAAAAAAAAAAATTATGCTGCACTCCCATGTTCATAGCAGCATTATTCACAATAGCCAAAAGGTAGAAGCAACTCAAATGTCCTTCAACAATGACTGCGTAAACAAAACTGGTATATACATACAATGAAATATTATTCAGTCTTAATAAAGGACATTTTCACACATGTTACAACATGCATGAACTCTGACAACATTATGCTGAGTAAAATAAACCATTTGGTCACAAAAGAACAGACACTGTATGACTACATACCTATCCTGAGGTACCTAGAATAGGCAAATTCATAGAAACACAATGGCAGAGGGGAGAATGAGAGCTATTATTTAGTAAGCATAGAGTTCCAGTTTGGAATAAAGAAACAGCTGTGGAGGTGAATGAAATGGTGATAGCTGCACACTGTGAATGTAGCTAATGGCACTGAACTAGACACTTAACCACAGAGACAGAAAGTGGAATGGGGGCTGCCAGGGCTGGAAAGGGAGGAATAGGGAACCACTGTTTAATAGGTACAGAGAGTTTCAGTACAGGAGGATGAAGTAGTTCTGGAGGTGGATAGTAGTGACATTTGGTTGTAAACAGTATGAATAAATTAAATGCCACTGAAGGGTACACTTAAAAATGGTTAAAATGGCAAATTTTATGTTAACTATGTTTGTCACACAAAAAATAAATTTTAAAATTAAGCTACATTATTCTGTAGTGATAGTAATAAAGTAACAATTTTTCATCAAAATTTGGTTTGAAAAGGAAAAATGAGAACAGTCTTACCATGTGAGAAATACTAAACCCAAGTACCAAAGAAAAGCAAATCAATGAGATGTCATTTTCCAATACCAGATTAGCAAATATTTTTGAAGTAATGAAACCCTGACTGTCATTCAGCACGCACATGAAATACTCCTCATACACCATTCTCATGGGAGTGCAAGCTCATATATCCTTTGTGTTTTTTTTTTAAATTTATTTATTAATTGGAGGAAAACTGCTTTACAACATTATGACAGTTTCTGCCATATCACAATGTAAATCAGCCATAGTTATACATATATCAACTCCCTCTTGAGCTTCCCTCCCCTTCCCACATCCTACTCCTTTAGATCATCACAGATCACCTGGCTGGGATCCCTGTTATACAGCAACTTCTCACCAGCTATCTATTTTACACATGGTAGTGTACTTATGTTGATGCTACTTTTTCCATTCATCCTACTGTCCTATCTCCACTGTGTCCACAAGTCTGTTCTCAGTATCTGCATCTCCATTCCTTCCCTAAAAATAGGTTCATCAATATCACTTTTCTAGATACCATTTATGTGCAATAATATGATATTTCTTTCTCTCTCTGATTTACTTCACTCTCTAAATCCACCACCTAACTAGAACTGGCTCAAATTCATTCCTTTTTTATGGCGGAATACTATTCCGTGTGTGTGTGTGTGTGTGTGTGTGTGTGTGTGTGTACACGCCACATCTTTATCCATTTCTATTGTAAATAGTGCTGCAATGAACTGGGATACATGTGTCTTTTTCATTTATGGTTTTCTCACAGTATATGACCAGTAGTGGAATTGCTAGGTCATATGGTAGCTTTATTCCTAGTTTTTTAAGGAATCATATATCCTTTCTTAAGGACAACTCAAAAAACACATAGAAATAATTTTCCAGCCAAGCCCTTAATGGTGGAATTTCTCATAGCAACTTATCATAAGAAGCTACGTGAAGATGTATACAATGAATTAAATATGCTAGTCAGTATATCATAATGAGGAGAAAAATACAAATAATCTAGAGGCTTGTCCATCAATTAGAAAGGATTCTACAGTCTAAAATCTATTTATGACTCCTAGGCCAGAAACAAGCTGTTAATACTGGTTATCTCTTAACTTTACCATAATAAAGATGCACTCTTCTAGAATAAAAACAGTTCATTCACTTAATATATTATTTTTGAAAATACACAATTTAAAAATTGTTCATTTCAAAAAACTAGAAATCGTAGACAATACAATGGTCTATGCAAGAAAGACCTAAACTCCATTCAAGGGACCTATATGCAAAGAAATCACTTGCCCCTAGTTTACAAGATTTCCAAATGAAAGTATATTTATATGTTTTAAAGTTAAATTAAGATAATTTTTTTCCTATGATTACCACTTTCATCCACTCTTTTCATCAACACTGAGGAAGTGAGTGAGCATGCACTATTTTTCACCACCAGATCTGAAGTATATGCAACATAATGTATACATCTTAGAACTTTGGGATAAGATACTAAGTTTAAGTTGATGCTGTGGTAAGTAAAATATATGGGTTTTCTTAAGGCATTATGAGAAGGAATCAGAGAAACTGAAAACCACAGAAAATTACCTGTATGTCACCTAATCAAGTATTAGATTATAATTTTTAAAACTTACACTGAATCATATTATTTATATTCATAATTTAATATATCATGATATCTTAAGTTGTACAATATATTATAGTAAAACATAAACTTGATTTATGAGCTAGAAGTCAGAATCTAGGCTTTGCCAATAACTAGTTAGTAACCTTAGGTGAGACACTAACATAATAAAGCATAACAACTGCAAAATAAAAAAACTGAGCAAAATCATCATTTCCTGATATGTATTCTGCTGAATTTGTATGTAACATGTTGACTGAAGAACTGATTCTGTGGTCAAATAAATTTGAAAAATATCACACTATAGCCTCATCCTAAATAATCCATATCAGCATATTAAAATATTGAAGTCCTGTTAGAAAGAAGCCTGTTTCACTCTAAAAGCATTTCCGAGGTTTGTGGAACCATGGGTGTTCTTTTGTTCTCAGAACACCTATGACTCAGCCTATTGCACTCAATCAGTATTTCACAAGAAAAGACAGGCTTTGAGAAGTGTTGATAAAATGCTGTCTAATGTTCCATCTGTTTTAAAGAACACTTCCAATGTGCAAGAGAGTTATACCTCTCCTAGCCAAAGACAACACAAAAAAAGAAAACTACAGGAAAGTATCACTGATGAACACAGGTGCAAAAATCCTCAACAAAATTTCAGCAAACAGAATTCAGCAATACATCAAAAAGCTCAAACACCATGATCAAGTTGGGTCTATTCCAGTGATGCAAGGATTCTTCAATATATGCAAATCAATCAAGGTGATACACCATATTAAATTGAAAGATAAAAACCATATGATAATCTCAATAGTCACAGAAAAAGACTTTGACAAAATTTAGCACCCATTTATAATTAAAACTCTTCAAAAAATGGGCATAGAAGGAGCCTACCTCAACATAGTAAAGGCCATATATGATAATCTTATAGGAAACATTATTCTCAATGGTGAAAAAATGAAATCATTCCCCCTAAGGTCAGGAATAAGACAAGGGTGTCCACTTTCACCATTATTGTTCAACATAGTTCTGAAAGTCCTAGCTACAGCAATCAGAGAAGAAAAATAAAAGGAATCCAGACTGGAAAAGAAGTAAACCCTATGTAGAAAACTCTAAAGATAGTATCAGAAAATTACCTCACTAGAGCTAATCAGTGAGGTTAAGAAAAGTGGAAGAATACAAAATCAATACACAGAAATCACTTGCATTTCTATATATGAACAATGAAAAATCAGAAAGAGCAATTAAGGAATCAATCCCATTCATCATTGCAACAAAAGGAATTAAATATCTAGGAATAAACTTACCTAAGGGGACAAAAGAACTGTACACAGAAAACTGTAAGAAACAATGAAAGAAATCAAAGATGACATAAACAGATGCAGAGACATTCCATGTTCCTAGGCAGGAAAGTGAAAATGAGTATAACTACCAAAAACAACCTACAGATTCAATGCAATCCATATCAAATTACCAATGCCATTTTTCACAGAACCAGAACAAAAAATTTCACAGCTCATATGCAAACACAAAAGATACCAAATTAGCCAAAGAAGTCTTCAGTAAGAAGAATGGAGCTGGAGGAATCAACCTTCCTGACTTCAGATTACACTACAAAGTTACAGTCATCAAGACAGTATGGTACTGGCACAAAAACAGAAATACAGACCGATGGGACAAGACAGAAAGTCCAGAAATAAACCCATGCACCTATGGGTACCTTATCTTTGACAAAGGAGGCAACACTATACAATGGGGAAAGACAGCCTCTTCAATAAATGGTGCTAGGAAAACTGGACAGCTACAAGTAAAAGAATGAAATTAGAACACTTCCTAACACCATACACAGAAATAAACTCAAAATGGATTAAATACCAAAATGTAAGGCCAGAAACTATAAAATTCTTAGAGGAAAACATAGGCAGAACATTCAGTGACATAAATCAAAGCAAGATCCTGTATGACCCACCTACTATAGTAACGGAAATAAAAACCAAAGTAATCAAGTGGGACCTGATTAAACTTAAAGCTATTACACAGCAAAGCAAGCTATAAGCAAGGTGAAAAGGCAACCCTCAGAATGGGAGAAAATAACAGCAAATGAAACAACTGACAAAGGATTAATTTCCCAAATATACAAGCAGCTCATACATCTCAACAGCAGAAAAACAAACAACCTAATCAAAAAGTAGGAGATAGACCTAAGCAGACATTTCTTCAAAGAAGATATACAGATGGCTAACAAACACATGAAAAGATGCTCAATATCGCTCATTAATAGAGAAATGCAAATCAAAACCACAAGGAGATATCACCTCACACTGGTCAGAATGGCCCTCATCAAAAAGTATACAAACAATAAATGCTGGAGAGGGTGTGGAGAAAAGGAAACATTCTTGCACTGTTGGTGGGAATATAAATTGATACAGTCAATATGGAAGACAATATGGAGATTCCTCATAAAACTAGGAATAAAACCACCATAAGACCCAGCAATCCCATTCATAGGCATATACCCTGAGGAAATAAAAATTGAAAAAGACACATGTATCCCATTGTTCATTGCAGCATTATTTACAATAACTAGAACACGAAAGCAACCTAAATGTCCATCAACAGATGAATGGATAAAGAAGTTGTGGTACATACACACAATGGAATATTACTTGGCCATAAAAAAGGAACACATTTGAGTCAGTTCTGATGAGGTGGATGAACCTAGAACCTATTATACAGAGTGAAGTGAGTCAGAAAGAGAAAGATAAATATCTATTCTAACACACATATACAGAATCTAGAAAAATGTTACTGGAAGAATTTATTTACAGGGCAGCAATGGAGAAACAGACATAGAAAACAGACTTATGGACATGGGGAGAGGGAAGGAGAGGGTGAGATGTATAGAAAGAGCAACATGGAAATTTACATTACCATATGTAAAACAGACAACAAGAATTTGCTGTATGGCTCAGGAAACTCAAACAAGGGCTCTGTATCAACCTAGAGGGGTGGGATGGGGAGGGAAATGGGAGGAAGGTTGAAAAGGAAGGAGATATATGTATACCTATGGCTGATTCATGTTGAGGTTTGACAGAAAACAATAAAATTTTGTAAAGCAATTATCCTTCAATTAAAAAATAAATTAAAAAGAAAAAAAAATTCTCTCCTAGCAGTCTCACATTGGACGTATAAAGTGACACTAGCTTTCTAAAGAGCTATTTGGCAAAATGTATCCAAATTTTAAGCATGTTATACTCATTGTCCATTATCTTCCTTCTAGGATTTTCTCTTAAAAAGAACCAAATCAATGCATAAAGATGAATTTGTAAGGCTATTCAATGCCTTACAGTGTTTATTATAGAAAATGCAACAGTGTTTATTACAGAAAAGAAAGAAAAACGAAAGAATCTAAATGTCCAGCAATGGGGAACTGGATAAACAAATTACAATACATTCAAATAACAGAACACTAGGTAGCCACTGGGCTTCCCGGGTGGCACAGTGGTAAAGAATCTGTCTGAAATGCAGGAGGGGATGTGAGTTCGCTCTCTGTGTTCGGAAGATCCCCTAGAGAAAGAAATGGCAACCCACTCCAGTATTCTTGCCTGGGAAATCCCATGGACAGAGGAGCCTGGTGGGCTATAGTCCATGGGGTTACAAAAAGATTCAGACATGACTTAGCAACTAAACAACAAACAAGTAAGCCCTTACAAAGGGTTAACCATATTTACTAACAGAGAAAGGCTTCTGTAACCCATTGACAGGAAAAAAAAAAAATCACATAAAATGTGATCTCATACATGTAACATTTTCTATTTACATATGCCTACTAACTGTCTAGAAGTATTCTTACTAAAAATGTTAACATTTCACATGGATTGGGATATCTATTTTTAAAAAAACAACAACTAGAAAACAAGCATTAGTGTATGTGTGGAGAAACTGGAACCTTTGTACATTACTGGTGAGATGTACAATGTTAAAGGTCTAAGTATAGAAATGACTTTTCATCCAGCAAGTCTACAATTGGATATATACACAAAAGAACTGGAAGTAGGGACTCAAACAGTATTTGTATACCAATGTTCATGTCCATATTACTCACAATAGTTAAAAGGATGAAACAACCAAGATCCCCATCAACTGATGAAAGATTACACAAAATGTGGTGTATCCATATAAAGGGATATTATTCAGCCTTAAAAAGGGAGGACATTCTGATACATGCAACAATGTGGATGAAATCTGAAGATGCTATGCTAAATGAAATAAGCCAGATATAAAAAGAATATTGGATGATACAACTTATATGAAGTACCTAGAGTAGTCAAATTCAGCAACAGAAAGTAGAACAGTGGTTAGCAGCAGCTCAGGGAAGGAAGGGAAGGGAAATTCGTCTTTAATGGGTTCCAAGTTTCAGCATGGCAGGATGAAAAAGTTCTGGAGTTGGGTAATGATGATGGTTGTGGAACACTATGAACATGCTTATTAACAGTACTGAATTCAACACCTGAAAATGGTTAAAATGATAAGGTTTACATTATATATATTTTACCACAATAAAATAAAATCTAAAAAGACATCAACATTGGTTATCTCTAGGTGGAGGGAATACAGATGATTTTTCATTTTTAAATAGTTTTCTATATTTATACATTTGTCCTCCCCAGTCTTTTTTTTTTAACTCAACAAGCAATTTTTTACTATTAGAAAAAATTATTGTGGAAGCAAAATCATTCCCTAGAGACCATCCTGTGACTCTAAGAGGCCTTTGCCTAATGACTGTTATCTTCTCATCACTAGGCCTACTGAGCAAATTATAGCCAGGAGTAGAACTGAGGGGACTGAAAGGTGTTCTCAATTAGTCAAGAATGCCAAAGGGCCAGCTACTGTGGCAAGTACTGATCTCAGTACACGTTATATATGTAGGCTTCAAAATTACCATAGAAAGCATTTATTATCATCTTCACTTTGTAGATACGGAAATTTGACCATTACAGTTAATGACACTCAGAAATATACAGGATACAAAGTTTTTAAAAAGCAGCTGCAAAATAATATTATTTCATTTCTGCTTTTTAAATTAAAATGCATGTGGGAGTGTGCCTAGTTTTACGTACATATTGGAAAAATAGGCACCAAAAACATCAATAGTAGTTATCTCTGAGGAGAAGAATCAATAGAGGTTTATAACTGTTGTACAATTGTTTTTCTACAACTTTTAATTTTTTATCATTGTTAATGTATTCCTTTCATAGTAAGCAAAAGATTTATAATGTTATATATCAAAAGGTATTATTGTAATGATAAATAAGTATGAAAATCAATTTTACTCTTATCATAAAGAAGTTATCTAACTTATGAAATCAAATCATTAACTTTAGTCACAAAGCCACTGGTAAAGAGAAAAAGATTATCACATAGAATTCCACTTACATTCCATCTTTTCTTTTTTTCCTTTCTTCCCTTTAGAAGAAGAAGATGAACGAGACGATGCAGCAGACTGGGCCCCTGATGAGTGCTGGGAGGTAACATCCACAGAGGAGAGGTCATAGGCAGACTTTCTGCTAGAATGATCCTCCTGAATGCCCAAACTGTGACTACCAATACTGTCAAAGAATAAGTAATAGTGGTTAAAGAAAGAAATAAAAAGTTTCAACTCACAGCTAAAACTATAGATATTTTAAAATCTATTTAGTCACAAAGAGAATATAACTATAATCAAAGATGCTTTCCACTTGCCTTGTTTTGTCCATACCAGAAGCCTGCATTATTCCCTATGGCTCAATTTATTACTGAGAAAAGTCTTGGGCAGTTTTTTACTGAAGTGAAACCAATAAAAATGGGTAATTCAGACACATAAGAGAAAAAAATGTAATGCTGGATACTGAAAAATGTGACCTCAATTTCTACTCAAATTTATAATTATTTTCCTTCTAATAGCCTTATAACAAATAATAATTTAACATGTTCTAATTCAACTCAGAAATAAAATATAATAAATCATATTGATTGGTGATATTAAATGTTACCACAATTAAACCCTTACACATCTTGATTAAAAAATAAACCTTTTCTTTGAAGTTCAAAATTTAAAACTACACTTCTGCTATAATCTTAATAATATTTTCATTAATCTACCTATATATAATTTTTGTGATTAATTTTTTACAGGATAATTACTTTACAATAATGTGATGTGTTTTGCTATATATCAACATGAACAGGCATTATAGATACATGTTCCCTCCCTCTTAAATCCCTCCTTCTACTTTCCTCCCCATCCCACCCCTCTAGGTTGTCACAGAGCACTGGCTTTGAGTTCTCTGCATTATACATTGAACTCCCACTGGCTATTTATTTTACAAATAGTATTTATATGTTTCAATGCTATTCTCTCAAATCATCCCACTCTCCCCTTCTCCGACTTTGTCCAAAAGTCTGTTCTTTATGTCTGTGTGTCCTTTGTTGCCCTGCATGTAGCATCATTATTACTACCTTTCTAGATTTCATATATATGTAGATATAATTAATTTTTTAAAGATCATCCAGTAATTTTATGTGCATTACAATTTGTAATGTGTGAGGAAAATTATACTGCACGTGAGTGATTACAAATTATTTTATATGGTAACAAAATTTAGGGAGGAAATTCTCGGGCGAAATCTGATTCACTTACTATATGACACTGTACAGGTAACAACCTTAGGACTTCAGTTTCCTCTCTCAAGTATGAATAATAACAAATATATTTATCATATCAGGCTGTCAGAAGAATGAGTTAATACAGGTAAAGCCCTATCAGTCCTCTTAGCACCTTACACATTAAAGTGAAAGTGTTAGTTGTTCAGTTGTGTCCAACTCTTTATGATCCCATGGACTGTAGCCTGCCAGGCTCCTCTAACCATGGGATTCTCCCATGGTTAGGCAAAAATACTGGAGTGGGTTGCCATTGCCTTCTCCAGGGGATCTTCCCCATCCAGGGGTCAAACCCAGGTCTCCTGCATTGCAGGCAGATTCTTTACTGACTGAGCCATCAGGGAACTCCCTTGTACATTAACTGCTCAATAAATATTAACATTATAATATTGCTACTATTCAAAGATTTGCAAAATTTTTGATGTTATCCCAATTATAAAAAATTTACTGATTACTTAGGATCAAGTGGTGTTGGAGAAGACCCTTCAGAGTCCCTTGGACTGCAAGGAAATCCAACGAGTCCATCATAAAGGAAATCAGTCCTGAATATTCATTGGAAAGACAGAAGTTGAAGCTGAAACGCCAGTCCTTTGGTCACGTGATGTGAAGAACTGACTTATTCGAAAAGATCCTGATGCTGGGAAAGACTGAAGGCGGGAGGAGAAGGAGATGACAGAGGATGAGGTGGTTGGATGGCAACACCGACTCAAAGGACATGAATTTGAGTAAACTCTGGGAGCTGGTGATGGACAGGGAGGCCTGGTATGCTGCAGTCCATGGGGTTGCAAAGAGTCGGACATGACTGAGCAACTGAACTGAACTGAATAGGATTATGGAGTCAAGTGTCTAGCTAGACATCTTCAATTCTATTACAGAAAACCATTTCTTAATCATCTCATATTAACACACCATGGGATAATTTTCCCAATACTAACCTCAACCAGGGATTCATAGATTGATTTAACAATCTATATTTTGTTTATTATGTGCCAGACTCTATTCCAAGTACTTTGTATTTCACTGAACATTCATAACACTTTAACAGAGAAGAAAACTGAGGCACAGGGAAATTAAAACAACATGCCCAAAGACAAACAACTAAACATTAGTAGAGTCAGTATTTAAACCCATATGGGTCTGGATCCAGAGCCCATGCTCTTAATAACTACTATGCTATGCAGCTTCTACATGCATCTTCAAATAAGCAAAATCTGACTAATATCCAGACTTCAGTTCTCATTTGTACATTTGTCTCACTCTTCAGATTTTATTCCATACTGTTAACATAGTCTTACTTGGGTTCAAGAGCTGACTTTTTTTCTGTCAAAGTCCCACTCCCTGCAGAGGAAACAAAATCATCTTCATAGGAAACGCTGCTTAGAGGGGTTGTGATGGCATTCAAAGGCCGTGATGCTGATGTTCCTCTTTCCAACCTGTCTTCAAATTCTGTCGAAAGTAGTAATTGAAATGTGTTTTAAAATAAACATTTAAAAAACTACAAGCAAAGCATTCCACAACCTGGGGATTAACAACATGGATTTAGGGATATTTTAGTTTGCTTTTATTAGTTCTTCTTTTCAAGTTATCTTTATATCTGATAACACATCTTTAACTTTTTATTAGGGAAATTTTCAAACATATATATGACAGTAAAGAGAGTCATATAATGAAACTAATATATCCATTATCCAGCTGTAACAAATACCAACACAAACTTCATATTCCCTCCATCTGTAAATTTCCTCAAATATTATTTTGAAACAAATCCCAGATAACATATCAACTCTAAACATTTCAGTATAACTATAATATCTTAATGGAAATCTAATAGAAGGATTTAAAAACAAATCCAACCTTCTTGCAAAAAGAAATTGAGGGGGTTGATTTACAAGCTCTTTGCTTTAATCAGAAGAACTTTAATATTCAAAGAACTTGAAAATGACCACTTATAGAAATAAGTGCTAAACAAAAGAGATAAATAGGCACATATAGGTCTGCACAAGATCAAATGAAGTAGCTAACTATGAATTCTAGGAAAAAGTAATGGGAAACCCAATTAAGCATAAGATGAACAGATTAAATCAATTCATCTGTCAGATAAATCGTTCACTATGTAGAATGGAAATAAAAAAAACCACAGTATCCATAGCCTACTTCGGGCTCAGCCTCACTCACTCTCCAACCTGGGAATTCTAAGGTGATATTTGCATAAGATGGGTAGAATCCACCTATAGTAGGAAGAACAAAGGAAGGAACTTGAAGGAGTTGAGTCTGCCACACAAAAGGAAAAGTTGCATTGCAGGATCTCAGGGATCACATGGGCACCTTAAAAGTTATTATTTTAGGACCCAAATATACAGCTACATTACTGTTCAAAGTCTGTTTTTAGCATTCATTTAGACAAACAGTAACAGATTTGCTTCCATGTTAGAAATATTACTACAGTTGGCCCTCTCATTTCTTGACCATTATATTCCCAAAGATCTGTTTGTTATGCTGCTGCTGCTGCTGCTATTAAGTCGCTTCAGTCGTGTCCGACTCTGTGCGACGAGGCACACACAAATCACCGTTTTAAGAAATACACATATTTTCTATCTAAATATATAACTCTGGCCATAATAACCCGAGTATATACTTGATACATATCTATCTTGAACATCACCTATGAATTTCTCTAAATCAGACCAAAATTTCCACACCCATCAATCAACTACTGTTTTAATCATGAAAGCTAAAAAATAAATTTTTAAAGATTAAATTACAATACTCTAGTTGAAGCTTGCAGACAACTGAGATTAATTTAGATAATAATATATCTCTACTATCCTTATAATGAATGATGAAAATCTGTAGTTAAGTATTATCTTGTACAGGATTACGAAATAATTTACGCTAAGATAACATACAAATATTACAAGGGTTACTATTTTTCTTACCTTTTCCATATAACTTATATGATTTTGTAAAAATATTAATGACACTATGTGGACTTCCCTTTGCCAATTCTTCCCATGGTCCTTTGCTCTGTGTACCACCTATAGGCCCACAGAGTGGTAAGAATTTTTCAGCTTCCTTCTGAAACTCTTTGATGGGTTCATAAGCATTTCTTTCTCCAGCACAAAATTCCTTTTCTTTCAAGATCTCTGTTAACTTCAAAGGGGACTGTTCATCTCGATGTCCTTCTTCTTCAGAGAGACTCCCCTCACTAAGAAGAGGCCCTTCACTGACGGAATCTATGCTGGAACCAAGAGATATCTTAGCTTTGTCTTGAGAACAAACTTGCATATCAGAGCCAGAAGAGTCGGTCTGCTTCTTACACAACTGTGCCAGCAGCCCTTCTGGTTTGGGTCCAGGAGATCTCATTCTGAGGTTTGATATGGCACTATGAGGTCTTATCATCTCAGGAAGCTTTTTAAATTCACTGAGGTTGCCTACACCAGGAAGATCATCATCAAAAGTTGCATGAGACACACAGGTTCCCAGCATCTTTTGAATTCGAGCAGAGAAAACATCTTCTGCATCCTCTTTCACAGGTGGACTTATAGCCTTGGTCCAATGTCCATCTTCTTGTGGTGTTCGCGGCACATCATACTCAGTGTTCCATACTGACCCATAGTTAATGTTAGCCCCAGCTAATTTTCTGGCTTCACTTTCAATCCTGCTGGACAAAGAAGCAGCTGTTGCCTTCAAGGCTTCAATACGATCCAGTTTACTCTTATATTGGCTAGCACTAGATTTTAACAAGGCATCTGGATGAGCAGTTGGTGAGGTCAGATATGGTTGAGGTGTAAAAGTTAATGGCCCCGAAGCCATACTGTGATTCTTCCTCGTTGGAAAAATGGATTCCAAATCCTTATGCAAAATTCCTACATGCTCTAGATTCAAGAGATGGGAAAGTAAATTTCCAGCTGTCCCAACAAGAGGCTGTGGTTGAGGATGCTGGACTCGTGGATTTAGCCTGTCAGGTTGCATCCATGAAGGATCCATCAAGTCCTTTCTGGAAATGAAAGTTACAATACGTTAGTTAACACAGGACCTCATAACTAAGCCATCCTTTTCTTTCTTAAAGTTTTGCATTTGCTGATTATAAGAGTAATGCATAGCCATTGCCAAAAAAAAAAAAAAAAAAGATGAGGACAACAACAACAAAGGATGAAAAGGATAAAGATCACTCATAGCTAACCAATGAGAGAAAGGCTATCACTATTTCATTCAGAATTATCTTTCCAAACCTTTTTCTACATGTATATTGTGTTTGGTGGTGTTACTTTCACAAAAATGAGATTTTATCATACATATTGTTTTGTAAACAGCTTTCTTCACCAGGACATTTTTTAAAAAACTAAGCCATGTTTTTAAAACTATTAATTAAAGAGAAGGCCTCAAAACCCTTAAAACTCTATGGACAAAATTTTTAACGACATTGACTCTACCTTTCCCTTTAAAAATAATGTTACATAATAGAGAAATGCTTAAGATTATAGGCATAATATTATTCTAATCAACATATATTTAATAAGCATCAGTTAGGTTTTAACATTGTGCATTCTAAAGAAATGAGATGAATACAATCTAGTTCTCAGAAAAACTGATAGTCCATCCACAGAGGCTAGAAACAGAAAAAGATGTCCTGCTGCTACTGTTAAGTCACTTCAGTCGTGTCCGACTCTGTGTGACCCCAGAGCCGGCAGCCCACCAGGCTCCCCCATCCCTGGGATTCTCCAGGCAAGAATATTGGAGTGGGTTGCCATTTCCTTCTCCAATGCATGAAAGTGAAAAGTGAAAGTGAAGTTGCTCAGTCGTGTCCAACTCTTCGCAACCCCATGGACCACAGCCTACCAGGTTCCTCTGTCTGTGGGATTTTCCAGGCAGGAGTACTGGAGTGGGGTGCCATTGCTGTCTCCAAAGATGTCCTAGATGTCATTATATAATTCACTTATGTTTCCAGACTATGGATATCTCGCTGTATATTAAGGAATACCATATACAAAGGTTATAGGCTGGTGTTAACTGTTAAGATGATCTTCAGGGGGGAAAAAAAAATGAGGTTTTTGTCCTTGGCCTTGTCCATTATTTTTGGATGATGCCATGACGGTGTGCTTATCAAATTTGTAGATGACAGAAAGCTAGGAGGCAAGGTTAACCCAACAAATAATCAAATTATGATTCAAAGTTATTTAGACAGGCTGCAACCTCAGACCAATCAAATATGGATAAATATGAAGTCGTACCAATTAAGTTTAAAAAAAAAACATCTGGAAGAGACTAAACAGGGTAGTAAAGGAAATGAAAAGCATGTCATGCACAGTTTGGTTGAAGGTTATGCTGTAGCAGTCTTTCATATTAGAGGACTGCTATGAAAGTGGAATAAAGGAAGACTAGTGAATGGGCGATGGATTGCGCCGAAGCGCAGCCATGAGCAGCTACCCCTCGCCCAAGGCCAGGGGTAGCGACCGAGAGCACCAGGCTGCAACAGCACAGGAGCGGCGGCCGAGAGGAGCTACCCCACCTCCGAGATCAGGGGTGGCGGCCAAGAGGAGTTACCACACGTCCGAGGGCAGGGGCAGCGGCCAAGAGGAGCTACCGCACCTCCAAGGAGCGGCTGCTGCGGACTGCAGGAGGGCTGAGAGTAGCTACTCCACATTCAAGGTCAAGAGGGGCGGCAGTGAGATGATACCTACCTCCTCCAAGGTAAGAAGCAGCGGCTAAGCTTTTCTGGAGCAGCCCTGAAGGGATACCCCAAGTCCGAGGTAAGAGAAACCCAAGTAAGACGGTAGGTGTTGTGAGAGGGCATCAGAGGGCAGACACACTAAAACGATAATCTCAGAAAACTAACCAATCTGCTCACAGGACCACAGCCTTGTCTAACTCAATGAAACAAGCCATGCCGTGTGGGGCCACCCAAGACGGTAGGGACATGGTGAAGAGGTCTTACAGAATGTGGTCCACTGGAGAAGGGAATGGCAAACCACTTAAGTATTCTTGCCTTGAGACCCCATGAACAGTATGAGAAGGCAAAATGATAGGATACTGAAAGAGGAACTCCCCAGGTCGGTAGCTGCCCAGTATGCTACTGGAGATCAGTGGAGAAATAACTCCAGAAAGAATGAAGGGATGGAGCCAAAGCAAAAACAATACCCTGTTATGGATGTGACTGATGATAGAAGCAAGGGTCGATGCTATAAAGAGCAATACTGCATAGGTACCTGGAATGGTAGGTCCATGAATCAAGGCAAATTGGAAGTGGTCAAACAGGAGATGGCAAGAGTGAATGTCGACATTCAAGGAATCAGCGAACTAAAATGGACTGGAACGGGTGAATTTAACTCAGATGACCATTATATCTACTACTGTGGGCAGGAATCCCTTAGAAGAAATGGAGTAGCCATCATAGTCAACAGAAGAGTCCGAAATGCAGTACTTGGATGCAATCTCAAAAACGACAGAATGATCTGTTTGTTTCCAAGGCAAACCATGCAATAACACGGTAATCGAAGCCTATGCCTCAACCAGTAATGCTGAAGAAGCTGAAGTTGAACGGTTCTATGAAGACCTACAAGACCTTTTAGAACTAACACCCCAAAAATATGTCCGTTTCATTATAGGGGACTGGAATGCAAAAGTAGGAAGTCAAGAAACACCTGGAGTAACTGGCAAATTTGGCCTTGGAGTACAGAACGAAGCAGGGCAAAGGCTAATAGAGTTTTGCCAAGAAAACACACTGGTCATAGCAAACACCCTCTTCCAATAACACAAGAGAAGACTCTACACATGGACATCACCAGATGGTCAACACTGAAATCAGATTGATTATATTCTTTGCAGCCAAAGATGGAGAAGCTCTATACAGTTAGCAAAAACAAGAATAGGAGCTGACTGTGGCTCAGATCATGAACTCCTTAATGCCAAATTCAGATTTAAACTGAAGAAAGTAGGGAAAACCACTAGACCATTCAGGTATGACCTAAATCATTCCCTTATGACTATATAGTGGAAGTTAGAAATAGATTTAAGGGACTAGATCTGATAGACAGACAGTCTGATGAACTATGGATGGAGGTTCGTGACATTGTACAGGAGACAGGGATCAAGACCATCCCCATGGAAAAGAAATGCAAAAAGGTAAAATGGTCGTCTAAGGAGGCCTTACAAATAGCTGTGAAAAGGAGAGAAGTGAAAAGCAAAGGAGAAAAGGAAAGATATTCCCATTTGAATACAGAGTTCCAAAGAACAGCCAGGAGAGATAAGAAAGGCTTCCTCAGAGATCAATGCAAAGAAATAGAGGAAAACAACAGAATGGGAAAGATCTCTTCAAGAAAATTAGAGATACCAAGGGAACATTTCCGGCACAGATGGGTTCGATAAAGGACAGAAATGGTATGAACCTAACAGAAGTAGAAGATATTAAGAAGAGGTGGCAAGAATACACAGAAGAACTGTACAAAAAAAGATCTTCAGGACCCAGATCATCACTCACCTAGAGCCAGACATCCTGGAATATGAAGTCAAGTGGGCCTTAGAAAGCATCACTACGAACAAAGCTAGTGGAGGTGATGGAATTCCAGTTGAGCTATTTCAAATCCTTGAAAGATGATGTTGTGAAAGTGCTGCACTCAATAGGCCAGCAAATTTGGAAAACTTAGCAGTGGCCACAGGACTGGAAAAGGTCCATTTTCATTCCAATCCCTAAGAGAGGCAATCCCAAAGAATGCTCAAACTACCGCACAATTAACACTCATCTCACACGCTAGTAAAGTAATGTTCAAAATACTCTAAGCCAGGCTTCAGCAATACGTGAACCGAGAACTTCCAGATGTTCAAGCTGGTTTTAGAAAAGGCAGAGGAACCAGAGATCAAATTGCCAATATCCGCTGGATCATCGAGAAAGCAAGAGAGTTCCAGAAAAACATCTATTTCTGCTTTATTGACTACGCCAAAGTCTTCGATTGTGTGGATCACAATAAACTGTGGAAAATTCTGAAGGAGATGGGAATACCAGACCACCTGACCTTCCTCTTGAGAAACCTGTATGCAGGTCAGGAAGCAACAGTTAGAACTGAACATGGAACAACAGACTGGTTCCAAATAGGAAAAGGAGTACATCAAGGCTGTATATTGTCACCCTGCTTATCTAACTTATATGCAGAGTACATCATGAGAAATGCTGGGCTGGAAGGAGCACAAGCTGGAATCAAGATTGCCGGGAGAAATATCAATAACCTCAGAAATGCAGATGACACCACCCTTATGGCAGAGCGTGAAGAGGAACTAAAAAGCCTCTTGATGAAAGTGAAAGAGGAGAGTGAAAAAGTTAGCTTAAAGCTTAACATTCAGAAAACTAAGATCATGGCATCTGGTCCCATCACCTCATGGGAAATAGATGGGGAGACAGTGGAAACAGTGTTAGACTTCATTTTTGGGGGCTCCAAAATCACTGCAGATGGTGACTGCAGCCATGAAATTAAAAGACGCTTACTCCTTCAAAGGAAAGTTATGACCAACCTAGAAACCTAGATAGCATATTAAAAAACAGAGACATTACTTTGCCAACAAAGGTCCATCTGGTCAAGGCTATGGTTTTTCCAGTGGTCATGTATGGATGCGAGAGTTGGACTGTGAAGAAAGCTGAGCGCCGAAAAATTGATGCTTTTGAACTGTGGTGTTGGAGAAGACTCTTTGAGAGTCCCCTGCGCTGCAAGGAGATCCAACAAGTCCATCCTGAAGGAGATCAGTCCTGGGGGTTCATTGGAAGGACTGATGCTGAAGCTGAAACTCCAATACTTTGGCCATCTCATGGGAAGAGTTGACTCATTGGAAAAGACCCTGATGCTAGGAGGGATTGGGGGCAGGAGGAGAAGGGGGCGACAGAGGATGACATGGCTGAATGGCATCACTGACTCGATGGGCATGAGTTTGAATAAACTCCAGGATTTGGTGATGGACAGGGAGGCCTGGCATGCTGCGATTCATAGGGTCCCAAAGAGTCGGACACGACTGAGCGACTGAACTGAACTGAACTGAACAGAGTGAATGGATGCTATGCCACAGAATACAGACTATTACAAATGCAAGGTGTGATGTTATTAGTACCCAAACTAAACTAGTAATGGTAGTAATGGAAATACAAAGCAAGTTATAAATAAAAAGGTACTGCTGAGTAAAAATCTGAGATCTTTATATTCAAGTGTTTAGAATGCTCATTTTAATGGTAGAACAGCCATACACAAAAATGGAAATAAACCTGATCCAATTAAGACCTAATCCTTCAGCTTCAGAAGATCTAATAGGGATGATAGACTAATAAATAGCTAAACACGATGAGATTAAGTACTAATACGAAGATATATAAAGTTCAATGAAATTCCCTGGTGGCTCAGAAGGTAGAGTCTGCCTGCAATACAGAGACCTGGGTTCAATCCCTGGGTCAGGAAGATCCTCTGGAGAAGGACATGGTAATCCACTCCAGTATTCTTGCCTGGAAAATCTCATGGATGCAGAAGCTTGGCAAAGAGCTGGACATGACTGAGCGACTTCACTTATAATAAAAGTTCAATAGGGTATGCTTTCCTTGTGACTCAGCTGGTATAGAATCTGCCTGCCATGTTGGAGACCTGGGTTAGATCCATGGGTTGGGAAGATCCCCTGAAAAAGGGAACAGCTACCCACTCCAGTATTCTGGCCTGGAGAATTCCATGGACTGTATAGTCCACAGGGTCACAAAGAGTCGGACACAACGTAGCAACTGAACAACAACAGCTGAGAGAACTCAAAGAATTTACAAGGATTAAATGCAAAGTACTTAGATCAGTTGTCTAAAATGTAATAAACAATAAATGTTAGCTATTTTTATCAAAATTATTATTCTCTTGGGGGGGGTGGTGGTGGTGATGGGGTCCAGCAAGGGGTGAGAGGGTCATATGTACATTAACCCCAAACTGGTGACTTGATTTTTATTTGTGCATTCCCAAAGAATTTCAAAATCTTTCTCTTCCAAAAATGATCATTTCAAAGTATAATTTATAATCATGTAGTCTGAAAATCACCTTAACTTTCATGGACAAATAGGTCTGCTTGTTTACTTTACTGCAAACAATACAGCCCAAGGGGAAAAAAAAAATCTTTTATTCTTAATTCAAGGTAAAATAGCCCTCAGTCATCAATCTGAATTCAAATCAAATCCCCTCTTAGTCCTTGTTCAGTTGTTCATATGTGTATCCAAATACAGCTTTTGAGAGGTAAGATATGTTGATGTAGGCGTTATATGAAGAAATTTTGAATAATAATACAGAAACACCTTTTCAAAAATATTGAACACAAATATTTAAAAACATTAATTTCACTGTGATTCACTTATCCAACAAACTTTTATTATGTGTTGAGGTCAAAGAAAACAAGGGTACTTCCAACCGAAGGTGATCCCTCAGAGGAACTGATATTTACACCAAATATTAAAGAACTGGAAAGAATTGAACAACAAAATAGGGCATGCACCAAGTACAAATGTATAACCATGCTTAAGTGTCCATCAGAAGATATTATCCAATTTCGAGATAAACCTCTTGTTCCCAGAGAAGGTCAATGAACAAAATTCACTGGGCATAGACCACTACAGTAAATATCACGAAAGATATCACTATAGCAAATATCATGAAAGACAGACTTAAGTATCTTTCATTCTCCCCTTTATACCTGGCAAGAGGCTGTGGAGGTTCTGAGAGAGACATGTCACTACTGGAAGATGCGCTTGGGGGACGTTCTTGCACTTTGTTCTCTTTGTCAGATTCTCCAGATGGCTGATACCCTGGTCTGGTCTGTAAGAAAAGGATATTTTTATCTGACTCCCATCATAAAGACACATTCAAGGAGCACATACGATAAATATTAAGTCACTTCAACTTTACAAAGTTTATGAAATGCAGACGCTGTTTTCCTCTCAAATAAAACCAATTTAACTTAGTTTGTCTTAAAACCAGCCATTATGGTTAACAGCAAAAATTACAACTGAAATTCAACAAGGGGACCTACAATTCACTGTGTACTTTGGAGAAAATAATACTCTTTCTAATTCTCTTTTTTACCTAATAAGTGGAAATACTAGCAGTACCTCCCCTTCTCAGAGTTGTGAGGATTTACTGAAACTTAAGCCTGTAAAGCTTTTAAAATGCTAAGTGGCACATGGCATAGACTCAAATGTTATTCTTACTATCCTTAAAAACAAAATCAATACTCATAAAATTAGCATACTATAATAGAATATTCTCTAATTTCAGCACAGATAACAAAACTAGGTTTTCCATTACTAACACAGTCTAACTTTGTTCAGTAATACAACAAAAACTAGGCAACAATATAACTAACCAGAAATGAGACACATCAACAATCACTCTAGGAAACTGAGAACTTACTTTCAATTGTGTTTTTCAAATTACTCTGCATATAGAGTAAACTTCATGAAAGGTCATCATTATTATAAATATTGTCTAAACATATGTCTGAATACTAGGAATAGTGAGTAATTTTTAAATATTACAGCAAGAAGGTTTTCCTTAACCATGAATTACCTCCCTTTATACTTTTGTTAGTACCATTACCTGTGTTTCCTGCATAATATGCTGATGAGTTGGCTCTTCAAGCAATGACTTTTCTAGAAGTAATTTGGAGTAAGTTTCTTGCAGTCGCCTAGTTGCTGATGGCTCAGAAGGAGGCACATTTTTCACTTTAGTAAAGGCTTCTTTCTGTTTCCGGTAGAGCTCCTGTAATCGTTTATTCTTCTGCTCCGTGGCCTCCTTTTGGGCCTTCTTCTCCTCATTTTGTTTCCTCTTCCTTTCTTCCTGCTGTCTAACAATGTACTGACGTACCTCATCTGTATCATAGTGACGCTTTTTAGAAATAACAGGGGGATCTTCATTAGCTGTTATTTTGTCAGGTTTTCTTTTTATTGGGCTATGACTTCTAGGAGCTTGTATGGATGCTGATGACTTCTGATTCTGTAACTCTCCTGTCTCTTGTCTTGCAGTCTGAGCTGCTGAATCCAACTGGAGATCATCAAGAATTCCACGAATTTCAACAGGTAAAAAGTCCTTATTTAAGGCAGCATTTTCTTCCTGCTTATTATCTGGAAGAGATGGAGCTAATTTCTTTACATTATTTTCTGACCGAGCTCTACTTCTTGAACGTTCTGAGTTTCGTGGGCGATGTCTATGTGAAACATCCAATCTAGGATCCGACTCTGCTCTTCCAATATGGCTCCCTGCAAAGTATGAAAATTCTATATTCATTTCTAAGATTTACTGCATTAAGGAGAAAATTAGGAAACTTCACTTTAACTCAAATATCTTAAAAAGTCTTCTAAAGAACATAAGAAAAAGAGCACAATTCTGATACTCCATAGGAACTGTTCTTCCTCAGCACTTTTTTAAAGTGCATCTTTTAATATTTCTGAAATAAGGACAATCTTGCTGTTGATGTGAATATTTAACTATTAATAGACAATTATCAACTATTAATAGAGAGATACTAATTCTCTCCCATATGCATATTCAATGTTACTATTTATCTTTCTCCCCAAACCCTGAATCCGTTGTTAAAAAACTGATGTTAGCATATATATAGAATTTAGAAAGATGGTAACGATAACCCTATATGCAAAACAGAAAAAGAGACACAGAAGTACAGAAGAGACTTTTGAACTCTGTGGGAGAAGGTGAGGGTGGGATGTTTCGAAAGAACATCATGTATATTATCTATGGTGAAACAGATCAACAGCCCAGGGTGGATGCATGAGACAAGTGCTCGGGCCTGGTGCACTGGGAAGACCCAGAGGAATCGGGTGGAGAGGGAGGTAGGAGGGGGGATCGGGATGGGGAATATGTGTAACTCCATGGCTGATTCATATCAATGTATGACAAAACCCACTGAAATGGTGTGAAGTAATTAGCCTCCAACTAATAAAAAAAAAAAAAAAAAAAAAAAAAACTGATGTTAGTCTGCCACAACTCTCCAATGAATAACAGAAAAAAATTAAATATATAGAAAAACAATCATTTTATCAACTAAATGTTTGCTGATGTGGCTTAGTCTTAGACTGACAATGATATGAGTTTATTTATAAGTCAGGTAAAAAGAGTAAATACAAAATATGTATTAACTTCTCTATATCAAATAGCACTTCTTACTGAATCCATTTCAGAAGCTCAAACTGAGGCAATTTTTTTCAATAGAAAAGGAAAGCTGGCTTGTAGGTATTTATATTTCATTTTCTAAAATTAGTGTTCATGAAAGAGTAACTAGTTATTTCAAATGGCATTCATGACATTTTAAAAGGAGAATGGACTTGGGTGTCAAACTAAAGAGCTCTGGCTCTAGATCAAATTGTGTCACCCGACTGACTGTATATCCTTGAGAAAACTCACTTCTCTCTCAGGGCCTGTTTCCTAATCTGTCAAACAAACAAACAAAAAAATCCAACCTTGTGAATGTCTACTTCTGCTTGTATCTATGGCGATAAGACAGATGGGACTTAATCCTCTAAAGGTCCCTAATAGTCTAATAGGATTTGATTATACGATGCTTTGCTATTTATTCACAATGACAGCTAACTATAATTACTATAACATAAACAGAATTCTTAATAAGGATCAACATAACATCTATATATGGAAATTACCCATAGCCAAGCCCAACAGAACATTTCTTCTTTTTTAAGCTACATTCACAATTAAAAAAAAATTTTTAAAGAGTATTCTTAAAAGAATTTTCACCTCTCAAAGTACTTACACAAGCAACTTTGCATTGGTTTGCTAAACAATTTAAATGATTAAGTAGTTTAACTGACTACTTTAACTGCTCACCAGATTTAGTAGTTCTTTCTCTTCCACTTCTGTCACTTGATGCTGCTCTTCGCTCTTTTTGCTCTATTCTAGGTGCAGGACCAAGAATTTTCTTTACTAATTTTTGTCCATCTCGCCAAGAAGATGTACTAATCAGATGACTGCTACCTAAAAAAGAAAAGAGAGAAATATATATGTATATAATTTAAAACTTAAATTTTAGCTGTAAGAAGTACCTCTTACTTACCCATACAAGTATTTGTAATTAATATTTTGCTTATCTTATGCCAAAGTCAACATATTTACAATCTGATTTTATTTTTAAACTCAAGTCCCCCCAAATCAATTAACGTAGTCTGTTTAAATTTTTATTTACCCACACACCTCAAATACTAAGTGTAAAATGCTTTGAAAGTTAAGTACCAGATATTAATGAATTATGAAACTTTAAGAACCAGGGCACCAAATTCAACAATTTTGGCACAGAGTAAAAATACGTCTTAACTATAAGTGTTTGGTTTACCAAAATTAGCACAGTACCTGTCACAGTAAAATGTATGTCTGCTGAATGAGCAAATGACTTAAGCGAAGCATAGAAAAAAACCTTAAAAAAACACGTAACAAAGAGTTAACAGTGATTACCTTTGAAGGGGATGGTTATTACAGAGAATTTAACATTGTATTTTATAGACATATAACACATTACTACACATTACTTTCTAACACATAAAACAATGACACTCAGAAAGCGAATATCATCAATGCTTTAAACTGCCATTATAGAAGTTCATAAAAATAAAAGTAGATTCCAATAAATATAGCTATTTACCAAGAGAAAAAAATTTCATTTATTAGCTTCAGATGGTAAAAAAATTAAAATTAGACCATTATTTCAAAACAATGACTTAAAAAACAAAAAATACCATGAAAGACCATTTATAAAATAGAAACCATTTAAAAAAAAACCTGAAATAAATATGCAAAAGTGTTGTAATACAAAGCAATATAAAAAATGTAATGGAAATGAAAATAATGAAGTAATACTTTAAACCTACTTAAATTAGAAAAAATACTTTTACATTCATTGCCAAAGCTGGTAAAATTATATTAAAAATCACTTTTACTATGTTTGTTGAAATATCAATGGATATAGTTTCACTTTTAAAAAACAGTACTACATGTCAAAGTGGTCATTTCCCTTGATCAAATAATCGAAGTAATAGAAAGGTACCCAACAGAAAGAAAAAAATAAATGACAATGTTCACTGTATTATTTATATAATATCAGAAGTAAGCTAAATATTGAATAGTAGATAAACTATGTTTCTATTAGGAGTACTGTGTGGCCATTTCCAATTACAATTTCTATAAAAAATAGCAGAAATGTTCTTGTCCTAAGATGCTAAGAGAAAAAGATAAAATCTTATAATACAATGACTACAATAATCTACTACTGATTTTAAAATTACTGTAAGGAAAATACACAAAACTACTAGTCCTTTGTTTAAGTGAGAGCAGTGGTTTTCTTCTGTTTTTTTCTATTTTCCAAACTTTCTGTGATACTACTTTATTACATCTATAATTTCTAAAAAATATTTAGAGTACCATTTAAAAGTTTAAATGAAAGTAGTTTTAATGAAATCATCTATCATTAAAAAACATGAATTACAAATGTGTACTACTTACTTTAGAAATGCTTTTGCACCTTGCTATTAACCTTAAAAAGTTTATCTAAAATATTTAGAAGGTAATATGTGTATTGTTCGATCTATTTATAAGATATTTCATGTGCTTAAGCAAAATGGGAGAACAGGTTTCTCTTCAATTTCAGCTTAATTTTCTGAATCAAGAGCAAGCAATCATGAATATGCTGGGTAGTTATTTATAAATGTTGGCTTCCAAATATGCTGGGTGGTTATTTCTAAATTCTGGCTTTCTGGAATAGTCCCATGCAGTCATTGGTAGAAAAAGAGAACTTTTACTATAGATAAACTCTTAAAACAGCTTTAACTCAATTTAATGACTCTCTGTAGCAGTAACTGCCACAGTACACACATGGCAGAATTAGCCCACCACAAAACTGGATAAATACAATCCAAGATCAGTATTTACAAGTTACAGTGGCCCCAGTGCTTCCTTTCAAACTAAGCCCCTGACAACAATATCACATGAAAAACACTCTGTTACATTTTTTTAATGTAAGAATTAGGTTTAGTTTACACCCAGGTAATTCTTGTTCCTATAAAATTTTATTTTTTTATTGGTATACAGCCAGGGTCTTTCTTGTATGACATCTACAATTAACAATGGATGTCACAAAGTAAGTTATTTGGCACTCTTTTGATTAGTCTATGATCAGAAAAACAAGATCATGGCATCTGGTCCCATTACTTCATGGCAAATAGATGGGGAAACAATGCAAAGAGTGGCAGGCTTTATTTTTGGGGGCTCCAAAATCACTGCAGATGGTGACTGCAGCCGTGAAATTAAAAGACGCTTACTCCCTGGAAGGAAAGTTATGACCAACCTAGACAGCATATTAAAAAGCAGAGACATTACTTTGCCAACAAAGTTCCATCTAGTCAAGGCTATCGTTTTTCCAGAAGTCATGTATGGATTTGAGAGTTGGACCATAAAGAAAGCTGAGCGCCGAAGAACTGATGCTTTTGAACTGTGGTGTTGGAGAAGACTCTTGAGAGTGCCTTGGACTGCAAGGAGATCCAACCAGTCCATCCTAAAGGAAACCAGTTCTGAATATTCATTGGAAGGACTGATGTTGAAGCTGAAACTCCAATACTTTGGCCACCTGATATGAAGAGGTGACTCATTTGAAAAGACCCTGATGCTGGGAAAGATTGAGGGTGGGAGGAGAAGGGGTCGACAGAGGATGAGATGGTTGGATGGCATCACCGAATCAATGGACATGAGTTTGAGTAAACTCCAGGAGTTTGTGATGGACAGGGAGGCCTGGCATGCTGCAGTCCATGGGGTCACAAAGAGTCAGACATGACTGAGCAACTGAACTGAACTGATTAGTCTATGATCACAAAACAAGCACTTGGTCAGAAACCAGTGCCCTATCAGTCTATTTTCATATTTTTATAGGACTTTGTATGTTCCCTATCCAATTATTTGGGGGCTTCCCTGTGGCCTCAGACAGTAAAGAAGCTGCCCCTAATGTGGGAGACTCGGGTTCAATCCCTGGGTCAGGAAGACCCCTCTGGAGTAGGGAATGGCAACCCACTCCAGTAATTCTTGCCTGAAGAATCCCATGGGCTGAGGAGCCTAGTGGGCTACAGTCCATGGGCTGGCAAAGAGTCGGACATGACAGAGCAACTAACACTTTCACTTTCAATTTATTCAATATTCATTACACTTTATTATAACTACATATCTACTTTTTTCCTGACAAGATTCTAAGTTCCAGGAGGGAGGGGACTATGTGCATCTTGCTTGCCACTATACTGCCTAAGCTTAGAACACCCCAGTGCCTTAAATAAAGCAAATATATTTGCATAATGAATGTTTGAGTGGTCTCCAAACTGAAAGTGACAAGTTTCCAACTTTCTCCACTCCCTTGACCCAAATTACTCAATGACTTAAATATGACACACTAAACAGCCATTTTCAATATAGCTAGAAATAATAATTAGTAGTAGAGAAATTACACCTAACAATTGAGTGTTTACAATGTGTCAGGTGCTATATTGAGTACTTTTGGTATTAACTATTTTAGTTTTCACAACAACCTATGAGAAAAGTAACTAGTGGTTTCCCATTTACAAACAGGGAAACCAAAGGACACCAAAATTAACTCAATTACCAAAGGAACAAAGTTAGACATGACAGAACCAGCATAAAAATTCAGGCATTCTAGACTAAGCATGAAATGTTAATCACTATAAAGCTAGGGAATTCTTTTTCCCCCCATCTTGATTTATTCAGAGTCCAGTTCATTACTAGCACAGACTGCCAAATTTTTCCTGTGCAATATTTATTCACTCATGAGAATAAGTGAAGAAACTTAGCTATAGGCATAAGCCATCCCTCTGTATGTAAAAGTTCACTATATAAAAACCATTATCTTTAATCTGGTTAACTTCTATTAAAAAATAATGAGAAAAAACTGCGGGGGGCACTATTCAGTATCATGGTGAACATATTTCATGAGTATATATATATATGAAGATTTATCAGACTATATATTCTAAATATGTCAATTAACGTCAAGAAAACACACATAAAATGATACATAAAATATACTAAATTTTTGTATGTGTCAAATAATAAGAACATTTATTTCTGAATACACGGCATTTCACTAATATATAATTTCGGGCCTGATACTGAAAAAACCAACCTGTTTTGCATTCTGAACTTGATAACTGTGCTACCTTTTGGACTTTTCGTACTGGCTTGACCACTTTCTTCTCTTTACTTTTTTCAGCTGGTTTTTCTTTCATAGAGCTATCATCTGAAAAACAGAAACATTTATAGCAAATATTATAATGAGTGCTATTGACCCACTCATCCTTCCCCCAGTATGAGAAATCTATATAGAATACATGGTTCATGCAGGGAGAGAGAAACCTTCGTTATTTCTTTGACTCAAAAGCTGAAATATCAAGTCCTCTTACAGAACGGTCTAGAGATTACAATTACTCTACTGTTAGGTTTCAACTGTTTTTTTTTTTTTTCAGGAAACCCTTGAGACACTCACCTGGTTTTCACAAATTTAAAGAAGCAACAACAATAATGCTTTCCAAGCTAGATCACAGCATTTAGAGAACCTCAGAAGTACGTAATTTCACAGATTCCTATTTCATTTAAAAATTCCCAGTTAACTGAAATATTCATGAACTTCTAGAATAAAACTTTATAAAATACTCAATATTCCTAAATTAGGCCCTTTTATGATTAGGCTAGTGAAATATGTCAAAGTATTTCACATATAAACTACTACTCACTAAATTTTAAATTCTAATCTGCAGAAATAAACTGACTATACACATAAATTTGAAAATTAATCTCAACCACAGATTCGGATAAATGTACTTTAAATATATATAGAGCTCTGCATCCTGAGCAAAGAAGTAAGCGTGATTCAGAGACCCTGAGGCAGAAGCATAGTTAGTGTCTAAGAAATAGCAAGGAAATCAATGTGAAGAAAGTGAAGAAAGAGAAAAGCAGTAAGAGTTAGGGTCAAGAGACATAACTGAGAGCCAGATTACATAGGGCTTTATAGGTCATTGTGAGAACTTCAGGTTTATTCAAGAATAGGATGAGAAATTTTTGGGCAAAGGAGTGACATGACCTAAATGATATTTTAACAAGTTTACTCTGATAGCTATGATGAGAACAGATTCATTAGAAGAGCAGAAGCAGTGTAACCAGTTAGAAGGCTACTGCAGTAATCTAGCCAGGAGACTGACAGTGGATGGCTTGAACCTAGGTGGTAAGTGAAGGAGATTATATTTTAGAGGTATTTCAGACAATTTAGATATAAGGTATGAGAGAAACAGAGGGATCAAAGATGACCAAGGATTTTGGACCTGAATAATCAGAAGGATAAGACTTACTCTCCAGTAAGATGGAGAGACTACCAGAGGAATAAGTTTAAGGGGTGTACCATGACCTCATTTAGTTAGCCAGCTCCATTTTTGGATATGTTAAGCTTAAGAAATTTATTATACATCCAGGGGGAGGTGCAGAGTTAGCAGCTGGATATGAATCTGAATTCAGAGAAGTCTGGTCAGAGACATAAATCTGGGAAACATCAGCAGAGAATATTTAAAGTACTGCAACTCGATGAGCTTGCCTAGTTTGTATATGGATAAACAAAAATTGTAAAAAAACAATAAAGTAAAAAGAAAGGGATGGAAGAGAAAAGAAAAATGAAAAAAGAAAAACAATGAGAAACAGATCCAAGCACAGGGACCAGGACATGCCAATGTTCAGAGATAGATAGTTGATAAGGAAAAACAAGAATGAAAAAGAGCAGATAAACTTAGGAGGAAACCTAAACACTTATGGTATCATAGATAAAATTCCAAGTGAAGAATTTCAAAGATGAAGTGATTAGTGATATCCAACATTTCTGAGAGAGACTTTATTTTTGAGGCTCCAAAATCACTGCAGATGGTGACTGCGGCCATGAAATTAAAAGACACTGGCTCCTTGGAAGGAAAGTTATGACCAACCTAGACAGTACATTAAAAAGCAGAGACATTCCTTTACCAACAAAGGTCCATCGAGTCAAAGCTATGGTTTTTCCAGTAGTCATGTATGGATATGAAAGTTGGACCATAAAGAAAGCTGAGAACTGAAGAATTGATGCTTCTGAATTGTGGTGTTGGAGAAGACTCTTAAAGAGTCCCTTGGACTGCAAGGAGATCCAACCAGTCCATCCTAAAAGAAATCAGTCCTGAATACACACTGGAAGGACTGATGCTGAAGCTGAAACTCCAATACTTTGGTCACTTGATGCGAAGAGGTGACTCATTTGAAAAGACCCTGATGCTGGGAAAGATTGAAGGCAGGAGGAGAAGGGGACGACAGAGGATGAGATGGTTGGATGGCATCACCGACTCGATGGACATGAATTTGAGCAAGCTCTGGAAGTTGGTTATGGACAGGGAAGCCTAGAGTGCTACAGTCCATGGGGTCACAAAGAGTTGGATACAAATGAGCGACTGAATTGAATTGAATGCTTCTGAGAGATCAAGCAGAATAACAAATGAGAATTACACATTGGATTTAGCAATGTGGAAGTCACTGATGACCTTGGTAACAGCAGTCCAGAGAAGTAGGAGCAAAAACCTAACAGAAAGGATTCAGGAGTAAAATGGAGGAGAAAAATTAGAGACTATGAAGATAAAGCAACTTTCTGAAGCTTCACTGTAAATAAAAGGAGAGAAACAAAGCAGAGTAGGTCAAAAGAAGGGTTCTTTTATGATGGCCCAGATAACAGCATGTTATCAAACACTATGTTGATGAGCATGACCTCACAAGAGAGGGAAAACATGATGATGGGAAAGAGAAAACAGAGTCGTAGTAATGCCCTTAAATACACTAGAGCAAATAGAATTTAATACAGAAGTAGATGGGTTTTGTTTAAGATAGAAGCAGCAGGAGAGATGACCCACCAAAAGAGAAGGCAAACTATAATAGGCAGACCTCTTTAAAAATTCTTTGGCATACATCATTCCACTAGTCTTCTATGAAGCATATTACCATTCTTATTTTACAGATGAGAAAACCAAGGAAGAGAGTTATGTAACACAGATAGTATGAAAAGCTAATTAAGTGGCAGAGTCAGAATTTGAATCCTTGTAAACTAATTCCAAAATCTGTGCTCTTAACTATTGCATTATATTTCCTTTTCATACGATAAAAAATTTCTGAAGATATTGTTCCAAAAATAATAGTAGGAAAATTGGACTGGACAGTTGATGCCATAATATTTATTAGCAGACTCTCTACTAGGGCTTACCAGAAAAATCTCAGGCTTTAGAGTCAGACTGAGTTGGTTTTAAACCTTGGCTTCAATTCTTAACTGCTCTATGCAACCATGGGAAAATTACTCCTTGAGTTTACACTTCGTCAACTGGAAAACATTCAGGAGACTAAGTAACCAGCAGTATCTTGTCCAAAATCATACAAGGTTTCAATATAGTAATATTATATGTATGATCTTCCTATTTTCCTCTTCCAGTCTTCCGTAAGTTCCTCCTATTTCCAATCCTCTAGCACACATTATTCCCTTCCAATAATGTTCATTTTTCTTCCTGCTTTTTGCCCTCGCATTAGTATCTTATCTGCTGCCCACCAAATTACTGACCATTTCAAAGATCTCAGAGGTCTAGTAAACTTCAACTAGGCTGTTATGTTTCCATCAAATCAGACAAGCCCACTCAGAAAGTCCCTTAGTTTAAAAATAGCCTAGTTTCTGTCTTTTCAGCTATATATGCTAATTTAACCCTGGAGCAAAGCCTAGAAGCTAAGAGTCTTGTGACTGACACTATCACTACTTAAGTATACCATGCATTTAGAAATGGGAAATAACTAGTTTCGTGACAATTTTATGTTTCAGTATTGCAACTTAGGTAGTATGCATGATAAAACACTCAAAACCTAGGAACACTCTACTCTCACCTGCAAAGTGAAGTGCTAAGTCACGATACAGTTCTCTACTCATGTTTTGAAACTCAGCCTCCTGCCACACTTTCCCATCAGGTGTTCGAATCTTGGTCTCTGAAGGATTGAAGCCTAATATATAACCAACAATACAAAACATCCTTATCAATACTGCATTCAAAGTTTTGTTACATTCTTAATTTTAAGTGAAATAAATTAATATACTATAAAATTCACTCTTTTAAAGTGTACAACTCCCTTTTTAGGATATGCAGATAGTTATACAACTATCATCACCATCTAATTGTAGAGCATTTTCATCACCCTGAAAAGTAACCCTGTACCCATTAGCAGTTGCTCCCCACACCACTCCCTCTATTCCCTGCCAACTACTCAACTATTTTCTATCTTTATAGATTTGCCTATTCTGGACATTTCCATATAAATAGAATCCTACAATGTGTGGCCTTTTGTGGCTGGCTTCTTTCATTTAAATTTTATTGCTGAATAATACTCCATTGTACAGATATATCAATGTTTGCTTATCCATTTACTAGTTGATGAACATCTGGGCTGTTTCTACTTTTTGGCTATTATGAATAATGTCGTTATAAACATATATGCACAAGGATGTGTGTAAATATACCTTTTTCAATTCCCTTGGGTAGTATATCTAGGAGTGGAATTGCTGGGTCATATGGTAACTCTTATGTTGAACTCGTTAAGGAACTGTCAAGATGTTTTCTAAAGGAGCTGTACCATTTTACATTTTTACCAGCAATTTCTCCATATCCTCACTTGTTGTTGTCTTTTTTTATTATAGTCGCCCTCATAGGTATGAAATGGTATCTCATTGTGGTTTTGATTTGTGCATCCCTAACAATTAAATGTTGAACAGCTTTAGAAGCTTTTAAAAGAGGAATGCATCATGAGCTATACCACATAATGTGTTAACAAGTGCTGTTTGGAAAAGTAAGTTTCAGTTAAACAAAACAATATGCATTTGTTCAAAAAGACTAGAAATGGAGAAGCACCAAATTAAATGATAAAAGAATGTCAATCATAAATTATGGATATCAGAGAAACGAACTACTTTTTCAAGCCTGAGGAGAAACAACAATACTCACTCTTCTTTTCCTTGAAGACAGGCATTAATCACTACCATCTGTCTGATTTTGCCTATGGCTGAACAAATGGACAAGCTTCTGTCTACACAGGCAAAATCAGACAATCAAAGTGTGGAAAACAGTTCCTTAGAACATACTTGTTCAATTTCTCAACAAACATTACACATGTGCTATTCCTAGAAATTATCATTCTAATTTCCTACCTCAAATTTATCACTACTCCTTAAGAAATACACTAAACTTACAATGTTACTTTACAAAAAAGATAAAGTAATGAATATGGATGATAACCAGAATAGTAAAAAGATTTGTATTTTCAAATGGGCTCAACTTACCAAAGAATTGCCATGAAATATTTTGTAAAAATTAAATCAACTTAATGGAGTCAAAAATTGGTAAAAGCACTTTAAAGTGCTTGATAAAATGTTACTGGTAAAATAATTACACATCTAATAGAAAATAATCTATTCAGCTCTTATGACAACAGCATAAGCTTAATTTTACCTGAAATTTGTACCACGGGGCACACACAACTATGCTTATAGCTATATAAACAAAAAGTTTATAAACATAGTGTTTATTGCAAACTACAGTTTATAACAAGAAAGCGTGGCAATTTCATGTAAACCTATCTTCCTCCCAACATTTCTTACCCTCATTCCATCTCTCTACATTCAACCTTATCATTTTTTCTTCTCTTTTCTTTAGGAAATATTTATCTTTATGGGAGCCTTTCTTTATATTTGCATCTTTACTTATAAGTTAACTTTAAGCAGCTTTCAGTATCTACACCAGTTTCTCTTTCTGTTTCCCAGTTTTTATATCCATTCTCTTTGTGCACATTTTTTCTAATTGAATTTATTGAACAGAATAAAAAATTTACTGTGCATTTGTGTCCAAGACACTGTACTAAGCTTTGAAATAAAATACAGATGATCAATATAGGCTCTTAACCTTCTTGAGCATTTAAACCAGAAAGAAAAAGATATGTAAACCACTAAGTATAAAACAAGAAAGAACCACTGTGTTCACTACTTCAAATTTTAAACATACACACATAAATGTAATGTGTTTAGAATGGGTTTCATATACTAACAACTATATAAAAAGACAAAGAAAAATCTCCTTCTCTCTTTTCTCTCTCTCTCTCTCATTTGTGTAAGAGAAAATTATCTCTGGAATGATACATAAATTGTTAACACAAGTAACCTCCAGAAAGGGGACCAGGTGACTGGAGCACAAGAATGATACAGCTTTTCAATGTATGTCTTTTTCGTCTTTTCAACTGCAAATCAAGTGAATTTATTAAGTATTTAAACAAATGAAATTAAAATGTCACTTTAGAATACAGTATATTAAGATACGTTTAATTTACACTGACAAAATGTTAGCAGAAAAACAGTTCTTCACTGTTGGAAAAGATAAATCCACTGCTCAGGATACCACTGGAAACCATATTGTTATGATTTCTGAAATGAATACTATATTTCATTAGTTAACCTCATAAAAGTTACATTCATAATATATTTTAATACGGAAACTAAAGTATTAAAACTAGTAATAAAAGGAATATACAAAATCCAGTCACAACTCAAAGTCATACTTAAGATTTTCACTCTGATTCTTTAAGGTTGCTTTCTTTTCTTAATTTTTAGATTTTTTATAAATTATTAAATAAAACACAGATTCAAATCAACCATCTTAACTCTGCCTTAGTGGAAGAACTTTTGAAACTGCAGACTTTGACTTCTAGAATGAACAAACCTTAAAGGTACAATCTGCATTTAATGAGTCTGATATAAATATAGCCAAAGTTTTGTATAATCACTATCTTAGAACCAGCAAGAACTTCTGACCCCATTATTCACTAATTGCTCTGTCAGCAATATGGACAATTTCTACATGGCACACAACTTGAAGGATAAGAAAGAATTTTATTCAGAGAACTACCCACAATTTTATCATAAATTATCTAGAATAAAATGCTAATTATCTATCTTTAATTCATAATGAATATTACTAGCAAAACATATCACAAAAAAACTGATAAACTGTTCAAACTGTAGATAGTTAAGTTTGTTCTGTTAAAATTAACAGAATAAATCAATCTTGATTATATTTTGATTTTCATACATTTATAAATACTGAACTTGAAAAAGTATCCACAAAAAAAAGGCCAGGATGGTAAGAACTTGAAGACAGAAGTCTAACAGAGTAACCTCATCAATGAATCAAAATTTTACATAGATGACCCTGACCCTGTGAAAATAATTTCAGGAACATAAAAACGCAAACTACTAAAACCACCATATATAAAAACTTGAGTAGGGCTGAAAGCAGAAATTCTCTCTGAAAAGCATCTTCTCAATGGAAATCTGATTTACTGTTTTCTTAAACATGGAGAAAACCCCTGTCAAAATTCTAAGGTTAACAAAACAGGATCAAAATGTCAGTGCCAAGATATTCTGTAACCAAATATTAACTAGCAGTGATTGAACCATCTTTCAAACATTGCTTCTGAAAGAATTTCTAATAACAATGGAAATACAATGGCAGAATAAGAGCAATATTCTTTCAGTTCTCTAAAATTTATACTAATTTTTATTTTCTCTTTTGTTCAACTTATTAAAGGTTCATATGGTAGGTCTCAAACTAAAAGAACCTCTTAAGGGATCTGAATCTGCATTTTTAGCATGCACTTTGAATTAATTTTTTTATGCATTTGATTTGAGAATCACCCCCTATTCTAAAGATGATCCTCTCTACTCGAATACATCCTAGGGAAACAGGGAGACAAGGAGGCTGGAAAAGAGAAGATGCAAACACTGATTACAAACCTTTATATGTTGGAGCAGGTGGTGCTGTTGCCACTTTCCTGACTTTTGCTGTCACTGAGCTGTCAACATTAACAACCATTACTGGATGGTCAATATGACCCAGATTCTGGCCGTGGCCATTTGTTTCTTCTGAGTGTTCCCACTGTTTCCTAATCCGCTCCTTGAGTTTTTCCAGTTTGACATCATGTTGTCGTCGCTTTAGGATATCTAATCTTTGGGAATTACAAGTACTAGTAGAAGACGGAGAAGAGTCAGTTAACCCTAACACTTTTGAATCAATGTTATGGCCCATGTTACACACAGAAGACTTCAAAGTGTTCTCATTTCCTTTTGTTCTATTAGGTTTTTCTTCATCACTTCTCACTGCAGCTGCCACCTTAATCAAACATTCAGAATTTTGCAATGAATCAATTGTCGGTCGATCGTTTAGAAACCTAACAACTGTATCATCGATGGCAGATGATCGGGAGCTCTCAAAATCACAGCAAAGTATATTCTGATCTTCTCGACTGCACATCAACCGGTTCCCATTCTCAGGCTTCTCTTCATTAACATCCACACAATATACATGCTTTGACTCTAAATGGCTGGGACTTATACTGGATGGTGTGCCATGGACTTCCCTATTATTAAAAAAATAATAAGCTTTAAATAAAGAATACAAAAACCAGTCATACAAACTGAATGGAGAACTCTTAAGTAAACATTAGAGATCCCAAAACCTAGACACTCTAGTAGGTTAGAAATAACAAGATAATCATTACTACTATTAAAATTCAATGTTCAATGCCTCCTGGGTATCACAGGTTAGATTATGACAAATAATCTAAATCATAACGTGCATATTATAAAATAAAAACTATGCAAAAGATGCATGCAGAGATTTCCTTAAGAACCCCAGAAAGCAGAATTACAATCTCACTTTGGATATTCACTTGACACTTACTACCAAAACGTACATCTTACTTCTCCATAAAATCTTAAGAACTAGGGGGAAAAGTTCTCAAATTCTGGCATTTCATATATATAACTTCTAAATAGTGTATGAAATTAACAAATAGACTGGGAGTAGAAATAAAGTGGAGGTACAATAAACATTCACCTCCAAATAAATGTGGTTATAAGTAAAGTTAAATCTCTCTGAACTACAGACAACTTTTTTGGCAGCTTTAAATTATGTAAAGCATGTCTAGAAATTCCAGAGTAGGCAAAGAAGACTGCACACAGCCAAAGCACACATCACAAAGTCCATATTCTCTACTCACAAAAACACTAGCAAAAGTACTCCTTCAGAAACTATTTTGATTTTATGTATCATTCTAGTAAGTTATATTTTAGAAACAGAAGCAGTTATTAAAAGGGAGATTAATGAAGACAAGCCTCAGCAGTAGGAAGAAGACATGAAAAACTACCTAACAAAATTATAAAAACAGACATAACAATCTGGTTCTCCAAGTTCTGAAAGAGTAGACATTTGCCACATGTGGCAACTGAGCACTTGAAGAATCCAAATTGAGATGTGCTGTAATGTAAATTATATACCAGATTCTAAAAAATTAAAAAATAAAGACCATAAAACATCTTTGGGTATGTGCAGGTAACTACTAAAAATATTTAAATTACATATGTGTGGTTCACTTTAATGGTGCCATTGTATATTATTGATCTAAATCTTTCACTTTAGGCATAAAACTCTAAATATCACAAAAATTATTAAATTCATGACTCTATTACAGCAAAATATGGTAATTTTGCAGCTATCATGAGTGCACGAGTGTGTGCATTTTTCTAAGGAGACAGTTTACAGCTTTCATCAAATTCTCACTGGGGTCCATGACTCAAAAAACATTAGACCCTCTTCTAAGAGGCTGATTATTAAATAAGATGGGAGCTGAAAACTGAGCTCTGCAGCTTCCACTAGAGATCAAGACTAAATTCAATTATTTTTACTATCTCAACCAGACTGCAACAACTCACTGTTGAAATGATTAAGGTCTAAAATCAGCATATGCAGAGAATAAAATAGGAACCCCTGGTGGCTCAGCAGTAAAGAACCCACCTGCCAATGCAGGAGATGTGGTTCTATGCCTGGGTCAGGAAGATGCCTTGGAGAAGGAAATGGCAACCTACTCCACTATTCTTGCCTGGAAAATCCCACAGACGGAGAAGCCTAGCAAGCTACAGTCCATGGGATCGCAAAGAGTCAGACACAACTTAGCGACTGAACAACAAGAGAAGAAAATAAAAGTATAAAACGGTAGTTTACCTACATGTCTTAATCATAAGGGAAGAACAATTAACCAAAAAAAGTAAAATAGGGACTGCCCTCATAGGCCAATGGCTAAGACTCTGCACTCTCAATGAAGGGGTCCAGGTTCCATCCCCGGTCAGGGAACTAGATCCCACATGCTGCAACTAAAGATCTCAGCAAGCCACAACTAAGACCCAGCAGAGCCAAATTAGATAGATCAAAATAAATGAACTTTTTTTTAAAAAAAGTAATTTCACAGGGTCTTTCACTCACTCACTCATTAAATATCTACTATGAATAAAGATGTTCACTATGCAATTCTTTCAACTTTTCTATAAATATGAAAATTATCATAAATATCTACAGAATATTTAGCTAAATGACAAGCATTAAGATAATGGTTTGGGAATGAGACAGATTTGTAGTTTTACATAAAGTAATGTAATGAGTACACATTTAATCAAAATTATAAAGCAATATGAAAATGTTCCAACAGAGGAAGCACAGGTGATACTAAGTCGCTTCAGTCGTGTCCGACTCCTTATGTCCCTATGGACTACAGCCTGCCAGGCTCCTCTGTCCATAGGATTCTCCAGGCAAGAATACTGAAGTGGGTTGCCATGCCCTCCTCCAGGGGATCTCCCTGACCCAGGGATCGAACCTGAGTCTCTTCTGCCCCCTGCGTTAGCAAGCAGGTTCTTTACCACTTAGTGCCACCTGGGAAGCACAGAGGAAGGGTTGGATAAGCTAGGGAATGAAATGAGCAGTGTTTCATACAGGTGATAAAAGGTGAGTTTTAGATGATGAATGGAGATGGCCAGGTGAAGGGTGTTCTATTCACAGCTATCCTATGGGTATTTGTTTCTTTTCTTAAAAGATACGTAACTACACAATTTTAAATGTGAGGTAGTATTATTTGCAGAAAGAATATTAGAATAGTAATAGTAATTTAGTGATTATGTTTCTAGGCATCTCATTATTCTTTTAAATTTTCCCTTTGTCCTTTTTCTAAACTATGCACTTGTACCCAGATTAAGTCCCTGGCCCCTTATCTATTTATTTTTTTCACTTTTATCACTTCAATGCTACTGACAACTCCCATATTTATATTCACAGCACTGACTTTTTCACACACATTCCTACCTAAACATCCAACTGCCGACTGAATATTTTCACCTAGATATTTCAAAATCGCATCAAACGGAACACAGTGAAAATCAAACCCATAATGTACCTCTGCATGCTTGCGTGCTAAGTTGCTTGTGTCCAACTCTTTGTGACACTATGGACTGTAGCCCACAGGCTCCTCTGTCCATGGGATTCCCCAGGCAAAAATACTGGAGTGGATTGCCATGCCCTCCTCCAGGGGATCTTCCCACCCCAGGGAATGAACCCACGTCACCCGCAGCTCCTGCATTACAGGCAAATAGATTCTTTACCACTGAGCCACCAGGGAAGCATAATTCACCTTTATCACCCAAACTTTTTTATCTCAAATATAAGATGTGAGAGTTGGACCATAAAGAAGGTTGAGTGCTGAAGAACTGATGCTTTTGAACTGTGGTGCTGGAGACTACTCTTTTGAGAGTCCCTTGGACAACAAGCAGATCAAACCATTCAATCCTAAAGGAAATCAACCCTGAATATTCATTGGAAGGACTGATACTGAATGCCACCTGATGTGAAGAACCAACTCATTGGAAAAGATCCTGATGCTGGGAAAGACTGAGGGCAAGACGAGAATGGGGCAATAGAGGATGAGATTGTTGGAAGGCATCACTGAATCAATGGACATGAGCTTGAGCAAACTTGAGGAGATAGTGAAGGACAGGGAAGCCTGGATGCAGTTGATGAGGTCGCAAAGAGTCAGACATGACTTAGCAACTGAAGAATAGCAAGTATAAAAACTAAGTACTTCCCCCCCCAAAAAAAAACTAAGTTTTTTTTTAACAAGCATTATTATTAAACTCCTTAATTTATTTAGTGACACTTTAAAATACTAAAAAATGATTATAAATGAAACAAGGAACTATAAGTTTCAATGTCTATTAATACTATTTGCTATCCTAACAGCAAGAACATATTTCTATCAGTAGTTAAAATGTCCCTCAAATACAAAACTCTTTAATTTTATCTGTTGAATATCCTAAATTAGCTAACAAAAACGCAAAGCATTTTTATATTTATTATTCATATATCAAAATTAATTTATTAATTAAAATTCATTTATCAATCTTGAACATCTAAATTGTTGAAACGAGCCACTGGCAGCAGAGTCAAACAATAAACCAACTCACATTCTCATAAGACAGAAATTTTAGGTAACCGTCCAACTCAAAAAAGAAGAAAACTAAACTATGTGAAGACCACTGTGTAGAACACCCAATCTGAGATATAAAGGAGAAGAAAGTCATACTTCCAGAAACTGAATAATTTGTTTGTAGGAAACATATTACAATGGAGTGGTCTGAAGCAAATATTACTACTTCTCCCCAATATTCAATCTGTAAAAGAACAGAAAGGTAGCATTTCATAATATAAAAGATTTTGCTTTACCTTTTTGGAAAATGGAAAAGGTAATAATACTAGATTCAGAGTGTTATGAAAAACTGAGAAAATAAACTATAATATTAGTACAAATACTACAGGTTAACTCCACAGATAATTAAAAAAAAAAAAAAAAGAAATCCACACTAACCTGTAAGAAACCAAAGGGTCACGAAACTCCACACGATTAATTTTTTTTACATTACTCTCCAGGGTGGTAGCTCTGAGAGGACTACGAGATTTCTCTTTTTGTGATTTAGAAAATTTGGAGGCTGGAGCATTAACCCAAGAATCATCCAGGTATCTACCATCTGAAGAAAAAGGAAATCTATGAAAACATATGATATAAAATACAACTGTCTCTGAACATAGCTAGCATTTAAGAAAATAATTTAGGTATCTTATTGTTTCTGGACTCTCAAGCTGATATCATGCAAGCAGATCAAAAAAATTCAGGTTATATTATTACAGTAACTCAACCTATAGAGAATGACTGCATTCTAAGCAAACAACACAAAGAAAACCTCTAAATAAAATATTCCTTTTTGTCAAAGGCTCTCACTTCAAAAAAGATGCATCAGATAAAACCCAACAGACTCACAGATTAATAAAAAATAATCATAGTTTCAGTTCATCTGCAGGTTTATTTCACTAATTATGCAACCACAAAGTAAAATATATGAAAGGTAACCAAAGAAAATATTGACAGTGTCAATTTATGATAGTACTTGTAAGACAAATATTCTAATTTTGATCATAAATCCCAATCAAAAAAACAAAAGTCTTAAGTCAATTAAATTTCAAACTGAAATACCTGTGAATTTTTTTTAAAAAAGGACATATATAACCCTAAAGACTCAAAATCAAATTCTCACTAACAAATGAAAACTCGCTGCCAAAGGTGATGCTGTGGTGCTAAGTCCCTGATCAAAAGATGGTGAAAACGTCGTCTACAGTCACTGAATATGAGGCTGCTTCATAACTACTCAGTACCAAAGGAAAAAACTAAATGCTGATTAAGCATCCAGTCTCTGACAAAAGAACAAGGAAATATATGGGATTATATGGAGAAATTAAACTGAAATACCAAATATTCATATTTAATATATTTATATCTTTAGAAGTCGCCTCATACATACCTTTTCTACTAATTTTTCTGGTAGCACTCGCAGAAGATTTCTTGGTATCCATGACAGAATTAAACACAGCTGTACTCGTAGGGGCTACTTCCAATTTGTTTTCAATGTGTCTCAGCTAAAAGTTTAAACACCATCAAAACAAATAGGTTAATTCTATTCTAAATCAGCTACCATCAATTTAATTACTTATACTGTCCAACAACTTTCTCTAAAGGAGAAAAAACTTAGGAATGCTTTATTTTAACTAAAAATAATAGTTTTTCTATTATTTACTACCTAAGCAATTGGCCAATGCTGCCCAAATCTGGACACAAAAATCAAAATGTCTATAGAATACCAAGAGTTTTCTAATTGACCTGTTGATGTATTTTTTTTAATTGTTGAGTTTTTTAAAAGCAGTAAATTTTCTGATATTGTATGTTGCGTATCATTATGCTACATATTTTGTGTGTTTCTACATATTTTATGTGTTTTACATGCAAAAATGAGGAAATAACAATTCCTCTAGACTAAAATTTAGGATTATTTAAATAGTCACAACTTTTTATCATTTTATATCTACAAAATAAGTTTCACAATAAGGACAAAGTTAATAAGATAAAATTCAGGTTTCCAAGCACTACAGTTAAGTTGACTTTTGATATAACCATCAATGACTTTAAAAAGTATTTTCTCCTAAATTTCTACAGGAGAAAACTTGAAGAAAACAGAAAAAAGTAGAAAAAAATTAATCAAAATTCCAAAATTCCACCAAAAAGAGATAAAACTTTGTGTAAAATTCTGATTTATCTTCTTTCAGATTTTTCCAGTGCAGTGTACTCACAAAATTGGAATAATCCTTTATATATTAACAGTTCTTTATCAGATTGTCCCCCCATTTATATTATGAACCATTGATCACTCCTAAAAATTATTTTTAAAAACCCAATAATTTTTTAAAAAAAAACTATTAACAATTCAGCACTAAGCCAGCTTAGCTCTAAATTTAATTGGTGATAAAAACTATTCTTACATTATAAATGTACAATGCTCACAGAGAATATATGCTGATTGCTACATTCATAGACCCAAAATTTGACTCTGCATTATGACCAAATCTAGGTTATAGTACCTTTTCCAGATTGACCTTCAAATCAGTTCAAAAGATTTTAGGACAAAGTATCAAATTTACACAGTTAAGAAATAGATGACTTGAATTCTGGTAGAATACAAAACAAACAAACAAATAGGACAAATATATAAATATACATACATACACACGCATACATATATAAGGTTGGTGCAAACATAACTACAGTTCAGACTGTGACTTTTTAAAAATAATTTTATTTATTTATTTTTGTCTGTCATGGGTGTTCATTGCTGTGTGGGCTTGAGCCTCTAGTTGCCAAGAGCGGGGGCTCCTCTCCAGCTGTGGTGTGTGGGCTTCTCATTCCGGTGGCTTCTCCTGTTGGGAAGCGCAGGCTCGAGGGCATGAGGGCTTCAGCAGTCCTGGTTCCCAGGCTCTCAAACACAGCTGCTGCACTCTGCATCATGTGGAATCCTCGTGGACCAGGGATCCCACCTGTGTCTCCTGCATTGCCAAGTGAGTTCTTTACCACTAACCCAATAGGGCAGCCTCAGACTGCGACGTTTAGACCATTATAACTAGGCTCAAACACATCTTTATTAATCAAAATAGGAACCATAACAATCACATTTTTGCCAATGAGAAGTTTATTTCTGTAGCATAAAAATTTGTGCTTCAGGATTCAACAAACTCTTAAGAAGCATTTTCTGCATCCTGCTGGCTGTGGAAGCATTTTCCCTGAAAAAAGGTGCTGGGATACTAGAAGTAGTAGTGGTTGATTAGCAAGAGGTCAGGTAAATATCTGGATGAGGCAAAACTTTGTAGCCCAACCCGTTCAACTTTTGAAGTACTGGTTGTTCGACATGCAGTTGGGTGCTGTCATGGAGAAAAATTAGGCCCTTTCTGTTAACCAATACCAGCTGCAGGTGTTGCAATTTTGAGTGCATCTCATCGGTTTTCTGAGCATACTTCTCAGACGGCAGTGGTTTCATTGGGATTCAGAGAGCTGCAGCGGATGAGACGGGCAGCAGACCACCACACAGTGACAAGGGCCGTTTACTGGTGCAAGTCTGGCTCAGCGTGGGGCTTTGGAGCTGCTTCTCGGTGCAACCACTTGGCTGATTGTCATATAAAATCTACTTTGTGTCGCATGGCACAGTCCGATTGAGAAACGGTTCACTGATGTTGTATAGAATAAGAGAAGACACTTCAAAATGACGATTTTTTTGATTTCTAGTCAGCTCACGAGGCATCCACTTATAGAACTTTTTCACCTTTCCAATTTGCTTCAAATGCTGCACGACTGTAGAATGGTCAACACTGAGTTCTTCGGCGACTTCTCGCATAGTTATATAAGGATCAATTTGATGATGGCTCTCAATTAGTCCTGTTAATTTCTGATGGCCGGCCACTATGCTCCTTTATCTTCAAGCTTCTCGTCTACTTTTCAGAACTTCTTGAACTACCATGACACTGTGTATTTGTTAGCAGTTCTTGGTCCAAAAGCATTGTTGTTGACAGTTGTCTCTGTTGCTTCAAATGACTCATTTTGAACTCAAATTAAGAAAATCACTCAAATCTGCTTTTTGTTTAACATCATTTCCATAGTCTAAAATAAATATAAAATAAGCAGCAAGTAATAAAAGTCATTAGCAAAAAAAAAAGTAAGAAATGTGCATTAAAATGACATATAATATACCCACATTTAGAGTATATTCCAATATCAAATGGCAAATTTCAATAATGCAAAAACCACAATTACTTTTGTACCAACCTAATATATATTAGAAGAGCAATTTGCCTAGAGAGCAAATGAAAAAGAAAAGGAAAAGGTCTCTCTTTAAAGAGCTATGTATCACTTGAAAAATCTGGATTCCTAAATTCCAGACAAGACTGGACAGAATATAAATAAGAATGGTAGCCCATAATCATTCTTCTTCAGCAGTGCTAAGAGAAAACAGCCTGTTACTGCCACAGAAAACCAGCAGGTGACTCACAGTCCACTCAAGGAAAACCTGTCCCTTTCACTTCCGCTCTATGAGCTTCCCACGTAGACAACAATCCTACCATCTCTAATAAATTCTACATTTTAAATCTTAATATCAACATACCAACTAAGTAAATTTATTAAAGCAGAATAAATAACACAAAATAGTTTAATGTTTTATATGCCATAGTGTTAATGTTTCTGATACTTAATGTCCTAATTACTGCTTTACTATCTAATAGTTGTCACTAATTTTCATTTTGTAACATAGTATATAACTTTTCATATTGAAAAGTTTAACTATTTTCTCATTAAAAAAAGCACTATAGAAAAGAATTTTAATCTACTCAATCATAACAAAATTTTACACTATAAGGAAATAAATGGAACCTATAATTACTTACAGCAGCCTTGGTCTGAGAAAGTGCATCCCATGGTGCGGTTATATCTGCTGGGAAACATTAATATTTACTGAATTAGGATCTCTGAAGTGGACCTTGAAACCTGAATTTTAATAAGCTCCCAAATGCACTCAAAAGTTTGAGAACCACTCTATTAGGCAGAACTATTCTCCAGCAAGTGCTTTATTACATTGAGCCAAAATATGATCCTTCTCCCATCCTGTAAAGCCTAGTTTCCTAATACACGGTTTAGAGCTGTATTAGGCACTGATCCCCCTAGGACACTGATCCCATAGGACAACTAGACTAACACCCCATCTACATCTCCAACAATAAGCAGTATCCTCAGTTTATCCCAATGAGCTGAACAAATACACTGTTAAGTACCATACTGCATTTCGTATTATGATATGAGAGATCAGAAAACTACTCCAGACTTCAACCTACTAGTAGAAACAAAGGTAACATCTATTCATTCTTTCAGACAATAGCCCTTCAAAGAATATATATTCAAGGAGTCTATATATTTCCCCTGAGTCAGCATTCTCTAGGATAAATATTTTCATCTCCTCTAAATGCTCCTCATGTGACATGAGTTCCAGGTCCCTCACGAACCCAACTGTCTTGCTCCAGATGTACTCATTTGTCAAAGTCCCTCAAAAAAATCAAGTCCTAAATTAAAGTTACCCCCATGCATCACTAAAAACAAGAAGTTCAATAAGACTATAATTTTTTCATCTGTGCACTACAGGTCTATAACTATACTGAGAGCTATATAGTATCATTTATTGACATTAAGTCAGAATTTATTATAAGATATTATATATAACTAATTTTACATATGCTGATTCTTTTTTAAAAAAGAATGTATTGCTTTACAAGGCAGTTTACTACTGCGTGCCTCTTAAAGTAAAGTACATCGTATATTTAAAATGAAACTGACTTTTAAAAAGCATTTATCCATTTGTTATAAATCAAAGCATAAGGGGATTTTCATTTACTGAATAGCCCAAAATCTTAGGCACAGGACCTAAACAAAGCGTTAAGATCAGTTTTTTAAAAAAAACCATACCGTGAATAGTATCCGTGCTTTGAGAGTTCCTTGGACTTGGAAAAGGCACCTCTTTTGATTTGCTGCTCCTCATGCTGCCAGTTTACCTGCAATCACATTATCAGCATTCACTGAAAATCAACATTATAACATCAGTGAAGAAAACGCCCTATCTTGCCTTTTGTGAAAGTCAAAAAAGAATTTTGTCATCTCTAAAAGTTATCTATATATTCTCTTTTCAGTTCCTGATAATTTGATAACTTTATTTTTGCTTAGAAAACTAAACCATTAAAAATTATACCATAACCACCTCACACAAACTAAGATAGCTACTCTCAAACCAACCAACAAACAAAAGTGTTACTGAAGATGTGAAGAAACTGTAACTCTTGTACACTGTTCCTTGGAATGTAAAATGGTACAGCTGCTATGGAAAATAGCTCAGCAGTCCCTCAAAAATTTAAAGGAAAACTATCATATGGTTCAGCACAGAAGAATTGAAAGCAGGGTCTTTAAGAGATATTTGTTCACAGCACTGCTCACAACAGTCAAAAGATGAAAGCAACCAAAGTGTCCATAAACAAATGAAAAAATAAGTAAAATGTAGTGTGGTAGCTTAGACAGTCAAAGCGTCTGCTTGCAGTGCGGGAGAACGGGGTTCGATCCCTGGGAGGGGAAGATACCCTGGAGAAGAAAATGGCAACCCACTCCAGTACTCTTGCCTGGAAAATTCCATGGACGGAGGAACCTCGTAGGCTACAGGTCATGGGGTCACAAAGAGTTGGACACGACTGAGCGACTTCACTTTCACTTTCAGTATATACATAAAACATTATTATTCAGTCTTAAAGAGGTGGGATATTTTGACACATGCTACAATAAATGAACCTTGAGAACATCATGCTAAGTGAAATAAGCCAGTTACAAAGACAAATACTATATTATTCCACTTATGTGAGATACCTAGAACAGTCCAAATCATAGGAACGGAAAGTAAAATAGCGGCTGTGAGGGACTGGGGGAAGAGGAAAATAGGAAGCTATTGTCTAATGGGTACAGAGTTTCATTTTTGCAAGATGAAAGGAGTTCTAGAGATGGATAGTTACTATGACTGCATAACATTATTAGTGTATTTACTACCATTAAACTGAATCCTGGAAAATGGTTAATAAATTTTATGTTACATGTATGTCACCACAAAAAAACAAATTAAAAAGGAGAAAAAATTATATAATGACTCAAAGAGAAAGATCATGATCTACACATGCTAACTAAACAGCTTGATGACAAAATTCTGTTGTAAAAGTCACATAAAAACACAGTTTGGAAAATGTAGAAGGGGAAAATTCATTCCTGCTCTCCAAATCTTAACACAATCATTAAGATCTCTTCTGTTCTTTTTACTTTTTTTTTTTTTTTACTGTAATCACTATAATTTCAATTTTGTGTCCTATTTAAATGCTAGACATTTGAAGTGGTTTTAGAATATATCCACAAATTCTTTGATGCTCCTTTCTTCAAGAAGTGGAGCTTAATTTCCTCTCATTGGATGTACGCTGGACTTACTGGTTCACTTAACAAGTCAAATGTGGTAGAAATGACGTGTGACTTTCAAAACTAAGTCACAAAGGGCATTGCCTGTTCTCTCTCAAGGATCCAGCTGCCATGTCATAAGGACAGTCAAAAAACCCTATGAAGAGATCCATGTGGCAAAAAAAACTTAGGGTTCCTGCCTAGAGCCATATGAATGAGCCATCCTGGAAGTAATCCAACAAGAGGTTATCAATACATTACTTTGCCAACAAAGGTCCGTCTAGTCAAGGCTATGGTTTTTCCAGTGGTCATGTATGGATGTGAGAGTTGGACTGTGAAGAAAGCTGAGCACCGAAGAATTGATGCTTTTGAACTGTGGTGTTGGAGAAGACTCTTGAGAGTCCCTTGGACTGCAGGGAGATCCAACCAGTCCATCCTAAAGGACATAAGTCCTGAGTGTTCATTGGAAGGACTGATGCTGAAGCTGAAACTCCAATACTTTGGCCACTTCATGCGAAGAGTTCACTCACTGGAAAAGACCCTGACGCTGGGAGGGATTGGGGGCAGGAGGAGAAGGGGACGACAGAGGATGAGATGGCTGGATGGCATAACCAACTCGATGGACATAAGTTTGAGTAAACTCTGGGAGTTGGTGACGGACAGGGAGGCCTGGCGAGATGTGGTTCATGGAGTCACAGAGTCGGACACGACTGAGCGACTGAACTGAACCGATATGAATGTTTACTCATTTGGATTATTCAACCAGAACAGGAGCTACAAAGTATGCAAAAACTCAACTGAAGAATATACACAACATACTACTCTAGAGATCCAATGTTGAACTGTTTTCCAATTTACAATAATATGAGCTGATCAGTTTCATTAATATATTTTAATATTAACTATGCTTTTTACTTTTGTTGATTATTAAGGAATATTAATTATATTCCTTTTAGGGAAGAAAATGGTCTTTCTTAAAAAACTTTTTATTTTGTATTGGGGTACAGCTGATTAACAATGTTGTGATAGTTTTAGGTGAACAGCAAAGGGACTCAGCCATATATATGCATGTATCCATTCTCCCCCAAACTGCCCTCCCATCCAGGTTGCCACATAGCATTGAGCAGAGTTCTATACAGTAGGTCCTTGTTGGTTATCCATTTTAAATAAAGTAGTGTGTACATGTCCATCTGGGCTTCCCAGGTGGTGCTAGTAAAGAATCCGTCTGCCATTGTAGGAGACATGAGAGACATGGGTTTGATCCCTGGATCAGGAACATCTCTGGAGGAGGGCATGGCAACACACTCTGGTATTCTTGCCTAGAGAACCCCATGAACAGAGGACCCTTGCAGGCAAAGAGTCAGACACACACCTGAAGCAGCTTAGTGCGCACACATGGGTACATGTCCATCCAAACTACCTATCTATCTCTTCTTAACCCCATCCTTCCCCTGGGCAACCGTAAGTTTGTTTTCTAAATCTGTGAGTCTGTTTCTGTTTCGTAAGTAAGTTCATCTGTACCAGAAAATGGTTTCTTTAATTTGAATTTAGTAGACTGCCTGAAGGACTAAACACTCTGCCATAGATCTTAATTTTAGTTCTTCATTTATGAACTATCTTTTCTTGTCCTTTGCCCATTAACCTACCAGGATATTAAAGTTTTTCTTATTGATTTGCTGAGTTCTTACATTATAAATAGTATATTAAACTTCTGTCATATTTGATAAAAATAATTTTCTTCAATGTCTGTAAAGGCAGTTCAATATTGTTTTTATTAAAGACATTAATTTACCTAAAGGAAAAGCCTACCTACTAAGTCCAAACATGAAAAACTAAAGGCATAATTAATTTTTAAGAGAGATACTTTTGCCTATAGTAAACAATCCTGATTTATAAATTTCTCAGGAAAAAAATTCAAAAACGTTCCAAAAATAAAAATTTTCTAAAAGTAAAATTTTCATAGATTATACAATATGATTCTAAGAAAAGTCAATCTAGTTTTTTAAAAATAGAATAGTAAAAATTTAAAAATCAATAGGTATGCCAACAGTTAAAATTTTTATAACCATAAAAACTTTAATCAGAGCTACCAACATAGTTAGAAAAATAAACTCACTTCAGTATCCTTCTCATAAAGATACTTTTGGTCTAGTTAAGTGTCAAATGATAACTAAACAAACATTTTGCTGCTGTTGCTGCTAAGTCATTTCAGTCATGTCCGACTCAGTGCGACCCCACAGACAGCAGCCCACCAGGCTCCCCCGTCCATGGGATTTTCCAGGCAAGGGTACTGGAGTGGATTGTCATTGCCTTCTCCAATGAATGAAAGTGAAAGTGAAGTTGCTCAGTCGTGTCCGACTCTTAGCAACCCCATGGACTGCAGCCTACCAGGGGATTTTCCAGGCAAGAGTACTGGAGTGGGTTGCCATTGCCTTCTCCGAAACAAACATGAACTATTCTATATTACTAAATAATCTGTCAACGACTAGACAAAAGTTTTTTTTGAGCAGACCTCACTTTAAAATAAATGCTAAAATATATAATAATGATCAATTTTCTAATGGGAAGCACAAACAGATTAAATAATCAAAACCTGCATATACATCCAAAATCTCTATGCTTAAGAGCTAATGCCGATAAACCTAAGACAGTAGAGATCAGCAAAAAGAAAAGAATCTGCTTCAGGGATATCACTGGTGGTACAATGGTTAAGAATCAGCCTTCCAAGGCAGGGGATACAGGTTTAATCCCCGGTCAGGGAACTAAGATCCCACATGCGGCAGAGCAATTAAGCCTGTGCACCACAACTAGAGATGCCCCCATGCTCTAGGGCCCATGCTCTACAAATAGAGAAGCCTCTGCACACAGCAACCGGAGAAAGTCTGTGCACCACAACAAAGAGTGCAGCCAAGGGAAAAAAAAAGAATCTATCTGCTTCAATATAACAGCCTTATTAATAATCATCTTCAAAAGCAAATGACTAAATATAAAGAGTATGACATTTATACAGAATTTCATCCTGTAAATACTTTACAGCATATTCACCACCTAACAGTGAGAATGAACTAATCACAACTACATACAACCAGACAGTTGGGCATCACAAACATGTTAAGTGAAGAATGCCAGAAACTAGTGTACACGCTGTATACATTTTATAAAACATCAAACAGGCAAAATTAACCTACTCTGATAGAACTGAGTATGGTTATTATGTATGCTTTCTTTTTTTCTTTCCTTATGTATGCTTTTGAGAGGAGGGTGACAAGAATTGGAGCAAGGAAGGGCTTGAGGTACTAATAATACTGTGTACTGATGTGGCAAAATCAAATATACAAAAAAGATCTTCAGGACTAAGATAATCACGATGGTAAGATCACTCACCTATAGCCAGACATCCTGGAATGTGAAGTCAAGTGGGCCTTAGGAAGCATCACTATGAACAAAGCTAGTGGAGGTGATGGAATTCCAGTCGAGCTATTTCAAATCCTAAAAGATGATGCTGTGAAAGCACTGCACTCAACATGCCAGCAAATTTGGAAAACTCAGCAGTGGCCACAGGACTGGAAAAGGTTCGTTTTCATTCCAATCCCAAAGAAAGGCAATGTCAAAGAATGCTCAAAATACCACATAATTGCACTCATCTCACATGCTAGCAAAGTAATGCTCAAAATTCTCCAAGGTGGGCTTCAACAGTACATGAACCGTGAACTTCCAGATGTTCAAGGTGGATTGAGAAAAGGTGGAGGAACCAGAGATCAAATTTCCAACATCTGTTGGATCATCAAAAAAGAGAGTTCAAGAAAAACATCTATTTCTGCTTTATTGACTATGCCAAGGCCTTTGACTATGTGGATCGTAACAAACTGGAAAATTCTGAAAGCGATGGGAATACCAGACCACCTGACCTGCCTCCTGAGAAATCTGAATGCAGGTCAAGAAGCAACAGTTAGAACTGGACATGGAACAACAGACTGGTTCCAAATAGGAAAAGGAGTAAGTCAAGGATGTATATTGTCACCCTGCTTATTTAACTTATATGCACTGTACATCACGAGACCCGCTGGACTGGATGAAGCACAAGCTGGAATCAAGACTGCCGGGAGAAATATCAATAACCTCAGATATGCAAATGACATCACCATTATGGCAGAAAGTGAAGAGAAACTAAAGAGCCTCTTGATTAAAGTGAAAGAGAAGAGTGAAAAAGTTGGCTTCAAACTCAACATTCAAAAAACTTAAGATCGTGCCATCACTTCATGGCAAACAGATTGGGAAACAATGGAAACTGTGAGAGACTTTATTGTTTGGGGCTCCAAAATCACTGCAGATGGTGACTACAGTCACGAAATAAAGACACTGACTCCTTGGAAGGAAAGTTATGAACAACCTAGACAGCATAGTAAAAAGCAGAGATATTACCTTCTCAACAAAGGTCTGTCTAGTCAAGGCTATGGTTTTTCCAGTGGTCATATATGGATGGGAGAGTTGGACTATAAAGAGGGCTGAGCACCGAAGAATTGATGTTTTTGAACTGTGGTGTTAGAGAAGACTCTTGACAGTCCCTTGGACTGCAAGGAGATCCAACCAGTCCATCCTAAGGGAAATTGGTCCTGGGTGTTCATTGGAGGGACTGATGTTAAAGCTGAAACTTCAGCTTTTTGGCTACCTGATGCGAAGAGGTGATTCATTTGAAAAGACCCTTATGTTAGGAAAGATTGAAGGCAGAAGGAGAAGGGACGACAGAGGATGAGATGGTCAGATGGCATCACTGACTCAATGGACATGAGTTTGGGTAAACTCCAGGAGTTGGGTGATGGACAAAGAAGCCTGGCGTGCTGCAGTCCATTGGGTCACAAAGAGTCAGACAAAACTGAGCAACTGAACTGAACTGAACTGATTTCGGTGCTGACTTTTTGGGTGTGTTCAGTTTGTAAGACTTCACCAAACTGTACACTAATATACTTTTCAACATATACTAAACTTCAGCTAAAAGTATTTTCTTTAAATTTTTATTAGTGTGCAGCTGATTAACAATGCTGTGTTAGTTTCAGGTGTGCAGCCAAGTGAATCAATCACACATATATATCCATCCACTCTTTTTTAGATTCTTTTCCCAAGTAGGCCATTGCAGATTATTGATAAGAGTTCCCTGAGCTATATAGTAGGTCCTTTGTTGTTGTTCAGTTGCTAAGTCATGTCCAACTCTGGCATCCCCACAGACTGTAGCCCACCAGGCTCCTCTGTCCATGGGATTTCCCAGTCAAGAATACTGGAGTGTGTTGCCATTTCCTTCTCCAAAGGATCTTCCTGACCCAGGGATCGAAACCATGTCTCCCACCACTTAAGTAACCACCAAGGAACCCACAGTAGGTCCTTCTTACTTATCTATTTTATATATAGTAGTATGTATATGCCAATCCCAATCTTCCAATTTATTCTCCCCTCTCCCAAAGTATTTTCAGATAACATGAAATAACCAAATCCTAGCTTAGGTTTACAATTATAATTTTAATTCAATTCTAGAATATGTCCAGTATCATGAAGTACTTCAATTTGACAATAATCCACCTTTCATAATCCATGGTTATCCCATGCCTAATAAGTGTTATTAATAAAATCTATTTAAGTAGGTTTGTTCTTCATTTAAGAATACATAATACATATGTCATCATCTTCTAGAAATACAGAAAGAAGAATCATTGAGGAATAAGTACAATGAAAACAAAAATCTCTTCATAGAAAGAAGAGAATCTAATCTGTCAAAAGTTTTCTTTTACTATCTTTTGAAGTTCCATACAAACTTTAGGATTATTTGCTCTACTTCTGTAAAAAATGCCACTTCAGGGACTACATCAAATTGTTTTGGGTCATATGGACTTTAACAATATTACTTTTTCCAGTCCATGAACATTGTATCTTGTTTTTTATCTGTGTCACCTTTAATTCATCAATGTCTTATAGCTTGCAGAGTACAGGTCTTTCACTGTGTTGGTTAAATTTACTCCTGGGTATATTTTTTCTTAATGCAACTGTAAATGGGACTGTTTTCCTAATTTTTCCTTCTGAAAGTTATTACTGTATAAAAATGTAACAGGTTTCTGTATATTACTTCTGTGTTCTAAAACTTCACTGAATTCATTTGTTATGCATAATAGTTTTTTGGTGGAGCTGTTAGGGATTTCCATACATAGTATCACATTATCTGCAAATCATGACATTTTACTTCTTCCCTTCCAATATGGATGCCTTTTTTTTTTTTTTTTTTCCTTTTTTTGGTCCAATAGCTGTGGCTAGGACTTTCCAGTAGTCATGCATAGATGTGAGAGTTGGACTATAAAGAAAGTTGAGCGCAGAAGAATTGATGCGTTTGAACTGCGGTGTTGGAGAAGACTCTTGACAGTCCCTTGGACTGCAAGGAGATCCAACTAGTCCATCCTCAGGGATATCAGTCCTGGGTATTCATTGGAAGTCTGATGTTAAAGCTGAAACTCCAGTATTTTGGCCACCCAATGCGAAGAGCTGACTCATTTGAAAAGACCCTTATGTTGGGAAAGATTGAAGGCAGAAGGAGAAGGGAACAGCAGAGGATGAGATGGTTAGATGGCATCACTGACTCAATGGACATGAGCTTGGGTAAACTCCAGGAGTTGGTAATGGACAGGGCGGCCTGGCGTGCTGCAGTCCATGGTGTCGCAAAGAGTCAGACATGACTGAGCAACTGAACTGAGTTGAACTGAACTTAATGTTCACAATTCAGTGAGAGACACATACATATTCAAATAGAAACAGGAAAAAATAAAAAGGAATCAAAGAACAAGCTGCCAGTGAAAGGATATATAGGAAAGGGAGTGAAGTAAATCATTAGAAGTGACAAGCAACATGATCACAGACGCAGAAGAGGTAGATGAAAAATCAGGCTAAGAATTCCCTAGCAGGTCCAGAGATTAGGACTCCACACTCTCACTGTGGAGGGGGGCCTGGTTTCGATCCCTGGTCAGGGAACTAAGATCCCACAAGTTGCAAGGCATGACCAAGAAAAAAAAAGAAATGAAAGTCAGGCTAGAAAACCACTCATAAGAAAGGAAGAGGAACACAATTAATCTACATCACTAGGCCAGTAACCCAGTGGGAAACAAAGGAATGGAATTCATAACACTATTGTGCAAGTAGCCTATAAGAATATATGGCAAAATAAACCACAAGCCACACATACAAAAAAGTATAATTGACCTTGCTGATAGCAGGGCAAAGAAGAGGGCTACAGCTAACCATTTAATAAGTTAAATGTACAATACCATGGAAAAAATGGGAGTCATTTGATAAAAGTATATCATCCATCATTAAAGTACAATGAATCAGAAGACTGGAGCAAGAGACAGTGTTGTTGCTCTGGTTATAATCAAGTAAAGACCTTATCACAATTAGGTCAAAAAACAGTACAAGAACTATGTACAAACTGTATTTGAGGTTCATTTATTCACTCTCTAGACATGTACAAGGTAATGAGCAGTTAAACTGGAGAAATAAGTCCTTGCAGCTCAGCTGGTAAAGAATCGACCTACAATGTAGGAGACCCCAGTTCGATCCCTGGATTGGGAAGATCCGCTGGAGAAGGAATAAGCTACCCACTCCAATATTCTTGGGCTTCCCTGGTGGCTCAACTGGTAAAGAATCCCCCTGCAGTGTGGGAGACCTGGGTTAGGAAGATTCCCCTGGAGAAGGGAACGGCTATCGACTCCAGTAATCTGGCCTGGAGAATTCCATGGACTATACTCCATAAGGTCACAAAGAGTCGGACACAACTGACTGACTCTCATTTCACTTAATAATACACTGCCATTGAGATTCACTGAACAGGAGAAACTACTCAGAAAAGGAAGACATATCTCCCAGCTACTCACCCAGAGCAAAGATTAACTACTAGACCCATGGTTTCAACCTCATGAAAAGTCTTAGTGTTTTTTGGAGGGAATGGTATGGCCCCAGCTAAACAGATACTTTGTGGGAGTTACTAGAGGGGTATCACTAGAGGGCTTCCAAAGCAGCACAGTGGTAAAAAATTCACCTGCCAAAGCTGGAGAGGTAGGAAACACAGGTTTGATCCCTGAGTTGGGAAGATCCCCTGAAGAAGGAAACGGCAACCCACTCCAATATTCTTCCCTGGAATACTGGACAGAGGAGCCTGGCGGGTTGTAGTCCATGGGGTCAGACACAACTCAGCAACTGAACATTCACACATCACTGCAAACTATCAGGTTACAATTTGGCAAACACACCTGCCTTGTTGAGAATTCCATGTCTGGGACTTCCCTGGTGGCACAGTGAATGAGAATCCCAATGAAGGGGACATGGGTTTGATCCCTGGTCTGGAAGGATTCCATATGCCACAGAGCAACTGGGCCCATACACCATAACTGCTGAGCCTGAGGGCCGCAACTGCCGAGCCCATATGCTGCAACTACTAAGGTCCGTGAGCCCTAAAGCCTGCACTCTACAACTAGGGGGGCGGGGAGTGAGCAATGGGTGGCCTGTGCTCACCACCGTTGGAGAGGGCCTATGCAGAGCAGCAAAGGTCTAGCACAGTAAAAAATAAATAAAAAATTAATTACTTAATTTAAAAAAAATAATTCCATGTCTGTTAGCAATCAAATTTCCTGATTCTGGAAGTATCATGATGTTGCTGAGTGTATATCCTCAGCAGATATAAACTCTGATGTATACTGAAATCCAATAACAAAAATTCTACATTCCCAATCATTCCCACTATAAGTGAGATTCTGAGCAGCCAGGCAATGCCTTTCGCCAAGCAGCTGCGGAGTTCCTGTCTCTTGAGCATACTTTTTCAAACAGTTCTAGAGGAGATATCACCTGGATAGCACACATTAAAAACAGATACCAAGGCTCTACTCCCAAGAGATTCTGAATCAGTGGATCTGAGAAGTAAAAAACCTGTATTTTCAAAGGTCTACAGAAATCGCAATACATATGAGCTCTGAGAACTACAGCTCTAGAAATCATTTTCCATCTACTCTTTTAAGCCTGAAGCCCCAAAACACTGTTGATATCATAAAGATGAGCATCAGTGGAGAGAACTAATCCTACTCCCCAACCACCTGACAGCATCTCTCTCCTGAAGTTCCAGAACACTTGACAACAACAATCATTTTAAACCAGGAAGCAAAATCACAGACCTCTAACACTATGGTGGATGAACATGAGGGCATTTAGTAGGAAATAACCATAGCTAACATAGTCTGTGTCTCTTCTATGTGGGCCAAAGGAGCACATTGCTTTCCATACATTATTTCCAATCTCATGAGGCAACTTTCCCTATACTCACTGTACTGATGAAGAAATAGTATCAGACCTTGGAACTAGTCCAAGGTCATTCAGCTAATAAGAGACAGAACTGGAAATTAAATCTAGATCTCTCCCTCTCTCAAACCTCTGAAAGCCACTAATGGTCATTCACATAATGGCATTCACTGGCATACAGATGGCAGCTTTGGGCATAGGAAAGGTCACCCAGGGAGAAAACACAGTACTTGAGAAGAAAAGAGCCCAAGGTTAAACTCTCTTGCACCTCAAGATCTGAAAGACAAGGACTAGCTAGCAAAGGAGACTGAGAAAGCGAAGTAGAGTGGAGGTAGAAAATCAGAGTATAGTGTATAGAAGTCAAAGGGGAAAGAATATGTCAAGAGAGTGGTCAGATGTGATGAATGTTGCCAAAAGGCCAAGCAGGTTGAGAGTCTGTTATCTGAAAATGCTCACTAGGTTTACAGATAAAGAGATCTTTGGTGATTTTACTGAGAGCTAAATGTGAAGAAATGGGGATACCAAGTTCACTGGAACTGCTTGGAGAGGGGCTGAAAAGTATCTTCTAAACACTGATAGAAAACATATTCAACTCTTTTGAGAAGTGTATAAAGGAAAAAGCAGCAGTAACAGAGGAGGGTGTTGTGTTGAGGGATTTTTGTGTTTAAGTAAGATTTGATTAAACATAAATGCTAATAAGAAGTATAAGATTAAGTATAAATGCTGAGATATCAGAGAGAAGAGAAGGCTAGAGATACATATGAGAGAGAATGTAATTGATGGTTACCAAATTTCTTGAGAGAAGCTGGAGTGAGGAAATGTTAAAACAGATGAAGTATTCTTACGGTCCCTTTCCTCTAAAAGTTACTTTTTCAATTTTCTTTTTCCATTTCCCCTATTTATGAACTCTTAGCCTGCCTAGTAAGAGGGAAAGATAAAATGTAAATATAATTCTTTTAAATTTCTCAGCTCTGGTTGGTCTTCTCTAAGTCTGTTCTTACTTCTCTTATGAGGTCACTATTTTGGTAATTCATGAAGTATGAACTCCTTGTTGGCCTTAAGATTATGACTGTTATCAAGCAAATAGTTTTTTAGTTGCGGTCTTATTTGATTTATAGGTTTTCCTGCTTTTTATTTATACCACTTCTAACTAGATTCTTTTTAAAGCATTTATCATAGCTATTTTGAAACTGTGTTTCCATTTTCTACTGGCAAGTTAGTCTCACCCTGAGCTACTTTGGGAGTTAGCTGTCTGTCCCTTCCCCACCACTACTCCCCTGCTTCTATAGCCCTCTCCTTTCCCTTTATTTTTGAATCCATTGTTTGGAGCTTTCATTTATATTTTACTTGATGCATATAGAGTAAACTGCCAAATACAGTTTCCTTTTTAGTTCTTGTGATATCTGACTTTAGTCTGAACAAAGTAGTATTGTTCATTTATGCTTTGACTTTTACACAAAACAACTTGTTTCTCTGTAAGATGACAGTTAAACTCACTTGTAAAATTTACACTAAAACTCCTCAGTCAAATAAATAACAAAAGTATTCTCAAGTCTACTGAAAATTAAGTTTACAGTACTATAAGAAGACCAAGTGCAGTACAGTGATACAGAACCTATGTTATTGATTTCTCAAACTATGGTCAGATCTTATGCCTGATAGCCTAACCCATATAACCAACTGCTTATTTAGAAATCTCAAAGCACATCACACTCATCATCTCCAAAATCCAACTCATGATTATTCCCAAAAAACAAACGAGGTATTTCCTATCGCATTCCAGTTGCACAAGCAAGAAATACCCAGAAGTCAATAATTACACTATATGACCTCTAAGGCCCTTTGAATTTATAATCTATACCACCAGCTCTCAGAGTATGGTCCAGGCATCTCTGAGGGTCTATGAGACCCTTTTGAGGGTGTCTTTAAATTCATAATTATTTCCATAATAACATTAAGACTTTGTCTTTTTCACTCTCATCAGAGTGCATGTAGTGGAGTTTCCCGAAGGCTCCATGACATATATCACAACAGACTGAATACAGAAGCAGATATGAGAATCCAGACGCCTTCTATTAGACCAAACATTAAAAAGATATGAAAACTGCCAAACAATGCCACTTTCTCACTAATTTTTTTTGTTTTGGAAAATATAGCTTTTTTTACTTTAAACTATTATGTATTAATATTCCCTTCTCCAGGGGATCTTCCCAACTCAGGGACTGAACCAGAGTCTCCTGCATTGCAGGCAGATTCTTTACCATCTTAGTCACCAGGGAAGCCCAATATGATGTGAGTTTATGGCTATTTTAAATAAATAAATGTTTAAATTTCTAATACAACATATATCAATAAATATAGTCCACATAAAAGCTCGTTGAATTTTCCATAACTCAAGAGTATAACATGTCTTGATACCAAGAGGTATGAGAAACACTGATCTGTACCTATCATGAGCGCACACATGCTAAGTCGCTTCTGTCATATCCGACTCTTTGTGACCCTATGGACTGAAGCCCACCAGGCTTCTGTCCAAGGGATTCTCCAGGTAGGAATACTGGAGTAGGTTGCCAGGCCCTCCTCCACGGGATCTTCCCAACCCAGGGATCAAACCAGCGTCTCTCACATCTCCTGCACTGGCAGGTGGACTCTACTACTAGCGCTACCTGGGAAGCCCATGCTTATTGTATGTGTATACAAATAAGATATGACGTTTTCAAACAGCCAATTCTCAAGTATCTTCTAGGAGCAAATTTTCCTTTCACATTTACTAACAGCGCTCTCATTCAGTCACATAGACTCATTCAGCTCAACTTTTTACTGAGCACCAACCATGTGCCAGGTACTGGGGATAAAAGATGAGAGATGTGACTCTGTTCTGGCTCTCCCAAGGAGTACTTCCATACCATTGCTTCAGTTCTCTCATCTTTATCAGACCCTATGTAACAACCATCTCTGCCTGAAAGCTTGAGAAAACCAAACCAACCCTGCAATAATCATACTATCTAGTCTCAAAATGGACAAATTTAGTAAGGACCAGGCTAGGAAAAGAGGAAAACATTCCAGCTCTAAATCAGACCTGTACTGTTCCATGTAAATTCTCAGAGTAACCAATACTCCCCTAATATACAAAAACAAATGATCTGAAAATTAGCCTCATCTCTTCTCACATATAAAACACAAACCTCAACAACTACTTTTACAAATGAAGAATGACCATCTATAATCCAGGAAATCCAAAAAAACTGTAACGTTTGATACCAGTTTGGCCTCTGGAGTATAATAGGCTGGATAAGGACTGCAAAGAATGCAGTGTCCTCCACTGATATGAAACGAAGAGCCAAACCAGAGCCTAACTAAAGGTACCCCAGTCTTTTATTTTTAAAACTCTAAAAATAGGAACCTATATTTTGTTCCACCTACTATCTAGTTATCCATTCTGAATATTTACTCCTCTAAACTGATTTCAAGGAATATATCCCTATACAAATGTCTTACGGTGCAAGGCAGGATTTTTTTTTTTCCCCCTAAAGTATGAAATTTTCACTACAAAAGCGTCCCTGATACAGAAGAAACTGTTAACACTCTGCGGAGAAGGAGAGTCTGAGAAAGAAAGCAGATTTTCCAATGGATATGCTTTTGAGTTTTTTAAAGCAGTCTGGCCTCTGGAGTATAGAAGGCTGGGTAAGGATTGCGTTTATCACCTTCTGAGGAAACAAGCAAGGAAAAATAATTTTCAGGAGTTTTCTTCAATATTCAATAATTTAGCTAATTTAGAGGCTGTTAAGGAAACAAATACAACAATTTTTTATTTCATTGGAAGCCTCTGACTTCCTGACACTGTGTAGTCGCTCCCACTTTGTGGATCTGCAGCACTTTACCTTTCCTCTTACCCCCCACCCCCATACAATTATTTACATATTTGTCTCTTACATGGGACTGTGGGGATGATGTTTTATTCCTCTTTATATCCCTAGTCCATGCACAGTACACAGCACATAGTAGGTGCCTCAGACCTGTCTGCTGAATGATGGTCCCACTTATAAGTATCAGAATCCAATTCATAAATGCAAACAGGGCAAAAGAAACAAAAACAAAAACACCCAAAAGTATTTCATATAAGATGAAGAGGTTAACCACTGGAAAGCAAAAAAATTTCTCTCATGGTAATATATTCAAAAAATAATGATTATAAAATAATAGTTATATAGATGCATTTTATATTTTAAAATAAGCTCCAAACTAAATTAAAATACTCTTATAAATTTAGACATGAAAATCATGAATAAAATGAAGCCTGTTAACATAAACGAAGCCAGTGCTATTATCACTCATGCATGATTTTTAAACCTAGTTTTTAAAAGGAAGAAATGTCGTTAAGTCCACTTACAACAACAAAAAATTTAATTGGTTATTTTTAAAAAAAAATCACCTAACCCCACACGTATCAAAGATAAATCCAATTCTTCAGGTTGCAAAAATATCCTTCCATCTATAACAAGATCTCCTTTACATCATTATTTTTCCATAGAATTTAAATGTTTCATCATTTCAACAAGAAAGTGAAGCATCTACACAGATTTTCAGAGATGTATCTATGGAAGTGTAGTCCAACTCCATTTATAAATGACTATAGAGAACAGAGCATATTAGAGTTGAAAGTTAGGGGTCATCTAGCCTTATGTTTTTCAAATAATCAGTAATGGTACCATTAGCAGATCAAAAAGAAATCAATCTGGTAGGTTGAAGCATGAATTTTTTATTGAAACCAAATAAAACTAAATTGAAATATCAGAGTGTGTTGGATTTTTAAAGTGAAGCTTCCATTTCATTTTACATATAGATATACATGTAGCTATGTATATTATGTTCCCATGGAAAATCTATTTTATACTGTGGGTGTCCCAGTCAAACAGTTCATGAGGTTCCCAAGCTTTCTCAGTTCACAGAATCTTTAGTGTCTCAGTTATTTTTCACAGTGACCATAGGCTAAAAAAATATTTAATGGAAATAGTCCCATTTATTAGGCAGTTAGGTCCGTACAACCTAATAAGTATTTATAGCCTAACAACTTATTAGGTGCTTGAAAAACACATATCAAATTAAAAGAAATATCTTAATTACTAAATAACCACAATTACCTATTAATGGGATGTGTGCACCTAATAGATAATACAATTTCTCAAACCTTGAAATCACTTTGGATACAGCCATTTTGATTTACTGTTTCACACTGATTTCTGCACAGAACTTACTTTTAATCACAACAACCACCAAAACCTAGCTTTCTTTTTTTTATTAATTTTTTAATTGATTTACAGAATTTTGCTGCTTTCTGTCGAACCTCAACATGAATCAGCCATAGGTATACATATATTCCCTCCCTTTTGAACCTCCCTCTCATTTCCCCTCCCCATCCTACCCCTCTAGATTTACAAAGCCCCTGCTTGAGTTTCCTGAGCCATACAGCAAATTCTAGCTTTTTGAAGACACACTGTCTTCAAAACACACCCAAAAGAAAGGAGCACAATCTCAAGCACAGTATTTCAAACTAATGGTTTGATCAGTGGTCTCAAAAATGCCAAATATTCCAAAGATAACACTGTAAAAGTGCTGCACTCAATCTGCCAACAAATTTGGAAAACTCAGCAGTGGCCACAGGACTGGAAAAGGTCAATTTTCATTCCAATCCCAAAGAAAGGCAATGCCCAAGAAAGCTCAAAATACCACACAACTGCACTCGTCTCACACACTAGCAAAATAATGCTCAAAATTCTCCAAGTCAGGCTTCAACAATACGTGAACTGTGAACTTCCAGATGTTCAGGCTGGCTTTAGAAAAGGCAGAGGAACCTGAGATCAAATTGCCAACATTCGCTGGATCATTGAGAAAGCAAAAGAGTTCCAGAAAAACATCTATTTCTGCTTTATTGACTATGCCAAAGCCTTTGACTGTGTGGATCACAATAAACTGGAAAATTCTTCAAGAGATGGGAATACCAGACCACCTGACCTGCCTCTTGAGAAATCTGCATGGGGCTCAAGAATCAACAGTTAGAACTGGACACAGAACAACAGACTGGTTCCAAATAGCAAAAGTAGTACGTCAAGGCTGTATACTGTTACCATGCTTATTTAACTTATATGCAGAATACATCATGAGAAACGCTGGGCTGGAAGAAGCACAAGCTGGAATCAAGATTGCCTGGAGAAATATCAATAACCTCAGATATGCAGATGACACCACCCTTATGGCAGAAAATGAAGAACTAAAGAGCCTCTTGATGAAAGTGAAAGAGCAGAGTGAAAAAGTTGGCTTAAAGCTCAACATTCAGAAAACTTAAGATCATGACATCCGGTCCCATTACTTCATGGCAAATAGATGGGGAAACAGTGGAAACAGTGGCAGACTTTAATTTTGGGGCTCCAAAATCACTGCAGATGGTGACTGAAACCATGAAATTAAAAGATGCTTACTCCTTGGAAGAAAAGTTATGACCAACCTAGACAGCATATTAAAAAGCAGAGACATTACTTTGTCAACAAAGGTCCACCTAGTCAAGGCTATGATTTTTCCAGTGGTCATGTATGGATGTGAGAGTTGGACTGTGAAGAAAGCTGAGAGCTGAAGAATTGATACTTCTGAACTGTGGTGTTGGAGAAGACTATTGAGAGTCCCTTGGACTGCAAAGAGATCAAACCAGTCCATCCTAAAGGAAATCAGTCCTGAATGTTCATTGGAAGGACTGATGTTGAAGCTGAAACTCCAATACTTTGGCCACCTGATGCGAAGAGGGGACTCATTTGAAAAGACCCTGATGCTGGGAAACACTGCAGGCAGGAGGAGAAGGGGACGATAGAGGATGAGATGGTTGGATGGCACCACCAACTCAATGGACATGAGTTTGAGTTAACTCCGGGAGTTGGTGATGGACTGGGAGGCCTGGCGTGCTGCAGTCCATGAGGTCGCAAAGAGTTGGACACGACTGAGCGACTGAACTGAACTGAACCTACAGTTGTCAAGTGTAACTGTTTCCCTCAAGAATTTAGAAACATTCCACAGAACCCATGAAATTTTACTTTGGTGCTCCCAGGTACCTCATGGCATCACGGCACGGCCTGGGGATCCAAGGTTTAAGAAACATTGATCCAGTCTTTGTGCTTACTTTGTAAATTAAGAAATAATAGGTAAGGTCACAAGGTGAGAAGAAAAATAAATACACTCACTAGAAATTTTCATAGATCAGTTTTAACTTTCCATTAATAAAAGTTTTAAAATAGAATCTAATCATGTGATATTCTGTGAATGAACTCTGTAGCTCTCTGCAAAATTATATTCAAAAATACCTTCATATGATTGTATAATAGAGAATTCTGCCTCAATATTATTTTCAGAAAAAAGTTTCAAAAATGATAAAAAGTGGAACTTACAATTAACACCACAAAAATGTCTAAAGGAAAAGAAAAGAAAGTCATCTACTCTCCCAGCCATAAACACACTAATAGTTTAATGTCTATCCCTTACAGAGCCTATGTTTTTGTTTTTACACTGAATCACATTCCACAGTTAGTGCAACTAATATTTTTCACTCAATATTATATCATGAACATTCTTCCCTGTCAGAACATAACAGTAACTGCAAATATCTATGTAGGACTTGCGTGCATGCATGCTAAATCATTTCAGTCATGTCTGACTCTTTGCAACTCAATGGATTATGGCCCACCAGGAGCCTCTGTTTATGGGGATTCTCCAGAAAAGAATAGTGGAGTGGGTTGCTATGCCGCCCTCCTCCAGGAGATCTTCCAGACCCAGGGATCGAACCCACGCCTTTTATGCCTCCTGCACTGGCAGGCAGGTTCTCTGTGCTTACTTAGGGCTTAAATATTAACTCATTTAATTCTCATAACAGCTCTGGCAGGTGAGAACTATAATTATATCCACTTTACAGATGTGTTTAAGTAAGCTGCTAATGGTCACAGCTAATAAATGGTTAGGATGTGATCCCAGAAAACAGGCTGCATGGTCCTTGTGCTCAAAGAAACACTCAGTTACTTCTCATGAAGTATCGCTCTCCCTCAATCTGTTAACGAGTGTATTATACGACACAGCATAAATATGCTGTAATTTTAACTATTCCCTTAACCAATGGACATTTAGGACATTTTTGCTATTTATAAATGTTGTAGACATCTATTTGTAATAATACTAAAATGAACATCCTTATAGATGTGTTCTTGTGCTTCTGTATTAAAATTTCTGTAAACTCCTAAAAAAGAAATGACTCTACCAAATAATATGTGCAGCTTTAATTTTGATAGGGAATGCCAAATTTCCTTCCAGAAACAGCTGTACCACGTTAAAGTCCCAACGACAGAGAAGAGGGTTGAGATTCATATTTAAGTTAAAAAATATTTTTGATTCAAGAAAAGCGAGGCCTCTTTTGAGTCTTCAACTAATACAATTTCTTCTTATAGAGAAGAGATTACTGATTGATCACAACTACCCTCTGATTTGATAATTATCTTCATATTAAACAAATGTAGTAGAGTCTGCATAGTGGAGTCTTCGGTTATGAAATCAACTATGGGTGAGATATTTCCTCTATATGATCCTCTATTTACTTATGTATAAAACGTGGGAATTGGACTAGCTAGCCTTTAAGATTTAAAACTCCCAATGCTGTAATTAAGAAGTGACTTAAAGTTATTAAAGCCTGTAATTACAGTACTAGTGTAACAGGTCAGGGTCTTAAAGCTCCCATTTCCTTTAAATTACAATAACTACTGCCAGAACATCTAGGCAAATCATTAAAATAGTCAATAAAGTTTTCAGGATCTACCTGTGGCTTATTCTCAATATCTTTTAATCCCAGGCTGTCATTCCTCTGCTACCTAGCAAAGCTGAATTTACCTGTGGAGTATATTCCTAAGAAGAGCAGATGTGTGCCTAGGAACCATGAACTAGTGTTTCACTTCGTTTATATACTATACCAACACCACTCTCTAGTCAGTTTATTCAGCCAATATTTATTGACTATTTTGCTGTGTGCTAGGCACACAATAGTTGATAGACAATCTCTGCCATCATGAAACTTACAGACTAGATGAGGAAGGCAAATAACCCAAAGAAACCACTAGCAAATGTGAAGTTATACGTGCTCACGGAACAAAAAAATATTAACACAAAAAAAGAATAATTCAGGTTTGGGAAGCTATTTTGTGACATTAGAAATTGACATGGAAAAAAAAGTCAGTAAAGAAAATTACTTCACAACTTGCCCCACAAGGCAAAAATAGCAATCACAAGTATAGGCGGCAAGTTAACTTTTTAAATCATCGATTCTATAATAAAATCACCAAGATGTCAATACTTTTCAGTTATGCTGCTTGTGGCTTGAATATCTGTTTCAACTAAACAAAAATACAAACTATCTGAAATACTAAAAATGACAGAACTCTCAGTATCCAAACAAAATGAAAGATGACAAATTAACTATAATTTCTTAAGAACATTGTTCGACCAAAAAATACATATAGAAGTAAAGCAATTCACTACAATAATTCATGACTTGTTACTAATTAACCCAATGCTATGAAAATACTAATGTTTTTAAAGAACTGACAGTCATCAATATAAGGAACTTCTTACTTACCAAAAGGAAGAAAAAATAACTTTTTTTAGATGTAAAAAGATAACAAATCCCAGAAATATCTATATTAATATCCAATTTTAGGTGATACTAATCCTAGGATGTTAACTAGATTTATGATCACTTCACAATATATACAAAGAGCAAATCACTGTTATACACCTGAAACTAACATGTCAATTATACCTCAATGAAGTAAATAAATATTTTAAAGCCTTTGATCATCTGTGGAAACAACAGCATCATTCACATAAATAAATGAACTTTCTTGTTATTTATTTATTCCCTGTCAATTTCCACAACTGCAAAATAAAGACATTTGTCAAATCTACCTTATAAAATTGCTATGAGGCCTAAATAAGATAATTTATGTGGAAGCACACCAAAAAATGATGTAAGTTATTTTAGCAGCAGCTTCTTTTTGCTCCAACAGTAACTTACAGCTATTTAACTAACAACAAAATTTATTAGACAGTGACTTCATCTTCCTTTCTTCGGTAAAAGTCTTATAAAATGGACAAGAGACTAGCAACTAGAGCATTAAAAAAAATTCTAAACTTCATAATTCATTGATTACCCAACAAGAGGCTGGTTGTTCAAGTATTAACACTCTTACATAACACTATACTCCAGTATATCTTAGAGAATCAGAGAAATTCTTCTACATATGTATGAAATTTTTTACATATTATAACTAACCATCATTACAAACACATGCCCTGCTACTACTCACTATGCAAAGATGAGATACACATGTATTTATCCACACATACAATGTATCCTAGTTTTGTGTTTATTTTTCTGATTAAAGTATCTTAAATTGAATGCACTGACAGTTCAACAGTTCAGATTTATTTCATTACACTGAATGGAGTTTGTCAATTTAGCACACCAAAACTAATTATTACATGCCCATGGGCTTAAGGCAACTTCTACCACAGGTCTAACAAACAATCCCCCAAAGTCACAATCTCATGTTATGATTAACAGCAGCACGTTGCCTTGTTTAAAAACAATATTTTAAACTACGAAAATGTTTATTGGAGAGGAGTTTATCATTGCTTCCACAAACCTTTTCCAGTTACTAGATTTGCCTAAAATAGCCATTCTTTTAAAACCTTTAAAAGACAGGACTGGAGGAGGTATCGTTAACATGGCAACATAACCATTAACGACTTTTCAAAACAAGGATCACCATCAAAACAAAACAATCAGGTGGAGTACAGACATGGATACTGATCACTATTCCTGACAACGCATTTTTTTTCCTATATGGAGGACTTGCTGCTACACCAAAACCACATCAAAATCTATACCTATTTGCAAACTTCCTATCCGAAAAGCCAGTCAAAATCCAACCCATATTTGTGACATTAGTTAAATGTCATTTAGCATGTTAGGCTACACTTAGAAGAGGGCGGGGGAGAATACTGACAATTTATAAAGCGTACAAGCTTTTTAAATCTCCCCCTCCACCACTTGTGAATAAATGAATAGACTACATTCAGCAGCTGCCAGAGAAGAAGATCAAAGTTTTCCCTATACTTGAGAATGTTTATTCCCACCAAAAAGGAACAGAAACTAGTCATCCTTGCCACTGTAGCCAGTTCCCCGGAATTTCCCAAAATATGCCTGATCTTCAAATGAACAAGGGACACTTCTCCGCAGACCAAAGGCAAGAGTGTATCTCACATCTTTCCTGAAGAGAGGAGGGGCGGTGGGGGGGTGTGGGGGGGCGGTCAGGCACTGGAGGGAAAGAAGGAAATCTCGTCCACGGCAGGCACCAGTGGGACCTGAAACCCAGGTCTCAGAATGGCCCTCCTAGCAAAGCTTCAGGACCCAGGGAGGCTCCTTCAGGGGGACGCCAGGCTGGGCCAGGACTCCCCGCGCCCCGCCCCGCCTCTCTCGCAGCCGCCGCGGACCCGGGACCGCGGACAGAGGCAGCGGAGGCTCAGCGAGCATCCGCGGTCCTAGCCAGGTCCCCCCGCAGCTCACCTGAGAGAGTCGCCTCCGCCCTCGGCCCCTACGGTGCATCCCGCGGGGCCTGGCGGAGGGTGCAGTGACGCCGCCCCGACCGGCCCCAGGGCTGCCCGGCCTGGCCTCCCCGCTCCGGGGACGCACCGGCTGCCCGCCTCGCACCGGCTCCCGGGATCCGCCGGTCTGCAGAGAAGGAAGGAGAGGCAGAAAGGCTGCCTCCCCTCCCCCACAGCAAGCCACCCCCTGAGCTGCGGCTCTCTGCAGTTCCCTCTGGCGCAGGTCTGGCCCGGCTCCCCCGCCCGGGAGTCACTTCGGCAGCGGCGGCCCAGTCGCCATTACAGCCCAACAACTGACACGGAGGAGGAGCGGCGCCGGCGGCAGTGGCTGTGGCGGCGGCGCGAGGCAGGGCGGGAGCAGTCAGGGTCCGGGCAAACCTCGCGAGAACTGTCCCGAGTCGGAGCCAGAGGAATGCAACCTTCGGTTAGGGCCATGTTGAGTGTGGCCGAGAGGCGAGTGTGAGATAAAACGAGGAGAGGAACCTCATGGGCGCCATGTTTTGTGTGGCGAAGTTTGAGCCTTGCAGGACCTGGGAGGAGCCAAAGTAGATCCGCAGCAGAGACCTACTCCCCCCGCCCCTTCGTCTCCCCCCTACTCCCATCCCCCGCCCTTTTTCTTCAGAAGCTAATTGGGCCTCTGATTGCAGATTTTACTCTGGGCCGGAAAAAAAAAAAAACCAAGCTGGGTTTGTGACAAGGATGAACTGGAAGTCTGAAAATCGCAGCTTCTCAGAGTTTACGATGTTTCACCAGTTGTCCAAATAAATCTTCTGTACCCCAGTCAGTTTTAGAGTAATTGCGGCTCTGCGGCATTGCTGTCACTGTGGCCGTTTTATTCGCGAGGGTTACAATTCTGTTCAGCGTGCACTCTGTCTAGTGGCTTAAGACTCCAGAGCAAGTAAAATGGACTTTTCTCCCGTTAGATGTTGGCATTGTTATAACTGTGCTTTAAGAGACCCTTTGATCACCATATAGTCTAACATTTTTATCCTCTCCCCAGACTCTGCATGGTGAATTCTATAATCTGTCAAGACTTAGCTTAAATGACAGCTATTCTGCCAGTAATGCCACCTGCTAGGTGCTCGTTGCACAAAAGCTCTCCACCCATCACTTTCCTCCACCTTCTGTACTCGTATATCCAAAGGTTGTTCTCGTCTTTATCCTTTACCCCAACAGGTTCTAGCATAGTAACTGGAGCATTGTGGGTGTTCAATAAATGCTTGTCGAGTGGATCTTAATAAAAGCAGGAGGCAGTAACTGTCCCCTCTATGTAGGGCCTATAGCTGTGCCTAAATAAGAGGTAAATGAATGTACAAAACTCCTGCACTTGTGTAAAATGTGTGCTGTGTCTCCAGGAAGCTGTGCTGGAGGGAAGAACAGGAAATGAGGGTTTCCCAGTGGTGTAAGTGGTAGCAAGAAAACAACTTAAGGAAAGAGTTTATTAGGTTTCCCCCAACTTTTATATATAAAGCAAAGAGATAGATGCTTTTTATGCTATTTTCTGAATGTATTCAACGATCTTATTGGGTATTATACTTATTTTTTTAAAAAACAGAAAATGAGTTCTGAAAAGCTACGTAATTTGCTCAATATTAAACCATTAATAAAGGGCAAATGTAGAATTTGAGGTCTCCTTAATCCAAAGACTATTTATATATTTTTCATCCCCATGCTATCCCCTGGGCAATAGAGAAAATGCCAAAAATTCCTGTCACTGTGTGGGGAGCAACGTTACTCTCATTTCAGCCTATGCACAATTTCCATCTCTTACAGCTTGTACTGATCTTTGACCTCTCCCTCACCTTGAAAATGCTGTAAACAAATCAAGCTCTCTCCTTTTCAACATCTCCTAACTCCTACTGTTTATATCCTACAGATTAGCTCCTGAGTATAAGTTTTATACTATTTGCTCTTCATAAGAGTAACTCATCTCTTGAACAAGATTGGAAGCTTAATGAGGAAACGTTAACCTCCGAGTAGTTTCCACAGTGCTAGGCACATAGTAGGTATTTAATGCAGCTCCATTTTTTCTTCTACTTCTTAGTAAACACCAAGATCAAATTTTTCTGAACTTAGCTTTGACTCTCAACTCTCTTGAAGAACTGGATCTTAGCCCTAAAACTTCAGACTGAATCTTCAACTGTCTTACCCATCTCCACATAGATACAGATCAGTGCCTCCAACTCCCAAATTAAGTTTATTGCTTTCCCTCTTTTCAGTTCTACAAAGCCAGATCCTCCTCCTGCTCTGTATTTCTATTCATGATCATTGCAAACATGCTTCTGAGAACTGAGAGAATAAAAAGTATTAAAATATTACATATTCTTCTCTATGCCTTGTTCCTACCTAAACAACTATTGTCTCTAAATACCAGTAATACATATTTCTTCTATCTATTCCCTTTCTGTCCAGTTGTACCACTGCTCTTCTAATTCAGGCTCTCCTTTCTGTTCCCCAAATAATTTCAGCAGTCTTCCTAGAGTTCAGCTTGAGTTTTGCCCCTGCCTGCCTGTGCCTGCCAAAATAAGTGAAAATTCCTCACCTCAGTCATTAAGATCTTCTCAATATGACACAAACCAAGCTTTCTATCTTCCTAAAGTAAGGCAGTATTTAAAAAAAAAAACAAAAACGGGCAGGGGTGTGGTGTCAGGAAGATTCCAGTTCAAATCTTGGCTCTATCACTTGCCCTATGACCTCAAAAACTTTCATTTTATTATCTGTGCATGCATGGTAAGTCACTTCAGTCATGTCTGACTCTTTGTGACCCCATGGATTATAGGCCACCAGGCTCCTCTGTCCCTGAAATTTTCTAAGCAAGAATACTGGTGTGGGTTGCCATTTCCCATTCCAGGGGATCTTCCTGACTTAGGGATCGAATCTGTGTCTCTGGCATCTCCTGCGTTGCCAGGCAGATTCCTTACCACTGCACCACCTGGGAAATCCTTAAAGATTAGAAATAACATTTGTTAAGTGCCTGCACATAAAAGAAAGTAATAAACAGTGGCTATTATTACTTCCCTAATTGAATATTATGTTCAAGTCAAATTGGATATCAGACACGGCCTGTTCATTCCTCCTTATAGATTTTTGTTCCATAACCTAGATCACATATCACCCTGGTCTGTAATTTCTGCCACATTCACATCCAGTAGAAGCTCAAAAGCTGTCTACTGCAGGAAAAACTCCATGACTGCTCATCTTTTGCCGTACTGAGCACACCCTGCACTCCACAGGGCTGTGTACCTCCTCGGGGCTTTATCTACTATAGATAATTCTGCATTTAGCTTACACACCTTTGTCACATTAGACTGTAAAGCCTTTTGTCTCCTTCATAGTTACTTAAGAGCACAAACTTTGGAGAAGGCAATGGCACCCCACTCCAGTACTCTTGCCTGGAAAATCCCATGGATGGAGGAGCCTGGTAGGCTGCAGTCCATGGGGTCGTGAAGAGTCAGACACGACTAAACGATCTCACTTTTACTTTTCACTTTCATGCATTGGAGAAGGAAATGGAAACCCACTCCAGTGTTCTTGCCTGGAGAATCCCAGGGATGGGGGAGCCTTGGTGGGCTGCTGTCTATGGCGTCACACAGAGTCTGAAGTGACTTAGCAGCAGCAACAGGCCTGGATTAAATAAAATGATTTTGGTCAAATACTTAACCTCTTTGTGCTTCAATTCCTGCATCTGTCTAGTAGAGATTACAATAGTTCCTGTGTGTTAGTCGCTCAGTCGTGTCTGACTCTGCGATTCCATGGGGTGTAGCCCACCAGGCTGCTTCATCCATGGGATTTTCCAGGTAAGAATACTGGGGTGGGTTGTCATTTACTTCTCCTGAGGATCTTCCTGACAGCCACAAGGTTTTGCGTGGATTCCCTGGTGACTCAGATGGTAAACAATCTGCCTATAATGCAGGAGACCCAGGTTCTATCCCTGGGTTAGGAAGATGCCCTGGAGAAGGAAATGGGTTCGCAAAGAGTTGGACATGACTGAGCGACTAACACTATCACTTTGAAAAGAAAGAACACATGTAAGGGACATAGGACTTACCTGGTAGTACAGTGGATAAGAATCCCCCTGCCAATGCAGGAGACACAGGTTCATTCCCTGCTTTGGGAAGACTCCACATGCGGAGCAACTAAGCTTGTTTGTCACAGTTACTGCTGCAACTATTGAGCCCATGTGCTGCAATTACTGAAGCCTGGGCACCCTAGGATCTGTGCTGTGCAACAAGAGAATCTGCTGTAGGAGCAGCCCCTGAACTGCGATGAAGAGCAGCCCCCGCTCGCCGCAACTAGAGAAAGCCTGCACACAGCATCGAAGACCCAGTGCAGCCAAAAATAAATAATACATAAAGGACATGCTCTGTGTATAGTAGGTGCTCAAAAATGTTAGCTATTTTTGCTATTTTTTTATCAGCTGAATATGTGCCTGGCATGTACTAGGCACTCAATATTTGTTGGATTAAACTGAATGTGTGTTGGATTTAATTAAGTTCGAGGTGAATTGCTACATGTGTTCTCTCCTGAGAATGTAAATTTTGACAATGATCTCTAGACATAACAAATTGAGCAACAGAGAGATACAGCTATGGTGGTGTCACTCACTATTTGAGGTTAATTGAATGAAATTATGTGTCAGGATGGCTAAAGACACACTTCTATTGGAATGTCAAGCCTAGGTGTCAAATCTGACCTGTAATCTTGTCCACCACCTTTTCAATAATAAATTCAACCATTCAGACTGCAAATCTCCCTTCAATTCTAACAAATTGTGCAAATTTAGGGATGGGTTTTCTGGTTACTTGCTTTTTCTAGATTCAGTCTTTTGGCTTAGTCTTGAATATTTTAGGCTGCTTGGTGTTCTGATGTGCAGAATTATTAAAAAAAAACACTAAAATTTATCAATAAGAAGTTTGACAAGAAAACAGAGACATAGTCGTTTATCTTCATATATATAAATAGTTGTGTGTATGTGAGTATGTATGCATGAGCCAAGGTAATAATGGTCAGAGAAGTCACTTGACACCAAATCCAGAGAGCAAAAGGAGAATAGGAATGTCTATAAAGGCATCACTTAACCATATATGATTGTTGTTAACAGAGATATTAAATTGCAATTTTTAATTTTTTCATTTTTTTAATTGAAATATATTGAAAAATAACATTATATCAGTTTCAGGTGTACAGCATAATGATTTGATGTTTGTATATATTGCAGAATGATACCACAATAAATCTAGTTAACATTCACCACCAAACATAATTCCAGAATTTTTTTCTTGTGATGAGAATTTTCAAGATTTCTTCTCTTGGCAATTTTCAAATTATGAAATACAGTATTATATATCACCATGCTCTACATTACAACTGCATGATTCATTTATTTTATAACTGGAAGTTTTGTACCTTTTGATTCCCTTCACCCATTTCTTCCACCCCTACTTCCTCATCTCTGGCCTCTACCAGAGATCTATATCCATGAGTCTAGTTTTTCTTTTCCTTTTGTTTTCATATTCCACATCTAAGTAAGATCATGTGGCATTTGTCTTTCTTGGTCTGACTTATTTCATTCAGCATAATGCCCTCATGGTCCATCCATGTTATCACAAGTGGCAGGATTTTGTTCCTTAGATGGCTGATATTCTATTGTACATATATAGATAGATAGATGGGTATCACATTTTCTTTAACCATTTATCTGTTGATAAACAGTTTGTTTCCATACCTTGGCTATTATAAATAATAATGTGATCAACATGAGGGTACATATATCTATACAAGTTAAGTGCTTTCATACTGAGAAGTGGAATTGCTGGATCATATGGCAATTCTATTTTTAACTTTTTTAGTAACTTCCATATGATTTTCCATAGTAGTGGTTGCACTAAATTTACATATTCAACAACAGTGTACAAGGGTTCCCTTTGCTCCACATCCTCATCTGCACTTGCTATCTCTTTTTGATAACAGCCATTCTAACAGGGTGAGGTGCCAACTTACCGTGGTTTTGAGTTACATTTCCCTGCTGCTGCTGCTGCTAAGTCACTTCAGTCGTGTCCAACTCTGTGTGACCCTATAGACGGCAGCCCACCAGGCTCCCCCTTCCCTGGGATTCTCCAGGCAAGTACACTGGAGTGGGTTGCCATTTCCTTCTCCAATGCAGGAAAGTGAAAAATGAAAGTGAAGTCTCTCAGTCGTGTCCCACTCTTTGCGACCCCATGGACTGCAGCCTACCAGGCTCCTCCATCCATGGGATTTTCCAGGCAAGAGTACTGGAGTGGGGTGCCATTGCCTCCTCCATCCCTGAAGATGAGTGATACATCATTTCATGTACTTGTTGGCCATCTGTATATCTTCTTTGGAAAAATGTGAAATTACTATTTTTGACTGAAGCCCTAAGGCAAACTGATAGCAACAACCAGAGTAAATTACATGACGGGCCTCCAAGAAGCACATTTTCAAAGGAGTATTATGATTCTTCACATAACTTCACCAAAGAGCCTTCAACTTGGTCACTGATATGAAGGAATTCAGAGATTGAAGATTCAGAGGCTTTGAGGGAGAGATTTTGGGGGAAAAAACAGGCAGTGGGGTGTAGAGGTAGCTTCTTCCTTACCTCAGGCTAGTGAGAGAGGAGCTCTGAGGAGACAACATGGAGAACTACATGTGTGCTCCGGAATTTGGACGCCAGAGTAGCCTGAGGCTGGAATTGGGCCTGAAAAAAGAAAAACAGCTTCTGTGTCTGAGTATCTGACGCTACTTGTGAAATTAAGTTTTCCTTGCTCTGAAAGGGGAGTCAGAGATTAGTGAATCCCAGGAACCAGAGGTGGGACCTGAAGTAGAAATCCATGTCATTAGTATTCCACTATTCAATTTAAGAACTGACTCGACTTAAGAAAAGAGGGGAGGACATACAACATTTGCTTACACACTCATAAACTATTTACAGAGGTGCAGAGGAGAGTGCAACACTGACCGTCAATGTGGAAGGAAACTAATGACAGGGAGTAAGAAGGAGACATATCAGTTGCACTCCTTTATACTTTTAAAATTTTGAACTTTTTTTAAAAGAAAATTTTCATGGTTTTATTGTATCAGGAGGCGCTGATATATCTGAACAAGTCAATCTCTGGGTGGTGAGGCAGCTGCTTTCTCCTTTACTTCTTTGGGTTACTAAAGCAACTTGTCAGTAAAAGATGTGAATATACTAACCATTCAAAAAACAAATGTTGGGTTGGCCAAAATGTAATTGAACAAATTTTTCAGCCAACTCAATATTTTAAAATAAAGAATAGTATTTTCCTTTAAAAAAAAAAAAACAAAAAAAGTGAAGGAATCCTCCTAAGAGGGCAGCCTGAAATCCAGAGAGAAAGAAGAGTATTTGTCCAGGAACTGAAGATGAGGGGATATTGGGAGTGGTCAGCTGAAGGGGATGGAAGACACCCACCCAGGGAGTTGCAGCTATGGTGACTGGGCAGCAGAACCTTTAAAGAAGCCAGGGAAGTACCCCAAGAGAAAGGATTGGCTTTAAACATTTACCTTACAACAGTACCGGTCAGGTGCAAATGTTCTCCTAAGCCTCACAGCTCCCTGCTGCCTCCTTGACTTCCTGCCTTCCTCCCCTGTTTAAGCAGCAAAACTGAGGAAAGGGAGACAGTCCAGATAGAAAAAGAAAAGCACTTTACTCCCTGCCTAGAAGGAGATACCACAAATGCAGGAAGCCTAGATAAGAGGGAAGTAGAAGTCATATTTTTGAGTAAAGATAGAAATGTTGATTCATAAACTGGACTGGATGTTTTATTATTGAATTAACATTGTTTGCCAGCTTACGTGATTTAAGACTTTTTATTAGCTAAAACTGATCAGAAAAGTCATGAGAACTTCCTGAGCTTTATCTAGGAGTGAGAGAAGGATTTCCCTCACAGAATAGATTTAGAAGGACAGTGCAAGAATGATGCTGCTTGTATGACTGTACCCCTAAGTCTTGCTTATTCAGCAGCCAGTTGCATGACCTTTACAACTGGAGATAGATCCTGAGAGAATTTGAGCCAGCAAAGAGTTGGAAAAGCAGAAAGTCTGTCATACGTGCATCAGTAATATTCCACAGGCAAGAGTGGAATGATCAACAGTGGGGAAAGAGAAGGAGGAGATTTAAAAAGCAATAGTGGGGGACTTCCCTGGTGGTCCAGTGGTTAAGAACTCGCCTTTCAATGCAGGTGGTGCAGTTAAGATCCCTGGTCAGGGGGCTAAGAGCCCAAGTGCCTCACAAACCACCCCTGCAAAAAAAACCCAAAACATAAAAATCAGAAGCAATATTGTAACAAATTCAATAATGACTTTTAAAAATGGTACACATCAAAAATAAATAAATAAATAAAAACAAGAAAAAGCAGTAGCTGACATAGTTCATCTTTAGAAAAAGGAACTAAATAAAAATGAAAGATTAGTAGCAACAGTCCAGAAAAATTCAGTGATTTAAAAAACAACTGAAAACCAATTTTTAAAAGTGGCAGCCATTTGCAGTATCGATGGAACTTGAGGACATAATGCCAAGTGAAATAAGTCAAACAGAGAAAGACAAATACTATATGTTCACCACAGATACAAATATCAAATAATAATATTGTTTACCTAAAACTAATACAATGTTATATGTCAGTTATATCTCAATTAAAAAATAATTTTAAAGTTCTTCTAAATGGCGAGATGCCCTGCATCACTAAGCAATTATGGAAAGACAAAATAAAACCATAATAAGAAACCATCTGACACCACCAGATTAGCAGATATTTTAAAATATGGTAATACCACATGTTGGCAAAGATGTGAAGCAATGGGAATTTCTATTCACTTCTCATAGCTGTGTAAATTGATTCAATGATTTGGGAGAATGGTTTGGAAATAGGCAGTAACATTGAAGATATCCCTATAAGCCAACAATTTCACTGAAAGTGGCCCACATTCTCAAACTTGTTACTGAACCACAATAAGCTAAAAATCATGTGAAAGTGAAAGTCACTCAGTGGTGTCTGACACTTTGTGACCCCATGTACTGTAGCCTGACAGGTTCCTCTGTCCATGGAATTCTCCAGGCCAGAATACTGGAATGGGTTGCCATTTCCTTCTCCAGGGGACCTTCCTGACCCAGGAATTGAACTGGGGTCTCCTGCATTACGGGCAGATTCTTTACCAGCTGAGCTACCAGGGAAGCCCCAAAAGCTTGCAAGGATATAAATCAATTTCATCACTAAGCACAATGCCTAGGTGAGCTGACTTTTTTTTTTGCGATAAAACTTCTGATGAAATAAATGGCACATTGATTTATATTCTGATACAAGTTCCCTTATTTCAAACTTGTGTTAACTTCTATAAGAAATCCAAGTGCATAGACAAGTACAAGAGATTTTATGAAAGCATTGTTTATAATCTCAAAAATGAGAAATAATATGTCCATTAGTAGGAGAGTGGGTAAGTAAGCTGGGGAATAGTCATATAATAAAATACTAGGCAGCAATGAAATTAAATTAAAGGATGAATCTCATAAATATAGTTTTTAAAAAGCAAATTGAAAAAGGGTATATACATAATTTGTTGTTGTTGTTTAGTCAGTAAGTCACGCCTGACTCTTTTGTGATCCCATGGAGCCTGCCTGGCTCTGTCACTCTAATCTCCTGCATTGGCAAGCAGATTCTTTACCACTGAGTCACTGAGGAAGCCCTTATATACATAATACCACTACCATAAAACTTAAGAACATGTGCAACTTTGGTATAACTTACTTAGGAATACACCCAATTGTAGTGAAATATTTTTAACTATCAAGGAATGTATGTGCTTAGTCGCTCAATCATGTCCCGAGTCTTTGCAAAACCATGGACTGTAGCCTGCCAGGCTCCCCTGTCCATGGGGATTCTCCAGGCAAGAATACTAGAGTGGATTGCCATGCCCTTCTCAAGGGGATCTTCCCAACTCAGGGATTGAACCCAGGTCTCCCACGTTACAGACAAATTCTTTGCTGTCTGAGCCACCAGGGAAGCCCGAATATCAAGGAATAAAAAAATACCAAATTCAGAAATGTGATTACTTCTGAGGGAGCAGAAGGAGAATCAATATGTGATGGGGTGAAAACAGGAAGCTTAAACTGTGTTGATAATGTTTTATTTCTCAAGCTGGGTGTGGATATATAGATGTGCTATTATTCTTCAGAGCTCTTTTATATTCAAAATATTAAACAGTACGTGCTAAAAATAAAAATAAGCAATTTAAAAATCCTTGTGGAGAATGTGAGGAAGAACAGCACAAAAATGTAATTTCACTCAGTAGAAGTGACATCTTACAAAATTGGGGCTCAAGAAGCTTTTCAACTTTTCAACACTGGACAGAAAAACACAGCCATTCTTTTCATCAGAGTTTAAGTCAAGAAAAGAATTTATATCCAAGAAAAAGCAACAGTAACTTCATTGGGGGTAAATTAGTACCAGTTCAAGTTTAAAATGGGGCTTCCCAGGTAGCACAGTGTTTAAAAAACAGTCTGCCTGCCAATGCAGAAGATGCAAGAGATGAGGGGTCGATCCCTGGGACAGGAAGATCTCCTGAAAAACGAAATGGCATATTTTATGTATATATGGAAAGAGAGAAAAAGAGAGAGAGATTTATTTTAAGAAATTGGTTTGCAGAGCCATGGAGCCTGGCAAGTCCAATATCTGAGAGTAGGCCGATAGGGGGGAAACCCAAGGAAGAATTCAGTTCAAAGGCAGTATACTGGCAGAATTTCCTCTCTGTGGGACCTCAGTCTATTTTCTCTTAAGGTCTTCAACTGATCAGATGAGGCCCACCCACATCATGGAGAGTGATCTGCTTTACTCACAATCTACTGATTTGATGTTAGTCTCATTGAAGAAATACATTCATAGCAATATCCAGACTGCTGCTTGATAAAATAACTGAGCACTGTGGCCTAGCCAAGTTGGCACATAAAATTAACCATCACACAAGTCTTTATGTCACCCCAGCTAACATAATTGAAGCAGAGACAAGTCCTGCCCAATCTGTACACTTCTGAGCAGTATTTTTATTTAACCTACTACATTTCCAGATAATGTGTTATGCAACATGAATAATTGGACATTAAATTTATAAAATATAGTCAGTCTACTTGTGTATGAATTTGTTACATCATTCATTTTTATTTTTACATTTGTTTCAGGTGAGAGTGACACTAAAATTTATAATGTGCAATAAGGTTTGGAGCCAATAAGAACAGAGCAGGGTCACAGCACCCCCCCCCCCAAACCACCTCTTTTGGGATGGGGATAATAAGCCCCTTAGTTGTTAGACCTTGTGAATCAGTTTATTGAGGGACAGCAGTTTTTCAGCAACTTGTACAGAACTATTTTAATATTTAAACAACTAAACTAGTACAGACTAGTTAGACATCAGCTGAGAATTAGGTATAATATCTTATGGCAGTGTTTTCAGTGGGTTTTAGCCCATTTGTTTAATGATCCTAACAGCCCTAGAAGAAATACATGGCAAGAATTTGCCTTTGGTAAGAATCTACTGGGTCACCTCAGCAGAATCCAGTTTTCACTGGACAAACCTGTAGGCATAAGTCTATGCATTGTGTTTCTCATGATGGATGTCACTCAGTCCTGAGACCATGACTCAGCTCAGAGGAACTGCCCTGGGATTTTAAGATTCTGTGAGAGGGCACACAATGAGGCCTATTGCTGATTAGAATATACATCATGTAAGAATTTGTCTTCAAGTTCTCTGAGAATTCAGCCATTCAAGTCACAGATAGAATGTACCAATAAGGCAGCAGTGTTTGTCTATCTCAGTGAAGAAAGGACTCAGGATTTGAGCTCAGCCATGGCTCAGAATACTCACTCTTCTTAAATGTAAAAAGTTACCTGACCATTGCAGAAAGCCATAGCTGAGATGAAAGAAGTTCTCATTAAATAGGATCTAGTAAAATGAAAACAGAGACCTTCACTAAATTTACCTACAACCTCTTGTTGAGTAAATGTTGAAATATTATCTCTGTCTTATTGCTAAGGAAAAGATTTAACCCTGCCTGGAAAAGTGAGACATCACGCTTCAGAAAGCAATCAGAGAGGTTTTCAATATATGTTGGAGCCAAAAGAGTTTAGCAGCAAACAACCCAAATAGGCTCAGATATACTTTTGGATGGTCTGGAAATTTGTTTTTGAACTTTAAAAAATATCTTAATGGGAATTCCCTGACTGTTCAGTGGATAGGGCTCAGTGCTTTCACTGTGGGAACCTAGGTTCATTCCTTGGTTGGGGAACCAAGATCCCACAAGCCACGCAGCACAGGCCAAAAAAGGATCTTAATATCCCCATTCCAAATAATCTATAGGTACAATTAACATTGATTTTGCACAAACCAGATGCTGAGAATAAAAACCTTGTGATAAAATACCTCAGGGTTTATAAGGACTTGAAATTTTAAATAGCAGGGCATTGTTGGCTGTCTGATTCCAAACTCTCTACTCACACAGACTTGGCCTATGATTCTAAAACAAGGAATTTAACTTGGATGGACCTAGTGTTAGCAGGGATTCTGACTTTAGGGTCTATTTCTACTTTTGTGATATAGGATATGACTTGAAGATGTGATGAAATTGTAGAGCAGTTAAATCCCTGGTAGGACCTATACTGTCTCCCATCCTGTTTTTGAGTTATTGGTTCATAGTGGTTGGGAAAGGTAGCTAGGATTAAGGAAGTACATCCTGTAATGTGTAAAGTTGACGTGAGAAGGACAAACACGCCCTTCACAGAGGGCTTGCCCTTCTTTGCAATCACAAAAAAATGCAGACCTGTTTAACATAGTGCTATGCATCTAATTCTAACAGTTAATAAAAACTCATTGAATGGATGGATGGATGAATTCATTCCTTTAGTGAAGCAGATGAGGAGAACTAGTTGGAAATCTAAGGCAGAACAAAAACCATTTCTTAAGTATCTTCTCTTTTTTTTTTTTTTTTTTTTTTTTTATTTTTTTTTTTTTTTCTTAAGTATCTTCTCATTCAGATCAAAGTAGCTTTGGGAGACTGAATTATCTGGAAAATTGTTTCAAACCCACATTCCATTTTTGATGGCTAATCCCTCTCTTAAGATGAATATTAAAGTACTCCTGGCATAGTGCCAGGCAATGGGGTTAGAGAGTTTCTTCCTTCCTCAATTTCTGGTAAGGTCAAAAGTAAACCAGGATTTAGCACACATCTGAGGCTGATAGTTTTTTGTTTTTTGTTTTTTGTTTTTAAATATACAGGATTAGAACCATAGATTCATTTATTGTGACAATTATGAGACATTGGAAACAATGGGTGTGTCTCAAAAATATTGTTTAAAAAAAGCGTTGTTGGGTGTAAAAAAGCAACTTGCTTGAACAGATGTCTGCACTCTGACTTTTATGTAAATAAAAAACAAAATGATTCTATACTTATTCTGTGGGTACATGTATATACACAAATATGCAACAATATATAAAAATGATAAACTCTGACATTGGGGAGGAGGTATGGATTAGAGTGAGGTTGGTTTTTGATCATTTTATCTCTATGATTTACTTCTATCTTCTTAGTTTTTCTCAACAAGATTTATGAGTGAGACAACTAGTATGTTTAAATCTAAGTACTAAGTCTTTCCCATTTCCCCCAAATTAAATTTTATACTTGTTAAGAACAAGAGTACTTCTGAAACATGTGATTTTGAAATGTTTCTAAGCTTTAAAAATTGTATTTTCCTGTATTTAATCTCCATGAATCTTCAAAGCTTAGTCTCTTTTTTTGCTGAGTGCCTTCTTTTTAGTATTTTACCTACTGGCATTGCTTGTAAATAGCTTAGCTAACAGACATGGTATTCCCTTTACTATATATACAAAGTCAAGCCCTGTTTTTTAGAACATTCAGAGAGAAGACCATCTCTCTTAAGAGAATCTCTTGGTTTCAGAGCTGATTTATGAACTAACTATACAAATGAAATGTGCAATGAAACATCTGATAGCAAGACAGGTGCAATTAAAAAAAAAAAAAAGAAGACTATAAGTCTGAATGAGGTTGTATGTAACCAAACCAGGTTAAGTTTTGCAAGGGATAAACCATCCTATTTACAGACAGTGGAAAATTTTAAGCTCTTGACAGGACATTTTCTGTGGCCAATCCAAAAATAGAAAAAGGCAGCTGGGAAGAAGACCCACAGGTTTTAATGAGGCTTATCAGCCACTAAAAACACTCCTGGAATCCCAGGATCGAGTGCTCCCCACCTGTTGAACAAGAAATGAGAACATGTGAGCATTTGGTTACAAATCCTAGAGCATGAAAAGAAGGCCCACAAAATATTATAAGAGGGCAAAAGCAGCTGGAATTGTCTGACGTAAAAATGACAGACAGAAATGAGAGTGATGGTGAATAGGTAGCTGCTTTGGGAAATATAAATGATTGCATATATCAAGCATGAATTGAAAAATTTGTGTCAAGCAAACATATATACTGATCTAACATATGTTGACAATTATTTTACACATATAAGTGGTTACAGTGTAACTATACAACTATACAATTATTTTACACATATAAGTGGTTACAGTGTAACTATACAACAATATAATACAATATATATTACAGTGTAATATATACAACTATATATACAATATATGTACTTATATGTACATATATTAGTTATATAAAGTAAATATATAAGTAACTCTTGTATAACCTCCAATAACCTGTTTATTCACACACTGTCTTGTGTAATTCTCATGAACACCTGAGCTGTATTTGCATCATAGAGATGAGCAAAGGTGAAGTGGGGTGCTCTCAGACACAAGCTGGAGAGTGCTAGAAGTGGCACTGGAAACTCCCTCTTCTAGATCCAGAACGTATTCCTGTTCTACTACACAGCATGGCTGTTCAAAGCAGTTAGATGCTCTTTGGAAAGAACACTGGGATGTGAATTTCTGTGCTTTGGCTGAATAAAAAGGATATGCGTGACTAAGTGAAAAACAGCTGTATTTGCTGAGTTCATGATCCCTCTCTTTCTTGCAACTCTTTGGTCACCTATTATTTCTTTTTTTTTTTTTCAAATTGAAGTATAGTTTAAGTCACCTTTGGACCCAGCACACACAGGTAATAAAGGAAGTGTGTCTCCCTGCATGTTCATACGCAGCGCCCTGCCCTTGACCTCCTGTCAGTAACTTTAATCCTGAGTTCAGGCCAAAATGAAGGAGAAGTTTATTAGTTTTCCATTTTGCAATGTAGTTAGAGTTTACATGCAGTTAATACTATAAAACTTAATTTTTGTCCTATGAACAGCTTACTTTTAGCACAAGTATTTGATAGTAGTAGAATATAAATAATTTATATTTGTGATTCTTGTCAGAAGTAGCAAATTACACGCTGAAAATTTTGTGTTCGTGAAGCAGACTATAAAAATTTACAGGAGCTTGGAGATTAAGACAAGGGAAAGAGTGAATAACATTCTTGAGAAAGGACAACAAAAACCACCCCCTTCCCCTAATATGTTCCCATAGAGATTACAGAATTTTCAGGGACAATTCTGAGTTGAGTAGGGTTAGGAAGTATGGAATAATTCCTAGATCTCTCCTGTTCATGCTCTTCCCCACCAAAAATAGTGTATAACACACACACACAATTATTAGGACTTTGGATATTAACTGACATAATTTCATTATGGTTCCGTATTAGATATCCAAAAATGGGTTCTACTAAGTTACCTTAACTTAATGTGGATACTCTTGAACCTGCGAGAATTTATTTTTAAATTCAAATAACTTCTACAAAAAGCAACCATGACTGACAACAAAAGCATTTTCATTGACTTGTTTACAGAAGATAACAATTTTAAAAGTACATTTAATACAAATTTACACCAATAAATGTCTTTTGGTATCTGGAAAACTGACCTAATGATATGCACAGAAAAGTAGATTAGATTCCTGAAATAAATGCCTGGTTCTATCACCAACTCCTTGTGCATGCTTAAGCAAGTTATTTAATCTCTTAGTATCTTAGTTTCTCCTCCTATAAAATGGGGGTAATAATATTTGCTATTAGATAATGTCAGCAAAGCACTTGAAGAACTCTGATGAAAGGCGCCAGAAGTATTTTGTTATCTGAGGCATGACCTCATACAGTCTGAAGAAATGAACTTCACCAGATTGCTGATTAGCCCAGCACTTTACTTTCGAACTTTTCCTGTTCAATTGCTTTTTCAGCTTCATTCATTTCTATGTATACTCCTTATGCATTTTAATTTCATTGTGCTGCTTGTGTTGTTTTGAGGAGAGTGGATGCTTTGAGGAAATCGTGATTTAAAGTGTTTTATGTTTGGTGTGTTCACTTATGTAAACTCATATGCTTATATTTAAGATTTGAAACAAATCAGAAAGTACTTGAACAACTTTGTAATTAGAGGAGACAACTATAGCTGTGAGAGTTATACTAGCTTTATCCATCTCTCTTATTTGCATTATTTGCATCTTATTTCATGATAAAAGGCAATTTTTAGCATACACAGTTATATAGTCCTTCCTGTACACTCTGTGAAAGATTTAAGGGAGATGTTGAGATGGCTGTAAATTTTGATGTGTGTGTACCTTTTTTAGAGAAACAAGATAACATGTTGCAAGGGCAAAAGATTAGCCACTTAGAACTAAATCTGAGCTAAACCTATAGTCCAACCAGCTAACACACATCAATCTCAGGAAAAATGGCAAGGGTAAAAGGTCTCCTTCAGGAATAACCCACATGACTCAAACAGCAGACTTGCTGATTCAGTAACAATAAAAACTTAGAGGTGAAGACAGAGATAGGAAGTTGGCTGAATTTCCTGAATATGAATGTATTTCATTCCCTCTGAGTCTGTCAACCTGCTTATTTAAGGCTAATAAAAATGTTTCAGAGAAGCAAACCTTTGGTCTTTAGAAGCCACCAGTTAACAGAAAATCTAAACCTTTGGGACTATTTCCAAAGGGAAAGATTTTACTGGAATTTGCCCAGTAAATTTGGGGTGTTGTATTTCAAGTGGCAAGTATGACACCATTCAAACCCAGCTTGAATCATCTGTTGAACAATGGATAGATTATGCAGTACAAGAGATAAAGACTCTTTCAGAGGTGACATCAAGCAAAATACTTTGGACTTGACAGTATTTTCAGATGTCATAATCTTTGCCAAATTTATAGAATCAGCATTGACAGAGATTTAGTTCAACTTACACGTAGTTCAGGCTTCCCAGGTGGCTCACTGGTTAAAGAATCCACCTGCAATGCAGGAGACACAGTAGATGCAGGCTCGATCTCTGGCTTGGGAGGATCCCCTGGAGGAGGACATGGCAACCCACTGCAGTATTCTTCACTAGAGAATCCCATGGACAGGGGAACCTGGCAGACTACAGTCCATAGGGTCACAAAGACTCAAATGCAACTGAACACACACACGTGCACTTCTAGTTCAACCTACATTAATATTTTGGAAATCAGAACCACAGTAGGCCTTAGTTATTAGAAGAGTATTCTTCCTAATTAAGTTTCAAAAAAATTTTTTTAAACCAGGCTTTATGTCTATAGAGAGGTAAAAATTTCATCAGATTGTGAAGTAATCCTACAGGTCACGCATTGTTTTTTCTAACTCATATCCACTATATATTATGGTTTGTAAGACATAGTTTAATATCATTTTCACTTCTTAAGAAGTAGGTATTATGATGGAATAGAATGTAGCATGATGGTTAAAAATGTAGACTCTGGAGTCAGATGATCTGTGAATATTCAAATTCTATCTCTACCAGTTACTAACAATATAGTTTTGTATCTTTGTTTTCTCATCTGTAACAGTGAGATAGTAGTACTATTTACTTCAAAGGATTATGAAAACTAAATGAGATACTACAGGATGGGCCAAAAAATTCCTTCCGTTTTAAAGTAAAAATAAACGATATATTTTTCATTTCATCAAGAACTATATAGAATAATGTATTGACCATTTTGTTCCACTACCTTCTGCCATTTTTCAGGAACTTCGCAATTCCATTTCCAGATGCCTTTTACAGTTTTCCAGGGAATTGAAATTTCTTCCATCAAGAGAATTTTGTAAAGAAAAAAAAAAAAAGGAAATCCAAAGTTGTGATGGTGTGATGTCTGATGAACATGTGGATGAATCAGAATTTCCCAGCTGAGCTGTAGTCATTTGTACCTGGCTGTCAAAGAAACATGCGGTCTTGCGTTATCCTGATCAAAGATTATGTGTTTTCTGTTGACTAATTCCAGCTGATTTTCATGGACTGCTGCTTTCACTTGGCCTATTTCAGCAGCACCATTGGAATTAATTGTTTAGTTTTCTGGAAGGAGCTCATAGTAGAGGACTCCCTTCCAAACCTACTACATACACATCACCACCTTCTTTGGATGAAGACATGCCTTTGGTGTGGTTGTTAATGGTTCATTTTGCTTGCCCAATGACTTCCTCCATTCCACATTATTGTACAATAGCCCCTTTTCATCGACTGTCACAATTTGTTTTTAAAAACTGAACGTTTTTGTTATGTTTAAGTAGAGAATCCAATGCAGGAATATCGTCAAGAAGGTTGTTTTTTCTGCTTAACTTACGTGGAACCCAAACATCAAAGTGATTAACATAACCAAGATAGTGCAAATGATTTTCAAGGCTTGATTTGGATATTTTGAATATGTCAGCTTCCACCTGAGCGGTATAATATTGATTTTTCTCAATGTCTTGATTTGATTACTATCAACTTCAACTGGTCTTCCTGAACATGCAGCATTCTCCAGCATGAAACTGCAAACCACTTTTGACATTTTCAATATAGCAAAGCACCTTCTCCATATGCTGCACAAATTCTTTTTTTTTTTTTTTTTGCATTTCAGTTGCGTTTTTACCTTTCTTGAAACAATAAAACACAATATGCTGAAAATGTCACTTTTTTCCTTCTATCTTCAATATTAAAATGGCTACATAAAAAATCGCCAATTTAGATTTAACAAATTTAGATCTAATCGCCAATTTAGATCTAACAAAATTCCTTTGAATGAAGTTAAAGTTAACTGTTATTAAAGCCAGCTTATGGAAAAAACTGAATGACGTTTTTTGCCAACCCAATATATTTACAGTGCCAATCATGGTGTATGCTGCTGCTAAGTCACGTCAGTCGTGTCTGACTCTGTCGTGTCTGACTCAGTCGTGTCTGCGACTGCCCAGCAGGCTCCCATCCCTGGGATTCTCCAGACAAGAACACTGGAGTGGGTTGCCATTTCCTTCTCCAATGCATGAAAGTGGGAAGTGAAAGTGAAGTTGTTCAGTCATGTCCGACTCTTTGCGACCCCATGGACTGCAGCCTACCAGGTTCCTCCGTCCATGGGATTTCCCAGACAAGAGTACTGGAGTGGGGTTGCTATTACCTTCTCCAATCATGGTGTATGGCACATACTTCAGTTCGGTTCAGTTCAGTTCAGTCGCTCAGTCGTGTCCAACTCTTTGCGACCCCGTGAATCACAGCATTCCAGGCCTCCCTGTCCATCACAAACTCCCAGAGTTTACTCAAACTCATGCCCATCGAGTCGGTGATGCCATCCAGCCATCTCATCTTCTGTTGTCCTCTTCTCCTCCTGCCCCCAATCCCTCCCAGCATCAGGGTCTTTTCCAATGAGTCAACTCTTCACATGAGGTGGCCAAAGTATTGGAGTTTCAGCTTCAGCATCAGTCCTTCCAATGAACACCCAGGACTGATCTCCTTTAGGATGGACTGGTTGGATCTCCTTGCAGTCCAAGGGACTCTCAAGAGTCTTCTCCAACACCACAGTTCAAAAGCATCAATTTTTTGGCACTCAGCTTTCTTCACAGTCCAACTCTCACATCCATACATGACCACTGGAAAAACCATAGCTTTGACCAGATGGGCCTTTGTTGGCAAAGTAATGTCTCTGCTTTTTAATATGCTATCTAGGTTGATCGTAGTTTTCTTCCAAGGAGTAAGCATCTTTTAATTTCATGGCTGCAATCACCATCTGCAGTGATTTTGGAGCCCCAAAAAATAAAGTCTGACACTGTTTCCACGGTTTCCCCATCTATTTCCCATGAAGTGATGGGACCAGATGCCACGATCTTAGTGCTCAGTAAACATTAGCTATTATTTGCTCCATTTATGGACTACACTAAGCTTAGAGCATGACACAGGAGGGGGTGTCTCTGAAAAGCAGACTATGAAACAAAATTTAGTATGCTGCATGTTTACCAGGAAATGTGCTGGGTATGAATGAACACCTGTGGAAGGGTCGGGAAGGAAGCAGGATGTCACACTATGATACAGGGCTATAGCCTCAGCCAAGCTCATGGGGGAGCTCTGGATGCAAATGACCAGTCCAAACCCCATTGTCTTGCGCTGAGAAAGCTGAGTCTATGTATATGTATTTTGCCAATCAGCCATGGGATGTGCACCCCCTCCCACTCCCCACCCCCCCACCCCACCTCCCTCACCCCCAGCCCCACCCCCAGCCCCGCTTCATCCTGCAGTGAAAGCCTAATCACTGGACTGCCAAGGAATTCCCAAATGACCAATGCTATTAAAGCAAGTGGACTCTTCCCTAGGAATTTCAAGAAGTGCTGTCTGACATCAAAGGCACATCTCTGTGTTTAATACAGGGTGGTCTGTGCAGCACTTGGAAAATAATCTCAACAAACTACAGCTGCTTGAGTAAAAGTAAAGTCTTTAAGGATTCGAGGACAGTGAAGCTGAATAAGCCATGGGAATATGAAAGAGCTATCAATAATACGTATGAGATGGAAAGCTTTCTCCTCCTTCGTAATCTCCCAGATTCGATTTCTGGTTGGGGAGCTAAGATCCAGCAAGACATGTGGTGTGACAGACAAAAAAAAAATTGGCAATTTCACAGAAACTCTTGGAAAAGGATGATTAAGAGCACAGACCCTACAATCCCAGTTCCAAACTTTTTTCAATGAGTGACACTGGCAAATTACTTCTTTGTGCCTCAGTTTCCTCATCTCTAAAAAGAGGGAAGTAATATAGCTACTCCCTTAATGGTATTGTGAGGATTAAGTCAGTTACACACACAAAGCACTTAGAAAGTGCTGAGCACGTCAAAGGGTACAACATTAGCCCCTTTATTCACCTAAATTCTTACCAAGGATTCTCCTCTTCCCCTCTGTGTGGCATCCACTGTGGCTGGCTTCTATTTCTACCTCCTATGTGATCCTTATCACATAGAGTACGTGGGCTTCTTTCCAGCTTACAGCTCCATCACAAACCCCAATCCATTGCAATGTTCATTAAACAAAGGGCTTCCAGTTACCAGAATTCACCCTTCTGGTGAGAAGGGTGGGAGAAGGGTGCTGTCTGACATCAAAGGCTGAGGGCAGGCAAAAACAAAGGCTCTGTGGTATGCAGGGACAGCTAACAACTCGGTTGAGTGTAGGTATTTTGAAAATGATGAACTGTGAGTCAACACTTCAGGTTTCCAGTTAAAAAAGCATGATGTCAACATATGCCAATGTGAGTCAACAGGTAGGACTGTGTGATTGTCTCACTCTACTCAGAATTCTTTAGATCCTTGGTGTGTGCAATATTGGATTCCATGAAGCTGAGTAAGAAGGCAAGAAAGAAAATGGCTTAAAGGAAAATCACAAAGAAGAATCTACAAAATTGGCAAACAATTCAATATCAAAGACCCAACCCAATCAAAAAATGAACAGAAGACCTAATAGACATTTCTCCAAAGAAGACATACAGATGGCCAACAGGCACAAGAAAAGATGCTCAACATCATGAATTGTTAGAGAAATGTAAATGAAAACTACAGTGAGGTATCACTTTGCACCAGTCAGCATGGCCATCATCAAAAAGTCTCAAATAGTAAATGCCGGAGAGGATGTAGAGGAAAGGCAACCCTCCTACACTGCTGGTAAACTGGTACAGCCACTATGGAGAACAGTATGGAAGTACCTTAAAAAGCCAAAAATAGAGTTACCATGTGCGTGCACGCTCAGTTGTGTCTGATTCTTTGCAACTCTATGGACTGTAGCCTGCCAAGTTCCTCTTTCCATGGGATTCTCCAGGCAAGAATACTGGAATGGGTTGCCATTTCCTCCTCCACGGCATCTTCCTGATGCAGGGATTGAATCAGGGTCTCCTGCATTGCCAGGCAGATTCTTTACCACTGTACCACATGGGACACCCCAGTTCCACTACTGGGCATATATCAGAAAAGATAAAAGTTCTAATTTGAAAAGACACATATAGTCCGACATTCAGCACTGTAGCCAAGACATAGAAACAACCCAAATGTCCACAACACTAGAATGGATAAAGATGTGGTACATATATACATTAGGATATTACTCAGTTATAAAAAAGAATGAAATATTGCCATTTGCAGAACATGCATGGACCTGGAGATTACCATACAGAGAAAAACAAATATCATGTGATATCACTTATATGTGGAATCTAAAAAAGATACAAAAACTTATTCACAAAATGGAAACAGATTCACAAACATAGAAAACAAACATGGTTAAAAAAGGGGAAAGGAAGGGAGGAGGGATAAATGAGAAGTATGGGATACATACCACTATATAGGAAATAGACAAAAAACAAAGATTTACTGTGTAGCACAGGAAACATCTTGTAATAACCGATAATGAAAAGAATCTGAAAAAAATATATTTGAATCACTTTGCTGTACATCTGAAACTAACACAATACTGTAAATCAACTATAATTCAACAGAAAAAAAAATTCTACAAAGTTGGAAAAATACTTTGTAGTTTTGAAATACAAAAATACTTGAAATACTTGAAGTTGAAATACTCCAACTGGTATAGAGCCTGAATAAACTGGAGGAAAACATCATCTATGTCGTCTTAGAGACTCTCTGCACATTAGTAAGGATAGGTGTTTTAAACACGGACTGCCTGTGTTCAAATCTCTGCTTTAATATTTTCTACTTGGGTATTCTTAAGTGTCATTTTAGCTTTTCTGTGCTTCAGTTTCCTGTCAATAAAGTTGGGGTAATAGTAACACCTTGCAGAGCACATCATGTGAAATGCTGGATTGTATGAAGCACAAGGTGGAATCAAGATTGCAAGGAGAAATGTCAATAACCTCAGATATGCAGACGACACCTCCCTACTGGCAGAAAGCAAAGAGAAACTGAGGAGCCTCTTGATGAAAGAGGAGAGTGAAAAAGCGGGCTTAAAACATTCCAAAAATGAAGATCCCATCACTTCATGGCAGAAAAATGGGGGAAGAAATGGAAACAGTGACAGGCTTTATCTTTTTGGGCTCCAAAATCACTGCAGATGGTGACTGCAGTCATGAAATTAAAAGACGCTTGCTCCTTGGAAGAAAAGCTATGATCAACCTAGATAGCATATTAAAAAGCAGAGATATTACTTTGCCAACAAAGGTCCATCTAGTCAAAGCTATGGTTTTTCCAGTAGTCAAGTATGGATGGGAGAGTTGGACTATAAAGAAAGTTGAGCACTGAAGAACTGGTGCTTTTGAACTGTGATGTTGGAGAAGACTCTTTCAAGTCCCTTGGACTGCAAGATCAAATCAGTCAATCCTAAAGGAAATTAGTTCTGAAAACTGAAGCTCCAATATCTTGGCCACCTGATGCAAAGACCTGACTCTGGAAAAGACTCTGAAACTGGGAAAGATTGAAGGCAGGAAGAGAAGGGGACAACAGAGGATGAGATGGTTGGATGGCATTACTGACTCGATGGACATGAGTTTGAGCAAGTTCCAGGAGTTCGTGATGGACAGAGAAGCCTGGCTTGCTGTAGTTCATTGGGTGTCAAAGAGTCAGACATGACTGAGGGACCGAACTGAACTGAAATGAACCACCTTGCAGGGTTATTGTGAATCAGTTAATACATACAGAGCTGTTAAAACAGTGTATTGAGCATTAAGAAGCACTCAATAGTTAACAAAAACTAGAAAAGAATGAGGGACAACTTCATAAATATTCAAATACAAAAATCTTGATATAGATCTTTCTCATGTTAATTACAGACAAGGTAAAAGAAAGTGAATTTAAACTTTGAGATAGTGAGAGCACATTAAGAGTTGCTCATCAGGAAAAGGACACAACTACTATATTTAAATGTTCTCTTATGGGCTATATAGAAAGGAGTGGGTTTCTCTTCTTGGGTTTAGCCTAAGAATGGTGCTCTCTAAAACTGGGAAAACAAACAAAAAATCAAGTTTGAATCAGGAGTCACTTCCTACCTCACTTGCCCAAGAAACAGACTGAAAACTAAAGAATGTTCAGTGTGTTTGTGAGGGACTTAGAACAAACTAATAATAGCCATTATACATTACAATAATAGCTGGAATTTTTTTACTGTGCCATTCTTTTTTTCAGCATAGGAAACACTGCTGCTGCTGCTGCTAAGTCACTTCAGTCGTGTTCGACTCTGTGCGACCCCATAGACGGCAGCCCACCAGGCTCCTGTCCCTGGGATTCTCCAGGCAAGAACACTGGAGTGGGTTGCCATTTCCTTCTCCAATGCATGAAAGTGAAAAGTGAAAGTGACATCGCTCAGTCGTGTCCAACTCTATGCGACCCCATGGACTGCAGCCTACCAGGCTCCTCCATCCATGGGATTTTCCAGGCAAGAGTACTGGAGTGGGGTGCCATTGCCTTCTCCTAGGAAGCACTACACAGGAGCAATGGGGAAAAATCAGAACACATTTGTAGCAGAGCTACAAAAAGGACTTGCTTAAGTCAAATTTATCAGACAGAGCCATAACCAGGACTCAGATTTTAAAACTTCATTGTTGTTTCCACTACCTCTAATTTCCTTTCACTGATTTTTTTTTTTAAAAAGACAAAATTCTTCAAGTTTAAAGCACTGTGACTCTTATAAAGAAGGTCTGCCAAAAAAAGTATCTGAATTAAAGAATTGCAGCATAAAAAAAAAAATAAATAAAAAATAAAAAAATAAAAAGACAAAATGAAAAAGGATAGCATCACATTATATGAAGGCCTATAAATTTGAGGATGTATTCAGTTGTCCTTTAACCGTGTCTGCCCATTCCTTGGCCTGACCTCCAACTCTATCCCCAGCCCACAGACCCTATTAAAGTGGTGACCTAGGCAGCTATGTTTAATTATACATTCTTTTCAGGGATCACCCCATACACGACCAAGCCAATCAGGTTCACTCTCTTGGTGTGTTTAAGTCACAAGGGGGAAGTTGCTGAGGCATAGCCAGCAGGAAGTAGAGAGGCAGAGGGAATATCCATGAGGTCTCCATGTAGAACAGTCCTCGCAGTTCCTATATTTTTCCACCTTGGAGTCTGAGATCTGTATTCTTATAATATCCACCTTACCCCTCCTTTTCTCTTTTGTTGACGAGACAGTATTTTTATTAATAATCAAGTAATTCCTGAATACGGGAGTCTCAACTACAAAATGCTAAAAACCAACAGAAAGACATGTAGAGATGAGAATTTAGTCTACCACTGTGTACTTATATCTGGGGAGAGAAGACAGATGAGCTAAATAGACTGAAGAGGTATTTTTAGTAGTATGGCACTTTGAAGAGCCCTCTATGAGGTGTTTTTCTCTGTAATATTACATTCAACCACCAAATCTTGTCATTTCTACTTCTCAAATATTATTCTTATCTATCTTCTCTCCACATGAATAGCCATCTCTTATCTAGACTATAATTACCCTCTTAGGCAACATGAAAAGATGTAAGGAAACTTGCTAGCGCTTTTAAGAAAACTTTAATTCAAAAAGATACATGCATACCTATGTACATAGCAGCTATTTACAATAGCCAAGACATGATAACAACCTAAGTGTCTATCAGCAGATAAACAGATAAAGATGTGAGTATACACATATATTAAAAAGAACAAAATAACGCCACTTGCAGGATAGTGCAAACAAGGATAGACCTACTAGAATTACACTGAGTGAAGTGAAGTCAGAAAGAGAAATACAGGGCTTCCCTGGCGGCTCAGCGGTGAAGAATTCACCTGCCAGTGTAGGAGATATGGGTTTAATTCCTGACCCAGAAGATCCCACATACTGTGGAGCAACTAAGCCCATGTGCTACAACTACTGAGTCTGTGCTCTAGAGTTCAGGAGCCGCAACTACTCAGCCCACTGGCCCTAGAGCCTGGGCTTCCCACAGAAGAAGCCACTGCAATGCAAAGCCCACATGCTGCAACTAAAGAGTAGCCCCTGCTCACCATAACTAGGGAAAAGCCTGCTCAGCAACAAAGACCCAGCACAGCCAAAAATAAATAAAAATTAAATTGTATAGAAAAAAAAGAGGAATACAAATACCGTGTTATCACTTACATGTGGAATTTAAAGTGACACAAATGAATATATCCATTTTACAGAAACACATTTACAGAGAACTGACTTGTGGCAGCCAATGGGGGAGGAACGGTATGGAAGGGAAGGATTGGGAGTTTGGGATTAGCAGATAAAAGCCATTATATTTAGGATGAAAAAAAAACACATTATATTTAGGATGGATAAACAAGGTCCTACTGTATAACTACAGGGAACTATATTTAATATCCTAAAATAAATCATAATAAAAATAACATGAAAAAGGCTATATACATACCTAAATGAATCACTTTACTATAGAGCTGAAATTAACACAATATTATAAATCTAATTTCATTGTACATATAATTTTTTTAAAAAGAGGTATAAAAACATCCACTTCTGCTTCATTGACTATGGTAAAGCCTTTGACTGCGGATCACAACAAACTGTGGAAAATTCTTAGAGATGGGAATACCAAACCACCTTACCAGCCTCCTTAGAAACCTATATGCAGGTCAAGAAGCTACAGTTAGAACCGGGCATGGAACAACTGACTGGTTCCAAATTGGGAAAGGAGTATGTCAAGGCTGTATATTGTCACCCTGCTTATTTAATTTACATATGCAGAGTATCTCATGCAAAATGCTGGACTGGATGAAGCACAAGCTGGAATCAAGATTGACAGGAGAAATATCAATAACCTTAGATATACAGATGATACCACCCTACTGGCAGAAAGTGAAGAGGAACTAAAGAGCCTCTTGATGAAGTTGAAGGAGGAATATGAAAAAATTGGCTTTTAAAACTCAACATTCAAAAAACTAAGATCATGGCATCGGGTCTCATTATTTCATAGCAAATAGATGAGGAAACAATGGAAATAATGACGGGCTTTATTTTCTTGGGCTCCAAAATCACTTCTGTTGGTGACTGCAGTCACAAAATTAAAGGATACTTGCTCCTTGGAAGAAAAGCTATGACAAACCTAGACAGCATATTAAAAAGCAGAGACACTGCTCTGCTGACAAAGGTCTGTATAGTCAAAGCTATGGTTTTTCCAGTAGTCATGTATGGATGTGAGAGTTGGACCATAAAGAAAGCTGAGCACCAAAGAATTGAAGCTTTTGAACTGTGGTGTTGTAGAAGACTCTTGAGAATCCCTTGGACTGCAAGATCAAACCAGTCAATCCTAAAGGAAATCAGTCCTAAATATTCATTGGAAGGGCTGATGTTGAAGCTGAAGCTCCAAGACTTTGGCCACCTGATGTAAAGAGCCAACTCATTGGAAAAGGTCTTGATGCAGGAAAAATTGAAGGCAGGAGAAGGGGACGACAGAGGTCAAGATGGTTGGATGCCATCGCTGACTCAATGTACGTGAATTTGAGCAAACTCCAGGAGATGGTGAAGGACGGGGAAGTCTGGCATGCTGCAGTCCTTGGAATCACAGAGTCAGATATGATTGAGCAACTAGACAACAAAAATGGTGGTGGGAATGTGCAAAATGTGGTGTCAGGAGTAATGTAGGAGTAATATAAAAGCATAAAGAGGCACCTGCACCGGTATTCCAGAGTAGGGACTTAATGCTCAGATGATGGGTTATATTTCCCCTACCATCCAAAAGAACCTGAAAGCCCAACAGGACTTCTCTGATTCTAGGCCAAAGACAGGCTTAAAGCAGGAGTTTCCTCTTTATCCAAGTCAATGGCAAACAATAGAAGACTTCTCAGTTTGGTTTCCCAAACTCAGGACTTACACTTTCATCCCAGGTTGTTAAGGTCAGTAAAAATCGTCATAAGATTTTATTCTGTGGCCTTGATAAGGACAATGTAGAAAAGTCCACTGGTTTTTTTTGGCAGTCAATGAGAAATGCTTCTTCATATTGTGAACATTAAGTCCACTTTCTGATGATCTAAGATCAGAAGTAAATCAGTTTAGGTATTAACTATGCAAATTCTAAGTTACAAATTATAATTTCTTAGAAATTCTAAGTTTCTAAATTCTCTTCATAGAATGAAAATCAGATTTACTTCCAGTTTTTCTTTTGAAGATTAGAGATTTAGAAAACTTTTTACAAGTAATATAAGAAAGTCATTAAAAGATGGGAAGCAAATTATGTTTACAGAAATCTGTAAGGTCAGTATTGCACTGTGGTTTTCCCTGGGCCCATGTAGTCACCCAAAGTCACAATGGCCTAATTTCTAGAGGCCCAAGTTCCTATTTTCAAGCCAATGATTTATTACAATTTCCCCTTCAAAAGTATTATGGTAACATGAACAAAACAATGTTTCAGGCATCAGTGATCTAAAATACAGATGTTCTTGAGCACGCATTTTTAGTGAGGGCAACAAAATCTCACCCTTCATGTGTATGAAGCACAAAAATATATGTACGATTCACAGTCTGTATGCAGTATTAAAATTTCATGGGGGTAGATGATTATGGAAAAAAAAATCTAAAAAGGTTCCTTAGGGAGGTGAGAATGGAAAATTTGAGAAACATAGTGTAGATTTTTACCAAGTGAGGAATACTTTAATTCAACTTTCATGATAATTCAAAATCCCCAGATGAAAGAGAAAACCACAGTGACTGTATTTTCTACCATGTACTTGTGAGCAGCCTCAGTTCTCTCTCTGCTCTTGTTTCTCCAAGCAGAAGTCACTGAAATTGTTCAAGTGTAAAGAAAACCCTAGGAATAATTTTTTGAAAGTATAATAATTCTTATATAAATAATATTATAATTATATAATTATATAAATTGTATGAATATAACTATAATATTCTAATATGAATATAATTTTTATACAAGTCATTAAACTTACAACACACAGAGTACAAATCAAAAAAGTAAATTTATTTAAATTACTAAAATAGATTTTAAAGTCATTTACAGATCAGCTGCTATAATTATTTTTCCTGATATAAGTAATATCAATTATTTTAAAATTTTGGTCAGTGAAACAGTTAATAAAAACATCTGTTTCTCCATATAATACATATATGTATAAAATAAGCCTTTTCAAAAATTCTTGTTTTAGAATCCTCTATAAATCAAGAATATCTGACTTCTGACAGTGTTGGGAACAAATTATAATAAGGTGTATAAATTTACAAATACTGGTAGTCCTAGTGGGAAGAAATAAGACCATATTCTACCATCAGTTATGGGGTTCTCAAAAGGTAAATGATAAAGCCACCGACAGGCTCTAGTACTCTAAAAACAATATTATCATTTAAAGGTTTGTAGACAATAAAAAAATAAAGTTGATCCAGAATTTTGAGATTCTAAGAAAACCAAAGCTGTTGACAGATGAGAAAGCTGTTAAGAGATGCAAGGTTAAAACTGAAATACTATGGTACAGTAATGTACAGCAGTACATCTTAACATCCTTCATATATAGTAAACTTCACTTTCTTTTTGGCTTGAGGCACTCAATAGAATTTATCACGTGCATAGTAAATCTTTATACTTGTTACAAGAGTGTCATTAAAGGACTTAGACTGCAACAAATGGACATGCAGAAAATCAAATCCCTCTTCAGTCACTGAGGAGAGGGGGTTGACAAAACAATTTACCAATTTCTGACATTATCTTTCTTAACAAAACTTTCAGGGTATGAACAAAATAAACTGCCTGAATTTGCCCGTTCTTAAGAGCCAAGTGAGCAAGTATACTAAACCTCATCATATACATGCTTCAGAAACCTTGGGAGGAGTAAAAATTTCTTAAAGGAAAATAAAAGTCCCAACAGAATTCACTGAGAATGGAGTTCATATAGCTATGTTTGATGAACCCCAGGTGGCAGTGACTTTTTAAATTTCTGAGTGTGCATGGGGCGGCTTGCAGAATCTTAGCCCCCCCACCAAGGACGGAACCCAGGCCCTCGGCAGTGAGAGCATGGAGTCCCACCCACTAGACCATCTAGGAATCCCCCCAGAGACTTATTTTAATGTTTCATCTTGAAGACTTTTCCTCCCCTTTCCTTCTCCATTCCACAACTTTTCCCTGGTCTCCTTTTCCCTGCCCTCCAAAATCAAAGAAAAAAAGAAAGAAATACCCAAACAAACCTTTGATGACCTTTCATTATTTTTGTTCCTATAAGGAGAAGCTTACTAAAGAATTCACATCTAAATGATGTAAAAAGAGAACAAAACAGGAAAGCCCATAGTTGCATTCAGGGAGCTGTCTTACTAATAACAAACTCTGTGAAAAAAAATCCAAGTTAAAAAATTGGAGAGGATTTATAGGAAGGAGCCAAATCCCTCCCACTGGTCATACCACAGCAATAATGATTCACTCTGGAATCTAAGTAGATCCTCTATGGGACTGTATATAATTTATAGTCTGTAGATAACATTAACACAGATCTCAGTGGGAAATGAGTCTTTCAGGCAACAGACAATTAGTCTGAATAAACAATACAGATGTTCCATGTGTATCTAAGAACCTAACCTCCTTTAAAAAGAAACCCATTCTTTCAAAAAGAGCTCTGAGTGCTGTCTGGTTAGAAAGTTTAAAAAAATTCTCAGCACTTGAGACATAATTTTCTCTCCTGCCTTCCTTTATAAGCAGATGCCCTTTTTCAGGTCATTTTCGGGTTGTACAGGCAGGACTAAGTGAGAAATACGGCTCCAGAGTCCACTCAATTTGTCTGGGTCCATATGTTTGTAGGAGTTGGGTGTGTCAGAGTTGGTGAACTTGACTTGGAGGAAATCTCTCACTTTTTCTTCAATTTCCTTTAGGCCTAGACTGGTTCCAAGCGTCTCCTCCTCCAACAAAACAGTTAGGACTAACGCTACATCTTTGAAGGCTGCATTTTCATGGTCACAATACTTATAGAAGATCAAAGTAGAGCCTGCAGGCAGTGACTCAAAGCGGTGGACCACAGCTGCATTCTGGCCATTTCTGAATCCATTGCTCAGTTCCTGATCTACTTCTTCTTTGACAGTATCACTGTCTCGAGTAGCTTTGCCGGCACCATCAATCCGGATGGCAGGAACACTACGGAAGGAGGAGTAGGCATCAGCGATTTGTTCACTCAGACACCTGAGTGCTTCTTCAGCATCTCGGGCTGCGGTGAGCAGCAAAATTGCAGGCTGAGGCCGAGGTTGGGAACCATTGAGATGTTTTTCCAGGAACGTTTGGCTCCTTTTCCACAGCTTCTCATCTTGACCTTGGTACTTATTCATCAGTTGTTTCATCTGGTTCTGGAACTCTTGAACAGCAGTGGTTTCTGCTTCAGGAGGATGAGTGTACCAAAAACTCCCAATGAGAACAGCGGCTATCACAACAAGGGGCCAATACCACTTTGTCTTGACAGAAGATGCACTTTTGGGTTGCCCAGTCATTTCTGCTCAGGAAAAAAAAAACATGACACGCACAAACATTATTTTCTGAGATTCAAGAGGAAGTGACTTTTAAAGCCCATGTTAATCTTTACAAACATTAGATAAGAGAGAGAAAAATTTAAAGAAGGGAGCTGATAATTTACTTTCTTAACGAAATAAGTTAACACATGTATTTTAAGTTATGTGTATGAGCATGCATATGTCTCTTCAATATCAAAATGAGGAAAAGTAGAATTTAAATATATGAAATGGCATATGCAAATCAGAAAGAATATAATTTATAAAGCAGAGCTATCATTACTACTGCTAATATTTGGGAGGTAAACAATATTAGAAGACACTTTACAAAATAGTTTTAAATTGAGAAACTAACATGGATTATTCTCCAAGGTGGAATGTTTAAGTATAAAAAGGGATAAACAAAAGGATGCATTATACATGAAATCTTCCATATAATTGCACTGACGCCTATCTTTTGTGGCATGCAGTTGTTAACATTGGCAAAATTTCATTTGTAACTCACTCCTAATTATTATTGGCAATGATATCAATTTATATTTACCTAGTGCTTTGCAGCTGCAGTTTATAAAGCATTTTCTCATATACTTTATCATTTAACCATTTAAATATGACAGCAATAATATTTTTTCTTTCTATTTATGGACCCTGTAGACCAACAAGTCTCAAAGTACAGCTGGTAGGCTATCTCAAGATTTCCTCAAGGGAATGTTTGAGGTTAAAGCTGTTCTCCTAACATTAAGATCTTATTCACCTCTTCCTGCCATATTGATATCTGCACCAATGGTGTAAAAAGCCATAGTAGGAAAAACAACTGACGCTTTAGATCAATCACAGGGCAGTGGCACCAAACTATACTAGGACTGTCTTTGTATCCTTCACGGCCATGTATTCAAGGTTATCAATTTCACCTAAGAACATCCTTCATGAAGCATTTAAAGCTATTTACCTTATTAAACCTCAACCCTTGAGTATAACAGTCTATGTGAAGAAATGGGAAGCATATATAAAGCACTTTGCGCTTCACAATTGAGTTGTGAGCTGAACTAGTGTTTTTCATAGAATTTTTACTGGAAACGACAAGTGACAAACTATGGCTAGTCAGACTTAGTATTTGGGAGACATTTTCTTGAAAAGGAACAATGTGAACCTCTTGCTTTCAAGGAAACTGACAATCTTTGTTCCCAGTGATAAAATTCAAGGTTTCAAGTGAAAATTAGAGTTGCAGGATATCTGCCATCATGAGTTTAACAGCTCTCAATACTTAAGACTTCTTTGTCTTGAGACTGGTAGTGATCTTAACAAATGTGATCTTTTTATATCATATTAAAAACATGTCAGCATTTGGAAGATCGATATAACTTTGTGAACCAACCTTTTCCAAATGACCAGTGCATGATACTCAAAGTACAAGAAAGACCAATGGGTTTTAATGTAACAGAATAGAAAAAGTTCATTAATATGGCTTCAGAGTTCTTATTTCAAACAACATTTAGAAGCTAATGTTATCTGAGTTTGGGAGAGTATCAAAAGAGAATATTCACAACTGTCTAAAGACTGTTAAAACATTACATATCCGCACAAAGCTAAATTTTTGCAGATACCTCAACCAAAACAATCTATTGAAACAGGCTGAATACAGAAGCAGAATGAAATTCCAGCTCATTTTATTAAACCAGGCATTAGAGATTAGAGAAAACACAAAATTATTTAAAAATAACTGACAAACATTAAAAAAAATTTTTCTCAGCTTTCATCTCTAGGTAATTATGGACAGGTATAACCCTTTTTTCCCGAAAGGTCCCTAGGAATACTTATTAAGGGATAATTATTAACTTTCCCAGTGGTAAGTGGTTTTGAGACTGAGACTCATTTAATAAAAGATGAATAGACAAACTTACGTTGGTTGGAGGTTGATGGAGATTGGTTTCCAAGCTCTGATTTCTGAACACTGTCATCTAATGATAGGAGTAATAGAGATTATCAATTTATGTTTCGTAATTTCAGTATGTCCAATAGAAAAATGAAAATACAAATTTCACCAAGAGAAAATAAGGGAGAGATCAGCCAGAAACAGAAGAAAAAGCAGAAGATTCAAGTGTCTAATAGATTGACAGTGGTTTGAGACACAAGACCCATTTCTTTCATAATTATTCATGGCATGTAAGAGTCTAGTACAAAGCATACTCTTAACACATTAGCTTTGTGAGAAAGCCTTGAATATGACCCAAATTATTTAATGAGAGTGGTGAAATTTCCGGGACAAAGGCAAGAGGACAAAGAAAACAAGTACAGCTATAATAAAAGGAAACATATTATACCATCTGAAAAACTGCCATATATTGAACGCTTGCCTGGTGATGATGCTGTAAAGAGGGACAGAAGGACAAAACATGGATTATGGGTTACTGAGCTATTTGGGTAAGAGATTTTTAAGGTAAAATTCAATCTTAAATCTTCTTATTTTCTACCTCAAACGGACTCAATACTGCCTCTGGTGCTTCTGACCATTACAAATAACAGTAATATTTTAGAAATTACACTAAAAAACTTTTCACCATTTCTGTTAATAGACAATTAATTCTGTTTTAGCTTTGTGGCTAGTTAAACAATAGATGTCAAAAATAATTTTCTCACAACTCCATCAAATCTCTATTTCCATCATTACTTTAGAAAACAAATAAAAAACTATCCAGCTCTTTCCTTTCCCCCTCCATCTTTTTTGACATGGTGACAGATTTTAACATCTAAGAAAAAGGAAATGGAAAGACAGCGTTCAGAAGGTGAAGAGGCTGAGTTATTCATTTGTATGATCTACATTACCGACACTGTCACCTATCACTTGCCTGGAGTTTTTAGCTTTTATGTGTATAAGTGATCTTTCTAGTATTTACCAACAGTTTTCACTGGAGAAACACTGGACTAAACTGGAGGAATACAATTAGCACGGTTAATTTATGTTGTTGTTTTTATTTTATTTTTTTTTATGTTGTTGTTTTTAATAGAAATAGCCTTATTTCTGGTCATATGACAAAAAACCTCAAATGAAACAAAATGGCATCAATCTTAACTCTAAACTAATAACTGCTTTGCAATTACTAGTTTAGGCTAGGAAATGTCATCATTTAGAAGCTTCAAAGTTAGGTCACCAAAATTAAAATTAAAATTCCATTAGATAATGTTTATCTTAAATACCTTACTCCCTGACTGCAAAGATCAAATGAGATAATATATGAAAAATCTGTGACGTATATGATGGTATTAATAATAGAGAATAGCTAAATTAATTATGAAACATATATAACATTTATAACTCATAGAACATAGAGTTAAGAAAACAAAGTTAACATAAACAGAACTCCCATTGACAACAGCATCAAAAAGAAGAAAATATTTAGGAATAAGACTAATCAAGGAGGTAAAAGAATTATAACTGAAACTTCTAAAACACTGATGAAAGAAATTAAAGCAGATATAAGTAAATGGAAAGACATCCCATGGTAATGGACTAGAGAATATTCTTAAAATGTCCACACTACCAAAAGCAAGCTACAGATTCAGTGCAATCCCTATCAAAATTCCAATAGCATTTCTTTTTTACAGAAAAGGAAAACAATCTTAAAATTCATATGGAACCACAGAAGATCCCAAATAGCCAAAACAACTTTGAATAAGAAGAACAAAACTGGAGGCACCACACTTCCTGATTTCAAAATATATCACAAAGCTAGAGTAATCACAACATTATGGTACCGCCATAAAAAGACATAATATACCAATGGAAGAGAACAGAGTCAGAAATAAACCTAAGATGTGGTCAACTGATCTGCAATAAAGGGTGTCAAGAATACGCAATGAAGAAAAGACAGCCTCTTCAGGAAATGGTGTTGGGGAAATTGGATATCCACTTATAAAAGAATGAAATTGGATCCATATCATATACCACACCCCAAAATCAACTCAAAACAGACTAGACTTAAACTAAGAACTGAAATAATACAACTCCCATAAGAAACATGGGTTAAAACCTTCTTGAAGTTGGTGTTGGCAATGATTTCTTAGTTATGACACCAAAAGCACAGACAACAAAAGTAAAAATAGACCATGGGATTACATCGAACTTGAGAAGCATAATGACTTATGTGATCAAAATCACAACATCACCTCATATTATCAAATGTAATGTGTAGTTATTATCAAAAAAACAAAAGTGCAAGGTATGTGGAGAAGATATGGAGAAAACAATCCCTGTACACTGTTGGTGGGACTACAAACTGGTACAATCTCTAGGAAAAGAATTATGGAGGTTCCTCAAAAGATAAAAATGGACAACCATATGATCTTGCAATCCCACTTTTGGATATATATCCAAAAGAACTGAAATTAGGATCTTGGAGAGATATATGCACACTCATGTTAACTGTAGTAATATTCACAATAGCCAAAATATGTAAGCAAACTAAATGCCCATTGACAAATTAATGGATAAAATGTGATACACACACACACACAATGGAATTATTATTCATCTTTTAAAAAGAAGGAAAATTTGCCACTTTTGACAACATGGAAAGCATTATCCCAATGAAATAAGTCAGATACAGATGTGCAAATACTTCACGATGTCATTTATGTGAGGAATCTAAAATAGTCAAATTCATAGAAGCAGGTACTTTCCAGGGCCTGGGACAGGGGGATATCAGAAGATACTAGTCAAAGAGTACACAGATTCAGTTAAATAAGATGAATAAATCCTAGACATCTACTATATAGTACCTGTATTTATTGTCCTATATATTAAAAACTTGCTGCTAAGAAGGTAGCTCTTATGTTAAGTGTTCTTATCTCACACACATAACAATAAATAAAGAGGGTGGGAAAAAACTTCTGGAGGTGATACATATGTTATGGCATAGATTATGGTGATGGTTTCACAGGTGTATACTTATGTCCAAATTCATCAAGTTGTATACATTAAATACATAAGTTGTATACATTAAATGTATTATCAGTTACAGATGAACTGATAAAGATGTGTGTGTGTATATATATACACACACACACACACATACATAATGGAATATTAGCCATAAAAGAGAATGAAATAATGCCATTTGCATTGGATGAACCCAGAGACTATCAAACTAAGTGAAGTAAGTCAGAGAAAGACAAATACCATATGATATCATATATGTGGAATCTAAAATACAACACAAAATGAACATATCTACAAAACAGGAACAGACTCATAGACATAGATAGACATAGAGAACAGGCTGATCTGCCAAGAGGGTGAGGGTGGGGGAGGAATGGATTGGAGTCTGGGATTAGCAGATGCAAGCTATTATGTATAGGCTGGATAAACAAGGTCCCTGTGTGTAGCACAGGGAAAGTTTATTCAATATTCTGTGATAAACCATAATGGAAAAGAATATGAAAAAGAATATACACACACACACACATATATAAAGCTGGATCACTGTGCTATACAGCAGAAACTAACACAACATTGTAAATCAACTATACTTCAATAAAATATTCTTAAAAGGAAGAAAATCCATCAATATGTTTATCTTGAATATCTTAATCCATGGTTGCAAAGATCCAATGCAACAACACATAAAAATGTTTTTACGCGCCCTTCTATGATGATTTTAAAGATACAGAATAGCTACTATATACTGTATGAAAATTTACTATAACAGTTACTATACACTGTATGAAATATTTATTTATAGAATTCAAAGAACACAAACTTAACAAGGCATATACTATTGAGGCAGCACATTGTTTAAAAGGTAAACTCTATCTTTCTTATTAAAAATATTTTTAGACAGTAATAAAAATTCCTTTAAAAAAGATCTTTTTAAAAAGATAAAGCTCAGAGTTATTTTTAGTACGAAGAGTAGGTAACAATCAATCACTCTATAAAGTCAAAAGCAGAGGGCATGAATATTTCATAGCTATTACCACTGATTATTACACATATACAGTTAATATATTAATTATATGATACATGGGGCTTCCCTTGTGGCTCAGCTGGTAAAGAATCTGCCTGCAATGAGGGAGACCTGGGTTCGATCCCTGGGTTGGGAAAATCTCCTGAAAGGCTACCCACTCCAGTATTCTGGCCTGGAGAATTCCATGGACTGTACAGTCCATGGGGTCGCACAGAGTCAGGCAGACTGACTTTCACTTTTCATGTGATACATTGAGACCTGGTGGCCCAAATGGTAAAAGAATCCACCTACAATGCAGGAAACCTGGGTTGGGAAGATCCCTTGGAGAAAGGAATGGCAACCCACTCCAGCATTCTTGCCTGGAAAGTCCCATGGACAGAGGAGCTTGGCAGGCTATATATAGTCCATGGGGTCAAAAAGAGTTGGACATGACTGAGCAACTAAAAACACAGATTTAAAAAATGTGTTCACATATCTAGCTCATTAGAATAACCTAGTTATAGGTACTACTGTCCCAACTTTTTTTTTTCTGTCCCAACTTTTAAGTTAAGAAAATTGAGGTTGACAACAGTTAAGTGACTTTACCGAGATTACTCAATTAGTAAATAGAAGATCTGGGACCACAACCCAATAGCTCTAACTCCAAGCTCTCCTCTTTTCTCCATACCACTTTCAGAGGCAGGTTCCAAAGCATGTATATTGATGAAGCATAGACTTAGAGGCCTGACTTTCCATGGACAGTCTCTCTTACTCTCACTATTTTATCACCTGGGAAACACCAAAAGTAAAGACAGTGGCTCTATCTTTCCCAAAAGGTTTGGATACAGGCAGAAACCTGAACTGGGACCTGTCTACCCAGGAAGCCACAGCTAACAAAGAATAATAACAATCTGAAATCCAAGTTCACCTAAATCTAAAAATGCGTATTTTTTTCCTCAAAGAAGCAGAAGTGCAAAGTTAAGACAATGAGATTTGAAACTTGGACACTTAAGGAAAAGTTTTTTTCAAATGATTTTAGGTTGAAGAGAAATCTATAAGGCTGCCTGGAAACCACTGCAGTCTTCTACTCTGAAAATTCTTCCTGTTTATTGTTCTTATCTTGAAGTCCTTGTGCAGTCAAAAACCTAAAAAATTTTGTTATCTGCACCTTGATGTGCAAACTTCTGCTACATAATTTCTATTTAATTCTGGAAGTCCTATATATACAGTGGATGGCTATCAATCAGCATGTTTAAGCCACAGCAAATGTACAAATTTAAGACAAAGCAGAAATGCAAACAGAGAATATACTATATAGGAGTTATCAATTTAGCTTAAGGCATGGCATGGATTTTTTTTTTTTTGTCTGACTCTTTTTTTTTTTTTATTTTTTGGATTTTTTTTAATACAAAGTTTAATGTGGATACATTGCTATAGATGTTACGATAGACATTGAATTCAAAGTTTCACAGCACCTATTTATTTCTTAAATAAATATTTCTTAAACTCTATGACATCTACTCTATCCTAAACCTAAACATGAAAATACAATTTGAGGATTTCGGCACTTATAACTTAAAATAATGGGTATGCAAAGCTGGTCTAAGTGTTTATTTACATAATGGTAAACAACTGTTTACCTTCCCTGGTGGCTCAGCTGGTAAAGAATCCACCTACAATGCTGGAGACCTGGGTTCAGTCTCTGGGTTGGGAAGATCCCCTGGAGAAGGGAACAGCTACCCATCCAGTATTCTGGCCTGGAGAATTCCATGGACTGTAGAGTCCAAGGGGTTGCAAAGAGTCGGACACTACTGAGTGACTTTCACACAAACAATTGTTAAATATGAAAAAAAACAGGTATTGTCAAAAAATCAGAAGTTAATTTTCACGTGCAGACTGTACCACTGCTGGATAGAACTGACAACTTGTCAAGTATAGACGTATCATCCACTGGTTTTCTCACACTACTATCTACATTTTGTACCAGTCCAGATAGATAGAAATAACTATACTAGCAATCATAAATGTCCTTTATTAATGAGATCACAAACAACTCAAATGCTTATCTGAAGAATTAAACAGCTTTATCTGTTAAATAATCAAGAAAACAGCAAAGAAACTTAAAATTACTTCAATAACAGGTACAGATTTATCAACTTACTTTGCATCCTAGTCCTTATTCTTGTGGTTTGTTCAACCCATTCCTGAGGAGTTTTCTGGTATCCTGAGCCTGCGACATATCAAGATATCACTGCACATACTTTGAAAATGTATACTATATCTAAGTGTTATAAGGTACATTTTATCAGAAAGGTAAAGCAAAGTTAGGAAGGGAAAAAACAAAAGCAATAGGTTCAGAAGTAAATGATAATGTCAAAAGATCACAACAGTGAGGATGAACTACTTCTCACAGCAAAAGAGGCAAAAAATAAATACATAATCTCCTAACAGACAAAACTATGTACAAGTCCTTTGCTACAGTCTAAATGGGATTATCAACACTTGAACTTCATTAACACTTTGGTGTTAATTAAGAAGAGAAAGATTAACCATTTACTTTTGTAAATAAATTATGTTTGGTAAAGTAGTCCTGAACACATTTCCACATTACAGAGTACCAATACTACATATAGTACCAATCTGTGGTGGATTAAAAGGCAAAGGGGGTAAAATGACTTTCAATTCTATTCAAATTTTTGTTGGCAGAATAAGACTGGGTTAGACTTGGTTAACTGATAAAGAAGAGACAACCAACCACTTACTTTGCATTAACGGTTGCTTATCAAATGCTGTGAAGTCTCCACCTGAAACAGAAAACAGAGATAAGGTCACAGAAACCTTGGGAAAAAAATAAGATGGTTGGATGCATAGACATTTTGCTTGTTTACTACTGACACCAAAACCAAACAAAAAAAATCAAACCTTTCTGTCATCAGTCCCAAACATATACAACCTATATGTGTTTTCCTTTCCTAAACGTCAAAATGTTCAGGAATTGAATAAGAAGCAGCTAGCTTTAAGAGGAACACCATCAAAATAATGACTAAATGTACTGACTGCTTACCAGTACTAAGTATAATTTTATTAATTCTCACACTTTATGTGGTAGATACTATTATTCCTATTTCACAAATAAGGAAATTAAAAATTTTCCCAAGATTAAATATGTAAAGGTAGTAGGACTGAGATATAAACCCAGCAGTTCATACATAACAGTATATACTCCACAAGCAAAATTGAGAACACCATATAAGCAAAGTAGTGCAAGATGCTACTTCATGTTTGGGGATGGTATTTAAGGACAACTATAAAACGATACAAGGAGATAATTAGAAAATGATATTATAATTATAATGTGGTCGATTTCCAAATCTGCCCTGAAGAAACAAGTTAATTTTACCTACTGATACAAGCATCAATATAAATTTATGTTCAACGTAATTTTTTTTCTGACTATAAATGTAATATATGCTGGCTGTAATACAAATACACTTTTCTAGAAATGCATCACCTAAAAATTCATTAAAATCTATTATGTGTCTACTATGTGCAAAACACTGAAGGAAAACTATGATGAATAACACAGACAGACATATATTCCAGATTTGTTTTCAGTCTATACTAACAACTTCAAAAAAGTAGACACATGCTTTTTTGTATTCTTTCATTGATTCTATGAAGTAATTTTTAAAAAACACCTTTGTGTTAGGGCTGTATCTTACAATCAATGGTATGACACTGTTTAACTGGATGGTTTTCTTTCTCAATGACATGTAAAAGTGATGGCATTTTACATTCAATGAAATATATACTGATCACCTAACTATACAAACAACTCATTTTCCATAACTGAAAAGTATACCATAGCATAAGTATAGCATAATTAATATAGGGAGACACATTTAAGAGCTTCCAAAGATTAAACATTTAGAATAAGAAAGGGCAAATATATAAGATGATTCAGAGTAATTTTCCATAAAAGACTGATTTTTGTTTCAGATGCTTTAAATTCCAAACCCAGAACCTACTAAAAACTAATACATGTATGCTGTTGCTGCTAAGTCGCTTCAGTCGTGTCCAACTCTGTGCAACCCCATAGACAGCAGCCCACCAGGCTCCCCTGTCCCTGGGATTCTCCAGGCAAGAACACTGGAGTGGGCTGCCATTTCCTTCTCCAATGAATGAAAGTGAAAAGTGAAAGTGAAGTCGCTCAGTCGTGTCCGACTCTTAGCGACCCCATGGACTGCAGCCTACCAGGCTCCTCCGTCCATGGGATTTTCCGGGCAAGAGTACGGGAGTGGGGTGCCATTGCAGCATGCACATATATAAAGTGGAATTCTATGAACATAGTGATTATAAAACAGATTTCCAAAGACTTTCTTTATAAAAATAGTGTCATGACTAGTCTCATGGCTTCACTGGTGGCTCAGAGGTAAAGAATTTGCCTGTTAGGCAGGAGACATGTGTTCAATCCCTGATCCAGGAAGATTCCACATTCCATGCAGCAACTAAGCCCATGTGTCACAATTATTAAGCCTGTGCTCTAGAGCCCAGCAGTGGCAGCTACTGAAGCCCACATACCCTAGAGCCCAGGCTCCACAACAAGAGAAGTCACTGCAATGAGAAGCCTGCGCCACCGCAACTAGAGAGCAGACCCTGCCCTCTGCAACTAGAGAAAAGTCAGTGCAGCAATGAAGCCTCAGCACAGCCATAAATAAATAAATAAAATTTCACATATTAAAAAACATGTTTCTTTAAAAATATAAAAAGTCTCATTTTTAAAATGGCCATGTGGGAAGAAAACAAAGTCCTTGAATATTTTACATTCCAGGATATCTTTGATTGATTATTAATTTGAATTCTGGGATTTTATTTAAAAATGAAAAAAGAAAAAAACAGTGTAATTTCTGTTTAATCTAAGAAATACATACTCATTGTAGATAATCTACAAAATATAGATAAAAGAAAATGAAAAATGTTAACAACGGTTTTACTGTCCTAAACAAATAATTGTTAGCATCTCCATACTACCTCCCAATCTGTGTTACATTTTCTCAACATTTGATTATGAAAAATTTCAAAGTTGGAAGCAAAGCTGTAAGACTGTTATATACACACCAACTAATGTACCATGAACTTTACTATACCTGATTTATCAACAAATTCATATTGCAAACAAGGGCATTCAACAAGCCACAGAAAGCAGCAGCTTTTTGTTTTTTTTTCATTCAAAATCAAGGTTGAGTACAGAGGTGATTAACTCAAGAAGCAAATTCAAGATGCAAGATGAATTTTTTTTCTTTTTTTAGCATTCACTATACCCTCTTTTCAACATTTTACACTAAACTGCAAAAGACAATCTTCAAAAATGAGAATAGCATTTGACCACAATCACATCTAGACTTTTAAGACGTAAATTATGGTTTTTCCTACTTTGTGATGAATGCCAAAGTGATTCTTTATATTGACTTGATGATCTGGTGGTTTGGTCTAAAAACAAAAAAGAAATATAGTATATTACAAAGCACATTTAACTTTCTAAGTGCACATTTACCAGAAAATAATGAATAATCAAAAGAGCAAAAATATTCAGATAAACCTCATGGAATTCAACACTTCAATGTGAATGTATAATTTATTAAAATATAGTTTCTAAAGGGTCATGTTATATCTAAAAAATTAATTATCTGTCTTTTCTTTTTAAAGATAAAAGATACAGAACATGGTAGGAGATAAAAGAAATAATGACAACCTGTGAATGGGGGAAAATCTTCAAAGTTTACAATAATGGATCTTTTTGGAATCATTACCATCCATTTTGCTTTAAATTTTTCTTGTAAGTGATCAACATGTTATATATTTTAGTCTTCCCTTCTTAAAAATCTTCAACTTGTTTTCATATAAAAGTAGAATTTATAACAAATTATGTTCAAAGACAATCAGATTGCTATCTTGGGAGCAAAAGTATTTGACACATCCAGGCAGTGGCTAAGTAGTTTTGCCAATGTACTCCTATAACTTAAAAACTTTTGAGCGTCAATCTCCAAAATATATTTTTAATTTATATATAAGCATTACTAAAATAATATTCACTAATGTATTGTACATATTATAAAACGAACTAAAATAGACATTTTAAATGGATGAAATAAAACCTGTAATACACTAAATTCTAATATTTTCCTTCTGCACTCCAGTGGATTTTCTCCCTCTGTGGCGACAACAGGCGCAGAAGAGAATCGAGAAAGATCAGTATTCTTCCTAATATGCTGCACTTCTTTGTTCTTTAGCTAGAGTTCTCCTCTGCATGGGGTATATGTGGTTAATAAGAATTTATTAGAATTCTAAAGGGATTACAGAGCCTGTGGTTTATGTGGTTTCAGAGAGTAGCGCTGATGGCAATGCTATCGAGCTAGTGGTTATATGAATGGCTTAACCAGTCTCTCAGTTTTAGAGCACAGGTGTATGCATATATGAAAACTAACAACTAACAACAGCACGTAATTTGAGTGTTTACTATTTGCCAGGCACTCTCTGAGTATTTTAACCTCACAACAAACCAGTGAGGAAACTGAGGAACAGAAAAGCTAAGCAATTACCTGAGGGCACAAAACCTATCAATAGTACTGGAAGAGTGAAAGCCAGTGAAACTCAAGAGCCATGATCTTAACCACTATATCTGGGTCTTGCACATCTCCGTTGGGATTTATGTGTCAAGAAAGGATGGGGAAAAATGACAAAGGGTGGGAAATATAAAGAATATCAAATGCCCATAAGCGGGCTTCTGAGCTCATTTTGAAAGGAGAATGATTAAGTAAAACATATGAATTACAGAAATTCTCAAAAGGTGGGGAAGAATACATATAGATTTTATTGTTAATGGGACTAACATATAAATAAAACTACTCATAAGTTACACTGTTTACAAATTTGATCGGCACTCTCATTAAGCCTCAAGCTGGTACTTCTTTTTCCTTCAGTTGATTTTTCCTTGAATAAACTTAAACATCAATTTTCATGAACAATCAGAAACTGTTAACTAGGTGTGAATTTGAGCAATTTAGAGATAAAAGTAGTAATCTAAGTTTACTAAAACTTCCTAAAAGCTAGCTAATACTCCTGACAGTACAGTGAGTCTATGCCAGTGTGATCAGTTTCTCTATCAAAGTTTTCTAAAAACCACAAATAGCTTTTTTTTTGGTGCAAAAAAATATGTTCCACAAATAACAAGGTAAGGTAGAAGTGATTTGTTTGTTTAGATATTATATTACTAATCAGATATGTATGTGGAATCAGTAATTTTAATAAATGTACACTTTTTTTAAAGTACTTATTGAAAAGTAGCTTTAATACTTTAAAATATTTAGCAAATTCACAGAATACTTTATACTCTACCTAGAACTACAGCTCCTAAGAAAAGAGTCATAAAGCATAAAGCAATGTTACCTCCAGACTCAACAGAATCCCTGGATCTGACCTTAACAGTAACATCACTGTCAGAGCTGTCTTGATCATTTTCCTCAGTTTCCCCTAAAACAAAATAAAAACACACTATTATAGTCTTTATTCTACATCTTTAAATATCTGGATTAAAAAGATAAAAACAATCTGACATTAAAATGAAGCCTTTTAAATAGTCAGATCTAGAATTGCTATTTATTATGCTTACTATCCTGAGTCACAAAGTTCTAAAAAAGCTAAAATTGAGCTCATTTATTTCATGTTTTCTGAAGTACATAATTATATCCCAAAGGAATATTCAGTTAAGATTGTATTCTAAGGCTTTAGAGTAAAAAAAGTAAACAAACGAACATTAAACAGAAGGAAAGTTTTACCTTATGGTGAGGAAAAGTACACACAATTAGTGTACAAATTCATAGAAGATTAGTATATGCACTAATGTGTTTGCATATATGTGTGTATGTTTGCGAACAGGGTGTGTGTATACATACACCCGTACATAAACATTTCAGGATGCACGGGACTAATCTCAGATTATGGTGAACTTCAAAACAGACTAACCTATGGCTGATTCATGTTGAGGTTTGACAGAAAACAACAAAATTCTGTAAAGCAATTATACTTCAATTAAAAAATAAATAAATTTTAAAAAACCACTAAATTTTACTGTACTATTCAAATATAAGATTTGGAAAACTGGTTATTTTAATACCATAATCAAAGGCTAGCACATGACAGAAATAGAAAATATTAGCTTTTCTTAAATTAATTTCAACAGACAAAAGATGCTTAAAATATACATAAAAGCCATTATCACACATTCTATCCTATTTTACCTGTCCATTTAACAGTTCAGATTTTAAGCATGAATATTTTTTTTCCTGAAGAAAAAGGCCTTTTTTTCTGTTCTCTCTCTTAAATACCTACCAAAATCGCTTCTACTCTTAACAATAACAAAAAGATTTAGAATATACTGCATGGTATTTTAAGAGAAAATACCTTCTTCCAAGAAATTGACCTTCTCTTGGACACTGGCAGCTTCTAGAAAAGAAAAGCATACATGTTGTATATAACATCATAAGCCAAAGTTCAGGAATAAATAAGAACATTTAATTTAGGAAAAGTGAATATTATATCACACCAATTAAACTTTTTTCCCCTTGTTAAATCATAAAAAAGAAAGGATTATTTCCCTTTACACTATTTCAGGAATAAATGTGCTACAAAGTAGAATCAGAAAGACTTTATCTTCAGTGAGAGGTCTATTTGTATTATAAAATGTAACCTGTGTTTGTAGAAAATGTGAAGCTCTATGTTGATAGAGTCCCTTAGGTTGGTAAATAGGTTTACTGTATTCTCTTTCTCATATCTGCTAGATTTCCCATACTCCTTTGAAAAAGTCAATCCCCAAGCGGAGCTGAAAAACCAGTGTTTTAATGCATTGGTGTGTCTAAAAAGATTGTAAGAAAGGTAAAGAAAAAAAAAATAAAAAAATAAAAAAAAGAAAGGTAAAGAAAAGAAACACTCTTAGTTCCAGCAGGTCCACATACACCATTATTCTCAAGAGTCAGAGAATATGGACAAAGATAAATGAGTAAAATGTGTCAAAGAAATGCAGTATTTTCACATGGGCTATTCTGATTTTTGGGGGGTTTTTCTGGCCGTGTCACTTGGCTTGTGGTATCTTAGTTCCCCAATCAGGGACTGAAGCTGCACCCTTGGCATGGAAGAGCAGAGTCCCAACCATTGGACCACCAGGGAATTTCCTGATTTTTTTTTTTTTTAATAAAGGAAGACATACCCAAATGTAAGCATTGCACAATTGGGCTAAAATATTGCTGAATGATCATATGAGAATAGAAATGAACCAGATTGTTTCCACAAAAATGAAAATTTGTTTCCTTTCAGATCTTCCTCTGTTGATTGTAACTCCTATTTGCTTTTCAAAAGAAAAAAGAATTGTATTATAGAAGGCAACTACCAACCCATCGTACTATGAATGTGTAAATACTTTTAAAAAATCAGTTTAATTAGACTGGTATAACATCAATACTAGCCAAGCTACTTTTACTTAGTAGTGGCATGTGCAAATCAGCATTTGACATTTTTGCTATAAAAAAAATTAACTGAGAAAATTGCTAATACTACTATGCAATTCTTTGGGTTTCCCTGGTTGCTCAGCTGGTAAAGAATCTGTCTGCAATGCAGCAGACTCAGATTTGACTCCTGGGTCAAGAAGGTCTCCTGGAGAACTGTTAGGCTATCCACTCCAGTATTCTTGGGCTTTCCTGGTGGCTCAGAGGTGAAGAATCCACCTGCAGTATGGGAGACTTGAGTTCAATCCCTGCGTCAGGAAGACCCCCTCAAGGAGGGCATGGCAACCCATTCCAGTACTCTTGCCTGAGAATCATGGACAGAGGAGCCTGGTGGGCTCCAGTCCATGGGGTTGCAAAGAGTAGGACATGACTCAGCATAGCACAGTGCAGGATTCTTTCTTTAGAAAGACTATCTTTTCATTTTACCTTCTCTTTCCCAAGCAGAAACCTGGAAGGTCAAATTTGTCTTACCGCTATTCTATTAAAATGTTAATATTTCCACTCACATTAAAAGGTATTGCCCTCTTTTTGAAATTTTATTTTCTAAATTCATAAGCATTAACAGTACTTCTTTTTTATACAGCAGTTTTGCTTTATTTATTTATGCAACTATTTACAAAGCATGCAAACAAAAAAATTTTAAGAGCCAATGGTCATGTCTTAGTTATTTTAATAATAGTAAGTCCCTAATATCTTCATGTTGCTAGTTTTCAAAAAACTTCATGTGTTAATCTGATTCCCATAACATCATAAGAGAACACTATCACAGGTAAGGCTCAAAGACATCAAGTGCCTTGTCTAAGGGTGTCAAGACTAACAAGTGACAAAAAAGGACTTGAATAGACTCTTCTCATTTTGAGTCTACTATTCTACCACTACATCAGCTTTGTTCATAATAATAGCACATAGTAAGCACTCAGTAATTTAAAATTTTTTATTTTTAAATTAATTTTTTAAAGTAGTTTAAGATTCATGAAGGGGAGGGAGAGAGATTTCCCAATATGCTCCCTGCCTCTACACATGCATAGTCTTCCCCATTACCAACTTTCCTATCACAGTGGTACATTTATTACAACTGATAAACCTATGCAGATACAGCATAACCACCCAAAGACCATAATTTAATTACAGCTCATTTTTTTTTTCAGTTCTATCTTGATGCACACCTTCTATGGATTTAGAAAAATGTACAATGACATGTATAATACCATTATGGTATTATACAGAGTATTTTCACTGTCCTAGAAAACTTCTGTGCCAGACTTATTCACTGCTCCCCCATCTCCTACCCTCAACCCTTGGCAATCACTGATCTTTTTACTGTCTCAAGAGTTTTGCATTTTCCAGAATGCCATATACAGTATGCAGCCTTTTCAGATTAGTTTCTTTCACTTAGTAAGATGCATTTAAGGTTCTTCCGTGTCTCTTCATGACTTGATAGTTCTTAACACAATATTATCCCATTGTCTGGATGTTTATTTAGCCATTCACCTATGGAAATATATCTTGGTTGCTTCTAAGTTTTGGCAGTTATGAATAAAAAGGTGCCACACACATGTGTACAGGTTTGTGTGTGGATCTAAGCTTTCAACTCCTTTGGTAAATATCCAGGAGTGTGATTGCTGGGTTGCATACTAAGAGTATGTTTAGTTTGTTAAGAAACTATAAAACTAACCTCAAAGTGGACCACCCTGCATTCCCACCAGCAACAAATAGGAGTTCCTGTTGCTACACATTCATATCAGTTTTTGATGTTGTTAGTGTATGTAGTGATATCTCATTGTTTTCAACTGCATTTCCCTGATGACATACAATGGAGAGAATCTTTACATATGTTTATTTGCCATCTAACTTCTTTGGTGAGGTATCTGTTATGGTCTTTGACCCATTTTTAAATTGTTTTCTTATTGCTGAGTTTTGAGAGTTATTTGTATATTTTGGATAACAGTATTTTCTCAAATATGTCATTTGCAAATTTTTGCTTCCAATCTATGGCTTACCTTCTCATTTCCTTGAGACTGTCTTTTGCTGAGCAGAAGTTTTTAATTCTAACAAAATTTGGCCTATCAATTATTTCTCTCATGGATTCCACTTTTGGTTTATACCTAAGAAGGCATCACCAAACCCAAGATCATCTAGGTTTTCTTCTATGTAATCTACAAGTTTTACAGCTTTGTGCTTACATGTGGGTCTGTGATCCATTTTGAGTTAATTTTTGTGACAGGTGTTAAGGTCTATGTGCAGATTCTTTTTGTTCATGTAGATGTCCAGTTGATTCAGTATCATCTGTTGAGAAGACTCTCTGTTCCATTATATTGCCTTCACTCCTTTGTCAAAGATCAGTTGACTATATATGCCTCTACCTATGGGCTCTGTCCTCTACTCCAGTGATATATTTGTTTATTCTTTTGACAATACCACATTGTCTCAGTTATGTAGCTTTAGGTTTAGTTTAGCCTGAAGTTCTGTCCTACTTTATTCTTCCAATATTCTGTTAGTTACTCAGGGTCTTTTGTTTCTCCACATAAACTTTAGGATCAAGTTGCTGATATCCATGAGTTAACTTGCTGGGATTTTGTTCAGTGTTGCATTGAATTTACTGATTAAGTTGGGAAGAAATGACATCTTGACAATATTGGGCCCTCCTATCCATAAATATGGAATATCTCCCCATTTACTTAGTAATTCTTTTATTTTACTCATCAAGTTTTGTAGAATTTTAAAATATAATTCTTGCATTTATTTTGTTAGATTTATATCTAAGTATTACATTGTATGATATGCTAATGGTAATTATATTGTTTTTATTTTAAAATATCTTGTTCATTGCTGGTATGTAAGAAATTGCTTGATTTTTGTGTATTAACCTTGTATCCTACAAGCTTGCATAACTGCTTGTAAGTGCCAGGAGGTTTTTGGTCCATTCTTTTGGATTTTCTACATAGACAGTCATATCATCTGTGAATAAAGACAGTTTTAGTTCTTTCTTCTCAATCTCTGTACCTTTGATTTCCTTTACTCTTACTGCATTAGCTAGAACTTCCAGCCTGATGTTTAAAAGTAGTGAGCAAGGTCATCTTCGCCTTGTACCTGAGGTTAGTACAGAAGGTTCCAATTCCTTCCCATTATACACGATGTTAGCTGTAGTTTCTGCAGATACTCTCTATCAAGTTGAGACAGTTTACCTCTATTCCTAATTGAGAATTTTTTTATCATGAGTGGGTGTTGGACTCTATCAAATGCTTTTTTCTGCATCTATTGATAGTATTGTATGATTTTTCTTTACTCTGTTAATGTGATGGATTAGAAGAGTTGATTTTCAAATGTTAAATCAGGCTTTGAACACCTGGGATAAATCCTATTTGGTTGTAGTGTATTCTTATTGTGCTTTTAGTGTCTGTGTTCATGAGAAATATTAGTCTGTAGCTTGTAAAACATTTTCAAATATTTAAGTAACACTGATCTATAAGTTTCATGTATACAGCATCACACATCTACATCTATATACCCTACAATGTGCTCACAATCAAATATTTGATCTCCCTTTACCTACTTCCCCTTCCCTACTGTTCTTTCCCTTTTGATAATCAATACTTTGTTCTCTATATATACATGCTTACTTTTGTTTGTTCATTTAAATATTAGCTTTTTATATTCTACATATGAATGAAATCATATGTATGTCTTTCTCTGACTTATCTTCCTTAGCATCACGCCCTCAAGATCCATACACATCATCAAATGTGTGTAAATGGCAAAATGCCATATTTTTATTATTGAGTAATATTCCACTGTATATATGTGTGTGTGTGTGTGTTGTTCAGGGTTTTTTAATTTTTGAATTGTATGAGATCTTCATATATTTTGGATATTAACCCCATATTTGATATACACTTTGCAAATACTTTCTCCGATTCAGTAAGTTATTCTTTCATTCTCTTGATGGTTTCGTTTGCTGTGCAGAGACTTTTTAGTTTGATGTAATCTCACTTGTTAAATTTTGCATTTGTTTCATCATTTACCCAATAGTTGTTCAGTTTCCATATTGTGACTTATCCAGTTTTCTTCTTGTAGTTGATTTCCAGTTTCATTCCACACTGTGATCAGAGAGGATGCATATGATTTCAATCTTCTTAAACTTACTGAGACTTGTTTTATGCCGCAACATATTGTCTATCCTTGAGAAATCTGTGTCCACTTAAGAAGAAAGCATATTCTGCTGCATTTGGATGGAATGTTCTTTAAAAATCTATCAAAGCAATCTGGTCTAATGCTTAAGGTCAGTGTTTCCTGGCTGACTTTCATCTGAAAGATCTACTCACTGATGAAAGTGAGGTGTTAAAATGCCCTATTATGTTGCTGTCGCTTTCTCCCATTAGGTCTGCTAACAATTGCTAATATACTTTGGTGTGCCTATGTTAGATGCAAATATGATAATCATTGTGGTGTTTTCTTGATGGGTTGTCTCTTTACTATATACTGCTCATTTTTACATCCTGCTACCTTTTTTGGCTTGAAGTCTATTTTTCCAGATATGAGTATGGAGATACCAGCTTTCTTTTGGCTGCTATTTGCTTCATGTATTATCTTCCATGCCTTTACTTCCAGCCTATGTTTGTCTCTAGAGCTGAGGTCTAGAGGCAACATGTACTTGTTTTTCAACCCATCCAGCCATTCTGTGTCTTTTGACTGGTGAGTACAATCCATTTATATTTATGGTGATTACTGATAGATAAGGACAGTACTACTATTAAATCTATTTTTTTTTTTTTTTTTCTGGTTGATCTATGTCTTCATTGTTTCTCCTTGCATTTCTGTTGCCATTTTGGTTTGGTGATTTTCTAAGATATTTTCCACAGGTTCCTCTCATGTTTTGTGTCTCTGCTTAATGTTTATCCTAAGTTTTCTATGAAATATCTCAGTTAAAATAGTCCATTTTCTACTGATAGCATCTTATCTTCATTCACCTATACAAGTTCTGTCCTTTTCGTCTTCTATGTTTTTGTTGTCTTAAGTTATCCCTTTTTAAGTTGTGAGTTTATCATCAAAGTGAGATAGCTCTATTTATTATTCTTTTTTCTCCCTTTAATCTTTATGGGATAATAGATGGTTTAAAAACCTTTTTTGATAGACAGTTTTAATTTTCTGGCTCTACTTATCACCTTGTTCAAAGTTTTGCACATTTTGGCCACTTTGTTTCTGGTTGAAGAGCCCCTTTCAATATATTTTGCAAAGCACATTTAGTGTTGATGAACTCCTTCAGTTTTTGTCTGGGAGAGTCTTTTTCTCCTTCATATCTGAATGGTAACTTTGGTGGATAGAGTATTCTTGCGTGACAGTTTCTATTTTTCAGTATTTTGAAAATGTCATTCTATTCCTTCCTGGCCTGTAGGGTTTCTGCTGAGAAATTCACCAATAGCCTGATGCAGGTTCCTTTGTAGGTCACCATTTTTTCCCTGACTGCCTTTAAAATACTGTCATTGAATTTTGAGTATTTAGGGCTCCTTCATTTTTAAAACATCTTATTTCTCTTTTCTCATCTACTTGTATTATTTTTAGATCTCTATCTAGAAGTCACTACCTCTCTCTTCATTACTTTGACATTACTTTGCCGACAAAGGTCTGTCTAGTCAAAGCTGTGGTTTTTCCAGTTGTCATGTATGGATGTGAGAACCAGATTATAAAGAAAGCTGAGCACCAAAGAATTGATGCTTTGGAACGGTGGTGTTGGGGAAGACTCTTGAGAGTCCCATGGACTGCAAGGCAATCAAAGCAGTTAATCCTAAAGGAAATCAGTCCTGAATACTCATTGGAAGGACTGATGCTGAAGCTGAAACTCCAATCCTTTGGCCACCTGATGCGAAGAACTGATTCATTTGGAAAAACCCCTGATGCTGGGGAAGATTGCAGGCAGGAGGAGAAGGGGACGGCAGAGGATGAGACGGTTGGATGGCATCATCAATGTGATGGACATGAGTCTGAGCAAGTTCTTGGAGTTGGTGACGGACAGGGAGGCCTGGCATGCTGCAGTTCATGGGGCTGCAAAGAGTTGGACACGACTGAGCGACTGGACTGAACTCTCTTCATGTGGTCTGCTCTCATTCTAATGAATTCTTCATCTTATTTATTGTGTTCTTCAGCTCCAGAATTTTAGAATTTTAGTATCTTGGTAAGGTATTCTTTCTGCCCATTAGTTTTATCGCTGAGCTCATTAAACTGAGTTTTATTATATCTTTGAATATCTTTGAGTATTATATCTTTACTATGTCTTTGAGTATCTTCATGATAACTTTTTAATTCTCTAACAGTCAGATTACAATATTTCACAACTTTTTGTTCCTGGAGAACTGCCACTTTCTTTCTGTGGTATACTGTCACTGTGGTTCTTCCTGTTGCTTGATGATGAACTTGTTCCTCTGTCAGCGCATTTGCTATTAAATGACAGGTTAGAAGTTAGACTCCTTTGTTTTCCAGCGGGTGGCACTATCACATGCGTTTTGTTTTTCTTACCTAAGCTGCCATTGGTTACATCCGTCTGAATGGCATTTCATAGACTCTACCTTCTCTGTAAGAGGTGTGACTGTGCCTTTGCTGTAGTTTTTTGTGCCACCAGGGTCACAGGTCCTTGCTTGTGCTACGGCCTTTGTCATCATCAGGATGGTGGGCTCTTTCCTTTCCCTGCATCTGGGATCCCCTGAGACACAAGCTCCACCATGGGGGAAGACGATGGAGGGGGCAGAGGGACTGGAGTCACACAGGCAACTCTACCTTGTCTGTTATAAGGTTCGCAGGCTCTGCCACTGTGAATGGGGGGTGATGTGGATGGGGGCACCTCAGTGGCTGTTGATTTGCAGTCCCAGGCCCCACTGCTGCCATCGACCAGTTACTTGTGGCCTTGGGTGTTGGTCTGGTCAGTTCGTTCAAATCATGTGTATAGCCTTTCTTGCTGTTTCTGGGTTCTGTCTCTGGGCTCTGCTGTTTCCATCAAAGGACCCCAAATGCAGCCCCGTTTCCACTATTACCACAGTTCCTCTTCCATTAAGTGTTAATGCTGAATTCTCCAGCATCCTGTTGCTTTGAGCAGAGACATCTTTGTTAAGCTGTGATTTTTTCACTGGTTATACAGTGAAGGGGAGAGACAAAGCTAGATGTTTCACACTGGTATGTTTCTGACACTGGTGGCCTATAGTTTTTTCTAATGTTTTTGTCTGCTTTTGGTATCAACATAATGCTGGCCTCACAGAATGAATTAGAAAGTATTTCCTCTGCTTCCATCCTCCAAGAGATTGTAAAGAATTGGCTAATTTCTTCCTTAAATGTTTGAAAGAATTCACTAAGAAACTCACTTGGGCCTCATGCATTTTGGAAGGTTATTAATTGTTGATTCAATTTATTTAAGAGATATAGTTATTCGGATCACCTACTTCATTTCGAGTGAGTTTTGGCAGATTATATCTTCCAAGGAATCAGTTACATCTCATCTAGGTTATCAAATTGGTGGGCATAAAGTTGTTCATATTCCCAGGTTATCCTTTTAATTTCCATAGGATATACAGTGTCCTCTCTTTAATTCTTGACATTAGTAACTTGCATCCTACCTTTTATCCCCCTCCATTTTCTTTCCTTCTTTCCTTTTCTTTTTTTCTTAGTTAACCTGGGCAGAGGCTTCACCTTTGAAGGACAGGTTTGCATGGTACAATATTCCAGGTTGGTGGGTTTTTTCCTTTGAACACTTTAAATCTTTTACTCCAATCTCTTCTTGCTTGCATGTTTTCTGAGATGTGAGATGCAATTCTGACCTTTATTCCTTTACAGGTCATGTGTTGTCTTCCTCAGGCTTTGTTTAGGTTTCTTTTTTTAAAATTTTGACTTTCTGTGGCTTAACAAAGATATACCTACGTGTATTTTTATTTTTTGGCATTTATATCTTTCTCGGTGTTTGTGAGATTACTGGTTCTGAGTTCAGTGTTTGACATTTATTTGGGAAATTCTTAATCATTACTGGGCTTCCCAGGTGGCTCAAGTGGTAAAGAATCCACCTGCCAATGCAGGAGATGCAGGCTCAATCCCATGGATCAGGAAGATACCCTGGAGGAAGAAATGGCAACCCACTTGAGTATTCTTGCCAAAATCCCAAGGACAGAGAAGCCTGGCAGGCTATAGTTCATGGGGTAGCAAAGAGTCAGATGCAACTGAGCACACATGCACACAGTCATTTATATTTCAAACATTTCCTCTGTTCCTTTCTTCTCTTTCTGTTATTCACAGTATACATACATTATATCTTTTGTAGCTGTTGCAGTCTAGGATATTCTGTATTATTTAGTAATTGTTCTCTTTGTTTTTTGGTTTTCAAGGATTTAGTTTTTTAAATTGAGATATAACTGATATTTAACATTGTGTTATGTGTAAGGTATATAATGTGTTGATTTGATACATTTATATATTCTTGTATGATTATCATCATAACACTAGCTAATAAATCATGTCATATTTTATTTGAGAATTCTATTGATATTCTATTGCTAGAGAGTCTAAACCATATCCAGTTCAACAACCCCATCAAAATTCTTCATTTCTGTTACAATGTTTTTTTATCTGCAGCATTTCTTTTTGATTCTTTCTTAGGATTTCTACTTCACTGCTGACATTGTTCATCTGTTCTTGCATGCAGTCTACTTTATCCATTAGAGTCTGTAGCATATTTGTTTTAAATCAAATCATAGTTGATTTTAAATCATTTAAAATTTGATTTAAAATCATTTGATTTTAAATTTAAATCATTTGATTAAGTTTAAGTCTAATCATAAATTAAATCATAGTTGTTTTAAATTCCTGATCTGATAATTCTAACATCCATGCCATATCTGGTTGATATTGCTCTATCTTTTCAAACTGCTTTTTTGCACTTTGTCATGTTTTATAATTTTTTTCTTGATATATACACATTTTAAAACATAGTTCTCACTCTAGAAACCAACTGAAAATGTCATTCTGAAAATCATAAAAAGAATACTGCTGTAAATTGGTCTTTAGTAAAGTGGTGGTAAGGTGTTGGGGGAGGGGCAGTATCCTGGGAGAACTGAAGTGTCTTACAGCCCTAGGTGTCCATTTTTTAGTAAGCTTATGCCTCAAGACCATGAACTTCACAACAGTTTGAAATTTCCCCCTTCCTGTTTATGTGGAATAGAATGCTCAAAATGGCCTGGAGTTGGGTATTTCCCATCTCTCAAGTCAGCTGGGCTTTGATACAGTAGGTTCAGTTCAGTTCAGTAGCTCAGTTGTATCCGACTCTTTGCGACCCCGTGAACCACAGCACACCAGGCCTCTCTGTCCATCACCAACTCCTGGAGTCCACCCAAACCCATGTCCATTGAGTCGGTGATGCCATCCAACCATCTCATCCTCTGTCATCCCCTTCTCCACCTGCCCTCAATCTTTCCCAGCATCAGGGTCTTTGCCAATGAGTCAGCTCTTCACATCAGGTGGCCAAAGTATTAGGGTTTCAGCTTCAATATCAGTCCTTCCAATGAACACCCAGGACTGATCTCCTTTAGGATGGACTGGTTGGATCTCCTTGCAGTTCAAGGGATTCTCAAGAGTCTTCTCCAACACTACAGTTCAAAAGCATCGATTCTTCCGTGCTCAGCTTTCTTCAGAGTCCAACTCTCACATCCATACCTGACCACTGAAAAACCATAGCCTTGACTAGATGGATAGGCTCCAGTTAACTAGATTTCCTTGAGGGCTTGTCTTGTTAAGAAGAACAGAATACCCTGGCATGTTTCAAAATGCTGCCTTTCTCCCTCTACCTTGCAGAAGTATGAAGGGATTTTTTTTTTTTTTTTTTTAATGTGAGCCTGGCTGAGCCTCTGGAGGAAAATATCACAACACAGTAGGGGCCCACCTTAGATTGGGTCCTCTTGAAATTTTTAAACTCTTCAGACTTGTCCACACAGAACATCCAACAATTCATTAACTGCAGTTCAGGTATTCCTATCCAGCACTACCTCCCACAGAGGCTTCTACTTGTGAGTCTTGGCTCCAGCAAGTTATGACTTCCTATATTTGCCCATTTCTCCAACTGTGGGGAGGGTGATTTGACCTGTGTCATTTCCTCTCTTACGGATCTAAGAAGAGTTGTTGATTTTTCAGTTGTCAGTTTTTGACTTGTTATTAGGCTAAAGTGGTGACTTCCAAGTTCCTTACACGTGGAACCTTTTAAAAAAGCCTCCCTCAATAATTTTTTGAGGAAATGAATGAATGGGGGGAAAGCTGAAAAGTGAATTCTTTCTAAAATGAGAGGTTCCAATAATACCTAAATATAACACAGTAGCTTTGCTAAAATCACATTTATATTAGGGCATTATGTTTTATATAGTTCAGAAAATTTTTGTTGTAGCAAAATTTAAGGCTGAACTGATTTTTGAATCTGTATGTATGGAAGGAAAAGTATGTTGAAAATTTACATTCATTCACCAAACTATCAGAAAAAACAAATAGTACAGTAATCCCTCTTTTTTCATCCTGATATAATGTATTTGCACAATACTTCTGCAAATCTATGTCAACTGTCTAGAGCAAATTACCTAATAATCAATCCTTCCTATACCAGGCTGCCTACAATTCAATCTCCCTTTTTTCTGTTTACATTAGTTATGTCAATTAGTTTTAATTAGCACGAGGGAGGATTTAGAAGTACTTTTAAATCAGCTTCTATAAGGGAGTTCTGCACTTACTTTTAATTTTTAATATGAAGTATTAAATAAATCATGGATTTAATCTATTTTTGAACACTTTTAAGACTTTTAATATAGGGTCTAAAAATCCTTTCTTTAGAATTCCATGTTCCTAACAGTAAATATTTATCAGCACTATATAAAACATAAATAATAATTTGTCAAGCAAGGCTATCATAGTAACATCACTGAGAACAAAAAACAGTATTATTTTGTGCCTTATAATCCAGCAGTATTTTATGAATTAAGACAACTTAAATAATAATACATTTTATATAGCTGACAAGTACTCTTCACTGTAGTAGGCTTTTGTCCTGGTTGTATACACATTTTAAAACATAGTTCTCACTCTAGAAACCAACTGAAAATGTCATTCTGAAAATCATTTACCATAAGATAGTTCAAGGAGCCACAGTTAATATGAGTGTTGTTTCTAACGTAAAGGAGTTTCTCATATTGCCTGAATTCTAAATGTAAAAGAGTGACATTTTATTATAAGACAAACTGTAGTATTTATAACTCATTTTGCCTGTTCTGCATCCTTCAAAATTCTAATGTCATTGCCATTAAACCTTCCTGATCTCTTCCACAGAGTAGGGCTCTTCTCTACCACATACATATACCACTATTTTAATACTTACAACGATTTTTTTACCCAAGCTGCAAAGAATGTATAGATAAATATCCAAATACAATCTGATGATGAATCAGCAGTATCTATGACTACATAGCTTTTAATTTCATTTCCCTCTTTTGTCATTTAGCTTCCTTTATTCTAAACTTCTTGGCTGCTACATAGGGGAAGTTAAAGCATTAAAAAAAAAATTTTTTTTTTATTTAAAGTATCACTCTTTCCTACACACATGCGAAAACTTTCAAGACATTAAAATTCTATTTGGAGCAATAATACCCTAACCAAAAAAAGGTTATTTTAAAAAAACTACAAAGGCTGTGGCTTTTAGACAAACGGCAATAATTAAATGTGCTATTAAGGAGGTGTCACTTTTCTAACAATTTCAACCAATTAGGAAAAGGTACTTTCAGAAATCTAAGGTTTTTCTGTTTGTTATAAAAAACAGATCACTTAAAACCACCTCCTCTGGTGGACATCATCCATTATCTGTATCACTTTCGGTTCACTTTCTTTTGTCTGGTCACAGTTTTTAAGAAAAATACAAAGTCCCAGTATATTTCTACTATAGCCTTTCTTATTCCAAGAGATTTACGGAATGTGCTGGTGTGAGGCATGAAGGGTATTCAAGGAAATACAAACTTCGTAATTGTGTTGTGTCTGGGGACAAAGGCATGAAGATTCAAAAGTGAGACGATCATGTTTTTTCAAAGAAAAGATAGGAGTCACTGTATCTTCTTTTTGTGTTGCCAGTAAAACCTAGTGAGGAATGTTCAATCTGTGTGTAGACATAAATCTATGTCCAGGCAGTTATTTAACTCTCTGAATTTATTCTTAGAACAACGGATAATTTAGGTGATTTGCTGTCTTTAGGTCTGCCATTAATGTAATTAGAGGTGAGTAAACTTTCTCCGTCAAGAGCCAAATAGTAAATATTTTAGGCTTCACTAGCTACATAAGGTCTCTGTCATATGCATATTTATATTTATTTATATACATATATATATTTATTCCACAAAATGTAAAAATTTTTGTTAGCTTACAGGCTGTATAAAAACAAGACCACAGGTCAGATTTTACTCAGAGGCTGTACTCTGGGGATCCCCACTATAGATACCTTTAAGAAAGGTACCTTTTAAGACTATTCAATGTCAATCATGCTTTGGAGAACAAGAGAGTGAGGCAGCAAGAAGAGAATAAAGAATAGTCTGGAAATATCACAAATGTTCAAGCTCCATGAACAGCCATTTTATACATTTCAAGATTTACTAGCATTACTAGTAATTACTAATAAATTACATTGGGGGAAAAAAAAGGGTGTCATTCTTTATTGATCTCACAGAAATTTCCTTTAAGTTGGAAAGTACTTTTTTTAAAGTTAGCTTTTATTATAAAGTACTTACAGAAATAATTTCTAAATCTAGCATAGAAAGAACATAAAAGTGCTAGATTATTTCAGCTCCAAGTTTGCTTCTATTTAAGACTCTATGACTTAAAAAAAATTCTTTTTTAAGTTTTTACATAGAGCATTTGAGAAACTGGTAGGTACAAGTACACATGATAAGTCGTATACTACAAGGATCATTTTCAGTACCCAGACACTATAAATTCTGAAGTCTCTAAAAAAAAATTGAGCTTTGGTGGAAGACAAATTTAAACTAAGCTGCAACTATTTATAAAGAAAAATGAAGCTTCTCTCCTTTGACTCATCTCCAAATTTAGAAAATTTGTAACTTAAGACTAAGTCCAACCATAATCAATGTAAGTTCACTTAAAGCCACAGATCTTGCTAGCTCAAGTCCTATATCAAGGCAAATCCGGAAAAGAATATAAACCACTTCAATAAACATGGCAAAGGACACAACTTACTACAGAAAAATTTCCAATTCACTTTCTAAATCAAGAAAAAACTTAATAGGTAAGTTGCTATCTCTTTTCCTGCGATAGTGTGAACTTAACAACTGCTAATAAAAACTAAAATATAGGTTATGACATTTTCTTATGTGAACTTAAACAATAATATAAGAAAGGACATAATTTCAGAGAAAAAAGCAAGACTATTGGTCATAAAGACACTGTCCCTCAAGCTGATATAATGAACAAAGTAATATTTTCAAGCCAGTGACCAAATAAAAGTACTCCTGTATTCTACTGATTAGAAGCCTCAAAGAGAACCTATAAGAATTAGAGATAAACAAACCTAATTCACTCATTTTAGTATTTCCATTTGTTTTGTGTGCCGAATCTGAAAGAGAGATAGCAACAAAATGATTAGTGCTTAAAAGGAAATGCATCATATGGTTCTTTACCACAGGTTCATCATCAAAACCTTAACAGATTTTTATCACTTAAAAGGACAGTCATCTATCAAGACAAAAAAACAAAAAAAGAATTCAACCTAACTCTTTTAAAAGAGAATAATTGGGGAGTAGAAACTTCGTGTGAAGGTAAATGTTTCCTTTTTAGTTCCCACAATAGAGCGCCCTTAAGGGCTGAGAAACTCTAAAAATGAAGTAGATCTCTTGGAATACCATTCCTAGTTTTCTTTCATAGTCATGAAATCAATTTAAGGGCAATACTCTTCTAAGCTCTTAAAGTGAAAGTTGTTTAGTTATTTCCGACTCTTTGTGACCCCATGACTATATAGTCCATGGAATTCTCCCGGCAAGATACTGGAGTGGGTAGCCTTTCCCTTCTCCAGGGGATCTTTACATCCCAGGGATCAAACCCAGGTCTCCTGCGTAGAAGGCAAATTCTTTACCAGCTGAGCCACAAGGGAAGAAATGCAGTTAAGGCAGGAAAAATTTATAGTCCTGAGCCACAAAGCCTCAGTCTTCAATTTTTTATTAGCATTATACTGGGAAGAATAAAAAGTCCCTGACATTAATTTAAAACCATTTTGCTAACAAAAAGAATCATAGCAACATACAAGGACATAGCCTCTAAAAAAGAATGAAGAAATTATTTTATACACTTATGTGGAAGGATGTCTCAATCTATTTTAAGTAAAAATAAAGAGTAAGAAGGTACAGAAAAGAGTAATTATTGGGCTAAAATGTGGGTTAAAAAAGAGAGGAAACGATGATTTATACATGAATTCCCTTATATCTCCATAAAATATCTCTGGAAGAATATCTAAGATACTGACAACACCGGTTGCTTAAGGAAGCTGGGTGGACAAACAAACGAAGGGAGCTGGGAGACTTTCCATCGTATATTTACAGAAATTTTGAATTTCAAACCATATAAATACATGTAAGTACTCTATTTAAAAATACGAGCAAGCTGAACCAACAGACAAAACAATCTCTTACCAAATCTTGAGCTTCTTAGAGGGGGTCTACACAGACTCATTACAGGATCTTCACTCATCACTAACATGGAAAGACAAAACAATAAAATACATATATAAAGTGTCTAACATATTAGATTTATTATACAATCACCTATTTAGTCAGCAAAGTTTTTTTTCTGAGCTCTCCATTATGCTAAGTATGGGAATACAATAGTGAACTAGAGAAAGGTTTGCTGCCATAAAAAATATATGGGCTTGATGTAAAATTTGGCAGTTTTTCTCACCAGACCATACTTGTATAAAAAGAAAGGAGTATCAAATAAAACTTCTAAATTTCTCAATTAAGAACCAAAATCTGTACCATAGCACCAACTCAATTATCTATTCCATTGTGGCATACCCTCACTGTGGGTTATTTATGTCAAACTTTGATTTGAGGGTTAACTTCCTAAGAGTTAATACACTCCCTCCAATTATTTAACCTTGTGTGTTTCAGCAAATACAAACCCTGATTTAAAAAAAGATGTTAATGTTAGCAACAATTTGTTTCAGACTGTCTATAGTTCAATGACACAGGGTTAATGAGGAAGCCAATACCATTAAATAATAAGTTAATGTTAGCCTAGAAATCCAAGTGTATGTCCTCAAAAAGCCTTGCACAACATAATATAAAACCCAACCTATATTTAAATTTGGATTATATTACACTTAGCTTCATTTGTATCTATAAAAAAGGTAGTATGTTTGGCTCTTCGTGAGAAGTGAAAAAACCATACTCGGAACCAGCTATCACTGACCCCTTCTCCATTATACTGGCTGCCTATGTTTGTTCTCACAAAACTGACTTAACCCCATTTCCTCTTCACGATATCAAGAAGAGAAATCCTGAAGGGATATCCATTTATTTGTTATAAAAATACTTATCAAGCATGTTTTTGTACATCTTAAAAGGTAGAGAAATAATTGATTTTATGTAGCTCGAAAGGCAGAATCAAGATCAAGGGAAATTTACAGCAAAGTAGCTTTTAGTTCAACGGTAAAAACAAAAGCAACCAAATTATTAGTGTTGTCTCCAAAACAGAACTGATGGTGAGGGAGTGATTTCCACATCACTGCAGATGATCAACAGTGCATGGATGGATGTTAACAGAGGGACACCTACACTGATAGAAACTCTGAGTACATGACTGTCCTAAATCTTCCAGCTCTAAGATTCTATGCAATGTATCAGTTAGCATTCTACATAACACAAATTTAGAACTTACATAAATAGCTTTAAAAAGAAATCTCACATATGTCCAATACTCTTATTATTACAATGACTTTCCTCTTTTTTTCCTCTATATTCCCATCCTTTCCAGGTTGAGTTAAAACCTAAAACTCAACTTTAATCTATAGATATCAATTACTATTTCAGACCCCATCTTTTCATTTAAGCTTTTCTTGTATGCTCTACCAAATACATAGCCCTATGTAAGAGGGGTTGAAGGAGAGAGAGTAGCAAAGAGAGGTATTACGGAATAAAATAACAAGGATTCTTCTTTAGTAGCAATCTCCTTCCCTTGTTTGCCGCTCTTGCTCACCATTGCACCCCCAGCATCTAGCAACAGCACTAATATAAAGTAGGTGCTCAATAAACATCTGGAGAATGAATGAATGCTGTCATTACAGCAGTCAGAGAATCAAATGTTCATGACAAAATGTTGTGTAGTTACTCGGTCATGTCTGACTCTTCTGCAACCCCAGGACTGGAGCGCACTAGGCTCCTGTGGTCATGGGATTTCCCAGGCAGGAATACTGGAGTGGGTAGCCATTTCCTTATCCAAGGGATATCCTTCTCTAAGGGATATTCCTGATCCAGGGATCGAACCTGTGTCTCTTGCATTGGCAGGCAGATTCTTTACTCCTGAGTCACCAGGGAAGCCCTCATGTTAAACCAGAAGGCATTAAAAATATTTAACAATAATTATTTAACTAGAAACCATAACTACTAAAAATATTTAACGTTAGGAAAAGTTACTAAAATTTTCCTACTATATTTTTAGGTTATGAAATTAGTTTCATGAATGGAATGAATCTGGCCATAGAAGAAGTTACATAGGTATATATGAACAGAACTGACCGAACAACCTAATTGCTACCTATTTACTTTGAAAATAATGCAATTCTGAAACTTCAAACAATAAGCTACTCTAGACTAATACAATCAACATTTTCATGACTTCCAAAACAGGACGACAAATGATGTGGTTGTCTTTACTAGGCTGTTTTAGATGGTCCCTTGGTGGGTGGGTGGGTATGTGCGTGTGTGTGTGTGAGAAAGTCGATCAGTTGTGTCTTTGCTACCCCATGGACTGTAGTCCATGGAATTCTCCAGGCCAGAATACTGGAGTGGGTAGCTGTTCCCTTCTCCAGGGGTTCTTCCCAACTCAGGGATTGAACCCATGTCTCCCACAGTGCAGGTGGATTCATAACCAGCTGAGTCACCAGGGAAGTCCCTTGGTATAGGTCATCATTTTCAAGGACATTTTTGGATAAAGTTTTGTCAGACCACACTAGTGGTCCTATATACAATTATAGCACGATTTTGAACACCAAAGTTGAACTGAAAGTCTGTGATTCTACAAGAAGGAGGAAGAGCCTAAATATTTGTTTTAACTGAAGTACAGCTGATTTACAATGTTGTATTATTAATAGTTTCTGGTGTATAGCAAAGTGGTTCAGTTCTATATATACATATACACACACATATACATATTCTTTTTCATAACGGTTTATTATAGGATACTGAATATAGTTTCCTGCGTTATACGGTAGGATTTTGGTTATCTATTTTATATATAGTAGTTTATATCTGCTAATCCCAAACTCCTAACTTATTCCTCCTCTACCCTCTTGCCCCTGTGGTAACTATAAATCTGTGAATCTGTTGCCATTTCATAAGTTTGTTTGTATCATATTTTAGATTCTACATACAAGTGATACTATACATCTGTCTTTCTCTTTCTGACTTACTTCACTTTAATATGATAACCTCTAGGTCCTTCTATGTTGCTGCAAATGGCAGTATTTCATTCATTTTTATGACTGAGTATTGTCCCATTTTGCACGTGTGTATACATATATACACACACACATACCACTTCTACTTCTTTATTCCAGTCATCTGTTGATGGACATTTAGGTGGCTTCCATGTCTTGGCTATTGTAAATAGCGCTGCTAAGAACCTGTGGGTGCATGTATATTTCTGAATTAAAGAGTCTTCTCCTGATATATGCCCAGGAGTGGGATTGCAGGATTATATGGCAATTCTATTTTTAGTTTTAAGGAACCTCCTAGTGTTTTCCATAGTGGTTGTACCAATTAACATTCCCTCAAACAAGGAAGGGCCTATCTTAAACTTGCACTTAAAGTAGTATTCCATCAAACTGACTCCTGTTTAAGTAATTCCTCTGCTCGACAGACTTTCAGTTCAGTTCAGTTGCTCAGTTGTGTCAGACTCTTTATGACCCTGTGGACTGCAGCACACCAGGCTTCCCTATCCATCACTAACTCCCGGAGCTTGCTCAAACTCATGCCAACGAAGTCGGTGATGCCATCCAACCATCCCATCCTCTGTCATCCCATTCTCCTCCTGCCTTCAATCTTTCCCAGTATCAGGGTCTTTTCCAATGAGTCAGTTCTTCACATCAGGAAGCCAGAGTACTGGAGTTTCAGCTTCAGCATCAGTCCTTCCAATGAATACTCAGTACTTTACAAAGCTTGTAAAGACAGACTCTACAAGCATTCATTTAATGACTTTCCTAAACGTTCTCCTTTTTTAAGAGGAATGACAGAGAAGCAGGACAAGTCCTAGATATAGTATGATTTTTTTTTGTAGTATGATTTTTAAAAGCACTTTTTTTTTTTTTAAAGCACTTTTAATAGTAAAAGAACCCAGAGTATCTCACATCTCCCCAAAATGCACAGATCTTTATGTCTAGTTATACTGCAGCACAAGATAGTCCAGGTAATCTGTGCATGACTTCCATCAATCTACCGTCTACATTGGGAAATGTTTTGTCCTTTCCATTATCAACCATAGCATGAGGTTTGTCAGAAAAAGAAATGCTTAAGCAAAATTTTATGAACTTCACACTGCCTGCAAAGTGCTGTGAGGAAAAAAAACCCCACCTTATATCCATATGTTTTACTATATACTAAGTGATTTTGCAAGTACTATTTCACTTTTGCAGTGAGCTTTTGAGTTAGGCCAGGTTAAGTCATACAGATAAAGGCCTGAGGTTTAACATGGCTCAGTGTCCCTGCCTGGAGAATCCCAGGGACAGGGGAGCCTGGTGGGCTGCCGTCTATGGGGTCGCACAGAGTTGGACACGACTGAAGCGACTTAGCAGCAGCAGTAGCAGCAGTTAATATGACTAAGGTCCAGTGCTCTTTGCACAACATTATGCAGCCATGTACCTCAGTAGCAGTCCTAAAATACAAGCTTAATGTGAACTCCAAAAGATGTACAAGACATTCTATTGTGTAATAGTTTTATAGTGGTCTGTATGGTCTATAGGCTGGTGCTCAACAGTCTTCATTACATCAATTTACTTAACTCCATAAATTTTATACATTTATTGTAGATTTTATTTATTTTTGCTGTAGATTTTAAAAATGAGAGACTTGTTTTTCTAGGCATAAATATCATGTAATTGAATCTACTGTAAATAAAATTTCAAGAATACAGTTTTCCCAAATGGCCTGAAAAATGTGATTATAGAGCCTATCACTCGAAGCACTTTTCTAAAACAGTTTCTAAGGTACATTCCAGGAACATAGGCTGTTCAAGGAATTAAGCATAAAGGGTGTGTTATTTGGAATTTATCTTCAAGCAGATATTTATTTATTCTAAACAGAATAGTTTAAACTACAAAGCATAATCTTATTAGAAGCAATGGGTATGGAAGTCAGTCAGGATTTGGGTTAAAACAAAAGCCACAGATGATCAGTTTCAATAGCTACAGTCATTATTACTGTGGATTTCCTAATTTCAAGAAAAATAAACTGAGAATAAACAGAACTAAAAATCAAAGGATACTATGCATTAATAACTGAACTTAATCCTTTCCCTTGCTTTTCAAAATAGGTTTTAAAATGGCCACTACCAAATGTAGCCTAATGCCACTTGATATTAAGATGCAAATACTTCTACACTTTAACATCTCTAAAATTGGGATGTATTATACAATCTAAGGTACATTACCATTAACTGGCAGCATCTCTTCCTCCTAGGTGAAACTGAAAGTCGCTCAGTTGTGTTGGACTCTTTGGGACCCAATGGACTATACAGTCCATGGAATTCTCTAGGCCAGAATACTGGAGTGGGTAGCCTTTCCCTTCTCTCCAGGGGACCTACACAAACCAGGCTTAGAACCCAGGTCTCCTGCATTATAGCCAGATTCTTTACCAGCTGAGCCACAGGGAAGCCCAAGAATACTGGAGTGGGTAGCCTATCCCTTCTCCCAGCAGATCTTCCCAATCCAGGAATCAAACCGGGGTCTCCTGCATTGCAGGCAGATTCTCTACCAACTGAGCTATCAGGGAAACCCAAGAGGATGTATCTTACAACTGATGAGATCTTAGATTTAATAAAATATAGTATCAAATTGAGATTGATTATATTGTGTCATGATTTTACTATGCAGACCATTTAATCCATTTTACATGACACATTTATTCATTCAACACTTAACAAGTTTCACTGAGCAGCTAATTATTCCATGGGAGAGTGACAGTGAGGTACTTGGGGCTTTGGAGTGAAGGGGCTTTGGAGAAGACAAGCCTAGGTCTGAATTTGGCTCAGTTACATAGCAAGTAATCTTAAGAGAAGAGCCAGCTACTCTGAGCTCCAGTTTCCTCACCAAAAAAGTAGGTACATCTATCCTTCATAGTTATGTGAATGAATTAACATATACCAAGTATATGGTACTTAGAAGGTATTCAAGTATGTGCCCTGTCTTTTCTTGACACATGCTACTATTGTTTAATTCAATTTAACAACCTAAAAATAAGATTCACTGAAACTTTGAATGAGGTATGATTTGGGACCCCTGATCTGCCCAATAATCCAATAACCCAATAATTATAGGCTATAATCTATACATTAAAAAAGCTGACAGGTTAGGGAAAAAAACGAACTCAACCTGGAGTTGAGAACCTCAACTTCTTACCTGGAGTCTCTTGTGTTCTCCTGAAAGCTTTCTTTGTGACCGTTTGGCTTAAAACAGTCTGTGAAGGTGGTTCATCCTCTAAAGAACAGACATAACAATTGTAAAATTCAGAATATGCAAAGTGAGTAGGGATTATGTATATTAACAGCAATATATAAACAGAAATGCAAGTAATTCATTGTTATGAAGACTCGGTCTCTCAGTGCATGGATGCCAAATCAAGTCCCAGAGACAGAGTTGTGAGCGAAGCAGAGAAGGATAGCTTTACTGCTCATCAGGCTTCTGCCTTGAAAAACTATGTATCCCATCCCCAAAGGACTTGATGAGTGTTTTATTTTTTAATTTTTTTTATTTTTCAGTGGGTTTTGTCATACATTGATGTGAATCAGCCATAGAGTTACACGAATTCCCCATCCCGGTCTCCCATCCCACCTCCCTCTCCACCCGATTTCTCTGGATCGTCCCAGCCCAACAGGCCCGAGCACTTGACTCATGCCTCCCACCTGGGCTGGTGGTCTGTTTCACCACAGATAATATACATGCTGTTCTTTTGAAACATCCCACCCTCCTCTTCTCCCACAGAGTTCAAAAGTCTGTTCTGTACTTCTTGATGAGTGTTTTAAAAGTGGGTCAAAGGTAGGGTGTCTGACAAGATAAGGGTGTGAGCAAGGTATGCACTCCCTTCCTCTTATCTCAGGTAGTCAGTCTCCTAATCCTGATGATTAATCTGGGCCTTTTAATCTTGCATCAGGTGACTTCTTGGTTGTTCTTCCCTTGATTAGCAACAGTTGGAACCTGCCCTTTGGAACTCAGAGAAGGTCATAATGGCTGGTGTACTGCCTCCAAACAATGGGGGGCAGAAAGGCCTGGGAGGCTCACAGGGGCCCACTCAGTTTCAATCCCTTCAGAGATGTGTAATTAAGGGGTTCCCTGGTGGCTCAGTGGTAAAGAATCTGCCTGCCAATGCAGGAGACTCGGGTTTGACCCCTGGGTAGGGAGGATCCCCTAGAGAAGGAAATAGCAACCCATTCCAGTATTCTTGACTGGGAGATCCCATGGACACAAGAGCCTAGTGGGTTACAGTCCATAGGGTGGCAAAGAGTCAGACATGACTTAGGGGACACTAAACAACACAAAATTGGGTTTACCAAAACTTGGGAATTGAACTAGTGAGAACTACTCTTCAGGACAACATAAAAATAAACTACTCACCAATGATGCTTTACAACAAAAACACAGAAATATTACTCTAGAAAATTTGAAAGATGGGCTAAAGAGTAAGAATGAAAAATGTGTAGATTCTCATAGATTCACTAAAAATAGAAGTAAACCCTTTGTGTGTTTAAAATTAAAAAAACAACTAGCTTATACAACTGCATCGGCCTGTGTGGGAGAGTCAACACAACTTAGCATATTTCCTTTGCCTTCCAAAGCATTCTTCTAGCTACTGAACATACAGAAAGAACATAAACATTGAAGTATAACATGGTCCCTCAAATATATATGTAGTATCTTTTGTCTTCAGAAGTTTATAGTCTTAAAAGAGAGATAAAACATGTATAGGGTTAAACAGTCTTGAATTGCTACTCCCAATAGTAACTCACATATCTTTAACATAATTTCCAAAATCATCAACACTTCTACTGTGTCAGCACAGCAGGTAATGTGCAGTGTATTACTCAGCTCTAAACTGAAAATCCATCTCCTCTTCTTCATATCCACCAATGGTCTATCACCAACTATGTAATCCCATTATGATTCAAACACCTTGGTTTTACCTCATAGGTGCCCTACCTGGAGCCAGCATGAAACTGCATCTGGGACTCAGTATTAGATGGGGGAGAAGGGGCAGTGTAGGAGAGGATGCATTACCGCAGTTGATTCGTCTGTGACTTTCCTAAAACTACACACTTTGTCAGTAATCCTCTGGTCCATTTAGATGAAAACTAATGAAAATCTTGCTTTGTCACGCTACTACTTAACTACTGAGGTTACACTTAAGGTCCCCAACATGCGAATTTCTGGCAGAGACCACCACACTAGAGAAAGAGCGATCAGTTCAAGTTTATCACACACTGGGAAGCTTCACGTTCAGGATGACTGCCTTGACCCCATTTCATGTGGGTGGGATCTCAAATCCATTCATCAACTACGCTACTCCTCAAAACAGCCACTCACGAAATTCCCCTTCCTTTCTCCCCTCCTGGATAGTGACGGGGAAAGACTGGAAGGTTAGAGGACCAAAATTCTCACTGAGGTACTTCTGGTCTGAGTTAAAAGGAAGAAATGGAAGTGGCTTTGGCAGAAACATCCGCAGGGTAGAGAGAACCGATATGAAACCGATGTGAAACTGAACTCGGAGGGATTCAGTGTCCTGCCTGCTGCCTAGCTGGCCGCCCCGAAGTGCAGGCCTGCAGAAAACGGGCAATCCTGACACCTCTAAATTGATGCCCAGGGAAGCACGCGGCTCCTCGGCTCTGCTCCGGTCACTAGGCACGACCGCCTTTCCTTCCAGCGCCCCCGCCCTGCCACTTTCCCGCCAGCCGACGGGGCGGCCCGGGGTTGGGGGTTCACGTCCATCCTGGAAAAGCTCAGAGGGGATGAGCTCAAGGCAGGCACACGCCCGCCCAGGGCGCGCACACCCTTCGCGCATACCCGCCCACGGCACTCCCTCCCTGACTCGCGGTTGACACTGTTACTTCCGACTGTCTCACCTTCGGATGAATGGGAGTCCCGTAATCCTCTTCTGGTGGTAACCGGAGACGGTCGTATCGGAGGCGGCGGTGAGTGCGACTGCTGCTGGAGGCGAGTAGCTCTCCGCGTCTGCATCTCCTCGGCTTCGTGGAGTCGGGGCTGCCTTCGCTGCCGAGACCGAAGGTAATAGGCGCTTTCTCTCACTTCCTCTTTCGCCGAATCGGGCCGGAACCCTTCTAGCGGAATCTGTCTTCCCACCCGGGCCTTTTCTTTGGCCGCCCGGGGCTCGAAGTCGCCGTACACTTCGGGCGGCTCTTCTGAGAACCTCACTTCCCGCCGGCCGTGGCGCGACGGCGTAGGAGTTCCGTACGCACGCACGTCACTGCTGCCGCCATTTTGAGGGGCGAGCCGGGGCCTTCCCTCCCGTAGCGGAGCCCTGGGCGTGACGTACAGCGCCCATCCTTCCCTCTCCGGCTCCGCCCGCCGCCCCTCGCCTGCCATAGTTGTTGACGTAGCTTGAGTCGATCGCGAAGGTGTTTTGCGGTGCCCTTAAAAGTCTCCTGCCGTTGATGGCGATCTTTTTTCGGGGTGTAGGGCGGTGGTGTCGGTGGTCAGGGAGGCAGTTGAGCGTCGCCGGGGCTGCCGCCTGCGTCGTCGCTGCTGTGCTGCAAACCCGCCTCTGGGCCCATGGTGTGTTCCGAGGGCTGTGGGAGAGGCAGTGCCTGTGCTGGGTCAGCTGCCGCGGGTCACTCCCGCCTCCTGGCCGAAGGCACCAAAGAGGAGGAGAAGAGCGAGGAGGCGTCGCAGTCCTCGGCCTTCAGGGAGGGAGGGAGGGAAGACGGAGAAGGGACAAGTGGCTGGGCAAATTGCCGGTCCTCAGTCCAGCTGCTCCTGGCAACTGTTGCCTGCTCGCAAGAGGCGCCCGGTAGGGCCCCCAGCACCGAGTCGCTGGGAGAGGCGGAGTGAAACGCGGGTGGAGAAGTTTCGGTCCTCAGCCCCAGGCTGTTGCGCAGTTTCCCCGCAGCGTTTTTAATCGACTCCTGCCTTCGCCGTACCTTTCCAGTGTCCCTTTGCAGGGCTAAGAAGAAAGACATATTCGCACGTGTCATCTTTCCCTGGAGAAAATTTTAGTTTCAAGTTCTTTGGGAAGACAGTTTACCAGTTTTAGGTTTTAAGTCACTTGTTGAGTGTACGAAATAGGATCTACAGGCTTACTTGGGTGGATTTCCATTTACACAACGTACGCAGCAAACAGTATTACTCCTGATTTCCTATACAGGCTCTACTCCAGCTGCTCAGAGACATTGTTAGTGCTGTGTTACGGACAGTAAGAAATGAACAAATACTTTAATTAAAGACAGCACTGTAATTTTCAGTTGTGATCCATTATTTTCGCTTTGCTTCTGAGCATGACTTGATACACTGCATTTGATTCAGGGTTTTTCTGCGCTTAGTTACTGAATAAGAAAGCATGGCAAAGCCATTTGTTTCACTTCTGTGTACCGTATGTGGAGATGTCGAAAATCTGCAAATATCTAAACTTAGACACACTGAGGGAATGTTATTGAAAAAACGGTTAATCTTGCCTTCACATACACACAACCCTCCTCGGACGATTTTCTATAATTGATTTTAGTGAATAGATTTTTAAAAATTGCAATTTGGATAGCAGTTACAGTGAATGGGCCTGAAAATTTTAAAGTGAAGTGAAAGTAAGTCGCTCAGTCATGTCCGACTCTTTGGGACCCCATGGTGTACAGTCCGTGGAATTCTCCCAGCCAAAGGGGGAATCTTCCCAACCCAGGGATCGAACCCAGGTTTCCTGCATTGCATTCCTGCATTGCGGACAGATTTTTTACCAGCTGAGCCACAAAGGTGTTTACTCTTTCAAGTATTTAAAATCACTTTAGAATGTTTTTGAGCAAGTCATTGTCCAAACTGGGCACATATTTCATTTTAATGAAATCTTAACAATGTCCTATGTTTTCACTAATAGTCCATAAATTTGGCCACAGACACGAGTAATTACATGCTTTAGAATCACCTAGGTTTTTGCTTGATAAAAGCTCTCCTTTAGTTTTCTGTTCTTTTTTTAAATTATATACAATATAGCCAAAGAAACTGAAGGAATAGTAACATGAGAGATGCTACTTTTTAAAGAATCTTTTATCTTAGGGAAAATTAAAAGCATGTTCTCCCTTGTCAGCCTGAGTTAGATAGTATATTTGGAAAATTTGTGGGATAACTCTTTTCTGACAAAATGCTGAGGAGTATTGATACTTGGTTAATAAATGGTTTTTACTTGTTTTAACTAGTGCTTTATAAGGTACCTATTATATTACTCTATTAATATGTAACAGTAAAAGTACTGTAATAGATGAAAAGATAATAGATTCAAGGATATAATAAAGGATATAATAGATTAAAGGATATAAAACTTTATACAAGTAGTATTAATAAAGTTCATATAGTGGTAATATTAATACATATATTAAGTGCTTTAAAACAGTTATAAGGACAGTTAACTATATAGAAATGGATACAGATTTTAAAACAGATTTGGGGGGATGTATTGAAAAAGAAGACAGGAGATTCAATACATTAATACATGTATTTCTGCTGCTAATTTGCTTCAGTCCTGTCTGAGACTCTGCGGGCCCCCGGACTGTAGCCCACCAGTTCCTCTGTCCATGTGATTCTCCAGGAAAGAATACTGGAGTGGGTTGCCAGGCCCTCCTCCAGGGGATTTTCTCAACCCAGGGAATGAAGCTGCATGTCTATGTCTCCTGCATTGGCCGGCAGGTTCTTTACCACTAGCGCCACCTGTGTCATCTTGTAATTAAAAATGCTTGAAGAACTTAGGAATGGTTTTCAAAATCATGAGAAGCTTGACGCAGAATCAGAGGAATGGTAACTTTAGCATTAAAACATACATTTTTTTTTTTAGGGTTTTCCCTCTTTTGTCTAGGTAATAAGGGTACATAATCCTAGCTCTGCCATAAGTGCCGCCCACACTTAGCAACCTTACAAATACCAACTTTCATTACCAACTGTGAGGTAAAGCTAAACCCTTGTCGAACCAGATATTCTGCTGTAGATGTTTTCCAAACCCAAGAGTGGCACAAAAGAGGTGACATTATAGAGACGGTAGACTCAGCTAATATAAGGGAACTGCTGGACTGCTAATCCAAGAGGAAGCATGAGCTCTGAATGTTAAACAGTTGTTGTGGGAGTTTGAAATCTGTGGAGGAATTCAGTGAATTGAAAGAAAACAAGAGAAAAAATTATCAGAACAAAGAATAGACTCATTAATTCATGTATTTATTAAACATCTGTGTTGAAACAGAATAGATGCTTTATAAATATATGAATTCAATTAAGAGTATTCTTTACCCTGAGGGAATTTGCCATATATTAGGGAAGACAGAGTTTCAGAAATACATATATTTCTGCTTTATTGACTATGCCAAAGCCTTTGACTGTGTGGATCACAATAAACTGTGGCAAATTCTGAAAGAAATGGGAATACCAGACCACCTGACCTGCCTCTTGAGAAACCTGTATGTGGGTCAGGAAGCAACAGTTAGAACTGGAACAACAGACTGGTTCTAAATAGGAAAAGGAGTACGTCAAGGCTGTATATTGTCACCCTGCTTATTTAACTTATATGCAGAGTACATCATGAGAAACGCTGGGCTGGAAGAAGCACAAGCTGGAATCAAGATCGCCAGGAGAAATATCAATAACCTCAGATATGCAGATGACACCACCCTTATGGCAGATAGTGAAGAGGAACTAACGAGTCTCTTGATGAAAGAGTGGAAAAGTTGGCTTAAAGCTCAACATTCAGAAAACTAAGATCATGGCATCTGGTCCCATCACTTCATGGGAAATAGATGGGGAAACAGTGGAAACAGTGTCAGACTTTATTTTTCTGGGCTCCAAAATCACTGCAGATGGTGATTGCAGCCATGAAATTAAAAGATGCTTACTCCTTGGAAGGAAAGTTATGACCAACCTAGATAGCATATTAAAAAGCAGAGACAGTATTTTGCCAACAAAGGTCCGTCTCGTCAAGGCTATGGTTTTTCCAGTGGTCATGTATGGATGTGAGAGTTGGACTGTGAAGAAAGCTGAGCAACTAAAAATTGATGCTTTTGAACTGTGGCGTTGGGGAAGACTCTTGAGAGTCCCTTGGATTGCAAGGAAATCCAACCAGTCCATCCTAAAGGAGATCCGTCCTGGGTGTTCATTGGAAGGACTGATGCTGAAGCTGAAACTCCAGTACTTTGGCCACCTCATGCACAGAGCTGACTCATTGGAAAAGACCCTGATGCTGGGAGGGATTGGGGGCAGGAGGAGAAGAGGACGACAGAGGATGAGATGGCTGGATGGCATCACCGACTCGATGGACATGAGTTTGAGTAAACTCTGGGAGTTGTGATTAACAGGGAGGCCTGGCATGCTGCGATTCATGGGGTCGCAAAGAGTCAGACATGACTGAGCGACTGAACTGAACTGAAGGAAGACATATATACAAAATTATAATTGGCATTAATTTAAATACCTAACTATTAGGCCTCAGTCTAGAAATCTAATGTGCTTGACACTGGATTTCTAAGTAAAGCAGCTATTTTAATAGGATAATTTTTGTACATGAGTTTTTTGTTTGCTGTTCTGTTGCTAAGTCATGTCTGACTCTTTGCAACCCCATGAACTCCAGGAGCCAGGCTCCTCTGTCCTCCACTATCTCCTGGAGTTTTTTGTTCAGGGTAAGCAGAAATCCCGTTATGTAGTGAGAAAGCATTTATCAATTCATTGTATATAGTGTTCACAATTTTGGTCAGAAAAATAACTTTGGGCTTATATCTTAGTAGAAAAAGGTAACATTGTTATTTTTAATAAAAAAATTAAAATATTAAATAAGAGGAAGTAAAGACATAGTAACCAGCTGCATTTATTCCCCATTCTCACAAGTGATAGAAAAAATATTTTGAAGACTATTAATATAAATGAAAATGTCTTGCTGGAAATGAAGTGACTACAATAAATAGCCTTCCACTTACTCTTTGTTGAATTCGAAATTGCAATTAAACATGTAAAAATGTTCCCCAATCCTGCAACTTCTGCCAAAAAAAGGATGGTTGAAGACACCAAAAAAATAAGTTACTTACATGAAGAATCATTAACCCAATAAAATTTTAACTTGTGCTATGTACTAGGTAAACCCTATTCTAGGTGCTGGGAATATAGCAGAAAAGAATAGACCAAAGACAACCCTCTCTTCCTTCTAGGATTTTGTATTCTATGGGCGTCAGATAAAAATCAGTGTAAGTAAAACAGTATGTTGGTCAGGAGTTTTATAGGAAAAAATTAGGAAAGGGGAAGTGAGATTTATATGACCAGATTTCTTCTCTGTTGTCTTGAATTGGCCCAGTTCAGGAACAGGACTTTTAGACTGACTTGACAGTTGCCCTTAACCAATTATGTGTTCTTGGGTAAACTGCTTTCCATCTCTCACTTTTCATGTTTATAAAATTAATAGATCAAGAAAACATCTTTTATCCATTTAACCGACACTTCTGTTCATTATTTCATTTACTCACAACCACCTTATGAGGTATGTATGTAGCGTTGTCCGCATTTAACATGGGGGCACGCACCTCATAAAGGTGGCAGGCAGTCGGTTTCCAAATCAGGCCTGACTGGTGCTTGCCATTGTCATTGGCTAGTGCCGCTCACAGCGTTGGTTCCATTGGTTCCTCAAGCCTATGAGCTTTAGGTCTTTTTAAGGGCTCAGTTCAGTTCAGTTCCGTCGCTCAGACGTGTCCGACTCCTTGCGACCCCAAGGGCTGCGCCAGGCTTCCCTGGCCATTCACCAACTCCAGGGCCCTCCAATGTGTTGCAGAGATGTCTGCCTTCGGGTCCGAGAGCAGCGCGACAGCGAGAACGCTGGGAGGCTTTGCGGTCCTGTCCCCACACTGCCCAGGCCTGCAGCTTCCCGCCCGGCCGCCTGCTGACCCGGGGAGTGGAGCCGGGGGACTGGAGCCGGGGGTGACGCCTGGGGGAGGGGGGGGAGGGGCCGGCGCCTTCCAGTCCCAGCATTCCGCGGGCGCCTACCCTCCCCGCGGAGGTCGCCATCACGTGGGCAGGGACGGGGCGACGTTCAGTTCTGTGGCGTCCGAGGGGTGCAGCCCCGCGTTGTGAACCAGAAAGAACGCTCGAAGGGCTCTCCTGACGTTGACAGTCGACGGTTTAAAACATCGCTAGACACTGTAAGTAAAATGTGTGTACAACTTTCCCATGTTTTAATATTTGCTCTGATACCTTTTTAAAAATATCTTTCAGAAAAGATCCCTCCCCACCCCCACCTCCTTACCGCAAAAACCTTAAACGGAGGAGGTTGGAGGTATATTTTTGTTTTGGAGTGAAAAAGAAACAGAATCGCGTAAACATTAAACACAGGAAGGTGAGAATAAATGTTTGGTTGGACCTTGAGACGAGAAGGACAATTCCTCTAAGGTTCAAATGTAAACGGGAAATCTACCAGTGCAGGTGTTGATTACTCCCTTACCTCCGTGTTTGTCTAGATTCCGTCATTCGTCTTCTTAATCCTTGTAAGATAGTTCCTCGGCCGCCCCTCACTCCCCCACCCCTGCCTTTTAGCCTTACTTGTGCTAAAAAAAGCGAAGTTTGAAGTTTTAATGAGACCTTGCAATTACCAATTTATTACATATTATATATGTATTCCCAATTGTATTTCATACCCAGTAAGAAAGTTTATCCCTTTTTCCTTCCTTCAAAAAAATGTACTGCCTACTTAATCAATAGTCCTTAATTGAAAGATTTTATACACAAGATACAAAGATCAGTTATCTTAATCTGATTTAATACACTGTTTTTATTTCAATTTTACCTCTCTTAAGGTTCTAAAACATTTTATTTTGAATCTCTGTGAGAGATTCCTTCCTTGTCTCTGTTAAGAATTAGGACTGTGACTGTTCTCCATATCTATCAGTTCAGTTTTGTTTTTCTTTCTTTTTTTTTTTTTTTCCAGTTTTGTTTTTCAAGCACAGGATTAGTATGTAACTGGCCAGTGGAAAATAATTTTAAAAGGAACTTAATGGTAGAGGAACTGAAAATGTTCCTGGAAGCCTTTATGTGGATTAGGATAGTTTGGAAAACTGGCTTTTGCTTTGAAAACTTTGAAAGCCTCTCCTCAGCAATATTTTTTATGCTGAACACAAGAGTCCAGAGCTTGATTACCAGTTTTGCTTCTGGTCTATCATGTAACCATAAGTGACTCATTTAAGCAGTGTTTCACTTGTTTTTTTTGTTTGTTTTGTTTTTTAACTTTAGAGATAATACTAGCCTGAGAGCGTCTAAAATTCACAAATAAAGTAACAAGAATTTATCTAATTATTTGGGGGTTATTGGGCATTTTAATAATGCATAGTGTCTGGTATGTAATCTGTCTTTGCCATGGAGGTAGTTTTGAAATCTGAATGAGAATCCACATTCCTCTGAAGTGCAACTTGAATTTCCTGAGTTTGCTCAGAGAAGCTTGGTATGCTTTATGCTGTTTCTCATTTTGCATTTAGAAGTTTAATTGTGTTAAAATTTCATTGCTAGGCAATGTTTTATGGCTATTGTGCCCAACAAGAGATAATTCAGTACACTGATTATACTTTACCGTAGGTTTTAGACAGCGAATTAAGCATTTGTGAGTAAAGAAAGATGGCTCCCACGTTGGTTATGAGCATAGACTTTGGAGTCACAGCTGAGCCCATGAAAGCAGAGATTTAGAGTTGTTTGGAACATTAAATGGGATAGTTTAAGGACCTAAGTGAAAACAGTTATTGCCAATTGGCTGATTTTCTCTTTATTAATACTAAAATAAGTGGCATATGGTTCTGATAATCAAAATAGAGTGGAGGAAAATTTACCTATAATTCTACTACCTCAACAAATAAAAAATTTAAAATTTTTATACACTCTTCTTTAGCTTCCGTTCATGGATATACATAATGTAAATAACATTTTTGCAAATAGGCAAGTTTAAGACATTAGTTTGTAAACTTCTAAAGGTTTTGTCTTAATTATATAAATAGAGCTTTCTGGTTCTGCCTCTCTGATCTACTAGTGATGAAAGAGCAGAGCTTTCCTTTAGCACAGTTTCCACTTGTTTCTCAGTTTGAAAAATAAATGTCTAGTTGCATTTTCATTTTCACTTACTAGTTAGACTAGTAATAAACACTTTCTGAGATTTATTTTGTGGTAAGGACTGCACATTATCTCTTTAACACACATAATGCTTCTTTCATGTAGGTACTGTTATTCTATTTTTGTGGTTATTAAGAAAACCAGAGAAACAGGGAAGAGTTCACCAAGTCAGGTGCTGGAGCAGTCATTCAGGCCTAGGCAGTCTGACTTTAGGGGACTGTGCTGCCAGTCTTTCCTATTTATAGATTCACTATATGGATGTCAAGTTGTATGTGTATGCAGGAGATGATCCTGGAGTCTGACTTACAACTTCTTTGTATAAAAACAACAAACAGTATTTGCACCTTACTGTTGGTCCTTTAATGGACCGGAACCTGGTAGTCCGGAGACAACTGTGAGAAAGTGAAAGAAGGAAAGAGGCTAATATTCTCTGGGTTACGCAGCCAGCCTTCGCGCTCCAGGGAATCAGCCAGAAATAGAGAGAGAGAAAGACAGACAGACATGGGGACCCAGGCTCTGATGGAGCAAAGGTGTTTTAATCAACATGGTGTGGGCATATATACTGTCTTACAAGGTAGTTATTCTCAGCAAAGATAAAGATTAAAATTCCAGACTTAAAAAACATAAGGCGATCCATATTAAAGAGAGAGAGTCGTAAGCAATCACTTTTACCGTATGGGTCATAAGAAGGAAGAGGGTACTTACCACCGTATTGAAAAACTAACGAAGGAAATGCCTGGATTCCTCAGGAGAGGCTTGCCTCTCCTCTTAATTCCTGAGTACTCAGGAATTAATAAGGAACAGAGGATTCATGACAAATCCAAAACAGCACACAGGAAGCAGTTAATTGCTTCCTGACACCTTACAACAACCATGACCACCACATGTAAAAAAGATGTGTAGGAAAACAGGAGTAGGGAGGTGTTTAGTGTCTTCACAGTTGAGGCATTCACCTATAGTTTTAATAGTTGTGGCAGTAAAAAATATGATTTATATACCAGACAAGTTATTAAGACTAAATTTTCCCTTTTTTTAAATTAGAGATAAACATAAAGTAAATACAGGGTTTATAGTGAAAGAGAGCTACCTTTTCTTCATTATAACAGTGTTTATAAGTGTTTTTTAAATTTTATAAGGAGCATCAGAATCATCTGGTGAACCTCTTAACATAGATTCCTGTACACCCTCAAAGTTTCTGTCTAATAAGTCTAGGGTGGGGCCCAAGAGTTTACATTTCTAATAAGTTCCCAGGTGATGCTAATGATTTCCAGCTAATGAGTTTAGTAAGGAAACAAATATTAGTGGTGGTTGTCCAAATTGTTGGCCTGATAGTGAAACCTCAGTAGCATTGAGCACCCAGCTCCTGTTTTAAAACCCTATCCCCTAATAAAAGGAACTAGGACTTTTGGGGGGTTGGGGGGAGAAGCACTTGAATCTAGGGCATGGGCAGGGAAAATATAAGAGGAGCCTGAAACATTTTGTGGTGCTGGAAATTAGGGAAATGCTCGAAACGGTTTGGGAGCTTGTTGAAAAGACAAGAGTGACTTGAAGGAGCTCCTGATTGCCAACCTTGGAACAACTCGAGTAATAGAATGCATAATGGTAGTACTGGATTTTAACTTATAGAATAAGTGGCCACAAGTCCATACTGACATAGCTGAGTACATAAATAGGATTCAAGGAGGGGCAGCTCTTTATTATAGAAGAATTCCAATGAATAAACACGGCAAGAAGGAAATAGAAAATCACTATTAGGCAAAACAGCAGCATAATAATTATCGAAAACAAAATGTGCCTGTAATGCTGGTAGGTGAAAGTTTGAGGAAATGCAGGATATTTGCACAGTCTCAGAGTGTCTCCCCAAGATAATTATTAGTAACTTCACAGTGGAGATACCATGATAACCAACTGACCAAGGTTAAAATCTCCAAAGAAATAAGGCATATGGATTTCATGAACCCAGTGATGTGATGCACTTAGAAGGACACATCATTTCTTTGGTGTTATTCTTGCCCCAAATGCATAACCTCTTTATCTTTCTACTTATGCTGCTGCTGCTGCTAAGTCGCTTCAGTCATGTCCAACTCTGCAACCCCACAGATGGCAGCCTACCAGGCTCCTCTGTCCCTGGGATTCTCCAGGCAAGAATACTGGAGTGGGTTGCCATTTCAGTGCATGAAAGTGAAAAGTGAAAGTGAAGTCTCGCAGTCGGGTCCGACTCTTCGTGACCCCATGGACTGCAGCCTACCAGGCTCCTCTGTCCATGGGATTGTCCAGGCAAGAGTACTGGAGTGGGGTGCCATTGCCGCCTCCTTTTCTACTCATGGGTACACATTTTAAACACAAATTGAGGGACATTCTACAGAATAACCAACTGGTATTTTTTGTAAGTATCAAGGTTACAAAGACCAGGAAAAGTCACAAAAGATAATGACAGAAACCGTCACAGATTGGAGACTCAGGAGAATTAACAACTAAATGCAATGAGGGATCCCAGATTGAACCATGGAACAGAAAAGGAACATTAGTGGAGAAACTGACAAAATTCAAACACTCTGTAGTTAATTGACTTGTACCATGTTAATGTCTTGGTTTTATAACAGATATAAAATTAGTTAAAAATAAAATGTTTAATAAAAATGTGCTGGCTTCATGTAGATACTAAAGATGATTAGTGAAGTTGAACTGACACTGGGAATCAGTTGTGCTGCCCACTGTTGGAATCATAGCAAACTCTCTGAACCTTTGTGCGTTGCTTTTTGCCTCTACATAAGTCATCTTAAACCTGAGATACAAATCAGAGGAGTTGGGAGGGAGTAGAACAAAGGGTAAGAAGGAAAAGACTTTCTGTACTCAGAAAAGGTGTATATCTGAACTGCTCCAGGCTCTTGAAAAGAAACAGTTCCCTAGGGAAGTAAGTGGAGTGCTTTTTGTTTCTAGTGTTTAGTACTTTCTCAACTTGCCTTTTAAAACTATGGGATAAGTACTTAGGGAAAACACTGGGAAATGACTTTAAAATTTGAAAATATTAATCCTGACTTAATATGACAGTGGATATAGTACAGAGGAGTGGGCAAGACTTAGTTAGGTACTTAGTTTTCAACAGAGACATGCGTGGTGTTGGTTGTTGTTCAGTTAGTCCAACTCTTGGGATTCCATGGACGAGGCTGCCAGGCTCCTCTGTTCATGGAATTCTCCAGGCAAGAATACTGGAGTGGGTTGCCTTTTCCTTCTCCAGGGGATCTTCCTGACCCAGGGATCAAACCTGAGTCTCCTGCATTGGCAGGCGGATTCTTCATCAGTGGTCTACCAGGGAAGCCCACATTGCTGGTACAAATTCAGAAATACCTAACCTTAGCGCCACTAGGTCTCACTATTGAAAACTGCGAATTAACTTTAGAAGTTTGGCCCCTGGTGTTTTAAATTGAAACTGTAGGCAGAATTTGAACCATGGACTTGTGTCCGTTAGGGCAGAGTAGATTGAAATGCACCAGTAAATGTCTAAACCAGTTGTTCCCCTTTGTGGAATGCCAGCAATGCACAAACACACCTCTTATGTTTGTCAGTTCTTTGCTTTTTTTTTTTTTTTGACTGCACCTCTCGAGGCTTGTGGGATCTTAGTTCCCCAACCAGGGATTGAACCCTGGTTCTCGGCATTAAGAGCTCAGAGTCCTAACCACTGGACCACCAGGGGAATCCTCTGTGTCAATTCCTGTGTGACTCAGGATATTTTTTGTTCAGCTTCTCTTCTTTGGAAGAGGGAATAGTGTGTGTGCCAAATAGTGCTGGAATGTGCCTTCTCTCTGATCTCAAGACTTTGCCAAATTCAAAGTAATTCCTCACAAAACAGACTGAAAACTTCTTTCAGGAGCTTGTATTTTCATAATATATTTTAAGCAAAGAATTATTTTAGGTTATGTGAATTTAAAAAGAAAAGGAATTCTTTTTTTTTTTTCATACTTTACAATCTGTGCTGTGTGTGCTCAGTTGTATTTGACTCTTTGTGACTCCTTGGACTGTAGCCCACCAGGCTCCTCTGTCCATGGAATTTTTCAGGCAGGAATACTGGAGCCGGTTGCATTTCTTCCTCCAAGGGATCTTCCCAACCCAGGGATTGAGGCACCTCTTGCGTCTCCTGCATTGGCAGGCAGATTCTTTACCACTTTACCTGGGAAGCCCTACTGCTTAACTCTCAACATCTAAATTCAGAACTGGTTAATGAAATATGAAGCTTTTGAGATTTCACTTTATATGTGAGACTTAAAGGGAAAGATACACTGAAGTAGGAAATGGCAACCCACTCCTCTATTCTTGCCGGTTAATTCCATGGACAGAAGAGCCTCATGGGCTACAGTCCATGGAATCACAGAGTCAGACATGACAGCGCAAACACGCATGAGACTTCTAGAGAAGCTCTATCTCATACAAAAAATAGTTTTGATTATTGATTAGGATAAAATATTCCACAGAAGAAAATATTTAAAATGGAAACTCAAGAAAATTTTGAGTATTTGTATTTTTTCCATGTCTGTCTTTTGGTTTTATGTATTATATGAGGACCTGGCTGAAATGATATATTTGCCTGGAGAAGTCACCCAGCTCTACTCAATCTGAAACATATTATCCAGCCTAAAAAGAATAAGGGAGTTTTTGTCTATCAAAGGCAGATGTGAGCTGTCTAACTAACATGCATTCAGGAAATAGCAATTCTTGATATAGACTCAAAATATTTAGAGATGATTATTTAATATATATTGAGCTGCCGTTTTTAGTAGATGTAAATTTAAGTGGTTTAAATAGAACTGCATTTTCTATTTTGATGTTAAAGTGCTGTTTTCTAAATTTTCCTCTAATAAAGCTGCAGAAAACATCTCACACACAAAAATTTTGACTTAGGGAGTTCCCTGGTGGTCCAGTGGTTAGAACCGGGCACATTCACTGCCGTGGCCCAGGTTCAGTTTCTGGTTGGGGAACTAGGCCTCACAGTGCAGTTAAAAAAAAAAAAAAAAAAAAAATTTATTTGTATTTTTCTTTTGTAGAGTTGGTCTTCTGTATCTACATGTCCTATGTCTGTGGATTCAACCAACCATGAATAGAAAATATTTGTGAAAAAAAATTCCAGAAAGTTCCAAAAAGCAAAACTTGAACTTGCTGTGCTCTGGCAACTATTTACTTAGAATTTACTTTGTATAAGATATCGTAAATAATCTTGAGATGTGCATAAGTTATATGAAATTCTATGCCATTTTATATAAGGGACTGGAGTGTTCATCCCTCTGTACATTTTGGTATCTGGGTGATCCTGAATTGAATCCCCCACTTATATAGGATGACTGTATAGAGTTTATGTGGTAGAGAAGCCTTTTAAACTTTGTTTTTTGCTCACTATTGTTGGCTGGAAGGTTGCTGAAAATAAAAGCATTCCAACTTCTTCTGTGGGCCTTCCATAATTTTCTGATTTCTATAGGCAATCTTTTAATATCCATCTAAAAGCCCTTAAAACCCACCCTCATGGCTCAGACAGTAAAAGTGTCTGCCTACAATGCAGGAGACCCAGGTTCAATCCCTGGGTCAGGAAGAAGATCCCCTGGAGTAGGAAATGGCAACCCACTCCAGTACTCTTGCCTTGAAAATCCCATGGACAGAAGATCCTGGTAGGCTACAGCCCATGGGGTTGCAAAGAGTCGGACATAACTGAGCGACCTCACTTTCACTTTCAAAAGCCCTTATTAAAAAAAAAAAAAAAAAAGCCCTTATAAGACCTTTACCTAAAGCACTGGTTCCTCTCTGGATTCCCTGGACATCTAGAAGTTCTGTAAGGTTTTTCTCTTTGTATTTATAATATTTAGTATTGTGCCTAGTACATGGTGGTTTCCTCGATAACTTAAACAATACAATAATCAGTTGAGTACTGGTTGTTTCCTGGGTATTTTCAGCATTTCTACAAGCATAATGATGCGCAGTAGTAAAGATATGGGTTTGATGTCTGGGTCTGAAAGATCCCCTAGAGTAGGAAATGGCAACCCACTTTGGTATTCTTGCCTGGAAAATTCCATGGACAGAGAAGCCTGGTGAGCTATAATCCATGGGGGTCACAAAGGGTCACATGTGACTGCGCATGCATGCAAAAATGGTTATCATATATTCACCTCAAATCAACCACTTCTGACGTAAGCTAATGTTGTGTTGAGAAAGGAAACAAATCCAGAATGTCTTTCCAACTTTATGTTACAGGTGCTTTGAGTATTATCTCTAAAGTATTGAGATACTTCTTAACCAGGGCTATTAACCCTTGGATTTTACTTGTTTTATTAGAAGTGCTGACTGGCAGAGTTACATGTCTAATTAATAAAATGAGAAAGTGACATTATTACAGGAATGGTAGCTGTTCCAGCATCCTTCCAAAGTGAGATCTGAGGGGGGAGCCTACGAATAAAAATTGCCTTTGATAGTGAAATGGTTCGGAACCATTCCTGCTCAATGGTTCTGAACCATTTCAGATTCCTTTGGGAATCTAAATGTGTGTACAGTTGACTTTTGAACAACACAGTTTGAATTGTGTGGGTCAACTTACATGCAGACTTTTTTCAACGATAAATAGTATGGTACTGCATAGTCTGTGGTTGTTTGAATCTTAGGGTGTGGAGGAACCCTGCTTCCACTGCAGGGGGGCGCATCCCTGGTGCAGAATTAAGATCCCTACTTGCTGTGCTGTGCGGCCAGGGGAAAAAGAAAGGATTAGTATTCCACAGATGGAGGATTACTGTTGAATGCTTGGCCAGGTGAAGCCAGTTGAGGTTCTTTGAGCTTCATCTTCCCTGGAAGGAGAGTGCTTCTTTTCTAATATGCATAAAGACACCATATGAAAAAACAAAGTGCTGCACAGAGATGTGTGCCTTTATAAAATATGCCAAGATAAACTTTCCTTTCCATTGGGTAGCTAATGGAGAAATTAATTCCATTAATTAACATTAGGTAGGGTTTCCCTAGTAGCTCAGCTGGTAAAGAATTCGCCTTCAATGCAGAAGACCCCGGTTCGATTCCTGGGTCGGGAAGATCCTCTGGAGATGGGATAGGCTACCCACTCCCAATATTCTTGGGCTTGCCTGGTGACTCAGACAATAAAGAATCCACCTGCAATGCGGGAGACCAGGCTTAGATCCCCGGGTTGGGGAGATCCCTAGGAGGACAGCCAGGCAACTCACTCCAGTATTCCTTCCTGGAGAATCTCATGAACAGAGGAGCCTGGTGGGCTATAGTCTGTGGGGTCGCAAAGAATCAGACACGACTGAGTGACTGAACAACAACAACAAATAACTGATTTACAATATTATATTTCCTTTTACCTTGTTTCTAGAAAGAGATAGTTGCTTGCAGTATTATGAGAAAAATGCAGCTCCATGTCTTTCTATAGTGTTCATCTTCCTCAGTCACCCACCTTGCCTCTGAACAGAATAATTGCTGCTAATGTTCTTGTCCGCAGTGTGAAAGTTTGGTTTTGCCTATTAGTCTGTTTTTCTAGCCCACTCCTATTTTCTGCTCTGCTCTAAGGAGTGGACATATGTTTAAGGATAACTGATTCACTTTGCTGTACGGCAGAAACTTAACAACGTTGCAAACCAACTATACTCCAGTAGAAATTATTTAAAATATAAAAGTGAAGATAGAAATAGAAAAAAATAAAATACCAAATAGAGGTTATGTAAATTGTTAGGATTTGTGATACTGTGACCATTCATGTACCTCCAACCATTCAAAGAAAAAATGTTTATAATTACCTTTGAGATACTCTGTATGCCTTTCCTGACCCCATCTACTTCCCTCTCGCATCAAAGGTAGTAATTATCCTTGTGCTTATCTTTTTCTTTTTAGCTTTAGTGCATATTTATTCCTAAGCAATATATTGAAACTGTGTAGATGGAAACTATTACATAAGAGAGAGTATGTATATCCTTCTGCTACTTGCTTTTTATAAGAATACGTCAGTGTTTTTTTTAGCCATTCTACTGTTCGTGGACACTTTAGCTGTTATTTTGCTATTATACATAGAACTACCATAAATATTTTTATTCATGTTTTTAAATAAACATGTAATTTTCCCTAGGGTAATTACCTAAGATTGGAATTACTGAGTTATAGGAAACGCACATTCTCAGCTTTATTAGATAATGCCCAAAATGGTTATACTAATTTATGTTACTGTCATTAGGGTATAAGAATTCAAGTTACTCTATGTTCTCTGATATATATTTAATATATCAAAATGGTACATGTTTTATGGGGAGGAAAAGTAAAGAAGGAGAGAGAATATTGTCTCACTGTGCTCAGAGCCATAGCAGATGAGAGACTAAGGGGATGAAGTATAATCAGGAAGCTCTGGGCTCCATGTGGTGATTGACATGAACAGAGGTACAGGTTTGATGGGATTGGTTTGTCCTCATATTTTCGAGCAGATAATGGTAGTGAAATTGTGAGGGCGAAAAGTGGGAAGGTTTGAGAATCTTTCCAGGAGTATTTTAGGGAAGGCCTCTTCACTCTTTGGTGATAAGGCTGGGAGTGAGTTAGAAGGCTGGTAGTACATGATCTTGTTCTGATCATTTAGTGCTTTGGAGCCCCCTTTTGACTCCCCTCTTACCTGTAGTGGTTTGGAGGACCAGGAGAGGGTCGGTTTTGTCTGGAACATATGGAACACTAGAGTTCTCTTGGTTCAAGAATACTTGGAGCTCTCAGTTCAGTCGCTCAGTCGTGTCCGACTCTTTGCGATCCCATGGACTGCAGCACTCTAGGCCTCCCTGTCCATCACAGCTCCTAGAGTTTACTCAAACTCGTGTCCATTGAGTCAGTGATGCCATCCAGCCATATCATCCTGTGTCGTCCCCTTCTCCTCCTGCCTTCAATCTTTCCCAGTATCAGGGTCTTTTCAGATGAGTCAGTTCTTCTCATTAGGGGGCCAAAGTATTGGAGTTTAGCTTCAGCATCAATCCTTCCAATGAATATTCAGGACTGATTTCCTTTAAAATGGACTGGTTGGATCTCCTTGCAGTCCAAGGGACTCTCAAGAGTCTTCTCCAACACCACATTTCAAAAGTACCAATTCTTCAGCGCTCAGCTTGCTTTATAATCCAACTCTCACATCCATACATGACTACTGGAAAAACCATAGCTTTGACTAGACGGACCTTTCTTGGTAAAGTAACGTCTCTGCATTTTAATATGCTGTCTAGGTTGGCCATAACTTTTCTTTCAAGGAGTAAGCGTCTTTTAATTTCATGTCTTCGGTTACTATCTGCGGTAATTTTGGAGCCCAGAAAAATAAAGTCTCTCACTGTTTTCATTGTTTCACCATCTGTTTGCCATAAAGTGATGGGACAGGATGCCATGATTTTAGTAGTTTTCTGAATGTTGAATTTTAAGCCAACTTTTTCACTCTCTTTCACTATCATCAAGAGGCTTTCTGCCGTAGGGGTGGTGTCATCTGCATATCTGAGGTTATTGATATTTCTGCTGGCAGTCTTGATTCCAGCTTGTGCTTCATCCAGCCCAATGTTTCTCTTGATGTACTCTGCATATAAGCTAAGCAGTTAATATATAAGCACTTGGAGCTCTAGTGCTTTCTTAACTCTTAAAGTTGGAGAAATGAAGGTTGGGAGAAGGGTGGATCTATCCTGAGCATTTGGAGCTTTACAGCTTCTTCTTGACTCTGCTATAACAGAGATGTGGAGTCTTGGGGGAGGGGAAGTCTTGCCGAGGGTATATAGAGCCCACATTGTCAAACTTGTTAATTTTTGCCAGTCTGGTGGAAATGAAATATGGTATCTTGTGGTTTTAATTGAGTTTCCCCTTTTTACTCTAAAAATTCCAAAATTCTATATCTTTTCAACATCAAACTTAGTCATATAACTACCACTAACTTCTGTGTTAAACCCCACAATCATGTGGGTTTTATTCATCATCTCTTTCATGTACCCTAGATTTCCTGATTCAGCAAGTGAAACTTCTACTGTAGTGACTCCTGACAGTAGACCCTCAGGGAAATCTGCTATACCCTATGTTGCCACCACAAAGGTCAGAAATCCTATTTTGTGTTCATTCTTGCGTGAGGGGCTGGATCGGTACCCTTCACACATTGTCACCTAACCTCATAAAACACATCAGTGTATCGACTCTGATTCTATCTCACCCCATCTGGAGTCCCCACCAAAATATTCACTCCATGTTGCAGCCCTGTCAGAGGTGGCTCTCCAGTTATCTTTTAAAATCTAAGAATCACAGCTACTATTGATAGTCTGTAAGGAAAATGATTTGGCTGATCACAGCTAAGGATATAACTGCCTCTGCTTTTCAGGCTATATCTTTATACAGTTTTAACCCTGTGTAAATGGGGCACCCATCTTCCCCAGTGTACCTTAGTGCTTTCGCAGAATCAGGCCTCAGAATTCACAAAAGAGTTGCTGGAGAAAGGCAGGCTGTATGTTGTATTCTGATGGTCTGTGGTATACTCTCGGTGGCTCTCTAGTTGTTCAGTACATCTTACTCTACCCCACCTTGTTTACTTGCTACATTTAAATGTCATGAAGGAGTACAAAGATGGTGAAAGTGCCTGTAAATCCCAACTGATTTGCTATAGATGTCCCAAGAATAGTTCAGGACTTTGCTTTAATTGGCTTAAACTTAAATGCGTATAAGCCTATAAAGACGGATGTGGGCTGTGAGGCATGTCCCTTGTGGTTTCTTTTCCAGCCTTCAAAAGGATTTCATCCAGCTTTCTATGGATAGTTATTAAGAATATTATCTAATAATTTTGTAAGGTTTTCCTTGCATTGAAGTCTGTTTTAGAAGGCTGTAACCATTGTTAACATCCCACCCATTATGGTAATACTATATATGGCACCCATTTCATGGAAGAAGATAAAAGAAATCTCAAAGTTTTACCATGTATATGATTATACAGACTGTAGTATTCCCAAAGTGCACAAGGAGTAGGAAAAATAAATACATAGTCCTAAAAAATAAATGAGACTCGTACAGATCTTAAATGAAACAAAATCTTCCCTGTTGCCCAGTTGAGCATAAGAATAATTCCCAACAGATAAGTTGGTTTGAATCCATATAAAGTTGTCACGGGGAATCCCATGAGATAATTCTTTTGCACCTTGACTGACCCAAATGATTTCCAAATGCATGTTTCTAATGATATTGTGAGCAACTCAAAGCCCATATGAGTTGTCTGAAGTTTTATTATTTACAGGTATGTGAAGCATTCCCAGAACTGTTCAACCAACTCAGCAGCAGCTACTTCCCTGTGACTGGGTCCTGATTAAGGTCCTCCCAAGAAAGACTTCATTGGATCCACGCTCAAGAGGACACTGCCAAGTTTTCCTGACCCCTCTACATCGCTATAAAGCGCTAAGGCCTTAAGACTTGGGTACTTGTATTACAACGGCAAGAGTGCCAGCACCCACCAAAGACTCACTGGACTGTCAGCTTCTGTTTCACCAAACAGACATAATAACTTACCAGCAAAGCAGAGTAAGCCAAGTGCCTCTGCACATACCACCAGCTGATAACACACAAGAAAAAGGAACTTAGACTAGAACCCTGTCTTTTCTTAAGAAGCTGAGATTTAAAGGAGATCTTGTGACATCTGTGCTGCTATTAGTGACTGATAACATAGACTGGATCAGTCCCTGAGTTTGGAGACTGGCTACAAGTGAGTGAAAAATAAACAAAGAAATCTTGAAGAATTGCACGGAGGTGCAAGCCAAATTTTATCCTCTCCAAGTAATGGTGGTTGGACTGAGAAAGTGCTAAACCAAAACTGTAATAGGTCTGGTTACTTGGGTGTCTCTCTGTATTATCATTGTTGCCTCTTACTGTTAAATTTGCTGTCTGTGTTGTCTCTCCAGATCCCAATGTTTTCAGATAATTCACATTGCCCTGACTGTGGGCAGCAGTGGTTCCCTAGTTTAGAACTAGGCCATTGGTTGTACCAAACTGAACTGGTTGAGAATGAATGTTACCAAGTGTTCTTAGACCGTATTAACAGAGCTGATTATTGCCCTGAGTGTTACCCTGATAATCCTGCTAATAGAAGCCTTGTTCTTCCTTGGTCTTTCCCACTTGAGTGGGCTCCTCAAAATCTTACCAGGTGGACGTTTGAAAAAGCTTGCCACCCATTTCTTCTGGGTCCTCCACTGGTTAGAAAAAGAATACATGACTCTAGAGTTGCTGGTTTTAACCCTGCGCTACAGTTAATCCTGACGAGGACAGACAAAACCTTAAACAAAAAACTTGGCCAAAGCAAGTAACTTCTTAAACAGTCAAGATCATGGAGACTCTAGAGGGTTTTGTACTAGTAGCCCAAGGAAGATGGAAAAATGACTCCTCTCTAAATCTGATCCAGACTGTCACTGCTTTGGGAAACTGCTTAAATTGTTGGATCTGCTTCCAGGGTCTATACATCTCTTGTTCAGCATGAATTTAATTATTAGTCCAAGCCAGACTGTTCCTCTGGAACCTGACTAATCCATATTCCCTATGTTTTGGAATTAGCTTGCTCCTCCTAAAAATCTCCACAGCCTAATCATTGACGTTATTATGACAAGGTAGTCCTGGAGGAGAAGCCTATACTGTGTGTACTTTAATTCTAGTAATAACTTTTGTGAGAAAGCCTCCTTGTAGCTGAATTCTAGATTATTCCAGTAAAACAATTAGACATTTAATAAGAATATATATTCTCAATTCCACCTCTTATATATTAATCAGTGATACTTATATATATATAAGATTTATTCATATCTAACCAAATATTCATCATTGGCTCTATTTGGTTTATTCTCAGTGTGGCTTTGACCTTCCTTATTAACTGGTCACTGTCAGAGGAACCACATTCAATCAGGCAATACCTGTATAGGTTACAGAATAACATGCAGAAATGCCACTATCTAGTTACTTGGCTCTACATAAGCAAAGACTATCCTGTCTTTGTGGTGACTGAACTTAGAATGTCCTCTTCTGGAAATGGAAAAGTACTTGTATTAGGGGCTAGGTGACAGAAGGCGTTCTCAAACTTGACTCCATATAGATTATGAACAGTTTAGGGGAAGCATTTTTCTTAGAACTAAAAAGGACTTACCTGACATTGGCCTCATTCTGGCCTTCACTTGTTCATGAGAATCATGGAACCAGAGTTTGAGTTAAGAAACTTGGAAAAAGCAGCTGAAAACATCTCAGAGTCCACTTAACAATTTAAAAATTCCACTTAAGATGCTAAATAATCCATTGCTTATGTAGCAACTCAACAGTGGTCTCAAGGTCCCAGGTTCTTTCTGTCTTTCCCCTTGGGATCCTTATTGTATTGGCTTTTTGTCCTCATAGTTGTTTCCTCAGTGAGTACAATGTAGCTTGTTGCTGCTCCAGACATTTCAGTCTCTCTCAAAGACTGGAAGTAGGGAGCAAAAAGCTTTGTTCTTTCAAGTCTCTATTTTTTATTTGGGAAGAAAATCTCTCTCTCAAAAGTCCCTCAGATTTTTCCTTACATTAATTACATCAGGGATTTTCCCTTACATCCTTTATTCAGAAGGGAGCCTGGGAAACCTGACAGAGGGGAATGGAGTTGGCATTGCCTGGGTAGGACACGTTGTCTCTCCTAATAAAATCAGGGCTCTTTGAGGAAGAAGTGAGGGATGAATGGCTGTTGGTATGCAGCAAATCATGCCTGCCACGTGTTGTTTAAAGTCATTTGTTAGTCTGTATAAAGAATGTACCCCAGAGATCTACCCTGTATCTGCCTTATGTCTGTCATGATTGACGTTCTCTTCTGTTCTATTGCTGAATAAATTGTGTGTGGACTGCTATACTGAGTGAAGACTAATTAGTTTATTAATCAATCCTTGGTTAAGAACTACACTACCCTAAAGCTTTATCTAAAAAGTGAAAATTTACTTTGAGGTATTGCTTTTGAGGATGGTATTATAGTCAATATTACTGTCTCCTAAACTTTCTCAGACACACACCAAAAAACACTACTTATGTTCAATTCAGGAGAATAGAGAAAGTTTCTTTTGTTTTTGTTTTAACCAATCTCATTCTTAAATAGTAGGACATTAAATGGATTTATACAGTTGAGTTTCAAGTCAGTGCCTGGGTGACCTTGTCAAAAATGCAAATTTCCTGATCTTACAGAAATTTTGATTTCCAAGGTTTCTTATGGGGCCCAGGAATCTACATTTTATAAATAGTGCCTCAGAAGATTCTTATGCGGATGCTCTGTGAACCATACCTTGAAAAATACCATAGCAGCATATCCATCATATTTAGTTACCTAGCTTAAAAGACTAGGAACCAAGAGTATTCACAACACTGTAAGGTGGTGGTAGTTATTGTACTTTGCTAGTGACATATAAAGAGGTTTCATAGCAGCCTGAAGGACTCTGTTATTTCAGGTCATAACTCAGTCACATTTTTCTCAACTGTTTGTGGGGAGGACTGTATTGTAGCCCTTAAACAGTTCTGTAGGGTGTCATTATAAACTTTGTGAGTATAGGCAAGAGAAAGGAATCAAAAATGCTAATTTTAATACTACATTAAGAAGGGTACTTTGCCTTCATACATGATTATTACCACATACCTAATATGGTCAGCTCTCAGAAATAACGTCATGTGGTAGAGGTCATAAAATGGAGCAGGGGAGAAAATTTAGAAAACTGCATAGCTTTTCAACTTAGGTCTTTAGTAGGACTTCACTGGGTTTAAAACATTGCAGACTATTCTAAAATACTCATTCATGGTTATGAATAATGAATTTGAAAGTATAAGTGTATTCCTAAAATGAATTCTTAACACAGATGATCCACTGTTTTGGATGATGTGAGCCATATTAAGCTCCACTTCCATCCTCTGGGAGAGTTGATAATATTACTTTTCAACTGGTAATGGTGGCCATTTCTAAAATGACTTCCAGAGTGACTTTCTTTTACTTTAATGCAGACCTAGGAGTAGAAATTTAATGGAAAGTATCTACTAAAGAGAAGGCTGTCTTGGATTGTGCGTGACTGAGTTAAGATTCATCTCTTAACTTTAGGAGAACATAGTCCAGGCAAGCGCACATGCAAGAAAGAATTCCATGACATCCAAAGACTAGGTGGCAGTCATAATACACGTGTCTGTAAAACTGAGTTGAAAGCCATACCCCTCTGGAGTCTCCCCTGGCAGCCCTTGAGTCTCAATGCAGTCTTCGGAACACAGCTTGAAAACTGCTTGTTATAGAGGAAAAATAATGGCCTTGCAGCCAGTTGACCTCAGTTTGTCTTCTGACATTAAATGAGCTCGGGCATTTTAACCTTTCTCTGTCCAGTTTCATTTATGAAATAAGTTTTGTAATAATACCTTCTTCATACTGTTGAGAAGTTTAAATGTGGTACATGTCTATCAGTCAGCACCACAGTAAATCTTTAGGATGAGGAGAGGTATAAGAGAGTGAGGCAAAAGTTAGAACTAGGGATAAGATAGGAGTCTCAGTTTTAGAATGAGGATTAAGGCCAACTGTTAGAACTTGATGCTAAATTATCGAAAATTTCTTAAATCTTTTCTGATGAAGGACAAGATTTGTCTTGTAACTGAGGTCAAGCCTGTAGTCGTGTGAATCACATGGTCTGAGATGAAGATTAAGAGGCTTAGAAGGATGAATGACCTAAGGCAGATCCTTGTCACCTTTTTTTAGGCCCATTTATAATCATAATTGTGGTAGATATAACTAATTTATTGTATGATTTATTATCACCTGAGACTTTAACACAATGCTGAAAAAAGCAATTCGAGAAAAGTTGAATGTGTGTAAATTTACCCAGGTCATATGTGCTAGAGTCACAATTCAAACCTAGATTTGGAGTGCCTTGTAGTATGTTTACTATGTGGTTTTATTGTTGTTGTTTTGTTGTTTTAGTATCAACAGTTGCTTTAGTTAACAGCTAGGGTCCCACAGTCAGGATACCTGAGTTCAAATCACCTGAGTTCAAATCCTAACTCTGCCTCTACTAGTTGTGTGTTCTTGGGTAAGATTCTTAACCTTTCTCTGTCTCAATTTCCTCATCTGTAAAATAGAAGGAATATTAAGTCCATACATCATAAGACTGAAGTTTCTAGGATGGAATAGAGGTTAGGTAAGGTCCTACTGCTCTCCCAGCCCCAATTTATTCTTGAGAGTAGGTTTCCTTTGTCCTGTCTCCTCTCAGCTGATTGTGACAAAATGCATAGGCAACTGTTGTTGAAGTGTGCCTTTGTAACATAAGTTCATTGTGTGTGGGCTCAGAGTTAACCCTTATAGGTTTTTCATTTTGATTCTTAACTTTTCCTCACAGAAGCTAATACATTACATTTTATTACTCATTTAAAAAATTTGTTAACATCAATCATTTAGAAAAGTGCTGAAAATAGTGTTCACCTATGCACCCAGATCTAAAATACATTAACATAGGAAAGATGTCCTGTGCTCTTGGATTGGAAGAATTAATATTGTTAAAATGGCCATACTACCCAAAGCAGTCTACAAGTGTAATGTGATCCTTATCAAATTACCCATGGCATTTTTCACCAAAATAGAAAAATAATCCTAAACTTTATATGGAACCATAAAAGACCCGGAATTGCCAAAGCAATCCTAAGGAAAAAGAACAAAGGAGAAGGCATAACCCTCCCAGACTTCAGGCAATACTACAAAGCTACAGCAATCAAAATGGCGTGATATTAGCACAAAAACAGACATACATGGGTCAGTAGAACAGAATAGAGAGCCCAAAATTAAACCCCCACACCTATAATCAGTCTCCAACACAGGAGGCCAAAAATATACAATGGGAAAAAGACAGTCTCTTCTGCAGGTGATTTGGAAAAGTTGGACAGCCACAGGTAAATCTATGAAGTTGAAACACTCTCATACCATACAGAAAAGTAAATTCAAAATGTCTTAAAGACTTAAACATAAGACATGAAACCATAAAACTACTAGAAGAGAACATAGGCAAAACATCTGACATAAATCGTACCAATATTTTCTTAGGTCTGTCTCCCAAGGCAATAGAAATAAAAACAAAAATAAGTGGGACCTATTTAAACTTACGAGCTTTTGCACAGCAAAAGAAACCGTAAACAAAAAGACAGCCTACAGACTTGGAGAAAATATTTGCAAATGATGCAACTGACAAAGTCTTAATTTCCAAAATATACGAACAGCTGATAAAATTCAATAACAACAAAAAAACAACCCAATTGAAAAATGGGCAATTTTCATACAATAGTAGGATACAAATTCTATTCAAGTTTTTATAAACTAGGAGACACTGAAACATATACAGGAACATAAAACAGTTGCAAAAATTTCATAAACTAAAGATATTGAAATCATACACTATAAATCTTAATTATGTTGAATTGGTTCATGGTGCTTTCAGGTCTACTGTATTCTACTTTTCTGTGTACTCATTCTGATAATTTTTGAGAGTTTTATATTGAAGCTCCAAATAAAAAACTTACCTACTTAAAAAATAGTGGAACTATCTAATTTTGTTCTGTATTTTCTAAGTCTCCTGTAATTGTGAAAAGAAAGAGAAAAAAGAAAAAAATGGGCAGAAGACCTAAGTAGACGTTTCTCCAAAGAAAACATACAGATGACCAATAGACACATGAAAAAGATGTTCAGCGTCACTAATTATTAGAGGAATGCAGATCAAGACTATAATACAATGAGGTACCACCTTACACCAGTCAGAATGGCCAAGATTAAAAAATGTACAAATGGAATTTCTCTGGTGCGCAGTAGATAAGAATCTGTCTGCCAATGCAGGGGACATGGGTTTGATTCCTGGTCTGGGAAGATTCCACATGCTGAGGAGTAACTTAAGACCATGTGCCACAACTACTGAGCCTGTGCTCTAGAGCCCACGAGCCACAACTCCCGAACCCACTTACTGCAACTACGGAAGCCTGCACACCCCAGAGCCTGTGTTCCACAAGAGAAAGCCACCACAGTGAGAAGCCTATACATCCCAAGGAAGAGTAGCCCCCACACTCTGCAACTGTAGAAAGCCCAGCCCTCAAAGCAACCAAGACCCTGTGCAGCTGAAAAGAAAAGTATTAGAAAAGAAAAAGCAACACTTCTTAGAAAAAAAGTCTACAAATAACAAATGCTAGAGAGGATGTAGAAAAGGGAACCCTCCTACACTGTTGTTGGAAATTAAGTTGGTGTAGCCACTATAGAAAACAGTATGGAGGTTCCTCAAAAAAAACTAAAAATAGAATTATCATATGATCTAACAATCCCACTCCAGACAAAACTATAATTCAGAAAGATAGGGAATTCCCTGGTGGGTCAGTGGTTGGGATTCTTTGCTTTCACTATTGAGGACCTAAATTTAATCCCTATAGAGGAACATCCTGCAAGGTTCTTGGCATGGCAAAAACAAAAAGATACATGTACCTCTGTATTCATAGTGCCAAGACTGTTCACAGTAGCCAAGACATAGAAACAATGTAAATGTCCATGGATAGAAGATGATATGTAGAATCTAAAATATGATTCTAATGAACTTACGAAACGGAAAGACTCAACAGACAAAAGGGACTTGTGGTTGCCAATGGGGAGGGAAGGTAGGGAGAGTGGAGTGGGAGTTTGGGGCTAGCAGATACAAAGTATTATATACAGAGTGGATAAACAACAAGGTCCTACAGTGTAGCACAGGGAATTCTATTCAATATCCTGAGGTAAACCATAATGGAAAAGAATGTAAAAAGGAAGATGTGTGTGTGTGTGTGTGTGTGTGTGTGTGTATATATATATATATATATGTATAACCCAAATCAGTGCTGTTTGGCAGAAATTAACACAACATTGTAAATCAACTGTACTTCAATTTTAAAAATAGATAAAGTATACTAACCTTTTGCCACATATACCTCATATTTTAAAAAATGCTAAAAAAAAATGCTTAACATATGACAGTTGAAACTTATTCTCTTTCTCATCCTCTTCCTATCCTTTCCTCCACAGAAGCAAACATGTATCTTTTCTGATCATGTGTTTAATTTTTATGTACATTTAAACAATGTACACTGCAATAAAATAGTTGAACACTTTGAAATTTTTATTGCTCAGTAACAGTTGTATATAAACTGTTCAGTTCAGTCGCTCAGTCTGTTCGACTTTTTGTGATCCCATGAACTGTAGCACACCAGGCCTCCCTGTCCATCACAAACTCCCAGAGTTTACTCAAACTCATGTCCATCAAGTCGGTGATACCATCCAGCCATCTCATCCTCTGTCGTTCCCTTCTCCTGCCCCCAATCCCTCGCAGCATCAGGGTATTTTCCAGTGAGTCAACTCTTCACATGAGGTGGCCAAAGTATTGGAGTTTCAGCTTCAGCATCAGTCCTTCCAGTGAACACCCAGGACTGATCTCCTTGCAGTCCAAGGGACTCTCAAGAGTCTTCTCCAACACTACAGTTCAAAAGCATCAATTTTTGGTGCTCAGCTTTCTTCACAGTCAAACTCTCACATCCATACATGACCACTGTAAAAACCATAGCCTTGACTAGACAGACCTTTGTTAGCAAAGTAATGTCTCTGCTTTTTAATATGCTATCTAGGTTGGTCATAACGTTCCTTCAAAGGAGTAAGCGTCTTTTCATTTCATAGCTGCAGTCACCATCCACAGTGATTTTGGAGCCCAGACAAATAGTCTGACACTGTTTCCACTGTTTCCCCATCTATTTGCCATGAAATGATGGGACCGGATGCCATGATCTTAGTTTTCTGAATGTTGAGCTTTAAGACAGCTTTTTCACTCTCCTCTTTCACTTTCATCAAGAGGCTCTTTAGTTCTTCACTTTCTGCCGTAGGGGTGGTGTCATCTGCATATCTGAGGTTATTGATACTTCCGGCAATCTTGATTCCAGCTTGTGCTTCTGCCAACCCAGCATTTCTCATGATGTACTCTGCATATAAGTTAAATAAGCAGGGTGACAATATACAGCCTTGACGTACTCCTTTTCCTATTTAGAACCAGTCTGTTGTTCCAGTTCTAACTGTTGCTTCCTGACCCTCATACAGGTTTCTCAAGAGGCAGGTCAGGTGGTCTGGTGGTATTCCCATCTCTTTCAGAATTTTCCAGTTTATTTTGATCCACACAGTCAAAGGCTTTGGTGTAGTCAATAAAACAGAAATAGATATTTTTCTGGAACTCTTGCTTTTTTGATGATCCAGTGGATGTTGGCAATTTGATCTCTGGTTCCTCTGCCTTTTCTAAATCCAGCTTGAACATCTGGAAGTTCATGGTTCACGTATTGCTGAAGCCTGGCTTGGAGAATTTTAAGCATTACTTTGCTAGCGTGTGAGATGAGTGCAATTGTGTGGTAGTTTGAGCATTCTTTGGCATTGCCTTTCTTTGGGATTGGAATGAAAACGGACCTTTTCCAGTTCTGTGGCCACTGCTGAGTTTTCCAAATTTATTGGCATGTTGAGTGCAGCACTTTCACAGCATCATCTTTCAGGATTTGAAATAGCTCAACTGGAATTCCATCACCTCCACTAGCTTTGTTCATAGTGATGCTTCCTAAGGCCCACTTGAGTTCACATTCCAGGTTGTCTGCCTATAGGTGAGTGATCACACCATCGTGATTATCTGGGTGGTGAAGATCTTTTTTTGTACAGTTCTTCTATGTATTCTTGCCACCTCTTCTTAATATCTTCTGCTTCTGTTAGCTCCCTACCATTTCTGTCCTTTATTGAGCCCATCTTTGCATGCAATGTTCCCTTGGTATCTCTAATTTTCTTGAAGAGATCTCTAGTCTTGCCCATTCTATTGTTTTCCTCTATGTCTTTGCATTGATCGCTGAGGAAGACTTTCTAGTCTCTCCTTGCTATTCTTTGGAACTGTGCATTCAAGTGGGTATATCTTTCCTTTTCTCCTTTGCTTTTTCACTTTCCTTCTTTTCACAGCTATTTGTAAGGCCTCCTCAGACAGGCATTTTGCTTTTTTGCATTTCTTTTCTTGGGGATAATCTTGATTCCTGTCTCCTGTCCAATGTCACGAACCTCCATCCATAGTTCATCAGGCACTCTATCAGATCTAGTCCCTTAAATCTATTCTCACTTCCACTGTATAGTCATAAGGGATTTGATTTAGGTCATACCTGAATGGTTTAGTGGTTTTCCCCACTTTCTTCAATTTCAGTCTGAATGTGGCAGTAAGGAGTTCATGATCCGAGCCACAGTCAGCTCCCGGTCTTGTTTTTGCTGACTGTATGGAGTCAGCAAAAGACTCCATCTTTCGCTGCAAAGAATATAATCAGTCTGATTTTGGTGTTGACCATCTGGTGATGTCCATGTGTAGAGTCCTCTCTTGTGTTGTTGGAAGAGGGTGTTTGCTATGACCAGTGTGTTCTCTTGGCAAAACTCTATTAGCACCTGCTTCATTCTGTACTCCAAGGCCAAATTTGCCTGTTACTCCAGGTGTCTCTTGACTTCCTACTTTTGCATTCCAGTCCCCTGTAATGAAAAGAACATCTTTTTGGGGAGTTAGTTCTAGGAGGTCTTGTAGGTCTTCATAGAACTGTTCAACTTCAACCTTTTCAGTGGTACTGGTCGGGGCATAGACTTGGATTACCGTGATATTGAATGGCTTGCCTTGGAAACAAACAGAAATTATTCTGTCATTTATGAGATTGCTTCCAAGTACTGCATTTTGGACTCTTCTATTGACTATGATGGCTACTCCATTTCTTCTAAGGGATTCCTGCCCATAGTAGTAGATATAATGGTCATCTGAGTTAAATTCACCCATTCCAGTCCATCTTAGTTCACTGATTCCTAGAATGTCAATGTTATGCATCAATTTTAAAGTTACTGTTACTCTTTTTAATTTTGTGTGTTCCAGGCTGCTAAACTTGGTTTTATTACCGCAGTTCAGAGATCATTCTATGTACCAAACAATGAACACCCACCAGGTTGTCAAAGCATTACCATTGGTACATTGAGATGGAGCAGAAAGGGTGCACCTTAAAAGACAGAGCCAGGGGACTTCCATGGTGGTCCAGTGGCTAAGACTCTGAACTCCCAAAGCAAATAATCCAGGTTCAACCCCTGGTCAGGGATCTAGATCCTACATGCCACAACTAAGAGTTCACATGCTGCAACTAACACCCAGTGCAGCCAGATAAATATATAAGAGGAAAAGCCAGGGCATCCAAAACAGAAGAAGCAGTGAGGTGAATCTGTGTCCCTCTTCAGGGAGGTCTCAGGATATTAAAATTCAGTAAGTTGAATCCCTGTTATATTCTCCATAGACAATAAAACCTTATTACTTGAACCTGATTTGAGCCCTCATGGAGACAAGTTAAAGGAAAACAGTAAGTTTTGCTGCAGATTACAGGATCACAGGGAAGCAAAGATACCTACCAATGATAAGGCTAAGTTTTATTTAAGTGGAAAAATGAATCATTGCAACCTCTATAAATGGGGCACTGAAAACCAATATTTCACAATTGAACTTGTAAGGGATTCACTAAAAGCAAACATCCTCTGTGCTAAATGAAGCATGTAGGTCTTCATCAGTTTGTTTTTTTTTTTTCCAAGATACCATCAAAGATGGGTTGTTATTGTTATTTTTTTTTTTTTGAGATGCTCATGGATGATTTTTCCTGAAGCTGCAAAAAGTTTTCAACATGTCCATTTTCCATCAGAATGAGGTGCTACCTCCATTCTGCTATGCAATCCAGAGGTTTCTAATGCACACATTTCCTGGTATGGATTAGACACAGTTCAAAAAATTAACCTGCCTCTGGAATCTGCCTCCAGGTCTCCCAGATACCCCACCATGTAATTTCTTCTGAAGATACATCAAGAACTTCTGTGTTTATACCATTTCTTCCTTGTAGCCTTGAGGGAATACTGGTTCAGCTATGAACAGCAGTGTGTGTCCAAGGGTCTGAGTGAAATGGGCTACAGAAATGATGTGTGCCTTGTGATAAGAAAGGCATATATTGAGCACTTGTAAGATTATAGATATATCTCTGGTGTTCCTTTGCAGATTGCTTATTGACTGCAACCTAGTTTCCAAGTAATATGGTTTTTTTTTAAAGCATTCAGTTAGGTTTACATGAAATTAAGTTTATTGAGGATATCCTACATGCAATAAGATGCACAGATTTTAAGCTTGATGACAAATGTAACCACCACCTCAGTAAAAATATAGAACACTTTCATTACCCCAAAAGGTTTTCTCATGCCCTTTTCCAGTCAGTAGTCCTAACCCTTGGAACCACTTCTCTGTTTCCCTCACTGGAGACCATTGGCCATTCTAGAACTTCATATAAATTGGATCATTTGGCATATAATCTTGTGTGTGGCTTTTTTCTCTCATCACATTTTTTCAGATTCATCCATCTTATGTATCAGTAGTTGGTTCATTTTTTTTCCATTTGTTTAATTATTTTTGAATCACTCCATAGTATTTATAGGTTTCCCAGGTGGCACAGTGGTAAAGAATCTGCCTGCCAATACAAGAGACACATGAGACTCAGATTTGATTCCTGGATCGAGAAGACCCCCTGAAGTAGGATATGGCAACCTACTCCAGTATTCTTGCCTGGAAAATTCTTTGGACAGTGGAACCTGGTGGGCTATAGTCCATGGGGTTGCAAAAAGTTGGGCATGACTAAGCGCACACACACACACACACACACACACACACACGTAGTATTTTATGCTTCTTAAATTTTATATGAAGGCTTTAATATTGAACATTTATGAATTTTTGATACATAACTAGTTAATTGCTATATATTATATTACATTTAAAGAATATGCCACAATTTAAAACTAGTTCCTTATTTATAGACATTTAAGATTTTCTCAGTTTTTCCTCTTCTTTTTAAACAAAGCTGCCACAAACACCATTGGGCACTTTAGGAAAAGTTTCTCTAAGGTACATGTCTAAAAGCAGAATTGCTGATTTGTAGAATGTGTGTGTCAACTCAGTATTGCTGTATTGCCCTCCCAAGGTGTAACAGGTGGCCTCATTGTCAATACAGGTCTGCTGCTGCTGCTGCTAATTCGCTTCAGTTGTGTCCGACTCTGCGACACCATAGACGGCAGCCCACCAGACTCCCCCGTCCCTGGGATTCTCCAGGCAAGAACACTGGAGTGGGTTGCCATTTCCTTCTCCAATGCATGAAAGTGAAAAGGGAAAGTGAAGTCACTCAGTCGTGTCCGATTCTTAGCGACCCCATGGACTGCAGCCTACCAGGCTCCTCCGTCCATGGGATTTTTCAGGCAACAGTACTGGAGTGGGTTGCCATTGCCTTCTCTGCAATACAGGTCTGGGTATCTCCAAATCCTCACCAACACTTGGTATTACATTTTTTTTTTCCAATCTGGTGGTTGTGAGATGGTATCTCATCATTAATATTTGCATTTCCTTGCATTTCCTTTCCTTCCCTACATTTCTTTCCAATTCATTAGACATTTAGAGTCCTCTTTTTATTTAACTGCTTATTCATCTCTTTTGCCCACTTAAAAAGCAAAATAGCAGTATTTGTCTCTTAACTGACCTGGGGTAGTTTTTATGTATTCTAGATATTAATCCATTGATGATTATATATGTTACTGATAGTTTTCTAGTCAGTGAATTTATCTTTTAACCTTGATTTTGATGATTTGTATGGAGATAACTTTTTTAATGTCATCACATTTGTTCCCCTCATGGTTTGTATGTCTTTTATATCTTGCTTAAGAAAACCTTGAGGTTATAATGGCCCCACTTTCTTCTGAAAATTTCAAAGTTTTTGCACTTTACATTTAGGTCTCTAATCTGCAACTGATTTTTGTGGAGGTAGAAATCTAGTTTTTTTTCCCCATTTGAAAAATCAGTTATCCCATAGCTGTTTATTCACTAGTCCATTCTTTCTCTTTGTCACTCAGTTTCCTTTACTTAAGTATGTACATATTTCTTGGCTCTCTATTCTGTGTTATTATGTTTGTCTGTTCTAACGCCAGTGCCCTGTTGTTTTTAATATCTTGATATATCTGGTGAAGATTTCCCTCCTTCAGAATTCTTTTTTCTTCCTTCAGAATTAGCTTGACTCTTTTTTTTTTTTTTTTGAAATTTAAATACTTTTATTTTATTATCACAAAACAAGAAGTCAAGGCACTTTATGTTTCTATTATCACTATATCCCTGAAGATTGAAAAACAAGCTGAAATGGCCCTTCATTTATTAGACATTTATTGGTCATTATATGGACAATTTGGAATAGAGATACAAGAATTCTGCACTTACCAGGGCTTCCCTGGTGGCTCGGTGGTAAAGAATCTGCCTGCCAAGGCAAGACAACATGGGTTCGATCCTTGGTCCAGGAAGATCCCCCATGCCTCAGGGCAATTAAGCCTGTGGGCCACAACTATTGAGCCTGCGCTCTAGAGCCTGGGGGCTACAATGACTGAGTCCACATGCCAAAACTACTGAACTCTGCACGCCCTGGATTCCACGCTCCAAAACAAAAGAAGTCACCTTAATGAGAAGCCCAAGCACCACAACTAAAGAATAGCCACCCCTCCTCATGCAGATAGAGGAAAAACCCACACATCAATGAAGACCCAGCACAGTCAAAATAAATAAATGAATAAATAATTTTTAAGAAAGAGAGTGCTGTACCTATCAGACTCCCTGCCTTCAGGAGGACCATCTGAAACAAAGAAGAAGCTTGGAAGTGTTCTATCAGCTCAAAGATAGCAGCAGCAGCTAAGTCACTTCAGTCATGTCCGACTCTATGTGATCCCATAGACGGCAGCCCACCAGGCTCCGCCGTCCCTGGGATTCTCCGGGCAAGAACAATGGAGTGGGTTGCCATTTCCTTCTCCAATTAGCTTGACTCTTAACTCTTTACTGCTTTTTATGAATTTTAGGGTCAGCTCATTCATTTCATAAGAAACATATAATAATAAAAAAAATTGTCTGAAGATTCTGTTTCAAATTGCAATGAACTTACAGGTTATTTTGGAGGGAATTGGCATTCAGTTCAGTTGCTCAGTTGTGTCTCTGACTCTTTGTGACCCCATTAACTGCAGCTTACCAGGCTTCCCCATCCATCACCAACTCCCAGAGCTTGCTCAGACTCATGTCCATCACATCAGTGATACCATCCAACCCTATCATCCTCTGTCATCCCCTTTTCCTCCTGCCTTCAGTCTTTCCCAGCATCAGGGTCTTTTCCAGTGAGTTGGTTCTTTGCATCAGTGGGCCAAAGTATTGGCGTTTCAGCTTCAGCATCAATCCTTCCAATGAATATTCAGGACTGATCTCCTTTAGGATGGACTGGTGGATCTCCTTGCAGTCCAAGAGACTCTCAAGAGTCTTCTCCAACACCACAGTTCAAAAGCATCAATTCCTCAGCGCTCAACTTTGCTTGTAGTCCAACTCTCACAGTGATTGTGGAGCCCCCACAAATAAAGTCTCTCACTGTTTCCCCAACTATTTGCCATGAAGTGATGGGACCAGATGCCATGATCTCAGTTTTCTGAATGTAGAGTTTTAAGTCAGCTTTTTTACTCGTCCTCTTTCACTTTCATCAAGAGGCTCTTTAGTTCTTTGCTTTCTGCCATAAGGGTGGTGTCATCTGCATATCTGAGGTTATTGATATTTCTCCCAGCAGTCTTGATTCCAGCTTGTGCTTCATCCAGTCCAGCATTTCTCATGATGTACTCTGCATATAAGTTAAATAAACAGGGTGACAATATATACAGCCTTGACATACTCCTTTCCCGATTCGGAATCAGTCTGTTGTTCCATGTCCAGTTCTAACTGTTGCTTCTTGACCTGCATACAGTTTTCTCAGAAGGCAAATCAGGTGGTCTGGTGTTCCCATCTCTTTAAGAATTCTCCACAATTTGTTGTGATCCACACAGTCAAAGGCTTTGGTGTAGTCAATAAAGCAAGAATAGATATTTTTCTGGAACTCTCTTGCTTTTTCGATGATCCAGCGGATGTTGGCAATTTGATCTCTGGTTCTTCTGCCTTTTCTAAATCCCGCTTGAACGTCTGGAAGTTCACAGTTCACGTACTGTTGAAGACTGGCTTGGTGAATTTTGAGCATTACTTTGCTAGCATGTGAGATGAGTGCAATTAGCACTAAATGGCCTTGAATCTTACTGTCTATACACACAGTATATTTCTCTACTTAGGTCCTTTTTATGTCCTTCAATAAAGTTTTAATACTTTTCTCTCTAGAAGTTCTTTTTTTAAAAAATAGTTTTATTGAGGTATAATTTACATACCATAAACTTCACCCACTCCAAAGTCCTTGCATATGTGTTGTAGATTTATTACTAGGTACCTTTTAGTTTTTATTATGAGGTGCATGCCTGCATGCTTAGTCACTTCAGTCATGTCCAACTCTTTGCAACCCTATGGACTGTAGCTCACCAGACTGCTCTGTCACTGGATTTTCTATTTATTTGTAAAGTTTTGCCTCATTTGCCATATTCACCTGACCTCTTACCATCTGACTACCACTTCTTCAAGCATCTCAAACTTTCTGCAGGGAAAACACTTCTACAACAAACAGAATGCAGAAAATGCTTTCCAAGAATTTGTCAAATCATGAAGCATAGATTTTCATGCTACAGGAATAAACAAACTTATTTCTCTTTAGCGAAAATGTGTTGATTGTAATGGTTCCTATTTTGATTAATTAAGCTGTATTCAAGCCGAGTTATAATGATTTAAAATTCAAAGACCCAAACTGCAGTTACGTTTGCACCAACTGAATATAAGATATAATTGAGTTTTTATTGCTTATAAGTTACTTCTGGTTTTGATTCCTTTTGTATACAGCTTTTAATAATTTATATATATTCTTCTTTGATCTACAGTCCATGGGGTTGCAAAGAATCAGACATGACTGAGTGACTAACACAACAACTTCTTTGAGCAGTGTATAGAAGGGCATCATATAAAGAGATAACTATCTCCATATTTTATAAACGAATACTATAAGCAACTCCCAGCAGAAAAGTACCCCAGACGCAAAAAAAAAAAAAAAAGAATACTGTAAGAAAACCACTCTTAGTGACGAAACCCTAAATGTGTATTTGCTTTTCCTAATACCAAGACAGCCATCTTCATCTGTAGGTCACCCCTGTGCATGTTTGTTGTTAATGATAAATGGAAGTTTCTGGTAGGCAAACTCTGAGAAATTTATATGGGACAGAAATTGACATAAGGGAAATCTGCAGTGATTAACTCAGCAGTGACTTAAATTTTTACTCTTGGAATTACTTTTTATTTCAGTTTCAAAGTTGTTTCCTTCAAGATTCTGTCCCTTGTTCTTTTTATATCTTTCCAGACACACTAGAATGTTAGGAGGTTATGTCATCTATACAAGGGTTAATAATCTGAAGGTTTTTTTTTTCTATTTATAGTCTAGGATTTGGAATATGAGTCTCATGAAAGCCAGAAAACATTTTTTCTTCACTAGATAAGTTTCGGCGAGAAAATAGTATTCAAACTAAACAGACTTAGTAAATAAAGCTGAACTAGGCATTTTTCCCATGTATGAATAAAAAAGTCATTTTCATTCTTTTTATTTTGTTTTAGTCACTGTATATATGCCTTGTTTCCTGGGTCCACGGGAAGCATGAGTCTGTTGGGACTTGGGACAAGAAGAAACCAAGACATCTTTACAAGGAAATCCAGATACTAACAGAAAGTATCCCAAAGTCTGAAGAGAGAGAACTCAAACATGACTGACAGAGGACTTGGGGATCCTCCAGAGGGTAAGACTCGTTTGTACAGCACGCTTTGTGCTGTCGGAAACTAGGGCTGTGCTAGGAGAGGAAGTCTCTGGTGACCAAGACTGAAGCTTGGAAGTAAAAAAGAGCTGAATTGCTTAATTTATTATGATTCTTATTCTTTGATATTTACCGAATTTTACCATCATACCAGACCCTAATTATGAAGAAGAGTTGTTTTAGTGACTCCTGTAGTATTGGGAAAATAACATCTTAAAAAAAGATGGTAGACAGATCTTTAGAGTTATATTTTTAAAAGTCAAGTTAGCTGTGATATGCTATAAATTTAGAGCAGGATCTTTCAATTATAAGGAAAGATGAAATTTAAATTCTTCATATATAGGCAAAATATATTGGTTTTTTGGAAGAGATGGGCATATTTAAATATTTTATTAGGATATTTTTCAATATATAAAAATAGCACACACAAAAAATAGCACAGTATAATGAAGTCCCATGTACTCAACATCTAACTTCAACTTTTACCTACACAATGCTACTCTTGTTACCTGCCTTGAAATATTTAAGTGTAAATGCAAGACATGATATAATTTTATTAGGACTTTAGTTTACATCTCTTAAAGCTAGATTAAAAAAAAAAAAAGAACCAAAATAGCACTGTCACACCTAAAAATAAATTGTTATTCCACACTATTCTTCATATATACAGTCAGCATTCACATTTCCCCAATTGTCTCTTAATCTGTTTTCTTCACAGTTGGGTTTCTAATTTTTTTTTTTTTTCTTTACATGTGGGTCACATACTGCATTTCATTGATATATCTTTTCAGTTGCTTTTTAAAAAAAAACAAAAAACTTTATTATGGAAAATTCAAACATATATAAAAGTAGAGAGATGAAATGAATTCCGTGACCCAGCTTCATCTGCTATCAACATATGGCTAACACTGTTTTCATTTATACTCTCTTCTCCTTATACCCATATCATTGTATTGAAGCAAAATCTAGATATCATATAATTTTAGCCAAAATACTTGAACACTTATCTCCAAATGGTTCAGATTCCTTTTTAAAAAGAAAACATTACCCCAATTCCTTTTCATACCTAGAAGATGAACCAGTAATTCCTTTGTCTCATCAAATAGCTGGTATTCAGATTTTCCTGATTATCTCATCAATACTTCTTTAACAGCTGGTTTGTGGGACACTGGATCTATAATGTGGTCCACACATTGTTGATGTGTCTCTAGTATCTCAATCAATAGGTCACCCGTCCTTTTTTAATCTTTTCTTGCCATTTATTTTTATCTCCTGCTGTAACTAAAGAAACAGAGTCTTTGTCTCTTAGAATTTCCATCATTTTGGGTTTTTCTGATTACATTCCTGAGGCATAATTTAATGTATTCCTCTGTCCCTGTGTTTCTTGGAAGCTGGTAATTAGCTCTAGAAGCTTGATTAGATTCTGCTTTAGTTTGGCAAGAATACCTCATAGGTAGTATAGTGTCCTTCCTATTGCATGGAATTCGGGAAGTTAGAAATGTCTGAGTTTCCTTCTTTTTGTGGTATTAAGATTCATCAGTGGGTTCAGAAGGAAGTTGGCAGCCTGGTTCATTCACTATAAAATTCCTCTTCAGTCTTTCAAATAATGGTTTCAGTTGCTATTGATGTTTACTGCCTAGATCTGTTGTTTCATTAGGGAAGAGGGTATTTTTAATATTACCAAAAGTTGGTTTGCCATTCAAAATAGTTTTCAATTAATATTATTTGTTAGATTAGCATGATAATAAATTTGGGTAATCAGTCACCTTTAGTGAAAGTCAAGAGAAATAATGTTTAGGAAGAGTGCCTCTTAAAGCCATAAAAATCTATATAAATATTTTTGTTAATCAGGGATTTTGTTGAAATAAAAAATGTAGGGAAATTTTTAAAATTGTAAATTTTTGTCTCAATAGACCCTCAGAAGGATTTGGAAAATGATCCATCACTAAATACTCAGGAGACTACAGTCACTGCAAGTACCAGTGAAGAAGCTCAGACCCTAGACCCTGCCTCTCGTCTTAACAAAGACCACCAAGAGGTAGAAACAATTGGCCCAGGAAGTACAGATATAGATGCTCAATCAGAAAATCCAGATGAAACAGACTGTGGGAAATATCTAAAGGATATAGAAGGTGAGAACGGCCAGAGTTTTCAGGGTGGAGAACAAGGCCATCAGCTCCCTTCAGAGAGTCTGAGTGAAGACCCTGTGGATCCAGAACTCGAGTGTTCTCCAAGTGACAAGGTAGGAAGAACAGACACACACGTAGTGGGCAGCTCTGCAGCCCTCCCTGAGCACGTCGGTGACGGACCTGGAGCGTCTCAGGAGCCACCAGTCGTTGACCCTCAGGATGTCCAGAGCCCTGGCCATTCCAGCGCAGGGCTGGAGAGCCAGCAGACACTGAGGAAGCGACTGCTGGCACCAGGTGAGAAAAGCCCTGAGCCTGTCCTGTTATGTACTATTCTGCCACAGCATAGGTGGGGCCATTCTTTTCAGAGAGCTTCTCTTTACTTCATAGGACTAAGGCCTTTGCATCTTGCCCAAGGTCACAAAGAGATATGACTGCATTGAGATTAAATGAGGTTTCTCATCTCCTAAGACTTCCCTGGTGGCCCAGAAGGTAAAGGGTCTGCCTGCCCTGTGAGAGACCCAGGTTCAATCCCTGGGTTGGGAAGATCCCCTGGTGAAGGGAATGGCACCCCACTCCAGTGTTCTTACCTGGAGAATCCCATGGACAGAGGAGCCTAGCAGGCTACAGTTCATAGGGTCACAGAATCAGACACAACTGAGCGACTAACACTTTCACTTTCAAGCTAGCTCATTCTGCTCACTCCATTAAGTTGCTTCCCACTTATACATAAGCTGCATTTTTTAACAGTTTCTATTTATTTACTGTAGGTATGATTTTTTTTTTAACAGGTATGACTTAAAAAATTCACTCCTGGCCTTTTCTTTATTTCTTATATTTTCACTTTCACTTTTTAAAATCTTTTACTTTGGGGAAAACTAAATGCTACATAAATCGAAAGATAGGTATATTTAAAAACCAGCATCAGTGGTATAGTATCCTTGAAGTGAAATGTTAGTCACTACAGTATATGTCTGATTTTTTGCCACCCCATGGACTGTTATCCACCAGGCTCCTCTGTGGGTAGCCATTCCCTCCTCCAGGAGATCTTCCTGACCCAGGGATCGAACCTGGGTCTCCTGCACTGCAGGCAGATTCTTTACCATCTGAGCCAGTATCCTTAACTCAGTCATATTTCAGTTTTATAGGACTTTGAGCAAATCAGTTATTTCTCTATACCTGATTTTCCCCACTTGTATGTTAAGGATAACAGCATCCTGTCTTTCCTCACGAAGAATAGTTGCAGTATGCTAAGTCTTTAACTGGAACTCAAGAGATATGGATTCTAGTTGCAGCCCTACCAGTTCCTAATTTGGGTGAATTTAAGCAAATCTCCCCAGAGAAGGCAATGGCATCTCACTCCAGTACTCTTGCCTGGAAAATCCCATGGACGGAGGAGCCTGGTAGGCTGTGGTCCATGGGGTCGCTAAGAGTCGGACACGACTGAGCGACTTCACTTTCACTTTTCACTTTCATGCACTGGAGAAGGAAATGGCAACCACACCAGTGTTCTTGCCTGGAGAATCCCAGGGACGGGGGAGCCTGATGGGCTGCCGTCTATGGGGTCACACAGAGTCAGACAGGACTGAAGTGACTTAGCAGCAGCAGCAGCAGCAAGCAAATCTCCCAACTTCCTGGTACTTCAGTTTCCTATTTGTGGAAATGAAGAAGTTGAACAAGATGATATCCAGCTGGTTTCTTCCAGCTTTTACCTTTTGTAATATTATATGGATTGTGTGGATTTGTGTTGTTTAAGTACTCTGAAAGCTCAGCCTATTTGCCAGAGCAAAGGAATATAAAATGTAAGACATTGTTTTTGTTGGACTTGACTGCGAGCTAGAATTCCATGTTTTAGTGTAATTCAATGGCTGATCTCAAATGTGTGTTTCATTAGTTTACTATTAACTTGAGTGAAGACAAGGGCTATGTCTCATTCATTGTGTTTCTTTGGCACGTGGCACAGAGAAGTGACTTCATGAATATTTGTTAAATGAGCAAATGATAGCATTTGTATATGGACCAGTATGTGCCATCAGAATTTCACTGTTACGCAGGTTCACTGAGTAGGGGAAGAAAACATTGTTTTAAAAATGCAGTTTCATGTGTGAGAAGCAGCTTAATATAATGGAATGAGCTCATCTAGGAGGTGAGAAACCTCTTTCTAATCTCAGCTTGGCGTTGGGCAAAGCCCTTGACGTTTCTGCACCTTTTGTCACAGTAGGTAAGGTAGGGGGCTAGAGTAGATGATGATTATAGATCCTTTCAGTCCTTAAATTCTGTGACATGATATTTTAAAAACCCACATTTTGGTGTGATCTGATTAACTGTTCTTTATAGGTGGAGATGACTGTACTCCTTTATGTTAATAGAGTATGCTATTTGAGCTATTTCTCTAGTAAGGATTATGGGCAGTAATCAGCTGTCATTGTTATATGAGGTACCTGGCTGGGGTCAGGCACACATTTTGACTCTAGAGGGACTTAGCTCAGTCTACAAAATATTGCCTCCTTTTCACCAACACATTTTATCACAAATGTGATATCAATTAAGATTGATATGACACCCCATACCTGCATTTTTATATAGTTCATAAGTTTTCTTAACCTTGTATTCCTTGTTTCATGTACCTCACTCATTAATTTTCAGGCTTACTTTTGTAAGTTATTTTGCAAAGTAAGCTATTAGTGTATAGTAATCTCTCCTGTCTTTAAACTTAGTGTCTGTTATTTGCATATTTGGGAGTTGAGGAACCTTTTGAAATATAAATACTGAAATTAGTGATGAATAATACTCGATGGACATGAGTTTGAGTAAACTCCGGGAGTTGGTGATGGACAGGGAGGCCATGGGGTCGCAAAGAGTCGGATACGACTGAGCGACTCAACTGAACTGAACTGAGTACTGAAATTATTGATGAATGCTGAAACCCATGATGTTGAGTCTTGTATATAGCTAGCATTTCTTAAATTCCTTCTTAGTTCTGTACGTTTTGTCAAATCACATTTTAGATAGGCTTGGCTGCAATCTTGTTTCTTTGTCCTTGATATAAGGGCTAGTGAAGAAATGTGGATGTATTCTTAAGTGATTTCACAGCATTTTATTTTATTCTTCTAAGTAGAATAAAGTACAATAGTGAGCCTTAAGTAAAAGACAGGAAAAGTAATTAGCTTTGTACAAAACAAAATTTTATGAAGTATGGCATCCTCAGTCAAATTCTTTGCTTTGATAAGAAGTATAAAGGTATGCACACTCTCATTAGTGTACACTGTCTAATAATAATGTTTTTTTTTTCCAGAGGCTGAGAGACATCAACAAGAAACACAAGAATTGGAAGAAAACAAAGAGAAAAATGCACAGGATACCATAAGAAGGACTGATAAAAAGGATTTTTTGAGCTATGGTGAGAACAAAACTGGTTCTACTGCAGTAATTCACATTCAGAAATTCTCAGAGAAATAGCCAGAAAACTAGCAGATTTAACAGTTTTAGCATTGTTTTAATTTTTTTTTTCATTAATGTTCATAGTAATATGAGAATAGAGCAATTGAGTTTTAGGGATTTTTTTCCTTTAGGTGTTTTAGCTAACATTTTGCCATCCTTAACAAAATGGGAATTCCCAGTGGAGGAAGGTCTTTTCATAAACCAAGAAACTGAAACAGTTTTTGATTGAAGTACACCTGATTTACAATGTAGTGCTAATTTCAGGTGAGCAATAAAGTGATTAATTATATATATGTATATTTTTTCAAATTATTTTTCATTATAGGCTATTAAAAGATATTCAATATAGCTTCCTATTAAAGCTGCCTTTTCAGTGAGAAAGTATTAACCTTTGAAGTGGCATTTTTACATTTTGACCATTTAGGAAAAAATGGCCTGTAGGTAGTAGATACTTCTGAGAAGGTATTGATAGAAGAATATGCTGATAGTTCATTTCTAAATCACATCATTAGATATAGCAAAAAATATATAAATTAGATTTTACCTTTTAACAAAGATATTATATCTTTAAATAATTTAAGAAATTAAAAAGTATTTCTGGTAGATTTTAACAGCTAAAAATTATAAGGATTTAAGCAAAAGAAACACAACACAGCCAGTAAAATCTGACAGTGTCCTTGCCTCTTTTTAGTTTGCCACAGGCTTTATTTCTGACTCATTCTCTCTAATTTTGTCTTTTATTTTCTGTTTCTCTGACAGGCTCCATCTTTCTTGGCTTCCTGGTTCTTACCATAGTTTTGCTAAGTTCTGTTAATAGCTACTATTCGTCTCCAGCCCAGCAAGTCCCCCAAAATCCAGCATTGGAGGCTTTCTTGGTTCATTTTAGCCAACTGAAGGATAAATTTCCAGGCCAGAGTTCCTTTCTGTGGCAGAGAGCACGTAAATTTCTCCAGAAGCACCTCAACACTTCACACCCCAGTGAGCCAGCCACCATCATATTCACAGCAGCCCGAGAGGGAAGAGAGACCCTGAAGTGCCTCAGCCATTATGTTGCGGATGCCTACACATCTGCCCAGAAGGTCTCTGCCATTCAGATTGATGGGGCTGGGAAAACCCTGCAGAACAGTGATCAGGTCAAGCATTCAGTTGACGTGGAGCTGAGCTCTGGATTTGAGAAGGGCCAGAAGGCAGCTGTGGTCCATCGCTTTGAGTCTCTTCCTGCAGGCTCCACCTTGATCTTCTACAAGTACTGTGACTATGAGAACGCTGCCTTTAAAGATGTGGCCCTGGTCCTGACCGTCCTCCTGGAGGAGGAGACGTTAGAAGCAAGCGTCAGCCCAAGGGAGACCGAAGAGAGAGTGCGAGATTTTCTCTGGGCGAGGTTTACCAACTCGAACACTCCCAGCTCCTTCAACCAAATGGATTCAGACAAATTGAGTGGGCTGTGGAGCCGTATTTCCCACCTGGTGCTGCCCGTCCAGCCAGTGAGGAGCATAGAAGAACGGGGCTGCTCTGTATAACCTAAGCACAGAGCTGGTTGTGGTCGGCATGGGATTATTAAAAAGTCAGTTGAAAAGCCTTTTTATGTGGAAGGAGGTTGATGAATGTGAGGAAATGCCTGGAAAGCACAAACAAGCTTATTTTAGAAAAGAAATTTTCATTTTTTACATTCTGTAAAATCTTTCTAATCTAAGCTTGGCAAAGCTAAAAGTTGACCTGACTTTCTTTCCTTGCCTTTCAAGTGAATCAGGTATATACAACTGAGGAATTTTTTCCAATCCAAAAATAGAGCGACAGAATGATTAAGTGGGAAGATAATCTCACAGTAACTACAGAGTGATTTTTGTGTTCTTGAGACTCTAAGGAGCCTTTTGGATAGTATTTGGACTCAGATTAAAGTAATTACAGTTATAAAGCAGTTAAAATTTTTAAAAATTTTCTATTACATGTTAAATATTTTAAAAACTCATTTTAATAACCTAGTTGCAGGAGTACATCTTATGCTTTTTTGCACTTTTGAATAGTATGAAAAAGGACACAAGAATTCAAATACTTATTTACCTAAATACTATATGTAAGGCCCTATGTTTTTCTTCCGTTAATGAACTCTAAGGAAAAAGCAGCCTGCGGTCCACAAATGTTCTTAAAAATTGGAAACGATGGGGGAACTGTTTATAATCATTGCAAATGAATAAATTGCAACTGGCTGTATCTTTGCTTCAGTTTTTCTGATCCAGAGCAGTGATTTCCAAGCTGTCTGCTGGCCTCTCTCCCTTTTGTGTCAGGGAAGTTCTGCTTTTGCCATTTTACATATTGAGATCCTACATGAGATTTACTTGGAATAAAGAGTTCTGCTGATAAGTTTGAAAATCACTGATTAAGGGAAAAGACAGCTTAGAAGATAGGAAATGGGTAGAAAGAAATGAATTAAAACTCATGAGTAGGTAGAAGATGAAATACAAGTTTATCATAGAGACATACTATTTATGAAGAATATAAAGACCTACAGATGAATAGCAGAATGTGTAAACTAGTATTTACTAGCATATTTCTATGCTTTTGTTAATTTCTGTTACTCAGCATTTCTGTCTCTCCTGATGGAATTCTGTATTGTCTAAGATGAGTTTGAATGCTTTATGCAGAACTGATTTTAATAACCAATTGAATAGTAGGTTTTTATATGGGTACATTGTCATAACTTTACCATACTGTTTGCTTATTGTACAGTGATGGAACATTATATAACGCAGCTCATTTCTTGATCTTCTAGTTAGAAGTACTAGTAGGTTAACAATTAGAAAAATGCAGAAGCTATTATACTTAGTGAGAGGAAGTAGAAATGGTAGGTAGATTCTAAGAGGTTTTAACAGCTAGTGTTAATTGTTGGATCATGTTCTGTGATTCTAAGAAAGCTCTAGAACAATGTTTATGGAGACAGTGATTATTGATTTGCATTTCAACCCCTAAAGCAGAAACTTTAATAAAATGATCTTGACCAAGTGAAGGATCTAACCCATTACATGGCATACCTAGGAACTATCGCCATGAACCTAGAATATTTCAGCTAAGTTTTGACCTTTAAAGTCCAGTGACTAAAGGGTGGAAGGATTTTCAAAAACAGTAAGAAGATATAGGGGTCTTTATTGATGCATATGGAGAGATAATAAAGATATGGGAGGAAGAAGCCATTGACAGTGTTTGTCACAGGAAAAACATATAAGTTTGTTCTAACCAAGACCTGACACTGTGCTTAGCGGAGTATAGGGCCACATACCTAAAGGTACTGTTTTGTTTTCACTGGGGCCTTGGGGAAGGACTCTTCTGCTAGATTTGAGGCGAGACCTTCCTGAACAAAAAGTTAAAACATAGTGTATATAAATAAGATCAATATCAATACAGTATAAAATCAGTAGAAATGAAAGGAAAATCTACATACCATATTCAATTTTTTTTCAATATTTCTAGATCTCAGATGGTAGCATTACATCACACAAAACCAGTGGTGCCTTGTAGAGCTGATGCCTGCAGACCTGTGCTACCTCGGATCTGTAAAGAACCAGTGTGGAGTATGCAGATGACATCAGTGACTCAGATCACAGCCAAAGATCGTTTCTTCATTCAGTTGACTATGGTGTTTCCCCGTTTCCTTTCAGTATAATTTAGAAGAACATTTCCAAATGTCACTTTTTTTTTTTTTTTTAACTCTTTGGTCTGTTAAAAACGGCTTCCCTGGTGGCTCAGCTGGTAAAGAATCCACCTGCAATGCGGGAGACCTGGGTTTGATCCCTGGGTTGGGAACGTCTCCTGGAGAAGGGAACGGCTACCCACTCCAGTATTGTGGCCTGGAGAATTCCATGGACTGTATAGTCCATGGGGTCGCAAAGAGTCAGACACAACTGAGCGACTTTCACTCATTCACTCACGTCGTTAAAAAAGTCTCCTCCAATGTATAAGTACAGTCAACTGAAACTGTTGTCAGTTTTCTGTCCACTATTTCAAAAATCATTTTTAAAAGAAGCAGTATGTTAGCTCTGGGTCTTCTCATGAATAAGATGATTATTCTTAAAGCATAAAACTTTATTTTTTAAATGTACAAATAAAATCTATTATATAATGTACTCAAGTTAATTTCTGTTCAGTTGTACCTATTTTTTTTTTTTTTTTTTACATTTTTCAAGTTTCCAAATTTTCTTTTATATTCAGCTTTCATTACTGTAATAGATAGTTGGTCTGACTTCGAACAATGACTTGTGGGCATACGATAACCATGCATGATATCCAAGCATCACCATTTAATTATTATCATAAAAAATTCTCATTATGTTATACATTAATGTAAGTCACTTCTTTGAGTGATACCAGAGTTCTGAAAGCAACTGGTAGAACTATAGACCATCTCTAGACTTTAAGTGTCTTTCCTCATGGGGTAAATTTTGAGTTTCCCAGTTCCCAAGGGTTAGCAGTGAAGTTCTAGGGGATTCATAAAACCAAAGGTAGCAATGCTGTTGTTTCTATTTTGAATTTTTAAATCAGTTAAGTAATTTAAATATATTTCATCTGAAACCTGCCAAGCTTATGTGGTGAGTAAGGTTCAGCAGGCCTGTGACCCACCATCCTCCAGGTAAAGACCCAGGTAAACAGTGTTAGCTCTGAGGTGGTTTGGTCCCTTTGACAGTTGTTAATTGTTTGATGTATATAGGAAGCATAAGGAGCCCTGGTGTTAAAACTGCAACGAATTCAGCATGTGAAAGTGGTAACTCAGTGAGGTGGTCTTCACTGGGACTGTGTTTGCACACATCTGACCAGTTTTTATGCAGCTTAATCAGGTGTCTAGTACTTCAGAACCTAAGCAGAAGATACAATCATTATATCTGATTATCATTTAATGGGAATAAACCTTATATCTATATATAGTTTATTGGTAAAGAAGGACTTCCAAATAGGAACCTGACACCTTATTTTTGTCATCTGGAAATAGATAATTATAAAAGTAAGACATCTTTATAAAGCCTTCTCTATATCATTTTATAAAAGCAGTTTTTAATCTATTTGTCATTGTTGAATTTGTAGTTAAATACTAATCTTCATTTTAATATTTTGTCAATCTGAGCATAATATATTTCACTTTGAAATTTATTTATTGAAAAGTCATAGTGGTTCTGTTTTCTGTTTGTGTTTTTCCAAAATTAAAATACCTTGGACACTATATCACTTGCTCATTGGGACTGTTGATATTTGTCTTTGATTATTGTTAATGATTACAATGATTATTGTAATAATAATCATTACAATAATCATTACAATAAACAACAATGATTATTGTTAATGATTACAAATACTATAGTCCATAGAAATATGATGAAATGATTATTTTAAAATATTTCTAAGGGTTCTATGAGTTTATGAAATACTGAGGCTTGTGAGTCACATGGGGAATACTTGTTTTGAATACTGCATTTACAAAGAAGATATTACCAATTCTAGAGAGAACTAACTAAAAATATCTGTGTGAAACAGTTTTCTAGGTGACTTAATTTAAGATATCTCTTATTCCTATTATGTTAAGTTTTAGAGTTTAGGCTTAAAGTAGCTGATGATGTGGGGCCTAAATTCACCTCATTCAGAGACTGGGCTATTGAAACTTATTTCCAAAATACTGCCCTATCAGATCTGTATATGGCAGTGCTCCTCGACTGGTTTTAAAAATTTACTAACTAGTTAAGAGCACTAGCCTTGTCTAAATGGCCTGAGAACACAACCAGTATCCCGTAATCTGTAAATAATTGGTAAAGATACAAATAATTTAGTCTTCAATGCCTTTCTTCCCAAGGTTACATGCTCTGTTTACTTCAGTTTGTTTTGATGGCTTTAAAAATCCATAGATTGGTTCCTATACTGAGAAATGCTCTCTCATTTTTCCTTATTGAGGTTCTTAAACTAAATTTGTCCTTGGCTAAGAGCAGTCACCTGAACCAGAAAGAACATTTTGGACTTGGGAAGCAGCGGGCAGAGTAGGTAGGAAGATGTGACGCTTGGCACCCCCGCCCACAGCAGTCAGATCCTTGTTCCCGTGCCACACTGGCCTCTGCCTTCTCAGCCCAAAGCTTCAGGCAGTTGGTTCTGGTTGGTCAGATTACAGGAGATTAAAATCTGTTTGTCATCCCTGTCATAAAAGAAGCACACATTGACCTTCAAACAACTGCATTTTGCTTTTTTTTCTACTTAACAAACATAAATGGGCTTTGCCCATATTAATGTCAAAATTCTGCGTATTCCCCTTCTTCCTTATGTAACCATGATTATGTTTGCATTTGTTTCTCATAGATGTTGACAAATGTGCCTTATTCAAACTAGTTATGTGGTTTTACAAAAAATAAATCTTAATTTTTGTCTATTGACTAATTATTGATTCTGTTTCTCAAAAAAGCAAGTTTATAGAAGTGGGTATATTGTCATTGATGATGGGAAGGGAAACTGCCCTCATTTGGTAGTAAGTACAAGAGCCAAAGAATTCTGTGAATGTCAGGTGGCACTTGGCCATCAGTTACTGGCCTCATTGGGCATTCTACGTGTGCTCTTTTTACTTAACAAGGCTTTCTTGAGTAGGAGAGAAACAGGACTTGCCTTAATAAGCAGACCTCCGGGAATTGCTCCTAACCTAGGTGTGCTGATTGGGAATTGTGTTACTCTTAAGGGCAGACATCTTTCAGTGTGTTGGGGTTGGGTGAACTGAGTCTTGAAAATCTGAGATTTATTCTTGCAGCAGAATAATAGAAACTCTCAGGAATCACCATGTCTTAAAATAAGAGCTTTCCATGGAATGGGCTAAAGTCAAAGGATAAGTCAAGCCTGAAGGTAGAGGACATACGGTTCTCCAAATAGCCACAGCAGGTTTCCAGCAACATGATTTTTTTATTCTTATTCATAAACTCACCACTAGAGGATGTTAACATACTTCTCCAAACACATTGGAACAGACAGGCCTCAGTGCTGTGAAAATTGTTTAATAAGGAAAAGAGGTGCTATGAATTATTTGGTTACTGTAGAAATTGTAATTTTAAATAGTATACTATAAAAATGAAGTCTGAAGTTGCATTCTGGATCATGGTATATTTGATACAGAAGCTGACAGTGATTCTTTGCTTGCCCAAACTTTAGTCAGGCTCCTGAATATCTTCTTAGGCCTATCTGTGTACTTCAGAAAATAAAGTTTTCACAAGAATCCCAGTTTAACATCTTTCAGTGTTAAACTGAAAGTGTTTCAGTGTTAAACTGACTCTCCACCCTCAATATCTAACTGGTTCCTCATCCTTCAGCATCCCTTAGCGGTCTGCAACCTTTTTTGGCAGCAGGGACTGATTCCAGGGAAGACAGTTTTTCCACAGACAATGGGTGGGGAGATGGTTTGGGGATGGTTCAAGCACATTACATTTATTGTGCACTTTATTTCTAATCTAATACCACCACTGATCTGACAGGAGGTATGGGTCTGCAGCCTGGAGGTTGGGGACCCCTGCCCTTGGTGATGTCTTATCACCCTGGCCTGCTAGAATTCTGATAAGTCAGTTTAGCCAGAACCCCTGTCATCCCTGGTGTTTCCTCTCAGTTGTTTTCTATCCCTGCTCCTTGGCTCTAAATTGCTTCTTGCACAAGATGTATTTGGAGTTGAACCCGGTTCTGTCTCCACATTGTAACATCCCATTGCAGTGGTCCCTATACCAGCATTAACGTCCTGAATGAAGTCTGCCTTATCATTTTTAACATGTGTCATTGAATATTTTTTTCTTTTACAAGTAGCTTCATTGAGCTAAACTAGGGAAGGAACTTAGCTACTGAAGTCCTTGGCTACTTTAAGAAAAGGGAACAAATCCTGTTTCATATATGTGCAGGCTACTCTTTACTGAGGAATCCACCCACATGATATATGAATTTAGGGCCTACAGAAGGCCTTCATACACACAGATACTACAAATGAGACACAAATTACTTATTTTGACTTGTAGCTGGACACCTTTTAGGAGATCTCTAATTTTCTAATATACAAACCAGTACTTAAAATGAACCCTCAACTTGGTAATGCCTTTTATTATAACACCAAAGATGCCATTTTAAGTTCTCATTTTAACACCTTTTTGTAACTCTGAATATGTAACAATAATAGATGAAATAAATTCAAGGGAACTTAAAAAAAAACAGAGCCGCCATCATTGCTAATTATTAGAGAAATGCAAATCGTAACAATTTAATGAGGTACCACTTCACACCAGTCAGAATGGGCATCATTTAAAAAGTCTACAGATAACAAATGTCGCAGAGGGTGTGGTCAAAAAGGAACCCCTCCTACACTGTTGGTGAGAATGTAAGTTGGTGTTGTATGACCCTGCAGTCCCGCTCCTGGGCATATACCCAGACAGAACTAAATCAAAAAGACACATGAACCCCTGTGTTCATAGCAGCACTATTCACAATAGCTGAGACTTGGAAAGAACCTAAATGTCAGTTGACAGGTGAATGGATAGAGCAGATGTGGTAGATATATACAATGGAGTATTACTCAGTCGTAGAGAAGAATGAAGCATCATTTGCAGAAACATGGATGGACCTAGAGATTATCATACTAAGCTAAGTAAATCAGATGGAGAAAGACAAATACCATATGCTTACCTGTAAAATATAAAATGACATAATCTGAAAAACAGAAACAGAATCACAAACATAGAATACAGAATTTTGGTTGCCAAGGGGGAGGGTGTGGGGGAAGGAAGGATTGGGAGTTTGGGGTTAGCAGATGCAAGCTGTTATATATGGGATAGATGAAGAACAGAGTCCTATTATATAGCACAGGGAACAATATTTAATATCCTGTGATAAACTATAATGGAAAAGAATATGAAGAAGAATGTATATATAACTGAATCACTTTGCCACACAGCAGAAATTAACACAATGTAAATCAACTCTACCGTCAATAAAATTAGAAAACAACACACAAAGCCAGGTTCAAGAACAGCAGATGCACCTTTGAGGATCAGAAATTATAAAAAAAAAAAAAAATAGTGATAAGTGGGGCTGAAGCCACAGGCCTGCTGGGTCCTGCATCCAGTCAGGCAGAGGCTTCTGGGTGCTTAGAACCAAGTGCCCCATGTGAGGCCCATCAGTTTAGCTATATCAACAAGACAGCTAATAGGCAAGCCCTGAAAAATTGGTATTGTTATCCACAAAATTCAGTAATTCTTTGTTTCAAGCAACTTTTAAAGAAAACATCTCGCTTGAATGCATCTTATAAGTGTACTGCAAGTCAGTTTCATAATTTTTTATATTCCATGTAGTTTGTCTGGAGAAAGTTAATTTAAAAAGGCCCCACTATCTTTCTGATTATAGCCAGTAGTTTCATTACTTGATGTGGGGCTAGAATTACTCATCAGACACATTACTGAAGAGTGTGAACATAAATCACACACTCCTGGTTACTAAATCACCATCCTGGTCTGTTGTCAGCGATATTGCATGACTATTTTATCAATTTTTAATTCATTTATTTATGAGTTTCACAGAGATGGTAAGCCACATGTAGAATATTCCCCAGGTAAAATCTAGAGCAAATGGTTTTTAGAAGAATGTCAATATGTTTGCTGGAAACTAGAGAAAAAGTAACAAAAACTTCAACAATTACATTTGATTTGAAAATTTTATACAGCAGCAATCAGAATGAACAGGAGCTGGGACTTCCCTGGTGGTCCAGTGGTTAAGAATCTGCCTTCCAATGCAGGGAACATGGGTTCAATCCCTGGTTGGGGAACCAGAATCCCACATGCCATGGGACAGCTAAGCCAGCACACCACAACTACTGAGTTCTTGCGCTCTGGAGCCCCCATGCCACGACTAGAGAGAACTTGGAATACTGCTAGGGAAGATCCCACCTGCCGCAACTAAAGACCCAACACAGCCAAGTAAGTAAACGTCTAAAAACACACACAGGAGCCAGAATAGAGGAGCTGGTGCCATTTAAAAAAATTTATATTCTTGGTAGGTACAGGAAGGAAAACTATTCTCCCTCTTTCTTTAATTAAAGAATATCACCCTCAATAATTACTCCATGTGAACTCGAGGTAATAGTCTTTCTATGGAGTTGTCTTTAAACTTTATGCCTGAATTAGCAAATTTAAACAAAGAAGGAAAGTCCCTTTTAGCATAGCCATCAGTTCAGTGGGTTTTATTTAGTGATGAAAGTCTGGGGCAGAATTACCAAGTAGTTAGCCATTCCAATTACAAAACAAAAAACAAAAAACCCACAAAAAACCCAGCCTAGATACAATGTATATTTCTTCAATCAGATTTTTACCATAATGCTTCCTGAGTGAGATCAGAAATCCTCAGAAATTTCTCAGAAAGCAAGAGGAAGCAGAAGCACAGATGAGTTCACCATCAGTCCACCATGATGTCAAAACCACTAACTTCTTTTCATATGACCAAAAGTCCCCTTGTATTACTGAATGAGTATTATTTAATATTAGTTAGCATTTATATCATACTTCTACCACTTCTCGGCCTTTTGGCTAAGATCAAGTGTAGTATATTGTACTTCTGTTCGTCATATACTTTGTCCTTTATTATATCTGATTCCTAGGTGTTTTATATATAATTTTGGAATTATTTCCTTCCCATAATACTTCAATGTAGCAAAGTTGACATCTTATTTTTAACACATCTGTACAAGATGTGAAAAATTCCTAGTAAGTCTAAAAAAAAAACCTCTTGACCTAAATGGAAATAAATACCTGTTATCAATACCTGTTGATAAATACCTGTTATCCAACTTCATACTGCTAGCTGCATGACAGGCCAATAAGCTGAGAGATGAGCTGTTGGGGCAAGGATCAGTGACTTTATTCCCGAAGCCAGCAGACTAAGATAAGGAACTCATATGGCAAAGAACTATCTTACCTGAATTAGAACTCTGGCTTGTTTTATACTAAAAAGGGGGGGCGTAAAGTCAAGCACTTCCTGGTTCCCGTCAGCCTCTGGAGGGAATGTGTTGATTTCTTCCTCCCTGCAGTCATTCACATGTGGACCTGGTCAGGATGATTCCTCTGAGCTAAACAAAGGTGTTTTAGCTTAATGCTCATTACCTGGGAGGCAATGAGTTGGGCCATTATGTGTATTTAAGCTTACAGGCAACTCCCCTTAGTGATTAGCTTATAAGAGAACACAAAGGTTGTTCCCTACTACATACCTAAAAATTAAATGTAGTTTTTAAAGACTCTTACCTGCTCTGAATTACTTACATTTTCCCCAGGTATACTGAGGTACAATTGGCAAATAAAATTATATATATTTCAAGTGTACAACATGATAATTTGATATATGTATATTGTGAAATGATCACCACAGTCAACTTAATTAACATATTCATAGCCTTACATAGTCACCTTTTTTGTGTTAAGAACACTCAAGATTTACTCTTTTAGCAAATTTCAAGTATACAATGCAGCGTAAGCTACAGTCACCATACTGTATTCGATTTCCGAAACTTACATCTTATCGCTGAAAGTTTGTACCTTTTGACTAACATCTCCTCACTATTATGTACATTTTAATAAGTGATGTTTATCTTAAAAAGAATGTAATGTTATTCTCCTAAAGGTTTAGTTCAGTTGCTAAGTCGTGTCCAACCTTGTAACCCTGTGGACTGCAGCCTGCCAGGCTTCTCTGTCTATGGGATTCCCCAGATAAGAGTACGAGAGTGGCTTGCCATTCCTGGGAATCTTCCCAACCCAGGGGCCGAACCTACGTTTTCTGCTTGGTAGGTGGATCTTTACCACTGCACCACCTGGGAAGCCCCTTAGTTCCCTATGTGTATGTGTGTGTTAGTTGCACCGTCGTGTCCAAGTCTTTGTGACCTTGTGGACTGTAGCCCACCAGTCTTCTCCATCCATGGGATTTTCCAGGCAATACTGGAGTGGGTTTCCATTTCTACCTGCACCCCGTGCAGTGGAAGTGTGGAATCCTAACCACTGGCCTGCTAGGGAAACCCAAATAGCATGCATGTGTATTTTGTTTTGCTGCACCACACAGCATGAGGGATCCTAGTTCTCTAAACAGGGATCAAATCTGTGTCCTCTGCAGTGGAATCACAGATTTTTAATCACTGGACCACCAGGGAAGTACTCCCTGCCAGATGGTTTCTAATGGTTGATGGAAGAAATTTTCACATATTGAGCTTTCAGGAAGTCATTCTAGCTTGTACATGATTTGGCTTGAACTTTATGCCAGTTAGGACATTCTGTCTGTGGTCCATCACACGTATATTGTACAGCTGCTCTAACCATTAAAGAAAAGGGTGTGCTGTCCAGAAGTAAAGAATGTCTGTTTTGAAGACAGAGATAAATGCCCCCCTTCCTGGGACATCAGTGTGAGTACTCCTTTGATGATAAGGCTCGCTTCCTGGCGCCAAGGTCATACTGACTCACTGGATGTGCTAATCTGTCTTTTTTTTTTTAACTTGAAGGAATGCACCCCTGTCATGTTTGATGTTCTTTGTTCTGATAAGATATAAAACTGCTGAAAACCATGCTTCTCTGGAGTAATTCCCAGAGCTACTGAGAAGCTGTTTCCTGGGCTATAGTTCTCAGTTTGGCTTGAATAAAACTCCCCTCTATTTTTAGATGGGTTATTGATTATTTGCCTTGACAGTACATTGAGGTGAGGGTGATTATATGAGCTCTGACTGCCCTCTATCCCTAGGACTCTGATCCTCACAATGGTATTGACTCTTCGAGCCAATAATTATGTATTTAATAATTATGTATTTAAATAAATTAAATTTATTTTTAAAAATTACTGAGGACTACCCTGGTGGTCCAGTGGCTAAGACTCTGCACTCCCAATGCAGGAGGCCCGGGTTCAATCTCTGGTCAGGCAGCTAGATCCCACATGCCACAACAAAAACCCAGTGCAGCCAAATAAGTATTTTAAAAATTACTGTATTGCATTTGGGAAAGTTGCTAAGAGTACAGAGCTTAAAATCTCATCACAAGAAACAACAAATGTGTCACCATATGTGGTAATGGACATTAAATTTATTGCAGTGATCATTTTGCAATATATATAGATATTATATTATGTTGTACACCTAAAACTAATACAATGTTGTATGTCAACTATATCTCAGATAAATAGGCAAATAAATAAATCCACTATTGAACTAACGCCACTGAATTGTACACCTCGAAATGTTTAAAACTGTAAATTTTACGTTATAGATAATTTACCACAACAGAAAGTGATTAAAAAAATATTTATTTGATATGAACCTATGTGGGTTGACAGTGTTTTTCCCTTTAGTCTTCTGCCCACTGGTCTTGTGGAGAGAAAATTACTCCAAACTTGGAGCACAGAAGCCCCTTTCGCCTGCGGAGAGTGGGCAGACACGAGCTGTGACCCAGCCCCAGAGCTGGGAGAGTCCAAACGCGGCAACATCTGAAGAGACTCCTGACCACTTGGCATCTCTTCAGATCTGAGCACAGGCCTCAGCAGGCTTGCCCCAAGGGCTCTGCTCATAGCCAGGTATGTACCTGCATATGACCGCCCGGAGGGTACTTGCTGTTCTCAGACACAGTCTGGTATAATTTAACTGAGAGAAAACACTGCAAAATATAAAGTCACCAAAGGAAAATAACATAACCAGGTATATGTTGAAAGAGGCTTCCCGGGTAACGCTAGTGGAAAAGACCCTGCCTGCCAATGCGGGAGACATAAGAGACACGGGTTTGGCTCCTGAATCAGGAAGATCCCCTGCAGGAAGGCATGACGACACACTCCAGTACTCTTGCCTGGAGAATCCCGTGGACAGAGGAGCCTGGAGGGCTACAGTCCATAGGGTCACACAGAGTGGGTCACGACTGAAGCAACCTAGCACGTGCATACGTTGGAAAGTTTGTTTCTGCCTTCATCTCACCGACTCCCCTCCCCCTTCCAACAGGAAGCCATTTTTCTTTGTGTGTGTCTGTGTGTCTGTGTGTGTGTGTGTATTCTTCCAGTGTTTGACATTTTATATTACCGCCTTTTTCCCTCTTCGAAAATTCTTGATTCTTAATTTTTCTCTTTTGGGTTCCTCCTCATTCACTGGCACCAGCTCACGGCTCCTTCTCAGATGCGAAGACAAGGGTCCACATGCGGTGGGAGGGAGGCAGAGGAAGGGGAGGGTGAGGGGGCTGGTGAGACCCTTGATCTCTATGCAGGGGTCTGGGGTTTGAGGTCTTCTGATCATTCTAGATTCTTTGGTTGGGCCCTACATGTTTGCAGAAAGAACTCAAATGTTGTGAGGTGGGTCAGGCCTCAGTTATGAATTTAGGAGGCTTGATTAGACCCAGAACATGGATCTTCTCAGGGGAAAGATCTTTTGTGAGGAGTAAGGATGTAATTCCCAATGGATAGAAAGAAAATCTCTGGCCTAAGACAATACCCAGCCCAGGAGGGTATATAGACGCTGTGATGGGTTGGCGCGGGTGTGGGACCTGGCCTCTACCTGCAGGCAGGAGCCCCATGGGCCTCCAGGGCCTCAGGTGCCAGTGGCCAGGATGGCTGGGCCCTGTCATCATCTCCACCATGTGGAGACTTGGAGGGGGAAGGTAATCTCAGATGTCCAGTCACCCAGTTTCTGGACGTTCAGCCCTGAAGACTGGACCTGTCCTGCCCACTGGGTGGAGCAGGCCTGGGAGCCCGTGAGCTCAGGGAAACAGCTGCCTTGCCCACCTGCCAGCTCCAAGCTGTGGCTGCTCCTTGCTGGGGGTAGTGGTGGTGTGTGTGTGAGAACGAGGTGGGGCTTGCTTCATGACAGGATGGAGAGGAAGCTGGGGAGTCAAGTGCTCTTCTGGAGACCTGGGCAGATCGTCCCCCAGAGACCAATCACCCTTGGAAAAGGACCATCCTGGGAAGCAGGCTCACCTAGGATTGTGGCGGCAGTTTGCTGGAGAAAGGGGGACTTCCGCCATGTTTAGGGCTGGGACCCTGGATGGATGTTCAGCTCCTAAGCTTCAGGAAGAGTTCATGGCTGCCCAACAAATGGATTAAAAGGCAGAAAATATTATCCTTAAGAATATTCAGGAGAAGTGTGTTATTCCTGGATGTATTTGAATTTGTTTGTTGGACAATGCTTTCAGATTTGGTGAACGTTGAAATTTTTCATAGCCTGCGTGTGGTTGCTTTTGACGATCTTGCCTTTTAGAGATTAGAAGGTGGAGGTGCCATTCTCCACCCTCCTTCCACCCCCCACCAGGGCCCTGCCCTGCTCAGGATTCCTGCTAGAAGGAGAGTTTAAGAGACTCCTTCCCTGGGGAGTGAGTCATGGCTTCCTCACTACACTGATATTTCAGGTAACAGCACCGACTGGTTATCTGGAGAAGACCTGTTCCTTGGTTGGGTCCTATGTTTGCTAAGAGTTCAGAGAACTTTGTGAGGAGGGTCAGGCTTCTGTTTAACCTTGAGTTGTTTAGTTAGATCTAGAACAGAACTCATGATTAAAGTGTCAACATTACTTCCCTGGTGGCTCAGATGATAAAGAATCTGCCTGCAACGCAGGAGACCCAGGTTTGATCCCTGGGTTGGGAAGATTACCTGGATAAGGGAATGGTTACCCACTCCAGTATTCTTGCCTGGAGAATTCCATGGACAGAGGAGCCTGGTGGGTTAGAGTCCACCTGGTCACAAAGAGTTGGACATGACTGAGCATCTAACACTTTCACTTTTTTACACTCATAGGCTCTCTTTCCTCCCATCTAAAAGTACCCTGTAGGAACTTCTCTATTGATCCAGTGGTTAGGACTCTGTGCTTCCATTGCAGGGAGAGATGGTTTGATTCCTGAGCAAGGAACTAAGATCCTGCATGCCACATCCAAGAAAAGATAAAAGGTACAGGATCGTAAGCCCCTGATGCAAAGGATGTCTCTTTGCTTTACTTCGGCCACCTGATGCAAAGAACTGACTCATTGGAAAAGACCCTGGTGCTGGGAAAGATTGAAGGCAGGAGAAGGGGACGACAAAGGATGAGATGGTTGGATTGCATCACCAATGATGGACATGAGTTTGAGCAAGCTCCAGGAGTTGGTGATGGACAGGGAAGCCTGGCATGCTGTCATCCATGGGGTCGCAGAGTCGGACACGTGGGGTCGCAGAGTCGGACACGACTGAGTGACTGAACTGAACTGAAGCAAAAGAAAAGGGAGGAAAGGCAGAGGCAATATGATCTGGCCTGATGGAGCCTTTCCCCACTTGCATCCACAGCAAGACACAGAGGAGGGATGAAGGCAGGCGGGGAGGAGGTGGGTGGGTGGTGCTTGGTGGCTGTCTGGATCTGGCTGGCCACCCACCTCTAAGGATGCATGTGGAAGCAGGCCATGGGAATGGTTTGATGCTCTTTTACAGAACTAGTACAGTTAGGTCCCAGAGTCTTATTTCCCCTCTCTCAGTCTCCTAGTGCCAGTCAAGCCGCCTTAGCTCATTTTGAAGTGGAAACAAGTCTGTGGATACATTTCCCCAAATAACTTAGAATTACATGAAAAACTTCCCTAAAGTCACACTTAAAGTGTTATGACAAAAACAGATGAACAGAAGCACAGCAGGGTTAGCTAAATAGAGAAAGAGGACTTTGATCTTATTTCTTAGGAATTCTCCCCCGCACACCCCCCAGATAGGAGGGATTAGAAGTGATGATACAGTGGTTAGCCGGGGCAATAGAGTCCTTCGTGGCCTGCGGGTAATGCTGCAGAGCTCAGCCATCATTTCCCTTTGTTCTCTGTGGGTTTAGGCAGAACGCAAGGAGGGGACCTCAGAGCCGAGTGAAGGTGGGTCCCGCGGAGCCCACAGCGAGAGGCAGCAGGGATGCGGCAGGTCCCATTCTCCTCTGGTTCCCCTGCTCTGCGACAGTGCAGACGGTGTCCTAGAGAAGCGCATTCCTGTCCCTTCCAGCCAGAGGCTGCGATCCCCCCCTCCACTCTTTCCCCCACCCTCACCTCCCCACCAACACCTGGAGGCCTTCGTCCACTCCTCGACAGAGAAGCCAGAATGTCTAGCAGGTTCCGGGTGAGACTCAGCAGGGCCAGGGATGGACAATGTGGGGAGTCCAGGCTCAAGAGGAAGAGCTCGAGGGGCCCTTGGACTTGAACTTGAACTTGGAAGCCAGTGAAATAAGCACAGAACCCAACTGAGAGCTGAACTCTTGTATGTATGAATATTCTCTCCCTTAATTGTATAGTTTACTGGGGCAAATGTGAGGCCAAAATGTGAGTCCTAGGTTGATGGGGGCTTCCCAGGTAGCTCAGCTGGTAAAGAATCTGCCTGCAACACAGCAGCAGCAGCAGCAGCGGCAACGCAGAAGAGCCTGGTTCGATTCCTGGGTCAGGAAGTTCTCCTGGAGAAGGGATAGGCTACCTCCTCCAGGATTCTTGGGCTTCCCTGGTGGCTCAGGTGGTAAATCTGACTGCAAAGTGGGAGAACTGAGTTTGATCCCTGGGTTGGGAAGATCCCCTGAAGGAGGGCATGGCAACCCACTCCAGTTTTCTTGCCGGGAGAATCCCCATGGACAGAGGAGCCTGGCGGGCTACAGTCCATGGGGTCACAAGAGTCGGACACGCCTGAGTGTCTGAGCGCAGCACAGCACAGGTTGATGGGACCCTGGGTCCCTCCACGAGTCACAGGCAGTTATGGGAAGGGAAGTTCCAAATGAAGGGAGAGGCAGTAATGGGCAGAGAGATGTTCCGGCAGTGTCTGGGAGAGGTGGCGACGGAGGAGAGGCTGCAGGAAGCTTGGCAGGGAGCAGAGATGAAAATGAACCCCGAGGAGCCTTTCACCCCGATGCCTGAGCGATCCCAGCTGCCTCCACAGCTCCGATTTGAGTCCCCACCAAATCCTTCTAAAAGACAATGGCTCCCGTGTGTGCCAGGCTCACTTACTTTTCAATGGAATAAGGTAGGCCTCACAAGCTCAATTTTATGGATGAGGAAACAGACGCAGAGAAGTCCACCCCGAGGCCTGAGGTGCTGGGGGAGAGGCTGGGGGTGGGCGAGCGTGTGAGTGGCTGCTCTGTGGGGAGTGGAGGAGGTGCTCGAGCCTGGGCTGGGTGCAGGGATGAGAGAGATTTGCCTCAGGCTTTTTGCTCCCAGGGGACGGCTGGTGACAGAGCTGTAGCCAACTGCCCCCTGGCTGAGGTCCAAAGGCCTGCGGGGGCAGAGCACCCTGACTCCAGGTGTGACTCGGGCCAGGCTGCCCGCTGCCCCGTGGGCTGTTTGGTCCTGAGACGAGGCATGGGTGTCTCTCTTTTTCTCTCTCACACACACTCATAGGCACGTGCACAGATCCAGCTTCACCCTCGTCCCCCCGGACCACCCCCTTTCACCCAGAACCTCCGCCCTGGCTCTCCGGTCCTCACTGCTCGCCTCCCCTGATATCACCATCCCTGCTGAGCTCAGGAGCGGGTCCCCAGACTCTCTGGCCTTCCCACCTCAGGTTGTCAGGGTCTCCTCGGGCCTCAGAGTTGGGGACTTAAGGCAAACTACGGGGGGACACCAGGGGCCTGGACAGTGAGGCTTGGGGGGCAGGCTGCTCCCCAGGGAGACTCCCCACCATCTGCTGAAGCCTCCTTCCACCTCACGGGCAGCAACAGCCACGCTTCAATCCCCTTTCCCAACACATGACACATCCCTCCTGGAAGTAAGCTCTGAAAGAAAGAAAAGGGATGGGGCGTGGCGAGGGGCATGGCAGAGGGAAGCCAGAAGGGAGAGGAAGCTGGCAGACCTCAGTGCAGAGGAAGGACACTCTGGGCGCTGAGAAAGGGGCGTTCACTCTTCAATCTGTGCCCCGCTGCCCCTTCCCCCAGGTAAAGCACGGAGGACCCTGCGGGGGTTTCTATTTCAAATTCCTCCTTTATTTTGGACATTTGCTTGGTTGTGACTCCAAGTTATCAAAGATGCAGGACAAGAACTCTGTAGCAGGAGCAGTGGAGAGAAACGCCAGCGAGAGCAGGGGGTCCCTGCCTCTCCGCTTCCTCTTTAGGGTGCAGCTTGAAAAGTGTCTGAACAGTGTCCCAGAGCAGACTCAACTGCTGAAAAGTACAGTGCGGTGGAGTGGGGTGAGCTTCCTCTTCCACAGGCAAGGTCCTCGCAGCTGCTGGGAGGCTGGCGGGCAACCTCGAGTCTGTGCCCGGAGCAGTGTGGGGCGGTCGGGGCAGGGGGAGCCGTGGCCACCATCTCTCCAACGCCCCAAACTCAGATGTTGACTTGTGGGTTGATTGAGGCTGGGGAAGCTCTGGGAGGAGAGAGGGACTGTACGGAGATGCTTTTCACTCTGGGATCTCAATAGATGAGGGCCAAGAAGCACGTGAGAGTTGACTGGGTTTTGACTTCTCCGAAGGTGGGAGGTACTGGAATTTTGGGGTAAGGAGGGACAGCCCCTGATGTGGTTGTGCAGCTGTAGAATCCCAGGGCAGCAAGGCACTGGGGCTGGTCATCAGGAGGCAGCTAGGGTGGCCAGACCCAGCAGCTCACATCAAAGGGTGTGCTTAGCCCAGGAAGGGCTGGCAGTGGGATGGGTACAGGGATGTGAAAGCCACTGTCCCTAAGCTGGTCCCTCCGGGCTCTCGGAGACAGAGCTGCTTACCCCCACTGAGAGCTGCTTCCTAGTAGCAGAGAACTTGAAGTCACCCAGTAGGAGAGTCAAACATGTTGACTTTTTTCTGATGTTAAAATTGTTTCACCAGGTAATCCTGCAATGTACTGTGGTCTTGGATCCATCAACATGCATCCGTGCACACAGGATCAGGCAATTGGAAAGTGTATCCAGTCCCCTGCCAGGACTGGGAAGAGAGAGAGAGTGGTCTGGTTGGCAGGACTTTTCAGGGAATCCTGGCTTCCTGGAGCACTAAAGGGCCCTCAGAGTCCATCTGCGAGTCCCATTTCCCTGGAGGAAATGGGGTCTCAGAGGAGATAAGGGACCGGTCCTCAGAGGACCCAGAGTAACCCAAGTGTGGCCAGACCCCAGGTCCTCTGGCTTTCAACCCAGTGAGCCTTGATTTCAGATTGAGATGCAAGGTGACAAGTGCGCAGAAGGATGCAAAGGTGTGGCAAATTCTCTTCCCCCTCACCCCTCCCCCAGCTGCACCCTCCCTTTCTCAGATGCAAAAATCAAAATTCAACAAAAACCAGGCAAGGGGCCTGCTCCCTTCTTGTCCCACACACTGCAATGACTCAAGAGAGGCTGGGGGTTACTAATGCCCTTAAAAGGGGGCTGGGCAGCCACGCCTTACGGCAACTGGGACACTCATCAGATGCAGCCACATAAACAGCATAAGGCCACAGCTGAGTTATATCTGGGATCTGGACTTGGGGCCAGAGTGACCCAGCAATAAACAGGCCCTCGTTCAGAGACTAGGGGTTGGGTCAGCAGAGGGATGGTGGCCAGTGTGGAATCTGCTTGCCGAGTCAAATCTGCCCCCATCCTTGGAGCCAGCGCTGCCATCCCTGGTGGAAAGGCGGGGTGCTGGTCTGTGGCCTCATGGCTGGATGCCCAGGTAGGACACAGGGTCTCTGGAGGGACTTCCACGTGGCAGCATCGTTTCATGGGAGATTCCGCAGGCGCTTCCTGTAACCACCAGCTGGCTGCCATGGCCGCCACCCTGATCACCTGTCACTCCCACTGTCTAAAGGCAGACTTTTCTTTTTAGTTGGTACATCACTCTTCTGCTGTGCGGTTCCTGAAGGTGGCAGAGCCCTGGTATACGCTGGTGGTGATGGTGTGTGTGCACACACCTGGCGGTAACAGGCGTGTGTGTGTGTGCACAGCCCAGGTGGTGACAGGCCTGTGTGTACACACTTGGTGGTGACAGATGTGTGTGTGTGAATACACCTGGGAATGCACAGGTCCTTGCAGAGCCACATTGAGGCACCACACTCAGCATGGCAGACCAGGGCCCCAGACACCATCGGCAGGCTCTCCTTCACTAAGCTACTCAAACTCTAGTAACAAAACTTGGAAAAGTTTCAACAGCTGGGACAGCTGGTTCCCAAGGCAGAAAAAGGATTTGTGGGGAGACAAGGCTAGACATCCATGTTGGGTGCATTCCCTGCGAATAACCGTATGCTATGGCCTTTAAAGTCCAGTCGCTATGTTCCATGAGGATGGGGGGGCAAATACAAGCATGTTCGGGAAGTAACATCTGTGTTGGAACAGCTACAGGGACTGCAGTCTCTAGGAAGCTGAAGTACAAAACTAGATGGTGAACTAGCTCTTGGATTCATTGCGGCAAGCAAGTCCTGAAAAAGCCCTTCAATCCTTCCCCACCCTTCTCGAGTTCTGCCAAGGCCTCAGGTCCAGTCTCTCCCCTTGCCCTCGCCCCCCCCCACTTTCTCCTTTCATCCCCCAAGGACTCGGGAGCTGCCCCTGGTGCTCCTGTTCCTCTCCTCAGAATCTGGCAAAGCCAGGGGACAGAGGGAAGTGCGAGGGCTGTGGCCACGCTGGCCTGGCCAGAGGAAAGTCCCAACAGAGAAACCAGCCAGGCGGCCAACACGACCTGTCAGGCCCCCTTCCTCTGGGCTGTGGGGCCAGCCCCTGCCCTGGTTCTCAATGCCCTCAACAGCCTGAATCCGGGTGAGCCTTCCACTGTGGGGCAAGGAGAGCCAGAAAAACAGAAGGTCCTTGCAGGCTGTGGGAGGGGTCATCCGCTGTCCCCATTGGTGGTCCTGGGGGGGCAGCAGTGTTGGGGGGGGTCGGAGGTGAAAGCGGTTACACGTCTGTACTAATAGCCCTTGGATTGGTGAAGGCCTCGCGCCCAGAGCCTGGCCACGTCACCGGGTAACTCTGGGGCGCTGCCACTTGGAGAGATGGGGGTCCCCCCTCCTTGTAGTAGGTGGGAGCAAAGGAGAGCCTCTCGCCTCCACCCCCATTGGGCACCATGTCAGCCGTCCGTATGTAGAAGGGGGAGCTGTATGGGGAGCAGGCAGTGCAGTGGCCGGCCGCCACCCTGCACGGCTGGCCGCAGGGCTCGCCGGGGACAGGTGCCAGGCCGCCTCGGCCGTCCAGGGCCTGGGAGCTGCAGGCATTGCAGGTGGGGCCTCTGGGGTGTGTGGGCAGGTCGTGCTCCTCCTCCTCTTCCTCGTCTGCATCTTCCGCTCCGCTCTTCTTGCAGCAGTAATACTGAGGAGAGAGAGAGGAGGGCTGCCTGAGGGCGGGTGCCCTCCTCTGGGTACGCGCAGACACCCGCGCCCCTGCTCCGCCGAGGACCCTCGGTCAACCCTGGAAGCACAAGTCAACACCAGGCGCCCACAGTCCATAGCGAAGTCCTCCCAGCCCCGAAAGATCAGTTCTTCTCACTTCCTCCACCTACTTCCCGTGTATTAACTCCAGGTTGCTGTTGAGAGGCTTCCCAAGTGGCGCTAGGGGTAAAGAAGCCACCTGCCAATGCAGGAGACTTAAGAGGTGCGGGTTCGATCGCTAGGTGGGAAAGATCTCCTGGAGAAGGAAATGGTACCCCGCTCCAGTATTCTTGCCTGGAGAATCCCATGGACAGAGAAGCCTGGTGGGCTACAGTCCATGGGGTCGCAAAGAGTTGGACACAACTGAAGCGACTTAGCACGCACGTGGTTGAGAGAAGCGGGGAGGCAGAGAGGGAGGGACATGCAGGTTCTACTGAGCCCAGGCTGGGGTGCTGGGAGCTGCTTTCAGTTTCCCCACAGCGGTGTCCTTCCCACTAATCCTGAAATTTCAGACCTGCGGAGACACCACATAAGGACCTGTGCTTTCTCAGCTCACTCTCTCGGCTGCCCAGAGTGTGCAGGCTGTGAGGGAAAGCTCCCTTCTGACCGCCCCGCAAGGTCCAGCCCCCTCGACTTAAGCCTCCCACTTTCCGGGCTTGGGGCTTTGTCGCCCCCATGGCAGGGAGGTGGCTTGCTGGCGGCCTGTGGCCCCGGGCCCCGGGCACTGACCTGAAGCCTACAGTAGCACAGGACGGCAATGATGCAGAGGAGGATGACCGTAGCTAGGATTCCGCCAGTGATCACAACTGTTCCCGCTGTCATCCGCCCGACGCCCCATCAAACTCTGCAAAGACGCGTGGGGAGAGGTGAGGGCAGCTGACCTTTCTCAGCTGGAGGCGTGGTGGGGAGGGGGGCATCTGAGAGCAGGGAGGCCCCGGGGACTGGGACGCCAGGAGCTTCCTGCAGACAGAGCCTCCAGGCCAGCCTAACCTGGGGGACTCACAGCTGTGGGAGGGAAGAGAGGCGGCAGAGAGCTGACTGGGGGTGTAATTCTGCTCCCTGTTTCCATCTAGTTTCAAAGGTTCTTGCTGTCTTTCTGCTTTAATTCTCCTCTCCCCTCCCCCTACATCATGCTCAACCCCCGACCTTGGTCCTTCCCCCCACCACCCCAGGGGACCAAGACACAGAGAATAAATAGCTTCTGTTTCTGAGGACTTAGCCTGTGTGAGGCACTGTGCTGAGCACTCCCCTGGTTATCTCAGCTAACCTTCAAAATCACCATTTGAGATAGTTGTTAATTATCCCTGCTTTACTCACAATGAGCTGAGGCTCTACTTGATCTGGCCGAGATTCCACCCAGCCTGGTTCACCCCCAATGGCCAGGCTCTTAACTACGCCCCCTGGGGCACAAACACCCATGTTGCCCGAGCCCTTGATGTAGGTGGAAGGCACCGGGTCTGAGCCTCAGAAGTTCCACTTGGTTCTGCCCTGGCTCCAAATAACCCACGTTTGGGTGGCATCTCTCCTCTCCTTCCAACTCTTGTGGGAAACAAGGGCAAGGCGAGCTCAGAGGGAGGCACATTCTGGCTCCTGGAAGGTTGGGGTGAGGCTGGGGAGACGGGTCCTGCTAAGGGGGGCTGGGTGGGGCAGAGGCATGATCCGGATGTGAGGCTGTCTGAAGGCTGACTCCCCTTTCAGGTCACTGAACGAAGATTCTTGACCCCCTCAGGCACACAGGGGCCAAGGCTGGCTGTGCCAATGGAGCAGGAGGGTAGGAGGAGGCTTGGCATCTCAAGGACAGAATGACGGCAAGCACTTACGTTCATAAAGGGAACGGTGGCCTGCAAGATAGCAAAAGAGACGGAGGTGATGTTAGAAGAGCGTCATCCTGGAAAAGGCCCCAAGGGTGAGATTAGTCCCTGGGCCCCACCTCACCTCACCTGGCTCTCCCATCTTGTGCTCTGTCATCAGGAGGCCCACTGGTCCCAGATCTGAGTCTCCAGCTTGCAGCTTGAACCCAGTTATGACAGTCATTACCCTCTCTTCCAGTGGGCTCCCCCACCTCTGCCGACCTCTGAGTTACTGGTTCTACTGGAGCTGCCACAGAGGGTTTTATAGGTTGTCTCTCTCTCAAAGGGCAAGCAGGGACTGGAACACCAGTTGCTCAGGAAGTCATGTGCCCCACTGTGTTCACCTAGGGAAGGGGCACCTTTCCTCACCCAGAGACACCATCTGCTCCTCACCACTGTGCTCCTAGAGCCCGGCAGGCACCCAGCACTGCTTCCAACTCACTCAGAGACGCTCACAGTGTGGCCTGTGGACCAGTTCAGGCAGCACCTGGGAGCTGGTTAGATACGTAGCATCCCAGGCCTCTCCACCGGCCAAAGGAGTCAGAACATGTGTTTTAACAAGGCCCCAGGTGATTCTCTGCACATTGGAGTTTGACAAGGTTGTGGCGTATTCCCCTAGGTGCCCAGAGTTTCTTCTTTTAAAATGCTTATTTGTTGATAAATAAGCATTTATTTTTAATCTTTAAAATAAACATTAAACATTTATTTTAATAACAAATAAAAATAAATTTTTATGTTAAGCTGCGCTGGGTCTTCATTGCTACACACGGGCTTTCTCTAGCTCCGGTGAGTGAGGACTCTGCTGCGATGCACAGGCTTCTCGCTGCCATGGTTTCTCTTACTGCCGAGCATGGGCTCCAGGCATGTGAGTTTCAGCTCAGCAGTTGTGGCACAGAAGCTTAGCTGCGCCGTGGCATGTGGGATCTTCCTGGACCAGGGGTGGAACCTGTGTCCCCTGCGTTGGATTCTTAACCACTGGACTACCAGGGAAGTCCCTGCCTAGACTTTCAAATCCTCCAATTGCTTGGTTTCTTCCAGTCTTCTACTCTTCACACCAGTTATGACTGTGTACCGCATACCTGCACTGGTGCAGTGGGTTCCTAAAGGATTTCACTGGTTTTGTCTTCACGTCACCTACAGTCAGCCCTTCACCCCTCTTACTCCAGAGCCTTCTTGGCACCGCGTTGCCTTCAGGGCACATTTATCTGGGTGCAGACTTAATTTAGACTGAGCTTCAGTGGCTTTTCCCTCCCCAACTTCCCTGCATGCTCACCACCAATTTATCTTTTCCTTCTCACTGCCCTTTGTCCACCCCCTTCCTCCCCGCTCTGCAGGAATCCTCTGCCCATCAGATAGTCCCAATTCTTAAGACATGTATTGCCTAGTGATGGAAAGATACTTATATACTTTATGAATCAGAGATGCACAGACCAGGGGCTGTGAGAACACAGAGGAGGGGGCAGCTACCTACTTGGGGAAAAGTTCCAGAGAACATGTTATGTTCCATGAGCAGACTTCCAAAAGCTGTGTGGGGGCTTGCCCTGCAGACAAGGTGCAGAGGGCAGAATGCCTAGTTCAGGAGTGTGAAAGAACACAGGGGTAACACACAGTTCTCAGGAACCGTAAGGATCCAGGAAGGCTGGGGGTAGGCATGAAGCAGGAGAGGCTGGAAGGCAGGCAAGGACATGGGATTTAAGCCCCAAGGAGACAATGGGGGCTCCTGAAGGGTTTCAGTGGGGGAGACCATGATCTCTCACTTTTTCCATCTGTCTCAATTCTGCCCATCCTTCAAGGCTCTGAGAAGCCTTCCCCGACTGCCTCATCGTGATGCAATCTCTCTTTCTGCACTTTTACTGTAATGCCTTTCCAGGTGCCACTTTTCAAATCCTATCTTGGTGCAATGCTTGTCAACTTTCGTGTGGGAACATCATGACTCCTGAGCTAAATTATGAGTCCTCTGGGGTCAGGAGTTGCAACTTCTACTCTATCCTATCCTGCAGCATTACACATAGTGCCTGGCACACAGCAGGCACTTAATAAAAGTAATCACTTCCCCATATGGGCTTCCCTTGTGGCTCAGATGGTAAAGAATGTGCCTGCAATGCAGGAGGCCTGGGTTCGATCCCTGGGTTGGGGATGATCCCCTGGAGGAGGGCATGGAAACCCACTCCAGTATTCTTGCCTGGAAAAGTCCATGGACAGAGGAGCCTGGCGGGCTTCAGTCTATAGGGTTGCAGAATCCGACACAACTGAGCGACCAACACATACATATACATCCTTCCCCATATAGCGTTTCTTTTACAAGCCTGACAGTAATGACCCTGATCGACCACCAGAGGGCGGTGTATCTCTCCACTCAAGTCTCATCTGCAGTCAGCGCATCCTTGTTGGAAACTGGTTTGACTGCTGAAATGTGTGGTGAGCCATGCTTCAGGGTTCACTGGGGCGTTTGTTGGAGGTGGGGTGCAAAGGTGAACCTCAGCCTTGGGAGGACTTATACACCATCACAACAACATCACTCCTCCTTCTTCTGCTTCACTGGCCTGCTCACCCCTGAGATGGCTCAAGAGACAGACAGGGAAACAGATCACCAGCCCAGGTTGGATGCATGAGACAAGTGCTCGGGGCTGGTGCACTGGGATGACCCAGAGGGATGGGATGGGGAGGGAGGTGGGGGGGGGGTTCAGGATGGGGAACACAAGTAAATCCATGGCTGATTCATGTCAATGTATGGCAAAACCCACTACAATATTGTAAAGTAATTAGCCTCCAACTAATAAAAATAAATGGGAGGAAAAAAAAAGAGAGAGACAGAGAGGCCTAGCGAGCGACCTGAGGTTGGAGGAGGCAGCAGTGGCCCACTCTCCTGAAAGTCTTGACCTGGTCCCCCGGGATATGCCCAGGCTGCTTTAGGAAGCAGGGAATTATGAAACCACACAGGAAGAGTGCCCTTCCTTCTCTGGCCTCCAGGCCTGGCCTCCCTCTTTCAGCACCGTGAAGGCTGCAGAGCAGAAGTGGCCTGGAAAGGGGAGCCCGGCAGTGCAGGCGGAGCCATGGGGCTGACGGCCCCTTCAAAGCCCAAATGTGCCACTTAGCAGGCACCCCATCTTGGAAGCTGGCCTTCTTTTTCATTTGTAAAAGAGAGATTACGAAAAAAATGCAGCTTACGAGTATGACTGTGAATAAAATGATTTATATATACTATGGCCCCTTGTAAACTCTAAGGTACCCTTCACACATGGTTCTATGTGCAGAAGACGGAGACCCAGACATTCTGTGACCGCTTAAGTCTGGCCTCACAGTCGTAAACCAAGAAGGGACAGGTGAAGTGCATGTAGTCAGTTAGCCAGGTCCCTGCCAGCCTCCTGGATGATCCAGTCCTGGTGGTGCAGCTTAGCATTTCAATTCCCACCCCCTCAGGCTCATTATGGTTTCAGCTGGGCTTATTTTCTCTTTGCAAATAGATGTAAATAATCACAACAACACTGAATCTAAACGGCTTTCATTCTACAGTTTACAGTAAGTCCAAAATGGCAACCCACTCCAGTACTCTTGCCTGGAAAATCCCATGGACAGAGGAGCCTGGTAGGCTACAGTCCATGGAGTTTCAAAGAGTCAGACATGACTGAGAGACTTCACTTTCTTTTTCTTTTCTCCTACATATGAATGCCTTCTGTTCTGAGAGCACAATCATAAAGTCCAATTTGTTCGTTAAGTCCAACAAAGTTAGCCTAGGTACCCAACTAACACAACTGGCTATACAGTGAGTGAGTGAGTGAAGTTGCTCAGTCATGTCCGACTCTTTTCGACCCTATGGACAGTAGCCTGCACCAGGATCCTCCGTCCATGGGATTTTCTAGGCAAGAGTACTGGAGCGGGTTGCCATTTCCTTCTCCAGGGAATCTTCCCAACCCAGGGATCAAACCCAGATCTCCCCCATTGTAGACAGACACTTTACCGTCTGAGCCACAGTGTACTGCAATAGGTTTATAATACTTTTCACACAAACAATATGTAAAAACAACACAAAACATTTTTAATCTTACACTACAGCACCTTGAAAAGTACAGTAGTACAACAACTGGCATTTAGGGAACAGGCAAGAAGAGTTACTGACTGGAGAAGGAAGATGGGAGACGGTAGAGCTGAAGGACTGTCAACAATAGGACATGGAGGGCAAGCTACAATTTCACTCATGCCTGATGTTCATCACACAGGTTTTGGTTCCTTGCTGGATTCAATTCTATCTGTTGTTCAGTCACTAAGTTGTGTCTGACTCCTTGCGACCCCATGGGCTGCAGCACACCAGGCTTCCCTGTCCTTCACTATCCCTTGGAGTTCACTCAAACTCATGTCCATTGAGTCGATGATGCCATCCAACCATCTCATTCTCTGTTGCCTCTTCTCCTCCTGCCCTCCGTCTTTCCCAGCATCAGGGTCTTTTCCAATGAGTCGGCTCTTTGCTTCAGGTGGCCAAAGTATTGGAGCCTCAGCATCAGCCGTTTCAATGAATCCTCAGGGTTGATTTCCTTTAGGTTTGACTGGTTTGATCTCCTTGCTGTCCAAGGGACTATCAAGTCTTCTCCAGCATCACAGTGTGAAAGCATCAATTCTTTGGCTCTCAGCCTTGTTTATGGTCTAACTCTCACATTTGAACATGACTACTGGAAAAATCATAGCTTTGACTATATGGATCTTTGTCGGCAAAGTGAGGTCTCTGCTTTCTAATATGCTGTCTAGGTTGGTCATAGCTTTTCTTATAAGGAGCAAGCATCTTTTAATTTCATGGCTGTAGTTACTGTCCAAGGTCATTTTGGAACCCAAGAAAATAAAGTCTGTCACTGTTCCCATTTGTCCCCTGTCTATTTGCTATGAAGTGATGGGACTGGATGCCATGATCTTTGTTTTTTGAATGTTGAGTTTTAAGTCAGCTTTTTCACTCTCCTCTTTCACCTTCATCAAAAGGTTCTTTATTCCTCTTCACCTTTCTGCCATTAGGGTGGTGTCATCTGCATATCTGAAGTTATTGATATTTCTCTCGGCAATCTTGATTCTAGCTTGTGCTTTATCCAACCTGGCATTTCTCATGATGTACTATGTGTATAAGTTAAATAAGCAGGGTGACAATATACAGCCTTGACATATTTCTTGACCAATTTTGGACCAGTCCGTTGTTCTTTGTCTGGTTGTAACTGTTGCTTCTTGACCTGCATACAGGTTTCTCAGGAGGCAGGTAAGGTGTTCTGATATTCCCATCTCTTTAAGAATTTTCCACAGTTGGTTGTGATCCACACAGTCAAAGGCTTTAGCATAGTCAATGAAGCAAATGTTTTTCTGGAATTCCCTTGCTTTTTCTATGATCCAACAGATGTTGGCAATTTAACCTCCAGTTCCTCTGCTTTTTCTAAATCCAGCTTGTACATCTGGTTTTTAGTTCACATATAGTTGAAGCCTAGCTTGAAGGATTTTGAGCATAACAGTGTGTGAAATAAGCGATATTGTATGGTAATTTGAACATTCTTTGGCATTGCCCTTCTTTGGGATTGGAATGAAAACTGATGTTTTCCAGTCCTGTAGCCACTGCTGAGTTTTCCACATTTGCTGGCATATTGAGTGCAGCACTTTAACAGCATCATGATGATTTGCCTAAAGTTATATAATAGCAAATGTCTGAGTCAGGACTGAAGGGCCAGTGCTGTGGAGTTTCTGTCACATCTCTTGCCTGATTAATTTCCTGAAGGTTTGAGAAGAAGGTCCCTATGTACCCTCGCAGGGCCTGGACAGAACGGATTCAGTGGGGACCAACTCAGGGGCTGAGGGCAGCCAAAGAGAACAAAAGCTGTTGCCAACTGCAGAGCCCCAGGCCCACCCTCTGTGACCAGGACTTTCTGGAGCTCCCTTTCCACCAGCACCTCTCTCCACCCAGCATCCAGGCACCTTCTCCTGTGCCTCACACTTACGTGAACCAGCTGGACCAGTGACAGCCCAGTCACGCCGGCTGTGCCTGAGCAGACAGCAGCTGGGGGTGCATCATGGCCAAGGGCATCAGTTCCTGCCAGAGAAGGGAGGGGAAGAAGGTCAGTGAGAGCTGGAGGGGAGGCTGAGAGGATAGACGGGTACACGCTGGCGCCTGGCTGTGACCCCAGGACTCTGGAGTGGACATGCCCAAGGAGGCTTGTTTCCCGACCTCCATGGCTGCCTGGGTCTGAGGTCTCGCCAGCCTGAGAACCTAGGCTCAGACCTCTACGGCCACATCCTACCCCATCCCTGTTTCCTTCCTTCAGTGTCATTGCCTGGAACCCTCTGCCTGACGCAGCATCAGGACAAGAGCAACCTCCTGCTCTGGGAAGCGAGGATCAATGCGAAAAGGGAGTCCGGCTCCTCCTTCATGCTCCTGCTGGAGAATGCTGCCCTGTCCCCTGGCGGACATGTCCCTTTTGGCTGCATAGCCGATCTCTCTCACTCTGGCCCCATATACTTCTTTCCCATCCCCTTACCCCATTCTTTCCTGGTACTGTCTGTATTCCAAGTGCCCAGAGCTGCTCACACCTTTCTCTTACTCCAATACTCCGACTCCTCTGGCCAACATGCCAACCAGACACTTGGATGGAGAAGTTCATGCTGACATGCTGATGGAGGTGGAGGAGGTGAGACCCACCGAGGAATCCAGTGCAGGCAAATTATTGGGCATCCCTTCAAGCCAAAATTCTTTATCCACTCAACCGTCTTTAGAGGAGCATCTGGGCCCAACCTAGGAATGGCGTGTGGGGGGTGGTGGGGAGAGGAAGGGCACCCCTGATGGTGATGCTGGGCTGCTGCTCACTGTCCTGAGGAGAACCTGCTGCATTGGGTGTGTGTTTTTATTAGGGAGGGAATCTAACCATGAATGGGATGTGCTGAGCCACCTTCCATGTGGACAGAGCTGACAACCTCCAGGATCTCTGGCTCAGCAGGAAGCTGGAGGTCAAAGCACAGACATTTTCATGCCTCAATGACTGGCACCTATCTGAGTTCAGCAGGTCTCAGGAACAGAGCTCCCAGAGAAGTTGAGAAAGCAGTTGGTCACCTGCAGAGGTGCTCCATCCCTGCCTTCACCTCCTACTAGATCTAGGCCTTAACAATGTTTTCAGTGCCTGCCTTGGATGTTCTGGACACTCAGGCTTTCTCTTTTAAAAGATGTTTTCACTCATATGAAAATGTATGTCATGTGTAGCTGGATGTCAGAGTGGGACTCTTCCCACCCAAGTGTTGATTGAGATGCCAATGGGTTGACATCAGAAGATTAAAGTGAGTTTGGAATAGGTCTCTCCTCCCTGGCCATGTGCAGGGAAACATACATGGGGATGCAAAGCTGATTCAGGATTCATGTTGCTGTTCAGTCGCTAAGTCATGCCAGACTCTTTGTGACCCCATGGACTGCAGCACACCAGGCTTCCCTGTCCTTCACTGTCTCCTGGAGTTTGCTCAGATTCATGTTCATTAAGTCAGGATTCATGAGTGCTTTGTAAAAGAGAGATGGGTCAATAATCTGGTGAAGACTTGGTGAGGAAGATTTCCTTGGCAAGAGCTGTTGCTGAGCCATGAATCTCTCACTCCAACCAGCAAAAGAGACAGGAGGGCCATGGAACTGGCGGGGCTTGTTGTCTTGAGTCCTGCCCAATAGTGCCACCTGGAGGCGTGAGAAGACCCCAGTTGAGGAGGCCACAGGTGGCCTCCAGATGCCCCAGGGGCTGAGCAAGGAGTTGCCAAGAAGGCCAGGAATAGAGATGTTGTGTTTGCCTGGGTTAAGCGCCCATCAGGGAACCTCAGAAAAGCCTCAGAAAGCATTCACAAAAGCAGGAACCAGTCTAAAGCTACTCTCTGCTGCTGCTGCTGCTGCTAAGTCACTTCAGTCGTGTCCGACTCTGTGCGACCCCATGGACCGCAGCCCACCAGGCTCCTCTGTCCATGGGATTTTCCAGGCAAGAGTACTGGAGTGGGGTGCCATTGCCTTCTCCCTTTGCTCTCTAATCGTAAGAATTCTCCATTTCACAGCAGCTCTTGAGGATAGCGGGAGGGAGGGTAAGAGCAGGGGGAATGTAGACAGCAAGGGATTTTGCCCAATGCCCCAACTACAGCGGATCCAAGCTGGAGGATAGGAGAAGAGTAATGCTGTTGGATGGGGAGTACTTTGATTATCACTCATGACTGACACTCTAATTTCTGAGTTGAAACTGTGTCTATAACTTAGAGCGACTATGAGACCATCACCTAGGAGGGAATGAAAAAGCAATGGGCCTGGCATAAGGGCAGGGGCAGATTTCTCCCACTGAATACATTTTAAACTAAAGGGATACCATGATCAAGTGGGATTTATCCCAAGGATGCAAGGATTCATCAATATACATATATCAATCAGAGTGATACATGACATTAACAAACTGAAGAATAAAAACCATACAATCATCTCAGTATATGTAGAAAATTTTTGACAAAATTCAACACTCCATTTATGATAAAATTCTCCAGAAAGTGGGCACAGAGGGAACATATCTCAACATAGTAAAAGCTATATACGACAAACCCATAGCTAACATCATTCTCAAGGGTGAAAAACTGAAAGCATTTCCTCTAAGATTAGGAACAAGACAAGGATATCCACTCTCACCACTTTATTCAACATGGTTTTGAAAGTCCTAGACACAGCAATCACAGAAAAAGAAATAAAAGAAATTCAAATTGGAAAAGAAGGAGTAAAACTGTCACTGTATGCAGATGATGTGATATTATGTATAGAAAATCCTAAAGATGCTACAAGAAAACTACTACAGCTCATTTATGAATTCGGTAAAGTTGCAGGTTACAAACTTAATACACAGAAATCTATTGCATTTCTATACACTAAAAATGAAAGATCAAAAAGAGAAAGTCAAGAAACAATTCCACTTACCAGGCATCGAAAAGAATAATACCTAGGAATAGAGCTACCTAAGGAGACAAAAGACCTGTACTCTGAAAACTATAAGACACTGATGAAAGAAATAAAAGATGATACAAACAGATGTAGAAATGCCATGTTCTGGGATTAGACAGATTAATACTGTGAAAATGACTATACTATCCCAAAGCAATCAACAGATTCAATGCAATCCCTATCAAATTACTAATAGTATTTTTCACAGAATTAGAATAAATAATTTTACAATTTGTATGGAAACAAAATAGAAGATCCTGAATATCCAAAATAATCTTAAGAAAGAAAAATGGAGCTGGAGGAATTGTCCTTCCAGATTTCAGGCTATACTACAAGCTACAGTAATCAACAGTATGATGCTGGCACACAAACAGAAATTAGATCAGTGGGACAGAATAGAAAGTCCAGAGAGAAACCCATGCACCTATGGCCACCTAATCTATGACAAAGGAATCAAGACTATACAATGGACAGAAAGCAGTCTCTTCAACAAGTGGTGCTGGGAAAACTGGCCAGCTACAAATAAAAGAATGAAATTAGAATACTCTCTAATACCATACACAAAATAAACTCAAAATGTATTAAAGATCTAAATGTAAGGCCAGAACTATAAAACTCTTAGAGGGAAACATAGGCAGAACACTCTTTGACATAAATTGTAGCAAGATCTTTTTTGATCCACTTCCTAGAGTAATGAAAATAAAAGCAAAAATAAATAAATGGGACTAATCAAATTTAAAAGCTTTTGCACAGCAAAGGAAACCATAAACAAAATGAAAAGAATAGGAGGAAATATCTGCAAACGAATTGACCAACAGGGATTAATCTCCAAAATATACAAACAGCTCATGCAACTCAGTATCAAAAAAAAAAACCACAGTCAAAAAATAGGCAGCATTTATATATGGTAGAAACCAACACAAATGTTATAAAGCAATTATCCTCCAATTAAAAATAAATGAATTTTTGAAAAATGATCAGAAGATCTAAACATACATTTCTCTAAAGAAGATATACAAGGAAGCTGAAAATCACATGAAAAGATGTTCAACATCCTAATTATTAGAGAAATGCAAATCAAAACTACAATTAAAACTATCATCTCACATAAATTAGGATGGCCATTAACAAAAAATCTACAAATGATAAATGCTGGAGAGGGTGTGGAAAAATGGGAACCCTCCTACACTGTTGGTAGGAATGTAAATTCATATAGCCATTATGGAAAACAATATGGAGAGTATTAAAAATCTAAAAACAGAACTACCATATGACCCAGCAATCCCACTCCTGGGCATATACCCAGAGAAAAGACATAAATCAAAAAGATACACGCATTGCTTTGCTCATAGTAGCAGTATTCACAAAAGCCAAGACATGGAGACAACCTAAGTGTCCATCAAGAGAGGAATGGATAAAGAAGATGTGGTACATACAGATAATGGAATATTACTCAGTCCTCTGTTGGTGTTATTTAGTCACTAAGTCGTGTCTGACTCTGTGAGACTCTATGGAGTCCACCAGGCTCCTCTGTCCATGCGGTTTCCTAGGCAAGAACACTGGAGTGAGTTGCCATTTCCTTCTCCAGGGGATCTTCCTGATTGAACCCATGTCTTCTGCTTGGCAGGCGGATTCTTTACCACTAAGTCACCTGGGAAGCCCTTACTCAGCCATAGAAAATAACAAAATAAGGCCACTTGCAGCAACACAGATAGACCTAAAGATTGTCATAGAGTAAAGTAAGTTAGACATGGAAAGACAAATATCATACCATGTCGTTTATATATATACTTTTTCTAAAAGAGTACATACAAATGAATTTAATTACAAAACAGAATCACAAATGTAGAAAACAAATTTATGGTCACCAGGGGATATGAGGGGAGGATAAACTGGAAATTGGGATTGACATATATCACTCCTATATATAAAATAGATAGCTAATAAGAACATGCTATATAGCATAGGGAACTCTACATAATACTCTGTAATGAACTATATGGGAAAAGAATCTAAAGACCCTTTGCTGGAAAAGACTGAAGGCAAAAGAAGAGGGCGGCAGAAGATGAGATGGTTGGATAGTGTCACGAACTCAATGGACATGTTGCTATTGTTATCAGTCACAAAATTGTGTCCAACTCTTTGCAAACTGCAGCTCACCAGGCTTCCCCGTCCTTCACTATCCTGAGCAAAACCCCAGGAGATAGTGGAGGACAGGAGAGTCTGGTATGCTGCAGTCCAAGGTGTTGCAAAGGGTTGGACACGACTTAGTGACTGAACAATAATAACAACAAATAACCGAGTCACTTTACTGTACGGTAGGAACTAACACAACACTGTAAATCAACAATATGCCAACAGAAATTTTTTAAAAAATAAAGTGATAGACCTCCAGTAGATTTTGATCAATGAAAGTGAGACAAAACACAAGTTATAGACTAGGAGAAATGAAAATGGAATATTACCACATATACTGCAAACATAAGGAAACTAACGGGTATTAAAAACAATTTTATGCCAATAATCTAAAAATATAGATGAATACATTTATGGAATAATGTAACCTACTAATATTTCCACAAGAAGAAGTAAATTACTTGAAAGATCTTATAACGTGAAGAAATGAAACCATCAAAAGTTGACTTTCAAAATAAAGAAGAAAAACAAAAACACGAGGCCCAGAGAGCTTCACCAGAAACACCTACCAAACATTTAATAAAAAAATCATCCTACCTTACACAAAGCATTCCAAGAACAGAAAAAGAAGAAACACTCTAAGTCATCTTACTATCACTTTTCACTAGCAGCAAACAGAAAACATAATTTTAAAGACATCATATAAAATAATGATAAAATTATTAAGTCCTAGATGTATACGATCCCCTGGAGCAGAAAATGGCAACCCATTCCAGTAGTCTTAACTGAGAAATTGCATGGACAGAAAAGCCTGGCAGGCTACAGTCCATGAGGGTCTCAAAGAGACGAACACAACCGAGAACACACACACACATATAATACAAGCTGTATAGGAGACGACAGAGGACAAAATGATTGGATGGCATCACTAACTCAATGGACACGACTTTGAGCAAGCTCCAGGAGATGGTGAAAGACAGGGAAGCCTGGTGTACTGCAGTCCACGGGGGTTGCAAAGAGTTGGACACAACTGAGCAACTGAACAACAACAATATAGGGATTTTTTTTAAAAGAAATCTTTACAGTTTTACTGAAAGACTTAAAGATGCCTAAATAAATGGAGGGGTATACTGAAAAGATAAAAATAAAATAAAAACTAAAGGGATATTTGAAGAAAAAAATCAAAGTTGCTTTTTGGGCATCAATCATGCAACACGCCTGCTTAACCAGTTACTTTATAGAAAAATGGTCCGTGGAAATGGAAGAACTCTAGAAGATTTGCCCCAGCATCTTTACTTCTCTAGAAGAAGAAATCAAGATCAGAGAGGACAAGTGACTTACTTAACCACACACAGCAAGATAGAGATGGAGCTGGAGAGGCACTGGGAGCAGAGCCTCCTGGCCCCTGCTGTCTCTCCTCCCAGCACATCTGCCCTTATCTCACCAGGAGCTAAGGTGTCCCTAAAGCTGGGTTTCTCACATTGGTTTGATGGTAACAATCTACCTGAGTCACACATTAAGGCAGAGACTCCAGACCTCCTGAGGCAGCATCTCCAGAGGAAGAACCCAGAATCTGCATCTTTAACAGGTTTTAATCTTGCCATCTGGCCCTTGTGGGAAAAGATGCAGGAATGAAGGTCTTTGGCAGGATTTCAGGTTGGAGGCAGCAGGGGAGGTGGGTGACCTTGCAGAGCCTGTGGCATCATCTGCTGTCCGTAACAAGGCTGGATCTGGGTTCTATGTCCTCCCGGCAAACAGGCCAGGAGGAGGATGAGGGGAGTGCGCGGAGAACCAAAGGTAACACAGTGTCTCTGGGTGGGGAGGAGCCAACAGAGGTCAGGATGGGGACCCTTAAGGCCATTCTTCTAGTGAAAGCTGGGGGAACATAAAAGCCACCCTGATCCGATCTCATTTACAAAGCAGAAATAGAGACGCAGACGTAGAGAACAAACGTATGGATACCAAGGGGGAGAGGAGGGGTGGGATGAATTGGGAGATTAGGATGGACACATACACGCTACCATGTATAAAAAAGATAACTCATGGGAACCTACTGTATACAGCACAGGGAACTCGACTCAGTGCTCTGTGGTGACTTAAGTGGGAAGGAAATCCAAAAAAGAGGGGACATATGTATATGTACGGCTGATTCACTTGGCTGAAGAGTAGAAACTAACACAACATTGAAAAGCAACTCTAATTTAAAAAAAATAGCCTCCCTGATAGCATGTGTTGGAAATGGGTTTTGCAGTCCCCGTAAGGCCAGGGGTCTGTGCTCTCTCTGAAGGACCCCTGCCCTCAGGGACTTCAGCACCCAGAGGCGGGGTCATCTCCCTCACCGCCTGGACCAACAGTGACAGGAAACTCCTGCCGCAGCTGGCACCAGCACATGTAATTAACGATCCGCTGCCCCCTGCACCCTGCTTGGCCCCCTTTGGAGCACAAGTTAATTGAGCAGGGCCTAAGCACCGGCTGATCTCAATTTCTTCTGATGCAATTAAGCCTTCTCCAGTCATTTGTTAACTCATGAAATTGACACAGCAGGTTAGCAGCTCCTAAGAAGAACAGTTTATTCCCCCTCATTCCCTGTCTCCTCAGACATCAATGCTCTGGCATGGCTGGCGGAGGGAATCAGACAAAGGGGCCTCCTTTTACTCTGACTGTGCTTATGGCCATTACCAAGGCCTGACTCCCGGGATGAGGGTGGGAAGACTTGGTGGTCAGACTGGTCCCTTTGCCCCAGAGGAGGTACCACAGCAGCAGAGAGGTGTGTGTTGTTGAGTAGGGGCCTCTCTGAGAGATACAGGGAAACTCAGCAAATCATCAAGGGAAAAGAGAACCTCACTGTAATAATGATAGTAAACAGGCAGTTTATAAAACAGAATCAAAAGGCTAACAAGAAAACGAAGAGATGCCCAAACTCAACATAATCTAGGAAATGCAAATGGCAACCATAGAAAGCTATTCCTCTACACTGGTAGACTAGCAAAACTTGGTGGGGATTTAGGGGCGATGCTGGTGGGGTATAGTTATGATGGCTGTTGAGGGAGAGACTTGCCACTACTTGGTCATATTAAGTTCAGACCCCATGAGACAGCAACTCTGCTCCTGGGTCTATGTCCCCCAGATTTCTCAATATATCCATATGGGGCCATGTGTGAAGATGTCCATCCCTGTGTTTTTTTATGGTGGCAGAGAAATGGAAGCAAGATCAGTGATCATCACTGGAAAGTGGAGAGGTAAAGTCAGGTAGACACACACCTCAGAGGATAATGCAACTGCTGAGAGCAAAGGACCAAGCGGACCAGAGTAACACGGAGCGACAGGGATATATGTTAGCAGAGGGCTAGGTTAAAAACAACACAGACAGAATTAGATGCATAAGGATGTATAACACTGCTTATATAAATTTAAAATACAAGCACATAGACCAACAATTTACATTTTCAAGAACACATACTGGGACTTCCCAGGTGGTCCAGCAACCGGGCTAAGAATCCTCCTGCCAAGGCAGGGGACACAAGTTCGACACCTGGTCCAGGAAGAACCCACATGTTGTGGGGCAACTAAGCCCATCTGCCACAACTACTGAAGCCCTCAGGCCCTAGAGCCTGCACCCCACACGAGAAGCCACTACAATGAGAAGCCTGCACACCGAACCTGCAGAGCCGCCCCTGCTCACCGCAACTAGAGAAAAGCCTGGGCAGCAGTGAAGGCCCAGCATAGCCAAAAATAAACAAATCAAACAAACAAACAAACAAAAGACCCCACCATCACCAAACTATGCTTAAAAAAAAAGAACACATACCAAAACAAAAACAACAACCCCCTCACCCAAGTTCATAGATACAGAGAACAGGTTGGGGGTTGCCAGAGGTAGGGAGTGCAGGTGGGAGAAATGGGTGAAGAGGGACAAAAGATACAAACTTCCAGTTATAAAATAAATAAGTAAGTCCTGGAGAAATAATGTACAGCATGGTGACTCTAAGGCAAAACCAATACAATGTTGTAAAGTAAAATAAATAATTAATTAAAACAAAGCAAAAAGTAATAATAATACGCTACTGTACCTGTGAAAGTTGCCATGATAGTAGACCTTAAAAGTTCTCATCACAAGAAAAACATTTTTTGGCCACTGTCACAGGTGATAAGTAGACTTACTGTGGTGATCATTTTGCAATGGATACAAATGTGAAATTACTATATGGTATACCTGAAATCAATACACTGTTATCTGTCAATTTTACCTCAATAAAACAAAATTCAAAATACATACCCTAAAATGTATATGCATTAAACATCTTAGAATGGCTGACTGTGGAAGGAGGAGAATGAAAACAGGAATAAGAATAAAAGAGAAAAAAAAATAACAGAGAAGAAGGGCCTTGCCCAGACCAGTGATGAATCATATTGTGGACTATCTGAGAAATAATACTGAGGAGTATAATTAACTTAACCTTCTACATCTGGGGTCCAACCCAAACAAAAAGGAAAGGGGTCTCTCACCACCCCCAGGAGGCCCTCCGTGCTGCACACTTCTATCTGACCTTCCTATCTGTTCTCAGGTAACTGCATTATTGCCACACTGGGGTCAAGTGAGTGTATTTTGTTTTCTTCTTAAATGATGGGCCATTTAAGGGCACTGAAATCTTGTGTTTTCACAAGGCTCCACTCCAGTGTTCTGCACATTTTAGACCTCGGGATGGCAGATCTAATGGGGAAGCTGCTTTGCATGCAGCACGTGGACTGTTTTATGCAGATGACACTTGTCTCTGCGGCTCTTGGGGTCAGGATTCCCGATTATTATGGGCCTTTTTCCTCTGCTTCAGAGAGATGACTGTGGAGGTCAGCAAATGGGTTAAAGGCTTGGTTCACCTTGGATTCAACTCTCCCTTTCTGCCTTTCAAAACAACATTCATTACTTCTGACAGAGTTTTTGTGTGTGCATCTTGTTTGATGTTCAGACATAGCAGTTTTTTTATTTCTCTTATTTCACAGAAAACACAAAGCTTAGAAAAGAGAAGTGGCTCAGCCAAGGTCACACAGCTATTTTGGGGAGAGTCAGGACACCCTGCCCTCACCATTCTTCATGCCCAGTGTAGCTCTTGCTCTGCAAGGAACACATGCCCTCTGCCATGGCCCCATCTCTGTGTTACCCCAGCTTTTCTGACTCCACGTTCTATTTCCTGACTCACCACACACAGGAGGGACAGGCGCACCATGGCCTGTGTGTTGGGAAGAGGCATTGGTCTATACGGTTCACTTGGATTTCTCTCCATCTGTATTTGATTTCTACTGGCATTTGGGAGGTGTTCCGAGATCCCTAGGCAGCAGGCCTCCAGCCTGCTGACTATGAACAGGCTTGTTAGGAAAGGCAGAAGCATCTGTGGGGTTTGTTTCTCCTTGCTGGAAAGATGTCAGCAGTCTGGAAGAGATCCAGGTGAGAACCCAGGACATTGAAAGGATGTAAAGCTTGAGGCCAGATGGCAATAAGGAGGGGCAAGGCGCTAGGCTAACAGGTGGATCAGAAGGAGCTAACCTGTGAGGGACGGGTCTCAGGACCATAGAGCCATCTAACTCAGAGCAGCAGGAAGGGAGATGCTTGCTCAAGTTGTCCAAGGGGACGGATGTGAGGTAATGGGATAAAAGGAGACCAAGGAAATTGAGACCAAATTAAGGCAAATCTCACAGGACACAAACAAATGTAACAGTGAGATTTGAAATCTGTTAACCTACACTGCACAGGGAGGCCTGGGGAACATTACGGAGCTGCTCCCTCTCCTGGCTCAACTCTAGAGACCTGGCCTATTCATGCTGCCGGTTGGGTTTGACTGGGCCAGGGTGAGGATACAGCAAGGATGGGACGAGGCAGCTTCTGGGTTTGGGGGGCTTAACAATTGCACCAGGATTTATTCAGGATACTTAATCACTTTAATGAGAATATTCTAAAATGGGCAAAAGGGCCCTGAGGAGGACTTCCCTGGTGGCCCAGGTGTTAAGAGTCCACCTTCCAATGCAGGGGATACAGGTTCGATCCCTGGTCTGGGATGATCCCACATGCTGCAGAGCAACCAAAGACCATGTGCCACAGCTACTGATCCCGCGCTCTAGAGCCCCTGAGCCTTTGCTATGGAATCCTGTGTGCCTAGAGCCTGTGCTCCACACACAGCAGGAGAAGCCACTGCAATGAGAAGCCTGTGCACCGCAACTAAAGAGTAGCCCCTTTTCACCGTAACTATAGGAAGCCCAGACGCAGCCACAAAGATCCAGAACAACCGAAAAAAAAAGAAACCATATATATATACACACACACACTTATTTAAAGCCCATTTGCAAGTGATAAAGCAATGGAGGCAGCAGGCCTTTTGCTACCTCTGCAGGTGGGGCAACACTTCATGGAAACTATGGGAGAGCTCCTGGTAGAATCCTGTGAGCTAAGTGAGCAGAATGGGAAATTAACACCCAAATATGCCTCCTATTCTTAATAGTTCACACACACTCACACACACTCAATATATATGGCTCCTGTTTCATATTCTGGGTTTGCTAATTCCCAAGTAATTCTTCGGGTGTCTTCCGCTAAACTTCTCTAAAAATTGAGCTACATGATTTGTCAATATCATCTTGTGCAGAGGGAGCAAAACTAAGGAAACAGTGTTTGTATATTGATGAGTTGTATTTCTATCTGTGTTACATGCACTGATTTCTCTGGCTGTGGGAGTGGCCTGGGATGGCTCTTCCAGCTGAATCTTTATCACTTTGTACCCTATAGATGAGGTAGGGAGGCTTCCCCAAGAAACCTTGGGGCTTCCAGCTCCCCACAAGAAAAGGAGATGGAGATAGGAGTTCCATTTCATCCACTGGTCCCTGAGGGCTGAAGAGGGTGAAAACTGCTTGTGGCCAGATTACTCATCAGGGAAACCTCCAGAACAGACTGGATACAGATAAGCCATGCTCTCTCAGAAAACAGGTTACAAGAGAGCAACTTTACACTTTTTTGTGTGTGCAATAGGAAAACATATTGCATAATAGGAAAACATACACTATTTATAGCTTTTCCCCTTCTCTGCTTTCTGCTAATCTGTGTCTACCAGCTCATCTGGACTGGACAGAGTAAAAGGTAAGTCGGGAGACACCATTCTATTTGAATAGATATGACCTGACCTGAATACACTTAGACAATGAAAGGAGAAGAGGAGAAATTCAAGAGCTGGCATGAAAGGTACTTGAAAAGCATTCTGGAGAGACTGCAAAGAGGAGGACACTTGAGGTGGCTGCCATGTGCATGAGACACTGGGAGAGGTGGAAAAGAGAAAGAGGTTGTTCAGTCACTCAGTTGTGTCTGACTCTTTGTGACCCCATGGATTGCAGCATGCCAGGCTTCCCCGTCCATCACCATTTTTTGGAGCTTGTTCAAACTCACGTCCATTGAGTCAGCAATGCCATCCAACCATCTTGTCCTCTGCATTCCGCTTCTCCTCCTGCCTTCAATCTTTCCCAGTATAAGGGCCTTTTCTAATGAGTCAGTTCTTCACATCAAGTGACCAAAGTACTGGAGTTTCAGCTTCTCCATCAGTCCTTCCAATGAATACTCAGGATTGATTTCCTTTAGGATTGACTGGTTTGATCTCCTTCTTCAAGTCCAAGGGACTCTCAAGGTAAAGAGGATTTTTGAGTATTTTATATATTATGAATGAAATTTATTCCCTTGAGATTTCCCAAAATCTTCAATAAAGGTTTACGTTGTTTTCCACATAGGTTTTGCATATTGGATTGAGTTTAAGCAAGACACCTTGAGGAGACTGAGCCCACAGGGAAACTTTTACTTTTCTTTCACAGGTTATCATCATAAAGGAGGATGACTTGTCCAAATAAAGATAATTGGTGGAGAAGACTTTTGAGAGTCTCTTGGACTGCAAGGAGATCCAACCAGTCCTTCCTAAAGATCAGTCCTGAGTGTTCATTGGAAGGACTGATGTTGAAGCTGAAACTCCAATACTTTGGCCACCTGATGAGAAGAACTGACTCATTTGAAAAGACCCTGATGCTGGGCAAGACTGAAGGCAGAAGGAGAAGGGGACGACAGAGGATGAGATGGTTGGATGGCATCAGCGACTCAATAGACATGGGTTTGGTAGGCTCTGGGAGTTGGTGATGGACAGGGAGGCCTGGCGTGCTGTAGTCCATGGGGTTGCAAAGAGTTGGACACGACTGAGTGACTGAACTAAACTGAACCAGTAACTCTTGGGCTTCCCTTGTGACTCGGCTGGTAAAGAATCTGACTACAATATGGGAGACCTGAGTTTGATCCCTGGGTTGGGAAGACTCTCTGGAGAAGGGAAAGCCTACCCACTCCAGTATTCTGGCCTGGAGAATTCCATGGACTGTAGTCCATGATGTCACATACACTCGGACATGACTGAGTGACTTTCACTTTCACCAGTAACTCTCAGAGATGGGAGGATGCCAGTTCAAGTCAAGTCGGAAAGACATATAGAGATTAGTGTTTATGAACTTCCTAAATAGAAAGACAGAGAAGATAGGGATTTGGTAGGAAATACAAATGATAAACAATTCCTCAAAATGTTCCTAGTAAGTAGTTGCTCTGGGACCAGCCAACATCAGCTCCATCCTATGGCCAAGCCTGCATCTGGGTCTCTGACCCAGGGGGGACATGGTGATGTTTTTGAAAAAAAATCTCCTCTTATTTGAATGACCACTCCTTAATTTTATACACTTTTCCTACTTGTTACTTTGTGCTTTTCCTATTAGTCTCTTTGAATATTACCAGTTAGGCATATTAACACTTGTGGTGTCAAAACTACTGTAAATATTTTACTCAGTATGAATTCCTTTACAGTGTAAAAGTTTTAAACTTTTAGGGAGCTAAATCTTTCATCACTTTTTCTTCCCTACTTGGCTTAGGAAGTTTTGCACACAGGGTTATATAAGAAATGTTTCACTTTAAAAATTTAATTATTCATCTTGTAGGGATCTGTTTTTGTGCTCTTCAGTTCAGTTCAGTTCAGTTCAGTTGCTCAGTCGTGTCCGACTCTTTGCGACCCCATGAATCACAGCACGCCAGGCCTCCCTGTCCATCACAAACTCCTGGAGTTTACTCAAACCCATGCCCATCAAGTCAGTGATGCCATCCAGCCATCTCATCCTCTGTCGTTCCCTTCTCCTCCTGCCCCCAATCCCTCCTAGCATCAGGGGCTTTTCCAATGAGTCAACTCTTCGCATGAGGTGGCCAAAGTATTGGAATTTCAGCTTCAGTGTCAGTCCTTCCAATGAACACCCAGGACTTATCTCCTTCAGGATGGACTGGTTGGATCTCCTTGCAGTCCAAGGGACTCTCAAGAGTCTTCTCCAACACCACAGTTCAAAAGCATCAATTTTTCGGTGCTCAGCTTTCTTCACAGTCCAACTCTCACATCCATACATGACCACTGGAAAAACCATAGCCTTGACCAGACAGACATTTGTTGGCAAAGTAATATCTCTGCTTTTTAATATGCTATCTAGGTTGGTCATATCTTTCCTTCCAAGGAGTAAGCGTCTTTTAATTTCATGGTTGCAGTCACCATCTGCAGTGATTTTGGAGTCCCCCAAAAATAAAGTCTGACACTGTTTCCACTGTCTCCCCATCTATTTCCCATGAGGTGATGGGACCAGATGCCATGATGTTAGTTTTCTGAATGTTAAGCTTTAAGCCAACTTTTTCACTCTCCTCTTTCACTTTCATCAAGAGGCTTTTTAGTTCTCTTCACTTTCTGCCATAAGGGTGGTGTCATCTGCATATCTGAGGTTATTGATATTTCTCCCTGTAATCTCGATTCCAGCTTGTGCTTCTTCCAGTCCAGTGTTTCTCATGATGTACTCTGCATAGAAGTTAAATAAGCAGGGTGACAATATATAGCCTTGACGTACTCTTTTTTCTATTTGGAACCAGTCTGTTGTTCCATGTCCAGTTCTGACTGTTGCTTCCTGACCCTCATACAGGTTTCTCAAGAGGCAGGTCAGGTGGTCTGGTATTCCCATCTCTTTCAGAATTTTCCACAGTTTATTGTGATCTGCACAGTCAAAGGCTTTGGCATAGTCAATAAAGCAGAAATAGATGTTTTTCTGGAACTCTCTTGCTTTTTCGATGATCCAGCGGATATTGGCAATTTGATCTCTGGTTCCTCTGCCTTTTCTAAAACCAGCTTGAACATCTGGAAGTGCACGGTTCATGTATTGCTGAAGCCTGGCTTGGAGAATTTTGAGCATTACTTTACTAGTGTGTGAGATGAGTGCAATTGTGTGGTGGTTTGAGCATTCTTTGGGATTGCCTTTCTTAGGAATTGGAATGAAAACAGGCCTTTTCTAGTCCTGTGGCCACTGCTGAGTTTTCCAAATTTGCTGGCATATTGAGTGCAGCACTTTCACAGCATCATCTTTCAGGATTTGAAATAGCTCAACTGGAATTCCATCACATCCACTAGCTTTGTTTGTACTGATGCTTTCTAAGGCCCACATGACTTCACATTCCAGGATGTCTGGCTCTAGGTGAGTGATCACACCATTGTGATTATCTGGGTCGTGAAGATCTTTTTTGTACCGTTCTTCTGTGTATTCTTGCCACCTCTTCTTAATATCTTCTGCTTCTGTTAGGTCCATACCATTCCTGTCCTTTATTGAGCCCATTTTTGCATGAAATGTTCCCTTGGCTCTTAGGGTTTCAGTTTTAGTTTTTTTTTTCTTAGATAGAAATTCAGTTCTGCCAGGTGAGCTGAATTGTCTTAGACTAAATTACCATCTTTAGTACATATTAATTTCAGATCTATTTATGTGCAGAGCTATTTCTAAATTCCCTATTCAATTCTATTTACCTACAATTATTCTTATGCCCCACTTTTAATTAACTTGATTTATCATAAATTTTTAATGACTTGCAAGATTATATGTACTCTTAATGAAGTATAGTTGATGTGCAATAGTATATGTTTCAGGTGTACAATAGTGATTCATGATTTTTAACAGTTATATTCCAATCACAGTTATTATAAAATATTGGATATATTCCCTGTGTTGTATTATATATTCTTGTAGTTTATTTATTTTATACACAGTAGTTTGTACTTCTTAATTCCCTACCCCTATCTTGCCCCTCCCCTCTGCCCTCTCCCCACTGGTAATCATTAGTTTGCTCTCTATATTTGTGAATCTCTTTCTTTTTTTTTTGTTAAAATCACTAGTTTGTCTTATTTTTTAGATTCTACATATAAGTGACATCATGCAGTATATTTCTTTCTCCGACTTATTTCACTTAGCATAATACCCTCCAAATCCATCCATGTTGTTACAAACGGCAAACTATTTTTTTCAGCTGAGTAGTATTCCAACACACACACACGTGTGTATAGATATATATATATATGTATATACTTTATCTCTTCATCTGTAGATGGACACTTAGCTCGATTCCATATGGTAAGACTACATTTTAACTTATTGCTGTGTAACATATAGTGAAACTGTTAGTTGCTCAGTCTTGTCTTACTGTTTGTGACCCCATGGGTACCCACTAGGCTTCTCTGTCCATGGAATTCTCTAGACAAGAATATTGGAGTGAGTAGCCATTCCTTCTCCAGCGGATCTTTCTGACCCAGAGATCAAACCCAGGTCTCCTGCATTGCAGGCAGATTCTTTATCATCTGAGTCACTAAGGAAGTCTATGTAACATATAGAAAGGGCACAAATCAAATTTTCTCACTGCGAACACATCCATGTAACTTGCCCCCTAGAAGTCTCCCTTAGGGTTCTGGCTTACGGGTCTGTTTTTAACTCCTGGGCAGAGCTCTGTTGATTGACACTTGAGTGTAGGCTTTCTCATGACCACTAGTCCCTTTGCTGCTGGCTCTTGGGCCATAGTTTCTTACAGAGTGGCTCGGGGCCTTATAATCATAAGCTAAGGTAGAGAAGATTGCTGTGGCTGGACTATGATGAGGAGAGAGATGTGCACCTCTGCCCCAGAGCCTTCCCACCTGGAAAGGGCACTGAACCATGTCATCCATCAACGAGCAAAGAGGCAAAGCACCTGAAGCCTGAAGTCTCTGCTGCTTCTCACCAACAGCAGGAAGAGCTGGGCCATTCCCTTTTCAAACTCCACTGTCCAGGTGGTGGGGCCGGGAGGATCTGGGACACAGGCCCCTTGAGAGTGTGGGTGCAGGGGCTGCTACTCCTTTCTCTGTGCAGAGAACGCTCAGGGGAGGACATCCCACCCCAAGTCAAGGCCGCCCTGCGTAATACTGTCTAGTGAGTTCTCTTCTGTGGACAGGGAAACTTTCATGGGTGATGCTCTGTTAGGGAAAACTTTTCCTTAATTTGGATTCAGACTAAACTGTCTCAGAATTATTTGGCCTTGGGAGACATGTGGTATGAATGTGCATGTGTGCACACACATGCTTGAACCAACACCCACCGTTTGGAGAACCGCAGTAGGCAAGCCCACACAGCACACTCCCTGAGAGAGACAGAGAGAGACAGACGGGGAGGGTCAAAGCCCAAACTGGACTGACCTGTGATGGTGAAGACTCTCCCTCCCCCTAATGCCCCTAGGTAACTCTAGATCGGGGAGCTCAGACGCTGGGAAATGGATTGCTAGCATATCGTGTCCCCTGCATTGCCATGGAGAGACAAGGCCGGCAGATTCTAAGGAACAAAGCCTGTGGGTCATGGACCCAAGAATGGTCCCCTCTGAGAAAGTGAGGAAGAAAAAGAGGAAAAGGGAGATAACTCACTTACTATCTTGCTTGATGCTATAGGACTGGCCAGGCTCAATATCCAGTTCAGAGTTTTCCTCCTGGCAGAATACACCCCTCTAATTATTCCGGACCTGCCAATCAAACCTGTTCCACGCACAAGTCTTGGCAGGGATGGGAGATTGGAGAACTGGGCCACTAAAGGCAAACGTGATTTCTCTATCCCACTGCTCATTGGAAGCTAATACAGAAAGGGCAGCACTCAACTAGAAGGTCAGGGACTCTCAGATGAAAAACAACCAAAGCATTGCTGAGGGTGGCAGGGAGAGGAAGAGAAGGAGCATACTGTGTAGACATGCTGATCCCTGCAGCTGATTTATGATCGGATATGGCCTGCTTCCTTGCTTTGTTAAATTTTCTGGAGAAGGAGTGATGGGTAACAGGGGAGAGGTAGAAAGATGACACTTGGGTAATAAATAATAAAGGAAGAGATGAGCGGAAAGCTGCCTCTGTGTAACTCTCACCTGTTTGAGCTGGTTTGCCTTCAAGGGTCATTTATGATGGATCCCTCTCTCTGAAAGACAGTCTTCTCAACCTCTCAAGACAGATAGCATGCCATATATCAATGCTCAGTTAGCTGCTGTAAAAGAGAAGTCCCCAAACCTGGGGTCTAGGTATTGTGCAGGGAGCCTTGCATGCGGGGGACCCAGGACCCTCCCATTATGGGCCTCTTTGCCTCCAGCCATCAGGATGCATGGAGGATCATGGCAGGAAGGGTTTTGTGGGTCAGACATGCAGGAGTGCTCATCACTTCTACTCCCATGCCATTGGCCAGACTCAGGCCACACCTAAGTGTAAGGGAGGCTGGGAGGTGTAAAGGGCTGAGTACCCGGTAAAGGAGGACCAGGTTCTATAGAGCAGAGTCATCTCTGCCACAGCCCCTACCTTCTAGTCCAGTTTTAGTCCTTGGCATTCTCCCTTTGCACTTGTGCTCCAGTAATACTGAAATGCATGTCTTTCCCTAGTTAAGCCATCCTCTCTTACATCTCTTCATCCTTATATATACTGTTCCTTCATCCTAGGCCACCTTCTTTCCACCTGTATCTATTTGGCAAATTTTTATTACTCCTTTAGAAATCAGCTTGAGAAGTCCTCCTGACCCTTTAGGCATTCCATCACTCCTCTAGGCAGGCTTCACACTTCCTCACTCTGTACCTTATGGATCCATCCTTTGTAGCACTTGCATAATTTATAATCCATAATTTATCATTGTTTTGCAATGAGCCTGTCTCCGTTGCTAAACTGCAAGCCCAGTTCTGGCAGGAATGGAACCTGCTTAGCAGAATGTCTGGGACAAAAAGCACTCAGTAAACATTTACTGATTGAATGAACAGAAGACAGAGCATCTGCCCTGGTTTTCTTTTTTCCAAGCTAAATGTTCTCATTTCCTTTTACCTTTCCCCAAGTTGCATGGTTTTGAATCTCTTTATTATCCTTGTCCCTGTCTTCAGAATGAGTTCCAATTTATCGAATCTATCAAACTGGGAGCCCCACATCTGAATAGGGCTCTCTGGGTTTGAACTGACAGGTGCTGGCTTCACTGGGCTGGCTTTGCTCCCTTGCTCAGTGGCAAAATTCATGACTGGCATGGGACAGGGCCTCAGCTATGGTCATAGTCGCTTCTTTCCTTTTGGAATACTTCCCTCCTCCCCAAGCCATGCACATCTAATATTACACTCAAGAATCATCCCTTCTGATAGGACATTTAAGATCTAAGGGGAAGGGCATTCAGTTTAGATGTGTAAGTATTGCTGGGTTTAGATGTGTAAGTATTGCTGGGTTATGTGGGGTTTTCAAATTTATCCCAGATGTTTCTATGTCTTTAGATGGGGACAGTCACTGTGCCACAGACTTTCTTTCCTAGCAGGGGAATCACTTGTGTAGCCTCTTTTTGTCATGTAATTATAAACAACTGGTATGGTGGGTTGGAGTGCAATATCTAATCCTTCCTCCTTTTGCCTGTCTTACTGCATTGCAGAGGCTCGAACTCTAAAAGTGACATTTTCCAGATTCCCTTTGCAGCCAGGGTTCTGGTCATGATTTAAGTGGGGCCAATCAGATGCATCGCTTCCCATGTGGCTCAGTGGTAAAGAATCTGCCTGCCAATGTGGGACATGCAAGTTCACCTGGGTCCAGAAGATTCCCTGGAGGAGAGCAAGGCAGCCCACTCCAGTATTCTTGCCTGGGAAATCCCAAGGACAGAGGAGCCTGACAGGCTACAGTCCATGGGGCTGCAAAAGAGTAGGACACGACTTAGTGACTAAACAAATCAGATGCATGAGATTCAGAATGTAGAAGAAAGGCAGAAGCTGCTTTTATGCTGGCAAATAGGGTTACTGAGATGTTGAACCTTCTGTAGTAGGGTTAGCAGAAGTCTCAGTGACTGTCAAGAGGCAGGGCTAGTGACATCTTTGTGTATGTGTGTGTATGTGGTAGTGGATCTAGCAGATCTGTTTGGCTCTGGAGCCAGTCATTATGGTGGCAGCTTCCTGACCTCTAGATTACAGTTGAGGCCATGTGTTCCTAAGGCCAGTAGCCACAGTCTTAGCTTTGTGATCCCTCAGCTTTCTGATACAGTGCTATTGTTTCAGGGGTCATTTGTAGGGGCTCAGCCTTGAGCCTGCCCCTTAGATCTTCCAAAGGCTTGTAAGCACCTAATCCCCTGTGTCAAATATACCTATTCTTAACATAGCTGAGAAGAAATAAAGCAAAAATAAAAACAACTAGAAAAAAATGATTTAAAAGATAGGTAGAGTGACTTTTAGTATCTGCAACCTGACCAATGAGAGCAGGCACCCACTGACCTCCAGCAAAGGTGATTCAAAGCTTTTGTGGCTTGATGAAAACTGTACTTCTCTTCTTGAGACCATTTGGTATGCACAGAGCTGAAAAAGTAATGTATGAATTTGTATAAGGATCCCAAGATCCTTCTGAGAGGACAGAGACCAAGACTTCCACTCCTTCCTAAGATCCAAACTTAGGGAATCCTGGGGAGTGGCCCTGACCAAGATCTGCTGGAAGTAAAGAACTCCAGGGGAGTGGAGGGTACCTGTGAAGGTGATGGCTGGTTCTGGCTTGTCACGTAACTTGAGTCAGAAGCCTCTTCTTCTAATTTCAGCATTATCATTATTATTCTGGAGTATAATTGCTTTACAATGTTGTGTTACTTTCTGTTGTTCAGTAAAGTGAATCAGTTATATGTACACATATATCCCCACCCTCTTGCACCTCCCTCCCATCTCACCCACCTAGGTCATCACTGGACTCCAAGCTGAGCTTCCAGAAGTCTCTCTCTTTCTCTTTTTAAAAAATTTTTTAATTGGAGGAAAATTGCTTTAAAATGTTGTTTCTGCCGTACAACAATGCAAACCAGTCATAATTTTATATATATATAAATATACATATTTATATATACATATATATATATATATATATATATATATATACACACACACCCCCTTCATCATGAGCCTCCCTCCCCACTTCTATCCTACCCCTCTAGATCATCACAGAGCACCAGAATGGCATAGTGTCAGACTTTGGGGAGCAATGGCTGCATGAGCACCAAGAGATATTTAACCAAGGCCCATGGACTGTTTGGGGACCACGTCAGCAGAGAGGATTTTGCTACAGCAGTAGACAAATGTGACAGGGCCAAAGCTAACATTCAGCAGCACACCAAGGAGACCAACCAGACACAAACAGACTGACCAGAATTTCTAAGTTTCTTTCTCAGTTTTGTACCTGGAAACAAGAGTAGCTTCCTCTGGGCTGAAGAAGATCCTTAAGGTTTGGAAGGAGAGGGTAAAGAGGTCTCAAGAGGGAGACACTGAACTTTTTGCTAATAGGAACCTCTGAAGAGTTGAAAAATTCACTGGAGAAATAAGAATTATGAACTTATTTATACCCCAAACTGGTGAAGTGGGTCACCCAAGTTATAGGCATTCAAAATTAAAATTCTATGTGTATAAGAATCCAGGACAAAAATTAATTAAAAGGTAAATAATAGATTGGGGAAGTACCTGCAATAAATAGGAGAACTTATTTAGATGAAAAAGGAATGTATTAAGACCAAATAGGTAAATAAACAAAATACAGAAATGGATGATTTACCAAGGATGAAATGAATTAATAAATATATGTAGAATTATCCAACCACTAATAATCAAAGGAATGGAAACTGAGACATATTTCTTCTTTCTACTAAATTATAGGAAATTATTAGACTAATACCGAGTGTTAATCAGGTTGGGGTTTAATACCCTTTGTTGCTAGGTGAAAATTTGTAAAACTCTTTGGGAAAATATTTGGCAATATTTATTTTAGAAATGTATATAGCAAAGGTTTCTAGTTTTAAATGGCTTATCAAAATCTGTATTTATCTTTCCTACCCCCACAACATCCTGTTGAAATAACAGGAAACAATAAACACAATTACAGCAGCCCTGAAAAATCAGAAAATTGTGCCTCCAACTGAAGCTTCTGTATGAGAAGAAGTTGTTAAGGGCAGATTCATGGTGAACACGAAGAACCCATGGCCCCATAACAGACGGCAGAGAAGACATCCACAATGATAAGTTTTCCTACCAGAAATACACATATGCACAGATACAAGTATATTCTTAGTAGTATTATTTGTGATTGCAAAGATTGGCTACATATCCATCAACAGAGGAAATGTTAAGTGAATTACATCCACAGCAGTGGATGAATACATCCATCGGACAGTGCCAGAGCTTATATTCAATAGCACACTATGTGAAAATGAAAGTGAATGTCGATCAGTCATGTCTGACTCTTTGCGACCCCATGGACAATACAGTTCATGGAATTCTCCATGCCAGAATACTGGAGTGGGTAGCCAGTCCCTTCTCCAGGGGATCTTCCCAACCCAGGGGTCAAAGCCAGATTTCCCACGTTGCAGGCAGATTCCTTACCAGCTGAGCAACTAGGGAATACCCAGCACACAACAGCACCAAACAAATGCAAGCAGACTGATCAGAATCTCCACGTTTCTTTCTCACTGTTGCACCTGGAAACAGTAGTAGCTTCCTCTGGGCTGAATAAGACCCCTAACGTTTGCAGGGAGAGGGTAAAGAGGTCTCAAGAGGGTGATGATGAACTTTTTGCTAATACGAATAGTTGAGGGGGGTTGATTAATTAATTAGAGAAATAAGAGTTATGAACTTGTTTAGACCTCAAGCTGAATTATATGTTACATGAATTACAATTCTTCCATGGAATACTATGAAGTTGTTAAACAGAATGAGGTAGAGTAAGATTCCATTTATATTAAAAAGTGTGTGTATGAAATTAACATCTGAAAATGTTCATTTGTTTAATGCAACATTCCTATTTCTGGTAATATAGTCAGAAGGAAATGAAACAGAATAAGGAAAAAGCTGGAATCAGAGAAATATTCACCATAGTGTTATTTATAACAGAAAAAATGGAAACAAGTCAATTGCTAATGATACAGGAATCATTACTTTATTCATAGTATAGGCACTCAATGACACACTGGATAACCATGATGGTGTGGTCACTCACCTAGAGCCAGACATCCTGGAATGTGAAGTAAAGTGGGCCTAAGGAAGCATTACTACAAACAAAGCTAGTGGAGGTGATGGAATTCCAATTGAGCTATTTCATATCCTAAAAGATGATGCTGTCAAAGTGCTGCATTCCATATACCAGTAAATTTAGAAAACTCAGCAGTGGCCACGGGATTGGGAAAGGTCAGTTTTCTTTCCAATCCCAAAGAAAGGGAATGTCAAAGAATGTTCAAACTACCAACAATTGGGCTCATTTCACATGCTAGCAAGGAAATGCTCAAAATTCTTCAAGCAAGGCTTCAACAATACGCGAACTGAGAACTTCCAGATGTTCAAAAAGGATTTAGAAAAGGCAGAGAAACCAGAGATCAAATTGTCAGCATCTGTTGGATCATAGAAAAAGCAAGAGAATTCCAGAAAAATGTCTACTTCATAGACTACGCTAAAACTTTTGACTATGTGGATCACAACAAATTGTGGAAAATTCATAAAGAGACGGGAATACCAGACCACTTTACCTGCTTCCTGCAAAACCTGTATGCAGGTCAAGAAGCACCAGTTAGAACTGGACATGGAACAACAGACTGGTTCCAAATTGGGAAAGGAGTACATAAAGGCTGTGTGTTGTAACCCTGATTATTTAACTTACATACAGAGTGAGTCATAGTCCCTCAGTAGTGTCTGACTCTTCACGTCCCCATGGACTGTAGCTCACCAGGTTCCTCTGTCCATGGAATTCTCCAGGCAAGAATACTGTAGTGGGTAGTCATTCCCTACTCCAGGGGATCTTCCCAACCCAGGGATCAAACCCGTGTCTCTTGCATTGCAGGCAGATTCTTTACCATCTGAGCCACCACAGAAGCCCATATTCAGAGCACATCATGCGAAATTTCAGCCTGGATGAAGCTCAAGTTGGAATCAAGATTGTCAGGAGAAATATCAACAATCTCAGATATGCAGATGACACCACCCTAATGGCAGAAAGTGAAAAGAAACTAAAGAGCCTCTTGATGAAAGTAAAAGAGGAGAGTGAAAAAGCTGGCTTGAAATTCAACATTCAAAAAACTAAGATCACGGCATCCAGTTCCATCTTCAGGGCAAACAGATAGGGGAAACAGTGGAAACAGTGACAGACTTCATTTTCTTGGGCTCCAAAATCACTGCAAATGATGACTGCAACCATGAAATTAAAAGACGCTTGCTCCTTGAAAGAAAAGCTATGACCAACCTATACAGCGTATTAAAAAGCAGAGACATCACTTTGCTGACAAAGGTCCATCTAGTCAAAGCTATGGTTTTTCTAGTAGTCAGGTACAGATGTGAGAGTTGGACCATAAAGAAGGCTGAGCCTATGGCTGATTCATGCTAATGTTTGATAGAAAACAACCAAATTCTCTAAAGCAATTATCCTTCAATTAAAAATAAATTAACTAAAAGATTTAAAAAAAGGCTGAGCACTGAAGAATTGATGCTTTGGAACTGTGGTGCTAGAAAATACTCCTGACAATCCCTTGGGCTGCAAGGAGATCCAACCAATCCATCCTAAAGGAAATCAGTCCTGAATGTTCATTGGAAGGACTGATGTTGAAGCTGAAACTCCAATACTTTGGCCACCTGATGCGAAGAGCTGACTCATCGGAAAAGACCCTGATGCTGGGAAGGATTGGGGGCAGGAGGAGAAGGAGACGACAGAGGATGAGATGGTTGGATGCCATCACCAACTCAATGGACATGAGTTTGAGTAAACTCCAGGAGCTGGTGATGGACAGAGAGGCCTGGTGTGCTGCAGTCCATGGGGTCACAAAGAGTTGGACACAACTGACAGACTGAACTGAACTGAACCGATTGTTCTATAAATCCTCTTTAGATTAATTCTTAGGTTTTTCAGTAATTCTAGTCACTCTGATAATCCTCTCCCATGACCCCTTCTTGCCACCTCACCAATTGTTTATCATGTGCAAGTTTCTTTTGGGGCTTGCAGGATGGTGTCCATGGTTACATGGGGACCATGTGGGGAAGGAGCCTAGGCCTGAGCTTGAGGGCCCAGCTGAGATTTCTGGTTTAATGAAACTTTAGATAAGTCACTTAGCCTCTTTGAAATTCCCATTTCCCTTTTCCTTATAGTAAAGCCCTTCCTACTTCCACTGTCATGTGAATGTTTCTATTCAACATTTCCTTGTTACTTGGAGTTCACTTTATGTAGTATCTGTCTGAATTTCTTTTCAGACTTAAATTCTTTTGATGGCTGTCCAAATAAATAAGGGAACTGTCTTATTTATCTTGTATTTCCCACAGCATCTAGAAAGGTCTGTGTACATTGTGGGTACTCATATTTGTTAAATCAAAGTCACACATATAAAAGCACCATGCCAGCCCTTCATAAAAGCAAAGGATTACTGTTTATTTGCTTTTCAATTGTTTGTAGAATTTTAAATTATAAATTATTCAATTTATTTAAATGAAAAAACAGAACAAAAGTTTACTCATTTCTCCCTGCCCCCAACCTCTGGCAACCACCAATTTGAGCTTGGTTTTGTTTGTTTGGGGCTTCCCTTGTGACTCAGCTGGTAAAGAATCCACCTGCAATGTGGGAGACCTGGGACCAATCCCTGGGTTGGGAAGATCCCCTGGAGATGGAAATCGCAACCCACTCCAGTATTCTTGCTTGGAGAACCCCATGGACAGAGGAACCTGGCAGGCTACAGTCCATGGTGTCACAGAGAGTCAGACACGACTGAAGTGACTTAGCAAGGCACACAGCACAATGTCCTTAAGGCTCATCCATGTTGTGGCAATGGCAAGATTTCATTCTTTTTTATGGAAGAATAATCTCTCTATCCATCTATAAATCTACTTATCAATCATAATTTATTTGTCCATTCGTCCATTGATGGACATGTTTCCCTGTCTTGGCTATTGAAAAAATGCTGTAATGAACATAGGTGTGCATATAGCTTTTCACGTAGGTGTTTTTCTTTTGGGGATAAATACACAGAAATTAGAATTGCTGGATCATGCAGTAGTCCTATTTTAATTTTTTGAAGAATCACCCTACTATATATTTTTCATAGTGGCTGCACCAATTTACATTCCCACCAACAGGTTACAAGGGATCCCTTTCTCTACATCCTCACCAGCATGTGTTATTTCTTGTCTTTTGATAATAGCCATTCTAACAGGTGTGAGGTGATATCTCCTTGTGGTTTCGATTTGCATTTCCCTGATGATTAATGATGCTGAGCATACTTCCATGTATTTGTTAGCCATCTGTAAGTTTTCTTGTAATAATGTCTATTCAGATCTTCTGTCCATCTTTTAATTGATTGTTGTTGTTTTGCTACTGAGTTGTACAATTCTTTCTATATTTTGGATATCAGCTCCTTTTCTGATAAACGATTTCATAATATTTTCTCTCACTCAGATAGTTGTCTTTTCATTTGGTCAGTGATTTTCTTTGCTGTGCAGAAGTTTTTTAGTCTGAATTCATCCCACGTGTTTATTTTTTGGTCTGATTTCATCCCACGTGTATTTTTGGTCTGATTTCGTCCCACAGGTCTATTTTTTGGTCTGATTTCATCCCACATGTTTATCTTTTGGTCTGATTTCATCCAACTTTCTATTTTTTGGTCTGATTTCGTCCCATGTGTCTATTTTTGGTCTAATTTCATCACACGTGTTTATTTTTGGTTTTGTTGCCTTTGCTTTTAGGTGTCAGATTCCAAAAATCATCTCCGAGACTGTGTCAAGGAGCTTACTGCCTATTTTCTTTTAGGAGTTTTTGTGGTTTCAGGTCTTACATCTAAGTCTTTAATTCATTTTGAATTAACTTTTGCGTATGGTATAAGATAGTGGTCCAGTTTCTTTTCTCTTTTTTTGCATGTGTTCGTCCAGTTTTCCCAACCCTGGTGGAAGTCAGGCATCTTGCCTCCCTTAATTCCCTAGTGGGCCATAATAAGGACAAAGCCCTGAAGTGACAGGCTGAGCAGGTGGCTACACTGCTTCCGCTGTGCTAGGCAGAAGCAGAAGACAGCTGAGAGTCTGGGAGCTAGGACAGCTGGAGTCCTAGGTGGGTCCTGGCCCACAGTGCCCTCCTGCCAGCTTAATAGCTGCTGGCTGTGGCCACCGTGAATGAAACTGCCAGTGTTCCCCCAGGTACCCTTCAAGGACCAGGCTCTTTTCACGCAGAGATGGGACTTTAAAAGGGACTTCATTCATCCAAATAATGCCCCATATCCAAGAGTGAGAATGAACAGCAGTCAGCAGCCTGGGACCAACAACAGCCACCTAGTGTGTGGTGAGGCTCTGCAGTCTTCCCGAAGCCCAGAGTGGTGTTTAAGCAGCAGCACCTCCAACTCCTGTGACTGGGCTGTCGTTTCCTTCCAGGGGAGCTTTGCTTCTGTTCATTTCACTTTCCCTTTTAATTTACAATCACAGGAAAGCACTCAGTTCCATCAAAGTCAGTTTTGAGAACTTTGAGCCTAAGAGAGTTAAAAAATGATAGCTGACCTAGTCTCTGACCTACCCACCAGGATACCTTGAGATTTAATAAGACACCATTTAGAGTTGAGGTTTTCACTGTCTCCTAATAACATTAAACCAGCAGTGCACAGAATCTCTGCATGAGCATGCACACGTTCCTATGCCTTATACTCCCTTCACAGACATACTTTTTCCATGTCCATGAGACAAGCCCATACATCACTATGTGAATGGATGATGAGACTTCATAAGTGTAGCTTACAGACTCTTGGAATTTTAGAAAGTATAAATGGCTTTAAAATAAGGTATTGATTATGCTACAGTTAATAAATTGGTTATAGAGATTATGTGACATATGTAGACTTGTAAGCCTAAATGGACCATGTACACAGCCAACCAAGTGAACAATGGTTGAAGACACTGGGCTTGTTGAGTTTGCCTAGGAGAAGATGTTGGAGAAAGGATGTGAGGACAGGCTATGATAATTTTTTATCAACATCTGAAGACCTGTCTTTTAAAGACCTGTTTTTGTGCTGCATTTGTTCCATTAAATGATGTGATTCCACACTTTCTTTTTCATAATATTCCCCTCCCTACTGCCTTCATCTTTTTCAAGTGCCACTTCTGCCATGAAACCTTGCTGAGATAGAGCCAGTTGCCTCCTCCATCAAACTGCCAGAACTTATCACACTATATTCTTCTTTAAAAAATTATTATTATCTCTTTGTCTTGTTCACTAGAATGTGGGGTCCTTGAGGGCAGGAGTCGGGTCATACTTTCCTACTTCAGTACCTATCATAGAGTAGATCTTTCATGAATGGTCACAGAATGAATAAGTGAAAAATAATTTTTTGGTAGGAGTTTTTTAATATAAGAGCTCTGTGAAATGACGGGGCCATCATCAACTCCATTTCATTGCTGAGGTAACCGAGGCTCAGAGAGAAGAGGTTACTCACCTAAGGCCACACCACTAGTAAGTGGTGTTACAGACAGCGTCTCTGGTCTTCTAGGTTGAATGCCACCTTACCTATGAGAAAAAGTATAATAATAACAAGCTAGCTGCTATTTATTGGCACTAATTATGTCCCTCCTCACTGGGACTGGGCCTTCGGTTAAGATAGCAAGACTGAATAATGTCCTGGTAGAAACTGAACAGATTGGTGGTTGCCAGAGGCATGCGTTGCAGAGTGGGAGAAAAGGGGGAAGGTGGTTAAAAGGCACAAACTTCCAGTTACAAGGTAAATAAGCTGTGGAGATGAATATGTAGCACAGGTGACTATGGTTAATACTGTGTTGCAAAAGACAACCCTCAGAATGGGAGAAAATAGTAGCAAGTAAAACAATTGACAAAAGATTAATTTCCAAAATATACAAGCAGCTCATACAACTCAATACCAGAAAAACAAACAACCCAATCAAAAAGTGGGAAAAAGACCTAAACAGACATTTTTCCAAAGAACACATACATATTAGATGGCTAATAAATACGTGAAAAGATGCTCAACATTGCTCATTATTTGAGAAATGCAAATCAAAACCACAATGAGATATCACACTGGTCAGATGGCCATCATCAAAAAATCTACGAACAATAAATGATGGAGAGGGTGTGGAGAAAAGGGAACCCTCTTGCACTGTTGGTGGGAATGTAAATTGATACAGCCACTGTGGAAGACAGTATGGAGAATACTTAAAAAACTAGGAATAAAACCACCATGTGACCCAGCAATCCCACTACTAGGCATATACCCTGAGAAAACAATAATTGAAAAAGACACACATACCCCATTGCATTGGGGTTCACTGCAGCACCATTTATGAAAGCCAAGACATGGAAGCAACCTAAATATCCATCGACAGATGAATGGATAAAGACACTGTGGTATATATATACAATGGAATATTACTCAGCCATGACAACAAATGCATTTGAGTCAGTTCTAGTGAAGTGGATGAACCTAGAACCTATTATACAGAGTGAAGTCAGAAAGAAAAAAAACGAATATTGTATATTAATGCATATATATGGAATTTGAAAGTGGTACTGATGAATCTATTTGCAGGGCAGCAGTGGAGACACATGGGGCTTCCCTGGTGGCTCAGACAGTAAAGAATCTATCTGCAATGCAGGAGACCTGGTTTCGATCCCTAGGTTGGGAAGATCCTCTGGAGAAGGGCATGGCAACCCACTCCAGTATTCCTGCCTGGAGAATCCCCACAGAGAGAGGAGCCTGGCGGGTTACAGTTCATGGGGTCTCAAAGAGTCGGACACGACTGAGCGACCCAGCAAAATGGAGACACAGACACAGAGAAAAGACTTATGGACACAGGGTTGGGGGGGAGGAAGGAGAGGGTGGGATGTACGGAGAGAAGCATGGAAGCATATACATTATCATATATAAAATAGACAGCCAGTGGGAATTTGCTGTGTGGCTCAGGGAACTCAAAGTGGGGCTCCATAACAACCTAAAGGGGTGGGATGAGGAGGTGGGAGGGAGCCTAGAGAGGGAGGGGACATATGTATACCTATGGCTGGTTCATGTTGATGTTTGGCAGAAACGAACACAATATTGTAGATCAATTATCCTTCAATTAAAAATAAATAAATTTAATTGTAGAAAAATAATACTGTGTATTCCAAAGCTGCTAAGAGAGAGTGGATCTTAAAAGGTCTCATCACAAGAAAAAAACCATAACCGTGTGTAGTATCGGATGTGAACTACACTTCTTGTGTGATCATTTCACAATCTGTACAAACATGGAATCATCATGTTGTACACCTGAAGCTAATATATCAGTTTTAACTTTGAAAAAAGGAATGGATAATGTTGATCATAGTGGCTGTGATGGCCGAGTGGTTAAGGCGTTGGACTTGATAATGTTGATCATAGATATTCATTACCCATGACAATCCTTTGAAGTGGGAATTATTATTTCCATCTTACAAATGAGGAAACTGAAGGTTAGGGAGACTAACAAACTTGCCCAAAGCCACACATTTCCTAACTGGCAGAATTAGGGTTTGGACCCTGGTCTATGTGGCCCCGAAGCTCATTAACCTCAGCACACAACTACTTGGCAGAGTAAGGCTTTATTTAGGACAACTAAATGTTATTTCTGGAACAGGAAGATGGACTTTTGATGGAATTTTCACCCAGGGCACTTTTTGGAAGTGAGAAACTGCTGAAACAGAGAGGTCTAGTGACTCAGGAGACAGTGAGATGAATATCAGTCATGACTGGAGGTGTTTAAGCATTTGATGGGAACCCAAGCTTGGTGGTTGAAATAGATGACATTTATGGTTTTTATCCTAGTTCCTCCTCCTAACATTTGTGGGGCCCAGGGCAAGATGACAAATAGAGGTCACAGACTATATGTCTAAATATCTCAAAGCTAAAAATCAGGCTAGCACCTGTGAAATAAAGTTTCTATCCTCCTGCCTTGATAAATATACTTTGTAACACCTGGACATCCAGGCTCAATTGGAGACTGCCAAGACTACATGGACGGAGAAGGCAATGGCACCCCACTCCAGTACTCTTGCCTGGAAAATCCCATGGACGGAGGAGCCTGGTAGGCTGCAGTCCGTGGGGCCTCGAAGAGTCAGACAGGACTGAGCAACTTTACTTTCACTTTTCACTTTCATGCATTGGAGAAGGAAATGGCAACCCACTCCAGTATTCTTGCCTGGAGAATCCCAGGGATGGCGGAGCCTGGTGGGCTGCCGTCTATGGGTTCTCACAGAGTCGGACACGACTGAAGTGACTTAGCAGCAGCAGCAGTAGCAAGACTACTTGGAACTTCACACTGAAATGAGGCAGCCTGCAGAGAGCTGGCCCAGTAGCCAGTCTGCAGCCCAGTCCCCTCCTCTTTCTGCTGCAGACCTGCTCTGTACCCATGCAGGGCCTCGTGTACATGGAGTGTGGACTCTCCAGACTGAAAGTCCAGGCTCCATTCACTGTCCCTGAAGAACTGCCGCTTGGTCACCTGCACAGAAGGATGCACACCTGTGGAAGAACAGACAAGGGAAAAGAGGCCTGAACAGGTCCCAGAAGCACCTCAGGGCTGTTTGGAAAGGGAAAGGAATAGTTTAAAAGAGAAGGCACAGACCCCTCCTCTTGAGCCCATAGACCTGTCCACTCATCGGAGATGGCACGGCCGAGGAAACCCAGCACCGGGGCCTCTCTTGCCTGGTCTAAGCGCTTCTTCCAACATGAGAGTTCCATGATGTTAAGTTCCTCGGGTCTTTCCTTTCTTTTGGATGTTTATATTATCTAAATTTAAGACCAAATCCTCTGTCTGGGACAAAGATATCGAGGATGGATAACTCTGAGCTGGGGATTAGGGAAGCTTTGCTAATGCTGTAAGACTTTGAATGCAACAGCCTAAAAAGAAATATTGCCAGAGAAACCCAGACAAAATAACTGGTGGAAATAAATGCATCTCCTTTTGTTTTTGCTCTTTTCTCCCTGCCTGGCTGCCCATACAAAGTTCTTTACTTATCAGAAATGTTTTGGGCTTTCGAATATTTTCCTCCTCTGTCCTACAAGTTTCTCCCACTGATCTCTCTCCTTATTATTATTATTTTTTTCCAATTGAAATATAGTTGATTTATAACGTGTGCCCAGGTCTGCTGTACAGCAAAGTGACTCAGTTATACACATATATAAATCCTCTTTTTATATTCTTTCCCATTATGGTTTAGCACAGGATGTTGAATATAGTTTCCTGTGCTATACAGTAAGAAAGACCTGGTTGTTTATCCATTCTAAATGTGATAGTTTGCATCTACCAACCCCAAACTCCCAGTCCATTCCTCTCCCTCCCCTCACCCCTTGGCAACCACAAATTTGTTCTCTAAGTCTATGAGTTCTGTTTTGTAGTTTGTGTCATATTTTAAATTCCACATATAAATGATATCATACTGTGATATGATATCATTCTTTCCTTTTCTGACTTATCTCACTTAGTATGATCATCTCTAGTTGCATCCTTTCCTTATTCTGTAATGTTCCAAAGGCCACCACCTCCCCAAGTCTGTCCAGGATCTGAACTAGAGTTGCCTTCTCCACCTCCCACCCACCCTGCCTAGACCTTTACTATAATAATCATCTTAAACAGAAAACCCAATCTCCTTGAGGGATGACGGTCTGATCAGCAGAAGGGTAAACCTGCTCTCTTCATGGTGACAGCAGATAGAGTGGCCAGGTGTGCCTGCTCACCTAACCAACTGTCCTTGTATCCCAATTTATATCTGCAGGAGGGTTGAAAGTGCTGTTCAATGTTGGGTTAGGAATGTGGATTCTAGAGACTGTGAGCTAAACTTGGGTTGAAATATTGGTCCATAGCTTATTAGCTTTGTAATCTTGGGCAAATCACATAATCACTTTGGGCTTCAGTTTTTCCATCTCTAAAATGGGGATGATAATTTTAACTATGTTACAGGGCCAGTAGGAGGACTTAATGAAAAAATTCACAAAAAAACTCTTAATTTTTCAGTGGCTAGTAGATTCCAGATACTAAAAAAAAAAAAGTAAGCTGTTATTAATAATACTTCCTACTTCTATTCACAATGGAAGCTTGTTCCACCCCAAAGCTTGGAGCCTTGGTATTATTTCTGATATCCTTTAACTGTCTCTTGTATTTAATCTGTCTCTTTCTTTCTATGTCAACTACCCCAATCTGAGTTCAGAGTCACATTTCAAATAGTTTGTCCCCATTTGCAGCAACATGGATAGACCTAGAGATTATCACACTAAGTGAAGTCAAGTCAGAAAGAGAAAGACAAATGCCAAATGATATCACTTATATGTGGAATCTAAAATATGACACAAATTAATATATCTACAAAGCATAAACAGGCTTACAGACTTAGAGAACAGACTTGTGGTAGCCAATGGGGAGGGAGTATAGGAAGAAGGATTAGCAGTTAGGGACTAGCAAATGCAAACTCATATGTAGGATGGATAAACAACAATAGTAGTTCCCTGCTGTATATACAGTACAGGGAACTGTATTCAATATCCTGTGATAAACCATAATGGAAAAAGAATATACATATATATCAATGTATAACTAAGTCATTTTTCTGTGCAGCAGAAACTAACATATTATAAATCAACTATGTGTATGTGTGTTAGTCGCTCAGTCATGTCCAACTCTGCAACCCCATGGAACTGTAGCCCTACAGGCTCCTCTGTCCATGGGATTCTCCAGGCAAGAATACTGGAGTGGGTAGCCATTCCCTTCTCCAGCGGATCTTCCTGACCCAGGAATTGAACCCAGGTCTCCCCCATTGCAGGTAGATTCTTTACTGTCTACCAGGAAAGCCCAAGTCAACTATACTTCAATTTTTTTTTTTTAAGAAAGAAATCAAATAGCTCGTCCCTTTCCTGCCAATCTCTTCTTTCCATCAAGTTTTGTGTGCTGCTACATTCACTTTCCTAAAGCATTCTTTGGTCATGTCTCTTCTCTCCTCTAAAGAATTCTGAGACTCACCATTGCCTGCTACATAAACACAACCTGCCTGTCCAGCCTTCTAGAATATAGTTCTAGTCCTCCTTTCCACCACTATTTCCCATCATCTAAAATACGAGTCTTCAGTTCAAGCCACATTGGTCTACTTGTGAATTCTGCTGGCAGATACCTTGGGTTTAAATCTGGTATGTGCCATTTATCAGTTGTGTGACCCTGGACAGGGCTCTTAATTGTTTTCAAGCCCGTGTTGTCATCTTGCAGAACAAGGGTAGTGATACATTTTTTGTTACTGAATGACTTTACCTTCCTCCTAGGGCAGCTGTGTGGACCAACTACGATAATGTGACAGCACTTTGTAAATTTAAATCACTCTGCAAATATTAAATTTTTAGTCCATGCAGGTCTCATCCAGGATACTCGTTGTCCTTCTTTTGTAAAGGACAACTCAAGGCAAACTTCCTCCCAGCTGCCTGGTCAAATTCAAGACTTAATAATGTTTTAAAATGAGAAAAAGGAGGAGGGAGAAAAAAAAGAGGGTGGTAGAAGAAGAGACAGAAGAATCTGATCTCCTCTCCCAGGAATGCATTGGAAGATTTTTGAGATGAAGTAACTGGAAGTTTTCACATATTTTAAATTGATCTGATGACTGACCAGAGCCATCTTTGGGCTCATAGAGGGGGTTTTGGTGACATAAGTGTCCACAAGGAGGCCATGCTGTCAGGCTGAAGGGTCGGGCCTTGCTGGGAAAGCACTGGCAGAGCCAGACTGCTTTGTCTGCAGACTTTTTGAGGCTTTTCACTTATTGTGACATCTCTCTTCCCAAAAGCTGCAACTCTAATTCCGTATTCCTGCACATGACATGCATCCTTTATTCCATTCTCATATGATCCCTGGGATACAGGTCTTATTTCCCCCATTCTAGAGATGGTGGAATTGAGGTTCAGAAGTTTAAATTTACCCATTCAAATACATGCCAGTGGTAAGAGAAAGGACCTCACATACCACACCAAGTTTATCTGGACTCAGGCCATTAGAGAGCTTGTGAGCTTTGGCAAATACAAGATAGTAATAGGGTCAGTGGAAGAGCAGGTCTTGGCCAGAGCAGGCTTTCCCTGTGAGGCTTAGGTCAAGGAAGTCCCCGGGGAGGAGGTAAATGGACTCTGAATGGTTAACAAGAGCAGTCTGAGAGTAAAATAATAGTCTTGTTTAAAAGAGGAATATCATTTGAATTTCCCAAATACACGAACAGGTGAGTTGGTGGTGGGAAAGAGAGAGGATTATTCACTGTCAAAGTGCTTCCCTTTTTGTATCTCTTGGTTGGAGAAGAATTCTTTTTTTGCCTGGACTGTTATAGGCTGGAGGACCAGAGAAACAGATGCAGTGCCAGAGACTGAAAATCAAGCCTGCCCCTGATTATACACTAAGAGAAGTGAAATGGTGGTATTCTGTAAAATTACTTTTACACAGAAAATCCTGAGCAACGTATTGCTCACGTTTGCATGGCATTTTACAGCTTACAAAGCTGCATGTTAACTTGTCTCCTGGACTCTCTGAGCTGGAGGACTCATAGGCCAGTAGTTTCCAAGGTGGCACTAGCGTCACCTGGAGAGTTTTGGTCCCACCCGGGTCCCCAGATTCCATCCAGACCAAAGGACTCAGAACTCCTCAGGTGCAGGTTAAATGCAGCTACAAAGACTTTCCACGGGGAGCTGGGTTTGGGCGCTGCTGATCTCAGCCTGGCCACTGCCGCCCATGTCTCTCACCTGGGCCTGGCATTGCTGGGCGCCTGTCCCCAGTTCTTCTCCTCCCAGTCCCCTTTCCACTCTACCACCAGACTGAGTTCCCTAAAACCCATATGATCAGGTCCCTCCCCTGCTTCCATTTCCAGCTCCCTCAGGCTAGAGCCTGGCACTTTGGGGGAGCTACAGAGTGGGCATCTAGCCCCCACTCTCACCCTCACCCCACTCTGCGTGCAAAGCTCCTCTGTGAAGTGTTTCCTGGGTTCCAGGCTTGCAGCAGGTGCTGTGTATCTTCTATTAGCACTGCTCTCCAGGTTATGGAGTTATTTGATTACAGATACATTTAACTGCACAAGAATGTGGGGGAGGGAGCCTTTGGTACAAGGGCTGTGCCTGATCATTTCTGAATCCCTCATGCCTGGTTAGGGACTGGCACATGGCAAGGGCTCGATAAACACCAACTGAATGAATGAATAAACGTATACATGCATGCAGATATCTTGAGCTGTCATTTATATTCATCTTAGATCAAGCAAGTTTCAAGAATAGATATGTTTATGAGTTCTCCTGGCTCAAAGACCTAATCACACAGCTAAATAGCTTACTGCATTTACTATAAATTAAGAGGAGCCTTGGGCTAAAGCGATTGCTTAGGAACTGGAAGACTCTGCTTTGGGTTTGATACCACTTGTTCCATGAGTACTTAATGTTTCTGAGATAATCTCATTTCAAACATTATTAATAATATTGCTTTGTAAGTCAAAGGATGTCAAGGTTCACCTAATGGACTTTATCTAATTCATCCTCTCACAGCCCCGATGGTTACGGAGGCCTCTCTCCCTTTTCCTGGCAGCAGGCCTGACATGGCTGGGGTGCAAGCTAAGCTGGCACGGGAGGGGGTTGCCAGTAACAGCTCAGGCACCCTGCTTTCCCAGCCAGACCTTTGAGAAAGAGTTCCTGGGTCCTGAAATACAAACACATAAGAATAAGGGCAGTGATGCTGGGCTGAGAAATGTCAGGGGCCAGATATGTTAGAGGTCACACTGGAAATGTTTAGTACTTTAAAGTCTAAATTTAAATCCTAGTTCTCCTTTCGACCCCAGAAAAATTGCTCAATCTTTCTGAACCTTAATATTTTCTTTTTTTTTTTTAAAAGAAAACTATGTAATTATTTTCGGCTGCATTGGGTCTTAGTTGCGGCGCGTGGGCTTAGTTGCTCCATGGCATGTGGGATCTTAGTTCCCTGACCAGAGATTGAACCTGAGTGCCCTGCATCGGAAGGTAGATTCTGGACCACCAGGGGCGTCCCTGAACCTTGATGTTTTCATTTGTAAATGGGATAATTTTTGTATCTTCCTTCATGGGTTGTCTTGAGGATTAAATGACAAAGTTATCAATATGTCAAAAGGCTTAGCAGGTGGTTACACGCTGCACACACATGTGGCTGATGAGACTGAGCCCCAAGAGCCCTCTTGGCTGCCGAGCTGAAGGCTCTGCTGGGAAACAAAGGAGCCCGGCCCTGGGCCTGAGCCCACAGCCTCGTACGTTCCCATTCAGATCTGTGCTTCACTGTGTCTGTGACTCTCAGGCCTGCAGCGCAGGTGGATGGCTGGCGCCGGAGCATCGTTTTTCTTTGAGATGATCAGGACTGGGACTCTTCAGCCACCCTGCTCGGGATCTGCCCAGGGGGAGTCTGGGACCCGGGTGCTGTCACTGCCACCCTCCTGAGGGTGAGGACCTCTGAAGGCCTCCCCAAAGTGGGGAGGAAGAAGCATCCACTCCAGGCTAAGTTCCTGGTGGTTCTGGGAGCATCTGTGAGGTGTTACTAGGTGCTAATTGGCTTTTAGATTAAAACCACATGACATCTTTTTTCAACCATACAAAGTGGTCAAGATTTAAAAAGATACCTATCAATGGTCAGGGTAAGGGGCAAGGGTATGGGGAAGTGGGCACAAGCGTATGTGGGTGAAGTGGAAACAGGTTCAGTCTTTTTCCAGAAGGCAACTTGGTAACATGTACCAGTCTTAAAAATCACAGGTCAAGTAATTTCACTTTCCATATCTACCCAAAAGAAGTCATTAAGGCTCTATGCAAACTTTAAGTCAATGATGTTACTGGCAGCATTATATATGAGGGGTGATCTGGAAGCAATCTAAATGCTTAACAGCAGAAGAAAGTTAAATACATTCTGGTACAGAGAATACCAGGGCTTCCCAGGTGGTGCAGTGGTAAAGAATCCACCTGACAATTCAAGAGACACAAGAGACATGGGTTCTAGCCCTGGGTCAGGAAGATCCCCTGGAGTAGGAAATGGCAACCCACTCCAGTATTCTTGCCTTGGAAATTCCAAGGACAGGACAGAGGAGCCTGGCAGGCTACAGTCTATGGAGACTCAAAGAGTCAGACATAACTGAGCACGTGGGTGCGCTCGCGCACACACACACACACACACACACACACACACACAGAATAGTAGCTTAGCAGGAAAGAATCCATCTGCAATGCAGGAAATGCAGGTTCAATCCCTGGGTTGGGAAGATCCCCTGGAGGAGGGCATGGCAACTTGGAGGATCCCATGGACTGAGGCGCCTGGAGGGTTATAGTCCATAGGGTCAGAAAGAGGGACACGACTGAATCGACTGAGCACACTCGCATGGAAAAATACCATTAACATAAATATTGCTGAGCATGCAGGCTCCAAAATAGTATCATTAAATGACACTCTTTAAACACATTTTTGTGAGGAAAAACAAATATGGAGATACATACACATATATCTCCTTATTTGTTATATATATATAGCCAAGGGGGGAAAAGCATGGCATAATATATCCTAAAATGTTAGATTTGTTTTAAGGGGTGAAACTATGGGTTCTTATCTCCCCATTATGCTTTTCAGTATTTTCCAAGTTTCTACCTTGAACTTATATACATTTTATGTACTGTGAAGAAATGATTGTTATGAACAAAAACAAAACTGGGAGTCTGGCTAAAGTGCCTGAGACCTACAGTCCCTCCAGAGCTCAGGTCCGCTCTAGCCGGCAGGCTGCGGAATGCAAACCACAGGGGTGCCTTTCTGATCCTGGACATGCTCTCAGTTCATCAGAGGCAAGCTTCAGCTGGAAGACGTGGGTGTGGAGGAGAGAATGGGCTTCGGACTGGCTTGCACTCACAGGTTAGAAACGCCTGTATTTATAGCCTGTGCAGTGACCTTCCGAGTCAACCACAATTTATGGTTTCTTAATTGGTTTTCTTGAAACAAGCTGTAGTAACTTATATCCCAAGGCAAGGGAGGAGCGAATCTCTTCTGAGGCAGGGGTGAGGGCTGAGGGGGTGGGGTGGGGGGGATGTGGCTGGGGGTGGGGGGAGGCAGGAGGGGTTGGATCTATTCTCTTCCCAGTCTCCCTGACACACCAAATTATGGCATCTTGAATTGATCTGGTGAATCACAGCAGGGCAATGTTGAAGGAACAGGGCTCTAAATGAATAACCCCTTCATGTTCTATATTTATTTGTCTTCCTGCAGTGACGTCCGTGGCCAATTTCTAAGGTTGGGCAGCTTTTTATTTCCCCACATTTGGGACCACCTGCCTGGTAGCCAAGCAACAGAAGAGTCAAGTTTGCTGGGCAGAATTGAAGGGACAGGGATGGGAGGATTCAAGTCACTTACGTCAGTGAAATAAAATAATCACAAGGAAAGGAGACCAGAAGGGATGCCCTAAAGCCCCAGCATTGAGTCCCTATACCCTGTGAGTATCTCAATTCTGGGCTATCTCCTACATCAAAGCATTGCAATATCTTTTTTCTTTCTCTGCACATAACAAGAAATGTCTGCATATAACTTATTTTTCTTTTTAATTTTGTGTTTCATATGTGGAGGGTTTTTTTGCCTTCATCACAAGATGATAAGTCCTTCAAGAGACGATGCCACATCATGTTTTCTCAGGTTTGGGTATGCAGATATTTGGGGCAATGCTGGACACAGACTATGCAGACGGTTACAGCAGAGGGATGGCTTTGATGTGCCGGGCACTGCGGTAACTGCAGATTTAGTTCATCCTCACAACAAATCCTGTGATACACATTTGTCTTTATTTCCACACAAGCATTTCATAAGGATTAATGTAACTTTTTGCCCAGATCACTCCACTGGGAAGAGAGCTGGGCTGTGAACTTGGCAGTGAGGCTTGGATCTCACACTTACTCCTCCACCATTGCTCTCAAAGAGGAGGCATGACCCGAGGGGAGGACAGGGACATGTAAGTGTAGCTGTGGCCAGGTCACTTTTGGAGAGAACAGGAGGTTCTGGAAGGCCCAAGGTTCTGGGGGTATAGAGCGGTGCTGTGTGCTGTGCCGTCGCTTCAGTCGTGTCCAACCTTTCAGACCTATGACCTGTAGCCCAACAGGCTCCTCTGTGCATGGGACTCTCCAGGCAAGAATACTGCAGTGGATTGCTGTGCCCTCCTCCAGGAGATCTTCCCGACCCAGGAATCAAACCCATATCTCTGGCATCTCCTGCATTACAGGCAGGTTCACTGAGCCACCTGGGAAGCCTGGGAAATCTGCCCAGCCTTCCAGGAATCCTGCAACCTGGTCACTCCAGACCAGACCCAACCTCTGGCTGCTCCATAGACGGACAGGCCTTAGTGAGCCCAGAGGAGGTGGGAAGTTCACTTGCACATCTCTCTTTAGGGACTTTCATTCTAAATGTGGCCTTGAGGGTAAAAATGGCCAATGTCTGAGCAAATTGCAGAGTCAGGAAATATAATCAGGGAGATGTTCTTTGCAGCAACCAAGCCTAGCCCATCAGAAAGTACAATTAGGTTTTTTCATATGCTTATTGTAGAAAATTTGGAAAGTATTTTAAAAATGCAAGGCACATAGCAGTCCTGCACCGTGGCTGAAGGTTCATATGGATTTAGGATCAGACTCTAGATTTGCTACTTAATATTAATACTTAATATCTATGTGAACTTGGGAAAATTTTAAAACCTTTCTGTGCCCTGTTTTTCTCATCTATAAAATAGGATAGACATCTTGGAGCAAAGTCAGGTGGGCCTTAGGAAGCATCACTATGAACAAAACTAGTAGCGGTGATGGAATTCCAACTGAACGTTTTCAAATCCTAGAAGATGACGCTATTAAAGTGCTGCAGTCCATATGCCAGCAAAATTAGAAACTTCAGCAGTAGCGACAGAACTGGAAAAGGTCAGTTTTCTTTCCAATCCCAAAGAAAAGCAATGCCAAAGAATGTTCAAACTACTGACAACTGGGCTCATTTCACATGCTAGCAAGGTAATGCTCAAAATTCTCCAAGCAAGCCTTCAACAGTATGTGAACCAAAAACTTCCAGATGTTCAAGCTGGATTTAGAAAAGGCAGAGGAACCAGAGATCAAATTGCCAAAATCCACTGGATCATAGAAAACACAAGAGAATTCCAGAAAAACATCTCCTTCTGCTTCTCTGACTATGCCAAAGCCTTTGACTGTGTGGATCACAACAAACTGTGGAAAATTCATAAAGAGATGGGAATACCAGACCACCTTATCTGCCTCCTGAGAAATCTGTATGCAGGTCAGAAGCAACAGCACCAGACATGGCACAATGGACTGATTCCAAATTGGGAAAGGAGTACGTCAAGGCTGTATATTGTCACCCTGCTTATTTAACTTATATGCAGAGTACATCATGTGAAATGCCAGGCTGGATGAAGCACAAGCTGGAATCGAGATTGCAGGGAGAAATATCAATAACATCAGATACGCAGATGACACCACACTTATGGCAAAAAGTAAAGAGGAACTAAAGAGCCTCTTGATGAAGGTGAGAGAGGAGAGTGAAAATGCTGGCTTAAAACTCAACATTCAAAACACAAGGATCGTCGCATCTGGTCCCATCACTTCAAAGCAAATAGATGGGGAAACAATGGAAACAATGACAGACTTTATTTTCTTGGGCTCCAAAATCACTGCAGATGGTGATGGTGACTGCAGCCATGAAAGTAAAAGACGTTTGCTCCTTGGAAGAAAAGCTATGACCAACCTAGACAGCATATTAAAAAGCAGAGACATTACTTTGCCAACAAAGTTCTGTCTAGTCAAAGCTATGGTTTTTTCAGTAATCATGTATGGATGTGACAGTTGGACCATAAAGAAGTCTGAAAGCTGAAGAACTGATGTTTTTGAACTGTGGTGTTCAAACTGATGTTTGAACTGTGAAGATTCTTGAGAGTCCTTGGACTGCAAGGAGATAAAACCAGTCAATCCTGATGGAAATCAATCCTGGATATTAATTGGAAGGACTGATGCTGAAGCTGAAGCTCCAATACTTTGGCCACCTGATGTGAAGAACCAAATCATTAGAAAAGACTGTGATGCTGGGAAAGGTTGAAGGCAGGAGTAGAAGGGGATGACAGAGGGCGAGATGATTGGGTGGCATCACCGACTCAATGGACATGAGTTTGAGCAAGCTCCGGGAGATGGTGAAGTACAGGGAAGCCTGGTGTGCTGCAGTCCACGGGGTCACAAAGAATCAGACAAGGCTGAGCGACTAAAAAACAAATAAATTAGGATTATCTCTTCCCTTTTCTTCTATTATTTCAATGGAACGTTGGGGAATAGGAAAGATAGAAATAGGGAGGCCTGGACTACAACCCTTCACTGCCTCTATGAACTACATGGTCTCTCAGGCAACTTCCTAAACTTCTCTAGGAAACAATTTCCTCCTCTGTAAAAGGAGCGTGTGCACTCAGGAACTGTAAGGAGCTCAGTGACGCTCATGTTCTCAAACCAGCAAGAAGGCTGCCTGGTGGTGCAGGCCTAGAACTGGGGGTTCTAGAAAAAGGCGGAGATGACAGCAGCTACAGGTCCCTCAGAAGGCAGATGGGCATAAGACAGTGTCCCAAACCCCGGCCACAGCCTTTGAGAATCCGGTTCCCCACAAGCTGAGCACCCAGAGCACCCCCACCCCAGGCAGCCCTATCTGTACCAGAGGCGGCTCTGTGTCCCACCCCCACGGCTGTTTGCACGGCTTTCTCGCCAAACGAGGACACATTGAAAGGCAGCCTCTTGATCGCATGGCCAGGCCTCACTGTGTGTCCCTGCGGACCTCCCCACTTCCGGTCCCCATCGCCCCTTCTCCATCCTTGCTCCAGCATCACTCACATCAGCGCCCTTTTCATCCCCCTCCACTGGCTAATTCAATGAGTGCGGGTCTGTTCAATTAAGCCCACTGCTGCCCCTGCCAGAATCCTCTAACAGCCCTAATTGGAAAAACGCCTCGGCCTCTGACCATCAAAGCTGATTATATCTGCGAGCAGAGGGGCCTGGTCCTTGTCCGCGATGTTCGCTCCACCCAGGCCCCTGAGCTCATCCCGCCAAGTTCCCTGGGGCTGTCTGCGGCTGGCAGGACTCAGCCCAGGACAGGCGCCTTCTCCATGTCAAGGCGGCGCAGCAGCTGGCCTCCCAAGCCCTGTCTCTGACGGCATAAACAGATTTGTGCTCCCCACAGGGAACCGGAAACAACTTGGCTCTCAAAGCAATGCCATTTTTCTTTAACTTTTGTTCACTCCCCCCACCCCACCCCCACCCTCCCATGATCGCAGTGGAATCTCTGGAACTAGAGGTGAGGATTTACTCCAAGAAAGGGTACACTTGCCTCGGGAACCACAGCCCAACCACATTAATCCCCTGGTGCCTGCTCACCTGAACCCCTCTCTTAGGGGTCAGAGCAGTCAGTCAACTAACGGAGAGTTCTTTGAGCATCTACTACGTGCCCCACCTCAAACTGCAGCTGGATGTGGGAGAAGGGAAAATAAAAAAGAAGGATCATTACTTCTCCACTCAAACCACCAGTTTTTAAAACATATTTGGAAATAAAATTCACATAACAAAATTCAAATTTTAACCATTTAAAAGTATATAATTCAGTGGTGTTTTAGCAAGGTCACAATATAATGCAATCATTAGAATTACTATCTAATTCTAGAATATTTTCATCACCCTCCAAAAGAAACCTCCTACCATCCTTTACTCCAGGCCCTGGAAAATCACTAATCTATCAATACTTTCTGTTTCCATTAAATGACTGGCGTTAAGAGCCATGCTGCACACATCCTCCCCATCTCTACATTTCTTTTCATAACTGGATACCAAGAGATCTTCGCATGAGGTATATCGGTGCTTTTACTTCTGAGGTCTCAAGGCACTTACATGCTGCGGGGCCCTGGCCACACGCTGCAATTGACAAGTGCCGTCTATCTTCGCACCACGGCCCTCCTAGGTCTTTGGTGTAAGTCTGGGAATGAAGTTCTAGTCTAGGTGATATCCTTAGTGTTAGAAGTTTAACCAATGTGGAAAACCTCAGTTATTTTGACGTGAAGAATAAGGCATTTTAAGGAAACACAAGAAACCACAAAGATGATTAATGCCAACTGTTTGGGGGCTGGTACCTATACCAGGAATCACACAAACTTCAGCCAACATCAGAGTCCCCTGGAGAGCTTGTTACAATGCATGGCTGCCCCCAGCCCCCGAGGTTCTGATTCAGCAGGACTGGGGCGGGGCTCGAGATAGTGCATTTCTAATTAGTTCTCAAAGGGCTTCCCAGGTGGGTGAGCAGTAAAGAATCAACCTGCCAAGCAGGAGAGGCAGGTTCGATTCCTGGGTCAGGAAGATTTCCCGGAGAAGGAAATGGCAACCCATTTCAGTATTGTTGCCTGGGAAATCCCATGGACAGAGTAGCCTGGCAGGCTACAGTCCCTGGGGTTGTCACAAAGAGTCGGACACGACTTAGGGACTAAACAACAACAACAAAATGAGTTCTACACACTTGGAGAACAGTTGACACAGTATGTGCATGGTTACCACCTCTATATCAAGTAACGGCCATAGCAAAGAAGAATCACCCATCTCATGCATTTGGCTTTGTTTATATGTCACTCCTTCAAGCTAATTAAGCTGACATCTTGTCTTGAATATAACCATTGGTGAGTAACATTGCTCGCATTTTCATAAGTATGTTTTATGGTCAGAGTTGTCCATTTCACACTAGGGAGCCAAGATTAGCCATTCCTTAATATGCTTGCAAAGGGCATAATCAAATAGCAAATAATTTCCTTTCTGGATAGAAGCATGACTGTGAATTTATAGATTATACTCTCCTACTAGTTACAGCCACCTTTGAGATGTTTACCCATAACATAAATATAATTTGCATAATCCTGGCGGGCCCCTTTTGGCCTATTATCTCCAGGGCTCTCCTTTGAACATATATGTCACGGCCTGTTTCATAGCAGCCCCATGAACCTGCTCAGCCTCAGCCCCTCAGGTGTTTTACTTCAGAGATGGAGCCAAGATGAGACTTTAGGTCATGACTAGGCACGTTTAGGGGCAGGTACTCTTTGTAAAAACAACTATATTCAGAGAAGAAACAGTCGTATTCATAACAGTAACTACACACACATACACACAAACACAGGCTTATATATGGCTCTTTATGCAGTATTTTCACACCATCTACTGTAAAGCCCAAGGGCTTCCCTGGTGGCTCAGCAGTAAAGAATCCGCCTGCAATGCAGGAGATGTGGGTTCAATTCCTGGCTCAGGAAGATCTCATGGAGTAGAAAATGGCAACCCACTCCAGTATTCTTGCCAGAAAAATCCTATGGACAGAGGAGCCTGGCAGGCTCCAGTCCATGGGGTCACAAAGAGTCAGACATGGCTGAAGCAACTGAACACACACACTATAAAGCTCAAGCAACCTTACAACATAAGGAATGACATTAATATTCTATTTAGCACAAAAATAAACTGAAACTCCATCCCCCAGCCAGTGGTGAAGCCAGGCCTCAACACAAGGTCATGGCCACATATCATTGCTTTATCATTCATGTGGACTCCTAGAGTTAAAACTCCACCTGTCATTAAGAAGGCCTTGGGATCTCCACTTGAAAACAATAAAATCTGTTCATCTACAGGAGGAGAGCAAAAACCAGTGGGGGCAGAGAGGCAGGAAATGCGAATGCATATTAGTACATGATTTTTAGTCTCAGATGCCCGGAATGCATGAGTATGTTCCCTGGAACATCTCAGTCTATTCATTTAGCTGAGACATCATCTCATCACTGCCCAGGCTTCTTCTCTGAGACCCAGTAACCAAGTCCCACTGGGGCTTTTAAGGCCTTTGGGAGGAAGCGGCTCTCTGGGCCTGCTGAGAGGCACCACAATCCCCAACCCCAGTAATTCTCATTAAAGTCCCGGGGAAGCAGGGGCACGGGAGGGCCAGGGGGGCACCTGGACTCTCCAGGGGCTGCTTTTTCACAAAGGAAAGGCTGATCCTGTCTGCTCCAGCCCCTGTCCACTCATACTCTCTCTCTCTCTCAGCTAGGCTAACTCCCACTTCAAAAAAGGCTCACATCCACCTACTATTTCCTACTTCTGCTACCAATGTCCTGGTGTTCAGAGCCTTGTGACCCCTCACAGATTATCATCCATAAAAATATTTTAGGGACTTCCCTGATGATCCAGTGGTTACCACTTCACCTTCCAGTGTAGGGGTGTGGGTTCAGTCCCTGGTTGTAGAACTAAGATCCCACATGCCTCAGAGCCAAAAAAAAAAAAAAACAACAACAACCATAAAGCAGAAACAATATTGTAACAAATACAATAAAGACTTTAAATTTAAATGGTTCACATTTAAAAAAAACTTTAAAATTTCTCTAAAAAACAGTTTAAATGCTTAATTTTGCTATAACTTTTACTTACTCCTTTTCTAATAATATAAACATAAGATAAAAAAGTATAAGGAAAATAAAAACACCCAGATTCTTAATATCTGGGATAATAATTGCTGCTAATTTTTTTATATCATTTTCAACACATGAATGTATATTAAGAACATTGTTTTGTTACTTTCTAAAATACAACTATATTGCCCTCCTGCCTAAATCTTTTGAAGGCTCCTCCTGCTTCTAAGATAAAACCTAAACATCCCCTGCCTTCCTGGGTCCATCTTATCTCTCCTTATGAATCTCCTGCCTAAGCCCTGTGACCCTAGCCTGGAGCCTGAATCACACAGCCATCAGACGTGTGTCTTGCTGGTTGTTATGCCCCACAGTGTTTGAAAGGACAGTGTTATTAGGTGGAGTGGGTGGTACCTGGCTCCACTACAAGCCCCTCTGCACTTCCTACCACACATGCGTGTGCACACACACACACACACACTCACACCCCTTATACATGCATGTTAACTGTACATCCCTGCAGGCTTTTGAGTTTAGTCTGTTTAGTCAGTCTAGTTATATTGATCTACATAATTTCTCCCACATCTGCCTATAAACCTCTGCTCAAATATTCCCGCTGCCTAGAATGCTACTATCCTTCCGACCGCCACTTGTCAGAAAACCCAGAACAAATTATCATTCTTTCAGATCCCATAGTCAGAAAACCCTCTTCCTCCCCTTGCTCCTGGGGCATATAATACTCCACTCCACTTCTAACTACTGACCACAGTCATTAATGCCCACTCTGTCTTGCCCTCTAGAATTCCTAGTGGCCTGAGATCATTCTTATGTTGTCTTTTATCCCATAAAGTGCTGCTCACAAGCAGCTGCACAGGGGTGGCTGAACAGAAACTGATCATGTACAAGGCCTTGGGCCCACCTACCTTCACCTGATCTGTCCTGGGGCCGCTTCTCCTCCTTGGAGTCAGGGCCAGTGGGGTGCAAGGGAGCTGTTGTGACCTCCTCGTGATCTAACCTTGTGATCTAATTGGGGTTCTAATGAGAGAAGGACATGTATACTCCTGACTACCAAGATGAAAAAATGACTACGTCCTAACCTCAACCCCCAAATGATTTTAAGTGCTTCAGAAATGCATACCATCCAGTAGAATAAATATTAAATAAAGACAGCACGAAGGGTTAGCATAACAATGCCTGACCAATCATAAAATTGATACACGGAATTGTTGGATGTGGACTGCAAATTTACCTCTGAGCTTCTTAGCAACCAAAAAAAAAAAAAAAAAAAGGGAAACAGAGAGAGTTAAAACAAATTTCAGCTTATGTTTCCACTAAGCCTTGAGAGGAGCTTCTTCCAAGGATCCTCTTAAAGGGGAGGCTGAGATCAGAGCGCAAAGCTGTTATTACCTCATTCTATGTATTATTTAAAAAGCAGCTTCTTGGGACTTCCATGGTGGTCCAGTGGTTAAGTCTCAGTGATCCCAATGCAGGGGGCCTAGGTTTGATTCCTGATCAGGGAATTAGATCCCACATGCCACAACTAAAGATCTTGTGTGCTGCGAGGAAGACCTGGTGCAGCCAAATAAATTTTTTAAATTTTTCTTAAAAAGCAGCTTCTTACCGTATCTCTTAACACCCAGGGACAACTCTCTGAAAGAGTACGTACCTGAAGGTGTTAGTCACTCAGTTGTGTCCGACTTTTTGTCGTTCCATGGACTGTAGGCCTCCAGGCTCCTCTCTCCATGGAATTCTCCAGGCAAGGATACTGGAGTGGGTTGTCATTCCCTTCTCCAGGGAATCTTCCTGACCCAGGGATCGAACCCAGGTCTCCTGCATCATAGGCAGACTCTACCATCTGAGCCATCAGGGAAGCCTACAGATGGCAGTGTTTAAATCTGCAGCTCTCTGAAGGGGGAGCTTGATCTGGAGCCTAGAGCCTCTGGAGCCACAGTACTGACGGCTGCTGTCCAGAGCCTAGGAGGTCCAGGGACCCTCCTTGGGTCTCGGGTGGTGGGTGAGGCGCTGTACTGTACGAAGGCTGATCTCACAGAGCCTCTGGTCTCACCTGGCTCACGCAGAGCATCTCTGCTTTTCTGTTTTATTAGTGTTTGGGGTCAGCTGCTTGACAAAAGGATTTCCCATAAAAAAACTGAAGCTTAAAAACCTGTCACAAGTGATATTTCTCTTCACTGAGCTTTTGATAAGCATTTGCCAGCAGATTTTAAATTCATGTTTAACTTTGGGGGCAAAAACTTAGAACAGGGGTCCCCAACCTCTGGGCCACAGACGGATACCTCCTGTCAGGTCAGTGGTAATATAAGGTCAGAAAAAAAGTGTACAATAAATGTGATGCCCTTGAGTCACCCTGAAACCACGCCCCTCCCCACCCTGGGTCCATGGAAAAATTATCTTCCACAAAATCCATCCCTGGTGCCAAAAAGGTTGGGACTGCCGACTTAGAGGGCTTCCACTACTAGGTATATACCCAGAAGAAATGAAAACAGGTACTCAGATACGATTGCACGTGTGTTCACAGCAGCACTATTAATAACAGCCAAAAAGTGGAAACAGTCCAAATATTCACCAAGAGATGAATCGATAAAAATTGTTCTGTATACAGAATATGAAATATTATTCAGCCATAAAAACTAGACATGCTGACACACGCTACAATATGAGCAAACCTCAAAAACATTGTCAAGTGAATGAATGAAGCCAGACACAAAAGTTTATGTATTGCATGATTCCATTTATACGAAATTTCGGAAGAGGCAAACCCATAGATGCAGATTGGGGAGAAATTGCTTAGTGGGTACTGGGTTTTCTTTGGGATTGATGGAAATGTGGAATTAGATAGAAGCAGTGATTACCCAACACTGTGAATGTACTAAGTGCCACTGAAGTTTACATTTTAAAATGGTTCTGTGAATTTCACTTCATGAAATTAAATTGAAAAACTTGAAGAGTAGAGCACCAGCATTGCTAGTTAAAGGCCATTTCACGACTTGCCCAATTGACTGAGCAGAAGGCAGGGCTGATAGTCTCAAGCAAATGAGAGGGCTTCACCAGGGCCAAGATTCACTACCCTCCTGTAGGGCAGAGCTGAGAGGCAGTGAATGTGAGGGTGGTAAAGTTGGAAATTCTTTCCCTTCCAGTAGCTCCTGCTTTGGGTTTATATTGCTTGTATCTCTTCAGCACCCGCCCACAGTGAGTACTCCTGAAATGCAGACTGCTTAACTAGACCACAAATAAGTTTGCTTTTGTTTCAAATTCATGGCTCAGCTATTTCACTCACCCTCAGATGTAACTATTTTCCTACTGTTTCCCCATCCCATCAATTTATTCAGCCTCTTCTGCTTTTGAATGTATAACATGCAAAGAATTAATGAGAAGAAATCTTCCTGCCAAGGACCCCACAGGATATATCTTGTAGGTGGAATTAGGCCTCACCTCAATGGAGTTCCTTCACAAAGTCAGACTCCTCTTTCTCCTATTCTTTCCTGCTGGGTTAAAGGTCAGCCTCCACTGTTTTTCTGAGCTAGGGGCCTCAAACTATTCCCTGGGTGTCATATCCTCACCTGTAAGGCAACACACTCTTACATTTTTATCCATCCATCCAATTAATATTTCTTGAATATCAAGTGTCTGTTATATGCCAGGTGCTGGGCCAGGCTTCTGCTGGGGCTACAACTGTGGATAAGAGGAGGGCTCCCTGAAGAGGGGATGACAGACCCAGGCACAGTACCAGTGCCGGGGCTTTGACAGGCAGGTACAGGTGGGTTAGGGACGGTCTTTCAGTGGAACAGACAGGTCTGGGCTCTCAGGGAAGGTCTCCCTGAGCCTGAGGGTTTCACTCTGCTGAGATAAATGATTTGATCATGAGGAGTCAGCCTGGAGAAGGGCTGCCCCAGGGCCTGCAGGTGGAAGCAGGCTGTCCTGCGTCCTGGCTGTGATTTCTGCCTGGACTGAGAGCAGGTCAGGACGTGTATCCCCGCAGGGAACCGGGAGGATGAGTGCTGCCTGTACCGACTGCCTACAAGCCACAGCTTAGTACTTCTTTTTTTTTAACTTTTTATTTTGTATTAGGGTATAGCCGATTAACAGTGTTACGATAGCTTCAGGTGGACAGCAAAGGGGCTCAGCCGTACATACACACGTATCCATTCTCTCCCGGGACCCCTCCCGCCAGCTGGGACTTTCTCACAGGCTTTTCTGCTCTGGCTCCTTCCCTGTTCCACCCGGCCCTCACCCACCACTTCCTTCCCACTCCTTCCTCCGAAGCTCCCTTTCTTTATATCACTGGTCACATTCTCGGGTCTGAGGGGCATATGGCTTTTTTTTTTGAGAGTCTGATGTAAGCCATGGACACTCTTTCTAAAGAAAAAAGCATATGCTCACACAGAATCATGCCTACCAGTTCAGAGAATTCACAGAACACCCAAAGCCCATTCCTGCACCCTCCTGAGAGTCCGCGGCTCAGGGTCGGGATGCCCTGCCCTGTAGCCCAGGAGGCTTCTCCGGAGCAGGCGGTCTCTGCCTCGTACCGTGCCTGTCCCTCAGGGCTGAGGACAGCTCTGCTAGGCAGGCCTCCAGGTTCTCTTTGCAGGCCCCTAATGTTTCCTCCTCCTCACGCTCCAGGCCTGTGCCTGCTTCCCTTTATTCTTCCTCGAGGTGCCGGCCCCTCTTTCTCCTCAGCATCTTTCTGCCACTGAGGCAGCCTTTTCCCCCAGGGTGGATCCACTCCAGGCCCTGTGCCCTCCTCCTTCACTCCCTCCTCAGCACCTTGCTTTGCCCCTTTTGGGGCAGCCCAGAGAGCTGTTGGGAAAAGCCTCTGGGCAGGATTCTGGTTGAGCAGAAGCTCCTGACAAGCAGCTTAATTCCTTCCCATGGGGGCACGGTCAAGTTCGGCAAAGCTGCCCAAGGGTGAGAAAGCAGCTGGTGCTGGGTAATGCCTTCAGGAAAGAGCACCAGAACATGGAGAAAGATGAGAGGATGGAATTCTTTAGAAGTCATTTTAAAATATGCTTCAGTACTTCCTGCTCTCACTATTGTCACTACAGCAACATATGGATCTAAAAAAAGTCCTTTGCTGCTCACTGCCCCTTTAGATCGGACAACAGCCATTTTCATTCTGTCAGGTTGGCAACACACCTAAGAATTTTGGTGCTTTCTCAGAATGGAGGCTCCCCAAGGGGAGAAAAATATCTGCTTCAATGGCTCTAATCAGGATCATGTAAGTGAAGAGAGAAATGCTTCATAAATACCCCTGGGGTCTGCTTTCTATTATGTGTTAACACAAACAACATAAACCTAGTGAGGGAGTTCATGACATGCCACTCTAAAATACGTCACACTGCAAAACTAAAGTCATCAAAACAGTATGGTACTGACACAAAAACAGACTCATAGATCAATGGAACAGAATAGAGAGCCTAGAAATAAACCTCCACGCCTATGGTCAATTAATCTGTGACAAAGAGGCCAGACTATACAATAGAGAAAAGACAGCTTCTTCAACAGGTGTGCCAGGAAAACAACAGCTACATGTAAAAGAATGAAATTAGAACATTCTCTCCCACCATATACAAAATTAAACTTAAAATGGATTAAAGACCTAAACGCAAGAACAGAAACCATAAAAATCCTTAAAAAAAAAATCAGCAGAACACTCTTTGACATAAATTGTAGCAATGTTTTTTTGACTCAGTCTCTCCAGGCAAAGAAAACAAAAGCAAAAATAAACAAATGGATCTAATTAAACTTAAAAGCTTTTGCACAACAAAAGAAACTATCAACAAAATGAGAAGACAACCTACTGAATAGGAGAAAATGCTTGCAAATGATATGTCCAATGCAACTTTAATATCCAAAATATATAAACAGCTAATACAATTCAATATATATATCTTTTTAAAAAGCCAAAAAAAAACTGGCTATATTATGGGTAGAAGACCTGAATAGATAATTTTCCAAAGAAGCCATACAGATGGCCAATAGACACATGAAAAGATGCTCAACATCACTAATCATGAGGGAAAAGAAATCAAAACCACAATGAGATATCACCTTACACCTGTCCTGTCAGAACGACTACTGTCAAAAAGACCACAAATGACAAACGTTGGCAAAGATGTGGAAAAAATGGAACCCTGGTACACTGTTGGTTGGACTATAAACTGGTACAGCCATTATGGAAAACATTAAGTTCCTCAATAAACTAAAAATAGAGTTACCATATGATCCAGCAATTCCACTCCTGGGTATATAACTGAAGAAAACTAAAACACTAATTTGAAAAGATACATGTGCCCCAATGTTCATTGCAGCACTATTTACAGTAGCTAAGATGTGGAAGTAATCTAAGTGTCCATCAACAGATAAATCAACAGAGATGTGGTACACACACACAATGAAATATTACTCAGCTATAAAAAATAATGAAATTTTGCAACAACATGGATGAATCTGGAGAGTATTATTCTTACTGAAATAACACAGAGAAGGACAAACACTGTAAGTTCTCACCTATTCCTCCTGCATTGGCAGGCAGATTCCCACTGAGCCACCTGGGAAGCCATTCTCTGTTTTCCATTTCTATATTTCTGACATTTTGAGAATATTATATAAATTGAATCATACAGTATGTAACTTTTTGAGAGAACCTCAATTTTTAGCTCGGCATTTTACCACCCAGAACAAAAACTGTATTTCCTAGCTTCCTTTGTATCTAATATGTGGAAAACAAACTGTGGGAAATTCTTAAAGAGTTGGGAATACCAGACCACCTTACCTGCCTCCCGGGAAACCTGTATTCAGGACAAGAAGCAACAGTTAGAATCAGACATGAAACAATGGGCTGTTTCAAAATTGGGAAAGGAGTACATCAAGGCTATATATATTGTCACCTTGCTTATTTAACTTCTTTGCAGAGTACATCATGAGAAATGCCAGCCTGGATGAATCACAAGCTGGAATCAAGATTGCTGACAGAAACATCAATAACCTCAGATATGCATATGACACCACTCTAATGACAGAAAGCAAAGATTCCTGAAGAGCCTCTTGATGAAGGTGAAAGAGAAGAGTGAAAAAGCTGACTTAAAACTTAAAACTCAGCATTCCAAAAATTAAGGTCATGGCATCCAGTTCTCTCACTTCATGTCAAATAGAAGAGGAAAAAGTGGAAACAGTGAAAGATTTTATTTTCTTAGGCTCCAAAATCATGCGGATAGTGACTGCAGCCATGAAATTGAAAGAAGTTTGCTCCTTGGAAGGAAAGCTATGACAAATCTAGACAGCATATTAAATAGCAGAGACATCACTTTGTTGACAAAGGTCCGTCTAGTCAAAGCTATAGTTTTTCCAGTAGTCATGCATGGATGTGAGACTTGGATTGTAAAGAATGCTGAACACTGAAGAATTGATGCTTTTGAACACTGGTGTTGGACAGTCCCTTGGACTGCAAGGAGATCACACCAGTTAATCCTAAAGGAAATCAGTCCTGAATATTCATTGGAAGGACTGATGCTGAAGCTCCGATACTTTGGCCACCTGACGCAGAGAGACGACTTATTAGAAAAGACTGATGCTGGGAAAGATCAAAGGCAAAAGGAGAAGGGGGCATCAGGATGAAATGGTTAGATAGCATCACTGACTCCATGGACATGAGTTTGAGCAAACTCCAGGAGATAGTGAAGGACAGGGAAGCTTGGTGTGCTGCAGTCCACGGGGTTGCACAGAGTCGGACATGACTTAACCACCTAATAACAGCAGTCTCTGGATAGACAGTGTCAGAATTGGGTTGAATTGCAGGACACTCAGCTGGTGTCTGAGAATTGCTTGATGTGGAAAAAGAAATACCCGACACTTTGAAATTGGAGCAAAAGCAACAGATGTGACAGCTAGAGCTCTAGCAGCCATCCTGGACCACAAGAGTCATGTTCCAGGAGTTGAAACAGAAAGCTGGGACCTTGGGTTCCTGATGATACCATGGAGCTGCTATATCCCTGCACTATCCATGGCCAGGGGCTTCCCAGGTGGCTCAGTGGTAAAGAACCCACTGTCCAATGCAGGAAATGTGGGTTTGATCCCTGGGTTGAGAAGATCCCCTGGAGAAGGAAATGGCAACCCTCTCCAGTATTCTTGTGGAATATTGGAAATCCTGGGAAATTTCACGGACAGAGCAGCCTGGCAGGCTACAGCCCATGGGGTCACAAAAGAGTCACACACAACTTAAGGACTAAACAGCAATAACAATCCAGGGCCAGACTTCTTTTAAGTGAGAGAGATGTAAATTTCTATCTTGTTTAAGCCACTTTTTAAAGTAATATCTGGCTAAATCCTAACTAAACAAAATGCTTAGGCTTTTCAGCAGAGGAGAAACTTGCTTAATGCTATGTTTGTGGTCAGTGGTTCTTTCACATATAACTTTCAGATATATAAGAATAGCCCCATACTGTTGCTGGGCCCCATCCAGACCATTTCTGAACCAGGAGAAACTGGATCAGAGCCCGAGAGTATATGATGTGGAAGCGGTTGTTCCGGGGATTGCACCTTGAGAACGACTTCTTCAAATGCATGGACTTGGCAGCGGAGTATACATTGGACTGGAGGCAAAAAGACTGGAATAAAAGGATCTAGGGGAGTAGGAAGGGTGACGGTTCCTGCCAGTGGCAGAGAGACCTCAACTAAGGTGAGGTAGGAAAAACTCAAAGGAGATGGATGTGAGAACCTTGGGGACAGCATGAATGACAGACCTAGAGGCTGACTGGATGTGAGCAGAGGACAGTACCAAAGGTGGCTGTGGTTTTGAGTCTGGGGGATCAGAGAATAACAGTACTGCTGACAGAGAAAGTCCAGAAGAGGTGCCCATTTAGAGGAGAGCAGTTTAGAGTTTTGCCTTGTTCAGCAAAGTTGAAATGCAAACCCACAGCAGGAGAGATGTTTGGTCTGGAGACCACTTCGAGGGGTCTTTTTGAGCAGCTGGGTAGCTGGTGTAGGCCGAGGACAGAATCTCAACAAAACTTACATTCAGAGGTTGGAAAATGGGAGCATGCCAGCAGATGAGTCAGAAAGTGTGGCCAAAGACAGAAGCCAAGGCAGGCCAAGACCATGCCAGGCAGCCGGAAGACAGCGCCCTAGAGAAGAGGCTGTCATCGACATCCAAGGCAGCAGCGAGGTCAAGGTGACCATTTAGGACTTGGGGCAAGATGGGCACAGGAATGGCTTTGGTGACAGTGGTGGGACCAGAGTGGCTGAGGAGTGATTAGAGACCTGTGATGACAGAAGTGGTGAGAAGGCCCTGGTGAGGAGAGGCAGCAGAGAGCCAGGATGTTAACTTGTGGGGGTCAGAAGGGTGGGGGGATTTTATAGGAGATGGAAGTCCAAGCACAGGAGTAGACAGGAGGAAAGAACATAGGGGAGAGGGTGACAGACCAAAGATACTGGGAAAAGGAGGGCAATGATGGGATCAGGTCCTGAAGGAGGAAGGAGAGGATGGGCTTGGGAGCACAGGTCAGAGGGATACTTCAGAGTGAAGATGAGAGAAGGAGGGAAACTGTGCAAAGGAGAGAACAGTGATAGCAGCTCCTGCAGAAGCAGTGCAATGAGACCCAGAGGTCAGAGAGTGAAGGCTGATGGAATCTGAGCATCTCAGGGGCAGGAAAGGACCCCGCTGTTGGGTGAGGCTCCGTGGCTGCAGTGGCGGGGCTACAAACACAGGAGATGTGTCCAGGCAGGAATCTTCACTAGGGCTGAGGCTCTGGGGCCACTGGGCAGGCCAGCTAGGAATGTCCAGCTCCCCTGGTGAACGGTGGGGTGGCTGGAGGGTGACGGGCTGGTCTCTCATGGTGGTGGCCTAGAAGTGAGGAGGGCAACAGGCTCTGCGGAATGAATATCTGAAGAGAGTGAGGTCCCACAAGCAGGTCCCGACAGCAGGGAGCGGCACAACGGACTAAGAGGCAACTGGAAAACTTTCAGTGACCGGGGGTATTTGTGGGAATATCAGATCAAGGAATATTTGTGGGTTGATTGAGAGATCACAGAGTGTCTGGGGATACTATAAGCTGCTGATTGTAGTATACTATTGTTGTTCAGTCACTAAGTTGTATCTGACTCTTTGCGACCTCATGGACTGTAGCACTTCAGGCTTCCCTGTCCTTCACTATCTCCTAGAGTTTGCTCACACTCATTGAGTTGGTGATGCTATCCAACATCAACATGGTTGTAATACATGTTTTTATATTTTCCTTTTCTTTCAAATCAAATTTGACCTGTCAGTTCAAAAAATACGTATAGAATACCTCCAAGTGGAGCTAAGTGCTATGATGAGAGAACTAGAGGATGAGCTCAGAGTAGGAGTACCAACTGACTGGGTCAAAGAACATCTCTAGGAGGCAGTGAGGATTAGATGACACCTGAGGGATGAGGAAGAGTTACCCAGAGGAGGGCGTGGGCAGGAACGGTATCCCAGGAAGAAAGACCAACACGTGCAAAGGCCTGGAAATGAGAACGTGCATGCTGTTTTAAGGAACTGAAAGAATTTCAGGGGGGCTGGGGCACTGGGAAAGAGAGGATGGGGACGAAAAATGAGACTGGAGAGGCAGTTAGAGTCAGGTCCCAAGGCCTCTGTAAGGCATCACTGGGGTTTGTGCTTCATTGCACTGGGAGGACTTTCTGGGTTTTAATTAAGCAGGATGAATGAAAAAATCTGAAGAACACATGGAAAGGAAAAGAACAGGGTAAGAGTGGTGATAAGGAAAGCAATTAAGAGGTGTTAGAATAACCGAGCTTAAGATGACAGTGGGGTAGATGAGGGGCATGGCCATGGCTATGGGTTAAAGTGGGCAGATGGGAGATATTTAAAAGGCAAACTCAAACACAGATAGTATTGCTTGGACGTGGGTGGTTAGAAAAGGGGATGAATTGGAGATAGGCAGATGAATGGATGTGTAAACAACTGAACAACAAACTAACATATCTGCTTCATATCATGGCCAAATATTCAAAAGTTGGGAAGCTGGGGACTGCTGACAGAAGGGTCTGGTGGAAAAGCTCCTCGGGTCCAAGATGAAAGAGCAAAGCCTAGAGCCTGTGATGCTCTGGGGGTGAAATCTGAGCCCCTCATGCCACTGACCCTCAGCCACAGGGCTATTTGCTGATATCATCTCTACATCCTGCAGGGCTTGTATGTTCATTTTTACATTATTTGTCCAATGGTGACAGTAGTTTATTCTCTGCAATATACCATTGAAAACTGTCAAAAGTGCTATTTCAGTAAGAATCTAAGTTCCAGGAAAGTGGGCATATATCACCCTATCCAAATGTAAGATGAAAAAATGTTTTTTAAAGAATAAAACTTTAAACTTTATATGTATGTAGATATATATATATATATATATATATATATATATATATATATATATAAACTATGGTTATACATAGTTTCTGTATGGTTATACAGAAAGCAAAAGTAGAGAGAATGCTATAATGAGTCCCCAGCCTGTCCCATCCATACCTTCTCCTGATTATTTTGTAGCATACCCTAAATCACCATGCATTTAATTTATAAACATTTTGGTATGCATTTCTAAAAGTGGTTCTTGTTAAAACATATAACACAATAACATTAGCACCCCAAAACAAATGAACAATAATTGCCTAATATCATAAAAATCCAGAGTCCATATACATAGGGCATTTGACCACACCAAACTCAAAGCCAAACATTCTCATAGGTTCACAGTCATTGGCCTGGATGCCATTACCTGCCTTGACAGTCTGTAAAAAGCCTAGAAGGTCTATCCCAGTAACGCCAGGTTGGACCAGACCTCCCCAAATGCAGATTCCAAAATCCAGAAGACAACAATAAAATCCTGACCAAACAGACATCTGATTGGTGGTATGGTCGTGGGCAAGTCATTCAGTTTATGTAGGTGACCGGTTGCAAAATAAAGAGTTGAAAACCCAAGAAAGAAACCCAATTGTCTATCAGCAGATGAAAGAATTAAAAAAAAAAAAATGTGGTAGATATACTCAATGGAATACTACACAGCCTTTAATAGGGAAGTCACTCACAGATCACAATACGGATGAACCTCAAGGACATTATGCTGAGAGAAATAAGCCAGTCGCAAAAGTGAAAATACTGCGTGATCCCACTCTTATGAAGCATCTAAAGTAGTCAAAATCATAGAAACAGAAAGTAGAAAGGTGGTTGCCAAGGGTTGGGGATAGGGAGAAGGGGAATTAGTGTTTAGTGGGTATAGAATTTGAGTCTTGCAAGATGAAGAAGTTCTATAGAGATGTGTTCCACAACAACGTGAATATACTCAACACTGCCAAACTGTACACTTAAAAATGGCTAAGACCGGGACTTCCCTGGGAGTCCACTGGTTAAGACTCTGTGCTTCCAGTGCAAGGGTGCGGGTTCGATCCTTGGTCAGGGAACTAATATCTCAAATGTTGTGGGGCCAAGAAAAAAATTACTCTAATGGCTAAGACCTTAAACTTTGTTACGTTTTTCCACCATAATTAAAAACAACAACTTCTGGGGGTCCATTCTGGTTGCAGGAAATGGAGGCACATAATACAATTGCTGTTATTTTGATCTGTGTTGGGAGGTGCCTCAGAACACCACTGCTCTCTTCCAGGGAGCCACCCAGGGAAACGGGGTGGGAGGGGAACTCTCAGAAAACTTAGGAACTTCTGTGGGATCCCTCAGAAGACACGTGGCTGCATCCCACCAGGCTGAAGGTAGGGGGCGCCAGGGGCTGGGTCCTGTAAGGTCGGCGTTGGGGGCTGGGGTTCACCAAAGAGAAACAAAGAAACTGGAACCGTTATCACCGGCTGGGCTGTCCTCGGGGAACATTCTGGGAAGAAAGGAGAAAGCCCCGCTGGCTGGGAGCAGCCATGCGGGGGGATCTGAAGTGACAGATACAAATGTGTAGTACACTCGGCAGACGTGTGGGAGATTAGAAGCGCGGGATGCTGAGAGTGGCGGTGGAGGGGAAGGCGCTGAGAAGACTGAATCCCCCAGTCTCTTCCCAGGGCACCGGGGTCTGTGGAGTGCTTTTAAGGCTCATTATCATAAGGCCATTTTTCAAGTTAGCACAAGTCTGGCCTCGGGGAAGCCAGGCAGCAGCCGGCAGATTTGGTATTCCGGCGCGTTTTCTCTGACCTCTCCAGGGAAGGTTCCTCCCGCATCTATAGAGGCGCGGAGCAAAGAACGGATTCACTGCACTAGATCCTGTCTTGGTGCCTGATAGAGTCCCAGAGGGAAGACGGAGGGCAACGGGACGCCTGCTCAAGGCTTTGGAGAAGGAATAAAGGTTCCTCAAATGTGAGGGGTTTGCTGTTTATGCTTATTTTGGTACTCAGATCCATCTATTTGGATCTCTATCCAAAGTGGAGGTGGAAGATCCGGACTCATGTTCCGAGAGGTGGCTGAGGAAGTTTCAGGCCCCTCCCAGGCAAGGTGACTGAGGGGGTATTGGGTGGGACACCAGAGTCCCAGGTTTAGGGGCTCCTGTCTCTTTAGGCCAGTAGTTCTGAACCTTTCTGCAGCCCCATGTCACTCACCATGTGTGATTCCTGGGCAGTGGAGGGGTACTCTTACCATTTAAGAGAGGAAAGCCATGGACACAGTGAGTGAGGAGGTCAGATTAAAGCAATAGTCTTGAACCAACTCTGATGCTGAAAATAAGCAAAAAATTCCCATCCCAGCCCTCAGGCCTGCATGCTTAGTTGCTAAGTTTTGTCCAGTTCTTTGTGACCCCATGGACTGTAGCCCATCAGGCTGCTCTGTCATGGGATTTCCTAGGCAAGAATACTGGAGTGGGTTGCCACTTCCTTCTCCAAGGGATCTTCCCGATCACAGGACTAATTCTCTAATCTCAGGAATTTGTTGGGCATGAATTTCATAGGCTTGGTTAATTGAAGTGTAATTGATTTACAATGTTGCGCCAATCTCTGTCTGCTGAATAGCAGTGACTCAGTTATACACACACAGACATTCTCATACATATATATATTTATATATGTGAAATCTAAACTATGGCACAAATGAACCTATTTACAGAACACAGCATGCAGAGAACAGACTGGTAGTTACCAAGCGGGAGGAAAGTAGGGGAGGGAAGGACTGGGAGTATGAGATTAGCAGATGTAAACTACTATGTCAATATATAGGCTAGACAAACAACAAGGTCCTATGGTATAGCACGGGGAAATATATTCCTAGGCTTTTGCTCAGACTCATGCAGGCTGACATACGCTGTGGGCTTGCTCTCACAGTGTGGACCTTGGATCAGCAGCATCACCTGGGAGCTTGTTAGAAATACAAAATCTTGGGCCTCACCTGGACCGGCTGAATCAGAGTCCACATTTAACAAGGTTTAACAAGATCCCTAGGTGCTTTGTGTGCACATTCACAATCAAGAGTTACCACACTTACCCATCACACCCCACACCCCTGCCACCAGGTAAAGCGGTGTGGCATCCACTCAGAGGCTGGACCAAGCAACCTCCACCAGCAGCAGCTGTCACCACCGTGGGGAGACACAGAAAAGGGGCACAGACTGGGGTGGCCACAATGTGTGAATCACATTTAAATTTGGGGGTCACTGAGATGAACTCTTGGGCTTCCCAGGTAGCGCTAGTTGTAAAGAACCTGCCTACCAATGCAAGAGACGTAAGAGATGCGGATTTGATCCCTGGGTCAGGAAGATCTCCTGGAGGAGGGCATGGCAACCCACTCTAGTACTCTTGCCTAGAGAATCCCATGGACAGAGGAGCCTGGCAGGCTATGGTCCTTAGGTTTGCAAAGAGTTTGACACAACTGAAGCGACAGCATGTACGCACAAGACTAAATCTAGGAGGGCTTCCCATCGATTCTGAGTTCCTGTGATCTTTGACATTTGTTAACAAAATAACTGCAACTAACAGGTACTGTTTTAAATAAAAGTGCTTTACATGTGTTGCTTTATATAATTTCACATAGCAATGTTTAAGGTACGGATTACCATTATACCCTTTTCTTGGGTGAGGCAACCGAGGCAGAGAGATCCAGTGACTTGCCCCAGGTCTGGCATGGATGTGAGTCAGAGCCAGGATGTGCACCCTGACCACGTGCTCAGAGCCCACTCTTTAACTACCACATGAGACCGCCTCCAGAAGAAACCTGGAGAAACACTCTCCCTCCACACGAGTTTCTTTTAAAGAAGTGATATACCTTTAGGGTGACCAACCATCTGGGTTTCCCTGGGACCAAAAGAGTTCCTTGGAGGTGAGAATTTCGGTGCTACAACTGGAAGGCCTGGGCAAGTTGGTTGCCCTACCGATGCCTGATAACCTCACCACCCACAGAAGAGTAAAAGATGAGATACAGAAGGAAAGACAAGTAAATGTAATATGAAAATTTTGAGATTATAGGATTTGAGCTGTTCGAATACAATCAGAGTGTAGGTAGCCTGTTTCTAGTTTAGGAACCTCAAAGCCTGTCCGTAGGAATTTTTTTAATATTTATTTTTCTTTATTTGTTTATCTGGCTGCACAGCATCTTAGCTCAGCACCTGGGATCTTCGATCTTCATTGCAGCATGTGGGGTCTTTAGTTGTGGGATGTGAACTGTTAGTGTGGCTTGCAAACTCATATGTGGCATGTGGGATCTAATTCCCTGACCAGGGATCAAACCCAAGTTCCCTGCTTTGGGAGCTTAGAGTCTTAGCCACTGGACCACTAGAGAAATCCCTGTTTGTAGGAATTTCAGCAGGGCTCATTCTCCATCTGTGGCTCACATGGGTACCCTCTCATCTGCCTTGCTGTTTTCCCCATCTTGTCTGCCCAGGTGTTATGAAAATAAGCAGGAGCCTGTTGCTGATGCATCCAACAGCATCAGTGTTCCGAGAGAAAGAAGGTAGATCAAAACACCGACTAGTATTTCCCTTGTCAAGGTCACCCCACACCCATGTGGGGGTCTCCATCAGCTCTATTTTCTTCAGTGCTGCCAGCCAGTTCTGTGAATCTTGTTTCTTTGGAGCCCCTGGGGAACTTATTTGATTGGTTCAGGTTTCTATTCAGCCCGAGAGTCATTTATGATGTCCCGAATAAAACACAAAGAGCTCACTTGGTGTGTATGTGTATGTGTGTGATCTTTTAGAGATAATATTAAAAAGCTGTTCCCCAATCCAAATTGGGGCAGGATGAGGCTGGCGAGGAAGCACCAGGGAAGATCAAGGAGAGGAATTTGGATTCTCCCATACCCCTGGGGGAGGCCTCCGGAAAACTGCCTCTTGTCCAACAAGGGAAGGCACCTGTCCTGCAGCCTCTGCCCAGGTCCAAGCATTAGGATTCCCCTGCCATTCTAGGAGGATGTGGGGGAAGACTAGCCCTCGGTTTCCACATCTGGAAAGTGATACTTGCCACAGCCTACCACCAGAGACTGCGCATCTCCTCTCAGGCTCAGATATAGTTCTCTAAGTGTCCTATGAGAAAGTGCCCTTTCTCAGAAGTCAGTGCCTTCAGGTCTTCCCAGATTAACCTCATCAGGTTTGTGATTAAAGAAGCTCACATTCTTAGAGCAAAAACAGAATAGGAAAAAGCAGAGTCCATCCCAACTGCCTCCAAGAAGAAACTACCCCGTTGAGGGTTCTGCAGCCCCTTCACTCACAGGCTTTTCATCATTACTCCGATGCCATTGCTCTGTGATCTAAAGTTGGTGGACACTCTCTTTCTAAGGAAGCTCTGAGCCCCTTAGAAGACAAAGACCTTCGTGTTGCCCAAAGTATTTCTCTTCTAGGCTCCCACAGTGGTCTGGATACTAGGGCCTTCGTTCCTGCTGCTAGCTGACAAAGGCAGAGCTGGAAAAAGGAAGGTGTGAGCCTCTTCCACGCAGAGCAAGGAAGATGACTCAGGAGATAAGACATGTGAACCAATGCTTCCTTCATTTTCTACTTGCTGACCCAATAACTGATGTCAAGCATTCCTAAAGCTGACAGCACACACATGGAGAAAAACAGCTCTTCACTTGAGCCGAGAGAAAACTGTCAGTTTGGTACCACCTTGACAAAATACAATAAAGCTCTGCTTCTTATGAAGCAGTGCTGTTTGGGTCTCCTTACTGCTCTGTGTCCCGAGATCACGAGAATAGAGTAAGGCAGGCAAACTGCTAGAACACAGTAGGACCATAGTAACCAGTCTGCAAAGGAGAACAGCAGACATCTAAGCTTTTACTCACGAACTCGACCAAGCCAGCACCTCTCCTCCCCAAGCTGTGACAGGACTGACTGACCCACATACCCGGCGGGGTCCCATTCCTCTCCAGCATTCGAAAAATGTCTCTCCTGATGCTTACTCCCATTACAGGCATAGACTTGTAAATCTCTGGTAGAGAACAGACAGACCTATGGTATCCTGGTCACGTCCATTTGTGGAAACTGTGAGATAGGTTTCTAACATGATCATTTCTCTCTGCCTTTGTATGATTTTTAAAAACCATTCTTTCTTTGTCCATCTGTCCATCCACCCACACCTTCATCCATCCATTCAACGAGAGCATTTGGCATCTACTTGATGCTGAGTAACTTCTAAGCCAAAATCAATAGAAAATTTTCTAAGCTTTAAAATCCCCTGCCTTTAAGCCATATCCATGAAGTAGGGCGGGTTGCGGGAGAGTGGGTGTTTCATTGAAGAAATAGCTGTGTTAAAAATTAAGTTCTTCATCCTCTCTGAGTCTCAGTTTCAGCAGCTCTAAAATGGGAATAATTCCTTATAAAACTGCTGCAAAGGTGACAGAAGCACACTCAATGCCTGCATAATAAAGTCATTATTCGATAATCATTAACTTAAAGAAAGCGACCCACGGATCCAGTTTGCTCCTCAGCACACTATTCTTCTAACCCCTCACCAGCCCTTGTCAGTATCTTTCAAGCTCATTTTGCTTCCAAGGGCAACGTTCTTGTAGTTTTAATCCTCGGGTGAGACAGCCTTGCCTTTCTTCTGACGGATGGGCTGTACCATTTTGAAAATGTGATCTGTATCAAAGTCAGCTGTGAGGCTCCTGGAACTGGTGGGAGGATGGATACATAAAGTCCTGTTAATAAATAAACACACAGACATCAAGGCTACTGGCTGTCGTAGTAACGAGACTTTATGCTCTCCTGGTTTCTGTCATCTTCAGGACTGAAAGCACTTAATGAATTAGTCTCGCTTGCAGTCATCCTGGAGAAAAATACTGCTGTGTCTACAACCAGCAGTCAGGGTAACCAGCCGGAGGTCAGTCACCCCTGGGAACATTGCCAGCCACGTCCCTAGAGCAGCTTTGTTTGTTGTTTCTTATTGTAAAAGTAATAACTGTGTATTAGAAATTTTTAAAATATGATACATAAGTCAAAAGACAAAAGCTAACATCTCCTGTAATTCTGTTTGCTTGGAGATAAGACCTGTTGACTTTTTCTTGTACTCTCATACTGACATATACCCACATGCTTACTAGGATTATACTGTGTACATGCCACTTTATAATTTAGCTACAGATCATATGTAATTTTTCATGTCAAGTATGTTTCTACATGATTTTTTAAAAAATTTTGACCATACTCCAAGGCATGTGGGACTTTAGTTCTCCAGGTATCAAGCCAGTAGCCCTTGCATTGGAAGGTGGAGTCTTAACCACTGGACTACAAGGGAAATCCCTACGTCATTTTAAGTGGCTGCTAATTTCTGATTAGTAAACATTTCTGTCATATTAGTTATTTTACCTGTGATGATAATCTTGTGCTCTCTTTCTGTTGTTGTTTAGGATTTAGGGAGCAGCGTGAATGAGGGCACATGGCGTGGAAGAGAGTGGGTTTGGTGCAAGTCACTTGGTGTGGCGGAAGCTGAGTAGGGTGAGCGCCCCTGGGAGCCTCTGCGGGGACCTCTGTGGGACACAGAATGTGAGAGGAACTTTGAGAGGTCTTAAGCTGATCTAGACTGTAGAGAGAAGGCTCTGGTAGCAAGCGGGGGATGCACAGGGGGAGAATACATTGGGAGCTGGAGAGCGCACGCCTCCCATCTGCTCCTGTTCTCACCTCGAGGCCCAGAGGTTAATCCACGGCAGGCTCTTGCCAACCCTGCAGCCTCCTCTCCTGCCCCTGCCCTGGTTTTTATGCTTCTGCCCTTCCGTGCATACTTTGCATCCTCTGGGTTTCCGCTGGGTCGTGCTAGGCCTGGCATGCCTGTTCCCCACCCCACCACTTCACTTGGTTAACTTATTTTTTTGTAAATTAATTTAGCTGTCCCCTCCTCCTGTCCTCCCCTGACTCTTCTGCTCCCCCTAGACTGGCTTACCTCCCCCTCCACAAACTTCCATGCTTCTAGAGTCATGGCACCTCCACACTCTGGGATCGTATTGTGTGTCTCTTTCCCTACTAGACTTTGGGCTGCCTGGATGAGTGTCTTACTCTTTGGGTGTGCAGCGGGCACTCAACAAATACTTCTGAATAAAGGCAAGGTGGCCCCTGCACCAGTACTGCCAACCCTTGGATATGACCAGAATATGTGAGGCGCCAGGAACAAGCAAGGCAGATCCCAAATCCATCCATAGCTCTCCATGGCCCTGATCCAGGCCACCCCCAATCTCTTGCCTGGGACCACTGGCATCATTTCCCAACTGGCTGCCGCTCAGTAGAGAGATAATTTTCAGACATCAACCTGTGCATATCTCTTGCTTACTTAAAACACTGTACAAATATTTGGGGTACTCTTAGAACACCATGGTTTATAAGGCTCTCATAATCTAGCTCCTGCCTACCTCTCCTGTCTCATCTTATCACTTTTCCCTTTGAAAGGGTACCTAGGCCCCAGTCAACAAGTCTTTTATTTTTTTTTTCTGTTCTTCAAACAGCAAAAGCCTTTTGTTCAGCCCCTCATTCCTCATGTGACTGGCTCCTTCTCATCCCCCTTCAGTTCAGTTCAATTCAGTAGCTCAGTTGTGTCCAACTCCTTGTGACCCCATGGACTGCAGCACGCCAGGCCTCCCTGTCCATCACCAACTCCTGGAGTTTACTCAAACTCATGTCCATTGAGTCAGTGATGCCATCCAACCATCTCATCCTCTGTCCTCCCCTTCTCCTCCTGCCTTCAATCTTTCCTGGCATCAGGGTCTTTTCTAATGAGTCAATTCTTCGCATCAGGTAGCCAAAGAATTGGAGTTTCAGCTTCAACATCAGTCCTTCCAATGAATATTCAGGACTGATTTCCTTTAGGATGGACTGGTGGAATTTCCTTGCCGTCCAAGGGACTCTCAAGAGTCTTCGCCAGCACCACAGTTCAAAAGCATCAATCCTTCAGCACTCATCTTTCTTTGTGACCCAACTCTCACATCCATACATGACTACTGGAAAAACCATAACTTTGACTAGACAGACTTTTGTTGGCAAAGTAATGTCTCTGCTTTTTAATATGCTGTCTACAGTTACTATTTGTCTGTCAGGAGGGAAATATTTGGGAAGATGACCTGGATTAAGGAAAGCTCTGACATCCAGATAAGTGTTCTTTCTCAAGGCGAAGCAGCATGTTCTCTGATCCAGGCTTTGTTAATAGAGACAGAAAGAAATGCTACAAGAAGCATTCTCAACCAACCTACCTTTTCCCATATGACCTTTCAATTAACAAAGCATGAAGAGTCCAGTAACAATACCAACATCTGTGAACCCATATCATCAGGTGCTCAGAGAGTCTCTTGCAGCATGACAGTATGACCTTAAAGCTATATATCTGGGCTGAATACTCCTTGAGTTTCAGACTCACACCACCAAGTGGCTCCTAGACTCTGTATGCTTAGCTATTCCACAGGAATCTCTGATTCGAATGCTCCAAAACAGACAGGCCTTATCGTTTTACCTGCTCTTCTCTGCAAAGTGTTTTCCTCTTGCATTCTCTTCCTAATGAATGGTACCACCATCTAACTGGGCCTCCTGGTGGCTCAGATGGTAAAGAATCTGCCTGCAATGCAGGAGATCTGGGTTCAACTCCTGGGGTGGGGAAGATCCCCTGGAGGAGAGCAAGGCAACCCACTCCAGTATTCTTGCCTGGAGAATCCCATGAACAGAGGAGCCTGGTGGGCTATGACTAAGGGGACACAATTGAGCGATTAAGTACACATGCACCATCTACCCAGTCCCCATGCCCAGTAACTTGTAAGTCATCCCAATCTCTTCCCTCACATCTGATCAATCACAAAATCTTATCCATTTTTCTCTTAACTGTTTCTAAAGTATGTGACTTCTTCATCTTTTTATTACCATTGTCTTCATTTGGCTCCTCTTGTTTTTTCTTTTTCTTTGAAGGATAATTGTATTACAGAATTTTGCTGCTTTCAGTCAAACCTCAACATGAATCAGCCATAGGTTTACATATATCCCCTCCCTTTTTTGGCTCCTCGTGTTTTTAGGCTGTCCTGTGTGGCTTGCGGGATCTCATTTCCCTAAACAAGGATTGAACCTGGGCCACAGTAGTGAAAGCTTGGAATCTGAACCACGAGGCTACCAGGGAACTCACAAAACATCTATTCTTGATGCCTGCTCAGAACTTGCCATTTTATCAACATAGACAAATAAGACCCACATCTGTCTCCACCTAAATAAGCCTACAAACTCTCCATTTCCAAATCAGAGGTCTTCATCTCCCCTCCAAGGATTTCCACTATTGAATCTCCTATCTTTGTGAATGGCACCACCACTTTTCTCAAGCCTCTTCCTTCATCCAAAAATTGGAAGACTTTTTTCCAGATTCCTTGTTTTTGTTTGAAGTGAAGTCGCTCAGTCATGTCCAACTCTTTGCTTCCCCATGGACTGTAGCCCGCCAGGCTCCTCTGTCCATGGGATTTCCCAAGCAAGAATACTGGAGTGGGTTCTCATTTCCTTCTCCAGGGGATCTTCTTGACCCAGGGACTGAACCCAGGTCTCTGGCACTGCAGGCAGATGTTTTACCATCTGAGCCACCAACCCTTGACTAGACAGCTCAATACCTGTACCTCCTTTCCTGACTGTCTGGACACAGCCTCTTACTACTACTCTTACTACTCCGGCTGTACCAGTCTAACTTTTCTAATTAGAGTGATTCTTGAGGGCATGGACCATGTCTGGTAGTTTTCTGAATCCTCCAATATGCCCAGCACAGCCTAGGTACAGAGTGGATGCCTAGTAAAGAAGTAAGTCGGCAATGAAACCCATCTGCCAAGAGAAGACAGGTGTTGAAAAGCCAGCACCTTGGGATGAGGGAGGCAGTTTGCCCAACTCCTTTGCCCCAGTGGGAGGACAAGACCTCAACAAAGAGACTGGAAATGTTCTTTGAGGGGGCTGGGAAAGGGACTCCACCAAGGATAATATCTTGGCTTGTGGCGTCGTCATGAGCACTCAGCTGATTTCTGAGCTCTTGAATCTGTGGGTGCCCATCTGTAGTGTTGCATGGTGTCCTCAAGCAGTGGACTGGCACCTTGGAAATATGTCCTGCTTTATGATGGCTGTCTCACCTTGGACACAAGCAACAGTTAAAATCTTCCATGAGTCTGTTCTGCTCTCCAGGAGTAGAGTCTAGAGTGCTGGATTTCCACTATCTTGCAAAAAACCCTTATTCGTGTGAGATCTCTATGCTATTTGAGTATTCTCCACTCTATTCCCTGCCCCATCACTGATACTCCCTCACTCACTGAGGACTTTAGCAATTGTCTCATCATCTAAGCTTCTGCAGTCATCCCAGAAAGTTTCAACTTGTACGAAGATGACCTCTCTAACATCCTAGCCTCAAATTTCCATGACTTCCTTAATGCCAATGGCTTTTAATTTCTTTTTACTCATCCACTAAGGTGACCATACCTCGGACCCACATCACTGAAACTCGTTCTGTGGTCAGCCCTCACCTAGACTACCACTACTGTCTCCTGACCAATCACTGCCTCTATCAAAAATCGACAGTGTCTCCACATCTCCTGCTGGTGCAAGTCAAGGTCCTTAGCCCAGGAGGCAGCATGCCAGGCTCTCAACTCATCTTCATAATCTAACATTTCCTTTTCTGACATTACTGGATTATATGCAGTTTCCAGTTGCTCCTGCTGTCTCTTGAGACTCCCAGGCCTCCCTCTGCCTGCAAGGCCTCCCTCCTTGTCTGCAAAGGTGTTCCTTTCTTGTCTGCAAAGACGTTCATCTTCATGTTCTAGCTCAAACACTACCTGTTCGGAAAGGCTTCCCTGCCTTGTCTGGGCACAGCTATTGGCTCTTTCTCCTGTGCTCCCAACATGTGACACAGTCATTATAACATTTTTCTGATCAGATTAATAGGAGGAGAGCAGAAACCATTCCTATTCGTCTCTGTATCTCAGTTCCGGATGCAGGCCTGATGAGAAGTTGGCTTCAATAGACATTCTGAAAGGAATGAAGGAATGAGTTCTGCAGATGCTCTGTCCTCTGGATGTGAATGAGGTCGGAGGAGATTGGGCTCTTGAATTAATTGAACCTCTTCTCTTTTCACCCTGGCCCCATGCCCTGCCCATATGATTAAATCCCCTAATAGAATCTGCCCTGGCTAAGCACCATGTACAAATCCCTGAGCATTAAGCAAGTAGAAAAGCTTCCAAGTGCTAGGAGAAGAAAGAGATGGGTGCCTCAGAGATGGGATGTGAGACAAGCAGGAGACAGAGGGGTGGCCATCTACTTCTGAGCTACTAACTACCTGGGAGTATTGATGACTATTTCATACTAAAACCAATTACTGTGCTAGCCACTGACAATAAGGATAAAAGAGTAGCTTGCATTTATGGATCACTTTCTATGTGCCAGGCACAACTCTATGGAGAAGGCATCATGGTTATTGTCCTCATCTTACAGGTAAGAAAACGGGCTCAAGGGCACACAACTAATAAGTCCTTCGATACTATCCTCTTTCTTTACTGACATCACCCTTTCTCTCTTCACTGTCCTCATCACGTCTATTCTAAAAGAATGCCCCGTCTCCCCTCTATCCACTCTTTCTTCTCATTATCGATGGCAACATCCTCATCTTGCCACCAGCACTTTCAAGCATTCTAACACCCACTCATCCTAGCCTCCCCCTCTCCAGTTACCTCCAAGAGCGGTCCCGCTCCATCCTAAGGCCGGTCCCTCCACCTGCACATTCAGTACTGTCCTCTCATTTTCTTAGGAACCTCACATTATGAATCATCCTTCCTGTAACCTCTAACTTCTCCATTCAACTGGACCCTTTCCATTGGCATTTAAATGTGCTCAACTGCCTCCTCCTAAAACAATGAAACTACCCTCTCTCTCCATCACAGCCAAATATCTGGAAAGACATTTTTATAAGCTGTGTCCATTTCCTCACTTTCCACTTTTTCCTCCATCAACTACAATCTGACTTTTGTTTATCACATCACTGAAGTTCTTGCTTAAAATCACTTATGATCTCTGTTTCTAAAGCCAATGGACCTTTACTGGTGCTCGTGTTAACACACTTCCCAGCAGCACCTCTGCTTTCTCTTTTCTTCAGGAAACACTCTGCTTTTGGCTTTCATGAAGTTTTCACCTCCTGGTTTTTACCTATCTCTCTGGATCACCCTTCTCTGTTTACTTTTCAGGATCATCCTACTCTACTCGAAGTTAGCCCCAGGCCTTCTCTTCTGAGCCCATCTTCAGTCCCTAGGCAGCCTCATCCGTGCCATGGTTTCTATGAACCCCAGATGTTGATGACTTAACAAGAGGCGTATTGCCTGCCCAGACTTCTCAAACCTCCTGCTTCATATGATTCAAAGGCTTCTCAAGTACAGCATGGTTGAGGTTGAACTCGTGATGCTTGCCCTGAAGTCTTGTCCTCCCCCACTATATCCTGTCTCAGGGAATGGTACCACCGTCCACCACACAAAACTGGGAGCCTAGGACTTACCCACAATACTTTCCTCTCAACTCTCACATCCAAACCACCACTTCCCGTTCCTTTTACCCTCTAGACCTCTCAAATCTGCCTACTTCTTTCCATGTCTACTATATACTTCCAAGTCTGTCATCTGTCATCTTTCACCTGGACTACTTCACAAGTCTCCAGATTGATCTCACTGGATATACTCTTGACCACTTCAAACAGATGATCCACATTATGCAACCAGTGAGATCTCTTTGAAATGGAAAATCTGACTACGTCGCCCTCCTGCTTCAGTGACTACCCACTGCTTTAGAAACAACATCAAATCCTTACCTGTGGCAAATCAGACTCTGCACGTTCTAACCCCTGTCTACCTCCCCTGATCATCTGATGTGCTTGTCCTTCCCTCTCTCTCTCTCTCTGCACCCCAGCCCACTGGCCTCTGGCATCTTAACATACCAGGTTCCCTGTAGCCACAGCCTTTCTTCATTTCTAGAATACTCTCTCCCAGTTCCTAAAATCCCCTCACATCCTTAACTCCTGCTCACTCTTCAGGTTTCAGCTCAATCAGCATTCCCTCAGGATGACTTCCCAGGTCCTCCTTGAGTGGCCTCAGACCATCCATGAAACCCTCTTATAATGTACCATGTGTCTCTAGTGGTGGTGGTTTAGTCGCTAAGTTGTGTCTGACTCTTGTGACCCATGGACTATATAGCCTGTAAAGCTCCTCGGCCCATGGGATTTCCCAGGCAAGAATACTGGAGTGGGTTGCTATTTCCTCCTCCAGGGGATCTTTCCAGGGGATTGAACTCAGGTCTCTTGGATTGCAGGTGGATTCTTTACTGATTGAGCCACCAGGAAAGCTCAACAGGTGCCTCTACTTTATAGCTTTTATCACCGTGTCACTTTATATTGCCCTTGTGACAAATCTGTTTCCTCCTAATGACTTCAAGCTTCATGAGGGATGGGGCTTTGACTATTTTGGTTTTTGTCCCTGCTCAACATGGCATCTGGTCCCATCACTTCATGGCAAATAGATGGGAAAACAGTGGAAACAGTGACAGACCTTTTTGGGAGGGGTGGGGCTCCAAAATCACTGTAGATGGTGACTGCAGCCATGAAATTAAAAGATGCTTGCTCCTTGGAAGAAAAGTTATGACCAACCTAGATAGGATATTAAAAAGCAGAAACATTATTTTGCCAACAAAGGTCCATCTAGTCAAAGCTATGGTTTTTCCAGTAGTCATGTATGGATATGAGAGTTGGACTCTAAAGGAATCTGAGCACTGAAGAATTGATGTTTTTGAACTGTGGTGTTGAAGAAGACTCTTAAGATTCCCTTGGACTGCAAGGAAATCAACCAGTCAATCCTAAGGAAATAACTGTTGAATATTCATTGGAAGGACTGATGTTGGAGCTCAAACTCCAATACTGGCTACCTGATGTGAAGAGCTGACTCATTAGAAAAGACCCTGATGCTGGGAAAGATTGAAGGCAGGAGGAGAAGGGGATGACAGAGGATGAGATAGTTGGATGGCATTACTGACACGATGGACATGAGTTTGAGCAAACTCTGAGAGTTGATGATGGACAGGGAGGCCTGGCGTGCTGCAGCCCATGGGGTCGCAAAGAGTTGGACATGACTGAGCGACTAAACTGAACATGGTATCCCCTGTGACATTCAATAAATATTTGTTAATATCTCAAAAATGCGATCCTCACTTTTCAGTTCAACTCTAACTAGCCTCGTCACTCCTCTGAAATTGCCCTTGTTAAAGTCATCCACAACCTTCGAACTGCCAAAACCACACTCCCGTGGAGGCCTGATGTTCTACCAGCTGGACTGAGGGTTCCTGCACTAAAATAGAAACCTGGCAGTCATTCCTCAATTCTCAGGGAGGAAAAGCGAGCTGACAGAATATTCTCAATTTAAAGTTTTTGTTTCAGAAAGTTTTCTCAAAATGTGACACCTACGATTCTATGCCTGTGATAGAGTCTGGCATAGGATGTTCTCGGATCTAGTTCAAAATTATACATTCAGCCATTATTTTACTATATAAATATTGCATGGGGTTCTTTAAAGAGCACCATGATTCCCATGGGTTTTACTACATGAGCAAGTATTTGAGACCCACTGAAAGTTTTTAGCTTTCTGATTTGTTCTCTTGGAGGTATCTCATACAATTTATCAGGTTGGTTATTCACTTTAGCAATTAGCCTCTCCCATTGCCCTTTGTCCCTATTTTTATATTTATCACCTCTTCCTATGATCTCCTCCATGTACTGCAAGTTCCTGGAGGGTACTTGCTTTTTCCTTTTCCTTTTCTTTTTCTTTTCCTTTTCTTTCCCCCTTTCTCTTTCTCTCTGGCTCCCTCCTTACCTTCCCCTCCTTCTCTCTCTCCCCCATTCCGACCCCTCCCCAGTGATCCCAGCATGTGGCCCAGGCACATGGATCATGTGTGTTGAATGAAGGAATAAATGGATGACTGAATAAATGAATAAACAAAATAGTGAGACAGAACCTACATCCTTGGTCCCAGTACTCTTCCTTCTATGCTACGCTGCCTCCCAACTGAACAACTCAGTGACACAGCGGTGTGATACAACAGAAACGTAAATCTCACATATGGAAAATACCAGCCACTGTATTTTCTTTAAAGTACAATGAATCTGATACAAACCTATTACTAGTCTTTGTGAGCTTTACAAGTCTTGTCCTTGTGAGCTTCACTTCTAATATCTAATCCATCATCGAGCCCTGTTGATTTTACCACCAAAAAAGAACAACAACAAAAAAATCATAATGGCCACCTATTTAATGGGGATATAGAGTTTTATTCTCTAAGTATCTGCAAAAGCTATGTGCCTGAGGCAGAAACTGGGTAAATCATGACATTTTGCTGATACGAGTGTGTCTCTAAACATTCCACATTCTATCATAATCCTGTGCCTTTGCCCAAGCTGTTCTCTTAGCCACTTCTGCCCTTTCTCCTGAGCTTAGCTGTCAAAATCATACTTCACCTTGAAGGCTCGGTTCAAAACTCACCTCCTCCAAAAAGACCTTCATAATCTATCAGTATTACCGTGGCAGCCTGACTCACCCTAGCCCCTGCATGTGACAGCATGTTGCCTGTTCCTCTGCTTGGCGTTGACTTCTTTGGTCTGCAAAGTCCTGCTGCTGACATTAATGTTTCTCTCCCAGATTGCCTTTCAGGCAACTCAGATCTGGGGACAAGGCTGTGCTCACATTTCTGTCTCCCCAGTGCCTTGAACAATAGGCATCTTCTGAATTGAAGTGCGTTAGGCTGATCATCCACTGCTAGTACGTATGTAAATAGCATCTCTGTGTTTGTCATAAGGTGACTTTTTGAAAATATCCATAGATGGGGCATCTGACTTTCCCGCCTTCTGGCTGGGTCCTGACAGCCTTAGCTGAGACTCCCATCCAGCTTCTTGCTCTCACCCCTATTGGCAACCGCAGCATAGAGAAGGAGCCTGTGTGCTCCAAAATTTATTTGGAGAAAAATTCAAACTGCTTCTTTTTGAAGTGGAATGGGAGTCAGAGGTGAGCCCTAGCCAGTTAGCTGCGTGGGAGGAGAAAGGTTTGCAGTGAGCAAGGCTCTCAGCTCTCAGGCTGTTTTGGTTTTTTTTTCCCCAAACAGCAGAGAGACTCCCAGTACAGATCTAGGGCTCAGGGGCCACTCTGCTCATCTCCCTCCTCGACTGCAGACCTCCGGCCTCCCAAGCACATCCTCAGAGCCCTCCACACCACTGGTGTCTGGACTAAAGCAGAGACAACCCCTCCTCCTCCTTCCATCCCCAGGGAACATCACACTTGCAGTCCACTCAGCCCAGCCCTAATGCACACACAGATACAGAAACAAGAAAGATGAAAATCCAAACCAAGAGCGCTGACTGCTTTGTCCCTGAACCCTGCTTTATACAAACCTATCCAGCCTGCACAGATTCCAGCTCATCCATCAAAGCGTGGAATGCTCTGCCACATGCTGTTATAACCCAAACTCAGTCTGCAAGCGCCTCTGTGATGCCGCTAGGCCTGTGTTGCAGGTTACCGTGCAGAGATCGGAAAAGCCATTGAAAGGAGAGCATAAAGTTGTCGTTGCTTGATGGCAAAGGGTTTTCACGTGTACCTGATCAAGAGGTTAAATGAGATAATGTAGGCAGAGCGCTCAGCTGAGTAACTGAACAGAGAGAGCTCCCAATGAAATCTTCCCACCTAACAGTGCGGGAGGGCCTCTTCTCATGTGATTAGAAGCAAGCCTTTCTTCCACTGCTTCTGCTATTCAACAGCCTGTCCTACCTGAAGGAGGGAAGTCAGTGCTTAATACCTGCCCCCAACCACCTTCATGCATCTAATGGCTTCCAGGCTGCATGGGGGTGTGGGGAGCTGAACTGTGCATCTGTGCAGATGGGGGGCACCCAAAGGGGTTTCTGGGGACATACTGACTGATGCATGGACAACTGCATCAATATCTTTCCTTCCTCCTCTGGGTCAATAATATATTCCTACACCCCAGAACAATTTTCAAAACTTTTCTTTCAAGCGTATCTCCCTTCCTCTCCTTTCTGAGGTCCAAATGCAACACCAGAAACAGATCTCTTCTGCCCTTTCTGAAGTCCAACCACAGTGTTCCTCCCCTCCCTTGTTTAATGCGATCCAGGTGCTGATGCTTTATCCTGTATAGAGGAACAATAGGGCAATACCATCCTGAGAGCTCTCCCAGGTGGCTCAATGGTAAATAATCCACCTGCCAATGCAGGAGATGTGCGTTTGATTCCTGGATCAGGAAGATCCCCTAGAGGAGGAAATGGCAACTCACTCCAGTATTTCTGCTGGGAAAATCCCATGGACAGAGGAGGCTGGTGGGCTAGAGTCTATGGAGTCCCAAAGAGCTGGACACAACTTAGCGACTAAACAACAACAAATACGGCAGTAAAAAGGATAGTTGGTAGTTTTTCATCTTGTTTTCAAGGCTGGAGATATCATATCTCCCCTACCCAGTTCAGAGAGGCTAAAACACCTCTCATCCCAACTTTCCAAGCAAAACCTGCATGAAGTCAAAGGAATTTTAGATGGCCCAGAGCCTATGGGCCCTGTGTGGTCTCACAGCACTTTTGCTTTTATCCCAAAGGGAAGCAAGCAACCCAGGGGGAATATTGCCCCACACTGTTCAGCTGGAGAAGAGCTGGAGGGACTATGTCAGACACAGGGCAAGGAAAGAGGTTTTTATTAAGAATAGTTCATGCATTCACATGATTCAAAAGTAAAAATGCATAAAGAGTTTACAGAGCCACTCTCCCTGGAGGCAACAGATATTATTAGCTTTTGTGTATATGGTTATGCAAATACAAGCAAATATCTTGAATTGCTTCTTCTTCCTTCTCTTTTATAGCGTGAACAGTAGCATATTATACACACCCTATAATGTTTTCCACTTAGCCCCTACCTTGAAAACTGTCCTCTATCAGTTATATAATAATAGTAAGCTTCCTAAATCTTTTTTTTTTTTTTTTGGTGGATGAACAGAACAGTATTCCACTATCTGGAAGTACCACAAGTTCTCCTTTGATGAGCATATAGGTTGTTCTTTCACTGTTCAAACAATACTATAATGGATACATGTCTTTGTGGCCACATGGAAGAACAAGGGCAAATCAGATTGCTAAAGTTGGAATCACTGAGTCAGATGGCATGGGCATTACTAATATAGATAAATGCGTCTAAAATGCTCTCCAAAGGAGTACTACCAGTTTACTTTTCCATCAGCAATGTATGAAACTGCCTGTTTTCTCAGAACCTCATCGGCAGTTTATCCATCTTTTTGATGTTTGCTAACTGAACGGTAAATAAATGTCACCTCAATTTACACTTTACATACTAAAGAAATTAATCTGTTTTGTATGAGTTAAACTCCTGAGCCCTAGAGGGAGAAAAGAGCATCTAGTTTTACCAGGACAGCACGTCCTCTGAAGTCTAACGGGGTCACAAACATCCCTTGGACCTACAAATAACAGTCTTTATTCAAAACGTTCTGTATTTTCAGCTCCCACATGTGTGTCTGTTCTTAGGGGGGAGGAGAGTTGCCCTGTGGAAGGAGCAGAGACAGAATCAGACAGACCTGGGTTCCAGGCACAGCTTTGCCACTGACGAGCTTTACGATCTTAGCAAATTGCTTAACCTTTCCTAAATATGAAATTTCATATTTCCATGAAATATGGGGATCATAATACTGATCTTTTGCAAAGCCTTATCTCTGGCACACAGACGGTAGTTAGCAAACAGCAGCAGCTTTCATTAGTGTTAATAACCATCAGGCCAGATTCTAAACCTCAGGGCACTTTTCACAATTGACAGGACCTGAACTGCCCAGCCGGGGCAAAAGGCTCTTATGTTAAATGGCCACCCGGAGGATTCCCAACTCCTTCTGCAAGTCACCCCAGGCTCCTTCCAAAGTTAGCAGGAGAGCTCACTAAAATCCCCTGCAGGGCTTCTGGGTGAGGGGTGGGCTGTTTCTGTGCCAGGCTCCTCTGCTGCCAGATGACGTTTGTATTCAGGCTGAGGGCTCTCTGGTCTAGGCAGAGCTCATTTCCAATTACAGATGGGCAAGTCAGAGACAAAACAGAGATCCTTGAGCAAAACATGAAGGACTTGCTCTCATCAGCAGCAGAGCCCCATCTTAGCTTCCCCAAGCACTATTTTTGATGAGGTCAACTACATGCAGATTTCTAGCTTTGGCAGGAATCTCAGAGATGTTCACAGCTGGGCTTGTATCTATGCATATAATATAATACCCCTTCCTCCCAAAGAACTTGAGACTTGCCCCATTCACACAAGGTCCTGTTTCATTTCATTACCCCCCACCCCCAGGATGGCAGGAATTATGACAGTGAGAGAACTGTAAGGAGGACCCTGCTGCTGATGTCTAATGCCCCGGCTGAACCTCAGGAAACCACATGAGTGCAGATCTGACCCTGCATGTCTGTATTCCGTTGGCTTAGATCTCCTCCATGGGACCTGGACCCTCCTGGGAGACGTCTGAGAAATTATGATTGCTTTCAGAGAATGTTCCTTTGCTCTTTCCTCCCCCTAGGTTCCACCTCTGTCAGTCTTGAAGGAAAAGGGCAAGATTCAAATGTAATTTCAAGTACTTCATTAGCACAGAAATAAAGCGGCCTTCCGCACCCCCCACCTCCGCCTGATTCCAGATCCCAGCCGATCGCAGGCAAAGTGAACTTGCTGGTTATGGAGTCCAACATCGTTTGTCTCTTACACGGTATAAAACGTGGGTCTAGCGGGGGAGACCTGGCAGGGCACAGAGATAAGACTGTGTAGACAGCGACCCGTGTCAGTTACTCTGCAGCCTCCTTAGGATCGCAGCGGAGTCCTGCTAGTGGAAACCACCCTCCCCGTAGCCCAGGTCCCTCCCAGTCCGCAGCTGAGCGGACTGGAAAGGAAGAGACAAAGTGCCTCAACTGATTGCGGGGGCCCCCAGCCTGCGCGCTGGACAGCGGCCCCCCGACCCGCATCTCCGCCACATTAAAGTAGTTGAAGCAGACTTGCAGGGCCCCAGAGAAAAGCAAAGCCCAGATGAGGCAGAAAAGCATGGGTGGTTTAAATAGCCCAAAGACACCGACAGAGAAGACAGCTCTCCACCCCTGCCCTCCTTCGCCGCCTTGGGAGGCTCAGAGCAGCCAGGAAGTCCTCCACCCCTGCCCTGAGGATCTCCCAGGCGCCGCGCTGGGCGCTCTACTCGTCCATCCCAGCCAGACTTCCGAGTTACGGGAGCGCGAGCAGCAGAATGGGGGGGAATAACCCCGACACTGCTTTCCGCTCACCTCCGGATCTCTCTACCCGAGCCAAACCCTCCTCCCGGCCGCTGAGCGGAGCTCCGATGTGGCCGGCGCCTCCAGCCAGACCCGCCGCGCCCTCCTCCCCGCGCGCTGCCCGAGGGATGCGGGGCTGGATGCCCGCCCTGGGGCCCAGGACGAGGCGGACAGCCGGCCCGGGTGACAGTCCGATTTCTCTGTCCCCGAGGCAGGCAGGCAGCCCCCGGCGATCCTGGACCGGCGAGGCCGAACCGGCTTCGCGAACGCACCTGCGCCCGACTTATTTTTAAAAACTTCAGGAAAACCATCAGCACATCGAGCCCAAATTGCAAGGCTGGCCCGGGGGCGCCCGCGCGCTGGACCCACCCGGCCGCGCGAACGGACCGTTCCCACCCACCCCGGGTCCTCAGTCCCCGCCCCGAGCCCCGCTCACTCACGCGCGCCGGGCGAGACCTCGGGGCCAGCCGCATGGTCCCCGGAAGTTCGCGGGCGCCGAGGCGCAGCAGTCACGTCCGTGTGGGGGTCCCTCCGGGAGGAAAGCGCCGCGGAGCAGGTCGGCGAGGCCGAGCCGAGGCGGGCAGCGGACGTGCGGCCGCGGGCAGGGACCCGGCAAGGCCCGCCCCGGGGCGGGGACCGCGGGACCCGGGGGCCTGGCCACGAGGCCGGAGACATTCCCCCCACCTCCCACCCCCACCTCCTCGGAGAGAGCTGCTTTGGCTCCGAGAAGGAGAGGCGAGCGGGTGCCCAGAGCCAGCCGGGCATGGCCACCGCCAAGGCCAAGATAGGGATGGGCAGAGGGCGGCGATCCCGGGGCGCGCTTACCCGGCATCGGAGGCGCCCTCGAAAGTACGCGCTGGCCGGGCGCCCCGCGTGGTCCTCCGCCCGCCGCGCGCCCTCCCTTCTGCCTCCTTTGGGGAACCTCGGCTTGGATTAGCGCCTTACTCTTTACCTCTTCTGAGCGGCTCCACTCCGGCGGCGGCTCCGGGGTTGGGCTCCCACGGGGTCTGCGCGCGTCCTTCCGGGCGCCCGGGCTGGGGAGGCCCACGTGAGGCTCCTCCGCCCTCCCCGGCGCTCGGAGGACTGGCCCTGCCCGGAGCCGAGAACCTCATCGCCCCTCCAGGTGCGGGCCCTGGGGGCAGGTGCCGAGCGTCCTGATTGGCGCTGGCCCGCATCCTGGGAGAATCTCCTGCTAGAGAGGCTGCCTGTTCCAAGGCGAAGGGAAGAGATGGAACAGCGCAGGTGGTTGCCTTCCAAAGAGGCTTCCCTGCCTATTTGCCAAAAAAAAAAAAAAAAAAAAGGAAACTCGGTGTCGGGCGCCTTAGGAAGCCTGGCTCAGGGGACTTGGTATGCTACGTACAAATTGGGTCCAGCACGGAAAACCATGGGAGAATGACAGTTGTAAGGACCGGGGTGGGTCGCTGTCCACTGGACTTGGCCTCGAGAGCCGCCTGAACGGCTCACTGTTTTCCCAATTCCGGCCCGCATTGGTCCCCGAAGGCCCAGTGACACCTGAAGTCCCCGCCGTTGAGGGGTACCCGGTCCTCTGGGATGGGCAAGGAGGGAGTCAGTGTGTGATCAGAGTTGGGTTGGCAAGATTTGGCAGGAAAAGGCAGGGAAGAAGCAGCAGAGCTGTTTCCCACAACACAAGGAGAAAACGTAAAGGGTGCTCGAGACTCTTGTTAAATCATCGTCTTATAAAGTTTTTATAGAAAAAAAAATAAAGTTTTTATAGGTGCTTCCCTGGTGGCTCAGAGTTGAGATGACGGGCTTCCCTGGTGGCTCAGACCGTAAAGAATCCGCCCGCAATGCGAGAACCTGGGTTCGATCCCTCGGTTGGGAAGATTCCCCGGAGGAGGGCATGGCAGCCCACCCCAGTATTCTTGCCAGGAGAATCCACATGGACAGAGGACCCTGGCAGGCTACAGTCCTTGGGGTTGCATAGAGTCGGACAGGACTGAGCGACTCAACACAGCACATAAATCTTTTAAAGTTGCTTCTGTGCTGTACTTCCAGAATTCTGACATCAATAGTTCAGGAGATCGGCCTGGAGAACCTGAGGGAATGAGACAGAAGGAAAGTGTCCCTTTTCAGGACTTCCAAATTTGGGGAACTTTTACCTGTTTCGGTCTGTTTATCTTTCTCCCGACCCTGTTCCCCAGTCTTGCTTAAACTGAGGACTAGGGAGGAGAGAGGGATGGGGTCACCCGGCTTCATGCTCAAGGAGGGAGACTTTCTGCTCCACAACAAATTCCTCTTCTTGCCCTGGATAGTCTGGTGAATTCAAAGCCAAGGTGAACTAAATATCAGTTTGGGGGGGTGGGGCGGGGAACACTATAGTCCCTCAGCACAAGTCCAGCTTGTAACAGAGGGGAGTAAGAAATCTAGCACTTAGAGCAAACTTTATTATTCCTAAGCATGGAGGGAAAAAACCAAACAAACCATAGGCAATCTACCCACTTCGTCATCCTAGCAGGTTTGCCATTTCCTCAGCACTCCATTTCCCCCCCTCTCTCTTCACAGGTTCTAAATTTTGACCTCAGACTCTCCTGTGCTACCTTTTCTCACACAGTCAAACTTCACACCTACATTCCTCCGTCCTCATTTCTTCTCAAAGTCAAGACAGTGAAATACGAAGAGATGCGTTATTTTCTCATAAACAATCACACACAGAGAAAAATACACTAGACCTTGTAATAACCACCAGGACATTTCCATCAACTCAGATCCCATTGTTTTTCATGAGTCCTTCCCCCTAAAGCAACAACTACCCTAACTGTATGGTAATTACTTCCTGATATATTTTCATAGTTTTATCAGCTTGTTACTCATCTCTAAACACTGTAGTTTAGTTTGTGAACTTTCTGTTAATGGAGTAATATAGCATGAATATTTTGTTGTGTGTCTGGCCTCTTCTTTCACTGGGTTATGTTTATGAGGTCATCTGTTTTTGTTGCATGCTGTTGTAGTTGGGGTTATTACAAATAATGCTGCCAATAATGTTCTTGCATGTATCTATATATTTCCTGGTATGCAAGGGCAAAATTTTCTTTAGTGTATATATCTTGGAGTAGAATTGCTAAGCTATAGGGTATACTTATATTTAAGTCTTTCAGATAATACTAGGTTGTTCTCCAAAGTGGTCATAAAGTTTACACTCCTAGCAGAGATGGATGATTGTTCTAATTGCTCTACATCCTTGCCAAAACATAATATTGTCAGATTTCTTCATTTTTGTCAATCTGGTGGATGTGTAATGGTATCAAAATTGTGATCTTCATTTCATGTACCTAATTATTTGGGTTGGCCAAAAAGTTTGTTTGGGTTTTTCCATCCGATGTTACAGAAAAATCCAAATGAACTTTTTGGCCAACCCAATACTAATGAGGTTGTGCACTTTTACATGTGTTTATAGACTAATCAAATTTTCTGTTTTGTTAAATGCCTTTTCAAATCTTTACTCACCACTAGAATCCTTCAGGTTTCCCTATAAAACCACGCCTGCTTTTGCCTGGCACCCCTTCCAATCCCTCCTGGAAACCATGTGTCTGTTTATCATTTCTATAAATTGTGTAACTTCAAGAATGATATACAAATAAAACTGTCCAGTACATAACCTTTTGGATTTTTTTTCCTCACTGACCATAGCTCTTTGGAAATTCATGCAGGTTTATTTATTGGATGGTATGAATGTACCATGGTTTGTTTAACCATTCACTCAGCTATTGAGAGACATCTTCCCCCGCTCCCTAGTTTTTTTGAGCTATTATAAATAAAGCTGCTGTAAACATTTGCGCACAGGTTTTTTGGTCCAAATAGTTTTCATATTTGGATAGATACCCAGGAGAGCAATCAATTGTGTGGTAGTTGCATGCTTGGTTTTTTGAAACTGCCAACCTGTTTTGCAGAATGTTGCTGTTCACTCAGTCATGTCTGACTCGTTGGACCCCATGGACTGCAGCGCACCAGGCTTCCTGTCCTTCACCATCTCCCGGAGTCTGCTCAAACTCGTGTCCATTGAGTCAGTGATGCCATCCAGAGTAGCTTATCATTTTTCCACTCCACTAGCAATGTATGACTGACCCCATTTCTCCACATTCCTGTCAACATTTGGTGTTAATATTGTTTTTGAGATTTTAGCCATTTTGATAGATCTGCAGTGATAGCTCATGGTGATTTTAATTTACATTCCCCTACTGGCTAATGATGTTGAACATCTTTCACATGCTTATATTTCCATCTGTATGTTCTCTTTGGTGAAATGTCTGGGGCATTATATCTTTGCAGCACTTTCTAAATGGATTGTTTGTTTTCTTACTGTTGAGTTTTGAGAGTTCTTCATATACTCTAGTTCCTAGTCCTTTTGTGTATGTGTGGTTTGAAAATATTTTCTCCAGTCTGTAACTTGTCTTTTCATCCTCTTTACATAGATACTTTTTTTTTTCCCTTTGCAGAGGAAGTGTTAAATTTTAATAAGGTCGATTTTTCAGTTTTTCCTATTGTAAGTCTTGATTACTGTAGCTATATAAGGAACCTTGAAATTGGGCAGACTGATTCTACCCATATTTATTCTTCCTATTGAAAATTGTTTTAAATCTTCTAGTTCCTTTGCCTTTCCATTTAAACTTTAGAATAATCTTCTCTATATCTACAAAGAACCTTGCTGATATTTTGATAAGAATTAGGGAGAGAACATTCAATCTTTTCATCATTAAGTATAAATTAGCTGTAGTTATCAACTTGGCAAATTTGCCTTCTGTTCCTATTTTTGTGAAAGTTTTTGTCACAAAAGGGGGTTGAATTTGGTCAATTGTTCTTATACTGTTTATATAACCATGTGATTTTTTTTTTCTTTTTAGCCTGTTAATATGGTGAATTACATTGATTGATGTTTGTAAATTGAGCCAGCCTTGCATCTCTGAAATGATGCCTACTTGGTCATAGTATATAATTCTCTTTATACGTTGCTAAATTCTATTTGCTTATATTTTCTTAAGCACATTTGTGTCTATATTCATTAGATGCATTGGTCTGAAGTTTTCTTTGTATGGTCTTGATCTAATTTTCACATCACAGTAATACTGGCTTCATAAAATGAATGGGGAAGTGTTTTCTCCTTTTCCATTTTCTGGAAGAGATGATGTAGATTTGATGTCAAATCTTCTTTAAATGCTTGTAGAATTCTCTAGTGAAACTATCTGAGCCTTGAGTTTTCTTTTTTGGAAGTTTTAAAATTACAGATTTAATTTCCTTAATAGTTACAGGTTGGTAAAATTGTCTACTTCAGGTTCGGTGAGATGTGGTACTTTGTATTTTTCATAGAATTGGCATTTCACGTAAGTTGTCAAATTTATGTGTGTTCACCATGTTCCCTTGGTATCTTTTTGAAGTCTGCAGGGTCTATAGTATATTTCCTGTTTCATTCTTGAAACATTGGTGATCTACGTCATCTCTTTTTTTTCCTTTGTCAGTCCTGCTAATTTTATCAGTTCCTTCAAAGAAACAACTCTTTGTTTTCTTGAATTTCCCTATTGTTTTTGTTTTCAGTTTCATTTACTTCTAATCTTGTCTTCCTTCTTAATACTTTAGGTTTATTTTGCTCTTTTTCTTAGGTTCTTGAGGCAAAAGCTTAAATCATTGGTTCAAGACTTTCTTCTTTTCTATTTACATGCACTTAGTTAAATAAATTTTTCTCTCAGTCCTGCTTCCTCAGCATCCCATAAATTTTGATATGTTGTATTTGTAACTTTTATTTTATTCAATATGTTTTTTTTTAACTTCCCTTAAGTCTTTCTTTTTTGATGAAATGATAATTTAGAAGTATGCTGTTTGGTTTACAAGTGTTTGGAGATTTCCTATTATCTTTCTGTTATTGATTTCTGCTTTGATTCATTGTGGTCAGCCTTCTTTGCTCCACACTTCCTGTCCTGGCTAGAACCTATAGTGAAATATTGAATAGCAGTGGGAAGAGCCAACTTCCTTGTCTTGTTCTTGATCTTAGGGGGGAAGCATTCAGTCTTTCACCATGAAATATGTTAGCTGTGGCTTTTTGCCTAGATGTCCTTTATCAGGCTGAAGAAGATTCCTTTTATTCCTAGTTTGTTGAATGTTTCTTGTTTTAAAAAAGAATGTTGGATTTTATCAAATGCTTTCTACAGCTATCGATGTGATCAAATTGTTTTGGCTTTCATTCTGTTCAAATAGTGTATTATAGTTGTTGATTTTTGGATGTTAAAATAATCTTGCACTCCTAGGCTAAATCTCACTTGGTCCTGCTGAATAATCCACTTTATATGTTGCCAGATTTGATTTGCTAATATTTTGTTGAGACGTTTTGCATCTATACCCATCAGGTATATTTGTCTGTAGTTTTCTTTTCTTGTAATGTCTTTATCTGATTTTGGTATCGGGGTAATACTGGCCTCATAGAATGAATTGAGAAGTGTTCCCTCCTCTTCCATTATTTTGGAAGAGTTTGTGAAGGAGGAATTCAACTTTCAACAATATAAAATTTTTTAGTGAGGCTATCTGGGGCTAGGCTTTTCTTTGTGAGTAGTTTCCTAATTACTAATTAAATCACTATATTTGTTACAGGTATATTCAGATTGTTCTATTTCTTCTGGAGTCAGTTTCAGTAGTTCACATCTTTTAAGGAATTTGTCCGTTTTATCTAGGTTATCTAATTTTTTGGTATACAATTATTCATAGAACTCCTTTACAATCCTTTTTATTTCTGTAACGTCAGTAGTTGATTAGCTTTTATTCTTGAGGATAGTAGCTTGCCATAGGGCTGCAAAAAGTTGAAAATGACTGAGCAAACAGACAACAACAAATAGTAACTTAAGTCTCCTTTCTTTTTTTCTTGAGCAGTCTAGCTAAAGTTTGGTCAATTTTGTTGATTTTTTTCAAGACACAGTTTTTGGCTTCGTTGATTCTGTACTGTTTTTCTATTTCATATCACACTTATTTCTACCCTGATTTTTATTATTTCCTTCTTCTTGCTTTGAATTTAGTTTGCTCTTTTTTCTAGTTTCCTAAGGTAGAAGTTTAAGTAATTGATTTGAGATCTTTCTTCTTTGTTAATATATTGATGGCTATTTATAGGTATGCATCTCTCCTTAAGCACTGCTTTCACTGTATTCCATAAGCTTTGGTGTGTTGTGTTTTCATTTTCATTCATCTCAAATTTTTAATTTTCCATTTGATTTCATCCTTGACCTATTGGTTATCTTGAAGTATGTTATTTATTTCATATTTGTGAATTTCCCAAATTTATTTGTTAGTATTATCTAATTTTATTCCATTCTGGTTAGAGAACATGTTTTCTTTGATGTCACATCTTTAAAATGTATTGAGACATATTTTATGACCTAATGTATGGGTGTTCTAGAGAAGGCCATGGAGTATCCTATAGGTGTATGTTATACCTAGCTGTTTTATAGTTTGTTCAAGTCTTCCATATCCTTATTGATCTTCAGTTTAGAGAACATGCTGCTTAGGGAAATGTCAGACAGAGAAAGACAAATACTACATGATATTACTTATATATGGAATCTAAAGATAATATAAGTGAATGTATATACAAAACAGAAGTAGAGTTGCAGATACAGAACAAACTTGTGGCTGCCGAAAGGGAAAAAGAGGAGAGACAAATTACGGGCATGGGATTAACAAACTACTAAATAGAAAATAGATAAGCAAGAAGAATATACTGTACAACACATAGAATTATGCCCATTCTCTTACAATAACCTATATAATCTACAAAAATACTGAATTATTATGCTGTACTCCTGAAACTAATACAATATTGTAAACCAACTACTTGTTCAGTAAATTTAAAAAAATTTTTAAAAAGAAACCCAGGGGACTTCCTTGGTGTTTCAGTGATTAAGATTTAAGACTCCATATGTCCACTGCAGGGGGCATGGGTTCGGCAGCTGGTCACGAAACTAAGATTCCCACATGCCATGCACCTCCCATCCCCCAAAAAAGAAAGAAATAGGAATGAAAGCTCATGTAGAGAAAGAGCGTCACCTTTGCCATATACTATTCATGAGAAATGAGTCACTAAATCCAGCCCACACCCAAGTACAAGTGCACTTCCATTCACCCTACCCTAGAGTGTAACTCCTTTAAAATACTCCAAACCAAACCACAGGGTGGTTTAGGAGCATTCATACCTTTGGTGAACAGTGCATGCCAACTTTTGACTTCTAACCAGGATCATCAAAAGACCCCCAGTGTCCCAAATGTAAGGCTCCATCTCTTTGGATTTCTATCTTCAGGTTGGGTTTAATGTTAGTAATTCCTTATTATTAGCTTTTTAATGATTTTAAGACTTTAATCATGTTTTATCCAACCTTTTATTCACCTTCAGCTAACCTTTCAGGAGGGTAAGTCTGCCACTATCAGAAGCAGAAGATCTTCAGTTGCATGCATGAAGGTGTTGCTTTTGTTTTAATCAGGATGGGCTTATTTTGGGTAAAAATTCTGTCTTTTGGCTAAAGATCTATAGGACTACCTCAAGGAAAAAAGAAAATTACCCACATCCCTTGCTCTCTTCGATGCATTCTGGTAAAGTAAGTTGTAAAGTGAATATTTTTCTATTGACTTTCATTGTAAAATGAAAGGACCTGAGACTTCATTAAGATTCTGCACTTCCAATGCAGGGGGGCATGGGTTTAATCCTTGGTTGAGGAACTAAGATCCCACAGATTAAAAATAAAATTAAAAAAAAATAAATAAAAGGACCCATTAGACAAGGACTACATCACCTCAGCCTAGTCTCTTTGGCCAGTGGAAACATCCCATCCTTTATCTGAGGAGGCTGTTTCTTCCCAGAGCAATCTTGGTGCTGTCATTATAATTGGGGAAATAAAAATTCTTTTTATCTAAAGACAGGTTTTTCTGGGGAAAGTTTCAAAAAGGAGTGTTAGTTTAATTTCTTCCATATGACCAACTTTGCCATCAGACACTCAAGCTACATATTAAATCAAAGCTAGGATTTAAGTTTTTCTTTTTAAAGATGTTCAGTACTATTTAATCAGAGATTAAGGCCACAGATGTCTCCAGAGAAGGGATAGATTATAAAACTTAGTTCATGGAAACTTCAACTAAAAAATCTTAATTTAGCTACTTAAAAAAATAATAGTTACAGTGGAACTATATGTAACTTTGTTCTGTATCTTCCAAGTCTCCTGTAAATGTGTTATCATACTTTCACAATTTAAAAAATAAAGAAAAAGAAAACGTAGCTCAGTGGTTTTCTTACACAGTTCTACAATCCCTTATCCACAATTTGAAATTCAAAAATCTATGAATCTCAGTTTAGAAATGATTTCATTTGAGAAAAAAATCTGAGCTGATCTGATTTGGTAGCAAATCTCAGGCAATAGTGAGCTTATTTAAAATCTTTATTTATCTCACTTGGTGCCAGTATTTATTCATTCTGCTGCAAAAACATTGATGTATTTGAATGCCACCCCAGTCTCTATTAGGTGTGTGTTATGCTAATACACAGGATATGCACCGAATTTCCTTTCTAAATTTAGGGGGGAAATTGATTTTCAAAAAGCTGTCCTCCCTGAGAAGGGAGACTTTGTTGTTCCTGGGGTGTAAAAAACAAGGAAGATGAGAGGAGAATAGTGGACACAGACATATGTCACCTTTCCTGTGAATGTTTTCCCCCAGATCTTCAGCAAATTTTCTAAACCAACAATATGCCTTTCTGTGTATGAATTTGTGGGTGTATAAGAACAGGTAAAGAGGGCTGGCTTTGTGCCTGCTGCAATGTGGGTCAGAAAGGAGGCAGCACGTGTGAATATACAAGACCAGAGAAAGAGAGAAATGTGAGAAAATAAGTTTGGGAAACTCCCAGAAATAATGGGGGACGGGTCTTCTCTCACAAAGCCTGGGAATCAAGATTCAGATAAGATGTAATCAATTATCCAACAAAAAGGAGTGTGCTACCTCTGTGAAGGTGTGAATTTTATCTTGCATTTAACTGTATTCAACTTTGCATTTTCTTCTGTCTCCCTTTTTTGGTCTTCCCAGTACAAATGAAGCATATATCCTCTCTTGGGTCTCCCCAAGGGGTGCAGTTGGTAAAGAATCTGCCTGCCAGTGCAGGAGACACAGAGATGTGGGTTCAATCCCTGGGTCGGGAAGGTATCCTGGAAAAGGAAATGGAAACCCGTTCCAGTATTTTTGCCTGGAAAATTCCATGGACAGAGAAGTCTGGTGGGCTACAGTCCATAGGGTTCAGAGAGTTGGACATGACTGACCACGCATGTACAATCCTCTCTTGAGAGTGCTTTATAGTTGCTTTTTGGAAATCAGGAATTCTTGGCTTGCATTTTAAATCATACTGCAAAAACAAATAGTACAGTCAATAGTCAAACAAACTGAGTTTGGGTGTTTTCACAACCAGAATAATCTTGGAAAAGTTACTTAATCTTTCTTAATCTTAGTTCCTCAGCTACAGAATGAACGATAAATATTCTCTGTACTTTTTTCTTTTTATTAAAAAAAATGTTTATTTATTTATTTGACTACAACAGGTCTTCATTGTGGATGCAGCTTCTTTAGTTGTGGCATGCAACTTCTTGGTTGCAGTATGTGGAGTCTAGTTCCCTGACCAGGGATCGAACTCTGGCCTCCTGCATTGAGGGCATGGAGTCTTAGCCACTGGACCACCAAGGAAGTCCTAACTCTCTACCTCTGCAGTGTGCCCACACAAAGATCACCTAGCCCAGTGGCTATGCAGAGTTAGTATGCAGTAAAGACAACTTTAAAAAATAGACAGTTGCAGGCTTCCTTGGTGGTCTGTTGGTTAAGAATCTGCCTGCCAATGCAGGAGACATAGGTTTGATCCCTGGTAAGGGACAATCCCTAGACAGCATATTAAAAAGCAGAGACTTGACTTTACCGACAAAGATGTGTATAGTCAAAGCTACGGTTTTTCCAGTAGTCATGTATGGATGTGAGAGTTGGACTATAAAGAAAGCTGAGTGCTGAAGAATTGATGCTTTTGAACTGTGGTGTTGGAGAAGATTCTTGAGAGTCCCTTGGACTACAAGGAAATCCAACCAGTCCATCCAGAATACTCATTGGAAGGACTGATGCTGAAGCTGAAGCTCCAATACTTCGGCCACCTGATTCAAAGAACTGACTCATTGGAAAAGACCCTGATGCTGAGAAAGACTGAAGGTAGGAGGAAAAGGGGATGACAGAGGATGAGATGGTTGGATGGAATCACTGACTTGATTAACATGAGTTTGAGCAGGCTCCGGAAGTTGGTAATGGACAGGGAGGCCTGGTGTGCTGCAGTCCATGGGGTTGCAAAGAGTCAGACACGACCGAGCAACTGAACTGAACTGAATTCAGGGGAAGAGTCCCACATGCCACAGAACGTCTAAGCCTGCATGGCACAACTACTGGGCCCACGTGGGGCAACTACTAAAGGCCGTGTGCCTGGAGCCCATGCTCGGCAACAAGAGAAGCCACCGCAATGAGAAGCCTGTGCACCACAACTAGAGAGTTGGCCCCACTCACCGCAACTAATGAAAGCCCTCACACAGCAATGAAAGCCCAGTGCAGCCAAAAGTATAAATAAATAAATCTTAAAAAACAAAAAAATAGTTGCCACTGACTCCTCTCCGTGCACTTTGTACTCACATCACTATTGAGCATCCCTTTTTTCTTTCACACTCTGGTAGCCTTTCTGAGCAGGCCTCGGTCCCCATCCTCTCCTCTGGCCCCTCACCTGCCCTGGTGACCAAAACTGGCCCATGCATGAGACTTAGCAGCCCCTTCACAGCCAGAGAACCTGCTGTCATGTCTCAGCCTCGACTGAAAGCAGTCAGTCTCAGTCTCTATTCGTGGGGGGCGGGGGTACAAATATTACTCATTAAGACAAAGTTGTGAAATGTATTATAATCACAAGAAAGTACTCTTTCACCACCACAGCAACGAAGAGTGAGTGCAGCCAAAAATAAACAAAGAATGGTGTTCTCTTCATTGGAAAACTGTGTGAAGACAGGGGATTCATGATGAAGCCATTCTAACACCGCAGTTGGGGCAATGCTGAGTCTGGGCGGAGTGGCCTGAGTCCAGAGCATTGTTTACTCAGCCCAAGGTGGGCACCACAAGTCAAAATTTTCTTCTTATACTAGAAGTTATTATTAAAAAGCAACCATATAAGTTGTTTTCTCATGTGTCACGTCTTGCAGAGCAAACTGTCCTATTTCCTCTGGAAATTTCCTTGAGAATACTCTGCTACTGTTATCATTGCGTCTAAAGAAGAGCTCTCATTCTGTGTACTTAGCTTAGTGTTGTTCTCCCAGGTTCTCACATCAGAAGTGATTTGCTCATTGTCATCTGGACATTTGCTGCTACTTCAGTCTCTCCTTTGCTACTTCACAGCCAAACTCACATTTATAGCTTTTTATGGTGTATCATCTCATAAATTTATATTCCTTCTTTTTTCTGAGGCCAATCTGTCTGAACTTATCTCAGCCCTCTAATACTAAATATATTTGTTTCACAGATTGTAGTCGAAAAGTTTTTGCTTCAACCTAATGAAGGACAAATCATCATTTCAAAAATGAGTATGTTAGACTTATATCAATGAAACTAATTATGGGCATTAATATGCAACATTTTTGCAAATTCAAATTTTGCAATTTTTAATTCCTAATGAGTAAATTAAATTAACATTCCAAAGTAAATACCTGGCTCAACAAATACATTTCTATGTAAATGTTTGAGTTTTCCTTTAAAAAGAAGCACTTATTTTAATAAATAGCTGTGGTAACAAGATAGGGATAACGACTCATAACCTTTCTGTTTTCCCTACAATGATTTTGAGCTTTGCATTTCATCCAGTTTTTCATATATTTACTGAGTTTAAATGAGTGCTTTTTTGTACTAAGGGTTCACAAAAAAATATACAGATTCTGGTTTGAGATCCAGCATAATAACTTGCATAGATAGGCTCTTAACATTTTCTGCTGATGACAATATTGGTGTTCATTTCAGCTTGAGAAACAGTGATCCCATGAATTCTTTCTAAGGTACTGGTTCCTACTTTATATCAAATGCAAAGAAAGAGAAATCAGGTGGACTTTTCCTTCCCAGAAACTTGCTGCCAGTGCTCTGAGGCAAGAGTCCAAGTGCCTCTGACCCACTGAAGTCACCTCAGAGTCCAGATGTAAAGGCTGTTGGTTGTAACATCTGTCACCCCGTGATTATCAAGACTGTTTTGCCTACTTTGGAGGAGAAGGGGGCCCTGCTCCTTCAGCACTGTTCCGATGTTCCCAGAAAGAAGAAATCCATTCCTTTTCAGAGGTATGTGAGAGTTACAGAAGCTTAGCCTTGATTCTCTGCTACTGTTTTAAAATGATTTTATGGATGCCAGCACATGGCAGTCAGTGCTTGCAAATGGGAGGATAAAGGCCCCCAAGTGATATGAAAGGTGACTGGGTGGTAAGCATGGTGAGTAAGGGCTCTTTGCAAATACCCAACCTGTCTTTCTTCTTGATTACCAGTCTTAAACACCGTCCTCATTTCAGCCAGAGCTGATGGGAGGCCAGTCCCCAAAGGTAGGAGGCTGATGCTCAAGCCTCCTAATGGAGCTTGACAGCAGCAGGATTAAAAGCACAAGCGCAGCGCCCAGAAAGCAGCGCAGGAAAGCATACGCATCCTCTCTATGCCCATTCTCCAGCTATTGGCTCTTTCTTTTAGAGAGCTGAACCGTAAGATAAATCTTTTCATAGAAACAGAAGTTAAAAAAAAAAAGAATAGTGATGAAAGGGCTTTGAAAGTGGGAAAAGAGGACAGGGGTGAAGTTTGCTGGGAGATTTCCAGGGGCCAGGATGTGGGCTTGTCTGTAGAACAAATCCTTTTTGGGAAGCAGAGAGATCGGTATACAAAAGACCAAACGAGTTGCAGTAATACTAGTAGGCTAGCTGGATTCATTTATAAAACCAACTATTGACCTATTGTCTCAGGGCAACTAAGAGCCTTCTCAGACTGACTCAGCCTTGTGACTTTTTCTCCCCTGGCATCCTTGCCACTGTGCCTCCTGAGTCTACATTCCACTTTGGCATTGAGTTATTGTCTTGCCTTGTTATTGAGCTATTTCACCTGAGTATCCCTTCCCTCCCCAGTGAAATGTTAAGATCCTTGAGGGTAAGGAAATGCGTTAGAGCTAATTCAAAATTATTTACAGAGTGTTTGTTCTATATACTCAGCCAAAGAGAATTCAAAGAAATTTAAGGGTCTCACAATTAGAGTCAGAAAGATAAGACATACAAAATAACTGTTAATGCAAGGCAGTGACTGGTCCCAAATACATGGGGTTATATAATGAACACACACTAAATTGCTTTCAAAAAGGAGACAGTGCTGAAGAGACATCGTGGGAGTTCGGAGGTGGGGGTGGAGGGAGCTTTAAGAAGCCACAACTCCAAGAGGAGAAGCTCCAGGATGCAGTCTTTCAGCTGGTAGGAAAAGAAACAGAACGGTGCATTCCAACTCTAGAACCTGGAAGATGAGAGGACTGTTCTTGTCTTCCCAGGACAATAGCTATCCAGCCAGGTACCAACAGATGAATATACTGGGAATCTGGGGTTAGCTGATTCTTTAACAGGATTGACATTCTGCACATATACCCAGGTTTTGAAACAAGTATGAAACTACTGTTTGGGACACGAGCAGGTGCCTTGAGGAACAGGACTGGAGTGACAGGATGAATACCACTAGCCCTCTCTCTCCTGCTAGGGTAGTTTACCTCGGTTGTAGGTGGTCCAGCTTGCTGTCTTTCTATCCTTATGACCATTCGTGCGTGTGTGCTAAGTTGCTTCAGTCATGTCCCACTCTTTGTGACCCTACGGCCATTTAAGTGATTGTAAAAAGTGACAATTGGGAAATGTGTCTATATGGCTGACATTTCTCAAACAAAAGACCAAAAGCAGACAAACCACAAACCCACCACCACCACTGCCCCCAAGCCCAGAAAATAGGAAATGCCAGTAAACCTGTCTAGAGACACAGAAAACCTATCTAGAGAATTCCCTGGGTGCCCTCACATCTGTATTGGGATTGAACTGAAGGTGGGACCCAGCAGGAGAAAGAAAAAAAAAGAAAGATCACTTACTGCCTGAAATCTGGTACTTGGCAGCACCCTTCAAAGCACTCTTTCAGGCTGAAATGAGTTCTCATCTGACCTCACCCCGTCAGCACCAAATGCATTCTGACAAACCACTTAAAACACAAAGCCCTTCCTTTTACAATTCCTAGAACAGTAACTCTTATCCACAGTCGCTAGAGATATAATCATTCATAATAGTGGATGCTTCTCTGAGTCACTGTACATTCGCAGGACTCAAGTAAGACAAGCATAGATTGAAAATACCTTTCAGGAAAAATAATGAGCTTTGAATAGTCATTGGGAGAACTAGGCATAGGAAATATAATACGGAGAATAGCCCTGTGCTCACACAGTGCCAGGCGTTGGTCTCAGCACTTTTATATGCATTGTTTCATTTCACCTGCGCAACAACATTCCAGCCAGGGTCCCATTTCTCTGCCCACTCACAGCAACCTCTGGAGCGAGTTAGTACTTGCTAGTTAGTACTGTTGCCGCTGTCTCACTCACACATTCTTCCATCCATCTCACTTACACATTCCTCCATCCATCGTAATCAAGCTTCTCTCCCTACCCTCCAGTGTCAAGGTGACCAACCAACTTCATGCTGGGAAATCTGGTAGACACATCACTACATGTAGCTCCATACTCAGCATTTCGGCAACATTTGGTAGAGCTGACCAAAGCTCTCCTTGAGAGCCTCAAAGGCTAGTCCTTCTCAGGCTATTTTATTTTTCTCATAGGACTTACCAGGACCCTATTTTGTGTCTCTCCACACTAGAATGTAAGCTCATTGAGGACAGGGACTTTGTTAGGTTTGCTGCTCTGTCCCCAGAACCTAAAACACTGCCTAGCACCGTCCACGCCTGCCCCCATCGCCCCCATCCCTGGATAAGACACTGGAGGATTAAGTGAAATGAATCGGAGGGAGGCTTTTTCTGTAGATCTTTTAAAATCTTTTAAGTTTTGTACAATGTGCATATTACTAGCTGTAAAAATGATAATTTCACAAACCCCCCCAACATAGGATTGTACAATATGGGAAGCTAAAGTGAATGACTCTTTAAAAAAGTCATTCATCGCTCTTCCCTATCTTTTTCGAGGCCATATCAAAGAGCCCTACATATTGTTTTAGAGGAAGAGGAATGGAGACAGATGGGAAGTGAGTTTTTGTAGGCCACCTTGATAGTTTCGTTTTCCTGATATCTCACTCAAATCCAGATGTATTAGCAGTTGTTTTATTACACATCATCAGTAGCTATTCAGGAATCTGAGAAAATAATATACTTGGGAAGACTGGCATTCTTCATCAACCCGATAGTCCCCGGCAAGTGTGCAGTGGAATTCTTCAATGTTGACTGTCCTTGGGAACTGGGAGCCATTTCAGGTTTTATTAAACCTGGCCCTGGTATCTGGCCACAGATGCAAACTTCTCCTCTATAATTAAGCAACTAATAACTTTGCAGGGAAGAAAGGTGATTAGTGAGCCCAAGATAGATTCAAGATGGTACATGCCCCTCTCTCTGCCAAAATGCAAGACATGGTCTCTATAGGTTTGGACCAAATGGTAGGAGTCACCACTGGGGTAAGGGGATCATAAATCATGGAAACAGATTGAAGCACTCCACAGGGTTCTTGTCATGAGTCATACTTCTTTTTCTGGGACCCACTGTGTTTGGGACAGCCCTAGAGAGTTCGTGTCCTAACACTTGCCAAGACTGAGGTTGTGAGCAACAGACTTACATATGGAATGCCATTCAGTAATGAAGGAGATTTCTAATCTTCCCCAGAACTCATATTTCCTTTTAGATGAACCAATATTAATCCTTATCTAAATTCTTTTTATTCTTTCAATACTTCAAGTATTATTACCAAAGCTACTATTCCAAATTCCAAGGCTACTCTTTGAGAAACCTATTCATTCCTAAAGCTGTAGGGGCTCAGATAAAAGTAGATATAAAGAAGGGAAAATACCCTAACAACATTGAGTACCTCTTATATAACTAACACAGTTGAGATACTAGCATGAATTTGGGAAAAGAAATGTAAGTGACTGATATGCCTTATAAATATCTTCATGAGACATAAGGAGTAGACAGCAACCACTCAGAATAGAGGAGAGAAATCTTGCTCTAGAACCAAAATGACTTAGAATTGTGATGAATCTGGCTTTTCCAACTCTTAATTTCTCCTGCTGTCCTCTAATAACTGGGCAGTCCTCAACATCTAAATCAGGAATATATAAAATCAGAGGTTTGGTCCTATCCATGACCCCACTAAATCAGAAAATGTAAAAGTGGGCCTATTGTCTGCATGGTCTGAAAGCTCCATAAATGATTCTGATCCCTGTCTGTGATTAAGATCCTCTACAGCACTGTGTCCTGAGCCTCCTTTCGAGTCTGTGAAGTCAAAAGCACCCTGTTTGATCAGATATAGGCTTTTGCTCCTATCGAAAGACTTTTTTTAACTAACTTTTTTTTTTTACCGAGACATAATTTACATACCATAAAATTCACCCCTTAAAATGCACAATTCAGTGCGTTATTCATAAAATTAGGAAGCCATTGCCATATTTCAGAATATTTTCATCACTCCAAACAGAAACTCCATATCCATTAACACTTACTCCTTGTTCTCTCCTCTCTACTAGCCATTGGTAACCACTAATCTTTTTCTATGGATTTGCCTATTCTAGAAATTTCTTATAAATGGAATCATACAACATTTGGCCTTTTGTGTCTGGCTTCTTTCACTTACCATAGTGTTTTCAAGGTTCATGTATGTTGTAGCATGAATCATTATTTCATTCCTTTTAGGGCTGAATAATATTCCATCATATGGATATACCCCATTTTGTTCATCATTCATTCAGTTGTCATGAGTCATTGGATTGTTTCCACATCTTTCTCTATGATGAATAAAGCTTGTATGAACATTCATGTCCAAGTTTTTTATAAAGACATAACTTGTCATTACTCTTGGGTAAACAGCCAAGAGTAAAATTGTCAGGTCATATGGTAATTCTGTGTTTAGCCAGACTGCTTGTTAAAACAGCTGCATCATTTTATATTCTCACCAGAAACGTATGAGAGTTCCAATTTATCCACATCCTTGTAACACTTGTTACTATCTTTTTTTATTATAACCACAGTAGTGTGTGAAGTATTATTTTGTGCTTTGGCTTTGCATTTCCCTATTTGCTAATGTTTAGTACCTTTTACTGTGTTTATTGGCCATTGGTTTATCTTCTTTGGAGAAATGTCAATTAATATCCTTTGCCCATTTTAATTGAGCTAGTTGCCTTTTTATTACTGACTTGTAAGATTTCTTCATATATTCTAGATACAAGTTCCTTATCAAATATATTTATGAAAATTCTCTCCCATTTTGGGGCTATATTTTCATTTTCCTGATGTATCCTTTGAAGCACAAGATTATTTTGATGAAATCCAGTTTATGTTTTTTCTTTTTGTGCCAGTATTCTCAGTGTCATATCCAGAAAGTATGTGTTAGTTGCTCAGTCTTATCCGACTCTGTGACCCCATGGACTATCCAGTTCATGGAATTCTCCAGGCAAGAATACTGGAGTGGGTAGCCATTCCCTTCTCCAGGGGATCTTCCCAACCCAGGGAACCAACTCAGGTTTCCCGCATTGCAGGCGGACTCTTTACCATTTGGGCCACCAGGGAAGCCCATATCCAGGAAATCATTGCTAAATCCAAGATCACTAAGGTTTATGCCTATATTTTCTGTTAAAAGTTTTATAGTTCCAGCTTTTAAATTAGGTCTTTGATATATTTTTAGTTAATTTTGTATATATGCTCTTCCCAGAGCATGTGCACAGCCTTGAAGATATACATGGCTTTCTAGATACCCAGGAATACGCATATCAGAGCTTTCCAACAGTCTATAGGTTGGTGCAAGAATAACTGCAGTTCTGGACCCTTAATTTTAAATCATTATAACTAGGCTCAAACACATCTTTATTAATCAAAATAGGAACCATAACAATCGACACATTTTTTGCCTATGAGAAATGTTTGTTTATTCCTGTAGCATAAAAATCTGTACCTCGAGATTTCGACAAACTCTTGGAGGGCATTTTCTGCCTCCTGCTGGGGTGGAAGCCTTTTCCCTCCAAAAAGCTGTCGAAATGCTTGAAGAAGCGGTAGTCAGTTGGTGAGAGGTTAGGTTAGTATGGCAGATGAGGCAAAACTTTGTAGCCCAATTCATTCAACTTTTAAAGCATTGGTTGTATGATTGGGACTTGTCCTGGAGAACTGGGCCCTTTCTGTTGACCAACGCTGGCTGCAGACCTTGCAGTTTTCAGTGCAGTGCATCTCATTGATTTGTTGAGCTTACTTCTCAGATGTAATGGGTTTGCTGGGATTCAGAAAGCTGTAATGGATCAGACCGGCAGCAGACCACCAAACAGTGATCATGACATTTTCTGGTGACAGTGAGTTTGGGAAGTGCTTTGGAGCATCTTCTCAGTCCAACCACTGAGCTGGTCACATACAATCTGGTTGTCAAATACAGTCCACTTTTCATTGCATGTCACAGTCTGATTGAGAAACAGTTCACTGCTGTTGTGCAGAATAAGATGACACTTCAACGATTTTTTTGATTTGCAGCTCATCAGGCACTCACTTATCAAACTTTTTCACCTTTCCAATTTGCTTCAAATGCCAAATGACTGTAGAATGGTTGACGTTGAGTTCTTAGGCAACTATTTATGTAGTTGTAAGAGGATCAGCTTCGATGATTGCTCTCAGTTGGTCGTTGTCAACCTCCTACGGCCACCCACTACACTCCTCACCTTCAAGGCTCTTATCTCCTTTGCAAAACTTCCTGAACCACCACTGCACTGTACATTTGTTAGCAGTGCTTGGGCATTGTTGATGTCACGAGTTGTCTCCACTGCTTTACAAGCCATTTTGAACTCGAATAAGAAAATTGCTCAAATTTGCTTTTGTCTAACATCATTTCCATAGTCTAAAATACATATAAAATAAACAGCAAGTAACAAGTCATTCGCAAAAAATAAAGTAAGAAACACACATTAAAACGATGTATAACATAACCACATTTATTTAAGAATGTATTCCAATATCAAATGGTAAATTTCAGCAGTGCAAAACCAAAATTACTTTTGCACCAACCTTAAAATATGTATATCTCATTCTCCACTTTTAAGATCTTTTGGTTCACCTATTGTCCCAACTGATGCTTTCAAATTGTGGTGCTAGAGAAGACTCTTAAGAATTCCTTGGACTGCAAGGAGATCAAACCAATCAATCCTAAAGGAAATCAATCCTGAATATTCACAGGGACGACTGATGCTGAAGCTGAAGTTCCAATACTTTGGCCACCTGATGTGAAGAACCAGCACATTGGAAAAGACCCTGATGCTAGGAAAGATTTAAGGACAAGAAGAAGTGGGTAACAGATGATGAGATGGTTAGACAGCATCACTGACTCAACGGACATGAATTTGAGCAAATTCCAGGAGATAGTGAAGGACAGGGAAGCCTGGCATGCTGCAGTCCATGGGGGTCACAAAGAGTCAGACACGACTTAGCAACTGATCTACAACAAATTGTCCCAACTATTATTCACTGCCTCCGGCATTCATGATGTAAAACAATTGCCTCTGATTGTCCTCAACAAATATACCCAGAGAATAGGCTGTTTGCACTGGTTGAACTCTACATCAGGTAAGTGAAGATATATTTGCATATATCTATTCTTTTTCAGATTCTTTCCCATATAAGTTATTACAGAGTATTGAGTAGAGCTCCCTGTGCTGTACTTGTTGATTATTTTATATAAATAGTGTGTATATGTTAATCCCAACCTCCTAAAATATCTCCCCTCCCCCACATTTCCCGTTTGGTAACCATAAGTTTAAGTAGCTATGCATAACTGCATCACTTTGCTATACTCCTGAAACTAAGACACATTGTAAATCAACTATACTACAACATAAAATTTTTAAAAAAAGATATACTTGCTAACTGAGTCTTCCAGGGAACTGCCAGACAGTTCAAAAAATAGAAGTTCTCTGGTAATGGGACTTCGAAGAAGTTCCAATTCTATTGTGTTTTTACAGTAGCTGCCAGACAGCTGATTTTCACAGTGACTGTTGGTTTCAAGACCACTGTGATGCTGGGGAGAGGGAGAATGGAAATAGGTCAAACTAAAATGCCACAAAGCTTGTTCTTCTTACCAAGTTTTTCCTGAACCAACATTTTCTGGATTGCTGCAAGCCTTCGGTAATTTCCAGGGTTTAGAACAAGTTGATTCTCACAATCTCGTTAGTGTTTTCTTTGCTTTTATGAAGGAGAAAATTTTGGGAGATTTTTACTCCACCAGTTTCCCAGATGGTTTTAGGTTCCGGGCTCTGCAGATGTTTCCTCATTCTTAAATGACCATTTGAGATCCTAGCCCCGTGTAAGAGATCAACATATCTAATTTTCCATTGCATGCCAAAGAAAATACCAACTTCAGCAAAAGAAAATGATGCATTTTTTTAAGAAAGAGAGTTTTGATTAGTTATAAGTGATTCATTGGAATTGTGAAAATGAAAAACTTCTGTTTCTAAAAGACTTGAAGGGAGATAACTGTAGTTCAGTGTTACTCCCATGTGGTCAATCCCTCTCAGGGTGCTCTTCTGAGGGATGTGGGGCAAGTTTCATAGACTCTGAGTTCTTAAATATATATACAGCAAAAGATACAGCTGGAGAGGCCACGTGTGAAGCAGAATTATTCCTGGAACAGACTCAAGACAGATAGAATTCCTGCTTGGAATGTTACTATTATCTCTTTGCTTTCATTCAAACAGATGTAGATACAAGACATGGGAAAGAGTTATACTTTCTGATAAGATCTTTGGACCATTTTCTTTTCAAGAGGAGGTGATCTAATCCTCTCCATTCTCTAGGTCCTCCTTTAGGCCTTCATTACTTCTACATGGATTATGGATTATTGCAATGACCTCTTAACCAGTGACTCTGTTTCCAATCATGCCTCCTTCAGTCTATAATTCATATTTGCTATCCAAGTGGTCTTCATAAAGTGCACTTGAAATCCTTCAATGACTTGTTACTGCCTTCAGAAGTCTCTATTCCTTTGCATGGCCTGCAAGGCCCATTTTCATTTGGTTTCTGTCTATTTGGGCATCTATACGTCTTCACTGATGTCTTCATTACTTTATCTGCTCCTCAGTGATCCAGTCATATTGATACGCTTGGAGTTCCTTAAATCATTCTTCCCTTTATCCCCACATCTCTAGGCCTCTGCACGTGTGGTCTCTTTTCTTGGTGCATACTCACTCTCTACCTTATTTATCTATAGGCCTATCTCTCAATTTTTATGCAATTAATTGAAGAAGAAAAGAACTCCATTACAAATGTTAACCATGAACTAATTTAAAAATAACTCAAGCTCATGTCAAAGTGTTGGATCTGGTGATGACCAAGCTCAGAAGAAAGTCACAGGACTGTGCGTCTCCAGCAGATGTAGGCCGGTCTCCTGGCAGGCACACACTTTCTTTACTGCCTATTGGTTCCGGTGTATTGTTCTACATGGTTCATTGTTCTGTACGGTTCTGGTGTTCTCAAATTTATCCCTGTAAATGTATATGCTTTTTTAAAGCAAAGGGGGAAAAAATCCCACAAATTAACATTTCCATAAGGCCCCTAGATGAAACAGTGAAAAATAGATCCTATTTGGGCACATAGGTGACAGAACAAGAGTTGAGACTGCAGCCTAGATGAAAGTGCTGAGTTTAGAATATTACTGAATATCCCTATTATTCTTAAGATGGAAAAACAGAGGAGAATGTAGCTAATGAGGGTTGAGTAACATCCCTATATTCAAAACCTTTAATAAGCACTTTGCATGCAGTATATGTTTTCATAATGAGCTATTTATTTTCTGGTCATACTTACTTATCAAAGTGTAATTCCCAAAATGTTACAAACCTGATTTTTCAACAAAAAATAGCATGCTCATTTTAAAGTTTTATTTACTCTAATAATGAAACCAGCAGGATGGCAACGCTGTTTTTAAAGGTAATGTGAAAACTTGGGATTTTTATAATTAGTGGAAAAAAGAATGGTGAAATAAATTTGCTAAGTTAGTTTCAAATTGGTTAATGTCCTACAGGACAATAAACTACAAACCTCGGAGTTTTCTTCTTTAAATTGGCAGAAAAGAAAATCACCTTATAAATTTCACAGACTTGTAGAATGTTTAGGCCATAATCAGTTGTGAAAATGAAATTTGGTAGGCTCTTTAGAAAATGCTGTTAGCTTGACATCAAAGGTCATAAAATCATCTTTTACCTTCTTTAGAAGTTTTGGATATTCTCCCTTATTTTTTAAATCCCCGCCAACCACTGGAATATATCTCCCATACTTCCTTTCTTGGTGCTTTTGAAACACCTTTTCTGTGGTTTTTAAATACCTTCTGTGCACTAAAACCAAGCCTTCTCTGCGATGTGTACTACTCGCCAGCCCTAGGCTGGGTCAGGCCTTCTGTGCTGCTGAGGATCCCCAGACATGCTCCAAAGAGCATTTATCAAGCCTGACCCAGGGGTCGAACTCATGTGTCTTACATCTCCAAAACTGGCAGGTAGGTTCTTTACCACACACCACCTGTGAAACCCAGGTCTCTCAGTTGTGACCGACTCTTCAATCCTATGGACTGTTGTCCACCTGGCTCCTCTGTCCATGAACTCTCTACACAAGAATCTGGAGTGGGTTGGCATTTACTTTTTCAGGGGATCTTCCAGGGATTGAACTCTGGCCTCCTGCATTGCAGGCAGATTCTTTACCATCTGAGCCAGCAGGGAAGCCCATCAAGCCTGCAATGGCTGCTTATCTGCAAGCTCCCACCACTCTGCCCACCCTCTCACCAAACTGTGAAATCCTTAAAGACAGGATTTCTGTAGCATTTAGCACAATGACTGGCATATGGTAGGTTCCTGGCAAATACGTGTTGACTGAATGAATAAGCTGAGCTTCAGCCATTCAGGAGCAGTGGTCTAGACACTTTCACACTTGGCTTCAGTGTCTCCTCTTGCAGCCAATTCCTCAGTTTAAAATGGGTCCTTTGAGTTGGGAGAGCTGGAGACTTACTTGTCTTGGAAGAAACCCTTAACAGCCATCTTTCATTTTGCATGTGACTGAATCACACATTTTTAGACAAAGTGATAAAGAAATTTAACATCTTTTCATAGTTAAAATAGTACGACTTCATGTTGCCTTATGTGAGGAATTAGAAACAAAGGAACTGGCACTTCTCTGGAAGAGGGAACAGTTGATAGGAATGGAGATGCAGATGTAGAGAAAGGACTTGTGGACACAACATTCGAAGAAAAGGGTAGGGTGAATTGAGAAAGTAGCATTGACATATATACACTATCATGTATAAAATAGATATCTAGCAGGAATCTGCTCTATAACCCAGGGAGCCCAGTCTGGCACTCTGTGATGACCTAGAGGGGTGGGATGGGCGGGGGGAGGGAGGCTAAAGAGGGAGGGGATAAATATGTATATATATATAAAATTATGACTGATTTGCATTGCTGCATGGCAGAAAACAACATAATATTATAAAGCAATTATCCTTCAGTTAAAAAGTAAAAATATTGTGAAGTAATTAGCCTCCAACTAATAAAAATTAAAAAAATAAAATAAAAAGGGGAGAGGAAAAAAAGTAAAAATAACTAGAAGTTGTCTCAGTTATGAGGAGGGTCAATGGAATATTGTCTTCTTGATGTAGTCTCAGAATTATAGTTAATTCTCTTAGTACTTTGAGGCATAGCATCTAAGAAGGGCCTATTTGGTCCTGGACATATAGATCCTCATTTTCTTCATTCATACATTGCTCCTCCAAAAGGCAAGTACTCCAAGAAAGGTCATCTAAACTCTGAGAGTTTTAGCTTAACCTTTTGACTTGATTTCGCCACATTCCCGTTAGATGGCTAAGTTCTCTGGGAAGAAGATTGGGGTTGGGATAAAGTTGACAGTGGATCCTATCAGATCCTAGTTTTTGTAGCAGTGGAAATTTTATTAACCTTCAAAATGAAAGTAATGGGAAAACAAACAAACAAACAAAAAATAACAGTGCTGAACCTCCAGCCTGAATGTTCCCAATGGTTGTGGATAGCCCGCCAGGCCTACCCCGAGCATTTGGTTCTCAGGACATGATCTACTAAAATGATTGAAAACAGTGCTCTAACTTTGGTGCTCAAGGTGTAATTTGTCCCAGTAAAGTTATTTTAAACAGTTATTTTTGTAATTTGAATTTTATTGGTCCCCAGATTCCCACTTAACCAACGTGACAGGAAGGATAGATGCCCAGTGCCAAAACAAGTTTAAGATAACCCTCGTAGGACGTCATTGCCAAAAACCAGAGAAACGTTTAAGTCAAAGATAAAGGACTGATGGGAAAATCTTCATGTTGTTGAAGCAAATATGCAGAGCACAGAGTCTCTTCTCTCTACATGTGCAATTGTTTAAAAAAAAAAAAAAAAGAGGGAAGATTTAGCCAGGGGACTAGATTTCACTATGACACTAATAGTTTCTAAGAATGATGGGTAAAGTTTTAAATTACATAGCTAGGGACTTACCTGGTGGTCCAGTGGCTAAGACTCCTTGCTCCCAATGCAGGGGACTGGGGTTCGATCCCTGGTCAGGGAACTAGATCCCACATGCCACTGTGAGGATCCTGTGTGCCACAACTAAGATCCAGAGCAGCCAAATAAATATATTAAAAAAAAAATAAACTGGGCAGCTTAATCGTGCCTCTAAAATGTGGAACAAGGGCCAGCACCACCAGCAGGGCCTGTGTGTGCTGTGATGGGGAAGGGCAGGGCCCTTCATGGGGCACAGTGAGCAAAGGTCAGAGAGAGAAGAGTTGACAATGAAAATCCAATGATGCTGAGGATCAATATGACTCCTGCTCAGCTTGGCTGGGCCAGTTCTGCCTTCCAAGATCTGCCAGGTCTAGGATTTCCCTTTAGAACCCTGCGCTGTCATCTAAGGTGTCCCAAGTTCCAGCTAACATCTGGTCAGTTTTGACAAGAAGAGAGAACAAGTTCTTGCTACTGGCATGTAGTTGATCCCAAGTCCTACTTGGTTTTACCCTCTCTGTTCGTGGTCCTCTGCACTAGGGAGCCATCTCCTTTTCGTAAAAGATGAGCCTTTCAGTAAATTTAATACTGTGGAAACAGAAAGTGTCACAGTCTCTGTCAAACAAGCTTATAGTAAATTTTCATTGCATTAGAACACTGACAACCCTCTCACTGAGTGACCAGTACAAGCCGAAGGTCCATCCAGAATGAAGCGGGAAAGTGAGAAAACCATCCTCCCTCAAAGATACTTCTCCATTGTCTAGCTAATGTGTTACTACTACGTTTCTGCAAAACGCTTTAGAATTTTCTAGTGATTGATTGCATATCAAGATGATGATGTCTCTAATCAGTAATTCAGGAACATAACAGTGCAGAAATAAGGTGGGTTGAAGATTTATACGACGTTATTCAGTAAACATTATTATCCCAGTAGTAACGATTTTCTTCCCTCTTGGGATGTTCTGGGAGGAAATGATTTTCAGCAGCAAGTCTGCTTCTTGGAGCCCGTGTGTGCGCTCACGCAGCCTCCCTCTCCCGCTCCACCTTCCTGTTGGCGTCATTGGACACTGACGCCAACAGGCTTCCTGCGCTTGCTTTAATTTATCTCTGCCCAGCGCATCGGGGTCATGATGAGGTTAGCGCAGATGTTCTTCTCACTGCTTGTGCTTAATATTCGCTCTGTTTTTTCTCTGGGGATTACCAGAGTAGGAAAAACGCTGGGGGGTGGAGGAGGTGATTGGATATAGAGGGCGCTTGGAAGCCGCGGTGCTTTCTTTGGAAAGGGAGCAAATGTGGCCAGTCAGGCCCAATTCCCTTTCTTTTACCAAACAGGCAGGAACCTCAAACCCACCACAGTATAAGGTCTTCCTATGTAGGAATTATCTTGTTTATTCTCATATCCTTGGAGTTCAGCATGGAGCCTTGGGTATAGAAAATAAGCAACTCTTTTTGTTAAGTAGGGTGCTGAGGGTAGGGGACATGGTCGTTGCCTGGGCAGAGAGATGTGGACACTTCTGTGCCTTGACCCAGAAGGTCCCAGAGAACCGTCACAGCTGGGAAGTATGTGCACTCCCCAAGCTGGCCAATCATCTCTTCTCCAAACTATACACTCTCAGGTTCTTCAAATATTTCTCATGAGACAAGTTGAAACAGAGGGGGTCTAATGCAACAAAAAGGAGCACAGTCCTTTGAGGTCATTCAACAAACATTTATCCGGTACCTATGTGCTAGGGCTTCCCTGGAGGCTCAGACGGTAAAGAATTCATCTGCAGTACCCGAGATGCAAGTTGATCCCTGGGTTGGGAAGATCCCCTGGAAAAGGGAATGGCTACTCACTCCAGTATTCCTGCCTGGGGAATTTCATGGACAGAGGAGCTTGGTGGGCTACAGCCCATGGGGTCGCAAACAGTCGGACAGGACAGTGATTGAACAACAACATATGTACTATTGTTTAAGCCTCTTGGGATACAATAATGAAAAAAATGGACAAAAACGCCTGCTCGTGGAGTTCATAATCTGGTTTTTGGAGACAGACAATACACAATAAAAGGTTGTATCATACACTGTTGTTGCTTAGTCTTTAAGTCACGTTCAACTCTTTGCGATCCCATGGACTGTAGCCCACCAGGTTCCTCTGTTCATGGGATTCTCCAGGTAAGAATACTGGAAAGGGTTGCCATTTCCTTCTACAGGGAATCTTCCTGACCCAGGGATTGAACCCCGGTCTTCTGCATTGCAGGCAGATTCTTTACCACTGAGCGATCTGGGAACCATAGCATATGTTAGGTGCTATGGAAAAAGAGTAGAGCAGGGTAAGAGGGATCTGGAGTGCAGGGTCAAGCAGTAATTTTCAAAATGAACTCTCAGAGGAGATGCAAATACTGAAAGGACAACAGCCGAGGCAAAGCCGAAGGTGGGAGCTGCGTGTTGACAAAAAGATAGCAAGGTCAGTGTGGGAGCACGGTGAAGGCTGTGGGGGTGAGGGCAGAAGGTAACAGGGGCGCAGGTCAGGTAGGGCCCTGTGGGTAGAGTTGGCAGAGTGTGCAAATAAAAATATGGATTCCAGTTACATTTGAATTTCAGATAAACAATGAATACATTTTGAAAGAAGAGCCAGTAGGATTTTGTGGCTGATTGGGTGTGAGATGTGAGAGAAAAGAAAAGCATCTGTGATTTGGGCCTGCATAGTTAGAGGGAGGGAGTTGCAATCACAGGGGTTACATAAGGCTCTGTACAAGGCGTGGTTCTGGCTGCAGACAGGGCGAAGATCATGAGTTCCATTTCGGACCTGCTAAGCTTCAGAGGTTGTTTGGATATCTGAGTGGAGAGGTCAAGTGGGCATTTGAGTATAGAGTTCAGGAGAGTCCTCTGGGCTGTAGCTATGTGGGAGCATATAGATGGTAATTAAAGCCTTGGGATCGGAGGAACTTGCAAGAAAGTGAAGCCTGGTGCTCTCCAGGAGGGAGAGTTCATGGGAAGGAGAAGCCAGGCATCAACCAACAAGTAGGAGGGAACCCCAGAGAAGGTGAGACCTGGAAAGAGAGAAGGGGTATCAAATGCTACTGATGGGTCAGGCAAGACGAGCACTGAGAGCTGACTCTGAGATTTAGCAACGTGGAGGTCACAGGAGATCCTAACAGGAGCACTTCTGATAGAATGGTTTGGGTGGAACTGGAGTGGGTTTGGGAGAGAATAGGAGAGACATGATGGAAGACAATGTAGACAACTCTTTGGAGGAGTGAGACATTTAGTTCCTGCCTCATGAGATGTGACTTTGGATAAATTAATTTTCTGAGCTTCAAGCTTCTCCTCTCGTAAAACAGAAATAGTAATATGGATGCTGTGAAAATCAAATAAAATACGTATGTGCATGCATGCTCAGTCTTGTTTGACTCTTTCTGATCCCATGGACTGTAGCCTGCCAGGTTCTTCTGTTCATGGAATTTTCCAGGCAACAATACTGGAGTAGGTTGCTATTTCTTACTCCAGGGGATCTTCCCGACCCAGGGATCAAACCCGCATCTCTTGCGTCTCCTGCATTGGCAGGTGGACTCTTTACCATGGAACCACCCGGGAAACTCCAAAGTATGTGCTGGGTGTAGCATATAGTAAATACTTAGTAAATTAATATCAACATTATTATGACACAATTTCTGTGTGGGAAAGATACTTAACCTTTCTACCTCAGTTTTCTTATTTGTAAAATGGGAGTAGAAATAGAACCAACTCTATAGTGTTACTGAAAGGATTAAATGAGATAATCTGTATAAAGCGGATAGTCTGTAACAAATGGCTTGTGGCACATTACATAAGTTTGATAAAACCCTTATTATTTATGCAATTCTTTTGTAAATGCTGGCCTAACCTCTTTTATAAATACAGTGCTGCCCAGAAGGGACAGGGTACTGAACTTATTTGCTATCCTTGTGTTAACGTGATCCAAACTCGTTAACTTTTGATGGCAGCTGTCTCTGCTGCCTGGCGATGTGTAAAGCCCGATGAAGTGATGGTTATTATAACTGACTCAAGATCGTGCTGTAAGCCAAACCCATTATCCACACAGCGAAGTCGCTTGCTTTCACCTGAGAGTGAAGTCACAAGGGTTATCAGTTGCTCTCCATCTCTTCTATAGTCTTCTAGCACAGGTGGTAGAATTCCTGCAGGTATTCATCATCATTCTTGAAGATCTGAAGAATCCGGGGAAATTTCCCCAAGAAAACCTGCACACATACAACACTGAAAGCCTTGGGATAAGAAAATCCTTTTAAAGACTCAACATGTGCTTTAATTGTAAAAGTTTTGCATCTTTTTTAACAACAGAAATTTATAAAAGAGATAAAAGTATATCTGCTTGGAAAGTCCAAAATAAAGATGGAAAGGTGACTTTTTTTCCTTAGAATTTTTTCAATGGAGCAAGGTAGCATCAGTAGTTTTAGCTTCCAAATGTGATTATGTTGGAGCTTCCCCTATACCTTCACGTGATAAAGATGTACATACAGTGTTAAAGTCCAAGTTCCATGAAGAGAGCTCTGTGGTAGCTTCTTATGGGGTCAAATTAGAAGAAAGTTTAAACTGTGGTAAGGCCACCCTATGAGAATTACTCTAAGACCCTTACTTCCCAAAGAAGTCACTTATGTCACTTTATTTTTTTCAAGAAAAAAAAGAGAGGGTAGCTGAAGGTGAGCTCCAAGGTCTATCCATTTCCAACACTGAAACTCTACAGTGTATCAATATGTCAAGGAAAGGATTTTCAGCATCAGGGTTGGCAACAGAACTCTTGTCCCAGAGCGCCACCTAGCAGTGAAGAAACGGCAAAACCTAATTTCAGAAGAACCATGAACTTCAATTAATTTAGAACAGGGCATTTTTTAAAAAAAAAATCCAGCTTTGAAAAGAAAAAAAATCCAGCTTTGGTGAAATATTCCCATCACCCGATCTTCTCTGAGAGGTAATTCAGGTAGAGAAAATCCTGGGTTTATAATCCTCAAGTTAAAACTCCCACGAGGTTTTTGCAGTTTCACTCTTGCTGTCTGTCCCATTTTAGCAGTTGCTGTTCTAAGCTCAGCTATGTCTGGTCTTGAAGGAAAGCCTGGGAAGTTTTAGCAACATACCCACAGCTAATGCCTTCTGTGACACCAGACCACCCCAACACTGCTACAGATTTCTTCCAGACACAGCAGGAAATTGAATTTTGTCAAGGTTTCATATCAAATTTCCAATTGTATCAGTTTCTCTTGTCCAATCAAGATAAAATGAGAACTGGTAAACCAGTTACTACTGACCACCCCTTGGGCGTGTCCTTCCCACACCTGTCATGGGGCTGTAACACTTGGTCCTTTTTTCAGTTGAGGCAAAGGATGAGGAATCGGGCAGGCTGAAGGGGGCGGCAGGAATAGTTTGAAAAAGTTGAACAACAGCCTCCTCTAAGCCCTCCCATAAGAACCATCATGGTTGAGGGGACCTCCCTCATCGTCCAGTGGTTAAGACTCTGAGCTACCAATGCAGGGGATGTGGGTTCCGACCCCTGGTCAGGGAACCAAGATCCCACATGCTGTGTGGTTAAAAAAATAAAAAATAAATAAAGCTCATGGTGAGAAAAGTCAGGACACAGTGTGTAGTTTTTCCTGTAGTTGGTATTATCTTCTTGCATAGTAATTCTTGGCCCTTCACCTTTTTGGAACACCTGGGGCCAATAAAACCAAAACCTTTGGAGGATGCTGTGGTCCAAGCTGCAGACCTTTTTGAAAGTCCCCCAGGAGACTGAAACACAGGGCCAGGCTGGCAAAGTGCTGTCCTTCCTGTGGGCTTGGAAACACTGCTAATGGGCAGTCATGAGCATTTGATTTTTCAATGTGAATTTTCAATTTAATCTTTGCATCTAGCAAGTTGAAAGCCAGCGGCAGTTCCCCCTGCTCATTTCTTTAGCTGCAAATCACTACACTCAATTCAAAACAGAAACCTCACAACATGAACCTCCCAAGTCATTAAAAGCATTAATGACATAAAACAGTACTTTTAAAAGTATTAATGACATAAAAGCCACCAAAAACTAAGAAGGAGGTTCTTGGTAAGAAGAGCAGATTGTCTGGTGTCTTTCATTTTGTTTTTGCTGCTGGAGGCCATTATTTGACACTATAAGTAGCACTGTCACAATCCTGCCTGTCCCCACCCCCCATTACACACCTCAGTTTAGCCCCAACTGAGAAAGCCCACAAAAACAGCTTACGCCCAAACTAATATATTAACCCCAAATAACAATTTTAATCAACTTCTTTTGTTTGATCACTGAACTGGGGTCTGCGGTGCTGAAAGGAGTTTCTGGAAAATACGATGGGACATCACAGGTGTGCCTCCAAGAATGAAGAGCCATAAACTACAAGGAGCCAATCTGGTAAATCAAACTTCTCTGAGAGAAAGCTAAGAAGCTGGTTGCTGAGAAGCTGCAAATATAAAATTTTTATTTTATTTTTTTTTTATTTTGGCATTTTCATAAGCCAAACTGGGAAAATAACCAAATATGGTTTGTGCAGAAGAATAACCCAGACAAAACATCTCCAGTCCTTCTACTCAGTTCTCTCATCTGGGAGATGTGCTCCTTATTCAACTCAAAATTCAAAGTTTACATGGGCTATTTGCTCATATTTGATCAGACTCTTCCCACTAAAGCCTTCTGTTTAATAGACATTCAGAATATAGACTAGCAAAAATGAGATCAAGATTTCAACTGACCTGAATTACATCCCATTCTCTGTCCTGTTTATTCATTCACTCACTTGAAATGTACTGAACACCTGCCAACCTGCCAGAAAGGAGGCGACTCTAAGGTGGTGGCAGTACTCCACCGAGAAACAGCAGGGCTGGTAAGCTATTTAGGAGGTAGCGTTTGACAGGCTTTTATGATGGGTTGGATGTGAGATGAAGGGCAGAGAGCAGTCAAGAATGATCCCACTCCGAGATTTATATCTCAGGCAACTAGTGGATGGTGGCAGGGACACCAGGGATGGAGGTAGGGCCTAGGTGGAAAAGGGTGATTTTCTTGATCTTCTTCTGTTCAAGAATGTGTAAGGTGGGTTTTAGGAGTCATGGACTCCTAGAAAATTGGGAACAATTTTGTATGAATGGGCACTTTCTGGGGGCTTCCCTGGTGGCTCAGACGGTAAAGAATCTGCCTGCAATTGGGAGACATGGGTTCGATCCCTGGCTTGTAAAGATCCCCTGGAGAAGGGAATGGCTACCCACTCCAGTATTCATGCCTGGAGAATTCTATGGGGTCACAGAGTCATACACTACTGACACTGGATAGTTCTCAGTATTTGACAAAAGTTAATAACCCCATAAAAGGTTTGGGATCAGCGATACACAGCATATAGAAGCTGGAAATTCTTAAACATTACATCCACATCAAACATGATTTTGCCAAGTTGTTCAAACAAATAGTCTTTAATAAAACTATGTCTCAAGAGTATTCCATACTTACGATCTGGTATAAGAACAAAGTAGCATCACTGAGTATTAATTTCGTTCAGCTTAGAATACTCGATAAAAATTCCACAGAACTCTAGAATTGATACCAAAAATTGAATGTTGAATAACTTTGTAAATCTGAAGTGATTCTAAGCAAAGCCAGTACAGAATGCAGGTTTATTGATAATTCCATGATGTTTGCTAGAACTGATTTTGGCCTTTATTGTAAAATTCACAATTTTTCTCTTAACTCATGTTTTGAGACAACTTTATTGAGCCTTATAAACCTGGATAAAGTCAACTGTTGCATCAATTCCATGTAGAAAGTAAATGAAGACCAAAAAGCTTTGGTGAAGTTAAATTTCTGAGTCCAAAGAGTTTATCAAAGATAAATCTGCATCAACTGCAGAAAAGGTTGTTGAAAAACATTCTACTTGATCATAAACAGATGTTCCGTTGCCTACAATGTGAGACATAAGAAGGATGTTGTCACTTAATTATAGTCAAAAGTTCCACCCCTCTTCTCTCAATTCAATAACTCTACAGAGAACCAGGAGGACTAATGAGACATTTAAGAGGTACAATCTTGACAGGCCTCTGTTCCACTCCTGATCAGTACAAGAAAAGTTATTGCTTTTTTTTTTTTTTTTTTTTTTAAAGTTATTGCTTTTAAAATTCAGAAGAGAAGATAAACCTGTGATATGTCTGCTCAAGTTTCATCCCTCTAGGCAAAGACCTGCATCCATTAGGAGGAAGGTATCATGAGGAGGAAATAAGGAACAATCTGTGGGAATACATTTTGCCTAATAGTAGTCTAAATGTTACATATACAGTCATTTAATTGACAAGTATTGTCAGATATATGGCCATGAGAAGAGATGCTTTTTTATCAGAACATATGAGTAACAGTACCGCAGTAACAGGATACCTTTGTCAAGAAGTCTTTTGCTGCAGTAAGAAATGAACTGAGCTCAGTCTTTGGTTTCTACTATGGTCCTGTGGAATGACAGATTAAGGAAGAGTTTGTACCAGACATCACCTACATGGAGTTGAGAAGTACCTGGAAATACTGTGCTCTAGGCAGAAGAGCTACTGCAGGAAAGTTTCAGTATGCAGAATCAGGAAATGCAGGAAGTGACTGAAACAGCACTGAACTCCAGTCACAGCAGATGGGATGAGGTTTGGTGATCAGTGTGTAGAATAGTCCCCAGAGAGCATTTAAGAAACTGGGAGACAACTTATAAAGATTCGATAACATTGCTGTGAACAAGAGAAAGAAAACAAGTCTTTGAGTAGCTGCCAAGTACTTAAAAGGCTCCAGTGTGAATGAATCTCCAATTTCATGGAATTAAGATATTTATCTACAGGATAGCAAAGGTTCACAAAGGTCAAAGTAAGTGAAGAATAAAGAGGTCATGCCCAAAATGAAGACAAATATTTCAGTCAAGAAGAATGTCAAATCTTTGCTTTTACTGTATAATGGAACTTTGTATTGTACTCCATTAAGTTCTTTGGGTCACATATTTAAGTGAAATTTTCATTCCTGCAGTATCATCACAACAAAAAGCACAAAAAAACACCTCGACATTTTTGACAAAACAAATTCCAACTTCCAAATATTTAAATAAATAAATCAAACAAAATGCTATTTCAAACTCCAAGAATTAGGCTGATCATAATTCTTTGAGACCGATAACTTCCCATGAGTTATGTAACAGAAGTTTAGAGGGCAGAGAATCATATCTTGGTTTCCTCATCAATTCTTTATCTAAACTGTACCAGAAATAATAACCAAGTAAACACTGGTTCCTATATAACCATTTTCCATAAATTAAAAATTTAACAGAAATATAAGACAAAGTTTATACCAAACAGAAAAATAAAAGCATTTCCTGAAATCTATGGCTTATAACCAAGAACATTTAGTTGTCAGTAAGTTCTCTACTCAATTTTGGGGTACATCAAGCACTCAATTTCATGTGAAAAGTGGTACATGATGATTCTAATGTTAAAGAAGCCTTCGACTGAAAAGTTAAAACAATTTCTGACTACCATGGTGTGAAGTACAGCAGAGATTAAGGTATTCTGGCTCCAAAAGCCTTATGACACCAAGAACTTACTCGGCTGACTGGTGACCGAGACAAATGACACCTGGCTGTTAGGAATAGGGTTGCGTTCAAAACATGTGGACAAATTTAGTTCACAGGCGCCTTCGCTGACATCCTGGAAAACGTCATAATCTGAATGGACTATAGGAAATGAAATCTTTTAAATGTCTTGGTGATAGCTCCCGCAAAATTATGAACAATGTAGCACTGTACATACAAATAAAACAAATTTTAATTCTGAAAAGATACCAAAAGTTTGTTAGAAAGGCCTTGTTATCTAGTATAGATGCTAATAGGAAGCCTCAGAAGGACTGCTTTGTAAGATTCTAGTTTCTCATCTCCCCAAAGATTCCCCTGTCTAGATTCTTCAGCCGCAGAACTGGCCTACTGTTATTTAAGCTATACACAATGAAGAACATGGTATCTTTGTAGATCAACCTCTTTCCCCACCAACACCAAGGACTGCTCAGCTACCTATCAGAATCACCATTCTTTTGGACTTAAGTACCAAACTAGGTTTTCTGGCATCAAATCGTTGATATGACACAAGATGGTGTTGCACTATTTTCCTGTGGAAAGGTCCCTGAGCTAGGAGGCAGCAGACATGGGAATTTAAGCTGCGTGACCACAGGCAAGTCAGTCAGTCTAGGTTTCTAATTTCCTAATCTGACATCCTTTCTAGAACATCAAAATCCTACAAATCTAAGTCTTTAGGCTAGACATAGTCTGACTGCAGGCAGAAGTCTCTAGTCATCCCTATGCCTTGAAACGGACAACTGGTATCTCAAATGTGTGAGAGTGAGAGGGAAAAGGCATGGTTCAGTGCGGCTGGCATGGCCCTCTTTTGACTTCCCATGGTTTGTTTCTGGGCAGGAGAGGGGTACTGACTACAAGCCACTGGAGTTAAAACCCGAGTGGCTAATAGTAAAGCCACTCTGTCTCTTCTAATCCTAAGGAGTTTATGACCAGGAGTCTACTGTGTGTTCTCAACCCTCTATGCCCTCAATACATAGCTCAGGCTCCCGCTGCCCACTTAACATTCCTTGGGGACTGCCACTACTTCTAATAGATTAACCTTAACACCAAAAATATAGGGAGGGACAGTGGTTTTTCCAAGTGTAATAGATGTCAACCCATCTTTCGACAATAAAATACAATCCTAAACCATGAACATTTCCCTATCTTTTCAACATTTCTTACTGCTACTCCTGCCCATATACAGAAACCTATTTACTCATTTTCAAATGATCTATTAAATTTGTTTGATGCTTTGAGCTATTTCAGTTAACCACCAAACAAAGCCCACCTTATGGGAGAAGGTAGGGAAACATATTGGCAGATTGACTGTCCTAGTCAAAGCCAAGTAGTCAAACTGTACAAGCCTCTCAAAGGTTCATTCCTTCACTCTTCTAATTTAAACAAGATCTTAACTATTCATCACCAAACAGGCCTCTGTCAAAGTGTGTTGACACTCATTAGTTTGAGACAGCTCTGTCTTAAATGATCTGGTCATTTGCAAAGAGAAAGGACTCTGAAAGAGCCTTAATAACACAGTGATTCCATAATCCCCATTTAACTGGCAAAGTGTAAAATCAGTCACCATCAGGTTACCCAGTGTTGGCAGGGTTCTTGCTGGTAGTTTTGTGCTGTTATAGAGAGAGTTACAACCTGACGTACTAAATATGTAAAGACTGCTTCTACCAGATTCACTCTTTCTGGAACCCAGTGACTGTCCATCTGGAGAAGTGAAGAGTAGAACTCAAACTTGCCTTTTTCTCTGAACAATCATTCAAAATGAGTTTTCTTCTTTAGAAACAAATTGTGGATAATTACAAAAACCTATATGAAAAACAGCTGTTTCAGTTCATATCACAGTTGAGTATCATACATGACATTTAACTGTCAAAGTGATTGATATTTAACTGTTCATTGACCCTCCATATAACTCTTCGACTGCCTTCTCCAATAAAGGTGTCTTATACAAAACCCCAAAAACCCAAATGGGAAACCTGTTCTTTCTGGGTCAATGATCAGTGATGTTTTCAGATTACATTTTTTTTGTTAATTAGTATTCCATCACTGTTATATTAGAATTAAAGGTGAATCTGGATTTGAGATTTTTACTGGATTAAAAATGCTCTAAGGTTTTTAAACCAAAACACTGAGTAGTTAAGAGACTTTGGGTTTGTTTCATGATCACTTCATCCTAAGAAGGAAGTTTTAACGATTAATACTCTACATTTAAATGCACTCTGATATTTACTCTCATTTCACCCCCTTCCTCAGTAGACATTTTGCTGACTGACTGTCAGAGCAGAACAGAGGAGACATTCCTTATTGTAGGAGGAAAGAAAGGAACTAGGAGCCAGCTCTACCACGTAATGTCAAAGCAGGAGGCCTTAGAAGAGGGGCTAGGAGGGTGAGAATCTAGTCACATGCAGCAGGCCTGTAATTCACACCTCTCTCTCTGATTTTACCACTAAGAAATGCTTCCGTATTGGATTTTTTTTTTTAATTTGGGAATAAGTCTTATATTTCACCACAAAGAAATTGGTATCATTCACATTCTTTAATTTCACCTTTCAGTCTCTTCTCCTGATGGTTTACAGTAAGAGCTAAACAGAATTTCCTATAATAAAATGGACTTCAGAGAACATTATGCTCTATAATGCAGGCTTCCCTGGTTGCTCAGATGGTAGAGAATCTGCCTGCAATGAGGGAGACCTGGGTTCAATCCCTGGGTTGGGAAGATCCCTGAACTAAGGGCTATCCACTCCAGTATTCTTGCCTGGAGAATTCCATGGACAGAGGAGCCTGGCCCCTCATGCTATACAGTCCATGGGGTCACAAAGAGTTACACATGACTGAGTGTTTCACAAGCGTGAGTGCATGCTCTGTAAAAGCTTAAACAATACCACTGTTTAGCTACTGTTACATTAAGGCTCCAGAGAACTGTGATGACTGCAGAGATGACTCAGCTAGTTTCAACAACTAGTCTCTAATTTTCTTGTTAAGTCTTCAAGAAACTGCCTACATTGAAAGATAGTTTCATCTTTTTTTTTTTTTTTTTTTTTAAATGTAAAAGGGTTCACATGACCAAAGATTCATGGTGTGGATTTTTTTAGTGATCCTAGTATTTCAAAGAATTAATGACAGCAATGATTGGAGCCGTAGATTGCTTCTATGGTATGGAAGTTTTCAAATGAGGAAAAGCAGCCTTAAAAGTCAGATATCCTCTTTCTGGAGACAGAGCTGCAACAATTTTTTTCTAACTATTTTAAATATGGATCACAGAACAGTTTTTCAGATTACATTTATCAGTCATGATATATACAAGAAAAACATTTATAGAAACACAGAAACTAAAAAGTCCTTTAAACTTCTACATTGAACAAAGGTGAACAAAACTCTGAGAAAAATAAACATTATCCATGAAAATGATAATGAATGTTAGAAATCAATACTTACACAACAAAGGGGACTGTGAGCATAATAAATCTAACAAAGGGTTTCACAGAAAGACAAAGGCATCAACTTTGTCTAGAAACTTTGTCAACAAAATACTGTTTTTGTCTCAATACCTCCTTCTAGGTTTGGCTTGGGAAGTCACCACGCCCTAAGCCTCTGGTTGATTTTTCCCTCCCCACTGCCCTCATGTCTCCATCTTTTTCACACTGGGGTACCAGTGCAGGAGGCTCTTGGATGTGGCGAGCCTTGCGGCAGCTCCTAAAGCAGCAGTGGCTGTGCTTCGAGGAATGTAGAGCTTCTGGGAAATCTGGTGCTCGGGAGACAAAATCAAAGAGAGCTGGTCCACGGCTCCCTGACTTGTATCTTTGAACACTGTAATAGCAGAGCTACTAGAAAAATCTTCATTCTCTAGGCTCTTTGGGGAGCCTTCCACTGAAAAAGAAAGAAAACAAAGGTCTTTTCAGGAGGTCCTCACACTCTCCCAGTCTACATCTTTACTAACATCTGTTACAATGATCTTATGATTTGTTGTTGTTGTCATTGTTGAATTGCTAAGTCATCTGACTCTTTTGCAATGCCATGAACTGTAACCTGCCAGGCTCCTTTGTCAAGTTATTTTCCAGGAGAGGGTAGCCATTTCCTTCTCCAGGGGACCTTTCTGACCCAGGAATTGAACCCACGTCTCCTGCATTGGCAGGCAGACTCTTTACCACTGAGTCACAAGGAAACCCCAAATATGGTTAGGTGGTGAAATTACCAACGGCAAATCAAGAGAGAATGAAGCTCAGAAACCAGTCAACAAATGGAAAGGAAATGAGGATGGGGGATCATGCATCAAGATAAATTCTTGTCAGGGTGAGGTCAAAGGATGAGGAAGGTCAGAGTGAGGTCAAAGATGAGAGGAAAAACAGGTATTTGTGAACAAGGAAAGGGAGATCTCTTTCTAGGACATCATAAAAATAAACTGGATATAATTCCAATTCCAGGAAAGAATCCTTAAGCTCTCCTACTTCCTTTCAGCAGTGAGCAAAATAGTGTCCCATAGGCTTCTCTATTGCCAAAGTCATTCCAATTCCACATCTGCCTGTGTTAAAAACAAAACTGAACAAGACTGTGTTTGCTAAGAAATTCCAAAAACCAGTTATCAGCCATGAAAAGAATTCCTTGGGGATTAGTTTAACTTAGAAGGGTGTTTTCCATGAGATAAATTGCTGGGAATTCCAATGCCAAGAGTTCCTAAGAGCAAAGAAGAGGATACGAGGCACCTTGTGTGTGTACTCTGGACCAGAGCTACTGAAGGAGCTGGTCTATGAATTGTTTCTTACCTGCCTACAATGGGAGGAGCTGGTGCCAGCACCTAAGCCAACACACTGACTGCTTCCTTCAAGAAAGTCCTGCTTTAGGGAAAAAACTCTAGGTAAGCTAAGCAAAGTGCTACTGTGTTGTCCATCATCACAAATGCTTCATAGACAAGTACTGGTATGCTGACTACATTCTGAAAAGCATTGCTCTAGACCCTAAAATTACAGACTTCAAAAAAAAAACCTCAGAAAAATCAGGTACAATCCAATATCCTATCCATCTTTCTATCTTTAGCATCTAGTGCACTAGGCGTGTGATATATGTGCCATACATTTGTGATAAATTAAGGAGAATTTGACAAGATATTCTCAAAAGTAAAACTCTGAACACAAGACTATCATTAATACCCACTGGAGTGGAAAAGAGATGGTGAGTCCTAGTAAAATAATGGGTTTTATATGGAGCCATTTATGAGTTCAGATTTTAAAAGTTATAAAAATATGAAAGCAGGGACACATGAAAGAATTTAGGACTGCAACAAAACTTTAGCTTCCAGACATGATGCTAATTAAACCAGGACTGAAATACAATCTCTCTTGCTTTAAACAACTAGAAAACTGGACAAAATAAATAAAACAACAGCTCTCAGACGTTGACCAACAAGCTTACGTGACAGCAATCCCTGAGAAATGGGAAACAAATGGAGTAAGCTTTACAAGTGCCTGAGTTCACGGCCAAGATAAAGCCCAGGCTGAAGTACAAGGAGGGTGAGTCCACACTGAGCCTGGAGGTCTCACTGCAATGAGAAGACAGAGCTTGGAATTCAAGAAGGCCAAGGACAGAGGAGCCTGGAGGACTACAGTCCACGGGGTCGCAAAGATCGGACACGAGTGAGTGACTAAACAACAAAGGTGTCTGGGATTAGTGGGGAAAGTACAAGCGAAAAAGCAGCTAGCTATAGGCAGAGAAGCAGCTGGAGACCTGCAGAGAGGTCCCTTTGAGGCTCAGGCTCGGGAGTGACCTGGCTCATGCCTGTGAGAAAACCACCAAGGCCAGGGAGAAAACCTATCTGAAAGGAGTAGGCAGAACAATCACTGCAGTTTATGTTGCGGCAAAACAGTCTGTGTTCCCACTAGCTACAGTGTAAAGATACCTGTAGGACATCGAGTCCCATCAATGCCTTCAGAAAGGTACTGCCTATCAGGGCTGACAGACTAAAGGCTTTTCTAATCAGACAAATGAAATCTAAAATAAATGCAGAAATAATCAATTTCAGATAATTTAATTACCCCCAAACAATTGATAGACAGATACTATATAGACAGCAGGGAGGGAGGGAAGAAAGGAAGGAAAGAGAGAAGAAAAAGAGATTCAGTCATTCAGTCAACAATGTATAATTTGCAAAAATAAACTCAAAATGGATAAAGATCTAAATGTAAGACCAGAAACTATAAAACTCCTAGAGGAGAACACAGGGAAAACACTCTCTGACATAAATCACAGCAGGATCCTCTATGACCCACCTCCCAGAATATTGGAAATAAAAGCAAAAATAAACAAATGGGACGTAATTAAACTTAAAAGTTTTTGCACAACAAAGGAAACTATAAGCAAGGTGAAAAGACAGCCCTCAGGATGGGAGAAAATAATAGCAAACGAAGCAATAGACAAAGGATTAATCTCAAAAATATACAATCAGCTCCTGCAGCTCAATTCCAGAAAAATAAATGACCCAATCAAAAAATGGGCCAAAGAACTAAACAGACATTTCACCAAAGAAGACATATAGATGGCTTACAAACATATGAAAAGATGCTCAACATCACTCATTATCAGAGAAATGCAAATCAAGACCACAACGAGGTACCATTACACGCCAGTCAGGATGGCTGCTATCCAAAAGTCTACAAGCAATAAATGCTGGAGAGGGTGTGGAGAAAAGGGAACCCTCTTACACTGTTGGTGGGAATGCAAACTAGTACAGCCACTATGGAAAACAGTGTGGAGATTCCTTAAAAAACTGGAAATAGAACTGCCATATGACCCAGCAATACCACTTCTGGGCATACACACCGAGGAAACCAGATCTGAAAGAGACACATGCACCCCAATGTTCATCGCAGCACTGTTTATAATAGCCAGGACATGGAAGCAACCTAGATGCCCATCAGCAGACGAATGGATAAGGAAGCTGTGGTACATATACACCATGGAATATTACTCAGCCATTAAAAAGAATTCATTTGAATCAGTTCTAATGAGATGGGTGAAACTGGAGCCCATTATACAGAGTGAAGTAAGCCAGAAAGATAAAGACCAATACAGTATACTAACACATATATATGGAATTTAAAAAGATGGTAACAATAACCCAATATGCAAAACAGAAAAAGACACACAGATGTACAGAACAGACTTTTGGACTCTGTGGGAGAAGGCGAGGGTGGAATGTTCTGAGAGAATAGCATTGAAACAAGTATACTATCAAGGGTGAAACAGACCACCAGCCCAAGTTGGATGCATGAGACAAGTGCTCCGGGCTGGTGCACTGGGAAGACCCAGAGGGATGGGATGGGGAGGGAGGCGGGAGGGGGGATTGGGATGAGGAACACATGTAAATCCATGACTGACTCATGTCAATGTATGGCAAAAACCACTACAATATTGTAAAGTAATTAGCCTCCAACTAAAAAAAATAAATGAAAAAAAGAAACAACAACAAAAACAACAATGTGTAATTTGGTACCTGCCATCCAATAAAAAACCATCAGATGTGCAAAAAAGCAGAAAAATATGACTTGTAATCAAGAGAAAAACCATTTAGTAGAAGCCAGTTCAGAAACGACAGATGACAGAATGCAGAAATGATACATATGCTTGAATGACAAGATAAGGGTATTAAAACATCTGTCACAAGAACACTCAAAGTATTCAAAAAGTGAATGATGAGTACACTGAAGAGAAAGAGGGAAGATTAAAAAAAAAAAATCCCTAGAGATTATAAATTGAACTTCTGAGATGAAAAATACACCAGACAGGAAAAGAACATATTAAGCACAGAACAAGAAAAGGTTATATTATGCTCAGAGAGAAGAAAACTCAATACTGTTAACATGTCACTTCTCCCCAAATTAATCTAGAGATTTTTTTTTAATCTCAATAAAGATTTTAGCAGCCTTTCTGTAGAAATTAAGTTAATCCTAAAATTCATATGGAAAATGACCTGGAATAGTCAAAACAATTAAAAAAAAAAACAACGAACAAATCTGTATGATTTCAAGACTTATTATAAAGCCACAGAAATCAAGACAGGGGTATAAAGGCTGACCTAATCGCAGGAGAACATAATTAAAGTCAGGAAAAAGACCCTCACATACACAACTTATTTGCTCTTGCCAAAGACATCAAGGCAGTTAAATGGAGCAAGAACTGCCTTTTCAATAAATCATACTGGAACAACTGAATACTTATATGTAATCAAAATAAACACTGATCCTTACACCACACACAAAAATTAACAACTGGATCACAGACCTAATCTAAGACCTAAAACTATAGAACTTTTATAAGAAAATGTAAGAGAAAGTTAATTATTTGAGTTAGGAAAGATTTCTAAATAGGACACAAAAAGTTCAAAGCATAAAGAAAAAACATTTAACAAATCTGATTTTATCAAAAGGAAAACTTGCTCTTCCAAGAACACTGTTTAGGAAATGAAAACGCAGGCCATATACCTGGAAATATTTGCAATATAAGCATCTGACAAAGGCTTTGTGTACAGAATGAAGAATTTTTACAAGCCAATAAAAACATAATCCAATAGAAATACACAAATACTTGAACAGGTAATTCAAATGGCACATAGACACAGGAAAACACAGTCAACATCACTGGTAAACAGGGAAGTATAAATTAAAACCGCAATAAGATTCCACTACATGCCCACTAAAATGGGAAAATTTAAAAGATTGGAGATATGGTATGTTGGCATGAATACAAAGCAATCAACAATCAAGTACATTGCTGATGTGAAATACCAAATGGCACAGTCACTTTGGAAAATATTTTGACAGTTCTTAAAAAGCTAAACAGGCAGTCAGCATGTGACCCAGCAATTCCATTCCTAGGTACTTAATGAATAGAAATAAAAAATACATGTCTACACAAAGAGCTGAACATTCACAGCGGTTTTGCTCATGACCCAAATCTGGAAATAACCCATCATCTGGTGAACAGATAAACAAACTGTCGTATGTCCATACTATTGTGTACTACTCAGCAATAAATAAGAAAAAGCATTAGACATTGGCAACAACATAGATGAATCTCTAGAACACTGTGCTAAATGAAAGAACTCAGCCATAAAAACTACATACTGTGATTTCCTTTATATGAAATTCTAGAAAAGAGAAAGTAATATGCCAGAAGCCAACAAGAAGAGAGAATGACTACAAAGACACATGAAGCCTTTCAGACTGACAAAAATGTTCTATTATCATAATTGTAGCGCTGCCTACAGGACTGTACACTTCTGTCAGAACTCACAGAATTTCCTACTTAAAAACTGGCAAACTTTAAGGTGCATAAACCTGACCATCTCCCCAAACCGCAGAAAAAAAGAAGAGTGGCAAAGTGAAAAGGAAGAACTAAGTCCAAAAATAACACGAGGATTTGAGACAAATGCTAACATTTGTAATTTTTCAAGTTATGTTCTGAAAAAGATATAAGTTTTCAGCAACACGGCAAACCACTGCATCTGTCAACTGTCAACCTACCTGGCCCAGAATTGACCAATGAAGGACTTGAGGACAGCTGCATTTGCTTTGGCGGAGTCTGAATGTTGCTAGGCTCAAACTGGCTGCTTTCTGCTGACTGCTGTGACTGGATAAGAGAGATGTAGAACTCCTCCAGTTTGGGCAACACGGGAGAATCTGAGACACTCTCTACATTTGGTTGCTACAGAATGGGGGAAATGGGGCAAAAGCATGAAAAGTTACTGTTAATTTAACAGTAAGAACTGTCTATTTTGTTTCCTCATTTATATACAAAAGAATATTTTTGTATCATAAATAAAACTCCCTACTTTTAAGAATCTAGATACTCTCTGGAAAACAAGTCCTTCTCTAACTGAAGGACCATTAATTTAAGAAGTGTTTATTGAACACATATTATGAGCAAACATGGTACTCAGGACTGCTATGCCAGCCAGGGAAAAATGGCAGGGAAGGAGAGAAATAACACTCAGTGAGCGCTCATTGTCAGGCACAGTGCCAGGCTGGTAGCACGTTTCTTCACCGAAACATCAAAACATTGTTCTAGGTTAGGTGTCATTGTGTCTTCTGTATTATGGCTTCTTTCACTTAGCAGAAAGCTTTTCGCAAGAGATGGAGCAAGTTACCCAGTGTCAACCAGTAAGGGACAAGGCAGAGATCCAAATTCAGGCTCGCCTATGCACTCTCTGCTCCATCACACCACCTCCCAGTACATACGACCCCTGTCTCCAAAGAGCTCATGATTCTCAGCTAGGGAAACAGAACCTGGCCTGTAGGTGCCCGTGAAGGAGGCATTAACTGCGTCTGCAGCGTCAACAACACGCTAGGAGAACACATCGGCTTTAAAGGAAGGCTCCTGAGGAGAAGTGACAAAATGGAGTACCAAGAACCAAGGTTTGAGAGGAAAAGATGGAATTCCCAAACAAAGCCTCAATTTGTGCTAAAGTAAATCGCCAAGTTTTAATCAATGGATCCTACATCTTCCGACAGAGCATTGCTGAAATAGTTACAGCCCAGGGTGACTCAGAGCATTTACCTTCTAACTGGCATTAACATAACTAGCTGGGCCACACTAGGAGCTGCCATAATAAACCCACATAAGTGGCTTAGGGCCAGGGATCTGCCTAGAGTAAACTGAAACAAAAATTATACGAATAGAAAATGTAGCTTTGTGTGTTTAGACTGTGTGTTAAGACATTCAATTATCAGTTGGCTTTCCTTTTCTCTTCCATGACAAAAAACCTTGTTCATTTTTAAACATGGCTGGCAAAGGATATGGCTTATATAATTACATTATATACAAATGGCTGTGCTTCTTTTTTGGGGCTGCAAAAGTGAAATCTCTAAAAGCCCACATAGCTACCTTACCATTTAATATGCTACTTCAGGAAAGCAAAGACCTGGATTCAATTTTTTGATTAATTTATGCAACTTTATGTGTGGGCTTTAGATACCCATTAAGTTTACTCTCTCTTAAGATGAAGCTTCGATGATAATTAGGTAAGTAAACATTAATATGATAAGATTTTATGACTGGAAAGATCATTACTCAAAATCAGTTTTTGCAGATGGATACCTTAAGGCCCCAAAAGGCAACTTGCTCAAACTTGTGGTAAAGCTTAAGCTCTAAATTATAGAATTCCCAGGCAAGTGTTTTTTACACTAAACCCTGCTGCCTACTTTTAGCAGTATGTGAAAGTATGTGTTAGTTGCTCAGTCTTGTCCAAGTCTTTGCAACCCCATGGACTGTAGCCCACCAGGCTCCTCTATCCATGGAATTCTCCAGGCAAGAATACTGGAGTGGTTACCATTCCCTTCAGTCAAAATCAGAAATGATTTTCTAAAAGCTGCATCTTTTTCCTTTCCTGAGAAATATGATTTTGAAGAAAGACAAATTGCTAAAACACATTTAAGATGCATTCTGACAGTTTTTCACTCTGAAAAAAAGAAAAGAACATAGGTGAATGCCTACTAAATTTGTATGCCACTATGAAAGCAAGTACCTGTGGGCAGTTTAAGCACGTAAGTGAAAAGTTAAGAGTCTCTTCCTCCACACAGCAGTTTAGAGCATTGCTGTTCAAAGTGTGATTCACCACCAAGTAGCGTTAGCATCACCTGGAAGCTTCTAAGACATGGAGAACTTTAGTCCCCAGCCCAGTTCTGCTCAATCAAAATCTGCAGTCTCACAAGATTCTCAGGTGATCGCTATGAACAGTGTAGTTCAAGAAGCATTGCTCTGCCAGATTCTCGCTCTGTAGTTATCAATCAAAGCCTCCTTAATGGTTGTCTGAAAATATACCCTTACGGGACCAGAGGTTAGTGGCAACTTTCAAGAAATATGTTCATGATTTATAAAACATTAACATACGTAATCAAAAGCACAGCCCCAAACCACAATAACATAAAACTTCATGCCCACTAGGATGGCTATAATTTTAAAAATTAGATAATAACAAGTGCCGGCAAAGATGTGGACCAAATTGGAACACTCTTAGATTGCTGGTGGAATATAAAATGGTGCAACTGCTTAGAACAGTCTGGCAGTTCCTCAAAATACTAACATAGAGTTACCACGTGTGTGTATGTATGCTTAGTCACTTTAGTCATGTCCTACTCTTCATGACCCTATGAACAGTAGCCCACCAGGCTCCTCTGTCCATGGAATTTCCCAGGCAAGAATACTGGAGGGGGATAGCCATTCCTCTCTCCAGAGGATCTTCCCAACCCAGGGATCAAACCCACATCTCCTGTGTCTCCTACACTGCAGGTGTATTCTTTACTGCTGAGCCACCGGGGGGTGGGGGGTGGGGGGTGCGGGGGGTGGGAGGGGCTAAATTTATTACCACAGAACCTAGTAATTCAACTCCCGGGTATATACCTAAGAAAACTAAAAACATACGTCCACACAGAAACACATACACACACGTCACATCATCATTATTCATAACAGCAGCAAAGCAGAAATAACTCAAATGTCCATCAGCTGATGCATGAATAAACAAAGCAAAAAACTTTATCTTAAAACTAGATCTGTGCTTTAAGAAACCTACATTTACGGAACAGACTGTTTTATGTGATACAGCATACTTTATCAATAATCTCATGCAAAGTAATCACATTCTGCAGAAAATACATCACTCAGAAGGTTCATCTTCCACAACTCTTTTTTAACAAGTCTAGACATGATGTCCTTCATTTTCAGTGTACTGCACAAAAGTACAGAGACCATTAGCCAAATTTCATGATTCACACAAATTGTCCTTCTATTTTCAGGATGCTCGTAATATATTTGAGAAACACAAAACAAATGGATTTTATTCCAGGGTTAGTGCTTTCTACTAAATTAAAGCAACAAAATAGAAAAAACTAGCCTAGATGATTAGGCAGCTACAGAACTTAAAATGTATGGCTAAGTGAAAATAACTGTTTTTATCTATCCCTAATGTTTCATCAATCTTCTAATTCTACGCTCAGAATTTTCTATGAATAACTATAGTAAGATAACTGAAATTAATTTTTAAATAAACATACATTTTTACATATATGTATTCTACCAAATGCTAAGATCATTCACCAGAATCTCACCTTCTAAAACTGAAAGCACTTCCTCAAAAAAACCTTGTCACAGTAACACTCATTAGACACTTACCTTCTGAATCCTGGTTGTGTCAATATGTTTTTCTTGACCACCCAGTCCTTCTGGTATTTGAACTTCTTTCATTCCATTCACAAGGCCTGAAGGCTGCCATGAATCATCCCATATATCTTTGGGTGTAGAAAAACACCAATCCTACAGAGAAAAAAAAATACTGCAATACTAAACCGAGATATAGTGCCACGTGATTCATATGGAGGATAACCTAGGCAAGGCAAAGGCAAAGAGGAAGTGTATGCTAACTAAACAAGAAAAGATATTTATTAACTTTCTTATCAATGTGAGTTTTCCCTCTTGCTTTACTGGTCCACACCCAACACACTGAATTCCTTTGAATACACAGATCTCATAAAAGTGTTTGTAGTATCATCTTTAATACATTCTTCATGGCTAGTTTTTTTTCTAATCATTCAGTATTAAAATGGCACAAATAACAAGTAGAAACTTAGGTGTTGATGTATCTTCTTTCTGGTAGCCAGGGGGATATAAATTAAAATTTAAATATATAGGGCCCAATATTAGTAAATATACTCAGATCCAGACATTGTAAGGTTAAAGCAACAAAAATTAAATTAGGGAAAACACTTTATTTTTAGTTTCTAAGACCCTGACTAGGTGCCAACAATAAAACAAAAATCATAATGACTGATAGGGTAGATAGACACAATATGTCCATGGTTTATTCTCCCCTGTTTCATCCTGTCTCCATCCCTAACACTGTCTTCTCTGCAGGGAGGAAGGGACCAGGAAATGCATTCCTCTGAATTACTGTCTGAGAAATCCTCATGAAATGCAGAATGTACAGCTTTTCTGAGGCTTGGATAATTACATTAACAGTAATGATTTTCTTTATGTTTTTCCAAGGATCTAACCTTCTGTGGCAATTCTTTACGTGATGAATATGGTTTCTTTCCACCAAGGCTTGAGGTAAATAAGTGAGAGGCAGCATCACTTTCTTTTCCCATTTTAGCCTGCAAAGGTAACCAGTTCTCATCCCAAATATCATCACCTATGGTTACTGACTCCAGGCAAGGCATTCCAGTGGGGATCTCATCCTAGGCAACAAAGAGAAACCTTAATTTATTGTTCCTATATGAATACATTTTGATATTTAGGTTTACAATTTTTCCTGACTCTGGGTAAAGATGGCAGTTTGAATATGCAATTCATTATGCTCTCCCCTTCTGACATAGCACCAAAATAAAATAGATTCAAGGTATAAACTTATAGTCAAAGAGAAATAAGAGGGGAAAACATCACCTATGTTCTGAATACAGGAAATCAGACAAGGTACAACTTATTAAGTAGTCCTGAGAAAGTGTAATCCTGAGCTTTCAGGAGGAAAACCTGAGAAGCAACCCAACTTATACCATAAATATTGCAAAAGTTCAGGAACTACTACTATGAAGTTTTTTGGAATTGAGGGTATAAAGTGAGAATGAAAACAAGAGCAACTCATTTAATGTCAGCTCATGAGGCTCAATACCAGAAAAACAAACAATCCAATCAAAAAGGGTGCAGAAGACCTAAACAGACATTTCTCCAAAAAAGACAAGACGTATGGCTAATAAACACAAGAAAAGATGTTCAACATTGCTCACTATTAGAGAAACGCAAATCAAAAACTACAGTGAGGCATCACACTGGTCAGTTTTGCAAGAAATGTTAAAGGGACTTCTTAAAGTAGAAAAGATCACAACGACATATAAAAATTATAAGAAAAATCTCAATGGTAAAAGCAAACATATAGGAAAGGTAATAGATGAACTACTTATAAAGCTAAGAATAACTTATAACAACTACTTATAAAGGAAAGTTAAAAGTAAAATTGTCTATATCTACAATAAGTAGTTAAGAGATACATAAAACAAAAAGATATAAAATATGATGTCAAAAAATACTTTAAAATTCAATAAAGCATAGTCTTTCCAACAAATAACACTAAAACCACTGAACATCCATAACCTTAACCTAAATCTCACCCCTTATACTAAAATTAAATCAAGATGTTTTGAAACTGAAAACACAGTACATAAAAGAAAAAAAAATGTACTTTGTCAAAATTAAAAACCTTTCCTATATGGAAGACACCATTAAGAGAATGAAGCTACAAGTGGGAGAAACTATTTGAAAATCACAAATCCGACAAAGGGCTATCCGGAACATATCCAGAACATATCAAGAATACTCAAAACCCAATAGTAAGAAAACAAACAACTCATTCAAAAAACGGGCAAGAGACTTTAACTGGCATTTAACCAAGAAATACATGTGGATGGCAAATAAGCATATGATAAGATGGTCAGTATCACAGTCATTAGGGAAACGCAGATTAAAACCACACTGTGGTACTACTATTGCACACCTATGAAAATGGTTAAAAATAAAAATTCCTGACAACATCAAGTGCTGATAAGATATGGAACAACTGGAACTCATATACTGCTGATAGGAATGCAAAATGGTACAGCCAGTGTGTAAAAATCTGGCATACATTTACCACATGAACCAGCAATCCGACTCTTGATTATGTTTATTAAAAAGCCTGTACATGAATATTGATAGAAGATCCATTCATACCAAAATATAGAAGATCAATTCATACACTAAATAACCATAATGTCTTTCAATGGATGCATGGATATACAAACTGTGGTATATCCATACCATACTACTCATCATCAACAGAAATGAACTATTGATACATGCAATGATTTAAATGAAGGTACTATGCTGAATCAAAGAAGTTTCTATTGGGAAGTTACATAGCACATGATTCCACTTAAGTGACAGTACTGAAAAGGTAAAATTATGGAGACAGAAAACAGAAAGGCTTGCTAGGATTAGGGATTTGGGGAGATGTGATTACAAAGGAGTAGCATCAGGGAGTTTTTTCAGATGATGGAACCATTCTGCATCCTGATTATGGTGGTGGTTACATAAATCTATACATGTATTAAAATTGATAGGACAGTACCCTGAGTACAAAGTCAATTGCTTATTTATATTCACTTAGAAAGAAGTATTAACACCAGAGAAAATAAAAGTTATGCAGGAAAGGAAAACCTGACATCACATATTACTTAACTGTATATAGCATTTACAGAGTCACAATAACAAAATATTGAATGAGTGGTGACCTAATAGAAAGTTTGATATATTAGTAAGATGATGAGAGAACAGAAAGGATATTTTTGTCTGGGGTGGGGGACAAGAGATGAAAGAGAACTAAACCTTCATCTCTCATGCTGGGAAGGCCATACATATGTAAAACTGAAAAATAAGGAAATAACAATATAAGCATGCTATTTAATGAAAGAAATAGAGACAAAATCCAAAAGAAGACATTAAAAGAAATGAAAATGGTTGCTCTGTGAAATACGAAATGAAGGGAGAGGGGTTATGGGGAACTCTAAGCTGTGCGTACATAAACATTCGATTTTTTCTTATTTTTTTTGGAAAAAAAAAAAAGAAAAAAGCTGTGAGCACATGGACTTTTGATTAAAATATGTCCTCCAAAGAGAGCTGTCAAACATTTTTCTTGATGGATCTTCCTAATACTATTTCTCAATACTACTTTCTAATCACAGCATAATTCTTCAAAATTGCCCAGGAGTCAGATAATGGCTTTTCTTTTTTCTGATCGAGGCTACATTGCTGAAACTTTGGTCTTGGTGATCGCTGAAGAGTTTATAATTCATCTGTGGGAGATGCTCTGATGGCACCACAATGAATACGGCATAAAGAGCTATTTTACTTCAGTCTCCTTCACTTATGAATTTATTAATTACATTTTTAAAAAAGCTATATCCCCTTCTCCTACCTCATTTTCTTCTTTCAGATCCTTTAGCTCTGGGATGGACCACTTTGAATCTTCTTCAGAGCTCTTATCTTGTATTTTCAAAGAATTTAATTTAGAATCCTTTAATGGCTCCTCTGAGGTGACTGATCTAAGGTGACTGAAAGTCTTTTCATCATTAATATCTTGCTAGTAGATAAAAAAAGAGAAATTATTTTATTTTCTATAGTAATGCTGTTTCCAAAATTTACACACCTATAAATTCTGGGGGCAATTTTTCACTATGGTTCATGCATATGCAACATTATTTTCTAACTTTATGCACTGACCCTAGGCATTTCCATCTTGTTAAATTATTTCAGGCCAAGGGGTTCCCAGGGGGTGCAGTGGTAAAGAATCTGCCTGCCAATGCAGGAGACATAAGAGACACGGGTTCAATCCAGGGTCAAGAAGATCCCCTGGAAGAGGAAATGGCAAACCACTCCAGTATTTTTGCCTGGAGAATCCCATGGACAGAGGAGCCTGTGGCTACAGTCCATTGGGTCGCAAAGAGTTGGACATGACTGAGGACGCATGCACAGGTTAACAATCATTGAGCACATATTATGTAATGTGTACAGCGTAGCTCTGTGGGTATAAAGATGAATGCAACAGGGGCCCAGCTCTAAGAGCTCAAATATAGCATGAAGATACACAATCAGATAATCACAGCACAACCTTCCGTGTAGAGCCAACACAGAGATGTCACACTGACCAAAACAATACTGGAGGAGGAAGATGTCTGAGAACATGTAATAAAGGAGATAAATCAAACTGTTAGGATGCCTAAAAGAAAAGCAAGGATTAGAGGGAATCAGATGTATGGAGGGGCTTCCCTGCTGGCTCAGCGGTAAGGAATCCGTCTGCCAATGCAGGAGACACGGGTTTGATCCCTGGGTTGGGAAGATCTCCTGGAGAAAGAAATGGCGACCCATTCCAGTATTCTTGCCTGGAGAATCCCATGGACAGAGAAGAGCCTGGTGGGCTATAGTCCACGGGGTCACAGAAGAATTGGATACAACTTAGTGACTAAACAACAACAAGGTGTATAGAGGTAGGTTTGTGTGTGTATGTAGCATGTGGGAGTCTTGATATATTAAAATACAGGCTGGGGTACAATAGAGAAGCTTTAGGCCTTATCACTTTGCAGAAAAGATGGCCTTTTTTCATTTTCAGGACTGAACTATGATTAAAGACATCAACACAGTGATGATAAGATATTCTAAAAACTCTTAAGGCTGAAAATTCAATTCCCTATTTAAGAATCAGGAAACATAACTGTTCTAATCAAGTAATAAGGATTAACAAAAATTCAGATTTCAGAAAGTTTGACAGGTTAAACAAGCCCAATTAATTTTAACTAGCTTTAAACTAAAATGAAATCTAAAACATTGATATTGCTTTAAACGTGCAGCAGTAAACATTCATACACATTTTTCGGAGTAGGTTAATCTCCCAGTAGTCAAATGCTCTTTTGAAAAAAAATTTTATTGAAATATAATTGATTTACAAGGTTGTGTTAGTTTCAGGGGTACAGCAAAATAGCCTTTCCTTTTTATCTTTTCTAAAAATGCAAGTCCACTAACAAAATAACATTATCCTTATAATTTAAAAGGTCAGATATATAAAACATACTTACAAAACAATATTTTCACATTTTACTCAAAGAAAAAAGCTTTGTTGTGTCCGGAAAAAATAAATTTGGGGACTCTCAAACTGAGCCCAACCTATATTTTTAGCTCAATACTTATTGCCATAAGGAATATGAGAGACTTCGAAGACATGTCTATTTATTTGCTCATTTGTTGAAAAGTCATTTAACTTATTATTTACTAATGTGCTTCACTTTACATATATCTAAAATGGGGATCTTAAAGAAACAACCCGGTAAAGTGGTTGTGAAGATTAAATTAACGAGTACATGCAAGTACTCAGAACAGCGCCTGCCACACAGTACAAGTCCAGTAAGTGTCTCTGTGATCTTTTTATCATGACGGTGCAATCACTCAACTAGAGTCAGACATCCTGGAGTCCAAAGTCAGGTGGGCCTTAGGAAACATCACTACCAACAAAGCTAGTGGAGCTGATGGAACTTTAGTTGAGCTATTTCAAATCCTGAAAGATAATGCTGTGAAAGTGCTGCACTCAATATGCCAGCAAATTTGGAAAACTCAGCAGTGACCACAAGACTGGAAAAGGTGTTTCCATTCCAATCCCAAAGAAAGGCAATGCCAAAGAATGCTCAAAATACCGCACAATTGCACTCATCTCACACACTAGTAAAGTAATGCTCAAAATTCTCCAAGCTAGGCTTTAACAGTATGTGAACCGTGAACTTCCAGATGTTCAAGCTGGTTTCAGAAAAGGCAGAGGAACCAGAGATCAAATTGCCAACATCCACTGGATCATCGAAAAAGCAAGAGAGTTCCAGAAAAAAATCTGCTTCTACTTTATTGACTATACCAAAGCCTTTGACTGTGTGGATCACAACAAACTGTTGTGATCTGAAACTGAAAATTCTGAAAGAGATGGGAATACCAGACCACCTGACCTGTCTCCTGAGATATCTGTATGCAGGTCAATAAGCAACAGTTATAACTGGACATGGAACAACAGACTGGTTCCAAATCAGGAAAGGAGTACGCCAAGGCTGTATATTGTCACCCTGTTTATTTAACTTATATGTAGAGTACATCATGAGAAACGCTGGGCTGGAGGAAGCACAAGCTGGAATCAAGATTGCCGGGAGAACTATCAATAACCTCAGATATGCAGATGACACCACCCTTATGGCAGAAGGCGAAGAAGAACTAAAAAGCATCTTGATGAAAGTGAAAGAGGAGAGTGAAAAAGTTGGGTTAAATCTCAACTTCAGAAAACTAAGATCACGGCATCTGGTCCCATCATTTCATGGGAAATAGGTGTGGAAACAGTGACAAACTTTATTTTTTTGGGCTCCAAAATCAATGCAGATGGTGACTGCAGCCACGAAATTAAAAGACGCTTGCTCCTTGGAAGAAAAGTTATGACCAACCTAGACAGTGTATTAAAAAGCAGAGACATAACTTTGCCAACAAAGGTCCATCTAGTCAAAGCTATGGTTTTTCCAGTAGTCATGCATGGATGTGAGAGTTGGATCATAAAGAAAAATGAGTGCCCAAGAATTGATGCTTTTGAACTGTGGTGTTGGAGAAGACTCTTGAGAGTCCCTTGGACTGCAAGGAGATCCAACCAGTCCATCCTAAAGGAGATCAGTCCTGAATATTCATTGAAAAGACTGATGCTGAAGCTGAAACTCCAATACTCTGGTCATCTGATGCGAAGAACTGACTCATTTGAAAAGACTCTGATGCTGGGAAAGATTAAAGGCAGAAGGAGAAGGGGATGACAGAGGATGAGATGGTTGGATGGCATCACTGACTCAATGGACATGAGTTTTCGCAAACTCTGGGAGTTGGTGATGGACAGGGAAGCCTGGTGTTCTGCAGTCCATGGGGTTGCAAAGTGTTGGACACAACTGACCAACTGAACTGAACTGTGGTATGGAATAATACATAATAATATTATTGTTATTACTGTGGGTAGGAGTTGCCATGAGGTTTACAGCAAAGTTAGAAATGAGAACACTTCAAAAACATCTCAAGTGTGCAGAGGGAAGAAAAAATAGCATTTGGATTCATGCAGGTAAGGTCACAACTGCACCAAGGTGGTGGCAGAATTCAGTATATGAGAGAAATTATACAGGAAAAATCATGGCTGAAATCAAGGTTTAAACCAGCAGATTATGAGAAACAAGGTAACTGTTGAGATTACCGTGTAGTTTCCAAACTTCCCCTTCCAAACATGCAAATGCCTCAGTTTCCTCATTGCTAAAATAAGGTAATTATAGTCACTACAACTTCCCTGATTAGCTCAGCTAGTAAAGAATCCACCTGCAATGCAGGAGACCCTGGTTCAATTCCTGGGTCGGGAAGATCCTCTGGAGAAGAGATAGGCTACCCACCCCAGTATTCTTGGGCTTCCCTGGTGGCTCAGATGGTAAAGAATCCACCTCCAATGAGGGAGACCGGGGTTTGATCTGTGGGTTGGGAAGATCCCCTGGAGGAGGGCATGGCAACCCACTCCAGTATTCCTGCCTGGAGAATCCACATGGACAGAGGAGCTGGGTGGGATACAGTCCATGGGGTTGCAGAGAGTCGGATATGACTGAGCAACTAAGCACATAGTCACTACATCACAAGCATTTTATGAGTATTAAATGATATATTTAAAGTGCCTTTTATAGTGTTTGGCATACAGTAAGTACTCATTAAATATTAACAATTATAAAAAGAATGTGACAATATTTGCAAAAACCTCTTACCAGGGTATATAAGCCACTCTCTTTTGACTGCGGACTGATCTCTCGGTCTTCATTAAAACAGTGCTGCTGTAAAGAATAGCCCAGCTCTTTCAGGACAATGTCTTCAGGTGTCACACTGGATTTAGTGTATAAAGCTAAAGGGTTGAGGTCTCTGAAACCCTAGGATAATAAAGAGGAGGAGGAAGAGTTTAGTTTCTCAGAGAAAAATGGAAACAGCACTCCATAATCCTCAAATGTTGTGGAAATGTATTATCTTCTAAAATTTAATAAAATTTTTCCCATACTGATAGTGCCTGCTAGCCACAAAAATGATCAACACCAATATTAATGGTGATGTAGACACTGCTATCAATAATTAGAAAATAAGAAAGTGTTGCTCTTCTCTAAGAAAACTTCAGAGAATCAAATACTTGGGGGTAAGACAGAATCCTCCATTATTTAAAATAAAAGCACTCACATTCTAAGAGACAATAAGCCAAATGTAGTTTTCTGTGGTCATGTGAAAATTAAGGAAGTGCTGTGCATTCAGTAAGCCAGGTATCTCACAGATGTCTCTTAAAGAATCAATCAAATAACCTTCTGTATTAAATTCTCTTATACCTTGAAGGGTTGAGATTAAACAAAATACATTACAAAATACATTCAGACTGCTCCACCTTAGAAGGGACATTTTCTCGGCATACAATAGCATGACCCTCTGTCCTCAAAACATGGTGGAAATAGACATCTTCATTTGAGGACGTATCACACAGGAAAATGTTCAGGATCCCATCTACATATTCATCCACTACCCCTACTAATGGCTTCAAACCACACAACTTCTGGAACTGCAAAATAGCTCTGGGTGTCCAATGTTCCTGAAATACAATCAAGATATGAGATTCAGATGATAGCTTCAAACATCAATTATAAAAACCAAACCACAAATTACAAGTGAATTCCTAACGAACTAAAGATTTTAGTGAAAAAATCAAACCATGAAAATATCAGAATAAAAAGAAAAAAAGAAAAAGAAAATATCAGAATAACACAAGGATATTTATGATTTGGGGATGATAAAAGGTAGAATAAAGGAAAAATTATGAAAATGCGATTATGGGAAAAACTTATCTTAATGTGATGAAAAACTTCCATGTTTGGAAATGATTGGGTTAGATTATTGGACCAATCCTCCCACAGAAACTAAAACTTTTAGATAAAATATTTTTAAAACATGTCCAAAAAGCATCAGAGAGCTAACAAAAGAGTAAATTACCAGGCCAAAATTAAAGGGAAAATGGCAACTTTTTGTCTTAAGGTTATCTGCTAATCCAGGCTAATCTGAACTTTGGTTTCAATGATTTTACAGGTCAGAGGACAGAAATTCAAGCCAGTATCAGCCCATGATAGGGAGTGGAGAGGAGTTTATTAAGTTGAGTCCCTAGGGATACATGCTCAGACTAAGGCAAAAAAAAAGAAATAAATTAGCCTTCACATGGATTTGCAGCTCAATTTTCACATCAACTGGGTGGTACACAAATCTTCAGGTTGTTCATTTAAATTAACATGGTTCTAGACTGCTAGGTACCTGGCAGAAGAGAATGTAAATCTTTCTGGAGGCAGGCAAACTCAATCTATATTCCAACCAATTTTATGAAAATTTTTTAAAAAGTCAATGAGCAGGACATAGGCAAAGATAAAAAGTATATAAAGAGACAATGAATCACAAATAACAATATAACTAATACAAAACCTCAGAAACTTTAGATATCTGAATTTCCAGAGGAATTACAAAACAGCTAAACTTACTACATGTAAAAACAAACAAAAAATGAAATTAACTTGAAAGCTTCTGCAGAGATCTGAAATGTATTAAAAATCGATCTAGCAGAATTAAATAATCAAGAGAACTTTTAGAAAGTAAAAATATAATAATATTAGAATTAGAAAGTAAAAATAGAGTAATAATAACCAAAAGTAAAACCCTAATATGTGTATTCAATAACAGATTAGGTAGAAATAAAAAATAAACACCTATGGCTGATTCGTTTTAATGTCTGACAGAAAACAAAATTCTGTAAAGCAATTATCCCTCAATTAAAAAAATCAATTTTTTAAAAATTAGTAAAATGGAAGATAATTTAGAAAAATTACCCAGAATGCAATACAGAAAACAGAAATGTATATAGACTACAGAAGAGAGGTTAAAAGATACGGAAGGTAAACTGAAAAGGTTTAACATATTTTTAATTATGGTTCTACAAAAAGAGAGAAACCGGGGGGGGGGGGCGCTATAAATATGACTATAGGGAAAAGATAGTAACTGAGGAGATAATGGCTAAGAATTAGCCAGATTTAATGAAAATTAACAATGCACAGATAAAAATTCCAATGAACCACAAAGTAGGATAAATAAGAATAAATCGACACATAAACACATTAAAACTGAAGAACACAGTTTTCAGACTTCAGAAACGTGGTAGAGTGGTAAAGACTACCATTGTCTCTCCGCTTCAATCTATATCCAGTGAAACAGCCACAGCTCAAAACACGTACTTCTGCCTAGCACAACAGGGCACTGTAGAATTCCGCACATCTGCACGCCCAAAGGGGATGGGCTGAAATGCAGAGGAGCGGGGCAACTGCAGAGTCCATGCTGGCAACCTGGCCCTCTGAATGAGGCAGTGGAACACACAGCTTCAGAGAAACTGGTAGCCACAAGGAAGGCGGTGCGCCCAACTGAGGCCACCTGACCACTCCTGGCACCCACGGCCTCAGGCAGGAGCAGCAGTGGGGCCTGGGACCCTGGCCCTCCAGCATCCAAGGGGCCCACAACCCCACCTGCACCCTCTTCACCAGCTTTCCCCACAGCAGGTCCTGTGCCTCAAGGGGAGCCCTAACACAAGGAAAGAGCCCACAATCCAGATGACAACAGCGGCTATGGAAGAAGCAAGACAGCAAAGACCCTGGCGGCACAAAAAGCAGTGACAAATAAGGCATGGAGCCACACCTCTTACAGGGAAGGTGGCGGCTGGAAAGTGCCAACTCTCAAACCAGAGGAAGCTCAGGTTAAAGAAACCAAAAACTTAAATGGTTGCGTCACCTACTAGAGGAAATCGAACTCCTACTCTGTCATCAAAACCAGCTCAGGAACACTTCATCAAACAACACGAAGACTCACAGCGACACTGTACCACAAAAAGACAATGACAATTCTCCAGAAACCGAAGTCATAGAATACTTCAATTTAACTGTTAAAGAATTCAAGATAGCTGTTGTGAAGAAATTCAATGAGCTGTGAGAAAGGCAGTTTAATGAGCTCATGAATAAAATTAATGAACAGAAGGAATATTTCACCAAAGAGATTGAAACTAAAAAAAAAAAGAAAGAAAGAACCAAATAGGACTTTCTTGGTGGTCCAGTGGTTAAGACTCCACCTGCCAATGCAGGGGACATGGATTTGATCCCTGGTCCAGGAAAATCCCAGATGCTTCAAGGGCAACTATGCCTGTGGGCCACAACAATGAGCCCTCATGCAACCACTGAAGCCTGTGCAGCCTAGGGCCCATGCTCTGCAACAAGAGAAGCCACAGCAATGAGAAGCCCACATACTGCAACTAGAGCATAGGCCACTATCTCACACCATACACACAAATTAACTCAAAATGGACTAAAGATGTAAATGCAAGTGAAAGTCACTCAGTAGTGTCTGACTCTTTGTGACGCTATGGACTATACAGTTCTGGAATTCTCCAGGCCAGAATACTGGAGTGGGGGTAGCCTTTCCCTTCTCCAGGGGATCTTCCCAACCCAGGGATCAAACCCAGGTCTCCCGCATCGCAGGCAGATTATCAACTGAGCTATCAGCGAAGCCTGAGACTAAATCTAAGACCTGAGACTAAATAAAGCTCCTAGAAGAAAATACAGGCAGTATGCTCTTTGACATCGGTCTTAGTAATCTCTCTTTAGATATGTCTCCACAGGCAAGGAAAACAAAAGCAAAACTAAATAAAAGGGACTACATCAAGCTAGAAAGCTTTTGCACAGCAAAGGAAACTAGCCCTACAACAAGACTGTCTACCAAATAGGAGAAGATTTTTGCTAATGATATATCTGATAAGAGGTTAATATCCAAAACACATAAAGAACTCATACAACTCAACAACAAAAACAGTCTGGTTTGAAAATGGGTAAAGAAACTGAAGAGACATTTTCCAAAGACAACATGCAAAAGGCCAACAGGTACATGAAAAGATGCTCAACAGCACTAATTATTCTGGAAACGCAAATCAAACCCACAATCTGACAGCACCTTACAACTGTAAGAATGGCAATTATCAAAAAGGTAAGAGATAGAAGTGTTGGCACTGATGTGGAGAAAAGGGAAGTCTCATAAACAGTACTGGTGAGAATGTAAATTGGTGGATAGACAGAGACGGTATGGAGATACCTCCAAAAATTAAGTATAGAACTACTATATGATCTAGCTATTTCACTTCTGGGTATTTATCCAAAGAATATGAAAACACTAATCTGAAAATATATCTGCACCCTCACATTCTTTGGCATTATTTACAATAGCCAAGATGTGAATTAAGTGAAGTGCCCATCAACAGAAGGATAAAGAAGATGTGGTACATAAATATAATGAAATACTGCTCAGCTATAAAAAAAAACAAAGCTGTTACCTTACCATTTGCAACAACATGGATTGAACTTGAGCATTTTATGCTAAGTAAAACAAGTCAGATGGAGAAAGACAAACATCACATGATTACACTCTTGTATTTAAAAACTAATAAACAAACAAAAACAAAATGATAAACAAACTAGACACATAAATACATATATATGGAGAACAGAGTAATGGTTATCAGCAGGGAAGGAAGAGGGTGTGGGCAAAATGGGTAAAGGAGGTTGGGTCATCTGATGGAAAATAAACTTTTGGTAGTGAGAACGTGGTAGGGTATATGTATATAGAAGTGGAAATACAATGTTGTACACATGAAACATATAATGTTATAAATCAATGTTACCTCAATAATATAGTTTTGTTTCCTAAAGAGTAAATTTGTAAGCTTCAATTTCATTAGCAGATAGTTCTAATAACTATATTGAAGGCAAAAGGAGAAGAGGGTGGCAGATGATGAAATGGTTAAATAGCATCACCGACTCAATGGACATGAATCTGAGCACACTCGGAGATAGTGAAAGACAGGGAAGCCTGGTGTGCTGCTGTCCTTGGGCTCTCAAAGAGTGATGCACAACTTAGCAACTGAACAGTCACAACAAATGGAAGCTACTGATAAGTTATTTAACACATATGGGATAATAAATGTGTACCTTATGTATAATTAAGAGTTCTGAGGGGAAAAAGACAAAATTAGGTGCGTAATTATAGCTACATAAATATATGTATCTCTATGGATGAAAATGGCTCCTGTTCCATCCCACACCAATCATCTCCCATAACAATGTCAGTAGAGAATTCTTTAAAAAATGTATTTCTGATTGTGGCAGTTCCCTTTAGTTGCTCCCCAGAAACTAAAGGACTAACATCCAGCATGTACACACTGCTATATTTAAAATGAATAACCAACCTAAGCTAAGCTAAGTGAACTCTGTTCAATGTTATGTGGAAGCCTGGATGGGACGGGAATTTGGGAGAGAATGAATACATGTATATGTATGGCTGAATCCCTTTGCTGTCCATCTGAAACTATCACAACATTGTTTGTTAGCTGGCTATATGACAATACAAAATAAAGTTTTTAAAAAAATAAAGGACAATGTCCAGACTCCTGCACATGACTACAGGTCTCCACCTTAGTCCCTTATTTCTCTGACATCATTTACCATGCACCAACTGCAGCTCGTTCTCTATTACATAGCCAAACAGAACCACTTAAAATTCCTCAAATTTGAGATCTTTCATGCTACTCTTCCTTTGCCTGGAATGTCTTTGTTTGTTCAATTATGCTGCTAATCTTCCTTCAAAGTTTCATGCAAATGTCACCTCTTTTAAGACACCATCTCTGATTACCTTGAACAGAAAAGAGGGCTGTTCCTTCTCTATCTCTATCATATACTATAAAATTCCCTAGGAAATCTGACACAGTACAATTAATTTTGTCTACATGCCTTTCTCCCATACTGTCTACAATGACTTTCTTTTTCATGTTTTATTTGTTTATCCTGAGAACTCTGAATCGTTCTTGGCATCAAATGCCTGCTGATTAAATGGGAAGCAAACAAACATACCTCTACTGGTCTCACCCAGGCCAAAGAGCAAGGGATGGCCTGAGCAGGGAGCTTGGTGTAGCAGCACCTGCAACAGACAAATATAGGAATATTTAACCATATTTTAAAACTGCATTTTATGGAATCTCTTATTTTTTAATCCCTTTTAAAAAAAATTATGTATTTTTGAGCGCGCTAGATCTTCTTGCTGCATGCGGGCTTTCTCTAGTTGCAGCGAGTGGCGGCTACTCTTCACTGCAGTGCACAGGCTTCTCGCTGAGGTGGCTTCTCTTGCTGTGAAGCACGGGCTCCAGGCATGTGGGCTTCAGTAATTGTGGTGCAAGTCTTATCCACTTCTTGATTTAAGCTTTTTATACCCTTTCAGAGTATTTAACTCACGCATTTTTAAATGAAATGTCTTAACACTTCACACTAATGTCTAAGAAAGAAATTTGTAAAACATAACAGTCTTTGAAAACCATGAAATTAAAATATAGGTGGAAACAGTCCAAACTTCATGATATATAAATGCAACTCTTAGCATGACCCAAAGCATCATTTTCTTAATAAGAGAATGAAATTTAGTTTCATGGTCCATTCAGATTCACAGCCATGTGAGAGAAAACATAAGAGATCCAGCTGTGAAACTAAATGACCATTTGCCAAATCTGCACTAAGAAGAAAGGAGGGTAGAAAGAAGAGAGGCAGGAGAAAAGGAAGAGAGGTCGTCACTCCCCCACAGCCTCAGCATTATGGTTCAAACCTAAATTGTTCTTAATGAATTTATTAACTCACTTGAGGAACCTCAGGGAAGACTTCTGAACAGTTCCAATGTTTCCAAAATCTGGATAGAACACTTCAACTTCCTGTTTCCCGAGAATTCGATGGATAATGACCCGATACCACCACTTATCCTCGGAAATCCTTACACAACAGAGATGTCCTGGCTGGATAAAACACTCTGGCATGGCATATCGATCTGAAACCAACTGATTAGAATAACAGCGCCTGCAGAATTCCATAAAAGAAATCCATAGAAAAAGAAAAAAATTAAAGATCATTTTTATTGATGTATCAAGAGCAGGAGAGTCTTGGCAAAAGGCAAAGAAAAATTCTCACTTTTTCTGATTTGGTAATGCTTACTACTGATACCAATTAATCATCTTTTTCTTCTTTTTCATATCCAAATCCTTTCTCTTTACCAATAAACGTCTTTGAATAGAAATTTACTAAGTGATCATTATGTAACATTATACCAAGTATTCTTGGCATATAGTATATAAAATAGTGATACAGTTGACTTAGAAAAAAACACAATATGCTTTTGGAGAGATACAAAATAAATTACTCTTATATGTGACACCAATGTAAAAATCAGACTGCTGTTCATGAATAAATCTAAAGTGAATGAAAACATAAACATTTTACACAGTGTTTACTACCAAAAGACATCATTATTCAATAGAGAAAAGATAATTTAGAGCAGTAATTCTCCAAGTGCAGTTTACAAATTCCTGGGACCCTGACACACTTTCAAAGAGTTCATAAGATCAAAGCTATTTTAATATATGTATTATTATAAAAATAATTATTTGTCCTTTTCACTGTATTAATATTTGCATTGATGGTATAAAAGCTACAGTGCCTTTGCTTTTACAAAGTTTTACAAAAGGGTAAAACTTCAGGTGCCTTTGCTGAATCAAGCCAGTGGCATTCAACTGTACTAGTAGTCATTTATTTTTCACTGCCATGCATTCCAATTAAATTTAAAAAAAAAAGGCTAATTTCACTTAAGAATGTCCATGATAAAGCAATAAAAATTATTAAGCATATTAAACCTCAAACACAGAGTGACTATCTTGTCAATGTTCGCTGTAACAAAAATGGAAGTACAAGTAAAATACTTCCTAAGTTGTCTTAAGGAAAAGCACTTATGGATTTCAGTTGTGAACTGAACTAGCTGCTCTGTGTGTGTGTATGTGCGTGTGGAGTATTGTTTTTAGCTGGAAGATGAATAAGACACTATTAAACACCATTTTTGCTTGAAAGGTCCACTCAGAAACTATGTTTATTCAGATTTGGGTGTTTGACACACACTTTCTCAAGAATGAAGTGGGCTTGTCACTTTCAGGAAAACATTTACAGTATTTATTGTCAATGATAAAATTCAAAAGTTTTCCAATTAAAATTAGGATTTTCCTAATTATATCTATCACCATGAGCTTGATAGCTTTCTAATGCACAATACTCTTCTGATGATATCAGAGATACTAATGAGTGAGATTTTTAAAAATATACTGTGTGATGAAACGTCCACATTTGGAAGATGTATATAACTCAATGCACCAATATTTTCCAAAAGACCAATACATGATGTTTTAAAATCACAAATGGTGGTAAAATTGAGGGCCATTGAGTCCACACTTAGAAGGTCTCTATGCTTACTTATATAGTGGAAAGTGACACACTCAAGGGATTAGATCTGATAGACAGAGTGCCTGAAGAACTATAGATGGAGGTTTGTGACACTGTATAGGAGGCAGTGATCAAGACCATCCCCAAGAAAAAGAAAGGCAAAATTGTTGTCTGAGGAGGCCTTACAAATAGCTAAGATAAGTGTAAAGTTAGAAAATGTATTTTAACATAGTAGAGTTTGAAAAGTTCAAATTCCACATTACATCTAACTTTAAGACACCACTACTTGTCAAGTTTTCATATACCATCAAAAGAGTATTCACAATTTTCTGAAAAGGTTGTTAATATACTCTCTTTCCCAACTATGTATCTATGTGAGGCCAGATGTTTTCATAAACTTTCACCAAGAGAATGTATCTCAAGAAATTAAAGACAGAAACAGATACTGAAATACAACTTTCTTCTAGGAAACCAACTACAGCTATTTTCCATAAAAATGTTATTTATATTCAGAAAAATGAACTTATTATGATTTTTAAACAACATTTTACATTTTCGCAGTTTTATTTTTGGTACAATAAATACTGATAAGCAAAGGCTCTCCTGAGTCCTTAATTTTTAAAACCCCTGAGACCAAAATGTTTGAGAACTGACTTAACAAGGTACGTGAAAAATACATTGAAAAATAACAGATTCCTACCGCATTTCAATCATCATGTCCTCAAGTAACTCTGATGAATCCCTGCTGTAGATTCGGATGTAGAATTGACTAGGAGAGATGATATACTCCACAAAGACACCCACGAGGGTACTAGTATCTAATGGGGGCAGTCTGCATAACTTCTTGTCCCGCACAGCATCTGGTGGGATGTCATGATTTGCCATTGCCAAGTTGAGCTGGGATTTGTTAATTTCTACTTGCTACAAATTAAAGAAACAAACAAACAAAGAAACCACTATAAATCTTTGAGTAACATGTCAAACTTTGACAATGTTTCTTAAAGTTTGTTTCATGAATTACCTTTACAAGATACACCTTGCAAATTATAAAAACGAAAAGTCTTAGGCTCTAGCCCAGATTCAGTGATTCAGAATATCTGGAAGTGAGACCCCCAGCTATGCCTTTAAAACAATTTCCAAGATGATCCTTACCTACCTTAAAGTACAAAAAGTACTGTCTTACATTATTACATAAAGAGAGTTAAAGTGTATCACACACAACTGCCCTGTGCAAATCGGAAAACATGCTGCTTCAAATACTGAGGGTGAACTAAGTTACAGCCTCATCCTGACCAATCCTACCAACAAAGGCAACTTTAAAGAATGGATTAAGTTTCAGACTACTCTTCCAACCAAAAACGGGGCTTCTCAAACACTTTTATTCTAAAATATACTATTTTCCATTAGGCTTTTCTATCGTCATCTAGAAAACACAGCAGGCTCTCCAAACAAAATGTTTTCCCTCCACGGAAGAAGCCAGGTATAAAGGGCAAAAGGGAAGAAGAGGAAGCAACTAACACCTTAATAATGACGAAGTAACTAACAGGAGATGGGAACACAAAAGCGGAGAAGTGTGTGTGTGGAGATCAAGTAAAAGAGAAAAGCACCCCACAACTGAGGCTAGCTGCAGGGGCAACCTGCAGCAGTACTGAGAACAGTCATAGCCAAGCTTCTCAATTCTTCCCTCTGAAGCCCTGAAAGGTTTTCCAGCCTACTGAAACACATGGACAGAGAATCAATGTCTGTCAAGCAATGTCATCCTCAAATAACAGTCAGGTCTTCAAAGCCAATTGAAAACTTTGAAATGAGACTCAAGGAAAGCTAGTTATATAAAAGACTGAAAACCAGAATAAACGCTGTGTAAGATGACTTCAGACCAAAGTTCTGGTCTTGTCTAAGAAATCATATGTCCAGAAATAAGACTTTTTCTCAAACAGAAATTTTGTCTAAAGAAACACTCATTCAGTTACTTTTCATAATGCAGAATCTTCAGTACATGGAGACAGACATCAAACCATACTCACCAGCTGCAAAGGTTTTACCACCAGATTAGGCTTCTTGAAAATCTTCTGTTCTGGTTCCTTATGGTTTTTTGAAGGGCAATCCGAAGTAGTCTCCTTGATAACAGCAGTAGACAGTGAATTTCTAGGGGGACTGGACACACAAGCTTTGGCTTCTATTTTCTTATCTGATTGAACTAAGCATGAATTTCTGACTGATGACACAGCTCCATCTGAAATGACCAATAGAGAAGCCTATGTGTATCTATTAAAATAGTCTGTAAACTATTACTAAGCACATTCTATGTGCCAGGCACTGGACAGATAATGATAGATATGAACCCGTCTTTGCAGACCTTTCAGTGTGAACAGACACAAGGGAAGTTCCAGATGGGAACAAATCTTACATTATTTATGTTGGGGGCGGGGGTTGGAAGAGAAGTCTGGTAAGGTTTTTTAAACTTTGGTGAAAGGTTTTATTTTTCAACATCCTGATATCAATGTATTTCTTGTTCAACTTTAGCTGTGAACATCCACTGTTGCTTAATGTACAATATAACTACTTGTACTACTAATGTACAACAGAACCCCAATGTATGTAACCACTTAATATTCCATAATACAATCTCTTAATTTTTAGGGAATTCCCAAACCAATCACATATTTTGTTCAAATTTACATGTTTATGACAATTAAAAGAGGTTGACACCCTAACATGGATTCCAGATAGACATAAAACCATAGTAACTCCTAAAGAAATACACTAGTAACTATACAAAGATGTAGGCACAAGGATATTGAACACTGCATATTTTGTAATATAAAAAAAGGGATACTCTCTACATGTCCATTGATAGGAGACTGGCTAAATGGACTATAATGTAGTTACATAAAAGAAATACACATACTCCTCAGTGCTCAACAACCGAGTTAAGACCCACTGAACTACCGGTGTTTCCCCATGAGAGCATCGTTTCAGAAAATTTATTTCTTCAGAATTATTAAAAAATCTAGACAATGAAGAAAGTAAACTTTAAAAATTCAGATTTTAATACAGCAGCATTATTACAACATACATCATCAGGAAGGAGGTCATTATATACGAAACATTTTCAAGGCTCACATGTGATCTGTTTGGTTGATGTGGTTACAATTAAGACTGCTACCTAAATGATGCTTTCTTTTTCCTTGTCCTTACAGAGATAATTAAACATCAGGTTTGCATCATACTGTAATACAACTCACCAGATGCTAGAGGCTTCACATCAGCATCAAACACCAGCAAGTCTTGTTGTCCTTCCCTGAACTCAACATGGAGAATGTCACTAAGTGCTCCAACAAGCTCTATTACATTTAAGAAGCCCAGTTTTTTGGGTGAAAGTTGCTCTTTAAAAATTAACTGTCACAAAAACAAAAAAACAAAACAGGAATATAACATACAGATGCTTCATGGACAATGCTTTAATTTGGACTTGGACTCCAAACTAAATGTGTAGGGGTGAGTAAATTCAGGCATTCAATAAATACTTGCTTCCATGTGAGTATAATACAAACTAAGCAACCTATAATCCCTCACCATAAACTTCTAGGCCAGCTTCAAGTTCCTTTTAGAGCATATGGTCATTAAAAAGAAAATTAGAGGATATTTTTACCTCTCATTCTTCACAATGTACGATTATAAAGCAAAAGTCTTTTTTAAAAAAGAGGGGAACACACAAAATACAGAAATCATAACAAAACTGTTGATATCTCTCTATGTTCACAGAAAGAATATTCACTACCACTTTCTACATGCAATAAAATAACACCATTTTTAAACGCTTCCTTAAAACTATGCTTATTATTTCACCCTTGAAGTTGAGACAAATAGGCAAGTGTATTTTCTACAGCACACTGATTTTCTTACCTTGGAAAAAAGAATTATACCAAATAGAGACAGAAGAGAATATATATAAAACAAATAACAAATATGTCTGGTTTAAACTGCACAGTGAATTAGTTAAGTTTGTCCTTGCTAATAAAGTGAGTGTGTGTTTAGTTGCTCAGTCGTGTCCAACTCTTTGTGACTCCACAGACTGCAGCCCACCAGGCTCCTCTGTTTATGGGGTTTCTCAGGCAAGAATACTGGAGTGGGTTGCCATTTCTTCCTCCAAGGGATCTTCCTGACCCAGAGATTGAACTCATGTCCCCTGCTTCTCTTGCATTGGCAGGAGGATTCTTTACCACTGCACCACCTGGGAAGACTAATTGGGTGTTAGAAGGAAATAAATCCTTGCCCTGACTTAATCATCTTAGAGAAGATCAGAGGAACACAGAGTGCAAACACTTTTAAAGGACTGACCCTTGACAAAGGGTGGGATGTCTTTGTTTTAGAGGCATTTTATTGAGACAAGGCAAAACAATTAGATGTTCAAAAGTAGTGTACAATGAAAGAGAAGTCAAACCCATTGCTTCAATCATGTATTTCTTCTTCTTTGTAACTAAAGCAAACAAACAAACCAACCTAGCTTTCTGCTTTAAGGGAAGAGTCAGAAAAATAAGCCAATACATTTCCCCTCTTCATAATAACATAAACAGCTACCAGAAATCTAACTGTAATAAGAGAGATTGAATGCTGGCTTATACATATTCATTAAAAACATAACAGACCATTGAACTACAAGAGTATAACTCCATCTGTCTTCATCTGATACTCTTGTGTTTTCACTGATAGGTATCACCAAGTTGGTAAGTTCTAGCACTGGAGCTTATTCATATTCCTCATTATTTACTGCTCACGTTTGCCTTAAGCAGAGAGTAACTCGGAGGCTGATGCTTCTTTCTGCTTGTTTTAGTCTGTAATTTGTGTACTACCTGTGGCATCTGTCTGATGCTCAGGCCGTAACTTCAGGAGTTGAACTATAGATGGAATCTGAATTCTCTGAAGCAATTTCTTCACTCTCTTCTTCTGCTGTCTCTGAAAAACTGATCCTCAGGTTTGCCAGCTCACTATTATCTTCAGGAAGCACACCTTTCCAAAGACCATAGGTTTTCCTACCATAATCTGCCACAGTCTCTATGTTCCATCTTCAGAACCACTGGCATAGAGTTCTCCATCAGACTAAACCTCACACAGTGAATGGGACCAGAGTGTCCTTTGTAGGATTCTAATTCATCTTCACTATTATAATCATATTTATAAGGTTTAAAATCTTCTTTTGCTGATACAAGAAATTCTCAGGGTGAAGAGATGCAGAATTGATGGTTGCAGGAGCTTCAAAGGATTTGAGTCCAAACTTACTGCACTATGAAAAGCAACAGATGGTCCATACGTTATTACCAGGCATTCCCTTGGGAATACATCCTAGACTACTAAAGACATCAAAATTTAGAGAGTTCACCTCTGTCATAGTAGTGTGATCCCAAAGTAGAACAGTTTTATCAGCAGCTGAAAGGATCTGTTTATCCTCACAGCACCACAGAGCCTTTTTAATACCAGAGGTATGACCATTGATTTCCTTAGGTTCTGTCTGGAAGACCATGTTGTCATCGTCCTTGGACCTGAAGAACATGGACACAAAGAGCACCCTGCGGGCATCCTGGATGCTGAACACCGACCTGCTGCATCACATGGCTGCCAGTATACCAGTCAACTCGGTTACTCTCAGGGGCTCGAGGGGCTTAGTCCTCACTGGCCCTGCCAGTTCTATCTCCACCTTCTCAGTCACTGCCGCCAGGCCCAAAGGGTGGGATTTCTGCAGTGCATACTTCTTGTTGGTGTAATGCTCTCAGATTCAAGTCAACTCTTTATGACTTCTCCCAGGACACTTGTAAATGTGGTGCCCAGTATCAGTCAAGTCATACTTTAAAAGGGTCATTATATAGCCAATCATGAATATCCTGAGAGAGAAAGAATTGGTAGAGGGCAGCGGAAGGGTGGTAATGAATTAGATTTGGGACCTCTACTTACTTCTTTGTACATTACATACTATGGCTTCTGTCCTTTTTATGTTCATTAGTCTCTTTAAGGGTTTCTTTACGTTCTCTGTAAGTGCCTAGTACTATGAATGTGCAATTCAGCTGAACATAAGACTAGGTTGGGAAGGATTTTTTTAAATATAAGTTACTGATTTTTTGAATAAGTGATATCTGGAAGTTTTTTAAACGTATATAGCAAAAACTAAGTCTCCAGTTCACTCCCATTTCTCAGCTGCCCAGGAGAGCACCTCTTTGGAGGTAACCACTACTAGTAGTTTCTTGTGGAAACCATCACCAGCAGATTGTGAAACTTGCCAGAAATTGTCAAAACTTGAATATACATCATCCTTCAACATAATAGATTACACTTGTATTTTTTAATGAGTTAATACAGAGACATTTCCAAATCAGTACATGAAACATAGTTGAGTTTTGCTTTGTGATCCTCAGAATATTTTAGTAAATTAGTTTAGTCCATCAACTGATGTATCAGACACATTGCCCTAATGCCTTTGTTATGCTATCTTCTGTATATACTCCCACCATAAGCAAGGAAGCAACTGACGTTTATTTCTACTTCCACTTTCTTCCATCTCCAATCCATTTTAGTTATCTTATGTTTTCCTAAGAGTTTATATTTATGCTTTCAAATATATTACGTGATTTAATTTCCTCAGAGTAGATTTTGCAGATGACATTTTCATAGTGCAAATTCTATTTTTTGCAAATAGGTAGCTGGACCCAGACACTTGATCAGACTCATGCTCCACCCCTTTGACAAAACTATTGGTGATGTCATATTCTAAAAAGAGGAACACATAATATCTGGCTGTCTCTATGTTGGTGTTGTTATCGGAGCCATTACTGGTCAATGCCTGATTTACTATTCATTGAGAGTTTTAATATAGTGATATTCTAACTCTATCAATTCTTTTTTATTATTCAGTTGGCATATTTCATAGAGATATGGTACCCTTAATCTGTTATTTGGTTACCCAGTCCTACCAGTTCATTCAGGAAAGCCAGGATAAGTGACTGGCTCTTTCTCTTTGTTTACCATTTTTTAAGAAAATGAATTAGTTCATCATCATCTTCCATGATAACCAATTAGTTTTTAACATCATATGAACTCACAAAATTAAACATATTGGATGGGCTTGAAACCACTGCAATTATTATCCTTAGAGAAACTTGAAATAACACTTCAAGTGGCTTCCTAAGTCCTCCTGACATGAACCTAATCTTTAATAGTCCTTGCTGGTCTGGAATGATAAGATGTTCCAGGCTCAATTTATGCAGTTAGAATATCCTTACACATACCACTTAAGTGATCTCATAATTACCCCCATATATCCCATAATTATTAACATGCTCTATATCACATTACTCAGTAGTCTCAGAAAAACAGTACTAATGTTTTTAAACCATCACCAGTATAATTAATAAAAGCAGTTGACATTTTTTGTTTATGGTTATTCCTTCCGAATCATTTTATGTAATTGTCCTTTATACTGTCAGAGTATATAGCCGTGTGTGTGTGTGTGTGTGTGTGTGTGTGTGTACACACCCTAGCTAGCCAGGGAAGCCTGCATGCTACAGTCCACGGGGTCATAAAGAGTTAGACAAGACTTAGCAACTGAACAACAACAGCCTACAGCCATTACAGACTATATTCTCTTCTTTCTAACCGTCATCTGGTCTTAGTCTTACAAGTGGCACTCACATTCAGTTCTTTTGCTGCTGTCCCTCTAGTGATTTTGGTTCTTTGAAGTTCATCCTTCAGTTGACTCCCTGAGGGTCAGTCAGGGAAACAATGATACTTGCATGATGGTAATAGCTTGTTTAATTCGTAGTTGAAAGTCGATTTTGCTAGCCATAAAATCCTTGGCTAACATTTTCTTTCGAGTGTTTCAAACATGTTAATTTTTAAAATTTCTTTTCTTCCAAACACTGCTATGAAAATGTCTATAACGTAATTTTGTCTCCCTTATAAGTCATTTGTTCATTTGTTTAGAAGCTCAAAGGATTATTTAAGTCCAATAATATCAATCATCCTTGGTTGATATTCTCAGGTATGAGTGTGCTCTTTCAATATATAATTCAAGTCTTCCACTTCAATAAAGTCTAGTTAAATTATACTAAAGTACTCAAATTATATTTGAGTATATACTCAGTATTTGTTCTGTTTCATCTTGGTTTTATTTCATATGTTGACTCTTATCTGCCTGTTTTCAATACCTGTTACTTTCCTTCTTGTTCCTTTTTTTCCCTAGTATTTTCTTATGAAAAACTTAAACACAGAAAAAGGTGAAAGACTTGAACAGTGAACATCTGCCACCCAGATTATATAATTTTTAGTATTCTGCTATATTTGCTTTATCATCTTTATATCCATCTACCTACCAAGTCATCTTATCTTTTTCATGCATTTCAACAGGAGCTGTAGATGTCAGTACACTTTATCCCAAAATATGTCAGTAAGCACAGAATTAACTGAGTTCAATATCTGTTAGTTTTGTCCAGGTAAAACTTTTATACAGTGAATTGCACAAAACTTAAGTTTACCATTCAACTAGCTATAATAAATGCAAAATTGTATACCCCAAACCCACATTTAAGATATAAAACATCTCCATCACCTCAGCAAGTTCTTTATTTCCCAAAGACAAACTCCTCTCTTTTTCTTCCATAAATTAGCTTTTGCTATCCTGACAATTCATATAGAAGGTATCCTACAATGTACACTTTTTGTTCAGCAACAAATGTTTCTCAAATTCATCTATTGATGTGTTGGCTCATCTATCACAAGCTGATTTATTTTTAATGTTGAATAATTTCATTGTAGAATATACAATTTCCTTATTCAGTTTCAAACTAATGAATAATAGGGTTGTCTCCAGTTTTGGCTATTAAGCATAAAGCTGTTTCAAATATAACTGTACAAGTCTTTTGGGGTAACATAGGCTTTGATTTCTCAAGTAAATACCTGAGAGTATAACTCTGGATCAAAGGACAAATATATACTTCTCTTTAACAAACTGTCAGAACATCTTCCAAAGCAGTACCATTTTATACTTGCAACAAAAATATATGAGTTTACTAGCATTTATGTTTATAAATGACTCATACATCTACATTTGTGCAGTATCTGTTCAAACATTTTTTTAATGGAGTTATTTGACTTTCTACAATGGAGCCAGCTATATAAGGTTCCCTATGTATTCTAGATATGAGTCTTTCTTCAGATGTATGACTGTAAATATTTCTTCCCAGTCTGTGGTCTGCCTGTTCATTTTTACATGGAGGCTCCTAAACAGTAAAAGTTTGATAAAGTCTCATCAACTTTCTTTTCAATGACTTTTGCTTTCTATGTCCTAAGGAACTCTTAAATATCCCCAGATTGTAAATAAAGTTTTCTTTTAGGAGGTTTAATTTTTTATTTTTCTCATTTAGGTCTAAGATATAACTCTAATTTTTATACATGGTGTGAGGTTGGGGTTGGGATTTGTTTTTGCCCTATATAAGTAATTGTTCCAGCATCATTTGTTGAAAAAATTTCCTGTCCCCACTGAATTCCCTTTGGTACTTTTGTTAAAAATCACTTGAGTGTATAAGAACTGAACTCCTTATGCACTCTCATAATGACAAAATCATAGATTTGTCAATATTTACAAATATCTGATAAGAATTATGATGAGGATGAAACATTCTATAGATGAATAACAATACTAAGACTTCTTACCCATGAATGTTACAGCTGTTTAGTTTTCATAAATTTCTCTCAACAATGTTAGTATTTTTCATTATAGATGCATAACTTATGTTTCTTTTGTTAGACTTATTTCCAAGTAATGTGACACTATTGTAAACTTAATTTTAAAAATTTCATTTTCCAATTGTTTGCTGTCTACACAGGTAAATACAGTAGATTTTTATACTAATCTATATTATACTGGGTTTCCCAGATAGCATAGTGGTAAAGAAATCCTCCTACCAATGCAGGAGATGCAAGAGACATGGGTTTGATTCCTGAGTCAGGAAGATCCCCTGGAGTAGGAAATGGCACTCACTCCAGTATTTTTGCCTGGAAAATTCCAGGGACAGAGGTGCTAGTGGGCAACAGTCCATGGGGTCATAGAGTCGGACATAACTGAGCAACTGAGTACATATTATATTATTTTTATTGTTAATCTATATAATTAATATAATGTATATATTTTTAATATTTTATCTTTGACCTTAATAAATTCCTTATTACTTCTAATAGATTTTCATGGATTCCTTAGTATATTCTATGCAGACAATCATGCTTTCTACAAATAATGAGAGTTTCACTTCAGGTTTTTGTAACTTTTTTCTTATTTTATTACACTGTCTAGGATCTCCAGTACAACACTGAATTAAAAGCAGTGCAAATAGACATAGTAGCCTTGCTGATTTTAGAGGGAAAGTCTCCACTGTTTTACCATTAAGTATGACAAGTATAGGTTTTTCATAGCTATCTTTCATCAGACTGAAGAAGTTCTATTCCTATTAAGAGTTTTATTGCAAATGGGTATTAAGTTTTGGTCATTCTTTTTCTGCATCTACTAAAATGATCCTAAGACTTTCTTCCTTATTCTGTTACCAAGGTAAATCACATCAGCTCCTTTTGAGATGTTACTCCCACTTTGTGTTGCTGGGGGGAAGATATCCTCTTGTTTACATACTGCTGGATTAAATTTACTAGTATTTTGCAATATTTTTTATCCTATGTTATCATAAACATGATCTAATTGGGGGTTTTTTGGTAATGTTTATGTCAAGTTTTGGTAGCAGGGTAACATATTCATAGAAAATACTCTCAATTCATTCTATTTTATGAGAGAAAGAATGTATGATTAATAAAATCTCCCCCTTAAAAGTTAGATGGAATTCACCAATGAACCATATGGGCCTGGAATTTTTTTCTTCTTCTCCCTTCCTTTGTGGAGAGGTCTTTTTGTTTTATAGTTTTTAAATAACAAAAATTCATTTCTTGATACAGGGATATTCAGATTTTCTTTCATCTTGTATCAGTTGGGTAATTTGTGTCTTGTGAGGAATTTTTCCATTCCATTAAGTTGTCAAATGATAGGCACAGTTTCATAAAATTTTCTTATTGTCCTTTTAACATCTGTAAGATGATAATGATATAATCTCTTTCCTGACATTGGTATTTGTGTCCTCTTTTCTTCTAATTTAACAAGCTAATGGTTCATCAATTTTGGGATCTTGCAACGAATCAATACTGGCTTTCTTAATTGTTGCTATTTTATTAATGTCTATTCTTGATTTTATCATTTCTTTTCTCCTACTATTTTGACTTTAGGTCATTCCTCCTTTTTCTTTTTAACTTATTTATCATAATTGGAGACTAATTACAATATTGTGGTGGGTTTTGCTTGTATATTTTTAAGATTAATTCTTTGTCTGTTGCTTCGTTTGCTATTATTTTCTCCCATTCTGAAGGCTGTCTTTTTGCCTTGCTTATAGTTTCCTTTGTTGTGTAAAAGTTTTTAAGTTTAATTAGGCCCTATTTGTTTATTTTTGCTTTTATTTCCATTACTCTGGGAGGTAGGTCATAGAGGATCCTGCTGTGATTTATGTCAGAGAATGTTCTTCCTATGTTTTCCTTTAGGAGTTTTATAGTTTCTGGTCTTACATTTAGATCTTTAATCCATTTTGAGTTTATTTTTGTGTATGGAGATGGAAGTGTTCTAGTTTCATTCTTTTATAGGTGGTTGACCAGTTTTCTCAGCACCACTTGTTAAAGAGATGGTCTTTTCTCCATTGTATATTTTTGCCTTCTTTGTCAAAGATAAGGTGTCGGTAGGTACATGGATTTATCTCTGGGCTTTCTATTTTGTTCCACTGATCTATATTTCTGTCCTTGTGCCAGTACCATACCATCTTGATGACTGTAACTTTGAAGTATAGTCTGAAGTCAGGCAGGTTGATTCCTCCAGTTCTGTTCTTTCTCAAGATTGCTTTGACTATTTGAGGTTTTCTGTGTCTTCATAAAAATTGTGAAATTATTTGTTCTAGTTCTGTGAAAAATACTGCTGGTAGCTTGATACAGATTACATTGAATCTATAGATTGCTTTGGGTAGTGTATTCATTTTCACTATATTGATTCTTCCAACCCATGAACATGATATATTTCTCCATCTATTTGTGTCATCTTTGATTTCTTTCATCAGCATTTTATAGTTTTCTATATACAGGTCTTTTGTTTCTTTAGGTAAATTTATTCCTAAGTATTTTATTCTTTTTGTCACAATGGTGAATGGGATTGTTTTCTTAATTTCCCTTTTGTTTTCTCATTGTTAGTGTATAGGAATGCAAGGGATTTCTGTGTATTAACTTTATATCCTGCAACTTTAGTATATTCATTGATTAGCTCTAGTAATTTTCTGGTGGTGTCTTTAGGGTTTTCTACATAGACATTCCTCCTTTTTCTGACTTATTCAGGTAGACCTTTAGGTCAATGATGATTTTATACCTTTCTTTTCTTCTAATTTAGGCATCTGAAAGCTATAAATTTCCCTTTGAGCACTGCTTCAGCTCCATCTCACAATTTTTGGTATGTTATATTTTAATATCAATGGAAAATACTTTAAAATTCCCCTATTCTATCTTTAATAATTTAGCTATATTCAATATTTTACCAATAGAAAAGAATATGAAAAAGTATACATATATATATTTGAATAACTGTGCTATACACCAGAAACTAACACAACATTGCAAATCAACTATACTTCAATTTAAAGCAGTAAGTTATCTGAAGGAGAACTATTTAATTCTCAAATTTTCTGGAGGGTTAATACTTAGGGAAATCATTATATTGATTTGTAATTTAATTCCATCTTAAAGAACATACTCTAAGATTCAGTATTTTGAAATTTGTTTAGACTTATTCTATAACCAACTACATGGTCTGTCTTGGCAAATGTATCTTCCATGTGTACTTGAATACAATGCATATTCTGCAGTTGTTGGGTATAGTGTTCTACAAAAGTCAAACAGATCAAGATGATAGAGAGTATGGTTCAGATTTTCCATGTCCTTATTCATTTTTTTGACTATTTTATCAATTACCAGAAAGAGAAAATCCCTAGAATTGTGGGAGTTAATTCATAATTAATTCTGTTAATTTTTAGATCATTTATCTTAAAGCATTATTAGGTGAATACACATTTGACCACTGTGTCTTCCTGATTAATCCTTTATTCTTACAAAATGTCTCTCTCTGATAATACACTTTCCCTTGAAGTCTCCTTTACCTGATTTTTTTTTTAGTCTTTTTAGTTCTTTTATGCTTATTATATATATATCTTTTTCATCTTTTACTTTCAACCAATTTATGTCTTTCTACTAATAGTATATTTTTTATGAACAGCATTTAGCTGCATTCTGCTTTTTCATTATATCTCATAATTTCATTAATTTTAATATATACTCCATTATATTTATGAAATTATTAATATAAGTGGATTTACAGATACCATTATTTAAATTGAAGTATAGTTGTTTTACAATGTTGTGTTGCTTTCAGGTGTATAGCAAAATGGTTCATTTCAAATATACATTTTTTTTTCAGATTCTTTTCCTTTTTAGGTAATTACAAGATATTGAATACAGTTCCCTGTGTTATAGAGTAGATCCTTGTTGTTTACTTATTTCATATATATTAGTATGCATCTTTTAATCCCAGATATATCCCTCTTTCCCTTTCCCCTTTGGTAACCACAGATTTTCTATGTCTGCGAGTCTGTTTCTGTTTTGTAAAGAAGTTCACTTACGTCTTAAGATTTCACATAGAAGTGTTATATGATATTTGTCTCTGACTAACTTCACTTGGTATGATAATCCCTAGGTCTATCCACATTGCAGCAAATGGCATTATTTTATTCATTTTATGGCCGAGTAATTCCACTGAGTGCATGTGTGTGTGTATATATATGCCACATCTTCTTTATCTATTCATTTGTTGATGGACACTTGGGCTGCTTCCATGTCTTAGCTATTGTAAATAATGCAGTGCATGTATCTTTTTGAATTACGGTTTTCTCTGGATATATGCCTAGGAGTGGGATTGCTGGATCATATGGTAGCTCTATTTTTAGTTTTCTAAGGAATCTTCATCCTGTTTCTCCATAGTGGTTCCACCAGTTTACATTTCCACCAACAGTGCAGAAAGGTTCCCTTTCCTCCACACCCTCTCCAGCATTTATTATTTTTAGATTTTTTGATGATGGCCATTCTGACAGGTGTGAAGTCATACTTCATTGCATTTGCATTTCTCTAATAATCAGTGCTTCTGAGTATCTTTCAAGTGCCTGTTGGGCCTCTATATGTTTCTGAAGAAATATCTGTTTAGGTCTCCTACCCATTTTTTGATTGTGTTGCTTTTTATATTGAGCTGCATGAGTTGTTTGTATATTTTGAAAATTGAGCCCTTGTTCATACTGTTTGCAAATATTTTATCCTACACGGCTACCATTTTTTGCTATTTAATTTCTGCTGATTCCATCTCCATTTTGTTTCTCTCAAAATTTATTCCTTTGTTGTCTTTCAAGCAAAAGAGCTGAACAGTAAACCTAGTCTCCCTTTGAGTTTATTGAGTATTTTTATACAATTCCATTTTAATGTATCTAGTGGCTTTATACCTATAACTCTGCATTATTTATTGTTCTCTACACCCTTAACTTTTCAGTATTACTGTACTACTTCACAAAAAAACACAAGAACCTTGCAAACTATAGTTCCATGTGCTTATTGCCCCTCTGTCTATTCAAAGCTATGGTTTTTCCAGTAGTCATGTATGGTTGTGAGAGTTGGACTATAAAGAAAGCTGAGCGTCGAAGAATTGATGCTTTTGAACTGTGGTGTTGGAGAAGACTCTTGAGACCCTTGGATAGCAAGGAGATCCAACCAATCCATCCTAAAGGAAATAAGTCCTCAATATTCATTGGAAGGATTGATGCTGAAGCTGAAACTCCAATACTTTGGCCACCTGATGTGAAGAACTGGCTCATTAGAAAAGACCCTGATGCTGGGAGGGATTGGGGGCAGGAGGAGAGGGGGGGAACAGAGGATGAGATGAGATAGTTGGAAGGCATCACTGACTCAACGGACATGAGTTTGAGTAAACTCTGGGAGTTGGTGATGGACAGGGAGACCTGGCGTGCTACAGTCCATGCAGTCACAAAGAGTCAGACACGACTGAGCAACTGAACTGAACTGAACGCCACTCCACTCATTATACTATGGTTTTCACAGGTACTAAATCTGTATGTTACAAACCCAGTTATACAATGCTGTAATTTTTGCTTTAAACAGTCACAGACTTAATTGATTGAAAGTCTTTCATATACCCACACGTTTTACATAAGATTTCCTCTGTATTCATTTTGAGGGCTTTTCTGGGCTTCTTAAATCTGTAAACTCTTTCATAAAATTTAAGAAATTTTCAGTGGTTATTTTCTCAAATTTTTCTTATCATCTTTCTTTCCTCACAATTATACATGTTAGACCACTTGGTACTGTCCTACAGGTCTCTCCAATTCTGCATCTGTTTTTCTTTCTGGCCATGCTGCACAGTTTGTGGTATCTCAGTCCCCATCCAGGGATCAAACCCAAGCCACAGCACAGAAAGTGCCAAATTCTAGATATTATGCCACCAGGGAACTCTCAGATTCTGTTTTTTAAATTTATTTAATTTTTGGCTGCACTGGGTCTTCGCTGCTGTGCATAGGCTTAGGTTGTAGTAAGCAGGTATTACTCTCTAGTTGCAGTGCACAGGCTTCTCGTTGAGGTGACTTCTCTTGTTGCAGAGCATGGGCTCTAGGGCTTCCATAATTAAGCTTAGTTGCCCCACAACAAGTGGAAATCTTCCTGAAGCAGGGATCAAACCTGTGTCCCCTGCACTGGCAGGTGGATTCGTAATGGCTGAACCACCACAAAAGTCCCCAGGTTCTGCTTTTTAAAAATTTGTTTTCATTTATTCTCTCTCTCTGTTCTTTAGAATGGATCATTTCTACCAATCTGTCTTGGGGTTCACTGATGCTTTCTTTTGCCATTTCCAATTTGTTCTTAAGATATTGCAGTGAATTTACTTCAGATAGTTTATTTTCAGCTCTAGAAAATCATCTGGCTTTACAGTTTCTTTTTCTCCACTGAGGTTTCTTATCCATTTGTTCAATATGAATACATATTGCATTATACTCTTTTTAATGTGGTTTTAAGAATTCCTTTAAAACCTTTTTGCTAACTTCAACATCTGCATCATCTCAGGATCAGTTTCCATCAATACTTTTTCTCTTCACCAAGGGTCACATTTTCTTGTTTATTCAGTAATTTTTGTTTGTATTTGGGACATCGTAATAGGTAAGCTGTAGACTGTGGGATCTTTTATGATTCTTGTGAGAGTACTGCTTTTTGCTTGGTTTTAGCAGGGAGTTAACCTGACTAACCTTAAACTCAAATTCTGACCCCCTGTGGTGAGCCACAGCTGAAAGAGATTCAGTTCTTTTAGCCTTACGAGGCTTCTGTGAGTCTGCCCCAGGCATGTGCAATTCAATAGTCAGTCAGAGATTTGAGCAGAATTTACATGCAGGATTTGATGCTCCCTCTCTATCCTATGATTTCTTCCCTCATTTTCCAACTGCTTGGGTTCCCTGGTTGCTCAGATGGTAAAGAATCTTTCTCCAAAGCAGGAGACCTGAGTTTGATCCCTGGGGAAGAGTCCCTGAAGAAGGGAATGGCAACCCACTCCAGGATTCTTGTCTGGGAAATAGCATGGACAAAGAAGTCTGGCGGGTTACAGTCCATGGGGTCGCAATGATTTCTTTCGTCATTTTTCAACTGCTTCAGTTCAGCCCAGTTCAGTCGCTCAGTCATGTCCGACTCTTTGCAACCCCATGAATCGCAGCACGCCAGGCCTCCCTGTCCATCACCAACTCCCGGAGTTTACTCAAACTCATGCCCATCGAGTCGGTGATGCCATCCAGTCATCTCATCCTCTGTTGTCCCCTTCTCCTCCTGCCCCCAATCCCTCCCAGCATCAGGGTCTTTTCCAACGAGTCAACTCTTCGCATGAGGTGGCCAAAGTATTGGAGTTTCAGCTTCAGAATCAGTCCTTCCAATGAATACCCAGGGCTGATCTCCTTCAGGATGGACTGGTTGGATCTCCTCGGAGTCTAAGGGACTCTCAAGAATCTTCTCCAACACCTTATGTAGCTCCAAATCAGAGGCAGGTAAAACTTTTGATTTCTATCCAGTTATCAATTCCAAACTATGTATGGGGCCCGACACTGGGCCAAACTCCAGGCAAATAAAAAAGGTGCTATTCTCTCCTCTCTAGGGGTTGACTCCTTTCCAGTTTCTGCCTGCTTCTGAACAATTTCTAGTACCTTCAGAGAGTAATTTTGTATATTTTGTCCAGAATTTATAATAGTTATCATCAGGATTGTTCCAATGTAGGCTACTCAGACATATTACCTTAATTTAATTGCATGCCTAAGTTTCTCTCTAGATTTCAAAAATCTTAGTGACAAAGCCTTTCATACCTGGATACCCAGTGCCTCCCTCATTTCCTTTGACTTTCAAAATGTTCCTCATTTTTATCTACTGGTTTTCTTAGGGCATCAAGCTGCTATATTTTTTGCTCTTGTAATCTTTGAAGTTTAGCCTTCATTTCTGAAATTTGTTTTTCTTTTACTTATAATTCTTTCCTGAGTACTGTTCACTGTATTCCCAAATTTGTAGAGTTCAGATTTATGCTGTTCTTTCATGTTTTGTATCACTTTATATTTTTGAAAAAGGTTTCAGTTTTTATCTGTATTAGGCACGTGTATTTCTGACATGCTCCTATTATCAGTAGATATGCTATTCTGTTACTTCATCTCTTTTTTAATTCAAACAATGCAATCTGACCAAATCCTCTTCTGCTGCATATTTTATGTGAAATTCATTTTCCTGACTTGTAGGACATCATTCTGGATTATTTTCTGCTTCACAGAGCTCCTCCTTCCGTTGTTTTTGTAAACTGTTTAAAAATATAGTAGGTTAATTTTGAAATTTCCTGGCTCTTTTCCCTTAATACTACTTACACCTAAGACTTCTCTTTTTCTACTGTTTGTATCCTGATCAATTTTTCATTAGTATCTGTAAGGGAGCTCTGGCTGGTCAGTTTCAAGAATTCACAGGAGCTATGGTGCTCCAGTCCCATTCAACTCTTACTATGAAGCATTTTCTGCTATTAGGTCACACAGTTTCAGTTACAGTTTTCAAAATGGCTTGCTGTACATTCTAGTGAATGAAGTAAAGTGAAGTGAAAGTCGCTTAGTCGTGTCCGACTCTTTGCAATCCCTTGGACTATACAATCTATGAAATTCTCCAGGCCAGAAGTGAATACCTGATGGCTACTTTGTAGTTCTTCTGTCTCATAGGTCCATTAGGGCTCCTGTTTTCTCCAGGCACAGACACTGATATCATGAGGTTTTTGTGGCGGCTGCTGATTACTCTCCAGCAATTATTTGCAGAGATAAAGTACCTAATTTTGTTTTAAATATTGTCTATGGATTTTCTGTTTTGCCATCTAGTTTTCTATGTGGCTTCTAGCTCTCTATGGGCTTCCCTGATGGTTCAGATGGTATAGCGTCTACCTGCAATGCGAGAGACCTGGGTTCAATCCCTGGATCGGGAAGATCCCCTGGAGAAGGAAATGGCAACCCACTTCAGTACTCTTGCCTGGAAAATTCCATGGATGGAGGAGCCTGGTAGGCTACAGTCCATGGGATCGCAAAGAGTCAGATACGACTGAGCAACTTCACGCACTCTCTCTCTTGGCACTTCAAGAAGATCCAAAACCTATGCTGCCTCTGCACTATTTTCCTTCAATTAGCAATTTAACAAAAGATCTTGAGAGAATGTCAGACTGGTGTCCAAGTATTTCAAGAGGACAAATCACAAGGTAGCTTTTATATCATGTTGGATAAGTAAAGGGTTAGTAATTCTACACGTTAAAATAAAGATTAAATTAAATCTGTACTTATTATATTTTTTTAATAATAATGTTGAATTTCTGCAAAAGCTTGTTTACTACGAAGGGCAAAGAGTTTTCCTGTTACATTAAAAGGTTTGTTTTACAGACTCACAGACTTAGAGAACAAACTTCTGATTACCAGGGGCAAAAGGTGTGACTGGGGTGGTGGGAGGGATAGACGGGGAGTTTGGGATTGATGTGTACACACTGCTGTGTTTAAAATAAACAACCAACACGGACCTACTGTACAGCACAGGAAACACTGCTCAATATTCTGCTATAACCTAGATGGGAAAAGAATTTGAAAAAGAAGAGATACAGACATACATATAACTGAATCACTTTGCTGTACAGCTGAAATCAGCACAACATCGTTAATCAACTATGCTCCAACATAAAATAAAAACTAAAACAAAAAATCCTGTTTAAAAAAGGTTTGCTTTAATTTCTCCAAAATTGTTGACTTGTAACCTTAACTCCATGAATCTTTAATACAGGAAACTACTTTTGCTAAAACATTCAAGGTAGGAAACTATTCACTTTGAGTTGTGAACCTGGCATAGGAAGTTTATTTTTACCCATACATTTTGTAATAATTAAGTCATACGTTATTACTTTACTACTCTATTTTACACTTGATTCTGTAATTTCATTATTAAGTGACTTGATTTGTTAATCCAAAAGATATCAAGACTGTTTAAGCTTTCTCTCATGGGCCTATTTGAAATAAACTTTGAGGCTTTAAAGGAGTCACTGCTTTAATTCATAATGTGAAATTAAATTTTCTGCATTACTATCTGAGGGGTGATATATATCTTTTCTAAAAAAGTTTTCTTCTTTTTCTTCTACTAAAACTAAAAGTTTTAACATTTACCAAACAATTACTATGTGGCAGGCACTGTTCTAACTATTTTAAGCCATTTAAACTTCACAAAACTTTATCAAGTAGAAATAACATTATACACACCATCTGTAAAATAGCACATAGAGTTGATCTATCAATCATTACGCTATATAGTATCTCAAACAAACTTGTTTACATGTACGAATATATGATAATGTTCATGGTATAGTAGTTAAGAGTTAGGATACTCAAGCCTGAAACTAGGCTGCCAGGATTTCAAATCCTGGCTCCTCTCATTACAGGCTACATGTTTGGTAGGCAAGTTACTTTTCTATGCCCGAGTCTGTTGTGAAAACAAATGGACTACTATAAGAAAGGCATTCTGAATACAGCCCACCACACCTACCCCCTTTTTAAAATTAGGCATATGGCAGTATCTGAAATATCATTCTGCAATGTGATTTTTTTTCACCTAACATGATGGGTTCCAAAAATGATCCATGTTGCATGGGTGAGCTAAATCTTGGTTGTTTACTTTTTCTACTACATATTACTCCACTGTATAAGTATCAATCTCAATTTATGTATCCATTCTCCTATTGATAGTTAATTTATTCCCAGTTTTTAACCATGCTGTAAAGTACATGTTATATGTATGTCTTCATGTGCACATGTTTAAGAGTTTCTCTAAAATACATCTATAGAGGTGGAACTCCAGAATTATCAGGGGTACATTTTGTCAAGTAAGCCATATTGCCAAAAGCTCACCAAAGAGGTTTTGTCACACAAGCAGCGTATGATGTATCCTGTTTCTCCATATCCCCACTGACAAGAGAAACAAATTAACTCTCATTCTAATTATATAACAATAGTGGCAAAAATATTCTTTCCATGCATAATCAAGTATTTATTAAAAATCATATTAATTCTTTGAGTAATAAAGCAGCTACCAAAATGCAAAACAAAATGTTTAAGTTCTAGAGCACAGATTTGGAGGATCCAAGGAGTAGCAACAAAATTTCCATCAAGCATGAGAAACATATGCAAGCCATAAAAAACCATGGGTGATGCAAGACAGAACACTCACCTCAAACTCTCTTAGCAGTTTAGAAATAAGCAAACCCTCTGGAAACTTGGATACAACCTAATAAATAAAAAGTGAAATACAATATAAATAGACACAATGGGAATGCTGAGTGACAAAATATTAAAATAAGAAAGTATAAATTTACATAGCAACAAAGACAAAAAATAACATTATTATTAAGTGAATGAATTAAAAGTCACAGTAATTTTTAAAACTCAGCTTCTAGTTTTAAAAAAGTTCTAACAACCAAAAATGGCAGTGAATTCCAACATTTCCAGAGTTGAGTTGAGAAATCACTCCTGCATAAAACAGCAGTGCCAGAACTCCTCAGAAATTCCTGAGTTCTTTAGCTCAGCTAACATATTTAGCTTTAACTCATGTAAAATAAATATTCTATGGCATCATTTCAAGCATTTTAAAGGGCAGAGAAGAAATACAATGCACACTATGAAAAACACTGGAAAACCCAGTTAAGCAAAGATACTGGCCACTGTTGTCCATATGCACATAAAAATATCTTTAATATGAAAACAAGGTTATTGTGTCTCTAGATTTTTAATATCATCATGTAGACCTCTTTCCATACCAGTAAATATGGATCAACATGTTTACTAGTGAAACTGAACTGCAGACTGTGGGGCTCTTGGGCACAGAAGTCTTTCCATGTCCCCCATTTCTTGTAGGGAACAGACTCCAGCCTCCATAACCTTCCCCGAGTTCCAAAGAACAAATCTGAACAGTTGTCAATCCAGGAAGGGACAAGGTAGATGAAGAGTCAAGGGAGGAGCAGTCAAGAAACAATAGTGCAGCCTTGAAACAGGGTCCTGGTTCCTTCTCAAGGGATATACATAACAATGTCTTGAAGCTCTTTATAGAATTAAAACTCTATTTCTGCTTTGTTGACTATGCCAAAGCCTTTGACTGTGAGGTTCACAATAAACTGTGGAAAATTCTGAAAGAGATGGGAATACCAGACCACCTGACCTGCCTCTTGAGAAACCTGTATGCAGGTCAGGAAGCAACAGTTAGAACTGGACATGGAACAACAGACTGGTTCCAAATAGGGAAAAGGAGTACGTCAAGGCTGTATACTGTCACCCTGCTTTTTTAACTTATATGTAGAGTACATCATGAGAAACGCTGGGCTGGAGGAAGCATAAGATGGAATCAAGATTGTCAGGAGAAATATCAATAACCTCAGATACGCAGATGACACCACCCTTATGGCAGTAAGTGAAGAAGAACTAGAGAGCCTCTTGATGAAACTGAAAGAAGAGAGTGAAAAAGTTGGGTTAAAACTCAATTTCAGAAAACTAAGATCATGGCATCTGGTCCCATCACTTCATGACAAATATATGGGGAAACAGTGGAAACAGCGACAGACTTTGGTTTTTTGGGTTTCAAAATCACTGCAGATGGTGACTGCAGCCATGAAATTAAAAGACGGTTACTCCTTGGAAGAAAAGCTATGATCATCCTAGACAGCATATTAAAAAGCAGAGACATTACACTTTGCCAACAAAGGTCCATCTAGTCAAAGTTATGGTTTTTCCAGTAGTCATGTATGGATGTGAGAGTTGGACTATAAAGAAAGCCGAAGAATTGATGCTTTTGAACTGTGGTGTTGGAGAAGACTCTTGAGAGTTCCTTGGACAGCAAGGAGATCCTGAATATTCACTGAATATTCAATATCAATTGATATTGATTCAATAAGCAATCAGTCCTGAATATTCACTGGAAGGACTGATGCTGAACCTGAAGCTCTGATAGTTTGGCCACCTGATGCGAAGAACTGACTCGTTGGAAAAGACCCTGATGCTGGGAAAGATTGAAGGCAGGAGGAGAAGGGGACGACAGAGGATGAGGTGGTTGGAAGGCATCACTGATTCAATGGACATGAGTCTGGGTAAACTCCGGGAGCTGGTGATGGACAGGGAGGCCTGGTGTACTGCAGTCCATGGGGTTGCAGAGAGTCAGCCATGACTGAGCAACTGAACTGAACTGAGAATTAAAATTCAATAAATAGAAGGTGTCAGCATTCTTCTTACCAGGAAAGACCACCTGTTCAGTTCAGTTCAGTCGCTCAGTTGTGTCCAACTCTTTGCAACCCCATGAATCACAGCACGCCAGGCCTCCCTGTCCACCACCAACTCCCGGAGTTTATTCAAACCCATGCCCATCGAGTCAGTGATGCCATCCAGTCATCTCATCCTCTGTCGCCCCCTTCTCCTCCTGCCCCCAATCCCTCCCAGCATCAGGGTCTTTGCAATGAGTCAACACTTCACATGAGGTGGCTAAAGTACTGGAGTTTCAGCTTCAGCATCAGTCCTTCCAATGAACACTCAGGACTTATGTCCTTTAGGATGGACTGGTTGGATCTCCCTGCAGTCCAAGGGACTCTCAAGAGTCTTCTCCAACACCACAGTTCAAAAGCATCAATTTTTCGGCACTCAGCTTTCTTCAGAGTCCAACTCTCACATCCATACATGACCACTGGAAAAACCATAACCTTGACCAGACGGACCTTTGTTGGCAAAGTAATGTCTCTGCTTTTTAATATGCTATCTAGGTTGGTCATAACTTTCCTTCCAAGGAGTAAGCGTCTTTTAATTTCATGGCTGCAGTCACCATCCGTGGTGATTTTGGAGCCCCCCAAAATAAAATCTGACAAATAAAGTCTGATACTGTTTCCACTGTCTCCCCAACTATTTCCCATGATGTGATGGGACCAGATGCCATGATCTTAGTTTTCTGAATGTTAAGCTTTAAGCCAACTTTTTCACTCTCTTTCACTTTCATCAAGAGGCTTTTTAGTTCCTCTTCACTCTCTACCATAAGGGTGGTGTCATCTGCATATCTGAGGTTATTGACATTTCTCCCGGCAATCTTGAGTCCAGCTGAAGCCAGACTAAAAGAACTAGAGAAGCTCATTAAGAAGATCACCCAAGATTAAAGGAACAGCAGGACCTTCACACACCCCTATCTTATCAGCAACCCCCCCTTGAAGCACTGCCTTAAAACTCCTCACCAAATTCCCTGGGTTGGGACACATGGTTTCCAAGGCAAAAGCCTACACTGTCTCCCTTTGCCTGGAAAAGCCATAAAGCTGTTCTTTTCTACCTCACCCAAAACTCTGTCTGAGATTTGATTTGGCACCGGTGTACAGAGGCTGAGCTTCTGGCATCACCAGCTATAGTTTTTTCAAATACTCAATATAATTAAATTTATTTAATTATTGATGATTATTTCCTATTTTTCATCATCACAAATGTCACATAATTATCTTCATATTTGCATTCTGCACACTTATACAAATATTTTTAGTATAAATTCTTAGGAGTGGACTTATAAAGGAAAGTCACTAGTCGTGTCCGACTCTTTGCGACCCCTGGACTGTAGCCCACCAGGCTCCTCCATCCATGGAATTTTCCAAGCAAGAGTATTGGAGAGGGTTGTCATTTCCTTCTCCTATTCTATCCCAGTAAGGTATAAAAAGCTTTATGTTTTCCTAGACTTTTCCAGATACTATATATTTTATTAAAAATTCTAACTCAAGCTTCAGAAAAATATAAAGTAAAAATTATTTCAAAATCCTGTGACCCAGAGACAGTTATTTGTTGCACTTCAGAAAACATCCTTTCAGAAACCTTTCTATGACCCCACACACTCATATCATTCATGATTTTACATGGAAAGACAACACTAAACATGTGATTCTATAAACCCTGTTTTTCATATCCAACAACATGTCAGGAAGATACTTCTTTGTAAATTAACCAAGATGATATATAAACTTTATGAGTTGCATGATACTCCCTAGTTGAGTGGATATTTTAAGCAATCCTTTTTCAATGAACACTTAACTTTTGTCTAACTTTTTGTTACCGTAAAAAAAGCCATATTGGACATCCTTAAATAAATTGTTGGACACTTAGTCAAATGTCCAAATAAAACAATAGGGCCTGAATGTACCAAGGTTTTTGCATTTCTAATAAAACCACAACAGCTGAAACAGAATAAAATAAGGCAGTAAAAGTTGTAATGACGCTCTGACCATTCAAATCAGAATTAACAGCTCCCACCAAAATTTTGGGCTTCCCTCATAGCTCAGTTGGTAAAGAGTCCACCTGCAAAGCAGGAGACCCGGGTTCGATTCTTGGGTTGGAAAGATCCCCTGGAGCAGGAAATGGCAACCCACTCCAGTATCCTTGCCTGGAGAATCCCATGGACAGAGGAGCCTGGCAGGCTACAGTCTATGGGGTCACAAGAGTCAGGAACGACTGAGCAACGCACACACCAAAATTTTAAGTTTACATACCCTTTGGCTCAATAGAAAACTGCTAAAGAGTTTTCACAAACTAATAAGGAAAAACAATGAATTAGGCCAAGGACATGAATTCACATAAGAAATACAAATGGCTATGAAGCACACAAAAAGATGCTCAATGTAAAAACCAAGAGGTATTAAGTTGAAACAAGATGATTAGATAGTGTCATTTCATTGTCAGTGGGAATGTAAATTTGATCAAACCTCTTAGAGGGCAATTTAGCAATATTTATCAAAACCTAAAATATTCAATATCTTTGGCAACTCTACTTCTAGGTAAATGTTCAAGGACATTAACTACAGCATTTTTTAATAGCCAAGACTAGAAATAACCCCAAATGCTAACTGATAACAGATCATAGAAGTGAAATATGGTGTATCAACACAATGGGATACCATGCACTATTTAGAATAGTATTTGACATACATACATATAAAATTGCTATTGGAAAGACCTTGAACTGTGAACAATGATTTAAGGGGAAGAAAAGAGAATTCATGGAGGAATTACAGTTTCTTAATAATTACATTAAAACTTTTAATTAATTCACTTTTTCTGATCTTAAAAGATTAGCCACTCCATTTGCAGCATATATGAAAAGATCAAGAATAAATATAAAACTAAAATACTTGTAAGCAAGTAAAATTAACCATAAATGATACCTAAATGTATAATCAATTATTCCCATCCATTTCCCAAAAACAAAAAATACTTACAAATTTTATCTTATGTTTTAGTTCTGGATTAATAGTCCCTCCAGGTCCAATCTGTGCAATAACTGATTTGAAGGTATTCTCCAACTATGAAAAAAGGGGGAAAAAAGTTCAAATTATAGTCAAAAAAAATTTTTTAAGTCAAAGATAAATCTGAACAGTAAATAAAGGAAACATCTATCAAGGAAAACACATTTCAACCAAATAGATAGACTATTGTTATTAAGAAACACTGTAACATTTCATACTCTATAAAATACATTCAGAGTAGGTGAACTCATTATAAGACTAAACACTGACATTTCCCAGGATAATTAGCATTCTCTATAACAATTAGGTTTAGAATCTTCAAATACAAAATCCCACACTCTTACCCAGAAAAGATTTTTGTTACTAATTTTCTTCTGTTTATAAAATTATACAGTGTTTATTAAACACATTAATGCAGGGAAGAGATGGGATGAATCAAGGTCCCTGGGAGCCAGGGTAGTGGTGGAATGTCTTGCCCTAAAAAGCAGGAGGGTGAGCTCTTCCACCATCACAAAAATGAAGGAGGAAAAGGACCAGTATGGATTCAGAAAAGCTCCGTAAATGTAGGGTCAGCAGGTGGAGAGAGTCACTACCTGATAGCTTCAGCATTCCCTTTTTGAGTTCAGAAACAAGGCCCACTCAACAGCATGAAAGGGAGGGGAGCTCAGATAGTTGAGAAAGTAGAAAAATAAAGCTGAGGAAATAAGGGATGGTTATTTAAACTCATTAGGTAGGGAGTAAAGATATATAAGGCCTGGAGATAAAGACAGTAGGGGTCAGAGGATTTTAGTAGGAAAAAATCAATGGTACAGAGAGGTCCCAGTATGGTAAAAAAAAAAAAAAAGAAAAAGAAAATACATGGAAATAATTGAAAAAATTAGCTGGAAGCATAGGAGGTTAGGAGTAGAGAGTATCATAGAGCATAATCAGACACCAAGGTCCACTGAACAGCCATGGAGTGGAGACCTGTAATAGAATGAAAGATCATGAAAAATGGAAAATATATAAATAAATAAAGACCATGGAGTTATATTTAAAGCTAAGTAAATGTGAAAAAAAATACATATACATATGTACACACACACGTTAGAAAAGACACAAAAGTATAAAGAAAACTACCTAAAATCCTATCACAGAAACACAATGACTATTTGTTTTTTCCTTTTAAACTTTAATTTTTTAATATTTCTTCTTATTGTCACTTGGCCTGCCATTACTTACAAAGTATATGAACTTTTAAGGATTCAGTTTCTTCATCTGAAAAATGAAGATAATCTCTGTCTCCTAAGGTTGACAGGAAAGTGGGACCTGGGAAGGGGGGGGTAGATTCCTAAGACTGTATAACTGGCTTTCACAAAATGTCTCAGTCTTTGGTCTTAGGTTCTTTATATTTCTTCTAGAACTGTCATGAGATAATTCCCTAAAGATCTTCCAGTGAACAATAAAAGAATCTAAAGATAACTGATTCTTCACATCCCAACATGCTTCCACCATTTGAAGATTCAATACAACTTATTATCACCAGGCTAGGTATTTCAGGTGACAAAAAAGTGTCACCTTTGAGAGAGTCATTCCTCTCAAGCCACTTACAATTAAGTAGAGAAACGAGATAAATGCATAAATAACTATAACCTTAAGGCTGATTCTGTGTGTGTGTGTGTGTGTGTGTGTGTGTGTGTGTGTGTGCGCTCAGTCCTGTTGGACTCTTGTGACCCCACGGACTGTAGCCCACCAGCCTCTTCTGTCCATGGATTTCCTAAGAAGATATTGGAGTGGGTTGGCCATCTCCTTCTCCAGGAGGTCTTCCTGACCCAGGAATTGAACCTGTATCTCTTGCACTGGCTGAATCCTAGCGCCATTAAAGGAGTACAAGAATGCAGAAGGACATATTATACCAAGTCATACAGAAGGCTTCCTTTCAGGAAGGCCTTGAAGGATGGAGGATATTGTAGAAAGAGATGGTAAGGGGGACAATGAAGGTAGAAGGAACGTGGTAACAAAGGAGAAAAGAATGAAACAGTTTGCCTGAAGGCATTAGAAAAGCAGTAGAAAACTGAAGGCAGGCTAAGGTCACACTGTAGCAACTCCTCAAAGCTGAACTAAGGAGTTTTTCTTGGTTACATAGACAAAAACTGGTATTAGAGATTTTTAGCAAAGAAGAAACATTTTCAGAATTTTAATCTGGCAGCAGAAAATTAGACTGTTGCAGTGCATGACCAGTTAAAACACCACAACTCTGAGGGCAAGAGTTTTAACCAGGGTGCCAAGAGAGTAAGAAGAGAAAGAGGAGATAATCAAAGGAGGATTCCACAGAAACTAGGGAAGAATATAATAGAGAGGAAGGAACAGCTGATTCTATAGGGATGAAAAAAAGAGAGACCAGAGAAACAGCCTCAATGACCTCAAGTTTTATGCAGAAAGCTAAAGGATCTTAAAACACAGAGGCAGATTTTTGATGGCTTTTAATCAATTCCAAAAGTTTGGGAAACTAGGAGGTAAGTGGCAGGATGGTGATTATAAGCATGAGTTATCTCTATGGAGCATGGCTTGTGACACAGTCAGCAAACTACAGCCCATGGGTCAAAACTGGCTAAGAACTGTTTCAGCATTTTCAAACTGCTAGGAGGAAAAAAAAGTAATTTTTGTGACACATGAAAATTTTATGACATTCAAATGTCAGTATCCATAAATAAAGTTTTATTGGAACATGGCCATATTCACTCATTCATATAGCTTTTTAATTTATCTACTTTTAGTTGGGCAACAATTGCTTTATAATATTGTGTTGGTTTCTGCCATATATCAACGTGAATCAGCTATAGGCATATATAAATGTCCCCTCCCTCGTGAACCTTCCTCCACCTCCCATACCACCCTACTCTTCTAGGTTATCACAGAGCACTGGATTTGAGTTCCCCGTGTCATTCAGCAAATTTCCACTGGCTATCTAATTTTACATACGGTAATGTGTATGTTTCAGTGCTACTCTCTCAGTTCGTTCCACCCTCTCCTTCCCTCTCTGTATTCACAAGTCTGTTCTCTACACGTCTGCGTGTCCACTGCTGCTCTGCAGACAGATTCGTCAGTACTGTCTCTCTAGATTTCACATATATGCATTAATATACAATATTTGTCTTTCTCTGACTTATCTCTGTATAATAGGCTCAAGGTTCATCCACCTCATTAGAACTGAGTCAAATGGGTTCCTTTTTATGGCAGAGTAGTATTCCATTATGTATATGTACCACAACTTCTATATCACTCATTCACATACTGTCCAAGGTTGCTTTAGCACTATGAGGGCAGTGATCGGTAGTTATAGTGCAGATCATTAGGCCTTACAAGTTTCAAATACTTACTACCTGTCCTTTTGAGAAAATATTTGCCAAGCTTGGGTTAAGATGTCAAAATGACAGACTCTTAGCTAAGAAGAGAAAGCATCTCAAGATAAGAAAAAAAAATGGTTTTTTGCCTCAAGCTAGACTAAATTCTGCTGACTTTATACTGAATGGGGTAAGGGAGATCTATTAAAGTCCAGGTTATCTTGGAAATATCTGTAAGCAGAGGTTAACAGTTACAATGTGGGAGGGCGGGGAGTAAGAGTAGAGGTCGGGCTTCCCTGGTGGGTCACCGGTGAAGAGTTAGCCTACCAATTCAGGAGACACAGATTTGATCCCTGATCTGGGAGGACCCCACATGCTTCATAGAAAGTAAGCCTGTGTGCCCCAACTATTGAGCCTGTACTCTAGAGCCCGGGACTGGCAGCTACTGAAGCCTACGAGCCCTAGAGCCCATGCTCAGCAACAAGAGAAGCCACCACAACGAGAAACCTGAGCATTGCAATAGAGAGTAGCCTCTGCCTGCTACAACTGGAGAAAGGCCTGTGCAGCCAAAAGCAAATTTAAAAAAAGAGTGAGAGGCAATCAGTGATTGACATGAAGAAAGTAATCAAGAGGGGACCCTGATTTCAACAGTGCTTTAGTCTCAAATGCCTACACACCAAACAGAAAAAAATGGACAATAAATCAAGTGAACAAAGGATTATAAAAGGGGATAAAGATGGAAAATAACCCACTATATATATATTCAGATAGGAGCCTACAGGACCCAAGAAGAAGCAGAAAAGAGCTTTGAATAAAAAAGATACACTCTCCAGAAAAATGAACAAAGATATGAAAAGGCAATTGATTTAAAAAAATTAACATGAGCTAGCCAATAACAGAATAAAAGTTCAACCTCTAATAAACAGATATTAATAGTCAGATATGGATATTTGCCTATCAAATTGGAATATTACTTTTACAATAATGCTCATTTATTTCACTCAACAAATATGTACTGAACACATACTACACACTTCACATTGTACTCAGCACTAAATATACAGGGGTAAATAAACTAGGTATGATCACCGCCCTCATGGAATTTTCAGTCTAGTGATGAGAGACCACCATGAAACAATCATATAACTACATAATTACAATTTTGATAAAGATTATGAAAAACCCACAGGCTTGTCATAGAATACTATATAGCGTCAAAGTGTCAAATACTTTGTCAAATACAGTGTCAAATACTACAGTGCCAAAGAATACTATACTTGGAAGTATTAGGAAAGCAATGGGAGCTCTAACTTAGACAAGGGTTGGTAAGCAGGGAGAGGTCAGGGGACAGTGTTCTGATGAAGCATCAATTTATACTGAGTACTAGCAAAGGTACAAATTAAAGAAGCCCATTCACAAGCATCTTATGTGAATGTTAACTGAAACAACTTTTATGGAGGACAGTTAACTACATACGTCATGAGTCGTAAGAGTACACATTTCTTTAGATATAGTGATCAGTGGTGGTGGTGGTGGTTTAGTCACTAAGTTGTGTCCGACTCTTGCGATCCCGTGGACTGTAGCCTGCCAGACTCCTCTGTCCATGGAATTCTCCGGGCAAGGATACTGGAGTGGGTTGCCATTTCCTTCTCCAAGATGTAGTGATTACTTATCTAGAATTTTATCCTATGGAGAAACTGAGATTTGTACAAATTTGAGTAAGATTTTCAACAATAAGGTTATGTTTAATAGCCAAAGTAGCAACATCCTAAATCCCCAAGTTAAAAAATTATGGCATATCCATGCTGCCATTAAAAATTATGTTGTACTACAATATTTAACAATGTGGAATATTCATAATTCATAATCCTGACTTAGAAAAGCAAGTCACAAACCTGGACCAGATGATGCTAATTTTAGTTTCTTTAAAAGAAAAAGTCAACTTTTCTGGGTGGTAAAAGAGTAGGTGATTTTCATTTTCTTCTGTGTTTTTCTGTATTGTAAATCTTTTGCAATCAATCTGTATTACTTTTGTAATAAGAAAGTTTTTTAAAATGTATGACACCTGGGTGATATTTAGAAACTTGAGGGTGGAAGCATTTTGGAAAGAAGATGCATGAAGCTAAAAGCAGAAAGGAACAGAAGTAACATCTTTAGAAGAATATATTGCAGACCGTTTGGCCATATGGTAAAACATTAATACATTTCTGATTAAGATCACAAAACTGGCACAGACACACACACAGAAGTGACACTTTCAACCACTCAAATATTTGCTAAGTATCTCATTTGACTAAAAACTAGGTAAGTATGGAATCTGACTTGCCATACTAAAAATTGCATCTGAACTCATGGAAAAAATAGGCAGGGAACAGCTACTCTACATTGGCCAGAAAAGGTACCTTTCAGAGAACCACATAACCGTGTAACATATCCAGTTACTTGTTGAGGTTACTCTTTTGAGACAGTTAAGCCAGGTCACCAAGTAAAATTTAAAAAGTTTATTTTCATAAATAAATAAATAAAAAGTTTCTATTATATACAACACCAATCACAGAATCTAATTTATGTAAAAACTATCAATTGTTTGAGTGCAAATGTCAGTTGCAAACTAACACCCAGCCCTGATTTTCAATTCACTCAAGACCAGAACTTTATGATTCCAGGTTTACCTACTTTAAATCTCATGTTGAATATTACAATAAAGTTTTCTAAATGTGGAGTAGGTGTGTGAAGTAAAATTATTTTAAGACAGGACAGGAAAATGAAACATAAATTTCTCTCTCTGCCCATTTGAGCTATTACTCACTTTAGTGTTTACTGTATGTCTGCATTACACCTTAATTACTACCCTTAGAAGACACAGGAACGCCCACTTGCCAAAAAAAAAAAAAGAATTTCCTTCTGGCTCCAGCAAAGTAACTCCCTAGGAGACAACATTCCTTTCTCAATCCTCGAGGGTCACAACAACCTACTACTCACCTTGTTGGTCGATGTATAACTCTTGGTGTCAAAAACTGATTTAACTGTGCCTTGACCGCTAACAAGAAGAACGGTCTTCAGAACTTTCTGAAAGACCACCTCATGTGTTATAATCCTCAGGTTGGCGCCAATATAATTTCCCATTTCTTTCTTAGATCAACTACTGATTCATTTTTTTTTTCCACTGACAGTACTCTTGGTTGTAAGGCTAGAGAACAAAGAAATGCCAGATCCCTGTACTTGAACCAAACACTCTTTCAGTCAATAACCTATTAAGTAACATCACTGTTAGCTGTGCTCTAGGCTTACACACTCAGGCAAAGAATTCTGAAGAGCTGGACTGGCTAGAGTATCCGAGGCTTCATTCACTAGAATGATAATGGCTAACCCATACTTGCCAATTCACATTTTCATCTCTCATCTAAACTTACCCTAAAAAGATCAAAATAAAGGAAACTGAATAGAATGTGGTAAAAAGATTATTCATGTCTTGCAAAAATAGTTTAAATTATTCTAACCACTAGCTTTTGTGAAATAAAACAGGAAAATGGGAAAACACAGGATACTAATGAACAAGTTGGCCTGTTCCTCTTACAGGTGAAAAAAATGAAGAAACTCCAGTCCTCATTTTACAAAGGAGAAACTGATTTAATAACATGTTTTTCTTATTACAAAAATGATATATGCTTACTACAAAAAAATATAAAACACAGATGATCAAAAAATTCTCAAATTAACAAATTTGTCATAAATGTATCTATTATTTTTCTATGAAAATAAAAACACATATATATACTTGTAGAGTTCTGAGGTAACACCTGGCAAATTTATAGGTCTACAATTTTAAGGAATAGAAAGTTGTACCTTTTATAAATAGAATTATATAGGATCTGATAATTATGTAAAGTCTGTCCAACCAGGAAATTAAAATATATAATTTAGGAATGAAAGCCTACTCCTTAGAGAAAGATTTAAATAGTTTTGGTGGCAAAAAGCTCCAAAGAGAAGTGAAATGTTGTGATCAAGTTGCATCTATGAAGAATTCTTAGGGCTGCAAAACACAGGATGAAACTCAAAGGAAAATAAATATAGAAAAAGTGTCTCTGTGTCTAACTCCTATCCTTGGAGCCATGCCAGGCGCACATGTCCTAAACTTGGCATGCCCTAGAGCCCGTGCTCTATGAGAGAAGTCACCTAGATTCCTAGCCATAATCACAGAAGACCCCGCAGAGCCTGTGTGCCAAGTCAAGAGTCCACGTACCGCAGCAAATCTTTTTAATAAAATAAAAGAGAAGGAGTCCAACAGTTAGTTCATTGTAATCTTCTGAATTTCAAAGATAAAGACAGGCATTGACAAGCATATAACAAGTTTACCTATAAAAGAAGATGAGTAGACTGGTGTGAGGTCTCTTCAGCACAGGAAATGCCAAGAAAAATAAAAGAGATCTAAAAAATGGGGAAATCACTATGAAAGGAATGGAGTGGAAACTATCATTTGGTAGTACGACTATGAATACCTTTTTTAGGCTGAGTTTTCTGTATTAAAACATCTCTATCATTCCAAACAAAGTTATGACTCCCACCCTCCTGCCATAAACAACTAGAGTTACAGACGAGTTACAGATGTTAAATAACAATGCACAACTGAGTGGAGGGCCCTAAACTGCCCCACCTGGCAGTCTGGAGAATTTTCAGTCTGCAGCCCAGAAAGAGATAATAGAAACAGATGAACTGAGAAGGTAAATTCGAGTTTGGGAAGGACAAGGATGCTAATATATGTACAGGCATAGATAAGAGGGACTGGCACAGACAGTGATAGCTCTGGAGATCTGTAGAGGGACCCCCGAAGTTTCTGGATGACAAGTGATCTATACATAAGGCAGGAGAAGGGGATGCTCTCTGATTCTGGTGAAACAAACAAGAAGCAACAGGCCACACAACACCCAGAGCTCACATGGAGTTGAGAAAAATTAACTGTTCCCACTAAGGAAGTGGTCATGTATGGAGATGAGAGCTGGACTATAGAGAAAGTTGAGCACCAAAGAATTGATGCTTTTGAATTGTGGTGTTGGAGAAGACTCTTGAGAGTCCCTTGGACTGCAAGGAGATCCAACCAGTCCATCCTGAAGGAGATCAGTCCTGGGTGTTCATTGAAGGACTGATGCTGAAGCTGAAACTCCAATACTTTGGCTACCTCATGCGAAGAGTTGACTCTTTGGAAAAGACCCTGATGCTCGGAGGGATTGGGGGCAGGAGGAGAAGGGGACGACAGAGGATGAGATGGCTGGATGGCATCACCAACTCGATGCGCATGAGTTTGAGTAAACTCCGGGAGTCTGTGATGGACAGGGAGGACTGGCGTGCTGTGATTCATGGGGTCGCAGAGTCGGACACGACCGAGCGACTGAACTGACTGAAGGCAGGATGGAAGGACCTCCCCTTAACACATCCAGGTGACTCCTCAGAAAGGAAATGCCTCAGTGGTGGAGCCAAATTAGCCCTAGACTGAAGGTTTCTTTGGACTAGAAGTCTTAGTCTACTAAGGGTTCCATAGCAAAATAACAGACATTAGGTGGCTGCAAACAACAGAAATTCATTTCCTCACAATTCTGGAGGCTGGAAGCCCAAGATCAGGCTTCCATCTGAAAAATAAAATTGTTGTTTAGTTGCTCAGCCGTGTCCAACTCTTTGCAACCCCACGGATTATAGCCTGTTCCTCTACAGGCTCCTCTGCCCATGGGATTCTCCAGGCAAGAATATTAGAGTAGATTGTCATTTCCTTCTCCAGGGGATCATCCCGACCCAGGGATCAATCCTGTCTCCTGCACTAGCAGATAGTTTCTTTACTGCTGAGCCACCAGGGATAAAACATTGCTTGCCATATCAATAAATAAAGGATGTTGCAGTCATCAGCAATTTGCAGCCACCCCAGACATGAATCCTAATGGAGAAACAAGGAATACCCACCATCAGAACACAGCTACACTCGATGGCAGAGCATAAGAAAACACAGAACACTGGCCCCAAATAGCAGAGGTGCATATCAAAGGAATGATTTCAGTGAGCCCAGACTCTTTGCATCTTCCCCTATACAGAAAAATGCTAACTAAATTCCAAAACTTGAGCTATCTAGTTTTCTTTTATTAACAGCAGCCTTTTGTTCCAACTACCAGGTATAATTATAAAAACTTCTATATATCCTTCCTGCCCCTCACCCCACACCTTCCTCTTCAGAACAGTCTCCTTGCCATTTATCTGAAAAGCTGTCTCCTAGGCTTGAAATACTAAGAATGTCTGCTGAATAAAACATAACTCTCAGCTCTTGGGTTGTGCATTTTTTCAGTTGACACAGCACAGCTGGATCCTGGTTTGGATTCTCTTTCTGACTTGCAGATGGCTGACTTCTTGCTGTATGCTCCCACAGCCTTTCCTTGTTATATGCACACGGAGAAGGAGAGCAAGCTCTCTGGTTTCTCTTCTTACAAGGGCACTTAACCCTGTCATGAGGGTTCCGCCCTCACAACTTCATCTAAACCTAACTGCTGCCCAAAGACTCCATCTCCAAATACTAAAACATTGGGGGTCAGGGCTTCAACAGACGAATTTTAAGAGAACAAAATTCAATGGATGGTAAACCCTCTAACCTAACCATAACCCTCTAGGGCTCAGTAGCATCCAATTCTTTGCAACCCCACGGACTGTAGCATGCCACGCTCCTCTGTCTGTGGAATTTTCCAGGCAAGAATACTGGAGTGGGTTGCCACTTCCTACTCTTGGGGATCTTCCTGACCTAGGGATCAAACCCACGTCTCTTGCATCTCCTGCACTGGCAGGCAGATTCTTTACCACTGTGCCACCCAGGAAGCCCCAGTACTTGCCCTAACAAGTCTTAAAAGCAAAACTCAAAATAATCAATTGAGTCCAAGTAAATTAACTGAGTGAAGCTCAACAATGAAAAATTCATAAGGTCTAGCAGCTAACCAAAGTTGCCAGTCATGCAAAGAGGTAGGAGAATATGACCATATCAAAAAGGAAAACAGGGAATTCCCTGGCAGTCCAGCGGTTAGGGCTCCACGCTGCCACTGCAGAGGAAGCAGTCAAGGAACTAGGTTCCTTAGTCAAGGAACTTCAATTCTTGGTCAAGGAACTAGGATCCCACATGCTGCAGTGCTTCCAAAAAATAGTTATATATATAAGGAAAGTATGAACACAATAAAGAGATAAAGGATATACAAAAGATCTAAGTGGAATATGCAGAAATAAAAAATATCTAAAATGAAAAATAATCTGAATGAGATTAAACGCAACAGAAGATCAATTGTCAAAATAAATATTTTAAAGCAAAACAAAAATGTGTTAAGGAACATATGACATATATACAATTAAAATGTATCACAACAGCACAAATGATGGGGAAAGTGAAATGTAAATCTATTGTTCTACAGTTCTTAATCTACATGAAATAGTATAATATTACACAAGGACCAACTGTGATAAATTAAAGTATATGTTGAAAGCCCTAAAGCATCCAATCCACTAAACATGTTTTTTAAAGAGTTACAACTAATAACCAAATAACAGCAATAAAATATAATCATAAAAAATGGTTAATCAGGAACAAGATAAGAATGTCCTCTCTCACCGTTGCTTCTCAACACTGTTTTAGGAGGAAATGGAAAGCACAGCTGACACTTGAACAACATGAATTTGAACTGCATGGATTCACGTACAGATTTGTTTCAACAATATATAAAATGACGGAGATTTATGAAAATTTGAATAAACTTGCAGGTGAACTGTGTAGCCCAGAAATATTCAAAAAAATTTAAAAACATGTTATGAACATATAAAATACATGCAGATACTGGTCTATCCGTACACAGGCATAAGATGAGTGACATTTAAGATAAAATTAACAATGTGTTCGTTTTCTTACTGCTTTATAACTGTACTTTCAAAGAATTATATTACTGTGCAATATACCTTTCCTAATTGGAGAAACTGCTCATCAACCTATAGTTACAGATAAGTGGTTTTTTAAAAAATGTAACAATGTTCCCCAAACTGTATTATGAATGTAACTATAACGCTGTATGTCATAAAAATTTTATGACAAGTCATAGTGTTGTGTATAGGCTAGGCAACCATGAAGCAATCATATCAATTACTTTAGGTTATCATAAAACAATCATATTGCTGCTTATACAATATCAATGTATGAATCACTGTACCTATAATTAACATTAATTTTGTTTTTGACATTTTTTTGTTTTGACATTAATTTTTGACATTTAGTGTTAGTAATATATAAAATACATACAATATTTTGTATCATGTAAGACATTATTGATATAAGTACTGACAGATGATTCATCCTATAAACAATGTAAACTTATGATATTGATAAATACAGTAGAGTTCTGTAAATACATTTTTCTTATGCTTTTCTTAAAAACTTTTTTCTCTAGCTTCCTGTATCGTAAGTATGTGCTTAGTCACTCAGACGTGTCCAACTCTTTGAGACCACCTGGACTGTATCCTGCCAGGTTCCTCTGTCCAGGGGATTGTTCAGGCAAGAATACTGGAGTGGGTGGCCATGCCCTCCTCCAGGGATCTTCCCAACTCAGGGATTGAACCCAGGTGCATTGCAGGCAGATTCTTTACCGTTGGAGCCGCCAGGGAAGCTCTGTATCATAAATATACAGTATATAATAACATTTAATATACAAAACATGTTAATCAACTGTTTATGTTACCAGACTTCTGGTCAACGGTAGGCTATCAGTAGTTGTTTTGGGGGAGTCAAAAAATATATGCAGATTTTTGACTGTGCAAGGGGTGGGTGCACCCAACCCCCACAATATTCAACAAGGGTCAACTGTATAATAATTCAGAAGGAAGAAATTTAACTACCTCTGCTTGAAGATGACATATTTGTCTATAAAGAAATCCCAAAGAGCCAACGACAACAAAAAACTAGAATGACTATGCAATGATAGCAATGTTGCAGAATACAACATTAGTAAGACAAAAGTTAATCACTTTCTTATACACCAGCAAGGAAGAAGTGGAACTCAAAAGTAAAAGCACATGACCATTTAAGTCAGTGCACCCAAAATAAAATACTTTGGTATAAATCTAACAAATTGTTTATTATTTATTGAAGAACAATACAAAACTCTGATGAAAGATATCAAAGAGCTATTAATACTACAAAATAAATGGAGAAATGTCCATGTTCATGGATAGGAAGACTTAATGTCATCAAGAGGTCAGTTCTTCCCAACTTGATCTACAGATTCAATCCAATCCCAATCAAAATCCCAGCAAGTTTTTTTGGGAGATATCAACAAACTGATTCTAGAATTTATATGGCAAAAGACCCAGGATAAGTAACTCAGTATTGAAGGAGAAGAGCAAATTTGGAGGACTGGACTTCCCTGGTGGAACAGTGGCTAACACATCACACTCCCAATGCAGGAGTCCCAGGTTCAGTGCCTGGTTGGGGAACAACGAGACCCCACCTGCTACAACTAAGAATTCTCATGCCACAACTAAAGAGTCTGTATGTAAAGAATCTGTGTGCCACAACTTAAAAAAGAAAAAGATCCCACTGCTACAAACAGAAGACCCCACATGTCATAACAAGTACGGAAGATCCCGAGTGCTGCAGCTAAGACTCGGCACAGTCAAATATAAATAAATATTTTTTAAAAACTGGAGGACTGACATCCTCTGACTTCAAGACTTACTATAAAGGTACAGTAATCAAGATAGCTTGGTAATGGCAAAAGAATAGACAAACAGAACAATGGAAGGGAACAAAGAATGCTGAAATAGATCCACAAAAATACAGCCAACTGATCTTTGACAAAGAGAAAAAGCAATACAATGGAGTGAAGAGAATCTTCAATAATGGTGCTGGAACAACTGGACATCCACATGCAAAAAAAAATGACTCTGGACAGAGACCTTACATTACACCCTTCACAAAAATTAACCCAATGTGGATCACAGACCTAAGTGTAAAATACAGACTATTAAAATTCCTAGACCATAACATTAGAGAACATCAAGATGACCTTGGGTATGACAATGACTTTTTAGATACAACACTATGAAAAAAAATAACTGACAAGCTGGACTTCATTAACATAAAAAGCTTCTGCTTTGTGAAAGACAGAATATAAAGACAGTGAAAAGAAAAGTCACAAACTGAAAAAAGAAATTATAAAAGATATATCTGATAAAGACTTGTCAAACAAAATACACAAAGACCCATTAAAACTCAACAATAAGAAAACAAACAACCTAATTAAAAACAGGGCAAAAGATCCAAACAGACATTTCACCACAGAAGATATACAGACAGCAAAGTAAGCATATTAAAAGATGTTCAACATTATGTCTTTAGAGAAGTGTAAACTAAAACAACAGCGAGGTATCACCATACAGCTAGTGTGTATTACTTGCTCAGTTGTGTCTGACTCTTTGCAACCCCCATGGACTGCAGGCCACCATGCTCCTCTGTCCATGGGATTCTCCAGGCAAGAATACTGGAGTGGGTTGCTATTTCCTTCTCCAATACAGCTAGTAGAACGATCAAAATCCAAAACACTGACAACACCAAATACTGATGGGGATGTGGAATAACAGGAACTCTCATGTTGGTGGGAATGCAAGATGATATAGCCACTTTGGAAGACAGTTTGGCAGTTCCTTACAAAACTAAACCAAACTCTCATCATATAATCAAGCCATCATGCTCCTTGGTATTTACTCAAATGAGCTGAAAATTTATGTCTACACAAAAAACTGCACACAGATTGTTTACAGCAGCTTTATTCATAACCAAAACCTGAAAGCAAACAAGTTGTCCTTTGGGAGGTAAATGGATAAACTACCATATACGCACACAATGGACTATTACTCAGCACTAAAGTGAAATGAGTTATGAAGCCATGAAAACACATGGAGAAACTTTAAATGCACATCATTAAATGAAAGAAGGCAATATAAAAAGGCAACATACTGTATTACAACTGGAAAAGGCAGAACTATAGAAACAGTAAAAAGATCAGTGGTTGCTATGGGCTAGAAAGGAGGAAGAGAAGAGCTGATAAGAGGACAGAGAATGTGAGGGGTAGTGAAACTATACAGTGTGATATTACAATGGTGGATATATGTCATTACACACTTGTCAAAATCCATAGAATTTAAAGCACCAGGAGTGAACCCTATGTAAACTATAGACTTTGGGTGATTATGGTGTGTCAGTAAAGGTTCAACTGTAACAAAGGTATCACTCTATTGCAGGATGCTCATGGTACAGTGAGAGATGCTGCCTGAACGTAGGGGCAGGGAAAATATGGGGACTCCCTGTATTTTCTGTTCAAGTTTGCTGTGAACTTAAACTGCTCTAAAATTTTTAATTTTAAAAATTAATCCAAAAGAAAAAATAGGGAAAAACCTGCAAAAATTAGATTTAAAACACAAAAATCATTTTTAAATAACTAAATATACATGGTATAAACATACTCATTAAATGACAGAGACTAACAGAGTAAATAATAAAGCAAGACAACCATACACTGTCTTAAGGAAACACATTTGAAATAAAAAAGAACTATGTTAAAAATAAAAGTATATAAAAATACACAGTGTTAACATCTAAAGAATGCTAACATCACTATGGTAATATAAAACAAAGTAAACTTCAAAACAAGGAATACTGTGAGCAATAAAAAGGGGTATTTCATAATGATAAACAGGGCAATTCATCAGGACATGCATAAATCCTAAATATTGGACTGACTAAAATAGTTCATTGAAGTTGTTCCATAAGATGCTATGGAACAAACTTTTTGGCCAACTCAATATATATGCACCGAACAGAGATTTATATCTAAGGCTAAAAGGTAAAATGGCATGGGTTTGGGTAGACTCCAGGAGTTGGTGATGGACAGGGAGGCCTGGTGCTGCGATTCATGGGGTCGCAAAGAGCTGGACACGACTGAGCAACTTAACTGAACTGAAAAGGTAAAATAAACAAATCCACAGCTATATTTAAATATTTCAACACTGATCCTGCAGCAATTAAAAGAAAAACTAGGAAAACATCAGTAAAAATAAAGAATTCCTAAATGATACTATAACCAACTTTACTGGCATTTATAGAATACTCTACCCGAATATGGAGAAGGCAATGGCAACCCACTCCAGTACTCTTGCCTGGAGAACCCCATGGACGGAGGAGCCTGGTAGGCCGCAGTCCACGGGGTCGCTAAGGGTCAGACACGACTGAGCGACTTCACTTTCACTTTTCCTTTCATGCATTGGAGAAGGAAATGGCAACCCACTCCAGTGTTCTTGCCTGGAGAATCCCAGGGACGGCGGAGCCTGGTGGGCTGCCGTCGATGGGGTCGCACAGAGTCGGACAGACTGAAGTGACTTAGCAGCAGCAGCAGCTACCCAAATATATTAGGTTGGTGCAAAATTAATTGCAGTTTTCCACTGTTGAATTTTGCTATTTGATATTGGAGTACATTCTTAAATAAATGTGGTTATGTTATACATCATTTTAATGTATACATTGCTTTATGGCTTTTTGCTGATGACTTATTATTTGCTATGTATCCTACAATTCAACTCAATTCTGACATTGGAGATAGCATTCAGATTCCGTGGCCAAGTTCTACAAGGCCAAGTTCTATAAGACTGAACACCCATGGCATCCTCTGACTTTAGATGACAATTCCAATCCAGGTTGCCACCTGAGCAGTGGCTATAAAGCAGGTTTCCATAACCCTCTCCTTGGGTTCAATTTAATTTGCTATAATGGGTCATAGAACTCAGAGAAACATTTCAATTACTAGATTACTGGTTTATTATAAAAAGATATTGGAGAAAGAAATGACAACCCATTCCACTATTCCTGCCTGGAGAATCCCATGGACACAGGAGCCAAGTGGGCTACTGTCCATGGAGGTCACAGGGAAGTTGGACATGAGTTAGCAACTAAACAATGACAACAATAAAAGGGTGTAACTCCACACCACACACAAAAAGTAATTCAAGGTGAATTAAAAATCTGAACATAAGATCAGAAACCATAAAAATCCTGGAAGAAAACTTAGGTGATAAGCTCCTTGTCCTCAGTCTTAGAAATGACTTTTTGGATTTGACACTGAAAGGAAAGGCAGCAAAGGCAGAAATAAACAAGGAGGAATACATCAAATTAAAAACCTATGGCACAAAAAAGACTATCAAAAAAATGAATGAGAGAAAGTATTTGCAGGTCTTATATTTGATAAGGTATTAATGCCCAAAATATATAAAAGAACTTCCACAACTCGTCATCAAAAAAAAAAAAAAAAAAACCCTAAAAACTTCAACTAAAAAAATAAACAGAGGATCTGAATAGACATCTCCCCCCCAAATACACAGACAGCCAACAGGTAAATGAAAAGGGGCTGCTTGATACAAACAATCATCTTCCCTGGTGGCTCAGATGGTAAAGAATCTGCCTGCAATGCAGGAGACCTGGGTTTGATCCCTGGGTTGGGAAGATCCCTTAGGGAAGGTAACGGCTACCCACTCCAGTATTCTCAACTGGAGAATTCCATGGACAGAGGAGCCTAGCAGGCTCCAGTCCATGTGGTCGCAGAGGTGGACACGACTGAGAGACTAACACAGGGAATGCAAACCAAACCATAATGAAATATCACCTAACACCTGGTAGAGTGACTGTTATCAAAAAGACTAGAAATAACAAGTGCTGACAAAGATGTAGAGAAAAAGTAATCCTTGTGCACTGTTGGTGGGAATGTAAATTGGTGCAGATACCATACAAAATGGTATAAAGAAGCACCATATCATCCAGCAACCTCTGGGTATTTATCTGAAGGAAATAAAAACACCAACTCAAAAAGATATCTGCACACCCATATTGACTGCAGCATTTACACAAACAACTTAAGTGTTCATTGACAGACAATGGATAAAGAAGTTGTGGAATATGTGTATCAGCCATAAAGCAAGGAGGAAATCCCACAATTTGTAATAACAATGAATGAACCTTGAGGGCATTATGCTAAGTAAAACAAGTCAGACAAATACTGCATGGTCTTACTTACATGTGAAATCTGTTCAACAAAAACAACAATAAAGAAAACCAAACTCACAGAAACAGAGAATAGATGGGTGGTTACCAGAGGCAGCATGCAGAGGGTGGGCAAAAGAGGTAAAGGTGCTCAAAAAGTACAAACTTCCAGTTATAAACTAACTAGTCTTGGGGATGTAATGTACAGTATGGTATTTCTTTTATAAATATATACACATACACACATAGATATTAACTGTATATTAATAATACTGCATTCTATAATAAAAAGTTGCTGAGAGTAAATCTTAAAAGTCCTCTCCACAAGAAAAAAAATTTGTAACTCTGTGGTGATGGATGTTTAGTACACTTACTGTGATCATTTCACAATGCATACATATATCTAATCCTGTTTTAATCCTATTGTATGAAGCTAATGCTATATGTCAATTATATAAGTTTTGTTAATGAATAAAAAATAAATAAAAAGATATAACTCAAGAAAAGTCAAATGGAAGAGATACAGAGGGCAAGGTATGTGGGAAGGAGTGCAGAATTTTCACACCTTTTCCTGGCATGCCACTCTCCTCAATCTGTATATGTTCACCAACCCAGAAGCTTTCCAAACCCTCTGGGGTTTTCATGGAGTCATTGTTACATCAGCATGACTGAATAACCATTGGCTATGAATGAAATTAATTTCCAATTCTTCTACCCTCCTAGGAGGTTTAGAGCGGGACTGAAGAGTTTCAACCTTCTAATTACACAGTTGACTCCATTAGCAACCTAACGGAGTTAGGTTGACCCTAACTTAGAATTAGCAATTCTTAGGTGCTTTCCAAAGTCCCCTCATTAAAATAACAAAAGCCACCTTTATTGCTCTCTTTACTTAGGAATTTTCAAATGTTTTAGGAGATCTGTGCCAGAAAAGGATGAAGACCAAGTATATATTTCTTATAAAATCAGTGTCTTCCAACTCAATACTAAGAAAATTTGATTTTTAAAAGTGAGCAAAAGATATGAATAGACACCTCCAAGAAAATTGTGTGCATGCATGCATGCTCAGTTACTTCAATCGTGTCCAACTCTTTGTGACCCCATGGACTGTAGTCGGTGAGGCTCCTCTATCTATAGGATTTTCCCAGCAAAAAGACTGGATTGGGTTGCCTTGCCCTCCTCCATGGGATCTTCCCAACCCTGGGATTGAATCCATGTCTTCTGCATCTTCTGCATTGCAGGTGGATTCTTTACCCCTGAGCCACTGGGCAAATATACCCAATATTATTCATCACTAGAGAAACTTCAGTTAAAGCCATAATGAGATACTACCATGCACCCACTTAAATGGCTACTGTTTTTAAAATTGATAATACCAAATGTTAACAGAGATGCAAGTGGAACTCTTATACATAGCTCACAAAGTAAAACTGTACAGCCACTTTGGAAAGAGTTTGGTAATTTCTTAAAAGTTAAACTTACTGTTTGCCCCAACAATCTAACTTTTAGGTACTGACCCAAGAGAAATGAAGTCAATGTTCACACAAAGCATAAGCAAATGTTCATAGCAGTTTTATTCATGATACCCCAAATAGGAAACAATCCAAATATTATCTAATGATGAATAGAAAATAAATTGAGGTATATCAGTACAGAGAAACAATACTCAACAAGAAAGAGGAACAAACTACTGATACATATTGGGTGAATCTCAAAAGTATCCGGTTAAAGAAACTAGACACAAAAAGTTAAGCATTATTTAATTCCATTCGTATGAAACTCTTGGAAAGTCAAAATTATAGTAAGTATTGGTTGTCTGTAGCTGTAGTTGGGGAAAGAGATCAACTACAAAGTGGCATGAAGGAATTCTGGGGGGAAGATTGAAATGCTGTTTCTTGACTTTGATGGCAATTACACATGTAGATACATATGTTGAAACTCAAGCTGTACATTTTCAATGGACAGATTTTACTATATGTAAATTAAGTTATACTAAAGCTAATTTTTTTAAGTTATAGAAAAAATGACTTTTTAAAAACTTTTTATTTTGTATTGGGGTATAGCAAATTAACAAATAATGTGATAGTTTCAGGTAAACAGTGAAGGGACTCAGTTATACACATTACACGTATCCATTGTCCCCCAAACTCGCCTTCCATCCACGCTGCCATATAACATTAAAAAAAAAAAAAGAGTTTCATATGCTATACAGTAGGACCTTGTTGGCTATCTATTTTAAATACAGCAGTGTGTACATGCCCATCCCAAATTCCCTAAGTATCTTTTACCCCATTCTTCCCTCCTGGCAACCATAAGCTCAGTCTGTTAGTCTGTTTCTGTTTTGTAATAAGTTCATTTGTATCATTTCTTTTTAGATTCTACATATAAGGGATGTCATACAATACTTCTCTGACTTACTTTACTCAATATGACACTCTCTATATCCATACATGTTGCTGCAAATGGCATTATTTCATTCTTTCTAATGGCTGAGTGTTATTCCATTGTATAAATGACAAAAATTCACACCCATTTATGATAGAAACTTTTCAGAAAGTGGGCATAGAGGGAACATACCTCAACATAATAAAGGCAATAAATGACAAACCTACAGTTAGCATTATACTTAATGGTAAAAAGCTGAAAGCATTCCCTCTAAGATCAGGAACAAGACCAGAATGTCCACTCTTACCACTTTTAGTCAACATAGTTTTGGAAGTCCTAGTTACAGCAATCAGAGAAGAAAAAGAAGTAAAGGGAATCCAAATTGGGGAAGAAGAAGTTAAATGGTCACTGTTTGCAGATGACATGATACTATACATAGAAGATTCTAAAGATCTACCAGAAAACTACCAGAACTCATCAATGAATTCAGTCAAGTTGCAGGTTACAAAATTAATACACAGAAATCTATTGCATTTCTATACACTAACAACAAAAGATCAGAAAGAGAAATTCAAGAAACAATTCCATTGACCACTGCATGAAAAAGAATAAAATACCTAGGAATAAACCTACCTAAGGAGACAAAAGATCTGTACTCCAAAAACTATAAGATACTGATGAAAGAAATAAAAGATGATACAAACAAGTGGAAAGATACACCACATTCATGGACTGCAAGAATCAACATTGTCAAAATGACCGTAATATCCAAGTCTATCTACAGATTCAATACAATCCCTATCAAATTACTAATGGCATTTTTCACAAAACTAGAACCAAAAAAATCTCAAAATTTGTATACAGACACAAAAGACCTCAAATAGCCAAAGTAATCTAGAGAAAGAAAAATGTAGCTGGAGGAATCAGGTTCCCTGACTTCAGAGTATACTACAAAACTACAATCATCAAAACAGTATGGTACTGGCACAAACATATTAATAGAAATATAGCTCAATGGAACAGGATAGAAAACCCAGAAATAAGCCCATGCAACTATGGGTAATTAATCTATGACAAAAGAGGCAAGACTATACAGTGCTGCAAAGACAGTCTCTTCAACAAATGGTGTTGGGAAAACTGGACAGTTACATGTAGAAATAAAGCACTTTTATGTCTTTAATTTCCATGACCTTATTTTGAGCTCTACTTGTTCATCTTGCAGACTTAACTGGGTTTTTGTTGGTTCTAGTCTTAATAGTTTTTACTCAGTCCTTCAGCATTTCAGTCACATAAAAATACCAGGACTGCAGTGTCAGGGCTGGCATTCAGGTGAAGATACCCATGAGGTAAGTTGCAAATATGCTCTGTAACTTTGATGAGAAGCTGGAACTAGAGATACAGATTTGGGAGTCATCCGCAGAAAACAGTAGAAACCAAGGAGCTGACAAAATTGTACTCTTTTCTCACTGCCAGGTCTCACTTCTTACTAAACCACAGAACCACAGAAAATGCTTAAGTTAAATCTGAAATAAGTGAATGACTTGAATTTCAAAAGGGCAATTTTTCTATGAGAGTTAAGAAATAACCACTGAATTTAAACAGTTTTGGTGTATTTATAGCTCCAAACTTGGACATCTTACCTGGTTTAATTTTTCACTGTGACTCAGTCTTGAAGTCTCCATTACATTTGATCTAGAATTCCTTTCCATGCCCAGTATTTGCTTCGGTGGTTCCATGTTTGAAGTGGGTTGTGAAAAGCATGTCTTTGCTACTGGGAAGCCTATGGGACATGACCCTTGTTGCTTCATTCTAAAAGGTTGGGTGAAAATCTTACCTTTTGTGAATAAAAGAGGAGAGAAAAATTATCACTACCAATTTCTAGTTTATCTTCTGGTGGCTATATATAGAGGTTAGGCCCTTAGAACTAAAAAGTCAGCTTGCATTTTCATGTAAAGCCAATAAAATTTACATACAATGGAAATGATTAGTCATCTACAGAAGAAAAAACAAGAGATAATAAATGTGTTACTGAAAGATTGGGGGTTTCTAAAACTCTACTTAAGGACACCTGAAAATCGTTACAAACAGCCAGGACTCAATAGCTAAAAATCAAAAAAGCTGTATCTTGTTTAGGAAACCATTAAGTCTTCAAATAAATAATCTGCTTGAATTATGCTTTTCAAACTGGATAACCATCTAGTGGTATGGGGGGAGAGGTGGAGAATGAAAAGCTACAGAATAAAGAATATCATCCTAGAGTATAGATTCTTTTCTTCAAGGTTAATAGGTAAGGAAGCACTACAGAAGAAAGGTTTATTGTTAAAAAACATGAAAGATAACTGAACCCCAGCAAGCCCCAGCTCTTTCTTTACCCTAAGATCAAGCTGACAAGAGGAAAAAATTACTTCCAAGATAACCTGATGAGGAATAACAGACTATGGGTGGAGAAAATCAACAATTCAATCACTGGGAAGTAATGTCCACCCCCTACAACTCAATAAATTGTCAAACTGCTTTATAGAGCTCAACCTCATATAAGTTGAATAGCATGAGTTAACTCTCCCAAAGTTTGAGCACCTCAAGAATACTGACACAGGGAGTTCCCAGGTGGCCTAGTAGTTAGGATTCAGCACTCCTCACAGCTGTGGTCTAGGTTCCATCCCTGGTCATGGAACAGAGATCCCACAAGTGGCATGGCACAGCCAAAAAATTTTAAAAAAAGAATAATGATGCCATTGAGGTTTAGACTCAAAACACTCAGTGGCCCCATAGTTTTCCTTGACTGTAAACCCCCTACCATATCCTTGTCAAATTACACTTCCCATCACAATTTAAATATTAGTTTGTAAATGTGTGATAGTCTCATGATTTTTCTGTATTAATCTAAAAACACAGATTTTTGAGAAAAAGAAAAATCACTGAAATGGGCATAGAGTTCCCCAAATAGGCAGTGAATGGATTCTATACTGTCAAGGGTCTAGAGAGACAGTATATCAATAACCATATTAGTCTTCTGAACCTTTAAGAGAGACAGTAATTGGGGAGGCAAAGCACTGAATTAGCAGTAATGAGTTCAGTACCTTAACTTTAGCTGTACCACTTTTCTAGCCATGAAATTTTTGAAAAGTCACTCAGCTTTCTTGAGTTTTGACTTTCTGATCTGTAAGACAGCTACTCACCCAACCTGTCTATAGTATGAGAATCCAAGGTAAAATGTTATACAGATAAGGTGTTTATTACTACACTACATAAATTAGTACAATGCCTGCTAGGGTATGAAAGATTCAGTGATAGCCAAGATCAGATAGCAAATGCCACAGATCAGTATCATTTTTTAAACTTTTCATTTTCTATGCTATATCTTCTTTACCTGAACACACAGAACTGATGTTCATTGACAGCACTCCAGAGAGGGCTGAGCTTATGTTTTCATAATAGTAGCTACCACTTACTGTGGGCTTACTAAAAGCCAGGCACTTTACAGATCTTGTCTCATTTAATCCTCAGCATGACTCCAACAGCCAAGTATTATTATTCCTATTATAGAGATGAGGGGACTAAGGGCTTAGCCATTTTAACTCACCTGAGATCACACAGCTAGCAAGTGGTAGAGCCACGACTCAACTTCAACAAACTACTGGAGCTTAGTCATTACATGCATACATACCTACACATATGTACCACAACAGCTCCAAAATCTGCTGATCTGCAATACAGTTACCTTTACTAATGTGCTTACCTGCAGGCCATCCTCTCTGCTTTTCCTCTGATACACTCTTCTTCAGCGTCAACAAAGAACCTGCTCTGGTCTGCTCCACAGAAATAACATCTGAAGCGGCATTCAGCACTTCGAACATAGAAAGGAAGCCATACTGCACATACTGGAATGATCGTCCAAATCGATTGGCAAACGCCTTTTCAAAATCAGAAAGGAGAACAGGAGATAACGCCAAGAGGTCTTTCAACTCACTCTTCACAACAGCTGGAAGAATAGGGGGCACCCTTCCTTGGTAAGGTACTCGCCGGCGAGAGCTGGGACCAGAGCAAACACTGGCCCTTCCCTTCTGCACGGAATTTCGAACCTTATGGTTGTTCTTCTGTTTTGCAACTAAATTTGCTATTCCTTTGGTAGACTCATCTGGGATGGCTAAGGAGGTGTGAAGAAAAAAAAATAAAAATCATATTTAGGTGAAAACTGACTCCCTTCTTCATTCTTTGCACCTGTGGTTATACAATTTTTTGCTCTCCAAGGAGCTGTGTATCTAGGTGGCACGATAAACATGAATCCCTGGTTACTCCATTTCTTGCATTTTATACAACTTGTTAGCTTCTCTACTGGAGGATGGAGAACAGTGGAACCCAACTTGTTAACACTGCTGCTAATTAACTCCTGAAAGATCTGAAACTCTAGAGATGAACAATAAACTTCCCTACGATGATGTTTTTGTGCTTCATGAAATTTAGAACAAGATTCCATAATTAAAAAGCCCCCTTGTTAAGTTTCTCCTGGCATATGTTAAAACATGAAATCATATGCAAAACGTAGTTTTTGTGAAAGCAGAGCATTCTGGGGAGGGTTTCCTGACTGTGCTAAAGATCTAACTCTGCCCACAACCTCCAAGGTGCCTATGATCTCTCTTCTCCCTCAAGAAAGTAAAATCCCCTGCCTGGAATGCAGGATACTTGTAGAGCTAGAACAATTCTTTACCAAGTGATTATTATTACAAAGTTCATAGACCTCCAAATCTTAAACATACCTTTCAGTATTACAGTACCATCCCCACAGGAGCAGACACTGACAACATCAGGCATATCCAACACCAGCTCCATGGTGGACCGATACCCAAGGATTCGGAGCGGTAAATGGTTGCCAACCATCAAAAGGTACTCCTTTTCCAACTGCTGTGGGGTCAAACCATCTTTGGTGGAAATGAGAAGTGACCTTATTTCCTTCCTCAGGCATTCCTGTATACGCTCTTGTTCAGACATTGCACCCTACAAGATTTAAGACAGAAACATTGCTCATGAGGAGAAGCAGGCAAAGCCAAGAGGAAAAATAATAATAAAAAGTTTAAAATGGCCCAGAGTGGAATATAAACAACTGATGCGCATTTTAAAGGTAAACGAGGCAGAGGCAATACCACGAGGGTGCTCTGAAACTTGGGTTTGGGAAAGCTCCTACATAATTCAAAGTCTAAATCCCAAACTGTGATGATTAACCTAAGTGTGCCTCGAGAAATCCCTGCCGCGACCTAACGTGTGAAAAGCTTAAGTTCCTGGCTCGTTTTTTGGGTGAAGCCTTAACTCTGCTTGTCCCGGATCTCACTCTACACTGTAGACTTCGTATCAGATACTCTCTGGCCCACTATTCGGGAACCAGGACTGGGAAGGATGCAAACGCAGTACGCCTTCTTCCGCAGTGCGAGGACTGGGCTCCGCGGAATCACGCTCGGATGGGCAGACTTTCTCCAGAGCCCAAACCTACGGACAGGCTCCCCGCGTCGTCTTCCAAGTCAACCACCTTGTCGTTGCCCGCCCTCTACCAACTGCGCTCGGCTTGGGCGCGGGGTGTTCACCCCTCCCCACCGTACCCCCCAAAGCCCATGGCCCTGGGGAAAAGAGGTAGGCGGGCGGGAGGCAGGCGGAGCATCCTTCAGCGGCCCGACCCTGCCGGCAGCCCCTCACCCTGGCGCTGGCGCTGCCGTTGGGGGCCTGGCAACGTCAAAGGCGCACACGAACCAGCAGCCACCGACCCGCAGCTGGGAGACGGCCTGCGCGCCTGCGCACTAGTGCCTGAGGGCCCGCGAGGTGCGCTCCGGGAGCCGCGTTCCGGCCCCGAGGGCTCACGGCCGGTGGGACGGTTAGGTAGGACTGGTGGCTCCGGGATCTGGCCTGGGTTCGGTCCCAGTCCTGGGGCCTTCTGGGGTGGCCGGCGCCTACTTCTTGCGACGTGCTTGGGAGACACGAGGTGAGGCAGCGCGCACAAGAACCCCTCCAGACACCTCTCGGCCGGAGGAGAAGGAGGCTGCGAGGTTCTTAGCCTAGGTGTGCCTCTCAATCACCCGTGGGGCTTCTTTAAGAAGTGAAAAAGATGCTCGGGTCTGATCAGCAGATACTCTGATTCTAGCAGGTCTGGGTCTATTGGAGGAAATTTCAGGCAATTCTGATGCTTGGTGGAGAAGCGCTAATGCGGAGCTAGATAGATGCAACTCCCCGCAGAGCGGAATGGGTGCGGCAACGAGGGCTTCCCGAATGACCGGAGAACTTCACTGGAGATAAAAGAGTTGGGAAACTAAAGAGGAGGATGTATTTGAGGAAATAAGCTAGGGTGTATTTTACTGGATAGGTGGAATGAGCCAGGTGTATAGGGCCCTGAAAACCAGAAAATGGTAGTTTAAGAGGTGTAGGCTAGGAAGGCATAGTATGAAGACTTTTACCTTAAAATATATAATCTAATTAAAGGAACAAGAAAACCAAAAGGTAACTGAGGATGAGTCAAAGAAACCAGAACGCACACATCTACTTTCACCTAAAATCCCACGACATTAAGAAAAAAGCTCTAAGGAAAAAAATATTCCATCAATGAACCAAGAATACTGAGTAATCTCAAAATACAAAAAAGATTTGTGGGCTGGTTTATAGCAAAACGGACAGGGCTAAGTAGCCAATGAACTAAAAGGAAAGTGATGATACATGAAGAATGGATCCAGCTGAACACCACTCCAACATCTCAGTGACAGATATTACACAAACAACAGAATGGTGGTGAGGGTTGGAGATGTGGAAAGAAGAAAATGTCTCAGATTTGAAGAAAAACACAAAATTTCAGATTAAATGGTTCCACTGAGTCCTTAGGATAATAAACTTAAGATCCCATTCTAGACAACATCCAGAAGAAAGAGAAAAGAGCTTTTATATAGAAATAGGTTACCCAGAAAGCAATGGAAATTATATTGCCATTGGATTTCTCAATGGAGTAGCGTCTTCAAAGCTGAAACTGAAATCCTTAACCCAGCCAAATCAGCATTTAAATGAAACACACAAAAATTCTGAAAATTTACCATGTCACTAAACAACCTGACAGCAAAATGGACAATGAATTGAAAAACCATATCCCTGATTTTCACCCCATTATCTATGATAATAAGTAACATATGGTGCATTTACTACATGCTCTTAACGTAGATTATCAAATTTTAACAATCTGAAAAAGTCCAATTATGATCCCCACTTTAAACTGAAGAAACTGACAGAAATGAACAAGGATATAAAAAAGTGATAGGCAATAAAAATAAAACTCTGGATCGAATCTAGAAAGTTATTGGTGCATAATGTGAAAATAAGAGATTTTTACCAAGATATTCTGGAGCTAAACCTCAGATCAATAACTGCAATCTGAGTGTCAGGGGCTGAGTTGCTTCAATAAGGGGACCCCATTTGGAAGAGTTAAGCTACATTTGAAATCATGACTTGCTTGGTTTATAACACACTGTCATTCTCTGAGAACTATCAGACTTATGTAGTCGCTACCTGGAATGAGGTGAGAACCATCACCTTAGCATCTTTCTTGCCTTTGATGGAGACACTCTGCAGGTATGTAGTAATGCTTGTAATGTACTATTTTGGCACTTCACTTGGCATTTTCTACCAGAATAGCCCTTACTCAATGAGTGAATGTGCCCATTAAGAATTCTGTCAGTTGCTAAGTAGGCAAGTAGGGTACTAACCACAGGATGAATTCACAGTCCTACTAGCCCTGCCCAAAGGTCAACTTGGCCCAGAATTTAATTCATTTATCACCTAACCGCTACATGCTCCGAATGTTGACAGCACACAGTGACATTTGTGTTCTTTTCAAATTAGAGACAGTTACTAAGAAGTTTGAGGTCCTCCTCTTTTCCAGAACATTTATCCATAAGGGGTTCCAAGGCCTTTGGGGAAAGGCTGGAGAAAAGGTTTGCAGTACTTAAGTACAATGTTTCAGCAGCATCCTTCTTTAAGAATATTTAGGCTACACTCCTGGGATCTGATTTAGTTCTTGGAACAGAACTGACAAGTTATATTTCTCACTCAGAGTCCTCTGTTCCCAGACCTAGAACTGTGTTTTGTTGGTTTGAAATTACACAAATTAAAAAGACTTAGTGAGTTGTTTGTTGATTTCATCCCTGGGACCCTACAATTAATTACCACAACCAGACCAATGTGTTTTCCATCCTGCCTATTATGATGACCAGAGAGCACTTGTCTTTGTTAATTAACTGTTTCCACCTGGTCTCCTCCCATGCCCTGCTTGCATCTGGGAGTATATTTCCATTGCAGCTGCTCCTACCAGCATTCCTGCCTTAGAAAACAGTCAATAATGAGTTTTGTGTTGTTGTGTGTGTGTGTTTTAAGCTTCTGAAGCTTTAATATATGCCCCATAACAAGTATGAGAGACTTTTTTGAAAACACTGTCTATGAAGGAGGAGGTGAGTTAGAAGCTCATGATAGAACTTGGGCAGCATTCCAACCTCCCAAAGTTTAACATTATACCCAACTTGGGGCCACTTGATGTCACTGTTCAATTCTATTTCTCATAGCAATTACGCTAAACCTTTGCCATCCCTATTAAACTATTGTACATATTATTGCCTCACCACTAGAAAATGAATTGGCTCTGACTCCCAAAGACACACACACAGAGAGGGAGAGACAGAGTAAGAAATACTTTCTTTCTAACATCCTCCAGCCATTCCTTCTTGGCCAAATCCTTGAATAAACAGTCCACGCTCACTTTTCCCCGCTTTTTCATCCACCATTCCCTACTCAATCTGAAGCACTAGGTCTGCTACTCTGAACATCTTAGTTTTATCAAAACCACCAATGACAAATCTGACAGATCGTAAGGACTTTTCAATATTTCCATGGTCGATGATGGCTGCTGTTTCCTCTCTGTGTCCCCTCCCTTTCTGAAAATCTCTCCTCTCTGAGTGTCTATAATGCTGCTTCATTGAGCTTGACACCTAGGTTTCTGCTCTTATTTCCTATTTCTGTTATTACATTAAATGTCCACACCTACCAGGGTCTGTCCTTGGCTTCTCCTTTTCAGTCTTCCCCCTCTTCCTGAGTGACCTTTTTCACTCTCACACATTCAGCTTTGGCTCATGCCTTCCGAAACGCATGTTCATGCAAATAATACAGATTTTCTAGTTCTTACCATGTGCCAGGCACTGTTCTAGAATACAGAACTACAAGAGCAAGACAAAGTTCTGTTCTCCTGGACCTAACAAAGGACAAACAAAAAGCAGATAAATATATAAAATGTCAAGTAATGATAACTATTAAGAAAAATAAACCAGGGTAAGCCAGACTGAGAAGGGGCTGCTTTAAACAGTAGTTAGGAAACACTTTGTTTGACCTCTAAGAACTTGTGGTTCCAGAGCATCAAAACAACATAGAAACTTGTTACAAATTATCAGACCCCACCCTCCACTTGCTCAACTAGAACCTGGGGGAAGGGGCAGAAAGAGCCCAACAAGGCAGTTTAATTAGCCCTCCAAGTGATTCTGTGCTGTGCTTAGACGCTCAGTTGTGTCCGACTTTTTGTGACCTCATGGATTTTAGCCCACTAGGCTCCTTCTGCCATGGGGATTCTTCAGGCAAGAATACTGCAGTGGGTTGCCATGCCCTCCTCCAGGGGATCTTCCCAACACAGGGATCGAACCTGCGTCTCCCACATCTCCTGCAGTGGCAGGCGGATTCTTTACCATCTGAGCCACAAGGGAAGCCCAAGAACACTGGAGTGGGTAGCCTATCCCCTCTCCAGGGGATCTTCCCAGCCTAGATATGGAACAGGCGTCTCCTTTATTACAAGTAGATTCTTTACCAGCTGATCTACCAGGGAAGCCCCCAGCTGATTCAGATGGCCGCTAAAGTGAGAACTGCAGTATCTACCCTAGCCCCAGCCCTGATGCATTGTCCTAAATAGATGACTGGTGTGTGGTCTATCGGATTGATTTTCTCAGCCCATAAAGGTAGCTTGAGGGTTGGGGGGAAAGGAGATGCTGGGGACCCCTCCGGTCAAAAGTAACCTCCACCCAGACTTTTCAGAAGGGAACCAAGTGGGGTCAGCTGACCCAAGGAGGGTCAGCTCCCAGGAGGTCACAGGCCTCCAGGGAGCAAGATAAAGCCAGACACTCACTGAATCTGCTGCAAAAAGCTGGGTGCTGCTAGTTTTCTTTCAAGTCCAGGAGCGCCAGAAGAAGCGCGGATGAACTTCCCTTCCGGTGCGCAAGGAAGCTGCAGCATAAAGTGAGGCCCACGAAGGCCGGGGGAGCGATTTGGGGTTCCTGCGCAGCGGGCATTAGCCATTGCAACCAATTCCATGCCTGAAGTTTTCTCTTTATTTTGAAATACTGGTTTGGAAAAAGTTTGATTGAATTTGAAATCCACTTGTACCATCACAGGTACTCCGAAAGAAGAAAAACCATTACAACGAGGAGCCTGCACACTGCAACTGGAAAGTAGCCAGGGATCGCTGCAACTAGAGAAAGCTTGTGGGCAGCCACCAAGATCCAGCCCAGCCATAAATAAAATAAATCTTTTTAAAAAATCGTGTGAACACATTTTTCATCCATGGTAACAAAAAATATTTAAAGTTTATCAAAAACCCTTGATTAGGCATTTCATGTAGTCGTTTGATCTGCTGAAAGGCCCAGTTCTTGAAGCCCTCTGAGAATCACCTGCCCACCTCTTAATATGGTTTAAACTAGGTTTTCTCTGACTTCACTCAGGATTACTTGTCCCCTCCTTTGGGTCCTCATGGTAACATATAGATATCTGTGGTTCTCAACCAGGAGCAACTTTGTCCCCATGGGACACTTGACAATGTCTGGGGGTTGGTACTACTGGCATCTCGTGGTGGGTAGAGGCCAGAGATGCTGCTAAAGATCTTACACAGGAAAGTCCCCTGCACAGAGAATTACCTAGTCCAAAAGGTCAACAGTGCTGAGGCAGGGAAAACCTGCTGTAGATCCTTCTGTCATAACATACACTGTCACACCTGTATGTTTACACATCTGTTTCTCCCTGTTAGACTCTTAAGTTCCTCAAGGACATGTCTTACCTTTACATTCTCAGAGGTGAGCAGCGCTAAACATACAGTAAGCGCTCACTACATCTGTGAGGTGAATTCATGAGACAGTCTTACCTACACCTAACAAGTAGACAACTGCCTCTCCAGGCAAAGAAGGCCAGAACTTGAAACACTTGAGAGCAGTATAATTAGAGGAAATGGGTCTGACAGAGATGCCTGCAGTTATTTACCAACTGCTCAACCTATAAAGGTCAAAATCTCTCAAGTCTTCTATCCCCTCACCCCCACCACCCCCTTTCTAACTCCATACAGTCACCAAATATTGCTGTTTCTCTACTTCAGAAATAAATTCCCTGAATCTAAGCCATCCCCACGGCCAAAGCCAGCTCTCATCAGCATCGCTTTCCTAGACCACTGCTGTGCCCTCCTGGTTGGTTTTTCTGCCACCTACAAATTGAGAAAGTCAAATTTAAGTCCCTGTAGTTTCTTCCAGATTTAAAATAATAATTGCAATTTTATCTAGTGATAATGAATTCCAACTTTTCCATTAAATAAGATGTATAAACATTCACTCTTCATTGTAGATATAAAATTTCAAGCTGCTAAATGAGAATAAGTATATTAATTTAGAAAGCCTCGAAATCTTTCATGACCTTTGTCTTAGAAACAAACTCAAAGCCAATGACTTTAATTGGTCCTCTCCCTCTCCTAGTAACTCTGTTCCCACAGAGGTCAGCCTCATAACAAACCCAAACAAGGGCTAATGTATTAAGAGTTTAAAGCTGTGCACATATAATATTTTCAGCAAAGGGATGACCAACACACTTTCAATTAAAAAGGAATCTAAAAGAAAACAGCATCATTATTTTAAGAAGAGATGAGGCCAGCCAGCTAGAGACTGTGTTGCTACCTCAGCACTCAGCATGTTGACTTTTTTTAAACACGGAATGTTACCCCCTTTCTCAGATATTGTCATTGTCATTCATAATCCAAAGAGCCTTGTGATATAAGCAGATGCTTGTGTTACTGTTATAAATGGATATAGAAAATGAAGTAGTGATTATATAACAGCAGAGGAGACTGAGAACAAGTACCCAACATGGGCTGCAACAATCAAGTATGGCTTTTTCTCATCAATTTCTCTCCTACAAGAAATCTTATTGGGGGAAAAGGTACAGCTTTGAGAATGTAATTTGGGTAGATATCCTGCCAATTCTTGGTTCAAAAATTGAGGTACAATTTAAGAGTCTACAGCTAGGACTCTAGGTCAAATTAATCCATAACAGAATCAAAAGGTAAGAAGAAATTAATAAATGCTACAGTTTCATGCTTTTCCAAATAGGAAAATCTTTAAAGATGATAAACTAGCTATGTTTAACAGCAACTATTAATTTTGAGTGAATACTAAATAATCATATTTCCCCCCCTTTGGGTCAAATGCAACTTCAAAAATTTTTTCAGTATACCGTTATGGGGAAAAAATACTGAGTCAGGCACTTGAAAAGAAACATTAACCCTACCTATGTAGTCCACACAATAATTAGGTTTAGACAGTAAAAAACAAATCTATTTGAATGACTTTATTACTAATCTTTTAATTATTATATTCCCAGTGACCTAACTCAGAATATATGGAAGAAAATAGTGGAATGGTTTTTCCAGAGTCAATTTAAGTTACTTCAGAAACTGCAGTCCCTGCTTTGGAAACATGGAGTCTTACCCAAAATTACCAGGGAAGTCTCCCAGTCCTTATTCTTTAATAAAGTTTTTGAGAAAGAGAAAAAGCTATCACTATGTGAACTCAATAAATATTGGAAAATTAAAACTAAGTGATTGTTATCTCTACCATACTGTAATGAACTATTTGAGTAGAATCATAAATCTTGAGTTTGGTTATCCAGACCAACCTCCTATTCGGTGAGAAATTATTAATAGAGAATAAAAAAGAAATAGATCCATTCAATGTTTCAAATTCCTCAGATGCAGGTGGGGCAGCTACCCCAGGGTACTGCTAAGTGGAGATGGCCAGTAAGGCTTAAAAAAGAAAAACTCTTGCCTTCATGAAGGAAGCATGGGAACAGGGTTTAGCCAAGAACAAAAGTAGTCCTTTCCTAAGAAAAGTTAAATCAGATCCCTTCTCTTCTGATTCTTCAAGAAGCAACATCAGCAGGCTTAAGCATTAGTAAAATAATAAATTAGTAAAAAAAGAAATACAAATAAGAGAGTATGTGTGTGTAAGTAGATGTCTGGGAGAATTCCGACCCCCCCCCCCCCCCCCACACACACACAACCTCGCTTCGCCTCTTTTAAAATGTGAATCTTCCCAGGAGTAGTCAGCCAACACCTTTACCTGCAAAATCTTCGGCGGAAAGAGTAGGGCCAGGACATAAAGTAAATTAGGAGAGAGAGGAAAGGTAACCTTGAGACGATCTTAAGGGAGAAGGCGGGGCGAGAGGTGCTTGGAAAGAAGTTTCTCATTTTACCTTAAAGTTACCCTACTTGGACAACCTTTTCTGCCCCTTCATCTCTCTAGCCTTACGCGGGGACCACATATTCTAATTCATACATTAACAGATCGTAAAGCAAAGTGCCATCACACCTTCAGCAGTTTGCGGGCCTGCGTGGTATTTCAGCTCAAATGTTCGTCTCTAGAAACACATTTTAAAACGTTGTAACCTGGCACACGGGCTGTCACACACACTCACTGCTGAAGGAGGCGCCGAGTCTCAAGGGCGCGCGCCCTGAGCCCGGCTCCTCTGAGAAACAGCGGTCGGTTTCACCTTGAGCAGAGCCCCGCCGGCCCACCTCTGGGGTCCCGCCCCCGCCACAGTCATTATATTCTCCCCCGGGGGGCGCCTGCATCTCTGCCAAGCCCCGCCGCAGGAACCGCACTCCCGGGCCGCGTCGCTCTGAGGATGGAGAAGAGGGCTAGGAGCTCCTCCAGAGACGCCCACAGGAGAGGCAGCGGCTCCTCGCACAAGGAGAGCAAGAGGGCGAAGACAGACAGGGGCGGCCGGGGCCGCGGGCGCCGGGATGCCGAGCGGGAGCAGCCGGCCCTCGGGCGGGCAGGGAGCCCGGGCGAGCCCCGAGCGCCGGCAGCCACTGTGGTGGACGTCGATGAAGTCCGGGGCTCTGGCGAAGAGGGCACCGAAGTGGTGGCGCTGCTTGAGAGCGAGCGGCCCGAGGAAGGTACAGCGGGCAGGCTGAGGCCCCGGGAGGGGGTGCGATCTTTCCAAGTGGTACCCAAGAAATGTCAGTTGGGATGCAACGAGTCACCGCCCTGAGAGCTACAGAGGTCAGAGCAGACGGCTGGACCTGCTCAGATTCCCAGGAAATGAAAGACAGCGAGTTAGGACCCTCTGACCCACCAGTGGTGGAGACCAAAATGCATCAGAAGAAATGCAAATAACATCCACTAAATACCATTGTTCGCGGGGTCAGCCACGGTTGGGAAGGTGGGAGGGAGTGTGGTCCAGGTTGGGGACCAATATGCCAAAGGAACCTTGCAGCTGCTTCTGTGGTTGGAAGAGTATGTGGGCCCTTAGTTTAAGAAATGCACGAGCTGATGATTCAGGGTAGTTTGTAGCTTATTCTCGGCTTTTCATCAGACTTAACCTAAAAGCATTTTACACTTTCCTTGCGCTGATCATTCTCTCTAAAAAGTAGAGACATAGAGTCAAGTAAAGAAAAGCCACGTCTCAGCTAACCATTTGCTCATAGGCAGATCCTTACCCATCTATCAAACGGTGACACCAACAGTACCCACCACAGAGGGTAACTGTGAGGCTAAAATGAGCTAACATAAACATTAAAATGAGCTCACATAAAATGAGCTAAGATAAACACTCAAAGTGCTTATCTTACACAAAACCTGGAAAGTATACATATAATATAAATGCTCAGAGCAAGAATCTTTGCAAGCTAAAAGAGGCAAATTAGACCAAAGGGAGGGAATCACAGGGAAAAGGGTCTCTGGCTTCTGCAGGCGAAACAACTCTTAGGAACAACTTTATCTGCTTCCAATCCTTTTTTTTTTTTTGGGGGGGGGGGGGGGCGCCACATCTTGTGGCATGTGGAACCTTAGTTCCCTGACCAGGGACTGACCTCATGCCTCCTGAAGTGGAAGGTGGAATCTTAACTACTGGACCACCAGGGAAGTCCCTGATTCTAATCCATCTTATAATGAATGAAGAAAAAACTCATTACCTTAATTACAGGATGAAGGAGGTTTAACTTTAAAGGAAGGTAAATAAGGAATAGTGTTATACTACTTTCTGCTGACTGCTAAATTTTAACATTTCCCAGCTAACAGCACTGCCCTATATGCTATAGCATTGAAAGCTTTGACTTGAGAAAGATTCCAGCAGTTGGGCTGTGGTTTATGTTGACTATGTAAATGCTGTTTTGCCTACCTGATGCCTTTTCATGGATCAGAAATTTCTGATTATTAAAGGGTTATTGGATTCACTGCTACATTAATGCTGAGGTTAGAGATCTGGTAAATATTGTGCTTCAGATCATATGGGTGGGATAGGAAAGGAAGGGAGCCCCATTTTTGGACCCCTACTTTGTGCCAGGCGCAAACTAGGTGCTTTACTGAGTAGTATCATTCCTATGGCACAGATAAGAAAAAATGCTGAGATATTAAGTAACTTGCCCAATACCTACAGGTGGAAACTAGAGAAGCCAGAATCCCAGAATAAGTCTTACTGAAAAGCCCATCCTTGCCGGGTGCTGTGCCTGATTTCTGGTCATGGTTCCAGCACTGCCACCATCGAGCGGTGGCCCTGGGCTAGTAGCTTCACCCTGTGGGCCTCATTCAGTCTCTTCAGCTATAAAGTGACTACAGCTAGCAGCCCCCCAAGTAGTGGATGAGTCATCTTAAGGATGAGACCGGCTTGCTGAGTCCTTGACTGGGAGCTTTCTGTGGTTCCCAGAGGAAAGGGGAGCAGACACAGCAATACCCCCTCTCCTCCTCATGTAGCACCACGTTTCTACCGTTTCTACCAGGCTACCTAAGATTGGGAGAAACAAAAAGAAGCTTCACGTCATTGAAATGTTGGGGATTCTCGCACTATGGCATATCTAAAGGCTCTTCTGGCTTTAGCATGTAATGTTTCAGTATTCATTTAAACCTAACAAACTGGATGTTCAAGGAACTCATTCTAAGAGAAAGATACTTTGTTAGTAAAACTTATAAGTTATATTTGGGTACAGATATTAGTTTTCTGTTCATATCCCTAACTATGATATGAAGGAATTTTGAGGACTTTCTTCACTTACAAAATGTAAATTTTGTCTGTATATGCATTTATTTATTTTTACTTACCATGCTTATCATTGGCAAATGAAATATTATTATAAACATGTTTAAACATGGCAAGAACATTACTATTGCTCTCAGGAAAGAATATTGTAAAAACCAGTGTGATGCTGATAGAGTCATCTCTCCCCAAACAGGTTGCATGAGAAATAAATTCCATGCAACATGAATTTGTTTGGAGAAAACATCACCTAGTCAAATTTTGGGAAATACTAGGTTAAAGTTTAGAAGACTTCTTTGCTGAAGGGATTCTCCTAGCTTCAATATGCCCATGACTGTTGGGAGCTGCAGGAAGGGAACACCATAAACAGTATTTTCTAAACTCATTTATTCCGGGAACTCTTGACCTGTGGAGCACCCTGTGGGACACCATTTGGGAACCACCACAGATTGGCATTTAGCACTGAGGTTAGTTTTGTGCTGGTGCATCTTGTTTATCTGCCCTCTTCAATTAATCTGCACATCAGTTTGGTGATGACATTTCCATTTATTTTCCCAGCATGGAAATAAAACTTTCAGGCCCACTAATTACTTATCCATTTCCCTCCCTTCTCTTAAAAATAGACTTCTTATCATTTGTAATCTTTAGTCACATTCTAGTTCTCTATGAGATTTTTTAAAACTGACAAATAGTGTCCCTTTGGCCAATATTCTAGTACCTAAAGATTAAAATTCTTGAGATTTCTGTAACTATTGCATTTAAATCACTTTCAAGAATTATTTACTGAGTGTTTCAGGCACTATTCTAGTTCTGGGACACAGTGTAAATAAGGCCCTAAGAAGCTTGTGTTCTTGAGATGAACTTTCCCTGATATAAATACCATTTCATTTATCACACAAGCAACCTGGATGGTCTGTAATCCAGTTCCTTATCACCTTTTGATAGGCACAGATGGGCTAATATTACCCCACAAAGGTGATTTTCAGAGATTGTCTAAAGATCTGCACCTTTACCCGAAGAAGGGGCTCCCAGGAATTCTCTGGTAGTCTAGTGGTTACGAGTTAGAACTTTCCCTGTGAGGGCCCTGGTTCTGTCCCTAGTCAGGGGGATCTAAGATCCCACACGCTGTGGGGGTGCAGCCAAAAAAACAAAAACAAAAAACAACTTAAAAAGAAAATAAGAAGGGGCTCTCATGGAGAAATTTCAGTTATTGGAGCAAGTGATAGATGGGGTTGTAATTTCAGTGAAGATAAGCCGCTGGACACATGTGTTTTGAATCACTTCAAATAACAACACCACACACACACAAAAGAAAACAGTTTAGTGCTTTTATGTGTATACGTTATTTCATCCTTATGCCAGATATGAAATATCCCATGAGACAGTTATTATGAAATAGTCATACGATGAATAGCATTTCCTTGAATAGATGAGGAAACTGAGAGGTTGTATGCCTTGCTTAAGGCCATTTGAACAGAAAATGGTGGCTCCAGAACTGGAGCCCAGACCACATGTCCAGATACTGTGCTTGTTCCGGGGTACCCACCGCTGCCTTTCCGGGAGCCTGGTCCACCTTCCATTGGCCCCCAAAGCCCATCACACTGACAGGCTCTGGGAAACGACCACACTGACGTCCAGCTCATTCTACTGTTTCCAGCAAAGTCTACAAACTGATCCGACCCTAATATCAAGGACTGAGCTACAGGTGCTAGTCAATAAATGTGTTCCAATATAATTATTCTTTTTCTTTTTCCAAGGTACCAAGTCTTCCAGTTTAGGGGCCTGTGAGTGGCTTCTTGTCCTCACATCCCTGCTCTTCATCATCGTGACCTTCCCTTTTTCTATCTGGTTCTGCATAAAGGTGAGATTCCATGAGGACCTAACAAGTAATTTCCTGGCGCCTCTCACTGGCCACCCCATGTCCACTCTCATTTCTGTGTTTTGGTACTTGCTGTCTGCTCTGCATGGAATGCACTCATTTCCACTCACCTTGCAGAAGAGCTCTTACTCTTTTATACCTGCTCAAAGATAATGGAGAAACTTTCCTTGATACCTCCAGACTGTCATTCCCTTCCTTGTGCTCGCATCTCCCCCAACTTTCACATCCATTCTAGCGATTACCACAAGTATAATATTTGTGGATACCCAGTCCTCGCACCAGTATTCTTGGACTTCCCTGGTGGCTCAGCTGGTTAAGAATCCCCCTGCAATGAGGGAGACCTGGGTTTGATCTCTGAGTTGGGAAGATCCCTTGGAGAAGGGAACAACTACCCACTCCAGTATTCTGGCCTGGAGAATTCCATGGACTATATATAGGCCATGGGGTCCCAAAGAGTCGGACATCACTGAGCGACTTTCACTCACTTAAATCTCTGCCATTAGACTGAGAGCCCCTTCAAACAGGACCTATATCCAGTTGATCTACACTCTATACTAACACAAAGACCGGCCCAGAATAGGATATGATGCCTGTTATTAACACATCCAGGAAACCTCAGGCAGCTTTAAGAGGTCACGAATGACAAACATCTTGGGGCCATAGGTGGCGCTAGTGGTAACGACCCCTCTGCCTGCCAATACAGGAGACAGAAGAGGTGAAGGTTCGATCCCTGGGGCCAGAAGATCCCCTGGAGGAGGGCATGGCCACCCACTCCAGTATCATTGCCTGTAGAATCCCATGGACAGTGGAGCCTGGCAGGCAACAGTCCATAGGTTCACAATGAGACACAACTGAAGTGACTTGGCACGCACGCACATGTGGTTACGTGTGTCTGAAACTGCCCCTGAAGTAAATGAAGACTTGTGTCTGTTCGGGAAGAACATACCAAGATGAAATTAGAAGTGCAAGGGATGAAAGATTGAGAAGTAGGGAAGGGAAAGCCTTCAGAGAATGATGCAGATCTAACACCTGTGATCTGAGAAGGGGAAGGAAGGATTGGACAGAAGGAGCCTCAGACTGTGGGGCGCCTTCAGGAACGTCTTGGCCCTACTGAAAGGGATCTCCTGAGCAAAGTTTGCCTCGTAGATGAGTCACAATGGACGGAAATGGCCAGGCCCTGGTATCCCTGCCATTCTTAGTCACTGGCCGGAGCAGCCGGGAAGAGCATGTCTTTGGCGGGAATGCTGCAGATGCTGCTGAGGCTGTTGCCAATTTCATGCAAGCTCTCCTTCCTCCTCCTCTTCTCCTTCATCTTCATAAGAGGGTGTTGAATTTTGTCAAATGCCTTTTCTTCACCCATTGAGACGATGACATATTTGCTCTTTATTCTCCTAGTGTGGTATATTATATTCATTGAATTTTGGGTGTTAAATCAACTATATATTCCTAGAATAAGTCCCATTTGGCTAGAGTGTATAAACCTTTTAATATGTTATTGGAGTCAGATTGCTTGTTGTCTTGTTGAGGAGTTTTGCATTTATATTCATGAGAGATATTGGTCTATACTTTTCCTTTCATGTGATCTCTCTGTCTTGTTTTGGTATCAGGGTAATCCTGGCCTCAGAGAATGAGGTGGGAAGATTTCCCTCCTCTTCAACTATTTGGGAGAATTTGTGAACTGCTGATAACTCCTCTTTCAATGTTTGGCAGAATTTACCAGTGAGGTCATCTGGCCCTGGACTTTTCTTTGTTGGAAATTTTTAAACTACTAATTCAATCTTTTAATTCTGGGCCTTTTTCACTTTTATTTTTCCTTCTTGAATCAGTTTTGGTAGTTTATGACTCAGTAGGAATTTGTTTATTTTTACTTGTTATCTAATTTGTTGGTGTATAGTTTTTCATAGTATTTTCATCTATAATCTTTTTTATTTCTATAAGGATAGTAGTGGTGTCTCTGTCATTCCTCTTTGGCTCCTGATTTCAGCATTTAAATCTTCTTTTTTCTTGCTCAGTCCAGCCAAATATTTGTCAATTTTGTTGAACTTTTCAAAGAACCAGCTATGGTTCTTTGGGTTCAACTACGGGTTCAATTAATTTTCTCTAATGTTTTTCTATTTTCCATTGCATTTATTTCCACTATAATCTTTTTTCTTTCTGCTTACCTTGGGTTTAGTTTGTGCTTCTGTTTCTAACATCAAAAAATTAGTGTATTATCTTCAGATATTTCTTCTCATTTATTATATTTACAGCTATAAATTTTCCTCTAAGCATTGCTTTAGTTGCATCCCATTCATTTTGGTATCATGAGGTTTTGTTTTCATTCATCTCAAAGTGTTTTTCAATTCCTTTTGTGATAAATTCTTTGGCCTGTCAGTTAGAGTGTGTGATTTAATTTCCCAGATATCCTTTTGTTATTGATTTCTAATCTCATTTCATTGTTATAGGAGAATATACTTTGTGTGGCTCCAATCCTTTTAAATTTATTGAGGTTTTTTTAAATGGCCTAGCATATGGTTTATCCTGGAGATGTTCCATGTTTTCACGAAAAGAATATGTACTCTTCTATTGTTGAGTGGAATTATGCAGAGATATCTGTTAGATCTAGTTTACTTTTTTTTTCTGTTAGCTCTAGTTTACTTATGGTGTTGTTGAAATCTTTTCTTTCTTTGTTGACCTTCTGTCTAGTTCTTTTACCCACAATTGAAAGTGGGATAGTAAAGTCTCTAACTATTATTGTTGAATTGTCTATTTTTATCTTCTTTTGGTTTTTGACTTATATATGCTGGAGCTCCATTTTTAGGTACATACATGGTTACTGTTGTTATACTTTCCTAATGCATTGACACTTTTAACATTTCACAATGTCACTTTTACCATTTCACAATGTCCCTCTTTATCACTAGTAACATTTTGGTGTGTTGATTTTAAACTCCATTTTGTCTGATATCAGTGTAGTCAGTCCTGCTATTTTTTGGTTACTCTGTGTGGTACAGTTTTTTCTATCCTTTTACTTTCAAGCTATTTGTACTTTTGATTAGAAAGTGTGTCACCTACAGACAACATATAGTTGGCTGCAAGCTCTTCTTGAAGGGTGATCTGAGCACCTGCATGACTGCCATAAGGTTTGTATGTAGCTAATAAGGGATTCATGTAAAAGCTATTAATGCATCAGTCACAGCAAAAATACAAGATTAAATATGCTGTGATTTCTTTTATTTGGTGGAAGCGATTATTTTTTAGACAATCATGAGTCCTTAATCAAAATTTTGTCCATAGGCTCAAAAGTTAACATGACCAATATACTTTTTCATTGGTTCCTGAAATTCTACATTTACTAAGTATGTATTTTGAAAATGTAAGTTTTAAGAGAATTTTTTTCTTGGTTCTCAAAACAAGAGATTTCTGATACTTATAATCATTGTCATGCCAAGGTCTTTCGAAGACTTCATTTTTCTCTCTTAGAGTAATTCAAAAGTAATTACATTTCCCTTTAGGTTGTACAGGAGTATGAGAGAGTAATTATATTCCGACTGGGACATCTGCTTCCTGGAAGAGCCAAAGGCCCTGGTGAGAACAATCTTCTTTACACCCCACCTCCCTCAAGAGACTTGCCAATTTCATCAATTCATGTATATTTGTAATATGGCCCTCAGACTACATGAAGTATCTTGACTCATGATATCTTCATTTTTCAGTCTGTTATTTGTAACACCGGTTATTAAGAAATTCTTCAGAGAGCATTACTACCAGGTCACTAGCGACCAAAAGAGAGCCATAGGCCAGGGCCAGACTGGCTGGAGTAGGAAGTAGGTTAGGATCTATGGTCAGACACCCTATACATTATACTGGGTGGGTGAGGACTAACTAGCCAACCAGAGGCTGGTATCATGCTGCTGCTGTTCTGTTACCTCTGGGGCTCCCAGTATAAGAAAGACCACGCAGAGGCTGCTGGCTCTAAAGCTTGTCACCTTGGTACACGCATGGATTCAAAAAGCTCTAGTTTTTTATAGAGCACCTAAAAGACACTAGTTAGGCACTAATGCTAACAATAATGCATAAGACACTCTTGTTAAGAGAGTTTAAATCTGGTGAAGGAGACAGATGTGTAACCCAAACTCTGGACAGGTCAGCACCACGACCAAGCTGACCATACAGCCCATTTTACTGGGTATAATCCCTGATTATGCCTGTTGTCCGGTGTAGTCCTTTCCTTTCACCCTTAAACATGTCCCATATGGAACAACAAATTATTTGGTAACCTTAGCAACAACAAACACAGCACAGGGTGGAGGTGTGATGGCCCAATGGTCTATGCATAGACCATGGAGGCTAAGAAAAGTGATGCAGCATTCAACTTGACACCAAAAAAGTGAACCCCAAATAGCCTCCATGCCAGCTATTCACCTGTCACTTCCCTTGCCCCCCACTTCCCTTTAGGCCTTTTCTTCTTTTTGCCCTGCCTGGATACCTACCACAAGGTTGACCTTCGTCTCCAAACCTTGGAGATACCCTTTCATGAGGTAAGCCAAGTAGGGGATTTTGCCTTCTGTCTACATTTTTCCTGGCTAAGCACTCTACCAATTCTGGACTAGAAGAAAATGACTATTCTTGCTCAAAAGCAGAAAAAAGAGAGAGAGAGAGAGAGATTACCTCAAAATTTAAAACTCCTATACATCAAAGGACACAATCAGCAGAATGAAAAGACAACTTATAGAATGGGGGAAAATTGCAAATATTCTCTCTTGTAAGAGGTTAATATCCAAAATATATTAAACCTTATAACTCAACAAGTAAGCAAACAATCCAAGTAAAATGGACAAAGGCCTTAGTGATAGTTAATTTTATGTGTCAACCTGACTAACGCATGGTACCCAATAATTTGGTCAAATACATCTGGATGTTGCTGTTATGGTATTCTTTAGATAAAATTAGTATTTAAACTGAATGACTGAGTAAAGAAGATTGCCCTCCATATATGATATATTGTATATACCTTGACTTGAATGGACATATTTCTCCAAAGAAGATATTCAAATAGCCAATGAACATGTGAAAAGATGCTCTGCATCACTAAAATCATTAGAGAAATGCAAATAAAAAACACAATGAGATACCACCTCACATCTATTAGGATGGCAATTATTAAGGAAAAAAACAAAATAATGTGTTAGCAAAGATGTAGAGAAATTGGAACCCTTGTATACTGTTGGTGGGAGTGTAAAATGGTACAGTTACTGTAGAAAACAGTTACTTAAAAATTAAAAATAGAATTACCGTATAATCTACCAATTCTACTTTTGGGTATATAGACTCCAAAGAATTGAAAGCAGACTAATTGAAGAGCTGCTTGTATATCTGTGTGCATAACATCAGTTTTTCACAATGGCCACAAAGGTGGAAGCAATCCACGTGCCCATCAATGGCTGAATAAACAAAATGTGGCATATACTGACAATGGAATAATAATCAGCCTTAGAAAGGAATGAAATTCTTGCACATACTACAACATGAATGAACCTTGGGTAAATTATGCTAAGTAAAATAAGCCAGTCACAAAAAGACAAATACTGTCTGATTCCTTCTGTATGAGGAACCTGGAGTAGTGAAATTCAGAGCAACGGAAAGGGAAGGATGGTTGTAGGGACTGGGGGAGGAGAGAACTGAGAGGTGTTCAGTGGGTTTCAGTTTTGCAAGATGAAAAGAATCCTGTATGCTTGTTGTTCAACAGTGTGAATGTACTTAATTCTACTGAATTGTGCAAGTAAAAATGGTTATGATGGTGAATTTGATGTTCTGTTCATTTTACCACAATTAAAAGTTAAATGTTGAGTTAACATCTAGACTTTCCTGTTACTGATTCAGATTTATAAGCCTTTCCTAAATGGTCTCCTACTTTCAGTTTGAGGTTCTTTCTCCTTTCTTTTGGCAAACAGAAATGTGAATAAAAATGATATATGTTTAAAGGCTTATTTTAGATAATAAAATGTAAAAAAGGAATAAAACATACACCTAATCCTGTTACCCATAGAGTTGTTATTTTGGAATGTATCCTTCAAACTTTTCTATACTTTCAGACACACATGTATATATATATATACATATATATATACACACACACACACACACATGTATATATATACACACACATCATGTATACATATATATATCATATATACATGATACATATCAATTATACCATACATACTATTTGGTCAACTATCCTTTTTCACTCAAAAATATACTGTTACCATCTTTTTATATATTAGCTATGTTTCTATCTCTGTTTTAAATAGACACACAGCATTTCATTGTGTGGATTTTACTCAATTAACTTACTTAACTAATTGAGTTTAGTAACTGGAATTTACTCAACTAATTCCCTATTGTTGATATTATTTCTAAAGTTTTTTGACTGCTGCACTGCATGGCATGGGCTTCCCTGATGGCTCAGCGGGTAAAGAATCCACCTGCAATGCAGGAGACACAGATGTGGGTTCGATCCCTGGGTCAGAAAGATCCCCTGGAGAAGGAAATGGCAACCCGCTCCAGTATTCTTGCCTGGAAAACCCCGTGGACACAGAAGCCTAGAGGGCTACAGGCCAAAGGGCTGCAAAGAGTCGGCCATGACTAACACACAGGCTCTCATGGGATATGGGATCGTGGTTCTCAGACCAGGAATTGAATCCAGACCTCCAGCAGTGAAAGCTCCACGTCCTAACCACTGGACTGCCAGGGAATTCTCTATTTCTAATTCTTTCATACAATAAGCAATACTGTGAATCACATCTTTACTGTCAAATCCTTAAAATATATCCTTTTGTCTAAAAAAGGAAATGTTGTACACATACATCTCTTAGGGCTTTTGATATGTATCACAAACTGCCCTCTAAATATACACTCAATACACGTGAGTACTGGTTTCCCAGAATGTGTTGCTCTTTTAGCAGATTTTTTTGGCATCAGTTTAAAAAGACCTGATATACAAATCAACTGGATGTTTTCATATAAGAAAATTATTCCTGATTTTTTTACAAAAGGATTTATAACAGGATTCCTTTCAATTGAGTTGTTTAGTGTATTTAATACAAACTCCATAATTTTTTTCAATATCTATTTTGATTAAAGACTGAGCCAACTACTCTTCTTTTTTTTTTTTTTCTTACTATTATCTTTCTCTGAGAAAATATCCTTTGAACATATTTAATCCCTCTATCCTTATGTGGGAAAGAAGCCCAAGAATCAGGCCTGTCATCCAACATTTTTTTTTCTGCCTAGATTGTAACCAAAGACATGTTTGTGATGGAGATAGATGCCATCTGCTACTACCGCATGGAAAATGCCTCTCTTCTCCTAAGCAGTCTTGCTCATGTGTCCAAAGCTATCCAATTCCTTGTGCAAACGACCATGAAGCGTCTCCTAGCACATCGATCCCTCACGGAAATTCTTCTTGAGAGGAAGAACATTGCTCAAGATGTAAAGGTACTTAGATGAATTTAATACCAAGTATGTTGAAATATCCCTTTACCTTATATTCCTTTCTTCATTGACCATTTACTGAATCTTCCATGTGCCATGCATTCACTGTTAAAGGTACAGTCCCGAAAGGAGCTGACAGTTAAGAGGTTGCCAATCAGACCCTGAACCGGTCCTATAGACTCATCTGTGTGATTAGTCAGTCATTGCCTCATTTTTTCTTCTCACCCTCTCCCAGTGGCTGGAAGGAGGGGTCGGTGGGATAAAAAGATGATAAGAAATGAATCTGGGGACCTTACAGTCTAGTTGGGGAAACAAGCAAAGTTAAATAATGATAAAGACTGAAAAGCTTTATCAGGTTAAAAGAGGCAAAATATCACAGACCTTTAAGTGGTTAATTACCCAATCAATGATCCAGATTTGATTGAGTTGGGGTGAAAAGAGAGAAAAACAAGAACTGCCTCACAAGCAGCAGCATCTAGCCCTGCAGAGAGCAAACTCAGCAGCTTCGCTCACAACCAGGGTGGGTGTCTGCGATTCTTACCAAGACAAGTTGACAGGTGTTCAGAAGAGAGATGAGAACAGAGCAGCATTCTAGGTAGCCGGCCAGTCAAGTGGCAATTACCATCAGTGATGGAGGCTGTCATTGAGGTCAAGAGGCGGCCAGGCCCTGAACTGAGTTAGGAGGTTACGATCAAGTCTAGCTAAAGGAAAACCTCCAACAGAAGCAACAAAGGATCGAAGGCACCGATAATGATTATTCTTGATGAGGCCTAGGCAGACACAACTGAGACAATGAGGTGTCCGAATGTTTGTGGCTTGTCCAATTCATCACTGATAAAACTGCTATTAGTGTCCTAGTGAAAATGGAAGAATTCAGGAAATAAGAGAAGCTGAAAAGAGAGAGTTAGAACAAGAAGACACAGGGAAGTTGCTGCTCTGGAATTTAAAAACCACTCTCGTGTGCTCCCCTCTATCCTCCCTTCAACCCTCTCTTTCTGTTCATCCCTCCTCAAGGGATAATGGATAAGGTCCAGACGCTTGACATTCAAGCTTGCCCTTGTTATGCTGAATTATAATTTTATGTATATACATGTTTGTTTTTCCAGACCTTGGACTCCATTCTGTCAGGGGTCATATTTTATTCATCTTTTTGTCCTCAATACTTGGTTCTGGGCTCTTACACAGAAGCCAGATACTGGGCTTTTGGATGAGTGAATAAATGACCCAACTGTTGTAGCCTCACCTTTGCTGTCTTCCCTCTGATGTGTCTGATACGCTAGGCGAGTGTTTCTCCAGCGTTCAGTGTATCTGTGCTTCCATGCCTCCTCTTGGGCTGTTCCTCGAAGAGTAGGACATGGCTGAGCGACTAAGCATAGCACAGCACCGCACCAAATACTTCCCTTTTCCCCACAGGCAAGAGTGTATTGTTCTCTAAGATGCCACCTCCTCTGTGAAGTCTTTTTCAACATTTCTTCCTCTCATCAACCCCTCAAATTAGTCTTCTCAGGGTTCCCAGTGTTCTAAGCTAACTATCTAGTCCCCAAGAAATCAGCAGAAATAAGTTAAAAAGGAAAAAGAGTATGGCCCACCTATTGCTCCATGCCTGCCCCTCCTTTCCAGAACCCACAGTTCATTTTCTTCCTACTCCTGGGATGGGGAGGTAGCGGAGACGGGTGCCACCAACAGGAAGTGAAAGCTCCTATAAATGAATATTATATGGAAGAGAATTTCCTATGAGAGAGAGAGACTAAAAATACTGGTTCCCTAATAAATGCATTTTAGAACAAATTTAACAAACTTGCTGTGTGCTAAGTTGCTTCAGTCGTGCCCAACTCTTTGCAACCCTATGGACTGTAGCCCTCCAGGCTCCTCTGTCCACGGGATTCTCCAGGCAAAAATACTAGAGTGGGTTGCCATTCCCTTCTCCAGGGGATCTTCCTGATGCAGGGACTGAACCTACATCTCTTCCATCTCTGCATTGGCTGGCGAGTTCTTTACCACTAGCGCCACCTGGGAAGCCCCAATAATATGTATTTTAGAGCAAATTTAACAAACATACCATCTCTATTATTTCTTATAGCTTTTGTAACAAACTACCACAAATCACCACCAAATTTATCTTATGGTTTCAAGGCCAGAAGTCCAAAACATGTCTCACTAGACCAGAGTCAAGGTGTTAGCAGGGCTGGTTCCTTCTGGAGGTTTGGAGAGGAGAATCCATTTCCTTGCCCTTTTCAGCTTTGGGTGGCCGCCTGCATTCTTTAGATCGTGGCCCTTTGCTCCGTCTTCAAATCACAGCACTCCAACCTCTGCTTGCATCATCACATCACCTTCTCCTCTTCTGTAGCCAGATGTCCCCCACCCCAACCACGCTTCTCTCTTATAAGGACCCTTGTAGTTGCTTTTTGGGCCCACTGGGAAGATCCAGGATAAGTCCTTCATTTTAAGAGCCTTGAACTTAAATTACATCTGCAGAGTTTCTTTTAGGGTAACATTTACAGGTTCCAGGGATGTCTTTAGGAGCCATTAGTCAGCCTACCACACCATCTTAATTTCCACAAGTATTTGTTGAGTGGCACTGTGCAAACTAAACAGTTTTTTTGCAAGGCCTTATAATGTTAAGGACTGATGCTGAAGGTGAAACTCCAGTACTTTGGCCACCTCATGCGAAGAGTTGACTCACTGGAACAGACCCTGATGCTGGGAGGGATTGGGGGCAAGAGGAGAAGGGGACAACAGAAGATGAGATGGCTGGATGGCATCACCGACTCGATGGGCATGAGTTTGAGTAAACTCCGGGAGTTGGTGATGGACAGGGAGGCCTGGTGTGCTGAGATTCATGGGATCGCAAAGAGTCGGACACGACTGAGCGACTGAACTAACTAGCTAACTATAATGTTAAAATGAAAAAGGGAAGGACATAATGTCCTTTCAGAAGAAACGTGCTTTCTCAGGGCAGTGGCCATTGGTGCACCCAGAGGTTCTCACTGATGTCTCAATTGTTCCCCCCACAGGTTGCCTTGGATGCAGTGACCTGTATTTGGGGAATCAAAGTGGAGAGAACAGAAATGTGGGTAGGAAATTAACCAGGAAGAACAATATGATAAAGGGAACTATTTTGATTTTTTTTTAATTTTTTTTATAAATATCAAATGCTTTTTTTTACTTTTTATTTATCTTTATTTGATTTTATTTTATTTAAAAACTTTTTTTGAAAAATTATTTTCATTGAATGAGTACTGTTGCCATATTAGCATAAATTTGGAAGAAAGAAAAATTTACATATTATCTCATAACTATAACACAACCACTACAAACATCTGGGTAAATAACTGTCATAATTTCTATGAATTTAAACATTTTCTAATGTAAAATTCACATAACATAAAACTCATCATTTTTAACCATTTAAAATTGAAACTAAGTGGTTTTTTAGTGTATTCACAGAGTGACACAACCACCACTCCCATTTAATTCCAGAATATTTTTATCATCTCCCAAAGGAAACCTGTATCCATTAACCAGGAACTCTTCATTTCTGCCTCAGCCCCCAGCCCCTGACAACCACTGCCTCCTGTCTCTAGTCTAGATTTGGCTATTCTAGGAATTTAATATAAACATAACCACACAATCTGTGGCCTTTTGTGTCTGGCTTCCTTCACTCACCATAATGCTTTCAGTGTCCCTCCGTGGTGTAGCATGAGTCAGCACTTCATTCCTTTTTACAGTTGAATAATATTCCATCATGTGACTGGCTACTCCACACTTTGTTGATCTGCTCTCAGTTGATGGACATTTCGGTTGTTTCCACTTTGGGGGCATTTATGAATCAGGCTGCAATGAACATTCATGTGCAAGTTTATATGTGAACACGTTTTCACTTCTCTTGGGTATGTACGTAGGTGTGAAATTACTGGATCATCTGGTAACTCCATATTTAACTTTCTGAGGAACTACCAAGTTGTTTTCTATGTACTTTTTATAGTTACAATCAGGGGGAACAATCCAGTTTTGTATCTTTTATGCAGTACATTAAGTACTTGGTCAGTTCTACCCTTTTCGATTCAGTTCTCTTTTGTCAACTTAGATGACTTCCCTCATTATTAATAGTATGACTCTTTAAGGCTGTTGTTCATTATTCAAATTTAATAGCCGGAGTTCAGATTAAACTTTAAGTGGGAAAATTATCATAGTGTTATGTGGGCCAAAAAGTTCATTCACACTTTCTGTAAGATGCTATGGAAAAACCCAAACAAACTTCTGGGCCAACCCAAAACATCAACACAAAATCTGCTTTACTTGTAAAGAGAAAACCACAGCTCTACTACAGCATCAGTGATAATAAAAATCCACATTGGAGGCACTGATGCTTAAGCCCCTCTTCTCTGCCCACTGTCTGTGCAGAGGTCTAGGGTGGTGCAGTCTGCTAAATCAGAATCCGCTGTGTAACATGAACCGAGCGTAGAGAAGGTGGCAGGTCTGTCTGAAAGCTCCGGCTGCTACAGCTGTGCTGCACACACCTGCCCACCCGCTTTCTCTTTCAGTAAGGACGTGCGCCTGCCGGCCGGGCTGCAACACTCATTGGCGGTGGAAGCTGAAGCCCAGAGGCAAGCCAAAGTGCGGGTGAGCCAGCCCTGAGCAGGCCGTCATCCCGCACAGTGGAGGACCATCAGAGGAGCTCCAGAGAATCCAAAAAAAAGCCTCCTCAAGGAGAACATTGCCCCTTCGCTCCTCATCTATCCATCCAGGCGCTGGGGGGATTCTGGCTTGTGCACACACCATACTATTAAGATTATTCTCCTTGGGCATGCTCACAGCCTCCTAACTGATCAGTGCAACATCTTTTTCCCTGTTACACCCTCTCTCTGACGCTATTGCCAACAGTGACCTCCTCCTCCCTGAGTCTTGCCTTCACTCTCTCCCCCTAGATGCATCTGCCCAAATTCCATCCCTCTTCTCTAGCACTGACATCTCTCCCTGGGTGATATCCGTCACCTGTCCCCTCTAGGTTAATGACAGCCAGGCCTGGATCCTTAGCTCTGTGCAAGCTCTGGAGGAACAATCACGTCAGAGTACACTTCCCTCATCTCTAGAGCCCAGGGGAGGCTGTGCTATGCATGGCCTCTGCTCAGGCATGCCAGTGAGAAGGTGTGGCTATCAGAGGAGTGGATGTGGGTGGGAAGGGGGTCAGGAAGAGGCAAATGAGGGCTGGAGGGGAGGCAGATTTCCCCTTAAAGAACAGAAAGTAGCTAAGGAAAAACCCATAACTACCTAAGAGGATGGATAACTTTGGCGCGTTGGTGGACGAGGATGGGGAGGAAGGCGGTCCTCTGGGCAGAGCTGCTTCTAGATCTCTGAGTCTAGTGCCCTTTGCCCACTTTAAGGGGACATTCGGGTGGTGACCTTTTTCGTGCTTTTTCTTCTGAAATGCTAACCTGAGTTGGGAGTCATTCTTTCAGAATTGCATGTCTTTGCCTAGAATGCCGGCCAACCTTTCCTCTAAAATGGCAAAACCCTACTACCTTTCCAAGGTCCATCGGACATAGTAACTCCCCTAAGACTTCATCTCTACTCGTCATGGCTCTTAACAAATTCTGCACCAAGTTACAATGGACTCTTTGCGACCCCATGGATGGTAGTCCACCAGCCTCCTCTGTCCATGGAAGTTTTCAGGCAAAAATAACTGGAGTAGGTTACCATTTCCTCCTCCAGGGGATTTGAACCTGAGCCTCTTGCATCTCCTGCACTTCAGGGGGATCCTTTACCAGGCACCACCTGGGAAGCCCCTTACAATTAATAATATATCTTGCTCCCTAGATCAAGATCTTAAGAAAAAACATAGTCTGCTCCCATGTGCTTAGCAGCGCCTGTCCCATAGTAGATAGTAATGCTTGTTTGTTGAGTCACCCTAAGTAGGATTAAAACCTTCATGGAGTGAAGAAGAAAAATCACACATTGTTTTTCCTCGCATCCCTTGTCTAGATGATCGCTGCAGAAGGGGAGAAGGCCGCCTCTGAGTCCCTGAGGATGGCAGCCGAGATTCTATCAGGCACGCCAGCTGCTGCTCAGCTTCGATACCTGCATACCCTTCAATCCTTGTCCACAGAGAAACCTTCCACAGTGGTTTTACCTTTGCCATTTGACTTGCTAAATTTCCTGTCTTCTCCAAGCAATAGAACTCAAGGAGGCATCCCTTTACCAAATCCTTCCAAACCTGTTGAGCCGCTGAATCCTAAAAAGAAAGACTCTCCCATGTTATAGGAGGAAACAAGGATCATGAAACTGCAAAGAGGGCTCCATATAACAGCGACATCCCCGAGCAAGGCCCTCGGTCCTCAGTTCCCGCTCTTTCTTTTGCTGCCATGTGAAATGCCCTTGGAATGCATGAAGCCCCAGTGCACTGACACACACAGGAAGACAGTGAAATCATGTAATGACAGAAGCCATGGATCATGTTTAGGTGGATCATCTGATCAGAGGAACTGTGGGGAAGAGCTTTAGCCAGCATTCTACTTTGGAAAGAATTTTGAGTCTACATATGGCTGGATTTTGACTTCTGAAGATGTAGTTCAAATGTCCTTTTCCCTAGATGCCCTCTAGCCCCTTTGGGAAGGGTTCTGTTGCTCCCACAGCCCTTTCTACATGCCCCTATCATTATGCTTATCACACTCTGTTGTAATCTCATACTTATGATTCAGGCTTCTCTCCTACTATGAACTCCTCAAAAGCACGTCTTAATAATTCCCTGTCATTCCACACTTTAGCTTGTATGCTCCACCCAAGGTGTTTTGCACCTGACTCTGATAGCTGCACCACAGTGACACGTCTGTATTTTTGAGTGAAAGAGAGAGAGATACTTATGAGTACATATGCCAGTACTTGAGCTGGATATAAAATGTATACCTAATAAAAGAATTTCAAATAAATTATTTTTATAGAGACTCTTTTTTTTAAATAGAGAAATAAAAGGATAAAAACACTTACCTGGTACATGTTGCTTATAATCTAAGGAAGCATTCTGATAAATATAGGGCTGATGTACTTTCAGTATAGAATTTACCAGTTGTTGGCTTGGCCAAAAAATTTGTTTTGGTTTTTCTGTAACATCTTATGGAAAAACCCAAATGAACTAGTTTGCCAACCCAATATTTATTCTTTAAATACTAGTAACATTATGTGATCTACCCGTGCCCTAATTTAAGTCTTACTTTCCATTAACTTGTCCTATATAAGTAGAAGTATATAGCTACAGAAAAAAATTAGCCAAGTAAATAAGCATAGTGAGGTATATAGGAAATTCTCTAAAAACTTAAAAAAAGTAATAACATATAGAACATTACTAAATTTGCAAAACTATAACAAATCATGTTAGTAAAATGCTACATATAATGGCAATTTCCATGCTGTTTGTACAGAGGGAAATGGTGGTAGCTATCATCAGTGGACCACTATTTGGTGATTTCTTTGTCCCTCAATCTGCCTCTTTATTCCCCATGTTATTTGATGTTATTATTTTATATTGAGTAAATGGGATCAGCTACGTGGTGACAGATGGAAACTAAACTTTTGATGGTGAGTATGCTATAACATATAAAGAAGTCAAACGTAATGTTGTACACACAAAACTTACATAATGTTATATACTAATGCTGCCTCAATTTTAAAAACTTCCTAATAGCACGTTATAATAAAGCTGGACAAAATGATGCCAACCTTAGGGTCATCACTGCCATACATCTCTAGGCTGCCTCCTCATCTCCATTCACAGCTGGGAAAACTGCACATTCTCACCCAATCTTACTAACTTAGGATTTCAGCCAGGCAATCCATCTTCCCAAGGTTACACTGGACGTATTAGATGACTTCAAAACCCACATATTCCTACACCATGCCAAATTAATTTATTGATATAACAATCTGCTTATACTAATTATTGAGACTATAACTTTCAATTTTGTTTCAAAAGACTGTTTCACCCAATTCTGAAAAATGTTTCCATATCTTATTAAAAGTCTTTCCAGTCCTTCCTCCCAAAGATCATACTAGTTAGTAGAGAAGTGGCAGTGCTGAAAGTCATGGATTGAGTCACCTCTGCTGGAGGAAATGCAGGATTCTAAAGCCAAAGGAGCAAGAAAAGTTCTAAACCATGCAGAAGTGCCAAAATACAAAATGTGGAATCCAAATGGCTGTCAAATCCAAGTAAGTCAAAGGCAGCTGACAAAAATTGCCAGAACCAGGAATATGATGCTAGAGAGGAAACCAGTCACTGATGAGGTAGTGATAGGAAGAGAGTTGGGGCGAGGTTGGGGGGAAAACTCCTGGGTGATTTCCTAGAATAGCTAATATATTAGGCTTGCAGCTTGCTTTTGTGGACCAGCTAGGGCACGGTCATAGATGGTCCACCCCATTTAAAGGACCAGAGGCAATTAGAGCCTCCTTGAAGCGGGAAGTATTTCTCATGACCACTGCCCATACCCATCCAAGTGTACTGGTTACTGGAGTTAAGATGACATCAAGGATAGCTGGTCACTTTTTGCTCCATACAGATGGTTCCTAATTTCAGGGTGGCAAATGCTGGCATGAGCAATGAATGAGGTGGTAAGATCATGGTGATTCAGGCATAACCAGAGGCAGGAATAGAACAATAAGTGGATGCCAGGGTAATAATGCAATGATGACTTTTAGGACTCCTAATAATTCCTCAGAGCATGGTTCTTTTTGTCAATGGCAGAGTTTTTGTCTATATATCTGGGGAATGCCTATGGGTGATACTGATGTCTGTCTGTCCTGAATCAACATTTAAATTGTTCACTGCCTTGCAGAGGGGTAGTACCTTCCAGATCTTCTTGAGTGACCTATGGCATCTTTAGGTATTAACCAACTTTTAGTTAGGGTAGGAGGGCTTGATGGGAAGGAATAATGGGGATAAGCTGCTATGTAACTGTTCTCGGTGAAAGGGCATAGTGAGTAGTCAAAGGCAAATTCTTCAGAGACTACTTACTGAGCTGATAGTGCTGTCTACAAGGTCTCAGCAGGAGAAGTCTTATTTCTTGAAACAGTAACATTCCAACTGTTACTGATCTTGAAATGATAGTAGAGGACAAGCTGGACAGTATAATCCAAAACTAGGATACATACTAGGGAACAGTTTTTCTCTAGAAATTTACTTTAATGTTAACAGAGTAGCAGTATCTTAGTTCAGGCTGTTACAACAGAATACCATATACTGGTGGCTTATAAACCACAGGAGTTTATTTCTTACAGTTCTGGAGTCTGGGAAGTACAAGATGGAGATAACAGCTTATACAAGTCAATATCAAAAACAGAGGACATCCTAAGGGGGCTTAGCAGGCCTTCCTTGGAACTTCAAGGGCAACCCCCACATCACCATTATCAGGGTAAGCCTGGAACTCTGCAGTTTGGACTCCCCTGTATCTGGGAGCCTGGTAGGTCATTCGCCTATGTTTCTGCATTCCACATCCTTGGGGACCATTTCTGGATGATACAGTAGATATGTTCCTCCTCATTAGATTGCTCCTGGTTGCTGCAATGCTCTTTGGCAGCGTCTATCAGGACTGTGAAGGTTCTGATGTCCTCTAGAATTTTGTGTGTCAGTGCATTTACTCAGTATTTGAGCTGAACAGTACGTAGAGAATGTAGAAATCAAATCCTTTTGAAGAGGGTTCATCAATAGCACTTCTAGTTTTTTCTGAGCTTGGAGGGAAAGTAGCACTGTTAACTGACAGCTTGGACTCTGCTGTCAGCTACACCAGATTTGATCCAGACTCTATAACTTACTAGATGTTTAACGGACATACAACTTATCCTGACATGAATGGGGATAACGGTGAAACCACCTCACAGAGTTGTTGTGACTAAACGCAGTAATTTGTGTGCAATGCTTAGCCCAGCACTTATAAACTAGGTAAGTGCTCAGTAAATCATGACTATTATTATTTCCCTGATTTTAGCCCAGTAGATCTCAATGACAGTAATTGGGTCCTTCCAAACAGGAGCCTGGCCCCTAATACAGGTTGTCCCCATGCTTCAAAGTTAGCCCCCAATGGCCAGGAACTCATGTCCCCCCAGTGGTTGTTCTTGGATAGAACCAGCTTAAGAATCTGTGCATGAGGTCTTCTGTATTAGAATCCCCCCACCCTGCAATATTTCAAGCATTTGTTTCAATGGTGTAGAGCTCTTCTTTATGAAAGTAATGCAAAAGCTAGACAGAAGAGAAGAGGTTCTCCTCTTGATCAGCAATAGTTCCAGCCAGAAATCAGACATGCTCCTCTTTCTTACCTTGGTTTGATTATGGAGGACCAGAGTAGAAAATGGGAGATGTATTACTAGCTGTATCTTATAAACTCTAGGATCTGCTGGACATCTGAGATGGAAATACATTGTCTGCCCAAAATCACTTTGCCCTGGTGAGACAGATGATGGGAACTGTTACTCTTACCTTTAGACTTTCAGAAGTTTTCTCACAGCTGGCCTAGAGGTAGCCTAAAGTATGCCTCTGTCAGATCAGGGGCTCATGGGATCCAACTCTGCAAGTACAGGAGGATGCTCTCCATACAGAAGCCACTGCAATCCAGAAAGATGTGTAGGAGCCCTTTCATCAGCCATTCCAGAACCACAGGAACACTGCCCAGGCCAATGGCACCACTGGGTACTGGAATTGTTTAGGAAACTCTGGAAGGTTGCCTTCATTGGTCTTGCTCTTAGATGCCCCATCTTGGACAAGTTGCACCATCCAGGAAGTCCTGCTTCTTGAAAACCTGTACACGGCAGAGCTCACTTTTGAGGCCGGGGGATTAGTGAGCTTGCTCAACAGTCCTGAATAGGAGACTGTCTTGAGGCTGTGGCAGACTTGGCTGGAATGAACTATCTGTTATCCAGAGTAGAAGTTCTGATGAACTCCAGACATTCAGCCTCAGGCTCAGAAAGCAAGTACCCCCGGTTTTGGAGGTAAGCAGGCCCTAGGCCACAAGACTACAACAGTTATGCTCCTAATTTCAGAGCAGCTCCTCTGCTTCCTCTGGGAAAATGCTTGCTCATAGGTGGCAGGCTTATTTGGAATTCCAGAAGTGGGTACAAGGTGCTCTAGATTTGGGGCCCTCAAGCAGAATTCTCAGCAGTCTTTGAAAGTGAAATGCAAAATGTAGGTTACCCAGGCAACATCTGAGTCATTGATCTCCGGCTGGGAAAGGCCAAAAACAAGAGGAAAGACTAGCCAATGTGTGCCAGAAAGTACCGACAGGTGACTTGACCACAGTCAAGTGGGTAGAACCTTAGTGTAGAACCAGAACTCTTGCGAGAGAGTTGCACGGTGTCCACATGTGTGGGGTAGGTCTGGGTGTGTGGTGAAGAGCCAGGCCTGGCAGATTTGGGACTTGCTCACCAAACTTCCTAAGGTCCCTAAGACACTACCGCCTCGGCTCCCTAGGGATGTGGAACACGTCACCACTGAGATTGGGACACTGAGGAGTGTGATGAGGCCCATCCAGTCAGCACAGCTTTGTCTGAAGAGCTGAGCACAGAGTGTCTGGTCTCTTTTGTCGCAAGCACAAGAGCCTCACTGCCAGAGAAATAGTAAGAGCTCCTCCCTCCATTCTGCTCAGGAGACCCCCTCAGGGTCATCTTGAGAAGGTACGGCAGTGTCTCAAGGACTACCTAAAATTTCTCACAAGTCAGCTACTTGGGAGAGTGAAGATGCCCAGGACAACTTTCGGAAAGTCGTAGTGCAGAGGCCGTCTCTGTAGAATACTTTTTTTTTAACCCACCAAATGTTCATTACACCTTCCTACCACCAGCCTGATTTTATCTGGGTATTTCCTTTCCCTGTACTATGTTCCATCTCAATGAAACAGAAGAGCCAGGTGTCCTTCCTTCCCTTTTAAGAAGCTAGAGAGATCCCTGACATCTTCTCACCATCCCTGGTACATCCATGGGTGGTTTGCGACTACAAGGTGGACTTTCTCCCTCGTGGGACTTTAAGAATAACATAAGGATGGAAGAAATGACTGGAGTTCAATTGGTGATGACACCTGGGTGAGATTGTGAAGCAATCTGTGCTTCTGATCTGAACTACCTGATCCTATCTTATTCTTAGCCTGGTTCTTTAAGACTTTCCTTCAGTCCTTCAATTTGAGCTCCCCAACACGCTTTCAATAAATTATTCTTTCATTTGGGGTTTGCAAGAATGGGTTTTTGTGACTCACAACCAAGCCACCCCAACTAGGTACCCAACATCTCATTCTAATTGTAGCGGCATCCGGCATCACTCTAACCTTTAAGACAGCCTTCCACCTAATGCAGCTGACACATTCTGAGGGGCCAGACTCTTGTGTTCAGGCACGGGGGCTGCTGATTTCTAGGAAAACGACCACTCATTCCTACAAAGCAGGGAATTATTTTTTTCAAGTGTTCTGAAATTTCACCAAAAAGCCCCCAGTTTGCTAGAATCGTTCAAGAATCTCTCTAGGAAAGCGAAGAGGTGGGGCTGGCTCTGCCCTACCAAGTGGTACCTGGAAGTGTGAGCCAGTAGCCTGATCTGTTGCTTTCAGGTAGACCATGAGCCTAGTCAATTGTCTGAAGAATTTCATGTTTTCTTTCCCCAGAATTAAGGAGTCATCCAGTAGGCCTAGATTGACCCCAAGCAATTTTGAAACCCACCCCACAAACACTTTGGTATGTGTGGGTCAAGGCAGACCTGACCAGGGGTTGGGCTTAAACAGGGCTGAGGACTCTGCAGTCAGAGGGTTTCTGAGGCGTAAGGAACAGACAAAATCCTACAATTCCAGGAGATAAATTCAAAGGAACAGCAAAAATGTAGAACCAAAGCAGGTCAAGAAATCTCATAGGTATCTGGAGCCAGGGAGAGATAAAACAAATGCAAGAGAGCCCGGAGCAGTGAGGTAGGAGGGACCCTGGTTGAGTGACCACCCAGATGTCCATTTGTCATTTGCAACATACTTTTGCAGCTTGGTCCATTCTCTAATGCCAAGATGCATCCAGGGTCATGAACAGAGCAGACAAATGAGGCAATAAAAGTGAAAAGTGGAGATTCTGGGTGAATCTTCAATAACTCTGACCCCTGTGAATGAAGCCATCTGAGCAAAGGCCTGGTGGCCCATCACCATCATCGGACAATCCACACAGAGCCAGCAAACTGGGGTCTCTGACAGCAATTAGCTCTGAGGCCTTGGGGAGTTTTTGCCCATTTGGGGCCTCAATTTCATCTTCTGAGAAATGAGCGTAAACAGTCTCTCTTCCACCTACTTTGCAGGGTTATTGTGAAGACCAGATAAATCTTAAGAATGCCTGGAGTAAGGGTCTTCCCTCCTGGCTCATTGAAGAATCCACCTGCCAATGCAGGAGAGACGGATTTGATCCCTAGTCTGGGAAGATCCCACATGCTGAGGAGCAACTAAGCCTGTGTACCACAACTATTTGAGCCTGTGCTCAGGAGTCCAGGAACTACCAACCACTGAGCCCATACGCTGCAGCTACAGAAGCCCCCGCACCCTACAACCCTTGCTTCACAAGAGACGCCACAACAATGAGAAACCCATGCAACTCAAGAGTAGGCCCCACTCACCTCAAGTAGAGAACAGCCCACACAGCAACGAAGACCCAGCACAACCAAAAATAAATAAATAAAATTATTTAAAAAGAAGAAAGAGAAGAAAAACAATTATTCAAAAAGAAGAAAAAAATAATTTTAAAATTATTTTAAAAGAATTCTTTCTTATTTTCTGAAATAAGAAATCTGAAAATGCTGCAGAAACCTGATAGTGTTATCAGGATCCCCTCCTTTAAATTGAAAAAAAAAAAAAAATAATGCTTTTTATTTGCTACTCTCCTCTGCAGAGTTCAAAGTCCTCAGAAAGCATAATTTTCTTGACAGAAGCTGACACCTTTCATAGACCTCTGCTGGGAAATCAACTGAAGAGGCTAGAAAACCTTTACACAAACCATTTTTAATTTTGGAAATAAGCTAACTGACTGATTGCCTAGAGCCATCACTGTGACTTTTAAAGAGAAGATGTTCCTGAGTTGTCTGCTGCAAACAGAGTCCCTCAGTTGAGCCACATTGTCAGTTCCAAAGTGCAGAGATATCTGGGATGGGTGTGGTGTGGTGTAGCCCAGCATCCTATGGTTGCTATTTAGGTTTTGTCTTGTATTTAGTCCGGAGTTTGGATTTAGAATTGTCCTTGCGCTGTATCTCTGAAAAGACCAAAACAATTATTGTAGTAATAATACCTTATATTTATTAAGGACTTTCGATTTTACAAAGCATTTTTAAAATTCTGTCTGCATGCATTAGTAAGCCCCAAGCTACAAACCATGTGCCCAAAATTCGACTCCACTTTGGTTACGGGGATTGAGAATATATGTTCTCAAAGTTTATAGGTAATGAGGAGAGAAGAAAAAAAAGAACATTTCTTCCTTCCTTCCTTCCAGTACATACCCCAAACTCAGTAGGGGAAAAGTTTCAAACAGAGCTGGTATCCAGAACCCTCCATATCCATGGCTGTACCCCTGTTGTGTCTCTTGGTCTCTGTTCCCTCCAGTCTCCAAGCACAGATCCCCCACAAGCCTGCTGTCTCTGATTGCTCCATGAAACGAAGCTTCTCAATTGTTTGGAATCCTTCTGACTGGCTGCGGCCGTCTTCCTCCCGCATTCAACGGTCCCCTTGTTCACACCCTGTCTTGTCCCCATTCCTTATCACAAGCCTCACTTTGATCAGAGACTGAGCCACATTCATCTTTGTAAACAGCAGGCTCCATTCCTTTCTTCATCAATAACTCAGAACACAGTGACTCACTAACTGTTAAAGATAATGACATAAAAGTAAATGTCTGCTGACTCCATCCAGATCTTCTCCTTACTCAGCATTCACAAGGCTCCTTCCTTCACTGTATGATTTTCCATTCCTTCACTGAACAATGATTAGGAGAGAAGAGATCTCCCTGCACTAACTCATAAAATATGACCCAGTATGTTTCATATGCATGTCAGATTGCTCCAAGGTATCTGCATGTTTTGGTTTTTTTTTTTTTTTAAGGAGCTGCCTGCTAACTCTAGGGAATGTGTAACTTGTGGATTTTTTTGGAGAAATGTTTAGGTCACTTGCATGGCATAGGGATTGCCTTGCTTAGCAGCCTGTTCCCCTAAGCTTTGCAAGGCTTCTCATCCTCTACTTCTGAGTCCCTAGCAGTGACTCTGATTGGGGCGGGTGGGGGGGGGGTGTGGAAAGGAGGGAGAAGAGGGCTTGTATCCTTGTTGAAAGGATACAAGGATCCTTGTTGTATAGGTTATTGTTTGCAGGCTGGGACCTAACTGAATAGTCATCCTCCACCTAAAATTATTAAAATGTTTTATTTTTGTATTTAAACTAATCCTCAAAACTTTTATGGAAATGGACGAAACTAAAGTCACTCATCCCATGTTGAGGTCACCTCTCCAGTTTAACATGAAGACCTTTTCTGTGATTTGCATATAGTAGTTTACACCATGGACGGAGGAACCTGATGGGCTACAGTCCATGGGGTCGCAAAGAGTCGGACATAACTTAGCCACAACAATCTAGGGAAAGTCTAGTTTCTAGATTATTGGGATAAAATCACACAACAAGAAAAGATATATATATTTTTTTAATTTATGAAAACTACCTCACATACATTCAGACCTAGGCTAAAGGATCTTCACACCTGGAATGATTAACATTTTACCAGTTCAGAGTTAACAGGAGGAGAGAAAATGGACTCAGATTCCTCCTACTCCAGTACTGACAGGATACACAACAGCTAGGCCAGAGACTGTGAGTGACTGGCCAACTTACTGCTTTTGCTGAAGGCAGAGGTAGAGTCAGGGGTGACAGAGAAAAATAGATAACAGACATCTGCCCAGTACAACCCCTGGCACCAGGACCTGTCCTGGGAACAGACTGCAGGTTGAAGATGAAAGCAAAAATCAAAAAATAGCCTCCAATATTGGGGATATTAAAAATTCTTTGAGGGAAGGTTAATTAGAGATAAGAAAATGAAGATTGAAATTCCTTTTCTTGTTGACTAAAGATTATTTTCATCATAGACAATCCAGTAAGTACTAAAAACTAAAAACAAAATTCCCCATAAACCTTTAGCAACCAGAGACAATGTGTATCAATGTTTAGGCACATTTGTTCTGGTCTTTTTTCTAGCTTTAAAAAAATTGTGATTATTTCCTTTGACTAGATTCTCAAGAGTGAAATTATTAAGTCAAAATACATGTATATTTTTGAGGCCTACCCATCACACTCTCAAACTTCTTTCTGAAAGAGTTACACTTGTCTGCCCGCCCACAAGTATTATTTGTAAAACTAACTACTTTGCCCACTCTGTCCAGCACTGTATTCTTTGTTTTTAAAAAGCTTTGCCAGTTTTAGAAGTTAAAATTATATCTCATATTAGTTTATTAGTCACCATTGTTAGTCATTTGGGTGCGTGTGTGTGTGTGTGTGTCTGCATTCCTAGGAGAAGTATGAACTAGTAGATCACCATTAAAATATTAATGCTCTTCTGAAATATTTATGATCCAATCAAGTTTTCACTCATAAGTACTGCCCAAATTAAGCAAAAATGAGAAAGCAATTGGCTCACCTTTCTTTGGAGATTTTGAGGCTCTGTCTAGTGGTCTGATTTCTTCTTCTTCTTTTTCTTCCTCTCTTTCTCCTTCATTTTCTTCTTCTTCTCCTTCAGACTCCTTCATTTTATACTTCATCAGTACTTCCTCTAATTCCTTCTCCAGTTCTTTGTTCCTTATAAGGGTGTAATGAAGCTTCTCATTCACATCGTCAAACCTCTCCTCAGCTTGCCTGGCTCTGCTTTCGACCTCTCTGACATTGACAAAGTCCAGAGAAACACAATAAAACGGAAAGGTCTGGGAAAGTATCTTTCAGATCTAGAAACTCATTGTCCAAAAAAGGTAGTGGGATAAGAAGACTATATATGAACGGCACAAATACGGAAAGCAGCAGCATCAATGTTCAGCCAAGAATTGAGGGTCTAGGAGCTACTCTGGATGGTAATGTCAGAGCTGCAGTCACGGTGCGATTGAAGAATATATTTATAATTACTTAATGAAAACTGACTTTTGGATATTTGGAATTCTCCACCAATAGCCAAGGAACCCTTTTCAGTGGTTAAGCTTGGCTTCTCTATATCAATATTATTCAACAAGCAAATAAAATAGTGTCCCTTATTTTCCAGCACCTTTAAAACCAGGTCTTACAATCACAAAAACCAGTTTGAAGCTTCTTAATAACTAGAACATGTATGTCTATATATCATCTTCTCATTGCTTCTTAGCCATCTTAACTCTATTGTCCTTCCTACCATTTGGGTTATGTAACCTTCTTTCTTGCACACAATAGCTTCTTCTAGTTCCATTTATTTCTCTAATTCATCTCTTAAAACATTGATTCATGTCAATGTATGACAAAACCCACTGAAATATTGTGAAGTAATTAGCCTCCAACTAATTAAAAAAAAAAAAAACATACTGAGCTGGATCACTCCTCACACTGCTCCCACCCTATATATACACATACACACTGGACTTCCTCCATCTCCAATGTAGCTGAGGACAGCTGTCCCTACTGCAGTAGTTTAATTTATTGCCTCCAGATGATTTGATGGTACCCATCCTACTCGTAAGGAAAAAGGAAACAGGAGAACCAAAAATAAGCCAAGAAGTGTGCATTTCTCAGCTAGATCTCCTGGACAACAATCTTTGTCTTCTTACCATTGTGGTGTCTCATACTTACCTTAACTTCTCCTGTGTGTGATCAAGTATAGCCATTGCTTCAAGATACTTTGGGGCCAATGTACCTTCATTAGCTGATTCTCTCTGACAAGAAAAGTATGTACTGTGAATGAACTGAGAGTCCTAACAGTAAATAGCCTCCTTCTTCAGGATGTTATGAACCAAGCTATCTTTTTCTACCATTCATATTTATATAGTAGATGATTAAACACACTCTTAATATGAAAGAAGAACAGGCATTTACTGTGGCCAAATACCATACCAGATTGCCAATTATTCATACTCAGGTGGATATAAACTTTATTAAAGTTGTAAAGAAGAAGCAGGGAAAACAATATCAACAAAAAGAAGCAGGGAAAGAAGAGAAAGTTTTAAAAAATGAAGAGAAGGGCAAACATGTTTCTCTAATCAAGTTAAATATCAAGGAAATCAACTATACTTCTCTCATTAATAATTTACTTCACTAAGCACATAACATTGCATAATCCAATCAGATCTCTCAGTTTCTTAGGAAACTTCATAAATATCAAAGTAGTGAAAATATATTTTTTTAAAAACCGCTTATTTATTTTGACTCTAAATATACTCCAGAAAATAAAATAAGAGGGAGACAAAAGAGAAAATTTAGAAGACAAAAACTACATGTTAAAATGAATATTATGAGGCATTTTTCCAGACCCATGTACTTTAAAAAATCTCTTTTATCCACATTTCCCCAACAGAGACAAGTAAAAGGTAAACCCCACCTTCTAGATGGAAAGAGGGATCTAAGAGGATAGGCAGCCTGCCATAATCACAGAAAGATCTAGTGGTTAAAGCAAAACCTTCATCGTGGCCTCTCCATCCTCAGCCACACATGGCACTGTACTATGCTCACTTTTTCTAAAAGCAAACCAGCAAAAATAAACTATCAAACAAGTTCACTTTTCCTCTAGCTCTTTTATTCTTCTGCTATTGCCTCAGTAACATATTTTCCCTCTTTCTGTCTTGCCTCCCCTTTGGATGAGAAATCTGTCCTTGTTCAGGCTGGACCAGCAATGTGTCACGTGGCCTTGCTTATACAGCACATGCTACTAATTTATTTGTTCTCTGAATCCAAAAGGAAGTTTTTTCACAGCAGAGCTTTTGGAACTGGAATTCCACACATGATTTGTACAGCTACATGAAGCAGTTTTAACTACAGGTGGAAACCAAAGTAGATCAGGACTATACTCTGTGAACCGTACCTTTCAGCCTTCTGACTGTCGCCTCATTCATTCAAAAGACAGATATTTAGTTACAGTGTGCGAGGGAAGCATTCCTCTGTTTTGAAACCACCAAGTACAGATTAATGTTTTGTGGCCCTTTTCAAATCGTTCAATAGGAAATTCCCATGGTCCAAAATGCTAGACGGTTAGTTTCTAGAATTATTGCCTCCTCTATGTATGCCAAGGGGCAAACTTCCCTGCATCAGCCATATATATGGATACAGACTGTTGTTGCTGTTTAGTTGCTAGGTCATGTCCAACTCTTCTGCAACCCCATGGATTATGGCCTGCCAGGCTCCTCTGTCCATGGGATTTCCCAGGCAAGAATACTGGAGTGGGTTCCCATTTCCTTCTTCCGGGGTCTTCCCAAACCAGAGATTGAATTCATATCTCATGTTTGGCAGGTGAACTGGATTCTTTACCAATGAGCTTCCCAGGGGAAGCTCACTGGCTATAGATGCCTCAAGGGAAATCACAGAGACTCTGCCTTGAGCCCTTTTTTCATATTTTGAAGCTTCCTCTGGCTTTTATGCTCTTTTACCCACTGTATAATAGAGACAAACAAGGGCCACACAGCTCTTGGAAGCAACTGCATTGGACCATCTTTGTTTGTGCCAACCTGCTGTAGCTTTCAGCGAGTCTCTCTGTCAGACTTCGATTATGCCTTTGGCCTTTTTGGCTTGGTTTTCCCGAGGTCTGACTCTACTAGTGGGCTTAATTTAAAAAAAAAATTTTTTTTTATTTATTTTTGGCCGTGCTGGGTCTCGGTTGCTGTGCAGGCTTTCTCTTGTTGCGGCGAGCAGGGGCTACTCTCTAGTTACGGTGCACGGGCTTCTCACTGCGATGGCTTCATGGTTGTGGCTCCCGGGCTCTAGGGCACGGGCTCAATAGTTGTGGCGCACAGGCCTAGCTGCTTCGCAGCATATGGGACCTTCCCTTACCGGGGATCAAACTTGTGTCTTCTGTATTGGCAGGAGGATTCTTTAACACTGAGTCACCAGGGAAACCTACTAATGGGCTTTGGATTGGACTAACATCTTTAGCTTGAGACTATTTCAGGGAAGATCTGGTTTCAGACCCAGTTCCTTGGAATCCAGTGCTCAGTACTGAATGCCTAGCCAGCCACAGTGACCCTGTCAGCTTTGGACATATTTTCTGGACCCACTAATTCCAAGGACCCTTCCCTGCTGCCGTTAAAAGATGGATCATTTGGTCACTGTTCTTAATACCTACACCGGGGGTACATGATATTGTGGAAGGAAAACACAGGTTTCTAAGCGCTTCCTTTAGCTCAGTGAAAAAAATATGGCTGATCCTCCAAGTCTGGCCCCTACTCTTTCAAAGGAGTTTAGAGGTAATCAGCAAAAATCTCCTATCTCCCTCATATTTACAACCCTTTACAAACAGCCAGAACCTGTGGTTTGAAGGCAGGCCTAAAAGAGATTGTTCCTAACATCTTGCTCATTAGGGTAGCTGAGCCCTAGGCAACCCAGCTCTTGCAGCCAGGAGGAAGTGCCTGGGGTCAGCTGAACACTGCAGGAGAGTTTGCTGAATTTAGTCTTCCCATACCTCCACCCGTCAGTGAATTGTTACAGAGTTCAGGCTGCTTCTCCTCCAGGGACAACTTTGAAATGATTCCCATTCAGAGAGGGCCACAAGGGGTGCCCTGCAGCAAGTTCTCAGACATGATTAAATCAGGTGGCACCCCAGGACGTGCAGAGGCAGAGTCAGGGCCGCTCACTGGGGTCACCTGATTCACCAGTGAACTCAGGAAGTGCCAGACCGGATGGTGCCTGAAACAGACACAGCAGGCCGAGTTTCGTGCATAGTTCCTGCTTTGAGTACAGTCTTCAGGAATTCCCACAACATCCTAATTTCCAGCTAACTGAAGAGAGTTTTGAATAATTGATAGTCCATCCCTCTCCCTCTCCTAGTTACGGTGGATACTAGGGCATCAGGTAACAACATGAATAAGGCTCTGGTTTAAGGCCAAGCAATTAGCCTGTCCAAGCTGGTGGTGACTCACCACCACTACTCCTGTTGAGATATCAGTCATATCTCAGCCCCCAGAAAACCCTGTCCTGGAGTCATTTGAAGGAGGAGCTACGAGAAGTAATTGGAATTCTCCATGTTCTTGCTCCTAGCCTCCCAGGGGTCCAGAACTACTCCTCACTGGAAACCCAGGATGCAGTTATCTCTTTGACCTCTCCCGCTCTATAACTCAGTTCCTAGGGACATGACAAGTTATACCTGCAAACCACAAGGTTTTTGCTTCTCTATCCCTTTCTTCCTTTTCTCTTTACTTTCCCAGTGTCAATCAAACTGCCTCCTGGGAGCTGTGTTTGCAGACCAGAAAGAGAGAGAGCCACTGCCCAAAAGAACTAATGCCTTGGATCTGTAGCCCTGCTAAATGGTTGCTACGTTCTTAGGGCCAGAGGCTAAGTCTCTGTCAAAAAGAAAAAAAGAAAGACAGAGGGGAAAAAACGGATAAAGGAAAAACAAACAAACAAAGCAAAAGAAATTTTTGAAAGCTGTGGTACATATATACAGTGGAATATTACTCAGCCATTAAAAAGAATACATTTGAATCAGTTCTGATGAGATGGATGAAACTGGAGCCCATTATACAGAGTGAAGTAAGCCAGAAAGATAAACACCAATACAGTATACTTACACATATATATGGAATTTAGAAATATGGTAATGATAATCCTATATGCAAGACAGAAAAAGAGAGATAGATGTATAGAACAGACTTTTGGACTCTATGGGAGAAGGCGAGGGTGGGATGATCTCAGAGAACAGCATCGAAACATGTATATTATCAAGTGTGAAACAGATCGCCAGTCCAGGTTGGATGCATGAGACAAGTGCTCGGGGCTGATGCACTGGGAAGACCCAGAGGGATGGGATGGGGAGGGAGGTGGGAGGGGGGTTCAGGATGGGGAACACAAGTAAATCCATGGCTGATTCCTGTCAATGTATGGAAAAAAAAAAAAAAATTTTTTTTTACAGTGAAAGTTTTAAAATCTTAAACTGCCCTCAGGGAGCCCCGATGTCTTTATGAATGGAAAGAGCACAGAGCCAAGGCCCCTCCTGCCCCACCAAGTCCACAGCACAGTCCACATCAAGACTACACCCTTCCCCCAGGCTCCACCTCCCATGCCGAATCTCTGACCTCCTCCAGGTCAGGGATCTTCATTCTCTGGGTACTGACATCCCCACAGATCTACTTTGCCTTCACTTGCCCAGCACACTTAGGGCCCCTCTGAGCACCTGGTGATCCCTTTCTACCCCCTAGGATGAATGTGGTTCTTCTTTACTTCAAGGAACTTGCAAGTACATCTGGATGGCATTTTAGTCCATTTTAGGCCTCATGGTCAGTGAGAACCTGGATAATTGGGTTTTCAGGGATCTATAGTAGAACATTAGCAACTTCTCTGAGCCGAGAGAGAGACTTTCTGGACCACATCGTCCTCAGGTGGGCTCGCCACACAGCGCCACACTGTATCAGATGGAACTGTGGCATCCTGGAGCAGGAGCCCCACGCTATCAAAGACAAGCACTGCACCCTCCATTTTGCCCCAGGCTACAGGCTTCTATTTTCCTGGCCGCTTCTCCCCACACTTTAGGCCAGAACCTGATGCCTTGCCAGGCTTCCCAGGTGGCACTAATGGTAAAGAACCTGACTGCCAATGCAGGAGACACAAGAGACGAGGGTTCGATCCCTGGGCCAGGAAGATCCCCGAGAGGAGGACACGGCAACCCACTCCAGCGTTCTTGCCTGGAGAATCCCATGGACAGAAGAGCCTGGCAGGCTACAGTCCATGGGGCCGCAAAGGGTTGGACACGACTGAAGAGACTGAGCACGCACACTGATGTCTTGCCAGGAGAGCAGAGCAGGGCTTTTACCTCAGGGGAGAAAATCTGGGGTAGGAAGGTTTTGGGTGGGACTGGTGGGGGGCTCTTATTATAGTGCTACCCTTTGTTTGCCTTTTTAGAAAATATGTCTCATGACATTGCACTTGCATTGCTTACCCTTACATCTTTGCCTCACAGTCTTATCACCTGACATGTGTCCATGCTCAGTTCAGTCACATCAGGCTCTTTGTGACCCCATGGACTGTAGCCCACCAGGCTCTTCTGTTCCTAGGATTTCTCAGGCAAGAATACTGGAGCGGGTTGCCATTTCCTCCTCTAGGGGATCTCCCTAACCAAGGGATCAAACCTGTGTCTCCTGCATTGGCAAGCGGATTCTTTACCACTGAGCCACCTAGGAAGCCTTTCAACTGACATATTAACATATAATTTTTTTAAATTGTTAAAAAGGCATTACTTTGGGAGAGTGTGATTGCAACCCCCCAACCCCCAAGCACCACTCTTTCTCCAATTTTGGCTGTTCCTGCCTAACTCTCCACATGGTTTCACCCAGTTCTTCCTCCCAGAGTTGGAGCCTATTTCCTACAATCTCCCTTCACAAACATCCCTGCAATCTGCCTCTACTCTGGACCATGCAGCCACTTTAATGATCTAGCTGCCATCCACCAGTACCCTCACCACAGCTCCCCACGCCTGTACACACCAGTTCGTACTCAGACGGGTCAGACTCCTAGCAATGAAATGGTTCTTAACTTTGAGGTTGAAAAATTTGATGATGTCTATGGATTTCCAGCACATCCCCTTGCTCCCCCAAGAAAATGCACAGTATGACTATGCAGACAGAATGTTGCCTACCATTTCAGGGGGTCAGTGGGATGAAGCCCACCTAGAGATTCCTAAAGTCATGGCATCCTGTACAGAGAAATACAAATCTAGAGCTAACTTAAGTGTAAATGATCCTAGAACTTTTTGTGAAGGAGTTTTAACTTTGTTTTCCTGCTGAGTTTCCATAGCTACTGTCTAAAGGTTTCCAGTTCCCCAGTAATTCTTGTGGTTGTTGGTATGTTCTTTTTTTTTTTCATTTATTTTTGTTCAGTTCAGTTCAGTTCAGTCGCTCAGTTGTGTCCGACTCTTTGTGACCCCATGAATCGCAGCACACCAGGCCTCCCTGTCCATCACCAACTCCCGGAGTTTACTCAAACTCATGTCCATCGAGTCAGTGATGCCATCCAGCCATCTCATCCTCTGTCGTCCCCTTCTCCTCCTGCCCCCAATCCCTCCCAGCATCAGGGTCTTTTCCAAAGAGTCAACTCTTCGCATGAGGTGGCCAAAGTATTGGAGTTTCAGCTTCAGCATCAGTGCTTCCAATGAACACCCAGGACTGATCTCCTTCAGGATGGACTGGTTGGATCTCTTTGCAGTCCAAGGGACTCTCAAGAGTCTTCTCCAGCGCCATAGTTCAAAAGCATCAATTTTTTGGCGCTCAACTTTCTTCACAGTCCAACTCTCACATCCATACATGACCAGTGGAAAAACCATAGCCTTGACCAGATGGACCTTTGTTGGCAAAGTAATGCCTCTGCTTTTTAATATGCTATCTAGGTTGTCATAACTTTCCTTCCAAGGAGTAAGCGTCTTTTAAGTTCATGGCTGCAGTCACCATTAGTTGGAGGCTAATTACTTTACAATATTGTAGTGGTTTTTGCCATACATTGACATGAATCAGCCATGGATTTACATGTGTTCCCCATCCCGATCCCTCCTCCCGGTGGTATGTTCTTATCACAGTTATCAACAGAGTCTGCTAAACAAATATATTTTTTAAATTGATCAAATATTGACCATAATATTGTTAAGTTAAGGAAAGAGATGAAATTCTGATTTTAAAATGAGTTTTAAGGGAGAGAATGAAAAGTTTTTGTGAACAAACAAGAGTTTTTCCAAGGATGATGCTGGGAGAAACATAAATCTGGAAAATATATTACTTAGGCATTCTCTTAGAAATGCTAAAAGTTATGTTAGATCCATATAATTTTTACATAATGTTAAATTTTCTAGTTTTGAATTTCCTAGCTGAGTTGCAGATACATACCCAAGAAGACAATGCATCTGTTTCATAGAGAGGTTGGGAGTGAATATTTTCATCTTCCCCAATGACTCGAATGATTTTTTCCTTCTCTGTAGATGTTGAAGGTTCCTAGGGCATAGAAATACCACAGACCTGTTAGTGAGCTCGTGTGTGTGACCCAGTGGCAGGGCAAGTTGCCCAGTATCATGTCTGAAGCTTTGGTTTTCCATTTGTTTTCATCATTTGGGAAGCATTTAGAAGACTTACAGGGAACACTGTGGGGAAAATGAGCAGGGATGGGGAAGTGGGGACAAAGGGAAGTAACTGTGAAACAAACAAAGAGGATTTCTTTCAGATCTCAGGAACTCATAGAACAGTAGGAGAGATAATCAATAAAATAATTATGGTCTGCATGATTACTGTGATCATAAAGGTGAGTTCCAAGAGCTATGTGTACCCAGAAAAGGGCCCTGCATTTTGTCTAGACACCCCAGGTTTTGTTGTTGTTGTTGTTTACAGTGAAATGATATTTGAAAGCTGAATAGGAGTTTGTAAAATAGGGAGGGAAGGGCCGGAACTCAGGCCTCAGAAGAAGGGAAGGAGGAGATTTAACAGGTATGACAGATTTAGTGGCCAAAAAATAATGTATTCCATATATTTTGCCTTTTATATGCCAAGTACTATATGAGAAGAAAAGTAGAAAATGCTGATCAAAAGAGGCACGGGTGCTATACAATATTTTTATTCTTTTGTACAGCACGTAAAGTGAGTAAAGGATGTATGTCATGGTCTGGGATCATGCCAACATCTAAACTATTCAGAGCAAAGAAACACCCCAGGGAAGTAAATTAAGACTAAATGGAGAGTGATCATGAATTCTGAAAGCCAAAGAAAATAGTAGTTCACCCAGTAATTACAAGGGCTCTTATGCCAGACTAAACTAGGTTTGAATGTTGGTTCTGCCACTTAATAGCATATGGTTTTCAGTAAGTCAGTTAACCTTTTTGAGCTTCAGTTTTCTTATCTGTAAAATGGGAACAATAATATTTACTTTGAGGTTGTATTGTGTAAGTAAGAGACAACATGTGCAGGCCATGGTAGGCACTCAATTATTGGTAGTTATCATTGTATTTTCATTATTATTATTATCACAAATGCTCCAATAAGGGTTATTTTTATTATTAATGCCACAGCAGGGAGTGGAGACAGGATAAGGAGAAGAGAAGTGTGGATGGCCTCAGGGAAGTGAGAAAAGGCAGTTCAGAGTGGGAGCTGAAGAGTGGAGACAGGAGTTTAAACAACTATTTGAAAAACATGGAAATGAAAGGGTAAAGAAACAGCATCAGAGTAAGAGGTAGATTGTGTAGTTATCAGCAGCACAGGTGAATGAGGCCAGTGGGAAATGGCTGAATTTAGAAAGGAAGAGGGACACCCTATCCTTGGAAAATAAAGACATAAGTGTGTGTGCAAGTAAGGTTAAATCTAAATGAGGAAAGGAAGGAAGTTGAAGCGTTCACTCCAGATGATCTATTTCTATTTTCAATTGTATATATACATATGTATATACACACACTGCATTTGTTGTTGTTTAGTCACGAAGTCGAGTCTGACTCCCATGGACTATATAGCCTGCCATTTCTTTCTCCAGGAGATCTTCCTGACTCAGGGATTGAACTCAGGGATTGAACTCATGTCTCTGGCACTGGCAGGTGGATTCTTTACCACTAGCCATCTTGGGAGGCTCAAATATATATATATATTTTCATTATATATTCATTCTTTAAATATATATATTCATTATATATTTTCTTTAAAAATATAAAGGAAAAGGAACTAATACTAAATAATCTTACCTCTTCTGCATTCTCTTCTTTCTTTTCCTTCTCAAGTTTCTTGTCCTCCATGTCTTCTTCAATTTCTTTATGAATTTTTCCTGCTTCAAGCCCACTTAATTTTTTTAGAATATCCTATTAGACACAACAATATTATATTGTAGCTTAGTGGACATATATATTTTTGCAGAAGATTAGCAATATTTCCATTCAAAAATATTTAATGAGCATTAATTTTGTAATTGGGCACTATGCTAGTGATAAGGATACAAGGTTAATAAGAACAGTCCCTGCCTTAAGCAGCTTACAATTTAGTGGACAAGAAAATACTATGGTTACATATAGTCAAAGAGTAGAAGCACCTAAACCAGATCTGGTATTGGGCAGGGGAGAAAGAGAGGGTTCATCAAGCAGGTTTCTTGGAGGACATAATGTCTGTGTTTCCTCTGGAAGGATGGGTCAGGAGAAAAAAAGATGGCACAAGAAAAAAGAAGTGAGTTCCAGACAGATAATGTTATTTGCACATGACTGGCACTAAGAACAAAAGGAGGTCAGTAGAACAAAAACTCAGAAGCAGATGGACAGGAGCACAGTCACAGAGGAAGGACTAGAATATTACGGCAGGGAGATTGGACTTTATCCTGAAGTACCAATAATTTCATTGACCCGTTTTGCATTTCAAAACAATCACTCTAGCAACATGCTGCTGTTGTTCAGTCACTCACTCATGTCTGACTCTTTGTGACCCCCATGGACTGCAGCCCTGTCCTTGACTATTTGGACTGCAGCCCAAGTCCCTGTCCTTGACTATTTCCTAGAGTTTGCTCAAACCCATGTCTATCGAGTTGATGATGCCATCCAACCATCTCACCCTCTGCCACCTCCTTCTCCTTTTGACTTCACTATTTCCAAGCATCAAGGTCTTTTCCAATGAGTCAGCTCTTCACATCAGATACCCAAAGCATTGAAGTTTCAGCTTCAGCATCAGTCTTTCCAGTGAATATTCAGGATTGATTTCCTTTAGGAATGGCTGGTTGATCTCCTTGATGTCTAAAGGACTTTCAAGAGTCTTCTCCAGCACCACAAAACAAAAGCATCTGTCCTTCGGCGCTCAGCTTTCTTTATGATCCAACTCACATCTTTACATAACTACTGGAAAAACTATGGCTTTGACTGTACAGATTTTTATTGGCAAAGTGATGTCTCTGTGTCTGTTAATTTTGTGGCTGCAGTCACTGTTGGCAGTGATTTTGGAGCCCAAGAGAATATAATCTGTCACTGCTTCCACTTTATCCCCTTCTATTTGCCATGAAGTGATAGAATCATGATCTTAGTTTTTTGAACGCTGAATTTTAAGCCAGTTTTTTCACTCTTGTCTTTAACCCTCATCAAAAGGCTATTTAGTTCCTTTTCACTTTTGGCCATAAGAGTGTTATCATTTGCATATCTGAGGTTGTTGATATTTCTCCTGGCAATCTTGATTTCAGCTTGTCATTCATCTACCCTGGCATTTCGCATGATGTACTCTGCACAGAAGTTAAATAAGCAGGGTGACAATATATAGCCTTGTCATACTCCTTTCCCAACTTGGAAACAGTCAGTTGTTCCATGTCCGATTTTAACTGTTGCTTCTTGACCTGCATACAGATTTCTCAAGAGACAGTTAGGTGGTCTGGTACGCCCATCTCTTAAAGAATTTTCCACACATTTGTTGTGATCCACACAGGCAAAGGCTTTAGCATAGTCAATGAAGCAGAAGTTTTTCTGGAACTTCCTTGCTTTCTCCATGATGCAACAGATGTTGGCAATTTGATCTCTGGTTCCTCTCTCTCCCTCTTTGAAACCCAGCATGTATATCTGGAAGTTCCCAGTTCATATACTGCTGAAACCTAGCTTAAAGAATTTTCAGCATAACCTCGCTAGCATGTGAAATGAATGCAATTGTATGATAGTTTGAACATTCTTTGATGTTGTTCTTCTTTGGGATTGGAATGAAAACTGACTTTTTCCAGTTCTGTGGCCACTGTTCAGTTTTTCTAATTTGCTGACATACTGAGTGCAGAACTTTCACGGCATTATCTTTTAGGATTTTAAACAGCTCAGCTGAAGTTCTGTCACCTCCAATAGCTTCGTTCAGAGTAATGCTTCTTACTGCCCACTTGACTTTACACTCCAGGATGTCCAGCTCTAGTTGAGTGACCACATCATTGTAGTTATCTGGGTCATTATGACCGTTCTTACATAGTTCTGTGTATTCTTACCATCTCTTCTTAATCTCTTCTGCTTCTATTAGGTCCTTACTGTTTCTGTCCTCTATCATGCCCATCCTTGCATGAAATGTTCCCTTGAATTCTCCAATTTTCTTGACAAGATCTCTAGTATTTCTCATTCAAATGTTTTCCTCTATTTCTTTGCATTGTTCATTTAAGAAGGCCTTTTAATCTCTCCTTGTTATTCTTTGGAAGTCTGCATTCAGCTGGATACATCTTTCCCCTTCTCCCTTGCTTTTCGCTTCTCTTCTTTCCTCAGCTATTTGTAAAGTCTCCTCAGACAACTACTTTGCCTTATTGCATTTCTTTTTCTTTGGGATGGTTTTGGTCACTGCCTCCTGTACAATTTTACAAACCTCCGTCCATAGTTCTTTAAGCACTCTATCAAATCTAATCCCGTGAGTCTATTCATTATCTCCACTGTATAATCATAAAGGATTTGATTTAGTTCATACCTGAATTACCTAGTGGTTTTCCCTACTTTCTTTAATTTAAGCCTGAATTTTGCTCTACGGAGTTCATGATCTGAGCCACAGTCAGCTCTCTAGGACTTGTTTTTGCTGACTGTATAGAGGTTCTCCATCTTTGGCTGCAACGAACATAATCAATCTGATTTCTGTATTGGCCATCTGGTGATGTCCATGTGTAGAATTGCCTCTTGGGTTGTTGGAAAAGGGTGTTTGCCATGACCAGTGCATCCTCTTGACAAAACTCTGTTACCCTTTGCCATGCTTCATTTTGTACTCCAAGGCCAAACTTGCCTATTATTCCTGGTGTCTCGTGACTTCCTAGTTTTGTATTTCAATCCTCTATGATGAAAAGGACATCTCTTTTTTGGTGTTAGCCCTAGATGGTGTTGTAGGTCTTCAAAGAACTGGTCAACTTCAGCTTCTCCAGCATCAGCGGTTGGGACATAGACTTGGATTACTGTCATGTTGAATGGTTTGCCTTGGAAACAAACTGAGATCATTCTGTCGTTTACAAGGTTGCACCCAAGTACTGTATTTCAGACTCTTTTGTTGACTATTAGGGCTATTCCATTTCTTCTAAGGGATTCTTGCCCACAGTATTAGCTATAATGGTCATCTAAATTAAATTTGCCCTTTCCTGTCCATTTTCATTCACTGATTCCTAAGAGGTCAATGTTCACTCTTGCCATCTCCTGCTTGACCACATCCAGTTTACCTTGATTCATAGACCTAACATTCCAGTTCCTATGTAATATTGTTCTTTACAGCATTGGACTTTACTTTCACCAGCAGACATATCCAGAACTGAGTGTCATTTCTACTTTGGCCCAGCTGCTTCATTCTTTCTGGAGCTATTAGTAATTGCCCTTTGCTCTTCCCCTGTAGGGTATCTAACACCTTCAGGCCTAGGGGGTTCATCTTCCAGTGTCGTATTTTTTTGCCTCTTTATACTGTTCATGGGGTTCTCAAGGCAAAAATGCTGAAGTGGTTTGAAGTGGTTTCCCTTCTCCAGTGGATCACATTTTGTCAGCACTCTCCACCATGACCTGTCCATCTTGGGTGGCCCTACAAAGCATGGATCACAGTTTCATTGAGTGACCCATGAGGGGCGAAATAAGTAAGTAGCTGAATTTGTGGATGTGAAGTTTAGATTGGAAGGCTGTTGGTTATAGATAAATATTTAACAGTTATCTGCATTTATTTAAAGCCAAGAAAGTAAATTATATTGCCAAAGGAGAACCTGTGAAATGACTAGGGGACAAGGCCTTATTTGGACAGGAACCTAGTCACAAAAAGGGTCAGGGAAGAAAGAGGAGACTGTAGAGGAGGCTAAAAGTTGCCTCAGAAGTGTGAAAGGGTCACAAGGAAAGCCAAAAGTGAAGAGAGAAGGAGTCAACAGTGTTGAATACCTCAGTGGACTCTGCACAAATATTGACTAAAGACTGTCCTTCAGAAGTTTATTGCAGCAATTTATAAAACAAATTTATACATACGTTCAATGCCCACAATAGGAAAATGCAATTGAAAAGCATAATATAAACCATACAAGATATTTTATAGCAATTTTAAATTATGTTATAGCATTATGTACATGGCATAGAAAAATAGTCACAGTATATTAGGATATTTTTCCAAAATGAAAATACTTTTCCTGATAACACACTACTGCTATAAAATATTTGAGCATTACAGAGAAATTAATAATCTCAACCCTCAGAGGTAACAACTTGAATCACTTTGTTGAATATGCTAGTCTGCTTTATCCACATATAAACACATTCATACAAATGAACATACAAATGAACAAAGGAACATAATAAATATATGTTCCTTCATCTGCTTTTCTCAATAACATATCATGGGTGATTCTTATTTCACTATATAATCATCTATTTTATCTGTATGGAATTCTACTACTTGAACATTCCATAATTTATGAAAGTAATTTTCTATTGCTCAGTATTTATATTGTCTCTTATATTTTGTTATAAATAATACTGTAATTAATATTCTTATATAGATATATGCTCAAATTATCAGATAGGCTACATAGTTATATTTAAACTTTAAAAGAAATAAGGGATTGAAACTCTGAAAGATTACAACAATAATCAGATTTGAAAAAGAACCAAATAGAATTTGAACAATTAAATTTCAAACAACAGAAAGCTTTAAGGACAGATTAAACTCTGCTAAAGAGAAAATTAGTGAACTGGAAATTAAGTCAGAAGAAATCATCCAGGATTCAATGCAGGAAGGCAAAGAGATAGAAAATACGAAGAATTAAAAGACACTAGGAACAGATTCCAATATATATCCATTCAGAGTTACAGAAGGAAAGGAAAGAGAAAATACAGTAGAGACAACAATTGAAGAGATGATGACTGAGAATTTTCCAAATCCAGTGAAAGATACCCAGCCAAAGATTCAGAAAACCAAGAGAATCCCAAGTAGAATTTGAAAAGAAAAACTTCATCTACATTTATCAGAAACTGCAAAATGCCAAAGTGAAAAAGAATATCTTAAATGCAGCCAGAGAGAAGAGATTAACTTCAAAAGAATGGACAGCTAGATTTTTATTTATGCCTGTGCTGGGTCTTCCTTGCTACATGGGCTTTTCTCTAGTTTCAGCGACTGGGGGCTCTTCGTTGCAGTGCACAGACTTATTGATGTGGCTTCTCTTGTTGCAGAGCACGGGCTCTAGGGTGTGCAGAGCACAGTCTCAGCAGCTGCGGCACAAAGGCTGAGTTGCTCCGCAGCACGTGGGATCTTCCCATACCAGGGATCAAATCCATGTCTCCTGCATTGGCAGATGTGTTATTTACCACTGAGCCACAAAGGAAGTCTGACAGCTGGATTTTCAATTGTCAGTTTGGTAACAATAAAACCTGGAAAACAGTGGAAACAGTATCTTCTATGTATAGAGAGAAAATCATCCTAGAATTGTATACACAACAACAACAAAAAATTAAGAATGAGGGTGAAAAAAAGACATTTTCAGACAACCAAAAATTAAGTTTGCCTTCAGTAGGTCCTCACTAATGAAAATTCTAAAGCTTAAGGCAGAAGGAAAGAGAAGAATAATTCAATGCAATTAGACAAGAAAAAGCAAGTAAAGGCGTAATAATTGGGGGGGAGGGAAGAGGTAACTATTTCTATGCGTAGGTGGTTTAATTGAATATCTGGAGAACCCAAAAGAATTTATTGAAAAACTATTTAAATAATAAGATAATTTAGTAGAGTCACCATACAAAAAATTAAAATACAGAAATCAGTAATATATACACAGTTACCAATTAGAAGGTATAATGGAAAAGAAGTTTCCATTTAAAATATCAAAAAATAAAATATTCAAGCCTACCTTACAAGAAAAGTGCAAAATGAGAAAACGATAAAACATTATTAAAAGGCATACAGGTGGACATCCTATCAGCCATATTCTTCATAGGACTACTCAACAGCATAAATGTGTGTTCTAAGTTAGTATATAAATTTAATATCACCTGAGTTAAGAATCATATATTTTCTAGAGGAAGATTACATAGAAGAATAAATAAAAAAGAATAGCCATCAAACATCCCAAAAAGATTAGTGAAGAAGTGTTGGCCCTACCAAATATAAAAATGTATCATAAGGCCTCAATAATTAAAAGACTGTGGTGATGAATGAATAGACAAATTAATATAAAATAATAGAAAACCTAGACACAGACTTAGGTTGAATATAGCTAGTTTCAAATGTTAGAAATACCATAATATAGAATAGTGGGAAATACTACAATGTGGAGGACATATCAGCCTTTTCATATAAACTCAAAGACTGAACTAGGACCAGAAGGTAGGAAAAAAGCTACAAGAAAATGTCTTATCATTTTGTTCAATAAAAGAATAATGTTCTAATAGTCACTGCTCACCAAAAACAAATGGACTAACTCTGAAAGTTCTCTATCACTTCAGGCACTCAAATATAGGCCTAATGATCAGCTGTGTAGGTGTTACACTAAGATTCATGCATCTGAAGGTTGGTTGAATTCAACGACCTTTAAAATCCTTTCTGTTCTTAAGTCTTTGTGATTATGTTTAGGTCTTGAATTTTTTCCTAGATCAGAAGTGCAGCCAAGATCATATCTATGGTACTTCATTAAGTTTCTAAAACTGTATTGTAATTTAAGATGTATAATGTTAATGAAATCACTCAGTGGTTAATTCAAAATAATTCTGGCCAAGATCTGGGCAGCAAAGAAAAAACAAGAATTTGTTAAGGGTGTACAACTTAAAAAGGTGGTGTTTTTTCAGTGTTTAAATGTAAAATAAGGAGTTCGCTGGTAGTCTAGTGGTTATGATTCAGAGCTTTCATTGTTGTGGCCCAGGTTCAACCCCTGGTTGGGGAACTCCCACAAGCCACATAGTAGAGCCAAAATTTAAAAAAAAAAAAAAAATTAAATAAATGTAAAACAGAAGTCCTGCAAGTGTATAGACAGAAACTTCCTTCTTAGATCCAAGAGCATTGACACATATGCCAAGATCACACCTGTATAGTTTATGGCTCCAATAGCAACAGGAGCTTCTTCAGGCTTTGCTGGAGATGAACTCCATCAAACGGACTGAAGTAAAAATAAACATTTGTGACTGCCATTGTGTGCTTAGTCACTCACTTGTGTCTGACTCTTTGCAACCTGATGGATGGAGCCTGCCAGGTTCCTCTGTCCATGGGGATTCTCCAGACAACAATACTGGAGTGGGTTGCCATGTCCTCCTCCAGGGGCTCTTCCCAACCCAGGGATTGAACCCAGGTCTTCTGCATTGCAGGTGCATTGCAGGATTCATTGCAGGATTCTTTCATTGCAGGATTCTTTACCATCTGAGCCACCAGGGAAGCCATTAGGTACATGATATTCATTGACTCAGGATCCTCAGTTAACAGGTGGTTAAAACTATAGGATTAACATAGCAATGTGGAGAGTGTTGAATGAGAGGGAAAATAAGCCAAGGAAAGAATATCAACGTTTAAGAGGCAGGCAGAAATGGAAGACTACAGGAAGGGGTATGAAAAGAAAGAAATAGGAGAATTTTTGTCTTGCAAAGAGAGATGACCAAAAAAGTGAATGGTTAACAGGATCAAATACTACAGAGAAGTCAGGTTAAATATGGGCTTGGAGACACCTGGATCTGACAATAAGATCACTGGGGGACTTTACATTGTTTTAAGAAAAGTGATTGTAAAAAAAAGAAAAAGAAAAGAAAAGTGATTGTGCTAGGAAGAAGGGAAAGAAGTAGCAAAGGAGGAGAGAAAAATCAAGGGACATATTTTTTCAGATGGGAGGGAGACCGTGACTATAGATTGCTAACACATTAATAAAATGGAATCATTAGAGAGGAAGGCATTAAATATACTACAGAAAGAAGACAATGCACATGAGATCAAGCACCCAAAGGAAGATATAACCTTGGATGGGAGGACAGAGACTCAGTGGAGAAGGAGGGGTGTGGGCAGAAGTAGAAAAGTCTGAGGATGCGCCTCAGCAAGTGGCGGGGCAGCTCCCCGCTGTAATACGTTGTTCTGCGCTCAGTCGTGTCCCACTCTTTGTGACCCTGTGGACTATAGCCTGTCAGGCTCCTCAGTCCATGGGATTTTCCAGGCAAGAGTACTGGACTGGGTTGCCATATCCTAGGAGGCAAAATCACCCTCCAAGAAAGTGAAGAGAGATGTTTGGGTGAGGACTCTCTTCTTTAGAAGAGAGAAGAGCAGCCAGTGCTCTTGGTTAGAACCCAAATTCTCAGAGAGTAAATGAATGAGGGTTCAAAACATTGGTTGGAAAAAGTCAAGGCACTCTTATCTACTGAGATACAGGAAGAGTGTGAATGATGACCAGTGCTAATGCATGGCAAATACCTCTTCTCCAAGTAGCTGCCGTTTTTCTTCATGTGTCAGTAACTTTATTTTTCTGCCTTTGAGGCCAGAAAGGAGGTGAGAGGACGTGGTGATCCAATCATAACATTCTTTCTGAGAAGAGACAAAAGATAATCACTAAACAGAAAAAATCAGATTATACCAACTCATTTATTCACTTACTCCTACTGAGGAACTGCTAAGAGTAATTCCTTTAAATATAACTCCACTCAATTAACTTTGCATCAGCTCAGTTCAAAGATTTGTGCAGAAGTGATTTTCTATTAATATAGACCTAAATCATATCATCTCTTATCAACAGGGTTTGGGATCTGGGTTGAAGTGGGACAAGTAGTGAAGTGCTATAAAACTAGAGGCAGAAAGTTTGTTGGATTTACTAAGGTCTAATGACTTGTCCCAATAAATGTTATGCAACTGACCAGGGTCAATTACAATTATATGACAATAACAGCAGCAAACACTTATGTAGCACTCTGTTCTATGCATTGTACATTACTAACTCATTTGATCCTCATTATGAGACTATTACTATCCTCATTTTTTAAGATGAGGAAACTGAGGAATAGAGCAGTTAAATATCTCACTCAAGGTCACATATATATTTATGTACTGTGTTTAGATTCTAATCCAGGTGGCCAGGGCTCTTAACCATTACAAAAATATTACTTCTCCTGCCCCCAAAAAAGACTTGAATAGACTTGAAGCACTTTTTTAGAAAAGGAGCTCATCTCTTATCAAGATAACACGATTGGTCCCCCAACAGGTCTTATTCCCTCAAAGGGAACAGAAAAACTACCTTTACTAAGATCACCTACCACTAAGCTTTGGACTCAGTGTTTAAAAGATGCATTATTCCTTATTAGTGAGAAAAAGCAGAGGGAACTAGGAAGCATTATTTTCTCTGGGGAAGGGGATTTGGTCATTCACACCATCAAAAAAAAACAAATATAGTACCATGTGGGGAAATAATCCCCCACTTCAGGTCCTCGAAGCAAACCATAAAAAGCAGTAATATGAAAAAAAAAAAAGCAGTACTATGTCTCATATTTTTCTCATGATTAAACTTTTATTGTGGAATTATTGTGAAAAATCAGAGCCAAAAAATTTTTAAATATCTAATCCAAACCCTTGTGTTATAAATAAGGAATAGAAGCCTCTTCAGATAAATAAGTTTACCACAGCTCTGTTACCATCACTGTTTAAATTTTGCATTCAAAGAGTTAGCTCAATGTCTTACTGCATATCAGAAAAGAGGATCAAACAAGGGAGATGAAAGTATTGGGTTCTAATCCTTAGTTCTTCTAATTGCTTGTGGCTTCTTGAGTAAACTCTTAATAGTCTTCATCTATTAAAAACAGATGAAGCTGTTGGTTTACTCTAGATGCCCCCTATGTACTGGGAAGCTGGTAAAACATTTATTGGTGGAGGGGGGATCCCTAATTTGTAGCATTCGTTGAATTCCAAAATATATACTCTCATAGGGCAATTTCAATGGTAGTCATCAAGTTAGTATGTTATCACTGAATGCGGAGTTGGGAAGAGGTCTGCACAGTCAGCTCTTGTGAGTCAGCCTGAGTCTCCATCATACCACTGCCCCTAAAGATCCTTCCAGCCACAAAATTAGATGCATGTTTTAACTTTATCATAACTAGAACAAAAACATTTGTCAATTTTGAAAACAGTAATGACATTTTAAAAGTTTTAGTTCTTCAGAGTTAGTTCACCATCCATGAGAAATAAACTATTTTCAGCTGAATTGCATTCTATAAAGCAGATCCTAGTCATTTTCTTACAAACTTCTGAGACATTGAAAATACTGCCATAGAACATCTGGTGGGAAAAATATCACTACGAGTCTTTAAAAGAAAATATTTACTTATTTGGCTGCACAGGGCCTTAGTTGTGGCATGTGGGATCTTTCAATTGTAGCATGTGGAATCTAGTTCCCTGACCAGTGATCAAACCCAGGCTCCAGCATTGGGAGTGTGGAGTCTTAGTCACTGGACCATCAGGGAAGTCCCAATAAGAATTTTTGATAAAAGCTTCATGGCTATCTATAGAATCAAGGAAGTTTTCCTAAAAAACCTTTAACATCACCTTTGATGAGCAAGATGGAGATAGCTCGGTTGCCAATCAATACATGTGAATCTCCTTCCATCAATACTCTGATTCTGATAACATCTGATTCAGGGCTGTTAATTAATGCTTCTGAAGTGAAAAGACTAAAATTCTTGTCTGGGGAGAAGGAGAAGGTCCTAAATGTTAAGCTTATTGTAGAGGATCAAAAAGAAGAGAACAAAAGGCTACAGGAGATAGTCTAATAAGTGGTGGGTCTACAGTAGTAATGTAGTTATTAAGAATCCATCATCTCCAGGTCCCCCCAAAAGGGTAGCAAAGCTGAGATCTCTGAGTTTACCTCCTGGAACACTGCAAGAGGCAACTCTCCAGCACCACTCTTCAAAGTCATACTCTTTTCAGAGGCCCAAATCCTGAAACTGGCAGTAGTATCTTGGGCAACATAAAGGTTACTGTAGCCCAAGGAGGATAGCAGGGTCTTGATAGATTACACAGAGCAAGACAAGAAAAAATGGCATCAATTTCAGCCAGAAGTCAGTTCGAAGGGCACCAGCCCCAAGTCTTCTCGTTTCTATCATGGTAGGTATTTCTTTGGCAGTGAAAGGACTGTTCCTTCCCACGTGTTCTCAGAACTATCAGGTGCTGGTCAGTGAGTGTCTTTCACCAGTCTTGGCCTGCTGAAGTTTATCTCAGAAATCTTTCCAGGTAATCTGCTGATTGCTCAGATTATGAACAAACACCAAGGCATCAGTGACCCTAAATCTAGACGCCTGGCACATTATAGATGATCAACCTAACACACTTGAAAAAAGACATCTATCTGACTTATTCTAGGTTTTCAGCAGCTGCTTCAGCTGTAGTGGACCCAGTGTTGTACTCTGACTGGATGCCAGGACTCTCTGACATAGTGCTTCTAAACAGCGAATGAAAACATAAGCAAGTTTCATTCCCAAGTGAAGCGACTGATATGCACTGAGATCATCTTTTTTTCAGAAATAGGCATAGGGGTAAGAATCCCAAGAACTGAGTCCTCTTGGAAGATGGCAGGCCATCTGGGTGAGGTCCGAATGAATACACCAGGATCAGACTGGAGGTAAATAGGGTCATTAGTTACCACACTGCCTTGATGGTCTTGGGGAACTAGATCATCCCCAACACTTCATGAAGATTTCTCTAGGGGATTATTATGGTAGAGTGGAGTATGAACCATCAGTAAGAGTGATCAAACTCCAGAGGATGCTGACTTAAGAAAGTCTCCTTAAGTCTTTCTGCTCCTGCTCCAGAAACCAGTCCAGCATCATGCAACTCTCACATTTATGAGGAAGAAGCCCAAGAAATATCAGATTGTGGGAAACCATCATTAAGGTCAAATATCAGTCCTTTGGGTTGCAAGATGTTCTTCTTCAGGTACCGGAATGTAGCTGGGGTGTGCTACAAGCCACACAGCATCATAGTATGCCCACACTAGAGAAAGCTTCTCTGGAGAACCATCTTCTACTCTTCACCTTGTAGGATATGCATAAGGCCATATAAGTTCCAGAGTCTGATGTCATAAAGATTCACATACCACACAGGTTGTCCAGGAGACAAGGGGAAGACAGTTGTAGTCAGGATGGGGATGAATTTGAAATGAAGATAACCCTAATGAGAGGGGTTTGTTGCTGTTGCTAAGTCGCTTCAGTCGTGTCCGACTCTGCAACCCCGTAGACGGCAGCCCACCAGCCTCCCCTGTCCCTGGGATTCTCCATGGAGTGGGTTGCCATTTCCTTCTCCAATGCATGAAAGTGAAAAGTGAAAGTGAAGTCACTCAGTTGTGTCTGACTCTTAGTGACCCCATGGACTGCAGCCTACCAGGTTCCTCTGTCCATGGGATTTTCCAGGCAAGAGTATTGGAGTGGGTTGCCATTTCCTTCTCCAGAAATAATATATAATTCTATATAAATTGCTCTATAAAAGAGAGGAGTAAAAAATACTTCCCAACTCATTTTAAGAGGCTAACATTACCCCTAATATCAAAACCAAAAATATTAGAAAACAAAGTAAACTATTAATATATAATCAGTACCTTCAAGAACGTCAATGCAAAAATTCTACACAAAACTTCAACCAACTGAATTTAGTAATATATAAAAAGATAGTACACCATGATGAAGTGGGGTTTATCCCAGGAACGTTAAGGTTCATTTAATACTCAATTCAAAAATCAATCAGGGATTTCTCTGGTGGCCCAATGGTTAAGAATCTGCCTTGCAATGCAGGGAACACGAGTTTGATCTCTGGCCAGAGAACTAAGATCCCACATGCCCATGGGGCAACTAAACCCATGCACCACAACTAGAGGACCCAAGCACTGCAACTACTGACCCTGTATGTCCTAAAGTCTGTGCTTCACAAAAAAAGCCTATGCACTGCAACCAGAGAAAGTCCACACAACACAATGAAGGCCCAGCACAGTCATAAGTAAATAATTAATAAAAAAAACAATCAATGTTAGTTGTCATGTTAAAAGACTAAAAAAGATAACTCATCGACCATCTCAGCAGAGGCAGAAAAAGGATTTGATAAAATCGAACATTCATTCCTGACTCTAAAAAGATTTTTAACAAACATGGAATAAAAATAAAGCTTCCTCAATATGATCAAGGACATATAGGAAAAGCCTACACCTTCCATTATACTTAAAGATGACAGAATAAATACTTTCCCCCTAAACTATAACAAGGATGTCTGTTCTCACCACTTTTACTCAATCTGGTACTAGAGACTCTAGTTAGTGCAAGAAGTCGAGAAAAAGAAATTAAAGGCGTGAAGATTAGAAAAAAAGAAATAAAACTGTCCTTATCTGCAGATGATATAATTATGTACATAGAAAATTCTAAGGAATCTGGAAAAAAAAAACTTCTCAGCAGGGATAAGTGAGTTCAGTAAGGTCATAAGACATGAAATAAATATATTTTAAAAATCATGATACAATGCTCATTGTAGCACTGTGTTCAATAGCCTAGACATGGAAGCAACCTAAATGTCCATCAACAGAGGAATAAAGATATGATACGTATATATATACATATAACGGAATAGTACTCAATCATGAAAAGAATGAATTACTGACATTTGCAACAACATGGATGGACATAGAGATTATCATACTAAGTGAAGTCAGACAGAGAATGATAAATATCATATCACTCATATGTGGAATCTAATTTTTAAAAAATTTTTTAATCATTTTTTTAAATGATACAAATGAACTTTTACAAAACAGAAAGACTTACAGATATCAAAAACAAGGTTATTAAAAAAAAAACAACAAGCTTATGATTACCAAAGGGGAAAACATGGGGGGAAGGGATAAATCAAGAGCTTGGGATGAACATACCCAAACTATTATATACAAGGTAGATAATGAACAAGGACCTCCTATGGAGCACAGGGAACTCTACCCAATATTTTGTGATCACTATAAGAAAAAAGAATCTAAAAAGGAATGAATAGGGACTTCCTGATGGTCCAGTGGATAAGAATCTGCCTGCTAATGCAGGGGACATGGGTTCAGTCCCTGATCTGGGAAGATCTCATGTGTCATGGAGCAACGAAGTCCACGGCACCACAACTGCTGAATCCTGCATGCCTTGTATCTGAGCTCTGCAACAAGAGAAGCCACCACAATGAGAAGCCTGTGCGCTACAAGAAAGAGTAGCTCTTGCTCTCCATGACTAGAGGAAGCTTGTGTGTGCAGCAACAAAGACCCAGCACAGCCAAAGATAAATAAATACCTAAAAAGAATGAATACATGTACATGTATAACTGAATCCCTCTGCTGTACACCTTAAACTAACACAACACTGTAAATCAACTATACACCAATAAAATTAAACTTTTTAAAAACCAGTAATAATCCTGTTACCAAAGAATAATAACAAATTGAAATTACAGAACAATATAATTTGCAACAGTACCAAAATATAAAATACATAGGAATAAACCTTACAAAGACCTATACACTGAAAACTACAAAACGTTGCTGAAAGAAATAAAGAACTTAAGTAAATGAAGAGATATACAATCTTCACAGGCCCAAAGACGCAATACTGTTAGGATATCATTTCTCCACAAATTAATCAACAGATAAAATGTAATCATGAGAAAAATCCCAACAGGTTTCTTTGGAAACATTGATAAGCTAATTCTAAAAACTTCACATATGGAAAGCAAAGGACCTAGAACAGCCTGGGCAATCTTGAAAAAGGACAAATTTGGAGGATTTACATTACTGATCTCAGAATGTTATAAAACTATAGTAATCAAAACAGTTTGATAATGGTGACAATGTTGACACACAGATCAGTAGAACATAGTAGAATATCCAGAATAATATCCATATTTACGATCAGTGTGCTGTGGGTAGTCCCTCAGTCGTGTCTGACTCTTTGGACCCCATGGACTGTAGCCCGCCAGGCTCCTCTGTCCATGGGATTCTCCAGGCAAGAATACTGGAGTGGGCTGCTGTGCCCTCCAGATTTTTAAAAAAGATGAAAAGGCTTCTGAATAGAGAGAGGGTAGTTTTTTCAACACATGATGCTAAACAACTGGATATCCAAACGCCAAAATGTGAACTTCAACCCATATCTGGCACCAGAAAAGAAAAAAATGGGTCACTCAAAATGGGTCACAGATCTGGACCCACAAAGCTTAAAACTATAAATCTTCAGATGTTACTATACAAAATTTTTCTTAGATAACAATACCAAAAGAAGACCCATAAAAGAAAAAAAAAATGATAGATTGAATTTCATCAGTTAAGAAATTCCCCTTTTTGAAAGACATTGTTAAGAGAAGAAAAGGAAGTCACAGACTGAGAGAAAGTATTTCTAAATCACACATCCAATAAAGGACTTTTATCCAGAATATACAAAGTACTTTCAAATTCAATGATAACAAAACAAACCAATAATAAAAGGCCAAAGATTTGAGCAGATATTTCGTCTTTTTTCCATGAACAGTTTATTAATTTTATTTCACTTGTAATAACTTAAACATATCAAGTACCTAGTAACCAAATTATAAAACAATTGTATTTCTTTTTTTTTTTTAGCATTTTTCCAGTTTTACTGATATATAATTGATGTATAACACTGCACATGTTTCATATGTACAACATAATGATTTGATATATGTATGTATTGCAAAATGATTACCACAACAAATTCAGTTAACATCCATTACCTCACATAGTTACATTTTTTTTTCTTGTGATAACTTTTAGGATCTACCCTCTTAGCAACTTTGTACCTTTCACCAAAGGAGATGTAAAGCCAAATAATCCCATGAAAAGTTGTTCAACATCACTGATCATGAAGGAAATGCAAATTAAAACTACAATGGCATACCACAAGCCACTTACTGGAATGTCTAAAGTTGAAATCACTGACCGAATCAAATTTTGGTGAGGGTGTGAAACAACTGGAACATTCATATACTGCTGGCAGGAACATAGAAGATAGTTTCTCAAAAAGCTAAAAACACAAGCCATATTACCTAACCATCCCATTTCTAGATATTTATTTAAGACAAATGAAAGCAATGCATATGTACATGCATATCCATTAAAGCTTTACTTGTAATAATAAAAAAATGGAAATAATTCAAACATTCATCAACAAAGAATGGTTGATAAATGGTGTATTTCCATTCAATGAGATACTGCTCAGCCCTGAAAAGCAATTTTGATAAAAGCAACAGTATGTGTGAATCTAAAAATAATTCTGCTTCGTCAAAGAAGTCAGACAAAGAAATGTATATATTCTGTATGATTCAACTTATATAAATTCTAAAACTTGAAAACTAATCTTTGGTGTTAGAAGATGATCAGTCGTTGCCTGGACAGGACAAGGCTGTAAGGAGAGATTATAAAGGGGTACAAGGAAACTTTGAGTTTGTTGGATATGCTCCTTTTTCAATCATAGTGATTATTTTACAAGTGTTATGTACATTTTAGAAATTATCAAATTGCACATTTAAGTATGTGCAGTTTTGTTGTAAAGCAATTACGCCTAAAAAGTCAACTTAAAACAAAAGTAAGGGGAATATAGAGTTATTACCTTCATCTTCTCCAGTTCATTAAGTTCCTTATCAGGATTTTTTTCTAAGTGACTTGCTTTATTCACAGCCATAGCTACTACCAGCTCTTTGCAACAACTGCAAAAAAAACAAAACCACACACACACACACACACACACACACACACACATACAGAGCATCACCTTTTTATTACTGGTTTCTCCTATAAGTCCAAATACAGTGGACGTTTACCATAATAATTAAGCTACTGATTGACCACAAAATAATTTGTTTCTTGCTCAGTTTCTCAGTCCTATCCTGTCCCTCCCCTCCATTCAAGTCATGTTCAACCATTGGTAACACTGAATGGAAATGAAGGTGAAACTGGCTAAATTGTTAAAGCGACTTCCCAAATCTGAAGTAATCTTAGTGACAGTATGCTTCCTAGTTAATAAAGTACAGTTTTATAGACATCTTATTTGATGGGAATCTTCTAGTTTTTCAGATATAAGGCTTTTTTCCTCTTTTTAAAAAAATTTGTCTGCACTGGGTCTTAGTTGTGGCATGTGGGATTTAGTTTCCTGACCAGGGATCAAACCCAAGCCTCTGGCAATGAGAGCTCAGAGTCTTAGCCACAGGACCACCAGGAAAGTTCCTCACTTTTTGCTTTTTTAAAATATGTTTTGGTTGGTGTTTAGTGAAATATATAAAAGTATACATTCAATTTTGCATGGAATTACATATGCAAATTATACTTACTCCCCCCACAGTAGGTGCAAAACTGCAATTTATTTATGCAATTGGTTTGTTTTGGGTTTTTTTTGGTTGTTGTTTTACTTCTCACTCCCTCATACATATACACTTCCTATACTGCTTATGCTAACACTGTTTTCAAAGGAATTCTAAAGTAACTAAGAAAACACCAAAATTTCACATTCCAACAGGACAGTGTTGAAGATAGTTTAAAAACTGAACTAGTATTTCTTTCAGGGTTTTAAAACAATCCCTTATTGCTACCACTAACTGCCCTTCTCTCCTCTGCTTTTTTTTAAAATTTTTATTGGAGTAGAGTTGATTTACAATGTTTTTCCTCTGCTTTATGTCACGCTTAATTTTCAACAGAAATAATAAAATAACCAGATAGTTTCACCTGCTCAAATAGCTGGAATATTGGGACAACTTTTTTGCCAGGGCAATTGCATCTAGCTCTAACTTGGCAATTCCTAGGTCATGTTTTTCAACACTATTTTCCAAATTTATGAGAGTATCTGGATCAGGAAAGTCAGGTATCATTAAAATCAGCAAATTTACCATCCACCGAATCATGGGTATATGCAATTCATCCATCTGTTTAAAAAAAAAAAAAAGATTATAATATAAATGACCCATTTAAAATAAATCAAACAGCAAAAACCATATAAAGCTTAAAATAGAACTGTTTGTAACAAATCAATTATCACATCAATCCAGTCCAATCAATCCAATCCAATCAATTAAATCCTTAGTGAGATCAGAGTCAGGTCTTTGTGAGGAAGTGTCAGGCCTTAGTGAGGACCATAGGCTTTAGTGAGGAGCTGATACAAATTAAATCAGTCAAATGAAACTAATCAATCTAATTTACTCAATCCAATCCTTCAATCAAATCAAGCCCAGCAGGGATTTAGTGAGGACCAGAGTTAGGGGTGTTGTAGGTCTTCATAGAACTGTTCAACTTCAGCTTCTTCAGCGTTACTGGTTGGGGCATAGGCTTGGATTACCGTGATATTGAATGGTTTGCCTTGGAAATGAACAGAGATCATTCTGTCATTTTTGAGATTGCACCCAAGTACTGCATTTCGGACTCTTCTGTTGACCATGATGGCTACTCCATTTCTTCTAAGGAGTATGGAATGGAGCAGGGCAAAGGCTAATAGAGTTTTGTCAAGAGAACTCACTGGTCATAGCAAACACACTCTTCCAATAACACAAGAGAAGACTCTACACATGGACATCACCAGATGGTCAACACTGAAATCAGATTGATTATATTCTTTGCAGCCAAAGATGGAGAAGCTCTACACAGTCAGCAAAAACAAGACTGGGAGCTGACTGTGGCTCAGATCATGAACTCCTTAATGCCAAATTCAGACTTAAACTGAAGAAAGTAGGAAAAACCACTAGACCATTCAGGTATGACCTAAATCAAATCCCTTATGACTATATTGTGAAAGTAAGAAATAGATTTAAGGGACTAGATCTGATAGAGAGCCTGATGAACTATGGACGGAGTTGGTGACATTGTACAGGAGACAGGGATCAAGACCATCCCCACAGAAAAGAAATGCAAAAAGGCAAAATGGCTGTCAGAGAAGGCCTTACAAATAACTGTGAAAAGAAGAGAAGTGAAAAGCAAAGGTGAAAAGGAAAGATATTCCCATTTGAATGCAGAGTTCCAAAGAATAGCCGGGAAAGATAAGAAAGCCTTCCTCAGTGATCAATGCAAAGAAATAGGGGAAAACAATAGAATGGGAAAGACCAGAGATCTCTTCAAGAAAATTAGAGATACCAAGGGAACATTTCAGGCACAGATGGGCTCGATAAAGGACAGAAATGGTATGGACTTAACAGAAGCAGAAGGTATTATGAAGAGGAGGCAAGAATACACAGAAGAACTGTACAAAAAAGATCTTCACGACCCAGATAATCACAATGGTGTGATCACTCACCTAGAGCCAGACATCCTGGAATGTGAAGTCAAGTGGGCCTTAGGAAGCATCACTACAAACAAAGCTAGTGCATGTGATGGAATTCCAGTTGAGCTATTTCAAATCCTGAAAGATGATGCTGTGAAAGTGCTGCATTCAATATGCCAGCAAATTCGGAAAACTCAGCAGTGGCCACAGGACTAGAAGAGGTCAGTTTCCATTCCAATCCCAAAGAATGCTCAAACTACTGCACAATTGCACTCATCTCACACACTAGTAAAGTAATGCTCAAAATTCTCCAAGTCAGGCTTCAGCAAAACGTGAACCGTGAACTTCAAGAAATTCAAGCTGGTTTTAGAAAAGGCAGAGGAACCAGAGATCAAATTGCCAACATCCACTGGATCATTGAGAAAGCAAGAGAGTTCCAGAAAAACATCTATTTCTGCTTTATTGACTATATCAAAGTCTTTGACTGTGTGGATCACAATAAACTGTGGAAAATTCTGAAAGAGATGGGAATACCAGACCCCCTGACCTGCCTCTTGAGAAACCTGTATGCAGGTCAGGAAGCAACAGTTAGAACTGGACATGGAACAACAGACTCGTTCCAAATAGGAAAAGGAGTATGTCAAGGCTGTATATTGTCACCCTGCTTATTTAACTTATATGCAGAGTACATCATAAGAAACGCTGGGCTGGAAGAAGCACAAGCTGGAATCAAGATTGCCGGGAGAAATATCAATAACCTCAGATATGCAGATGACACCACCCTTATGGCAGAGAGTGAAGAGGCCTCTTGATGAAAGTGAAAGAGGAGAGTGAAAAAGTTGGCTTAAAGCTCAATATTCAGAAAACTAAGATCATGGCATCTGATCCCATCACTTCATGGGAAATAGATGGGGAGACAGTGGAAACAGTGTCAGACTTTATTTTGGGGGGCTCCAAAATCCCTGCAGATGGTGATTGCAGCCATGAAATTAAAAGCCGCTTACTCCTTGGAAAGAAAGTTATGACCAACCTAGATACCATATTAAAAAGCAGAGACATTACTTGCCAAAAAACGTACATCTAGTCAAGGCTATGGTTTTTCCAGCGGTCACGTATGGATGTGAGAGTTGGACTGTGAAGAAAGCTGAGTGCTGAAGAATTGATGCTTTTGAACTGTGGTGTTGGAGAAGACTCTTGAGAGTCCCTTGGACTGCAAGGAGATCCAACCAGTCCATCCTAAAGGAGATCAGCCCTGGGTGTTCATTGGAAGGACTGATGCTGAAGCTGAAACTCCAATACTTTGGCCAGCTCATGCAATGAGTTGACTCTTTGGAAAAGATGCTGATCCTGGGAGGGATTGGGGGCAGGAGGAGAAGGGAATGACAGAGGATGAGATGGCTGGATGGCATCACCGACTCAATGGGTATAAGTTTGAGTAAACTCTGGGAGTTGGTGATGGACAGGGGGGCCTGGCGTGCTGCAGTCCATGGGGTCGCAAAGAGTCGGACACAACTGAGCAACTGAACTGAACTGAGTTAGGGGAAGGGCAACTCTTCCTGAGAAAGTTAAAATGACTACTACCTTTCACAAGTCAAAGATATTTTCCCCATTAACTAAGACCCTGTTGCTTTTCAATTACACTAATTCTTCTTAGAGAATTAATTCTCTAAACTGTTCTTTCATACATCAATGGCCTGGATGATACTATCATTGAAAGAACTCATTTTTGTTTACATAAAATATTAATAAATCCTTAGACCATGCTTATGAAATAGTCATATTTATTATCTTCATTTCAAACCTATATTAAAGAGATTAAATGACAGAAACAAGGTCATACAATACTTCACAGATGAATTTAAAATTAGAATCAAATTAAGCACAGAAGAATATCTTTTACTTTCACAAAGATACGGAATCATTCTCTTTAATTAGATGAAGAGTGAAAATGATTTTTATAATAAACCAAAGATTTACTGTGATTCAGATACCAAATTCTTAAGAGAAATTTTAAGATGAAGTGTTTTGTAAAAAGGCAGGTTTGTTTCAAATTTATTGATCTTTTCAGGGATGACAAGTGGCAAAACAGCCATCTCCTAGCTGATATTAAAAAAAAAAAATCACAATTCAAGCCTTCAAAATATAATTGATGTTGGGATTTCCCTGGTCCAGTGGCTGAGACTCTATTCTTCCAAAGCAAGGGGCACAGGTTTGACCCCTGGTTGGGGAACTATAATTCCCCATGCCTGATGGCATGGTCAAAATTTTTTTTTAATATATAATATTGATGTTAACAATGAGTGAAAGAAATTTGGGCTTCCCAGGTGGCGCTAGTGGTAAAGAACCTGCCTGCCAATGTAGGAGATGAGGGTTCAAACAATAGGTCAGGAAGATCCCCTGGAGGAGGGTATGGTAACCCACTCCAGTATTCTTGCCTGGAGAACCCCATAGACAAAGGAGCCTGGTGGGCTATAATCCATAGCATCACAAAGAATAGGACACAACTGAAGTGATTTAGCATGCAACCACACAAAAGAAATTTATGCTATAGAGCAGTCATTTTGTGAAAATGGACAGTTGGAAGGATTTCCATCTTGGTTTGATTTTGCTGCTGAAAATGAAATATGGACCACTTTTAAAAACTCTCAAATTCATATACTTGAAAATCTGGAAATAAGTTTCTAATTGTTTTAAAATCTTACAAATAAAGTGTTTCAATTGATTGCCAATCTTTTGTTTAAAAAAAGAAATGCTGCATTGCCTAATGTTTATAAAAACAACTGACTGACATTATGGCAAATGGAAAATTTTACTATGATGAATTTCTTCAATTTGGATTGCTTCTTTGCAAGCTCTTATTTTAGCAATGACAGTCCTTAAAAAAAAGTAACAAAGTAAACTGAACTTAGCAGACCTTCAGATGGTTTTGTCACTAAGTATTAACCTGTGCTTATAAAAAAATTATGAAGCCTGTTCGATCAATTTTTTAAATCATTACTAAAAATAATTTTAAAATATTATTCATCTCATCCCTTTTGACTAGTCATATATATTTTACAATGTAGAAAAAAAGTCAACAGAGTAAGTCTCACATGTAAGTTAGAAATGAATTGTTCAATGATTTTTTGCTGATAGAGATACACAATTAAAAATCTTTGAAGATCGGTTTTACTGCCAAGCAGCACAAATTAGATGAAGTAAAGGTATAAAGAAAAAAACAAAAATATATCTGGAAGAAAGTGGATCAGAAAGAAAAATGAAAGGTGAGTGAAATAAGGATAAAATTTTCCATTTTTAAATACTTACACCAGTTAATATAGATTAATATAGATATATACAGTTCCTTGAGAAATATATAATCTTGCAAGCTTTATATTCAGTTTAACTACATTATAATCTTATAGCATCAAAATGGAGATGTATAGAGAAGTATATAAAGGTACTTTCTAAATAATCCTATATCATAAAAACTGAATTCCATAATATTAAAAATTGAGACTATAATTCCCCAGAGATAATCCCCAATAGTAAACTGAGTATCTTATCAAAGAAGGTGTTAAGGTAGCAAGACCATAAAACATCAGCAATGTTGGAATATCCTTTCTTACTTCAAAGAAATATTTATTGAGTCTCACTATGTGACAGGCACTCTCCCACTCTTTTTCTTCTTAATTCTGGTTGTGTTCTAAATCAGAAATTTCTCATAGGTATGGTGATCCCCTGTGTCCATATTTCCAGTCTTAACATATTTGCTCCTCAACTCTTTGTGTTTCTATATTTACAACATGCTCACAGACTGATATAATGCTTCATAAGTAACATTCCCATATAACACACTGATCTCTGCCTTTCAAATTCCTAATTTAAGCAATATTAAAATTAGCTAAATTATTTTTATCAATTTTGTAACATTGAATATTTGCATATTATATTTACTTATAATAAGAGACTACTGTGTAAATTTAGATTATAATTAAGACTAGGAAGTGGGAGTAAATATAATAAACTAAGACATCCATTGGAAATTATTACTTCATGTTGTGATAGTTAAGAAGTCCACAGGTTCAGTTCCTCAGAATGGCAGGGCAATTCCCTATTCTAATAACTATAAACCAATTGTATTATAGCATTTTGTCTTTCTTCCTAGAAACACGTTTCTGTCATCCCTTCAGCCAGTCGAGGGCACCAACATAAATCCTTAAAATGATTAACACTATTGAGGGAAAACTTTTTTCAGTATACTGAGTAAAGATAGTAACTGGATCTCAAAAATTTTTGATCATTGCTGAAACTTCATTCCAAATGCAGTAACATACCTCATCTAAAAATCCACTGAAAATCATTTGAGTAATTATGTCAGTTCCCATTTTGCCCTCCCAATCACCTACTTCAGTTGGATAGCCATGACATGGTTTTTTCCTTGAAGAAAACTCACAGCCAAGGCAAAAAACAATCTAATAAATTCCTGCAAGTACATACTTGGCGCTGAAGTTCCATGTTACCATTGTTAATCTCACTGCCTATCTTCAAAAGCCATTGTTGAATCATATTAAATATATGTGTTTGTAGTTCCCTGAAGGTAAAAACAAGTAAAATAAAGGTAAGTGCCTTACTTAAGAGTATAAAAGTAAATATTAGATAAAAGAAAGGGTTTCATTTGGCTGGGCCTAGTAAACTTTGGTGTGGACAATTGTTTGAGAACTCAGAGAAAGGTGAATCAAAGCCTTGAGATATTTGGTAGAATGGCTGCTCACTGACAACCTTCCTAACCTCACCTCACATAGGTAGCCAGTCGTGAAGAATGTAGACCTTTCCTTCAGTGTTAGCTCTCTACCGTAAAAACTCACACTCACACCCTTTACATTCACTTCTATACCTGTGAGACCACAAAGTAAGAAGTATACATTTTAAAATCCTCCAAGAGACCGACTTTCAACATGACAGTGTGAAGAGAAAAGGTGACCCACTCTCTGGTGAAGTTAGTAAAATTACTAAAACAAAACAAAACATTGAAAGCCTCTGGAAATGTTTTAAGGACAGACAGCAACTGAAGAAATACATATTCAAGACAATTTATGAAGAGTCAGTTGGAAAGGCAGGAGTCCAGGGTATTTGAATCAAAACTACTCCTGTTCTTCCCCTTCTCAGCTCAGTGAGGCATAAACTGCGCTGTAGATCGCTATAGTTAAGAACCCAGGACTCACTCACCCTCCAGCCCCCAGTCAGATGGCTTTCTTCCTGAGAGGAATAGGATGTCAAGATTTCTCATTTGATCCCAAATACCCACTATTGAGGCTAAGTACTGAGAAGTGGGGACTCCTTTCTACCCAGCAGATAGCTATGAGAACCTACAGGCCAGAATCCAAATCTATGTACTGCGGAACAGTGCCAATAATGTATAATGATGAATCCAACTGAGACTTCATCTCATTAATTTTTTCATTAAGTCTCTCCCATTCTTCAAGAAGCAGGTCAGGAAACTCCAGGAGGCTTTCCAACTTGAAAGAACAGAATTCAAAAGAACTAATCAAACTTGGAAGAATTTTAGAGGTACCTGGAAAAATGAGAAAATCATTAACTTTTGGAAGTAGTTATAAGTCTACTATTTCAACAATAAATTATTAGATACTAATGGGTAGGGGCATATCTTCTTTTAGTTTCATATTACTCTACAGCTTGCCTAGCAGAGAATCTTGCAAAGAGTAGTTCCTAAACAAATATTTAGTGAATAAAAACTATCTAATCAGTGCTTTTCTACCTGATGGGCTATTTTCATTGATGATAGTTTTTACTTTGTCTTATCTTCTTGGTGGACAATGAAATGCATTAAACACAGAAACCATGAACTACAGTTTCTGTTAAAGGCATTCAGTGAGTTATCCTGTTAAGAAGACAATGATGAAAAACAGCTTCTTCATGATTACATAACAGTTAAAACAGAAACAAGAACAGATAATAGTTCTTGAGTCATTTTTTAGGTCATTGTTCAGGTTTACATATAGTTTTGATCTGCTGCTGCTGCTAAGTCGCTTCAGTCGTGTCCAACTCTGTGCAACCCCATAGACGGCAGCCCATCAGGCTCCGCCATCCCTGGGATTCTCCAGGCAAGAACACTGGAGTGGGTTGCCATTTCCTTCTCCAATGCATGAAAGTGAAAATTGAAAGTGAAGTTGCTCAGTCGTGTCCGACTCTTAGTGACCCCATGGACTGCAGCCTACCAGGCTCCTCCGTCCATGGGATTTTCCAGGCAAGAGTGCTAGAGTGGGGTGCCATTGCCTTCTCCGAGTTTTGGTCTGAATAAGGACCAAGTCTAGATCCTTACTTTTGATTGATTCACTGTGACATCACGGCAAAATATCCTCTCCAAACAAATGGTGGAGGTGGTGGTGTAGTCTCTAAGTTATGTCCGACTCTTGTAACCGCATGGACTATAGCCTACCAGGCTCCTCCATACATAGGATTTTCCAGGCCAGAATACTGGAGTGGGTTGCCATTTCCTTCTCCAGGGGATCTTCCTGACCCAGGGAGCAAATCCGGGTCTCCTGCATTGCAGGTAGGTGCTTTACCGTCTGAGCCACATTAAACTCATCAAATGGTATATTTAAATAGATGCATTGTAATGAAATATATCTCAATAAAGTGATACTCAATGCTTTATTTTGCTTGATTTTTAAAACTAAATGTATTATTTTGATTTTCAATATTAATTGTATTGAAACTAATAATTAGTATTAAAATGCTTTATACTGTCAAACCATCTAATTATCATTACCATTGTTTTTTTCCTTACCATTATCCCCATTTATTCTTATTTCAAATTCTTTGTAGAGTCTTGCTATATTTTTCAAAATTTCCTCCATGAGCTTCTGCTCTGGTGGTATATTTCCCTCCATACTTTTATGGCGACCAAATATCCCAAGCCCAATATCTGTCCAGTTTTCCTGTAACCGTTTAATAATCTTGAGAGAATCATATTTTGACACTAGAAGATCCCCAGAAAATTTGTCTCTGTCTTCAGTCAACATCTGGAGAGTGAAAGTGGGATGAGGAAATTAGTACATTATTCACTCATGATTTCATCAAAGTCTACTCAGGTGACTCCCAAATATTTTGGAGTTATATATCTTATTTGTCGTATCATTTCCTCATGTGACATACATTCTATTTTCAAAGTTAAAATGAATTTAAATTAATTTTGATATTCTATAAGATAACCCATAGTTTAACAGGATGAAATAATTATATTCAATTCTATGTAGGTAAAAATATTAGTGAGAAGCAATTAAGCCTCAGAGAGCTGAACATGTTTAATCATTATTTGCTTTGATAAGGATGTAATATTTCTGTTTATATGATCCCCACTACACTGGGAAAGTTCCTAGAATGTATGTTTTCATGTGTTTGTTTAACCCGAAGTACAAGTGATATACCTGACATATCAATAAGTATTTGTGGAAAAAATAAGTTACAATTTATATATAAAGCTTGCTATTATTTCAAGACTCAGATAATATAAACAAATCACTCACACTTATTAGCAACCAGTATTGGAAAGCATTGTAGCAGAGCAATTAAGAGACAGACCCGGCCATTTACCATTTATAGGTAACTAAGGCAAGTTACTGAACATTTCTAATCTTCAATTTCCACATCTGGAAGATGGGGGATTACAGAACCTGCATCAGGTGGATACTATGAAGAAAAAGTATAATAACATATGGAAAGCACCTTCAGCCTAACAAGTTAAGGAATGAAAATTACTACTATTTCTACTAAAAAAAAAGCATGATTTTTTCAATTTTATCTATGCAATGTCAAAGATATAAACATTAAAAAAAATAAGTCACTAAACTAACTAAATTGTATGTATGACAACAAACATTTTCAATTCTGCTCAAATCATTCCAAAATAAAAGAAAATGGTTTCTTGGGATTGGATGAGATTTCATTAGGTCATGAGTTTGATGTTAACATTTGGAGGAATTCTTTAGCCACCTGATTCGAAAAACTGACTCATTTGAAAAGACCCTGATGCTGGGAAAGATTGAGGGCAGGAGGAGAAGGGGACGAGAGAGGATAAAATGGTTGGATGGCATCACTGACTCAATGGACATGGGTTTGGGTGTACTTCGGGTGTTGGTGATAGACAGGGAGGCCTGGCGTGCTGCAGGTTCATGGGGTCACAAAGAGTTAGACACGACTGAGCGACTGAACTGAACTGAATATTGTATTTTCCCTTACCATACTACTGTACCAGGATAGCAATTTGACTAGCAAAATGAAACCTATTTTCAAAGTTTGAACCTTTAAAAAGACGTTATTAATAAACAAAGTGTGTTCTATACATACAATGGAATATCATTCAACCTTAAGAAGGCAGCAAATTCTGATAAATGTTGCAATGTGGATAAACCTTGTGGGTATTAAGCTGGAGGGAATAAGTCAGTCACAGAAGGATTAATTCTACATGATTTCATTTATATGACGTGCCTGAGTAGTCAATTTACAAAGGCAAAGTAGAATGGCGGTTGCCAGGGGCTGGAGGGAGGAGGAAATGGGAAGTTACTGTTTAATAGGAAAAATTTCAGTTTAGGTAGATGAGAAAGTTCTGGACATGGATGGCTGTGATGGTTTCACAATAATGGGAATGTACTTAAGGCTGTTGACCTGTACATAAAAAAGATGTAAATGGTAAGGTTATGTTATGTATATTTTACCACAATTTTTAAAAAGATGTTATTAATTTTTAAAGTCCAATGTGTCCTTAAGACAAAAGCCAGGTACATGAGAGGCACAGATGTTGTTTATGTCTGACAGTTAGATGAGAGAATCAGAACTATCTTAATTGCCACCCAGGTGTCTTTTCCTAATCTTTTCACTGACAACCTAACTTTATTTGACCCAAAAATCTAAAAAATAAAACTGAGAACAGAATATTTAAGAGTATTTTTAAAAGCCTCTGTAGTTTTAATGTTTTCCTTGCCATTCATAAAACCTAGTATAGCATTTTTAAAGGATGAGATATGATTCAGTTGTAGGTAAGGAGTGACAAGTTTGCAAATAGCATTTTGATTACCAAGTTGTTTGCTAGAAAGTCTTACCATTAGCCACTGCTTGAAGTCTGGAACGACTGATTCAAATGTCTTTCGTCTGTGGGGGAATAAAATGTCTCTTTCACTGAAAGAAGGAAAAAGAGCAAGAGTGTGGTCTCAGGACAAGATATAAACAAAGAAAATCATGAATCCACACATAATATAACAATTAATAATATACTTCTCTCTAATGGTTTTCCCAAGTGCCTTCCAGGTTCAGCCTCTCCCTCACAGGCACTCATTTTTAAATTTAAAAATACAATATAAATTCAGATCATAATCAGACCTGAGGAAGCAGGTTACAGGGTCAGAGGCCATGACAGTATTAAAAGGGTAGCCTCTGGGTCCTCAACATTCAAAATTAGGTCATCATAGGAATAATTCCTGCTGAACACAGTGGCCAAAGCAATATATAAAGAGAAAGGAAGCCTAAAGAATAATTAAGACTCAACATTTAGGTCAGGAGCCCCACCTTCTGATAATAAAAAAAAGGGGGGGGTTTCCTTTAGTATCTTTTGAAGCCTCACGAGAAGAGAGCTCTTGATAAAGTCATCCCTGAGGAGAAAGGAGAAGAAAGCCGTTGCCGCCTGTGCTCCTCTCCCAGCTGAGAGTATTAGAAGTATTAGAAGTTGCGCAAAGGCAGCAGCAACCAGCTTGAATATATGCCAGCTTCGGGGGCCACTTCCCAATCTACTAACTGGAACACCTCTTTGAGAATATGAAAAAACTGAAACAACTCTTCTCAGTTTGACATGGAAATAGTACCTAAATGTGTTTCCTCAACAGACAAAGCATATTAAAGTTAAAAAAAAAAAAACCACCAACTTTAGAAAACATTGAATCCAGCCTGCATTTAAAGTATAGATTCCCACTAACCTTGGCTATGATTTAGTCAACCAGCCTCCACTTAACTACTTTAATAGGCAGCTTCTTCCACTGCCAAATTTGTTACAAAGTATGATAGCCAATCAAAACCAACCTCCTAATAACTGCCAGTCATTGATTCCACTTCTCTCCACATGCACTATGCTACAGAATTTGCAGATGGATCCACATATGAAGTGCGCCAATAGACATTAAGTTGACTTGATTTTAAAAAGAGAGTAAAGAAAAGAAAGAGTTGGATTTCAATGGAAGCAGCAGCAGTTTGGTACAGGGATCAGTACGATCAATATGATGTAAGACCATTCAAGCTCCTAGCAGGATTGTGCCCTTGTAAGGGCAGCTGGTTACCTCACCAAAATCAATGTCAGAGTAGTTACAAGGTAAAAGAGAAATGAGATATAAAGAGAGAAAGATCTGGACTGAGTTATCAAACATGATGTCATATAATCAGGAAAAACAAGATTCTTGAAGACCCACGTATTATTTCTGAAGAACTGTTGCCATCTGACAAGGCCATCCTTAATACTTTGCAATCTCTCCCGTGTAGCCTCTTCATTTCGCTCCACTTCCTCTTGAAATTTATTCACTAAATTTCTCCATTTCTGTGTCAACTTCTGCAATAGAGCAAGGTCTGAAGTGTCCTAGATAAAATGCATGGAATTGAACCACTTATTCATTTATTCATGTAACAAATACTTACTAGCATGCACCAGGCCATTATTAATACTGTTAATACTAGAGACATTCATAGAAAATGGATCCAAAAATTGAACAGATATTCCCCTTTCAAAATATCAGTGACACTATTATATAGTCCCTTTGGTGGTGAATTTCTCCACAGTAAAAAAAAAAGAAATTAGGATCAAGATTTTTTTCCTTTACAATATGAGCCCAGTTTCCTCACAGGACTTGGCAGGTTGGGCAGTACATCCAAAAGAACAGGAATTTCAAAGTTAAACAGAAGCAATGTAAATCCTAGTCATGTACTGGCTTGGGGGATATTATTTAATTTCAGATTAATTTTTCTTTTCCAAAAAATAAAGACCCTAATATATATCTCACAGGATTGTTATAAGAATTAAACAAAATGACTAGTGTAAATGATTTGACTCTAGAAACATACTAAATGCCACTTCCTTTCTTTGCAACCTAAGGCGCTCACTGAATTTGCCCATCAAATTGCATAGAATATATCGATAATCCAATTATTTCAATGAACATAGTTAAATTTTTGTTAAGCACTATAACTCTGTAAGTAACATCTGCAGTGTTGACATAAATAAATTGCTCAAATTGCTCGAATTAGAAGACATAAAAAGAAGAGCCTTTATTCACTTTTCCTTAGGTTTTTCATTCTGCCCCCAATAAAGCACAAATATAACTATATTTAAAATTTAGTCTATAAACTAACAAAGGCTTCTTGCAGTTTCACCCTCAATAGGTGAAGTCTCTTTTTCCATGACTCAAGTGAATTGAGCTTTACCTTAGATGATAGCAGTACGATGAAATGCTTAGTATAATTATTCCAGCTTTTCTCATTGAGGTAAAGTCTCTTAGCCAACAGGACTTTATTTCTTTCAATTACCTATTTTTAGAAAGTACTAAAATTAGGAACCTAAAACATTAACAAACCATTGTAATTTATTAAACCCAAATCAATTTCACATATCAATTTTTCAATGAATCATTAATTCGATCACAATTTTTTTTTTTAAATCATGAACTAATTTGAATCACAAATCCATGTTTTCTAAAACTATTGAACTGGAACCAAATTGAACATGGTATACAGCAGAGGCTTTCAAACAATTTTATCTCAAAACTCCTTTACAATTTTAAAAATTATTGAGAACCCCAAAGAGCTTTTATTTACATGGATTATATATATTGTTATTTATTGCTTTGGAAATTAACTAAAATTATCTAAAATATACATTTGTTAATTCACATAAACATTAATAAACCCATTGGATTTTTAAGTTTTTTCTGAAAAATAACTATGTTTTCTAAAACAAAACTTGAAAAGAACATACAGTTTCACATTTTACAAATCTCTTTAATGTTTGCTTAATAGAATAGGGCTGTATTTTCATTTGTTTTTGAATTCAATCTGTTGTAATATCCCATACCATGTAGTTTCAAGAAAAATCCACTGTACATTCATATGAGAACGAGTAAAAAAGGCAAATATCAACAGTGTTACAATGAAACTCGTTTTGACCTCATGAAGGGTCTTATGGACCCCCAAGGGGGTCTGTGGACCATACTTTGAGAACCACTGATATACTAAATCAATTATATAGTCATTCAGTGAATAACTGTCTATTCAAGACACTGTGTGAACAAAAGAGACATAGTCCTTATTTTCAGGGAGTTGACATTATAGCTGTTATTTCCTATTGTTCTTGTTCAGTCGCTTAAGTTGTGTCCAACTCTGCAACCCCATGAACTGCAGCACACCAGGCTTCTCTGTCCATCACTATCTCCCTGAGTTTGCTCAAACTCATGTCCATTGAGTCAGTGATGCCATCCAACCATTTCATCCTCTGTCGCCCCCTGCTCTCCTTTGGCCCTCAGTTTTTCCCAGCATCAGGGTCTTTTCCAATGAGTCAGTTTTTCACATCAGGTGGTCAAAGTATTGGAGCTTCAGTTTCAGCATCAGTCCTTCAGTGAACATTCAGGGTTGATTTCCTTTAGGATTGACTCTTTGGTTTGATCTCTTTGATCTCTTTGCTGTCCAAGGGACTCTCAAGAGTCTTCTCCAGTAGCACAGTTCAAAAGCATCAATTCTTCAGCCCTCAGGCTTCTTTATGGTCCAACTCTCACATCCACACATGACTACTGGAAAAACCTTGCTTTGACTAGACGGACCTTTGTTGGCAAAGAGATGTCTCTGCTTTTTAATACACTGTCTAGGTCTGTCATACCTATTCTTCCAAGGAGCAAGCATGATGATCTAATACAAAGTCCCACAAGTTCAAGGTATTCCTCTATAGAAATCTCTTACCAGTGGTCAGTTAGTTCTCTACTATTTAAATACTTCTAGATGACGTAACTCCCTTGGTTTTTTTTCTCCTGCTGAACATACTAGTTCCCAGATTTGTTTAATTTTTCTTTTAAATTAAGGTATAATTGAAACCCTGATGCTGGGAAAGATTGAAGGCCGGAGGAGAAGGGGACGACAGAGGATGAGATGGCTGGATGGCGTCACCAACTCAATGGACACGAGTTTGAGTAAACTCCGGGAGTTGGTGATGGATAAGGAGGCCTGGCATGCTGCAGTTCATGGGGTCACAAAGAGTCGGACACAGTTGAGCGACTGAACTGAACTGATGTGTAATATTACATGTTTCAGGTGTACAACATAGTGACTGACCATTTTTAAAGGTTATATTCCATTTGTAGTTATTATAAAATATTGACAATATTCTCTGTACTGTATGATATATCCTTATGGCTTACTTTTTTACACATAGTAGTTCATACTTCAATTCCCTTCCCCTACCTTGCCTCTCCCCCTTTCCCTCTCCTGACTGGTAACCACTAGTTTATTCTCTCTATCTGTGAGTCTGTTTCTTTTACAGGTTTGTTTCTTATATATTTACTGTCACAATTGTTTCTCTGGACATATCAATGTCTCTTTTAAAGTTCTGCATCAGAATAGAACTTTCATGTCATAGATGAGATCTGACTATTCTAGAGGAAAGTGGGACAGCATTTTGAATGTGTTTAGGGTCATAATTTTCTGTTAATACTGTAATTTCCAGATGTGACATTAGGCAATCAACCAGGAAACACTGAATACTGTATTGTGGGACATTGCTATAATACTTGTCTAAAGCAACTTGTCATTGTCTACAGGTTGCCATATTTCAATTCAGTTGTCATCTTGGGTACCAAAGTATTAAATAATAGAACCAAAGTGACTTATCCAGTGATTGTAATACAGTTACATCATTTAAAAAAATAAAAGAACCACTTTCCCTAGTTTATTAATATCTAATTAAAGTTGAAAGTTTTAACACATTCACAAACAACAGAAATAGAATACCTGCTCATACTCATAGGTTCTGGTGAAAAAAAGAGCCCTTGATTGGGCAACAGGCAGGTACCCAATAGAGGAGAAACAAGAGAAAAAAATGTAACTTCTTCTTTTCAAGGTTTATAATAGAATAGTTGCATTATTCATCAATTAAATGTATATCTTCATTTCTAAAGATTTTTTCTACATGAAAACAACCTAAATGTCCAATGACAGACGAATGGATAAAGAAGATGTGGTATAGACACACACATACGTCCACTGGGATATTACTCAGCCATTAAAAAGAATGAAATGCCACTTGCAGCAACATGAATGGATCTAGAAATTGTCATACCAAGTGAAGCAAGTCAAACAAAGACAAGTATCTTATGACATTGTTCATATGTGGAATCTAAAAAAAAAAAAAATTGTACAAAAGAACCAATCTACAAATAGAAATAGAGTCACAGATACAGAAAACAAATATGGTTACCAAGGGGGAAAGAGGGGATGGGAGGGATAAATTGGGACATTGAGACTGGCATACACACACTAATATATATAAGACAGATAACTTGTAATGACCTGTATTGGAATAGGATTTTAAAAAGAGTGGATACATGTATACATATAACTGATTCACTTTGCTGTACAGCAGAACTAACACAACATTCCAAATTAACTATATTCCAATACAAACTAATTTTTTAAAAATAAATAAAAATTTACAAAAATTTTTCCGAAGATGTGATGTGTGTATATATATATACATAATGAAATATTACTTAGTCATTAAAAAGAATGAAATAATGCCATTTGCAGCAACATGGATGGACCTAGAGATTATCAAAGGCTTCCCTGGTAGCTCAGCTGGTAAAGAATCTGCCTGCAATGCAGGAGACCTGGGTTTGATCCCTGGGTTGGGAAGATCCCCTGGAGAAGGGAATAGCTACCCACTCCAGTATTCTGGCCTGGAAAATTACAACTGAGCGACTTTCACTTTCCCTTTCAGAGATTATAGTACTAAGTGAGTCAGAAGCAAAGACAAATAACATGATATCACTTACATGTGGAATTAAAATAAACACAAATAAACATATCTACAAAACAAAAATATACTCAAAGATATAGAAAAAAGATCTGTGGTTGCCAAGGAAGTGAGTCAGGCAGGGAAGGACTGGGAGTTTGGAATTAGCAAACATAAACTATTATATGTAGGATGGATAAACACTGATGTCCTATACTGTATAGCATAAGGAGCTCTACTCAATATCCTGTGATAAACCATAAAGGACAAGAAGATGAAAAAAGAATGTCTATATATGTATAGCTGAGTCACTTTGCTGTACAACAGAAATTAAATACAACATTGTAAATCAAGTACACTTCAATAAAAATTTTAAAATAAAACAAAATTTTTGTCTAGATTATTGAAAATTATAAAATGAAACTTTATCTAGCCAAAAAAGAAGCTGATTTCAGAGGAAACAACCTTTACAGATAATTCATATGTAGCTGAGCTCCAGATATCTCTTTCCACCATTAACTGTTTAATATCACTCTCCATCCTTTCTCTTTGTAATGTATATAGGTCATGATATTCTTCTACAATTCTAAAAGAAAAATGAAGAACAGATACATAATACATATCTCAAAAAAATAACTTTGTTCTAAAGTAGGTAAATTGTTCCTTTAAAACTCATCATAAGGTAATTATGGCATAATTGCTGGATATATTAGTAACATTAATATACAGGGAAATAGAAGAAAAAATATTCAAATTTCATGTATAAATCTTACAGAGGTCTTAAGGAAAAATTTAATATATTGTTCTCTAAAGAAAACTGCTCTAAACACTTTTCATCATATTCTTCTTTATTCTCTAGAATTTTCACACCATGGTATTCCAGTGGTATAACAACATGACTTTTAATGAAAAATTCTAAATACATGTAGTAGTAACACAGCTGCTTTTAGCTTTTTTTTCTCATTGAATTTAGCATTCTTTACTAAGAAGATACAAAGGCACAAAGCCCAATAATTGTGAGCTATATTTTAAAATTATATATAATTAGCATAAGATTTAAAGAAATTCTCTACCAATCAAAAGCTTAAGTTTAATTAAGTACCTTTATCTTAAATCTTTTTTCTTCATGTTTACCAAAATATATCTTTTCCTTCTAACTGAATTATAAGCCCTTCCAAGATTAAAAAGAAACACAGAAATTATAAAGTGATTGGTAGCTTTTCACAAACCTTTCGAAACACTTCCTCCTAAAGAATATTAGGACTTCCCTGGTGGCTCAGTGGTGAAGAATCTGCCTGCCAATGTAGGAGACGCAGATTCTATCCCTAGGTGGGGAAGATCCCCTAGAGAAGAAAATGGCAACCCACTCCAGGATTCTTGCCTGGAAAATTCCATGGATAGAGAAGCCTGGCGGGTTACAGTTCATGGGGCCTCAAAAGAGTTGGACATGACTTAGCGACTAAACAACAACAAAAACATTAACTTTTCTGAAAGAATAAAAAGCCAGTGACATAAAATTCTTCTGATTTCATTGAAAGCCATTAACCACCACCATCAGTTCCTAAAGCCTCCTTCTATTTGGAGGCTTTGACTTGTTCAAACTGCAAAAAAATAAATCACCACAGATGTCATGCAGATGAATATACACAAAAAAATTCAACAAGCTATATAACCTTAACAGCTACACACTAAAATTAATGCACTAACTATGCACTAAAATTAATGACCCTTGTTTATAACAACCAAAGAAAAAAAATGCAGAAATAACCTTAATGTCCAACAAGGGACTGGCCAAATAAAATACATAATGTAGCTAGCTCTCTGATGAAAATACTCTGTTGCTAATTAAAGATCATGTTCTTAACACTGTACTACATAGGAAAACTTTTTGTGTAAAACATAAAACAAGAAAACCCAAATGATAATGGTCTATATTCAGCTTTATATGATTTTTAAAAAAACACATAGAAAAAAGAAAAACATATTGAAACAGTAATAGTAGTTAACTCTAAAAGAATTGTGAATGTTCTTTATTTTCTTATTTATGTGTGTCTCTATCTTCCAAATTTTCAACAAAATAATCATTATAAAAATATTACCCATAATTTCTAGTCACATGCAAAACATGAACCATCCTACTTCAGAACTATCAATGTTTAAAGAAGGTGAGCCCTTATCCCTCTTTTTTTTCCCCCTTCTCTTTGATTTTAGATGTTTTGTTTTTATAATGGACATCAGCACAAAAGAAGGTCTAGCTTATTTTTTTAATTCATTCGACAAATATCTGTTTAGTGCCTGCTATATCCCAAGTAATATTCAAAACTAAACAAAAACTAAAAATAAACTTTGCCCTTATAAAGTTTATTTAGAAGAGCTAATGAGTAAATTAAAGTAAAACATACTATATTAAGTAGTGATAGTGCTGTGGATAAAAATAAGTCAGATAAAGAGGATTAAGAATATGAAGTGTATTACAATTTTAAATAGAGGGGTCAGGAAAGACCGTATTGATAAGACATTTGAGCAAAGGTCCAAAAGAAGGAGGGAGGAAACCATACAGCTGTCTGGGGGAGAAGGAACCCAGGACCTAAAGCAGGCCACCCTAGTGTGTTTAAAGAACAGCACAAAGACAAGCAGATTTAGAATAAAGTAGAAGTCAGAGAAATTCTGGTAGGATGAGTCCTGTGATTTTTTTAAAATGGTCTTTTACTGTAAGATAGAGGTACTGAAGAATTTTGAACTGAGAAATGACATCATTTGAGTCAAGTGTTAAGAGATCACGCTGGCTGGTGTATGAAGAGCAACTGAGCAACTGAGCTTAACTGAACTGATACACACACACACATACACACACATAAAACCGAATCACTTTGCTCTGCACCAGAAACTATCACAACACTGTAAATCAAGTATACTTCAATTCAGTTCAGTTCAGTTCAGTCGCTCAGTCGTGTCCGACTCTTTGTGACCCCATGAACCGCAGCACACCAGGCCTCCCTGTCCATCACCAACTCCCGGAATCCACCCAAACTCATGTCCATCAAGTTGGTGATGCCACCCAACCATCTCAACCTCTGTCGTCCCCTTCTCCTCCTGCCCTCAATCTTTCCCAGCATCAGGGTCTTTTCCAATGAGTCAGCTCTTCGCATCAGGTGGCCACTTCAATTAAATAAATAAATAATAGAAATTGGCGAGATGAAAGGAACCTGTAAGGGATATCAATAAGAAGGAGCCAAGAGTAAAGTAGCAGGAAAACTAGGACAGAATAATATACTAAAAGACATTGTTTTAAGTAAAAGCAACTGGTCAGTTATGACGAATGCTGCTGGTAAGTCAAGCTAAATGAGAATTGAGAATGGGCCTTTGGATATAATAATATGGAAGTCACTGGTGACTCTAACAAGTACAATTGTCAGGTGGGATGGTACGGTTGAAAGCCTGATTGGAGTGGGTTCAAGTGATAATGGGAGGACAGAAAGTGGAGAAAAGGAGTATGACAACCTTTTGAGGAAGTCTGTTGTAAGGGGAACAGAGAAATGGAGACACAGCTAGAAGGGGATTTGTCGTCCTCAGAGACTTGGAAGTTTTTAGGTATGGTTTTTGGGTCTGGGGAAGGGGGTTTTTCTTTTGTTATTACTGTTTTTAAGATAAGAGCAATTGCAGCATATTTGTATACTGGTGTGACTGATCAAGTAGAGGGAAATACTAATGATACAGGAGAAAGAGGGAATATTTGCTGAAAATATCAAGAGTAGGTAAGAGCGGATGTAACAGGACATAAATGGAGAGACTGACCTTAGAAAGGAGACAGTTTATCCACAGTGAGAGAAGGAACGAGCGAATGTACGAGCACAGATGTAGGGGGGTGGGGAGATGTACAGAGAACTGAGCTCTCTCTTTAGTTTGCTTCTGTTTTTTAGAAAGCAAGGTCATCATCTCAGAAAGAGGATGGAGAGGTAATATCAGAGATAAGAGGATAAAAGACAGAGTATAAGGTAGTTATTTACTAAGATAACAAGGATGACTCAGCTACAGAAAACAGTAGTACGTTCAGTGGACAAAAAATGATCAAGATACCCCTCTAATTCTAGCAAGTGATTAAACAGAATACAAGTCAGAAAGTTATTTTTGAATTTATATTTTGTATAAATTTGTGTTTTTCTTGACATTTAGAAAATATGGTCACTCTTTAACATTTAAAAAAAAAATGCAAAAGATAATGCTGGATTAAAAGGCACACAGAATAAGATACAATGGGTGGTACTAGATTGGGTACTGGTTTGGACAACTCAATGTAAAATTCATTTTGGGAATAATTAGGAACATTCAAATAAGAATTTGGCTGGGACTTTTCTGGTGGTCCAGAAGTTAAGATTTCATGCTTTAAATGCAGGAGTCCCAAGTTCAATCCCTACTCAGGGAACTAAGATCCCACATGCCACGCAGTGCAGCCGAATAAATAAAGTTAAAAAAAAAAGAATTGGGTAATTTATGAGGTAAAAATTTGCTGAAACAGGCATGGATTATTGACTGAAAAAACAGGCTAACAGTATGTACAACACAATTTTGGTTTAAAAAATGCACATACACACATGTACATAGAAAAAAGATCCATAAGAATATACACTAAGGTATTTATGGTAATAATCTATAGGGAGTGAAATTGTGATTTTTTTTAAAATTTATTTTTGATTGTATTTATTAATTTTCTTAAAAGGCACATGTACTGTTTCTATGATAATAATATTTTAAATCAACTAAATAAAAATTAAAATGCAATCAGATGTATCTTTTGATACATACCCAAGAGCTTCCTAGTAATCAGAACTCTAACAGAAAATGAAATAGAAGTTAGAAAACTACAGCCTGTGGGTCAAACCTGGCCCATCGCTGATTTAGTATAGCCCATGAGTTAAGAACTTTACTTTTACATTTTTTTATGTATTTGATTTACTTTTTAATAGTTTTTAGTGGTTAAAAAACAATTGGAAAATAATATTCTGTAGTAAATGGAAATGTTATAAATTCAGATTTCAGTGTCAGTAAATAAAATTTTACTGGAACACTGTGATGTTCTGGTATTGTCCTTGGCTGCTTCTGCACTACAGTGGCACACATTTCACAAAGGCAGAGTTGTATTAGAAACCGGATCTCCCCATCTGCCCCTTTATAGAAAAAGTCGGCTAACTCCCTGAAATAGAATAACAACATTAGGACCTCAGTAGAGTCACTAACATCTAAAAGAGAACTAGACTCACATTACTAACTACTAACTTGGAAAATGCAAACAAAAACCAGATACATTTTCATATTTGTAAGACTATAAAAGATATGGGCAAAAGGGAAATCTCATACACTGATTAGAGGATACACCAGTACAACTACTTTGGGGAGTATTTGGTAACACCTAGCAAGACAAGGCTAGAATATGCCATGACCCAGTAATTCCACTTCTAGGTTTTACACCCTTGGAAAACTCTCATACAAGGAGACACAAGATGTGTATTACAACAATGTGTGGAAGAGTTAATACATACAAAGAGCTTTAGGTATATTAACTCCTTCAGGAACTGCTATAATTTACAAAAACTTCAAATTCTTCTAAAAATTTTATTTCTTGAAAGAAGGTGTGAATATGACATAATGGTTAACATTTGGTAACTCACCTGGCATTCTTTTCAGCATCTAAAACAGCTTGTGCCAAATCTCTGTGGGCCTTCTCTGCTTCCTTTGTTAATTTTGTATCATGGGCCCGAACCAGACATAGTTCCCTGAAATAGAGCAAGCCAATTTTATAGTCATAGCTGAAGATTTTGAAAAAGTTTCTGCCTAGGAAATCAGATTTATACTCAGGAATCTTCTGTTATCATGCGTATATCTCTTCCCAGTTTTTCTACCCTATAAACCCAGGCAAGAAATCTAGTGTTCATTCAGGTCAACTCTAACCAGGTTGAGGAATGGAATCAGACTGGCTAGAACAGGCAGAAAGAAGATGTGGAGAGTTCTCTAGAATGGAGTGAAGGCAGATGCTGGCAGCCAAGGCCTTAAGGCTGCTCTATCCTACCCTTTGGCATGTCTGTTCTATTGTCTTCATTCCTGCCACTAACATCTTGCCACAAGGCTAACCAATCACAAAATGTGATAGCTATTATACATACTGCTTATTCTCTTCGGGATTTGTATCTTAACATCCATAATCATGGCACTGCTCTGTAAACCAGATTAAGAAAAGCACCTTTATTTTGGAAGGAAGAACAAGGGTCTTTTCCCTATTAAATATACACAGAGCCCTAGTTTTGTGTTAACCTATGTAACTCATGTCTCTACATCTCTATCTAGGCCTTTCTGTTCTCTTGCAAAAAATGAAATGAGAGTAAGAGAGTCCTTTAATCATTCTACTTTCCCTGAATATCCTTTACTCTCTTTAGAGACAGGGCTTTGATAAGCACAGTTTTCACCTGGTCAGTTCCTCAATAACATTCTTAAAATTGTACAATTCTTCTAAAATGCGCTGGTCCATCACTCGCTGAGTTACCATGTCTTTGTAGAAGTCAATCATCTGCCGGGCAATTTGGTCAAGCATTTGTACATACCGCTCTCTGTATGAGAAAAAGGAAAACAAGACATCAGGCAGAAAGGAAAAGGAGCCAGAAAATACGTGAGAGAGAAAAGTAATTCTAAGGAAAGAAATAGTGAACAGACACTCATAAAAGCTATGCGCGAAGAACAAGCTAGAAAAAGACCTAGACTGTGAATTCTTGCCATGCTCATGAATGAATTTTGAATGCCGAGTGAATGAACTGTGGAGAATTTTAAACAGAGTCATAATTATTTGGAACGTAATGGCTAAGATGTAAAACAAAATAACAACTTCTTTTATTTCTTCTTCTAATTCAGAAACTCTATGAGGATAAAAACTATGTCTTACATATATATACATTTACAACATCTGACAGTATCTTGAATACAGTGGGACTTTTATAAATAGTTAAATTCATGAATAAAACCACTTTTCTCAAATTGACCAAAATGTTAAAGGACACCAACTGTAAATCCCTAAGTACAATAAGTAATTTCTCTTGCTTCTGAACAGCATCAAACAAAATATTTGGATATGATTCTAGATGATAAACTATGAATACCATAACTGGGAAGTCTTCATTTATTTTAAAAGTGATCTAGGTATTATATTCTAACAACTGAGACCCCAGGATTATAATATCTTCAAGTTGGAATAATCATTTAGCTGAATCTCTCACCCACTGACAAAAAGAATTATCCAGCCCTTGCTTAAACACTTAAAGGGACAGGGAGTTCATCAGCCCAGTGTGCAGCTCATTCCTCAGGAAGCATCAATTTTTAAAACACTTTCTTTAGGGTTTTCCCTCATGGCAATATAGGAACAACATACTCCAAAGGGCTTTTCCATTAAAACACAACTATAGGATGAACCTAGAGCCTATTATACAGAGTGAAGTAAGTTAGAAAGAGAAAGACAAATACCATATATTAATAAATACATATGGAATCTGAAAGGCAGTACCAACAATCCTACGTGCAGGGCAGAAAAGGAGATGCAGACATAAAGAACAGACTTTTGGACACAGTAGGAGGAGGAGAGGATGGGATGATTTGAGAGAATAGCACTGAAACATATACATTACTGTATGTAAAACAGACAGCCAGTGAGAGTTTGATGTATGACACGGGGAACCCAAAGCCGGTGCTCTGAGACAATCTGGAGGGACGGGGTGAGGAGGGAGGGGAGGAGGGTTCAGGAGGGAGGGGTTACATGTGTGCCCATGGCTGATTCACGCTGGTGTACAGCAGAGGCCATCACAATATTGTAAAGTAATTAGCCTCCAATTAAAATAAATTAATTAGTTACAAAATACGCACACAATTATACCCATGATAAAGCATACTTTCTGAAGTATTACTTGGCTCGCAGAAAGAAACACAGCCTCTAGAGATGGGAAAAACAACAACAGCAGCAACAAACTAAATACAGTAAGCTAGAAAAATAAAAAATAAATAAAAATTAAAATAAATAAATAAATAAATACAGTAAGCTAACAATGGAGTGGGAAGTGGTAACCAGTAAAAATTATTCACTAGGAAAACTCAAGATTAGAGGTGGCCCAGTAAAAGTGCTAATGTTGGGTCCCAGAGACTAAGGGGCTTTCTTCAAAGTAGGCAACCCAGGTATAGGAGGAAGCCAGGATTCCAGAAGAGAAAAAATGCAAATAATTTCTTCAGGAAGCATCCATCATTTATACCCTGAGGATTTCATGGTTAAGATTAGCTAAATTATTAGTCACACAAGCAGAGACTGGAAAACACTCATGCAATCAAACCATCATGAATGAGACTCAGAAGAAACAAAATGGCAAATAAATAATGAACTGATTCATGATATACATGCTGAAGTATCTAAGGGAAGTACACTGATGTCTGCCTTTTACTTTTAAGTACACAAAATTGGTGGATAAATACCAGGATGGCTAGATGGACAGATAAACGACAAAGCAAGAAAAGTAAATTAATGGCAGAATCTAGATGTATGTGTGCTCACAGTAAAATCTTTCCATTTTTATGTGTTTTGAAAATTCCTATAAAATATTGGAAAAAATAACAACCAGAAGAAAAGTCAGGTGCCTGCATCCAAAGATAAACATAATGTCAACCAAAAATAATTACTGTGGTAGCCCTATTTCTGTGAGTCTTACTCAGCTTATAACCAATCTGTCAGTTATTCTTCCCCTTATAAAAAATAGCTATTAAGAACCTCTGTTTCATATGAAACCCTCCCTCTACAGCAACAGGCCTGGGAGACAGTTGCATGAAAAGCAGGCACATGCACAAGCTGATCAGAAAGACATAGAGCAGAAAACTAGTGAGAAACAAACGGACAAGCAAACAGCTAGGGGCTGATACAGAGTATTTCTGGGGCATGCGAAACACTGGTGTTACCATTTGCTGGGGCTATCTATTGGATCCTTACAAAATCTTGTGAAACAGGGAGGACTCTGTAAGATACCAGCCTGAGGACAACAGATGTCTTCCTCAACGAAGGTGAGCCCTAGCTCTGCAAAAAAACTCCTACCACAACAAAATAGTGGACCCTAGATTACACTGAACCGACAAAGTGTTTCACTATTCCACAAACACATCATGAAGGCTTCCAGCAATCATCCTGAAACCTCATTGCTTATCCCCACCTACTTTGTATTAACTCCAACTCTACCTTATTCTAAATTCTGTAGGCTTCAGCCCTGTGTGCTGTTTAGTCCCTCAGCATGTCCAACTCTTTGCAACCCCATGGACTGTTGCCCACCACGCTCCTCTGTCCATGGGGATTTTCCAGGCAAGAATACTGGAGCGGGTTGCCATTCTCTTCTCCAGGGATTGTCCCAACCCAGGGACTGAACCCAGGTCTCCCACACGGCAGGATTCTTTACCGTCTGAGCCAGCAGGGAAGCCCATTTGAAGCCCTATTCTGATCCTGTTGCTAGCACTTTGAAGTTAGCATTTTTGTCTCCCTAGAGTCTGACTCAATTTTTGTTAAAGAATTCTGGCTTTGATTTCCTTATCTCTTTCTGTCTAGACTTTCTGGAACAGGGCCCCACCCTATTTTGGCCTGTAAAAGCTAACTCCTAAAATCAGCTGGAAGAGTTCCACTCATACCAATTTCTCACTAAAGGAAACTTTGGACACAGTCATCTAGTTCCTCTCCAACTGATTCCTCATCTGTCCTTCCTGACTTTGTTCTTAGAGTGACAACTCAGCCTTTATTTTCCCCTGTCCTCATTCTAATTTGGCATTCTGCAGCTCTTGATGGTGTTCCAACAACTTACTCCTTAGTATTCTAATCTTAATCAGTCTCCTATTAATGGCTTTGTTTCTAGTTAATGAGTACTGTCAGATAGGCACACTCTGTTTCCACAAATCAGACAGTGGACAAATAGGGCAAATGTATACTGTTAATTCCCATTCAGAAGATACAGATAATCAGAGAGATCTAATCATTTGCCTATGGTTCCATGGCAAGTAAGCTGCAGATATATAATCAGAACCCAGTATTCTACTATTCCTTTCAGTTTTTGGAAGTACCACTAGTCATAAGAAGAAGAATTATAGTACTAATAGTATTTATAATCATAATCTATAATAATCATTTGTATTGAGCACCTACTTCTGTTCTCCTATTTAAACCTCACCACAATTCTATGAAGCATTTTAATGCCTGACCCATAGTAGACACTCAGTAAATATCATTTACAAGTGAACAAATAGACAAATGAAAATTTTCACATAGCTATTATCTTCATTTACAGATAAGAAAACTAAGGTATAGATTTTTACCAAGGTCATACACCTAGATGATGATTTAAAACCAGACTGGTCTGTCTTCAGAAACTATCTTTTTCCACTTTTTCACATAGCATTTCAATTTATCATAAAAGAAGACGGTGTCAAACATCCCAACAGAAATCAACTTAAGGAAGTTCTCAGATGATATACTTTTACTATATAAAGTAGAATAGAAATACACTTGGGTCCCTTATTATCAATAGAATAGAGATGTATATTTTTGTGATTTTCTGAAAAACAGATATAAATATAATTCTAATACAAAATTCTAGAGGAAACTGGGAGACTCCAGTAACAGCTCGAACCTGATTTTAGATAGTAGCTCTCCTCTATCTGCACAGTCCACACTGACTTGTCGAATCAGTTCATGAAATACTGTGTTATAAATGGTCTGTTCCTTCTTCAGTATATGAAGCAGTTTGTGCATCTGGCAAAAGATAAGTAAGATAATCAATATTTATTATAGTCTTGCCAGTAAAAGACATCTTAGGGGGTAAGCACTCTGAAGTTTTAGTGTAAGTTTTTGAAATACCTAGATTAATTTGTTCACTTACATTTTTCTTTATAAATATATATGAAAATGATACATTAATAAACTGTCTAATCATGTACCTCTTTATATGATGCACTGAGAAAGTCACAATATTACTACTATGTTATACCTGCCAAAAATACAAAGCCTGAATTGAATAGTTATACATCAGACAAACCAAAATTGAGGAACATTCTGTAGATATCAAAGTTAAGAAAACCAAAGAACAGTTTCAGGAACATGACAACTAAAAGTACTGTGTGACCCGGGATTCTGAAATAGAGGGGGAAATAGCTATAAAAGCCATTACAGGTATAGTTAATAAAATTTGAAACTTGAAAATGAACTATATTACATAATATCATCATATCAACATTAAATTTCCTGATTTTGATAACTATATTATAGATATGTAAGACAGTGTCCTTATTCATGGGAAACATACCCCAAAATGTTTGGTGATAAAGATTCATGAAGTTGCCAGCTTACTCTAAAATGGTTCAGGAAAAAACCCATACACATAGAGGATGTATACAGAAAGAGAAAGAATGATAAAGCAAACAGGGCACAATGTAAACAATTAATGAATCTGGGTAAAGATTACATAGGAGTGCTTTATAGAGAACTTGTCTATAAATTTCAAATTCTATGAAAATAAAACTTTACAAAAGAGAAACAGCCCCATAAAGAAAAAAAAAATCTCACTATGTAAGACCTATTTTATTAGGTGCAAAATAAAAAACTACAGGTGGTAAGAAAGCGTGGTTTAATTGGCAGTGTTTTTTAGTGGTACATAAAATAACAGTTTTATAATCAATGGTGCCTTATATTCGATTAAATACAATAACAATAATAAAAAATTATACAGTGTTTGCCACATGTCAAGCATTGTCCTAAGCACTTTACATGCATTATGTCTTTAATCTCACAACAACCTTATGAGGTAAATAGTATTATCTGTAATACACAGATGAGGAAATCAAGGCACAGATACATTAAATGACCTGCTCAAGGTCACCAGCTAATAAACGGCAGGGTCAGGATTTCAATCCAGGCATTTTACCTCCACAGCACATACTCTTAACCACTAGTTTTCACTGATGTTTGCAGTTACCTTGGTTGGCCCTGTATATTCCTGATTTTCCACACCAGCCCTCTCCAGCATAGTGTCCATCACATCATTCAGTTGGACCACTTCTATTCTCTTGTTAGGTTTCCTAAAAGATTAAGATAGCAGATTTTTATAATTAAAGTTACAATAGGTCATGCTCAAAAGGCAAAAGGAACATAATATGTATAAAGAAAATGTACATACTATGGAACATTAATGGCATTTTAAAGCATTATACCTGTATGTACTAATCTTGTGGGATATCAATAATATAGTAAAACAAAACACAAAAACAAAATAAAAACCAAAAAAATACAAATAGTATGATCTTCTTTTTCATTAAAGAAAATAATGTTCTGTTCTTCTCCCTCAAAAAAAATTTTATATACCTATTGTGTAAGACTGTAACACAGAAAAATGTGGAGTGATAAACATCATGTTGTTAATATTGGCTAACAAGGTGTTAATACCGGATACTTCACAATCAAAAAGAAAATGGACAAAGGATAGATAAGGAAAAAAAGCCTGTAACAAAATGGAGAAGTGCTAATAGTTAAATGTAGAATATAAAGGTATTTTATATATATTCAGTAATCCCACTTAAACGACTTGAAACCAGATCTCAAAGAGAGGGACTTCCTAGTGGTCCAGTGAATCCACAGCTCCACTGCACAGGGCACAGGTTTGATTCCCAGTCAAGGAACTCAGATCCTGCCTGCTGCACAGCGTGGGCCCCGACCCTCAAAAAAAGGATCCTGGAGAGGGATTAGCACTCCCATGTTCATTGCAGCTCTATTCACAATAGCCAAGATATGGAAACAACCTAAACATTCATCAATGAATGAATGGATAAAGAAGTATATACACTCACACAGAAATATTATTCAGCCTTAAAAAAAAAAGAGAATTCTGCACTATGCAACAACATGAATGTACCAAGAGGATATTATGCTAAGTGAAATACGCCAGTCACAGAAGAACAAGCACTGCTTGATTCCATTTACGTGAGGTACCTAAAATGGTCAAACTCATAGAATCAGAGAGTTTAACAGTGGTCTGCAAGGGCTGTGGGGAGAAGGAAATGAGAAGTTGCTAATCAAGGGCATAATATTTCAATAATGCAAGGTTCTAGAGTTTTGCTGCGTAACACTGTGCCTATAATTAACAACACTGTATTTCACCCTTAGGATTTTATTAAGAGGGTAGATCTCATGTTAAATATTTTTCCCACAATAAAATTTAAAGACAATTAAAAAAAACATTTTAAATGGTAATTAAAAAAAAGTGTTTTCTAGCACTTTAATGTTATTGTAAATATGTAAAGAATCAATATGCAGTTGGACAAAGAAAGCATTGATTAAATGATAGAAATGTAGGCAAACATTGTCTTGGGTTTCTATGGTAATTTTATTATTTTTGTGTAATAAACTACCAGTAAAAAGGAAATATATATATATATATATATATATATATATATAGTTATTCTTTCTTAAAAACATTCTCAAAATAAACTACTTACATGGATGGGAAGAGCAATAGCCTATTTTCGCTGTCTGTGAGGAGAGTAGTATATTTGCTGCAATAAATAAGACAGGTAAATGCTATTGTAAGAAAACCATTTGGCCTATTTATCATATAACAAAACATGAAAAACTTAAGATCCCACAGAATTGAGAAGCTTGGAGACAATCAGAAAGGTCCATTGTTTTACACACAAGATCATACTTAAATGGCCTTAGACATCTATAGACACAGATATAATGATACTTAGATTTAAAACATTTAAGTAAAAGAGCTTTAATCACATTTTCCAATATATCACAATACAAAAATTTCTTTGACTCATTAAAAAAAATGACCTATCAAAGGTGGAAGAATGTTCTAAGAATACCAAAGTCAACAAAGTTAAGTGACTAAACAGGTTAAAAAATTAATAAGAAGCAGAGATGAAACCAAACCCAGTTTTCCTGATGCCCAACATACACATTTATCGCCTGGAAGTACATGCCTATACCTAAGTGGGTATCCCAATGAGAACCACATGGTAACTCTTCAAATTCATTACTATTTATGTATCCTTTTTCTTCCTCCAGTTGAAAAACATTTACTTTTTTTCTGCCCCCAACTGGAACATAGTTGGTTAATAAGGTCCATTTTCAGAATTTAGATTCATGAAAAATATTCAGGGACTATAAAGATTCAAAATAGTTTCAAAAGTGAGTGTGTGAGAGGGACTAGAAGCAATGATACCTTGGGAGCAATGAATACACCTAGCTTCCAGATCTTGGTTTCTGAGAACTCTTCTCCACTAAAAGGAAAACAGTACTTCTTGAAGAAGTGACTCATAGCTCATTTCAGAGCTGGAGTTGGGAAATCCAAGATGAACCTGAAAATCTCATTGAGCCTGAGAATAAGAGAACATTCAAAGAATGATGGGCACAGGCTTCAAGAACACAAGAGCCAGCTCAAAGGAGCTGGCATTAGCAAACCCAGGAAAACTTGAACATCAATGATAACAAAGAAATATGACTCGCCAAAAAAATGGAGAAATCTATCAGTCTGTATTGTAAAACAGCAACTAGTAGATAGAAGAATGATGGAGCTAAAAAAATTATCAACAGGATCTATAACTAGTGCGTTGTAAGGAAACACACACTGAAGTATTTGGTGGCAAATGGTCATGAGGGCCTCCAACTCACTCTTGAATAGTTTAAGAGTGTGTGTGTGTGTGTGTGTGTGTGTGTGTGTGTGTGTGTGTGTATTAAAGCAAATGAGGCAAAATGTAATTACTCAGTGAGTCAGGAGAGAGTACATGAGAGTTCCTTGTCTTATTTTTGTAACATTTTTATAACTTTAAAATTATATAAAAAATTAAAAGTCACCCCCCCAAAATGAGTTGCATTTAGTTCCCTTTGGCAAAATACTGTTCTGAAACCCATTATAAGGAAATGCCATATAACATATGTACTGGATAAGGTGAAACGAATGACAGCTTCTGGATATTTTACTATAAAAACTAGTCCAAAGTTTTAGTTTTTCAAATTATGAAACATTCAAGTGTTGCTTAGGAAAATAAAACCATTTTCAGTCTCATAAAGTGGGAATCAAAGAAAACTGGAAATGGCTAGTCTGAAGTCTGGAGTTAAGCCCTAGAGCGTGCATTATGAGGTTTCAACTTATAGGGCTGCTTTCCTTTGTCATTGCTCAAAACCATTCCTAAAGAGGAAGCAAGCATTCAGAACAAAGATCTAATTTTTTTCATTCAAAATTAAACAAAAGGAAAAAGAGAACAATTTAATCACGAAAATCTCAACTTTTTAAAAATTGAAATATAACTGATTTAAAATATTGTTACTTTTAGGTGCAGAGCAAAGTGACTAAGTTATATATATATTTTTCAGATTATTTTCCATTATAGGTTATTACAAGATATTGAAGATATTACAGGATATTGAATATTTTATAATCGTACAGTTCCTTGCACCATACAGTAAATTCTTGTTGCTTCAAACTCTTTTAAGTAAGACGTTTTTCATTAGTTTTTGATACCTTCCTTAAATTTTATTAGCATGGTAAGCCAAACGTTTACTCATTTCATTGTAAATATTGACTAGGAAAAGGCTTCCCTGGGGTTCAGTGGTAGAAAATCTGCCCTCCAAATGCAGGAGACACAGGTGATCCCTGGGTCGAGAAGATCCCTTGGAGAAGGAAATGGCAACCCACTCCAGTACTCTTGCCTGGGAAATCCCATGGACAGAGGAGCCTGGCGGGCTACAGTCCATGAGATCACAAAGAGTCAGACACAACTCAGCAACAAAACAACTGCCTAGGAACATGAGTGAATTGATCAGGTTCCTCTGTGTCTGGGAAGCAGGAAGCAGCTCAACGTGTCAGATATTCAGTATATATCCCAGTACTCACTCATCAAAACACTCTAAACCTGAAACTCCTGTATTTGACACAATATGAAATTCTTCAGGAATCAATGTATCTGTTAGTTTCTTTGGCTTAAAAAAAAAAAAGAACAAGAATAAAAACATTAGATGAGTCATATAAATTCTAATTCCTATCCCAAAAGGACACTATTTATTAAGAGATTTTGATTAGAGAAATAACAACACTTAGTAATATGGGTCATGGCAAGGAATAATAAACTTTTAGCAGAAAACAGGTTAAAAAATTAACCATGAATTAAAGAACAATCTTGGTTTCAGTATTAGATAACAAAGAAATCTATTGACTTGAAAATTCAAGAGCTATTTAAAATTTTTCTTAGCAACCTGCCAAAAATAAGAATTCTACAACTTTTTTTTCCTGCTTTTTCTTAAATTGAAATATAGTTGATTTATGACATCGTGTTACTGTCAAGTACTCTACAACTTTAAACTGTGGGTTTCCTTTGAAAAAAAAAAATCTAGGCTCCTATACTGTATTTTCAAGATTAAATAGCTGTAGTTTGGAAAACTGCTTAAGATACACTTGATCTTCTCCTAGTAAATTCCCTTTCCTAGAAAAAATTAGAAAGCGCCATGAAAAAATTAGAAAGCCTAAACAATGCAGGCCGTTAAGTTTGACGTGGCTTTATATTCTGAGGATTTTTTTTTTTAAGTAGAGAGAGGGAGAGGAAGTTGTCAAACACTTTATTTACCTTATGAGGCACAATGACTCCATCACGTGACTGCAGTGTGCGGTCCGCTCGTGGGGGACAAACTGCACTCTCCCTCGTCTCTCCTTTAACATATTTCACATCGTACAGAAAAGAAATATCCCTAAGATTAAAAAAATAAAAATTTACAAAATAAGTTTTTTGTTTGGCTACTGGATAAAAGTGGGTAATGCCCACATACATCCTTCTAGTGGGTAAAAAGGGACACAAAACTGGCCTCCTTACCTCATACTTTACTTAGAAGGCTGAGGCATTAGGGTTTTCCCCCACATCCTTCCTTTTCTCCATCTCAAATTTCCTTCTCTTTTCCTTCAGCCTCAGGTTAAGATGCATTCTATCCCCCAAGATTACTTCCTCCACTTCAGCCCTTCATTTCATCTTTGCCCACATTCTTGGGGATCTCATTCCATCAATTATAATTTCTGTGTATTTCCTTTTCTCCTGAAATATTCCCTCCGGCCTATAACTCAGGTTGTTTCCTCTTCTAAAAATCATCCTTTGACTGTGCATTGTCGTCAAGTTACCTTGATCTACCTCGTACTTTCTGCTCAACATTAGACTTCTTAAAATCTCCCTGCAAATCTGACTTCATTCCCATCTCTCTGCTGAAATCATTCTCCAGAAAGCTGAGGATGACTTTCTACAGTTAAGTCACCAGTTCTCATCTTCCACTGTTCTTCTGGGTATTTTCCAGGGTTGATCACCTCACCTTCTAAAAACACTCTCCTCTCTCCTGCCCTCTGTATGACTGGACTCCCTTGGTTCTTTCATCCCACCCACTCCTTCTTGGACATCTCTGTGACCTCCTGCCTACCAAATGGAAATTTTCCACAACATCCTATCCGCATTTCTCTGTGCTTTCCCTACACTTCCTCCCTTGGCTATGCTATCAAATCTCACCTTATCATACTTGTTACATCTAGATACAACTAAATAATTCTCCCCCATTCTAACTTTTCATCCTTCTGTAATCACTAGTTCTAACCACCACTCTACTCATCAAAAATCTCAGCATCCATAATTGATTCTGTCCCATCCTTTGTCCTCAATATCTGTCACTAACACATATTAATTTTATAGTCACTCTCCTCTTGTCTCTTGCCAATGCCAAATCAGGGCAACCCTTGCCATGTAAGGTATGTATTCACAGGGTCCAAGGACTGGTGTGAGGACATTTCAGAGAAGCCACTATCCTGTCTTACCATTCTACAGATCTCCACATTTCTAAAAATTCCTACTGAGATGTCATTTGACATTAAAAGTTTAATGTCAGATTATTGCTGCACACAGAGATAATAATTTTTCAAAGTACTTCAAATATCTCATAACTACTACTTATTAAATGTTAATAATTAAAGTCATGGTCCACTGGCATAAAATAAAGTACCAATACTTATGACACCAAAGCCCCAGAACACAGTCTGTAACCTAAATTTCTGCCACTTTTTCTAGCACTGAGCCATAGCTGAGTAAAAACACCTTATATTTACACAGCAGTGAGAGCAGTGTTCGGTTTTACAAGTGCTCTTGCATTCATTATCTCATTGTGCTTTCTATATCTCCGGGAGGTACACAAAATGGAGTCAGTCTATTATTCCCTTTTTACAAATAAGAAATTGAACTCAGAAAGACTAAATAATCTACCTAAGTATTAGTAACTGTAAACTCACTATTAAGTGGTATTTCAGTAAGGAGCATGGCAGGAGTAAGTGTTTTTGGAGGGAGTAAATTGATAAATGAACCCATACGCAGAAAATTAGGAGATCACAATCTTCACAGGGAAAATGTTGACCCTTTGGATATTTTTAGAAATGATATAAAAACAACAAATATAACTTGCTGATTTGATCACTTCCTTGATGGTGGTGCAGTGGTAGAGAATCTGCCTGCCAATGCAGGAGGCGCAAGAGACCTGGGTGCGATCCCTGGATCTGGAAGATCTCCTGGAGGAGGAAATGGCAACCCACTCCAGTATTCTTGCCTGGACAATTCTATGGACAGAGGAGCCTGGTGGGCTGCAGTCCACGGGGTGCAAAGAGTCAGACATGACTGAGCGACTGAGCACACACGTGTGTAAAGTTTAAGGGTTTGCTCTGAGGAGAACCAGGGTTTAAGAACTTATTTTTCAAGTTTTTGCATGTCATGAAACTGTGTTACCTAGCTCTTCTCAGAAGTGCAAATAAAAGAGGCCCGAAGACATTCTGCCTGAAATTGTCCCTCCTACTAGAGTACAAGGGATAGGAGAATATGGGGACAAGTACACAGAGACACCAAAGCAAATTTAAATGAGTGAAATGTCAGAAGAGCCAGCTTCTACTGCCATCCTACTGATAATAATCATACACAAAAGGTAGACCCATGCCCTCTTCAGATTCTATGCTGGTTCATTAAAGATACTTCAAGGATCCTGCCGCGGTCTGCAGGAAGAGGCAGCAGTTCAGGAGCTGGTTTCTGAGCGACCCCGCTCGCGTCTTTCACCACAATGCCTGGGACAACGTGGAGTGGTCGGAGGAGCAGGCCACGGAGGCAGAGAGGAAAGTCCAGGAGAACAGCACTCAGCGGGTGTGCCAGGAGAAGCAAGTTAAAGAAACTTGGACTTCAAGACATTAAGTGCCTTGCCCAGAGTTGATTATGAGATCAATGCCAACAAACACTGGAACGACTTCTACAAAATCCATGAAAATGGGTTTTTCAAGGATAGACATTGGCTTTTTACTGAATTCCCAGAGCTGGCACCTAGCCAAAATCACTTGAATAATTTGCTCTCAGAGAATAAGAGGAGTGAAGTATATGAATACTACAGAAGTGGTGAGGATGGATCTGATTTAATAATGGAAGAACAGCACAGTTGTTCTTCTGTTAGCCTTGGAGATAAGACACAGCCACCTCTTATGGAAGAGAGTGTAACTCAGAAACTCCGTCACCTGGATATCTGTGCTAATGAGTTTCCTGGATCCTCAGCAACCTACCGAATACTCGAGGTTGGTTGTGGTGTGGGAAACACAGTCTTCCCAATTCTACAAACTAACAATGACCCAAGCCTCTTTGGTTACTGTTGTGATTTTTCTTCCACAGCTGTAGAACTTGTCAAGACAAATTCAGCATATGACCCTTCTCGGTGTTTTGCCTTTGTTAATGATCTGTGTGATGAAGATAAGAGTTACCCAATGCCTGAGAATAGTCTTGATGTCACCATCCTTATATTTGTTCTCTCAGCAATCATTCCAGACAAGATGCAGAATGCTATCAACAGGCTGAGCAGGCTTCTGAAGCCCGGGGGGATAATGCTTCTGCGAGATTATGGTCGCTACAACATGGCTCAGCTTCGATTTAAAAAAGGTCAATGTCTGTCTGAAAATTTCTATGTGAGAGGCGATGGCACCAGAGTGTACTTCTTCACACAAGATGAACTGGACACACTTTTCACTACTGCTGGACTGGAAAAGGTTCAGAACCTGGTGGATCGCCGGTTGCAAATGAATCGAGGAAAACAACTGACAATGTACCGAGTTTGGATTCAGTGCAAGTATCGCAAGCCTCTTGTGTCTAGCACCAGCTGAGAGGCAGGCACCACCTGCTCCTGACTCATAGGCTCGTTGGGCTTCTTAAAATGAACATTCACAAATGGTGTCTTGTTGTTATTGAACCATTTGAGGATTCAAAACAGATTTGAACCTGGGAAGAATTATTTTATATCAAGATTCTAACTGTTTTGCTTCATATTTGTGAAGCCCTGTGATACACTTTCCTCAAGTTTTTTTCTTTTGTGGAGATCGCAAAGAATCTTTCTTGCCATTTTGTAATGGAATAATTGAAATGTTATTCATGGGAATCAGGAATTTATATCCATGTGAAAGTACTATATGATAAAGTGAATGACTGAGTTGCATTAAATTATCTGAGGATTCAGATATGTGGACTAAGCAGTTGATGCATGGATAGATGAATAAGAGTCTCACTCAGTGATCATCAAGGAAGCAAGCTGGGAAGAACTGCCTGTCTTTGGATGTTCTCCTGACTCAGAAAAACAGCATCAATATAGGGTGTCCCTGTTAAGTATTTGGTTGTGGTCTCTGCTTAACCTTAGTTCCTTGGAATTTTAAGTACTGTTCTCCCCCCATCCTCTGCCCCCATCTTAAGTAACCTGTGTCTAAAAACATTAAAAAGATCTTCACTTTTAGCAAAAAAATAAATAAATAAAATAAAGATACTTCAAGCTTTAAAACTATGATTCTGTGATTTTTTCCTGTTCTGCTCCTTCCAAGGAAATCATACAAAATGAGATAATGACTCCGTTCATCTGCATCTACCCCACTACCTTCCTTCTTTACCTTCCAGCTCCCGTTAGGGAAACTGGATGGTCAATCAGGTATTTGAACTTATTTCTTCGGATAGGGTTATGCCAGACGTGGTCAACAGGGCGAGGAAGAGTACCCTGGGAGAAAAAAAACAACCATGAATATACAGCAGAGGGCGCTCTAGTCAAATGAAATCTATTCTTAATCATTTTTGAGTACATTAAAGGCATTTGGACACTGTTCAGAAAAAGTATAATTCTTATTCGATAACAAGAAGAAAGACTGAAACTAGAACAACTTAATAGTGAAAGAAAAATATCAAGACTCCGGGCTTCCCCGGTGGTAGAGTGGTTAAGAACCTGCCTCGCAATGCAGGGCACAAGGACTTCCCAGGCCGGGGAGGATCCCACAAGCCTCGGAGCAACCAAGTCCAGGCTCCACAACTACTGAGGCCAGCGCTCGAGAGTCCAGGAACCACAACTAAAGAGCCCACATCAGCAACCAGTGAAACCCCGGCACCCTCGAGCAAGCGCTCGGCCACAACCGAGGAGCCACGGCAATGAGAAGCCTGCGTGCTGCAAGTAGAGAGAAGGCCCCGCTCTCTGCAACTAGAGAAAGCCCACCTACAGCACCCAAGACCCAGTCAGCCAAATAAATAAATAACTTTTTTTAAAAAAAAGAAAAACATCAAGACTAAGAGTAGTAATGATCATTTAGGTAAATCACATAGAAACAGGTTAATGGATATATACTCAAATATTTCCTTGAAAGTATTCATGCAAAATATTTTAGCTTTCAATCTAGGAAATTAATTTTAAAATATCCTTAAGACAATCTGGAATATAAAACATATTAAATAAATACTTAATGAACTGGATGTCAAGATAAATGTTCCCAAGTACTTTATACACACACATACACACACACACATACATACACACCTTTGGAGTTTTAATTTTCTTAGGAGGCAGTAAGTTTTCAGGACAAGGACCAGCATTGGCTGCATTGGTCAGAGAAAGCAGAACTTCCTCAGGGATGAACTCATTTTGAAGGGAAGTAGGAAGGGGTTTTGATCGATCCACCAAAATTTTTTTCTCCTTTAGTTCAGGAAGTCCTAAGAAAATAATGGGAAAGAAAAGCTTACTGTAATTTTTTTTTTTTTTAGTTAGCTAGAGATTCCCAGGCTGTCTCAACAATCCTATATGTATGTTGCTAACAGAGAGAACCATTGCTTCTAGTTACCAAGGACAGCAACAATATTTAAAACACTGAATTATCTAGTCAAGAAAAAAAAAAACCACCTCATACTGTCTGCCTTACTCATGTTACTGAAATCACAAATCCGTGTGCCCTATGCACAGTGAGGCCTATCAATATTAGATGTTAATGTTTGGAACAGAGAAAGGTTTACTACAGATTCACATGAGGAGTTGGGTGGCTCATCCCCTAAGAACCTCAAAGTTACGGAAAGCTTTCAGCAAGTCCCTTTAAAAGCAAAAGGTGAGGGATGGGCGCGGTTAGTTGTTGCAGACTTCTCAGTGTCAGATTCTTTGTTCTTGAGGTACGGTGGTGGTCAGGTAATGATGTTCCTGTAAATCTCTACCAGATGAATGGTATTCTCTGTCCTGACAAGAAAGAGCAAGGTTCCAAGACACAACTCTCACCCTCCAAGGCCCCAGTCCCGGCTGAGAGGAGACAGAGCTCAGTTGGCAGCTCCCTCAGGCCCAGGTCCCACAGCCTGCCCAGCTGTCATGCCTGAGGCAGCCGGGCATCCAACCCAACCGGCCCTCCGTCTCCTCAGGCCGCCCCAATGGGGGAGACCAGGTCTCACGGATTGCGACCCAGGCAGACAGCCATTGCTCTTAGGTCGCAGAGACAGGGATGAGGGAGAATTTCACCGCTGCCTCAAGGCCTGGACCAGGGCTAGTGGAGGGCCTTAGTGAGGGCTCTGGAGCCCCACAGGATGTAGTCCCCAGGCTGTTCCCCGGGCCCTCCAGCTCACCCGCTGGCCCAAAACTGGGTAAGCTGGAGGGCCTCCAGGAGAAGACCTGTATCTGTCTCTTACCTCACTCTCCAGCTGATGACCACCACACCGCTGGTCCTTGACTGAATCACTCCCCCAATGACGCCTCATTGACAGCTGTCAGTGGGCCACCGCGGCGCTGACCAATGACTGAGGACAGCTGACAATCCTTCATTAACAGCCGGTTGCTTGCCAGCAGGGTGCTCTAAGGCACCAAGCAATGGCTGAGCAAGGCCTGCTGCCTAGTAACAGGGTGCAGAGTCACGAGGCACAGTAATGGCTGGCTGCTAAGGACGGTGCTCATTCTACTCTGTTACACTCACATCAGACATGAGTTCAAAAACTCATGTACAACAAGAAACCTCCATTACTCCAAATTCAAAACTGAAAACAACTCACTTAACTTGATCAGTTAACCAGGATAGCATGAAGATTCTGGGAATGTCTATTTCCCCTTTGATGTGAAAAATCACAAAAGAAATCTCTTCTCTTCAAAACTGTCAAATTACTTAGTAATTTTTTCTATCTAAGTTCAAAGGTGAAAATTCAATTGGAACATTTACAGAGTGGAAGGGATTCAAGTTGGATTTAACAGTAGAATTGCGACTGTTAAAAATGAAAAGAGTAGAATCAGTTCAGTGCAGTCGCCCAATCGTGTCCAACTCTTTGCAAGCCCATGAACTGCAGCATGCCAGGCTTCTCTGTCCATCACCAACTCCCAGAGCTTGCTCAAAAACAAACAGAGTAGAATAATCTGAGCAAATTAGTAAGGTAACACTCAGTACAAAGAATGTTCTACACAGTTCAATGAAGGCAGATGAGTTATAAAGAGAAGGTGAACACCTAATATACGAAAAGTCTCCTATGTACTTAGTCAAGGAGGGCTGGACTGTCATTCTTCTTAAAGAACTCTTCACTAATCTGTGCTTCTCAAATAGCATGGTTTATTTTCATTTTTGTAAGGATGTATCCTGCTTTGATGACCATCAAAACACCTGAAGTTCACAATACCAAATCTCTATCTCTTGAGAGCTTGGGATGGAGTCAGAATATCAGAAGAAAAAAAAAAGGTAAGTGGATTTTAGCAGAGTCTCTCCTAAAAACAAGATGTAGGTGAGCTGGAGGAGCCTTTAACATAAGGAGGGGAGAAATGAGTCTGGCAGATTCTTATTCTAGAACAGATCTGCACATCTATATATGAACAAAAATCTTATATAAGTACCTTCATTCAAAGTAATTACTAAAACCTGATACAAACTAGTTCCTTAACAAAAACCCCCCAAAAAACCCCCAAAAGTACTGTTTCAAACCACCACTGGTACTTAAAATAGGTTGAATTTAGAACAATATAAAACTCATCAGCATTTGAAAAAAAAAAATCCTTATGTGGAGTAGGACTGCAAAATATTATAAAAGGCATGGCTTTTGATTTTATTTAAACAAGTATATTGGTAACACAAAACTAAAGTATCTGAAACCTCAGATTAAGGAAGAAAGTGAATGGTTGTGATTTCTGATTATGGTCATGATTACTTATGCCTTGAAGAAGTTACCCGTCTCTTCCTTGGATGCAGAGATTTTCAAGTTTTTGTCCTCAGGTGTTGACGTGGAGGGTGTTTTCGGGAGTGACATTATAAGCAATGCCTAGCACTCTCTGTAATCAGTTGAAATGCCCCTCCGGAAAGCTAATCTACAAACGTATCAGCGGCATACAGTACTGGGATTTGGCAGGGCTGCAACACAGACCTGCAGGGGAAAAAGAGACACAGAAAGGGAGGGAGGGATACCCGTTTAGTGTTCACGTTAAATTTGGAGTTTACAATTCATCTACCTTGCGTTTTCTTTGGGGAGACTTCTGGGCTCTCCCAAGATATCTGATGCAACTAAAACAACTGGGCCCAGACCGGGAAGGACACGCTGGACCCAACCCTCCGACCACCGGCACCACCGAAGGGCGCCCCTGGCTCGAGGCGAGTCGGCTGGACCCCGGCTTCCCCCCAGGCAGCCCTCGCGCTCGCAGCTTCACCGACTCGAGGTCGGGCAGAGCTCGACCTCGTTTCTGCCGTCAGAAGTGACAGGAAACGGACACTTGCAACCCGTACCCGTAAATTGTGTTTCCCGCCAGACATCTTGTGGCCACGCCTTTCCCCGGACGCCTTCGTGTCGTCATGGAAACCCAGGACCCCGCGCCTTGGCAACCCTTAATGGCGGCTGCCTTCGGCGGTGCCGGCGGACGACGGAGACGGCTAAGAAACAGTCTCTCGCGGATCGGATGTGTTTTAAATCATAACATACTTTCAGTTGAATGAAGAATAAAAACGTTTAATCGAGCCGTTCTCACAGAGTCGGAAAGTGTCTGAATCCCGGGGCTTCCGAAGCAGGTGGCGCCAGTGCGCAGGCGCTAGCCGGTGTCGCTCGCCGCCCTCCCCACTCTCCCACCTTGGGACCAAAGGCGGGGTCCGACCTGAGCGAGTGTTTCGCATCCCTTCATTCCACTTTTTTGTTGTTTCCTGTGTTTTTCCACAAGCCAAATTCAGGGGGAAATGGGGTGATCAACAAGTATTGATTTCCCATCAATCCCATCAACTGAGGCATTATTGCGGATGCTGCCTGTGTCCTTGGCGTTTCCATCGAGTCTTCCTTGGATACTTAAGAGCCACTTGCGCCCGCGCCCCTCCTACCCCAACCCCTACCCCGACCCCACTTTCCCTGCGGGCGGAAGGCATTCCTTGGTACAGAATTTTTTAGCTGGAGGTCGGTGAGGAAATTGCACCTCAAGCAGAGACAACCCGATCAAATCGTCGGGTCTTATTGATTAAAAACCTGTTCAGAGGAAGTTATGTGATAGATACATTGGAACAGAGAAGCTGAAAACCCCCTCTCAACACCACCGTGATCGGCTCTGCTCTACCCGACCCACAGCAAAGCCCATTGACTGACATTGATTATGATAAAGGAAAATACACTTTATCACAAGCTAAGCCAGGAGAGCAGGCTCAAAAGACCAGAACTCCCTGAGAGCTCTCAGTGAGGCGGTTTAAAATGCAAGGTGAGAAACTGGCCACAGGCACCTGATCAGCTTGTAGACATTTTTTTGACTGATTGTGGACTAGTGGTGAGTTAACCAGGTGGTATTTCAGAAGTCAACATCAACCTTTCTGTTCCAAACGGTCTGGGGTCTATGTGCTTTCATGAGCATTCAATGTCTTCCGTCTGGTGGTGGGGTTACTATCTGTAAAACAACTGGAGGATATGACTCAGAATATTTATCTATATAGCCTTTGAGTAGGAACTAGGCGTCCTTGACGTGCTTAAACTGTTATTTTATCTTACTTGTTTTAAGTGTTCTCACTTCTCTGAATTTGCTCTTTGGAACTTGGGGATGGCCTCGAAGGCTAAAGCTTTTCTGCAAACAGGAGGCAGGGGATGTGAGGTGGGATGTCTGTCCCCTGGAAGGCCTTGGAGTTTTGCTGCTCAGATTCAGGATCATTTTGTGTTAAGACGGAATCTTAATGCCAAGTAGTGCTGGTGGAATCCCTGCATTTAGATGAAGCCCTTAGGTGTCATTTCAGGGGCTCCGAAGAGGTGCTGTACCATAGTCCTTTATGTCTCAGTGCAGAAAAGAATTTAGCAAGAGGCAAAGTGTTGGAGAAGACTCTTGAGAGTCCCTTGGACTGCAAGGAGATCAAACCAGTCAATTCTAAAGGAAATCAGTCCTGAATATTCACTGGAAAGACTGATGCTGAAGCTGAAACTCTAATACTTTGGCCACCTGAATCAAAGAACTGACTCATTGGAAAAGACCCTGATGCTGGGAAAGGCTGAAGGCAGGAGAAGGGGACGACAGAGGACGAGATGGTTGGATGGCATCACCATCCAACTGGATGGACAGGAGTTTGGAAGTTGGTGATGGACAGGGAAGCCTGGCGTGCTGCAGTCCGTAGGGTCACAGAGTCGGACACGACTGAAAGGGACAGATCGTGGGACTTCACAGGTGGTCCAGTGGTAAAGAATCCACCTGCCAATGCAGGAGATACAGGGGACTCCAGTTCGATCTCTGGGTCAGGAAGATGCTCTGGAGTAAGAACTAGCACCCCACTCCAGTATTCTTGCCTGGAGAATCCCGTGGACAGACTAGTCCAGGGAGTTACAGAGTGGGACACAACTGTGCACAAAGTGATAAATAGGAAACGATTTATTAGAACAGGATACTCGGGAGGCTTACAAGTCGGTGGGAAACTCCACACCAGGAAAACTTGCTGGGCTACCATTTTATAGTCAAAGGAAACCTGGGGAGGAGTACTTGACTTTCTTGAGTAGACATCATGCTTCCATCATCAGCTCCTCCTCCAGGTTGAGCAGGGGAGGTTTCTTGCCCCCACGTGGTCAGACTAGGTCTGCAAGTTATTGTTTACGTGTGCAGAGACCATGTCCTAGGGATTATTAATTTACTGAGCTCACTGGGCAGGGTGTGGGTCTCATAGCACCATTAGTTTATTATTTGGGGCATGTCTCATGCTTTTGTTGCATGGTTTTGCTGCTAAGCAAACCTGCTCTATTGCATAATCATTAATTTACAGGGGCCTCCCACATTTCTTCCATTTACAACCCCCTGGTGGGATTAATTTTCATCACCTATTGTTCTTTAGTCGCTCTTCTGCAACCCCATGGCCTACATCCAACCAGGCTCCTCTGTCCATGGGCTTTTCCAGGCAATACTGGAGTGGGTTGCCATTTCCTTCTCCAGGAGATCATCCCACAGGTAGATTCTTTACCACTGAGCCATCAGAGAAGACCATGTCCCTTTACTCTGTCCCTATCACGCCCTCCTCCAGGTGTTTACCCTTTTACGCTTAAAAGTGGGTAAAGGTCAATGATTGATCAGTGGTTACTTCCAGGTGAGAAGGGAAATAGGCCTGCCTGGAGGAGGAGTAAAAACCTGGCTGAATGTCCATTCTCTATTGGGAGAACTGCAAGTTAATGTTATTCTGGTTAGCATCATCCTTTTAGCCCTCTTAGATGTTAAGTAGTGGAGGATAAGTCTACAAAAAATTTAAATTAAGAGAAATACAGCAGTAAGCATTAGAAAGTCATTAAGAGAGATTATGACCATGATTTTAAAGATTCAAACTGTTTTACCCCAAGCAGTTTCCAAATCTGGAAGAGGATCACGTAAGGCCTCAATCTGTTTGTTTTTAGTTAGGCCTAGAATGTTTTATATCTGAGGGTCTATTGAGTCTTCTCAGTATAGATTTAATCTTTTTATTTTTTGTTAATATCCTTTGGTGATAAAAATGGCTTCCTTGCCCCTCGAGGGACAGAACTGTTTTTTGGTGTTAGTTATATAGATGGCATCTCTAGGCAAAGCCACTTTTGGACTTGGACCCCAGTGGCCGTTTGATTGTGAAAGCATCAAAGGCTGAGGGAGCCCCATCACTCCAGCGTCTGAATTCTTTCCTCTTCCAACGCCCTGTGTGTGAGTAGCTCAGTCGTTACCTACTCTTTGCAGCCCCCTGGACTGCAGCCCACAGGGCTCCTGTCCATGGGATTCTCCAGGCAAGAATACTGGGAGTGGGCAGTCATTTCCTTCTCCAGCGGATCTTCCCGACCCAGGGCTTAAACCTGGGTCTCCTGCACTGCAGGCAGATTCTTTACCATCTGAGTCACCAGGGAAGCCCCTCCAATGCCCTGGCTGCTTGCAAAGGGCACACTGATCACTCTTTCCTCCCGTGTCCCTTCTGTCCACATAGGGCACACTGATTTTGTCTGGGTACCCATGGGCCTTGTGGCCCACCATGGCCAGATTGGCACAGAAAGCATGGTCTCCCTCTTGGCTGTCCTGAGTGGACAAAGCCACTGTCACCATTTGGGTCTTTTGTTTCTCTCTCTGGGTGCGTTCCACCTTTTTGGTCACATCTCTGTTACTGAAAAACCAAATAAACCAGTTGGACCAAATTGTTCATAGGGGTCTGAGGACCAGCAATTGTTTTTTAAATTTTGTGTCTGATGTCTCGGGCAGACTGGGCTATGAAATGCATAGCCAGTAGGGCCTGTCCCTTGGGGATGGGGGATCCACATTTGTATACTTTTTAAAAGCTTTCACTAATCTACCTTGAAAAATGGCAGAATTTTCATCTGGTCCCCGTTATACTACTTCTACTTTTTTCATAATTAGCAGCTTTCACTAACTATTTTATACCTTCTATTAAAAACAATCATATGGTCCCATCTATCCCTATCAGTAAATTTTGTGATTTCATTGTGGATCTGCCTTGGGGACAGCTTTGTTCCCCACCTGGTGTACTGAATGGCCCTCTTGGGCTTGGGCTGTCATTTCATCAGCATGGTTTCTGGCTACCAGTATCATATGCTGTTCTTTGTCAGGGGTGTAGCAGTGAGATAAAAATCTGTATATTACCCCTGGTGAAATCAAAAGATCTAATTAACCAGGTGAACTCCTGTGTGAAATGTTCAGGGTCCTCAGAAAAATCCCCCAATTTATCTGCCAGACTTAGATCAGATACTGAAAAAAATTGCAGAACTTTGTTTCTTGATTTTTATCAGACATTTCTCTTGGAGGCAGAACCATAAGGGCAGTTAGTGACAACTTACATAGTTGCAGGTAATAGCTAGGCCGAAAATTACCCCCTTGGTTAACTTCGTACAAAGGAGGTCTCTCCTCATCCATGGGTGTGTTCCCCCTGGGATAATAGCCTTGGTTGGAGCAGCCATTTCCATAAATATAGCAGCTTTCACCAGAGCAATACTTCACTACTGAAAAGTTTTCTTCTCATGTTAAAATCCACCATGTAATTTAATTAAGAACTTAATGATTTTTCTAATGCTTACTGCTGTATTTCTTTTAAATCTTTTTGTAGACTCATCCTCCAGTGCTTAACATCTAAGAGGGCTAAAAAGGATGATGCTACCAGAATGACATTGACTTACAGTTCTCCCAACAGACAAGGGACAACCAGATGTTACTCCTTCACTAGGCTGACCTACACCTCCCATCTCATCTCATCCAGAAGTAGCTAATGATCATCAATCGCCCTTTACCCACTTTTAAGCATAAAAGGTTAAACCACTGGAGGGGGGAAATAATAGGGACAGAGTAAAGGGACATGCAGGTGATTAAACAGTTCAATCCCACTAGGGAGTTGTAAATAGAAAAAAAAGAAGCGGGGGGAGACCCCTTTAAGTTAATGATTACTCAATAGAGCAGGTTTGCTTAACCACAAAACCATGTAACAGAAGCATGAGACATGCCCCCAAAATAATAAAACAATGGTGTCAAGAGACTCACACCCTGTCCAGTGAGCTCAGTAAGCTGATGGTCCCTAGGACACACTCTCTACACACAAAAAACAGTAACTTGTAGATCTAGTTTGACCATGTAGGGACAAGAAAACTCCCCTGCTCAACCTGGAGGAGGAGCTGATGATGGAAGCATAATGTCTACTCAAGAAAGTAAAAAAGTTCTTCTCCCCCTCCCCACTTTTCCTTTGACTATAAAACTATAGCCCCAGTAAGTTCTGGGATGCAGCCTTTCTCACCTGTCCACTTGTAAACCTCACAAGTATCCTATTCTAATAAATCACTTATCTCTCACTTTGCCTCTTGCTAAATTCTTTTCTGTGTTGAGACATAAAGGACTATGGTACCAGAGCTCTTCGGAGCCCCCCAAAATGACACATAACAGTTTTGTACATGCCTCTAGTCTGAAAAACAAATGTCAGAAGGGGAGAAAACTTCTATTTTCAGTGGGCATACTCCTCAGTACCAAGCATAGTGCCTGGCACAAACACCTTCAATACAATGTTTCAAAATCAACTGGACAGTTCTATTGCTTCATTGCTTCTGTGTTTACATGCTTAGATCTCTAGGTTTGGGGCTAACAGCTGATAGAAATATGAGCAAAGGGTTGAAAATAAAAACATTATAATCTCTATGGCCCCTTTTAATTCTAAACACCTTGGGTGTTTAGGCTACCACTTCATTAAGATAAACTAAAAAGCACCACAAAGCATTGTGATGTATCTGCTAAAATAAAGGCTGGCCTTCTGCTGGGAGGGGCATATTCACTGCAGAAGTGTGAAATGTAATAATGTAGAAATAAGGAAGAAAGCATTTAGAAAAAATGGAGTACAGAGAGTTTTAGATTTTTTTAAAAAAACTATCACTTCTGAAATTAGGCCTCTATTTTTCTCAAATCTAAATTAGCTATTTAGAATAAGTCTTTACGGGGAAGACAAAGAAACTTTATTAAGGATTTAATAGATTATATGGCTTGTACAGCTTTCCTACTAACCTAAAGCTTATGAATTTTAGCATCTATTGACTTTCACACTGGGCATTAAATTCAGGGTGGGAAAGAGCACCAGTGGACCAAGCAAGGATGACTCCTCTGTTTCAACCAGTGTAGCCATATTCTACCTTCTTTAAAAACTGGGTTCCAGCACTCTGTGACCTGACAGAAGCTTCAGTGATGTTAGAAACTAATCCAATACTTACATAAGCTTCACTAATATTATTCATTTATTCTTCAAAACATTTATGTCCCAGTTCCTTCCATTTCTGAGCCGTCAACATAAAAGATGTGAAAGAATGTCCAAGACGAGCTTTCTTTGACAGTAAACGCGCGCGTGCATACACACACACACACACACACATCCCTACTATATAAATCATATAAGTTACATGAAATTTTCCATTAGTAAATAAGTCACTTAAGCTTTATTAACAGAAGTATGAACTGTCTTCCATTTAGAGATTTATTCTACCTTGTAAGACTAGAAGTATGCTTACATTGGCACAAGTAAGGCCTTATTAGTCTCCTTTCTCTCCACAATTTCTAAGTATTATATATACTAGTTCTAAACACTTAATACTTAGGTAAAAGCAGAAATACTTATATAATTCCACAGAAAACAAAGATATTTTTTGCATAAAAGACCTCAACAATCCATAACTTGTATCTTTTTTAGGCTATGTAGCCCATGTGACCAACTTTTACAACAAAAAATGTTCCATTATATTTCCTATGAAGACTTCAGGATTCCATTTTTCAGGCAAGTAAAATTTCCTTTTAGAAGTTTGCCACCCTACCCTAAACAGATAAATCTGAAAGTAATTTTGGAGCTGGCAACAGGAATGCTTTTAGCAATCTTGTTACCAATTCTATTACACGAGAGCCTATTATATCAAGGTGCAAAGCCAATGAACATCATCCTGAGAGTCTATTTAAAAGAAAAGTATGTGTTCTTGGGAGTGTGCAGGAAACATTCTCCATGCCCACGTCTTTTTTTTTTTTTTAAGGATTTAGGTTTGAAATTTATGGAGAGTAAGAAAATAACGAGGCCCTATTTCCACCAGGGCTACTTGTTTGCAGCAATCCTGTGAGGTAGTTATTATCCCCATTTTACAGACAAGGAAAACTGTGGCTCTGATAAATTCAGCAACTTTGGGTCACACTGCTAGTAAGTATGAGGTTATCGTAAATACAAGTCTGTACATGGACTTCTTTGTTTTTGCCACACTGGTGGTTTACAAGCTAGGTATTCTGGGCAGGAGGAAATAGGTATAACCAAACAAGAAGGGCTCCAGCCCTATATCCTTATCTGAACCAGAAGCAGCTATAGTTTATCTGCTTCATATGCTGGGCTTAAGTCTAACAATTTAATTTTTCTTAAAAGGTTTCAAAACTAACATATTTAAACTACTACACTGTATTATGTATTAGGCCACCTACTTACCACAGTTATGCTAGTTTATCTTCATTTTCCCCCAGAGAACAATGAACTTTATTCAAAATTATGTAATTCTACACAAAAGTATTTTTGCATAAAAGACTTCAATAATTCATAACTTACATCTTTTTAGCCTATGTAGCCCATGTAACCAACTTTTACAACATAAAATGTTCCATTTGTTTCCTATAAAGAATTCAGGATTCAATTTTTCAGGCAAGTATAGTTTTTATATTATGATGAAAGTTGCCCATACTAAATGAATTGCAGCCTTGGTTTTCTAATTAAGCTCTAACATGAGGAAGCAACTTTACCTAGGCAACTGCAGTAATTAATCCAGCAAAAACCAATAAAAGCACCCTCCATTTTCCTTCCTTATCCAGAATTGAGAATAAAAGCATCTAATAAATGTATGACATTAGAGATCTTAGTTATTCTCTTAGATAACAAACCCAAACTAACGATTATTAATTAATTAATATTTTATAGGAAAGAAATTTTAAACTCACTACTTTTCAAAAGGAAAAAAGTATCATTCCATGAGTGAAAATAATTTCCACCGCTATTAGTAAGAGGGGAATAAAAAAAAAACTCAATAAATCTTTCTGAAACACATTAGTAAGAAGTTTTAGTTTATTTGTTTAAAGAGTGTAAGTAGTTCTTTAAAGGCAAGACTTTCGTTAAAAGCAGCTAGTAGTAAGACCATGGCTGTCAAACTAACGTCTTTCACAGAAAGTGGCTTTCCCTTTAAGTGTTTCTAAAAATATCTTAGGACAGTCTTATCATTCTAAACAGTCTATCATTATATACATATTATTTGTTGTCACTTTAAAATTTTGGGCAGAAAAAAAAAGCACTAATAAACAAAAGGAGGATGAGAGTTTAAAAACAAACAAACAAAACCCAGGGTTGATCAGTCTAATAAATACAGTATTCAGAATGAGTACACAGCAACAAGTCTTCTCAATGAGAGTGTACATTCACAGTACTGAACAAAAAATACAGACCTAAGAATTCCATTCTCTCACTTCAATAGACTGGCTTATGCATAACCACATCTTAAACCAGCGTGCTTTTCTCAACTCCCTCTTTATATTTAAAATGTAGTTCTAAGTTCCAGTGATTGACTCATTTTAATTTTTTAAAAAATGCTGGAAATTGTGAGTTATATTAAAATGCCATTCCATTACAATTACAATACCACTGTACAGATAATTACTGCTTGGGAACATGTGGAGTACCTTTTAAAAATAACCTTCCTTGAGGTACGGTTTTGTCTGTTAAGGGTGGATTTGCCTAAGCTCAACTGGACCAAAGGTATGGGAAATAAAAGAGGGGACTTAGCTGGTTACTTGCCGTACACATAAAGTTATGACTATTAAGAAATTTTACTTACCTTTCTGTGAGATTCAAATTGACTTTAAATCAATTTGAAAAAGACTTCTCACAACTTTGTAACAGCAGCAGGGCTGCTAGAATACCAAGAGAATAGCTTCTCAGGTTGGCTCTTTGCCAGTTTTGAGTAATTAAGTCTCCCTTCTTTGGGGTGGGCCTACATGGTCTCCAAAGTCCCTTCCAAAGCTCCATCTTTACAGACATAATCATACCTCATATAAACAACCAAAATAATTCCTACACACCACATTGTATTATTAGCCCCAGGCATCTTATAATGGGAACACAACAGAGTACGTTTTCTTGAAAATGATCACCTGTTATTTACTGCACCTAAAGTATACTACCATTAAGAATAACTGAGCAAATGCAGAAGCCAGCTTCTCTGGATCTTTAGTATTCCCTTTAATACTAATGGTGGTGATTAATACTTATGATACAGACTCACTAGTCTGCAAAATAATGGAAGTCAGTATTCATTAGATAAAACAACTATACCAATGGTTACTTCTAAATAACTTCAAAGAAATTATTATCTGAAAGTTTAAACAACAAAAAGAAATTTATCTTCCACATAAGTTCTACTATAAAATAGTTTAAACACATGACTGATTCTGCAAGTTCTTTTTCAAAACTGCTTCATACATTAGAAAATATTTTTCTTTGTCCAGTCTCACTTCTTTTTCTCTTCCCACTTCTGTCCCCCTCGATATATAATATTATGGATGCAAACTCAAGAATTCAAGGTGTAAGGGATAATTTTGCTTCACAGATATCATGACTACCCAGTACAGCAAAAACAAGATAAAAATAGACCTGAACTTAAAAAAAAAAAATACAAATTAGGATATATAATAAGATTATATTTGGAAAAATAGATATTTTCTCTACTAGAAACAGCAAAACATTCCACATTATTTTCTTTCCCAATTGCATGGTTAATTAGCATACATTCCAACAGTGTGCATGGAAAAATTTCTAAGTCACAGGTACTTAAGTGATTTCTTCATCAGTGTTCTGGCTAATTCAGTGGCCAAGAAAACATGATGTTTGGTCTATAATTAGATGGAGTTAAGAAACAAAACCAAAGTTCTAAGAGTTAAGCTGATATGACTTAGCAAAAATCTGTCATTACATCAGCTACAAGTTTCCCTTCTCCCAAAAAGGAAAAAAATTGACTGCTTAAAAGTGTCCAAACTTCCAGTAAACTTCTAACAGCTCATTTTCAGGTGACCTAGGAATGGAGTGAGCAATCTGTAAAGCCTGAAGTGGTTCAAGTAACACAGATTAACTTCATGATGGCTGGAAACAGATGCTGGCCCCAAGTCTGGTAGAATACCCAGTCTTCAGTGTCAAGGAGGAAAACAAACTCCAAGCTTCTAAAACACGTAACGACAAGTCCAGGAACGTGGCCGGATATAATCCAGAAATGTGGGCTTCAAGGGGGGAAAAAAAAATGGAAGAATAGTTTATTTGTATGCTCTGTACATATGAGGTATGGAGTAGATTAAGGGGGTGCTGTTACGTATTGTACTGTCTTTTTTTAAATTTTATTATGTATTTATTTATTTATTTTTGGTTATACCGGGTCTTCGACGCTGTTCGGGCTTTTCTCTAGTTGCGGCGAGTGGGGGCTACTCTCTAGTTAACAGTGTGTGGGCTTCTCATTGTGGTGGCTTCTCTTGTTGTGAAGCAGAGGCTCTAGGGTGCACCGGCTTCAGAAGCTGCAGCACATGAGCTCAGCAGTTGGGGCTCCCAGGCTCTAGAGCACCGGCTCAGCAGCTATGGCACACAGGCTTAGCCGCTCTGCAGCATGTGGGATCTTGCCAGATCAGGGATCGAACCCAAGTGTCTCCTGCATTGGCAGGCAGACTCTACCACTGAGCCACCAGAGAAGCCCACGTACTGTGCATGTCTTAAATGCCTTCCAGTAGTTAAGCTATAAGCAGCTCACTAATTCAAAGAGAGTTCATCATTTTTATCTACAGCACAGATTTACTCGATTTAGAAGGCTTTACATGAGGCTAAGTCCAGTAAAGTTTACAAAACTGCATGGACTCCTGACGAAATTCCAAATAGGCATTACCCTTTTTCTGTATCTTGTGTTTTATTTTATAAGCACCACCCAAAATCTAAATGGCGGTGGGTTAAGGATGATAATATACACAAGTTACTATAATAATACAAAGTTTAAAATTACTGAAATTATCTAAATGAGGAAGAGGAGAAAGTTCAGAAATAGAGAGACTGGCGCAGCAACTGGAAAAAGCTTCATGGATGACACTGCACCCAAACTGGATTTTGATCAAATCTGACAGGTGAAATCTGAGTGCAAAGAGCAGAATGACAAGAGACAGAGTTCAGAGCAACTGGCTCAAATGCACAAAGGGGATTCACAGAAAATAAGGAGGGGGCTGAGAGCAGCACAGCAAAATCAGGGTTGACAGCAGCAGCTTTGGAAGGCAAACCAAATGATTTGATTGATTTCAAGTATCTTTAGTTATGGGCTCCCCAGGCAGTGCAGTGGTAAAGAACCCACCTGCCGATACAGGAGGCGCAAGGGACACGGGTTCAATCCCTTGGTGGGGAAAGTCCCCTAGAGCAGGAAATGGCAACCCGCTCCAGTATTCGTGCCTGAAGACTGCATGGAGCCTGGTGGGCTACAGCCCATGGGGTCACGGAGAGTCGCACGCAACTGCACACACACACCTTCAGATACAGGCACCAGGGAGGAACGCCCGGGCAGGTGCGTCAAGGAGCCTCGCCCACCCCAATACTTGGGAGTTAGTCTATAAGCAGCTAAAAGCTAAAGTTCTACGAATGAGACTCTCACATAATTACAAAAAAGAAAACAAAACCAAAATAACAGGATTGAGAAAGTAGCGCTGACATAAACACACTACCATGAGTAAAACAGACAGTAAGAAGCTGCTGGATAACATAAGGAACTCAGCCTGGTGCTTTAGGACGACCTAGATGGGTGGAATGCCAATGGTGGGAGGGAGGCTCAAGAGGAAGGGAATATATATATATATATATAGCTGATTAAAGTTGTATGGCAGAAGCCAACACAACACTGTAAAGCAATTATCTTCCAGTTAAAAAATAAAGGGAAATGGGCTCATAGGCATATGAGTCTAGCTGAAAATGGTTACGAAGAGTTTATTACTTCAGAAAGGAAGAGGTAAAAGATAAATATTTGTGGGTTGGAATGGATACACATGCCACCGAGAAAACCCTGGAGAAGACCTGCACTTTTCAGGGCACAGGAAGAATATTAGAAGGAGCTGAAGAAAAATCAGATGAGGAGGGAAAAAAAGAGAGACAGAACCAAGAACCAGAATTCACAGGAAGAAAACAAAAGAAAAGAAAAAGTTCAAGGACAGTACAGTAAGATTAGATAAGTTACTGCTTTTATTCCACATTTCCCTCCCCTTAACATTAATTCATCACCGTCTCCACTACCCTCTTCCCCTGAATCCTGCCCACAACTCTCATAAGCAGAGGACAAATAGGTTATTTTCTACTCTAGTCTGATTGAAGACTCACATTTTTCAGAGGGCAGTGCTGACGTGCATACCATTCTTGAGAATAAAAACACAGGAGGACTCCATTGCCCGCAAAAAGGGAAGTCCACATCAGAACATTCCAAATTGGTCTTTTCCGACTATCGTTGACAATAAAGTTGAAAGCCACTAAAGTTGTGAAAACAACAAAAGTTATATACAGTCATCAAAACAATCTACCAGGAGTTTAGGAGACTCAGATATTTGCTATAATCATTCAGTTATCATAAACAGCTTCAAGTGTGTATATACAGTTCTATTCTGGCCACTGGTCATATAAGTAAAAACAAAGCTTCATTTGTTAAAACTTATTAATCAGTGATTATTTGGAAATAAGTCAGTATTTCAAATAGGTGAAAATATATATTCCACGAGAGCATTCATATTCTAACTTGTCCCTCTCCACCCCACCCAAAAAAAGGGTTAGTTCTTTTTCAGAGGGTGAACACTTAAGAATGGCAAGGTTTTTTATAGTTTTTATGAGCTACCAAAGCAGTGTTATCAATAGTCTTCAACAGGTTATTGAGCTCATTTCCCGACATCAAAGTGTAAATATCTTGCAATAGAATTGTGTATAATTACTCAAAATTAATGTTCTTACGATCTGACAAACACTGCCTTGATATGGTATGACTACTATCTAGTTTTCTACATCAATTTTCTATTTTCTTTTCTAAGTTTCTCTTTTAGCGTTATACTCAGTACTCACGAGATGCCAAGATACTCACTTCCAAAGAACATGAAGAGCACAAAGAGCACCGGATAGAAAAAGTTCAGGCAAACAGCCAGGGCATACTCGTGCACCACGGCAGACACGGCGAAGACGGCCAGCATGGCAGCTGTCTTGAACCTCTTTGTGAAAAACTGGAGCGAAAGGAAAATAGTAAAGGCGCTTTTCAAAAAGTGAGTAATCAAACGTGCACTGCATGAGACACGATGAAAATGTACTAAAGGCACCCATTTAATTATATCTGTATTTGATTTTCTAAGTTTACTCCTTGGAGTAATACAAATGTACTAAAATAATGACAAAAAACATCTAAGCTTAAAAATCCTTATTTCACTAAATGAGGCATTTCTAAAACTCATGTTGAAAGATTGAGCATATGTTCAAAAACATTAATAACTTATACCTGTAACTCACTATGGTTGACAAAACATACAAATGGAGAAAGTTAGGGGGAGATTGGAGATTATCTATGGGCAATGAGACTCCTTAAAAAAACAAAAATCAACCATTACCGGTGGGTCATTTCACCTTCTCCAAATGCCTCCATGCATTCTTACATTGTAGCCATGAAATCCAGAGCACAGACATGGTCTTGTCCTAGTAACTGGACACACTGGTCCTCTAAGCAATACTACTCAAAGCAGAAACCTTCTGAGACCTTAAGGGCTCACAAGAAAATTGAAGACAACCAAGTATAACTTTCTGGAAAAGAATCTCTGTTTCTTCAACAATTTCAACTAAACCTTGCTGCTCACCCAGAGAAAGTCCTTGTAAGCATAGTAATATAGCCAGTCATGGACCACCACATTCCAGGTCCTGTAATAGTTAGAGTACGATGTAGAGTTCCACCAATCCTGAGGAAGAAAGCAAAGGTGTAAACACATAAACAGAGCCAAAGCAAAACCTCCTGAATACTCCCAGAGAATATATGCACATAATGAAACATCCAGAGAGTGTTATGATAAATTGTTAGTCCACACACTGATGCCAAAAAATCTTCAAAGGCATTTTGGTTATTAGTGTTCAATGTGACATTAGTCCTAATTCAATGGATGATTAGTTCCCAGGTTCATTGTGTCTCATCATCATCAAACAAATTATGATGGAAGATACACAACATAATCATTCAAGATAAATAAATAACATATATAAGTAATCTAATGTTCATCTAAGTAACAATCACTTACCTTGCTAAAACACAACGAAAGAATTTGAAGGTCACACAGACTTAGATAGTATGATAACACTCAAGATCAGTTTGCTGGTATCATAAATAGCAAAATGTAAGTTGTACAAGTGAGATGGTAGCCACCTCCAAGTCCTAGTGCTCCCTTAGATGTATCTTGTTCCTTAGTCTAAGGTCAAACCAATGGAAGAAGACATCTAAAATTTACACCACACTCAGAGCTTTTTTGAGAGAAGAGTGGGGTAGGCTCAGAGTGTTGCCAAAACATCAACAAACAAAACTCTAGAGGGCTTCGGGTAGGATTACAGAACACCATTGGGGGAGGAAATGGCAAGCCACTCAGGTAATCTTGCCTGGAGAAATCCAAGGACAGAGAAGCCTGGCAGGCTACAGTCCATGGGGTTGAAAAGAGTCGGACACAACTGAAGCGACTTAGGACAAAACACTATGAACCAATCTGCCTCCAGCCTACAACTTAATACCAACTTTGGAAGCCTAAGAATAACAAAGGAGCGAAACGTTACTTCCTTCATGGACTGTTGAACAATCTTACATAGAATAATTTGCTGAGATGGCTCCTACAGCACCAGACAGCCAAGTTCAAATGAATAAAGAGTCAGCAAAGTCTCAGAAAGCCCTCTGGACACATGATCTCCCACTGTAATCAAAGTATGGGATCCATCAGAAACCAAATGTGCATCTAAGGGAGCAGATGTCAGAGGCAGCAGAAAAGACAAGACTATGCCACTTTTATCAGCAACAAAATCTCTGACTTAACATTGGTAAAACCTGTGGGGGAAAATGACTTCACAACATTTATATTAAAAAGCCAGTAGCCAACAATATTCAACTACTTAACAATGAGGACACAAAACTGTGAAAAGGAGAATGAGTCCAAGTACATGTTACCTTATAAAACATCCTGTCACCAAAGCGTAACATCTCAGCAAAGGCATTGAGCCAGCAGTGCAAAAAGGCAAAAAAAATAAGAAACAGTATCAGCACACCTAAAAATAAGATGAACAATATTAAGAGTCTTTCCAAATAGTTCATATACTAGTAAGTTAATTACATGTCGTCATTTGCTTAGCTAAATTACTTTGTAAAATTGAACTATTCCAGCTTATCCATTCCAGAAACAATATGGTGTTTTTTGAAAGCTAATTATTTCAACCCAATAAAGAAATGACTTTCTTCCAAGTGGGTTTTATAGACGAAAATGACCCAGTTTGTTTTTAATGGAAATGCCTAAATGGGTGGCTTAACTTGGTAGTAGACTTCTGTCATTCTAAAATATTCCATGCCTTTGAATCCATCCCACAATCTGGAAGCAACTTTCTAATACCTCTCTACCAAGTAAATGTCTGTTTATTTTTTTAATACCAAATACTAAATGTCTTCTCCACTATAAACAAAGTTCATCAGCACTTTATATACATTACACAATATTTTAAAATATCCATTTACATGTCCATCCCTTTCAAAAATATTAGTCTACTATGTATAAGACTATGTAGGATTATGTAGGACAGACTATGACTGGCTGACCTGACTATAACATACAATCCTTGTGCTTATGGAATTTGCAGCCTACTGAGGAAGATACACGTTAAGTGACACGTATTCTATCAGAAGGACAGATAGATTTATTGGAGTAAGTCTTGAAGGGCAATCAGGGAGTGGTACTAGAAAATGTCTGGGGTGGACGGAAAGGAAGAGAGAACATGATGACAGGAAACTAACGTTTAATGGATAGAGAGAAGAGAAAGAGTAAGGAAAGGAAACTGTAAGCTGTTCACTGCTATGTACAGCATGGCCAGAAAGACAGGAGAATAAGAGGGGCAAGAGAGACCTTAACACGTGGTCAACAGCATTCAGTGCTTCATGGAGATCAAACAGATTAAAGGGCTAAACCAACCACTGGAGGAGATAAGCGATTTTAATAAAGGCCATTTCAATGGCCTGGTCCAATCAGGAGCAGCAGTACAGTGACTGAATAGTGAATGAGAAGATAAAGGATAAATATGGGCTGTGTGCATTCACTACAGTCAGAGAAAGCAAAACTTGAGTGAAAATGAGATGACAAATGGAAAGAATAGCCAGAGATAGGAAGTATGCTTCATTTGTGGGATATATGGAAAGAGATCAAAGATGGGTACAGATGTGTAGATAGATGAGTTTATAGTGAAAAGCAAGTCAATCAAAGGTGCTCATATGCAATAGCTCTCTGTTTTCCTTGCAACTTCATGAATGGCCATATTAACCAGTACCCACATTACCTGGCAAGATGGAGTTAAATATACATAAGATCAGAACACGAGCACTAAAGGGCTCCTGTTTGATATTCCGAAACAAGGGGGTGCAGAGCCTTTCAAAGATGTAGTACACATAAAAAAAGCAACCAAAAACCTGGAACATAACAAAGATAATTACAATAATGGTGGCTTGATCAGGAAAGATAAAAAGTGATTTTTTTCCTTCAAAAGAAGATACATATGTAATCCATAAACTAATGTTTACATATATATATATATATACACACACACCATTTAACATGAGTGTATAAGATTGCTGAACTTTAATCCTTCAGAGATAGTACTCAAGGCTAATATCTATCATACCCATTCTCAAGCCTTTACCAAGTGGTATTTTTACAAGATCAGATTTTGAAATCTGCTTTTCCTGTTACATGAAACCCATAACAAAAAAAAAACCTATTTCATAAATGGGTATTTGATTGACACAAAATTTTAAAATTTGTTCTTCTGGGATTTATGATACAGATAAGGGGTTGGGAGACTGTCAGACCACATCTACACATATATATCAATAATAAAATAAAAAACAGAAATGGAGGGGGAAATTAGTGTAGATGCAAACTGAAGTAACCACAGAGAATTACTTTAATTACAATTAAAAGTTTTATTATAGGAAACTACTTTTGATGTGTTGGCAAAGCAAATACCAGTTACTGTACTGGGAAGAGTTTCCACTTACACAAGACATCTAGAATAGTCAAATTCACAGAATCAGAAAGAACACTGGTAAATGCTAGGGGCTGGGGTAAGGAGGGTGGACGAGGAGTTAGTGTTTAATGGGGACACAGTTTCAATTTAGGAAGGTGAAAAATTTCAGGAGATGGATGATGGTGAGAGTTGCACAATAATGTGAATGTACTTGGTGCCACTGAACTGTACAGTTAAACATGGTTAAAACAGTATGTTGTACACTCTGTGATTCTACCACAATATTAAAATATATATATACACACACACACATTTATATATATATACACACACACACATTTATATATGTAAGACTTTAGTAAGAGTTTCAGAGCTCCTGGTAGACATGAATTTACCAACATTTTAAATATATTATTATTGTATTCAAATCCCCATCCAACCAACAAACCTCAGGCACTTCAAAAAAATTTACCTGTGCGAACTGCATAGTCACATAACCCCATCTTACAGTGGGAGTCCTAAAAGGGAAGAAACAAAACAACTTTCTCAATAAAGTAAATAACTGAACTTTAAAAAAGATCCTCACAGTATTTTCCCCACATAGAATATCATTTTTGATGTAGGAAATACGTGTATAATTCTGTTAAGAATTACTGCAATCAAATCAGACTGCCAGAATCACCACTTGGGATTTCCCATGCCAGCAGCAGTCCTGCTCTGTACTCCTACATGAACTGGCCCACCTAACCGCCTCACTCTGGCACATTCTGGTGTTTTCCCACTTCCGCTTCCTAGTGCCATTACCTGGGATAGTTGTCACGGTAGATGAGGGTAGGAGCAAACAAGAAATACAAGTACTGGTTGACTGTGGGTACTGGAACAGTGCCTGGAAACAGGAAACTATGTTAGACTGGAGGCTCTTCATTTTCTTTCAGCAAAACTGAAAGGGGAATTTAAGCACAGAATAGGGAAGACAAAAAGCTACCTCTCCTTAACTGATGATGTTTCCTCTTGCTCTGTCAAAATGATGACTTCTTATGCCTAAATTAATTGAATATTACCCATCCCTCTGTGGGCTTCCCTGGTGGTTCATAAGCTAAAGCGTCTGCCAGCAATGCAGGAGACCTGGTTCCAATCCCTGGGTTAGGAAGATTCTCTAGAGAAGTAAATAGCAACCCACTCCAGTACTCTTGCCTGGAAAATTACATGGACAGAGGAGACTGGTAGGCTATAGTCCATGGGGTCGCAGAGAGTCGGACACAACTGAGTAACTTCACTTTTAATTCTTTTAAGTTAAGTTATTCCTGTGACTCCTTGATTTGGAAGGAGAAAGCACATGGGGCATAATGAATCTATTAACATTCTACACAGGCAGAACACTCTCTGACATAAATCACAGAAAAATCCTCTATGACCCACCTCCCAGAGTAATGGAAATAGAAACAATAAACAAATGGGACTTAAAAGCTTTTGCACAATGAAGGAAACTATAAACAAGGTGAAAAGGCAGCCTTCCGAATGGGGGAAAATAATAGTAAATGAAACAACAGACAAAGAATTAATCTCCAAAATATATAAGCAGCTGCATGCTGCTCAACACCAGAAAAACAAACAACCCAACCAAAAAGTGAGCCAAAGAACTAAACAGACATTTCTCCAAAGAAGACATACAGATAGCTAACAAACACATGAAAAGATGCTCAACATCACTCATTATCAGAGAAATGCCAATCAAAACCACAATGAGGTACCATCTCACAGCAGTCAGAAAAGCCACCATCAAAAAGTCTACAAACAATAAATGCTGGAGAGGGTGAGGAGAAAAAAGGGAACCCTCTTACATTGCTGGTGGGAATTCTAACTGGTATAGCCACTATGGAGAACAGTGTGTAGATTCCTTAAAAAACTGGAAATAGAACTGCCATATAACCCAGCAATCCCTCTGCTGGGCATACACACCGAGGAAACCAGAACTGAAAGGGATACATGTACCCTAATGTTCACTGCAGAACTATTTACAATAGCTAGGACATGGAAGCAACCTAGATGTCCATCACCAGATGAATGGATAAAGAAGTTGTGGTACATATACAATGGGATATTACTCATTTCCCATTGGAATGCATCTGAGTCAGTTCTAATGAGGTGGATGAACCTGGAGCCTATTATACAGAGTGAAGTAAGTCAGAAAGAGAAACACCAATACTGTATATTAAGGCGTATGTATGAAATTTAGAAAGACAGTAATGATGACCCTATATGCAAGACAGCAGAAGAGACACAGATGTAAAGAACAGACTTTTGGACTCTGTGGGAGAAGGCGAGGGTGGCATGATTTGAAAGAATAGCATTGAAACAAGTATATTACCGTATGTGAAACAGATGACCAGGGCAAGTTTGATGCACGAAGCAGAGCACCCAAAGCCAGGGCTCTGGGATAAGCAGAGGGCTAGGGTGAGGAGGCAAGTGAGAGTGGGGTTCAGGATGCAGGAAACACTTGTATACCTGTGGCCAATTCATGCCGATGTATGGCAAAAATCATCACAATATTGTAAAGCAATTATCCTCCAATTAAAATAAATAAATTAAAAAAAAACATTCTGCACAAATAATGCAAAGTTGCAAGAGTCTAATAATCGGTGTTTTTAAATTTGGGTTGCTACAAAGGTAAAATGGAAACAATCAGGAAATAGCAAGAAAGTCTTCCAAATCAATGCAGACCATATATATATATATATATATATATATATATATATATATATATATATATATATATACATATTTCTCCTTCCTAACAAGTTGGGTTTTTTGTTTTTTGGATCCTTGTATTTAAAACCAAACATAATGTCTACAGAATGTAATATACAATCAATCCCAGTAAACACCCTAAGGTTGAAATACCCTATGAACAATCCTTTGACTTCTGGAATTACATACCTGATTTCTCCTTGGCTGAATTGAGTACCCGAGGAACATTCTCTCTGACAAATGAGTGGGCCTTCATTATAAAACGAATCTGCAAAGGAGAAGGAAGGAAAGATGACTTTTCTATCACTGTCTTGTCTCCTACAAGCAACCACTGAACAGCACAAGATTATAATCACATAAAGAGCTATTAATTTTGTATATGCCAACTCAAACTTAGTTTAACGGACTAAACAGTGAAGGACTCTAAAGAGGGATATATTATTACTCAAATTACTTTGCATCTAACACCTCTATTACATGTATATTATGAATTGAGAAATTAAAAACCTGTTCAAAGAAAGTCTCCTGAAATAGTCCTTTTCATCAAACAGAGCATTTCAGACAACCAAGCAGAGCACTGCTGTTACTGCTGATCAGTGGCGGTCATGCCCGACTCTTCGCCACTCCATGGACTGCAGTACGCCATGCTTCCCTGTCCTCTATCTCCTGAAGTTTGCTCAAACTCATGCCAATTGAATCAGTGATGCCAGACAACCATCTCAACCTCTGATGCCCTCTTCTCCTGCCCTCAATCTTTCCCAGCATCAGGGCCTTTCCCAGTGAGTTGGCTCTTCACATCAGGTGGACAAAGTATTGAAGCTTCAGCATCAGTCCTTCCCAATGAATATTCAGGACTGATTTCCATTAGGATTGACTGGTTTCATCTCCTTGCAGTCCAAGGGACTCTCAAGTATTTTCTCCAGCACCAGTTCAAAAGCATCAAGTCTTTGGTGCTCAGCCTTCTTTGTGGTCCAACTCTCACATCCGTACATAACTACTGAAAAAACCATAGCTTTGACTTGATGGACCTTTGTCAGCAGTGATGTCTCTGCTTTTTAACATGCTGTCTAGGTTTGTCAGAGCTTTCCTTCCAAGGAGCAAGCACCTTTTAACTTCATGGCTGTACTCACCACCCACAGTGATTTTGGAGCTCAAGAAAAGAAAATCTGTCACTGCTTCCACTTTTCCCCTTTCTATTTGCTATGAAATGATGGGACCAGATGCCATGAACTCAGTTTTTGAATGCTGAGTTTTAAGACAGCTTTTCACTTCCCTCTTTCACCCGCATCAAGAGGCTCTGTAGTCCCTCCCTCTTCACTTTCTGCCATTAGAGTGGTATCATCTGCATATCTGAGGTTGTTATTTTTCCCAGCAATTTGGATTTTAACTTGTGATTCACCCAGCCCGGCATTTTGCATAATTTACTCTGCATATAAGTTAAACAAGCAGGGAGACAATATACAGCCTTAATGTACTCTTTTCCCCATTTTGAACCAATCCATTGTTACATTACAGATAGCCAATGTAAGTCAGAAAATTCTGAAGGGCGTACAAGCAAAATAAATTTTTTAGATGGTTATATGACAAAACAATCTATCTGACTTTAAAAGTGGAGTTTTTAATGACAAAAATATTTTCTAATTTAGAAGGCTTCTAAAAAAATGTTCAAGAACTAAATTTGAATTCATCCAGAATAGTTCAATTTATTTAAATTATCAAGAATTAGACACTGAAGACAGAAAGAATTTTAAAAGATGATCTAGTTAACACTTTAATTTTATAATTAAGAGCCTAAAGAACCAGATATGAAAATTTATCCAACTAATAAAAGTAACTGAATTATTATTACTAACTAAGCAAATCACTGCACTAGGCACACTCAAAATCTTACCTGTTCAAGTATAACGATGCACCGGGAAGCTGGTGGTAGTGTATATGCTAACACAACATAAAGTGGTCCTATACCTAGAACTCCAGTCTGGAAGATCACAAAAAGGAAGCAGTGTATGAAAGAATAGACCACTGGATGAGAAGTCCTGTGATAGCCTCTGGCCCAGCGTTGAAACAGGAAATAAGGAACTGTAAGTGTACATATGAACATGGTGAACCACGTCCACATAGCAACAGTAAACTTCCCAAAAGCATAAGACATGAGATTGAACTCAAGCACCAGCCTGGGGAGAAAAAAACACAAAGAAAGAACACAGAAGTGGATTTTTTAAATACACACTAATTCATAAAATTAAAAACTTTCAGACCCCAAACCCTCAACTTCAGGAAACAACACTAATAAACAGAAGACATGGATGTAACATTTGTGCCCCTAAGCCTCCACTTCACAATTTATTTATTTTCTAAAAGCCATAGGATAATATGGTTTTTGAACATATGATATCTAACATACTAAAATAAGACTCTGACTTTCCAAAAGAGTAGATTCTCACATTAATGTATTTAAAACTCTGAAATAGTCTATGGCAAAGTTAATATCGGAAATGTTCAAACAGCAATCAGTTATGTACAAATGATGGTTTTTCAGAAAGAAATAATACAATCTGAAAATCTAATACACATCACATCATTATCTCAAATTTTTACTAATAAAGCACATAATTCAATGTATGATTACCACTGTCATTTTTAGTTATTTGATTTTTACATTAAAATATCACATTTTTCAAACATTAAATTCCAATAAGCTACCCTATTTTTAGAAACAACCTATAATACATACCACAGTAGAAAAATTGATGTTATATATACAAAATTCTCTCCAAATTTTCCAAAGGAAAATTACCTAGAAACAACTAATATGGTCTATTAAAACAGACTATTTAAAAAATTAAAAGTAATAAAACTTCTAATATTCTTTTTGGTTGCACTTTTCAAGAGAGAGGGATCTCACTCTTGAACCAGCTGTTCTGGGATTTTCTGAAGCAATTTAACTGCATTATTTACCCCATGCATCCACTAAACAGGTATGCTGTCTTACCTTCCTTCATCAATATAATCTACTGCAAGTGTGCTGAGAATGAAGAGAATGAGGAGGGCAATGAACATGTGGTATATTGTTCTGATGTGGTCCACCTCAAACAGTTCACTGTAATTTCAGTTCAAATAAAATTAATCAATATTTTAAAACATCAAATATTAAAGACTTTACTTCAAAGTAGTTCAGAAGATGCTTAATCCATGCTCTAAAAACATCTCAACAGTAATCACGAAATATTACTAATGAGTATCACTATTCTTATAAAGAAATGAATAATAATTACCTACTCACAGAGCATTTCAAAGAAATGCTCATTACCTACTCAAAATGCACTTTTAATTTTCAGTTCACAAATGAGGTTGCCACAATTAGTCTACATAGCCTATTTTCCCCCCACAAAATCTACATAACTGCTATGACTGATCTATATTGATAGACGACAGAAATTAACACAATATTGTAATTATCCTTCAATTAAAAATAAACAAAACAAGGAAGCTTCCCTGGTGGTCCAGTGGCTGACTCCAAGGTCCCAATGCAGGGGGCCTGGGTTTGATCCCTGGTCAGGGAACGAGACCCCACATGCCGCAGCTGAGTTTGCACACTGCAACTAAAGATTCCATGTGCTCAACTGAGACCCAGCAGAGCCAAATAAATAAATATTAATAATTAATTAAGAAAAAAATCTACACAACTAGCGTTCTAAAATAAGTAAATCTGAGAAAACTATCAAGTCTCAAAGCCTAGGCAAAGAGAGATGAAAAAAACTTATGTGTCAAGAAGGCAGCCATACTCTCTCAAAAGTGGTTTACTCTATTGGGAAAGTTTTGTTCCAGCTCCTTGGGTAACCAATTCTTTGAAGCACAACTTCAAAGAATTTATCAGAGGACCAATAACCACTCTTACCTACAACTTCTCTTTTGAAACCAGACGCAGAGCCAAAAAAATCAGAGGAGGAGCAAGAGATGGCAAATGTACAAAAAGAAGTATCAAAACTAACGGATTACATAAACACAGAACAAACATTCATAGATTACACAGTGATTCTAACAATCAGAATAGCCTTATTTTTAAAAATTCAAACAAATAACCAAAACAACTAAAAATACTTACTCTAAGACAGATCGCCTTATAACAAAAATCTTCCCATGTTCTGGAGGTGCTCTCAGATCTCTGGGAAGACCAAAAATTAAAATAAAATATGAGTACTTTAAGTATTACAAGAAATTTAAACCTATGGATAAAGAGAAGGAATAAATACTACCAACTATAGCTTGTAATATTAACTAACTGCCTTCTCACTATGATCCGGGTACTGTGTTAGGGTTTTATGCATGTTATCTCATTTGTTCCTTCTGAACAACGCTATGAGGTAGGTGCAGACACATCTGATTAGGAAGGAAGAGATGTTAGGCAAAACTAGCCAGAACAGCACTTAAGCCTCCTGGAAATGCCTGGCCAGCCCCTATGGAAAGAGAGGCATTCCTGGAATGACAGGTTGACAACCACTCTTCCTTCTCCTAAATATTCCTAAGGACAAGACTCCAGCCATACTTTACTCAGTTCACATACTATTATTGATCTGTCCTCCAAAATGGCACTGATACTTATGATCCCTTGTGGCTCAGCTGGTAAAGAATCCGCCTGCCAATGCAGAGACCAGGGTTCGATCCCTGGGTTGGGAAGATCCCCTGGAGAAGGGAAAGGTTACCCACTCCAGTATTCTGGCCTGGAGAATTCCATGGACTATATAGTCCATGGGGTCGCAAAGAGTCAGACACAACTGAGTGACTTTCACAACAACAACCCCTGAAGTCTTCCAACAATCATCAGCAGCCTCATGATTTAAAAAGGTGCCTCCAGTTACTAAAACCTCCCATTTAACATCTATCTCTACCATCTTCTTCAGGGCTTCTTGTAGTACCACTTGTACCTCTGGTGACTCTCCTGATCAAAACTGTTCTCCAGAACAGCAGACTGACAGAGACCAGAGAGGCACAAAACCAAGGGAAGCACAAAATGGTAAATTAGCACACACTGGCCTTTCACAGCCCTCCCTTCCCTCTATGGCTCTGCGTGACTGACCAATAAGAATAACTACTTGCACTGTACTTTGTTATGAGTATTGTACAGAGTACAACAGGGAGGCAGGATAATGATAGAGGGAAGAGCACTGATGCTGGAGACAGACTCTGGGTTCAAATTCCCACTGTGGTATCTTGGACATTTAACTGCTCTTGTGCTTCAGTTTCCCAAATTTGTAATATGCAGACAGTTATAGTATCTGCCTCATAGGGTCACTGTCTCGTTTAAAGGTAAAGAATTCAACAAGTGCTGGCCATGTTATGAGTCGGTATAGTCTTAAATGAGGTATGCGTGTTTGTTATAATCCACATAGTAAGATGAAGAAACCCACCCTTCAAGAGGTTAAAACAGCAATATACAGCCAATAAAAGGTGATGCTAGGGTGTGAACCCAGGCATTTTCCCATTGAGCTGTACTAGAATCTACGTGTGCATTAAAAGAAACTATTATTTGTACTTACTTAGCTCTGTGGTTGTTGTCTCCCTCAAAAATAGAAAAGGATGTGAGAGCACAACCACCATTGTCTAATGATGCGGATTTTTCAATGAGACTGGTCACAAAATCATCAAAGTGACTGCCAACTTCCTTCATAAAAAAGGGCTTCAATTCCTAGAATTTTAAGACAAAGAAAACCATTAAGAACTAACTAGTTTATGAGTTGTTAACATTTTTTAAAGGGTTCTCTGGTGGGGTTTTTTTTCTGGCTGTACGGGACGGGATGTGGGATCTTAGTTCTCCGACCTGGTTCCCTAAAGGGTACTCTTAAACAGAGCTGATGAAAAGAAATCCATGTTAAATGAATTCACAGAAGTAAAAACAGAAGAGTGATTTCTATATACATCTGAACTGTAGTTTCAGAAACCGCTACTGAAAAAGCAACATGATGATTTATGTCTACTAAATGAACTCCTAAGGAAATGGCAAGCCACTCCAGTACTCTTGCCTGGAAAATCCCATGGACGGAGGAGCCTGGTAGGCTACAGTCCATGGGGTCGCAGAGTCAGACACGACTAAATGAGCTCCTCTGAATGACATATAAAACCAAAATGACAGAAATGCTAAAAATAACAGTATTTTCTTCTCTTCAAATTTTTATATGGAAAACAAAGTAAAAATTCAATATTATGTCACCACTATACAATTTTAAGTCCCCTTGCTTTTCAAGCAACCCCTTTAGTGCCAAGTACCCAGTATTTATAAGTCATGTCATTACTGTATGATACCAACATTTATACAGTATTTATTCCTACCTCCATAGCTATATATTTATCTACTCTATAACACATACATTTATAACAGAATTGTTATACATTTTGACACTTCAAAACTTACAAATTCAGAGTTTTCGAAAAGTTTTGGCCAAAAAAATTTCTTCAAATTACAACAGGCCACCTACTGTGGATGCTCAAATTGTAAATTGCAGTATTTTTAAACTGGCAGGACTCAACTATACAAAGAAAAACAAAGTATTACTTACTAATTTCTCCAAGAAAAAAAAAACGCTCTCTCTTCTAATTATATTAGTTAGGTTGAGCCTAAAATATCTGAAGCAGCCTTTTTTCTGGATTGCTTGTGCTCTCTGGATTGTTTTGTTTGATTTGGTTTTAATATTTACTTGGCTGCACAGGATCCCACTGTAGCACACAGGATCCTCTTCCTTGCACTGTGCAGGATCTATCGTTGTGGTGCGTGGACTATCTCGTGGCATGCGGGCTCAGCAGCTAAGGAGCACTGGCTTAGCTGCTCCATGGCATGTGGGATCCTAGTTCCCCAACCAGGGATCAAACCCACGTCCCCTGCACTGCACCACTAGACCATCAGCAAAGTCCTGGACTCTTAACAGTTTGACCAAGTCCTTTAAAAGCAAAGCCTTAAAATATTAATGTATCTAATGGAACTATGTGAAAGCTTTTCAAACTACTTTCTCCCAGAGTTCTCAAATGTTTGGGGCAGGGGGCGGGGTGGGGAGAGGTCTTGGGCAGTGAGAATACACTGAAATCCCAGCCCTCAGGACAGTGAAACTGAGCAGGATCCTATGGGGCTCCTGAGCACAAAAGTCTTTCTGTTTCTTGTTTGCAGGAAACAGGTTTCATTCAGCCTCCTTGACCTTCCTTACAAAGGGTAGGTTCAAACAGTGGCTAATCAGGGAAGGAATGGAATGCAAAAACAAGGGAGGAGCACTGAAGAAACCACAGTGCGGGGACTTCCCTGGAGTCCAGTGGTTAATACTCTGCTTGCGCTGCAAGGGGCACGGGTTCAACTCCTGGTCATTCCTGGTCAGGGAGCTAAGATCCCACAAGCCATGAGGAAGTGAAGTCGCTCAGTCGCGTCCGACTCTTTGCAACCCCATGGACTGTAGCCTACCAGGCTCCTCCGGTCACGGAATTTTCCAGGCAAGAGTACTGGAGTGGGTTGCCATTTCCTTCTCCAGGGCATCTTCCCCACCCAGGGATTGAAACTGCGTCGCCTGCATTGCTGACAGTCACTTTACCATCTGAGCCATCAGGTAAACCAATCAGAAGGAAGCCATAATCTGTAACCCTCACCCCAAATTCTGCCTGTGAAAACAAACCATCACAAAGTTTGGGATTTTTGAGCACAAGCCACATGTTCTCCTTGTATGGTCCTGCAATAAATCTTTTTCTGCTTCAGACTCTAATGTTTCAGTTTATCTGGCCTCACTGTGCATCAGGCACACAAAATTTTCTCAGTAATAATAGCTGATGGAGATGGAAAATATGAGATATACACATATGAATGATACACAGTAGACTACCCGTCACCTGAGCAACATAACCATTAGTGAAAAGACTCAAAGAACATCCAAAAATTTAGCAAAGAAAGCAGAGCAGAGATGACTGGAAATGCCTTTTCTAGTAGAATGTTAAACTAAAACCTTTAAAGACCCCAGTGAGTAGGACTTAAGATTGACTGGAAAGTGAGTGGAAGAGACAAGATGATGAAAAACAGAGAAAGAGGAAAGTATTAGACAAAACAGGAAATGTGAATGATGTCGGTTGGTTTTGTTAGGGGAAATACTGACTGAAACTGCCCACCTGGGCCAGGCAAGATAGCAGTCACTTGCATGAGCTATCTTAACAACAGGAGATCCTGGTAAGGAATGTGGAACTGACAAGCTATTGAAAGTGAAGTCGCTCAGTAGTGTCTGACTCTTTGTGACCCCATGGACTGTAGCCTACCAAGCTTCTCTGTCCATGGGATTTTCCAGGCAAGAATACTGGAGTGGGTTGCCATTTCCTTCTCGAGACAAGCTGTTAGGTTAGTGCAAAAATAATTGTGGTTTCAGACCATAACTTTTAAATCATTATAACTAGGCTCAATCACATCTTTATTATCAAAATAGGAACCATTACAACCAACATATTTTTGCCAATGAGAAAAGTTTGTTTATTCCCGTAGCATAAAAATCTGTGCTTTGGGATTCGATGAACTCTTGGAAAGCATTTTCTGTCTCCTGCTGGATGTAGAAGTGTTTTCCCTGCAAAAAGTTGTCCAAATGCTTGAAGAAGTGGTAGTCAGTTGGTAAGAGGTCAGGTGAATATAGTGGACGAGACAACACTTTGTAGCCCAATTAGATCACTTTTGAAGTGTTGGTTGTGTGACATGCAGTTGGGCATTGCCATGGAGAAGAATCGGGCCCTTTCTGCTGACCAATGCTGGCAGGAGCCGTTGCAGTTTTTCATGCACTCCATTGATCTGCTAAGCATACTTCTCAGATGTAATAGAGTTGCTGGAATTCAGAAAGCTGTAGTGGATCAGACCAGCAGCAGACCACAAAACAGTGACTATGACCTTTTCTGGTGCCAAGTTTGGCTTTAGGAATTGCTTGGAAGCTTCCGGGCTGGTGAAGACATGACGAGGCTGGGAGGATGCACCGTCAGAGGGCATGGAAGCTCTGTGTCCTCCCCCATAATTGCCCTGTGCGTCTCTCCCACCTGGCTGTTCCTGAGTTATTGTATCTTTTTCTAATAAAATGGTAACTTAGTAAGTAAAAAAGGAATTTAAAAATAAATTATACTCTAACTCCATAAGGTCATACCACTAGTTTATGAATTACTTGTTTCTCTGATTCACTGCCTGGCTTTACACAGGGAATCTTTTAACCTCACAGTGGCATGGAACCAGAAACCTGACTTTCAGGCAAAGTCAGTAACACAACAGAATAGGTTAATACAGTGTTTAAATTGACTGTCCAAGAGAGGTCTCCCTTGACAATTCACTCTAAAGTTACGGCATCTTATTCTTTTCCATCACTGCACTTAATACAATCTGAAATGCTATATAGTTCTTTTTTGGTGTCTTAATGTCTACCTTCTCCATTTGGCTTTAAAACTATGTCTATTTGTTAACCACTGTACAGCCAGCTCTTAGCAAAGAGACTGCCAAGAAAATAGGTGATAAATACATTTCCTAACAGTTTATGAAATCAACTCCTGCCACCAAAACTCCTACTCATACAACTGCTCACTTTATTCAACGTCTACTATTAATATAAAGCAGAAAGTAGATACTAAAAAAAAAAAACAAAATACATAGCCCTGACTTCTTTGTGGAAACTATTAAGTGGAGGGGAGTAAAAATCACTATGGTTATTATTGTCTGCAATGACTGTTATTAATTAAATGACTGCTTTATGCTAGATACTAAGGGGCTTTTATGTATAATTTCTAGTCTTAAAACAATCTCTGAAGTATGTAACAGAATGCCTATTTTACACATCAGAGATCTAAACCTGAACAAGTCAAGAGATGTGACTTACCCAAGGTCACCACTTGTAGGCTACAGAACTAGGATCAGAGCTCCAGTATATGATCTAAGTTCACATTACATTATATTGCTTTCCACCATACTTTACATAAAATATTTTCTATATGATTAACGTAAGTCAAAAAAGTAAAACCTAAAAAGTCAATGATGTACGTACATGTAGCCTGAAAATGGCAGGTAATATAGTAAAAAGGTGTTGCTTAGCAGAAATTTACAGTCCTAAGTAGTGCACTGTAATAAATTCCTCCTCCAAAGGAAAAAAAAAGTCTTGAGTATAACTATTACATAGTCCTTAATAAGGAAGCCAAAGTTTAAGATAAGCCAAGAACTAATGAAATCAGAGCTCTGAATTTTAATCCCTTTTTGTTTAAAATAAAATTCATCCTGGGCTATCTCCCAACTTAAGTTAGACTCTAATATTCTTGATATCACATTGTTATCAGCCTAAACTGACCTGAAACACACTTTTTAACCTCAACCTACTTAGGTAGCTCTCTCATCTTAACTATCCAAATGGTATATTTTACTGCTTCTCATCATCATTGCCTATCTCCTTCACTTCATTAGCCATTATTAAATGCTAGAAAATAAAAAAGGAGTAAAGCTACATTCCTAGTAGTTACCAAATGATGTATCCATATAAATGACTATCATGAAATCACTTTTTTTTAAAAAGCACATTTTCAAAGAATATTTTAACACACACAAAAAAAGCCCACAAAATGATGTTACGAAAAATACACAAACTGATTATATAAATTGATGCTGACTTTGCCAGTGTATCTATGACACAAATGCCTACATGTGTCTACTTGGATCTGCATGTATGATACAAGAAGGAAAACAAATTATTTGGAGGAAATAAACCAAAATATTATTTCCAAGTGATAGGTCTCGTATAAATTTTCTACATTGAGCCTATACTACTTCTACAACCAGAAAAAAACCTACATTAAGAAAATATATTCCTCCTGTTCTTAAAACAATCCTCCTGTTGTAATACGGTATCACAACAGTAAAATAAAATCTGTTAAACCTTGTGCTTTTTTTTTTTTTTTGAAGAAAGTACTAAATCTAATACTCCACTGATTTTTGTTTGGCACTAAAAAAGAAAACAAATATTCGAAAAGAAAGTACCTTAAGCAGTGATATGTAGAACATTACTAATTTTGACATTTTGGATTCTCATTAATTATAAAAGAGAGTAACCATCACCTGTAATTTTTTCAATAGAGCTCTAAAATCACATAATTTCTTATCACAAATACCAACTAACAGTAACATCACTTTATAGCTTTCAATGAACACTTTGCGGCTGCTGCTGCTGCTAAGTCACCTCAGTCGTGTCCGACCCTGTGCGACTCCATAGATGGCAGCCCATGATGCTCCCCCGTCCCTGGGATTCTCCAGGCAAGAACACTGGAGTGGGTTGCCATTTCCTTCTCCAATGCATGAAAGTGAAAAGTGAAAGTGAAGTCACTCAGTTGTGTCTGACTCTCAGCGACCCCATGGACTGCAGCCTACCAGGCCCCTCCGTCCACGGGATTTTCCAGGCAAGAGTACTGGAGTGGGTTGCCACTGCCTTCTCCAATGAACACTTTAAAGGTATCTAATTCAGTTGTTGCTCCTCTTGCTTATCCATTTTATATGCAGTATTATCAGCTAGCATGAAAAATGACTTCTGCAAAATCTAAGCTCCTAGAGTAGTACCTGACAGACCAAGGGACCAAGTTAAGTGTTGTTCACAGAACTAAATTAATGAACACTCCCAAAGGCAGTATATGGGAGGGACATTTCTTCATTTTGTAATTAAGTGATGAAATCATAAAGAACAATGAACTTTCTCAAGGTTCCAAGTAGACTAGAGACTAACACATTTATGTCTTTAAATAAGAAAAGGCAGAAAGGGAAATAGAAGAATGTAGTCACACTTACACAGCCAGAAGAAGTAAGAAATGATCAGAAGACCAGAGGCAGTAAACTACAATAGATAGTTGTTGCAGTGACTGTTACCAGTCAACCTATCATTTCCCACCCCGTTCCTTAGTATCAGAACCCTAATTTGCTACCTGGGCACTTAAACCCCAGAATAAATAAATTTCCCAGTCTCACTTTGCACCTTGCTGTAGCCAGGAGACTAAGTTCTTACCAATGAGATACAAGCAAAATTGGTTTGACCAAATCTCCAGAAAACTTCCTTAAAAGACAGCTGGTACCTGTTCCTTGCCCCTGTTTCTTTCCCTGCATCAATTCTGTTCTTTGAATCTCAGATGAAATGGCTAGAGCCACTTGGACAGTGAGAAAGTGGGTCATGGCCTACAAACGGTGAGGCAGGGAGAAGGAAGGAACCAGACTTACCACACCAGCTGTGGACCTCTCACCTCCAGATCATTCCTATGAGAGGAAAATGTACTTCTATCTTGTTTAACTCACAATTATTTGGGTCCATTCTGTGTTCCTCTTACAGCACAAGCTAACCTCAACTTATACAAATGATCAATGAATTTCTAGGCAGAAAACACTTAGACCTGTCTTTCTAGCAGTCTTCCAACAAATCAATAAACAGGGATTATCCAAAAACTTCTTTAGTTTACTCAAACAAATCAAAGTGTGAAGAGGAGTGCTCATCTGCAGACATTCCGTTTCAGTCACATTCATTATGGATTGCTCCTTTAATGGTCAGGCAGCTGCATTAGATACTGATGTGAAAAACAAGACTAAAAATGGCATACAAGAAACAAACAAAACATAAATGTATATTTTTAAGAAGTAGAAAGTTTTCATCCCTTCCAATTTTCACATTAGACCTAACATTTCCCCTATAAAATCGTGTACATTGATAAAAGTTCTACAAATATCTATAGTAAAGATATCCTCTTTCCTCTTCTCATATACTCAATTTCCTCTGGAAATTGTCCTCAAATGTGAAAAGAGGCACCCCAAGTCTAGGTTAGGGTGGTGCCATATGGCCCTGCCCTTCTGAACAAACTTCAATTCTCTCACTTGTAGACCTAAAACTCTGAGCTTAGAAAGTCTGACTGGAAAACTTATTAACTGAAAAATTCAGAAGCAGCTGAACTCTTGCCATTAAAATAAACACCCTTTCCAAAGTCTGAGTGTTCAACTTCTCCTAGGATTCTATGACATACATTAATCTTTCAAATATACTTCCTTTTATACTTAAATAAGGCAAAGTAGGTTTCTGTTATTTGCAATCAAAAAAAAAAAAAAAAAAACCCACAATGTTAAAGATAGCTAATTTCTCTACTACTGCAGAGAATGTGGTTCTAATCTAATCATTTGAATCTCCCTTGGACTGTTCCAACAAAGGTTTGTCTAGTCAAGGCTATGGTTTTTCCAGTAGTCATGTATGGATGTGAGAGTTGAACTGTAAAAAGAATTGATGCTTTTGAACTCTGGTGTTGGAGAAGACTCCTGTGAGTCCCTTGGACTGCAAGGAGATCCAACCAGTCCATACTAAAGGAGATCAGTCCTGGGTGTTCACTGGAAGAACTGATGTTGAAGCTGAAACTCCAATACTGTGGCCACCTGATGCAAATAGCTAACTCACTGGAAAAGCCCCTGATGCTGGGAAAGATTGAAGGTGGGAGCAGAAGGGGACGACAGAGGATGAGATGGTTGGAAGACATCACCAACTCAATGGACAGGAGTTTGAGTAAACTCCGGGAGTTGGTGATAGACAGGGAGGCCTGGCTTGCTGCAGGCCATGGGGTCACAAAGAGTTAGACATGACTGAGTGACTGAACTGAACTGGACTATTCCAAGATCTTTAAAGGCTTGTTACAACACAATTACGAGGCTTTTAAAAGGTCATGACTGAGAGTTACACAATGCCGTATGATCCCCCTAGCACCAGATTTTAATTGAGTATTTCAAAGTTTTTTATGATGGCATTTAGATCTAGAAGTGACTTTAAGAAATTCAATCAGTTCAACCCACTAATGCCATCATCTCTCTCATTTCTCTTCCCTTAGGTCTAAAGAGTTTGCTTGACAATCTTAACATCTTTACAAGTTCAATTCCTGGGTTGGGAAGATCCCCAAAGAAGGAAATAGCAATCCACTCCAGTATTCCTGCCTGGGAAATCTCACGGACAGAGGAGCCTGGCTACAGTCCTTGGGATTACAAAAGAGTCAGACACAATTTAGCAACTAAGCAACAAATTTGAATTTGATAAACAACTAACTTTGAGACTAGGTTATGTCTCAAATATTGCACGATGATTAACAAACTATCTGTTGTTGGTCTGAAGTTCAAATTTAACTAGGTATACTGTATTTATATCTGACAACTCCAGTTACAGAGATTACAAAGAGCTGCCCACTACAATCTATAGATTATCTATTCTGTTTACAATAGGAAGTAGAGAATTAGGAGCAAAAGTTTAAGTTAGTTACATACACAACAATGATACATACTATTAGAGCTGAAGGGGAGCTTGCAGATAACTAGTCCAGTGTTCTCACTTTAAACATTAAGGGAAAAGTGTGCCAACCAGATTGGAACATGACACCAAATAACAAATGACTAGAAAGACTGTTTATTTTCATTTGTCTTTAAAATTATTTCTAAGACCCACAAGGGAAAAGAACAAGTAAATTTCAAGACTCTAAAAAATATTCACATACCTGCCATCTCAATGGTCATTTCACATTAGTGAGTGTAACCAATAAAAGAAAACAACAAAAAAATATAACCAGTTAGACATTATTGTTATGAAAGGGAGAATTTAAGTAAATAAGGTTACATATATAAAATACCTAGTTTAAGGCCTAGCACCCAACAGGACTTCGTTTTTTTTTTTACAACAGGACTTCTAAATGAGGTTCCCTTCTCCTCCTTGCCCCTGTTTAGTCACTAGACTATTAAAAATATTACAAGAGCTTCCAATGTGGTCTCATCTTCAAACTCGATAGTTTCTTCAACTTTGATATCAGTACAGCATTCCTAATACATCTCCCTCAGAAACATTCTAATTCATTAATAATGGCAAGATGTTCAATCTCATTTGATACCAAATTGCCAATCAAAACACTCCTAATAAGTTAAACTGTCTCTAAGTTCGCCAGAGGAATTTTGGTGATTCATTCAGAACAAAGCAGTGTATAACAATTATAGAGTATATGCTAATGGCATAAACTAAGAACTTAAGACGTATAAAGTAGGACGGATAACATTTCAAGTTGGGGTTTCCAAAAACTTCAGAAGCACCAGCATTTGAGTGAGAATTTGAAGAATACACAGGATTTTGACTGGTGAAGGTAGAAAGTTAAAAAAAAACTTTCATGCAAAAAGAGCTTCATGAATAAGGGCATGAAGGCAGAAGAAAAAAATGCCTTACAATCTAGCCCAAATTTTATTTTATCATACTCCACCAGGGGCACAGATGTCAATCAAGTGTCATTTCCAAGATACAGTTTAAGTTGCTTACCTCCATAACTCTGCTCAAGCTATGCCCTGCATATCTCACATATCTGTTTTTATCTTAGATATACTGTTTTACAAAATAAGACAAAAATCTAAATTTAAAGTATTCTATATAAATGCATGTAAGCGAAAAAAGTTAAAGTGTTAGATGTTCAGTCGTGTCTGACTTTTTGCGACCCTATGGACTACAGCCAGTCAGTCTCTGTCCATGGAATTTTCCAGGCAAGAATACTGGAGTGGGTAGCTATTTCCTTCTTCAGGGGATCTTCCCAATCCAGGGATCAAACCTACAGGTAGATTCTTTACTGTCTGAGCCACGAGGCAAGGCCAAATGCATGTAAGTTGACTTCAAATACAAGGCAGAGCCCCCCTCCTCCCCTCCACCTTGTAGGGGACTTCCCTAGTTGCTCAGTGATAAACAATCTACCTGCCAATGTAGGAAGTGCGAGTTTGATCCCTGGGTTGGGAAGATCCCCTAGAGTAGGGAATGGAAACTCACTCCAGTATCCCTGACTGGGAAACCCTATGGACAGAGGAGGTGGCAGGCTATAGTTCACAGGATCGCAAAGATACAATTTAGTAACTAAACAACAATATAAATGTGTATATGCGTACATGCATATGTGACTAATTAATAAATGAAAACAGGGCTATTTCATCTACATCACTGGACATTTATATATACAGGTTGGCTAATCAATTTGGAAGTAACCTTCTTACTGGGAGAAAGGGCGTCTGTCTGCCTTGCATTTGAAGCCAACTTACATTCAGGCACACACAGTAGTTGACTTTTTTAAATGAATTATTATTTTTGGCTGCACTGGGTTATTGTTGATATATGCAGGCTTTTTCTAGTCACCACGAGCCGGGGCTACTCGTCATTGCAGAGCAGAGGCTCCAGGCTCAGAGGCTTCAGTAGATGCAACATATGAGCTCAACAGTTGTGGTGCATGGGCTGAGTTGCTCTGCAGCCTGTGGAATCTTCCTGGACCAGGGACTGAACCATGTCCTCTGCACTGGCAGGCGGATTCTTCTCCACGGTACCACCATCCGTCCTTCATTTTTTTAAAGTGTTCTTTGTCCTCCAGATTTCCTGAGGGCTCTGGTGAAATCAAACTTGTAGAACTGTTTCCCTTGCCTGAAAGGTCTTTGTTTACTTACTTATTTATTAGTTGTACTGAGCAGCTTGCAGAATCTTAGTTTCCTGATCAGGGATTGAACCCAGGCCACAGCAGCAAAAGCACTGAGTCCTAACCACTGGACCACTAAGGAATTTCCTGAAATCTCTTAATGTTGTTTGCAAATTGATATTTCCATTTGTTCTACATCCCTAACAGGAAATCTCTAGTTTCAGATTCAACGTTTATTGAAGGCCCATTATTTACTATGAACCATGATAGATACTTTCATACAAGCATCAATTGTTCCATGTTCACTAAAACTGAGTTTTACTGGTAAAAGCCAGGAAATGTGACAGATGGATGATAGCAGAGGGAAAAAATGATAATCTGGTTCTGAGGCAGAATGACAAGATGGTAGATCTTATTTTCCTGTTCATCACAGGATAATGTCAACTGATAAGAAAAGTAAATAGTTCTTTAAATAGTTTAGCATTAAAAACTGCACTGAATAAAACCCTTTACTCTAAAACTCTACATTTTTGTTTCTGGAAGAGAAAATTACTTACCTCTGCCTCTGCTGTCAACTGTATCTTCTTTGATATCAACTGTTTTAAATCGACCCGACCTAAGGAAAGAAAAAATGTAGTTTTTAGATGGGAGAGCTACCTATCAGCATTATTTAAATCATGAACTTAAAAAACAAGCAAAAAATGACAAGTACAAACTTTTTAAAACCACAGAACATAACACAACTTTTATTTTTTTTTAACACAACTTTTAAAAAGGAAAACATGAGCAATATAAATAGAAGAAAATTTATACATAAAAATGGTAAGCTGAAAAAAAAAAACTACTATAGGTACACATCATGCTTACAACTGTATTAATCATAAGATGCTACAAGATCCAATTCTGACAATAACAGGAAATTAGATTGTCTGAATGGATCCTTTAACTATGACTAGTAAAATGTACAAGCAACAATAGAAAAATTAGATAAGCTGGATTTCACTAAAATTTTTTAAAAAATCTTCTCTGCTTCAAGGGACATTATCAAGAAAGTTAAAAGACACAAAATCGGGGAAATACTTGCAAATCTGATCAGGAACCTGCATGCAGACTACGTAAACAACTCTCACAATTCAGTGGAAGAGACAAACAGTCCAATTTAGGTGTCTGGACAGACATGTCTCCAAAAAAGATACACGAACGGTTGATACCACCTGAAAAGATGCTCAACATAACTGCCATCAAGACAATGCAAATCAAAACCACAAACAAATACTCCTTTACACCCAGCAGGATGGCTGTAACTGCTGGCCACTGTGCACCTTAGCTTATACAATGCTGTGCGTCAATTATCTCGGTAAAGCTAGAAAGAGCTATCCCAGCTCAAAATCTTGAGAAGAGAGCTATTTCAGGAACTGGATGTGACAACGGTTCCATCATACAATTAGAGAAGTGTTAATACATACTTGTAAAAATGAAGCTTGTAAGAGTGGAACTACTTGGTACAAATAAAACAGTTTAAGTGAGGATGAAAAATTTTGACCAGGATATGGAGAAATTAAAACCCTCCCAAACTGCTGCTGAGAAGGTAGTGCTTTTGAAAAAGTCTGGAACGTCCTCAAAAAGTAAATACTGAGTTATTAGCGTATGAGCCAGAAATTCCACCTCCTAGGTAAATACACAAAAGAAATGAGAACAGACTCCCTGTTCCCATTTATAGAAAATTTTTAAAAATCCAAACCCCTTGCCCCCCAAAAAATCTAACAAAATCACCCACTACCCTATGGTGTTTGAGTAACTAATATTTTGGTAAATATCATCTGTTCTTTTACTTTGGTAAATAGTAAATAATAATATTAAATATTATAAATATACATATCATAAAAATAGGGTCATTATGCATACTGTTTTCATTTGTTATATTGTTAATATTTGCATGTCATTATATAGTCTTCTACATCAATTTTACTGGTCTACAATTCTATTTTTATGGCTGAAATAAAACTTATTTAATCCTCTATCTATTTATATCTTTTCACAATAATCAACTTGGGAAAAAAGGCATGGAGAATGTGAAGGTCCAAAATACATCTAATAAAAGCCCTAAAATGAGAGAAAAAACTTGAAGCAATAATGGCTAAAAACTTTCCAGAAGTGTTAAAAAAAATGCCAGAGCTCAAAGGAAGATCAAAGAATCCCAAGCTGGGTAAAGATTTATGATAGTAAAACTGTATAATACAGAGGTTTTTTTAAATTTATCTTTTACACAGAGGTTTACTTTAAAGCAAACTACAAAAGGCCCTTGAAAGCAACAAGAAAGAAAATATCACCTTCAAGAGAACTGCAATTATGCTGAGTATTGACTCATCAATACCAACAACAGAAGAAGCCAGAAGACTGTGCAGTAATACCTTTAATTGTTGAAAATGGTGGAATTTATGGCTGGAGGTCATACTGTGAGGGGTCTGTATCACAACAGCTCTGAGGAAATTAAGAATTTTAAGCAAAGGAGCAACTGATCTGATACTAGAAAAGTCCACTCTGGCAGGAGAGAAAGAAAGAGTCACAGAAGTGAAATGCAATAAATCCTGACAAGAAATAATACTGCCATAAGTCAAAACAATGGCGCTGGGAGTGAACAGATAATAAATTTTGAAGATATTCTCAAACTGGTACCTTATTAGGTAAGAAATATGAAGGTAAAACAAATATCCACTTGATTTTTTTTATCAGTAGTGAAAAATACTTTTATTTAGCTCTCTACTATCTATGATCAGACCATGGATTCCTAAATAAATGAATACAGAAGCTTCTTCCCTTCAACTAACAACCACAGGGAGATGGGGAAGAAGACACCAGAGACTAATTCTCACTACTTGCACATCACTTCCAAAAGGAATATGTCTATCCATAAATAACATCACCACCATTTCAAATTGGTTTTGATGAGTCAGGGACTGGAAAGCTGGGAAAGTTTTTCCCAGTTAAACTAGAATCTCTGAAGTCCCCACTCCAAGTGACAATAAAGTTATATAAAGTCAGAGAAAAATACATTAACAATTCATTTTCTTTCACCTCAAATTAACCTCATATAACATTCAGAAGAAAATTGCTTTCCTGCTATCCACCAAAACTGAAATGTCATAAAAATCAAAAGAATAATGCCATAAAAGCGAATATCCAATGATTTAAAGACCTATATATAGACAACTAACCACCCAAGTAAACTCAAGGCTTCTAAATTTCTAAAATGTTGACTCTGAAGTAGTGATAAACAAGGACTGAGTGTCTTGCAGTGTCTGAAATATCTAAATCATTAATATCACTGTTAACTGATCATAAACTGTTAATACCTACTAGTAGACCCAAAGATAAATCCTTTAAAGAAAGCTATTCTAGATTTTTTTTTTCCTAACCTACTGATTTCTAAGAAATCAGGCTTGTGATATTTATCTTCAGGAATACAAGCCCACACTTGCAGAATCTACAACACTGAACTGAATATTTAAAAACGCACTCCCTAAAGTATCAAAAATCTAATTTGAACCAGTTTTGATGAAGCCCCTCCTAAAATTAGCACCTTTAAAAAGAGAAAGAGACTGTACTATACATAATCTTTATGTTTAAAAAAAGATCGTTTATTGTACCACGCCATTATAATACTTTTATTGATATTAAAATGGAAATGAGAGCAATGGAGCCTACACTAAACAGCTCCAGAAAGTTCTGCTTTTCTACCTGGGCTGCTTCTTCACGACTTTTCACTAAATCTGACTCCTGTAAAATCCTATGCTTACACGACTAGGCCAAATTAATTGCCAGTGTTACCCAGAAGGAAAAGACAAATAACCAAGCTTATTAAATTAGTAACTCATTTATTCACTCAATTATATATTCACTCACTATATAAAAATCCTCTAAGAACCCAATACATACAGTACTAGGCATGTATTTCAACCATCCCCTCCTTTAGGATCTCAGGAGAAATATGCAAACACAGATAATTACAATACACAGAAGGACTGTGGAATTGCCAGGGTGGAGTGAGTTTTTGCAGAGGGAGTCAATATTTGATATTTGAACTGAGTCTCAAATGATAAGGAAAAATCACAGTGAATAGGTACTAGGAAAGATTATCTCAAGCAATGGAAACAGCATGAAGACATGTAAGGACTTGGGTCTTCTGGGACTTGATCGTGAGTCAAATGCCTCTAGGTGCCAAGCTCTCTCAGCTTTACATACTATACTTACTGTACTTCTGGCTCCCGCACTGGCAGGTGGGTTCTTTATCACTAGCATCACCTAGGAAGTCCTATTGTACTTAACAGAGGCTTTTGCTAAAGGGCAGCTTTTAATTCCTTACTTTCTAGGTTACCAGGTACTTTCTAGATCAAAGCTGTCCAATAGATATATAAATGTGAACCACATATGTACTTTAAAATTTCCTAGGAGCCACATGAAAAAGTAAACACAGGTGCAAGTGAGTCTTTGAAATGTGGTATGTATTTTACAACTATAGGATTATATCAGTTCAGACTAGCAACAGTTCAAGTGTTCAACTGGACCATACTGAACAGTATAGTCCTCAGTCAGGGATCAGCAATTTTTTTCTGTAATGGGCCAGAGAGAACTTTAGGCTGTGGGGGCCATATAGTCCAGAAGCACTACAGGCATAAATGAATGAAAGTGGTTGTGTATAACAACTTCTGTTCTAGAGGGCTAAATTTACTGTGTCCAGCTAACAGATATGCAGTTACTTTTTATAATCTCATGTGACTATGGTGAACAAGGTTGGTACTTCCCTCACAAGGGCATGTGTTTCAGTCCCCTTGCCAAAGATTGATTCAAGAATGGGCATGAGCACTCACATTTACTGAGAAGAGTCTAGAAGGAACTTTTTTATAATGTGTCAACAAATTTAAGAAAAACAATGAAAGATGGCATAGATTTTAGGGCTAGGAACACACAACCAGAAAGCTGTTCAGTCAGTTCAGTCGCTCATCCTGAAAAGCCAAGGAAAGCCAAAGAGAACACTTTGCAAAGAACTGAACAGAAGTGATGGTTACCCAGCCCAAAGGGAACTGACGTTACAAAAACACTTCTTACTCTCTGCCCTTGGATCTCCTATCAGAGCTGCCCAACCCAACCATGACCAAACCCTACCAGAAACAAGAGGGCACAGGAGCCACTGGATTGTGCCCTGGGAGGCTGATGCTATGGACTCTAAATAGGGTAGAAAAGAGCAAAGAGGCAAAGGGAAGATAGCATAATTTATAACCGAGTTCTGGCCAATGAGGCATGAGAAGTCTGTTGGACAATTTCTAGAAAAGATTTCATTGCTCTAAAGAGAAACATAAGGAAACAAACTTTCTTCTGATGGAAATTACTCTCTCCTTTCCCAGTTTTCTTACCCAGCTAAGAGTTACTAACCCTCTGTCATTATTTCCATCCTTTCCTTATCACCACCACCAATTTCCTGGACCTGCCAAACCATATCCCAATCCCAGATATTGTCTACCTGCTTTTTCTGATTTTGAATTGCCACACCTTGCAGAAGTAATATAGAAAATAGGTCCACTATATAAACTGATGCTGTCAAGTCTTAACCAGGCCTGTAATAAAAAATGTAGTATCTGTCTTTGCCTCTTGATGAATTTCTGTAACATTCATCACAAGCATAGATCCAAACATTTTCCACCTTTTTCAAGTCCCAACCTTACCAGGCAGCCTTATCTTCAATTGATCATCTTAGGTACCAACTCCTGAAATGTCTTGTATTTTAATGTTCACTATCTTTAATCCTCTTCTCCACTACTCCTAAGTCAGAGAAAAGGGTAGCCCATCTCTTTTTCAAGACTAATCCTTTAAACTATTGCCTTGATCCTTTTTATATGTCTTTTGAGAAACTGTTCAAATCATTCAACACATTGACTCATTTATACCACACACATAACACTCAGAGCCAATGGAGTCTTTAAAAATTTGCTGAAATTATGATATGGATGTCATCAGTGGTACTCAAAATCAAATCTGTGAATTTTTGTCAAGCAGTACATGTTTACTTAACATTTTAGAAACAAATATGTAACTGAAACAAGCCTATGCCTTCACAGAATTTATTGCTTAGGAGCAGGACTTTTCAGTGAAATTTTCTTTCTAACAGTAAATACAGTACAGAGATAATGGCAAAATTAAAAATAACTGAAATTTTAGAAACAATGCCTTTTGGAAACAAATGGCAGCTCTTTCCAATGAACCTCATCTTTTGTGACCCAACTATGCTATTCTTTCCTTTTTAATAAATGTCCTAGAAAAGTTATGTATACTTTCTATCTTCACTTTCTCACTAGTAAGTCATCCCCAACCTGTTTTTGTAACTCCTCCTTTTCTGGAGTCACTATGGTCTCCAAATTTCCAAATCCTCATCCTCGTTAAACTTGCTGCCAGGAGTTCCCTGGAGGCCTAGTGGTTAGGATTCTGGATTTTCACTGACAAGCCCCGGGTTCAACCCCGGGGAACAGATATCCTGCAAGTCACGTGGTAGGGGGAAAAAAAAAAAAAAACTTGCTGCAAAATTTCAATATTTATAAAATATTGATCATACCTCATTACATTTATTCTTTATAACAACCCAGTGAGATAAGAAGATAGCTAGGGGCTTCCCTGGTGGCTCAGTGGTAAAGAATCCATCTGCCAATGCAGGAGGCATGGTTTGATCTCTGATCTGGGAAGATCCCACGTGCAGAGGCACACCTGAGCCCATGCGCCATGGCTGCTGAGTCTGTGCTCTGGAGCCCAGAAGCTGCAACAAGAGGAGCCACTGTATAGAGAGGCCCACGCACCGCAACTGGAGAGTAGCCCCCGCTCACCGCAACTAGAGAAAAGCCCATGCAGCAACAAAGACCCAGCACAGCCAAAAGCAAATACGTAAATAAAGGATAGTTGGTGTCATTTCTATTTTCAAAACAAAGAAATAAGATTCAAAGACACTAACCATCTTGCCCACAGTCCCATGGCCAGTAAATAAATGAGCTTGAAGTAAAACCCATCTTCTGATCTCTAGCCGTAGAGATCAGGAAAAAAAAAATTGATCAGTCATAAAAAAGAACGAAATTATTCCATTTGCAGCAACATGACTGGACCTAGAGCTTATCATACTAAGTCAGAAAGATAAATAGCCTATGATATCACTGGTATGTAGAATCTAAAACGTGATACAGATGAACTTACTTACAAAACAGAAACAGACTCACAAACTTATAGAGAACAAACTTTCAGTTGCCGGGGGAAATTTCAATCAGGGGAAAGGATAGTTTGGGAGTTTGGAATGGAGATGTACACAATGCTATACTTAGAACGGATAACCAAGAAGGACCTAGTGTATGGCACTTGGAACTTGGCTCAATGTTATGTGGCACCTGGGGAAGAATGAGTGAGAATGGGTGTGTGTGTGTGTGTGTGTGTGTGTGTGTGTGTGTGTGTGTGTGTGTGTGTGTGTGTGTGTCACCTGGGGAAGAATGAGTGAGAATGGGGTGTGTGTGGCACCTGGGGAAGAATGAGTGAGAATGGGGTGTGTGTGTGTGTGTGTGTGTGTGTGTGTGTGTGTGTGTGTCACCTGGGGAAGAATGAGTGAGAATGGGGTGTGTGTGGCACCTGGGGAAGAATGAGTGAGAATGGGGGGGTGTGTGTGTGTGTGTGTGTGTGTCACCTGGGGAAGAATGAGTGAGAATGGGGTGTGTGTGGCACCTGGGGAAGAATGAGTGAGAATGGGGGTGTGTGTGTGTGTGTGTGTGTGTGTGTGTGTGTGTGTGTGTGTGTGTGTGTGTGTGTCACCTGGGGAAGAATGAGTGAGAATGGGGTGTGTGTGGCACCTGGGGAAGAATGAGTGAGAATGGGGGGTGTGTGTGTGTGTGTGTGTGTGTGTGTGTGTGTGTGTGTGTGTGTGTCACCTGGGGAAGAATGAGTGAGAATGGGGTGTGTGTGGCACCTGGGGAAGAATGAGTGAGAATGGGGTGTGTGTGTGTGTGTGTGTGTGTGTGTGTGTCACCTGGGGAAGAATGAGTGAGAATGGGGTGTGTGTGTGTGTGTGTGTGTGTGTGTGTGTGTCACCTGGGGAAGAATGAGTGAGAATGGGGTGTGTGTGTGTGTGTGTGTGTGTGTGTGTGTGTGTGTGTGTGGCACCTGGGGAAGAATGAGTGAGAATGGGGTGTGTGTGTGTGTGTGTGTGTGTGTGTGTGTGTGTGTGTGTGTGTCACCTGGGGAAGAATGAGTGAGAATGGGGTGTGTGTGTGTGTGTGTGTGTGTGTGTGTGTGTGTGTGTAACTTGGCTCAATGTTATGTGGCACCTGGGGAAGAATGAGTGAGAATGGGGTGTGTGTGGGTGTGTGTGTGTGTGTAACTTGGCTCAATGTTATGTGGCACCTGGGGAAGAATGGGTGAGAATGGGGTGTGTGTGTGTGTGTGTGTGTGTGTGTGTGTGTGTGTAACTTGGCTCAATGTTATGTGTGTGTGTGTGTGTGTGTGTGTGTGTAACTTGGCTCAATGTTATGTGGCACCTGGATGGGAGGAGTGCTTGAGGAAGAATGGGTGAGAATGGGGTGTGTGTGTGTGTGTGTGTGTGTGTAAGGGAGGAGTGCTTGGGGAAGAATGGATACATGTATGTGTGTGTGTGTGTGTGTGTGTCTAGATGAGAGGAGTGCTTGGGGAAGAATGGATATGCGTGTGTGTGTGTGTGTGTGTAAGGGAGGAGTGCTTGGGGAAGAATGGATATGCATGTGTGTGTGTGTGTGTGTGTGTGTGTGTAAGGGAGGAGTGCTTGGGGAAGAATGGATACGCACGTGTGTGTGTGTGTGTGTGTGTGTGTGTGTGTGTGTGTATGGGGAAGAATGGATACATGTGTACGTGTGTGTGTGTAGTGCTTGGGGAAGAATGGGTGGGTGGGTGGGTGTGTGTGTGTGTGTGTGTCTGGATGGGAGGAGTGCTTGGGGAAGAATGGGTGTGTGTGTGTGTGTGTGTGTGTGTGTGTGTGTGTCTGGATGGGAGGAGTGCTTGGGGAAGAATGGATATGCGTGTGTGTGTGTGTGTGTGTGTGTGTGTGTGTGTGTGTGTGTAGGTATCTGTGTGTATGTATGTGTGTACGTGTGTGTATGTATGTGTGTATGTGTGTGTGTGTATATATATATATGGCTGAATCCCTTCTCTGTTCACCTGAAACTACCCGCAGCAATGTTGATGGGCTATACCTCAATACAAAGTAAAAAGTTTTTAAAAATTAAGTAGTTAAACAATTTAAAAAATCAGGTGCTACTTATAGTGACTAAATTCTTAAAGATGACTAAGGAGTACAAGGCAGTGACTAATAACCATTTTTCAAGTTTCACTTCTTTTAGCTAGTGTTTTCTGTGCATCCTTGTGGCAAAGTACAGAATTAGCTAAAGCGTAGGCACTGATGAGCAGGTTTTTACTTCTTAGAGAAGTTCAAACTCACTTTAAAATCCTGGTTATTTTCTAAAAACTTCTCATTGACTATACCACAGAAGACCTTCATCCCAACTTCACCTTGCTCTCCACAGAGAGATATATAATCTAAAACCATTATGGGAAAGCCATCTCTATGTCCACAGGATGGATGGGTTTAGAAACAGTCCTTGAAAGAATCAATCATGTATCAATCTCAGAAGCAAAATGGGAGATTTAAAAAAAAATGTATAATTCATCTAAATCCTCTATTGCTCCACTGACCTCAAAAAACCTTTCAAAATTCTCTACTAGTTACATCTACACTACTGCAGAGAAATGGAAGCTGAACTAGAAATGAGGGTGATAGGTATTACACAGAAAAGGAGATTTAATAAATAATGTTCAAACAATTGGGTAGCCATTTCAAAAAATTGTAAAATTAGATCCCAGCTCACTTATTATTAAAAATAAATTCCAGATGGATCAAGTATTTGAATCTTAAGAAATCCATAAAGGTTAAAAAAAAAAAAAATCATCCATTTTCCCTTTTCATAATCTTGGATGATTTCTAAGCATGACAAGATATCTAAAAGCAATACAAGAATTATGTGATTACATAAAAACTAAACATGCATACTATCAGCAAAGTCAAAAGATAAACAGTTAAAATACTCATAGTACATGATAGTCAAAGGGAGTAACTTCCTTAATATAGAAAGAACTCTTCACAAAAATAAAAGAAAAATAACAGCCATCTGATAGGGAATAAAAATGGGCAAAAAATAACAGACAGGGCTTTTGAAGAAAAAATATAGTAAATATATGGAAAAAGTTTTCTGCCTCATAAGTCATTAGAACAAATTTATGCTATATATGATACTGTTTTTCACCCCTCAAATTATCAAGCTTAAAAAAAGATTAGCAAGACATATTAACAAGAGTACAGGGAAACAATATAGATGGCAGTATAAACTGGTATAACATTTTTAAGAAAGACAGTACTATCTAAATTTTAAAAGAAAAAAATCTTTGATCCTGCAATTTCACTTTAAAGAATGTATCCTACAAGTAGAAGTAAGCAAGGGCATGGTTTCAAGGATGTTCTCTGCAGCACTTTTTATAATCTAAATTCACGGAAGCAACCCAGATGTCCGCCCAAAAGGGACAAGTCAAATTACTAAGCACTTGTGCAACAGGGCTCTTTGGTAGCTCAGACAGTAAAGAACCTGACAGCAATGCAGGAGACCCCGTTCGATCCCTGGGTCAGGAAGATCCCCTGGAGAAGGGAACAGCAACCCACTCCAGTACTCTTGCCTGGAGAATTCCATGGACAGAGGAGCCTGGCAGGCCACAGTCCACGGGGCTGCAAAATGTCAGACTGAGCAATTTTCACTGTGCAACAGAAATGCTACACAGACACTTTTAAGACAATTTCACTTACATATATTGAATTAAAAAGACTAAGTTTAGAAAAAGCAAATTGCAGAAAAGATCCCAAATATGATCCCACAAGTATGAAAAAACAGAAAAGCAAAACATGATTACTTAAGGGAAGAATTATTACTTTATAACTTTCTATAATATCTGATTTCTTAAAAAGAGCATATATTACTTCAAATTTTAAAATTAATAAGCACAGTTCAGCAATTTGTTTCTTAATTAAATCAAGCTGTCTTTTACTTTTTCAACAAGGACAATTGAAGAGGAAATAGCCCCAATCTATCATGAGGACAACAGACTGAAACCTTAAAGGTATATTATAAGTAAACTGCAAAGGCAATAAGTGGACATACCAATCTCATCTGGTCTATAATTTTTAAGCTATAAGCAGATTTCTATCCTATAACTGAAATAACCCTGAACTATACTACTCAACCAGAGCTAACTTTGGTTTATTTTTTGTCACCACACCTGTATCAACTGTATGGGTTGCCCATATACGCAATGAGAGAATTGGTCCTATTACCATTAACCTTTTACAATATCATATACTGTTATTTTAAAATCAACAGAGATAACTTTTAATAGAAATGTTAGAAGGTTTGACATAGATTAAAAAATTCCCAGCTGATGTATTTATTATATAGCAGGGAGTTCCTAAATCTACTTTAGGATCTGCGACAGAAGAGCTGCCAGCACCATCAGCAAGAAGATAAACGAATACCTTCCTGAACTTAATGAAAAAACAGTTGCTCTCCTTGGTTTTGCCTAAGAAAAAAAAAATCTAAGTATGTCTGACAGCTGTAAGTCACCCACATAGGTACCGGGCTTACCAAGAAGTTTGTTCAGTTTTAAGTAAAAAAGAGACATATTTTTCATTTTCACCAAGAACTTTATTGAACAACCTATTCACTAACCGAACCAACCCAGTCAGCCAGTCAATGACTGCATATACAGTTCCTCAGACTCCAACCCCCATCCTCTGATTTCCTTCTGCCTTTCCAATTTTGTCCTCCTGTCCATAAAAGAAAAATAAAAACACCACAAATCCATCTCTGAACTACCTTCTCACCCCACAATCCTCTGCAAAAGTGAACAAAACCCCACACACATAACACTGTACAGTCTTAACTCTATGCCTTTGAAACCCATTCCTTTCTACCCGGCTTTCTTAAAAGCCCCTTCCCAGTTTCCTCCTCAAAGATCAAACTGAAATTGTACTTCCTCTGTGAGATACTCCCCTCCACTCGAAAGCAATGTTCCCCCTACTCCCACTGCAGGTGGTCTCCTATGCCATTTAGTCACTGTATTTATTTAATTCCTTTTTTTAACATAGGACTATTTACTATTCTTTTGCCCTTAAAAGCTATAAAAAGTACTAATTAATATTCAATAACTTTATTGCTGCTGGTAATTATGCCTCATTGTACAAAGCCTTTTTTCAGTAAAGTGGAAACTGTCATCTCTCAAATGCCATAGAGTTTATTCAAAAGGTTATAACATCCATGACTGAAGAAAGGATGAAGCAATAAGCCTCTCATATTGCTACTGGGAGTGCAATACTTCCGGAGGGTGATTTAGCAATACTCAGTCCAAAAATCTTATGAGCATGTATTCCCACTGACCTAAAAACAATTTCTAGGGGCTTCTCTGGCAGTGTAGTGGTTAAGATTCTGTGCTTTCACTGCAGAGGGAATAGGTTCAATCCCTGGTCAGGGAACTAGGACCCTGCATGCTGCCTGATGGGGCCAGTTCAGCCAAAATAAATAATGCAGCCAAGGAAAAAAATCACAGACACTTGAACTTCTGTTCATCTGCACTTTCTAAAACAAATATGTTTTGGTTTTACCCTAAGAGGAAAAAAAAGTGTTCTCAATCTACTTAGTTGATCAAAGCCCTAACTAGGCCAGTCAAGATGCATAAACAGAATGAAGGTGCCAAATTACACCGTAACAATGATATTCACTTTTTTTCATATATTTTTGCCAAGAGACTCTCAATTTTTACATAAGGCAGGTTGTTCTCTCTGTTCAAACATTTATGCATGTATGGCAAAGAACCCTAAAATCAAATAAATCTAGAAGTCTACTAACCAAGTTAAAATTTGTTAAACACTTAAAATAGTGCCTGATATATGATAAACTATTAGTAGCTATTATTAATGTATGCCCAAGTCACTGAGTCATGTTCAACTCTTCGTGACTCCATGGACTGTAGCCTTCCAGGTTCCTCTGTTCATAGAATATTCCAGGCAAGAATACTGGAGTGGGTTGCCATTTCCTCCTCCAAGGGATCTTCCAGACCCAAGGACTGAACCTACATTTCCTGCATTGGCAGGCAGATTCTTTACCAATGAGCCACCTTGGAAGCCCCAGTTATCGTATTACCTTTACTCATTAATCAGCTATCAAATGAACAATGTAGCAAAATAAAAGGCAGTGAAGAATAGGTACTATCTATAAATTAATAGAAAGATAGAGACCCACTGAAAAATAAAAAAAAAAAAAAAAAAGAAAAGAAAGAAAAATAGAGAATGTTCTCAACCTGATAAAGGGTACCTGCAGCAACCCACAGCTAACGTTAAGTATCGGAAAAACTAAAAGCTTTCTCCCTAAGATCAGAAACCACCCAAGAATGCCCAATGTGCACTCCTGCCAAGTCTATTCAGCATTTTACTGGAAATTCTAGCAAGTGCATTTAGGTAAGAAAATGAAACAAAAAGCATACAGATTGAAAATTAAGAAATAAAACTAACTCTTATGTCCAGATGCCATGATCTTGTATATAGAAAATAGCATAAAACACACACAAAAAACTTACAGCTAATAAATGAGTTCAGTAAGGTGAAGGATACAGTATCAACATACAAAAACAGGCTGCATTTTTACATTAGCAACAAATGATTGGAAAATGAAATTAAGAAAATTCCGCTTACAATAGCAGCAAAAGGAACAAAATATTCGGAAGTAACTTAAAAGTGTAAAACTTACAAACTGAGAACTATAAAACATTGTTGAAAGACATTAAAGAAGACCCAAATACAAATATACTCCATTTTACTGTGCTTTGCAGATATCGCAGGGTTTTGGTTTTGTTTTTATAAATTGAAGGTTTGCAGCAACTGTACACTGAGCAAAGATATAAACACTATTTTTTCCAACAGCATCTGCTCACTTCATGCCTCTGTCATATTCTGGCAACTCTCGCAATATTTCAAATTTTCCACTATTGTATTTGTTATGGTGCTCTGTGATCAGTGATCTTTCATGTTAGTACTGGAAGAAGAAAACTTGAGAAAAACAGATGATGATTAGCATTTTTTTAAATAAGGTTTTTTTTAAGATTCCTTTTTTCCTTGCTGTGGACCATTTTTAAAGTCTTCTTTGAATTTGTTACAATACTGCTTCTGTTTGGCTTTCTGGCCGACAGGCAAGTGGGATCCTATCTCCCTGACCAGGGATAAAACATGCACCCGCTGCATTGCAAGAAGTCTTCAGCACTATGCCTAGTGCTTTTTAAATTAATGTATGCACCCTGTCTTTTTTTAAGACATAATGCACATTTATTAGTTTACAGCGCAGTGTAGGTCCGGCAAGACTCCACATGCCATGCGGCAACTAAGCCTATGTGCCACAACTACCAAGCCTGTGGGCTCTGAAGCTGCAACAAGAGAAGCCACCACAATAAGACGCCCATGCACTGCAATTAAAGAGTAGTCCCTGCTCGCTGCAACTAGAGAAAACTCACACACAGCAATGAACACCCAGCGTAGCCAAAAAAAGGGTATGAATAGACAGTTCTCCAAGAAAGATCCGCACATGGTCCACAGATATATAAAAAAGCACTCAATACTACTAAATGAGAAAAATGCATATTAAAACCACAGTGAGCTATCATCCTATACTTATTAGGATGGCTACTACTAAAAAGACAAACCAGGGCTTTATTGGGCGCTCCGTGGTAAAAAATCTGCCTGCCAAGGCAGGAGAGGTGAGTTTCATTACTGGTCCGGAAGATCCCACATGCCACGGAGCAACTATTGAGCCACAACTATTGAGTCTGTGCTCTAGAGCCCAGGAGCTGCAACTACCGAAGCCTGTGCACCCCAGAGCCTACGTTCCACAACAATGGAAGCCACCGCAAAAAGAAGCCCAAACACAGCAACTAGAGAGTAGCCCCTGCTAGCCGCAACTAGGGAAAAGCCCTTGCAGCGACGAAGACCCAGCACAGACAAACCAACCAAAAACAAAACAAGTAAGCACAGGTGGATGTGATGAAACTGGAACCCTTGTGCCACTGGTGGAACGGTAAAATGTGCAGCTGTCAGGGGAAACAGTATGCCAGTTTCTCTAATATTAAAATAGAGCTACCACAGAATCCAGCTATCCTACGTCTGGGTATCACAGCCTCCATCTGAGCCAGACTCTTGTAATGACTCTAAGTGTTTGTGTATATATCCTATTGATTTTGCTTCTCTGGAGAACTCTGACTAATAACACATCCCAACTGAGAACTGCTACTCTTAAGAGCTGCCTCTCACACTTTAACCTACACAGGAATCACCTGGGGATCTTAGTAAAACGAAATTTTTATTCCATTAAGTGTGTGATGGGGATTTCTAACAGGCTCCCAGGTGATGCAAATAGCCCTGGTCCCAGCTGGCAGGCCATAGTGACAGGCGTGGCATGGTGTTCTTTCAGCCCTCACTATTCACAAGCCACGTTTTACCCATCTGCTTGTTCCCCAAAGTGAATCAATGTTAAAGTAAATGGAGAAACACTATTTTCAGATCAGCATTACTTACATTAAAACAGGGAGGAGCTCAGACTTCTTGCTTCAGGCTAAATAATTCAATTTTCATTATCTGCACTAAAATCTGAACCAATTAAAACTTAATCGAACTAAGACAATAAGGTGTGCTGAAAACATGTAGAAGTTATACATGTTTAAACACGTTATTTAAAAAAAGGGGGGGGGACACAGAGAGAAAATCATCTGATAGCAGAAAGTTTCAAAAAAACAAAGTGAATTAGCACCCAGTCCCTAAATCATGAAAGGGGAAGGTTTCTATCCAATGTTGGCTTACCATTTTGCACAATTTTCATATTTTATAATTACATTAAAACTAGCTCATGTACCAATATAAGTATTTCATAAATAGCTAATTAAAAAATAAATAAATAAATCGCTAATTAAGAGTTCAACAACCAATAAACTTCATTATGCAAACTTAAGCAACAACATTTATATTCCTGATCCAGTGACTGTATTTAATTTACAATTAAATTTGAACAGGAAAAGCAAAAGCTTTTCTTTATGAAAGAAGTCTCAGGACGCCAAAGATAACCCATCTCAAAAAGTTCCACACTTATTTGTTAACCAAACTTCAAATTTCAAATCCTCATTGAAATCAAACCTATACAAATGTCATAGCAAAAATAAATAGCCTGATGCAATAGATGACATCAAGTGAAGTTGTGTTTACCAGTCTATCAGTCTTAAGCATAAACCTTGACCTTAACAAACTTAAGTACTGTGTCAGTCTTCTTTGTATTCATGCTAAGCAAACCTGGACATGAGAACTAACAAAATTCCCTCATCTGTCTCTCCCCCAAGATTTTTACCTAGGCTATGTACCCTGCTAATTATGCTCATTATGCTCATTACAACTATTAAAAGAGTAATTAGTAGCACTTATTTCTAATAATCTAATTATGTTAAGCGGGGAGAGGGGTTCTCATTCACTTGAGCTCCACAAGGGCAAACACATCTGTACCGATCCCTGCAGTAGCTGCAACACTTAGCAGAACACCAGTAAATGCTGATAGGAATTAGGGAGCTGAAGAATGAATAAAATGAATGAATTGATGTCTAAAATATAATAGATACCCAAAAATGCTCAATGAATCACTTTAAAAGGGCTTATTTTCTAGTTTCTTTGTTGCCAAATAAATAAAACTAAATCATACACTGCAAATTCCACTTTCATCAGTAAAGCTCACCTCTATTATGAGAGGGGCAGCAATTCACACACCAGTGTCACAAGCAGTATCGAAAGCGGCTCTGACCGGCAACTAAACCGAAGTGTTCCTATCTATTCCCTTAATTTCTTTCTCTCCTCTGCACTTAACAGTGCCTACCAGCACAATCATTTTTAAGAGCTTAAGAGGGACTTTCCTGGTGGTCCAGTGGTTAAGATTCCAAGCTTCTACTGCAGGAGATGCAGGTTTGATCCCTAGTTGGGGAACTAAGATCCCGCATGCCTCACAGCACAGCCAGTTGAGCTAAAGAGATGGTAATCCTTGTTCGGGAACACTGAATTTGCTCCCTATTTCATGAATTCACCTCGGAAAAAGTAAAAGCCTCACCATTACTAGGTGTCTCTTGTGACTCCTCTGTACAGTCTCTCTGGCCTTCTTCCTCTTCCTCAGCATGGTTACTGGACTTCAACAGCCGTTTTCTTAGAGACATCTTCTCTTCACCCACTACCGTGCTGTCTAGGAAAGAAGATATAAAAAGCTTTAAATTAAGGGTATGGCATAGGTAAATTTCATAATATCACCAAATTTAATGGGAAGTGACAAATGATATATTTTCTTCCTTTTGTTATACTTTTAATCACGTTTAAACATTTTCTGTGTACATGATACTGTAACAGATATGAAGAAATCAGTCTTGATAAAATCATTGGCTGGTTTCAAAACAGAGCCCCCATTCTTAAAAAAAAATTGAAAAAACAAGGCATAAGTACATAAAAAATTAAGAATTAAGTAAAGGGTAAGTTAAAAGATGCCACAGGATAGAACACAATAAACAGTCGAGTCAGTGGTAAGAATGATACATACCTGAAGTGCAGAGACAGAAGAGATCATTAAGAGGTGCAAAGGTTTCACAGGAAAGAAGGTATGTGACCTGAGTCTTGAAGGAGGAGAACGGAGCACTCCACGGGTGAGAAAGGGTGAAAGCAAGGTCCTTGTAAGCCCTGCTCAGGGGCCCATGACTGATCAGACTACTTTGCTAGAGGACAAGAAACAAGCTTCTGTTGAGTTTTACTAATTACCAGGACTCTGCTAGGTGCTTTAAGTTTTCTGTCTAATCTTCAAAATTCTGTCCAAAAAAAAAAAAAATCCTATTATTACTCCTGGTTCACATGAGAAAAAATAAGGTTCCAGGTATTTATGGTCAATGCCTTCCACGCATACACTAGGAACATACCGATGGCTGGACGAGTTTATTAGAAATGTGTATCATGGGAAACTGTGGGGCATCTCAGGGAGAGAATATTCAAAACGACTTATTCAGGGCTTGCGATCTGACTAAGTGATTTTGGGCAGAGTCCAAAGAAGCAGGAGTTCACTCTGGCTTGAGGGTTATCAGAAAGTTAGGACAGTCTGATGATGGGTATGCCAACAAATCTTCCCTACAAGGAGGCAGACTAGAGGGTGGCTAAAGCTATCACTAGCAAAACAGCAACAATCATTCCCAGTAGGCTGGGGAGGGAGATGCTGGATTCTCTGTGACTTGGGTAACCATGATGATTACATGGTCTTACTCCTGTCTTGATCCATCATGTTGACAGAATGGTCTTGTCTAAAGCCGATGTTCAGTGAAACCATTTATGTTAAACAGAATACCCTGAAGACCTAGCTGTCAAGTGCCAGGCTCGCCCACAGAAACTCCAAAGCCTAGCCGATTGCACCAGAGCAGCTCCAGCACTACTTGCTGCTTCTCTGGACAGTAACTTGTCCAAGATCACAAAGCTACTGTCAGGATCAGATCTGAACCTGGATCAGATCCAAACTACAAACATCACCTGCTGTTTGGATTTTTTTCCTTAACTTGATAATAGAAAAAGACTTGAAAAAAGAGCTGGGGTCAAACTGTAAAGACTTAACAAATTAGGACTTTTTTAAGGCAGTAGTGGGCCATTTTAAGCACTGACAAACATAATCAAAATCAAATTTTAGGCAGATCAATATCAAGACTATAATATGCTTACTCCAAAGCAGTGTTCATCTACATAGAAGTTTTTGACACTCTAAAGCAAAACATAATAAAATATTCACTATATTATTTTAAAATCGTAAGCTTATGGTCTTTTAAAACAGTTGTTAAAATGCCCTTTACATACAAAATGGAGTACACGTTGAATCTGACTGTTTTCTTAAATACCAATGCTTGGCAAAGCAAAAAATCTGACAAATCTAGATCACTTCCCTTCTATTTTTTTTGTGTGAAATCAAACAAATGAAGCAGAATTATGGAATAGTCCCAGGTAGCTCAGTGGTAAAGAATTCACCTGTCAAGGAGAAGACACGATCCCTGGGTCGGGAAGATCCCCTGGAGAAGGAAATGGCGACCACTCCAGTATCCTTGCCTGGAAAATCACATGGACAGAGGAGCCTGGTGGGCTACAGTCCAAGGGGTCACGGATACAATTTGGAGACTAAACAACAACATACCAAGCAGAAATTTTAGGAGAACAATAGATCCAATTTAAGAAGAGAAACCTAGGGAAGAGGTCAGGGTAACTGCTAAATTTAAGATCATTTGTGTAACAGTGACAGAGGAAGCCAGAAGAACATCTAATTCTCCAACACGAAAGATTAGAGAACTGACAACTAAACTCTGAGGGATGCCTGCTAGTAAGACAAGAAGAAGTAGAAATCAGGGACAAAGAAGAGAGAAAGAAAAGATGCAAAAAGAACCAAGATGTTTCAAAAAGGAATTAATTATACAGGGGTTAACAATGTGGAATTAAAAAAAGGGACTCTTACTTTTGAGTCCTTACATGTTTTACATGTATTATTATTTTAATTTCAATATAATCTTTAAAGTAAATACAACTATTTTATTCCCACAGTATTGTCTTTGGTCACCATGTCTTCCTATATATACTCTTTCCTGTCTCAAAATATAGTTTAGGGAGGTGATTGAGTTAGTCCAAATCATACAGGGACTCAAAACTGCAGAATAGAGATTCAAAACCAGAATTACTGGATTCCCCAGCCTCTACTCTAGTCAGCAGGTGGCCTTGACTCATCTCTGCTAAGGTTTCTTTGATCACCTCACCTTCCTCTGTGGCCCAAATGCACCTTGTGTATCCTGTCACACGAAGATACTCAGCAAATACTATCTGCCTCTTCCACTCAGCATAAGCTTCTTAAAGACAGGGACTAAATAGTATTTTCTCTTTGAATTCCCCAAATCTAGTGGGAAGTATCTGGACTATGATAGGTATATATTATTACAGAAAGTGACGTATCAGTTAATACCACAACCAAGTATTCTGAGTAATATGATACAGTTCTCTAAACTTAAGAGAATCAAGAGGAAAATCTACAATGGAAGACCACCAATGAGTACCATCTTCACTGTTAACAGCTTTACACCTTCTACTCAACAATAAGATTGACAATTGCTCTTAATTGGGGGAGGGGGCCCCCCAGACTAAGGTCTGGGGAAGCTACTTTGGATATTTCAAATATAAACTGAAATAGACAATTACACATTTGTCACATAAAGCAAGCAATACAGGCTAACTATGTCACTTTGCTTGTGGCCTGAGACTGTATCAACTCAGTGAGAAATCAGTAAGAGGTTTAAAAAAAAAAAACAAGTTTGATAAACAAATGCTGTTAAACAGATCAAAAAGGGAAAAATATCTAAGCCTGAGTACCCTGTAGAATAGCAAAAACTTAAAAGAAGTCCTTGGTGATGAGACTGGGAACCATCAACCTAGAGAGTAAAGCCTAACTTCACAAGCTAAAGCACAAGTACTGAGTTTGCACAATTAAACTACCACAGAACAATGGAGTGAGTCAAAGGAGAAAACACTAACTCTTCATCAAGACCTTTATGTCATAGTCTATACTAGTATCTTTGCCCTCAATTTCCTCCATTAGAGGAAAAGAGACCCATAAGACAGCAGGGAAAGCTCAAGATGTGGTATCACAATACAAAGAGGTAGTCAATGTCTCTGCTCTATTGCACTGCATCTTCACGTAAATCCTCCAGCCCCTGAATCCTTCACCTAGAAAGTTAAATACTACTGCACACACACACAAAGATAATAAAATGCTGGCACTCTGCTCTGTATTAACAACCCTGTTTAAAAAATTAACTAAGTAAATGCAATCCCTACATAGCTACGCCCTGCATGCTACATGACACAAATATAAAGTTGTACTGTCCCTCAAATTCTACATGTTTGCTCTTAATAGGTGCTAGATGAGGGCAGAGTTCCATAATTACACACTTTCTCAAATGCAGCTCAAGCATCATATGGCTTCCAAGAAAACATTAATAAATTTTGCTACTGTCATACACACAGAATTTAGGAAGGATAACTATTACCTATGCTCCATCTCAATTTTGACCAAATCCAAGATTATGAGAAGATGTCTGAAATGAGTTCGTCCTCCCATGGGTGTCAGTAACAGTACATGACTGCTGCGACAGAAAATGGAAGGAAATTATAGTAATACTCAGTTCAGCTGTTCCTTCTCTACAAAGATCCCTTCAGCCTCTGTGTGCGGAGCAGACCACAGGAGGGCAAGAGCGTAAGCAAGGAAACTCCTTCTAACCAGGTGAGACGAAAGAGAGATGAATTTTTGACTATTCATTTCGATGGGACTGTGAATCCACTCTCTTACCAATCTAGACACAGGCAGACTACTTTAGCTACTGCAAAGTTAAAAATTCAAACTGTCATTAATTCTAAGTGGTTTCTAGATGCTGGCATGAATCACTGCCCTTATATGTGATATCACAGTCTTTTCTTGCCCTTCTATTATTAATAACACAGGAGAGGAAGTTATCCTCCTCATTTCCTGTTATTTCCAAGTCACTGTTCCTTTTTCCTTTTCTTAAAATCAGTCAGATTATCACACCTGATACTTCTCTTTGTATGTATTGTCTTCCTGATCACTCCCCTCGTTTACTAAGAATGTGAATACATCACTCACTCCTCCTGTCTCCCTTCTATTAACTCTTCCACACTTTTTTTACTTCAACATCCATGTTCCTAGACCCAAGCTCCTGGCCTCCAAGCTCCTAGACTTCCTTCTTTCTCCAAAAAGCTGTTCTTATGACCCAGTCAAATCCTCCCCTAGAACTTACTGATACCAACAAGTGCACCATGTCCATAATTCTAATTTCCAGTGGCCAACCCTCTGATCACCACCAGTTCACTCACTATATCCTTCTCTCCTCACCAGACCCAGATTTCCCTGAGCTCCAGACTCCTATCCAAAGGCCTACCGGACCCCTTTATGTAGGTAGATGTCATCTCGAACTTTAACAGAACCAAAAGTGAACTACTGATGTTCCCACCAACTCCACTATTCCATCTTTCCTAATTCAGTTACTGGAACTAGCAGTCAGTCTTTGCCCAGATTAAAAACAAAAAATCCCAAATTATCCTGCTTTACTTTCCCTTAACCAAGCCAACAGCAGGGCCATTTTACTCTGCCTTCAAAATATATATCCCATTCTGACATCTATTTACCCCACCCACCACCTCCGGCACAATCTAAACCACCACCACTTCTCACTGTAGTAGCCTATAACTAGTCTCTCTTCATCTTCTCCCTTCTGGTCACACAGGCCCAGAGTAAACTTTTTAAAAGGTAAATCTGAGCAGATCATCGCCCTACCTCAAAACCCTTTAAGCGCCGAATTGTTTCAAGTCCTCACCACGGTCGAGTAGCTCCTCCGTCCATGATCCACCACTCACCTCCCTAGCCTTCACCTCCCTACCCTCCACCTCCTACTACAGTTCTCACTTCCTCTCCTCCTGTCACTTTGGCCTTTTGCTGTTTCTTGGTCAAGCCAACCTCATTCCCACTTAAAAGATCTCTGCTGTTGCCTCTCTCTGGCTCATCTCCCTCAGAACCCTCAAAGATTCCTCCTTTACTTGGTTCAAGTTCTCAAATGTCCCCTCCCCAGGGACGAGTATCTACCGCCAACTAAAATAAACACTCACACCCACCTTAGTCTAATCACTTCCCCTGCTTTACTTTTCTTCAGAGCATGTATGGGCTAATACATTATAGTGTTAATTGCCTATCTACCCCATGAAAAGACTAATCCCCATGAAAAGCAGAATTTTATCCACTTTATCCAACTATCTAGAACTCTGCTTGAACAGTCAGTACCTAATATATATTTGTTGAAAGAGTTAATAGCTATCAAGCATTTTCACACTGTAAGAAAATAAAACTTCCTTTCACATGTTCATGAAACAATCATCAAGAGGCTAGAATGAGAGCTGAATGAAACTCATGTTCATTTCTAACTTTACATTTTAATACTAAAAGATAAATACAGAAACCAGTTTGGGGTTTAAGTTGTATGGATATACGTAAAAATGATCTGTTTTAGAGCTTAAGATTTTCATCAACATCTGCCATTCTGAACCCAAAAACAAACTTAGGCTATGAAAAACATCTGCTAACGAATGCTACAATTTTTACTTCACTGGAAAACCTCTCAAACTTGAAAGACTGTTCTCCTGAAATAACTCAAATAATTAGAATAAACATTACTTTCTGATAAGACCTTTGTGTATATTACCTCCTTTAAACTTAACAATAACCCTGAGGCAGGTAATCCTGTCACCATTTTCAAAAAGAAAAAAGTAGTGACATCCAGAAGCATAATTAGAGACAACAATAAAGAAAACTTTAGAAGTAGTAAGAAAGGAGAAAGCAAGCACAGGTTTTTCCTCTGAGGGTTAAACAGCTTACATTTCTTATGAGTCCCCCAACACATCACTGCATCAAAGCAGACCCTACTTCCCTGGCCACAGCAGTGAATTCGAACCACTAGGCCACCAGGGAACTCCCCTGAAATTTATACTTTAATGATGCTGGCACATCTTTTAGAAGGTGTGCCATTTAAACATAGAAGGCAAGGAAAAAAATCTTTTTTTTTTTTTTTAAATCTTAACACTGAAAAACAATTTTTTAAACTTCTGATACAAAACATAGGTATCAAGTATCTGAAAATTCAGGTATTTTAAGCATCTCTTTCTACAATGATGTGAGATTTACCGTAAATAATACAAAGGTCTACCCCATTAACTGTTCTCACGCGCGCGCGTGCGCACACACACACACACACACACAGTTAAGAGGAAGCATAACCAACCACTTGGAGAAGTTGGGTAAGTCCTCATAAAGGTGACATTAGAGCCAAAGTTCAAAGAAGAAATGGAAGTTTGCCAGGCATCAAAACAGAACCAGATGAAAAGCACTCTGAAAACATGAACAAGTACAGAACTTGGTGATAGATCTATTTCTTCAAACATTTTATTGAAGTCTACTACACACCAGACCCTGGGATACAAAGATGATTGCAACAGTCTGAACCCTCAAGGAATGAAAAATTAGTAGGAGAAAGACATAAAAACATAATTACAGGAGTATTACAGAATACTAATTGAGATGTACGTACATAATGAAGAGAATACAAGTCTGATGCCCAATAGCGTTTAGGGGCAATTAGGAAAGGTTTCCTGAAGTAGGTAAAATCTAGGTTAAATCTAAAAGGAAGAAAAGGAAAAGGCTGGAACACAAGGGAAATGGAAAGGCAAGGACAAAAGTCAAGGGCCCTCAGAGGCAATTCTTTAAGGAGTCTGGAACTTAACACAAACAAGGAGTTGACAGAGGCTTTTAAACAAGGGAGTGACTTAGCATTTGTCTGAGGTAGTATCTGTCTTTTAGTAAGAATTCAGGCAGCAACGTGGAGGATGTCTTAAGAGAAAGGAGAGCTTGGCAGTGCTGGGGCCCAGGGCAGGGTGCCCCAAAATATGCCTCAATAGCACACAGACTGTACTGACGAAAGAGCCGTTGTCAAGACAGACTTTGACCCTCCTCTCTGTCCTGCTTTCCTGAAAGCAGGAAATAAAATCTTCATGTAAAAAGTGCCCTCCCTGTATGGGGAAGTAGAAAGACATCCTTATCACCGGAGATGGGGAATGCAGGGCCCAGAGGCCTATACAAGAAAACACCTGGCACTTCTTCACTAATTTACTACCTAAGCCCAAGATTAGCCCTAAGCTTAAGATTCTTACTAATCAAGCACCCAAACCTAAGTTTCTTTGTCCAGTGAATTCCTAATTTACTGCTGGTCTAAAACATGTAAGAGCTGCCACCGTCACTCACTTCTTAGGTCCTGTTTCTATGAGAATCCATGCCCACGAATTAAAGATTCTTTTTCTCCTGTTAATCTACCTTGTATCAAGAACTCAAGAGGGGTTCAATCAACTATATACTCCAATATAAAATAAAGTTTTCGTAAAGGGTTAATTTATGTATTATTTTATCAAAATAAAAAAAGCAAATTCTGGGGGGGGGAGCGGGGGGTGGAGAACTCAAGAAAGGTGAAGGGGGAAATTTTGCCCTCCTGGACCACAGGGAGAACAATGAGCTCTCACAAAATGACAAAAGCCTCAAGTAAGGCTCAAATGACATGTGTTTCTTAAAAAAACAAATTTATTTTATGAAGAAGAGATAAGAAAGATCAGATTAAGTCACAAACATTAAGCTGAGGCATCTATGAGACACCCAACTGCCTACATCCAGACCGCACGCGTGCTCAGTCACTAAGTTCTATCTGACTCTGTGACTCCATGGGCTGTAGCCCACCAGGCTCCTGGGTTTATGGCATTTCCCAGGCAAGAACACTGGAGTGGGTTGCCATTCCCTTCTCCAGGGGGTCTTCCAGACCCAAGGACAGAACCCACATCTCACATCTCCTGCATTGGCAGGCCGATTCTTTTAACACTGAGCCACCCAGAAGCTACTACATTCCAGAAGGCAGCTGGAAATACAGATCCCAAGTGAGTTTCTGAACTAAGCCTCCGGGTGTGCCATTAAGCTAAGTAACTACAGGAGAAGAGAAATGAGTAGGTAAGTTCGTATGATATGCCTATGAGTCAGTCAAGTGATGACGGTCAACAGGCAGACGAACATACAAACCTGGACTGAAAACAGATGTGCGATTCATTGGTATACAAGCAACAGCTAAGGCCGAGCACAGGCAGGAAGTCTCAGGAGAAACCATAAGTCAAGAAAAGAGATTACTTAGAAAATAATAAAGCTAACATTTGCCATAATTTTGTCTAATTTAAGCCTCACAACAACTTATGCAGCAGGCATTTTTATTTTTTTTTTTTTTGCGAGCTACACAGCTTGCAGGATCTTAGCCCCCTAACCAGGGATTGAACCTGGGCCACGGGCAGGGAAAACATCCTAACCACTGGACCACCAGGGAAGTCCTACTATTATCCCACTTTAAAAGTGGTTTATGATTTTCCCAATACTACAAGGCAATTAAACAACTGTATAAAAGAAAGGCCCAGGAAAGGTGAGAGGAAAACCAGGAGCAAGGAATGTTCCAAATCAAGTTAGAGGACTCAAGAGGTAACCTACAGTCAATATCATGGAAAATTCACATAAGATCTTAAAAAGAGAGAGAAATAAATGAAAAAAAGAGGGTGGGACATAGGCTATTTCACAATCTGGGGACATTAATAGCTACCATTTACTTGCAGTTGGTTTCAGGAAGGACAAAGAAATATATTGAATTGGGTTGCAAAATAAGTTGAGGAAGTAAAAATCATGATCATAAGACTAAATTCACCAGAGGTCCAGCAAGAAAGGAACCAGGCACTCATGTTTACCATGCCAGTAACATTTACAGAGTTGGGGGCCAGTGTCAGATCATACCTCACTTAACATTTCCTTTTAAAAGCTGCAAACGATTCGGAAACACTACTCAACTCAAAGTCACATGTCAGTAAGCGGCAAGAGAAACATTTACACCCAAAGTGACATAAAGCTGACTAAATAGCTATTTTAAAAATACAACACACTGAACAATTATTCCTTAAGAATCCAATCAGTCATTGGTTTTGGTATGTTCAGTGCAGTAGTATCTAACTCGTCTTACATAAGCAAAACAGAAAAAATTGGACTGAAACGTATTGTGCTAGAAAGAAGAGTTCAAGTGTTCTTGGTTAGCCTGTCTGCAGTGTTCTTATTAATAAAGCTTTCAAAAGAACCTGTAAATCTATAAAATACTGAACCCCTACTCTAGGTGAGGACTCTGCTACAACACTCCCAGATTGAGTAGTGGTAAAGAGAAACACTTTACAGATGAATGTAACAATTCAAAACAAAAACCTGCTCTTCCTTCCTTCTAAAGGCTGGTCCTAGTACAGCTCTGTATTTAAATATCAAAGAACTAGGTCATTAAGTCAATCAGCAAAACTACAGAACACAAATTCTCATTCAGATCTATCTCGTCAGTATAAGCACTTACCCTCAGTGGTAAATTCCAAAAATATTTCTAGCCTTTTTTAAGGGGCTTCCCTGGTGGCTCAGACAGTAAAGTCTGTCTGCAGTGCCGGAGACCCGGGTTCCATCCCTGGGTCAGGAAGATCCCCTGGAGAAGGAAATGGCAACCCACTATGGTATTCTTGCCTGGAAAATCCCATGGACAGACGAGCCTGGAGGGCTACAGTCCATGGGTTCGCAAAGAGTCTGACAGGACCGAGAGACTTCACTTTGAACTTTGAGCTTTTGTTAAAAACCTTTTCCTTTTCCAAGGAAACAGATAACCTTCTCTAGCGAATATTTTTCATTCAAAAGTCTCCTCCCCTGTCCTCCAACTCTTTCATTGTGCAAGGTGCTGAGTCTTGAGAATTAAGACCTAAATAAGATGGACCAGTCCAGCCTTCATGAAATGCGAGTAGAGGAAACAAGCGTCGAAGTAACTAATGCAGCTCATTTCAACTGATAATGAACTGAAGCAAAGGAAAACAGAACGCTGGGAGGGATTAACCAGGACTCGGTGGCTTTCCAGAAGAGATATCTGGGCTGACACTAGAGGAAATTAGAGAATGAGAGGTGGAGTAAACCCTAAAGACCAGGAGATAGTAAAGAGAAACTTTCTAAGAACAAAAATAAAGCTGGTATGGCTTGAGCCCAAAGAGCCAGAATACCGGCTCAAACTGAACTGGAGATCAGAGTGGCAGTAATGTTTTGATCTTTATCCTAAGAATGTGAAATCTTTGCGAGCTCTCAGCACGTGATGCAGTGAGACACGTGCATTTTAAAATAATTAGGCATTAGAGCTCCTTGTAAAATCCGTTCTCATGCCTAGACAACCCACAGCTTCCCTAATAAGCCATTCATCGATACTGTCCAAGTTAAAACAAGGGGGAAAAAATGCTTCAAGTTGAATTCTACTCAACAGACTCTGAAAAAATAACAGCTTAAACAGCATCCACTCTAATAATAAGTGACCAATACACTTAATCCATATACAAACGTGGAAAATAGAATGTACCGTTGTTTCTCGCTTACAAATAATTTCTGAATATACATATCACTTAAACTGCATGCCTATTAACATTTAAGAACGACAGAAAATTACATCCTAATATGGCAAAATAAAATATGAGCTAGATTAAACTCTGGCACCCAGATTTATCACACTTTCTTCCCCCGAATCAATCATTAGCTGACTCTCTGAGTGCGTTTTTGGTATCGCTTTTTCAGGAATAAAATATCTTCTAATTCATAACTTTCTTTATCAATGGCTTGTTAAAAGCCACAGAATTTGAGGGTGGACACCAAACAAACCTCTAAGGTTTAAAAGGCTGTCAGCCATCCCTGCACCCCAAGGTAACTTTCCCGCCCGCCCCAACCCCCAAAATGACTAGAACCCGCGGAGCCTCCCCCTCCCCCGCAGCCCCGGGGCAAGGCCAGGCCCGCGGGGCCGGAGTTGTAGCCGACCCGTCTCTCCCCTTCCTCTTAGGCAGAGGTGGGCGGACCCAGGCGGGAAGTGAGGAGGGGAACAGAGGAGCATGGGCCGGGGGCCGGGGAACCTCACCACGGAGGGCAAAGCCGAGAAGCTGTCCCAGCCCCGCTGGCAGGAGGTCCGCTCCGGGCCGCTCGCTCTTCTGATGCTCCAGGCCGGCAACGCAGCCAGCCCAACCGCAGACGAAGATAAAGCTCCCGACCCCTCCGCCTCCAGTCTCTGAGCCCGCTACGCAGCGTCACGCGCACGGCCAGCGCCGGCTGAGGATTTCATTGGTGGTCCCGCCGCCGCCAGGCTCCGCCCACCGCCCACGGCCGCCCCGCCCCTTCCCGGGCGCGCGCGGTTCCACCGGCTAGAGCCCCGGGCTGGCCTTGGCCGGTTAACGTGGTTAGCTTCGCGCAAGCAGCTGGTGACTCCCGCGCCAGCCGCTTGCTTTCCCCATCTGCCCCAGGGATCTAATGTGCTGCAGAAATGAGACCGAGCCAACTTGGTACCCGTCTGAAAAGGCAGCTTTTGCTTGGCAGCGCGGGACTGGCGAATTTGGTTGCCTCTTCTAGAGACTCGCGGAATCCGCCTGTAGAACTGTGGACCATTGCAGTTTGAACGGACACACACCATCCCCACCGCCCGCGCTAGCCCGAAGCGTTTGTCATGGGATGATTTAATGCTTTGTAAACAGTTCTTAACTGTGTCTTTCAGGGAACTGGATAAGGATACAATAAGATAAATGAAATAACGAGGCAATTAAGAAATTTAAAAGGGAACTTCACAATTAACTGGTGCAGAGTTTGGGGACATAGGTTAGGTTGTGTGTATTTAGATCGCTTAGGTTTTAGGAAGATAAAGGTATGTGTCAGTTGGTCAGAGGTCTCTGACTCTTTGTAGCCCGTCTGTCTCCTAAGCCCATGAAGTTCTCCAGGCAAGAAGACCGGAGTGGGTAGCCATTTCCTTCTCCAGGGGTCTTCCTGACCCAGGGATCGAACCTGCCTGTCTCCTGCATTGCGGGCGGCTTCTTTTACGGACACAGTCACCAGGGAAGCCCTTTATGAAGACAGAAGTATAGGTAAACTTAGGTTGAGGATAGATGAGGAGGGAATGATGAGGGTAGCAGAGACTGAAGGGTCACAATGACAGCCTAAAACAAGCTAACCAGCCCCTGTAATCACTCCAAGCAGGTTTGAGATGGCCGCCCATGACCTAATCAGGCAGCCCTGAACAAATGGATCAAGGTTACCCGAACTGGCTACTCTCCGTGGATCTTTTAACAAGATTCGTATAGTTCCCCTGGCCATCCAGTACAGCCAGTGTTGTTCACCCCAAAGCAGAACCTGGCCTCAGCATTCATTCAATTCAAGACTCCCAGTCGTTGGCAGACCCACCCAGTTTACCTCTTCTGATAGGAACTGAGTAAAAGGAAAAAGTAGGGGATTAAACAGTTAATCCCACTAGGGGATTGTAAGTATAGAAAAATATGGGAGACCCCCTTTAAGTTAATGATTACTCAAGAGAGCAGATTTGCTTAGCAACAAAACCATGCAGCAGAAGCACAAGCTATGCCCCCAAAAGAGTAAAACAGTGGTGGCCGAGACACAGCCTGCCCAGTGAGGCGGAATTCTTGCAAAGACATAAAGGACTATGGTACCAGAGCTCTTTGTTGGGTATGTGCTCCATCACATCCGACTCTTTGCAACTGCGTGGACTAGATTCTGCCAGGCTCCTCTGCCCATGGAATTTCTCTAGGCAAGAATACTGGAGTGAGTTGGCGTTTCCCGCTCCAACCAGCTCTTTGACGCCACTAGAACAATTCCCAAGCAGTTTCACTTCTACAGTTGCACAGTTGGGGTTGCTAATTGTGTCAACCGGATGACAGTAGGATCTGATAGATCCCAATAGCGTCTGTCCTTCACCTCTCCCCTCCTATCAGTTTAAGAGCAGTAGGAACGCAGTGACTCCTTTCTTTGAGACTCAGCTTGCCACTATATACACACTGTTTGACTCGTTTATTTCCTGTTTCATTTATTCATTAAAAAAATACTGCATTTTGTTGTCAGCACTAGGGATACAGTAGTGACTATAATAGAAACCCAGCACTTATGTGTCTAGTGGAAAATATAATTTTTTTTATAAAAGTAAATAGGATAATTGCAGGCAAAGATAAGTGTTAAGAAGAAAATAAAACAGGGAGTTCCTCTGTGGTCCAGTGGTTAGAACTGCAAGCTCTCACTGCTGGGGACGTGGGTTCAATCCCTAGTCAGAGAACTGAAACACCACAATCTGAGCAGTGTGGCCAAAAAAAGAAAAACAAAACAGAAGAGTCACTAAAGGACTTTTTGAGGAGACGACATGAACTGAGACTTAAATGAGAAGGAGCTAACTATGCCAAGTATGGGGAAGAAGACCATTCTAGACAGAGGACGTGGTGTGGAATGCAGATGCTGAGCAACTTTGGCTTATTTGAGGAACCAAAGACCAGGAGGCTTGAAACACTTGTTTGGAGGGTGTAAGACTGAGGTTGTCAAGTGAAGCAGAAGCCTAATCATGTTGTTTGTATTTTGGGGCGTTTAGTTATGTCTTGGTTTTGTTTTGCTTTGTTTTTAATAATTTTATTTATTTACTTATTTTATTTTTAGCTGTGCTGGGTCTTCATTGCTTCAGACTTTCTCTAGTTGTGTTGAGCAGGGACTTACTGTCTAGCTTCGATGTCCAGGCTTCTCATTGCGATGGGTTCTCTTTAAAAAAAAAAAAAGAGTATTTATTTATTTGGCTGCCCTGGGTCTTAGTTTTGACATTCGAACTCTTAGTTGAGGCATGTGGGATCTAGTTCCCTGACCAGGGATTGAACCCAGGCCCCCTGTGTTGGGAGCATGGAGTCTTTAGCCACTGGACTACCAGGAAAGTCCCAAGATGGCTTCTCTTGTTGCAGAGCATAGGCACTAGAGCATGGGCTTCAGTAGTTGTGGCAAGTGGGCTTAGTTGCCCCACAGCACATGGGATCTTCCCCGACCAGGGATCGAACCTGTGTCCCGTACATTGGCAGGTGAATTCTTAACCACTGGACCACCAGGGAAGTCCTTGTCTTATTTTTTAAGTCAACATCTTTTGGAGAGAATGACAGGCAGAGGGTAGAAATGGAACAGGGAAAATCAGAGAATGATAGGGAGCTATTGGACAAGTCCATGAGATATAAGGTGGTGACCTGGATTGGGTTGGTTGCTATAGAAATAGAAATTAAAGGATCTCAAGTTATTTTCCTGAAGTGCAGGTGTGAAGAAAAGTAGTAAACAAGGTAACTCCCAGGTGGTTTTCTTAAGCAAGTGGGATGAGGCCGTTTAATACAAGGGGGAAGGTCATTTAATATGATTGAAGTGAAGTGAAGTGAAAGTCACTCAGTCCTGTCCGACTCTTTGTGACCCCATGGACTGCAGCCCGCCAGGCTCTTCCATCCAAGGAATTCTCCAGGCCAGAATACTGGAACGGGTAGCGTTGCCTTCTCCAGGGGATCCTCCCAGACCAGGGATCAAACCCAGGTCTTCCTCATTGCATTCTTTAACATCTGAGCCACCAAGGAAGCCCAATATGACTAGAGGGCCCCTGAAGGCCTCTACCCAAACTCTCCTACCACTGGCCTGAAAATCTCGTATCACTCACTGCTTGGGGTCAGTTCAGTTCAGTTTAGTTCAGTCTCTCAGTCGTGTCCGACTCTTTGCAATCCCATGAACCGCAGCTTGCCAAGCCTCCCTGTCTATCACCAACTCCCGGAGTCCACCCAAACACATGTTCTTTGAGTCGGTGGTGCCATCCAACCATCTCATCCTCTGTCATCCCCTTCTCCTCCTGCCCTTAATCTTTCCCAGCATCAGGGTCTTTTCAAATGAGTCAGCTCTTTGCATCAGGTGGCCAAAGTATTGGAGTTTCAGCTTCAGCATCAGTTCTTCCAATGAACACCCAGGACTGATCTCCTTTAGGATGGACTGGTTGGATCTCCTTGCAGTCCAAGGGACTCTCAAGAGTCTTCTCCAACACCAAAGTTCAAAAGCATCAATTCTTCGGCACTCAGTTTTCTTTATAGTCCAACTCTCACATCCACACATGACCACTGGAAAAACCATAGCCTTGACTAGACGGACCTGTGTTGACAAAGTAATGTCTCTACTTTTTAATATGCTATCTAGGTTGGTCATAACTTTCCTTCCAAGGAGTAAGCGTTTTTTAATTTCATGGCTACAGTCACCATCTGCAGTGATTTTGAGCCCCCAAAAATAAAGTCAGCCACTGTTTCCCCATCTATTTGCCATGAAGTGATGGGACTGGATACCATGATCTTAGTTTTCTGAATATTGAGCTTTAAGCCAACTTTTTCACTCTCCTCTTTCACTTTCATCAAGAGGCTCTTTAGTTCTTCTTCACTTTCTACCATAAGGGTGGTGCCATCTGCATATCTGAGGTTATTGATATTTCTCCTGTCAATCTTGATTCCATCTTGTGTTTCCTCCAGCCCAGCGTTTCTCATGATGTACTCTGCATATAAGTTAAAGAAGCAGGGTGACAATATACAGCCTTGACGTATTCCTTGTCCTATTTGGAACCAGTCTGTTGTTCCATGTCCAGTTCTAACTGTTGCTTCCTGACCTGCATACAGGTTTCTCAAGAGGCAGGTTGGGGTCAACCAAGGGTTGGATGAATGTATGAATGTTGGCTTCATCACATTCCAAAAACCACATGTACAGAACTTCTATTAGTTGCTAGGGATAAAAAGATGAACAAAAACAATTATATATTGGGGACATTTATAATAAACTAAGCCATTTCAAGACAATAAGATAAGTATGTATTATAATAAAAAGAGGTAATAAAAATGCCTCCCTCACAGAGTCATCAAAATGAGTTAATGCCTATAAAGCTCCAAGCCCTGACACTGGGTTATAGAAGTACTCAATAAATATTAATTTTTTAAATTCTTATCTACACTGAATTTTATCATTATTGTTGATGTTATTATCTTCTAGATTCAGTGGGAGCAGATGGAATAATGATGACAGCCTGCTACTTTAGGAGAGGGAAGGTTGAATAGAGGAAGTCTACTTGACTCTAGTCTTCTGAACCAGTAGGAAGAAAGAGGAGTTTAGTTGGCAAGCAAGGGAGAAGGGACATTCCAAGGAAAAGAAATCAACAAGATGAGAGCAAGCCAGAACTGTCCAGGAGACAGGAAAGCTACGTATAGTTCAAGTATAGGGTGCTTACCAAGAAGAAGCAAGAGATAAAATTGGTGTCAGAGCTTAAGAAATGTGTAGACCATACTGAGACATTTGAACGCAGACTGCCTTAGACAGTGGGGAGCCAGTGAAGGACATTAAGTAGGAAAGAGTCCTGATTTAGGAGACTGTATGAGGCTTCCCAAGTGGCTCAGTGGTAAAGAACCCGTCTGCAAATGCAGGAAACATGGGTTCGATCCCTGGGCCTGGAAGATCCCCTGGAGAAGGAAATAGCAACCCACTCCAGTATTCTTGCCTGGAGAATCCCTTGGACAGAGGAACCTGGCAGGCTACAGTACATGGGGTTGCGAAGAGTCGGACACAACTGAGCAACTGAACACACATACACACACAAAGAGGAAATGCAACTGGAAGTGGAGAGACCAACTGAAAGGGCCTCACAGTAACATAGGTGAGTGATGATAAGTGCCTAAACTGGGACAGTAGGAAGTGTAGTGGAAAAAAAGGGGCCATATTTGAGAGTTATTTAGAGAGACAACTGCCAGAACTAGGGAATGTTTAGATGTGGTGGTTCAGTATGTATTCAGGATTTCCAACTAGGAAATCCTACTTAGCAGACTAGGTAGCCGAAGTTAATGCTGACTGAAGTAATAAAAGGCATCCTGGAGAAGGAGGAAGAATAAGCTTTATTCAGATTAATATTTAAGCTGAACTAGTTCATCTCCAACTGAGACCTAAAGAAACTGAACAGGAAGTAGTCAAGTTTCGTTTAGTTTTACAATAAAATAGCTTTAAGTTTCTCTCTTCTGACTGCACATGTGGGACCTTGGTTCCCTGATTGGGGATCAAACTTGTGCCCCCTGTAGTGGACACACAGGGTCCTAACCACTGGACTGTCATGGAATTCCCTAACTTTGATGTTTTTTGCTGATTATATCAATAATGTGTTCATGTTGCAGAAAATAAAATCAAATACAGAAAAGTACAAAAAGACATGTAATGTCCTACCACACAGGGATGCAGCTAAACTTTTTCATGCAGGGAAAGAAAAGGACAATTGGCCTGAGCCTGAGGACTGAGCCCTATTACAAGAAGACATTGAGGTCTACAGGGAGCCAGAAAGGGAAATTTAAGCATGAATCAAATCAAGTTTTAAAACAAAAATATCTCAGTTCTTCAAAGGCTCACATCTCCCTTAATGATACCAAGCAAGCAGTAAATGTTTATTCCATTGCAAATATGTGTAATTTCTCAACTGGCACTCAAGCATAGCAAAAATATAGACTCATCCAGAGTTAAGGTTTCATGACTAAGGTAAGAACAATGAGGGAAGAGTGTAAATCAGGACGACCTTGATTGGTATGTCCCTGAAAACTCTTGGACACCTGAATCCTCTCTTGTTTATGTATTCTGGAAGTACCCAGCACCATACGTAAAAGAGTACCTGATGAACATGTTGAATGAGTCAGTGAGGTCAACTTAAAGAAGTCAACTGAAGTATAGGATTGTGAGCAGATCCCAAAATAAAGAAAGGTCAGATACAACTTCATTCCTTCTCTTAGTGATTCAGTCATCTTGCATGCTGTCATCACTTGTTTATCTTCTAACAGATTTCTTTAGATATAAGGGAGAGCACTACCTATCCCTGTTAAGTAGACTGCAGCTTTATAGATTGCCTCTAGCTCTAAATAGCACAGTACATTTTAGGCACTGCCATAAAATAATAGAATAATAATATCAATAGTTCAAGCAATATACACACACGTAAGAAAACACCCTCAAGGGGATTCTTATGGCCCAGTGCTTAAGAATCTGCCTTGCAATGCAGAGGACATGATCCCCCATCTGGGAAGCTCTCACATGCCACAGGGCATCTAAGCCCGTGAGCCACACCTACTGAGCCTCCACTCTGGAGTCCACGAGCCCAACTGCTGAGCCCACGTGGGGCAGTTACTGAAGTCCTCCTGCCTAGAACCCAGGCTCCACAAGAGAAGCCACTGCAACGAGAAGTCCGTGCATCTCAACAAAAAGTAGCCCTTGCTCTCTGCAATTAGAGAAAGGCTGTGAGCAGCAACGAAGACCCAGAGCAGCCAAAAATAAATAAATAAATGTTTTGTTTTCTTTTAAGAAAGAAAACACCCTCAAAATTTCCTGAATCTCCAGATAGTTTTTTTTAATCTCACTGGAATTAAGTTGGTATAAATCTAAAATAGATTCTGGTCTGTTAAGATGATATGGAAAGCCCTAAAGAAACCAGTAAGACAATAACTCCAAAAAAATATAGGGGAAAAATCATTCAAGAAATTTAAATGTTACACTAGGAAATATTCAGTTAATGAAAAAAGAGTAAAGTAGAAAGAGATGAACAAAAAAGACGTGAAACATAGAAAACAAAAATTTCAATCTCAGACACAAATTCAACTATATCAATAATAATAACGTGTGAATGGATTGAACAAACTACGTTAATAAGCAAGATCCATCTATATGCTATCTATGGGGGCACAGTTTGGAATCAAAGATACACATAGGTTGAAATTTAAAGAATGGAAACAGATATACCATACAAAAAGCAATCATAAGAAAGCTGGAGTGGTGACAGTAATATTGGATAAAATAGACTTTATAGCAAAAATATTTAACTGGGTGCAGCCACTTTGCAAAAAATTAGCATTACTGCCATTATGACCCAGTAATTCCACTCCTAGGTATATATCCAAGAGAAATGTCCACACAAATACTTATACAAAAATGTTCATAGCAGCATTATTCATAATAACCAAAAAGTAGAAACAACCTAAATGTTTATCAGCTTGTGAATCAATAAATAAAACATGGTATATCCATACAACGAAATATCATTCATCCACAAAAAGAAGTTAAGTAGTAACATAAGTTTCAACATGGATGAAACTTGAATATATTATTCTAAGGGGAACTAAGATTGTCACAGAAAACCACAGACTGTAACGATTCCATTCATATGGAATGTTCAGAATAGGTAAACCTGTAGTGACAAAAAGAACATTAGGGTTATGCAGAGCTGGGAGAACTGAATGGAAATTAGGGGTGACTGCAGAGATATACAGAGTTTCTTTTGGGGGTGATGAAAGGGTTCTGAAACTGATTGTAGTGACAGTTGCACAACTCTGTGACTACACTAAAAACCATTGAATTGTATGTTTTAAATGGGCGAATTTTATCCAAATTAAGTTATTTTTAAATACAGGTTAAACTAATACCTAATCCTGAATATTCATTGGAAGGACTGATGCTTAAGCTGAAGCTCCAATACTTTGAACACCTGATGCGAAGAACTGACTCACTGGAAAAGACCCTGATGCTGGGAAAGACAGAGGGCAAGAGGAAAAGGGGGCAACAGAGGATGAGTTGGTTGGATGGTATCATTGACTCAGTGGACATTTTGGGCAAACTCAGGGAGATAGTGATGGACAGAGAAGCCTGGCATGTTTACAGGGTTACAAAGAGTCTAACACGACTTAGCGACTGAACAACAACAACAGAAACTAATATAGAGGTCTGAATGGTGGTTACCTTCTGCCAAGTTGTCACTTGTGTGAAGGCATGAGGGAGACTGCTGGTGTGTTAGGAATGTTCAGTGTCTTGATTTGGGTGGTGATTACATGAATGTACACAAATGTAAAGTTCTTCAAACTATATACTGAAGAATTGCAAACTTTACTACATGTAATATATCAAACAAAAAGAAAAACATTTTAAAACGTCATCTTTATTTAAATAGTTTGACTTAAAATATTTATATTCATTAACTATATTTTATTTTTCCCATTTAACTTTAATTGAATATTTTATAAATGAAATAAAACAAATTAAAATAATTTTTATTTTACATGTATTTATTAATTAAAATATACTTAACATTCAATTTTTGTGCATTTTAAATTCTACTACATTTTGTGTACTAATGCTTTGGATCATTACTGTAGATGTGTATGTGTGTTTGTGTGTGTGTGTGTTTAGTCATTCAATCATGTCTGACTCTTTTTTTTTTTTTTCATGTCTGACTCTTTACAGACCCATGGACTGTAGCCCACCAGGCTCTTCTGTCCGCAGAATTTTCCAGGCGAGAATACAGGAGTGGGTTGTTTTTTCCTATTCCAGGGGATCTTTTCGACTCAGGGATCAAACCTGTGTTTCTTACATATCTTGCTTTGGCAGGCAGGTTCTTTACCTCTGGTGCCACCTGGGAAGCCCATTACTGTAGAGAAGACCTAAAGAATGAAAATCTGAATGATAATAACATACTTAATGCTTTTGCTGGTGGTGGCAAGATAAAAGTTATGAGTAAATACATGATGATATACGAATTACATGTGTTTTAATTTTACTCCCCATCCAAATATCATTGGATCATCAGTCCTTCAAATCTAGATACATGCAATAGCATTTAAATAGTAATAGTTGACATTTTACTTCTCTTTCAGTCATATAAAAACTATAATTTTTTATAATTAAAATGTATTTACATATATTTTCCCATTTGTTGTACATATTTATTTGATATATTAATAAGAAGTTATATTTTATTGAATAGTCTTGTATTAACAAGACTTAAACATAGGCACGTGGGACTCAATTTATTCTTTCAGCCTCAATCCCACATATGTTTTTGGTAGGGCTTCCCTGGTAGTTCAGTGGTAAAGAATCCATCTGCCAATGCAGGAGACACAGGTTCGATCTCTGATCCTGAAAGGTCCCACATGCCACCGATGAACTAAGCCCGTGGGCCATAGCTACTGAGCCCCAGTACCCTAGAGACCATGCTCCGCAACAAGAGAATCCACAGCAAAGAAAAGACCACACACCAACTCGAGAGTAGCTCCTGCTCAGGCAACTAGAGAAAAATATGCACAACAATGAAGACCCAGCACAGGCATAAGTGAATAAATAAATAAAAATTTTAAAAAGAAAGTATAAAAAATGTTATGGGTGGGCCTACATATAGCATGTGTGACCTGCCTTGTTTACAGTTATCTATATACTTTTTAACCATCTACTTCAATTTCCGGCTTACACACACAAACATAAGCATACACAAAAACACACACAAAATTCTCTATTGTTTCTGAAGAACAGAGATGGTCTTACCCATTCTTGATTCGCTATGTAGTGTATATCACAGTGATTGTAGGCACCAATAAATAGGTTTTGAATTTAACCAAATCACATATGTAAGAAGTGGGAGGTACACTTCAAGAGATTTCTCGAGAAATCGTGGATTTAAGAAATCCAAAAATAAGCAGGAATGATAGGTATGAAGAGTCAAGATTTTTGCCTTCAGGACACCTGAAGTATAAGCAATAGAGAGCAAGTTAACCCAATATGCTTCACTAATGTACATCCTTTGGCACGATGAACAATTTATATAGGTGAGAACTTCACTGACAAAAAGTTGGACTGGGAAATGTGTGGTAATGAGATATTATTCATCTTCTGGTATGTTGCTTCAGAAGGAGATGTAGGAGGACATTAAACTTCACACTCAAGGATAAAAAGCCATTCTCCAGAATCATGTAAGATCCTCTATGCAATGTTCTAACAGTCCACCTTAAATTTCCACTGGAATCTAACTCTGTAGAAATTACAACTAAAAATTCAAGCAATGATTATGATGGTTTTAGAAATATAGTAAATAGCCACCTGTTGGAAATTTAAAATTCCCTGCATGAATTTTAAATAACAAAAGTAATATTAAGCAACAATGAATTTCACTAGTTATTAACTGGAAACAATCGCCCTTATTGGCTGAGTTGGTACAGTTGCAGAATCAGTATCAAACGATGGATCCAGGTCTTCAAATTTGAGGTCAAAGGCAGACTTGCACAAATGTTAGAGGATTTGCTTCCCTTCTGTAGGAACACAGAATGCAAATCAAAGTTTTGGTGGTTCTGGGCAAGAACGAGTTGGCTTGTCACCTCTTCCATCTCACCAAGTGAATATTATGACCTGAAAACTTTGGCAGAAGCAAAGCATATCAGAAGATACAATATATGTTCAGGAAATGAAGTGTAATCAAGTTGGCCAGGAGACTCAGAGCTTCTGAAAACTTTCCTGCCAAATTAATCTCCTTACAGAGAAAGAATAAACCTGATTGTCCCATTCATCAAAAAATTTAAGCATTTGTCCCCATGTCTTCTCTCAATGTCTTTGAAATTTCATGTTTTATCTTCAAAATGAATGCAAATATTGCATACCAGGCTATCATGTGAATGATCTTTTAAAACTGTTTCAAAGATCTATCATCAGAGGAGAAACAAGTTTTCTGTTTCTAAACTTGGCTAATATACTTTCTTGGAAAAGAAGTTTCTTTATACTTGTGTCCTTTATATAAATGCAGATTTTTTGAAATTTTGTGAGAAGTACTGTGAATGTATACACATATTTTAAATATTATTATTAAGCTATTTTGACATCTGATTCAAATTAAAAATCGAATATTAATAGTTTGTTACTAATCTGAACACTAAGTAACTACCACTCAGCTTAAGAAATAAAACAGCCCAGAACCTTAAAGTCCCAGTACACTCCTCCAAGATTATTCTCCTGCTTGTTTTCCCTCCAGGAAATTTCATGAATTTTATGTTACCTCTTCCTTTGTTTTTTTCTCTATAATTTATTAGTTTACCACAAATGTAGATATTCCTAAACAGTATAGCATAAAGTAGCATAAATAAATGGCCTTGATATAAATGATCTATGTTTGCCTTTTCTGTTTCAAGTTGTTGTGATTCTTTCACATGCATGCGTGGCGTTCATCCACTTTCACTTACAAAGAGTATCTTCGTATTTTATCCTTTCCAGCATTGCTGGACATTTTGATTGTTTTCAGCTTCTTTGTGATTACAAAGTGTTGTGTCTCCAGATGCATGTGGGAAGGAATTTTCATAAGGTAAATATCCAGGGGGGTGCTTCCCAGGTGGCTTAGCAATAAAGAATCTGTCCCCAATGCACGAGACATGGGGTGGATCTCTGGGGTAAAAGATTCCCTGGAGAAGGAAATAGCAACCCACTCCAGTATTTTTGCCTGGGAAATCCTATGGACAGAGGAGCCTGTTGGGCTATACAGTCCATGGGATCACAAGAAAACAATTTAGCAACTAGAAGAGCAACAACAAGTATCTGGAGTGAATTCAATTTTAGCAAATGGTGCCTATGGCACATAATATTTTCTAAAGATATCTTCCATCCAAATGCTCTTTTAACAATGTGAATTTGACATATCTCCCATTAGAGGTGGAATCTGTATCCCCTTTCTTTGATAGTGGGTGAACTTTTATGACTTTCAAATAGAGAATGGCAGAAGTTATTCTGTGTAACTTCCAAAGCTAGTTTATAAAGGGTCATACACCTTCTCAATTGTTAGCTAAAATACTTGCTCTTAAAAGACTTTAGCTTCTTTATGAGGACTGAGCACCCAGAGGCCTGAGGCCACCATGCTGTGAGTTCAATCTAGCCGACCAAGCAGAGATCCAGGGAAGGGTGCTGAGACCACACAAAGAGTGATTCCAGGGAATTCCCTGGCGGTCCACCGGTTAGGACTCTCTGCTTTCACTGCCATGGGCCCAGGTTCAATCCCTGGTCGAGGAACTAAGATACCACAAGCCGTGCAAAACAAATAAATAAATGAGAGTAGTTCCAGACAGTTCCCTTAACTCCAACCCCCAGATGACCGATTGTAATTGAAGGAATGATTTCAGTGCTGCCCAACCAAGCCCTTTCCAATTTTCTGAACCATAGGAACTATGGAATTTTCTCTTTTTTTGGCCACACCACTCGGCATGTGAGATCTTTTTTTTCCCAATTAATTATTCTAATTGAAGGATAATTACTTTACAATATTGTGATGATTTTTGCCATATGTCAACATGAATCGGCCACAGAAATACATGTGTCACCCCTTGCACCTCCCTCCCCACCCCGTCCCTCTGGGTTGTCCCAGAGCACCAGCTTTGGGTGCCCTGCTTCAGGCATTGAATTTGCACTGGCCATTTATTTTACATATGGTTATATATATGCACCCGACTCCAGTACTCTTGCCTGGAAAACCCCATGGATGGAGGGGCCTGGTAGCCTGCAGTCCTTTGGGCCGCAAAGAGTCAGACATGACTGAGCAGCTTCACTTTCACTTTTCACTTTCATGCATTGAAGAAGGAAATGGCAACCCACTCCAGTATTCTTGCCTGGAGAATCCCAGGGACGGGGGAGCCTGGTGGGCTGCCATCTATGGGGTCGCACAGAGTCAAACACGACTGCAGTGACTTAGCAGCAGCATATACATGTTTCAGTGCAGTTCTCTTAAATCATCCCACCTTCGCCTTCTCCCACGGAGTCCAAAAGTCTGTTCTTTACATCTGTGTCTCCTTTGCTGCCCTGCATGTGGGAGCATCGATACCGTCTTTCTAAACTCCTTGTGTATAGCACTTAGGATCTTAATTCCCCAATCAGGTATCAAACCTGTACCCCCTGCATTGGAAGCATGCAGTCTTAACCACTGGACTGCCAGGGAAGTCTTGGAATGTTATTTTAACATTGAATTTAAATTTAATATTTAGATCACTAAATTCGGGGTGGCTTGTATGAAGCAACAGAACACTAGAAAAATATCAAATTGTCTTCCAGAGTGATTGTATCAACTTCTGCTGGTAGTGAATGCGAGTGCCTGTCATTTGACACTTTTATCACTCTTTATGTTTTGTCTAAATGGTACATATGGTATGAAATATGATTACAGTTTTGGACTGACTTTCTCTGATTGCTAAGGACTTTGAGCATTTTCACATATTTATGGCCCTTTGTCTTTCATAACATCAAGACTTTTGCTTGTATTTCCACTAGATTTTCATTGTAGAATTTAAAAATAGTATGAGTACTAATATTTTGTCAGTTATATACATTACAAAGTCTTCTAGGTGTTTTATTGAATTTTATACTGATCCTAAGTATATTTTGATGGACAAAAAGTAGCAGTATTTTCTTTTATGGTTTCGGTTTTTTCAGGTCTAAATTCTTTCGCCATGGTATCACAGAGAAGGTTTTCTGTAATTTATTTTAGGAATTTTAAAAGTTTTGTTTTTCACATTTAAGTCTTTAATCATCCACTTGGAATTTATTTTTGTTTGATATAAGGTGAATTTTTAAATAGGTCCAATTAAGCATCTTTTCTTATCTGAAAATTATTGTATACCAAGCTCCCAAAGCTTGTTCTATTTCTGGGCTTTCTTGATAGTTTCATTGGCCTATTTGTTAATCCTTTTGTCAATAACATGTTTCAATAATTACAGCTGAATGGCAACTGTAATTTAAAACCTCCCAACAAACAAAAGTCCAGGACCAGACGGCTTCACGGAGCATGTGTTCCTATCTGTATGCAGAAGTTTATTTTTTAAAACTATTGACTAGATGAGGAAAATTGTTAAAATGTGAGATTAGGAAATAATTACAAGAACATCTTTTAATATTCTAGGTGCCTGCTAGGTACTCTGGCTAGGTGGAGAAGTAGCAATCCAAGTCCACTTTAAGCTATACTTGTAGTTGGAACCTTTTGTTATTTTGTCTTTTGCATAGTTCAGAAATTTCACCAAAGTCAAGTTTTTCGTTCAACAAAACTTAGGTTGAGACAGACAAGAGTCACTGATACATCTTTCTCTGTGGTATTTTCTTCCCCTTGTTTACAAGCTGAAGTAAAGAATCTCCTTAGGATTCTCAGATGTAAATAGGGATTTCTATTCAATCTTTTACCATAAGGGGACAAATCTTAGTTTTTTCTTCTGCTCACTGCATCTGTTAGAACTCAAGTTTTTAGGCCATCCATGTAGATGATACCTCCAGAGTAAATAATAATAATATTATTAATATCAATCAAATAATAATTTGATTGATACATATATATACATCTGTGTGTATATATATATATATATATATATATATACACATCAGTAATTTTTGGTGTTATATACCAGGAGAATTTTTCTAGACATCTAATCCTCCATAATGCCTGAAATGAAAAATCTAACCAAGCACGTTTGTGGAGAAGTTCACACTCCCCATTCCACTCCCACTTCCCCCCCAAAAGTATTTTAAGTCAACAATAGTCTCTGGGGAAATGCACTATGTTCATTCTGTGACTTCTTTTTCCCTCTGGACATTCTCACATCAATCATTCTGTCAGGAACACAGTGGAGGAGGGAAGGAATAGATTGAAAAGTTAAGCTGGGTCACATTTAAACAGTCTTAAATGCTGCAAGGAGATCCAACCAGTCCATCCAAAAGGAGATCATCCTGGGTGTTCATTGGAGCTGAAACTCCAATACTTTGGCCACCTTATGCAAAGAGGTGACTCATTTGAAAAATCCCTGATGCTGGGAAAGATTGAGGGCAGGAGGAGAAGGGGACGACAGAGGATGAGATGGTTGGATGGCATCACCGACTGAATGGACATGGGTTTGGGTGAACTCTGGGAGTTGGTGATGGACAAGGAGGCCTGGCATGCTGCAGTTCATGGGGTTGCAAAGAGTTGGACATGACTGAGCGACTGAACTGAACTGAAATGCAAACGTAGGAAGTCAGATTTCTAAATTATCACTTTTTGATACAATAGGTTGAAATTCCATGACAAGCATACTTTCAACTGAGAGTTGCTTTTTTTTTTTTTCCCCAAATATCTTCTTTCATTCAAACTATTGATGAAAGCAATTTTCACATGGGGTATGTGGTTAAAATGGGGAAGTCAGGCTGGTTCATCCATGAGTTAACTTGAATTTTTTGTTAACTAAAACAGCCTGTTTATGGCCTATCAAACATACATTGTACATCTGCTTTAACTATTAAAGGAAAGGGTGCATTGACCAGAAGTAAAGACTGTGCATGTTAAAAGTAAACATCAAATGCTTCCCTTCCTGGGATGCCAGCGCTGGTATTCTTTTGATGATAAGACTCCCTCCCTAAATGCCAAGGCCATACTGACTGGTTGTGTATATGCTGATCTTCTTGAACTTTGAAAGAATGTATCCCTTGTTTGATGTTCTTTGTTCTGACAAGATAGCAAGCTGCTAAAAACCATGCTGCTCTGGAGCAGTTCTTCAGAGTTATCTGAGAGGCTATCACATGGGCTATAGTCATTTGTTTGACTCAAATAAAACACCTTGCTTTTCTATTCCTATTACAGACTATATCGACATTGCTTGGCGTAGTTGGCAGGATATCAGGAAGCCCATCTGAGGTTACCTTGAGTCAACACTGGACCAGTGCTTGCTACCAAGCACGGGCCCTTAAGCACCCCCTGGCTTCACAGAACCCTTCAGGTGCTTTTGTGAGTTTTTCCTGATACCTAGATGTTCTTTTATTAAGTGACAGTCCAAGACTTTTTTGGGGGCTGTTTTCTTAAGACTTAGAGTCTTCAAGGGGTACTGGTACATTTCCTAGGTGGAGAGGACCTAGGGGAAAGATGCTAGACAGAGGCCTAGGAGTAAAAACTTTAAAAATTGTGAATCACTTCCCTGTACACCTGTAACATGTAGTGTATATCAACTATACTTCAATTTAAAAAAAGAATGATTATATATTATGGTCTGTCTACCAAAAAATAGTTTCTCCAATTTTTCATAACTTGAAACTTTGTTGTTGTTTACTTGCTAAGTTGTGTCCAACTCTTTTTGTGACCCCCTGAACTGTCTGCCAAGCTCCTTTGTCCATGGGATTTCCCAGGCAAGAATACTGGAGTGGGTTACCATTTCCTTCTCCTGGGGATCTTCCTGATCCAGGGATGGAACCTGTGTCTCCTGCATTGGCAGGTGAATTCTTTACCACTGAGCCACTAGGGAAACCCTACTTTAAACTTAAGAGTTTTGCTAAGTTAAATTTAATAGTGGGAATTCATTGAATATCCAGATCACTTCCAATTAAGACAAAATACTGAAATATTCATTCCTAAGCAAGTCTAAGTTTACCTACTTTTGTCTTCTTATTAAAAGAAAAACTAAAGATGTTTGGATTTATTAGACCTATGTCTTATACCACATTGAAGGAAGAATGCTATGAGAAAATATACATTTCTAGAGGCTATAAAATATGTTCACAAATTTGCCAATCAGGAAGTGCTGATATGACAGTTTGCATAGCTTGCTTCTCGAGGGGTTAAGGTTTCTTAAGAGTTAAAAATTATAAATGTAATTAAAACTACTAGAAACAGTAAGGGAAACATTTCAGTATACAAGGAAAGTAAAATGTGTGTTTTCAGTACAAAGAGATACCAAGAATGGAAATGCATTTTGTTAAGGGAAAAGAAAGTGATTTTGTCCTGAAGCATCTCAAAGAGAGATATTAAATGAATTAGGCTTATTTTCTATATTAAATTACAAGGGGGGGGCATTGTCAAATAAAAGATAACATGAAGTCTTCTTTATGTTATGCTTATATATAAATATCATTATTTATTATGTATAATTATACAGAATTCATGGAAATTATATAAAATTCATGGAAATCTTATACATCTTGGCATAAAATATAATCTGTCATCATAACGTAGGGTCACCTTGAAGGGACTGAACCTGAGTATTAGAGAAATGTCCCAGCTGACTTTCAAACAAAGACAGCAACAACTGAATCTGTAAAGATTATGGCACATGCAGCTAAAGTCCATTCTATTTTTTTTCTATTTTTTCAAAAATTAACCCCTTGTCAGACTTTTGCCATCCTAATGTCCTTATAACATGGCAAAGCCTACTTCTCAATTAGAGAAATTAAGATGGGTATTGGTAAACAATAGCTGTGAATTAAACAGTCAGGACTACAGAAAACCCAAATAGCTTGTCTCTTCTTGACACCCTAGCAAACCCCATTTTTTTATTTGAAAGTTAAATCCTCCCCTTGCTGAAAGATTGATGCCCTCACAATGACAAAGAGACGTAGAAAATGTGTTTTCCACTTTGGCTATACGTCTATAGTCTCCAGTGATCAAGGCACCCACTTCACTGGGCAATTCATATGAGCCTCAACAAAAACCTCAGAAACTTCTTGAAATTGCCACTGTCAATATAATGACCCTCGGTCATCAGGCAGTATGGACAGAAATAATGGAAAGACTGAAAACTAAAAACTCAAGTATTGCTAGAAAAAAACTTACATGGATTTCAATGAACTGATAAATATGGGAATTTTTAAATAATTTATTTTTTTGTGGCACTGGGTCTTCGTTGCCACGTGGACTACCCTCTAGTTTTGGTGAGCAGGGGCTCCTCTCCAGTTGCGATGCCCAGGCTTCTCACAGTGGTGGCCTCCCTTGTTGAGGAGCGGGAGGGCCTCAGAAGTAGTGGCTCCCAGACTCTAGAGCACAGGCTCATTGGTTGTGGTGCTAGGGCTTAGTTGCTCCGCTACATGTGGGATCCTCCCAGATCAGGGATCAAACCTGCATCTCCTGCATTGGCAGGTGGATTCTTTACCACTGAGCCACCAGAGAAGGCCTGATTATAATTTTTATGACTTTTTGTCTGAAGTTTTACTGTCTTTTCATCTTTCTTGTCCAAATGCTAGGGAAACTTTCTCTTTAAGCTAATTATGACATGGCGTTTTAGTAAATTATATCCTTGTAAAGAGAACTGATGGAGAAGGAAATGGCAACCCATCCAGTATTCTTGCCTGGAGGATTCCATGGACAGAGGAGCCTGCCGGGTTATAGTTCATGGGGTCGCCAAGAGTCAGACCCGACCAAACGACTAACATAACAAAGACAATTGAGACATTTATCTTTTCTCTCATTAGATATCTCCAGAATTTGGAAACTCTTAGTTCCCAGCAGGAACCTTTCAGGAAAGAAGGAAGGAAGGTCACTTTCTGGCAGTTGTAGGAACCTCAAGATATTTTGGATTTCAAGATGAGAGGAGAGGCAAATTAATGGTGAGGGTTCAAAGAGCTAAAGTTCAAAGCAGGGAGTAATACTTCCAACTTGGACTTGGGGGCGGTGGCCAATGATCCTGGTTCACTGAGGACTGCAGGGCCTCTTGGAACATAGAACTTTCAGAGAGAAATCCAGGATAGTTCTGGCAAACAGGACAGCTGGTTATGTTAATAAAGGCAATGTTGTAGAGGAGTCAGAGAAGGCTTTGCAGAGGACAAGAAGCAGCAATCCCTGTAGAATTAGTTGGATTGGATCACCTGCCTTCATTAATACCTTTGACATAAATACAAACTCCCTTCAACACCCTTACAGACAGCAGTCCGAGCAACGGCACAGTGATTTCATTTACTGAGTACTTTCTTTTGATTGTCATGTGAGCTGAAATCTTTCATCAACCACAGGCTTCTGTTTTCATTATTGCACCTGTGTATCCTCCATAGTTTTCTAATTTCCAGGTGCTATACTTCCCTTCAACACTGTGTTAAAAGAGAACTCTTATAATGCCTCTTCCCCTCCAAATGTATTAAATTACAGTGGAGTCTCTACTGTTGCTGTTATTCAGTTGCTAAGTCTTGTTCAACTCCTTGCGACTCCATGGACTGTGGCATTCCAAGCTCCCCTGTCCTTTGCTATCTCCTGGAGTTTGCTCAGAATCAGAATCATGTTCATTGAGTTGGTGATGATATCTAACCATCTCATCCTCTGCCATCCTCTTCTCCTTTTGCCTCCAATCTTTCCCAGCATCAGGGTCTTTTCTAGTGAGTCGGCTCTTTGCATCTGGTGGCCAAAGTATTGGAGCTTCAGCTTCAGCATCAGTCCTTCCAATAAATATTCAGGGTTGATTTCTTTTAGGATTGACTGGTTTGACCTCCTTGCTATTCAAAGGACTCTCAAGGGTCTTCTCCAGCACCACAATACGAAAGCATCAATTCTTTAGTGCTCAGCCTTTTTTACGGTCCAACTCATATTCAGACAAGACTACTGGGAAAACCATAGCTTTGACTACACAGACTTTTGTCAGCAAAGTGATGTCTCTGCTTTTTAATATGCTGTCTACGTTTGTCATAGCTTTCCTTTCAAGAAATTTAAGGGCTGCAGTCACCAGCTGCAGTGATTTTGGAGCCCAAGAAAGAAATCTGTCACTGCATCTACTTTTTCCGCTTCTATTTGCCATGAAGTGATGAGACCGGATGCCATGATCTTAGTTTTTTTTATGTTGACCTTTAAGCCAGCTTTTTCACTTTCCTCTTTTATCCTCATGAGGAGGCTCCTTAGTTCCTCTTCAGTTTCTGTCACTAGAGTGATATCATCTGTATAACTGAGGTTGTTGATATTTATATCCACCTTCTAATTCATCCAGCCCAATATTTCATATGATGTGGAGGCCTGATGTGCTGCGGTTCATGGAGTCGCAGAGTCGGACATGACTGAGCAACTGAAGTGAACTGAACTGAACTCTGCATATAAGTTAAATAACCAAGGTGACAATATACAGCCTTGTCTTACTCATTTTCCATTTTTGAACCAGTCAGCTGTTCAATGTAAGGTTCTAATTGTTGCTTCTTGACCCATACACAGGTTTCTCAGGAGACAAGTAAGGTACTCTAGTATTCCCATCTCTTTAAGAATTTTCCACAGTTTGTTGTGATCCACATAGTCAATGAAACAGAAGTAGTTGTTTTTCTGGAATTCTCTTGCTTTCTCCATGATCCAGCGAAAGTTGGCAATTTATTCTCTGGTTCCTGTCTTTTCTAAATCCAACCTGTATGTCTGGAAGTTCTCGGTTTATTGTAATACTGAAGCCTAGCTTGAAGGATTTTGAGCATAGCCTTACTAGCTTGTGAAATGAGTGAAATTGTATGGTAGTTTGAACATTCTTTGTCACTGCCCTTCTTTGGGATTAGAATTAAAATACTGACCTTTTCAAGGTCAGTATTGTAGGGAGTCTGTATTAGAGGTCAAAAATTAGAAGGAAGTCTGCTTAGAAGAATAAAATGGGTTTTCATTTGAATACAGATTCTCACAAGCAAGGGCTGGCTTACTTTAAACTAGAGAGGAAAAGTGTTCACCTATGTGAGATACTGTAAACCAACGCTTCTCAAACTTAATATGCAAAGAAACCACCATCTCCTCCTCCTATCTTGTAAAAATGGCAGATTCTGCCTAGTGGAGCTGGGAGGGCCTGAGATTCTTAATATTTAATAAATGTCCAGTCAGTTCCATTGCTGCTTATCCTAGCACCATACTTTGGGTAACAAAGGCTGTAAAGCAGAAAGACCCTTTCTGACATTGGTCCTTGCCCAAATTGCCCCCGATTCCCTAAAATTCTTATATGTTGCTGGTGAGCCTGAAAGTTCACCAGTTATTCTAAGTTGCAGATATAGTCACAATGTAATGTTAACTCTTGATCAGATAGTTTCCTCATCATATGAACTGAATTAGGAATAATCAACATCCATGTTGATTTCTGTGGGTCCATGGGATCTCAAAGAGCCGGACATGACTTAGCAACTGAGTACACACACATGCACAGAAAAGAATTTAGTAACGAGGTACTGAATAAAGGGGTAACACAAAGACGGAGCATGAGGAGGTTAGGAAGAGCCGTGGGCGTCGGGCACCTGCAGAGTATTATGAAAGGAAGGCTACTTGGGTTTATGCTAAAGGCTATATTAGCAAGTAGGAGGAGGTGAAGAAAGAGGTGAGAGGCTACTTATAATGAACCTCATAGTTTTAAAAGCCTTGCCTTGGGCCAGTCTGAGGAAACCTAACCCTAATAAAACTAGCAAGTCTATTCCTAATTTTGCATAGAAAGACAATATGATGCCTGTGTGTATCAGTAAAGATTCAGTGTTTTTTCTCAGTTTGCTTATGCAGTTGTGAAGTGCAAGAAGTTAACCTGTTAAATGCACATGCTAGTTGAAACTATAGGAAATGTCTTCTAATAAATATTGAAGATTCCAAGATAGGATTTAGAGCTAAAATTATGACCAGTGACTGACAGCATAGCATGATAGCACTTAAAAGAGTTGGAGATCACTGAGCCTCTTTAATTCTATGGATGAAGAAACTGAAAACAAGCAGGTTTAAATGGATTTCTCAACTTCGTTCAGGTAGTTAATGAAACAGTCTGAACTTGAATAGCACAACTCTTGACTTTTAACCAAGGGCTTCTATAATATGGTGTAAAGGTCTGAGAAACCAGGTTAAATTTTCCTGAAAGTTTTCACATTTTAATTTCAATAAGTTTTTTTTTAATGTCAAGAAGCATGTTTGTGCTTAATGATTTTATACTTAGTAGTTCAATTATTTTTGACAAATTTCCAATTTTTTGAAACTTTTTCTTTCTTTCTGTCAAGGGTTCCATTTTTTGGATAACCAACAAGGGCCTTCTGTCTAGCACAGGGAGCTCTGCTCAATATTATGTGGCAGGTTGGGTGGGAGGTGAGTTAAGGGGAGAATGGAATCATGTATATGTATGGCTGAGTCCCTTTGCTGTCTACCTGAAACTATCACAACATTGCTAATTGGCTATAATTCAATAAAAAAAAAAAGTTTAATAAAAAAATAAAATAAAGAGCTTTATTTTTAAAGCAATTTCCAGAAGACCTATGCAATTTATTATATATAAGATCAAGACCAAGATAAATCCATTTATTTTCTGAATATATTCCAGATGTCGCCAAGAGTCCTCCTTTTGATAAAACAGTAAAATCTACTTTCCTATCCTGAACGTAAGCCTGGTTTTCTTCTGAAATTCCTCCGTCTACTATACACACCTTCCCATGTCTGGACATGGATAGCCAAAGGCAGAAGCAAAGTAGAAGTTCAAGTCAAATGAGATATACTTGTGAGGCCTGACCTCTGAGGCTATTCCACCTGTCAATGTAGTCTACTTAGCTTGGTTCTAGTAGTCTACTGGTCTAGTAGTCTACTTAGTCAACTTAGCTTTGTTCAGGACACACCTCAAAGAATTTGGAAGGTAACTAAACAAATAAAGGTTAGTATACAATGCAGATTGTAAAGCAGCGACATTCCTCACCAGGAAAGACACAAACTAATATATTACTTTCCCAGTCTCCTTCCTCCCCCTTATCAAAAATGCACTATGAGGAACTTCCCTGGTTGTTCAGTGGTTAGGACTTTGCACTTGCACTGCTGAGGTTCAATCCCTGATCAGGGAATTAAGATCCCAGAAGCCATTCGTCACTACCCGTCCTCTAAATGCATTATATCAAACCTTCACACTCGAATGTGAGTTTTAACTCAACGGTATTGCATTTTCTAAGACAATTTCAATCTTATACCTCAGGGCTTCTCTGGTGACTCAGTCAGTAAAGAATCCATCTGCAATGCAGGAGATGTGGGTTCGATGTGGGTAGGAAAGATCCCCTGGAGAAGGAAATGGCCATCCGCCTCGGTATTTTTGCCTGGAGAATCCCATGGACAGAGGAACCTGGGTCACAAAGGGTCAGATACTACTCAGCGACTAAATCACTGCCACCTCAGCGCTACCCTAAGTAAGAGTGACAAAAAGGTGAGGTTTCCAATCTCATCTATCACTGACATTGGTAGAGAACAAGAAAGCATTGTGGAGAAGCTGTCTAGAACCCCTGAAATCTCACTTGGTGGAGAACAGGCTATTCTGGCCTCACATGATAATCCACATGCCTGCGCCTGCAGGTTAACTCATTGGGTAACAAGAGTTCACCACAGTTCACCGAAAAGGTGAATGCGAAACTTTGGACTCAACGTCTCTGAAAACAAGAGTGTATCTTTTCAGAGGAGTTTTTAAAATATAAGTGAATTTATGTTATGCCAGCAGGACTTTCTTTTTAGTGCCCCATTCAGTGGAATTTTAATTGGAATACTTCTGGGTGTCCATTTATATTGTCTTCAGGGTTTATGTTTAAACAACATGTTCTTAAATAGATTACCTTAGAGGCTGATGAATCAAAATAATAAAAATAAGAAATACGTACATTCATCTCTCAGAGGAAAGGCAATAGATAAATCCACAGTAATGTCGTTATTGTTTTAAGATTACTCTTTCTTTTCCTAGCTCAGGAAAATCTATTTACTAATTTTCTGAATGTCTCTAAAAGTCCAAATGTCATCTCTTTATGTTGAAATTTTGTCCGTTTTAGGCTCCTTCGCTGTTGTGTGAAGAGAGTCCCTGCACGAGCTTGTAATAAAGTTCCTCACTGTTTTTGCATCGAAAAAAAAAAAAAAGAAATTTTGTCTGTTTTAATGAGATTTAATTTATAGCAAAACTCACCCTTCAGACATAGTTAATTGTCCTGTAAATTGATTTGATAAGCTAATCTCTGCTGATGTTTTGACAAGTATGAACTTATCAGTGTGTTCTCTAGTAGAATTACACTTCTAGAAACTTTTTGAAATAGTGTCCTATCCAAAGTCAAGATTCTACTCTACATAATTCCAAGGACACTGGCAGATCTATAATCAGGGTACTTTGGAGCAGGCAGATCTCAAAGAAGTCTTACTGCACAGACCTTTGACTAACAGTCCAATTCCTTATACCATATTACTGGACTGCTCTATAAAACTTTCCACTATAAATGCAGAGGTAAATGAGAATTCCCCTTTCTGACAGTATATGTAAAGCCTTTTTACAGGTCAAAGATGAAAGAGTAGAAAATAAATCCCTTCAGTGTAAGAGCCAGATCACAGCATGTTGATATCTGTGCTTTCCTTTTTCTTAAAAAAAAACACAAAAAAACTAGCAGACATTCCTCTGATAATTTTTAACCAGAATATCTTCAAATACAATTATTTGGCAACTGAATAAACATTTACTGAACACCTGCTATGTGGTAAATACTGTGCTGTGTGGCATTAACCGTGCATGAGCACATTTCATTATTCTTACTTTTCTAAAGCCTTTTTATAAAGCCTTCCTTTTATAAAGCCAATCCAGTGTTTATAATGTTTACAATCAAGGCTCTAAATTTCATATGAAAGTGAAAGTCACTCAGTTGTGTCCGACTCTTTGCGACCCCGTGAATTACACAGTCCACAGAATTCTCCAGGCCAGGATACTGGAGTGGGTAGCCATTCCCTTCTCCAGGGGCTTTTCCCAACCCAGGGATCGAAACCAGGTCTACCGCACTGCAGGTGGATTTTTTACCAGCTGAACTACCAGGGAAGCCCCAAAATTTCATATATGTAAATATAAATAAAATGATTATATGGTTTATATATCCATTAGGCCACATTCCTTGAGGTAGAAGACTGCCTGTTTACTCTTCTGTCTCCTGAGCCTGAACCTAGTCCAATGCCTGGCATACACAGGCTCTCATTAAATCTTTTTGGAATAATTATTTTTTAAAATATTTATTTATTTGATTGTGCTGGGTCTTTATTGCAACACTTTGAATCTTCAGTCTTTCTTGCAGCACGTGAAATCTTTAGTTGTAGCATTCAAACTCTTAGTTGCAGGATGTGGAATCTAGATCCCTGACCAGAGATTGAATGGGAATGCAGAGTCTTAGCCACTGGACCACCAGGGAAATCCCTGGAATAATTTCCCAAAGAAACTGTGGAATATTTTAGTGAACAGATCATTTTGATTAGTTCTTCATAAGTGTGTTACTGATAGTGACAGTGTTTTGAGTAACTGGGGTAGAAAGAATTAATATGTGACCTTGATCTCCCCAACAGTGCTTTGTAATAATGAGCACCCAATTGATGCTTTTGAACTATAGTGTTGGTGAAGACTCTTGAGAGTCCCCTGGACTGCAAGGAGATCCAACCTGTCAGTCCTAAAGAAAATCAGTCTGGAATATTCATTGGAAGGGCTGATGCTGAAGCTGAAGCTCCAATACTTTGGCCACCTGATGTGAAGAACTGACTCATTGGAAAAGAGCCTGATGCTGGGAAAGATTGAAGGCAGAAGGAGAAGGGGACGACAGAGGATGAGATGGTTAGATGGCATCACCAGTTTGATAGATATGAGTTTGAGTAAACTCCGGGATTTGGTGATGGACAGGGAAGCCTGGCATGCTGCAGTCCATGGGGTCACAAAGAGTTGGACACAACTGAGTGACTGAACTGAACTGAATACAGATTTAATTGAATGAGAAGTTTTAAAATAAAAAAAAAAAAGAGCATTGCGAGGGGTACAGAGCTGTATATGACATGGTTTTATAAAAAATTTTAAAATGTCATATACAGCTCTGTACCACTTACAATGCTTAAAAAAAAAAACAAAAAAAAAACAAAAAAAAAATAGGGCTTCCCGGGTGGCTCAGACAGTAAACAATCTGCTTGCAATGTGGGAGACCCAGGTTCAATCCCTGGGTCAGGAAGATGCCCTAGAGAAGGAAATAGCAACCCGCTCCAGTATTCTTGCTTGGAAAATCCCATGGACAGAGGAGACTGGCAGGCTACGGTTGATGGGGTGGCAAAGAGTTGGACATGACTGAGCAACTAACTTTATAAAAATATATGTAACCAGAGACTCCACTTCCCTAGTCCCCAAGCTTGGGGTTTACTCGTGCCCTCATTTTTCCTCAGAGTGTGGATACTGGATTCTAGTAGTCTAGGAGGCTTAGAGAATACAGGGTAATCAGTACACAGAATTTCTTGCTGCTATCACATGAAATGGAACGCTGACAGTAAATGGCAGCTGGCTTCTACAGAGTGCTGGCTGGTCCTCTCTTCTGGCTTCTGCCAAGGCATTGGCAGGATGCTTGTTAGTAACAAGCTCCTCTAGCCGCCTGCACTGCTGCCTTATGGGCCATAATCTGGCCCTTGACCCAGAATCAGGATGTGCTAACGTGTTTGCCTCTTTATGGACCCAAGGCTCTGGCTAATTTTACTCTTTTCCTCTTTAGAAGCCTGGCAAGCTACTTCTAAATTTAGCTCTAAATAGAAAGAGACTTTGTTTTTCTAGCCTGAAATTCCAGCTAAGCCTTCATCCTCAGAGTTATGACCATCTTCTAAGTCTCTGGACCCCACAGGAGAGAAGAAATGGCTCTTTATTTATATTTATGGGCTCGCCTTCCCATACTCTTCTTGGTTCCCGCCATAGGAGTCAAAGAGTGGACAGCAACTGCTTTTTGGCAGGCAAGTAGGAGAGAGTCTAGTTTGGATATGACTAGCCCCCAGACTGCTTTATTTCTACTGTTTCGTGAGCCTTCCAGCCTCTTTTCTCCATCTTGGGTCCTCTAAGACAGAGCTTCTATCAGCGTTGGGATACTCTTTTCCCTGTTTGTTTCTTGAAAACTTCAAAATATGCCTTAGCTTTTATAGTTCGTCCTTCTATAAATACCCATCTTTTGCAGAGCAAATAAAAGCACGGACATAGCTGGGCAGTTCCTTCTGGCCTTAAAAGTCTTTGATGATTACTTCCAGACAAAGTTCAGAGCTGCTGACGTTCCCAGTTGATTGCAGGCACATTAGAGTGAGTCTTGATGGTGCTTTCAAAAGGATTATGTCTTCTTTTCCTCTTTCAGAAGTAGCGTCCTTAATTCTAGAAATCTTGGAGGCAATTTTCACAGCTTTAGCCTACACCTCTGCCCTTCATTAAGAACAGTGTCTCATGACTTGATTTCTCCATGGCATCGAACATTTATTTATTACAGCAGTTTTACCGTAACCAATACAGAACTTCAGCATCTTGAAACGGATGAAATACCACTGTCGTCTGCTCAGCTGCTTTAACAGAGGACCATAGACTAAGTGGCTTATAAACAACAGAAATTTATTTCTCACAGTTTCAGAGACTGTGAAGTCCGAGAGCAGGGTGCTGGCAGATTCTGTGTCTGGTAAGGCTCTGTCTGCTTCCTGGTTCATAGAAGACCATCTTCTTGCTGTGTCTTCACATAGTAGAAAGGGGAAGGAATTTCTCTGGGGTCTCATTTAAAAGGCCTATATCCCATTCATGAGCGCTCTATAGCTGTCATAACAAAACCCTAAAATTTGTGACGAGCTTAGTGGATCAGCAGTGGGAAGTAAGAAAACAGATATTATAAACCTAGGAAAATAGAGATGTGTATTATGCACTAACAAAAGATTTGATAAGGTGTCACTTGAAATAACTTAGAAGGATGACTGTGTGATTAAATGAATTTCTAATTCTAGGGCAGAGAGGTTTAATCTTTTCATCTGTTTCTTTTTTTGCTTTCTTCTTTCCATTCTTCCTTCATTTTCTTTTTTCTTTTTGGTACCATGTCCGCCTTTGGCAGTTTGGTGACGCTGACAGACCCCTTTTCAGAGTAATATTTTAAAAGTTTATTTAGTTTTTTGGCTGTGCTGGATCTTCACTGATGTGCAGGTTTATCTCTAATTGTGGTGACTGGGGGCTGCTCTCTAGTTGCAGTGCACGGGCTTCTCATTACAGTGGTTTTTCTTGTTGCAGAGCACGAGCTCTAAGGCTGGTGGGCTTCAGTAGTTGCAGCTCCTGGGCTCTAGAGCACAGGCTCAATAATTGTGGCTCACGGGCTCAGTTGCTCCATGACATGTGGGATCTTCCCAGACCAGGGATTGAACTCATGTCTCCTGCATTGGCAGGTGAATGCTTTACCACTGAGCCCCCAGGGAAGCCCCAGAGTAATATTTTTAAATGTATAAAATAAAATGTGTACAATAATACCAAGTGTACTGATAAATGCTTATCAAAATACTTTCAAAAAACAAAGATATGACACAGTAACATATTCACATCTTTCTTGATCCATTAAGTATCTAGAAAGAGAAAGTGAGAAAGTCAAGTCACTCAGTCATGTCCGACTCTTTGCGACCCCATGGACTGTCATCTACCAGGCTCCTCCATCCATGGAATTTTCCAGGCAAGAGTACTGGAGTGGGTTGCCATTTCCTTCTCCAGAGGGTCTTCCCGACCCAGGGATCGAATCCGGGTCTCCCGCATTGCAGGCAGTCGCTTTACCTTCTGAGCCACCAGGGAAGCTCATCAGCAGGTGCCCGAACAGGACTTGAACCCAGGACCCTCAGATTAAAAGTCTGATGCTCTACCGACTGAAGTATCTAGGTGCCCAGATATTTGATCAAACATTCTGGGTGTGTCTGTGAGGGTGTTTCTGGATGAGATTAGTATTGAATCAGTATTTGAATCAGTATTTGAATCTATTTGATTCAAATATTTGAATCAGTAGACAAGCAAAGCAGATGGACCTCCCAATGTAGGCAAGCCTCATCCAATCCAAAGGAGACCTGATTAGAACAAAAATGCTGAGTAAGAGAGAATTCATTTACTCTCTGCCTGACTGTCTTCACACTGGGATATTGGCCTTTTGTCTTGGGACTCATACTCAGGCTGGAACTTACATCCTTGCCTCTCCTGGATCTCAAGTCTCTAAATGCAGAATAGAACTATACCATTAGTTCTCCTGGGTCTCCATCCTGCCAACAGCATTTCTTGGGACTACTGTAATTTCAAAGTAGTGATAACTATAAATAATATCTTGAGATATGTTACAACATGTATGCAACAACTATAATATTATATGAAAATGTTTTTATTGTTCAGTCGCTAAGCCGTATCCCACTTTTTGTCCTTCACTATCTCATGGTGTTTGCTCAAACTCATATCTATTGAGTCAGAGATGCCATCCAACTATCTCATCCTCTGTCATCTTCTTCTCCTGCCCTCAATCTTTCCCAGTATCAGGGTCTTTTCCAATAAGTTGGCTATTTGCATCAGGTGGCCAAAGTATTGGAGCTTTAGCTTAAGCATCAGTCCTTCCAATTCATAATCAGGGTCGATTTCCTTTTAAGATTGACAGATTTGATCTCCTTGCTGTCCAAGGGACTCTCAAAGTCTTCTCTAGCACCACAGTTCAAAAGGATGAATTCTTCGGCATTCAGTCCTCTTGGCCAGCTTTTTCACTCTCCTCTTTCACCCTCATCAAGAGACTCTAGTTCCTCTTCACTTTCTGCATTACAGTAGTATCATCTGCAGATCTGAGGTTTCTGATATTTATCCTGGCAATCTTGATTCCAGGTGTGATTCATCCAGTCTGTCATTTCACATGATGCACTCTGCATATAAGTTAAATAAACAGTGTGACAATATACAGCCTTGACATACTCCTTTCCCAATTTTGAAACAGCCCGTATCATATGAACCAAGAGTTATACGAAAATACCTGGAATATAAGTCACAGGTGCTACTAACACTCCTATGATTTGTTATCTACATTCATAATAAATAAAGGAAATGCTAGCTTTCAGTTGGGGGTTAGTGATACAGCCACTATGGAGAACAATATGGAGGTTCCTTCAAAAACTAAAAATCGAGCTACCGTATGACCATACAATCCAACTCCTGGGCATGTATCAGGAGAAAAACGTGGTCCGAAAGCATACATGCACCCCAATATTCATTGCAGCACTGTTTACAATAGCCAAGACATGGAAGCAACTTAAATGTACACCAGCAGAGGAATTGATAAAGGAGATGTGTACGTATATACAACAGACTATTAGTCATCCATTAAAAAGAATGAAATAACACTATTTGCAGCAAAATGGATGGGCCTAGAGGTTGTCATACCAAGTGACGTAAGTCAGAGAAGGAGAAATATTGTATAACATCCCTTATACATGGAATCTAAAAAAAATAAAGATACAAATGAACTTATTTACAAAGCAGAAACAGACTCACAGACTTAGAGAATGACCTTATGGGGATAGGGGAAGGATGGGGAAAAGGGATAGTTAGGGAGATTGGGATCAACATGTACACACTGTTATATTTTAAATGGATAACCAGCAAGGACCTACTGTATAGCACAGGGAACTCTGGTCAATGTTATGTGGCATCCTGGATTTGAGGGGATTTGGGGGAGAATGGACACCTGTCTATGTATGACTGAGTTCTTTTGTTGTCCTACTTGAAACTATCCCAACACTGTTGATCAGCTATACTCTAATATAAAATAAAAACTTTAAAAAAAGATATAATTTGTTTTCCATGTTGGTGGACACTGTTGGTGCTCTGCCCAATCTCCCCAGATCCTTTTTAGGGGTTCCATCTGCTGATTCCAGTTTCTATTACCTTTGCTTTACCAGTTTTCACCTGAGATTTATTTCAGAGCACTATCCTTGGGCTATTACAGCCCTTTGTCTACAGATGTAGAAATTTGGGAAAGCTTGTGTGTTTTAGTTCCCAAAGGGTGAATCATAGTCATTGACAGGTGAGGGTGTATGACAGCCCAGTTTCTTTACTTTGAGAATGTAACATAGGCTCTAGTGGGATCAAGCTGAGGCTGGAACTTTGCCTAAAATTTCATTCTATTGTTATTCTGCTTTTCCCTCATTCCTGGTTACTCATTAGTAAATCACTTGCACATGAATCCTCATTTCAGGGTTTGCTTCCAGAGAACTTGACAATACACCATCCAAGTTACGAATCCCTGGGTCAAGAATCCCTGCTCTAGGGAGAGTGGTTGGAAAGAGTTTGAATGCTAGTGTATTTGAGGTTTAACTTTCTGCTCTCTGCAAGTTGTTATTCTTGAGAGAGATGGGCGTAGGTTAGAACTGAACTGATCTCAATTCGGGCAGAGGCCAAAGAGGATGAGGAAAACCCAGATATCATGAACTTTATCGGGCTGGGAAATCCTACTGCTTCTAGATTCTAAATAAAAGGATAAGATAGAAAAAGCCTTCAGCGAAAAAGGCTCAGTGAGACTGTTGGGTAGATAATATGACAGCTGTGTGGCAACTAGGTAACTAAGGATGTCGTCTCCTCTGCCAGCCCTTAAGGTGAAAGAGCAAATCATGAAGTAAAAAAGCAAAGAAGATGACCCTGAAAACTGCATCTAGATATGGTTGCCAAATTATCAAATAAAAACACCTCGCAGAAGATGGAACCAGTAATTATAGAGAAAAATGGTAACAGGAGTCCCACACAAAGAGCAGGACCATAGTCTAATCAAGGAAAATTTTTCCACCCCAAGGTAGGTATCTGCACAATGCCTGTCCAGCTGTTTTTCACAATTGCAAAAAAAATCAGCAACTGTATCTCCTGTTTTTCCTTTTCCTGAATGGGGGTTTGTTTGTTTTACTGAGGGTAGTAATGTCCCTGCTCCACCACTGAATGTAGGGGAGGGAAAAGGACAATTTACAGAAAACTTGTTTTTCTAATTCAAAAATCCTCAGATCATGAGAACCTATATCCAGACCCAGGGGGAAATACTGGGTCACCCAGAGATCCTGTATTTTGAGATTGATGTGATAACTGAAAGATTACGCTAAACCACAGAGATTCTGAGGATTCATCTAACAGTAAGGCTAAGTGGTTCCCAAAGTATGGTTCCAGACCAGCAGCATCAGTATCACCTGGCAACTTGTTAGAAATCCAAGGGAATTTCCTGATGGTCCAGGGGTTAGGACTCTGGGCTCTCACTGCCAAGGGCACAGGTTCAATCCCTGGTTGGGGAACTAAAAATCCCACAAGTAGTGCAGAAAAAAAATTAGAACTCTGAAGTTTCAGCCTCCACCCCAAATCAGAAGTCTGGAGGTGGGCCAGCAAGACCTTCCAGTACCCTGATGCACATTTACATTTGAGAACTGTTGACTAAAGAAACAGCTAGTGTTAAGTGGACAAAACTAAGAATATTTACTGTCTAGAGTCTGTGGTTCACCCACTTTCTCCTTGGCTACCATAGGAGCTGTCTCTCCTTCAGAGGGCTTTAGAAGCCATGAAGATGTGACTTCTGCTGTCAAAGCTTCCCTGAGGGCCCAGGTCACTGGCAGGCGTAAGGTACACCCTGATTTCTCTGACTCTAAGGATACCACTGTATCAGGCCAACACCTTCATTCAGTCACTGGACAAAGGTTGATTGTGCTCTTATTATGTTCTAGGAATTGTGCTAAGCACAGAAAAAAACAAACAGTGTTAACTAATATAAGAAAAAAACTGGTATTAACTAATAAAACATCTGAGTGGGCAATCTTTAAAGTGGATCTGTTTACTGTTCCTATTGTTTCACAGGAATATTATTGATCACTGGTCTAACTCTACATAGTCAAAGCTATGGTTTTTCTAGTAGTCATGTATAGAAGTAAGAGTTGGTCCATGAAGAAGGCTGAGTGCCAAATAATTGATTTTATATTCTAAAATATTAAATATTTTATACTATATTTTAGTAGTTTATGTTAAACCTCTTAGGTAATTTTGATCTGTCTCTTTTCTTTTGGAAATCATCATTTTAGAGAAGGATTTCTCAACCTCAATATTACTGACATTTCAGGCCTGATACTTTTTTGTTGTGGGAGGAGGCTATCCTGTGTTTACAGAATCTTTAGCAGCATCCCTGGCCTCTACCCACTAGATTCTCATAGCACCACATCCTGGGTTATGTCTCCAGACAATGCAAAACCCAGAGGTAGGATTACCAGAAGAACTACAATATGCAGGACATGTACATTTATGTGGGATATACTTATGCTAAAAAAAATTCACTGTTTATCTGAAATCCAAATTTAACTGGACATCCTGTATTTTTAATTGCTAAACCTGGCAACCCTACCTAGAGGTCAAAATTGCTCCCAGTTCAGAACCAACACCTGAGAACTAGGCTGGAAATGGTTACTAAAGTCACAGATAAAAATAAAACCAAGTATAATTTAATATCCCTTTATTAGAGATACATTTTATTTATTAAAAAATATTTATTTATTTATTTATTTGGCTGTGTCAGGCCTTAGTTGTGGCACAAGAGCTTAGTACCCTGGAGATGTGTGGGATATTAGTTCCCAGGTGGCATAGTGGTAAAGAATCCACCTGCCAATGTAGGAGATGCAGGAGATGTGGATTCAATCCCTGGGCCAGTCAGAAAGATCCCCTTGAGAAGGAAATGGCAATTCATTCCAGTATGCCTGCCTGGAAAGTTCCATGGACAGAGAAGCCTGGTGGGTTACAGTCCATGGAGTTGCAAAGAGTCAGACACGACTGAGCAGACACGCAGAGTTCTCGGACCAGGGATCAAACCCGAGCCCCCTGCATTGAAAGGTGGATTCTGGACCACCAGAGAAGTCCTAGAGATACATGCTTTAAAGAAAGACACATTTTTCCATATATTCCTCCAATAAACAGCCAGACAAAAATGGTTTGAATGATAGGGACTCAGAAATGTAACTGGAGCTCAGGAAACAGTATATAGTCTATGAAGGCTGGGATCCTTGTTTTTGTTTACTGATACATCCCAGTTGCTTTGCCTGGCACATAGTAATCAAACAATAAATATTGCTGAATGAATGAATGATAGCATTGGTAGTGTTGAGTATGGGATGAAAATGTTTGTAAGACTGCATCCATATGTGCATGCTAAGTCACTTTAGTTGTGTCCAGCTTTGTGAGACTCTATGGACTGCAGCCCGCCAGGCTCCTCTCTCCATGGGATTCTCCAGACAAGAATACTGGAGTGGGTTGCCATGCCTTCCTGCAGGGGATCTTTCTGATCTAGGGACTAAACCCACAACTCACATCTCCAGCATTGGCAGGCGGATTCTTTATCACTAGCACCACCTGGGAAGCCCAGAAAGACTGTATACTTCCTTGTAAATAATGTATACTAATATCCTTTCTCCAGGAAAAAGATAGTTCTATCTCTGCCATGTGCAGGACATTCCAGAAACAAGTTGCAAGGACTATAGTCTATGCAAGTTATGTATGGGAAAGGGGTGGGGAGAAGAATTGGAGTTGATCCAGTCCTTCAGTCTACCTAGCCTCTGTTCTTCTAAAAAAGAAATGGAGATCTAAACAAAGTATTTTGTTTTGACTTAAGTACAGCAAATTTTTTGAGACTTTAAAATATTTTTATCAATAAGGGAATGAATTCAGATGCATAAATGGCAGTTCAATCAACTCTGCCTCATTCCAAGCCTCTTCTTTCCCATTTGCTTGGAGTCCTCCCCTTCAGTGAGGTGGTACAGAAGCGTTGATTGGCTGGCCCTTAGATTCTGTTTACTTCAAATTCATGAAAAACCTGGGGTTGGTTCCAGGACCAACTTCAGACTGGGGACCAATTCCATTTTAAATAAGAACCTTAATGTTCAAACTCATATACAGTGACATGAAGCTTTAGCAGCTTAGGAAAGGAAATTCTAAAATGCACTCAAATGGTTCGGATTGATCTAGAACATGAAGATTAAGTGATCTCTTGCACTATTTTAATCTTATATTATGATCTTGTTGTAGTAAGTATCTGTGAAGAAAAAGAATAATAGCAATTGAAGATGAACTCATTACTTTGTAATGGCTTGATAGCATTGTGAAAAGCAGAAGTTCATGGACTGTGAAGCCAAACTACCTGAATTGAACGTTAACTCTGCTACTTACTAGATAAGTGAACTTTAGGCAAATAATTTCATTTCTCTATGCCTCCATTTCCTCATCTGCCCATTTAACTGAGGAATTATAATAAAAGGCACAATATTGAGCAATAAAAATACTTTTTTAAATAGGGATGGACCAGCACAACCAAACATGAATAAATAAATACACAACTTTTTTTTTTAAAGGGATGGAAGCAGGGGAAACAAGTCTGGATATTTTCACTGACTTATTTTTGCCCTGTGACTTATTTATTATCCTCACATCTCCTAGTATGCAACCTAGTTCATGTGTGCCAGATGTTTGAGAACCATATAAACTGAGCTTTATTTATGTTCTGTTTAGAATTCTGAGACATCATTATACTCTTTGATCTATGCTGACCAAAGAAAAATGTATGTCTTCAAATGAGTGCTCTGGAAAAGTCCTCAGTAACAAATAGCTACAGATTTCTTCTGTCCAAGGAGGACACCTAGAGGCTACTTTTGTGATGTGGTTGCCAATCCTGAAATGCTTTCCAAATTTTGTTCTTCACAGATCCAATCATAAATCATTCATTGCAGATCCAGTAAGTCCAAGTAGAACAATGAATAACTAATCTTTAAGGAGAGGGAAAAGGTGAAAAGAAGTTACATTTATTTTCCAGGCACAGTAGAAGTACATTACAAGCTACAGAAGAACTCTTAAATGTGATAGTTGGAGGGAAGAGTTATGAAGGACATTTGGTGAACACTTAAGACAATTTGAGTGTTAACTAAATGTTGGGTGATGTGATTGAGTTCATGATGATATTCTTAGGTGTAGTTAGGGCGTTGTGTTCTTGTAGGAGAATATTTCAGTTCTTAGGAAATTCAGACTGACATTTTCAAGGGTAATGTAGAATGCCTGAAACCTAGTTTCAGATGTTTTGGCAAAAGGGAAGCGTGAGTACACATATGGAGAGAGATGAAACAGGTGTAGCAAGATGTCAACAGTTGGTGAATCTAGGTAGGGAGGAATATGGATCTTCATTATACTGTTCTTCCAATTTTTATGCACATTCATTTTCCCCCAAAAGTTTCAAATTATACTGTAGAAGCATTGAGCTAAGTCATTTAAAATAGTAACTGTAGGATGTGAAGTTAATACACAGAAATTTCTTGCATTCCTATACCTAACAATGAAACATTAGAAAGATAAATCATGGAAGTAATCCCATTTACCATCACTTCAAAAAAGAATAAAATATTTAGGAATAAAGCTACCTAAGGAGGCAAAAGACATATTCTCAGAAAACTATAAGATACTGATGAAAGAAATAAAAAGATCAAACAAACATACGTGGAGAGACATACCATGTTCTTGGATTGAAAGAATCAATATTGTGAAAATGACTATATTACCCCAAAAAATCTATAGACTCAATGCAATCTCTATCAAATTACTAATGGCATTTTTCACAGAATTTGAACAAAAAAATTTAAAATTTGTGTGGGCACATGCAAAAGAACATGAATAGCCAAAGCAGTCTTGAAAAAGAAAAACAGAACTGGAGGAACCAGTTTCCCTGACTTCAAGCTATACTACAAAACTAGTCATCAAAGCAATTTGGTACTGTAAGCACAAAAACAGATATATAGATCAATGGAATAGGATAGAAAACCATGAAATAAACTCATATACCTAATGGTCACCTAATCTTTGAGAAAGAGGAAAGCATATAAAATGGAGAAAAGACAGTCTGTTCAGTAATTGGTGCTGGGAAAACTGAACAGCTACATATAAAAGAATAAAATCAAAACACACCCCAACATCACATGTAAAAATAAACTCAAAAGGATTAAAGACTCAAATGTAAGGCTGGATACAATAAAATTCTCAGGGGGAAACATACACAGAACACTATGACATAAATTGCAGTAAAATCTTTTTTGATCTACCTCCTAAAGTAATGAAAATAAAAGCAAAAATAGACAAATGGGACCTAATTAAAATTAAGAGCTTTTGTGAAGCAAAGAAAACCATTTAAAAACAAAAAGACAACCCTTATGATGGGAGAAAATATTTGCAAACCAAGCAACTGATAAGGGATTCATTTCCAAAATGTACAAAGAGCTCAATATCAAAAAAACAAACAATCCAATAAGAAGGTGGGAAGAAGATCCAGACATTTCTCCAAATAAGACATGCAGATGGTTAAAAAGCACATGGAAAGATGCTCAACAACACTATTAGAGAAATGCAAATTAAAACTATAATTAGGTATTATCTAACCATTGGTCATATATGGATGTGAGAGTTGGACTGTGAAGAAAGCTGAGCACCAAAAAATTGATGCTTTTGAACTGTGGTGTTGGAGAAGACCCTTGAGAGTCCCTTGGACTGCAAGGAGATCCAACCAGTCCATCCTGAAGGAGATCAGTCCTGGGTGTTCATTGGAAGGACTGATCTTGAAGCTGAAACTCCAATACTTTGGTCACCTCGTGCAAAAAGTTGACTCATTGGAAAAGACCCTGATGCTTGGAGGGATTGGGGGCAGGAGGAGAAGGGGACGACAGAGGATGTGATGGCTGGATGGCATCACTGACTCGATGGACAGGGGTTTGAGTAAACTCCGGGAGTTCGTGATAGACAGGGAGGCCAGGTGTGCTGCAATTCATGGGGTCGCAAAGAGTTGGCCACGACTGAGCAACTGAACTGAACTGAACTGAGCACCAGTCAGAATGACCATGATCAAAAAATCTTCAAAGAGGGACTTCCCTAGTGGTCCAGTGGTTAAGAATCTGCCTGCCTGGAAATAGAACTGCCATATGACCCAGCAATCCCATTCCTGGGCATACACACTGAGGAAACCAGATCTGAAAGAGACACGTGTACCCCAATATTCATCGCAGCACTGTTTATAATAGCCAGGACATGGAAGCAACCTAGATGCCCATCAGCAGACGAATGGATAAGGAAGCTATGGTACATATACACAATGGAATATTACTCAGCCATTAAAAAGAATACATTTGAATCAGTTCTAATGAGATGGATAAAACTGGAGCCCATTATACATAGTGAAGTAAGCCAGAAAGATAAACACCAATACAGTATACTAACGCATATATGGCAAAGGTAATGGCACCCCACTCCAGTACTCTTGCCTGGAAAATCCCAGGGACAGAGGAGCCTGGTAGGCTGCGGTCCATGGGGTCGCTAAGCGTTGGACACAACTGAGAGATTTCACTTTGACTTTTCACTTTCATGCACTGGAGAAGGAAATGACAACCCACTCCACTGTTCTTGCCTGGAGAATCCCAGGGACGGGGGAGCCTGGTGGGCTGCCGTCTATGGGGTTGCACAGAGTCAGACACCACTGAAGCGACTTAGCAGCAGCAGCAGCAACGCATATATATGGAATTTAAAAAGATGGTAACTATAACCCTATATGCAGGACAGAAAAAGGGACACAGATGTATAGAACAGACTTTTGGACTCTGTGGGAGAAGGCGAGAGTGGGATGATCTGAGAGAATAGCATTGAAACATGTATATTATCAAGTGTGAAACAGATTGCCAGCCCAGGTTGGATGCATGAGACAAGTGCTCAGGGCTGGTGCACTAGGAAGACCCAGAGGGATGGGATGGGGAGGGAGGTGGGAGGGGGGATCAGGATGGGGAACACATGTAAATCCATGGCTGATTCATGTCAATGTATGGCAAAAACCACTACAATATTGTAAAGTAATTAGCCTCCAACTAATAAAAATAAATGAAAAAAAAAAAAAAAAAGAATCTGCCTGCCAATGCAGGGGAAGGTGGGTTTGATCCCTGGTCTGGGAAAATCCCACATGCTGCAGAGTAACTAAGCAGGTATGCTGCTACTACTTACCTGGACTGTAGAGCCTGCGAGGTACAAATACTGAAGCCTGCGTGCCTAGAGCTTGTGCTTTGCAACAAAAGAAGCCACTGCAATGAGAAACCTGAGCACTGCAACAAAGAGCAAGCCCCACTCCCCACAACTAGAGAAAGCCCTCACTCAGCAATGAAGACCCAGCTCAGCCAAAAAAAAAGCTTTAAATAAATAAAACATCTACAAACAATAAATGCTGGAGACGGTGTGGAGAAAAGAGAACGCTCCTACACTCTTGGTGGGACTGTAAACTAGCACGGCCACTATGGAGGTTCCTTAAAGTACTAAAAATATATAGCCACCATATGATCCAATAAGCCCTGGACGTACATCCAGAGAAAACCATAATTTGAAAAGACAGTGTTAGTGTCAGTCTGCCAGTCATGTCTGACTCTTTATGACCCCATGAGCTGTAGCCTCCCAGGCTCCTCTGTCCATGAAATTCTCCAGGCAAGAATATTGGACTGAGTAGCCATTCCCTTCTCCAGGGGGTCTACCCGGGGATTGAGACTGGGTCTCCTACATTGTAGGCAGATTCTTTACCATCTGATCCACCAAGAAGATCCCAACCTGAAAAGATACACGCACCCCAGTGTTCATTGCAGCACTGTTTACAATAGCCAGGACATGGAAGCAACCTAAATGTCCCCAAAAGAGTAATGGATAAAGAAGATGTGGTACATGTGTACAATGGAATATTGTTCAGCCACAAAAAGAATGAAATGCTTTTTGCAGTAACATGGATAGACCTAGAGATTGTCATACTGAGAAAAATAAGTCAGATAGAGAAAGACAAATATCGTATGTTATCACGTACATGTGGCATTTTTAAAAAAGGCTACAAATGAACTTATTTACAAAACAGAAATAGAGTTACAGATGTAGAAAATAGACTTATGGTTACCAGGGGATAAGCGAGATGAGGAATAAGTTGATAGACTGGGACTGACATATACACTCTACTATATGTAAAATACATAACTAATAAGGACCTACTGTGGGCTTCTCAGGGGGCACTAGTGGTAAAGAGCCTGCCTGCCAATGCAGGAGACTTAGGAGACTCAATTCTATCCCTGTGTCAGGAAGATCCCCTGGAGGAAAGAATGGCAACCCACTCTAGTATCCTTGCCTGGAGAATCCCATGGACAGAGGAGCCTGGCAGGCTACAGTCCAGAGGGTCACAGAGTCAGGGATGACTGAATGGACTTAGCATGCATGCATGCACACAAGGACCTACTGATATTAGGGGAACACTACTCAGCACACTGTAGTGGCCTATGTGGGAAAAGAATCTTAAAAAAGAGTGGAGATACATATATGAGTGTGTGTGTGTGTGTGTAAAACAGATTTACTTTGCTGAACACCTGAAACTAACACAGCATTGTAAATCAACTTTACCTCAATAACAACCAAAAAAATAAAGATGAGGCCAGAAAAAAAGTTAACTGAATTGATACCTGTGTTGATATTTAACTTTTTATGTCTTAAATTCCCGCTGTATTGTAACCACTCACATAATTATCCACTGCTCTTTGTATCTCTCATAAGGGACAAGCAAATATGGATATTTGCTGATGCTAGAAAAAAATTTGATAGGAAACTTCATAGTTCCCTACTTGTGCTCCCTCTGACCTTATTTAGGGACTGGAGGATGCGTCTCTCTGCCCTCTCCCCAACTCCCAGCTTCCTCTGGCTGATTCATATTCATCTTCCAGATTTCCATTCTAGTGAAAGCCTTCCTTGCTCTGCTTCTGTGCTCTTAGGTCATTTCCTTTCTCTTAGCACTCATCACACAATATATTACAGTGTCTGTTATCTCAGCTGAATACCCCATTAGACTATAGTTTTCCTGAGAAGGGAAATTTGTGTGCCTTTTTACAGCTGTAAACTTAGACACTGACACAGTATCTGGCACGTAGCAAAAATTTAGTAAATATTCAGTGAAAGAATGGCCAATGCTAGAGTGACTGTCTAGAGTCTCCTGACCAATGCAGGAGACACAGGTTCGATCCCTGGGTTGGGAAGATCCCTTGGAGGAGGCATGGCAACCCACTCTAGTATTCTTGCCTGGGAAATCCCATGGACAGAGGAGCCTGGAGGGCTATGGTCCACTGGGTCGCAAAGAATCAGACACAGCTGTAGCGACTGAGCATGCATGCATGCATGCAATTGTTAGGTAGTTAGAGTAGGGAAAAGGAGCCCAAAATGGCGATGGCTAAAAGACAGGAAGGGAAAAGCCCGCGAAAATAGAACAGAGGAAGGTCAAAGGAAGGTTCGAGGACCGGAGTGAGGACTTCAGGTAAAAGAGCGCTCCTGCCTAAGCCCAATTTGCATGGGACAGGCCCAGGGGGAAGGAAAAAACATATAAAAAGAGGAGCCAAAGGGCTCTCTCTCTCTCTCCCAGGCGTATGTACGCTCTCTCTCTCTCTCTCTCCCCACCCCCTCCCGCCCCCGCACGATGGGGTGCTCTTCTCTTCACATCTTTGGATCGACGTGCCCTCACGCCTCGAAGATGGATTTTCCTGCTATCTTCTAAATAAAGTAGACTGTAACACTGAACTGTAACACTGATTTCTCTAAGAGCTGTAACACGGTCGGTTCGAGACCTGAGAGCTATAACATGGTCTGTCCAAGACCCGAGAGCTGTGACCTGCCGAGGGGGCTTTAATGTCCGTCACTCCAAATCTTTGTCATGACGAGACAGAGAACCCAGGAGCATACACTCGCCTGACAGCTGCAGTGCTGTGACTTGGATTTAACCTGGCTGAAACAACCTCCACACGGAAGAGTCCAAGCACAGCAGGAGCCCAACTCAGCGAAGCTCCTGCGGTAGAAGCGGAACGTGAAGATGCGGAACGTGAAGAAAACCCAGCGCAGGGGCAGGCCCATCGTGCTGGAAACCGGGACGGGGAAAAACGAACTCAGCAGAGAGCTCACGCGGCTCAGCCTCAGATTCCAGAAGACCTCAGGTTAAGGTAGGAGGTCCTCGCTCCTATGGCTGGAGGGACATGCCTAACAAAATCTTAATTCCTTCACGATCTCTTGTTTCTCGTTTCCCTGAACCCCCTGTGAACAGGCGGGCGGCAGTGGGTGCAATTGGGGGACTCTGGAGAGGCTACTCTTTGGTATGTCCCAGAGACACTGTCTGCTGGGCCCCGGTAGCTGTTAGCCAAGCCGGTGGGGGTTCTTCTGTCCTCTTCTCTGTGCCAAGAATCAGGCCGATGAAAACTGTGCACACCTATCAGATATCTAGCAAATTTTCCGACAGGCTATGAAGGGGATTCCTTGGCATGTTTTTCCCACTGCTTTTTCCTCCTGTCCTTCAGCTCTATCCCGGGACTCAAGCCCTGCCAAAAAGAGGTGGATTCAGAGAGAGGCACATGCTTCAGGGTGTGGGCCATTGCTGAGGGCAAGGCCTGACCAAGTTTTGTGAGCAAGGGGTTAATTCATATGCTAATGAGTGGGAGTATCATCCCAGCCATTGGGGAACCACTCACTCCTCCCTCTGTTGACAGTGCCTTGGAGCTGTTCTGCCACCTCTGGGTGTCTTTTGGCTTACAGATTGGGGATTAAGGTTTACCTGAATTTGACTTGTCATCTTGGACCCAACTGATTTTAATTGGCATACATTATGCCCTTGTGTTATGTCATTCTTTCAAAGGTTGTTCTCTGCCCCCTCCCTTCCCTCCTGTTTCATGCTGCTTTCCTCAGCCCCATCCAGGCCCACAATGTTGCCTCTACAATCTTCTAGAGGGATAACCAGAAAATAGCTGGCCTTGGGAGGGAAGTACTGTATAATATCCAACCCCTTGATCCTACCTAGCACTGGTCACGCTGGAGACCTTGGGGATGCCCAAACTCCAGCCCAGGGGTCCCAGGAAGTCATCACGCCTTGACCTGCCTAGGGATCTGATCCTTGAAAGGTTGTCACGCCTCAACCTGCTTGGGGATCCGCTAGTCCCAAGGGTTCCAGGAGGTCATCACACCTCGACCTGCCCGGGGATTCAATCTCTAGGAGGCTGTCATGCCTCAGCCTGCCTGGGGATCTGCACCCTGACCTGGGGATGCCTGGCTCTCAGGTTGCGACAGTACTAGGTAGGATGAGCTTACATCATGGTATCTATTCCCATCCATGGTGGGCAAACCAGCAATGAGTTAAGATTACAACCCCTTAATTCTACCCAACACTGGTCACACTGGGGACCTTGGGGACACCCAAACTCCAGTCCGGGGGTCCCAGGAGGTCATCATGCCTTGACCTGCCTAGGGATCTGGTCCTCGAAAGGTTGTCACGCCTCAACCTGCTCGGGGATCCGCTAGCCCCAGGGGTCCCAGGAGGTCGTCACGCCTTGACCTGCCCAGGGGCCCAATTCTCGGGAGGCCGTCATGCCTCAACCTGCCCGGGGATTCGATCTCTAGGAGGCTGTCATGCCTCAGCCTGCTTGGGGATCTGTACCCTGGCCTGGGGACGCCTGGCTCTCAGGTTGCTACAGTTCTGGGTAGGATAAGCTTCAGAAAGACTCACCCCTAAGGAAGTCCACCCATAGAAACAGAAGGAAGCCTATGACTTGTGGGACTGTGCCCAGTCTCAGCAATAACTCAGGAGCCCAATGAAAACCCCATTGCCTTTCTGGAAAGGCTAAAAGAGGCCCTCCAAAAGTTTACAAGTTTGGACTTAGACTCTTACGAGGGACAGGTGACTTTAAAGGACAAATTCCTGTCCCAATGTGCATCAGATATCAGAATTAAGTTACAACAGCTACAGCAGCAGGACTCTGCTGCCTCTTTAGATGAGATGATCCAGACAGCCACCAATACCTTTTATAACAGAAAACAGGAGAAGGAGGCCAAGGCCCAGGAGAGGGAGAGAAGGAAAGAGACAAGCCATGCCCAGATGCTGGCCGCCCTCCAGGGAAGCCCTATGGCACACCCCGATTCCTTGAAGGACAAGGCATGAGGCAAATGCCTAATCTGTAGACAGGCAGGGCATTGGGCCAAAGAGTGTCCTAACGTGACAAGTCTCCTAGAATGGCTTGCCACAATTGCCATCAGCTGGGACATTGGGCGGCACTCTGCCCTCGGGACCCAAGAGCCTCAGGGTCAAGCACCAAGTCTTCCCTCACGATGGTTCAAGAGGACTGAAGCGGCCCGCTCCAGCCAGCCCGCCTGTCACAGACAACCATCACGGGGCTGGAGCCAAGGGTGCAACTGGATGTGGCAGGTAGGTCAGAGAATTTCTTGGTTGACACAGGGGCTACCTACTCTGTCTTGATCTCCTACTCCGGAGTCTTCTCCTCCCAGTATGGGTGCTACAGGAAAAGCAATTACTAAAAGATTCACCCAAGCACTTCTTTGTTGCTGGGATGGACAGATATTCTCCTACCAGTTTCTGGTGGTCCCTGAGTGTCCTACTCCCTTAATGGAAAGAGACATACTCACTAAACTGGGGACCACCCTTGTGATGGGAAGCTTTTCAGCCCCTAGGGCCCTACAGCTTCTGGTTACTACTGAACCCTTTACACCTCCAATAGAGAGGGACCAAAAACTATGGGAGGACAAAATTAACCTCCAGGTGTGGGACCAGGGGACTCCTGGACGAGCCCACCAAGCTGAACCGGTCATCACTGTCCTCCGAGATCCCACTCGGTTTCCTAACAGGAAAAAATACCCTCTCAAAAGAGAGGCTTGGGAGGGACTACAGCCTTTAATAAATAAATTCCTTGCTTGTGGGCTATTGGTCCCCACCAGTTCACCATGTAACACACCAATCCTCTCAGTAAAGAAAAATGACAGAACCTGGCAAATGGTTTTAAGATCTCCAGATCATAAATGAAGCTGTAGTCCCCCTCCATCCCATAGTACCCAATCCCTATGTAATCTTGGGAGAAATCCCACCCAGTGCCAAGTGGTTTACAGCCTTGGATCTCAAAGATGCATTTTTTTGCATACCACTGGCTAAAGAATCCCAATATCTTTTTGCCTTTGAGTGGGAGGCCCTAGGAGAAAAACACCAACAGATGACTTGGACAGTATTACCTAAGGGGTTCAGAGACAGCCCCCACTTGTTTGGACAGTCCGTTAGCTGGGATCTCCTAGATCTGGACCTGGGACCTAATGGGAAAATATTACAGTATGTAGGTGACCTACTAATCTGCTCTCCAGATGAGGGAAATGCCCAACAACATGCAATTCAGGTTCTAAACTTTTTGACAGAAAGGGGATATAAAGTCTCCTGCGCTAGGGCACAGATGGTCGAGACAAAGGTCACTGTAATCTGGGAACTCAGATTACACATGGGTCCAGGAGGCTGTCCTCTGATCGGGTACAAGGAATCCTCCAGTTGTCCTCCCCCACGACTTGAAAACAATTGCGAGCTTTCCTGGGGCTAACTGGGTACTGTAGAATCTGGATACCCAACTATGGTCTAATTGCCCAGCCCTTATATAAAAGCTTAAAGGGATGAGATGATTCAATTCCACTGATGTGGGGAACTCCTCAAAAGAAGGCAGAGGCTACACTAAAATAGGCCTTAACTCAGGCACCTGCCTTGAGGTTGCCAGATCCAAAAAAAGCATTCCAACTTTATGTCCATGAAAGAGAGGGAATAGCCTTGGGAGTGTTAACTCAAAGGCTGGGATCTGAGCCCCAGCCTGTAGCTTACTTATCCAAGAGACTTGATCCAACGGCCCAAGGCTGGCCTCCCTGCCTTCGAAATCTTGCGACTACTGCAATCATGATAGAAGATGCTTTAAAACTCTCCTTTGGGGGCAAACTAACTATTTTTACCAGCCACCAAGTAAAACAACTAAATGGGAGAGGCCATTTATGGAAGTCTGATCAAAGAATCCTCAGATATCAAGTAATACTGATGGAAAATCCAGGCCTCACTATATCCCCTTGTGAGGTTCTTAACCCAGCCACCCTCCTGCCTACCCCTGAGTGCTCTCACCCCTTTCACTCCTGTCTAGAAACCTTGGACCACTGGACAAAACCCTGAGAGGGATTGTCGGAAGATCTTCTGACCAATCCTGAGGAAATCTGGTACAGACAGAAGCAGCATTGTCTTGGATGGAAAAAGGAAAGCTGGATATGCAGTACTCTCCAATTTTGAGACCATAGAGGCTAAGCCTTTGCCACCAGGTACTTCAGCCCAATTAGCTGAGCTCATAGCCCTGACTCAAGCTTTAGAGCTGGGAAAAGGAAAAAAAATAGCCATTTACACTGACTCCAAGTATGCCTTTCTGGTGCTACATGCACATGCAGCTATTTGGAAAGAAAGGGGCCACTTGACCACCCGAGGGTCCCCAATCAAATATGGCGATCAAATTCTTAGACTCTTGGAGGCAGTCCATCTGCCCACTGAGGTTTCAGTCTCCCACTGTAAAGGACGCCAAAAAGGGAGCACAGAAATGGCACGAGGGAACCAAGCAGCTGATCAGGCAGCAAAAAGAGCAGCGTTACAGAACCATGACCTAATAGGGATTGCCACCTTAGTTCCACAGACTAACTTGCCAGAAACTCCTTCATATACTGAAGGTGAAACTCTTAAAGCTAAGAGTGAGGGCTTTCGAGAAGATCATACAGGGTGGTTGCAAAAGGAGGGGCTCCTTTTTCTGCCTGGGAACCTCCAATGGAAGTTGATTAACTCCTTACATGCCACCACTCATTTAGGAGAAAAGGCCCTCCAAAGATCACTAGAAAAGTCTTTCAGAGGAACAGGCTTCCAAGCAACTATAAGACAAGGGGTCTCCTCTTGTCCCACTTGCCAATTAAACAACCCCCAAGGAGCTTGAAGACCCCATCTGGCCCAGCCCGTCCAATGACGTGGGGCTTATCCAGGAGAGGACTGGCAGATGGACTTCACCCAGATGCCAATTTCTCAAGGGTATAAATACCTATTAGTCATGATAGATACATTCACAGGATGGATTGAAGGCTTTCCCACCTGAACTGAGAAGGCTGAGGAGGTGGTAAAAAAAAACTGGTCCATGAAATCATTGCAAGGTTTGGTCTGCCCAGGTCATTACAAAGTGACAATGGGACATCATTTACTTCTAAGATCACCCAAGGAGTCTCTAAAGCATTGGGCATTACTTATTATCTCCATTGTGCCTGGAGGCCTCAGTCTTCAGGAAAAGTAGAAAGGGCCAACCGATTCTTAAAACCAGTGATACAAAAGATAACCCAAGAGACCTCCCTGGGATGGAAGGAGGCTTTACCAATAGCTCTCCTCCATACCCATATTACCCCTAAGGAACAGGTTGGTTTTAGTCCTTATGAGATGCTCTATGGGAGACCTTTTGTTTATGTCAATGACCTCTTCCTAGATCCAGAGGTTCAGACCCTCCAGTCTTATACCATGGCCATTGGTCAATTCCAACAGGATATATGCTTGTGGGGTATGAACTGGGACCCAAAAGACTCTAAGGAGTCACCACTGTATGCTCCAGGGACTCAAGTCCTAATTAAAGTCTGGAAAGATGGGTCCCCAAAGGCTCAACTCCAGCCCACATGGAAGGCCCCTACCCTGTAATACTTTCTACTCCCACAGCGGTCAAGGTGCCAGGACATGACTCCTGGATTCACTACTCATGAGTCAAGCCATGGAAGAAAACAGAAGAGGACACTCAATACACCTGTGAGCCCCTGGGAGATCTCAGATACCTATTCAGAACTACAAATGAGTGCCATTCTAATAAACAATCCCAAAATCTGGTCTCTGGGGATAAGATTTCTCAAGACAGCTCTAAAGAGCCAACACAGCTTGGCAGGGATAATACTCCAAAACCTACAGGAGATAGATCTTCTGATCTCTGAACAAGGAGAGACTTGAGCCATCCTGGTGACATAAATTTAAAATTGGCTAATGCCCCTACTAGTCCTTGTTATGCCATACTGTTGCTGCTTATGATTGTTCCGTGTACTGTCAATTGTCTAACCTGTCTTGTCTCTGCCTAGGTCAAGCTACAACATGCAGTGCCCATTCAACAAAGATAGAAAACTACAGCTGACCACGGAAAATATCACTCACCCTTAGATGGACACCCCTATGAGAACTCTGAGGCTTGAGACTAGCAAGAGGGGGAGGCCCAATGCCCCTCGCTGTCCCAGTTCAGCAGGAAGTAGCCAGAGAGACCTTGACGTACCTATTCCCAAAGAATTGGACCTCCCATCTCTTGAGGGGGGAATGTTAGGTAGTTAGAGTAGGGAAAACGAGTCCAAAATGGCGGTGGCTAAAAGTCAGGAAGGGAACAGCCCACGAAAATAGAACAGAGGAAGGTCAAAGGAAGGTCTGAGGACCAGGGTGAGGACTTCAGGTAGAACAGGGCTCCTGCCTAAACCCAATTTGCATAGGACAGGCCCAGGGGGAAGGAAAAAACATATAAAAAGAGGAGCCAAAGGGCTCTCTCTCTCTCTCCCCCCCCGCCCCCCCAGCCCCGCATGATGGGGTGCTCTTCTCTTCACATCTTTGGATCGACGTGCCCTCACGCCTCAAAGATGGATTTTCCTGCTATCTTCTAAATAAAGTAGAGCTGTAACACTGATTTCTCTAAGAGCTATAACACGGTCCATTTGAGACCTGAGCTATAACACGGTCTGTCCAAGACCCGAGAGCTGTGACCCGCCGAGGGGGCTTTATTGTCCGTCACTCCAAATCTTTGTTGTGATGAGACAAAGAACTGAGGAGCATACACAGGCGCTTGACACTATAAACTATACTACATGCATGCATGTAAACTATACACATGTATTTTATTAATTTTATATAAAATATTTAAAAATAGATGTCTATTTTATATAAAAGGTTTTAGAAGAATAAATGATAATACATTTATTTATTATTGGAGCATAATTGCTTTACAAAGATGTGTTAGTTTCTGCTGTACCACGAAGTGATTTGGCAATATGTATACATATACTCCTCCCTCTAAGGCCTCCTTCCCACCCCAAATATTGCATGTTGATCCTTGTTAGCTTGCTTACTAAGGCTTAACTAACTCAACTCAGTCTGTTTTAGACTGTGTATTGATGTCTTTGGGAGAGAGGAGATAACTTTTGATGAATTTAGAAGTACTTGCCTTTCTCAATCTTGATTGGTGAGACTCAGAGTCAGACCTTTCACTTCCTCTTCACCGCGTTTAATTTCAAATTCTTTTCTGCAAATTGTGTTTTTGTTATTTACTTTTTCAGTCCTGCTACATAACTCCTTTTATCGATCTCCTATTAAAATAATCACAGTTGTTTAACTTTCTTTTTCAGTGATGTGGAGGTCATACTGGAGTAGATATTGTCATTGTTCTTTCTCATTATCTGAATTCTTCGAACATATGGTCACAATATACAAATACTGAAAGTTAAACTATTACTATCTTGATATGAAGCATAATAGGCACAGCCAAAAGTGGATTGTTACAAGGTTTTTAAATTGCCCACTTAAATTGCATCAGAGTAAGGCAACAATACTTCTGGGCAGGAAAGCTATGACAAACCTAGACAGTGTGTTGAAAAACACAGACATTACTCTGCCAACAAAGGTCCATATAGTCAAGGCTATGGTCATCCCAGTGGTCATTATGGTGTGAGAGCTGGACTGTAAAGAAGGCAGAATGCCAAGGAATTGATGCCTTCCAACTGTGGTGCTGGAGAAGATTGCTGAAAGTCCTTTGCACAGCAAGGAGATCAAACCAATCTTAAGGGAAATCAACCATGAATACTCACTGGAAGGACTAATGCTGAAGCTGAAGCTCCAGTATTTTGGTCATCTGATGTGAACAGCAGACTCATTGGAAAAGTCCCTCATGCTGGGAAAGATTGAGGGCAGGAGAAGAGGGTGTCAGAGGACGAGACGGCTGGATTGCATTACTGATACAATGGACATGAACTTGGGCAAACTTCAGGAGATGGTGAGGGGCAGGGAGGCCTGGTGTGCTGCAGTCCATGGCGTCACAAAGAGTTGGACACGACTGGGCGACTGAATGACTGAACAGCAACAAGGCAAAACAGATGATCCTTACTGTGAACTGGTGATCAAGGTTGCAAACATCAGCCAAAGAGTAAAAACAGCCATCAGTGACTACATAAGTGGGGTAATTTCTGTTGGAGCCATTTGACACTAAAACAGTCTTCCTTTCAGTATCTGTTTCCGTCCTATGGAGGAGTTTCCCATTTAGTGGGATTTTTCTGTTCTACAACTCCAACAAACTAGAAAGGTTGATCTCTCTAGTACCGGCAGCAATCCCTAAAATGTCAAGAGAGACATAAGAGATTGGCAATGCTCAATTTTCAAAAATATATTCCTTTGAGATTATAATCAATTCCTAACCGATAGATGGGGCTTCTCTGCTGACTCAGTGGAAGAGAATCCATCTGCCAATGCGGGACATGCAGGTTTGATCCCTGGGTTGGGAAGATTGCTGGAGTAGGAAATGGCAACCCACTCCAGTATTTTGCCTGGGAAATCCCATGGACAGAGAAGCCTGGTGGGTTACAGTCCATGGAGTGGCAAAAGAGACATGACTTAGCAATTAAACAAAAATAACTGATAGATAGCTTGTCAGCATACATCCAGAAAAAGCAGTATTCACTGCAGACAGTCATTTTTCATTGTTTTTACAATTCTAATATACTGTTGTCCATTTTATTTTATTATCATTTTAAAAATATTTATTTATTTGGTTGTACTGAGTGGGTCTTAGCACATAGGATTTTTCATCTTTGTTACTAACACAATATTGTAAATCAACTATACTCCAATAAAATTAAAATATAAGAAGGAAAAAATAAAGTACCCTTGCTTCTTTTCTTGATAAGGTTATCAGTCAATGAAGTTAACTTCATAGACCTATATATCTTGTTTTTTTGGTAAAGCACTGAAACTTTTGACTGAAAAAAATTCGCAACCTAAAAACAGAATATGCTTCACTCGAGGACATTAACTGAGGACTCTAGCTCCGGAAATGGAGAAGGCAGTGGCAACCCACTCCAGTACTCTTGCCTGGAAACTCCCATGGATGGAGGAGCTTGGTAGGCTGCAGTCCATGGGGTCTCGAAGAGTCAGACACGACTTAACAACTTCACTTTCATTTTTCACTTTCTTGCATTGGAGAAGGAAATGGCAATCCACTCCAGTGTTCTTGCCTGGAGAATCCCAGGGACGGGGGAGCCTGGTGGGCTGCCATCTATGGGGTCACACAGAGTCGGACACGACTGAAGTGACTTAGCAGCAGCAGCAGCAGCTCAGGAAATCAGCCTCTCAAACAGCTTTGATGACTCTTCCAAAAAGGTAAGGGAGGAGCCAAGATATACAGGAAATTTTGCTGAAAAAAATGTAGTCAAACATTAAAAGATTAATCGCATAGGAAAAACAGACATCTCAGGTTAATGAGTGTAGGGTTTTTCTATGTATGCAAGAGTCTCGGCTTAAAATTATTCCTTTGATATGCATCTTAACAATCTAGGGCCAGTTTTCTGTATTTCTTCATCCAAAATACCCCTCAGGGTACACCTTTGGGTATGGTTGCAGTGACTGATGGCTTTATGGCCACAATATTCTCTTTGTTTACTGAAAAGGTAGGCAACATTCTCTGTCCATCGAATATTTTGAGAGTAAGTCGCTAATGTAATGTGCCATTTTTCCTTAGTCATTATACCCTAGCATATGCATATGGGCAAAATTGCTTTAGTCATATCTGATTCTTTGCAACTCTATGGTCTGTAGCCCTCCAGGCTTTACTGTCCTTGGGATTCTCCCGGTGAGAATACTGGAGTGGGTTGCCATCCCCTCCTCCATGGAGTCTTCCCAACCCAGGGATGGAACCCACATCTCTGCGTCTCCTGCATTGGGAGACTGGTTCTTCACCATTAGTGCCACCTGGGAAGTCCATTCCTTAGTATATTCGTGTGCATTACCTATAAACATTCTCCTATGTAATCACAATACAACCATTAAGATCAGAAAATTAACACTCATGCATAGGGATCTTCTATTTCAGAAGCTATTCAAGTTTTGCCAAATGTTCCTTAGAATAAACAGAGCAATCCAAGATGACGTTGTCTTTAGATTGTGATGCCTCTTTATTCTCTTATTCTGAAATAGTCTTCCCTTGACTTTCAAGATGCATTTTTGCAGATTAAAGAATGTAGAATTTCTCTCATTTTGGAGTTTCAATGTTTCCTCAGTCAAACTCGTTTTTGGTGGGAATATCCATGTTCTCTACTTGTAACCGACCAGCGGGAACAGAATTCTGATTAGTTATGGTGATGTTATTTTGGTCACTTCATTAAGATGGTATCTGTTTTCTCCATTGTAGTGTGTCTTTATTAATAATTACTTATTAATAAGTGTTTTGAAGGGAGTTTCTTGAGAATGTATACAACTCATGACATCAAACTTCCAAACTTCCAAATTATATATTAATTCATGTAAATGTGGACTTATGGCTTCTTATTTTATTCAGTAGTTTTCTCCCTTTCCTTATCTCTAACATCCTACTCAAATAGTGAGCAACCTGGTTCTCATTATCTTGGATATATTTACTTTTTTCATAATTATTTATTTTGATGCTCAAATTTTCCAGGTTTGTAAACAAGAGCCCATTCACACCAACCCTTGTGTTCTTTCAACATGCCTCATTTTCTCCGAGCATTGCCTTCTGGCATAGCTCTAGAGTCATCTATTTTCCTGCCCCAGGCTTGTTTCAGACCATTTTTCTAAGAAGCTCTGGTTCTTTTTAGTAGAGACTGGTGTTTAGAAGCCAAGATCTAGGTACTAGATGTGCTATTGCTATTGGTGTTTTTCTGATCTCAAATCTTTTCATGGTCAGAGTAGGGAATATTATATATTTTAAATTATATATCATATTTCATAATTACTAGTAAATACAAAGTACATTTCAATCTATGTAGATAGAAAAACCATGAATACACCCAGGGCTGGCATCATGGGTATGAGACCTGTGTGGTTGCACTGAACCCGATACTTAGAAACACAGCTGCAACTTGGTTTAAAATTCTGCTTTCACCATCTTGAAATTTTTTTTTTTTAATTTTAATTTTTATTTTTTTTGAAATTTTTAATTTTGAACGAGGAACCCTCCATCTTCATTTTGCCCAGGGCCCTACAAATTAAGTAGTCACTTCTGAATACACAAAAGTCTTCCAGTATAGTGTAACACCGTAGGGTTCCTTTTAATTTTTCTCTTTCTGTATTTGTAACTCCTTCCTCTGGTAGTGAGAAACCTGGTTAATGTTCTGAATAAATTATAAATTTACTTATTTGATTATGTCCCTTGTATGTAACTAATCTCCCATGACTGCTGCTTCCTCCCTTATGAGGATACGCTCCTCATGGCATTTAGACTCTGACACCCCAGGCTGAGTTACCCCTTTCACAGGGTTGCACTTCTCACAATATTCAGGTTCTGACAGTTCATGCAAGACTGTTTCTCCATGGAGACACTCTGGTCAACCTACTTGGGCTCTGACACTCCCTCTCCTCATCGGCTGGCTGTCTTCCCAACATGAATTCTTCTTCACCTCCTGGGGCTCTGACAGCTCATTCTGAGCTGCCCCTCTGGAGGTACAGTTTTTATACACACAAAGAAACAAATGAATACAGACTAGACTAGAGAATATGAGTATATCATAAGAGTATATATTGCTTCCCAAAATGTTTAAGTTCCAGTCATATACCAATGTGTGAGTATGTGAACATACATCCATGTATGTGTGTGTATCACTGGATTGTAATGTAAAATATATGTTTTTGCTATGGAGCAGGATAAAATAAAATTCAAAACCACTGATACATGCAGTATGATTCCAATTTTACTTTAAAAAAAATGGAATCCACTCCCCACACACAAAATAACAACATGATAACACAGGGTGCCCACCTAGGAGACTCTGTGATGACCTAGAGGGGCAGGATGGGCAGAGAAGGAGGATGGGCAGGGGAGAGAGGCTTAAGAGGGAGGGAATATGTATATATGACTGATTCATATTGTATGTATGTATGTATGTATACATTCAATATGTATATTATGACTGATTCTCAATATTGTATGCAGAAGCCAGTACAACACTGTAAAGTAATTATTCTTCAATTTTAAAAAAAGTAACAATATGAGGTAATGGATGTGTTAACTTTATTGTGGTAATCATTTCACAGTATATATGTATATCAAATCATGTTGCATGCCTTAACCTTGTATAATGTTATATGTCAATTATATTTCAATAAAGCTGGAGGAAAAAAGTGAACCAACTTTTAGCAATTGAGGGCAGGCTTAAAGGACAACTTTGATTTTTTAATCTATGTTCTTTGTAACTCTAATTCTTAGGACAGAAGAAGTTGTTTATTATTGTTTATTATTTATTTTAAAGATAAAAACATACGTGTATGTGTGTGTATCAATACACAAAAAATTGAAAAGAAAAACATCAAAATATTTATCTTTTTGGTGTTATAGACACGATATTATAGGCAATATTTGGTATTAAAGACAGCATGGTGGTATTATAGATAACCTTTGCATTTTTCTGTATCATTTTCTACATTTTCTAAATCTCTTGAAATGAGAATTTATTACTCTGGTAGTTTTCCATCTACATTTTCAGAAGAAATGTACTTGATAAATTATTTGTAGGAAAGACAGAAAATAGAGATTTCTAATGTTTTATTTTACTTAAAGGCCACTTTGCATAATCCAGACATTGTACTAGAAACTGGGGATACACTGGTAAATGAGACCAACCTCTGCCCTCATGGAGCTGACAATCTAGAGAGGAAGACATTTTTATTAAACAGGTAATTACAATAATGGGGGATAAGTGTTGGTAGTGGGTAATGAATTGCTTTGGATGTGCATAGGAGTTTGAAGGTGAGGTAATCTAACCTAGATTAGGGGTTGGGAAGTCTTCCCAGGGGAAGACTTGGGCTAAGAGACAAGTAGGACTTAGCCAGTCAACCTGAAAAAAGTACTACATTTTAGGCAGAGGGAACATTGAGAAATAAACTCAGCTTGCTTCTTTTGCAGAAAGCAGAGTCACTAGAGATACAGTTAGGAAGCTGGGGAAGAAACAAGGAAGCTAAGGAAAGTCTGTCAAGCCCTCTTATGGAAAATATGTGAAAATATCTTTGCAGCTTCTTCATCTGCCCTTGAAGCCTTTCTAGATAACTCAGGGGAAAATATAGTAGTTTTGAAGTCAATAATCACTTATTCACTAGAGGAAGACATTTGTGTGTACAATAAAGGATGGCATTTCTATGAAATTGTCAGCTTTTTTTTTTAAGTCTTCACTTATTGCTAAAAGTTTATTATCAGTCACTTCAAAACATTAACATGATGGGAAAGATCCTAATGGAGTATCATAATTTACCTGCTTTATAGGCATCATTCTCCAACCTACCTTTTATGTATGAATGTGTGTTTCTTCTCAGTCATGTTCAACTCTTTGCAATCCCATGGACTGTAGCCCATGAGGCTACTCTATCCATGGGATTTTCCAGGCAAGAATACTGGAGTAGGTTGCCATTTCCTCCTCCAGGGGATCTTCCCAACCCAGGGATAGAGCCCGTGTCTCTTGTGTCTCACACACTGGCAGGCAGATTCTTGGCAGGCCCATGTATGAGTGATACACATTAAATAAATAAGATTGAAGCATGGCGTTTGTATTGGGTATATTGATTAGGATTACAACAACAAAAAATCTCAAACTAACTTAAGCAAAAGATGGATTATAAATATAAATGCTTGCTTTTCCCTCTGCATATCAATTCCCTGTTCTTCTCTGCTCCAAATGAGGGGAAACATGGCTGCCGAAACATCTTGCATATCACACTCTCACAGTCCAAGTTCTCAAAGAAAGGCTAGCCCCACTCAATTCCAATTCCAAAATGTCCAGGGAAGGACTGTAATTGGCCACGCTTGGGTCAACTGACTATCCCTAGATCAATCAATTTGGGGAGGGGTGAAGAGTGAAGCAATTTTGTGTTATTCTGAGAGATTCACATATATTAACGCCTCATACAACCTCTGAAGGTATACATTAACATTAACCTCATATTGTAGATAAGGAAATTGAGAGAGGAGTCTTCAGAAGGAAGGCATACATTATAACAAATGCTGAAGTTAGCCCAAACAAACTGGTAGCACTTCTGGTACCCCCCCCCCCCCCCACCATTTCCTTTCTGATAATTCTTCCCATACCCATCCAGAGAAACTTTCATGTTATTCTGTGTCTTGCGGGGTTTTTTTCCCCCCAATAAACTTTGGAGATCTTTTTAAGCCCTATATACCTATTTCATTCTTTTTTTCACCCAGTGTTTAGTATTACATTAACTATTTCTATGTTGATGAACAGTTACTCTGGGTTCAATTTTTCACAATTAAAAACAATACTGTAACCATACTTGAACATGTATCTGTGTAATTTTTAGGAATTGCTGGATAAAAGAATATATGAATTGTATACACAGTATGTATACTGTTTTTAGGAACCAAGTATATGTATTGACAGGTACTGCTTCAAAAATGGGTTTCAGTTTACACATGGCCCAGTTTGTCCTTCATACTAACTTCAACAACTCTTAACAGTTAACTTCTAAATCCTGGGGCATAGATAAGGGTTAATGTGGGCTAAGAGAAGGGACATCTATTCTAGCATGTTAAGGCTTCTGGGAGGAAGTGACTCCTAGGCTGAGATGGGATGATGCTAGGTGCCAAGGAACACCAAAAATTACTAGGAAATCACAAGAAGCTAGGACGAGACAGAGAACAGATTTTCCCTCATAGTCTTCAGAAGGAACCAACCCTGCTGACATCTTGATCTTGGACTTTTAACCTCAAGAACCATGACAAAATAAAATACTGTTAAGTAATCTTTTGATACTTGGTTACAACAGTCCTAACCTCATTCTCCAATAGGTTAGATTGTTTACATTAGTTTGCTAAGACTGTGCCATAACAAAATACCACAGAATGGGTTAGTTAACAGCTATTTATTTTCTCAATCTTCTGGAGGCTGGAAGTCTGAGATCAAGGTGTTAGTAGGATTGGGGTTTTTTTCTTATTCTTTTCTTAAAATTTTTTTTTTTTTTTTTTTTTGCTGTGTGCCGTGTGGGATCCCAGTTCCCTGACCAGGGGCCAAACCCATGCCGCCTGCACGGGAAGTGTGGCGTGTCAACCGCTGGACCGCCAGGGAAATGCCAGGGTTGGTTTCTTCAGAAACCTCTGTTTGGTTTGCGAATGGCTATTAAGAAATGAAATATTTCCTGCCATATCAGTAATCAGGGATGCCACAGTCACCAGCAATTGCAGCCCTCCAGTGTGAGCTAGTGAACCCTGAGGACACTCAGGAGGGAAAGAATACCTGCCATTTAGCAGCCATCAGACTGCAGCCACTCCCTCTGGTGAGCCCTGAGGAAACTCAGGATGTGAAACACGGGATATTGGCCCCAGATAGCTAAGGTGCATGTCAAAGGAATGATTTCAGTGAGCCCCGACTCTTACATCTTTCCACACATAGGAAAACGCTAAATTCCCTAGCTTGTGAAATCTGATTTTCTTTAATTTACAAAAATCTTTTGATTTTCATACTACCTGCCCTTTGTTGCAAAGTTTCTATATATCCTGGCTCCCCTCTCCCCTCTCACCTCTTCAGAGCAGTTCTTTCAGGGTTACTGGAGATGCTGCCTCCCAGGCTTGAAGTCCTAAAAATTCCCACCAAATAAAAGATAACTCTCAACTTTTGTGTTGTGAATACTTCTAAGTCTACACTGTCTTCCCCCTGGGTCTTCACATGCTCTTTCCTTTGTGTGTCTGTATTAAAACTTCCCCTTATAAGGACATCAGCCATAGTGGGTTAGGACCCACCCTTAGGGCTTCATTTTAACTTGCTTACCTCTTTAAAGACCCTATTCTGAACCTTTGGCTCAGTGGTAAAGAATAGGCCTGCCAATGCAGGAGACATGGGTTTGATCCCTGATCCAGGAAGATCTCATATGCCGTGGAGCAACTAAGCCCGTGTGCTACAACTACTGAGCCTGTACTCCAGAGCCCAGGAACCCCAACAACTGAAGCCCACGTGCCTTAGAACCCATGCTCCACAACAAGAGAAACCATTTCAATGAGAAGCCTGCACACCACAACTTGAGATTAGCCCCCGCTTTCTGCAACTAGAGAAAAGCCTGTATAGCAATGAAGACCTAGCACAGCTATAAATAAGTAAATAAAAAGTGTTCTGACCCGTTTATTTAAAAAAAGACCCTATCCTCAAATACAGTCACTCTGTGAGGCACTGGAGGTTCGGGCTCTAACATATGAATAAGGAGGGAGGTGTAATTCAGCCCACAACAAGAGGCCAGTAGAAGAAAACTGAGACAGTAGCACCAACTGCCAGATATGTGAGTGAGGCCATTGCCAACCTTGCAGCTCGGCTGAGGCTCTAGCCAAATGCTGCTACGTGAGTGAGCTTGGGTGAAGTCAGCAGAACTATTCAGATAATTCACACAAATTGCAAGAAGTAAAAAAGCACTGTTGTTTTAAGCCACTGGGTTTTGGGATAGCTTCTTATTCAGCAATATATAACTGGAAAAAAAAAAAAACCCATTTCACATAAATTCTAAACTGGGCTCAGTTCCACTACACTAGTTGGTGATAGGCTACCTGTTAAATGGATTGTTTAGTCAGCTATTTCATTATTACCATAGGAAAGAAGTGGTGCTAATTTATTAATCTAAAATGAATAGACATTATTGCTACTAGTGATAATTTATATAGCATTTTGCCAATTGTTTGAGATAGTCTCTTAATAATTTATAAAGTTTTTAAATCAAAGCAATATTGAATTATAGACCCCTGGGACTGAAAGGAACAAGAGGTCATTTAATCCATCTCTTTATCTTCAAAGAGAATGACAATTCTATTCCGGCCAGATAAGAATCCTCCTCCTCACTGACATCCAAAAAAACTTTTAAAACGTCCATCTGTAAATGGAATGGTATTTGGCACTCTCTAGGCCTTTAAAGATTTAATACAATGAGGCAGAGACAAACCACACTTAAAACTCAAAGTGCTGCATGCATAAACAGCTTAAAAGGAACAGATAAAAGAGATGTGATAGATACAGGCATACTTTGAGCATATTGTGGGTTCATTTCCCAACCACTGCAATAAAGCAAATATTGCAATAAAATGAGTCGAACGAATTTTTTGGTTTCCTAATGCATGTGAAAATTTATGTTTACATTCTGCTGGTGTCTACCAAATGTGCAATAGCACTATGTCTTAAAAATGCCACAATGTACATACCTTAATTAAAAAATACTTTCTTACTGAAAATGCTAATCATCATTTATGCTCTCAGCAAGTCAGAGTAGTGACATCAAAGACCTGAATCACAGATCACCATAACAAATATGATAATAATGAGAAAAATGGAAATGTTGGCAGAATTACTAAAGTGTGACACAGAGACACAAAGTCAGCAAATGCTATTGGGAAATGGTGCCAACAGGCTTGTGTGATGTCGGATTGCCACAAGCCTTCAGTTTTGCTTTTTTTTAAAGCAGTATCTGTGAAGCACAATAAAGTGAAGTAAAATAAGGTTTGCCTACATATACAATAGAATTTTATTTATGAAAAAGAAGAAAATCGTGCTATTTGTAACAACATGAATTGACCTTAAGGGAAGTGTGTTAAGTGAAGTAAATCAGACAGAGAAAGAAGATTACTGTATGGTATCATTATATGTGGAATCTTGAAAAGCCAAACTCATAAAAACATAGGCTAGAATGGTGGTTAGCAGGAGCTGGGGGTAGAGCGGAGAGGAGGATTGCTATTGGTCAAATGTACAAACTTCCACTTTAGTTCAGTTTAGTTCAGTCGCTCAGTCATGTCCGACTCTTTGCGACCCCATGGACTACAGCATGCTAAGCTTTCCTGTCCATCACCAACTCCCAGAGCTTCCTCAAACTCATGTCCATCGACTTGGTGATGCCATCCAACCATCTCACCCTCTGTCGTCCCCTTCTCCCCCTGCCTTCGATCTTTCCTAGCATCCGGGTGTTTCCCAACGAGTCAGTTCTTCGCATCAGGTGGCCAAACTATTGGAGTTTCAGCTTCAGCATCAGTCCATCCAATGAATATTCACGACTGATTTCCTTTAGGATGGACTGGTTTGACCTCCTTGCAGTCCCATTGACTCTCAAGAATCTTCTCCAATACCACAGTTCAAAAGCATCAATTCTTCGGCGCTCAGTTTTCTTTATAGTTCAACTCTCATATCCATACATGACTACTGGAAAAACCATAGCTTTGACTAGACGGATCTTTGTTGGTAAAGTAATGTCTCTGCTTTTTAACATGCTGTCTAGTTTGGTCATAGCTTTTCTTGCAAGGAGCAAGCACGAGTAACTTCCACCTACAGGGTGAATAAATGTTGGGATCTAATGTACAGCATGGTTATTATAGCTAATAATACTGTATTATATACTTAAAAGTTGTGAAGAAAGATTTTAAATGTCCTTATAACAGAAAAAAAAATGGTAGGACTTCTCTGGTGGTACAGTGGATAAGAATGCACCTGCCAATGCAGGGGACATGGATTCCATCCCCGATTCGGGAAGATTCCACATGCCACTGGGCAACTAAGCCCAAACACAACTACTGAACCTGTGCTCTAGAGCTGGGCAGCCACAGCTACTGAATCTACGGGTTGCAGTTACTGAAGCCTGCATGCCTATGTTAGGTAGTTATAAATAGGGAAAAGGAGTCCAGAATGGAGTGGCTAAAAGACCTGGAAGGAAAAAGTCCGCGAAAATAGAACAAAGGAAGGTCCGAGGACTGGAGTGAGAACCTCAGGTAAAACAAACAGCACTCCTGGCTGGCCCAATTTACATAGGACAGGCCCAGGGAGAGAAATAACATAAAAAGAGGAGCAAAAAAAAAAAAAAAAAGAGGAGCCAAAGCTAGCTCGCTCTCGCTCCTGAGCGCTGGGGCGTTCTTCTCTTCGTGTCTTTGGATATACGTGCTCTCATACCTTGAAGATGGATTTTCCTGCTATTATCTAAATAAAATAGAGCTGTAACACTGATTTCTCCAAGAGCTATAACACAGTCCGTTGGAGACCTGAGAGCTATAACACGGTCTGTCCAAGACCCGAGAGCTGTGACCCGCCGAGGGGGCTTTAATGTCCGTCGCTCCAAATCTTTGTTGTGACGAGACAAAAACCGAGGAGCAGACACTCGCCTGACACCTAGAATGTGTGCTCTGCAATAAGAGAATGCACTGCAATGAGAAGCCCGTGCACCGCAGCAAAGAGTAGCCCCCACTCACCACAACTAGAGAAAGCCCACACACAGCAGCAAAGACCCAGCGCAACCAAAAATAAATAAATAAATATTATATAAAAAGAGAAATAGTAATTATACACCCGCTGGAGGCATTAACTAACTCTATGGTGGTAATCATTTTGCAATATACGTGCATCAAATCAACACACTGTACACCTTAAACAATGTCGTATGTCAGTTAAATCTCAATAAAGCTGAAAAAAAGAAAAATTCTGCATATGAAATTACATTTTTCTTCCAATTTATCTACATAAACATTTTGAGTCCATGTAGATTATATAGACAGAGGTTAATATAACTATACAAGTATATGCATTATATAGGTAAAAGAAAAGATTTCGAGAAACACGACAGCTGCCAAATATTTGAAGGGCTGTTATGCAGAAGAAAAATGAAACTTAATCTGTGTAGTTACTGGGTAGAACTAGGACTAGGAGTGAAACAGGTGGAAATTTCAGCGTGGCATGTATCATTTTATCTTTAGGAAGAACTTTTTGACAATTAGAATTCTTTGAAATACATGGCACCCTCACTGGAGTTACTGTACCGGGAATTCCATATTATCCTAGATGATCTCTGAGGTTTTTTCCAACCCTATGACATTGAGCCATGTGTCAAAATTAAACATATTTGGGGGATATGCGTACACGCGTGCTAAATCACTTCAGTTGTGTCTGACTCTCTGCAACCCTAAGGACGGTAACCTGCTGGCCATGGGATTCTCCAGGCAAGAATACTGGAGTGGGTTGCCATGCCCTCTTCCAGGGGATCTTACCCACCCAGGGATCGAACTCACAACCTGCATCTCTCACATCTCCTGCACTGGTAGGCAGGTTCTTTATCACTAGTGCCACTTGGGAAACACTTGGAGGAATGTAGAGGAAGGTAATTGAATTTTATAGGCAAATAATCATTATCACCTGTGGCTGTTTTAGGTATAGGCTGAGTAGAGTACAGTGAAACTATTGTGTGTCTATGGATAAGTCTGAGATTTTCCTAAGAAGGAGGCAAGATCTGAGTAGATTTTGGACATTGTAAATTCAAGTCCTGAATACTGCAAAGGGAGTACCATATTGCGGAGAATTTGAGTATTGCAAAAGTGAAGTGAAAGTCATTCAGTCATGTCCAGCTCTTTGTAACCCCATGGACTTTACATTCCATGGGGAATGTAGGCCAGAACGCTGGAGTGGAGAGCCTTCCTCTTCTCCAGGGGATCTTCTCAACCCAGGGATTGAAACCAGGTCTCCCACATTGCAGGCAGATTCTTTACCAGCTGAGCCACAAGGGAAACCCAAGGTGGGTAGCCTACCACTTCTCCAGGGGATCTTCCCAACCCAGAGATTGAACTGGGGTATCCTGCATTGCAGGCAGATTCTTTACCAACCGAGCTATTAGGGAAACCCTGAGCATTGTAAAAATCAGAGCTAAAAGGGAAGAAATCCTAGAGTAGGCTTATTGAATAAAATATACATGCCTACCATAGAAGGGGTGAGGGTTTGAGGAACAGGAGCTGATGAACATTAGGCAATTATAATCCAGGATATCCTGGGAAATAATTTTGAAACATCAGGTGAAAATTTTAGACCTTGTACGTTATAAAGGGGAGGGGAAGCACAGTCAAAGCAATGACAGGAAGGGATATTTTTGTTTTAGTGAATTGTTTGGTGCTAAAGGTGAGGAATCTCTAAAGAAAAGGCTAGTAGCAGGAGAATCCAGCAAAAAGATGACCCAGATATTCATACAAATGTAGAGAAAGCAACATGGACTAATATGGGAGATAATGTAAGACTGGCAATACTCTGGAAATCCAGATCAGTCAAGACAGGGATCAGTGAAGCACTGCCTACCCGTTCCTTGCCTCTGAAAATTGCGGTATTACTTCTATTACAGGGAAGGTAAAGATGAGTATCTTTGTCTTCAGTGTGCCTTGTTGATGATGATGGGTTTGATTTTTCGTGCCATGCCATGGCCATTGCTCAGGTGAGGCGGTCCCTATGCTACTGTGCACCATGCACTCTACCTTTTTTTCATCTGATTTCTGTACCTGCCTGGTCTTCATCTGGCTTTTGCACCTGCCTGGAGTTCACAGCTGCCCTCAATCCAGCTTGAGCTAGTACTACTTGGGATTGTTTTAAGTGTTTCAATTGTTTCAAGCGTGTACTTCTCAGGTGAGTCACTTGGGCTTGATTTTATTGAGATGAAATAGTGTCCCACACCTAAGTATGTATGTTTCTCCCTGGTCTATTGCTCCTCACACCCATTCTGAAAATTCCCATTTCACTTTGAAAAGTATCTCTTATATTTGCCTCAGTTTTGTGCTCCATCATGTCTGACTTTTTGCAATCCCATGCACTACAGCCCGCTAAGCTCCTCTGTCCATGGGATTCTCCAGGCAAGAATACTGGAGTGGGTTGCCCACTCCTCCACTGGCATCTTCCCAACCCAAGGATCGAACCCACATCTCATGCATCTCCTTTATTGACAGGCAGATTCTTGACCACTGAGCCACCTGGGAAGCCCTTGCCTAAGTCTAGGCAGGATCTTAAGAATCTATGGTAGAGGAATCTTCATATGCTAAAAAAAGTAGTATTTCACATATAGTAGTTCACATGTGCAGGTACTGGTGATGATCAGGTAGGGATGCCTAATAAAGTGATATATGATTCCATGTGTTTTTATTGGTAGATTGGTGTTTTTGTTTTTAGTTAAATGCAAGATGTCAGGCAGTGGCGGTGGGTGGCTCACCTGAATAAATACTGTACAATTTGTTCCATGATCTAAGCATATAACATTTGAAAAAATTAGGCCTGGAAATTTTATGAACTTTTGAAAACATTACATTTTTTTGTACTAATAGGGCTTTTTATATGCCAAATACTGTTTTAAGTGCCCTATTTTACAATAACCAATTTAATTCTCACAACAGCCCTATAAGGTAGGTACTATTGCTATTACCATCACATCACAGATGAGGAACTAATGCACAAAGAGGTTAAATATTTGTCTAAGAACAAAAAGCTAACAAGTAATCAGAGCTCAGTTTTGAACTCAAGCAGTCTGGCTTAAGTGCCTGTCCTTAACCACTGCACTATACTATAACCATCCATTGCAAACTGATAAAGAATTAGCAGAGAACCCAGACCCGTCTCCAAGTGACATTCTCTCAGATAATAAAAATCAAACAACAAAACACATTCTGGCTCTATGATCACCTTTATCCCTTATCAGTGATTTATTATTTTTTTGCAAACACTTTGGGAATTTTTTTTTTTTTACTTTGGGAATTAAAAGGAAAAAAAGTATTTAAACACAGGAAAACTTTGATCCAAATGAAAAATTCATATTGTATCCAGTGCTAAAGCACATTGTTTCTTTTACCATTTGGTGGGCAATTTCAGCTATTTCTGGTGATACCCTGAATGGCAATGGAATAATTTCATAGAGCTTTTATTGTTAATGGTTCATATTTCATCCTGTTCTATGAAAGATATGCAAAGGAGAGCTCATCCACCTTTCCCCCTGGACCTTATCTTCCCAGTGGTTGTTTTGTTGGTCTTTGTAATAATTCCTATACTCTGCTTTCAAGCAAATTTTCAGTAAGTTACCTCCAATAACTGATACTTTTAATAAAGGACATAGGGAAGCTAATTGAATAGCTAAAAATAATTATCAAGTACTTTTAAGAATGTAAACAACTGAATATTAAGATGCAAGAGTGTGCAGTGAGGGGGAGATAAGTGAATATACAAATATATGTCTGCGTGCCTGCGCTTTAAAAACATTTCTCTTTTCTGTCTGAGTCACTCTCTTTAGACAATTTAGGCAAAAGATAAGTTCTGACTCAGAAACAGGGTCAAAGGTAATTTTATTTTTCTCCTTTGTCATCAGAAGAAGACCTGACCACGTGCACTGTATATAAAGCATACCGGTGTGAAGGTCAGCTTTACAGACAAGCGACGTAAGGGTAATAGAAATACATTCGTTGTTAGACGGTAAGGAAGTACAAGAGGACGTCATGATAATATAATAGGAGGAATCGGGTTATAACTGCTTCCCCAATGAGATTGTAGAGTACAGACAACCAAGGTGAGTGCAACTTCCCATCATGAAATAATTTCTTTTTTTTTTTTTTTTTTTTAATTTTTTTTATCATGAAATAATTTCAAAAAAATTACAATGAAATAATTTCAAAAAATTACAATGAAATAATGTACTTTATTATGTTCACATAAATTTTATATCATTTAATTTTGACTGTATGTCTGCTGCTGACACGGGTGTTTAAAGGAATCCTCCACGGTATTTTAGACAGCCTCACCTGGATGGCAAGCATCAAACTTCTTGTGTTTTCCGTCCCAGCTGAGTCGGCTAAAGAATTGTGCACCTGGGGCGCTCAGGGCAACTGATTGATTTGACAGGTGGAGGTGGGACAGGGAAACCTTTAAACCGACCGACCCCCTAAAAGGCAGTAAGCGCGTTGAACCGAACTTGGGAGGGGTCGGCTAAGGTGGATTCGGACGTGGGAGGCCGAGCTGCAGCGAAAGAACAGAAGGGCGGAAAGACCTGAAGCAGCTGTAGACGTGCCAGAGGTGGGTACCGGGGGTGGCGGTGGGGGTGCACCCACCCTGCGAGGAGGCGGGGGCGCGCGGGAGGGGCGGGGCGAGGCGGGGCGGGGCGGGGCGGGGCCGCCGGGAAGCCCGCCCCCTGAGTAGCGGAGATGACTGGTCGGGATGCGGGCAGGAGACGCTCTGTCCCACGCTCTCCCAGTGCTCGGTGGTTTAAAGATGGCGGCGGCGGCGGCAGCGGCAGCATTGGGGGCGCGGAGCCGCGGGATGGGAAGGGAAAAGGAGAACCTGTGAGGCGTCGGGAGGCAGCGCGGCGCCTGCTGTGAGAAGTCGGGTGCGGAGCCGCAGGCGGCCGGACCGCTCAGGGCCGGGGCCTGGGTTGGGAAGGAGAGGCCGGAGCAGCGCCTGGAACCCCGAGGCCGGAGCCGAGGAGGAATGTGACCAGGGGTCGTCGGGGGCGCGGGAGTAAGCGAGCGCTGGGATGGGGCAGCAGGTGGGCCGCGTCGGGGAGGCTCCGGGGCTTCAGCAGTCGCAACCCCGCGGGATCCGGGGCAGCAGCGCAGCCAGGCCCTCCGGTCGCAGGCGGGACCTGGTGGGGCGCACCGCAGAGGCCGGCTTCAATATCTTCACCCAGCATGGTGAGTGTGTCCGGGAGCCGGCGTGAGGGCGTGGGGGAGGCCGGAGGTGGAGTTGGGGCGGGGTGGGAGGCAGACAGGCAGCCCTAGGGGGTCGAGCGGGTGGAGGGGTGCCCGAGAGTGGGGGCGGAATCGGCTGCCATCTGGGCCAGTCACGGGAGGCGAGTCACACCCCTCCCCCCTCCCGTCTCCAGCCTGGCTGGCAGCTCCCGGGGGCGGAGGAGGAAAGAGAAGTGGTCTTAGGGATCTTGGATGGACTGTCGTCTACACTGGACACGACTGTGCGCCCCGGGGGTAGGGGGGGACGGTGGGTGGTATCCTTAGGGGAGAGGAGACTGAAGGGGGGCGTGAGCTTAATCCAGGTGTTAGCATAAATCGGTTGTTAGCGAGGGGACCGTGAATCCCTTGAGGGATTGGGAAATAGGAACTGAGTCTCAGGAGGTAGTGGCCTGGGAAGTAGACGTACCAGCCAGGCAGTGAGCGGTGTTAGGATAGTGACCACTGCCCTGAAGTCCCCTTCTATGGGAAAGGTAAGGATAGTAACTCATCATTTGAATTTTTTTTTTTAATCTTTCAAAGTGGAAGTGAAGGGTTTTGCCAGACCATCCTCTCTTCTGCTCTTTTTGAGTAGAACTCAATTCTGAGATGGCTGGCAGGGGTGTGACGTTGGTGGGCATTCTTAGAACTTTGGGTAGGAACAAGAGTTTTTCTGCCTATCATGTGTGCATGTATACAAACATATATCCTCTCTATGGCCTGGAACCTATTACTTTGGCCTCATATTAAGGTATTTTTAAGTTGTCTCCAACTCCAATTTTTAATATATCTTGATCATATACTCCAAGAATTTATGTTTGTCCCACTGTACTAATATGTAACTTACAAATGTACACAGAAGCAGAATTTAAGAAAGGATGAGATGAAAAAATAAATATAACAAAAGTTCTTATATATTCTTTCAAGCAGTCCAGGAAAGAATGGACTTTTTTGCACTGGTCTTAGCTGCACCCACACCTTTTGAGGCCACTTGTCTAAAAGAAGAAGGGAAAAAACTGACCTTCATGGAGTTGAGATACCCTGAGATCTGAGGGAGGCTGAAGAAATAGATGTGACTTTTATATAAAGGACTGGATAGTTGAGGTTGGTTGAGCGGCAGCAAACTGGACTTTCACTGAAGAGGCATGAGGAAGATAATAAAAGAGAAAAGAAGGTTGTTCTTTTCTGCATAGTGTAGGGAAGAAGAGGAAGGAAATGTGAAGTGTTCCTTAGAAATGGAGTTTTGGAGGAAGTGAAGACAAATGGTCTTACGCAGAGAATGAGATGGTGAGTTGTATCAGAGTTCTGGGTTTGGACTTTGTGAACAAGCTGAGTTTCTTAATGGAAGAGAGATAGGTGATTTGGGCCATTCAAGTGTTACATGTCTACTATTAAAGATGCGAGTGAGCCTCTCTTCCAGAGATATGAACATTTTATGAAGGTGCTATATGTTAGTTTTTATTGAAATCACTTCCTGCATTGCAGGAGGAAAGAATGGGTAAGTAGTTTTCAGGGAAGAAATGATTCACGTAGCTTTGCATTGTGGAAGGTGTTAGTATGTATTAAACTTGGCGCTGTAGGCAATGGTGATCCTGTTCCTTTAGTTTCTATTCAAGACCTAAGATTTTCTGAGGAGGAGGAGGTCATGAAGAAGGGAATAGGAAGAGATTTTGAAGGGTGGATAGGATTTGGATCTATGGAGCAAGAAAAGGGGCAGGCTGTGCAGGAGAAACAACTTGAGTGTGGACAATTGAAATGAACCTATTTTATTGATGAAATAGTGAGCAGACATCTGTCATGAATGAAGTAAATCTTTCAGGAGTGAATCCTTGAACAAAAATTGCAGGAACTGATCCTGGCTTCACCTGTCTGGGTGATTTAGCCACTTACTGTCCTTGAGTTTCTTGTTAAATGTTAGATTAGATGATCTCCAAGGTACCTTCTGACTCTTAAGATATTATTATGATTCTAATTGAGAAGCAGTGGGAAGAAGATTTGATTACGTTGGGTTATGGACTGAGTTATTGAAAATGTGGCAGAGGAGTTTATATCCTTTCACTTGATTGGTTAGTAAATAGGATATGTAAAGAAACCTAAGTATGAGGTGCTCAGAGACTTGGCCTTGAGTGGAGGCAATGAAAACAGGTGGGGTGAGTTTGAGAGATACTTCATTCAACAAACAAGTTTTTTGAGCACCTCTTTTGTACTGGACTCTGGGGATGCTGCTGTGACCATAACAAGGTCCCTGTCTTTTGTGGATCTTAAGGATTTTATGATCTGATATAGAGGATGAAAGAAGAGAGATGACTTTGGAATACTTAAGGTTATGAACTCTGGAGCCATTCTGTCTGGATTTGAAACCTGACTTGACTGCTTGCTTATTATCTGTAACCCTGGTCAAGTTATTTAACGTTTTTGTGCCTTGGATTCTTCATTTGTAAAATGAGTATAATAAGACTACCTGGTAATAATAGTACCTAGATTACTGAGTTAATGTATGCAAGGCACTTAGAATATGCTTGGCATGTAGTAAGGGCTGCATATGTTTTCGTCTGGCCATTACCCCTCCTCCTGTTATTAAAAATAAGGATGAATCAAAGACAGAAGATTTTGAAATTGGTTTTATTGACAAGTTTGGAAGTTAGAAGTTGATTGAAAAGATGGGAACATGGTAAATTTGTTGCCAGAGACTAGCATGTAAAGAATAGAATTGGCAAATAATAGGTAAACAAAGGAGAAGTGAGTATTATTTTTAGACAGATGGGTATTTATAAACTTCTGTAGCTCAAGAGTTTCTCAACTTGTGCAGTATTGACATTTTGAGGTGGATGATCCTTAATTATGGGAGCTGTCCTGTGTTTTGTAACATGTTTAGCATCATTCTTGTCCTCTGCTAACTAGAGGCCAGTAGCACCTCTTTCTGGTAATCCCCACCCTTTCTTGTAACAACCAGAAATGTTTCCAGACACTGCTGGATTGCGCCTAGGTGAGAACCAGTGCTTAGAGACACATGATAAATTCTGGTGTGAATGAATAAATTGAGTTAGATTCAGAAGCTGCTTAGTGGACCTGTTGTTTGACATTTACACAAAAAACCTGGCAACTAGTGTGCAAATCACTGTCTTGAATTTCAGTATTGATGTATTAGCACATAATTTCATGTATGAAAGCTAGGCCTGACAGACTGCTGAGTTTACATGTAGGTTTAAATGTAGATTAAATATTGTATGTAGTCAGAAATGTGTGTACATTATAGAAATGCTTTACCAGAGTCCACGATTTTTTGGTATTTTCTCATTGAAAATGAGAATAGTTTTTTTTATTAAAATGTAAGTTGCTCTAATAACTTGTTTTGCTGAAAATACTTTTTGTGACTGTCATGTAGAAGGAATAAAAATAGTTGGGCTGTTTTTGGTATGAAAGAGAGGTGAGTACTGTGACTTTTCTGAACTTTGTTATTGAACCTTTTCAGTGAGCTGACATTTCATGATTGGTAATCTAGGGTTGAATACATTCCTTTTTTTAATATCTGACATACCTCACAACAATTGAGTGATTTCACTTCAACTTTACTTTCTTCTCTCACTCATTTGCTGTAAATGCTATTAAAAATAAACTTTAAGTTGTGAAGTTTTGAATAATAAAATTTTTCCCTTTTTAAATCAAGCTCATTTTAAGTGGTCTCATTTATTTAGGATCTGTAGTTCATGTTTTATTATTTGTGGAATGAAAGATGCAAGCACCACAGGTTGAAAATGATACAGTAGAAAAGAACAGGAAGGCTGTTTGCAAGGGAATTTTAACTATGGTGACCTAGTATAGTGGTCACTGATTCTTATGAGAACTAAACTTTTAAAAGTAAGCCAGCTGTTACATTTTCATTAACCTCCATATCTGTGTAAGATACAAGTATATAGTTGTATGTGTGTGTATTTTTAGAAAAGTAACAATAATTTGTGGCACAGATTCTTTTATTACAGCCCAATTGACAGTAAGGTCACAGGTAAATTTTGAAATCTGAAGTTTCTCCTTAAGGGTCTTCAATTTCTTTAATAAGGAAATAAAAGCCAAACAAAAGAAAAACCGGTATCTTTCCCGCTTCTTATCCCTATACTGTATCATTTTCTTTCCTCTCTTCACTCTTTTCTATCAATGTCAGTAAGGATGATGATAATTTATATTTGTATAGTTTTTAAAGAGCTTATGAACACCTTTTATGTCCTTTATCTTATTTTGATCTTTACAATTATAATTGGCCCTTGAAATACATGGGTTTAAACTTCGAGAGTTCACATGTAGGCAGATTTTTTTCAATAAATATGTACTGTAGTTTTATTGCGATAGGTTGAATCCACAGATGCCAACCCCAGATGTGGAGGACCCACCTGTAAAGTTATAAGTGGATTTTGACTTCTTGGAGGGTAGATCCTCCAACCCCCAAGTTGTTCAAGGATCAACAACTGTACTCTGAAATAGGTGAGGACAGATACTAATCTTCCCATTTTATAGATGCAAAGTGAAGAGAACTGAGTGACTTCCCGAGTGTTTTAGCACACAGCTCTCTGTTATGGTGCTGAGACTCGAGCCTTTGCCTCCACATCTTGCCACTGTGTAGAGATTTAAAGAACGTAAGTTTTAAAATTGGGTAGCATTGGATTCAGATGCTGCCGTGTCTTACATTAGTAAGTGGTTATAACACCAGCCATAACAGTTGAATTAAATAATAGAATTTTGTAAGGCTCGTAAGTAATAAATAGTAGTTTTGTTGTTGGCACTGTTATTTACCTCAAAATGATTGTGAAAATTGTGAGCTCATGTGAAAATGTTGTAAGCTATCGTAAAGCATTCTGAAGTGTAGAATTGTCTTAGTATTTACATTTTATTTATTTATTTTTCTTAGTATTTACATTTTAAATCTGTTTTCTCTAAGTCTATTTTTCTCTCAAGTGAGCCTTGATTATTAAGGAACTTTAAGAAAGCAGCAAAAAGATAGGGAAGTTTTGGGACTCTGAAATCTCCTTAGGCCTGCCTTCCTTGAGGTTAAATGTTATCCTCTTAGGATGATTGGTTTTATGGTTCTTTCTTACTCTTTTTGTACTGGTTTTTCTTCCTTCAGAGAAGTTGAACCAGAAATAAAAGCCAAGGCAAATGTAAAGTTTAGGTTGAGACCTCGTTTCAAACTGGCACATTTATTTGCTAGTTAATATAGAATGACTTTTTATATTGTAATCTCATCTAACATCCTTTAAGACCTTTTTGTGTCTCCGTACTTAATGTTAGCCTCATGAATCTTAACAGATTTCTTCTGCAATAGATAAAGCTTCACTGTTGATACTTCACCAAATTATATAGAGCTGTTCTCAAACTTCTGTGTGGAGACCCAGATTGCTGGGTCCCACTCTGTTTCTTATTTAGGTCTGAGGTGGGATTTGAGGACTTGCATTTCTCACAGATTTTCGGGTGTTGCTGGATGCTGCTGGTTGGGGCCCCACATTGGGAGCCGTTGGTAATGTGAGAGTAAGGAGTGGTGGATCAAAAGCAATTCAAAGATTGTCAGTTGTCAGAAGGCATAATGTATTGACTCTTCTACTTATAATTGGTTTATAAATCCATTTGCTCCAAGTCTAGTATCCACATGCAAGTGTCTACTGGTCTTATACCACCTTTTTGTCTCAGGAAAAGATGCTTTGGCCTCAACCTTTTTTTTTTAATCTCTAAAAGTTTATATGTTGAAATTCTGTGGAGAGATGCACTTTTGAAAGAATTTTGTGTCAGGAAAAAAGGAGGGAAGAGACATACGGTTCTGCTGACAGACCTAGAGTGGGCCCTAGTACCTGGAAGAAGACGTGAAGAAATAATTGCCACTTATTGAGTGCTGCTGTGTGATAAGCATGTTCTAAGTACTTAATATCAGATGGTTTTTTTTTTTTTTCACTTAAACTCCATAAAATCCTGCTTGTCCAAATTGAAAAAGATTAGAGGCCAAAGATGGGATACCTATTTGTGATTCTACAGTTAAGGTATGATGGTGCCTGGTTTCCTTTTGAGGTTTGTGTTTATGTACATATGTATTTGTATGTGTGTGTATATGGGAGGATTATTAGTTTTTTCTTTTTACCCCATCTCTCTTGAGACCAGTGATGAGATTTTCAGCATGGTAGACCAGGGTTGGGCTTCCCAAGTGGCTCAGTGGTAGAGAGTCCACCTGCCAGTACAGGAGACAAGGATTCGACTCCTGGGTTGGGAGGATTCCCTGGAGAAGGGAATGGCAACCGATCCCAGTATTCTTGCCTGGAAAATCCCAGGAACAGAGGAGTCTGGCAGTCCATGGGGTCGCAGAGTTGGATGCGACTGAGCACACGGGAGACCAGCATTAGATCTGTATATTGACTCTTTGACTACGGATTGAGACTTAGGTATCATGGTCTAACACAGGGAGCAGTAGGCAATCACAGTGCAGTTTGAAATCTCATGATAATGTTGAACTTCTGGCTTAACCTCTAGATTTAGGTTTTTGTTTTTTTTAGCTTTAGTATTACTAACATTTCTTATATAAAGACTGACACCCCCACCCCCATTGATAGATTATACCTCTCCTTTTCTCTTTGTATTGGTATGTTTATAGCCACTTAAAGTGATCTGTTGAGTTTATCATTGCAATATGCAACTTATAAGGATGTTTCTCCTTTTTAGGTAACATGACAATTTTTTTTTTTTTAAATTAATGTAACATTCCAGAGTGTTTTCTATATATTTCTATGTTCAGTTAAGAGTAATTGCCTGTGTTAATGTTGCAGAGAGAACTTTTAGGTATAAGTTAGGCAGAGTTGCTGTCCCAAAGAATGATGCTGCTTGAGTAGATACTGATAAAGACAGTTTAAAAAACTAGTCTTGTTTTGTGCGTCTGTGTGTGGAGAGGTACGTATTTTGTAAAATATCTCTTGGTTGTTAATCTCTGCATTTTTGAGTTGAGGGTATAATTTTAGTCTATAAATTTGTGATTATTATACTAATTATAGTGATTTCTCAGTTCAGTTATTTTCAATTGAACTTTCACTCAAATGTACAGATTAATACCCATTAAATATAATACCATGCCAAGTATAATTTTGGTTGCTTAAAAAAAGAAGAACTATATCGAGCCTTTTCTGTCTCTGCTTCATGGTATAAATGTGCTGAGTCTACGGTGGTGGTACTGCAGGCTCCTCTGTAGTGAACTCTGCCAGTATTGGCTTTTGATCCAGCAGAACACAAAGCTCACCAGCAGGCCCAGGCAATTTATATTCCCTGGCTTGCTTTCCAAGGAGAGGGAGGGTCTAGAAACCTTTCACTTGATGTGGTCAAGGTCAAAGAAAATGTTCTGTTCTGGCTTAATATACAGTATGTACACAGGCAATTTTGTTAACATATTCCTTTCTCTATGCTAATTCCAGCAAATTAAAATAATACTGAGTTAGGACTTAAAGAGTGCCACTTAGCATCTTGTGGTTCCAGGTAATTACTCAGAAAACATTTTCTAAAACTAACAGTGCTAACCAGCACAATTCTTATCACCCATCTGTTTCTTATGGGGAAGAAAGGTTGATACTTGAAGGTTTTTGTTATAGTAGCTTTCTTTTATTTTGAAATTTGCATTTTTAATTGTATAAAATTCTGTAAAGAGGTATGTGTGTGTGCTCAGTCGCTTAGTTGTTTCTGACTCTTTGTGACCCCATGGACTATAATGTGCCAGACTCTTCTGTCTGTGGAATTTCCCAGGCAAGAATACTGGAGTGGGTTGCCATTTTCTTCTCCAGGGGATCTTCCCAACTCAGGGATTGAACCCGTGTCTCCTGCATTGGCAGTTAGGGATACTTTACCAGTGAGTCACGAGGGAAGCCTATATATAGTACATATATCTAAAGCATATATAGGTGTTATTTCACACTGTTATTTCTCCACGTGTTGTAGAAAAAAATGTCATTTGTGACTAGCATCTAGAATAAAGTTTGTAATTTACTGTATATGTTTGCACTGAGGAGGATATTAAGTTTGGTAAATACATTCCTAATGTTGACAATTTCATAGTCACAGTGCTCCATCAGTAGTTGAGACCTCTAAGCATTGATTTTCGGTAAATGTAAACCTTTTAGCTGTGAAAAGATGTGTTCTATGGATACTACAGAGGAGTTCCAGATTCTCTCCAGATTGCATTGGGACTTGTGTTTAGCTTTTGAATCAATATATGTATTTTTAACTTTGATAACCCGTTAGCTAATTCTAAGACCAGATTCTTGTGCTATGTTTAATTCTGTGAAACTGAGATTTAACTTTTAAGGAGGTATGAGGAAAGAATATTTTCTTTGATAGATATGTATTTTTATCAGAAGTTAACTTTCTGATACCAATAAACTCTGGTCTATTCAGAAATAGAAATAAAATGTGAAGAAAGCATTTTTTTTAAAAGGAAGTATTTCAAACATACAAAAAAGTTCATATAGCAGAATGTCCAGGTACCCATCACCTGGATTTAACAATTGTTATGTCACATTAAGAAAAAAAAATTACAGAGACGCTTTAATTGAATACACTTTGCAGACCTTCTCAAACCCATTCTTCTTTCTTTATCCTGAGGTTAACACTACCCTGATGGTGTTTTTCCTTCCCTTCCACATAGTTGGATTTTATTCCACTTGTAATTATCTATAGAATGTGTTTGTGTGGGAACACCAGTTTGTAACTTTGTATGTTTGAAAGATTTACATAAATGCTATGCCAGACATATCATCTTGCAACTTTATTTTTTATCCTGTGTGATTCGGAGATATATCCATGTTGAAATAATATAGTTCAGTATTCCATTATATACCACAGTTTATTCAGTTTTCATATTGATGGTAGGTTGTTTCCATTTTTGCATAAAATAGATGGTTGGAGTTGCTATTTGCTCTGACCAGAAAGCTCTTTTTAGTTATTTTTATCAGAGAAATATATGCAGACAGTTTATAAATAGTCAAAGAATATGACAAGATTTGAGGGAAAAAAAAGCAGCCCCATCCCACTTCCCAGGTCGTCAGTGTCCAGTATGGCAGCTACTAGTCACATGTGACTGTTCAGCAAATGCTCTTTGTCCTAATTGAGAAGAGCTGTGTTAAAATAATACTACATTCAGAAAACTCAGTATGTAAACAAGAATATAAAATATCACGTTAATATTTTTTGTTCATTACATGTTGACATGATAGTGTTTTATATGCCAGATTAGATTATTAAAATTTAATGATTAAAAAATTTAATTTACCTGCCATAATATGTAAAATATTTTTGCTTACATTTGTGGCTCCCACTTCTGTTGGACAATCTTGCTTTAAATGATATGCTTTATGAGAGCAGGAACTTGATCTTGTCCACCACCAGAGCAGTGATAGGCACAAAGCTGATGCTCGATAAATTTAAATGAGTTGATGCATTCAGCAGGTAGAGAGAGGGTTTTTTTTTTTTTTTTTTTTTGCATTGTTCACTTAGGGTGCTTTGGGTTTTCTTTGCAGTTACTGATTGGTATAAAAGTTACTTTGAATTTGTCTTCCTTATCCAGAGGATGTTTTTCCTTTTACTACCCTGTTTTTAGCTTAACTACACTTTCAAGTCTTAGAATATTATAATGTTTTCATTCTGTCTTTATCATTCTATTTTTCATTTTCTATTTGGAAGTGAAGTGAAAGTCACTCAGTCGTGTCCAACTCTTTGGGACCCCATGAACTATACAGTCCATGGAATTCTCCAGGCCAGAATACTGGAGTGGGTGGTCTTTCTCTCCTCCGGGGGATCTTCCCAACCCAGGGATTGAACTCAGGTCTCCCACATTGCAGGTGGATTCTTTACCAGCTGAACCACAAGGGAAGTTAATCCTGTTGTTTGGGATTCTAATGGATTTGTAAGTTCTTTGATTTAATTATTTCAAGTTATTGGTTTCTTGAGATTATTAGCTGTTGTCAAAGAGAAAAGTCATCTTGACCATGGCATGTGTCAGGATGGCTTTAGCTCTGTTAAATTTTCTACCAGGCTGTTACCTTCCCAAGTCTGGGGTCATGGTTATCCTTTTATATTTATCTGTTTCTTCTTTTTTCTTAGCATATAAAATCTTTTTATTTTAAAAATTCTTCCTCTTTTTTTTCCTCTAGCTTATTGGGATATAATTAACATTATGTAAGTTTAAGGTACATAGACAGCTGTTGATACTTTTATGTATTGTATTGTGATTACCATTATAGCATTATCTAATAACACTTCCATCAAGTCACATAATTACTATTTCTTTTTTTGTGGTGAGAACATGTAAAATCTACTCTTAGCAGTTTTCAGATATATAGTATGGTGTTATTATAATCACTATGCTGGTGTGTATTAGATCTTCAAAACTTGTTAATTTTATAACTGGAAGTTTGTACCCTTTGACCAATGTTTCCTCATTCCCCTACTGCTTAGCCCCTGTTAAGCATCCCTTTTCTCTCTTGCTTCTCTGAGTGCAGCTTTTTTAGATTTCCACATATAAGTGATATCATACAATGTTTGTCTTTTTCTGTTCAGACTTATTTCACTTAGTGTAATGCTCTCAAAATTCATTCAAGTTGTTGCAAATGGCAAGATTTCCTTCTTTCTCATGGCTGAAATATTCTGTTATGTGAATATATATACACATGTATTTATCCATTCATCTCTTGATGGACACTTAGGCTGTATTCTGTCTTGGCTATTGTGAATAATGCTTAATGAACATGGGAGTGCAGATATACCTTCAAAATCTTGTTTTCAGTTCCTTTGGATATAAACCCAGAAGTCAGATCATTGACTCATATGGTAGTTCTGTTTTTAATGTTTTGAGGAACCTCTATAGTCTAAACTGGTGGTTGCACCAGTTTACATTCCCACTAACAGTGCAGAACGGCTCCTTTTTCTCAGCTTTCTTGCCAATCATTGATATCTCTTGAGCTTTTTTTGGTGGGTTTTTTTTTTTGCGGGGGCGTGGGGTTAAATGATAGCCATTGTAACCAGAATGGGATGATAGCTCTTTGTGGTTTTGATTTGCATTTCCCTGGTGACAGTGATGTTGAGCACCTTTTCATATACCTGTTGGCCACTTGTATGTCTCCTTTGGAAAAAAATGTCTATTCAGATTCTCTGCCCATTTTCAATTAATTTTTTTCTTTCTTTTTTTGGCCTCATGGTGCAGCTTGTGGGATCTTAGGTCCAGGGATTGAACCCACGCTCTCATCAGTGAAGCACAAAGTCCTAACCACTGGGACCACCAGGGAATTCCCTGCCCATTTCAATTTTTTTACTTTCTTAATTTTTTTGCTTGTGCTGCATGCATGTTATTGCATGCAGGCTTTCTCTAGTTGCAGAGAGTAGGTGCTACCCTCTAGTTGTGATGCATGGGCTCCTCACTGAGGTGGCTTCTCTTGTTGCAGAGCACAGACCAGCTTCAGTAGTCACAGCACTGGGGCTCAGTAGTTAAGGCACACAGACTCAGTACTGTGGCACAGGGGCTTAGTTGCTCTGGGGCATGTAGGATCTTCCTGGACGAGAGACTGAACCCGTGTTCCCTGCATTGGCAGGTGGATTCCCATCCTCTGTGCCACCAGGGAAGGCCTCTGCCCATCTTTTAATTGAACTGTTTTTATGCTATTGAGTTCTATAAATTCTTCCTCCTAAAGATTAAGAGCTTGGTACATAGATGCTCGAGAAGTCTGTCTTAAATGATTATTTCTCAATTTTTATGTAACGCACCACCTGTCTTTGGTTTTTTGTTGTCCTTCTGGTTTAGGAAATTTTGACTCTTTTCCCTGGTTTCCACATTATTTGCCCTATTTTCCCTGTTTTCCTTATATTTATAGGCTAGTTCTTATTGATCTTTTTTCAATACCTCACCATTTTTTTTTTTTTTTTTACTATTATAAAGTTTCCTCAAATTTATTTTTGATTTACTTATGTTGAACTATAGGTATTACATACTGTCTGTAGTTACTTCTTTTCACTAGTTTTCTATGGGTAATATGTGTGAGTAGGACTCTTGGTTACAAGTGGGAAAGACCAACTGCAGGTTATGTAACACACAGAAAATTTGTGTGGAGATAGTGGAGACTCAAGGACAGGAATGTAGTTAGGCCGGCCCAGAAACAGGAAGTGGAAGGCTGCTAAAATCTCAGGCAGTATTTATTTATTCTGTCTCTTGTTTTGTCTTCTGTTTGCTCACTTTATTAATCTCTTAGACATTTAATTCATACCATGATTTCCTTTTTTTTTTTGGTAATCTTTTCTGATCAAAAGGATGGTTCATACTAAACTGAGACTTAGTCTCAGTTGCAGATTCTCAGGATTGGAATCACCACTGTGATTGGTGGTCAGATCACCTCTGTAACATTGACATTTCAGGCTGAAGGATCCTTTGTGGAAGTTGTCCTGTGCATTGAATTTAGCAGTGGCTTTGGCCCTATCAGTTGAATGACAGTACCACTCACCATCTAACTGTAACAACCAAAAAATATCTCTAGACATTGCCAAAATTCCATTGGAGGTAAAGTCACCGTTGATTGAGAACTCCTGATCTAGAGTGTATTTGATGGCTTTGGGCCTACCACTGTGTGGGAAGGATGTTTCAGAAAAGCCTTGTGAGCTAGACAGGTCCTCAAAATGTCTGTAAAGTATTTCCAGTTTTTTGTAGCAACTATAAATTTAACACTGTTTTTCATTATTTTAGGTGTTTCTTTTTAAAATATTTTTTTCTCATTTAAAGTATTTGACATATGTTTCTTACTAAAATCTTAAACTGGCACTGTAGAACTTGCTGGTTTTGGTCATTACTCTGAATCTCTAAATTTCTCAATCTCCTGCTGATTTCATTTCCTTGAGGGTGAGTGTGTATATATGTGAGGATGTTTGTTGGTTTAAGATAAAATTTATGAATTTGGTAGCCAGACAGGCATAGGTAGAATATACTTTCTTTTTTTTTTTTTTTTGGGAGGGGACACTGCACAGCTTGCATGATCTTAGTTCCCTGATCAGGGGTTGAAACCTGGGCCCTTGACAGTGAAAACGTGGAGTTCTAACCACTGGACTACCAGGGAATTCTCAGTATTCTGATGTATTTAATTTACAGGTAGATAAACTAATGCTTAGGCACATGAAACAAGTTGATCATGGACATGCAGCTTAGTAGAAAACACAAAAAATTAGAGTCTAGTTTTTATCTTTCTAGGTTTAGTTTCTAGTTAATCTTTGCTTTTGGTAGTAGTATTTCTGTAATAATAGTCAGTGTTTATGTGCCAAACTTCATGCTTCAGATGTTATCTCATTAGTCCTTGGCAAATAATGAAAATGGGTCTCATAGTAAGACATGTCTAACTCTTTATGTTATTCTCCCAACCATTGTGCTTTAATAGTAACATGATAGTGTTGGGAAAGGATTGGGTGCTTGTGTCCCAGACCCTTTATTCTATGATATCACTTAATCCTCAACACAACCTTGGAAGCTCTACATATTTCCTGGTTTTACATATGAAGGCGTTTAGCTGAGAGGGAGTAAGTATGTTACTTATCTTAAGGCCACATAACTGATAAGATGCAGAGCCTGACTTAACTTTTGTGCTTTTCCCAAGTTTCTGCTGCACCTAGGGGGAAATATACTCTACACTGATGCTCCACTGTCTTCACAGAGCTTTCATGATAATAAAATGAAGGAAAAATACAATATAACGTATGTAGTTCACTTTATCAAGGATTAATAAATACTACCATTTTATTTTGAGACTAGTCTTTGTGTACTTGTTTGTGCCTCCTTAGGTATTTTTACAGACTTGAGTTTAAAAGAAATACTAATAAAAGAAAGCTAGATAATTATTTTTAACAGGAAAATAGTTTTCTAAAAAATCATATTTAAGAGATTATTTATCCTACCAGGAATGACTTTTTGTTTGCTCCCTCATCTGGATGTAAACAGTTTTCACTCTTGTAGTTCTTGACGCTTTTGGATTTTCTAGTTGAGTGCTTTTGATAACTGTACAGCAGTCAGTGCCTTTTATAAGCATGCTGTTAATATTGTGGTTGCTGGTGTTGGTCTATGTAGGTTTAAATCCTGGGTTAAATTTATGATTTCACATACCAATATTTTGACATGAGTGGAAAATAAATAGCTTGCTGGGGTAATACATAGTTTCTAAGGTCTCTTAGGGTTCTGAATTTTTTATATGTATCTGTTTCCTCATCTGTAAAATACTCATGTGTAATAGTCCCTGCCTCATAGAGTTACGAGAATTAAATAATTATTATATGTAAAATGCCTAGAGGGTATGTGATAAATCTTAAGTCCTGAAAAATTGGGTTTCCCTGGTGGCTCAGATGGTAAAGAACCCGCCTTCAATGGAGGAGATTTGAGTTTGATCCCTAGGCTGGGAAGATCCTCTGGAGGAGGGCATGGCAAACCACTCCAGTATTCTTGCCTGAAGAATCCCCGTGGACAGAGGAGCCTGGTGGGTACAGTCCATGGAGTTACAAAGAGCTGGACATGACTGAGTGACTAAGCATAGCTTAGTATGTTTTTTTAAAGTTGCCTTTCTAACATGTTTGTTGGTTAATGTGCTTAACAATTATGGTAATGTTAAGACTGACGTAATTTGGATACCTTAATACCAAGCAGTATATTGTATTTAGGTTTCTTCTGTGTCTAGGTGTAATTCCTAGATTTTAGTGCTTCTGGATATATAGGTAAGTATTTTGTATAGTTTTATTTTGGTACAGTTATTTAGTTAGATCAGTCTTTCTTTCCTCTCTCACAGAGGGCACTTCAAAATTATCCTGAAATGCCTTGTCAATCATATGAATAGATTAGTTGTAGGAGCTTTAAGAAAAAAAACAAGAAATGGTGAAGCAGTGGAGTGAACCCCAGTGGAAACATGTGTTGTATGTGGGTACTCTGGGGATCATGACACTCCATTGATGGGAATCATTGTAGATCTGGGCCTAATGGAAACTGGAGCTAGTAAACCATTAGAAATCAAGACTGCATACTCCATCTTTCTCTTTTAGGGGCTCTAAGGTTTTGACAACTTTTTTTTTGCGCTGTACATCTGTTCAGTTTTTCTTTCTTCCAGCTGGCTTTCTCTGTTTCAGCTTGTGGTATATGGAGTGTAATGGCTGCTCAGCTTCTTCATCATGACAGCTCTCAGTGTATTCTTTTGGCATTTGTCCCTGCTGCTAAATGGCTCAGTCTTTTTCTCTTGTAAGATTTAAGTCATTTATTTATTTATTGAATGCTCAGTACCTTTATATAGTTCAAAAATCAAATGGTGCAGAAGTGTTTCTGCGACCACCTTTTCCTTGACCTGTCAGATTTTGGCAATCCAAACCACCAGTTTCTTGTGTATACTTCAGAGGTGTGTGTATGCATGCATGTGTATCCCCCCAGTCCTTTTTTTTTTTTTTAAGACCAGTGGAAGCATATTGTGTAGACTGTTTTGCATCTCACTCCTACCCCTCCTACTTAATTTGTCTTAGAGATTCTGCCATGTTAATAAATAAAGAGCTTGCCTTTTTTTTCTTTTTTTAATGCATGGCTTTTCATTGTATGAATGAATTATTTAATTGTTTTAAAACAGTACTGTAATGAAAAATATGTATCATTTTAAACATATGCTAGGAATAGCTATAGAATAAAAGCCTTGAATTGGAATTGCTGACAGGATATACGGATTTCAGAATAGCCACTTACTGAATAACTGTCTTTACCTTTTTGTATACTAAAATTCTGTGTGCATTTGGTTTTGTTTCTGGCTTTTCTGTTCTTTCTGATTTGCCTAATTATGTCAGTATCACACTGTTTTAATTATTGTGTTTTTATAATGTGCATTATAGCTTGACGGTTAAGAATACATAGACTTGTGTGCTAAACTGCCTTGTTTTAAATCTTTACTTCCTTGACTGTGTGATCTTGGGCAAGTTACTTAACATCCCTGTAATTCAGTGTCCTTATTTGTAAAATGGAGATGATAATACTTATCTAGTAAGGTTGTTATAAAGAATAAATGAATTAATAAAGTGCTTATGGACATATAATCAAAGTGCTTAGGAATAATGTTTGGCATGTTATTAGTGCTATGTAAGTATTAGCTCTTTATTGTTTCTACCATCCAGTTGGGCTAGTTCATTTCTCTGTATTTGCAGAATATTACTGGCAATTCCTGCTTGCTTTTATTTTTTTGTATTAACGTTAGAGTCAGTTGGTTTGTTTAGTTAGGATAGACTAGGTTATGGGTTAGTAACAATAGCTCCTCCCCACCCCAGTCTTAGGAGATTAACACGCCTGTTGACACTGCGTGTTCAGTGAAGATCACTGTGTGTACTGGGGGAGGGGGTCTTGGCAGAGGTGGGAGAGGGATTCTGCCTGTTCGGAGCTTGCCTGGTGGCTCAAACAGTAAAGCGTCTGCCTGCAACGCAGGAGACCTGAGTTTGATCCCTGGGTTGGGAAGATCCTCTGGAGAAGGAAATGGCAACCCACTCCAGAACTCTTACCTGGAAAAGTCCCGTGGATGGAGGAGCCTGATAGGCTACAGTGTGAGGTCGCAAAGAGTCGGACACGACTGAGCGACTTCACTTTTGTCACCCAGAGACCCAGGCTGCCAGTCTTATACCATCATTCTATAATGCTGGCAATTGCATTGCAGAGGGAAGGAGAGATTGTTGAATCAAGTACTAGTGGAAACTTTAAAAACCAGAAGAGGCATACATCATTTCTGCTTATATTTCATTGACCAGAGCAAGTCGTTTGTCATCACATCATGCCATGGGGATGAGGAAGTTACAGTTTTGCTATGTGCCTGGGAGGATGGAGAGCAATAATAACTACCTTAGTTTGCTCTGTTGGTTGCTAAGTATTAGGTCATTCTTTGTGTTATATGCAACACACTTTTTGTTGTTTAGTCGCTAAGTTGTGTCCAACTCTTTTGCACCCCCGTGGACTGTAGCCTGCCAAGCTCTTCTGTCCGTGGGATTTCCCAGGCAAGAATATAATGCAACACACTAAGCTTTTCCTTTAGAGAGAAGACCCAAATTTCTATCAAGTAACTACGCTGAGCTCAAAATCTTTAATCTCTGAGTCTGTTAGTCAGATTCAGGGGAGTTTCCTTTGGTCCAGACAACTGTGAATAAAACAGATGTTATCAGCTGGTCTGTTAGAAAAGCATCTTCGTATCTTCTTCGGCTCTTTGAAGATGTAAAAAGAACTTCCACTTTCAACTTTTTGTATGTCTATATTATTTGAAAAAATTTTTTACAGTTAGCAGATACTGTGTAAAGAGAAATATCTTCAAGACAACCTACCACAAAAGAATCCTCTTACATCCTATTTACATAAATTAAATAATGTTTAATTTACAGTCCACGGCCAGAGCTGGACTGTAATGTAAGACTTATTCTAGCCCACTGTGCTTTCCAGTGTACCAAGCTGTCTCTCTTAATGCATGAACTTCGGTGTTACAGCTTTTTAACAATAGTATGAATGTAGGGTTTTTTGTTGTTATTTGCAATGAATACAGAAAGGAAAAAAGTTTACTTTGAGGAGGATAATTTTGGGGAAGATAATGAAATTGAAGAATGTTCTAAGACAGTTGCCTATGTTATTTGTACAAGTATAAAATGTTCATTTATTACAGATATCTTGCTTCATCGTTAAACTAGAAAAGGGGGTGAAAAGCCATGTATTTACTACTCATTTCCTCCATTTCTCAAAGGGGAAAGGAAAAAAAATTAGTTTGTTTCTTACTGCAAAAGTGGCATATTTCATCATAGAAAAGAAAGAACATGAGCAAAAAGTAAAATAAACCCCAAACCCACCTTCCTGTTCTGGTGTGTATCCTTTTAAACTTTGTTTTCATAGTTTGTGTTGTTAACTAAAAAGTATATAAAACGTGTGTGTTTAGTCACTCAGTTGTGTCCGACTCTTGCGACTCCATGAACTGTAGTCCACCAGGCTTTTCTGTCCATGGGATTTCCCAGGCAAAAATACTGGAGTGGGTTGCCATTTCCTTCTCCAGGGAATCTCCCTGACCAAGGGATTGAACCTGGTTTCCTACATTGGCAGGCAGATTCTTTACCATTGAGCCACCAGAAAAGCTGTATATAAAGCATATATGAAATTTTTTTGTTAATTATTTTTTCACTTTATATATTTAAAAACTTGTAAATTTGTTTCTCTTTCTGTTTTATTTATCCTTATTACATTATTTAACTTTAATGCTTTTTTCTTAGATTTTTGTTATTCCTGTTTCCTTAGATACGTTCTTCATTGAAGCCCTCTTCTGTACTCTTTGGAGCTCATATTAAGTATATTTAAGGCCAGGAAACATTAATGGGAGAGACTGTAGAGAAAAAAGCAGAAGGCATTTCAGCAGCTATTTCAAGGTACAGATCAGGGTACAGATCAGTCACTAAGTCACTTGCAGTCCAGCGTTGCTTAATTTGCTGATATAAACCAAAACTAAGAAAGTGTGGCTTTCTATATGTGTATTTAAAAACCTTTCCCCTTTTTAAGCTAAAGTAAGATATTCTTATGATCTTAATTTTATTTTGAATAGCACATACTTAGTCTGAGGAACTGGCTCGAAAATAAAAATGTGGAGGAGGACAGCAAGGTTATGTTCTATTCCTTTCAAAATGTCATGAGTTGTTTAACTTCTTTCAAGAAGAAGGAAGCGTGGGTTTACTGTCTAGTTTTTAGGTGGTGATTTTATAAAAGAATAGCACTCCTACAGGGTTAGCAGCTCATTTGTTACTATACATGGCAGTGTGTGGAAATGTAATGGAACTGAGGCTTCCTTTTTTCTTTTCCTTCCTAAAGTATTACAGTTACTGGGTCTGTTGCAGTATAAACGATCAACGATATCAAATTGCATCGAATAATTGTATCCCATTGTGCTAAGATTAATTTAACTGTCTTTAAGCCTTAAAAGGATTTTTTTCTCACAAATATTCTCCTTTAGGATAGATACAGAATTTAATCATAATACTGTGTATCTCGTATACTTGTGGCTTGTAAAAGAATTTTAAAAGTTGGGCATAGGTAGCTGATAAGTTATTAAAAAAAATAAATCTCAGGAAAGGAAATTTTAGTTAAAATGATAGGAAACGGGGACACATTTTGGATGGAAAGCAGGGATCACCAAAAACAAAACAGCAAAGCATTGTTTGCAAAGAGAACGTCTAAGTGGTATAGAAAAAACTGACATAGCCGCCTTGAGATGATGATCCTTAGAACCCCTGCTTGCAAGGTTGGCTCTTGGGTGGTGTCTGGTAACTTGGATTTTGAGAGGGTTTATTTCCACCATTCCCAGAGCTGTGAAGAGTAGTTCACTGTCTAAACTGTTAACACAAACAATGTGGTTTATGCTAAACACCTAGTTTCCTTCTGGGAGCCCTACAAAGTAGGTAGAGGGTGTCTACGTGACCAGTCCTAAGAAAAACCTTGGATGCTGAATCTCTAAGGAGGTTTGTGGACAATATTTTCACATGTTGTTAAAACTCATGACTGGAGGAGCCGTGTGTCTTTTGTGACTCCCCTGGGAGAAGACTCTTGGAAATGTGTGCCTGGTTTCCTGCAGCCTTCACTCCATCTGGCTTTTCCCTTTGTTGATTTTGCTCTGTATCCATTCACTTCAGTAAATCATCACTATAAGCACAACTGTGTGCTCAGTCATCCTTGTGAATCATTGAACCTGGGAGTGATCTTGGGTACCACTGCCCACCCTCCAACACAGCAGTGGATCAGAGAAATTTAAACTGGATTGTACCGTGCTCATGGAAAAAGCTTCTACATGGAAGCGAGCAAGAATGTCTTTTTTTGTTTTTTTATGTCTAAATAGGGCTTCCCCGGTGGCTCAGTGGTAAAGAATCCACCTGCCAATGCAGAGACGTGGATTTGATCCCTGGGTCAGGAAGATCCCCTAGGGAAGGGAATGGCAACCCACGCCAGTTCTTACCTGGAAAACTCCATGTACAGAGGAGCCTATGGGGTCACAAAGAGTTGGACACGAGTAAACAACTGAGCACATGTGTCTAAATAGGGTAGTAGATAGAACAAGTGAAGTTAAAAGTAATTTGGGGGTCTATAGGAGAGGGAAAAAACTCTTAATCTATGACTGAGAAACTTCTGTCCAAGGTTCTATTATTGTGAAAATGGATCATGATGCCAGGTTATCTGCTAAGGTTCTGTAGCTCATAGAAATTTTATTCTAAAAGGAGAACTTAAAATGAGACAACTGTGATGCATTGCACTATGATATAAAAAGCACAGGGATTTTGAAGTTAGACAGATTTCAGTCAGAATTGTGGTTTATTAATTGTCTGAATTGTTTGAACTTGCTTATTTCCTCATTATAAAATGAGGATGATAATACTGGCTGTGTGGGTGGCTTGATTATTAAACAAGATAATGTATACAAAGCTTCTACCACTATGTGTTGCACATAAATGACTTTAAAAATTGTTAGTCTACTTTTTCTGCTTTTCAAGATTTAGAGAGATTGGAGAAATTTAAAGGGGAGAAAGGAGAGAGTGAAGTGAAGGGTGAAACTTGTTTTTCTCTTCTTCTTGGTTTGATGGGAGATTGGGTAGGAAGGTTAGTGAGGAGAGAAGAATCATTAAGTTTTAGAATATGGAATTTTAAATTTACCTTCAAAATCACTCGGGAACTTTTCATAGTTTTAAAAACTAAGAACTAAGGGACAATCTACCAGAGAAAGAGTTCACAGCAATGATCATAAAGATGATCAAAGAACTCAGGAGGTTCTGTCAGTGATGCTATCTAACCATCTCATCTTATTCTTTTGCCTCTTCAATCTTTCCCAGCACCAGGGTCTTTTCCAGTGAGTGAGAGTAATGATTTTAAGTGAAGAAACAAAAGAAATTTCAAAAAAGATCAACAGAAAAAAAAAAAGAGACCAACAGAGACTTCCCTGGTGATCCAGTGGTTAAGAATCCACCTGTCAACTCAGGGGACAGAGGTTCAATACGTGGCCTGGGAAGTTTAAAACTAAACTTTTAAAAACTAAGAATATTTTAAGTGCAAAGTCAAGAAGGGATGAGAGGAGGCCTAGCAACCTGATGAATGTTTTTCTGTGCCTTTGTGGTGAGGTTGTCATGAATTAGTTGACACTTGAGTGTTAGCAAGTTTCAGTAACTGATTAAACACATCCAATCTCTGATCTCTCATGATGAATACTCCCTGGTGATAATAGGACAGTTTTGACTAATTTATAGGCATGATTTCCTATTAGAATTTTTAGAATCAGTGTTTAGAAATAATGGCATCTAAAATAGAATCGTGTAATTCTGGTATATATGTGTTTTTGTTCTTTTTATACCTTTTTATTTTGAAAGTTATGATTATAGAATAATTACAAGAAAAAATTAAGAACTCTTACTCTTTGCCCTGTTTCCCTCGTTGTTAATGTTTTTTTTTTAATTATTTATTTATTTTTGGGTGTGCTGGATCTTCTTTGCTGCTCAGACTTTTCTCCAGTTGCGGAGAGTGGGGGCTACTCTCTAGGTGTGGTGCTCGGGCTTCTCGTTGAGGTGATTTCTCTTGTTGTGGAGCTCGGGCGCTCGGGCACGCAGGCTCAGTAGCTGTGGCACACGGGCTTAGTTGCTCCGTGGTATGTGGGGTCTTCCCAGATCAGGGCTCGAACCCGTGTCTTCAGCATTGGCAGGCAGAGTCTTTACCACCGAGCCACCAGCAAAGTCCATCTCAGGTTGTTAATGTTACATCTCGTTTGTTTTATTATATTGCCTCCTTCCTTTTCTGCCTTTTCCTCCTTTGCTTCCTCCGCTTAACTAGAAGTATGTATCAAAATCACCTATAGAATATTAAAAAGAAAAAAAGTGTGTTCCTGCTAAACCAAGGAAAAACATCCTGCCTGGTAATTTGGATAGGTACTTCAGATTAAGAATTAGTTCACTGTAATATGATAATAGGGGCTTCCCCAGTGGCTCAGTGGTGAAGAATCCTGGCAGTGCAGGAGATGCAGGTTCAGTTCCTGGGTTGTTAGGAGGATCCCCTGGAGAAGGAAATGGCAACCCATTCTAGTATTCTTACCTGGAAAATCCCATAGAAAGAGGAGCCTGGTCAACTACAGTCCATGGAGTCACAAAGAGTCAGACACGTCTGAAGTGACTGAGCACAGCACAGCCATCCTAATAGATGTGAGGTATTAACATCATTGTGGTTTCAGTTTACGCTTACCTAGTGATTAATGATGGAGAAGGCAATGGCAACCCACTCCAGTGTTCTTGCCTGGAGAATCCCAGGGATGGGGAGCCTGGTGGGCTGCCATCTATAGGGTCGCACAGAGTTGGACAGACTGAAGCGACTTAGCAGCAGCAGTAGCAGCAGTGATTAATGATGTTGAGCATCTTTGCACGTGCTTATTGTCCATTTATATATCTTCTGAGGAGACATGTCTATTCAAGTCTTTTGTCCGAAAATAAAGCAGATGTTTTTTGTTGAATTGTTGCCCTTTTTAAAAAAATTTCCTTATTTACTTTTGGCTGCACTGGGTCTTGTTGCTGCGCACGGGCTTTCTGCAGTGGGGGCGGTGGGGCTGTTCTGCATCGTGATGTGTGGAGTCTCATCTCGATGTCTTCTCTTGTTGCAGAGTGCGGGCTCAGGAGTTGGGGTGCATGGGCTTAGCTGCTTCGAGGCATCTGGGATCTTCCCAGGCCACGTATTGAACCTCTGTCCCCTGAGTTGACAGGTGGATTCTTAACCACTGGATCACCAGGGAAGTCTCTGTTGGTCTTTTTTTTTTTTTTTCTGTTGATCTTTTTTGAAATGTCTTTTGTTTCTTCACTTAAAATCATTACTCTCACTCACTGGAAAAGACCCTGGTGCTGGGAAAGATTGAAGAGGCAAAAGAATAAGATGAGATGGTTAGATAGCATCACTGACAGAACCTCCTGAGTTCTTTGATCATCTTTATGATCATTGCTGTGAACTCTTTCTCTGGTAGATTGTCCCTTAGTTCTTTGGGTTTTTCTCTTGTTCCTGTATCTGAAATATATTACTCTGTTGCCTGATTTTGTCTAAATTGTTTTTTATGTATGTTTGTACATACATAAAAATATATGTAATAGGTTAGTTGTTACATACATATGTAATAACCATATCACATATATCATAATAAATATACCATACATATGTGTGTAATAGGTGTGTAATAGGCTTGTAACCTGTGTAATAGGTTTCTCAACCTTGGAAAGGTGAACCTCTGTGGGAGATGTCCTAAGCGTCCTAGCAGTGCACTCCCCCTTGTCACCCAAGGACCAGGCACCAGCTGGTTTTGGGCTAGTGTCTGGCCTGAGTTTATGGATTCAGTCTGCAGGCTGCTGAACTGTAGTTTTCTTGACTCTAATGTCTGCCCCCTGGTGAGTGAAGCTGGTCTTGTGTAGGCTTCTGGCAGGAGGGGCTGGTGCCTGCCCACTGGTGGGTGGAGTTGGGTCTTGGCCTTCTGGTGGGTAGGGCCATGTCTAGGGGTGTGTCTCGAGGCAGTTGTGGGCTTAGGAAGTCTTAGGCAGCCTGTCTGATGATGGTTGAGACTGTGTGCCTGCCCAGTTTGTTTGGCCTGAGGTGGTCTAGCACTGGAACCTAAAGGCTATTGGGTGGGGCCACGTCTTGGTGCCAAGGTGTCAGCCTCCAGGAGAGCTCACTCAGATGAATTCTCCCTGGTATGTCTGCTACCAGTGTCTGTGTCCCTACGATGAGCCACAGCTGGCTCTCCTGCCTCGTCAGGGGACCCTCTAAGACCAGCAGGTAGGTCTGGTCCAAGCTGCTATCAATTTACTGCTTTTGCCCTTGGTTCCGGTGCATGAGATATTTTAAGAGTAAAGTCTTAATTTCCTCTGATTCTGTGGAGCTTCTGCCATCAGGCCCTTCTGGCCGTCAAAGCTGTATGCTCTGGGAGCTCCTTTTCCTGGTGCTGAACCCTTGGGATGAGCGTTCTGGTACGGGACTCAGAATTCTCACTTTTGTGGGAGAACTTCTTTATTCTGCAGCTTGTGGGTTCCCCACCCAGGGGTGGGAGGGTATGGGATTTAATTATATTGCAGGCCCATCCCTCCTACTTGTCTTCTTGTGGCTCCTTCTATGTCTTTAGTTGTAGAGGATCTTTTCTGGCAGGTTCCTGTTTTTGTCATTAATGGTGGTTCTGCAGTTGTCGTTTTGGTGTGCTCCTGAAAGGAGATGAGCTTAGGGTCCTTCTGCCCTGCCACCTTAGCTGCTCTCCTATTTACGGTATCTTGGATTATATTTGTCGTATGCTGAAATGGCCCACAAACACTTCAGCTATGTCATGGGTTACTCCCATGGAATCACTGCAAAATACTGCTGAAGACAAAGCCTGAGGCTTCAGATACCCTGCTTGGCCATGGGCTTGGCAATCTCCTTTCAAGTAATTTTCCTAATAAACTTCCTTTGTATTAAATTGTATTATTAGGAAACTGTTAAAGGAGATTGATTTTGAATTTCTAAATTGATGCTCATTTTATGTAACAGTTCTTAGAGGAAACTATACTTGAAACAGTGGAAGCAATGTTTTATCAAGAAACAAATTTGATTCTGTCTTGCAGGGCCCCCATTGAATTCACAACTGTGAAATTTAAAAAAAAGTTTAAAAGTTTTACTTTGACTGTGGGGGGAAAAATATGCTTTTCAGGTAGGATTGTTAGTGAATTTGTTATAATCAAATACGTAAAAATTTAATAACCAAAGAAAAACCTGTTCCTCACCAGTCCACTAGGGGATACTCCAGTACTTAAGAAGAAAATTGAGTTGCTACGTTGGTTTGAAAATTATCTCTTAATAAAATTATTACTTTCCTGTTTGCTTACATTTAAAGAGAATATACTTTTTAGTACTGGTTTGGGTTATTAATTTGACATTAATAATCATCTTTGGAAGAATTTGCAGTATTTCAGCTTTATTAAAGTATAATTGACAAATGAAAATTGTGCATATTTAATTAAGGCATCAAATTGTATGTTTGCTATGTTTTAGTGTATGTTCATAATACAACATGCATGATGTTTTGATGTTTACATTGTGAAATAAGCACTGCAGTCGAGCTAATTAGCATATCCAGCACCTCACAAGGTCATTTTCTTTCTTTTTTTTGTGGTAAGGACACTAAAGACCTACTGTCCTAGCAGATTTCAGGTATACAAATACATTTTTAACTCCAGTCCCTATGCTGTACATTAGATCTCCAGAGTTTATTCACCTTGCATAATTGAAATGTTGTACTCTTTGACCAACATCTCCCTATTCCCTCCACCTTGCCTGCACAACGACCATTCTGTTCTCTGCTTCTGAGTTTGACTATTTCAGACTCCATGTATAATTGAGATTACGGAATTTCCTGCATTTTTTTATAGTGTGGAAATTCATAATGTGATTCGTCAGCTGCTTTTTCAGATGGTGTTGTCTTAGACTTCGAGCACTTTAGAAAAACTGACTATTTTTTCATCCTTAGTACAGGAAAGTAATGGTTCTAATTTATTGTGTAAGTTGTGTTCTTCCTTGGAAGGTCAGAAAAGCTGATACTTGGTTTTAATTTGTTATAGTTTTCTCCATTATATCATTATAATAACATACATTTTAGCAAGTATAAAATACTACCTTAGTTGCATGTAATGCAGAGGATAATTTATGCTACTGTTAAAGAAATTTAGCAGAGTTTAATATTAACTTGATTTCTTTTTAGTAATTTAAGGAGACTCGATGCAATTACTTAATGCCTTAAAGAAAAATGTATAAAAAGTTGAGTTCCATTTTTAAGTTAGCAAAGAGTCAAAAAGATAATTTAGACTCTTTTGTGTTTATTAAGAAAAAGTTATCACACTTAGTGTTTCAGAAAATACTTCAGTTAACCAAAAATTTATTATTTGTTTTTCCTAAGCCATTTTTTGATTTTTGTGTGATATGAGTTTTCTACAAAGCATGAAATTCACTCCTAAGTACCTTAAACATAGATTCTTTTTTTATAGTTTTTTTTGGATGTGGACCCTTTTTAAAGTCTTTATTGAATTTGTTACAGTATTGCTTCTGTTTTATGTTTTGCTTTTTTCACCCTGGAGGCATGTAGCATCTTAGTTCCCTGATTGGGTTAGAACCTCCCCCTCCTGCGTTGGAAGGCAACACCTGGACCACCGGAGAAGTCCCTGAACATAGATTCTTTAAAGTGACTTGTCAGATTTAACTCATCAGTTCATCTGATTTCTTCTATTTATAAGTATAACAAATGGGTGAAATCGTGATAGCATGATTTGAAAATAGAAAGGCAGTCTGGAATAAGAGCAAGTATATATATTTCTCCAATGAAATTGAAAGTGGTATAGGAATTACTGAGAATTTGTTTAATATGAGCTTGGGCGATACTTTGATAGGATATTATGATGGTAATAGTGTTGTATAGAAGGATCGCACTGTATTTTATCTTTATACCACTGGCAAAATGGGGAGAGAGCTAGAGAGTGTTGGGATAATCAAGCCTTTTAGTTATGCATCTGGTTAGGTTTCCCCGGTGGCTCAGCAGTAAAGAATCCGCCTGCCAGTGCAGGAGACATGAGAGACACAGGTTCGATCCCTGGGTTGGGAAGATTTCCAGGAGAAGGAGATGGTAACCCACTCCAGTATTCTTGCCTGGGAAATCCCATGGACAGAGCCTGGTGGGCTGTATAGTCCATGGAGTCGCAAAAGAGTCGGGCATGACTTTAGCAACTAATTAACAATACTGGAGCATACCTTAGAGTATTCTTGGTTACTCCTGTCCTGGTGACAAAATTTCTGGTAACAGTGTCCTTGGCAAACAACCTCATCGTTACTTCAGCTCAGTTCAGTCGCTCAGTCATGTCTGACTCTTTGTGCACAGTTACTTAGTAAAGGTGTTACTACATTTGGTGGTTTGATGACTATTTTACCCTGTCTGAATGAACTAGTGAATGTAGTTAACAGCTTACTAGTGATACTAGAGTAAGAGAATTAGTTATTATGATTCAAGAGTAAGGGAACATTTAAGAAGGAACATAAAACTTGTGCTGTGAGAAATTCCTGAAGGATCTTATCAAACTATCCTAGGACATGAAGAATGTCATACTTTTACCATTAGTGTTCCACATCTTGAAAATGCAGAATGAACTGGGAAGGTTATGTTATTCCAGCATTAATATGTATATATATTTAGTTAATTTATTTTTTAAATTGAAGGATAATTACAGAATGTTAATTTCTGCCAAACATCAACATGAATCAGCCATAGGTATACATATGTCCCCTCCCTCTTGAACCTCCCTTCCATCCCCTACCTTCCACCCCTCTAGACTGTTACCCAGCATTAGTATTGCTATCAACTGTTAAAATGTTGTTAAAATTAATAGAAAGTTAACATACTAATATAGTTCAAGATTGAAATTAATACATTAATATAATAAATGAAAAGTTGACACACTAATATAGTGTTAACACGTTAATACAGTTCAAGACCTAAGAGATATACATTTAATTGTCTTGTATTTCTCTCTCTTCAGCCATCCAGTTCTCTTCTCTAGAGGCAATCAATATTCCCAGTTTAAATACACTTTTAACATTTATTATTTAAAGGACCTCTTTGGCATGCATGAATAATTAAAGTCAATAGCATGGATTTTAGACTCAGATGTTTAAATTTTTCATTTACAGTTATCCCTCAGTATCTGCAGGGTTCTAGGATCCTCTGCAGATGACAAAATCTGAGGATGCTTAAGCTTCTTTTAAAAAATGGTGTAGTATTTGCATATAACCTACACATGCCCTCTATATACTTTAAATTATTTTGTGACTAGTTATAATACCTAATTCATTGTAGATGTTGTGTAGGTAGTTGTCAATACTGTGTACAGTATTTTTACCCTAAAAATCTTCGCTGCAGAGAGTATTGCTGCAGTTTCACCACACAACTACTTGACCATAAAATAATTTTGCCTCAAATGATAAAATAGCAAAAAAAGAAAAGAGATATTAAAAAGGGCCTAATGAAATGTGAAAAATTGAAAACAAAAATTTAAAAGCAGTAATACTCCTATTATGAAAAGTGAGAATACAAAAATACTTGAATATTATGTGAAATGAGGTAAGATTCATTGTTATAGTTGTATTCAGATGTATTGGGAAGAAAGCAATACTTCTTTCTCAAAGTCAGTCATTAAGGACGTAGGATATAATGTTGAATGTAAGTTCTCTACACTATAAAAAAATTTGCTGTTAAGTCTCTTCAGGTTTCCCTGGAAGTAAAATGGACAAGGGAGATGGCTGTTTCTTTACAATACATGTAACATAAAACTGGTAGTATTCATCTAGACTACATCTAACCATTCCATCACATGTCCATCCTTATATTTTACCAGATCATTTAAGCTCATCTAAGTGCCAAATACCAAAATTCTGTCTGCATCACATTCTTCACTATTAAATAACAAGTTTTCACCATTTTCAAGAAACTTACACTCATCAAGAATCACATCATCATTTCTTTTTGGGGGGATAGGAGTAACTTGAGTCTTCTTTTGGCTCCAGCTTCTAATATCGAGTGATAAAATTGGTAAAGATGGAATTACCGAGCAAGCTGTTGTATCTAAATTAGCTGAAGAATTAATAATTAATGCTCTTGAAGACTGATATGAATTATTAACCACCTCTTTTGTATTTGCCATAGCTTGGTAAACTTTTGGTTTTGTTGGGTGGAAAGGATGACTATGCCCACCAAAAGATTTGCAAGAACTGATAGGTTATCATTTTCTAGTGTAATGAATCCAGAACTGTTGATCCATTTGTCTTTTAATGCAACGTGGTCTTATGGCCAATTAGTTGTTTGGCAAAACTGCTTGCCACAAAGTGTGTCATGGTGAAAATACCTGGAACCTGTGAATACAGTGTAAATGCTTTGTAAATAGATGCAAGCATGTTGCAGATTCAAGTTTTGCTTTTTTGGAACTGTATGGTTCACCCTTTTTATTTGAAAAGACCCTGATGCTGGGAAAGATTGGAGGTGGGAGGAGAAGGGGACAACAGAGGATGAGTTGGCTGTATGGCATCACTGACTCAATGGACATGAGTCTGAGTAAACTCTGGCAGTTGGTGATGGACAGGGAGGCCTGGCTGGCGTGCTGCAGTTCGTGGGGTTGCAAAGAGTCGGACACGACAGACTGACTGAAGTGAACTGACGGTTCACCCCTCCCCCCCAAATATTTTCATCCGTGGTTGGTTGAATCTTGTCAATGTCTAACCCTTGGATATGGTGGGCTGACTACTTTTAATATTTGCACTATCTTGGTACTGGTAATACGGCATTGAAAAAGTGAAACTGCCTGCCTTCTTGGATATTGTATTGTAGTGGGTAGTTCAGTTCAGTCGCTCAGTCGTGCGACTTATCTTAGGCCTTCCAGAAAAGGCTATGTTGCGGAGTTTTGCCAAATATTGAGTGCTGTTTTTTCCTCTCCAGTTTGATTAGGTGACATTTTGAATTTGAAGCTGTTTTGGTTTCTTCAGCATGTATCAGTACGCTAAAAGGTATTTAAAAGTCAAAATTCTTAGACTTTAAGCAAGTAGGTTGCTGGTGGTGAAAATAAATGGAATATAAAAATATCAACATGTAAAATTTAAACTTTCAAGTGACTGAGTAATATATCTCAATTTGCTGGCAAACCTCCCTTTTTTGATATTGTGGAAAGGAGTTGCATCAAAGGAGATTTGAGGATCTCAGAACACTTAATACCTAACTGGATAAAGGCATGTTGGATCAGAAATGAAATCATGGATAAGGGAGATGTAAAGATCAGACATGGTAAAGATGTAGGAAATACAAAAGCAAAACAGACATTGTGAAGCATACATAAATAGTTAATGTTGGAAGGAGAAGAGGAATAGAGTATGAAAGTTAAAGGGAAAGCCAGTATATTGAGAGTTTATGAAAACTTTTAAATAAGGAATCGCTGGATCCAGTCAAGTTTAGGGGACTACACTGAAATTGAGATATGAGATAGATGGAGCCCTGGGCTAGATAGCTGGTGTTTGTCATGTGGAATAAAACTGAAACTTTGTTCTTACAGGCTCCCCAGATTCAGTTCCTGGCCCGGGAACTAAACTCTCTTCTGGACAGCTCACTGCTGTCTCTCTGAATGATCTCTGTCTGTTTCCAATGCAAACCATTCAGTATCACAGTAATCCCAAGTCTGTGCCCTGACCAGTGAGGCTGAGGTTGAACGGTTCTATGAAGACCTATAAGACCTTCTAGAACTAACACCCAAAAAAGATATTCTCTTCATTATAGGGGACTGGAGTGCAAAAGTAGCAAGTCAAGAGCAACCTGGAGTAACAGGCAAATTTTGCCTTGGAGTACAGAATGAAGCAGGGCAAAGGCTAACAGTTTTGCCAAGAGAATGCACTGGTCATAGTAAACACCCTCTTCCAACAACACAAAAGACTCTACACATGGACATCACCAGATGGTCAACACCAAAATCAGATTGATTATACTCTTTGTAGCCAAAGGTGGAGAAGCTCTATTCAGTCAGCAAAAACAAGCCCGGGAGCTGACTATGGCTCAGATCATGAACTCCTTATTGCCAAATTCAGACTTAAATTGAAGAAAGTGGGGAAAACCACTAGACCATTCAGGTATGACCTAAATCAAATCCCTTACGATTATACAGTGGAAGTGACACAAAGATTGAAGGGATTAGATCTGATAGATAGAGTGCCTGAAGAACTGTGGACAGAGGTTCGTGACATTGTACAAGAGGCAGGGATCAAGACCATCCCCAAGAAAAAGAAATGCAAAAAGTCAAAATAGTTGTCTGAGGAGGCCTTACAAATAGCTGTGGAAAGAAGAGAAGCTAAAGGCGAAGGAGAAAAGGAAAGATACACCCATTTGCATGCAGAGTTCCAAAGAATAGCGAGGAGAGATAAGAAGGCCTTCCTCAATGATCAATGCAAAGAAATAGAGGAAAACAATAGAATGGAAAAGACAAGAGAACCTTCAAGAAAATTAGAGATACCAAGGGAACATTTCATGCAAAGATGGGCTCAACAAATGACAGAGATAATATGGACCTAACAGAAGCAGAAGAGGAGGTGGCAAAAATACACAGAAGAGCTATACAATAAAGATTTCAGAACCCATATAACCACGATAGTGTGATCACTCACTTAGAGCCAGACATCCTGGAAGGTGAAGTCAGGTGGGCCTTAGGAAGCATCACTATAACAAAGCTACTGGAGGTGATGGAATTCCAGTTGAGCTGTTTCAAATCCTAAAAGATGATGCTATGAACGTGCTGCACTCAATATGCCAGCAAATTTGGAAAACTCAGCAGTGGCCACAGGACTGGAAAAGATCAGTTTTAATCCCAATCCCAAAGAAAGGGAATGCCAAAGAATGTTCAAACTACCGCACAGTTGCACTCATCTCACACACTAGCAAATAATGCTCAAAATTCTCCAAGCCAGGATTCAACAGTATGTGAACTGTGAACTTCCAGATGTTCAAGCTGGATTTAGAAAAGGCAGAGGAACCAGAGATCAAATTGCCAACATCCATTGGATCATCGTAAAAGCAAGAGAATTCTAGAAAAACATCTACTTTTGCTTTATTGACTACGCCAAAGCCTTTGACTGTGTGGATCACAACAAACTGTGGAAAATTGATCAAGAGATGGGAATACCAGACCACCTGACCTGGCTCCTAAGAAATCTGTATGCAGGTCAAGAAGCAACAGTTAGAACTGGACATGGAACAAAAGACTGGTTCCATGTTGGGAAAGGAGTATCTCCAGGCTGTATATTGTCACCCTGCTTATTTAACTTATATGCAGAGTGCATCATGCCAAATGCTGGACTGGATGAAGCACAAGCTGAAATCAAGATTGCTGGGAGAAATATCAATAACCTCAGATATGCAGATGACACCACCCTTACAGCAGAGAACGAAGAACTAAAGAGCCTCTTGATGAAAGTGAAAGAGGAGAGTGAAAAAGTTGGCTTAAAACTTGACATTCAAGAAACTAAGATCATGGCATCCAGTTGTATCACTTCATGGCAAATAGATGGGGAAACAATGGAAACAGTGACAGACTTAATTTTCTTGTGCTCCAAAATCACTGCAGATGGTGACTGCAGCCATGAAATTAAAAGATGCTTGCTCCTTGGAAGAAAAGCTGTGACAAACCTAGACAACATATTAAAAAGCAGAGACATTACTTGGCCAACAAAGGTCTGTCTAGTCAAAGCTATGGTTTTTCCAGTAGTCATGTATGGATGTGAGAGCTGGGCTATATAGAAATCTGAGCACCGAAGAATTGATGCTTTTGAACTGTGGTGCTGGAGAAGACTCTTGATAGTCCCTTGGACTACGAGGAGATCCAACCAGTCCATCCTAAAGGAAATCAGTTCATGACTACTCATTGGAAGGACTGATGCTGAAGCTCTGATACTTTGACCGCTTGATGCGAAGAACTGACTCATTGGAAAAGACGCTGTTGCTGGGAAGATTGAAGGCAGGAGGAGATGGGGACGACAGAGGATGAGATGGCTGGATGGCATGACGTGAGTTTGAGTAGGCTCTGGAAGTTGGTGATGGACAGGGAGGCCTGGTGTGCTGCAGCCCTGGGGTCACAGAGAGTCCGACCCGACTGAGCAACTGATACACACTCAAAAAAGATCTCTGAAAACGAGTTCCAAAACTGTTACATTACATATTATGTAGTTACAGCCTTCAAAGACATTGTTAAGTGTCTCTAGTCTTAATTTTTAGTAATTTCATCTCCTTGTCTAGGATTCCTGTGGTAATTTCATCTCCTTACATAGGATTCCTTGTATAGGATTTCCTTTGGAGAATCCTGCGGACAGAGCAGCCTGGCTGGTGGCAGTCCATGGGGTCGCAAAGAGTTGGGTATGACTGAAATGACTTAGCAGTATAGGATTCCTAAGACTGATAAAGTAGCTATTGAGAGTTTCAAGTTGATGGTTTAGACGATAACCTCAGATTTTTTAAAAGAACTTACAGAAGGGACTTTATCCAGAGAAGTAGTATATATTTTTATTAGTAAGTTCTCACACTTTTTTATGAGTTTTTATTTTTGACATAGTCTATATCTACAGCTGCTGTCTTTCAGAGAGTAAAAGGCTACCTTTAACTCCAATTATGTAATAATTTATTTTTATTTCTATTTAAGTTAAAATAAGACATAGCCTCAGTTTGGTTCATGGAATTAATAAGGTTTAAGCTGAAAATAACCGTAGGATGATCTCTTCCTTTGCCAGCCTTAATTTTGCAGATGGGGAAATGGAAACAGTAGATTTTCATATCTATGACGGAGAAAAGATTATACCTTATGTCTTCTGATTTTTGATTCAGTGCTCTTCTGTAAGTTTTACTTATGTTTGTTTTGCATTACAATTTCTGACTATTTCAGTTGCACATTTATAAAGACAGGAGTTATTTTTTGTTGTTAAATTGCATTTTATGATTATCTTGAGTGGTTTGTGCATACATACAACGGTGCTCTCTTTACATTGAGATGCTAGCAGCCTTAATTGTCTTCCTACAATTGGAAGTCAGTTGTACTTTCTAGGAATATAGTATCCAAACCTTTTAATCTTAACTTCCAGCTTTCTGGTTGTGTTTATTGCTTTCTTATTTTGATTTGAATTAAAATTTTGCATTGCTAAATTTATTTAGAAGAGTTAAATTTACAGTGTATAAGTAGAAATTTTTTTGTTAAAAGCTTAGAAGGCCTTACTAATCTTAATAAGAAGGATCAGTTTAGCTTTATAGGTGAATTTATGGCATATTTTAGGAGAGTCATTATTTTTTTGAGGTGTAGGTAGCTGCAAGTAGATTGAATGGTTTGGCTCATAAGAATCATTGAAACACTTGATTTGACAAGTAGCTAAGGATGTTTTTAGTAGCATTTTAATGTGCTTAATTGTTTAAAAAATGGAGAGCGTATCTTTATAATTTAAAATTTTAAAAACCTTTATCCTTAAAATTTTGTTTATTATTTAGCAAGCCAAATATATGCAGATATGTAGAAACAAACTTTGTTAATTCCTAAGAAGATATTTACAGTTTCCAAAACTTTGAGGTAATAAGGCTGTTAAAATATGCATAAATATTGAACCCTAAAGCTGCCTGTTGATATGTAAAGTGGTATATATAATGATTCCAGCCACAGTGGAGGAAAAAATGGAAGCTGCTTATAACTGAAATGTGCTCTTTGTGGAAGTGTTGTGAATGAAATTGCTTTCTTGAGCAAGGTGTGCATAGCCAACTATACTCAACATTGGTTATAAAATTAATGATTGGTAGGAAAAGTCACAACTATTAAGTGGCAAAGGAGTGATCACCACGTTCTTTAAGCACCCAGCACCTGAGTCTTGAAGGTGATGCATATTGTTTTCTTTGATAGTGAATTTTAACCAATAGCTGTATGTAATGGGCTTCCCAGTTGGCTCAGTGGTAAAGAATCTGCCTGCAATGCAGGAGGCCCATGTTTGATCCCTGGGTCCAAAAGATCCCCTGGAGAAGGAAATGGCAACCCACTCTAGTATTCTTGACCGTGAAATCCTGTGGGCAGGGGAGTCTGGCAGGCTACAGTCCATGAAGTTGCAAAAGAGTCTGAAATGACTTAGCGACTAAACAACAACAGTAAATAGATATATTGATATTCTATATCTATGTGATATAATTGTGTTCCTTGATTAGTGAAACACCTGTACCTATCCCTTTTACTTGAAAGATTTTAACGGGAAAATACACTACAACAATAAGTTGGAATTATTAGTAGATACAGTAAAATATTGCCCTGTAGGTAGTTTCCAGTAAAAACAACACATAACAAATAGGTAGTCAAAAAGTTTCTGAAACTAAAAAAAGGATTGTTTGTTATACAGTAAATCAGTTTAATGGCAGAGTGGTTATATTTAGCACTAGTGATATTATTAAACTCATATCAGTTTTAATGGTTTAAAAATATAGTCATTCTATTACTTTCCTACTTTTGAACCATCTTTCCTGGCCCTTACTTAAACATTTTGATGCATTTTGATGCAATGGTTTTCTTACAGTAGCGTATTTAAGAAGCTGACTTAAATGTAATTTATATCTTTTTGGTTTGTAAGTTTTATCTTCTCAATTCTGAATGTAGTGTAGTGGAAACAGTGACTTGGACTCCAGAATCACTGTGGACAGTGATTGCAGCCATGAAATTAAAAGACGCTGCTCCTTGGAAGGAAAGCTGTGACAAACCTAGACAGCATATTAAAAAGCAGAGACATTACTTTGCCAACAAAGGTCCGTCTAGTCAAAGCTATGGGTTTTCCAGTAGTCATGTACAGATGTGAGAGTTAGACCATAAAGAAGGCTAAGTGCCAAAGAATTGATGCTTTTGAAATGTGGTGTTGGAGAAGACTCTTGGATGTCCCTTAGACAGCAGGGAGATCAAACCAGTCAATCCTAAAGGAAATCAGTCCTGGATAGTCATTGGAAGGACTGATGCTGAAGCTAAAACTCCAATACTTTAGTCACCTCGTCGGAAGAGCCAACTTATTAGAGAAGACCCTGATGCTGGGATAGATTGAAGGCAGGAGGAGAAGAGGGCGACAGAGGATGAGATAGTTGGATGGCATCACCGACTCAATGGACACAAGTTTGAGCAAACTCTGGGAGACAGTGAAGAACAGGGAAGCTGGCATGCTGCAGTCCATGGGGTTGCAAAGAGTTGGACATGACTTAGGGAACAACAACTGGAATGAATGAGTTCATAAGATAGAATCTGTATTCAAAAGGGGTTGCATGAAATTGAAATTGTTGAGAAGGGTGCATTGCAGTGTGTGACTGAGGTAAGGTTACATTTAGTTCTTTGATCCTCACAGCAACCCTATGATGTGGGTAGTGTAAGCATGTTATATAGACAAACAAACTCAAGTTGAGAGAGGCTGGACAGTTTCCCCAAGGTCACAAAGCCAGTCAGTTGGCTGCCTAGGACTCAGACTCTATTACTTTGACTCTGACTCAGTACTCTCTCCTCTACCGTACTGTGTCCATTTTCTGAAAGTTGGTGACTTGTTATTTTCTGTTTGAACGTAAATGGCAGTCTTGAGTGAAAATTTTTGAGAAATATACATAAAAAAATTATTTTCCTCTTCAGGAATCTTCAGAGGCTAACTTAGGCATAAGGGTGATGTTAGAGGGGTTCATTGCTACTGTTATTACCTAACTCATCTTACTGAGCACACACACATACATGAAACACTTAAATAAGACAGTTTTTGTTCAAACTCCCTTTTGTAAGGGGTTTTAAGATGGGTGGGGGACAGGACAAATAGGAATGTACTGTTCTTCCAGCAGCATGCCTGGACAGACAGCTGTGCTGTGAGAATGTGTCTGCCCACATCCATGTGCATTCTTTATGGTGGCAGTTTGCACCATGGGAAGTCTCTAGGAACGGGTAGTGGGCTATTGGATGGGCTCTGTTTGCGATACGATTCTCTTTTCCGCAGTAAGATAGTAAAAATCATATTTTTTTCTTGGTGATCTTACACATTTAGCATTGTGATGGGGTCCAGACTTTGAAGAGTTTTTAAACTTTGAAGGAAGGATGAGGGAATTAACTATAATATGAACTCATGTGTTTATACATTTTTGTAAAAATGTTTGCCAGAGTAGAAAAAATTGAGTGTCTAAATTACAGATTTTTTTCTTCTCTTTTTTAAAAAGTTGTTTTAAATTGTGGCAAATCCATGGCTGATTCATGTCAATATATGGCAAAAGCCACTACAATATTGTAAAGTAATTAGCCTCCAACTAATAAAAATAAATGGAAAAAAAATTGTGGCAAAATACAACGTAAAATCTACCATCTTGTCAAATGTTTTAATATGCTCTGGTTTTATTTTGTTAATATGATGTTCTATTTAAAGTGAGTAGTTCTCTGTGAATGACTCTTAATGCACTTTGGCCAGAGGGACTCCGCTTTCCTCTGTTACCACTCTTCCATCTACTATTGGTACAGAAACTTTTTACCGTATCAGAGTGGAGTCTGATGACAGAACAAGAGAAGTAGTAGACCTTAACTCCTGATGCTCATATGGTATCTTTAAAATGTGGATCATATCGGCTCCTTTTTTCCCCATGAAGCCTTCATGCCAGCTCTTCAGAGAGATCGTATAGGAAAGCCTGAATCAGAGTGTATTGAACTCTGATCTTGTCAGTTCCTTAGCAGCTTGCTTTCATTTCTTACCATCTTCAAGATGAGGTCTAAACTCCTTAGCAGAGCATCCAAGGCTTTCATAATCTCGTGCCTGCCAAGTTTCATGCGTGCTGTCTAGGCTTCAGCCATACTAAATACAAGTTGTTCTTGAAAGATGGTCTATGCCTGGCAAGTAGTAGGTAGTCTAAAAATACTTCTTGAAAGAATGGAAAAAAAATACATGTCTGTGTACATATATACCTATGCATGTATCTCAGTTGTACTTTTTTACATGCCAATGTGTAACTTTTATTCCAGGGCTGACCCTTGGCTTTCCTTTCAAGACTCAGGCCAAGAATCCTCTTTTAAGAGGCTTTCTCTGCTTTTGGCTACACTAGCCAGCACTCTTGCTCTGTGGTACCAAAACATTCAGGCCACATCTCTGTATATGGCCACTGAGTTACTTTTTTATTTCTCCCACTAACATGTGAGATTCTTGAGGGCCAGGGATCATGTCTTATTTACCTTATTACTCCCTAGCTCTTTACTTAATATTCACAGGTACTTTCTGTTACAGAAAGTGTTTAAGATAGCTGTTGTTCTTGTTTCCTAATATTTACATTTTGTAGCATTATATATTGAATGTTCCTGGCTTTTAAATTTGCCTTCCCAAAGTGAAAGTTGCTTCGACACTTGACTTGTGAAATAATCGGTATTCCAGTGAGTATATGTCTTAAGTCACAATTAGTGTAATATGATTGCTTATTATGGGAAGAGATGTTAGGAAGATTAGAATTGCAGACTTCATCTTCATGTGGAGGGATTATTTGAGCTGTTTAAATCATTGAACAAGACTATGTAAGCCTTACCCTTCTACATCAGTACACCTGAGTTTGTGAATTTTAAATTGGTGGCTCATTAAATTGTTCCTACTTAAGATGTAACTGTTTTGATGCATTTGTGTTTCTTAATTTCCACCCTCTTTTTGTCAGTGCTGCTTTCCTTTCTATTCTTGATGTCAAAAGCTGTGCCATCTGGATATTCCTTAGAATTTAAGACTTAGTGGGTGATACATCATTTGTTCTTTCAAGAAGGCTTTACTTTAGATGTTTTTCCTTTTTTAGAGTCCAAAATCTTAATCATTCTACCATAAATTTTGGCTCTATCTGTTCCTAAATTTAGTTGTGAAATCATTAGGTGAAACAATATTCAAGGAGACCATGAGCATACTAAAAATGTCTTGGAATTTTTGGCATGAATCTAGGTACCATAAATATTTATTATTTAAATAGCAACTGTGAAATCCCAAATTTATTTAGGTTTATTTGGGTAATTAAAAGGGCTTCCCAGGTGGCGCTAGTGGTAAAGAACCCTCCTGGTAATGCAGGATACATACAAGACATGGGTTCGATCCCTGGGTCAGGAAGATTCCTTGGAGGAGGGCGTGGCAAACCACTCCACAGGGAGTGGAATTGCTGGGGCATGTGATAAATCAATGTTAAAACATTTTGGTGGTTCTTCAGTAAGCTTATTTGGAAGCTGACCATTTTATATCTTCCTCTGTAGTGCACTGGGGTTCATCCTTAGGAGATGGTTCCCTGTAAGGCCTTTGCTGTGCCATTCCTGCTGCTCTGTTATGTCCGACTCTTTGTGACCCCGTGGACTGTAGCCCACCAGACTCCTCTGTCCGTGGGATTTTCCAGGCAAGAATACTGCAGTGGGGTGCCATTTCCTTCTCCAGGAGATTTTCCTGACTCGGGGATTGAACCCATGTCTCTTGTGTCTCCTGCACTGGCAGGCATATTCTTTACCATTGCACCACCTGGGTATCCCACTTAATTAGTAATATATTACCTTGGATGAGTCTGGTAATTTCTGTTTGTATTTTAATTTCCTCATCCTTAAAAATGGTGCTTGAGTCAGATGATCTGTAAAATTTCTTCTGGGGATTCTCAGGTGGCTCAGTTGTAGAGAATCCACGTACCAGTGTAGCAGACCCGGGTCCTATCCGGGTCTTAGATACTTCTCACTGTATTGAGGATTTTATAAGTATTTTCTATCACTGATAAGAAAGCAGGTTACTTTTAAGAATGTAGCATCATTTGCATGTAGATAATTATCTCTAGCTGCCTAATAGAAACTTGAAATAAAGGGGAGAAAGGCATCAAGGAAAACTGAACTTAAAACACATTTACACGTGGCTCTGCAGTTACATACCAGAGTGTATTACACATATAATGAGTAGGTAGGCCAGAAGTCTTGGATCCTGTGTGAGGGACATTCTGTTAGAAGGCCATGACACTCTAATAGGCCATAATGAGTTAAGGTAAAGAAGTTTTAGGAAGAATTTTTCCCTTGGTTACTGATGATTGAACAGGGAGTAGCTCTTATTCCCTGACCAATAGCTCACTTTTAAAGTGGTTTTGTAACCTGTTAATATACAGTTTACTCCACCTTTGCAGGAAAAGGGCTGTCTTGTATACTTAAGTATTTTACAAGTTGATTTTTAGTACTTGTTTTCCAGGTAGCCCCAGAAAAAGCAGGTTTGTGAGAGAGGTCACAGTGTTAGTGTATTCTTGCTCCCCCAGTGAATTACGTGAAGTAATTGCTATTCAATTACATGAATTAGGAATTCCCTGGTGGCTCAGTGGTTAGGACTCCATACTTGCATTGCTGAGGGCACAGGTTCGATCCCTGGTTGGGAAACTAAGATCTTCCAAGCCGCATGGCGCAGCCAAAAAAAGAAAGAAAAATAAATGAATTAATTGCTATTAAATCCAAGGTTCCTTATTTTCCTGTTTGTTTTGGTTTCAGTAGATAAAGAAGAAAGCAGTGTTAACAGCTCATTGCCCTTCTGATAATGCTGTTAGTCCCAGGACAAGATACCCCCAAAGACTGTAGTGGGAAGGGGATGGTATGTCATGACTATTCTTGGAACTTGACTTGGCTGTTTCTATGCTGCTTTGGCAGAAGCCAAAGGGTTGGGTTGGATCTCAGGGCATCTTTGAAATAATCAAGATGCTTAGTGTAGCAGCTCAGCCTGCAACCACTTTTTATTTGTTTAATTGTTTTCAAATCTCTCTAAATCCTTGTTCTTCTTGATAGTAACATAGACTTGCACCTCACTAGTCCCTTCCTTTTCCCCAGGGTGTTAAGTTACAGATTTTTTCCCCTATTGATATACTCAGTCCTAAATTCGGTTCATCAAAATCTAGAGTTTTACTTTGAAAAAATGATCAACTACTTGTATTTTTTTTTTTTAAACAGGAAAATGTAGCAACGTTAAAAATGAGCTGCTTTTAATAATAGCCTAATAAGGGTTTTGTTTTTTTGAATAGCACTTGGTTATCCAGATATTTGCCTTCATCTCCCAAAGTAACAGACTTAGAATTTTAAGAACTCTTTAATGCATATAGAAAAAGGAGCTATGATTGATTTCAGTCTGTTTCTTATAACCTCTTTTGATTGTGCAGATTGGTAAGAATTTTTCTAGCCTGTAATCTCCTTTAAATTAATTTGCTTCATCATTTCTTTCATCAGCTTTTATGTTTTACTGGCTAGGGCATGAGCTCACATTCTCATTTATTAGACTTACGGGAGAGCATGCCAGACAGTAGTAAAGTAGGATGTTTGTCTGCTAGGAGATTAAAAGTAAGAGCTAGATTCCTTAAGGACATCCATCTAGGGAGAGTACCTCCCCCTTTTCTTCAAATAACTAATTTATTTCTTTTAGGTAGCTTCAGATTTGTCTGTTTTTATGTTCTAAATAAGCCACCAGGTATTTGCTAAGCTTTTACTACTGAAATATCCTTGGCTGTGGAAGTCTAGCCTTTACCAGCTCCAAGTGATTGATAGTGGCTTTTCTTTTCTGAGGCTAGTCACGAAACAGAAGGCTAATTTCAAGGAGCAAAGGGAATAGGGTAAAGGAACTGGCTCAACATCTAATATCAGCCTGGAAAAGACCCTGATGCTGGGAAAGATTGAGGGCAGGGGGAGAAGGGGCCGACAGAGGATGAGATGGTTGGATGACATCACCGACTCAATGGACATGAGTTTGAGTAAACTCTGGGAGATAGTGATACAGGGAAGCCGGGGGCATGCTGCAGTCCATGGGGTCACAAAGAGTCGGACATGACTGACTGAACAACCAAACTACAGCACTGGAAAGGTTTTGGGTGTCTGCAGGTAGTAGAGATGGGCTAAGTTGCTTATTCCTTGATCCAGGATGAGGAGGTAGGAGTAGGGGAGTAGGTGTGTTCCCAGGGCATGCAGGGGAGGGGAGGGAAAGTCAGAAACAAAGGAAGAGGACATGTTGGCGGTGACGTGGTGCTCCACAGCTGTGTTTAAGGCAGATATCTAGGTCAGAACACAAAACAAAAAGGGAATTTTTTCTTATTTATCTGAAATTTGATATGAATACACACATGCACACACATAAACGATTACTAAGGGGAAACTGTAATAAAAATTCCATTTTACTGATTTATTTGAATCTTTTATCTCCTTGTATATAACAGTATCATGCTTCAGGGTTTTTTTTTTTGAGTGTGATTGTAATTTATTCTTTTGAAAAATTTGTTTTGCTTCTGTATAGTCAGTCACATATCCCATTAGGTTCAGATGTCATTCTTTTTTTAATTAGTATCCAGATAAGTCCTATTTATCCCAAGGATATTTTAAATAATTGATAGAACATATCATGTCTAATGTAATTGCTATGTATCTTTAATCTTCTCATGATCTATAGGTTCTCTGCCTTCATTCTTAATATTATTTTGTGCAAAGGAAAAGGTTGTTTCTAAAAAGTCATTGAAGGCTTTTGTAGCTTTAAAATTATTTATGTTACTCTGATTATATCAGCTGTTTTCTAGAATATGCTTCAAACTATTTCTTGATGGTTTTGTCATTTATGTTATATCACAATTATAGTCCCTTGAACAGAATAGTACAAAAATTTGAGTGAATGAGGATTTCTGTATCTATTAATCCATGCTAACAGATTACTGAAGTTTCCACTTTCCACTTAATTCTTTGTTCTCAAATACAACTATGTTGGGGATTTGTATTGTGTATTTTTTTTTAAAAAGAGGTACTATGTAATGTTTGGTCTTAATGAATAAAATAATTACCTTATTACCAGATTTTTTATAGAGTTAGAATGAAATCATTGTTCTTAAGTAATTCAACAGGAACTACTTTATTTTCTGTATTTGACTTTTTCCTGCTTATATTTTTCATACTTGTTTAAAGTCCCTTGGTTTTGGCTTTTGATCCTTCTCCTGAGATGCTTGGTGTTTTGAGAGACAGGTTAGATTCCACATGTGTGCAAAAGGGTTTATCTCATTTGTATTATACTTTGATTTTCATCTGAAATTGCTGTTTTGAAGTGATATTTATCTAAGTCTCAACTTTCTGAAAAATTCAGGCAAGCAGAAAATAGGAGAAAATTTCCTAACTCAGAGGTACTTTAATACTCAGTATAAGCAAGCAGACCTGTTTAAAGATAAGAATAGTTTCCAGTTTAAGTTCATCTGTGTCATCGCCTGTGACTATGTGGAAAAACTTTTCCCAACTGTAGTGAACCCTGCGTCAGTATATTAACCAACTCAGTTTTGACTGCTTGATTATTTGGTCCCAAGAGTAGTTTTTACTGTTACTTATTGGATATTTTTGGCATGGTTAATATTACTAAATGAACTAGAATTTGGCTGAAAATTTGAAGCCAAATTTTACTGGATGAGTAAGTCATGCTAGTTAGTGTCATATAGCAGTGTTTTCACACTTTTTTGTTCACATGTTTCCTAAAAGGACTTTTGGAGAATCTAGGTTAGGGATTGTAACTGTAAAGGAACAGTATGAGGGAGGTGTATGTATCTGATACAAACAGGTGTTGGTCACATGAATCTATGCATGTATTAAATTAATAGAACTGTACCCCCAAAGAAAGGAAAATAGATGTGTACTCTCTTGCACATGTTTTGGGTGACATCTAAAAAATTTTTTCATCCCAAGTTTAAATAGTTGCTGATTGTATGATTTTTGATGTGTTGTAAATAATGTGTTATAATGTTATAATAAATAATAATGTGTTATAAATAAATAATATAATAATGTGTTATAAAAATGTGTTATAAATCTTGTTTTTAAAAAAAGAATCTAAATATCACAGTGATTTATCACTTAGCATTACCATCTAACAGCTGAAAGGTGCTGGTTATTCTTTTCTTTGGATTTGTATTTCTGTCCTACTTCCCTCATTGAATTTTATCCTAATGTTGCATTTTATTGACCATCCAAAATCATACCATAGTTATCTGCATCTAAGATAGGTATATAAATTGAAACTAGATGTCTTTTAGTTTCTCTGTGTTTAAAAAATTATATGCTTGATTTAGGATTCTAACCTGTTAGTACATAAGTGTGTTAGTTGCTCAGTCATGTCCAACTCTCTGTGACCACATGGACAGTAGCCTGCCAGGCTCCTTTGTCCGTGAAATTCTCCAGGCAAGAATACTGGAGTGGGTTGCCATTCTCTTCTCCAGGGTATCTTCCTGACCCAGGGATCGAACCCAGGTCTCTTGCATTGCAGGAAGATTCTTTACCACTGAGCCATGAGGGAAGCCTGTTAGTACATAATCAAAACAATATACATTTTTGATATTTAAAAGTAAGATTTTATTGGAAATACATTATATCAGCTATTGCTGCAAAAATGCTGTGTAACAAATAATTTGAAATTTTCAGTGGTTTAAAACAGCATTTCTTTGAGTCTCTGGGCTGGCAGGGCTTTGGTTGATCTCAGCTGAGTTTTGCTGCGTTCAGCTGGATTTGGCTCCAAACTCCTAGGTCTGCTCTACATGTCTCCGTCTTCTCGTGAGGATAGTGGAAACCCCAGCGGGGTGCGAAGCACACATGAAGGCTGTTAGGGCTCTTACTTCACAGTTGGCTGCTGCCCGCACGGTTGGGCCACGAAAGTCATATGACCAAGCCCAACCTCAGTGGGGCAGGGAAATATTCTCTCTATTCTAGTGGAAGAAAAGCTGTGACAAACCTAGACAGCATATCTAAAAGCAGAGACATTACTTTGCCGACACAGCTCCATATAGTCAAAGCTGTGGTTTTTCCAGTGGTCATGTATGGATGTGAGAGTTGGACCATAAAGAAAGCTAAGTGCCGAAGAATTGATGGTGGTGTTGGAGAAGACTCTTGAGAGTCCTTGGATTGCAAGGAGATCGAACCAGTCAATCCTAAAGGAAGTCAGTCCTGAATATTCATTGGAAGGACTGATGCTGAGGCTGAAACTCCAGTACTTTGGCCACCTGATGCAAAGAACTGACTCATTGGGAGAAACCCTGATGCTGGGAAAGATTGAAGTTGGGACGAGAAGGGGACGACAGAGGGTGCGATGGTTGGATGGCGTCACTGACTCAGTGGACGTGAGTTTGAGCAAGCTCTGGGAGATGGTGGAGGACAGGGAAGCCTGGCGTGCTGCAGCCCATGGGGTCACAAAGAGTCGGACACGACTGAGTGACTGAACAGCAACAACATTCTAGTGGTAGATAACTGCCAAGTCTTTGGGCCAAAGATTTGGATGTATATTTTTGTAACAGGGAGGAACTGAAAAATTGGGAATAGTAGTCCAACCTATTTTGTGCATTAAAAAAAGATAATTTTTTAAAATTTATTTTTGGCTGTGCTGGGTCTTTGTTGCTGTGCGGGCTTTTCTCTAGCAGTGGAGAGTGATACATGCACTTTTCATTGTGGTGGCTTCTCTTGTTGCAGAGCATGGGCTCTAGAGCGAACATGCTCCAGTAGTTGCGGTTCCCAGGCTGTGGGGCAGAGTCTTAATAGTTGTGGCACACGGACATAGTTGTTCCATGGCATGTGGGATCCTCCCAAACCATTGATCCAACCTGTGTCTCCTGCATTGGCAGGCGGATTCTTTTCCACTGAGCCACCAGGGAAGCCCTATTCTGTGCATCTTTTAATGAGATACTTTCTCTCATGTCCGTGGATTTTATTTACTAGAATTTCTGAGATATCTAATTTGAGGTTGGAACCTGTAGAAGTTAGCCAGGCAAAATCTGGGAAGAGGCAGTGGGCCACAGTTTTAGGGGGTGAGGGAATAATATCTGACAAAATAAAAGAGGGTTTGGGGAATTAGAGAGTTGGGTATGTCACAAGCATAAGATGAGAGGCTGGCTGTTTACCAGAAGGAGAATGGGTAGTAGAATAAGGCCTAGGTCCCCACAGAAGAACCTTTTATGCCGTGTGAGGGAGATTAGACTTTGACTTGAATGCAGTGTGGGGAAATCATTGGAAGGTTTTAAGCAGAGCGGTTATGTGATCAGATTTTCCTGTGCTCTAGAAGAAAAAATCATCTTTGGCTATTTGTACATTTTAGATAGATGTTAGAGAGACCATGGCAAAAACCTAGGTGAAGAATGAAGGTGGCAAAAACCTAGGTGAAGAATGAAGGTGACCTAAACTAAGGTTGTGGAATTAGAGCCTGAAAGAGATGTTGTTGAGCCACAATTAAAGTATTTTTATCTAGGGAGTACCTTGGTCAGTCTCTCATTTACATGTAATTTGAATGTTAGAATAAGGGCAGTTTTTCAGTTAACATCAGTCCTCAATCTTTAATTTCATAAAACAGTATGAATGCTAGCCTGCTTGCATCATGCTAAGTTGCTTTAGTCCTGTACGACTCTTCGTGATCCTATGGACTGTAGCCCACCAGGCTCCTCTGACCATGGGATTCTCCAGGCATGAATACTGGAGTGGGTCGTCATGCCCTCCTCACGGGCATCTTCCTGTCCTAGGGATCAAACCTGTGTCTCTTAAGTCTCTTGTGTTGCAGGCAGGTTCTTCCCAGGTTACTGGTGCCACCTGGGAAGCCCAACAATGCGTATTAAAAAGGATTACTATTTACTATTTGTAAAATTTTTTGTTGTTCAATCGCCAAGTCCTGTCTGACTCTCTGTGACCCCATGAACTGCGCATGCCAAGCTTCCCTATCCTTCACTATCTCTTTGAGTTTGCTCAAACTCAGTACTCTTGCCTGGAAAATCCATGGACGGAGGAGCCTAGTAGGCTGCAGTCCTTGGGGTCTCGAAGAGTTGGACGTGACTGAGGGACTTCACTTTCACTTTTCACTTTCATGCTTTGGAGAAGGAAATGGCAACCCACTCCAGTATTCTTGCCTGGAGAATCCCAGGGATGGGGGAGGCTGGTGGGCTGCCGTCTGTGGGGTCGCACAGTCGGACACGACCAAAGTGACTTAGCAGCAGCAGCAGCATGTCTATTGAGTCAGTGATGCCATCCAACCATCTCATCCCCAGTCGCCTCCTCACCTCTTGCCCTCAATCTTTCCCAGCATTAGGGTTTTTCCAGTGAGTAAACAGTAGAGGATGTTTTTTTTGAATCCCTTGGGGAAAAGAGTTAATAAATGAATATGTTTTATTGAAGCTAGAAAAACACTGTTTCGCTGTTTGTTCAGAGACCTAGTGTATATTATCTGTTTCCTTGGTTTAACTGTTCCTTTCTCCATAATTCAGAATACATATTTAGGGGCTTCCCTGGTGGCTCAGTGGTTGGGAATCCACGTGCCAGTGCAGTAGACACAGGTTTGATCCCTCATCTGAGAAGACCCCGTGTGCTACAACTACTGAGCCAGTGCTCGAAAGCCTGGGAGCTGCAACTGCTGAAGCCTGCATGCCCTGGAGCCTGTGCTCAGCAACAAGACACTGCAGTGAGAAGCCCCTGCACTGAAACTAGGGAGTAGCCCCTGCTTGCCACAGCTAGAGAGAAGTCCGTGCAGCAAGGAAGACCCACCACAGCCAAAAAATAAATGAATGAAATTATTGGTCTGGAAGAAAAATTCTTGAAATTGTTACTGCTATTAATGGCTTCTAATTGCCAACAAGAGAAATCTGAAATCCTTGGTATGGCATTCAGTGTTCTCCAGGATTTGGTCCTTGCTTACCTTTCATGCTTGAGTTTCCTTAGCACTTCATTTCATGCGTATATACCCTCCACCGCACAAAGAACAGATGGAAACCCCGGGGTCACACTAATTTTCTTTTTCAGCTTCCATCATGTGATACGCAGTTTGCTGTCATTAATTGCTTTATTTTGGATGCCTTCATCCTCACTCACTTTACTTCAGATGATTGATAGAAAAATGACTTGTATGTCTTTAAACTGGAGGTAATAGATGAGGCCCAGATTTCATTTTCCTAATTTACAGATACATCTCAGGTGCTTTTTATTGTGCTTGGTGCAAAGTGTATGTTTGATAAATATTTGAATAAGTAATACATTGAATTAATATTGAGAGTTAGGCATTTTAGAATTTCCTGTGGATTGAATTGTTTGTGTGGGCACAGACATCATATACATTCCATGCAGAAATATGTGTGTGTGTGTGAGTGTATGTAAGCAGTTGTTGCATGCTTCCCTAGTCTCAGTGAAACAGCTGACTCCTTGGATTACAGAGGATTGTATTGTAGATCTTCAGGAATGATCTAGGTTTGTTTGTGAGTCCCTCCCTAGGAATGTTAGCTCTGAGCTTGCATTCAAGTCGTTGTACCAGGTGTTAGTTACACTGACTTTGAGAATTCCATGAGGGAAAGAGGATTGGCACATTCCTTTCATCCCTCAGATATTTCATTATCTTCTGTTTAAATAACATTGGCAGTGATGCATTTCTCTTAACATGCAAAGATCTTGGAATGCTGAATTCCACAAATTTTGTGTGTTTAGGCAGGTTATTACTTTCCTCTAAACTTTTATCACAATTCTTAACAGAAAGGCATTTATTTACATCTAAGTGTGGAAATTTTAGATTCTCAAGTTAAGCTGCAAATTCTCATTTGTAGGTATTTCTAAAATTTAGTGTTCTGTGATATGGCATGACTTTTTATTTTCATAACTGGTATGAAAGTGTATATGCTTCAGCTCCATTTTTTTTCCTTTTCTCTCTTTATTTTTAAAATCATCACATAGTAAAAATTTTGTTTGTTTGTTTCTTTTACAGTTCTGTGATTTTAACCTCTGCAGATTTGTGTAATCCAATAATTAGAACAATTACATCATTGCACAAGAAAGTTTTTTGAAATCTCTCTGTAGTCACGCCTTTCTTCCAGTCCTGTACCCTGGCAACCACTGGTCTGTTCTCTATCATTATGCAGTTGACTTTTAAATATTAGGTTGGTACAAATGTAATTCCGGGAAGACTGCAAGGTTATGATACTCAGAAAAACAATCTAAAATGACAAATTTTGGAGGGATAGGCAGAGTTCCCACCATATTTTTGAAATATAGATTATTTAAAGTGGTGTGTTAATTCCTGATATATAGCAAAGTGATTCTGTCTTTGTGTATGTATATATCAATATATGTGTGTGTGTATATATTCATATATATTTTCAGATTCTTTTCCATAATAGGTTATTACAAGATACTTTAGTGTAATTCCCTATGCTATACAGTAGGACCTTGTTTATCTATTTCATGTATAGTAGTGTGTATCTGTTAATACCATGCTCCTAATATATTCTGCCCCCTTCCCTGTTGGTAGCCATAACTTTGCTTTCTGAGAGTCTGTTTCTGTTTTGTAAATAAGTTCATGTGTATCATTTTCTTTATTAGTTGGAGGCTAATTACTTTACAATATTGTAGTGGTTTTTGTCATTAACATGAATTAGCCATGAATTTACATGTATTCCCCATCCCGATCCCCCCTCCCACCTCCCTCTCTGCCCAATCCCTCTGGATCTTCCCAGTGCACCAGGCCCGAGCACTTGCTTCATGCATCCAACCTGGACTGGTAATCTGTTTCACCCTAGATAATACACATGTTTCGATTTTTTTTGTATTCCACATATAAGTGATATGATTTGGTGTTTTTCTCTGTCTGACTTACTTCATTTAGTATGATAATCTCTAGGTCAATCCATATTACTGCAAAAGGCATTATTTTGCTGTTTTCAATATCCCGTCTTCTTTATCCATTCATCTGTTGATGGACAGTTAGGTTGCTTCCATGTCTTGTCTATTGTAAATAGTGCTGTTGTGAACTTTGGGGTGCCTGTATCTTTGGAATTAGTTTCCTGCAGATATGTGCCTAGAAGTGGGGTTGCTGGATCATATGGTAGCTATATTTTTAGTCTTTTAAGAAACCTCCATAGTGTTCTCCATATTGGCTGCATCAATTTACATTCCCACCAACAGTGTAGAAGGGTTCCCTTTCCTCCACACCCTCTCCAGCTTTTATTATTTGTAGATTTTTTTTTTTTTGGTAGACTGTTTAATGATGGGCATTCTGACTGGTGTGAGGTGATACCTCATTGTGGTTTTGATTTGCATTTCTCTAATAATTAGCAGTGTTGAGCATCTTTTCATGTATCTATAACTATCTGTCTTCTTTGAAGAAATGTCTGTTTAGGTCTTCTGTCCGTTTTTTGATTGGGTTGTTTGTTTTTTGATATTGACCTATTTGAGTTGTTTGTATATTTTGGAAGTTAAATCCTTTGTTGGCCCCATTGCTTGCAAATATTTTCTCCCACTACATAGGTTGTCTTTTTGTTTATAGTTTCCCTTTGCTGTTTAAGTTTGATTAGGTTGCATTTATTTTTGCTTTTACTACTTCTGACTTGGGAGACTGACCTAAGAAAACATTGCTATGATTTATGTCGGATAAAGTTTATCTATGGTCTCTTCTAGGAGTTTTATGGCATCTTGTCTTATATTTGTCTTTAAGCCATTTTGAGTTTATTCTTACATATGGTATGAGGGGGTGTTCTGTCTTCATTGATTTACATATGTCCGTTTAGCTTTCCCAACTCCAATTGCCAAAGAGACCACCTTTTCATCATTGTATATTCTTGCCTCTTTTGTTAAAGATTGATTTTAGGTGTGTGAGTTTATTTCCAGGGTCTCTGTTACGTTCCATTGATCTGTGTGTCTGTTTTCATGCCAATATCATGCTGTTTTGACTATTGTAGCTTTGTAGTGTTGTCTGAGGTCTGGGAGGGTTATGCCTCAGCTTTGTTCTTTTCCCTCAGGATTACTTTGGCAATTTTGGGTCATTTGTGGTGCCGTATAAATTTTAATATTATTTGTCTTAGTTCTGTGAAATATGTCATGGGCAATTTGATAGGGATTACATTAAATCTATAGATTGCTTTGAGTAGTATGGCCATTTTAACAATATTCTTCCAATCTCAGAGCATGGGATGCCTTTCCATTTTTGACTCATCTTCATTTTCTTTTATCAGTGTTTTATACAGCATATAAGTCTTTCACCACTTTGGTCAGGTTGGTTCCTGGATATTTAAATTTTTTTTATTTAATTGTAAAAGGGATTTTGTTTTTAGTTTTTTTTTTCCTGATATTTCATTGTTAATGTAAAGAAACACAGCCACTTTCTGTATGTTAATCTTGTATTCTGCTACCTTGCTGAATTAATTTATTAGTTCTTGTAGTTTTTGTATGAAGTCTTTAGGGTTTTCTATATAAAGTATGTCATCTGCATAAAATGACAATTTTGCCTCTTCCCTTCCAATTTGGATACCTTTTATTTCTTTTTCTTGTTTGATTACCATGGCTAGGACTTCCAATACTATGTCGAATAGAAGTGGTGAGAGTGGACATCTTTTTCTTCTTCCAGATTTTAGTGGGAAGTCTGGCCTCTTTCTTAAACAGACTGATCTCTTAAACACATAGGGAGAAGATCAAGAAATCATCTGAATCAGAAATCCCATTATAAACAGCTGTTGCTGATAATTTATGAAACAATCTGTTAGTACATTTGAGTCACTATCTTGTCTAGGACTACTTACCACTCCTTCACCAGCAAGATGTGATAGTCTTCATGCGCTCTGTTCCTGTTACACCATCTGTTACTTTAGTTGTGAGAAGAAAAGAAGTTAGCAGAGTATTAGTATGTATTGGAAAATTAATTGGTCTTGGACATCAGGTTCTAAGGATCACGGCTAAAAAGAGATTATCTGCCCTTAGAGTATGCATTTTAACCACATTAAAGGATGAAACCAGTTTTCATTGCAGCATTCAGTATAGTCTGATAGAAAAGGCAGAAACTTCATTGCTAAGGTCTGAAAATAGGGCTTGGTATACATTCCTTCTAATCAGCATTTTCATCTTCATCAACCAAATGACTAACTTTTTATATAGCTCTTATTTTGTATGAGACACTTTTAGCAACTTTATATACAATAGCATTTAATTCTTCTGCCACTTCTGTAAGAATAGGTACTATCATGCTTTCCTTTTTGGATGCGGAAACAGGGACAGAAGTGTTAGCTTGACGAAGGTCACACAGTGAAGTGCAGAACCAGTATTCACACGGAGAGTCTGCACTCTTCCCGGTGCGCTCAGTCAGTTCACTCAGTCGTGCCTGACTCTCTGCGACCCCAGGGACTGCAGCACACCAGGCCTCCCTGTCCACCACCAGCTCCTGGAGCCTGATCAAACTCGTGTCTGTCGGGTTACTGATGCCATACAACCATCTCATCCTCTGTCGTCCCCTTCTCCTGCTGCCTTCAGTCTCTCCCAGCATCAGGGTTTTTTCCAATGAGTCAGTTCTTTGCATCAAGTGGCCAGAGTGTTGGAACTGCAGCATCAGACCATCCAATGAATGTTCCGGACTGATCTCCTTAAGGATTGACTGGTTTGATCTTGCAGTCCAAGGGCCTCTCAAGAGTCTTCTCCAACACCACAGTTCAAAAGTATCAATTTTTCGGCACTGAGCTTTCTTTATGGTCCAACTCTCACATCCATACACGACTACTGGAAAAACCATAGCTTTGACTAGATGGACCTCTGTTGGTAAAGTAATGTCTTTGCTTTTTAATATACCATCTAGCTTGGTCATAGCTTTTCTTACAACAACAAGCGTCTTTTAATTTCATAGCTGCAATCACCATCTGCAGTGATTTTGGAGCCCAAGAAAATTAACTGTGTCACTGTTTCCATTGTTTCCCCATCTATTTACCATGAAGTGATGGGACCAGATGCCATAATTTTAGTTTTCTGAATGTTGAGCTTTAAGCCAGCTTTTTCACTCTCCTCTTTCACTTTCCTCAAGAGGCTCTTCACTTCCTCTTCGCTTTCTGCCATAAGGGTGGTGTCATCTGTGTATCTGAGGTTATTGATATTTCTCCTGGTAATCTTGATTCCAGCTTGTGCTTCATCCAGCCTGGCGTTTCTCATGATGTACTCTGCATATAAGTTAAAGAAGCAGGGTGACAATATACAGCCTTGACGTACTCCTTTTCTATTTGGAACCAGTCTGTTGTTCCATGTCCAGTTCTAAGTGTTGCTTCTTGTTGTTGTTGCTGTAAATAGGGTGGGTTTATTTGTTTCCAGAGTTAATAATTGTTCAGTTTCCAGGCTCATAAGTGCCAGAGGTAGAATTTCAATCTCACTCCAAAGTTGTCTCTTTGAGTATAGTCATACATTAAAATTAAAAATGCTATAGTTTGCATTATGTGGTCTGTTTACCTGAGAAATTGAATATTTCTATCAGAGTTAAGATGAGGATTAGTGGTAATAGATGTAAGTGGTTGACTTAGATAAGCAAGTATTCATCAACTGTTAGATGTTAATTTTCTCCTATTCTCTATTTTCTAAATTGCTCCTAAATGATGTGGTGCTCAAAAGTCCAGAATTTAAGTTTTGTTTCTGTGGATTTGGTGTAACATTGCTTTTTTCAGCCTCTTATTCTTTCCTGTCCTTTATTTCTTTTTCTCACAGTTTGACTCAGCATTTAGAAAATATTTGATATCTGATTTGTATTCTTCCTCAATCTATCCTATAAATGTTGTTCAGTCACTAAGTCATGTATGACCCTTCGTGATCCTATGGGCTGTATGTAACCTGCCAGGCTCCTCTGTCGATTGGATTCTCCAGGTAAAAATACTGGAATGGGTTGCCATTTCTTTCTCCAGAGAATCTTCCCACCTAGGGATCAAACCTGTGTCTCCTGCATTGGCAGGTGAATTCTTTACTACTGGACTACCAGGGAGGCCCATAAATGTTATTAGTGAGCACGATATTCTGTGCTTCTACCATCAAGATAGAATTAGTGGAAATCTAGCAGAACTGATCAGGGGAATTTGATATTAGTCATACTTTCAGGTTAATTTAAATACACAAAGCCACTACTCTTGACCTGGTCCGGTGTTCTGGTGAAAAAATGCTGCTAGCTCCTGCTTGTAAGAAGTACATGTTTTATCTTTTGGGTACCTCTAAAGTTTTCTTTTTCCCTCTTTTCTGCTCTTCCTCCCCTCTTTCCCTTTCCCCCCCTCCTCTTTCTTCCTTTTTCCCCTGCAGCTCTCACCTGATCTTTGATCTTGTAACCTGGAAGGACCTTATTGGTAGTGATGGTGGTGGTGTTAAAGCAGAGTTTTTTGCTACACCCTGTTGTAAATTGAGCTAGTGATAAGAATGAAGTTTGAAAAAAAAAAATGAAGTTTGAGTCATAGTAAACAGTCATGTAATACGTAGTATTAATGTAGTACTTATAGTACTGTATATTTTCAGACAGATCTTCTAGTAAAAATAACTTTAATAGAGAGCTTTATTAACTAAGATTATCATTAAAAATTTTCAGTTATTTTGTAATTTCATTGATATCTTGTTTTAAGCTGGAGAGTTTAGCAATGAAATCATAGGGATTGAATTCTGAGTATGTTTTTATAGATTATTGAACAAATATATATATATGTATTTATTTATTAATATGAGTCCTAAACCAAAAGAACTTTGTAACTTGAAGTATGTTTTTTCCCTTCTTACCTCTAATCATTCATGCTTTAGGGAGAGTTCTATTGCTTTGGACAGCCAGTGCTGCTGAAATAAGGATAATGAATAAGGTCTTTGTTCCTTTTAGTTAAGGCCGTTGGAAATATCTGAGTTCAGCCAGCAGGAAATAGCTTGCAGCCAGGACTCAAGTGTAGGGAGTGTAGTATATACACATACACACGCTTCTTCACAGACATTGGAAAACTAGCTCCACCAGTCTGAAAGAGGAGAAGTCAGCTTTTTTGATTTTTAACATCACATGGAAGGATAACATACCAGGTTATCTGCAGGGCAGTGACAAGTGTCCTAAACGGTAAGGTTAGAGGACCTTTAGAGCTCGAAGAAATATTTCCTAATGATACCGACATACACAATTTTGTTGTTGTTGTTGTTGTTTGGGATGTTTGTGAGATGAGCTGTACTTAGTTAAGGAAAAACTTTTGTTCAGCTCATTCTTTCATATTTGAGGACAAATCGGAAGTAAAGACAGTCTGTTTTGGTCTAAATATAAGATTGTTCAAAGAAGAAATGAAAGTTGTTAGTTAATTAGAGAAAAGGTTATCTTTTTTTAATGCATTTTGAGTTCTGGCATGACTTATACAGATTTTTTAAACTGTTCTTTGAGTTATTGTGCCTTGACTGTGGAAAAATTTGTAATTGCTCTGCTGCTGGAAGTAAATTCCAGAAATTTCCAGTTTCTTTTGTTGGAGTAGAGTGGTTGGTAAGCACATGTATGTCATTCTGATTCATCTCTTAGGTTTGATTTTAAATGTCATTCTATGTATAGATAGATGAGTTGAGGTCATTTTGCTTGGGGAGTCTGACTGTGTTAAAACTCTTCTCCAGAAGGTAAGAAAAAAAACATTTCTCAGTTGTTTTTGTACCACTCTCTATTGAGGCAGCCTCAAATAGTAAAAGGAGCATGGGCTTTGGAGTTATATAAGACCTACACTTTCTTTTTTAAATTGCTTTATTTTTTATTTATTAGACACACAGCATGTGGGATCCTAGTTCCCCAACCAGGGATCAAACCCATGATCCCTCCATTGAGAGCTCAGAGTCTTAACCACTGGACCACCAGAGAATCCCCAAGACCTACACTTTCAAGTCCTGGCTTCACCCGCTTGCTTTGGAGCTTGAATAAGATACTTGGCATTTCTGAGCATTTGTACATTGGTGATAACAAAAACCTGTCCTTCAGGGCTATAGTTAATATAAATTGTAAAATATCAATTAAGGTGTGTAAAAGTGCCTAATTTATAATGTGTGTTGCATAAATGGTAGCTATTATTATAATCATACTATAAAGAGAGCTAGAATTGCTTTGAGTCATTTTAAATTTGCATGGAAAACATGCTGGTGGGAGTTTTGAACATTAATTAAAAAATACTTGAGTGCCTGCTATGTGCACGGTACAGTTATTATTACAGAGAAATATTAGTGATCATATTGTTGAATGCACACAGGTATCTGTTTAAAGAATCTTATCTGCAAATGACTGGGTGACTCTCTCCCAAATGCAAATACCTTAATACCATCTCACAACAACTATACCTTCAAAAAAAGGTCAAATGATAAAGAGAAATATTGAGAAGGGGATGCTATTAGGGAGATATTAAAGAGTTCTCTTAGAGACAATACAATCCCTGAGTTCCACTTATATCACTCCTTTAAACTCTCTTGAAAGAATTCTCTTCCAGGAATGACATCTGCATGTGGAACTAATTAAGCAAGACAAGATACACTTTCTGTTATTAGAAAGAGTTTTGCCCTCAAGCCCATTGAAGAAATAGTTAGCTAGGACCAAACTGTAGATCATACCTCCATAGTTGCAGGAAAAGACCATACCTTTTAATAAAAAAATAGGAGAAAAATACAGTAGATAGAGAAAATGTGGCCCAATCAAAATCTCTGAATATAATAAATTATAGCAAGTTTTTTGGGCAAGGTTTTGGCAATTTTTTTGGACTCCAAAATCAGTACAGGTGGTGTCTGCAGCCATGAAATTAAAGGATGCTTGCTTCATGAAAGAAAAAACTATGACCAACCTAGGCAGCATATTAAAAAGCAGAGACGTTACTTTGCTGACAAAGGTCTGTCTAGTCAAAGCTATGGTTTTTCCAGTAGTCATGTATGAATGTGAGAGCTGGGTTATAGAGAAAACTGAGTGCCGAAGAATTGATACTTTTGAACTGTGGTGTTGGAGAAGACTCTTGAGAGTTCCTTGGGCTGCAAGGAGATCAAACCAGTCCATCCCAGAGGAAATCAGTCCTGAATATTCACTGGAAGGACTGATGCTGAAGCTGAAATTCCAGTACTTTCGACCACCTGATGTGAAGAACTGACTCATTTGAAAAGACCCTGATGCTGGGAAAGATTGAAGGCAGGAGGAGAAGGGGACGACAGAGGTTGAGATCATTGGACAGCATCACCGACTGGATGGACCTGAGTTTGAGCAAGCTCCGGGAGTTGGTGATGGACAGGGAAGCCTGGTGTGCTGGCTGCAGCCCATGGGATCGCAAAGAGTCGGACATGACAGAGCACCTGAACTGAACTGATAGCAAGTACTTCATTTCCTTGAAGGTGAAGTTGATAGTCAAGATTTGAATTCTGTTTTGTGAGGAAAATGAAGATCTGTGAAGGGAGAGAGGAGACCTCAACATCTCTTGCATAGAGACCAATACATAATTAAGTATGACATTTAAAAATAAAATTATAAGCTCATTAATTTCTGAAATAGGCTTTGAAAACTTTGCTATTTGGTTTTAAGATGATATGATAACTATTTTTACTTTTGGGTAGTTGATATTTTGCCCACAAAATGAATAAAATGCCTTAAGAATGGATTATAACGTGTTTCATTTTAAATTTTGCTCATCCTTGAAAATTGAAATTGTTTATCCTTTATAAAGGTATAGAAACTATTTACCTATTGATAAAGTTGCTTTGAATTTTTTTCTACAAAGCGTTTCGTGGGACTTCGCTGGTGGTCCAGTATGCTAAGACTCCAGCCTTCCAATGCAGGGGGCCCAGGTTCGATCCCTGGTTAAGGAACTTGATCACACTTGCAGCAACTAGAGACCTGGCATAGAGAAATCAGTCAATAAAGCATGTAGCTTTTATAAATCTTGAATCTTAGGAATCTGAATACGTAGAAGAAAAATCTAAATGATATAGATCAAACTTGCACACGTCCTAATAAACAAATTTACAAACTAAATTCTTCCTATTGCCAAGTTCCAAATCTTAAGTTATAGGAATTGGTAGGTTGTATATTAATTTTAATGTCAAGGCTAAAAATTGATACGAGCATGTGTTAGAGAACATGTGTAAGAATGAGATAAACTGGATATAAATGTATGAAGAATATTATCAGTATTTATTTCTGGGTGATCAGATCCTGATTGCTTTTAATTGTCTTCCTTACTGTGCATTTTGGATTCTAGAAAATGGGCAAGTATTGCTTCTGTAATTAGGAAAAAATGATATATCAGCAGATATTAAATATATATTCTAGGAAAATGGGTATGAGTCAGACATATAATCCCTGCCTTTGAGTCAGGTGGGACTGGAGTCAGACTTGTAGGGAGTAGTAGTTTGTATTTTTCTGTGTCGAACAATTTTTCCTCCCTCCCAGATAACAGTATCAGTGATGGCTTTCTCCTGGCTGGCTGCATAGAGGCCGCAGGATGCCTGGAGTTACTGTAAAAGATGTGAACCAGCAGTGTTTTATCAGAGTTCTGGTGGCCTTAAGAAGTCTGGAAAGCTGCAAGTCCTTGAATGGGTGGACACCATCACACTGGCCAAGCATAAAGAGGTCACTCCCTACAATGAGAACTGGTTTCTACCCATGAACTGCTTCCACAGCGTGGTACCTGTACCTCTGGGGTGGAGGTGGGGTTGGCTCATGACCAAGATCTGAGGGCGAGGGGGGACTGTCAGATACCGTATCATGCCCAGCCAAGCTGCTTCAGTGAAAGCTTCAGGAACATGGCCCATTGGGTCCTCCAAGCCCTGGAGGGGCTGAAGATGGCAAAAAAGGACCAAGATGGGGGCTGAAAACCGACACTTCAGTGACAGATTGGGACAAAACCACTGGACAAGCAGCATCTGCCAAGAAGAAGCATTAGAACCAATGATGCTGGGTTATAAATTGCCTCATTCATTAAAAAATATTACCAATGATAAAAATCCATGTAATTGTAATGCAGTAGAGTTATAAACATTATTTTGGGTGACAGTTGCTCAGTCATGTCTTGACTCTTTGCAAACCCATGGACTATATATGTAGTCCATGGAATTCTCCAGGCCAGAATACTGGAGTGGGTAGCCTTTCCCTTCTCCAGGGGATCTTCCCAACCCAGGGTTCGAACCCAGCTCTCCTGCATTGTGGGCAGATTCTTTACCAGCTGAGCCACCAGGGAAGCCCAAGAATACCAGAGTGAGTAGCCTATCCCTTCTCCAGAGGATCTTCCCAACCCAGGAATCGAACCGGAGTCTCCTGCATTGCAGGTGGATTCTTTACCAGCTGAGCTATCAGGGATTACTTACTGACCTAAAGAGAGTTAACCTTGTACAAGTTTAGGGGCTCATCAGTTGTTTATTTTTATTTCTGTACCTTTGACTTCTTGTTAGTCATGCAAATCTTCCTGCTTGAGCTCAACACATTTATTCTTTCAATGAATTTATTTTCAAGGAAGGCACCACTTTTAGACTACAGAGGAACTAAAATTTTAAATTATGGTGTCAAGTTCACTAAGCACTTTACATGCATTTAATCTTATTTAAGGATGCTGTAGTGTACTTGCCATTATTTTCCTGTTTTACAGATGAAAATTGTAAGATATTTAAATAACTTAATGAAGGACACCTTACTTTTTAACTGGCAGAGCACAGGGTTTCATAATACAGAGTCTGAAGTCTTGGGTTTAAAAAACAAAAAGCTTGTTAACATTAGGGATTGTAGTCTTTTTGTAATCAGAGGCCAGTATTTATTCCTAAAGACTTGACGTCACAAAAGGAAAGGTAAAGATGTGAGTGCTGAGAGTAAAGTAGTATAGTGTGAAATTGATGCTCTTCTTAGAATGTTAGTTAGCTGCTCTGTTGGGAGGTTGAGAGTTAATAACAGGCACGATATGGCCACTTTAGAGATCATCTAGTTTCTACATATTTTTGTTTCTTTATCTCAATAATAATGGAATTGAACACATTTTAAGGACTGCCATTAGATCCTGAAATATTAGTGAAAGTACCCCTGTCTTAAAAGGGGAAAAAGTGGAAGTAGTGACAGATTTTATTTTCTTGGGCTCCAAAATCACTGTGGATGGTGCCATGAAATTAAAAAGATGCTTGTTTCTTGGAAGGCAAGCTATGACAAACCTAGACGGTGTATTAGAAAGCAGAGACATCACTTTGCCGACAAAGGTCTGTCTAGTCAAAGCTATGATTTTTCCAGTTGTCATGTATGGATGGATGTGAGAGTTGGATCATAAAGAAGGCTGAGCACTGAAGAATTGATGTTTTTGAATTATGGTGCTGGAGAAGACTCTTGAGAGTCTTTTGGACAGCACAGAGATCAAGCCAGTCAGTCGTAAAGGAAGTCAACCCTGAATATTCATTGGAAGGGCTGATGCTGAAGCTCATTTAACCTACTTATATGATTATATTTGAAATGAGTTACCTGTAGCTGGATCATATATCTGTGTTTAGGTTGTTGTCATATAATGTAATTATTAATATGTGGATTTAGGTCTGCCATTTTTATTTTTTTTGTTCGTTCCTCTGTTTCCCTTTTCTTGCCCTCTTGGATTATTAACACTTTTTTTTTTAGTTTTGCTTTTTTATCTGTTGTGTTTTTGGCTATATCTCTTTGTATAGGTTTTCTAGTGGTTGCCGTAGGGATTTCAGTATACATATTGAACTTTTCACACTCTACTTAGAGTCATCATTTTACCACCTCAAGTAAAATATGGAAGCCTTTCTTTCATACAGTTTTCTCTTCCCTCTTTATGTTACAGTTGTTATATTTACATGGATTGAAAAGTCCCTGTAATGATGTTAACACTTTTTGCTTCTAACCATCAAGCATATTTTAAAGAACTCGAGAAGAGTAGTCTATATGCTATTTACTATTTTCATTTCTCTTTATTTATTCCTAATGAATAGTTTCCTTCTGGTATTTCCATTCTGTCTGAAGAGCTTCTTTTAACAGTTCTTTTAGAGGAGGTCTGCTGGTCATGAGTTCTTCCCTTCAACTGAGAAGTCTTTATTTCATCTCAATTTCTGAATATTTTCTGTGGTTATGAAATTTTGGGATGACAGCTTTTTTCTCTCAGCACTTGAGATAATGTTTTTTCATTTCTTTTTAGCCTTGAAGGTTTGAAATTCAAAGTTGTCAATATTCCAGTTCTCTTGTAAGTGTGATCCTGCAGTGAAGTAGTGAAACTCCCCACCTTACTTCAGTCTCTTACATTTGTCTCTTAATGAACTTTACTTCTGGCCTAGCACCTGATGTGTCCTGCCTAGTAGATACTTTGCACATCAATATCCACTCAATAAATAAATAATTGGATGAATGAAATGATATAGATTAAAAGAGCCAACATTTTAACAATTTATTAAGTGTGGATACAGAGTGGGTAGTGTTACTGTCTATATATAGTTCTCAGATTTTCAATGAGTACATATCACTTTTTTTTTTTTTTTTTTTACATATCACTTTTATAAACTGAAAACATTTTTAAAAGAACACATAATACTAATAATTTTGTTGCTTGTTGTGTTTAGTATTATTGGTTTTCATTTATCATTTTTTGGTGATTATTTTTTCATGTGCACTTTCATTTTATTTATTCTCTAAAATGTTAAAGGTGGTATTAGATGGCTTAGGTCATTAAAAGCAGCATAGAATGAAAGAATTTAAAAAAAATACTTTTAGAGTATCTTTTGTTAATTTTTATAGTTTTCTAACTTAGATGGCTGTTGTCATTTAAATTCATTCCCCACAGAGCTGTTTGGATATCCTTTCAGTGCCCTTAATGACTTGATGAGCCTTGCCTAATTTTTATTGTAGTTGTGTAGGCTTTTCTCTTTTCCTTTTTCCTTTGAGCTGTGTCACTACAGACAAGCAATATTTAATGTAAGGGTTAATGTAAGCTCCTGAATGTCCTGTCATTGTAGCTATTCTTTTCTTACCCACAAATAATAAATAGAAATTACTTATTGTCTGACAATAGTTGCTTTTGTAGAAAAGTGTTGAATTATTGAGAATTTTTTTAGGGGTCCCTTATTCAGTATTGTATAGTGCAATTTAGAGGGGGGTCGACATGCTTTAGCAAAAAATATTTGTTGATTTGTATTTGTGTGTGTAAGTTTATAACATAAATGGAGATATCTAGTTGCTAATTAGGAACTGAACAACATAAACAGCACTGATTATTTTTTTTCCAACTTCATGAATGAACCACTTAATTGGCATTTTTTTCACATTCATGATCCAGAGTTTAAAAACTTACTGTTTATTCTCAGTTGTCCTCATTTAAGAGTGTGGCATTTGGCATGAAATATTATGCAGCTGTATGTAGGAAAAGAACTATTTCTATGTGACACTGTGGCGTGATCTTACAGTTAAGTGAGAAGAGCAGAGTGGAGAAAGAGTATGAAATATCCTACTGTTTAAGAAGAAGGGTGGGGATGTGAGCATGTATCCATTTACATTAAAACAGTATAAGAATAAAGCATATCAATTTAGGTTTCCTCTAAGGAAGGAAACCTTCCAGATGTTCAAGCTGGTTTTAGGAAAGGCAGAGGAGCCGGAGATCAAATTGCCAACATCCTCTGGATCATTGAAAAAGCAAGAGAGTTCCAGAAAAACATCTATTTCTGCTTTACTGACTATGCCAAAGCCTTCAACTGTGTGGATCACAATAAACTGTGGAAAATTCTGAAAGAGATGGGAATACCAGACCACCTGACGTGCTTCTTGAGAAACCTGTATGCAGGTCAGGAAGCAACAGTTAGAATTGGACATGGAACAACAGACTGGTTACAAATAGGAAAAGGAGTATGTCAAGGCTGTGTATTGTCACCCTGCTTGTTTAACTTATATGCGGAGTATATCATGAGAAACGCTGGGATGGAAGAAGCACAAGCTGGAATCAAGATTTCTGGGAGAAATATCTATAACCTCAGATATGCAGATGACACCACCCCTATGGCAGAAAGTGAAGAGGAACTAAAAAGCCTCTTGATGAACGTGAAAGAGGAGAGTGAAAAGTTGGCTTAAAGCTCAACATTCAGAAAACTAAGATCATGGCGTCTGGCCCCATCACTTCATGGGAAGTAGATAGGGAGACAGTGGAAACAGTGTCAGACTTTATTTTTTTAGGCTCCAAAATCACTGCAGATGGTGACTGCAGCCATGAAATTAAAAGACGCTTGCTCCTTGGAAGGAAGGTTATGACCAACCTTGGTAGCATAATAAAAAGCAGTGACATTACTTTGCCAACAAAGTTCCATCTAGTCAAGGCTGTGGTTTTTCCAGTGGTCATGTATGGATGTGAGAGTTGGACTGTGAGGAAAGCTGAGCGCCAAAAAATTGATGCTTTTGAACTGTGGTATTGGAGAAGACTCTTGAGAGTCCCTTGGACTGCAAGGAGATCAGTCCTGGGTGTTCATTGGAAGGACTGATGCTGAAGCTGAAACTCCAATACTTTGGCCACCTGATGCGAAGAGTTGACTCATTGGAAAAGACCCTGATGCTTGGAGGGGTTGGGGGCAGGAGGAGAAGGGGACGACAGAGGATGAGATGGCTGGATGGCATCACCAACTCGATAGGCATGAGTTTGAGTAGACTCCGGGAGTTGGTGATGGACAGGGAGGACTGGTGCGCTGTGATTGATGGGATCGCAAAGAGTCGGACACGACTGAGGTACTGAACTGACTGACTAAGGAAGGAGTGACTAGGATAGAGGGAAGGGTGCCTCATTCTGTAGATTCAGCTTTAGAACCATGTAAATATTTTATGTAATGAAATAAAATGTATAAAGCAGAACTGAAAAATTGAAAATAAAATGAAGCAGATTAGCTCATGTGGATATCCTTGTAGCAGCAGTTGTCAAAATTTGATTGTGTTCAACAGATCCCTCTGTTGACACTTGCACTGATGGTGCCAAAGCACTGTTGATAAACCTGCTTGGTCCTTAATAGAAGAAGTTAGGGTAGTGACAGTAAACTGCGCCTAGCTACCACTGCATTGTCACCGCCACACTCGCGCTAAGAATTTCCTTGATGAGGCAGTAAAAATGATTATAAAAAAATCTTGCTTCTCAGCTACATGTCTTTTTAGTCTTCTGTGTGACAAAATGGAAAGGATGCAGAGAGCACCTCTGTTGCTCACCAGGATGCTGTGGCTGTTTTTAGAGACCCATGTCCAGCTGTGTTTTGTTTCTAACTGAACTGGCTGCTTTTTTCTGGGAACACTGTTTTCACTTAAAAGATTGAATGACAAACCATTCAGAATTAGGATTTGGTAGACATTTTCTCGAAAGTGAATGAAGTAAATTTGCTATTTCAAAGAAAATAGGGACTGTTGGAAATGGTAGAATTTGGGCTCTCAAAAATTAGAATTTTATAAAATTAGTAACCATCATTGTGATTGTGAGAACTTACTTGGTGCTCAAAACTTTTGTGATGAGATTGATGGTGATAGTAATGAACAGGATGTATCAAAGTTACATAATGGAATATACCAACATTTAGTGGATATTTCCAGATGATCAATACATGATGTTAAAAAATGCAGAGTACAAGATAGACTTATTTCAAGTACAAAATAAAACAATAAATTTTAGTTTGACAGATTGTAAAAATTTTATTTGGTTGGTTTCAGATTTCAGTATACAGTTACATTTAAAGAGTTCCTATTTGTTGAGTTTTGGTGTAGTATCAGGGAAGAATATCCATCATCATCTGAAAGATTGTTAAAATATCTTTTCCTTTTATACTTCCGTATCTGTGCACAGTTAGATTTTCATATACTTCAACATAAGTAACATCACAGTGGATCAAATGCAGAATGAAGGTTCATTTATCTTGTTTTAAGCAGCAGCAGCAAGATAGATATTAAAAATATTTGCAAAAAATGACAGTGTTACTATTACCTCTTAATTCTTTTCAAGAGTAGTTATTTTTAATAAAATGTTAACATGAGTTTATTATTTTGAAATTAATATTACAATTTCTCTGTTTTAATTTCAAATATGGTAGATAATGATAGATACAGCCTACATAACAGAGTTCTTTGGAGAGTCAGTACTTAAAATTTATAAATTTTGAAGAAATACTAATTTATTTGTAGCTGTGCTGGGCCTTTGCAGCACACAGGCTCTTCCTCGCTGCTCATGCGCTTTTCTCTAGTAACGGCAAGTGGGAGCTGCTCTCTAGTTGCAGTGCACCGGCTTCTCGTTGTGGCGGCTTCTTCTGTGGCGGAGCACAGGCCCTAGGGTGTGCGGGCTTCAGTAATTGTGGCTCATGGGCTCAGTTGCTCCTCGACATGTGGAACCTTCCCGCACCAGGCATCAAACCCATGTTCCCTGCATTGGCAGGTGGATTCTTGACCACTGGACCGTTAGGGAAGTCAAATACTTAGTTTTTTACTTTAAAAACTTTAATTAGAAAATATACATAGCATAAAACTTACTTTTTATACTATTTTAAGGTATACAGTTTACTAGCCTTAAGTACATTCAGTGTTACATAGCTACCCAAGTGCAAAACTAGATTTCCAGAGCTAGAATAGCTTCTACATATTTCATGTAAGTGGGATTGTCCTTCTGTGTCTGACTTATTTCACTTAGCATAATGTTTTCAAGGCCCATCTATATTGTAGCATATATAAAAATTGTATTCCTTTTTATGGTTGAATAAATTCCATTGTGTGTACCATATTTTGTTTATTCATTCATCCTCTGTACTCCTGGTTACAATATAGGAGGATTAAAAATGTAACTATTTATTATTGGTAATTTAAATAGCAGATTTACTGATTAAATAGTAAATCATGTGGTATAGCATATAGATATCTATAGAATATGAATTATAGAGCTCCTTTCCCTTTTATTTTTTGTAATTTAGGGAAGGAGAAATTCAACCTGGTATTTGAAATTCTGAGTCATTAATTTGAGGTAACCCGTTAGTCATCTAACTCTTACTTTCCTCATGATGTTAACAGTACTGGTTTCATGAAAGGTTAATTTGAGTTTATTTAAAGTTAAGTTTTGTTTAAGTTTTTCTTTGAGTTTCTTTAAGCTTTGTTTTTTTTTTAAAACTGTTAATTATTACCTACACCAGAGTCATTCTTTTTTTAAGCTTGCATTATAACTTTTGTAAATCTTTATTGAAGGTTGTATCAGTTTTACTATCAATAATTTTACCCTGTTACTTTTGTTGACCTGGAACCTAGCACAGTGTCTGGTACATAACAGCTACTTAACAAATATTTGTATAACAGACATTCTAGAATTATTTTTGTAGGTTATATCACTAAAATCATCCATCATTGGTAGATTTCACTAGTTTCATTTTTATAAGGCTCTTGAGTTTTATTTAACTTTGTTCCTATATATTAACAAAGATTAGGCTTTTACTTTCAAAACCTTTTAAGTTTTCAGTGCTATCATGCCATGTTTTTAACCGTTATGAAGCAATAGAGCCAAAATTTTACTGAAGGTCGTCATTTCCTGGCTTCTCTGCTTATGAATCAGAGTGTAACTATTTCTTTAACTTTGAATTTGTGGTTTCTTGTACTACTTTAAGTGATGCAGAAGATGACTCTTGTTAGGCGTTTCCTCTCTTAAAAGTGTATTTGATGTTTTATTGTAAACACGTTTTCTCCAAGGAAACTTCTCTACAGTCTCACTTCATCATCACCTAGGAATGAAATCCCATCTACATGCACTGACGCCTGTGTATTTTATCATTTGTTACTCATGTGTATTGGTTTTTACTTATTTAGTTTTTCTAAATGTTCCAGAGGGTTTGAAGTAACTCCATTCTGACTCAGTGTTTTGCTGGTTACTGGACATTTCCCTTTAGGTAACTCTCCACCCACTTTGGATTTGTAAATGTTACCCTGCCGTTGGTTCCCTCTGGCCACTCAGTACATGAATAAGTGTCACATGCATGTGGTATTGCTTGTCAGAGAGTAGAATTCCAAGACTTCCTCTGTACATAGAACAGTTAAACTTTCGTGCTTCTGGGCAGAGAAATGGTCTTTGGGACAGTTCTGCTTCCACCTAATTGTTATGGCAGAGATCAAGACACATCGCTTTGCTGTCTATGCAGTGAGGCCTCAGAAACGGCTCTCCCCAACTTGACAGGTATGATAACGGGTGATCATTTGGGGGAGGGTAGATAACCACAGTAATCAAGCATGAACAAGATTCCAAAAAATTTGTACTGCTATTGTTGTTGACATCTTTATTCTTGGCCATGAAGCTTCAAGTATTTTTTCCCTGTTAGGGCCTTAGTAATGAAAGAATAAATGAATAAACGAATAATGTGTAGTATTTTGTAGTATTAAGTTATGTATGGCTTGATATTGAGAACAATTCAATGATTTATCCAACTACCCTACATAGTTTTTTTTTTTCCCTACGTAGTTTTTAAAAGAAGTATTAAAAAGTATTATCTTCCTTAGGGATTTGCCTGGTGGTTTAGTGGTTAGACGCCATACTTTCACTTCCGTGGGCCCATCTGGGTTTAACTCCTGCTTGGGGAACTAAGATCCTTCAAGCCATTTGGCATGGCACACAAAAAAAAATGGTATTAGTTTTTAAGAATATGCAGTCAGACAAAGTAGAATTCTGGCAAGGTAAGTGTTCATAAAAATGCCTGGAAATGCGCTAAACTGAAATTTTTTATTTCTCCAATTAATAACTGACAAATTTCTACTTAAACTGATAAAATTTATTGAATGACTAATTGGTGAAAGTGTTTTTTTAATAAAATTAAACATTAAATTTAGGAATTAGCTGTGAATTTGAGTTTGAGTCTTGTTTAATCCTGATAATTTTCTGTACAAGCTGCTCTTTCCAGTTTTACTTTATTTTTATTGTATCCTACAGACATATCAGTAGAAAAAAAATGGCCTTTTCTTAATAGTCATAATGTATTTCTGCTGGGACCTATTTCTGAGTTCTGTATTCCATAAGTAAAAATTAGTCTTCTGTTGCCTCATTGTGAGTCCATGATGTGCCTCCATAATAGTGATTAATGAAGGATAACTCACTGTCTAAGGTACCTTATATATAGTAGTCACTTAACATTGTTAAAAAATAAAACATTCCCAGCCTGCGCACTTGTATTTGGGCAGATGCGGTACATCTGAATCATCCAGATTTGTCTGTCTTAAGCTGACGAGGAAAGGCGCATAGGCTGGATGTACTAGATAACACTGTGGCACTTTCTTCCTATAGGCCCCCCTCCCCTTTTTGTCTTTTATGCCTTAGCTTTTTCACCTCCATTTAGCTCTTGCCTCCATTTAGCTCTTTAACTCCTTATGATTTAAAACATGTTCATTCTCAAGAAAATGTTAGGATGTTTCTTGTCTTTGGAAAATTTCCTCTTTTGTTTGGTGCTAGTAGGTGGGATGGTGTTTAAGTGGATATCCTGTGCAAGCAGATTGTACAGGAAACTGACCCTTAGTTCTGTGAGAACAAAAGAGTGAGTGGGAAGAAAGAAGAAAGGAAGGAAATAAGATCGTTTGACTTGACCAAAAAGACTGTAAAAACCAGAGATGGGAAGAAGGGGATTGGAGAATAAAAAGGATTGTTTTCCAAGTTGTGGTTCTTTTTGCACTTTGGCCTCAGAAATGATTGTCTTCCTGTATTTATTATTTTGTATATTTGAGAAATGTACAGTATTGTTTGGCATGTGTATATGGTTTAAGTTTTCATAAAATTTTGCTGAAGGTCTCATTCTCTTTTCTCCTTTTGTCAAATAACATGGTTTTAAGAGGCTGACTTGCCTTTAAAAATCCTCCTTTGAGTTTGATGGAGTTCCTCTCCAGTACAGATGAATCACATGTCATAGACATATCCTTGCATTTTGACAGTCTGTCATTCGCCTGTCATCAGTGCAAAATCCATTTTAAGTGTGCTCATCCAATTTAAATGCTTTCTTTTCTCTGAAACCTTTTCTGACTGCAGAATTTTGTCTCTTGTCCTCTCAGTGTATACTCTGTAAGTATAGCAGAATGTGTGATTCATTTATCAATAAATTGTTCTTGAGAGCCTCTTATATGCAGTAACTGTTCTGAGTGCTTGGAATTTATCAGTGTACAAAGCAGACAAAAATACCTGTCCCCATAAAACTAATATTCTAGTGAGGTGGGGCAATAGCTCACATGAACATGATGATAGGTAAGTAAATTGCATTTTGGGGGGTGATATATCAATGGAGAGAAATTAGTTAAGGAGACATAGGGGATGTGGAAGTGTTGTCAGGAACAGATGCATTTTAAAATAGGATGGTTAGAGAATGCCATACCAAGAGGGAAACATTTGAGTGAAATGTCATGTCAGTAGCTTAGAGAAGATTGTTTGGGGCAGATGAAAAAGCCAGTACAAAGGTCCTGAGGTAGGAGTATGCCTGTCTTGTTCAGGTAATAACAGGGAGGCCAGTAGTCAGAATGAAGTAAAGTAGGGAAGGAAGAGTAGGAAGCTGAATTGGGCAAAGCCCCTCGAAAGGACTTTAGCTTTTATTCTAAGATAGGGAGCCGTCAAAGAGTTTCAAGTTTGGTCATCCTAGTTTATTTCAGTGTATAATACAGCTGTTCATATTCACTATGATTATGTGCTTAAACAAGAAGCAAGATACCTGTTTCAAATTATCTTTTCAGTACATTTGGACATATCTTCAGGTTTGTGGTAACTTTCTTAATGTAAAATGATTTAATTAGCTGTGAAACTTAAAAAAAAACATATTCTTTTTAAGAGGAAGAAGGAATGTGAAGAATGAAATAAACTGTTAGGAAAGCGTCTGAGCTACAAGAGGAATTTCTGTCTATAGGATATAGACAGCTATGAAGCCATTTAAAAAACATTAGTTAATGCTATTTTAAGTTTAAAAGACACCTCATTGTTTCCTGTCACTTATATTTTTATGAAACTTATTCATTTAGTCAAAAGTTACTGAACACATACTATGTGACTCTGGCAAGAAAAAAGATAAAGTTCTTATGCTAAGAAGCGCATTGAAAAGTTGGGGAAGTGAACATAAATTGAGGATAAAAATAGGAGGTATTACTGCAGCAAGTGTAATGCATGTGAAGCTTCCAAGGGGAGGTTACATTGAAGTTGAGTGTTTTTAAAATGAATAGAAGTCAGCCTGTCAAAAAAAAAAGAAAAAAGAGTGGGATGAGTTCACATTCTGGGAAGATAGGACTATGTGAACAAAGGCAGAAAGGTAGGAAGCATCATGGTGTTTGTTCAAATTTAAAATTTAAGGTGTGGAATGGGAGAGAAGTGAAGCTGGAGAAGTGTTAATAGGTGGAGATCTGATTATAAGAGACCTTGAAGGCCTTGTTAAAAGAGATTTTTAACTTGATGGTGAACTACTGAAGAATCTTAAGAGTGACATGGTCAAATTTTTGTTTTAAATAGATCACTTTGCCAGCTGTTTGGAGGATGGATTTGAGGGAGACAAGACTGGAGGCAGTAGTCCAGGTGAGAGATGTTGGGAATCTGAACTAAGACATTGGCAGTACAGGTGGAGAGGAGGGATTGGATTGGAAAATAAAACCACAGATTCAAGGGTTTTTCTTCTTCATATATGATAACACCCAAGTTTAAATTAAAAATGAGTGGAAGAGAGAGAAACATACTAGAAAAGAATTGTTATATGACAGAGGCAGTTGCATAGTGGCAGAGTGCCACTAAAACCCATTTTTAGTGACTAACAAAATTGCTACTGAAAGAACAGTGTATTTTTGGTATGATTATCCTGAACTGTGAGAAGCAGGTGATCTTTAACTAACATGGCATAAAGATCACCTGCTTGTTACCACAAAGCCTTGAAGAAGAAACCAGGTCTTACAAGACTTCAACCATTACAGGTGATAGAAACTCAATAAATCATGTCCATTGCTGGCAGTGTTTTCTAGAGCCCTAATTAAGTTACAGTATTTTATTAAAAGTGTACGAAAAGAAAATAAGGTAAAAATATTTTTCATTAAAACAATTAACAGTGGAAAGCTGTTATGTTATACACTGTACATGGTAGTACAAAAGTATTTTGGGTTGCCAAGAATATTTTGTATTAAACCAAAACACTTTTCTGTTTGATAGATAATTTTAGGATTTTTTTTCCTAAAAGCATTATTTCTGTAATTTTCTATATGTAAATGGAGGGCCTGGATTAATACAATCTATACATATTTCTTAAAATCCCTGTTATCTTTTCTGCAATTTGTTTTATATGGAGATAGCAAGGGGAGAAAGGTACTTTGGGAGGACTTCACTTATAAAACATAACTGTTCCTTCTTAAAACCACCATCATCTAGACAAAATATCTTGTATGTTTTATAAAATGAACTGCCATTTCTTTTTGAGGTTGTTTTTATTCTTTCATTTTGAGGAAACTGTGTTTCCTGTTCATTTACCTCTGATTTTGGTTCATGCATAAACATCACAGCTAAATGCTCATTTTGTGTTCTCTTCTCTATCTTCTTATGTTTTCAACAAGTAGATTTCTCTCCTGCTTCGGAGACATGCCATCTGCTCATTTTTCATGACTCCACACCACGTGTACGGTTTTTTTCCTTGCTGGAGCCATCAGTGTAATGCCAACATTACTAAAAAATACTGTCTGTGTACTGAATTCAAATGAATTTCCAGCTCTTGGACTCAGTGTAAACTCCTTTCTCTCTGTCTTTCAGAAGCCTTGCACCGGCCCTACGGTTGTGACGTTGAACCCCAGGCCCTGAACGAAGCCATCAGGTGGAGCTCCAAGGAGAACCTGCTCGGAGCCACCGAGAGTGACCCTAATCTCTTTGTTGCACTTTATGATTTTGTAGCAAGTGGTGATAACACACTCAGCATCACTAAAGGTGAGCTTCTGCATCGCGTCCTCTCACTTTTCAGCTTTTATTGGTGGTTAAGAAATGATGGGATCTATTCTGGATTCTGCCTCTGACTGGAATTAGGTAGGTAATTTGGGCCCAGATACCTCTGGTTCATTCTTTTTTAAAACCTTTATAGGGGATAAAGCCACCCTATCTACTTCATAGGGTTTTTATTGAGGTTCAAATGAGACAAAGTACTTTAGAAAAAGAACACCGCACAATATATGCATAAACTCGACTCCTTCTCAAAATCCTGTCCTGTAGGTGATATGCCGGCCCCTGTTTGCCACAAAGGTGAGGTTACCGTTCACCTCTGTTCAGTGAACTGCGCCTCACTGAGAGGAGTGCAGTGTCCAGACCCCAGCGCTGCTCTGAGTGTCATTTGTGGGCTGACTTCCTGCGAACCGTTCATTACCAGTCTACGCTGAGATTAAGAATTTGTACTCAAAATGTGAAACAACTACATTGCTAAGTACACTTATTATTTAGTTCAGCTGACGTTTCTTTTTTTCTAACAAAACTGAAGAGAGTGGCCCAGTGATTCACACTCTGGCACAAGCGTCTTATCTTGTGGCCCTGCTTTGGGTAGCACTGGGCTGGACAACTTAGCTCTCACTTGTGTTTATGTGAGTTAGTGGAAGGACTAGTAGGAAGGGTTTCTATTGCGATAACACTCATAACAGAGGAGTAGTACTATTGTCAGTAGTAAATTCTTAACAAAGGGAACACTAAGAACATAATCATGTAAAAAACATCCATTATTGGTTTTAAGAACAAGGGCAGAAAACGTGGAATTTTTATGCGAAAGAAATAGGCGTGTGGGGCATTGTCATTGTATACGTGAGTTGGATTGATAATCTGCTTATACTTTTCTTGCCTTTCAAATTTATGAAAGCTTCCTAGTAGGAAAAAATAAGATTCTGGATAATTTTTAGCTATGTGAAAGTGTAAATTAAATGATTCTTTGTCAAACAATACTTCTCTTGTTTGTAAGGTTTGAAATGAGATAGTAAATGAGAGTGGGTCACCAAATTAAGAAGACAGGTCTCCACTCAAGGAATGTTACCCTGAAATAAAACATTTTTATACAATAATTTTTAAAATCCAGCTAGATTCATCAAAAGCAGAAATGCTTAAAACTGAGTTTCTGGGGTATATGTATGTGCCAGTGTGGGGATGATGGTATGTATACATGCTTGTGATGGTATTTGTATGTGTGGAACTGTGTTTTATGATGGGAGGAAAATTTTACACAGTTTTACGATACAGAACTTCAGAAATATTTTATACTTTGTGTGGTAGGTAGTCTCTTTGGGCTACAACACAGTCTTTTTTTTTTTTTTAATTTATTTATTTATTTTGCTTTAAAAACTATGGAACGCTTCACGAATTTGTGTCATCCTCGCGCAGGGGCCATGCTCATCCTCTCTGTATCGCTCCAGTTTCAGTACACATGCTGCTGAAGCGAGCTCTGCAAACAGTCTTTTACTTTAAGGTGCTTCAGTGGGGAAATTGGTGAAGGTGACTCAGAACGTTCTTTCCTAGACATAATTTTCATGTCAGTATTTTCCAAGATCGCTCAGTCACCAGGGATACATTGATAAAGAAAATCTTTTGATTCATCAGTTAGCAGTTATGGCAACTACTAGTATGCATCTCAAAAAGTGGGAATTCGTTTATCTTATAATCAACAGTGATTTCTTTTAAGGGTTTCCCTGGTGGCTTAGCTGGTAAAGATTCTGCCTGCAATGCAGTAGACCTGGGTTCGATCCCTGAGTTGGGAAGATCCCCTGGAGAAGGGAATGGCTACTTGCTCCAGTATTCTGGCCAGGAGAATTCCATGGACTCTATAGTCTAAAACCTATGAAATGCTAGGTTTTTATCCAGGTTCTTATTTTTAATTTAATATAAAATGTCATACTAAAGCTGATTTTTTTATTTTAAAAGACAAAATATTTTTTTAAATTAAATAACAATATTTATTTTAGTTCTTTCTTTGAAGCCAATATTTTGCTTGAATTAAAAAATTAGGTTTCCCCTGGCAATAGGGTCAGTGTTTATTCCATTGTTAATCTTCATGGTACTCAAAACTTCCCGAGTGGAAAATTCTCCTCCTAACTGTCAAAAAAGGGAGAAACAAACAGCCCCAAACCTGGAGTGTTCGACTATATCCTGATTATGATGACCTGTCATCAGCTCTTTGTAAGGAAGAATCGAAGAACTTAGTCTCCTCATTTTGTTAAGAGTGTGAGAGAAAAGCTGCAGACCGACGAGTCTTACATAGCTTTTCTGACAGCTCTAAGATTTATTTTCCCTGCAGATGTGATTGGCGAGTGTTTATCAGCACACTTGTGCTTTGCCACCACCACATGCACACACACTGTCTGCCTATACGTGTGTATGTTTTCTGTGTGTGTGCACACGTGCGCACGTGCACATACCCGTGTTTTTTCTCACTGAATGATTCAAAACCCAGGGTCTTGAGTGAAATAGTAAGGGCAAATAGAAAGTCATACTATGGCAAACATTTCTGTGGACCACTGAAAAAAGTTAGATGACTGGCAGAATAGTAATTTTGAGTTTTTCCCCAACAGTCTTTGCTTGATAAGTTCTGTGCCATGTGCTTTTGATTGCTGCAGCTTTCTTCTGTTGTCTGACACTGAGAGGTGGATGTGAACTCGATAGGAAGGCTTGCATCTCTCAGATACGGGGGTGTAAGGCCTTATAAGGATTTATGTTTTTTTTATGACCTTGCCATGCAGCATGTGGGATCTTAGATCAGGGATCAAATCCATGCCCCTATGTGTTGGGAGCAGAGAGTCTTAACCACTGGACTGCCAAGGAAGTCTCAGGATTCTTAAAATTACCATTTATTGATAATGCTATCTCCCACCTTTCCTGTTTTGCCTGTGCTGCAAGTACAGGGGAAGGATGTGTGTTTAGGGAGTCTGAAGTTGATACTCACAACTTCATTAGCGAAATCAAGGACATTGAAATTGATAGCAAAGATACTCTGAGTAACATGAGTCTTAGGCTCCAGCTTCAGACTCAGCTTTCCTTTGCCACACACTGATTTGAAAGGAGCAGGTGGGGGATTCATTCATTATGGGGAATGGGAGGGAAGTTATTTTAAAACTTGAGTCCTGGAAAAGGTTGTGCTTTCGAGGTCTTGACTGCCGACCCCTACCTCCTCACTTTTCTTTCTGAAATATTGCTGATAGCTCTGTGGTCTGTGCTTTCTTGGTTTTTATTTTTGCATTGATGGTTTTTGTAGCCTTGTTGCCAACTGAAATTTAGAAGTAACTTTGTGTTTTACATGTCTAATCCCTAATCCTTGATTGCTGCTAGCATTGAACCATATATATGTTCTGTGACAGACTCTTTTGAGGAAAAAATTAATTTCATTTTCTTTGAGGCGTGAGACCATGTCCTATTCCAGACATTTGCGTAACCTTTTAATCTTTGTGAGCTACCTTAGTTACATATATGGAGTTTCCTGTAGTATAAAAGCTTTTGAAACCCTATCGATAATGCCAGAAAAACATTTCTAAGTATGCTTCTTTTGTTTAAGCTACAAGCTAAAAATATCAATCAGGCTATGTTGATAGCAAAATTCATTTTCATTACTTTTAAAAAAATTGTTTTGGTTTAAAAGTTCTTGATTCATTTTTTCAGTGAATTTCAAGCTTGACAGTAGACTACTTCTGTTTGAAATAAAGTCTTACATCTTTTCTTTCACTCTGTGATGATCTCCTGGCCAGGTGAAAAGCTCCGAGTCCTTGGTTACAACCAGAATGGTGAGTGGAGTGAAGTTCGCTCTAAGAATGGCCAAGGCTGGGTGCCTAGCAACTACATCACCCCTGTGAACAGCCTGGAGAAACATTCCTGGTACCATGGACCTGTGTCCCGCAGCGCGGCAGAGTACCTACTCAGCAGTCTCATCAATGGCAGCTTCTTGGTGCGGGAGAGCGAGAGCAGCCCCGGGCAGCTGTCAATCTCGCTCAGGTACGAGGGGCGCGTGTATCACTACAGGATCAACACCACCGCAGACGGCAAGGTGAGACTGGCCCGCAGCCCCCTCTTGGTGTGAACGGGCCTGCTCTTAGAAACATGTTCAGGATGACTAAAGAATGTAATTTTTATGTCTGACATGAAAGAAGCTAATCACTGATGTGAGTTTGAGCTGTTTGGCATGTGAGAGAGAGATTACTCTTTTCAAAACAATACCGTAATGGAAATTAAAAACAGTATTACTTTAAGAGTTTAAAGATGAGCTAGATTTGAAGGTGAAAAATGAAGGAAACAGCTGTATAAATTAACTGTTACCATCATCATCAGTATACAGATATGCACATGTACATCTGATACATGTGTAGAATTTTATCAATTAAACCGTGTATCTATGAAAATTATAATAATCTCTACTAGAAAGTTTAAAGAGTAAAACTTTAGGCTTCTGAGACAGATGTTGATCATTAATGTATGTTAATGTAAATAGGTCAATCAGTCATTTAGCACTTTGTAGGTTTGAAACACCAACCGTATAAGAATGGCTATGTTAGAATGGAACTGTCTTACTTTATAAACGGTAAAGCATAGGTTTATGTCAGTTCTTCTATTGAACAGTAAATTTATAGTTATGACGTGCAGGCTAAGTTGCTCTGTGGCCTGTGGGATCTTAGTTCCCCGACCAGGAATTGAACCCGCATTGCCTGCATTGCAAGGTAGATTCTTAAGTATTGGACCACCAGGGAAGTCCTTGAAAAATAAATTTATTTATTTTTATTTTATTTTATTTATTTATTTTTTCCTCCCAATTATTTGTATTAGTTGGAGGCTAATTACTTTACAATATTGTAGTGGGTTTTGCCATACATTGACATGAATCAGCCACGGATTTACATGTGTTCCCCATCCTGAAGCCCCTCCCACCTCCCTCCCCATCCCATCCCTCTGGGTCATCCCAGTGCACCAGCCCCGAGCACTGTCTCATGCATCCAACCTGGACTGGCGATCTGTTTCACACTTGATAATATACATGTTTCGATGCTGTTCTCTCAGATCATCCCACCCTTGCCTTCTCCCATAGAGTCCGAAAGTCTGTTCTTTACATCTGTGTCTCTCTTTCTGCCTTGCATATAGGGATATCGTTACCATACATGCATTAGTATAGTGTATTGGTGTTTTTCTTTCTGGCTTACTTCACTCTGTATAATGGGCTCCAGTTTCATCCATCTCATTAGAACTGATTCAAATGAATTCTTTTTAATGGCTGAGTAATATTCCATGGTGTATATGTACCACAGCTTCCTTATCCATTCGTCTGCTGATGGGCATCTAGGTTGCTTCCATGTCCTGGCTATTATAAACAGTGCTGCGATGAACATTGGGGTACACATGTCTCTTTCAGATCTGGTTTCCTCGGTGTGTATGCCCAGGAGTGGGATTGCTGGGTCAGATGGCAGTTCTATTTCCAGTTTTTTAAGGAATTTCCACAGTGTGAACAATAAATTTAGGTTGAATTGTTTCTTCTACTCTTTCTCTCTTTGTGATATAATAGTAGGGGAAAAGCATAGGCTTTAGAGCAAGCAAATCTGGTTTGCTGGGTAACTCCATCATTTATTCATGTTGTGACCTTACTTAAGCCTCAGTTTCCCATCCCATTTTATTGGAAGCATTCAGTGAGATAATTTCCATAAAAGATAATGGCTGGTAAAAGGTAGGAAACAGTAAATGATTAATTTTCTTTGCCTCACCTTATAAGACATATTTTTTCTTCGTGAAGCCAAGCAGAATCACATAAGTGATGATATAAGGGCCACTCAGCAGATCTACTTCTGGTTGTCTTCCCAACAGAAACGAGTGCTTATGTGTTCAGCAGACATATTCAGGAGTGTTCATAGAAGAGTTACATGTAGTAGCCAGAAACTAGAAACACCCAGCTGTCTGCCAGTTGTGTACTGAGTTAATAAACTGTGGTATATTTGTAAAATGGAATCTCATACAAAGTGAACCTGGTACTGCTCCACACACTACTAGGAAAAACTGTGACCCGCTGGCTGCCTACTTTTGTAAATAAAATTGTATTGGAATGCAGATACAACCATTTGTTTATGTATTGTCTATGGCTGCTTTCTCAATATTATGGCAGACTTGAGTAATGACAGAAATTACTGTGGCCACAACCCTGAAATATTTATTATCTGGCCCTCTAGAACAGTCATAGATGAATCTCTTACACATCAATTTGAGTACAAGGGATTAGTGATTACTGAGGAATGGGATGAGGGGAGTGGGAATGACCTCTAATGGGTCTGGGGTTTCTTTGTAGGGTGATGAAAATGTTCCGAAATTAGATAGTGGTAATGGTTGGACAGTCAGTGCATTTATTAAAAATCACTGTATTGCACAATTGAAATTGTGAATTTTGTGGTGAAATACATGAATTATATCACAGAAAAAAAGTTGAGTGAAAGAAAACAGGCACAAAACAATACTTATTGTGTGATTCCATTTGCATAGGTACAGTTCACAATCTAAGGTAATCTAAGGTGTTAGAAATCAGCAGAGTGGTTACCTTTGCAGGGGTCAATAGCTGGGAGGCAGGAGGGAGGCTGCTGGGTGCTGGTAATACTATAATTCTCTTGTGTGGGAGATGTTTATCGTGGGTGAGTTATACACTAGAAATCTCTTTTTAAAAAAATAAACAAGCTCCCTTGGAAGATAAGGCTCAGAGACTGCTATCCTACTTTATCCTTCTTCTTGCTTATCACAAATTAACTACTGTTCTGTTTACTTTCTGAAATAAAATTGTGGCTCTTTTTCAAAAATTGCTTGGACACTCAAAAGGGCATCTTAATGAAATAAAAATCATAAGATATTTGAATACCTTCTCTCTACCAAAAAAATTAAAATCAGTGGTTTTCAAATTATGTTCTGTGTAAGATTCTGGGGTGGGAGTTCATAAATTTTACAGGAAGCCAGTCCCCTCTCACCTACCTTAATCAGCACTTCTCTTTCTTTATCTTCTATATTTGGGTTCCTTAGTTGTTCAGCTTAAAAATATTTGAAGACCAGTGATCTTGATGATCCAGAGAGATAGAAGCTTTTCCCCTTCAGACTCGAGCTACTTTAGGAATCATAAGAAGAGTAGTTTAAATGAGATTAAACTGAAGTTCTCTGGCTGCCTCCCCTCTACCCAGCCCCCCACCATCATGGTTAAATTCTTCCGTAATTCTTCCCTTTGTCTCAGTAAGATAATGCCTTATTTTCATCTTTTTTTTTAAAATCAGCATTTTAAAAATTGAAGTATAGTTGGTTTCCAGTGTTGTGTTAATGTGTGCTATACAGCACAGTGACTCAGTTATACATACATCTACATTCTTTTTATATTATTTTCTATTATGATTTATCATGGAATATTGAATATAGTTCTCCATGCTATAAGTAGGACCTTGTTTATCCATTCTGTATAGAACAGCTTGCATCTGCTGTCCCCAGCACCCCTTCTATCCCTTCCCTGACCCCCTCCTCTTGGCAACCTCCAGTCTGTTCTGTCTGTGATTTTCTGTTTCATAGATAAGTTCATTTGTGTCGTATTTTAGATTCCGCATATAAGTGATATCACATGGTGTTTGTCTTTCTCTTTCTGACTGACTTCATGTAGTATGATAATCTCTAGTTGCATTCATGTTGCTGTGAATGGCATTATTTTGTTCCTTTTTACGGCTGAGTAATACTCCGTTGCCCCACACACACCCCACATCTTCTTTATCTGTCGATGGACATTTAGGTTGTTTCCGTGTTTTGGCTACTGTGAATAGTGCCGCTTATTTCGTATCTCGAGACCAGTGAGATCAGGATCCCTTTTCAGTTGGTTTATTTTTCTCCGCTCTCCTCACCAGGTGTATGTAACTGCCGAGAGCCGCTTCAGCACTTTGGCCGAGCTTGTTCACCATCACTCCACCGTGGCTGATGGGCTGGTGACAACACTACACTATCCGGCGCCCAAGTGTAATAAGCCTACAGTCTACGGTGTGTCCCCCATCCATGACAAATGGGAAATGGAACGAACAGACATCACCATGAAGCACAAACTTGGGGGTGGTCAGTACGGAGAGGTTTATGTTGGCGTCTGGAAGAAATACAGCCTTACGGTTGCTGTGAAAACATTGAAGGTGGGTTGCTGAGAATTACAGTTTTCAGGAGTCTTTTTCTTTTGTGCTGAATCACTTGGAAATACCAGTGTGCCCTTCTTTAACTTTGGAACACTTTCCACCCACTGGTGCCAAGCACATCAGCAAATTGTGATAATTAACCCTGGTGCCATTGCTGACAGTGCAGGGGCAGATTATTCACTGCAACGCAGTGAAACCCACATGTGGGGAAGGTTTGTCTCTGGAGGCTGTTGATACAGATCTTGGTGTGAGGTTAGAAGCAAATTATAACTTGTGAAAGCAAAGCAAGCTGTTTTCCTTCCTCAGAATAAACCCTGCTGGGCAGAATTCTCCATGCATTGTTGGAGGATCACTCTCTTGTTCTGTCATTTGTCTCCCTGCTGCTTGCTTCTCCCATCTCCCTGAGATTAGATCACCTTATTCTTCATATTCACACAAATCTTCTTCCTGATGCCAGCCTGTTTTTCTCCTTTAAGCATCCTGGTAGCGAATTACAAGTTTTGTCATTCATCCCATTCTCTGAAGATTTTCTCATATGCCTCAGTAACTCTGGAGGACTCCTAAGGACTGCTCTTCACCTCTGAGTTGTAGTCAGTTCTTTTACCAAGCTTTTATTAAGTGCTTGGTCTGAGTGTGAACCAGTATGCACAGCCTTGCTGACATACCTTGCTCCTTAAGGAATTTGTCAGCAAGACAAATATGTAAACAGCTAATTGTTCTGGCTCCTCTTTCAAAGGCTTGAGCTATCCAGAAAGAATCTTTTCAGAGAATTGAATTGTCTATTCAGGTCTTTTGTGTTTCAGTTGTGCTAGGACATGATTGATGAATTTTACTTACCCTACTAAATTTTACTTCAGTTTCAAATACTGAATAAATTAAAGGAGACATTTTTCTTTCTTAATTGGACTTATACAGAGCACACTATGCAGCAATAAAATTTCTTGAAGTAAGTGCTAAAATATCCAATAGATACCCCCTTTTAAAACTGAAGTTTTAGGAGTGTGAGTTGACTCAAATGATTAAGATGGGGGCTTGTCCCTCTCCTCTTTTTCTATCTTATCTTCCCCCCTTTCCAGGAAGATACTATGGAGGTGGAGGAATTTCTCAAGGAAGCTGCAGTGATGAAGGAAATCAAGCATCCTAACCTGGTACAGCTATTAGGTGAGGCAGCTTGTCTGAACCATAGGTTTCCTCAAAGATGCTTGTCCCCCAACCCTCTGCTGTCCCCCAGTCCTCCTTTTGTATCACCATGGCAGAAGCTGTCAGTGTAAATCTATCTCAATAAATGACTGTTATTTTAATCAGCAGTCTCTGTGTTTTAAAATTACCCAAGAAACAGTGACCGGGATTGATTGCAGTATATGGAACTGCCCAGCTTCTGCTGATTGCCCAGATCCAAAGTTCAGAATCATTCAAATGATACTAAACCCCAAACTATCCCAAAATATTTTTTACAAAACAAAGAGGCATTAAGCAAAGGACTATTGAAAAGAAACAGATTAAAAATTGTGACCACCCAAGTGCTTTGCAGTGATCGATAGGCTTCTCACCTATTCAGGTCACAGAGAAATCTTTGACTGAAACAATTGCCCTTTTGAAAAATAGGCCCAGTTTCTTTGGGTGTTCATTGAGCCAAACTATCCAAAGGAAATCGCTTCTTTTGGACTTTTACTGGGAGTCTGCTATGTAGTAATGAAATCCTTGCAGTCTGGACTCACATAGTCTTTGCCGTGTCAACAGTTGCTGTTACTTTTAGATAAACATTGTCAGCAGGAGGCTGTTGAGGATGTGAAATCATGGGCACATACAGAACTCTAGAGGTATTGGTGGTCCTGAGCCCTTATGGAATTAATACAAGTAACTCTGCCTTTGTTCAAACAGGCACATTCTCAAAATGCATGTGAATTTCCAGAGCATGGTATCACTGGAAGTAGAAACTCAGTGTCATCCAGCTTCTTAGCGTTGCTGTGTTCTTTTCAGAGAATGAAATGGCAGGAAAGGAAAAAATTACTGCTGGACTAGATTTTAAAAGTTGTCAGTTATTCTTGCCAAAGTGGTTGGAGTGTTTAAATATGTACTGATAAAACAAGCTCTCTCTGAACTATCAGGTGTCTGTACCTTGGAGCCACCGTTTTACATTGTGACTGAATACATGCCTTATGGGAACTTGCTTGATTATCTCCGAGAATGCAACAGAGAAGAGGTGACTGCAGTTGTACTGCTTTACATGGCCACTCAGATCTCTTCTGCAATGGAGTATTTAGAGAAGAAGAATTTCATCCATAGGTGTGTAAAACCCTATTTATCACCTGTGACTAACCTGGAAGCTGACATGCATATCAGATAACTCAGGAAAGTAGTTTTCTCTTTTCACAAGGACCATTGTAATGTCATTTCCAACTTAGAAACCTACTGTATCCTCTGATTAAAGTACTAACGCAGGGCCTTTGCTGTTCTCAGAACAGAAGGCTCTTTATTTTGCCCAGGATTAAGTCCAAGATCATTTTGCTCCATCTAGTGGCTTGATTTTAAAAATAGTTTTCTGTCTTAGTAAAGAAACTAAAACCTCTGTTACCCACCTCTGAAACCTATCCCAATGTACTTGTAAATGGGAAGTGGTTTTCTGAACCTGCTTTATTGTGGCATCACATAACTGCCTCTTGGTGAGTATTCTACAAGAGATGTATAATTAGTGGCTTTCTACCATGTTAGCAATTTTCGTGAAATACTACCATACCTGTCAGCACTTACTTATCAAACTCTGCTTGTAGCACAAAGAACTGATAATAGAGCATTCATGACCATTTTCCAGAACCATCTGAATAGAATCACAGTAGGGTTTCTTTCCCACAGGGATCTTGCAGCTCGTAACTGCCTGGTGGGAGAAAACCATGTGGTAAAAGTGGCTGACTTTGGCTTAAGTAGACTGATGACTGGAGACACCTATACTGCTCACGCTGGAGCCAAATTTCCTATTAAATGGACAGCACCAGAGAGTCTTGCCTACAATACCTTCTCAATTAAATCTGACGTCTGGGGTAAGGTTGGAAGGGACATTTTTCTGTGTATCGTCATTTTCTTTACACATCAATGCATAATTTTTTAGAGCTGATTTTTTTGTATATGATCAGTATCCTCTGCCTTTACACCCATCCTTCTTCAGTTATTCAGCAAGCATTTATTATTAATAAATACTATCTGCTGGGCATTTGCAGGGTACTTACTGTAGAAAGAAACTGTAAAGAATAAAGTTTAAAAAAAAAAAGAAGTCCCTGCCTTGGGAGCACTCACAGTCTAGATACTATATTGCACTGAAGTTCTAATGGTCCTCTCTATAAAGCTCCCTGTTTTCCACATTAGACTTTATTGCTTGTATCTAGAGCACTATGACACAGAGTGGTAACCTCTTTTCAAGGAAGGCATGGTGAAGTTTTATCTAGAATTTGTCCTTGTAACTGATCTTGCTTCTGCTGTCCTGAAAAGGAATATTATTCAGTAGAGACTTGAGGGACAGAACGAGTCTGGATGTTTGGATTTTGGGCAGTAGAAATAGTTGAGAATGCTAGATCATGTTTTACCAGCAATCTCAAACTCAAGAGTAACCTGTGACAGAATCAAGCAGATTCTTTCTTCACATGTGAATTTTATTTAATTTCAAATGTGTCCATTTTTATATTCTTCCTTTAGTATTAGTGACTTAAAAATTGTGCAACTCATTGAATAGATTGTAAATTGCTTTAAGAATAGTTTTGATTATGCCCCAGACTTATTATATGGTCCTAGATTATTCTCCCTTGTTGTAAAGGAAATCCAAATAAAAATTGGGAAATTTATTTATGTGTTTATTTTGGTCGTATCTTATGTGGCCCTTAGTTCCCTGACTAGGGATTGAACTTGCACCCCCTGCTGTGAGAGCTTGGTGTCTTAACTACTGGACCACCAGGGAAGTCCCCAGAAGTGGGAAACATAAAGAACACTGTCTTTAGATTATACCTAAACTTCTCCTGTGGAAAATATCTTAGAAGAACAAGTCACCTTTTAAGAATTATAAGAGTTACTAATGTAACATTGTGAAAATTTAAAAGAGAAGTTACCTAATGATATAAATGATAAATCAGAAGAAACATAAAAGCTCTTTTTTAAAAATCCCTTCTGCAGCGTTTGGGGTGCTCTTATGGGAAATTGCTACATATGGAATGTCACCATATCCAGGTATTGACCTGTCTCAGGTCTATGATCTACTGGAAAAAGGATATCGAATGGAACAGCCTGAAGGTTGTCCCCCTAAGGTGTATGAACTTATGAGAGCATGTGAGTATTCTTGCATATTTTAATTTTGAAGTAGTTTATTTCAGGATGATTAACAAAATTGAAAACATTTTTCCTATCAATGTTGTAAGATTGTATTCAGCCTCATGACATAGAGTTGGTCACTGATCAACCAGTTGGGATACTGTATGCTCTACTACTGAGTCATACTGGAGTCCTAAGAATCATTGTCCATGGCCCAAACACTCACTCAGTTTCCTGAAACATTTGCATGTATGATAAGATAATAAAAAATGGATTTGGAGATTAGGTTGGGGAGGGTTGCTGTCAGCTACACAGAATGAGTGTTGAAGACTGGAGAATGCGTGAAAGTGACTTCTGTGATGTGTAAACAAGAGCATCTGACTACTTAAAGATGAAAAAGTAGGGAGGTGAGTAGTGAATTAAACTGCAATGTATTTGAGTCTCATTATTTTCTCATTGAGCATTGATTGCCTACTGCTCTTGTCAAATGTGAATTCCAAACTCCCCTTTTCTGATACACTGTTATGTTTTGGAATGTGTACAACTAATTGTGAGTGAGTGAGTAGACAGGTTTTACTACTTCTCATTTTTCCAATGGAAGAAGACTTTTCTAAACCATCTCCCCACCCACTCTGCATCCCTCTAATGGAGGGAAGAGGAGCTGAGACGGCATAGAAGGACTGGCCCTAGGACGTGGGTTCATCACACCTCTGGGCTGAAACTAAGAAATAGCTGCCTCACTGTCACTACGGACTTGCTCTAACTGTGCTTTAGCTAGCACATGTCCCAGTGCTTGGAACTCACCCTCAGGTGTGCCCTGAATATTTAATTTCTGCCAAGAAGCTTTTACTACCTGTTCTTTTTTGGTTACATAGGCTGGAAGTGGAGCCCTGCCGACAGGCCCTCATTTGCTGAAACACATCAAGCTTTTGAAACCATGTTCCATGACTCCAGCATTTCTGAAGGTGAGAACCTGGTGGTTTACTGTTGGTGGGGGCTAGTTCTGGGTGCTGGGGATGATACCATTCCAAAAATGATAGTGTCTTATAATTTGGGACTCCATTTCAGGATATTGAATTGATTCTTGGCCTTTGGTATTGTTTTACTTTTTCTTTCTTTTCTTTTGCTGTTTTAAAATGTATCTTTGTCTCTAGCTGATATTTTTAATGTTGAGATATTTTAGGAGTATGAACAAAGATTTAGCAGTAAGGGTGTTACATCAGAGTGTAGTTTATAATACTGAAAAACAAAGACCGTTTAAGTATCCAGTATGTTAATTATTACATCCCTATAATTGAGTAGTTAAAATGATATTTTTTTTTTTTTAAATGATATTCTTAAATATATTGACACAGGAGTTTAGAATGAGAATGTTAAATAAGCTAAGCTATGAACAGTGAGAATCTTTTTCTTATGTAGAAAACAAGTATATGGACACATACAAGAAGCTTCCTACTTTTGTGTATAATGCCTCTTTAAAATTATATGCAGAAGTCAAACAGTAAATGTACTTGTTGGGACTTCCCTGCTGGTCCAGTGGCTAAGACTGTGAGCTCCCAATGCAGGGGACCCGGGTTGGATCCCTGGTCAGGAAACTAGATCCATCGTGCCACACCTAAGAATTTGCATGCTGTAATTAAAGATCTCACATGTCTCACTGAAGATCAAAGATCCTGCTGCTGCACCTAAGAACTGGTGAGGCTCAGTAAAAATCAATACTGAATAGATTAAATGCCCAGTCAGAAAATAAATAAACTTACTTCTTAGGAAGAGAGAGACTGGACTTCCCAGGTGATCCAGTGGTTGAGAATCTGCCTGCTAGTGCAGAGGACATGAGTTCTATCCCTGGTCTCGGAAGATTCCGCATGTTGCGGGGCAGCTGAGCCTACGCCCGTAACTACTGAAGCCTGTGTGCTCGAGCCCGTACTCTGCAACAAGAGGGGCCACCACAGTGAGAAGCCCGCACACGCAGCTAGAGAGTAGCTGCCACTCACCGCAGTTAGAGGATGCCTGAGAGCAGCAACAAAGACCCCGCGCAGCCAAAACTAAATAAATACTTGAATAAATAAAATTAAAGAGATAGAAAGGCTATTCTTCGAGAGAGCTAAAAATACAGAATTCTGAGTTGTACTTGCCTACTAGACATGTTGGTGTAGTTCCAGATTTGTATACATATTTTTTCAAATTTTTCTTTTTCTTCGTAATTGAACAGAGCACTCACTACTTAAGTTCAAGTTGAAAAATGTTTGAAGAAGAAATTAGGCAAGTTGATTTTTTTCCTGCTTCCTTTAGTGGTTTATCGTGTTTTGCTAAGAAGAAAAGAAAAAGTACACCACCAGAGTTTAATGACAAGTATTTCCATCCTCGTCCTTCTATATATGGAACTTTTCCAGGTTGGGGAGGGCACAGCTCACCCTCTGGACCAGATTAAGCAGCTCCCTATCACAGCACTTTTCTCTCCCCTTTAGTTCATGTGGAGTCAAATCCTGAATATCATTGGAATCTCACTGGCCTGACTTGCATTAATTATGTGCTATGTACCCACACTTGTGGGGGATCAATTTTGAAAAATAATTACCAAAAGTGTTGTAACTTACAAAATTCCGAAGTTTGATCCATACTTCATTTTTGTTCAGGAATGAATAGTAAAGTGAGTCTTTGTCTTATTATTAAGAGCCACAAAACCCATGGCCACTTTTAATCAGTTGAGACTTACTAATAATAGGGTGAACACATTTTCAGGAGCCTCATTTGCTTCATTGGCATGAAATGTATCTAGCCTCCTTTTTTTCGCAAGGCACAACCTGAAAATAAAAATATCTGCAGATAGCTATTTGCTTTGTTCAACCTCTGAATAAGCACTTAGTAAATAAGGATATCCAATTGAACGGTGAGCATATGAAATCACCCATCATCAGAGAAGTACAAAATAAAACAATGAATGACCACTACACACCTACCTCAGGAACACTAAAATTAAAATCAGACAAACAAACATCAAACTTTGGCAAGCATGCGTAGTAACCAGAACTTTCCTGTAAGTTAGTGGGCATGCAGATCAGGACAGCCAGTTTGGGAAGGCAGTTTGGCCCTGTGACCCACTGGTCCTGCTCCTGTTTCTAGCAGATGTGCGTACCATTGTTGCCATCAAAGACACACAGTAGGATGTTTCTAGCAGTATATTCATAATAGCCCCAAACTGGAAACAACATTCTTTAAGAGGAGAATGGATGAATTTTGGTGTATTCACATATTTGAACAATACACAGCAACAAGAAAACCCCCCTGCCACATTCAGTAACGTGGATGAATCTATAGCTAGAATGCTGAGCAAAATAGCCCAGACTCCAAGGGTACATACTTTGTGAATCCACTTACACGTTTTAGTACTCCATTCTTCAGGTCCTCTCAGTTGTCTGCCTTTTCTGAAAAGAGAAAACTCCCTTTTTTCTTTTTTGTCATGAAATTGTTCTTTTTATCATTGCCCTATCCTCCACACAGAGGTTGCTGAGGAGCTTGGGCGGGCCGCTGCCGCCTCTTCTGTGGTTCCGTATCTGCCCCGATTGCCTCTACTTCCTTCCAAGACCCGGACGCTGAAGAAGCAGGGGGAGAACAAGGAGAACATTGAGGGGGCACAAGATGCCACAGAGAATTCTGCTTCCAGTTCAGCACCAGGTGCGAGTGCCTAGGGAGGTAGAGGCAAACTGCCTTGTCCAAAGAGCCATGGGGTATGAAGCTTTTATTTCCATTTTCCTGCACGTCTTCCTCAAGGAAAAGTGTGGCAGGCATCTGCTTAATTTACCACTCTAGTACACGGCCCTGCTTTGCCAGTGTTAGTAGTCGTGATCACACAACTCTGCCTCCCACTCCATTTCCTAAACTCCTGATTCTCAAATAGTTGCAGTCCTTAATGGTTCTAGCAAAAATTGCTTCACTGAGTCTGATAGGTGAAGCCAGGTTGTGCTGTAGTTGCTAGAGAAAAGATGGATGCTGAGGTAAAAACCAGCAGGTTTATTTTTTTCCATTTATATGTCACATCACATTTGGAACAGCAGTGTGACATGATAATGTATTAATTAGTTTTCTCTGAGTCCTGCTAACACTTGACTTTTAATAGATGCCAGCAACACTCTTCACTATCCAGCCTTAGTAACTCAGGCGAGTCACTTACTTTTCACAATACTGATGGGCTGTTCTGTTTTTTTTTAAATCAGGGTTCATTAGAAGTGCACAGGCCCCCAGTGGGTCCCCAGCACTGCCTCGAAAGCAGAGAGACAAGTCACCCAGCAGCCTCTTGGAAGAGGCCAAAGAGACATGCTTCACCAGAGATAGGAAGGGAGGCTTCTTCAGCTCCTTTATGAAAAAGAGAAACGCTCCTACACCCCCCAAACGCAGCAGCTCCTTTCGAGAAATGGAGAACCAGCCCCACAAGAAATACGAACTGACGGGTAACTTCTCATCTGTTGCTTCTCTGCAGCATGCTGAAGGGTTCTCTCTCACTCCCACCCAGCAAGAAGCGAGTCTGGTGCCACCCAAGTGCTATGGGGGTAGCTTTGCACAGAGGAACCTCTGTAATGACGACGGTGGTGGGGGTGGGGGCAGTGGTGCTGCTGGGGGCGGGTGGTCTGGCATCACAGGCTTCTTTACACCACGCTTAATCAAAAAGACACTGGGCTTACGAGCAGGTAAACCCACAGCCAGTGATGACACTTCCAAGCCTTTTCCAAGGTCAAACTCTACATCTTCCATGTCCTCAGGGCTTCCAGAGCAGGATAGGATGGCAATGACCCTTCCCAGGAACTGCCAGAGGTCCAAACTCCAGCTGGAAAGGACAGTGTCCACCTCTTCTCAGCCAGAAGAGAATGTGGACGGGGCCAATGACACACTTCCAAAAAAATCAGAGGAAGGTGCCGCTCCGACCAGGGAGAGACCAAAAGCCAAACTTTTGCCCAGAGGAGGCACTGCTCTTCCTCTCAGAACCCCCTCTGGGGATCCAGCCACTACAGAGAAGGATTCTCCAGGGTTGGGGGTGGCTGGAGTGGCAGCTGCCCCCAAGAGCAAGGAGAGGAATGGTGGGGCACGACTTGGCATGGCTGGAGTCCCAGAGGATGGTGAGCAGGCTGGCTGGGCTTCTCCAGCCAAGACTGCTGCGGTCCTCCCGACCACTCATAACCACAAAGTGCCCGTCCTTATCTCGCCCACTCTGAAGCACACTCCAGCTGACGTGCAGCTCATTGGCACAGACTCTCAGGGGAATAAATTCAAGCTCTTATCAGAGCATCAGGTCACTTCCTCTGGAGACAAGGACCGACCCCGCCGGGTAAAACCAAAGTGTGCCCCACCCCCACCACCAGTGATGAGACTACTGCAGCATCCGTCCGTGTGCTCAGACTCCACGGAAGAGCTGATCGCCCCAACTGCAGTCCAGCCCAAGTCAGAAACACAGGAGGCGGGGAAAAAGGCGGCTCCAGGGGCGGTGCCCATCAGTGGGAAAGCTGGGAGGCCTGTGATGCCTCCACCTCAAGTGCCTCTGCCCACATCTTCCATCTCGCCAGCCAAAATGGCCAATGGCACAGCAGGTACTAAAGTGGCTCTGAGAAAAACCAAACAGGCGGCCGAGAAAATCTCAGCCGACAAAATCAGCAAGGAGGCCCTGCTGGAATGTGCAGACCTACTGTCCAGTGCAATCACGGAACCTGTGCCCAACAGCCAGCTGGTGGACACTGGCCACCAGCTGCTCGACTACTGCTCAGGCTATGTGGACTGCATCCCCCAAACGCGCAACAAATTTGCCTTCCGAGAGGCTGTGAGCAAACTGGAACTGAGCCTGCAAGAGCTGCAGGTGTCTTGCACAGCCGCTGGCGTGCCCGGGGCAAACCCTGTCCTTAACAACTTGTTGTCGTGTGTGCAGGAAATCAGCGATGTGGTGCAGAGGTAGCCACTGGTAGCCAAGTGGGAAGGTGCACACGCTGCTGAGCAGAGAGGGAAAGGGACTTGTTCTACTTGTGTTGTTTCAGAAAATGGAAGACTGATACTTGAGTGTGTTTCTGTGAAGTACCTCAGATCTCTGAGTTCTCACGTTTACAGGTTCATCTCAAAAATAACAAAAAGCAAAATCCATAGGAGAGAGGGAAAATAGATGGGGGGCAGGGCAGTCGTGGGCCAAATCAGAAGCTGCACTGAAGCATCAGGGACACGTGCCTGTCGAGCTACGAAGGACCGAGTCCAGCCCGTCCTTACCTGGAGTGATGTGAGCTGGCCGAACAGGGCCGTCCAGCGAGGCCACAGGGCCTGTGCCCAGACAGCAGGGTGGTTGTGGCCCTCACTTTGCCCCGCTCCAGTAGGTACTAGTGGTACTGATCTCAGTGAGTGGGTGGGGACGCGCCAGGAGGGTTTGTTCAAGGCTGTTGGAAGCTGCTGTTAGCCTGGCTCCTACAAGGTCACGGCTGCAGTAAGAGCTGCAGATCAGATGGCTCAATGCAAAACTGGGAAACGTGGCCCTGTCTGTACACACCTGTCCTGTTGTCTGTTGGTGTGTTAGTTGGTGCCGGAGGTAGAGAAAGCCAGGATGTGTGTTCAGAGAGATTGAAACCGCCTCCTCCGTTGTATACTGCCCAGCAGAAGCCACTTCTCCCGGCTGGTGTATGATTTTGTAATGGATGAGGATGAGCTTTGTGCTCATTGGTGCCTATCTGTGATCCATAGGCATAGCAGGTCTCTGGTGGTTTTTCTCTGCCCCTTGCTGGGCAGGCTGTCTTCCTCTGTTCCTGGTGGCATTCAGGGCATTAACCAGCATTGAACACTATTGAAAATAATGGTCCTGGACAGGGCTCCCAGGGGAGTCCCTGCATACTGACATACTGGCCAAGGACTTGAGCAGCTGTGTATGTTTCTTTATCAACTAAAGTGCCAGGGAAAGGGTGTCGTCTTGAAACCCAGTATTCAGCCCAGGAGCCTGTGACTGAGGGGAAAAGCTAGCTTGGTCCTAATGACTCTTTCTCTGTACCTTTCCTCTTCCTCTTAGACCCAGTCCTGGTAGAGAGTGGGGAGAAGCATTCTCATTCTGTGCGGATTTCAAGTGAATCACCCTAAGTTATTGTCACATGCTTTTCTTCTTTCACTGACTCCCCCTGCCAGTTGTTGTGCTTGTTTGTAAAGATCATATTGGAAGTATTCTTTGATATTTATTTTTTCATTTCACCTCTATTTAAAAATGCATCATTGAAGGAGCAGGTCATTTTCAGGAGATGCCGATTAGAACCTGGAAACCTAATGGTTCCTTTTCCTTCCCTATTCCGTTATTGTTACAGAAGTTAATTAGGATCACTTCTGAATTTAGAACCAAATCTAATTGGTTAGATGTTATTAATACTCTCGATACCAGGTCTAAGTCCAGTGACCACTTCATTCTCTTTTTAAAACTTTATGCCCCCTCCATTCCTGCCTCCAAGGAGAATGCAATATTTTTAAAAAACTCATTGTTTTTTCTTCCCAAAGGAATATTAACTTAGGAAATTAGGAATTCAACCCTGATGAACAGTGAGTTTTCTTCCTGGCTCTGTCATTGATCCACTGTCAGCCCCATAGCCCCTTCTCTTAATCTGTTAAATGGAGGTAATGATACATGTTCTCAAAGGTGTTTTGCAAATAAGTGTATAGTTATCCCTTTGAGAGCCTCTCTGGAAAGCTCTTTAGTGCAGTATTGTTATGTATGAATACACATCTTTCATTCTCCTTTTTCATCGTCTTTGCTTAGTAGCAGATAATGAAATTTAAAACTGCTGAGATTATACTAATCAGGCTAAGGGGAAAAATGGTTTTGGACAGAGTTTGGCATCTTTGACCAAGGAGAAATTTTAGTTTTCATTAGAAAGAAAGGAATGGATTCTTTCTATGGGTGTTCCAGAGGAGTCCCAGGCCAAGAGAAGAAAAAGCAGGGAGGAGACAGCATTGGGCATTCCTTTCAGGGGTTGGGTGATCCCTCTGACTGTTACTTGTTGGTGGAACACAGGCAACCAGAGATCTGGCTAATCTCTGTAATGTTTGGAAGAGTTCCCTTTAACTTGGTTTTGAAAACCAGCAATCCTCCGGCCACCTTCTTCTTTGCCACTCTCCTTCATCATATACTTCCATAAACTTGAAATTGTTTTAGCAGTTAGCCTTTTAAGGGTGGGGCAGGGAAAGCTAAAACTTTAGAATATTATTATGCTGCTTTTTAAGTTTATCCCTGTCATTGTGGATGCAAGTTGAGGGATTAGAATCGTTTTTCAGGGGATTGATTTTATTCTTTCTTTCTTTCTTTCTTTTTTTTTTTTTTTTTTTAAAGCAAGGGGTCTTTTCTTGAGAGCTCTGAAAATAAGCCTTGGAGGAACACTACTGAGTGTATTTAAGCTCCCTGGTTTTCTCACCGAAGAGCAGTCTTTGAGGGTGAGGGCTGGGTCTTACTCAGGGGTAGCACCTGGCTCTGTCTCATTCATAGTAGGTGCTCAGTATGTCCACGAATGGATTCTTTTTTTCTTTTCTCAACACTGTCAAGAGTAGCATTGACTGTTGCAGCACACTCCATCCACATGATGCTTTAACTGTAATTTCAGGAGTTGAGGGCTCAGGGTTCGGGTTAAAGAGACACTGTCAACTTACTATAAAAATGTAACTTAGGTTTTTTTCCTTTTTCTACTCGAGAGGGACCAGATTTTTAAAAAACTAACCATAAATAAATTTAAACATTTGAATTCAAAGCAGAGAAAACTACGTTTAGAAACTAAAAATGTAGTTTAATTCTGTCTAGTTTAAAACAAAGCAGACAGCAGGAGCAAAAGCCTTCTACAAGGTGTTGAAAACTTTCTAAAATGATTGTATGTATGCATCCCTTTGGGGTTACCCCAGATTGAATCTTCTCATGTACTGATAATATGATTTCAGTTTAGATTTTCTACCTTACAATGCAGTGTTGTGTAAAATACATCTCGTTTGTGCTTTCCATGAAGTATTTTCTTAAAAGGCTTTGTGTACTATTAAAATATGTGTATTTTCCTACAGATCTCCATCGTGACTTTCAGAGATATAGCCTTAAAAAAAAAAATGGCCCTGAGAAATTATTCAGTGTTTTTCCAGGTGACCTCTATACATTGAGGTTATTAGGTTTCCACTAGACTCTTTTTTAGCTGAATTATAGGGTTTAAGTTAGAATTTTTGTACACTTCAGCTGAAAGTTGACTGGTAAAATAGTGCCCAGTTAATAAAATGCTGACTTTGCTAAGGCACCACCCATATTTATTTAACAAAGTCATGGAGCTTTTGGGCTTTAAGGATACAGTTTAGATACGTGATTGAGTTCAGACTCTAAAGCTAGTCTAGAAGGCAAGTCACACTTAACCTTCCTCGGCCTTAGTTTCTTCATTGGAAAACAGGGATAATAATAGTAACTACCTCAGGGTTGTTGTAAGGATTAAATGAGATAATGTGTGTAAGATACTTAGCTTGAGTGTCTGGCATGTAATGAGTACTCCACAAATGTTAACTACAACTGTTATTAACACTTAATCCAATGAGTTTTTGCCAAGGATGTGCAACAAAATTTCCTGGGGTTTAAAAAAAAAAACAAAACACCAACAAAAGTCCTGATGCATTGACCTCACCCCGTGGAGCCCCCGTGGGGCTGCGTCTCAGCCAGTGTGTCTGCCGAGTCTCTCCAGCACGGTCAGCAGCAGCAGCACTCCGACTTTTTTCTCCACAGCTTAGGAAATGGGAAGAGAGGATGTTGAAGTTACTTGCCCATTAGCTCAGAGCAGTTAGTTAGTGGCAGAGCCAAGGCTAGAGTGTGTGGTTCTTAATTCACTTTCTCGTTGTGGGGTCTTGCCACAGTTCCTGTTGCCTTGTGAGACACTGCGAAAATGGTGACTCAGATAGACAATCCGCTGGCACGGTGCTGCACACTTTGGAAAGCACACTTTCCTGGCACTCTGACCGTGAGGGACTTGAATGTTAACTAATGGCTACACTAGCAAGGCAGGCGTTCAGTAGAACTCAGTAATTTAAAAAATTATATGGGGTCATTCTTTTGGACAGACCTTAGTGACACAGCAGTCTGCACTTTGTAATGAAGAAGTAGCAACTTAAAAAAAAAAACCTAGTCCTACATTCCTTTTTCTTAGAAACAAAAAAACTTTATTGTTTCGTATCATTTTAATAATTGAGATAATGTATGAAAGCACTTTGAGAAAAAGTATCTGGTATAACTATAAAGTTTTATTATTAATGTCTATTTAGACATAGACATCTATAATATCTATATAGATGTCTGTAATTTAGACATCTAAATTAATGTCTATTTAGATGAAGATTGACTTGTAAGCTTTTGCATGCAAAGGACCCGAAAATAGAGATATATAAGCAATCAGCTCTGTGATTTATCACATTTATAAGTATGAAACTGCTAAATGAGTATGTGCAGGTGTAGTTAACTGTTTTGCTAAAATGGTATCTCAGTGCTGAATAACTTCCCAAAACTAGGGACCAACTTTCTGGTTTAATTATAAAACTTTAGTAACATGTTCTCACTCCAGAACAAAGAAGCTCTTGCAGGGACCTTGGCTCAAGAAGAGTGAGGCCCCCTCAGCCCTGAACATTTGCCCACCGCATGCTCAGCCATTCCATGTTCCAAATATAGATGCTGGAGCAGGCTCGTTACCTGGTCACGTTGACAGTGTCTTTTTTAACCTATGTCCTGTATAGTTTTGTTGTTTTTTTGGGGGGTGGGGCTGGGAGCGGATGGCTGTAGAACCAGTGCACTTTGGGAATTACTTTTCTAGGATTTCCTACCAGTTATAGATGAGCTTGACATTTATCATCCTTTTTTTTTTTTTTTTTTTTTTTTGTCTCCTAAGAGGAGTAGCGGAATGTAACTCACCTCTTAAATTATAAAGATACTCAAGAGGAAGTTGTGTTGGTGGCCACTTCTGAGTTGTAGCTCACTGCTTTTGGGCCTCTCCTCCTTCCTTCCATTTTTGCTACTGATGTCACTGTTACCCTCAGGCTCTGCATTCAACCCCGCCCCAAGGCATTCACGTTGAGCTGACAGGGTTGTCTACATTTTTATTCTTGATGATTTTGGGGTTTCATCATCTTGCTTGCATTAACTCATTCTACCTGGATCTGGGGGCCATCTCTGTCCCAAGCATCTGTTAACGACCAGTCATCTTTAGGTAAGTGTCTCTGGACATAAATTTCTTCTTATGTATTAATAGACTTCAGCTGTCTGTATCTCTGTCTCAGCTTCTGTCAAGCCAGTAGCTCAGTTATTTGGTAACCTGCTTCAGTCGGGGGTGTGTGGGAACAGGTGAGAAATAAGGAAAGGCAGCCCTGGGGTTGCCCGCACCTTCCATGTTACCCGACAAGGACATCACTACTAGTCAGAGCCTCACCAGTCAGAGAGGAGAGGCCTTGGGCTGGTTCTGAAACTTGTCCCACTCTTTAACAGTCGGGAATTTCTATTCTTTGGAAGGAGTTCCGGCTTTACTAGCTACCAGACTTTTAAAAGTAAAGGTTGGCTTTTCTTTGGCAAGCCAGCATTGCCTGGAGTGACAGTTACTGTTACCTACTTTGTTGCAGCTCGGTGACAGCCTGAAGTTCACTGCCATCCTCTGCCCTCCCGTGTGACTTGGGGGAGGTGGTGGGGAGGATCTCAGGGCTGTGGAATGGGCGGCACCCTGCTCCTGAGCATCTGCCCCAGTGTCTTCTGAGCCCCCGTGGCCCCAGCCTGTCTTCTGTGGCGTTTACTGCAGGGTCCCAAAGATGAGTCTCTGCCTTGGGGCTGCTGCTTTTCACACCACCCAGCTGAGCTGTGTGTGTTCTGTCTTGAGATAACAAGGGTGCAAGGGATTTCCTTCACTTCTGACTCCACGTCCTAGACCCACATCTCCCTCGGAAGTTAGGGAAGACTCCAGCCTGTGATCACCCAGGTGATCAGCAGTGTTTTCCTCTGAGGAGGCCGGCGTCGGGCATCTTGATTCCCGGCTGACTCGGAGTGGCAGAGGTCATTCCTAGAGAATTGTGCCTTCAGAGATGGGTTTCGTGTGTTTTGCAGAGGAAAGGACTTGTCAGCTAGGTTGATGCTGCCTGGTTACTGAACTAAAACTGGGGGAGCAAACGTTCTGGTGGCGGTGGCTTGGAGCCACAGTTGATGGGCAGCTCTCTCCTGGGCTGCTGGCTAGGTAGACGCTGCATGTTTCTCCACCTGCTTGGTGAGCTGGGGGGAAGATGCTCTCAACCAGGCCCTTTCCACCCTCCAAGGTGCACTATTACAAACCTGAAACAGTTGACCTCTCCTAGAAGAGGTACATCCTTTCCCTTCCCCATTGCTCTGTGACCTCAGCCCACGGTCACAGGTGGTCATAGGTGGTGTGTGTGCAAATCTTCAGACCTGCAGCCCATCTGTGGGACAGGATGTCTCCTTTTAAGTTGAAGGGCTGTGGCGTGCCCCCCCCACCCCCAGTACACACTGTCTGTGTCTGTTCTGTGAGATTCTCTGTTCATCATTGTACTCAAAGCAGCAGGTTTCCGGATCCTCCATGTCATTCAAGCTGCTGAGCTATCATACACAGAAGGCTTGAGGTCTCAGCGAATTCTCGCTAACTTTAGGACACGGGGGAGGTGGACTGTGAAATGCCAGTGGGCTTTTAGAAAGGAAATGCATAGTTTGTCTGGTTGGAGCTTGCTTAGATTTGCCTCTAAGCCTCAGGATAGGCATTTCGAATCATGTAATTAAGCACTATAAACTCTTAATTGGAGAATGGGACTTCTGGTTAGTAAAGTTTTCACATCAAAAGATAATTTTCAGCATTTCTAACACAGTAATAACATAGATAGGCCAAACAAATTTATTCTCGATTCAGAAGTTATTGGTGGAGAATCCAAATACTGTTCTGTACAATTCAGAAGTAGGGTACCATGTTTTATGAGTGGCAAGAATGGAACGAGACAGATGTTTCCAATAGATGAGGGCCAGATAACCAGCCTTCCTCTGTTTTGACAAACCGGTTTTCACTGTGACCACTCTTGGAACTCCATCATGAAGGACATTCGCTGAGACTTTAAGTCACCTTGATTAGACAGTCCTTCAGAGAAATTAGTATTCAGCAGCTGGAAGGACCCATGAGGTACTCATCCTATTGTTCTTTAGGGCATATGTTTGGACACCGCCATATCTCAGATCTGCGCAGAGGGTACATGCGATTCCACATTATGTACATACACTGTCGTCGTGCTCACTAAGAAGGAGGGGAGTGGGAGGCGCTGCTCAGATTTCCCTGTGGTGACTGGAAGCTGTGCCCTGGTTAGTGTGTGTGCTGTGAACAGGCCGACTGAGCTGTCTGTGCATGCTCAGAGCTCTGTCCCCTGGGTAGACCCCACACTTTTCTTTCTTTGCAATCTTAATTCTGTAGTGACTGTCAGTGGAGAAACTCCAGTGTTGTGCTCGCTTGGCAAAAATAAGTTTGAACATTTCATGGTGGTTGATAGAACTTTGTCCTTAAACCATATGATTCAGATTCTTTAAAACGTGTTTAATGTTTATACCAAAGGTCACGCTCTGCAGGTGTATGTGTGAGGGTTGCACAGAGGAGCAAGTCTGGAGGGCCTACCCCCGGGTGCGTTGCTAAGGGGACGAGGTGAGACAGTGTGGGACTTTTAACCGAAAACACATCAGTCATGGGTCACACTACCAGTGTTGTCAGGTATTCGTTCTTGTTATTGTAATATATTTTCAGGTGTTTTGTTTTTCTAATTTAATACTTTCACCCTGTTGTCTGACTGTGAACTGCTAACAGTGTTAAACTTGATGTAAATAATGAGACCCTTGAAAGGGGAATGCTGTCTGCCTGTTGTCTCACAAGGCTTGCCAACTTGTGTTTTATTTTAAATAAAGGTTGCAATATTTTATTGTCAATATAGGCTTGTGATTGGAGTGTTTCTCCCATAATTTTAACTGATAGGTAATTTAAGCATAATTTCTTTCTCTCTATATATATAAAATGGTATCTGTAAGGTAAAGAAGCTGATTTTAGCAAGCATCCCCTGGAACATTCTTTTGTTTGGTCCTTTATGAGTGTGGCTACTCATCCTCTGATGGATTAGTTTTGGAAATGGCCAGAGGATCATCTGGAGCCCAGCTGATACATAAGGTGAGTGATGTGTGTGTCTTCCCATCCATCCATCCAACATGAGCTGACTGTAAAATGAAACTTCATTCTCTCAAAGTTCATTCTGAGGACATCTCCAAATAAGTTCTAAAAAGGTTTGGAGCCAAAGCAGCATTAATGGAGTAAGTATAGAACCTCACAGGGAACATTCTAGTCTTCTTTGACTTGGTCTTCAATTTTTAAGAAATGAGTGATTTCATTGCTTTTAGAAGTAACATTTGAATTTTTTAATTAATTTAATTGGAGGCTAATTACTTTACAATATTGTAGTGGTTTTTGCCATACATTGACATGAATCAGCCATGGGTGTACATGTGTCCCCCAGCCCAAATCCCCCTCCCACATCCCTCCCCGTCCCATCCCTCTGGTTTTGAATTTTTAATATATATATTTTATTGAAGTGTAGTTGACTTACAATGTTTTAGGTGCACAGCGAGGTGGTTCAGGTATGTGTGTGTGTGCTCAGTCATGTCCCACTTTTTGGGACCCCGTGGACTGTAGCGCACCATGCTCCTCTGGTCACGGGATGCTCTAGGCAGGAATACTGGAGTGGGTCGCCATGCCCTCCTCCAGGGGATCTTCCCGACCCAGGGATCAAACCCGCATCTTCTGTGGCTCCTGCACTGCAAACAGATTCTTTACCTCTGAGCCCCTGGGGAAGCCCTGATTCAATATATGTGCATATATAGATTCAGATATGTATACACACATACTGTTTCTTGATTATTTTCCATTATGGGTTATTACAAGATACTAACTATAGTTTCCTGCACTGTGCCATAAACCTTTGTTGCTTGTTGTATATCTGTGTTTTTAAACTAGAAATCTAGCACTTTTATCTAGTTTTGTTTCACTTTTTCTGTTTCATATTCAGTGCTCCCATTTCACTTGTTTTGCAATTTCTCCTTTTTGACATTCTTTCTCAAGCCTTTATAAAGTGTAGTAGAAAAATTTTTGTACATATAAATAGTATGTATATTTTAGAAAACTTATGAGTTTCTGCCTAGCTGAGAAATGTATGACATTTTGATTCCACTATTTGACTTATTATGAATAGACTGCTCATTTCTAATAGAAGTGACATTTTGCTGAAGGATAAGTAGCGTATACTCAAGCGATGTGTGCATAAGGTTCAATTAGAATGGCTGTTGTAGGGGAGCAGAATTTGCCACCCCAAAATGCGCTTCTTTAGCATGAGGATTATTTTAAGTTGGTTATTTATAAGAAATTGCAGACACAGGTGAAGCTCTGAAAACTGAGTAAAAGTTATCCTTTTGTGAGAGATTTACATTTGTGAGGGAACTCTCCACTTGTTAGTGTATCTCCCTTGCTGTTCCTGGAAGAGGAGGATCAAGTCTCTAGAAACTTAACAACAGAGAGGGTGGTGACTTGTCAGTAAATCTGCAGAACAGCCTCACATTGGTTTACTGTGCGCTTCCTGGTAACCGTCTGTAACTGACCGCCAGCCTGCACCTCCCTGCCCCACCGGACCCAATATCTGCTTTTGTCTTTAGCTGAAAATAGTATTTAAGGTGATAACTTCTGCCATTTTGAAGTTACTTTTCCTGTGTCTCTCCCATGTATACATTTTATTAAACTTTTATTTTTCTCCTCTTAATCTTATGTCAGTTACTAGGCCAGCCAAAGACTAGCAAGGGAAAAAGAAAAACTTCCTCCTCGACCCTGTTAAGCGTCAGTTTATACACCTCATACCCTCCACTGTTTCCTTTTCTCCCACACAGTTTCACTTTAGGAATTCTTGTTTCAGATTTTTCTGAGGAGAACCTCCCATTGTTATCTTCTCCCTCTTTGTATTGCCTGCAGTACTTTCCAAACCCAAGGCTATGGCATTCACCCAAAAAAAAAAAAAAAAAAATCATTTTAGAAACAAGTCATTAAAGCATTGGAGTTGGACTGCCTGAGTTGAATCCCATTTCTCCCCTGACGAGTTCTGTAGAGGTAATTAAACCTCTCAGAGCCCCAGTTCTCTGTCATTGAATGGTGATTACACTGACCCCTAAGTCATAATGTTAAGGGTTACATGAGGTAGTTTAATCCGCAGCGTTAAGAATTAGATGAGGTTAGGCAGCGCATGTGGCACATGACGTGTTTGCAAACGTTACGTTACCTCAAACCAGGGATCTGAGAGAATGGAGGGAAAGGCCTTTCCTGGGCTTTGAGTATGGTGCCAACCTTCTGTGTCCTGAGTACTTGATAAATACTAACTCTTTGAATTCTCTCAGCCCTGTGAGGTAAGCACAGTCATTAGCAAGGTTAAACTGAAGTTAGCAGCTTTCCTGTGGTCTCACCAGCAGGCGGTAAGTGGCTGAGCAGTTTCTGGCCCCAGAGGAGTGTCTGGAATCACTGTGGTCTGCTGCTCGTTCTGGTCTCGAGGTATGAGGCTCAGACCCAGTATTTATGACGTCAGATATGGCTGACCTGTGCTGTAAGCAAGTCAGCTGTCCTGCGGCTCTGGGACCTAAAGCCATACAACGTACCTTTTAAATTGTCTCCACAGTTTAGATCCAGGTGCGTGACAGGACTGGGGGGCTGCAGACCGTTCCCGAGATGCTCTAGGCTGAGACAGGCACCTAAGACTGACCCCCATCTCACTGTGCAGTTGGGCCACGTTTACTTCCGGCTCATGGGTGGTGCGAAACTAAGCCCCTTTCGTTTGCTTGCGTGTTGACTGGGTGTCTAATGTGGCGCGGGCTAGCTGCTCCTCACCTCGGGGCAGCTGTGGAGTAAATGATGAATGAACGGTTAAACGGGAGAGAAGCGGAAGCGTCTTCCTTTTACTCGCACTGCCGGTGGGCGGGGTGGACTGTAAATAAAAGGGCCACCTGAGGGGAGGACACGAAAGCAGAGCCGTGTGTGAGTCCACAAGTGTGGCAGAAGGGAAGAACCAAGGGGGAAAATGGCGAGCACCTCCTGGGTATCCAGAGGCACAGTGCCCACATCTACATGTGGCCACTCAGTCCTCAAGGATGACTTTAAAGCTGGGAGCGTAGGAGTGCTGTTTTCATATATAAGGGCAAGATGCTGTGGAGGCCTCTTCACTAAGAGGTGGAAATAGCCTGGCTCGGCTGATGTGGTCCCGAAGCAAACGGAGTTAAGTTGGCAGAGCAGGTGACCCCCGTCTCCACCAGTCCCCATCCATACCACCTGGTGTGTGGAATTTTGCTCGGGAGCATGATTACTAGGGCTTAGTAAGAAGGTAAGTAAGCCGAGGGTTTTAGAAAAAAATACAAAATTTTAATCTTTACATATGTTAAGGTCACTAATTTAAATCTTAAAAATCTGCAGAGCAGAGGAAATATTCACCTACACTGATTAAAAAAAAAAAAAAAACTTCCTCTGTGCTCTTTAGCCTGAAGCTCTTGCCTGAGCTCACAGATAGAAGCTGCTCAGCCTCCCTCTGGGAATAACAACTTGAAAGCTCACCCACCCAGCCTGTAAATGTGAGGTCAGACCCTGCCACTGGTAAGCAGAAGTTCGTCTTTCCCTTCTCTGTAACCGAGTATACTGCAGCCTCAGGCCCGACACCAAAGCCAGGGGTCTGCGGGCAGATGCTAATAAATCCTTGGGATGTCTCTCCCGCATGACCTTCCCCAACCAGCTGGCTCACATTTCGGAATGTGGCTCTTTAAGGCACCAAGTGATTTTAAGCATTGGCTCTGTCTCTGATCTAAGGCCTCCACTCTACACACCGCTCGTGTGCTCGTGACTGCTGGCTGCCAGCCTGCCCTTCCAACCCGTTATGTCCTGGACAGTGTGCTGCCACGACAGCCCAGGGTCCATTAGGGGAAGGAAGGCAGCTTCGGGAAGTTTCCATCTAGCCCTCAGGCAGGACATAGCTAATTCTCTGGGAAATAGATTTGCATCCCTGAGATGAGAAGAGCTGTTCCTCCTTGGGGATGTACACCATCATCCTAGCAATTTCGTCGAGGGCCTCTTCCGTATACAGGAGGTCCTGGCTCAGGAAAGCATCGCGTGCGCACAGCCTCACATGACGGAACTCCAGTGGCAGGAAGGGGATGAAGAGGTCAATCAGCTTTTCCTTCACAAGACGGCTGTGCCCAAAGCCACTGTCTGAAATCAAGAGCAGCGTTACATGGGGTCTGACCTGAGGCTGAGCCCAGCCGGAGTCGAGGTGTTCCCCCACCCTAAGGCCTGGGTGAGGTTTGATCTCATATGCCAACTCGGGGAAGGCTGTCTTAAGAACTATGCAACTGTGTCTCCCTTTAGGGAGAGGGGATGAGAGGGAACAAGACGTGTGAGAGAGGGAGACACAGTGCACATGCCTGTCAGGTTATGGCTTCATTTGATGGCGGAAGGCAGAGGTGCAGTGATCCTACCTACGACTGGAGGCTGAGCCACTGAGATTCACGTAGTGAGACTCTTCTTCAAGAGTCTGTGTGGCCAAGGCCAACTATTCTGTTTTTAAGGAATAGTTTTCAGAAAAGGACTTTGCTCATGCCTACCTCAAACTGACAACAAGAATATTATATGGGATCTCCTCTGTGGTCCTGAGTACCCTGTCTTATCTCATGAACACAACTTCCAGCACATACACATTTTTTCCCTACCTCCCCTCTCACCAGAGGCTTATGTTCTGCAAGGCTGGGAGTCACTTACCTGTGGATGCCACAATCTCAGCTTGGAGGAGGGACTCCAAGTGTTCCATCCTGATTTCTTCCCGGGACTGCCCAGCCTTAAGCAGGTTCAGGACCACCTCGTTGATGATATTGCCCCCAAGGTTACTGAAAGAGACAAATCCTGTTAATAGATTCTTTGGTGGTGGTTTTTTAAAAATTGGAGTTAATAAACAATGTTGGGTTAGTTTCAGGTGAAACTAAGTGATTCAAACTAATCACTTAGCATAACAGTGATTCAGTTATATAGATATATGTTCAGATTATTGTCCATTTTGGTTATTATAAGACACTGAACATCGACCCTTGTGTTATACAGTGAAGCCTTGTTGCTTAACTATTTTATATATACGAGTGTGTCTCTGTAAATCCTATGCTCCTAACTTATGCCCCACCTCCCACAGCTTTGTTTTCCGCATCTATGGATCTATTTGTTTTGTATATAGAATAATATGAATAATTCTTTTAGATTCCATATGTAAGTGATATGATATTTGTCTTTCTCTAACTGACTTAGTGTGATATTCTTTTGGTCCATCCAGCAAATGGCAATATTTCTTCATTATGGGTGAATAATGTTCCATTGTGTGTGTGTTTCTCTCGTATCTTCTTAAAACAATCCTCTGTTGATGAGCATTTGGGTTGTTTCCACATCTTGGCTTTTGTAAAGGCTGCTGCTGTGACCCTGGGGTGCATGTGTCTTTCTGAATTACAGTTTCCATCATTTCTGGATATGTGCCTAGGAGTGGGACTGCTGGATCAGATGGTAGATTTATTTTTAGTTTTATGAGGAACCTCCAGACTTTTCCATAATGACTGCACCAATTTACATTTCTACCAGCAGTGTAGGAAGGTTCGTTTTTTCCATACCCTCTCCTGCATTTGTTATTTGTAGACTTTTTAATGATAGCCATTCTGACCAGTATGAGGTGATATCTCACTGTGGTTTTGATTTGCATTTCTCTAATAATTAGTGATGTTGAGCATCTTTTCATGTGTTTGTTGGCCATCTGTATGTCTTTGGAGAAAGGTCAGTTTAGGTATTCTGCCCATTTTAGGGGGGCTTCCCAGGAGGCTCAGTGACAAACAACTCCCCTGGAATGCAGGAGATACAGATTTGATCCCTGGGTCAGGAAGATCCCCTGGAGGAGGACTTGGCAACCCACTCTAGTATTCTGGCCTGGGAAATCCCATGGACAGAGGAGCCTGGCGGGCTATAGTCCATGGGATTGCAAAGAGTGGGACACAACTGAGCACGCACACATGCCAATTTTTAAGTTTTTGTGGGGGGAATTATTGAGTTGTATGAACTGTTCATATATTTTGGAAATTAACCCCTTGTTACATTGTTTACAAATTATTTTCTTCTTTTCTGTAGCAGGTTGTCTCTTCATTTTGTTGATGGGTTCCTTTGCTGTGCAAAAGCTTTTAAGTTTGATTAGGTCCCATTTGTTTATTTTTGCTTCTACTTCTTTTGCCTTGGGAGACTGATCCAAGAAAACATTGCCACAATTTATGTTGGAAAACATTTTGCCTATGTTCTCTTCAAGGAGTTTCATGGTCTTGTGTCTTACTTCATTATTTTTATATTTGGCTTCCAAATGCACAGTCTGACCACGGAAGCCATTGGTGACTGAAAGGAAGGAGGTTGAGGGGCCTGGGCCTCCCGTCCTCCAGGAAGTCTGGTCACAACACAAGTCTGTACAGAAGAGGCACTGTCCTGCTTTGTCATCCACTCTCCCTGCCTTGCTGTCTTTTGACCAACACTGAGACTGTACTATATGCAGAATGCACAAAGATGGCAGGATTTCGGTCTTTCCCTTGACTTCTGTATGGAAGGAGAGGCCCATGTGTATGATTCCAGGGCAGCTGGGGCCCCGGGGTAAGACTTAAGAGGGAAGAGGAGGGTTCTGGGCAAATGCAGACCCCATAGTGCTCATCAGACTTGAGGCAGGAAGGGCACATAAGAGGGCTTGTGGGGGTCCGGAGCTGCAAGCTGCTTGGAGAGGCTGGCGGAGCAGAGGCATGGACGGCAGGCTGAGGCTGGCATGAGGCCTTTGTCAGCCATTCACGTGGATTTTAGCTTACAGGCCACAGAGAGCCATTGAAGGGTTGTGAACTTGGGAGTACAGGGTAGTAAGGTGGTCTGATCGGCTATACTTTCTAATAAGATTGTTCTTGGGCCACAGTGGTTGCCTTGATGAGAAAGCTAGTCAGGGAGCTTAGTGCCATAGTCCATGTTTAGAGATGATAAAGGCAACAGAGAAGGGTTGAAAGTTAGTGTAGGAGGCACTACTGAGAGGACCCTGTAACTGATGGACGTGAGAAGTAAGACAAAGGAGGTAACCAAAGAGAAACAAGTGTCTGCCTGGAGTGGCCCGCAGCCCGCTCAGCGAAAGTGCGGTTTAAGAGAAGGGTGGAGACGCCAGCTTGGATTTACACATGGTTGAGTGTTGTGCCCTTGCCTGTGACCTCACCAGGGGTTGTAATTCCACTGGAATTGTGGGTCTAAAACACAGGAAAGAGGACTGAGTTAGAGTGATGCGAGGTAGAGGAAATCTTAGAGCGGGGAAGCTGGGAAGGAGGAAGTGGAGCCAGGAGGGGGCAGCAGGTCATGCTCCCCGCTCCTGGCATCCTCCTCTCTGCCTCACAGTACTCACGTCCCCTCCCAGGCCGCCTGCTAGCTCCTTAAACAAACCGAGCCTGCTTTTTCCTTCAGCCCAGTACAGTGAGGGAGTATGAGTGACAGAACCAAGGGAAGGAGCAAAGAGCCAGTATTTCAATTATGTCCTCATCAAGCTCTGAGTGGCTGACACTCAGGTACATCAGCTCATCTGTCTGCTCGTTCAGTGTTTGAGTGTGTCCTGGGGTGGGTTTGGGACACAGAGGAGGAGCTGGGTGGTTCTCTGCCTGCCTGCCTCCACGGATGGACAAGGAGGACACCTCCTGGGGCAGGCATCCTTTCCTGCTAAGGGACACAGTCTTCCTTCCTGTAGGGGCCAGTGTGCCCCTAACAGCTCCATTTCACTCCCGAGCCCAGGAACCCCCAGCTGGAGGGCCTGGCACGGACGAGGGGAGCCCCCACCCCTTGTCCCCTGCTCAGCCAGACTTCCTCTGACTTCTGCAGGTGGGAAAGCTGCTTACGTCAACTCTCTTCTACTTCCTGAAGCTGCGGTCCTCCTCTTCCTGTAGGAAGGCCTACTGGGGGGGTCATCTGTATACACGCCAGACCACACCTGCGTCAGCTGGGCCGAGACCTGCCCATGCTGCATAACTCACGGGAGGTAAAGGCAGGTCTACGCATGTGCGGGCTGCAGGGCAGGGATCCAGGGAGAGGACTAGGATTCACTCACTCAGCGCCCGGGGTACAGACTCCAGTGCCTTCCCCATTTGCACCCAGAAGGCCACTTGACATGACGTCTGAGATCTCCACCTCCCTTCTGACTTTTCTCCTCTAGTCCCACAGCAAAGGTCTCTCTTCTTCCTCCATGTTTCAGGCTTTATCTCACCCACCAGTACATAACCGGGGCCCCTTTTCTATTCCAACCCAACCCCAACCTTATACTTTTAACAGAGCTTGCCCTCGCAGAGTGCTTCCCGTTCCCTTGCACATCCTCCCAGGTCACCTGCGGACTGGGAGGTCTGAAGGGACGAGGGATGGAAGGTCCCCCTAGTGAGGCGCCCTCTGCCCAGGCTCTGGGAGGGGACAGCATGTGGTCTTACTAGTCCTAAGACCACAGAGGACGGGGACTCAAAGGCCTCTCCAGAACGGTGCTCGCCAACCCCAGCCTGGACTGCTAATTCTTCCCTAAAGAAACCACAAACTTGACTCTAGCGTCATCTCACCAAGCCTTCGTTTCCTAATTTGTAAAATGACCTGAAGCAGACAATTTAAGAAGCCCTCCCTGGGTCACCTTAGATTCGATGGTCAGTCAACAAATAGATATTTCCATGAGTACTTTCTGTGTGCTGGGGTAAAAGGCCTTTGAGTTCATGAACAACTTACACTTGTATAGTTCTTTTAATTTTTAAAGCCCTTTCTATCCATTCTCCTGACCACAGCCCAAAGAGAACAGGTATATTAATTCTCTTTTCACTTTACAGCTTCAATGGGAGGACCGTGGCTCTGATCTCCAGAGTTCCGTGTGCCCATCCAGCCCTGTGACATCATTCCCAGAGCTTCTATACTTGGTAGAAATGGGCAAAAGTAGTCAGTCAGTTTTCTGGTACCCAGCCAGGGGCCCTGATCTCCTCAGGCCCAGAGGCAGGACTGGTTCTGAGGGTTGGGGTGACTCTAGCTGCACCCCAACTCCCCACTACACTCCCTTCTTCAACTGCCACGCCCTTTCTACCGTCGGACTCCACCATGTTGCAGGGGGGCAGCAAAGCCGCTAGCACTTTACTTCAAACCGCACGTTCAGGATTTGTTTCAGGATTAAGCCGCCGGCCTGACACTAGTGATTTGGTTGTACCATCAGTGCTTTCCTTTCACATGTAAGAGTCCTCACCACATAGGCAAGGTCACTGGAGAAATCAAGTCCAGAGACACCACTGGAACACCCTCAGGCTCCAGACAGTCCACCCAGGCCTGCTGGGCACAGTGGCTCTCACAGGCTGGGCCCACATCGGAGTCAATGGAACCGGAGGCCATGTCCTCGCCTCCTGTCACCAGTGTGCGTCGTCCTCCCCACGGGGCTCAGAGGCTCCTCCAGGGCCAGCAGGGTCTCTGCATCCCCTGCCAGAGTAGGCCCAGAGGGGCAGCTTCTCCCCAGACCCTGCCCACACTCTGCTCATTGGGACCCTCTGGCCTCAGGGCACAGAGGCCGGGGTAATGGGGGAAGGGCAGGTGGTGGGTTAGATGAGAGAGTGCTGGCGGGTCTATGACTAAAATACAACATCTGCCTAGAGATGGCAGGGTCACCTGGGTCACGTTAGGAAATTCTGCCACCAGTGAGGGTGAGGTTTTCTATGCTGAGAACTGGTGGGAAAGTCAGCGTCTGGGCACCTCAGGCCAAGTTGGGGAAAAGTTGGCCATGGCCATGGCCAGGAGGCAGGACTGGGCTCGGCCGAGGAGGAGGCAGGAACTAGGCAGTGGAGAGGGAAGAAGCCATGCACAAAGGCCAGGGATCCCCGCACTAGGAAAAGGCACCCAAGGTGGCCCGGCTCCAGGCTCCCTTCCGTTCTGAAGGAAGGACTTCCTTCAACACTGGTTCTGGGTCCCCACCCCGTCAGGGCTTGGGGGGAGAAGCCTTGGGGAACCAAGATGACTCCTTATTGTCCCTGCATTTTGGAGCCCCCACCTAATTCACCACAACAGGAAGAGATCCATACTTACGGGCTGCCTCAAAAGGGGATGAGTAATACACAGCTGAGAAGAGCTAATTCAAAGAATTTACTGTCCTTGCCTCCTAATTCTGAACCACTCAAATCACAGCAGAAAATCTTTCCTTGCTTTCCTCTTAAAATAACCTTGGAGGCTCCTCCGCCCTCCTTCACAGTGCACTGCAGTGTCCTGTCAGCCTTACTTACAGACCAAAATGCCAGCTCACTCCTTCACACTTGCCAAGCCTCGAGGGAAAACCAGACCCCCTAATTCTCTTCACAGTGAAAGTCGCTCAGTTGTGTCTGACTCTTTGTGACCCCATGGACTATATCTATGGGGTACTCCAGGCCAGAATACTGGAGTGGGTAGCTGGTCCCTTCTCCATGGGATCTTCCCAACCCAGGTCTCCTGCATTGCAGGTGGGTTCTTTACCAGCTGAGTCACCAGATGGGTACCCTAAAGCTGGGGAAAATCCCTGAGTGAGCATACACGGGCCTGCGGGGGGAGGATGATGGCAGGGAGGAGGGGTTTGGCTTCCACTGAAGGCAAGACGCTGCTTGTGGCACTGAAATCTAAACTGTGATAAAAAAATTTCCTCCAAAACAAAAGCCCAGGGCCAGATGGCTTCACAGGTGAATTCTAGCAAACATTTACACAAGGGCTAATGCCTATCCTTCTAAAACTCTTCCAAAAAATTGCACAGGAAGGAACACTTTCAAACTCATTCTATGGGGCCACCATCACCCGGATACCAAAACCAGACAAAGACAACACAAAAAAAAGAAAATTACAGGTCAGTATCACTGATAACATATGCAAAAATCCCCCCCAAAATTCTAGCAAATGCAATTCAACACATTAAAAAGACCAAAACCATGATCAAGTCAGGTGTATCCCAGGGATGCAAGGATTCTTCAATATCAGTGTGGTATATCAGTGTGATATACCATACTAACACTGAAAGATAAAAACCCTATGATAATCTCAATAGGTGCAGAAAAGACTTTTGACAAAATTCAACACCTGTTTATGATAAAAATTTCAAAAAATGGGCATAGAAAGAACCTACCTTAACTTAATAAAGGCCATATATGATAAACCCACAGCAAACATTATTCTCAATGGTGAAAAACTGAAAGCATTCCCTATAAGTCAGGGACAAGAGTGCCTAATCTCACCACTGTTGTTCAACATAGTTTTGGAAGTTCCTAGCTATGGCAATCAGAAGAAAAACAAAAGGAATCCAGATTGGAAAAAAAGTGAAACTCTCACTGTTTGCAGATGACATGATACTGTACTTAGAAAACCCTAAAGTTACCATCAGAAAATTAGGAGAGCTAATCAGTGATACAAAATCAATACACAAATTACTTGCATTCCTATGTACTAACAATGAAAAATCAGAAAGATAAACTAAGGAATCAATCCCCTTTACCATTGCAACAAAAAGAATAAAATACCTAGGAATAAACCTCCCTAAGGAGACAAAACTAAGACACTGATGAAAGAAATCAAATATGATGTAAACAGATGGAGAGAGATTCCATGTTTTTGGGTTGGAAGAATCAGTACTGTGAAAATGACTATACTACCAAACGTACTCTATAGATTGCAATCCCTATCAAATTACCAATGGCATCTTTTACAGAACTAGAACAAAAAAAATCTCACAATTCATGTGTTCCAATAGACCAATGAAACAAGATAGCCCAAAGCCATGCGCCTATGGATACCTTATTTTTGACAAAGGAGGCAAGAATATACAATGGGGCAAAGATAGTCTCTTCAATAACTGCTTCTGGGAAAACTGGACAGCTATGCATAAAAGAGATTAGAACACTGCCTAACACCATATGCAAAGATAAGCTCAAAATGGTTTAAAGATCTAAATGTAAGACCAGAAACACTCTATGACATAAATCACAGCAAGATCCGCCTACCTCCTAGAGTAATGGAAATAAAAACAAACAAGTGGGACCAAATTAAACTTAAAAACTTTTGTGCAGCAAAGGAAGCTATAAACAAGGTGAAAAGACAACCCTCAGAATGGGAGAAAATAATAGCAAATGAAACAACTGACAAAGGATTAATTTCCAAAATATACAAGCAGCTCATGCAACTCAATACCAGAAAAACAACCAACCAAATCAAAAAGTTGGCAAAAGACCTAAACAGACATTTCTCCAAGGAAGATATACAGATGGCTAACAAACACATGAAAAGATGCTCAATATCACTCATTATCAGAGAAATGCAAATCAAAACCACAATGAGGTACCATCTCACGCCAGTCAGAATGGCTGCTATCCAAAAGTCTACAAACAATAAATGCTGGAGAGGGTGTGGAGAAAAGGGAACCAACCCTCTTACACTCTTGGTGGGAATGCAAACTAGTAGAGCCACTATGGAGAACAGTGTGCAGATTCCTTAAAAAACTAGAATTAAAACCATCATATAACCCAGCAATCCCACTACTAGCCTTATACCCTGAGGAAACCAAAATTGAAAAAGACATATGTACCCAATGTTCACTGCAACTCTATTTACAATAGCTAGGACATGGAAGCACCTTAGATGTCCATCGCCAGATAAATGGATAAAGAAATGTGGCACATATATACAATGGAATATTACTCAGCCATAAAAAGAAACACATTTGAGTCAGTCCTAATGAGGTAGATGAACATAAAGTCTATTATACAGAGTGGAGTAAGTCAGAAAAACAAATATCATATATGAATGCATATATACAGAATCTAGAAAGATGGTGTTGATGAACCTATCTGAAGAGCAGCAATGGAGACACAGACATAGAGGACAGACTTCTGGACACAGCTGGCAGGGGAGGAAGGAGAGGGTGGGATGTATGAAGAGGGTAATATGGAAACATACACTGCCATCTGTAAAGTAGATTACCAATGGGAATTTACTGTATGACTGAGGGAACTCAAACCCGGGCTCGGTAACAGCGTAGAGGGGTGGGCTGGGGAGGGAGGTGTAAGCGATGTTCAGGTGGGAGGGGACATGGGTAAACCTATGGCTGATTCATGTTGATGTTTGGTAGAAACCAACACAATACTGTAAAGCAAGCATCCTTCAATTAAAAATAATTTTTTAAAAAAGAAGCTGCTTGTGATGCATTCAAGTTGGGCCAACAGGGACCCAAACTTGACTGCTAACAGAACTTGGACAGGACTTTCTGTTGGGGCTGCCATAAGAAGATACAGCTGGACACTTGATTTCAAAATTCACTTTCTGCAAAGCCATTTCCAGAACCTGTGGCATACAGTAGAGCAAAACAGGAAATGGAGTGCAGTGTTTATAAGTGATCAGTCCTGCATGGTGAGGTTGCAAATCTCAACCCAGGAGCTGGAAAGCTTTTCATTGACATTATACCCTGACTTCCAGGCCAGTGACTTCCTCTCACGTTCATGAAGAAACAGACTTTCCAAGGCTGGAGAAAGAATTGGCCATGTTGGACTTCATGGGAAACTATCCTCCAACTGGTTATACCTTGGGAATTTTTTAGGGTAGTTTGTACTTAAATTTGAACTAATATGCTGATATAATCTGTCTTTGGAAGCCAGTGGCATTTGGGCACAAGAATTTCTTAGGACTGAGGGAAACAGAAACTGGGTCTCATCCCTCTGGTGGGCAGGGCCATGTCAAAGTGTCAAGCTGTTTAGCAGGTAGCTCCATGCTCAGGAAGACTTGAAGGGGTCTGTCTGCTGATGGGTGGGGCTGTGTTCCCACCCTATCAGCCTGAGGTGTCCCGGCACTGGAGCCTACATCCGCTTGGGTGGAGCCAGGTCTTGGTGAGAAAATGGCAGCCTCGAGCAGGGCTCACACCAACGAATGCTCCCCAGAACTACCAGTGTAATGGTCTTTGTCCCTGCAGTGAGCCACAGCCACCCTCCGCCTCTGCAAGAGGCCCTCCAACATCAGCTAATAGGTCTTGCCCAGGCTTTTATGAGGTCCCTGCTTTTTTCCTTGGATCCGGGTGCACATGAAACCTTGTGTGTGACCTCCAAGAGTAGGGCACAAGCCTCACACCTACACCAGCCTGTTAGCCTCGCCCACCAGGCGGCAGACAGCAGAAGCAAGAACTACAACCCTGCGGTCTGTGGGTGGAGACTGCAATTCCAGAAAGTTAGACGAGATGAGATGACAGAGGAATGTGTCCCAGATGAAGGAACATGATAAAACCCCAGAACAACAACTAAGGGATGTGAAGAGAGGCAACCTATCTGAAAAAGAATTCAGAGGAATGATAGTAAAGATGATCCAAGAAAAAGAATCACTAGAAAGAGAATGGAGTCACAGATCTAGAAGATACATGAAATGTTTAGCAAAGACCTAGAAGAATTAAAGAATAAACAGCACTTCCCCAGTGGTCCAGTGGTTGGGAATCCACCTGCCAATGTAGGGAACATAGGTTTGATCCCTGGTCCAGGAAGGTCCCACATGCCACAGGTACTGAAGCCCAAGCATCTAGAGCCCTTGCTGTGCAACAAGAAGCCACTGCAATGAGAAGCCTGTGCACTGCAATGAAGAGTAGCCCCTGCTCCCTGCAACTAAAGAAAGCCTGTGCACAGCAACAAAGACCTAGTGCAGCTTAAAATAAATGAATAAAATAAAAAAAAAATGATAAACAAACTGATGAACAAACAATTACTGAAATAAAAATACACTAGAAGGAATCAAGAGCAGAATAACTGAGGCAGAAGAACAGATAAGTGAGCTGTAAGACGGGATGGTGGAAATCACTGCCATGAAACAGAATAAAGAAAAAGGAATGAAAAGAGGACACTTTAAGAGACTTCTGACAACATTAAATGCAGCAACATTCGCATTATAGGGGCCCCAGAAGGATAAGAGCAAGAGAAAGGACCTGAGAAAATATTTGGAGAGATAATATTAATAGCTGAGAGCTTCTCTAAGAGAGGAAAGGAAACAGTCACCCAATTCCAGGAAGTGCAGAGAGTCCCAGGCAGGATAAACCCAAGGAGGAACATGCTGAGAAACACAGTAATCAAACAAAAATTAAGACAATGAAAAATAAAAACCAAGAAGAGAAAAGTAACAAATTACATACAAGGGAATTCCCATAAGGTTATCAGCTGATTTCTCAGCAGAAATTCTGCAGGCCAGAAGGGAGTGAAACAATGTATTTAAAGTACCAAAGGGAAGAAACTACAACCAAGAATACTCTACCCAACAAGCAGCTCATTCAAATTCAATGGAGAAATCAAAAGCTTTACAGACAAGCAAAACCTAAGAGAATTCAGTCCACCAGACTAGCTTTGCAACTAATACTAAAGGAACTTCTCTAACAGAAAAGAAAAGGTGACACTAGAAACAAGAAAATTACAAATGGAAAAAGTTCATTGGTAAAGGCAAACATACAATAAAGGTAGGAAATCACCCACACACAAATATATGATACCAAAACTATCAATCATGGGAAGAGGTGAGTACAGGATATTGGAAATGCATATAAAAGCTAAAAGACCAGGAAACCTTAAAACACTCTTGTTTGTAAATATACCAAAACCTCATAGTAACCACAAACTGAAAATCTACAATAGATACGCAGGGAAGGAAAAAGAAATCCAAGCACAACACTAAAGTTAGTCACCAAATCACAAGAGAACAAAAGAGGAAAGGAAGAAAAAAAGACCTGACCTACAAAACAAATCCAAAACAATTAACAAATATAAGAACATATACATCAATAACCAAATTAAACGTGAATGGATTAAATGCTTCAACCAAGAGACTGAATGAATACAAAACAAGACTCATATACATGCTGTCTACAAGAGACCCATTTCAGATCTGGGGAAACATACAGAATAAAAATGAGGGTACAGAAAAAGGTATACCATGCAAATGTAAATCAAAAGAAAGCTGGAGTAGTAATACTTATATCAGACAAAATAGACTTTAAAATAAAGACTGTTACAAGAGCAAAGAAAGACACTACATAAAGAATCTATGAAGATCATATCACAATTGTAAACATATATGCATCCAACATTCCTAAAATGGTTCTATGAAGACCTACAAGACCTTCTAGAACTAACACCCTAAAAAGATGTCCTTTTCATTATAGGGGTCTGGAATGCAAAAGTAGGAAGTCAAGAAACACCTGGAGTAATAGGCAAATTGGGCCTTGGAGTACAAAATGAAGCAGGGCAAAGGCTAATAGCGTTTTGCCAAGAGAATGCACTGGTTATAGCAAACACCTTCTTCCAACAACACAAGAGAAGACTCTACACGTGGACATCACCAGATGGTCAATATCAAAATCAGACTGATTATATTCTTTGCAACCAAAGATAGAGAAGCTCTATACAGTCAGCAAAAACAAGCCCGGGAGCTGACTGTGGCTCAGATCATGAACTTCCTATTGCCAAATTCAGACTTAAATTGAAGAAAGTAGGGAAAACCACTAGACCATTCAGGTGTGACCTAAATCAAATCCCTTACGATTATACACTGGAAGTGAGACATAGATTGAAGGGATTAGATTTGATAGACAGAGTGCCTGAAGAACTAATGGACAGAGGTTCATGACATTGTACAAGAGGCAGGGATCAAGACCATCCCCAAGAAAAAGAAATGCAAAAAGGCAAAATGGTTGCCTGAGGAGGCCTTAAAAATAGCTGTGAAAAGAAGCAAAAAGCAAAAGGCAAAGGAGAAAAGGAAAGATACACCCATTTGCATGCAGAGTTCCAAAGAATAGCAAGGAGAGATAAGAAAGCCTTCCTCACTGATCAGTGCAAAGAAATAGAGGAAAACAACAGAATGGAAAAGATTAGCGAGCTCTTCAAGAAAATTAGAGATACCAAGGGAACATTTCATGCAAAGATGGGCACAATAAAGGACAGAAGTGGTATGGACCTAACCGAAGCAGAAGATATTAAGAGGAAGTGGCAAGAATACACAAAAGAACTATACAAAAAAGATCTTCATGACGCAGATAACCACGATGGTGTCATCACTCACCTAGAGCCAGACATCCTGGAATGAGAAGTCAGGTGAGCCTTAGGAAGCATCACTACAACAAAGCTAGTGGAGGTGATGGAATTCCAGTTGAGCTATTTCGAATCCTAAAAGATGATGCTGTGAACGTGCTGCACTCAATATGCCAGCAAATTTGGAAAACTCAGCAGGGGTCACAGGAATGGAAAAGGTCAGTTTTCATTCCAATCTCAAAGAAAGGCAATGCCAAAGAATGCTCAGACTACCTCACAATTGCACTCATCTCACATGCTAACAAAGTAATGCTCAAAATTCTCCAAGCCAGGCTTCAACAGTTTATGAACTGCAAACTTCCAGATGTTCAAGCTGGATTTAGAAAAGGCAGAGGAACCAGAGATCAAATTGCCAACATCTGTTGGATCATGGAAAAAGCGAGAGAGTTCCAGAAAAACACCTACTTCTGCTTTATTGACTATGCCAAAGCCTTTGACTGTGTGGATCACAATAAACCATGGAAAATTCTTCAAGAGATGGGAATACCAGACCACCTGACCTGGCTCCTGAGAAATCTGTATGCAGGTCAAGAAGCAACAGTTAGAACTGAACATGGAACAAAAGACTGGTTCCAAATCGGGAAAGGAGTACGTCCAGGCTGTATACTGTCACCCTGTTTATTTAACTTATATGCAGAGTACATCATGCCAAATGCTGGACTGGATGAAGCACAAGCTGAAATCAAGATTGCTGGGAGAAATATCAATAACCTCAGATACGCAGATGACACCACCCTTACAGCAGAGAACGAAGAAGAACTAAAGAGTCTCTTGATGAAAGTGAAAGAGGAGAGTGAAAATGTTGGCTTAAAAACTCAACATTCAGGAAACTAAGATCATGGCATCTGGTCCCATCACTTCATGGCAAATAGATAGGGAAACAATGGAAACAGTGGCTGACTTTATTTTCTTGGGCTCTAAAATCACTGCATATGGTGACTGCAGCCTAAAAGACACTTGCTCCTTGGAAGAAAAGTTATGACCAACCTAGACAGCATATTAAAAAGCAGAGACATTACTTTGCCAACAAAGGTCTGTCTAGTCAAAGCTATGGTTTTTCCAGTGGTCATATATGGATGTGAGAGTTGGAGTATAAAGAAAGCTGAGTGCCAAAGAATTAATGCTTTTGAACTGTGGTGTTGGAGAAGACTCTTGAGAGTCCCTTGGACTGCAAGGAGATCCAATCAGTCCATCCTGAAGGAAATAAATCCTGAATACTCATTGAAAGGACTGATGCTGAAGCTGAAACTCCAATACTTTGGCCACCTGATGCGAAGAACTGACTCATTTGAAAAGAGCCTGATGCTGGGAAAGACTGAACGTGGGAGGAGAAGGGGACGACGGAGGGTGAGATGGTTGGATGGCATCACCAACTCAATGGACATGAGTTTGAGTAAACTCCGGGACTTGGTGATGGACAGGGAAGTGTGGCGTGCTGCAGTTCATGGCGTTGCAAAGAGTTGGATATGACCAAGCGACTGAACTGAATTGACACACCCAACATAGAAGCTTCAATATATAAGGCAAATACTTCACTATGTAAAGAAAATACTAACAGCCATAAAAAGAGAAACTGACAGTAACACAATAATAGTGGGGGACTTTAAAGCCCCACTTTCATCAATGAACATATCATCCAGACAGGAAATCAATAAGGAAATATAGGCTTTAAATGATACATTGGACCAGTTGGATTTAATTGATATTCACGGAGCATTCCATATAAAAGCAGCATTCTTCTCAAGTGCACATGGAACATTCTCTAGGGTTGATCAGATGCTGGGCTACAAAGTGACCCCCAGTAAATTTAAGAAAACTGAAACCATGTGAAGCCTCTTTTCTAAATAATGCTATGAAATTAGAAATCAACAAGAAAAAAACCTGTTAAAAAAAAACACCCACAGACACATGGAGGCTAAACAATATATGCTACTAAACAACCAATGAATCACTGAAGAAATCAAAGAGGAAATGAAAAAATACTTAGAGAAAAATGAAAATGAAAGCACTATAATCCAAAACCTAGAGGATGTAGCAAAAGCAGCAAAAAAAAAAAAAAAAAAAAAAGTTTATAGCAATACAATCTTACCTCAGGAAATAAGAAAAACCACAAACAACCTAACCTTACATCTAAAGCTAGAGAAGAACAAAATCCAAAGTTAGTAGGAGGAAATAAATCATAAAGATCAGAGCAGAGATAAATGAAAATAAGAGATTACTACAAATAACTATATGCTAATAAAATGGACAACCTAGAAGGAATAGAGAAAATCTTAGAAAGGGACAATCTCCCAAGACTGACACAGGAAGAAACAGAAAATTTGAACCAGTCACAAGTACTGAGATTGAAAACTCCCAAGAAACCAAAGTCCAGGATCAGATGGTGCACAGGCAAATTCTATCAAGCATTTAGAGAATAGTTTCTGAAACTATTCCAAAAAAAATCGCAGAGAAAAGAACACTCCCAAACTTATTATGAGGCTGCATCACCTGATAGCAAAACCAAAGATACCACAAAAGAATTACAGGCCAATATCACTGATGAACGCAATCACAAAAATCCTCAACAAAACATTAGCAAACCAAGCCTAACAGTACATTAAAATGACCAAGGGGTATTTATCCCAGGGATGCAAGAACTTTTTAATATCTGCACATCAGTGTGATACACCACATGAACAAATTGAAGCATAAAAACCATACGATCATCTTAATAGTTGCAGAAAATGTTTCTGACAAAATTCAACACTCGTTTATGATAAAAACTCTCCAGAAAGTGGGCAAAAAGGGAACATACCTCAACATAATAATAAGGCCATATATGATAAAGCTACAGATAACGTACTCAATGATGAAAGGCTGAAAGTGTTTCCTCTGAGATGAGGAGCAAGACAAGGATGTCCTCTCTTGCCACTTTTAGTCAACATAATTTTGGAAGTCCTATCCATGGTAATCAGAGAAGAAAAAGATATAAAAGAAATAAATGGAATTAAAATTGTAAAGGAAGTAAAACTGTCACTCTTTGTAGATGACATACTATACATTGAAAACCCTAAAGATCCTACCAGAAAACTACTAGAGTTCATTAATGAATTCAGTAAAGTAGCAGGATACAAAACTAATACACAGAAATCTGTTGCATTTCTATATACTAACAAAGAAAGATCAGAAAGGGAAATTAAACAATACTATTTACCATTATATCAGAAAGAATAAAATAGGAATAAACCTATCTAAGGAGGTAAAAGACCTGTACTCCAAAAATTATAAGACACTGATGAAAGAAAGTAAAGATGACACAGGTGGAAGATATATCATGTTTTTATATTGGAAGAATCAATACTGTCAAAATAACTGTACTACTCAAGGCAAGCTACAGATTCAATGTGATCTGTATCAAATTACCAATGATATTTTTCACAGAAATAGAATTAAAATTTAAAAAATTTGTATGGAGACACAACAAAAGACTCTGGATAGCCAAAACAATTTTGAAAAAGAAAAACAGCTGGAGGAATTAGGCTCTCTGCCTTCAGACTATACTACAAAGCTACAGTAATCAAGACAGTATGGTACTGGCACAAAAACAGAAATATAGATCAGTGAAAGAGGATAGAAACCCCAGAAATAAATCCATGCACCTAAATGTCCATTGACAGAAGAATGGATAAAGAAGACTGATACATATATACAATGGAATATTACTCATCCATTCCATAATGAAATGCCATTTGCAGCAACTTGGATGGATCTGGAGATTAGTCAGATGAAGACAAATATCATATGATATTGCTTATATGTGGAATTAAAAAATGATACAAATGAACTTATTACAAAACAGAAACAGACTCACGGACTTAGAAAACAAACTTAAGGTTACTGAAGGGGAAAGGCAGGGGAGGGGCAGAATAAATTAGAAGTTTGAGATTTACATGTACACACTACTATATTTAAAATAGATAACCAACAAGGACTTATTGTATAACACAGGGTACTATGCATTACAGAGTATTACAATACTCTGTAATAACCTAAATGGGAAAATAATTTGAAAAAGGATACATGCATAACTGAATTACTTTGCTAAACACCTGAAACTAACAGAATATTGTTTTCAATTATACTCCAATATAAAATAAAATGAAGAAAAAAATGGATTAAAGACTTGAACTTAAGACCTGAAACCATAAAACTCCTAGAAGAAAGCATAAGTGGTAATTTCCTTGACAGTGGTCTCGGCAATTATTTTTTTGGATTTCATACTGAAGGAAAGGCAACAAAAGCAAAAATAAACAAGTGTACTACATCAAATCAAAAGCTTCTGCATAGCAAAGGAAACCATCAACAAAACAAAAAGAAAACCTACCAAATGGGAGAAAATATTTGCAAATTATATACCTGATAAGGGGTTAGTATTCAAAATCTATAAAGACCTCATACAACTCAATAGCAAAAACTAATCCAATGGAAAAATGAACAAAGCTCTGAATAGACAGCTTCCCAAAGAAGACATACAAGTGGTCAACAGAGACATGAAAAGGCGCTCAACATCAGGAATCGCGAGGGAAATGCAAATAAAAAACTACAATGAGATACCACCTCATACCTGTTAGAATGCCTATCATCAAAGAGATCAGAAATAACCAATGTTGGTAAGGCTGTGGAGAAAAGGGAACCTCTGTGCATCACTGGTGGGAATGTAAACTGGTGCAGCCACTATGAAAAACAGTATGGAGGTTCCTTAAGAAATTAAAAGTAGGACTACCACATGATCCCAGTAATTCTACTTCTAGATATTTATAGGAAGAGAATGAAAATACTCAAGGAGATATCTGCACCCCCATGTTCACTGTAGCATTATTTACAATGGCCAAGATAAGAAATGATGTGTGTCCATCAACAGATGAATGGATAAGGAAAAAAATGCATATATAGTGGAATATTATTCAGCCATTAAAAAGAAGGAAATCTGGCTATTTGCAACAACATGGGTGGACCCTGAAGGTATTATGCTGAGTGAAATAGGTCAGAAAGAGGAAAAAATAAGATGAATACTGTACAAATTTCAAGTAGTAAGTCATGGGGATATAACATCCAGCATGGTGGCTTTAGTAAATAATACTGCATTGCATATTTAGAAGTTGCTGAGAAGAGTATCATCACAAGAATAAAAAGGTTTTGTCACTCTGTATGGTGACAAATGTTAACTAAACTTATTGTGATCAGCTCACAATATAAACAAATAGCAGATCACATTATACACCTGAAACTAATATGTCAATACTACCTCAATTTTTTAAAAAACCACTTAATGTCTATCTAAGAGGGGACTCCCAGTGTCCCTCCCTCGGGAGGCCGTGTTCTAACTGGGGGGTCTGAGTGAGCCTCCGCGTCCTGAGAACCGGGGAGGAGGCCAGATAAGGACGGCTGGGTCTCCCCCAGGCTGGTCCCGGCAATGAGTTGGCCTGTGCTGGTGGTGGGCGCGGGGTCAGAGTCCCTCAGAAGTGTGTGGCAGAATCGAGGTAGGAGACCTAAAGCTCCCCACCCTTGCTGCCACCCGAGCAGCTGGGCTTCTGTTTCCTCTCCTGGAGTTTGGGTTGGTTTCCCTTGCGGTGAAGGGGAGGCAGCCTAGGAGAGCGTGGACGCCCCTCCCCCCGCCCCCCTCAGCCCCCAGGCTTGGCACACGCACTGCGCGACCAGGGTTCTTCCTCCCCTCACCCAGTCCTTCTGACTTTTGTTTCTCAGGCCTCACCTGAGAAAAAGAAAGATGGTTCTCTTGGACTCGGCTCTGTGGTTGCTGGGGGCCTGGCGTTCCAGGTGCGGCCTGAGGGCCTCCAGCAGTCCTGGGTGCAGCTTCTCAGCCTCGTCTAAAATGAACAGGGTCTGGCGACAGCGCTCCTGCATCTTCCTGATCTGGTCCATCAGCTCCTCCTGCGCAAAATAAGGGGAGCTGCTGGGGAGCAGTGGAAGGCACCTCCTGGCCCCGAGGGCCCTAGTCAGGCGCTGGTTTCCCCGGGGGGTCTACAAAGGATCACCTGGAGCTGGTTTCCACCACAGAACCACCAATCTGAACCTGTGGGGATGGAGCTAGGGCATCCTCCTTTAACAAGCCTCCCAGGTGATTCTCCTGCACCCTGAGATTTAAAAGCCAACTAGTGGAGCCAGCCTGGGGAAAAGGCCTTGGGAAATGGCCCCAGCCCTGCTTCCTCCCCTCCCGGATGAGGTTCCATCCCAGAAGTAACTGCTAACTCACCCTCCCCAGGGGTAGCAGTCAGGCTGTCACACAGGGATGACAGGTAGAGACAGGCTCGGGTGCCCAGAGGCAGCCCTGTCTTGAACTCCCAGGAGCAGAGCACCCACCAGCTTCTTCCCTAAGATCTCAGTCCAGCCTGGTGCCTGAGGGACCCAACTCAAAACTGGGATTTGCCACCCCAGGAAGGATAGTAAGCCCTGGACTGAAAAGATGCTGCTCTGCAGGGTTCCCCAGGAGAAAAGGGCCAGGTCCTGCTCCGGGGAGAGGTGTTTTTTTTTTTTTTAATTAATTAATTTTTAACTGAAGGATAATTGATTTACAGTATTGTGCTGGTTTCTACCAAACATGAATTAGCCAAAGGTTTACCCAAGTCCCCTCCCACTTGAACTTCCCTCCCACCTCCCTCCCCAAGGGAGAGGTGTTTGAGCAGAGCCCACAATCTCCATCTACCTCTAGCCTCCCTGGTTTTTGACTTCAGCCCCATCTCCCCAGTGTGTGGGTGTGAGAGTGTGTACGTGTTGATTTCCACAGTGGGGAAGCTGAGAGTCACAGGTATTTTACTGCAAAGCCAGCTAGCTCTTTCTTGGGAGGCCTGACCAGCAGCCTGCCCTGCCAGGCCACACTGAAACTGCTGGGTGACTCGGGCAATCTGTCCTCAAAGGCTTACATAATCTTCCCAGGTTAACACACTCCAAGTATTGAAACTAAAAGCCAAAGATAGACACAGTCCCCTCTGTCAGGCTGCAGAGGGGTTTGGTCATTGCAGAATGAATGAATGAAACCCAAATAGCAGAGCAGCGGAAACTTTTTGTATGTGATGAGTCCACCTGTTGGCATGAAATGAGTACTTCTGGGAAGCCGTGGAAAAGTCACTTATAAGAAGCCTCTTTTAAAAAAAATTGTGGAACATGCAACTTTCTGTCCAATATAATTATAAAGACATTAAAGAGCGCAGAGGAACAGCTTGGAGGAAGTACACCAAAATGCTAACTGGTCGTGTCTGTGTGGGGAGATTACGATAAAGCTTCTGCTTGCTCCGTTTCACACTTCCTGAGGCACTTCCACTATTTCTGTTGACAAATTAAACACATGGATTCTCTGGTTAAGCTCAGTGCCCTCTTGGGCCTCACCTGTTGAGCAGCTGTCTCTGTGGGTAACAGGTTTCACTGCATCGTCCCCCCCACTCTGCTGTCCTCCAACTCCCATACCAAGGGCTGGCTTCAGCCTCCCTCCCAGCACACAGGCCTGTGCCTCGGCTGCCCAGCCCCCACTAGGCCCAAGCCCTCACCCTAGCTCCTCAGCACGGCCGGCCTCACCTCGTATAGGTCCACATTCTTGAGGTGAGGGAAGTGCAACGTGGAGATGAACATCTTGACACAGTTGCTCCTCAGCCCGTCCTGATACAGGTTTTCCGCCAGCATCCGCGCCACGAAGTTCTTGCCTGTGCCAGACCAGCCGTGGAACGACAGAGCCAGGGCCTTGTCCGGCCGGGGCATCTCTAAGTAGCCCCTCACCGCTGTCAGGACCAGCTCCCGGGCCAGGTGCTGGCCGTGCAGGCGCACGCGCAGGTCCGCCTCGAGGCCTAGGGATGGGGAAGAGGCCACGCTGAGGGAACACAGGTGCATCCCCCCCAGGCTTGGTGATGGCCAAGAGACTGAACACCGTGAGCACCTCTGAGGTGGGAGCCATCCTGTCTGGAGGCCTCATGACAAGAAGCCACTGGGCAGACCTTGCAGCGGAAGAGATTTGGTGCTACTTTCTGAAGAGTTTGAGAAATCCACATTGATTTCACCCTTTCTGAAGGTTCTGAAGACACCCCCTACCAGGGTTGGCAGAGACCTCTCTGGAGGAGGAAACCAGCCCCCCACTACCATGAAGTTGCTCCTGCCTGGAAGTTTCAGGACCCCCTAAATATTTTATGGAAACCCCCTTATTTTATTCATTTCAATTCAATTCAGCCAACATCTACTGAAGCAGCTAACAAGGGCAAAGCCCTCTGCCAAGGCCTGCCTTCCTTTCAGCCATGAGGGTGCAGGGTATGGGAGCCACGGTGGAGACAGGGAGGGTCTCTACCATGATGCTGGCTATGGGCAGGCTGACGTTGGGTCCCTACACCCTGGCATTCTGAATTGCTTCCCCGCCCGCCCCTCCTCCCCCCGCAGATTCCTGGCCCTGAGGGCCACGTGAGGTCTAACCTGTGAAGTTGTTAATGATCCTGCAGTCCCCTCTGTCGCAACAGTCCCAGAAGCTGCAGGACCACGTGCTCAAGATATCCAGGTACTGCTGGCCCAGCAGGGCAAGGCTCCAGCCTGGAAGAGGAGGAGCTGTGAGACAGGAATGGAGCCCAGGGCCCAGGGAGGGCTGAACACTGCCTCCCTTCAAACCACCAGAGCAATTCTTCCGTCCTCTCTCCGGAACCATTCCCCACCGCTCTGCCCTGGGCCTTCCACTCATGGCACCTGGGAATGGACTCAGGTGGGAATCTCCAGTATGAGGAAGTTGATGGCCTTGCTATAGATGCAGCTCTTGTTGCAGCAAAAGCTCAATTTACTCAACAATAAATCTTATTTTGTGCCAAAGTGTAAGTTACCCAGGCCCTGCCTGCAAGGAGTTTGCGGTCTCCGAGGGAGACAAACAGTAACTGGTGATTGCCATGCTTCCTACTTGCTCTGGATTGCAGAATCATTTGATCACGGCCAACCCCAAGTGTCTCAATTCTTTTGCTGCTGTTGTTCAGTCGCTAAGTTGTGACCTCATGGACAGTAGCCGGCCAGGCTCCATTCTTCTATCAGATGTCAACTGGAATATACTGAGCGTTGGCAAAAACGAAAAAAAAAAAAAAAAAAAAACATTCACTGGAACTTAGAACTTTTGATTTAGGGACTTCCCTTGGTGGTCCAGTGGTTAAGACTCTGTATTTCCAATGCAGGGAGCATAGGTTGGATCCCTGGTTGGAGAACTAAGATCCCTCATGTCTGGAGGCCCCGCTCCCCTCCCCGCCAAAAAAGAACTTTTAATTTAAATGAAAGATGTTTCTAGCACCATTGCAGGATTACCACCACAGAGCCTAGAGTTAAGGACATCCACTGCAAGGAGCCTCAGAGACCACCAGGGCCAGGACCTTTATGTTACAACCCTGCCTCACAATTTATCAGTGACAGAGAATAAATCAGAAGTCAGGTTTGGGGGACTCGTAGCCCAGCTTCGGCTTTTGTAAGCAGCAGAGGAGGAGGACAAGGTACTTGTGGGGAGTGTCCAACTGGGGGTTTTCCTTAAAGTCATCAAGAATGTGAGCAAGAGCAGCTCCTTGGAATAATGACAGGGCAGGTTCGGAGACAGCAGGGAAGTGTAAGCCGTGTCTGGAGGAGCCAGGAGCCGGCGGGGAGGGCAGCCAGGACCGCTCGTCTGCACAAGGACGCAGAGCCAGCGCTGGGGGCGGCAGCGGCGGCGGCAGTGATGAGGGTTCCCGGTTCCGCAGACGCTGCCCTGCTTTTAGCTCGGCCAAAAGGCTGGGCGGAACAGCAGAGCCGGCGGCTAAGGCGCTTGTCTGGTGACCCCGATCGCGACGGCCCAAGACGGGAGCGAGGCTCTGAACGCCGCGTCCGGATCCCAGCGGGCCTCGCGCATCCCGCCTGCCGGCTCCCGCCCTCCAGAGCCCAGGATCTTACCCGGGGACCGCGCCGACGCCTCCTCATCCTCCCCACAGTCCTGAGGCCAAACGCGGCAGCTGAAGCGAGCCCAGTAGTGTCTGGAGAGCGCGCCGGCCGCCCTCAGTCGCTCCCGCAGGCCCTGAAAGGCCAGCCAAGCCCCGGCCGAGCCCGCCTCCTCGGTCCCCTCCCTCGGCCTCGCCTGGCCGCCTTGTCCCCACGCACTCGGGGGCGGCAGCAGCAGCGACAGAAGCAGGAGCCAGAGCAGACGCTCTGTGCCCCCAAGCATGGCCAGGCCGGCAGCAGGTCCCTCCGCCGCTGGGCCTTCCCGGCCCTTTCAGGGTCCGGGCCTGACGGCGGGCGCCCGCACTTCCGAGGCCCGGATTGGCCAGGGATTGGCGTTGCTATGGGAACCGCAGGCGGGCCGAGCTCGTTTCCCTCGCCCGAACCGAAACCGAATGGTTCTTGAGACTGCAACCCGAGGCCACTTGCAGGCGCCGCCCAGCCGACTGGGGCCTCGCGGCCAGGCAGCAGTCTATTCTGGGTGATCGTGGTTGCAAAGAAGTTGAAGTCAGGCCTTGAAATGGCCACTGTCAATCACCCAGTTACTTTCTTTCGTTCGGCTCCGGTGGCTCACCTGAGGGCTACGAAATACGGGTACCCACTGGTGCCCTGTCGCGTGTCTGCAGATCAACTTCCTACCAACCTGTTAGATGAAACCGGGCAACCATCTCACCGGGAGCTTGACTTAGCCAGGGGAAGTCAGCCCTGGGCCTGGCTTCGCGACAGAGGGAAATGAAACAGAGCAGCAAGCAATCAGCAGGTTTTCACAGCTGGGGAAGCAAGCTAATGGACTCGACTGGAGATATTTCGATTTTGGAAACTCCCCGAGAGTCATGGAAAAATCACGAGGTCTCACGTCCATGTAATCACAGCCTGTTGAAAGTATTGAATGCACTTTCTGGGCTTAAATTTGCAACTTTTAAATGCTTGTGACTGAACAGCTTCTCAAGACACCGCTGGCAGAAGACCTCTGGGCCTCTTTTCTCCATAATATGAGCATGTAACAAGCTTGCTAGATTCCCCAAGTACTTACTGCATTTTTTTTTTCAAAGATCACCTGAGTTATTGAAGCCACTGACCTAAGAGCCATCTTGTCCTAGGAAGAAACTGGTGAATTCATGCTGATAAAATGACTGGTATTTACCCTGGTTTCTTTAAAAAAAATTCAAGTTTTAAGACTGTGGAAATAATTCTCTACTGGTAACTTTCATGGAGGGTTAACTGATAATATTTGAGATTGGATTTTGATTTTACATTTCACAGTATAAATAAAGCAGGTCGCTTGAAAGTTCTTGGACAATTTGATTTCAAGACATCTTTTCCCTTTTTAGGGACTCAGCTTTTTTTTTCATCCAAAGTCAGTCTCAGGTAGAAACAATGAATCCAAACACCAGTTTGCAGATAAGCCTCTATTTTCAGTTAAATTTGCTATTTCATTCTCAGTGCTTGGAGATCCCTGGTTGTAAAGCTAGGAGCAACATCTCATGGATGATGGAGACCTCTAGTGGCTCTGGTAAAAACTACAGGCAGCTGTGTTTCCTTACCAAGCAAACTCAATCCTACCCTAGAATAGCCGAAGAACCACTGGCTTTGGCACTGCCCTGAAGCTTGTTAGAAATGCAAACTCAGGCCCCAAACCTACTCAATCAAAATATGCATTTTAGCAAAGACTTTCAAAGAGCAAACGGGCACATAGCACCTTTACTAAGTTCATCTGGATGAAACCTAGCTTTGCAATAGACAACCTCCCCACCTGCTGCCCGCCGTCAAGAGTAGTACCTGCCTTGAAAACAGTCTTTACAACTGTTAACTTCATTCTCTTATTTCCTGGGACTTATAAAGCAGCTTATTTTACAAAACTCACCCATGCTAAACCAGTGGTTATGACCATACTTGTCTCTATTTTATAGAATGAGAGCTGCTAAAAATCATTTTTATAAGAAATACACTGGGTAAAAATAAGCCGATAATATTAACAGAACCATTCCCTCGCTACTCCCAACTGCCTTTTTAGGCTTCAATACTGGTCTTTCTGGAATGCTTGAGAAGAAAATTAAGCCTGAAATCTCACCTAGAAAAGGATCGTATAAGGTGAGTCTGTGAGGAACATGTTCTAGGCTTCAGCCTCCCTTTTGTATTCAAGTGCAAGTGACTAAAACTGGCACAAACAAAAGTGCTACAAATCAAGTCAAAATCTTGAGAACTCTCAGTTGTCTGGGTGAGGTTTATGATGTCGCATTTCTGCTGCAAAATTTAAAAGTCTGGGTGTCCCAAGAATCATTCTCAGGACCTGGTCTTGTCTTTTAGGCCTCTATGGTAATGTGCTGACAAGTTCTTCGGAATTCATAATTCTTTGAAGAAGCTGCGAGAAAGAAGCAATAAATAAAAAGCACCTAAGAGTTATCCTACTGAAAATCCTGGTTCTGTCACAACCTAATAGGCAACTTCTGAAGACTAGTGAGAAGTGTAAAGGTCTTATCTGTCATTGATTCTGTGAAACAACCCCTGTGGAAGTTTATGCAGATGCAGAAGATGTAATCTTCTGTCCCCGAACAAAAAGGGAAATCTGAATTGAAAACAAAAGAAATACCCTGAACCAGCAGGCGGGGTGGGGGGATAACAAGAGGAAAAGATGATACGTTGGTACTTATTAAAATCTTTATTGTCTTTTTTTCAGAATTGAAACCCATAGAACACATTAGAAATTCAGGTGCATATCTGTCTTGTTTGATGTCTTACCAAGCACAACCTCTATTTGTGCAAGAGCTCTGAGAGGAAATCCTTGGCAGGACAGAACCGAGGGTCGTGGTTCTTACACCTCCCTCTTAAGCAAATAAATTACTTCCCAGTTAATTATTCCCAGACTCCCCCCTAAACATTTTGTATTTTTGAGTAACACCTTAGTTCCTTAAAAACCTGTGGCAGCATAGTATCCAGCCCGCACCTTTTCAACCCAGACTTGAGGAGCGGAAGGAAGGAAACTGGCCCTCCCCTGCAGTGGAGCAGCCTCCCGAGGCGGGTCTCTGCCTCGGGCCCAGGCTAGCACAGTAGGTGTTTCCTGACGGTTGGTCTTTATGTCACTGAGGTTCACGCTCAGAGACTGAGAACCTTTTACTAGCTTCAGGTTCTTCAGCAACATAAGTCAGTGTTTCCCTGTGTGAAAATAAATATTTTTTTCTTGTTAGAATACATATATGACTATATACATACATATACCTTGACTCATGTTTCCTGAAGCCCAAGCTCACAAAACGACAGATGCTGTTTACCATCATTTGAGGTGTGGTCATGGACTGGTCAAACGAGAATATGGAAGCCATGGAGAAGAGAGGGTGAAGGAACATGGTGGATAGGAGGGGAAGGCCAAAAGCCTCTTTTTTGTTTCTTTTTTTTTTTAAAGAAAAGAAAAGATGGATTTCTTTGGAAGAACATGTGGCTTTTAGGTGATAACTGAAATTTTGCCATATAGAGGATTCATCTTTCCCAAAACAATATACAATGGATATACCTGAATTCTCCCATTTCCTTATTACACTTGACATATTAATCCTGAGAGCAAATACGGAGAAATGCATTATTAATATATTATTAAGCAATACTCTGAGCAAGTCAGATCCTATTAATTTGTTTTGCACAGAAAATTATTTACCCCAAACTAATAATACAGCTTCATATTAAAGAACAATTTTAGAATGAAACCTCTATACCCATATTCCCCCAAACTCTGGAATAAATATATTTAAAAAGTAGGAGGAGTGCAGAAATGCTACCCAGTTCTGATTTTCTTAGTTTTAGAATACTGAAATGTATCCATGTCTCTTTAGATGTTAGCTAGGCATACCCAACTTAAGACTAACCAAAAACCCTTCCAATGACCTGATTATAACAACCCTCAATTCTAAAAGATAAACCATAAAAAGGACAGTGTTACAAAACTTTAAAAAACAATATCTACCTCGTTTTTTGAATCAGAATATAGTGTTTATGAATTTTAGGACTAAGAGCTTATGGTTGGTTTTCTCCGAGATTTACCTAAACACACTTTTCCCAGCTTAATCCAACATTGACTTAGAACATAAATTTATATTCTAAGCATCAGTTCACACCACTCTCTTAGCACAATTCTAACTTTAACCACTATACATCTGAACACCTTTTAAGATCATATTAAAACAGGGAAGGAGAATGAAGCAGTGTTTGGAAAAAATAATGAGATGTTTTCAAAGCAGCCTTCCCTCCTCCATTTTTCCTCAATGGAATCTTCTGCCTTCAGCATTATGAATAAAGTTCCCGAGTTTGAGAACAGCTCTTACTCATTCCACTGGGGCATACCAGAGAACAATATCATGTGTTTGAAAGAATTAGTTCAACTAACATTTATCAAGCAAAGCAACACTGACAACCTTCTTATTGGCTCCCTGATGCTTTGAGGTGAGCACCATCCAAGGTATTCTCAAGCTCAAATGTGTACTTCCCTGGATGCACACAGTACATGAGTTTAAAACTGGAATCAGTGCCTCCTCCTGTTAACACTAGCTCAGTGTTCTGTGCTGATATGTCTTCTTAAATCCAAAACCTTTTAAGAAATAGCTCAGCCCATTCTGTGTACATCTCCAAATGTACAAACTAAGCACAAAAGTATCCTAATTTCATGTTACTTTAAAGTAGTTACTGGGTACTCAGTTGACTTTCAATCTGAGAAAATTGGAGCATAAATTCTAAACTGCTTTTGAAAGGGTGGTAACTGAAAATTGGTCTCGTGGCTGGCAATAAATTTGTTCAACCACATTGTTTAAATATCAGTCTTTGCTTCACAGAAGTCAAAACCGGAAGAGTCCCCAGGCAAAATGCAGGAGAGAAGCTTCCAGCTCTGAGGACACACAAGTGGATTCACCAGGCCAGCTCTCCTCACCCTATATTTTAATGCAACTGGTTACATGTCAAAATCACTTTGCCAGAACACACAACTAAGCCTGTTTTAGCAACCTGATATCTGAAAGTGCTAATAGAAGGCAGAAGAACAAAACTACCTTGTGGGTTCAGAACAAGATTAAATGATGAAAACAGGGTATGACATAAATAAAAATCTTAAGGCTCTTCCTGGTAACCACCTTAATTTTAAGGCTCAGAAGGCTTAAAACCTTTGTTTCTAGCCTTCTGCATGGCCCAAATCACTAGACAGGTCCAGCAACCAGCAGGATGTGAATTATTAGCTATAGGAGTGAGCTGGCTTTTCTCCTAAGAAAGGCACAAATAGGATCGCCAGTCTCTCGGGAACAACAGCTTTAACAACTAAATACCTTGAAGACAGAAGTGAAAATTCATTTTGGAAATCAGGATGGCAGAGATTGCAGGCAACCTAACTCTTACTCAAGGTGTTATTTTCAGTTTACTTTGTTAATCTGCAAAGGATTTGCATGTTTGGGGCAGAAAAGAAAGTAAGCCTCCATAACAGAATTGTGCTTGGGTTGTAACAGTAGGTTCTCTATGGACAATTTTTTTGGATTAATTTGGACATAACCACGAGAATGCAACTCTTACTTAGGTACAAGTCATGCTTGCTTTTATATATGTTAAGAACTTAAATACAGGGGAACCTGTTTTTCACTAATTCAATCACCTCCTTGATTTTGGTCCTACCAAGCAGGTCTCTCTCTCTTCTTCCCTCCTTTTAAGAGTCATCAAAAGCACTACCACCTTCTCACTTAAAAGCCCAAGCATCCTTCCTGCTTTTGTCCTTCCCTCTAATGCTACCTTAAAAGCATAGTCCCTCCAACAGAGCATACTACTTTGGCTCAACAGAATGCCGGGTTCCTTGCTGTCACTCCCCAGGAAGCAGTAAAATCCCCAATTTGACTAATTCTGAGTCCCTTCTGGAAGAAGGGACTCAAGAGATTGCAAAGTGTTTTTGGAAGATCCACAACTGTGGAGAAAGGACTATAAGGATGAACTCCAAATACACACTCCAGAACCAACCCCAGCATTAACCCAGTTGAATGTCACACCTCTCTTCATCCTTTGGCATGAGAAATTAAGACTGACCAATGTGCCCCCCACTGCTAGGATGGGCAAACGCCGAGGAAGTCTGAAGGTGGTTCAGCAGGTACGGTTCTGTGATCTGAAGCTTGTAAGTCTTTGCTTTAGCTTCTACTACAAACACCAAAGAAATCCAAGGCCAGCCTATCCCCTATTACCAGAACGCACTGCTGGCTATTTCCAATCCATCTCATACCATCTGGAACTGATTGTGCTGTTTCTCTATCTTTGTAAAAAGCAGTTTCACTTATTTTGTGGAGAATCACAAGTGCGAGAGAGGCATCCTGTCTTCCACCAGCACAGAGTCCATCCCAAACTGGTCAGTGCACTGCTTGACGGTGGCCAGGACACTCAGGAGCCGCTGGGCCGCAGCGTCCAGGTGAGGGTCAGCGAGCACTGGGGAGATGGGGTCGTGGGCCATGGCGGACTTTAAGGCAGACTTCAGCACACCATTCTTCAAGGAGTTCAGTCTGTTCCAGGTGGAAACACGAATGCTGGGAGAAATAAGTTTTAGAACAGGTTACATAAAGCCTCTCACTGTCAAATGGAGACTGAAGCCTGCCTGGCAGACAAATGTAAAGAAATAATTATGTAAAATATCTCAACTAGAAAAGCCATTTCTGTTTTAGAAGCAGCTCTACGTTATGAGTAACATTACCACGTTTTGATATTTCCTTCTTAGTAACTACTAAGAGAATCACACAATATTTACACATGTTCACTGCAGTGCTCTTTTTAAAGGAAAAATGTGAATCTGAATGTCCAACGACTGAGAAATAGTTAAATAAACTATGGTTTCATCCATTCAATGAAAAATCATGCAGCCATTTAAAGCAGTTATGAAAATTCAGTGGCATGAGGAAATGCTCATATAATATTCAATCAGGGGGAAAGTTGGAGGGAAAAACTGTTTTACTCCGAATCTGTGGGGAAAGAAAATGTGTGTACAAGCACACACACACACACATACAGACATGGTTAGAATGAAGTCACTAGAGTGTTAACAGAAGGTATCCTTACATTTTAGCAAGTAATTTAATTTAAATTTCCTTCTTTTTATGTTTCTGAATTAAAAATTCTACCATTAATCTTATAAATAGAAAAAGTTTATTTTAAGGGTATCTATTTTTCTTAATTATTTTTTTGCCTAAAGAGGATCTTTTGCTTATTTTAGAAGTACAAACCCCCCTATAGGTAATGAGGTAATAATGAGGTAACAATGAGGTAATAATGCATACTACTAGGTATGCATTAAGATCTGACTCTGCATGAGGCAGGCAACCTGTTCTGCAACCATTTGAAAAGTAAGAAAGTAAGGATCTTTGGCTAAAGCATGGAAGGGATGGACAAGCACAGAGGCAGTGTGGTTTTCCAATTCTGAAAAATATGAGGGCCTAGAGCATCAGAATTTCTCCTGCGTGACGAAAGTATCACTTGACCTCCTTTCAGCTCCAAATCCACTCTTCATGTATGCCCTGCTCTCGTGGACAGAGGTCCTCTAATCATCTCTCCTCTTAGGCTTTCTCAGCAGAGGATGCTGGAGGAAGATGCTTCTGGGTGCTGTACAAGGCAGGAGTGTCTGGGGAAGGTCATGAAATGAAGCTCTGCCCTGGCCACATTTCCAGAGCAGGCAGGTCCTCCGTGCCACTGCAGCTTCAGCCTGGCTTGGTGGTAACTTTCCTAAGGCCCTCTTGACATGGAAACCAGAGCCCCAAGGCCACCCACTCATGCTGGTATCTTTATTCCCTTCGTAGGCCCACAAATAAGCCTTGCCTGTAGCTTGGAGGGCTTCTACTGAGTCATGGCTCTCTCTGTACAGGCCACGACCTGTGGACGGCCTGTGCCTTGCCTGCACTACGGAGGGTTGCTTCCTGCACGCCCAGCATCTGCAAACTAGTGCACTTCTCTGCTATCAAGTGGGCTGGACTACACCTTCTCCACTGAGGACCAAACCCAGCCTTGGGGCGGGGGGGTGGGGTCTCTTCCAAATTGGTTACTCTCCCTCGGCCCTACTTGTGTATCAAAGAGTTTAATCCTCCTTTATATTAAACTTTCCTGTTGAACCCACCATGTCTTTTCTATCCTCTGATTGGACCAGACTGATAGTACTGATTAACACAAAGACATCTTCCTTCACAGATGCAGGTTTTGACTGGATGTATCACTGCTTCCCAGTATTAATGAAGATAATTTAGGGTAGCCTAGGTAATACTTTCTGCAGAATCCTGTTGTTATTTAAAAAAAAAAAAAAGAGAAAGAAAAGAAAAGTAAAACAGACCAGCTGCCAGAAGGGGCAGTCTTATGTGATCAGTATCTCTCTGGGAGTTGACCAGTAGTAGTCCAAGCTGATTCTTAGCGCTCACGCTTTAGTCATACTGGCAAAGATGATCTGCAAAGGAGCTCCTTAGAGCCCAGTCTTTACCTCGTTTCCTTGATCTACTTTTTAATTTCTTTGTTCTCTAACATAGACTTTCAAAAAATCACTTACTAACTACCTAGGGAGATAGTTATTTTTGGTTTACACAATTTCTGACTGAGATAAGCAAACCACAGGTGTTGTGGTGGTGAGAGGAAGGTAAACACAGTAGAGCAACTAGGGGCATGGACAGCACTGGATTCTGTAGGGGAGCAGGGACTATATTCTGACAGTAAAACAAACTGATATACATTATTAAATAAACTGGTAACCTCTATTCATATAAAACTCAAAATGCTGTCTAAGCCTTGCTGTAGAAATCCTTCCCTGATCCCCTACATATCAAGATCTCCAGGGGGTTCTGGGTTAGAAAAGTACGAAAAGCACTGCAGGCAAATGCATTTGATCAAGTAACTTACATGCAGCACTGATAGAGAGGGGCGAGAATGCTTCTCTCATCCAGCGAGGGGTTCCCAAAGCTGAAAATTAAATGAAAACTTAGTGAATTAGATGAAGGCACCAGTTCCTTTCTTGGCATCAAAGAACAAATTCTGTAAGAAACCCAAATGTGATCCTAGATAATTTTATGCTCCCACAGCTCAAATCACTTAAATTAGAAATAAACAGGGTATGACCAACTAGACACAGGGTTCCTAACAGCCTGCACTGCAGCGGTGAACAACAGATACACTCCCTTACAAGGGTCCTTTCTGCTGCCGAGCCACTGCAAGGTGCTGAGGCACGCCCGCTGTGACGAAGCATGAAGTCAGCAGGTGGAGGGAGAATCTGAAGACCCCCAAACTTGAGAAAGTTTTACGGGTGCACAGAGAAATAAAGGCTGTTCACATTAGGTTCTCACAAACAAGTAGAAACTCATTTCCTGTAAAAAGAAGTTATACTTGTTCTACTCCAAAATTACCAATAAGAAAAGACTTAGATTATCCTATTCCCTACAACAAAGAATATGGTCAGATTTAAACTGGAAAAAACTGCTCTCAGAGGCTGAGAAAATGGTGATTGTAAGCAGATATATAAATGCTTTAAGCAGTAATTCAGAGTTAGAAAAGAACTGATTCTGGAATAACTGTCAACCTTCCACTCTTTAGAAGCTCACCTTAATAGCTGGAGGGTCTGGTAGCCCTCAGCACAGTATAGGCCCTCGAAGAAAAAATAGCAAAGGCAATTATCTCCATGTGCATTTCCACAGCACACATGATCACTTTTACAAGTAAGGATAAAGATATTCAGGAACTGAAAATATAGTATAAATGAAACACATGGCACTGGCCAGCTCCTGCTGCCTCACGCTCTCTGTAACTGTCCCCACCTTCCATGGGATATGAGGGGCCTGGTGCTCAGTATAAGGCGGCGGCCTGCTTAGCAAATGCTGCCCAAGCATTCTCTGCTGAGGACCCATGGCTCAGCTGATTCTCAGCAACAGACGTTAACAGTTAGTGACCCAGAGTCTGGACAGTTCTGGCTCCAAGGAAATATTCTACTTAGAAAACATTTATTAAGTGTAACTAAAAGTCTGGCACTTAACTGGGTACATAGGGAATGCAGAGTGTAAACTGAAAATACAATGCGCTCTTCAAACAGCTCAGATCTAAATAAGGACGTTTCATTTGTTCAAAATTAGTAAAACTGTCTGAGTCAAGATAGTGACTTGTCTTTATAATCACTAAGCACTTGCTCTCCTCATAATAGAAAAAATCTGGGCCTAGATTGCCATAAAAATAGCAAAAACACCCTATCAAGTAAATTAATTTTTTAAACTGCATGAACCTTTGGATACTATATATTTAACAGTAACTAAATTAGAGATACCAAGGGAACATTCATGCAAAGATGGGTTCGATAAAGGACAGAAACGGTATGGACCTAACAGAAGCAGAAGATATTAAGAAGAGGTGGCAAGAACACACAGAAGAACTGTACAAAAAAGATTTTCATGACCCAGATAATCATGATGGTGTGATCACTAACCTAGAGCCAGACATCCAGGAATGTGAAGTCAAGTTGGCCTTAGAAAGCATCACTATGAACAAAGCTAGTGGAGGTGATGGGATTCCAGTTGAGCTATTTCAAATCTGAAAGATGATGCTGTGAAAGTGCTGTACTCAATATGCCAGCAAATTTGGAAAACTCAGCAGTGGTCATAGGACTGGAAAAGGTCAGTTTTCATTCCAATCTCAAAGAAAGGCAATCCCAAAGAATGCTCAAAATACTGCACAACTGCACTCATCTCACACGCTAGTAAAGTAATGCTCAAAATTCTCCAAGTTAGGCTTCAGCAATACGTGATCCATGAAATTCCAGATGTTCAAGCTGGATTTAGAAAAGGCAGAAGAACCAGAGATCAAATTGCCAATATCCGCTGGATCATCAAAAAAGCAAGAGAGTTCCAGAAAAACCTCTATTGGTGCTTTACTGACTATGCCAAAGCCTTTGACTGTGTGGATCACAATAAACTGTGGAAAATTCTGAAAGAGATGGGAATACCAGACCACCTGACCTGCCTCTTGAGAAACCTATATGCAGGTCAGCAAGCAACAGTTAGAACTGGACATGCAGACTGGCTGCAAATAGGAAAAGGAGTATGTCAAGGTTGTATATTGTCACCCTGCTTATTTAACTTTTATGCAGAGTACATCATGAGAAACGCTGGCCTGGAAGAAGCACAAGCTGGAATCAAGACTGCCAGGAGAAATATCAATAATCTCAGATATGCAGATGTCACCACCCTTATGGCAGAAAGTGAAGAGGAACTACAAAGCCTCTTGATGAAAGTGAAAGAGGAGAGTGAAAAGTTGGCTTAAAGCTCAACATTCAGAAAACTAAGATCATGGCATCTGGCCCCATCATCTCATGGGAAATAGATGGGGAGACAGTGGAAACAGTGTCAGACTTTATTTTTGGGGGCTCCAAAATCACTGCAGATGGTGACTGCAGCCATGAAATTAAAAGACACTTACTCCTTGGAAGGAAAGTTATGACCAACCTAGATAGCATATTAAAAAGCAGAGACATTACTTTGCCAACAAAGGTCTGTCTAGTCAAGGCTATGATTTTTCCAGTGGTCATGTATGGATGTGAGAGTTGGACTGTGAAGAAAGCTGAGTGCCGAAGAATTAATGCTTTTGAACTGTGGTGCTGGAAAAGACTCTTGAGAGTCTCTTGGACTGCAAGGAGATCCAACCAGTCCATCCTAAAGGAAATAAATCCTGAATACTCATTGGAAGGACTGATGCTGAAGCTGAAACTCCAATACTTTGGCCACCTGATGCAAAGAGTTGACTCATTGGAAAAGACCCTGATGCTGGGAGGGATTGGGGGCGGGAGGAGAAGGGGACGACAGAGGATGGGATGGCTGGATGGCATCACTGACTCGATGGACATGACTTTGAGTAAACTTCGGGAGTTGGTGATGGACAGGGAGGCCTGGCGTGGCGCAATTCATGGGGTCGCAAAGAGTCAGACATGACTGAGCAACTGACCTGATCTGAACTGAAATTTGATGTTAACTATGTATTTCTCAAGATTGTAAAAATCCTAGTCAAGAAAGAATGATATAAGTAGCAATAAATATAAGACTTTGGTTTCCAGTTGTCTGTGAAGAGAATGAGAATCTTTGACTCCTTGGAAAAAATGACTTTTCCATTTTTATTAAAGTCTTAGATCCCTGCGGGTGAAAGGAGTATAAGCTCTAAACAAGCTGGAAGGATGGGTGCCCATGGCAAAGACCCTGACTGGAAACAGGAAGGACGCCCACTGTCGAGTCTGTTTTGGAGGTTTCTCAGGACATCCTAGACAGCATCCTTCTTGTATATACCAGACCCCTAACAGAGAGGGAGAGTCCTGCTGGCCCTACCTTTTGGCATTATCGAGAAGGATGAGCATACTAGCGCCTTCATCGTCTTGGAAACTCTCATAGTGATGGCGGTCAGCATTGCCAATCAGGTAATCAAAGACAGCTGTATCAATGATGTCCAAGAGGCGCGGGCCGGAGTCATAAGGAGACGTTTTCTTCACAGCATCGCAGTAGCTCTCATCATACTCCCACCTGGAAGCAAGCGGCACGGGGGCTGTTTACTGAGTGTCTGCACCGCATGTAGCATTGTTTAAAATACAGAGACGAGAAAGTCCCAGACTAGCAGGTTTCCCCTGTACCCTCCACAGTCCTTTTTATTTGTGGATAGAACCCCTGGCTCCTATGCAGGGTCAGCAGCTGTCTAGGTCGGGAGAGAATAAAGTGATGGCTCACAGGGGCATTTACCTGGCCAATTTGCCCTCTCGGTAAGTCCTGCCCCATGGGTGTCGGTGCTTCTGTAGAGGCCACACATCTGGAAGCCAAAGTGTGACAGACCCCTCCATCGTGTCTCCGTCAGCACAGGCTGGCTCTGTTTCTCGGCAGTAATAACACTTCCCATAGAAACAAGTATTATTTCCTAAAGCAGAGAATGGAACCAAATACTTTTAGAGAAAAAGGACAACTCCAAATTCTCCCCCAAACAATGCAGAAGAGAGCAGCTTTATGTGAAAACAAAGATCCTGAATTCATTTTAAAATCTTTATTTTCTGTATAGGAGATAAAAGCACATGGTGTTAAAAAAAAAAATTCAAAAGGATATATATCACAAAGGTAATTCTCCTTTTCCCTCTCTGCCCTGTCTACCCAATCCCCTCCCAGAAGTCAACTACTGTCACAAGTATCTTTCTGAACTCACTTTAAGTAACAGCCTCTTCTCCTTTGACAGGACTAAATTTTGGCCAGAATGCCCAGGGGAGGGAGAGAGGGCACGATGGCCCAGGACTTTGTTCATATACTGGTTGGGGAGTGGGGTCTTGAGCAAATGAGTTAACAGACTGAGGATAATGGGAACCAGTTCTCTAATAGACAGATAAGGGAGTTTAACACATACAAAGGGAGAAGGCCAGAGTAAATCCTTCCTGTTGAATTACAACTAGCGATACTGGTTTGAATAGATGGTTTAATACAAAGAGATATAGAAGAAGACAAAATATGAATGTCTGTGTGTGTATATCTATGCATCTATATACACACACACATGTATATATATCACATAGGTTTTCTACCTCTGCCCCTCTAGAAAATCTAGAAACAGTGACACTCGGGCAGTAATGAACACACCTAGCACTCATCTATTAGTTTCTAAATATTGTTTTAGTGCTATATTAAAAGTAACCAGGGTTCCCTGGAGAAACAGATGACCCGAGGGCAGGAGCAGAGAAAGTACAAAATGAAGTCTGGGTCATATTGCTATCCCAGTCATAAGGAAGCACTCAGAGAACGATGGGAACATTCCAAATGACACGTGACAGTTTATAGGGGCTCCCCCTCGCCAAATCTGTGACAGTTTGAGTATCAAAATAAATAATAATAGTAACATTGTTACTGAATAAATTAAGAGCCTGAATGCTCATAGTTTTATAAATAAATAAGTAAATAAAAGTGGGGCAGGGTGAGGGAAGGCCTACTCGTCAACAGAATGGCAAACAGTAAGTCTAGAAGAATTAGCAAATCACCATTTGACAACTATCACAGTAGTAACTGGTGTGGGCAAGAATTATCAATGAATGCTAAAACTGCCGGGCAGAAGTGTAATGAGGATATGATGTTTATACAGTTTTGAGTTTCTCCCTACAGAGTACTCAGTGATTACTTATTAGTAAGTATAAAACACTGGAGAAACCTTGCAGACACTCACCACCTTAATCAAGTGATGAGTCAACATCACAAATAATGGGCCCAACATCACACGCCTCCTGAAACTATGCACTGAGAAGTGGACAATAGCACTCTGCTGGCATTTTCACTAAAGTATTTAAATCACAATGAAACATGAACATCAGAGATGTGCCAGAAAGTAACCAGCCTGCGCTCTTCAAAAACATCAAGGTCTTGAAAAACAAGAAGAGTGAGAAACTGTTTCAGCCTGATGGAGGCTAAAAAGACATGATAAGTGAATGCAAATGAACACAATATCCTAGTTTAAATCCTGGATGTACACAGGCCATTACATAGACATGTGGCAAAATCTGAATAGGGTCTATGTGATTAGTGATATTGGATCAGTGTTAATCTCTTGATTTTGATGGTTGAATGATGTTGTGTACAAGAGTGCCCTGGAAGTTGCAATATACCCACTCAAGTCTTAAGGGAGCATATAATGCAGTAATGGATATTCATGTCTGCAACCTGTTCTCAACCAATTCAGAAGTATTAACAATTGAGGAATCTGGGGGTGGACTCCAGATCATTTTCTGCAACTTTTACGTAAATATAAAATTGTTTCAAAATAAAAACTTTAGGTAATGTTTTCTTTGTCCTCCACCTCTATGAAATATAACCATCAAATAAGTTAATTTCCTACACCTATAAAACCTCACATACTATTTTAACAACTGTTTGTGTTGTTAAAACATAAACATGTATAGGGGTCCTTGAAGAGACTTACTAGTATTTCCACCCTCTGGCCTAGTACACACTAAATAGAAACTAATCCACTATACACACCCCTCCCCTAAAGTTGACTTGATCACTCTCTATTACTTCACAAACTTTTCCAGAAAAAAACTGAACACTAATTGAAAGATACATCATCCTTATAATGTTTATAATTATAAACATATAAACTTAAAAGTTTAATTTGATCCATCAAAAACACCAATGGGTCTTTTAGGGGATAACTAGATATGACAATTGTAAAGGTCACAAGAAAAATATAAATAAGAACTGCTAGAAAACTGTTAAAATAACTGTAAAGAGAAGGGACTAGATTTGTCAGATATCAAATCATAGTATAATGTCTCATAATTAAAACATAGACCAGCTGATGAAAAGATATAATGTCCAATGGAACAGAACAGAAAGTCTAGAAACTAAAGCTAAATAAGCTGAAGAAAATTTATTACAGGGGAAAAATAAGTGACTCTTTAATAAATGCTACTGGGGCAACTGATAGCCATCTAAGGGAAAAAATAACAACAGTGGAGCCATACTTCATTATAGCTCCAACAGTATCAAAACCTTAATGTGAAAAATAAAACTACAGAAGTACTAAAAAGAAAAAAAAAGAATTTTTCCATAATGTTGGAGTGAGCAAGGTGTAACTATGATTCAAAATCAGAAAATCTATCAGAAAAGATGGATACACTAAAAACAAAAAATTTCTATAAAGCATCTGTAAAGTAATTATCCTTCAATTAAAAAATAAAATTTAAAAATTCTATAAAGCAAAAAAAAAAGAGAGAAAAAACTAAGCAAAGTCAAAAGAAATTAAAGAATCAGGGAAAATATTTACATTTCATATCACAAAGAGCTATTATCCTTCCTAAGTATGGACTCTTATAAATCAGGAGGACCAATGACAGAGTTAAAAATGACTGCGGATATGCAAAGATAAAGAAAATACAAATGGCTCTTAAACAAATAAAATAAGATGCTATGTGTGAAACAAACAAAACCCGAAGTTTGGTAATATATTATTGGTGAAGCTAGGGGAGAGGCATTCTCATGCATCACTGCTGAGAAGGTAAACTGGTTAAATATCTATGTAAAAATACATGTGCCTTTGACCCAGCACTTCTACTTCCAGATACAGTTGATCATGCATGAAATAAAACATGTACAAGGTAATTCTGGGAAACTGGTTGTAAAAACAAAATATCGTAACTTTTAGGTCCAACAAGGGACTGGTTAAATGAACTCTGGTACATCCATGCAATGGAGCACATTGTAACTGGTAAAACAAAAAAAGAATGAAAAAGCTCTTTATATGAGACAGTAGAAAGATTTCTAAGATGTATTACATAAAAGAATAAAATGCAGAACCATGTACAGTGTGACATGTATAAAATGGTAGAGTTAAATAAAAATATATATCCATATTTCATACAAAAAGGACATAAAGAAATTACTAATAGAGATTGCCACTGGGAGTAGGAAGAAGGAATGGTTGGATGAAAGTTTTTTCATTGTACTCCTTTGGTAGTTTTAAGAAAATGTGAGTTGTGGGAATATATTATTGATTAAAAAAACATATAAAATAAAACAAAACATCGCTTGGTGTAGGAAACTTGCTATCTATGTGATGAAATCTGTTAGGTAGTTAGAATAGGGAAAAGGAGTCCAAAATGGCAGTGGCTAAAAGACAAGGAAGGGAAAAAGCCTGCGAAAATAGAACAGAGGAAGGTCAAAGGAAGGTCTGAGGACTGGAGTGAGGACTTCAGGTAGAACAGGGCTCCTGCCTAAGCACAATTTGCATAGGACAGGCCCAGGGGAAAGGAAAAAACATACAAAAAGAGGAGCCAAAGGGCTCTCTCTCTCTCCCACGCATGTGTATGCTCTTTCTCTCTCTCTTTCCCGCGCGCTGGGGCACTCTTCTCTTCGCGTCTTTGGATCGACATGTCCTCATGCCTCGAAGATGGATTGGCCTGCTATCTTCTAAATAAAGTAGAGCTGTAACACTGATTTCTCTAAGAGCTATAACACGGTCTGCTCGAGACGTGAGAGCTATAACACGGTCTGTCCAACACCCGAGAGCTGTGACACGGCGAGGGGGCTTTAATGTCCGTCACTCCAAATCTTTGGTGTGACGAGACAAGAGCTGAGGAGCATACACTCGCCTGACAAATCCAAACGCCTGAGCTTGGTAAATAAGACCCTTTATAACCGAATGGAGTCGGGTGTACAGGCTAAGAGTGTGATCTAAGGTCAGGTTTGCGGGTACAAAATATAGACTATAAATAGTCATTAGACTGCAAGACATTAGGCATGTAATTTGACTCCTCTAAGCTTCCTCCATAAAACGGAGATAATAGTTCTTCAACCCACCACTGGGCTGTGAGTGAGTGAGATGATCTCCAGTAGTGCTCAGCACAGGGCCTGATACACTGTCAGAGACCAGTCAATGCCAGCTATTTATTATGAATAATATCTTTCCAGATTCCAATATTCCGGTTTTATGGCCATGAACCTGAGGTTCTCAATCTTTCATTATTCCTGGATGCACCAACTTTAAAAAACTAGTTTTCTGATGACTTTGATCTCCATGTTCTCCTGGGATGACCTACTACTTATGATGGTAAAATCTGTATTTCCAGCCACACTTCTTTCCTAAGCTGCAGACTTTAGCTTCTAAGTGATTAGTTAACGTTCAGTCCTGAATGTTCCTACCAAGGTAATAAGAGTCAGCATCCAATTTCACTGACTGTGGGTTTTCCCCCACCACCAAGCAATTCCTGGACACTGGTGAGGTGTCCCACAAGTTAACTTAATTTTAACATTATCTACCCAGAGATAGCATCAGACTTCACAGGTTAAGGGCTCGGTCCCATAAGTCTTCCACTTCAGATGACAATCACAAGTCTAGGTTGTCACCTGTGCTTCTTACCAACTGACTATAAATCAGGGATTCCTATTAGCCCCTGTTGGGGTTTAATTTGCTAGGGTAAAGAATATATAATGGGGAGAAGACAGTCTCTTCAATAAATGGTGTTGGGAAAACTGGAAAGCCATATGCAAAAGAATGAAGCTGGACAACTATTTTATAACATACACAAAAATTAACTCCAAATGGATTAAAGACTTGAACTTAAGATCTGAAACTATAAAACTCCTAGAAAAAAGCATAAGCAGTAAGCTCCTTGACACTGGTCTTAGCAATTATTTTTTCGATTTCACACCAAAAGCAAAGGCAGCGAAAGTAAAAATAAACAAGTGGATTACATCAAACCAAAAAGCTTCTGTACAGCAAAGGAAACCATCAACAAAACAAACAGGCAGCCTACTGAATGGGAGAAAAGGTTTACAAGTCATGTATCTGACTAGGGGTTATAACTCAACAGCAAAAAATAATCGAACGAAAAAAGGAGCAGAAGCTCTGAATAGGCATTTTTCTGAAGAAGACAAACAAGCGGCCAACAGAGACATGAAAAGATGCCCAACATTACTAACCATGAGGGAAATGAAAACAAAAACCACAATGAGATACCAACTCATACCTGTTAGAATGGCTATCATCAGAGAGACCAGAAATAATCAGTGTTGGTAAGGCTGTAGAGAAAATCTTTGTGTATCACTGGTGGGAATGCAAACTGGTACAACTACTATGGAAAACAGTATGGAGGTTCCTCAAAAAATTAATAGAACTACCATATGATCCAGCAATTCTACTTCTAGGTACTTAGTATCTGAAGAGAACAAAAACACTCACTCAAAAAACAATCTGCAGCATTATTTACAATACCTAAGATATGGAAACAGCCTAAGTACTCATCAACATATGAATGGATAAAGAAAAGAAATGTGGTATGTATATATGTGTGTGTGTGTGTGTGTGTGTGTGTGTGTGTGTGTGTGTGTGTGTGGTGGAATATTATTAAGCCATAAAAAAGAATAAAATCTTGCCATTTGCAACAACAATGATGACCCTTGAGGGCATTACGCTAAGTGAAATAAGTCAGAGAAAAATAAATCCTGTATGATCTCACTTACAGAATCTAAAACAAAACAAAACAAGAAAAACAAGCTCATGGATAGTGAGAACAGATGGATGGTTGCCAGAGGTTGGGGATGGGGGCGGGAGAAGTGAGTGAAGGACACAAACTTCCAGTTATGAAATAAATAAGTCATCAGGATGTAATATACAGCATGGTGATTATAGTAAATAATATTGTACTGCATATTTGAAAGTTGCTAAGTGAACAGATCTCAAAAGTTCTCCTCCCAAGAAACAAAAAAAAATTCTGTACCTATGTATGGTGACATTTATTAACTACTTATTGTGGCAATCATTTCACAATATATACAAATATTGAATAATTATGCTGTACATCTGAAACTAACATAATGTTGTATGTCAATTATGCCTCAATTAAAAAAGTTTTTGCTAGGGCAGCTCCTAGGTCTTCAGAGAGAAACCAGTTTACTCCCTAGATTACTGGCTTATTACAATGGAGAGCAATCAGCAGCCAGATGAAGAGATATACAGGGGGAAGTCCTGAACAAAGAAGTTTCTGTCCTTGTTTGGGGCCTGGCATAAGGGCACAAGGAAACTTCTAGTTCATCAACTGGTAAAATACCCCAAACCCTGTACTGCTGGATTTTTATAGAGACTTCCTTACCTAGACATGATAAATTACTAAATCCAGCCATGATCGATTATTTCCAGCCCTTTACTCCCTCTCTGGAGAAACTGCAAGGTTGCATTGCTGAAAACTCCAAGCTTTGAATTATGGCCTGATCATTCACAGCTTCCATCTAGGAGGCATCCAGCAACCCACCCAGAATCATCTCAATAGAATATGGTATGCTCCCAGTGTCCTTAGGTAGGAATTTATAAGGGTTTCAGGAGTCATGTATCAGGAACTGGGGATAGAAACCAGTATATCTATTTCCTATCATTTTATACAAGGAAACAAAAATACCCCAAATTAAATTCATTATCTTCCTCTGCTCTATCTCCCTAAGTCTGTTCCTTTCTGAACATTCCTAAAATAGCTAACAGTTTCATTATCTAGTCATCCAATCCAAAATTTTAGAGTCATTCTTAAAACTTTTTCTTCTCTCAGTTGTCGCACTTAGCTCAAATGTTTACCAAATTCTTCTCATTCTAATTCTTAAAGTGAAGTGAAAGTTGCTCAGTCATGTCCAACTCTTTGCAACCCCATGAACTGTAGTCTGCCAGGCTCCTCTGTCCATGGAATTCTTCAGGCAAGAATACTGGAGTGGGTAGCCGTTCCCTTCTCAGGGGATATTCCCAACCCAGGGATTGAACCTAGGTCTCCCGCATTGCAGGTGGATTCTTAACAGCTGAGCCACCAGGGAAGCCCAAGAATACTGGAGTCGGTAGCCTATCCCTTCTCGAGGGGATCTTTCCGACCCAGGAATTGAACCAGGCTCTCTTGCATTGCAGGCGAATTCTTTACCAACTGAGCTACCAGGAAAGCCCAGATACTAATTCTTGAGTATCTCCTAAATCATTCCATACCTGGTCCTTGTTTTAGTTCTGACTCACTGCATGTGAATCTACTACAATAGCCTCCAAAGGCTCTCATCTCATCTTGCCTCTTCCCAACTCATCCACCACAGTGTGGCTACAGCTAATTTTCTAAAACTCAAATCTCATCTTTCCATATTCAAACTCTTTCAGTGGCCCCCCAGTGTCTAAGGAGAAAGGCTTTATTTCAGCTAAACTATGCAGTTCCCTGAGCTTTCAATGCTCCTCTCTCATTTCTTGTCACTGTTGTGTCTGTTCTGCTTTCCACCTGGAACAAGGTTAACTCAGAGAGCCTGTGAACTGGATGGAAACAAAATTACATTTTTCTTTTCATTAACTTCTATCTAAAACTTAGCATTTCCTTCAATTATGATGGTAGGGAGCAAACCATAGTATTAGCATTAGCTGTGATTTTTTTCACCAGAAGAAATCAACAGATTTTCATATCATATTAGCATTGTTGCAGATACTGCAAACTATCAATTATACTTATGGTCTGAAATCATGGTAGTTACTGGATCACTCTAAATCTTGTTACTTAATGTGTAAAATAACAAAGCACATGTTACTCTATCACAAAATTGCTTTTTGTAATTTGAGGTCAAAAATATATACTTCAATATTATTGGTTTTATTTATAAATCTGTGTATTTTATGTATTTAAAAACATTATTTTAAAAATGGACAGAAAAGCTGCTTTAGGGTGCCAAAGGAATCACTTGCACAAAGAACTTTAATAAGAGTTCTTTTCCAAACCTGGAGTGTTCTTTTCCATTGTATCTTCCTGCAGGACTTCTATTCTCTCATTAACTTGGTTAAAACTATCACCCTGACCCTAACTTCTAGACCCTCTCCTCTTCCTCCCACAGTCCCACAGGCTCTCTGTACATGTCTGGCTCCTCCTCCTTTAGACAAAGCTCCTTGAACGCAGGAAGGTGTCGTTCATTTTTGTATATTCAACACCTGGTCTGGAGTCTGCCATACAGAAGTGAAACGAAATTTTGTTCAATGAATAAATGAATGAATATAAAAATATAAGCAAAAAAAAAAAATATATAAGCAGATCAAATATTTTAGAGTCTTAAAATCTGGGTTTGAATCCTTGTTAACAATTAGGAGATCTGTGACTTGGAGAAAGTCTTTTAATTTTTTTAAACTTCTTTTTCATGTCTAAAATGTGGATAAATCTCCCCTATTTAATGCACTCTTTATCAAGAGGATTAAATAAGGTAACTGTGTGAAAGTGCCTTGTCAAGCTGCAAAGGCTACCCAAAATTTAGTTATACTGTGCTAAGGTCATTATTATTTAAAAACCTGTCTCCAGCGAATCCCTTGAATGGCCTGCTATGGAGTGAAAGCTCATGTCCATCCTAAAATTCACACAGTGAAGCCCCAGTATGGTGGTACTTGGAGCTGGAATTTTTGGGAGGGGGCCTCATGATGGGATTAGTGCCTTTAATATTCAGTAAGAAGAGACATGAGAGAGCTGATTTCTCTTTCATTCTATCTCTGTCATGTAAGGATACAAAAGAAGATTGCTGCCTGTGAATCACAAAGAGGGCTCTCACCAGACCCCAACCTTACGGGCATCCTGGTCTTGGACTTTCAACATCCAAAACTGTGAAAACAATAAATCCCTATTCTTTAAGCCGCACAGTCCAAGATACCTTGTTACAGCAGCCACACTAAGACACTGCCCAATGCTGCAGGGTGTATGCAGAAGCTCTTTCCTAAATGTAACAGTTCTGTGTACTTCAGGTCTGTGCCCTTGTCTCTATTTACTTCTTGCTATTGTGCCCAAAGCCCAACCCTCTATGCTGCCTGGACAGCATATACAGATTCTTCAATACTCAGTTGATAACCTCCTCTACACTCCTATTTCCGGCCTCTCCCTTCTCCCCACACCTTGCACAGTCAGTATAGGAGAATTAAGCTCCATTAGTCTCTAGATAGTGGGCCTATTCTTGACCTCCTCTCACCCATTGGGAATGCATGTTTGCCTGAGCATAAAATTGGACAAGCAAAAGTGATTAGAAAATACATGAAACAAATCAGTGACACTGTATGCTTCTGATTATTTCTAAGAACGGCAGAGCCGTAGCCTGTAAGTGTAAATTCTGAACGATGACTCTGTCACAAGTACTTTAAATATTCAGTTTCATCTCATTATAAATGTAAATACATTCACTCTAGCAAAGCAAGGTGAAGTTCATCTTGCAATGTCTATTTCAACAGTCATATCAATGCAGAGCACTGTGTTATTGAAAGTGTCACCATGAGGAGGCTCAGACAGGAGCCCACAGCACCTTTGAATTCCTCCTATCCTCACTGTGTCTGCAAGGAGAACAGGAGTGAGAGTTCTACGCAGACCCCTCAACTCAGAGCGTGACGGTGGAGAACAGAGGCCAGAAGGGTGGCAGTCAGTTCCACACACCATGAGCTACAGGCTGACCTTCGCAGAGTAGGAGGCGGCAGTGGTGATCTTCCAGGCCCAAGTACAGCCCTACAAGGGCATTTCTGACCCTTTCACAGAGCTGCCTTAAGGTTTGCTCAATTTTCAGGAAACAGGACACAGTTTCCAGGAAAGTACAGGGGTATGAAAGAAACCATCAAGGCAATGATATACAGACAATAATTGATTTAGGCCAAAATTTGATTTTGAGATTTAAGATCAAGCAGAAGGAAATGAAATTATTCCCTAACTACACTAGCATAAACGATCTCACCTCCCACTTCATACACAAAGTGCACATTAGGGAAAACTTTCAATTTCCTGCCATCTACCTTTAGATCTATTTCCCCCAGTAACCTGAGAACAAGTTGCCTGCTTTGCTTTTGCATTCCCTTGAGTTCTTCGATTTCTAAAAGTCATGAACAAGCTTGCTCTACGATGATTTATTAACTATTGCCTTATCTAAACGTCCTCTATAACCTTCTTACCTACGGTTAGGAAGGTGCTCAAGAGCTGCTCCGTGGCAACAGGCTTGATCTCAGTCCGCAGATTAACAAATCTGCCAACCACCAAGGGAGCTCGGCGGAAACCTAGAATCCTGGTTTGGAAGGTTGAACAGAAGAGAAAAATCTTTGGGGATATATTTATTTTTATTTATTAAAAATTTTAAAATATATATATATTTTATTGAAGTATATTTGACTTACAAAGTTTCAGATGCACAGCAAGGTGATTTAGTTATACATATATGCATATATTTGGAGATGGAAATGGCAACCCACTCTAGAATTCTTGCCTGAGAAATCCCATGGACAGAGGAGCCTGGCAGGTTATAGTCCATGGGGTTGCAAGAGTCGGACACTACTTAGTGACTAAACCAGAATACGCATATATTATATTTCATATTATTTTTCATTATAGGTTATTACAAGATATTGACTATAGTTCCCTGTGCTGTACAGTAAATCTTTGTTGCTTGCTGTATATCTATGGTGATGTATTTTAAACAGTAGGGGGTTTTTTTGGGCGAATTGAGCAGCTTATAGGATCTTAGTTCCTTGACTAGGGAATTCTTTAAACAGAAATTTTAAAAACCACAGTTAATCATGTTAGGTGTGTAAAGGTACTGTTGTGTGTGTTAGTCGCTCAGTCATGTCTGACTCTCTGCGACCCCACGGACTGTAGCCCAGCAGGCTTCTCTGTCCATGGGGATTCTCCAGGCAAGAATACTAGAGTGGGTTGCCATGCCCTTCTCCAAAAGATACTGTTGATTGCTGGTAAATATTTTTCAGAGGTACATATATTTATGAATTTAATATCGAGATGTAACTGATTGAAGATAAATTTGGCAAAATGTGAGCAACTGTTAAACCTAGGGAGTGGGTCTATGGGTTCATTATAATGTTCTCTCTATGTTTGTTAGAAATTTTTCATAATAAGATTTTAAAGTAAATTTAACAAAGCATTAAAAAAAGATTGGGCCTAAACCCACACACGGTTTCAAATCTTTGCATAAAACAGAATACTGATTAAAAAAAACTATATAAATTAACCTAAAAGGATAAACTCATAGGACAACTTAAATACAGATACATTTTAAGATACTTCTAATAGTCTCAAAGTGCAGCCTTATGGTCAAGCACCATCATTTTTTTAAAAAAGGAAATTTTCTTGCTAAAAAAAATACACACTCCCTGAAGAAAAGTTGGAGGGGCAGAATTCAGAATACACAGAAAATTTATGGAAGAAAATTTAAATCATCCATAATTCCACAATCCAGAAATAACTAGTGACAATTTGGCATTCGACCATATTTTTCAGACATGTATATATAGACACATACTCACTCTTGTGTGTATATACATAACTGAAATTATACTATATGCAATTTTGCCTCCTGCTTTTCACTCATCATTGCATCATGAGCCTTTTCTGACTCTCTTAGAAAGTTACCTTAAGGTTTCTACAATTACAAATGACTGTGCAATAAATAATCCATTGTTCAGGGCTGCTGACTGACTCTCTATCCTAAACTCATTCTTAAAAAAGCTACAAAAGCAAGGAGATCAACAGATCTATCGAAATAACATAAAAATTGAGAGAACCTTCTGAGGTCAGAGGAGGGGGTTAAATCCTAATGTAATGGAGAAAGAGCAACTCAGAGCAAAAAAGTGTAAGGAGCACAGGGTGGGAAAGAAAGTGGGGAAGTATCTTTTCTCCCCACTGACCACTGTCAGACCAAAGAAGAGCATCCATTTAATGCTGGGAAGCCATATTCAGTGGCACCTGAGCCTGGCCGGGGCAGTTAACAAAAGGGATAGGGTCTGGTCAGAGAACAGCTTTCAGAGGGAGGGAAGGGCTTTTAAATACAAGACCCCAAAGCACAGGTCATAAATTGAAACATTATTTAATTAATATCCAAAGTAATAATTTCTGTACAAAGACTACTTCACTCCAAGTTAACAAATAGGTGCTGCGCTGTGAAAAGATGAGGAGGTATCTCTGCCAATAACTGGCGGAATATAAAGGAACAATGAGATACCACTATACATATATCAGATTAACAAAAATTAGTATGTTGGGTAATATGAAATATTGGTATGGTCATAGGAAAAAGATCTTCAGGCACTGCTTGTGTCCATCAACAGAGAAATAGGAAAGGGATTAGGGATGAAGAAAATAAGGAAACAAATAAGGTCTTACAAAGACTGATTCTAATGTGCAGTTAAGTGATAAGTAGGATTTATACAACTCTTTCCCACTAGGTCTTAATAGGGACAGTGAAAATTCATGGTATTATGAATGAACATTCATTTAATGTTCCCTGTCATTAGATGTTTAGGTTGCTTTCAGATTTTCAGTACTGAAAATGCTACTAGCTAAGATCTTGCTATATGTATCTTTGAATGTCTGATTCTCTAGAGTACTTTTTAGAAATATCTTCTGAGAAATGTCTTAGATGTTTGCATAAAAAGGTAGCTATTCATTCAAAGGGTATGAACAGGAAGATTCTGGATACACGGTGCCAGAGTTCTTAAAGATGGAACCAATTAACAATGACACAAGCAGCATATAGATGCCAATCTATTCCTGCCAATAAAGTACTGTCTTCTTTCTAATCTTTGTCACTTTCAGTAGGAGAAAACAGTATCCCATTATTTCACTGGATTTTTTTTTTGGTCGCATTGTGTGGCTTGTGGAATCTCAGTTTCCCAACCAGGACTGAACCTGAGCCTTGCAAAAGAGTAGTGTCCTAACCGATGGACAACCAGGGAATTATCTGGATTTTTTTTTTTATTACTGGTGAAGATGAACTCCCTCTGTTGTATTTATCAGCAATCAATAGTTTCTATTCAGCCAACTTTGTTCTTAGTCCATTTTCTACTAGTGTTTTAGAGTATGTATAAGATTTTATAAACTTACATATTAAGGCTATTAATGCTTAGATTATATATTAGATTCAGGTATTTTCCTCCCAAGTTAGTTTGCTTTTAAATTTTTACATTTTTTGACATACGAGTTAATTTTTTTTTTTAGTTGAATCCATTGAGTTTTAGAAAATTTATTTATTGGCTGCAGTATGCGGGATCCTAGTTCCCCGAACAGGGATCAAACCCATGCTCTCCTGCAATGGAAGCACAGAGTCAACCACTGGACCACAAGGAAAGTCCCTCTTTGTGATTTTTAAATTATTGCTTTTATACCTAGAAAATCATTCCTAATCCTGAAAAAAGACAAAAATTCATCTTTATTTTCTTCTAGTTTCCTTACAGATTCATTTAAAAAAATATAGTGAATAGTTTCTTTTAAAGTCTATCAACATGCGCTGATTAAAGAGCTGATCAAAAGGAGCAACTGGGACACTAGACAATTCAGTTACAAGAATCCTGACTAATGACTGGCTTAAAAAGTATTAGTTTTCCTCATTAACTTACACATTTACAATTCACATTTATCCTGGTTATTAAAGCTGTGCCTATTTTGTATGAAAGAAAATAATATTTACATATATGTCATGTTATGTTTCCAGCATATGAGGATAAATGAGTATTACTTAAAAACAAAATCAAAACAAAGCAAAAACCAGGACTGCCAGGCCCAAATAATGACCAGTTCAATTTAGAGATTTGAAGTCAAACTTTGGTTTTCTTCTTGCCATTTTATTTACCCAAATAATGAGGCACTCATACAAATTTAGTAGAAGGAATCAGTTATCTAAAGTAAGTTAACAAGTCAAAGTTATTAGACTTTTTTTTTAAAACTACACTCCTTTGAAAGGAGTCCATAAGTCCTCTCCAAGATATTTTTAAAAGGAAAGAAAACGAATGGAACCCACTGTGATTACACATACCTGTCCAAATGAAAGGCTGCTACCTCTGCATTGTGTCTATCATAACCAGCATATGGCTCCCCTTCTACCACATAGTCCCGGTTATACCTGCAGAGTGAATGGGACAGATGCAGACATGAATTACATCAGTACCAGAGGTGACAGTACCAGAGGCAGAACAGAAACTCTGCAAGCCTGATTTCACTCTAGTAACCTTCTCTGCCAACCCTGAGAACAGTCATGGGTTAGCATGGATCACTAGTAGATGATGTGAAGATGAAGTGGAGAAGAAAACTAGAATTATACATCTACCTCTGCAATCATTCTATGAATAAAACACAGATGTTATTTCTACCCCTCCTAAAGACTTTCAACGTAGCTTAAGTAAAACTATAAGGCACTTTTCTGAACTGTTTGTATCCTTAGCACAGTGCTAAGTCTATAGTTGGTGCTTAATAAATGTCTATTGAAATGTCTATTAGACTAAACTGAAATAATGAAGACAAATATGTAATTAAAAGGTTTGCTTACCAGAATGGCTATGGTAAGGCTTATTAGAGAAGTTTAAATTTCTTGGGGAAAATAATGGTCCTGATATGCTTCAGGTTTTGTTAAATAAATAGAAAAAGGAAAAATTTTTTAAAGTTATCTGAATAACTATTCTCTTTCTAAGTTTATGATGATGCAGTGAAAGGAATACTGCAGTGAGAGTTAGGTAAAGCTCTGTCATTACCTGCCTGGATAACCTTGAGTAAAACCCTTCTTTTCTCTGGATCTTAGATTTCTTATCTATAATATTAGGGGCTGGATCAAAAAGCAAGTTCTAAGATGTCTTTGTGAAGAGCTGACTCATTGGAAAAGACCCTGATGCTGGGAAAGATTAAGGGCAGGAGGAGAAGGGGGCGACAGAGAATGAGATGGTTGGATAGCATCACCGACTTAATGGGCATGAATTTAAGCAAACTCCAGGAGATGGTGAAGAGCAGGGGAGCCTGGTGCACTATAGTCCATGGGGTTGCAAAGAGTCAGACACAATTTAGTGACTAAACAACAACAACGAAGATGTCTTTGATCTCAAACTCCATTCTGATGATTTTATATCACATGCATGACATAAATGAACAATAATGAAAACTGGCATATTTCTTTCTATTAATTTTATAAAAAGAAACAACTTAAACTTGTTAATGGGAAGAACTGAACACAATTCACCTATGACTTCTACTGTTCACTTGCATTTCCTGAATCAAAAGGAGACCTAGTAGGCATTACAAGACAGAAATAAGTTGAGAATGATGTGAAGAGGAGCCACTTCACTAAGGTCACTTGGATCTCCAATGCTGAAAAGGCCATGGGGAAGTGAGAAACAGCACTATACAAGGCAGTGACCTTCAACATAAATGACCACAGAATATAAATTGAAACCATGTTCATAAAACACATTTTCAAGTCAAAGCAATGAAACATTTATGTTAGGAGAGAGATGCGCCTCAACACCTGGTTGGACACCAGTTTCTCCTTAGCCTGGTCAATATACTCATATGAATTTTTTTGTCTCTGGTGTCAAAGCATCATTTAGGCTGCCTAGGATTACAGCTGCTACCTCCAAATTAAAAGTCTCAGTTTTTAAATAGGACTGCAGCAAAAGCTGACACTATTCAAGCATTTATCTCTCCACTACAGCTGCAGGTGACAGGCCTGGAATACTTTATTTCTCAGGACTCCAGCGGAGCCACAGAAGATTGTGGTGATACGCAGTCCACTCCTTTCAGTGAAATGTTAGAGAACTTTCCAGAACATGGAAAGGCTGCACAGAGTGAAATGTAAAACCCTAGAAAAATTCAGAAACTTTGGGAGTGGGCTGGAGAAACAGGAAGGGAAGGAAATGGGAAAGGAAGAGGAATCAAAATGAAAGAACTGCACTGGAGTCCAAAGGTCTGAATCCTTAGTTCATGTTTTGGTTTTTGTGAAACATGGAAGTCAGAACCCTGGATCTCACTTTCCGCAGAAGTAAAACTACTTAAGACTAGTTGATCACCACGGGCCCTCTCAGCACTTCCCATGATCCTTCACCTCTCCCAAGCTCTGGGCCCTTGACAGCTTGTTCTTGTCCCAATAACTGCAGTTTTTGCCTATGAAAACCAATGTACTTCCAGAAGAGATACAGCTACATTAAAACAAAATTACTTTTATAATAATGTAAGGCAAAATGTGCAAATAAAGGCATGACTGTATTCCTGTATATTTCATACACTATACAAATCTTCCATCTCTGACAGGAGGACATGGACAACCAGGCTTCAGAAATGCTGAACCACAAGTGGCTGTTAAAGAAAGGTGCATGTCTCAACTCAGCAGGAAGGACTTAGATCCTCTTCTCAACAGAGCGATCCATCTTAAGTCACTGACAGAACAACGAAATTCATACAGTAACTGCCGATAAATCACTCCTATCCTCCTGGTGAAGGACATCAGAATGTGAACAAGGACATTAACTTGCACTTACACTAGGACTAAATAGTCTCAGAGGCCCCTGGGGTCAGAATAGCAATTTGCTGGGTGTTTTCCGACTGCAGTCAATTTCTACAAGCACTTCTATGTGCACCCACTTTCCCCAGCCTGCGAGAGTGCCAGGTATAATCAGCCCAGGTCAGTGTGTGCAGTGACTAGGGTGCTACCACCCACTGGAGGGGCCTCAACAGCTTGCAGGGAGTAGGGGAGGAACAACCCTGGAGCCGAGCATAGACAAGCGCTATTTGGGAGATGATGGGAGACGAAGGGGCTGCCTTGACAAGAAAAAAGAACTGGGTGGAGAGAGGAGGACCAGGCTGTTGGAGGCTTGGCCATTAGGCTGTGGAGGCTGGGTTTCATCTGGTGAGTAACGGGAATCCCTGGAAGTTTTAAAGCTGGGGAGCACAGTGATAATATGGGTATTTGGGAGAAGAATGAAGTAGTTTTCAGGATGGTCTGGAAGAGGAAAGTAATGGGAAGGCTGCAGTGGTAGTAAGAGATAGGAGATGAAGCATCAGTGACTAACGTTAGCTTATGCATTTATCTGCTGCCACTTCCCCTTCTCACTAGTCTGGCCTCTTCCACCCTCCATTTATATTATATCTTGTGTGAACACTGCAGACCTATCTGCAAAGCGCCTGAACTAACACTAACATTGCACACTGTCAGTAATATCTCCTTTCTAACACTTCCTGCTGTCCCATCTCACCTTTAATTTACCAGTGTATAAACCGTGGGTGTGAAGAGGATATCCTTTTATTTAAACACAAACTGCCTGCAATTCATCTCTTTTTACACAAACTTAATTCTTGTTTTTAGTTTGCTTTCTTTCCATCAGTCTGCTTATGCTGCTGATTGCTCAGGCTACGAATCAAGAGGTCAAGGATCACATTTCAAAAGGAAACTAGCAAATTTTCGAAAACGGATGATCCATGTCATCTCTCTTACAGGACGACAAACAAATGTGAGAGGCTCGCGTATGTGAGGCAGGACCCCAGCTGCTCTCACCCTGGCAGATCCAAACGCCAGCTCCGTGTCACTGCAGGGTGGCCCTGTCAATTTACTCTTCCTATGTCTCAGTTTCTGGGTCTGGAAATAAGCACCGTAACTGTCCACAGTTGTGATGAAGGTTAGAAGCATTAACATACAAAAGTCCTCAGTGTAACACCTGGCAAACGGTGTGCATGCAACAGAAATTAGATTCACGGTCCACATAACCATGCTTTTTCCACATTACCTAATTTCCACATCTTCCACACACCATACCTCCCAGTCCCAGGCAAATGTAGATCCCTTCCATTTCTGGAATCCCAATATACTAGCTCTCTGGCTGTCTATTATCTACTGATATTTGGCTCATGAAGAGACCTAAGCCAACTACTCTGGTCACAGTTTTTGCATGTCATCACCCCATGTTTCTTCTCCCACTCCAGCAAGAGACCCCAAATTATGTGTTATAATTCTCTCCAAAGCTGCACTGAGGAATGAAAAAAATGTTTAGCCCACAGATAACTTCAGACCTTACAAATTTTGAGAAAATGTACTGGTAACTAATTCCTGTCAAAAGAATATAGATTACCATCATGTTAACCTACTTCAAATTCACATACACACAGAAAACTTAAAAAATAATTATACTATAGAACTGCCACATAAATCCTCTCTGTAGATCCTTAGAGAAGTCCAAAGGGATCACTGTTTTAATAGTATATGAACTAGCTCTTTCTCCAGTTCAAATTGGACTGAGGCTCAGTTCCCTGCTTAAAACAGGCAAAAGAAACGAGGTATTACTACACACACATTAGAATGACCAAAATCCTAAACACAGACAACACCAAATGTTAATGAGGATGTGGAATAACAAGAACTCTCACTCATAGCTGATGGGAATGTAAATGAAACAACCACTTTGGAAGACAGATTGGTAGTTTATTACAAAATTAAACATACTATATAGTCCAGCAACTATGCTCCTTGGTATTTACCCAAATGAGCTAAAAACTTATATCTACACAAAACCCCGCACATGAATGTTTACAGAAGCTTTATTCACAACTGCCGAAACTTGGAAGCAACCAAGATAACTTTCAGTAGGTGAATGAATAAACAAACTGTGGTACATCTACACAATGGAATATTATTCAGGAAAAAAAAAAGCCATCAAGCCACAAAAAGACACAGAGGAACCTTAAAAAACATGGTGAGAAGCCAATCTGAAAAGGTTACAAAAGGTATCACTCCAGCTATATGACATTCTGGAAAAGGCAAAACTATGGAGACACTAAAGAGATTAGTGGTTGCCAGGGATTCAGGGGGAGGAAGAGAAGAATGAATAGCTAGAACACAGGGGACTCTGAGGTCAGGGAAGCTGTCCTTTATGATGGCGTAATGGTGAATATTTGTCATTATAAGTTTATTAAAACTCACAGAATATACAGCACAAAGAGTGAACTTTAACATAAACTATGGACTTTAGTTAATAAATTAATGTTGGTTCATCAACTGTAACAAAGGTACTAATTTGATGGAAGATGTTAATTATAGGAGAGAATGGGGAGGAGGAGGAAGGGCAGATAGGAATGCTCTATACTTCCCCCTCGATTTTTCTGCAAACCTAAAATTACTAAAATAAAGTAAAATAAAATAAAGCCTATTAATTAAAACAAAACCAAAGCACAAGTGAAAGAATCATAGCTTTAGCACTAAAAAGGACTTACGTTACCCATCCAAAATTCACTCCAACCCTGGGTAGCTCCTACTCCACAGCATTTCTGACACATGGTTATCTGGTCTTTAAATGTACACTTACGTTGACAAGTTGCTTATTTCCCAACCAATTCATTTTGTGTCTCTAACATCTGGCATGTAGTACTTGGTAAATTTAGAAGTCAAGGAGAGCTCTCACTGTAAAGTGTTCAATCTAATATAGTACCAAAACATATCCTGCAAGTTTCCCTTACTCAAAGGATCATGGAGCATTAAGAGCTAGAGAAGACTTCAGAGACCTTCGCATCTCTCCCTCCCATTTCACTGAAGAGAATAGTAGGAGGGGGGGATGAGCACTCAAACAAATTCCAGGTGAGAACCAAACAGCACAGATAACTTCCAAGGTGAAAACTTACCGCTTAGGTTTGAAGACAACTTTCTGTCCTCCTTCAAGTATCAGTAAGGCTTTCAGTTGTGTCCCTTTATAGCCCACATCAGCTTTAATGATTTTCTTGGTGGCCATGGCATGCAAGATTGCTCCCAGTTCTGGGGTCTCTTCAGGGTACACTTCCCGGGGAACCACCCACTGGGCTGCAATCTCCCAGGGAGACTGCAAGGTGTGGTCCAGCTTGGGCACCAGCTCCACCCGCAAGCCCGCCATCATTCGGTGAAAGGCCCTCTGGTCCTCCCGGTTGGCAGCTGATGTATCTAAGTTGTCAATCAGGAAAACTTTGGTGAAGATAAAGATGACAAGGAGAATTGCTAACAGCACGACTCGCTGCTTTAGCTTCATGTTGACCTCTTTTCCTTCTCCCCGACTACTCTCACTTATCAAGGAGAGCAGGTGGTGATGATGGTCAGCAAGGAGACTCCATGATTATACACACTGGTCCATCTCTTCACTGAGGCGCCTCCCACAATTCCTGCAAGCCCAAGTATAAAGCACAGTTCATTCAGAAATTCTGTCCTTCCACCCCTAAATCTTTTGCAAGCCTCAAAGATTGCTCACCCTTTTAGTTGGACTAATCCTATGTCTGAGAAGACCCAATAATTTTGAATGAACTGGTCCAAGGAAGGATGTAACAATTAAGAACTAGGTACACTGAAAATTTAAAAGCAAATACTCCTGTTTTAATAGGGTGCAGAGCCATTCCAGAGCCATCTGGATGGTCACCAATTCTTAGAAACCAAAACAATGAGAAAAAGCACAAAAAAGTTAAACACTAAGATATGCATAACTCCTTAACTTTCATTTATCTTTCAAAACCCATAAATGATTTTTGATTATCCAAAACCACCGGTATTTGGTAACTTCCCAGTTATTATCTCCAAATACAATTATGACATATTGTCAGACAAGAACTCTTCGAAAATGCCAAAGAGGGTACAGAGGAGAGTAATAACTCCCTCTCTGAATTCAAATACCCAGCAAGCCTAAACATGTCATATCTGCTGCTCACATACTGAAATACAACACCCAGGCATGTATCTCTACTTATCAGTCTTCTACTAATTATTTTTCAAAATTAAAAACCCTGTAAAATACAGATAATCAAATCTGGATAAATTAAGCAATGGAAAAACATATCCCTATACCATCTGGCTACTAGAAGAACATGACCAGAAAATTAATGAAACCTGGTACTATAGCAACATGGCTAAATCTGGACTGGTCAGGCACATAACAAAGATACTCATGCTATAGACCTAAAGCAGTGCTTCCTGTGTGGGGCCCACCACACTGGTCAGTTCTCAAGCTGAAAAGATTCCAAATACAAGATTTTTTGCCAAGGTGTCAAGAACATAAAGTTCAATCTTATTTGCATGCTGACAGACTGCTTTCCACTCCAGAGGGCCGTTTAAAAACATGCACAAGCTTGCTCTGCTATATGCCCGCAGGCAGCACTGTGCTGGGCTAAGGCAAAGATGACAAGAAGACAACAGGGTGTTGCTTCACTCTCCAATCCATTTAACAACTCAAACTATTAAGTGAAGAAATAAAACCAATACAAAAGATGGGGCAAACAATTCAGGCTGAGCCACTCCCAGTCAAACCGGAGACTGCTCCCCTATTAACAGCTGGAAACACATCCCCAAACAGTATACTAGAGCAGCAGTGTGTTCTAAGGGCAGCGCCTTGCTGAGAGCTTGCTGACACACAGTTTATTCTTGGTGATTAACCACTCCCATTTCATTTTCAGGAAGAGGGCAAAGTGAGAGTCGAATTCAAATTCTAATTATCTCCAGCCACCTGTTCCGTTGCATCATCATCTCCCAGGGAGTACATAACACTATTAGCTGAAACACAGGCAAATCAAGTGTATCCAAAATGTAATTGTGATGATATCAAATTTGGTGTAAAACTCAGTAAAATAGTTCCCTATGATTACTGATAACAGCGATGCCAGTAGAACAGATTTCAGAGATTTTTGCTAGTCCTAACATGACCCAAACCACACAAATTCTTCGGTTATTTGTTCAACAGTACAGATCTCTGGCTGCAGTGGTAAAATGTAATGTGGAAATCTCACTGTGTCGGCAATCTTTTCCTTAGCCCCTCCAGCTGCAACTCCCTCCAGCTGAGGTGCTACCCTGGCATAAAGGGGTCAGCTGAACAGCCTTTCATGTCCTACAAACCCTCCTCAGGACTAAAGTCTGGTTAACCCAAGATCCTAATGATGCTGCTCATTTCATTTAGAATGAAGAAATTCCTCCCTCATGTTATATAAACATATCATATCTAAACATTTAGCACAAAGGTTGAAGACAGTGAGGGGTTTTTTTGTTGCTTTTTTTAAAAATCACCAATGCAATGAGAAGTTTGAGTAGCTCCAAAATTCAGACAAAACAAACTGAGCCTGTGTGCTTTTAAGTTCTGAAATCTCATTACCTTTTGATGGGCCACAGAAGAAGGGACTCATCAGTTCAGGGCTGCAAATACTTCATCCACTCAACTAAGAAATTCCTATTAAGTGACTGAAGGGTTCAACTGTTAACCTCACTTCACTATTTACCTCTGCAGATTGGTTGTGAGGGTAGGTTTGAAGGAGGGGCTGAACAAGTTTTCGCGTTTGTGATTAGTCACCACATCCTGGTAGGACAAGTAAGACTGCAATTTGGGTCTCCTCTCAACAACTGCCTGGCACGTCCACAGCCACTGACTGCCTTTAGTGAGGGCACCTTTTATTGAATCCCCGAAAGAGCAGCCTATTGGACCTGCAGGTCTTCCAATCCAGGATAATGCAGCAAAATCATTTTTCCAATCACACACCATTTGTGAGCTCCATAAACCCCTCAGCAAAGCGATGATGGCGTCGGCCAGCCTATGTTGCTAGGCACCACTGTCTCTCTTCCCTCCTCACTTGTCAGCTTCCGCCAAAACAGAACATGAACACGGTCCCCTACGGGTCACTGCTCACTGGAGCGCTCTCAAAATTCCTCTTGCTCTTATCTTTTCTTCCCATCTTCTCCTGTTCAAAGCCTGATCTAGCTTTCAAGGACCATCTTCAAAGCCATTTCTGGTCCCTCCTTACTATAGTCACCTCTCTCATCTTTGGGCCAGTACTTAACTACATTCTGCCGTATCCAGTGTCTTCTTGTAGAATGTTCTTAATTCCCCTCTCAGAATTCTGACTCCTTACTGATCGTAGCTACTTTTGCACTCCCTACAGCATGCAGCATAGTAAGGGCAGATGCCTTTTCCCCGTAAACTGAACAAACCACTGCAAATGAGGCTTTGCAAGTATTTCAAAACTCTGCTAATTTCCTTTGGTACTGTATTCGGTACCAAATAAGTGTGTATCACCTGGCACCTTAACTTGGCTATCTTTAATCAGCTACCCATTTTTAGGCAATATACTTCTGTACTGACACTACTCAATTTAGCTGGTCGTTTCAGAGGATAGTCTTTTTCTGAGTAAATATTGACAGCTCAGAAAGAGGTTTTCCTTTAGTTGGAAAGCTGCTACTCCTTCAGCCTACAGGGCAAGCACAAAGATATTCATGAAATTGACAATATAGAGTTTTTAGTGGAATTTCTACAAAAAGCCTGTGAGTTTGCAAGATTCCTTTCCAGGAAAATGTATTAGATACGCAATATAGAATGATTCCATCCTCCAATGATAGTAGTCTCCTTTCCTCTTTACAGTAATCCCCTCCTCTCCTGCTTCTTTGAGAGGGGAGGGTACCCAAGACAGAACTTCCATACTGTATTATCTTCTTTAAAACAGCAGCATACTATATACTCTGCAAACTGGGTTTCTAAGAGGATCCCCCATTTCAGATACTAAGGAAATGAAAGCAAGATCACTGGGTATATTTCAAATTATTCATGAAAACTTCTCTTGCATTCTCAGGAGTCTGCCTGCTCTATTTCATGCCTGCACCACCTCATATAAATGCCTCCAACAGTGTAACACTGTCCAGTTATATAATGGTCATTTATTTTAATGTTTCTGTTATGCGGAACAGAGCCTACCTCAAAGAACAAATAGACTCAAGGTAATAATATAACACAAAAAATGTTTCATATAAAAAAGGCAGGGCTAATAGTGGTCTTCACACTAAAAGCTGGCATAAATTCCCACATTGGAGTTGTGGAAGAGAGACGTTTATAAGAAGTCTTCACATTGAACCCTGGTTTCACTCTTGGCTCTATCAGTGAAATGAGGCTTGATATGGAAGCTGGTATGTCATTCTTCTCTCTCTTTCACACATACACACACACACACACTCCTACACATACAGTAAGTGTTTTATAAGGATAAACTTATGACTACACTGTAAATTGCTTAGGGAGAGGAAATAGAGGTTTTACAGAAAAAAGTGAAGTCATAGTATAAAGACTAGATCCCTCTGTTCAAGAATCTGACTGATGTCTGAAGGAGCATATACAGAAATACACACTGGTGCAAATATCTGTAAGCCACTGTGTGATAAAATTCAATGTATGTGACTGCTGAGGAACATGAAAAGACCTGGCCCCAACACTTACTAACTTACCAGGGGCCACCAGCAAGGTGGCTTGCTTATAAGCCACCAGCAAGGTTCCAAACCTCATTAGTAGCTGTGCCATCTTGAATGTCCCTTTAATCAAGAGACCTCACACTACTTTACCTGAGGTCACAGAGAAGAAATCCCAACTTCTGTTCAAAGCAACTGAAAACAAAAGCTTCAGTAATACTTGTTTTCTGTGTTTTCAATTCAATGGTCAAATCAAGTTCTTACCACACGAAGGGAATGCGAGACACTCTGAGAGTGTCTGGTACCAGAAGGAAAACATTCAATATGAGCATTTCACGCAGAGGGCGATTAACAAAGAAGATGGTGAAGGGGGTAGGATTTATTATATAACTAGCATATTATCATATTTACTCACACAATCTCCTTGCCCTTCATCCTGAGTGGAAATCACAAGGACAATTTCACAAACTTCTTCTTTGGTCACTGCCGGTTTCAGCAAACCTCTGAAAGTTTGGTAAGCACAAGAGGCAAGACCTGAATTTAATTATAGTTTTCAGATGACTGTCTACAAAGACAGAAACCAACAATTCTTCCCATCAGGAAGTGGAATCTATTTTTCCTTCCTTAGAATATGGACTGGCTTTGTAACTTGCTTTGATCACAGAATGCTGTGGAAGCGGCCAAGTGCTAGGTGTCTTAAGAGACCTAGCGGCTTCCATTTGGGACCAAGCTACTATGTAAAGCGGCTCAGGCTAGACTACTGAATGATGAGAGGCCTGGTCAGCCCCTAGTTATTCTGGCCACCCCAGTTGAGAGCCAGATACATAAGTGAAGCCACTTAGGGCATCCCAGTTCCAGCTGAGGTCTCAGCTAAATCCAGCCAATGTCATGTGTGTAGAAGAACCCATCAGCTGGGCCCAGTGGATCTGCTAAGTATGAGAAATAAATCATTTAGTCTTAAGCTACTATATCTGGGGGTAATGTGTAAGCCTAACATTTTCATGTCTATTCTGTCCATATCAACTATCTGGGATATATTAATTAACCATTTAAGTACAAATAAAAATTGGATTAATAAATAAAGTCTCTTAAAGGTAACAAAAGAAAAAAACAGCATCTCAAATGGATCATTTACTAAAGTCCATTTATACACTTTAGAGCAATTAAGGCTAACCCCACACACTCACAGAACTATACACACCCAGGTTATAAATTCTAACCTCTAAACCCCAGTCAAAGCATAAATAATAGCAAAAATTATAACCCTTTAGTACCAAAATAAAATAGTGTATTTCCACCTTGGGGCGAGACTGATATACTGCCCTTTTGTTTTTTTCAATTGGTAGCGACCTTAGAGCACTTTGCTACATTATTATTAGCTGCCTCCTAGAAATAAATGCAGCCTCTCCTGATGGTTAGTGACAATTCTTACAAGTAAAATAAAGGGCATTCAGAAATCTTCCCGCTTAGCATTGTGAGCCTCTAGCTTAAGAAGTCAAAACCTCCAATACTAAGTGGTATCAAGTGTTCACTACTTAAATAAATCTCTATATCCTCAGAAAACCAGCCCACTCCTGTGCTGCCACCACCGCCTACAGCAGCATAGTATTATTCTTTCTCATCTTCAGTTGGGAGTCTTCAATTGAAACAAAACCTAGCAATAAACAATATTATTAATCAGTATCTACATATAGCTTTCCTTTTCACTTAAACAGGTTCTTAATTCACCTTCTTTCTGCTAACTTCCCTGGGCCTCCATTTCTTTATATGAAAAATGAAATACAAACACCATTACCTGACTCACAGAATTGTTAAAAATGAATGGTACTACCAGGTGTATTGTGCTAAAACTAGTGCTGGACAACTCATAGCAGTTGCTTGTTGGTCATTATTACCATATCAAAAACCCAAAGATGACTTCCTGAGAAGAAAGAATGGCAAAGAAAATAACCCTCATTGGTTATGCTGTCTTCTGGGTTTACACAGTCAGGGGCTGAATACATATGTTGCATTACCAAGAGTTCTAGTAACCTTATATTTCTGAAGCAAAGACTTCCCTAAATTTGAGTAGGTAAGACTGTAAGCAAGTAGGTATCATCAGAGTGGATGCCAGGTGAAGCAGAAAACTAGGAGGTTTTGTCACTAATCTGGCCAACCTTAGGCCAATGTTTTTCTCTTGTCTACAAAGTTCAATTACACCACATTCAATGTAAGTGAAACAGATGGGAAGCATGAACTTTTTCTATTTCACGAAAATGGCTGAACAGAATGCCCTTCACAATGTTCTTCAGTTTGGAAGATTAAATCTGTGTTTTAAAGGTGACAGCTTTGCATGTCCTAGAGCAGCCATGAAATTAAAAGACACCTGCTCCTTGGAAGGAAACCTACAACAAACCTAGACAGCACATTAAAAAGTAGAGATATCACTTTGCTGACAAAGGTCTGTACAGTCAAAGCTACGGCTTTTATAGTCATGTATGGCTGTGAGAATTGGACCATGAAGAAGGCTGAACAGTGAAGAACTGATGCTTTCGAACTGTGGTGCTGGAAAAGACTCTTGAGAGACCCTTGGACAGCAAGGAGATCAAACCAGTCAATCCTAAAGAAAATCACTCCTGAACATTCATTGGAAGGACTGATGCTGAAGCTCCAATACTGATGGCAAAGAGCTGACTCATTGGAAAAGACCCTGAGGCTGGGAAAGACTAAAGGCAATAGAAGAGGGTGGAAGAGGTTGAGATGGTTAGATAGCATCACCAACTCAATGGACATGAGTTTGAGCACGTTCTGGGAGTTGGTGATAGGCAGGGAAGCCTGGCGAGCTGCAGTCCATGGAGTTACAGTTGGACATGACTGACAGACTGAACAATAAAGCTTTTAAGATAAGCCCTGGAATAACTTATGAGTACAGAAAATCGAACTTCTACACAGTCCAAGTCGGTTCAAGTGTTATATATTCCTCAGTTTTCACTTCCACTTAAATATTTATTCACATATATACACTTGTGTTATGTGAAAATCTCTAACAGTTCCCTGTGAAGGAAGGAACTAAAATGATCACCAGACATTAATGAAGTATAAGGTAGCCTTTCTTCCTGGGTGTGAGAGTAAAAACGAAACAGGCAATAGAGTGTTTCCTCCCTCATTGAAAAAAATTCAATTCCTGCAACCTGTCCCATTTAAATCTTGATCCAGGGGAATCCTCTAATGATTTTCTTTAAAAAGTGAAAAGAAAAAAATTTCAGCTCATACTGCTGAGGTGAAGCAGTGAGATTTGTTCTAAAAAACCAACAGAGGCAGTGTTCACTCATCTAGAAACTCTGTGGAAATTCTTAAGAATTTGCGTTGTTTCAAATGAGCCAGGTATAATGAACTTTCCTAAGTTCTAGGTATTTCACTGCTCAATTATCAGATCTAACAATCATTTAAGGCTATATAGAATGTGATTCCTATATACTGTAGAAATACGGAATTTCAAATAACAAAAAAATTTACTTCAAATTTCATGTTTTCTATCTTTACTGTTCTTGAAAAGGTATGTAAACTTCATTCAACAGTAAAAAGTTGAATCTATGAAAAAGTATGTAAACTTCATTCGACAGTAACACCTCACAATTTTAACCTTATGTTCTAGGGTCAGTCAAGCTCACAGGCTACAGATCACTTTAGAAATAGGAACCCCAAGCAGGTCTGTGCTGAATTATGGCTGAGTGGCTCCCAGCATGATCCCTTGTTATGCTGCAGCTGCTAAGTCGCTTCAGTCGTGTCCGACTCTGCGCGACCCCATAGACGGCAGCCCACCAGGCTCCGCCGTCCCTGACATTCTCCAGGCAAGAACACTGGAGTGGGCTGCCATTTCCTTCTCCAATGCATGAAAGGAAAAGTGAAAGTGACGTCACACAGTCGTGTCCGACTCTCTGCGACCCCATGGACTGCAGTCCACCTGGCTCCTCCGTCCATGGGATTTTCCAGGCAAGAGTACTGGAGTGGGTTGCCATTGCCTTCTCCCTTGTTATATATGAATATAAATACATATGCACACATACATACGCACATATATTCTTCGGTAGCCTGTCTGCTCTACCCTACTGTGAATTCCTCAAGGACAGGGGATATTTTACTTTCTTTGTAGTCAGAAGTAAGCTAGTACAGTTCAGGACACATGAGATAAACACTTACTGAATAAAAGGAACGAAGAGTGAGGAAAGTAGAGACCTTTATGGTTTTAAGAATTTCTTCAGCTCTTTGGTTTAAAGGTGACCTCTTTTTTTAACCAATATAGGGAAACTGAGTCCTGTAATGAATTCAAATATACTTACAGTAAAAATGTTGAAATATCAAATATTAATAGCAATTTTATACACTCAATTTTATTTATTTATTTATTTTCTATACACTCAATTTTAGACTGCTGCCTTCTATATACCTTGCTTCCACCTTTCACGGCCATTGATATTGCCAAGCTGGTGTCTGGTGTTGGTTGGGACTGGGAGTAAAGATGATTTGGAAACGCTAAGAGGAAGATTGGAGATGGTCCAAGACACTGTCCAAGAATGATACATGACAGGGCTGGAACCAAGCTTTCAAGTGTTATTGGCAATACTTTCTGAAATGAGAACCAACACTGCTATTTCCATATCACTTCCTTTTTTATATAGAAAGAACTACAGGGACATAAACGCACCTGTATAGAGTGCAAGTTCATTATCTAAACCAACGATAAGAAACAAGAGAACAAAAGGTCTTTGGGCAGCCAAAATAATGGTCACAAAATTTATCCACTAATAAAGAAAAGCCAGGTAGACCCTACTAAGCTTATTTAGCTGTTTTACATTCAATTTCAGGAAGCAGAGTTATCTGGGTTGCTCCTCCACAGAAGATTAGAAGCTGCAAAAAATTTTTAAAAGGGCAGCAGGGACACTAACAGCAGCAAAAGCATTGCTTTTTCACCTCTGAAAGAAGAGACAGACTGACTTCTGAAAGCAAATTCAAGAATTCAAAAAGCGGAAGGGGCAAACAACCTACATGTGTCAATCACCTCCGAGCCCTGCAGGATTACTGTCTGTAACCATAATCTCAAATTAACAGAGGTTAAACTACATTGTTTAAAAAGCAAATGAAACATAAAAAAAAAAAGGATTTTTGCACACAATATCCTATTCCCACACTGGTAATATCATATTCCCACGCTGGTATCGATACATAAAGCAGAGTCAGCATTCAAGAGCAAAGAATGATGGAAATGATAGACTTCACTGCCTCACCCTGTTCTTGGTTCTGTTCCACATTCATAATTTCATATTCCTTGACTTCCTTTCAAAATGTACCCAAATAACACCATCCCCTCCACAGGGTTGTTACCTTGCCAGAAAGTAGACTCCCAAACACACACGCCAAAGCTCAGTGTCTCTTTTCTGCATCAGCTTTCATTTCATATCTCATACTAGTATGACAGATACACCCCTCAGACTGATCATGTCCAGAGCTGGGCCTTCCCTCTCCTGATTCTGGATATGAACAACAAAATCACAAGTGAGAGCTTTGTATTACATTCTCTCCTAGATGGCTCTAGCAGTCATGTTGATGTTATAAGGTGGTCAAAAGCTGGTTTCAGTTGCAAAGTAAGGTCTTCTGTTTAGTACCCAAGGTCTGTGCCAATGAATTCGTCAGTCCTTGAGGGTTACAGAGGCAGTCTAAGGAAGGAAAAGAGGGAGAGATTTACAGGTGTGGGATGACAAGCACTTCATGGAAGGATAAATCCCCTCTCCCATCCCCAATACGAAGGACCAGAAGATGGACAGTCAGGGTCAGGGATACTGGCATGGTCAACACCAAGAGCTCAAGTTCTTCTACGAGTGCAAAAATAGTGTCTACCAGACCAACTGCTAGGTGAGCTGAGTCAGAGCAGGCTGAAGGAGCAAGTCTATGAAGCTGCACTCAGGTTGCTGGTGGAGAGACCACCACCCAATCACACAATCAGATCTTAGGGCAGCTCCAGCAAGTAACACCCATTACAGACACCCATCTCAACTGAACTATTTTCAACATGAATCCGAAACAATTTTCTTGGCTTTTTTTTTTCTTGTAAAGAGGAACTGAACAATTTAATACCTGCACAAGGATGTGTCCTCCTCCCTCATACTGTTTTCCATTCATTCATTCAACCACCAAATATTTACTCTACACCTACTATGCACTATACACTGTCAGGTAAAAAAACAAAGCACATCAATCATTATCACTACAACACCAAACTGTAGTTTCTCATTATAACTGTACTTCCACCCAGGTGGCTCAGTGGTAAAGAATCCACCCACCAAAGCAGGAGATGAAGGTTCAATCTCTGGGTCGGGAAGATTCCCTGGAGAAGGAAACAGCAACTCACTCCAGTACTTTTGCCTGGAAAATCCCATGGACAGAGGAGCCTGGCAAGCTACAGTTCAAGGAGTTGCAGAAGAGTCAGACATGACTTAGCAACTAAACACACTGTAACCGTGCTTCTCTGCTCCAAACTACCCGGCACTTAGTCCCAGAGTGGCCTGACATCAGCTTCAAAAGACAGTCTCCTTTTTACTATTTCCAACTGTGGCCAGAGAATACAAAGAGCAGCCTCTTAATTCTATAAAGAGATTGTAGCAATTGCCAAGAGACAACCACTGTGGCTGCTATTTTTAAAAGTTATCAATTCAAGAGTTGAAGCATCTGGCTTCAGGGTTTACGCCATTAAAATGATGGGCACACAAAGTGAAGGAAGCTGAAGACTGCCCTGCGAGCAGAAGAAACAGAAAATTTCATTTAGAAATTCAAAATTCAGGAAAAAAGCAGAAGCTTTAACGCTATATGAAAGAACTGGAGTCTACAAATAGAAATCAAGAGAATGGACTAAAAGTCAAGAAATTATCAACTCAGCATAAAGTAACTATGACATAAAGGAGTAAATGATAGGAACAGTGATCTGTTTGTTCCCTATTTCAAAGTATCCTGGGCATGTTTTCCAGTTTTCATTCTTCAACTAAATTATGGCTACTTTCCTAACTAGTTCCAGAAAAATAGGACAAACCAATGTCACATTTTTATCAGTCAAACTGAAGAAAAGCTGTGAGCTCCAAGATTTCCTGATCATCTTTTACCGCCATTCATTTCTATCATTGCACTTTAATGTGAGGCAGAGACCCTGAATTGCTTGTCTGTGCCTCTTAATTCTCTTTTGACAAGCACTTTCAAAGGTGGAAGGACCTCCAGCTGACTGACTGCACTGAAAGGTTCTAGGGGCCAAAATCCATCATCTTCACAAACTTCAAACGTTATTAATTTAACATAAATCGAACTTAGACTGGTTTTAAGGCTAGGCAAATAATTTAGCATCTTTAACATCTGTATCTCAGATTCTCAAGGATATGTTTTGATGATAAATAACAATATATGCAGAAGTGCTTTAAGGCTTGGCTCAAGAGTCCTGCATAAATTCAAGGACTGTACTACACTGAGGTCTCCAGCCCAATTTAAAATAACCCCAATGAAATTTACACATTAACTTACAACACAAGGACAGCAATTGCTAATAAACAGTAATCATAGTTACAGTTCTACATAAAGTCCTGCCATTTGAAAGCTAAAAGATCCCACATTCCTATTCCTTCTTTTCAAGGTGAGAAATCAAATCTCGGCTGGGTGGGGATGATACTGATACTTGGCCCTAGACTCAAGTTGCTGTATCAAGCATTTCTCATTTCCCAGAATTATAAATCCTCACTCCTCCAACCGACGATATGGCCGTTTAAAGGGCTAATAAATCCTTAATGACCAACCATGTCTTGTCCCCTCCACTTTCCCTCCAACATCCTCTACCGTTTCTCGTTTCTCGTCCTATCCAGGAGACCTGCAGGTAACAGAAGCCTGATTAGAATGAAACTCTTATCAGATCTCACAATCAAGGACGCAACTTGACAACTGCTCACGCTGATCAACGGCAACGTTTCGGTTCTTTTTTAATTTGGGGGGGCCACAGCACCCGGAAATGAAATCTCAAGCGCAATCCACTTTGCACAACCGTATCGTTTCCGTAAGTTGTGCCCTACTGCGAGCGCGGGGTGCACGACCCTGAGGGGACCGCGGACCCCTAAGGCACGGTTACCCTGCCTCCCGCCTCGGGCCTGGAGGTCACTCGCGCCTCACGGCCACGAGGTGGGCCCGCGGGCGCGCGATCCCCCCACCCCGGGCCGCCGCAACGGGCGCTCGGCAGGACACCAGGGCGGCACCGGGGCCAGTCGGCTCTGGGGACGGCGTCCGGGCGCAAGGGTGGGTCAACTCGACAGACCCCCGGCTTCCTGAGGCGCCCCCAGGTAAGGCCCGCGCCTCAGGCGGGCCGAGGAGGCGGCGGCCTCGGTCGCGTCCCTTCAGCCAATTTTACGACCGGCGGGAGCCCGCTCAGGGCCAACGAGGTGGGGCTCCCGGCCCGGGCCGGTCTCTAAGGCAGCCGCCGCTCGGGGACCGCTCGGGGCACCGGTGCCCAGCCCCTCAGGGAGGCGCCCCGCCCTCAGACGGCCCCCGCCCGGCGCGCGCCACGCACCGCGCCCCGCCCGCCGGCCGGCCCGCACTTTCCCGCCTCGCCTCGCCCCGCCAGGGCGGGGGTCGCGCGCCCTCCTAAGCCCTCACGCCGCTCACCTGCAGGGCCCTAGGCTCGCTCCATGGCCGCCCGCGCGGTGCGGTGCGGCGCGGCCCCGGCCGCCCCCGCCGCCTCCGGGGAGGGGCAGCCCCACGCCGCGCTCACCGCCCCCAGCCGCCGCTACTGCGGCTCCCGCCCACCCCTGGCCCGGCCATTCCCTGGCCACCTCTCCCGGCGCTAAGCCGGCGGTCCCACACCCACCCCCCCGCCTCCGCGGCTCGCGACTGTTGGTACCGTCCTAGCCTAACGCCTTCCCTGCGGCCAATCCAAGGGCTTCTTCCGCGAGGCTCCGCCCCCCCCCGCACCGGTGGGCGGGTCTACTGGGCTCCGGACCGCCCTGCTTAACCCTTTGCGTCCCGGGCCGGCCCAGGTTAACTCTCTCGACGCCGACTCAAGCCTCTTCTGCTTCTCCCTGCCGCCCCACCCCGCTTACATAAATTGACCACTCACTAGTCTTCGCTTTCTCTTTCCTGGTTTTCGTGAAGCAGATAGGCAGCCAGGCAGCGGGACTGGAAGCCGCGGTCCCTAAGTTCTATTTGTGAGAAACAGTTTCCCTCCTCCTTTTACCCATTTTGCCTCCACTTCACTGCTTCTGCCTGTGCAAAAGTGACCTCTTGCCCAAAAGAAGCCAACCTTCCCATCATGAGAGCTCTTCCTTCGGACTAGACCAGAGCTCCCCGCTAACATTTTGCAGCATTTAACAAAAAGTGTGACTAGTTTGCTGTAAGTTTCTGAACGTCTGTCTTTTGCAAAGGACTGTAAGGCCCATGAGGGCAGGGCAGTTTGCCTGGGTTTCCAATGCCTGACACTCAGCAGACTCCCTATGTATGTATAATTTTGTTATGTTTTGACCTTGCTGCCCGACTTGTGAGATTGAAAGCACCAAGTCTTAACCACTGGACTGTCAGGGAACTCCCTCCTTGTAAACAATCTGAACTAAAGATTCTTCCTTTTCTTAAATTGTCTCCTTTCCACTGACTCCATACAGTGCATCCACTGTATAATGTATCTATTTGTTTATTCATCATATACTAAGCTTGGACTTCAGTGTTCCCATCCCTGAAATACTGTAATGCATATTGATCCATGTGAAAAGGTGTGTGATGGGAGAGACGGGGCTGACTCTTCCAGCTTTCAGTTCAGTTCAGTTGCTGGGCTGTGTCCGACTCATGGACTATAGCATGCCAGGCTTCCCTGTCCATCACCAAATTCGGGAGTTTACTCAAACTCATGTCCATCGAGTCAGTGATGCCATCCAACCATCTCATCCTCTGTTATCCCCTTCTCCTCCTGCCTTCAATCTTTCCCAGCATCAGGGTCTTTTCAAATGAGTCAGTTCTTCGCATCAGGTGGTTGAAGTATTGGAGTTTTGGCTTCAGCATCAGTCCTTCCAAAGAATATTCAGGACTGATTTCCTTTAAGATGGACTGATTGGATCTCCTTGTTGTCCAAGGGACTCTCAAGAGTCTTCTTCAACACCACAATTCAAAAGCATCAATTCTTTGGTGCTCAGCTTTCTTTATAGTCCAACTCTCACATCCATACACGACTACTGGAAAAACCATAGCTTTGACTAGATGGACTTGTTGGCAAAGTAATGTCTCTGCTTTTTAATATGCTGTCTAGGTTGGTCATAACTTTTCTTCTTCCAGCTTTAGAGTTCATTTAAGCAAGGGAAAGAACTCCTTACTGGCTGTGTAATATTGGGCGTGCCACTTGATCTTTCAGAATATTGATTTCTTTATCTGGAAAATGGGAGTTAATCATGGGACCTACCTCACAGGGTTGTTGTGAGAACTACACAAGGAAATGTGTGGGGAGAAGACTTGCAGATTATTGCATAATGTTATTATTCATATGTATATTTGTTAAGCACTTAGTATTGGGAGATCTTAGAGGAAAAATTGGTCTTTATACCTGTCCCAGACAATCTAGTTACAGAGGGAGCCCCTTTGCAGAAAGCATGAAATCAGTACAAGAATGAGTACACGGTCAAATGCCAGAGGAGTTGTATCAGCCTTGCACTGGATGTATTTGAAAATGTTTGGAGGTCGTTTTCTGACCATGGAAATGAGCTGGGTGTTAATGAGAGTCTACCTGATTTCTCTACACAGGAACATTGGTCTGCCTGCAGTCAGCTAATCCTCCTGAACCTTGTTCATTATATCAGGAGATCATAAAGCAAAGGGCAAATCAATGTTTCCTCTAAGCAACTTTGTCCCCAAAGGACTCTTTCTTACCTGTAATGCTGATAAAGACAGCAAGGATGGACTGTCCAGCTGGTACCCGGGAGAAGCCCGGTGCATGCAGCAGTCTTAGTTCCCTAATGTCTTTAGCGACATTCAGAGAGAAGGGTTTGTGACTTCTCCAGGCAACCCACTCCAGGGCTTAATTTCACATCTATCAAATCCTTCCATCCACCCCGCTGTGCTGCAGGACACACACACTTTCTCCTCTTCTGTCCTGGGTTTGGGGCCTCTGTGTTAAATGTAAAACTGTTCTGTCCCCCAGTTTTCTCTCCACTAGGCCCCATTATCCAGGCTCTTTGTGCACATGTATAGCACTAGTACCCCAGGTTGTGTTTCTGCCCTCCTCCTGTAATGGGCCTTACTGCCCAGCCAATCAACAGTCAATATGTTCAGGACTGGGGGATGCAGTCATTTAGGAAGGGGACTCTGCCTTCAAAGAGTTTACACAACTAGTGCACAGGAAGCAGCTGCAAGGAATGCGGAGTACTTAAATTATGCAGCACAGGCTCTGTGATCACTGCAAGAATCGAGGCCCGGGAAGATAGTGTGGGCTGGTATTGCCAGGGAGGGAAGATTGAGGTGAGCAAAATACAAGTGGGAGAAGAAAGGGACAATAAGAACTGAAGTTAGGCAGTGCTATGTGAATTTAAAGACAGACATCCTCAGATGATTCACCACTGGGAGAATTGTTTGTTCCTTCCTCCCTTCCTTTCTTCCTGCATCCTCCCCCCCCCCCCCTTTTCTTCCTCCCTCCTTCAACAAAGGTCTACCAAGTGCCAGACACTGAACTAGACCCAGGCCATGCAAGGACCAAGAAGTCCAGGTCCTCATCCTTGAGAAGCTTCATCCAGTACGGAGAAACAGACTGGAAGGGCAGGCGGAGCCCCCGTTAGTTAGGTCTGAGCGCTTTGCCAAGGCCTCTGTGATGCTTCTTTCACAACTCACGTGGTATCTTGTGGTTCTAGGTATCTTTGTCTGATCACCCCCTTTGCCTCTCTCTCCCCTGTCCTTGAACTGCAAGGCTTTTAAAGACACAGACTGTCTTTATTTCATCTTTATTTCCATCTGTGGTTCTGCCTCACACAGGGTAGCATCTCTGCACTGATGTGTGGAAGTGAGATTGGGTTGAAATCAGAGCGGGGGGTGGGGCTGTCCTCCTCCAGCCTAGGGCAGTGCACTTCCCGCAGAATGCCCACCCCACCCCCATCTGCATCCCTGAAAATGTTAACTTATCTCTCAGATGCTGCTTACTCAGGAAGACTTTCATGATTTTTCTAACTGTGCATGTTTTCCTGGGCTTCTCAGTCTCAGTCCTTTGTACCTCTCCTGTGGTATGGTTTGTATTATTGATGTCTTTGGGGGATATGTCTGACCTCGTCCCCGGATGGGTAAACCCTTTGAAGCTGAAAACAGTGTTGTATTCACATCTGTATCTCCCATAGTACACGACGCATGGTAGCTCCTCAACATTTGAAAGAGTTTTAGGAGAGCAAGTCCTGCAGACGTGGAGGATTGGGAGCACTGGAGGTTTCTTTCTTGGCCCCTTCATCGTTGTAAGTATTTCCCTTCAACTCTTTTAGAATTTCCAAGTATCTGACAATTTGTCAAGCCCTAGGACTCCAAGAACCGCCCAGCAATCCCAGGGTGTAAGGGGAATATTGTCTCAAGGCGCCTGTACACACGAACACAGCACACACTCCTTTTCAGAGTGTACACCCGCTGTGATGGATCCTGCTGAAACTTAGTAGGTCAATTCTGTACCAAGAAATTTGAAGGGAGCAGTCAGAGAGAGCTGACGTGGGTCCAAAGCGCTTGGAGCCTGGGAGGAGGTGGTGGAAGGGTGAGTGAGTGAAGGAGCGAGCATGCTCTGCCTTGCTGCCTCCAGGGTAGGTTTGTTCCCTGCATAGGGCTCTCTGTGGACGCTGCTTCTGCATTTCTTTCCCAACTGGGCAAAGACATCAGTACAACCATACCACAAGAGAGGTACAAAGTACTGAGTCTCATTTTGCCACCAGCTTTGCAGTACTATTTCTAGCCCACCCTTTGCTTACAGCATCAGGACTGCTCATTTAATCTGTCCTGTGGCACCTGGGTCGTGCCCAGACCCACTCAAGTTCCAGGGACAGCATCACACACACACACACACACACACACACCCCTTCATTGTCTAGAAATTCAGAATGCATATTAACTGTTTTTGGTTATTTTCTTTCTACACTAGTATTATGGTTTTTATTAAAGAGCAGCTTTATTGAGCTATAGGTTACATACCGTAAAACTCACCTGTACAAAGCGTGCAATGGTTTTTGTTACAGTTACAGAGTTGAGCAACCATTATATAATCTAATTTTAGAATATTTTCATCACCCTGAAACTAATATGTACTATTTTCTCTTTTATTCTAAAAATATATTTATCTAAATACAAATATTTATCTAAACTAAAAATATACTTCATTTTGGTTTTTTAATCTGCTCATTAAAAGCAAAAATAAAAAAACCCATTATGGACAAAGTGAAATTCCTAGAATTATTGAGAATGCAAAGGGGTTGCAGCTTACAAAGAGTATTTCACTTAACTGCCGTGTATGGCCGAAACCAGGCTTCCCTGGTGGCTCAGGGGTAAAGAATCTGTCTACCAGTGCAAAAGGTGCAAGTTTGATCCCTGGGTCGGTAAGATCCTCTGGAGAAACAAATGGAAACCCACTCCAGTATTCTTGCCTGGGAAATCCCATGGACAGAGGAGCCTGGTGGGCTACAGTCCATGTGGCCACAAAATAGATACGACTTAGTGACAAAACAACAGCATGGCTGAAATCATTGAATTACCCAGGCCAAAGATCCATACTTTGTTGGAGTGTGTGCTCTTGAGTGCATGTCCAGGGCCACGTTTTGGAATGTTTTCCAGTTCTTTGGGCCTTTGTCTAATGCCAGTGGGCACTCCAGTGGGTTTGGCAGAGATAACATTGCAGATTCCAAATTGTAAATTCCCACAAGGTAGGCATTTGTAATGTGCTTAGGATGCTACCACACGCACAGGGATGTTTAACACCCCCAGCTTTTTTTTTTTTTTTTTTTTTTTGCTGTGATGCAAGCTCTTTTATTTTCACTAACTCAATTTAATGCATGAAGTAATTGCATTAATTACTGCATGAGGTAATTGCAGCCACATGGAAGCTCTGAGCTCCTCAAACTCAGCTCCCATCACCCACAGGTAATGTGCTGAGTTACTTGACAGGTAAGTTAAACTGAGACTCTTTGAGCCTCTCTCAGGACTAACTCAAGGATGTCCTAAAGCTGCAGTCCTCAATCTGGCCACACACGAATTTTGAAAATATTGCTGTGCCTGCCCCCATCCTCAAAGATTTGAATTTAATTATCTTAGGAGGAGGTCCTAGCAAGGGTAGTTTTCAAAAGCTCCTGGCTTACTTTAATTTGCAACCCAGTCTGAGAACCACTGTTCTACTAGTGACTAAGCCAGGATCCTATTAATCAACTGAATTGTATGAAAGTGCCATCTTTTTTTTTCATTTATTTTTATTAGTTGGAGGCTAATTACTTTACTGAAATTGCCATCTTCAGGGCAGCAAAACCAGCTCAATATCGGCAATTTCATACAATTTAGTCTAATATATATATGCGACAGGTTTTTATTTTCTATGGGGAGGTAGGATTGTCCTTCCAAAGGCATTCACGGAAAACCAGTCATTTCTCTCCAACCCCCATCCTGAAGGCAATAAAGATGTGGCACGGAAGCCAATGACCTCTTCTGTCAAGATACTGCCCCTTGATGGACCAGACCCCCGCATATCCTCTTCCAGTGAACTTAAGTCTTTCAGAAGCCTGGTGCTGCCAGGCATGAAGGGAAATGAGCAAAGTAGGCTGAGGATGAGACAACCAGCAGTTTCCAGGGAACATGAGAGAAAGACTTTGTCCCTCCTTCAAAGTCATTTATATTTAAGAATATGTATTTTTTTTACTGTTTTGTAATTTATTTATTTATTTGTTTTTGGTTGCATTGGGTCTCTGTTGCTACTCCTGGGCTTTCTCTAGTTCACTCTTCGTTGTGGTGCAAAGGCTTCTCATTTCGGTGACATCTCATTTTAGAGCGCAGGCTCTAGGTCATGCTGGCTCAGCAGTGCAGCTCGTGGGCTCCAGAGTGTGGATCCAATGCTCCATGGCATGTGGAACCTTCCTGGACCAGGGATTGAACTTGTGTCCCCTGCGTTGGCAGGTGGGTTCTTAGTCGATTGCATCACCAGGGAAGTCCAAAAAGATATATTTTCAGTACAGGGCAGGCCAAATAAAACACATGGATGGGGGAAATTTGGTGCTCAGGCCTGCAGTTTTTGTGACCCTGTCCTGGAAGGCAGATGTTCATGGAAGAGGGAGGTGGCCCAGGACAGAGGAGGACAAGATACTGGACGCAGCGGGCCTAGGATCCCAGGGAGAAAGCAGCCAGCAGCTCACTGGTGTGCCCCAGGGGACCCTGCAGGAGAAATGGGGAGGCAAGACAGGTTGGCACAGGGGACCCCTTGGGGGAGGGAGCACAGGGGACCCATGAGAGGACTGTGCAAGCATTCTCAGAGAGGTTAGCAAACTGCTGGCAGATATGGTACTACCGGGATAGCATTTTTTTCTATGGCCATGCACAAGAAAAGGGGGGGAAAGAAAAACAGTTTAAGACACTCTCTGACCTGTTTCTCCTTTGGCATTCTGGTCTTTGTTCACTGTGGCAACTACTCACCCAAACCTGAAGTACCCACTCTCCTAGAAGCATTATTCTCACCCAACTCCAGTCAGTACTAAGTTTTGCCAACCCGGGTTTCCTAAAGACTCCTCAAATCCAGCTCCTTCCCTCCAGCCTCACCCCTGCAGCTCCTGTTCAGGCTTTTTCTCCCTGCTGGATTATGGCAGCATAATCCTTTCCAACCTCTCTGTCTCTAATCTTTCCACCTTAACCCCTTGCTATCCGTTCCAGAATATTCATATAGAAAGCCCCATCTGGAAAGATCTTTCCGAAAGGAAATCTGGGGACCTCCCTGGTGGTCCAGTGGCTAAGACTCCATGCATCCAATGCTGGGGGTCCTGGGTTCGATCCCTGGTCAGGGAACTAGATCCCATGTGTTGCAACTAAGAGCGAAGATCCCATGTGCTGCACCTGAGACCCATGCAGCCAAATAAATAAATATTTTAAAACAAAACAAAACAAATTATATACCTACCTGCTTATAAACTTTCAGTGACCTGAAGATGAACGCCCAAGGTTCTCAGCAGAGCAAATAGAACCTCAGGGCTGGGACTCACAGCCCTCTTGGCCACACATTTTATGTTCTAGAAATGCGGAACTGTGTAAAGCTCTCCTGCATACCCCCTGCTAGTTCATGCCTATGTGCTTTTGTTCAAATTGTTCTCCATCTGGAATTCCCTTCCTACCTTCCTCCAGCCTTACTCATCCATAAAATGTCATCTTTAAGGAAAAGCTAAGTACCCCATCACTCAGCTCACCTAGGCCTCTGCACATCCCTCTATATTACAGTGACTGAAGGTCTTTGTTCGGTTTAAAATATAGGGATTTACTGTACATTTCCCTGTGAACTTTGGATACATCCTATAAATTTTGGTATCTTGCATTTTGTTTTCATTTTCTAATTCCCCTTGTGTTTACTTCTTTGATCTACTGGTTTTTTAGGAGTGCATTGTTTAATTTCCAAATGTTTGTGAATTTCCCCAATTTCCTTCTGTTATTGATTTCTAATTTCATTCCATCATGGTTATAAAACATACTTTATGTGACTTTAGTTTTTTAAATCTCTGAGGCCTGTATTATAGTCTAACACATGAGCAGTCCTAGAATGCTTCTATTACACTTGAAGAAAATGCATGTTCTGCTTTTTGTTGGGTGGTGTGTTCTATAGGTCTCTACTTCTAGTTGGTTTTTAGCATTGTTCAAGTTTTCTATTTTCTTGTTGATATTCTGCATAGTTATTTTATCCATTATTGAAAATAGGTATGTATTAAAGTTGTGGCTTCCTTGGTGGCTCAGCAGTAAAGGATCCACCTACAATGCAGGAGATGCAGGTTTGATCTCTGGGTCAGGAAGATCCCCTGAAGGGGGCATGGCAATCCACCCCCGTATTCTTGCCTGGAGAAGCCCATGGACAGAGTAGCCGGCAGACTATGGTCCCTGGGGTCTCTAGGAATCGAACACAACAAATGCAGCTGAGTGCACAGGCACACATGTATTAAAGTCACTATTCTTGTTGAACTGTCTATTTTTCTTTCAAGTCTGTCAGTTTTTGCTTTATGTATTTTGCAGCACCATTATTAGGTGCATGTGTGGTTTTAATAGTTATATCTTCTGGATGACTTGATCCTTTATCTTTCCAAAATGTCCTTCTTTGTCTCTAGCAATATTTTTTTTTAAGTCTGTTTTGTCTGATATTAGTGTAACTACCCAAACTCTTGTTGATTACTCTTTGTATGGAATATGTTTTACCATCCTTTCTCTCTTTTTTTTCCTTTCTCTCTTTTAAATCCATCCTGTCAGTATTTGTCTTTTAATTAGAATATTTAATCCAGTTAATGTACAAATAAGGTAGGATTTGTTTGCTATTTTGATATTTGTTATCTCTGTGTCTTGTGACTGTTTGTTCCTTTACTCATCCATCAATGCCTTCTTTTGTGTTAAATCAGTATTTTCTAGCATACCATTTTTTAATTCCCTTGTTTCTTTTACTGTGTATTTTTGAGTCATTTTCTTTGTGATTTCCCTGGTGATTACAATTACCATCTTAATTTATAACAGTTCAGTTCAGTTCAGTCGCTCAGTCATGTCTGACTCTTTGTGACCCCATGAATCGCAGCATGCCAGGCCTCCCTGTCCATCACAAACTCCCGGAGTTTACTCAGACTCATGTCCATCGAGTCGCTGATGCCATCCAACCATCTCATCCTCTGCTGTCCCCTTCTCCTCCTGCCCCCAATCCCTCCCAGCATCAGGGTCTTCTCCAATGAGTCAACTCTTCGCATCAGGTGGCCAAAGTATTGGAGTTTCAGTATCAGCATCAGTCCTTTCAATGAATATTCAGGACTGATCTCCTTTAGGATGGACTGGTTGGATCTCCTTGCAGTCCAAGGGACTCTCAAGAATCTTCTCCAACACCATAGTTCAAAAGCATCAATTTTTTGGCGGTCAGCTTTCTTCACAGTTCAACTCTCACATCCATACATGACCACTGGAAAAACCATAGCCTAGACTAGACAGACCTTTGTTGGCAAAGTAATGTCTCTGCTTTTTAATATGCTATCTAGGTTGGTCATAACTTTCCTTCCAAGGAGTAAGCGTCTTTTAATTTCATGGCTGTAATCACCATCTGCAGTGATTTTGGAGCCCAAAAATTTATAACAGTGTAGTTCAAATTAATGCCAACTTTAATATAGTACATGAAGCTTTGCACCTATATAGCTTCTCCTTTCCTCTGTGCTCTTTTGTTATATAAGCTAAATCTTTATGCATTGCGTGTCAATCAGTACATATTTATAATCATTACTTTCTCCTTCTTATATTGAAATCATCTATTTCTCACACTGACTGAAAGCTCTTTGAGGGTATGGGCTATGTCTTACTCTATTTGTATACCTAGAAACTGGTAGAGTGTCTGGTACACAGTAGTTGCTCAATAAATATATGTTGACTGAAGATAAAGTGAATGGAACACTGAATATGTAAACTGAGACTATAGAACTTTTACAAGATCACTGAATAAGGATGCATAGGTTGAACTAAACTCACATTGTCATTAATTATGATGTTTGTATACATGTTTAGGAAAGTCACTTATTATTAAGTTATTCTCAGGCAATTCCATTTGTTTAGCTCTCAGAAAGTATTGCATTTCATTGTGTGTTAGTCACTCAGTCATGTCCAATTCTTTTCAACCTCGTGGACTGTAGTCAGCTAGGTTCCTCTGTCCATGGGATTCTCCAGGCATGAATACTGGAGTGGGTTGCCATTTCCTTCTCCAGGGGATCTTCCTAACCCTGGGCTCAAACCCAGGTCTTCTGCATTGCAGGCAGATTCTTTACTGTCTGAGCCACCAGAGAAGCCCTATGAAAGGAGTGGTTCCATATAGAGAATTGATTGTGGGTGGCCCTCCTTTGTATCTTCTTGGTGCTCATGTCCTGGGTTGGGAGGGTAGTGCAGATGGATTACTCTCTGGTTAGGTCAGTCAGGTGGGAGGGGAGGAGAGGGAGAGAGAGGGGAGGCGAGGAAGAGGAAGGGAGGAAAGAGGGTGTCAGAAGGATGGAGAACCGCTTTGAGAATGTTGCTTCAGAAAAGTGCTTACAGAGGGAGCAAACCAACCTCAAAAGGGAAAACCTTTCATAATAACAGTTGGGCAACATCACCTAATGTCAGCAATAGAGCAGTTCAATGTCCTTTCAGGGACCTCGAAGTAATGAATTTTCATGCAAGAATGTACCGACTTTGGATTTGATCCAGTATCCTCGTGTTACTGATATAGAAACAGGTCTGGAGTCGGGGTAAGTTGCCCACAGTAACACAACTGGTTAGAGGAGAATTGGAACTAGAGGTTGGATTTCAACACCAGTTCTCCCTCCTGGTACCCAATGGATGGAGTTGTCTGATTAATTAGGACCACCTTCTCACCTCGCCTAGTCCTCCCTATCAGGAAAGAGCTATAGCTCTCTGGATCTGGCTAGTGGTGTCTTTCACCTACATGTGTGACTCTTACTTATATGGGGTGGACACGACTGGCTTTCCTTCTACAGTCATTCTTTCACACTTTCCGCTGCTTTCAGCCTCTGGCAGGGGCTGGACATGCCCAAAGTTGTTTTCCCAGCTTCCCATGCTGCTAGAACAAGGACATATAACCAATCCCAGCTGATGGGACCTGAAGAGAAATTATCTGGAGGATTCCTAGAGATTATCCTCCTTACTAAAAGGAGAATGACAAGGAAAAATGCCCAACTTCCTGCCTTGGGATGTGTCTCTCTGAAGAGGTTAGTATGCAACCTGGCAGCAACTTTATAACCAAGAGGGTGGAAGCCTAAAAACAGGGCCAACCATCTGAAGAAGGCAGAAAGGAAGCATAGAAAGTGCCAGATGCTTTCTCCCCTATTTTTAAAGTCCTAAAGATATCATATAAGTAGAAGATTATAAGCATATAGCTCCATGAAATTTCACACACTGAACATACTTGTTTAACCAGCATCTTCTAATCACTGTCTCCCACAAAGTTAGACACTATCCTGATCTCTAACATCATAGACAAGTTTACCTACTTTTATACCTTGTGTAGTTGGAACCTGATTGGATCCTGACTGATACTTCCTTTTTTGGCTGCTCTGGATTTATTGTTTATATAAAATGGTGTGGTTTGGATTTCTGACTCATCAGAAATCCACCTGATGCAATTGAAATATTAAAGCAATTCAGCCACTCACAGAACCAGCCATGAGGTCTGAAATGTTTTCAGGGCATCAGAATTAGCAACCTCTACCTTCTTAAATTCTATGAACTGGTATGCGGTATACTTTCTCTGGGATAAGTTCTTCCCTTAAGCTAATATGACTTTGTCTCTTGGAAACCCAAAGCCCTGGTTGTATTCCATTCCAGGATATAACACTGGAACATGCTTAGTTGCTCAGCTGTGTCAGACTTTTTGTGACCCCACGGACTCTAGCCTGCCAGGTTCCTCTGTCCATGGGATTTCCCAGGCAAGAATATTGGAGTGGGTTGCCATTTCTTTCCCCAGATAAGTCCTTTTTTGAATGCACGGTATTCTTCTGTGTCTGGTGTACTTCAGTTTGTGAGATTCATCCATGTTGTGTGTGGCTACAGGTCATTCAGTCTCACTGCTGAATAGAATTCCATTGGGAGAATATGCTACAATTTATTTATCCATTTTTACTCTTGGTAGACATGGGGATAGTTTCCAGATTTTGACTGTTGTAAGTAATGCTGCCATAAGCATTCTTCTGTTAAGAAGAACGCTTGGGTTACCTAGGAGTGGACCCACTGGGTTATCAGGTATGCTTACATCAGACTTAGTGCCGGTTTTCCAAAGGGGTGGTATCAATTTAAATGCACACCAGAAGTGCATGAATGGCAGTAGCTGCACATTCTTGCCACCTAGAACCTTTCTGAGCCACTGAATTGGCCTGACCTGAACTGTCTGCTTCCAACTGAGAGTGTCTGAGCAGTGACCAGTCAACTTTCTGTTATATGCAGCCCAGAACTTTCCAACTAAGGCACTCTACAAGGGTAGATTCTGTGCTTTGCTCTGAAAGGCATCTTTACTTAAAGGTCAACCACTTTCTGACCTGGTGGGTCACCCACTGCCCTGGCTGAGGCCAGTTGGAGCAGGGCCTTACTGTTTCTTTAGGGAGTGACACCACCCACCCAGATCCTCCTTATTTCTTTCCTAGACTACTGCAATACTCTGCTAATGGATTCTCTCATCTAAGTATCTCCTTACTCCAGTGTATCCTCATATATTGCCACATATACCTCCTGAGGTCTCTTGGATAGTCTAAAAACAACTGTAATTTTTTTTTTTATAATCCACTTTGCTATCCAAGAATACAAGGAAAGGATTCTTTGCTAACAGCCAACTAATCACCCAGTAGAGTAACTGCCGTTACTGAGAACTCATTTTGTCTGCCAAGACCCGTGCTAAGGGCATCCCAGATATTATCTCATTTTTTTCCTCACAATAATCTTAAAAAAGACCTTTGTGCCAGTTATCAGTTTATGGCTCCTCAGCTCCAATATACGCTTCATTGCCTGCTCTGAAAATCATATTTCACCTTGTAAATATTTTTCCTTTAACACGGCGGCAGCATGTTAAGCCCTGTCAGTAGAGGGCGCCAGAGCGACACTGCAAGGAGAAGGGGGCTTTCCTCCTCTGTTCTAACGTGCCCCTGGCAGATGGCCAGCCTCCTGCGGCGCAGAGCAGCCGGGGGCTTCCCCCAGTACCCTTTCTGGTGTCTCTAGTGGGACCCTTTCCCATAAATGTCTTTTTTTAGCACCCTGGCATGGGAGTGGTGGGAGTGGGCGTGGCGTTCAAGCAAGTCCCCGCTTCCTTGGTTCTTTATCTCAGCCGGAGAGGGCGGTGGTTACCTCGCGTCCGCTATTTTTGCATTTTACAGAGTTCTCTTCACTTTCTACTAGTTGCTCCTTCCTTAGTCCAACCCAGTTCTATAGTTAATAAGTCTTTCAAATTAATGTGTGTTTCTATTTCCTGACTGGACCCTGATGGATATAGTGCTTTTCTGATTACTGCCCCCCCCCCCCTTTAAGGTTAATGACTTTTTATTTTTTGTTTAGTTGTCATTATAATTATTTCAATCCAAAACCCTCTGCCAGTTGCCTATATCTCCTCTCTGTAAGCACAGATGTATTCGTTAGTTCACCAGTTTCACCGTCTTTAAGCAGTCTTTCCTTGGAGCCTTCTGATTCACTCCTGCACAGACTTTTTACTTGGTCTCCTTCAACATCAGCTTGGGAAACGCCCTGGACTCCCAAAGGGGGATCACTCATCCACATTCTTCCAAATTTTGTCATTTTCTTTTTTCTTCCCTATCTTTGCAAGGCTATGCCTTTTAAAATACCCTTTGAGGTCCCAGTTACCAAGCCAGGTTTAGTCTTATTTTAAAGCAAATTTTCATCAATGTGTTATCCTTTTTAGAGACAGTGTACTTATTAATGTTATTGCTAAGCTTCTAGTAAAGAGCTTACTTCATTTAGGGAAAAGAAACACTTTTATTGTTGTTTTAGCAGGTTTGGAGAGGAGCCAAAATAGCATATACATGTGTTTATTTCTGCAGTCTTTACCCAGAATCCCCTGTATATATTCTTTTGAAATCCACTTTTTATTTTTAACTTAACAGTATATCATGAACAACTTTTCACACTATTATATATTCCTTTATTAAATTTTCTAAAATTACTAAAACATTTAAAAATACCTTTTGTATCCTCTGCTGATGGTATGCTATAATTTATTTAGCGGGTTTCCCTGTGACAGACATTTAGGTTGTTGGCATTTGTTTGCTCCTGAGGAATTTGTATGAGGGTTGTGGTGCAGACCTGCATAGCAGGGATGGGGGTGCTCACCCACTACCCTGGCAGTCCTAACCCAGAGACCGTTTGTCACGTCCACAGCACATGTATATTCCCAGGGGCTCTAGAGAACTCATAAATGACTGGAATGTCTTCTTTGATCACCCATCCCACTGCCAAGGGCAGAGCATCCAGACCACCCTCTTAGCTTGTTCTTATTGTTTAGTCACTCGGTCATGTCTGACTCTTTTGTGACCTCATGGACTCTAGGTCGCTAGGCTCCTCTGTCCATGGGATTTCCCAGGCAAGAATACTGGAGTGAGTAGCCATTTTTGTTTCCTTCTCCAGGGGATTTTCCTAACCCAGGGACTGAAACCGCATCTCCTGCTTTGCAGGCAGATTTTTTACTGCTGAGCCACCCTCTTAGCTCAGCTCAATCCAGTTGCTCAGTCGTGTCCGACTCCGCATCCCCATGGACCGCAGCACAGCAGGCTTCCCTGTCCACCACAAACTACAGGAGCTTGCTCAATCTCATGTCCATCGATTTGGTGATGCCATCCAACCATTTTATCCTCTGTCGTCCTCTTCTCCTCTTGCCTTCATTCCTTCCCAGCATCACGGTCTTTTCCAGTGAGTCAGTTCTTCTTATTAGGTGGCCAAAGGATTGGAGTCTCAGCTTTAGCATCAGTCCTTTCAGTGAATATTCAGGGGACTGATCTCCTTTAGGATTGACTGGTTTGATCTCCTTGCTGTCCAAGGGAGTCTCAAAAGTCTTCTCCAACACCACAGTTCAAAAGCATTAATTCTTCAGCAATCAGGTTTCTTTATGGTCCAACTCTCACATCCATACATGACCACTGGAAAAGCCATAGCCTTGACTAGATGGACCTTTGTTGGCCAAGTAATGTCTCTGCTTTTTAATATGCTGTCTAGTTTGGTCATAGCTTTTCTTCCAAGGGGCAAGCGTCTTTTAATTTCATGGCTGCAGTCACAATCTGCAGTGATTTTGGAGCCCAAGAAAATAAAGTCCATCACTGTTGCCATTTTTTCCCCATCTATTTGCCATGAAGTGACCTTCTTAGCTAGCTGCCTGCTAATCAACAGCTTGACCAAGAAAAGGGCAAGAACATGACAAGCTGTTCTTTATTTCCAACTTGTCTTCAGTTTTTCCTTCTCCCATTTAACTCCTAATTTGCCTTTGATAATATGAAACATCTGCTATTGGCTTCCCTTACATAGAAGTAAATAGTGTGGTCCTAATTAAATTTCTGTCTTTTGAGTTAGTATTTGATCCTATTACCTGTAGTGTTTCTCTGCTTATTCTCCTGGATAAATTGATGTGCTCATCCAGGACTGTTTTCCATGGATAAGTGAGGCCCCGTCTAAGTGCTGGGTGGCTCTGGATTCTGTGCCGCCACTGTGGCTCATCTGACTTCAGCACGGAAGGGTGGGATAGAACAGTTTTTAGCATCTCTGGTTATAAAATGCACCAAATAATGACATAATTACCCAGAAATAAATATGGGATGCTCGATGAAAAACTAAGTTGTGGAGAAACTTACAAGGAAAATAAAAGTGATTTTGACTCTTCAAGTCTTTACCCTCCTCCATACATAAACACAGACAGGCAATTCACAGGTAAATGCAAGGTTTTCAACATCCAACAGTTTGGAGTAATGAAAAAAAAAAGGCCCGAAGTAAAACACTGTACACAGTGCCTTTCCTTGTCCTTTTTAAAACTCGAAAGAGGCTCAGGCAACAACATTCTCCTTCTGAGCTGAAACCCACAGGGGCTGAGGCTGCTCTGGGACAGTGTTCCTTTCATGAACTGTGAGCGAAGACTGGGCTTATTCATAGAACTTGCTGGGCAGTCAGACCACAGTCTTCCTGGGCTGCTGCGTGTGAACCGTTCAGTGGTGTAGGCTGAGCCTTGATGCATCGCTGACCTCCAGGGGGCGACATGGGGTCTGCTTCTGAAGCAGCCTGCTCTGCTCGTCTTTTCTCTTCGCTTCGGAAGCTGGGACGGTCTTTACTGTCAGGTCTGATCGTTGCTCTCCACGGTCAGGCTTCCTTCTAACTTGTGTTTCCTGAGCTTCATGCATGTGCAGGGCCCTGGGAACAATATTGAGTGCCAGTCCGGTGGGGAGATAGACACGTACGGCCAGAATCACAAGACTGCCTTTTCACGCCCCTTGCTCAGATATCGAACTCCTGTTCATTGGAGGGACTAATGTTGAAGCTGAAACTCCAATACTTTGGCCACCTGATGCGGACAGCTGACTCATTTGAAAAGACCCTGATGCCGGGAAAGATTGAGGGCAGGAGGAGAAGGGGATGACAGAGGATAAGATGATTGGATGGCATCACCGACACAGTGGACATGGGTTTGGGTAGACTCCGGGAGTTGGTGATGGACAGGGAGGCCTGGCGTACTGCAGTGCATGCGGTCGCAAAGAGTCGAACACGACTGAGTGACTGAACCGAGCTGAACTGACCCGCCAGCTATATGGGCCAGCTCCACAGTTTCAATAGAAGAGAGGCTTAAGGGAGCCTGTCTGGTTGGAGGCAAGTAGTAAGGAAACTGGACAGAACAGTTTCTCCTTAGACTGTACATTGCACGTCAGTACATATGGGAATCCCCATATATATGGCAAAGTTTTCCCAACATGCTTTTCGTTACTTATTGTTGGTGTGTAATTGCTTTTCATTGTGGTGTTACTTTCTGCTGTGCAACAAGATGAGTCAGCTATTTGTATATATGTATCCACTCCCTCCTGAGCCTCCCTCCCACGCCCCCTTCCCACCTCTCTGGGTCATCACAGAGCACTGGGCCGGGGTCCCTGTGATATAGCAGCTTCCCCTAGCTAGCTATTTTACATCCAGCAGTGTATATATGCCGGTGCTACTCTCCCAGTTCATCCTACTCTCCCCTTGCTCCCTCCCTCTGTCCACGTGTTCGTTCTCCACATCTGCGTCTTTATTCCTTCCCTGCAAATAGGTTCATCAGTACCACTTTTCTAGATTCCACATATATGTGTTACAAAGGTGCTTTTATTCATGAACTTTAGATTGAGAAGATGTCGGTTTTCCACATTACGTATTTCTCCACATTTTAAAATGTTTTTCTTATTTTGTTATTATGCAAGAAGAGGGAAGGAGCCATGGGTGGAGAGAGTAGGAGGGCAGCTAAAGGCCCCCAGGTCCCCTGGGCTGTGTCTAGCCAGGACCCGCACTAGGCACAGAGGACAGTATCCAGTATCGCCCCCACTGCAGAGGGGGTTACCGTGTCAGGAATCTCTCTATGCCAGTAAAACAGGCCATCGAGGGTCAGGAGTGCTGCTGCGGGTTCTTTCACTGTTTATTGAGTGTCTACTGTTAATACAAGCCAGTCACAGTGCTGGGCCCTGAGGGTACGGGAGTTCCCGTTCCCCGATCTCACGGGGCAGGGAGAGCCTAGGAGTAGGCTTGTCTGATTCAATACAGGACAGCCAGCTAAACTGGATTTCAGAGAAACAAAGCACAATTTTTTACCATAAGTGTGTTTCACGCAATGTTCTGATCTCTAAATCAGGCACTCAATAGGAGACTCCATAAAGAAGGCAAAGTGCTGAGGAACGCAGAGGGAGGGTTTCTTTCAGGTTACCACCTATGTGGCACGTCCCCAGCGAGGCTACTGGGACCGGCTCTGCACCTTTGAGACTCCGAAATTACAGCACACGTGGGCGTGTCTGTCACTGTCTCACCCAGGCCAGTGGGAGCTCCCCCGGGGCAGCGTCCTCAACCGTCCTACTCACTGTTCTGATTTCCAGCAAGTAGGTGTTCCGGAAATACTTGTTGAGTGGATTAGTGTGCCTGGCGAGGTGGAAAGAAGGCATGGTGCCCAGGGGAGGTGGCACTGGTGTAGGTCTTTACTAAATAGAGGAGTAGGAAGGACATTCCAGGCAGGGGGACCAGGGTGAGCAGGGATGCAAAGGAGCAGGAGAGAAGGTGGCCAGATCTTATGGGCATGTAGGGGATGTGTCTGGGAAGGAGGTGGGAGTGGAAAAAGTGGCAGGGGTCTAGCCAGGCAGGTTCTCATGTGCCCACCCCCACAGAGGGGAACCAGCAGAGGTTTTAAGGTTTAAGGGAGGATTGGAGCAGTCCGAGGTCAAAGCAGAAAAGGTGACCTGGAGGCCAGTTCATCCTCACAAGGATCCGGGTGAGAGGGTCTGAACTGAGGCCAGGATGGTGCTGGTGGAAAGGAGGGGACCATTGGTGGGTGCTTAGGGGAAGAATCAACAGGACTTGAGTATGCAAGTGGTAGATTCTGCCTTTGTTGGGAGAGGGAGGGTGACATTTAAGCAGGGTCCTGAGCAGTCCAGGAGAACAGGGGCAAAGTCTTGGGTTGGGAAGGAAGAATTGTAGGCAGAACAACCACCATGAGTACATGCACTGAGGAGCAAGGGGACATGGTAGGCACTCTGTGTAACCAAGGTCAACTGACCTGCAGTTCTCTCCACGTGGATAACAGCTCACACCCTGGACCCACCAGCTGGGAGGAGTCCTGAGTTACGGGTAAGATGGGTCTAGTGGGTGACAAGTTTCCCTCTGTGTCCCCAAAGGGACTCTGCATTGGCCATGACCTCAGAGAACAAATTCTTCCTTGGGGAGTCATGTGGGCCGCTCAGCTGTCTCTGAGTGGTGAGTTCTGAGGATTAAAAAGCAAACACACAGAGATGGACAGTGAGCTGATGGCATTTCACAGGACGATGATGATTCCAAAGCCATGTGAATGGTCGGATAGGAAATTAAGCTCATGAATTTTTGCTCTGAGCCAGGCTCTGCCCTAGTCCTTGAGATCTCTGCCATCTGCCCCTCCAGCTTGGGCTCAGAGGAGTGAAGGCCAGGATCGGTGAAGAGAGGGTTGAGTTTTATTTTGGATCTTTGTTTTATTTTTTATAATTTAATTTTATTTATTTACTTATGGCTATGTTAGGTCTTCATTGCCTCACAAGCTTTTCTGTAGTTGCAGTGAAGTGGGAGCTACTCTTTAGTTGCAGTGTGTGAGCTTCTCATTGTGGTGGCTTCTCTGGTGGATCACGGGCTCTAGGGCTTCAGTAGTTGCAGCTCCCGGGCTCTAGAACACAGGCTCAGTAGTTGTGGCGCACAGACTTAGTCGTGGGATTCTCCTGAATCAGGGATCACACTCCTGTCTCCTTCAATAGCAGGCAGATTCTTTACCACTGAGCCACCAGGGAAGCCCCCTGTTTTTTGTTTTTTAGATATAATTTTATTCTTTTTTATTATTAAAAAAATGTTATTTACTTATTTATATTTTGGCCACGCCACATGGCTTGCAGGATCTCAGTTCCCTGACAAGGGAATGAACCCGAGCCAAGGCAATGGAAATATGGAATATTAACCACTAGGCCACCAGGGAACTCCCGTGTTGTCTTTTGCTTTTGTTGTTGTTCAGTTGCTAAGTCATGTTCCACTCTTTGCAATATCATGGACTGCAGCACACCAGGCTTTCCCGTCCTCCACTATCTCCTGGAGTTTGCTCAGATTCATGTCCACTGAGTTGGTGATCCTATCTAACCATCTCATCCTCTGTGGACCCCTTTTCTTTTTGTCTTCAACCTTTCCTGGCATCAGGGTCTTTTTTTTTCAATGAGTTGGCTCTTCGAATTAGGTGGCCAAAGTACTGGAGCTTCAGCTTCATCATCAATCCTTCCAATGAATATTCAGGGTTGATTTCCTTTAGGATTCACTGATTTGATCTTGCAATCCAAGGGTTCTCCAGCACCACAATTCGAAAGCATCAGTTCTCATGTGCTCAGCCCTCTCTTTGGTCCAACTCTCACTTTCATACCTGATAACTGGAAAAACCACAGCTTTGACTGGATGGACCTTTATCGGCATAGTGATATCTCTGCTTTTTAATGTGCTGCCTAGATTTGTCAACGCTTTCCTCCCTAGGAGCAAGCATCTTTTAATTTCACAGCTATAGTCACATCCACAGTTATTTTGGAGACAAGGAAGGTAAAATCTGTCACTGCTTCCACTTTTCCCCCTTCTATTTGCCGTGAAGTGATGGAACCACATGCCATGCTCTTAGGTTTTTAATATTGAGTTTTAAGTCAGCTTTTTCACTCTTCTCTTTCAGCCTCATCAAAAGCCTCTTTAATTCCTCTTTACTTTCTGCATTAGAGTGGTATCATCTGCATATCTGAGGTTGTTGATATTTCTCCTGGAAATCTTGATTCCAGCGTGTGATTCATCCAGCCTGGCATTTTATATAACGTACTCTGTATGTAAGTTAAATAAGCAGGGTGACGACATATAGCCTTGTCATACTCCTTTCCTGATTTGGAACCAGCCTATTGTTCCATGTTCAGTTCTAGCTGTTACTTCTTGGCCCAAATAAAGGTTTCTCAGGAGACAGGTAAGGTGGTCTTGTACTCCCATCTCTTTAAGAATTTTCTAGTTTTTTGTGATCCACACAATCAAGACTTTGGCATAGTCAATGAGGCAGAAGTAGATATTTTCTGGAATTACCTTGCTTTCTCCATGATCCAATGAATGTTGACAGTTCTCTGGTTCCTCTGCCTCTTGCAAATTAGCTTGTACATCTGGAAGTTCTTGATTCACATACTGCTGAAGCCTCGCTTGAAGGAGTTTGAGCATAAACTTGCTAGCATGTGAAATGATTGCAACTATATGTTTTTTTGCTTTTACTAAATTATTTTTAAAAATAGAGTATAGAGTAAAAGTCACTTTTTGGGTGTATAATATATGCATTTTTAGACACCTATAGATTCTTGTGATCTCAGACAGGATATTAAACAATTCCAACACCCAAAGATTTCTCTTGTGCTGCCTCTTTTGTATTCAGACCTTTCCTCCCTCTCTAAGCCCTAGCTACTGCTGCTTGGTTCTCCGTTCTTATATTTTTGTCTTATCTAGACTGTCATAGAAATAGAATCATACAATATGTACCTTCTTGAGATTGAGTTTTTACTTAGCACAGTGTATCTGAGATCCATCTATGCTGATACAAACGTCATAATCTTTTCATTTTCATTGCCCAGTAGTTTTCCATGTATGTGTGTGACAGTTTATCCACTGGCTGTTGAAAGGCATTGGTTTATTTCCAGTTTGGGGCTGTTATCAATAATGCTAGTATAAACATTTATATATAGGTTTTTGTGTGAAATACATTTTCATTTCTCTAGGATAAATACCCAAAAGTGGATTGTTGGCTCCCAGAGAGGTGAAAGTTTAACTTTTTAAGAAATTGCCTATCTTCCAGGGTGATCATACCATTTTGCCTATGAGAGAGTTTTGTTGTTGCTCTTTCATTTTTCCTTTCCTTCTTTTGTTTCATCTTTCTTTTAAATTTTTATTGAAGAAAGTATAATACTAGATGGACTTTCATTTGTATGTATTCCCATGTAACTACTACCTGTATCAAGATGTGGGTGGTCCCGGCACTTCTTCCCAGTAAATACCCCACAATCCAGCAGTGGAATTGCTAGCCTGAGTTCTAGCACCAGAGATTAGTGTTGCCTGTTTTAGAGCTGCATTTATATGGAATCGTACAGTATGTAATCTTGCGTCTGTCTTCTTTTTGCTCAGCATCATGTGAAGTCCATCCAGCAGCATTTTGGTCTTTTTTGCATTTGCTGAGTAGTGTTGTGGTAAATGACTATGCCTCAATATTCACTCTCCTCTTTTTAAAAATTATTTTTTTTTTTTTGCTCTTCCTCTTGGCATTCGGGCATCCCAGTTCCTCCACTAGGGATCCAACCTGTGCCCCGTGCAGTAGACGCGTGGAGTCCCAACCAGCGGACTGCTGGGAAAACCCCAATATTCGCTCTCCTGTGACAGATATTTGGGTTGGATCCAGTATTGTGGCTGTTAGGGACAAAGCTGCTCTGAAGATTCTTGTGTGTTTCTGTTTGTCTGGGGTGGCCACAAGCACTCATTTCTGTTGGGTACACACCCAGGAGAGAATTACTGGGCTCATTTAGCATTAGTAGAAAGTGCAGAACAGTTTTCCAAGAGGGAGGCCAGTTCACAGTCCCAGCAGCAAGGTAGACAGACACCCGCCCTGTTCCCTGACATAGTATTACCAGGTCTTATCGTTGTAACCATTCTGATGTAAGGATAGTCTTATCTCATTGTGGTTTTAATTCTCATTTCTCCAATGACTAATGATATTGAGCATCATTTTATATATTTCTTGGCCATTTGTATATCCTCTTATGTGAGGAGCCTGTTTAAATGTTTTGTCCTTTTTTTAAAAAAATATTTTTTGGGCCACGTCTCGAGGCATGTGGGATCTTAGTTCCCTGACCAGGGATCAAACCAGTGCCCCTTGCATTGGAAGCTCGAAGTCTTCACCACTGGACCACCAGGTAAGTCCCTTGTTCATTTTTAGGACTGAGTTATCTTGTTGCTCTTTCTTTGCAAGAGGATGGAGGCTGTGGGAAGTATCTAAACTTAGCCAGTGATCAAATCAGAGAGAGAAAGCTGACATAGGGCCTGGGACAAAAGATGCTTTTTGTGCTGAGTGGGAAGAGGGGAGAGGTGAGCTGTCTCCTCTGAGCTCTTGCACAGCCTGGGGCGGTTCTGTGTAGTTGGCCCACTGACCTCAAAGATCTTGAAAGCCCCTGTCCCATGCCTGGTCTTTCTCACCAGCCCCTTTGGTAAATACTGGGAGGTCCGGGGAAGGATTGGCCTTCTCTGCTGGATCACAGTGTTGACTGCTCTGCATAACCAGCTGGGTCTTGATGGAATGAGGACCTTTCTGGGGGGTACAGTGACACAGGGCGCTGGGCAGTGCTCCTCTATCCCTGGGAGATACCCCGAGGGAGGTGTCACCTGGGTCCCCCGGCACTCTGTCCTAGGGGGCTTACAGGACAGCAGGAGGGCTTTACTGCCCACACCCCTGGGTTGCGTGGCCAGATCTGACTGTGTAAGTTATATCTACACCACTCTTCTTTGGGGTTATAATCTAATCAGTAAAGCAATTTTTTTTTATTGAAGTGACATATGTTTATATTAAAGTTTAAAAATCATAAGCTAACAGATAAATAAATTTTATTTATGGATGTGAATACATCCATCTAATAGCCACCTAGGTCAAGAAATAGAATATTTCTAGCATCCCAGGAGCCCTATTTACCTTCTCCCAGTTGCTGCCTTGTTGGTCTTTCTTGAAGGTAACTACTGTTAATTTAGTTGCTAAGTTGTGTCTGACTCTTTGCAATCCCATAGACTGTAACCCGCCAAGCTCCTCTGTCCATAGGATTTCCCAGGCAAGAATACTGGAGTGGGTTGCCATTTCCTTCTCCAGGGGATCTTCCTGACCCAGGAATTGAACCCTCATCTCCTGCTTAGTAGACGAAGTCTTTACCACTGAGCCACCTGGGAAGCCTAACTATGCCTATATACCACAACTACTGAACCTGTGCTCGAGAGGCTGGGAGCTGTAACTACTGAAGTCTGTGAGCCCTACAATGAAGCCCACACACTGCAACTAGAGAGTAGCCCTCGCTCGCTACAACTAGAGAAAAGCCCACATAGCAGTGAAGACCCAGCAGAGTCAATAAGCAAGTAAATAAAATTATATATCTATATAAAGTCTTATTTCCTTAAAAAAAAAAAAAAAAAGAAAATAGCCTAACCCGAACATCAGAATTCCCTCTCTGCTCTGCTTATTTTGCTAAAGTCTGCTCTGCTCGTCTAAAATCAGGCCCTAAGCAGACAGAGTCTAGATGAGACTAAACTTCCTCTTAATGGAAAGACAGGGAGGTTTGTTTCTCTAAGGTCTGGATCCAGCAGGCTGAAGGAAAATATAAAATCTCTTTAGCATGAGCATGTCGTGGAGGCCACCAGATGTTAGCTGAGGTTGACTTCCCACAGAAAACAATTAAGTGAAAATTTCCCTCATTATCAAAGCTTCAATTTCCCTGAAGTTGGGAGGACAGGGGAGTTATAAAACGCTGTATAAACACAGTAACTGAGATAAGAATAACAAAATGGAGTGTGAGTGAACTAGATTAATCATTCCAGCCTGGGGGTAGAGCAAAAATCAACACTATTCCAAGAACATTCATTTAGTTCATTGATTTTTTTAAACATTGGTTCAGCACCTACTTTGAGTTAGACATTGTTCTAAGGCTCGTGGTATAGAAATGAACAAGATGTTGGGTCTGTCCCCAGAGTGTATGGTTTAGTGGAAGTCAGCCAAGCTCTGCACATGAGATTATACAGGCCGAAGTTCTGCCACGGTCAAAGGACTCCATCGTGGGACTTTTCTAGTGGTCCAGTGGCTAAGAATCCACCTGCCAACGCAGGGCACAAGGGTTCAATCCCTGGTCTGGGAAGATTCCACATCCCAGGGAGCAATTAAGCCCGTGCGAAACAACTATTGAAGCCTGCACACCCGAGAGCCCATGCTTTGCCATAGGAGAATCCACTGCAATGAGAAGCCTACACGCTACAACTAGAGAGTAGCCCCCACTTGCCGCAACTAGAGAAAGCCCATGTGCAGCACGGAAGACACACAGTGCAGACAGAAATAAATAAATAATACAAAAATAAAATAAAAGAACCCCATTGCCTTTCTTATAGTTAACCTCAAAAGTTTTGAACTTGCCGTGATGTGTGGTATTTCCTCTATGCTCTGTCTCTCCTGACTCTTGGATCCACCTGTCTTTTGTGATTCTGTCTGTAACTCCAGCCTCTGATCCTGCCTCATAGGGTAATGAGTCCTGGAAGCTCGTTTCCACTTGGGGGAACCAGGCAGCCCCTTCTTTTGGTTTGCACAAGACTATCTCTCACACATTAAAGGGGATCCCCTAGTGAAGAGTCTCCACATGTGAACTCACTGTGTTTCTTTCAATCTTGCTCTTCCCACCATATTTCTCATGCCTTTGAAAGCCATCACCATTCACCTCATTCTTCAAGACAGAAAACTGAGATGATGCTCTCTCCCCCCACCCCCAATGCTCCTGGCCACCTTGCAATCTGAGAGTAAAGGCTGCCCTGGGTTCAAGCAGATGGATGTAGGAAGTGGAGTGTAGAGGTGGTTTATTGGCTTGTATTGATGCCTAGGGTCCTCCAAAGACTGATCTTTTGCCTCTAACCCTAACTTACTCGCTTTAGTTCCTCTGGGATGGGACCCAGAGACCTCATCATCCCATCTCTGTCCCAGTCTCTCTTCCTTCTTTCTAGGTTCCCCTTCACAGAGCGAAACAATACCCCTCCCCATGCCAAGAAAACCCTTCTGCCTCTTTCATTTGGCCAACAAACACAAGCTTCTGTTAAAAACAAGACAACAGGCCCAAAATGGAGTTCTTTATGCTAAGCCTATGTCACCAAACTGAGACATTATTATGGTTTCGGCTCTCCTGGAAATGGAATCTTAAACCAGTCAAGCAGGCCTAATCAGCATTAGTTAGGTAATCTGCCTGATAGATCCTGCCGTTCACTAAAGGAAAGTAACTTTGCAATAACTAACTCACTTTTTTTTTTCATTTATTTTTTTATTATTTATTTATTTATTTTTCAGTGGGTTTTGTCATACATTGACATGAATTAGCCATAGAGTTACACGTATTCCCCATCCCAATCCCCCCTCCCACCTCCCTCTCCATCAAAAAAAAACCTAGTGTAACTTCCTTTCTCCTGTTCCCTTCTCCTATAAAACTCTTTCATTTGGTAAACCCCTTTGAGTTCCTTTCTATCTGCTAGATTGGATACGATCTGATTCATGAATCATTGAATAAAGCCGATGAGATCTTTAAAATGTACTCTGTTGAGTTTTGCTTTTTAAAAAAACTTCTCTTCCTATGCTGCTAAGTCACTTCAGTCGTGTCCGACTCTGTGCGACCCCATCCCTGGGATTCTCCAGGAAAGATATAAGCTCATGCAAATAGCTACCCTGGAGAAGAGGTGTCTCTAACATGACAGACACATCTTAGGCTCAGACACTGAACAAATATTTGGTAACTGAATGAATGAATCTATATTATTTCTGTTTCAACAGCTTTGAATCAAATCATATTTACTCTTCTCCCTTATACACTAAAGAGGTCCTGGGTCTAAATTTTCTTTCTGCTTCATCATTTAAATTGATTCTCCCAAGACACACTGGACTTCACGGAGGATTCCAGGAGCAGACACAGACCAGCTTTACATAAGGCAGTACGACGGTGCATTGTTTCCTTTCAACATGTGTTTTCAACAATTTGCTTTCTGACACCTTGGCAAGATTTTCATTCAATCGTTTAACAAAAATATATTGAGTATTTACTCTGTGTTGATGACTGTGCCAAAAGCCAGGGTACAAAAGTGAACAAAACACAGTATAATCTTGGCCCTTAAAAATTTTTGCAACTCACAGTGCAGTGGGGTCAATGCTGGAGTGGGGTTGGGGACAGGCAGGGGCACAAACTAAGGAGGCACATGGGAGAGGTTCCTAACCTAAGCTTTGGTTTTTTTTTATCAATTTTTTTGGGGGGAAACTTCCAAACGTACAAATGTTGAGAGCACAATGAATCCTCGAGTATCCATCACCCAGCTTCAACAGGGATCAATATTCTGTCATCCTTATTTCATCTATCTCCTGATCCCACTTTTTTTCTTGAGTATTTTTAAAAACCAACCCCAGATCCCATTTCAGTTATCTGTTTGCAGCTCTCACACATGAGGCATGCCCTAACTAGTCTCAAAGTGGGCAGGAAAGCTTCCTAGAGGCAGTGGCATCTAACCTGATGTATGGAGGAATAGGATTAGTAGGAGATCAAACCAGTCAATCCTAAAGGAAATCAACCCTGAATATTCATTGGAAGGACTGAATGCTGAAGCTGAAGCTCCAATACTTTGGTCACCTGATATGAAGAGCCATTTCATAGGAAAAGACCCTGATGCTGGGAAAGATCGAAGGCAAAAAGAGAAGTGGGCGGCAAAGGATCCAATGGTTAGAAAACATCATTGACTCAATGGACATGAATTTGAGCAAATTCCAGGACATAGTTGAGGACAGCGAAGCCTGGCCTGCTGCAGTCCATGGGGGTCTCTTAACGACAGAACAACAAACAACAACAAAAGTGGTAGAGCAGGAGGAAGAAGACAGGAAGGGGAAATGTTTCAGACCAAAGGAATAGTTTGTGCAGGGCTCAAAGTTGAGGGGAATATGACATGTTTACCACTTTGACACTCACCTGTGGTCTGTGGACCAGCAGAATTGGCATCACCTGGAAGTTTGTTAGAAGTCTAGAATCCAGAGCCCCACCCCGGGTCTAGGGAACCAGAATCTGCATTTTATCAAAGTCCCCAGGGGATTCATTTGCACATCAGGTCTGAGAGGTAGTGGGTTAGGGGACTGCCTACGGCTCAGTGCAGCTGGAAATGAGAGGGGAACTATGTGGTTGGAGCAAGGGGAGAGGTCAGGAAGCCCTCTGAAGTTAAGGCAAAGGCTGGAGCTTTTACCCTGACACCAAAGGAGAACTGCTGACAGTGTTGAGCAGGCAGCAAGGCAATCAGATTTGACTGTGAGTCGATAACTCTACTGCAAGGGGAGAATGGATTGAGACTGGGGAGGAGGGAGCTCCGAAAACCAGTCAGGCTTTTGTTCCTTAAAAGCTACAGGGGGCAGCAGCTGGGCGTGGATTCTGGAGCTAAACAGCCCTGCCTATGTTGTATTTTCATTATATTGTTCAACCCCCTGCTTGACTTCTTACAGAGTGGTCTTGACTCAAGACACAGCTATTTGAGTTTTCTGAGCCTCTTTCCTCATCTCTCCCAAGCATGGCACTTTGTTTTCATAGGACCTTGATCACAGCATCAAACAAAAAGTGAATATTTGGAAACAGAGCCTGATTTTGATATGTTCAGAATTCAAATAGCATCAGAATGCTCCAACTGCCTGTCTCTACACCCTCTCCTCCCCTAGCCCAGACGGTGGCCCTCAGGCCTCTTCACTTTCAGAGAGCCCTATGGTGAGGGAAGGAGCACAGAACTGGGGCTGGAGACTCAGCTTCTAGAGAAGTCAGTTCAGTGCTCCACCTCTTCTGGAACCTTTGCTGAGAGGCAGCTCCCCTGGCCAGCCTTCTATGCCTGCTCCCCACCTGCCTGCCTGGGCTCAGGCCAATCCCCTCACCTGGAGTGCAGGTGTGCGGACGTCTGCAGATTTCTCCCTAATAAGCCACTATGCTTTGGACATTGTGGTCTGGGCTTTGGGGACCTGAGGATGGGGAACAGAACTCTCCTCCCCTCCGTCTGTTAAAACCCTTTTTGAGTGGCCCATGCCCACCCCTCCATAGCACCTCTCTGGGCCACACGGAGCTCAAATGGCCTGTGAATCTACAGCCCAATATTAACACAGAGTTGAGTGTCTGATGGGGACGTGTCATCAGGGATGAACAGCTGGCTCTGAGTCGGGGGTCCTGTGCCATGGGTAGGGTCCAAGCTCAGCTGATGCGGGAGGGCCTGGAAGGGTCATTTGCCTGAAATCAAAGGACCGAAAGACCTCACAAGTGCCTCGCAGCCTTTCCCTTCCCTCCTGGTGCTGCACGTCCACAAGTGGCCACACGGGGTCAGTGTCCCTTCATGCCTGGATCGGCACAGCTGGGTGGGGACCGCCCTGGACCCCGCAGCTCTCTGTTGCATCTTTCTGCAGAGGGTTCTGGCTAATTGTGAAAAACAAAAAACTCCCCTACGGCTTGGGGCAGTGTGACCGAGGGGACCCGATGGTCCGGGTGAGGAAGAAAACAACAGTCACGTTGTTGCACTGACAGGAGCCACAGGGCTCTGCCCAGATGCCCTGCGCAGGCTGGCTCCATGCTCTCTAATTTAAAAACAGTGGGTACTCACTCGGGCACTGGGAGTTGGCAGGAAGACATGCCAGAAAAGGGGAAAATCCTGAAATATGCAAGTTTAGGAGGATGGGGTGTCATCCCCCTTAGGAACATGGGGGTTCTGGTCAGCGGCAGCCAGCCCACCTCTGCTGGCCCTGATTTTAACAACTGCAGGACTCCTAGTGTCAGATAGTGTTGGTGGGGGCCTCTGGCCAGGCCATGGGGTCTGGGGGTGGGGCTCACTCTACACCAGGGGGATGGCGTGTGCTCACACGACGGCCAAACACCCTGCCAGAGGGGGCTTTCTGAAGGAAAGTCCCCAGAGGCCGTCCTAATAAGGCAAAGACAGGTCTCACTGGCTGGCAGACCCTGCTGCTCCTGGAGGATAAGGTTCCTCGGCCTCAAATTGTTGGTAAAGAATCCGCCTGCAACGCAGGGGACCCCAGTTCGATTCCTGGGCTGGAAATATCCACTGGAGAAGGGATAGGCTACCCACTCCAGTATTCTTGGGCTTCCCCTGTGGCTCAGCTGGTAAAGAATCTGCCTGCAATGAGGGAGACCTGGGTTTGATCCCTGGGTTGTGAAGATCCCCTGGAGAAGGGAAAGGCTACCCACTCCAGTATTCTGGCCTGGAGTCCATGGGGTCACAAACAGTCAGACACGACTGACTGACTTCCACTTTTTTTTTCACTTCCCACTGCCTAGGGGATGAAGGCTGGGATGGAGACCTTGGGGGAGGAGTGAGCTAGAGATCCCAGGGAACTCTGAGGGCCAAGACTGACCCTCAAACCCAGGCCCAGGCCCAGATCTAGACTTTGTGGGTCTGAAGCTTTTACCATTTGGGGCTCATTTTAAGAAAAAAATAATATAAAATTACAAACACAAAATCATATTTATAAACCCAATTTTATAAATATTTACTTAGAATGAGATATTTTACTTAGGATGAGAAATAAATATTTACTTGGGATGAGAAAACAGATGACATCAAATTATAAATTTTAAAAAGCCAACAGATGGCACAAGTATCACAAAATCCAGAAAAATAACCTTTTTGTTAATTGCCCACCACACCTCTACAGTATTTTTCCAGGTGTTTTTTGACTGCTTACTCTTTGACAAGCACTTCATTTGCCAACAATTTTGTAATATCATTTTCTATAGGGAGAACAGAAAGATAATTCAGTCTTTACTACAGTTGATCAGCATTTTATGTAATATTGCTACAGGTTTATGCTTACAAACTCAGGAATTCATGCATTCTATTTTGTCAATCCCAACAAAGACGGAAAACATGTGGTGTGCTTAGAATTGTGATATGCTACAATATTAAGTATATTCTTGACAAGAGAGAATCTCCCGACAGAAGAAAACTTTGACTGGGTATTGTGTGTGTGTGCTCAGTTGCCGTGTTGTGTCTGACTCTTTGTGATCCCGTGGATTGCAGCCCACCAGGCTCCTCTGTCCATGGGATTTCCCAGGCAAGAATACTGGAGTGCGTTGCCATTTCCTCCTCCAGGGGATCTTCCCGACTCAGGGATCGAACTGCATTACTAACAACCAAACTCTGTCTTGTAGATTTATGATGACTGAAGGGATTTTTCCATGAACTAGCTTCTGATTCTGTACATTTTGAACCTAGTTTCTCTCACACTTCCCACCTACTTCCGGTACTAGGTACTGAGGTCACATTCATATTGTAATATGATCTTTGGTCATTTGTCATGAGTAGACAGTAGGAACATGCCTACAAGGCATTCCTACACTAGGAAAAGTGCTAGAAATAATTTAACTATACTAGGAAGTCGCTGCAAATCACGTATATACAATGCACTCTTGGCTCCATTTTCGCTTAGATAGTAAAAATGCCCATAGCATTTTAAAGCCAGCCCATAGCACACCATCCACCATGAAACAAAGTGTGACCAAGAGTTGTCAAAGTGGGAAAAGACTATAGTTTTTATTTTTTTAGGTATGGATGTTTTAATTAACTCAAAGAGGGAAACTCTTCCCAGTGTATACATATCAATCCTCTAAGGTGATAGTCTTAATTGATAATGGTCAATATACCTTTTTTCAAGTTTTATACATTTTAAGCAATTGCTAAAGTCTCTCCCATGTTCTTGCTAGTGAGGTGTCCCGAAGCTTGTGCTTTATTAGCTTCTTGCTAAATCCACCCTTGCCTAGAACCTCTCACGCTCTCCCTACTTCCTCCTCCTTCCAGGAATAATTGGCTTGCCTTCTTTACTCTCCACCACCCAACTTGTGTTGCTTCTGGTGGAGGAATTTCTTCCCCTCCCAGATGGAAACCAGAGCACACCTGGGTCCCCAGCCTCTCTTGCCCTTCCTTCCAGTAAACATATGGCCCTTCTAAACTTTCCACTGATTTGACAAGTAGAGACAATAGACATAGGGAATAAAACAGATCTTTTCAATTTACCTTTACCTTCTCTCCACTTGGGTGCCCCAGAGAGACAAAAGCACACACAGGGGTTGATGCTGCAACTTCAGCTGTGACCAGGGGAAAACATGTCTGGGATCTCCCCCAAGTGAGAGGTGAAGCTCACAGATGACAGGATGAGATAGAGGCTGGGGTCACTGCCACGGCCCCCCTTGGCCCCACCAGACCCTACTGTGAGTTGTCCTTAGAGGAGACCAGATCTCCTGAGGACAGAAGCTGTGTTTTACTAATCTACATGTCCACTGCACCTAGCATGCTTCTCAGTACATAGCTGTTGCCCCATGAATGCTGAATCTGAAGAGTAGAATGGGGTTGGGGATCTGACTGCTCCCAGGAGGCCCTTGAGGGAATAACAAAGGCTGCTTGTGCCTGAGTGGCCATGCACCCAGGGGACTGCCCATAATGGACAGTGACTGGGTAACTGGGGCCAAACCTGCCGCCTTCCTTTCCCTTGCCTATGTTCTCATCTGACATTATTATGTTTAACAGGGTGCTTCCTTTAGAAATCAGGCAAAAACCAACTGCAGCCTACTGTTTCTATGCAGACATTTCTTCTGGGCATTTCTTGGGAAATTAGTATGCTTTTCCAAATCCTGAATCCTGAGAAAAATCAATCTGAAAAACAGGAAAAAGTATCACATTTCTCCTGTGAGAATTGAAGCTTAACAACCAACACAGAGACGTGACTGGTGTGAAGGATTCCACCGCCATTTAGCGAAATCAGAAGTAGAAAGTGCTGATAACGCTGAGTTGATGGTAAAGGTCGATGTTTTGGGGAACAAGGATGGGAACCCATAGGAGAGGTGTGATCACTATATAGTCTATTTTGCTTAAAGCTGTTATGATATGAGTGTGTGTTTGTGGCCCTGTCTAGCGCTTGAGTTATTGTTGCAAACTAAATAAATAAATAGGTATATATAGTTTGTACACTTTTTTCAAATCCTATGAGTAGTATTCCAAGAAATAATAAGTTTTGAAAGGAAAAATAAGTCCCCTAAATTGGCAATTTTTTTTTTTTTTTTTTTTTTTTTTAATATTATTTTATTAGTTGGAGGCCAATCTAAATTGGCAATTTTAACATAGTTTTGTGTAGCACTCTTCACTTTGCTAGACGATCTGAATGTTACATTATCCAAATACAACACAGACCAAAACATGCGCTCGTTTTCCTGTGTTTGAATATTCACTATATAGGCAGTGATTCTTTGTGAATACCATTGAACTTAACACTTCTTATATATCAAACAAAAAATTTTAGGTATGCATGATAATAAGTAAAGAGCATAGAAAATGAAGGACAGGGAAGCCTGGCGTGCTGCGGTCCATGAGGTCGCAGAGTCAGACACGACTGACTGACTAAACAACAACATGAAGAATGTTGAAAGTATTTCAAGAATAACACGATTTGGCAAATTTCCAAGAATTCCCAGGAATTCAATTTCTTCTTCCTGAATGCTGAAGTTAAATACCTATCAAGAATTTGGAAACAGTATTCCAGCCTCAGTGAGGATCCAGTTTCAAGTCAGGGGACTGAGAGAATCAACTTTTATGGGCTAGGACACTGCTGGGGGCTGCTCGGGTCACCTAGTGTCTCCTGGTAGACGTCATTCCAAGCAGAAATCTGAGCTCAGGGCACGTGATTCAAGTTTGGGCCGATGGGTTGCCCTGAAGTAAGAAATTGAGAATTGGAAGGGATGTAGGGGGTTGTCCAATGACCTGGCACCAGAGCACCCAGGACAGATGAACCTACAGCCACTGTTTCCTTACTCATGACCCCCAAGCTCCCCACTGTCTCCCGCCCTGCAGAGCGGAGAGCTCTCCTTCTCCAGGGGGAAGAAAGCTGCTTTTGTGTTGCCCAGCTCAGGGCTTTGGAAGGCAGTACAATCACCTCCACTCCTCAGTATCTACTGGGGATTGGGGATTGGTTCCAGGACCCCCAGGATCTCCAAATCCCTTGATCAAGTCCCTTGTATAAAGTGGTGTAATATTTGCATATAAACTATGCACATCCTATGCGCTTTATTTAAAGATTTATTGATATATTTATTTAGGCTGTCCTGGATCTTTGCTGCCGTGTGTGGGCTTTCTCTAGTGGTGAGCGGGGGCTGCACTCTAGCTGTGGTGTACGGGCTTCTCACCGCGGTGGCTTCCCTTGTTGTGGAGCACACAGCCTCTAGGGTGTGCAGGCTCAGCAGTTCTGGCACACAGGGCTAGTTGCTTCGTGGCATATGAGCTCTTCCCAGACCAGAGATGGAACCCGTGTCCCCTGCACTGGCAGACGGATTCTTAACCACCAGACCACCGGGGAAGCCCCTCCTATGTACTTTAAATCATCTCTGGATTAGTTATCATACTTAATACAGTGTAAATGCTAGGTATATTAGTTGTTAATACAATGTAAATGCTATGCAGAGAGTTGCCAGGACATTGCAAATTCAAGTTTTGCTTTTTGGAACTTTCTGGAAATTAAAAAACAGCACAACTTGTTATCCGCGCTCGGCTGAATCTGCAGATGTGGAATATGTGAGTACGGAGAGCTCACTGTATATATGACTCTTTAACTTGGATTCTCATATGGAGGAGCTCTGGGTCTGATTCAAAAACCCAGATTTGAGTCCCATATCTGTGAAGTATGAGCCTTGTCACACTGGCTTCTAACTGTTTACATGAGTGTTCCACTAGGCTCTGAAGCTGGGGCACTGAAAAAATAGTGGTTAAATAAATGAATAGATAAGTGAATAAATGAGTAGTTGGGAAGGCATTCATGAAGGAGCTGGAGTATGATAGGCACAATCTCTGGTCATCCCCAAAGAAAAATGAGAACTTTGGGTTAAATAAGATGGATTGAAAACATATGTATATCGCTCTTCTCTCCTCAAACTCTATTTAAGAAGTTCCATCAAGGAATACTGGGGTTTCCCTGGTGGTCCAGTGGTTAAAACTCAGAGCTTCCACTGCAGAGGGTGTGGGTCCAATCCCTGGTCAGGGAACTAAGATCCGGCAGGCCATGGTGTGGCTACCAAAAAAAAAAAAAAGGAAAGAAAGAAAGAAAAAAATATAAAATGTGTAAACTCCCAAAGACAAAGATTAGAGATGTCGACAACTTTAAAAAGGAGACTAACGGCAGCAGAGCACACAGGGAGAGTCTGAACCCACCTCTCCTGTCCTCACCCCCAGGGGTGATGAGAAGTTTACTCACTATAGAAACAGACCAGCAGACTACCTTCCGCATCACAAGGCCCAGCAGACTGGGAGAAAGGCACCCGCTGAAGTCAAGACAATTGACTGCAAGGCCCCACACTGTTCGGGCACCAGGGCCTTTTTCCCACCATGATCTGAGCAGTCCAGCAATTTAAGGTACTTCCAGGCCAGCAACTGGAGAGTTCTTCTCTGGAAAAACTGATGAGCCTGAGAGAAAAGACCTACAGTTACTGAAATTTGGGTTCTCCCAACAAAATAAGCAGATCTCAACCTGGTCACTGTGGAGAGCTCCTGCAGGCCCTATGCCCGGTCCCAATACTCAGAGAAGACCCACTTAGTCACTCCCAGGCAGCCCAGGGCTACCAGAGTTGGAGAAAATCATTAGGGAACCAACAAACACAAACTTTGCCTTAAGTTCAAATTTTAGGAAAAATGCTCGGAAAACACTATTCAGGCATACCTCAGAGATAGGGCATTTCCAGACCACCGCAATAAAGCAAATATTACAATAAAGCAAGTCACTTGGTACAAAAAACCAATTTTTTGGTTTCTTGGTGCATGTAATAGTTATGTTTATACTACATTGTAGTCTATCCAGTGTGCAATAGCATAATGTAAAAAAAAAAAATGTACACACCTTAATTAAAAAATATATCACTGAAAAATGCAGAGTTGCCACAAATCTTCAATTTGTAAAAACCTCAGTATCTACAAAGTGCTATAAAGTGAGGCATCCCTGTGCATATTTAAAATAACTATCACTTTACTGCAGAAGTAAAGTAGAATTATCCTTATCTGCTAGGAATTTACATTGAGTTTTGAAAACCACGCTTTTTATGAAAAAAGGCTTACATGAATTTTGAACCACTTATAGTATTCATGTGGTCATAAATTTATAACATAATTATCAAAATAAGGTTTCACAAATTTGATGACTAATTCGACAATAAAGAGGTGTTTTCTATGTGTTTCTTAAATAAAAAACAATGTTTTAACACAAGGTTTCCTTTTTTTATTCCTTGATTGTCAGGACTTTTTAAGAACAGAAAATATAGTGTATAGAAAAATGCAATCTGATTTGGATTTTAAATTTTACACTAGTGAGTTTACCAAGCAAAGTATTTTATTGAAATAAAACCTAATTTTTTTCCTTAAGAGGGGAGCTTATATATATATACACACACACATATATATATATTATATTTTGCTTTTAAAGGGAGGCTTATTTATGTTTTGCTCTCTTAGCTTATGTATTTTTATCCATACCAGACAACCCCCAATGTTTAAAGATGGAGACAAAACAAGCAAACAAAAACATACAGAAATTCAGGAAAGGAATTAAGGAAACAAAGATAATATAAGGTGCAGAAGAAAACTTAAATAATTATAATGATCCTCAGAAAGATCAGGGTCCACAAAAGAGAGGACAACATATACACCCAGAGAATAAGAAATAGTTTCTGGAAATATGATAGTCAAAATAAACTCAGTAGGAGGGATACAATGTAAATTCATGGACATCTCTCAGAAAGTAGAACAAAAAGACAGAGATGGAAAACAGGGTGGTTAAATATCATATACTAGAGAAGCTTCAGTGGGAGAGACCAGGGGAAATTGAGGAGGATGTTATCAATAAACTAATACAAGAAACATTTTCAGCATCTGAGGCCATAAATTACCAGCTTGAAAGGTCCCACAGGGCACCAGCAAGAATGAAAATAGAGCTACCCCGAGGTACTTAATCTTGAATCATCAGAACATCCAGAGTAAAGAGATGATCCTATCAGCTTGTGAAGTCGAGGAATAAACTCACAGCAAAGATCAATAGTGAGAAAGGGATGAGGTTTCTCCCAGCAGCACTGAGAACCAGCAGACAAGAAATTGATATATTCAAAGTAATGGGAGAAATGCCTTCCAGCCACAGCTTCTATTTCCGGTCAAACTCTTAAACTCGGAAGGACAGACTAAACGCGTTTCAAACCTGTAGGCTTTAAGACGATGTACCTCCCAGGCACCCTGGTCTCAGGAAGCTACAGGAGCAGGAGTTCCAGCAAAATGAGGGAGGAAGCTGAGAAAGGAAAGATTGGGTGTATAAGATTCTTGGGAGGGAGGTGACAGGGACCTCCAGGGTAAGCTTGAAGCCAAGCCCTGGATGACAGCCCCTCATGTTCCTTCAGGCCCAGGTCAGAGTCAAGGCTGGTGTCTTAGAGAAAACACAGAAGTGGCCCATTGTCCAAGGGCTGCTCACCATGCATTTTGGAGAAAAATTAATGATAGATAAGTAGAGAAGAAAGCAAACAAAAGGGCAGTTGTTAATGTAGGGGTGGGGCAGATGTGAGGAAGCTGTATATATGGGAAAATATAATCTGGGGCCAGGAGCCTCAGCTGGGAACAGTATTTACCTAGTAATAATACAAATATTGAATATTGATTTTCAAATATTGCCATAAAACTTACTGTGTAATTATGACTGATGTGTGTTGTTGTATGGCAGAAACCAACACAACATTGTAAAAATTAAAAAAATCAAAAAACCAAAACTTACTGTAAAGTGATAGAGTAGAAGTGTGTGCATGCGTGTGGACGGGGTGTGTAGAGAGATAAATCTTTATCTTTTCTGGTAGAAGTCAATAAAGGATGTCTAAAATGAAAAATAAATTAAGAGATAATCTTTTCAATATGGAGGGTCATTAAAAAATAGCTATAAGAAATAGAGGTGACTGTCCCTGGGGTTAGGGTCTTCGAAGGGGATAGAAGTGGCTGAGGACTCTTGCTTGTTTTTTGTGATAAGCCCTGAGGTGCTATTCAACTTTGAAAACTATTTATCTTGTATTCTTGTGCTCAAAACAAAAACTAAGGCAATTCCCCAAATTTCTACTGCCCTTACTTTTATACTGCAACCCCGCCAGCCGCTCTGGACTCAGAAACCAGGTTCTCCATGCGTCTAAAAAAGGGCTTCATGTCCCCTGAAGCCCATCAGAGTCACCCAAAGCAAAAGCAGCTCCTCTCTCCTTCCAGCCAACAGCGCAGCAGCCGGTCGACTCCGCTTACTCATTCCCTCACCTTCTCCCTGCGCTGCTGGGCTCCTGCCAAGACTCGATTCTTTACTAAATCAAACCCTAAATCTCCTGTCTCACCCCCACACCAGATCCAGCCAAACTGACTTTGCAGGATTTATTAAACTGAAGGAACTTACAAAGGGGGAAACACACACACACACACACACACACACACTCACACTCAAACCACAAGGCATCTTTGGTTGCTATTATCCTCCGGAGAGAGCAAAATGGATGGAGACCCCGCAGATCGGAAACTCATTACAGATGTGCGCTTCAGCGTTAAGAGGGACACTTGGAGACCTGAACGTTTCAGGAGTTGGGGCAGGGTATTCATGTGTTGCTTGGAAACCAGAGACCAAATAGGAAACAGGAAGCCCCAGGAGAGAGAGGCTTAAATATTTCAGCATCATTTCCAGAGTTGAAGGCTGCCTGCCAGGCAGTTCTGGTCCTTATTTCTCCTCAGCCTCAGACTGTGGAACTCCTCACACCTCATGGACCCTCAGCCCAATTTCATTTGCACCTCTTAGAGGTGGAGGTTGGATTCTTAAAGGGCCCATGTTAGAGTCCATGTACACACATGCACACACACACGCACACACACACACACACGGCTGCAAAGCCATTTCTGGCACTGGTTTCTGATGAAGTTGGAAGTCTAACAGAAATGTCTGCTCACACCTCCAGGCTTCCTGCAGCTGCAGCGGCGGTTTGTGCAGGGCTCTGACTTACTGCTTCCTATCGTGTGACCCTGGAATCGGCTGGGTCTGTCTGAGTCCATCCCAGAATCCGGAACTGGAGCAGAGTATGGCCAAGCTTGAAGAGTTGCTGGGGCCCAAGGGAGCCCAGAGCATTAAACTCAAGTAGCTGACAGTGGTGCACATCAGCCGTGTCTTTCTTTGCTGCAGACGCAGACCTGGCCACAGGGGTCCCCTTCAGTGTGCCCTGCGCCTTACACGGTGTCTTTCTCTGCCACTGCAAATCCGCGTGGAACCCTCTCTCCACTTCCCACCTGAAGACCTCCGTGCGGGCGCCAGTGCTGTGTGCTCACCCCTCCTCCACACCCTGCAGCTTCTCACTTGGCACTAGCATCCGCACACTCGGATGTTTGGGGCATGCGTGTGGTGTGAATTTCAGGGTCAGGTAGACCTCGCTTTCCATCACCAGTTGGATTTGGGGCAACCTAACCTCTCTTTGTCTCTTTTTCTTCACCTATTAAAAGCATGCACAATCCTTTTCTTTCAGTTGTGAGGACTGGGGAATATGAAATATTTGGGTCTTGAATAAACCTTTCTCCAAAGATATACAAATGGTCAACAAGCATGTGAAAAGAGGCTCGATATCATAGGTCATTAGGGAAATGAAAATTAAAGCCACAATGAGATACCACTCCACACCTACTAGAGTTGCTGTAACAATAAAAAAAAGAAAAATGAAAAATAACAAGTGTTGACGAGGATGTGAAGAAATTGGAAACCTCGTAGGTTGTTGGTGGGAATATAAAATAGCGCAGCTGTTGTGGAAGATGGTTTAGCGGATCATCAAAAAGTTAAACATAGAATTACCATATGATCCAGGAATTTCACTCTTAGATATAGACCCCCAAATAATAAAAAACAGATACTCAAAAACTTGTGCATGAATGTTCATAGCCACATTATTCCTAGTAGCTAAAAGGTAGAAAACCTAAATATCCTTCCACTGATGAGTGGATAAACAAAATGTCATCTATCTACCCAATAGAATATTATTCAGCTATAAGAAGGAATGAAGTTCTGATACATGCTATAACATGATAAACATATGCTAAGTGAAAAAAGTTGAAAACAAAAGGTCACATAAAATGGTTCCATTTATATGAAATATCCAGATTAGTTTCCACAGAAACAGATTTTTTTTTTTTTGGTTGGTAAATAATTTTTTCCCCTTTGCTATACAGTAGGATCTCATTGATTATCTATTTTAAATATATCAGTATGTACATGTCAATCCCAAACTTTCTAACTCTTCCCCCCACCCCCAATCCTTCCCCCTTGGCAACCAAAAGTTCGTTCTCTAAGTCTGTGATGGCTGGCAAATATTTTTAGTGGTGCCTCTGTTATTATTACTATTTCTGGTGCAGATCTGACTCTTCTGTAAGGGAATTTCCAATGTGAATGTGAAAAGACAAACCCACGAAGAAGCCCTGATAAATAAGACAAATAGCAGAATGTGTGCACAAGGTTTCATGGGAAATCAGATGAGGGAGTGATTCACTCCACTCTGAAGATTGGGCACTTTGACTGATCTTCACAATCACCTGGTAAACATGTGCAGAAGCTCTCTCCAAGTGAAGGACACGGCATGGGTAGAAATAGCAGACTAGCCACTGCCAGGGACTGGGGGGAATGCCAGCTTGATGTGTACAGGCTTTCCTTTTGAGGTGATGAAAATGAGCTGGATAGATGTGGTAGTTGCACAACATGGTGAATGTAGTAAACGCCACTGTATTGTACACTTTAAAATGGTTAATTTTATGTCATGTGAATTTTGCCCCAGTTTAAAAAAAATCTCTGCTCTAGGTCCATGTTTGATGATGGATGAAGATTTTTTGGTCTTCAAACTTGGCTGGTATACGTAGGAGTCACCCATTGATACGGATTCCTGGGTGCCACACTCAGACATTCTGGTTTAATCCGAAGGGAAGAGGCCTGAACATAGAGCTTTATGAAAGCTGTTCAAGAGATCCCAGCACCCAGGACTTTCCCTTCTGTTTCCACGGGGCTGGCATCTTTTCCAGCCTGCAGGTCTGCTGAGGGCTCCAGGGCAGCTAGACAGATCGACCTTGGCTGAACTTCACTGTGATTGTGTCATAAGGGTCTGACCTTGTATCTGAACATGTGAATGTGGGAATCAGTGAAAAGTTAGATTTATATGTGAACACGTGAAGAAATATACAAGACTTAGGGAGATCTGTATCTACAATGGTAAATGAGGGTGGCCAGCCATGGCCTTAAACCCAGTTCTACCTTGAAGTTTCAGAATTTCCTATGCAAGCCAGTGCCAAAATGTTATAGTAAGTCCAGAGAGGCAGGGTGTCTAATTCTTCAGAAAAAAGTGTTGGGGGAAATTCTCAATATGCTTCTCCAATGGTCTCTTCAGGGACCACCTACTCCAGACTTCTCGGGCAGCAAGAAAAATTGGAAATAGATGGCAGACTGTGTGGGGAGGTCCGTGTGCTGTGTTAGAGCCCATGGTAACTAGACAGCTAGGGAAGCACCAGGACTGCAAATGCAATGTCTTGGTTATCTATTGCTGAGTAACAAACCAACCCAACACCTCACAGCCACTGAGATGCCTACTATCAAAACAAACAAAACCCTGAAAAACAGAAAGCAGCATGTGTTGGTGAGGATGTGGAGAAATGGGAACACTTGTGCACTGTTGGTGGAAATGTAAAATGGTGCTGCTGCTACGGTAAACAGTATGGCAGTTTCTCAAAAAATTAAAAATAGAATTAGTATACTGTATGATACAGCAATCCTGCTTCTGGGTTTCTACTCTGGAACTTTGAAAACTTGAAGAGATATTTGTACACACATGTTCCTGGCAGTATTATTCTAAAGTAATATCCTACAGGTGGAAGCAAGTGTCCATCAATGGATGAATGGATAAATGAAATGTGGTATACACATACATACAAGAGAATATTATTTAGCTTTAAAAAGGAAGGAAATTCTGACACATGCTATACCATGGATGATACTTAAAGACATTATGCTTGGTAAAATAATCTAGTCATGAAGGGACAAATACTATATGATTCTACTTGAATGAGGTACTTAGAGTAGTAGAATTCATAGACACAAAGTCGAATGGTGGGTGCCAAGGACTGGGGCAACAGACAGTTACTGTTTAATGAGGAGAGAGTTTTAGTTTAGGAAGATGAGAAGAATTTTGTCGCTGGATGGTGGTGATGGTAGCATAACAATGTGAATGCAGTTAACGCCACTGACCGGTACACTTAAAAAGGTTAAGATGATAAATTGTATGTAATGTATATTTTTGTTGTTGTTAATGTATGTTTTGTTGTTGTTGCTTAGTCGTTAAGTCATGTCTGACTCTTTTGTGACCCCATAGACTGAGGCCCACCAGGTTCCTCTGTCCATGGGATTCTCCAGGCAGGAATGCTGGAGTGGGGTTGCCACTCCTTCTCCAGGGGATCGTCCGGATCCAGGTATGGAAACTTCATCTCCTGCACTGGGAGATGCAGATTCTCTACCACCCAGCTGCCAGGGCAGTCCAGAATATATTTTGACTCCAGTTAAAAAAAAAGTTAATATACTAACCTCCACTCCTCAAACCAAAAAACCACCACCAAAGCCCATTGTATTATCTCATGATTCTGTGGGCTCACTGGGCCTGCCTGAGAGGTATTTTTTCTCCATGTGATGTCTACTGGGTCTGCAGTCATATGGGGCTTGGATGGAGCTCAGTCTCATGGCTGGCAGTCTGGGGGAGACACCAGGCACTGCTCTAAGTATTTGCACAAAGGAACTCATTTAATCCTCATAACAAAACCTGAGACAAATAATACTAACACCTCCATTTCACAGATGAAGAAACTGAGACCCAGAGAGGTATAGGAACTTGTTCAAAGTCACACAACTCTAGGTCATTATGGTTGTGGCTGATATCCTCCTTGTCTGAACTCAGAGTGATCCCTTGAAGGTTTTCTGTTGTTGTTTTTTTTTAAGTTATTTCTTTATTTTTGGCTGTGCTGGGTCTTCATTGCTTTTCTCTAGTTGCAGCGAGTGGGACTACTTTCTAGTTGCAGAGCACAGGCTTTAGGATGCATGGGCTTCGGTAGTCGTGGCACATGGGCTCAGAAGCTGCATCTTGCAGGCTGCAGAGCAAGGGCTTGTTAGTGTGGCACAGGGGTTTGGTTGCCCTGGAGCATGTGGGATCCTTCCGGACAAGGGATCAAGCTGGTGCCCCTTGCATGGCAAGGTGGACTGTCAACCACTGGACCACCAGGGAAGCCTGGTTTTCTCTGTTGTAATGCCACATGTGGGGTGTGGATTCATCGATGAGATGGAGCACCTGTGTATTTGTGCCCTAGCCTCTCCAAGGTTACCATGTAGCCAATCACCCAGGACTTTTCACTTCCTCCTCACTGCTCAGTCCTGCTACCTTGCACCTTGATTGATGATTCTTTTTTGTGCCTCAGGGAATTCTGTCCCCTACTCTTCCAATTGTGACTAAAAGTATTTATCATGGGACTTCCCTGGCAGTCCAGTGGTGAAGACTCTGTGCTTCCAATGCAGGGGGTGCAGGTTCAATCCCTGGTCCAGGAACTAAGATCCCACAGGCCACACGGTACAGTCAAAAATTTAAAAAAAAAGAAAAGTGTTTATCATAATCTCTCCAACCAATTCTGGACTAGACAGCCAAGTAAGCACTTCTATTGTTGGCCTCATTGTACAAAACTCCCATAGAAAGGAACACATAAGGATGCAGCTACCTTCAACAATCTTGGAATCAGGACATTTAAAGGAGAAATTTTTTACAAAATTATCCAGTTACACAAGCAAGGGAGTTCCTGGCACCTTTAACCTAGTTCAGATACATCCAGAGTGTGGACAGAACCTGCAAAGAATATCCCCAAACTCTGACTGGTCCTCTTTGAGGAGTCTTGGAAAAGGCAAGAGATGCCAGGAGATGGGTAGATTTTAAACCAATTTTTAAAAACTGGGACAAGAGGTAGATTCCAATACCAGCCTACCTGAAACTTGGCAAAACCTTTTGAGAAGATTATTAAGTACACAATCTGTAAGCCTTCAGCAAAGAAATGGTCTCAATTCTTTAATAGCGTGGTCACCAGACTGGAGGATCTGTGAAATAATACACTCTGAATTGAAGCATGGACTTTAACGAGGACTCTCATTAAAAATGATCTTGCAGACAATGACCTGGTTGGATGGTGTTATGGACTGAATGTCTGTGTCCCCCTGCCAAATCCATAGGTTGAAGCTGTAACCACCAATGTGATGGTAGCTCATTGGCTGGCTGTATGGTACCCTTGGAGAGGCTAGGGCACAAGCACAAGGGTGCCCCATCTCATCAATGATTTCCACACCCGACTTGTGGCATTACAACAGAGGAAACCAGGCTTCCCTGGTGGTCCAGTGATTGAGAGTTCACTTTGCCATATAAGGTGTACCAATTTGATCCCTTGTCTGGGAGGATCCCATGTGCTCCAGGGCAACTGAACCCCTGTGCCACACTAACAAGCCCTCACTCTGCAACCTGCAAAACGCAGCTTCTGAGCCCATGTACCAGAAGAGAGATAAATAGATTTATCTAATTTGGGAGATAATTAGATTTAGGTGAGGTCATGAAGATGGGGCCCTCATGAAGGGATTAGTGCCCTTTGAAGATGAGGATGAGACACCAGAGCACACTCTTTCTCTTCCTCTTCACTGCATGAGGACACAGTGAGAAGGTGGCTATCAGCAAGCCAGAAGGAGGAACCTCAACAGAATCTGACTCTGATGGCACTCTAATCTTGGACTTCCAGTCTACAGAAACTGTGAGAAAATAAAATTTCCATTATTTCAGCCACTCAGACCGTGGCCTTTTGTTATGGCAGCCTAGGTTGACTAAGGACAGGAAGCCTGGTGTGCTGCAATCCATGGAGTCAAAAAGAGTCAGACATGACTTAACGACTGAACAACAGATTGACTAATATAGATGGGTTTGTAGCTGATTCAGCAGAAGTTCTTGAAATGAACTAGCATGCTTCTTGGTACATAGTTGGTGCTTAATGCATAGTCAATGAAGAAGATGTAGATGTTTTTCTGGAATGCCTTTGCTTTCTCCATGATCCAACTAATGTTGGCAATTTGATCTCTGGTTCTTCTGCCTCTTCAAAACCCAGCTTGCACAGCTGGAAGTTCTCAGTTCACACACTGCTGAAGCCTAGCTTGAAATAGTTTGCTATTACTCAGCCATTAAAAATAATGAAATAATGCCATTTGCAGCAGCATGAATGAACCTAGAGATTATCATACTAAGCCAGACAGAGGAAAACAAATATCATGATATTATTCAGATATGGAATCTAATTTTAAAAATGATATATATGAACTTATTTACAAAACTAAAGCAGACTCACAGTTTTTGAAAACAAACTTATGGTTACAAAAGGGGAAAATGGGGCAGGGAGTGGGGAGGAATAATTAGGAAACTGGGATTAACATACACACTATTATGTATAAAATAAATAACCAACAAATACCTACTATACAGCACAGGAAGCTCTACTCAATATTCTGTAATAACCAGTATGGGAAAAGTATCTGAAAAAGAATGAATACCTGTATATGTATAGGGCTTCCCTGGTGACTCTGTGGTAAAGAATTCACCTGCAATGCAGGAGACACAGGAGACCCAAGTTTGGTCCTTGGGTTGGGAAGATCCCCTGGAGAAGGAAATGGCAACCCACTCCAGTATTTGTACCTGCAGAATCCTGTGGACAGAGGAGCCTGGCAGGCTACAGTCCATAGGGTTGCAAGAGCTGGACATGACTGAAGCAACTTAGCATGCATGCGTGCATGTATAGCTGAATCTGTACAGGGGTACTATACTGTACCTGAAATTAACTCAACATTGTGATTCAACTATGCTCCAATAAATAAAAATAAAAAAGCTAAAACAAACTGTAGCCCTCAACTTACTATGTCTATTCTTTTTCTCCCTTCACTGGATGATAAGCTCTCTGAGGGCAGGGTTTTGTTCACTGTTACATCCCAAGCACTGAGAGGAGCAGCTGGTTGACAAGATTCCTTCGCTGTCTCTGCTGCCTCTTCCTGTTCTGCCCCTTTTGGCTCAGAGTAGAACCACATTCTCCCTACTCCCCTGAAATGGCTGTTGTATTTGTTTTGGCTCCTGAAATGTGAATTAAAGGTGACACGTGCTGCCTCCAAAAGGGACGTTTCAGAGTCAATGTGTGACTTGCCCCCTTCATCCTATATGTTTGCCCACACCCCTTAGGACTGGGTGGAGCAGAGCCCCTGCAACCTGAGGTACACAGTAATGTTGGCAAGAAAGACACCTTGTTGTTTTGAGTCACTAAGATGATGGGGATGTTTGTTATTGCAAAATAACCTAACTGACCTTGACTGAAACATCAGGCCTTCAATAAATATTTAATGAATAGTCAGTGAATCCTTTGGTTGTGTAGAGTGGAAGAACTCTACTCTAGGTATTGATACATATGTACATATCATATAGTAATAATAATAATTGCTATTATTTTTATTAGACTTTTTGAGTGTCAAAGTTTGCGAGGTACAGAACTAAGCATTTTACATGTCTGTTTAATTCTTAGTAATTAAATATGAGATAAGCGCTTTTATTATTCACATTTGTCAGATGATGAAACTGAACCATGGAGAAGTTCAGACCAGATTCACTATCACCGCCTGACTTTTATTAGCCAATATTCTGGAGCTCACACTGGGTGACCCCCAGGCCCTGCAGACCACGGTCAAAGGGTACCAACTGGCAGTGGGAATACCTGCAGTCATCATCTCCTTGTATCTCTTCAGCCTCTGGGTGTGGAGCAGGCAGGAATGTGTGCTCAGAAACAGGGAGAGACAGACAGCTTGCTAAACTGCCGAGCTGGGTGATAGGTCACTTGGATGACTCCATGTCTGGTTAATATCTCAGGATGCTGTAAGTGGTTTGGCTGCCAATAAAATTCCCCAAAATATGCTCTGGGGGAAAAACAGCCAATCATCTTAAAAAAAAAAAAATCCAACCTCCACCCTAGCCCTTTAATTTTTAAATTCTTTGTGTATTCTTTGGGAAAATTCAATCCATATGTTTCTCAGCCTTTATACACTGAAATGTTTCTGAGGGAGTATTTGACTTCCCCAATCCCCAGAACCTTCCCCCACTTGCCTCTCCTTGTCCCCTACATTACTGCATCTCTCCCAACACTTTAGAAGAGGGAATTCAGGTTCCAGCAAAAGCTAACCATGGGGGAAACATTAAGGCTCTGTGCTGAGAAGCTGGAATGGCTCTGAGCCACTGAGATGCCTATGGGAGCATCCTCCAGGGTCCGTCACCTCCGAGCCTCACGCCGCATCAGACAGGCTGCCCTCACCATTCTGTCTGTCCCACTCCATGAGTGTTGCCTTTGGAACAGCGGAGGCACCTTGCGAGACCTCAGTGCTTCTGGACACACTCGGAGTCAGGACAGCACAAAGCAGACAGCACAAAGCAGACAGCACAAAGACTTATGTAAAACCAGACAGGGATTCACATTTTGTTGGGAGCCTGGAGCCTTGGCCAGGAGAATCTCAAGATAGCTCTACCCACTCCTGATGGCGCTTTTCATTGAGGGCCAGCTGGGGACAGGCGAGTGGAAAGAGGCGTGTGTGCTGCGCGGCAGAGCTGAAGTGTTGGGCCGCGCAGGGGCTTCAAGCCAAGCTCCACACGGTGGAAGTGATAATAATTATTAATGCCTGACATTTGTGTAACACTTCATAGTTTTAAAAAGGCTGTCAGCAGCTTGATATAGCCAGTATGTTGGAGCCAAAATGTTTAGATTCCCATTCTTTGTCCTGGCTGTGCAACCCTGGGCAAATCACCCAACCTCTCTGAGCCTCCATTTACTCACTTGTGAAATGGGGGAAATCTTGATTCCTGTCTCAGAGGCTAGTTGTGAATCTTGTGATAAAAGGCCAGCAAAGTCGCTTTCAAGCTGCAAAGTGCTAACAGCTGAAGGTGGTTGCTGCGGTGCTGATACCACCTTATCTCACTTGCTGAAGTCTATTTTTTTTTTCACTTAAAAAAATTGCAACTTGTAATTTATAACATTGTAACAGCATCTTCAATTTCCCATATATATATATACACACACATATATATGTATATATATTTATATATATATATATATATATATTTTTTTTTACAAAGGAAAACACAAGTCACTCTCTGGCTTACCTTCCTGTTGTGAGTGCTCCCAATGGCCAGCAGTGCGTGGGGGTCCCAGGATTCGGAGTGCCGGGGGGTCTGCTGGTGCCCACTGCTAGCACAGGCTGTGGATCCCCCTCAGGGGAGAGCTCACCCTGAGGGAGGGGAGGGTAGAGGCAGGGCTTGGGGTGGCTGTCTGCAGGGGAGGGGGGCTTTGAGTACTTCTGGAGAATCCCAGGAGGAAGGTCAACAGACACAAGGGATGCTGTGATTTCCCCACGCGCTCTCTCAGCCTGGGAGGAGAGGCCTGCACACAGCTGAGGCCCCTGTGGCGAGGTCCTGCTTGGAGAAGCCTCGGCCGCCACCCACAGGTGCCCAGGGGACCCTTCTTGGGCTTTGGGGAGTGCTAGACAGAGGATGCCTTCACAAAGGCTGGGAGAGAGGCACCTTGGGGTGGGACAGGCACCTCAGTGCTGTCTTGGTAGGCCTGGAGACAGACCCAGGGACTCCCAGCATTAAGGTTCCCTGAAGCAGGCATCTCGTGAGAGCAGCTGGAGGCAGAGAGGGTAGCACGGTTTGTCCTGTGGCCCTGACACTACTTGGTGCGAGGCTCCTGTGCCTGGAAAGCGGGACTCACCAGGATAAAGCCTGAGCTCCTTAGCATGATGCCCGAGGCTTGACTGGGCCCCTGCCTTTCCCTCCCTCGAACCATCCTTATCTCACCACTTACAGTCCCTGGCCTCTGGTTTGCACCTCTGCCTGAACTTTCTTCTTCCCTGCCCTTTCTGCCTGGCGATCACTTACACCAATTCACCTGTTTTCGCTGGGCCCAGCAGAGTGCTTGGTAAATGGCCAAGAACATGTATGAAAAAATGAATGAGTGGAAAGAGTGGGGGACTCACCTGGGATCCCCCAGTATTCAAACCATGACCCGTTTGGAGACCCAAGTCTCCAGCATCAGCTGCGTGTGGTACTCAGGCCCTTCTGGGTTTCTGCAATTGCTGCTGGAGGGATGGTGGCCACAGACACATGGCCCCATGACACCTGTGTCCAGCCAGCACTCACCTTGCCTGGGGCAGGCAGGCAGAGGGCAACCGGTACCCTCTCTCAGCCAGGGCCCCTCTGCCCGTCACAGAGATCTCAGCTCTGCCACTGGGCTGGGCCTCGCTGGTCACTCCTGTTTCTGTTTCCTCCCAGGCTCAGGAGGAATGAAAATCTGACAAAACCCCAAAAGGATCACCAGCCAGTGTGATGCCAGCCTCCTGTGGAGAGGCCTCCAGGTGAGATGTGTTTTGCTGCACATTCAAATCACCTGAGGGAGCTTCGAAAACTGCAATGCCTGACTTCATCTCATAGCAGAGTTGTTGGAGGTGGGACCTAGGAGTGTGGGTGGACCAAGAAGACAGCATCATGCTTAGTGAAATTAGTCAAAGAAAAAAGAAAGACAAATCCTATATGATAATATCAGTTGTATGTGGAATTTAAAAAAATAAAACATGTATATACAAAACAGAAATAGACTCACAGACATAGGAAATAAAACGTGTGGTTACCAAAAAGGAGAGGGAGGTGTAGAGGGATGTGATTAACAGGTACAAACGATTATACTTAAAATAGATAAGCAACAAGGACATAAGGCATAGCACAGGGAATTAATTATACTCATTACATTTTAATAATCTATAATGGAATCTAATCTTCAAATATACTGAATCACTATGTTGTATACCGAAACTATCACAATGTTGTAAATCAGCTCTATGTCAATAAAGAACAAACAAACAAATAATGCCCCAGGGGACACTCAGGTGTGGCCAAGTTTGAAAAAAAGGTTAGGAAACTTTAAAAAAAATCCCTATGTCCTGGACTGCCCCAGAACAATGAAATTAGACTCTGTCTGGGGGCCTGGGAGTCCTATGACTTTGTTGGGTGTGTCAGCTTTTGTTTTAAATGTCTTAAATTTTTAAAGAATAAGAATTTTTATTTATTTATTTTGGCTGTGCTGCACAGCATGTGGGATCCTAGTTCCCCAACCAGGGACCAAACCTATGCCCCTGCAGTGGAAGTGTGTTAGTTGCTCAGTCGTGTCCAACTCTTTGTAACCCTGTGGACTGTAGCCCACCAGGCTCCTCTGTCCATGGGGTTTTCCAGGCAAGAATACTGCAGTGGGTTGCCATTTCCTCCTCCAGAGGCTCTTCCTGACCCAGGGATCAAAACTGGGCCTCCTGCTTTGGCAGGGGGATTCTTTATCGTCTGAGGCACCAGGGAAGCACGGTGGAAGTGGGAAGTCTTAACCACTGGACCACCAGGGAAGTCCCTGGCCTGGTTGGGTTTGATAGGTCTCCAGGTGGTAGTAATGTGCAAGGGGCTGAGAACCTCTGATGAAGCCCAAAGCCCTCATTTAGCTCATCAGAATCAGAAAGGGCAAGGTACTTGCCTGATGACATGTAATAAATGGCGGGGATGGGACCAGGCTATGAACTCTGCTCCAGGGTCCTGAATTCTAATCCAACGCCCTTCCTATCACACGGGGCAGCCGGCACTCATGGAGACTCCCTCTGGCATTCATTTATAGGCACTGGGTTGGCACAGCTGGTCAAGATGTTGCAAGATCACCCTTGAGTTTGATCAGAGAGCTTGTGTGGGGCCACCACTCCTCTCCCTGACTTTGTCAGACCCGAGGGCAAAACGCTTTGGAGAGAGCACCCAACTCAGTGGAAACAGATTTTGTGATGCTCAGAATGACACAGATACTGGTGACAAAACAGAAACAAGTGTGGGGTAAAAATCTAGAAGAAAGAACCCTACCTAGAGGGATTATTATCAGGGCTGCTCACACCTTGCACTCTCCTGGAAACCGCCTGGCATTTCTATGCCTTTTGCCCTGATTCACAGACTCTTTCTGTCCTTCCCATTAAGTGGTTCTGTGGGAGCATCATGGATTTGGAGACAGCCTGCCCTGGGTTCCCCTCCAGCTGTACCAACAATAGAAGTTGGAGACCAATATTATTTTTTAAAATTTATTTTTAATTGAAGGATAATTGCTTTACAATATTGTGTTCACTTCTGCCAAACATCAACATGAATCAGTCATAGGTATACATATTCCCCTCCCTTTTGAGTCTCCCTCCTACCCTATCCCACCCCTCTAGGCTGTCACGGAGCACCAGGTTTGAGTTCCCTGAGTCATCCAGCAAATTCCCATTGGCTATCTGTTTTACATGTGGTACTGTATGTGGGAAACCAATATTATTGGGTGCCTCCCATGAGCAGGCACTGTACTTTCAAGTTCTTTGGCCTCTCTTAATACTTAGGAGAATTAATCCTGTACGGATCATTAATGCCCATTTTACAGACAAGAAAACTAAGACTTGGGGAGGTTAATGGCTTGCTCCAGATCACCTGGGTAGTAGATGATGGCGCTGGGATTTAAACTCAGTCTGCAGAGTCCGTGCTTTCTCTCCTGGAGCACCTGCCTCCCAGCACGGGCCTCACCTATTTCAGTTCGGCCAAATCTGAGCTCTTCTTCATCTGTCAAAATCCTCCTCAGCTTCTGGGACTGCAGGGACTCTCTTCCTGCCTTTGTAGCCCGTATCACAGCCTCGATTGAGCCTGGTCTGTCTGTAGCCTCCGTGGTGCCATCTCTCATATTCCTCTTGACCCCAGGGTACCCTGCCCACGGGAGTAGCCCAGAAAAGTGCAGTGGTCTCTATGGGCAGCAGAGCCCCGGAATTCTCCAGCCCTGTGAGGAGATCCCCCGTGTTAGGGCAGCAGAGACCTTGCTGCACTCTGGCCCATCCAAGACCTCACTTCCCAGTGTCTTGCCTTCAATTCAGAAGGCTCCTCTCCTTCCTAAGAGGCTTCTTTCTGATCCAATGAACTTACTTGGAATGGGACAGTGGACTGGCACTTTAATTTTATACGGCATTTTTATTATTAACACAACATTACAGTAACATTGAAGGAATTTAAAGAGACAACAGTCCAAGGCACAATCCTACCTACTCCTCTTACACAGTTCGTCTATGGATCTTTTTAACCTTCAGCCAGAGAAATACACATTTTGTTTTTTTTACTTAGTTATAATCACAGAGTTTACAATTTTGTGTTCTGCTTATTTTGCTTAGAAGTAGCCTACAGACATCTTTCCATACTCTCATCTTCATGCCGATCCATTCTAACATCTGTAGAGTCTTCTATCACATTTTTGAGGCTTGGTTAAGTTGTTTCCCCGTAGTTAAAGATTAACATTCATTTTTATAAATAATCGTATGATGGATATCTTAGTCCACACATTTCTCTCGGAAGGGCAGAGAGGCCAGCACTGTTGTGTGGCAGCAGGATGTGAAGGGGTGGGTGGAGTAGGGGGCAGAAACTGGAGGAAGGTCAACTTTTGCCTCAATTTTGTCTGCACCAGCCCAGCTCAAAAAGCTGGCTTCCCAGTCACCATTACATAGGCAGTTAGGTCACAGTGGTAGTGGTTTAGTCACTAAATCGTGTCTGACTCTTTGTGGCCACATAGACTGTAGCCCACCAGGCTCCTCTGTCCATGGGATTTCCCAGGCAAGAATACTGGAGTGGGTTGCCATTTCCTTCTCCATGAGATCTTCCCAACCCGGGGATCAAACCCTAGTCTCCAGCATTGCAGGTGAATTCTTGACCAAGTGAGCCATCAGGGAAGAAGCCATCTTCCCTAGGTCGCAGGCATCTCGAGATTTCTGCACTGTCTCTGGCTCTGAAAACTTGGCCCTCTTCCTTGCCTATGTTTGTAAAAAGGTTGGGGAGCTAGACACTACATGCTACAATGAAAGATCCTGCAGGCTGCAACTAAGACTTGGCACAGACAAATAAATTTTAAAAAATAATATTTAAAAAAATATTTTCTTAAAAAAAAACAGTAGGCAAAGGGCTAAGTGTACTTGGGGTTTTCCTCTAAACACCTGAGAGAAATTTCTTACTCCTCCCAACTGTAGTAATCATTTTATCTTTATTTTATCTATTTCTTTTGGCTGCACTGAATGGCTTGTGGGATCTTAGTTCTCTAATGAGGACCTGAACCTGGGTCCCCAGCAGTAAAGGCCTGAATCCTAACCACTGGACCATCAGGGAATTCCCATATTTGTCATTTTTAAAGTTGAGGTTGTACCTCTAACTGTACAAGAAGCTGTAGGAAGGAGGGGTCTGGACGGTACTTTGGTCTGAAGAAGTGATGAGGTCCCCATCACAGTGGCTGGATGCAATGGGGGCCAAGCTCAGCTCCAAAGGGTGGGTGAGCCCCCATTTGGTGTAAAGAAAGGGGGAAAGTTAACTTGCTCAAGGAGATGGTGGAAACTCAGGCAGGAAGATGGGCATGAGAAGGGAATGTGTGGAGTGAGTAAGGGGCCAGTGAGGAGACAGAACTCACTCGGTTGGGTTTGTAAGAAATGAGGCTGGAGACAGGGCCCCTGAACTAGCTGTTAGCCTGGGGAGTGATCCTTCTCCAGGTCTGAGTTTCTCTGGCTCAGAGTAGAGAACAGTGATGAGGGTGAGAGCATTGATTACATGTGGCAATTTCTTATAATCAGGAGAGGGGAAAATATAACCTAACACTTGATTAGGCAAACAGCTGAGATTCAAGTTGCTGTGTCCAGAGCCTGAGTGAGAACAGGCTGCCGAGTGCCTGTCTCAACTCACACAACACTCTCAGATGAGCACAGTCCTGCAGAGAGTCAGGAAAGAAGCTGTAGTGTCTTGTCTCAGCCAAGGCAGACTCTTGGGGGCAGGTGATGCTCAGGCCACATGATGCTCCAAGCACCACCACAACGGATGCTTTGACAATGGGAGAAGGTCTTTCTCTGCAAAGCCCCCTCTAGTCCTCACTTCTGTGGTTCCTCCAGAAATCCAGAACCTACTAGGCAAACATGGGAAGATCAGCTTCTGGAATGGCCAGGATTTGCTCCATAAGCCTCTGTCACCTTGGTTCCAGGTCCCCATCACCCTTACCTTTTCTCTAGGATTAGCAATGGGGAGAGGTGGCTGGCCCCTTCTCTGGGTCCCAGCCTCTTGGGCTGTTTGCTTATTTTGGTTTTGGAACTCTGGTGTTAAGTAAAAACATCAGGGATTCCTGGCAAGGACTCAGACAAAACGAAGATTAGAAAAACAGACAAGTCTCCAAGTCTTCCCAAGAAAATAGCCCAAGCTGTGGATGGCCCCCAGAGAACACTCTTTGGCAACAGACAGCCCCAAACCACCTGCTTTTAGCTTGGGAGGCTTTCTCTGCTTGTGGTTCATGTTAGAAATTCTGACCTACATGTCCAGCTGAAACTGACAGTTGGAGGTTTCCATCTTAATGGAAACATCTCAGACTCAATAGGTCAAAGTCAAACTCGCCCTAGACCCCTGGTGTTCAATCTCTCTCTCTCTCTCTCAGTGACTGGTACCACCGTACTCTCAGAGGCTAGAATCAGACTCACGGGTTGTACCCTTTTCTCTTCTATTATCCAGACACCAAATAATCCCCAACTCCCTGTCCTCCTCCCTACTTCTCCTGCTGCTTCCTTGGTTCAAGGCTCTCTTTCTGATCTGCCACAACAGACTCTTCAATGATCTTCCTACCTCTATCCTGTCCATTCTCCAAACAAGGGGAATTCATCCAAAACACAAAGTCAATTCTGTGCCCCACCCCACTCCCTTGGAATACACAATGGAGAAAATAATTGAAAACCAAATCATTGCAGGGCAGCATCCTTCTAAGGGTGAGGGAGGCAGAGACGTCGGTTGTATCAGTGGGGAAGTAAATCTCTGTCCACCTCCCTTTCTCTTGCAGGAAGGGGTGGGGAGAATAGCTGAGAGCTGCAGAAAAGGGTTTAGTGGTCATTGACCACTCCTACTGTGAGAAAAGTAGGTAGAAGCTACAAGGTGTGTTGCGTTAAGTCAGAAAAAGTAATATAAACACATTACCTTATAAAGAAATATTTTTCTGTTTGTTACCAGGGAGATGGCACTCTTGCCACCTCATCCCCCCATTCCTCATTCCCCCCGGTGCTCACATGCACCTCAAGCTCCCAGGTTGTGATCTCTGATATCACTCACACGAATGAGGATTCCACGGACACAGTTGATTCCAGGTATCGAGGCTGGAAAAAAATTAGGATGGGTCTGGAACATCTTGTTGTTGCCAGAAATCAAGAATGCTTTCAAGAATGTCAAGGGCAGTGCAGAAACGACAAATGAGCCAAACAAACGGGTTTTGGGGCCAAGCTTTGATCATCAGGGCATTAATTAAAACAAGTCAAGCCAGAGAAAGAATGTGTTCAAGATAATTCTCAAAACCCTCTAAGCATATAGAGGAGTGGTTTGAGAACAAAAGGGCAGTGACTATAATGGCATATGTTGCTTTGGATTGACTTTAGTAAGTGGGGCATTTCATGTAAACAGGTCTTTTCTTTCTTCTATTAATTATATATGTTTACCAAGGATAGAGATATTTTTGTTTCTATCTGTGAAAGCAGGAAAGAATAAATGCAGGGAACACTGAGTTAGCCAACTTGTAGAAGAAAAAGTAGGCACTGTCCAGGCTGCAGTTTCTCCGCCTTGGGGTGACACAGGAAACTGAATAAAGGTGGTTACCCCATGTTCCATGGCGTCCTAGAGAGGAGCTGAAACTACAGACCCAGTGCCTGCTCCCTTAGGGAATGAAACTTGGAGATGGTTTCTATAAATTATAACACAACACCAGCAAGAAGATGTGCATTTTTAATAATGCTAACAGATCAGGCCAATTCATCAAGATGACAGGACAATGGGTTAGGTCAATGCTGGCCAAGCAAGATGAGAATTCATCTCATTTGAGGGGGAAAATTCAGTGCCGTCAAACAGAAAACCTTCCCCAAAGGTGTGGACTTAAAAAGTCTTATTGAAGAAACAAAGAACAGTTATGAAAAGGAAGCTTCCTGACCTGATTTCATCTCCTTTGCAACCCCTGGTCTGACATCCTGACTTAGAATGAATTGTTCAACCACCCAGATTTTGCAACTCCAGCAGTTTGAGGTGGTGCTTTTTCTTTTTCTTGTGGTCTGGTAAAATTGTTAAAATCCTTAGAAAGCTAAAAATAATCCTTGGTAAAAATCGCTGAAATCCTAGGAAAGTGTCAAAACTGGCACCCCAGGAAGGTGCAGAATTCAGGAGAAGAAACAAGTGAAATCCACAAATATTAGTGCTTTTATAACAGGCTTTGATGTAAGGATATTAAACAGCTTTGGAATTATAATATTTTGTGTATTTAATACAGTGAGAGCTTTAAAGAGGATTTGCTACGCTAAATTTGTGAATTTAATGAAATGTTTGGAGGTATTACTTTAAGTTTGCAATCACTGTTAAATGTTTGTGAAAATCCAACGTGCTAAGTTAACGAATTTTTATTTATTTATTTTACTTTTGGCTGCCCTGGGTCTTCACTGCTGTGCGGACTTCTTCTAGTTTAGGCAAGTGGCGGCTACTCTCTAGCGGCAGGGCTTGGGCTTCTCATTGTGGTGGCTTCCCTTGTTCCAGAGCATGGGCTCTAGGGCACACGGGCTTCAGTAGCTGTGGTGCATGGACTTAGTTGCCCTGAGGGACATGGAATAGAACCTATGTCCCCTGCATTGCCAGGTGGATTCCTAACCACTGGACCTCCAAGGAAGTCCTAAATTAATGAATTAAAAAAAAAAAAAAGAATTTAATTTCATAACATCTTCAGGCCCACTTCTGTGGGAAGTAGAGAATTCCCATTTACCCCTTGTACCCCAAACAGACGCAGTCTCCCACACAGTCCACACCCCCCACCAGAGCAGTAGGTAGAGGTACTATATAATCAGTGAACCAGCACTGACACAGCATCATCACCCAAAGCCCATTGTTTACATTAGGGTTCACTCTCGGTGGATTGTGCTGTATGGGTTTGGACGAATGTATGAGGCTCTGTATCACCATTGTGTCACCACACAGAGTAGCTTTGCTGCTCTAAAAAACCTCTGTGCTCTGTCTATTCATCTCTTCCCCTGTGCCAGCCCTTGGCAACCCATGACCCTTTTAATACATCTATAATTTTGCCTTTTCCTGAATGTCATATAGTTGAAATCATACAGTATGCAGCCTTTGCAGCTGGGCTTCTTTCACTTAGTAACATGCATTTAAGCTTTGCAGCCCAGTTGGTAAAGAATCTGCTTACAATGCAGGAGACCCGGGTTCGATTCCTGAGTTGGGAAGATCTCCTGGAGAAGGAAATGGCAACCCACTCCAGCATTCTTGCCTGGAGAATCCCGTGGACAGAGGAGCCTGGCAGGCTACTGTCCATGGGGTCATAAGAGTCGGACACAACTTAGAGACTTAACCATCACCATGTCTTTTCAAACCTTGATAACTCTTTATTTTTCTTTTAGTGCTGAATAATATTCTATCATCTGGATGTACCACAACTTATTTATCCATTTACCTACAAAGGACATCCTGGCTGCCTCCAAGTTTTGGCAATTATGAATAAAACTGCTATTAATTTTCACGTGCAGGTTTTTGTTTAGACCAAAGCTTCAACACATTTGGGTAAATACCAAGGAGTACAGTTGCTGGATCATGTGGTAAAAGTATATTTAGTTTTGTAAGAAAGTGTCAAACTGTTTTCTGAAGTGGCTGAACCATTTCACACTTCCACCAGCAAAGAATGAGAGTTCCCATTGCTCCACACCCTTCAAGCATTCAGGGCTGTCATCGTGCTGGATTTTGGCCATTCAGATTGATGTGTAGTGGTATCTTCTTGTTTGCAAAGAATTTTTAATTTATTACCTGTGTTAGTAGTGTGTGAATATTCAAAGGAATTCTGATAGTTTGAGGAAAGATGATGGTTACACTTTCATAAGATTAATCAATGGGCATTAAATCAGGTGTAAAGAGTAGTCAGTGTTCCTCCCAGAAGCCCTTCGGAGTTGAAATAGTCATTGATAGACTGAATATGTACCAAACATTGCAGGCCTGGGTGAGAGGTGGCAAAAAAGGACCAATTTGCTCTCTGTGATAGGATTTGATGGGGGAGTGGGTGGTGTGGTGTTAAGGGCAGACAGAGTCAGTCAAGGTTGGAGACAGAGGGACAAAGAATTTTGGAAGGAGACCAAACCCAGGATGGTGGAAATGGCTAAGGAAAAATTTAAGAATGGACAGTTTAATATTTATTTGGATGTAATTAGCATCTCTGTGATGTAGACCTTCTCCATTTCCACAAATTGGCTGCATTATGTGAGTGAGCATTTTTTTTTTTGGAACTCCAGGAAAAGTGACTGAGCTCAATGTCTGTGTCCATGGGGTAGGCAGAAGGAACAACTATCAGTAGGAAGGTGAGGGAGACAGTTACCTAATGCTGCCCTTCTACCTAAAGACTTTGTAGGGATTTTATAGCAGCCAACAAGTTTGAGAGGGTAGAGTTTATACGGGATTTGTGATAAACTAGGGCGTTGGAGCTAGCCTTGATCAGCTGGCAAACTGATTTGTTAAAATTTCAGCAACTCTTGTGAGGTGGTTGTCAAACCACTGGTAGATTGAAATCTGCCATAGAGGGAAGTATTTACACCACAGAAATTGGCACAGACGTTACACATCAGTAACTTGTCTAACTCTTCCCCCAGCTGCTTGTTCAACATTTACTCAGATGGCCGCTTCCGGTCTGGCTCCGGGCCTCTCTCCAGGCTCAGCTCACACACCGGAAGTGCCGAACGAACCACTATTCCTGTCCCCTGGATTTCTGCGAATGCTGCGCCCTTAACCCTGGCTTGGCTTCATTTTTCAAGATTCAAGTCCAGCGTCACTTCCTGGGGAAAAGACTCGTCTCTGCAGCTGCTGAGTCATGGTGGGACCGAGTGGAGGGAGATGCTGCATTTGAAATTAGAGGGGAAATTCTCCGGAGCCCCCTGGAGGGGGTGAGGTGAAGGGCAGCTCGAGCGGGGCCTGCTGACGGTGCAGAGAATGATCGAGAAGCCGCCCTCCTGACCACGGAGGCCTGGAGCTTCCTTCTGCGTGGCAGGAGGGCGCTGGCCTGTGGTCCCTCTCAGCATGAAATGGTCGCCTGGCCTCTGGGAAGGCTCCCAGCTGTCGACGCCCAGGCCAGGCCTGGCCACCTGCTCTCCCAACTGCTGCTCCCAGCCGGAGCCACTTTCCAACCCCAAAGACTTGTCAGCAGGACTGGAAATGGTGACTTGAATGAAAATTTTAAACCGCGAGGAAACTATTTTGGGCTGCAGAGAGAAGTGCTGCCCTCAGGGCTTTTACAGGGGTCTCTAGTCCCCAAAGATGACCCATGTCTCAGGGTCACAAGCCACTCCTGCCCCCAGCTCCATCAATTCTGTTTTGGGGGAAAGGGTGGTAAAAGACCAACAGAAAAACGGGAAGGTGCCTGCTGAGCCTGGCCTCAGAAACCTGCAGGAGCAGGAAACTGGGCTGCTGGCCCCTGGATGAGGCTGGTCACCGAGGACAGCAGTGATGTGTGCGAAGGGCAGGCAGGAGGGTCAGGCGGGCTGGCAGAGAATGTTCCCTGACACTCCAGTTTCTTACTCTCAAAAGGCAGTGCCCCATCACAAACACTGTTTACTTTAGAACCCTAAATTTCATTTAAAAATTCTTATTGATGATGATTATAAAATACACAAGCCAGTCTTCTGGGAGTGATGGGACTTTGTCCCCATGCCCAGCAGGAGACGGCTTAGAATGCAGTGAAAGGCTGGAAACCAACCCGGGTAAGTCACCCCACCACCCTGCTGGGCCAGAAGTCCTGCCCAGGGCCCTGTCCCGACCCTGCATTTTCTGGTTAGTACGTGTCCTTCACCGTCTCACCTCTTTGGTTTTATATTTCCCTGAGTGGTCAAGAATTATTTCCCTGGAAAGCCCAGCATCTGTTTTTCCTGCACCTCTGGTGCCCAAGCCAGCCTGCTGTTCTGACATCACTGCTCTCTCCTGGGAACTGCTCCCGGGGGGTTGGTAGCTTGCAGAAACCCTGTTGCTCAAAAGAACCCATCTCTGTGCCAGGGGTGCCTGCCAGGGGAGACCTGGGAACATGAAATTCCTTAGCAGGTTTGTTTGAGGGCTGAAAGCAGCTGAATGACTTTATAGGATCGTGTCAAGCTCTTGTTATTTTGGCCTGAGAAACTCAAGCATTGTATGTTTCCTTGTGTCTCCCTTCCCTCTTCTCCTGTGACTCAAGTGAGCACTAAAATAGGTCTCCGTCTTGCGGTCTCCACTGAAACAAGCCAAGAGAATGAGGATGGAATTCCCTTTATGATTTGTGGACACAGTGTCCTTCTCGATGCCTCTTGACATAGGTTACAAACAGCTGCTGGGCATTTTCTGAGGGCTAGCTATTATGCTAAGCCATGCAGGTGCCAACTTGTGTATTCAACTCCATGATCTTATGAGGAAGAGAAGTCTTTTTTTTTTTTTTTTCAATTTATTTATTTGGCTGCAGCAGGTCTTAGTTGTGGCATGTGGGATCTAGTTCCTTGACCAGGGATCAAACCTGGGCTGCCATAATTGGGACTGAGGAGTCTTAGCCACTGGATAACCTGGGAAGTCCTAGAAGGGAAGTATTGGGTTGGCCAAAAAGTTTGTTTGGATTTTCCTATAAGATGTTATGGGAAATGCTATTACTTTTACTATAATACTATACTGTTACTACTATACTATTATTATCACCATTTTTCAGGTGAGAAAAGTATGAGTCAGAAAGTTATGAGACTGGCAGCATAGCTCACAAGTTGTAGAGCCAGGATTTAAACTCAAATCTTTCAGACTTGGGGATGCAACATGCTTTCCAGCAACTCATTAGTTCAGTCTGATTCTAAAGTTCAAGTCTTTGGACAATAGACAAACCTCGCAGTATCAGTCTCCTTTGGAGGAAGTAAAAAAAAAAAGCCATCCCAAGGCTATTTCTGTCAACACGTTAGCAAAAGGTGAAACTCAGTGCATGTTTACCAGCTACTGACAGACGCTGAACTTCTGCCTGTTTCCTCTCTACAACCTGTGTTTTCCTGTCTCTACTCACCTGGGAAGTATTATGTTGAGTCATCTGAAATCAATGTTATTATAAGTAAAACAGTAAAATATCAGCAATTTCATGTGATTTAACCCAATCATAGACATTGCAACTTGAAAAGCCTTTATTATCTTTACTACTCCATCTCTCTCTGTCCTCAATCAACAATATTTCTTGTCCAAATTTTACTCTCACTTCAAGTTTCAGCTTAAATAATGCTATCTCCCCCAGGAAGTCTTTGCTGAATTCCCATCTGGAAATCATCTTTCCTAAACTCGCATAGCACCTTATTTGCATCTCTTGTCACCGTTTTCCAGGCATCATGGTTATTTGCCTGTGTGTGTACATGTCTTTTTTTTCTGGTGTGGAGCCATGTCTAACTTATCCCTACCTAACTGGCACCCCTGGAGAAGGGAAAGGCTACCCGCTCCAGTATTCTGGTCTGGAGAATTCCATTGACTGTATAGTCCATGGGGTCGCAAAGAGCTGTGGACACTGCTGAGCAACTTTCACTTTCACTTTCAACTGGCTTCTGGCATAGTATCTAGCACCCTATGCTATTGCTAAGTCACTTCAGTCGTGTCCGTTTCACTTTCACTTTCAACTGGCTTCTGGCATAGTATCTAGCACCCTATGCTATTGCTAAGTCACTTCAGTCGTGTCCGACTCTGTGTGACCCCATCCCTGGGATTCTCCAGGCAAGAACACTGGAGTGGGTTGCCATTTCCTTCTCCAATGCATAAAAGTGAAAAGTGAAAGTGAAGTCGCTCAGTCATGTCTGACTCTTCTCGACCCCATGGACTGCAGCCTACCAGGCTCCTCTGTCCATGGGATTTTCCAGGCAAGAGTACTGGACCCTATAGGTGCCTGTTAAGAGTTGGTGAACCTCCACTGTGTGACTTCCTTCTTCTTGGAGGGACATGCCTATACCAGTGCTTTATCCTATAGCTTACAGGAGAATCTGAGATGGGGGCAGTATTCCTCCCGGCCCCACCCTCCCACTCCTGACCTTCACAACCTCCCCACCCCCACCTCTGCACCCTCCTGGGAAGGGCCTGGTGAAGATGCACCTTTGGCCCTGCTGTTAATTCAAAACCTTGGGTGCTTCCCTGAATGTTATCAGAAACAGACCCCCAGTACTGAGAGGGCAGGGAAATACTAGGAAAGAGGCGAGCCATTGCAGATGAAATTGGTAGATGGAAGATTTGATAAATGAGGGGACTGACATATAAGGCTTATCTTGGGCAGCTGCAAGAAGAGTAGATCTTTGCACACTCCCTGCCAGAATCTTAAAAGTTTATACAGAGGGCTTAGCTGGGTTCAGTCACATATACTGTCCAGATGGTCTCAACAACAGCTCACTATTTCAAGGCTGTGTCCTTGGGAAGCTCCTAGTGCAGGGACCAGGAGAGGGGTGAGGAGTCTTCGATTTCCACATCTTCCTGATGACCTCCTCCAATGCCTGCTTGAGTAGACAGGGGCCCAGAAGCATTCTCTGGATCAGACTTAATGCAAAGATCAAGTGAGCATGACTCTAAGCATGCCAGAGACAAGGCCCTCCTAATATTCTTTTCCCAAACCTGGCGTTATTCTCCTAAACCTGGCTTGGTGGGCAAAGCTGAGTAATGGTTTTGGTCACTGTGTTCAGTCTTAGGACATGATCTGAAGGTCACTGAGTCAGAAGATAAGTTGCTCTGCTTTTCTTCCGCTGACGACCCTCTGGAAAGGAGCACCTGGCAGCCCAGACCTGGTTAAAGTGGAAGGGATTAGTGAATGTGTATTTCCTCCCGAGAGGAGAAATCCGCACATACTGAGTCTGCTTTCTCTCCAGAGAAGGTGGATAGTAGTAGACTGCAGATCCTTGAGTAGCTCATCTTAAACTCAGCAGAGCTTCAGTTTCCACTTTGTATCTCCTGGTTTCCCCTCCCTTCCTTTCTGAAAGCATGATTGGAAAATGGAGGAGGCAGGATTTTTTTAATGACTGACAATCTCCATTTCTCTGTGGGCAATTGCCCAGGGCAAACTCAGGAACCAGGCCAGTGGAGCCAACGTGCTGAAGAAATAAGGCGGTGAGGATGAAGAACCCAGGCAGAAAGTCTGTCTCCTGGGTCTTCAACATCCCAGCCATATGGCCTTGGGCAGCAGCTCCCTCACCAGCCCCCCTATTATCATGTACCTCACTTTCACTACCAGAAAAAGGAGGAAGAATAAATGGTTCCTCTCTTTCAAACTTGCCTGGAGGATAAATTAGAATGCAGAGGATGCAGGTGGTATTTCTGAAGACAATTTGAGGGCATAACATCCACCCCTGAACAGATACAGAAATGCTTTGAAAAATCAGAGAGCTGTATAAATGTAAGGGATCGATATTGTCCATCCACTCCTTACCTCATACATTGCACACCTGGGACCTGTCAGGCAATGTGAGTGGTGCTGGGGCACAAAGGTGAGAGGTTCTAATCCTCAAGGAGGTCAGAGAGCAGTGTGGGAGATGGACAGATGGACACACACACAAATAACCAACACTAGACAAAGACACAGGTATAGGCGGATGTGAAAGAGACTGGATGTTGAGATCCGGTAAAGCAAAGACTCCTTGGAGAAGGCGGCCCCAGCAGAATGTTGAGGGATAGGAGTTTACTAGGGGAAAATGGTTAGTGTGGGAGGGAAGGGCCTTCCAAGCACAGGAAAGTACAAGCACAGGTGATGTTTGGAGGTCTCCAAACAGTGCACGTGGTTGGGGGGAAGGGTGCAGGGCCAGGGGTTCTGAGTGGGCAGGTCAGGTCACGGAGGGCCTGGTAAGCCATGCAAGGAGCTGCAGCGTGCTCTGGAAATAGAGGATGTCACTGAAGGCTTGAAGCAGGTGAGTGTCGGGACCAGGTGTGGGGTATAGGACAAGTGTGATGCAGCGTGCCCTGGAGGACTGCCACACTGCAGCCTCCAGGACAGAGAGCCTGCTGAGGAGCCGGTGCCATCAGCATGGAAGCAAGATCATGACAGGCCCCCTTCAGGTAGCAGAGGATGTGGGGCCTGTGTGGTCAGAGGCAGAGAAATGTCAGAGGTATTAGGGATGCTGAAGGAAGATAGAGTGAGTGGAGTTGGGGAAGATAGGAGGCAGGGAGGATCACTGAGTAAGGGCAGCGGTGCAGATCCAGTGCCACTTTCAGAACTGGGGATGCAGGAGGGAATCAGGTTGTGGTGGAAGATGATGAGTTCTGAGTATCTTGAGCTTCTTTCCTTTTAAATGAGAAATAGCTTTTCCTTTCCTTACACCAATACTTTATTTCATTGCATTTTGCTTTGTTGCAATCAAAATTCAGGTCATATAGAAAAGTATATAAGTGAATAAAATTTCCTCTCGATTCTACCACTCGGAGACAGTCAACATATTGGCGAATATTCTTCCTTTTCTTTTTCTGATTTTTTATTGTTATTGTTTAGTCATTTAGTCCTGTCTGACTCTCTGCAACCCCATGGACTGTAGCCTGCCAGGTTCCTCTGTCCATGGGATTCTCCAGGCAAGAATACTGTGATGGGTTGCCATTTCCAACTCTAGTAAATCTTTCTGACTCAGGGATTGAACCTGTGTCTCTTGTGTCTCCTGCATTGGCAGGTAGATTCCTTACCACTGTGATAAATGATTATTTTTTAAAATTTGAAATAGAGTATAATACTGTTTTTAAAACTTTTGATGCCCAACTGTACCTTAGATCAATACAATCAGAGTCGCTGTGGGTTGGGGACTAGGCATCAGTGCTTTTTAAGGCTTCCTGATGATTCTAATGAATAGCCAGTATTGAGAACAAGAGCCCTTAAAGATGAGATAGTACAAGACAGCAGAGCACCGGCAGCTTCTTATTGATTCCATGCTGCTCCTAAAGGCTCCATAAAGAACCCCAAATCTATGTACTAACAGGAGTCAGTGACCATAAGGTATCATAGATTTCTCCCTCATGCAATCAGACCAAGTCATGAACTGAGGAAAAGCCTGTAATTTTAGATATTCTGCTCAAACCCAATGGATGCTTCGCCCTGGTGTGGAGTCACTTCAGGGGTCTGATTAATACATTAACACCTCAAGATGGGGCCTCTAAAGCTGGTCAGTGGCAGTGAGGATGTCGTCAATCACAGAGCAGCGTTAACTTCAGAATCTAATAAGGAAAGGGATTCTGAACTCTTGGAACAGGCCTTCACCCTCTTAGAGAAAGAAAAGAAGGTGAAGAGGGAAAAGAGAGCCTCCGGTTCACATTAGAGTTTCGAGTCCAAGAATTGTAAACATGAACACACTGCCAAATCTCACTCTAAATATATTCCAATGATCTCATGTTTTCATATGCAGTGGAATCAAAAGAGGCATTTTTATTCATCTTGGATGACAGCATCTTGAGCTTTTATGGGAGCGTCCTAGTGGTATTCGTTTAACCAAGAGGGGCCAGTCAATACTCCAGCCATTTCAAATCACCGCAACCGGCGCGTTAAGTGCCCTGAATGACAATTCTTTATCTTCTTGCAGCTTGGACCCTCAAATGTAACCCCGAATATCAGCAGCAGACCCCCCACCCCATGGGGGAAAAGTCTCCAATCAGAGATCCTCTGAGGCGAGCCAAGAGCGGTTTTGGAGGGAGCAGCGCATATTTTGAGGTGATTAACATTTCGGTTTTGGCCTCTTCATCTGTGTGAGCTTCATCTGTTACTCGTTTTCTCTTTGGCCAACGAGACCGCATCCAATGTCCCGCAGGAGAAGGCTGGAAATTTTTCTGAAAGCCCTTTTAGGTGAAGCCCAGTGAGAGGGCAAATGAAGCTTCGCTCCTTTTATGGCCGTATCTCAACACGAGAGAGAGGGAGAGAGAGGGAATATCATCTCTGTTCCCCTGAGACAGAGCCTGTGTGCTTCTCAGCACTAACTGAAGTGAACAGAGTCGATCCTACAACTGGCAACACCCTCAGTGACCCCTACCTAGGGTGACAGGACCCTTCAGTACCCCTCAACCCCTTGCCACCCAGACCCTGCCTTCACCAACCCCGCCCCACCCCACTGTGGAGTCTTCCCTTCTGCCCTGTCAGAGCATAAATCAAGCAGCAGGGTAGCTTGGAAATATGACGAATACCTTGGCTGGCTCCAGCTTGAAAAGACGAGCGGGGAGGAGAGGGAATCTAAAGTAACCAGGTTTGGCTGCAAGTGTGACCAGAATTCCGTGTTCCTGGAGCTGGCCCCAGTGGCTCGGAGGGCCAGGCGCTGCCAGAGGCGCCTTCCCTGGGGGCAGCCCCGGAGCGCCACGCTCGCAGGAGGAGCAGGAGAGCCCTTTGGTGTCTGTCAAGAGCAGCATTCAGGAATCCTCGGACACTCCCTGAGTCCTCGCTGTGAGCACTGAGAGGACAGGTCGGGAGAGCTCTTCCTCCTCTGGGAGGGCCCTTGTCATGACCCCCATGTTCGGATGTTGCTGTTTCCACAGGGAGCTTGCCCACAGCTGCCGTGTGTGATGCACGCGTGTGTGGGTGTGCACGCCAGGGGCCGGTGAGGCGAGAGAGCCCGCCGAGCCCTTCTGAGGGCCCAGGTCAGGGGCGCCTCCAGCCCTCAGGTGTGCGGGCGGCCCTGCCAGTGTCGTGTCTCCCTGTTGCTGTTTCCTAGTTTCATTGGTCTAACCAGCTGCCCTCACTGGTTCATGACTCTCTGGTCCCCTCAGGTCATTCTCGGTGGGCTGGGGCCTTGTTGGGATGACTCTAGCAGAGACTGCCCGTAAGCAGAGCCAGGGTCCTGCCTGCCGAGCAGGTGGTCGTCACAGGGCCCCGCAGCGGGCGGCTCCTGAGTGGCCACAGAGTGGTGGCTGCTCTTGACAGGGTTCAGGCTCCAGGAGCTTCAGTGCAGAGACTCTTTTTGACTTGATTTGTTTTGTTCTTGAGACTTGTGATGAGGTTCTTGCAGTGGCCAACAGACAAGAGATGTCTAGGCCCTTGCACAGAGTGGCGGGTCCACAGTGACACTTCTCTGAGAGGAGCTGTGGCAGAGATCTGGTCCCTGTCTCTGAGCACACGGGTATCAGAAGGGCTGCCTCGCTCAAACTGGTAATCATGTTAAAATGAGTCACTCCTCTCTCTAATCCTCAATACCTAAAAGCACTTATTTCCCCCCTAGGCAATGCATTATTGGGGTCCCTGCTGCAGCAGGGGAGAGTGAGAACAAACAACAGGTTCCCTTGCTGACTTGCTCACTGGAGGTGGGGCGAGCCTGTTTCTTATATGGGGTGAGGACAGGGGTGTGTCCAGGGGTGGGGTGAGGGGTGGGGTGGCTGATAGGGTGGGGTGGCTTAGGTGTTTTGCCCACTGCTTTGGTGGTGTTGAGTGCAGGGAGCATGCTTAGTCCCCTGCTTTTGAATTCTCGAGGCCAGAATACTAGAGTGGGTAGCCTTTCCCTTCTCCAGGGGATCTTCCCAATCCAGGGATTGAACCCAGGTCTCCTGCTTTGCAGGGTGATTCTTTACTAACTGAACCACAAGGGAAGCCCAAGGATACTGGAGTAGGTAGCCTGTCCCTTCTCCAGTGGATCTTCCCAACCCAGGAAACAAACTGGGGTCTCTCGCATTGCAGGCGGATTCTTTACCAACTGAGCTATCAGGAAAGCCCTTGCTCCCAGCACCCTGTTCTAAAAGCATCTTTTTAATGCCTTTTTTGGTTTGTTTTTCAAGGGAAGAAGCCCCATGAGACCCTCCCTGCAAGAAGCCAGAATATTATCACCACTCCTCTCCTCTGTCCCCTCAAAGGCCCCTCCTGACCACAGTGTTAGTCCTCTGAGTTGGCTGGTAGAACAATTAGCTTTCCTCAGGGCATGGGTGGATCACCAAATCAGGCCTCCAAGCAGGGGTTTCCTGTCACCAAAGCCACACTAATGCAAATCAATTTTTCATTAGGAGAAAATAAAACTCACAAGTGACATCAACTGAAAAATGTTCTTTGAGAGTAAGTTATTCCCATTTAAAGCTAAGCACATGACAGCTGGTGACTTTTAATGGAAAGTAAAATTTGTTGGTCTGAATTACTATCAAACCACTTGAGAATTTGTTTTTAATTTTTCTTTTTGGAGAAAGGCAGTGCTTTGGCTTCCAGAAGAGCAGAGGAGGAATGGAAAGGTCTAGTCTTGTCTCTAATTGTGGCCTTAAAAGACCCTGGACAATCTTTGGCAAAATCATGATACAGCATCTCTAGGTACATTAATTTCCTTCACCCTTTACTTAAAGCTCATTTAAGAAGCTGGTTAGAAACAAACCTCTCTGTCCTAGAATTCATTTGGGCTCTGTACCAAAACAGTTGTATGTGTCCCAAAACCCGTCTACCATTTCCCCACTTAATCTGGTACAAAATATCTGGTACAAAAGAACCCAGTGGTATTTGCTATGGACTGAATATATGTGTCCTCCCCAAATTCATAGTTAGAAATCTTACTAATATGATGGTAGTTGTGGAGGAGCCCCTTTAGGGACATGATTAGGTTTAGATGAGGTCACAAGGGAGGCCCCTGTGATGGGTTTAGTGCCTTTTTAAGAATGGGAAGAGATTAAGAATGGGAGAGATTCACCCTCTCTCTCCAAGAAGCAGCCCACTGTCTGCCAGCCAGAAGGAGAGCTCTCACTAGAAATAGAATCTGCTGGCACCTTGATCTTGGACTTCTTAGCCTCAAGAACTGTAAGAAATAAATGACTGCTGTATAAACCAGTCAAGCTATGAGGAGCTCTGTTACCACAAACTCCAGGGGATCAGCTATCTGCATCAGACATAAAAGAACCATGTGAGACAGCCTCTGTATGACCAAATTTGTTTCAGGCCAATATAAATTCAGTTCCTCTTTCCCTCCAGAGTCTTCTAGCACTTTCAGATTCTAACACACATTTGCTATCTTTGTGGGCAGTATAGAGAGCACCTCCAGAATCTGGGGACATGGTCAGAAGAAGTCAGGGTCTGAGGAATGCTACTAGAACCATCATAATACACCTGAGATTAACCACTTGCAGATGTGACCTGAGGTAGGTTTGCATATACATTGTTGAGGATTTCATGGTTTGCTACATTAATGTTAGATAACTCAAAATTTATTGGAAAATGGAATTATATAAAGAAATGACAAACTAGATTGTAATAAGGCCATGTTATTTGAAGAGAATTAAATGGGTAGACATGAATAGCCCTGTATTGAGCCTAGAAAAGGGGGTTAAAGAATAATCACATTGCTATTTATTCAGGAGTGTTGAAAGAATGGTAGAGAGGGCATTCCAAACTCTTCCAGAATCTGAGATACACGCCCCTTAACACCTTTTCCCTGATTTCTGCTTAACAAGTCCTTTTCATAGAGTTTGATGCTGTTAGGATTGTTAGGTCTTCTTGGAGTAGTGACCCCTTCTTCATTATATTGTGTCCTTCTTTATCCCTGATACCTTTCTTGCTTTGAAATCTGCTCTGATTAAAATTAATAGAGCCACTCCTTTCTTTTGACTAGGGTTGGAGTGGTATATTTTTCTCTGTTCATGTATTTTTAATGTACATGTGTCTTTATACTTAGTCCGTTTCTTGTAGACAACCACTTGTTTATTTCTTGTCTTTTATCTACTTTGGCAATCTTTGTCTTTTAATTAGTGCATGTAGACTATTGACATTCAAAGGGATTATTGATATGGGTAGATTAATATCTACTTTATTTGATACTGTTCTCAATTTGTTGCCCATATTCCTTGAGGTTATTTGTCTTCCACTTTTTCTGCCTTTTGCAATTTCAACTGAGCATTTTATATGATTTCATTTTCTCTCCTTTCTTGGGATATCAGTTATACTTTTCTTCTTTTAGTGGTTGCACTAGAGTTAGAATACACACTTACAACTAATACAAGCTCATTTTCAAATAACACTATACAATTTCTTGGGTCATGTGAATGTTTAATAATAAGGAAATAATCCTAATTCCTCCCTGTCCCTTGTATCACTGATGTCACTCATTTCACTTATTATATAAGCATATTACATATGTACACACACACACGTAGATATATGTGTATGTATATACATATATATAAGATGTATATATGTGATACATAAGCATTCATAATCAAATATTGTTGCTATCATTATTTTGAACAAGCCATTAGATCATTTAAGAAAAATAAAAAGTTTTTATTTTACTTTCAGTATTCCTTCTTTGATGCTATCTCTTTTTTTATGTAGAGCTGAATTTCTGATCTATGTCAATTTTCTTCTTTTCAAAGAACTTTTAACTTTTCTTCCAAGGCAGGTCTGCAGGCAACACATTCCCTCAGTTTTGTTTGTCTAAGAAAGTCTATTTCTCAGTTATTTCTGAAGGATAATTCTTCAGAGTACAAAATTCTAGGTTGGTAGCTTTTTCCTCTCAAAACTTTGAATATTTAACTCCATTCTCTTCTTGCTTGCATGGTTTCTGTGAAGAGGTGAGGTTGGTTCTTGTCTCTGATCCTCCTTAGGTAAGGCGTTTTTCTTCTCTGTTTCTTTTAGCATTTTTTCTTTACCTTTGCTTTTCAATAATTTGAAAATATATGCTTAGGTGTAGTTTTTCTGAGATATTTATCTTGCTTGGTGTTCTCTGAGCTTCCTGGATCTGCGACTTGATATCTGGCATGTGGGGGAAATTCTCAGTTATTGTTTCAGATATTTTTTCTGTTCCTTTTTCTCTTCTCCTTCTGGCATTTGTGTTACTCAGTTATACCTTTTGTAGCTATCCAGAGACCTCGGATATCTTGTTCTGGGTTTTTTTCCTTCAGTTTTTGTTCTCTTTGCTTTTCAGTTTTGGAGATTTCTATTGAAATAGCCTCAAGCTCAAAGATTCTTTTCTCAGCTGTGTCCAGTCTACTAATAAGCCCATCAAAGGCATTCTTCATTTCCGTGTTGTTTTCATTTCTAGAATTTCTTTTGAGTTCTCTTTCAGAATTTCCATCTCTCTGCTTACATTGTCTATCTGTTCTTGCATGCTATTTTATCCATTAGTGCCCTTAGCATATTAATCTTACACACATATACGATTACATGTCCTAAGTCATACATACATATAATATGTGTTTTAAATTTCTTGTCTGACACTCAATAAATTGACTGACTTTATTAGCAAGATATTTGAAAAGATAAGTTCAAACAGAATTTATCTTCCTTGGAATCCAGCTGTAAAAAGCATAAGTTAAAATGCTTTGTTGTTTGATCTTTAGTTTCTGTTTGAACTGACTCTCCATGTCAGCCTATTTTCTTTAGTGAAGAGCAAGAAATTCCATTTACCATGGCTTTCCATACTCTGTCCTATGACTTTTGTTTTCATTCAACATGTTAATTATTTGTCACGAAATAACATGCTATTTGGGGCTGATTAGAGCTTGCAGTGTTTACATTTATTCCCAATTATATAAATTAGATGGCTTCCCAGGTAGCTGTGTGGTAAAGAATCCTCCTGCCAATGCAGGACACGCAGGTTCAATCCCTGGGTTGGGAAGATCCCCCTGGAGAAGGAAATGACAACCTGCCCCAGTGTTCTTGGCTGGGAAATCACACGGACAGAGAAGCCAGGTGGGCTACAGTCCGTGGGGTCACTGAGTCAGACACGACTTAGTGACTAAAAAACAATATACAGGTTAGAAATATTATAGCAAATCACCATTATGGAACTATAAACCTCTTAGCATTCTATAACAACAACAAAAAATGCTGAACTTAAAATCATAATAACAACTGTACCAGGCTTACCATGAGGCCTGAAGTGACAACCTGGGGGAGGAAAATGTGGAGGAAAGAAGGGGCTTCAGCCAGACGCACAAGAGAGAGGATTTTTGTTGCAGTGCTGGCTAGATGTGTGTGTTTGTGCAAGACCCTTCAACCAAGACTCTATTTCCTCATTTATAACAATGTTAATAATTCCTACCTCAGGAGACTGGTGTAAGGATTACATAACATGACATATGCCAAATGTATGGCAGAATGCCCTGGAGGATGAAATGAGTGAAGTCTTACTGAAGGGCCCATCTAGTATTCTCAGGTCTTGACCTCTATGGGTGGGTCTAAAGCATCCCAGATTTCCACCCAGGGCTCCGTTCCAGTTTAGCTCAGGAGCACTCCAGTATAAACACAAAGGGAGAAGAGGAGCCTGTATGGACAACAGTATAAAATAAGCAACAGGACGGTTGACTGTCAAAATGGAACAATTCTGAATTTCTTGTTAGAAAGCCACCTGTGTCCAAATTAACTTACGGGAAACTTGACAGATATCTCAATATAAATTTGCTTGATTGTACCTTCAGCTATTTGCCAGTGTCTAATGAAGGCAATAGCACCCCACTCCAGTACTCTTGCCTGGAAAATCCCATGGATGGAGGAGCCTGGTAGGCTGCGGTCCATGGGGTCGCTAAGAGTCGGACATGACTGAGCGACTTCATTTTCACTTTCACTTTTACACATTGGAGAAGGAAATGGCAACCCACTCCAGTGTTTTTGCCTGGAGAATCCCAGGGATGGGGGAGCCTGGTGGGCTGCCGTCTATGGGATCACACAGACTTGAACACGACTGAAGTGACTTAGCAGCAGTAGCAACAGCAATGCTTTCCAGACACAGAGAGAGGGCGTAATAGCCACTTTCCACAGCAGTAAGTCCCCATAAAGCATGCTCATGGCTCAGCAGGCTCTAGCTGACCAAGGGAGCAGATTGTCATACTGGTGGCTTATCACTAGCAATTATGAGCCTAGTGCTTGGCCTTGTACTTTGCATGCATTATCTCATTCAACCTTATGATAACCCCAGCAAGGACAAACCATTTCATGCTGATTTTACAGATGAGGAAATAGGCTGGGAAGATTAGGTAAAATTGACAGGAGGTGAGGGAAATTGGCCGTTTAACATGGAGGGTGCCAGGAGGTTCTACTTTTTTCTAGAAAGGGTATCGTATTGCCAGTGGGGCCCAACATAGCCTGCCACTGAGCAATCAATCATCATTCCAGTTAGTGGTACTGGTTACCAGAGAGCAGGGTATCCGGGTGCCTGGGGCAGAGGAGCAGACTTCCTTCCGTCTTGTCCCTCCCATGCTCCTGCTTTGGTCAGGCCCTCGTTCTCTCTCCCTTGGAGTGTTAACTACTCCCTGCCTGTTCTCCCAGCTTTCGCCCTCAATTCCTCATCCTGGCAAAGTCCTGACCGTTGGATTCCAACCTACTGTTTCCACTTTATGCCCTGCTTCTTGTCAGTGTGATCTCTTCCCAGCCTCAACTGTGTACTTCGGAGAGAGGCTGGGACTTGCAAAGAAAAGGCCAAAGCCCAACTGCCCCTCCTGAGGGGCGGGGAGCACGCCATCCTGCTGTAATCGAGTCCCAATAAAGCCTTGCCTGAAGTCCTTGTCTGGACACCCCTGAGCGACTTAACAATAAGAGACCAAGAACCCAGGTCGGTTAACACTTCCAGTTCTTGCATTCAATTCTCTTGTGGCCCTAAATCCTATCCACACAAAAATCTCATCTCTTCCACCCAGCCTTTCCAAGCTCTCTAGGCCATAGCAGGGTGTTTTTCCTTCTGCTTGGGCAGAACTTTTCTGGTGTAACATGTACACTTGACATTTAAGCAATTCGGGGTTGTTCGTGATAATTGTTTTAGTGTTTTGTATTTGTGGTGAGGTTGTAGAACGCAAGGGACCAGATTCAGCACAGTGCGTGCAAGGCCCATAGGGAGGCTCTGGCCTGGCACAGACATTGGAAAAAAAAAAAAGATTACATTTGCATGTTGACAGCACATGAATTTCTTTAGCTAGAAACTATCATAAGCAAGAATAACTAAAACAGGAAGCTGCTGGTTGTTCTTTTTTTGAGTCACATAATAAATCACAACATTATTTGCTGAGCTTTCATGCTGCTAGCTTTGGGCACGGAAATTGCTAGGTTACGGCTCTGAAAGCCAAGGTCTACCGGGTTGAGAATGAGACTTGATCAGAGTCTGAGTCCTGGCTCCTCCCCTTACTGGGTGACTTCACCGAACTCCTTAACCTCTTTGACTCTTCCTGTTGTTATCTGGGAAGAAGTATCCTTTTCTCCTAGAGTTGCTATAAGGAATACTGAGAGATTGTGTATAACACGAGTAAGATTATAACCAAGCCATCAGAGATTGTGTGATGAATCAAATTGACAAGTTTCCATGAAATATGCTGGGGACCTGGGAGCGGTGTCTGCAGGGACACAGGGAGGAGACACAGAGCAGAACTAGAGTGGGGCGGACTGAGACCGGGTGCTTACTCATTGCCTAGAGTGGCTCTGGGGTCCAGGTGCGGGAACCGGGCGATGGGGAGGTGGCTGCCCCCAGACAGGGAAGTGTGCCCCTTCTTCCCAGCGACCACCCTAGGCTGGCCTCAGCTGCAGGGTGATCAGTGATCAGGCCCTTGGTCACTCCAGAGTGGCCTCTCCCCAGCCCTCATGCTCCCAGCCGGACAGCCCTCAGAGACAGCCTCTCATTGCCCAGAACCTGGCAGAGAGCAGGCATTCAGCACATACTGGCTTTTATTGGACATTCCCAAGCACATACTTTCCAAGAATAAAAGAAGACTTCTTTCTAGACTGACTTGTTAACTAGCAAGTGGATAATTAAGACGATGCAAGAAAATCACTGGCAGAGGTCCAGGAAGCTGCTTTTCTTGAACTCCTCACAGAGGTGCATTGGGTTACATTTTTGGACAGCCATTACGCAGCTCAGGGCAGATGGAAGAACAACAAGTACAAAAAAGAACTTGATTTGAGCAAGACTTTTGACTTTGTTTAGCCACTGTTTACTGGATACCATAGTAGCGCGCCTTGTCCTGCTGGGGTGTGTGAGGTGCCTCGTTAGTTCGCCAGTAAGGGTGAACGGAAATATTTGAGTAAAAGCCTAATCATTTTAAGACACATCAAAACAAAAGCAAGGAGGGAAACAATCTGGCTCTCACAGTTGATGAGAATTCAGCATCTCTGACGAAGCTGGTGCTGTCAGCAGAGGGAGAGCAGGGCCCCGAGGGAGCAGAGGGCCTGTTGCCGACACTGGACTGACCCCGCGAGGAGGCAGCTGCTTGGTCGGCCGGCCTCCCTGTTGATTCAAGAAGCAGCGGGGGCCTGTGTCTGGTTTACCCAAGTAGAGGCACGGAGCGTTCCCTGTTGAGAACAGCGGCTGACCTGGCTCCCGGCAGAGGCGGCTCAGGGCCTCTAGCCGTGGGCAAGAGCACAGGCTGACGGGGCCCCGCCGCCCACCAGGGTGCCCAGTGTCAACACCAGTATCCTCCCTTTAATAATAACACCACCACATAAGGAAGAGGTGCTTCTCTCCCTTACTCTGAGACTGTTAATACCTCCTGGTTGTACTTCTAGAAATTAATAAATTGTGGGGGCACCAGCAGAAATCTTGCAAGAAAACTATTATGTTTTTGCAGCTCCATCATTCCTTACCAGTGCACAGAAGTCTTAAAAGTGGCCTGCCTTTTCCCCTTCTTCCTCCTCATTTTTTGTTTCTATCTCGTCTTTCTTTTCTCTCTCCCCTCCCTTTTCTCTATTCTTTTGTGTCTTTTCTCCTCTCTTTCCCCTCTTTTAAAAATAAAAGATGATCACGATCTGTAAGGAGTGCAGAAGTTGGACTCTGGAGCTCAGGGTTGGGTTAATTCAGCAGCACAAGGATATCACTAAGGACCTAGGTTCTTCCCATCTTTTCCCTCTGTTCTTGAAGACATCTTTACTTCCAGGCCGGCTTCCTTCTTTCTCATAAAATGGGACCTTCTGTTTTAGGCTGCTAAAGAGATGAGTGGAGAAAATAGGTCAAAAGACTACGGGGGTACTTCCCTGGTGGTCCAGTGGCTAAGAATCCACCTGCTAATGCAGGGACATGGGTTTGATTCCTGGTCCGGAAAGATGACACATGCTGAGGGGCAGCTAAAGCCCCTGAACCACAACTACCGAAGCCCGTGTGCCCCAGAGCCCAAGCTCTGCGAAAAGAGAAGTCAGTGACATGTGAAGCCCGCACACAGCAAAGAAGACCCAGCACATCCAAAAAATAAATAAATATTAAAAAAAGAAAAAAAAGAAGACGACTATCGGCAGTGGTAGGGACTAGGGCACATTGGAGCAGATGACCTTGCCGAAGGCTTTCAAATACAGAACAATTTTCTTCCTGTTGCTTCAGAATACTTTGTTGTTAAGTTCAGTCGCTCAGTCGTGTCCAACTCTTTGTGACCCCATGAACCGCAGCACACCAGGCCTCCCTGTCCATCACCAACTCCCGGAGTTTACTCACTCACGTTGGTTGAGTTGGTGATGCCATCCAACCATCTCATCCTCTGTCGTCTCCTTCTCCTCCTGCCCTCAATCTTTCCCAGCATCAGAGTCTTTTCAAATGAGTCAGCTCTTCGCATCAGGTGGCCAAAGTATTGGAGTTTAGAGGGAGGAAAAAGGGGATCCTGGATGTTCTGAAGTAACTGCTTTGTGAGTAAATACATTGTTGCAAGCAGTCAAAACATTGCTATTGCTCCAGTTCTGCAGAGGTCAGCACGGAGCTGCAGGGAGAACAGGAGATGGGCCAGGGATCAAATATGCACGGAGCTTCCTCAGTCCTTGCCCCTCTGCCACGCCACAGCTGCTGGTAACCCCGTGGCTGCCCTCCTCCCTCTCATCTTGAGCTCCCTCGGGGTTTTGGGGTGCCATCTTCTCCTTTCGTGCCCTCCTACCCCCTGGCACAGACGTGCACACTCTGGACAGCACCCCGCCCACCACATTCACAGCATGAAGCTGCACACTCACAGCCTAGTGTGCACCGAGATGGATCCTCTCATCTTCCCCTCCTAACCCAGTTTCTAATTTCCAGTGGTTCTCAATGTATGGCCTGCAAACCAGCAGTGTCAGCAGCACCTGGGACCTTGTAAGAAATGTACATTTTCAAGTCCCGCCCCAAAACTGCTGAATCAGAAACTCTGGGAGGGGGTGGGACCCAGCAATTTAAGTTTTAACCAGTCCTCCAGGGGATTCTTATGCCTTTGGCTGTTTGAAAGCCACTGTCCTAAAGCCTCTGCGGTGTTTAGAGACCAACGACCTAAATGTTGGTTTTTAACCCTGGCTACACATTTGTGTCATCTGAGAGGCTTAGTACCCCCGACCCTGACTGCTCCCATGCATATGGGATTGGTCTGGTGTGTAGCCCAGGCTTTGAAATTTTTAAGTTCCTTGGATGATTCTGAATTGCAGCCAAGGTTGAGAATCACTGATCTAAACAAATATGAAAGGAGACAACCATACTATAAATAAGTAGACATCCAAAAGTGAGACACACTGACAAAATATGTAAGGGGGGAAAAAAAGGTTAATATGAGAGGTTAAACTGTCATTCCAGACCCCAAGAAAGGCAACGCCAAAGAATGCTCAAACTACTGCACAACTGCACTCATCTCACACGCTAGTAAAGTAATGCTCAAAATTCTCCAAGCCAGGCTTCAGCAATACGTGAACTGTGAACTTCCAGATGTTCAAGCTGGTTTTAGAAAGGCAGAGGAACCAGAGATCAAATTGCCAACATCTGCTGGATCATCGAAAAACCAAGAGTTCCAGAAAAACATCTATTTCTGCTTTACTGACTATGCCAAAGCCTTTGACTGTGTGGATCACAATAAACTGGAAAATTCTGAGATAGAAATACCAGACCAACTGACCTGCCTCTTGAGAAATCTGTATGCAGGTCAGGAAGCAATAGTTTGAACTGGACATGGAACAACAGACTGGTTTCAAATAGGAAAAGGCGTACGTCAAGGTTGTATATTGTCACCCTGCTTATTTAACTTATATGCAGAGTATATCAAGAGAAGCGCTGGGCTGGATGAAGCAGAAGCTGGAATCAAGATTACCGGGAGAAATATCAATAGCCTCAGGTATGCAGATGACACCAATCTATTGCGGAAAGTGAAGAAGAACTAAAGAAACTCTTGATTAAAGTCAAAGAGGAGAGTGAGAAAGTTGGCTTAAAGCTCAACATTCAGAAAACAAAGATTATGGTATCTGGTCCTATCACTTCATGGCAAACAGATGGGGAAACAGTGGAAACAGTGGCTGGCTTTCTTTTTTTGGGCTCCAAAATCACTGCAGATGGCGACTGTAGCCATGAAATTAAGACACTTACTCCTTGGAAGGAAAGTTATGACCAACCTAGACAGCATATTAAAAAGCAGAGACATTACTTTGCCAACAAAGGTCCATCTGGTCAAGGTTATGGATTTTCCAATAGTCACGTATGGATGTAAGAGTTGGACTATAAAGAAAGCTGAGCGTAGGTAGAATTGATGCTTTTTAACTGTGGTGTTGGAGAAGACTCTTGAGAGTCCCTTGGATTGCAAGGAGATCCAACCAGTCCATCCTAAAGAAGATCAGTCCTGAGTGTTCACTAAGGACTAATGTTGAAGCAAAAAAGCTGAAACTCCCAATACTTTTGCCACCTGATGTGAAGAGCTGACTCATTTGAAAAGACCCTGATGCTGGGAAAGATTGAAGGCAGGATGAGAAGGGGACGACAGAGGATGAGATGGTTGGATGGCATCACTGACTCGATGGACATGAGTTTGAGTAAACTCCAGGATTTGGTGATGGACAGGGAAGCCCGGTGTGCTGCAGTCCATGGGGTTGCAAAGAGTTGGACACAACTGAGTGATTGAACTGGACTGACTGAGAAGTATAAAAGAAGAGATGATCTGTTTTAGACACTATGACAGATAGTCATAACCCACTCCTACGATTTAAATTAGGCTGAAAAGCTCATTACCTCTTTTGGGAACAAGTATATACTGATGGGTTTCTAACTGCTATAGGTGTTACATGAAAAGTTCTCTTTACTGCTTCAAAACACATGGCTCACTATGTTATAAGACACTTCCATCATTTAATACGTTCTGTCACTGTTCCTTTCCTTTTTCACAGTTTGGATAGCAGGTACTTGAGCTTGAACTGCCAACAGAAAATGTCAAGTTATCATCAGACGTCAGATGACCCTCCAAGACAGTCCCTTTAGAGCAGAAGGCCCTCCTGCTGGAAGTAAGTTCAAAGACAAAAGGCATCCATGGATGATCTTAACCAAAGAGGAAACATGAATACAAGCCTCTTCTTAAAGGAGAAACATGGAACCAGAATTAATCTTCAAGCGTCTGGGAATTTTAATTTAGTAAAACTAAGGAATCACGGAAAATCTGTCACCCAAGTTCATGAATTATCTTGACTTAGAATGAAACATAGAACATAATTAGTTATGTCACAGAAATTTAGGCTAGAATCAAAGGTTTCAATTCAAACTGCATCAGGCCATGCTCTCTCAACTTTTTTGTAGGCTGTCTATCCCAAAGATCTAGGTGGATATGACCACACCCCAAAGTAGAGTCATTTAATCTCTTTCAACATAGAAATCCCAATCCTGTATTTGTGTGGTTAAGATTTGCTAACACATCACTGAGGTTGCACAAGGTCATAAAACATGGCTACTGTAGAACTCAGTGGTCAGTAGAGGTTCACCGATTGTACTTATTGTTTGTACTTAATAATTGCTTAAGAAGTTAAGAAACTCACAGTGAATCTCCAGATTTTTCTTCCATGCCTAATGGAAAAGGATTCCATTTTCATGTTAAAATCTCAGAACAGTTTCTGTCAATAAAAACAGCAACTTGTCTTTCTTCTGCAACAGCTCAATATAGATGCTAACAGTTTCCAAACCTTAACTGTATGAACAGCTTGGTTTTGACAGTTAGGCAATAACAAAGCAAATTCAATAACTGTTATTTTCACTTGAGCCTGGGCTATGGGAAAATCAGACCAAAATGAATTAGAAGTTTAGTGTGCACCAGGCACTGTCCTCATATTCTGATTTAGGCAATTTGGGGGTGGTGTTCAGAAGTCATCATTAAACAAGCACCAGGTGGGTGAAATATGGATCTTAATAATCAATAATAATAAAGGAGGGTTCTTGTGTTAGGTGGCTTTCCTTCAGGTTTTTCTCTACTTGACAGTTTGTCTATAATGAATATACCTGCTTTATTTCTTCATTTAGTTTACTAAGGTTTATAAGATACTTCTCAGTTCACTATGACTTAACTAGGCAAATACCTCTTCTATATCCTCTCCTTCACCTCTAATCCCACTCTCTGTAACTGATGCCAACTCTCCCTAACACTGACCGTTTTTCCTAGTGCTGGCTCTGCTCATGGGGCTTTAGAGACATGAGCTAAGGTGAGCTGCACAACTCTATGAAGTGGGCTTGTCGCTGTGATCATTTTACAGCAGAGAAACCTGAGGAAGGTTAAGTCACTTTCTCAAGGTCACGCAGCTAGTAAGCGGTCCAGTGCCGGAATTCTGAATTCTTATGCTCTGTATACGTACACAATCTGTAATACTGCCCAGGTGCTCTCCGGCACTGCCTCACCAGTTTCATGTGTTTAATGAGTCAGCTCTTCCATGATTTACTTTGAAATTCTCTACTAACTGAGGTTGAACATCTTTTTATAGATTAGCCACAAAGGCCTCCTTCTATAAACTGTTTATTCATACCCTTTAGCACATTTCTCTATTGAATACATCTTATTGGTTTGCAAAAAAAATCCAATCCATGGATATTCTTGATATGAATCCTTTGTTTTATAAACTCCAAATATTTTCTCACAATCTATTACCTTATTTGCAGCTAATATGACAACGGAATCATACTGGACAAACTATTAGAATTAGATAAGGGATCTCAATAAGGTCGCTGGATGTTAAGTGTCAACATAAAAATAGCATTCCTACAGACAAATAACTCATAGCAGAAACAAAAACTAGTTTACCAAGGAATAAACTAATAAAAGATGTATGAAACTAGCAGGGAGAAAACTGTGAAACTTTATTGAGGGACATTAAAAACCCTAAATAAATAAAACATAGAGACAGTTCATATTCATAGATGAGACGAGTAAGCTTTTCAAACTGTTAATTCTCAAATTAATCTACAAATTCACATCAAGTCCAATAAAAATATTAAGTGTTTTCACTGAACCTGACACACGGATTATAGAATTCACAGGGAGGATGAAAAAGTCACGAAGAGCTAAGGCAAATTTGAAGAACAATGCAATTACCTTACCAGACATCAAGACTTACATGGCTATCCAGGAATGGAGACAATGTGGTACTGGCTCAGGGACCAACCACTAACGAAACACAGGAGGGAACCCAGAAACTTAGCATGCGTGCATGGAGAACGAGGTGCTGCGTGAGGCAAGGACAGGCTGACCCCGGAAGAGAATAGTCACTCTCTTTTGGTGCTAGCACAGTGTAAGTGAAAAATTTCAAAGGCCATCAAAAAAGTGAGAAAATAGTTGAAAATTGGGTTATAGTTTGCCCAAACACTGGGCATTCAGTCCCGTTTGGAGGTTTCCCAAGCTTCTTAGAAGCAAACTCATGGAATTCTAAGAAAGCAAACACCCCAGTCGATAACTTACAGGAGACTCAACACATGTATTTCGGTACTTCTTCCAATTTAAGGCTCCCTAGGTTGGATGGTGGATTCTGTTTTCAGAAATGGTGAGAAGTGAAAGTGTCATGGTTTGGAATTTATGAAATACAGTATTAGCAAAGAGGGCCTTTATTGGAGACTGCTCATGTCACACACTTGGAGTGGGGAGATATGTTGGAAATATACCCTTGACCTCTTTTCCCCAAGGCCCCATCTGTCAGCATGCTGCACATCCTTGCTCTGGGATAGAGAAGAGCAGCTGAAGTTTACCCAGACAGAAGCTTCCCTGTACCAACAAAATTCTTGTCAACTATTCTAGAAAGAATGGGAAAAAAAAAAATCAACTTTAAAGCATTTCTTTTAAAAGTTAATGATAAAAATGTAACTATGCAAACAAATTATCCCCACACAATCTATATTTTTAAGTAATTTATTCCAATAGAAATATTTCAGAAAACTGTACTTAAATTCATTTTAAGTTAGCTTATGCAAACACACTTAAGCTCGCACACTCACATTTGCATATTAAACAGAAATCAAAGGTGAGAGAGGAACCAAGCTGCACGTCACTCCAGGAGGTCATAGTGCAAACGAGTACTTCATCTTTAGTACCTCAATTTAACCAGGATGAAGGAGAGTAAAAATGGCTTGTGTTTTCCTGTATATTATCATTATTGGATATTCATCCCCACAGATGCCTTTGTCTCCTTTAGATTACACTGTGAATGAGTTCCCCACCCCCTCCCCACACGTACATACTTCGGTCAGCTGTAAAACAATGGATTTGTCAATAATCAAGGTACAGAAACTCTTGAGTCTGGTGACTTATTATCAGCTACTCTGTCAGATTTAGTAAGTCAATAATTATTGGACTATCTTCTGTGAATAGTTTTAATAGGTGATATCTTCATAGGAAAACTGATACTTGTTACCTGGTATCTAAAGCATAGCTAATTATGAAACTTTCTACTTGTCTATTTAAAAAAAAAAAAGCTCAATCCCAAAGCATTCTAATTGTGTATTCCTTTAATCCCATCACCACTTTTCAGTCCAAATAACTAGAATCAAACTTTAAATCCTACTAATAACCTTCAAGGATCAGTTATCCCTTCATTTGGCTTTAAAGACTAAATTTACTTGTCGAGAACATACTAGCCCTTTACAAAATGTGAAGACGGCATTCTGACTCAGTTGAACAACAGTATCTCCAGATCTTGCAATAATCTCAGAGAAGCAAAATGTTTCCACACTTTGTTTTTACTGAGAAAGCTAGCTTAGCCTCTTAACCTCTCTTTAATTTATACCTTGTAGTTGTTTTCACTTTCTGGACATAGTATCTTCAAGTAAACAACAACCGGTAGGTGAAGTGACTGCTTGTTGTTCTGAGTCCTGTTTAACTCTAAGAATGTACTGAACTAAATCTCACTTCTGGGCAAAGGAACTCTCATTTCAGGATTTTAGTAGCTTTTCTAGAACCCAAACAAATCTTCTGGCTGTACTGTATTCTTTTAAGAATTTTCTTGAAGGACTTATAATTAAGTCTATGCTCAAAACAATTTCAACAACACAAAATAAAAATAAACTCAGCTGGATGGATGTTCTTCAAAGTTGCTCTTAGGCATGTTTCATCTAAAGGCTGATTTGGAGGGTTTATTTTTAATCTTCTACTCTGGAAGGAGAGGAGCAGGGAAGGAGCTTGTCTGAAAAGACTCAAAGCCAAGGAGGAATGCGACAATAACCTAGAGCGATCTGCACGCATTTTCTTAGACTTGCTATGAGCAAGAGTAAGCTGGTGGAGAGAGGAATAGCACACACTCCTGCAATAAGAGAAGTAAGAGGACAAATGATTATTGTCACACTCGATGCCCTAAAGTTGGTCTTCAAATTGATAAGGCACTGACCAAATTTTCCCCGCACTACAACTTGAGAAACCAGTGTAATGAAATAGCTTTCAAAAAGCTTAAAAGTTTGCTCACACAGATCTCTTTTGTTAGAATCCTCTAAATAGGGGGGAAAAAAAACAATCACCTTAGACACAAGCCATTTTTAAGGAAGCAAACCCAAAAGATGCTGACTTCACACAGAAAATTATTATCATCAATGTGTTAAATAACAATGTTTGTTACAAGAAAACAATACTACTCTGGCTGTAAAATTATAAAGTTACTATGTTTGAGAGAAATAATATAAAAGAAGAGAGACAGAAAATAAAAGCAAACCCTAAAAGACCACTGAAGAAGTCAGACAGACCTCACCACTTGCTTTGTATCACCTATTCATGCACCAGCAGTACTATTGTTCCACCAGGACACAGTCAAATTCATTTTCAAAAAGGGATCCAATTATTTCAAAAGTCTTTGAGGCAGATGATTTTTTAAAAAACTGATATTATCCTCTGTTAACAATACTGGTACCTCTTGTTTGAAAAAAAAAAAAAAAGATAATATGGTGGTTTAAAAGAACATTGAAAAGGACCATGTCTCAGAAAACAGGAAGGAAATCAAGAGTGGATAGTTAATGGGTTAAATCTACTATTATTGATTTTTAAACTAATACCAAGTCCTGTAGTTTTGTTTTTAGCAGTAGTCATCTATAACTACGGATTTAACCTAAAAAAAAAAAAGACTTCTGCTCAAATCATTTGGCCAAGTGAATTCTAGTAATCCTAAGAGAGCAATAGGCCAGGCTGCTCTTGGCGGGCCCTGGTTTCAACTAACATACAAGGTGTATACACTAGAGACTGTAAACATTTTTCCCTTCTGTAACAGTGCACATTGGGCTCCTTTATAAACCTTCTAGAAGAGGAATAAAGCCACTTACAGAAACTCTGCAGCTACAAACACCCTAAGTTCTTGACATACAGAAAGATACAATACCAAAACAGTCCATACAGAAGGTAGCGCAACAGTCATATGGCATTTTCCACACAGGAAAACATTTATCACTGAAGCATATGCCTGGGGAGGAAAAAAATACTCAGACTCAAATTGTTTGGATCCCTTTTCATAATGTTTACACAAATAATATTTACACAGTGAAGAAAATGTAATAGGAAGGTGTGTTTGATTGGTTCTTTTAATTTTTACAGTTTGGAGGTTATGGTAAAAGTAATGTCTCTGAAAAAAATAAGCAGAACTCACACACAGAGGGGGCATGAGACCAAAATCAGAGCTCCTCAAGGTCATCATACAGTTATTTTTATAGTTGCATTTTAAAAACTGTTAGAGGTTACTTTTGCATGAAAAATAAGCTTCCATGTTCAAACAAACTGTTAAATGCGATGTGCCTCAAATTGTATTTTGTTTGGTATTATACTGCTGCACCAGGCTGGATAATATACTAATCATTATGCTTATCAAAAACTAGCTTAAATTTAAATTATAATGGAATTTCCAATGAGTTTTTCTTGACTCAGAGAGAAAAAAAATGGGCTAATATTGGTGAAAATTTCAAGCTTGTGAGGTGCTAGTTTAGAAATTTATTAAGGGTAGGCCTAGTAAGAGGAGAAAAATTTCATCCTCTCACTAACACAATGCCTAAATATTTAATATTGTAGTATTTATTTTTGCCTGAATTATTATTAGGTCTCATTTGGTGAATTATAAGGTCAAAAATTCACCCACACTATTTTAATTCACTTCTCCCACTGGTCTTCTCTTTGCTCCAAATGCCAAAATAGCCTTAAAAAGCAAAAAGCAAGCTTTTGAATGGACAAATCGGAAGACAAGAAAACAACAGTGACCTCCACTGCACAGTTCAGAGTTTCAGTCAGTCAGAGGCCACAAATCTATGTGTGGTCTAGTCACCAAATCTGAACCCTGTTCTCACTCTGCACAAGTAGCCTTGTGTTTAGCGCTGAAAATATCAAACATGTCTTCCAGTTGAGCTCTCTCTTTGGCAAAACTGTGCTGTCAGGCTCTGACTTCCAGCTGCCCATCTTCAGCAATACGGTTAGCCTACCACTTAATCTACTTTAGCTTATTTATGACAAACAGACAAGGTAATAAAAAATCCACAGGGTTCTCATCCACAATGTGTTTTAAAAAGCACATACACTGTTAAAAACACTTATTTCTGAAGAGAAATAAACAAGTTAAGAAAATTAAAACAAAAGTCAGATGTGCAAGGTCTGAGAGAGTAATACTGCTATGCTGGTTATGCAGAGGGGGTCTTCTCCGCGCTCAGCATGGGCTATGCTGGAAGGTCTCAGCCACATTCTTGCCCTCTCCAGCTCATGTCATTTTCCACAAAACCAGGAATAATGGTATTTCTAACTGTACTATGTGAGAAAAATATTTGAACTCTTAATATCCTTTTCAAATAGAAAACAGAATTTACAAATTTAGCAATCTGAGAAAGCTCTTCCACTTTCCAAATGGATATACTTTTAATTATTCTAACAAGCAATATTTTCTATGTAAGTTTCATGGATTCAAGGATGAAATACTTATGATTAAAAAGGAAAAGGAATAAAATCCCCCTAGAATACAATCTGAAAATTTTTATGTGAGGCCCAAAGTAATAGAAATCTATTAGAAGTTATCAGTCAAAAAGCACTTCTTACTCTGGGTCACAGGCGAAATTCACGTTGCCTCATGAGTTTATAACATCCAACACACAACCTTTGTTCAGGTGCCTTTTTTTTTCTTTTTGGTTAAAACTCTAAGGCATTTCACCTCCAAACTTTTTTTTCCTCCTTTTTTAAAACTCAACATTTATTCTGGAAGTTAAATGCATTATTGCATAAAAGAGCTCTCACAAAACTCTCCTGATCAACTATTAACAAAATATGGTTTCACGGTAAGGACCTATAGTAAATTTTGAGAAAAATGTTGGTGATAAAGGAAAGTTAAGTAGGAAGGAAAGTTTTGATACTCAGAATTTCCAGCCTCTCAATCTTTCACCTTTTTCCCTTTGAAAATTATTCTGTATCCCTTATAATAAAATACATACATGCATACAAACACATGTAGATTCTTTTAAACAAATGTGATCCTGAATCTCATATTGAACAAAAATAATGAAAATAATAAAAAAAAAACTGGCATTGTGCACATTAAACACTGTAAAAGAAAATATCCTAATAAAATATTGATACATCACCCTTGATGATAAAAATCACCTGTGAGTGACAGAAGGGCTAATCCACTTAAACTTGAAAACTGTAGTTATTGTAAAATCTTCTTAGAAAAGTTTAGGTTGGGATTACAGTTCTCTACTAAGCAGATCTGTGGTCCAACAATGAATTCATATAGAAGGCCAAACTTTAAACCCAGTTAAAAACAACCATGTTTTCTGGAGCCCACTTGAAAAAAGTGTCTGGCATGTGAACACTCAGCCTTTATACCTCCAGCAGGAAATAATGTACCCCATACAGTACTAAATTTCAGAAGTTTAGTGTTTAAAAAAAAAAAAAAAATCTCCCCTATCCAAAACAAAACAACCCCCCCACCCCAGTCCCAAACAAACCCCAACAACTCACATTATTAACATTTCTAATTCCTACACTCTTGCTGTGAGAAAGTACGTTGAGGCTGCTGACTCATGGAGGCTTAAGCAAACCTTTTGGCGAGGTGGCTGGTAGAACCCTACTAAGCTGAAACATCTTCACACTTCAGTTCAAAACCAGCTCCTGATGTCACCCATAAGAAATATGTTTTTCTTTTTAAAGTGTATCTAAAAAAAGGCGATTCCCCCCTCCAAAATTAGTACAAAGTTAAAAGAAATGCAAATTAGCTACGATCTATTCCAAGCACAGCACCGCCAGGAGATTCACACGCACTATTTGGTGTTTCATGGTGGTTTTCCTTTCATTCTATTAAGGCAGTGGTTTCCACAGGTCAGTTCAGAGATAAGAAGCATGGTCCATGGCAGTTTGTTTTACAGCTCTGATGTGTTCTCTGGGAATATCTCACTTCGTTCCCTGAAATTAGTGCTTTTTTGGTTCAGGACTCCAGAGGCTGAGACGGAGCCTCTGGGCTCTGCCTGGCACAGGATTGGTTTGTAGCTGGCACTCTTCCATCAGGTCCTCGCTTTCACTGAGGGTAACAGTTCACCTTGTTCTTTATCACGTTTTTACTCAAAAGTCATCAAGTTTGTAGGAACCTAAAAAATATAAGCATTACAGACTGATAGTATTTGAAAGGTGTTCTTCAACGTACTGTTTATCTTCCCTTGTCATTTTAAGTTAGCCCATAGGAATTTGATAGAAGGTACTGTAATTGTTTATGAATAATGGATAAAATATACTAGAACATTTCTGAGAGAAAAACCACTGAGATAAGTTAATACCCTTTCCAGTACATTGAAATCTGGATGGCAAAATGGGCAGAGACAGTACCTTTCTTGTCTAACACAGGGGAGCTCAGTAGATGTTGGCTGAGTGAATAAATGAATGAATGAGGAAAAGAGTAAGTATGGCCCTAGTAGGTGTGAGATTCCAGACACACCTGTCATCATTTATTTTCTCATTATATGTATTACAATGAATTCCTACATGCAAATTTTAAAATCAGCATAGTTTTATAACATTACTAAGAATTTCTGTGAAATCATCATGAAATGAGTATAAAAGAATAAAACTCATCACTAGATAAATTCTAATCTGACACTTTGTGACTCTGAAAAAATCTATAGGTTATATGACAGTTGGCTGCTAACAGACTGGATCGAATTTAATTCCATTTCTTTTAAGTCTATAATTCAACAATAATTCTTAGAAAAATAAATATACTTTGTTTTTAAAAATTAGTTGATGGGTCATTTAGTTAAGGACTAAAGAGGGCTCTGACATGTTAAAAAAATGCTCTTAACTTTTACTACCAGTTTTCCAAAGCTGTGCTGGTAGAGATATTCATGTATCAGTAGTCATTGCTGTGTCCTTTAAAAGAGTTTAACAGTTCTCTCTTTTTTTAGTTGTGGCATGCAGACTCTTAGCTGAGGCATATGGGATCTGGTTCCCTGCCTAGGGTTCGAACCCAGGTCCCCTGCACTGGGATCATAGGGGTCTTAACCACTGGCCCACCAGGGAATTTAAAAAGAGCTTAACAGTTCTTTAACAACCTTTTCCTGAGAACCTAGGACACTAAAAAAAAGATTAATCTCTTACACATGTCAGCTTCTGAATGAAAAATTATTTGACAATGTAATCACAAGTGAATTATAAATAAAAATAATATGGAAAAAAAACATAGTATGAATGGATGAGTACTTAAAGTATAAATTCTTGGGTCTGGTTATAAGAAATCCATATTTAAATAGGTAAAATTTTCATTTCCTCCTAAGTTGCCTGACTATGGTTTATGATGCTGTATTTGAGTTACAGTCTTCTACTAAAAGTTTTCAAATTTCATGGCTTCAATTTATAAATTTACTACTTCTCTCATTCTTCTAAGTATAGAAACAAACAAACTGAAAAAACAAAACCATTTATACACATCTGGTTAACTTTTTCAACAGGAAGATCCACTAATACAGTAAAAGGAACTGAATCCTATGCTGGTATGTGTACACTCTCTTGATTAATCTTAAAATCTGAGATAAAAAAAATGATACAATACTTTAAGGCCACATTTAAAGAAAATGTATGCATGCAACCGAATCCTGAAAAACCTGGTTTAGGCAAAAGAAGGTCTGTTTCCTTCATTCTATCCCAGACACTAATTTGACAAGGGCAAGGATGTAATTTTTGCTTTATTATTTTTAAAATAAAAATTATAAGAGAACAAAGCCCATTCCAACAATATTTAAGAAGAATGCATCTACAGAATGAAGACAGACTTTGTGTCTTAGGTCCACCATTTTTTAATTTGTTTGACTTTTTTTATTTGTTTGACCCTGTCGAGGTCATTTATTAGCATTTTTGAACCTTAGTTTCTTCCTATACCAAAAAAGCGGTTATAACTTAGGTCCTGAGAGCACATGGTAAAAAACACATTTATAAGCTTTAAAAACTTCTACAATGTATTATATAATTCAAAATCAGCTACTGATAATATTTACCATATACTTCTGGCCTGTACCTACAGGCAATAAACTTTTCAAATATATTCAACTAAAAACTGGCCAAAAAGAGTGTAGAAACTTTTGTAACTCCAGTTATATCTATGTCTGCCCTACCAATTCATGGTTCCACTTTAAATCAGAAGCAGGATTTGGGGAAAACACCACTATGAATTCATTCCTCTTTGCCGCTGAGTTAGACCATCATAGACCTCTTTGAGTTAGACCATCTTTGTTTCAGTAAAATAAAAACAAGGAAAAAGTCCAAATCGTTTTGGGTTTCACTGCAAGCATAGGAACCCACATAAAATTGTCAACAGAACAAACAGAGATGCATCAGAATAATTTTTGGCAAGGTACCATCAAATTTTTAACCTCTGAAGCTACGTTTCCTTGTCTCTCATTCTTATTCTTCCGACACAGGCTACATCTCCCTATTTTGAACGCCTTAAAGCTTGTTTCACCTTCAGGGTCTTTGCACTTCCCTTCCTTTCACCAGAACTCTGTTCCCCCTTATCTTCACACGGCCCCTCCTTCCTGTCATTCACGTCACTGCCATCTCCTTAGGGAGACTTCTGCTGTTCGCTCTTAATTTATTTAAAGTTGACTCTGCTCCCATCACTCCGTATCACCTAATTCTGTTTTGCTGCCTTCAGAGTTTTCACTTTTTGAAATGCTGTTATTTCACTTGTTTATTACCCATCTCCCTCACTAAAATATGGACCTCATGTCTTGCTGACTGTGGTCAATAAAAATAGAACATAATTTACTTCATTCCAAAAATTAGTCCACGTACTTCTCTTTCCAGCTCTTTTAAATACATTCCCAGTTTATGGACTCTTCTGAGGATGAAGAGAAATGCTTACCTGTTGTTTGTTGCTTTGGCAGGCTGCACTCAAATGCTTAAACCACAGCATTGCATTCATCCTACTGCCTGCTTGAAACTTGTACGAATTTCCTAAAATTATTAAAAACAAGGGGAAAACAACAAAAATTGATGAGAGTTCTCAGTTTCAGTTTACTTCAGTTTCAGTCTCAGTTTCTCTCTCTCTCACCTGATTTTCCAATACAGAGTTCCATATGCTACATTCACAAGCTGTAACTTATTCAGAAAGTCACTGCTTTGCTATTCATGAATTGGAAGAGAAGTATTTTGTTTTCTTACATGATCTTTAAAGTATACCTAAATAAAACAACTGTTTGGCTTCTCTAAATTTGTATGCATGGATGAGAGTACAGAATATCAGTGCTCAGCACTATTTAGATGATCTAAATACTAGTAGATGCTAAGACTACATTTTTATAGGCCAAAATGTTCTAAAATGTTTAACACTTAAACATAAGCTATTTAATGGGATTAAGGATTAATCAGCTAACATCAATATAACCTATGCTTTTAGTTTTTACTTACATTTGTCGAAATTATTAGAGAAGTTCCTAGGTCTAGTAAGGGGTTATGTGAAAAATCTGAGAAAGCACCTTTTTCTCTTTTAGAAATTTAGAAATTCATTTGTTTTATTTGTGATGTATGTATTTAGATCTTGAAAGTGAAAGTGTTAGTCATTCAGTCTCATCCTACTCTGCGACCCCATGGACTGTAGCCCGCCAGGCTCCTCTGTCCATGGAATTCTCCAGGCAAGAATACTGGAGTGGGTTGCTATTCCCTTTCTCCAGGGGATCTTCCTGATCCAGGGATCAAACCTGGGTCTCCTGCATTGGTAGGCAGATTCTTTACCATCTGAGTTACTAGGAAAGACCATTTAGACCTTATGTTGACTAATTAAAAACTGACACACAATAAGAGTATTTTTATACATTTATATGTATTAAGGTAATAAACTGAGAAAAGAAGGGATTCATGTAGTATAGGCTGCCCTAAGTTCAGCTTAGTTCTCCTTCTCACGGACCTGAGGTCTTCTTATTTCCCAGTTCTTACTGACTTCTACTTTTTCCTTAATAACTGCATCCAATGATTCAAGAGCCTTATCTGATCTATATGTAGGCTTTATACAGCTCTTCTTTGAGATTTTAACAAAGACTTACTCATTTTCAGAAGCAAAAGTTCTCTTCACCATATGTTTAATTATTCAAATAACATTTTTTGCTTGTTGAACCCAGATCAAACATCAGGTCAACCTAAATAGCAGGCATATCTGACAAGCTGGCCACAGTGGCCATTCATCTACCCTTCTTCCGGAAAAGGCTGTCAGTATAGATTTCATAAAAACCTTGTACTCAGAAGTAGTTCTATCAAGTACACTAAGGAATCAATGATTGCCCTGGAGAAGGAAATGGCTACCCACTCCACTATTCTTGCTGGAGAATTCCACGGACAGAGTAGCCTGGCAGGCTATAGTCTATGGGGTTGCAGAGTCGGACATGACTGAGTGACTAATACACACAAGGAATCAAAGGAAAACAAAGAATTTGTTAACTAAATCCTATGAAAATTATCTCCTTTTAAAATATACTTTTATAAATAATGAATGTCTTTGGGATTGGCAGGGTGGAGGCTGAATTCAGAATGTTGAGTAGAAACTCCTTACTCTGTAAATCAGTCTATTTCACCTCAAAATGTGACATCTTGCTATTATTTTTTCTGCATGTTTTCTTAAATTTTTACTCTAAATACCACAATATCTTAAAAGCAGAATATCTGTTGATATACATTCTAAAGAAACAGAAGTCAAGAATATAACTTTACAGTCAATAAATGGTAATATAATATCATTTTAGTAGTGAGTTGCTGAAGTAGAAGGCTCTGGGCAGATGCGAAACGATTTCCTTTCTGGCTTCCTCTGTGGTGCTCAGCAGCGGCTGGCAGATGTTATAAAGCAAGAGCTACAATCATGTGAGGATCTGTTCTGATGACCACTGAGGTCCCCACGACACTCACAAGCAGGATAAGGAGACACATGACCTGATTCTACACGGCCCACCCTCCAACCTCTCTCATCCATTCTAAAAACTCCCGTGGTTAACAGCCAATAATGTTACTCATAAATGTCTCTACATATTATAAGCAAAGCATTATAATTAAAATTGCACTTATCTGGAAAGTGGTTTGGGTCAAATAACCAATTAATTTATTTAAAAATAATGGAACACAAACCACTTAAAGGAAAACTTTTGCCACATTCAGAACTTAACAATAACAATTTATTTCAAGATATGAATGAAGGGGTATTGCATATTGCAAATCTGAGATTTTAAAGTAACAGTGGTTTATAGATTCTCAAATTCCCACTTCCTTTCTTGTTTATTAGCTCTTCAAGCTTATGCCCATGTAGCAAAGAAAATAAGCTTATTAAAGAAGCAATTAATAGATATTGATATCTAAAAATATTGGCATAATTAATATACATCACATGACAGAAATATTTCCCAAGAGGTGAAACAATATAAGCAATGCCCCCAGTTGAGTATTCCAGTTAAACTAAAATTTGGCTTATCTAAAGTTGTATAGTAACCACTAGTTATTTCAATGATTCACCTTTCTCAGAGTCAGTCAGCAAGAAGAGATCTGGATGTTCTGGGTCATCAGCCATCATCACCATCCATCCTACTACAGACACATTCTTATTTGATGTTGATTTAAACTGAGAGATAAAAAAATAATAAAAACACAAAATTTATGGCTTATCCTAAGTAAAAACTTACTGTTAAAAAGTGTATTTTCAGTTTCTCCTAGGGAGAGACAAGATTCCATGCTGGTTAGCTCTGCTCCTGGCCTCTTACTACTAAATTCCAGGTAGGCATGCCCTCTTCAGATAGTCTTCTACTTTCCAGATCTTTCCCAGCTTCAACTCTTTATCAAAAGTTTAACTGTCGGGCTTCCCTGGTGGCTCAGTGGTAAAGAGTCCACCTGTCGATGCAGGAGACACAGGTTCGATCCCTGATTCAGGGAGATTCCACATGCCGTGGAGCAACCAAGCCCGTGTGCTACAACTGCTGAGCCTGTACTCTGGAGCCCGGGAGCCCCAACTCAAATATGATCAACTCAGTTGATGTGAAATAAAAGCATTTGTTAAAATATAATGCATATTTGTGGTAGACTTGGAATAGAATTTATTTGTTTGTTTGGTAGGTACTGTTATTGAATTAGAAAATTCCCTTCCAAGGAATTCAACAGTACCTACCAAACAAACAAACAAAAAAACAAACGACACCCCACCTCCACCCCGCCAACTGAAAAAAACAAAAAACCTGAACAAAGTATACAGGAAAGAAAAACACAAAATAAAATAAAACCCAAACTAAAATTCTGCAATACACACTCAAGGGTAAAATGCTAAAAACATTTCAAAATCAGTTTCAAGACAAGGATGCCCACCATTGTTACTTCAATCCAATGCTGAATTGGAAGACCTAGTCAGCATAATAAGATAACAAAAAAAGAAATAAAAGGTATAAGCATGAGGAAGAAATAAAACTGCCATTACTTGCAGATAGTATTATCCATTCAGAAAATCCACCAAATTAATAAGAAAAATGAGCAAGGATGCTTGGAAAAGATCACTATAAAAGTCATCTGCAATTTTATATACTAGAACTGTAAAAGTCACTTCTAAGAAAGGTACCTAGAAATATATGTAACAAAAGACATACAGGAAAGTATAACAGTCAAGAGACATTCAAGAAGACCTAAATCAACAGAGAAATACCATGAGATGAAGAAAAAGGGTCAGTGTTGTAAAGATGTCAATTCACCCTTAATTGATCTAGAGATTCAGTGTCATTTCAATAAAAATTTCAGTAGGGTTTTATGTGGGAACTTGAGAAGCTGATTCTAAAATTTGTGTGTAAGACAAAGGATCAGAAGCAGCCAAGATGCTCCTGAAGAATTAGGCAGGACTTGCCTTGCTACACAACAAGACTTACAAACCTACAGTAACTGAGACTGTGAGTTACTAGGACAAGGACAGGCTGACAGGGCAATGGAAGTCTAGAAAGCAATCTGTGAATCCTGATGCAAACTCAAACGACAAGAATGGGCTCTGCAGACCAGCAAAGTAAGAATGGACTGTTCAACACATGGTACCAGGAAAATAACTTATCCAGGCAGATAAATAAAAATGAATGCCTGTTTCATAACACATCTCACATAAACCCTCCTCTGACTTCAAGTGGGTCAATGATTTTAAAGCAAACTGTAAAACTTTACCAGTAGAAAACATAGAACATTTTGATGATCTCACGTTAGAGAAGGATTTAAAAAATACGACTCAGAAAGTATTAAGCATAAAAGATAAATTTTATTACTTTAAAACTAAGAACCATTCACTAAAAGATCACAAAGAGAGTGAAAAAAAACTGAGCAAACTGGAAGAAGATATTAGTAATACATAATTGCTAATAAGTATCCAGAATATATAAGGAAATTTTTACCAATTAGTAAGAAAACAAATTATTCAATAAGCAAAATAATTATCCAGGCATTTTCTAGAAGAAACACAAATAACTAGTCAACATGAAAAAATTATTTCAAACATTAATAATCTGGGGTATATACACTAAAATCACAAGTTTATGAACTTCCCTGATGATCCAGTGGTTAAGATTCTGCATTTGCAATGCAGGGGTCATGGGTCTTATTCTTGGTCGGGGAACTAAGATCCTTATCATGGCTGATAAGGAAGGAAGAAGATGCTATCTGGGAAGACTTGGATGGTTCTGACAATGCTCTGTCTTATGTGGGGTGGAGTTATATATGTGTTTATTTTATTTATTATTCTTTAAAATATACACGTATACAGTATATCTTCTTCTGCATGTATGTATTTCACAATTTTAAAGAAATGGGAAAAAGAAGGAACATATCACATTATTTTTAACAACATGGTTACAGCAAAAATGAAAGCTAAAGGAATTAGGAAGCTTTAATAAGATGAAGAGGGCTTCCCTGGTGGCTCAGCAGTAAAGAATCCGCCTGCCAATGCATGAGATACAGGTTCAATCCCTGGGTCAGAAAGATCCCTTGGAGAAGGAATAGCAACTCACTCCAGGATTCTTGCCTGGGAAATCCCATAGACAGAGGAGCCTGGAGGGCTACAGTCTATGGGGTTGCAAAAGGGTTGGACATGATTTAGCAACAACAATACTATGAAGAATCAAATTGGCAATACATAGCTGATCTGACAGTTTATAGTTTATGTCAAAGCATACAGCATGATTTTCTAATATCTTTTCCTAGACCCAAAAACCTCTGCATCAATTGCTTTTTTCAGTAATAATAAAAACTCAAGCAGTATAAGCCCATTCACAGAGTCCAAATGCCCTCGACCACCAGCTGAACCTCATCCTGCTCCTAGAATTTACCATCCTTTGGGGTGTAGCCCTCTGGACCTTTCTCTCTGCATTACATCAAAGACTTTCTTGTCATTGTTGGTTTTCATGTACAAATGGGGGTATACTTATACTCTGACTTGTGGTTTTTACCTATCAGTATTTCCTTAATAATAAGTCTTTTCAATGTTTGCAGATTGCTGATACTGTAAATATAACAGGAATATTCTTCTATAGATACGTGTGCACTAGCTTAATGATTTTTCATAGAACAGATTTTCAGATAAAGAGTCACTGGTTATTAAGTTAAATGCTGAGTAGGACTGTCCACCACAAAAAAATATCAATTTAAATTTCTGCCAATTGTGGGTCATAGTCTGTTTCCCTACATCATGGCCAATGCTACATTATCAATCTTTAACATTTCTGCCTAATGGTCAAAAAAAGCACTTCTTTAATCTGCCTTTTTAATAACTAGTGAGGTTCATCACCTTTTCATGTATATTAACCATTTATATTCACTTTCTTTTTATCTCCCTATTTCATCTTTCTACTGTTGTTTTATTCTTACTGAGCTGTGGAAGGTCTTTATACATGTTACAGACTTCTTTTTCAGGTGTAGAATTGGTTTTTATCTTATCTAACAGTATTTATTCACTCATTACTATGCAGAGAGGTTCAAAGATATCTGCAAATTTTTAAAAGTTATAATGAATATGCTTTCATTAAAAATATTTTTACAGTGAATGCTTTCATTTTAAAACATTAAGAAGACATACTCCTCTTTTGTCTATTCCCAAGTCTGCTCTTTTCCTCATGTGCAAAAAAAAAAAAAAAAAAATTCATACTTTAGAAAGCAATAAAACAGGTGCAGGCTTCCAGATTTCTTCCTCCTGCATTTATTTACATACAGGAACAGATATACTTTTACTAGTGACTTTTTTCCTCCTCCAGCTTTTAATTTTGAAAAAGTTCAAACTACAGAGAAGTTGAAAGAATGCTACAAGGATTACCCATATATCTACATTTTGCATTTGCTTCATCTCTTTGAACATTTCAATGTAAGCGTCAGACATAATATTGAACCCTAAATATTTCAACATCTATCTTCTAAGAATATACTGATATTACTATGTAATTACAATGATTCACATTTAAGAAATTTCATGGACATAATCATATAAAGTCCATTACTATAATTTCTTTGATTATCCTAATTATGAACTTTATAGCTTAAAAAATCACCTCCAAGATTAGACCAAGGTACATACACTGCATTTAGTTATCAAGACTCTTTTAAAGTTTCTCTTAATCTAGAATATTCCTTCTGTCCCTCTACCCTACTCCAGCTGTCAAATTTTGGTCTTAAGAATCTAAGCCAGTGGTCTTACACAATGTTCCATGATGTGGATTTGATTGCTTCCTCACGATTAATTTTTTGACAAGAACACCACACAGGTGATGTTCTGTTTATATATTTTAATTCCACATCTACTGCTTATATATAGCCAATATTTTCTTTCAATTTGTATGTTAACTTTTGTTTGAAAATGATTAAAAATCTTTTTCTCCACTGCTTTTAGTTCTGTGCCCTTTTCTATCCTAAAATTGGATAAATATAAACATGGACTTGTCTCTATACTGCTTTGTTATTATCATTCTTTCTTTAATCTTAACAGTTTAAACTAGAAAAGATGAGGAACACAGTCCATTTCCTTGGCACTCAATCTGGCTTCCTCACAGCCCACTAGGTTCTAATATCTAAACATTTCAAATGCATTATTTATCACTTCATATAATTAAAAACCCAAACTAGCTGTCTAAGTACCAACACCAAACACAAAAAGATACTTAACATATGTATTAGATGACAAATTCAGTTATTTTATCAATTCTCTAGTTTGGCTTCTAATTAAAGTTAGGAAAAAACAAAAAAATTTATACATTTTACTTCCTTATAATAGTCAACTAAGTGAAATCTAGCCAAGTCTCTCAAAGTGGCTAAGTGAACAGTTAACTCTATCTGAAGATGATAATTTAGCTATATTAACCTCTTTTTCCCCCTCCTTTGAGTACAGCAATACTAACCAGAGGCAATTACTTTGCAAAACATTCTAGTGAAACTAAACTGTAGCTCTGTCAGGTATGTGGGCATTCTAGTCTATTTGACTAGAATATAAAAAACAGTCCTTCACCTCAATGTGAGGACTAGATCTAGACATTTATAATATTGAGCAAAAAGGTTGGTGCCTTTTAGGTACAATCCAGATACAATTAAAAAATGATGCAACGTATTATTTAAGGAAACCTAAGTGGCAAACTCCAAAGAAAAGCAAGGCAATGATTAACATAAGCTCAGGACATCAACAGGGTATGGGCACAGCTGAAAAAGAAAGGCAGGTGATGCTATCTTATCACAGCACTTCCCACATTCATGTAAACCAAAACTGTGTTCTTCTCTATCCCTGGTTTGATTAAAGGGCTAAAACTGTGAGATTAGAGAAAAGCTTCTCTGTATAATAATAATTTTTGAAGTTGAACTTATAACTGACCTCATCCAACCAAACTTCAAACTAGGGATTTTCTTACTAAAAGGAAAAAACAAAACAACAATAAAACACCAAATCCTAGTAAATTTAGTCAAAGTATTTGGTGAAGTAATACCTGATATTAAAATATACACATGCATTATGTATATTATTGTTTTTAAGAGTCAGTCATTGTTGGGGGAAAAAAACATAAAGTGATAATTGCCAAAAAGAAAAAAAAGGGGGCGTTTCTGAATTACACAGTATCACTAGGTAATTTATAAATAGTACAAGAATTTTTTTTCAGTGTCTTCCTTACCTTTCCTCAATATGGTAAACCACTTAATTCCCCCCCACCCTCAAAATACACAATTTAGAAATAAATTCCTCTCCAAGAGATAATGCGAAACGGAAAATTTTCCTTTCAAATAGTGTATCACTGGCATACAAAAGCAGAACAGCATGCAAAAGAAGATTTATACCAAGATTCTACATTTATAGCAAGATTCTACAAGAAAAGAGCTTTTCGAGGCTTCTTTCAAGCACAAGAAGGTGACCATAGTAACCTTAGTAACTATTGTTCCTCTTCACTGTTGGAAAAATCACTCAATCAGAGGCTGAGATGGAAAGGACTGCAGATGCTGGTCCTAATTTTTCAATACTTTACAAATCAGGAAATGACACTCCAAGGCAACAGTTTCCAACCATTTTTCTGAACAAAAAACCCCAGGTTTGGGAGGGCTTGGACATGAAGATAAGATAACGAACGGCAGGGTGCAGTTTTGACATTTGCAAAGGAAAAACAGTATTTAAAAAAGGAACTTCAAAATATGGAAGTTATTCGAAGACCTTTCTTGGGATGGTATTACTAAACAAAAATAACTCCATTACAATACTCATACAAAGAAAGTCTAAGAACTTCTGGGTTAGAAAGTGGGGAAAAAACCCCAAACCCTCGCATCCCATTAGGACTACTTTTCTTACAACCACATAGAGGCTGTGAAACTATGCTAAAGATTTGGAACAGGAATACTTACATGTTTTCTTTCTGTAGCCTTTAGAGATTTGGCAGCGTAGTAGAAAAGCTGCGTCCCACACAAAGCCGCCCAGTATTTTGTCCAAGATGCTACCTGGAGAGGACAGACACATGAATATACTACTCAAATGCTACCGGCTTCTCAGTCACTCTGTTCCTCATTGCCAGAGATCCTTAGCTCCACTTCACTTCCACCACCTTGGCTTTGAGTTTCATCACTTTTGAAAGCTTTATCTCAAATATTCTTACCACATCTACTTGATACATTCTACTTAAGACTGACAAAACAAAATTGGCTGAATTCTGGTTTTTAGAGTTTTTTGCTCTCTATTTTCTATTCCTTCTAAAAATACTCCTTAACAGGATATACTTTCAAAATTCTCCAAGAACTATATTAGGGAGCAAAGAGAAGTACAGGAGCATCTTGTTTAAACACCTTAAGTGTATAATTTAACCAAAATCTATTAATATGTGGCAGGTATAATAACACTTTAAATAACATTGTGATGCAAAGGTATATTTTAAATTATTTCAAATGTATTATATATCTGGTTTTGTTTCAATTGTCTTCATATTTTTTAGGGTCTTATTCATTTGCTTATTTTTAGACATGTTTTAAAATACAAAATAATTCTTACTGTAGGCTTCTTGCCTTCTTTTAACAAAGTTTTTCTCCTGAGAACACCTTGAATAGTAACAGCCCCTGGATATAGATGTACTGCCAAATCCTCTGATTCCGCAGAACTATAAAAATGAAAAGAAAAGAACATATAAGCACTTGAGTAATTATCAAGTAGGTATTTAAATAAAATGTAATTATTTTCAATTTTAAGACAGTTACTTTATTCAGAATGAGAAGACACTGACAATTATAAAGGTTTACTGATCTGAAATTTACAAGCTGTCACAAAATGAATCAGGCAGTTATTAAAGTCAGCAGATGGTTAAAAAATGCATTTTACTGCATATCTGAACAAGCATAATCCAGAAAGAATACAGTGATTCACTTTAGTAAATTAGGGATTCAAGACTTTTCTTCTCAACATGCCATACTGCAGCACTGCTGAAACCTTTTTTTCCCCAGAAGAAACTCAAGTCCTGGTAGGAAAGGTGAGGATTCTATATGTTAAAAGTCCTTTTAGGCATATAAAACTCAAAATAAAAATATCAGAAAATCAAAAAAGGAAAAAAAGCAAAAGAAAACCCATGCTCAATTCTAAAGTAGGTGAGAGAAGTAAAAAAGGCAATTAACAACATATTAAAAAAAATCAAACTTTCTGCAATAAAATTTAATGAAATTTTAATGTCATCAGTGCATCTAAGTGATTATAGCCTAACAACTCTGCAAGAAAGGAATAACTAAAACTCAAGATTGCTTTTTCTTGTATCTTAAGAAAACCATCACAGATAATCAAACACTTAAATATCTTTCCCCAACTCATTTAAGGTCCTATAGTTAAGATAAGAACAATTTTTATGAGTCAATTAAAACATATACACTGATGCAAAAAAAAACCTCTCATTCTCCAGTGATTTGACGTGAGCTGCAGAATTCCTACAACAGTGATGAAAACTGAAATTTGCCAGTTTATCTCTTTTTGATTGTTTAGGTGTTCTTAATGACTTAAAAACCTAGAAACCACTAGAAATTTCATGCTGGAGCTATTTATATCCAAGGAGATTAGACACTATTAAACTGACATAAAATTAACTTTAAAATGTTTGCTATTGCATTGTCTTATGAGAATTGGTTGATTATTCACTACCATTAACCCCCAGCCCCCAATCAATCTACCATCTTTATTTTCTTCAGCAGCTAATGTAGTGCAGAAGGAGATCAGGATTAACTAGGTAAACAACCGAATGAACATGAGTTAAATACACAAATATTATTTCGTAAAACAGACTTGTTTAAATTCAGACCTGCAGTTAATCTGAAAAATCCTTAAAAAAAGACAAACTGAATGTAGTAAATTCTTTGATTGCAGCCTTTGAAAAACAAGTGGGTTTTTGCACTGCTCCTCTAACAATCAGCAATGTTAGAAAGACCTGTGCAGTTAAAAAGCTACTGATTTGGATTATTTAAAGAATGTGACATAAAGATGCAAGTTTTAGCAATTAGCTCTGTGGATCAGAAAGAATACTTCAAATTTATCTCTAGATTAAACCTTGGAAAGAAAGTTTTCACGGGCATTTTATTTAGCTTTAAAACCAATTAGCTGAGAAAGAACAGAAGTAATGTGAGACCACAATTATGAAAGCCAGTCACCACCACCAGAGGGGAGTTCTGTTACCCCTGAATGCAGGGGGATTGTACCTGCTGGCCTTCATGTGGCTTCGATAGCCATTTCGTGCCACTCTTGTCACCGGGCCGAGAGAATGGTATAATCTGTTCCTGTTGGATTCCATTATAAATTGCATATATTACTTTTATTCACAAAATCATCATCAATAACCTAGAACAGTATCATAATTTCGTGTAATACAGCTTTCACAATAATTTGTGTAATACAGCTTTCATAATAATTTTTTCATGTAACACAGCTTTCTAAATCCTACAAAAGGATAGTATATGAATGCTCCTTTTTTTTTTAAAAAGCATGCAGTGCAGATTTTAAATTATTATTTTCTTCTACCGTTGACTATAAATATTTAAGGTTGCTTCTTAGTTTAAACCAGGTATTTATATACACATTCATTTTCACAAATTTACTAAAATAATTAAAGAAGTATTTATATCCAAACAAAGCCTGAAATCCTTTTGTTTATATTCCAGTTCTTGGATTCCACTTTACATATGGTACCTGGATTTAGAGAATAATAATTTTTTATTATATGCCCCTATGAAGATACCTAGAAGCAATGTTATCTAAAAACTTAAAATTAATGGAATCTAAACACCTTATTTTCCTTTCTCTTAAATATTAAATCTAAAAAAAACCTACTAAAATAGATAAACTGAGTAAAAATATAGGCTTTATTTTAGTTTCACATCAACTATAAGAAATACACGATAAAGTCAGTAAATGATTTAAAAAAAATGGTATGAGTTAACTTTCATCTAAAATGGCACGTGATACTTAACAAAGGAAATAAACACACACAGAAACACTGATACTTCTTTGCCTAGAAAAAGCCAAAAGCAGCACTGCTGATAAATGATATTTAAAACCAAAAGTTTTATTTCAGCAACTTAAATGGCAAAATATTTGATGCCTATTTTCAAAGTTCATTGTCCACAAGTACAACAGTATTTTAAATCCCAATTCTTTATTCACTTTTTAATATTTCATGTTTGAATCTTGCTGGGCAGCACTGATTTGATTTCAAAGTGTTCAAAAGAGCCACTGATTTAAACTTGGCAAAAGCACAGTAGATATTTTTGGCTGCAAATGTCTGCAAAGCAAAACATTTGTCAAAAGAAAAATACCATTTTGAGATGTGAGGGTAACACTGTTAAATACCATCGTCCTTAAGTAACCTGGTGGGATAAGAACAGATTATTTAACACAACACCATTCTGGTTACTTGATTACTTCTCATGCCACATGATAAACAATTTTGTTCATCAATATTTTTTCTCTAAATACAATACACTATAATCAGCTTCTGATGATACTATGTTCTTACTAGAGGGAGAGAACTAACAAAACAATTTGTACAGACAGCATGCCAGAGGCAACTCTTGCGATCTTCCTGTTTCAGGCAAACCCAAATAAAGAGACTGACATAAAAACTTGGAAGAGAAATAATATGTAAAAACAAATTGTTAAAAATTTCCCAAAACAAAGAGAATAAAACTTAAGAACACTGGTAGTTAGAAGTGTTCAAAAGTATTTTGAAATAATGGACAAGCAATTAGTCTTAATCACCATGGTGAGAAATTTTCACGAAGCTTCAAGAACAAGGACCTACTTTTCCAATAACACCATGAAATTAACCAACTGAAATATGTATAGTTCAATTTCAGATGTATAGCGAGTATAGCTGCTTCTATTAAAAAGTGACTGGTAGGGAGTTAGGTAACTAAATATTTTCAACTTCATCAATTTTAATATGACATTCAAAATTCACCCTAGTATGATTGCTCAGAAACTTATTGCTTAGTGTATACACAAAAGGAGCAATTATTCTACTCAAGGTTCAAATATTTTAGTAAGACAATGGCAGAACTAAAATGATCAAAGACAGCAAAAGTCAAATGGATATTTATTAAATAACAATTATTTGCTCTGCTTGCCTACATTTTCAGAAAAATCTTATACTGAAAGATCAACACAACATATATGCTGCAAGCAGATGACAGCTTTTACAGATTAAAGCGTCAAGGGAAAGAGAACAGAATGTGACTTGTATTATTTATTTAAGTATGTGTGTGCTTTCTGGAACCTTTTAATTAATGACAATTTAAATTCAAACTTTTATCTACTTATTTAGAGTATAATTTAAAATGTATAACTTAGCAGAGAATGAAATTGATCATTTCACTAAATACCTTAAAATTACTTAAATAAACCAGAATTTAAGAAAAAGATTTTACTTTTGTACATGTAAGTAGGTAAGCTGACTATGATTGGTTGTTATTTTTTTAAGTTATCTTTTCATATTTTATTTATTTATTTAAAAAAAATTAGTTTTGGCTCTGCTGGGTCTTTGTCGCTGTGCAGGCTTTTCTTTAGTTGTGGACAGCGGGGGCTACCTCTCCAGGTGCGGTACGCAGGCTTCATTGTCGTGGCTTCTCTGGCTGTGGAGCACTAGGCTCTAGAGTTTGTGGGCTTTAGCAGTTGTGGCTACCGGACTCCAGAGCACAGGCTCAGTAGTTGTAATGCACGGGCTTCGTTGCTCTGAGGCATGTGGGATCCTTCCAGATCAGAGATCTAACCTGTGTCTCCTGCAGTGGCAGGCAGATTCTTTACCACTGAGCCACCAGGGAAGCCCTGATTATTATTACTTTTCAGTTATAATTTAAAATGTACTAAAAATCAAATATATGTGTCAAGTCACCAAATAAAATGTCTTTATTAGATAATACTGAATTCCAGGCTTAAGTATTAACTTAATTTCTGCCACCAGCAGGAAGCCTAAATAGTCCTTTAATATGTAATAAATATTATGTCTTAAAATTCACATTATCACATACTTTGTTGTCGTTGTTTAGTCCCCAGGTCAAGTCCGACTCTTTTGAGAGCCCATTGACTGTAGCCCGGGCTCCTCTCTCTGTGGGATTTCCCAGGGAAGGATACTGGAGTGGGTTGCCATTTCTCTTTCCAGGGGATTTTCCCAACCCATGGATTGAACCCACATCTCTTGCACTGGCAGGTGGATTCTTTACCACTGAACCACTTGGGAAACATCATATACTTAAAAATAAACAAATAAACTCAAAACAGTTTAAATGGACAATTTTTCTTACCTTTCAAAAGCAGGCCATGAAGTCTCTTCACTTAGTTCAGAGCCATCACTGCTACCTAAAATCAAAAGTTATCTTATTTTTTTTAAACATCATAATTATAGTTTAGATTTTACTTTTTAAAAGTAAATACTCTAGCTGTGCTTATTCACATTATTTGTGGGTGAACATCTACATAACAATTCTTCATTCTAATATCATTGTGTTTGATTTATTTTGCAATATATTAGAATAGAGTTGACAAGTCTACACAAAGAAATGAAACAGCGTAAAACATTTTTATATGTATGCTTATGGCTTAAATTGATTACATTAGTAAACACTTTTTCTACCATCGGAGAATAAGTACATATAAATTCACATATAAGTACACAATTTTTCCTTATTAGGTTTGTCATAATTTAAGACCAATATAATTACAAATTCCTTAGAGGTTCATGGTATACTTCCTTTTGCATTTTTTTTTTTTTAAAAACCCATTACTATCCTAAGGATAAAAAACTCAATGAAATTCAACTTTTGTCTTTAGAGGCAAGGCAGAAGAGGATGGAATCCTTAAGAAAAAAAAAAGGTACCATAACAATGTAAAAACTTTCTCTTAAGAGACCCAGAATATCAGTTAAAATAGAAAAGTTTTAAATTAGCTTAAATGGAGGGGAAAGAACTAGGAGAATCCAAAACAGCTTAGGTAGATTTAAAATTTAAAGATAATTAATCAATAATTAATTTGTCCTTTGTGTATCACAAAGGTGTATCAGACTTTCACAACCAGGGTTCTTTGAGAGGCTCAAACTCGAATACTATAAAGAACCCATTATGTGTGACGGATTTACACTTCTTCCGTGCATGTAGAATGGTACAAGTTATGTACCATCCTTGGAAGTACTAACAATTACTGAAATAATTTTCTGGTTGTGTGGCTCAGATAAGAAATTGGATGTAATCTGCTGTTGGTAGTGGAGGCTTGTATGTTATTTCTGACGTGTAGAATATTATGTGATAAAGACTGAAAATTTAAGCATAATTAGTATGACATTAGTAGAAAACAAGTTTCTTCCAGAAGCATGGACTTCGAGTAGATATGCCTCCTTCAGCTGGGCAAGACTGTTCTGGGTTATCCAGGACATATATGCCATGTTAGAAAACGTTAGAGGCCACAGTCCCAAGCACTGGTTAATTTTTCCAGGGTACTTTCTCAGAGCCTCCAAGACATAAATTAATATTGTATGTAAAAGTTACAGCTAAGGAAAAAAATCTTTTTGTTATTATGAATTGCGTGTGTATATTAATAACTACCAGCTATGGTTATAAACTTTCTTTTTAGAATGTTAAAGGTTTAAAGGAAACACCCTGGAAAGTAATACCTATGTCTAATGTTCTTAATTTATAAACAAGGATATAACAATCCTTACTGTTTACCTACTTAGCCTTGGAATAATTAAACAATAAATACAAAGGCAAAAACTGAATTAGCCCCTTCTTGTTCTAAAAGACAGTTCTCTAAAATAAGACATTAACTGTAGTGGAATGAAATAATTAGATAACTATCTTGTGGTAACCAAAAGAACATCTATGGAAAGTAAAAGTCACAAATAGGGAATAATCATCATTACAATACTTATGATAAGTATTACAGAAAAGGCAAACATTTTATACTAAATTGAGAGCTATAATTTTTAAAATTTTTTTTTTTTTTTGCTTAAAGTAACATGCTAGTTTCCAGAACTGTAACACATTTTTTTAACTAGAAAAAGCTTCTTCCTCTCTCTTTTGCAAAATTATTCTGTGTACTACTTTTCAGATTGAAGTTAATATTTGCATATAGGCAATTTACAGTATTAATGAAGAGATATTTTAGGTGACCAACTTGTCTTCTGTTTTGTAAATTTTGCATTATTTGCATTTATAAAAAGGGAAATAAAACTGCTGAATGGAGCTTTTCAGCTCCAAAGCAATTTCAGGGTTCGAAAACTCGCAAGTGTTAAAAGAAATCATTATGTTCAAGAAAATGAACTACTACATTTCTTTCTACTGATTGTTCATCAATATTGAGACGATTGCATTAATAGTAATAGACTAAGCCCTTGAGCAACCTTGGCAGTTAATCAGAGAAGACATTTTCCTCCTTTATTTCTTTTAAAACATAAAAATAGCATCATATAGGGATTTCCTAATTATCCAAAGAAATTATGCTCAGCTAGAAGGTTCAGAAAATAAATAACAGTTTAGGAAGTAAAAACAAACAAATTCTTCTTAACTTCACGTCCTTTTCCAGTCCTGGTTTCCTTCATAATAGCAATCTCTATTTTCTTACCTCTCATTCTCTAATCTACTCCAGCCAGGGCTTTGCCCACAGTATTCTATAAAGCAAATCTAGTCAAGGTCACCAAGTGACTTTTATTTTGCCAAATTCAGTGATCAACTCCTGTTCTCATCTTATTTTCTCTTTTGTGCACTTGATATGGATACATTCAATACATCCCTCCCTTCAGAGATCCTTCCTCTACTGGGCTTTTGTGATACCACACTGCTTTTCTCCCTACTTCAATGGTCCCTCACTTGTAGTCTCCTCTGATGGTTGACCATTTAAAAAAAAAATGACACCTCCAAATGTTAGCATGTCTACTCTTATCTATTTATATCCTCTCCTTCTGTGACCTTATCTGGTCTCATGGCTTAAAATACTACAAACATGCTAACTCTTATACCTGTATCTACAGATGTGACTTTACCTCCTTAAGCTTCAGATTCATACAGTCGATTACCTACCTGACAACTCAATACGGTAGAAACACGTCCAAAATGGAAATTTTAATTCCCCAAACCTAGTCACCCTTTACAAATACCTCAATACCTACAAATACCTGCTCTTCTAATGTTCTCTGCCTAGGTAACAGCACCACCGCCTAACTAGCTGCTTAATCTAAAAAAAACCTGGGAATCATAACTCATCTGCCCCTTTCCTCATTCCTACATTCCAACTACATGCAGTAACCAATTCAAACAGTGCCTGTTCTCTTCCCCACCATTCCTCGAATGCCTCCCCTTTTGAAGTCAAAAACATCAAGCACTTTTCAAACCATCATGAATTATTAATTTTAGCAGCTACTAGTAATGTGATCTTATATCCACACTTTGCTACTTAGCTTTTATCAATTATTTTTTCTACTTGCAGTAGGGTTAATCATGCTTTTCCAGCTGAGTTTTCTTAGAAGTCTGATTTTACATAAGTTGGAACCCTCTCAGAGAATTATTTCTCACCTATTGATATTCCACTAGAAAGAGTAGAGCTTTCAGCTTGGCCTCGAGATGGTGCATGGGGCTCCATGACGCTATCATCTAATAGATGTCTTGGCCCTGCATTTGGGAACGTTGCACTCTTAAACTCTGCTGTGTTCATTTTATGAATGAAACTGGAAACAAAGAGAAATATTTTTCATATCTTTCATTACTGTTACTGTTTCAGGATATAAAAGATACTCTTACATAAAGATTCAGGATATAAAAGATGTACCTGCTATCCTGAACTTACTTCTGAACTCTCATACTAATGAACACACAGATTTTACCATGAAAGCCTCAAGCCAACAGTTTAGGGAAAATTTTTTTAGAAAACCAGGCCATATCTACCTGTATAACAGAAAATAGTTTATCTTGATGCTTGGGTTCATTAAAAACTATTTTCACATTCACTTTTGGAACATGTCTATTAAATGTTCACAAAAATCATGGCAAAGGTGAACCGTGGGGTCCATTTTGAGGAAACAATCTTGTAAAGCTAAACAAAAAGACAGTTTCCCTTTCTTTGTATTTTGTTATAAAAAGAACAGTTTTTATATGCTTTATGGTGACTTGTTTTGGTTAGGACAAGCAATGCCTCATGATACAAGTTTTAATTTAAAACGGAAACAGTGTTTGCTTTCCTGATTTTATTTGTGATGATGACCTGAAAAGTTCATTTTTATCCCCCAATGTGAAAGCGCTATTGGAAAAAGCTCATTTCCAAACTAAGGTAAGGAAAACATAAATGCCTGTATGCAAACAAGATATTTTACCAAATCAGAAAAAGACTACTGTGTGTTACATAAATAAAACTACGCAAGGACACTATTTTCTGTCCAACTAGTGAAAGAAGCAGAAAAGACATCCAATGAAATACATAGAACTTGGCAAGAGAAAATCAGAAGTGCTGACTTGTAACCCAGGCTGTGGCACTTTCTGTGTCCGTGCTGAATCAGGTTCCGAGGGGATGGCGGTGTCTGCGGCAGCAAGGCTCCTTCAGCGGCCATGCTTTTTCTTCCGCTTTGTGGAGATGCTCCTACTTCAGGACCTTAACGGTTAAATGAAAAAAGAGAGAGACAGAGACACAGAGAGAGACAGACAGACAGAAACTGTTAAATGGTTTAGAAAGATTGTTTTATTGGAAATCCTCTGATATGAAATAAAGATTGTGGTTTAATTTAAGGTAATATTAATTCCACTTAACTGACCGAACATAAGAAATATTAGTTTCTGAGTTGTAAAACACAAAACCAACAATATCTATTAATTTCTATCTATTTTACTTGCCCTAAGTAGCCAGTATAAATATTTTCCCTATTTATAGAGGAAGCAGCATAATTAGAAGAGATGGTATAAGGTCTCATATCACACATGAAACCTGGACTAAACCCTCAGGTCTTCTGAATCCTAGTTCAGTGCTCATTTAATTTTACACATTATTTCTTCACTCTTAGTTTCAGCTTCTTAGATACAGAATGTGTAGAGTAGGTCAAGGATTCAAATTACAATTTAAATCTATACTGACTGCTCATGTTTCTGGAAATTAAAAAAATGGAACTTAAAAGTACAGATTTGCAAAATAACACTTTAAAACATTTTTTATTGGTGTACAGTTGCTTTACAAGCAAAATATCACTTTAAGAATGAAAAGAAAGGCAAATTTAAATAGATATAGCCTGAAATGATTTCCTCTGCTTGGAACACTCTCCCCCATAGCTACTGCCACGGTTCCATTCCCCGTTTTCTTCATACCTTATTAGATGGGCCTCCAAATATTTTTAGGACATACAATAATACAAAGCTTGGTGCCAAGATCCGTATTTGGAATATTAAACAAGGTATTGTCTATGACTTCTTTAAAAAATTCTCTTCAATTTTATGTTTTTAGATTATTTACATACATATGAATCCCAACAGATAAATTAAGAGACTATGACCATTCTTTTCAGTACTTGGTCCAGCATTAGAGTGAAATTAAAAAAAAGATTAAGCCACTAAAATTGACTCCTATAATTATTCAAATTAGTAAATTTTTCACTTAGACCAGAAACATTTCTAACATAATTAACCCTCACTGCCTCATACAGTGTATACTTAGTGAAAAAAGAGTTGATAATTCACAAACACTTATTATTCTCTGTTGGCTATATCTATTACTCTTGATTACTTGGCATATTAATTTGCATATTACTGACAAACCACACGTGACAACTTTTTAATGAAAAAACAGAAAAACCAAGCAGAAAAAGATATACTTTAATACCAAAAATAAAACTGTGCAGGCAGAATAAAATGTGCTAAGCACTTACTCACTTTGGAGTATATCCCTTCTTTCTTATTAGGTTATCTGGTTTATTACTCAGTAACAAGAGAAAGCTGCACTAACCTACTAAATCCTCCCTGGAAGCAGCAGAACGTGGTGTGCTTGTCCCTGGTTCTATCTTTAATGAAAGCCTGAATTTCAAAAAGGAAAAAAACACATAAAATGATTAATATTTGACAAAATAACATTAAAATCATGTATTTTTCTACCAAAAGTCTAAAAACATTTTTTATAAAATAACCTCAACTGTGTATTTTTCTTCAAGGGTGATCTTAATTAAGTCCCCTTTCTCTTTCATATAAAGCTGATCTTACAGTGATTCCAGGAAATATTAGAGAGGGAAAAACATCAAAACCTCATATTCAAAAACAGAGATAGCTCTCCCAAGAACCTCAAAACTGCCAAACAACTCAGCACATGTAAAGCTATTTGGTGAATGACTAAAAGGTGATTTAACCTGAGGTTATATTGGTACAAGGCAAATAAGCTCAGTAACTTTCCCACATTTCATTAAATTATGCAAATTCTTTCAAGAATCCTTATTGGATGGGCTAATGGCCTCTGTAGCACTGAAAATTAAAAAAAAAACAAAAACACAACACCTTATTTAAAACTAACCGTCCAAAAAACCAACCAACTCAAATTATCAAAGAAAGATCTATCTATACAAATAAAAAGGCTGTTTACAAAATCCCTGATAATTCCCTTTTCTAAGTCAGAGTTTATTAGTTGGAAATTAAAGTGGTTCAGTAGTAAAGAATCTGCCTGCCAATGCAGGAAACACAACAGACCTGGGTTCAATCCCAGGATCAGGAAGATCCTTTGGAGAAGGAAATGGCAACCCACTCCAGTATTCTTGCCTGGAAAATTCCATGGACAAAGAAGCCTGGCAGGCTATAGTCTATGGGGTCACAAAGAGTCAGACGTGACTGAGCACACACACACACACACAAGTTCCATTTAGGAAAAAGTATCACTTTTGAGTTCTGCAGCAAAAAGAGGTTATAATTCCTATCAGTAGAAACGGTTTCAGGAAATAGGATACTAAAGCAGTTGTAGAAAATATTTTGGTGTAGTCCAGGAAATATACTTTGGTGTACTCTGTATTATTATTAAGCATTTGTCTGGAAATTAATAAAGACTTTATTTTTCAGCATCCTACCAACTGGAATTTTTTATGAAACTGCATAATACAAATGATATTATAATGATAAATCTATTATAGGTGCTTAACTTTTTATCAATGTCTTTGATAGCCTAAAGAAGAAATCATATAATTGTACACTAATTACTTAACCATGTAAAGTACATGTACTAAACAGATGTATGATTAACCAGAACTCTCTGCTCTTTTTCTTATTACAGGGTAGCTGACTTTAATTATGTGAGCTTCAGACTATGCTATATTCCTTCACTGAACACCTGTTTTGTGTCAGGCACTGTTCTCTCAGCACTGGAATATAATGGAGACTAAAGCAGACAGGGTGTCTCTCCCCTTTGGAAGCGCACAGTCTAGAAGGTGGAACACAAAGAAGTAAACAAATTAGGCAGAGTTTCCTAACACAGAACCAAAATAGAAAGGAACAGAAAGGAGGCTATGGGAGAATCACATTGCTATTAATAATGGCTGATAACTGACAGCAATATAACAAGTGGAAGCATCTTAAACTGCACAGGATAGTCAGTGTCAGTTGCCTATACCATCATCAAAACACTATATGTAACAGTGATGCTGATTCACTAAGAAAAGATATTCTGCTGCTGCTAAGTCGTTACAGTGGTGTCCGACGGCAGCCCACCAGGCTCCTCTGTCCTTGCGATTCTCCAAGCAAGAATATTGGAGTGGGCTGCCATTTCCTTCTCCAAATGATATTATGCTCAGTATTAAAATGAAATAACTTCGAAAGATTTTCACCCTGATTAAAACGCACGCATGTAACTTGTAATATTGATACTGGCTGCCTATGTAGATGAAGCTGCCAAAAACAGAGGCTTATGGATAAATGAAAAGTCATTTTTATTTAAATCTTTCATCATAAAATCCATCTTTCCCAACTTATGACCTTAATAGCTCTTATGTTAAAATGCTCTAATTTTGAACACATTTAATCAGTAGGTTCATGCAACACAACTGCATCTTTAGGAAAACACTATCTTCTTCAGCTTCCCGTAAGATTCTGCAATACTACCAAGTGACTTGTAGCTCCCCAAGCAAACAGAGCTTCCCACCCTATTCCACTGATGGTTCCATCCCTGAAACACCTTTCCTAACTCTTCATGTGGAGCAACTCACCTGCTAAGATGCAGACTAAGGTAAGATGGTCACCTGAAGCTGCTCATGTTTATTTTCTCTTCATTTTTCCCAGTTAAAGCTGAGCTAGGTCTCCCCCCATCTATGTTCCCACAGCATCCGCAGCACACCTCTAGTATAGTACTCTTTGAACTATTTTGTAATTATTTGTTTTGTAATCCCAGCAGCTAGCATTCACCTACAGCAAAAGCTGAATAAGTATTTGTTTACGAATATAATGGGACTTCCCTGTAGCTCGGATGGTGAAGAACCTGCCTGCAATGCAGGAGACCTGGGTTCGATCCCTCGGTCAGGAAGATCCCTTGGAGATGGAAATGGCAACCCACTCCAGTATTCTTGCCTGGAGAATTCCATGGACAGAGGAGGTGATGGGCTACAGATCATGGGTTGCAAAAGTTGGACAAGACTAAGTGACTAACACACAATGAGCATAATGGGAAGGCTGCCTGAGTTCTAGTTAACTCATGAAAACAAAAATCAGTATAACAGCATCCACTTTCCTACCAAAATGAAGCTCTCATGCCAGGATACAGACAGCTAAAACTACTTAACAGCTTAGTTAGCTCTATCCTTTCAGCATTAAAATTCACCATACTCTGTATTTATACAACAATTTCTTAGACTTCACTTCTACTGAAGGGGATTCCCTGATGGCTCGGTTGGGAAAGAATCTGCCTGCAGCACAGGAGACTTCGGTTCAATTCCTGGCTTGGGAAGATCTGCTGGAGAAGGGATAGGCTACCCACTCCAATATGCTTGGGCTTCCCTGGTGGCTCAGCTGGTAAAGAATCCACTTGCAATGCAGAAGACCTGGGTTCGACCCCTGGGTTGGGAAGATTCCTGTGGAGAATCTTTAGTATTCTGGCCTGGAGAATTCCATGGATTGTATAGCCCACGGGGTCGCAAAGAGTCCGACGTGACTGAGCGACTTTTACTTTCTACTGTAAGAGTTAAACTTTAACTTTTAGAAAATCCATTAAGTTTCTTGAGACAGACACAGAAATTTTAATAATGACTTACTCATGTTTTGAGTTTTAAGATAATCTTCTGTACCCAATGGGACAAAATATGAGTGTTTTATGCTATGTCAGTAGAGAGATGAAAGAAATAAGTGATAAATATGACACAGACCATCACACTCAAGAAGCTTACAATCTAGGGAATCAGATCTGTGAAACATTGTCAAGATTATTAAAAAGCTGATGCACTGACCTCATACATTTTCAAATGAATTACCCTGTAAAAACTTTCTGTAAAACAAAAATTGATACAGAAAGATAAAGGGGTAATGATACAGTATGGTGGAGATGATGGCAATAAAGGTGTTTTCAAATATAAATAAAGCTTCAGATACATTTTAAGTATATGTACAGAGCTTCTCAATATATTTGATATTTGAAGAAAAGTTATTTTCACTTGTTTTCCAGAATCTCTAGCCTTTTATTATGTATACCAATTCTGTCCTCCAGAATTCTTTAAAAAATGTTGAAACTTATGGAACAAAGAAGCTGATAATTACTATCATACAGTGTAAGAAAACTTTTGTGTATAATGCATTAATATTAAAAAATAACCTTATCTTTCACCTTGATAAAAATTTAAAGTATAACCTTTTACTGGAAAAAATATTTGTGGCAGACACAAAGTTAAATTTGAAAGCTTAGAAACAGCAAAAAAAATTTTTTTTAAATAAATGAAGCTGCAAGGAAAATGAAAAGCCTCAAGAGAAATAACTTTTTTATCCTTCTATCTTAAAAAACAAACAAACAAACCTGGTAGTCATGACACTACTGAAAAATAAATGCGAATGGGTGTGTGCTCAGTCATGTCTGACTCTGTGACTCCATGGACTGTAGCCCACCAGGCTCCTCTGTCTAAGGAAATTTTCAGGCAAGAATACTGGAGTGGGTTGTATTTCCTACTCCAGAAAAATAAAAAGGGTTAATAATGAAAAAATCCCTTTTCCACTGTGTAGGACTGAGAATGGTTAAGCAAAAAGACATGGATATCAGCTGTTTTAAAAGTAAGTTTTGAAAACCTTTAACGAAGGACTTGCTTGAATAGAGGAAAGGACAAGTCCACACTATTGGACTCTAATTCAGAGTCCAGAAGGTTCAATATTCTCTCAATACACAAAAATAACTGAAGACAAACTCAAAATTGTGTTGAGCAATTTTTCTATTCACGGACTGTTTCATTAATTTTTCAGTCTATTAAAAGATACATTTCCATAAAGATATTCAATGCTTCAATGGAGAGAGAAAGGAAGAAATGTAAAACTAGAACTATCAAACATCAGCTCTCAACAAGTTGAGAAACATACAATGCTTTTTAATAGAAGAACAGATGACGTACTTGTATACTGGCTCAGTCACATCAAGTGATTGATTTAAAAAATCCACGTGAATAGGTAACTTTATCACTGTAAATGCACAACTGTATTTGCATGATAAGATGCAGTATTTAGACGTTTAAATACAGAGATGAAAGGGTGGAGGACAGGACACAATTATACAAACCACTTCTGAAGATCCAACCTACTTGTAATTATCATCTTCCACAAACTTTTGCAGTTCTTCTATATACTGAACAGAGTTCAGGTATTTTTGGACATGAGGCAACATGGGGATATCTAGGCAAAACATGATAAATAATTATCTGATAAAGTACATCTCAGGCAGAATTTCTAAAGTTAAGCTGAGAAAAATATATTTAAAGGTAAATTAAGGCAACATAGCACCAAAATTTAAATTAACTCTAGGAGGATATGACTGAGGTAAATGTTATTTAATGTAAAACTGAAGGTAATTTAGAAAACTGCAGTTGCATGCTGTTTGTATAGATTAAAACAGCTCCATTTACAAAGTCCCACATATTTGAGAAATTTCATAAAAAAAATCAGAGCCATCATTGTAACTTATAGTCAAACCTCATCTAAGTGTAAGATGTAAGGCAGTTTAGGGTTGTTGTTGTTTTTTTTAAGAAGCCTGGCTCCCATTTGTAGTTTTTTTTCTCTCCTACTTAGAAATTTCAAATAAGATTGATTTAACATTACAATTTGATGTTATGTTAAAAAATTGAGAAAAGGATAAAAAAAGAGATTAAAGTTAAATAACAACAAATTGCAAACTGTTTTTAAACAGCATTAAAATTACATAGCTGTAAAAGCCTCTCTTTATTTTCTATCAAACTGAAAGCATTTAAACACTTTAAAACAATAAAAATTTTTTTTTTTCTAATCATTTGGGCTTGCCTAAGTTCTTTCCACATGTGTGTTTCCATAGAATACATCTTGGACAAAAACTGGTTATCTACTCAACATAGAACTCAAGAAAGCTTCTCAACTGTTATTACAACTGTCTCAGCTCACTCCCTAACTGAAAAATAAAAGAAATATTTACAAAATAGATCAGGGAGATCAAATGAGATGAAGAGAATAGAAAATAATTGTGAAAATTACTTTAGCAAAGTTGTTACAAAATTGCAGAAGAGCAAAAGATAAAACTTAGCATTTTAAATATGAAATACTCGAACTCCTTAAAAGCAAGATCTTAAACAGGATGCTAAACATTGAACAGTGACATAATCATTATTTCCCTTACATTAGGATGATGTATGCTGCTATGTGAAAAGTGGCCATCAACCTGTGTAAATGAATCAACCTTTATAAATGAATCACAGCATTACTCCTGGAAACTCACCATATTCACAGGACTGCTGTAAATCAGAAATTATTCTAAGGATGTTATTCATCAAGTTTGATCTTTGTTCATTTTCTAGAATGCTGCCAGTTGATGGATATGCTGAATCAATGTACGTTAAATCAGACAGATAGATACCTGGAACAAAATTAAGATAAATGAGTATTTTCCTATTTGTTTGGATGAGTATAGTTTGTTTATAGCTATATTTCAATACATGCCGTATTTAAAATATATTCATTATTAATACTGTGTTAAAACACGACCACTAAGGCCTAGATTTCTGTGGAGTCCAGGTCAGACATATTAACTTAAAGCTGAAGTTAGAAACTCTAGTACCTACCTACCCATGGGTCTTAATGGAAAGAAGATGAGCTCCTGAACTGGCTCTGCCTCTGTATAAAATAAAGATAATTATTCTAATTTCCGAACCTTGGTTTTTATGTCTGTACACTAGTACCTATTTTGCAAGTTTTGGTACAGTCTGAAGAAGTTGTTTGTTTTTTTTTTCTGCAGAAGTTTTTAGTTAGCCAGCCTAACCACCTCCCTGCCATGGGGCGGTTCAGGCTGCACTGGGTCTGGGCTGTGGCACACGGCTCTTCGCCGAGGTGTGTAGACTGCAGAGCACTCGGGCCCAGCGGTCCCCGTGACACATGAGACCCCAGCTCCTCCATCAGGGATCGAACCTGTGCTATCCTCCCTCTCCACGTTGGAAGGTAGTTTCTTAACCTCTGGAGGACCAGAGAAGCCTCGATTCTTAATTACTTTGAAAACTCTCTCGTTCTAGTAGAAACGTCTTGTTTTTATTAAAGATTAACAGTTGGATTTTTGAAATCGTTCTACTAACTACACACTGAAGTTAACCTTGCTGTTTTTCTGTACCAACAAAAATAATACATCCTCCTAAATAATTCAGTTGTCCTAGCTCTGGATTTCAAAGTCACATCTACAGAAAATATTTCCTGAGAGTTTACTATGCACGCATAAAGTGTAAAAGGCAACATGTTCCTACTTTGAAATCGTTACTCCCCGTTCATGAACTCTCAGAATAAGTGCAACCAAAATGATGTACCTATTGCCTTCCAAATAAGCCTGATGTTTTTTCTCATGTCGGTTCTTCCATCTTAAATGATACCTGAACTCAGCTCTGCCCATCTAAACCATTATCTTATATTCAGGTCAGTGTCAACGGTTCTTTAGTTTTCTCAGATTCCAAGAAAGGAATTTAGAAACTGTCTAGTCCAAATCCCTCTTTTCATAGGCAAACACTCTAAGGTCCACAGATATTAAGGAAGTGCCTAACACCACATGAATTGTTAGTGACAGAGCTGGATCTCAGAGTATACACGTGTACTCCAAGGTTTTTTTTTTTTTTTACACTGTTACAATTACAGTATCTGTATCATTCACTTGATAATTTTTAAGACTTTCTAATCTCTTTATTGAAAATCTTTTGTATTTTATATCTTATCTGCTTAAGATAATAAACTCATTCAGGTGGTTACTCTATCTTGCACTTTAAAAAATGAAAATCCTGACCAATATTTCCAGACAATTGGTGTTTAACACAATGTAAAAAGTTGGCAATGGTAATCCTTTTACTCATTCCAGTATCATTCCTTTTCCATTTAGTAAATCTTAACAGTATTCTTTAAGCCATCTATCATAAATACTTCTTTTTCTGTAGAGACTCTCAACTTTATTTTTTATGACTTAAAATAAATCTGTAGGCTAGCTCCCTTTCTTTCCCTCCTATCTCAGAGGAAGAAGAATCCCCTTCTTTTTCTTCCAAATCTAAACTGCGATTTTGAATGTAATCTCTACTGCCTCCTTTTAACATATCCACTGCTGCCTCCACTATCACTCACATTTCATGGCTCTTTTCCAAGAGACAGTGTGCACATTTAAATCTCCTCTATTTAAGAAAACATAAGCAAAGCAACCCTTCCTTTCAATCTGATCCCCTCCTCAAGACAGGACTCTTGCCTGCCTTCTTCAACAAACACCTTAAAAGAGAAATACGGACCGGTACAATTAATTTTTTTTATCCTTCATTCTATTTTTATGTAATATTTGGTACATATAAAAGTTTACTTGTGTCAGGAGAAATTGTGATAGACTTTGCAATAGGCAGAAAGATTACCAGGTATATCCTGTTTCCAGTGCATCCTCTTGGCCTGATCTATTTTATAAGTTGTTGAAAACTGGTAATAATACAAATTCTTGTCCATAAAAATGCCAATGAATTATGTCCAGTGGGATGTAACTGATTATTGCCCTGTGGATGTTGACCAGTTTTGCAACTATCTGTAAATTCATTCCAGCATTCCCAACGGCCTGCATGTATGTGCAGTACTCTGACTTCTCCCTTGAAGCTGTTGTAAGTATCTTCCCAATTCCCTTGAATACTTAATGATTTAAACAAAACCTGTGACATGTATTCATTTTTTATTTGTGTGAGAATCATAATTGTGTCTTTAAAAATTAACAGTTTAACATATAACATTGGTTGTTATAAAATAATATAATAAATACTCATCAATGTAAGAGCTACAGTATCAGTACTGTTGCCTCATCTTTATGTTCTTTCCCTGTGTCATCTCTCTGCCTCCTGTCTAGAGGGAACTACCATTTCTAATTTTAAGATTATTCCCCTTGTTCTTTTTGAGGCACATGTCTGTATTCCTGCACATTTTATTTTACTTTTGCGCTTTAAAAAAGATCATACTTTTATATGTGTGATTAGATGATAATATTGGAAGAGTTAGAATGGGTACACAATAAGTGATTTATAAGTGGTTGTTAGATAAGTTTTTAAAAATATGGTCTGTGATTGCTTTGTCTCACTATTTTGTTTCTAAGACTCATTCATATTGTTAAGTACAGCTGTAATTCCTTAAGAGGATAAACTACATGTAACTATATCACAATTTATTCATTTTGTTTGATAAGAGTTTTGAGTTACTTGCTCCCTTCCTCCTTGTTACTACAGACATTCTTGTACATGTCTCCTGGTGCACACGTACAAAAATTTCTCTAGGAGAGATATATACACATCTATACATACATGCATAGATGTATGTTCAACTTTACAAGACAGTGCCACACTGGCTTTTAAGCTATATCAACTGATACACAAACTGACAGCATATAGGTTTCTGCTGATCCACGCATGCTAACATGTGAAGTTCACATCTGTCTCGCTGCTGAAACTTACTCTGGCAAAGGCATACTGACCTTCTCACGCTAGGTCTTCAGACATCTCCCCTGGCCTCCTCTCCACTGCTCAATCTCTCTGCTGTATTTGTCCCACTCCCTTTGTTTCTCAGTCTTCACTGGCTTGAACTTGCCTCCCTTCCATCCTCCCTCGATTCTTCCATTTCCTCAGGTCCCTTGGAATTGGCATTCCCCATGGTTCTGTCATTAATCTCACTCTACAAGTACTTCTGAATTATCTTATTTCTGAGGCCTCAACCATCACCTGATTGCTGATAACTCTCCAAATTTCTCTACAGAACACAGCTCCTGACTTTCATTTTCAATTTAACATGCCAAACTAACCATAATTTGTACCTACACGCCTGCCATTCCACTTTCCAAACCTGGTCAATGAGATGAATTACTAACTAGTGAAGAAGAACTAAAGAGCCTCTTAACGAAAGTGAAAGAGGAGAGTGAGAAAGTTAGCTTAAAACTCAACATTCAGAAAACTAAGATCATGGCATCTGGTCCCATCACTTCATGGGAAATGGATGGGGAAACAATGGAAACAGTGACAGACTTTGTTTTTTGGGGGCTCCAAAATCACTGCAGATGGTGACTGCAGCCATGAAATTAAAAGATGCTTGCTCCTTGGAAGAAAAGTCATGACCAACCTAGACAGCATATTAAAAAGCAGAGACATTACTTTGTCAAAAAAGGTCCATCTAGTCAGAGCTATGGTTTTTCCAGTAGTCATGTATGGATGTGAGAGTTGGACTATAAAGAAAGCTGAGCACTGAAGAACTGATGCTTTTTAACTGTGGTGTTGGAGAAGACTCTTGAGAGTCCCTTGGACTGCAAGGAGATCCAACCCAGTCCATTCTAAAGGAAATCAGTCCTGAATATTCATTGGAAGGATTGATGCTGAAGCTGAAACTCCAATACTTTGGCCACCTGATGTGAAGAACTGACTCACTGGAAAAGACCCTGTTGCTGGGAAAGATTGAAGGCGAGAGGAGAAGGGGATGACAGAGGATGAGATGGTTGGATGGCATCACTGACGCAATGGGCATGAGTTTGAGCAAGCTCTGGGAGTTGGTGAACAGGGAGGCCTGGCATGCTGCAGTCCATGGGATCGCAGAGTTGGACACAACTGAGCAACTGAACTTTACAGAACTGAATTAGAAACCTCTACACTGCTTAAACAAAAAAGCTCTGAAGGAGTTCACTATCATATTTCTCCAGGTTAAGCTATTAGTGAATACAATGTGATCACTGAATGATCAAGTAATATATTACATGATATAAATCAGAGGTTAGAAGCTGTCCCAATCTTTTTAAAATCAGGAAGTAACATAGGAAGTATCTATATGACCTTTTCCTTAAAACAATGGGGAGATCTGGCAACATCGAGGTACCGCTGGGAAGAGGATAGATAGTAATCATTACAGATGTCAGTCTGTCATAATCTATTTTCCTCTGCTCTCTTACTTCTCATTTACTTCACCTATATACATTACCTGCTTCATTCTTGTTGTGAGCATCTATAAGCCTTTGAGTAGATCCCTGCTATACCTATGCATGTCACAGGAATTTAAAGAAATAATTAATTCTGTGAAAGAAGTAGAAACTAAGCTGACTTCAAATAAAGGACGTTAACCAACAGAGTTGATGGTAAGGCCTGAGAAAGAAAGTAGCACAAAGTAAGGCAACGACAGGGTTTGGAAAGCACATGGTACTGGTAAAGAGCCCACCTGCCAAAGCAGGAGACGTAAGAGACGTGGGTTCAATCCCTGGATCGGGAAGATCCCCTGAAGAGGGCATGGCAACCCACTCCAGTTATTCTTGCCTGGAAAAACCCCACAAAACAGAGGGGCCTGGTGGGCTACAGTCCACAGGGTCGAAAAGAGGACAGAATGAGTGAAGGGACTTACACCCCCCCACACACATGCACACAGCACGTACAGAAAGTAGAAACCCACCAAGTTTTATCTAAAGGCAGCAATCAGCAATTATATAATCCAATCAGAGAGAGTGGCCAAATGCTTTGGAGTGAGAGTTAAACCCCAGAGCTACAGCTTAGTACTGAAGTCCTAAGCCACATTACCTAAGATGTCTAAATCTGTGTCTCCTCAGTCACTGAGTTAATCAAGATTCTTGATTTAAAGAAATAAAAAGGCATAGTTGGTATCTGACAATTACTAGTTCTCTCAGCAGCACCCTAATTTCATAGCAGAAGAATTGGGTCAGAGGTAGCAAAGTGACTTGTCTAAGTTCCCACAGCCAATGGGGGGCTCAGAACTCTCTCCCCTATGACTCAGGCCAGGGTTATGTTTGCTTTTAAATCACAACATAAATAAGAATAACTGTATTCAGACAAGTGGGGTCATGTTGCAGACTAGGAGGAAGTGACATTATTTAACACCAGAATTTACTTATATAACATTAGAATTTAAGAAGTATTAAATTTCTGAGAGAATTTTATACCTAGTTTTTCAATTATTTTTGATAATTATATACAATGAGCAGTTTTATCTTAGAAATATACACCAGGTTTTTCTTACAATTTCAAAACCTTCTAAAATGGCAAATTCTGTAAAATGTTTAAAAATTCTTCCAGGCTGTAAAGAGTATTCTATTAATTAGGATTAGGAGGCTAATTAGGAGGCTGCCTCTTTAGAACAGAGTCTCACTCCTAAGCTTTGTAATAAAAAAACAAACTCATCAGCCTGCAACTACTTCTAAGTGAAGTTGAGTACTATTTTCTCAGTATTCAACTTAAAAGATCTCTGGGCAGCAGACTCACATGTTTGTTTTATAATTGCCTGTTGAACTATGACAGTTTGTTTCCAGATGGTGCCCTTCCTTCAACCTGCACACAGCCTCTCCTTGTTTGCAGGCGTTCAACCTCCTGCTGATGCCACTACCCCCACCCCTATTTAAGGCTACAGAGAGGAAATCCTAAGATTTTTCCCCCCTAGTCTCCAGCAAATTTTTGGTGACGTAATATGTGGGCTGAACTTGAGTCTCCTGAGAAAGAGAGGGAATCACTATTCAAGGGTACTGTATATACAATCTGGGTCAGCTGCAGCTGGTTTTACTGCATTTCTCCATGTGGCAGGCAGAGCAAAGCCACAATGCTTTCTCTGCTGGATTAAAGACAGCCCGCAGACCAGGAACTTCCACTCTACTACTTAAAATTACATAGGTGGCTTGTCAAATTCAATTGATTAGTGCTGAAAGAAGAAAAAGAAGCTCCTTATTACAGCTTGGATTCAACGGTCCAAAACAAAAATGCAGTTGCCATTAAAGTCACAGACGAACAAACGTCTACACTGATTTTTAAAAGCAAGAGTAAGAGCAGCAAGTTCCTGGGCTTGCTTTATCAACAGATGCAAAAAGGTATTTTAATATTTCTTTTATTTTTATTTTAAAATTCTATGTATGCTGAAATGTATAATTATTTTATATTTGTAGTAGAAATTTCAAAATCACTTATTAATCAAAGACTTTTGGAACATACTACAATTTGCCTTGTCTGAAAAAGGTTTTGTTTTGCAACTTTATATAAAACTAGTCATTATATACTTTGTGATGATTAATGAATTATTTGAGGTTCAATTTAATGATATTTACTGTGTATAATAGACTGATGTATATACACTCTGGATTTCTTTTTTTTTTTTTTTACATTCTGGATTTCAAAAAACAAGTGCTTTAGTGACATTAGAAATTTTAACAATTAACATTAAATGTATATGATTTATTGCACAATGATAAGAACAAAGGGATACAAACTAAATAGTTATAAACATGATTAGTTTGTCTTTATAGCTACAGTGTGTATGCTAGTGATTTACATGTACTGTTAAAATATCTTAAAGTAAAGCTACAAACACCATTAAGAAGATATCAAATTAACTGCAAGGCTTTGCAACAATACCCCAATCACAGCATATTCAAATATAACCTAGTATTTAGTAATCCTAAATATAAGAGTTTTAAAATAAGTCTATGGTATTTCTTGCTAAAACTCAAACTTTTAAGTAGTTTCCAAGTTTACATGTAACAGTACTTTAGTTTGGGTAACAAAAATTAAAACTGCTACAATCGGAATTATGTGACAAACCAAAGCGATGGATATATTAAAAAGTCCTGAAACCTTACAGATTATAGTTGAGAAGAAGAAATAAAATGTGATAGAAGTATTGCATAAGTGGTCAGCATTAACAACAGAAAGTAAGAACCCAGAAGATACAATTACTTAAGTACATAATTAAAAGACCAAAAGTATATAATATTTTTAGACAAATTCAATTTTGGTCAACAAACACAATTCTTTAAATATTCTATCTAGGAGCTTTGTTTAAACTGTATTATTAAAGACTAAAAATAAAATTACTAGTTACCAACAATGAGCTTTAAAACCAAAGACACTTAAGTTTGTTATGATTTGGGGGTTCTCTGTCCTTTTAAAAAAATCAAAGAAATTCAAGGTAAGAATCTTCAACAAGCAAAAAAATGGTAAAGCTAAGTAAGATTTCTTCAACTTTACTTTCACATCCTTTCCTTAAAGATTCAAAACTCTAAATACTGGGACAATCTCTGCTAAACATATTTTATAAGAAATTCTGATAAAATTTCCAAGAAATACTGGATCAGAAATCTGTCATCTCTTTCTTTTCTGTTGTTGCCGCTATGGAAAGTACAGGACTTCAATTAAACCTTGGTTCTCACGGAAGCCTTAAGCAAGCATTTAATCTGAAACCCAGATAACTATTTATCCCTTTCTTAAACATCTCCAGGGGATGAAATAGTTCTTGTGTCTCTTCCCAGAACATAATTCACAATCTAGAGGTTCTTTATCTAAGATATCTTCAGTGCTTCATAAATTTAATTTCATTGCCTCATGCTGTTTTCAAAAAGTGCACGGACACAGCCAGTTAAATGCCTCTATGCGTTTACCATCTGAAAGGAAGTCAAATCTTGACTTTCATTTCTTCTCTCTACTAACTGGCAATGTTGCAACTATGAAGAGAAATAGTACCAATAAAATTAACTCAAAGCATGGAAGGCTTTCCACCCCACCCCCCAAAAACAACCAAGCAGACATAGATTTAAACTTAAGTATACTGTAACTAATTTACAACATTCTCGTGGGGCCTAGGAAAATTTTAACATATACAGAAAGGTTTTATGAGGTAACACAGATTTATGGATCTTTCACTTTTAAAACTGAACATATGTGGGAAAATATTAAATGAGAGAATGTTTTCATAAAAGGTAACAGTAAATGCATTCTAAAAACTCATTCTTTACGCATGACGTAGCTAGTCTACTACTTAAGAAATGTGGTTCCTTATTCAGCTTTAGGTGACAACGAAATCATGACTTTTGTAAAGGATAAGGAAATTGTATTTATTTTTTTAAAAAATAAACTTTTTGTTGTCCCCTTTAAATGTTAATCCTAGGTCAGATTCTCTTATGGTAGATGGTGATTCATCTTATGATTTAATGGTACAGGAACCCACAAAGAGCCAAGGCAGAATACAGCAAAAGGAAGCTATTTTAATTCAGATTTGTATTTTCACATTTTTGTTCTTCCGTGACAACACTGATACAAAGTTCCAACAGAGTTGGATTATATGCTTCTCAGTTCTACACAAATCTGTGTCTGGTAGGAATGTAAGATCTTCAGTCAGAATACTGCTCAGAAAAGTCTACATGTTTTGAAGTTTCATGGTACTTTCTGAATTTTCCTGGTTTTGGTAGCTTATTTCATAGTAGATTATTTAGATAAAATAATTTTCTATGATCTAAGAATTTCCATTCCATTATCGAAGTGAAACAAACGAGTGCATCTGAACAAGGGCTGCATTAACTACAGGAGAAATGCTGTACGTTTACCCAGGAGGCTGACAGCTTCTATTTTACTGTCTGCAGTTTTAAAAATAAACCATATCTAAATCCTATGACTCTGCAAGTATAACAAGAAACATTTTACCGGTTTTTGGTACAGGTAACTCCAATATAGTAACTAAAAGTCCTTTTTAAATAAAATAAAAGACACTTGGTCTAAGTTTTCAACTGATATCAGAAGGCAAAGGATGAAAACAAAAAACGAAAAGTACTCATCCAAGTGTGCTTCCGGCTATCTGTCAGCAAACAGAAGGCCTCCGACACAGATGGGAATATTATTATGCTCATCTCTCCTATCTTATGTTAGTAAAGGAAAAAGAATTCCCTGCACTCCATCCATTCTTTGTTTTATTTTCATTATCACTCCACAGTTTGCAAACCTTACTCATTTGAAAACACTGAAGGAGACATGGTTTTAGAAAGTAGTAGTCATCTTTATGAGGGAAGCCCGTCATAAAGGGGAAGCCCATCTTTATGACTCTAGTTGAAGAGTCCATATTTTATTGATACAACCTTTAATTTTAGGAGGGTTCATAATCAAGTCAGACATGCTACTACCAACTGATAGAATACATATGGAGGGAAAGGAATGGCAGCAGAAAAGCTTGGGATATAAAAATGATCCACAAGTACGCGTGCATAATTAAGCAGTGGGTCAATGTAAAAAGATACAAACCAGGAAGAGACTGTGAAAGAGAAGGAACATAAAATTAAGATTCCTCTGCAGTTATTATACAACTAGGGTAAAAGCCACAGGTCTAGAGAGTTAAAGAGTAGAGGATCTGAATCCCATCTGAGTGTTTCAGCTTCTCCAGGCTTATTCTCTGCAAAATGGTATATGTTTACATCCCAGTGCTGCTGTGAATGCAAACAGTTAATATGAGTTAAGCACTACATAAATATAAGGGATTGTTGTAGTGTTGGTGATAGAAAAAAGGACAGAATATGTTGCCATATGATACGGCTGTTAATGAAAAACATGAACCCTGGAGTCTTCTGCCTGGGTTCAAATTCTGGCTCCATGTCTTAGAAAGCAGTGAGACTCTGGATGAGGTACTGATACTTAACATCTGGATGCCAGGTTTTTTCATTTGAAAATGAGGATTGTAATAATCTACCTCAGAGGGCTGTGGTAAAATGTAAATGATTTAATGCATGTAAAAGGCTTAAAGAATGCCTGGCACACCCAATAAAAATGAACCACTGTTACTGCTGCATTGCTGTTTATTAGTAGCATCATAAACGATTTGGGACTTGGCTTCCCAAATCAAAAAACAATTGGGTGGAAAATGGGATAGAAAAGTTCTTGGTATATCCACTGCCATCCTTCAAAAACAGCACACAGGAATCAAGTTTATAAGAGAGGAAGGTGGGCTATACTGACGACAGGATGACACATCCTGCTCATTCTAACTGTGACTACTCTGCAGGGAGGTAACGAAAGAGAAACAAAGCAGCTTTGCTTCCTGGAACTAGTTTTATTGCTTTCTAGAGTGTTTCTATAGATTGTACCATAAAAAAAATAAGCATTTATCTTTCACAGCAGAAGCGAAACATTCCAAGCACACATTTTAGCCTATGTGCCATGACTAGAAACACTGACAAGGAGCCAGGGAACCTGAATTCTAGACCTCGTTCTATTATTACCTACTTGTGTGGTGTTGGCCTTCAACACGCCCATGGGAGCAGAGAAGTCTTAGATGATATGAGATGGTTGTTAAGGCACTTTCCAGTGATCAGATTCAACTACAGATGAGTTTCTTTCCTTGATAATGGTTATAAAAAACTTATCAATATTTTATGAAAATGCAGTTCAGTAGAACCTCTGATAGAAGAATGAACCTGCTGAATCATACATAAACTTACAGCATATATAGGATTATGATTTAGGAAACATGATTACCCATAATAATGACTATGAGCATGTTATCCTTCTTAAATTCGTCACCAATCCCAAAGGACATACCATGAAAACAAGCAAAAACTACGATGCTAAAACTTTCTGGTTTTACATTTGTCTAAAAATGTTTCTTTAATTTGACAGATAAAAAAGATACTTATTAGAGAAGGTCAAATTAATTCAAAACATACCATATAAAGAAAAAACACTGGCTGGCAACTTTCACACTAGTTAGAGAAGAATGTTGTAATTAATTTCTCATAGGCATTATGTACCATTTTCCGAGCCTTAAGACAACAAGTGAGGTTTTTAAAGGTAAGAGAAGTGTCTTACTAGGGTCTCAAAAGCCCCAAGAGCATCTAACCATTAGCCTCAACACAGGGGAACCAAGATCTGCTCACTCAGCTGGGGAACAAAAAGCATTACCATAAGATGGCAGTTGGAAAGCTTTTCTCTGAAACCTAATTTTTAAACAAATAGGAAGACACTTAATACTGAATTTAAGAAATTAATAACTTTAATTCTGGCCCCATTTATTAACATCAACAGATATTCAGTTTTCCCCTTAGATACTTTTTTAGATCACTGATTTAAAAAGTAGATTAATATTAATTCTTTTCTACTTCTTCCCTTCATTGGTTGCTTTTTCTTTTTTAAAGATAGCATACAACCTCATTTCAAAATGAAGGCTTTTATCTGGACCCTAAGTGTGCTATTCTTCCTACTAATGGGCATTGGACATTGCAGAGGAGGACAGTTCAAAATTAAAAAAATAACCCAGAGGAGATACCCTCGCGCCACTGATGGTAAAGAGGAAGCAAAGAAATGTTCATACACATTTCTGGTACCTGAACAAAAAATAACAGGGCCAATATGTGTCAATACCAAAGGGCAAGATGCAGGTACCATTAAGGACATGATCACCAGGATGGATCTTGAGAACCTGAAGGACGTGCTCTCCAAGCAGAAGCGGGAGATAGATGTCCTGCAGCTGGTGGTGGATGTGGATGGAAACATTGTCAATGAGGTAAAGCTGCTGAGGAAAGAAAGCCGTAACATGAACTCCCGAGTTACTCAGCTCTATATGCAACTACTGCATGAGATTATCCGAAAGAGGGATAATTCACTGGAACTTTCCCAGTTGGAAAATAAAATCCTCAATGTCACCACAGAAATGTTGAAGATGGCAACAAGGTACAGGGAACTGGAGGTGAAATATGCTTCCTTGACTGATCTGGTCAATAACCAGTCTGTGATGATCACTTTGTTGGAAGAACAGTGCTTGAGGATATTTTCTCGACAGGACCCCCATGTGTCTCCTCCTCTCGTCCAGGTCGTGCCACAGCACATTCCTAACAGTCATCAGTACACTCCTGGTCTGCTGGGAGGCAATGAGATACAGAGGGATCCAGGCTATCCCAGAGATTTAATGCCACCACCTGATCTGGTAACTTCTCCCACCAAAAGCCCTCTCAAGATACCACCGGTAACTTTCATCAATGAAGGTGAGTTACCTCTTACTGCTAAAAATATAGTTTATGAAATAATGGTCGTAATACATGCTATCCTTCATTTTGGTAATGTAATTTTACATGAATATTAAATTTTATGATTTTGTTTTCTATTAAACTGGAATTGTTCTTAAATACATCTCTCAGTCTAACAGTTTCTAGAAACAGTATACTTTGTGGAAAAAGTAGTCATTCATTCAAATTCTTACAATCTAAATTATTAGCACTGAGACAGGAACGAGTCCACAATCCACTCCTAACCTCTATGCCATCCTATTGGTCTCCAGCTAGGTCCTCACATTTGCTAAACAGCTCTTTCATTTACCTCTTGCTGTTCTTCCCATCATTATCTTCCTCAGAAGAAACGTGTAACAATTAGTTCTCACTCTCCTAAAGTCACACTGGTGGCTCAGAGGTAAAGAACACACCTGTCAATGTGGGTTCAATCCCTGGATCAGGAAGATCCTCTGGAGAAGCGAATGACAACCTACTCTAGTATTCTTGCCTGGGAAATTCCATGGACAGAGAAGCCTGGGAGGCTACCATCTACAGGGTTGCAAAGTGTCAGACATGACTTAGCGACTAAACAACAACTGTAGCTCCTGAAGCTTAGAATTAACCTCCTCCTATCTCCACTCTCAGCATACCACCTACTGCTGCTGAGATTAAGTCTACTCAGTCCTAGGTTCCTTGTGCTCTCCTATCTTGAAAACATTTGCATAAAACCCAGGCCTCTTGCTCTCAGTCTCAAGAAGAAAAGGTACACTCTGCTTAGTCCAACTCTTCGTGACCCCATGGACTGTAGCCCGCCAGGCTTCTCTGTCCATGGGGGTTCTCCAGGCAAGAATACTGGAGTGGGTTGCCATGCCCTCCTCCAAGTGATCTTCCCAACCCAGGGATCGAACCCAGGTTTCCCGAATTGCAGCAGGATTCTTTACTACCTGAGCCACCAGGGAAGCCCAAGAAAAGGTATCCATCTCACCTGTTTTTCAAAGCTAAAATACCTTGTAACCATGTAAGTATAAATTAGTCTTCAAAACACAAAAATCCCGAGAATTGATCCTAATATCTCTATATCTAATTCCACCCCTTCCTCCTTTCATTCATTATCAGTCACTGATCAAGGTGTTTGCCACAAAAAGATGAATAAGTTATCTTTGTTTCAGTCTAGTAAGCTCAATGCTAACTTTCTGAATACATTTATTTTACACATACATCCAATTTCTCATAAGCTATTCTCCTGAATTTTTTACAAATTGATTTATTTTCTTAAAGGGAAAGACCCAAAGGCCCAAAAGTGAAAAAAAAGAAAAAGAAAAAGAAATTTAATTGTAGTTTATTCACTTTGAAAAGGCAGGACAAAAGACTGCATGTAGACTAAGAAATAATTAAAAAAAAAAACACAGAAAAAAGACAAAATACTGGAAGTATGTACACTGCAAAGTGCTCGTATCTTTCGGGAGCAGGGGACATCACTGACCATTTCACACATCTCTGCTTTCTTGGGTATCCAAATCATAACATTCTAACTCTTCCTACTTCTCTAGGTCCTTCACTGGCATCTTCTTCCTTCTCCTATGACTTAAAAAGGCTTTCTCGAAGATGCTGTTTTATTAGTGGTCTCCTTCAAGGCTACAAGCATCACCACTGCTTAGATAACTCCTGCATGGAGCTCTCCCTCCTGATTCTAACCAAAGCTGGATATCTGCACCTGGATATTCGATCATTACCTCACATGCTGCTGCTTCCTCTACTGAAATGCCTTCTTTCAGCTTATCTGTCAACCTGGCAGATTTCAAGGCTTAGAAAAGTGTCTTAAATGTTATACCTACTCAGATTCAAACAAATGTTATCTAGAAGGCTCCCTCCCCAAACTGCTGCAATGCCTTGAACATGTTTTTTTCCATTATATTACACTGAAGTTATTTGTCTGCATGTCTGTCTCCCTGTTAGACTGAACATTTCTGGAAGAAAGTGAACTGTCTTTTCATCTTTCTATCTCAAAACATCTAGCCAGGATTAGGTGTGGCATGTTGTATTCCACATATTGTAAGCGCTACAATACATACTTGAGGAATGAATACATAAATTAGTAACTAAACTGTAAAAAAAATCTTCCCCCTAAACTAGCATTCTCCTTTCAGAAATAATTATTATTGTAAAAACAATAATTACTGAAGAAAATCTAGAAAATACTAACAAACTTTTAAAAGTGCTTGTGGAATATCCAAATACTCAGAAGTAAACTATAGTAATAGTATACTTCTAAGGAACTAGTTTATAGTTACTAGTAGTAATATTAGTTTACTTTTGAAAACACTTTGGTAAGAAGCTTCAAGTCTTTCTCCCCCGCCCCTCCATAAACACGGTAACCAATATTCTTGTAACTTTAAAAATTAACTTTGTTCTTTTTTCCCCTCTATAATGATACTCTTAGGACATAAATTTCTATAAATGAAACTGATAAGAAAATGGATTCTGACTTCTCTGTTTTGGTGTATTTTACCACCCATTTCAGAATCTCTTTGGCTCATCTTTGACTCTTCCCTCCTGTCCCATGCATGGGGTCAACTGAGTTCTATCTGCGCTGCTTTTCAGTCTTTCATGGATGTGTCCCTCAATTCTATTCAGAGCCAGAACTCTAACTTAGATCCACAATATCTGTGAAAGCAGAGAGTGGACAGAAACGTTCTGGATTACTAGCTGGGTGACCTTAGCAGGGTGGAAGGGGTTGCTCTGTGTCTCAGTTTCCTCATCTGTAAAGTGGGGATATTAACAGTATTCACCACACTTGAGTCATTAGAACAGTGCATCTGGCACTCAAACATTATTCTTACTAAGAATTATATAACAGCTTGCCAAATGATCTGTTTAACTCCATTTTCTCTTTCCATCAAAATATATTCTACACTGCCAACAGATCTGCCTCAAATTTCCATCCTGATCACATCACATGCCTGCCCAGCAGGTCCTTACTACAAACAGAAAACATTCAGTTTGCTTAGCCTGGGGAAGATTAATATTCTCCTCAAAAGAATCAACCCCACTTCTTTAGCTTTCCTTCTATTGATTTCTTTCACAAAAACCATCTGCTTCAATAAAATAAATCAACTCATTATCTTCTAAATATTTTCCATGCATTTTCCCTATTAAAATTGTAAGGCTCAGACTACAATACCATACAATGCAATAGCGAGTCCTCCTTGAAGCCTCTTTGACTTCCCCAGGCTTGAAGTGATTGTTCCTACACGAATGTCTCTACACTCTGTAACAAAGACATGCTATTTCTTATATTCACTGCTGAATTATTAGGTATCTTCACACGTACACACAGTACTTATGTATGCACACCTAAATAAAATGCCTTCAGTCTACAGTACAAGCTCTTTCCTGGTAGGTGGATATTGTATCCTTTGCAGATGCTAAATAAATGTTGATTAACTTGATATTATTATTATTTTTTTCCATTTACTTTTATTAGTTGGAGGCTAATTACTTTACAATATTGTAGCGGTTTTTGTCATACATTGACAGACATGAACCAGCCATGGATTTCTATGTATTCCCCATCCCGAACCACCCCCCCACCTCCCTCTCCACCCGATAAAGCTGTCATTCCAAAGACCTTCCTAAAAGTACTTTAACACATTCTATTCTACTGCAGTCATTCGTTTTATGTTGTTGTAACTGTCAGAAACAACAGGCTAGTGAACCAGTAAACTGGGCAAATGATGATCATTATTAAGATCTTCATGCCCTCTGATTTCCAAGGGAATGATGTGTGTGGAATGATCACCTGGATATATAAAGAAAGAAAAAACTTTTTTGTATTCTCTTTAAAAAATGGATGCCTTGTCTAAGCCTTTAATGTATACAATTGACCAGTAGTTTTTACATATAATGTATAAGCAAACATAACTGAAGTGTGTGAAAAATTTTTTTTTAACTGATGGGCTGTATAGTCACATAAGTATGGGGATGACTGCCATGGAGTATCTTAATTTGATGGTTATTACCAGTTCTAGAAGAAATGATTATTCACATATTCAAACAACAACACACGAAGCATGCCTATGGAGAATGAGACACCTCAGTTCTAGGTTCTACCAGACACTGAGCTGCAGTGCCCCGAAAACCCAGCGTCACAGAGTTACACCTCATGCTAAGGATCTAGCATATCAAAGGCCCCACTAAACAGACTTACTTTAAAAGAGATAATGGTGTATATGTCCCAAATAAACCAATCCTCAATGTAGAAAATGAAGCATGGGCATAGCCTTTTCTGCTATTCATTACTTATTTGTTGTTCTAAGCAAACATTAACTTTTTATTTTTTTCTGTAAATGTTGGTCTCTGAAACTCAAGGACATTAATTAGCTACAAGGGAAACTGCACAGAATTAAGGAAACTTGTTTTCTTTGTTATTGACCCTGGGTAAGTCACTTTGTCTCTCTGTTTTTCTCATTTGTACAAGTACTGGTGGGACTGGAAGACTCTTAATACCTCTTTCTAGTTTTAGTATTCTGTGATTATCAAATATAAACTACAACAAGCAACAACAGACTTGCTAATTTTTCTTTATATATAATGTGCTAAAATCTTTGTTCATATTATTCTTATGTCAGACTGGAAAATATGTCAGCTGTTTGGGTACTTGAACAAAAAGGGCAAACACGGATGTCTATTGCTGAACTCACATATGCTCCTGGCACCAAGAATTTCATATTACTGCCCTCTACATGTAGGTACATGGTCATTCTAAACCCTTTAAATGAATAACGTGTATGTATAACTTAAAAAGTGTCCTAGCCAATCACAGAAAGTCAAATACTATACAATTATTCTACATTTACGTGAGGTATCTACAGTAAATTCAGAGATAGAAAGTAGAATGGTGGCTGCCAGGGGCTGGGGGAGGGGAAGATGCAGAGTTGTTATTTAATGGGTACAGAGTTTTAGTTTTCCAAGAGGAAAAGAGATATGGAGATTAACTGTATAGTAATGAAAATGTACTAATGCCACTGAACTGTATACTTAAAGATGGTTAAGCTGGTACATTTTATGTTATATATACCTTACCAGCATTTTTAAAAAGGTATCTTAAAGACAGGTAGCTTTATATTTTCATTTAAGATGGTTATAAGAAAAGTGCACCTCAAGAGAATAAACTTACTATGAGCTTATGGCAAATAACAGAATATTTTTGTTCATTTACAATAAATAATCCCCAGAAAAATTACTTTCCCTCTACCTGAAAAACAAAATGTTTGGGAATGTAATTATACACTTGGCAGATTACTATCAAAAAATTCTTAACTGGCAACGTTGCTCATTGGCTACCTTCTGGGTTAGTCTTTAACAAAAGACCAACACTTTCCTTTTACAGATGGCATATTTGTAAGTTCATTCCTTGTAGATAAATGAAGTTGAGAAAGTTCCTTGACAGTATGTTAGAGAATAGACCTGCACGCCAGGAAATCTGGATTCTGGCAAGGCTCTTCTAAGGCTCAGGTGCTTCTTTTGTTAAGAGCTTGTTGTGATGATTAAATGAGGTGATGCAAGTGAAAATAAGCTTTGTGTATGCTCTGACTATCCTTGTCATATTTTTTTGGAGTGTACCTTCCAATATATACCTTGCCATGTATGAGAATATAAAAGGCAATCTTATAAAGTTAAATTTGAAAAGCAGTCATTAGAAACTAAAAACATGCTTTTTAGTGAGTAATAAGCTAATTTTCAATTCAATTAGTAAATTTAAAAAATGCAATTGGTTGCAGTGGAAGACTTATATTAACACTTAAACCAACAAAAACTAAATTAAAGAGGATGACTGGTTGAGCAAAGGGGCTGAAGTATGCTTCTGTTAACCAGTTATGAAAAACAACTGGTATATTCTTAAGTAACTTCAAAATAAGAGGTTCAGGTTGCTAACTGCATTTTAAGTTTATAGATTAATAAACAAAGTAATTCATATTTTTACAAGAAAGAATCTATTATCACTTTAGAAGGCATTTGCCTCAAATTTCCCACCCCAGAAATGCTGAATATATCTATCTTATACTTAACCCAATTAAAAAATTTACCCCTCGAAAGATTTTACTTGCTGAAAGTTCTAAGTTGGTTATCCCTTTCGTCCTACTTCTCCTATCACAAAGAACACAGTATTGGGACAAAGTAAGGAAATTAATGAGAAATTCAACAACAAAAAGAAAAGGATTTTCCTCTCAACTTAAGTAATTAAACAGTTTCTTTACAGAAAGAGGACAGGTATGTTAAAGATGGTTTCCAGTAAAGGTGCTATTCAAAGTATGAAATCCTTTGTCTTTTTCAACACACTGTTCTGTTCAAAACATGGGTTCTTCTTAAAAAAAATACATTCTGTGAAATACACGGCATGACTGGTCAGTATTTTTCTTTCTATGATGAATCAGACCTATTAACTGGACTTTGTTAGTCTTATACAAATTTTAATCAACAAATAAACTGAGGAAGAAAGAGACTGGCCCTTCAAATTCAATGTACAGAATTCCATTTTCACGCTTTGAGAAGAATGCAGTTGCGTCATAGTAAACAACTATTTCAAGATTACACTGCAAGTCACTGATGTAGAAAATGAACTTATGATTAGCAGGAGGGAACAGTGGGGGGAGGGATAAATTAGGAGATGGCTTGACACACACACAGTACGATACATAAACTAGACAATAAGAACCTACCGTAGGGCAATGGGAACCCTACTCAATACTCTGTAGTGACCTATATGGGAAAATAATCTAAAAAAAAAGAATGAACATGTGTATAACCGATTCATTCTGCTGTATACCTGAAGCCAACACAACACTGTGAATCAGTTATACTCCAATAAAAATTTTAAAAGGTTTTAATAAAACTCCTATCTTGTAAGAAAGGTACTCCTAGTCTATACCTGTAAACAACTAATAACAAATTCCTGAATCATATCATAGATAGACAAATTACTTAATTTCTGATACTACACAAATCAGCAAGTTAAACTGGGAAACTGGCCTCTCAAAAATAAAGCTGGTACTACTTTACTAGTCATTTAAGAATGCCTGGGAAGCATTTTTTATGGTAAAGAGAAAGCAGTAAAACATTTAATATAAGAATGATCTATAATCTAATCCTATAGCAGAAAATAAATAAGATATGCAAGTAATAATGAGAAAATATATCTGCCAAGATCAATAGTATACACTGGGCTAAGACAGGTTAATGGTTTATTTATAAAAATAAATATAAAGAAACACTAAATCCTGATACTTATTATCTTTACTGAGGAGGAAAAAAATAGCTGCAAATACTGCTAATTTTATCCACCTGTCTCAGAAAAGAATTTCTACCACATTTTCCTAAGCCTTTATATCAACCAAGTCTAACAGGCATCGAAACTGCAAACATGAAGCTCACTACAAAAAAGTGGGTTGAAAATTAAAATTGAAGATAATTTTAAATTTGCACAAACTGAAATCTTATCAAATCAAACCTATATCTAGAAAACCCAGGAACTCACCAATTTGCTTAAATATCTGAGGGCCTATTAAATAGCAGAAGAGAAACAAATGGCATTCTACAAATATTCTGTCAAGATTCAAACCTTGATACTTAAAAATGTTTTACAGCAATTCAAATAATCTAATGATAGTCCAACTTGTGAATATATATAGTAAAATATAAAATGTAAACTGTCAAAATTATACTCAAATGAGTACACAGCAAACATTTACAAAGATGACATTCACAGAAGAAGCACACTTGTGAAATGAGAGAAATATCTGTATGTATTGCAACAAAAACACTTCATGTGTGTATTAACTATAACACTGATGAAAGTTTTAAAACCAGTGCTCCTCAGATAGTCTTGACTGTTCTGAAAGTGACAACTTAGAAAAAATCTGGTTAATTTTGTAAACAACTATGACAATGGCATTCTCAGACTGACAAAATCAATTTCAACCCTGCAACCGACCTCAAGAGCTCTAAGAGCCACCCTCCAACACAGACATTTCAGACATGCTGAACTTCTGACTCCCCTGGTTCATCAAGCTCTCTTCTGTCTCCATGCCTCAGCAGATGGAGCCAACACCATGGCTTCCCCACAAGTCTGGGTTAGCTAGTTCTGAGCCAGCTTTCCTGTGTGCCCTGCTGACTGTCGGCGGACTCATCAAGCGATAGTGGAGTCTTCTCTCCCCACTTCCCCCTGGACTCTATGGCTGTTTCTCTATCCCTGGAGCCTAACACAGTTTCCAGCCTATTGCAGATGCAGAAAAGACAGAACCAAGGAAACCACTGTGGCTGCCAGGAATCATTTAATTCAACAAATATTTGAGCACTGAAGTGAGTTAAACTAGATACACAGTTAAACTGGATATGAAAACTACAGGTCTCACCCACAAGTAAACAAACAAAACACGTTACCATGCATTACACAAAATAATCTAAGACTGGACCTGGAAATCATACTTCATTTAAACTTCTCTGCCCTTCTCTGACTTGACTACAGTGCATGCTTCTGTGACATGAAGTAGCTCATACATGACTGGTTAAAAAAAAATGGTGAATAACATCAGTAAAACAAAGTGGTCAAATTGGTTCGCATGGGATTTTATCCAAGCACAGTAAAGTTCTGTGCCACAAGTAACTGCAGATGAACACAAAATATGCTAACAGCTAACATTAGCTGTTATTTTTAGTGCATGATTTTGCAGAACATGAGGTTTTTCAGGAATACACTATTTTTCTATAATAGAAATGACTGTACACTCATCTTTGAATAGCCACATTAAATCTGTTAATAAAACAAACATTTATTACACAAGCTACTTAAATTATTAAATAAGTTACTACTATGTGTAAAGGTCAGCAACAAAGAAGAAAAGGGAACTAAGTTACTGATGACTATTTTATTAAGCACTGTGTTAAAGGCTATGAATACTTTGTAATTTAAATTCAATAACTGAGAAGGTAGACAGGTAAAAATAATTCACATTGCATTTAAATGGAATGTGATCTAATTTACAGCCAGTGTGAAAAGGGCAAACATTGTTTTTAGAAAAGCCCTCCCTAGCTTAAGAAACCATTTATGAGTTTTCACAATCTAACCAATATCCTCACGACTATAAAAGCATAAATTCTTAACAAAATCTTAACAAATCAAGCTATATATAAAAACAATAATATAACATGACCAAGTTGAGGTTATCCCAGGAATGAAAGGTTGGTTTAACACTAAAAATACAATCAATGGAATTTATCATATTAACAAATAAAAAAAGAAAAACCATATCATCATGTCAGTAGATAAATAAAAAGCCTTGACAAAATTCTAAATCCATTCATGGTAAGAGCTCTCTACAAACTAGAAATAGAAGCAACAAGAATTTTTGAAGTAGTTATTACAGCTTAAAGGAAACTATGTCCATAATAAATGCAAGACTGGAATCTCAGAAGAGAAATAAAAACAATAAAAAATAATCTAATTGAAGTTCTAGAACTAAAAAATTTAATACTTAAAATAAATATAACTCAAGAAAGGCAGCGTTATATATTTCCAGTTTCTATAAATGTTTAGTAGCAATCAGTAGTGCTTAGTCATTATAATAATTTTTAAAAACCTGAAACAGAGAAGTATCAATGAAACACAATAAAAATATGGACTAGTGAAATTGATCATCTCTTCCTTATGTGTGTGGTTTTCAATACCCCTGTATTTAAAATGTGAGAGCAACTTTGAATCATTTGCTTAACAAAAAACTGACAGTCTACTTAATAGTTCAAACACTGATGACATGAAGTCAGAAGAAAAATAAAGACAGTCTCCATCCTTAAGGAATAATCTAGAGGGAAGAGTTTACAGTTTCTATGAATCCCTTCTAATGATGTAGCTGTGTAACTATTTATTTAATGAGATTAATTCTACCCCAACAAGGCCCCATAAGGGACCTTGTATATACTTCGCACAGTACAGAAAACACATTCCTCAAAATTTCAACAATCCTATTATCATTACAGTACAGATTTTCTTGTATGAATTTTACTTGACTAAACTCTCACACAATTTCTAAAAATTCTACATGTCAGAACTTAAAAATTTTTAGTAAACTATAAAATTTGACAACTGAATATACTCATTTGATTGTTTCTTAGGGTAACTTAGGGTTGATCTTTAGGGTAATTCTTATTTCTGAATCACTTAATATTTTGACATGCTTATGAAAAAATTCAAAGTATCAAAACACTGGAGAAGGGTGAAACTGATGAATGCTCAGTAAACTAGATGCTATCTTTCTTAAGATCAGAAATATGGAAATCACAAGTTCAAGAGTCAGATACTCTACAAATGATTTCACAAAATGTTCTGTCATTTTAAAATATATGAAGAACTTATCAGTGGATTAAAAAATAGAGAGTGAATTCATACAAATGTGAGATAACATGGGAACAACTGTAGCATAACAGTTCAGAGCATGGGTTCTGGGATTAGAAAAAAGTGGGCTTAAGTCTAGGGTTTAAAGACTAGTCAGTTAACTGTTTCATCTACAGAACATCTGTAAACTATCAGAAGGTTATTGTGTAGATTAAATAAGAAAATTACTGTTAGTCATATAAATTGATACAACACTTTAGAAAGGCATGTTGCCAACATTCCTGAAATGTATTCTTATGAACTGTTGTATGAGGGAAAAATTAAAGATTCCAAAAGCTTGGGAGACTGGTTTATTTCAGGGCTTCTCAGTCTTTCATATGTGAATGTATACTGTGTTTCTGAAAGGGTAATATAATATTTAGCAGTTCTAAAACTTACTTGACCGTGGTATGCCATTTTCAATGAGTACCTCAAGGGACTAGTGTGATCCACTGAAATCAAGTTTCGGTAACTATAAACTGGATCCCATGAAGAACTGTAAAACCGTTCACACACTGTTGGTCTAGCAGATCAATTCTGCAACATTTTCATAAATATGAAAAAATGAAGTCAAAAAGAAGACATTATGTACAGTGTTACTTATAGTAGCAAAAATCAGATGAAACCTCAGTGTCTAATGGCAGAGGTAAACATGATATATCAACATCAAAGATTGTGTCCTATCGTAAGCGCTAGAATGGAGACTGTAGTCCCATGGAAATGTTTGTTGAAACAAAAAGACAGAATCCAATTTTCTGAGTATTAGAATTGTAGCAATACAAAAATATATGTATTTGGACAAAGACTTGCAAGAACAGTGGAAAATCAAGTTAATGTTCCAGATAGTGGGACTGGGGGGGGGGGGTGCGGCAATTCTTTTATTTAGATTCCTTTTTTTTTAGTTTCTTTAGCTTTTAAAGGTTTGTGTACACAATACATTAAAAATGGTATCTGTAGAGAAAGATACAACGGTGAGACTCTTGACTAAAAACTACTTTAATATGGCTCTTTTCCTATTGAGTTTCCTGGCAATCAAAGCGATTTTAATTACAGGACCATACAAAGATTGTCAGCATGCAAAAGACGCTGGACATTCAGTCAGTGGGATTTATATGATCAAACCTGAAAACAGCAAAGGACCACTGCAACTATGGTGTGAGAACAGTTTGGATCCTGGAGGTTGGACTGTTATTCAGAAAAGAACAGATGGCTCTGTCAACTTCTTCAGAAACTGGGAAAATTATAAGGTAAATCAGTGATTCAGCCTTGGGGGAGAGGTAGAACAAAGCAGCTCTTGCAAAAATAGTCATTCTATGCAATAAATAAGATACACAGCTAAAAACTCTTCGTATGTTTTTCATTATCTGCATTTGTCCAAAAGACAATCCTCATCTTTGGTTTCAAGTCAAAGTTTAAAATGTAAAAAGGAAACTAAAGATGTACTTTAAAATGTTTCCTTTCAGCCTGGATGATTTAAACATATATTTAATTCTTTGCAAAGACTGATCCTAATTTCATTTTCTAGGAAGACAACTGCTTTTTTGTTCATGACCACATCTGCACCCATTATCAAGTGTATTTAATCAGAGGTAAACAATCTTAGAAAAAAGGTCATGTTTTGGAAGTCCTATACTCTGTATTATTGCTTATAATAATAATGAGACATTAATATATTCATGTGAGAAGTTGTATACATTTCTAAACAAGTGAAAGAATACAACCTCTTTGAAAATACATCTAGCATTAAGATCAGGTTTATCAAACTTATATTCTGCTGCATACTTGCGACGGCAAGTATTTATGGAAATAGGATAATTTGTTACTTTCTTCAAACATTAACCTACAATTTTTCAAAGGGACTCTGAAGATTACTATTTTATCATCTTACATTTACTAATTTTATTTTTAATAGAGCTAAAGAAGATAATTTGTTCTAAGACAGATACTACCATTTTTACTGAGTATCATAAAAAATGTTAGATGTATTATTTACTTGACTATGGTGGAGACAATACCCATATACTTTTAGAACAAAAATTTCTCTGTATGAGTATGAAAGAAATCAGGAACCCTTTTCGAGGGTCTGCGGAGTGTACTAGTTAATGTTTTTAGTTTCTATGAATAATTTCAATTCTGCTTTTATCTTATTTGTAGACTTTGGAGTTAGTTGTGCAAATAAATGCTGACAAATTGAGAGAAAGCAAAACAAAACAAAGTGATTACGTGGGACTTCAGTAGAACAGGTGATCTACAAAAATGGAAGATTACATTACCACTTAAATGGTCAATATCTTTATCACTTAAATGGTCAATATCTTTAAGCTATCAGGTATTTAAAACATCTATAAAATGCTTACTATCTCTACACTTATTCATGTATGCATGTTCTTTGTTTGATAACAGAAAGGATTTGGAAACATTGATGGAGAATATTGGCTTGGCCTGGAAAATATCTATTTGCTTAGCAATCAAGATAATTATAAGTTATTGATTGAATTAGAAGACTGGAGTGACAAAAAAGTCTATGCAGAATACAGCAGTTTCCGCCTGGAACCAGAAAGTGAATTCTATAGATTGCGTCTGGGGACTTACCAGGGGAATGCTGGGGATTCCATGATGTGGCATAATGGTAAACAGTTCACCACTCTGGACAGAGATAAAGATATGTATGCAGGTGAGTAAGAAAAAACTGATGCGTGTTCTTTGCAGGATCACCACCTTCTGTGCACTAAATAGAACCCTGTTATAAAGTATATGCCACTGAAGTCTTTTCAGAAAAGTTGTTTTGGACTCAGTCAAGGGAATACAACTTGCTCAAAGGGACAGCTTCTTAGGAGCTCTTTTCTAAGGCAATCCCAAAGCGTGAACTCTGTGAACAAAGTCCTGCTGTTCTAACCTGATGCGATGGGATGGGAAACAAAACACAGTCATCTGGAAATAAACTTGCAACTGCCTAAAACTTCTAACAAATCCCACTGGACCCCTACCATGTGGTAGGCACTGTTGTAGGCTCTGAGGAACATGGCAGTGAACAAAGTTCCTGCCCAATTGGAACTTAATTTCTGGAAGGAAACAAAAGGATTTCTCAGGTGGTGACAAGTGCTTTAGGAAAAGTAAAACTGAATAAGGGAACAGGGATGGGTGCCATTTTACGTGGGTTGGACAAAAAAGGTAACATTTGAACAAAGTCCTGAAGGGAGCAAAGGAAGCGAGTCATTTGGGTACATGGGGGTAAAGGCACTTTTTGGTAGAGATGACTGCGGCAGGGGGTCCAGGAAGAGCAGAAAAGCTTTATTCAGAGGAGAAATATTCTCTTTAGAAAGACTCAATTAGGTCATCCACATAATGTAATTTTAAATTTAATTTTCACACACTTTTTGCCTTTTTAGCCTAGGTTTCTGGCTCTGATAAAGGTATCTCCTGAAAATTGATTTATTTTTACATTGAGCTGTGTCATGGCAAGCAGCACACAGATCTCTATTTCACTCCGGCAAAAGAGGAAAAAGGAAGACAGATTTGACCATAATAAATGCCTTATTTACAGAAACTCATTTGATTGTTAATAGTAGGCCTGGCATGCTACAGTTCATGGGGTTGCAAAGAGTCGGACACGACTGAGAGACTAAACTGAACTGAATGCTATTTTATATATAGATTCTTTTGCTATTTTGAAAATCGATTTTACCCAACTTTACTGTCTTTAGCAACGCCATATCTTTTCCCCTCCCAGTCTCTCCAACCTCTCTCTCTTACATACAAACACGACTTGCATTTTATTTACCCTGCCTCCCAGAAAAGAAAATCACTCACAACAACAAAAAAAGCATGTGCTAATAATAAACAAAGAGCAAAATAAAAAAGGCAATTCAAGTGATCTTTCAAGCAGTTCATACTCAAGCAACAGTAACAGAATAAATGAAAAAACAACACTGTGAAGATAAAGGTTAACTGAAATCAGTAGGAAAAACTCAAACGTTCTCAAAGTAGAATAAGCATTTGATGGTTTACAGAGTACCACACTTAGAAGAAACTTTTACTCTGATGTCTATATTTTTTCCTTAAAGGAAACTGCGCCCACTTCCATAAAGGAGGATGGTGGTACAATGCCTGTGCACACTCTAATCTCAATGGAGTCTGGTACAGAGGAGGCCATTACAGAAGCAAGTATCAAGATGGGATATTTTGGGCTGAATACCGAGGTGGCTCATACTCCTTGCGAGCAGTTCAGATGCTGATCAAGCCTATTGACTGAAGAGACGCAGTCTCCAATTTAAATGACACAGAACTCTATTTTTCAGTTCTTAAAAATGTAAATGTTACATGTATATTATTTTGCACAATTCATTTCTACAGATATAGTTTTTTAAGTGAATTTTTACTGTAACTATAAAAGGGGATTTATGAATATAGATTCATCTTCCCTTAATATACTGTAGAAGATTATCTGTATCTATAATCCAAGTTATTTTAAAAATATTATTGACTGAATACAGGCGAAGTTTGTTTTCTAAAATGTAAATTATTTGTCACAACATAAAAGAAATTTTAGCTTTATTTTAAATCAAAATTCAATACATGTCAAGATCCTTAACAATTTATTTAAAGCCTTTATGAGAATGCTGTAACTTCCAATGGAAAAATAATTTTAAGATTTCAGCAACATCATACATTTTATTTATAAAAAATAGACAGGAAATTAGAAAAAACTCTAGTTTTGCCAACAATTTGCATTGAATAAAAGTTATTTCAAATTGAGTTTATGCCTTTCACATGAAATGATTAAATTTGAATTCTTGACAATATATTTTATGTCAATTTCAAAAAGAATGAAGAAATCCACAAGATACATATTTTTAAATACAAAAACAATGTATACAGTATTTAAATGGCCAATTTTTAGAAACAGAAATATATAAATGAATTTTTCAATGTTACCTTCATATGAATACCAAAATTTCCTAAAATCTACTTTATATTTTTATATCAGTAAAACATTGATATTACAAATGTGCAGAATATTTGGTGAGTCAATGGTTTTACAGAACTGAATTACAACTCTAAGCTTATTTATTAATATTTTTCCCTCCCTAATTTACTGATCTTAACTATTTAGAAAAAGTTTATCTGATAGTCAAATCAGAAAGTTTGGACAGCTTTACAAGCATTACTGCATACTTACGGGTGGGACTAAACCAACTTCAATGAGCTGTTAGATATTTTTCCAATACTGAGATTCAACAGTTTCAGAATGGAATCCACAGGAGTTTCACTAGTCCAATGGCTAAATCCAGTGTGTGTGTCTTTAGCTCATCTTTGCAATTAACAACTTTACTACCAATCTTCTAGAACAATTATCTTCTAAAAATATGTTCTGCTTAGAGCAGATCTTTCCTTAACTCATTTGTGAACTAAAAATTTTAGAGGAATCTCTTGGGACTTTTGCTCAACCAGTCAGAACTGAAGATGATTATCTGCACAACTTTAGTCCATCAACATCAAGTCCAAAATTTCTGCTCTGCCACATCTCAAAACTTCTGGTGAAAGAAGGTAAGAGAACATCAAACCTATAGTGATGTTATTTTCTGCTTTATCTATGGTCATTTTGAAATAGGTTTCAAGTCCCTCTCCACTACCCCTAGAACCAGAAAAAATCCACTATAAAATTTCCGGGAGAAATTAGGCATCTAATTGTTTTACCAAATCTTTTTTTTTCCATTTATTTTTATTAGTTGGAGGCTAATTACTTTACAACATTGTAGTGGTTTTTGCCATACACTGACATGAATCAGCCATGGATTTACATGTGTTCCCCATCCTGAAGCCCCCCTCCCACCTCCCTCCCCATCCCATCCCTCTGGGTCATCCCAGTGCACCAGCCCCAAGCATTTGTCTCATGCATCCAGCCTGGACTGGCGATCTGCTTCACACTTGATGTTTTATCAAATCTTAATTGAATAAAACTTTACGAGGACAATCCATTATTTGCAGAACTACAGCATTTCACACACACACCCAAAACCCGATTAAAGACAAGTCTCAGAGAATTTTCACAAAAGAGGAATATTATTAACACTAGAATCATGTGAAAGTCAAGATACAAACTGGAAAACTGCTGAATGCTAATAGCACCTTGCCCATAGACTCCATTGTGCCCTCCTTTATAGAGAGGTGACACAGCTCTGCTCTAAAGTTCCTGGAAAGCTTAAGAATAACTTAGGCAACTGAGTTCCTTGAGATTAGGGAGTAAGAAGCAATATTATATGATGGCTAAACATAGGTCCTAAAGGCAGAACTGCTTGGATTTGTGGCCCAAATTTACTATGTACATGTTTTAGACTTATATATTCCTGGGGCTAATTTATATATTCCTGCCTCAGTTTTCATATCTATAAAATGGAGATAACAACAGTACTTAGCTCATGCAGTTACTGTGAAAATCAAATGAGGTAACACATGTGGTAAAACATTTAGAATAATGCTTGATACTAGTAAGGACTCAGTAGACTTCAACTACCCATTATTCTTGCTCATCTATATACTTTCTGCATTACCTATCATGTGGTGACTTGCACAGAGTGAGTAACAAATGTGCTAAAAGAAACACTATCCAAATTTTCCAGCACAAAATTACACTGATCCATGATCTTCATATACAAACCTAATAGAGCTGTGTCACCTGTTAATGGCAGGTAGTAAAGAGCATGGGCCATAAGAAAAATTAAGAACAGCTGTAGTAAAAAAAAGAAAAAAAAAAAAAAGGGACTCCCCTGGTGGTCCAGTGGTTAGGACTCTACGCTTCCAATGCAGGAGGCTAGGGTTCAGTCCCTGGTTGGGAAATTATGATCCCACATGCTGTGCAGCACAGCCAAAAAAAAAAAAAAAAAAAAGGAATAGCCACACTAAGAGATTTCAGCCTAATGAGAATCTTGTGAGAGATTAGGTAAGTCACATGTATGGTAGGCAAAGACTGATAGCTAACTACTTTACAGGTTACTGGGGAATAAGATGTGGTTGCCTTACCTTCAGTAAGATTGAGCTAAAAACTTGGAGCTGGTTTATAGAAGGATTACCTATGTTTAGTTATTTTTAATAAATGAAATGAAGCTTATCCTAAAAATGACTTAAGACTCTGTCCTCCACTCAATGGGACATCGTCAATGTCAAGGAAACTTGGCATCTCTAAAATTAAGTAGATATGAACTAATTAAACTCATCCTCAGGCTCCAAGCCTGCGTGAGTGTAAAGATCAGATTTTCAGTTTAATGTTCACTTGACTCTATGAGTCAAGGAGTGCTAATTCTTTTGGCATTATATTTGTTAGAACTCCTACTGGCAATCATATAATAAGACTGTAAAAGCTTCTACAACTATGAAAATGTTTCAAATTACCTGTTAATCTGTACTAATGCGATATGATTTTTACATATTTGAATTAATCAATAGTAAGTTAAAGATGATAATATCCTAATGGTTTTTTTAGTCTTTTATTTTAGTGTCTGAGAAAATAAGTAAGAAAAGAATGATTATACTTATGATGTCATGACCCCTCCTTAAAGAAGCCACCTAAAAATAAGCTCGGTTTTCAATCAGTGGGGTCAACAGTTATTACATTGTAATTCTATAATTATAGGAAAGACTGAAAAATGAACTTAAAATTAAAACTAAAGACAGATTTCCAAAATATCAATATAATTTCATAATGCTTTCTTGGAGCTATAAACGAAATGGTTATAATGCATATCTAAGAGCAAGTCAATTTAACCTCCCTTGTCCAGGTTTCTTCACTTACATGAATAATAGTATCACTTATAAACTTTTGTAACAAATTAGAAAATTTATATAAAGCATACAATGTTGGGCATATGGGATTAAGTTGCAAATAAATGTTACTTAAGATTTTTATTATTATCCTCCTGTTAAGGTTTGCTAAAAAATTTACAAAACACACTACTGAAATGTCAAGTTGGAAACACTGCTGGCAGGGCTGTTGGAACTAGGGGAATCTGATTCTGTTTATGATTAAAATGCAGATCTATATAACTTCTACACATAATATACATATATTTTAAAGATATAGGCTCTTCAAAAAAAAAACAACCCAAAAAACTATGAGAATGGGAAAGCAATCAATATAGGCCCATCTCCAACCCTTCTATATCACAAGTCACTGACTAGTCTAAAGTAAACTTCAGAAAATACACTATGAAAGAAAGTTAGAAGAACTTTAAATATATAAAAAAGAATGAGAGTAAAAAAGGATATAAATGAGGTAATGGAAAATGGGAATGTAATTTTGGCTAAAGAAAAAGCTAGGGCTAGCTGCCATTTGGTCAGAGCTCATTTCAGACCTCATTCTCGGGATTCAGAAGAAAATGACTGAACATGCTTTATTGCTGTTTTAGAATTCACTATGTAATCCTAATGAGAAGAATAAGGTAAAGTAATCCATGGTGTATATCACCTACAAATCAAAGAAAGGAAAATGGAATAAAACTCTTAAAATATTAAAAGCCAATGACATTTTTTGACCATTAGCATTTTTGAGATTAGTGCCAGAGACTTTTATACATTTAACCAAGTAAAATTCTACCAATTCTCACTCATTCCCACAGAGTGGCAGAAAACTTTGGACTCTGTCAAAATATCTTCGTAGAAATGTGAATAAAAAGCTACTGTTTTTGAAAATATTTGTACATAGATTAGCAAAAATTTCTAAAACTAATATAAAATTAAAGAACTATATTCTTCTAAGGGATCAAGATAGGTTGAAAACTCCTGAAACATTAACGAGGATCAGATAAAATCTGAAGGTCCTTCCAAGTTTAGGCATGCTTCAAACATTGCTGTGATGAGGGCACTGCTATCAAGGCCTGGGAATGTTATGTACCTGTTTCACAGCTTAGGAGATAGGAGAGGTTATTCACAAGGTAATGACAACAGTCTTTGGTATTAAAGAGATTTTAAGTTCCATAAAGGAAGGGTCAAAGTCCACTTTGATCACTGCTCTACATCTATCACCAAGAACAGTCTAAGCAAACGCTGGATGGCCAGCGATGCACCAAAAGAACAATGGGAGTAGGTAGGGAATTGTAGACAAAAAATGACACTCAGACAAAACTGCTGGAACAATGGGAAGAGCCAGAAAGGGATAATATAATTAATGAAGTTAACCAGTTAGGTATTAAATACTAAGTGCCCACTTTTATTCCAGATGATAAACATAGAGCCCTGGACCCAGGTAAACTAAGGGCTTACACACTGCTGAGGGAGAGAGATTAGTGAAAACAACATAGTGCTTGTCAGAGGATAGGGGATGGAAAGGGTACAATTTATATTCTTTATTACAGATGGATATAAGGGAAGCTTTTCTATTTTCACAAAAGGAGAAGGAAAAAAAGCCCACCAGGCTCCTCCATCCATGGACTTCTCCAGGCAAGAATACTAGAGCAGGTTGACACTCCTTTCTCCAGGGAATCTTCCCACCCCAGGGATCAAACCCTGGTCTCCTGCACTGCAGGCAGATTCTCTACCATCTTGAGACATCAGAGAAGCCCAACATAAAGACAGCTTTCCTCTTCTCAGAAAAGGGAAAAAAGGGGGCGGCGGCTATCTTGAAAATCTAACATACAAAATTGCAAATTAAGTTGGGGGTGTCTCTATAGGAAACAGAGTCAGGCCATCTTACTTCTTTGTAAAATTTTGCTTTTACTTAATAGGAAGCAGTGTACAGAACTGCAACAACTTACTTATTTCCATAGTTTTAAAAACATATGCTTTCCTTCCCAGAAAACATCCTAAGCTGGTTGAGCTACTGCATCCTCCCAAAATTACATAAATAAAGTAGAAATGAGGCTAGAAAATGCACATGAAAGAATATTTATCATGTTTCATACAACAAAATTATTTTTGCACAATGCTCTTTTCCCCTCTCTCCAGCAAAGCAAAACTTCCCATGCCAAATTCTTCAATAAGCCCCTTAAGATTGTTCTCCAATGACAAGAACAAATGAGTGCTGTTAATGATTTTCAGATTTAAAGCAATAATTCTCATATAAAACAATTTTTTCCTTGAGATTTGCCAAACTATTTCTCTCCAGAAAAACTGTATCCTCAGCCTAAGAACTTTTCACTATATTGTCCAGGCTGACTAATTTTTACCTTGAATGCAAACCAACAGAAGAGACAACTTTTCAACAGATGATGAGTTGAAAGCCAAGAAAACATTTTCTACTTTTTATAATTTAATCCACATTGAATTATAAATAAATCTGGCAGTATCAAAGTAAGAGTTTTGTCAGCATATAAGCCTCTATTTTCTGTTTTAAATTTCAGAGAGAATGATGGTTGGTTCCGTTCATAATTCATAACACTAAAAACATCATTAGTTTGGATAATGCCTCTTATGTTAAGAATAGGTGATGAACCTTTACCTTTTCTCTGTATAGTACAGATTCTTTTGGTTGACACATCTGTTCCAAAAGAACCTTCGCAGACGTTAAAGGATAAGGGGTGGTTGTTTAGTCACTGAGTTGTCTGACTCTTTGTGACCCCATGGACCGTAGCCAGCCAGACTCCTCTATCCATGGGATTTCCCAGGCAGGAATAATGGCATACACTGCCATTTCCTTCTCCAAGGGATCTTCCCGACCCAGGGATCCAACCCTGGTTGTCCACTTGGCAGGTGGCTTCTTTACCATGGAGCCATCTGGATAAAGGATAGCATTATGCAAATTCTGTACACTTGAGGAGGGATAGTTAACTAGAAGCTCCTAATATGACCAATGAGGATTATCTCTCAAATGTCTTCAGGACAAGTTATCTCCTATCAAATGTACAGCATCTTGTAAATGTTGTCATTTTTGGCATCTATCTGCACTAGGCCTAGTTTAATACAAGTGAGGAAGAAATTCTGAAGAAAAGTTAAATTTAAAAACCATGATCCTAATTCATTTTCAGTTCAGTTCAATCGCTCAGTCATGTCTAACTCTTTGCGACCCATGAACTGCAGCATGCCAGGCCTCCCTGTCCATCACCAACTCCCAGAGTCCATCCCAGCCCATGTCCATATGAAAAATGTAAATATTAACAGGATATAAACTATTGTAAAATCTTCATTCTTCAACATACTTTAGTACTGAAGATTAGGAATGAGAAAATGAACCAGCTGAATATGATACAAATAAAGCAAGCAGTCAGAAAGTTGTATAAAGTTGAAACGCTTCACATTTTCTTAGGGAAAGCATGTTTGTTTTGATAGATGAAATGAATACATTTAATCTCAAAGTATGCTATAAAATGAAACTGTCACTACATTAAAAAGGTGATTTTCATGCTGGAAACGAGCTTAACTACATCACAAGAACTTGTCTGACAAATATTTCACTGTTTCATTTTCCTGTCCCAAGTCTACCAAATGTCTGTGCCAAATGTTCCACAATCATCTCACAATCTCAGATGCTTCTTCACAGACTGGTATAGGGATGAATAATTATATGGAGAATCCAATGTATAAAATTAGGTAGATGCTGAGTGTATGTTTCATGTACAGAATGCATAATATTCCTGGCAAGAACACACAGAATATTTCTGTACAGAATACAGAATATTCCTGGCAAGAATATACAGAAGAACTACACAAAAAAGATCTCCATGACCCAGACAACCATGATGGTGTGATCACTCACCTAGAGCCAGACATTCTGGAATGCAAAGTCAAGTAGGCCTTAGAAAGGATTACTACGAACAAAGCTAGTGGAGGTGATGGAATTCCAGTTGAGCTATTTCAAATCCTAAAAGATGATGTTGTGAAAGTGCTGCACTCAACATGCCAGCAAATTTGGAAAACAGCAGTGGGCACAGGACTGGAAAAGGTCAGTTTTCATTCCAATCCCAAAGAAAGGCAGTGCCAAAGAATGCTCAAACTACTACCACACAATTGCACTCATCTCACACACTAGCAAAGTAATGCTCAAAATTCTCCAAGCCAGGCTTCAACAGTCTGTGAACCATGAACTTCCAGATGTTCAAGCTGGTTTTAGAAAAGGCAGAGGAACCAGAGATCAAATTGCCAACATCCGCTGGATCATCGAAAAAGCAAGAGAGTTCCAGAAAAACATCTACTTCTCTTTTATTGATTACACCAAACCCTTTGACTGTGTGGATCATAACAAACTGTGGAAAATTCTTCAAGAGATGGGAATACCAGACCACCTGACCTGCCTCCCGAGAAATCTGTATGCAGGTCAAGAAGCAACAGTTAGAATTGGACATGGAACAATGGACTGGTTCCAAATCAGGAAAGGAGTATGTCAAGGCTGTATACTGTCACCTTGCTTATTTAACTTATATGCAGAGTACATCATGAGAAATGCTGGACTGGATGAAGCACAAGCTGGAATCAAGATTGCCGGGAAAAATATCAATAACCTCAGATATGCAGATGACACCACCGTTATGGCAGAAAGCAAAGAAGAACTTAAGAGCCTCTTGATGAAACTGAAAGAGGAAAGTGGAAAAGTTGGTTTAAAACTCAACATTCAGAAAACTCAGAAAAGATCAGAAAAATTCAGAAAAGATCACGGCATCTGGTCCCATCACTTCGTGACAAATAGATTGGAAAACAATGGAAACAGTGACAGGCTTTATTTTTTTTGGGCTCCAAAATCACTGCAGATGGGGACTGCAGCCATGAAATTAAAAGATGCTTGCTCCTTAGAAGAAAAGCTATGACCAACCTAAACAGCATATTAAAAAGTAGAGACACTGCTTTGCTGACAAAGGGCCATCTAGTCAAAGCTATGGTTTTTCCAGGAGTCACGTATGGATGTGAGAGTTGGGCTATAAAGAAAGCTGAACACCGAAGAACAATGCACGGGAGTATTCTGCCTTGAACATACGATGTACAACATTTCCTATTCCCACTGGAATTTGAGAATGTCCCACAATGATATGATGAGTTAAGATCTCTGACAAACTAAGGTGATGCTCTAGATCAGCTGAATGACACTGTATCAGCTGTCTTTGCCCCTACTTTGTGTTCTGGTCACTGGTACTATACAGACTTCAAAGATGACACTGTAGAGTCTCCTAAACAAGTAACAGGTTTTTCCATTATTTTCAGAAACAGTTATGGTGAAATCCAGTATGAGTAGTTACATAACAGAAAGAGTGGAAATAGGGGGTAAAAGGGAATACAGGGAAAAAGCAAATGCTACCTTTTGATTACTTTCTACATAGGATCAAGTCAATTTATTTTAATGCATATACTAAGGTATACATAATATAATGCAGATACTAGGTATACATATTTTCTGTATTTAAATTCACATATACATTAAAAAGGTATAGTTTCAGTCATTTTTTATTGAAACACCTAATAAAAACCACTATTCATATTTTGGTGAATATCTTATGTTATTGGTTCAATACTTCTTGGAATTCATCAACACTATAAAATATACAATAAAGAGATACACACTATGTGTAATAATATGTAAAATACAGGTTTGTCTCAGCACTGAGCTAAATTTCCAAAGCCAAACAGCTAATTTCTTCCAGAAAAACAATAACACCTTCATTGAGACTGGTTTTCATAATTCACTGGTAAAATACCTGCCAACAATATAAACCAAGAACTCATGATGCTGACAATAAATTCATTATATCTTTTGATCAATTTCTTAAGTTGATGCTAAATATTTTCACAGCATTAAACTTCACTGCAAACTACTAGTTCATTCTTTTAAAGCATTACTAAAACAGCAAAAATGTATGGCTTTACCATATGGTTCATGTCTAAGAAAAAATGAAAATACATTCCAGGCAGTAAGGTAACGCATTCCTCTAGACAATTTTTTCAACTTAAGAATCCTTTAATTTCTTTAAAGGACACACAAACTTTTAAAATATATTGAATTTTATATAAACTATTGATTAAAGCAGAGCAACAACTAGGCATAATGAATATACAGTGACATAACTCACCTAAATAGGGAATGCAGGGTGTCATCTTTAAGCTACTTATATAGTCTCTGAGTCTTTTGTAATTATCTTCTTTACTCATTACATATTCTAGTTTTTCAAAGGTGGTTTTGTCTTTTCGACTTAATAACTAAAAGACAAATAGAAAAGCCCAAGTTATTTCTGTATCCAATTTTATTATAGTAAAGACTTAAAAGTTACAATTACTATAAATTTGAATTTTAATTTCAAAGTTTTATTTTCTTTAATTATATTTTGGTAGTATATAAATAAAATAAAACCAGGCATGTTTATTAATATAATAAACCCAAATTCATTATTCATAAAATACAATATATTTTGTATGTACCTAAAATAATTAACTTACTAAGTAGTAAATTATAATACATTATTTATCATCTTTACTATTTTAAATGGTTAAACAATTTTTATTAGTCATTTTCCTAATTTAAAATAATTATATATTCATATTCACCTCAAAGGCCCAAATATTTTCATGACTTGTCCCCTGCCCCCTCAAAGATAGATAATTCTTACATAAGCATTAAGAAATAAATACTGAATTTCATAATTTAAGTAATAATTTTTCTTGATGACTCTAACCATAATTAGTCCTACCAGTACTATAAAACTACAATTTACATGTTTGGGTTTCTGAGATTTTTTTCCTTGATCCCTTTGATCAGTGCTGTATTACATACAGTTGAACAATCAACTGCAGCTGTTTTATGAGGCTTGAGAAGTACATTTATAGTGTACTTTGAGAAAAATGGAGATATCAAGGGGAATAAAAGAAAAACAAGGGCAGTCATACAAAATAATATTAACTAAATGACTCAGAAAATACATGTTTTTAAGTATTTCAAAGACTCTGGGAAAAAAAAATCTCTTCTTTAAATATGTGAAGTTACTATTTCATTATTGTTGTAAATCAGATTTCACTTTATGTCATAAAATATTTGTTATTTTATAGCAGGCAAAACACTTCCACCTATAAAATTCTCATCTAATTCTCCTACGAGGTTAAGAGAAAAGTCAAGAGGACTAACTTAAAGATGAGGCGACTGAGACCCCCCAAGCGGAAGTAGAACACACCAACACTCATCCTGCAAACACTGGTTTCAGAACTTTCTGTGGCCCACTTTCAACACACTTGATTAGCACTTTCAAGATTAGGTGCAACTCTCCACTTCAATCTATAAATCCAAACATTCTTTTCTCTCCCACATAACAAAGTATTTGAATATGCAAATTATACTGCATGACACAGCAAGGATAACAAGAAATCTTTTTTTTTCCCCAAAGTCAATCATTCCAGAACTCTGGTACAGTATCAGGAGAAACAAATTACTTGGAACTCACAGCTGATTTTGACATATCTGAAACACAAAACTAAAGAAGCATGGAGTCTGACTAAGTATAAAAATAACACATTTTGCAGTTTTCATAACAAATCAATAATCAGAATGAAAGGATTCAACTTGGGGTGGGATAGCAGAGACTTGTTTTCAGAGGACTATTTTTAGAAGCTGTGGTAAAATATACATAATATTTACCATTTTAAACAGTGTTAAGTGTATAATTTAGTGGCATTAAGTACATTCACATTATCTGTCAATCACTGCAATCATCCATGGCTAGAACTTTTTCCATCTTCCCTAACTGAAATTCTGTAACCATTAAACAGGAACTCCTCATTTCTTGCTCCTCTCAGCCCTGGGAACCACCTTCTACTCTGTCTCAATGAATTTGACTACTCTTGGCACCTCATATAAATGCAATCATTCACTATTTGTCCTACTGTGTCTAGCTTATTTCATTGAGCATAATATCATCAAGGTTTATCCAAGGTGCAGCATGTGTCAGAATTACAGTCCTTTTTAAAGATGCATAATATTTCATTGTACACTTACACCACATTTTGTATGTTCATCCATCTGTTTGTGGACATTTGGATTGTTCATACCTATTGGTTATTGTTAATCATGATGCTTTTTTATACACTGGTATAAAAATGCCTGTTTGAGTCTCAATCTTTGATTCTTTTGGGTATATACCCAGAAGTGGAGTTGATGGATAAATGGTAACTGAATGTAACTCTAATTTTTTGAGGGTATAGCCTATTATTTCTAATCTTTTTTGACTATGCTAAAATTTCTATGTTGAGTAGAAACAGTGAAAATGGACATACTTTTCCTTGATGTTAAAGAGAATGTTTCTAATATTTCCCCCATTTGTGATGTTATTTTTTGGTACATTCCCTGCATTTGAGGGCACCAGGATTTTCCACCATACTACCCTTTCACTGTTCAATATTTCTTTCCTTTTACTTGGGTTAGATTCCTCATCTATCACAACTTTTATATTTACCTACTTTATCTCTTGTACTATCCTTGACCTCTCTGTGGTACAAACAAGCCTAAAAAAAAAAATCCAACTGGTTAAATACAATTCTCAGCACTTCTTCAAGGTAATGCTGAACACTAAGTTTCACTTTAAGTTCATGACCAAAAATCTCAAGTGGACCTTCCTAAGACCTACATGTTTCCCTAATTAATTCACTCTAACAGTCCCCTTGATGACTTTCATCCTTTCCTCTTTCTTCAAACCTCCAATACCTCTCCTACTTCAATTAATGACCTTGCTTCTTATGTCTTATGAAACAGAATTTTGCAGAAGAATTCTACAGAATCCCACCACCAAATCTACCGACATACCTGTGTCTGTAACCAGTCGCACCCCCTCTCTCTTGTTAAAATGGAGAAATTGTTCCTGCCCCACTGGAGTACTGGACCTTATATCCTCTGGGCTAATCTAGGGTATTACAGGCTTGACTTCTTGTTCTCTTACCACTTCCTCATTTTATTAGATCACTATACTACCACCCAAGCATACTGCCATGGATCTCATCTTTAAAATCAAAGCAAAACACCACAAATCTTTAATCTCACTTTTCTTCTAGTTATCGCTGGCCCTCACCCCAGTACTTCACAACAAAATTCCACAAAGGCATTCTCTATTCTTATTGTCCCATTTTTTCCTCCACTCTTCTCTCAAATCCAATCATTCCAACATCTTTGACAAGGTCATCAATCCTTTTCAATAGCCAGGTTCAACTGCAATTAGGTTCAATCACTTATCAGAAATTCTTATCACATATCACAGAAAAGCATGAGGGAAGTATTTTACATCTCATTTACTCTGTTTTATTTTTCTACAGAGCATTCATCATTATTTATGATATATCATTTACATATTTACAACTTATCTTTTCCCAGTAGAATGTTAGCTCTATAAGAACAGGATGTTGTCTATATCATCCACTATGCACGTCAAACAATTAGTACCTAGCAAAAGTGTGGAATATTTTAAAGTTTAATATGAACACCAAAAATTTTATTCAGATTAATAATGGAGCTGTTACTAAATTTAAACAAAACTATTTTTGATGCAAGACATGAAACAATGAAAATAACTTCAAGGAAACAAAAATTAACTTGAGGGAAATGTATCTCATTTCTAAACCACAATATTAACCAGAGTACAATTTCTTTTCCTTAAAACTTCAAAGACGGAATTCATGATTGTATATTTATAATCACTTCCATTCCCTCATTAAATTAAAATTTTAATAAAAGAGAACTAGGTCATCGTTATTAAAAATAATTTTTAGAGTAGGAAAACTTCACTCAGGTGTTTCTAAAATACAAATGAAATATAAAGAAGATCACAGCTCTTCCATACTAATGTTTTTCCAGTATGAGAAACATCTGTCTCTTCAGATACTATGAAAAGTGAGAACCAGGCTAATTAAAAACAAAGTTAAATTTTAGTAAGTAAAAAAGTGTTTTAAAGTTAGTCAAGTCTTTGACTAACACAGTAAGAACACACTAACCCTCTGTACAAAGTGTAGTAAACAAAATCATTCCTCTTTAACATTAAAGAATAGTATTAATGTGAACAGATTTAACTCAATCTAAAGTTTCAGTTCTATAAAATCTAAATGAAAAATACCCAGCAAGCTTGAGGCCAGTATCACACACAAATTTGCAAAAGTAAAAACTCACACTCTGACCCTATTAAATAAAACCAAGTATGATTAGCATAATATCACAATGTGCACAGAAACACTGCCTACTTCCATGTTAGCTATCAGATTTTCCTTTATTCCTAAGGAAAAAACCCAAGAGTTTACTGAGTAAAAAATATTGCAATGGAAATCTCAATCACTAAATTTTGGGGGCAACTTACAATTTATATCTTCCTCAAATTTTCCAAAAGCATAATCTTTACATGATTAATGCAATTTATTTTCGCATTTACAGTTTCGCATCAGTAAACTTGAAATGCTATGTTGTCAAAGATGTTTAAAGAAGTTCTACAAAAATGATTTCCTAAAGAGCAGAAACCAAGCACCAAGTTGGTTTTTAGCTCAAAACACCTAACAAGCCTCATGAAACACTTATTTAAGGGGAGAGGAAAAAATGTAGGTTTCAAAGAACAAAGTAATTAAAAAATCCTTATCTATTATCATAATATTAACCTTACTAAGAACTACCAAAGGAACTAAACATCTTCACTTCCAACAGGAAGTCTAACCTATCATTAACTAAAGAAGGTTACTCACCGCCCATGTTTTAGTCAATCTGAAAATTGGGGCACTCTGTAAGCCAGAAACCACTGCCATAAGTGCATGAAGGTTATTCAGCTCATACAACTTCTGAAAGATTTAAGAAAAAGGGGGAGGAGAGATGAAAAATAAATAGCATGAATACAAGACAACTTGAACACAAATACAGATTAGGCAACTGGTGGTTCTTACAGCATCCTTATTACCCTCATTGTTGAGATTTGTTTTTGGGGTATCCGCTGTGTTTACAGTAAGTTGATTTTTGGCCCACACAGAACTCCCTCCTAGCTCTGGGAACACATCTACCTCCAGTTGTCTCATACATTAAGAAAACCAAAGTTATGGCTCAGCATCAAAGTTATCTGGTATGCATCCTTGTTTCTAGTAGGCAGTTTCCTTTCTTATATTGAACTATTACTAGTTCTGCCTTATAATCCAAGTTCAAAGAAAGGTCCATGCCCAGGATCCTGATTTGTGTCCTACTCAGGACCCTTAATGGGAGAAGGAAATGGCAACCCACTCCAGTATTCTTGCCTGTAGAATCCTGTGGGCAGAGAAGCCTGGAGGGCTGCTGTCCATAGGGTCGCACAGAGTCTGACATGACTGAAGTGACTTAGCAGCAGCAGCAGCAGGACCCCTAACATTCCAGGCTAGGGTTCAAGCTTGCTTTTCACAGCCCTCCTCAATTTCTGGCTTCCTCCCGCCTAAATCCACATTCCTTTGTTCCTTGTTCATGCTGGAACATCTGCCTGCTTCCCAATACTAGACATTGCTTTTTACAGCCTCCAAGCAGAAGAATCCCATATAATGCTGTGTGTGCATGCTAATGATAGATTCCGTCAGTTTACCAAGAGATCATCTACTTTTGTCAAATTATTGCTAATTTCCCAGATTTCTTCAAACTATCAGATGTTTATACCTCAACGGTCTTATCATGTAAAACTGTCCTTAATCATCAAGAAACTCCAAGACAAAAATTGCCTATTATGAATATGAGAAAGGAAAGGTGAGGGGTTCTATTCCTTTCACGAACCCTAACTAATACCACCTTAACTCAGGTCTGAAAGAACTCCCATAAAATTTCAAGAAATATGAACTCAAGTTTAAAAAAATAAAAAACGGAAAGGGAAAAACACAAGGACTCTTTCTGCCATCTTTCCGTGCCACCATAATGGGGCGTATGAATGTCTTGGCTGATGCTCTCAAGAATATCAATAACGCCGAAAAGAGAGGCAAAAGCCAGGTGCTTATTAGGCCATGCTCCAAAGTCGTCATCATGTTTCTAACTGTGAAGATGAAGCATGGTTACATTAGTGCCTTTGAAATCACTGATGATCACAGGGCTGGGAAAATTGTTGTGAACCTCACAGGCAGGCTCAGTAAGTGTGGAGGGATCAGCCCCAGATTTGATGTGAGACTCAAGATCTATTACTAGAAAAATGGCAGAACAACCTGCTCCCATCCCATCAGTTTGGTTTTACTGTACTGACAACCTCAGCTGTCATCATGGACTAGGAAGAAGTAAGACAAAAACACACAGGAGAGAAAATCCTTGGATTCTTTTTCTAGGGATGTAGATTCATAAAAACTAGGGATGCAAATTCATACAAAGGAAATGCCTTAGAGGAAAAATAAGAAAAAGAAAAGGAAACAAGAATTCACAAATGGAGAACAACATCAGGTACTGGCTTCGAATGAAATGAAAAGGAAGGTGTTACCAAAAGCAACACAAAAGCTAAGGAATCTTTTTAAAAATGTGAAATAAAGGTTTAAAAGACATGAAAGGTAGAGGGGAAAAGGCTAATATTTATCTAAATGGAGCTACAGAAGGACATGATAAAAAAAATAATGGGGTAGAAACAATATGAGAGGTGAAAGTAAAGTTGGTCAGTCTGTCCAACTGTTTGTGACTCCATGGATTATACAGTTCATGGAATTCTCCAGGCCAGAATACTGGAGTAGGTAGCCTTTCCCTTCTCCATGGGATTTCCCCAACCTAGGGATCAAACCCAGGTCTCCCACATTACAGGCAGATTCTTTACCAGTGGGGCCACAAGGGAAGCCCGAGAATGCTGGAGTGGGTAGCCTATGAGAGGTAATGGTGGATTATTTCCCCAAATTACTGAAAGACACTAATTCCCAGGGTGAGGAAGCTCAAGAAATCCCAAGCAGTGTAAATTAAAAAAATGAATCATGAATTTGGAATCGCATTTTTCAAGAACAAGGGTGACAGAAAGACGCTTCCAGACAAAATAAAGAGAGCTTTAAAAAAGATTTAAAATGGTGCCAAAATGATTATTCATATGGAAAAATATGAACTGGAATCCATAATTACATGTATTATATCTAAAATTTAAGAATTGACTACCAAAATCAAAGCTATAGAAGTTTTAAAGAGTAATGTGTGAGAAAATCTTTGACATTTTTAGAGTTTAGAGTAAGATTTAAATGAGATATTCTTTTAAGTACAGGACAATAAGTAAGACAATAAAAGTTAAAAATTAATATATTTGACTATTAAAGTTAAGAGCATCTGTATCAAAAGACAATGGGAAAAGAGTTGTAAGACAGGTCACAAATAGGAAGATGTATGCAAAGAATATAGCAAAAAACTTTAGCATCTGGGATTATATTTTTTAAATTATAAAAATCAAAGACCAACACTACAAGAGAATACTGTTCAAAGAAAGATCTTGAGCAGACATTTCAGGAGAGAAAAACGTAAATAGTCAAAACACAAAAAATGTTCATTCTCATCAGATTCAATGAAAGCTATTGGTCTAACTGTCATTTCTTTGAAGGTAATTTGTCCTTTCTCCCTATAGTTCCAGTGTTTTAACCTACAGTTGGGCACCAAGAGATTCACAGAAGAATGCTGTATAAGCAGTGGTATTGGTAACAGCAAAAGTCTAGAAGCTCCTTCCTAACTCTCTAGGCTGTCTGCTGGCCCTAAAGACTTCAAATCTGCCAGCCTCTCCCCAACTCAATCACATGAGATAATTTCTTAAATCTTTTTATACATTATATACATATGTGTGTGTGTGTGTGTTTTGACTCTACAGAACCTAACAGAAACATCTACTAAAAGAAGAGAAAGACCTGCCTGTTTTATAAGAAACAATATAGAGGGCAGAGTCCCTAGAGGGATTGAAGAGACAGTCATGGACAAAAAAATTACGAATTTAGGCCCTGGGGTAAAAGTAAGCATTATCAGAAATAACTCAAAGTATGAGTCTGAACTGGAATTAAATGATTATTTGATGAGAATAATGACAGGTCTAAATGATATGGCGGTTTTGAGTGGAACATACATTAAAAAAAAGAAAAAAACTAACAAAAACACCAGAAAACAATAATGAAAATTCAGGATCTATGGAGAAAAGACATGGATTCTACCAGCTAAAATCCAATCTTTATCTAACATATCACAAAGAATGTTTTTTAAAAATTTTATGACACTTCTGAAAAAATAACAAATTTTAAGAAGGCTAACTCTGCCACCTAGTGCCATACAATGTTAGAATACAGTTGCTGCCAGGTGCTCAAGGAAACTATGGAAGAGTAATGACTTACAATATTTACAATGAGTACAATAATTTACAATTGCAAAAATGATATCCTCAATTTATTCCACCTTCCTTCATTCACAGGTGAGATAAGTTACGTATTTATTATTAGAATAATGAAGGATGTGGCTACCATTATACCTATTTTAAGTAAACACGACATAAATTTGGAGTTGTTACAATTTTAGTAAAATCTTGTATCCTCTTGTGGAATGTCCTATTCCATCTTCCTCTCTAAATTTTAACTGTCTTTGAAATCCATGTTCTATTTCTCCTGCTGCATCTATTATCTATGCTACTCAATGTATTTGGTTAACACCCTCATTTATACCATTCTTTTAAAAATAAAGTCTTATTCTCCACATGGTTGGCAGAATAATCTATTTCAAAGGCAAATAACTGATATGTATTTCCCTACTTAATCCTATAAGGTTTTTTTAGTCACCTGCAGACTATACCAAACTATTTTATAAATATTAAACTTCATCATAATCTGACCTCTGCCCAAATACAATTCAGCTTCTCTGAGAAAGAGAGGAAAAGTATAAAAGAAAGGGGAGGAAGATAGGAGGAATAGAAGAAAAGGCAAAGGAAATAGACATGCAATTTAAAAAATTAACTTACGTTAATCATTAGGCCTTCTTTTCCAGCGTCAATAAATAGTGACTATAGTGACCCAGGCAAATATTTACTCACAAGCATTCGTAAATGACTGAATTCAAAAACAAGCACAAGTTTATCTTACCTTAGCAGTTTTAATATAGTGGCTCAAAACTTCTGCTCTAATTTTTAACGTTTGAGCATGAAGAATCTCTCTGACAACCCAAAAGCTTACCTGCAAATGAAAAATAGGTGAATGGTAAGATTCTTTACTTACAGGATGAAAGAATGACAAGAGTTGCTTGGCGAACTACTGAGAGCTGTATAAAAATACTTTCTCTCGTCCCTGACTCACCACCAGGACGTAACTCTTCAAATGTTGCACATACTTCATACACATATATAGACAGACAGATACAGACATGTGTATTTGTCTGTGTGTGAGTCCTTGTCACTAAGTCATGTCCAACTCTCTGTGACTGTAGCCCACCAGGCTCCTCTGTCCACAGGATTTCCCAGTCAAGACTACTGGTGTGGGCTGCCACTTCCTTCTCCAGGGAATCTTGACAACCTAGGGATCGAACCCACGTCTGCTGCATTGGCAGACAGATTCTTCACTGCTGAGCCATCAGGGAAACATATATACACATTTGTACAGACACATAAAAACATCATAATGATTTTTCATCTATAAAAGCGAATGTAAAATTTGAAGGAAAAGAGAAAGCAATAAAACCAGAATGATGCAACAAGAACACGATACAAGTGTTTTTTTGCTGTATTTTAAAACACTCTGGCAGAATTAGATAAGCTCTAAGATCAGACACTGTAAAACATGCTAGTTATAGTATGTTTTTCTGTGTCTGTGTAATCACATGCTGCCATTTATTTACATGGAGTAGAATCCTAAATGTAAAGAATCTCAAGTATGGTTTTCCTGATATGAATAGGATAAAATATAAAACTAAAGAAAAATATATCTAAGTCATTCTAAAATCAAGATTTTTTTTTTTTTTTTGCTTTCTAATTCAATGAAACCATCTTCAAGATTTCTTTTAAAAAACAATAAACATCATTCATCAGAAGGCAGGATGGGTCTATAACATTACTGAAATGCTCTGGTGAAAATAGTGTGCTTATCATATAACACAGAGTAATATGTATGTAATATACACTTTTTTTGGTAATATACATTTTTTATATAACATATTTCAATTCATGCACTATGAAAGCAAAATCAAAGTACTATCAGTTGGTTCAAAATTCTACAAATCTAAAAGTAGGATGCAGTTAGAAATCTCAGTGCAAAAATAAAGTCACTGCCACCTTTTCTTCTGAGAAATATTTCAGAATTTATTTGCAACTTTCATCTATAAACAGTCAAAATTTGTATATTTTAAAGTGTATATGTAAATGTAAACTGAATATATTTTACAAAGACATCTTTATATTTGTTACTAAATTTGCGCTACTAATGACAATAATTATCCCTGATTCTAATAAATTTTACTTCTAAAATGTATCTAAAGTTAAGGTTATTTTAACAACAACCTTGTGCTGTCCTGTGCTTAGTCACTCAGTCGTTTCCAACTCTTTGCAACCCCGTGGACTGCAGCCCGCCAGCCCCCCCTGTCCATGGGGATTCTCCAGGCAAGTATACTGGAGTGGGTTGCCATGCCCTCCTCCAGAGGATCTTCCCAACTTAGGGATCGAACCCAGGTCTCCCTGGGCATTGCAGGTGGATTCTTTACCAACTGAGCCACCAGGGAAGCCCAACAACAACCTTATTAGAAAATATTAATTATGATTCAATCTAAACTCCATGATCACTGACTTAATAAATTTAATGTCAAATTTTAAGACAAATACTATGTCAATTTAAAAACATGGCCACAAACTCTTTGTCACTCCTTACACTGAACGTTGGGGGTATACGTCACCTCTCATCGAACCTAGATAAGCTCATGACTGCTTCAAGGAACAGAAAATTAACAAAACTGAAACTGACTTCCATGGCAAGGTCATAAAAGAACATGAAGCCCCTGCCAAGAATGTTGGAACATTCTCTATGGGATTCCTAAACTACCATGTAAGAAGTCCAGCTACCCTGAGACCACCATGACAGAAAGGCTAAGTATAGGTGCTTCCCAATTGACAGTCCCATCTAAAGCCAATCACACCTGATAATACTGCCCCAGAATGATCAACAGCAAGATACAGTTTAACGAAATTACTGGACTTAAAAGAGAAAAATCTTTAGGCTAAGAAAAGAGAAAGTGACTTTTAAGGAAAAGAAAATTTAATTATCATCAGACTTTTCAATAGCAACACTTTGCCAGAAAAAAATGAAATACTACATTAAATATTATCAAGGAAAGAAAATTTCATACAACAGACAGGCAAACTTATCAACATGTAAGAACTCAAGAATTATTGTTCCAATGAGCCCTTCTTGAGTAAATGCTTGGAGAACAGGCTTCAGAAAATCAAATGACTAGAGAGAAACACCAACATTAGAAAGACAGTGAACATTAAATACACACATTTACAGAAATGAGAATGATAAGGGTTAAAAGGAGGAGAGTACATTATATAATGCCTATATGCCCAGACACTATATACTATTTACTATAAAAGAAATACAACATTTGCAAAAATATGTACTTAACTGTTTAAAGGAGTATTATTGGCATTAGTATTGCTATTCTGAGACTGTTGTTATTTGTTGATGTAGGTTAAGGCAAATGAGTAACTTGTAGGATACTGTATCATGCCCCGTTTTCATGGAAAACCAGGTTGCAGGTGTGGAAGAAAGGATATACAGATATAATATGGAAGACATTAAGTAAAACTCTGGTCTTGAATTTGAAGTATTAGTATGAATTTATGAGATATTTTATCTTCAAATAGTTGGTACATATATATATGTGTGTGTGTATGACATATAGATATCCTAGCTATATCTGCTGAAAAAGCCTAGAAATTATGGTCACTCTTATTAGCAATGAGCATTTTTAGCACCTAGGTCCATTTCCTACTATAAGAAACCAATATTTGTTAAAGAAATGCTAATTCCAGGCAGACAGACAAAATGAACATGCAATGTCTTTGCAAACAAAAGCAAAGAAACTGTTCAAGATTACAAGGGTCATGAGAAAGGTCATGAAAGCCAACCTGAAGAGACTCCTGTTGGCCAAAGACGGGATAATATGAGTTTCAATAATGATAATAATGGCAATGGGAATACTGATTCACATCATTTATGTTTATGTTTATGAGTTTAAAATAAAATTAAAAAGTTAAAAACTACTGTCATTGTTAAAGGATGACAGAACACCAATTCATTATCTTCAAAACTGCTAAATAATGAGAAAAAAATCAAATATTTATCCTTCCTTACCTGTATGAAATGAATCTCTAGGTATGCAAATACTAGATGAGGGAAAAATGTCTTATTATAAAATTATCCCCACTAAAAGTATTTCTTTATATCTAATATCTAATGTATCTACTAATATCACAAAAAAGATCTGATGAAGAAACCCCATACAACCCAGACTCTTGCCAAAGGCACTGAACCCGACTGAACCTTCGGAATTAGCTGCTAATTTCCAGAGAACATAGAACATATTAAACTACACAAAATGCAATCTAGACTATGGGAGACTCTAGAGGTTCTTCCACACAAAATAGTAAGGAAGAGAAAAGGATAAAGGGAGAAATTGCAAATTAAAAAGTCTCAAACATTTAACAAATTAAAAAAAACTGGCCAGGCTAAGTTAGGGATCCATATTTATGTGATAAAAACTATAAAAATAAATACATGACAGTGAGTGCTATAAAAGTCAGGACAGTATTTATTGTTGGAGGAAGAAAGGGTGTGAACTGGGATGAAAGGGACATGGAGGGGTTTCTAGTGTAGTTCCTCAACTTTCATTAAACCATATGTTTGTTTTGTGTGTTCTTTTTGTATCCATGCTTTATTTTACAATAAACAGTTTAAAGTAAAAAATAAGAGAATAATACACATGACCAGATAAATCTGAAAATGATAGAACATCTGAAAATGGGAAAAAAAAGTGAAATTAAAATTAGGAAGAACTGAATGAAAAAGTCCATGAAGAGAATGATCTCTCTTTTCCTTATTCACTAATATATCCCCAACATCAAGACCAATATTCAGGACACAGTAGGACCTTAGTAAATATTTAAATGAATGAAAATAAAAGTTGAGTCATTTTATATCAATTAGATTTCAAAGTTTAATGACACCAAGTGTTGATAAGGATACACAGTGATGAAAGCTCAAAGCAAACAGGTACAATCGTTTTAAAAAATATACACTGTCTTACGTAGTTAAACATGGATATACTCTCTCTGACACAAATTTTGTGTTTAGGAACACATTTTTCAAACAAATCACAGTGTTTCCCCCTTATTTTATGGGAATCAACTTAGTAAGTTTAAGTAGCAATTTTTTTTTTTAAAGCAAAGACCAAAGTACATATTGCCTAATACAGGTTAGTATTATTTCAGAAAACTTTAGTTTGCATATTCAGTTACAATGTAAAAATGTTTTATCTTATTGTGGGTCATACCAAAAAATGTTTGAAAGCCACCAACTAGAGAAACTACTGCACGTGGGCACCCAAACTCTTAGAATATTCATAGCCACATTCTTCACAACAGCAAAAAATTAGGAGACACATTAGTCCACCCTAAAATTAGTCTACCCTCAAAAGAATGATGAATTCTTTCTGATACATTCATGCAATGAAATGCTAGAAGACAGCACTGAAAATCAATGAATAAGCACTATATACATTATCATGGATACAGCACAGAAATACAAGTGAAAAAAGCTATATATAGTCTGATGATATGTTTTACAAAGATAAAAAGCAAGATATACAATATGTTGTTTAGGGGCACAACTTTTTCTGGTAAATCTACTTGTATAGGAATTGTAACAAGAGCTAAAATTTTTAAAATCAAATTATAAAACAAAAGCGAAAAAAAATTTTTCAGATAATAGTTACCCTTAAGTGAGGACAGAGCAGAGACCATATAAAATGCTTCAACAGTTTTGGTAATATTCTTAGTTTAAGTGGTGAATTCACAGTTGTTTTATTATAATACTTCCTAATATACATTAGATTAACCATATGGTCCTGCCAGTTCCATAGGCCAGAAATGGCAGTTTCATAAGATTCAAACAAACATTTAATGTATTTTAGGAATGAATCAAGTATTTCATTAAAAAGTAAATCTTACTTTTATTCAGAGGTTATTTCTAACTGTAGCTGCTTTATTCAAGCTTTTATAATCATATAAAAGTGTAATGAAAACCTTTTATTTACAGCCAAACATATGTTAAGTTTTAAAGATAATTTCCTAACTTTTTATCACGGAAATCTTCAAACGTGTACTGAACTAAACATGATAATAATGAAGTCGCCAGTACAAATGAACCAGCTTCAACAAGCAAGTCATGGCCAAGTTTTCTCACTTGTACTCTCATCCCACTCTTAAATGCTCCATTAATACTGCGAAGCAAATCACAGACAACATACGATAGCGTCTATCAACACTTTCAAAAAGGAGTATTTCTACAAACAAAACCTAAAATGATTATCATTCCTAAAAACATTCTAATTATTCAAATTTCCAATCATCTAAAGGTAACATTAAAAAAAAACTTAGGCAACCTTCCCCCAATTAAAAAAAAAATCAGAAAGCCACTGGCCAGAAGGCATAAATACAAGTGACCAAAGAAATAATCAAAATAGAATGAATATTAAAATTGTGATAGAGTCAAGTCACAGGAGGCTATATAGATACTTAAAATGTTTTCAAAGTGATTTTATCAATATGATACAGTAACATTTCATGATATGTTAAGACAACAGGACTGTAAATTATATGTACAACATGACTTCTATTAGATCAAGAAAAAACATTAAGAATGGAAGAATATATACTAAAATATTAGTAATAGTCACCTCTGGGTGATTTTGCACCTACCTCCCAGCTTTTTATACATTTCTATATTTTTTTAGTTTTCTGGCAATGTATGCTATTGTTTTGATAATTAATTAAAAAAGCATAGTTTCAAGAAGATGTGGGAGAGTTCTATTTCTGGTAATGTTGATAAGCAGGTATCTCTGGACATGCTCCTCTGAATATAATTACAAATTATAAAAACAATATTTAAAAGCACAAGAGAGGAACCAAAAGCAGGCATAAACTGGAGAATAGATCTTTGAAAGAAGTAAGATGCAGTGGATGAGATTTGCACTCATAAAGTTAAGCGTCTGAGGACGTTCAGAGTTACAATGTGGTGCACCAAGAATTTTAGCAGAAGGCCACAGTCTTGATGGCCTAATTGTCAGAGAACAATCGGCTAGACAATAAGGGGGGATATTCTGGAAAGGTAAGAAAAGTCCCCTAAATCTATATAAAAACTCCATCCAAATCTCCAGATGACCTCGGAACTGTGCATGTGCAGGGGAAACTTTAAGAAGTCCAGATAAAGACAAAATCTGGAAAGAACCGAGCTATTCTCCAACAAGAAAGAGAACTCAGAGTCTGAGCCCAGCCGAGTTAACTCAGTCTGTTGCTCAGTCGTGTCCGGCTCTCTGCGACCCGGTGGACTGCAGCAGGCCAGGCCTCCTGGTCCATCGCCAACTCCTGGGGTTTCAATGCTTTTTCTCTTAATACCCAGTCAACCTTTTCTTTTTCTTTCTGTGTCTGGTAATTTTTTCAATTGTATAGTCATCATTATGGATAATATGTTACAGAGATTGTGGATTTTGTTGTCTTCTTTCAAAGAGCAATGATTTTACTTTAGCAACTATCTGCTAATATTGTGTCAGATGGGACAAAAAAAAAGGAAGACTCAACTATATGCTATCTACAAGAAACTCATTTTAAAAATAAAAGTCTCTTTGTAACTTCTTTGGTAATTTCCTACTTCAGATTTCCCATCACATTGCTAAGAGAAAATAATAAGAGTAATGGAAATAACTAGGTAATAAATTTTATTATAGATCAACTGTAATCTTGATTAAGTGTAAGAGCTTTTGGTACACTGTGACATACTCTGAACAATCTTTTGACTTACTTAAGAATAATATTAGTGCTTAAAAATCTAAAGTCAAATTTGTGGGTATTATGACAATGTTTTTGTTGGCAAAGAAAAAAGTTTTACCATGATGATAAATCCTGACTACTCCAGAAAAAATTTAAAACAACTGCCATATAGTTTAAATAAGGAATTCAGTATAAGACATATTTGCTGTAGGTTCCTTACTAACGGTTTAATCTAATTGAAAAAAAAAAAAAAATACGAACTCACTTCCATTTTGGGTAATGCAGTGACCCAAATAACTTGAGATATACTATTTGCTATAAACCCCTAGAAATACTGGGTTAAAGAGAACCATTTTTTAAAAAGCAGGCTTCCCTGGTAGCTCAGCTGGTAAAGAATCTGCCTGCAATGCAGGAGACCCCGATTCGATTCTGGGGTTGGAAAGATCCCCTGGAGAAGGGATAGGCTACCCACTCCAGTATTTTTGGGCTTCCCTGTGGCTCAGACGGTAAAGAATCTAGCTGTAATGCAGGAGACCTAGGTTCGATCCCTGGGTTGGGAAGATCCCCTGGAGGAGGGCATGGCAACCCACTCTAGTATTCCTGCCTGGAGAATCTCCATGGACAGAGGAGCCTGGTGGACTATAATTCATGGGGTTTCAAAGAGTCAGACACAACTGAGTGACGAAGCATTGCACATGACTAACTTGAAAAGAGTTTTGAGGCCAAAAATAAAGGAAATAAAGGCAAAAAAGGAAATGGTACGACAGCTGCCATTGGCAGATTTCATCTCAAGAGCATAGGGATTTGGGATTTAATACACCTTCTAAGTAATAACGTTAAGCTTCACACCTCTGCTCTCCCCCATCAGTTCCTATCTAATAGATCTTCAAAGAGCTACAGTTTTGGTGAAAATGTAGACTAGAACAATTCACCCACTGACAGAAGGAGACAATACAGAAGAGGGAGAAAATTAAGTCTTCCTTAAGAATTTGTAACCTGCCCTTAATTGGATTTAGAGCTTAAACTTTCACTATAGAGTAGTACAGATATCCCCTAACCAAAACACAGAACATAAAAAATAGTCCTAGTTCTGGAAAAAAAAAAAAAAAAATAGTCCTAGTTCTGTAAAAACCTTGGTAACAGTGAAAGCAAAAAAAAAAATGAACGCCCCTAAGAAGGCATATACCCTCAATCTAGGCAGCAGCAAAATTCCCACAGCTAAAGCTTAAATGAACATAAGCTCTCAATTCAAAAATAAGAAGCTATTTTGAGTATGAATAAGCAGATACAGAGCATTAGTACTTCAAGGACTTTGGATAATAACAGAGAAATTACAAAATAAAAAGTTGAAGATGACTTAAGAAATTGGAAAAAAAGTGGGGGGAGGAAATGACACTAGTATAAAAAAAAAGTGCATAGATTTGAAGCAGATTTGACACATCGGAAGAGAATTATTTTAGTGAACTGAAATATAGATCTGAGTAAATAATACAGAATGGAGCACAAAGGGACAGAAGTAAAATATGACAGGTTAAGACACAAGTAGGAAAGAACATAAAGTTCCAGTAAATTTCCAGTAGGAATTACAGAAGGAAAAAAAAAAAAGAAAAAGATTATATGGAAAGACACTGATGAGATATTGGTTGAAAATGCTCTAGAACTGATGCAAAAACTTAAATTACTTCTTAATGAAAAATTACACACTGAGGAATTGAATTTTGGAAATTAAACATCAAAATTTTATAAGCAACTCACATGATTAAATCTTCTTGTGAAGGCAACTGCATTTGGTGCAGAACTGTATTTTTCTTTTTTATTCCATCCACAACTTGAAAGCTCCTGAAAAATTAAATATAAATTCATGAAAAAGCCCAGTGTTCTTGTTAAATTAATGGTTTAAAAGCATTAAAGACAGTTGTGTACTTTCCCAGACTGTTTTATTTAATAGTATAACCACTCAGTTGAATCACAAAAACAAATTTTGCAAGAATGTAAGTGGACACAATTACTTATCCATATGAACACAGATAATTAGATCCATATTCCATATGCAGAATTATAGATTCTCCTTTGAAGAGATCTGAATCCCAAGAGGAAAAATCTACAAATAATGAAAGATGAGCATCCCACAACATAAAGTGAAGCCTACTTGTTGCCAAGTCCCAGTCAATCATTCAGTAGTAACCTCAAACTTTTGAGCTAAAAGCCAACGACCCCGGGCATTTGAAGAAACCCCTAAAAGGGGATGTTTGAGTCCCCATAGATCTATCAATAGAATTCAAAGAGCTCAAGAACTTAGATGTAAAAAAAAAAATTAAAATTTTGTTTTACACTAACCTCCAACTGAAATGACATTGCTTTTAATTATACATGTAGGCTACCAACTGTAGAAGAATTGGCAATATATGTGACTTATCACTAATAAAAACACAGATATTTTCATATCACATTACAGTTGGTACAGATATCTCAAAAACATCATTTACACTCATCACTGCTTTGAAGTTCTAATCTCAGCACCTTTAGATACTTAATATATTAACAAAGAGGCACATCTATAGCCATAGGACAGTTTTTAAAAAATATTTTGATAGGTACATGTTATTAGAACTGATTTTCTTGGATTTTAAATAAGGGTTCAGCTCCAGAAGCTTCAGTTTTCCAAAGGGGCTCAAGGGTCAAAACAGGTTAGGAACACTGCTATAATACAACCACCATGGTCAGAAAGAGACATAATCCATAGGAAAGAAGAATTTCAAGGACACTGAGTTAGGGTGGAAAAAAAAGAAAACTAAGAAAAGGACAATATCATGTAATTATTACTTCCGGATAGATATTGCTCCCATTAAATAGAAAAAATAGAAGGGTACAAACAAAGATTCAGAGAACCAAATAAAACTTTTGGACATGAAAAATATAATAAAATAATTTTTATAAATCAAGAAAGATAAAAGTGACAATACCTTTTAAACAATAAGCTAAATATGGGGGCAAAAATATTATGCTAATTAGAAGAGTCCACTAGAGTCAACTTCTGAATAATAAAAATAATTTTAAGAGAATACAGAGAGAATAGAGGAAAGTAACTTATTGAAAAAAATGCCAGTTCAAGAAAATGTCTCCTGAATCTAAAGGATGAGGAAAGACCTGTCTAATGTCCATTACAAAAGATTAAAAAAAAAAAAAAAGACTCAAACCAAGGCCTAGCATCAAAACCTGTAGCACACTGGAGACAAAGAAATCATAAAATCTGTCAATTCAAAAAAAAAAAAAAAAAAAAAACAGATCACATACAGAAAAAAAGGGATCAAAAGGTACCATGTATTTCAACAGCAACTCTAGAAGATAGAAGACAACTGAAACAAAGCCTTCAAAATCCTAGAATTCTATATTCAACAGAAGTATCAATTAAGTATGAGAGTACATCACAGACATTTTCAGAAAGTCTCAGACAATCTTCCTTTTATGCACCTATTCTCACGGAGCTTGTAGAATATGTCTTCCATCAAAACAAACTAGCAAAGTCAGAAAAGGGGAGAGAAGAGCCAGGAAACCAAGGAACCAAGACTGAAAGAAAATACTGGAAATTCCCAGATTAAGAGTAAAGGGAGATTCTGAGACAAAGCTAAGAGCAGACCATAAGAACGATAGTCCAGATGGTAAATAGTAAGGATGGAAATTCCAAGAGAGACATCTCTGAAAGATGAAACACTATCTGGAGTGTTTGAACACAGAGAAAACAGACTCACTACATTCATTACTGGCAGAAAAATTAGTGACAAGTCATAGAGAGAGCCAAAGGGATTCCAGGTAGCTCAGTGGCAAAGAACGCTCCTGCCAATGCAGGAGATGCAGAGACGTGGGTTTGAACCCTGGGTTGGGAAGAACCCTTGGAGGAAATGGCAACCCACTCCAGTATTCTTGCCAGGAAAATCCCAAGGACAGAGGAGCCTGGCAGGCTACAATCATGGGATTGCAAAGAGCTGGATACTACTGAGCATGCACCCCAAAACAGCGAAAGTTAAAGTAAGTTATTTAGCTGAAAGAAAACAAAATTTATGTAAGTAATCATGGATCAACTGTTCTTCAGCTTTCTCTACAACTATAAAGAACAGTTGAGCCATGATTACTTATTCATGTCAAAATTATGACATAACTATAAAGGAGGAGGAAATAAATTGTGCAAATATGAGAGAAAGAGAAAATAGAGTGAAGTCATCTTCCATAGTAGAGAGTCAATAAATCACATCCAAAATTGAAAACTCATAAGCAATGGGCATTTAGATATATTATCTTTAAAACATATATAAAGTCTTCCAAATAAGAAAAGTTAAGAGACCTGGATGGGTGTTGGGCTCAAAGGTGGAGGTTGGAAGGGTGGGAACAACAGGACATTGCTATATTTTGCTCTCTTGTGGAAATATTTAGCTTGTCAAGCATGATACATGCATATCTTCAATATAATTTTAAAATTAAATAAAAACAAAAAAGAATGAACTGAGTTAGAAAGACTGAGGAAGTTATGATGTTATTATGACACTTTAAGAAAAAGGCAATGTTCCCTGGAATAGAGCAGTATTAATGGATACTGAAAATATCACTTGGTCAAAAACTGGATCCACATAGTGTAAGTTAAGAATGAGGTATCCAGAAGTATTAAAACTCCTAAGTTTCTGGCTTGAGCAATTGAGATGGGGACTACTTAAAAAAGAGACAACAATTATCACTTTAATACAGCAGGTCAACAGTAAATGTTCTAAAGATATAAAGTACTTTTTTTAAACCTAGAATTTGCAAATTTCAAATTTGAAATTACTGCAGGAAAAGAAAATGACAGAAGCAATTCTACAGTCAAAAGGAATTTGAGTACTTTGTACTCAGCCTAGATATATGCTCATGTCACATTATCTTCCTGTATAGACACAAAATATTTAGTGGTAGATATTACATTAACATAAACATGACACATGATAACTATATTAAAAACATCAAACTGCTAGAAAACATGTTTGGTCTTCCTAAATATCACAATATATTTATACAACTATATAAAGATGTCAAGGTTTAGGACAAAATTTCTAGGATTAAATCCATCAACTCTGAATTTGTTTTTAACCAATTAACAAAATTTCCAAATTTATATTAATGCTATAATCAAAGTGTCTCTATGAAATTGCTATTCAACTTATCTAGCTATTTGACAAGTCATTTTCCTGTCGTAAGTAAGGCTATATTATAATTTTCTGTCATAAGTAAGGCTATATTATAAATAAAGAATATCCTTGCACCTTTTCTGACATTTCTGATCATTTCCTAAATATACAGTCCTAGAAGCGAAATCACTAGGTCAAAGAGTAGGAACCCTTTCTTTCAAGGTCTTGGATACTTGTCAAACTGCCCTTCTCAAATACTGGATCATTTATACTAGCACTACTGTCAGTTTCACAAGCATCTTATCAAAACTAGGTGTACTTAATTTCCCCATGTGTGAGAGTAATTACAGTTGTTAAATAAGTTTGTGAAACAGAAAATTGGAGGGTGGAGAGGGGCAGCAGGGAGGGGCCATAAACCACCCAGAAACCCACCACCGGAATAAACCTATGTAAACATCTTCCCTATCTCCTTTATGTGCATATAGAACTACTGACAGTAGCCAATACATCTGTCCTTTTCTGTGTGATCTAACCTTCTGACTCCGGGCTTAAAAAGTTCTTTCTTCCTTAGAACATAGGTCTTAACAGCTGCAATAAAAAGCTAACCCTAAGGGAGAGATCACTATGTGCCAGGCACTACTCTAAGTGCCTTATACATATCAACTCATTTGATCCTATCTTTATCATTACAATTTATTATGACAAGGAACACAAAGGCAGCAGTGGATTATAGCCTTATTTTTTACATTGAAAATTTTTAAATTCTTTTGACTCCTCAAAATAAGAGACGCTAAGAGGTTTTGAAAAATCCATTCAATTTTTGGTGAATTGCAACATCACTAACTTAATGAAAAAATGCTTTTCCTCTTTAAGAAAACTCTGTTCAAAGCAGACCTGAAAGAAGGCAGGGGTTGAATGAGACTCCAGTCAAATTACTTGGGAGCAAATGGGTTAAAATTCCATTGGAGTTCTCCATCTTATACATAAAAAACATGTAGAAATAAGGAGGTTCTTTAAATTTTAAGATAGTACTTTCTGCTTCAGAAAACATTTCCCCTTGGAAACAATGTTACATTACTAGCTCATCTAATACAACATCAAATAGACAAGGATGGAGAACAACAGAGTGGCTGCCAGGAATTATGGATGGAGGGGAGTCGGGGTGGGAATAGGACGGGTGTGACTACAAAGGGGAAGGACAGGTGACAGAGCTTTGTGGTGATGGAGTAGTTGTGTATCTTGATGGAGGTAGCAGATAGGCAAATCTACACAGATGATAAAACGCCACAGGACTATACAGACATGTACTGTATAAACATCTGTTTCCTGGTTTCAAAACTGTGAATCTAAAGGTATCTTTGGGGACTTCCCTGGTGGTCCAGCAGTTAAGACTCTGTTCCCAGTGCAGGGGGCCCCAGATTCCATCCCCAGCTAGGGAACTGGATCCCGCATGCCTCAACTAACACATGGCGCAGCTAAATAAATTTTTTAAAAAAAGGAAAAGAAAACAGTTCCCCTTCTTAAAATAAAATTATCCTTGTAGAATTTTTGTGTAACTTCCTGTGAATCTCTAATTACCTCAAAATAAAAAGTTTATAAAACAACAACAAGAATAACCCATATAATGGATTATGAAGTAGACACTGCACTGGGACTCATTCAGTACTTTCCTCTTAAACCCTGACATGCATTTACGGTTAGCTGACCTTAAAGGAATCTGTCTTGCCCCATCTCTACCTCAACAGCCACTAAATATCTCTGTGGGAAAAAAAAACAACAACTGCTTTTCCCTTTGTCTCTGTCTCTTTCTGTCTCAGACCCTAGAATCTTTCTCCAAGTGAGACTATACCATCTGAGAAATAATTTCTCCTACCAGCGCCATCCTGTATTGACAGGTTATCTGCCAGGTCTCAAGTTACTCTATACTAAACCACTTCCCACGAACACCAAAAAGTTAAAGTAAACTTAGTGACTCAAAAGATGTTTTTTTAGGGTTTGACTCATGAATAGCACTGATTCAAGTTGAGTACACTATGTAAATAAGCCTCCATTTCAGCAAAGGCTAAAGGAAACAGAGAAGCCTCGATGCTTAAAATCTGCTCAAATGGATTCAACTTGCAATTTTTAAAACAGGCAGTGAAGAGAAAGCTTCTAACAGTAACTCACATATACAAAGGCAATTTCTTAATGGTCACTAAAAGTGTATCAGAGAGACTATCTGTGGGTTCATTTTTAGCCATTAAACAGATTATTTTGATTGAAAGCATGTGGGAAGGCAAATACCACAACTGATGACCACCTACCCTATGAAAGAATTACTGAATTTCACAGGAGTCACAGCTTCTCTTATGTCTTGTCAAATTCTTGGTCTAAATTTCATCTTGTAGGTTCCAACACTCTTAAAAGGACTGCTCTAAGGGTGATGTTGTAGGGATACCTATAGATAGAAGAAGAGAAAAGGCCAATATAGACCAGCTGTAGACAGAGACTCAGGGAAAGAAAGAAAAAGCGATGGAATTTGTAAAAGACTGCAAGGGTGGGGTCCTCACAATGAGAAAATCACTACTGCTGAGGTAGGTATTCCTAGGCTAAAAACCTGGAAGATCTGGAGGGATCTGATATATCCAGTATATCCATTCAGCCTACATGGCTGCTTAGTCGCAGCCTCAAATGAAGCACTCACTGCGACTCCTATGCTTCTAATCCACAGAATAAGCTCTGAAACGACATAATTCTAATGTAATATGTTAAATCAAACATATCACTTCACTTTTCTAATGTACTCACATTTTCTACTTCCCCAACCTCCCTCCTTCCAATACCTTAATGTTGCCCCTTTCAGTGAGGTCAGAGATTAAGGCAGGAGCTATCTTCTGCTACCACTGATGGTGTGATATACCTACCCTCCTAGTCAACAGCTTCTTCTTCACGTTCCCTAGTTCCCCAAGTCTGACCTTACCATATAGTAAGAAAATTTTCAGTGAGAAACAGCAATAAGAACTGACAAAGCAGCTAACCTTACTTCCAATGAAATATGAGAAGAAAAGCCATGTCTTCTTTGTTTTCTTCAAACCTCCCACTGTATTTATGGATTTTTATATTTTAAGCCTAATGAAAATGATACTTTTCATTAAAACAAGGACAGAATTATGATATTCCTGATGTTGGAATTTCAGATGTTGCCAAGATGATAGCATCTTTGCATATAAAAGAAATTTTGCATAGAGAAAGCTCTTTACATGTATCACCAGAAAGATCACAATTGCAAGTTCTTCAGAAATGTTTTAATAAGATTCAGAATGACCTATATGTACTTTCTCTCATTTAACCAGAATTCTTCCTCAATCTCTAGCGTATCCCAGTTACACAGGAAGGTTTTATCTATCCTTTGTATTTACTGTTTATCGATATAATCTAAATGACTTATTACACTTTTGTGTATATTATATTGTGTTTATCGATATAATCTAAATGACTTATTACATTGACCTATGTCCCATCACTTCATGGCAAATAGATGGGGAAACAGTGGAAACAGTGGCTGACTTTATGCTTTTGGGCTCCAAAATCACTGCAGATGGTGACTGCAGTCATGAAATTAAAAGACGCTTATTCCTTAGAAGAAAGTTATGACCAATCTAGACTGCATATTAAAAAGCAGAGACATTACTTTGTCAACAAAGGTCCTTCTAGTCAAGGCTATGGTTTTTCCAGTAGTCATGTATGGATGAGAGTTGGACTATAAAGAAAGTTGAGTGCCAAAGAATTGATGCTTTTGAACTGTGGTGTTGGAGAAGACTCTTGAGAGTCCCTTGGACTGCAACAAGATCCAGCCAGTCCATCCTAAATGAGAGCAGTCCTGGGTGTTCATTGGAAGGACTGATGTTGAAGTTGAAACTCCAATACTTTGGCCACCTCATGCGAAGAGTTGACTCATTGGGAAAGACCCTGATGCTGGGAGGGATTGGGGGCAGGAGGAGAAGGGGACGAGAGAGGATGAGATGGCTGGATGGCATCACTGACTCAATGGACATGGGTTTGGGTAGACTCTGGGAGTTGGTGATGGACACGGAGGCCTGGCATGCTGCAGTTCACTGGGTCACAAAGAGTCGGACACGACTGGGTGACGAAATGAACTGAACAGAATAAACAATAAAGCACAGAACTTTCTTCTCTGAATGTAATACACGTCAGAGGACTTTCAGTCAGATCCTGTCATTTCATAAACATTTGGGAACCTCTAAGAGAAGTAAATGTTATCCAACGTAATGACTACAGTACAGATTTCAAGCACAGCTGCTAATGGAGAAAAAACCTGATTGCAAGAGAGCTTTCTGTCATAACTCACCCTGTGCTGAGTAACGTATACTCATTTTGAGGAGAAATCCTATCAGTGTAGTGAATGTGGCAATGCCTTCAGAAGAAATACAAGTTTTATAGAACATCCGAGAATTCATAATAGGAAAAAAACACAAAAATCCTATTAATAAACATGGAAAATTCCTTAGAATACAGTCATTGCTTCCTCAACATGAGAGAACTCACACTGGAGAGAAGCCCTGTAAATGTGTAAGAGCCTTCTAAAGGAAAAAAAAGAAACCAAACCTTCATGATCAAAAGAGAAACCATACTGCGGCAACCTTTGTATATAAGAAAAGTGCGAAAACTGTAACAAGAGTGGAGCCTCAACTAAATACCAGAAAATTCATATAGAAATTAATGAATGTTTACTTTATGGTGAACTTTTGCCCTTACTGAACACTGAAGAATTCAAACTTAGGAAGAAAATGTGGGTTATGGGCAGACAGGAAAAAAACGTTCTGCTTCCACAGAACAAGTGTACTTGATAAAAGTTACATTCTTGGACTGGGTAACAGACTTTTGCGAAAATAACTAAACATGGTAAACAATGGGAGATGATATGCTTGCAGGCTGTACAGTGTAAAGCCTTGGAATGGTAACTCAAATTCAAATATCGAATAAGTATTATTCAATCACTACAGACACACCAGCAGACAAGTTTCTGCCTTGGTGGAATTTATGTTCCAGTGAGACTACCAACCCCCTAATCTCTAAAAACTTGACTTCTGACCAACCCCAACACTTACCATCTCAAGACTTCTGCAGTTTTGGTCAAAATCCTATTTATTATTGATGGAAGCTACACTTAACTGAAGCTCTTACTCTGAAGTCACCACCCAAACTTATTCTACTTTCAGGAATCCTCAAACACCTAAAGAGTATTTTAAAGGTTAAGTAGTCCAAAATCCCTTGTTTCACTCATCTAAATTTTTTTTAATGAAGCCTAATGACATGAAATAGGTTATATTAGTGGCACACTCTATAGATGGCAAGACTGAAACAAAATTGCAAGTCTTCTGGCTCATGTCTTTTATGTTTTGCTACTAAATTATTTTTTGGAATTCAAAGGGCTTTAAAATAAATTTTAAAATAAGTGAAATTAAGTAATTGAGAATTTTCTGAGCACCCACAGAAAGAGCTGTGAATGTTGGACTGATTAAAAAAAGAGAAAGCAAAATATATGGCAATTTACTTCCCAAAGTGAAAGTCACTCAGTTGTGTTCGACTCTTTGCAACCCCACGGACTATACAGTCCATGGAATTCTCCAGGCCAGAATACTGGAGTGGGTAGCCTTTCCAGGGGATCTTCCTAACCCAGGGATCAAACTGGGGTCTCTTGCATTACAGGCAGACTCTTTACCAACTGAGCTATCAGGGAAGCCCATTTACCCCCCAAACTGGTCTAATTTAAAGAATAACGAGAACAAAAAGACAGTGAGCAACTGTGGTAGTTAAGAATTGTGGGGATGTATTAACAGAACAGAAGGCAGAACTACCAGCTTTTTTCCTTCCTTGTAATCAGTGTAAGTGCAGTGTCAGCAACGATATATCACTGTGTCTCCCTGCCATTCCTATCACTAAGGAATGGCTACTTACAAGGAGGAAGAGGGGGAGAATGAAAAGCCGGGTTTTGTGTGAGAGCAATCACCATTCACAGACGCTTCCAAATTTGGCCATGCTGCTTGGGCCAGGGGGCAAACGAAGATTCTTAGGATTTCTGCAGCACTCGCTATAGGAGCATCAGGGCAAGGGATTTCTGTAGCACTAGCTACAGGGACGTCAGGGCAGTGTCCACATAAAGGAGGATCCAACAGTAAATACAGGTAACAGACTGAGGTGAAACAAACATGTACAGGAACTAGGGAAGGTTCATACTCTCTGAGCCAAGGAGCTGCAGCCCTGTAAAAATACTGTGCTCTTTTAATAAATTTCCTTCAGCGTTGACAGGGAAGCACAGGGAAGCAGAAGGGGAGAAAAGTTATTTAGGAAGTGAAATCAACTGGAGATACTAAAGAACAGAGGAAAGAGGACAGAGGGAGAAGAGAAAAGAATGACCTGCAGGTTTCTGACTGGTACTAAAAATGGATAGACAGATGGTGCAAACCACTCAGACTGACAACTTTAAAACCAGAGCAAACATTTTTTCTGTGTAACTCTATTAAGTAGTTTGTAAAATTACTGAACTTTCCTTTACCATTAAATTCTTTTCATTGGTAAACATGTTTTTCTCCCATTATTCTCTATTATAAAACAAAAAAACAAAGTGGCAAAATCTGTTCTTTTGTCTTCCTTCACTTTCAAGCCATTTCAAGTATGACACAAGGTTGGAGAAAAATCAGATTGAGCATTAAGTCTGACTCAGATCTGCTTACTTAAAGACCAGATTTCTTCAGCTACTGTTTCACTGATGACTAAGGATAGTCTGTGAAGAAAGCTGAGTACTGAAGAATTGATGCTTTTGAACTGTGGTGTTGAAGACTCTTGAGAGTCCCTTGGACTGCAAGGAGATCCAATCAGTCCATCCTAAAGAAGAGCAGTCCTGGGTGTGCATTGGAAGGACTGATGCTGAAGCTGAAACTCCAATACTTTGGCCACCTCATGCGAAGAGTTGACTCATTGGAAAAGACCCTGATGCTGGGAGGGACTGGGGGCAAGAGGAGAAGGGGACGAGAGAGGATGAGATGGCTGGATGGCATCACCGACTCGATGGACATGAGTCTGAGTAAACTCCGGGAGTTGGTGATGGACAGGGAGGCCTGGTGTGCTGCGATTCATGGGGTCGCAAAGAGTCGGACGCGACTGAGCGACTGAACTAAACTGAACTGAAGGATAGTCTCTATAAAATAAAAAATAATTTTTGACATCTCAAACATAAGACCAATAGTTTTCAGAGGGAAACAAAAGGCTTGGAGTTTTTCTTTTTTTTTCCTGAACAATTCTGAGGTAGACAGTGCAACAGACAGGCAGATAAACAGTTTTATTCTGAGAAAATAACTGGATTTTCTTTCTATAAGTCAAGAACAAGTTTAGGGACAAAAGTTTAAATAAATTCTGCATATTATGAAAGACTTGGGAATACAGAATTCCACAAGCTGGTAAGAATGGCAGTGATCTACTGATGGAACGGAATTAATGGGAAATATATAAGTTGCAACACAGAAATTGCCTCATTTGCAGAAAACTGAGACCTGTGTGGTTTAATCACCAACTTGCAAATCAAATCACTAAACCACATAGCTGGATTCAGAATCTACATTCTTCAAAGCTCAAACTTAGAATATTTTATTCAGAAAATGTGAATAAATCATCACCTGAAATAAAGTTACATGTGGATATATATATAGAATACTGAGTTTTGACTAAAACAGTTTTACTGTAACTAACGATCTTTTAAATAGCTTCATTTTATATATTATATAGTTTTTAAAACTTTATATAAAATTATAGAGACTTGAACATTGGTATAATGCACAGAAACATGAAGGTAAATTTATTTGGTTCAGTGATAACCACTGTTTTTTCATATCTGAGGTTAAATTTGGATTTAACAAAAATAATTCATTTGGTAGTCAAGTTGATATTCTGACTACATAGTAAGAGACTTCATTTTATGCTAATAAATGAGACTAATACACTAGACTGAACAACATCATGACTTCAAAATTCTTTTGTTAAAGTTATCAATAGCAAGAGTTTTACATAAAAAACAAATAATAGCTGTACAAACAATATGGAAAATTATTTAATAAACTTAAGGATGTTAATGTGTTACAACTCAGTAATTAACGCACTAGAGTATAAACATGGATGCTAGTCAACAATGTTGGACATAAGTAGACAAAAAAGAAAATCACAGGGTACCATACATAAAAAATCTGAAACCTGCAAAAGCAAATACTGCTAAGGGAGAACATACACTTACAGAAAATCAACAACTAAATGCACAGTAATGATACAGATCAATACTGGATAGTTCCTCTGGTGGGAGGAGGGAAGACAGGTGAATATAGAAGGACACAAACTGGCTTCAACAGTACTTGGCTAGGTAGGTACACAGTTTCATCTTGTTACACTTTACATCTTATTACATGTCTTAAATATCCCAGGATAAATCAGAAGATGTTTTTCTGCCAGGTGAAAAAGTTCTGTTGATGCTGCCAGAGTTAATGTAATCTTGAAGATTATATGAGATCGATACATGACAAAAATATTTTGGTGCTACATTGCTTCTTCCAAGAGTTACTGCTTCAATTTGGAAAAGAAAAAAAAAATTCCCTCGTCGGACAAACACTAAACATTGATCATTTTCTCATTCTAAATATTGAGTTTCCACTACATGCCCGATTAAATAGTAAAAGTATCTGTCCTAAGTGTCCTCATGTAGCTTAAAACCTAGTGGAAGTAGCAAGCAATAAACATATAAGCCCAGGATTAACATCACTTTACACCTGATCACTCCTTCCTTCTTAAAAATATGTCCTTCACTTGGTTCACTGAATTTCACACTAACCTAGTTTTCCTCCTAAATGGCCAGGTGCTGCGTCTCAATTTCTTTTGCTAGCTTCTCCTCGACACTAAATAGGTCCCTTCTTTTCTCCAAGTATATTCACTCTCGGTAATCTCACCCATGTTTTAAGTATCTCTACACTGACAACTCCCAAACTTACATCTCCAGCCTGAACTGGGGGAAAAACATATACATATATATATAAATACAGTATATATTACCTAACTCACATTCTCCTTGGCTGTCCAACACACATGTAAAACTAAACATGTCCAAAGCCAAACTCAAGATGTTTCATCAAAATCTGCTCCTTTGGCCTTTCTTCACAGACTACACTTCATATTCTGTTCCCTATAAATGGCACTCCCAGGAGCTTTGAACACAATACTAACCATTTTCCATCTCAAAGGCTATGGAGTAAATGTTTCAGGTGTCAGGCCAAAAATTTTGCCATCATTCTTGACTCCTCTTTAGCATACAGTGCCTGACAACTTACCACCACCTCCCCTCACACCCTGACCCAAGTCACCTTCGTCGCTCACCTGGTCTCCTCGATTCAGTCCTTGGTACCTGCCCCTCCCTACTCCCAGGCTTGCTTCCCCACACACCCTGATCTGTAGTCAGGAAGAGCTACTTAAAACCCAAATCAGAAAATGTCACTTGTTTGCTCAGAACCTGTGCCATAGCTTCTGATCTTTTCCAGAGTAATGGTTCCCCAGGTCCCATGCATCTGGCCCGCTCACCTTCTACTAGACTCCCTGAGTTCACTGGCCTTTGTCCTGGGATTCACACCTCACTCCAGTAACCTTTTCCCTTATGTGAGCATAATAAATAGTTTACAGCGGGTAGATGCATAATAAATGTTAGTCTAATTCTTTTTTGAAAATGCCTTGATTTTTTCTTGTCTCTAAGATACAACACACAGTCATATTATAAAGTCACAAAATAAAGGTATAAGGAAAAGTATTCAGGGTCATTGTAGACCTGTATATACTACACCAAACACACTATATTTTGTTCCCAAAAGAACTAAGAAAGAAACTTACGGCACTATACATCGGCATGGTTCAGTCTGCCTGGAACACTCTTCCCCCCAACCAGGCGCATGGCTTGCTCTCATCTCGTTCAGGTCTTTCTCAGGCGGTGCCTCTGCAGTGAAGCCCTTCTGATCACCCTGTGCAAAACCGTAGCTCTCACTGCCCTCACACCCTGTCCTCTTCTGGCTGGCTGATGCTTTCCATGACACACTACTAGCTCACTTTACCCAAAGGTAAGATGCACAAGGGCAGCATCTGACACAGAACAGACACAAAGTAAATACTTATTGAACCACAATCCAAAAATGTAAAACTGCAACTGACAAGTCCAATGAAGTAGTAGGAAGTGCTGGGAGAGCCTGGATGAAGAGAAAAAAGCTCACCTGAGAAAGTCAAACTTGACTTGAGAAGTGAAGGATGAACATGAATTAGTTAAGCAGGACTCACACAGGCTCAGTGTGAGAGGGGCTAAAAGGCCACTGTAGCTAGACCAGAAAACAGGTGGAAAAGGTGGACGATGAGGTTGGAGTAGGTAGGAGGAGGCAAAACTTAGAAGAGATTTGTAGACAATATTGGGATAGTTTGTCTTTATCTTCAGAGTGACAGGAAGCCACGGAAGCATTCTAAGCAGAGGAATCATGAAAGCAGATTTACATGTTGAAAGATGACCTTGGTTACTGGGTAGAAAAAGTTTAGAAGGGTCAGGATGGATGTGGACAGATCAAGTTAAGAGGGCAATGCAACAATTCAGATGAGTTACCATGGCGTCTTTGATTAGGGTGTTCAGAACAGAGAGAGAACGGATAAATAGGAGATATAGGTTAAAACAAAAAATCAACAGGATCAGTGTTAAATTAGATCAGGAAGTGGGGGTCAAGGGAATTTTTAAAGTCCACTTCTAGGAAGTTCACAAAAAATTCCCATTGACTTGAAGCTTATGTCCATAAGCAGTCACTGCTAGACCTTCAGTGTCCAAGCCCTTGCCACAAACGGCTGCGGAACACCTGCAACGTGGCAAGATGCGCTGTAACTGTACAATATACACTGAATCTCAAAGTCTTAGCACAGAAAAAAGAGAGTAAAAGTCTCAATAATTTTTATACCAATCACAGGTTGAAGTGATAATATTTTGGATGCTGCAGTTAAATACAATTATTAAAATTAATTTTACTTGTTTCTTTTTACTTTGTAGAAACTGTAAAGTTATATAAATGGTTCACATATTTCTACTGGACAGCACTACTCTCATATGAAACATCTACAAATACAGAAACTGCAGTTTATTCAAAAGGAAAAAAAATATGTCTAAAGAGAAAAGGTAGTGCTAGTGGTAAAGAACCCACCTGCCAATGCAAGAGACATAAAAGATGCGGGTTTGATCCCTGGTTGGGAAGATTCCCTGGAGGAGGGCATGGCAACCCACTCCAGTATCCTTGCCTGGAGAATCCCATGGACAGAGGAGCCTGGTAGGCAACTGTCCATAGGGTTACAAATAGTTACACATGACTAAAGTGCCTGAGCATGCACAAAAAGAGAAGACAACTGAACTTCAGGGCAAAACCTTGTACTTTTTATGAAGAATTTAGTTTGCTTTGTTTTGTTCAAGGATGTAAGGAAATGAACACTTTAGTTACTATCATTTAAATACAAAAGCAATTTTTCTGTTTGTGTCTTCTTTATAGACTAGATTGTTCTGCTTCCTCTGTTGCTAAACTAATGGTTTCAGAGTGCCCTCCATGGTATAGGGAGAAAGGGGGAAAAAAAAATTGTGGATATAACAAAGACTCAGAGGTCATTTAGGCCCACGCTTTCATTTTGTAAGTGACAAACTTGAGATATTCAGACACTAAGTAACTTGAAAAACACAGGACTGTCTATGCCACTGAAGATAGAGATGCTTTCTCTAACAGCTATGTTATTGGACTTGAAAATACTATAACAAATACACTATATTTTGTTCTGAAAGAACTAAAAATATATGTTTTAAGGTACTGAATACATTAGTATTATCAATGACTTAGTTTGGGGATACAAAGTCATATGTATATTCTTACCTGATAAAAGTAGAAAAAGCATCAATTTTTAGAGTCTGAAAACCAGTTCTAATACTAAGTTATAATCAGGGACAGTTGTCATTTTGTTTTCTCATCAGTAAAATAGACACTACCATATTCAGGTTGTGACGATAGGAACATACATACAGACATAGTGTAATAAATAGCTTACAGTGGGTAGATGCATACTAGTCTCCTTCTTCTTAAAACAAAAAACGCCTTCCTTCTCTCTCTTCTCGCCACAGTGTCAACACACAGTCATATTATAAAGTCATAAAATTAAGGTACAAGGGAAAAGATTACTGAAGTGAGTTGTGAAACCTAGAAGCTTACCCCCATTATCCTATTAAAAAGACTCAAAGCCTCAGATAAATCATCCAACCTTCGTAAGTCTATGCCCCCTTCAGTAAAGTGATGAAGCCAAATCAACCAAAATGACTCAGCCTCAACTATGACTCAACAGTGTATAGCTATGAATGCCACGAGCTTCCAAAGCCTGAATAATGTCAAAAGCTTTAAACATTTAAAGATTAATATAAAGTGTAATTTTTCATTTCTAAAACTTCTCCATTTGAGATACTATAATCCACCATTTTGCATATTTTAAAGGGAAGTTCTTAAAACTACTCACATCTGGTTGAATGGCTTTAAATACTGGAACATCCATTAGTGTTATCTGACCCTGAAATAAAAAGTAAAAAATTTTTATAATTTCTTCTTTGGAATGCCATAATATGACATATATTTGAAACTAAAATTATTAGTCTGTACTAAAATATAGAGTACTCACATCTTTACTAGAAAAAAATCCCAATTTTATAAGGGCTTAAAAAAATGAAAATTTAGTCCTTACACCATAAAATAAAATTATTTCTATTTGTCTCATGCCCTTTTATATTTTCCTGTGAGATCAGTGAGGTAAAGTTACAAAATAAACAGAAATAATTTTTAAAAGTTTGAACACGGTCATACATTGTGTGTGTTAGCTGTTCAGTCGTGTCTGATTCTTCTCGATTCTAAGGACTGTAGCCCAACAGGCTCCTCTATTCATGGGATTTCCCAGGCAAGAATACTGGAGTGGGTTGCCATTTCCTTCTCCAGGGGATCTTCCTGACCCAGGGATTGAACATGGGTCTCCTGCATTGCAGGCAGATTCTTTACCACCTGAGCCACCAAGGAAGCCCAAATACATACACTAAATCAAAATAAAAAACAAAAACTGGATCTACTGGTTTATAAAGTAGTGGTGTTGCTGTGACTATTAAATCATATCTACTCAAACGGTAATATAAAATGTGATAAGGGTATTTTTCCCCAATTTATAAAAAGTAACTGACTCTACACTAGTGGCAACTCATATTGAAGGTCTTCACATGATTATGGACCTATCTCTCTTGTGGCTACAGATATAAAACAAAATCTAGCAATATACTAAAGTTTATTCCTGGAATGTAAGAGTTCAATATCAGGGAATCAGTATATTCTGCTCACAAGCTAAAGGAAAAAGATAACATAAATAAATGAACACTTGTCTGTTAAGAATTAAGTTTTTGTAGGTATCCTTCATGACAATGCAATAATGCCTTCAACTTTAATTTTTTAATTTACGAAAAAGTAAAAATACTTCTTTCCTACCTTTGTCAGTAAAGTACATTTAGCTTGAGGAGGAGGTATAGGTAGAGACAAAAGCAATCATCATAAAGGTAAATACTGACTATTACTTACCAAGTTGATAGTGTAACCTACAAAGCTTCTCTAAAAGTATCAGTGGATTTTTTTTTTCACCTTCCCTATTTCATTCCTCTGCTTGCTCCATTGTTGTGCTACCCTCTCCATTGATTCCCACATCCAGTTTTTTTTTTTTAAACATCTCCTCTGTTGGGCCTACAAATTCTAACTGAATAGTACCAATATGTAAATTATGTGCAAAAACTGGAGAACAAGAGGTGGAAGACTTACCGCATATTCTTCTGGTGTAACCTTAAGGACATCAAATACCACAGCATCAAAACTTTTCTTCAATTCAGAACCTTTGTCACTTAATGATTCAGAACTGCTACTTTTCTGGTAAATTAAAAAAAAAAAAATGAAGCCACTGAAAAACTGTCTTGCAGTCAGTATCATGGAAACTAGACTGCCTTTAAAACTGAGGAAGCTAAGAATACCGAGTTAACAAATTCTGTAGAAAAGTTAGTCGGAACAGACTGCTAAGTTGGAAGAGCACTAGGCAAAGGGTCGGGCAATGTAAAATTTAACCTCAGTCAGTCAGTTCAGTCTCTCAGTCGTGTCCTACTCTTTGTGAGCCCATGGACTGCAGCACGCTAGGCCTCCCTGTCCATCACCAACTCCCAGAGCTTATTCAAACTCACGTCCACTGAGTTGGTGATGCCGTCCAATCACCTCATCCACTGTCGTCCCCTTCTCCTCCTGCTTTCAATCTTTCCCAGCATCAGGGTCTTTTCAAATGAGTCAGTTCCTAAATTTAACCTCAACTTTAGATTTTTATGTTTGCTAGTAAGTCATTTTCCTGTCAGTTTCCTCACCCTGACCTCCTAACATTTCCAATAGAAATGAAAGATTTTAACAAGTTCAGTGATTTTCAAATGAGATTTAAAAAGGGGGGGAGGATATACTCATCTATAATTTTTAAAACTAATGTTTATCAAGTAAAAGATAAATTATTATCCTAATATAAATCACAGGAAAACATTTAAAATTCCATTAACTAAATAACCCAGTCTTATCTGTCAAGTGAATGTCTGTCTGTGACAGTACAATTGACACTGCCCTTCCTATCACAGTACAAATGTGTTTTCTGCTTTAAGGTTACTGCTTAATTTTGAATTTGTTGTTGCCATATGTAGAACAAAAGGTGACTTTTGGCTCTGAAAACCTTATTTCTGTTAAATTTCCACTTCCTCTGTACTACAAAATAAAGATGCATTTTGCAAATCACTGACTGAAATCAAAGAAAAAGCACTCTAAGAACATTCAGATCATGTTCTGTTAAATGGTGGTAGAATATCAGGCTACAGCCAATGGCACAAAAAATTAACCAAAGTTTCAATTACAGAGGTATAATATGTAAGTCAACCTAACAGCTATTATACATCAGTTTTGAGCACTTGCCATTATGTTTCATTTTTACTTTTCCCCTCCCTTTCAGTTCAGTTCAGTTCAGTTGCTCAGTCCTGTCAGACTCTTTGTGACCCTTTCAGTAGCAACTAAATATCAAAAGCATTACAAAGGAAGGGATCAGTCATTAATTTTGGAAAATTCTGCACCATTATTACTTCAAATATTTCTTCTGCTCCTTCCTCTTTCTCCTCCTCTGATGTTCCATTATGTGTACACTACACCTTTTGTCACGGGCCCCACCATTCTTGAATATTGAGTTCCATTTTCCTCATTCTATTCTTCTCATTGCACTTCAGCTTGGGAAGATTCTACCGACATGTCTTCAGATTCACTGATTCTTTCCTTAAGTGTCTGCTGGTCATCACTCTACTGGTGAGTCAATCAAAGTGATCTTCATTTCTGGTACATTTTTGATTTCCAGCACTTCCTTTTGATTCTTAAGTTTTAATATTCCTGCTTATATTACCCATCTATTCTTGCATGTTGTCCATTTTTTCCCACTAGCGCTGTTAACATTACTAATCATAGTTATTTAAATTCCCATCCTGTTAATTCCAAAATTTATTGCCATATCACTTACTGCATTGTTTGCTTTGCCTCTTCAATCTAAGTTTTTCTGGTTATCTTTCAGCATGTCTTAAAATTTGTTGAAAGTCAGATGTGACTTAGTGGGTAACAGAAACTGAGGTAAATAGGCCTTTAGTGTAAGAGTTTATGTTTATCTAGATAGGAGTTACATTGTTTACTATTTGTTGTGGCTAGAGGTGTCTTCACTTTCCTGTAGTGTCCAGTGTTTTTGTCTCTGGGTCTCCCTAGAAACTCCTTAGAAGAGAGCATGTGCCTTGCAGTTCTTTAGGCTGGGATCCTTTATTACCATGCAGGAATCCTGTTGATGTGGTGCTAAGGTGTGGGAAGTAGGAAGAGGAGACATGTTCCACCGCCCTACAGTCTGTTACTTCAGTGAGCCTGTGCCCCTGGGCTGTGACCTTAGGTGATTCTCAGTACCCCAGAAAGTAAGACAGGAAGGCTAGAGGGCTCGGAATTGGGTATTTCTCTTTCCCCAGGTAGGTTAGGATCTGGTCAAGTCTCCCCTGAGGACAGGTGGAGAAAAGAACATGCTGGGCATATTTCAGGATGATTACTTTCCCCTAGTATTTTTCAAAATGGTTACTTCCCCTCCTCCAGCTGGAAGCATGAGGGATTTTTCTGTGATCTTCACTGTGAAAACTTGCTGGTGCTCCTGGAGGTAAAATTCACAAAAGTGGGCTGGGAGGCCTAAAACTAAGCCCCCAGGAGATCTTAATCCTCAAGCTAGTCCACCCAGAGCCTCTAGCAGCTTTTCAACAACAGTAAGTTTTCCTGCCCTTGCCTGACTCAAGTGATTTCTGCTCTTGGTAAACAGTGATTCTCTGTATTTGCTTCTCTCTCCGGTTCTCAGGGCATCCACTGGTCAATTTGCTCTGTGACACCAGTTCACCAACAGAGCAGGTTTTCAGATTGTTCAGCCTTTTTCAAGCTGTGAGGACAGGAGTCATGAATCCAAGCTTTTTATGTGTCTGAGCAGAAACCCAAAGTCTCATAAATGGATTTCATATATTTATCTTATTCTATGTGTTTGATCTCTGTAACTATGATTAGCTTACAAAATGTCAACAATGTTATTTTATATTCCAAGACTAACACAGAAATTTATTCATGCTAATAATTCAAATAGACATCAGTTAAACAGTATATACTAATCCAGTAACTACCAAATAATAAATATATTCATTTTAAATTTAACTTGGCAATTTTCTCCAAGTTTCTAACTCATTCAAAAAAAGTGAGCAGATCATAATGGCAATCTTAATGCTTATCAAAATGAATAATCATTTTCCTCCTTTCCTTCTTACAAACCATTAGTAGGGGGCTTAAAAAATTATGAGTGATGTGTTTCTATCTGCTTCCCCACTGGTAATAAATAGGCTGGTATTGATAAGAAGCTAAGTAGTACTGAGACATAACGTACACTGAGTTCAAAAGTAGTCATTCTTTATCCACTGAAAGATGAAAAAACTATTGACACTTCTAAACAAATGAAAAAAGTTCACCACCCCTCTACTGATACCAGACGCTTTAGCACATGTTAGGTCTAAAAGGTAAAGATAGAAGGGTAAGGGTACCCATTTCTGAGAAGCTTGAATTCTGATATGCTAATACATCTTTATTTTAAGAGAAGGTAGAAAAATACATATTTTTATTTTCTTGACATAGCAGGAAGACAATTTAAAAGGCAGACTTTCTACCCTTACTTCTCATATACTGGATTATACTACTCTGAGGTCTCATGGAATTCATCTACTTTTAGAAAAGCCAACATAATTTTTTATACAAGTGAAATGATCTGTTTTATTTAACAAACAATTCTGCACTGTTTCCTATAATATTATCTCATATATTTCAGGACACAAAGTCAAATATACCATCATATACCAACATATATTTAACAAAGTTAAGAAATATGATTATAAAGATACCATGTAAAAATACATGCAATATAGACATATTTACAAACATATTTAATCCATGCCTCAAGGAGGAATAAAAGCTATATACAAATTTATAGGAAAAACAATTAAAAAAAATTTTTTTTTAAAGTAATAGCTTCAGAAAGAAGAAAGCTCCTGTTTAGGGAATCAGGAGAAAATGTTCCTAAAACTATAGCATTTAAAATAGAAAAAAATAAGGGTTTATACAAACATCAGAAAGATGCAGTATTCTTTTATTAGAATAAAAATTTCAAGTAGAGAATCAGTAGTAGTTAAATCCATTAGAAAGAAAATTTAAGGCCATTTTGAGAAAAGTCCTAAATGCAGGGCTGAATGTCATGGGTATTTAGTTAGTAGGTAATGAGGAACCATGGACAGTTTGGAAATACAATAAAGTATAACAACTGTATTTTAAGAATATTAAAATTGAGTTATATGAGTTATATATATTATATATAAATATATAATTATATGTTTTATATATTTTATAAATATAAAATATATATAAATTTTAATTTAAATATATAAATTTTTATATATTTTATATTTATAAAATATTTTATATTTTATATAAATTATATATATTACAAACAAAATTATATATAATAATATATATTAGTATATATTATATAATTAAATATATAATTATATATCAAATATATAATTGTATACAATCAATAGATATTATATTAATATATGCTTATATAATTATAAATATAATATATTAACATATAATATATAATTAAATATATATAACATATGATATTATATTTCATATAATATATATAAGCATATATATTTTTTATATAAGGTTATATAAAATTGAGCTATATGGTCAAATGAACCAAAAACAGCAGAGAAGAAAGTGCAAGATCAAAATAAAAAGTCACTACGATAACCCAGACAAGAAATAATAAATGACCAAACTAAGATGCTACTAGTGGAAATAAGGAGAACAGGACTGGCTCCCAGAGATAAGGTGTGGTGGCCAGGCTCCAAGTCGGCTGCCAGGTATTCTCTCTCTCTTGGTGGTCACTGGCCTGTGTGACCCTCTCCACTAGAGTGTAGGCAGGACCCAAGATGCTACTGATGGTTACATCACAGAGGATTCCAACTTATGTTCTGCTAGTGGGCTCTCCCTGCTGCGATGTGAAAATAGCTGTGCTGGGCAAAGGAGAAGCAGGTTAGTGCAAAATCTACAGATCTGAACTTAGATGCTAAGGAAACAGTGATGTTACTGATGGAAGTCAGAGAAGGGGGGTGAGCCATTTCCTTCACAAGTAGTATAGCAGAAGAGAAACAAGTAAACTGACTTTGTTCATATTATAAGTAAAATGTCTGGTCCATCACAAATGCTTAATAAAATCTGTAACAGAAGCTAGAGCTAGAGTTAAAAATATGGAAATCATCTACATAGGAAAAATAATTGAAACTACTGACAGAGAATATTCTAATGACAGCAAGGCCTACGTAAATTGGCTTGGGCAAAATGAAGTTGAAATTACCAAGGAGCTGTGAAGTCAAGGTGTAAAATCGTCAAACATTTTTTCTTATCCTCTACGGTAAGGATAAAATAAAGGGGAGATATACAAGCTAGATGCTGAAAGTATTAAGGAAAGCAGGCAAGTACCCTAGGATCTATAGACAACGCAAAAAAAAAGGGGGGTGGCAAAAATAAAATCATAATCCATTAACCAGAGAGATGTGCATCTAGTTCAGTCTTCATCTCCATCTCTAACAGTGTGAGCTACACCACCAGAAGAGCCCTTTCAAACATTCCAGCCTAACAGTTTTTCAGTCTCCTTCAAGAGGCTTGGAATCAAGGGATCTGACAGTGTCAACATGGTCATTCTTTGCCCCACTTGTTCTACTGCCCTCAAGGTTCATATAATGTGAAAACACCTTAAAAAGAAATCCTATGCATCCTTCAAAACTAAAACTAAAAAAGGGTTTTAAGTAATCATTATCTGTCAGTTATATTAAGTAGGTAGGGAGTAACTCCTAAAATGTATAATGAACATATGGATTGTACAATTAAAATAGTTTTTAAAAAACCTGAAAAGCCTGTAACCTTTTCTCAAGCTATGATTTAAAATCTGTAACCAACCATAATGCTTTAAAAATTAGAATGCCAGGTAAGAAATTTTACAATAAAGTTCTTAAATGTCTTACCTCAGAAGCAGTAGCAGCAATATTAACATTGCTTGCCTGCCCGTTCATTAGGTCCATGCTTCCCACAACATCAGTCCCTGACGCTATTTAATAGCAACAGAAGACTGACTGCTTCACGTCCAAGGCCACAAATACATTATTATTCCTGTAAAAAAAATAAACAGAAAACTTTTAACTGTGTGTCTTATTGGAAGTTTAAGAAAACAAACCCATACCTCTCACCATGCCCCCAAATAAAATACTTCCAGTTTACCAAATTCTGTTTTTCATTTCAGTTAAATCAGTAAATCCAGTCTGAGGACAATCCTATTATGCTACTTTCAACACATATGTTCAATACATGCTACTGTTATGTTCTTTATCAGCAAAACAAAGATATAATTTTTCATTTATTGTTAGAAAAATTTTTAAAGTGTTTGCTTTAAGAAAATAAAAAGTGTAAAAAAAATCTTGCAAAGTAACACACGGCCTAACAAAATAATGTCTTAGAGATCTAGTTTAGCATTGCTGATAGTCTATAGTTACAAAGTTTACAAGTTGATAGTTTACAAAGATACCACAAATAATTAAAAATAAATTATTATTTATAAAGATATCACATGTTATAAAAATAACACACTATATAATATATATATTTATTTGTATAGGGCTTTAAAGCTTATTGAATAGCTTCAATCCATTATCTCACTGATCTTCACAATGACCATAAGGCTAATTAAGGAAGATTTCATTATAGTCATAACACAAACACTGTCTCTGAGGACACAGGCTTGTAAATGAGTCAAGAATAAAATTCAAGCCATCTGAAATTCTTGTCAAATATTTTTTCCACATTACCATATTTTTTCTACTTTACTGAAACTCAAAATGTTTACTTGTGATTCTAATCCCTTTCCACAAAGAAACTGCCGCATAGATGGGTATGTTGGTAACTACCTATCTCGGAGGCAATTTCTTCCTCTAAACAGAGTAAGGCCCCTTTCAAACTTTAAATTTCTATGACATTTTCCGGAAGAGAAATGATAAGTGTCTATCAATTAGGTAGTTAAAACTGTATCTATTTTTACTGAAGTATAATTGACTTACATTATTAGTTTCAGCTATACAACATATGGATTTGATATTTTTACACATTACAATGACCATCACAATAAGGCCAGTAACCATCTGTCACCACACAGAGTTATTAACAATATTACTGCCTACATTCCCTACGCTGTACATTATAAAATTATACCCACTTAACAACCTGAGCTTGAAATACTAATTCGCTTGAAATGTTAAGTTTCCTTTCTCTGAAAAAGCAATGTATGGCAGTGATTTAGAAGCACAAACTACAGAACAAAACTGCCTAAGTTTAAACCCAGTGAACTGTTTACCTTTTCTGTGCCCAATCTCCTTACCTATAAAACAGAGATAGAAGTACCTACTTCACAGAGTGGTGATGAGAAATTAATACATGTAAAGCACCTAAAACAGTGCTGACACACCTTAGGAGTGCTATTATAATGATGCACATTCTGTCTACTAGATACTGAATCCACACGAAGCTTAAATTCAAGAGAACCTTCTAATTAAAAAAAAAAACAAAAATCTTAGGAATATACCTCGGACAAAACACTTCTTGGTGGCATCAGCAATATCCTGATTTCAGAAACAATGAATGAGAACGCCTAAAATATGTTTCCCAGATGTAGCAAAAACATGTTGCTGGGCTGGTGATCTGTTCCACCCTAGATAATATGCATGTTTCGATACATGGTACAAGTGCTCGGGCCTGGTGCACTGGGAAGACCCAGAGGGATCGGGTGGAGAGGGAGGTGGGAGGGGGGATCAGGACGGGGAATACATGTAAATCCATGGCTGATTCATGTCAATGTATGGCAAAAACCACTACAATATTGTAAAGTAATTAGCTTCCAACTAATAAAAATAAGTGAAAAAAAAAAAAACATGTTGCTGGTTTTCAAATGCTTAAAAATTTTTACTAATGGTAGCAGGCGTCAGTCACATCCTAAATTGATCTTCATTTCTTCAGATATATCCTAAGTACCTGCTATGAGCAAAACACTGTGCTAGAATTTTTTAAATCAGAAATATATTAGGAGCAATGATTTTTAAAATAATCATTTGGAAAACCAATGTGAAAAGGAATAGAGCACAGAAATACTTTAATATCCTCCAATCTATAGTATTTCATTTTATAAACCTTGCTTATTCTTAAGAATCTTACTAAGAATCACTTATATTTACATTACTATGCAAAATGAACTTGATAATCCAAATTCTTTCTGAAGGCAACATTCAGTTTGCAATGAAATATTTTCAAACAATTGAATTTCATTCCACATTCTGCACCTGAGTAATTTAGGTACGAATTCATAGATTAAGAGTGCCCCCTAGTGTTAAGAAAAATTCATCAAATCATTAAAAGAAATGTATCCTTAGTCTAACTTACATATCAAATAAATAAATTTTATGGTTAATATTTGGAGAAAGAAATGGCAACCCACTCCAGTACTCTTGCCTAGAGAATCCCGTGGACAAAGGAGCCTGGCAGGCTGCCGTCTATGGGGTCACACAGACACGACCGAAGCAACTTAGCAGCAGCAGCAGTATGGTTAACATTTACTAAAAAGCAGGTAAGATACCAGGAGTAAACACTAATACATTTGTGAACTATTAACAGTAAATAATCAGTCTCTCTGCCTGCATTTAATTAAAAAGTCATTAAAATATCCTAATGAAAACTGTCATATTAAAATCCATTATGTGAAATGAAAGGCAGCAAAGCATACTTTAATGAAAACCTTATGCTAATAATTACTTATAAGTGTACTACATGTCAATAGTATTTAACAGCGTCCAAGTACAACAAAACCTCATACAATACCATAAAGACACTGCAAGTTCTAAGAAACAGGCATGGGTTAGTTTTTACAACATGTGCCTCAATATATTTCTGTGCTTTGCACACAAAAATGTTCAAATCGGACAAGACAAATACATGCTTTAATATTATTTACTTTTCCTAGTACTATGTATAAACAGCACAATCACTCACAGTAAACACCAACATCACAGAAGCACTTTTCTTAGTTAAATTATTTCCTACTATTCTCTTCTGAAACTTCTAAAAACAGGTAATCTGTCCTTTAGAAGGGTTTAAATCCCCAGACAGGCATAGTGCTTCAATATAATCCCCAAACATCAATACTGCTTCTTTCCAAGCAATATAATCCTCAAATACAAAACCTGAAATGTGCAGATTTAGCTCCTTGCTTGAGGTCACAAGAAAGAAAGAAAAAAAAGAAAATGAAAGTCGCTCAGTTGTGTCGGGCTCTTTGCGACCCCGTGGACTAAACAGTCCATGGAATTCTCCAGGCCACAAAGCTGGAGTGGGCAGCTGTTTCCTTCTCCAGCAGATCTTCCCAACCAGAGATCAAACCCAGGTCTCCCACACTGCAGGTGGTTTCTTTACTAGCGAAGCCACTAGGGAAGCCCAAACCAGATTATTAAATAAGAGGCGAAATCATTCAGTCTTCTAATCCCTCACCTTCTCTATATTATCTCCACCAAGAAGCCCAATACTTTTCATTTTATTTTTTCAGGAGAGAAAATTGTTTTATTCAAAACAAAAATACCAAGAGGGTAACATTAAAGTGACAATTTCTCACTAATTAATCTATCATAATACCAGTTACATATTCTTTTCTAAAATAATTTATGCTATCATTAGGAATATTAAGCTAAAAATTTAAAAACACTTAGTAATTTTACAAAATATACTTTAGAAGAGTTAAGCAAATATAAGGAAAATAGTGAAATGCAATTAATTAGTGTAATTTCTTTGGAAACATTCAGATAATACAGAATTGATATGCTTATACATGCTGGCTTAAACTCTCAGTAACAAAAATTAATCTCACTAAAACTCTGGAGAAGAAGAAAAAAACTACATAGATTAAAAGCTCTTCAATCAAGCACTATTTACAACAGTGAAAACCAAAAGTGACCTTAATGCCTTCGTACATAGTCACATTAAAAAATTCAAATAGACAATTATAAGCAAAAAATATGAAAACAGAAATGACAATTTCAACCACAGAACCTAAATCTTATTATGATCATATAAATTTCATAAGAAAAAAAAAGCAATATGGTGAAATTAAAACACTATAATAGAAACTCAATATTTATAAGCTGTCATAGCTCTTGCTTTCCTTTAAAATTTATTTTTAAATAAATATTAAAGACACGTTTTATATGACAATGAGGAGGGCATGGCAACCCACTCCGGTACTCTTGCCTGGAAAATTCCATGGACAGATGAGCCTGGCAGGCTACAGTCCACGGGGTCACAATGAGTTGGACACAACTGAGCAACAAACACTTTATTTTTACATGGAAGGCAAAAAGGTTTAAATGGCCTGTATATCACAGCACTTTAGGCATGTATGACAGCTAAACTTTCACTGCCTTCTTTATTTTTTTATTTAAGAAAATTAGAGATTAGTCCCAAATCCCCCAGTACTTTGTTTCAATAATTACAGCCATCAAAAAACACTGATGAGTATCAAAAAAAGATAATTTTATCTTTGACATGACTGATATTGAGCTATTAAACAAGATCATCTTTGGGTATTTGCTTATAACAAGTTCAAGTTATTACGAAAGAAATAAAAAGAAACAGGTTATGATATACATCCATCCAGGGTTATATGAGCTCCCCAATGCCTCCCACAGAGGTCATTAGTCTCCTTACTTTATGCTTCCACTGCTCTTCTGTCAAAATTCTATTGCTGTTTTTTCACTGATTTTTATTTTCTCACTTGATTTATGTATCTCTCCATAATGAACTTTGAGTTTCTTGATGTCAAGGACCCATATTGAAAACAAAACACAAAAGAAAAACCATGATCTTTCATCTTTGCACTCAGGCACATAAACATAATACTGACCTTAATTGCCTAACTTAAGCATCTATCTGTGAAACATGAATGAATGACTGAACAAAGCATGATAACATTAAATAAATGTCCAATTAACAATAAACCTACAGGTGTAATGGCAATCAAATAATCAGTGCACACAATAATATACACATTTAAATGAATACAGGATCTCCCTGATGGTCCAGTGGTTAAGAATCTGCCTGCCAAAGGAGGGAACAGGGTTCGATCCCCAGTCTGGGAAGACTCCACATGGTGTGGGGCAACTAAGCCCGTGCGCCATAACAAGAGAAGCCACCGCAACGAGAAGCCCGTGCATCCACAACTGGAGAGTAGCCCCCACTCGCCACAACTAGAGAAGAGCCCAAGCACAGCAAAGACGAGCTGGCGTGGCCATGGCTTTTTTTTAAAAAAGGAATATTTCTATTTCTAGCAACATGGCTAAAAAACGATGACCAGGGATATTTAGAGATGGGGGCTTGGACTCTGACACCAGTTGAACAGAAAAAGCAACCAAGAAATGAGAACTGAAACACACATACTCTTCTCTCTACTCCATCCACACACCATTTTAACTAGAATAAAATCAGAGAGACTGACAGTCTACCCAATCAGTGATAAGATGGTTTATAAAAAAATTCTGGTACAGAAAGATAAGTACCTGTATGTCTTTGCCTGGGCTTAATATGGTGGCTGGAGGAGGGTGCCTACGAAATGAAAATCTGTTATCCTAGGCATGCGCCAGCAAACACACAGCAACTGAATTTATACTACCAGCAAGGTCCAAGACCTTCAAGACAAGATATTCACATAAAATATGCACACAAGCCAATGAGACTCCTGGAACCCAAAGGAGATGAAGGAAACAAAACTGGTGGGAAGTAACATTCCTTCAATTCAGGCAATGTGGAATTCCAAAAATAAGTTCTCACTGTCAAGATCAAAACATAAATATTTATGTTAACTGTGATTAAGATGATTAGTGACTTTAGATTATTGTCAATGTATTTGTTTAAAATTAACCTATACTTAATAGTTTTTAAAAATAATGGCCTGCTCTTATGTAAAAAAATTACTTTTTTTTTTTTACAGACAATCCTATCATTTTGTTTTCTACACTGAAATACACAAAACAGTGCAATAACAAATCAAAGCTAACATTTACGGAGTGCCTGCTATCCAGTAGGTCCTGCTCTAAGCACTTTTCCACTAAAAATTCACTCAATGATCAAAACATATCCTACAAAGTTATTACATTATATCCCTATTTTTAGAGATGAGTGGAAAGGTACTTGCCTAAGCTTACACAGTAGGAACAGGCAGCTAGAAGAAGAAAAAGGAAAGGAGGATGGATGGACAGAAAAACAAAAGACAGCAAAGATGGATAAACTGATGGACAGATAGAACAAAAACTTAGGGTGGGAGGGAGGAGGTAAAAAAGAGAGGGCAAAGGAGCAGAGAGGGAAGGCAGGGGGACAAAATGACGGAAGGCGGGATTCAAAGAAGAGAATCTAAAAGTCTTTTCTTCCTCTGAGCAGACTTATAATATGACTAGAGGGAAAACAGAAGAAAGCAGGGAATACTACAACTTATTACACAGTGATTCAGCTTCAAGAGTCACAAGATTTCTAGAGGAGGAAATGATCTTTAGGTTTACCAAGCAAGACAGGTTGAACAGTTTGAAGAGAAAGGGGAAGTAAAATGCCACCAACAAGGGTGCAAATTTAAAAGCAAAGGTGGCCCAGAGAGAAAGTATGATGTGGACAGACTTGCTTAGTGGGGACAACCTTCCTGAGTTATTCTGAAAGGGTTCAAAGAAGTGACAGGACCAGACTGCAGATGGTCTCAACTGTTAAAAGGAGGAATTCAGACTGGAAAGGAAAGGCGCTAGGAACCACTCAAGTTTTCTGAGTAGGGAAATGACCTGAGGAAACTAAAACCAGTATTTCAAGGATCACCATGCCGGGGGTGTGCCACTGAGCTCTGCGGAAGGTGAGGAGTAAAAAACACACTCGTACCTTCCGCCAAGCACAGCGAAGCACCTGAAATGACGTACAGGTCCCTTCCCACTCAGGCCTCTCCAATCTCTGCTCTCCAGGACCCTCACCTTGTCTCCAAGTTGTATAAAAAGCCCCTGATCACACTCTACCCCCTTAACTGCTATCACCGTCACCCTCCATCACCAGTTTCTAATTCAGAATCCCTGATGCTGTGAAAATAGCAATTTGAGGATATTTAAGAGAAAAAAAGAAAATCTAACAAAATTCATATTAATTTGTGAACACTGGCGCCACCCCTCCTGAGGGGTAGTGAGGGCAGTTCAGTGGGAAAACCATAAGATATTAATACTAATTCTAGAACTTAAACTAGGTATGTGCTGTTGGGTAAGTTATGTAATCTCTGAACTTTGATTTCTTTGTGTATAAACAAGAGACAATGGGCTTCCCAGGTGGCTCAGTGGTAAAGAATCTGCCTGCAGGAGACGCAGTAAACACAAGTTTGATTCCTGAGTCAGGAAGATCCCCTGGAGGAGGATATGGCAACCCACTCTAGTATTCTTGCTGGAATAATCACAAAGACAGAGGAGACTGGTGGGCTACAGTCTATGGGCTGCAAAGAGTCAGACAAGACTGAGTGCACATGCATAGTCATAAGAAACAATAAAATGTTCCTCAAAGTGATTTTGTAAGAATCAAATGTAATCAAACAGGCAAAACTCAGTGCATGTAGAAATGCTGAGTACAACAGCCAAGAACACAAATTTTGGAGTTGGAAAGCCCTGGGCTCAAATTCTAGCTCGGGTACTTGCCAGCCAGCTGTAAGGCGTTGGCCAAGGGGACTTAGTGCTAATACTTAGAGGGAGGCTCAAAGTCCATCTATCAGTGACGGGCTTAAAACAAAACAAAACAAACATAAAAACAAGCAACCCCGCCCCCCCAAAAAAACCCCACAAAAAAACAAAAGGAGAAGAGGAGGCAGATCTCAAATAACCCTTCTTTAAAATTCCAGAAGCATGTGAAAATTACAATATAAATTAGTGAATTAGAAAAAATGGAAAACTATGCCTCTAAATGAACCATTTTGAAAGCATATTTTAAGGCACAAGTACACTGGAAAAGAAATTTACTGAACAATTAAAAAAAATTTTACTTAAAAAATATTCATTTCTTAGAATTGCTAAGTGTCTAACATGTTAATAATATGTGTTATCTTTCAGCACAAGAAGGAGATAAACCTACAGTCTGCAATACTAAATTACTGCATTTAATGATGAGAGGTCTCTTAAGAGAGACAACACATTGCATGCTGGCTGACTAACTTCCAAGTGTAAATTAAACATGAATGTTATAAATTATTTTATAAATTTATTCAAAAGTCCACTGAAATGATCCCATGTATCCTTTGTAGTACAGAATAAGTGATAAAATATTCTAAGCTATACTTAATTCTTAATCAAAGGATAACAAGCATTTTCAAACAACAGTAATTCACAAGGACAAGAACACCCTGAAACTGTAAGAAAAACAAGATGTACTGGAGAAGCTTCAATCACTGTAAGCCAACCACAAAGACAGGTTTAGCAATTTCACACACCACCCAGGTTGGGGGAAAAAAAAGACAGTGTTTAAACTAATCTACATATTTAGAAATCTTCTGTCAAAAGAACTTAATAAACTGTTTCCCAGCAAGACTGTTTACTAGATCACTTACCAAATTATTGTTTAAGTTTAAACATCTCCATGTTTTTTTTCCAGGCATGTATTTTATTTAGAAATATTTTTAAGATGTGTGAGAAAGATGATTTTCAAAACAAAGTAAGCTGAAATCTTAAATTAGAAGGAAGAAGATAGGGATAGCAGAAAACTATTTCACACAGAAAACTATTTAGCACACTGCCACTTTAACAGCCTGCCTAAAGTAGGGTTAAAGCATATATTACATGCAATGATGGAAAGAAACTGGCCTGCTTAAACCTCCCCATCTAAAGACTCAATATAAGTTTTTCAGATATAATTTTGTTGCATTTCTACTAAATTGTACATATAATGGGATGAACCATTTATAAACTGGCCCACAGCTGCACAGAAAAGTTGTATTTCTTTTTTTTTTTTTTCATTTTTTTTCTTTTTTTTTGAAAAGTTGTATTTCTATGTACCTAAATGGCCTAAAACTATCTATCTGTAGGGGAGGAGAGGCTTTCAAATTAGATATTAAAGGAGGCAAATCTATTAAGTAATGCCTTTAAAGGTTAAACTCAATCTCTAGCATAAAATGTTCATAAAAATAATCTACCAAGATTCTAATACCTACGAGGGGATTTCCCTGGTGGTCCAGTGGCTACAACTCTGCACTCCCAATACAGGGGCCCCAGGCTTGATCCCTGTTCAAGGAACTAGATTCCACATGCCGCAATTAAAGATCGTGTGTGCTGTAAGGAAGATGGAAGATCCAATGTACAGCAACTAAGGCCCAGCACAGCCAAATAATTAAAAAAAAAAAAAAAAAAGGGCTCCGAGATCTCCTATATGCCTTGGCCCAAAATATAAATATAGGTTAACTAGAAATTTCATTAACAGAAAGGAAGCTCCAAGCAAAAAGACACACTGTCCCTCAAACATCTGGTTCTGTGTTTTGGTGGGTGTGTGTGCATTTTGGTCAGAGGCTCAAATCAGAAGACTGGCCCATAAACATCCATTTAATTCATAAGATCATATGCTATTTAAAAAAAAAAAAAACAATACTGCACAATATTAGCAAATAAAGCATAAAGACAAGTCAACTGAATCAGAAGTACATTTATGTATTTGGCAAAAGTGTATCATTGTAGGCCTAGAAATGATTAGAGAAAGGAACTCAGCCTGTTAGTATTCAAACAGTGGGAGAGAAAAACAGCATGGTGAGTCAATGTGGCAGGGGCAATACAGACATCAGAACTCTATGTCCAAGCAAAGATTTCAGGTGGGGCCACAGTACATCAGCGCCTCCCTAAGACACAAGAGAAAAGTGTCTATCGACAAGGGCACGGAATCCCCTGGCAGTCCAGTGGTTAGGACGCTGCAGTCTCATAGCTGAGGGCCTGGGTTCAATCCCCAGTCGGGGAACTAAGATCCCACAAGCCATGCAGCACAGCCAAAAAAGATTTTTTAAAAAAAGGAATAAATAAAAAGGAGGACAATGAAATAGCCTGGACACTCAGGAGATTCTTAAACCTGAAATGTGAGGCTGACTGAACACCACAGAACAATCCACAGGCAATGGAGCACTATGCAGTCACTAAAAAACAACAGAATACTCAGTGATACATGGAGAACTGTCCACAACTTACTGCTAAATCAATAAAGCAACGTGACAAAACGGTATTTGAGGTATAATCCCTTTCGGCTGTCGTTATCATTGCAGCATAGCAGAGAATTTGTACCGACACACACTAAAATGTGGCTGTCTCCAGGTTTACACATCAAGTTTTCCCTCACTTTGGCTTATCGGTATATTTTATACTTTCCCACACAGACTTCAATTTTTGAAAAGTAAAAAAAGCCCCCAAAAACAGTGTCTTCTCATAGACTGCTTATTAGCTGCGAGAGGAAAAATAAGCTTACGTATACTGGGACGAAACTAGACAACGCCTTGAACTGAGGAGCAGACAGGCGTCGTGTGTCTCTCATGGGATGCTCTGGGACACACTGCGTCTGAGGGCTTCAGCTGCGACTGCACAGCTCAGTTCAGTTCAGCCGCTCAGTCGTCTCCGACTGTTTGTGACCCCATGGACTGCAGCACGCCCGGCCTCCCGGTCCATCACCACCTCCTGGAGTTTACTCAAATGCATGTCCATTGACTCAGTGTTGCCATCCAACCATCTCAACCTCTGTCATCCCCTTCTCCTCCAACCTTCGATCTGTGCCAGCATCAGGGTCTTTTCCAGTGAGTCAATTCTTCACATCAGGTAGCCGAAGTATTGGATTTTCAGCTTCAACATCAGTCCTTCCAATGAATATTCAGGACTGATCTCCTTTAGGATGGACTGGTTGGATCTCCTTGCAGTCCAAGGGACTCTCAAGAGTCTTCTCCAACACCACAGTTCAAAAGCATCAATTCTTCGGCGCTCAGCTTTCTTTATAGTCCAACTCACACAGTCATATATGACTACTGGAAAAACCACAGCTCTGACTAGATGGACCTTTGTTGGCAAAGTAGTGTCTCTGCTTTTTAATATGCTGTCTAGGTTGGTCATAACTTTTCTTCCAAGGCATAAGCATCTTTTAATTTCATGGCTGCAGTCCCCATCTGCAGTGATTTTGGAGCTCCCAAAATAAAAGTCTCTCATTGTTTCCCCATCTATTTGCCATGAAGTGACTGGACCGGAGGCCATGATCTTAGTTTTCTGAATGTTGAGCTTTAAGCCAACTTTTTCACTCTCCTCTTTGACTTTCACCTAGAGGCGCTTTAGTCAGTCTTCACTTTCTGCCATAAGGGTGGTGTCATCTGCATATCTGAGGTTACTGATATTTCTCCCGGCAATCTTGATTTCAGCTTGTGCTTCTTCCAGTCCAGCGTTTTGCATAATGTACTCTGCATATAAGTTAAATAAGCAGGGTGACAATATACAGCCTTGATGTACTCCTTTTCCTATTTGGAACCAGTCTGTTGTTCCATGTCCAGTTCTAACTGTTGCTTCCTGACCTGCACATAGGTTTCTCAAGAGGCTGGTCAGGTGGTCTGGTATTCCCATCTCTCAGAATTTTCCAGGTTGTTGTGATCCACACAGTCAAAGGCTTTGGCATAGTCAATAAAGCAGAAGCAGATGTTTTTCTGGAACTCTCTCTTGCTTTTTTTGATGATCCAACGGATGTTGCCAATTTGATCTCTGGTTCCTCTGCCTTTTCTAAATCCAGCTTGAACATCTGGAAGTTCATGGTTAATGGACTGTTGAAGACTGGCTTGGAGAATTTTGAGCATTACTTTGCTAGCGTGTGTGATGAGTGCAACTGTGTAGTAGTTTAAACATTCTTTGGCATTGCCTTTCTTCAGGATTGGAATGAAAACTGACCTTTTCCAGTCCTGTGGCCCCTGCTGAGTTTTCCAAATTTGCTGGCATATTGAGTGCAGCACTTTCACAGCATCATCTTTCAGGATTTGAAATTGCTCAACTGGAATTCCATCACCTCCACTAGCTTTGTTCATAGTGATGCTTCCTTAGGCCCACTTGACTTCACATTCCAGGATGTCTGGTTCTAGGTGAGTGATCATACCATCATGGTTATTTCAGTCATGAAGATCTTTTTTGTACAGTTCTTCTGTGTATTCTTGCCACCTCTTCTTAATCTCTTCTGCTTCTGTTAGGTCCATACCATTTCTGTCCTTTATTGAGCTCATCTTTGCATGAAATGTTCCCTTGGTATCTCTAATTTTCTTGAAGAGATCTCTAGTCTTTCCCATTCTATTGTTTTCCTCTATGTCTTTGCACTGATCACTGAGGAAGGTTTTCTTCTCTCTCCTTGCTATTCTTTGGAACTCTGCATTCAAATGGGTATATCTTTCCTTTTCTCCTTTGCTTTTCGCTTCTCTTTTCACAGCTATTTGCAAGGCCTCCTCAGACAGCCATTTTGCTTTTCTGCATTTCTTTATCTTGGGGATGGTCTTCATCCCTGTTTCCTATACAATCTCTTGAACCTCCATCCATAGTTCATCAGGCACTCTGTCTATTAGATCTAATCCCTTAAATCTATTTCTCACTTCCAGTGTATAATTGTAAGGGATTTGATTTAGGTCATACCTGAATGGTCTAGTGGTTTTCCCTACTTTCTTCAATTTAAGTCTGAATTTGGCAATAAGGAGTTCATGATCTGAGCCACAGTCAGCTCCCAGTCTTGTTTTTGCTGACTGTATAGAGCTTCTCCATTTCTGGCTGCAAAGAATATAATCAATCTGATTTCGGTATTGACCATCCGGTGATGTCCATGTGTAGAGTCTTCTCTTGTGTTGTTGGAAGAGGGTGTTTGCTATGACCAGTGCATTCTCTTGGGCAAAGCTCTATTAGTAGCCTTTGCCCTGCATCATTCTGTACTCCAAGGCCCAATTTGCCTGTTACTCCAGGTGTTTCCTGACTTCCTACTTTTACATTCCAGTCCCCTATAATGAAAAGGACATCTTTTTGGGGGGTTAGTTCTAAAAGGTCTTGTAGGTCTTCACAGAACTGTTCAACTTCAGCTTCTTCAGTGTTACTGGTCAGGGCACAGACTTGGATTACCGTCATATTGAATGGTTTACCTTGGAAACGAACAGAGATCATTCTGTTGTTTTTAAGACTGTATCCAAGTACTGCATTTGGGACTCTCTTGTTGACTATGATGGCTACTCCATTTCTTCCAAGGGATTCTTGCCCACGGTAGTAGATATCATTATATCTACTGAGTTAAATTCACCCATAACCTGAACCTAATGTCAAGGGACTAGACAAACCTAAACTAAGGAATGTTCTACAGATGCAGTCTTTTAAAAATGCCACTGTTATGAGACACTAAGAAAACCTGAGGAACCATTACAAATGAAAGAAAACTCAAAGACACATGATAACTATACCCGCTGTACTGGACTACAGTAAGTGCTATAAAGATGTTATTGGGGCAACTCACAAACCAGAACACAGACTGCAAATCAAAGTACTGTATCAGTTTCTTGAATTCAATAACTATGCTGTGGTTATATAAAAAAATAAATTTGCTGTTAAGAAATACAATTGAAGTATTAAGATAAGAGGTAAAAGGGTATGAGGTATGAAAACTCATCTCAAATATTTCAGAAAAAAACAGCATGTACGTGTGTGTGAGAGAGAAATAAATCAATTACAAAGTAAATTGGGCAAAATGTTGAAAATTGGTGAATTTGTACAGAGGGTAAACAGCAGTTCTCTTTACTACTCTCACAACTTTCTTTTTGGTTTGAAAGTCTGTCAAAGTAAAAAGTGTAGGGAATCCTACAAGTTCTCCTGAGTTATACAAAACCATCTTGGCCTAAAAATCTTCATATCATAGAGTTTGTGTGATCAGTCATGTCCAACTCTTTGTGACCCCATGGACTGCAGTCCAACAGGCTCCTCAGTCCATTCCCCAGCAAGAATACCGGAGTGGGTTGCCATTTCCTCCTCCAAGGGATCTTCCCAACCCAGGAATTGAATCCGCATTTCCTGTGTCTCGGTACTACAGGCAGATTCTTTACCACTGAGCCAGTGGGGAAGTACCAATAATCTTCAACTTGCAAAATTTCAAAGAATAAGGTACATTTCTAATAAAAAGTATAACTCTTTCCACCAACAGATGGCGTTGGTGGCCATTTATTTAGTGTCACTTTCGACCTCAGAGCCAAAAATGATCTCGTGAATAGCGTTCTGAACTGAGCTACATAAACCCTCAGATATTTCTGCCACATGCTACTACCAAGAACACCACAGACGAACATTATTTAAGAGGCAGAAGGTACTTTGGAGACCTACAATTGGAGTACATTTCAAAGCTCCAGGTCTTCCTTCATTTTAATATTTGCCCCTCTCAACCCAGGGAATGCCCTTATCCTTCTAACTCCCTAGGAGAATCACTGCTGCAGTAATTTACTATAAAGCAACGTGAAAACATAGTAGGCTTCAAGTGTGCAAGAATAAAAAGGGGAGGGAAGAAAAATGGAAGTAAAGAAGGAGTGTGTGAGTTTGCTAACCTTTTGCTTTATTCCAATCTCCTGATTTTACAGCTAGACAACAATCTAATGGGAGGGAGGTCATGTGATCTGGCCAAGCTCACACCATTAGTTAAAGGCACAGGTAGCTCTTAAACACAAGCCTTCTATTTGCTAATCCTTGGTGCTTTCTACAATGCCAAATTACCCTCTTCCTACTAATCCTTAACTGGATGTTTAAGCAATGTGGAAATGTGGGAGTGGTAGAGGGTAAAATATCCGGTTTCTCTCTTTTCACTTCTAATAGAAGTTCATTAGGTAAACATGATGACAAAGGAAAACACCATGTACAAAGGCTAGGGACAGTGAAATCCTTTGTCACTGGCATTCAGGGAACCATCATTAGTGGAGTACAATATAATTAGAGGGTAAAATGTAAAAAAGAGTGATGGGAAGCATCAGGAAGTGAGTCTGGAGAAGCTGGTATAAAGGGCAATGTTTGCCACAGTAAAAAGAAAAGACTGGACTTTATCTAGAGGCAATAAAAAGATAGTCCTTATAAATGGGACTATTAAACTACAGGACCTTACAAGTCTCATTCAGAAGATATACACACATAAACATACACAGTGATAGAAAGACATTCCTGTTGAATTCATAAACCTCAACAAACGGGTACCCGTGTAATTACTTCAAGTACAACAGATCCTCAGTGTGTAGGAGCGATCTGCCCCAAGACATCTTGAAATACTCCCAAATTTTAGAATGTTACTATAGCATATAGCACATTAATGTATAACTAATTTTTTACTCCAACAGACTTTCGGTGATTCTAAAAAACCCTGAAATAATCCCTAGTTATTTGCAAGTTGCAAAGCAGACTCTTTTGCATCATGAATTTATTAAGTCACCACAGAATCTTACAATTTACCCAAAATTCCTCTTCCTAGATATACTGCCTTCTACTTCTCTTTGGTCACCAGAACTACAGTTGCCTCCTGCAGCATAAACAGTCCTCCCAATGAAAGTTACTACACACACAAAAAAAGAGAATAACAAATGTGCCTACCAGTGGCAGACTAGGACCAAATATGTGCCCAGCAAAATTACAAGTTATCATGTCATACACCCTCCCAGTCATTCACGAAATAGTGAAAACCACAAGCGTTAATTTGCAAAAGATGGAGCTCTATTCTGGCAGCAACTGACTAGCCAAAAAAAGCATCATGTGCTTTAATAGCAAAGACCCCACTGGCCTTTTAAAAGCAGCAATGCCTATAACAACATAAATATTAGCATTAGCAACTTGTAGCTTACAACACACACCTTACCACAATTTTGGCAGAAGGATTTCAAGAAATCTTGTATTACCAGATTTACAGCCTAGTTTTCATTCGGACATTTTATTAAGAACTGAGGGTACTGGATCTCTGAAGATGTTTGCTCCTGCGTAAGTTACCAGGGCCACCCCATGACCAGAGAAAGGGAATTTCCTGCATAAAGACTGAGGTGCTGTAGGGACTGGGACATTCTTCATTTATTTTAACAGCTCCCTGAGATAAATATTATTACATTCAACTTAGGAAACTGAGGCTCATGGAGGTTAAGAGGAGGAATATCTCTTAGGAGTAAAGAAATCTCTCCTAGAATTTCCCTTCTTCCATCCTTATCCCACCTCTCCCCTACACAGGGAAGGATTCTCTGCAAGTCTGTCACTGCAATTCCTCCATATTTACTTATGTCTGCCAAGGAGGAAAGGTGAGGATGACTTTCAAAGAGAACCCGATATTTGAGATGAGCCTTAACGAGCAAATATTGGGCAGATGGAGGGAAATGGTAAGGACATTCCTGACAAGAGGAAATAACACTTGCAAAGACAGAAGAATGGAAGAAATTGGCATGTCAGGACAATGCTGGTTAATGCGTTGTAGAAAAAGCACGCATGTGTGTGTGTATGTGCATGTGTGTGTATGGAAATGAACAATAACCTGTGAAGCCAGACTGGAGTCAGATCACGAAACATTAACAACAGCCTGGGAAGAAACATGCACTTTATTCTCTAAATCAAGATTTCTTAACTGAGAGATCATGAATTAAACTCTAGGGCCATGAAATGCCCTGCTCCCCAAAGTATCAAAATTGTGTGATAAACACACACACACACACAAAATCATTTTCTTGGATCTGCAGCTATCAAATGATTTTCAAAGGAACTCAGAAATTAAAAAGTGGTTAAGAACCATTCTGAATGACTGGGAATCACTGTATAATTTTATAGGCTGAGACGTGTGCCATATCACTTTCATTTCAGAAAGGCAGCTGGTAACATCTGTGGAGGCTGATGGATTAGAGAAAAGAACCTTAAAAGCAGAGAGTGATAAGAAGGTATTACCCTGCTCCAGCCAAGAGGTTATAAGTACTTCTATTAACACACACACACACACACACACACACACACACACACACACACCCCACCCCCCTTATTGCTAGAATTTGTTGATGGATTACAGAAAAGAACCTTAAAAGCAGAGAGTGATAAGAAGGTATTACCCTGCTCCAGCCAAGAGGTTATAAGTACTTCTATTAACACACACACACACACACACACACACACACACACACACACCCCAACCCCCCTTATTGCTAGAATTTGTTGACCACCTGCAAATGGGTTGTGATGGAGAAGGAAACCAAGCCTTCCTTTAACTCTTTAACTAAAGAGTTAGAGTTAGTTAAAGAGTTAACTCTAACTCTTTCTCAGTTAAAGCTCCTGTCATCCACTTACCCCACACTATCATCAAGAAAAGCCATTCAATACAGCAGAGCAACTGCAAGTGACAAGGTACCTCTTTCTTCCCTCTGCAACCAGCCACCACTGGGAAACTAACCAGAAATGCCAAATGTTCCAAAGAGAAAATGCTGATGGCTTAGAACAGGGGTTGGCAAACTATGATCTACAAGCTGGACCCAGGCTTGTTTTTGTAAATTACGTTTTATTGGAACACAGCCACACTCATTCATTTCTGTACTGTTTATGGTTCCTTTTATGCTACAAAGGCAGACCTGAATAGATGCAAGACAGACTGTATGGCCTACAAAAAAAAGCCTAAAGTATTTACTATCTGGGGCCTTGATGGAAAGTCAGCCTACTCCTGGCCTAGAACAAAAACAGGGATAGATTCTATTTCAGAAAGTACCCCTTCAGTACAACAGGTGGGATTAACATGTAAAAGAAGGCTATGCATGGACCAAATTCAACTGTGTAACATCAATCTTCTGGGTGCAGCTGTAGATATATTTGTATTAGCAGCAAACTACTTATCAAACTGGATATAAAAAATTTCTAGTATTCCTCTATTTGAAAAAAACCATTCCTCATAAGGTAGCATATTAAGGGCCAATGCTCTCAACCCAATTCAAATCCTTGATTGTTTCCCTCATTCTTCCACTAAAACCTATTTTCTTTCTCTCTCCCCCAGGTTCTCATTTTTTTTTTTTTTAAGTAACAAGAAAACAAAAAATACTAAGTTCTAATAAGCATCACCATGTAAACTGATGAAATTCTCCAATCTGAGAACCCGGGTCTCAGCCTATCTGTGGAATATTGGCAAAAAGGTGGCTAAGTAGGCATTTGTGATTAGTGAATCTTAAACGTAAATTTCAGATGATTTAAAAAACTAAATTTTAGTCCATCCATTAAAATTAAGCTCTACTGGTGGCCTCTGCTAGACTAGGCTGGGAAATTATATGTATGGTGATGGTGATTTTTTAAAAACATTTTAAATTTTTTATTTTATTTATTTGGCTGCGTCAGGTCTTAGTTGCGCCATGCAGGACCTTTGTTCTGACACACGGATTCTCCAGTTGTGGTGCACGGGCTCAGCAGCTGCAGCGAGTGAGCTTAGTTTCTCTGCGGCAGGTGGGTGGGACCTTAACTCCCAGACCAGGGATCAAACCCATGTCCCGGGCAGTGCAAGGTGGATTCCTAACTGCTGGACCACCAGGGAATTCCTATAAATATATATATATATATATATATATATTTTTTTTTTCCCCCCCAAACGGTATGAGAATGCAAACTTCAACATATCCAAATTGATCAATTTCCCACAGTTATATAAAAATTATTTCAAAAGTGAGTCTCATAAATACATCACCTACACACATTCCCCCAAATCTAAGACACAATGTTCTCCAAAGGATTTTATTAAGCAACTTGTTTTACCAAGAATATGTTCAACATAGGAATGTGTAATAACACAGGTTTCAAATAATAAGCAGCTAAATAGATTTTAGATACTCTATACTAGGATTTCTTAACCTTGGCACTACTGATATTTGGGACTAGATAATTCTGCATGAGGAGGACTTGGCTATGCATCACAGGCTGTTTGGTAGTATCTGTGATCTCTATCCACCGCTGCTGCTACTGCTGCTAAGTCACTTCAGTCGTGTCCGACTCTGTGTGACCCCATCCCTGGGATTCTCCAGGCAAGAACACTGGAGTGGGTTGCCATTTCCTTCTCCAATGCATAAAAGTGAAAAGTGAAAGTGAAGTCGCTCAGTCATGTCTGATTCTTCACGACCCCATGGACTACAGCTCCTCTGTCCATTGGGTTTTCCAGGCAAGAGTACTGGAGTGGGGTGCCATTGCCTTCTCCATGGTCTCTATCCACTAGATGCCATTAACTAGTTTTGGCAACCAAACATCTCCAGATACTACCAAATGTCCCCTGGGGGACAAAACTGCCTCATCCAAGAACCACTGCGCCAAATGAATTAAATATTTTCTTAATTTTTAAAAACACATTTCATGGTAGATACTGCTTTGCAAGTCAATTGTTTCACAGACATGTTAGGTGTCTGAGCTGGAAGGAACCTTGGAAATCATGTGGTCCAAACCATACATGTTGCAGGTGAGAAAAATAAGGGCCGCGAAAGGCCACTGAAACAGTTGTGACCTGAAGAGAGACAGGAGCCCATGACCCCCAGTTCCAGGTCAGGATACCAGGAGGACCGAAGAACCAACTCAATTTCACAGGTACTTACTAAGCATCTCTTAATATCTTTCAAAGGGCACATACTTTAATTTGATGGAGTTCAATTCATTAATGTGTTGTTTTATGGGCTGTGCTTTTGGTGTTGTACCTAAGAAATATTTACCTAAAACAAGGTCACAAAGATTTTGTCCTGTTTTTGTCTCAATGTTTTATAACTTCAGGTTTTACATTGAGGTCTATGATTCATTTTGTATTAATTTTTGTATACAATGCAAGGTATAGATGAAGTTCATTTGCTTATATATAGACATATAATCCAATTGAGCCGGCATCATTTTTTTTAACAGACTATCTTTTCTTCAATGAACTGCCTTTTTACTTCATTAAAATTCAGTTGTCCATATATTTATTGGACTTTTTTCTGGACTCTTCTATTCCATTGATCTATTTCTCAACCTTTATACCAATGCTACACTGTTTTGATTACTTTAGTTTTGCAATGAATTGTGGTATCAGGTAGTATTAGCTCTACAATTTCATTCTTCTTTTTCAAAGTTGTTTTAGATATTCTGGGTCCTGGCCATTTCTACATGAATTTCAGAATCACCTTGTCAATTTCTACAGAAAAAGCCTGCTAAGATTCTGATTGGGCTTGCAGTGAATCAACAGCTCAAGTGGGGAGAGCTTTCACCTTAGCAACAATGAGTCTCTGACCCTAGGGACAAAGAATGTCTCCTCACTTATCTAAATGTTCTTTAATTTTGCTCAGCAATGCTGTGTAGTTTTCAGTATTGCATACATGCTGCTATTGTCAATGGTACTGGTTGTATTAAATTTCAGTTTGTTTGTTGCTAGTATAAAAAAGTGCAATTGATATTTCTACATTGATCCTGTATCCCATAACTTTATGAAACTTCGCAGTTCTAGTAGTTTCATAGGTTCCATCAGATTTTCTAAAACAGTTGTATTTGAAAAAGAAAAAGGAGATACTTTTCCTTTTTCCTTTCCATTCTAGATGCCTTTTATCTTTTTTACTTGCTTTACTGTAGTGTCTAGAATTTCCAGTACAATGTGGAACAGAAGTGGTGAGAGTAGACAACCTTATTTCTGGTCTCAGGGAGAAATCATTTGGTTTTCCAACATTAAAAATACATTATCTGTAGTTTTGGGGGGATATGCTCTTTATTGGGTTGAAGAAGTTCCTTTCTAATCTTATTGTGCTCAGGTATTATCTGGAATGGAGGTAAGACTATTAAATGTCTTTATTTTTGCATATAGAGATGATTACATGGTTTTTCTTTTTCAGTTGGTTCATAGAGTGAATTACATTTACTGCTTTTTTTTCCCATTTATTTTTATTAGTTGGAGGCTAATTACTTTACAATATTGTAGTGATTTTTGCCATACATTGACATGAATCAGCCATGGATTTACGTATGTTCCCCATCATGAACCCCCCCTCCCACCTCCCTCCCCATCCCATCCCTCTGGGTCTTCCCAGTGCACCAGCCCTGAGTACTTGTCACATGCATCCAACCTGGGCTGGTGATCAGTTTCACTCTTGATAGTATACTTGTTTCGATGCTGTTCTCTCAGAACATCCCACCCTCACCTTCTCCCACAGAGTCCCAAAGTCTGTTCTGTACATCTGTGTCTCTTTTTCTGTTTTGCATATAGGGTTATCGTTACCATCTTTTTAAATTCCATATATATGCGTTAGTATGTTGTATTGGTCTTTATCTTTCTGGCTTACTTCACTCTGTATAATGGGCTCCAGTTTCATCCATCTCATTAGAACTGATTCAAATGAATTCTTTTTAATGGCTGAGTAATATTCCATAGTGTATATGTACCACAGCTTCCTTATCCATTCATCTGCTGACGGGCGTCTACGTTCCTTCCATGTCCTGGCTATTATAAAGAGTGCTGCGATGAACACTGGGGTACATGTGTCTCTTTCAGATCTGGTTTCCTTGGTGTGTATGCCCAGGAGTGGTACTGCTGGGTCATATGGTAGTTCTATTTCCAGTTTTTTAAGGAATCTCCACACTGTTCTCTATAGCGGCTGTACTAGTTTGCATTCCCACCAACAGTGTAAGAGTGTTCCCTTTACTCCACACCCTCTCCAGCATTTATTGCTTGTTGACTTTTGGATAGCAGCAATTCTGACTGGCGTGTAATGGTACCTCATTGAGGTTTTGATTTGCCTTTCTCTGATAATGAGTGATGTTGAGCATCTTTTCATGTGTTTGTTAGCCATCTGTATGTCTTCTTTGGAGAAATGTCTGTTTAGATCTTTGGCCCATTTTTTGATTGGGTCATTTATTTTTTTGGAATTGAGCTGCAGGAGTTGCTTGTATATTTTTGAGATTAATCCTTTGTCTGTTTCTTCATTTGTTATTATTTTCTCCCATTCTGAAGGCTGTCTTTTCACCTTGCTTATAGTTTCCTTTGTTGTGCAAAAGCTTTTAAGTTTCCTTAGGTCCCATTTGTTTATTTTTGCTTTTATTTCCAATATTCTGGGAGGTGGGTCATAGAGGATCTTGTTATGATTTACGTCAGAGAGTGTTTTGCTTATGTTCTCCTCTAGGAGTTTTATAGTTTCTGGTCTTACATTTAGATCTTTAATCCATTTTGAGTTTATTTTTGTGTATGGTGTTAGAAAGTGTTCTAGTTTCATTCTTCTACAAGTGGTTGACCAGTTTTCCCAGCACCACTTGTTAAAGAGGTTGTCGCTTTTCCATTGTATATTCTTGCCTCCTTTGTCGAAGATAAGGTGTCCATAAGTACATGGATTTATCTCTGGGCTTTCTATTTTGTTCCATTGATCTATATTTCTTTCTTTGTGCCAGTACCATACTGTCTTGATGACTGTGGCTTTGTAGTAGAGTCTGAAGTCAGGCAGGTTGATTCCTCCAGTTCCATTCATCTTTCTCAAGACTGCTTTGGCTATTCGAGTTTTTTTGTATTTTCATACAAATTGTGAAATTATTTGTTCTAGTTCTGTGAAGAATACCACTGGTAGCATTTACTGCTTTTTAAATGTTAAACTAACTTTGCATTCCTGAATAATTACTCCACTTGGTCATTATATATTTTTTTAATAAAATGTTGCATTCAGTTTCCTATAATTTGTTTAGAATTTTTGCATGTGGAATATTTTTGTGCAGACTTCTTTTCTCATAAAGTCTATATCTTGTTTAAGTATAAGGGTTATGCTGGCCTCACAAAGAAAATTAGGAAGCACTTCCTCTTCTGCAATTTTTTTCAAGTGTTTGTATAGTGTTTTATTTCTTAAATGGTTAGTAGAATTCACCATCTGGGCCTGAATGGTTTTTTGGGGGTAATATTTTAATGACAAATTCAATTTTTCTAACAGATACACAGCCGTTCAGGTTGTTTACTCCTGAGTATGTGTCTTTGAACAATCTTTTTTCTGTTATAAAATTTACAGACATAAAGCTGTCTATAATATTTTCCTGTTGTCCTGTTACTATCTGTAGAATCTGTAATGATGATAACTCTGAAAGTCTGGTTAAAACTTTATCCATTTTACTGATATTCCCAAAGAAGCAGTTTTGGGTTTTAGTGATTTTATCTACTATTTTTCTGTTTTCTATACATAATTTCCACATTGGTCTATACCATTTCCTCTCTTCTAATTACTTTGGTTTAATTTGCTTTTTAATTTCTTAAGGTAGAAGTGGAGGTCATTAATTTGTGATATTTTTCTAATACAGGCATTCAGTCATACAAATTTCCCCTAAGTACTCCTTTAATGGAATCCCACAAATTCTAATATGCTGTGTCTTCATTTTCATTCAGTACCAAACTTTTAATCTCTTTGAATTGCATTATTTAGTTTCCAAGTATTATTAAACCTTCCAAAGTTTTCTGTTTCTAATTTAATTCCATTGTGATCAGAGAATGTAAGATCTCAATCCTTTTAAATTATAGAGACTTAGTTTATGACCCAAAATATGGTCCATAATGGAAAATGTTTTATGGACATTTAAAGAGACCTGAGAAGAATACTCTGCTGTTGTTAGGTGAGATATTCTGTAAATGCTAATTAGGTCAATTTTTTCAATTCTCAAGAAAGGGTATTGAGATATCCAGCTAAAATTGCAGATTTGACTGTTTCTCCTTGGAGTTCTATCCATTTTTGAAATTCTGTTCTTAGAGGCACAAATGTTTAGATCCATTATGTCTTCCTGATTAACTGACCTCTTTATCATTTATTAATGACATCCTTTATTCTTGGAAATATCCTTTGCTCTGAAGAAGTCTACTTTGTCTAATATTAATATAGTCACTCCATCTTTTTTTTTGACTGTTCTGAGTATAGTGTATCCTTTTCCATCCTTTACTGTTTGCATCTTTATATGTAAAGCATATTTCTTATAGGCAAGGATATAGTTGAGTCTTACTTTTTAACCCAATCTGAGAATCTCTATTTAGACCATTTATATTTAATATGATTCCCAATCTGGTCAAATTTAGGTCTATTATCTTACAATTTGTTTCTATTTGTCCCAGGTTCTTTTTCTTTTTTTAATGCCTTCTTTTGAATTAAATGAGTATAACTCTGACTTCACTTTATCTTTTTAGATGGCTTATTACCTTCAACCTTTTTAAAAACAGAATTGCTTCAGGATTTACAGTATATAACTTTCGACTTACCATGGTCTAACTTCAAGTGACAGTACCACTTCACATACAGTATAAGACTCTTATAATAGTATACTACCTAGTATCATTATCTTGCCCACCTAATACTCTGTAACTAGATGCTAACTATTCATTAAAATGGGAGAGAAGCACTAGAATAATGTAAAAGAAATTGGAGCAACAAACTGAAACCTTCTCCTTGGCTTCATTTAAAGTGATAAATAAAAACTGAAAAAGACGTAGATGCTTTAAAAAAACCTAAAACTATAACCATACCACCTGGGTTCAACTCCGAATTCTGCCACCTACATACTGTATAACATAAACCAAGACAGTTAGCCTTCCTGCTGCTAAGTTTCTACCTTTTAAAATGAAGGTAACAATTGTACCTTCTTTACCAGTTTATTGTGATGATCCAATGAGTTAATACAGGTAAAATACTTAGAACAGCTCCAAGCAACTAGTAAACGGTTAAAAAATAAAGGATATCCCTAAGATATTCTGGGTTTAGTTCCTGAACACTGCAATAAACTGAATATTGCTATAAAGTAAGTCATACCAATTTTTTGGTTTTTCAGAGCATGTAAGCTATGTTTATACTACGGTCGATTAAGTGTACAAAAGCATTACGTCTAAAAAAAGTACATACCTTAATTTAACATACTTTATTTCTAAAAATCGCTAACCACCATCTGAGCCTTTAGCAAGTCAATCATTTTGCTGGTGGAGGGTCTTGCCTCAATGTCAACGGCTGCTGACTGATCATGTTGGTGGCTGCTAAAGGTTGGGGTGGCTATGGCAACTTCTTAAAATAAGACAAAGATGAAGCTTTGTCTTCACAAAGACTGACCCCACAAAGACTTCACACTGACTGACCCTTCCTTTCATGAATGATTTTCTTGTAGCATGCAATGCTGACTGGTAGCATTTTACCTACAGAACTTCTTTCAAAAATTGGAGTCAATCCTCTCAAACACTGACACTGCTTTATCATTAAGTTTTTGTAATATTCTAAACTCTTTGTTAAAATTACAACAATCATCACTGCTTCTTCATCAAAAGATTCTACATCAAGGAAACACTTTCTTACTTACCCATGAAAAGCAACTCTTCATTCATCCGCGTTTAATCATGAGATTGCAGCAATTTGGTCACACCTTCAAGCTCCACTTCTAGTTCTACTTCCACTATCGCTAGTTACTTCCTCCACTTACACCTTGAACCCTTCAAATCATCCGGAATCAGCTTCTTCCAAACTCCTATTTATGTTGATATTTTGACCTCTTCCCAGGAATCATGAATGTTCTTACTGGCAGCAAGTATGGTGAATCCTTTCCAGAAGGTTTTCAATTTACTTTGCCTGGATTCATCAAAGTAATCACTATCTGTGGCAGCCATAGCCTTACATCTGTGGCAGTTACGGGCTTCCCTGGTGGCTCAAATGGTTAAGACTCTGTCTGCAAGGCAGGAGACCTGGGTTTGATCCCTGAGTCAGGAAGATCCCCTGGAGAAGGGAATGGCAACCCACTGCAGTATTCTTGCCTGGAGAATCCCACGAACAGAGAAGCCTGGTGGTTACTATCCACGGGGTTGCAAAGAGGTGGACATGACTGAATGACTAACGCTTTCACTGATAGTCTTACAAAATATATTTCTTAAATAATAATGATTTGAAAGTCAAAATTACTCTTTGACCCATGGGCTGCAGAATAGATGTATTAGCAGGCATGAAAACAACATTAATCTTGAACATCTCCATCTCTTGGGTAACCAAGTGCATTGTCAATGAGCAGTAATATTTTGAAAGCAATCTTTTTTCTGAGCAGTAGGCTTCAACAGTAGACTTAAAATATTCAGTAAAACATGTTGTAAACACTGTTGGTGGGAATGTAAATTGGTACAGCCACTGTGGAGAACAGTATGGAGATTGCTTAAAAAATAGTTATCATATGATCCAGCAATATACTCCTGGGCATATATCCGGAAAAGACAGAAACTAATTTGAAAAGATGCACACACCTCAATAGTCACAGCAGCACTGTTTATAATAGCAAAGACATGGAAGCAACCTAATGTTTATTAACAGATGAATGGATAAAGATGATGTGAGATTTATATAGTAGCATATTACTTAGCCATAAAAAAAGAAGGAAATAATGCCATTTGCAGCTACATGGGTGGACCTAGAGATTATTATGCTAAATGAAGCAAGTCAAATATCACATTATTTATAAGCATAGTCTAAAAAAGTGATACAAATGAAATTATTTACAAAACAGAAGAGACTCACAGACATAGAAAACAAATTTATGGTTACCAAAGGGGAACAGGAAGTAGAGGGATAAATTAGGAGTTTGGGATTAACAGATACACACTCAGCTCAGTTCAGTTCAGTTCAGTCACTCAGTCATGTCCGACTCTTTGCGACCCCATGAATCGCAGCACGCCAGGCCTCCCTGTCCATCACAAACTCCCACAGTTTACTCAAACTCATGCTCATTGAGTCGATGATGCCATTCAGCCATCTCATCCTCTGTCATCCCCTTCTCCTCCTGCCCCCAATCCCTCCCAGCATCAGGGTCTGTTCCAATGAGTCAGCTCTTTGCATGAGGTGGCCAAAGTATTGGAGTTTCAGCTTCAGCATCAGTCCTTCCAAGATACACACTACTATACATAAATTAGATAAACAGCAAGGACCTGTTGTATGGCACAGGGAAGTATACTTAATATCTTGCAATAACCTGTAATGGAAAAGAGTCTGAGAAAGAATAACTAATTCACTTTGCTGTACACCAGAAACACAACACTGTAAATCAACTATGCTTCAGTAAAAGTTGTCTTGAAAAAAACAAACAAACATGTAAACAAATGTGCTACCATCAAGATTCTATTATGCCATTTGTAGAGCACAGGGAAAGATTTAGCACAATTCTCAAGGGCCTCAGGATTTGGAGAAAGGTAAATGAGCACTGGCTTCAATTTAAAGTTACCAGATACACTGGCCCTTAAAAATAGAGTCAACCCGTCCTCTGAAGCCAGGCTTTGGCTTCTCCTCTCTACCTATAATTAAAGTCGTGGATGGCATCTTTTTCTAAGAGAAGGCTGTTTCGTACACTGACAACCTGTTGTATAGTGTGGCCACCGTCATTAATTATATTAGCTAAATCTTTTGGCTAGGTTGCTGCAGCTTCTTCATCAGCACTTGCTGCTTTACCGTGCACTTTTATGTTACAGAGAAGGCTTCTTTCCTTAAACCTTGTGAACCAACTTCTGATAGCTTCAAACTTTTCTTCTGTAGCTTCTTCACCCTCCCAGGGTTCATACAACTGAAGAGAGTTGGGGCCTTCCCCTAACAGAATATTGTAATTGGTTTGATCTTCTGTTCAGATCACTAATACTTTCTCCATTATGAACAATAAGGCTGGTTCTGCTTTCTTATCTTGGCTTTCAACATGTCTTCCACGCTAAACTTAATCATTTCTAGCTTTTGACTTAAAGTGAAAAGTGCCACTCTTCCTTTACCTTGAATACTTAAGAGGCCATTGTAGGGTTATTACTAGGCCTAATTTCAATACCCCATTTTTTTGGGATAGGGAGGCCTCAACAGATGGATAGAGATCAGTGGGGGTGGGGATATCAATGGCCAGTTGGTGGAGTAGCCAGAATGCAAACATTAAGCTCACTATCCTGTATGGGGAAGGTTCGGGGTGTCCCAAAACAATTACAATGTAACATCAAAGTGCACTGATCACAGATCACCATAACAAATATAGTGATGAAAAAGCTTGAAATATTGTGAGAATTACTACCAAAATGTGATCCAGAGACAAGAAGTGAGCAAAAGCTGTTGGAAAAAAGGCACCAACAGATTTGCTCAATGCAGGCTTGCCACCTTCAAATTGTAAAAAGCAAAGTATCTGTGAAGTATAATGAAGCAAAATACAATAAAAGAAGGTATGCCGGTAAATTACTCACAAGGTGAATAAGACTAGTTTTTAGTGCCCTGTACACTACCTAAAATAACCCTGATTACTCAACCCACACACTAGGCTGCACTTCCCTAAGTGAATCTACAAGCAAATTATTTCCTTAGGCTCTTTCAGTTCCAAGAAATTCATTCAAATTACCCTAAAGAGCCTTTTATGTATGACACTACTCACTGAACACTGGTTATGATCTTACTACTGTTATAAAAGCTTTTGTGTCATCTCATTTAATCCTGACATCAGCCCCATAAGGAAAGGTATCAATATTATTTATGATGCTCACTTTTTACAGATAAGGAATGAGACAGAGGAGTTAAAACAACCTTTCCAAGGTCACACAACTAGTAAAAGACAGAGTCAGAATTCTACTGCCAAAAGTCTGACACCAAAGCCTGCACGCTTTCCTGGGGAAAAAATGGGATGGGGTCTCCAGAAGGGCAGGAGCCACAGAAGTCCTGGAGTAACAGGAGAGGAGTACCTACAGAGCCAGACAGCAGAATCTCGTCTCGGGCTCTGTGCCCATCTCTCTCACCGCATGGTTTCCTGCTTACAATTTTGTGCTTCTCTCACAGATGCCTCATTCTCTCCTGGTTACCAACTGGCTTCCTCAACTTCTTTACCAATTCTGTAACTCACAGCTTCTGCTTATACAAAACTTTCCAGTCTTTTAAATTTGAGTTTTACAGGATTCCACACTAACGTATCTTCCCGGCTTAGGTTCTCGTGGCTCAATGGCAAATTAACTCCATGGTGCCTACACATGGCTGTAATTTCCCCCACCAGACAATGCTATGTTGTTAGCTGGTTTACAGACTAGCAGCCCACTAACAGGTCAAATGCCCACTCCTGGATCAATCAGGTGGAATATAGCTTTTACGTGGTTAAAAACATAGCTATTGAGGTCTGTTCTTCTGTAATGCACTGTGGAACTGCAGGCACGCCAGAAATATAAAACACTCGTCTGGGACACTGAGTCAGCTAAGTCACCCTTAATCTGGGGCTCAAAAGTCTTGTCAGTATTTTTAATCTATTTAGTTATAGTAATTAAGCAGTCATAAATACAACTTCTGGTTGTTATTAAGGAGATCATATAATTTACAGTGTCACACAAGGAAGACATGGGACACAGGCCCAGCTATTGTTGAGTTGAGGGTGGCCACACGACAGCAACAGTATTACGACTGAGACAAGGAAAGCCCATCATCGCCTATCGTTTTCAATCCTGCTCAGACAGAAGCAGTAAACGTCGATAACCCTCTCCCTCCGTCGCTGTGTCCGCTGCACCACACTGAACTGAAGCAGAACGGGGTCTAGATGAGCGGACACGATCACTAAGCCAATTCACAGCTGCCCACACGGCAGCACAGAGGCCTCAACAGTGCTGCTGGTTCCCCCAAGTTCAAAGCTTCAGAATTAGAGCTCAAAATATCCTTCTGCAGATGAGTTTGACCCTATATCCCTTGGCTTCTTCAGTGGCAGAGGAAAGACTTTGAAATGAAAACCTTCTGCTACATAATTAGCTAAGACCAAGCAATAGGGACAGAAAGGAAAAAGCAAACATATAACTTATCAATGCTACTTTCCTATCAATGTTGTTTTAAATCTTCTTGTTGGGAGGATTACCTAATACATATATAACTTAACTAGAAACCCCCCTCCCTTTGGGGGAAAATAAAAAAGAACGCTGGTTCTAAACAGTTTGGATTTTCCCTCCAATCTTCATTTACAATTGATCAATTTACGACCTTAAAAAGAAAGGAAATAGAGTGAGAAGCCAAAAGTCAGTAACAGTATATGTTATCCCTTAAATTTTAACCTGTTTTACTTCTAAGGACTGAATAATTTGGTCTCATTTTATCAAATTATTTCCCAAACCTCCAAAAACCCTTCAGGACAAAGCATGCCAAAACTGATTCCTGTTACTGTAACTTCAGTAATGCTGTTCCCCAAAGTTTATGTTCTTACCACCTTAATGGAACACATTTCCTAAGGATCACTCCTGCCCTCACTGAGCCTCCCTCCTCTCCTGTACACTGCTCTTCAATCTGACACATAACTACATACAATCTCATGTTATTTACTGTGGTTTCACATAAATGATTTCATCTCTCTTTCTTCTCTTCACCAAGAAGATGTAAACAACCAGTGCAAGATCTAGGACTTAATCCTCCAGGATAACACTCACAAGTACTGGGCTCACAGAAACCATTCAGAAACACTTTTGACAAAAAGAAGCACGTCAAAAGAGGAGTTTCTTACCCAAGGGTATCTTCAAAACATCTCCCTTTTAATAGACTTACCCCTGTACCCTCAGCCCTAAGAGATGGGATCTGAACCACACAAACCCACAAAAAAATATATCCACAAATCCAAACTGTAAAAGAAAAGCAGCAGAGGTTATCCTAATGACAATTTATAGAATAAAAGCTGTATCAGTCAAACGTAAAATACATACAAATCCCCTATCTACAAAACCCTAAAAGCTATGACGATTTCAGCACATTCACAGAAGAGCAGCTTAAAAGCAACAAGAGAAAACACATAGATTTGTCATGTAAGCTAATGCCAGGAGGCCAGAATAGTTCTAGTCAAACCCTGAGACACCTAAATCAGAATTTGAAGAGGTCTAACAAATTCTTTACTCTAGTAACCCTAGAGATCTAGAGTAATCCCAGATACAAGAGAAGCTAGGCTGTGATTAGTACACTTGATCTTCAAGGTCCTGAAAGGAGGAAGAGTGAAGAACTAATTCAGCCTAGTTACTTTGCTTTTATACCTTCTTATTTAATCCTTACAGTGATCCCATGAGAAGACACTTCTATCCCCACTTTACAAATAGGGAGGCCGAATATTAAAAAAAATTAAGTAACTTGCCCAAATTCACACAAACTTTAAGCGCAGGATTAAAACCAAGGCCTATGCGGCAAAAAATTGTTTTAATTATTTGACTGATTCCAAGAATACTCAGATGCATTATTTAAGACAATATGAAATCACAGTTGTAACATTCATATTCCTCTTATTGCAAATGAATTAAGATATATATTTAATAGAAAATGCAACTGGGAATCTTCAGACTAAACCCAACCAAGATCCATAGTTATATTAATATTTTTCAAATAAGCACATCTGACTATACCATTTATTACTTATTCAAAAAACTGCCAATGGCCTTTAACTTTATGACAACTGGCTAACTATTTGGGTAAAAATACAAAAATTAGATCTTACATTAAAATAAACAGGATGAATTAAAGATGAAAAATGTTTAAAGCATAAAAATACTAGAAGCAAAAATAGGTGAACTTTTTTTTTTAATGGTGGCATAGGAAAGTCTAGGACTGACACCAGAAAAACACAAACAGTAGAAAAGACTGACAAATCTGCCTAAAAAAAACATACGACACACACATACAGCCAAACACAGATACATATTTCATCAATTCTAGGATGAATATTTTCTCATCTTTTAGCATCTCTGAAATCAGGATGCCTCTTAAAACTAAGAGGGTCATGGTTTAACTGACAGTATATTTCTATCCTTAATTGTACATTATACAGTGTCTCTCACAACTGAAGCCAACACAGATTTAATGAAATATTCTAAAAAGTGTCAGTCACTCAGTCATGTCCAACTCTTTGAACCTCATCAACTGTATAGCCCACCAGGCTCCTCTGTCCATGGGATTCTTCAGGCACGAATCCTGGAGTGGTTGCCATTTCCTTCTCCAGGGGCTCTTCCCAAACCCAGACTGAACCGAGGTCTCCTGAGTTGCAGGTAGATTCTTTACCATCTGAGCCACTACAGAAATACTCTAAGTTATGTGACAAAAAAATAAGATAGGGAAAAGGTCTACGACAAGCAATAAAACCAATATTCTTCATACATGAAGAGCTCTAACATGTTATTAATGTTAAGCAATAGGATGCTTCAACTGCACTGGTAATGTTTCATTTCTCAAGTTAACTGTATTTTTTTTTCTTTTCCATTATGGTTTATCACAGGATATTAAAAATAGTCCCCTGTGGTATACAACAGGAACTTGCTGTTTATCCTATTCTATATAACAGTTTGCATCTGCTAATCCCAAACTCCCCATCCATCCCTCCCCTAACCCTCCCCTTGGCAACCACCAGTCTGTTCTCTCTGTGAGTCTGTTTCTGTTTCATAGATACGTTCATTTGTATCATATTTTCGATTTCACAGGTAAGTGGTATCATTTGGTATTTGTCTTTTTCTATCTGAGGTGTTAAGTGTATTAATCTTTTATGTAGTTTTTTGTTTATCTGACTTATCTGCTTAAAAAACTTTTAAGAGATAAGAATATAAGCAATAAGTATATAAGAAATGTACTTTACCTTCAAACAAGCAAACAATCCTCCTTTTAGGAATTCACCAAAAGGAAATGACCAGAAAAGTACAGGAAGATGTATAAGAAAAGATGCTAACTCTATCACTCTTTACAATATATAAAAGTTAGAAACAACCTAAGTGTCCCATCAAGAGATTGTTTAAATAAATTATGATGCACCCACAGAAAGTGATATGATGCAACCTTTAAAAATGAAGGCAGATATGGCTGATTCATGCTGATGTTTGGCAGAAACCAACAAAATTATATAAAGCAATTATCCTTCAATTAAAAATTAATTAATAAAAAACTGAAGGCAGAGAGAAACTGTCTTTGGAAATGATATAAGTATCCTTGAAAGTATACAAAGACTTTTTACATGAGCACCAGATTTTTTAAAGCTTATTTTTTTCATTTTTTTCTGGCTTGATGTGTTTTATTTTTTTTATTGAGATACACATAAATACTAAAATCTACTTATGAATTTTTACTATGTTGGTGTGCATGTAATCACCAGTCAAATAAAGATACAGACCATTTCCAGCACTCCAGAAGTCTTGCTCCGCTAGTCCCAATCCTTAACCACTACTTTGACTCCCAACAACAGAGATGAGTTTGACCTTTTCCTGAGCTTCAAGAAAAGAGAATCACACAGTACATACTCTTTTGTGTCTGATTTCTATCAATAGTTTGTGATATTCACCCATATTTGCTAAGTATAGCAGTAGTTCCTTCTTTTTCACTGATATATAGTATTCCAATATAGGGCATACCACAAATTATTGCTGCATTTTTCTGCTGATGGGCATCTGCCTTGTTTCCAGTTGGGTGCTATTATGGAAAACAAACTGTTACATTTTTTCAGATTTTGTAAATGTTTTACTTGTATTGCTTATTTAGTTTTAGATATTTATCTTGATAAAAGAAATCAAACAATCCAGAAAAATATAATAAGAAAAAAAAAAACCTGGTATCTCACCACATAGACAACTACCATTTTCTTTTCAAGATTTATGTTTATTATGTTATAAATGCTGTTTCTTCTAAATCAAGCCCTTTTCCTTCAAGTTATATTCTCCCTTCTTTCTCTCCCTCTTTTTTACCTAAGACCAACTAGGTAACAAATGTTTACATCTGGTGTGTAACATTTTTCAATCTTACAAGATTATTTATACTCTGTAATACACATTGGATTTTGACCGTTTTATTAAAATGGGATATTTTATACTTTCCTCTGTAACTTGTTTTTCTCAATTAAATATAGTGCCATTGCCTCATACCACTGATTATTTTTGCCATGTCTTGCTTTTTTAAACAGCTTGGAAATATAAGTCACATACCATATAATTCATCCATTAAAGTATACAATTCAGGAACTTCCCTGGTGGTCCAGTGGTTAGGACTCCTGAATTTTCACTGACGTGGTCTCACATTCAATCCCTGATCAGGGAGCTAAAATACGACAAGTCACATAGAGAGGCCAAAAAGAAAAAGTATACAGTTCAATGGCATGTAGAACTATCAGTGCAGTCAACTGCAGAATATTTTTAAAATCTTAAAAAGAAACCCTATACTCTTTAGGCCTCCCCATCCCCTACCTGCAACCTTAAGCAACCACTAATCAGCTTTCTGTCTCTGCAGATTACCGTTCTGCATGTTTCATACGAATGTAATCATATAATATCTGGCCTTTTGTGACTGCTTCTTTCACCAAGCATAATATTTTCAAGATTTACTGATGATATAACATGCATCATACCTTACTCCTTTTAAGGGCTAAATAATAATCCCATTGGATGGATATACCACATTTTGTTTATTCACTTGTTGGGTGATGGACATTTGTGTTATTTCTATTTTTTTCCTTACAATGAATAATGTTGCCATAATCACTTGGGAACAATTTTTTATAGAGACATGCTTTCATCTTCCTTGGGTATAAACCTAGGAAAGAACTGCTGGGTCATAATGGTAACTCAACATTTAATCTCCTTAAGAACCGCCACACTATCTTTTTTACATTTTTTACATTTTACAGGAATTTTACATCCCTGTTAGTGTCTGAGGGATCCAATTTCTCAACATCCATTCCTATACTTGCTACATCAGCAAACTTTTTAAATTCTAGCCCTTCTAGCAGTGTGAAGGGGTATCTCATTATGGTTTGATTTCACTTCCCTTATACCAGTCCCCAGGTCATGCACTGGTATCTGTCCATGGCCTGTTAGGAACTGGGCCACACAGTGGGGCTAGTGCGTGAAGCTTCATCTGCTGTTTCCCACTGCTCACATTACTGCCTGAACCACCACCCCCAACTCCTACCCATGGAAACTGTCTTCCACGAAATTAGTCTCTGGTGCCAAAAAGACTGGGAACCACTGTTTTACAGCTAATGATGCTGAGCATTTTCACAATGCAAACATGTATTAAAGCATCATTTTGCATACTTTAAATGTCTTACAATTTTGTCAATTATACCTCAAGAAAGCTGAAAAAAAATATTTAATAACATTATATTTTCTCATCTCTGCATAATGTTCCTTTCTTTGTTAATATCGTTGTGTGTATTTAATTATATGTTAGCTAAAATATAAATGTAGTAAGGGCAAATGTTGTTGTATTTTTGTTTATAGCTGTATCCCCAGCACCAAGAACTATTCCTGGAACACAGAAAATGCTCCATGGCTTTTAAAAAATGAATAAACAAATGATTTCTAAATCAAATGTGCATTTGGGAAAAATTATAGTACTTTCTTTTGGCATTTCTCTACAAATGAGAAGTTGTATAAGCCATGTCTGTATGCATAAGAACATATACACATATGCAGTACTTATAAGGGAATAGTTCTGATGATTAATTTAAAAAACCTCACCTGACCGGGGCAGTGGAGGAGGGGGGGGCTTTAGTAAGATATCATACTTGGTGAGATTTTAGAGATATTTCTATTAAAGCCAGGAACCTGAAATTTAGAATCTGTCTCAGATAGTGGGCCCTTAATGCGGACTAGCCAACACAATACATTCCTCTCCTCTCTTCTCTTCTCTTCACTTTTCCACTCTGACGGATGACTGTGTCAAACCTCCAAAACATACAGCCATTCTCCCTCACTCTCAGCTAACGAGCTTGCTTATCTTACACTAACAGAAAACCTCAGATGAGAACTTCCTCAAGCCACCACCATCATGTCTCTGTCCATGTATTCTGTTCTTCTCTCCCAGCTCCTAGTAAAGCAACGGCTAATCCCTCCACCTGTGCTCAGATTGGGGTCAGCAAACCACACGCCTGTGCTGTCTGTGGCAGCTTCATGTTGCAAAAGCCAAGCTGAGTAGCAGTAACAGACGGCACTGCCCACAAAGCCTGCAATACCAGTCAGCCCTTCAAGGAAAAAACTGGCTCAGGCTTGCACTAGATGATCGCCTCTCCTCTCATCTAATACAGACACTGCTGGTTGAAGGGCCCAGTAAAAGCCCTGTGCAGAAGAAATGCGGTAAGACCCACACAAACACACAAGACATCAGAGATACAGGCTGACGACCAAGAAAGGATCTTAACAGAAACTGGTCACGTAGAAAGGATGAAGATGAAAGGGCATAAGACTTCTCAACAGCCACCTGAAGCTAGGTCATTACAGTACCACCCCTTAAATTTTGAAGAACAACTACTTCACTTTAGAATCCCACACTGAGATGGGCCGAATTATCAACCAGCTGTCAGGGTTGAACAAAGGTATTTTCAGCAATGCAAACATCTCAGAAATTTCACCTCCTCAAACACTCTTTTTTGAAAGCTACTGAGGGATGTATTTCACCCTCAAAAAAGGGTAAATCAGAGAAAGAGAAGGACAGGGATCCAGAGAACATGGGCTCTAACACAGGGAAAAGGTAAAGAGAACTCCCAGAGTCACAAAGGGAAATCACAAGCTGATACCCAGCAGAGTGAAGAGCCCCAGTGCTGATCTGGGCAAAAGGATGGGGAACTCTGAGATATTTCCAATTAAAAAAAAAAAAAATCAAGCGATCAATCTGATGTGTTGGCACATACTGAGACAGTTCGGGGGGGTGGGGGAGACAGAGACAAATCAAACACTAAGCAAAAGAAAAAAAAAGAAAAAAATATTTAATATTTATTTACTTGGCTGCAACAGGTCTTAGTTGTGGCACGCAAACTCAGCTGTGGCATGTGGGATTTAGTTCCCTGACCAGCAATGCAACCCAGGCCCCCTGCACTGGAGCAGAGAGTCTTAGCTACTGGACCACCAGAGAAGTCCCCCCAAAATTTTAAATTCATGCAATATAATCACAGAATACTGTATAGTTCAACAGTAAACAGACACACAAAGTCATAATAATGTAAACAATAAACAGTGACAGTTACATAACTATATGTTACATTAGGAGATATAACATTAATGTTAGGAGCTGACTATATTAGGAGATAAAGGGAGAGGAAGCTCAGTGGGCCTAAGAACCCTAAAACATAGACTCATATTCCAGAGGGGGAAGCCAACAGATATTTAAAACTGAAGAACAAGTAATACCTTAAAATATGGATGTAAATATCAGAAAGAAAAAAAAAACAACCAGCTAAATGTATCAAAAATAATTGCTCTAAAAGCAGGAACTGGGAGGGAAAATTATTCAGGGGGTGGGGTTTTCATTTTAAGTCTTACAGTACAACTTTCTTTTTAACTTCACAGGTATATTCTTTAAAGTGAAAGTTAATGTGTTGTTGTTTTCCAGAAACATAACTAGTGTTCTTTGTATCATTTAATATCAATTAATTCAACCACTCCACAAATTTTACCTGGGCATTGACTGTGCCAGGCACTTTTCTAGGTGCTAGAAGACATCAGTGAGCCAAGTCTTTGACCTCGTGAAGGACCTCAGGGAAGGTCCCTCCTTATATCCAGAGGGAAGCAGACAATAAGCAAATTAACATATGCTATAATGTCAGATAACTGTTGTGAAGAGAAATAAAGATGAGGGTAGAGTGTGATGGGGCTGCTATTTAGGCAAGGTTTTCAGAATAGGGTTCTCCAAGAATGAGCAAGAAGAAAATTGAGCTCTAAAGGAAAAATCTGTTTGGAGAAAAGGTCATATAAGCAAAATAACAGAAGGGTATCAATTAAGCTCAAGGTGAGGGCTTCATTTTTCAAGCGTCTCATACGCCAAAGCCATGTGTCATTCAAAAGCCTGTACCAAAGTTCCCTGCGGTGGCACACACAGACTGCCAGCCACCTTCACGCTGAGTCCTATGAACACTGCTTCCCACATCCCTAACTAGCCATTACTTACTAAAGTGACTGGCTAAATATATTCTCAAACTTTCTTCTTTCCATAGAAAAGGCAGATGTCACATATTTCAAATTTCAGTGTTTTTATTCCTATTACATGGTTAAAAGGTTTCATAAACCAAAAGTTCAAGATGTTAATCAAGAAAGACTCCAGATTAATTTCAAGCTACCAGAATATATCACATTCAATCTTTATTTTCTCACTAAAGAAAAACCGTAAAGCAACGGGAGTAAGACACATTTAAAAAAACAATTTAGAGGGTAATTTTATTCTCCAAGAAACCTCACTGAGGTTGAGCCAGAGTTTCAGGCTATCTGAATTATCTTGTTATTGAAAACTGAGTAACTAAAAAAATGCAGCATCCAGAGTGAAGCAATTTGCTTTATTCTAAACACAGCTGTTATACAATAAAAACTTCACATTCAGAAAAGAGGATTAATTCTAATACATCTTATTCTCAAAACACTTATATCATTAAAAGTAGATCCAAACTGTCTTTTTTTATACAGAAAAAAAAAAAAAAAGAGCAGAACTTTTAGATTCTAAACAGGTCTTAAAAGTTTAACTTACGAAAAGAGAACAAATTCAACTAATTAAATCTCAACTAACAGTTGGGTTTAGAGTTTAAAAGTTATTTAGAAATTTCTGGAAAAGCAGACTAGCCGCTATACTGTATGCTGAACTGTAGCAGTGGATGTTGATGCTCCCCCCATCAACACTCCCCAGGTGGAGCATCACATTGTAGTTAAGAGCTAAGACTTGGGTTTAGGTTCACTGCATGCTCGTTGGTGTGCTCACATTTTCAAACCCATTTCCTCAGCTCAAAATGGAGATGATGATACCTACATACGGTCAATGTTCTGGGCTTCCCCGGTGGCTCCATGGTAATGCAGGAGACAGGGACCCCATCCCTGGGTGGGGAAGACCCCCTGGAGGAGGGCATGGCAACCTACTCCAGTGTTCCCGCTGAGAAAATTTCATGAACAGAGGAGTGTGGCGGGCTAACGGTCCATGGGGGGAGGTCACAAAGTGTCAGACACGACCAAAGCGACTGGGCACACGCACAAGGTCCATGTTAACTGTTGGCACTCCTGTAAGTGCGAAGTGCCAACACATTTAAGAATCAACAGTATATTAAAAAGTTTCGTGATCTGCAAAGGTCCCTGGATGGGGATGATCCCCTGGAGAAGGAAATGGAACCCACTCCAGTATTCTTCCCTGGGAAATCTCATGGACAGAAGAGCCTGGTGGGCTATCGTCCATAGGCTCGCAAGAGTCAGACATGACTTAGCGACTAAACAACAACTACAATTTGCGACAAACTATACCAATGCTTGTCATATTTTGAAAAGAAAAATTTCCGTCAGAATTCTCTGATTTAGCGATAATGGTTATTAGGTTCTAGGGAAGAACAATAGGACCTTGGTCCACTCACACATACACAGCCACAGGAAGAAGAAATTTAGGGAATGATTTAAAAAATTTAGGGAAAAAAAAGCATTAGACTCCCCCCCCCCCTTTTTTTTTAGAATTAGACTCCCTTAAAAACAAGTGCCAAGAAAAATATTTTCAGCAAACATCTCATTTAACTATATAAACCAAAAGTATAAAGCTGTCTAACCACATGTAAACTGTGCATCATGTGACTTAAGGTAGAGTGTTTATTTTGGGGAACCAGATACCCAAAGTACATAAACATCAGTGTATTTTTAAAATAACTTGTCTTGATGCTTTTGTTCACTCAGTATTAATTCCCACTATCCTTAGAAGGAAAAACACAACAAATATCCTTAACCAAAAAAACTCTTCAGAGGAGTTTTTCCTTCTTTAAGTTGTAAACTAGTGCTAAATAGTGTTATCTGACAATCTGCCTCCTTACCCTTTAAGCTCCATCAGGGCACAGACCTATCCTTTTCTCTGTTGTATCACCAACATCTAGGCAACTAACTGGCACCAAGTAGAAAATCAATAAACATGTGTAGAATGAATGTACAAACTGGGTCTTAAATTGCAACAGAACAATTTCACTTATACATATATTCATCATTCACTACAAAAAACTGCTGTCTCAGCTGTAATGACATGCACTAAGCTGAAAGAGACATGTACTAGGTACATAAACACACACACAATTACTCACATATATGATAAAAGTGCATAAAGTAAAGGATCCACAAGGTCAGTTTTAAAGTAGTTATATTTTCTCTCAGAATATTATGGTCAGTTCTTGCTGATAATTAAAGTATATATCAAAAAAGCAGATTGCAATCTGGAATGATTTAGGCAAAATGAACAAATATTTCCAGAGTTCCATTCTCAGTGTTTTAAAGTCAAATTTCTTAATTGAATGAAAGGTGGAATAAAATGGGAGGGGGGGGGAAAGGTAGATCTTACCATTTCAAAATAATGTCCTTGCATTTGGTCTTTAAGCTAATAAGACAAGTACTTTTCCAAATCTTTGAAGCCAGACGATAAACTTTACGCCTACAAAGCTTGAGTAAGAGGCTTTTATTAAAATAATACCGTTTGGATAAGATCCTTCATAATTCTAAAGTCTCCAGGAAGATATGCAGCAGTAACAGTAACACACATTATTTATGATTTTACAGCACTGTATAACCATAATTATCTGGATGGAATAGGCTTTTAGGGCTAGCAAGCTATGATCTATGACTGTAATACTATGCTGCACAGATCCAAAAGTTTCCCCAAATTCTGATGGTCATCTTCAAAGAGACAGAGCTGGCTTGATAGTGAATACAGAAAAACACCACGATCAACTCACAAACACCGATACGAAAACAAAGCTCTCTACGGCAACTAGAGCGCTGAAATTTTAAAATCCTGGGCATGTAAAAGATAAAACTCAGTTAACTGCTGACTGTATTTCCTTCTTAACCATCTTAAAGGCCAGGTACTCCGTATTTCTTTTTAGAGCTTTCTTCAACAGAAATTTAGTGTTTCAATGGCTCCTCCTCCACAGCCAACATCAGTGCCCTTTCTTCCTCCTCCCTCAACCCTCCTGGGTAAAACAAATTAACATTTGTACTAAGGTACCTCCTATCAGCTCGCAGCTTCTTCCCAAACACGCCCACGTACAGTGAAACTGGACTGCGTCTACACAACACACAGCTACAGGAAAAGAGCTTTGATGGGGGCAGGTGGGGAGATAATTTAGCTCAGCACAGGTTTAAGGTTATTTTCCAGATACAGATAACAGCTCCTCACTCCTGGCTCGGGTTTCTCTCAAATCACCTCCAAAGCATGGTGTTTATGAGCCTACCTAATCCGATACTGCAATGGAATCCCGGATATTTGCAGGCAGATATCCCCGCTCTGCAAGTGTTTGATCAGACCCGTGGGGGAACCTCTTTTTTTATTCTTATTTTTTCAGCACGCCCGCTCCTAGCAGTACAGCACACCCGATCTCCGGCAGCGGGCAGCGGCCCCCGGACCCGCGTCCCGCCGCGCGGGGCCAGCGCAGAACCGGTCCCCTCCGGGTCCGAGTCGGCGGGCGACTCGGACTGCGGGCCGCTCCGCAACAGGTCACCCTGACCGCGAGAGTGCGGGTCCGCAAGGCGGCCAGCTGGGCGGCCGGCTCCGGGGTCGCAGCTGCGAGGGCCGGGGAGGGGGTGTGGCCCGGCTCGGCGGGTTCCGGCTCCCGGAGCCCCGGCTCCGCTCACCTGAAGGAGGCTGAGGCGCCACTCGGCGCCAAGACAGCGCGGGCGGAGGCCGGGGGCTTCCGCCACCCAGGGGAGAAGCGAGGCGAGGCGGGCTGACCCCGGCCTCAGGACAGAGACCCGGAGCGGGGACCCCAAGGCTGCCTCCTGACGCCGAGAGCGAGCCGCCGAGGGAGGCGCGGCCCTGGGTTCCGAGCCCCCTCCTCCCTCAGCCCGAGCACCGAAACCCCCTCTCCTCGCCGAGGGCGAGCAGTCCCGGGGCCCGCGGCCGGGCGAACGACACACACCGCAGCGCCCCGGGCGCCGCCATTCCCCGCGCTGCCGCCGCCGCCGCCGCTGCGGCTCCGCGCCGCTCGGGGGGCGCAGCGCACCCACCTTCCCTCCCCCCGCACCGCCCACCGAGGCTCCGCACCAGGCCCGCGGCGAGGACACCGACCTGTGCAGCCCCGGCAGACGCCTCAGAGGTTGGAAAGACGGCGCTGGCCTCCCGTTCCGCCGTTTTGCTGCCGCCGCCGCCGCCGCCTAGGCTAGCGCTCAGCGACCCGAGCAGTCGGCGTCTCTCATTCAGCGCCGGCCGCCGCCGCGGCCGCTCGGGGGAGGGGAGTGAGCTGGATCCACCCCGTCCGCGCCGGGGGTGGGGGAGGAGAGCGGGCCGGGCGGGGGCGCGCGCCGAGCAGGCGGGGCGGAGCCGCGCTCGTGCACCAACCGAGCGCGCTCGCGCGGGCCTCGAGCGCCGCGGCCGGCGGGGGTCTTCCCGGCGCGCCCCCGCCAGCGGCTCCTCTGCCGGGCCGAGCCCAACTGTCCCCGGGAGCCCGTGGCCGCGGCGCGCGCCCACAGCCGCAGTCCCTCCGCCCCGCTCCCGCCCGAAGGAGGGGCAGCTACCGGCCAAACGAGGGGGCGGGGAAGGATTGGAGGGACGCACAGGTGGGGCCTCCGCGGCAGCCCGGCCACCGGCTCTCCGCGCCCGGCCCTCCGCGGTGAAATTCGCTGCGGTGGCCGCCGCCTTCAGCGCCTGGCACCTTACCTTTAAGGCCAGAGAACGAAGTCTGGAAACCCTCGGCTCCCGGATCCAATATCCTGCCCGCGCCAGAGGTGTTTTTCGAAGTCACTGCGCACAAGTGAGGGGCTTCCACATGTGAAGAGCCACCCCACTGCCGTAGGATCATAAATTATAGAGATCAATACTCTCTCGCATTAAGATTCAGGAGGTGTTAGAAGTAGGCCTTTGTGTGATGCCCTTGGCTTAATGAGCAGATGACAGGGACTTTGGCATCCCTTGGGCCTCAGATTGATGAGGTCCAGGTGAGCAGTATTTTCACGTTGAATGCAAGAACAAGATTCTGGAATATTAAATATTTCCTGTGAATAAAAAAGGAATGGATTTCGCTAAACAGCGGAAAAGTGTTGTTTCGGAGGATGCACTATACGGGGTGGCCTATTTAGAATTAGCACCATTTGATGCAGTCTGACTATAAATGGAAGGTGAGCTACCTTTGTATATGTTATCATTAGACCATTTAGAAATGGATGGTTTATTGATGATCTGCCTCTCTCTCTCCAGGCGATGTATGGTAGAATGTGAAAGGAATACTGTGAACCAGCGTTGCCCATAAAACAGGAAAGCGACAAAATCCTTCCCATTTACTTTCTTTCCTCTCTAATAACCCCTAAACAGAACAGATCAATCGTGTATATTGTAGGATGCTAATTATTTCCTCCGTTGACTGCCCTTCACTCTAGTTAGGGAAGCTAGAATGCCCTTCAACCCTTGTCTCATGAATAGAATTACTTCTTTAAAGCGCTGCCCTTCCCCACACCCAAAGTTGTTAAAGAGCAAACAAAAAAAGGACAGGTAAAGTTCATGTTCTTTTCATTTTTATTTCATTTACTTTCAAAGAAAGTCCTTTAAAAAAATCATGATGAAATCACTAGGAGAAGCAGAGAAACCAAACTTTCAAATGAAAATAGACCAAGAAAAAGTAGACGGACTAATGGTGAAAAGGGGAGAATGTGTGATGTATACAGGAAGGTTTTCCACAGATGTTAATTGCTTCAAGTTCCAAAGAAACAACAGGCAAACAGAACTAGCACAAATCCTTCTAGTTGGGTAAATCTTTAATCTTCTTAAATTGTTAGTAAGAGAGTATGGGAAAGGTTATGTGCCCACAGTAATAATTCAACAATATAGATCTGTATATATAAATCCCATTATCACCGCTTTAAAAAAAAATAGGAAAACTGAGGAACAACAGGGAATTTTATTTTGTGTAATTGTCTTGTAATAACTTTAAATTTCGATTAGGGTTTCTCCTTGCTCAACATAGTGCGACTCATAAAAGAGAAAATTCTGATAGTAGCCTTTGCAATGGAACCAACAGCCAGAAGTTGAACTTCATACATCCAGTATCCACATGGGGGAGATAACTTCAAGTACCAGGTATGTGGGAAGCTTTCAGGAGTTACTTTATATTTTCTCACCTCTGCAGGACCTTCCCTTGGCCGGAGACGTATCATTGCCGGTGTCTGTTGCAGAAACTGTCCCACTTCTACCAGCAGTCAGGCCACACACTGTGTATCTTCTATCTCCATTGTACTCAGGTGAGGCAGACCGTCAGAATCTCTTCTGTTTGCTGGAGGGAATGATGAGTGATATGAACCCAGTGGGGATCCTCATTTCCTACCTGCTGGTGGTTTCAGTGTGGACATGACCCAGCTCCTGCAGAAAAGATCTGAGCTAGAATCTGCTGTAATTTCCCAAAGTTTTCCGTTTTCCATGGACAGTATTGACTCTGCATGAGTTAGCTGAAACAGGTTTCTCCAGCCTCGGAATCACCCAACCTCGGAACTGCCTGCACCACACTATCTGACTTGCGCAATGAAAAAGGGTTATTGTAAAAGCCTTTACTCTGTACTCTTCACCTGGTGGGGTTGATTGAGAAAAAGAAACGGGCTTTCAGGAAACAGGACTCAGAGCTCATTTCTCCCTTCACACCTACAAAGGTTTTGATTGCTTTCCACAGTTAGGAATAAAACTTGGAGGGTTTCATAAAAACAAATGAGCCTGTCTTCCTACATCTACCAATAATTTTTAAAAATTTACTGTAAGAGCAATGAAGTTTTCATCTGGACTCGAGAAAAAGTCCTGTGACTCATGAAGCTAGGCCACGGAGATACTAAATTCTAACATACTGAATTTCTGAGTTTGTCATAATTACTCAAAGTCTGTTTCTCATGTTGATAACCTGTAAAATAGTAATTTTATTAACCTTTAGAGTTGTGTTAAGTTCAAATTTCCAAATTTCATTAAGACTAAGAATTTGTGTATAAAAATACAGAAAAAAGGTCACTCTCAATGTCTGTTGTTTTTTTTTTTCCAAAGCTTGGAAATTATTTTAGGAAGTCAGTCTCCTTTCCTACTCATTGATATGCAAATGAAACAGTGACTTTTTACATCTAAAGAGTAATCTTTATCAGAGCATCTTTAATCATGGTTAAGTTCTCTGAGTTGCCTTTTTTTTTCCTGAGTTGCTTTATGTTTTCCATTTGCTTTTGCCAAAAGACAAGAAATATACAAAGTCTTAGTATAACAAAAAGTACTACTGTATAAAATAGAAATGCCATTATATAAAATAGAAATCAATAAGAATTCAATATGCTTAAAAGTAGTTTCAGAACAACCACCATTATGTAACAGTTTTATTACTGTCCATCAATCTTATTTCCAAGGGGGTAAGCCAAGGAACTCATTTAGATGTAGAACAAGCAGTTTTAAAGACGAGACCACCACTGTAAAAAAGAATCAACAAATAGCTCTTGTCATTACAGCTGTCAAAACAAAATCGAACTGGTGGCATAAGAAAGCTTATTATTTCAGTAACACTTAATTCTTTTACAACCAACAGAATTTCAGTAATAACATGTATCTCTGTCATTTTCCTAAGCTTTAATCTTTTTTTTCAAATATCTTTACTGGCTGGACATTTTGAAAAGATCTGTTATGTTTGTAGTGTTCTGACTGAAAGTATAGGCAAAGTAGCATATTCAAAATTCAAATGCACAGGGGTTTGAAGGAATAGACAGGTATTCTCCAGAAAACTTGACACCAGGTTACTGGAAGAGCCTGCCACAATTCCCAAATCAAGAGACACAGGCCACAGATAATAAGATACAAAGAACAGAGATAATCACCCGTCCATTCAAATAAGAGCAGCAAATTTCAAAAGGCATCAGTTCATTCGCTCAGTCATGTCCAACTATTTGCAACCCCATAGACTGCAGCACACCAGGCTTCCCTGTCCATCACCACTCCTGGAGCTTGCTCAAACTCATCCATCAAGACAGTGATGCCATCTAACCATCTCATCCTCTGTCATCCCCTTCTCCTCCTGCCCTCAATCTTTCCCAGTATCAGGGTCTTTTCCAATGAGTCAGTTCTTCACATCAGGTGGCCAGAGTATTGGAGCTTCATCTTCAGCATCAGTCCTTCCAATGAATATTCAGGATTGATTTCCTTTAGGATTGACTGGTTTGATCTCCTTGCTGTCCAGTAAGGACTTATTTTATGACTGAGCTATCTGTCACAAGGGCAACTCTGCAGGGTATGGATCAGCAGGGATGTATTTACTTCATGAAGATTAATGTTTCCCTGGAACAACTCTTGGGAAGACAAACTAGTATGTAAATAAATGTTTGTATGAACTAATACAAATTAACTTTAAGGACAATTTCAGTAATGCCTTATTTATATGACAGGATAAGGAAAGAGGGCAGCGAGGGATTAAACATAATTAGATTTTCTAGATAACTGAGGTTTTCATCTTCAAGTACTAGTAACAGTTTCATTTAACCCACTTGTATTGATGTTTCTTTCTGAAATACCACTTGCTTCTTGGCCTAAAACTAATAAAATATGGTGTAGCTTAACCTATTCCTAATGACTCAGAGGTGTCTTATATCTAACAAAAGCTATAATACCAGGCTGTCCCCAGAAGTTTAGAAGTACTTAGTACCCTTCACTCTATAATAAATCATCATGGCCTACTATGTTCTTACACTCCTTTGAGTCTAATTGAGCCGGACAGTCCTCATGATCAGTCCTCCTGCTGTTCCTTCTTGCTGCACTGCTGCTGCAGCATTGCCCGTGTGCACATGCACACCTCCATTTGAATCGTCTTATCATGCTAGCCAAATAACCAATATTTTTTAAAAGATAGGAGTAAAGAGACTCAGATAATGCTAAAACAACTCTGATATGTGGGGCAAAAGCCATCTTCCTACTTTCATATTTTCCTCTCTATTTTGGAAATTGAGTTTACCAGATAAGTAAATTATTACTGTACTCTACTTCCTTTATAAAAATGTCCTACATACTTAATGGAAGGTGAGAATCTTTGTCAACAGTGTTCATCACAGTAGTTTCCTCACATTCATATACCCTCCATTCAGGTTAAGGCTAGAGGACTCCCCCGGTGGTCCAGTAGTCGAGAATCTGCCTGCCAATGCGGGGCACGTGGTGTGGGATCCCTGGTCTGGGAAGATCCCACACGCTGCGAAGCAACTAAGCCCCATGTCCCACAGTGACCGAGCTTGCACCGAGTCCACGAGCCACAACTACTGAAGCCTGAGAGCGCCTGGAGCCGTGCTCCACAACAAGAGCCCGTGCTCCACCACGGTGAGAAGCCAGCACACCCACAACTAAAGAGTAGCAGCTCCCCCACCCTGTAGCTAGAACCAGCACAAAGAACCAGCACAGCCAAAAATTAAAAAAAAAAAAAAGTTAGAATTACAAAACAATAGGAATTCATAAATCCATACTAGCAATGAACTGATTAATCAGTGGAGAAGAAGGACGTACTCTTGCTTATACTTGAACAGGTAAATGTGGGGGGAGTACTGGAGTTGGACAGTCATTTGGCAACCACAGTGGCAGAGTTTGGGTAAGACAGGAATCATCAGTAAGCATTAACTGTAGGAGAGAAATTTTGATGAGGAACAGGATATTTGGGTCATCTTAGAATTCTTCCTAGAAACATCCTGTTAGTTGCAAGGAGTGAAACACGGTAATTATACACTGGAGAAACGGAACAAAACCTTTACCAGGTAATCAAAATTAACGTCACGAGTGAGGGACAGATGGATGTTCTTTGCCTCAAGATGCAGTTCCCAGAGGACGCAGCATCTAGTGAGGAAATGAGGAAATATAATGAGGAATCTAATGAGGAAATACCAGATAAATCCCAAATGAGGATTGTTATTGTTATGTTGTCTTTTTTTTTTTAAAGGGGGTAGGAGTTGTATTCTTCAAATTTGTCAATGCCATGAAAGGCAAAAGTTGTGAAAATATTTCAGCTAAAGAGCCATGACAGCTAAAGGCAATATGAGATACTAGGTTGGATCCTTAAATGGAAGGGGAAAATTTTATAAAGCAAATTATTATATTAATTGGAAAACAGATGTTAGATTGATAAATGTATCATTGTATCATTAAAATCACTGAAATTCATGACTATACTGTGATAATGTCCCTAAATACTGCAATATTTAGGAGTAATGGGCTAAGATCTATGTATGATTGGAGGAAAGAAATATATTTATATATATATATATATATAAATCCATGGAATTTTCTAAGCAAGAGTACTGGAGCGGGTTGCCATTTCCTTCTCCAGGGGAATCTTCCTGACCCAAGGATCAAACCCTGGTTTCCTGCATTGCGGGCAGATGCTTTACCATCTGAGCCACCAGGGAATCCCATATTTATATATATAAAGAGAGAGAGAGGGAGAGGGAAGAAAAAACAAAAGTAATAAAAAAGTGAAATGTTAACAATAAGTGACTGGATAAATGTTGCTTGGCTATTCCTTGTAACTTCTATATATCTGAAGTTATTTCCAAATAAAAAGCTTTTTTTTTAAATAAAAGGATTTTTAAAAAAGAAAATAAAAGCAGCAGTGACAGAAGTAAGCAATCCATAGACTGTATAGCATGCTAATTATTTTAAATGGCCACCTTACTGCCAAATCCCACATGCTTTCTAAAATGGACTACTTCCATGAAATTGTCTCATCTTTTGGGTTAAAATTACAGAAACAATTTTATAATTAAAGAGTCATCTTAGCCAACCTTTTTATTTCGTAAATGAGGAAACTGTGGCTCAGAGATTCAAGACTTATCCTAAACTCTTGAACCAGTTAACGCATCAGGGCACCGTTTTGATTCTACTTCAGTCTCTACAACTGCTGAGCTTTCTATGTGAGCTTACTGCTCAGTTTCTATCACTTTCTCTTTCCTCCTTCCTAACGCTGTTTCCTATGGTTCTTGTATTCCCTTCTTTTTATGATTATACAGGGAATTGTTATGGCCTTACTGTTTCAACTATCACTGTTCCACTGGTGAAAGTCTCCCAGACCTCTGTCCACATGTCTGATTGCCTCCATAGACATCTAGATGAGGACACTCATCATCAGTTCAATCTCTACAAAATTGAAATAACCACAGGAGAAAAAATAAAAATAAAACCTATGAAAATACACCTACCCTTCCTGACAATCAGAGAAAGAAATATTAAAGCAAGACATGTTTTGCCTAATAGATTGCCCCATTAATAAGACTTATAATGTTCAAGTTTAGCCAGAATGTAGGCAACAGACTGTCTCATAAACTGATGGCAGGAGTTTAAGTGAGCATATCCCTCTGGTGGACAATTTACCAAAATTAAGGAAATCTTAATGTACATACTTTTTGACCCAGCAATTTCACATGTAGGTATTACTTGTCTTAAAAAAAAAAATACTGTGACGACATTCAAAGAAATATATAGGACTGCTCTTTTAGTATTGTTTGTAATAGCAAGAATTGGAATACTTAATATCTAGCAATACAAGGGTAGGTAAATACAATTATACTGTTTCTTTGCATACATGAAAACATAGTTGTATATAGACCAATATGGGAGAGAGCCCAAACAAGTTGAAGGGAATCATGTACATGAGTCTCCCATTTCCTTTTAAGTTGGTGAGTACATAGAAATCAGCAAAGAAAAGCTGTCACAATGGTTACTCCAGGGGAATGGAGTTAGGGGTGGAGAAGGGGACTTCATTTTTCTACTTTATCTATTTCCATTGTTTGCTTTTGTCATTGTGGGTTTTTTGGTTGTTGTTGTTGTTTTGTTTTTATTTTTTACCAGAAGCATGATAGCTTTTATAAAAGCAACTACAGCAATCAAGGGTTTCCCTCCCTGGTAGCTCAGCTGATAAAGGATCGACCTGCAATGCAGGAGACCCAGGTTCAATTCCTGGGTCGGCATCCCTGGAGGAGGGATAGGTTACCCACTCCAGTATTCTTGGGCTTCCCTGGTGGCTCAGACTGTAAAGAATCAGCCTGCAATGTGGGAGACCTAGGTTTGATCCCTGGGTTGGGAAGATCCCCTGGAGCAGGGCATGGCAACCCACGCTAGTATTTTTGCCTGGAGAATCTTCGCAAAGAGTCGGACACTACTGAGTGCCTAAGCACTGCATGGCACAACAATCAAAGAGCTTTCTTTTTAACCTGAAAACTTTTCTTTATTCAGTTACTGTTCCTATCACTTCTTCTCTTTTCCAGGCTTTAGAATGAACGTTTACTCTTTTCCCTCCTTTAACATTTAGCCACTTATTCTTGATCCTTATCATTTATTTGCATACTGTTTTGCAACTATAAGCTCAAACAATGTATGTAGAAAGGTATTCCTAACTATTCTCTTAGATTTAACTATTCTTTACACCCTTTTTTTATTCTTTGCTCACTTTTCCTCCTTCACTGTTTTCATTATGTCACAAATCTTCTCCATCCTTACTTGCCAGGTGAAAAATTCTCAGTTCTTTATGCTTCAACAAGGAGGCATCCAGGGACTCCCATAACCTCAGTCCACTCTCCACCTATCACCACGCCACACACTTGTTGTTCAGTCACTAAGTTGTGTCTGACTCTTTGAGACCATGTGGACTGCAGCATGCCAGGCCTCCCTGTCCTTCACTATGTCCCAGAGTTTGCTTAGATTCCTGTCCACTGAGTTGGTGATGCTATCTAACCATCTCATTCTCTGCTGCCCCCTTCTCCTTTTACCTTCAATCTTTCCCAGCATCAGGGTCTTTTCCTATGAGTTGGTTCTTAGCATCAGGTGGCCAAAGTTTGGAACTTCAGCTTCAGCATCAAGCCTTCCCATGAATATTCAGGGTTGATTTCTTTTACATTAGACTGGTTTGACCTCCTTGCAGTCCAAGAGACTCTTAAGAATCTTCTCCAGCACCACAATTCAAAAGTATCAATTCTTTAGCACTCAGCCTTCTTTATGGTCCATCTCTCACATTTGTATATCACTACAGGAAAAACCATAGCTTTGACTAGATGGACTTTTGTCATCAAAGTGATGTCTCTGCTTTTTAACATGCTGTGTAGATTTGTCATTGCTTTCCTTCCAAGGAGCAAATATCTTTTAATTTCATGGCTGCAGTCACTATCTGCAGTGACTTTGGAGCTCAAGAAAATAAAATCTATCACTTCTTTCACTTTCCCCCCTTCTATTTTCTTTGAAATGATGGGACTGGATGCCACGATCTTAGTTTTTTGAAAGTTGAGTTTTAAGCCTGCTTTTTCACTCTTCTTTCACCCTCATCAAGAGGCTCATTAGTTTCTCTTCCCTTTCTGCCATAAGAGTGGTGTCATCTGCATATCTAAGGTTGTTTATGTTCCTCCTGGCAATTTTGATTCCAGTTTGTAGATTCATCCAGCCTGGCATTTTGCATGATATACTCTGCAAAGAAGTTAAATAAGCAGGGTGACAATATATAGCCGTAATGTACTCCTTTCCCAATTTGGAACCAGTCAGTTGTTCTATGTCTGGTTCTAACTTTGCTTCTTGACCCACAGACAGGTTTCTCAGGAAGCAGGTAAGGTGTTCTGGTATTCCCATCTCCTAAGAATTTTCCACAGTTGTAATCCACACACTCAAAGGCTTTCACGTAGTCAATGAAGCAGAAGTAGATGTTTTTTTCTGGAATTCCTTTGCTTTCTCTATGATCCAATGGATGTTGGCAGTTTGATCTCTGGTTCCTCTGCCTTTTCTAAATCCAGCTTGAACATCTGGATGTTCTTGGTTCATGTGCTGTTAAAGCTTACCTTGAAGGATTTTAAGCATAAGCTTACTAACATGGGAAATGAGCACAATTGTACAGTAGTTTGAGCATTCTTTGGCATCGCCCTTCTTTGGGGTTGGAATGAAAACTGACCTTTTCCAATTCTGTGGCTACTGCTGAGTTTTCCAAATTTGCTGACATATTGAGTGCATCACTTTAACAGCATCATCTGTTAGGATTTTTAAATACCTTCTTTTGTATTCTTATCAATAAATAGCACAATGTCATGTACATAAATGAAACTGGAAAATACTTATTGAATATATTTTATACTAACTATGAACACTTTGACATGAGATACCCAATATATGTTGTGTTTTTTTTTTCTAATATATGTTTAATTTTAAAATAGTATTTCCTAGAATTCAGCTTGGTTATAGAAGCTTATTCATGAGTTCCAGAGTAAAACTGTTTTCAAAAATCAAAATACTTTTAGATAATGAGGAAACTTGAGTGGGAAAAAAATAGCATCAGATTTATATCACTTCATAAAGGTGATATGGTAGAAAATGGTAGAAAATTTTAAAATATATTACAGAAGTTCATTTTCTACCATATCACCTTTATGAAGTGATATTATAAAAGATACTTTAAAGAACATCCTTCTATATCTCTCTCTCTATTTATATATCGAGAGATATGCGTATAAAATTCAACAGTGAAACTGGAGTCATTTAGTGTTTTTGCTTACTCTGGTTCTTCAAAGTTTTTGCTAGCTCACAGTCAGGAACTGACTGTGGCTCAGATCATGAACTCCTGATTGCCAAATTCAGACTTAAATTGAAGAAAGTAGGGAAAACCACCAGACTGTTCAGGTATGACCTAAATCAAATTCCTTCCACTATACAGTGGAAGTGACAAATAAATTTAAGGGATTAGATCTGATAGTGTACCTGAAGAACTATGGATGAAGGTTCATGACGTTGTATAGGAGGCAGGGATTAAGACCATCCCCAAGAAAAAGAAATGCAAAAAGGCAAAATGGTTGTCTGAGGAAGCCTTACAAATAGCTGAGAAAAGAAGAGAAGCTAAAGGCAAAGGAGAAAAGGAAAGCTATACCCATTTGAATACAGGGTTTCAAAGAATAGCAAGGAGAGATAAGAAAGCCTTCCTCAGTGATCAGTGTAAAGAGATAGAGGAAAACAATAGAATGGGAAAGACTAGAGATCTAGAAAATTAGATTCAAGAAAATTAGAGCTACCAGGGGAAGATTTCATGCAAAGATGGGCTCAATAAAGGACAGAAATGGTATGGACCTAACAGAAGCAGAAGATATTAAGAAGCAGCGGCAAGAATACACAGAATTGTACAAAAAAATCTTCATGACCAAGATGACCACAATGGTGTGATCACTCACCTAGACCAAACATCCTGGAAGGTGAAGTCAAGTGGGCCTTAGGAAACATCACTATGAACAAAGCTAGTGGAGGTGATGGAATTCCAGTTGAGCTATTTCAAATCCTAAAAGATGATGCTGTGAAAGTGCTACACTCAGTATGCCAGCAAATTTGGAAAACTCAGCAGTGGCCACAGGACTGGAAGAGGTCCGTTTTCATTCCAATCCTGAAGAAAGGCAATGCCAAAGAATGTTTAAACTACCGCACAATTGCAGTCATCTCACACACTAGCAAAGTAATGCTCAAAATTCTCCAAGCCAGGCTTCAACAGTCCATTAACCATGAACTTCCAGATGTTCAAGCTGGATTTAGAAAAGGCAGAGGAACCAGAGATCAAATTGCCAACATCCGTTGGATCATCAAAAAAAGCAAGAGAGAGTTCCAGAAAAACATCTGCTTCTGCTTTATTGACTACGCCAAAGCCTTTTTGCCTGTGTGGATCACAACAAACTGGAAAATTCTTCAAGAGGTGGGAATACCAAACCACCCGCCTCCTGAGAAATCTGTATGCAGGTCAAGAAGCAACAGTTAGAACTGGACATGGAACAACAGACTGGTTCCAAATAGGAAAAGGAGTACATCAAGGCTGCATATTGTCACCCTGCTTATTTAACTTATATGCAGAGTACATTATGCAAAATGCTGGACTGGAATCTAGATTGCCAGGAGAAATATCAATAACCTCAGATATGGAGATGACACCACCCATATGGCAGAAAGAGAAGAGAACTAAAGAGCCTCTTGATGAAAGTGAAAGAGGAGAGTGAAAAGTTGTATTAAAACTCAACATTCAGAAAACTATGATCATGGCATCCAGTCCAGTCACTTCATGGCAGTAGATGGGGAAACAATGGAAGCAGTGACAGACTTTATTTTTTTTGGCTCCATAATCACTGCAGATGGGGACTGCAGCCATGAAATTAAAAGATGCTTGCTCCTTGGAAAAAAGCTATGATCAAGCTAGACAGCATATTAAAAAGCAGAAACATTGCTTTGCCAACAAAGGTCTGTCTAGTCAAAGCTATGGTTTTTCCAGTAGTCATGTATGGATGTGAGAATTGGACTATCAAGAAAGCTGAGCGCTGAAGAATTGATGCTTTGAACTGTGGTGCTGGAGAAGACTCTTGAGAGTCCCTTGGACAACAAGTAGATCCTACCAGTCTACCCTAAAGGAAATCAGTCCTGAATATTCATTGGAAGGACTGGTGCTGAAGCTGAAACTGCAATACTTTGGGTACCTGATGCGAAGAACTGACTCACTAGAAAAGACCCTGTTGCTGGGAAAGATTGTAGCAGGAGGAGAAGGGGACAACAGAGGATGAGATGGTTGGATGGCATCACTGACTCAATGGACATAAGTTTGAGTAAACTCTGAGAGTTGGTGATGGACAGGGTGGCCTGGCATGCTGCAGTCCATGGGGTCACAAAGATTTGGACATGACTGCATGACTGAACTGAACTGAACTGAGTGTAGTAATAAAGTTGGTTATCACATTACAGATGAGAGAAGCTTACTGCATAACCAATGAGTCCTTTCCCTGGAGAGATGCAATTCTATCTGTGGTTTCACATTCCAAAAAGAAATATTCTAATTCCTTCTGAAAATTAGTAACATAAGCATTTAATTGTACCTCTGTTAGACTAAGCAATACATTTTATATAACTCTTACTGTATTTAATAGAGACTTTACTTAGCCAGAGAGACTTTCTTCACTATGACTTAGCATATACAGATTTGAAACTCATTATTGAATACTGGCAATTATATTTGTCTTTAAAAGTCACTGTATCTATAACATAGTGGTTATTATTTAAGAGTATTTAACTTGCTGCAGTCCATGGGATCGCAAAGAGTGACACAACTGAGTGACTGAACTGAACTGAACTGAACTTGAGAAATATAAATGGTGGTAAAACTAGTTATAGATTGACTTTCAAACTGTGACTACAGTTGGAAATCATGATTTCATTAAGAACAGTCTGTTAGTCACTTTTCAAAAAATTGTTTTCAATTTACCAATATGTACTATAATATAAACAATACCAGCACACATGCTGAAACTAAAATAAAATCACTTTAAAACTAATGGGCTTTGGGGTCAAATTATACCTAAACATAAATATTGATAGTTATCAAGATGTACTTATATTTCAGTACTTTTCTTCCTTATCAACATTATTAATTTTTAAATATAACCACAAGAAAGACAAGGCTTCTGATAAATTAAAAACAAATTTATTGACTACCTTATAAACTTGGTGAACTGAATATTCATATTTATGTCTGCTACCTTCCAAAATTCACCTAAAATTACAATAAAGTAGAAAAAGAATGGAAGAAGAAAGGATAATGAATAAAAATTTTTGGAAGATGAAAAAATAAAGGATAAACAGATTTAAGTAAGTGGAGTAAAATGCAATTAGCTGCCTTTGTAAAAGGCAAAAAGAAGTCAGCTGATTTGCATAGCAGAACTCTGAAAAGTTTAGGAATTGGAGAGATGGGGTACTGAGAAGACTGTACCCATGTCATTCCTCATGTCATTATTCTAAAGATTAAATAATATTACAAATGTAAAAAAAAAAAAAAACCTTGAGAAGTGTTTCTGTCAGGTTTTATAAGTAATATTCTTTGTTATGTGTCATAATGTTCATTTCTAAGCACTTTTCTAAATCACCAATGTTATTCAAATGTTTGGTGCTAGCTTGAAGTTGTAAGACTGGTACAATCACAGTGTCTGCATTTTCTTTTCCTTGTTTCCAAATTACTGCCCAGAAATATCAGGTTTACCTTGTTCTAGATGCCTTCCAAATCTCTGCTTCATCAACCCCTGGGCTAGCCTTGCCTGCCCGTGTCCACGGCAGGCTCCTGAACACTGATCATGGCCCAATTTGCCTAGAAAGGGAATTCACACAAACTTAACTTGGGCAGCATTTAATCAGCATAACTATTCTTTCTAGAGGGATTCATGTGATAAACCCATTTTAGGCTCTACACTCAAAGTATAAAAGCTTTCTGTCCTGCCACATCATAGGAAGGTGACTGAAACATCAGTCATCTTTCAACCTCCATAACCCTTCTAGAAGGCCAAAACTCCACACCCTATCCTTCTTACAAATATCAGCTTTTTCCTAACTTTCATTTCCTTTCATATTTATTTCAGTTTGATGTTACCTGTACACATCTCTTTCCATTAGGCGAGGCACTGTGTGATTTTCTCAGGCTTCATATAACCCACTAGGGACAGCCAAAGTGGTGCTTAGCTACAAATGAGCTAGGTTTCACATGAACTATAAATCCTATTCAATTAACCAGATAGAATTTGTTATATAATCAGCAAACAGAAGTCAAACCTAAAATTAGTATTCGAGATCTAGGACAAGAGATAAGAGACAAAAAGTCAGGAAGAAGATGAAATTTCTAGGTAAAAAAGTATTAATAAATCAACTACTGTGTGTGCATGTTAGCCACTCAGTCATGTCTGACTATTTGAGACCCCAAGGACTGTAGCCCGCCAGGCTTCTCTGTCCATGGAATTCTCCAGACAAGAATACTGGAGTGGGTTTGCCATTCCCTTCTCCAGGGGATCTTTCCCACCCAGGGATCAAACCCAGATCTCCTACACTGCAGGCAGATTCTTTACCATGTGAGGCACCAGGGAAGCCCTAGTGGTGTTTATTTTCTACAGGAAGCCTTCCAACATGACCCATCCTCTAGCCAGATTTATAAGAAATGAAGATTCCCCACTGAATGTCATCAGGAAGAAACTAAAGAGTGTAGCCAATGGAAAATGAGCTATCAACTTGAAAACTGTTAACATGCTGAAAATTCCTGTTCAGATGTAATAATGGGAAAAAATATAAAAAAGAGGCATCTGAAAGGTAATTGTCTAGATACAAAACTGCTTTATCTAGTTAAAACAGAAATATTCTTAGAGTAGGAAGTATCAGTCTACCTGACTCACAATCTCTTATCTAATATTTATTCCCAAAATGAATCCACCTTTCAAGCATGGTGAGACTGAGGGGAGGCGTGGCTGGAGAGAGAAGAATTAGGGCCGTATGGATGATCTTGCTAGGTATTTTAATAAATTCTCATCCTGATTCTCTTGCCCATTTAGTGAGGTTTCCTCAGCCTCTGTATCCTGATTAAATTTCTCATCCTGCAGAGGATTCCTAGGGAGGACTGCTTCCCAGTCCTACTATAACCCAGGAGGCCCCTCCTAAAAGAACAGGATCTCTCTCATGTTCATTATTGTACTTGGCATCTAGGCTCCTGTGTGCACCAGATTAACACTTGAAAAAAAAAAAAAGTACATAGTAGAACTTCTAGAAACTATCGTATTAACAACTGGTGATGCCTTTAATGCACTTTCTACCTTGAATTTTGTTGATATGTAACTTCTTTTAGTAGACCTTAAGCTCCTTGAGGATAAGAGTTCCTTCGGATTTGTAGTCCTTTGTTACCACTATCCCAGCATCTTTCACAGAGAAGGTTATCATTAAATACGTAACAGATAAAGATGAACAATAATGATAATGGACAAGTCACTTTTCCAGAATCCTGGAATAAAATTTTTTCTACTGGTGAGCCATCAGCTTCTTCAAAATCTAAGTCATGGCTCACTTTCTCTTTTATTTCCTTAATTATCATTATTAATACTTACTGGAAAATTTTTCAGTGATATAACAGTGTATACCTTGACAACAAATGTTTTATGGTTGTACCAGTTTTTGAGACCTATTACTAGCAGACGCTTTTTCATCCCAGCTCGTTGCTAAGTTCCTTGAAAGTGGGGACCATGCCTTCAATCTCATCACACCATTCATAGCTACTCTGCACACAGTATTGACTAACACTGACCATATGCTTTTCATGGACTAGGTGTTTTCTAAGCATTTCATGTGTATTTAATCATTTAACCCTCATGGCAGCCCTATGGGGTAGGTACTGAACATAAGTAGCTAATTCAAGGTCACATGGCTGGGAAGTGGCAGCACCAGGGTTTGATTCAAGGCAGTCTTGCTCCAGGTGCATGGTCCTAACCAATCTACTTTACTGCCTCCTAGACAGAAAACATTATAGTGGCTTCCTAAATGACTGATTTAATCTAAAGTATTTCTTAAAGGCATGATTTTTGATCAACAATAGTTTGTGATATAGAAGAGATTTTTCTCCTCCCTTTGTTGTACTATTCATGTTACTAAAACATCTCCCTTACTACTATAATTCAACTTTGTTGTTCTTGAAATTTTTATAGTACAATCAAGTTATCCACAGCACCACAACTTCTTTATAGTTTGGTCACTTCTACTACTAGTGAAAGTCCCTAGCTGCTGCTGCCTCACATAGGGCAGCAACATCAAACCCATCTGCTCCTTACCAGCTAGGGGACCTCAGACAAGTCATTGAAATTCTCTCAGCTTCAGCTCTTTATCAGAAAATACAGGGATAATAAAACCTCCATGTAAGGTTCAGAGATGATAGGTTAGGGGACTAGCATAGCATCTGGTGCTTAGTAAAGCTCTATTAGTGATTGTCATTATTCTCTTAGCAATTCACCTAACTCTTGCTGCATAAGTAAACCAACATAGAGGTAACCGTAAAGATTTGCACTCTCACTATTGCCTTTTGGTGCTATTACTTTTTCATTGTGCTGCAGTTAAAATTGATCAGATTCTATGTCTTACTGATGCTTATGCCCCATTAAGCAGTGAAAAGAGTGAGTTTCTTGGTTTTTTTGGCGGCCCAGGTCTTAGTTGGGCACACAGGATCATCTGTCTTCCTTGCAGCATGCAAGATCTTTTATCTGAATCAAGTAAACTCTTAGTTGCAGCACATGGGATCTCGTTCCCTGACCAGGGATTGAACCCTATATTGGGAGCATGAGTCTTAGCTGCTGGACCACCAAGGAAGTCCAAGGATAGTGCTCTTTGATCATTGCTCTAGCTTCTTGCCACATAAAATTTGTGGTGAGTTGGCTGGTCATTTCACCTCTCTTGGTTAATTCCACAGCAGTCAGATAGAGAGAATAATGGCATCATTGATCTTGGGACATTTCTTGCAAGTAAAGAATACATAAAATTTTTCCTATCACTGTCCTAAGGCAGGGGCTTCCCTGGTGGCTCAGCAGTAAGGAATCTGCCTGTAATGCAGGAGACACAGGAGATGTGGGTTCAGTCTCTCAGTTGAGAAGATCCCTTGGTGGAGGGCATGGCAACCCACTCCAGTATTCTTGCCTGGAGAATCCCATGGACAGAGCAGCCTGATGGGCTACAGTCTACAGGGTTTCAAAGAGTTGGACATGACTGAAGCAACTTAGCATGCATGCACACACATACTCCTTGGGCAAAGTTGTTTACCGTTGGGCCTCATAGGTGCTAAACCTTCCTGGAAGTTCATGGCAGATTGTACTTCAAGTTGATCTTCATCAGTGAGGAATGATTATGATCCAAATTGTTGCAGTATCAAAAGGATAAAGTAAGCAAGTGATTAATACTTACTATGTCTAGTCTAAAATTGGGGAGTGTACAGTTGGTGGGAATGCAAACTAGTACAACTACTATGGAGAACAGTGTGGCAATTCCTTAAAAAACTGTAAATAGAACTGCCATACGACCCAGCAATCCCACTGCTGGGCATACATACCGAGGAAACCAGCCTTGAAAGAGACACATGTACCCCAATGTTCATCACAGTACTATTTACAATAGCTAGGACATGGAAGCAACCTAGATGTCCATCAGCAGACGAATGGATAAGAAAGCTGTGGTACATATACACAATGGAATATTACTCAGCTATTAAAGAGGATGCATTTGAATCAGTTCTAATGAAGTGGATGAAACTGGAGCCTATTACACAGAGTTAAGTAAGTCAGAAAGAAAAATACCAATACAGTATATTAACACATATATATGGAATTTAGAAAGATGATAACATATATGTGAGACAGCAAAAGAACCACAGATATAAAGAACAGGCTTTGGGACTCTATGGGAGAAGGCGAGGGTGGGATGATCTGAGAGAATAGCATTGAAATATGTATATTATCATATATGAAATAGATCGCTAATCCAGGTTCGCTGCATGAGACAGGGTACTCAGGGCTGTTGCACTGGGATGACCCTGAGGGATGGGATGGGGAGGGAGGTGGGAGGAGGGTTCAGGATGAGGGACACATGTACACCCATGGCTGATTCATGTGAATGTATGGCAAAACCCACCACAATACTGTAAAGTAATTAGCTTCTAATTAAATAAAAAATAAATAAAATAAAATTGGGCAGTGTAGCATAATTGAATCTTGAGTTTGGAAGACTTAGGGACCTAATTTTTCTCCCCTCTTCTACCTCCTCCAGCCTAGTATTTGGATACCTCTATGAAAATTGGCAGGTGGTCATCCAATCTCTGCTGGGAATTCAGAGACCTGGGGATTGGGCTCTAGAACTAGCTGTGTCACTAGTCCAGACAACTCAACCACTGCAAGCTCCAGTTTCTTCCCTTGTGAGACATTGGCTCTCTGTCTGACCTGCCCAGTTGTAAACTCCCTTCTTCACCCCTCTCCCAGCAAACAGGCAACCCCAGCTTACAATGGATCCTGCTCCAGAAGATTGCTGAAGCCTGGTATTCAGGACTCAGAAAAGATTTCCTGTTGAAAGAGTATAAATGATGGTTGAGATCTCAGGTTTGTCCACACCACTCTATTTCATTTATAATGCTGTTAAATTATGATATTTGTCTAAGAGTGAAAGAGAGGAAAAATAAATTTCTTCCCCCCTTTTCTGGATGCAAGTCAACACTAGACAAAGCTTTGAAATGTGTGCAATTTATTGGGATGGCCAAGAAGTTCATTCGAGTTTTCCCTTAACATCTTACACCAAAATTCAAATGAACTTTTTGGCCAACCCAATGTTTAGGCACCCTCTCACTTCCTTTCCTTTTTCTCTCTTCTATCTTCTAGTGTCCCTTACTCTGGGTCCATAGACTCCACCTGTCATCCCATTCAGGATCTCATCAAACTCTCTGCAAAGCCCTGAGCTTTTTTTATCCTCTCCATTCTGACCCATCTCACTCCATCCCCTGTCTCCAACTCCTCTAGTCCCCGAGCCCTGACCTGGGTCATCTCAACAAACTTCCACTCCCTCAGTGAAGCAGTCCTCAGACAGATTAGTGAGAAGGAAATCCGATTTAAATGATGTATGAACACCTAAGCACAATAAGAGTTGACGCTTAAGTAGTGCTGTGCCTGGCACTATTCTAAGCATGCATCAACGATTTAGATCCTCAGCAATCCCAGGAGGGAGGTGCTATACTATCTACATTCCACAAATAAGGAAACAGGCACAGAGAATTTAGGTGGCTTGGTCAGTCACTGTGCTTACAGTTAGTGATGGAGTTGGGTTCTGAATCCAGGCAACCTGACACAAATGGGTCTCCACATTCCAGGCAGCATAACATGCATGTGAAAAAATTCTAGGAGTGTTAGAGAGAATTTTCTACCATAGCTGGCCACTGAACCAGGGTGGTGAGAGCAAATGCTTTGCAGGGCCCAAATAGATAGTGAAAAGGCATGAAATAGGGGCTTCACAGACACAATCTTCCACCCATCCATGGACAAAAACACTGGCTCCTATTTTTCTTGGTTCTCCCACTTCACTTTTCTCTTCACAGAATTGTACAGATGATAAAACAAAAAATGGTTGACATTTCTAGTAACACATTTCAAAGAAAGATGATAGTGTTTTGCAATGATAAATGGCAATCAGCACTGGTTCCAGGTGTGTGAGGCCATCCCCATGGCAACTGGAGAGCCCATGTGCCCTCTGGGAGTGTAGGCCTCCTCAGCCCTAGGTGATGCTTAGTTTTGCAGGCAGGTAGGGTGACTCCAGAGACTATGCTCTCAACACGTGTTATACTAGCCAGGTTCAAGTGACATCTAGACCACATTTTTAATGTACTTCATTGTAGTATATTCACTTTCATGGTGAATGGTTGCACCTATGAGTAAATTAGTAAAATGTCTGTACTTACCAGGACTCCTCCAGTTGTAAGTGCTATAAACTCAAATTATCTTTAAAACACATCCACATATGTGGGGGTGTGAGGACATAATGTCAGACAAGAGTTACCTCTAGGGGCCAAGCTATATAATCAAGCCCCATCCTTCCATCTCCCAGATCTTCTCGTATTGGTTTGTTGAATTCATCTACTTCTACAGATGAGATGGTAGCATTCCAGATGCATATCCTTTCAGCCCACAGGTCTACAAATGACAGCAGGTTTCACCTCCAACTCTGACTGAAAAGTCCCAGGGAAGGACTCTGACTGGTTCCTCTAGGGTTGTGTGTCTACCCCTGAACCAATCACTTTACCTGGAAAGTTGGACCATTTTGATTAGCCAGGACTAATTTATTTTATTTCAATAATTTCCAAAATTGGCCTACTTCTTGTCAGATTCCAGTGGGTTACTAGTGTTTATAACTTATATTTATGGCTGTTAACAGATTGACCCTAAACCTAGGTATTATGTGACCTCAGTCAGTTCTTATTCTTTTGTCTGTTTTTGAACTTTTTATTATGTATTGGGGTACAGCTGATTAACAATGTTGTGATGGTTTCAGGTGAACAGAAAAGGAACTCAGCCTTACATATACCTGTATCCAGGGCTAATTTGTTTACTTGTCAGCATGATAGGGGAGAGTGAGTGGCAGATGACAGCTCCCCCAACCCCCCAAGCTCTAATAAAGTACAAAGGGACAGTTCTCCGAATAATGAGTGGCTCTGAGCAGTTGAAAACTATAGCTGTTCACTATAATGTTCAAGTTATCTCTAGCATGAAAATTAGGGAAATAGAAAAAATAACTTACATTGGATAAATTAAAAAACCAGAACTAGCTTTTGAATGCTTTGTTTAGATAATATATGCCTTCTTGATTATGATAAATGTCTAAACAGGGAACTCCCTGGTGGTGCAGTGGTCAGGATTCTGTGCTTTCATTGCTAAGGGCCTTGGTCCAATCTCTGGTCAGGGAACTAAGATCCCATAGGCCTTGTGGCATGGCCAATAAAAAAAGAAGAAGAAAGTCTAAATAAAAAGTGAAAAATTCAGTCAATCATAGAAATGTTTCAAAATTTTCAATTCCTTTGGTGTTTTATGAGAAATATAGATAACTGACAGCTTCCTTTATTTTTTAATCTGGATGATTTAATGCCACATTAACCTGGTTTAGTGTCATTTAGAATCTAGAATATGTAACTTAAAAAATCATGATTATACATTTAAAAAAAAGATTAGATTTTATGGGAGATTTAGTGTCTTGCCATAACATGCTTACTCTCAACAAGTTAGAGCTAAGCCAGAGAACTAATATAAGATAAAATGGAGAACTTGTTTTGCCATTACATTTCTTAAGAGTTGAACTAAGAACTAAAATTGAGATATGCTTTACTTAAAAATTAGAGAATCATTTATCTTTGTGTATCTTTGCTATCCTTTCCCATTATATTTAACATGTAATTTGTACAATGGAATACAAAGATGTCTAGGGACTTTCCTCTTTTAAGTTAATGCCTTGTCTGTTTCTCTTTCAGCGTATTCAATTTGTGTGTTAAATCCTCAAATTCCCAGTTGTAATATGGTGTGTGAAAGTAAAATAAGCATTTAATTTTGTATTGTTAAGGCAGATTTATTTCCTTACTTGCTAAATGGAACACATTATTGAAGTTGTACCATAAGGCAGGTCCCTCTGCTAAATACTATACACATACAACTCGTTGTATCCCTATTACTGTCCTGTGAACAAAAAATCATTTTACAGCTGAGGAAACGGGGGCATTCATTTAATTCTCAAAACAATCATCTGAGATAGGTAACATTTTAACCCAATATTATTGTTGAGGAAACAGGCCTGAAGAAGGTTTGAAAATTACTCAAGTTCACAGAGCTCCTTAGGGGATTTGAACCCAGGCAGTTTAGGTTTGTACTTGTGCCCTTAATCCCTGTTCAATACGTCCTCTAACTCCTTACTGCTTAGTACATTACCAAGCATACAATCTGTACTGAGGACAATTAACGCTTAACCATAAAGCATGTATTAGACCTTGTTCTAAGATGAAAGTGAAAGTGAAGACGCTCAGTCGTGTCCGACTCTTTGCAACCCCATGGACTGTAGCCTATCCGTCTATGGGTTTTTCCAGGCAAGAATACTGGAGTGCGTTGCCATTTCCTTCTCCAGGAGATCTTCCCAACCCAGGGATTGAACCTGGGTCTCCCGCATTGTAGGCAGACGCTTTACCATCTGAGCCACCATACCCTTGGTCAAGTTCTTCTCTGTAGGTCTAAAGTTACACATTTCTCATATTTCTCTTTTCTCAGAGAAAAAGGTAGAGATAACTAAAATAACTCTAATTTACCATTCTCAAGTAAAATTTCAAAAAGACACATTTCATAGTATTGCAGTAATTGAAGATATTAAATGTTATAAAAAGTCTCACTTCAAACTCGTACCAGTTACCTGTTTACAGTTACAAGTAAAGAAGAGAGAAAGATCTGCCCATTAGATCTTTTGAACCTACTTCCAAATAAAGTATAGTAGAATTATGACTGGTTTCTCTTCTGCCCATCTTTCTTGGCCCAAGAAAAAGGTCTGGACTTCCTCTCCCCTTGAAGCAGATCTCTATTTGTGGGCATAACCTGTCTGCCTGAATCCCTTTCCAAAAGTAAATGTGGGACATCCAGGTCTGTTTGCATTTGTGTGTGTGTCTATGTGTGTGTGTGAGAGAGAGAGAGAGATCCTCTAAAGCCATTGTGACACTGAGAATTTGTTTACTGAAAATTTGTTTAGACCTCTTGTGTGACTGATTACACTACCTGGAATGACAATGGGTTTCAGGGAACCCTTCTAAATGATTAATGAAAGCATTCCTGCCTTTTTGTGTCCTACACATATTTCTGTAAAGGGTGAAACTTCAAGTTAGGAACAGTGTTGATCTCATATTAGGATGGCTTAAATTCAGAACAATTGAAGCAGCATAGGTAAGTAATTCTTTTTTTTTTTTTTATTGTGCAATCCTTTAACACCTGACCATGTAGTAATTCTTATTCTTTTAATTGAAACCATATTTTAAAGTACAAAAATTTTAAGACACATTTAATAAAACTGATGGTTAAAAACTATATGTGATTTATTTTTAAATTAGCATGCTTTATTCATTAAGCACATAAATAGTATATAATCATATCCAAATATATATCAAATTGATACATTCAAGCATTCCATAAAACATATTCCAACTTTAGGCAATCCTCACCTTACTTTAATTTATAAAATATTTATTATATTCTCTTATTAGCAAGAAATGAATTTATATGAACTTATGATGAAAATTATATATATTAAATATATGCAAGGGAACACATAGTTTCCAAAATTTTTGTATACTGTGCATAGCTACAAGGTTTGAAGAATAAACTCAGCTCCTTAGTACCACTTTAAAAATCTTTCACAATCAGATCTCCAACTATGTCTCCAATTTCAATCTTCGTTATATCTTGGTATGAGTTTTTAAGACTCCTAAGCAGGATAAATAATTTTTTAAAATCATACTTAGACATATAATGTGACTAAAATACAGAAAAGTGAAATAGAAGATCTTAAAAGAAGATGAGTAATAATATATTATCTTCAAAGAAATGGAAATCAATTTTAACAGTAAAAGTGGAAGTCAGGAAGTGGTAAAATAATATCTTCAATGGATTGAGAAAGAGAAAAGAAAATAATCTAAAATTGTTTAACTAGCAAAAACTTTCTATCAAGAATTGAGAGTCAGCCAATTTATTGAAGGAAATTCTAAAGAATATACTTCAAGAAGAAGTAGCATAATCCCCAGAGGAAAGTCTGAGATGCAAGAAGAGATTAAGAGCAAAAAAGGGGTTAAATTTGTGAGTAAACATAAATCTAAACTACAATATAGAACTGGTGTATAGCAGAAACCAACACACCATTGTAAAGTAACTCCTATAATTAAAAAAATTTTTTAAAAATCCATATAGACTAAAGGCACTTCTATAATAGCATGTAAGTCCAGGAGTGATTAGAAATAGAATATTCAAAGGTTATTGTGTTATTGAAAGTATCAATAAGTTATACTTTGACAAGTTAGGCTATCAAGAAAGTCATGCTCTCCTGCTGGAAAAGGCCAGCCAGAGAGAGAAGCCCTGGAAAGACAAGAAGGAGAGAAAGGGCCAAGGTTTCCAGCCATCTCAGCTGTAGTGAGACCATCTTGGATCTCATTCAGATTGCAGCAGGACCTGCTGATACTACCTAGAACAGAAAGAGAAGCCATCCCCATGGAGCCCCGTGTGCGTGTTAAGTCGCTTCAGTTGTGTCTGACTCTGTGCCACCCTGTGGACTGTAGCCCGCCAGGCTCCTCTGTCCATGGGATTCTCCAGGCAGGAATATGGAGTGGGTTGCCATGTCCTCCTCCAGGGGATCTTCCCAACCCAGGGATCGAATCTGCATCTCTTATGTCTCCTGCACTGGCAGGCGGGTTCTTTACTGCTAGTGCCACCTACCCTACAGTCAACCCATAGAATCATGAAAAATAATAACAAGCTTGTCATTTTAAGCCATTGGGATTGTCTGTTACACAGTAATGAATGCCTGACATAGAACACTAAAAAAACCTACAGCAGTCGTCATATCCAATGGTGATATACTGAAAGCATTCTCTTTAGGATAGGGACAGGATTGGGGTGCTTCTATCATTGGCTCTACTTAACATCATGCAGGAGATTCTGACCAGAATAAGAAGGAAATTAAAGTATAAAGGTTGGAAGTAAACAAACTAACTGGTAAATATGGCCGAGAATCTATGAAAACGTTAATGATTAATTAGTTAATAAAAGATGATGCTCCTAAAGTGCTGCACTCAATATGCCAGCATATTTGAAAAATTCAGCAGTGACCACAGGACTGGAAAAGGCCAGTTTGCATTCCAATCCCAAATAAGGGCAATACCAAAGAGTTTGATGCTTAAAATCTTTCAAGCTAGGCTTCAACAGTATGTGAACCGAGAAATTCCAGATGTACATGCTGGATTTAGAAAAGGCAGAGGAACCAGAGATCAAATTGCCAACATCTGTTGGATCATAGAAAAAGCAAGAGAATTCCAGGAAGACATCTGCTTCATTGACTATGCTAAAGCTTTTGATTGTATGGATCACAACAAACTGTGGAAAATTCTTAAAGAGATGGGAATATTATTTTACCTGCCTTACCTGCCTCCTGAGAAACCTATATGCTGGTCAGGAAGCAACAGTTAGAACCAGACATGGAACAACTGACTGGTTGCATATTGGGAAAGGAGTATGTCAAGGCTGTTAATTGTTAGCCTGCTTATCTAACTTATATGCAGAGCACATCATGTGAAATGCCAGGCTGGATGAATCACAAGCTGGAATCAAGATTGCCAGGAGAAATATTAACAACCTCACATACAAAGATGATACCACTCTAATGGTAGAAAGTGAAGAGGAACTAATGAGCCTCTTGATGAGGGTGAAAAAGGAGAGTGAAAAAACTGGCTTAGAACTCAACATTCAAATAACTAAGATCGTGGCCTCCAATCCCGCCATTTCATGGTAAATAAAAGGGAAAAAGTGGAAGCAGCAGCAGATTTTATTTTCTTGGGCTCCAAAATCATTGCAGGCGGTGACTGCAGCCATGAAATTAAAAGACTGTTGCTTCTTGGAAGGAAAACTATGGCAAACCTAGACAGCATATTAAAAAGCAGAGACATCACTTTGCCAATGAAAGCCTGATTAGGCAAAGCTATGGTTTTTCCAGTAGTCAAGTATGGATGTGAGAGTTGGACCATAAAAAAGGCTGAGTGCTGAAGATTTGAAGATTTCAAACTGTGGTGCTGGAGAGGACTCTTGAGAGTCCCTTGGACAGCAAGGAGATCAAACCAGTCAATGCTAAAGGAAATCAACCCTGAATGTTCATTGGAAAAACTGATGCTGAAGTTCCAAAACTTTGGCTGCCTGATGAGAAGAGCGGACTCATTGAAAAAGACCTTGATGCTGGGAAAGATTGAGGGCAGGAAGAGAAGAGGGTGACAGAGGGTAAGATGTTTGGATGGCATCACTGATTCAATGCACATGAATTTGAGCAAAATCTGAGAAATAAAATACAGGGAGGCCTGACTTGTTGAAGTCCATAGGGTTGGAAAGAGTCGGAGACGACATGGCAACTGAACAACCAATAATGAATCTATGTGATAAAACTATAAAGGAAAGCAAACAAAAGCTATTTACAAAATTATAGTCCTTAGCTCTGAGGAGGAAGGGGAGGAGATTGGGTAGGGAGAGGTTCACAGGTTAATTTCTTTTCTTACACTTGAAGATTGAGTACTTGACATATATCTATAATTTACTATTCTTTTCAATCTACTCAATATTTAGTAAAGATTTCACCAAGTATTCAAAAACCTTCACATTTAATCTGGATGATATCAGGGAGGCATAACTGGAATGCCATTGTACCTCATAAAGTCTGAACTAAGCAGTCATGGTGAACTTTGCAAAAAGAAGGCCTTGGAAAGGGGACAATCTGTTCAACTTCTCTAAAAGGAAACGGAGAGCAAGAATTTGTCAGTGTCTGCCAAGTCCTCCTTTCCCGGCACCCCCACACACACCTTTCCCATTCATTCCCATTCCCTTAATACTCTCTCTCCTCCATTGCCACTATATTCAATTCATATTAATTTGTATTCTCAGTATTTTTCATTTCTCCCTGCTTTGAGCAGATTCCCAGGCCCCTTCATGTTTCCTTATCCTGGTGATTTTTTCTAGACAAAATTTATCAGGCAGCATGAAGTCTAAGGCTCTGGGGTTTGAAAAAAATCTCAAGTCCTTTGAAGAGGATGTGTCAGGTGTGTTAGAAGAAAAGGGATAGGGCACATTGAACCAAGAGAGGGGCAGCCAGGAAATCTTCAGCGTCATTGATTACCTTCTGCCTGTATGTTTCAAATCATCTTTTCCTTCCATACTCCATGTAATTCTGATGCAACAGGACATGTTCACACTGTAATGTGACTTCTGGTCCAGCACTTTCAAGTCTTATTGCTGGGTGGGCTGGCTCAGTGAGTAGTAGAAGCATTCCTGTAGCTATTCTGATACTGGAAAACCAGCAATGACTTAACTATTTACAGAAGTGACTGCAAGCCACTAAACCCAATCAAAATGCATCCCCAACTCATCTCCTTTATCAGGCCCCCAAAGTAGCCATGACCACTTCAAAGTCACCCTACTCCAGAGGAATTGTGACTGAGGAGAAGTAGGAGGGCCAGGAGATGGAAGTTTTAACTGGTTACATTTAAATTGCCTACTCTTGCAAATTTTACAAGAACATAGGAATGTATGAACTTATTATGAAGGCACCTTCCATGATCATAAGAGGGACGACCCTTGCAAGTGAGGGACCATGAAACTTAACCAGTAATAGCTTCAGGATATCTGCTGGGGGGCTTAAGGAATGCTTGCTCAAGGAGTGAGTGAGCCAAAGATGAGACACTTGCATACTAGGAATCTCTTACGCAGAGGAGGAATTTTCTATCTTAGCATATCTATCAGGGCCTGGATATGTTATCTTATCTTAGCTCCATGCTTATCAAATCTGACAGAAAAAAATTTCCCTAGGTACCTTATATGGGAGAGGTGATGTGTACACAGCAGACCTGAGTGAAAGTACATTTTCCAGTGCACATTGATGTATTGTCAGTCCGGGTAGAAATCAGTCTCTTGAGAATTTGATTCATGTTGTTTAGTTGGTAAGTCACGCCTGACTCTTTGTAGCAACCCCATGGACTGTAGCCCACCAGGCTCCTCTGTCCATGGGATTTTCCCAGACAAGAATACTGGAGTGGGTTGTCATTTCCTTCTCCAGGGCATCTTCCCAACCCAGGGATCAAGCCCAAGTCTCCTGCCTTGGCAGGTGGATCCTATACCACCAAGCTGCCAGGGAAGCCCCTTGATTTTGTAGCTGGGTCCTAAGAAGTTGACACCCTAGAGTGCCCGATGAAATTCCGCTTCAGAACACGGAAATATGGCACCCAATGGACCTCCACTCGTAAAACCTTGTCACCAGGCTCACCCTTCTCAGACAGAAGCACCTAATTCAGCAAGCATGGGACTCCCCTAGTGGTCCAGTGGCTAAGACTCAATGCTCCCCATGCAGGGAGCAGGGTTTCAATCCCTGGTCAGGGAACTGGATCCCAAATGCTGCAACTAGGAGTTTGAATGCTGCAACTATGACCTGGTGTGGCCAAATATATAAATAAAAATAGAAAAATTTAATTCGTGAAGCATACCTCAAAACTGTCACTCTGATGACTTGAACTAAACTTTCAAATTGGGTGAGAATTATGGATTACCTGGACAAGCACAGGTGAGATTAAATGGGGGATTGCTTTTTTCCTACTGCTTTTCTATACTTACAAAAATTAATGCTTGTTTTCATAGTAACTTTAAAAAATTTATTTTATTTATTTTTAAAAATTTTTGGCCACACCCTGTGGCATGTGGGATCTTAGTTCCCTGACCAGGGATTGAAACCAAGCCCCCTGCACTGGACCACTGGACTGCCAGGGAAATCCCATGTTTTCATAATAACTTAAAATGAGAAAGAAAAATTACTCGCTAGTATATGGGATTAGGAGAGAATTTTTTTTGCAGCTGTGAAATAAAGCAGCTCTTAAACCCTGCAGGGCCATGGAAGCTAAGAGCAGAAACCCCTTAGCATTTGCTCTAAAATTGCTTAAGTACACACTGGGTGTTACTTCAAGATCACGACCAGATTCTTCATTTCTTCAAGTGTCAGGTGCTTTGAGGGAAAGAGGAAAAGACTGCTGCGACATTAACCATTTACCGACTGATCCTATTCTTATGTTTGAAGATTTTTAGGGCTGGAAGCAGACAGATCACGGCACCTAGTTCCCTTATTGTATGAATGGGGAACCCAGGACCAAGGTAAGTTACTCTTGCAGGGTTACATGGTCAGTGGTAGATGTGGGCACTCTGGAATAGGTTTAGGATACTATTTTTAGGCTTAAATAATTCAGAATTGAGTGTCACAGAGGGTGTATAGGAAGATATATAGTAAGCCAGTCATTGTCCCAGAGTGTTTGCTGGAGGGGAATCAGATTCCCACCACTTCAGCCAAATTAACAGCTGGTAACAGTTGGAGGCAACTGTCAGTTCTTAGAATTTTGAGCTTGCAAAAATCTCGCAATTAATAATATTAGGGAAGGGCTGCTCCTCCTGGTCCCATCCATCATTCATCGGAAGGTGCCTGGGACCACCAGCTGTCACACACAAACTGACTCCTAACCAGAGTAGAAACTGGAGTTGGAAACAGGATAAAACCAATATCCATCAATAAGAAGTTGACATTTCGAAGAAGGTCCCCAGGGAAGGTCAACCTTGCCGTCTGTAAAAAGAGACAGGAAAGAAAGAGAGGAAACCATGGCAAAACAAGATAAAAAGTTTCCAATAACGTCCCCATGGGGAAAAATGTGACAGTAAAAGAAAATGATAATAGAATACCTCTAGAAAGATAAATAAAGAACCGATAATTGCCTCCCAAGAGGGAAACCAAGTTTCAGGGGTTTAGTCATAGGAGAGACATCCTTTTTTTTTTTTTTTTTTAAACTATATAAACTTTTGTACATTTGGGTTTTGGAATCATATGAATTTTTAATCTATTTTTTAAAAGTACTAGATTTTAAAAAAAGAAAGTAACAAGGGAATCTTTCTTAAAATCGTAGCTGTTTTTAAATAATCCCTGTGAAACAAGGATGTGACTAGCTTAGTAAAATCCAGCCCTGACCTTTTGTGGCAACGCAGAGTGACAGAGGGTGTGCTGCCTCAAGCTTTATTCAGGAGGGGCTGCCTCTGACTGTAGCATCACTTTCTAGCATGAGGCCAATACACGTTCCTCTTTCCTTTCTAGTGTTTCTTGCTGTAACTATTAAATACCTCCATGAAACTAAATATTTCCTTTTTTGGAGAAGGATTAAGTATAGGCAGAATGCTATTTTAACAGCTATCATCATGCTGTCTAGTTCAATATAACAAAGTTCCTGGCCTCCTGGCCAACCGCCCATACGCGCATGGTTTTGCTCATATTTGTTGGTATATATGGAGGCAGCAGGAAGGATTTTATAAACACACACCACATATATGGTATATGCTATTTTTCTTTAAAATTTCTCTATATACATATGTCTATATATACATACATATATTGGGTTTCCCTGGTGGCTCAGATGGTAGAGACTCCGCCTGCAATACAGGAGACCTGGGTTCGATCCCTGAGTCAGGAAGATCCCCCGGAGAAGGGAATGGCAACCCACTCCAGTGTTCTTGCCTGGAGAATTTCATGGACAGAAGAGCTGGTAGGCTACATACAGTCCAAGGGGTTGCAAATAGTTGGACACGACTGAGGGACTAGCACTAACGCATACATATATAATTTTTAAGAAAAATATTTCAGAGACACAGTATTATAAGGAATCAGATTTATAGAGAATGGTGTCAAATAGGATATGAAGTAACCCATGTAGCATGTAGGATGTAGCAACAGAGATGTGTGTGTAGCATAAAAGAACACAATGTTCAAGAGGCAGTGTAGGGATTTCTCTGGTGGTCCAGGCAGTGTAGGGACTTCTTTGGTGATCCAGTGGTTAAGAATTCACCTCCCAATGCAGGGGATGCTGGTTCAATCCCTGGTCAGGGAACTAATATCCCACATGCCACCGGGTAACTAAGCCCTCAGGCCACAACTACTGAGCCAGTGTGCTGCAACTACAGAAGCGCCCTTGCATTGCAGTGAAGACCCAGCAGAGCCAAAAAAAGGGGTGTTGGTGGTAGTGTAGCATAATAATTTAAAGCATGGACTCTGGAGCCAGGCAACCTGGGGATCTAGCTTTACCACCCAGTTGACAATGCAACTTTTAGTAAATTATTCACCCCATTGTGACTCAGGGTTGCCATCTCTAAAATGAAGCTGATAACAAAAATCTCTAAGGTTCATTATAAAGATTAGGTTAGTTAATTGATAAGAAATCTGGAATATTGATGGGCCACAGGGTAAGCACCATGTATAAACATTAACTGTTGTTATTTTACAAAGAACAATTTGGCAATGTGGATCCATGTCATAGTCCTTCTGGCCCCTAGATAGATATGTTTTCCCCATGTAACCATGTAAGGAAATATTTGATCAGGGTCAACTATGACCTGAGTAGTGAAAAAGTCCTCAAGACAATCAACTTCTCTTAATTCCATCCTCACCCAGAAAGTGTCTTGATTACTAATCCAACTTTTCAGGTATGTGTCCTCAGGAAAGAGGGTGTGGTATTCTGAATGAGATTAAGGTCATCTGTTTCCTGCAGCAAAAGCTCATCTCCAATTAAAAATGAATGCATTGGTATTATGAATTATACGTCCACTCTGTGTGAGTGTATCATTGAGTCTGCTCCTCTGGGGATACACTTGGAAAATCTAGTTTGTGAACATTCCCAGCTGAGGTCCAAACCCGGACCTTTGTGTAGTTACCAGGGAGATATCCCCCCAGAGGCCTCTTGGGGACCAGTCACTATCTTCTTTCCTCGATGAAACCCCCTGGAGCTCATTGTAATTAGGGAGCAACCATTCCACATGGTTGCAGAACACTGTAGTCACTTTGCTTATCAAAGTATTCAGGTATAGTGATTATACTTGAAAACCTGCAGTTTTTTTTTAACCCTATATGTGACAAAATTGAAGAAGGGAGTTGGTGATTCTATTTTGAAAGATAAAGTAGAACCAGCAGGGATTGGGCCTTTCTGTAGGGAAGGAAGAGGTAGAAAGTATATTCTGAAATATACTTTTCTCTTTTTCCCTATGAGGGCCTGGTGTTTAGGGTTTAGGTTACACTTGGGTAAATTGTTTGGGAAAATAGGTAGTTTACTGGTGAGAGTAATTGGAATTGGGATGCTCAGAATTCCAATGCCAGTCTCAGATTGAGTTATTAACAATACTACATTCTACTCCAGTCTCATGAGAGGCCCTCTCTGACCTGTACTAGTCAGACTCCATCTAGAATAATAGGTTTTTCTTCTGGGACTCTTGGAAGAGGGTCATTGACAATCTGGAGCTTGTCCAAGGGAAGGCAACCCTAACAACACCATCTCACATGTATGTCAGGATATATTTAGTTGCAAGGAACAAAACACTAGAATCAAACTGAGCTAAGCAAAAGTAAGAATTTGACACATGCAACTGAAACCACAAAGTTGTGAAGTAAAATTGTTCTAAGACAAGGCTTTGCTGTAGGTTCACCTGATGCAACCAGGACTCAGATTTTTCTCTCTGTCTCCTTTTTGGGTGTTGGCACCTATACCATTTTGGGTATAGGCCCTTCCCTTCATGGCCTAAGACAGATGTCAATACTCCCAAGGTCCCAAGAATCCTTACCCCCATCTCACACCTTAGAACCAATGCATTAATGTCTTGAGATTTACTCTAACTTGACTGGCTTAAGTCAGGTGCCCACCCCCGTGGCTATCACTGTGGCCAGGAGAATGGAGTGTTAGCCCTGGCCGGGAACTCCACCCTTGGAGCCGGGAGGGGATCAGCTTATCCAGTACCACAGGGAGTCCCACTTGGAAATCAGGGCTGGTGGAAAAAGGGAAGAGGAAATAAATGCTGCAGGAATAACCAACAAAGGTACACACTTTATCACATGAGGAACATTTAAAGGACTAGGAGTCTTTAGCTTGAAAAAGAGAAGACAAAGAAAGAGCAAGTAGTTGCCTTTGAAGGTTTGAAAGTGTCATTTGGAGGCAGCATTAGATTTACCCCATGTAATTCTAGAAATAATTTTGACCAAATTTAAGGGAATGAAATGTAAAAATCTCCCTCTTTCTTTCTCTTCCCTTCTCTGCTACTCACCTTCCTCTATTTCTATTCTTAAGAGATAACCTCTGTGAACTGTTGAATGAAAACCTTTCTTAAAATTAGAGTTATCCATAAGGACTTGACTGTGTCTTAAAGAATTGATTGTCTCATCGCTTCAAGCAGGATTTCTACTTAAACTGTAAGATACAAGGTTTCCATGTCCAAGGTAGTGTGATTTAAGGGAGATTTGGAGGTATTTATAAAAGGATGATAAGAACTTAAGACATTCCAGAGTAAGTGTTGTTTGCTGATGTAATGAAAGAACTATGAACTCCCTTTCCTTAAAACCAGAGCAATGATAGCAGATGGAGTGAGTAATGAGAGCACCTTGGGCCAGACTGTGAATTCAAGAATGAGCAGAACACACAGGGAGGCAAGAGTTTTCATACAGATGGCCAAGGTTCCTCTGACCTGTAAAGGCTGCCTTGACTGAATGTTCTTTGGGTCTCCCATTCACACATAAATAATTAAACTAATCCCTTGTCTATTCTAGTGTATAGCAGAAGGAACCAAAAAAAAAAAAAAAAAAAAAAAAAAGCTTTGCTAATGTTTTTAACTTATTTCATAGCTGGATCTGTTCCAATTATTCCTGACCTATTAATGAAATAGTAGCTGTCATCTAACTAATATTTCTGATGTGGTCTGAATCACTAGCAAACAAAGAAAATATACCAACTTAATTTTTTCATAAAATACAAGAGTAGTCAAAATGATATTGTGTCTTGTCCAGGCCTAATCAGAAACTGAATCTTAATAAATACCATTTATTGAATGCCTACTCTGATTCACATACTGCTTAGCACCATAGATCTCATTTAATAAAAATATCAGAACACCCCTATGAAGTTATTATTGTTATCTCCATCTTACAAATGAAAAATGAGGTCTGGAAAGGTTAAATAAGATGCTCAAAGCCACACAGCTAATAAGTGGTCGAACCACTCAGAATTGGGACATAGCACTTTCTGACTATAAACTCAGACCTTTTCCATATGAAGCTGCTTTTATGCATGAGAGCATGTTTATGTGTGTAGAGAGGGCAAGTTCATGACACTATGTGGTTTGATATTGTATTGAGAGCAATCTCAGAATACAAATCTTCATTCTTTTTACATATTTGTTAGGCATATAAACAAACAAATGTATGGGGTGGAGAGGTGAAGTCATTTTAAAGAAATAAACATGCCATGTGGATTTTCAGAGGAGCCTTTTTGTTCTTTGGTGCTTAGGTAAGGGAACTCTGAAACAGCTTTTTTTTTCTCCTTTTGTTGTGGATTTGTTTTTGAATGAGTTGTATAGCAATGACACATTTGATTGTTATTTCTTGGGCTTGTTTTGAAATGTGTATTGAAGCCTTGTGAACTTTACAGTTCCTAGGGTCACACATTTTTTCTTAATGACTGCTAAATGATGTGTTTTTTCCAAAACTCCTAAGGGAGTATGACCTCCTTTAACCAGCAGTTCTTAACATTCAAAAAATTTCCTTTATTTTTACCCTAAGCTAGACGTTCCTTTTTCTAGTTTCTCTTTCAATTTAGCAGACCTTCACGGGCTCAGCCTCTGTGAGCTGGGTAGTTGTTCTATTATCAGCTCTGCAGACCCCTCCCCATAGCTACCCTCATTACACTCTTACTATGGCACCCTGTTTATGACTTCTCACAATCTATGATTGTGTCATTTATCTACTTGTTTATTGACTGTCGGGCCCACAGGGTGTAAGTTCTGGAGGGTAGAGACCTACCTCTTCCTCACTGTTGAGTCCCCAGCAGTTTAGCAAGATGCCTGGCATAGGAGGCTGTGAATCAACTTTGTGGATTTTGTTTGTTCGTTTGTTTTTATTGGAGTAGAGTTGCTCCATAATGTTGTGTTAGTTTCTACTCTACAGCAAAGTAAACCAGCTAAACATACACAAATATCCCCTCCTTTTTGGATTTCCTTCCCATTTAGGTCACCACAGGGCACTGAGTGGACTTTCCTGTGCTTACAGTAGGTTCTCATTTGTTATCTGTTTTATGCATAGTATTAGTGGTGTTTATATGCCAATCCCAGTCTTCCAGCTTATCCCTTCCCTCCCTTTCCCCCTTGGTATCCATACATTTGTTCTCTACGTTTGTGTCTCTACTTCTGCTTTGTAAATAAGATCATCTACATCAATTTTTCCAGATTTCATATATTTGCATTAATATATGGTACTTGAGAATAAACCTGTTGACTGATCAAATGAACCTAGCAGTGCCTACCACGTGATAGGTGTTCCATGAATTTTTCTTCACAAAGAGTGAATGAGGCCTGAAGTGGTTAGGGAAGATGGTGGCGTTTGATTTGGTTGAAGTATAGTAGAACTTTCAATATTTTGTTCAGAACAGACATTTTTGGGAAGAAATGATCCATAAAATCATGTGAGGGCTACTAACTGTGAAGTGCTTCAGAGAAAGAGCACATAGCCTAAGCTGAGTCGGTTTCTGTTCACTCCCCTGGGCACATCAGTCCATCCCTGGATAGGCACAGGGTCCCAACCAGTTCAACCAGTGCCTTGTTACCAATATCTTTCAAACTTGAGTTGGAGAAAGATATTCCTTTTTCCTTTGGTCAAAGAGCTGCAAGGATGTCCATCCAAGGCAGCTATGTCTTGTATTCCCATGGAGGAAGCTGGTCTGAGAGCAAAGCGCTAAGAGGCAGGAGATGGGGAGGGAGCCCTGATGGCCAGGGTCCAACTGACAGCTTTCCAAGGCTTAGCTGTTCGGCTTCAAATCTGAGTCAGTCCAGCGTTCTCTCATAAATCACCCCCTAAAAAGCAAAACGCTTGAGCAGATAGGTTGAGTCCAGGAATCCCAACTAATACAAATGTGAGTAAGTAGACAGGAGTAGGGAGGGGCTTCTGGGCAAACACAGATATTAGATTAAATATTATTTTTTAGGTAAAGCTCAGAACTGAACACTTAAGGGATAGATATTTATGACCTTCAGCCACCACCACATTTTACTGCTGTGTCCAGTATGAGCCTCGTATATGCAGTTAGCTTCGGCCACTAAAGTAGGAAATGAAATGTGATAACATGAGGAAATACTTAGGACATAAAAGGAAGTAGAAAAAGATGGATACAAATAAAAGCACAGCAAGAGTACAACTCCAGAGCACAATGAGGTTGTGAAAGTCACACACTGGTTTGTATCCAGTTTTAATTTACTGGAAGCTTGATGATGAACAACATTGCCTAACACTTTGAGCCTTTGGTTCTCTCATTTGTAAATCACGGATAATATCACTCAGGGTTGTGATATTGGTTTATCTTCCAACCCCACCAGTGATTTTTTATATCTATAGCAAGGGGATCCAATGCTAAATTTTCCAGAAACTCTTTGGAATTACACGTGGAATGCTAGCTGCTGGTGATCTCTGTTAGCTAGCTGCTGGTGATCACAGTAAATTTTAAAACAGTAGGTAAAAATAAAACAAAACAAGAAAAAAATAGTAGGTAAAATCCTTAGCAGAGTATCTGGCATTCAATAAATGTTACTTATATTCTATAGGTTAAAAATAACAACACTCACTGCATTTAAAATTTAAAAACACTGCCAGAAACACATCTAAGTGTTTATAGTACTTGTGTTTAGATTTGTTGATTTTTTTTAACAAACATTTATTGAATACTGGGGAACAGGGATTAGAGACGACAATGGGATACAACAGTGAACAAAGTGAAAAAAGTCCTTAACTTTATGTAGCTCAAATTCCTGAGGGATATAGGCAATACACAAATAAATTAAATAGTGGGTCACATGACCCGAAATGCTATAGTCGGTGAGCACCTAGTGTTCATGTGTGTAGAGATGGTCGTGCAACAATTTTAAACCCAATGTCCTGAAAAGCTTCACCGAAAAAGTGATATTTGAGCAAGACTTGAAGGTGAAGGAGGATGGCAGGACTATGGATTTTTTTTCTCCTTATATTTACTTTTCTGATTTTTTAAATGAGTATTTGGCAACTTATTCTTAGATAAAAATTTTAATGGAAACAAAAGTCTGAATCTTGCTAAAAGTATTTATTATTGTAACTTATCTATGGTGTTTTAGCTTTAAAAAATGTTTTTCCTTATCACTTATTCTCAAAACATCACAGCAGTGCTGGAAGGCAAGTAATATTTTTCTCCTTGTGTTACAATTGAAAATGAATTTCCTCAAGGTCATACAGTTATTAAGTGTTAGATTCTTGAAATTCAGATATTTGTGCTCCAGATTTTACATGCTAATAAATTCCTATTTCTTATAGTTCATAGACACATAATCCTCTATCTTCTCCTGAAACTTATCTATTTATATATACCTCCAGAGGTACTGATCAATAACTTCTAATAACTCCACAGTTATGTATTATGTTCACTGGAGTGGGAACTGCAATAATAAATAGTCTCTACACAAAGGGGAGTGTACATAAGCTTTTGAGTGAAGTTATATTATTGAATAAGTCATATAGCAGTGACCTATGTATTATTTAGTATAATACTTTAAAAATTATCTTTATCTACATATTTTTTGCTAAATTGTTTTGCTTAGAATGAAAATTGTTAATAATACACTACTAACAGCAATCAAGGTTATGTTCTGAAATAATCTGCATACAGCCACTGTGGTCATTGACACTTCTTACCGAAATGAGAGTTGGAAAATGTGCCTTGAGTTTGTTGGGAGTGAGGGGCAAGTTGAATATTTCATTCTTCTAAAAGCTTGATTCCCACTGAATAGTACTTATCCCGACTTTCTTTGCAACTTTCCTACCCACTTCTGTGACAGTTTTAGCTCAAACCCAGCATTTTTATTGCAATTCAGAATCAAAACATACAATTAAACTAAATACAGTAGTGACATTCTAACTAAAATGTATAGTTACAATAAAATATAGTTATTAAAAATATTGGCTCAGTGTTTGGTATAATTAAAGTTTGATATAATTAACCTTATAACACAAACATACTTTTTCTACTTGTTAACAATCCTGAAAAATGTATCTGAGTCTTAGAAGCATAACATTAAGATAAAGTAAGAATGGCTTGTTTCTATAATTCTTAAAAGAAAAAAATGGGAGTGTGGAGAGAGAGAAAATTTCTTAGTTAAGAGCCAAATCATTTGCCTCAAGAAAAGAGTCACGATTTCCTAATCTACATAGATATGTGTAGATATGGCTGTAAGTTAAATGAGATAAAATGTGTAAAAACACTTAAAACAGTACAAAGAAGATGTCCCAGATCTGCTCATTGCTTCTTCATCTGAATCCACATTTGCACAGAAGGCAGAAAATTTGTAAATGATGGGACTTGGCACTCATCATTTCTACCTCTTATAGAATCTCTTTCATTACTATTTCCTCAGTTATTGACTTAGGTGTCAAATTTAACAGAGTATTTTTAACTGAGTGCCCAATATATTTTCAAAGTCTTGTATGAATGAGCATCCCTTTCATTCTTTTCCTCCCAAGCCTCAGAGAAGAGTCCGAGTTGGGGTGAAGACTTTTCTAAGTCAGGACGTTTTCAGAAGGGGCATGGTCTATTCACACTCATGTCATCATCACAACTTGTGTGAAAGCGTTCAAATTTAAAAAGTAAACTACATAGTTCGAAGGGCAGAGAGAAAATAGCTTTGATCCTTAAGGATTTTACCAGGAGTCGTTTGTATGTTCCACTTCGCAGAGCCTGCACATTTATCTGCAGATTGCAAAGCATTTTGTGAACACTAAAGCAGAAAATTGCCCAGAGTGGACCATTAATGTAGGTGCATCTTCCCTGTCCAGTCTGTCTCACAGAACTTCTCTGAACTGTAATTCTTGATTCTGTGCTTTTTAGACCTCATCACTGGCAAGCATGGGCTCGTCACTGCTGGGGAGGAAGGATCTGAGAACAGAAGAGGCACATGCAATACTTTCCAACCAGGCAGTTTCCAAGTTCCCTGTTGCCACAGCACCCTAGTGCTCAGCTGAAGGTGGATGACCAAGATACTGGCAGAAAATGCGAATTCACATTTGAATTTGAATTCCTGCCTTTCCCCATGTGAAATGGGGAAAGCAAAACTATTCTATCATTAATTTTAGGGTTCAAAGACTCCATTCTTCAAATCTCTGGTGGAATGATAGTGAGGTGTGTATCAGGAGGAAGGATGTCAAGAAAAGATTCTAACCAAAAAAGGGTTGCTATTCTTCATCCTTCACACACAGCCTCCCATCCCCAATAAAACTAAAAACTTAAAACCTGAGTTGGGCTTCCCTAGTAGCTCAGTGGTAAAGAATCCACCTGCCAAAGCAGGAGGCACAAGCTCAATTCCTGGACTGGGGAGATCTCACATGCAGGAGAACGACTAAGCCCACAACTACTGAGCCTGTGCTCGAGAGCATGCCGGCTGCAACTACTGAACCCTGGGCACTCTAAGCTTGTGCTCTGCAACAAGAGAAGCCACCACAACTAGAGAGTAGGCCCCGCTGGCTGCAACTAGAGAAAAGCCCAAGCAGCAACGAAGACCCAGCACAGCCAAAAATCAATCAAGTAATTTTTTTTTTTTTTAAGAAATTTCATGATTAGTAGGATAAAAAAGAAAAAACCTGGGTCAAGGGGCTTTGAAACTGACTGATCCTCCATCATTTCTTGGAATGAAGAACTAGTCTGGATTGATTCCTTAGCAGAACAGTTATACTGTGGTAATTTCAAATGCAGTTGAGCCTTGAACAATGTGAGGAGGGGGAAGGGGGTTGGGGGGCTGACCCTCCTTGTAGTTGCAAATCCACCTATAAGGCCCTTCATATACATTTTAGAAACCATGGATTCAACCAATGGCAGATCATGTAGCACTGTAGTATTTACTATTGAAACAAAAATCTGCACAGTTCAAACCCGTGTTGTTCAAGGTCAACTGTATATGAACAATCCAGGACTACTCATGTCAGATGACTTTTTAAAACTTTTTTTAAGTGACAAAATATACGCAGCATAAAATTTACTACTTTAGCCAGGCACCACAATCTATGAACAAAAATTAAGATTCCCTGGCTTCAGAGGGTTTCTTCATTTTAGCACACAGAGGTAGAGAGCAAGCAGAAAACATAATAGATAAATAGATTCTGTGGCATGTTGGCCTGTGATAAGGGCTATGGTTGAATTCCAGGTCACAGTGCTCCCAGGTTCTGAAGGCTTCTGTGTCCTTCAAATAGCTCTGAAACCTTTGCTCATCCACCTCTTTCCCCACAAAGCCCTGCCTCCGGTGATTGCTAGTGCTTCTGAAGAGTTCACTGTTTACCCGATTGGGTAATTCATAAAGAAGATGGGTTCATCTGAACCGATCACTTTCTAAATAATTATACAACAACTCTGAAGGCAGTTGGGGCTGTCAATAAAAAAGGGTAGAGGTCTCTGCTACACATAAATATTGTGCTTTTCACAAGAAAACACTCTTCCCTTTAAGAATGAGAATCAAGGCACCAAATTCAAACAGGAGGACTTGCACTCTTCACCAGTCAAGCCAAGAATTTTTTAAAAAGAGGGGATTGTATAGAAAGAAGTATTTGCATTTTGAAAAGTCTTTCTCCTCAGAAAGTATTTGCATTTTGGAAAGTCTTTCTCCTCAGTGGGACTTCCCTGGTGGTCCAGTGGTTAGGAATCCACCTGCCAGTGCAGGGGACATGGGTTCGATCCACATGCCAAGAGGCAGCTAAGCCCATGTGCCCCAACTACTGAGCCCACGTGCTCCAGGGCCTTCTTGCCACAACTACTGAAGTTCACAAAGCTAGAGGCCATGCTCTGCAACAAGAGAAGCCCCTGCAGTGAGAAGCCTGCACACCGCATCTAGAGTGTGGCCGCAACTCACTGCGACTAGAGAAAGCCTTCGAGCAGCAGTGAAGATCCAGCACACCCAAAAGTAACTAAATAAAATTATATAAAGACAAATAAAAAAACTTATAGTGGCCAAAGAGGGAAGGAGTGGGAGTAAAGTGGTTTATTGTGGCCTGTGATGACAGTGGAAAGGAGATCCTGAAATGCTTGCTTCTGTCAAGTGCAAGGATGCTGTCAGATGCTTTCTATCAAATGTTTAGCTTCTTCTCAGGTTTTTCAGGGCTTACTTGGTGGCTCAGATGGTAAAGAAACTGCCTGCAATGCAAGAGACCCAGGTTTGATCCCTGGATCAAGAAGATCCCCTGGAGGAGGAAATGAACAGAGGAGCCAGGCGGGCTGCAGTCCATGGGGTGGCAAAGAGTCAGAACAACTAAACGATTAACAGGCTCTTTCGCTGTGAGGAATATTTACATACCATAATAAATGTTTATTTTAAAAATATATTGGGAGAGTGGTAATTAGCCTTATCATGGTGATCATTTTGAAATACACAGAAATATCTAGAGTAGGAAAATGTATAGAAATATACTATGCTGTGTCCCAGGAACTAACATAGTGTTGTAGGTCAATTATTCTTCAAAAACAACCAACCAGACTCATGGAAAAAGAGATTAGATTTGTGTTTACCAGACATGGGGGCTTGGGAGTAGAATTGGATGAAGACATTCAAAAAGTATAAAGTTCCAAATGTAAGATAAATCAGCACTAGGGAAGTAATGTACGACGTGATAAATATAACAACCACTGCTATATGTTATACATGAAAGTTGTTAAGAGAGTAAATCCTAATCTTTCTTACCACAAGGAAAAAAATATATTCTCCTATTTCTTTAATTTTGTATCTATGTGAGATGATGCATGTTCTTTCTGTGGTCATCATCTGTGGTCACCACAGTCAAATCATTATTCTGTGCACCTTAAATTTATACAGTGCTGTATGTCAATTGTGTGTATAGCTTAGTCACTCAGTTGTGTCCAACTCCTTGCGACCCCTTGGAATGTAGCCCACCAGACTCTTCTGTCCATAGAATTTTCCAAGCAAGAATAATGGAGTTGGTTGCCTTTTCCTACTCCAGAGGCTCTTCCCAACTTAGGAATCAAACCCACGTCTCCCGCATCCACAGGTGGATGCCTTACTGCTGAGCCACCTGGGAAGCCCATATGTCAATTATAGCTCAATAAAACTGAAGAAAAAAAAAAAGAATGTACAGGGAAGAAAGTAGTAAGTCCATGATTGTGAAACTGGACCACACCTTGTCCATGATCAAAATTAAGATGCCAATGCAGGACAAAGGGACACTTGTGACTCTGAGGTACTCTGAAAGGATGCAACATTACTAAAATGGTACCCCAACCAGAAATGCATAACCTGTGAAAACATTAGGTAAATCAAATGGGCAAATATTCTATGAAATAACTGAACCAATTTCTTTAAAAATGGCAATAAAAGACAAAGGCTGAGGAATAGTTACAGATCAAAGGAGACTAAAGAGTAGGGTGACCAACCATCCCTGTTTGTCTGGGACTGAGTGGTTTCCCAGGACTCAACATTTGCAAGGTTAAGATGGGAAAAGTCCAGGCAAACAGGAATGAATTCATCACCTTCATGCTGCTGGTAAGTTGCTTCAGTCATGTCCGACTCTGTGCGACCCCATAGAGGGCAGCCCACTAGGCTCCCCCGTCCCTGGGATTCTCCAGGCAAGAACACTGGAGTGGGTTGCCATTTCCTTCTCCAATGCATGAAAGTGAAAAGTGAAAGTGAAGTCACTCAGTCGTGTCCGACTCTTAGTGACCCCATGGACTGCAGTCCACCAGTCTCCCCCGTCCATGGGATTTTCCAGGCAAGAGTACCGGATGGGTTGCCATTGCCTTCTTCCATCACCTTCATAAGGAGACATAATAGTTAAATGCTACATGTGCAATGGGTGAACCTGAACTGGAGGGGAAAATGCTATAAAATACATTATTGGGACAAGTCACAGAATTTGAAATTTTTTAAAAAATTGAGATAAAATATAAAATTACCACTTAAGCTATTTTTAGGTGTATAGTTCAGTGGCATTAATTGTGTTCACAATGCTATACAATCATCCTCACTATCCATCTCCAGAATGTTTTCATCTTTCCAAATAGCAACTCCATATCCACCAAACAGTAGCTGCCCATTTCCCCCTTCTCCCAGCCTCTGATAACCACCATTCTACTTCCTGTCTCTGTGACTGTGCCTTTTCTAGGTACCTCATACAAGTGGAATCATACAACATTTGTCCTTTGTGTCTGGCTTATTTCACTTAGCATCCTGTTTTCAAGGTTCATTCATGTTGTAGCATACATTAGAATGTCATTCCTTTCTAAGACTGAATAACACCCCATGGTATGCATATACCACATTTTGCTTGTCCATTCATCTCCTGATGGATATTTCAGTTATTTCTACCTTTTGGCTATTTTGAAAAGTGCTGCAATGAACACTGGTGTAGAAACACAGACTTTTAAAGTATACATCAGTGTAAAATTTCCTGAATGTGCCTGTACTGTGGTTGTAGAAGAAAATTATCTTTGCTCTAAGGCAATACACAGTGAAATATTGAGGCAAAGGAGTATGATATATGCATCCTGTTCTCAAACGCTTCAGAGAAGAAAACCGAGACACAAAGGAAATGTGGCGAAATGTTAAAAGTTGATGAATTTAGGTAAAGAGAATGAGTTCTATTAGTCTTGCAACTTGTCTACAACTCAAGAATTTTAAAAACTCATCAAAAGTAAGGGAGTGGGGACTTTATTTACGACGGCTAGGTCTCATGGAGTAAGGTAAATCTATGAAAAGCCAGCCATCACAAAGCCTGAAATGTTCTCAGAGGAGTGGAAGGTTACTCAGGATGCATCACAGCTTAATTGGGTATCTTGTCCCTGTGAGCAGAAGTTGGCCACAGCGCCCTTTTCTAGGGCTTTGTTATGGTTTCTTAACTACTCTCTGCTGCTTCTTCAACCGCTCCTGTCCCTACCAACTAATTTCTGCAACCTGTGCTGTCCTCTCTTCCTCTTGCCTTCAGCTTGCTCACAGCTTCTGTTTCCTCCTGGTTTCCACTTCCTCTTCTCTGTGTGTGCGCTGGCTGCCACTGCTGTCTCCCTTTGGTTCCAGGCAGCTGTGATGGGTCATGTCGAATAGAGCATGGCAATCTTTGCATAGAAAGAGCTGCAGCCAGGACGTGTGAGCACATTGCTCAGCCAGTTCAGTCCAGCTTAACACCCCATGCCTGTAATGCTTGGTGTGGTTGGGGGAGTTGGTATTGGGGATGCAGTGGGGAGGAAAAGCAGATCTCACCCTAGGCAATGATGATTTTTTTTTCTTTTTACTGCGTGGCTTGCAGGATCTTAGTTCCCTGACCAGGGATTGAACCCAGGGCCACAGCAGGGAAAGTGCTGAGTCCTAACCACTGGACCTCCAGGGAACTCTCTAGTGATTCATTCTTCATTCATCTTGGAAATGTGTGGGAAAAAATGGAAACTCTATATAAAAGCTCAAGAGAATTGAGGAGACAAGATGTCATTGTAGTTTTGGAGAAAATTATCAGAAAACCCTTCTTCCCTCCCTTCCTCCCACAAAAATTCTGTGAAAGGCATTATACTAATAACAGATACTTTGGGGAATCCAAATTGTGTAAGATGTGGTCCCTGCCACGAGAAGTTTACAGTCTAGGACTATGTGTCTTAAACTAAAGTTTGCGGTGGGATGTTCTGAGAGAATAGCATTGAAAAATGTATATTATCAGGTGTGAAACAGATTGCCAGTCCAGGTTGGACTGGCATGAGACAAGCACTTGCATGAGACAAGTGCTCAGGGCTGGTGCACTGGGATGACCCAGAGGGATGGGATGGGGAGGGAGGGGGGAGGGGGATTCAGAATGGGGAACATGTAAATCCATGGCTGATTCATGTCAATGTATGGCAAAAACCACTACAATACTGTAAAGTAATTAGCCTCCAACTAACAAAAATAAATGAAATAAATAAATAAATAAACTAAAATTTGCACCCACTTAGTATGCATTTAACCTGCATTAAAAAAAAATGGAATAAGAGGGAAAATTATTAGAGTCCATCACTTTGCAATAGTCAGTACTGTTTAGTGAATATTTATCTGTGTGTGTATGTGCCCACAGGATTGTGACATTAAATGTATTTCTACCGTGGGCTATAGAAAAACTGTATGTAAACCATTGATCTAGTAGAACTTAAACCTAGAGCTTCAGTGATCACCCATGTGCTGATTCGTATCTCCAGTATAAAACTGGTTTCTGAGCTCCAGAAATGGCTATCCAACTGCCAGCTGAACATGTCAGGCTCAACCTATTCAGCATTGCCCATGTCATCTTCCTCCTCAGACTGTGCCTTTTCCCTGCATTGTGTGTTGTATGATATCAACATCTACCTGGCAAGTCAAATCAGAAGCCCTGGGGTTCTCTATGCCATCTCCTTCTCCACTCGTTCTTCACACCCACTGACCAGTTGGCCTACTCCTCTCCATCCTCACTGGCAGTCCTTGGCTTAGGCCTTGTGTAATTTCTCATCCGGTTTCTTGCCATCCTTTGTTAACAAGTCTTCTTGTCTCCAGTCTTCTTTCATGATTCCCAAGTCTGTGTATTACATCGCTAATCAAGTGAATTTCCAAAAGTTCTAATATAGTATTTTTGTTTCTGGTTGGAAATCCTTCCATGGTTCCTCACTGCTTTCAGTTTAATGTCCAATTGCTTAGTTATGTCCGACTCTTTGCGACCCCATGTACTGTAGCCTACCAGGTTCCACCGTCCATGGGATTTTCCAGGCAAGAATACTGGAGTGGGTTGCCATTTCCTTCTCCAGCAGATCTTCCCGACCCAGGGATTGAACCTGGGTCTCCCGCATTGTAGGCAGACGCTTTACCGTCTGAGCCACCAGGGAAGTCATTCATGAGAGCTAGAGTCTTTCTTGATTTGCCCCTGCTGCCTCTTCAGCCTCAGTTGCTGACCTCAGCCCCCTCTCAGATTCTAGAGATACCAACTAAATCTGGTTCCCAAACAGCTCAGGAGCTGTCATATTTCAATGAATTTTACTTCTGCTTCACATCACTTCCTTTGCTTCTTCACTTGTGTCTAAATTTTACTGCTCTTCCTGGACACAGCTCTGGTGCCACCTGGTCGTGGGACCTGTTCTGACCACATTCCAAGACTTCCCTAGTATCCTGGGCATGCCGCTGTCCCCACATTGACCAACCTGCATGGTCACTGCTGTCAGGGTTGTCTTGGTTATGAACTAGCTGACACCAAGCACTTTGTTTTGTCCATCTCTGTAAGATGGTCCCCTCTATAAAACATGCAACTAACCCAAAGCCTGACATGCTCAGAACTGACCAAACATTTGTTGAAAGAACAAGTGCAGATGAAATTTCCTACTGGCCTACTCCTTGATTGTAAGGATAGTATAGTGATAATGGTAAATAATTCCTGCAAATATTATAGCTTTCATGAGTCGTTAGAACCAGAAGATTACTGATTGGCCAGATGTGCTTTATCTAATTTCGATTCTATCATTCCCTTTTCCACCGCCCCCTTCTCTGTCTAGACTCCATAAAATGAGAATAGGAGAATATTACCATCTGCTTGTGGGAAACATCCAGGAATTCTCCTCCCAACATGTCTCTTTTAAAAAAAAAAAAAAAAAAAAAAAAAGAAATATAAAGAAAGAAAGAGAGAAAGGAAGGGCGGGAGGGAGGAAGGAAAGAAAGACAGGCAAGTGGGCAATGTGGATCAAGTTTATTTTATCTTAGACACTCTTTGTTGTTCTAACTGTCCATCTGCAATGCTTTTTTTTATGCCTTAGGGAGGTAGGCCAGGTCCTTTTGGTGCTTACTTTGGATGGGAAACTGCTTGGAAGCAGAGTGAATTTTGAAGAAACATCCAGTCTGGACTGTGTATTGTAAATACCCAAAGCTATCAAATGAATTTATTTGTTCCCCACAGATCCATCTTGATTTTCTCTTTAAGCCCTGGGGATATAGTGACAAAGATGATGTGGCCTTTGTCTATAGGAAGAAGGGACATTTTTTTTCTTTGACCCTATTCTTTTGCTGTTTCAAACTTTTATTTTCTTGGATTTTGCTTAATGTAAGTGAAATCTAGCCATTTCTAAGTTATTCAGCAATTTTGTTTCAAAGAGTTCCACCTCTCTGAGATGAGGCAGAGTTCTTTTTTTTTTTTTTTTTTTTTAAGATAAATATGTTTCTTAAAAGATATTTATTTTTATTTACTTATTTATTTGGCTGTACTGGATTTCAGTCGCAGCATGTAGGCTCTAGTTCCCCCACCAGGAATCAAACCCACACTCCCTGCGTTGGGAGCAGCTGGACCACCAGGGAAGTTCCATGCAGAGTTATTCTTAACGCAAAGGTTTAGAGTCCAGAAATGGGAGCTCCAAGAGTCAATATATTCCTTATCCAAAATAAATAGACCATGGACGCAAAATATTCTCTGAGGTGTACCTTTTTAATATGTAACACGGGTGTGATGTTACCTACTGCCTTTACATGTGAGGATTCACTGAGCTAAAATAGGTGAAGCACCAGTAGAGAGATGAGCACCCAGAGATATAACGCCCACTAGATGTGACTCACTCTTCTAGTGCGTCAGAAGACAAAGGGACACTGAGGCTGAACCAGGAAGTGAGTGGCACCGTGTTTGCACCACCCTTGTGATGCTGTGGTATCTACATGGCAGAGGCACAGGGAGGGATGTTTTTTCTTAACGTGTGATAAATGGTCCAGTTGCAGGCTTGTGAATAAAGCAAATCCTAAAGCATCCTTTAAAGTGGTCTTTGGTGCTACATAATGTGCCTTTCATGTCTTTGAGGGGAGGTGGAAGTCAGGGAACTATAACACGTTTTACAATCTAATTAGTTGCTTGATCTTAATAGAAAACTGCCTGAGTCTCTTGGGTTTTCCTGTACTCATCTAGGTCATTTCCAGCTTTTTCTCACAGTGAATCAGTTCTCCACCTCTGTTACACAACATCTGGAGTAAATATGATTTCTCAAAAGGCCAGAGTATGCATCTTTAGAGCAAAGCTAGCCAGTATTACTTTGAATCATAACAAATAGTGGTTTTAGCTACAGCAACATTATGGAAAGATTTGGTTGAATTTCTGTTGTGGTCATTTTTTGGCCATTAAAAACCTGACATTTTCCCAACGATATTGCCAATGTGTATTCAGAATGGCCTTCATTCCCGTGCCTTCACACAAGATCTGATACTTCCTGGTTTCTAGAGCATCAGTTGATGACTCCCTGACCACTGAGTAATGTGAGGTACTCTTGGCTTGGCCCATTCTCAGATTCTGCCATGACCTCAAAGTTTCTGAATGTCTCAAGAGCAAAGAGCAAAAAAAAAAAAAAAAAATTCTTTCTGGGATTTTTACTCAAGCTATGGGAGATCAGTACTGGGTGTTCACTGGAAGGACTGATGTTGAAGCGAAACTCCAGTACCTTGGCCACCTCATGCAAAGAGTTGACTCATTGGAAAAGACCTTGATGCTGGGAGGGACTGGGGGCAGGAGGAGAAGGGGACAACAGGGGATGAGATGGCTGGATGGCATCACTGACTTGATGGGCATGGGTTTGAGTTAACTCCAGGAGTTGGTGATGGACAGGGAGGCCTGGCGTGTTGCGATTCATGGGGTCGCAAAGAGTCAGACATGACTGAGCGACTGAACTGACTGACTGATGGGAGAAATATGGTTGTTGAGCCCTTTGTATTTTCCTAAGGCTTTGGCTGAATGTTGTGCTGGTGGCAGAACTCCCCTTTCCTCCCAGTTTCAGTTTTACATGATGCCACACCTGTTACTGACACCTTGCCACCCCCTTGGAAGAGGTCATGTCCCCATCAAGTGACTCCTCTCTATGACACATTCAGCTCTGGTCTGACCCCTCCTACTTATTTAACGTCAGTCTCTTTCTATATTTGCTCTCTGTCTCTATCAGACTGGTTTCTTTTCATGGCCCCACAAATGCTGTGGTCATATCTGGGTTTTGCTTGTGCTCTTTCCCACCTGCTAAGCCCTTTCTTCTTTTTTTTTCAGCTATCCAAATCCCTCTAGCCCTTCAAAGCCCAAACAGAATCTACTTTTTTAAATGTTCCAATATTTACTATTCTCCTGGTTCCCCAAACTCCTTTATTATTAATAACCAATATCCACTCATCATTCATTCTTACAATAAAGATTTTCTAAGAACCACTATGAGTTACCACCATCCTAGAGCTCAGGATACAGTAAGACAAGGTCTTTACCCACTTAGCATTTCTTCTACACTTATTCTAGTGTGGAGGACATACATTAAGCAAGCAAGACAAGTGAGTAGTATAACTTTGTATTGATACAAGTAGTATGAGAAAAAAATAAAAAGGCAGGATAATGGCAACCCACTCCAGTATTTTTGGTGGGAGAATTCCATGGACAGAGGAGCCTGGCGGGCTACAGTCCATGGGGTCATGAAAGTGTCAGACATGACTTAGCGACCAAATGACAGCAAGGGCTAGAAGGTGATTGCAGGAGTGGAGGCTGTTTTTCATTCAGTGGTCAGGGAAGGCCTCTTTGAAGAGGTGATATTTAAGCAGAGACTTGAATTATGAGAAAGAGTCCGTCAAGAGCCAACCGGAGAGAAGAGTGCTCTTGGTAGAGGGAATAGGAATTGAAGTCCTGGAGACAGAAATGTTTTAGAAAAGGAGTCCCCAGCCCCTGGGCCATGGGCCGGTACTGGGTCATGGCCTGTTAGGAACTGGACTGCACAGCAGGAGGTGAGCAGCGGGCAGATGAGAGAAGCTTCATGTGTATTTACAGGTGCACCCCATTGCTTGCATTACCACCTGAGCTCTGCCTCTGGTCAGATTAGTAGCAGCATTAGATTCTCATAGAAGTGTGAACCCTACTGTGAACTGCGCATGCGGGGGATCTAGGTTGAGCGCTCCTTCTGAGACTCTAATGCCTGGTGATCTGATATGGAGCTGAGGCAGTTATCACTGGGGAGAGGCTGGCACTATCTCCCATCATCCCCAGATGGGGCCATCTAGTTGCAGGAAAACAAGCTCAGGGCTCCCACTGGTTCTGCATTATGGTGAGTTGTATAATTATTTCATTATCTATCACAGTGTAATAATAATAGAATAAAGTACACAATAAATGTAATGTGTTTGAATCATCCTGAAACCATTCCCCCAACCCCGGTCTGCAGAAAAATTGTCTTCCACGAAACTGGTCCCTGGTGCCAAAAAGGCTGGGGACTGTTGTTCTAGAAAGATGAGGAATGTTCTAGAACAGCAAAAAAAGATTAATGTGAGGCAGAGTGAAGCAGAAGATGAGGATATAGAGGTGAGAAATTGTGGGGCTTTAAGGGACAGAAGAATCAAGGGTGTAGGGAAAGCCTGGGGAGGAAAGGAATAGATTTGTGTGGGCAGGGGAGATGCTGAAGTTAAAAACAAGAGTTCATTTTTAGACGTATTATGTTTGAGATACCTTTAAGCATCGAAGCGTAGATGTTGGGCAGACAGTTGGATGTATACAAGTCTGAAACCCAATGAGAGGTCAGGCTGGAGTTATAAAAAGCCAAGAGACTAGAGAACATTGCCTAGGAAGAGAGTATAGATTGAGAAGAGGCCAGAGCCCTGGGGCCCACCAGCATTTAGAGATCATGGAGAAGGAGCCAGAAAGGGACCCAGGTTGTGGTCACTGAGCTTTCCCACATATCCAAACACATCTACAGAATTGAGTGGTAGGCTTGTAGTTTCCTGTGTGCTGGACTTGTCATGACAACTGAGACTGCTAACTTTTTGTGACTGCTTTCCACGAGAGTGAAGGTAAGGAGCCAAGGTGATTTATTGGTGCCTACAGTCTTGGCATGGTCCTTGTTTACTACGTATTTCTTACTGTTCCAAACGTTCTCACAGCGCTGAGTAAACACCACCAGGCTGTTGGGGGAAATATAGCTACTTCCTTTCTCAAGGACTGGATCAGTGAGTTAATTCTCACATGTATTTTACTGGCAATAAACTGATGCACAGAGAGATTAACTAATTTACGCACAGCCCACACTGAGTCCATGGCTAGCCTGAGGCCACGCTACTGTGTTTAGAATGAGTGCTGACTGACAGCGTCACCTGGAGCACTGGCTTTTTATTTTTTTAATTGCTAACATTTATGGGTGGTCTACTCAGTGCTTTAGATAGTAACTCAATCCTCACAACAACTCCATGAATAGGCGACATCATCCCCATTTTACAGGAAATGGGGAAACAGATGTGAGAGAATTTCATATGATAAAGTGGCAGATTTGTCTGGTTCCTAATCCATGCTACTTGCCTACTGAAACAGAATATTTGGTAATAGGACACAAGAATAGCCTGTATTTAGAAAACTCTCTGCAACATTCTTATGTATATAGAAGTTTGAGAATCCAAGGTTCATGGGATCTCAGGTCTGTTCTTTGAAGTTCATGGTCATCTTAGAATTTGCTCTATTAAGCCATTTTTAATATGTCAGTATCCATGTTTAAGTAAATTTATTAGAGTCTCATAGACTATTCTGAGTAGTATTTTGTTAAACATAGGCATAGGTAACAGCTTACTGCATAGTTTATCATCATCAGAGAGGTAAAGCACATAATTTTACACTGAACCAGCTTGCATTGTCTGATACATTGCTTAACAAGCCTCATGCCATGGATACTGATGCAGCTTACTGTCAACAAGAATAGTTCATCTTTTCCCACTGTCTTTATGATTCTACACATTTGCCTACACAGATCCATAAACAATAATGAAACAAATCAATCATATGGCCAGCTCAAGAGCATGAATGACTCCACACTGCAGGCTGAGAGGAGGTGGGAATGGGTTGTGTTTGCACTTCTCAGGCTAGTAAAAAGAAAACATTTTGAGGTAGGAGATGGCCCAGAACCCTAAGAAAAATCAATCATGGAGTGCTCTCTGACGACTTTTGCAGATGTTCTCAAGAGCTTATGAGATGAAAGGGAAATGGAGTCATAGAAGAATTAAAAAAAGAAAAGGAATCCAGTTCTTGGGTGGAAAAAAAAAAAAGAAACATAGTGAATATAGAAGGCCTTAAGGTCATAGGTGACAACATCCAGTAAATTCATTTCTGTTGACAGGGAGTTGTATTTTACTGTCACAAACCTCCACCCAGACTGACCCTCCAGTTTGCATCATTTGTACAGTGAGACTGGTTTCACCAGTTTGCACCTGTTAAACTCTTAGTCATCAGTTAAGTTGTTTAAGTCTATTTTCCCAGCAGTTTATCCTATACGCAGTTTTTAATCCCACAACAGAAATCAAGTATGGTTACACACCTGTTGGATATTGTCAAAGGGGAAAAAATAAAAACAATTTGGAGCAGAAATGAGGCCATTCCACTAGGGAGGACTGCAATCTGAGTCTTTCATCTGAAAAGAAACAAAGAAAGAGAAACATAAATGGGCTGGAAGGTGGAGAGGGAGAATAGTGGTGGAGGGGTGGGAATTGGAATGAACTTCCAAGGTTTACATCTTGGGTACGATGTTGTCAGATTTGACAAAAAAAAAAAAAATGCATGCAGAGAAGAAAAAGAAAAAATATATAAGATGCTAAAATAAATCTGAATTTCAGAAAAACAATTGATAACTTTTAGTATGAGCCTGCTTCATGTAATATGTCTGAGATACTGAAAAATTATTTGCTGTTTATCTGAAATTCACATTTAGCTGAGTGTCCTGTATTTTATTTGGCAACTTTACTGGAGTAGTGCCTTTGAATCTCAGTTTAACAAAAATTCCTTTTAGAAAACAGATGTCTTCAGGAAACTGGGTCATGGATTCAACAATATAATACTTGCTAATTATACTGCACAGCATGATGAGATGATATATTTATTTAATATAAATAAACTAGCAATTGTAATGACTGAAACCGCTATTTTGATTTGGAAAAACTTTCACTTTATTTGGTATGAGTAGGAATAAACTAAAAATGGACAACAGTGATTCTAAGGTTTATGCACAAGAAAACATCCATTCATTCACTCATGTACTCTTTCTTGCCTTGCTTTTTATGTATACAAAGGCTTTCTGGTACATAAGTTTTATGAAAGTTTATTTTAAGGGAGGGGATTTATGCATGGCTGATTCATTTTGCTATACAGTAGAAACTGACACAATATTGTAAAGCAACTATACGCTAATAAAAATTACCTTAAAAAAATAAAGATGCACCTAAGAATAAAAAAAAAATTATTTTAGTGATCAAAATCATTATCATAAATGGACTCCTCAACCCAGTTTCTTTTTTTTCTCTTTTGTTCCTTTATTTTTTAAAAGTAATTAATTTATTTTAATTGGAGGCTAATTACTTTACAATGTTGTAGTGGTTTTTGCCATACATTGACATGAATCAGCCATGGCTGTACATGTGTCCCCGATCCTGAAATCCCCTCCCACCTCTCAGGGTTGTCCCAGTGCACCAGCTTTGAGTGCCCTGTTTAATGCATTGAAGTTGGACTGGTCATCTATTTCACATATGGTAATATACATGTTTCAATGCTATTCTCTCAAATCATCCCACCCACGCCTCCTCCCACAGAGTCCAAAAGTCTGTTCTTTGTGTCTGTGTCTCTTTTGCTGTCTTGCATATAGGGTCATTGTTACCATCTTTCTAAATTCCATATGTATGTGTTAACATACTATATTGGTGTTTTCCTTTCTGACTTACTTCACTCTGTATAATAGGCTCCGGTTTCATCCACCTCATTAGAACTTATTCAAATGCATTCTTTTTAATAGCTGAATAATATTCCATTGTGTATATGCACCACAGCTTCCTTATCCATTCATCTGCTGATGGGCATCTAGGTTCCTTCCATGTCCTGGCTATTGTAAACAGTGCTGCGATGAACATTGGGGTGCACGTATCTCTTTCAGTGTTGGTTTCCTCAGTGTGTACGCCCAGCAGTGAGATTGCTGGGTTGTATGGCAGTTCTATTTCCATTTTTTTTTAAATTTCCATTTTTTTAAGGAATCTCCACACTGTTCTCCATAGTAGCTGTACTAGTTTGCATTCCCACCAACAATGTGAGAGGGTTTCCTTTTCTCTGCAACCTTTTCAGCATTTACTGTTTGTAGATTTTTTGATAGCAGCCATTCTGACTGGTGTGAGATGGTACCTCATTGTGATTTTGATTTGCATTTCTCTGATAATGAGTGATGTTGAGCATCTTTTCATGTGTTTGTTAGCCATCTGTATGTCATCTTTGGAGAAATGTCTGTTTAGCTCTTGGGCCCATTTTTTGATTGTCGACCCAGTTCTTAAATAATTCTGCATAGTAAACTTAAAATTTTAAATTTAAAGAAATAATAGACCTGGCCAAAGACAAAACTAAGCCCCAAAGAAAGTGTCGACTCGCCACCACCACTTACCACAATCTGTCCCATTCCAATTTGTCCAGGAGGGCAATAACCTAGCACATACAGAGGTTGAAACAATATAGGCTTAGAGTTGGGTGCTGAGATTGTGTTGGGAGGGAAACGGGAGAAAGAGCATGAAGAAGAAATAAAGTCCAAGTAAAAGAAGTGCAGTTTCCAAGGTGGCTCAGCAGTAAAGAATTTGCTTGCCAATGCAGGAGATGCAGGAGACACAGCTTCAATCCCTGGGTCAGGAAGACCCACTGGAGTAGGAAATGGCAACCAACTCCAGAATTCTTGCCTGGAGAAATCCATGAACAGAGGAACCTGGCAGGCTATAGTCCATGGGGCCACAAAGAGTCAGAGATGACTGAGCATGCACGCACGTGCACACACACACACGCACGAACACACAAATGAAGTGTCAATGTGCCATATTCTGGCTGATAGATGGTAAGGCAAGGATGAGGGAAAGATAAGGGGAGGAGGTCCGACCTGAGCTTGTTGGGAAAGTGAAAGGATGGCAGAGAGATGAGGAGTGAGCAAGTGTGAAGGTTTTTACATTGACCAATATTTGAGAGACTGTCAGATGAAAGGAAATTTATTTTGTCTAGCTCTAGAGAATGAAACCAAGGTCAATAAACAGGCATAGCAGGAAAACAGATTTTTACACCATTTAGACAAGAGCTTTCTAAGCTTTAGAGCTAACTGCTGATACAATGGGTCATCCCAGGAGATGTGTGAAGCAGAGGCTGGCTGAGTGGTGGGCAGGCCTGGGATGGAGACAATTCCTGTCTTGAATGAGGAGCAGATTAGATAGATGCTCTCCAAGGCCCCTTCCCACCTGGAGTGTATGTTTCAACACACCAGGACTCGTGTCTTCTATCAATTGCTATATCCTTAGTGCCCGCTTACACACAGTAAGGTCTCAGTAAATCAGCGCAGTCACAGGGCAAGTGCTTTCTGGAGAAGGTGGCGCTATTTTACACCATGGCCTTGATGTGAGAGGGGAAGGGAAATTAGCTCAAATTAAATCAACATAGTGGGCATCAACATTTGGAGGAGGACAGCTCTAGGGCTCTATTTTGTGTGAGCTACAAATACATGGGCTTCCTGGATGACTCAGTGGTAAAGAATTCACCTGCAAAGCAGGAGACTTGGGTTTGATCCCTGGATCGGCAAGATCCCCTGGAGTAGGAAATGGCAACCCACTCCAGTATTCTTGCCTGAAAAATCCCCTGGACAGAAGAGCCAGGCAGGCTACAATCCAAAGGGTAGCAAAGAATAGGACATGACTGAGCATACACAAATACAAAGTCCATGTTTCCCCATCCTTACCAGCCTGGAGAGGAAAAAGAGAAAAAAAAATTAAAACAAATACAGTATATTTTTGGTTCTTTCATTCTCTGCCTGCAGTATTTTCATTCCTTTCAAATTTCTCGCCAGCTGGTTCTAGGAGCTTCCAGGGGATAGTACTCCTGCCTTCTGAACATGTGGCCATAAGAGGGTATTTGATTTTACTTTTCTGTCCTCTGGCTTACTATTTTCTCTCCTGCTTTGTCTTACAGTGGCTATATCTCTACATTTCTATCAGCTCCAATATGCCAAAGCTCCCATATACCCCAGGCACCAAGGCTGCCTGGACGCCTGCCAGATATGCTCTTCCCACTACTGCCAGCGACACTGCATACAAAGTACACGTTGGTATACTTATGGATGATTCGCCTTGTACGGCAGAAACCAACACAGTATTGTAAAACAAATATCCTCCAATTTTAAAAAAAAAGCATACATGTTGGGAGAGTGAATAAAAATCTTAAGGGAGAGGACACAAGAGTCAGTCAGCAGCAGCAAGAGAGGTGATGCCAACCCGAGAGTCACTGAGCCACCACGTGAAGTTCCAATGCAGGAGGACAACCAGGAGAGCAGTTGCATTGCATGAAAGAACACAGCCCTGGAGCCAGAGCAACTGGGATGCCGTTCTTCATGACTCTGTGCCTCAGTCTCCCCCTGCAAGGAGCAGAGACCACGCTAGTACCTTTTGTAAGACTGTTCTGAAGACTAAGCGAGCACAGGCAGAGCTCAGAGCTGTGTCTGCCCAAGAAAGCTGTCTGTCTACGAGACCCTTTATGAACAGTGCTGTCACGATGCTCTGAAGATGTCCAGTTCTCCTCACATGCCACTCTTCCTGTTTTCCTCAGTGGCACTGTAGCCTTATCAGACCACCTAACCTGTCTGCTGAGAAACCTGTATGCAGGTCAAGAAGCAACAGTTAGAACTGGACATGGAACAACAGACAGGTTCCAAATTGGGAAAGGAGTACGTCCAGGCTGTACATTGTCATCCTGCTTATTTAATTTACATGCAGAGTACATCATGTGAAATGCTGGGCTGGTTGAATCACAAGCTGGAATCAAGACTGCAGGAAGAAATAGCGACAACCTCATACATGCAGATAATACCACTCTAGTGGCAGAATGTGAAGAGGAACTAAAGATCCTCTTGATGAGGGTGAAAGAGGAGAGTGAAAAAGCTGGCTTAAAACTTAACATTGAAAAAACTAAGATCATGGCATCTGGTCCCAACCCTTCAAGGCAAATAGATGGTGAAAAAGTGGAAATGGTGACAGATTTTATTTTCTTGGGCTCCAAAATCACTGTGGATGGTGACTGTAGTCACAAAATTAAAAGACACTTGCTCTTGGAAGAAAAGCTATGACATACCTAGACAGTGTATTAAAAAGCAGAGACATCACTTTGCCAACAAAGGTCCACACAGTCAAAGGTATGGGTTTTCCAGTAGTCATGTATGGATGTAAGAGTTGGACCATAAAGAAGAATGAGTGCTGAAGAATTGATGCCTTTGAACTATGATGCTGGAAAAGACTCTTGAGATTCCCTTAGACTGCAAGGAGATCAAACCAATCAATCCTAAAGGGAATAAGCCCTGAATATTCATTGGAAGGATTGATGCTGAAGCTCCAATAGTTTGGCCACCTGATGTGAAGAGCCAACTTATTGGAAAAGACCCTGATGCTGGGAAAGATTGAAAGCAAAGGAGAAGGGAGCGACAAGATGAGGTGGTTTGGTAGTATCACCCACTTAATGGACATGAATTTGTGCAAACTCTGGAAGATAGTGAAGGACAGGGAAGCCTGGCCTGCTGCAGTCCTTGGGGTCACAAAGAGTTGGACACGGCTTAGTGTCGAACAACAACTGTAACCTTAAGATAAACTTCGAAGTGTTGGACCTCTGGTGCTCCAGTGGCTAAGGCTCTGAGCTCCTAGTGCAAGGGGCCGGGGTTCTTTCCCTGGTCAGGGAACTAGATTCCACATGCCACAACTAGGAGTTTTCGTGGTACGCTGTGATAAAGACTGAGGACCCCACGAGTCACAACTAAGTTCAGGTACAGCCAAATAAATAAATATTAAAAAAATTGAACTAAGTGGGTTTCTGCTGCTTGGAACAGGAGCCTTATCATGACTGTAGATTTGAATCCTCAGGTGAGTATAATAACTCAAATTCTCAACTTGGAATTTTCACTATTGTTTGAGAAGCAGTAGAGAATAAAATCGACCAGGGCTTGATCCCTGGGTTGGGAAGACCCTCTGCAGAAGGGAATGGCAATCCACTCCAGTATTCTTGCCTGGAGAATTTCATGGACAGAGAAGCCTGGTGGGCTACAGTTTGTGGGGTCACAAAGAGTTGGACACAACTGAGCGACTAACACATACATACGTACATACATAGAGAATAAAATCAACAGGTAGTGAGCACCCACAGTTATCAAATACAGCCTTCACAGAGCCATCTTTGTCTTGGCGAAGCAAAGCAAACATTCACTAAATGACGATGAAATATTTGAATATTTGTCCACATCTTCAGCAGAAGTGATGACACTTGTCCTAAATGTGTAGACTGAGGAATCTAACTGCTTTCAGCCACTAGCAGCAAATTCTTTTTTAAATTTTGTAAGAAATTTAAACAAAATTTTTCTTAACCCTGAGTAGATTCCACATTTTGGTCAAACTAGCCTTTTGCTTGACCTAAGTGGGCCTCAAAGAGTAACCTTTATTTTCAAATCTTCTAGGATGAAATAACTTTTCATTATTATATTTTGAACATGTTTCAAAAGTATGTAGAGCATATAAACAGAGAAATATTTGCTGGCCAATGGAAATGTAAACCTAGTATTCAAGAGAAAGCTTGGGGATATAGATACACAGACTTGGAGTTTATAGGTCATAACTAAAGCTCTAGGATAATTAAAGTGAGTGGAAAGGGGGATTGTGTAAGGTGAAGAGAGAAAAAGACAAAAGAATAGGGACTTTTTCTCAAAATCCATTGTCATCAGCTTTGCATGTGGAGCCTGTTGCTCCTATGCCCAATTTGGACCCAGTAAACCTCAATGACTGAGGTGAGGGAAGTCAGTCCCTTTTGACCTCCTTCACCCAGTTCACCTATTCTCCATGCCACAACCACCAATCTGTTCTCTGAATTTTTAAAAAGTCTTTGTTTATTTATCTATTTATTTAGCTGTACTGTGTCTTAGTTGCAGCACATGGGACCTTTAGTTGCAGTTGTTGTTCTTTAGTTGCTCAGTCGTGTCCAACTGTTTGTAACCCCATGGACTGCAGTCCGCCAGGCTCCTCTGCCCATAGAATCTCCAGGCAAGAATACTGGAGTGGATAGCCTAGCCTTTCTCCAGGGTATCTTCCCAACCCAGGGATCAAACCCGGATCTCCTGCATTGCAGGCAGATTCTTTACCACTGAGCTACCAGGGAAGCCCCCTTAGTTGCTGTATGCAGGATCTTTTAGTTGCAGCAAGTGGGATCTGGTTGCCTGAACAGGCATCAAACCTGGGCCACCGGCATTGGGAGTGTGGGGTCTTAGTCACTGGACCACCAGGGAAGTCCTTGTCCTCTGAATCTTTTTTTTTTTTCATTTATTTTTATTAGTTGGAGGCTAGTTACTTCACAACGTTGCAGTGGGTTTTGTCATACATTGACATGAATCAGCCATGGAGTTACACGTATTCCCCATCCCGATCCCCCCTCCCACCTCCCTCTCCACCCAATTCCTCTGGGTCTTCCCAGTGCACCAGGCCCAAGCACTTGTCTCACTCTAAATCTTTAAGTTCAGGTTTTGTTTATTTGTTTCCAGATTTCACATGTCCGTGAGATCATATGACTTGCCTTTGTCTGTCTGACTTATTTTACTCAGTTTCATGCCCTCGAGGTCTATCCTGTGTCCTCAAGGTTTATCCCACGCTAACAAAAGTTTGAGTCCCATAGAACTGAGGAGAGGGTACACTTGTGTCAGCCACAGACAAGGGTGCCCAAAAAAGGCATAACAAATTGCCTCCTGGCTGGTGGTTGTGAATAGGTGTCATAATGGATTCTTTCCCGGATTTCTTGGTAGTGGTTTTTTCCTTGGCTTGGCTACTGTCGTGCACTGGAGCCAGAGAATCAGAGGCGGTGGCAGACGCAGATGGTGTGTAAAGTAAAAGGACATGGCTCACTTAAAGCACAAGTGGAAAACTGTCTCCAAGGCAGCCTCAGCCAGGCTTCCATTTTACCAGGCTCGGGGCACCCCCTCCATGTCCCAAGGGGTGAGGAAGCCACATCAACACAGGCCAGCACCTGTGCTCCGTGAGCGGCTGGGGGTACCAGCAAGCCACAGGCCTCCGATCCCAACATCGCCTCTCCACAAACCGGGGAAGGGTTCACACCAGGTCTCAGGGCCGACTAGAAGTAACAGAGAGCAGCATAGGCGTGCTAGGTGCTGAGGTGCTGGGGAGGCACACCTGGGGAGCTTATGTGTCAGGGGGACTCGTGGGTCCTCTGACAGTCTGCCCGTGCCCGTGAACTGCGGCTGGCCTTGCTCATACCACGAGGCGAGAGTTGAGTCAGGCCAGCTCTGATGACATCACTGAAACCACGTGCGCAGCTGCTCTGCAGTTGATCCTGTAAGACACTTTGATGTTTTAAAAATATTTAATTAATTTATCTAACTATTTGGCTGCCTTGAGTCTTATTTTGTGTCCTGCAGAATCTTTCTTTGTGGCATGTGGGCTCTCTAGTTGTGGCATGTGGGATCTTAGTTCCCCGACCAGGGATGGAACCTGTGTCCCCTGCATTGCAAAATGGATTATCAACCACTGGACACCCAGAGGAGTTCCAAGATACTTTGGTTTTTTTTTTTTTAACTTGCAGCTATTTTGTGAGAAACTCCTTCTATAATATATAGCATTTTTAATTAAGTAGTTCCATCTTTCTCTCAGGATGAATCTAAAAGAGTGACTTTTACAGAACTTGATGCTGCTGAGAAGTGACAAATTGCCAACATGCAGGCATGGATGTGGGCTTCTTGTTATGGTGCATGTTTCCTTAGGAAGGTGACTTGTAGGGTGGCTGTGAAGGTCCTAGGATTGCTATAAACATAGAGGGGGCCATTCTGGAATAAAAATGTTTATAACTTGATCCTGGCATTGAACAATTGGGGCTGTTAAATCCAACCATACATCACTGAGATAGAATTAGGTTAAATAACACAAATGTATTTAAACCCAGCCATAGATCACTGGGACAGAATGCATGTGTTCTTCCCCATTACCTTCCTAAAAGCAGAAAATGTAAGTCTTAACTGGAGTATAACTTACAATTTCCTTTGGGAGGGAGGGGGAAGTAGGCCTAGGCAGCTTTAATATAACATTTATAATAGCTATTTTATATACCGCAGAATTTAGCATCTTAAAATCACTTTGCCTTCACAGAGAAAAGTACCAAAAAGAGATGATGAAGCATGGCCGGGGAGGGGTGAGGGCGGGGTGGGGGGCGGGAGTGTGCTTGTTAATGTATTAGACATAAATGTTTATGCTCATTTTTCCTTGTTATATGTGCTCATTAGAAATATTTCTAAGATCATAGAAACATAATCCCAGCTTCTATAGACTAGTGGGGTTAGCAGCTTAAATATTCTTGAAATTTTACATATACAATCACATGGATGATGAAGAAGCTACTTTCCATAAAAGGACAGGGAACATAGAAAGCCCTGGGAAAACACATTCCCCGTGGGAGGGATGAGATAAACGCTGGTAATGGGCTGTATTAACCATTCTCAGAGACAAGATGCAAACAGTCAAAGGCAGCATCGAGCTAGGGCGTGACTGCCGTGGGTAGCTAGACTTCATCCTTGCATGCAAACCAGAAGCCAAGAGATTTGCTGAGCTCCCCGACGCAGGCGCATCTGTCCCTTCCTTAAATCCGATTTTCTTGCCATCTGTTCCTTTACTCCAGCCTTGGCTGTAAACATAGTTTATGCACAGGGATGCATTGTGTTGCCAGGCAGCTCTCCTTGCTCGTCTAAAACAGAGTCAGTTCTGAACTGAAAGACTGTGGGTCCCCTTATTATCCCTTTTCTCTAACAATATAAATTGTGAGAGCGTTGAGAGTAAGTTTAGAAATGACATTTTTAACTTCATTTGGTACATGTGATGCAATATAACGATCTGATTCTGTAAGGAAACAACATTTAACGTGTTGGGATGATTTAGATCGTGGAAAAGGATTTCCCCTGCCGTGCAGAACAGTAAGGGCATTGTTGGGGACAGTCACTGCCGCCGCAGTAAACGGATCAAGGAGAAACTGACATAGCAGCCGCAGCAGCAGAAAACTCACTGCCACCAAGGTTACAATTTGTCATGGGGGTGGGGGGAGGAGAGGCAGGAGATGAAGATGGCTTAAAGATGTGTATCCTAGGATGTGAGGTTATGCCTCTGAGAATGTACTAGAAGAACTAGCCATCTGGCAGCTTTGGGGAGGCATCACCTGACCTCTGGTCTCCAGCTCTATTTTTTTACAGCTATATCATATTTATAATGCACTCTTCCTGGGAGAAACTTGGAGCAGCTACACATCTTTGAATGGATTCAGTTAATCCTTTTACTGAGTATTACTCATTAGTGAGTAACGAGAGCAGGAGAGAGGAGCAAACAAGAAAAAAAAATTCCACATTGGAAGTGGTCACTGCCATGGCAAAGAAGAAAATAACATTCAGTCTGCTAAGCAACACAAGGAAAAGTAAACCTTGTGATTCTTCTCAACTGAGCCTCAGTCTAGGCAGTGGCAGAAGTGGTCAGAATTCACTTAAAGACGGTTCATTCTGATCATGCAAGTCATTGTTGATTACAAGTCACCCCATGGCGGGGAAGAGATTTGCCTGCTCTGGGGGCCCACAGTTAGGGGACAAACTTCAGGCCAGTGTGGCTGGGCGACTGGTGACATACAGGGTTGTTGCTGCTGTTTGGTCGCTGAGTTGTGTCCTACTCTTTTGTGACCCCATGGACTGTGGCCGGCCAAGCTCCTCAGTCCATGGGATTTCCCAGGCAAGAAGACGCGTGGGTTGCCATTTCCTTCTCCAGGGGATTTTCCTGGGTCAGGGATTGAACCCATGTCTCCTGAATTGGCAGACTGATTCTTTACCACTGAACCATTGGGGAAGCTCGCAGCACAGGGAGGACTGCATAATTAAGTAAATGCATTGAGAATTACTTGCTGTCCGAAGGGAATTACAAATTGGAAAAGGGAAAGGCTAGAATAAATACTGTGGCATTAAATTGGGAGTGGAGGAATCAAGGTGAACTCATAACTTTTAGGAAGACATGGATATATAATTAGGTATAAGTTAGTATAGATGTTTATGTGTGTGTATTCACATATATCATGCATGTACACACATACACATATGTCGATAGATATATACTTATATTTCCTAGTTCTATCTGCTGAGAGGGCCAGAAGCAAAGATATTCCAGTAGGAATAAGCATAGCTCGCTTGCAGAATCTGGCTTCTACATGCTATTCTTCATTTAATGGACCTAGGTTTCTTGCAGAAACAGTTGATTCTAGGGCTTGGGTAGGGGAAATAAAAGGTGAGACAGGAACATCTTGTTCTACAAACTAAGGCGATGCTCAAAGAATGATGGGGACATAACAAAAGGACACAAGGCTTGCCTTCAGTGAGCTCCCACTGACCAAGTCTGGCGCGATTTGAGTATCCTAGTAAATGACAGTTACTGATCTTACCCACTTGAATAAAATAGGAATCCATGAATCTATGATGATAAAAATTAAGGGGATAAATGGAAGATAAACAAAGTCCTACCTTACCATAGAAGTTGAAAGGCATTTTCTTCACAAAACACTTAGGAATGACTCAGCAGAGAATCCTATAAAACATCTCCACCAAATGTAACAAGAAAAATCAGTAATGGGACAAATTAACATCATGTGCCTCCTGATATGATGCAATAAGTAGAGCAAGGCCTTACTTAGAGATTCTTGCTGCAGATGCATAAATCACAAGGAAATACCAGACAAATCCAAACTGCAGGATATTCTGTAAAATTACAATGTGCCTCAAGAAATGTCATGAGAAGAAGGAAAAATGGAGGAACTTTTCCAAAATGAAGGAAATTGAAGAGAAATGTTAACTATAAAAGACCTAGACCTATCACCGGGTCAATAAGTGAAAATTTTTTAAAATTGAAGTATAGTTGATCTACAATGCTGTGTTAGTTTCAGCTGTATAGTAAGATGATTCAGTTTTTCTTTCTTTCTTTCTTTTTTCAGATTCTTTTCCCTGATAGGTATGTATAGAATATTGAGTATAGGTCCCTGTGATATATGGTAGGTCCTTGTTTGCTATCTATTTTAGATATATTAGTGTGTATATGTTAATCCCAAACTCCTAATTTATCCCTCCCCCCCACTTTTCCCCTTTAATAATCATAAGATTGTTTTCTGTGTCACAACAAATGAAATTTGAATGGAATCTCTGAATTAGATGGTAATGTTGGATCAATGGTAATTTTCTGATCTTGATGGTTATGTTGCATAAGAGCATGTCCCTGTTTGCAGGAAATATATAAATACACATTGAAGGATCAAGACATAATGGGCATGATGTCTGCAACTTTTTTCTCAGATGGTTCAGGAAAAAAGTTTTAATGTATATGTTTATAAAGAATAAGGCAGATGTGACAAAATGGTAATAATAGGTAAACTGAGTGAAAGGTACAGGGGAGTTTCAAGAGCTACTTTTACTACTTTTCTATAAATTTTTAAATATCAAAATAGAAAAAATGCCTATTGCTAGTCATTATGTACATAGATCATAGTGAACCAACCTGAGCAGGTCAATTCGGATGCAATAACAATGGAACGTCCTTGGCGGTCCAGTAGTTAATTAAGACTTCAAGCTTCCAGAGCAGTGGGCAAGGATTCGATTCCCTAGCTGGGCAACTAAGATCTCACACACTGTACGGCATGGTCAAAAAATAAAATGATGTTTAAACAAAAGGAGTGTGCTCCCTAAACCTACGGTGAAAGCCTAAAGTAAATAAAGTGAAAGTCACTCAGTCGTGTCCAACTCTTTGCAACCCTATGGACTACACAGTCCGCAGAATTCTCTAGGCCAGAATACTGGAGTGGGTGGCCATTCCCTTCTCCAGGGAGCACTAAACAAACAAACAAATGGAATAACAGTGAAGCTTAATTCAGGACATCCCCCACTGAGTCCCTTCCATTAGGTTGCTCACCAAAGGGGATAAAGGGTACCCTGAAAGGTTTGGGTGGGAGTGCGGGATAAACAGCAGAAAGAATCAGCTGCTACAGCAATTCAAAGGAGCCTGAAGACTTCCCAGAGTTTCTGGGTGAAGAGCCCTGGACGGGACTGGGGCAGGAGACCAGGTCTCCTGCTCAGCATATAGTCACAGGATTTAGGCATTTCTGAGGACTCTGTTTTCTTTTTTATCATCATGCAGGCTGGTCTGTTTTTCACCTCCATATTCTTGCACCTACTGCTGCTCCTTCCTGGAAGGTGGGCAGTTTATGAGCTGGGAGGATCCACTGCATCCATTTTTCCAGATTATCTCCTACTCATTTCTTTGCCTTGTTTGACTGACTTGCTCCGTTCCAGATCAAAAAGCCCTTTCCTCTGTTGTGCTTCTATCATTCTTAGTACATGTATCATTGCACATGTGCCATTTATGGCGCTTGTCAATTTGTCTATCCATCTCCCCCAGCCTGAGTCTCCTTGATGGCATTGTATCTTTCTATCTCTAATGTATGGCCATGATGGGGAATCAGGAATTGCTAAAATAATCAAATTAACCTGAGACTTCTCAAAACAGTGTTTCTTCCTCTTCTTTCCATTTTTACTCCTAGGCTAATTAAAAGTTTTTCTTTATTCAGTGAAAACATATCATAGGCTTTTCAATTTTAGGTAGTGTAAATCCAAATTTTAGGGGAAATATTTTCTTTTCTGGGACTTCCCTGGTGGTTCAGTGGTAAAAAAATCCGTCTGCCAACACAGGAGGCACGGGTTCGATCCCTGGATCTGGAAGATTGCCTGGAGAAGGAAATGGCAACCAACTCCAGTATTCTTGCCTGGGAAATCCCATGGACAGAGGAGCCTGGTGGTCTACAGTCTGTGAGGTTGCGAAAGAGCTGGACACAACTTAGTGACTAAACAACAACAATAGTTTTCTTTTCTACCCTGAGACTATTGGAGAAGGTGTAGAGAGAAGAACCAGCATGTTAGTAACAGCAACAAGATCTGCCACACCAGTGGTTAAATTCTCGATTCATGATTCAGTGACTAACCCCCGTAGAAATATGTGAACTACTTCTTAGGGTTATGTTAGGGGAGGCACCATAATGACCACAGCTGATTTGTAAGAGCCAGCCAAAATTATGTTAACCACTGATGCTTGCAAGCTTCTCACATCAAAGCAGAGTATTATATAAGCTGCTGTCTGCTGAAGGCCAGCAGAGCTTCTTGCCATAGTATTATTACAATAATAATTAGTAACCCTATAAGCATTCTTCATCCAGGCACCATAAGCACCCCACAAATGTCACAAATTCTGTGTACCCAGGCATTACTTGCCCCACAATGGAATGAGGCAGCATCAGGGAACAGAAGGCAGCTGCTTTCTACATATATCATTGAGGCTCCAGTTGCAAAGCTGAACTCCTCCTCCCCTTCTCCATGGTAATTGTGGTCTGAGGTTTGAAAGAATATCTTTTGTGCGTTGATTTCTGTTCCACCTCTTACTCGATACCATGTCTGAGATTGCTGTCTTCTTAGGAGCAGTAAATCATCAATCTGCTGCTGAACACTGAGAGGCTTCTGACTAGAGAAAGTCCCTCCTTGTTATAGTTAATGCGGAAGTGCTAAAGTGTTCCTTTGTCTGCTGTCTTTACGGGTTTGGTTTTTTTTAATTTTTATTTTTTATTTATTTATTTTTCAGTGGGTTTTGTCATACATTGATATGAATCAGCCATAGAGTTACACGTATTCCCCATCCCGATCCCCCCTCCCACCTCCCTCTCTAACCCTAACTTTACGGGTTTTAAACATTTGTTTGAACCAAGTGCTGTTTCACCCTTGAGGGAGCAGCTTCCTCACCTCATGGGCAAGCTGGCAGCTGTTGGAAGAGTTTTCAACACCAGATTATTTTAAGGCATCTGTAAAGTGGGTGAAAACTAACTCCAGGGCAAAGCGGTTAAAAAAAAAAAAACACGCAAACTTTTAGAAATAAATCAGAATAACATCCACACCTCGCAGAACAGCTGGCTCCTCAAGCACCTAGGAAGTTACTTGGTGCCTGGCAGTGTTTGCAAGATTCTATCCCAACAACCGGGTCACGGGCTTGGCTTAACAAAGAATAATATGAATCTCCTGCTTTCACATGCAGTTCAGCAGGGTGACATCTGACCAGAAAGACTGTGGTTATTGCAGTTTCTGGTTTCAGCAATTTCACACTGAAGTGGTAAAGCAAAAAAAAAAAAAAGCTCATTGGCATATGTTATATAATTTTTAAATGTGTACTTAGTAGTAAATATCAGCTTGATCTTAAAGTTTGTTGATATGGCCTTAAAGCAAATTAAAAAACCAAACAGTTTCATTCTTACATAATAACAGCGCAGCACATTTCTCGGTCTTATCATATCATATACCAGCACGGCTTAATATGATTGAGCCAAATTATATGGAGAAGCTTACACACCATTGCTACTATATCTGTAGCCCAATCAGCCCAACCTCACATAGGAGGAGGGCAGAGCTATTACCCTTTGTTTACAGAGGAGGAAATGAAGGCCCAGAGAAGATGCATGGCTGCCAGACCTAGAGCACGGTTCTCATGGTCCTAAATTTAGCCCATCAAGTCATGACATCTTTCCTGGTTGGGGATTACGGTTTTAAAAATGATTGCTCATGCGGCGATTCATTATTATAAATAATCTAATAACTCATGATGAAGGAACTAGAAAACCAGGGCTAGCAACAAGTGTGTGACAGCTTGAATTTTCACCAGCTGTATTCATTGGCTTCAGGCCCAGATGCCATCTGACCTTCAAGCTAGCCAAGCACGTGGGTATTTCTTATCAGCACTCAGAACCAAAAACTCACTGTGATATTTGAGAGAGCCAGAATTTTGTTAGGGAGGAGAGAGGGTGAAGACAATAAAGACACCGTCTATTTTGAGATGGACTTGTTATTTCTTCTTGGTTATGGCTCTGAGGGTAGGAAGCATCAGTGCTGTTTCTCAAGTATATTTGAGCCCTTACTTATATGTCTAACCCTGCATATAGATTCTGTAGACACTAAGAAAAGGTTAGGGTACAATTTTAGGCTCAGTGGTTTTCTGTGTAGTTGTGGAGAGCAGGAGGACATAAGATGATTTCCGAGCAACATGGGCAAATTTTGGCCCATTGATCAAGTTCAGTCTGCCTCCTGTTTTTGTACAGAGTGTGAGCTAGGAATGGTTTTCACAATTTTAAATGGTGTGGGAAAGATTAAAATAAGAGTACTATTTTGTGACATATGAAAATTATGTGAAATTAAAAATTCCATATCCATAAATCAGATTTTATTGGAACACGGCCACACTCACTCACTTACGTCTTATCTGTGGCTGCTTTTGCGCCACAGAGGGCAGCAGAGCTGAGTTGTTGTGACAGAGACCATATGGGCCACAAAGCCTAAAATAGTTATGAATACTGTCTGGTCCTTCACAGAAAATAGCTTGCTGACCTCACGGTTGATACTACTCTACTGGTTCTAGTGGGGTGATTTACAGTCAGTTTAAGAACCAGAGGCCTTCTACAAAGGGTGGGAGAATTTGAGGTGGAAATAAAGCTTTGACAAGAAAGTGCTTCCAAGTAGAGCTTGAGAATCAAGATATTGAGCCTTGTGGCTGAGGGAAAGGCCAGTCACATATGGGCATCCATTCGGCTCTCCACTGACAGCTATATAACCTTGGTACGTTCTTTAACTTCTCTAGCTCGGTTTCCTCAGATATTAAACAGAAGTCCTAATACCCACTCCTCAGGACTATTGTAAAGCCCATAGTAAGATTCCATACACAAAGTTAGCACATTGCCTGGTACAGAGCTGTTGTCTTGTAAACATTAGCTGTTCATAGTAGTGATTGCCATTAATTCTCACACTTGACCATCTATTAATAAAATAAGGCAACATTTCATCTAAAAATTAAGTCCTTCAGAGGTTATTAGTGAACAAGCTGTTAAAATCTTAGAGATGAATTTGAGCAATTGAATCCTGTGAAGTGGTCCTAAAAGAATTATAGCATGTGAATATATTCCCAGTATGTTCCATGAAGATATGTTTCATAAGCCATGTAATTCTATTTTGCCAGTGTATCCAGATTGGAAACTCTCTACGAGAATCTAGTGAAAGCTATCAACCCCACTCCTTGATAAACACACACTGCACATATAAACATGTTTTGCATACAATCTTAGGGCTTAGTGGGTCCCTTGAATTCCATCCCTGGTTTCTAGGTTAAGAACTCATGCTCTCGTTGCTCACTCATACTTATCAAACCCACAAGACATTGATATATGAAACAGAATGCTAAATTATTAATTTATGAAGAAGAAATAATGTCAAGTAGACTAAAATCCTTGTATTGGCCAATCAGCTCATTATCTTGCTATACAAAAGCTACATGAAAAGCCAAAGTACAATTAAAACTGAGAATGGAATCATAGCAAAGGGAATTAGAGAATGGTCTTAATAGCTCTTGTCGCCAGACTATCATAGTCTGATGCATCCGTTTCTGTTGTAGAAGCACCCCTGCCAAGGATGATGGAACAGTCAGTCCAGACCCTCTCCTGTAGACAGTTCCTGATGCTTGTACTCTCTGCTTTCGGACACAGTAAAGGCTAACCTCCTTCTGTGATCACTCTTGCTAAATAAAGCTACAGCACAAGCAATTAGATCCCCATATGCAGACATGGTCATTTTCTTACATTATATCTTCTCATTATATACATATGTAATATCTATATCTGTCAATCTATTGGGAAGTTCCCAGGTAGCTCAGACAGTAAAGTGTCTGCCTACAATGCAGGAGACCCAGATTCGATCCCTGGGTCAGGAAGATCCTCTGGAGAAGGAAATGGCGACCTATCTATCTAGGTCAATCTGTCTATCTAATCTTCCATATACAGATTCCAGTTTAGGGTGAGTTTATTGTATTCATTTTGCATAATTTCTTTTTCAGAAGGGATCTTTGCTAAAAATCAGGAGGTATCTGACTGTCCCCTGTCCCTCCCCTACCTCCAATCCATACTGACTATAGAAGAAAAGGATCCATTGTTTCCTTTCTCCTTCCTTCCTGTCTCTCTCTTTCTTAAATAAATTTTAATTTTGAAATAGTTTAAGATATCAGTACAAGAAATTTCAAAAGTACTATAGTACATAGAGTTCCCATGTACCTTTTACCCTTGCATAATCACGGCACAGGTCAAAACCAGGGAATTACATTGGCATAATATTATAAACTCATATTACCTTACTTGGATTTCACTAGTTTTTACATGCACCCTCTGTGTGTGTGTGTGTGTGTGTGTGTGTGTGTGTGTGTGTAGTTCTGTGATATTTCAGCACACGTGTAGATTGAGAAACCAACATCACAAAGAAACTGTGTTACTCCTCAGTAGTCAGTGATTTTCTTTTATAAGTACTCCATTTTCAGTGTTAGAAATCTTAGTCCAGGAGAATTTTACTATTTCACACATCTGAAGTTCTTATGCAAATAACCTTGAGGGACAACAGTTGTGACCTCACCAGTGCCTTCCCCTGGGGAATAACCACATTCTCTATAACCAAGGCCTCAATGGCAACTTCTAGTCCCAAACTGTCTTGAGTTTTATTTCTGAATCTTTGAATAGTTTCTGTCATTGAGCACATTCTTTTTTTAATGTACATCCATAGAAATAATCTAGCAGGATTTTTGAAAGTTAGGATTTCTGATTAAAATTTCTCTGACTATAGTTGCATAATAAAAAATTTCTTGGATTTCCCTGGTGGTCCAGAAGTTGAAAGTCCGCCTGCCAGCACAGGGGACATGGGTTCAATCCCTGGTCCTCTAAGATACCACATGCTGCAGAGAAACTGTGTTCATGTACTGTAACTACTGAAGCCTATGCACCCTAGAGCTCATGCTTGGCAACAAGAAAAGTCATTGCAGTAAGAAGCCTGTGCACAACTAGAGAATAGCCCCTGCTTGCTACAACTAGAGAAAGCCTGCACACAGCAACAAAGACCCAGTGCCATCAAAAATAAATAAATTATAAAATTTCATAATCTATGACATGTTGGCATGTGTGTGTGTGTGTGTGTGTGTGTGTGTTTGCTTAGTCACTCAGATGTGTCCAACTCTTTGCGACCCCACAGACTGCAGCCCACGGGGATTCTCTAGGCAAGAATACTGGAGTGGGCTGCCAAGCCCTCCTCAGGGGGATCTTCCCAACCCAGGGATTGAACCCAGGTCTCTGCACTGCCTCCTGCACTGGAGGCAGATGCTTTACTGTCTGAGCCACGAGGGAAGCCCATGAATACTGGGGTGGGTAGCCTGTCCCTTCGCCAGGGGATCTTCTTGATCCAGGAATTGAACCAGGGTCTCATGCATTGCAGGCAGATTCTTTACTAGCTGAGCTACCAGGGAAACCTGTGTTGGTATATCCCTTCACACAAATCTAAACTTGTTTCCTCTGGGCTCTGAGGTTTCCTATACATATGTCCTTCATATCGGCTTTTCACCTTGGGGGGTTGCATGTGGACATATTTAGGGCCAATGTCGTCTTCTAAAAAACGCCATACAAGATTACAGTCTTCAGAAGTCTGCTCTCAGGGAGCTCAGTTTCCTGGTGAGTTTTCGGAGCAGTACACTGTTGTTTGCCTCAGAGTTTTCATAAGTACTTTTGCATGACCATCCCCTGAGATAGTGCAAAACTAAATCGTTACTGGAGCCAGCCCAATGAGCTAAGTGTTTTAAATAAATAAATAATGACACGTGCATATTGAGTGTAACCATCATAACTGTCTATTTAAGGTCATTACAGAGAACGAAGCCTAATTCAATCCAGGAGCTAAAACATTCTCTAGGACCTAATTAATTCTTAGGATAAAAAAACTGGTTGTTGATCAAAGATTGGAGAATGTTTATTCCATGACTTGGAAAGGAGAAAGAACCCATGATCGGTGGTGGGAATGTAAAACAGTAAAGCCACTTTGGAAAACAGCTTGGCAGTTTACAGTTAAAAGTTAAACGTAAAAATACTTGGAAATTCCACTCTTACCTAAGAAAAGTAAAAATATATGTTTACACAAAGACTCACATTCAAATGTTCATAGCTTCATTATTCATAGGAGCCAAAATCTGCAAATAACCCAACTGTCCACCAAGTAGTGAAGAGATGCATAAAATGTGGTGTATCCATACAATAGATGTTGTCTGTGTGCTGAATGGGGTCCGACTCTGTGATCCCATGGACTGTAGCCCACCAGGCTCCTCTGTCCATGGGATTTTCCAGGCAAGAATACTGGAGTGGGTTGCTATTTCCTTCTCCAGGGGATCTTCCTGACCCAGCAATCAAACCTGCATCTCTTGCACCTCCTGCACTGGCAGGTGGATTCTTTACCACTGCACCACCTGTGAAGCCGCACAATGGATGTTACTCAGAAGTAAAAAAGGAATAAACTACTGACATGTGGTACATAATAGATGAACTTTAATAACGTCATGTTCAGTTAGACACAAGAGACCACATATTATATGATCCCATTTGTAAGAAATGTCTAGAAAAGGCAAACTTATAGAGACAGATATTAAATTAATGATTGCCTGGGTTTGGAGATGAGAACAGGATGAGGGCATAAGGGATTGTGTTGAGGGTATAGAAATGTTCTAAACTGATTTATAGAGATGGTACACCACTTGGTAAAGTTACTAAAAATAATTGAATAGTACATTTGAAACAGGTAAATTTTCTAATATGTAAAGTGTAGCTTGATAATGTTGTTTTCATTTTTAAAAAGGGAAGTAACCCATATTTTTCTGGGAGACAGAAGGATCAGCCATGGGTAAGTGCTCTAAGAAATTCCAGGGATTTTTCAAATCTCAGTTTGGGCTGAAGCATATGTTGCCAGTCACTCTCCAGGTCTCAGCAATCCTCACTGTATTTCTCTCTTTGGAAGGTATTCTTTCCCTCCCATTTCTAGTTTGAGACTAGAAAGCATTTCAAGTTTATGGTGCTTGAGTGGAAGAACCAGCACTTTTATTACCTCTTATACCCTTGGCTTCTCTGAATGGGAAGGGCCATGTCAGCAGATGCCTAATGGAAAATCTTAGTGGGAGAAAGAAAAACTTATTCGTCAGTCTAAATCTGATTTGAGGAAATGGGGAAGGGAGGGTACAGAACTGAAGAGATAGTGTCCTGGAGACATGGGGGAGAGAAGAGGGGATTGGCCTATCTGATTCCCTTGGGGGAGAGCCCCAGGGGGTGCAGGGGGCACCCAGGCTGGAGAGAACCCATTCCCCTGGGGAATCTCACTGTGATAAGAAGCTGGCCCATCTTACAGGGACTTTTGCTGCTCTCAGTAGTCCTGTGTGTCCATGATATTTGCACGACAGCATGGCCAGAGGAATCTGAGTGGGCTAGAGGGTAGCCAAGTGTGGTGTAGACCAGGAGAGGAGCCAGGGAGCAGAGACACAGTCCATCCAGTGTCCAGAAGAGGACAGCTTGGACTAGGAAGGTATATAGTATGAGTATAGTTATAAACTTTGCATGCATATCTATCATTTATTAGTTCTGGGTTCTTGAGCAAATTAACCCCTCTCTACTAATGATCTATTTCTATGTACATTTTGTAGTACACTGTACTATTATATTATTCTATCATTATAATTTGCCTGCAGTGGTTGCATTCAGCTTCAGGGTCAGCTGCGGGCTGAGGTCAGCTGAGATGCTGAACCGGTTGGGCCTCCCTCACCATGTGGTTCTTTTCATCCATTAGTTTGATCTGGGAGTCTTAAATGAAGTTGGGTTCAAAGATGATAACCTCCAATATGCAAGAATTTATCAATAAGTCATGCTTGCTGAAGGATCATTGGCCAAAGCAAATCACCTGGGTTAGCAGGTAATCATTGTGAAGGTGAGAATACTGGGAGGTCTGATTCAGGTAGGTACCAGAAGCATAACAGCCTACCACACTTCCTAAGCCTCAGTTACTTCATCTGTAAAATGAGAATGATAATATTTCTTTTGTCTTATGCAGAATAAATAAGGTCATATATGTAAAGCACCCATGAAAAAGTCTAGCACTTAGTGATCAGTGGATACTTGTTTTTATCATTATCACTAACATTGCTATCATTATTGCTACTGTACTTTCACCTCAGAGTATTATCAGAGTATCAGGGTATCAGGAGATTTGGGAGTGAAAAACCAGGAGGGCCTGACCTAATCTAGGAAGTCAGGGAAGACTTTTTTGATAAAATATTTCAACTGAGGTCTGATAGATAAATTAAAGGTTGAAGATCCCCTGGAGAGGGGAATGGCCACCCACTCCAGTATTTTTGCCTGGAGAATTCCATGGGCAGAGGAGCTTGGTGGGCTACAGTTAATGGGGTCGCAAAGAGTTGGACATGACTAAGCAACTAATACACACACACACACACACACACACACACACACACACGCTAAAGGCATGGAAGCAAACTAATTGTCCATCAACAGAGGAACGGTTAAAGAAAATGTATATATATATATATATATATATATATATATATATATATATGCATGTGTATATATATGTATATGTGTGTGTGTGTATATATGGGCTTCCCAGTGGCTCAGCAGTAAAGAATCCACCAGCAATGCAGGAGACGCAGGTTCGATCCCTGGGTTGGGAAGACACCCTAGAGGAGAGCAAAGCAACACACTCTAGTATTTTTGCCTGGAGAATCCCATGGACAGAGGAGGCTGGTGGACTACAGTTCATAGGGTTACAGAGTCAGACATGACTGAAGTCACACAGGCACACATGTACATATATATGCCATTGCAGCAACATGGGTGAACCCAGAGATTATCATACTAAGTGAAGTAAGTCAGACAGAGACAAGCATCACAAGATATAACTTAATTATGGAATCTAAAAAATAGTACAAATGAACCTATTTACAAAACAGAAACAGATTCATAAACATAGTAATAGAAAACTTATGGTTATCAAAGGGGAAGGGGAGGGAGGGATATACTGGGAGTGTGGGATTAACAGATGCATACTACAATACATAAAACAGATAAACAGCAAGGACCTATTGTGCAGCACAAGGGACTATATTTAATGTCTTGCAATAAGCTTTAATGGAAAATAATTGAAAAATACAGTATATATACATAAATATATAACCAAATCACTTTGTTGTACCCCTGAAACTTACCTGATATTGTAAATCAACTAAACTTCAATTTTAAAAAAGTTTGCTAGGCTAAAGGGATCCATGGGAAGACCATTCCAGGAGAGGAAACAGTGTGTGCAAAACCCCTGAGGCTGGGGGGAATAAACAGTAACTACCACGGCCATGAAACAGATGATTATACAATGTTAGTATTGCAAACCTAGAGATATTCCCTGGATTTTTGAACAGGTCCACCTTTAACATTTGCAGGGCCCAGAGCAAGAGTACAAAGAAAGGCCCATTGACTATACATCTAAGTATTTAAAATTATAAACCTAGCTAATAAACTATCAATACAATATGTTCTATCTTCCTACCTTGTCAGATACACCCCCGGCTCACCCCCGTTGACTTCACAACCCCAGCTCCATCCTGAACTGTGAACGTTAGCACACCTGCACGTGGACCCCACAGACTGCACATCCAAGCTTCTCTCCAGCAGCAAATAGCCATTGCCCAGCATCCCTCAGAGTGTGTTCACCAGCTATGCAGTCAACTTTCAAGATGGACTGAGGCTGGAGGGCTGTAGACCATTCAAGGAGAACATTCTGGGATCTTGAGTCCCCAGCGTACGGTCCAGGAGGGAAAGTCCGTTCTCTGAATGGACATATTCCCTTGGTCCAGGGGTTTGTTTGTCCTGGAAGGAGAGGCCAGTCAAAAGGAGGGTTAGAAAGGAGCCCCTGAAACACAAGGCCCAAGCCTGGGCCCCTTACACCCAGCACAAGACTGGTTTTGGGAACCCAGGGAAAATAATGAAGCCATGGGAGGGAAAGGCTTCCTGGAGGAGGAAATGCCCAAGCCCAGTATTTCCCAGCAGAGGAAGCATCTGCTGCAAAATCGAAGTACATGGCATAATAAATCTAATGTTTCTTGAAATCAAATATGAAATGTTACAACCAGGTGGCAGATGTTTTAGCTTTGGTCAAGGCATTTCTCTTCAAGCCCTTTTATTTAGCGAGATTGCCAGCGTTCTGATTAGCTGCAGTTTTAGTGGAGAAGGCTTACTCTGCTAGGCTCAAACATGGCTTAGCAAAGAGCAGAGGGGCCTGTGTGCTCATTTCGAAGCTGTTATCATGAGGATGACTAGTTGATCTCCTTGCAGTCCAAGGGACTCTCAAGAGTCTTCTCCAACACCACAGATCAAAAGCATCAATTCTTCGGCACTCAGCTTTCTTTATAGTCTAAATCTCACGTCCATACATGACTATTGGAAAAACTATAGCTTTGACCAGATGGACCTTTGTTGTCAAAGTAATGTTTCTGCTTTTTAATATGCTGTCTAGGCTGGTCATAGCTTTTCTTCCAAGGAGCAAGCGTCTTTTTTCCAGTCAATTCTAAAGGAAATCAGTCTTGAATATTCATTGGAAGGACTGATGCTGAAGCTGAAACTCCAATACTTTGGCCACCTGATGCAAAGAACTGACTCATTTGAAAAGATCCTGATGCTGGGAAAGATTGAAGGCAGGAGGAGAAGATGACAGAGGATGAGATGGTTGGATGGCATCACTGACTTGATGGACATGAGTTTGAGCAAGCTCTGGGAGATGGTGAAGGACAGGGAAGTCTGGCATGCTGCAGCCCATGGGGTCGCAAAGAGTCAGACATGACTGAGCGACTGAACTGACAATCACGAGGATGAGAAAGATTTTCTTCATTTAAGGGCTTAACTATGAATATATTTTCAGTGACTCATACAATGAGATTTAAATGCAGCTCTAAGTGTGAGATGGATGGAGAAGCCTAGTGGGCTACAGTCCATGGAGTCACAAAGAGTTGGACACGACTGAGTGACTTCACTTCACTTCACTAAGTGTGAAATAGCCATGTGCTAAGAATGTGGAGGGGGAAAACATAATGGAATGAACACAGACTAAAAAGCATAAACATGAGCCCTGACACATTCTTTCCCTTCCAACACAATGCTGACCAAGGGCCGTCATTCACCCACGCCCCACTCATCCCCAAGATAGCTGTCGTTGAGACTGAAGCACTAGAATACTTGATAGATGGAAGGATTCATTCTCAATAGTTATTCACCTACCTTACCATGAAAATGAGAAGTGTGCCTTTGTGGAAGCCCAAGGGTGGCAGGATTAAATGCATTAAACAGAGCCAGGAAATCTTACATTTTTAAATGTAACAAGCTCAGTCATTTGGCCCAGGGGGAAATAGCAATGTCAGGAATGAAGCACTAATTACCAGCAATATCCCAGAAGGGAGGCAGGGAGATTGTGTTGAAAGGGACCCAGGGGCAGAGGTGGGTGACCCAAGGCACAGTCTCCTCAGCAGCCTAGTTCAAGGTCCTTGCAAGAGTAGGGCAGCCTCCCAGGGAATTTATTCCTCATTCTTGTTCCATGCAAACCCCACCAAGAAAGCAATAAATCTTGTCTGACTCTTTGCAACCCCATGGATTGTAGCCTGCCAGGTTCCTCTGTCCATGAAGATTCTCCAAGCAAGAATACTGGAGTGGGTTGCCATGCCCACCTCCAGGGGATCTTCCCAACCCAGGGATGGAACCCAGGTCTCCTGCACTGTGGGGGGATTCTTTACCATCTGAGCCATCAGGGAAGCCCTATATAAAGGTAGATGAGGCCAAAATATCTGCAATGGAGGAGAATGAGTGAACTCCAAAGTTCACTCATTGAACTTTGGGGCAGAGGCGGGTGAACTCCAAAGTTGCCAATTTGGAAGACTGGGAGAAAAGGCAAACCCATAGATAGATATTCAATTTAGGGAGAGTTGTTTATTATTATGTTTATTATTATTATTATAACTATATTATCAATAATTAATTTTTACTCAGTTCTCACTATGTGCTCAGCAGTGCTAAAATTTACAAGCATTGGTTCTGTGAGGGATATACACACCCTATGAGGAAAGTGCTATTATTATCTTGTTTTACAGATGAAGACAAAGAAGCCTAAGGAGACTGGGTCCAGAATGGTAGAGAAGGTGATGGATCCATTTTGGACAGAGTGAATCAGTTCTCAAAGGGCATCCCCATGACTGTCAAAAATCAGAAATTGAACCTGGAGGATAAAGTCAGGGTGGGCAGGGAAGAAGGGCATGTAGATCTCCACTATCTGTTCAGTCAATAAATAAAAATGTAGAAACAACACAAAATCAGAAACTGAAGTTAGGAGAGATCAGGACTAAAAAAGTAGCTTTGAGAGCCAGGTGATGCTAAAGACAGGGGTGTGGATGTGAATGGAAAACCTTCAGTAATAGGAGCCCAATGTGTGCTTGTGTGCCAAGTCACTTCAGTCGTGTCCAACTCTTTGCTACTCCAGGGACTATAGCCTGCCAGGCTCCTCTGTCTATGGGATTCTCCAGGTAAGAATACTGGAGTGGGTTGCTGTGCCCTTCTCCAGGGGATTTTCCCGACGCAGGAATCAAGTCCGAGTCTCTTATGTCTCCTGCATTGGTGGGTAGGTTCTTTACCACTAGCCCCGTAGTAACCAGTAAACAAGAATGGGAGAGATTTTTGTCTGTTTGCTGTTTTTAATCAATAGCCAATCCGAAGCAAACTTAACACTCTCTTGGGACTCTTAAGGACACTTAACAGACAAGAGCTAACTCTGGGTTTCTAGAAGTGTTTAGAAGGCATGAGAGGAGATTCTCAACCACCTGAGTAATCCAGGAAACACTTATCCTGAAGAGAAGGCTAAAGCAAACTTTTCTAAACATAGCAATAGAAACTCTTAGGAGTGATTCACAGCCCCGCTCTTCCTAGAAGCAAGTGGCTCAAGCATTTTAGTAAGAGGCCAAGGCAGATAAGCCACTGCGTGGAACTTAAATATGCATCGTTTAGTTTTTTTTGCTGTTTTCCGAGTGAGTAGGATTATTAAATGTTTTATGTTTCATCTGTACCTATTGCAAGCACAGATTGGGTCTAAATGCCCCTGAGAGCAATTTCTCCAAAGTTCCAGCACTTCCAACTCCCTGGCCAGCCCTTTGTCAGCACCAAATAAATGATGAGTGAATGGAGAGGGGAGGCACTCTTTCTGAGAAACAGTAGTCCTCTGCAGGAGAGAGATGAGAACCACAGAACATTAGCTAACCTTAAGCTAACAGAGGCCTTGGAGATGACTAGCATAGCAGTTCTCACACCTCAGCACGCATCAGGATTTCATGGAGGACTCGTTAATACACAGGCTCCATCTCTGTCATTATAACGATGGTAATGACAAATTTTCTTCTGACTGCGCAATCAAGGCAGTATTGATAGGAATGAACTCCAGAGGCTGTGCATAAGCAGGGAGGGAGCTGATCATTCAGGGCCAGTGCTCAGTTGTATGACACGTACTGCTCAACTTTTGTCCTATCTGTTAAATATACACCGTGTCATTAAATGCTTTTAAATCTTAAAAAAAGGGGGGGAGGGGGCATCCCCAGAATGGGGTGGGATGGGACCCGAGAATCAGCATTTCTAACAATTTCCTAGATGATGCTGTTTTATTTCATCACACCTTGAGGATCACGCAACTAGTGCAATCTCTTCATCTCACAAACAGAAAGCCGAAGCCCCGAGGGTGTGAACAGCTTGTCCTGGGTTGACTAGCTAATGGCAGACCTAGGATTAGAATCTTAATCTTTCTCTCTTTTCCTCATTTCTAAGTGTTTCAGCATGTATTTCCTAAAAATAAGAACTCTCTTTTGTAACCAGAGTACATTTATTTACTGTATTGTATTATAACACCATATCAGGAAATCAATTAAAGCAATATTATAAACTAATGTACAGACCTTAGTCAAATTTTATCAATTGTCCCACTCGTGTCCTTTATTGGACTAGGACCCAATCCAGAGTCACACAAATTTAGTTGTGATGTCTCTTCAATTTGCTTTAATCTTGAATGATTCCTCAGTCTATCTTTGTTTTTAGGGTCTTGATATTAGGGTATTATTTTGAAGAATGTCTCTAGATTTGGGTTTGTCTGATGTGTTTCATGATGAGATTCAAGATCTGCAGTTCTGGCATAAGTAGCAAAGCAGCGATACAGCGTCCTTCTCAGGATATCATGTCAGGAGGCACAGGAGGTCTATTTTTCCATTTCTCATGATAGGAACGCTGATCCCTCGGTTAAGATGGAATCTGTCGGGTATTTCCATGATAAAGTTACTATTTCATCCCTTTGTGACAAGTAAATATCTTGTGAGGAGAAACCATGAGACTATGTAGGTTCATTCCTCATCATACTTCACCTGCTGATTTTATCATTCATGAATAACTTTTCCTTGAAGCAACTATTAATGTGGTGGTTGCCAAGTGGTGATTTTTGAATTCTATCTTTTCTCCTACATTTATTAGTTGGAGCCCTACTGTAAGGAAAAATTTCCCCCTTTTCCCCATTCATTCATTCTTTCATATCAGTGTGGGCTCACTTATGGGTTCTTTTTTATTCTAGAATCCATATCTCTTACCACCTAAGTCTGTTCTCTTTCAACTCTATGGCCTACCTGCTCATAACAGCATTATTTCAGAGATGACTTCCTAGTTCATCACATTGGTTCAAAAACTGAATTGAAATTTTATTCAGACCATAAACTTTATGATAGATCTCCTCTTTCATGATGGTGCAGGGTCCAAGCTAGAGTCTAGGCACACCAGTGGTCTTAAGGGTATTAGTATTATTGCTCTGGGTCACATTTTCCAAGGTCATAATAACAAGTTAAAATTTTTTTGCCTTAAAGCAATACCTTCATCATTTCCCACTCACCTTAATTCCTCTTGGGCCATGTGTGTAATGAGTCTATCCATGCTTTTATTATGGTCCTTGAGCAAAAGAAGGATCCCATCCTTGAACTCAGAGAATGGGAGAGAGGTAGGCAGAGCTAGTCATGGCCAAACCTAGGTTCCTATGAAGGCAAAAACTGCTTTAGTTGTCAAGTTCTCTCTCTCCTGCTCCTCCTTCCGATTCCACTGTCCCTGGGGTACCTGAAGGAGGGACATCTGACTTGCATTTGTACTTGGTTGTTCGAGTCCAAAGGAGAGTGCCAACTCACAAGTCAATATTTGCCATTTTTCACTACTAATTACATGATTTAAAAAAAAACAAAACAAGCGTTTACCACATCCTTGATTTCACCATCATGTCATTGTGCAAGAAAAATAAAACAGCAGAAGCAAGATATGCCTTAAAAAAGAAAAAACCAAAACCTGCTTTCTGTTTTTTAGAAAGAAATATAGCTGACTCAAAATCATAAAGAAATGAAAATTTCATCTTCTGTTACACATACTTCTGTCCTCTAAGATGTATTCCAAGGGAAATTGCTCTCAGAATTTAGCCACTTATAACAAGTATCAGATTCTCTGGGAGTAGGACCTCAAACTGAACCAGGTTGAGTTGGAATATCTAATACAGTAGTTCTCAAACTATGGTGATATTGCCCCCCTACGGGCATCTGGTAGAGGGTGGCTGCGGTTTTCTGGTTGTCACAATGGGTGAGGTGTGGGGGAGGGAGGTTATTGGCATTTCATGGGCAGGGTCCAATAGGTTAAACATCCTGCTTTCATGGAACAGTTCCATATGGCATGAATTGCCCTGCCCAAAATGCTGATAACATCCATGGAGAAACAAAGAGCTTTTCCAGGAATTTGGAATTAGACTAAAAGTCTAATTCAGTGTAACAGCTGTCTTGAATTGAGGAATTGTAACCCCAGGAACTTTTGGCTGTGGGCATTATTTACACAGTAGATTGGGCAGTAGAGAGAAAAAGAGAGCTAGTCTATAGTAAGAGGGGACCGACAGAGGTATGTAGAAGAAATGGGGATAAATGACAGAGTGAGATTCTTACTCACACTGTGATTCAAGCCCTTGGTTCTCATTACACTTCAAGCCCACCTATCACCCTGTTGTTGGTTTCTGTGACACCCTGCTGCTTGCAAACAAGTGTTTACTTCGGAGAAACTAACTACTCTCTTCTGTCACCTGGATGAGCAACAGAGAAAGCTAGTGTGTCCGGGGAAAGAGGGAAGAAGACTCAGAGGGAAATAGGGATGTATCATTGGAGGCAGCCCGAAAGCCTTAAGGGTCCTGGTCAGTTTCTGAGGCCCAACTGCCTGTAGACCAACCCAATGTGGCCGGAGAGGTGGGTCCTAGGAGATGGGTCTCTCCAGAGATGGCACTGTGGCTGGGGCTGGACAGGGGGAGGTGGGGAGCAGTTTCAGAGGAGGAGGAAGTACTGGGTAGCAAATTGTACTGAGTTCACTGCACACCCAGTGGGAGGTCAGCCCAGACTGAAACTGAACTTTCTTAAATCCCTACCATGGAAAAGACCAGAATGTGTTTGGATTAGATGAAGCTGTTTAATCTAGACCTGACTGCCAAGGGGTTGCATTTAGGAATGAGGGGTCAGTTAGGAAAATGGCCCCCAGCTGAAAACAAAAAAGTCACTTTGTTTAAAAAGAGAACAAAACCCATTATGCTCAAGGGAAAACATCTCTTCAAATATTAACCTTGGTTTCTTAATTAGCTTTTTATCTACTTGAGTAGGATACTCAAGTTTGTGTTGAAGATGATAGGTTTCATTTCTGTTACTCTTAGAACTGCATGAGATAGAGGGGGAAATGATGGTTTTGTGGCATATTTCTATTTCTGTGGGCTGATACTTAATTGCATGGCTCTAGCTTCTTTAGCTTTTAGAAAAGGAAGATCAGAGAGGGAGAATATAATCCCAAGAAACTTGGGATTTACCAGCCTGCAAATCATTTAACAGTGATAAAGGCATGGCTTCAAAAGGGGCAGTTGTCATTTTCACCTGCCATTTCCAGGCAGTGAGTATAGACAGATGAAGGAAATGTGGAAGATGACACCGTGTTCTGTGACATGGAGTGTGAGATCCAAGGTTTTCCCTGCAAGTCTTCCATACAATCTCGCTTTTCTTGGCTTTCAAAGATGGTGCTGGTGTTCATGATTGATCAACACTATTTACTCGAGATTATATCTTTGTTACTTCCCACCCAGCATTCCCTTAATGGTCTTCTCATTCCTAACACTGCCATCATAGGATCAGCTTCAGAATTGGTTGCTTTAAGACATGCATCTTTCAAAAACTGTATCTCATGGTCATGAACGGAAACCATTTTAAAACACAAGGCAAAAATCAAGTCTTGTGCAATACTCATCTGATTAAGCCCCCACAGCTCTCTAAAGGAAGATGTTCCTTGTCTTAACATGTCTTCAGCAGTAGAACTGCACCAAATCAGTCACTCTTGTTACTCAATCCTGCCTAGTCTGAAAAGCTCTTGACCAGCGGGTAGAAAATAGTTCCTGACATGTGGTGGGCAGTCAGTAAATGCAAGCTGAATTGAAGCCAAGCCTGAGTTCTAATCCTATTTGTGCTACCAGTTATCAGAGTGAGCTGGCCCTTGTTTTTTTCATTTGTCATCGGGGCAGATTGAAGGACTATCTTATCTGTAAGGTCTCTTGCAACTCTAAAATCTACAAGCAATAAAATGTTTTGTAGTGCAGTTAGTATTCTGAGCCATTTCTCAAGGCTTCTGTCTAACTTTTGGAGAATTCGTTACATTATTGACCCCTATGCCCCGCTCCAGTTGGCTTATTACATGCTTAGTGACCTTCTCTCTGATCCATGAATAGGGCGAGTTCTCCTGACCCCAAGAAATTATTCTTGCTGTTCCCTCTGTCTGGGTTGCTTTCCCACACTCTGCAAGGCTGGTTGCTTCTCATCACTCGGGCTTTAGCTGAAATGTCTTCTTCTAAGAAGTCTTTCCTGATGACTTATCTTGGGTATCTCCCCAAGCCTGATACTCTCTGTTACATCATCATATTTATTTCTTGTTGTTCGGTCGCTAGGTCGTGTCTGACTCTTTGTGACCCCAAGGACTGCAGCACGCCAGGCTTCTCTGTCCTTCATTATCTTCCAGAATTTGCTCAAACTCTTGTCTGTTGAGTCAGAGATGCCATTCAACCATCTCGTCCTCTGTTGCCCCCTTCTCCTCCTGCCCTCAATCTTTCCCAGCATCAAGGTTTTTTTTCCAATGAGTCGGCTCTTTGCATCAGATGGCCAAAGTATTGGAACTTTAGCTTCAGCATCAGTCCTTCTAGTGAATATTTTGGGTTGATTTCTTTTAAGATTTATTTCTAACAGTGCTTATTACAACTTATCATTATCTTATATGTTTACTGTTTGTTTTAACTCCCTCCCCCTAGACAACAAATTCCACAAGGGCAGAAAAGTATCTGTATTCTTTTTCACTATGTCTTTAGAACCGGGCTTCCAAGAACCCATATTCATATAATGCTTTTTCCAGAATCGAAAAGTCTGCCTCAGAAGAATGGATACATATATATGTATGGCTGAGTCCCTTGGCTGTTCACCTGAAACTATCACAACATTGTTAATGGACTATTCTCCAATATAAAATATAAAGTTTAATAAAAGTGTAAATATATCATTATAAAATATAAAAAAGAAAAGCAAAGTCTTCCTCTGAGAAGACTCAGCCCCTTGCTGGGCACTTGGGCTTGGTGAGCCAGGCATGCACTGGATTTCAGCCCTTCCTAGCCTCTGGGCCAGGTACCCTTGTTCAGTGAACAACCTACACAACTGTGTGCATTCTTTCTGCCCAGTACCATGTAAAATGAGGATCGTAGGAACATGCTAGTTGAATAAATCAACTTTGTAGAGGTTCAATTTACTTACAATATAACGCACCATTTTAAGCACTCAGTTCAATGGATTTTGATAAATGCATGTACACAGGTAACCACTACCACAGTCAAGATATAGACATTCCATGGCCCTCCAAAGTTCCCCTATGTCCTGCAGGTGTCTCCTCTCCCTCACAGCACTCCCCACCCCACCAACCTCAAGCAATCATTGAATCTTTTCATTGTATTTAGTTGTATCTCACCTCTTTGCTAAAGAATTTCAGAATGACTTTAAAATGGAATAAGTATATCAAAGTCAATAAAAGGGAAGAAAAAAAGAGGACAGGGCAAGATTAAGAGGTGCAAGGCAGATACTCCAACCATAAGGGCTGATAGAACATCTGTGAGTTAGCATGAAGTCAGGCTTAGCTGCAGCCTCCTTATAGCCAAGACAAGGAGGGAAAGCGGTACTTCACCTATCATCTGAAAGGAAGAAGCATTTCATTAATCATGGGGGAGACAAACTTTCCCTAGTACAAAGATCCAAGATATTCCTCACTTGGGTTACCAGACAGAAGTTTTTGAAGGATGCTCTGAATGGTATCTTCAATGAGAATTTCATAGCAACTACAGTAGGTATAGTCACTTGTCTATTTTTAATCCAGATGGTCTTCTGTTAACACTCCTATAGCAAACATTATTCCTAAATAAGATGATCTCACTGGGTTTTTCAGATAAGTGAGATAGTAAAACATTCAAAATTATCTTTTCTAGTGAGATCTGGGACTCAGGAATCCTTTACCGTCCTTTTGAGCAGAGCACTTGCTTTGAAACCCAGGTAAACAGGTGGGAGGGTTAATGCTCAGTTGTGAAACTTTAAAGGGCTTGGCCAGGATCCCTGTTTTGATCAAAGGCCTTCCCATCCCTGCCTGGAGCTGAGCTGTGAGTGGGGGATATGTCTGAAAAAAAGCCAAGATTTTCTTAAGGAATAAATTTTGGAGCTGGGTCAAAAAGAGCCAGGGCTCCAATGAGATGCCAAACTTCTATGTAGTAGAATGTTCAAACACTTGAACATGAAAGATATTGTGGGCAAGTGTTGACAGCTTTTCACCACAGCCATAAAAAATTTCTCTGTAATGTCTTTGGAAGACTGAGTTCTAAGCCACTTCATCCTTGGCTGTTGATGGGTTAGAGAGCCCCTGAAGTTAATACACTCTTTCCTCCTGGGTTTGAATCAACTGGGAAATAAGACAAAGGGTAAAGCAGATGGGAGGTAAAGTAACCTGTTGAGGGAAGTGTGCCTGGTGTGAAGAGCTGACTCATTGGAAAAGACCCTGATGCTGGGAAAGATTGAGGGCAGGAGGAGAAAGGGACAACAGAAGATGGGATGGTTGGATGGCATCACCAACTCAATGGATATGAGTTTGGGCAAACTTTGGGAGACAGTGAAGGACAGGGAAGTCTAGCATGCTGCAGTCCATGGGGTTGCAAAGAGTTGGACACAACTAAGTGACTGAACAACAACATTTAAATGTTTTTGTTCAAAACATTGTTGTTCAAAACAACCTGCTCAAAACAGTAGCTTTTGTGTAACAACATTGATGGTTGAGGTTAAACCTTTTTTTTTTTTTTTTGGCCTGCCATGAGATGTGAGATCTTAAGTTCCCCAAGCAGTGATGGAAGCTGTGTCCCCAGCATAGATTCTGTGGAAGCACATTGAAGCCCCAACCTTTCTTTTTGAAAATTAGTAGTTACCAGCACTATTTTCTTTCTACTTTTCAATAAGAAGGAGAAGGAAATGGCAACCTGCTCCAGTATTCTTGCCTGGAAAATCTCATGGTCAGAGGAGCCTGGTGGGCTGCAGTCCATAGGGTCGCAAAGTGTCGGGCACAACTGAGCGACTAACACTTCAATAAGAAGACTATCCCTATAGTTAATTTTGTTTGGGGGTGTGTCTATGTTATCTAAAAGTGGCCTTAGTCATTGAGATCTATATAAAGAAAGAGGAAGAGGGTGGCTCCCAAGGCCCCTTTGTTTTACACTACTTAATAATCCCTTGGTTCTTCAAGGTCATTCTTGCCACCCCTTGCTTTGGGGACTGCTATTATAAATAAGATTTTGCTAGAGCACTAAGAACAGTGATCTTGATATATTCATGTTGCAGGATCTACAGGTGGTTCTGCTGGGTGAAGTGCTAGTAGATGCATTTTTTTAAAAAAGACTCCCTGAAATAAAGAAATTCTGATTTATAGTGTTTTCTATTTTCCCTTTGCTGTGGAGTAAATGCTCCCCCCATGGTTGGTTTCAAGTTATCAATGTGACATCACCAAACACAGTTGGGAAGAGAAACACCAGCTTATGGTATTTCCACCAAACAGACACACAAATAGTCTCAAAAGAACCAATGTTATACTTTAGTTTTTAAAATTCAGTAAAGTAATTAGGAAGTGATATGTTTTGAGCATTTATTACATTTGATTTTAAAATAATTTAATTGTGAGTTTATATAATTTAATTTGTAATAATGGTTGCTTTTAACATGTCAGCTTCACAAATTCCTGAAGTTTAAGGATCACCTCTCATGACATGCTCGGAGCCAGCTCCAGCATGTCACTGGTTCTGATTAACATAATTAAAAGCCAAGGAAAAATCAGTACCACTATGAGCGGAAAAAAGTACCAATCAGTGGTCATTACTGAAAAGTCTGTGTTGGACAGAGCCCCAGTGCCAGTTTTTTTTTTTTTTTTAATTGAAAACCTCCTGGAAAGGAGTCACCCTTTCGTTTATTTATTTTTGTAAATTATTTTTTTAATTACTTAATTTATTTGATTGCATTAGGTCTTAGCCTCAGCACATGGGATCTTTGTTGCATCATGCAGGATTTTGTTGTGGTGCAGAGACTCTCTAGTTGTGGTATACGTTGCCCTGTGGCATGTGGGATCTTAGTTCCATGACCAGGGATCAAGCCCCTGTCAGTTGCATTGCAGGACAGATTCTTAACCACTGGACCACCAGGGAAGTCCCCCAACCCTGCCAAATTTTAAGAAAAAATCCTAATGTTTTAGGGGGCCATCCAGTCACTTCAATAGGCCTATGGTTTTGAGAGAACAGAGGATTTGCCTTTTGATAAAAAAAATAGGATAATTTCTACTTTCAGTCAATCCATCAGTCAGAACCCATCGACAACTGTGACAAAGACAACAAACGTTTTGACATTTGACGTCAACTTGAATCTTGAGCATCCCTTGTGGCTCAGCAGGTAAAGAACCCATCTGCAATGTGGGTGACTTGGGTTGGATCCCTGGGTTGGGAAGATCCCCTGGAGAAGGGAAAGGCTACCCATTCCAGTATTCTGGCCTGGAGAATTCGGGTTGCAAAGAGTCAGACACAACTGAACAACTTTCATTTCACTTGAGTCTTGAGCAGTTTACTGTGTTTCAGGACATGGTGGCTGATGGGGCTGAGGATCTACTGTGCACCCAGAGGGGAGGAAAATGGGGCCCAGCGAGGAAGGCGAGAGGGAAACCAGAGTGGAAAGGCTGCAGCAGAGTCAGAATGGATCCCCTCCTACGTTCATCAGGCCAGAGGTCGAAAACAGAGCATCAGTAACCTCCCCAGAAAGAAAAACCTGGAAACGTTTTCATATCATTTTCAAAGAGGACTTTTTACCCTAAAGACAGTCAGCAAATGGAGATGGCGGCATCAGAACAACAAACTAGCATTTCTTCCTTCTTTTTAAAAAGAAACACGATTGTTTTGTCTCTGACTTACTCATGTGCAAAGCGGAAAGAGGTGTGTTTGGAGTCAGCGCTTCCTCTGAGCAACTTTGCCAAGTCACCTAACCTCTGTTCCCTCCTGTGCAAAACCTGGCAGAGTGGGCTAAAGAGCGTTCTGTGTGTGTGTGAGGTCAGATGAGAGTGTGTGTGTCAAAGCCCCTTGTATACTCTAAGGCACTTGCAACCCTTTAAAACCAGTATGCTGCCTTTCCAAATAGATTAAAAAATTTTTTTCTTGTGTTTTAAACATTTTTCCTGCAAGGGTGTAATGGATTATGGAATGAGAAACTTGCCTTTCAGTCCCTACTCTCCCCACTCTGTTAGCTCACTGCCCGTCCTGCTAAGAACAGCCATTTCTCGGAAATGCAGCTTTCTCAACACTGAAATGGGAGGAGGACCGCTAATCTCTGTTAACATTCTAAAATTCCCTTCACTCTTTCTTTCAGCTCTTCTTACTACAGCCTTTATCTATGATTTGACTTAAAAGCTAACTCAGTTCTTTCCGTGTCTGCAAGGCCCCATTGCTTAGAAGAGGCCCTCTTCACAGGGGTAACATTTCTATCTTTGTTTTCAGACCTTGAGTGAGGACAAAGAGGGTGATTCTGTTTTCTCCCTTACGTTTCTGAGTCAAACCAAGGAACACAAACACAAAAGATCCCAAATCACAGTGGGTTGTAGATACCTTAATATGCTAAAGACCCTGAAAATGACCTGGGGTTCTTCCATGGGTTTGGTCTATTTGCTGAGTTCAAGGTCATTTTGGGTTCAGCAGAATGTCATGCTGTTTTTCCAGCCTTTGGACAGAGAGAGAATGCAAAGCACATTTTGTAGTTAGGTTTTACACACACAGAGTTCCAAGATAAATTCAATACATATGTTCTGATTCATTCACACTTTACTCACTAAATAACTATTTGATATCTAAGAAGGCTTCAGGGTGTTAATGAAAAATCTCTTCAAAGTATTCTTTCCTTTGAACTCAGCAGTTATATTTTCCTAAGAATAAGAATGAATAATAGCCAGTTGAGTTTGTGGGTATTTGAAACACTGCCAAAATCCCTCTTTTCTTAACTTCAGGGTTCTTTCAAGATGTATAATGTGTAATCGTAATTTTAAAAAAATTCATGCACGTGGTATGTGTGTGCCAACTATGTGGGTATGTGCCAGAAATTTTGCTGAGCACTCTTCATACATTGTCACTAATGTTTGAACAGTGTTTGAAGGTAGGTCTTACTTCTCTTATTTATAGCCTCAGAAGATTTTACAGTTTGCTCAAGGCCAAAGCTGACAAGTCACTATGCCAAGATTCTATTGAACTCTCTCTGTGTGAATCTTCTTAGTTAATTTTGTTCCATTCAGCAAATATTTATCAAGTGCCTCTATGTGCCAGGTGCTGTCCCAAGCCTGAGAAGAAAAACAAGGAAAGACCTTGAGATGCTCCCAGTGAAGGTCTTCTTACTTTTATCCACCAGCATGTGATTGGAGATGGAATGTCATTGGGGGCTTATGGGGTTATGTCAGTTAGGATGTGTTTGTAAATAACAGGAAACTCCATCCAAACTGCCTTAAATAGTAAGGAAGACATACAATGGTTGAGAATGCTAGTTATCCCCAAAGACTCATCTCCCCCTTCTACCAGGAGAAGAACTCACAACTTTTAGCCAGGCATATATGACCTCCCAAAATAAAGACATTTTTTCAGCCACATCTAAAGCTAATTATAGTCACATAACTAAGTTCTGGCATCTAAACAGTGTTATATGTGTCTTCTGAGAACTGACTTTACTTTACTCTTTCTTGCTGACTGGACTTGGGTGTGATGGCAGAGCTACGAGATGAAAGATATACTATCCCAGGACTATCTCCTTGGACTTTTTTAAACCTGAAAAAGAAACAACCCTTTAATTTGTTTATGCCACTGTTATTAGGGTTTACAGTTATTTGCAGCTGAACCTAATCATAATTCATATTCCCACAGATCAAAGTCCAGCAGTAGGGTAGGCTTCAGTGTTAATCTGATTCAGCAGCTCCATGATAATCAAAGAATCAGTTTTGTTCTAGGCCTTTGTTTTGCCTTGGGTGTCAATTTCATCCTATGACTGAGGCAAGATGACTGCTAACAAAAAGACCGGTATGTGCTTCCTTATCAATTTTCAGAGAGAGAGAGAAAGAAAGACATCTGGAAGTATTCCGATAAAAACAATGAAGTTCCTTTCCCAGAAACCCTCTGATCTCTTCTTGCTTTCCTTTGCCCTTAATTAGGTCAAATGCAGCCAGGGGAATGCTGAGTGAACTGATTGGCTTAGTTCTGATAAAACCAATCACTGTGGCAAGGGAGTGGGCTTATAATAATTGATTTAAACTAATTAGGGTCCACAGCTGGAGGTGGGGTAGTTTTCTTTTTAAATTCAGAATAACATTAATCTAGGGTCAGTACAGTTGATTCTTTGCATTGATGAATTTAACCTTCACAGTTTATACTGTCCTTGAAGGGACTCAATGGTCCATTGTGTAAGGAGTTTAGCATAACACCTTCCTTGTGTGGTTGCTAAGAGGAATCAATGAAATATTGTTGTTGTTCAGTAGCTAAGTTGTGTCTGACTCTTTGTGACCCCATGGCCTACAGCACACCAAGCTTCCCAGTCCACTATCTCCTGGAGTTTGCTTAAATTCATGTCCACTGAGTCGATGTTGCCCAGGTCATGCTAGTGGTAAAGTACCCTCCTGTCAATGCAGGAGACATAGGAGACTCAGGTTCGATTCCTGGGTTGGGAAGATCCCCTGGAGAAGGAAATGGCAACCCACTCCAGTATTCTTTCCTGGAGAATCCCATGGACAGAGGAGCCTAGCGGGCTACAGTCTATAGGGTTGCAAAGAGTCACACATGACTGAAGCCACTTAGCACAAACCATCTCATCCTCTGCGGCCCGCTTCTCCTTTATTTCAGGAAATTGAGGCTGGTGAGGGAGAAGGAGCTGTCTTACTGCCAAGTCCAAACAATGGTACTATGAAGTCCCCAGGTAAGCCCTTGGAAATGTGCATGGCTTGTCAATACTACCCGCCAGGTCGTATGACTGGGGAAGGGCTGCGACCTGAAAATTTATCCTCCACTCTGGACCTCTCCTCCAAAGCTACCTGTGCCAATAATTCCTGGATTTTGTATTCTTTGGGATGAAAATATCTTTCCAGAAAGTCCCCAGTCACCTAGGGGAAAGTAACACATTTAACCTCAACACAAATACACTGATTGATCAGAGTCCCGTCCCTCCGCCCCCAGCACTACCACCACCTCCTTTTATACCCGGGACACTGAGCCAGGAGGGCAGTTGGGGTGTCGTCATAGAAAAGAAAGAGTTCCCAGGTTCTAGTCAGAGAGAGCTCGGTGGGATTCAAAATGAGGGTCCTGTCCAGGGTAGGAGGCAGGGATAATAAGCGTGATCCGAAACTGGAGATAGTGGGGAAACATCAAAGTCAATTTCAATGACTGAATAATTTAGCCCAGGGCTAGCCCTGTGCTATCTATTCTGAATGACAAAACAGCTATCGTTTGAGTCTGTGGCTGCTGAGAGACCACAGCTCTATCACTTCCCATCTTGGGTGCCCCCGCGGTTGCCAGAATCTTTGAAGCTTTGTTTCTCCTGCAGCGCTCTGGCCTGAGGCATGCCCACACAGTTCATCAGACAGCCTTGTTAAAATGATGGGAATCCATTCCTCTCTCCCCAGACAGATGGAGGACATTCATTCAGTACAGAAATCATGGCAGAGAAGAGGTGAAGCCAAGAAATACTGGCCTGGAAGTAGCATTAGAGGAAGCTAAGGTCGAGTGCAAAATAAGTCTTTCCCATTATTTTCAACCAACTCTAAGAGCAATTCTACAATAAATATCTTTTTTATGGGAGTGAATTCATTTGAGTAACATCTTCCAACTGGACATCAACTCAATAGCTTATGTTAGTTTATCACTTAAAGCAATTCGATATCTGATTGTTGTTGTTTAGTCACTAAGTCATGTCCAACTGTAGTCCAACAGGCTCCTCTCTCCATGGTATGTCTCAGGGAAGAATACCGGAGTGGGTTGCCATTTCCTTCTCCATGAGATCTTTCTGACCTAGGGATCAAACCAATGTCTCCTGCATTGGCAGGCGGATTGATACTTAATCCAAATCTGGCAGGACCTAACTTATTCTTCTGAGGAGCCATTTCTGAAGTTCTTCAGAAGTGTTTTATTTTACCCTTACATGAGTATTTCTGTAAGTGTCATCCTAGACCATTCATATGCAAATCACTCGGCAGGGGAAGGGTAGTGATGATGGGGGTTGAAGAATAAAAATGCAGATCTCCAAGTTCCACCCAGAATTTACTAAACTAGACTCTCTGGGAATAGAGCCTAGAAATGAACATTTCAAACCAGTGAGTCATGTGATTTTAACATACTCCAGGGTTTAAGCACACTGATTCCTAGACACGCCAATCATGATACCATACAATTGATGGTGCTCTCTGCTCTGCAAAGACTATTTTATAATATCTCATTTGAGTCTCACCACAAGCCTCAGGGAAGAATATCAGAGCAGGTATTATCATTTCCATTTTATGAAGATGAGCCCACAGCTCTGAGTGGTCAAGTAGTTTGCACATGGTCACATGCTCCTAAGTGGGGCAGCCTGGAGTGTAACTCAGGTCTTACAGCACCAAGATCAGTGCTCCTGCCATTACCGCAGTGGTAACAACATTCCAATTGACTAAATATGGAATTTCATCTTTGGCCACTGCCTAAAGGGAAGTAGTCTGAGCAGCCACAGGAAGGAGCATCATTTGTGGAAAGAGAAAATAAAACTGTAAAAACTTGGAAGATATCAACAACCAACATATCTAAGGTTGTTAATGGTCTAATCATAATGTTGAATTTTTATGAAATATAATAAATAATTATTTTTATTGCATATTCAGGTGTGTCCTAGTTGACTCTGTAATTGGTTTGAGCAGGAACAATCACATTTTTATATAGTGATGAACCACATGATCAGAAATTCAAGTAAGCCACATTCATTTACTTTTAGTTATAATAGTGTTGGAAGGTAGCTATGCTCACCACTATACCACCAATACAGTTTTTTTTTTTTTTTTTAATGATAATTGTGCTGAATGAAAATCCATATGACTCAAATCTGAGTCAAGGACATTTGGGGAATTATTCATACCTAGACAGGAGCAGAAGGGGACGGCAGAGGATGAGATGGCTGGATGGCATCACTGACTCAATGGACATGAGTTTGAGTAAACTCCAGGAGTCAGTAATGGACAGGGAGGCCTGGCGTGCTGCAATTCGTGGGGTCGCAAAGAGTTGGACACGACTAAGCCACTGAACTGAACTGAATTTCCTTTTGTTAGCAATCTACAATGTCCCAGTTTCATTCTGAAATTTTAGTGGAATTAAATCTGAGGAGCTAAAAAAACTCTATCATGAAGTTTGGTTCAATTTCAATTATTAGCCAATCCAAGCCTGCTAATGAGACACACATGGGCAACTAGTTTCACAACCATAGTGTTAGGCAGATGGGTAGTCCTTGCTGAACCCCTACATACATGGTGATGGGTAATTTTATGGATCAGCTTGACTGGGGTACCAGATATCTAGTTAAACATTATTTTGGGTGTGTCTATAAGAGGGTTTGCAGAAGAAATTAGTATTTGAATTAGTAAACTGAGTAGCCCTCCCTAATATAGGTGAGCATCATCCATCCTGTTGAAGGCCTGAATAGAACAAAAATGTAGAGAAAGGACCAATTTGATCTCTGCCTGACCTTGTCTGTTGGGACATTGATCTCCTGTACTCAGATTGGGACTTACATCATCGACACTCCAGATTCTTCAGACTTGGACTGGAACTATATTAGTTTTTCTAGCTCCCTGACTTGCAAATAACTCATTGGGGGATTTCTCAACCTCCTAATTGCACGAGCCAACAATAAGGTCAAAAATCTCTCTCTAGAGAGAAAGAGAGGGAGAGAGAAGTGTTGGTTTTGTTTTTCTGGAAAATCCTAATATTGTATGGTTTTTTTCATCCCAATGACTCAGTAACTACACTGTGGGGTCATTTAGCTTTGAGCCCTTGCCAGCCACTGAATTTCTAACATAATAAGAAGATTTGGGTTTTGGTGTTGGGCCAGAGTAGAACTGGTAGTTGAGCTTTGCCTCATGGCCTCAGGTTTGGCAGGCATCTTGTGGTGTGAGAGCATAAGTGGCTGGTTCATAGAATGGGAAAGCTCAGACCCCTTTCCAGCATCACTTCAAAAACATCCTTTGGCATGAGACACTGAAAAAAGTGAGCAAGTCCTTTGTTAACTTGAAGTTTGCACGGATGTTTATGTCACATTTGGTGAAAAATACAGATTACACTGCTGGGCTTACATCACTATAATTAAAACTTTTTGCTAATAGTCACATATGGATTAATTATAGTCGATCCTGAGTTAGAATAAATCCAGGCCATTTGGGGGCAATCTGGGTACACCATATGATTGTATTTCTCTAAGTACCAGTTGAGTTGTATATTTTTCCATTAGCCCTTGGTCTAAATTTCTATCTTTTTTTTTTTTTTTTGTATCCCAGAAATGTATCTGTCCTCTCCACTGGAAAAAAATATATTAGTTTGTTTTCTAATTTTCAAAATAGTTTGTAGTTGTTGTTTAATTATTCTTTGAATCACTTGGGTTTATCAAACTGTAGGATGTAATAGGTATGAACTGTTCCATGTACTTGAGGTGCAAGAAATATCACTTATTTTTATAGCTCAGGATTTACTCTCTGATCCCAGTAGTAATTGTTTGGGAAAGGAGTCTTCATTCTCTCTTTTCCCTCCCTGAGTTGTACCAGATCCTCAGGACCTACTCAGTCTAGGAGCACGGGAAAAGAGACCTCTGTCATTAATCTGTTTAGTCATCAGAGAAGATGCTCCTTGCCCACGTGGGCACAGTCCTCCCCACAGTTGGGGAGCACTGTAGCTGTATTCTCTCCTCACCAGACCAGATAGCATGGTAGCTGTTCCCAAGCTGAGGGGCTGGTGACTGGCCTTGACAGCATCCCTGTAGCCATTCTCCACTCAAGGTTTCACCACTTCTGGGCACTGTGTGTTCCCCTCTCCTTAGGGACCTCAAACCAGAGAACCAACCACTCTCAGCCTGACATCAAGCCTCTCTCCAGACACGGCATTGCCCCCAACCCAATCTCCACCCCCTGCCTCTTCTTGCCTGGAAATCAGTGCTTCCAAACACAGGCTTGATCCTAGAACGAAATATGTGTCCTTTGGGAGCTAGGAACACAAGAACACAAAGGTTGACTGCACTCTCCGAGAGGATAAAGGGGAAAATTCCCTTTAGTCTTTGCTGATGAGTCCACAGTAGCAGAAAGAAAAAAAAAAGCTTCCATAAAACCATAAACCTCACACAAAAAAGGCAAGATACCAGACACTCTCAATATTTCACTCTAAGTATGACATATAAGTATATACAATTATTCTCCTGTTTTCCCTATAATTTTGCTTAAATAATGTTCATCTACTGTTACAGTGCTTATTCTCCCCCCAATATATTTTGTTCCTAAGACTGAATTTATTTATAAAATATCTATTTTATTCAGTAAGTGATTTTTACCCCCTCTCACTGTTTTGATGTCAGTATCATACAATTTTCGTAAATATTTAGTTGTTATATGTTGCCAATTTTACCTCAATAAATTATAAAAAAAAAAGGATTTTGTTATCCTTGACTGCTTTTTCTTTTGGACTAATTTCACATTATTTGTCAAGCTGTATAAATTCATGTCCAACTCTTTGCAATCCCACAGACTGTAGTCACCAGGCTCCTCTGTCCATGGAAATCTCCATGCAAGGATACTGGAGTGGATTGTCATTCCCTTCTCCGGGGCATCTTCCCAACTCAGGGATCGAACCTAGGTCTCCCGCATTGCAGGCAGATTCTTTACCAGTTGAGCCACAAGAGAAGGCCTAAACTGTCTTTAGTGAACTTTAATTGCCCTAAATTTGCACACTTCTTTAAGATATATTGTCTTTACTGTATTCTCTTCTTAATCAGAAACAAGGAAAGATTGCCATATTTTGGTCTCCCTTTACTTTTCCTATTATGGTGTTTTACGTTTCTTTCAACATGATAAAATGTTTTTTATTCCAAGCTGAGTCAGTAGTCAAGAATTTATGGTTTTTGTTACTCTTATAGAATGGAATCTCTTTTTCTATGTGTACAATTACTGTAGAGAATAACACCAGATTTTGTGGACTTGTCTTCTACTCCATAGCTCTTTTCACTTCTCACCTCATGGGTTTTACAAGTATACAATGATAGCATCTCTCAATGACACTTTAATTGTTCCTTTCTTGTGTAGATGCTTCTGTTTCTCGCTCTTCTCAGAACATTGTTGTCAGCCCTATAATATCATGCTGAGTGCAATGATGGCAGAGAGCATACTAACTCTGACTTTGGATTCTCTATTTTATAATATTGGTTTGGAATTTTGGTTTCTTTAAGAGACTTTAACACAGAAACACTTTTGTTAAGATACTTAGAGTTTTCAAAAGGGACAACTGTTGGTTTGAATTATTTCTTGGCATCTAGGGAGATGATGAAGTCATTTTACAAATTTTTCCTATTAGCATGATGATATAAAACCTATCCCTTGAAAAAACTTATGGTTGCTGGGGGGAAGAGTGGGAGGAAGGGATAGTTTGGGAGTTTGGGATGGACATGTACACACTGCTACTTTTAAGATGGGTAAGCAACTAAGAGACCTACTGATAGCACAGAGAACTCTGCTCAAGGTTCTGTGGCAGCCTGGATGGGAGTGGAGTTTGAGAGAGAATGGATCTGTGTATGTGTTTGTCTCAGTTCCTTCGCTATTTACCTGAAACTATCACAACATTGTTTTATCCCAATACAAAAATCCTCTGACTCACAAAAATTAAAAAAAAAAATCCTGTCCCTTGAATGCATATATGAACAATGTAGTCATATCTATATTTGGCTCATAACTCAAAGCTCAACAAAGAAGCAAAACAAGTAAACAGTAAACAAACCAACCAACCCAAGTGCTCAGAAAGGCCTGAACTTCTTTATGAATGAAGCACAGTTTATTTGGGAGTGTTTATTCCCTGGAGACCAACCACTGTCAGTCCTTTGAAAGGTGCTCAGCTGATCCCCAGACCACTTTTTGTCCCCTCCTGCTCACCCCTGCATTTAATTGTCCTGTGGATTGTGGTCAGGCCTCTGATGGGCCCTGAGGATGCTCCTTTCTTACACTCTTCAACTGAACTTTGCAACCAAGGTGCATTCTTTTCAGTCATTCAGCCATAGAGATGAAAATTTTAGTTATTGCCTCATACAATGAACCATAGCAATTTTAGCCACACCACGAGTTTCATGGCCTACTATAAATAGAGTTGGGCTTTCATTGCTAGATATACACTGATAATTAACAATAAATAGTTTTTAGTAAGTGTATATTGGGGTGAAATTTTACAAGTCTGAATTACACAATCTTGGTTAGATGAATTGCTTGATTATGTGACATATTTTGGACTGTGACCAATAAATATACCCTAAATTGGTCAATGATGGAAATTTTTTCTTTACAAGTATTTTGTTAAACAATCCTTTAAAAATACATATATCAAATTACCACAGATTGGAAAAATATTTAACCCATTGTAAGTGAAGGTGAAGGTATTTGGCAATTTCTGTCAAAATTGCAATTGTCCAACTCTTTGACACCTCATGGACTGTAGCCTGCCAGGCTCCTCTGTCCATGGGATTCTCCAGGCAAGAATATTGGAGTAGGTTGCCATTTCCTTCTCCAGGGGATCTTCCTGACCCAGGGATCCAACCCATGTTACCTGCATTAGCAGGCATTAGCAGGCAGATTCTTTACCACTGAGCCAGCAGGGAAGCCCAGAGTTATTGCTCATATGCAGTTAAATGTCTGTGCAATGTATAAGGACATAAATACAGTGTATTTAAAATTTACAATATAAAAAAATCTAGAAACATCTTAAATATGTCTCAAAATGGATTGATTACATAGGTTGTGACACAACCATTCAATGGAATCCCGTGAAACTGCTAAAGAATAAGCAGTCACTACGGACGGTGATTGCAGTCATGAAATCAGAAAGCAATTGCTTTTTGGCAGAAGAGTGATGACAAACCTAGACAGTGCGTTGAAAAGCAGAGACATAACTCTGCCGACAAATGTCCATATAGTCAAGGCTATGGTCTTTCCAGTTGTCACGTACAGTTGTGAGAACTGGATGGTCAAGAAGGCAGAATGCCAAAGAACTGATGCCTTCGAACTGTGGTGCTGGAGAAGACTCCTGAAAGTCCCCTGGACAGCAGGGAGATCAAACCAGTCAATCTTAAGGGAGATCAATCCTGAATATTTACTGGAAGGACTGATGCTGAAGCTAAAGTATATTTTTTATATACTTTATATATACTTTATATGTATATGTATATATAGAGAGAGCATATATAATTTTTATAATGGAAAGTTACTGTTTTCACTTAAAGGCAATACAATTCTGTTGCAGAAATTTTAGAAGACATAGAAGGATATAAAGATAAAAATAAGAATTATCCAGGGACTTGCCTGATGGCTCTATGGATAGGAATTTGCCTGACAATGCATGGGACATAGATTTGATCCCTGGTCCAGGAAGATCTCACATGCCTCAGAGTAACTAAGCCTGTGAACCACAACCACTGAAGCGCTCGCACCTACAGCCTGTGCTCTGCAACTACAAGTGAGTAGCCACTACAGTGAGTAGCCAGCCCACTGTATCAGAGAGTAGACTGTGCTTGCTGCAACTAGAGAAAGCCTTTGTGCAGCAACAAAGACCCAGAGCAGTTAAAAATTAACTAATTACTTAAGACAAAATATCATTAAAAAAAAAGAATTATCCAGATAAAAATAAAAAATTACCCAAAAACAATTTGCTATTTTCCCTTTTGGTACTTTTTTCAGTTCATGTTTATACTTTTAAGAATATTAGCACGATATGATCATAAGGTTTTATAGTTAACTTTTCTCCCAGTCAGTATCATATCATGAACATTTTTCCATATCAGTAGTTAATACTGAAAATGTTTTCCCTGAATTATCCATTTCTTTCCATTCTAATGCAAGGTAGTTTTAGTTTGACCTGTTCATTGCTATGAAGCCTGCAACACTGAACAGAGAATGGATTTTAGAATTTGAAGATCTACTGCACAATTGCACTCACCTCACACACTAGTAAAGTAGTGCTCAAAATTCTCCAAGCCAGGCTTCAACAGTACATGAACCATGAACTTCCAGATGTTCAAGCTGGTTTTAGAAAAGGCAGAGGAACCAGAGATCAAATTGCCAACATCCGTTGGATCATCAAAAAAGCAAGAGAGTTCCAGAAAAACATCTGCTTCTGCTTTATTGACTATGACAAAGCCTTTGACTGTGTAGATCCCAACAAACTATGGAAAATTCTTAAAGAGATGAGAATACCAGACCACCTGACCTGCCTCTTGAGAAACCTGTATGCAGATCAGGAAGCAACAGTTAGAACTGGACATGGACCAACAGACTGGTTCCAAATCACAAAACGAGTATGTCAAGGCTGTATATTGTCACCCTGCTTATCTCATGATGCAGAGTACATCATGAGAAACACTGGCTGGATGAAGCACAAGCTGGAATTAAGGTTGCCAGGAGAAATATCAATAACCTCAGATATGCAGATGACACCACCCTTATGGCAGAAAGTGAAGAAGAACTAAAAAGCCTCTTGATGAAAGTGAGAGAGGAGAGTGAAAAAGTTGGCGTAAAGCTCAACATTCAGAAAACTAAGATCATGCCATCTGGTCCCATCATTTCATGGCAAATAGATGGGAAACAGTGGAAACAGCAGCAGACTTTATTAGTGGGGGCTCCAAAATCACTGCAGATGGTGACTGTACCCATGAAGTTAAAAGACGCTTACTTTTTGGAAGAAAAGTTATGACCAACTTAGACAGCATATTAAAAAGCAGAGACATTACTTTGCCAGCAAACGTCCATCTAGTCAAGGCTATGGTTTTTCCAGTAGTCATGTATGGATGTGAGAGTTGGACTCTGAAGAAAGCTGAGTGCCGAAGAATTGACGCTTTTGAACTGTGATGTTGGAGAAGACTCTTGAGAGTCCCTTGGACTGCAAGGAGATCCAACCAGTCCAACCTAAAGGAGATCAGTTCTGAATATTCATTGGAAGGACTGATGTTGAAGCTGAAACTCCAATACTTTGGCCACCTGATGCGGAGAACTGACTCATTTGAAAAGACCTTGATGCTGGGAAAGATTGAAGGCAGAGGAGAAGAGGACAGCAGAGGATGACATGATTGGATGGCATCACTGACATGAGTTTGAGTAAACTCCAGGAGTTGGTGATGGACAGGGAGGCCTGGCATGCTGCAGTCCATGTGGTTGCAAAGAGTCGGACACAACTGAGCAACTGAAGTGAACTGAACATTTAAGTTATTCATCTGGTTAACTGTGTGATCTTAGGCAAGCTGTATAACTGAATTGAATCACATTTTCCTTTTCAGTAACGTGAATAAAATATAACAAAAGCCAGGCTTACCTACATTATGATGATATTGTGAGGGTTAGATGAACTGCCACAGTTAAATTGCTCTTTGAAGTGTAAAGTCTGGTAGGAATCTACCTATTACCCTAGTACAGGCCACCGGGGCCTCTCCCCTGGACTGCTCACTCTGTCTCCTCCTTACTTTTGTGATTGAGATCTTCTCGGGGGAGTTCACCTCCTGCATGGTGAAGATGACTCATTCAGGCAAAGATTCTCACAATCTGGGTCAAACCCACATTTCTAGCCCCAGCTGCTGATCCCACCATCTTGGCACCATTTTAGTTCCTTCCATTCACTTCTACGTGGATACCTATTCTCCACGGTATCTTGTTGGTATTGCCTTTACCCAGAATATCCTTTACTTTCTCTTGTGCCTGGAAAAATCCTACTTCTCCTTCAAGGCTCAAATTCAGTGTCAGCTTTCCTGTGAAGCCTTCCCAGACATCCAAGACTGAAATACTGGTTTCTTTCTCTGGCTCACTCAGCACTTGATCTACACCCATGTAACACAGGGTTCAAGAATCTTGACTCTTGTGGCATAATTTTCACCTTTGGGGTGCCTGCCCATGCCATGATTCATCTCTGTTTTTTTAGGCCCTCCTTTTCTGCGCAGTGGCCATATTTGGCCATAGCTGATGGGAACACCAGTGACTCCTTGGGCCAATAGAATCCTCTTTGTTAGGACTTTGGAATGGACCTTCAGGATGTTAGTCAGTGCTGCTGCAAGTGAGAACATGTATGTTGAGGAGCTGAGCCTGCCTTTATGGAGTGGCCATGTGGGGCCCATCTGGCACATACAGGTAGAGAATGTTGTCTGCCAAGAAGATCCAAAAGCAATGAACAGACAGCAGAGGCCATATAACCCCAGTGAGAAGGTTACTAAGAAGTGCCTTGATTCCAGGCAGCTTTCCAAGTTCAGGATCCCCATGCTTGAGAGGCCCAGCTGCAGTGTGAATAGCTTTGGGCTCCATGAAGTAACCCTATGGAAATAATCTTTCCCTTTTGCTTCAGGAAGATGGGTACATAAATCACCACAAAATAATGTGGATGCTCAATAACAGGCACACCCAAGGTTTTATGGAGCACCAGGAGTGAGGGAAGGTGCTGAGGTGATGCCTCAGGCATGGCTTCCTGTAGAAGGTGATGTTGGGCCAGTAGGAGGGTATCTCAGGCTCGGGAACAGATGAGCAATGGTGTGGTGCTGGGAACTGTAAGTGGCTCAGTGTTCCTGAGACATAAAGGCATGAAGAGGCCAGGAGAGAGGCTGACAGGAGAGATGGGCAAGGGCCCGATCAAGAAAAGTCTTGGGTGCCATGGGAAGGAGCTTGAACTTCATCCTAGTGGTCAGTGGTTCTCAACCTTGGCTGCACATCAGCTTTCTAGGAAATCTCAAAAAGAAATATGGATGCCTCATCCCATCCTGTCAATCAAATCAGAATCTCTAGAGGTGGGAAGCTGGGAACTTTTTTTTTTTACCCTGCCCAGGTGATTCTAACATGCAAATAGTGTGGAGAACCTGCCAGGAAAACTTGAAGGGTTTTAAGCTAGAAATAGATGTGGTTTTAGAAAAATGACCTTGGGAGTTGGACTTGTATGAAAAGGTAGGCAGGGAGCCTGCTGGCAACTGTTGCAGCGAGCAGGTGAGGGCTGAAGAGAACCCGTGCACATGCGTGTGTGCGCAGTCATGGCCAACTCTTTGCGAGCCCATGGACTGTAGCCCACCGGCTTCCTTTGTCCATGGGATTCTCCAGGCAAGAACCCTGGAGTGGGTTGCCATTTCCTCCTCCAGGGGAGTCTTCCTGACCCAGGGATCGAACCCAAATCTCTTGGGTCTCCTGCATTGGCAGACGGGTTCTTTACCACTGCGCCATTTGGGAATCCCTGAAGAGAACATGATGGAGAGGAAAGATTGTGGGAATGGAGAGAAGTTTAAGAACCCCTGTTTAGGAGATAAAGTAGTTTGAACCTTATATTTAGTGATTGGAGAGGATGGGGAGGTAGTCAGGGTTGACCTGAGGACCCTCACGTGGGAAACAGGATATGCCTCAGACAAGCAGACAGGAGGCAAGGGTCTGGGGGAAGCTGGTGAGTTCCACTTCAGACATATGAAATGGGAGGTGGGATCTGAATGTCAGGTGGAGATCAGGTCGCTGGACAGACCAGTCCAACGCTGGGGGCTTGACCAGGTAGAAACAATTTGCAGTTTGCTAGCTGATCAAGGGTCGCTTTTTGTTTTTGTCATTTATTCAGAGTCGCCTCCCCCAGAGTCACTTTTCTAGCTCTCTAAGGTGTTCTGGGTGTGAAGAACAAGGAGTGGGCCCCACCCCAGATCAGCTCCGGAGATAGGGTGTGATGAGTATCTCATGAGTGCCTTGAAGTCAGGTGGCTTCTCAGAGTTCTAAAATTAGCAGAGCAGCTGTGCTTGGTGGGTGGCGATGCTGGGCTCACTCGGCCAAGACCTGGGCCTTCCTGCCATGGACTCTTTGTGTGAGTAGGTCGGGGTCAAGCAAGAACCTGTTTCTTTGAAGAATTCCCCCAGGAGCCGTGGGTCATGCCAGTGTGCTCTAAGGGGGACAGAAATGCCTTCTGTTGCCAAGTGGAAGGGAAAGGCAGGGAGAGTTATACTAGGAGGAGACTCACAGAAGAGTGATTTTTCAAGAAAGTTCACTGCAGAAATGACACCCTTAAAAGCAAGTGAGGAGGCAGTTTGCACTGGAGGAATCAGAATTAGGTCTGAAACTGAAAACTTGCTGTGCTGCTCTGCATTTTGCACATTTGAATGCTAGGCAAATGCTTCCTGGTTGTGGTTTTGACTCTGTTGAAGGGCTCAACTTGGCCTCCAGATTAGTGTTCTGCTGCCATTTCCACCAACTGGAGGATTTGGGGAGGGAGGCCCAGGACAGGTGTGTGTGTGTGTGTGTGTGTGTGTGTGTGTGTGTGTGTGTGTATAAGATATCACCTCAAGGTGGATAAATGACTGGGGAGCCTCAGAGGGGGAAGAGTAGTAAATGACAGAATCTTTCACCCTGGTTCCATCATGTTGGATTTCCCCCTCCTTGAGCTTTGGTCTGCAGATTACATGTAGAGGAAGGAAGTCTGAGAAAATTAAAATTGACCCAGTAAAGGACTCACTACCTAACTGAAAAATGAATCAGTAACAAGCAGTAGGGAAATTATGAATCCAGAGGTATCAATTTATGTAGCATGTATCTGGGGATACTTTTTCTACAGGTACAGCCCTAATCCCAGATAATACCAGAAGATATTTACTAGTAAGATTGAAAAAGTAATCTCTACACATCCTTTGGGTTAATGTCCTTCATTTGCACACGGAGTCTCCATTCCCTATCCAGAGTGGTGAGAATGCCAGGAGGGGCGGTGAGGAGGGAAGGCTACAAACGGGGAAGGCAGGTGGGGTGTGAACGGAGAAACACATAAGGACCAAAAAGGAGGAATTTTCAGCTGGGTCTCCTGGTTTAGGATAGAGTTGGAGAAAAGAAACTTCCCCAGAAGTTCTGACTGTGTGTGCCCAGGTGTACATTATCCTAGGCTAAGCTGTATCTATGCTCTAAAACCCTTCCCATGGCTGGAATATTCCCTTCTGTAATTTTGGGTGTGTTTCCTTGGATGAATTTAGGGGGAGCTTCCAAGGCCAGGAGAGTAACAGAGTGGCAAGCTCCTCCATGAGGGAAGGCAGAGAGAGTCCCAGTGGAGAGAACTGCAGGTGGAGGCGAGTTTTTAAGGTGAAGCCTTTGGGAGGAGGGAGCTGGAGGCATCGGGGGTTGGTGATGCCACACAAACCCTCCTTTCTCTTTATACTTGCCATCTTTGACTTTCTTAATTTTACTGAATACTCAATATTCAATTCATTTACTTTACTTTTTATAGCTGGTAAAGACCTTTATAAACCTCCTCCAGGGGGCCAAGAGAAACCACCTTGCTGGTGCACTCTGTCTCTGCCTCCCATTTAACGGAACAGGCCAGGGCACTCCCCACACACACAGGCCCCAGGCGCCCGAGCCGTTAGCTCCCCTGCTTCCAGCTTCCTCTCCTCCAGCCCCTGAGCTGGGATCCTGGTGGCCACTCTTTGCCTTTCTGCAGTCCACTTCTTGCATAGCCAGGCTTCAAGGAGTGGTGCATTTCCAGTGGTTGTTTACATGGCAAAGCTGCCCCAGGACAACTTGAGCCAATCTCAGACTACTTTCCAGGTAGAGGAGAGAAATTTCCAAACATGCAGCTGACTTTGTGGATCATCTAGGGGAGCTATTTACTGTGGGGGTTAGGGAGCTCCATGGCGAACCTACCTACGACCCACCTTTATCTGTGCTCACTTTTCATGCATTCTGATACGGAGGTTAAACCACAAAATCTAATACAACATCAGATCAGAAAGTGGGCGTATCAGCATTTCTTGCATATATTACACACAAAATTCCTTTTCCCTCTACCAACTGAGAGCAAATCTGCCCTTATTTGAGGTCACAGGATGGCACAAGCAGTATGTGTCTTACGTGGTATTTCAGGCTCAGTTTATAAAGCTCATCAAAGTGGTGAAGCAGGATATTTGGGTGATGACTTGTTAAAGGAACACCTGAGATAACTATGATGCGGCCTGATGATCTAGACTCTGGGATCCCATCCCTTCTTGCTCCTATTGGTTCACCATTTGGAGATGCTCTCAGGATCTCCCTTTGCTTCTGAATAAATGTTAAAGGAAATCAGCAGTTATTGAGTAACAGTTCTGTGTATGGTGCGAAACACTTCATACAGATACGTCTGTGTAATTTAATCCTTGAAACAATTCTGTGAGATAGGCACCTATGATCCCACTTTACAGTTGAAAACTCTGAGTCATCATGAGGTAAATAACTTGCCAGAGTCTTAAGGCTTCTAATCCAGCCTCTCTGGTGTCAAAGTCTATATACTTTCTTACTTTATGTCACCTCCCAGTAAAGAATTAAATCCTTCTTTTTATCTAGTTTGAAAGAATGAATAAGGAACTACATAAGACAGCTTTGATAACTGCAAATTCAAGTATCTGTAAGTCTTAGCTTCTTAAGTATGATGAAAAGAAAACAGAAAGGGATCAGTTAAAAATCTCATGAATTCATAATATGTTGCTGTGATTATCATACTGTATTTCCTCAAAACTAGAAATTGGAAGTAAAAACAGGGATCTCAAGCCTTTCATCCAGAGGTAAGAAGCTGCTGTGGCTCAGTGTGACTACAGGTTCCAAAGTGGTTAATGTGTATGTGCACATCGACAGAACAGCTCCCCAAGTTAGAAGAGCTGAAGGTCATCAAAAGATGAAGGGCTTATGATGACCAAAATTTTTTTTTCTAATTTTATTTATTTAGCTTTGGCTATGCTGGGTCTTCATTGCTGTGCTGGCTTTTCTCCAGTTGTGGAGATTGGGGGGCTACTCTCTAGATGCAGTGCACAGGCTTCTCTTGCTGTGGGGTATAGGCTCCAGGGTGAGCAGGCTTAAGTAGTCGTTACTCGTGGGCTCAGGAGTCATGGCTCCTGGGCTCTAGAGGGCAGGCTCTGTACACAGACTTTGTTGCTTTGCCACACGTGGGATCTTCCCGGATCAGGAATCGAACCTGTGTCTCCTGCACTGGCAGGTGGATTCTTTACCACTGAGCCACCAGGGAAGCCTGATGACCACAGTTTTAAAGAGGGCTATTAATAAAGGAAATATGAACCTCTGATAGATTAAAACAGATTTTTAAAAAGAATCCATGACTGCCTTACAAAGTACCTGTGTGGCGGACAAAGACAGCTACATTAATTCAAATTAACCTAACAGTCCTCAGGATTTGGAGACCCTAAGTCATTTTCCAGATCTGAGCCAGTCCAATGTATAACATGTACAGGCTTAGATGTCTGAAGAAAGTCACATCATTCCAGAGGAAATGTAAACACCTCACAGAGGCTCTGGGGATAATCCAGGACATGGATTGCCTTGTAAAGAAAGCAAAACTCAGAAGTGACCTTTGAGTTGTGATGCTCCTCCTAGCAGTGCAGGAACCTCAAGTCAGCCCAGGTTGTCTGAATAGATTGGTCTCAGTGCACTTGGCTCTGTAGAGCTCTAAACAAAGATATATTTCCCCTTTTATTCTAAATATATATCTGGTCTACCAGAAGAGCCCTATAATGGAGGATGCCACCAAAACAGAGAAAATCCAATGTCTTCTTTTCATAGTCTAACTCTTTTGGATAAGATGATTTTCCTATTTGACTACATTATTCATGATGGTTAACTCTAGTTGAAGAATATGTCAGAGCCTATTTGAGCACTTGGCTGAGAAGTTGGGTCTGTAAAGAGAATATGCAGCCCCTTTCTGGGGGAGAGAGAGGGAGTATTCATAGAATCTGAGCTAGGAGGGGCCGTGGAGAGAATGTGTGGTAAGCAGCCACTAAAATAGTTACCAATGTGCCCTGCCTCCTGTATTCACGCTCTTGCATATTCCCCTCGCTTGGTTGTTGGGCTGGGTTTAGTGAGTCAATTCTACAGAACAGAATGTAACAAAGGGATGGGACATCACAAAGACTCTGATCATTTTGCTAACCCTCTTTGGCTCATGACAGCCAGTCACCATGTTGTGAGCTGTTCTGTGCAGAGACCTGTGCAGTAAGAGGCGAAAGGAGGCCCCCAGCCAGTGACCAGAGAGGAACTGAGGCTCTTATTCTAACAGTGTGACTCTTAGTCTAGAAGGAACTGAATCCCGCCAACAACCTCTTGGGTGAGCTAGAAAGCAGATCCTCCCCATGTTGAACCCTGAGATGATGGCAGCCCCAGTTGACACTTAATTGTAGCCTCAGAGAGACCCTAAGTCAGAGGAGTTGACTACACAGTACGTGGACTCCTGTCCCACAGAATCTGTGAGATAATAAGTTTATTGTTTTAGGCCGCTAAGGTTTGGGTTGAATTTGTGTCATCTTGGATAACCTGATGGTTCAGTGGGTAAAGAATCCACCTGCAATGCTGAAGATGTGGGTTTGATCCCTGGGTTGGAAAGATCCCTTGGAGGAAGAAATAGCAACCCACTCCATTATTCTTGCCTGGAAAATTCCATGGACAGAGAAACATGGTGGACTATACAGTTCAAAGGGTCGCAAAGAGTCAGATATGACTGAGGAACTGAGCATGTATGCAGATAACTAATACTTCTTCTAATCCAACTTCTGTATTCTCAGTGAACTAATGGATACCTGGAGAGGTTTGGTACTGTGCCTGAACTTTCACAGACTCTGACCAGACCAGAAGTTAGGCCCCTGAATTCTCAGACGGGGTTCTCTTACCAATTTACAATGACCCTTTGCAATTTGGTGTTATGGAAATTTGCCTGGCATGGCCTTATGTAACCCTTCTTTAAATGAGCCCCCACTTTTTTCTAATAGGATATCTCTGTTTCCAGCTGGCCAGGAAGAGAAAAGGGCAAAGTCTTGAAGCCTGATCTTGAAGCCAATCGGTCCCTTTCATGGCCCCTCAGCAGGCCTCCCCAGTCCCAGCCAAACTCTATTCCAGACACTGAGCTTTTCCATCCACAGCTGGCCCTTTGTATCTGCAGGATCCACACCCACATGTTCAATCAAACTCATATAAAAAGTATTTGAAAAAATATTTCAGAAAATTCCAAAAGCAAAACTTGAATATGCTGCATGCTGGAGGCTATTTACATATCATTTACATTTTATTTACAACTATTTACATAAATTACATTGTATTAGATATTATAAATAATCTAGAGATTATTTAAGGTATATGAAAGGAGTATGTGCATATCGTTGTATTGTTATTGTTGCTCAGTTGCTCAGTCGTGTCTGACTCTTTGTGACCCCATGGACTGCAGCACTCTAGGCTTCCCTGTCCTTCACTATCTCCCAGAGTTTGCTCAAATTTGTGTCCATTGAGTCAGTGATGCCACCAACCAACTTGTCCTCAGTTGTCCCCTTCTCCTGCCTTCAATCTTTCCCACCATCAGGGTCTTTTCCAATGAGTCAGCTCTTCGCATCAGGTGGCCAAAGTATTCAAGCTTCAGCTCAGTCCTTCCAATGAATATTCAGGGTTGATCTCCTTTAGGACTGACTTGTTTGATCTCCTTGCTGTCCAAGGGACTCTACACCATTCTATAAAAGGGACTTGAACATCTGTGGATACTGGTGTCCTGGGGGGTGAGGGTCCTAGAATCAATCTCCTGCAGATACCAAGGAGTGACTGTACTCTGAAAAACCTTGAAGTTTCCAAATCTCTCTAGATAATAGATTCAAGCATTTTACAGCTTTTCTCTCTCCTTCTACAATTTGGAACTATCTCGTCCTGTTAATTCTTAGTGAAAGGAGGAGTCTCTTCTTGCCCCATTCCCCTCAAGTCACAGATTTATGTTATGTGCGGCCTCTAACCCTGGACCTTCTGAGGAGAGGAAATGAGGTGTCTCTGGGAGGGCAGGGCAGTCCCGGCAGCACAGTTTGAGTGTCCGGATAGAGGATGGAGAGGATGCAGTGGGGTGAGCCTGGGTGAGCCTGGAGCAGAGGGCGCGGCTGGGCCAGGGGCATCTGGGCCGAGGCAGAGGTAGAGACAGACAGACAGTCTGTGTCGGGTACGGGGCCAGTTGGGGTTGTGAGCAATGGTCTAAATGGTCAGAACCAGACTCAGAGTCAGGAGGAGGTCACAGCCTTGGAGACAGGATAGCTAAGAGCCAATGAAGGGCAAGGCCAGGCAGGGGGTCAGGCACTCAGGCCTCAAACACAGGTATCAGCATCAAGTCGACCTGGATGATACTCCATCCTGGGCCTTCACGTGAAAACAGCTGTCTGCCCGGTGGCTCCCAGTTACAGCAGAGACCAACCCCGCTGGGCATGAACATCCTTCATCTTCAGTGACTTTCCACCTTGTACCAAGTGCCCTCAAGCTCAGAGAAAGGAGGAAGCAGGGTCAGACCCTTTCATGCTCCACACATCCCTCCCCAGTGACTCGTGGGGTGAGGGTGGGGTGCCAGGCAGCGTTGGTGGTGGGTTGTGGCGGCGCGGGCTGTGTGTTTTCTGGCTTATCTGTGTCCAGTAATGATAGGGAAAGAGAGAGGGAGTCTCCTCAGTGTCTGGTTGCTTTAAGATTTGGGGAGCAGTGGTTGGTGAGGCCAAGGCAACAGCTGCTTTTTATTTTTTAATTTTTATATTATTAAAAAGAATTTTTTTTTTTGGTGTAGACTATTTGAATCTGTTACAATATTGCTTCTGTTTTAAGTTCTGGTTTTGTGGCTACAAGGCATGTGGGATTTTAGCTCCCTGACCAGGCTCGGAGCCTGTAGCCCCTGCATTGGAAGCACGGAGGCTTAACCACTGGACCACCAGCAAAGTCCCACAGCTGCTTTTTTTAAGATTTCAGATGGATCCACAGAAATCTTCAACCCTGGAAAGGTTGGCAGGCAGGAAAAATCATCTGCTTCTTCCTGCCACCTGGTGGATGCTCCAGCTATTTTATAGACCATTTCTAAGCACCTTGATCCTGAAATGACCTTTGTAAGGAATGGAGCAGGGATCACAAAATGGCAGCCTGCTGAGTCCTACCCTTGGTTAAATTTTATTTGATTCAGCTCAGTACTAAAAAAAAAAAAAATTAGAGCCACTTAAAAATCAAGACACTTGGACTTCCCTGGTGGTCCAGTGATTGAGAATCTGCCTGTCAGTGTAGGGGACACAGGTTTGATCCCTGGTCTGGGACGACTTCACATGTCGTAAGGCAACTAAGCCCATGTGCCACAACTATTGAAGCCTGCACGCCCTAGAGCTCGTGCTCTGCAACAAGAGGAGCCACTGCAATGAGAAGCCCACACACTGCTGCTACATGTAGCCCCACTCACTGCAACTAGAGAAAGCCCACATGGAGCAATGAAGACCCAACACAGCCTAAATAAATAAATGAATATTAAAAAAAAAAAACAGGATACTTCATTCAAGTCCAGACTAAGCCTCATTCTCTCACAGTGGGTGTCATGGCGCAGAGGCTAGGAGCCTCCTTCAGAGGGAGCAAGCACTCTCTTGGGGTCTAGGCTTCTCTGGGCCTCACATGACACAGATAAAAGCACTTGAATCCTGTCTGTTTTACTCATTTCCCTTGTCTTCCTGGCCCACATACACATCTGAGATTTTACTCCATGAAGGGAGTAATTTGGTCCAGAAAAGGAGGCAGGCATCATAAAACAAAGATCAAAATTCCTACACTTCAAATATATTTTTGATACCTAGGAAAGGATTTTCATCATCTCCCTAATTACATGTCTGCTCTATTTTATTCTTTCTTCTGTGTTATACTTTCAAGGGCTCTCGTAATAGAAATTGTCTGAAAGAGCCAACTGCACTTATATAATTAGCATAATATTAATATTGGTCAAAGATAAATTAGCTCTGCACAAACATGAGATGAATAGACAGAACCAGTTCCCATTAATTGAAAGAGGTCATACAGTGGAGAACATATTCAGAGATGCTAGCTTGGTCAAAAGTAATCTGCTCTGATTAAGACAGAAAGTAGCTGAATTGTAATAACAGAGCAGCTGCTAAATTCACTGTTGATTTCATCAGGCAACAAGGGATTGGGGATGACTGATGATGATTCCCAAGACTCATCCAGAAAGAGGCACAAAGGAGTAATTTTCCTATCTAGTGTCAAATTATTAGCTATTCAATGAATATTCCTAGTTAATTTTAATAGATAAATTGGATTATTTGCTTCTGCTGCACTTTTTTTAATGTGCATCTTATATGATTGCACTTAACTACCACTACACAAAACACATCCCCACACTCAGCTACTCAATATATTCTAATTTAATTTGAAAATGTGCCCCTCAAAATGGTTACTCGGAATGAGTAGATTCTAGTTTCTAGTTTGGCTTAATTGCTATTGTGCTCTATAATATTGAACAGGTGATTTTTCTCCTGCCTTCCCCCCAATTTTTTCCTACATCTCTCTCTCTGGGAGTCATGGACACAAGGGCTTGGGTTCTAGGTTTGTAACAAAGGCCTTTTGTATGAAGGCTAAGGAATCAGAAGAGAGACTGGGAGGGACTGTGGCCTGCAAGGCCCTTTAAAAGTATCGAGGACTTCCCTAGTTAAGAATCCACCTGCCCAGGCAGGGGACACAGGTTCGATCGCTGCTCTGGGGAGGTTCCACATGCCACGGAGCAACTAAGCCCATGTGCCACCACTACTGAACATGTGCTCTCGATCCCATGCTCCACAAAGAGAAGCCACCACAATGAGGAGCCTGTGCACCAAACCCAGAGAGGACTTCCTGCTTGCCGCCACTGGAGAAAGCCTGAGTGCATCCGTGAAGACCCAGTGCAGCCCAAATTAAATAAATAAATAAAAATAAAAAGTAGATGAAGTTTAAAAAACTACATGTCAAGCAGCCCAATCAAAAAATGGGCAGAAGACCTAAACAGACATTTCTCCAAAGAAGACATGCAGATGGCCAAAAGGCACATGAAATGATGCTCAACATCCCTAATTATTAGAGAAATACAAATCAAAACTACAATGAGATATCACACTTCACACCAGTCAAAATGGCCATCGTCAGAAAGTCTGCAGGTAACAAATGCTGGAGACGGTGTGTAACTCTCTTACACTGTTGGTGGGGATATAAATTGGTATAGCCATTATGGAGAACAGTATGGAGGTTCCTTAAAAAACTGAAAATAAAGCCACCATGATCCTACAATTCCACTCCTGGGCACATATCTGGAGGAAACCATAACTCAAAAAGATAATGCACCCCAATGTGGATAGCAGCCAAGACATGGAAGAAAACCTAAATATCCATCGACAGATGAATGGATAAAGAAGATGTGGTATTTATACACAACGGAATACTACTCAGCCATAAATAAGAATGAAATAATGCCATTTACAGCAATTTGGATGGACCTAGAGATTATTATGCTAAGTAAACCAGACAGAGGTAAATACACACTGCTGGTTCTCTGTGCTATATACCTGAAACTAAGTTATAAATCAACTATACTTCAATAAAAACAAAACAAAAAAAACTGTATGTATCAAAGTATAAGGAAAGAACATAAATCGAGGCAGTGTTTCTAATCAGAATGAGGAATTAGGTCTAAAGAGGATTTAACTGAGAAACTAGGACTTATTTTGTTACTCAAACATATACCCTATGGTGGCCTTTATGGGTAGGCAACTGATTCTATGGCATGATTACCACCAAACAATTGTCCCTAAGGAAAGGAATAAAATCCATTTCCACTTGCTATTCTACTGTCCTGCACAAATTTAATCAAAAGGCATGTACAGAGCCTCCACAATACAGAGACCCTGACTAATAAATATTGATAACTGAACAATGCCCCACTCTCAGTTTGAATTTTCCTCTATTTAATGTGTTTCCTACCTGCCTACCATAGAGACCGAAATCTTTTTAGAGATGCATTTCAAGCTGTATATGTGTGTGAGGTTGGCAAGCACACCGAAAACCAAACATCTCTACTTGTGTGATGGCCACCAACACGATGATACAGAGCTCCTGTTTATACACATGTGTACATCACACTCTCCTTTTGCGGTTGTGCAATAATTTTCTCTCTAACCTCACCCCAGCATCTGATTTTAAAATTTTGTTTGGTTTTGAATGTGACATAAACTTAAGATTCTTTTCCTTTTCCTTCAGAAGATATCAGAGGCTATATGCCTCATGCGAAGTAGAGATGTTAAAATCCCACTATTTATCCCTGTAATTCCTGCTATCTTCTCACACCCCAAGCATAAATATTTACCTCCAACTAAGCCTAAGTCAAAATGCTCAGTTCTTTATTTATTTATTTTTTAACATAATTCATACTTGGTGAAGTGTGCAGTTTTTTGGGAAAAAAAAAAAGAACTCAAGAGGAAGATTGGTTTTTTATAGACTTGCTAGTGTGGGACAGTTGTGCTGGACTGAAATGCTGAGGCGACCTGCCTGAACCACTGTGCAATGTCTGCTAGCCTGCCTCACACCCTGGAAGTGAAAGTGAAAGTCACTCAGTTGTGTCTGCCTCTTTGCTACCCCATGGACTATACAGTCCCATGGAATTCTCCAGGCCAGAATACTGGAGAGGGTAGTCTTTCCCTTCTCCAGGGGATCTTCCCAACCCAGGGATTGAACCCAGCTCTCCTGCATGGCAAGCAGATTCTTTACCAGCTGAACCACAAGGGAAGCCCAAGAATACTGGAGTGGGTAGCCTATCCCTTCTCCAGCGGATCTTCCCGACACAGGAGTCAAACTGGGGTCTCCTGCATTGCAGGCAGATTCTTTTCCAACTGAGCTATCAGGGAAAAGCCCCCACGTGGGACTGAGTGCAAATACAAGTCTTAGCTGCAGCAAAAAGGGATGTTTCTTTTTCTTCTTTCCTTCTTAAAACAAACTCTTCCTGACCAAGGGCTCAGAGATGGTGGGACACTTTTCTCTCTCCTGGTTAGAAATATACAGACACACTCTGCACCTCTATCTTCTTTCTGGTCCATCAAGCTTCCCTTTTCTCCTTTGCTCAAGAGAGGAAGAAGCTGCTCCATCTCATGTCCTGGATCATCAGAATCCCACATCCCAGTTCAGCTCCTAGGATAAACAGCCCCACCCCCAGGCCTTGGCAGGGAAACCCCCTCCCTTTAAAGCCTGGAATCTTGACTATTGCTGAGCCCCCAGGACTTGCTCTTTATCACTCCGAGGGCATTTTCTTTGAATGCTATCCAGTCTCTCAGATTCCCACGTCCCAAGAAGCTGCTCTCTGTCCAGTGGAACATTCTGTTGTTGTTCGTTGTGAAGCAGTCTTATTTTGTTCTTTTCATTAGGGAATGTTTCCATGAGGGGCTTGCGCCTTGAAAAGGCTCCATCCTCAGAGAGAGGGTGGCTTTGTCCCTCCCCTTTTTGTGACCTCTGCCAGGAGTTCTCTGAGGCTCCAGACAAGACAAAACAGGGAGAAATGCTTAGAGCTGTACTGATAAAATTGCAAAATTTGCAAAGAAACCACTAGCCATGTTGCCTGGATATATTAAAATGTCATCTCTGTCTTTTGGACATGACTGGATTGTTTAGTTAATGCTAGAGGGAAAAATAGAGTTTTTCTCCAGGGAGAGAAGCAGAAGGAGAAAACAGGCATATGGACAGCTGACAGCATTCCAGCCACTTTGTCACAAAGAGCTAAATCTACCCTTACTAGATTCAAAAAATCATCAGCTGATTCGAGTCTCCTGGGAAGGAGGCTGGGGCTCTAGTGGAGGTGGCAAAAGGCCCCTCAGTTTGGAGTCAGAAGTATAAATTCTAATCTATTTACTCAGGTTCTTAGGAAGGGAAGCAGAGCTCCTGAACCTTTGTTATTATTTATAACAATAAAAATTGTAATTACTATTGTCAGGCACTGGACATGTGCTTTTAGGTATGTATTTAACTTAATCCTCACAGCAACTTGGAAACTAGCTATTATTATTACTATGTATCTTTGATTTTGATTAATTTTTATTTACATTTGCATCACTCACATCCTTACTTGCTCAGGTCACTGCTCAGAAATCTTTTTTTTTTTTTTTTAATTTTGGCTGCGCTGGGTCTTCTTGCAGCAAGTGGGTTTCTCTAGTTTCAGTGAGGGGGTGTCTTTGCCCCATGATGTGTGGGATCTTAGTGCCCCAACCAGGGATCAAACTCAAGTGCCCTGCATTGAAAGGCAGATTCTTAACCACTGGATGACCAGGGAAGTCCCTCAAATATCTTCTTGGACAAGCCTTTCCTGAGCCCCAGTCCGTAACCACAGCCCCTGACGTGCGTGCACGCCGAGTTGCTCCAGTCGTTTCACTCATGTCTGACCCACTGTGACCCTGTGGGCTGTAGCCCGCCAGGCTCCTCTGTCCATGGGATCCTTCAGGCAAGAATACTGGAGCAGGATGCTGTGCCCTCCTCAAGAGATCTTCCCAACCCAGGGATCAAACCTGAGTCTCTTGGTCTATTCACATTGGCAGATGGGTTCTTTACCACTAGCGCCACCTGGGAAGCCCATAGCACCTCTAGCTTATTTGAGCAATCCCTTTGAAGCTGTTGCATTCTGGGTGAATTCCTCCCAATTCCAATTTAATTCTCTCTTCAGCTATGTTTAGCTTAAAATTTATTCTACTGCGTCTACAATTTTTTCAATGATCATATTTTCATAATTTCTAGTCTTTATTTCATTTCTGCCTGTTTCAATACAGAATATATCAGTGGCATATGCATAATGTCTTCATGTATCTCTTTAAGGATTCTAAATGTATATATTTTCAAGTCTTTTTTCAGACATTTTTGTTATCTTTTTTCCTGAAAAAAATACTCATATTCCAATTATTGATTTTATTGGTTGTCTTTTCTTGGTATAAGAGTCCTTCATACATTTTAAATTTGGGTTGACAGGGTCATCAACATGTGCAATGCTTTCCCCTGCCTTTCTTTTTCTCTATGCATCACCCTTCTGGGGCTTGAGTTTGAGCCTGGTTCCAAAGGCGCTAGACTATATGCTAGGCACTACTAGGCAGCAGATTTTCAGGCTTACTTCTCAGGCCAGGGTAGCCCTGCCCTGGCTTCTAGTTGTGAGCTCTGAACATGATTCTGGTTCCCATGTCTCCTGCAGAGCATGTTTCCCTTGTGGTGTATCTGCAGAAGCCAAACTCACAGTTCCTACTACCTCCTTCCAGGTCCAAAGCCTGCCAAGCCCTTAGATCAGCCTTAACTCATTACTTCACATTTCAGTTCCAGGACCATGGACATATGTATCTCATTTTTTAGTGTGATTACAACTTTTTTTTAATTCTCTTGGAAATGTTATCTATCATTGCTGTGTGTTGGAGCAGAGGGGACTTCAAAACATTCACCTGCAAGGCCACTGAACTCAGTGGATGGAAATACAAACTGAGAAAAAAAGAGGCATAGAACTGGGAGGTGGAAAATGGGCAATTGTGTACGAGTTGGAAGAGCAAAGAACATGACAAAACGATGAGTTCATCTATCACTGGTGAGCTGATGTGCAGGAACCCCAGTTATTAAAATGGAAAGAAAAGTCACGCAATTTAGAGTTGGGTTAAATGGCCATGACTTCCCAGGTCCTCCCTCCCTATCCTTACTTTTTTTTTTAAGTATTTATTTTTCTATGTTTATTTATTTGACTGCATAGGGTCTTCATTGCAGCATGTGGGATCTTTGTAGCATGTGGGATCTAGTTCCCTGGCCGGAGATCGAACCCAAGCCGCCTTCACTGGCAGTGTGGAGCCTTAGCCACTGGGCCAGCAGGGAAGTCCCATCCCTGTCCTTCTTTTTTCTCAAACTCCCTCTCCCTCATGAGTCATTTCACATTGGTGACAACTAATATGAGCAACCATTTTGGTTTGCCTAGGACTGTCCTGGTTTCAGCATTCAAAGTCCTGCTTTCTAGGAAAGCCTTAATCCTAGGCCATCTGGAATGGCCCATCACCTGAACTCCCTACCTTTCACCTTGTGAGCCCAAAGAGAAGACTTCTAATATCAAAATTAACTTTACTAAAGGGTAAGCTTGTGAGACAATAATGGTAGGGGAAAAAACAGAAGCGGGCAATGGGCCTTGGCAGTCTTTGCTTAGGTGGAGGAAGCCACAACCCAATAAACACCTTTCACTTCAAATTGTGTAGAAATGCAGACTAGAAAGGGCTCTTTGAAGTATGTAATTCTCAGAATTTGCTTACTTGAGAAATTTGAGCAACCAGTGCATATGGTGTTTATAATTCCTTATATATTGGGTTCTGAAATTACTTGCTTTAAGAAAGGGAGGTTGTACAAACATTATTTGATTTGATGTCTCTGTAGTCTTCTTGAGTTCAACAAGTCATGCTGTCATATTTAAGTATGTAATATTAGATAATATTCAGTTACACTGACTCCATATTCATTATCAGTGATTAAAATCATACATCATCTCATTATATTCAAAGTACCTCTATCTTAGGAAAACACTGGTAAGTTTTATAGCTATCATCACTACAGCCAAAAATAGGCTGCCAAGGTTGCTCTTGACTGTCAGCAATCATTGCTAACACGACACTGATTTTGTTTTCTTGATGATGGAGGTCAGTGGTGTGTAGCAGCAATGTACCTTGATTCAAGGAATAAATTAAAATCAATAAGTTCAATCTAGTCATGATTGTATAACACTTTTTCTCTTTGAAAAACCCTTTCCCATCCTTCCTTGCTGCTAGGAGTGAAATGTTACCAACTGGGACCAATGAAACATAAAAGTTTGCCAGGAAATTTTGCTTTTCCAATCAAAGAGACAAACTTGAAGGAAAGCTTGCTGTCATTCCTTTTTGCCTTCCTATCTGAAATATGGATGTGATGCCTGGAGCAGAGGTAGCCACATTAAGTCTATGAGGGAATAAGCATAATGATGACAAGCAAGGTGCCTAGTAAGTCAGAGTGAGAAAGAGAGAAAGACCCTGATAACACAGTTGAGCTCTCAGGTCACCCAAGACCATAGTTCTGGGCTTCTTGTTTAATAAAAACAAATGCCCTTTTCATTTAAGTCACTGTTGATATATCTCTCTCTTTACTTGCAACTAAAAAACAATTTCACATTGAAAAGCAAGGTGATAGCATTGAAACGAGTATACTATTAAGGGTGAAACAGATCACCAGCCCAGGTTGGATGCATGAGACAAGTGCTCAGGGCTGGTGCACTGGGAAGACCCAGAGGGATGGGATGGGGAGGGAGGTGGGAGGGGGGATCGGGATGGGGAACACATGTAAATCCATGGCTGATTTATGTCAATGTATGGCAGAAACCACTACAATATTGTAAAGTAATTAGCCTCCAACTAATAAAAATAAATGAAAAAAAAAGAAGAAGAAAAGCATAGTAATGACATACAGTTATGCAAATGGGAAAAAATGTTGCCGATTTGCCATGGCTTTTGGTGGATTTTTTTTCATTCCATACCTCTTTATGCTAATTAGGAAAGGAAAGACACTCTTTTTTCTTCCCTCAGTGCTCAGTAATTATCAACTATCAGTACAAAGAAAACACGCGACAATGTGCTCTCACTGTAGTGGCTATTAAGGGCTGAGACTTGTAAGTCTATAGGTAGATAATGTGATGTTAAAAATCCTTCTGTGCATCTTGGAAATATAATCTCATCAGTGCTATATTGTTTTGGGGCAAAAGAAAATGAGCTGAGGTCCAGCAGATCTTTCAGGGCAATGTTTTTTTTTGTTGTTGTTGTTGTTTTTTTACTGTGCATCTGGATTAAATCCACTCCAAGAACAAGACATTTACCTGTAGCAGGCTGGGAGTTGAACCCATGAACCTGTGTCATCTATCAATACAAAATAAGAAAAGGATTCAGCCAGTGCCCAAGTAGACAATGAGCCCAACCCAAGGCATTCCAAAAAGCCTCTATGTTGGTGGGAGGATACATCTTACCTTGGTCAAGGATGAGTAGAGGTCAAAAATGAATTATGTGGGGGAAATACTGTAGAACAAGGTACAGGGACCATCACTGAAAAGACTCAGAGGAAGAACAAGCTTCTGAAAATGGTTTACTGCAGGAACCAGATTTGGGGAAACATGCGGCATCCTTAATAGACAGAAAAAAACGTAAGGAGGAAGAAAAAACACTAATAGAAACCCCCAAAAAAACAAACATGTTAAGAATGAACCATAAGTGTTATGAGTACTATCAACTTCTAAGGACCTACTGTGGGCCAGCATTGCTCCAGGAGCTGGGGCTCAGAGATAACATAAGTATAACCCTTGACCATCAGGGACTCACAGTGCAGTGATCTCATTCAAACCAAAGACCTTATTCTAAGTTGAATTCTAACAGTAGACTATGATATCATAAGATCCTACTGTATTTGCAAGTGTTTATTTTCAGGGCACAGTCACTCTATTTTGGAAAGAAACGAAATGACCATGCCTAAGTAAGTAAATGCAGCAGGGAATGCACAGAGAAAGGGAAACCACTGAATGTTTTGTTGAGCTCTGGTTGTTCCAAGAAAGACACTTAGAAAACCCACCATACTTGAGAAGATATATTTCTCCTTTCCTAACAAGGAAGTGATGAAAGGTGCCCAGAAAGAATGGTCAGGTAGCGAGAAGAGCAAACGCTACTGCCTCTATCCAACTAGCATTTAGCCTTGGGGTTGAACTGTAAGCCCTTGGAGAACGCAGATGACTTTTGCACTAGCACAGGGACATGTCTGGGAATTTCACTCACTGCCCCTGATATTGACAACTGTCCATTCAACTCCTGGCGACTGCTCTACCTCCAGCCTCCCCCGCCTTCCTCTGAAAACAGAAATTAAGCCAACACACTCAGAACTTCCTATCCTCTCTTCCTCACCTCTGAGGAAATATCAGTTCACAGCAGAAGAGAGCAGGGGGAGAGGATAACCATTCCTCAACCCATTAATCCTTTTCATCCAAGGTCCTTTTCACAGGACCTTGCCTGCTGGTTCACACGGATGGACTTTAGGGAGGGAGTGGGCCACAAGCTGGGCCAGTCGTAGAGAGCATGTCTTGCCCTGGGCAAAGTGACTGCATGGCGGACAGACAGCTTAACCAATGGGGCCAACTGCAGTCTGCCTTTGGAATTTATGACCTATCAAGTGCGATGCTCATTTTCCCTCTGTGGTGGAGACTAGCAGCTCAGAACTCATCAAGATGGTGGTGTTTCCTGCCATGGGGAGGAAGCTGGCTTGTGGTATAATGAACAATATCAACACCCCAAGATGTCATGTGACAGAGGCATTCACAGCTGTTCCCAAGGCAGAGCAACACCTCCACCTTCCTATAGTTATATCAGCCTTCCAGACATATTTCCCTTTGAATCTAAAGGAGTTCTTACTGGGTTTTGACATATACAACTGAAAAAAAAACAGCAACAAAAATCCACTGACTGTTATACTTTGTGTATTCTGGGTTTCCAAAAGAAAAGTTTTTCCTGATTATAAAATGAGATGCATAAAATTCAAACAATGTTGAAAAATATATTTTAAAAATTACTATAATTCTACCATCCAGATACAACCACTGTCTTTTAATACTCTTGCAGGCATTTCTGTTTTAATATTTATTTTTGTTTATTTGGCTGTACCAGGGCTCAGTTGTGGCATCTTTAGTTGCAACAAGCAAACTCTTAGTTGCAGCATGTGGGACTGAGTTCTCCCACCAGGGATCAAACCTAAGCCCCCTGCATTGGGAGCATGAAGTCTTAGCTGCTGGACCACCAGGGAATTTTCTTCTTTTGAAAGATAGATAAATAGATAATTTTACAAGACTGATATTTTATAATATACCATTTCACCTAAAATATGTTTTTGCTATTTTTATAGAATAATACTTCTAAATCTACATTTAAAAAATGGGTACATAGTGTTTTATTACATTAAATCAACTTATTGTACCCAGATCCTTTTGAAGGACATGTAGGTTATCTAAAAAGCTTCACTATTGTAAAGAACACAACAATGAACATCTTTGTAAGTAATTTTGGAGCACTTGATTACCTTTTTAGGATATATTTCTCACTTCTCAAATTCTAATACTGTTACTTGTTTTACAGAACTCAAAAAGTTTTGCCAACTCTTCCTGTGGCCTGACTTGTCGGTTTCATATGTGTCCTCTTGATTCACTCCTCATGTATTCATACTGTCGATAAATATTTACTGAGTATGTATTATGTACCAGTCACTATACTAGATTTTAGGGAAACAAATGTGGGTAAATCGGGCCTTATCCTTAGAACCTTGAAACCAGCATCTATCGAAATCTGACTCTGTACTGAACATTGTACAGGATTCTTTATCTCATTTATTCTTCATTTAAGAAAACAAAACACCAACCCCATGTAGCGATACTATCTCTATTATATAAATGAGGAAAAGGAAGGTCAGAAAAGTTGAGTAGCTTGTCCAAGATCCTACAGTTAGTAAGCCGAAAGCTGGAATTCGAACCCAGGTCGATCTGATTTCTTTCTGTCGTACATAGTTTTAGGAGATATAAAAACAACTGACAAAAGTAAACTGTCAGAGCTTTGTAAAATCTGAACAGAAGGATGCATTTACGTCCACAATGACAGTAGAGTCAGACCTTAGGCAAGTCTTGCAGGTGGCTTCTTCATAGTCCAGGTTAAAGGGCCAAAACCCAACCTTCAATGATTTGCAGTACTCCACCCAGCTCCAAGAGGCCCTTGGTAAGCCAAAATACTTGCCAGCTGGGGTGATGGGGGGAGAAGCAGGCTGTTTCTAAATAGCTCCTGTTTAGAGAAGACAAAACCAGAAGGTTGTAATGCAGGTTCCTAGAAAGATCAGAAGCGCAGTGAGAGAGCAGACAGTCTTATTAAAGAAGAGCTCGGAGAAAAGGGACAAGGCTGGGAAGTCTCAGGGCTCAGGTGGTAGGTGTGACACCCTGAGTGGGCTCACCCCATGAACAGGTGATGCCTCAGCCATAAGCCAACCCTCAGGATAAGCAGGTGCCTCACTGGAGGCTGGGCATTGGAGGAGGCTGCAAGCATGTTTACAAGGCGTGAGGCTGCAATAGCTGATTGAGCTTGGATGGTTTGTGACTCAGAGTCTGCTGAGGGCGTTAGATCTGTCTGAACAAGATCCCACAAAGCTGACCAGGCAGCACCCCACAATGTGGAGCCAGAAAATACTTCCCCAGATAGACAGGCTTCAGCTCTTTGTCTCCCTCCCTAAGGGAAGTCTTGAGGTGCTGAGCGTGCACATGTGGGAGTTTGCCTCTGGAGCTGTTATCTTCATCCCTCCCTTTTTTCTATGTGTTCTACATGGACTCCTTGTCCTGCGGCTGAGCCCCCACTGGAAGGATCAAGGCAGAGCTCAGTGAATTTCCAACCTAAACCAAACCCTTTTTTAAAATACACAAAATCTTGACTGGAACACCAACAGAGAAAGCAAATGAAATTGGAGTTGCTCCCATCTGAGTGGGGGTTGGGGATGCCAGAGTCCCCTTCCTCTCCCAGGATATTCTGTTGGGTACACGGTTTAAAAACCACCACTGTATGGTTGCAAGATCTCTGAATTTAAAGTTAGAACATCCAGGTTCTAATCCGGGCTCTGCCACGTAGAAAGAGTGTGGCTTCCAAGAAGTCATTTAACCTCTCTTAAAGTGAAGTCGCTCAGCCATGTCCGACTCTTTGCAACCCCATGGACTGTAGCCTACCAGGCTCCTCCATCCATGGGATTTTCCAGGCAAGAATACTGGAGTGGTTGCCATTTCCTTCTCCAGGAGATCTTCCTGACCCAGGGATTGAACTGGGGTCTCCTGCATTGTAGGCAGACGGTTTACCATCTGAGTCGCCAGGAAAGTTTCCATCCGTGAAATGGAGATGGTAATTCTTGTCCCTTTCAGCAGTCACTGTGAGCATCAGGTGTAACCATGTGGGTAAAAGCAGCTGTAAAATGCCATGGAAGTGTGAGACATTCCATTCCTTGGCTTCTCCACATGTGTCTAGCCCATGACGGCTCCACATCCTTGGATAGGGGACAAAGCCACACCTCTTGGGACCCAAAGAGTGTTATTTACCGACTTGTATGATTTCCAAAGAGAAATGGTCATCTCCAAGGTAATATCTTTAAGGTTTTCCTCCCCTCTGTGTTGTTATTTGTAGATGGCCCGCTTCACTTTTTTCTGACTGACAGACCTACAACTATGCCTCAGTCCCACACCAGGACGCCCAAACCAGCTTGCCCTCCGGTGCTCTCAGCTGGACCACAGAGTCTGCCGCAGCAGGGCTCCGTGAGTGCTGGCTGATTTGGTTACTTGGCTTTATGACTCTCCGGGAAGACCCTTTTAGCAGGGAACAGCCAGGCCATCTCCTCTCCCCTCTAAGCACACCCCAGGTCCATACAAAGCAAAAAGGCTGAGTCTCTTCTCAGAGTTGTTTCAGAGAAACAGTGGTACCTGAAGTTCTGCCCATCGCTCAGTACTCTCTGTGGCAGCACTACACGTGGCAAAAGGCAGTGTGAGGTGTGATAACACACCCACCCCAGGCCCCCCCACCTGCAGAGCCAGAGATCATAGGGATGAGGCGGGTGGTGGTGGGAACCCTGGTTCATCAGAAGGGACCATGTCAACTCCTCAAAGTCATAGGCTGACAGATCGTGGGTTTGATCTGGACAGTGGTTTAGTAAAAGATGGTGCCCACGCTGTTCTCTGCTCCCTGTCAGCTTGCCCACACTGCTAGGGCTCTCCTTCTATTGTGTGATAATCAGAGTGGGTGACCTCAGTTGTAATTGCACATTCCCAGATAGTCACCAGGGCTTTCCTGGTGGCTCAGCTGGTAAAGAATCTGCCTGCAATGCAGAGACCCGGGTTTGACCCCTGGGTCAGGAACATCCCCTGGAGAAAAGAATGGCAACCCACTCCTGCATTCTTTTTTTTTTTTTTTTTTTTTTAATATTATTTTATTAGTTGGAGGCCAATCACTTTACAACATTTCAGTGGGTTTTGTCATACATTGACATGAATCAGCCATATAGTTACATGTATTCCCCATCCCGATCCCCCCTCCCACCTCCCTCCCCACCCGACTCCTCAGGGTCCTCCCAGTGCACCAGGCCCGAGCACCTGACTCATGTATCCCACCTGGGCTGGTGGTCCGTTTCACCATAGATAATATACATGCTGTTCTTTCAAAACATCCCACCCTCACGTTCTCCCCCAGAGTTCAAAAGTCTGTTCTGTATTTCTGTGTCTCTTTTTCTGTTTTGCATATAGGGTTATCGCCACCATCTATCTAAATTCCGTATATATGTGTTAGTATACTGTAATGTTCTTTATCTTTCTGACTTACTTCACTCTGTATAATGGGCTCCAGTTTCATCCATCTCATTAGAACTGATTCAAATGAATTCTTTTTAACGGCTGAGTAATATTCCATGGTGTATATGTACCACAGCTTCCTTATCCATTCATCTGCTGATGGGCATCTAGCTAAACTAAACTAAACAGACATTTCTCCAAAGAAGACATACAGATGGCTAACAAACACATGAAAAGATGCTCAACATCACTCATCATCAGAGAAATGCAAATCAAAACCACAATGAGGTACCATTACACGCCAGTCAGGATGGCTGCTATCCAAAAGTCTACAAGCAATAAATGCTGGAGAGGGTGTGGAGAAAAGGGAACCCTCTTACACTGTTGGTGGGAATGCAAACTAGTACAGCCACTATGGAAAACAGTGTGGAGATTTCTTAAAAAACTGGAAATAGAACTACCATATGACCCAGCAATACCACTTCTGGGCATACACACTGAGGAATCCAGATCTGAAAGAGACACGTGCACCCCAATGTTCATCGCAGCACTGTTTATAATAGCCAGGACATGGAACCACTCCTGCATTCTTGCCTGGAGAATTCGATGGACAGAAGAGACTGGTGAGCTACTGTCTATGGGGTTGCAAAGAGTCAGACATGACTGAGTGACTAACACAAATAGTCACCAGCTGTATACCAAAGGTATAGGCATGTTTGTTATGTTAAATTGGATTGACTGTTTTCTGGGTGGGACCTCAGCCAGTGGTACAAATTCTACTAGTAGAATGGTAGAGTGGTTTCAGGCCAGAAAGTTGGCTTTCTTAAAAGGCCAGTGGTTTGGATGGTCCATTATGGGCAGGATAGATATTGGATTTCAAATGGGGGCAATAATTTTACCCTGCATCCCACAGGCAAATAGAGCCTAATGTAGCAGTTACTAAGAAGAGATTTACTTCCTCCTTTTGCACCTGTTTTGACATTTCCTATGGTTTCATAGCCCACTTGACTTTAGTGGAACCACAGAGAGTTTTTCTGGAATTACAAAGCCAAATTTTGCATCTTCTTTTTCCTTTTTTTCTTTTTTTAAACCTTGGTCCCTCATTTTAAAAGGTTTTACTGACATACGATTGATATACCATATTATATGTACCATAATATATAGGTTATTTTATATTATATAAGTTACAGGTATACAATATAGTAATTCACATTTTCAAAGGTTATACTTGATATATAGTTATCCTAGAATATTGGCTATATCCACTGTGTTGTATGATATATCCTTGTAGCTCATTTATTTTATACATAGTAGTTCGTACCTCTTAATCCCTTTCCCCTATCTTGTCCTTCTCTCTTCCCGCTCCCCAATGGTAGTCAGTAGTTTGTTCTCTATGTCTGTGAGCCTGCTTCTTTCTTTATATTCGCTAGTTTGTTGTATGTTCTAGATTCCACAAATAAGTGATATAATGCAGTATTTGTCTCTCTTATTTCACTAAGCACTGCATTTCCTTTTGAGCGGCAGAGTCCCATGAAGAGGAAGAATAAATACTGTGAAAGGAGTGAGGTCACTAGCAGAGAATTCTAAGCCCTGAGATTCCTGGCAGCAAGATCCACACTGCTTGCCAGAGCGGCACTTGAGGATTTCACTGTTTGGCCTCTTCACACTGCTCAGGTCTGCTGCTTGATGTTCCTCTGCAATGTGGTCACCCCTCAGGGCCAGGCTTTAGGACCTAGGTGTTCTCCCAGAGAATGATGTGGGAAGAGATGTTTCTTTGCCTCTTCCACCCTCTCCACTCCCACAGCCCATCCTTGTGGCTTTCCATGGTGCCCACAAGACATCACTAATACTCCCCGTGGCTCCTACCCAGCTATCTTCACAAGCGGGGTTTCCTGCCATTCAGCCTGCAGGTCAGCTGTGGATGTGGTGTCACCTCTGGGTCCCAGGGGAACATCCTGACCTCAAGCTCAGCAGATTTCAAGCTGAAGACCAGAGAACCCACTGGTGAATGGGTGTAAAATGTATTTGGTGCCTACACCCAAGATTTAATTCTATGTACCACAAAGGGATCAAGGAGTGAATGCAGCAACTGAAAACTCACTTGGTTCATTGGCATTAAATTCCTTCCCCACCAGATCTTTTACCTGAGCTATTAATTTCTCCTCCATTTTCTCCTTTCATTTTCTCTACTTAGGGAACTAATCAGCCATGATAAGACCAAGACGCCAGCAGCCAGGGGAAGAGGAAAACAGGAGACTGGATCCTCTGCAGTCTGGACAATGGGCTCCTGACCTGACTGTATCCCATCTCACAGGGATGGGTCGTCTCCCCATCTTCCTCCCTGCTTATAACTCAGGCCCTCCACAAGGGCCCTGTCTCCATGGGGTCCACTAACCAAGAAGCAAGTCACTCAGTCATGTCCAACTCTTTGCGACCCCATGGACTGTAATCCACCAGGCTCCTTTGTGCATGGAATTCTCCAGGCAAGAATACTGGAGAGGGTTGTCATTTCTTTCTCCAGGAGATCTTCCTGACCCAGGGCAGAAGTACAGAAAGTGTGACTTTGCTTCAGGGGTAGGAGGGGAGGAAGGAGCTGGCTGTTGCCAAGGGAATAAGGAGTGCTGTGTGAGTCTAGGATATTCTTGGCCTTGGAACCAGGGGGGGAGCGTGGAGACACACAAAAGCCCGCAGTGCAGGATGTAAAACAGACATGGCCCTGGACGAGATTGATGGGGCAGCTGGTGACCCACTCTGCATGTGCTCCTGGGAGGCTGAAATTAGTTCTGGCTCACACCAGGTGGAAGAGCTTCATTTAGCTCTTCCCCACCACCGTGCTGGGGGCTTGCTACACTTTAGCTACAACAGGGTCTGCCTCCCTTTCAGAGTCATAGATGGGGCTCCAAGTCATGACTGTGTCAGCGTAGAGTCAGGGGAAAGTCACAGCTACTCCTTCCCCTTCCCCCAAGTCTGAGCATCATGAATGTAAAGTTTGGCTGAAATGGACCAAAGGATTGATGAGTGTTGCCTAGTTATCCTAAGGCCATCACTCCACCCCAAACCTAAAATATCACCAGATTCCACAAGAGAGGCCCAGCCTGGCATTGCTAACAGACTTCACCAGATCTATTTCCATTCACCTGTCTCCTATTAGGGGCTTCCCAGGTGGTGCTAGTTGCAAAGAACCCAATTCCAGTGCAGAAGACACAAGAGACCCGGGTTTGACCCCTGCTCTCTATCCCTGATCTCCACTGGGCTGGGAGGATCCCCTGGAGAAGAACATAGCAGCTCATACCCGTGTTCTTGCCTGGAGAATCCCACGGACAGAGGAGCCTGGCGGGTTACAGTTTAAAGGCTTGCAGAGAGTCAGATGTGACTGATGTGACTTAGCAGGCATGCGTGTCTCCTATAACATTTCTCCCTGTGCCTGTCACCCTTCTGACCCCTGATCCCATGATGGCCTTCCTTCCTGTGGTCCAGCCTCCTTTCCTTACTCCCAATGCTCAGCTTCTCAGGCCTTCAATTTTCTTCCTTCCTTCACTATGGTTTGTATTTCCTTTGCAGTGAGCTGCCTTGAGCCATGCCCCAGCTGTGCGGGACCCAGGAGGAGGGCGCCCAGAACAGGGTACCTGGAGGAGGGGCGGGGTGTTGTTGACCAAAGAGCCCACGGGAAGAGGGGGTCTGTGGGCCGTGTGTCTCAGCTGTGGGATCTGACCTTCTGAACGTGAAGTTGCTCAGTCGTGTCCGACTCTTTGCGACCCCATGGACTGTAGCTTACCAGGCTCCTCTGTCCATGGGGTTTTCCAGGCAAGGGTACTGGAGTAGGTTGCCATTTCCTTCTCCAGGGGATCTTCCCAACCCTGGGACCAAACCCGGGTCTCCCACATTGCAGGCAGACGCTTTACCCTCTGAGCCACCAGGGAAGCCCAGTGGGATCTGAACAGACCCCTAAAGTCTCTGCCAGGAAACAAGGGCCCTGTTGGCCATACCCTAGGGGCACCTGTGTTGTGCAAGAGGCATGGTGCCCCCAACTGTGTTTTTGAAAGACTACACGTTAGAGAGGAATTTTTTTTCTTTTTAAAAAGGAGTGGGAACGGGGAGGAAAGGGTGGTGGTCTTAATCAGGATGTGAGACATCCTCCTCTCGGCTGCCTCAAATCAGAGGCTGTCGGGGCTGGATGAAGTCCTGTCCACAGCGGTCTCTGTGACCCTGCGGGAGTGTGGTAGGGAGGAGGGTCAGATGGGGTAGAGACGGAGGAGCGCTCAGAACCCCTACCTTGGGCAGCCTGCCCAGCCAAGTGAGTGAGAGAACATCCCCTTTTTTGGTCTTGGAGATTAAGGGCAATTATCTTGTCAGGAAAAAGTTATAGATTCTAATGCTTCCAAAACCAAGAGGCTGGTTGGTGCCTGGATGTTGATCACTAGAACAACAGGCGAGCAGGAGGAAAGTCTGAGGGGGACTGGGGCGGCGTTTAGGAAACTTGTCATCCATAAACCCACCTGAGCTGTATGTGAACATAGCCTTTTTCCCCAGCTCGCTGACATGTGACCGCCACAGAGCAGGCTGCCTGCTGGCGTGCTGGGTGCTGCGTACTGACAGCAAAAGACACAGGAGGCTGTGTCCACAAGGAGTTAAATAGCTGATGGGGGAGGTGAGACAGGACCCAGGAACACCCAGCAGGATCCGTGCAAAGAAATATAAGAATTCCTTGGGGGAAGAAAAAAGAGAATTCCTCAGGGATAGACAGCAGCAGGGCAGATGGTCCCCAGCAGCTGCTACAGACACACAGACAGACACAACCACGTGGGCCTTGAGATCAACTTTGGAGACTGACCCAGATTCCTCGGATCGGTTTGAAGCTCTCAAATACTGTTTCCAGTGGTTTATTCCAGAAGAGGTGTCAGCTCCTCTGGGAATCACTTTGGAGCCCGTTCCCTCTAGAGACCAGTTACAAACATCAGGAACCAGGTCCCCGCAGAGCAAAGTCACTACGTAGATGGTGGATCAGGCCCCAGTAGAAGAGGATCAGAAATAAGGGAGCCTCAAAAATAGTAAAATGGCTGCAAACTCCTACTCTTAAATCAAGCCAGTCACGTTAACAGACCTCACACCTAAGGGATGGCTTTGCTCGTTTGTCCATTTCTCCCATGTGGAAGGAAACAGGGGCTAAGAAAGGTAAGTTATAGAAGAAAACTACTGGGACTTCCCTGGTGGTCCAGTGGTTAAGACTCTGTGCTTCCAACGCAGGGGGCGCGGGTTCGACCCCCGGTTGGAAAACTCAGATCTGATGTGTCACAGGGTAAGTAAGCCCGCCCACCACAACTGCCGAGTCAACATACTCTGGAGCCAGTGAGTTACAACATAAGGTCCTGCTTTCCCAGCGAAAGTGCTGCAACTGAGTCAACGCAACCAAATAAATGTTTTTTAATTAAATTAAAAAAAAGAGAACTACTGCCTTATCCTGATTAACTGGGAACAAACATACAGATGACTTCTTTCCTATAAAAGTTATTTTTAAAGCTGTGGGGAGTGAAACCAGGGGTTCTCAACCCGGGCACGCTTGGTATTATGGCCTGGAGAGTTTCTTTGTTTCGAGAGGCTGTCCTCTGCGTTGTAGGATGTTTAGCAGGTCTCTGTTGACTGGGCCCTGGCTCCATGTGAGACAACCAAAAATGTCTCCCGACACTGTCAAAGGTCCCCTGGGGGCAAAGTCACGGGCAGTGGAGTCTCAGTGCGACAGATGAAGGGGTTGGGGTCCCAGGCTGCACCAGGGACAAGCCTCCCACTCATTTGGAAAGGGCTTGACTTCCAAAATGGAAACAGAATCACAGGAGGGTCAGTGAAGGTCACAGGGCTCAGCCTGCTCAAATTCAAATGACGTTGGTGCCTTCTCAAGAAAGAAATGTTTGCGGATTTCCAGGGTCGATATAAATTACTTCTATAGCGTCGTTAGTTAGATATGTACAGACCTGAAACCAGGCATGCATCCCACAGGCTTGTAACTTCTACAACTATAAAATCAAAACAGCTTCACGACTGTGACAACCCAACAGCAAACCAATCAATCTTAAGTTAACAGCATTCCTTTAACGAGACAGATGGCATATTTAGTGGAGTAAACTGCCCCTGGCTTTGTCACTGGATGCCGAGTCCTCTTGTTTGTAGGACTCTATCTCACACAACACGGTCCCCATGAAAACTCTGGCTGTGAGCCTTCCGTGAGGTCTTGGCAAACGCAGACACTACTCTTGAGGGCCGCCTGTGCGTTCACCTTTCCGGCCTGAGACAATCGAAGCAACACCTCTGGGCCCCAACGTGATCATAACCAGAGAGTGATGCCGGCTCTGTCGGCTTTAAGGTGGACTCACAGAGGACCCAGATGATGTGTGTGTTCTGTAGAGTCTCATCCAAATGGGAAGAATTTCTTGTTTTTAAAGAATTAAAGTTCCCACAGAGAACTCCCAAGAATACACCAGGAGATTCTCAGAGGAGTTCTAATCGGGTTTGATCCTCTTTACAGATGAGGTTCAAGACCCTGAAAACTGCCCTGGGAAATGCGTGCCGAGGCTCAGGGCTGGCCGGAGAGCGGCCTGGGCTCTGGCGGCCAACGCCCTTTCTTCTCTGTCCCTGCACCACATTAGAGAATTCTTACGTGAGACTATGCCTAAGATTTAGCTTATTGTTTTAAATATTCATTCAACTGAAATGTCAATTTTTTAAAATAACTGAATTGACCCAGGGGGTTTCTTTTTTCAAATCTCAATCTTTTAGTATTTGCTTATGCACTCTTGGTGCAGGTGTGTGTGAAATACAGCATACACATTTACATAAAAGTTCATTAAAATTAACATCCAGTTTAGGGACTTCCCTGGTGGTCCAGCGGCTAAGACTTTGAGTTCGCAATGCAGGGGGCCTGGGTTTGATCCTTAGGGAACTAGACCCCACAAGTCATAGCTAACAATTTCTACATGTTGCAATGAAAGATTCCACAGGCTGCAACTAAACATTCCATGTTCTACCATGAAGATCAAAGATCCCGCATGCTGTGACCAAAACCTTGCGGAGTCAAACAAATAAATATTTTTTTTTAATCTTGAAAAATATCTAGTTTAGTGAAAAATTGTGAAGCAAAAACTCATGAAACAAAACATTTCCACTGCCCAGAAGTCCCGAGTATATTTGCGATCACAATCCTTCCTTTCTTCCAAAAGTAATTGCCATCCTAACCCTTCTTATAATGATTCCCTGGCTTTTCTTTATAGTGTTACCCTCTCTATATGCATCCCTAAATAATAGACTGAGTTCTGTCTGTTTGTTTAAGAGTTTCTACGAATTGCGTCTTGCTTCTTTTGCTCAACATTCTGTCTGTGAAATTCATCCCTGCTATTGTAAATGGCTCTGGTTCTCACTTATCCCTTCTAAGTCAGGCAGACATTTGGGTTGTTTCCAGCTTGGGGCTATTAGGAACAATGCTTCTCTAAACACTCTTGTATATACCCTGATCCACAGGAAATACATACACATCTACCTCCAGGGTATTTTCCCACAGTGGCATTTCTTCGCTCATCAACAGGGTGTGTGAATCTTCGACCTCAGTAGCCAATAACTATTTTCCAAAGTCATTACTTCAGTTGAAAGTCCCACTAGCAGTACTTCCCATTATTCTCTGTCCTCATTAGCACTTATTATTGTCAAACTTTAAAACTGTAACTGTCGGATGGGTGTGTAGAGATATCTCATTATGGATTTAATTTGCATTTCCCTGGTTACGAAGGAAAAAAAAATAAGATACCTCTTGCCTCAGTCATTGGCCACATGAATTTCTTCCTATGTGATGTGCCTGTTCAAATGTTTTGCCATCTTTCTATTGTCACATTTAAATTTTCTTCTTAAATCAATGTTATCTTCATCAAAATTTTGTTTGACATAAATGTATGCCCATCTTTCAAGGTACCTCTGCTTACCTGAGGACTATAGACAGCTAAAGGCAAAATGTCTAAGATCTGTAAGTTTGGAAGTGATTGTTTTTTCCACTCCAAATCATTAAAAAGATAACAATAGAGATTCACAGAGGAAATACCTATCCAGATCTTTTTTCTTGCCTTCATTTTCCAAATTCAACATCCTTTTATTGAGTTTGCTCCCTCCTGCTTCCCTATATTTTCCTAGAGAACAAACGTACCCTTATATATCACTGTACTTTGTTAAAATCACCAAGAACAGACAAAGTCATTTATTATTCTATTCTGTATTTCTCAGTGAGGTGTGTTGTATGCACTGTTATGAGTTAGTTAAATGTCTATAGTGAAGTGGTTGAATATATATGACAATGCAGCTGAGATTTTAAATAAAATACATATATACAACTCTAATAGTTATGATATCTAATAAAAAATAAACAGCTCAAGCCTCAGCTCTAACTTTTGCTCCCCTTATCTCCTTTAGACAGTTGGGGATGAGCTCATTGGCAAAGAGCAAAGCCCATATAATCTACCATTAAATAAATTATTCAGTAATCTGTGATGCCCTTGTAACATGAGAATCCCCTATTAAAAAAATAAATAGCTGTACTGCTTATGGAGGCATGTGCCTACTGTATATAGTCTTTATAAAAGTCGCTTTGCTAGTGAACCCAATTAGGCCTCTCTGGTCATCTACAGAACTGATGTTTGTTGCAGGATTTTTATACTCAACCATTTATCACATGCATATGTATGAGTATGTGATACGTGTACAAACACCCAGAGAACCATCAGATAAAGGCCAAGCACGTATGAGCCATTTGCTAGAGCTGTCTCATTTTTCCCATAACACTTTGGACCCTCAAATACGGACAAAGTGAGTATGGGACATCCTATGATAGTGATAGGAGTTTCTGGCTGTATCCAAGCAACTGGGTCTCTACTTTTTTTGAAGTAAACATTTAAGTTGTCTGCTAAAAGCATCAATTTCCCTCCAGACAAATAAAAACGTGGACACTGAGTTTCCCCTCTTACCTCTCGTTTTCCCCCAGGGGTGAGTAGAAAGCCTGAAAACTGGGGTGGGATCCGGGCTGCATGGAGTTGAGGAACTGAGGAGGCAGCTTACAGATCAGAACTGGGCAGAGAGCCCAAATGCATTCTCATTCTGGAAGGGCTGGAAAAGAAATAGGTGTCTATTTTTCCTGGTTTACTTTTTTGATTAGAAAAATATCTTATGAACATAGAAACATAATTGGTATGTGGACTAAGCAATTCCCTTTATTGTAGGCCCATGACAGCCAGAATAGCTCATTAACTACATTATTCATACAGTATTTGTCACTTTTGAGTTGGCAATTACTGAAAATGTTTCAACACTGCATCAAGTCATGTCTCAAAAGCAGACACTGAGAGAATATTAAGCATGTTGGAAAAACTGTAGATTGATGAGTGAAATGGAATTATGTGAATACTAGTGGAAATTAGGTGGAAAATTTGAAATTTCCCAACACTTCACACAGTTGTTTAGTAAAGAAGCTTCTGAAAAAACAATACATGAAACAAAGACAAATACTTATCTGTGGAATCTAAAAAAACACAACAAACTAATGAATATAACAAAAAAGAAGCAGACTCATGGATGTAGGGAACAAACAAGTGGTTACCAGTGGGGAGAGGGAAGGAAGGGCAGGCAATATAAGAGGACGCAATTAAGAGGTACAAACTACTATGTATAAAAATAAACTACAAGGATATATTTTACAACTAAGGAAATATAGGCAACATATAGGTAGCGACAGCTATAAATGAAATATAACCTTTAAAATTGTAAACCACTATACTGTATACCTATAACGTACTAATAATGTATAACTATAGCTCGGTTTTTTTAAAAAGTAAAAAAAAAAAGATAATGTATTAGAAAAAACAATGCATGAAAGTTGCACAAATGAGTTTACAATTAAAAACTGAAATATGAAAAGATTTCAGAACTTAAATTACCACAATGAGGTTCTACTACACACCCATCAGAATGATTATAATATGAAGTAGTAATGATATCAATTATTGGCAAGGATGCACAAAAAAATGAATCACTCATACTTTGCTGGTGGAGAACATTTAGATAGTTTCCTATAAAACTAAACATGCAGTCACCGCATGATCTAGCAACTGCACTCTTGGGCAATTATCCCAGAAAATAAAAACTTACATTTTATCTTTATACAAAAATCTATATATGAACATTCATAGCAGTTTTATCTATAATTGCCCCAAACTGAAAACAATCCAGATGTCCTTCAGTGGATGAATGGTTAAATTAACTATGGTACATCTATACTTTGGAATACAACCCAGCATAAGAAGAAACAGCTTATTAACACATGCAAAAACTTGGATGGATCTCAAGGGAATCGTTGTTGTTGTTTAGTTGCTAACTTGTATCCAACCCTTTGCAACTCCATGGACTGCAGTGCACCAGGCTTCCCTGTCCTCCACTATGTCCCAGAGTTTGAGAGTTTGTTCAAACTCATGTTCATTGAGTCAGTGATGCTATCCAGTCATCACATCCTCTACTGCTCTCTTCTCCTCCTGCCTTCAGTCTTTCCCAGCATCAGGGTCACTTTTGAAGGAATTCAGTTGAGTCAAAAAAGGCAATCCTGAAGGTTTCATAGGTTTTGATTTCATTTATATAACATTCTTTTTTAATATATAATTTATTTGTTTATTTTTGGCTGCACTGCTGCCCTCAGGCTTTCTCTAGTTGTGGCTTATGGGCTTCTCATTGCAGTGGTCTCTCTTGATGTGGATCATGGGCTCCAGGATCCGAAGGCTCAGTAGTCATGGCGCACAGGCTCTGGAGTTCAGGCTCTGTAGAGTGGTGGATGGGCTTAGTTGCCCTGCCGCATCTTCCTGGAATCTTCCTGGAGCAGGGATCAAACCTGTGTCCCTGCATTGGCAGGTGGGTTCTTCACCACTGGACCACCAGGGAAGTCTTTTATAACATTCTTGAAACAACAAAAACATAGTAATAGAGAACAGGTTGTCAGGGGTTTGGGCTGGGGGTAGTGAGCAAGATGAGGATGTGTGGCATTAGACAAAGGCTAACACAAGAGATAGTGGCTGATAAACCAAACTCCACGTGTGATAAAACAGCAAAGAACTAAATACGCACACATACAACAAGGGAAATATGAATAAGATCTGGGGATTAGATCAGTGCCAATATTCTGACTCTGATATTGTACCACAGTGTTACAAGACGTTTACCATTGGGGAAAATTGGGCAAAGAACTTACAGTATCTCCCTGTATTATTTCTTACCAACCACTGCACGTGAATCTACCTCAAAATAAAGTGTTCAATTAAATTTTAAAAATTAAATGCAATCTGGTATTCTCATGATGGGCCTTTGTTAACCTTGTTATAGAAAGAATTAATTCGGGTGTGAAGCTACAGAAAGACCAGTGGGAAGCCTGAGAAGCCCAGAAAATGTTCAAAGTGGAGGACGAAAGCAGAGGCTGGAGTTATTCCTGCCCCTGTGTGTGCACATGGGTCAAGGAAAGGCAACAGCAGAGGTTTTTTTTGGGTGCCAGGGAAGCGTGAGGAGGGAGCTCTTAGCAACAGGGATCTGCTATGTGCAAGTGAGGAAGCTTCCAGAGGCAAAGGAAGAGAACACATAGCAGCTCCCAATGGGCGCCCAATTTCCAGCCATGAGTTTTTTTTAACATCAGTAACTCAAACATCCTTGTTGTTGTTCCGTTGCTCAGTTATGTCTGACTCTTTGCGACCCCATGGACTGCAGCATGCCAGGCTTCCCTCTCCTTCACCATCTTCCGGAGTTTGCTCACACGCATGTTCATTGAGTCTGTGATGCCATCCAGAAGAGAGGATGAATCCACAAGCTGCTGAAACCCAATCATACGTGCGTGTGTGTGTGTGTGTGATGCATTCAAACCACAGAGGACGTGGGTGATCTTTGGGTGGCCATGTATGAGTCACCACAGCTTCAGTTGTGCTTCTGTTTGGTTATCAAACTGCAGTCCCACTGATGACCTGTCCAGGAGTGTATTCTCTGCGAGCAACGGGAGGAGGTGCTCAGGTTGAATTGAAAATTTGCCCTGAGTTTGCAATTATATGACCTTCTTTATTCAGACCTCAGTTAACTCAGTTTCTGGATAATCTATGGTAAAGAAAAAGAACTGACCAAGAATGAAAAGAAATGGATGAGTCAAGGCAGGCACTGGGAGTCTGTTCCCTGAGACTGTGGGTAGGCTCAGTGGAACCTTAAAACCTTAAGGCCTCACCCCATCTTAGAGCCAGATGTGAGTGGAAGGGGCTGATAATAACCTAATGACTGACTGGAGTCAGGGCAGGAGTCCAGAGATTAGTGAGAAAAACAAAACAGGCTTAGTACTTAGCATTCTGTTCAAAATTGCAAACTTCAATACTGATTTCTAAATAACAATTCATAGCCTGTACTTTACTGGTTCCTTAATCTCACTTCAGAAAGCAAGCAGGTTCTACAGCATTTGTTTCTTAATAGCTCTAGTTCTGATTATCTGTCATCTTGGTTCATTTGCTGTCCTTCAGGCATTCATTGTTGTTCTGTGTTTAAAAGACAGTTGATGTCCTTTATTTAGGTATCTTAATGAACCTCTACCAGGCATTTTCAGCTTGAACAGTGAGATTGATATTTTTCACTCTCTTGATGGCCCACCAGAGTAAAACAGATAACTTGGGGTAAATATGGAAAAAGATGAACTTTGGAGGCAGACAGAACTGCACTTGCCAACTGTGTGACCTCATCAACTTATTTAACTTCTCTGAATCTATATAGCAAAATACTTAAAGGTACAGGCTTTAGGAAGATGTGTTACATATATTCAACGGAATATTACTCCAATATTGAAAAAGATGAAATAATGCTATTTGTAGCAACATGGACGAACCTACAAATTGTCATATTGAGTGAAGTAAGTCAGACAGAGAGAGATAAATATCATTTGATGTTGCTTATATGTGAAATCTTAAAAAAAAATAAACTTATTTATAAAACAGAAACAGACTCACATACTTAGACAACGAACTTATGATTACCAGGAGGGGATGGAGGGGGGAAGGCAGAGTTAGGGAGTTTGGGACTGACATGCACATACTGCTATATTTAAAGTGGACAACCAACAAAGACGTACTGTACAGAACAGGAAACTCTGCTCAATATTATGTAACAACCTTAATGGAAAAAGAATTTTTAAAAGAATAGATACATGTATATGTATAACTGAATCATTTTGTTGTACACCTGAAACTAACCCAACATTGCTAATCAACTATGATCCAATACAAAACAAAGTTTAAAAAAATTTTTTAAACAAAACAAAAAAAGAGTATAATATGTACTGAGGGGAGATAAATTTTGTGAACTTTGTGTATTTCCACCCAGAAAAGAACAGCAATACATTGTTATTTAACCAATGGGATTCAGTTATATAAAATAAAATATGCTCTATAAATATATATAATAGTACAGGCTTTTGGATCAGACCATGTGATTTGAATCCTAGTACCACTACATACTGCCTGAGTGTCCTTGAATAAATTACTAAATGTATTTAAACCTTAGTTTCTTCACCTGTCAAATACATGTCACAGCTAGTTTCCCTCCTTCCTTAATAATACACTCTTGGCTTTTAGCTGTGCCCATGGCCTTCTAAATAAAGACCATATTTTTCAACCTCCCAGGTAGCTAGGTGTGGCTATGTGACTATGTTCTAAAATATCATGTGCAATTTCTGGGAAGTATACTTAAAAGAAGGGCGTGTGTTCTTCTTTATCTCTTCTTCCATCTTGTCTCCTGGAACGCAGATATGATGGCAGGAGCTAAGCAGTTATCTTAGTCCATGACAATGAGAACCATACTCTAAGGGCTGGCCGAGTTGAAAGCTGAAGGAAGCTGCTCTCCTTGAATAGTTTGAACTTTCATTTAAATTCTAATATGAGCAAATACAACTCGTGTATTTAAGCCACTGTTAACTTGGATTTTTTGTCACATGTTATGTGAACCTAATCCTAACTGCTAGAATAAAGATCAAAATAGCTACCGAGGGACATGAATGAAAAAGGACCTTCAAAAATTCTTTCCTCCATAAGAGCAGTGAGAAAACTTGCCAAAATGATCCGAATCAACTTTTTTTAAAACTCTGAAAATTAACAGAAGACTTTTTGGTTAGCCTAGTTATTCAATTCATAGGTATATATTCAAGAAGAATCACTAGATCTCAGTAAGAACAGCAAGCTTTGTGGCATTTTAATATGACCCTTTTCCAGTTCTATGGTGACCTTGAAAATCAAAAGCTTCCAATCATGCTGAAAATTAGAAACCTGCCAGCCACTGGAGGGGGCAAAGTGAACTGAAGCACCTTTAAAAACCTCATTCCCAGAGAATGGTTGTTATTTTACTTGTCTGGTGATCTTGTGAAAGACCCCACTGGCAAGGCTATCTTTATTTGACCTATGTTGGAGCTCACTCACATGATAGGCGTTTTACTCTGGTATTTCTGTTGACAAAAATTCAAGGCAATTATTTGATTTTATAGCTGCCTAAAGTGGTAGGTAACAGTTGGGGCAAACAATAAGCTAACCAAAAAGTTCAAAAGGAAAAACTGTGGAATGAAATGTTTATAGGAACTTTGAAAAACCCTGACACATTCTTGGGAATCTACAAGGATGTATGCATTTGTAGGGCTGTGCACACATTCAGAAAATACCTGAGAAAGCCCTAAATTCTCACCTTGAAGCTTTGAAAAGGGAGGCAATAAAGCCTAAGACAGAGTTGTCAACTGCCTGGCTAAGAATTGAAAATGTGCTTCAATACTCTCCTCAGCAAAGACTAGGAGACTTATTAGTTCTAGGTATTTAAAGAAATCTCTGTGCAATCATTAGCTAACCGCTAAGATAATTAAACAGAGACTTCAGCGGTCAACCTAACAAAGAAAACAGATTTAGTTAAAAAAAAACAAAACAAACCACTAAATAAATAGCAACAGCAAAACAAACCTGGGAAGGGTGGAAAATCTGATTTCCAAAGTTGTCACATCATATTTAAAATATCTAACATTCAAAAATTTTACCAGGCAAGTTAGTAAGCAAGAAAATACAGCCCACATATACAGGAAAAAAGCAATCAATAGAAACGGTCCCTGAAGAAGTCCAGACATTAGATTTACTAGATGAAGACCTTAAGTCAGCTGTTTTAAATTTATTCAAAGAACTAAAATAAATCATGTCTAATGAAATAAAGTATAAGAATTATATATCACCAGAATATATTAATTAAAAGAATAGAAATGTCATATACACATACAAAGAACCAAATAGAAACTCTGATGTTGAAATGGAAAATTCACTAGGGGAGCTCAAAAGAAGATGGGAGCTGGCAGAAGAAAGAATTAGCAAACTTGAAAGATAGGTCAGTTGCAAGTATCCAGTCTCAGAAACATAAAGAGAAAAGGAAGAAGAAAGTGGATAGAAAAAGGAAGAAGAAAAATGGGTAGAACCTCAAAGACTTGTGTGGGACAGCATTAAGTGCACCAACATATGCATAACCGGAGTTTCAAAAGGAAAAGAGAAAAAGCAACATTTGAAGAAATAATGGCTTAAAAAGTCCCAAATTTGATGAAAAACATCAATCTACCATTCAAGATCCTCAGCAAACTCCAGGTAGTATAAACTCAAAACATCCACATCTGGACACATCAAAATCAAACTGTCAAAAACCAAGGCAAAAAGAGAAACTTGAAACTAGCAAGAGAGAATCAACTCATCATATACAAAAGCTTTTCAGTAAAATTAACTCTTGCTCCAATTAAAAGGCAGATATTGGCAGAATGGATAAAAATAAACCAATACAATAGAACTATATGCTTTCTATAAGAGATATGTTTTAGACATAAATAAATTGAAAGTAAGACAATGGAAAGGATATGCCAGCTAAACAGTCAACAAAAGAGAGCTGGAGTAACTACACTGATACCAGATAAAACATTACACAAATTAATTACATGTTATACTAACATATGACAAAACTGTTGCTAGAGAAAAAGAAGAAAATCTTATAATAAAAGGGTCAATCTATCAAAAAATTCAAAACAATTACAAACATATATGTACTTATCAGAGTCCCAAAGTACATGAAGCAAAAATGACAGAATTGAAAGGAGAAATACTAATTCAGAATAACAGTTGGAAACTTCAAAACCTTGCTTTCAATAATGAATCTAAAAATGACACGGAAGATCAAGAAAAAACAGAAGACCTGAACAGCACTATAAACCAACTAGACTTGACAGATCTCCAGAATGTTTCGTACAACAATAGCAGAATACACGTTCTTCTAAAGTGCACATGGCCCTTTCTCTAGGATAGCCCTATGCTTGGCTATAAACAACTTTGAATAATATTAAAAGAATTAAATCATACAAAGTACATTCTTCAACCACAAACTATAAACCAGTAACAGAAGAGAATTTGGGAAATTCACAAATTCGTAGAAATCACACAACATATTTCTAAATAACCAAAGGATAAAAAGAAAGAAAGGAAAATTAGAATAAAGACTCTGATGTGAATGTCTCCTGCATTGCAGGTGAATTCTTTACCATCTGAGCTACCAGGGAAGCCCCCATAAATGAAAACACAACAGACTAAGTCCTATGGGCTTAAAACAAGCCTAAGCCAAAACATGGCTTCTAAGCCAAAAACATGCTTAAAAGGAAATTTGTAACTGTTAATAGTTTAAAAGAAGAAAGATCTCATATCAATACATAATCTTCCACCTTAAGAAATTGAAAAAGAAGAGCAAACAAAACTCAAAACAAACAGAAGAAAGCAATAAAGATAAAAGAAAAAATAAAGTACAAAGAAGGGAAAACATAGAAAACATCAACAAAAGTCTAATTTTTTGAAAAGATTAGAAAATTGACAAACCATTAGCTTCACTGACCAGGAAATAAGAGAGAAGCCTCAAATTATTAAAATGAGGAATGACAGGGATTACACTGACTTTAGAGAAATTAAAAAATAATAAGGGAATAGTAATGAATAGTTGTATTCTAACAAATTAGGTAACCTTGATGAATGGGCAAATTCCTAGAAAGATAATATTAAAACTACTCAAGATGCCCTTGAGAGCTGGCAACTTTCACACCTTTCACTTCTCCCTGAAACTCCCATCCATAGTTCTTTCATTTTACTTATTGAAGCCACATGAAATAAGGCTAATCTGAAACCACAGCACTCAGAATTACGACAAACCTGGTTGAGATTCCACTTCTATTGCTCCCCAGCTGAAAGATTTGAGACACGTTCCCCTCCCTGAACCTCAGTTCTTTCATCTTATATAAAATGGGAGCAATGATTTATATACAATTTTCTCACCAAAACAAAAAGCCCTGAACCACAGGGCTTTACTGGTGAATTCTACCAAAAGTTTATAGGAAAATCAATACCAGTCTTTCACAAACTCTTCCAAAATATAGAAGAGGCAGGAACATTTCCTAACTTTCTATGAGGACAGTTATACCTTGATTACAAAACCAGAAAAAGATATCACAAGAAAGAAAAAAAAAAAATACTAGGAAACTGAATTAGCAATATATTAAAATGTTTATTATGTTTTATAATATATATTAAATGACATGGTAAATATAAAAGGCAAGCACACAGTACTCCATCCATGTTCATTTCTTTCCTGTTTTCCCATGAGTATAACAGAATCACCACTGTTTCCATTCTGATTTCCCTTTTCTATGTATGCTGCTGCTAAGTCACTTCAGTCGTGTCCGACTCTGTGCGACCCCATAGACGGCAGCCCACCAGGCTCCCCCATCCCTGGGATTCTCCAGGCAAGTACACTGGAGTGGGTTGCCATTTCCTTCTCCAATGCATGAAAGTGAAAAGTGAAAGTGAAGTCGCTCAGTCGTGTCCGACTCTTCGCGACCCCACGGACTGCAGCCCACCAGGCTCCTCCGTCCATGGGATTTCCCAGGCAAGAGTACTGGAGTGGGGTGCTATTGCCTTCTCTGCTTCTTTGTATAGTTAACCCTCATTGTTTGTGAGTTCTGTATTTGCAAATTCACCTACTTACTAAAATTTATTTGTAATCCCCAGATCAATACTCATGTTGCTTTCATGCTCATTCATGGATGTGTACGGAGTGTTACCACATTTGAGTTGTCTGACACACAGGTTCCCAGCTGAGGCAAAACAAGTCTTTCTTTTTTCTTAAATCCTTTGAGGGGTTTGCTTAGTGATTTTTTTTCACATTTTTGTGCTTTTCTTTTTGGGTTGGTGATTTCACTGTTTAAATGATACCCAAGTATAATGCTCAAGTGCTGTCTAGCCTTCTAAGGAATGAAGTCTGTGACATGCCTTATGGAGGAAATACATTGTATTAGATGAACACCATTCAGGCATGAGTTACAATGCTATTGGCCATGAGTTCAATGTTAATGAGTCAACAATGTATTTTAAGTAGTAAAAGTGTTAGTCACTCAGTCATATCCAATTCTTTGTAACCCCCATGAGCTGTAGCCCACCAGGCTCCTTTGTCTGTGGCATTTTCCAAGCAAGAATACTGGAGTACGTAGCCATTCCTTTCTCCAGGGGATCTTCCCAAAGCAGAGATCGAATCCTGGTCTCCTGCATTGCAGGCAGATTCTTTGCCATCTGAGCCATCTACAAAGCCCTATATTTTAAGTAAGGTGTCTTTAAATAGTTACACACATAAAACATTGTTATTATTGATCGGTTGATAAAAATATTGTATCCAGAGGCTCATAGGAACTTAACTTGTATTTCCCAAAGGAGCAATGGTTCACTGTTTTCTATTTGCAATGAATTTATAGAACATAACTACCATAAGTAACAAGAATCAACTGTTCATGTACCCTGCTGTGATAGATTAAAACACATGGCTACAATATGTGAAGCTCCATCAACAGACTATTTCCCCATACTTTGAATCTGGGCTGTCCCTTGACCAACAGAATGTGGCAGAAGGGTTATGCAAGTTCTGGAGTCTAGATTCAAGAGAGCTTGAAGTTTTTGCCTTTGTCGTCATGGGCCACTGTCCTGAGACTATCGTGTCAGGAAGTCAGCCGAGTCTACTGGAGGAGGAGAAGTCACATGAAAAACTGAGGCACCCCAGCCAACAGGCAGCACCAACTTCCAGAAATGTGAATGAGGACATCTAAAATTTTTCAGCCCAGTCAGTCCAATCAAGCATAGCTGTATAAGCAAGCTCAGGAAAAACCAGCATAGAAGCTGCCCATTCAACTCACAGAATTCCACAGAATTATACAGTGTTGTTGAAAGCATAAGTTTGCAGTATTATGTTTATAACAGGAGCTAATATCTGATTCACTTGTCTGCTCAGAGTTCAGTATGGCCATGGGACTTACTTTTGCAAATTAAATTTGACACATGTCACCTCCAGGTGGAAGCATTTATTTGCTCTTCCTTGCTTTCTCTCTGCTGTGGCTATCAGGGAAATGTGTGTTGATAAGGGAGAGCCTTCAGACCGAATGGAACTCAGAGTCAGCATGGGAGGACAGTTGCTCTGGGTAAATGTTCAGACTTCAGATATGGTCTGAGCAACAAACTTTTGTTACATAAATCCTAAGATGTGATGGCTGTTTTTTACTATAGCATACCTAGCCACTTCTTATCAGCACAGTTGACATAGCACAAATGGAGATTTAAACAGACATTTTCTATACAAGGTATTTTTCCCACCCACCCAAGAATTTCTAGACCCCTTTAGAAAGAGGAATTTAGGCTGATAGTTCAAAGCAAAGTTGGCTATCTGGGATTAATTACCAATATTAATCAGTTTCTTTGAATCCATTCATTCCACATACATCTGTTGGTATTTTTACTGGTTAATTGTACAAAAGACATCCCTGGGCCACCCTGGTGCTAATGCTATAATTCTTTGGAGAACAGAGAGGTGATCCTGAATTAGGTCAGTAGATATAGCATGCGGAGAACAGAACACCGGTCAACTGACCTTGCTGTCTTTGCTGAGCTGTGTCCCATTATCATAGTCAAGTTCACCTTACAGCTCAACTAGCTTGCAACAATTTTCTCATGTGTCAAGTAAAATGAGAAGTAAAATGTGCCCTGAAATATAAATGGCTGATAAAAAACAATGGTCCTTAAAAATAGATACAGTCATTTAAGATCTGGTTACATTCCCTATCTTTGATATGTTAATATACTACATAGTTATATATGTGAATATGGATAAATATTTGCATCTTTATTTTTTTAAATGCACACCAAAACCTCTAGTTATCTCTATATGTGAGGCCCTGCATAGTGGCAGACACTAGTTAGGCTTACAAATTGTAGCACTGCTGTAGTCTGAATGTTTGAGTCCCCTGAAATTCATGTTAAATCCTGAAACCCAAAGTAATGTTATTAAAAGGTGGGGCCTTTGGGAGGTGACTAGGTCAGGAGGTCAGAGTCCTCATAATGGGATTAGTGCCCTTTTAATAAGAGAGGCCCCAGAGAGATAACTAAGCCCCTTCTGCCATGTGAGGCTACAACGAGAAATCTGACCCAGAGGAGGGTCCTTACCTGACCATGCTGGCATCCTGATCTGAGGCTTGCAGCTGCCAGAACTATGAAAAATATATTTCTGTTGTTTACATGCCACCCAGTCTGTGATATTTTGTTATAGCAGCTTAACGGATTGAGACAAGCATTTGGTGGGTTTCTGCAGAAAACACCCATAGGTCAACAAGGTGGAACTGTGTTAACCAACAAAGAAGATCCTCATTATTGAGTAAGTTAGCCATAGGCTATCTCTGGCCATCACACAGAGAGACAGAAGATGGATTTACATGAGGGAAGATCCCCTAGAGGAGGAAATGGCAACCCACTCCAGTATTCTTGCCTAGGAAATCCCATGGACAGAAGAGCCTGGCAGGCTATAGTCCATGGTGTTGCAAGAGTTGGACACGACTGAGCATGCACGCCATGCTACACTAACGACATCAAATAGTGCCTGACAAATTGTGGATACACTTGGACTAATGACGCGTGCCATTTTTCCACATTGTGGTTAGTGTCTCTGGCTGCTTTAGATTGGTGTCCATTAAATTAGAATTTAAACCACTGGAAGGGGCTCCTCAGGTGGCTCAGTGGTAAAGAATTCACAGGCAAACACAGAAGACGTGGGTTCGATCCCTGGGTCAGTAAGATCCCCTGGAGGAGGAAATGGCAACCCACTCCAGTATTCTTGCCTGGAAAATCCCATGGATAGAGGAGCCTGGTGGGCTATAGTCCATGAGGTTGCAAAAGAGTCGGACACAACTGAGCAATTGATCACACACACCACTGGAAGGGCCAAGTATTTCTGTATTTCCTTATAATTTATTTCACTGCATGGGAATTATTCACTGTCTTTCCTGCAGAATAGTAACAGCTCCTTCCTATGGCTACGCTCCTACCTCTGTACTAGCGTCATTCATTTCCCACAACTGCTTAGCCCACAGTTTCCATTGATTCTGACCAGAACCTTCTTCCTTTCCAAGCTACCCTTTTCCCTCCACTTCTGGGTGTTGTAAGCCAAAGTGGGCAAGGATTCAGTTTGAGCCAAACCAGAAGAAATGCATTTGAATTTGAGTTAAAGGAGGAATGATTTGGAATAGGCGTAAAGGAAGAATTCTTGATAAACACTTATCTTCAGATTTGGAAACCTATGCCCTGATGAGTTAAGCCAGCCCCAGACCCCTTCTTCTGTGATGAAACTTCAGGTGTTACCAGCATGTGACCAGGCACACCTGGACTGCTCCGCTTCCCCTTGTTGACTTAAAAAATACAAATATGAAAGTTGCAAGTTAAGTTTTATTCAGGGCAAAATGAGGACTGCAGCCCTGGAGAAAGCACCTTTGGAGCTCTGAGAAACTGCCCCAAAGAGGCAGGGGGAAGGATAGTATATAAGTGAATTTGGTGAAGGGGGGAGTACACGAAATCAAGCACATATTTTTCCATAAGGTCTCTGCCGGTCTCATAAAACTTTTGCTAGTCATGAAGAACAGTCATCACCATGAAGGATTTTAGTGCTTTTTTAGATATGAGGAGATACAAAAATTGGGCTCATCAAATCGACTCCAGAAAAGTATCTAACGATCTGAAGGCCTGTCCTGCCAGGTTTTCCCTCTGAGCGCCGAGTGCCTCAATTCTGCTCTCCACCTTGAACTCCTTTCAAGGAGTGTTGAAGGTCAGCGGCTGCAACAGCTCATGATTTAACCCCTGTAGAGGAAGATGATAAGTGCCCATGGCAAGTGCCAATGTGTTGCTGACATTCTCATGCCCAACCAGTCCATTCCCACTTCTGCCACACACACCCCCTCCCACATTAACTCCAAAAGCACCAACAAGTAACAAGCATCCGCTTAAGCCTTCATGGGGAAACAGCGAGGGGCACTCGAACATCACGCAGTGGCATTCCGTCCCCTTTAGCATCCCTGCCCTCTCTCTGAAGTTCCTCTCCCAACCTCTGTTTCTGCCTCTCCCTCTCAGGCTCACTCCACTCCCATCCCCCAGATCCCCTCTCAGAACCCCAGCACCTTGCACCGCCCCCTGAAGCAAAACCAACACAGCATTCAGCACCATAAAAGACCTGCCGGTCCCCAGTCTGGCCCATCAAGCCTCTGGGGATGGAGGCAGAGTGTCAGGCTCAGGTATTCCCATGCGAGGGGGGCCCCCAAACATGAGGTTGACTTGAGGGAAAACTCGGGCCATTCTGCAGCTCTGAAGCGGGTCACAGCACCCCAAGGCTCCCTCAACCAGCGAGAAAACAATGGTTCAGGCCTCCCTTAAGACCAAGGCAGGAGTTTGACCATGTGGTCTTGGGTCAATCCCTACTTGATGCATGGTTCTGCAACTGACTTTCTTGGTGAGACAAAAAAAAAATCATGCTACCAAGAATATGACCACTTGCTAGAAGCCTGGACACTTTTCCCTAGAGATAGAAGTTCCTGGGAAAATCAGGAATAAAGAGAATAGGGACAAGTGAAAATGATGGCAGCAACGTTCAATAGAAAATACTCGGAACTAGACAACACAGTTTCTCATTTGATCTGACCTCAGACTGGCTGCTTGGGGCCCTGGGAAAAATCACTCAGGGTTTTTTCTTATCCCCTGCTTCCTCCACTGTAAAAATGGGGATGCCCTTCCTCCCCCACAGGGGTCATTGGGAGACTAAAATGAGACAATGCGTAGGAAAGGGTGTTGAGGGGAAAAAAGGCTTAGCAGTGAAACAAACAAGTTAACTTGCATTTCTTTTTAGCTTGAATATAAAGACTCCAGGATATAGTCAGACCAGCTTTTCCCACGTGAGTTGCTAGGGCTCCTGACGTGTTGGTGCTTGTGCAAAGCTTACTCATTGTTTCAGAAGAAAGCTCCTTTTATTGTGAAATTGTGAAATTTCACAATAGTTGCCCTAGCAAACTATTATAGCTAAAAGAGTAGGATCCCTGATATGATGGTCAGAATTTCCCATGACAGAGTGTCAAGGCGAGGTTATTTCGAGAGATAGGTGAGCTTGAAGAAGCAAATGGGCTTGGGGCCAGAACCAAAGAGATGCTTGCTAGAAACACAGCTGGAACCAAGTCCAAAAAGGCTTGAGAAAGAAGCCAGGGTGTCTCAAAAAGGATGGTGGGTAGGGCTGAAGGAAAAGAGGGGAGTACTAACAAAAGCCCTTCACCTTGGAGAGCACACAAATGTATTAAAAGTGTTTGCCTGCTCAGCCGCACAGTCGTGCTGACTCTGTAATCCCATGGACTGTAGCCTGCCAAATTCCTCTGGCCATGGGATTCTCCAGGCAAGAATACTGGAGTGGGTTGCCATTTCCTCCTCCAGGGGATCTTCCCGACCCAGGGATCAAACCTGCATGTCCTGCCTTTTCAGGCAGATTCTTTACCGCTGAAACACCAGGGAAGCCCTCTTAAAAGTGTTTATGCATCCGTTATCTCACTGACTTCTCTAAATGACTTTATGTAGTATGCACTACCACTGACCCTCAGGAAATTGTCATACCAGCTCAGATTAAGCAGCTTTCACAAGGTCACATGGTAAGTGGTAGGGCATGGTAGAGATGTGAGGTGGGGTAGTTCGGGAAGTGAGGACGTTTGAGTACTTTCTGCCATGACTTCTCCAGGACTTCCTTTTCCACTGTCGTATGTTACTAAAGACAGATACCAGTCTCAAGAAAGGAGTAAATGTTAATGGCATTTGGAGGTTCAGCAGGGCCAGAATTTCAGTGGAAAGGCAAATAAATCATAAACCTGCCTTTTTTAAAACAGAAAATCCCTAACTCCTTGTTTATCACTGAACCAAACTCAGTTCATGTGTCTCCCAGGTTTCCTCGGCCTCCCACCCCGCTACCCCACCACCCCTCACACAGCCCCCACGCACTTCCTTCCACATCCCCCAGTCCTCTGGCTTCAGCCGTTGCTCCTAATAATCCTGAGGGAACCCTGGACTTTTGCATGATGCCTAGAGAATTCCATGGACAGAAGAGTCTGGCTGGCTACAATCCATGAGGTTGCAAAGAGTCAAACACAACTGAGTAACCAACACAACACAACAAAGAAGATAAACAGCTTACACCCGGGCGTCACAACTGCTGAGCCCGTGCTCTAGAGACCCTGAGTCACAACTCCCAAGGCCACGTGCTGCAACCACTGAAGCCTCCGCACCTACAGCCTGTGCTGCACAACAAGGGAAGCCGCCACAATGCCACAATGAGACGCCTGCACCCCGCAATGAAGTGTAACCCCCCCCCCACCGCTGCAACTAGAGAAAGCGTGCACGCAGCGACAGAGACCTGGCACAGCCAAAAAAACCCTTTACACGTCTGTGTGACGATCTGTTACATACACACACACAAAAAAGTCCCAGGATCACAAAGCTCATGGAGTCAAGGCATTTTCAAATCCCCCAGAAGAAGCGGGTTCTGGAAACATCAGCTGCAGTTGTTCTCACTAGGTGGGGTTGGGACGTAAAAGACAGGCCTTTGGGATCAGTCATGGTTTCCACTTGCTGTCCCCATCCAGGAATCTGTCACACTTCGCATTTGGTAACTTTATCAGGCAGGCCCGTGGAGAGGCCGTGTTTGAGGCCAGGGTACAGCTGTAACCCTAGAGTGTTCCAGGGAGTGGCCCTGGCCGGTCCCCAAGGAGAGCTGCTGTCAGGGGAGCGGGGCCAGCTGGAGCCAGGAGGAGGGAGCTGGGCGGCCCAGGCCCTCCCTACACGTGTGGGGCCGCGTGCCCTGTTGGAGAGGTGGGCGCTGGCCTGGACGCGGACCAGGGATGACAGACTGCCTCCCACCCGTCTTCCTTTCCTCCGCCTTCAGTCAAAACCCACTCTGCCCCTGAAGCCCATCTCCTTCCCTTCCTCTCTCTGTGGCTGCCTTTGCCTGATGGTCCCAGGCATCCCTCGTGCACAATGCAAGCTCCACACTGACCTTCTGACCTCCAGCTTTGCTTTCCTCTCATCCGGGTCCCACAATGAGTGCATCAGAATCATGAAGCTGGAGCCGAGGGTGGGACACATGCAGGAGTTTAGAAGGCAGATTCTTAGGCCCTGACCTGACCTGACCTAGTGAATGACACTTTTCCAGGTAGGGCCCAGGAGTCTGTATTTTTAACAAGTGCTCCTGAAGATTCTGTGGCAGGCAAAAATAATCCTGTCCTTGGCTGTCAATCAAATCTTACTTAAACACAGATTTTCTCATCTCACCCCCTTGGTATGGATACCATGGTAGGGATGGGGTGGGGGTGGGTGTGTCTAGAAATGCCAGGTGAACTGGTGGGATTGGCCCACCTACATACAGTCTCCTTACCTGAGGGATCAAGGTGCTGCCATCCTGGGAAAGAACTCATCTCAAGAAAGGAGGCAATGGAGGAGGAAATGGCAACCCACTCCGTACTCTTGCCTGGAGAATTCCAGGGACAGAGGAGCCTGGAGGGCTGTAATCCATGGGGGTCACATGACTGAGCATACTTGCATGAGGGGGGGTGGAGGGAGATGGGTTTATTGCAATAAACAGGTAGAACTAAAAGAAAAGAAAGGAGGCAAGACAACCTTGACTACATAAGGAACACAAGCTTCAGTGAAGGTTGAGGAAAGGCTCGTGTTTCACACCAAAGCAATGTCTGGTCCTGACCCATGGACCTGGGGAGAAAGGGAGTTGTAAGTAGGAGCTGGGAGAACCATTGCACTAAACTTTAAAACAGACACACGCAGCAGCAGCAGCACTTTTATTTTTTTTAAATCTTTTGGCCTCGACGCAAGGCATGTGGGATCTCAGTCCCCTGACCAGGGATCGAAACTGAGTCCCCTGAAACGGCAGCACAGAATCCTAACCATTTCACCACCAGGGCAGTCTCAGCAGCAGCGATTTTTAGAGGCCCTTTGGGGAGAGAATTTCTCCCACCCCACCAAAGGGTGATGTAGTTCTGCAGGACCTGGCGTGGGCAATGATGCCCGATTAGAGAATGTGAGGGCAGCCTGAATGGCAGCAGCACCCATGAAGGGACACCAGACCTCCTGCTTTAAGACGAAGGTCTCCCCGCTCTCACATCTAACCTCCCATTTTAGGTTCATCAGCTTCTTCCTGAGGTAGGCACCCTGACCTTAGTTATTTCAAATTTAACCCCCACCCTCTGCGTGTGGTTAGGTTGCAACTTCTGTGGTAGGTCTGACAGCTGGTGATTGAGGAATTTAAACCCTTACCAGAAAAACTGAGAGCTGGGGGTGGAAGTGAGAGAGAAGCTACAAAAGTCTTTGTAAATAAATACTTAGCATTCACTACAATAAAAATAATAGGGTGCCACACAGAATAATAACAATATTTGTGACATTTTTGTTTATCTTTGTTAATTTCCGTTAGAATGTGTAGGAAAAAGTCAGGATCTTTTTTCGTTATGTATACATATATTTTTAAAATTTTTATTTATTTTTTGGCCATGTTGAGTGGCATGTGGGATCTCAGTTCCCCAATGAGGGATTGATCCTGTACCCCCTGCAGGGGGAGCTCAGAGTCTTAACCCCTGGACTGCCAGGGAAGTCCCCTCTCTATAATTTAAAGGAAATACTTGTGAATTAATTATGCTTTGCCCCCTATGCTATACATACTGAGGCACTGCCTTTGCATTCTTGCTTCTTGGTTTAAATACCATCCTGGGTTTTTTAAACTCAGAATTGTGAGTTGTTAGCTGCAGGACTGCTCATAGATCCCCCAGCTGCAGTATCACCTGGGGAAATGAGTAACTTGGATGTTTGGACAGAAAACACGCAGTTGTCCTCTTGCCAGGGTCTGAGAGTCCTCTCCGCTTGAGATCTTTGAGCCAAAGCTCATGCATCTCTGCTTCCCTCTTCTTGGATCCCACCCACGTTCAAGGCCAAGGTCGGTCTCCCCCTCTGTTTTCTTCCACTCCTTCCTGGCCATCTGCTTTCCATCTCTAACCTCCGTATCCTTCTTAGAACTCCTTCAGCTAAAGGTTCTGGAATCAAAGGAAGAGCTGGAGGAGGCCAGGCAGCACTGGGACTCCAGAGAGGGCAGGTATGCCCATCCTTCTCTCAGCCCTTCATCACTTTCTCTGGCTTCTCCAAAGGGTGGAAGTTGTGGCTCAACACCAAAGACAGGAGAGAGAATCTGCCCTTCTCACTTCCACAGAAACATCCCATGGACAGGCCTCCGGGCCCCGGCAGGGTCACAGACCTACTCCTGCACTCACCTCTAGGGGAGAAGATGGATGCTACGACTGATCACTCTCTTTACTCACCTCCTCACTCTCATCTTCCTATAACCCAAGCTTCAATAAGCAATATTAGAAAAATGGAAATCCATCATCACTTCCCTACTAGAGATTTTTCAATTACTTCCCATTCCACTTAGGAGAGGATCCCAGAGTTTAGCCCTGGCCTAGATGACCATAGGATTTGGCCTCTACGATTTCCCACCCTCATCTCCTATTTTCTCCCTTCCTATGATTTAGCTATATTGGTACCTTCTTGCTCGTTCTTGGATACAACAAACTCCTTCCTGCCCCAGGGCCCTGGCACCTGCTCCATCTGGGATGCTCCCCCACCCCCGCCCCTGCCGGAGCCTCCCACAGCTGGCTTCTTCCCTGCTAAGATGTCACGGCCTTTCCCCATCCCCTATGTCCCTCCATCACACTCAACCCCTTTACCTTGCTTTACTTTCATCACAGCACAAATGGTCACTGCCATCTTGCACAATTATTTATCTGCTTGTTTACGACTGTCTCCTCTGACCAGAACATCGGCTTTAGAGGCCAGGGACCCGTTCTCCTTGTTCGTAGGTGTGACACACCCCAGCACCTGGCGCATAATTAGTGCTCGACAGGAAACAATGAATGCAGACCTGGAGTGGGGCGGCTGAGGAAGGCTGGGCCGTGGAAGTGGCACACCCACAGGCAGGCACCTGGACCCCAGAGATAAGCGGGTCGACAGCTTTGACAGGTGAGCAGCCTTTCCCGGAGGAGGTGTGGGTGTCAGACGCTGAGAGGGGGTGCTCTCCTCTGCCACCTTTTCCAGTCTATTTGTCCCCTTCCAGTTTCCATCTGATTCCCATCCTCTGCTTTTCTCGGACTCCTCATTCAAACCTACCTTCTCACTTCTTGATTTTATAATGCCTATCACATAGATGAGAATATGCCAATGCTTTATTTACAGTTGAGAAAGCAGCTAGCTGTTAAACCTGCTTTCTAATACGCAGAGATAGTTTCCTTAGGCTGTTGTCAAAAGTTGGAAGCACCGTTCTTTCTGGCTCTTTAGGAGCCTGGTACAGTTACTAGTTAGATGGATTTGCCTTAAAAAAAAAAGTTATAAAATGATACAACATAATGATATCATTCTTTTGTTAAGCAGCTCTCAAACTGTGTAAAATGAGTGGGTCAAAGGAAAATGAGCTGACCCTTAGACGCGTGACTGATTTTTTTTGCGTCTGGATTCATGTTTGTTTGCAATATTACACACTTCACAAAATTGCCCTTCCACAGCACCAGATTCTTAATTAAATGAACACCACTGCTGCAATTCTCTGATAAATAAAATGAGCATTTCCACATGAATTAGAAATGCCAACTTGTTAATAGCGCCCCTGAGGTTTTGTTACAAAATCAGCACTGTTTTTGTCACTGTTCAGGCATAATACATACCACGTGCTAATCTAGAAATGAGAATATTTTTCAGGCAGTTGCTTCCCAAGTGCGGACAGGATATTTCATCAGTCAGGTTTCCCCTCATTCCTCTTATAATCCATGACAATAGTTAATTGGTTAGAAAAATATCTCATATTGTTTTACTTACTTTAGTGAGATGTACCCAATTCAGATCAGTTGGAAGACAAAGCTGGTCTGAGCTTATTAAGATTAGGAAATTTACAACATTAAAAAAATACCAGGGCCTCCAAGGTTGGAAAAGACTAAGCGACTGAGCATGCATGGTGGTCCAGGGGTTAAGAATCTGCCTGCCAACGCAGGAAACGGGGGTTCGATCCCCAGTCCAGGAAGATCCCACAGGCTGTGGACCAATTAAGCCCTGGAGCCACAACTACCGAGCCTGTGCTCTAGAACCTGGGAGTCTCAACTATTGAGCACACGTGCCCTAGAGCCTGTGCTCCACAACAAAGCAAGCACCACAATGAGAAGTCCATGCACCACAATGAAGAGTAGCCCCCACTCATCGCAACTAGAGAAAAGCCAACGAGCAGCAATGAAGACCCGTGCAGCCAAAAAATAAAACAAATAAATAAATCGTAAAAAAAAAAAAAAAAAGATAGTAAACTTCCTAAAGGCAGAGAGCTGATTATACCCATCTTTAGATACCTAGTATTTAGGTGGCTAACTTGGGCATGGCCTGTAGCCTCCCAAAGCCTCAGTCTCCTCATCTGTAAAATGGCCATAATACTAGTAACCAATATTTCATAGGCTTGTTGTGAGGACTAACTGCTTGGAAAGCACTCAACCAAAGGCTTATTTTGTAGTAATCACCTAAAAGATATTACCTGATTGTCATTAGGCTGAAGACGACTCAGTCATTATTGCTTAATGAGGACAACATGGAACTTGCTGTTGTTCAACAAAATTGCCCCAAGTCCTTCCAAGAAGAGATCCCGTCCAGCCTCCTTCAAAGAATGGATGACTCATTTGCAGTTCATAGTACTATTTGCATACCAACAATTATTCTGCTGAAGTCCTTTAAAGAGCTACTTTCTTAATTAAATCTAAATTTCTCCTTGGATGCCTCCTTGTCCACTGAACTTTCCTAGTAAATCTTTTAAGTGTAGTAGAAGAAAGTGTCAGTCTAGCCTGACCAAGTACATTTACCCACATTTTAGGTGGGTGGCACACAAAAGAGTGAAGTTATGCTGTGTTTTAAATCAACAGAGCAACACACGGAACTGCTGCTACAAATGAGGCTCATTTGTTTTTGAGATGGAGCCTGGGTACAGTCTCAGTTCAATGTCAGCCGCCATTCTCTCCTAATTACCTCCTTTGCCTTAAACTCCCTTATTTAACATTATTTCCATCCTGGAGCAGAGTCTTTGAATTCATTATGGGGGCCTGCAGTTTCCTCTTTTTCATAACCTATTTATTTAGAAAGTCCCCTGGTGTTGTGTTCGAGCTTAGCCAGGCATTTCATTATTTTGGTGACTCATTTCTTGGTTCCAGAGACGTGATAGCCATAGCTATCAAGACATAGCAAGACAAATATGAAACAGAACTTTCAGGAACTGAGTTAGCTAGGACATGCCTGGGCTGCCTCGAGCAGGCGAGGAGCCTAGAAGAAATCATCCAGGCAAGCCCCCAGCCTTGTCGCCAGAGACCTCTCCTCACCCCTCCCGCTGCCAGCCAGGCAACCTCTACATGTGTGAAGTGCCCCTGTACCATTGCCTTAAGTTCCTCAGAGCAACACGAGGCTGGAAAGCCCAGTCCACATGGAGAATGTCTGGCCTCCTCAGAATTCTGTACCAGAATGCGGTGGTGCAGAGAGACAGAACCGGAGCCCGGCCCTCAGTCCAACCCCCGTTTCCTCCCAGCAGGCTCTGGCGCCGTGAAAACTCTCCCACGGGGCTGGTGGACTTCCAGCTCTGCGTCCAAGCAGACCCACTGCAAAGAGCTCCCCCTCGGCCATTCAGGGACTGGCAGCGTGGTCTGTCCAGGAGAGACAGACGTGAAGAGCGGCCTATGTGGCCCCGGGTACCTGGGGACTATTCCAGAAGTCAGAATATGGACTTAACCCATGAAAGTGCTGCGCCAGGAACCGGCTTCCTCTTGCCTCGATCTAAAGGCAGTGCTAATGAGGCATCATCATTCCTCTTATTGAGGAAGTGGTTTCCACCCTGACATGGATTCTAGAGAAAGGAGTCCAGTCAAATCCAGTTAAGACTGGATTTTTTAAAAAAAATACTGTGGTGTATTCTGCTTGTTATAAAACTTCAGATGAGGTTAAAGGAGGGAAACAGCTTAGATGCTGGTGTTGCTACAAGCACCTCGCTGGAAGGGGCAAGACCTGAACCAGGTCTCAAACAAGCATCTGGGGACCATCTGTCCAATATATTTTTTATTAGAATTTATGACGGCCTATTCACTTCATGTCACCATCAGTCATATCATGTATTCTCTTGGGAAATGTTTTCTCTTTGAGTTTCTGTCTGTAAAACCACTCTGGCAAGACCTTGGTTTTCTGCTCATCTCATTTTTGGGTGGCCCTCAAATGGAGTTGGTTGTTGTTTAGTCCGTAAGTTGTGTGTTAATCTTTTGTGACCGGAGGGACTATAGCCCACCAGGCTCCTCGGTCCATGGGATTTACCAGGCAAAAATACTGGGGTGGGTTGCCATTTCCTTCTTCAGGGCATCTTCTAACCCAGGGTTTGAACCCGGGTCTCCCGCATTGCAGGCAGATTCTTTACCATCTGAGACACCAGGAAAGCTCAAGAGACCTCTCCTTAAAGACCATCACTCCCACGCCTTGCCTCCACTGCGTGCGCTTAAATGGTTTCTAAAATGTTCAGATGAACTCTACCACATTCAAGGGCTAGGAAGGTTTCAGGATTTTCAGAGGCAAAACGTTCTGTCTGAAACAAGCTTCTCTGGATTATGTCTACATGACAGAGGCACGTTCCCCCCAGCTCTCCAAGTTTGGCCCAGGATCGTCCCCCAGTCCTCTGCTTGGTGTTACAACAAGTAACAAATCAGAGTGGGAACACTCATTTTCTCCATCTCCCAAATGCCATTCTGAAATGGCCTGGTGGTGACTTAGGAAATAAATCTCAAGGCTCTGTGTAGCTGTAGCTACTTGTCCTCCCCATGAGCCAAAGCGTGTCCTTTGTGATGTTCATATTTATAACTGTAGAATTTATCCTTCGGCTTTAAGGCAGGAAATGTCGACTGGCTTTCACAGCTCCAGAATCAGAGCAGAAAAGGTGGGGACATGGATTCCTTGGGTCTTCAGTGGAAAAGCTGAAGATCATTTTCCTGGCTTTTTGATGAGGTGGAAAGATGCTGGGTTGTGAATCAAGCAGCTGGGCTTGATCCCTGAGCCCCTCTTCTCTTCTTCATTGCATATACCCTGGGTGTTCTAGGCACTCAGGATGCCCAGGTGAGCAGCGCCACATTCAGTGGGGGATTGTGACACAGGGCCAGCTGTTAGCCTCCCTCAGCCTTGTTTTCCTGTTTCCTGCTCTGTAAACAGACAATGACTGACATGGACCCCTCTCAGGGAGAGTGAGCAAATGTAAGAAGTGGAAACAGACCCCTGGCACTTGCATGGTCAAACAAATCTTGCAGAGTCAGTGACCCGGAGCCCAGCGGCTCCCTGGAGGACCCGGGTGCACTCCTGTTCTAGTCCTGGGCTAGAGGCCCTGCACAGCTCGTGGGGTCCCTGGGGCCGCCGTGGCTGCTGCAGAGCACGTTGTCCCTGGTTAACAAATAAGCTGAATTGATGTTTTTGTAGCTACAATCCAGAAGATTCCTGCAAGTCTGGCACCCTTCTGCCCAGCAAGGAAATGTGTTATCTCTTTCTTAAAGACCCAATAAATAGTAGAAAACACATTGTGGAATCTAACTTGAAAATATAATTTTTAGAAAGTGACAAAACATTTTAGAAAAGTGAAATTTTGAGAGGGTTCCAGATGCAGCTGGAGCTCAGTTATGACCCTCTCAAATCTCTCATCTCAGCCAGAGCCCATGTGTCCTCACAGAGCTGAGGGAAGAGTCATTTTCCTGAACTCTCTTGTATAGTTTCTCTTTGGATCTGGCTCCATGTAATTGGGCAACCAGTGTCTTGGGGACACAAAGTCAGAGGAAATTCTGAGCCAGGCCCTGTGTTTTCTGGGAAGGTGGTATTGTTTAGTTGCTCACTTGTGTCCGACTCTTTGCAACCCCATGAACTGCAGCACACCACGCTTCCCTGTCCTTCACTATCTTCCAGAGTTTGTTCAAACTCATATCCATTGAGTTGATGATGCCATCCAACCATTTCATCCTCTGTCGCCCTCTTCTCCAGCCTTCAATCTTTCCAGCATCAGGGTCTTTTCCAATGAGTCAGCTCTTTGCATCACATGGCCAAAGTATTAGAGCTTCCGCCTCAGCGCACCCTTCCAATGAATATTCAGGGTTGAATTCCTTTAGGATTGACTGGTTTGATTTCCTTGCAGTCCAAGGGACTCTCAAGAGTCTTCACCAGCACCACAGCTCAAAGACATCAATGCTGGGAAGGTAGAGAGAATGTTTTCCATTTCTCACTTCTTCTCAAAGTGCAAAAATGATGGGCCCGTCTGGCCTAGTTACTGCTTTCTGTCTCTACAGCTCTCCTGGCGCCAGCTCTCAGCTTCCTCCTTATTAATGTTCTGTGATGATCCCCTCCTGGTGCTGCGTTCCCATCATCGCACGGGGTTATTAGAGGGCAGACACCAGCAGGGAAGGTGCTCTGGGCTTAGTCTCACAAATATCATCCCTTGTATTATCAGAGAAATTACAAAACACTGCTCTTAAAAATGCAATAAGGAAATACCCAACTCTGTGGACTCTGTATAATATATTTGTCTGCCAACTTTCTATTTTTATGATAGCAGGTTGAGCCAGACAGGAAAGTAAACCCCAGGGAAATGTAGTTACTTAAAGTTCTTCCAGGAGATAAGGACATGTAGACATTCTCTAAATTTTATTTAAAAACATTGTTTGTGCCTCTCTTATTCCATGAAGAATAAAAAGGATGAAAGAAATTGTGATTGACAGCGCAAAGATCTAGAGTTCAGGAGGCTCAGAGGAATGCTGGTGGGAAGGGAAGGGAGGTGTTTTAGACTCAAATCAGAACCATGTAAGAAAAGAAAATTACATGGTTGCAGAATGCAGCTTCCATAATAATGGCTGGCAAATGACAATTTCATTTCTTACAGGATTTATCCAGTGCTGCACAACTGTTTGAGGCTTCCCAAAATTCTAGGCTGATGCTAATAAAGCGCTTACCTACTGAGAGAATGGAGCTCAATGTTCCAGTGAGATCAGGAGAAAGAAAAATAAGAAAAACCAGTCCTGGGAAAGCTGAAGAGGCTGAGCGCAGGGGAAAAAATGCTCTAGAGTTGCTGAACCTGAAGTCACACCAAGCCAGAGGAGATGCTCAGAAAGAAAGGAGGAACTGCTGACTCCAGGCTTCTCTCAGTGGAACATAGAGCCCCAAAGCTTCGGCTGGTATTTCTCCAAGTGGAACCTAGCCACCATTCCTGGGAATCTCTTCCAGTGTTCGTTAACATGCAGATTCCTGGGCCCCATCCTCATCTTCTGGAATTAGAATCTTTAGGAACAAGAAGGTGGAATCTGCATTTTATACAATTAGCTCAGGGGCACGTTATTCTGACTGCGCTCTTCAGCTCTCTCAGACACAGTTGGACAATGAACGGGACCGAGGGCCCTGCTTGGTGTAGAGAAACATCCCAGGGGTGGGGCGGCTGTGCCAAAGAAGCAGGAGGCGGGTTAGTGCCGGAAGACCTACACTCAAGGCGCCCACAAATCCCCAGGTGCCTGTTCCGGCTCCACTTCCTGGTTCCCCGCTTCCACTCTCCCCAGAAAGCGCCAGTTCTCATCTGTTCCTCTTCTCATGAGCAAAAGGCAGACTCGAATTGGGCAAATGCGGCATTGCCCAGAGGCAGAAGGATCAAGTCAGAAGTCCACAAGCATCTGAGAACCTGTACCCAGGAGGGCGAGGAAGTGGTGGGGAGGGGAGGGCCCCCACCTCATCCTAGCAGGCCTGGGTCCTACTTGACAAGGTGTCTAGTCCGGTTACTCTCCGATTCTCTAACTCCATCTCCCCTCTCCATTCCCATCTCCCAGGACAGCATTCCATTCCCCCATCCCCCCTTACCCCCCAACCCTCGGACATCTGCAGATCAGGATGCGACAGGCTGGTTTACTACCAAACCAACACGGCTGACCCCAGGTCTGGCCGCGACCACTGAACGCCGTGGACCTCCTCATTTCACTCTGCAAAAGTTCCCCTCCTCCCTCTCCCCGCTCCGCCCGCACTTCCTTCCCCGGACTCCAGCACGTCTGTGGCCGAGCCCTGGCCTTGGAGCCTGCTCTGTGAGATGAGAATCCCCAGGAGAGAAGTTTCTGGAAAGCAAAGAGAAGCACTCTGTCGGAACCGAGCCTGCATGAGACTGCAGCAGACCTCCCAGGTCGGGGCTGCGAGGCCGGGGTCCCCTGTGACAGATGCAAGGGCCCTCCTCCTCCGGGGACCCTTTCCTTAGAGGTCAGCCCCCGGCCTCTGGTGCTCAGCTCCCTACGGAGCGCGGCGCCCGCGCCACCCAGTGGACGCGGCGGGAACTGCACCATGCGAGCCCGACTCCCTCCCTCCGCTGGGGCTGGACACCGAGAACAAGGCCTAGCGCCGAGTGATGCGCGGGGTCAGGTTGCTATCATTCCCTTGCCGGGAACGAATCCACTTTTAGCAAAAGTAGAAGCCGGAATGGTAGTAATATCAACAGCGTGGGTGAAGACAATAATATCTACTAATTTCAGTGGCGCTTGAAATTTCTCCCAGTGTCATGTTCTGGGCGGGTGGACTGTATCACAGCCCGTGGCAGAAGCGAGAGGGCTATTACCAGTCTATGCCAAGGGAACCTTGAGGTCCGTGCCTTAGTCCCAGTCATTTATTCACGGAGCTCCCTTGTCCTTTAAACTCCAGTCCCTGACATGGGAAGGAAGCTGCCCAGGAAACTGCACTCCGTCCTGGAGCCGGGGTAGCTCTCTTAAGGATCTCAGTGCTTCTTGGAGAAAGGCTGGGCGAGGGGGAGGGAGGGGGCCTTTGGAGAAGGGGAGCGTGTTCTGCCGTTCACCTCCTTGCCCTGAGGATGCTGCTTCCTGCAGGGCGGTAATAGAACACGTGTATGCTGGGGGCTTGTCCTCTGCCCACCAGCCCTTGACATGGCCCTCTCTCTGAGGTGGGAATAGGAAAGTGGTTCATGGCAGCCTGAGCAGGACTCCCGCAGCCGACCAAGTCTGCATGCCCACACCTGAGGCTGCCTTAAGGCTCTGGATACCTCTCCACAGGGGGCTGGGAACCTCACTGAGCACCATTTGTAGAAAATCAAGACATCGTGAAGACATGCGTGTACACATGCATATATTTGCATGGCTTTCTCCAATAGGTATTCAAGGGTACCCACAAGTCACCTCCTCAGAGAAACTTCTCCTCACCACCCTAGGACAACAGCCCCTGATCCACCTCCTGCATGCTGGCATTATTCTAGGCAGAGGGGACAGGGTAAAGACGGGACAGTGACATTCAGAGCCAAGAGAGGGAGGGGAAGTGGTAGAAGATGAGGTGTGCGAGGTGGCGGAAGGCCAGAACAGGTTGGGTCTTGTCAGCTAGAGTAAGGGAGGTGACTTGTTCCTGCTGCCCAGTCCCTCCACTTCTTACCCCCAGACTCACACACAGCCTGTCCTCTGTACCTGCTTCAAGTCCCACCTCCCCCAGGGAACTGTCCTGATTCCAGAGGCCACAGATCTTGCCCTCACACCCACATCTCACACTGCCTTCCTCCAGCCCCATGTGGACCCTGTTGCACCAGAGTCTGATGCTCCTTAAGAGTCTTCAATTTATTATTATCCAGGGATGGGATCCAGATTCCTGCCTGCTTGTTACCTGGCAGCAGGTGAGGGATGCCAGGACCCCTAGGGCCAGGGCCAGGGCCAGAGAGGGGAAGGGCCCAGGAAGGCCAGGACATAATGAGTAGGCCTGCCTGAGAAGGGATGTTCTTGGGAGAGGCCAAACCAGAAGGACCCCAGGGCTAGGAGCCATGAGCAAGGCTGAGCTGGCCAGGGGTCAGGGCAGGTACACGTGGGTGGGGCTGAGGCAAGGGGAAGGGTCAAAGGGTGGGTCACACCCAGAGGAGAATGAGGGTGTGGTAGGAGGTCAGCTGAGTCATGGCCCCTGTGTGGGAGTCGGGCGCCCCTCTGGGCTGAGTGACAGGCTCCTGCTGGATGAGAGGGAAGGCAGACAGCACCCACACAGGCCGGGGAGATGTCCAGCCACCTCTACCCTGTGGGGAGGGGTGTGGTGAGGGGACCTTGGTCTGCGCCACGGTGAAGACCTGGGAATGGAATTTTGGAAACTCAAATCACATTTTCCCTTGAAAGTGTTAGTCCCTCAGTCATGTCCGACTTTGCAATCCCGTGGACTGTAGCCCACCAGGCTCCTCTGTCCATGGAATTCTCCAGGCAAGAATACTGGAGTAGGTTGCCATTCCCTTCTCTAGGGGGTCTTCCCAACTCAGGGATCAAACCCAGGTACTCTGCATTGCAGGCAGATTCTTTACCGGCTGAGCCACCAGGGAAGCCCATAATGAACCATAATTGCTTAAAAACTGCCTGCCTCAATTGCCACAAGGCCATGGCTTCTGTCACACTGACTTTAAACTCTGTTCCCTGTCAATTAGCCAGTGTAACTTTCTACGGTGGCCCTGATGAAAGTCGCCATTCAGCACCAGCCCTAGATCCTGCAGAAGGGATTTTGTTGCCGTGGAGATGGAGTCTGGGCTTGGCACTGCCCGCTTAGCCGCTGGGTGTTCCTGGGGTTGACTCACAGTCCAGCATGCAGCAGGAGGCCACCTTTGTGGACCCCTAAACCTTTCCTCCCCCAACTCAGTCCCAACCACGACTTCTGCTGGCCAGCTGTTAATCCTAGGCGCTTGCTACCTACATGCTGCCAAAATCTGCAGCCCAGGAGCCCACGGCTGAGCCCACAGGAGCCAACCTGTGGCCTCCTTGGAGCTCAGCCACACCTGAGACCCAGAGAGAAGCGACTCAGGTTGGACACAGTGGCTCCAAACGGCCTCAGGTGACTCACAGCAAACAGAAAGATGTTGACGCCCAGTGTTTCACTTACCAACTCACTTTGTCATTTATCTGGCAGTGGCTGCCACCAGCATTTCCCAGCAGGTTTACCTAGCTATTTAAATATGAGCAAGCTGGCTATAGCCCTCTCTCTCTCTGGCTGTGTGTCAGGATCAGTTACCTAGGGGGTTGGGGCAGGACTTGGCAATCACTAAAACCACAGGCCTCCTGCACAGATTTAATGGGGCTAGGGTAGAATCCCGGGCATCCGTGTGTTTCCAGAGCTTTCCAGGTGATTCGCCCATGCAGGCATAGTTGAAACCCACAGACACTACTTCCCCACGCGATGCAGTCATAAGCACCTCTGCAGCTTGGTCCTGCCCTCGGCTGGTGGACCTCTGGTGTGAATTCAGCTATGCTCATGCCTCACCCATGATTATTTCTGTATCCAGTTCTTTCTCCTTGAGTTTTCATAAGGTTTAAGTTTCTGGTTCATTTTTGGATGGTGAGTTGAGAGTCTCATTCTGTAGAACACTTCTGAAGGCAAATTATTATGTTATAGAAAATCTAATTATGAGAAAGTATGTTGAGAAGGAAACAAGAAAGGTGATCTTATCGTTCTTAGTGATGGATCCTTCACCTAAACTGTTTTGTTTATATGTTTGTTTTTCTTACAAACACTTTGTTATAAATCTTGTTTGTTTTAGTTTTTTTTTTAATTTTAGAGACCTTTGAACATACACCAAAGTAGGTAGATTAGTATCATGAACTACCATACACCCTTCAATCTGCCAACCCCAAAAATGACCACACTGGTTCCATTTCCCACACTCTTCCATTTAGCCCATCTTCTATTATTTTGAAGCAGATCCCAGATATACTATTTCATCTGTAAAAGTTTTAGTAAATAAAAAAAGAACTCTTTTTGTATCATAACCAGTAATTCCTAGTGTTCAAATTTCCCACTTGTCTCTTAAATATCATATGATACTGTTGATATACAAAATATTAAAAAAAAAAGATACAAATGAACTTATTTACAAAACAGAAACACTCACAGACTTAGAGAGGAATTTACAGTTACCAGAGGGGAAAGTGGGGAGCGAGGACAGATAGATTGGGAGTTTGGGATTGACATGTACACACTACTATATTTTAAAAGGATAACTAACAAGGACCTATTATATAGCACAGGAAACTTGGCTCAAGATTCTATAATAACCTAAATGGGAAAAGAATTTAAAAAAAAAAGGCTACTTCTATGGGTATAATTGAATCACAAATCCCTTTGCTCTACACCTGTAATCAACTGTGTTCTGATATAAAACAAATATTTTTTAAAAATTTCCCAATTATCTAAAAATTGTCATAAATGGATTTTTAGGAATACAGTTTGAATCAGGGTTCAAATGAGGTTCATCTGTTGAAATTGGTTGCTTTGACTTTCAACAGCTTTAATCTTTTTTCTTTTTTTCTTGTAATTTGTTTGTTGAAGACACTGGGTTCTTTATTTTGTAGATTTAACCACAATCTAGATTTTGCTGCTAACCTTTCTGTGGTGTAATTTTACAAGATCTCTGTCCATACTTTCCTGTAAGTCGGTAATCTAGAGCTTAATAATGTTCAGGTTTGGTTTCAATGGTGGATATTCTTCCAACAGGAGGCATATGATGTCCTTTCTCTCTTTCCATATTAGATGCTGCACATGGTCAATGCCTGAATCTTTTGAAAGATCTACTGTCTCAAAATAGTGATATCTGACTCTATCACTTTCTCCTTCATAGAAGTATTCTAGCTTGTAAATAAAGGAAGAATGATAGAATCAGATACTACTATTTATCTACTGTTTCACACCCAAGATAATTGTTTGCTTTCCTCCATTTACCATTTCAAAACAATGAATTGCTTTCCTACCATCCTCCAACAGTAAACAGAGTTTAGTTTTTAGTATTACTATGAATTCATGGATTTTTAAACATGTGTTTCAATTCATTGCAGTTAATATTCTTATTGATGCTTCCCATTTGACCAGTGTGAGTCTCTTCCACTTGATTCCTGAATCTTTTAAACATGACTAGAAAACACTATCAGAGAAGGCAATGGCACCCCACTCCAATACTCTTGCCTGGAAAATCTCATGGACAGAGGAGCCTGGTGGGCTGCAGTCCATGGGGTCGCTAAGAGTCGGACATGACTGAGCGACTTCACTTTCACTTTTCACTTTCATGCATTGGAGAAGGAAATGGCAACCCACTCCAGTGTTCTTGCCTGGAGAATTCCAGGGATGGCAGAACCTGGTGGGCTGCCGTCTATGGGGTCGCACAGAGTTGGACACGACTGAAGCGACTTAGCAGCAGCAGCAGCATCCTGGTGTTAGAGTAGTTATTGACTTTAGTTCTGAGGCCACTAGCAGTGAATCCACAAATGTTGATGAACACCAGGTGGGTAGAGATAAAAAGAGCCTTCAGGTGTAGGCGTGGATGGAGGAGGAGGAGGTTGGGGGAAGCCTGCAAGAGCAGTGTTTCTCAAACATTAATATGCATGTGAATTCCCTGGCAATCTTTTTGAAAGGCGAGTCTGATGTAGCAGGCCTGGGGGGCTGAAATGCTGCATATCTAAAAAGCCTCCAAGAGATGCAGGCATGCTGGTCCTCAGCTGCACTCTGAATAGCCAGGCTCTCCAAGTGATAAGTAGTTCGCAGGGTGTCAGGACTAAATGCTGAAGAAGCTCAGAGCAGGGATGAGGGAGCTGTCATAGAGGAGGCGGCATTTTGGCAGTGACTTTTCTTAAAAACCAGGAGCATAGCAACAGAGTAGTGGCATCTTCACTTTTCAACTTTAAAGAAATTATTATTAAGGTATAACATTCGTAGATCAAAGAGAACAAGATCCAGTTTTTGAGATACAATTCACACACTATAAAGTTCACCCTTTTAAAGTGTATACTTGAACTGTCTTTCATATAGTCATAGAGATGTATAATTATTGCCACTATGTAATTCCGGAACATTCCCATCACTCCCCAAAAGAAATTCCGTATCCATTAGCACTCATTCCCTACTTCCCCCTCCCTCAGCCCCTAGCAATCACCAATCTATTTTCTACCTCTGTGGATTTGCCTATTCTGGACCTTTAATATAAATAAAATCATACTATATATAGTCCTTTGTGACTAGATTCTTTCACTGAGCATCATGTTTTCAAGGTCCACTCACGTCATGGCATGTATCCGTACATTATTTCTTTTTATAGTTGAGTAATATTCCATGGTATGGACAGATCGCATTTTGTTTGTTAATCATCACCAGCTGATGAACACTTGCTATTATGAATCATGCTGCTATAAATATTGATGCACACGCTTTGTGTGTATGTGTGTGGCATATATTTTCAATTCTTCAGGGTATATACTTAGGAGTGGAATTGCTAGGTCATAGTGGTAACACTATGTTAACTTTTTGAGGAACTGCCAAACTGTTTTCCAAAGCAGCATCTTCGGTTTGATGAATAAATGTTTATACACAGCACACACCCATATCACCACCACCTAGGTCAAGAATAGGAAATTATCACCACTCTAGAACCCTCCCTTGAACCTCTAGCTTACCTCTGTCACTACCAACGGCTGGGGCTCTGAGAAGCAGAATGGGGGGGACGTGCCCTGTGGTGAGAGCAGCCTTACCAAAGGCATAGTGAACCAGGCAGGGCTTTACATCCGCTTTAAATCCTTCTGTGTGGACACGTACCACTTTCTCCTGCTGTACCCAGGCCTGGTGAGCAAACAGGCTTCCTCACTTCCTGTGCAGCCAGCGGGCCCTTTCAGAGCAACAGCAAGCCCTGACTTGGGATCCTCCGGGAGGCCCTGGGATTGGGGGTGGGCAGCGGAAGCAGGGAAGCCATGTGTCCGATGCCCAGGATTCATCCCGAAGGACAGCTTCAGCGCCAAGCACCCTGGTGACGCCTGCAGCAGGGCCAGTGGCTGCCGTGGGGGAGTCTGCCTTGGCCATGGTCCTGTCACCGTCCCCCCCGCCCCTTGGATGTCCACTTACCTCCCACCAGCAGTCCCTTTGGAAAAACCCAGGCTTCCAGAGAGGCCGGATTATATGAGCAGGTCTCCCACAAGCAGGGAATCAGGAAGGGGCCGTGGGCAATGCAGCCTCCTGTTCCGCGGTCAAAATCTTCAGAGCGTGCCCCGCTGGGAGGTACTCCTGGGAGGTGGCCCCTGCAGAGTCCAAGCCTGCCGTCAACCGCAGCGAGGCCCCAGCTCTGGGAGGACCGTGCTCCTGCCTGAGTGGTTCTCCTGCATCCAGCCCTGCAGACTTCTCTCTCTGGTCTCGTCCCAGCACACACGCATGTGCGCACACACACACACACACAGTCACAGTCACAAAACTCAAAACCGTCAGAGATGTATCACTGACCTGCAAATCCTTGACTTGCCAATGACGTTTCCATACCAGCACCCCCACCGGAAGTCCCTCCTGCCAGCTCCTCTAAGAGATTGTGTGAGACCACCCCGCCCTCCCCAAACAGGTGTTATGGCTTTGTTTCCAGAATACCACCCCTGACACAAACAGCCTGAAGTTGTCATGTCCTTTCAGCCCACTGTCTGGAAATCTACCACTTAGAGGTAGATTTGGTTGGGTCTTCTTGAAAAGACGCACAATGTCCCTGGGAAGACCAACCTGCTGCATGTCAGCGTGTGTTAGTTTAATGGATGACTCAGCTGCCAACACTGAGCTGACAATGGCAGCTGCAGGCCTGGGGGTGTGGATGGGGAGTGGAGGGTATAAATCCCTGGATCACGGTGACCATGATGGGCAGGGCAGGCTGGGGCATGCTGCAGGAGCCCTGGGCAGTCCAAGGCTCTGGAGAGATTCCCAAGTCAGGATCTAGAAAGGAAAATGGGAGGAAGCCAGAGACTAACTTCTTAAGGTTATATTTTATATGCACCAGGCAGGGGCCGGAAGCCAGCTTCCCTTCCTCTTCCCCAGGGTCCTCTTGCTCCTACTTGTCTCTCTTCTTCTTCTCTTCCCACGCTTACTTTCCTCTCCTCCACACTGCCCTTCCCCTATTCCTTTCCTCTGACCCTGAAACAGAAAATAACCTTATTAGCTCTATTTCCTCTATATTAAAGACTTGAAAGGCTTTAGCCTCAGGTTCTAGCTGTTGTTATGACATCACTTGATACAGAAAATGCATTGTGTAGCCCTGTGCCTGACTCATCACAGGTGCTCAGCAAGTGTTGGTTAAGGGAATAATGGCGTGAATGAAAGTGACTTCATTTTGAGTTGCTCAGGTCAGATCTGGAGGTGGACTTTTGGAACCCATATCTATTTGAGTGACCACTGACTTTCCTGCAGGCACAGATCAGAGGTGTCTGTTGCCCTGGGCTCCCACAAGATTCCAAAGATGAAGCCAGGGTGGGACCCAGGATCCAGACCCCCTAATCTTGTGATTTCTTTTCTTGCCTCTTTTGCAGCTTTTGCTTCTGGACGGGTCAGTGGACAGGGACTGATGGGGTCACAGCGCCCTCTGCTGGTGTATTTTCAAAGGCAGTTTTTGCATATCTGGGTTTATATTTAATAATGTTTACTTTTGTTTTTAATGGGCTTGCGGGAGACTGGGAATGAGGATCTGGTTTTATGACAGGCTTATTCTTCATGAATGTCAAGACTGAAAGTGGCCCTTGGTGATAAAAATGAGTGCCAGGGTGGGCTCCCAGGCATTAATAATTTAATTGAAAGCAGGTTTTGGCTTTAACAACCTCCCTGGCCCCAGGGCCTAAGTGTCAGGTGGAAACACCTTCTGCTCCAGGCTCAGTGCCGTATCTCTGATAGTAGCAGGCTCTCTCACTTGGTTTTAAGAGGGACGCATGTGATTTTGTCTGAGTGAGCTGAGAGAACTTTCTCCAAGCGGGAGAAGCAAAGTTGCCCACAGCAGGATTGGCTCCCAGAAAGGGGCTGGCACTGAGCTTTCTGTACTCATCATGAATTGTGGCTCCCCCAAAGCCGGGCAGACACTGAAGAACTTCTGGGCAGGAAGGTAGCGGGCAGAGGGAGAGAACCCAAGGCCAGACTAACCCAGACTGTGGCAGCCCCTTGCTCAGGGAAGCCCCCTATTCTCCATACAGCGGACGGCACAGCAAGGCTTCTCACACTAGAGCACATTGGAGTCGCCTGGGAAGCCGTGTTAAAATGCGGGTCCTGATTCGGTAGGCCTGCCTTCTAGCCTGAGACTCTGCATTCCAAACAAGCTCCTAGATGCTGCTGGTGCTGCTGGTCTAGGGACCACACAGGGGAAGCAAGCGTGTAGAGGAAATAGATTCTGACATCAGAATGCTCAGGCAGAATTCTGACCTCACCTCTGCCACTTAATGCTGTGACCTTGGACAGATTATTTTCATTACCTTCTCTCTCTGAGTCTGCTTCGTCCTGCACAAAATAGGGAAGATGACCGTTTATGTGACCTCATAGAAAGACAGACAGAATGACTTCATGGGGTTGTTGTAAGAATAAAATGAAACGATGCAGGTGAAGTTCTTAGTGCAGAGCCTGCAGTGTCCAGCGCATGGCAAATATCTTTATGCTCATGTGTCCATCCGGCAAGTGTCTGTCAACCCCCTGCTGTGCCCTTGGCACTGCCGTGGGCCCCACATCGAGCAGTGACAGAAACACAATCTCTGCTCTCAAGGAACTTACACTCGAGCAGAAGACAGACCACAGACAAGTGAAATGGATAGGATGTGAGCGGGTGCTGAGTGAGCTGCAGAGGCAAACAAAGGAGAGTGAGGAGGATGAGGAACGTTGAGCATGAGCATACTGTTGTTTGTGCAGACTGGGGAAGTGTCACTGAGAAGGGAACTCTGACATATACACACTACCGTGTGTAAAATAGATCACGAGTGGGAAGCTGCTCTGTAACACTGAGAGCTCAGCTTGGGGCTCCGTGATGGCCTGGGCAGGGGGTGGGAGGGAGGCTCAAGAGGGAAGGGATATGTGTATATAACACAACCCTGTAAAGCAATTACACTCCAATTTAAAAAAAAGTTCATTTGGATTTTCTGTAAGATGGGGAAAATCCAAATGAACTTTCTGGCCAACCCAATATATGTTAAAACTCAGAACTGTACATCTCCAAAATGCAATGTATGCAAATACTTTTAATTTAAATAGAGACTATTTTAAAATGACAAAAAAGAGAATGTAATTTTGAGGGGATGACCTCGTGGATAGCTGAAGAAATGGGAGGGACCACTGGTGAGTGCAAAGGCCCTGAGGAAAGAGTGTACACGGTGTGTGTGAAGAACAAAGAGGAGCCCGGGGTGGTGGGGGAGGAAAATGGGTAACGGATGAGTGTGGAGGAGCAGAGTCCATCCTTGAGGGCATTGCAGGCAGAGGCTTTGGATTTTTCTCTGAGAGAAAAGGGCAAATGCTGGAAGTTCTGAGCGTAAAAGCAACACGATCTAACTGACATTCTAAAAGGACAAGTTTGGCTTGTTGGGGGTGGACTGTGGGAAATCCTCCTCTACTCCAGGAGCACTGTGATTGCTCAGGCGGGAGAGGAGGGCGGGGTGCAGAGATCCCTGGGAGCAGTGGTGGGAGGGTATGTATTCATGGCTGTAAACATCTACCCACATTCATCTTGTTCCCTATTATTCACCCCCCTTCTTTGGGCTGCACTGAGTCTTAGTTGTGGAATGCAGGATCTTTGGTTGTGGCCGAGAACTCCTAGTTGCAACATGTGGGATCTAGTTCCCTGACCAGGGGGTCAAACCCCAGCCCCCTGCACTGGGAGTACAGAGGCTTAGACACTGGAGCACCAGGGAAGTCCCTCCTTGTTTCCTTTTAAATTATTCTTTGAGTGGGGTTCATTTGCCCCCTTCCTCTGGGTGAACACTTGGATAGGGCACAATTTCATTGGCCTCTCCCAGGAAACAGAAAGATCCAAGGTGCTTCTCATCAGGAAGCATCTGGGGAGATCTCACCTGACTTTGTCTCTATTCTTAAGGGTCCTTCCTGGGCCATCTTTCTCTTCCTTAAAAAAAAAAAAGAAAACAAAGCTGTTAGTTTTATTATACAAATAATGCATGTTCCTTGTAGAAACATTAGAGATTATAGATAAACACAAAGAATGACATCAGAAATTGTCATAATCTTACTGCTCAGAGAAAACCACTGCTATTATTCTATTCTTGTATATTTCTCTCTAAGTCTCTTCAGTTCATGCAGGCTCTATGTGCATGCACACACACACATGTAAATTTTTTACTAAAAAATGGGATGATATTCTAACACTATGTAATACACCAATACTATTGATGGCATTAAATATATTTCAACAACATATTCTTAATGTCAGCAAAGCATTTCATTTTATGGGTGTACTACAATTTATTTAATCAACGGGTGTCCATTTATGTTGTTTCTGATTTTTAAATATATACATGTCATAAATGACTCCATGATGAGTATCCTTGTAGCTAAATCCTGGCAGCCATCTGTAATTTTCCCCCTATCTTTTAAAGCATCTGATACGTATCACCAAGTTGCTCTCAGCAATATTTGTGTGAATTAGACTCATCCTGGAGTTGCTCATCTCCCCACAGACACAACACCCATGAAAAACAAAATGAACGTTTCTTGGTCACATTTAAAAGCTGATACTGATATTAAAGTGTCAAGTGGGCAACTTTGCACCATTTTGCTTCACCACTTGCTGAAGGCACATTCTTCATCTTCTGGGTCCTCTAGGATTAGAATTAGGGTCAGGCTTTCAGACTCACTGTTCAATCCCTGAGTAAGATCTGGATTGGATTTGGTTGTTTTTTTTTTTTTTTTTTTTTTTTTTCTAATATAGAGGGAAGTACCAGAATCACCTTGGTCACACTTATCAGAGGGTAAATCACCTTTCAAACACTGAGGAGGGTGCAGGGAGGCTCTAGGGACCCCTGAAGCCAGACAGGGACACTTAGGAAGGTGGGTGGGAAGTTCATTGCCACGGAAATGTATATACTCAGACCTGTTGCTCCTGGGAGGGATGGGGCTCCTGACCACGGTGGTGGATGCCTGAGCCCACCCTCACCCACCTTCTGGGGCTGGCGGCAACCTGTGACAAGGGAGAAGGGAGGCGGTGAGTGCGGGTCATACCAGGGCCCAGGGCAGTGATAGGAACGGATGATACAGTCTGGCCTCCTCCTGGGCCCAGCCCTGCCTGCCTAACTTTCTCTCCTGACTCCTTGAGTCAGGGCCTGGGGCTGCAGCACCTGTTACCTGTGGGTGGGCTGGGGTGAGCCACTTGCCCCTCACTCTGCTAGAAATCAGACACTGACATTACAAAGGAAGGATACTGCTTTACAAGGAACGACTCTGTCCTCTAGAACACAGTCTCAATCCCCATACCATCTAATAATTTCTTATTGATTCATTTCCTAATATACACTTCCTCTCAAAACAACTATTCTTTTAATATTGAAGTAGATCAAATCTCATTTAATCGCAGACCTCACTCTGATTGGAGTCAGTCCAGGTGTTGGGAAATTGCGGTGGAGAACTGAAACTTTTTAATCTGGGAAAGGCAATTCTGACTTCATCGTCATTGTTATCAGAGTAGTGGGTTTTTTTGAGAGTTGAATTCCTCCAAATATGTTCTCTTTTAGCTCTCACTGAAAGTGAAGTGAAAGTCTCAGTTGTATCTGACTCTTTGCGACCCCATGGCCTATATAGTTCATGGAATTCTCCAGGCCAGAATACTGGCGAGGGTAGCCTTTCCCTTCTCCAGGGGATCTTCCCAACCCAGGAATTGAACCCAGGTCTCCCGCGTTGCAGGCAGCTTCTTTACCAGCTGAGTCACCAGGGAAGCCCAAGAATACTGGAGTGGGTAGTCTATCCCTTCTCCAGCAGATCTTTCCAACCCAGGAATGGAATTGGGGTCTCCTGCATTGCAGGCGGATTCTTTACCAGCTGAGCTACCAGGGAAGCCCCGGCTCTCATCACACCCCTTTGAGTTAGGTGTGGTTACACTCACATTCCAGATGAAAACACCCAGTCTGAGAGGTGACGTGACTTACCTACAGCCACACCATTGATTTATGTCTAGAGCCAGCTGACCCTCAGGTCTGTTTCTCCTTTGATCTCATCTCATTGCCCTTGGAAACGCAACCGGCCCCAGAGAGTCACAGAGCACTAGCCCAGGAGTCAGAAAACCTGAGTTCTGGTCTTGGCTTTGCTACACATGGGCTGTGTGACTGAGGGCACCTCTCTGCACCTCTCTGGGTCTCAGAAGCCTCACGGTAAACTGAAAAGATCTGACCATTCTCTGAGATTCCTTCTAACCGTGGAGCCTTAGTTCAGGCTTATTGGGCGGTAACCGAAAGCCGCTTTGCTTAAACAGAAATGGACACGGTAGTCCAAGAGTCCAGAGACTCTCATGAAGCCAAGCCAGGGGCCAGCACCAGGCCAGCAGGGCTGAGGCAGGCAGCGGTACTTGCTACCCCCTCCGCGGAACTGTATGAGTCTCCACTTCTCTCAGCTCCTCTGTTTTCAGCCTTCTCTCTCTGCAAAACGGTTTATTTTTTTCTGTAGATTACCTTTCTCTGCTTCTTTGGCCAACAGTGGCAGATGCCTCCCCAGCTCCTAATTACACAACCAGTTCTGGGGGCCAACTGAGTCTCCCCAAATTCCAATTTCAAATTCCCAGGGACAGAAATCGATTGGGCAAGTTGAGTTTGACTGTCCACTTTGTTCTGATCAATTGGGTCCTGTAGCATAAAGCAGAAGTGGTGGCCCAGGTTGGGGAAACGCGCCCTCCCCACAAGAGGCTCTGTTCTCAGGAGAGGAGTCACATCTTTTCAGAGAAGAGACAGGTTAAGCATAATTCTCTTCCGGATGAGGTGACCTTGAAACCAACAGAAAAAGCACAAGCTCACAGCAAAGCTGGCCCACGGGACGCGTCGGCAGGAATGACAGGCTGTGGCTCCCTGAAGGTCTGTTCCCAAGGGCAGACACGACAGCTGTCTGACAGCCAGGCAGACCTGTCCCCAACACACAGTGTTGTCCTTCTGCGGCCTGTGAGTTGGATGACGTGAAACTGGGACACGGGGGAGCCTGGACAGGGTCAAGGGACAGGGACTGCGGAGACCACTGCCCCCAGGCCTCGGGGCTTGGTTAGCACTGCTCGGTCATTTGCACAAAGAAGACTCAGCGCTTCAGCTGATCCTGGCAGCTGTTTCCCTGATGCCCTTGTTTCAGGTCTTCAAACCGGCACATGGGTTCTCTCTCGCTGTATAACAAATTGCCTCAAAACCTAGCAACTTAAAGCAACAAGCATTTATTATTTCACAGTGTCTGCAGGTCAGGTAGTTAGGAGAAGCTCTCATCTGGGTTCTGGCTCATTGTCTCCTCATGAGGTGCGGCAGTCAACGATGGCCAGGGCTGCAGTCCTCTCCAGGCTCAGCAGGGGCTGGAAGAGGTCCACTCACACCAGGGTCGGCAGGAGGCCTCGGCTCCTTGCCTTGTGGCACTCACCATAGGCCTGCTTGAGTCCACACCCCACGGCAGTGAGCTTCACCCAGAATGAGTGTGCGAAAGAGAGCAAGATGGAAGCCACATGGCCTTTATGACTTCATCTCAGAAGTAACACACTATCACTTCCATCATATTCGATTCATTAGAAGCCAGTCACTATGTCTAGTCCTCACATAAGGGGAGAGGAACTATGTTCCTCTTGAAAGAGTATCGAATTTGTGGGTCTATGCCAAACCAGAACTGAGCACAGAATTGAGCCAGACAATGTTCCCAAGTGTTTGGAGGTTTAGGAGTCAAGAGATGGGGTCTGGGGGGTTTTGTTTGGTGGCAGAAATCAGTCTCCAAAGATATTATAATCTCCAGAACTTGTGAATATGTTATGTTATACAGCAAAGGGGAAGTAAGGTTGATCATCAGCTGACCTTAAACTAAGGAGAATAGCTGGATTATCTAGGAGGGCTCAGTGTAATCACAGGGGTCCTTCCAAGTGGAAGAAGGAGGCAGAAGAAGAATCAGAGTGATCCTGAGCACTATTTACAGTAGCTAGAACACAAAAGCAACCCAGATGTCCATCAACAGATGAATGGATAAGGAAGCTGTGGTACATATATACAATGGCGTATTATTCAGTCATAAAAAGGAATGCATTTGAGTCAGTTCTAATGAGGTGGATGAACCTAGAGCCTATTATACAGAGTAAAGTAAGTCAGAAAAAGAAAAACAAATATTGTATATTAACACATATATATATGGAATCTAGAAAAACGGTACTGATGAACTTATTTGCAGGGCAACAGTGGAGATGCAGACACAGAGGACAGACTCATTGACACAGGGATGGGGAGAAGGAGAGAGTGGGATATATGGAAAGAGTGGGATGTAAGGAGAGAATAGCATGAAAACATTTACACTGCCATATGTAATATACATAGCCAATGGGAATCTGCTGCATGACTCAGGGGACTCACACCAGGGCTCTGTAACAACCTAGAGGGGTAGGATAGGGAGGGAGGCAGAAGAGAGGTTCAAGAGGGAATGGACATAGGTATACCCATGGCTGATTCATGCTGATACTTGGCAGAAACCAACATAATACTATAAAGCAATTATCTTTCTATTAAAAATAGATTAATCTTTAAATAAAAGAATCAGAGTGATGCAGAGTGACAGAGACTTGACTGGCCACTGCTGGCTTTGAAGATGGAAGGGGGCCGTGAGCCGAGGAAGACATGCAGCCTCTAGAATCTGGAAAAGGCAAGGAACCAGATTCTCCTGAGCTGCAGAAGGAATGAGGCCTGCCAACGCCTTGACTATAGCCCAGTAGGACTGATTCTGGACCAATTCTGTGTTGTCTTAAGCCATTAAATGTGTCATCTGTTCCAGCAGCAATAGGAAATGAACAGAGGGTGATACCCACCTTTCTACCTTTTGTAATCTATCCTGTTTCATTAAAGTTCTACTATTATTGGACTTACTTATATATAGTCCATATTTTTAATACCCCTGTTTACCATCTGTCCTTTAAAACTATAAGCTCCTTGAGGGCAAAGTCTATGTTTTGGGGGGGGGTTTGTTTATTTTTTTCAATGCATATCTTAAGCACCCAAGGCACTGCTCATAACTATGCAGCCATTAGGAACTTGATCAGTCATTTTCTAGACCAGATGGCAACCCACTCCAGTGTTCTTGCCTGGAGAATCCTGTGGGCAGAGGAGCCTGGCAGGCTACAGTCCATAGGGTCGCGGGAGTCGGACGCAACTTAGCAACTAAACCACAAAAGTTGAAGCAGCCAACTTAGCAGAGTGACAAAACAAGAGAAAGCTGATGTGAAATAAAACGTGGAATCCCATTCATTCATCCTTCATTGAACTGAATCCAAAGAATTTCACCCATGGCAGGATAGTTTGTTGAAATCCTTTCTCTGTATCTTTCTTTGTTCTCATTTCAAGACAGCAGCCAGGCTTCCCCTTATCTTGGTGGAGGGATTTTGGGCAGGACACAGCATGGGGCAGTGGGAGATCAATGGCTCGTCCCCACCTTTAAAGGCCTCTGAAGGGCAGGCCTCCTTCAGGTGGGGTGGAGATGAGGAAATATGCCAGAGAATAAGGGTGGATCCTCAGAGCCCCGAAAGGGAGCAAGTTCCCATGAGCAGTGGAGCCTCAAGTCCTGCTTGGTAATGAGACCTCAGAGGGAGGCAGTGCAGGCTAGACGCTGGGCTCAGGAGTTCCTCCCATTAACACACACACACACACACACACTCCTGGGATCATACAGAATGGCATCTGATATCTTCAGGGCCTTCCCTTTGACCTGGGACATCTGTAGAACCAGGTGAAGTGGAGGGAGGCGGTGGAGACACTAAGGATGACCCTAAGGATTTCCCACTGAACCATCAGGAAAGCAAGAAGAGAGGCGGGAGCCTGAAACACAGTGATTTTCATCTAAAAAAGTGATAGTCCTTCCACTCTCAAGTTTGAGACTGATATTCAATACTTTGACTCCTGCTTTGGCTTTAAACGAAGATTTTACTCTCCGGGTGGAAGGAGCCAGGGGCAGGGTGGTATGTGAGAAGGCAGCAAGCCTTTCAAGGAGTGGGGAGAGGCTGAACCCAAGCCGCTGATGGGTCCTGAGGCAGCATTAAGTTGGAACTATGTCCTCGGTCACACAGGAGTAGAAGTGATAAATCAGAAAGCAGGTCCAGACGCCAAGGGTGAAAAGGATGCCCAGGCGTGGTATGGAACTTTCCTGTTATATGGGGAGAAAGTCAGGAGCCTGAAGCGAGGTCAGCTGGGCAGCTGGCAAGGCACCCTGCCCTCCACAGAGGCCTCTGGGCAGCCCCCAGCCTGGGCTAAGCAAGTCCTCCTTCCTCGAAGTGCCACGCCCTCTAAGGCCGGGCAGATGCGGTGGGGGCAGAGCCTGCACAGGCCGGGGTTGATGGTAATGCGCCCTGGAGCACCGCCTTTGGGATGACTGGGCACCCGATTGAGACAAGGGGCTTGCAGGGGTCTACCTACCCCTGATCGTAGCTGTTCTGTGGGGTACACAACAAACGTTTCTCCTGTGGAGGACAGAAACGGCACAAGAAAGATCATTTTCCCCTGGTCCAAGATGGCCAGGCTGCTGGGCACCTCACCGGGTCTTGCTATAGGAGAGGATAGAACAATATAGTTGCACTTGGGAGCGGGCGCATCCAGGCTTGAGTCTACTTGGTCATGGTTTCAGAATCTCCCCAGTCCTAGAGGGCAAGACCCCAGAGTGGACTCAAGACTAGGGAGGCATCCCCGGGCCGGGAGAGGAGTGGGCCCAGGGGAGAGAGCGGATCCAGGGGAGGTAGGGGGGAACAGGAGCCCAGGGGTGTAACGCTGGGGCGGGGTGGGGAGGGCTTCACTTACGAAGCAGGAGTCGCATTGGTGAAGGGAATCCATTGGGTCTTTTGGTTGTTGCAGTGCCACCATCTTTTTCTGAAGAGAGAGGGGTGCTCTACCAGCTCCATCCATTTTCCTGAGCGGGAGCTGTGGGTCTGCGTCTGTCCCTCCTATCAGCCTGAGATCTTGCTGCATCTTCAGTCCTCTCCTAAAGGGACTGGGGAGTCAGGAAGGGGCAAAATTGGGGAGAATAATTTTCAACGTGAGAGGAACTAACCAGTAGCATGGGTGGCCATGGAGGGTCTTGACTCCAAGCCACTGGGGCAAGAGAAGCTAAGACAGCTCCTTGAAGCCTCTGGGAGTCCTCTGAACGTCAAGGACATTTGGCAAAGAAAAGGAAGGAGACTCTTTAGGGATCAGGAGAGATGGGGGCAGGTTGTACTTACAACTTGCTGTTCTTCTGTATATTTATTAAAACATCCATCTTCTCATCCATATCCTTTTGCATTTCCTTCCAAGAGAGAATTCAAAGCTAGAATCATCATCATGAAGGGCTTCTGAAATCCCTTTCTCCTGCTTCACTCTGAGAACCACTGCGAGGCCACCTCCGCATATTACTTCCTCAAGAATCCAAACTGGCCCTGGCTGAGGTAGCTCACGGAATATCCATGACACATGCCACCCACCCCTCCTTGTCTCCTTCCCCATTCCATGATGAAACTGACGCACAGGCAGAGTCCTTAGGGGCTTGGTCAAAGTCTCCAGGTGAGTCAGAGGCCAGGATCTGTTTTACCTGATCTTCCACTTGAATGAAACCCTATCTGCCTTGGTTCAATGCCTATAAAATCATGGAACCAAGAAAATAAATCTTATGACCCCTAAAGACACTTCTGACTCCAATGGTTTGACAGCTGCTATGTACACAGATCCTGTATATCTGTTTGTTCCATCTCTTACCCAATTCCTGGCAGAAATGGTCAACACAAAACAGATAATAGTGCAAATGGCTCCTCACATGTATTGTTAAGAACTGAAATAATAATAAAGTCTTCTTGGTAAAGTTTAGAGCTAAAAAATTTGACCTGGAAAAATTGGAGAGAAACAGTGGTCACAAAGAAACTCTAAGATTACTGATAGTATCTGTTGAGGACAAAAACAGGATTGGATTGAATATCACAAAATGTAAATAAAAAATAATTTGCTTCCAGGAGAATCATTTTAATAATAAAAAAAATGAAAGATTTGGGAAGAGTTTACAGATCTGAGGTAGAAAATTAATCAAGGAATTACTGTCAGGATGGAAATGATTTCCTAAAAAGGTCTTTTTGAAAAGCATTTAAGTGTTTGTATAAATTTTGAATGAGAAACTTGTATTCATAAGTAAAGTCAAAATATCCTTGAAGTCACAATTCCCCCTGGGTCCAGGGACTTCCTTGGTGGTCCAATGACTTGGACTCTGAGCTCCCATTGCAGGGGACCCAGGTTCCATCCCTAGTCGGGGAACTAGATCCCACATGCTACAACTAATGATCCCATGTGCCACAGTCAAATAAAATAAATATCTTTAAAAATTTCCCCTGGGTCCAAAACATGAGTCAATACATTGCACTTTCTTAGAAGTCTCACCATCACTTCAAACTCATACTTCAAACTGATCTCCATCATTTTCTCTTTTAAATTTGCTGTTTCCCTACTGTCCCTGTCACTGTCATCTCTTTCTTCTAGCCGTCCAGATTAAAACTGGTGTCTTCATGCACGCTTGCGCATGCCTCTCCTATTTTCTTTCTACTGAATCAGTCACCAAGCATGCTGTTTTCCCTTCGCTGCGTCGTTCGGATTTACCCTTTCCTTCTGTTCCTACACTGGGTCCAGCCTTCTTCACCTTGAGCGGGGATGTGGCTTCCTGTTTGACATTCTTGCTCCAGACGCCCCCCACCTGCTCCCTGGTACCCGCACCCCCACCCCGCCCCAGCCGCCTCGCAAGCAGCTGCCTACTCAGCTTTCTGAAGTGCTGTTCCTAGCGTGTTCTTTGATTAAGAATCTCCAGAGGCCTCTTACCGCTTACACAACCAAGTCCCAACCTGTCTGCCCGTCTTTCAAAAGCCTTCATTATCCATCGCCTTTGTGCCCACTCCGTTTTATTTCTCAGTTTCCCCCAATGATCCTACTTATATGACTGATCTCCCCACTGACCGTGATAAGCTTTGCATTCCTCCTGCTTCCATGCTGTGTGCAAGCTGCTCCCGTGCCCAAAATAGCCTCCTTTGTGCCTTGTGATACCCAGTCCTACCCACTAACAAAACACTGTGTTTGCATTTTAATACAGAAATAGCACAGTCCTTTGCAGGAAAATTGGACAATACAGAGGAATATAAAAGGGAAAATTAATCTCATCATCTAGTGATAGCAGCAATTAACCCTTTTGGTATATTTCTTTCCAGTCTTTTTCCTATATAATTACTTACCTATTTTTTTCACTTAGTTGTGATCAGCCTGTATATTATTACTTGCATCTTGCTCTTTTAACTTCTCATTATAAGTATTCTTTCTAAACACTGTTTCCTATAGTTAATTTTCATTATATGTTAATAGATATATCATATTTTATTTGACTATTCCTCTACTATTGGAAATTGTGGTTGTTGACAATTTTTTGCTGTTATAAATAATCCTGTGATGAACATCTTTCTATATGTACCCATGCGGGCATTTCTGATTATTCTCATAGGTTAAATTCTGAGAAGTCAAGGAGTTGATAAGTCATAGGGTTTTGATATTTTTGATACCTATTGTCTAAATTCCTTTTCAGTTTTGTACAAACTTGTACTCCGATCAGCTGTAAAGAGCATTCCTATCTTGATTTGTAATTGTCATAGATTAAAACTTGGTTTATTTGAATGTGGCAATTACCTAAGTATTGTTTTCATTTGCGTTTATTTGGTTATTCATTAGGTAAAACTTTGTATTTATTGCTTTTTAGTAATATTCTTAACTGAGGATTGTTCACATACACCTTTGCCCATTTTTCTATTCGATTGTTAATGATTTGTGTGAGTCTTATATGTTATAGATGAAAACCTTTTGTCTATGTCGATCATATTTGTGGAAAATTATTTCCTTCAAACTGTTGCGTGTGGTGCTTTCCTGTTATGATTTTAAAAATTTTTATACTGTTAAGCATATTAGTATTTCTTTTATGATTTCTTTTATTGTAACTATATTTAGACCATTCAGTTAAATACATACAATTTCTTTTTTTTAAAATTCAGTTGATAGTGTTAACTGAGTTAAGCTTTTCCCTTATATAATCAGGCAATATTCTTCTTTTTGTTTAATTTTTATTGGAGTATAGTTGATTTACAATGTTTTATTAAAGTTTCTGCAATACAGCAAAGTGAATCAGATAAGCATAGATCCACACTTCGTAAAATTCTTTTCCCATGTAGGTCATTACATTGAGAAGAGTTCCCTTTGCTATACAGTAATTTCTTATTGTTATCTATTTTATATATTGTAGTATGTATATGTCAACCCCGGTCTCCCAATTTATCCCTCCTCCCCTGCCCCTCCCCCAATAATCATAAGTTTATTTTCTTCATCTGTGGCTGGATTTTTGTTTTGTAAGAAAGTCCATTTGTAACATTTTTTAAGATTTCACATATAAGTAATAGGATATTTGTTTTTCTGTCTCTGACTTACTTCACTGAGTATGACAATTTCTAGGTCTATCCATGTTGCTGCAAATGACATTACTTCATTAATTTTATAGTTGAATAATATTTCATCATATAAATATTCTTAATATTAATAATCTTTTCCTTCTCACTGATAATTTTAAAAATCACCTTTATTGTATTTTAAATTTCATAGAGCTGTGGTGCCCAATTGTGAGCATAGGATTGAATCAACTGAGGATCTTTAAAAATTACCAATGCCCAGACCTCTGACTTAACTGCTAGGAGGTGCAGTCAGCTGTAAAGAGAGGCCGCTCAACACCACAGTACAGGTGATTCCAACGTGTGGCCAGTGTTAACAACTACTGCTAAAGTGCTAAGGACCTGGTTCTCATCAGAAGCAACCATCTTAATCATGTAACAGCATTTTGAGCAATGGTGCCCCAGCTTGGAGGTTTTCATTCAGTTCATCTGGTCCAGGGCCTGGGACTGGAGAAATCCACAGAAGTGATCCCTGTCAGAGAGGCTGTTACAGGGTTCTCTGTGCTGCTTATTTCATTTGTCTGCTTATCCTCGGGCTGTACCACCTTCATTTGATTATTGTGACTTCATTATGAACTTTAATACCTGGTGAGGGTAATGCCTCTTTACAACTCTTGAAAAATTTATAGGTAAATGCGTTTGCCAAGTCATGCTTTTACATTGGTTGTTCTCAAATTTCTTCCTGGGGAACATGAATGAAACCCCAGGGTGCGAGGACCTATGTGCGCTCTGTTTCTTATATTAGTGCTCCCACTGATTCTGAAACTCAAAGTTTGAAAACTGCTATTCTAGAAGCTAATCCCTTTAGTCATTACTGAATTAAAAAATAACCTTATTGGACTCTTGGATAGATTTGCATTTAACTTTCAAACTTTTAGACTCACCTTACCACTCACTTTCCCTAGGGCACTTCCCTGGCGAACCAATGGCTAAGACACTGTGCTCCCAATGCAGGGGCCCAGGTTCAATCCATGGTCCGAGCACTAGATCCCACACGCCCCAACTAACAGTTCACATGCCGCAACTAAAAAGATACTGTGTGCCACAAAAAAGACCTGACGCAGTCAAATAAATAAATATTGAAAAAAGAAAAAGACTCACTTTCTCTAAAGTGACTTTCTGGTTACCCCAGTCCACATTCATTTCTCATGTCTTTAAATTCCTAGTTAAGTGACAACCAGTCATCATGCAACTTTGTACTTGCATGGCTCCTGTGTGCTCAGTCGCACCTGACTCTTTGAGACCCCATAGACTGTAGCCTGCCAGGCTGCTCTGTCCATGAGATTATCCTGCAAGGATACTGGAGTGGATTGCCATTTCCTCCTCCAGGAGATCTTCCTGACCCAGGGATCAAACCCGCATCTCCTTGGCTCCTGCATTACAGGCAGATTCTGGTACTTACTTGTTATTTATGCAATAGAGTTTGAGTCTCTTACTAGATTGTAAGCACTTTCAGAGCAGGCTCTGGCTTCTCCTTCCATGATTCCTGGTATGGTACTGGCCCATGGAGGGTGTTCAGTAAATACTTACCTTCATAATCTCCACAAATTCCTGGAGTTTATCAAAATCCTTGTCCATTACATCCTTTATCTAGTGAGGAAGAAAGGCACACAGCACATTACTGAATTTGGAGTTGTCTTTCGAGAGTTTTAAGGTAAGTGCTATGGCTGCTCCCCTGGAATGAGCTGATAAAGTTTAAGGGATGTTCTAATAATGACTTATTAAAGCCACTTCTTGCCAAAAGTCTGTGAAGTGTAAATGCATGTACCACCAAGTCACCAGCAGCAGCAGCCTGGGCATAACTTGGATCTGGCCATGGTAAGGCTGCCATGTGGAACTCAAATCACAGCTTCAATTACACATTCTTGCTTGAGTATTTTCTTTGTTCACAAATAAGCTATAGGTGATTTCATCAGAGAAACAAGACTTCTTGCTCTGCAGCTTGCTCAGGGGAGGAGAAATTGGTCCCTGACTGCCTCCAAATTTCAAATCAGCCCCTCACTCTGTCACTAGGTTGTATCTCCCCATCCTAATCAATGAGACACGTTAGAGAGCCCTTATCATTCAAAAATTGGATTTAAGCCTCAGACATGTTAGAAACAAATAACCTAAGCTGCCTGATACAAGCACTCTAGGGAATTTGGGCTCAGTTAGTTGGATTGCTCTTTCGTGCAATTTCCGAATTCCTTCACTATTCAAAGTTAGATGTTGCATTTTCCTGGAAACTACTCTTTAACTCCATGAGAGGTAAAGTCTCATCCTGTTACCTGTTTTATCTCCTCCATTTTTTCCTTCAGCTCTTCCCTCACTTCCCTGAGTTCATCCTGAGGAAATAAAATAGAGAAGGAGTAAAGAAATGTCTTGGAGAGAAGGGAAACAGTCAAAAGGAGGAAAGGAAAGATCCTGGGGCATGGCCAAAAGAGGAGCAGAAGATCACTGCCAGCAGGGAGGAAAGAAAGGAGCCTGTTAAGAAAACAGTACAGTGGGACACATTGTACCTCCAGATGTTGATGCACTTTGAAAAGGTCACACACTCCCTGCTGTGGCATGGCCACCAAAATCGCACAGTCTAAGTCTAACGGCAAGGAAGCATCAGACAACCTGGACTGAGGTCATTCTACAAAATAAGTGATTTGTAATCCTCAAAACTGACAGTGTCCCAGAATGCAAGGTCGAAGAACTGTTCTAGATGAAAAAAGACATGGAAACTGGGAGCCAGGTGTGATTCTGAATTGGATCCCAAACCAAAAAATGTATCTCCTCTTTTGTTACGAAAGACATTGGCGGGATAACTGGGGGAATTAGATTAAGGGTTGGAGATGAAAACTGTATCAACATGAATCTCCTGACTGATGTTTGGATGATTGTACTATGGTTGTGTAAGAGAGTGATCTTGTTTTGAGGAAATGCATACTGAAATTTAGGAGAACCACATGCTTGCAAATGGTTCAGGATATATGTATATATATATAATGTGTGTGTGTGTGTAAATATATATTTATGTATGAATATGATAAAAAGAGAAAATAATGTAATAAAAGACCAGCATTTGGAAATCCGGGGGAAGAGTAGACTAGAACTCACTGTACCATTTTTTTGGAAAATTTTCTGTAAGCCAGAAATAATTTTAAAGTAAAAGCAGGAGTGAAGTCACAGGGGCTGGAGCAGAACTGTAGGTACCAGCAGTTTACCTGCTGCAGCGGTTGTTCTGTCAGCCCCAACTGTTCACTGTGTTGGTCCAATCTGCTGCTTCCAGGGTTCCCACACCTACCTTTAGCTCCTTTGTTCCTCCTGGTTTGGTAAATGGCCCTTCTTGTTTAGCTCCTTTGTAGTCATATGTCTATTGGTTGAAAACAGAAACATGGAATATTGGAAATTGCCAGTGTGGGCAGATGAGGCGAGAGAGATTCCCCCCTAGGTTCGGCTCCTCCCTTCGGGCCAGGGCAGAGGTGAGAGCTGGTGTTCTGGCCCCACCAGCACCAGAGTCCCCTCAGTCCTTCTCCTCTGTCTGATCCCATCTCATTCCACTCCCTTCCTGACCCGCTGGGCCTCAGCTTTCCATCCCCATGGCAGTCACGATTATTCTCGCCACAGGGCCTCTGGTCGTGTGGCTTCCTCCAGCCCTGGAGCTCATCCTTGGCCCTCCAGTGACCAAGCCTTGTCCTCTCCACGCTGAGGAAGACCTTTCCTGACAGGCCCCCCAGACCTACAGTAGCCACCCAGTTTCATCTTCCTATTTCAATCTCCTGTATCATAGGTAATGCTACCAGATTTTTCCTCATTTATTTATGCATCTGCTTTGTTCTATGACAGCAGAGTGCTCTCTCTCTTTCGTGTATCTGCCAGCACCTGGGACAAGTCTTGGCCACCAGGAATGGCGAATGACCCCTGACTCCAAGTCACCTCCCCATGGGTCTCAGACCTGGATGCCGGGATGGCATCAAAAAAAGCTTCTTACTTTGATCGGCTCCGGCTTCAATTCTAGGCAAACTGCCTTGTAGTTCTTGCTCTGCAGAGAGGGAAGGTGGGATTCAGGCTGCCAGGTATCAGGCTTGGGGAGGACTAGGGAAGCTCGGGGAGGCTTGGGGAGGACTGGGAAAAATTGGGGAGGACCCCTTACCCACCCCACCCTGCCTGCCCAATTGCACTTAAGATCAGGCCCACATGCCCCTAGCTCCTGGGCCAAGACAACTCACATTTTGTCTTGTTCTAGTCCTCTCATGAGTAAAACCTGCCTGTTCAGCAGGCTGCCCTCTTCTTGCTGGGGGGCAGGGATGGGGGGGGGGGCTGGCAAGAGCACATTGAGATAACTGAAGGAAGCTGGCTAAGTCGTTTTTCGGGAGCACTGATTTGGAGGTAGAGAGACAGGCTGGAATCCTAGTCTCAGCCATCCTCCTCACTGGTTGTGTCAACGTAGGCAAGTTACTTAGTCTCTGGGAGCCTTTATTTCTTAATCTTTAAATTGTGGGTGATAATTACCTTTATTGAATGGGCTTCTTCTATGCCTTAAACATGCGGGTCAGAGGTAGGCCTTGCTGGGGTCGTGGCTCCCAGAGTGGCCGGAGTTGGGGTGGGCCGTTTCAGTGCTCCTCGTCCTAGCGGGGGAGGCCTTGCCACCTCAAGGCCCAGGGTCCATTCCCCACCCTCTTTCCAGGCTGAGAGGCTACCTCATGCTCAGAGGGAGAAGGAAAAGCTGAGGGTTTGCTGGGGACTCTCTATACCCCCACCCCCACTTCCACCCAGTGGGAGCTCAAAGGCGCCCCACGTTGGCCACCGTTTCTCCCTTACCAGACTTGTCTTCTTCAGTTCCGCCCTCTTGGCCGACATGATGGAGGAGGCCAGAGTGTTCTTCCACTTCCCAACCTCCCCTCAACGGGCCGCCGTGACCAGGCCGCTGTCCTAGACAGCTTACAGGCCGAGGTCAGGCAGGATGACCACCTCTCTGTGGGTGGAACAGCTGAGGTCACAATGCCCAGGACCTACACGCCGGCCCAGAGTGTCACTGCAGCTGTGAGCCTGGGGTGCCTCGGCCACGGAGAAAGAGGACCTCAGGCCGGGTTCCGAAGCCACGAAGTTTGCCTCCAGCGAGGGGGTGGGGGACCCCCTGCAGAGGCCACCTGAAGGGCCGCAGCCTGTACGGCCCAAGCACAGGGCACACCCTGGAGAAGGAAAAATTGTTGGCTGCACCCCCACCAGGACCTCCCCCCACCCCTAAGACCAGGAAGAGGCGTCTGCCCTCAACAGTGAGCTTCTCCTCGGAGACCACACACCTGCCCTCCTGGCCCTTCCTCGAGCCTGAAGCTATTTTGGGTTGAGGTGCCCTGAGGTTTCTGCAGTTCAAGGTGTCTGTGCTGTGCTAACCCTGGGCTCTTGGTACCAGTCTCAGCGGGATGATCTCTGATGCCCTGACCCGACTTTACAGCTGGTCCTGCCCATCTCCCCTCTCCCACCCAACTCTATTCTTCCTCCTGGTTTTTCTACCCTCCTGGAAGAGAGTCAGGGCAAAAAGCAATAAGGAGACAGTGCGAATGGTGAGAATCCTGGATGATGGGCAAGGAAGGTTACTGAGGCCATTCTGAGGGTAACTGTGTTTTGCGTTTAAAAGACAAGTGGACAGAGGGCGGGAAAAGGAGAGTGGGATGAATCGGGAGATTAGCATTGACATATACACACTACCATGTGTAAAACAGATAGCTAGTGGGGATAGACAGCACAGGGAGCTCAACTCGGTGCTCTGTGAAGACCGAGAGGGATGGGATGGTTGGGGGGCGGTGGAAGGTCCTAGAAGGAGGGGATATATGTACACTTATAGCTGATTCACATTGTTGTATGGCAGAAACTATCACAACATTGTAAAGCAACTATACTCCAATTTTTAAAAAAATCCACCGAAAAAAGTCTAAACAACATGGCCTCCCCCGAGACCTAAAATTATTCCATATCCAGGTTAGGAAACCTACTTTCTCTTCCCTCTTATCCTTGGGTATTCCTTCCTGCCTCTCATTTCAAATACTAGTTGCTCCAGAAAGGGCCAATCTGGAAATTCCTAGGACAGACAGTACAGGAAGTGATGCAAATTGCGTGTTAAGTATGTGCCCGCATCCCAGACATGACTGATTGCGCTCACCTGACCATTTTCTGGGCCTGTGCCTGTCCTTGCCAGAGGCCCTGGGCTCTGGGACTTATTTTGCAGCTTCCGTCCTCAGGACAGACCTTGATCTCAGCCCATCACAACCAAAGCAGAATGTCTGTCACTGTTCAGCTGGGGAGGGGAGGGGTGGGGCAGGAAGTGGTGGGGAGTTTCCCAGGCTCCTTTCCCCCTTGTTCCAAATGAGGGGTTTGAACACTAAGGTCCTTTGACCACTGTACTCAGTCACCTGAGATCTGCTGACCGCATGGCAGGAGGGCCCTTTCTTCACAGGTTTCCAAAGATCCCATAGGCTTCATCAGGGAACTACGGTGAAAATTACTGACTCCTCAATATTTACCAGCCTAGTGAAAATGGGCACCATCTTCTCTATGTTGGGGATTGAGTTCCTCAATGTCCTTTGTTTTGGGGAGCAATTGTTAAATGAACCTCCTTCTAGAAAAGCCCACTGACCCATATATCAGGAAATTGGGTATAAAAGAAATCAAGGTCTCGTTGTGAAACTGCTGCATAAAGTAGAAAATTTACACACATAGACACACACACACACATCAACATCACCAATATCATCATCATGATTTGGACAGAAATTTGACCACAGACCCACATTTTGCCTTCATACAGTACTTGTTGTTCATGCCCTCAAATACATCACTTTTGTCATCAATATGTCCTGGAAGGGCTGGGGATATGTTTAATAAACCTAAATAAATGAGTCTGTTATTTTCTTTAAGATTTTGCAACCACTTGAGGCCCTAAGTGGAAGCAGCCTTGCGATGTTGATATTGATGTGATATAGCTTTGTTCCATGCAGGCCATAGGCCATTCTTACCTGGAGAATGTCAGATAGACTTTTCCTAACCCCCCTTCATGGCAATAATCCACTGGTCCAGGGCAAGAAGCATATACAACCCTCTTATGTTCCAGAGGAGTTTGGTGAAAGGGGAGATTCCCAACAGAGACAAAGAAGCAGCCATATGTCTCCTTTCCCCAGGTCAATGGCATTTAGATTCTCTTTTCTTTACAAATGTCCTGGTTTTTCAGTTTCATGATGATCATGTATTGTACAGGATAGGGGCAGTGGGAAGAGAGGGGTTAAAAATGGCTTTAGGCCTCTGTATTTGACCTCTTGTGATTCCACAGCTCCAGGGTCTGGCCTGTGATGAAGCCTAGGCCCAGCCAGAGAAGGTGCAGAGAATGTCATCTGTGCTGAGGGGCCCCTTTGACCACAGGGGTCCCAGTGTTCTACAACACTTTGATTCACAAAGGTGCCCAAAATCCTGACGATAATGGTCTCCGGTCAACCTTGCAGGACACAGCTTGCCACACATGACCTAGATGACCAACTCCTGGAACACCCTGCCCCATACTGCAGTGTCTAGCACTGCCCCCCTCTTGTGTATGGGGGAAGGCAGTTCCCCTAGCTTCAGGGGACCTCTCACAGAAATTTTATATCATTAGTTACTGTATTGTCCCATGTAGCTGATTTATATACACCTTACCTCTACACTGGGCAGGGTTCAGACATCTTTTCTCATTGACACATTGGTTAGTATGCAATTTCTGATCATTCCTGTAAACAGTGTATCAGACCGTGGGTAGAATCAAGTCCTATTATATTGTTTCTATGGCATTTCTATCATGTGAAATTCTAGTACCTCTGTTTCAGGAACAAAGCATGATATTCTCAACAATTAAAGGTAAATCTCCAGCTAGTGCAATACAGCTGATGATAAGTGAAAAGTCAGAGCAAAGGCTTTGTGTGAAGATCGCAGGCTTTTTTCTCCTGTGTGTCCACCATGACAGGGACGCCTTTGCCAGGGCCTCCCAGGACCCAGGGGACCTGTTACGATCCCCATAGTTGACGGTTACAGAGTGGCCTCTGTCTGAGATAAAGAGCCACCAGACATCAATGGCTCCCCCTTCTCATGCCAAATACAGCTCCTGGGGCCTCCTTGCTTGGCTACTGTCCCTTTGCCTTCTATGGTTTTTTTATTTTTTAAAGATTTTGATGTGGACCATTTTTAAAGTCTTTATTGAATTTGTTACAGTTTTGCCTCTGTTTTATGTTTTGTTTTTCTGGATGCAAGGCATGTGGGACCTTAGCTCCCCGACCAGGGATTGAAGCTGCACCCCCTGCACTGGAAGGCAGATTCTTAACCACTGGACCACCAGGGAAGTCTCGCCTCATCATTTTTTACGATGAGTGACTTCACTTGGCCTGTTCTTTGTATGCAAACATGCACAGATTTTTTTTTTTTTTTTTTGCACCAAGACACCTGAGATGATGAACTTTTCCTCACAAGTCTGACAGCTCATCACCCTGTATGTTGGTTCTGCAGGGAGCAGTTTCTCCAGCGGGACTGTTCCCCTGCTCAGAAGGCTGAATCCACAAGCCCACCCTGGCCCCATCCCAGCCTTCTTCCTTGGGGTCACTGGCAGCACCGTTGTTCCTCTCTGCTGGCTCCTCTCTACATGGCTCTAGGGTGTTCCTGGGTCACGTGGCAGACAAACACTTTGAGAGGAATTCTCTGGGCCCCGAGCTCCCATTTGAAGTTGAAAAAGGAGGCATAAGCAAAACTGTTTTCTGGGTGGCAAAACTGGTGTGAAAATCGCTGCCTGGGCAAGACAACTTGGAGGAAATCCAACACTGGAGCAGGCCATGGTCATTTGCTGAATGCCCTAAACGTGAGCATTAATTTCTTTCTATCTCCTTCTTGATTAAAACAAAGACCTCTTCTTGTGCCCCCACACTCTAACACCTGTGACAATGACAACCCATGCAGAGAGCTGTGAATCGCGGGGCCCTGCCTGTCCCGGCCACACACCTCACTGGCAGGTCACCTATATCCAGACTTAGGGCCAGGCGGGGTCTCATCAAGGAGCTCCGGGTCGCTATGTAGGGGACTCCACAGCAAGCGCCCTGTTCATTCAACACCGAGCCCCGCCAATGTGCCAAGCACTCTGCTGGCACCAGGAGCACAAGGATACCAGACGTGGCCCTGGCATCTAGGGACGCATCGTTGATGGGCTGATAGGGCATCATTAGAATCATACTTGCAATATAGTGAGCAAGCTCAGGGTGCTGAGAGCCCAGGGAGAGGCACGGCCCAGTTCTCAGAGCTGGCTCCCTCTCATGTTCTTCTGGATCCCATTCCTGGCCTAGTGAGCTTCCCACTGCCCTTGACTTTAGAGAATTTCTTCTCTAAACCTGGTGAGGGAGGTGCGAGAGCCACGTTACCTACTACATACCAGACTTTCCCATCGCCAATACGGGTCTCCGTCTCTGCAGATGACACACTCTCCCAGCTCAGTGGGACCATCTCCTCCCTGCTGGGCCCTGGATGGTGAGTGTTTACTGTCTCCGGCATATCGAATGGGTCTTCCTTCTGGCAGAAAGAGTTGCTAGCCTGTCCCAGCAGGTGTGTTGGGTACTGTATCAGCCTTCTCTGCTCCATCTGGCCCGAGTTCACCTTTACCTGGCCTTGTCACTCAGCACAGCAGCGGGAACTGGAGTTAAATCCACACATCCTCTAACAACACAGAGCAAGAAGGTGTCCTCTGAGCCGCCTGTGTGTCAGGCTGATACTTCGCCATGTCGCAGTGTCATAACACATGCCCGTTCTCAGAAGTCCGTGGGCGCCTGCCTCGGGAAATAATGGGATGTTCATAAATGGAACAACTTTCTGGTTTTGTGCCTGGATCTCCCTCAGCTCTCAGAGGACTGGCAAACTGCAAGCCCCAAGTCCACACAAAGGAGAAATTTGCAGGGCTGACCTGGTGTCAATGAGGTTCGTCTTGCTGACCTCACTCAGTAACCTCACGTGGCCTCCGTCTTGCTGCTCTCTGCCAGCCCCCACACTCTCCAACCTTGGATGTTCCACGGGCCTTTTATTGTGCCTCCAATTTGGTTACTTGGATTAGTCAGGGTTCTCCAGACAAACAGAATCAATAGGACATCTATTTATATGTCTATCTGTCATCTGTCTATCTAGACATTTATCTTAAGAAACTGGCTCATGTGATTACAGAGGCTGAGAAGCCCCATGATCTGCCATCTGGAGACCCAGGGGAGCCAATGCGGGAAGTTCCCTTCTGAGTACAGAAGACTGAGGTCCCAGCTATAAACAGGCTGAGAAAGGATTATTTCTTACTCAGTCTTTTGTTTTGTCTAGGCCTTCAACAGATTGGATGGGGCCCACCCACATTAGGGAGCTGCTGCTACTGCTGCTGCTAAGTCGCTTCAGTCGTGTCCGACTCTGTGTGACCCCATAGACGGCAGCCCCCCAGGCTCCCCTGTCCCTGGGATTCTCCAGGCAAGAACACTGGAGTGGGTTGCCATTTCCTTTCCAATGCATGAAAGTGAAAAGTGAAAGTGAAGTCGCTTAGACGTGCCTGACCCTTAGCAACCCCATGGAATGCAGCCCACCAGGCTCCTCCGTCCGTGGGATTTTCCAGGCAGGAGTACTGGAGTGGGGTGCCATTGCCTTCTCCAACATTAGGGAGGGCAGTCTGCTTTACTCAGTCTACCTATCCAAGTGTTAACCTCACCCAAAACACCCTCACACACATACCCAGAATAATGTTTAACCAAATTCACTTGACCCTTGAACATGGGTTCGAACTACATAGGTCCACTTACTTACATGAGGATTTTTTTTCAGTAGTAAATACTGCAGTGTTATGCAATCTGAAGTTGGTTGAATCTCCAGGTGCAGAACTGTAGATACCAGGGCTGACTAGAAAGCAATACACAGATTTTTGACTGTCCAGCAGGTTGGCACCTCTAACCCCCTCATTGCTCAAGGTCAACTGTAGGACTTCCCTGGCGGTATAGTGGATAAGAATCCTCTTGCCAGTTCAGGGGACACGGGTTCAATCCCTGGTCTGGAAAGATTCCACATGCTGCCGAGTAACTAGAGCCCATGTGCCACAACTACTGAGCCTGAGTGCTGTAACTACTGAAGCCCTTTCTCCTAGAGCCATGCTCTGCAACAAGGGAAGCCGGCACAACAAGAAGCCCAAGCACCACAGCTAGAGATTAGCCACTGCTCCCCACAAAGCCAGTGAGCAACAGTGAAGGCCCAATACAACCTAAAAGAAATAAATTTTAAAAAAATAGTCAATGGCTTCTGGGCACCTGTGACCTAGCCAAGTTGACATAAGATTAAACATCATATTACCTGTCTCTGCAATCTTCTTCACCCATTCCCTCATCTTTTGGAGCACAGCTCCTTTCCTTGAGTCGTATCAGATGTGGCCTGATCTCATGGTAATAACTGACCTCTGGCTTGGCCTCAGGCCCTGCCCACTGGGGCCCTGGCCCCTGGCTCTTCCATATCAGATCCCTCCTTCCTCCTTTGTCCCTGTTGGAGAGCTTCCTCCCACCCCACTACTGTGGCTGGCAGTTTAAGGAAAAGGTCTTCCTGGAAGACCTTTCTCTCTCTCTCTTCAGCTGCATGAATCAGCCAATGCAGAGGGGTGGGGTGGGGGTGGGGGGCCCATACCTCCTCTGCTCACTCATGGTGTTTTGTCCCCTGACACCCACCTGGTAGGAGGGTATCTGTCCATACCCTCCTGGTCCCCAGCTCTTCCAGGAGGGAATGCTCTATTTTTCAGATTCCCTTGAGTAGCCGTTGGCTGTCTCAGCCCACTTCTGAGCTCATTTTCTGCTCCAAGCCCCTGCCCCAGCCTCTCCAGACTCCTGAATCCCTCAGCCTGTTGATCTAATTGGTTAACGCCAAACAGGTGTGCAGATGAGGGGGGCTGTGGGTGTGGTTTGCTCGAGGGATAGCACAGGTATAAAGTCCCTGGCTGGCCCATTGCTAAGGAGAGATTTTTGGTTTCCCTGAAGAGAGGCTTTGGGCCGGTGGGCATGGATTCTCTGGTTCAGCGATTTCCTAGCGATCCTGCCAGCCTTCTTTCCTTACAGGTTAAGCTAGAGTCAAGGGTTCACCTACAAGGATATGGGGAATCACAGGAATAAAATAGCTAGTGTCTTTTTTTTTTTTTTCCCTTCTCTCTCTCTTTTTTTTTTTCCATTTATTTTTATTAGTTGGAGGCTAATTACTTTACAATATTGTAGTGATTTTTGCTATACATTGACATGAATCAGCCATGGATTTACAATAGCTAGTGTCTTAACCAAGCATTTTGAATGTTTTTATTTTATTTAATCCACACAATGATCCTAAGAGGTAAGTGCCATTGTTCTTTCCATTTTTCAGATGAGGAAGCAGTCGCAGAGCTGGGAGGAAGAGCTGTGAAATGAAGCCAGGCAGCCTGGCCACATAGTCAGCAGGTTTAACCTCCTTCCCAGGCCACCTCAGTGGGAAAGAACCTGCCTGCCAATGCAGGAGGCACAGGTTCGATCCCTGGGTCAGAAAGATCCCCTGGAGAAGGGAATGGCAATTCACTTCACTATTCTTGCCTGTGAAACCCCATAGACAGGGGAGCCTGGCAGGCTACAGTCCATGGGGTCGCAAAGAGTCAGACACGACTGAGGACTCAACAAAAACAACATGTGGTATGCACCCAACTAACTCCTTCCCCTTGGAAATGCAACCCTCCCAATAGCACACTTAAAATGAAATACTTACAAGATATTAAAAGGAAATTAATAATGAATCTATTAAGTTATTGAAAGTACTAAAAGGATGAAATAATTGCCGAAGAAAATTATGTAAAATAGAACAAACCAAGAAGTTCACAAAAATGCACACACACACAGTTATATGAAACAAAAAGAATTCAGTAACTTGGGAGAGAAATGATCAAAATTGGAGATAATGCACGTAAGTTAAGGAAAAGAAAAATAGTCAAATTAGGTAAATAGAATCAACTCTGGAAACATTTACTTTCCCCCAGATTTTTATTGTAATAAAATACACATAAAGTTTACCATTTCATCTTTTTTTCTCACTATGCTGTGCAGGATGTGGGATCTTACTCCCCCAACTAGGGACTGAACCTGTGTCCGCTGCATTGAAAGGGCAGAGTCATTGTCACTGGGCTGCCAGGGAAGTCCCCTCAACCATTTTTAAATGTGCCGTTCAGTAGTGCTAAAGCATTCACTGTGCTGTCAGCCATCATCACCATCCATCCCCATAACACTTTTCACCTTGTAAAATGAAAACTCTGCACCCATTTGTTACCAAGTGAAACTGGGGTCTGCTCGCCCCACATATAGCAAAGCCAATCAATTGACACTGGATTATGGTGAAAGAAAGTACAGTGTTAGTGCAGGGGGGCAAGCAAGGAGAATAGTCAGCTCATGTTTAAAAGACCTGAACGCTGATGATTTTCAAAAATGGGTTTTCAAAGGCAACATTAGGGGTGAGGGCTGCAGGGTGTATGACCAGCTTATGGACTTCTGATTGGTTGGTGGTGACAGGGTGATGTTTCAGGAATTCTAATCATCACCTTCTGGTTCCAACCCACCTGGGGTCCACGTGCTACCGGTTAGCATGCAGTCGTCATCCCCCACCTGGCAGGGGTGCGAAGGGGTCTTAGCTTTTGCAGAACTCAAAGATAAGTGTCAGATTATTATCTATACCCCTTCAGGAGGAACTAGGGTCCTGTGACTCTATTTTATGGTTAAACTATTATTTAAGCTGTTACATTCTTCTTGCTTGACTGCTTTTCCTTTGTTTCTGCATTCCCTCACTTCCCTAGTTAGTAACTGAGTGAGTCTACTCTTTGGAACTCAGGGAAGGCCTAGGAGAAGAAAGCCTTTTATTTCTTTTTTTTTTTTTTTTTTTTAACAAATAAGAAATGGGGGACACAGAAAGACTTCTTTCCTTGGGAGGGCAATGCAGGGTTCTGCTCAGTTTTATATTAAACAACTGTCCATTCCCTCCTTCCCTAGCCCCTGGCAATTACCATTCAACTTTCTCTTTCTGTGAATTTGACTAAGTAACTCATATAAGTGGAATCATGTGATATTTGTGCTTTTGTGACTGCCTTATTTCTCTCAGCATAACATCCTCAAGTTTCATTCGTATTGCAGTATGTGTCAGAATTTCCTTCTTTTTGAAGCTGAGTAGTATTCCATTGTACCATGTTTTTTTATCCTTTCATCCTCAATGGACACTTGGGAGGCTTCCATGTTTTAGCCATTGTGAATAATGCTGCTATGAACATGAGTGTACAAATATCTCTTTGAGTCCCTGTTTTCAATTTTGGGGGGCATATACCCAGAAGTGGAATTTCTGGATCATATGACGATTCTTTTTTAATTTTTTAAGGCACCTCCATATGGTTTTCCACAGTGGCTGCACTGACATTGACATCTCCCTATCAAGTGTTCCGCATCCCCACATTCTCACCAACACTTGTTATTTTCTGTTGTTTTGATGGTAGCCATCCTAATGGGTGTGAGGTGGCATCTCATTGTAGTTTTGTTTTCATTTCCCCCTGGGTCAGGAAGGACCCCTGGAGCAGGAAATGGCAACCCACTCCAGTATTCTTGACTGGAGAATCCCATGGACAGAGGAGTTACATGGCAGGTTACAGTCCGTGGGGTTGCAAGAGAGTCAGACATAACTGAGCACACATGCATGCAATAACTAGTGATGTTGCATATCTTTTAATATTCTTACTGGCCAACACATTTACTTTTAAAGGAATAAAGTAGAATTTAAAAAAAAAGATCAGTTATTAAAATAGCACTTAGAGGGGAAACATAAGTGAAAAATTTGAGCCACAGTGGAGTCCAAGGGTTCACATTCCTCCTGAGTACAAGTAAAAAACCTGTCTTCAGGATGAAGGAAGAAGGGCTGGTTGCCCAGTAATGTGCGCTACCCACCACTAGGTAGCGCCCAAGAGCAAAGGACCCGGGTGGCCCTCCCCAAGGGATCAAAGAAAGTGTCCAGTGACCTGTCCCGGGAGCCCCACTGCCTCCCAGCTGCGTGGGCATTTTGGGAAGCTATCTGTAACAGAACTTTTCCCTCAAGCAGAAACATCCCCACGGGCACAGTCATTCACACAGAATTATCATACACTGCTGGTGGGAGTGGAAAATGATATAGCCACTCTGGAAGAAAGCTAGCAATTTATATTCTCTGGTAGCTCAGACGATAAAGCGTTTGCCCGCAATGCGGGAGACCCGGGTTCGATCCCCTTGAGAAGGAAAGAGCAACCTACTCCAGTATTCTTGCCTGGAAAATCCCATGGACTGAGGTTCCTCGTAGGCTACAGTCCATGGGGCCACAAAGAGTCGGACATGACTGAGTGACTTCACTTTCACTTTTCACTATAAGCATACGCTTACCACATGACCCAAAAATCCTCCCCGCCCCCCTCCAGGCATTTACCCAAAAGAAATAAGAACATATGTCCACACAAAGACTTGTTCATGAATGTTCATAGCAGCTTCATTCATAATGGACTCAAACTGGAAAACAACACCAAACCCGACAGCAGAATTGAATAAACAAGTTGTAGTGTTTTCCTACAACGGACTACCCCTCAATAATGAAAAGGAGTAAACTACTGATACATATGACAAGATGGGTGAACCTTATAGACATTTTACTGCGTGAAATTCCATTCAAACAAGATGCTAGAAAATGAATCTACAGTGACAGAAATTAAATCAGTGGTTACCTGAAACTGGAGTTAGGGGAGAGGCTGCTGAAGAGGGCAGGACGGAACATTTTAGGGTGTTGGAAATGGTCTGTGACTTGATTGTGGTGGTTCCACTGGTACATGCATTCTGCAAAATTGATCAGATTGTGTACTTTAAATAGGTGCATTACAAAACATTTAGGTGCCTCTTATTCTGTGCACACAATAAAATTTAAAAAAAATAAGTGCACCTTAAAACTCTTAAGTTGGTTTAGAGACAAATAAGCAGATGATGCAATGTTTCTTCCACACTGGAATTTGTGCAGCATATCATATCCACTACAAAGATCATTTCATTTAATCCTCATAATGTCATTGAAAAATAGCTATTATGACCCTCATTTTGCAGATAAGAATTGTTTAGGAAACCCCTCCCCTCAGTCTTTCCTCCTATGTTTCTCTTTTACTCTCACATCATATCATACCATCCTCAACTTCTGATATCAGATATATGATGATTTTCACCCACAAGGAGCAATTCTCTGTATCCTGTAATTTAACTCAATCTGACACTACCTGGAGCTAGAGTCAGATCTCATTGTTAAGGGCTCAGTCCTACAAGACTCTCCACCTCCTACACCCACTTCAGATGCCAGTCTCTAGTTGAGGTTGTTACCTGTGCTTTGGACCAAGATGGAAGTTCCCATGACCCTCTGCTCAGGTTCAACTAATTTGCTAGAGTGGCTCACAGATCTCTGAGAAACATCTTACTCACCAGATTACCAGTTTATCACAAAGAGATTTAACTCAGGAACAACCAGAAGGGAGAGAGGCCTGGGGTGTGGTAAGGACTCTCCCCAAACCTCTATGTGTTCAACCTAGAAGCTCTCTGAACCCCACACTTTTGGAATTTCTGTGGAGGCTTTTGTTTTTCTTCCTATTTTTTTGCCATCCTGCATGGCTTGCGGAATCTGATTTCCCTGACCAGGGATTGAACTCATGCCCCCTGCAGCAGAAGTGTGGAATCTTAGCCACTGGACCGCCAGGGAAGTCCCTGTGAAAGCTTCATTACTTAGCCCTGAGCCATCATTAACTCTGAAAGATAGGAGGTTGGGGCTGAAAATTCCAAGCTTCTCATGGCTTAGTCTTTCTAGATACCAGTTACCATCCAGGAGCCCACCCAGAGTCACTTCATCAGAAAAAAAAAATGATATTTCTGTCACTCCGGAAATAACCAGGGCTTTAGGAGCTCTGTGCCAGGTGGCGCTAGTGGTAAAGAACCTGCCTGCCAATGCAGGAGACATGAGAGACGTGGGTCAATCCCTGAGTCAGGAAGATGCCCTGGAGAAGGGCATGGCAATCCAGTCCAGGCAAGAGCCTGGAGAATCCCATGGACAGAGGAGCCTGGTGGACTACAGTCCATGGGGTTGCAAAGAGCTGGACAAGACTGAGTGACACGCCAGGTACTAGGTGGCAGAGACCAATATATATATTTTCTATTATCTCACAGGAGTCAAGGCTCAGAGAAAACCTCTCGAGTTGTGCTGGCTGGGTATCGTTGGCCACAGTGAGCATCTCTAACAAAGAGCATGGACGGATGGTCATTAGCAGCTCACTTTGCAGAAGAAAACCTGTCTGCTCTCAGGGAGCCTGTCCCAGTAATAAAGAAAATATGGGGAAAATGCTACAGGGGCTACAGATCTAATTGGTCTGGGAGAACAGATATATGGTGACTGTGGGAAAGGGAAAACTATAGACCAGCATGTACCTAAGGGTGTACTGTGTCCAGGTGGAAATGCATTCCTAACCTGGGGGATGGGAAGAGGTGTTACAGGATGTTTCCATGAACCATTTTGCTTCCTAGGGCTCATGCAAACCAAGTATTTGTTCCTGGCCACTTGGGAAGCCTGCTGCTTCCTTCTCTCTGTCCCTTTTATCCAGCCGGGGTTTCCTAATGCAACTCAGGTGAAACTGGTATCCTGGGGTCCAGAGCTGTCCTCTCTCCCCTTATCACCAGCCCTCCACATCCAGTGTAAGGCTCCTTATTCATTCATGTTCCCGAGATCTCCATGGGTCAGACAGAGTCTGAGGTAGGAGGGACTCCAAAGAGAAGAATAATAGCAAAGCTCCCTTATACAAACCACAGTGCCTCCTCTTCATTGAGAGTGTTTGCTGCACTTTTTATGGGATGGAGCTACCCTGGTGGCTCAGCAGTAAAGAATTCTCCTGCCAATGCAGGAGAGGTGGGTTCATTCCCTGGATCAGAAAGATCCCTTGGAGAAGGAAACCCACTCCAGTATTCTTGCCTGGGAGATCCCATGGACAGAGGAGACTGGTGGGCTACAGTCCATGGAATCACAAAAGAGTCAGACACGACTGGGTGACTAAAGTGCAAAAGCATTATGGGATGAGGGCTTTGTGACTATGGACAGTCCCGGCTGTCAAGGAGCTCTTGGAGTAGTGGGAGAGAAGAGAAATGCATGTGGAATTTCAACCCTTAGTGCCAGGTGGGGCCCTGGGGGCAGGGGGGAGTGGAGGCTGTGCCTGACCCCACACTCACTGCACTGCCCCCAGGGTTCTCCCCCGGGAAGCCTAGCGGGTCCCTTACATCATGAGACTGAGGAAACCTGGGCGAATGGCCAGGTGAGAGGGTCCTGGTGGGGGTAATGTTTCCTGCACCAGGGGTGTCGCGTTCTCTTCCACCTCCAGAGAGTGGCCCTGGCACACTCGGGTTCTGCCACTGGGAAGAAGTCATCCAAGGCCATCGCTGCACAAGGGAATACTGTGCAGGACATTATTGTTGAAGCATGAACAATTTTTTCCTCTTTCCCTTTGCCCTTCCAATCAGAGGGGCTGTTTGCCCTTCCCTCCAGGAAGGGTGTGAAGGGGTGGAGGGCAGAAAAAAAAAAAACAAAAAACAGTCTTCCAGGCTTTGGTTCCCAAAAGCTTAGCTCTTAGGGGAATGGAGAGAATTGTGGGCAAAAACAGGATGTTGGGAGGGAGGGAGGAAGGAAAAGAGAGAGAGAGAGAGCTGTTCTTGGTTCCCCCAGAGAAAATGTCTTGGCATCTGTTCTGTGCTTACTTGGGGGGCCAGAGCCTAGCCTGGGTGGGGGACACTCCTGGCCTCACTGAAGTAGGACTAGAGGGGGGAGTCCACACCTCCCCGCCTCATGCTTTGTAGTGACCCGAGCTTGAATCACTGCCCTACTTCCTACCCTGGAGTTTCGAGCAAGTAATTTCCTTCTTGGAGCCACAACTTTCTCACCTGTAAAACAGGATCGTGACAGGCTCTCCCCGGCGCTGTGGTTGTTGGGAGGGCGGGCAGGGAAGAGAGCACAGCGAGCCTGGCCCACACACGCCAGCCCACTTTCCCTCCTGTCTTTTCTCCCCTTCCACTGGGCCCCTTGTCCCGCGGCCCCGGGGGACCCCAGGGCCCTCACCTCTCAGGCCATCCTCCTCCTCGCCTCCCCCAGCAGCCATCCTGGCTGGCTCGCCCCTCCCCAGCCTGTGCCTTAGTTCCTCATCCCGGTCACTCACCTCCACACTCACTTGCGTAGCCATCTTTTCTGCTCTTCTGCGTCCCGAGCACCTCACACAGTGGCTGGCCTGCAGGAGGCACTGGTAAGTGTTTGTTCAGTAAAATCTGTCCATGTGAGCAGGAAAGAGGAGGAGAGTGAGGATCAAGAAAGCAATAACCCGCAGAGCAGGCGCAGCCTCTTCCAGAGCAGGGGAGCCTTCCCACCCGCCATCCTGCCCTGCGTCGTGGTCATGCGGGTCACGGGGCTGCGACTGTCCCTCTGCACAGCAGGTAAGGCCACCGCCGGGCAGCCGGTCGCCGGGCCCCAGGCACGTCCAGGGCGGGCACCCGCGGGCAAGGTGGCTCTCCCTCAGAGGCTGCAGGTGAGACGCGTGTGAAGAAGGGACTGGCTTTGCAAGTCAGCTTGATGGTGAGAGCAGCCTCAGCGCGCCCTCCTCTCACCCCCCACCCCCCGCAGCCGCCCCCTGCCCACCCCCACCCTCCAGGGGTCAGAGCCTGGAGTTTGCTGTTCTGTATAGAATTTCACTCATTCATTTCTTCATCTACGCATCTAACCGACATATACAGGCTGGTAGGTGCCAGTCAGGATGCCCCCCGACTTCACGGGGCCCTCACCCTAGTGGGGGTTAGAGACGTTGGGCCCAAAGTCAGGAAACAAGTCACAAAATGTGACTGAAGCAACGCAGGAGGTGATCAGGGTGACGAGCATCTGTCACAGAGAGAAGTTGGTGGGGGATTTTTTAGTCTAGGGGTGGGAAGATTTCTCTGAGGAAGGGGGATCTGGGCTGAGCTTAAGGGCTAAATGAAGGAAGCTTGAAGAGTAAAGCCAGAGGGAGGCGCTGAGGCGCTGGGCCAGCCTTGCGGGTGAGCTGGCTGTGTGCGGGAGCACACTGGGGAGCCTGAGGAGCCTTCCTATGCCGGCGGGCCAGGACGCACAGGCCTGCGGGCTGCGGTGAGGAGCGCCCCCTCCTTCCCCCGTAACCTGTGGGAATGAGGTAAACGATCAGAACGGCCCTTCTGGTCGCAGAGTGGGGAGCGAGCTGTGAGGGCCGGGGACGAAAGCTTCCGGGCTGGCGCTGTTCTGTCAGTCCCAGGGAGGGGATGGTGGCTTGAGCTAGGATGGCAGTGGGCACAGAAAGAAGTGGAAAGTTCAAGAAGGTCCCAGATACACACTGGCTGTAGAACTGACAGGATTTGCCAAGTCAGAGACAGGAGGGCATCAACAGCGACTCCTGGGTGGGGCTTGAAACACGATGGATGGGCTGGGAGGCCCCTGAAAGGCCAGATCACGGGTAAACCTGTATGCGTGTGAGAAACAGACATTCAGATGTGTATACCCATCTCAGGGGTGGAGTTGAGTCTTGGGGTAGTCAGCTTATGTGTTTCAAGCCAGGAGATCAGCTGGGGCAGCAGGGTTTTTCAAACTGTGGGTTGGGACCCCTTAGATCCTAAAGTCAATTTAGTAGGCCACAGCCAGTGATTTAATTTAAAAAAATTAAACAGAATCGGATAAAAAATATCAAAATGACTCACACACATCAAAAGAACAATTGTTTTCTATTCCCTTTTCTCCATCCAGGGGTCCTCCAACTTCTCTCGGCGACAGGCAGCATCTTCTTGGCCTCTGGTGGGTGTGAGGAGCATCACTGTTTTTGGCGTGTGCCTCATCAGGCCTTTCCCGTGTCCTCCCCAAATGCACATCCTTGCCCTTCTGTATGCCCGCTTTTTCAGCCTTTCCTCTCCTCAGGGCTCTGGCTTGCAGCTGGTTTCCTTAAGGACTAGGATACCCTGTCTCCCACGGCAAGGCCCTGGGCAGAGTAGTTCTTAACCAGCCCTCCTTTGTGGGGACCTCCTCAAGGGGATGAAGTCAGGAAGGAAGGAAGGGAACATGGGGTTCTTGGTTCCTGTGAGATGTCCGATGTACTTATTTGTCTCTTCACTCATTCATTCAATACATCCAGTCCCTCTGATGTGCTGGGTGACCCTGGGAATATAATGATGAATAAGGCTAGTTCTTTTCTTCCAAGTCGCCTTATCTGGTGGAGACAGACAAGCCAAAATGTCCTTTCCCCGATGGGCTTTAAACAAATTCTGATGCTGGTCCTGGCAAGACATTCAGATCTTTGCTGTCGGTGGCCTGAGCATCGGTGTATTCGAAAAGCTCCCCACGTGATTCTAATGTGGAGCCCAATAATAAGCCTGTGATTCCTACATCAGGACAAAACCACACTCTGACAAAGGGCCTTGCCCTGGGAGCCCCACCTACCTTCCTTGGGCCCTGGCTCTTTTCCTGTTGGGTGGCCTTGGCTAAGTCACTTAACTCTCGGTGACTTGGTTTTTCAATTTGGAAAACAGTCATAGTGATGTTTAACCTAGGGAGTTTTTGGAAAGGATTCAGTGAGCTAATGGCACATGGTGAGTGCTCGGGGAACACTCTCTACTGTTACTAAGTGCTAACAAAGGTGCAGGGCTGCTTATAGGGAGGGAGCCTACCAGGATGGGGCAGCGGGAAGGGGGAGACAAGAAATGCAAGAAGGTGGGGGGGGCATTGAGGGAGCAGGTTGGGGGGATGCGGGGGTGGCTAGTCTTTCAGGCCAAGAGAGAGGCTTGTGTGAAGGCCCTGGAGGCCGAGTGGAGGGCGGGAGGTGGAGGGGGGCGGTGAAAAGGGAGAGCAGAGGCCGGGAGACTGCCCGTGGTGTGGCTGAACACCTGGGATTCGCGGGTAGCGTGAGGGCAGCGCTGAGATGACAACTCTCCCGCCCCAGCCCTGCAGCTGACCAGCGAAGGCAAGACGTTCTGGCGGGTGGCGGAGGAGCTGAGCTGGTCCGAGGCCCTGGGCTACTGCCGGCGGCACCACACGGACCTGGCCGACCTGCACAGCATGAGTGGCTGGAGTAGCATCAAGGCCCTCTACTCTCTCACCAGCAGCCACGGGGCCTGGGTCGGCCTCTTCTTCGACGTGCGCCTTGGTGGCCTGAGATGGTCCAGCGGCTCTTCCTTCAGCGCGTCCGTGTGGGGCTCGCTGCCCACCTTCAGGGAGGGCCTCTGTGCCACCCTGTATTCAATCACCTTTCTCCCCAGCCTGGGGGCCGCCTGGTGCACTGCCCGGAGGCCCTTCATCTGCTACTACGGTGTGTTCAGAGTCACATCCTGGGCCTGGTCTTCCTCCCAGGGTCGCTTCTCAGGAGCAAATGAGACAGAGCCAGTGAGCGAGCATGGGTCTGGCTCACGTTCTTTCAGAGCATAACTGACTGACTGTTATCTTAACCCTCGTTTACTACATTCTTCTCTGCTGCCTTAGTTTCTTTCTCTTCTGTCCCTCATTCCAAAGACTCCATCAGAGAAAATGGGTGTAAATTAGGGCAGACAAAAAGTAAAATCTGGAATGTTCTGTCATGTCCCCTTCTTCTGCCAATTAAGGATCTGGGGAAAGAGGGAAAAGAAAGGGAGGGAACAGGGAAAGTCAGGTTGGCGATCTATCTACCCAGAAACCAGAGCAGAGTCCAGGGTCTATCTCCTGATAAAGCACAGTATGGTTTTGTCTCTAGGGGCTGGGGGCGTGTGGAACAGTCACTCCCTGGGAGAACCCCTGCTTTGGGGAGGCAGGTGGGTGTATCTCTGCACACAACCCATTTACTTGATGCACGTGGTACTGGCTGTTAGGAAATGACCCCCACCCCCACCCCCCGCAGCCATCCTTGCCTCTGGCTGGCCCCTCTCTGCCCAGGCAGCCCTTGTCTTAAGGGTTCTGAGATCACAGAGGGAATAGTTATAGACATAGTTATATGTTTTTTTTTTTCCTTAGAAAAGGCCAATTTCTGCTTTTCTCTCAGCCAGCCAAGGCCCATCCCAGCTCCTCAAATAGGGTCACAGAGGGCCAACCTGATGGGTCCCCAATTCTGTGCTACACCATGCCCATCATGGGGCCTTGAAACGTAGCCCAGGGTAGTCTAGGTTTGATCTTGCAATTCCCAGGCCAGAAGAGTGGAGAGTGTGCTGGAGTGGGCATGGGAGTCCCTTTGAAAGAACAGTCGTGTTGGGGGAGCTTTCCCCGACCCCCCTGGAGTCTTTGGATTCTCCCTAGATGCTTCTTAACTGCATCCGCTTCTCTCCAGCTCTGCAAATCCACACACCAGCACAGCTCTCTTTGGCATCTGCCTGGCCCCCTCCAGCCTGTTCTGTACACAGTAAAATCTTAAAAATGTAAATTAAAAAAAAATCAGATCAATTTGCTTAGACATATTCAGTAAGTTCCCTTAGCACTTCTAATCACAGTCTTACACATGTGGTCCCATCTCTTCTTAGCTCTGCCCAATATATTCCTTCCTACCTCTTTGCAAGGCTGACTCCTTCTCAAATTCTCTTCAAGAGCAAAGATCTCGCTTTGCCTTATTCTTGCTGCTATTTTTTCCAGAGCCTGCAATAGCATCTGCCACACAACAGGTGCTCAGTAGATATATTTATGGAACACACATGGATAGGAACAAAGGGGCCCACTTACTCTGGAGCTAGGCTTCTCTGGGTTTCAACTTGGCGATTCCTGGTGCCCGCAGAGGACCCTGGGCAGCCCCACCCCCACCACATAACTTGTGGCTTGTTTCACAGATCCCGCTGTGGAGGCCCACACCCTCCTGGAGCCAGTCCTCAGCCTGACCGCCACTCCAAAGCCAGGTACACGCCCGGGGCTCCGCCTTCCCTGGCACTGGTCCACCTGGAGCAGGTGACGACCACCCCCACCCCCCCCCAAGGCCCAGGGATGCCTTGGCTTTGCCCCCAGGCTGACCCCAAGCAGAGGCTCAATGCCTTTGTTTTTCGCATGGTGGGGGTGGGGGAGTGGGGGGGTGTGGTTCTCCAACCAGCCTGTGGCAGAGCCCAGCCTAGCCTGCATCCCAGCCTCTGATGTCCCCACCCCAGTGACAGGGGTGGGTGGAGGCGTGGGCAGTACCTCTCCGCAGTCGAGGCCCATCCACCTCGTGAAAGTAAGTGAAACTTGCTCAGTTGGGTCTGACTCTTTGCGACCCCATTGGCTGTTGCCCACCAGGTTCCTCTGCCCATGGGATTCTTCAGGCAAGAATACTGGAGTGGGTTGCCATGCCCTTCTATCTTCTTGACCCAGGGAACAAACTTGGGTCTCCTGTCTTTCGGGCAGAGTCTTTACTGAGCCACCAGGGAAATCCATATCGCGAGGGGACTATTACCGCCCTGGTGTTTTACAAAGAGTTTCTTGGTAGAGAGAAATTTCAAAGGGAACGCACTCCTCAACCAGCTCTGTAAGCTGGTTTTCCGCATGCTGTGGAACACGGCGTTGTGGAGTGAAAACAGCACAGGCTTCCAAGGCAGGCAGACCCGATTTGAACCTCGTCTTGCCACTTAGTAAGGCTTGAGCTTGGGCAAGTCATTGCCTCCCTGAGTCTCCCCTTTTTCCTCCGCAAAGTGATGTCTGCTTCTGGGGATCATAGTGAGGATTTTAAAAGATGACTTGTGCTACAGGCAAAGCTCAAGGCTGGCGAGAAGAGAACAAGGTGCTTAACAAAGGGTAGCTTTAAAAGACCAGTTTGAATAGGGAAAATTAGGGAAGTATTAGGCAAATCTGGACGGGACTTGGTGAGCAGGCAGGACTCAGAGCTTGGGAGGCCCTATTTGAATCTGAGGATGTGGGTCCCAGTTCTGCAAACAGAGGTGTTTCCTTTAACAGGTTTCTGGAATCAGTCCATGCCAAAGCACATCCTTTCCAAACTTCGCTTGTTTTGGGTCACAGGTGTTAGTGTGCAGCCCATGAGACAGGCCTGACCAGGGATAGGGTGGGCGAGTGCGTCTCGGTCTGTCTGAGCGCCACTGGAAGTCAGGACCATGACTTCTGGCCAGCAGGTGTGCCCCTGGCCAGGCTTACCTCCTGTCCCTGGCTCTCCTGATGTCACGAGCCTGTCACGCTCCCTCTATTCTGCCTCAACCTTGGACCCTCCTAAGAGCTGGTGTGGTGAGCACACTCCCTGGAAACCACAGAAGAGGCTGATTCTAAATCAGGATTATACTAGCCCCCTCATTACCTCCCTGCAAAGTTTAACCCTACCGCTTGAGTGTTTGTTATTTGCACGTACTGTGTTAAATCATTTACATTCATGACTTCATTTAATCATTTAAATTAAATACATTTAGGTACTATCCCTGTGTTGTTGTTCAGTCGCTCATTCATGTTCAATTCTTTGCAACCCCATGGACTGCAGCATGCCAGGCTTCCCTGTCCTTTACTGTCTCCTGGAGTTTGCTCACACTCATGTCCATTCAGTTGATGAGGCCATCCCACCATCCCATCCTTTATCAACCCCTTCTCCTCCTGCCCGCAATCTTTCCCAGCATCAAGGTCTTCTCCAGTAAGTTGGCTCTTCACATCAGGTGGTCAAAGCACTGAAGCTTCAGCTTCAGCATCAGTCCTCCAATGAATATTCAATAGGGTTGATTTCCTTGCAGTCCAAGGGACTCTCAAGTGTCTTCTCCAGGACCACAGTTTGAAAACATCAATTCTTTGGCACTGAGCCTTCTTTATTGTGAGTCCAACACTCACATCCATACATGACTATTGGAAAAACCATAGCTTTGACTAGATGGACCTTGTTGTTAAAGTGGTGTCTCTGCTTTTTAATTCACTGTCTAGGTTTGTCACCCCTGTTGTACAGATAGAGAAACTGAAGCTTAGACTTGACTTGTAAGGCCACATGACCCATAGGAGAGTTCTTAACCCCTGTTCTCCCTAATGCATGTCCTTTTCCCCAGCTGCTGCTGTGACACAGCTCCTTCATTCTCCCAATCTGGTATTTAGTCTGCCTATAAAATTGTGGATTTCATCAAATCTAATACCTGAGGATGGGGTAAGGGCAGGGGTCGGACCGGGACCGTGTCTAGGGGTGATGAGGGCTGAGCTAGCAGAGATCTCGGACCTCAGGCCTGTGGTCTCTATGTTCTTTACTTACAGTTGAGGTTCAGCTTGGCAATCTGACCTTCAAGCGATTTGACCAAGAAAAGACGTGGCTGGAGGCATTGGGGTACTGCCGCAGATACCACACAGACCTGGCTGACCTGCAGACGGTGACTGAGGAGATGGATGAAGACTTGAAATCCATCACGAGTAACACTGAGGCCTGGATTGGCCTCTACTTCAGTGCAGCCTCTGGGTCTCTGAGGTGGTCCAGTGACAGGAGTTCCAGCATCCCTAGCTGGCTGCAGCCACCTAAATTTGGGGCAGGACTGTGTGCAGGTCTCAGTAGGTACTGGAGCTTCCCCTCCAGAATTTCTGCTGTGACCTGCTTTGCCCTGAAACCCTTCATCTGCTTCGATGGTGAGTGATAGTCACCCCCACTGGCCCTTGGCCCACCCAAGGCTAGACTAGGATGAGAAACGGGTTTTCTTAGCAGCTTGAGATGTTGAGGATAGATCTAAGGAAGTATTTCTAGATTCTATAGGTTAGCAGAGTTCTGGAGCAGGCTTTAATTTAATTCTGGGGGATCTTTAAAGAATAGAACAGACCCCATCCAGTCTCTGGGCATTAGCAGTTAGCAACGGCAATTACTTATTTGGCAACAAAGAGGTTAAAAGTGTGCACTTTGGAATCAGATTTTATTACTTGCTAGAAATAAGGTGAATAGCATCTCTGAGGCTCCTTTTCTTCATCTGCAAAAAACCAAAATGGCATTGATGATGCACCTCATAATATGGCTTTGAAGGATGAATGAGAATGAATATAAAGGACCTAAATGAGACCTTGACTCAGAGTAAATGCCCAATAGATATTAGCTACTGTAACTGTTGTCACCACAAACACATGGGAACCAGAGGCCTACCTGGTTATTCTGGATCTTGTGTGTGGTGTGTCCTCAGCAACAGGCTTCATTCCGACTTGTTCTTTCCATCTCTCTTTTCTTCTGTTTTGTCCCTTCCTTCTTGTTTTCTTTGGTTTTATTGAGATATAATTCACATTCCTTAAAATTCACTTTGGAAGTGGCCAGTATAGTGAGATTTAGTACAACCCATGTGGCTCAATCATCACTACTATCTAATTTTAGGACAACTGTATCACCCCCAATAAGAAACTCCTTACCCTTTAGCAGTGCATCCCCCTCCATATACCTCCCACCTTCAGTCCTGACACCCACTAATCTGCTGTCTCTGATTTTGCCCATTCTTGGCTGTTTCTTTTTGTGTTTGGATTTGATGAGAATAGTGGTCCTTATCCATAAAACAGGAACAAAGGTTCCTCCCTTGAAGAGCTGCTGTGAGGAATAAAGATGGTGAAGGGACCTCTCCCGTGACCGCGCCCTCCCGAGCTGGCTTCTGTGACAGGAGGTTGATCATCAGTGTCTGGTGGGACTTCTCACCAGAGCAGCATGTCCGGAGGGGCAGACCTGGGGTTGCTGTGTGCTCCCCCACGTCAGCCTTGCTCCCACACTCCCCGCTGGTGTTTTCTTACAGATCCCACCATCGGACACCGCGATCTTGCAGCCCTCCCTCAGCTCTTCCACACGCCCTCCTCAGAAGTGACCGTGGGGATGACGCCCAGGCCAAGTACACTAACCCGTTTTCTGCTCCACATGGGGTTGCTTTGAGCCTGTTCTTGGCTGAATTCAAGGGTCTCCAGGGCCTGGGATGTGGAGAGGGTGGACTGCATGCAGTAGCACACGGTGGGTCTCAAGCGATCCTCCCAAAAAGGCCAGGGAGGAGCCGGAAAAGAGGTGAGCCAGCTGGGTGGCCACCGGGGGCCACTCACGGAGAGGCAGCTCCCTGGGCCCCTCACTCTGCTGGGCCAACTGGGGTCAAAGGAGGAGGGCTCGGTTACCACCAACCTCCTTCCTCCAACTAGACCACTGGACTTGAAACTCCCAGGCCAGAGGACCGACGAGAGGCTGTGAAGTCTCTCCGGTGAGGTCAAGAGACAGGAAGGGGAAGACCCCCTCACTGCACCCCTGTGCGGTGCTCCTGAGGAAGAATCACCAGATAGGCCTGAGGTCCAGCATCCAGACAGGGGCGCGCAATAGAGGTGCCCGTCAAATCCCTTCTTTGGGAGGAGAGAAGATGAGAGCTGAGTTGTTGGGACCGTGTGTGGGGACATGGCTGGGAATCACAGGGATATAGCGTGCCTTTAGCGTTTTTAAATTCCTGAAGCATTTTCACAGCTATTACCTCATTTTGCTTCCCGCGAGTTCTGAAGCAAACTAGGATAATTGAGGGCAGAAATCACAGTTCTGGCATCTTTACAGAGTCAGACATCAGAAAAAGGTATTGTTGCCCTTTTGGAGGACACAGAGGAGACCAGCTCATGGACGCAGAGCTTTGTTAATTCCAAGGACACAAGGCAAAGGCAGGGCCTGCTCTGAAGGCTGGCGGCCAGCGGGAGGAGGGCTCCCGACGGGCGGCGCTGCCTGTGCAGCCACAGGCCTGGTGGGAAACACGGGGAAGGGGACTGTCCCCGCTCCGGCAATTACCCGAGGATCTCCTGGAGGGGGCGGTTTTGAAGTTAGCCTGCAAAGGCAATGGAGGGCGTCTGAAGGGGATGCTTAGGGCTGAGCGGGGAGGCCTGGATGCTGCAGGGTTGGGGGTCCCTGTGAGCTGCTAAGGAACAAGGGATTGGGCTGAGATGCTGGGGGGCTCGCTGGTCACCCAGGCTCTACCAGGCGGGTTCAGGAACTCCCTGGCCTACCGCCCGACTCTGCCCTGTCTGCGACGGGTGTGCAGGGCCAGGCGAGAAGCCGCCCGGGGGCTGCAGGCGCAGCGCCCTGGAGCTCCAGGGAAGCCTTCTCTCTGCCGTAGGCACCAGCTTCGGTCCCGCGGACGCCATGAAACGTCGGGCTTCGGCGGGGCCTTTCCCGCAGCAAGTCAGCCCGGAGTCCCCCGAGCTCAGCTCCAGCACCCTTGGCTCCGGCACCGCCGCCTCGGCGGGCCCTGCCGCACCCCAGCCCAGAGGGACAGCGTCTGCGAGCCCTCCGGCCCGTGTCCCAGTCCCCGCAGATGGAGGGCCCTGGACCTCGCCGCTCACCACCCAGAACATGTCCTTTGGTCCCACGCCCCCGGCCTCCTCGCCGACCCCTGCCCCGAGCCCCACGGAGCTGGTCCACTGGAGGAGCCCCTCTGTCCCCCAGGGAGTCACCGAGACCCCCCTGGCCTCCGCCTCCAGCCCTGCTCCAGGCCCCACGCCCTCGGCTGCCTCACCGACCCCCGCCCCGAACCCCGCGGAGCCAATTCCTTCAGGAAGCCCCTCTGTCCCCCAGGGAGTCACCGAGACCCCCCTGGCCTCCGCCTCCAGCCCTGCTCCAGGCCCCGCACCCCCGGAGGACTCCAGTACCCAGGGTGGGCCCGAGAGGCCGCGGGAGGCCGCAGCGGACCCCTCGCTCAGCTCCACCCGCGGGGCCTCGGCTCATCCAGGGGTGACAGTGACCTCTGGGGCGGCCACATCCAGCGGGTCCCGTGGTGCCGAACCTTCAGGGACCGAGGAAAGCACCGTGGAGCCTTCCAGCTCAGGAAGCTCAGCTGTGTTCCAAAGAACAAACATGCCCCGGAAAGGGCCAGCCCAGAGCCAGGCCGCAGGCCCGGAGACAGCTGGCAGCCGGCCATGGCCCGACACAGGTGCCCGCCCGCCGGGGGTTGGGGACCCCGGCCTGGAGCATGGCTCCTCCTTTGGGGAGGCCAAGCCCTAGTTTCCATGCCCCGGCCACCAGTCAGGGAGGTAAGGGGGTGGGGAGGGGTGTGTTTTGGGCCATGTCTCCACCCCCTGGGTACCTTCTGGATCACTCCATGGGGAGTCACTTTACGGGCTGGAGCCAGCTTACCTCCTCATCCTCCCTGGATAATAATTTAGGGTGGGGCAATCTAGGGGAGAAAATTTTTATTTTGGCTAGAGGAGTCTTAACAGTCAAGGGTTAGAATGTTGGGTCCTCTACTTACTGTGTGGTCTTAGGCATATTTCCCAATCTCTCTCAACTTCATTTTTCTCATCTTTAAAGTGAAGAAACATACTGGATGTCAGGAGGTATCTTTCAGTGCCTGGCATCTGGCAGACATTCAATTCATGGGAGTTATTTCTAATCTCAATTCAGTAGTGAAATACTTAGTGATTCATTCAGTCTCTCATCCCTGTCCTTACTTGACTCAACCGTCAGGGTTGGCCTCATTCTCATTTTATTAATTATAAATGATTATGAATGATCACTGTTATGAATTATTAAGACTGTGAAATCTCACAGGGCAGGGGCTATTTTATGTTTTATGCCTCTTTGTATCTTTCCCAGGCCTAGGATAGTGTTTTGCATACTGGTAGATGATTTAATTCAACAGTCATTTCCTGAGTACCTGTTTTGAACACGGCAGTGGATACCAAGATGAGCAGAACCTGTTTCCTGTTTTTAAAAGAGTTTAGTCTAATAAGGGCTAATAGAGACAACTAGGGCAGTTTTTGATAAGTACTGCCCCCAGAAGGGTGAACCAAGAACCTTGACAGGAAAATGATTCATTCATTCTGCCTGGAAAGGTGGTGGTTAATGGACAGACGGTAATGAATGATTTTATCAGGCAGCAAAGGCTAGAAGTTTCTTCTTGGCAGAGGGAACAGCATGAGCAAAGATAGGTAGATGTGAACATGTGTAGGGAAAACAAGCAGTCTGAGGTGACTGGAATGTCTGTCACATATTTGGAAGGGAAGTAGCAATGGATGAGGGCTTCCCAGGTGGCGCTAGTGCTAATGAACCTACCTGCGAGAGTGGGAGACATAAAGACCCTTGGGTTTGATTCTTGGGTCGGGAAGATCCCCTGGAGAAGGGCATGGCAACCCACTCCAGTATTCTTGCCTGGAGAATCCCTTGGACAGAGGAGCCTGGTGGGCTACAGTCCACAGGGCTGCAGAGTTGGACACGGCTGAAGCAACTTAGCAGGCAGTCACGCATGCAGCAAGGGATGAGGGGAAAGACATGGACTGGGCCAAATTCTGAAGGACTGGATCCTGCAGTCAGTGGATGGAGCCATCAGAGGTTTCTTAGCAAGGCAGCAAAATGCTCAGATCTGTAGTCAACAGAAGCAAGGTGGTTGTGATGACAGTAACGGTGACACGAGGCAATGCCTGTGTCAGGATGCTAAAGGGAAAAAAAAAGATGATGATTCAACGTTACACATGTAACATAGTCACAACGTTGAAAGGAAACATTAACCTGTGCTTAGAAAAAAAAGATTAGAAGAAAATGTGTGAAAATGTTAACAATGGTTACATTCAGGCAACGAGAATATGTGTGTTTCCTTGCCGTCTGTGCTTATGGACGTCACAAAACTTATTCATGTCACCAAAGAAATGTAGAATACTGTGGGTGGGGAAAGAAGAGGGCACGTGGAGACACAGGAAGTGTGTGTGGGGGGAAAGACTTGCACAGTCTGGGAGAGTGAAGGCGAGGTCAGAACTGGAGCAGTGGAGTGAGCACGGACTTGGAGCTGATTTCACATTGCTTGCAAGTGATATTAACCGAAGAAATATAAATACAAACATATTTTACAAAATGCTCAGCTTTGCTCACTGAATCACAGAAATGCAAATTAAAATGTATTTACATTGTTATTTTTTTAACTTACCAGTTTGCCAACGATTTGGAGTGATAATGCTGGTAAGAATGTGAGAAAACCAGCGCTCTCAGATGCTGGACAGCGCATTAAACTGGCGTTCCCATTCTTGCACTGTGTGTCAGTTCTGAAATGTGCATACTCTTTCATACAGAAATTCTACCCTTGGAAGTTTATTAAGGAAATAACAGTACAAGATGCACACACATTGACACGTATCACCCACACACAGGTTGTTTGTTGCAGCATTGTTTATTACAGTGAAAAACTGGAGGAGAAATCTAATGTCCATTGAAAGCAGATTGATTAAATAAGTTATGTACATTCAATGAAATACTATGCAGCCTTGAAAGAGAATAAGGTAGATCTTTATGCATTCAAATAAAAAAATTCAAGTGTGTGAAGGATATTCTATAGCAAACTGTGAATAGTGGTTGTCCCTGGGTCAGGGGAGGGGACACTTTTACTTAAATACTTTATAATAATATATCACAAAACGATATGGTTCAAATATTCCATATTTGGGGGGAAAAAGACATCTGCAAGGCACTGACAGGACTTTGGTGACCGAATGTGAGAGCAAGTGAGAAGGAGCGAGGGAGCAGCTGGGGTTCTGTGGGGTCTCTGGCTGGAGAGCCTCAGGGGGTGGGTAACCATAAAGGGGATGCGGGGGTTGCTGAGCTTGGCTTTGGAATATGTACTTTGAGGTGATACCCCTTGATGGAGATGCTGGGGGTCCCTGGGTACCATGGTGGGGCTCTGTGTAACTGGCAGACTACATAGGGGGATTGGGCTTCCTGGGGTAGGAGCTACTAAAAATAAACATTTGGTACTGAGGAGATATAATATTGCCCAAGTTCCACGAATCCTGATATCAGAGACACTTAATGAGGGATGATGATGTAGCCACTGGTTACATGAGCCTGTGGGGTAAGTGAAGGGTCTGGGAAGGACTGAGCTTCCCACACTGGATGGTTTCTTGAGGATGGTGGCTGCCAAGGCCTGTCTTTTAGCTCAGGGGCAGTTACCTGTCTCAGACCACCTTGTTCCTGGCTGTATTTGCAGTAACTCCCTTATTTTCCCCTCTTGCAGCTGTGACAAGTGAAAGGAGTGGCACCAATATGACAGACACAGCTCCTGCCACTCAGGCCCAACACTGGAGCTCAGCTAATCACCCAGAATCTAAGGAAAAAACTCCAGCACCGAAACCAGGTAATTAACTGCTTCTGGCTACCAAGTTTCTCACTCTTACCAACCAATCAATTAAATCTGGACAGTCACTCCTCAGCATGGGGCACTCAAGACCTTTCTATGAAAGACAGCATGAAATGCTAGGATGGGAACAAGGGTGAGGATCCTAGAGTTAGCTCCCTGACAACTGTGAAAGCTCAGGGAACAAATCTCCTTTCTCATCTGCAGAAGGAATGTAATAAAAATGACCCTGCCTTCATCACAGGGTTGTTCAAGTACCCAAAGAGATAGTGAGGTACTTTATTAACTTTATAAGGTGGTTCTAATATGACGTTGTAGTTCCTATGATTGCAGTGCTCAGGGCCAAAGGTTGAGCTGCTTGTTTATAGGCTCAGGGAATGTAAGAGTTTTCTGGGGTAGAGTTGGCCTTTACAAATGTGGGTCCAGGGAGGGGTGAATATTTCCAGCATGGTGTGGAACAATCTACTTGATAATTTTATTAAAAGGAAGAAACAGGAGTTCCCTGGCAGTCCAGGGTTCGATCCCTGGTCGAGGAACTAAGATCCCACAAACTGCGTGGCACATCCCTCCACCCCACCAAAAAGAAAACTTAAAAGGAGGAAAATACAGAAGAAAGAGCAAAGAAAATAACTGCCTGAGGGTGGCCAGGTTATGGGAAGAGAGCAGCGATTACTCCACTCATGAGACTCTTTACTTTCGACCACCAGCTGGTTTCTTTCTTCTCCTTTTAAAGTCCTAAATCACCATGTAGCCTCTATTGTGTCCAGTGGGCACTCCCTGACCACTAAGAACATGAAGTTTTCAAGTGGCAATGGGATAATTTCCCTTGATCCAGGTAATACTTTATTTTTCAGGGCAACTGTTTGGAATCCTCAAAGCAGATTTTCTTATCCCGGTTCTGATGAACCCAGAAGACATGAAAGACCAATTTTTGAGTGAGGTGAGACTTCTGTCCTCTAATTCTGATCAGTCAGATGACTTGACAATGCAAAGCCATCCCATCAAAGCCAATACATGGAGAAATAGTCGTGGCAAATTAGCTTGTCTGTTCCCATTGCTATCCTTCTGGCTCTGGTTCATCATGAAGGCTGGTTCACGTGCTCAGATCTTTTCTTACTCTAACATTTTTCCTGAGCTCTTAGGAAAAAAAAATCTATACAGCATAGTCAGGAGGACCCAAATTTGGATGACGGCTTTGCACTTGCTAGTGGTGTGACCTTGAACACCTAAACTTATCTCTCTGAACCTCTGTTTCCTCATGAATTAGGAACAACCATACCTAACTCATATGGTTGGTATTTGATTAAATGAAATGTTCCATAAAAAAGTGCTTTGCAAATTGTCTGGCACATAGGAAGTGCTCAATAAACATTAAATATTATTATTATCAAATTACTGTTCTGGATATACATTTGTTCCAGGCTTTTGTTTTTCCTTTCCTATTTTTTAAAAGTATCGTGAGACAGGAAATTGTGATGAGGAAGAACTGTTCCTAAATATTGAGACAAAAGCACCAAAATGATTTTCAGATATGACCTAACGGCACATTTTTCAGTGATATCAGATAATAATCATAAGATGTCAGAGCTAAAGTTCTTCATAGGCTATCTAGCCCAAATCACAATTTTACAGACAAGGAAACAGATTGACATCCATCTGTTAGCTTACTGCAGTTTACTCATATGCCAAAGAAACAGCACCCAGGCAATTCACTCAAAAATCTCAAAAACTGAAGTTTCTAGGAAGAGCGGTTATGTATGTGTGTGTGCACATGTGTATGGGCATACATGTGTTGGCCTGGTAGTGGGGAGGAAACTGGAGAGTTTTTGGTGCATTTTTCTACTGAAGGCAAGGGTTAGTCGCTTACTTGTGTCCAAGTCTTTGTGACTCCATGGATTATAGCCCACTAGGCTCCCCTGTCCATGGAATTTTCCAAGCAAGAATACTGGAGTGGATAGCCAATCCCTTCTCCAGGGTATCTTCCTGACCCAGGGATCGAACCTGCATCTCCGGCACTGCAGGCAGAATCTTTACTGCCTGAGCTGCCAGGGAAGCCCTCACTGAAGGAAGAGCAGGTGCAAATGATGCAGTTTGGCTTCTGATAAATTTTTTTTTTAGTAAAAGTTCAAGTAATAAGACTGCAGTGCTGAGTGTTAAATCTACAAAAGTCAAGGTAACCTCCCCCTTTTCTGGGTCAGGGGAGGGGAGTTCCAAATCAGAAACCATCTACGTTTTATTTTAAATTAAAACCAATAATGGGAAAATTGGGGTCAAGATGAGAAATTCCAGCTTTTGGTCACTTTTGTTGGAATATGGCTATCCTCTATTAACAGAGAGAATTTCTATCACATATTTAAAGGATGGAATTTGCAGGGACAAGGCAGAGTACATATTATCACTTTTACCAGCAATTAACATCCCAAGCAGGAGGCCAAAAACACCTATAGCCAACTTACCCAGTTCCGCGGATGGTGACAGAAAGAACATTATAACAGTCACACACACAGTGCTCAGAGCAAGATAGGGACTAGCAGTCATTAACCTGGCTGAATTTAGAATCCCTTGGGTAATCCCCGGCCCAGTCCTTAGGGAGTTTCCATCTAATTGTTCAGTGGAGGGCCTAAAGGCGCATCTCCACTTTCACTTTTTCAAGATCTCAAGTGATTCTGATGAACAGTCAGAATTGAGAATTCTTGATTAAGTCATTTGTTTTAGGCCCCTTTACAATTAAACTGTGTGTGTGTGGGGGGGTGGGGAGTGGTGGCCTAACAAACTTGATTTATGTACTTTCCTACTGTTGAAGGCACTAACAGTAGCTGGAAGGAAGCTAAGAAAAGTCAAGGGGATGGCTGGACATAAAGGGTAGATGGGTGGGCAGTTAAGGGCTAAGACTGGAAGGTCACAAGATAGCATCAATGATAGTTTCTCCCTTTTTGATCTTTCAGATCCAAGATGTCTTAAACCTTACATTAGGTCATGAGCAATTCAGATTGAAATGGGTCGGCTTCGAAGTGAACAAAAAATAACACGTCTACCGTGATCTGGAGTCTCCTTGCACAATTTTCCCTGGATTTTGAGTGAATTTTAGTCTTTTAATTCCTAGTAGAATAGAAGAAGTAACTAGATATGTGAGGAGGTTAACTGGTGGAACTTCAGAACTAAACTTAGCATGTAAGAAAACTGCTTATGGGACCTGCATCTTGGGGTTTTAAAGAATGAAATAGGTAAGCAGAAGATGGGGGTAATGTGGAAATAATAACCTTGAGAATAATAAACAAATAAGAACAACAACAGCAGAAAGTCCCAACTAAACAACACAACCCTGAAACAAACCCTGTTAATCTACTGAGGAATTAAGAGAGGCCAGTACTGGTCTGGAGTGCTCAGTGGGGTTATTCTTCCATTTTCTATTCAGTTACAAGCTGGTAAAGAAATTTCAAATTCTCCAGAATGAGGAGCTTTTTAAGAGTGTTGTTATAATACAATGCATGTTATCTTTGCCCTTCAGCTAAATATTTTTTTCCCTGTAAGTTGGGAAATTCTAAGACAAACTGTTCTTCACGTTAAAATATACCTTCAGCATAATGTTCCTACATATATTTTGTTACTGGTTTTTCTCCAAGTGTCCTAATCACCCAGATGACATGCTAGAAATCAAATAGTAATATGTCAAATACAGTAGCAACCTTAGTCTGAAATGTTTAAAGTTAAAGTTTATTTGTATTCTTCATAGGAATATCAATAAAAGACCTCAAACGTATCTATATCTGTACATGTACAAGAACCGTCAAAAATTATTCACAGAACAAAAATAAATCTTCTTTTAGAACAAACCCAGATAATGAAATGCTGATATGGATCTCACATATGGAACAATCTAAGTGCTACTAGCACAAAAATATGGCTTTAAAAATAAAATAAAATCTTGGGTTTTGTTTCTCTAACGTGTATTTCTCTTTCTTGAAATAAAAAATAAATTATTTAGAGCTATCATTGTAAAATAGTCATGTGTTTTAACACACTCTTATTAAGGCCCTGGAGATGAAGAACAAAGTCAAATTTAGAAGGTAAGTTCCTTACAGGTGTGATTCAGGTTAATATACTGCTGTCTGCTTGAGTTAATGTAATGAGGAAATGTCTAAGCACCAGTAAAAATTTAACCTTTACTATTTCAAATTATCTGCAGGATAGTGGTCATTCAGTCAATTAGTATTTAACCTTTTGGTGAACTGGGAATTGAAATTTTCCCTTGGGAGTGTTGAAATGACATAAAAGTGATATTTATTCTTAAATTTTTGTACATCCCACGCAGATGATTGAGGCCTCCTAAAACACAGTTTCTGTGAAAATCTTTTTACAATATATAAATCTGGTTTTAAGGTTCAAACATTTCCTGGGAAAAAACAAAGGCAATGAAAACTAAGAACTGAGGAGAAAATTAAAAATGCATGCTGAAATATGGACACAAACAACCACTTGGCTTTCCTTGGGTGGCTCAGGGCCAAGCCTTACTTAAACACCTGAGGATAAACAGATCAGGAACCAAAGCTACTTCTTTCTAGACTCTACTCTCAGATCAGTGACATTCAACTTTATTTCTATGACTTCCCAAGGTATCAATAATGTTATCTTGGGTTCTTGAGACAATGTCAAACCAAGTCAATTTCAAGTCACTTTAACATATATACATATAACACATATGGTACATTTTAAAGAGGAAAGAACCACTGTCGTACAATCTAACAGATGAGGGCATAAAATCTAAAAATCTCAAGGACATTTGAGAATCACTGCTTGATGAGATGGATTGACATTCAGAAAAAGGAAGCCCTAAGAATCATGTGTTTGCGTGGGTGCCCATGTCATGTTTCTACAGAAACTGCCTTTCTATGTATCTCGTATATTTTGAGATTGGGCAAAGGATAATAAATCCTCCTGTTTCCTTGAACCCGTTGGGCTTTGAAGAAGACTGCTGTGCATCAGCCCCTTTTGGATCATGCATCTTCTCAGGTTCTTTCACTCTTCATAAGTTATTTATTCTACCTCATGCAAATTTCATCACTTTTGTCCTTCCTAAACTCAAGAGCATTCATAACTGGGTCATGACAAGAGAATGCTTCTAGAACTAATAACAATCACTCAAACACAAAAAGAGAGTCTACTTAAAAATTTAATACCCCAACATATCTTGCTTTTAAAAAAGGAAACAAAATAGGTCCTTTCAGTGGACATATTGATTAAAAAAAAAAGTATCCCAAATCCTTGGCCCTCAGGTAGGGGGTGGGAAGGCAACTATTTACTGCTGAAGTGAGCAGGAGATTTCACTATTAGATTTGAAAAAGGGAAGGGGAAATGAAGAAGAAAGCCCTTTTGGTTTTCCATAAGGTGTAGAAGATGACCCCCAGAGAAGTGGCTGAAAGTACAGGGAAGCTGTGGCGTGGGCTCCAGAGCCGCTGAATCAGACCCAGTGACAAATCTAGTCTGGTGTCAACTCTAGTCAGGGTCACATGGGCCTTCGGTCATCCCAAGGAGGATTCCTTCCCCAAGTTCGGTCCCACAGCCAGCCTTCTCAGAAACTCCAAAATGGAGATAACTAGCACTGAACCTAGATGGAAGGCAGAACAAACTGTAACTGAACTCACGTGATGGCGATGGTCCTGCTCTGGGGCTTCCAAAAAAGAACTGCTCTCAACCCGGTACATCTCTGAGGCCAGACAGAGAACTGAGGGTCGGCAGAGCTACAGATCTGTAAACAGACTAAGATCTAAAAAGCTTTACCTCGAAAGTCAAGTTAATTCTCAAGGGCATACAGCAGTCCTAGATAGTTAAGCCTACTTTTTCTTTCACTGTCCAGCACCATCACAGGGGATGACAGAAGTGGACCAGAGAAAGCTAATTCTGACCAACTCAATGACAAGCAAAAAAGGCCAGTTACAGCAGCATCATGACCTCATTTTACCACACTTCCCTTACAACAGACTGCCCTAGCGCCCAGCAGAGCCTTGGTAACAGTGCTGGGAACATATGAGTGCTCAAATGTTTGTCTTAGTTACCTAGTTACAATCTCCCTTCCATCAGGGCTTGTACTGCAGAGACTTGGAATGTGATGACCTGAAGGAAATGTTATTCCTTCTTGCTGCTTCAGTTCAGAAAGCATATTGCTCCAGTGAAAATAAAAGGGAAGTATCAAGCTCTTTCCCTAAATCCTGCCAATGTTGTCCTTATTAATGGCCTAGTCTGGTTGTCAGCTAGACAAAGCATTCTGCCAGCACTTCATCTGATTTCCAAACTCCAGCCTTGGTCCATGCTGCACCCCATCATGCGGTGGCATGTTGGGTGTTAGAAGGCGTGCAAAACATGCACCTCCTCCTAGTAAAACAGAGGTGTGTACTTATCTGGGCTGAAGAAAAGCCAATTGAGCAATACCGCCATAAAAATTATTGACTATTGCTGACTTTTTCCATACTTAAAAAATCTTTTGGAATAAATTCTATAAGACTGAAGCATTCTCTAAACAAATACTCAGAAAAAATATTCAGACAGGAATAAGCTCAAAGGATAACTTAAAATTTAACATCTGGCAACTACACTGAACTTCTAGCTTACCTCTGATTTTATTATTTGTGTGTACTCTTTCGTCTTCATTCAAGGTAACCTGATAATAACAGAGGGCTGCATAATCTATACAAAAATTTTGGGCATCTAATCTTCCAAACGAGGCAGCCATCTCCGAAGCTCACATAATGCCAATAAGATGTATTGTATCCATCAAAAACATATTTGGTTCTGTGTGTCTCCCCCAACCCTCCAAAATAGTTTATCAAACCTCTGTCATCTATACCCACTACCCGAGAACTTCCAAACCTCAATGCAAGACATCACCAACGATACATACTTAAGGCCACTGAAACTGACCATTCTTTTATCAGGTTTTCTGAAGGCTTTTATAGAGAATGGCTAGAGCTGAAAATAGTCACAAACAAGAACAGACCTATGTTTACATACCCTCTTCCCCCAACACGGAGCACTATTTCAGAATTGGTAGTTGTTTTTTTTCCCTATTCAAATAAATCATGCCAATGTTGTCCTTATCAATGGCCTAGTCTGGTTGTCAGCTAGGTAAAGCATTCTGCCAGCATTTCATCTGATTTCCAAGGCCACAGTGTGTGATTTTGGCCACAGTGTGTCCTCAACTTGGAGGGAAAGGGGATAAGAATTTATAAAATCATGACCAGGGGTCAAGAAAATACACAAGTGCCAAAACACGTGGCATTATGTCTGCAGACCCGAGAAGCACACCGGGCAACTCCTGTTTTTGACCTTCGACAGGCAGGACTGGGGACGTTATGGGAGGGACATGTTCCAAGAGGCTGTGGGTCGGGGGCCATGTGAGGTTGTTGAGATACAAGGTCAAACACAAAGATCTATCCGAGGGCAGTGCTTAAAAGGTCAGAATGCAAGTCTGCGGCACAGCAGAAAGGGAAGCTCGGTGACTGTTGGGGCTTCACCCAAAAGGGGACCCGATAAATGTTCTCTTGTCCCCTCCTTTGGAGTCATGTGGAAACACTCACTCCATGCATATGGCTTCCCCAGGTGTTTCTTTCTTCCTCCCTCCTCTTCCTTAAAAACAAAAAATTCTCCCTCCCCCCCAAAAAAAGAAAAAAAAATTCCCTAAAGTTTATCATTTAAAATACACATCATTAACTTACTTGAGAAATGTGGGTGCTTTTTCAATATAAGCAATTGCTTAGATCTTGCTTAATGAGATTCTAACTCCTTGTAACATTAAATCCGACAGCATAGAAGGCAGGAACTTTTCCTATTTGTGCAGTTATACGTACATATGTGTGAATATATGTGTATATATACTTGTCTATATACTATCTGTCTAACTTGTAACATTTCATACTTCTGATAATCAAGGTTGCATTTAAGATGATGTTTCACACCTCTGGGAAAAAAAGGAAGTAAATGATCTTCCATAACTGTTTCTGTCCTACAATAAAGCCATGGCTGACAACTAGTGAAACTGGGTTATTATTGCCAAATCTACAAAGAGCATGGAAATAACAGCTGGAATACGCTGTCCTCCCACTTTCAGTAGTTTATTTTTCATTAAGAGTAATCATGACTTTTAAGAGAGCAATGCTTCTGATTTGGATTTCTTGTCCAAATTTAAAAGAAGAAGCAATTTAAAAGTGAAAGACTGAGATAAAATTACCCTGCCCCGAGACCTGCTAGTACACTGGATAAAATCTTTATCCCAAACCAAAGTTGTAACTTACAAATAGAAGAAAAATTTTTAATAGGAACTATTCAGAGCTTCCTGCTATGGTATGATATGGTTAGCCCTTTTCTGTACGGAAGAAAGGGTGTTTCTTTCAGACAGCTTATGGACAGTAGATTTGAATAGCCTCTCCAGGGGAGAGTAAACCCTGTTGGTGATAACTGCTCCCACCATGGGGGAGGAAAGGGCAAGTGGGTGTGTGAAGATGAAGATGGTTTCTAGAGACACAGATATTTATAGTTTTGTAAACTCTAAAGAGGAAAAAGAACACCTTTTATTACAACTGGGGTTAAAAAAAAAAAAAAAGCCCCCTACCTAAAGTGGAAAAATTTCCATCTGCTACAGACAGAAGGAAATGAACATCAACAGGAGTTCAATAGAAACTACTCCTAGAGTCCGGTTTCGATGCAACAGCTTTTCTCTGGGTCCTCTGGAATAGTCTGTCCCCAAGTCAGATTAGCTGTCCATGTAGAACCAGTCCCGCTTGATCAGTGGGATAAACTGTTTCACTTGGATCTTGGTAATTTTCATGTTTTCCTACCGGACAAGAGAACCAGAGCGGGGCTTTTAACCTGGCAGATGAATCCCTGAAAAATTCATTCTGACCATGTCCTCTTGCGGCCCGCGTGCTCTATCAGACAGACACGTGGTCTCTACCTACGGAGCGGCCGGCCTCGGCTCTCATTCACGTACACAGCTCCTACATTTGCTCCTCTAACAACTGCAGTGCTTTCAACAAGAGGACAATAATAATAAAAATAGCAATAGTTAAAAAGGTAATCTACATTATTAACTTCCTTTGGGTATATTACAGTGGTATTTTCTGTACATGGTCCAGAACTAAGTTCCCTATGTACACAGAGACGTGGACTGGGGGTGGGGGAAGCGCCGACCTTGGCAGTCTCAGCCTTATGCCCTGAAAGACAAGGTTCCTTTCTTCGTTCCAGACGTGCTCGCCACCCTGCTGTTCTGAAGCAGCGGCATTCTGTAAACCTGGTGGGGCTGGGGAGAGGGCTGGGAATAGAAGAGTGGGGACATTTCCTTCTGCCTCCTCCCACAGTCTGTCTATTTGTGAGGCCCGTCCGTCAGCAGCTGCTGTTTTTGAATTCACCATTCTCCGTGATGGAAAGCTTGGTGGGGTTGGTGGGGGAGATGCCATTTCGGACCTGCATGCTGTACCGTTCCTTCACCTGGGTCAGCGCGCTCATCAGTCTGGTGTTGGCCGAATCCAGCGACACGATCCGTTTTTCCTACAACACACCAAGCGGGGCTTTATTCTGGCTCCATGTGGACAACTGCGCCGTAACGCTCTACCAAATGACTGTTCTAATGCTTCTATCAAACAGCAGTGCACATGATGCTTCCCAGACAAATGGAACGTCTCTGCCTCTTTCTGCGCCCGAGTCAGGCCAGCTGCCCCTGGGCCCAATGGGTTTGTGTTTCTTTTTCCCCTTTTAGCATTGCAGGGTTTGTTACTCATCACCCCTTGGGGCCCTAAGACATCACATAAAAATGACACCATGTGTTATTCAGACTATGAGACAGAGGTGTCAAGCTGCCTTGCTGTATTAAGTGCTTTGGGTCAAAACTTAAACACGGGAATTAGGTGGCAAAGAAAGAAGCACCAGAGGTTTCATTTCACAGAGGAGAAGTGCATGTGATCTATGGGTTCTCAGCCCCCAAAGAGGGCACACTGGTCACATGTGGAAAGATTTCACATGGTGCTCAAAACTGAAACAATACATGGTGGCAGTTTATAGTCACTGACAAAGTGAGGATGCGACAGCAAGAGGGGGAGGGAGCAGCCAAAAGCTAGACCAAGGGGTTATTTGAATGTGGGAAGGGAGATGTGGCCGGAGGGGGATGCCGAAAACATAACACATGGAAACAAACAGAGAACACAAGCTCCTAGACTCATTCCAGCTCAGAGGTACTCCAGGAAAGCTACCCAATAAAGAAGACTGCTTTCATTTTACTTTTGAATCTCAGAAAGAAAGAAAGAAAGAAAAAAAAAAAAGCCTTCGAACCAATACCTTGGAACCAAAGACTGTTGAATACACGCATAAAAAAAGAGGAAAAAATGGAGGAACAAAATGGCAATCAGAGAAAAGCAGACTCACCTAAATTTTAAAAAAATAAATAAAAATCATCCCATCAAAATGTTATTAGTTTTGCAAAGACTAGGAGAGAAATCCTAATCTTAGCTTCAGCAGCTAGGTAAATCATTCTAGACCCTTTCCTACATGAAATTGCCATTTTTCAGAAAACATTAAAAAAAAAAAAAAAGCATGTGAGGAACAACCCCCCCAGAGCCAAAAACAGGTTTCCTACCCAGGGATTGTTTTCATTTACTCAGGGAAAAGCACAGTAAGAAGAGTCATGGTCAGGGTGAGAGAGGACACACAAACGTCCATGTGATGGATGCTATTCCTCGTTGTTACAGGAGTAGCTCCACACGGCTATGAGCAGCACTGTCTGCTGGGAAACATGCCGCCCAAGATGCAGAGGGAAGACCACTGCCCTGGGGGGACATTTAGGGAGGAAAGCATATACTGGGTTGGCCAAAAAATTCATTTGGTAACAGGGTACAAAAACTCAAATGAACTCTATGGCCAACCCAATACAACAGTAGCATCAGGTAAGGCTTCCCTTTAATCTTCTGCTTTTGGGGAATCTATATGGAGCAGGGCTGGTGGCCACAGTTTCAAATGTATGAAAAAAACTAGCTCACACTTGTTAATATCAATAAATTTTTTTTCCTTTCCCTGATAAAGAACTCAGGGGGTAAGATATACATATATAAATCAGCATTATTAATTAAACAAAAATCTAGCATAAGATTTATACTCTCAGAAGGTAACTTGGTTTTAAGGATAAGCAAAACTTGAAAGAAAGAAAGAACTACAAGGCTTTTAAAAAGATAATAATTAAAAAAAAAAATTACAGCCAATGGAGTTTACCCAGGTAACAAGTTTAGATCTTGTAAAAGTCAATAAGTAAGGGTTGGCCGGTGACTACCAGGGAAAACGGGGTGGGAACCAGATATGATGTTCCCCCCTACTATGGTTAGAAATGATCTCTAAGCAGAAAGACTGGTAATATCTCAAAATGATTAAAAAAGAAGGTATTTCAGTATTAGGATAAATTATAATGTCCCAGTTCTAAGGAATAAACGATTCTCTAGGGTTGACCCAAAGAAATTAGGCATTCATGAAAAATTATTTGACTCTTAAAGGGTCAAAAAGAAGGTTAAGAATGGCTGTATTTATTTATTTCCTGCAAGAGTAACAACTAAAGTCAAGCAACCCTTTTACTCAACAGCTGAAAACTTCCAAGTGGACAAACTCCCTTTGTAACGTCCCCCCCAAGTGCCACCCTTTCAAAGTAAAACAAACAAACAAAAATCAAACAGGGACTTTTAAAAGTCAAGTTCAGTTGGCAAAAGATGGCTTGACATTTTCATTCTGCCTGGCGTGAACGGCAGAGCCATCTAGTTCCGGCCTGACAGGAAGGGCTTTGAGTGTGGGGAGTGCAGGAGCTGGAATGTGTAGGAGGCCAGTGCACCGGGCCAGGGCTGGGAACTGCTCAGCTAGAGAACGGACGGACGGGGTTACTTGCCTGTTTGCATAATCTCATCTCCATTTATGACCTGTAATTTAACACAGTGGAGATATCACTTGCAACAGTAACTAGGCAGCTGCTCGCTTCTCCTAGGACGCCCTTCTCTGTTCTCCATTTGAGTCACCTGGAGAGATCCCTGGAGCAGGGAGGCAGTTGGGGTGGAAGGCAGCACAGCCTCTGGTCTGATGTTTAAGAAATGACCCCTTAGTACCATCACCAGGATCTCATCTCCTAGGGCAGGGTCACTAGGGGAATACTCATTATCTCCCAGTTCCAGTTAGAAAGTGGCTGACACCAGGGGGGCCGTGGAGCATGAACTGACTCTAGGAGATGAAGAGGCTGGATTCAGGGACAAGCCTGGTCTGGAGGGGCATATGGCTGCTGAGAGAGATGGAAACACGTTCACTGGGTACCTGTCCTGTCTTGTTTTGGGAAGTGTTGGGCCCGATGCTAGTATAAGGAAAGCAAATCACTTCAGAAATATTTTTTTAACTGCCAGTGGCACCAAGGCAGATATCAGGGGCATGGAAGTGTGCATTACCTCGCTGGGAAGTTTTTACCCCAAACATGTCCTCATTCTAGCAAATGGTGCCAGAAGGGTTGTTCTGCTCCATCAAACACTTAAGATGTTAGGTTACCTATTCTTTCAGAGGAAGAGGCATTTGTTACAAAGAACACCAAAGGAGGACACCAAAGGATTTTCACAGTCTTCTGCTAGAAAAAGATTTTTTTTTTTTAGAAAAAGATTTTTAATGTGTCAGTGAGACAGCAGCTGGAATTGGAAATCCCCTTCCTTTTAAGGAGATTATAATTTTTCAAAAAGCTAGCTTTACTGTTTATCATCTGTGCTGCGCATCATGTGATGGTTTTCAAAATATGGTCTAATGGATTCTTCAAGTGTGCTTTAGGGACCCAAAGTGAGCCTCCTCTTAAAATTTACTATACAGTAATGCTTGTGTTTGAATGTGTAATTTATGATATTTAGCTAACCTGGATGTGATTTGATCCATTATTTGAGAGAAGTCCTTGTTGTTGAGTGGTCAGTAGGAGCAGCTGGAAAGGGATCTACGGAAGGTGCCTCTGGTTCCACCAAAATAGTCCATAGAATCAAACCATTTGAAAACCATTGCCTTGAGGTATGGACCCAAACTACTGTCTAGTTTAGCCAGACTATAAGTCTGACATCGACCAGTGCTTTGAGGATAACAGTTCTCCCTTTCAGGAATGGTGACACCCTCCTGTTAACTGAGAGAAGGTCCTTACTTCCCAGAGCTTTTGAGCCCTGATGAATCTGTTTCCCTCTTTTTCTTTCATCTGCTATGCCTATGACTCCTGCTTCATGTCCAGCCATCTTATCCTAGAAATCAAAATCGGGGGCAGGGTAGGATAGAAATCTTCAGAAGCTGATGATGAGACTGCCTCAACAGGCAACTAGGATATCAGACTGTACGCACACAGCCACGAGTGGGACACCCCTAAGCTCCCTCTGCTCAGCTGCCACAGTTTTAGACCAGCGGACATGATTAAAACAATCTGTGTTATCTCATTAGAACTAAAATCTATTTGAGTGTAGTTATTCATAGAACTCTCTCTCATGTTGAAAATCCCAACACTTACCAACACTAGTTTTCCTGACTAAACTGTCTTTACCCAGGCTTTCTCTTAAGCCTCTTGGATAAATGCCTGTCGAGATAGCCTTGTCTCTGCAATCCTTCCTTCTCTGTCATCCTCCCTGGGGACACCTTTAAAGAAAGGACCAACTAACAACTTTCTTCTGATTCTTAGGAGGTCTAAATATCTGGAAACTAGAGTTCAAGGGTCCAAATCATTCTGGGAACCGTGCTGACAAGAGAGCACTGGAACTCGCACTTGACTTCTGGGTCTTGTGTATATGAGGGAGTACAGGGCCCAGGACACATACTTTCCACGGTGGTACTTTCAGCCTCACTCCCTATTCCTTTGAAAAAATGTACCCCATCCCACATTAGCTCTGTCAGGAGACGAGAGTGGGAATGAAATGTGTGTTTTCAGAATACTGGGTGGCTCTACCATAGACTGACTACTGGCTGAGAAGGAGAGAAGAAGGTAGGACATATAAAGGCCTTGCTCCCATTTTTATTTCAGACCTTACAGAAACGATACGATACTTAAGGGTGAGAAACACAAGCCTGGCTGGGTGGTCTTTAGAGAGGGGATATATTCAGTGGCCAAACCAGCCACATCCAAACGGCACTTGCCTCTCATTATTTGTTTTACTCTAAGAAATACAACCGTGTTTTGCACTGAAAAGATGAAAAGGCATTAGAAACACTTCCTGGGTTTTGCTCTGAGAACCTGTGAGGAGCCCCTGGCCATCACCGTGTTGTTAGCATCACAGGTAGAAGCTACAGGGAGCAGACACCCAGGTTCTGATCTCATCATCCGTAAGAGGCTCTCCAAGCACAGCACCAGTGGAGAAGGGCGGCCACGTGAACCCCAGGCACTGATGCCTGTCACCGAACCAAAAGAATAACAAGGCAGGGTACCTTCTGCAGCCCTGTCTTTCCCCTGAAGCTCAACTACTGTTTGGGGCCAGAGGCTGATGGCACAGTGGACGTGACTGACGAGACCGTGAACGTCATAGCCAAGCAATGGTCAGTGGAGGTCACAAGCCAGACACATGCAGTGGACTTTTCACAGGTGCCCCCCTGAGAGAATGCCCTCCTTTCCAGAAGGAAAGAAGTAAAGCCCGTCATGCAGGTTGAGATTTGTAGAGCACCTGCACTAAAGCACGCTAAAACTTTGCTGGATTAACGGATGCGTCACCAGTAAAGGAAGGAAAAGGTCGTAGAGGTTGCAAAGAAACATTTAAAAAAAATCCGTGAAAGGTAATGCCGAGAACTTTTCAATGATCCACTTTCTGTTATGTGCCTTGGTGTTTGCAAGGGATGGGAAGTCGGGAGATAACAGTTACGATAAACCAGGTGCTTCCGCTAGACTGAGAACCTGCTTACCTGTGCATCGATTATTTTTTGCTTTGCATCAATAACTGCCTGCATCTCAGCATGATCCTTCTTCAGTTCCTCCTCCACAGCCATTAGCCTAGAATGGGGCAGGAAGGAGAGACCAACACCTTCAAGCAGCGAGCAGGCTAACACGCAGAACAAGACACCCACACTCAGGACAGCTCAGAGTCGCCACTCCTTCCCAGTGCAAGATCTGCACCGGGCTCTGTCTTCTTGCCTGCCTTGGGAAAAGACATTCAGAGCTGACTCCTCTCCTGGGACTGGATCCCACGTTTCCATCTCCTCTGCAACAGCACTCTCACCATCATTATCTCCCTCTCTTCTATCAGATCCTTTCCTCAGTACAACTTAGTTTAAAATAGCAAATCTGACACAAATCAAACCCTCTCTTAATCTCCTTACTTTGCAACAGTTGACCTTTCCTTCCCCTGAACAGCTAAATGTCCTCTGAGTGTACTCTACACATAGTAGGTCTACTTTTTCCCTCATGCATTTCATATCTTAATCCCCTGATGTTTAACTCCATGGAAGGGCTCTCAGTAAGACTGCTAAATTCTTCTGTGCTGCTAAAACAACAGACTTTTTCTGACCTGCCCATGGCACTTAACAACCCTGAAGCACAGTGGCTGTGAGCATCAAGCTAGCTAGCTTGACTACCTGGCTTCAAATCCCAGTTGCACCACTAAGTGACCTTGGGCAAGTGACTTAATGAATTTGTTGCCTGTTTCTTTATTTCTAAGAGGAGAATAATAATAATAATGCTGACCTCTGAGGTTGGCATTAAACAAATTATTAGTAACAGATCAAACAAATTTTACTTGTAAAGTGCTTAGAAAAGTGCCTGGCCCACAGTCAGTGCTATGTAGTGTTTGGTAAAATTGCCCCCTCCTTTGGTCTTCCTTGGACGTCCTTGGCCCTCTGCCTTGATTCTCCAGCCCTAAAGATGCCCAGTGTCTTGTTAGACCTCTCTGGACTTGCAAAAAGCTAAGTTAGCCTTGGACATTGGATGCTGACACTTTTAAAATTCAGTTTTGTTCTAAGACCTTTTAAGTGAGTCACTAAGTTTTAACTGTTTCTAATTGTTACAACTAAAGGAAAATTGGCTACCTCTAGCCTCAAAGGAAGTGCACTAAAGTCTCACATGTGGGAAAGTGTAAGAGATAGAGCCAGGCTTCACCCTTGTACAGAGTATCACCGAGGACCTGCAGTGCTTGCTTTAGGATCCTCTAGCCATCATCCCACCTCTGTGTGCCCCGAGCCAGCCCACGTCCGCTGCCAGGCAGCCTCTGACCTGCTGATGATGCTCTTCATCTGGCTGTCCTTCTCCTCCTGCTGCCTGCGCAGCCGCTCCTCGCTGTCCTCCAGCCGGGCCTTGTACTCCAGCAGCAGCTTCTGCATCTGCTGCTCCTGCACTAGCAACCGGCGCTCATACTCCTCGAGTCGCCGGCTGGACACTCGCAGGCGCTCCTTCAGTTTGGTGATTTCCTGTTCGTACTAGGGCAGAGGAGAAAGAAACGTTAAGGTGTTAGTTGCTCAGTTGCATCTGACTCTTTGCGACCCCATGGACTGCAGCCCGCCAGGCTCCTCTCTGTCCACGGGATTCTCCAGGCAAGGAATACTAGAGTGGGTTGCCATTTCCTTCTCCAGGGGGGATCTTCCTGACCCCAAGGATCAAACCCAGGTCTCCCGCATTGCAGGCAAATTCTTTATCATCTGAGCCACCAGGGAGAGCAGAGGAGAAGAGGTGCCAAAGACAAGGAGAAAAAAACTGGAGTTACCCTGGTTTTAGGTGTCAGTGATTGATTTTTTTTTTTTATCAAACCCTACTGAACTGAACTGAGCTGAACTGCAGCAGTGTAGCTGGATGTTGTCTGAGTGGCCACTCCACGGGCTGCTGATACTCTTCACAATGATCCCCAGGCATACATGGTGATGGAGGCCTGCCTGCCTCCTAAAATGATGTCTTAACTCAGCATTCCAAATCTATATATTTATATATCACTCTCCACATTAAACTAGAGGTTGCTGTAAGCCATGTCTAATCTGTGATGGTACCCAACGGGAAAAGGAAAAAAAAAAAAGGCGGCCAGGCAGGCACTTAGAAGCTTAAAATAAACCAAAAGCCAGCTGTCTACAAGAGAAAGGTTTCTGTAACATCTCCTGCGTTGTAGGATCTCTGGCATGGCTTGACTCATCCGCTTGCCATTCTTTTACCCTTAGAATCAGCCCTTTAAAGAGCAAGCAGCACTTCTGCAGTGACGAGCTACTAAATCAATAGGTACTTTTATAGCACAACACATTGCTGCTGCTTTCTCCCTGCCCATGGAAGTGTAAAACACTCAGGCCACAGGCTTTAAGCAAAAGGCCTACATGTCCTCTGGGGCTGATTAATACTGCCTCTTGGCCCATTTTTATGATGTTGTTCATCTGCCCAATTTGCCACTGCTTGTTGGAACACATATATATGCCTGTTTTCTCACCAAAGTTTTATATGACAAACTCTCCCTAAAGTTTCATAGAATTCAGTTGGTTATCTGGTCCTTTCTTGTACAGAAGCTGTTGTGGTTGGGGTTTGAGTAACTGGAATGTCAAATTTCTGGATGAGGTAAGAAGCATTAAATTTTCCTTTATGTGGTCTACTTAAATTCATTAGTCATTAATGATAAACCTATATGTTGCTTTGTAAAATGCAATGTATTTTCACATCATATCTCATTTAATCAACAATTGGACAATTAGCTTCTGTTTATTCCATTGTCATGGTCCTAAACTATGCTTATTAATCCAGAAGGTCAAAGATGACAGTTCTTATACAGTTTGAAAAGGCAAACTGCATCAATAAGCATAGCTTTTAGGATTCTGCTAATAAATAAACAGAAGCTAGTTGTCTGGTTAATTAAATAAGATAATGCTGTACATGATGTCAAGGTTCTTGTGTTATAATCCTTTTTCTTCATGTCAGCTTTTCTTAACAAAATGAAACAAAATTGAAGCAATAATGTCTTTTTTTTCAGTTTTTTTCTTTTGATGTTGATGTCTTTTAAAAATCATCTATAGCATTACAAATTCTTTATCTAGAAAAGGTGAAAAGAAAGCAAAAAAAAGGTAAAATCATTACACAGATATAGAAAGGAAGTATAGTTCAAGGTAATTTTGGACATGTTGAGTTATACAGAAACACTAAATATTCACCTAAAATGACTAGAAATGAATAACAGAGTTTTCTTGAAACTCAGGCACCCCATATTAAAAAAAAAAAAAAATTAGAATGCATTCTCCCCTTGCAGTACAGCTTGAGGTCAACTTGATGAACATCTCTACACATTTTCACATGTAGCCACTACTGAAATAATATACATGAATATGCATAGAAAGGTTAATGTAAGAGGTGAAGCTGAAGTTGGGGAGATCACTTTCTTGGCTAGATGACCCTGTGGGTGGTCTATCACTGTGGGGACAGTAAGTCAATAAATGCAGACTACATCCTACCTTCTCAGCGTGCTTGGCTTCATCCTGATTTTGCTCAGTTTCTTCCACGTCCTCTTCATACTGCCCATTGTTCAGAACCCAGGCAGCTGTCCTCTCGACTGGGGACATTGTGGCAGAGTCCACAGGTGACTGAACCTGCATCAGAAATACCTGTTAGCATTTCCCGAAAGAGTTCATCTGCAGTTATGTTTCACAAACGCAGCTATTCTTGGAAGGCATAACTGTGATCCCTGTTTTCTGATAAATGCTCTCAGTTCTAAATAGTATTTTATTACTGCCAGGGTTGGGGGTGAGAGAAGAGGATATCCATTGGTATAAGAATAAATATTCAGAAATACTATAAACAGAAATCACTTCTAAGAATCTGCCTCCCCACACCACCACCACCCCCAACCCCCAAAGAGGAAAAGCCAAGGCCTTAAAACTGTTAATTAGTCCAGTGGTTTCATTAGGTCATTACCTAATGAAATTACAGTGTTGACAGAGGAGAGAAAGAAAATGCAACTTGATGGTTGATTGCTGGGGTGAGGAAACACCTGTTTAACCAAGAACGCTTAGGAACCAAGGAACCATTTAATGCTAAACAACTCACAAGGTAGCTAACCGGTTTATATATTAGAATGCCAGATTCTTAATTTTCACATCAGCCATTCAGGGAAAGAGAAAAAAACACTTCTCGATACTGGTGTTTTGATGTTGATCATTTTTATAGAGCACTGACTTCTTGATGGGTTAAGATCCATAAGACCATATTTTACCAGAAAGTTTCTTGATGAATATAGCATCACAACAATGGATATCAGCCTAGTCCAAGGGATATTTCTATCCAGTTAGGATAGTTAGATAAATTGCCCTTTTGTAAGGACAACCGAAAAGGATGCAGAATGAAAAGAATTCTGGCCTTGAGTAGCAACTCTACCACTTACTCTGTTCCTTAATCTCTTAAATACTTTTTTCCAAATCTATTGAGTAGGGTTACCACCACCATCACTACCTATCCTGAGCATCTCCCTGGGGGTTCCAAGGATTGAATAATACAATGTATGTAAAAATTCTTGAAATCTCATGGGCAGAGGAGCCTGGCAGGCTACAGTCCATGGGGCTGCAAAGAGTCAGACATGACTTAGTGACTAAACAATAACGACTGGACATTAGTGCTTCCTCCCTAAACAATGCTGGAAATAGACCACAAATTCTTTTTCTCTAGCTCTTCTGAGAAACAGATAGAAAAAAGCATTTTTTTTGTGAGTTAGCCTTTTTATAATTAAAATAAATTTCTATTTTGAGGAGCAATACTCTATAAATATTTGGAAGGATTTTTCTCTCTCATGCAGAGCTATAAGCCTTAAGAATCTTTATCTTGTTCTGGAAGAAAACCTGGTTAAATTCTAAATATATAGATATTTTAAAATAAGGGGTATTTTGATCACTTTGAGGTTTAGAAAGACTAGATGAAAAAAAAAGTGGATGCAAAGGCAAAAAGGTTATTTGGGCGGACTTAAAAATATTCATACAAAAGTAGTAGGAGGGACTTCCCTTGGTGATCCAGTGGTTAAGAATCCGCCTGCCGATGCAGGGGACACAGGTTCAGTCTCTGGTCGGGGAAGATCCCACATGCCATGGGGTGACTAAGCCTGTGAGCCCCAACTACTGAGCTCCAGCACTCCAGAGCCTGTGCTCCCCAAGAGAAGCCACAGCAATGAGAAACCTGAGCACTGCAGCGAGAGAAAGCCTGTCCACAGCAACGAGGACCTAGTGCGGTCAGAAACAGATATAAATAAACTTTGAAAAAGTATGAAGGTGTTTCTTCAAGATTTGAAGAAGAACCTGGTTTGGGTGATTTATACAGATTATGGATATGCATCTATAGAAATGGCTTCATGCCTGAGGTACACATAAGCAACTGGGAATGAACTTCTAGAAATTCCTTCTTTAAAGCCATTTTCTCCGCTGTCAAGAAAAACATAAACATGTCTTAAACTTCAGTACCCTCAGTTCTCAAAGTCTACCTTCATCTCCACTGTGGTAGGTATACTTCTTATACTTCATTCATTTGTGTATCATTCTCATTACTTTTGTCATACCCACATTATCACAGACATTTATTATAATAATAAAACAACCATTTCCAGTTAGCTAAGCAATATTATCAGTAAAATCATGAGCTTGATGTTTTATATATGTTTATAAATAATTTATACTAATAGTCAAATATTTTTCCAATATACATTAAAATAATTACATGATTAATTAAATACCTTGTATGCTTAAATAACTTGGAGTATCACACTTTGGGCACACTGATCTATAGAATTCATTTACATTAAAACAGGCAATAACTATCTACTTCAAAAGTTACTATGAGAAACAAATGAGATAGCATGTAAAAGCAGTTTGTAAACCACAAGTTACTTCACACACACACACACACACACACACACACACGCACACACCCTAGGTTCTCCCTCTATTGGATTTTTAAAGTAGAGCACAATACATTGCTTTAATATTGGCAGAGAAAAATAGTTTAACAAGGGGTTTAGGTTTTACTTGACATATGTACACCTGAAAGGCAAAATATTATGGTTCTGAGTCTTTAAAGATTAATAGAAAGTCAGTACTTAGAGGAGACAAATACCTTTTTAATTGCATAATCTTATCACTTTACCACATAGGGTACAGCAAAGCTGCTTTTCTGTGAAACCAGGATTTTTCTATTCAATTGCTGCTTGAGATAAAGTAGTTGCTAAAATGAGTACCTTTGCTGTTTGTAATTTATAACTTCAAGGAAGGTAATTCAATAGCTTTCTGCTTTATAGTTAACAATATGTTGCTTGAAAGAACTTTCTTTCCCTGTGATTTGTTATAAGTAACTAATTATTGAGTGCCAATAAATGCACTACAAACTAATAGCATCCCTAAGAACATACTAAGGAGAGATCTTAGCTCCTAGAAGCATATTGAAAACAACTTCTTAGGTAATCCGGGCACTAACTGTAAAGTGAGAAGTTGTAAAAGCAAGAGTTAGTTCATTCCACTGGTGGTTGTGGTAGCTACCATATCATCAGGGGGACTATGTCCAGTGAATTATAAGAGTGTACAATAGGAACTGGGCATTTCAACCTATTCCTGTTTTACTGGTTGAATCTGTTTTTCAACCAATTCCTAATATATATTCCTAGCACTTTGCATGGCCTACGGGGCATGTATGCTAAGTCACTTCAGTCGTGTCCAACTCTTTGTGACTCTATGAACTGTAGCCCACCAGGCTCCTCTGTCCATGGTATTCTCCAGGCAAGAATACTGGAGTGGGTAGCCATGCCCTCCTCCAGGGGATCTTCCCAGGGATCAAACCTGCATCTCTTATGTCTCCTGCATTGGCAGGTGGATTCTTTACTAACACCACCTAGGATATCCCATGGCATATGGTAGGTGGTCAGTAAGTTTTGAAAAAATAAACAGACTAATATAACTATTCCTTGTATTTATGATAAAACCTAGAAAGGGCTGACTAAATCTCTGCAAGGAGATCAAACCAGTCAATTCTAAAGGAAATCAGTCCTGAATATTCATTGGAAGGACTGATGCTAAAGCTGAAGCTTCAATACTTTGGCCACCTGATGCGAATAACTGACTCACTGGAAAAGACCCTGATGCTGGAAAGACTGAAGGCAGGAGAAGGGGACGACAGAGGATGAGATGGTTGGATGGCATCACCGACTTGATGGACATGAGTTTGAACAAGCTCCGGGAGTTGGTGATGGACGTGTAAGCCTGGTGTGCTGCAGTCCATGGGGTTGCAAAGAGTCGTACACAACTGAGTGACTGAACTGACTATAAAAACAGAAAAATAACACTGAACAATGAAATAGTTCTCTATACTGGAAGACAATGGAGGTGATTTTTATTTAAAAATTTTTTTTATTATAATATATTCTTCATTTGAAAGAACTAAATACTGTCTTTTATATTTATTCTACTGGTCTTAAGAATGCTGGTCTTACTTCCTAGACTCTCAACCCTTGAAGCACGGCAGCATATGTCACAGCATTTTTTTGTTTTTGAATGGTAGTGACTATGTCATTGTGCAATGGATGCTCAATAAGATATCATCCACTTACTATTACTTTGGATTTTCTTTAGAATTCATACCAAAGTACAATTTATCACCAGGAGAAAGATACCCTATGTTTTTCCTCCAATCCTTTGGAAGTATATCAAAGGGCTTTTCCTCAGAGATTGTTCCATCTCCTTTATAAGATAACAAAATTTATTTCCTCTAGTTTACAGTCAAACAAACTGAGAAGAGAGACTGATAAGTTGCTTAGTTGTAGCCTTCAGAAGAACATTTTCTCCCCTGACATTCAACAGTGGATCATGAAAGATGAAAAAGACAAAATGAAAAGGAGCAGGAATTCCTAACAGGAATATCATCCTTCTGAGATAGAGCTTATATAGGGTGTCTCTGGGGAACATAATTTTGCTTTAGGGCAAAAAGTGCCTGAGAAAGCAGTTTCCATTGATCTTAGTTAGCCTGGCTATGCTTGAGGCTGACTGAGAATAGGCCAGTTCCCTGTTTAGTTACTAGACATAAATAAGACGTGTTACTTTCAGCTTCTCCCTGATCTGAAATAATCAGGTTCCCAAAAATGAAGACCACTTCTGCTATCAACACCAAAGAAAGGGCTGACTAAATCAGTAAACTCTGAGAATCCTAGAAGAAGTTGGTTAGGGGAGGGTTCAACAAATCCCAAAGTGAAAACTGTAGCATCATTCTAATAGACTTGGCAAATACCTAGTTAAAAAGCATCTTCAAATTTGAATTTCTAAGGTTAGGTAATGTACTATATCTGTACAACTCATATATTGTAAATAAAGTCTATTATGCACACAGAGTACATGACAGATCAAAAAAGATGAAGAGGAAAATTATTAAAAAGCCAAAAAGGGTCAAAAAATTAAAAGATGGCTTCCTAAAATATTCCTTCTCTGTAGATTGTTCAACTTCCTACTCAGTGGATGGAGAAGGACCGAAGCTAGTTACACTGTCAACAACGGCCGCTCCTTTGTGCCAAGATACAAATGGAATTTGCATGGAACAAAGCCTCCAATAAGTATAAATGCCTGTTGAACAATCCCCACAAAGAAATCCTCCAGTATTGGGGGAGAGAAGAATTCTCCAGCATAATAATTTGCAATTTAAATATGTAAAGGAATTTATGTGAAAAATGTGCTGATTATATAGAACATCAGAGGCTTCATGGGAATGAGATGAGAAAAGCAAGCAAGAAAGAAAAGGAACCAAAAAACAACATAAGCTTGAAAGAATAAACTGTCTGCATAGAAAAAGTCAGTGTTAGGGAAAAAACAGAAATTTGAGCAATCAAAATACAGCGATTTCCAGTTTAACTGATATGACAGTGGCAGTACCAGCAAAGGCACAACCAGAGATGAATATTTAAAGTTGTGCTGGGGCATCTTGCTGTGGCTATGCCCCACTTCATGCCAATGTAACAGAGACGTTCCCAAGCTCATTAATGGTTATGGCTAGAAAGCATTTTAATTGGTGTCTGAAGACTATTTGCATTTCCTACCTTCCATCCATCTGGACAGTTTTCTATTCCCACATAGAATCATGTAATGCTTACATGATAGTGTTAAAATTCCATATAGCGGAGATATAAATGACAGTCAGTTTCAGGTGGTCACACAAAAGGCTATTTAATTTACAATAAATAGTCAGTCTGAATCATGGATCTTGGAAATCGAGGACAATATGATAAAGCAGGGAAGGGTAAGCATTCTTCTTTTCTTCTAGGGCTTGAATTAAGTCCAACTTTGAAAAGTAGGCAGAGGACCATCTGCCCTGTCTTGTCCCTCTCTGTCAATCTGATATTCTTCTCTACTCCGGATCTCATGCTTAGGGCCTTCATGTTGCACTTAATGCCCCATGTAAACACTTGCCTTTACACAGTACTCCATCTCTAAAATTACTTTTCTCTTCTCTCAATAAACACTTCAGTTCTCTGAAAGGGGCTGATCTCAACTAGAAGCTAGCATAAAAGCAAGTGTGCAAACTTATTCACAGTAAGATGTGAAAGACTGATAGCTTCCTAACATAAATTAAATGTATATATAATATATACATACACACAAAAAATATAGAGAAAAGCATTTTCATTTAAGGAAAAGGAGGAAATTATATAATATAATCTTTATGTAAATTTATATAGTATAGTCTTTTTTCCTTTTCTTTAAATGAAAATGCACATTTAATCAAATGAATTGATGACATTTTGGGAAATATAACCAAAAAAAAAAAAAGAAAAATTTAAGACTGAAGAAGTATTTCTCAGAAAAGAGCTGACGAACTAGGAGGTTTTGCCCAGGAACGTGGCTACCAGAATCTGCCTAAGTTTTTCACCCCTTCTTCTACTTCTGTATCCCAGGATCCTGTGAACATTCTAACTAGAAGAAAAAAAAACACAATAGTTACCAAAGTAGTGGCAAGGGCTCTGATTACAGCAGAGAGGAGGCAGAAAGAGTCAAATCAGTAAATGCCTATCTATAAAAATGCAAATATATTAAAGAGATACATTAGTGTTTCATTGCAGTTTCCTCTGACCAGTGATTCTGCTGAGTAAAGGATTTGTCACAGAACTTGGTTAATCACAAAGCCTTTGAAATTTTGGGAAATATAACCAAAAAAAAAAAAAAAGAAAAGAAAAATTTAAGACTGAAGTAAAAGTATCTCTCAGCTCCCTAATACAAATAAAGTATGATTAGTTTTCAAAAAAAATTCAATGAAGCTTTTTAGGGGAAGGTTCTTTTTTAGATGAAAGTAAGATATATACATATGCACTCGAGTTTATTTTGAGAGCAAAATATGTCTACGTGCCTCAAAATGTAATACATAAGGAAAAAAATGATTAAATTCTTAAGAAACCTTTCTTATTTGTGAAGAAAAAAGTTTGATAATCTAATATTAAATTTAGGTGTGATACTAGCTGGGCTTATCCATGTAAACAGAAAAAGAACAGATTTGCGTAACCATTTAGTGAATACTTGTCAACCACCTGTGTTTCTATCTTTTGACCTCTCTCCTTTACCTTGCCACTACAGGTGTTAAGTTAATTTTTCTAGTAATTTTCGGGAAAAGGCACATGGGGCTTGCTATTTTCAGAGGGAACTGGGGTGTGGAGTAGAGAGTAGGTATATCAAACTCTTGGCTCAGAATGCCAAACTTTAGTTTTGAAACTTAAGGGAAAAAAATAAGGAGGATCAATGTGCAGATTCCCAAAATACATCCTATTTGATCTGGCCTGAAGATTTCATATCTTAAATTTCTAACCATTCACTCAGCATCACAGATCTGTGCTGGGTGCTGAGGGGTAGCTCAGCAGCTTGGAGAGATGGAAGGGCGACCCCGCGCCTGGGTGTTGAGTCAGGCTACATTCCGCTGCCTCACCTAGCCAGAAACCTCCCAAACTTTTCATTTCCTCTTTCCATTAAAAGGTTGCAGAAGATCGTTTTAGGCGGAAACCCCGTTAGTGACTGCATTTCCCAGTGATGTATGGCCAGAGACCCGAGGACACAGCAGGACCAAGCGGCGGGCATTCCCGCTCTGGCGCTCGCCCCTACCTGCTGGGTCTGCTGCCTCTGGATGGCTCTCACTTTGGGGACCGGGCTCTCTCTGGAGGAAGAGGACTGCTGTCGGGACCGGCTCCCGTTCTGCAGGGGCTCGGCCACCAGAGCCGCCGAGGCCACCGACATGCTCCCGGTGCTCCGCAGGGAGGCGCTGTGCGGCAGGGACGGCGGGGCTTTGGCTCGGGCGCCCAGCGCCGCCGGGTCCATCTTCCGGAGCTGGGTCTGCCCCGTGCTGTTCTGCCGTGGCAGGGCGAGAGGTCTGTGTCTGTCGGGCACGGTGTGGCGCCTGGAGAAGTCTTCACTCTGCGTGCTCCGTTTGGTGAAGTCCTCCATGCTGCTGTTGCTGGGTCCGCTGAGTTTGAAGTCTTCACTGTTGCTTTGGCTCCTGGAACTGGCAGTGCTTAGGTTCTCCAAACTGGAGTCCACAGAGGCCTTTGGCATTGCAGGAATGGGGTTACTGAGGTGATAGACAGGGTTCTGGAAGGACAGGGGCTGGAGGCTGCCTGGCTGGCTCAAGGCTGGGTGCAGGGGCCTTCGCACTTGGGGTGCACTCTGCGGGGTGCTCTGAGCCTCCCGCAGTTGCTTGATGCTGGCCACCTGAGTTATGGAGAGCTGGCTTCCGGTCAAGCGCATGGGCATGTCGAGCATCACAGACGCGTGCTCCGCTTGGGCGGCGTGCGTCTCCTGAAGGTCCATGAGGGAGATGCTGCGGCCATTGGGAAGGCTATTTTCCTTTTCATCCTTTTCCGAGTAAGTCATGCTCTGGGAGGAGGCTTGCTGGACCAGCAATAACGTCTTTCCTCTGAAGTAACTGTCTGTGTTGTCCTGGCTTGGGGATTTTAGTTTGTGCAAATCACTGTGAAAAAAGAAAGGACCCTTCAACACTCCTGAGGCAAATTTAACAGTTAAGATTTCCTCAACTCTGGCATATAAACTCCTCAGAAAGCTCACAGGCCCTGGGAGCCTCACTTACTGGTTTCTAGGCCCAGATTTCATCATGACAATACTCAGAATAAGATCCAACATTTTCAGTTTTTCTCCAAAGGTGGGCGATAACACTGTGTAGAGCACCTCCATCACTGTCTTAGATTTTTACTAGAATTCCAATCATTTCCTAGTTAGGTTTTAAACTACCCGGGGTATTCCAATTCATAGTTAATTAGTTGTCTAACCCTCCCAGAAGCCCTGAGTATACAACCAAAGGATCCCTACTATAGGGACAGGTCTTGCCAATATAGAAAACAAAGTTTAAGTGTCAACATTGTATCCACCTGTCCAGCTGAGACAGCCAGTTCTAAATTGATTTCAACTGAGGTTCTCAGATCTCTGAGTGATACAATACATGAAAATACCAATTTCATAGAGCCCTTAGTCTTCTATTAGGCAGGACATATGTTTTTTTAAGTCACTCAGTCCTGTCTGACTCTGTAAGACCTCATGGATTGTATTGCCTGCCAGGTTCCTCTGTCCATGGGATTCTCCAGGCAAGAATATTGGAGTGGGTAGTCATTCTCTTCTCCAGGGGATCTTCCTGACCCAGGGATTGAACCTGGTGCTCCTGCATTGCAGGCAGATTCTTTACTGTCTGAGCCACCAGGGAAGCCCAGGCTTTTTTATTTAAGTAAGTTTTTTGAATACAACTGTAAAAAGTATCATTTTAGGAAAAAAGTATCCTAGATTATGCATATTATTATGACAAACAATTGGATTTATCTCAGAAGATTCTTTCCAACTGCTCATGACTTTAAAACTGTAAATTCAACAAGGAAGTTCGATAGATTTCCCCACAAATCTCTAAACATCATCTCCCTCTGAGGAAAGCAGTTCCAGTTCTTTCCTAAGTTCATACCTGTCAGTAGGGTCTTCAAATATTTTCTGCAGCCCAGAGGAGAGGCTTCCACTGACATTTGGACTGGAGTTATGCTCAGTGAAGCGTCTCAGTTGCTGTTGTATTGGTGTAGGATTAGTCAGAGATTTGGTAATATCAGCAAGAACACGAGGGAGAGGTCCCAATTTTGCCACGGTCGCCTGTAGGAAGGAATTTTCACCCTAATTGGATAATAAGCATTGTGATATCCACCACAGATTGTTTTTGGGACAACGATGCCATTGATGGAGGGGTGGAGGTTGGAGGGAAGGGTAGGTGTTTGCGTATGGGAGTGGCAGGTTCATAATGCATTGTTATGGAGCAGCAGAACCATGGCGTCGAGATGAATGGAGGAGGCGGAACAAGATGCAGCAGACATTGAGGAAAGAAAGGAAATAGAAATTAGGATTATGCAAATAAAAATTAAAAGACATGCTCAAAACAACCAAACTATTGCCATTCCAACTAAAATAGGCATGCAAAGCAAACTAAATCTTTGGGAGGCTGCTAGATCAAGGCAGGGGAAGGGAGGGGAAGAACCAAACACCTTCTAACCAAAAAGAACTTTAGGACTAGAGGACTGGCTAGTGTGATGAAACTTCCAAAGACAAGGGATCATGTGAGGAAAGAAATGCATGCCAGCATACAAGAAGGTGATGCATTCAGGGGTCCAGAGCACTGCAGGCCACAGAGTTGATAACTGTCATCCGCTAGTCATTTAACCTTGGGAACGCTGACCTACGGCCGACTGAATTTGCATCAGCAAGACAATGTTTTTGTTTAAACAGCAAAATCAGGTAAACTCTATGAGATACCTCTAGAGGTACCTGCTGGTTCCCAGGACCAAACAGGTTAATTAAAAAGAAGAAAGTGTGTTTACACAGCAAAGCCTGTTAAAAAGACTCTGCCCCTGAATAAACCAGGTTGATTTCACAAGATATTATAACTGTATCTGCAGCCCACTGATGGTGTTATTCAGTGAAGAATAACCTTTTACAACTTGCTTTATCCATCTCAATCATTTTTTCCTTTGGGCAATTATTCTCATGGGGCCTTATGGGAACCTTAACCATTAGGTAGTTTTATGTGGCTGTCTCTGGGTTTTCCCTGACTCCCCCACACTGGGTGGACTCCTGGTTGAGGACAAAGGCCATCTGAAGAATGTCTTTACTCCTTCGACTCTCTTGAGCCAAGATTCATATTCAAGGAATCTACCCTTAGCATAGCCGCAACTTAAAATCTAATGGGTCCATGAGAATAAGAAACAGTTTATTATTTTACAAATGTGTTAGTACCAGTGGACACTCTACCATTTATATTTCCTTAGGAAAGTGGTCTTTTTTAGTAGGTTTTACTCCCTTCTTTCCTATTTTATTGGTGTGTCATTTTTAAAGATAATAGGAAATAGAGGAAAATAAATTCTTATTACAGAAAAATAATTAAAATAATTTTGTTTTCTGAAGTTATTCTAACATACCACCACAGATACTTATAAAGTATCTGTGGCAAACAAAAACATCAATAAACAATTATTGTGATAAACCTAGCCAAAATATGTTAGACTGTTTTTCATAATAAATTCTATTTCTCTTTGCAAAATTCCAGAAGGAAGAAAATGATTGACAGGTATACATTTAGTTATTAATATGATATATAATTCTTAGCTTATAGTCAGAAAATAAATGATTAAAATGATCATTTTCTATATTAATTCACATCTACAGAGGAAAAAAATAAGGATTTTCAGATCCCATATATCTCTATAGACACCGATAGTTATATTAAACCCTCTGACTTGCATGATAAAATAAATCTCATGGTAAGTTACTTAAACATGATCGTTTCAGTACTTTTTTAAGTCCACACTTTTGTTAGAAATTGCTATATGAGGTTTCATCTCATTCTACACTCCATGAATAACGGATCACACATCAATATCCAATATTAGTTTCTAGGCAAATACACACACATATTTATAGAAATATATACCCCGTTAATCAAGGTAACTATTTTAAAATAAATGTTAATAATTTCGTGGCTTTCTAGAATTTCCTGGTTGGTTAGGGTACATATTTTACTCAGAAATAATAACAATTTCCTCCCAGACTTCCAGCTCAAAAGGTTGCTTTCAACTAGCAGACAGCACAAACAGGATCACTCTGTAGACACTCTCCAGAATTCACGTGGCTTAGGGTTCTCTACCTCCCATCTCCCATTGCCCTTCCAGCCTCCTTTACCTTATCAAGTTGGGAAACTACTTCCCACAGTAAGGAATGCAAAACTGAAAGCTCTCGGCCCAAATCAATGTAACCATCAAAGCCTGGGGTGTTTGAGATGGTGTCTGGATTGGAGATCTCCAAAAGGAAGCGCTTCATTCCGCCCCATTCATGCTCTAAAAAATCATTCATGAATGCCATGTATTCCTCTTTGTTACCAAATCTGAAGTAGAGGGAGAGAAAATGAGAAAGAACATATTCAGGAAAAGAGATGTGATCATTTTGAATTGATTTTACACAGAGCTATACTTTTTTTTTTATTTTGGGGAGGTGACTAATTTGTTTTATTATCTGTAAGTGATAAGTATTAAAACATACTTTATTAATATTACGTTAATACTCAAAAACTTTGAATAGCTTTCTGTTCTCTATAGGGTAAAGACAAAGTCCTTTTCCCCTGGTATTTAAAGCCAGTATAAACGTTCATTATCAGTATAAACCTCAGTATACTAGTTTCTTCAAAGTGTCCCAAATATATTATACTTCTTTTCTTTTCCAAACCTTTGCTTATGCTACTTATTTCTACTAGATAATTTCCTCTCTTCTTTGTCTGCCTAGGTTCTAGCTATCTTCTGGGCCTCGCTTAAATCTGAAGAACATGTTCCAAAATAAACTAGCAACAATTTTTATAAGAATTAGATCAAATATGGGTAAACATAGATTTCTCTGCTGGCACATATGTAGTGCACACAAAATTAAACTCGTGCACTTTCAAAGAGCCACAGGCTAGAAAACAATGTGTCTCACTGAAGTTCTAATTTTCCCTCAATACATTGCTACTAGAAACATACTTAAGCCTCAACATTGAGAAAATCTGGGGTCAATTCTGCCAGTGTGAGTTGCTTCTCAGTGATTTCTTAAAATTATTTCCTATAAACTATAAAAATTACACAAACTTAAGAAAAATTTGAAAACACTGAAAAGTGGAAAGAATAAAGGATGGCTGTACCAATTCTACCGCCTAAACATATCTGCTGTTTACAGTTCAGTGCATTTATTCTCCAGCTGCTTTCTCGTAACTTCTTTTCAAAAAAGTTTAAAACTACAGAAAATTTCAAAGAATATACAGTGTAATATCCATATGCCATTTACCTACATTAACCAACTGTTCACATTTTGCCAAGTCTGTTTTCACCTTCTCTCTTTCTTTTTCTGATTGAACCATTTTAAACTAAGTTGCAGACATAACCCCTAAGTACACTAGTATCTACTTCTCTAGAATAGTGAATAACTCTTACACATACCAATGCCATTATCACACTGAAACTATAAGAAAACATTATTTATAAATCATCTCATATAGAGTTCCTATTTCACCAGTTGTTCCCAGAATGATTTTAATAAATTTTTTTCCAATTTAGATCCAAACACTGCATTCTCTCTTTTATCTAGATAGTCCCCACTTCATCTTTTCCATTTTTCATGATACTGACTTTTTTGAAGGGGTCAGGCCAATTCCTTCCCAACTTTTTTATATTTACGTTTTTGCAATATCATATTGGAGGATAAAAGCATATACACCATTTGGTGTCCTATCTCTTTTTTTGGCTAGCTCTTTTTTGTCCTATCTCTTCTTTAAATAGCACTTTCATTTACCATATTATATCTTTATCATTTTCCATACTATTCATAAACACATTTTGTAGTAGCTGCATATATTCCATTGGATGCATGGATTAGTAATCCATTTCTCTACAAAGTGACTATTCAAAGTGATGTCACTCTTTTTGCTGTTTTTAATAACATCATGATGAAAATCATGTAACATGAGTGATGAGGTGCCCCATGCTCATCTAAAGGTTAGGCCAAATGTACTTTTAAGTGATGCTTTTAGAAAGTGGTTACGGTAGCTCCACCTACTTGGCAAAGTTGGCCAGGTTCTGGATGACCTTGGCAATGAGAGTCAGAGTCCGAGATGTGCGGTCATCAGGATACTCCTGCATGAGGTTGAAGAGACTGGGAGACATGATGGCCGGGCACAGAAAGCGGAGAAACAACGAAGCGCTGATGAGCCGCTCGCTGATGTCCTGCTTGCCACGGGTCAGGCACTGCTGCTTCCAGGATGCAAACACTTCTTTCAGCTCACGGGGAAAAACACTGGGGAAGAAAGAAAGACCAAATGTAAGAGTACCAGAACCCAAAAAAGCCCGGGTGGATCCCACTGTGGCCCCACAGAGTCAGGCTATGCGGAGGGAATAATAGAGAGAACTCCGTCTGATGCACGGCTGAGAGGTGGTGGACAAATCAGACATCCAGATGGAGACCAGAAACCTCATGCTGTGAATCTCAGCAATGAGTGTAAACTAGGTTTTGCAAAGTGGGAAGATGGCATGCAGCTCCTGACTAATCCATGTGGTTTACTCTAGCTCAGCATAATCTCTCTACAGACTGCTCATCACAAATCTAAAATCTCACCGACTGCTGGTGAGAACAGTGATCAGAAATCATTAATGCATCTGCTTTGACACTATTAAATATGTTTAAAAGTCCTTAAAGTACTTTTGGTACTAGAGGATGTGGTGTTAATATTCTGGGGAAAGATTACATTTATGTGGATAGTTTAGGGGGACTTCTCACAATATAGGTTTAGATTTTAGGCAAAACTGTATTAGGGAAACTTTCAACTTCTCTTCCTTTGGTTGGGAAATCACAATTAACACTGATAACTTTCATAAGGAAAAAAGTCAAGTTCCATAAGCAGGGAATGAAGCACTGACAGCAGCTCACCAGTAAGAGTTGATGATCTTGCAGAAAGCCAGCTCACAGCACATTTTCAGGTTGCTCTGATGGTCCAGAAGTTCACTGGATGAACATTTGCTGGGATCCACTTCACAGTTTTCATCTGACTCATACAAAGCTTTGATGAACTCCCCTATTTGAAGAAGAGAAGATGATGGATCGGACAACTATAAATAGTGTCTTCCTGAATATAACAAAAGAATTTAGGATTTCTGTACTAAAATGTGTAATAGGGAACTCTTTCTGATGCCTGACACAGAGGGCACAAAAGACTGTTCACGAAGGGTTATTGCTTTGGAATCTAAGATTTACCACCTCCTACATGTCATGTTTATTTTCTTTATCCTGGAAGTAGAAAAACAGCACTCATTAACATTGTCATCATGATATTTATAAAAAGAATAATGAAACTACTTTAAAAAATACTACAGCTTTACATCTTTTATCTGAAACCATGAATATATTTAATTAGCAGGAACTCATTAAAGGCCTCTCTACCTTATGAATAATGTTGCTACTATTTTAGAAGAATAAATACCCCAGGTCTGAATAAATAGCCCACCTATGCTTTTAAGGGCTAATACTGGTGCCAAACTGAATGCCAAACTCAAGTAAGGGTTTCTAGGCCCACCTCTCCTAATGGGGATAATAATTCAACATAGCACATAGAACAGCATCTCTTTATATAACTTGGATGTTTTTCCAAATAAATTTAGTTTAGGTGCCCTGTTCATACATCTCATCCTTTGAAGAGATATGCCCAGTATTTCCTGAAACAGCAAATCTGTACCTAATCTGTTTATCCTTCTCTATGAACCACACCTTCTATCTGTTCTGTTCTATGCTTCACACTATTTTGTGCTTACTTGTTCACACACTCGTATCCTTCAGGATGAATATGACTGAAGATCAGGGACTGGGTTCTATTCAAGTTCAAATCCCAAGCCTATCAAACAGTTCCAAAGCATTGCTGCTGCTGCTGATGCTAAGTCGCTTTAGTCGCGTCCGACTCTGTGTGACCCCATAGATGGCAGCCTACCAGGCTCCTCCATCCCTGGGATTCTCCAGGCAAGAACACTGAAGTGGGTTGCCATTTCCTTCTCCAATGCATGGAAGTGAAAAGTGACAGTGAAGTCGCTCAGTTGTGTCCTACCCTTAGCGACCCCACGGACTGCAGCCTACTAGGCTCCTCTGTTCATGGGATTTTCCAGGCAAGAGTACTAGAGTGGGTTGCCATTGCCTTCTCCCCCAAAGCATTGCAGGAGCTCAAAAAATAGTTGTCAGAGATGGTAGTATAGTTTTCTTTTTTTTAATACGTCTTTAAGAAAGAGGAGTAGGTCTTTCAAAGCTCCTTCCAAATCTGCTTATAGTAACTGAAGTTCAGGCTAGTTACTAATAGATATCATGGAAGTGAACAGTAATTTCTACAAAAAAATTAAGAAGCAGAAGCAATAACAAAGAGCATTTTCTATCAAAATGGCTAATACTAAGGTAAATGAAAGATTAAAAAAAATAGCTGTGATAGAGGATGGGAAGTGATTATTTGGAAGTAAAATGCTTGGAGGACAGGAATTTAAGTGATGCACAGAAAAGAAAGTGGTACAGAGAAAAATTAAAGGCTGTGGAACCAGACAGATCTAGGGTCAAATCCTGGACCCATCACTTAGCCAACAGTGGGGGCCTGAAAAATCACTTAACTAGTCTGAGTTTCGGGTGCCTTATTTGGAAAATAGCGTTAAGAACTCCAACCTAGCAATCCCACTCCTGGGCATACACACCGAGGAAACCAGAACTGAAACAGACACGTGTACCCCAATGTTCATTGCAGCACTGTTTATAATAGCCAGGACATGGAAGCAACCTAGATGCCCATCAGCAGATGAATGGATAAGAAAGCTGTGGTACATATACACAGTGGAATATTACTCAGCCATTAAAAAGAATACATTTTAATCAGTTCTAATGAGGTAGATGAAACTGGAGCCCATTATACAGAGTGAAGTAAGCCAGAAAGAAAAACACCAATACAGTATACTAACGCATTATATATGGAATTTGGAAAGATGGTAATGATAACCCTATATGCAAGACAGAAAAAGAGACACAGATGCATAGAACAGACTTTTGGAGTCAGTGGGAGAAGGCGAGGGTGGGATGATCTGAGAATAGCATTGAAACATATATATTATCAAGTGTGAAACAGATCGTCAGTCCGGGTTGGATGCATGAGACATGTGCTCAGGGCTGGTGCACTGGGAAGACCCAGAGGGATGGGATGGGGAGGGAGGTGGGAGGGGGGTTCAGGATGGGGAACACATGTAAATCCATGGCTGATTCATGTCAATGTATGGCAAAACCCACTACAATATTGTAAAGTAATTAGCCTCCAACTAATATAAATAAATGAAAAAAATAAATAAATAAAAAGAAGGTTGAAAAAGAAAAAAAAAAAAAAGAACTCCAACCCACTAGAGCTATGGTGAGGAACAGGGCATGAAAAGAAAAGTGTCTAATATGGTGCCTGGGTACTTAGTAGGGGCTCTATACAGTAGGTGTCATGTATACACTTTGTAGTTTTAAAATAACTTTTCATACAGTGAAAAAAAACAAAGTAAAAAGACTTTTAAATTGTTTACCAACGCTCACAAGATTTCTACTGAACACATTCTCAATGTCACCTATGCTACGTGCTCCCACACATTTCACCTCATTTAAAGAGTACCTGAATTTAAAACTAAGTCATCAATGTCAAATACTTCATGTAAAAATCAATCCACCTCTAAATTTATATCATTAATATTTGGCTTAATGAGTTCTACCTATTCTGGGGAAATAATACTAACTTGTGAATCTTGAGAGTATTTTTCTCTTTTTTCTTCAAAAAAAGAACCAAATAAATAACTCAAGGGTCTGGAAGTAAATTGATTGTCTCAAGTTTTTTTTCTTTTTATCTGATTATATTTAAAATCCTCTGAAACTGAGAAAACTCTTTTCATTTTTGAAACTATAACCTATGTGTCTGATAGTGTGGAAAGCACCACATTGAAAAGTGAACTTTTATGGATCTGCACCTAGTGACTGTTTAGCTGATCACAAATTATTGAGACAGATTTGATCCTTTCATGTCTCTGGCCTTGTGGTGGGGGGGGGAGATTAGGGACAAACAGGAAGGGTGTTTAAATGTTTACATTTGAGTTTGTCTACAATGTTCTATAATGCTTCATTATCTCATTACTATCTAGCACCCAAATTTCATGTGTAGAAATAAGCCAATAGGCACAGACATATTACTGTTAAAAGGAAATTTGCCTCCGCCATCAATGGTGGAAATCAGGCCATTTTAGAGCCTTTTCTGTATGTCACAGAAGATGGTGTTTCCTGTGTAGTCACAGGACAGCAACATGAAATCTGATTTCAATTAGAAAAGTAAAAGGGGTTAATGGATGAAAGATTTAAGTCTAACTGAGGCAGAATCTATGCTATCAACCTTAATGCTTTTAATCAAGATAAATGAAGACTGGCTAAAAAGCAGGCAGATATTCTTTAATTTGATTGGCAACTTTTAACTCAGTTTTCTCTAAGCATTCTTCAGGCAGTCTGCAAATAACATCTACTTTTTTTGCCCAAAGTGTATGAAATACAGTAAAACTTGAATTATTCAGAGTACTCAGCTGTACTTATTAATGTGATTTTTTGGTTTTACTAAGACTTCACTGTGAAGTCTTTTTATTTAAAACTTACCATGAAGCCTTATTTAATTGTGTGATTAGAGGTGCCTGCTGTCCCAAGTACACTATCCTATGATGAAAAAAACAATCTTTCTAAGGGAACTAAAATTTTTGCACTTCTTCAGGGTTACTTTTGGAAAATCACTTATTACTATTTTGAACCATATAAAATAAGTCTTAATTTACACTGGTGCTAAGACTGTAAACTGTTCTCAAAACAGAATTTGTCATAAAAAAATAAAATATAGGAGAAAAATCAGCTACCAAGAATCTAGGATTAAAAGGCTAACTAGAAATATGGGGAGAAGACAGTAGCATCTCTGCCCTGAAGAAGCTTACTAATTAATTTCGCTTGTGTCTTGGAAGCAGCAGTCATTTTCACCACCCTGGCCCTTGCTCTTGGGTTACAAATATGATAATAGAGATCTTTGTGGGGTTATGTGAATTTCTTTGCCTGCTCACTGAGTTAATTTTCATATCTCAATGAGTCAATCAGCTATTTAATTACTAACTATTCTATCAAAGGACCTGTCTCTCCTTTTCACTTCAGGAATTATTTCATTTGGAAATCCTGGTTAGTCCACTGAATGGGGGAATATGAATATTTGATTTTTAAGCAGTAGATGGTCGACAAATATCTACCTCTTTATCTCCCCAGAATAGAGAATACTGTTTGAGATGCATCATTACTGCTTTTTATAAGGTGATACAAATCATTAAAGCAAACTATGATATATAATTCATGATATGACTATAATAAGCTTTTTATGTGAGACTGATCCTGTACCTTTCCTAATGTCAATGAAAATCCATTTTCGCCATTCTTCTAAAATCTAGTTAGATCTTAAAACTAAAGCATATGACTTAAAAAATTAAAAAATGAAGATAGGAAGCAGGAGAAGAAAAAATTTACTTCTCTAGAGTAGGAATTAACTGCTATTACAGTGAGTCCAGCACTCACAGTCCAACACAGTGTTATACCTGCTGCTTCTTGAGCAGTGATTCACTTTTTACCTCCTGTTACCTGGCTCCTGAGAACAATCTCAGGCATCACTAATGAGCAAAATCAACAGCCATGTTTTTCTATGAATCTTTACCTTCCTTAATCTCTGATTCTCTTAATGCTTTTTCCCTCTTGGTGTCTAAGACTCTTTTCCTTCTTCTTTTTTTTTGCATGTGCATGCACACTTCCTCTGTCTCCGATCTCTTCTCTCATTCCTCTGCTTCCTTTGTACCATAAGCCAGGAACACTGTAAGATCTGTCATTGGCCCTATTCTCTTCCTTCTCCTGTAATCTGGTAGTTTCACTGATTCCCTCCACATGGGTGACTTAGTCCTAAACTTCCACCAGCCAGCTAGACAGAAGTCTTGGGATGTCCTACCTAGAACCCCTGGGACTTCCCACTTGAACTTCAAGTTAAATACATGTGAAGTGAAAATATAATTTCTCATTCTTTCAAGTGTGTTACTTTTATGTTCTCTTTCTGTTAAGAATCTCATCATCTTTCTTGCCAATTGCAAAGGCCCCAAATTGACAGTAATATTTGACCTCCTCCCCTACCACACCCTGCCCCATTCCCACAAACTGAAGAATTGCCAAGTCCTATTACCTCATTGGTGATTACTTCATTCAGTCTTATTTCTTGCCTTCAACACACACCTGTCTACTCTTGACAGTCACATGTGACTACTGAGCATTTGAAATGTGGCTACTGCAAACTGAGCATGCAATAAATGTAGATAAAATACACATAATTTCAAAAAGCATGAAAAAAGTAAAGCATTTTGTTCATAATTCTTATATTGATGATATATTAACTAATATTTGGATATACTGGTTTGAATAAAATGTTATTGAAATTAAATTGACCTGTTTCTCTTGCCCCTTTTTTATACTGTGACTACTAGAAAATATAAATTACATGTGACTCACATTAAGTTTCTTTAGGACAATGCTGATCTACATTCTGTGTGAAGTACTAGGGACATAAAGATAAAGAAAATGACAATGTTCTTTAAGGAACTCATGTCTGCTTTATCATAATGTACACTGAAGTGCCAAGCACAGTGCCTTACTCAAGTGCTAACACCTGAAGTTTATGACCAAACATGGAGCTGTAAGTGGGTGACCCAGTCAGTAAGGACTACTGACTGGCGAAAACTCAGTTGTCACGGAAAATTCTGTAGGTCTTCCAGGCAGAAATTGGGAGTCACGGGAACTGGCAGGACTTTCTCCGTTTCTGATGCATGATAACAAATGCTAACACTTTCAAAACTTACTAATGTATTTATTGGGTTGGCCAAAAAGTCTGTTTGTAGTTTTTCCATAAGATGATATGGAAAAACCCAAATGAACCTTTTGGCCAACCCAATATATCATGATGTAAATACCCAAGACTTCAGAGGAAACAGATCAACTAGATGTAACATCTCATTACTAACATCACTGCATGTCTCAAGAATCTCAGGAACTTCAGGGCATGGGGGTAGCTGCCTATGCTCATGAGCTTTCTTGTGGTACATGGTATAAGAAACAGATCTTCTATTCCTCCTCTGGTGAGTATTGCAGATACTTCCTACAATTGAAACTCCAATTTTAACACTTTAATCAGTTGGAACTAAATAGTGTTCAGAATTTGAGTTCCAGTTGGTTGTTTCAGGAGGGTGAAATAACCTAAAAATCAAAAGGGAAAGAATAGAGATGTTTTTCTTCTCCATACCCAGTGCATCGTGAAGATACTGTTGTCCCACCAACTTGAGGTATTCCTCAATGGATTTGGTGGCAATGGTGTTCTCTCTGAAGATCAAAACATCATGTTCTCCACAACGATCCACCTCAGACATCACCAAGTCCGTCAGAAAATCCTGGTAGAATAATGTTCAATCAGGCAGAAAGCAACTGAATGTGAATAAATACTACACGTTAGGATAGACTGATAAAATGTCAGACATCCTGGGAATGCTGCTTTAAAACTAAATCTACCAGATTCATTTGAAGGGAAAAGGTCAGTCAGGATACAATTTGAAGTGCTACCAACTTACCAACCTTAGGTTAAAAATTCCTTCAAAGGTTTTTCATTGCACAAAGGATAAAGCCTATAATCCTCCATGTGGCCTGCAAGCCTCTATATTTCTTGGTTTTCTGTCTACCTTTCCAGCCTCATCTTGTACCATTCTCTTTGCATTGTGCTCTAGTCAAGGACTTTTTTTGGGGGGCAGGGCCCTTGCATATATCAAACCTTTTCTAACACACGACATTGTCTATTCACCACGGAGTTTTTTGCAAATGCTGTTCTCAGTTCTGCGTCACTCCCACCCGTGCTCCACCTCATTTCCATGGAGTTAATTCCTTGGATCCTTGGATTTTAGTTTGTACCTTGTCTCCTCAGTCTGACCAACACTGCCTCTGAACTCCATTAGTCAGGACCCCTTAATCCACATTCTTGTGGCATCATGTATCTTTTTATAAATCTGCACTTCTCACTGTAATCACACATTTCTGTAATTATTTTACTAATATCTGTTTTCCCCAGAGACTGTGAGCCCCATGAGACCAAAGACAGTGTCTATTTTTGTTCACCTCTATATTCTAGCATTTAACAGTTTCTGACACATATTTGGTGTTCAATATAAAATAGTTACAAATTGGCCCACAGTATCAACATGAAATTTCTTAAACATCTAAACTCATTTTCTACATGAATTATGTATCTCTAGCCATCCATTCATTCATCCATCTACTCATCCATAGTGAAGGAAGGCATAAGCAGAAATGAAGCCCTTAAGAAATAGCTGCTTCATTTCTCAACAGTCTTAAGGAACTTAATTCAAAATTCAGTGTTCATTATTCAATTTGAAATCTGATAACATCATATATTTTGAATATTATATATTCATTGGATATTTCAAAGTCTCTAAAATATAAAACAGAGGGACTATGGTGATTTAATTTTGTTTTTAAATTAAGCATTTTAATATTAATGGGGTTCACTCTGGGATTTTTTTCATCAGTGTAAAAGAGTCATAGACTTAGGAATCACTACTAAAACTCTTATGCTAAGGGACAGGAAGAAACCTGGGGGTGATGGTAACATTCTGTATCTTGATTCCTGTGGTTTCCATGGGTACATAAACTGTCAAAACTCATTGAATTTTTCCCTTTAAATGAATTTGGTTTATAATATGTAAACTGTACCTCAATAAAGCTGTTAAAAAAAATCCTACATATATCCTTGAACCTCAAGCAAATGAACAACAAAAAGAACATATCCATACAATTTCAAAGATGAGACTCAAAATTTCAATGATTTTTTTTAACACCAGAAAGCTCAAAATTATCATTAATAAATTCAACCATCAAAATGACAATCAATAGGAAGACAATTAAATAAGGAACTAAATATTGAATATATTGATATATTCTGATATGTATCAAGAAATCTTAAAAACACTTTATTGTTCAGTTCTAAATAAACTATTCTAACTGTGAACTCCTCTAGATCTAAAATACAATTTTACCATGATCAATTTGCATATAATATAATGCAGACTTTAGCCTAGTTAAGTGAACATGCCTCGCAGAGGTGATAATTACCACAGTTCAGGCTGATCAACGACTCTATCAATTGTTTAGTGTTCTTCATACAATTAGTGTATTTCTCTTTCTATCTTCCTAGATTTTTAATTCTATCCAGGATGAACTGAGGTAAGGCTATCATGAGGCAGCTAACAATAACATCCCTTGATATTTTAATTCCAAATTCAGACATTAATCTCTTGAAGACTCTTGCTAGTGACCAACCTGATTCAGGAATACTTCCTTCTGTGACTAGGTAATATATATAGTCATCAGTCAATCTTAATTTAGAATATAGTGTGGAATAAAACAGTCATACAACACACTTTGGAACTAAAGAGAAATAATCTTGCACACACTGTGGGATTATTACACCAGTCCTACCATTTATTTTGTTTGGCGATAAACAGCTAGCGGTGGTATCTATATTTCGTGCAAATAAACTTCAAATAAATACTTGTTAGACTCTTCATTTTACTTCTTTAATTTTATAATCTCCACTTTTTCTGAATCTAAGAACCAATAATAGGTTTCCTTTCTGGGCAATGCAACCCCCCTTTCTACTTACCTTGGCTCTTCCAGTGCTTTGAAGAATGTGCACCAAGGCACAGGCTAGCTCTTCTTTATTTCTCACACTGATTACTGGTTCAAGAACAGAACATAACATGGTGTAGTTGCTGGTGACAAATTCTGCAAACTCTTTGTATTGCTCCATAGGCAGAATGGTGATGGTTTGGAAACGTGATTTAATCCGAATAGAAGGTCCTCCTGTCTTTCCTTTGTTGGGTGTAGGTGTACTCACTGGGTACCACTTTTCTACAAACTGGCGACCAGTCACACTGGCAGTGGGGATGTTGACTAGCCCTACATAATTATTCTTGTCTTTTTTCTTCTTTTTTTCCACATCTTTATAAATGTGAACTGTGATGCTATGAAGAGGTGGAAGGCTATAGAACTCAAAATGTTCACCCCAGAAAATATTGTCTGCTTTGGTCTTGCTGGTTGTACGAGCAAAGAGGGTATCATCAAGGCACAGTTCACAGAAATATTTCTTTTTAGGGGCAAGGTCCTTGGCTTCAATAATCCATAAACGGAGAACATTTTCGGCTCGTCTACAATTGTCCTATAAAGAAGTAACAAAGGTGTGTTTGAGAGCCAAAATCTCAGAAAGACAACATTTTCCTCTTAAAGTAGGTGATAGATACTATGTACTTCATTAAGGGCAGTCAAAAATAATGAAAGGGATTGCTACCTCATCATTCAAGATAACAGCAAGCTCTCTGAGAGCCACATACATTCTATTTCACTTGGGTTAAAGAAATAACATCCTGTAACAGAAATTCTCATATAGCCAGTCTTATGGCAACTGGATTAGCATTCAGCAAATAAGATAGAGGTATGTAAGTAATTAAGAAATTTGTGTTCTAGTTCCATTTCTATTGTGTATTGTACTAGGTTCTCACTTAAGTCAGGTAACTTCTCTAAGTCCTCTTATCCACACTGATAAAATCATGATACTGTCTGCATTAAGATTATTTTGAGCACAAAATAATAAGACACGTATTTGTGTTTAAAAGTTCTGTAAAATTTAAGGTATTATTAATATTACTGTATTACTGTATTACTTCAATCAACTTACTGCTTACAGAGTCACACAGTTTTTTGGCCATTCAAAGCCACTCTTACCTTATTTGGTTGAACTGTCCTGCGGAGGTTTTCCATCCACTTATCTCTCTCTGAAGCAGAGTTACAACTGAAGCATTTACTTCCACTTAAGTAGGTAACCTTCAACACAAAGATTAGAGGTAAGGAAAAGGAAACACAGGGCTTGGGGGCTCTGTCTTCCTAGGTGTATCATTTAAGAGTTAGGGACACGCTATGAGCCCAAATGATGCCACACGGTAGCCAAAATGATACCTGCTGGTTTTGTGATATCTACGTGTGCGTCTACATTTACTTTTTGCTTTGTTATCCACTTAGCACCTATCCTCCTCTCCAGGTAAGGACAAAGTTCACTGAGAATTCAGCTTAGGAATCGAAAACTGGCCTACAGTTTAGAAAGAACAAAACTGAAAACCGCTAACTAAATTAATACCTTTAAAAATTACCTGCAAATAAATATCCTCAATTCTGAGTGAGTTAATAAAAAAATAAAAAGCGAAGAAGGTCTCTAACAGCTTATTCCTTGGGACTGCCTTCACACTATAATATTACAGAAGGCTACTACATGAAATTGAAAAGAGTTAGTCGTGTTGAGTTAATTACTCTGGAACCCATTTCTCTTCTATTAGGCAACCAGTCAGTTGATTTGCAGTCATTAGGTTAGTTTGAATATTATTATCAATGTCCTCTAAAAATGAAGTATGTTGTCTCTATGTCTAGAACCTAACACCTGTCTTGGCATACAATCTGTTGAACTGATTTCCACAAATATGGCAAACTTTAAGAGACTTTTATGAAAAAAAAAAAACACCAATAAATGACCTGTCCAAATTGCTAAAGTGGTTCACACAGTAACTTACTCTTGGTTCATAACCTAGTGAATTAGGTCAGATGTTACATTCTGTCTAATATGGTAGCTACTAACAACAGGTGGCTGGTGAGCACCTGAAAAACAACTAGTCCAAACTGAGATGTGCGGTTGAGTGTAAAACACACATCAGATTTTGAAGACTTAGTTTAAAAAAAAGAAAGTGAAAAGTTGATAATTTTATTTTAGCTACATGTTGAAAGTGGTAACATTTGGGTTTAATAAAATTTAAAATCACACACATGGCTGGCACTGTATTTCTATTGGATAGGGCAGGTCCATAAGAACAGGTATCAGATATCTTTCAACTTTTACAACACCTAACATAGGACTCATCATTAGTAATTTTGTAAGTTTGTGATAATTAATTAAATCATAATGCTAACAAGTACACAGATGGTTTTGAAATTAAATTTGCAAATGGCCAATTGTGTACATTTAGTTTGGGAGGGGAAAACTACCTTATAAAAAGTGATAATTTTCTGGTAAAGGGCAGTTTGTTCATTGAAGAAATTAGGCACATGCAATGTGCTAGAGAGCTAGCTAAGTGCACAGATATTATAAAAATAAAGAAGACATGATCCCAGATCTTGAACCATTCAGGTTTTAGTTAGAAAAAATTATGGTTTTGGTATTTTTCCCTCAAACAATCATTAAAATTGGGGACTTAGGTTCTCAGAAGAAAAATAATAAATATTATGTGATATCTTTATCGATACCAAAAGATTAAAATACTAACAATAATTTAGTATTAATCTTGTGATCTCGGCTGAGAACACACTAAGAATTCATTTATTTTGAAAGCAGACAAAGCCAGAAGGAATGAGAAGCCATCATTAATAACTTTAATTACCAATATAATTAGATTAGCAGATTTCTAATTTTTCCCCTATAAGTAGGTAATTTTCAGTAACTGAAAACCGGTTAAGATGATCAAATCATCAATAATACAGTAATGCAATCACAAGAACACTGGGTAGAAAATCTCTTTGCTGTCTACTCCTCCTCCTTTTTCCTAGACCTCCCCACCTCAAAGCAGAAGTCTTGTCCAAGGATGCTGCTGTGGAGCGGCTTTACCGACACAGGCTCCCCTCTACCGAGATCCAGACATTCCACAGCACTGCATGGGCTCAGCAAAGACTCATGAGAACGGGACTCTTTTAGTTTAGGCAGCCCACGAGACCTAAAAGTAGAAAAAGATATTTATGGCAGTGTAACTACTTGGCCAATAAGAAAATAAAGGTCAAATGCAGTGGAGGTTTAACAACAAATGAATAAATGCCTAAAGAGAAAAATAAGTCTATAATAATGATAGGATCATATTCATAGGACACATAGAAATCACATATATATTCATGTGTGTGTGCACACACATACTTTCTTTTTTCAACAAAACACAAAAATGTACTATAACCTTACTTATCTCAAGGGAGCTGGAAGCTCCACCACAGACATTGTTTTTTTTTTTCTCATTCCTGTGTTGGAAATGGAGAAATAGATACCATTCAAGGTAACCTTACATGTTTCTTTTTTATGCAAAGGTCTTATTTAAAGACAAATGGTTTCTTTTTCTTCCCCCATGCTATAGCTTTATCCTCTACTATCACTGACAAAATAGTAGTGGCTATATCTTCACTGCTTTGGCAGAATAAACACACATATACATACTCAGAAACAAAGCCAAACTTTTCAGCACAAGACCCTGCTTTTCAAAAGGTCTGGTTTTCATCTCAATATGGAATTCTTTTCTGGCAAGCTTTTGTTTCTCTATTTATGCTTTATTGTACAAATATGAATGAACAGTAAAATGCCTTGAAGAAACTTCCCACCCTCCAAAGAAATGTTCCAACTCCCATCTAGAAGAACAGATTTTTGTCAACACCATTGAGGGGTTCTGGTTCGTTTTGTCCCCTCGCTGGAATGTGGGGAATTGTGACTCTTGTCACTACAGGAGCTAGTACTTTGAAGCCAAACAATATAAAACACAATATTCTTGAATCCAGAACTGGATAGCTATGCAGTTTTACTCAAGTGATTATAGTATTTACTGACTGAAACACCCAGAGTTAAATACATATATTTTAAGTAGAAGTACCTAGTAATAGGAATAAAAAGAAATGTCTTGTAGAAAGATATTTGTTTTTGTAAAATGCATTAAATAAGCAGCTTCATTCATTTCCTTGAAATAACCATGTTAACATTAAAAGGAACTGAACTACTTAACATCAGAGTAGTTTGCAGTTAAATTATAAAGTAATGAGATATAGGAAACTAGTACTAAAGGCTGCTCTTTCCCTTCTGATTCCATTTCAACACTGTTTAATCAAATTCCATACATACAGTAAAAAACACCCTAAGACTAGGATTTTAGTTCATTCTTCTTTTCACACATAAAACATGTGCTCTCATATTCAGTAGTTTTTAAGGTCAAAGAGTCAATAATTACATTTACCGTTGATAATACAAAGTCTGCACAAAACCCACCTAATGTTTTGTACATAAAAATAGAACAATTTAATAGCTCCACATTTATTTCCTTTTGTTCTAGTGGATAGAACAATGTCATGTCATATACTGTCAAAATAGCATATCAACTATAAATAACTAAATGCAAAAACAAATTTTAATGTAATTACCATACATCCTTTCCCAGTATGCTTCATGGGAAGCCTGGTTGAGGCAACAGGATAACTATAACTGTTCCTAAATACAAATGAAACAACAATTCCAGCTCCTTTTTCCCAGGAGGAGTTGCCTGGTGAAGAGAAGCCTCTCCCGCTCTGGGAGTAAGCCTTTCAACAGGAAAGATAAAGAAGGTATGTTACAACAAAAGCCTTACTTTTATTTTTTAAACTCTCTAGGAAAATATTCTAAAACATAACGTTATCTCAAATCAAATAAATGTCTACCTACGTGAAGCAACTGTACAGCCACCTTGGAGTGCACCCCCAAATCATAGCGCGGCCACATCTCACAGCACAGCAACTCACTTTTCTGAACTACATCTCAGACGACAACTCTGGTTAGAAGACAAGAACCAACAGAAGATAGTTTCCCCTGCTGCCTTCAGTTACTGATAGCATCTTTGAATAAATGTTTTCCAGGTGTAATTTCAAGTCTTCAATAGCAGCAGAACAGAAACACATGAAACGGAACATGAAGTCATCTTCTAAACCGGCTGCAGGACAGGTAATATTTTTCTTCTCTTCTTCAGGCTGCATCCAGCCCCTCAGGTAACATAAACAAGGTTCCTGGGCTCTAGGCTGGGCCTGTTGCCATGGTGCTACACCTATAAGGAGATTAGAGCCCAAGGCAGCAGGGAGAAGCCAGCCGCCAGTGTGAAGGACTCAAGAAAGAAGCATGCTCTGCAAATGTGACCATTTTAAGATGGAAAGGAAGGAACAGTGAGGCCCCACCCATTCCCATGAACAATTTCAGAGTCAGAAGCTATAGGGAGAAAACTGAAGCAATTCTGGGGGTGAAGGAGAATCTCTTAACTTTGCCAGAGAACAAAGCAGTGATTTGTTTCTGGATAATCCCCAGCCCCCTACTAAAAGGGATTCCCTTCGTCCCACCTTGCAAGTATAGTCTTTCTCTCACGTCCATTCTATTTCCTTTGCTTTCTAGTTTAATGTTTCTAGGTATTGTTTTTCATTAACTTAACTGAGTTATATATATATATATATTTCTTTTTAGAGAGAGGGGTGGATAAAATTCTTTATTCATTGTATTTATAATGCTGAACAAATTTCATTTTGATACTCTGGCTTAATTTTCAAATACAGACATAAACAGATATTACAACCAAGCCACCTGGAATTAGAATTCAAAATTCCTCCTGGTTATGGAAATTTCAAGTTGTTCAGGATCTCCTTATTGTTCAGCATTTATGGATGTTTGTGTGTGTATACACACCGACACCAATGAATTGAACACTACGTCTGCTAAATATTCAACGCTGCTACTGAATAAATAAGCAAGCCCTTCCTGCATTGGGAAGAAAGTGTCTTGGAGAAGACAGAAGTAATTCCCAGAGAAGCAGGATTACAGTAAACAGGAAGATGAGCAGCCTGGGAATGGCAGTGGTGAGGAGGCATTATCTGTGCAAACATAATAGCACTAGTAATCCCAAGTCCCCTCTAAGTCATGTTTACCTCCTCCTGTACCTTCCTGTGAGCTGGTTTTTCTTAGATCTGCTCACTAGAGTTTTAACAGCTGTGACTGGCACTATAGTTTACTACTCTAAAGGAAAGAATATGGATTTATTGAGAGAAAAATGGGGGTTTGAAACAATTTTCAGTCCAATCTGACAATGGCCTTAATCAAGGAAACTAGCCTCGAAAGTGGACATTGTGAATTCGCTAACTACTGGTTCTCTTTCTGACCCCTGCACCCCTACCCGTCAACTCCCATCATCCTAAACATCATGTAATAATTCAGGGTTCAAATATGACTATTTCTTAGTTTAATTGGGAACCTGCTTCCCACAAGCAAGTTTAGTTCTAATTAAGGAACACTATCCTGCTTATTTAACTTATATGCAGAGGACATCATGAGAAACACTGGGCTGGAAGAAGCACAAACTGGAATCAAGATTGCTGGGAGAAATATCAATAACCTCAGATATGCAGATGACACCACCCTTATGGCAGAGAGTGAAGATGAAATAAAAAGCCTCTTGATGAAAGTGAAAGAGGAGAGTGAAAATGTTGGCTTAAAGCTTAACATTCAGAAAACTAAGATCATGGCATCTGGTCCCATCACTTCATGGGAAACATGGGGAGACAGTGGAAACAGTGACAGACTTTAATTTTTTGGGCTCCAAAATCACTGCAGATGGTGACTGCAGCCATGAAGTTAAAAGATGCTTACTCCTTGGAAGGAAAGTTATGACCAACCTAGATAGCATATTAAAAAGCAGAGACATTACTTTGCCAACAAAGGTCTGTCTGGTCAAGGCTATGGTTTTTCCAGTGGTCATGTATGGATGTGAGAGTTGGACCGTGATGAAAGCTGAGCACGGAAAAATTGGTGCTTTTGAGCTGTGGTGTTGGAGAAGACTCTTGAGAGTCCCTTGGACTGCAAGGAGATCCAAACAGTCTATCCTAAAGGAGATCAGCCTTGGGTGTTCATTGGAAGGACTGATGCTGAAGCTGAAACTCCAGTACTTTGGCCACCTCATGAGAAGAGTTGACTCATTGGAAAAGACCCTGATGCTGGGACGGATTGGGGGCAGAAGGAGAAGGGGACGACAGAGGATGAGATGGTTGGAAGGCATCACCTACTCGATGGACATGGGTTTGAGTAAACTCCGGGAGTTGGTGATGGGCAGGGAGGTCTGGTGTGCTGCGATTCATGGGGTCACAAAGAGTCAGACATGACTGAGTGACTGAACTGAACTGAACTGAAGGAACACTATATCCTTCAGTCATTTCAGTGGCACAGTCGTGTCTGACTCTTTGCCACCCCATGGACTGCAGCACGACAGTCTTCCCTGTCTATCACCAACTCCCAGACCTTGCTCAAACTCATGTCATTTGGGTTGGTGATGCCATCCAACCATCTCATCCTCTGTGGTCCCCTTCTCGTCCTGCCTTCAATCTTTCCCAGCATCAGGGTCTTTTCCAATGAGTCAGTTCTTCGCATCAGGTGGCCAAAGTATTGGCACTTCAGCTTCAGTATCAGTTCTTCCAGTGAATATCCAGGACTAATTTCCCTTAGGATTGACTGGTTTGATCTCCTTTACATTTTGGTTTACAGTCAGTAGATAACACTGAATTCTGTGTGAGCTCCCAGAGCTCTAGTGATGTGAAAGGTAAGGGTTAAAAATCTAATTGCTTTGCTGATGAAAATTACCTGCTACTTCTGACCTATTTAAGAGATAAACTACAAGGCAGGAGTAGCTTTCTATCACCCACGACAGTGAATTAATATTATATTGCTTTAACCCACATCACTAGCTGAAATCAGTCTTAAAAGACAAAAGTAAAGTCGTGGGGGGTGGGGAGCCAACATGCATGCCATTGAATTTACTGAAGAAGAAAAAAAAGGAGTCAAAAGACTCTGATTAGAGCAATGTTAAGTAAAACACAGCTGGATTTTTCCCAGCTCAACCATCCAATTTTTTAAAAAGCATATTTCCCCCAAAGCGCTAGTGGTACTTGGATGCGCCAGCACAATCTGCCACATGTTAACGAATTCAGTTCCAAATGCGGGAAACTTTTAATTAAAAACACAACTGAAAAAATAAATGCTTATTGCCACACAAAATCCTGTACTCCAGGGCAGGTGAATTTCTGCTTGGCGTGGCAGTTATGATTCCAAACTGCTTCGCTGAATTCTTGAAAAGACAGCTCAACCATAAACTGGGTACAGAAATATATGTTTGTGTTCACCAGAGTGTGTTCCTAAGGCATTTTACCTTGTCTGAAAAATTTCCAGGAAGAAATCAATAAAATTAGGTATCCTAGTAGTCTAACCAACAAATTTACAAAGGGTCTAATCAGGTTTTTAAAAGTTGCATCTGAACTTTCACTTTGGGAAAAAGACAGTTTTACTTCCTTCCCAGATTTTATTGTTTTTCAACCTGGTATCTGTGAAACCACCCAACTGATGTTTTTTGTTCGAAAGAGCAGATCCTTTCCTATACCTTAAAAGTTTCCCTACCTGAATTTTTTTTAAAAAGGGGAAAAAAAAAAAAAAAGGAACAAATTAGAGCTCATTCACCAGAGTTCTGCTTGTGTGCTAAAAAAATGTCCTCTTTGAGGATTCTGACAGCACTAGCTGCACTGATTTATCTGCTGCAGTTAAAGCCAGTCCCTACTGGTTTTTATGTTTGCTTAAAAAAAAAAACAAAAAGCTACACGACCACTCATGCAAAAAGCTATTTATGGAAACATAATATGTACTACTGATCTTCCTTCCCTCTGCTCTTAGCCTCTAGACAGGATGGTCTAATGAACCTAGCTGCTAATGGTAAAGAAGGATGTTTGTCAGCCTGAGTTTTCACTTAAATAAACCCATGGTAAGGAAATTTATCATCACAGTCAAAAATGACATTCAGCCTATCTTGGTACATACACATGCAATGAAGGTGGACACATAATGAAGACAAGATTATAGACATTAAAACACGTTCTGAAGGGCGAAAAACTCAACCAGCCTTCAATATGACAGGCATTAGGGAAAAATCTCCTTACAGAAATTGTACCATACTGTAATACACCTCTTTTGTTCTTAAATTTCAAATGGAATAAAATCTATTAGTGTCTGTTGAACAAATTCAGTATAAACATCACTGAATTAAAACAACAGTATATATAAACAACAATATAACAATATAAACAATACTGAATTAAAAAAACAAAGAATCTAAACTAAATCACACTCACAAATGAATTCAATTAACACATTTAAATAGTTTAAGATTAAGTGGAAAGATTAGTAACTATTTTTCCCTAAATTCAGACTTCAGTCTCAATGTCACCATAAAATTTAAGTATGGGTGAAAGGAGGATAAAAAATTTAGAAATTGATGAAGTTCAATGACACTTACTTCATCATTCCTAAATTCATGGCTATTTGCTTTCCCACTGGTTTTAACCATTATTTGGTTGAATAAATGAATATATGTCTGAATCCATCTATTCATTCAATAGTTGCTCAGTGCGCATTATGTGTCAGGCACTATACTAGATACAGATGGAAGTAAACAATGGTGAAGAAGAAAGGCAAAGTTGTTGTACTCACACATAGTCTATAATCTAGTGAGTCAACAAGCGATTATACCATGTGGCAAGACCTAGGAAAAAAGATGCAAAGATGGCTCTGTGGGTACTTATAGGGGCCCTGGATCTTTAGTTGGGGATTCAAAGAAGGTTCCATGGAGGTAAAAGTAATGTGATGGAGTGCTAAAAGTCACTAGGTAATTAAGGGTGGAGTGGAATCGGCTGTATGCAGATGTGAAGGTCCTGAGAGTCTGAGAGGGAATGGTCAGCATGTGAGAAAGCCCGTAAGGAAATACAAACCTGGGGTGTTTGAGGAATTGAGCAGAATCAGCAGCGTGGCTCTGGTACAGGGTGCACGTGTGCGGGGGCTGAGAGAAGAGGCGTGGGAAATAATGAAGCCTGGGAGACACTGTGATGGGACCAGTAGTGACGTGGGTGTTCCAGCTGGATCACAAAGCCAGTGAATGAACATAGAAAGGTCGTGAGTGGTGGAGGGCGAATGACAAGATCAAATGTGTATCTGAGCAAAGTATACTTTTGCTAAAAAGTGGAGAAAGGGGTACAGAGACGGGAGAGAAATAATGAAAGACGCAGAGACTGGCTATAGATTATGACAGTAATCTGAGTAAAGATCATGAATGGTAACAGCAGAAATGTGAAAGAAGTAAATGGATTTGGGTGGCAGTTAAAAGGTAAATAGGGCTCCCCTGATAGTTCAGTTGGTAAAAAATCCGCCTGCAATGCAGGAGACCCAGGTTGGCCTTTTGGGTTGGGAAGATCTGCTGGAGAAGGGATAGGCTACCCATTCTGGCATTCTTGGGCTCCCTGGTGGCTCAGATGATAAAGAATTTGCCTGCAATGCGAGAGACCTGGGTTTGATCCCTGGGTTGGGAAGATGCCCTAGAGAAGGGAATGGCTTCCCAATCCAGAATTCTGGCCTGGAAAATTCCACGGACAAGGGAGCCTGGTAGGCTACAGTCTATGGAGTCACAAAGAGTAGGACACTGAGCGACTTTCACTTTACTCTACTAGGAGGTAAACAGGCCTTCTAATGACTGCAATCCTGGGGACATCAGTGAGGTGGCAGAGTCAAGGCTGAGTCACTCAGTAGAAAATGGTAAAGTCCTTTCCAGAGATGGGAAGTGAGAGGCAATGCTGGTTGAGGCAAGGGTGGAAATAAAATCAAGTTTAGTACAAGTTTGAGGTTCCTATGCAAGTAGATGTTTGCTTCAGAGTGTGTTCCCCCCAATCTATGTTGAATTACTAACCTCCAATGTGACTGTATTAGGAAGTGTGACCTTTGGGAGGTGATCAGGTCGGGATGAGACAACCTCATGAAGGGGATTGAAACTGAAAGTGAAAGTCACTCATCGTGTCTGACTTTTTGTGACCTGAATTCTCCAGGCCAGAATACTGGAGTGGGTATTCTCCAGGGGATCTTCCCAATCCAGGGATCAAACCCAGGTCTCCCGCATTGCAGGCAGATTCTTTACCAGCTGAGCCACAAGGGAAACCCATGAAGGGGATTAGCGCCTCTATAAAATAGACCCCAGAGAGATCCTTTATAAAATAGAACCCGGAGAGATCTATCACCCATTCCCCTGTCTGAGGACACAGAGAAAAGAAAGGCTTTTGAACAAGGAAGCAGGTCCCTACCAGACAATGAATCTGCCAGGACCTTCATCTTGGACTTCACGGCCTCCAGAACTGTGAGAAATAAATTTCTGTTGATTATAAGCCACCCAGCCTATGACGTTTTATTATAGCAGCCTCAATAGATTAAGAAAATGTGAATACTGAAAGAGAATATGCAGATTGAGAAAAGGTCCTAAGGAAATAACCCAAGAAATGCTAACATTTAAATCTACAAAAGCAAAAGAGACTGAAGAATCTGAAAGACAGAAGGAAACCAGGAGACTCAAGTATCATAAAAACCCAGGGAAGAGAACTCTTAAAAAGGATGGGCTGTCCATCACTGCACAATATAGAGAATGTTAAAATATTAATAGTAGCCACTGGGTATATGAACTGAGAGATAATTGGAAACTTTGGCAAGAGCAGTTTCAGTGAAATGATGAGGATAAAAATGAGACTGCAGAGGGCTAAGGAAATGAATGGGATGTGAGAAAGTGAAGACTAACTCATGAAGTCTGATGATGAAGGGCTGGCAACTGGGAAAAGCTACAAGGAGGAATGAGGTTGAAATAGCACTAAAGAAGGTTTTCTCTAGTTAATCATTTTTTCCCTCTTAAATAATAAAGTAATACATGCTCCTGGTAATACATTTCAAGAGCTCAGAAGGACAGAAGGTGAAAAATATAAATAATGGTACCTCCCTCAATCTCCTAGAGAAAATGCTATTAATGATTTTTTTGTGATCCTCCTAGAAATTTTTTGTACAGACAACCAGTTTGGTATACATATACATATGTGTGTGTACGTATATACACACAAATGGAATTCTACCATACTTTTTTCCTTCAAGAGTATATTCTGGAATTCTGTCCACATTGGAAAATATACATATAACTTGCCTCTTTTTAATGATCACTCTGTACTCCCTTATATGGACTTACAGAACTTTAAGCAATAATTGACAACCATCTACATTTTTTTTCTTTTTCTTTTCTTCTTTATTTTTTGGTGATTATCACCCAGGTTCAAAAAGTATCTTAATACATATACTTTGAAATACATGTGCATGTATTCATGGTTTAAACTTCCAAATGTGGAACTGCTAGATCATAAGGTACACACATTTAAAGTTTTGATAATGCTAATTTATCCTCCGTAATAGATAGCTGTCAACTTAAATTCACACCAGTAATGCATGTTTCTACATGCTATCACCACCAAAAATGACACAGGGCTGAATTTCAAATATCTTTGGCTATAAATTGGTAAAAAGTGGTATTTCATTAATTGCTTTAGTATGAATTTCTTTAAATGATGAGGCTGAACACAGTTTAAATGTATATCAATATACAATCAACTTCAGTTCTCTATTCTGTGAATTATGAAATGTTATTTCATGTTCTTAGACCATTTTTCTAATTGTTAAATTTAACTGATATGCAATACTATATGTAAGTTAACCAAATCAGTATTTTTTTCTGTCTGTAGTTTAATTGTTTTCCCCAGTTTATGCTTAGAAAAAGTTCTTCCATTCCAAGAGCATAAGAAATCCAGCCTATAGTTTCTTCTACTGCTTTTATTTTAATTTTTCATCCTTTCCACTTGGATTTGGAGGGAAGGGATTATGATAGGAGCATAGTAGGGAAATTGCTTTACATTTTACCAAATTGTAAAAATACAATGACTCATTAATTATTACTGCATGGTGTTTGTGCATATGTGTATGTGTGTGCACAATTTTCCCCTTTTTTTCTCCTTTCTCAATAATTCTCTCAGCAGGTGAGGCTTCCTATCAACACATGCAACAAAGAGTATAACGGAAAAGGCAATCAACATGGAGCCAAAAGCCCTATGTATTTATGCCTGCTCAAATCACTCATTAGCCATGTGACATGGAACAAATAACCTATTCTTTCTGAACCTTAGTTATCTCATTTGTAAAATATAGATAATGATTTCTGGTCCTATACCTCCCACAGTTATTGTGAGAATCAAATGCAATCATCTATGATTTTTCAAATGTCTCATAAACTATGGTACCATACAAATAGGACTATCATTGCAAACATAGCTTTTCACAGTGATATTACATGCATTAGTTCATTTTATATAAACTATTCATCTGGTTGAGGTTAGGATGGCTATTCTGGAATTATTCCTTGCTGGAACAATATGAAGACAGAAGGAATAAATGTATGGGAATAAAATTTTTCTACTAAGATAAAGCAGTCTAAGTGAATTAAAATGCTATTGTGATATAATCAGAAACTTCAGTTGAATTTTAGCCCACAAAACTAACAGCTCCTTAATTGGCCCATACCAGTAAACACTGGTAAGGGAAACTAATCTATAGCTAGACTGTATTGATTAATTAATGGCCTGGAATCCAATAATTTCTAAGAAGCTGTCATTCTACCTAAGTACACCATATTTAAGGAAATTCTTTATTATCTAGAATTTGTTTGGATTCTTACCTTTTGTTTCAGGCCAAGAAATTAAGTATTGTAATAGGACAGGCATTGTGGTAGGGGGTGGGGATACAAAGATCCTGTGTCTACTTACTGAACTTCCCATCTGCCGTGGTAAGCAGAAACATGGAAAGATAAATTCAATAGAGAGTAGTCAGTCCTAAAATGAGGTGTATATACTTGGTCATGGGTAGGTATGTGGGGTAGGTGCTTAGTTTAGGATGATGCATAGGAAGAACAAGGGAAAGAAATTAGGGACCATATGACTCCTAACTGGGGTATTGCTGCATCAGTATGAATTAGAAGTAAGCTTGTCAAAGGACAAGGTGTAGGAATAGGAAATGGTTTGGGGGACAGAGAGCGCAGCAAGATTAAAAGTAGAGACATATGAACAGGATAGTAAGTACATGACAGACTTCTGGTAGGAGTGGCAGGTGATAATACTGAGAGTTAGGGGACAGAACCATATTCCTACCTGTAGGTTATGCTGAAGACTGTAGATTATATTATATATATATATATATATATATAATATATATATATTATATATATATTATATACATGTGTGATAAATATTAAAAGTGAAGTTTCAAATTGAGACTCCAAGATAAAACAGATATTGCATGCCAAAGTAAAGTATCAGACAAACTGCAGAATTTACAAAGGGAAAGTTTCAGAACGAATTCCATTACCTTGAACCTCTCGGTCAGAACAAGACTATAAAAAGTGGTAAGTATGGAGAAGGGAAAGGATTCTCTGAGGGAGAATTTTGGAGAAAGCTGTGAGGCTCACCCCTCCCAGCTACCAGCCTCCCCCAAAACACATAAGGGGTATAGGTAGGGAATGCATACAAAGTGGGGTTTGATTTTACCTGGGAAATCTAGAAGATGGGAAATGGCTAACTTTCAGTAGCAGAGCCCAAGTTGACACTTTTACATAAGGCTGCAATCTTAGAGGTTTGTCAGGGCAGAAAATTCGTGGATATTTCCTGTGGACCAGAGACCTGGGAAGGTAGAAACTAGAACAACAATTCCTACCTAGAAACTGTGGAAGGAGTTGCAAATGAATACCTAGAATAAAAATGTACCCACAAAACTAAAAAACAAACAAACAAAAAACAAAAACAATAGGTGAGAGTTCCTCAGAGATGATGTACTCCTGAAGAATTCCCCAAAGCACTCCATAATACAAGAGTCAGTGTTAAACAACTGCCAGGCTCAGAGAGCATAATGGAAGGCTAAGATAGTTTTGGACTTCCCAGGTTGCGCTAGTGGTTAACAACCCGTCTGCCAATGCAGGAAACATAGACAGGGGTTTGATCCCTGGCTTGGGAAGGTCCCATGAAAGAGGGTATGGCAACCCACCTCAGTACTCTTGCCTGGAGAATCCCGTGGACAGAGAAACCTGGCAGGCTACGGTCCATGGGGTCGCAAAGAGTCAGACAAGACTGCAGCGACTTACACACATGCACGCAAGATAGTATTCACTGTTTTCTTATTCCCTTTCCCCGCCTTTCTGTCTCCCATTGCCCCAAATCTGTAGAGTACCTAAAACCACGGGTAGTTAAGCTGGATGGGAAGAGTAGATGAAAAGAGAAGTAAGTAGTTTATAATATTTCCTTCTCCAAAACCAGACACATTCTCTGCAATTTGTTTGGCTGGGGTAAGTATGCGGTTTTGATTACTATTTGGAGAGAACACCCATAGGCTCTGGGTCAAGACCTTTATTTAGAGTAACCATAGATTAAGTAAATGAATTGTAAACTTAAATATAAAAGCTAAAAATCACAAAATCTTTGGAAGAAAACTTAGGTGAAAATCTTTTGGGACAGGGACATGGACACCCCCCACCCATAAAATTGCTGGTAGAAATGTAAAATTGTACAGGTACTCTGCAAAATAGTTCGGCAGTTTCTTATTAACCTAAGCAAGTACTTATATGATCCAGCAATTTCACGCTTGTGTATTTACTGTAGAGAAATGAAAACTTATGTGTACACAACTGTTCACAGGGGCTTTATTCCTAATAGCTAAAAACTAGAAACCAATGTTCTCCAGTGGGTGGATGGTTTAACTTAGGTACATCCATACAATAGAATACTACTCAGCAATAACAAGGAACTGTTGACAGATGCAACAATTTGGAGGGACTTCAAGGACATTTTATTTACTGAAAAAATGCCACTCTTAAATGGTTACACATTATACAATTCCATTTATATAACACTTGAAATAACAAAACCATAGAGGTAGAAAAAAAAAGTGGTTGGTAGGGGACATGGGATAGGTGTAGAGAGGGGGGTATGACTGTAAAGAGTAGCAGAGAGTTCTTTTCTGGTAATGGAATAATTCTGTATCTCGATTGTGATGGTGGTGGTTACACAAATCTATATGTAGGATTAAGCTGCACACAACTATAAACACACACAAACAAGTGCATATAAAAATTGGTGAAAACTGAATAAAGTCTGTAGTCCAGTATCAATGTCAACTACTTGGTTTTGATATTATACTACAGTTATATCACTGGGCTTCCCAGGTGGCTCAGTGGTAAAGAATCCATCTGCCAATGCAGGTGATGTGAGTTCGGTCCCTGGGTCAGGAAGATCCCCTGGAGAAGGAAATGGCAACCCACTCCAGTATTCATGCCTGGAGAATCCCGTGGACAGAGGAGCCTGGTGGGCTACAGTCCACGGGGTCACAAAGAGTTGGATATGACTCAGTGACTGAGCACACACACACTATTGGGGGAAGTGCTTGCAAGACCCCCTAACTTCTTGTCAGTATATGCATTAAAAAGAAAAAGAGTTAAAAAATTGGTTCTAATCAGGAGAAACAGAAGAAGCTGAGTATATATATCCTACAAATGAACACTATAGTTACTCTTAAATATCTCCTGACAGAATAGGCAGACTTTAAAACCATTCTTCGTCAATGAGTCATATCTCCTGACAGAATAGGCAGACTTTAAAACCATTCTTCGTCAATGAGTCTCAGAATCAAAGACATTACTGCAGAGATTTTTACTTGAAGGAATTGAGAAAATTCTATTCCATGTGCTTACCTTTACCTCAAGACGCTGATAAATTTAAGAAGCACTTCCAGGGCAAGGTTGGCAACCTGACTGGCATTCAAAATCCTGGAATGTCTGACAATGTGGTATGACCACGGTTTTTCAACAATTTCAAAATTTTACAACTTTTCAAAGTGCATTTCAACAAAAGGTAGACATATCAGAGTCTTCTCCTGTCTCTACACCCTTTCACATGACATGGCTTTAATGTGAAAATGCTGCCAATATTGATTCTAGGAAATCACTTTATTGGCTTTTATCTGATTAGATGGCTTTGGAACAATAATGACTGTGACATCCTATTGATCTTGCCTCTAAAATATTTCTCCTATCTTGCCTTTGATTCTTCATTCCCACTGCCAACTACCCTCTTTAGAGCCTTCCTTATTTCTTAAAATAGTTCTTCCCCCCTGCCCACCTTAATTGGAATCCCAAATTTAGTCTCTGCAAACCAAATCATGTGAAATTCCACTGCTGAATTTATACATGGCACAATTCTAATCAGGTCACTTCCTTGCTCAAAAATGGTTAATGTCTCCCCACTGCTTATACAATACAATCCAAACTCCCCATTTGACATTCAAGAATTGTCCTGTGTATGGAATACTGGGTTGAAAATAACCTCCCCTCAGAATTTTGACAACACTGCCCCAGTGACTTTTGATTTTCAATATTCTATTGAGAACTAATGCAATCCTTTCATATTTCCTTTGTATGTAACCTAATTTTTCTTTCTAAAAGCTTTTAAGATTTTTTTTTAAGTCTTGGTACTGTGCTTTTTCATGATAATGTGAACTGGTGTGTGTGTGTGTGTGTGTGTGTGTGTGTGTGTGTGTGTGTGTGTGTGTGTGTGTGTGTGTGTGTGTGTGTGTGTTTGTTAGAAAGTCTTTTGTTATTTTTCACTCACTGGGAATATGGTGGCCTTTCGAATATATACATTTATATTTTCTTGTTTTCGGAAATTTTCTTGTATTATTTCTTTGACAGTTTCCTCTCCAAACTTTTCTAAGAAAACTCTTCTTTTATTAGAATCTTCTGGATTGATTTTCTTATTTTCTGTTCCACTTTCTGGGAAACTGACTTGACTTTAGTTTACATATTTTAATTTTCAAACTCTCTTTCTTGTTTCAGTGAGGTTCCTTTTCTTACAGCATCTTATTGTTTCATAGATGCACAACCTTACCTTTTGAAAATATTTATTATGCTTTGAAGTTGTTTTTGGCTTTGTGCATCGTCTCTGTTTCTTCTGAGTTCTTTTTTCTCTCTCCTATTTATTTGTTTTTCTCCTGCCTTTCATGGTGAAGAATTTCCTCACTATCTGGAGATTCTTGGCCATCTGTCTTTATTTTAGAGCACTAAAGAACCCAATGAAAACTGTGTGCTGGAATACGGCTTACAGATTAATGAGCTTCACTGCAGAGTACTTCCTGGACAGATGTTTTTTAAAAAGTAATTTAACATCTTTATTGAAATATAACTAACACACCATAAAGTCTACCCATTTAAAGCACACCATTTTCAGTATACTCAGAATTGTGCAATTATCACCACAGTCTAAGCTTAAAACATTTCATCACTCCAAAAAAGAAACCTCACGTCCATTAGCAGCCATTTTTCATTCATTACTTCCCTGCCCTATATCCCCAGCCTCTAGCAGCCATTAATCTACTGTCTTCATAGATTTGCCTATTCTGGACATTTCACATAAACGGAATTGTACATTCTGTGGTCTTCTGTGACTGGTTTCTTTCACTTTGCATAAAGTTTTCAAGGTTTATCCATACTGTAGCATGTATCAGTACTCCTTTCTTAAGACTGAATAATACTGTATTATGTGGATATATCATCTTTTGTATATCCATTCATCAGTTGATGGACATTTGGGTCATTATCATTTTGGGGCAATTATAAATAATGCTTATGAACATTCATATACAAGTTTTTGTGGGGACATAATGTTTTCACTTCTCTGGGATATAATTAGGAGTAGAATTACCAGCTGAAATTATAATGGGGGAACATAGATATTGGTATCTTTTTATCTGGTTGAGTTTCTCAAATTTGCTCTGTGATAAATGTAACCCTGGCTGCTAGCTTTTTAGAGCTGGGTAGGAGTTTAATCTTTCCAGAGTTCTGGGGGTGAGTTCTTTTCAAGCTCTGTAATTTCCTGCTCTCTTCTTTTGCTTATTATTTCCATCCTCAAGAGTACTCTCTCCAAGTGTCTATTTCTCAGTTCAAATTACACTTGTTTTTTAAGGTATAACTCACTGCCACTGCACTCTAAGGTCTTTCCTGATCCACCCAACAAGAAGTAATCTTACCTCCCCTACACCATTTCTTCTTGGATATTTACTTCTTCTGTTGACTCCTTAAGGTTGGGGCTGTGTCTTTACTTCTCTATATTCCCTGGTAGATATGGTTTTCCACCCTATACATGACTCTCACAATTACCTATGTTACTGTGTGAAAAGATATTTGGTTTTTAGAAATACTATTTGGCAACATTTTACTTCTTATGTCTATGCCCCACAATTTCACAAAGGAAATTCTGGCTTAAGAATCATTATAAATTGATCCCCAATACAACCGTGGCACCAAATTCCATCAGGGTCTTTCAGCAGAGTTTATGACTTACAGATCATTGGTGAAACAGACCTACAGGGTCTTTTTGATCAGTTAAGTTTGCATGTTAAAATAAGCTTATAGTCTTTTGCACAGAAAAACTTATTGATCATATATAGTAGATCTTCTTCAGATGAAATAGACTCATTTACCACTGCTTTTCTGCCATCTTTAAGCAGTAACTCAGACCTCATGAGAATAATTTTACATTTTTAAAATGTAATGAGTGCTAGATAAGGTTTGTAGTTATCAAAAACCTTGAAAAATTCAAAATATCATGATCACTACTTCACTATTCTTCTGATACCCCAGATAGAATATTTCCTCCTCTTGAAGGAGAGAGAGAAAGTGAACTGAACAGCATTATAATGAGAAATTTAATGAGAACGAGATCCCTGGCTTCTTGAGTTCGGAGTTCTGGTCAAATTTGGACAGTTAAGCCCACAAAGACTGATATGTTGGACCAAATGAAAATCTAAAACTTCTATATAATCTAGACATGATTTTAAAACACAAGTAACTGACTAGGTGAAAAATTTAACAATATGAGTAATAGTGGCTTACAATCCCTTGTAATAATAAAGGACTGCTCCAAATCGTTAGATAAAGGACAAATAGCTCAATAGAAAATAGGCAAAGGGATCAATAAGCAAGTCATAGAAGAAGAAAACTTCTGAAAAGATGTTCAACTTAGTAGGCACTAGGGAACAGAAATTAAAACAAAGAAATGTCTGCTACCTGACTTTTTTGTGAGGGGCAATACAGCATAAAGTTAAGAATGTACACTCCAGAGCTAGAATTCTTGAATTTGAATCACAGTACTGCCATTTTCTGATGTGTGACCTTGTGCAGTTCACTCATTTCTCTGTTTCAGTTCTCTCATCTTCAAAATGAGGTCATGAATGTAACCAGGGTTGTTATAATGATTAAATTAAAAAACCAGGGTTGTTCATTTAAGTGACGTGCTTAGACCAGTGTATGACACATAGTACATACTGTGTGTGTAAGTGCTAAGTCACTTCAGTTGTGTCAGACTCTTTGTGACCCTATGGATTGTAGCCCTCCAGGCTCCTCTCTCTGGGGATTCTCCAGGCAAGAATACTGGAATGGGTTGCCATGCCCTCCTCCAGGGGATCTTCACGACCCAGGGATAGAACCTGGGTCTCCTGCACTGAAGGCAGATTCTTTACCGCTGACCTATCCGGGAAGCCCAGTACATACTGTATATGTGTTTACTATTTCTATTCATCCATCATACTGATAAAATATAATGGTTGTTTGAAGAATAGAAGTAATTTTTACTATTGATGTCTAATTGCTGTACAACATTGTATTAATTTCTGCTGCACAACAAAAGTTATATATATATATATATTTTTTTTTTTTCCCCCCAATAATGTTTTCCATATGGTGTATCACAGCATATTGAATCTAGTTCCCTGTCTATACAGTAGGACCTTGTTATTTATCCATGGATAAAAGTGACCCTAATCTATGGATGGGAATGGAAATTAGTACAGCTTTTCTGAAGAACAATTTGATATTGTGTATACTTCATACTAGTAGTTCTTCTTCAGAAAGCTAACCCTATCACATAAGGAGAAAGGCACATAACAAAAATGGTCACTACATCTCTATTTTATGCCCAAGAATGGAGAAACAAAATATTCATCAGCAGGGAAGTGAAATACACGTTACAAAAAACTGTTAAGAAGAATTATGTAGATTTATATGACTGACATATAAAGTTGTCAAAAATATTTATTCTATAAAGTGAAATCACAAAGTAATACATATAATATGATCCCACTTATGTATGAAAGGCTTCCCTGGTGGCTCAGTGGTAAAGAATCTGCGTGCAATGCAGGAGACTTGGGTTCGATCCCTAGGTTGGAAAGATCTTCTGGAGAAGGAAGTGGCAACCCACTCCAGTATTCTTGCCTGGGAAATCCCACGGACAGAGGAACCTGTTGGGCTATAGCCCATGGGGTCGCAAGAGTCAGACACGACTCACTGACTAAACACCGACAACACCAGCTTTATGAAAACAAGCAAAATTTACATATGTATGCATTTATGTGTGGATTTTTAAAAAAGGGTTTGAAAATATACAAGCTGTTAATGAGGTTATTTATATGGGAAGAAAAAGAAGGTGAAGAGGGACTTTTATTTTTTAAGCTGTACTTAATGTATTGAAACTTTTTTCTTTTACACAAAGACACAAACATTTTACAGTACGATTTATAAACCGCAAAAAGGGGCTGTTTACTAGGTTTGCCTAGAGTTTCTGCAGACTTGCTATAATAGAAATGTTTAAAAAAAAAAAGAAGTGTTTTTCTACTTAGATTTAGACACCACATACCAGTTTGGAAGAAATGGCCTGATTTAAGCAACTGATGCATATGGCACAAGACCAAGGGTTGTTGGAAAAATCTCTTAATGACACCAGTAAGGTTACCAATTTGAAGACCTCAGTTGATTAAGATCTTGTACCTCGGTTCTATTTATCTGTGCTTTCAGATGATCTGACGGCAAGAGGGTCCTTTTTTTTTTTGAACTGTGATATATTCAAACTTCTAGTGAGTATATCCCCTTACAAGAAGAATAAAGTTTCTGAAAAATTTCTGTTTAGAAAACCTCTATAAATGGATTTGAAAGGCAAAAAGGATTATCTAATATTTGAGATTTATTCGCACTTTTTTTATTGTGCTGTATTTGAGCCAGAAAGATACTACTGTTGACGGAAGCAGAATAGCATGGAAGTCACATAAGCAATTTAAATCATTGGAAAGGCTGAAAATGTGCTGCCTATAGAATAGCAATAGCAGACTCCAGGAGAATATAATCTCTTGGTAATTCAATCCAAGAATTCCTCTAGGCTACCTAAATCAAAACAGAATAGGAGAGAGCATGGTTTGAAATGGAGAAAGTGATATTTAGTGCAAGTTTATAAAATAAAGTACACCTACAAAAATATCCTTGTCTCTCAAGTTTATACGTGATGCTACAGAGTTTAAGGAACTGGTGATTGAATTAGGAATGTTTTAGTTGCTACACCATATCCTTGTCCTTAAAAACCAATATTCTGAAAAATCTTGTCATTCTATTTTATAGAGGCTTATTTATAAAATGATTTGAATTCTTACAATGATGAAAGTTGCAGAATAATAGGAATCTAAGGGAAAATATGAGAATAAAATTTTTTTTTAATGATTACCCTTAAACAAAGAGGTCTAAAAGAGATATCTAACAATACAATTGCGCTGCAATTGAACATACTTGCAAATTTCACAGAACATCTCTAAAGTGGTTCAAGGATAAGAAGAGCTGATAAAGCAGTAGCCGCTCATCAACTCAGTATAGGGGAAAAGTTACTTTATTAATAAAATGAGAGTAACTTTCTGCCTGGCAAGTCTATAATCTGCAATTATGAGATTACAATCTATATTTCTATTTATTATTCAGGTAGCTGGAAATAATGGACTTATTACTGAAAAGAAAAAGAAACACCCAAGTATAAAGAGGAGGATCATTATGAAAGGCAGACAAAAGTTTAAATTCAAGCTCTACTAATTAGCTGTGTGACTATGGGCAAGCTTCTCAATCTCTTTTGCCTTAGTTCCTCATCTGTAAAATAGTATCTAGGGTTGCATTACATGAGAGACTACATTAAAAATACTTGGCACAGAGTAAGTACTCAATAAAGACTGGTGATGTGTCAAGACACAAGAGTACTATTTCCTAAATTTTGAGCATTGTGGAGACATGAATTATTACAAATGTGTCCTAGCATACATTCAATCATTTTAGAAGGCTGTTATCCTTAGAGAGCTATGCATGTGAGGTTTGCTCAAGCTGGTAGTCCTAATTATTAAAATCTAGGCTTCCTTTAAAAAAAAAAAAAAAAGAAATTTTTTTTTTTTTACTTATTTATTTGGCAGTGCTGGGTCTTAGTTGTGGCATGCAGGAGCTTTGATCTTCATTGCAGCATGTGGAATCTTTAGTTGTAGTATGTGGGATCTAGTTCCCTGACCAGGGATTGAACCTGGGCTTAGCTTAGCCACTCGACCACCAGAGAAATCGCAAGGCTTCCTTTTCATACATGCCTTCTAGATGTGACTGTAAATTAATAAGGCTGAGTCCATATAGTATACACAAAGAACAAGAGAGCAGCGAAGATCATGGACTCAGAGCAAAGTTGCCCAAGTTCAAATACCATTTTTGCTATTTACTAAGCAGTATAACCCTGGAACCTCTGTTTCTCAGACTTGTCATCTGTAAAATGGTGATAATATTAGTATTTCTCTTACAGGGTTATTCTAAAGATTAAACAAGATAAAGTATATAAAGCACTTAGTATAGTGCTCAGAAAATGTTGCTATAGCCATCAGCATCCCTTAAAACCATTCTACAGAAGAAAGATACACTTTGGACCACTAGAACACAATTTGACAGAAATAGCACAACTGACTCTTAAATTAGCTCTTGGGTATCTGCACACTCTCCAATATTATAAAATTTTTAAACTGGTTTGGTATGTAAGCTAATATTGTGTACCATGCCTCAATATGAGCAAGACAAAATAGAAAATTTTTTTTATCAGTTCTCTAGGACTATCACTTGATGCACAGCTAGAGAAGACCAAAATATCTTACCAAAATGCACTGTAAAATGCTTTCTGTGTTTTAAGTAAGGGAACGCCTACCTGTCATCGGTATTGCGCAAAGAGGGAAGCCGGAAGCTCGTGTTTCGGTCAAGCTTTGACTGGCTTTTGGTCCTCTTGATGGAGCCTTTTAGGCGCTTGCTGAAGAACCCCTAGAATGAAAAGGCAGAAGGTGATATTAGGAAAAAGAACAAAAGCAGAACCTTGCGGTCTCCTAACTCATCTGCACTGCCTCTGTAAAAGCTACTCAGATTCTTATAATGAAGACCAGAAACAGAATCCAGCTTCTAATTTTTTAATCTGTAAAGCACAGTTGCTGGAAACTAAGATAATTGTGAGAATGAGACTTTTTGATGGCACTTAAGTTCTTATTTCTTAAACTGTCTCTATACTAGCTATGGTAAAGAAACTTCTAACTTTTAAGGTCATATATTGGTGGTCTCAACAGTGGCTTAATGTGATCTATGTCACCTTGGATATGGTATTTATGATGTTAACTTTTAAATGTAGTTTAACTATTTTAAAATGAAATTGGTATGTATCATTTATGAAACCAGTGAAGCACCTAGACTGCAGAAGAACAAAGTGCCTTATAGTTTTTAGCCCCTTCTTACTTTGTGCCACTTCTACCAAACCATCCAGAGTGCCTTGAACATCGTCCAGTCTTAGCACCTGGCAAATAATGGACATTCAAAAAAGCTTGCTGAATAAAAAAATAAATACAAGAATGAACATCAATGAGCACTTCTTTTAAGAAACAATTCTACTGTTGGCAGATGAAAGGATATCTTACAGAGGTATCTCAAAATGTTTTGACAAAAGACTGTAATTCAAAGAAAAGTATTTTGATGCGTGAAAATGACTCTAATCACCTGGTGATGAATATTATTAGCTTATAGAATCTGTGTACAATAATATTTCCAAAAGGAAGAAAAAAATACTAGACCAATAACAGCACATTAAATCTGTTATAGTCTTTTAGTTACCATTAAGCCCCACTGTTTTGGAGTAAAGACTATATTAATCACAATAAGCTAGGTTATACTTATCTAATAACTTTACAATAATATAATCTCACACAAAATATAACACACAAATTTCATACACACACAAAATAATAATCTCACACAAAACATACTACATATCTCTCAGCAGGTCAAATATGATGGGGACCTGGCTCTATCCTGTCCTCACGCAGGGTCTTGTGCTAAGGGTGGCTCCATCTCTGTGCTTCTATAGTTGCTGCAGCAGGATAGAGGAAGTGTGGGAAATTTTGTACTTGCTCTGAAAGCTTTATGTCACTAATGGCCTCATTTTATTAAACAAAAAGTCACATGACCATGCCTAACTTCAACAGGGAAAGAATGTACAATCCAGAAAGATAAGTGGAGATATCCGGTGAAGAGTAGAGTGGACTACCACTGCTTTTCCACGCCAAGAATAGTTTGCAAACACATAAGCACTCCGAGAGAGTGATGGAAATTACTTATTTGAATCAGAATTGGAACTATTTAGCCGACTGAAGAAAAATGCTTGTGCTATTTCCTGTTCTTGTAGCCCAAAGAATAAGGGTAAAAACTAGAAAATATCACACAGACAAAATTCCTTAAGCTGTTTTTTATTTCTCAGGTTTTTTATCATAGGTGTATTGAGGTTGATTGGAGGGAAAAAAAACAGGCTATTTTAAAAGAAGTACTATATTTCTTAGAGACAGGCATTTGCCTGGTTTCCTGTGTAATCTTAGCATCATTAGGGAAAGTCACTGTCATTTGTTTTCCAAGGCAGAGGCTTTATTTACTACCTTCTATGATTCAATCAAGACGAGTCACCACATTTTCTTATGAATGTAGTCAGCAAGCAAGACCAAAATTTATAGAATTCTATCAGGATCATTTATTGTTGGTTCAAAAACCACAAGCCTAAGTTGAGATTCAGCCCAAGGACCCAACTAAATATCATATATAAATACATTTCTAACAAAACTATAGTTAAGTAGTTAACTGAGAATGTACTAGTAGATGTTCACGCATACAGTACTTTATTTTTCTGTGGCACTTTTATATCATACTTCATATTTTAATCCATTTATTTATTAAATATTTATTTCATATGTATATGGTATAAAGCATCATAACAGCTATCATAAGGGTATTAAGGATTAAATAAAATCCCTGCCCTCAAAAGGTCTACAGTTTAATACAGGACTAGAAATAAATATAAATATATATAATACAACATGTATTAGGAAGGTGCATGTTCTTAATGCCTGACATATTTAATCACAAAATAAAACTATCTTATTTCTTTGAATCTAGGACACCAGTGATTGTCACACCATTATTTTATGTATACTAAGAAAAAAAGCTGCCAATTAAACTATAACAAAATGACTTATCACTTAGACTCTTTATTTTGCATTAAAGAAGTTGTTTTTTTAATGACTTAGGTTGGCAGGTTTTGTCATGTATCACATAGTACACACAAAGAAAGAACATACACAAAACTGTTTAAGGTATTGAATGCTTCTTCATTCTCCTGAACTATTTTTTTGACTCAGAGTAGTTGTTGTTCATGTTTTTCCACAAAATACCAGGATATATTCTCTCTTTCAAGAACACTGATGATGAACGGCATGTTTTAAAAGATAATATATGGAGATGTTAAATGTGAAAAAATTTATATCTCAGAATTGATGAAACATGGTATTATTTTAGAGAGGTACATAGGAAATTATTTTAGGATTTTAGAGAAAGAAGAGGCTGCACCATCTATCGAAATGAAGGGAAATTATATGGAAGAAGTGGTATATGCTAGGTCCCAGAGGGAAGACATGATTTGGATTTGGAGGCATTGAGGAGCAAGGGTACTATATGGAACACAGCATGAGAAGAACAACACACAGGGTATATATTAAGTAGATTTAGTTTGTTTGGTAAATTATGAGTTATAACAACAAATAAGATTGGAAAGTTGATTTGTCCAGCTATTAATATATAACTGGCAGAGAGGAGATACCCCACGTCCAAGGTCAGGAGCAGCAGCTATGCTTTGCTGGAGCAGCCATGAAGAGATAACCCCACGCCCGAGGTAAGAGAAACCCAAGTAAGATGGTAGGTGCTGAGAGAGGGCATCAGAAGGCAGACAGACTGAAACCACAATCACAGAAAACTAGCCAATCTGATCACAGGGACCACAGCTTGTCTAACTCAATGAAACTAGGCCATGCTGTGTGGGGCCACCCAAGCAGATGGGTCATGGTGGAGAGGTCTGACAGAATGTGGTCCACTGGAGAAGGGAATGGCAAACCACTTCAGTATTCTTGCCTTGAGAACCCCACGAACAGTATGAAAAGGCAAAATAATAGAATACTGAAAGAGGAACTCCCCAGGTCAGTAGGTGCCCAATATGTTACTGGAGATCAGTGGAGAAATAACATAAGAAAAAATGAGGGGATGGAGCCAAAACAAAAACAACACCCAGTTGTGGATGTGACTGGTGATAGAAGCAAGGTCCGGTGCTGTAAAGAGCAATATTTGCATAGGAACCTGGAATGTTAGGTCTATGAATCAAGGCAAATTGGAAGTGGTTGTTGACATTCTAGGAATCAGCGAACTAAAATGGACTGGAATGGGTGAATTTAACTCAGGTGACCATTATATCTACTACTGTGGGCAGGAACCCCTTAGAAGAAATGGAGTAGCCCTCATAGACAACAAAAGAGTCTGAAATGCAGTACTCGGATGCAATCTCAAAAACAAAAGAATGATCTCTGTTCGTTTCCAAGGTAAACCATTCAATATCATGATAATCCAAGTCTATGCCCCAACCAGTCACGCTGAAGAAGCTAAAGTTGAACAGTTCTATGAAGACCTACAAGACCCTTTAGAACTAACACCCAAAAAAGATATCCTCTTCATTATAGGGACTTGAATGCAAAAGTAGGAAGTCAAGAAACACATGGAGTAACAGGCAAATTTGGCCTTGGAATACAGAATGAAGCAGGGCAAAGGCTAATAGAGTTTTGCCAAGAGAAAGCACTGGTCATAGCAAACACCCTCTTCCAGCAACTCTACACATGGACATCACCAGATGGCCAATCTGAAATCAGATTGATTATATTCTTTGCAGACAAAGATGGAGAAGCTCTATACAGTCGACAAAAACAAGGCTGGGAGCGGGCTGTGGCTCAGATCATGAACTCCTTATTACCAAATTCAGACTTAAATTGAAGAAAGTCGGGAAAATCACTAGACCATTCAAGTATGACCTAAATCAAATCCCTTACAATTATACAGTGGAAGTGAGAAATAGATTTAAGGGATTAGATCTGATAGACAGAGTGCCTGATGAACTATGGACGGAAGTTCGTGACATTGTTCAGGAGACAGGGATCAAGACCATCCCCAAGAAAAAGAAATGCAAAAAAGCAAAATGGCTGCCTGAGGAGGCCTTACAAATAGTTGTGAAAAGAAGAGAAGCAAAAGGCAAAGGAGAAAAGGAAAGATATACCCATTTGAATGCAGTGTTCCAGAGAATAGCAAGGAGAGATAAGAAAGCCTTCCTCAGTGATCAGCATAAAGAAATAGAGGAAAACAATAGAATGGGAAAGACTACAGATTTCTTTAAGAAAATCAGAGATACCAAGGGAACACTTCATGCAAAGATGGGCTCAATAAAGGACAGAAATGGTATGGACCTAAAAGCAGAAGATATTAAGAAGAGGTGGGAAGAATACACAGAACTGTACAAAACAGATCTTCATGACCCAGATAATCATGATGGTGTGATCACTTACCTAGAACCAGACATCCTGGAATGTGAAGTCAAGAGGGCCTTAGGAAGCATCACTACAACCAAAGCTACTAGTGGAAGTGATGAAATTCTAGTTGAGCTATTTCAAATCCTAAAAGATGATGCTGTGAAAGTGCTGCACTCAATATGCCAGCAAATTTGGAAAACTCAGCAGTGGTCACAGGACTGGAAAAGGTCTGTTTTCATTCCAATCCCTAAGAAAGGAAATGCCAAAGAATGCTCAAACTACCACACAATTGCACTCATCTCACACAGTAGGAAAGTAATGCCCAAAATTCTCCAAGCCAGGCTTCAGCAATACGTGAACCGTGAACTTCGAGATGTTCAAGCTGGATTTAGAAGGCAGAGGAAACAGAGACCAAATTGTCAACATCTGCTGGAACATCAAAAAAGCAAGAGAGTTCCAGAAAAATATCTATTCATGATTTATTGACTATGTCAAAGCCTTTGACTGTGTGGATCACAATAAACTGTGGAACATTCTTCAAGAAATGGGAATACCAGACCACCTTACCTGCCTCCTGAAAAATCTGTATGCAGGTCAGGAAGCAACAGTTAGAACTGAACATGGAACAACAGACTGGTTCCAAATAGGAAAAGGAGTATGTCAAGGCTGTATATTGTCACCCTGCTTATTTAACTTCTATGCAGAGTACATCATGAGAAACGCTGGGCTGGAGGGAAGCACAAGCTGGAATCAAGATTGCCGGGAGAAATATCAATAACCTCAGATGTGCAGATGATACCACCCTTATGGCAGAAAGTGAAGAAAAACTAAAGAGCCTCTTGATGAAAGTGAAAGAGGAGAGTGAAAATGTTGGCTTAAAGCTCAATATTCAGAAAACTAAGATCATGGCATCTGGTCCCATCACTTCAAGACAAATAAGTGGAGAAACAGTGGAAACAGTGGCTGACTTCATTTTTCTGGGCTCCAAAATCACTGCAAATGGTGAATGCAGTCATGAAATTAAAAGATGCTTACTCCTTGGAAGGAAAGTTATGACCAACCTAGACAGCATATTAAAAAGCAGAGACATTACTTTGTCAACAAAGGTCTGTCTAGTCAAGGCTATAGTTTTTCCAGTAGTCATGTATGGATGTGAGAGTTGGACTCTAAAGAAAGTTGAGCGCAGAAGAATTGATGCTTTTGAACTGTGTTGTCAGAGAACACTCTTGAGAGTCCCTTGGACTGCAAGAAGATCCAACCAGTCCATCCTAAAGGAAATCAGTCCTGAATATTCATTGGAAGAACTGATGTTGAAGCTGAAACTCCAAAATTTTGGCCACCTGATGCGAAGAGTTGAATCATTTGAAAAGACCCTCATGTTGGGAAAGATTGAAGGCAGGAGGAGAAGGGAACGACAGAGGATGAGATGATTGGATGGCATCATTGACTCAATGGACATGAGTTTGGGTAAACTCCAGGAGTTGGTGATGGACAGGGAGGCCTGGCATGCTATGTTAGATGGGGTCGCAAAGAGTCGGACATAACTGAGTGATTGAAGTGAACTGAACTGATAATGCTGTATCTATCTTAACATCCACCACAGAGATTAAACCTTAATAAGTGCTCAATAAATAAATCTCACAACTATATCCATAAAATTATGGTTGTTGACAGAATACAGATAAGGGAAATTGTAAAATGGCCCAGAGTGGTTGGTGAGGTAGTAGAAGCTACTACAAAATTCTGTTTTCATTTCCTTGATGTAACTGAATTATGGTTTTCATCTGAGAAGACTATTTAGCTCAAAGCGAGGCTCCTTCTATACCTTTGCCTGGACCAACCAGGGTGCACTGAGCCTTCCAGCAACATTATTCCCTTTGGGAAGCTTCAGAGTGTATGGCATGTCCTCTTGCCCACCAGCCCCTCTGAGCAATTCCTTATATACAGGTCAGTAGGTTCTGTACTGTGAACAGCCCTGGCTGCAGCTGAGTGGACAGGAATAATTGACCTCAAGGCACCTAAGAGAATAGTCCTGGTAAGAGTTCTATGTGTAGGATGTGGTGTCATCTGGTAGACACTAACTGCTCTAGCCTGATCCCTGGCCATTCCCTGCTTTGTGCTTTAGACGCCAGCAACTCTAAAAGCCTCCAATGTGTCATGGATCTCTGCTACTGCTCATATTCCCTCCCTCTTCCCTGGTTAAGTCATCCTTTCAGACTAGGCTGAGCCATGATCTCCTCTAAGGTATCTATTTTGGCAATCCCTGACCCTGCTGTAGATTAGGTGTCTCTCCCGTGTGCTTCCAAGAATCTATAAATATAGTCAGTGCTACGTTTAGCGCCCTGCATACCCACTAATGTGTTAACAGTCTTCCCTATTAAACTCTGAACTTCTCAGGACAGGGACTAAACAGTTTTTGCATTCCTGGGCAAGGTTGGTATCTGGCATCTAGTAGGGGCCCAATGTATGTTTGTAGAACTGAAATTAAATAGGCAGTGAAATGAATAAAACCCATCATGGTGTTTTTGGTACAAGTGCCATCATGGAGAGAATAGGGAACCCTGAGTCAGAAAGTATGGCTTCAAATCCTGGCTCAAATTTCTCCTAGTTGAATGACACTGGACAAATCATAACTTTGAGGTTTCAGATTTCTTAGAAGTAAAATGAGGACTAAAAATTTCTCTTCCTAAGGCCATCTCAAAGAATAAGATAACTGAATGCAAAAAGTACTTTTAAAGTAATGGAAAATGGGTACCTATAAGTATTAATTGAACATAAATCTAGGATGAGAGACTACTGAACAGGTTAGGTGAAATCATGAATTTTTTCCTTCTAGAAACTACTGCAATGAAGAAAGGAAAGCAAACTAAAAGTAATACCCACAATATCAGGGATTTGGGGTTATTTTGCTCAGTGATATAAGCCAGTGCCTGTAAGTGATACTCGGTATATCCTAAGTGTTCAGTAAACATTTGTTGGCTGAATGAATTTATTGAAGGCTTCCTGGGTTATCAAGCACTGGCCATGTGCTTTCCAATATGTGGTAACATTTAATTCATGGAACAACTCAACAAAGTAGGCATTCAATAACTTGATTTAGGTCATAGAGTTAATAGGTGAAGAGTCAGAATTTAAACCCAGTCTAAAGCTAGTACTGAAAAAGCTTCATTTATTCATGTATTTATTTGTCAGATACTTGAGGCACTTGAGATATATCAATGAACAAAACAAACAAAAATCTTTTCCTTCATTAATCTTACATACCAGCGGAAGGAAACAGACAATAAACAAAGAACAAAGTAAATTAACAAAAGAAAAGCACTGTAAAAAAAAGAGCTGTGTAAAGAGGATTGGGAATACAAAGTGGTCATGGCAGACCTCATGAAGATTATATTGAATAAAGACTTGAAGGAGGTGAGTCAGCCTTGATACTTCCAGCAGATACTGGAAGGGAAAAGCATTCCAGGCAATGCGACTAGGCTCGGCAAAGGCTTTAAGGCAAAAGCATGCCTGGTCTCATCAAAAAAAGAGTCAAGAAGTCACTGAGGCTGGAATGGAGAAAGCAGTAAGGAGAGTTGCGGGGAATGAGGTCAGAGAGGTAGCAGGCTGGTGCTAGTCTGGGTAGTGGGGTAGGGGGTGTGGTGTGTAGATCCTGGAGGCCACTGTGAGGATCTCACCTTGTGCTCTGATTTCTAAGGAAATCTACAATGAGAGGCACGACCATTCAAAGCAGTCATAAATAAGTATTTGCTTTTCTTGAGAAAAATACTTTCAGCTATGAAAGTTTAATATGATTCTGAGCAGGAATGTGCGATATATGAGCAGTTCATTTTCTCCCTGAACAGTTGATCACTCTCTATCAATAGCCGAGATATGGAGAAGTTCTCTGGCTTTTCCCAAGTCACACTGCTGCCAAGTGGCAGAGTAAAGCTTCAAGTTCAGGTGGTCTGACTCTGGAACTCTTGCTTTTTAACCATAAATTTGTACTAATTCTCCACATTCTAATCTCTTTTCAAATACTCTAAGCACTACAATATAATGCATTTCCCCCATGTATACTATACTTAATTTTTACATGTAACTTATTATAGAATTATATATCACAAAGAGATAGAAATGTAATATGACAATTCAAAAATATGAGAGAAAAAAAGAAAACAAGTTAAAAACCTCCACTAATGTGACATTTGACTTAGAAAAATTTGCTCCTAAGATTCCTATCTATAAAATTAAACTAGAGTAAAACTGAAATCCTGCTGAAATTACTTTTAGATGTAACTGATTCTATGCTCACTGAGAAAAAAAAATCCAAGTATAAAATTTTTAAATAGATGAATACCAGTTAGGAAAATCTCCCTCTCTCTTTCACATAAAGTTATGATATCTATGTCTTATGTTAATTTGAAGAGTAAATGATACTCCTATAAATGTACCCTAAAAATCCTATAGTATAAACGCAAACAAAGGAGCAGACTACAAATAAACTTGATTTCGTCTTTTTAAATGACCCAAACCTAATCTGAAAGAACACCAATAAAACTCTTCAAACAAACCCTACCCCATCCAAGTCTCCTTTGAAATGCTCTTTGCTACCATTTACGGTTCTTAAAAATAGTAAAAAGCTTACTGTTTTAAACAACACTGTCATGGCAATTGATACAACTAAAATGACTTAGATTAAGAAGTCGATACTCACTCTTTTTTTTTGGTCAAAATAAGACTTAAAATTAGCAACAGCCAGTGAAAGAGAAAAAGTCAAATGGTGTCTTTCTCTGGAGCTTGGTAAATGTTAAGATAGTGATAAGAGTGGTTCACCACCTACAAATTGGAGTAACCCCCAAAAGACTGAACTTGGCTATCAGGTTATGATTGGTAACTGAAATAAAACTGCTGCTATGCAACTGCTCTCAGAAGCCTCAGTGGTGGTAATCAGAGACACTGACTTGCAGGCGTCCTAGCACTGCTGCTGTTCCCTTAAGACGTGGAGAAGCAGCAGCAAGACATGTCATCACCTTTCACACACACACACAGTGGTGTGCAACAGAACCCTGCTTTAATACTGCTTGAGACTTTTCCATATCAGTGACCACACAAGGGATTAAACGATTCTAGGTGCTTAAGTAATTTTAATAGCAGTTCCTTAAAATGTTCTACGACTCATACCAAGAAAATGTCACCTTGTCAACTAGAATGAACCCAGGTGAGAACTGTTTTTATCCTTGCTTTTTAAGTTTCAGTTTAATTAGTAAATTAGTCTCTGTGTGTTTTGTATATTTTAGCTGTTCATATTACTATGGTTCATAATTATCTAAGAAGAAGGGCTAAGTCATACATAACTGACTCTCTTGCTTGTTCTCGTAATGTAACTTAGGAACTTGTAGATGTTTGATAAATGTTAACTAAAATCTAATTGTAGAAAGCTAACAAGGTAAAAGGAAAAGGAAGGGTAACTGAAAATGTCAAACTTTACTTTTCAGTTATAATATTTTACTTAATCTTCCAGTTGTTGGAAGTCTAAACAGAAAGGGAAACTCCAGGTAACAAGGATAATAACAAAACAATTAACAGTTACAAAGTGGTTTATGGTTAATAAGCAGTTTCAGTGTGAGTAATTTCTCCTCTAGTGGGGCTTTTTGATTTACGGTTATTTGTTTTGTTTTTGTTTGTCTACAAATTTGAGCATCACAGAGGAAAAGAAAAGGTTCTATCATAAATTACAATTGTTTTTCTAGTGCAGAGCTGATGAATCAGAATCTCTGGTGTGAAGCAGCAATCTGCATTTTTGACACACATCCAATGATTCTCTTTTGTTAAAGGAAGTGAAACTTTTATTATGAAACTCTTAAACATACAAAACCACAGAAGTTAATAGAGTGAACATATATGCACTATCTAAACTATGCTAATGATATTATTAGATTATATTAAAATATAAAAGTAAAATAGTATTATATAACATTATAATTGTTATGCGTGTGTGCATGCTAAGTCTTTTCAGTTGTGTCCAGTTCTTTTCGACCCTACAAACTGTAGCCCGCCAGGTTCCTCCATCCATGGGATTCTCCAGGCAAGAATCCTGAAGTGGGCTGCCATGCTCTCCTCCAGCAGATCTTTCTGACCCAGGGACTGAAACCACGTCTCATATGTCTTCTGCATTGGCAGGTGGGTTCTTTAACACTAGTGTCACCTGGGAAGCCCCATAATTACTATATATAGCATCATAATATAACTTATTGATATGCTTATCACTAGAATATATAAAGCATACCTTCTCTATCCCCAACAATTTGCTTTAAAGATTTTTCTTCACTTGATACAACACTGTTATGCCAGATTTCTTTTGATTATTATCTTCCAGTTAAAAGTTTTTAAAACTTTTACTTTCAACTTTTTATATTATGCTTTAAATATATCTTTTCTATTAAAAATTAGATTCATAGAAATTAATTTATAAACAAAATTCACTATTTTCTAGGAATACAGTTTGATGAGTTTTGACTAATGTGAACTACTGCAGTTGAGATACAGAATATTTCTATCACTCAAAGAATTTATCTGTGTCCCTTTATAGTCAATCCCTACCTCTTCCCTTAGCCCTTAGAAATCACTAATCTGATTTGTTCCTATAGTTTCATCTGTTCTAGAATGTTATATAAATGGAATTATGTGGTAAGGAGTCTTCTTTCACTTAGCATACTGTTTTTGAAATTTATCCATATTGGTGCATGTGTTACTAGTTGCTTCCTTTTTATTCCACTGTACAGATGTACCAAAACTGGTTTGCCCATTTGCCAACCAATGGACTTTTGGGATGTTTTCATTTTGGATCCATTAAGAATAAATCTGCTAAAAATTTTTGTTAACAAGTCTTTACTTTTTTAACAAGAGTTAAAAGCCATTGGAAATTCACAGAGGAATAGCGGAGAAGAAATGGTGACTAACATAAATACGTCAATGAGGTGAGTGGGGGGGCAGAATCTTGAGAAGGGAAGGAATCTCTGATTTTTCCTTTATGTTTGGAAAAATAGTACAAAGAGTTTTCCTTTGTCCAGCTTCATCTAACACTAACATCTTATGTAACCACAGAATTATTATGACTTTCCAGGTGGCTCAGTGGTCAAGAATATACCTGCCAATGCAGGAGACACAGGAGATGGGGGTTTCATTCCTGGGTCAGGGAGATCCCCTGGAGGAAGAAATGACAACACACTCCAGCACTCTTGCCTGGGAAATCCCATGGACGGAGGAGCGTGGCGGACTACAGTCCTTGGGGTCGCAAAGAGTTGGACATGACTTAGTGACTGAGCATGCACATAATTATGCAAACTAGGAAATTAACACAGTTACCATACTTAAGATAGGCTGGGATCTAGGATCCTTTGCTGGAGTGCTTGCTCGTGGATAAGCATGTCCTCCAGCAACAAAATACAAAGAAACCATAAGGAACTAAAAATAACTGCATACATGTAACATGTGCAGTTGGGACAAGTTAATGAACAACAAGATACAAAAAGACCAAAAACCCAAATGCCACTTCTGAGGAGCTGGGAGCGAAAGCAGGGTACTGGGGATGCTCCCTGCACACAGCACCACAACGGGGTGTGCAGACTACCTGAGTCACTTCTCTGGCTCCGCCCCTCACTCCATGTAAGGAACCAGCTCACCTGCCCCATAAGGAGAGAGCAAGGGAAATTATTATCTGCTTCCACTCCCTCCTGCTGCAACAGGGCCCCAACAGGGCCCTGTCTGAACTTCTTGTCTCTTCTTATCAGTTGCTACTGATTAAGGTCAAGAACCATGGTCAGTGACATACTGACTGAAATTACAGAATTCTAATTTCACCAGTTTATCACTGTACTAGTTTTCTATTGCTGCTGTAACAAATTACCACAAACACAGCGACTTAAACAGTACAAATTTATTATAATTCTGTAGGTCAGAAGTCCAACAGAGGTATCATCTGGCTAAAATCAAGGTGTCAGCAGGGCTTTATTCCTCTCTGAAGGCTCTATGGGAGAATGTGCTTTTTGCCTTTTCCAGCATCTTAAGGTCACTCATATTCCTTGGCTCATGGTCGTCATCCTCCATCTTCAAAGCTAGCAATGTTGTATCTCTCTTAAATGTTCTCAATTTCTAAGGCCTCCTGTTACTTGCTTGGGAAATTCCATGAACAGAGGAGCCTGGCAGGCTATAGTCCATAGGGTCGCAGGCATCAGTCACAATAAAGCAACTAAACCACCACCACTACCTGTTACTAGAATGAAACCACCTGGATAATCTAGGATACTCTTCCCACCTTGAGGTCATTAGCCTTAACCACATCTGCAACAGCCTCTTTTGCCATATATGGCAATCTATTAATAGATTCTGCATATTAGGATATGTATATCTTTGAGAGCCCATTACTCTACCTTACACACATAATTCATGTAATTAGCTTCTTATGGGTGGACATTTAGGTTATTTCCAATATTTTACAATTATAAATGATGCTGCAAGGAATACTTTGTATATATGTATTTTCATAATGGTACAGGCTGTATTTTGAAGGCAGACAGCTAAAAGTGGGACTGCTAGATGGAAAGGTGCATGTGTAGATTTGCCAAAAATCCCCTCTAGAAGGGCTGCACCAGTGTGCATTCCCATCAGCAATATATGAGAGTGTTTGTTTCCCATAACTTCACCAACTGAATTTATCATACTCGACAGTTTTTGGTAGCTAAAACATGAGGTAGTATCTCTATGCTGTTTTGATCTACATTTCTGATTGTGAGTATGAATGTCATTATTATATGTTCAGAACAATTTTTATAGTTTTTGAGAATTATCTATTCATCTCTTTTTTCCATTTTTCTATTGAGGTTTTGATCATTTGTCTCTCATTTTTAAGTGCTGATATCTATAGTCAGTTGTCTTTTAACTTGATGATGTTTTTTTAACATGTATTAAAAAAAATGTTTTTTTTTTTTTTGCCTCTGGCTTTTCAGTAACCATTCATTAAAGAAGAGTGTTTTTTTTTTTTTAAAGTAAAGAGGAATTCCTCTCTGCTTTCTTCTAGCAGTTGTATGGTTTGTTTATTTTTTACACTTAGATCCCTAATCCATTTGGAGTTTTTCATGTAAGATAAGAGATACATCTCACATTTAATTTTATCTTTTTTTCCCAAAATGGCCACTCAGTTGTCCCTACACTATTTATTTTGAATACCAACTCCTCACAAAATCCTTCTTGATTTCGCTAGCAAGAGTTAGTCTCTCAATTCTAATTACCTAAGATCTTTTGTTCATACTACTGTTTTCCTGTCTTGACCAATAATTCTTTGTACTTCAGTTTTATATCCCCTATTGAGTCTTAACTCCTAAAGGCAAACATTATTGAGCTCATCATTATATTACTTCAATGCTTAGAATACAGTGGGCTACCTAACATGTATTTTCAGAATGCTAATAATGATTAAACTGAATTAGGAAAATTCCAATTCACTTAACAATGTAGGGAAAAGATCTAATACATCTGAAGGGAAGAAAATAACCTCAATATTATAAAAATAAAACCAAATCTGGTATTTAAAGAGGAAAAACTTAGTATCTGAAATACACATTTATACAGATCACCCTCAGTTCCTGTTAATGAGGTATATGTTGATTTTCTTACCACTAGAAGAGACGGCTGATCTTACTCAACCTCACAGAGTATGAATATTAGGGAAGATGGCTTTCAGGAATCAAATAATGAGAAATGAAGGGTCAAAACTAAGAATGAGAACATTCTCCCTAAGTGAGGTCTATTAGTCTGTTGGACAGTCTCCCAGAGGTTATCATGGAAGCCTGAAAAAAGCATCATATAATATAATATGAAAGATGTTTTTTTATTGTCAGGGGAGATGAACTAGATGAATTTAATTGAGGTTTTCTAGCTCTCATTTTTAGGACTCTAAGAATAACAGCATTGAAGATGAAGGAGGATTTTGGAACCTATTATTTTAAAAAAATAAAAATTTTCCTGCCTCTGGTGAAACAAAATGCACTTAAAATCCATATTATCGAAATGGTAGTGAGTGAAAGGTACAAAGTAAAACAATCTAATTACTAGCCAGGATAAGCTCTTCTTTTTCTTTTTTTAGGTACACAATTAAGTGGAGGAAGGCAGGGAGATAGGCACCAGGGAAAAGATTTTACTAGGCATAGTTATATAACTTCTAGAGGCTACTTCCTAACTGTACTTCTTTCTAATCCTGCAAAAATTTCCTTCTATTATGAATTTAGGCCTCAAAATAATAACAAATTGGTTCTTAGTAGCAGTAGCAGCATACAACACCTTTTAATCTGTAAACCTGCAAGATCTTAAAATATTTGTGTGATATTTCATTATCATAAAAAAGGCACCATAGGACTCAGAAGAGGTCAAACAATTTTCTCTTGGTCACACAAGGGAGATGCCAACTGAACATACATTAAAAAAAGCTGAATATACATTAAAAAAAAATATGGGTCGTACAACAACTCTTTTCCCTATTCTTGGTTCAAATTCCTAAATGCTAATAAGATCCTTGTGCTGTTACTCTGGCAGAATTAAAAAGGCAGGTGACACTGGCCTTAGATCATATGGGCAGAAGAGTGCAAAGCCTTTCTGAACTGCAGGTAGCTGATTTTAATGGAGAAGTGCTCCTGAGTTGACAGTGATGGTCTCACTGAATGCATAAACTATGAGCCCAGGTAGCCAAGGACAGATCATCAGGTTTTGACCTTCCCTTCTGCTAGATGTATTAGCTTTTTTTTTTTTTTTCATTTAACTTTTAAAAAGCTGAGAGCAGACCACATTCCTACACTTTCAATTATAATTTGAGTGAGAAGCAAACTAAGATAGTCCCCACAAGTCACTCTTTTTACCATTAATCTCACAGGGCTTCCAGTGAAAGAAAATTTTTTCTTTCTACTCACCGTATTCCACCCTTAATTCTATTTTCCTTAACAGATAAGGTAGATATCTTTTTTTTAATCCAATATATAATGCTGATTAACTTAAAACAATCTACTAATGATAAAAATACTATGGCATAAAATGTTAGTGTCTTTGCAATGTGTATACCTTGGGCAATCATGAATGTCACCTATTTACTGAGTTTTCATAAACAGATTAGGAAGAAGAAAAGGTCAGTGCTGGAGTTAAATGAATAACATACAGTCTTGATTTTCTAAGAGTCTTTTTCTCTAATATTCTGCTTATTTTTTTAAGTTTCATTTTTACTGAGGTATAGTTGATTTACAATGTTGTGACAGCTTCAGGTATATAGCAAAGTGATTCAGTTACAGATTATATATATATATTTTTTCAGATTCTTTTCTTTTACAGGCTATTATAAAATATTGAGTATAGTTCCCTGTGCTATACAGTAGATCTTTGTCATTACCTATTTTATATACAGAAGTGTGTAAATCCCAAACTCCTATTTTATCCCTCCCATTCCCCTTTCATCTTTGGTAACCATAAGTTTGCTTTCTATGTCTGTTGATCTATTTCTATTTAATATATAAGTTCATTTGTATCATTTTTTTTTAAAGATTCCACACATAGGTGACATCATATGATACTTGTCTTTGTATTACTTTACATAGTATGGTAATCTCTAGGTCCATCTATGTTGCTGCAAATGGCATTATTTCATTCCTTTTTTATGGCTGAGTAATATTCCACTGTATATATGTACCACATCTTCCTTATGAATTCATCTGTTAATGAACATTTAGGTTGCTTACATGTCTTGGCTATTGTAAACAGTGCTGCAATGAACATTGGAGTGCACTGTATCTTTTTGAATTAAGGCTGTCTCTGGAGATATGCCCAGAAGTAGGATTGCAGGCTCATATGATAGTTCTATTTTCAGCTTTTTAAGAACCTCCATACTGTTCTCCATAGTGGTTATACCAATTTATATTACCAAAATTACAGTAATCAAAACAGTATGGTACAGGCACAAAAGCAGAAACATAGCTCAATGGGAACTTTCACTAGAAAAGCCCAGAAATACACCCATGTAGAATTTGCCTGCAGTGCAGGAGACCTGGGTTCAATCCCTGGGTTGGGAAGATCCCTCGGAGAAGGAAATGGCAACCCACTCTAGTATCACCTGGAAAATCTCATGGACAGAGGAGCCTGGTGGGCTGCAGTTCATGGGGTCGCAAAGAGTCTGGCATGACTGAGCGACTAACACTTACTTACTTATCTATGGTCAAATACTATGACAAAGGAGACAAGAATATACAATGGAAAAAAGATAATCTCTTCAATAAGTGTGCTGGGAAAACTGGACAGCTACATGTAAAAGAGTGCAATTAGAACATTCTCTAACGCCACACACAAAAATAAACTAGAATGCATTAAAGACCTAAATGTAGACCAGATACTATAAAACTCCTGGAAGGAAACAAGGGAAGAACACTTGTTGACATAAATCGCAGCAATAGCATTTTTGATCCATCTCCTAGAGTAACGGAAATAAAAATAAACAAACTGTACCTAATTAAACTTAAAAGCTTTGGACAGCAAAGGAAACCATAAACAAAATGAAAAGATGACCTTCAGAATGGGAGAAAATATTTGTGAATGGGGCAACCAGCAATGGATTACACTCAAAATATATAAACAGCTAATATAGCTCAGTAACAAAAAACCAAGCCACCCAATCAAAACATGGGCAGAAGATCTAAATAGACATTTCTCCAAAGAAGACATTCAGATGGCCAAAAAGCACATGAAAATAATGCTCAGCACTTCTAATTTATTAAGAGAAATGCAACTAAAAACTACAGTGAGGTATCACCTCACATCAACCAGAATGACCATCATCAAAAAGTCTACAAATAATAAATGCTGGAGAGGGAATAGCGAAAAAGGGAGCCTCCTAGAAGAGTAGTTTTTAAACTGTCTTGCACGTGTGCATGCTTAGTTGCTTCAGTTGTGTCTGACTCTTTGTGATCCTATAGACTGTAGCTCACCAGGCTCCTCTGTCCAACGGGACTCTCCAGGGGATCTTCCTGACCCAGGGATTGAACCTGCATTGCAGGCAGATTCTTTAACGCTGAGAATTCTTTAACTGGGGAAGCCCCTAAATTGTCTTGACTATGTATCAAATAAGTAAAATACTGTTGGTGTGCATTCCTAAAACTGCTCATCTATAAAATTATAAGAATGTTCTGATATACAACTATAAAACAGTCAAAAACATAAAAATCTTAAAACAGTGAAATTTAAAAACTCAAACATTTATTATTTTCTTTTTGCAACCCAAGTGGACTGTGCAGTGTACTCTGTGAGGTATGTACACTCATTCTGGAGACTACCAACTAGAATATCACAGACCAGGGAAGGCAACTATACACATAAATGGTAATGAGTAAATGTCCACTCTGAAGGAAGGACAGAGAAGGTCAAGGCTAATGTGAAGAAGACACTGGAGTTGAGTTCTGAAGGATGAAAATACTTTTAGGGAGTAGAGAAGGTGGCCTTACCAGGCAGAAATGTACAAAGACATGTGGGAAAACTTGTTTGAGGAACTTAAGTTAAACAAAGATGGAGCACTAAGACATAACACTCTTTTCAGTTTGGAGGCTTAGAGAACTGGGGGTAGGGAAGAGGGTATTGGCCATAAAGAAATGAGACTGGAAGGGCAGGTGAAAACTAGATAATGAAAGGCTCTCTGTGCCAAGTTAACTTTGGTTTTGATCATCCAGTAAAACACAAGTTATATGGAAAAGGTTTCAGCAGGTAACATGATTTTTTAAGGAAAAGCTAGTTATGTCTGAAAACATGCAAATGAGGGAAAGGAAGAAGGGAGAGAGGGAGGAGAGTGGAAAGAACCCGTTGTGCAAGCCAAATAAAATGTTCAAAATTTGGTCATGTACATGGGCATAGGGGAGAGAACCTTCCCTGCTGGCTCAGTGGTAAAGAATCTGCCTGCCAATGCAGATGTGGGTTTGATCCCTAGTTCGGGAAGATTCCCTGAGAAGGAAATAGCACCCCACTCCTATATTCTTGCCTGGGAAATCCCATGGACAGAGGAGCCTGGCAACCTACAGTCACAGAGATTCAGATACAACTTAGTGACTAAACAACAACAACATGGGCATGGGACCAGAGAGAACTACTAAAACACTTTAAGCAAGTGAGAGTAAAGTAATGACAAAGTTTAAATCTTAAAGAGACCAGTCTGGCAACACTGTGAAAGCTTAAGTGGATGAAGGAGGAACTGGAGGCCAGGAGATGAGTTAAAATCTTTAGTTTATTATATAGGACCAGCTACATACTCTGAGGGGTTTAGTGAAAAAATATTAGGGCCCTTGTTCAAAAAGTAGGAAAACAGTGTCATTAAAGATGATAAAATAAAAACATTTCCCAGCAGTCTCTCTCTCTCCATTTGCTATGGTATTTTTAATTTGCTATTTAATGTCATGCTCCCTCAGACTCTCAGACTTCAGAGTCACCTGGGGCCCTGGATCACAGTTCAGTGTGTGGGTGACCCACTGGCTACCAGGTTGCCCTTCCCCAGCCACCAAACCCATGTGCCTGGCCCAGGGCAGGGAAGTTGAGCCAGGCTTCTTCCCATGGCTGCCAATACAACTCACCAGGATCCTGGAATTAAGGATGAACAAGAGGCTTGCCTCAACTGAGCTGTAGTCCCTGGCCACCAGCCAGACACCAGTGAAGATGACAGGTGGGGGCAAGGACAGCCCCGCCAAGAGTGTGCAGCCTAATCCCTACCTTTCTCATGCTGTGCACAAGCTTCTCTAGGGTCAGAGAGTGATAGCTGTGTCTCAGTGAAGCAGAGGGTGAGGAAGGGTGGCTGGGATTCAGGAGATAGAAACTGGGGAACTGAGAATCTACCCTAGAGAGGCAGGAGGAGGTGGAACCGTGCCTTGGTTTCAAGTCCCTGCATATTCTCCATTGTTCCACTGAACTTCATTTACAAAACACAAATCCAAAAATGAACCATTAAGAACTTGAGATGGCAACCACTGAACATTAAACTCCATGAAGATGGCCTTCTATTCAGGCCCTGTACTCTCTGCACTGATCTCATGTTCAAGAAGGTTTTTGGCTCATAGGTTTTTGGCTCTGGGAACTGAAGAAATGTGTAGTACCATAAAGTTAGAAGCTCAGAGGGAAAAGAGTTTTTGGGAAAAACACAAGTGGGTATAGTTTAGAGCAAGCTGAAATTAAACTACCTTGGGGCACTGGAACTAAATGTTAGGAAATACTTTATAAAAGAAGACTGTTTAGAAGAAGATTATCCAAAACAATATCATTTTATATCTCCTGATTTGTGGATCATTAAACATACTGCTATAAAAAGTCATAAAAACATCCCTCTAATATGAAGATCTCAGCACGAGCAAAAGCTAAAAGAATATTCCATGCAAATGGAAATGAAAAGAAAGCTGGGGTAGAAATACTTATATGAGGAAAACAGACTTTAAAAGAAAGGCTGTAACAAGAGACAGAGAAGGACATCACATAATGATAAAGAGATCTATCTAACAAGAAGTTATGGCAATTGTAAGGACATGTGTATTCAACAAAGGAGCACTAGCATACATAACGCAAATAATAACAAACAAAAAAGGAGAAACTGACAGCAAGGCAATAATAGTAAAGGACCCTAACACCCCATTTACATCAATGACAGATTATTTAGACAGAAAATCAGTAAGGAAACATTGGCCTAAATGACACATCAGATGATACAGATTAATAGTTACATAATGAGAACATTTCATCCAAAATAGCAGAATGCACATTCTTTTCAGGTGCATATATAACATTCTCCAGGACAGATTACATGTTAGGCCACAGAACAATTCTCAATAAATTTAAGAAGACAGAAAACACATCAAGTATCTTTTCCAACCACAACAGTATGAGACTAGAAATCAACCACTAGGGGGGAAAAAAAGAACAATAAAAACAGCATGCTAGTAAACAATCAGTAGGTCACCGAAGAAATAAAAAATTTAAAAGAATACCTGGAGAAAAAAGATAAATGAAAACACAGGGATCTAAAACCTAAGGGACAAAGAAAAAGCAGTTCTAAGAGGTTTGGAGTGATACACGTCTACCTCAGGAAACAAGAAAAATCTCAAATAAACAATCTAACCTTACACTTAAAGGAATCTGAAAAAGAAGAACAAACAAAACTGAAATTTAGAAGTAAAGAAATCATAAAAATCAGAAAGGAAATAAATGAAATAGAGATTAAAAACACAATAATAAAACAATCAATGAACTAAGAGCTGGTTCTTTGAAATAAATAAAACTGATAAACTTAACCAGACTCAAAAAAATAAAAAATAATAAAAGAGAGAGATGGCTCAAATCAGTAACATCAAGAGTGGAAAAAGAGAAGTTACAGCTGACAGCACAGAAAGACAAAAGACCATCACAGACTACTAGGAGGAACAATGTGCCAATAAAGTGGACAATCTAGAAGAAATGGACAAACTCCTAGAAATGTATACTCTCCCAACACTGAACCAGGAAGAAACAGAAAATACTAACAGACCTATTACTACTTATTTACTTATGGCCATGCTGTGTAGTTTGTGAGATCTTGTGATCTCGAGATCTTGTGCGATCAATCCCTCAGCCAGGGATTGAACCAGGACCCCGAGCAGTGAAAGTACCGAGTCCTAACAACTGAAATGCCAGGGGATTCCCTGAATCAGTAACTTTTAAAACGACCATTAAACAAAAGTTCAGCCTTCCAAGAGTGAATTCTACTAAACATTTAAAGAAGAGTTAACACCTATTCTCCTCAAACTACTCCAAAAAACTGGAGAGGAAAGAACACTTCCAAACTCATTCTACAAAGTCAGCCTCACTCTGATAACTAACCAAGAGAAATATGTAGAAACAAAACAAAACAAAGACAAAAACACACAAGCCAAGATCATTGGTAACACAGATGCAAACACCCTCAACAAAATATTAGCAAACCAAAAACCAAATCCAACAATACATTAAAAAATTATACATCGTGACTACGGGGGATTTATCCCAGGGTCACAAGAATTTTTCAATATCTGCAAATCAATGAATGTTATATCACATTAACAAACTGAAGAATAAAAATCATATGATTATCTCAAGAGATGCAGAATAAACTTTTGACAAAATTCAACATCCATTTATGATAAAAACTCTCCAGAAAGTGGGCACAGTGGCAACATACTTCAACATAATAAAGGTCATATATGATAAGCCTACAACTTATATCATACTCGACAGTGAAAAGCTGAAATCATTTCCTGTAAGATCAGGAACAAGACAACGATGTCCACTCCTGCCACTTTAATTCAACATAGCATTGGAAGTCCTAGTCACATAGAAGTGACTATAGAGAAAGTCCTACAGAGAAAGAAATAAAAGGAGTCCAAACTGGAAAGGAAGAAGTAAAATCATCACTGCTGGCAGATGACATGATACTATGCATGTTGCTGTTATTTAGTTGCTCAGTCGTGTCTGACTCATTTGTGACCCCATGGACTGTAGCCTACCAGGCTCCTCTTATCAATGGGATTTTCGGGGCAAGAATATTGGAGTAGGTTGCCATTTTGGCTTCCAGGGCATCTTCCTAACCCAAAGATTGAACCCATGTCCCTGTGTCTTCTGCACTGCAGGTGGATTCTTTACCACTGAGAAAGCCCTGATACTATACATAGAAAATCTTAAGGACACTGCCACAAAGCTACTAGAGCTCATTAATTAATTCAGTAAAGTTGAGTGACACAAAATTAACATACAGAAATCTGTTGCATTTTTATACACTAACAACAAACTATTAGAAAAAAAATTAAGGAAACAATCCCATCTACAACTGCATCAAAAAGAATAAAATACTTAAGAATAAACCTATCTAAGGAGATAAAAATCTGTACTCTGAAAACTATAAGATACAGATGAAACAAATTTAAGTGACATAAACAGATGAAAAGATATACCATGTGCATGGATGGGAAAAATTAATATTCTTGAAATGACCATACTACCCAAGGCAATCTACATATTTGATGCAATCTCTATCAAAATACTGTATAGTCCACGGGGTCACAAAGAGTTGGACATGACTGAGCAACTTTCACTATCAAAATATAAAAGGCATTTTTTACAGACCTAGAACAAATAACTTTAAAATTTGCACAGAAACATGAAAGACCCTGAATAGCCAAAATAATCTTGAGAAAAAGGAGCAGAGCCCGAGGAATCACATATCCTGACTTCGGACTATACAACAAAACTATACTAATCAAAACAGAATGGTACTGGCATAAAAACAGAAACCCAGATCAATGGAACAGAACGTAGAACCCAGAAATAAATCTATACTTATGTGGTCAATTAATCTATGACAAAGAAGGAAAGAATATACAATAAGGAAGAGAGAGTCTTTTCAATAAATGGGAAAACCGGAGTGCTATATACAAAAGAATCAAACCAGACTATGTTCTCACACCATATACAAAAATAAATTCAAGACAGATTAAAGACCCAAATGCAAGGCCTCAAACCATAAAACTGCTAGAAGAAAATATAGGCAGTATGCTCTTTGTCATCAATCTTACCAAAAAATTTTTGTAACTGTCTCTTCAGGCAAAGGAAATAAAAGCAAAAATAGAGAAATAGGACCACATCAACATTTGCACAGTGAAGGAAACCATCAATAGATCAAAAAAGACAGCCTACTGAATAGAATAAAATGTTCACAAACAATATATCCAACAAGGGCTTAGTATCCAAAATATACAAAGAAGTTACACAACTCATCATCAAAAAACCAAACAAGCTGATTAATAAATGGGTAAAGGACCTGAAGCAATATTTAAAAAAAAACATATAGATGGCCAACACACACATGAAATGATGCTCAGCATCACTACTCATCAGAGAAATGCAAATCAAAACCACAATGAGATACCACCTCACACCTGTCAGAATGGTTATCATCAAAAAGACAACAAATCTGATAAGGATTGCATTGAATCTGATTGCTTTGGGTAGTATGTAATTTTCATAACTAATTTTTCTGATCCAAGAACGTGATATATCTCTCCATCTGTTTGTGCCATCTTTGATTTCTTTCATCAGTGTCTTATAGTTTGTCATTTGTCTCCTTAGGTAGGTTTATTCCTGACTATTTTATTCTTTTCGTTGCAATGGTGAATGGGATTGTTTCACTAAATGCAAGGGACTACTGTGTATTGATCCTGAAACTTTACTAAATTCATTAACTCCAGTAACTTTCTGATGGTATCTTTAGGGTTTTTTATGCACAGTATCATGTCATCTGAGAACAGTGAGTTTTATTTCTTCATTTCCAATCTGATTCCTCTTCTTTTTCTTCTCTGACTGCCATGTCTAGGACTTCAAAAACTAGAACAAAAATTTTTTATGATTTGTATGGAAACACAAAAGATCCTGAATAGCCAAAACAATCTTGAGAAAGAAAAACAGAGCTGGAGGAATCAACCTTTCTGACATCACACTATACTACAAAGCTACAGTAATCAAGACGGTACGGTAATCAAAACAGAGATATAGATCAATGGAACAAGACAGAAAGCCCAGAGATAAACCCATACACCTGTGGGCACTGTATCTTTGACAAAGAAGGCAAGAATATACAACAGAGAAAAGACAGCCTCTTCAATAAATGTTGCTGGGAAAACTGGACAGCCTCCTAACTGAATACTTCATAACACCATAAACAAAAACAAATTAAAAATGGATTAAAGACCTAAATGCAAGGCTAAATGTAAGAAAATATAAAAACTCTTAACAGAAAAACACAGGCAGGACACTCTTTGAATTGTGGCAAGATCCTCTTGGACACACCCTAGAGTAATGGAAATGAAAACAAAAATAAACAAATGGACAAAATTAAACTTTAAAGCTTTTGCACAGCAAAGGACGCTATAAACAGGATGAAAAGACAACCTTCAGAATGGGAGAAAATAACTGCAAATGAAGCAACTGACAAAGGATTAGTCTCCAAAATATATAAGCAGCTCATATAGCTCAATATCAGAAAAACAAACAACCCAATCAAAAATGGGCAGAAACTTAAATAGACATCTCTCCAAAGAAGACATACAGATGGCCAATAAACACATGAAAAAATGCTCAACATCACTCATTATTAGAGAAACACAAATCAAAACCATAATGAGGTATCATCTCACACCTCAGAACGACCATTGTCAAAAAAATCTACACACAATAAATGCTGGAAAGAATGTGGAGAAAAGGGGACTCTCTTGGAGAAAAGGGAACAGTGGGGTGGGAATGTAAATTGATATAGCCACTATGGAGAACAAAATGGGGATTCTTTTAAAGATTAGGACTAAAACTACCATATGACCTAGCAATCCCCCTCTGGCCATATACCCTGAGAAAATCAAAATTCAAAAAGACACATGTACCACAACATTCACTGCAGCATTATTTACAATAGTCAGGACATGGAAGCAACCCAGATGTCCATAGACAGATGAATGGATAAAGAAGTTATGGTACATATATAAAATGAAATATTACTCAGCCATAAAAAGAAACAAATTTAAGTTAGTTGTAGTGAGGTGGATGAACTTAGAACCTATTATACAGAGCGAAGTAAGTCAGAAAAAGAAATACTGTATATAACACATACCTATGGAATCTAGAAAAATGGTACTGATGAACCTATTTGCAGGGCAGGAATAGAGACGCAAACATAAGGAACAGACTTGTGGACACAGCGGAGGAAGCAGAGGGTGGAGGGAAGTGAAACGGTGGCACTGAAACACACACATTACCATGTATAAAACAGACAGCTGGTGGAAAGTGGCCGTGTAACACAGGGAGCTTAACCTGGTGCTCCGTGACAACATAAAGGGGTGGGATGATGGGTGGGTGGGAGGGAGGTTCAAAAGTGCGGGGATATATGAATACTTATGGCTGATTCACACTGTTGCATGGCAGAAATCAATAGAAGACTGTAAAGCAATTATCCTCCTTTGAAAAATTCAAAAGACAACAAATGAGAAGTGGTGACAAGGAGACATGGGATCCTTTATACACTGTTGGTGGGAATGTAAATTGATACAACCACTATGGAGAAGAGTTTAGAGGCTCCTCAAAAAATTAACAATGGAACTACTATGCTATGCCATGCTATGCTAAGTCGCTTCAGTTGTGTCCGACTCTGTGAGACCCCATAGACGGCAGCCCACCAGGTTCCTCCGTCCATGGGATTCTCCAGGCAAGAACACTGGAGTGGGTTGCCATTTCCTTCTCCAAGAACTACCACTTCTGAGTATATACCTGAAGGAAACAAAAACACTAATTTGAAAGATACACGCATCAGTGTTCAGTGCAACATTACTTACAACAGCCAAGATATGGAAACAACTTAAGTATCTGTCGATAGATAAATGGATGAAGAAGATGTGGTATGTATGTGTATGTATACGTATGTTTGTGTGTTACGCACATACGCAAGAATGTTATTCAGCTATTAAAAAGATAAAAACTTGCCATTTGTGACAACATAGATGAAACTATAGGGTATTATGCTAAGTGAAATAAAGTCAAAGAGAGAATGAAAAATACAGTATGATCTCACTTATATGTGAAATGTAAAAACAAAACAAATAAAACAAAATGAAAATGGACTCATAGATACAGAGAACAAAATCGTGGTTGCCAGAGAAGAGACAGAAAAATAGGAAGGGGAATAAGAGGAACAAACCTCCAGTTATAAAATAAATAAGCCAAGGGGATTAACATACAGCATAAGGAATATGATGAATAATATTATAATAACTGTATGGGGAGAGATGGGTACTAGACTTATCATGGGATCATTTCACCAAATGCAAATGTCAAATCACTATGTAGTACACCTGAAAAGAACATAATATTGTACATAAACTAGATTTTAATTTAAAAAATAAATGATAAATTGAAAAATCACAGATGTTTAATATAAAACAAATAAAAACTTTAAAGATCCAGTGGAATGGTACTGGCATTGGTTATAAAATTAAATGGTCTGATGGTAGGAAGGCACCTCAGGGATACTATTGTTTACCAGCAATGCTTGAACCTTGTTGACTATAGGTATAGCTAAGAAGGGTGAAAATATCTTTATGTACAGCTAACCCTAGTAAATTGAGAAGTTGGCAAGGTTCCCTTTATGTATTTCTAACTTTCTAACATCTTTGAAAGGAGAAATCATCTGCTATCAGTTATACTCAGTGGCTAAGTATATGCTCCCCTAACTGGTATTGGCCCTTCAAAATACTTATCTCTAGTTGTGATAAGAAGAGTTAAGCCTCTTGTTGTTTAGTTGCTAAGTCATGTCCGACTCTTTTGCAACCCTGTGGATTGTAGCCTGCCAGGCTCCTTCTGTCCATGGGATTTCCCAGGCAAGGATACTGGAGTGGGTTGCCATTTCCTTCTCCAGGAGATCTTCCCTACTCAGGGACAGAACCTGTGTCTCCTGCATTGGCCGGCAGGTTCTTTACCACCGAGCCACCAGGGAAGCCCATTGAAACAGAAGAAAAATATCTTGGCTTTGAGGAGACAGTTTTATAGTAGTACACTATCCATAAGAATGAACTATAATTGAGTTCATCCTATCCTCTTAAACAGCAATCTTTTCCTGTGCAGGATAAGTTGAAATCTCCACTAGTTAGCACCACTGCAAACTTATTTCTAGGAATAAGCATAGATTGAGGAAGGTTTCCCTCATTCTTCAATTCTTTCAAGTCGAGGCTCTTGGCAAATTTCCCTGCCATTTCTGCTCCCTTTTCCTCCAGGTATTTGCTATTTGCTCTCTAGCCTTCTTAAGGGGTCATATCTAACCTTAACCCTTTTTCCCCTCCAATTTTTATATCCTAGCATATTTATCATTAAAAGATTTAAAAATCATAGCTGTTCTGATTACAAAATGATTTGAAGGTGTACTTAATATTTAATATCTTCAGACTATAATTTTTCTTTTCTGACATCCCTATGTTTATCACATTATTTTTACCTGTGGTAGTAATATTTTGATAGACATATATTATCAATATATATTCATACATATATGAACAAAAAGGTATCACTGCAGGATGATCCTGGATTTTAGATTCATGTAGATGGTCAGGAACGAGAAGGAAGAAAGATTAATAAAGAATCTTTAAACAGCGGAGGAAAGAATTTTAAGTTTCCTGGAATACAACAGCAATGAGAACACAAAAAATGAAATAGTATTGTAGCTCGGGTGCCATGAACTCAAATTGAATATTTTACCGCTACAACTGAGCTTCTTAGGCTGATCAGAGGTTAGTCTGCCACAATAAAATAAGCATTTTGTAAAATCAGACTGGTCATCTGGACCGACTATGGTAAACACTTAGGGGCAACTAATACCCAGACAACCTGTTTATGAGTGACAGCTGGCCACTGCGAAACTATCATTGCTAGTTTTTTAATGGTGACTTGAAGGGACAGAAGGAGGCACGGATGTTCACAGGGAATACACTACTAAGATGGGATCCTAATACTTTAAACAATCATCTAGGCAAATAGTTCTCAAGCTTGGATTCATGTTAGAATCACCTGGAAAGGTTTTTAAAAATAGAAAAGACTAGGTTCGGGTCCAGAGAGTGTCATTTAACTGGTCTGAGGTGGAGCTCTAGCAGTAGTATTTTTTGAAGTTCCTTAGATGATTTGTTTAGGCAATGAACACTTTCTGGTCTTTATTAAGTGGGCATGAAGCTTTCTCTCTCTTTGTTTAACTTGGAAAAACAAAGACCTGATTGAGTATTCTGTTCAGAACAATGGCTAATACTGAATCTGATAATCACACAATATTTAAAAGATGTAACATTTCTTTTTTTTTTTAACAAGAATATAACTTAGTCTACATTTACTCCTCTAAAGCTTTACTTTCTTCTAAAAACTAGGAAAAGCTTTTATCTTTTGACAGTCTTTTGTATCTGGTATATCTGACTGGGAACGCTCAGGTGTCACTGTGACGGGGACACAAGGAGAGTTACACAGGAATAGTCGGCTACTCCTTTAGTTCAACTCTGCTTTCTGGCTGTCTTGGCATATATTTCAGTGCCTGAATTCTTTCAGAGCCAAGCTCAAAGCTAACACAAATGAAGCAGCTGCAACTGCATTGTGTTACATTCACAGGGAAGGCCAACTCAGACCATTGTGTTATGGAAATGAGAACTCTGAGAGGAGATCTGGCCCTGAACACAGCCGCTTTCTTTTAGCCAAAGCTAAATTGATGGCATGGTCTAAGGAGAAGTGACACAGAAATCATAAATATCAATAGTCATTTTATAAATAGAATATTAAAGAAAGCAGCCTGTTCCAAAACTCAGGCAATGTGAAATAAATATACACAATTACAAGATGTTAGCCTATTCCCTTTCTGAATTAAATTTAAGAACCTGGATAACTTTTATTGGTTTACCTATTTCTTCCCAATCAGTCTTGTGATATCATTTAAATGTAGTTTTAGCAATATATAAGACATACAATGGATATTTTATTTATAGGAAAACATAAATAGGACAAAGGCAAAAAGTCTAGCATGATGTTAAAGAAAAAATGAAAAGCGGGATCTTTAAAAAGAGATAAAAACTATTTGAATGACTAAAATTGTTTCTGAAGAATCTAACAGTGAAAACTCAGATCTGCAAAACCATTGTGAGCTTATACATACGTATGACATCTAAATGGCTCAGAGAAATATCCACAGAGATAAATCATTAAGTAAAGAATCCTATGTAGTTTCACTTTCCAACAGAAGTAGGAACAATAAACACTATATAGATAAAATACCACAGCCCTGAATTTAAAACATAAATTAAGATCTCTTTGTTGAAGAGAAAAAAAATATTTTGCACAGGTGCACTCCTTTAAAATGATCTCTCAGTGGCTATTAAATGCTTTAGTAATCCATGTGACTAGAGACATAATCTGTAATATCAAGAGAGTATGTGTGAAACATAATCACTTGACTCAGTTCTTAGATAATTCATATACCTTTTATCCACTCAACAATTATTTGTTGCTGGGCATTGTGGTAGCTACAAAGATAAGTAGAAAAGATAATTTATTGTCTAATGAGGGACAGAGACTTACAAACAAATAACTGCAATTGGAATTAAGGTGAAGAGATATGGAATGAATGTGGAGGAAGAACAGAAAAACTATCCTGCAATTCAGTTCAGTCACTCAGTCGTGTCCAACTCTTTGAGACCCCATGGACTACAGCTCACCAGGGCTCCCTGTCCATCACCAACTCCTGGAGTTTACTCAAACTCATGTCCATCGAGTCGGTGATGCCATCCAGCCATCTCATCCTCTGTCATCCCCTTCTTCTCCTGCCTTCAACCTTTCCCAGCATCAGGGTCTTTTCAAATGAGTCAGCTCTTCGCATCAGGTAGCCAAAGTATTGGAGTTTCAGCTTCAGCATCAGTCCTCCCAATGAATATTCGGGACTGATTTCCTTTAGGATGGACTGGTTGGATCTCCCTGCAGTCCAAGGGACTCTCAAGAGACTCCTCCAACACCCACCACAGTTCAAAAGCATCAATTCTTCACCGCTCATCTTTCTTTATAGAAAACTACCCTGCAGATCTCTGCTTTTCTTATGCCTATGATTAGATAAGCTTCCATGATAGCTCAGTTGGTAAAGAATCCGCCTGCACTGTAGGAGACTCTGGTTCAATTCCTGGGTTGGGGAGATCTTCTGGAGAAGGGATAGGCTACCCACTCCAGTATTCTTGGGCTTCCCTTGTGGCTCAGCTGGTAAAGAATCAGCTTGCAATGTGGGAGACCTGGGTTGGGAAGATTCCCAGAGAAAAGAAAGGCTACTCACTCCAGTATTCTGGCCTGAAGAATTCCATGGACTGTATAGTTCATGGAGTCGCAAAGAGCTGGTCATGACAGAGTGACTTTCACTTAGATGATTAGATAAAAGGGCAAATACATTTAAACATTCCCAAAAGCCAAGCCCTTGCCTTAAGCTATAGGTTCAGTGCCATACAAGTTCTCTCTTTCATTTCTTATGTTCTTATATTTAAACTTATTGACTCTGCTGTCTACTACCTGCATAAGGATGGATTAAACTTAAAGTAAGGAATATATTGATACATGAATATACTAGTTATCCATTGTAACTTTTCAAAAATATAAATCTGGGGGAATGAGGGAGATATAGAAAGGTTTAAAGGGCTCACTGCCATAGTTCTTTTCCTGGTTCCCTCTGCCTTATCTAGCAGTAGTCAGCACAACACAAGCAATTCTTACCCACTAGCTTCTGAGGATCTCCCTAAGGCTATCCGCTGCTCTAGAACTATCAGGGAGTGTCAGCTGATAGGCAGGGGTGGCTGCTTGACTGGCCTTCTATCGAATGATAGCCCCAACTCACCTATCACCCTGAGTTGAGACAGTGGTAGCAAGAAGAGTCACTTGGTTAGAGTCAAGTAATTTACCAAATCGTCACAGCATTTACATAATTTGGTTCAGCTTTTGAACCAAGACAAATATTTCAATTAAACCAATCTTTAATGCTTTAATGGCCAATAAAATTTCATTAAGTTTGACAGACAAACCCACTCATAGTCTTGCCCCAACCTACCTCTTCACTTTCTAGCTTGCCATTTTTGCCTACATAATTTCCAAGTCTTGCTTCAGTGAAACTTTTCTTTATTCCCTGGCAGCGAGAGTCACCTTATGAACTGCATCTTTCCAAAATGCTATTCCCCCAGCCTGCAATACTATCCTTCCCCCTTCCAGCTACTTTCAATCAGCCTTTGAAATGCAGCTGAAATACTGGCTCCTTGACAAAGTCTCAGCTTACATAGTGAACTGCTAAAAACCTGTGCTACCATACTCAACTACCTCTTTACAAATTTGGTCATTTTTCTGTCTCTTGCTATTAGACTATAAGTTCTCTTGAATGGAAATTGTTTTGTTCATTTCTGTTTCCCCAGTACCAAGTAGTGTGCCAAGAAAGTATCAATAATTTCTTCAATATCAGTTGGTGAATCACCAATACTTTGCCCAAAGTAAGCATTCAAGAAGTGTGCCAGGGTTAACAATTTCCATCAAGACTTGTTAAAAATCTATTTCATCTGCCTTCAGTTCAGTTCAGTCACTCAGTTGTGTCCAACTCTTGGTGACCCCATGGGCTGCAGCATGACAGGCTTCCCTGTCCATCACCAACTCCTGGAGCTTGCTCAAACTCATGTCCATCGAATCAGTGATGCTATCTAGCCATCTCATCCTCTATTGTCCACTTCTCCTCCTGTCTTCAATCTTTCCTAGCATCAGGGTCTTTTCCAATGAGTCAGTTCTTCACATCAGGTGGCCAAAGTATTGGAGCTTCAGCTTTTATCATAGTCCTTCCAATGAATATTCAGGACTGATTTCCTTTAGGATTGACTGGTTTGATCTCCTTGCTATCCAAGGAACTCTTAACAGTCTTCTCCAACACCACAGGTCAAAAGTATCAATTCTTTGGTGCTCAGCTTTCTTTACGATCCAACTCTCACATCCAAACATGACTGCTGGGAAAACCATTGCTTTGACTAGACCTTTGTTGGTAAAGTAATGTCTCTGCTTTTTAATACACTGTCTATGTTTGTCATAGTTTTTCTTCCAAGGAGCAAGTGTCTTTTAATTTCATGGCCGCAATCACCATCTGCAGTGATTTTGGAGCCCAAGAAAATAAAGTCTGTCCCTATTTCCATTGTTTCCCCATCTATTTGCCATGAAGTGACAGGACCAGATGCCATGATCTTCGTTTTTTTAATGTTGAGTTTTAAGCCAGCTTTTCCACTCCTCTCTTTTACTTTCAGATTTTTTACTATCTGAGCCACAAGGGAAGCCTCACCTTCCCTCAGTAAGCCTAAAAACAGATCTAGGAGGAATAAAGGCCTTTTGGAGAGCCCACTACCAGCTCCTTTTTGGGTCCTTCTGATGGTTAATGTACCTGCTGGTCACCATAAAGACACGTGTCAGCAGAGACACCTGAATCTTAGAACCACAAGTCCAGGTGCTTAAATCTCACCCCTGCCCCTTCATAAAGTTAACATAAAAATGATCTTTGAAGTACTATGTAAAGTAACAAAGTTAAGTATCTCAAAGTTAGGTTCCTTTTTGTACTGCTTTCCCAGTAAGTCTTTTGTGACATTTATTATAAAAATATTTTGTGTTGTTCTGAAAACTAGATACACTCTTCTGGCAACACTTAAGGACTGTAAAGTCACATTAGCTATTGGGATCACATGGAGATTTAAAAAATACACCATCTGTGGAAGTACTGCAGTGTCTCATTTAGCCAGCACATTTTGGTTTCTCTTAAAAGAATGTAAATTATTTATCCAGCATTATCAAGGAGAGCGGAACTTCACAAACCAGATTTTTCTGAAGAACAAGGTTCATAAAGCTTCACATATCTTTAAGATTTTAAATATTCTCAATGGATATATATCACACAATATTACACAGCTTTTCACTTTTAAAAAAAAGCCTGGTATAAACAGTTTCACTTTTCCCTGATGATTCAGGACTATTATTATCAATGTTGATTACTACATTATGCACCATCCATTCTGTAATACAAAGGGACCTTTAAGGACTATTGATAAGTATATAAAGCTATTTGCCTTGATCCTAAATGGATTCAGGTTGTTTTTATGACTCTTTGTTTTCTCATTTCCTCTGCCACCTCCTTCTACTCACTGCCTTTTTTTTTTTTTTTAATTAAAAAAACATTTTGTGCCATTAAAAAAAAAGTTGCAATCTGTGTGTTCCAATAGTTATTTTTCTAAATAATTGTCTAGGTGAAGACTTATGAATCGCTAAATTTTACTTAAGTGCATGGGTTTTGTGACTGCAATTTGCTATTCAGAGGCCTATTCTTTGCCTCAGAGTTTCTAAATCCATGAGGTGGCCGAGATTGTGAAAAGAGTAACAAATGAGGGAATTCCCTGGCTGTCCAGTGTTAGGACTCTCCCGAAGTCCAGTCCTGAGTAAGTGTTCTGTGTGTGTTAGTTGTTCAGTTGTGTCCGACTCTTTGTGACCTCATGGACTGTAACCCACCATGTGCCTCTGACCATGGGATTTCCTAGGCGAGAATACTGGAGTGGGTTGCCATTCCCTTCTCCAGGTAAGTGCTCTGTATGTGGTGCTAATCTTCATGTATACGCATCATTGGTTTATTACTTTTACTAAAAAATAATTAGTCTTATTATTAAGGTCAACATTAAATTAGCTGTTAATTTATTGTTTAAATATAAATTAAAACTGTTATTGCTAATTAATTCAAATTTTATAAACCCAGCCATGACTTCAGATTCAATACAGGAAGTACTTCAATGTTACCACATTGCAGAGGGAAAGTCTTCTTCAGTTACTGATGTTATTAAAAAAAAAAATTAAGTATTCACTATTTTATTCTAGCACAATGGTATGAAAACTTCAAATTCTAACTCAAACCTTTTTCACCAAATACTGCATATAGACAGATAGTTTCACTATATTTGAATTGGTTTCATCAGGAAAACAACAAGGGGAAGGGAGAGAAAAGATACTTTTTTCATTCATGAAAACAATTTTAAATACATAATTATGTCTGCTAGAATAAAGAAATTTAATAAAAGGTATAACATCCAGTATTTTATAATTCCTCTCATAATTTGATTGGCTATTAATCCAACACTTGCTTCTGATCTTTAAAAATGAGAAGATTTGTAAACATTTGAAAGGTGCCACAGTAATAGATATCCACAAACTCTACAAGGCACTGAGATATAACAAGGAGAAATCTCGCTTCTCAGGATTAATGCAAAATAAAACATTCACTTTGGTTAATTTACAGGTAAATGCCAGCTAATACATCTCAAAATACCAGTTCTACCTAAAAGGTCATCCTAACTTTTAAAATTGTATTGGAATAAAAAGCACAATATATTAACTTGGCTGAATTTTTTTTTAATCCCTTTTTTTTCCCAATAGAAAAGGCTATTTCTACTTTATACTGATTTCTGTTATAACCATAATAATGACCTAGTTAACTACAGAGATATAATTCTTATCCAGTTTAAAAACAATTTTAATAAAATGAAATGATTAGAAAGTAAACATATTTCTTATTCAATCAACAAAGAAAATGGATGAATTAAAATCTGGTTACTTCAAGTTATATAAAAGAGGTTGAAACTAGGGCTGCAACTGGTGGTCAGCTGACCTGTTCACTTAAAGACTTTCCGTCTCAGCCTTCTTTAGTATTCAATACTGACTCTCAGTACTGTCTCGTCAGTTTAAAGAATATTTTTAACAGGAATACTTCTTCCAGGGTATTTCTTAAGCATTTATTCAATTGTCTAAAAGATGGCTTGAGCAAAGCACAGGCCTAGTTTTAGGATTAAAATACACACCTGTCTAATTCTCTGATAAATTGCTCTGCAACTTTATGAGTCTTAACATTCTCTGCTTAGTTTCGATCAGTTAAAAAAAAAAAGTATGCCCCATTCTTTAAAGTTAAAAAAAAAAATTCTACCTATACCTTTATAGAATTATGATAAGTTTTAACTAGTAACTTGATAAAGAGATTCTTGAGGAGCAAAATGTTTTGATTTCTTAGCAACCGTCTCTAACTCTAAAAAGAATAAAAGTACTCTTTTAAAGAAGAGTAGCACTTACTGGTACTTTGAAGGGTGAGGTATTTGCAGTATCCATAGAGTTGGGTTTCTCAGATGTAGTGGTCCCTGAGATACTCCGTCTGCGTGGGGACCTTTCTGCTGGCACCTCTGGATGAGAAAAAAGAAACATCGATAAAAATCCAAATTTAGGATCTTTTGCTAACCTGTAAAATTATTGATTTTTTTTCTTACAAAAAATCAGTTTGCTTTAAAGATACATTATATTCTACATCTAAGATATAATTTGTCTCTTTATCTCTAAACAGATATTATCAAGACATTAAAGAAACTTGGTCACTGTTAAGAATCTGCTTTAGCATGATAGTTTGTATCTTTATCTATGCACATATAAGAAGTAATTTCCTCTGAGCTATGTTTAATATCTCTGAGTTCACTTAGTATTTGTATCTCACAGTATAGGAATCTACTGCTTTATGTCAGTCATATAAGAGTTAACAGAATCCAATGAACTATTTTTTATATTCATATGAACAAATTTAGCCTAGTGTTGAACATGATTTGATGGTGTCTGCACAAAGGTCAAAGTTCAGTTCTGTGCAGATAAGATGATTCACCAGCCTGCAACCAAAAGTCCATGAGAAGATGAAAAGCTGCTGCTAGGATAAAATAACATATATGCTTATGCAGATATAAAAATAGCTCAGCTTCTCCTTGTTCTGGCAGTATGACCTCACTAAGATCTTACTCTGGGATCCTAAATCTGTGCAAACTGACCTAATGCGTTTCAGATTTTGCAGATGATGTGGTATTCTCCAATTTAATTACTATATGCTATATTAAGGTTACATTAAAATTTTTTATAGAGCGATACATATATATGCATATATATATGCACATACACACGCACACACAGATGATAGATATATACATATTATACCTTTATCACAACTGCTTCCCATCTCCACTTCAACTGACAGACATATAGGAATCCAGCTTCTCAGACAACATTAGATAATCTCAACATGGACAAGGAAAAAAAAAAAAACACATCCTAAAAAAAGTATTCTGTGTTATCTTCCAGATCTTAAAAAATAAGGAGTAAATCGTGACTCCGGAGACTGACATTTTGATTCCTGCTGTTCTCCCTTTAAAAGACAGATGCAGTTTAAACTTCCATTTCTGGCCTCCTGGCCCCTGGGATCCGTGCTACTTCCACTTAAGAGAAAGCGTTTTTTCTCTCGCTCCCTCCCTGTGTCTTGCTCTTCCCCCTCCCTCTCTACAGCTTGCAGAGAGAGCAAGCGAGAAAGCAACACACAGGACTGCAGCTATTCAATCAATCGTTCCGGACTGCACATCCTCATTAGTTCTTTTCAGGCTATTAGCGGACGCCCAACCACTGCCTCCCCTCAGTTACAGCAAATTTCACTGTATTACACTGATCTACAGAAGAAAAAACATTTCCTGAAATTTATATTCAGCTAGTGCCAAAAGGACACCATTTTACACAGACCCAGTAATGCACACAAATCAATCCTGCCTATGAAAATCCAATTGGGAGTGCTTACTCTATTACTATCTTTGATGCTGGACACTGATTTTCTTTCCATGACTAAACGTTTCTTCACAGTGACATCCTGACCAGTAAGATATAAGCCAAATCACAACAAGACCTCTCGCCTAATGACCGAGAGGCTGACAACATAGCATCTTATATGCCTGCAGTACAAGAAAGTTCCATGCTATTACTATGTTTTAAAATAACTTTAAGTCTCTCAACTTCCCCCTAACCATCAGTTAAATGAACCTTAATGTACAAAGCCATTTTTAGAATTAGGCACACATGAATCCTAGCACATTTCTAAAAAATGGTAGTACAATTAATGGGAATGGCACAAAGCGCTGAATTTAAACAAATTGGTCTGTCAAAGCACACTGAACAAGACCTTCAGACTTCAGGAACATGACTTTAAAGGATGACTATCTAAGTCAGGCAATTCAATCTGAAGCGCAGGCAGGTGGAGACAGGGGCTGGTGAAGGTAGAAGAAAATCTCATCTTCCCTCTGCCCATTACTGATCATTAGAAAGATACATGAGATTGACTATTACAATATAATATATTTCAGTCTCGGAAAAACTGATGGAGAAACCAAATTGGGAGGAAAAAAGTCCCATTAGCAAAGATAAAATGATCTAGTGAACAGTTTTCCTTGACTTGCAATGTTCTGGCTAAGGAAAAAAAAAGAATTTCCTTACTGTCTTCCAAACATCTAATTTTAGTTTTCAGGCATATGAACTCATTACGTAAATATATTTCAATGCTTTTATCTATCTGGAATTATTTTGGCTAAAATGAGCAACCACATTTCAAACCCTAACAATATGTTCTTTGTTGTACTTTTCTTTACGTTCTCTTTCTGTATTACTAACAAAAAAAAACCCCAACTCTGATGTAGATTAAAGAATGTCACTGGGTTCAAAAAGAAGAAATTAAATTACTTTTGACGTTTGAACAATTGTCTTTAAAGAGGGAAAAGTAAGGAAACAAAATAAGCTAAATCAATGGGTGATAAGAGGAGGAAGTCTACACTTCTTGACTTTCCCAGCCTCCACAGCAACACAACTTATCTGCTGATGCAGAAAAGGCCTTTGAGTGTTAAGGTTGTTTAGTGCCCAGAAGATTCGTAACTGTTTCAAAGCTGAGAAAAGAATGTATACCCCCAAAACCAAAGTCCACTTCGGAACAGGGGAGTAGTCTTGGGAAAAGCAGAATTAATAACTTGCTGGATTAGTCACAGGCTGGCCAGCATGCTAAACTGATCTAGCTACCTTCGACTTTAAAGCTCCAAGCAGAAAGGAAAGCTGCTACTGTGCTCTTAGTGCTACATTTCTGCTGATTTGGATGGAAAATCTATACCAGTTCCAGTAGGTCCAAATTAGACAGCTCTCTACCCTACCTGCCTCATGCTACATACGACTGCATTATTTTTTACCTGCTGTAAAAAATGAATATTCACTTCATAGTCACAATATTTAATTACAGTCATGTTTAAAATATGCCCACTCTCTTAAGGCAAGAGGCATATGATATTGTTTCGGTGGATAAAGGACTAAAACTAATTTGTTCACATTCTCACCCTCTAAAAACCATATTTTTCATCTTTAGATTAAAAGGTAAAAAAAAAGTTATAAAAAGCCATTTAAGTTTTAAATATATCTCTTCATTTCTTTTGCCATTGGGTATGAACTGAGATGAGGTGACAACTTATAATAATGAGAGGCGGCCTCCACTACAGCTCCACGGAGGATGATGTACTGAACAAAGAGAATACTTGGGTGCTCCTCTTACCAGCTTTACTAACTATCTGTGTGATTATGTGTAAAGTCATTTCAACCTTTCCTGCTCTGGTCTGCATTAATAAGCTGGGTTATTCAGACCAACCAGAGATGAAGACAAGATGAATGAGTTTATCTGCTTTGGCACAAAATTAGCTTTTTGAAAGAATGGGGCTCTCTAAACCCAAAATATATTATTACAATGTCATTTCCTCAAAATACACATTTTCTTCTATGTCAATGTGCTTTCTTTTGAAAAGTGTGGTAAAATAATTGACAACTGGATAATTATAAGGACAAAGGCACTTTTGGTGGAAGATGTGCCTATTCAACAAACAAAACTCAACCCTGTCTTTCAGACCTAAGAGTTGGTTCATGGCCTTCAGTTTACTTATAATGAAGCCAATGTAGCATTTGGTGTTTCAGGGAGGGAAAAAGGAGGACACAGAAAGGGAGATGAAGAAGTACAGTAATTTCACTACAGTAGCTATAGTGAATAGGGAGAGGCACTGAGAATTAATGCTTTTGAACCGTGGTGTTGGAGAAGACTCTTAAAAATTCCCTGGACTGCAAGGAGATCAAACCAGTCAAACTAAAGGCAATGAGTCCTGAATACTCATTGGAAGGACTGATCCTGAAGCTGAAGCTCCATTACTTTGTCCACCTGATGCAGATAATCAACTCCTTAGAAAAGACCCTAATGCTGGGAAAGATTGAGGGCAGGAGGAGAAGGGATGACAGAGGATGAGACGGTTGGATGGTATCATGGACTCGATAGGCATGAGTTTGAGTAAGCTCCGGGAGTTGCTGATGGACAGGGAAGCCTGGTGTGCTTCAGTCCATGAGGTCGCAAAGAGTCGGACACAACTGAGCAACTGAACTGAACGGAGAGGCACCGAGAAGGTGAATGAAAGCCAATACTTAAGGAATTGGAGAGGTCAGCCTTGTAGATTTATCAGGGAGGGCCACTGAAGACAGGGAGGCCAATACAGAGCTTCTAGAGTAAAGTGCAGCTGGGAGGCCGGTGCGGCTGCAGTCAGGAAGTGGGGATAAATAATAGCAGAAAGACTAAGAGGAATTAGGGCAGGCATGCTCAGATCATGTGGGCTTTGTAGGCCTACACACAAGGACTTAGCTTTTTCCTCTGAAAGAAAAACCATCTGGTGAAATGCACCTCATCCAGAGGTACAAGTCACACAAAAATACTATGCAGTACACTGAACCAGAGAGTTAAATATGGTTAAAATAGTATGCTTTATGTTATGTGACTTTTATCACAGTAAAGAAAATTTGTAAATAAAGAAATACTATGGAGATACACACTTCCTGGCACTTTCTTAATTTTTTAAAAAGGATTTTGAATAGTGAATGTGTTTGAAATCATCCTACAATATTATTACGTTCAGAAAGAGAATAAGGGCAATGCTTGTATGACCTGAGGGTTAGGTTCCAAAGGCCTGTACAAATAACTTAAATGAGAAAAACATCTGCTATGTAATGTCATTGTGATCAAATGTAAACATCAACTATATTTACTTTTTGTTCTGTCACATTTAACAAAATTTCATACACCATCATGTCATATATACATATACTTAACATAAATTACCCAGCTAAAAATGTCACAAATTCTGATAATGTCTACCACTTAGAATGAGCTACCTTTTTTTTTTAAAGTGGAGGAGATGATTCAAAAATACTTTTTTAGGAGGAAAAGATGTACTTCAAAATTATTTAAGCATCTCTTTTGTTAATAACTTGTCTAAGGCAGAAAAATTTTTATGATAATTTGAGCTAATATTAAATGTTTGTAATGTGCTAACCACTGGGCCTAGTATCTCTCTTAGTTCTTGGGGCAGTGGTAGTAGCCAATTCATTATTCTCTTAGATGAAGGTGGAGGCAACATTTAAAAAAAGACAATAACCTTACCAATGTGAAAGTAATTTCAGAAAATTCAAAACAAATGATAAACAGAATGAATAAAGATATTTATAAAGTTTTAATTTGGTGGATAATGATGTAAGGAACCAAAATATCCTTCTCACAGCAAAATTCTCTAGTTATGACAGACCAGAAAAAATTACATATTCACAGATGCAGTCAGCTGGCATATATAAATACTTTACTAAATACTTCACATTAACAGCAACCCAAGCCAATTTCTAGTAATTTTGTGTACAGAATTATAAAACATGAATGAATGTGAATGCTCTGTCAATTTTAATTACTCACATGTCCCATTAATTTTTTTGACATTATATTTAGGAAGCAAGTGTACTAACATCATCGTCAAAAGGAAATTCTTTAATTCACCTCAAAAACTTTAAAAAAAATCAACCTCTCAACAAATCATGATAGAAAATTAAACACACACCAAAATGTGTTTGTTCACCCATTTAAGTCACTGGAATTTCAATGTATATAATGTTACTGTGAATGAATCCACTTCACTATCATCATAAATGATGATAACAATAAATAGGATGTGATAAGTCCATGGCTCAAATTATTAATGAAAGAGTTATGCAAACTACTCATTTCTCCATGCAGTGAATTCTAAATTAGGAGAATTCTTCCACAGTAGGCACAGAAGACACCTAAGGAACAGAAAAGGAAGGAAGGAATAGTACTGGGAAATGTGCTTGTACCTCTTTAGTAAGAGGGTATTTAATAAGAAATGGCAAATGTGAAAGAAAAAAAGGCTTCATGATATTTCATACTTTTTGCTGGAGGATTCCTTAAAGGTAATGGGAGCTTACAGATGCAGGTAGAGAACAATTTTATAAAGGAAAGTGACAAGAGCACAGAGGAGAAAATTACACTCTGCATTTATACAGCTGCTAACACCATAGCACCTGGGTGTTTTATAGACTTCACCACTTGATTTTCAGTAGGACATTTCCTGCCCTATCCCATTTCTACTGCTGTAAAGCCAAAGCACTGACAGTCACTACCATCCAGCTGCTCTGAAATACAAATCCCCAGAGCCACTTTAATTCATCCAATTTGTATCACTTAGACTGCAGTACTTCACTCAAACAAGCAGTCCTTTCAAGTTTGCATGCCCTAGACACATGTCAATATGTACGAATTGGTGCTAAGTACAGAAATGTAGTGAATTCTCAGAAAGTAAAGCCATCCAGTCTCTCCCACCTTTTCTTCACCTCAACAAATTTATCCTCTATTATCATTACTTCTAAAAATTCTTCTTGTTAATATAGTAGGAGAACAGACATCCCTCTGCTCCAGCAATCTGAACACCCACAAGTGTATCGTTTCTTTAACTTAGGGTTTCACATGATGATACTGAATGGGATGATAGAGAATAATTTTTACTGTCAACCATAAAGACTGCGAAAACAGTTTAGGGATATTTATATGTTATCTTGGGCTTCCCTGGTGGCTCAGATGATGGAGAAACCGCCTGCAATGAAGGAGACCTGGGTTCGATCCCCAGATTGGGAAGAGCCACTGGAGGAGAGCATGGCAACCCACTCCAGTATTCTTGCCTGGAGAATCCCATGGACAGAGGAGCCTGGCGGGCTGCCGTCCATGGGGCTGCAAAGAGTCGGACACGACTGAGCGACTAAGCACAGCACACGTGGTTATCTTAGGTTTCAAATACAAAGCGTATCTCCGGCTCTCAGTGATAACAACTAGGGATCTTAGTAGCAGTAATAAAAGTATAACAAGGACAACCGCAACACCAAACTCTCATTTTTATTCCTTATTACATGCTAAGCATTTTATATTAATTTTCTCTTTAATCCTCACAAATCTCTGGAATTGGAATTATGTCCCATTTCACGGATGGGAAAGGAAGGAGATGATCTATTACTCCACCCAGTTTGCAGGGCTGGTAAAGGCAGAACCAGGATTAGAACCCATGCAGTCTGGATCCAGAGGCTATACTTTTAATTACCATGCACGCTATCTGTCCCCCTTGTGTTTTGTATAGTGGACTGTAATGAATGAAAAATAAGATAAACAATCATGGAAACTCCAGTTTTTCTCACTTCCTCTTAAAAATAACTTAAAGAACTCTAACAAGAGCACATAGTTCTTCATATTTTAAAGAGAATTAAATCATACTCTTTGGTGGATAATTTACTGCAAACGAAACCCCATCAAAGGAAACTCTCAATCCTGGAATGATGATGCTAATAAGAACATTCTAATCAAGAAACAAAGAGGGGTGAGGCAATGGGGTAAAGACAGAGGAAAGTTAACTTGCTTAATGAAATGGTAAAAAAAACTTGAACAAAACAGGAATTAAGCTATAAAGAATTTCTAGTACTGATTCTTTGAATTAAAAAGTAGCAAAAAGCCCTCCAAAAAATAATCTGCCCTTAAGGGGATGGATGAATAAGCAGAGCATAGAGTTTTAATGGTAGTGAAATACTATGTATGGTACTATAAGGGAGGGTACATGTCATTATCTGTCCAAACCCACAAAATATACAACATTAAGAAAGAATCCTAATGTAAACCATGTACTTTGGGTGATTATGATGTTAGTGTAGGTTCAGCAGCTGTAACAAACGTACCACTCTGGTGGGGGATATTGATAAGGGGGAGATTATGCATTTGTGGGGACAAGGGGATACAGGAAAAAAAATCTGTAACTTTCTCTTAATTTTGCTGTGAACCTAAAACTGCTCTAAAAGAACAGTCTTCAAAAAAAGAAAAGAAAACCCATTCATTTGTCCACTAAAAGTAATTTTCAGTACACTTAAGTGGAAATGTAACTACTTAGGTGAATTCTATAGACAAACACTGCGAAAAAACATAAGACTTTAGGTTTAGAAAGAACAGTCTCCAAGTAACTAGAAAGCATTGTTCAGCATGAAACAACTGCTTGGAACATTTCAATCTAATTATTTATAAGATTTCCTTAACTTCATAGCTTTGCTTTGGTGAATAATATTTTGTCTTCCATCCTGGAAGACAATATGCCTTCTAATTTATGGAGATATTCTCAGACTTTACCTAAACTTTTCCTATAACTGACTTAATAATGTGTTCTCTTTATTAGTATGTTTCAAATATAATTCTGGGTAAATCTGATTTATTCACACCATGATTCAGTGTTCATCTCTAAAAATCTTTTGTAAAAAGATCTAATCCTTGATTATGTCAGGGTCCTTTAAGACTAATTTGGGTTTTATTCCCCAACAGACATTAACAGAAAGCACTGAAAGTAATGAAAACATAAAAATGTATCAGCCTCTAACATAAAGATGAGAAATTAATCATTTACTAGAACCAAATATGCATGAGGTGCTATACAAAAAAACAAAAACAAAAATCTCTACAGTGAAAGTAACAGGAAAGGGAGAAACCTATTATCTATAATGTTGAATGGTATCCCTCGGCCACCACACACTGCCAAGTGTCTCTTCAAATGTTGGCGTCATTTTGTTCTCTGTATGTCCACTACCATATATCACTCTAGTGCAGGACTTTTTATTTTCTCTTGTAGATAATGGCCAGACCCTCCTAACTAATCTCATTGACTCCTGTCTCTCTACTTAAAGCTATCCTGATCACCACTACCAGATTACGCTCTCTAAAACATTACTTTGTTGATATAATTACCTTCCCAGAAATCTTACAGATAGACAACCACAGGTTGAAAAAAAATATCACCTAGCTCCCACCTTACACAGTCACTCTTTCCTGCCAACACTTTGGAACAAATTGCCTTGGTCAGATGATCTTTGATCTTAAACGGGCCATATTAATTCCTCTGTGTCTGTCTTTGTTAATGGGGTTCTTATCTGCCAAATCTAAGGTAACCTTCAATACCAATTTCAATTCGTCTGCTTCCATAAAGCCAGGCCTAATTATTCACATTTCTTTGATTTCCAAATAATATATTTGTGTAAGCTCCCATTACTTGATTATATGTTCTCTAGTTTTGGGTATCAAATTACCTAAATTCAGGTATTTGAACAATGGCAATCCTGTCTAAATTTTCAAAGGAAATAAATTTTAATAAATAGAACTCTCTCAATTTTAAGTATTTCTCCCACAATGTTTCCATAAACTGTTTGCATCCATTCTTGTCTTGCATGGAACACTGAAATAGAGGATATATAGTAACAAATAAATTTTAACTAAACAACTAAAAAATAGTTCAGCATAGTCTGGTTGCCTTTTTTCTCCTTTAATAAACACATGTGATCTCACAGAATTGTCATTTTTTTGTATGTTAAAATGATAAAATAGCCATTTCATATGGTTCAACTTAATTCATAATAAAGATATTAATAAATTTTCTAGTTATGTCTAATTCACATATGGCATTAAAGCATATCACTAGTCAAGTTTAAGAATTACTCTCATTTTATGTCTATTAGCTTGAGTCTTACACTATAATTGAGATTTTGGTAAAGAAACTTCATAGGAGATTAAGTTTTTCCTTCTATGCATCATTCTATTTAAAAATTCACAAATTTTCAGGTTGTAGAAGCACAGTTAAACATAAATTAATCAGTTTAAGTCTTGATACTTTCTTATTAATTCTCACTTCTTGGGATATCTGCTCAGCTTGATTTCCTCTAGTTTTTTTATTTACATATCTGTAAAATAAAAAGTTTTAAAGAACTTCTCCCCCACCCCCCCTTTTCTAAGGATACCCTGTCAACAAAGGATGTAATACTTAAAAACTCTAAGGTAACCATAACCACCTATGAATGAATTCAATTTCCACGCTTAGGTTTTAGCATGGTTCTTAGCATTTTTTTTTTAATTTAGATACTAGAATGTCTATTTATTCATTTGCAATAAAAAACTGAACTATCACTGATTGTAAATGCTAATACAAGTGTGATCCAGCATTTATTCTTTTTTAGAAGTCAAGTCATATGAGATATCAAACCACAATCAGTGGTACATTTTAAACTACTGATTCAATTTCTTTAATGATTGTAAGTAGCAGAACTACTTACATTTTTTTATTCCTACTGTAGTCAATTTTAATAAATTATATCTTTCTTTAAAATGTCCATTTTCTCTCAATTTTTTCAAGTATATTAGCATAAAGTTGTTCATATAGTCTATTTGTTAGGTCTCTGATTTTTGTAATTATGTTCTTTTCCCCATTTTTAAGATTGTTTACTTGTGCTTTCTCTTTCACCTTAATCAAATCTTGACAGTTTTATTTTCATTGGACTTCTTTAAGAAACAACTTTTAGTTTTATTGATTCTGTTTATTTCTGCCTTCTGTTCTATTATCATCTGCTGTCATCTTCATTATTTCTTTCCCTTAACTTTCTTTGGGTCTAATTCTTTCTTTTTCTACCTTGTTGAATTTATTGAATGCTCAGTTGGCCCACTTAATTTTATTCTTTTCAATATAAAAGATTAGGGCTATAATTTAGCAATATTTTATGAGTTTTAATATGTACTATTTTTAGGATGTTCAGTTCTACTGCCATTGTTTTGTTTTTTTAAATTTTTAACTTTAAAACTTTCAACCTTAAAAGTTTTCAAAAAGAAAAGTTTTAAGAGTACATTTTTTTGGTACTAATTTTTGACTTAGCTCATCTATGATCAAGAGAAAATATTTATGATATAAAGAATTTGATTTGTTGAGATTTATGTCTCAATCTATTGTTGGTTTTCATAAAGATCTCCACACATACTTCAGAAGACTACATAATTGTTGGACTTCAGAATTCTATTGTGTCCATTAACTGAAGCTTACTGTGTTTTTTTATATCTTCTGTACCCTTAACACTCTCCATGGGAAAGACTGAAGGCAGGAGGAGAAGGGGAAGACTGAGGATGAGATGGTTGGATGGCATCACCAACTTGATGGACATGAATGAGTTTGAGCAAGCTTCAGGAGTTGGTGATGGACAGGGAAACCTGGCGTGCAGCAGTATATGGGGTGGCAAAGAGTTGCAAACAACTGAGAGACTGAACTGAATACTCCTAATAATTTTTGTAGATGGGGTCACAGATTTATCAGTTTCTCTGTATACTTCTGCCAATTTTTGCCTTATAAATTTTAAGGTTTTGTTTTTAAGTGCATATAAAACTGTTATAACTTTCTAGTGATTTTTATATTTTATCACTACCATAGGGACCTCCTTTATTTCTAGCAACATTTTTTGACATAAAGATCCATTTGATTTCATTTTCATGGCTATGCTAGCTCTCTTTTAACCAGTATTTGCCTGGTATATCTCCTCCCAAAACTTTTACTTTTATGGAGGTTTTTTGTGAAAATAATTTTAATTTTTTTTTTTTTGAAGCATAGTTGATTTATGTGCGTGTGTGCGTGCGCTGAGTCACTCAGTTATGTCCGACTCAGAGACCTCATGGACTGTAGCCTGCCAGCCAGGTACCTCCTGTCCATGGGGATTCTCCAGGCAGACATACTGGACTGGGTTGCCTTGCCCTCCTCCAGGTGATCTTCCCAACCCAGGGATCAAACTCAGGTTGCCCACATTACAGGCATATTCTTTACTGTTTCAGCCACCAGGGAAGCCCAAGAATACTGGAATGGGTAGCCTATCCTTTACCCAGGGTACCTTCTTGACCCAGAAATCAAACCAGGGTCTCCTGCATTGCAGGCATATTCTTTACCAGCTGACCAGGAAAGCCCGTAGTTGATTTATAACTGAAAGTGAAAGTGAAGTCGCTCAGTCGTGTCCGACTCTTTGTGACCCCATGGACTGTAGCCTACCAGGCTCCTCCGTCCACGGGATTCTCCAGGCAAGAATACTGGAGTGGGTTGCCATTTCCTTCTCCAGGGGATCTTCCCGAACCAGGGATCGAACCCAGGTCTCCTGCATTTGCAGGCAGACGCTTTAACCTCTGAGCCAGTATCATGTAAATTTAGGGTGTACAGCACAGTGATTCAGTTATATATATATACATATATATCCTCTTTTTTTTAGATCACTTACCCTTAAAGGTTATTACATGGGTCCTTGTTGGTTATGTATTTCATACATAGTAATGTGTATATGTTAATCCTAACCTTCTGTTTTATACCTTCCACCACCACCACCAAAACTTTTGCTTTAACCTTCCTAGGTTCTTAGGTCTCTCTCTCTCTTTTTTTTTTTTTGGCTGCACCATGCAGCATGTGTCATCAAGCTGGTGCTCCTTGTATCAGGAGCTGAGTCTTAACTACTGGACCACCAGGGAAGTCCCACTAATGTCTCTCTTATTCACAGCATTAAAAACAAAAACTGAGTCTAACATATCTTAGTCTTAACATTTTCATATATTGTGTTTTCTGATATAGTTGGATTTTATTTTTACCACCTTATTTTTTCTAGTTACTGTATTTCTATGTTTTTTGTTTGATTTTCTATCTCTCAGAATGACCAAGTTTTTAAAGTTCATTTCCCCCTCTACAGTTTTTGAAGCTATACACTCTATTTATACTCTTTTAGTAGTTGTCATTAACATTTTAACATGTGTACCTAAACCTAGAGCTAGTCCTGATTTCTCACCTTCTCTTGAATAATCCAAAGATCTTAAAATACTTTAATTTCAATCACCCCTTCCTATCTCTGACAAAACTACTACTGTCCACTATTTTAGTTTTACCTTATCACAACAGTGGTTATGAATTCCCACGGGATTTTTGTCCTCCTCCCTCAACAGTCCAGACTAAGATAAACAAGATCTGTCAATTTTTGTCTGTGAGCAGATTTTTAAATTTCCATGTTCACTCTTCAAGGAACTCCTACAAGGGACAATGGGGTGGGGCTTTCAGTTCTATTTCCTCACTTCAGTCCCTAAACCTATCTCCTATCTTGTGACCGTTAAAACTTAACTTTCAGGAATTCTGAGTCAGGCAAATGCCCCCAGGGCAATTTACTACCTGCATTTTTAGTTGTTATCTTTTGTTCTCTTCCTGGGAATTTCCTTTCCCTCCAGAGAGGAGAATTCAGCTGTTTAGTTTAAGATGTTTGTTTCAACAGATACTTCTAAGTTCAGTATCTTGCTCTCTCCTCTATCTAAGAAGATGCAAAGGTCTCCCTAATTTTAAAAGACAGGCACCTTTTTCTTTGTGTCGGTTACAGGTTTCTCCAGACAACAGACTTAACCTGTGGCTCTCACTGTCGAGTCTTCTGGACTGCAAGGAGATCCAACCAGTCAACCCTAAAGGAAATCAGTCCTGAATATTCACTGGAAGGACTGATGTTGAAGCTGAAACTCCAATACTCTGGCCACCTGATGCAAAGAACTGAGTCACTGGAAAGACTGAAGGCAGGAGGAGAAGGGAACAACAGAGGATGAGATGGTTGGATGGCAACACCAACTCGATGAACATGAGTTTGAGCAAGCTCTGGGAGTTGGTGATGGACAGGGAAGCCTGGTGTACTGCAGTCCATGGGGTTGCAAAGAGTCAGACACGACTGAGCGACTGAATAGAACTCACTGTCTCACCATCTTCTGTCTTTCTCAGTGTTATAAAATCAGACTTCTTCTCCCTCAGTTCTAATGAATGAAATAGCACTGATACCTTCACAGGTTATTAAAAGTCTCCTAATTGTCCAATCCAGTGTATTTTCTGACTTTTCCTGGGCTTTTGTAACCAATGACACTACTGACCACACTGCTGACCTTTTCTATCTTGTTTTTGGTTTTTTTGTTGTCGTTTAGTCTCTAAAATCATGTCTGACTCTTTTGTGACCCCGTGGACTGTAGCCTGCCAGGTTCCTCTGTCCATGGCATTTCTCAGGTAAGAAACTGGAGTGGGGGCTGCCATTTCCTTCTCCAGGGGATCTTCCCGACCCAGGGATTGAACCCATGTATTCTTTACCACTGAGCCACTTGCAACAACACACCATGCTGACTGGCTTTCCCCCTACCATTAGGACTGTTCTGTATCTCCTCTTTTTCTATCTACCCTACCCCCATCTTTGGCATACTTCAAGATTTAGTTCCTGCTCTCTACTTTTTCTCGACAGTCTCTCAATAGTAGATCACCTACACATGTTTCAACAATCTTTCTTCTCTAGGGTGGCTCCCAAACACCACGCTCCACCTCTGACTTCATTTCCAATCATCAGAACTATATTTCTATCCAGATGTATACCAGTCCCCTCAAACTCAATATGTCTAAATAGAAATCACTCTTTCTCCTTAAAAACTGACTTCCTTTTCCAACTTCTCTGTTCTTAGTAGTGGTACCACAAACCTTCCAACTTCAAAAACAATCTTTGATTCATTTTGTTTCCCATTCCTCAGATCAGTCATAAATTCTGATCGATCCTTTGTAATCTCTGTCTTTTCACCTCAATTATTCATCTGAGCTGTGCAAATATTCATGTGTACCTAAAGTGTACCTGGGTACTGAAAAGACAGAGAATTGAGCCCCTGATATGAAGGCATTCACAGTCTAGATTAATAATAAATAAGGAAACATCTAATTATAACACGGAGAGTTAAATGTTAAAATAGAAGCACTTATTTCATATCTGGACTACTGTCATAGCTTTCAAAGAGGTTTAACTACTTCAAGGTTATTCCCCCCATGTGACACTTTCAAATATGTCTTCCTAAAAAAACGATCTTGACCATATCTTTTTCTTGTTCAAGAATCTTAATTCTTCTCAATCACTTTCAGTATTAACGTAGTCACTAATTAGCTTGTCATGAAAGATCCTAAACAGTGAGCCACCAAATATCCTTCAAGTATTATTTCTCAACACTTCTTCAAATGAACTTTCCATTCCTTTCAAATCAGTTTACTCTTTAGACATGAATATAATTTAATATTCCTCATGACACTCCCTTCATATAGCAAACTCCACCATTTCCATAAAATACATTCTATCTTTGAAGATTCAGATTAAAACCTATCTCTATAAGTTGATCTTCAGTATTACTAGTCAAAAATGATGCCTCTATTCTTCAAAGGCTCAAAGCAATTTTTGCCTGGATAAATTATCTTACAATCAGGTACTGCCTTATTTTATTTTCTCCATTGTTGTCTTGAGTTATTAATTCTTTCTCACTTAATTGTACATAGTTCATGTTTTCTCCCCAACCAAAGTCTATGCTTCTTAGCAGTTCTATCTTCTTCTTTGTATCCAGCCACAGTACCTAACACAGTATCTTGTTTATTAGCAAGATTTGAAACAGGGGTAGGGTTTGGAAAGTTCAGTTTGGATGAAGGAATACAGATGATATTAATAGAAGAAACAGCACATGCAAAGATTGGAAAGGGCAAGGTTTGTCCCAGATAGAGAAAATTAATCAATTTGGTAGAATGAAGGGTCCTCCCTATCTCTGACTTAGCAATGCAAAAAGGAATACTGGGATGTGAGGTGGAAGGGCCACAATAAGTTCTAAAGTAAGGAGTTTTATCTGACAGGTGATGAGGGAGCCTTGGAATTTTTAAATAGGCTAATGAAGAGGGCACAGTCTCATGAAGTTTTATCAAACAAGCAGTGCACTAAATTAACAGGAAGGCCTGAACATCAGTTGAGTGGCTATTGTGCAGAGATGAAATAGTGAACGAAGCCTGACCAGCACTGAGTGTGTTTCTTTCATCTTCTCTCCTAGAGGGAAATCTGCCATAAAATTCCTTAGGTAAAGAAAGACAGTTGCATTGGTTATCTGATTCAATGTCCCTTTCAGTTCCACTTATCCTAGATTCACCATAAAGTAGATTGCTTTCTCTTGGCATCTTCACTGGGAGAAGCACATTCTCATTAATGGTAACGACATTAGCAAATGACTCGCTGCAAGTTATTCCAAGCTATATCAAAGAGAGTTTGCTCCCACTTTAATAAATGACTATTTATCCACAGATGGAAGTGTTTGCTACCCGTGGTCAGGACTGAGCTTCAGTCCCTAAGACTTGCTGTCACCCAGGGCTCAGCCCTGCCACAGTAGAGTATGGGATACCTAGCTATCTACTCAGTAACTAACTTTGTGTACAGACCTTGAGCAGAATCATGACTCTGATTTACCCGTGTTTCATCTATTATATATGCCTAGGAGGTTTCCTTCCACTAGGTGGATAATTTGTAGGAATTTGTACTTTTCTTCTAAACATGTCCTAATATCCTTTGTCTTTATCATCACCATCTGTGATTAAAGAAGAATGGGAGTGGGGTGGGGTGGGATGGGAGGGGGCACAAACTATAGTACTTTTTATTTGCAATCTCTATGTATTTGGTCAAATTCTTTTTAGGCATAGTAGGGAAATGGCAAAAAAAAAAAAAAAAAAAGAAAAGATATTAATCTCAAGGACTGATAATCAGAATTCATAAAAATATCATGCAAGAGCAAAGGAAAGCTCTTTGGTGATGACTACTTTCCCTGACCACAATGCAGTAGGGTCTAAGTGGTTGGTTTTACTCAGGAATATTGATATTTGCTTTTCTTCACTGCTATTTCTCTATGGGTGTGGGGGAAGGGAATGTGAAGCAAGTAGATTTAGAGCGGCTTCAGAGAAATGAGGAGTCAAGAGATACATGCACTTCTTAAAGTCACCCAAATGCCCAAGATAAGTGAGGCTATGATAAACAAATTAAGAATAGGATTAATATCTAAATATATGTACCGAGTCTTTGTAGAATTAAAAAAAAAAGATTAAGATGATTCTTTACATTTAAACTGCATAAAAAAAGAAATCATTTGTGGAATGTTAAAGTTGAAAACCTAATTGAGTTAATAAAGTAGAAACTTATGCTAAATATAACAAAAGAAAGTAAAATAAGAGAGATATCTTTTGGAATGGCAGAAGACTTTTCACAGGTCAGAGAGAATACTCATGAGGAATAAATTAGAACACCATAAATTGTGCCCCTTTATAATAAAGGTATACTAGTATTTAGGGAAATATTATGAAATTAATCAAATTTATAAAAAAAGATAAATTTGAAGGTAATTATTAATCTAGCAAAGTATTCACAAATATGATTTTTATAAATATCAAGCTCTACTGTTAATTTAAGATATCTAAGTGCAATAACCTAACTCTCCTAGGAATTTATTATATCAATAATACCATAACCAATAATTACTTTACTTAGAAATTTATTAGAAAGCACCTGTAAATGGAAAGTTAAAGTAATAGTTGGTCCTTGTGTTCTCTTTTACATACTCAGTAGAAATCTTATATATGAACACGACAAATATTTCAAACCTTGCATAAAAGCTACTTCTCAATTCACATGTTGGCTATTCTTGCACACAAAGCCTACTCCCACGCTCACAAGGCAAGCCTCATCATCTCTGTATTGAAAGGTATAGAAAAACAACAATATATTTTGGCTAGTAGAAGTTCTCTAAATACCACAAACAGCTGACCAGATGACACGGTAAGCTTTGCATGGAGCTGGCACTCTTTGTTAAAGCCAAGCAAACTGTCTCTTATTTCTCGTAGCCAATGTTGGTGGCACTATTTCTACAGACATAAACAAAACTTGAAAAGCAAACAACTTAAACAAATTCTATTAATTCCTCTTCCCCCTTTAAAAATACGAAAGTGGATTTTAGACAATTTAGGGGTGGGGGGGGGCATCATGCTCCCCAAAGTAAGAGAAGTTCAGACAACAAAGGGTTAAAAGAACAAGCAGAGCCCTACCGTACCCAGAAATGACAGAAGGCTCTTCTCCTCTTCCGTGCTACTATCCAACCACTCGGCCACATCACCGGGGGAAAGGAGACTCATTCTCCAGCCAGAAAACTTTTCCATACAGAGCACAATTACTGAATGATGGAGCGGGAAAAGAAAGATACAGAGACTAAATTCTTGGGGGTCTAACACCTAAATTGCTGGCTAGGCGGTAATAATGAGAGAGAAATTGTGATCCTCCCTCCACTCTGAATTCTGTCTCTGTGACACCAATCTAATACAACGGGGGGAGGGGGAAGGAAATAGAGAGGGTTAAAAGAGGGTGATAGAACAGAAGGGAAGAAAGGTCTGTCCTTCAGTCTCTTGGTGCTGAGCTTTAGCCTGAAAGAAAAGCCAGCATAAAACTGAATAATGATTTGTGTTCAATGTCAGGAGAGAGCAAAAGGAAAATAAAGAACAAAGATTTTCGAAGAAAAAGAAACAGGTTCCTACACTGAGACAGCTTAGATAACCGGACAGCACAATAGCTAATCAGTTAAGTAAATCATATCATCAAACAAAAACAAAGGCAAAGGAACAAATTCAGCATTTTGTTTTGTTCTGAGAAGAAAGGTTTTCAAATCCCCTTTCAGTCTGCCGAGAGAACTGCAGCCCCCTAACCCTTTCCTGCTATAGCTGTTTCAACAGCATCCCAGCCCCCTTGACGAAGATTTCCTGCAAGCAAAGGCAGGTTGATAAATCTGTGAATAGGAAGCTCTTATCCCTCCTTTCTTCTGCTCCTCCTCCATCCCTCCCCCCACCTCGCATGGCGACTGCATTGATCGACAATAATGGAATCTGTATCTGACTGCCAACAGCAACATTAAGGATATTACAAGTACACTTCGTAAGAATTTGAGCCGGTGGTCGGAACTTGGGGGCAACTCTGGGCTTGTAGTCAATAGCTTTGTCTTTCTTAGCCAGAAAGAAAAGGGTGTGTGTGTGTGTGTGTGTGTGTGTGTGTAGAAAAGGGTGTGTGTGTGTGTGTGTGTGTGTGTTAAGGAAAGAAGGCTGAAACCTGAAAGAAGTAAGAGAAGTGAGCTTGTTGGGCTAAAGATTCATAGACCCATGAACGGAGCAAACTACTGTCCTTCAACTCCGGTCACACTTACAATGTCATTGCAAAGGAGTCAGAGCCAGATGGATTTTTTTTATGTGATTTACATTACAAATCTACATGGTTTGATTTAGGATTATTTCACAGGCTTATACCTTATTAATAGGCAGAGAAAAATCAAGCAGAAGATGTATTTTGAGAGACCCATAAATCACTAATATCCCTGTTCTCTGGAGATTGATTGGGTTTGTTACTGTGAAAAAAAAAAAAAATCACTCAGAGCTTTCCCCTGCATTAGCAAAACATTAGCTCTGTTCCCCACAATCCACTCTTTCTTTCTATTCTAGCAATCTGCCTTCAGAGAGCATTCTTACTGCTTAAGGATTACTATCTCAATATACTCTGAATTCATACCCTTTTCCCCACGTTCACTTCATTATTCTTCATCTGGACTCTTATTCACTTTGTAAGTTCCTTGAGGACACAGCTTTGTAACCCTGGCAGCTAGAGCAGTGCCTGGCACCGAAGGGTTCACTTAATATTTACTGAAGTTTTGGTTGGCTGCTCTGAAAGTTTCAACAGCTTCCACTTTGGCAGGAGATCTCAGGCTGGATATTTCAGGATCTCTTTTTAAAATTAGTCATTTTGACAGACAGTGACTTAAAAGCTGTTCTAGCAGTAGCACCAATTGATTAAGAAAATAGAAAACATAAAAAAGGGGGAGGGAGGGTAATAGGAATTCATAATGTTTAAATAAATATATATTTTGTTACTCAAAATAACTACATAAAATTGAAAAATAGTGATAAATACATATAAAAGACTTTTTTATTGAAATGTCTTGCTTGCTTAGCATCTAAGCATGGATTGATAGTTCCTTTGTAGTAACTTAATAACATACCAGTATTTCTGGAGCTCCCAGGTTGAAATCATTGGCCGAGAGCATCAAATTCAAACTCTCTGGTGAGATATGGCTCTTACTTTTTTTTTTCTTGGTAGTGAGTGGCCCTCAGACTCTCCTTGGCTCAGCCACGCTGCACTGCTTACATCTCTCCAATGCCTCTTCATTACTTACAGTAACCTAACAAAAGCAGGAAAAAAAGTCTACCTGCTTTGTTCTTTGGTGTATCTCTAAAACAATCATTATCTGGCACACAGCAGGTGCTCAGAAATTTTTGTTGAGTTTCATACTTCCTGTGAGGTATCATTCAACCATACGTACTTGACATCGAACTAATCCACTAAGGCTCAGCTCAAATATCACCTCTCCAGGTCTCCCCTGACAGTTTAAGGCAGAGTTAATAGCTTTCTCATCCACATGGGCACTGTTACTACTAGTACTTTACCAAAATATTTTGTTTAGGTAGTTATTTCCACCGTTATACCTTTAGAAGGCAAAAAGTGTGTTCTACTCATTAAAAAATTTTAATGCCTATATATAGTGAATGATTAGTAAATGTTCATTGTATGATATATTACTGAAAGTAAGACTGTGATCCTGTATACTAAAGATAGATTAATACAAAAGAATCCGATATGTTCCTGATGTAAGGTTCTATACTACTAGTCTCCAAATCAACAGCCGAAACAGAATTTAGTTAAGGAAAAAGGTCTTTTATGTATTTACCAAAGAAAAGGCTGTACAGACAGAAAGGCATCATCAAAATAATCCAATACTATAAACTCACCTTCTGTAAACAGAATTAGCATATGAGGCACTTAAGAAAAAGTTCCAGGTTGAAATTTTCTCATAATATATAGGGCATCACGCTGTTTTTCTTTGCTTATAATAGAAACATAATTTGAATTAGTCCTCCTTATGTAAAATTTTCCTTGCAGATAAAGCAATGGAATTTACCTGACAGTGTAACCATTCTATAGTGGACTGTACATTTTCCTAAAATATGAGCCAAAGACTTTGAAATACTGTAAGTTGGGCTCACAGTTAAGAAATAATGCCTGACTACAGTCTTTTCAACAAATGACCAAATACTGTAGATTTTGGTGGTTTATTGTGTGCCTGAAGTGTACTAAGGACTTTAATCAACATTAATCAACATATGTTAACTTATTCCTTATTTTCCTGATAACAGTGAAAGTATCTGGAAAATGTGACTGAAAGAATTTCTACTTGAGGGCATTTATGTTTTTGTGTGTATGTTTGTGAGTGTGCACACACACGCACATATGCGGATGCACGTGCTGCTCACCAGGTTGTAACTTACTGAAGTATTTTCTAGGCACTTTACTAAGTGTTTTACATATAATACCTCATTTAAAATTCTTAAATGATAATGTAAGATGCATATTATCTTCATTTCACAGATGAGAAAACCAAAGATCATAAAACTTGTTCAAGGTAACAAAGGTAATCAGAGAAATGAAATTTAAACTTCTCAATATTTGGCCAAGGTTCCCTACTACACTAATCCATATCCTACGGGGACTAATTTAGGCAGGAGTTAGCTAACTTCTCCCATAGAGGGCCAGACAGTAAACATTTTAGGCTTTGTGGGTTATACAGTCTCCTTCAGAGCTATTTGAACTCTACTGTGCATAAGTGCATGCTAAGTCTCTTCAATCGTGTCTGACTCTGTGCAACCCTGTGGACTGCAGCCTGCCAAACTCCTCTGTCCATGGGATTCTCCAGGCAAGAATACTGGAGTGGGTTGCCATGCCCTCCTCCAGGGGATCTTCCTGATGCAGGGATTGAACCTGTGTCTCTTACATCCACCTGCATTGGCAGATGGGTTCTTTACCACTAGTGCCACCTGGGAAGCCTATTAGAGAACAAAAGCAGTTACAGACAATATGTTGATGAAAGGGCATGGCTGTATTCCAATATAACTTTACTTACCAAAAGAAAAAGAAAAAACAAGCTGTAAGGTATAGTTTACTGGCTCCTGATTTAGGTCTACACTGTCAATTCAGTCAATAATTTTAAAGCAACTAATACATGTGTAGTTGTCTGCCAGGCCCCTATGATTGAAAAATAAATAAAAGAATTATTTGCCTTGGTCAAAAAAGTTTTATTTTCATTTTAAGAACTGAATGCCTGTCGTTTTATTTTATTTTCAAGACACTGAACACAAGTTATTTCTTCATTTCCTTAGTCTCAAAGTCCTATAGGAAACAATTTTTATTCAAACAAAGAGTATAAAACATGTAGCTCTCTCTTCAATTACTTAACATTCCTGATTTTCCATATAGTTGCCTATTCCTATACTTTCAGAGGCATCTATTTGACAACATTAGTGATAAGTAAGTGCCAAGCACTGTTCTAAGCCCTAGGATTCAGTAGTGAACGAAAGAGGCAAAATCTCTGCCCTCATGGAGTTTATGTTCTGGGAGGAAGAGATAAACAATACATAAGATTAAAAAGTAAAATATATATTGTGTTAGATGGTGAATAGAGTCAAGGAGAATAGTAAGCAAAGAACAGCAATAGGTAATATTTGAGAGGTCTAAATTTTAGAGGTAGCCAAGGAGGGCACCTCTGAGAGACTCAATTTTGAGTAAAGGTTGCTAGGTTTCCAGGAAGAGGGAAAAACCAAAAAAAAAAAAAAAAAAAAAAAGGCCTAGAAGTAACAATAGTCAGGAGATCAGTGCAGGTAGATTGGAATGACCCTCATCTTCATAAAAGAAGACAAGGTCTGTGAAATAATAGGAAACCAGATCAGATAAGGTTATAAGGGTCTTTGGCTCTTGTTCTTTTTTAGATGGAAAGACTTTGAGGCAAGAGTAGTTCATTATTACTTTCGTTTACATAAGAGCTTTATTGAAATAAAGTGATTTCAATATAAGTGGTTTTAAATATCTTCACAAAGTTGTATAGCCATCACAACTTAATTCCAGAACATTTCCTCATCTCAAAAAGAAATCTTGTGTCCATTAGCAGTTATTCTCCATTCTTTCTGGGTTTTCCTGATAGCTCAGCTGGTAAAGAATCCACCAGCAATGAGGGAGACCTAGGTGTGACCCCTGGGTTGGGAAGATCCCCGGGAAAAGGGATAGGCTACCCACTCCAGTATTTTGGGCTTCCCTTGTGGCTTAGCTGGTAAAGAATCCACCTGCAATGTGGGAGACCTGGGTTCGATCCCTAGGTTGGGAAGATCCCCTGGAGAAGGGAAAGGCTACCCACTCCAGTATTCTGGCCTGGAGAATATAGTCCATGGGATCACAAAGAGTCAGACACAACTGAGCGACTTTCACTTCCATTCTTTCTAACCTCTCAGCCTCTAGGGCAACTAACTCATCTATATTTCATTTTTATGAACTTTCCTATTGTGGACATTTCATATAAATGAATTCATATACTATGTGGCTTTTGTGCCCGATTTTCATTTACTTGTGCTCATGCTGCCGCATGGGTCACTACTTAATTGTTTTTAAAGGCTGGATAGTATTCCACTGACAGCCATTTGGGTTCTTTCCATTTTTTTATATTATAAATAATGCTTTCATGAACATTCTCCTACAAGTTCACGTCTGGGAACCTTTACACCTTAAAAGGATATCCACGACTTGCCTGGGGGTCCAGTGGTTTAGAATCCTCCTGCCAATGCAGGGGACACAGGTTCAGTCCCTGTTCTGAGAAGATCCCACATGCCTCAGAACAACTAAGCCCGTAACTACAGCGTAGCCTCTGCTCGCCACAACTAGAGCACATTCAACAAAAAAGACCCAGTACAGCCAAAAATAAATAAATAAATATTTGAAAAGATACCCAAATTAAGATGTATCATATAATCTGCTCTTTCCACACCAGAAATTCTAAAATTGTGCAGCAGAAGAGAGGCTATTTTCTAATTTTACAGGTACCATGCTTTCCTCCTAATTCTTCTAGGATTTCCATCCTTCTTGAAGAAACAAAAACTACAGAATCAGTCTCTTCTCCCCTACTCTACTGTTCTTATACACAGGAAAAGAGAATGAGCAGAGGCAAGCAATATATGAAAATAGATCTTTCTATAAATTGATAATTAAAGTTGGCAAAGTTGGTAGTCTTTTTTGGGGGGGAGGGTAGTTTTTACATTTTGATGTAGTTTAAAACTTTCAAAAAAGGTGCAAGTGGAGTACACCTACCCTTATATACCTTTTATCTAGATTCACCAACTGTTTACATTTTGTTACCTTTGCTTAATCATTCTTTCTGTGTATACTGTTATTTTATACAGACATTTTTCTAAACTATTTGGATACTTGGAGGCATTATGCCCTTTACGGCCAATGGCTTCAGGGTATATTTTCTAGAACAAAGGACAGTCTCTTATATAATCCAGAACAACTATCAAAATCAGAAAATTTAAAACTGATATTGGTTGATATTTTAAGGATAAAATTAAATTTGCCTCTAGGTGCAAAATCTACTATATTATATTTCAGTATCATATAAAGTCTTTTATTTGAGAAATAAACTGACTTTAAGCAATGGTGACTGAGAAATCATAAGTACTGACTGCAAATATAACTAATTCAAAGAAAGAGTCTACATCATATTAAAATAATGTCTGTTGTATTTTTAAAGGATTACTACTGAATTTATTAACATTTAATATACTGTTGTGACAAAAGACTTGAAGTAGAAATAACTAATTTTCAAAAAAGGTAACTAATGGATAAGTAAAGTAACTGCATTTTCATCCTGATATTCTTTTGGATATGTACAACCTTTTGCCTCTAAAGTGAATGTCAAACCATAACTTTTCCTTTTATTTTGATGAGATGTTTTACTATAAGGGAACAGAGCTGAATTTTACAAAATCTTCAGTTCAACACATTCAAATAGTACCATATATACACATACATATGTATATATGTTCCTCAAATCACTTACATATTACAATCTATATATCAATGAATGCACTCAAGCATTGCTTTCACTTGTCAGAAACATTATGTTATGATTAAAGCCAAAGAAATAATGAAGCTAAGCTGAACTTTCATTCATTTGGATTTAGAAAGCAGCACTTTTCAAATGTGAAGCCACAGAGAAATATGGATAAGAGGCATTCCTATTGTATGATTATTTAAAACAGGTAATATCCTCCAGTGAAAACTGGTGTCAAAATGTAAAGCAATTTTTTAAATAAAGGTAGTAACACTATTATAAAACAGAAGCTTAAAAATAATGTGTCAAAGACTAACGGCAGATTTTGTTTGAGGAGGTTGATGACTATATAGAATTAAGATAATTAGATTCCTTAAACACTAAAGCTATTCTTTAAAGGAAAAAATGTAAATAAAGTGACAACTGTAGTTAATGAACAGAAAATTCTTTCTCAAAAAGATCCAGAAAGCAGCTAACGTATAATTATTCTTAAATTAATTTTCTTTAAAATAAAAAGTTAAACTTTACAATTAATTGTACTCAAAGCAATTCCTGGAGTCTATTATTTAGTACTTAATATCAAGCAAATAAACCCTCAATATTTATTGAGTGAGTGGGTAGACGGATAGGATAAACCAAATATCTAAGATTATCGAGCTACGCAAGTAAAGTGAATATATCTTCTGTAACATCTCTAGAACCAGCAATAGTTTGAACATTTGTATCATGGACAATAAAAGATCAAATGTATTGTGTGCTTAAAAGGTACTGAAGGTAGTACATGAAGTACTTTGCATATGCTAACTGGAAACTGGTATTTGCCATCTGCTTCTACAAGACTTAAATCACTAGTCACTTCAAGCTGCTGACCTTCAACACATCCTGAAAGGAGTTAAGGGTGGAGATCAGGAATAAGGCACTCTGTGCTGGGGGAAAAAAGTGTGGAACAGACCTTCAGAGAGTTATTTTTAGGAGATGATTTTATGAGGCCAAATTTTTGTTATCTTCTCATATCTAAAAAAATACTAGAATTCTTAACATATACACTTACTCTACCCCTCCTCACCCACCCCACCCCCCAACACAACCTCTTCAGCACAGTTACTCTACTCAGAGCTAACTGACATGCTATAGTCCTCATTTGGCCCCCAAATAAAACTTAACTCACAATTCTCATATTGTGCATTTTTTTCAGTCAACAGAGTTTTAATCTCATTTATTCCTCATAACAACCCTGTGTGGTAGTACTATTTCCCCCCCCATTTTATATCTGGGGAAACTAAGGTTTAGGGAAAACTAACTAAGGTTGAGAGCAAGCAAGAAGATCAAATCAGTCAATCCTAAAGGAAATCAACCCTGAATATTCATTGGAAGGACTGATGCTGAAAAGCTGAAACTCCAATACTTTGGCCACTTGATGCGAAAAGCCAAATCATTGGAAAAGACTGATACTGGGATGCAGGTTTGATCATTGGGTTGGGAAGATCCCCTAAAGAAGGAAATGGCAACTCACTCCAGTATTCTTGCCTGGAGAACTCCATGGACAGAGGAGCCTGGTGGGCTACAGTCCATGGGGTTGCCTTTGAGACTTTGCAACTTTCACTACACTTTGACTAATGCTGGGAAAGACTGAAGGCAAAAAATGGGGGCAGCAGAGGATGAGATGGTTAGGGAGCATCACTGACGCAATGGACATGGATTTGAGCAAACTCCAGGAGATAGTGAAGGATGGGGGAAGTCTGGCATTTTGCAGTCACATGAGGTCATGAAGAGTCAGATACAACTTAGTGACTAAACAACAATAACAGAGATTGAGAGAACTGACGAAGTAATACAGTCAATAAGGGGTTGGAGGTGGGAGGTGCCAGGAGTTAGATATTCCTATTTTAGAGCTGACCCTCCTAACTACATTCCATATTAGAGTTTTTTCCTATAAAATTTTTAGATGTTTTGGGAAAGGTTTGAAAGGTGAACAGTTATTAAGTGGGAAGCAAAACTGTTTATATTGTTCAATGATCAGAGATAGCACAAGAAGGGTAAACAAATTGTGTAGTAATCCAAAGAACCCAACAAAATCGGGAAGCCAGATCCCGTAGTTTCTAAAGTGAAGGAATGGAACAATCAACTTGGATTTCAAAGAGTATAGACATTTGTTTTATTGCTTACCTTTCTAATAACCTGCTTGTTTTTCACAAGTATCTTTTAACACAGGGAAAGTTAGTGCATTGGCATACTTGGCACAGGGTAAGTACTCAATATTTGTTAAACGAATGAATACATGAAAATATTTTTCCAGGCCTGGTCAGGATATGTGACAGGGGTATTTGACCCTACAGGCATTTTAATGAGGCTGTTTGATGCTGTGCTTGACAGATTTGCTACTGCTACTTTTACAATGGAAACCATGTCAATTTTTACCCATCATATTAAGTAATTTTTTTAAGTTAGGGAATGTAACATGCTAGGAGAAAAAGAAAAGTATTTGGTGGACTTAAGAGAAAACCTAACTTCGGACATGTGGTACTTAATAAAAATTTATGGGTACTAATGATTATGGATACATAATGATTATGATAATTGATTGTATATATTATTACAACTCAAAAAAATCAAGTGGTTTCACATCTTTTTTGGCACTAAAAACCATAACTATCAAAAAATTTCAATAGATTTATTTTCACTTGGATTGTTAAAAAATTCCATACAAAGACATACCCAGAAAACAAACACTGCAATCAACTCTTAATTTTCCTTTGGTTACTATTTGAATATGTTGCAAATTGGGCTTTACTGTAAGAATGAACTGGAATAAAACAGTTCAACAGATATGCAAAAATTGCTCCATTTGATCTTAAGTTTAAAAGGCAGAACTTCTTTACTATTATCTACCTGGGAGGTCATTCATACAAAAATGGAACACATAAAATTGAGGCATCTAAAGATGAATCAGAAAAAAAAAACTGTTCCCAAGAAGCTCATGATTTATATACTTCTCTGATGGTCCACCTTTATTACCCAGATTTAAGGAGACTAAGTATCTTTAATGTCTTCCTCATTTAAACTAAGCAGCTGATCCCTAATGAAGAGTACATTAAAAAAAAAAGTACAACCCAAAGAAGGGTAAGAGGGTAGTGCTTTATTATTTGAAGGCATTTTAGGTTATAATTGCCTGAATAATCTACTCCCCTACTTAAGTTTGTACACAGACTGTCATGGTTCTTCCCCTCCCTCTCTTGGAAAACAAACACTGAGTAAGATATTCCTATTGCAATCCCTGACACACACATTTAAAATAAAGTCAAAGTGGATTGAGTATCTCTATATTTCAAAGAAACCGCAATACAACTGGAGCCAGATGCCTCCTTAGGGCTCTTAGGAGATGGCCTCTCTCTGCTCCCTGATGATCTCAGTCTCTATGCTCAGTTGTTCAGTCTGTCCAACTTTTTGCAACCCCATGAATTGTAGCCTGCCAGCCTCCTCTGTCCATGGGATTTTCCAGGCAAGAACAGTGGAGTGGGTTAGGTAGGGCAAAAAGGATTCAAGATTATCTTCCAAAATGTCAGTGCTGGTCTAGAAAGGGGTACTTTCCCTGTTTATCTATCACCCGTCCCTTCACTAACAAATAAGTACCAAAAGAATCATTTATAAAGACTGGGTATGTCTGAGTAGTCATTCATTCCAGGTTAGAGAGCTGAATTTAGAAAAGGCAGAGGAACCAGAGATCAAATTGCCAACATCGGTTAGATCACAGAGAAAGCAAGAGAGTTCCAGAAAAACATCTACTTCTGCTTTATTGACTGCTCCAAAGCCTTTGATTGTGTGGATCACAATAAACTGGAAAATTTTTCACGAGATGGGAATACCAGACCACCTGACCTGCCTCCTGAGAAATCTGTAGGCAGGTCAAGAAGTAACAGAACCAGACATGGAACAATGGACTGATTCCAAATTGGGAAAGGAATACATCAAGGCTGTATATTGTCACCCTGCTTATTTAACTTATACGCAGAGTACATCATGTGAAATGCCAAGCTGGATGAAGCACAAGTTGGAATCAAGATTGCCAAGAGAAATAACAATAACCTCAGATATGCAGATGACACCACCCTTATTGCAGAAAGCAGAGGCAATAAAAGCCTGTTGATGAAGGTGAAAGAGGAGAGTGAAAAAGCTGGCTTAAAACTCAATATTCAAAAAACGAAGATTACGGCATCCAGTCCCATCATTCCATGGCAAATAGATAGAGAAACAATGGGAACAGTGAGAAACTTTATGTTCTTGGGCTCCAAATTCACTGAGGATGGTTTCTACAGCCACGAAAAGACCCTTGCTCCTTGGAAGAAAAGCTACGACCAACCTAGACAGCATATTAAAAAGCAGAGACATTATTTTGCCAACAAAGGTCCATCTAGTCAAAGCAACTGTTTTTCCAGTAGTCATGTATGGATATGAGAGTTGGACCATAATGAAAGCTGAGTGCTGAAGAATAGATGCTTTTGAACTGTGGTGTTGGAGAAGACTTGAGAGTCTCTTGGACCCCAAGGACATCAAACCAGTCAGTATTAAAGGAAATCCGTCTTGAATATTCATTGGCCGGTCTAATGCTAAAGCTGAAGCGCCAATACTTTGGCTACCTGATGTGGAGAATTGACTCCTTGGAAAAGACCCTGATGTTGGAAAAGATTGAAGGCGGAAGGAGCTGAAGCGCCAATACTTTGGCTACCTGAGGTGGAGAATTGACTCCTTGGAAAAGACCCTGATATTGGAAAAGATTGAAGGCGGAAGGAGAAGGGGACGACAGAGGATGAGATGGTTGGATGGCAATCCAATCGATACTTGATGGACATGAGTCTGACCAAGCTCTGGGAGTTGGTGATGGACAAGGGAAGCCTGGTTTGTCGCAGTCCATTGGTTCACAAGGAGTCTGATGTAACACAGCGACTGAACTGAACTGAGAGAGTTGAGGCAGGAGCACTGCTGCAGAAAGGCAGGTAGAGGGAGGGGAAGACAAGGCCATGGTTTTAATTGTGTCTCCCCAAAATTCATGAAGGCTTAACTGCCAGTATCTTAGGACAGGACCATATTCGGAATACAGCTGCTGCTGATGTACCTGGTTAATAGGAGATCATTACAGTGCAGCTTAATCCAAGATTGTTGATATCCTTATAAATTTGAGAAATTAGGATACAGAGGCATGCAAACAGAGATAATACCACATGAAGATGAAGGCAGAGACCAGGTTATGCTTCTACAAGCCAAGGAACGTCAAGGATTGCCGGCAAACTAGGCAAGGAATAAGGCAACTCTGGAGAGAACACCCCTCTCCCCCACTCTTGGCTTCCACCCAGTGGCAGACTTAGGGTGGGTAGAGGGCTGAAAGCTTGTACAATTCGCAGGCTATCTTTAAGAAAAACATTACAAAGTTACAAACACAAATCTCTCTCTTCTGGTTTTCTCTGTTTTATTAAAGTCTCTTATGCTGAAAAGATCATGAGGTTTGCGGCAGCAGAAGCTGCTACAGAAAGAACTTAATTCAACAACAGTGATACAGTCAAAGGTTTGTCCAAGTCCTATAGCCATTTATAACAGAATCATTCATACTTCAGAGAAAGATAACATCACTTGGCTATGGTGTGGAATCTATGGCAATAAGTCACTGTCTTTTTTTCCTCAAATGTATCCTCATGTTACAGCAGTGATATATTTATTAGTCACTGTGAAGAGAGATTCTCAGGTTTTTCTAAGATAACTTAAAAATAACAAAACTTTAAATCTCTTGGGGAATTCATTAGTGATGTTTTATTAAATAAAGTTAGATAAGCAGACTAAAAGGATAAGCATGAGGTCAGTATGTTGAGTAACAAATACTTAAATATTCTAAGGGATTTTGAGAGTGCTAGAAAGGACAATATTTATATTACCAATGACCTACTGGATTTAGTCCTCCTGGCTTTATATCTGTGACCTGGGAGAAATAAATACTTTAATATGTTATTATGATAGATAAAAGATAATAACCAAATAATCAAAACAAAAGATGCTGAGAGGCAACTGATAATATCTAATACCGCTTCTGAAAGTAATCTTGGAATATTTGGAATAGACTAAAACTTTAATTTAAAAAAAGATATATAGAAATCAGTGGTTCTGTTATATACAAACATAAAACATTAAAAACATGCTTTTAAGGTTAGGATTAACATAAAGATATCTATAATCAGCACTTTTTTAACAGGATGTAGGCTCACCAGAGTCTATGTTATTGGTAAGAGGTTCTAGACAATGTGGTTAAGACAAGCAATAAGGGATATAAATATCAGAAAGAAAGAAACGAGTGATAAGTATATGCAGAAGATAAGATGTATTCTTTAGTGAGGATGGCAACAGGGGACAAGACAATTAATTGAAATTGAAAAAAAATAAGGATTCAGTAATATGATCAGGATAAAAGATAAATGTACAATATTTGATATACATATATGCTGAAAATAAAAATATGTAATTCTTTATATATCAGCAATTGCCAATTAGAAAAATAAAAGGAGAGAAGATTCCCTTAAAAAAAAAAACCTATAATCTAGGGATAAAATTAATAAAAAATTTTAAGACATTTGCAGAAAAAATATGAAACTTTACATATTACAGATAGGAGTGCTGTTAGATCTACAAGGGAAAAGAAAGCCTATTCAATAAATATGGCAAGTAAAAGTTATCAATATGAGAAAAGCATAAATATATAACATAAAAACCAACACCTCTTTGAGTAAGAGCTTCAAAGGCAAGAACAAAAATTTAAAACTCCTAATAAAAATTATCTTGAGGCCCTGGGGTAGGAAATAATTTTGTAAACACAAAATATTAACTTTAAAACATTGCTAAGTTTGTCTACGCAAAATTATGAACTTTTATCCACTCACTGACCTTAAAAAAAGAAAGTGAAAGGACATGTTACAACTTGAGAATATATTCACAATACACACAACTGTTAAGGGTTTCCATCAAGAACATAAAAAGAACTTCTTAATCAGTTCAGTTCAGTTCAGTCGCTCAGTTGTGTCTGACTCTTTGCGACCCCATGGACTGCAGTATGCCAGGCTTCCCTGTCCATCACCAACTCCCAGAGTTTACTCAAACTCATGTACATTGAGTCGGTGATGCCATCCAACCATCTCATCCTCTGTCATCCCCTTCTCCTTCTGCCTTCAATCTCTTCCAGCATCAGGGTCTTTTCCAAAGAGTCAGTTCTCCACATCAGGTAGCCAAAGTACTGGCGCTTCAGCTTTAGCATTAGTCCTTCCAATGAATATTCAGGACTGATTTCCTTTAATACTGATTGGTCTGATGTCCTTGCAGTTCAAGGGACTCTCGAGTCTTCTCCAACACCACAGTTCAAAAGCATCAATTCTTCCATGCTTAGTTTTCTTTATAATCCAACTCTTACATCCGTACATGACTACTGGAAGAACCATAGCTTTGACCAGATGGATCTTTGTTGGTAAAGTAATGCCTCTGCTTTTTAATATGCTGTCTAGGTTGGTCATAGCTTTTCTATCAAGAAGCTAGGTTCTTTTCATAGCTGCAGTCACCATCTGCAGTGATTTTGGAGCCCAGAAAAATAAAGCCTCTCACCGTTTCCATTGTTTCCCCATCTATTTGCCATGAGTGATGGGACCAGATGCCGTGATCTTAGTTTTCTGAATTTTGAGTTTTAAGCCAACCTTTAACTCTCCTCTTTCACTTTCATCAAGAGGCTCTTTAGTTCTTCACTTTCTGCCATAAGGTTGGTGTTATCTGCATATCTGAGGTTATTGATATTTCTCTCGGCAATCTTGACTCCAGCTTGTGTTTCATCCAGTCTGGCATTTTGCATGATGTACGCTGCATATAAGTTAAACAAGCAGGGTGACAATATACAGCCTTGACGGACTGGGGAAACAGACTCTTTGAGGGCATAAGCAGAACCTTGTGCGCACCAGGGCGCAGGAGAAAGGAGCAGTGATCCCACAAGAGACTGACCCAGACTTGCCTGTGAGTGTCCAGGAGTCTCCAGGGGAGGTGTGGGTCGACAGTGGCCTGCTGCATGGTCGGGGGCACTGAGCGCTGCAGTGCATGGGAACTTTTGAAGGAGGTCGGCATTATCTTCATTATCTCCACCAGAGTTTGGCCTCAGGTCAAACAACAAGGAGGGAACACAGCCCCGCCCATCAACAGAAAATTGGATTAAAGATTTACTGAGAATGGGCCTGCCCATCAGAACAGCACCCAGTTTCCCCCTCAGCCAGTCTCTCCCATCAGGAAGCTTCCAATAAGCCTTTTATCTTTATCCTTATCAGAGGGCAGACAGAATGAAAACCACAATCACAGAAAACTAACCAAACTGATCACATGAACCACAGCCTTGTCTAACTCAATGAAACTATGAGCCATGACATGTAGGGCCACCCAAGATAGACAGGTCATAGTGGAGAGTTCTGACAAAATGTGGTCCACTGGAGAAGGGAATGGCAACCACTTCAATATTCTTGCCTTGAGAACCCCAAAAAGACAGGACACTGAAAGATGAACTCCCCAGGTTGGTAGGTGCCCAATAGGCTATGGGAGATCAGTGGAGAACTTCTTCATATTAATAGAAAAATCCTAACAACTCAATAGAAAAATGAGCAAGAGAGAAAAATAATTTCACCAAAGCATTAACATATATAGCCATAGACCTACAAAAACTATTCAGTATCATTGGCAATCAGGTTTTGCAAACCAAACATTTAATCTTCATTATAAGACTAAAATTTAAAATTCTGACAATATCAAGTATTAGGGATAATGTGAATCTCTCATACACATTCCACTCCTAGGAATACAGCAAAAAGAAACTGCTGCAAATGAGTAAGATATGTTCAAAAATGTTCACAGTAGCACTGATACTGACAGCAAAATTTAGTTAACAAACCAAATACACTTCAACGAAAAGCTGGAACCCTAGTACCAAACCCAATCTAAACTCTAAATTCGTTTGCATATTCAATAATGTAGAAGTCATACAGTAGTCAAAAATATAAAGAACACAACAACAACATGGAAAGATATTAATTATATAATATTTAAGTGAAAAAAATAAGTCCCAAAAGAATATATAAAACTTGCCTTTTATATACAGTTGAAAACAACTAAAACTTAGAAATGGGTATGAAAGTTAATTCTCCACCAAATAATGTATATACTCATCATAATCCCAGATGAAATGTCAACACACATTTTTTTTTGTTTTTGGCTGGCAGTGGGGGATGATTTGCTTCTATAGTTCATTTGGAAAAGTAAATGTATGAGTGAAAAGCCAAATACATTTGAAAAGGAAGAACTAACTAATTAGAGTTTGCTACATCAGTAGGAGAAATATATTAAAATCTATAATCATTAAAACACTTTGATATTGACATAGGAATGGAACAATAGATCTGTGGGACAGAAAAAGAATCCAGAAAAAAACCAGACATTTAGCTGATGATAAAGAGCACTTTTCAAATCAGTATGGGAAGGGTAGGCTAGTCAACAAAAGGTGTTGAGACAATTGACTCTACAACTGAAAAAAAAAATCTCATTTCAAAAATGCAAAAATAAATGCCAGAAAAAGACCTAATCTCATTGAGAAAGGCCTTTGTAAGCATCACACAAAAGCCAGAAATTACAACAGAAAAGAGAGATTAAGGAAACATAAAAATTTAAAAATTCAAATAGAGAAAAAAGACATCCTGAACAAATTTAACAGTATCTATCAGGCTATTTAGCAGTATCTATCAAGTGTGAAATGTAAACTACCTTTGTTTCTATTTCTAGGAACCAGTCCTACAGATATATCAACACAAGCAATTGAAGACAGATATGTATGTACGAAGATGTTTAACAAAAAGTTGGTAGTGGCAAAAACTAAAAACACTAAGTGTTGTTAAGGAGGGGAACAGGTAAATCTACAATGGAATAATATGCAGCCTTTAAGGATTTACAGGTATAAATATAATGAAATGAAAAGACATCTTCAATATATTATTTTTCTTTGAAATATTAAAATAGAATAAAATTTTAAAAATATTAAAACAACATCTTCAGATGCCTAGGGATTTCCTGAGAGTTTATAGCATTCTTCAACAGTAAAACAACTTGAGAATGCATAGGTCTGTAACTTTTTAATTCAGTAATTTAAAAAAATTCAGGACTGTCATTCATAGGTTGATGATAAATATGAGGCAGGGTCACATGCTCATCTACAGTTAATTTGGCATCAGAATCTGTTTGGCAATATTTGCACAATTATATTGTGTTTTTATTTTATTAAAAAATAGGTGGCAGATTGAGAATGAAAATGCTGCTGTCACAGAAAAGCACAGGCCTCATAAAACTAATATTAACTGAAAGAAAGATAAGATTATTAACCTGCCAGAATGAGAGTATCATTAACTTCAATGGAAAGGTCTATATTCAATTTGAGAGGGAAAAAAGAAGCACAATTAAGAATGATGAACAAAGGCTTGGTGTTTACGATGTGGATACATATGGTACCCACATTTTTGTATAATCCTCTACCCTTGGGTGTAGGTAGGACCCAAGATCTGTTAATAAGATGGGATAGCCACTCCCTTGACTCAGCTGTATTATATGGCAAAGATAATGGTACAGTCACTCTTGTGATTATGTTGCATTTTATACTGGACTCCATCATAGCAGAGTAGAGTAAGACTCTCTCATTGACTCTGAAGAAGTAAGCTGCCATGTTCTTGGAGTGCCACAGGAATGAGACCCAAAGGTGATCCCTAGGAGCTGAGAATGATTCCCTCCCAATAACCAGCAAAAAAGAAAGGATCTCAGTGCTACAACTACAAGAGGACTCTGAGCTCCAGGTGAGGAGGCACTCTGCTGATATTTTGGTTTCTGACTTTGTGAAACCCCAAGCAGACAACCAACTACACCCTGCCCATACTCTGGTTCTGCATAAACTGAAATGATAAGTATTAATAGGTGTTGCTTTAAATTTTTAATGTATGGTTGTTAATAACAGCAATAGATAACTAATGTGGTATGCTGACATGAAAACATTAAGATTGAGTAAAGCTGATGAAATATGAATGGGCATGAATTTGAACAAACTCTGGGAGACAGTGGAGGACAGAGGAGCCCAGTATGCTACAGTCCATGGAGTTGCAAAGAGTCGGATATGACTTAGCAACTGAACAACAAGTGGAGAAGACTGTTGTAAATGAATACAGAAATAGAGCTAAACACATGCATTTTAATGATTCAGAACTGGCAGGATTAGAAGGAAGGGGGCGATTTACCTAAGAAGAGAAGAAAAGCAGGGTCAAGAATATATCATGTTTGTATTCTTGCAAAGAAAAAGAAGGAATTTAACATTTATTATCTTCTATTTACTTTGTTGGATACTTCCACATTCCACAGTGATGAAAAAGCTGTTTTAAAATGTTTATTTTTCTTCCAATAAAACAAGTAATCACATATCCTCTAAAGCACAGAAATGCTTTTAAAGCAAAATGATATTAAAGCCAAAGTACAGAAAACTCATTAAATTTGTATCATGAACTAATTAATAACTATATGTAAAAATTAATGTGCTTGGTATGAGTACATTTATATCTTTTGATATACTACAGTAATATATATATAAACTGTTACCACTATAAAATATTTAGGACATGAAAGTTAGTGTTTTATATGTCTCTGAGTGCTTAAGAATGGTACTTTGAAAGCTTATGGAAAGTCTGGTAGTTCTGTTTTTCACATCTTGCAGTTTTCTTTTGAAGATTCACTTACAAACCCAGTCTGTGTGAGACTTTCCCCATCTAACCCTTTAAATGACACCAAATGTAAATTTCCTGACTGCACACATAGACAGTTCAGGTTTAGCTCTGTTTTGTCCGACTCTTTGTGACCCCCACGGACTGCAGCATGCCAGGCTTCCCTGTCCATCACCAACTCCTGGAGTTTACTCAAACTCATGTCCATTGAATTGGTGATGCCATCCAACCATCTCATCCTCTGTCATCCCCTTCTCCTCCCGCCTTCAATCTTTCCCAGCACCACGGTCTTTTTAAATGAGTCAGTTCTTCCCATCAGGTGGCCAAAGTTTCAGAGCTTCAGCTTCAGCATCAGTCCTTCCAGTGTATATTCAGGACTGATTGCTTTTAGGATGGACTGGCTGGGTCTCGTTGCAGTCCAAGGGACTCTCAAGAGTCTTCTCCAACACCACAGTTCAAAAGCATCAATTCTTCGGCGCTCAGCTTTCTTTATAGTCTAACTCTCATATCCATACATGACTACTGGAAGAACCACAGCTTTGGCTAGATGGACCTTTGTCGGCAAAGTAATGTCTCTGTTTTTTAATATGCTGTCTAGGCTGGCCATAGCTCTTCTTCCAAGGAGCAAGGGTTTTTTCATTTCATGGCTGCAGTCACCGTCTGCAATGATTCTGGAGCTCCCCAAAATAAAGTCTGTTACTGTTTCCATTGCTTCCCCATCTATTTGCCATGAAGTGATGGGACCAGATGCTATGATCTTAGTTTTTCTTCAGAGTAGTTGTAAAAATCTATACTCTCATCAGCAGTGTGTTCTTCCTCTTGTTTCAGGTTCTTCTCTAGAATCCAAAACAATTCTTTAGGTTCTTGTTTTAGAATCTAGAACAACTCCTTTTGTTCTAGATCCTTGTCAACGTTTGTTTTTTTTTCCATTTTAGATATCCTGATGTAATATTGGTTTAAATTTGCATTTTCCTGATGAATAATGAAACTTTTCATATATTGAATAGCCATTTGGATGAGCTCTTTTTAAAAATGGGCTCTGAAGTTTTGCCTTTTTTTCACAGGTGCCCAGGAGGAGTTTGTTATGTATTATGTTTGGATATTAAAATTTAAAAATAATCTCTTTTTAGACTGTCAGAAAAAAATATAACATAAGCAACATCTGGATTAAACCTGAAGAGCCTTTAAAAAAAAAACAAACTAGTTTCTATCCTCCTGTAACATGGGTTTGACACAGGGAAAGAGAAAGAAAAACTCTATCTTTAAATATTTAATTCAAGAACTAAGCAAAATGAAAATGGTCTTATAATTTCTGACACTGGAAGAAACCTACTGGGAAGCTGTCATAAATCACAGTACTTTACAGCAATAAAATAGTCACATCCTTGAAGTTCACTATTTCTAGCTAATTAAAATTTCATTGTCAAATACATTTTGCAGTTTGTTCACATTTTACAGTTTCTCAGAAAACACACTTCTGAGAAAAACTGGTAAATAAATTGTTGGATTTTCTTTTTAAAAAGGACCAGAGAAAAGCCAGCCTTCTGGTTTTAAATACTCTTCCATTTACAAACAAAACAAATAAAACAAGCAACTTCTGAACTTTCTAAAAAGACTTCTGCCTTTTACATTTCAGAAAATTTGCTTTGAATAGTACATTTTGGTTTTGTTAATAAAAATGTTTCCAAGACAGACTTGTTTTCATTCTTTGTAATGACAGCAGTAACTCCAAGGCATTCTTCCTTACACCATGTTTTTGGTTTTGTTAATAAAAATGGTTAACACTGGCTCCAAATGGGGAAAAAGCTAATTCTTTGGAAAATTTATCTTAAAAAGCTGATCATCAAATACTAAGTGCTTATACTGTATTTATAAGAAAAGGAAATGAAGAAAACCAAAATTACTAAAAATATATTTCACAGTTTTAGCAACTGTCATGGGGCAAATATTTGCAAGTAAAATAATAGTACTCATAAAATAGAGTGATATTGTTTTAGGAAACTACTGTGATGTTTCACTGAGTTTCAAGTGGAGGCAAAAATGCTTCAAGAAAAATCTCAAGATGTATGTAAGCTAACTGTATTCAGTTCAGTTCAGTTGCTGTCGTGTCCGACTCTTTGCGACCCCATGAACTGCAGCACGCCAGGCCTCTCTGTCCATCACCAACTCCCAGAGTTTACCCCAACTCACGTCCACTGTATTACTGTGATACAATTCCTTTACCATATGCAGACTGTAATTCAATAATCTACTACTCTTTCTTTGAGTGATTTGTCCCCCACATTTTGAGAAAATGCTAAGAAATATAACCATACTAAACAAAGTCTTAGAAATGAGCTCATCATAATGAGCTCTTGGTATACAAAAGATGATTATCCTTCCCTGTTCATAGACATATCATGTCTTGTCCCGTCCTTTGACTGAGCAAACCCAATTCTTTCAAGTGGTTCTTTCTGCACTCCCTTTGACACATCACTCCTTTTTTTAAAAAAATGAAATAAATTATTTTATTTATTTACCTGACACTTTATGGTCTTGGAGAAGGAGAAGGCTACCCACTCCAGTATTCTGGCCTAGAGAATTCCATGAATTGTATAGTCCATGGGGTCGCCAACAGTCAGACACGACTGAGAGACTTTCACTCGCTTTATAGTCTAGGTGTTCCTAGAAAAGGGAATTCTTGTAGTAGGGACCCAAGCATCTTATCTTCTCCTATCTCACTGGAGAGGCCAGAAATCAAGTCAACTACACACAAATACAATCTAGCTAGAAAGTTACAGAGCAGAGTATTAAAAAGAGAATATCCATTTTTTTTAAGTCTTCATATTAACTAAAGGTAGTATTTATGAATAGTTAACTATTCAACAGTAGCATGCTGCTAAGGTTTTCAAAGGCAGTCTGTAGTCTGTGGAATTAAATGCAATAATACATCAGAGCAAGTAACCTGTCCAACAGGTTGACTACGCTAGGTGCCACCTGATCCTGAATGACACTGGCTTGATCCTGGCACCTAAACCTGCTTGCTTACTTTTGAAAGTCTAACAAAAGAGAGCATGCAGAACCAGGTCATTTTTCTTCTTCAAAGAAGAGAACTGTATTAACCTACACTAAGTTTACAACTTGTTATTTCAGCAATTCACTTATTTATTAAATACCTCAAACCTGAGAATGACAGAAATGTGGGATTTTATAGTCTCATTCTTGATAAGAACTCCTCACTGGCTCCCTCTTCATGTATTTAGGTTCAGAGAACTCTTCATTCAGCAGAATGGTAAGGTCTGAGTAGGGGCGAGCGAGGTACCAGAGAAGATAAGGGCGAGCAAGGTACCAGAGAAGATAAAGACCTTCATCTGAATTTTAATGACGATTCAGTAAGTCTCTCCTACTTGTCAAGTATATGCACAAAGAACATATTCTCAGTGGCAACGCTTTAGGCTCCCAAACACAAGCTGACATCATACCCATAATTACATGTGGAGCTTTGATAGACTGAATTCCGATTAGGGCGCGCACACGCACATAGACAGAAAGCCAAAAATAAAAACAAAAGGCAGCTGTATGCGGATTCACGCTGCTGAGTCATGACTCATTTTCTTGACTCACTGTTTACTAGGAAACGACAGGACACAATCAGTTATCCTCTCTCCGTGCTACAGAATTAGATAATTTAGAAAGTTTATGCAACTAAGTGCAAGAATCTTGTGAGCCTTATTTCACCACACAGCCACCGGCTTCTTCACAAAAACTGATATACAAGGGAACTGAAAACAAGAACCACCACAACCAACCACTAGAGAGCGTGAAAGAGCAGAAAGAACAAACCCAGTGTAACTCCTTCTTTAGAAGCTGCTGAAGGTCAAGGCTGGAGCAGAAGGGGAAACCCAACCATGTGTCCACCTAAACGGATTTCCAGAGTTTTGAGTAGCTAATCAGGTTACCTTTATGAGTAAAGAATTAATTTGATAATTCAGTGTTTTACACATCCAGCCTCAAGTTTCTGCCCCTTGGACTGTCCTTCATCTTTACTCTTGTTTATAGAGATTTCATTCTTACAACTTTAATGAGGATCCAGAACCCAGCATTATACCCCAAAAGTAGAAAGAAATTGCAGTGGGGAAGAAGTATTAATAAACCCGCTAAATGAGACAAAAGTTTTGATCAACTATACCCAAACTTTTATCAGAAAAATATCATGGCTATATTACAGAGCTCTTTACCTTTTTCGCAAATTTAATATATAAACTATATGGATATATATTTCATGAAAAAAATTTAGAAAAACTAGTATCAAGGAAAAAAAATCATGAGCAGTGAAAACGGGCCTGCCTTCAAAAACACCAATGGTCAAAAGAAAATTGTTTCACATACATAAGAGAATTTCTTTCCTCATGCCATTCATTTCATCCTACCCACTCCCTTCCCATTTACAATGTGACTTTAGTCATAAAATGGGCACCTTATTAGCACAAGTGCCTTTCAAAACATAAACCTGCATAATCTGACATCTGTATTCAGGAGAGAAAAAGGAGTCATGTGCTTCCTTCTAATATTTTTTCTCTTTCCAATACACAGTAGCAAATTTTATAATTATTAGATTGGTTAATAGTTTTTTTTTTTTCAACTCAGGTCAGTAAAATACCAGCAATAGATTAATCACCTGATTGTTTCTAACATGGGGAAATACACTAAGGTCAAAAGTCCATTTCTGTATGTCTGTCTAGCTATCCACCCAACCATCCACTCATCTATCATATATACACATAACATAATATACACGCATGTATCATGGCAGTCCTTTCACATACTTAGGCAGAATAAAAGATGAGAGAAAACTCCAAGCCCTGTGTAACACAACGTGAACACTGTTAAGTTGGACACAGCATTATGTCCTCATTCTCACAGCCATCAGTCCTCCTATAAACAGTGTGTTTTAATAATAGATTCGGCAGTAAGACAAACAGTCTCTTGTTTCCTACTGGGTGGAGAATGTCACTTTGTAATTTGATTTCCGATAGCCAAGAGCAGTAATGAAACTGTTCCTTACAACTTAACTGCTCATCACTCACAGACTTGTAAATCACAACCCCATTTACACAGACTTAGTCAAAAACTGGAATAGCAGGTCAAGCTTTAACACAAAAACACTACATCCCTTCACTGTGCTTGGAGCCAAATCAAGCTAACTTGTTCCCAGGGATTGTAAAGAGCCATGACAGATCCTTTTGACAGTGGCTATCTTTACTATTTAGCTCCCTAGAATAGTGTGGTCTCTCTCAACTCCACAATGGTCTCCAGAAAAATGGAAAGGGCAGCAACCTTTTCAGAGACTAAATGAAAATGTATGAAGACAGATGTTCACTGTCTGTTGTGACTCTCAAGATCCTCCACTTAAGTTACCCTTAAGCACATAATTCATGAGGTAAAGTAACAGAGGACCCTTACAAATGCAGAGAAACTGAGCTGCGTCTTGGATAAGGAAGCGACTGGTTCAAGCAGTTGGATAATTTTTAAATGTTATCTTACATTAAAAAAATACAAACATAGAAAAGGCACTGAATATGGGATAATGCTACCCCCCAAAAAAAGCTTTACTAACTTCAATTATACGGAAAATGACTAAGTCCCAAAGTCTTTAAAAGAGATTAAAATCAACTTGAATTTTAATTTCATATATAGGCATTTAGAATATGCTACAGCTATGTAATTATTTATATAAAAGCAACATACAAACTGCAGTCATTTTCCTTAACTGAAAACTGCTTTTTATTCTGATAAATACCAATACTTTGCATATATATTTTTGGTTTTGAATGAGTATATCAATGTTGATGACGTCCACCTGCCAACATCTCCTCCCCATAATATTTCAATCTAGATTTATGATGTATTTGGTCTTTAGGCAATAACTCATGGTACCTGAGCCAGTAGACACAGTATGGACAAAGTATAAAGCCTAAATGTAGCTGGTACCATGAAAAAAACCAGTAAACTGCAAATCAGGAGATCTGTATTTTTATTTCAATTCTGTTCTAATGCTGTGATCTTGAGCAAGCACCAAATCCCTTACACCTCAATATTCTCATTGAAAAGGAAGAGTGTGGACTGCAGTAGATGATGTCTCAAGTCTCTTTCAGATTTAACTTTCAATAAGCTAATTAGTTAAAGTTTCTGACGTCATCTACTGGCAAAGGATAGTAAAAGTCTACATTGGGGAAAAAAAAAAAAAGCAAGCAAAGTTCTCATTTGAACTCTTACTGCTGTCTATGGATCCAACTTGTTGAACTTGCCAAATGAAACAGATTTTACTACATGCTACTGAGATCCAGGCAAGACTGTTACATTATTATTAATGGTTGATGTATTTTGTCTCTCTCAGAGAGAAATGGGCTGTATCCATTCCTAGGTATCTTAGTATTTCATAAAGAATCTAGGGAAAGACTAGAATAAGCATCCACTTCAAATGATTAAAAGAACACGTAAATGTTGCAGTGTTAGTACTTTGCTATGATCACCACACCTTTAATTTATCTGAGTTTCTCAGAAGGCTATTTTTGATCTAGATTTTGTACTGGATGTTGACAGTCTCCACACAGTACTCCTGTGAACTCACAGTTAATGAAAACCAACCTTTTTTTTTTTTTTTTAAGCCGATAAGCACAAAAGTAAATAGTCATTTCATTTGTGAATTTTGAAAAAGCACAGATACCCTTTAAATACATACAAACTTTTAACTTCTGTCTCAGATGGATTCTAGGAACTCTTACCTGGGGTCTGCATTCCGTGAAGTTTCTGGGTGTTGCTAACATGATCTTTCCGGCATGCCAGTCAGAAACTCAAAACACTTTCTATACCGCACTAGCTGTGCTTGTTCACGCTCTGGCTCTCTCTCTCTGTTTTTTTGCTCCCGCTCAATGCCTCAGACAGATTGGAATGCAGAAAAGCCAGAGCCAACGCCAGTCAAACTCACCCTCCCAACCCCCCCTCTCCCCAGTTCTTTTGCTAGAGAGCACTGAACAATAGCTATCCTTCCTGCTCACAGCGTGTCTCTTTCACAGCACTGGGTGCAAGCAATCTAGTTCAGGAGAAGCAACGTGATTTACCAAGCGAGGTATTTCATTCACTTCTTCTGTCCCATGGGTGGATGTGTACATCTGTGAGTTTTAAGAAACGATTCTGTTTTTTTTTTTTTTTAAGCAATCTATTTCAAAATCTGTCCTGTTTTAGGAATAGAAATATAAAACAAATTTCAGAGATTCTTATTTTGAGTGTTATTGCTGAATTAAAATACAAACTTTTCAAAGTACAAAGCCCAGGGAAACATCTTACAGCTGATGTATGTATAGAAGTCTGTTAACACATATATTGCTATCTTAAAGTCACTCAGTGCATCACTTTATCACAACAGTAATATTTTAAATTTAGAAAAAGAAAAACTTAATTTCTTTGAAACTTTTCATTCAGGTCTTAAGCTAGAACTTCCTTTTAAAAATAAACTATAATTAAAAATTAATTTTATAAACAGAATGGTTCCTAACTGATTAGTCAGTAAGTGTGATGAAACTACAGATAGAATCAGTATGCTCAGTCATTGTTTTGGTTTGCTTGAAAATCTGACATATTTCTAGGGTTTGTTTTTCTCTACATTCCAAAAAAAGGAGGCAGGTCAATGATGTAATATTCATTATTGGTATGATGAGCTAACACACTATGCAGCTGCGTGGTTGCTGAGGTTAGCATGTCAGGATTGATCAATTAAAAAACTCACTCTTTGAATTACGGAGCAGATTCCACCTGCCACTTCAGACAGTGGAATAGGACAGACATGAGAGGAGCACAGTTTCAATCCGTTATCTTCCATTTAACAAACAGCTGATGGAAATACATTTATTTTATCTCTATTTATGTGTTTGTACATATATATATTAAATGTAATATATCTCTCATATACAATCAATATGTTTTCACACAGATATATTTGTATGTATGTACATATATGTGTGATAAACATGAATGTATATGTTTCTTTGGCACCCTATTTCCTCTCCCCTTTTTTCTAAATTCCAATGATGCATAGTCTCCTTTAATTCCATCATAATTTGATTTTAGTTATCAGGTTTCATTTTACTTCAAGGATCATAATACTCTAACACTGCATTTTCCTCTTTTACTTTGGGTTTCGTATTTCTACTTCAGAAGAACTATTCCTGTAAACCCTATGGCTACTCAAATAAGAATGATAGAGGGAGAAAAGATATAAACAAAACATTATACAGAAAGAACAAACTAAAAGTTTGATTATGAAGACTTAAGAGACCATAGACTCCCACGTTGCCCTCTATAAAACAAAACACCAACACCTCCTACCCTCTTCACACCCAGGTAAGCTTTAACCTTCGTCATTATTTGTCTCATATGTTTCGTTATTGTTTTAGTTGCCAAGTCATGTCCGACTCTTTTGCAATCCCATAGACTGTAGCCTTCATAGCTCCTCTGTCCATGGGATTCTCCCAGGCAAGAATACAGAAATGGGTTGCGATTTCCTTCTCCAGGGGATCTTTGTGACCCAGGGATCAAACCCATGTCTCCTGCATTGACAGGCAGGTTCTTTGCCACTGAGGCACCTGGGAAGCCCAGCCTCATTTATAATCAACCTTAAAGCAGTGCAAAGTACTGAGATTATTTTTACTTATTATTCCTCAGAACATTTTTTAAAAATAGGTAACGATTTCCGTCATTATCTCCAAGAGTTAGAGTCTACACGGTGAGACTAAATCATCAGGGAGAGAGATTTCAGCTCAACAAAAGGAAGTCAGAGCCACTGAAAGGCACTTTCCGAAGGGGCTGCCTGCTACAGAGACAGAGATTCCCTGACGCTTCCCGCACAGGGCGGCTGTCCATCTGATGAGTGGCTGCAGCAGCAGTTCTCAAACTACGCTACTGAACAACACTCAGGTTCTGAGGATAAAAAAGGACAGCGGGTTTCTCCGATGGTCCAGTGATTAAGAATCTGGCTGCCAGTGCGGGGGACACGGGTTCGATCCCTGTTGGGGGAAGATTCCATGTGCCGTACGTAAGGCACCTGGCACCGCACCCCGCAACTAACGAGCCTGCACTCTGCAACAAGAGAAGCCAGTGCAATGGGAGGCCTATGTACTTACAGCGAGAGAGCGGCCCCCTTGTGGCAGCTAGAGAGAGCCCGGGCACAGCAAAAATGACCCGGTGCAGCTAAAACTAAATTAATTAATTTAAAAAATTTAAAAGTCATTAGTCTGATTAAAAAAAAAAGAATAGCAATCTTTCCCAAAATGACAGAGAAAGTTCATGCATTCGATTTTCTCACAAGTGAGTTTTTTCTTCTTGAATATGTTTTAAAATGTTAGAATCTATTACTCTTAATTAACCTTAAAGATGCCTGGAACAGTTCCAAATTCAGATCAATAATGACATTTTCAGATATTTGAAGGTGAATTTGAACAATAATTTATTGAGTTCTGCAAAGAGCACTTTTAATACTACCTGGAGTTCTGATACTTGAGTAAACCTGAGAAGTACTCTCAAGGAAACAATTTTTTGCATATCCAAATATGACATTATTTCAACATTCTTCAAAGGATATTATACACCATATTTTATTATTCATATACTACATCTTTTTTACAAATATGCATTCCTATTTGTAATCTCCTGCTTTACGTCTTCCAGCCTTACTGTTTGTTGCTGCTTCTCTATCTAGAAGTTTCTTCCTTGCCTGGTCTGCCTGTCATACTCTTATCTACTCTTCAAAACCCAGATTTAAAATTATATTCTTAGGGTGGTTTACCTCATTTCCTATGCAGAGATGATTACATTCTCCTTTGTACTATTATTTTACTCTCTACTAGTTTCTTTTTCTTTATAGCTTTCATCATTATCTAACATTATACTTGTACTGATGTTTAATGTCTCATTTCACCATCAGAATATGAGGTAGATGAAGGGCTTGTTCTTGTTTTCAGCTTATCACTAGAGCCTAACACAGTGCCTGGCTTAACAGGTACATAATAAGTGATGCTTGGATGGATGGATGAATGAAAGAATATATTTCATTTACCAAACCTTTTTAAAGTACTTAGACTGAGGTGTGTGTAGAGTAACTTGAGGACACACACCATAGCAGATCCATTTTTCTGATGCCAGAAGCTAGCACTTCTATGTAAGTGACACAGGAATGTGTGAGTTCAAGTAACTAACTGAAGTCAATTGTAAGGGCAAACAGTCATTTCATCATTTACTCAATTAGGTCTGTCTTATACTAGGTGAAATCCTGATCCCTAGATGTTGACTTTCGAAGTAACTTTAAATGTCTGAACACACGGCCATGTGTCGTGCCGCAAAAGCCAGGGAAACACAGCTCCTGAGGTAGGGACTGGGGAGACCAAGAACATCTTCAACTACAACAGTAGGAAAGTGTTCTCTAAGAAGCTGGCGACCCCCGGGTAAATGGCTCATCCTCTAGCCCCAAACTCAAGTTACAAAGTAACTGAAATCCATGTCCATGATGAATATCCCTCGTGGGTTTTAAGAGTCTTGTAGAGTGTGAAGAAGGTTTGAAATGATATAATGGATCACACAAGATGTACCCTTAAGTCAGCACCCAGAATCTTCATTCTGATTAGATGAAGGCACTTGAGCCATTTTATTTCTGCAAATAGCCACTATTTTGTCAATATCTGGTTTTACATTTCTCCCCATACACACAGTTTGATAGGGTTGTCTTGACTAACCCATTTTACACTGTCATGAGCAAACTCTGTACTTAATAATAGTTCCATTAGGTTGAACTACATGAAAATGCCATTTTTCAAAAGTCAAAAACAGTCAAATATCAGTAATGATCAAATGAATAATATGAAAGTTTCAAACACTGGATGAAGGGTTGGAATAGATAATTTTAAATGTCTTTTCTGATTCTGAAAAGCCATATTATAATTCAAACAGAAATAAGAGCTAAATCAAATTCAAAATTTGGTCATCATCTTGTCAAACTATGGTTCTATTATAACTTAACATAGCACTTTCTTCTTGTCCTTCTTGGAACTGGTACAGTGTCTGCCCACAATAAATGCTTAGTAAATATTTGCTAAATAAACAAATGGCTTGAAAACAGGTATAAGTAGACTACTGAAGACTGTATCTATGTGACTTCCCAAGCTCAGAGTCAACAAATATTGGTTTTGTTTTCAGAAGGCTAGGATATTTTTTTCTTGGAATGAATCAATCAAATAGTATGTTTTATGAACTTTAAAGACTATGGATAGTGTATTTTTTCCCTACCCTTTACAAAAGTAATTAGGGAATTCTGACTTTGGTACAGGTATAGACATCACTGTGACAGCCATTTGTTATTGCTTTTTAGTTACTAAGTTGTGTCTGACTCTGCAATTCCAAGGACTGTAGCCCACCAGGCCTCTCTGTCAATGGGACTTTCCAGGCAAGAATTCTGGCGTGGGTTGCCATTTCCTTCTCCAGAGGAATCTTCCTGACTCAGGGATCAAACCCATGTGGTAAATAAGCTGCCTTTACCAGCTTCTTTACCACTGAGCCACCTGGAAAGCCCCATGACAGCCATTAAGAAAGTCTAAAACCATAGGTGCATGATTTTCTGAAAATTAAAGGGCACAAAAATTAAGCAGTTGAATATAATGAAGTTACTTGCACATCCATTTTCTTATTAACAAATTTAAAAATGAGCAAACAAAAAATCCTGTTAATATATGTTGTCTCCTCTTCCAAGCAGATACACATACCAACAGCAGTCAAACTGAGGTGTACATCACTCTACATGCATGCGAAGGTGTGCATCACTCTATATGCACACTCCCTCTTCTGAACAGATAGATGATCAGAAACACAGCTTCCTCTAACCACAAACACAGTTTCTTTTAATGTCTCCTCAAAAACCAGACTAACATTCTGATGCTGTGGCCTTCCCACTGCATTCTTTTTGGAGTTCGTATTAGAAAAGGAAATCATTGTTTATAACTGGAATGACAAATATCACAGTCACCCACTTATTCAAAAATACCATTGAAATGCTAATTTTTATTTCATTTTATTTGTATATGATGGGACCACAAGGCAAACTTCTCTTTTGATTAAAAAAAAAAGGCGTTATAGGGACCGAGGACCTGTGAGTCGGATGGTTAGCAAACACTCACAAGTGCTTAGAGAAGGCACATGCCACACAAGTGACCAATCTGGTGGCTGCACAATGTTCCTACAACTCCTGGCTAGGCATGAGAGCACTGCCTTGCTTTTCCAGCAAAGATGATTTAGTAGATTGCAGTTGCTTACCTGAAGTGGCCACTGGCCAGGAGAAAGCATTACAAAGAGCAGGCAAAACTCACACATCAGTCACCTTTCTCAACAGTCAGGCTCTTATAGAAATAGGACCGTATTTCAAAGGAAACAAACAAACAAACAAAAAAAAAACCTATGTAGAAAACTCCAAGCAAATCTTTTTCTACTTTCAGTGTATGAGTAAACAACATACGATGGAAACAAAAGCAACACTTCTATTTCTATGAAAAAATTCATTAACAAACAACAAAAAGCAACTAAAAGCATTCTGGGACAGGGCTGGATATTAATGGAGATCTCAATGTGTTCACAGAGCCAAGGACATGCCTATGACATTGGCTCTCCTCATTTAAGAGCTTCAACTGAACTTTAATAAAGCCATCAAAAACTAATTTTCTTCAGTGCCTTTGAAAATATAACTATCTGCTCAGCTTGTTAAGCTCATCTACTGTCACAACTGAAAAATTTTTAGTCCACTTTCCCCATATAATGCAGATAACATTTGGTTTCAGTAAAAGTATGTCATTAGGCATTTGCTTTAGCCTTAATTTAAAGAATATTTGCAAGTGTAGGTTACTGTTTTGATAAACCTACTTATGAAAAGCAAAAAATATTATGGTACAGTCATATTTTGCATATCACTGACACGATAACGTATACATGTACTATAATATCCAAATACTACTGCATCTTGCAGGTTAAGTGGACTTTATTTATTACTTCCATTATTCTCTTACAACTATCTGAAGCAAGCTAAAGTCTAGTAGAACTGCAAGAGATATATTGTGAAGCAGAGGACATCCAAATGGACAACGGACACATGAAAAGATGCACAATATCACATCAGCAGAGAAATGCAGATCAAAACTACAGTGAAATATTATCACCTCACACCTGCCAAAATGGTCATCATCTAAAAGACAAGGGGAAGAAGTTCTGGTAAGGATGCCATTAAAAAAAAAAAAAAAAAGGAACCCTCATACACTACTGATGGGAATATAAATTGGTTCCATAGTATGGAAAACAATATGAAGGTTCCTCAAAAAGTTGAAAGCAGGTCTACCATATAGTCCAGTAACTCCACTATTGAGTACATACCCAAAGGAAATGAAAACAGTGTTTTTAAGAAATATATACACTCCCACACTTATTGCAGCTTTATTCACAATATTCAAGATACAGAAACAACCTAAATGCCCATCAACAGATGAATGGATGAATACGATATGGTTTATATACCAATGAATTATTATTCAGCAGTAAGAAAGAAGGATAGCCTGACATTTCTGACAACATGCAAGGATCCTGAACACAGTTTGATAAGTGAGGTAAGTCAGACAGAGAGAGACCAATACCATATGACATAAGCATATATGTGAAATCTAAAATGTCAAACTCAAAAAATCAGATAATAATGGTGGTTACCAGGGGATGGGTTTGAGGGGATAAAACTGATGTTTAAGGGTACAAACTTGCAAAGGATAGTGTTTAAACAGGCCACAGTGATCTAATGCACATATAATAAATACAGGCAACAAAACTGTATCACAATTACATAAGGTGATAGTGTAACAATGGCTATCATGTTACAATACATAAATGTTATCAAAGTAACATGTTGTACATCTTAAATTTATACAATATTATATGTCAAAAAGATTCTGTTTATTAAAAGATGGTTCAGATTATTTTTTAATAGAAAATCCATTCCCCAAAGAAAACTTAAATCCTTAAGCAAGGGGGAAATTAATCAGTGGCACTTCTATTCAGTACTTCTGAACCATTAGGATGATGACAGTAATAAAAATTAGACCCTTTTATTCTAGGCTCCAAGAGGGCAACTCTATCCTATTTTATGATATTAGTCTTTTTACATTTTCATTTTAAATATTACATTTTGAAATACATATACATTCCCCCTATTTTTTGAGAAGGGTTATATTTGAAAGTTCCTAAGTAATAATATGAGATTTTTATCTTATTTTAAAAGCTGAGATGAATGATCTGCCAAAATGTAAAACACTATGGATATGAAAATAACTCCATAAATAATCATTTTTTTGGTTTAGAAAATATCAGTAAATATAAAAAATAACTTCAAGAAGTTAAAACTTTCTTCTAAATATCTGTACATACAGTTAAAGAAATTTATAATTATCAAATAAAGTTCTACATAATAAGAAATAAGTTAGTCTTCCAGAAAAGGTAAACACCATGATAGAAAAGGCATAAATTATGAGACAAGGCACACAGTCAATTTTAAACCAGCAATCCTACCAAAAAACAACAAACAAAAAAAATACCATGTGGTTCAGCAACTAAAACACTACATTCAAGGATTTACCATCTGCTTTAATAACAATTTTTTCTATCCGTCACAGTGGATAACATATTTTCTCTTGGCAATAAAACACGGCATCTAAATTTACTAATGCTGAAGCTAAAAACCATTGAAAAACTTGAAAATCATCTCTGAGAGATTTGTTTCAGTGACAGTAGTGATGTAACCCAATAAAAAACAAAAAATTTGTTTTTTTAAACATATTCAAGAATTAACGATTATATACTTGAACTATATTCTTTAACCTATCTTCAACAGTGGTTACTATCAATAGATAAATCTGCCCTAGGATGTAATAAAATCAGAGCATACATGGCTTGGGTTTTTGAATGAACTTAAATCTAAATAACCTGTTTAACATACTGGTCTTTAAATGTCATATTGATAGAAGAAATGAGTGAAAAAGAGCTATATTTCAGGGAAGTCTGATACTTAACTGTTAATTTACTGGGGTTACAAATTGAGAGATAAAAGAGAGGTTAATGAATTTGCTAAGGAAATAGTCACTGGTGACTAAGGACAGATTCGCACTCCCATTAGTAGATCTCTCAGGAGGCTATCCAGAGAAGTAACAACAGGGATGTCTGTGTATGAGAACTGGAAATATTCCTTTCCCCCTCATGTTAGGAAATAAATACAGTGGCTTCTATTCCATTGGCAAAACAAAGGCCACAACACTGACTTTAATTAAGGATATACTTTGTCCTTAGAGAAGTTTCAGGAGAAAATGAGTTTGTAAAACATAATTATTACAGATCATGCTTTACCCTGTACTATCAGCTGTCACATACTTTAAATAATCATTCAAAAACATATAAAACATTCAAAATTTCTTAAGACATTTATGATACATATTTTAAATTCTACACCATACCCAAGCAAACGTGAAATTAAAAAGAATATGATGAATTGGAAAATGCTGTAAACATATAGTGCATCCCTGTTCACTGTTTAATTAGACTCAATATTTATTGAGTGCTATTAAGTGCTGAACATGTTCTTGGTAAAGAAGTTCTCTAAATGATGCGTGAAGTTGCATCTTTAGTAAACAGAATTTCATTCATCACAGTTATTCCCAAAACTGCCAGCAGCAACAAAAACCTTCATATTCTGTTTTTATATTTTTGAATAAACTACTGCACATTATTCTCCACTAAGTGACAGTAAAACAGACAACTCTGCTAATAAATTTATTTTTTTTATGGTATAAGGAAATAACCATTGACAGCGTCATAGAACCCCGGAGCAGAGGACTCTTCCTCTTTTGTTCATCACTCCAAGGCAAGCAGCAGAAAGAGCATAGAGGTTCATAGGACTAACTCTAGGGCCAGATCACCAGGTTCAAATACCAGCAGTGCCATTCACTACTTACAGAAGTCCTGGAAAAGCCCCACCTTGGTTTCATTAAATATTTAAAAAGCAAACAAACAAGGATAATAATAGTACCTAGCTAATAGAGTTTAGTAAGTAAATATTTATTTGCCAAGTGCTTAGAATAATCCTGGCACAAACCACTATATAAGAGTTTGTTAAAACAAAATAAAAATAGTATTTTGTGTGTTTGTGTGAGGGAGGCTGTAAAAGGCAGGAGGGGGGCGGGGTTGTGTGAGAACAATTAAAATCATTCATCCCTGATTTGACATGGCATCTTTCCTTCGAAAAGCTTTGTGATAAATATCTGTATGGATTTCTTCATTTACCAGCTATCATTTACAAGCTATCATTGCCGTAGACTGTCTAAATTGTTTTCTTTTCCTTCCATTTACGCTTTCCTTCCGTTTTTACCCTTAATTCTTTGATCAGAGAACACTTTTAATGCGTTTATAACATGATCTAGCATACACTCCCTGCAACTGCCATCAGGTGATAAAATCTGTGAAAGGAAAGGAAAGTGAAGTCATTCAGTCATGTCCGACTCTGTGTGACCCCATGGACTGTAGCCTACCATGCAGACTTCAGTGCTGAGGCACACAGGGCTTAATTGCTCTGTGGCATGTGAAATCTTCCCCAACCAGGGATTGAACCCAGGTCCCCCACATTGGCAGGTGGATTCCCATCGTGCCTTCACTTTAGCAGCTAACAACATTTATATTTTTTCTGCCGCAAATGACTCTGATAAGGCAATTTAGTCAACAATATTATCAACCAAAATACATTAACATATAATAAACACTGATCTAAATATAACTGGAGACAGATTTTTCCTATACTATTAATAGCAAGAAGTATATCCAGAGTGGTTGAAAGAAAGGGTGTTAAATTTTGTCAAATTAATTTTGGGGTGTGTACTTCATTTCTGATTACATTTTTACTATCTGTGACTTTTTTTTAATGAAAGGAGCTGTTTTCATGAAAAATCTGGAATGTAGAATGCTTGTCATGGTCTATTACACAATACATAATTTATACTTAAAGTCTGAAATTTCAGTGCCCTACTTAAAAACTAGTTGGCTTTTAAATATGTTCAGACATTGACTTGTTTGGAACTTAAGATTTTTTTTCATAGAAAATATAGCAAAACTGACTGAAAAAAGGAAACAAACATTCAGTGAGCACCCAATGTGTGCCAGCATTCTGCTGGGGAACTTAATTTTAAAATCCTTTTTTATAGAACCCTATAAAGTAGTAACTATCATGCTGATTTTACACATTCAGAGAAGGTTGTTTCCTTAAATTACACATTACTTTATTAATAGATGTACATTATGGGAAAAATAACAACTCTACTTAAAATCAAATAAGCTAATAAAAAAACCCCAGCAGCCCACCAAAGGCATTCTTTCTTTTAATTTTTAGCCTTTTCTTATGGCATTTATCTCAACATTTCTAAATAAAACCTGGTGCTGTAAGAATATTATCCAGAAAAGTTGAGATTAAATTGAGAAGTGCCTAAAACCCTTCTATCACCTTATTCCAATTTGGACTGGACACTCTCTCAGCTCTCCAGCTGCCATCCCGGGACTTCCTTCCACCAATATTTTGGGGATTTTCTCTGTCGTCTTCTTGTCCTTTTCGATCTTCCCCTTCTGTCACTTGATAGATCATGTAGCTTGAAATACAGTTTCAGTTTAGAAGTCATGTTCAGTTGGAACTTTAACAGCACTACTCTGTGGTCTTAGCCTCCAACATCACTGTCAAGAACTCGATGCCACTTTTATTCAAATGTTGTATAGCATAATTTTATTCCTGTTTTCAATTCCTGAAAACTCTTAGAAGGTCTTCCTCATGAAAGATGCTTTGAAATTTCCCAAAGATGTGCTTTGAAATAGGTGTTTATTTATTCACTATGCTGAGTGCTTTGTAGACTCATTTAATGTAGAAACTCATAACCTATCTACAATTCTGGCAATTTTTCTTTCAGATCTTGACAAAACATCCCTTAAGTAGTGCTGTTTTTCTCTGGTTGTCTCCTACAGAATAACGATCTTCTGCCCCGTTCCCCACTATACCACTCTCTAGATTCTGTACCCCACCTCATTCCTACCCACCCCATTGTCTTCCTGCCCTTTATGCCTTCAGATTCAACAACAGATCATGATGTTATTAATTACAGTCTCCATGGCATTTTAACAGTTTTCTTATATCCAGTTTCTAATTTAAAAACACTTTTTAGCCTCAAGAATCCTTTTCAATATTGTCCTCAAGAATTGTCCTTTTCAATATTCCCCTTCTGTCACTTGACAGATCATTTAGCTTGAAATACAGTTTCAAAAATACACCTTCAAATATAAATGGGCACTAGGATACACTGTGCTTTTACAAAAGCTACTAAGAGGTCCTCAGTGAAAGCAACTAAACTTGGATATACAAAAATATTAAAATTTTAAAAAGGGTTTGGTAATTTTTAAGTTTCATTCCAAACAGAGAAGAAATGTTAGTTAGAATGAGATTATTCTATTTACGTGGACATTATTACTGCAACAACCTGGTCCTTCAGTAAGACACTTCCAAGGTGTGTATGGTGGTGTGACAACGGTACTGCAATAAGACTAAATCTTGGTGTCCCCCCAAAATTTATGTGTTGAAATTCTAACCCCCAGCATGGTGGGATTAGGAGTGGGGGCCTCCAGGAGGTAATTAGGTGATGAGGGAGGAGTTCTCATGAACAGAATTGGTACCCTTATAAAAGGGACCCCAGAGAGCCTTCTTCCCACCATGAGTTAGCATACAGGAAATCAACAGCCTGCAACCCAGAAGAGGGCCCTTAGCAGACATTAAATCTGTTTGCTGTTCAAACCACCCACTCCATGGTATCCTCTTATCACAGTGGGAACTGATTAAGGCAAGTAATAATATGATACAGGAATATATTATTTAGGCATAAATACAAAAGAGTAGAAGTCAAACTCACTGTTAAGTCTTAGGAAAGCTTATGAAAATTTTAGTATAATTCTAATTTATTAACCAAAGAAACACATCTAGTTACAAAAGGCTCATCTTTACCAATGACCCTATGCTACATCACTTATGTCAAACGTTATTAGAAGAGGCCACGTTTTCCCCTCACTCCTATTCTTCAAGGGGTTTCTTTTTTGGGAGGCTTATCTACCACTGTGGAACTTTCTAGCTTTCAGCGGCTACTCCAAGGCTATTTTTATCTGTTTTTTGTGTACTGCTGATGACAGTCTTCTTGTAAATATATTTTTCTCTCTCTTACTTTCAGTCACTCCCAATGTATTGTTTCACTGGCTCCCTTCCTAGATCATCTGGTTCCTAACACACATCTGGATACTTCCTACAATTTCCACTTTTAAAAATTAACTACAAAAGGTTTGTTTAAATATGCTTTTGATTCTGATGGCACTACTTTGACTAAAGTAAAAGGGAAAAAACTGAAAGACCTCTAAGTTGAAAAATAAACTGACATAAAATAATAATCTGTATCACCAGTTCTCTTTCTATTTCAAGTTTCTTTTATTTCCTTCCCATCCCAAGAATTCATCTTCTTTTTATTGTTTTCTACCTTGAGTTTATCTTGTCATTTTCTACTCTGCAGAATTAGAAGAAAAAAAAAATCAAAACACAATCAAAACTATTTTGCAAACAAAAGAAAAAGATGAAAAAAATGGGAATTTCCTGTTGTGATATATTAACTATCAATTAAAATGGAAAACAGTTAACCTGTAAATTTCTGAAGACAAAGAAAAAGAAAATAGGCTATACATTTCACAGTAAAGAGATTAACCAGAACAATCCAACAGACACAACAGCTTTATGAGAAACAGGAACTTCCTCTCTTAAGCATTGTTACTACAGAAATTAGATGACAGGTGAGTGCCAAGAGCAGGCACATGTGTGTGCTCAGTCACAAATCTGTGTTGGGCTCCTTGTGACCCCATGATCTGTAGCTTGCCAGGATCCTATGTCCGTGGAATTTCCCAGGCAAGAATACTGGAGTTGGTTGCCGTTTCCTCTTCCAGGGGATTTTCCCAACCCAGGTATGGAACCAGTATCTCCTGCATTGGCAGGTGGGTTCTTTTACCACCGAGCCACCCGGGAAGCCCATAGGGTCATAACAAAACAGGTTTCATCCCTGGAGGCAGCTTCAGTCTGTTTTGGACACAAACACAACTAGATGTTCCATTTATCTGATTTACAGATCCTTCTGTTTGAAATATAAACTAAAAAGGCTTTTGTAAGTAGCTGAGTTAAACCTATTCCCTGCTTCTCCCCGCTCTCCAAAAAAAAAAAGAAAAGAATGGGGAGGGATGGAAGAGGAAACAGAGAGAAGGAGAGATGGGAGATAGGGGAGAGAAAGAGAGACCACTGGTGCAACTAAAGCAAGCAGTGTTTAGATAATTTTGCTCAACTTATCCAAATCATATATTTTTTCATTTTGGAAAAGTTCCTATAGCAGTCAAAAGCCAAGATTAAGTCTCAAAATTAAACCTCAAGATGCACTATAAACAACTCCACTCCCATCTTTCTACCTCAAGTTACATAACAGAATGGTGAATTACGGCTGTACTTTAGAAGAAAGGAATTTGCCAAACTGTGTAAGTAAAAATGGAAAAACAAATGAGTAAAGTCATGAGATACAGAGACAGGATGTTTTCTAAGATGCCACACCTCAAATTTCTTTATTGGGTTAATCTGAACCTGTCCAAGCAAAATGAGAAACATAACACTTACTCCATTATCTCACTGGTCCCATGGCTTTGTAAGAGTCAGAAAGAATTGAAGTTTGTCTCAAATCAAAATTTATGTTGTTGGTCTTGCATTCTTCTTTCAAACCACAATAAAAATCTCATTGGATAAGGAAGCTGAGGCTGAGGTTAAGGATGAGAAGAGGTGGAATTTGAAGCCAGTTAGGGTAACTTCAAACCTTGTGCCATTTCCACTGCCCATGAGTGCTTCTAATAAAGCAACGCTTCCAGAGAGAACAGAGAGTTCCAATCACAGGCATGCACTTTCTTTCCTACCACAGTAAACTTCCTATCTATGAAGTAACTGCTAAATCTGCTCTTGCGATTTTGATACGCTAATTTATCTTACAACCGAAACTCCAACAATAGCACACACATTTGTGCTATCAAGTTGCAATGCAACATAAAGAATAAATTGTCTGAACTTCCCTGGTGGTCCCGTGGTTAAGAATCTGCCTGCCAATGCAGAAGACACAGGTTTGACTCCTGGTCCAGAAAGATTCCATACGCTGCAGGGCAACTAAGCCTGAGAGCCACAACTACTGAGCTAGTGCACCTAGAGCCCATACTCCACAACAAGCGAAACCACTGCAAGGAGAAGCCCTCACACCGCAACTAGAGAAAGACTGTATAGAGCAATGAAGACAGTCAACTACAAACTGGCACTTAGCAAGTGCATCGCCAACAACTGAACAACAAAGGCATTTGCCACCTGCCTCCACGGAGATTGAACCCCATGCTGCCATGGCTGTTGACCTTCAACAACCCTCAAGGGAGTTCAGGGTGGAGTGAGGCACTCTGTGCTCCAGGGAAATTGGTGAGACAGGTCTTTACATAGTTGGATGTTTTCCGGAACATATTTCATGATCTCAATCCTTTCATCTCCTCAGATCTAGAGAAGCACTAAACCCCTTCATGGCGACATCAGATCCTCATGACTAACAAAAAACCTGTTGTAAAATGAGTGCTTCATGGTATTGAACTCCCCCTTCACCAAAACTTTATATATTGACTTTCCCCCACTGCTGCTTTGAAGCAGTCTCTCAGAGCTATGCTACCTCCCGGGCTGCAGTCCTCATTTTGCCCCAAACAAAATTTAACTCGCAACTCTGAAGTTATACATCTTTTTTTAGTCAACAAGACTCGGTGCAGCAAAAAATAAAATAAATTTTTTAAAAAGATCATTTTCTGTTATTAAAAGGATGTATTTTCTCTTACCATTTGGTATAGGAGCAAGATAATATTTAATAAAAGCTATTTACTACTAACAAAATCGTTTAGACAAAAAAAAGCATAGGTGTCATGCTCACGACCACCACTATGGTTACAATATCAACTAGCATGCATGCTATATCACTTCAGTTGTGTCTGACTCTTTGCGACCCCATGGACTGTAGCCTGCCAGGCTCCTCTGTCCAGGGGATTCTCCAGAATAGAATACTAGAAGTGATTGCCATGCCCTCCTCCAATCAACTAGCAGGACAGCCCAGGAGATCAGATCTGACATCTGCAGCCAGGCACAGAGTGCTCCGACCTGTTAACACGGACGAAGGTGCATACCAACTTCGCACTTATCAGAACCAACAGTGTGACTGCAATAACTGTTTATAGTCCTTGTGGCCACGCAATGATGCTAATTCTCTGATTTCATTCCAAAAATATTTCTCTGAAGTGGATGTGGTTTTCCCTGCGGCGGGGCTAGAGGGAAAGAATATTTCCCACAGCTAAGATTATCTTTTACTTTGAAGTGTCTCACCTGAAAAAGTCAAGCAAGGGTTTCTCTAATGTGTCTCATGTCAGTCATCTGCTCAACAATCAGTCACTCACTTATTCTGCAACAATGCACAAAACCTGCCAGTTGCCATGACAACACCAAACTGAAGCTACAGTCTTGTCAACTAAGAAGTTCCAATCTAGTAAAGAAGATACACACCAACAGCTTATTAAAAGGGTAAGGACATACATTCTGTATTAGACGTAAAAGAGAAACTGCTTATCAGAGATAAATGCTGTGAATTCTGATTAGTGGAATAAGGGAAACAATCGCCAAGAGGAGACATCTAACTGGGCCTCAGGACAAATGTGATTATCACAGATGAGGGAAGTAGAATGGGAGAACACAGCAAAACAATCAGGCTGATGGCCCAATGTGAGCAGAAGCTCAAGTATGAGAATGCCTGGGGAACCTGAAGTAGACCTGTGAGCCCAGAGAACCTAGAGAATCTGTGATGGGTAAAAAAAAGATGGTGTGAGACAGTCAAGTCGGGTCAGAACACAGAGAACCTTTAGTGTCATTGCAAATTCTAATTTTATCCTATAGACAACAGAGATCCTGTAAAAAGTGTTTAGAGAAATAAAGTAATATGAGACTTTCCTGATGGTCCAGTGGCCAAGACTCCACCCTCCCAATGCAGGGGGCCTGGGTTCGATCCCTAGTTAGGGAACTAGATCCCATATGCCGGTGCAGCAACTAAAGACCCCGCATGCCCCAAGGAAGACCAAAGACCCCGTGTTCCACAACTAAGACCCAGCACAGCCAAATAAATAAGTAAATATTTAAGAGAAAAGAAAAAAAAAAAAAAAAAGACCCAACAACAACTTAAAAAAAAAAGAAAAAAGAAAAGAAATATGATTCAAGTAGGGCTTTTAAGAAGATAATGCTGAACAAGCAATGAAAGGAGATACATAGAAAGAAGAAGAGAGAACCCAGAAGAGATACAATGGATAGTTATTAAGATATCTATGTAGAAACAAATGAGTAAGTTAAAGTTAGGAGGACTAGAAGGATGGTGGGCATTTAGCAGAAATTCAATCATATGAGAACAACAGGCTGTAGGGGAGGGAGAGGGTGAAGAAGGGAATTACAGAAAGAAAATGGCTTCAGTTTTGAACATTCCAGTAAAGATGTTCAGATGACCAATTGGGAATTCAGGTCTGCAACTGAGAAATTAAAGCCAGAAATAGAGACTTAAAAGTTATTAGAACCAAGGTAGCATTTAGAAACATGAAAACAGGGTAAGTCATCTACAGAGAAAGGACAAAGCAAGCAGAGAATGGTAAGGATAAGACTTTACAAAAAGGGAAACGGTAAAGAAGGTAGGGTGTGGGAGAAACACAACCGATAGAGAAAAAATGTTGCGCAAGACAGAACTCTAAAGAGGGGAGGGGAGTCCGTCATTACAAACTCTGAAGAGAAAGAGTGCAAAGGACAGCAGTTTGGGAACTCACCACATCTCTGATATGACTGGAAATTTCAGGGGGGGATGAAATCAGATTTCAGGGTTCAGAACAGAATTATCAGGTAGTGAGCACAAATAAATTGCTTTCAGAAAAGGCTGATGAAGACCTGAGATAGCCTCTAAGTGTCCTAACTTCTAGTCAGTTCTAGAACCAGTTAACACAGTAAAAACTTAGAATCTGCTTGTGACTAGTGTTAGCCACTCAGTCATGTCTGACTTCATGCGACCCCATGGACTGTAGCCCACCAATCAGGCTCCTTTGTCCATGAGAATCTCCAGGCAAGAATACTGGAGTGGGCTGCCATCCTCTTCTAAGGGGTTCTTCCCAACTCAGGAATCAAACCTGAGTCTCCTGCATTGGCAGGCGGATTCCTTACCGTCTGAGCCACCAGGGAAGCCCTAGGGCATGTTGCCTCCCTGTTGGGGAATCCAAACCCTGGTCTCCCACGTGACAGGCTGGGATACTCACCACTACACTATCGTGGATGGCATGTGTTAAGTCAGTCAGTGAGAGAGCAGAACTGGGAGTGACTCAAGTATGCTACTTTGTTGTTGACTTATCTAGCTTCTAAAATAGAGGGGACCGTGTCCCCTTGAGCCATGGGGCTGCTGGCTGTGTAGCGGCCCTGCCACCCAGGCCCAGGGCCCAGCCCACTCTGACAGGATGATAAACCTGGAGGCCACAATGTGGCATCGGGTCTTGCGGGAGAGGGGGGTGCTCGCCCTGGTCTTCCGGCCTTTGCTCCTCTACTTCCTCAGCAGCACCTTCAGGCGGGAGCAGAGGGCGGTGAGAGACGGGAATCTCCCCCAGGGCCAAGGCCATGATCAGCCCGTCCCATGGCAAGCACAGCTTACCTGGGGCAGTGGCAGCCAGTCCAGCAACCAGCGCAGAGCTCCAGTCACGGGGAGCACCTCATCACGGACGAACGCGGCTGCGTCTGTGAGGGGAAAGCTTTGCTGGTGGGTGGCTGTGACAGCAGTGTCTCTGCCCCAAAGCAGTACTCCTGTGGTGACTGCTCGGCCCGCGGCTGGGGAGCCCAACGGGCAGCTTCTCCTGGAGCGCTTCCTCAGCAGCGACACTCCCGAACCTCTCAGGGCAGTCGAAGACCACTTTGAATTGTGCTTGGCTAAATGCAGGACCTCAGCCCAGCCTCTTCAGGGGTGGGCCTTGAACACCCTGTCCTGACATCTAACACCGTCTAGAGACTCAGATGCTCTTCCCATCTCATCCTGAGCCAACCTTCTAGCAGCTTCCTTCCTAGTGGTATATGGAGACGCTTGTTTACCTGTGTGGGGACACCGTCTTCACCAGAAATTCTGCCTTGTTGTCCTGGAGGGTTCTGTCCTCACGTCCCATGCCCCTGTTGAAATGACTGCTCTGCTCAACCATGGACAGCGGGAGCCTCAGGAAAGTCACCTGTGGCGTGGCCTCCTCCTTTTCTGTCACAGAAACCCTATCTTAAGGCAACTCCTAAGTAGAGATACACCTCACAACTGCCTCTAAGTGCTGGTCCTTTATTGCTTTCAACTCCAAGAAATGCGACGTACAGATATTCAGTTTCCCCGTGATTTACAGAGAAGAACAAAACTCAAGTTTCCATCAAGGTGCCTTAAAAGACTCACATCTACCCTCCGTGGGTGCTGGATATGAAGGCGGGTGGTCCACGTGCTCGCGGTGCTCCTGTGTTACCAGTATGACACTAACCCTCTCTGGTCAAGATCGAGAGTCTATGGTCTTCAGATCAAGATGTCATATGCCCCTGAATAGCAACGCTCTTTGCCCTCTGGAGTCACGTTACCACACGCTATTCTTTCTCAGAGCCCCACACTAACCCCAATACTGGGCAAGGTCTTCCTTGCTCTTTTTTGGTTGTTCAGCTGTTGCCCTTGTAGCAGGGCCCAAGCCCGCTTTCAGCATTTTTTATCTCAGCACAGCTTTTTCCTTGGGCCTTGTTTGCCTTCCTATATATTTCTGCAATCTGTGCAGTGGAAATTTCCCTTAAATCCCTCCTATTACTTCCCTGGTGGCTCAGTGGCAAAGAATCTGCTTGCCAATGCAGGAGACACATGAGACGTGGGTTCTATCCCTGGGTCTGGAAGATCCCCTGGAGGAAGGCATGGGAACCCATCTTGCCTAGAAAATCCCATGGACAGATGAGACTGGTGGGCTACAGTCTGTGGGGTCACAAAGAGTCAGGCACTACTGAGCATGGGGAAAACACACACACCCCTTCTCATACTTCTCTTCCCAAAGTAGTCTGTCCCCCGAAGTCAGCTTTCTTAGACGGTGAACTGCACACACACACACACACACACACACACAAAATTACTTCTCACGCTTATCTTCCCAAAGTAGACTGTCCCCCTAACTCAGCTTTCTTAAAGAATGAACTGTCTGACAGTTGTTTGGCAGTTGTTTTTTAGTGTCAGATCCCAGAAAATCTATTCAGTTCACATTGGACTTTTCAGATTCTGTGTGTATTCACCAGTGCCAAATCAGACTTTGTGTGTGTGGAAAATAAAACAGAGTAAAATTTATAAATTAAATACTTATAATAATAAAGTGGCAGGAAGCTGATAAAAAGCATTTATCTATGTTGCTTATCACCTCAGGTCTAAGAGGATGCTACAACTAGCATTGAACAAATATGAAAACTTGCTTTAGTTATTGTCTGATTATTTATTTGCTTAGATTTCTACGTCCTTACTATTAATTCAATCCCAAATTCACTTCCTGTTGTTTCAGTTAACTCTGATATACCAGTGTGGTCTTCTTGGAGAAGTCCTCACAGCAGTCTTCTGGCTGCTCCAGTCTACACGGGGTGTCATTATTCTGAGGCTGTGTACCTGGGTTCCCCGTGCAGGGTTCTCCCGAGGGCTTCCTGTGTCTCTCCCCTGTGTTGGATCTCCTATCCCATATCCCACATCCTGCTCATTCTTGGTGAAGAATTTATCCCATTTAGCTTCAGAAGAAATGGTATGTAGGAGGTAGTTTTTTTAACCTTGCATGTCTGAAAATGTCTTTATTCTCATGTGCTATTAGTGGCTTAGAGCTATATTATATAGACTTCTGTATTGAAATAATCTTCCTTCAGAAGTCTGAAGGCATTCCTCATTATTTTCTAACTTCTGATATTGCTGAGAGAAGTCAGAAGCCATTCTGATTACTGGTCCTTAGTTTGTAATGTTTTCTCTTTCTTTGGCAATTTGCAAAATGGCCTCTTTGTCATCAGAGACAAATTGAAATTTCCTGAAAATGTGCTTCGTCATAGGAACTTAGTAATTCCTTTTAATCTGGAACCTCATATCCTTCAGCTGTGGGGAATTTTCTTAAAATATTTTGTTAGTGATTCCCTCCCCTTTGTGTTACTTATTTTGGAACTCATTGTTTTGACTTCCTAACCTGATGCTCTAATTATTTTATCTTTTTTTTCCCTTTATTTTCTGGGCTATTTCCTCATTTTTACCTTCTAACCCTTTATTATTGAGTCTTATTTCTGTTGTAACTTTTTAATACACAGTAGAAAACAGTATTTTGGCTTTGTATTTAACATTCAGTTCTTGTCTCATGTATGTCATATTTTCTCTTTCTGAAAATAATCACAACTTTTTTAGAATTTTCTATTCCCTGCATATCTCTGTGCTTCCAAATTTCTTTAATTTAAAAAAAAATTTGTTTTGGATTTTTTCTTCCATGCTAGAGGCCTTCCCCCAAAGACAACTAGCCTTGGGAATGTCAGTGTTCTCTGGTCTTTCCTCTTGGGCTGGTAAATCCTCCAATGACACTGATCTCTTCCCTGGAGGGTAAAGGCAAAGTGGGGGAGACAGGTAGAGAAGTATGATCATTCAGTTTGCAGGTGTTCGTTTTATTCCCTTGTATTTGGTAAAGTACCCTGTGCTCTCCATTTTGCCAGGTATGCCCCAGTCCAGAGACCCTTGAGTTTTCTACCCCAGAGAACTGACCCGCAACCTTACAATTAGGGTAGAGATGGGGGTGGGAAGAGCAACTGTCTAGTGGTCTTGGGAAGAGGAGAAGACCGAGGGATCTACTACTATACATTCCTGAGGCCATCGATTCCTGGGCTATTTGAAGATTTTGTGGTAAAAATCAGATTGGTTCTTGGCTTTCTTTGTTGCTAGATTAAGAACTGGCTTTCTCAGGTCAGGTAGGTCATTTACCACTCCATTTGCTTTCCAGCATTTGATTTATTATTATGTATTATTGGTTTTTGTGGCTGTTTTCTTCTTTGCCATTTTCCTTATTCTTGAAGGGCTATGTCTTTAAAAGAATATTCCGTTACTGTAGCTGTAGTGAGGTTTCTGAAAGGAACACAAGTACACACTTATGTTCAATCCACCATTTTTCTCCCCAGAAGTCTAGGCTGAATCAAAAACCATTCCTGATTTTTACACCACTCGTTACCATTCCCACACAATTCTCCAGTCACTAGAGTGGTTTACTAAGGTTAATATAGCCTCAGAACAAGTTGAGAGTGGCCCCTCACCTGGGCATCCCATTTTAGAGGGCTCTAAGTCAAAAAATGTGAAGAGCTGATACATTTGAAAAGACCCTGATGCTGGGAAAGATTGAGGGCAGGAGGAGAAGGGGAAACAGAGGATGAGATGGTTGGATGGCATCACCGACTCAATGCACATGGGTTTGGGTGGACTTGGGGAGTTGGTGATGGACAGGGAGGCCTGGCGTGCTGCGGTTCATGGGGTCACAAAGAGTCGGACATGACTGAGTGACTGAACTGACTGAATGAAGTAAAAAAAAAAAGTTTATTAGATTAACTTAAATATTAACACATATGATACAGCTTTCTAAACTCAGCAAGTAGCTCATCCACAGTTAAACACTGACTTCCTTCATTTCTCCTTCCCCAGTTCTTCTGGACCTAGAGCAACCCTTACAATAGCCTGTACAAATGACTTAACTGAGTCAGAAAGGAATCCTTTACTTAAGACACCTTACTGCCATCTGTTGGATATTTTATGAAATAAGGGCAAATCAATGACAATTAAATGACACACACCCCTACTTGTAGGGGTACACGTAAATTGCACAGCCAGATGTGCAGCACTGCCTTTGAATCACCTTTCACAAAACTAAACTAATCTCTACTATTCCAGGATGAGGGTGAGGAGGAAGATAAAAGAGCAAATCAGGACTCTAAACATTCCTTTATAACTTAGAAGAACTGTGGTGTGACATCTTGACTTAAAACCCATTTCTTCATTTAAAAAGTGATTTAGCTGTTCATCTAAACTTAGATGATAAGAGTGAAATAAAAAATGACTTTAGTACCAGCAGGCCTGCAGCCACTGAATGAGGCAGAGCCTGGCAGCCTTCTGGGCCAGGGGCCAGCCCTATCAGCCCAGCTACCATAGTTCCATCACAACAGACAGGCCCACAGAGCCCATGCAGGGGCCTCTGGTGACCAGAGAGAGTGCACTGCTAGGCCTCATACACTGTCTCCTGTACAAGGTCACTTATCCAAAATCAGGACATGTAACTGACCTACTTAATACAGGGGAAGAGAATTAGGCAAAATAAGGAGACAGAAGAATACGTTCCAAACAAAGGAATAAGACAAAATTCCAAAAGAAGAACTAAGCAAGGAAGACACAAGCAATCTACCCAATAGAGAATTCAAGGCAAGGACCTCATATAAACATGCTCAATGAACTTGGGATAAGACTGGATGAACAGGGTGAAAAGTTTAAGAGTCAGAAAGTACAAAGAAGAACCAAACAGAGTTGAAGACTACAATAACTGAAATAAAAAACATATTAGAAGGAATCAAAAGTAGATTAGACAGTATGGAGGAACAACTCAGAGAAGTGAAAGACAGAGTAGTGGAAGTCACTCAAGCCGAACAGAAAAAAAGACAAAAGAATTAAAAAAAAAAAAAAAAAAGGGTAGTTTTGAAAATACCTCTGAAACAACGTCAAGTGTAGTAACATTCACATTATACCAAAAGGAGAAGAAACACAGGAAGGAGGGCAGAGAACTTATTTGAGGAAATAATAACTGAAAGTTTCCCTAATCTGGGAATATCTATAATAAGTAGTTAAGGGATAGACAAAACAAAAGATGCAAAATGTGATGTCACAACATTAAACATGGTAGGGAGTGTTAAATGTAGGGTGGTTAAAACGTGTTCAAAGTTAAGAGAGCATCAGTGTACAATGATCGCATGCAAACAGGTTGTTACACATGAACTGCATGGTAAGGACAAGCTGAAAATACACAGCAGATACGCTCCACAATGAGGGCAAGGAATCCAAACATGACACTAAGCCCTATGAAAAGAAAGCCAGGGTAGCAATACTTCATTCAGAAGAACTACACCTTAAAACAAAGACAGGAGACAACAAGACATTACATAATGATAATGGGATCGATCCAACAAGAAGAGTTAACAATGAAAATACCTACGCATCCCACACAGGAGTACCTAAATCCATAAAGCAAACATTAAAGGAAAAAATTGTCAGTAAGACAATAACAGAAGGGGGCTTTAATACACCACTTACCTCCGTGAACAAATCATCTAGACAATCAATAAAGAAACGTTGGCCTTATATAGCACATTAACCTATCTGAATGTAAAAGAAATATACAAAGAACAGTCACTCCCAAAGCAGGAGAATACACATCCCTTTCAAGTGTACATGAAACATTCTTTGGGATAGATCACACCTTAGGTCACAAAACAAATATTAGTATATTTAAGAAGACTGAAATCATGTTTTCTGAACACAGCAGTATGAGACTAGAAATCAACTACAAGAAAAAAATTGCAAAAACTATAAACATATGGAGGTTAAACAAAATGTTACTAAACAACCAATGGATCATTGAAGAAATCAAAGGGAGAATAAAAAAAAAAATACCTGGAGACAAATGAAAATGAAAACACAATGATCCAAAACCTATGGGATACAGTAGAAGCAATTCTAAGAGGGAAGTTTACAGTGATACAAACCTACCTTAAGAAACAAGAAAAATCCCAAATAAACAATCTAGCCTTAGACATAAGAGAACTAGAAAAATAAAGAACAAGCAAAATTCAAAGATAGAAGAAAGACATCATAAAGATTAGAACAGAAATACAAGGAGACAAAAGAAAGAAAAGATCAGTGAAACTAAGAAGAGGTTCTTTGAAAAGATAAAAATTGATAAACACTTAGCTAGACTCATAAAGAATATGAATAAAAAGAGAAGGACCACATAGATAAAATCAGAAATAGAAGAGCTTATGATTGGCAGCATAGAAATACAAAAGACCATGAGATTACTATTAACAATTATAAGTCAATGAAATGGACAACCTGGAAGAAATGAACAAATTCCTGGAAATACACAATCCCCCAAAACTGAATCAGGAAGAAACAGAAAATATGAACAGACTGATTGCCAGGAAGGAAACTGAATCAGTAATTTAAAAAAAGCTCCCAACAAACAAATGTCCAGGGCCAGAGGGCTTCACAGGTGAATGTTATCAAATGTTTAAAGAGTTAATAACTTTCTTTAACTATTCCCAAAAACTGAAGAGAAAGGAATGCTTTTGAACTCATTCTATGAGGCCATCGTTGTGCTGATACCAAAATCAGACAGACATGACCCCCCCAAAAAAATTAAAAAAATAACAAAGTTTACAGAATAATATCATTGATGAATATAACATGCACAAAATCCTCAGCAAATATTAGCAAACTAAATTCAACAATACAATTAAAGGATTATATACCATGATGAAGTGGAATTTATCCCAGGGAAGCAAGGATAGTTCAATACCTGCATGTGATACACCACATTAACAAATTGAAAATAAAAATCATATGATCATCTCAACAGATGCAGAAAAAGCTTCCAACAAAATTCAACATCCATTTTGATAAAAACTCTCAACAAATTGAGTATAAAAGGAACATACCTCAACATAATAAAGAGCATATATGACAAATCCAGAGCCAACATCATATGAAACAGTGAAAAACTGAAAGAGTTTCCTCTAAGATCAGTAACAAGACAAGGATGCCCACTCTGGTCACTTTTATTCAACACAGTACTCTAAGTCCCAGTACAGAAGAAAAGGGAAAAAAAGAAATGAGAGGAATCCAAACTGGAAAGGAAGAAGTAAAACTGCCACTTTGTAGATGGCACGATACTATATATACAAAATCCTAAAGACGCCATCAAAAAAAAAAAAAAACTATCAAAACTAATAAATGAATTTCATAAAACTGCAGGCTACATAATTAACATAAGAAATCTGAAGAATTTCTATACACTAACAAAGAACTATCAGAAAGAGACATTAAGAAAACAATCCCATTTACAATTGTATCATAAAGAATAAAATACCTAGGAATTAATCCAACCAAGGATTAAAAGACTTGCAGTCATAAAACTATAAGATATTGCTGAGAGCAATTCAAGACAATGTGAACAAATGGAATTCTCACAGATGGAAAGAATTAGTATTTCCAAAATGATCATACTACCCAAAGCAATTTACAGATTCAGTGCAATCTCTATCAAAATACCAATAACATTTTTCACAGAAATAGAACAAAATATCCAAAAATTTGCAGGAAAACACAAAAAACCCTCAAATAGTCAAAACAATATTGAGAAGAAGAACAAAACCGGAGGTATCATATTCCCTGATTTCAAACAGTAGTACAAGCTACAGCAATCAAAATAGCACGGAACTGGCATAAAAACAGACACAGAAATCAATGTAAGACGAATAAACTCAAGCTTATATGGTCAATTAACCAAAGAAAAGGAGGCAAAAATACATAATAGGGAAAAGACAGCCTCTTCAATAAATGGTGTTGGGAAAACTGAATAGCCACATGTACAAAATTCAAACTGGACTACTTTCTCGCACCATATGCAAAAATAAACTAAAAATGGATTAAAAACCTAAATGTAAGGCCTAAGATCATAAAATTTCTAGAAGAAAACATGGGCAGTATGCTTTTTAACACTGCTCTTAGCAGTATTTCTTGGACTTGTCGCCTTAGGTGAAATAAGCAATAGCAAAAATAAAGAAATGGAACTCCATTAAACTAAAAAGCATTTATACAGCAAAGGCTATATAATCACATACAATTTTACACATACAAATTTAATATCCAATTTAAATACTGACTGCTACTGTACACAGATATTATTTATCAACATTTAAAATTTGATCTGAGAAACAGACCCAAAGATTTAGAGAACAAACTTCTGGTTACCAGGGGGAAAGGAAGCAGTAGATTGGGAGTCTGGGGTTGACACGGTCACACTGCTATATTTAAAATAGATAACTCACAAGGACCTACAGTATAGCATAGGGAACTCAACTCAATATTCTGTAATAAGCTAAATAGGAAAAGAATTTGAAAACGAAAAGATACATGTATAATGAACCACTTTGCTATACACATGACAATAACACAACATTGGTAATCAACTATGCTCCAATATAAAGTAAAAATTTTAAAAATTAATGTGAAAAAATTAAATTCTATTATTTGAAAAATGGAAGGATATGTTTCTTGCAATATTAAATCTTCATTACTCTTGTTTTCCCTTTTTTCAGTATTATCATTCCCATCCTATACCTAGAAGATTATAGCAATATTTAAAATACTTCATAAATTATCTAGATACTCCTAATAGTGAATGTCTTGGGAATAAAAAGATAGTCATCATTATTTTATACATAAAATCAGATCTCAGGCTAATTTAATAGAGTCAAAGCTAAGATCTGAATAATCAATATCCTCTATAATTTTGATTAAATGAGTTATCCTTTCCAATAATTTCACTAATGTCTTGGAGAATATATTCTGTTTTTTAATATTCATTTTCTTTAAAATTTCCTCAAATTTTTATCACATGGGTCAATAAACAGGAAAACATCAGTGCAAGGTTAGTTTTTCCTCAAGCTTTTTCCAAGATAGTTTCTGTCTTTTTTGGTGGTGTTATTTTAGATTTCTGTTCAACTTAATTTACACAAACATGAAAACTGTGCATTAGCTAACACTGACTCTCAAAGACTTTTGACATTTCTTCCTATGCTTGCTAACATGTATCAAGGGCATCCTATGTGAAACTGTAATTTTTAAGTACACATACCAGATATTTCTGGGTTTTGAGGACTCCATGATAATGAAACAAATTTAATGTCACAAGCACAGTTTTTTTTTTAAAAATCCAGAGATTTTGTAAGTAAGATCATGTGGTACTTTTAAGATTTTATCACAATGTAATAAAACAGAGGCATGAAGATCTCTGCATCTTTGAGTTACTAGATATTTGGCTTTAAATATGTTGGTTCAATGTCAATATCATTTTTGAGAACTGAGAAAAGGTGTAGTAATGAGTGTTAACACTTTCTAATCAAACCAGCTTTATGATCACGTTTCTGAAGTTACCTACAAGCAAGATTCTTGCTCATTTCAGGCTCTGACTTTGCTCTGCCCACTTGAGCATCAAAGCATTAACTTTACTGGAGTGTCAAAGAAATGCAACAACCAGACCAGACAAGGTGCTCAATTGATCTTTGTGCAATCCCCCAGCCAGGAAGCAGACAACACACAATAGTACACATTTTCTTCTATATATCTTCTATATATCTATATATCTATTTCTTCTATATATCTTCTATATATCTATGCATCACAAAAATGTTGCCTACAGTTCAGCTTTCACTTTCTCCCATTTTAATAATGTTCTTAAAAAGTATCCAATGGCTTTTTAAAAAGCTGAATTCATATAGGTTATATTTACATTGAAAATGAATATTAACCAAGTCATGTGGTCAACTTATATACCTCCCTGTACTGTTTTTATGCAAAGACTCTACCATCTGAAGAAGTGATTTCCTTTTGAAAATTCAGTAAATTGTGCTTTTGCATGCTTTGAAAAATCTTTTTTCTGATGAATAAATTAAAATTCGGATACTGTCACCAGGGTTTTTTTCTTGGTCTACTAAATTTGGAAATGGGTACTTTAGGCAAGTGGAAGTGAGAAATAGATTTCAGGGACTAGATCTAATAGACAGACTGCCTGATGAACTATGGATGGAGGTTCGTGACATTGTACAGGAGAGAGGGATCAAGACTATCCCCCCAAGAAAGAGAAATGCAAAAAGGCAAAATGGCTGCCTGAGGAGGCCTTACAAATAGCTGTGAAAGGAAGAGAAGCGAAAAGCAAAGGAGAAAAGGAAAGATATTCCCATTTGAATGCAGAGTTCCAAAGAATAGCAGGGAGGGATGAGATAAAGCCTTCCTCAGCAATCAATGCAAAGAAATAGAGGAAAACAAAAGAATGGGAAAGACTAGAAATCTCTTCAAGAAAATTAGAGATACCAAGGGAACATTTCATGCAAAGATGGGCTCTTTTAAAGGACAGAAATGGTAGGGAGCTAACAGAAGCAGAAGATATTAAGAGGTGGCAAGAATACATAGAAGAACTGTACAAAAAAAGATCTTCACCACCCAGATAATCACGATGGTGTGATCACTCACCTATAGCCAGACAACCTGGAACGTGAAGTCAAGTGGGCCTTAGGAAGCATCACTATGAACAAAGCTAGTAGAGGTGATGGAATTCCAGTTGAGCTATTTCAAATCCTGAAAGATGATGCTGTGAAAGTGCTGCACTCAATATGCCAGCAAATTTGGAAAACTCAGCAGTGGCCACGGGACTGGAAAAGATCAGTTTTCATTTCAATCCCAAAGAAAGGCAATGCCAAAGAATGCTCAAACTACTGCACAATTGCACTCATCTCACACGCTAGTAAAGTAATGCTCAAAATTCTCCAAGCCAGGCTTCAGCAATACGTGAACCATGAACTTCCAGATGTTCAAGTTGGTTTTAGAAAAGGCAGAGGAACCAGAAATCAAACTGCCAACATCCACTGAATTGTCGAAAAAGCAAGAGAGTTCCAGAAAAACATCTATTTCTGCTTTATTGATTATGCCAAAGCCTTTGACTGTGTGGATCACAATAAACTGTGGAAAATTCTTCAAGAGATGGGAATACCAGACCACCTGACCTGCCTCTTGAGAAACCTGTATGCAGGTCAGGAAGCAACAGTTAGAACTGGACATGGAACAACAGACTGGTTCCAAATAGGAGAAGAAGCACGTCAAGGCTGTATATTGTCACCCTGCTTATTTAACTTATATGCAGAGTACATCAATGAGAAATGCTAGGCTTGAGGAAGCACAAACTGGAATCAAGATTGCCGGGAGAAATATCAGTAACCTTAGATATGCAGATGTCACCACCCTTATGGCAGAAAGTGAAGAAGAACTAAAGAGCCTCTTGATGGTAGGGAAAGAGAAGAGTGAAAAAGTTGGCTTAAAGCTCAACATTTAGAAAACTAAGATCATGGCATCTGATCCCATCACTTCATGGCAGATAGATGGGGAAACAGTGGCTGAGTTTATTTTTCTGAGCTCCAAAATCACAGCAGATGGTGACTGCAGTCATGAAATTAAAAAACGCTTACTCCTTGGAAGGAAAGTTATGATCAACCTAGAGAGCATATTAAAAAGCAGAGACATCACTTTGTCAACAAAGGTCCATCTAAACAAGGCTATGGTTTTTCCAGGAGTCATGTATGGATGTGAGAGTTGGACTATAAAGAAAGCTGAGCATTGAAGACTTGATGCTTTTGAACTGTGGTGTTGCAGAAGACTCCTGAGAGTCCCTTGGACTGCAAGGAGATTCAACCAGTCCATCCTAAAGGAGATCAGTCCTGGGTGTTCATTGGAAGGACTGATGTTGAAGCTGAATCTCCAATAATTTGGCCACCTGACACAAAGAGCTGACTCATTTGATAAGACCCTAATGCTGGGAAAGATTGAGGGCAGGAGAAGGGGACGACAGAAGATGAGATGGTTGGATGGCATCACCGATTCAATGGACATGGGTTTGGGTGGACTCTGGGAGTTGGTGATGGACAGGGAGGCCTGGCGTACATGAGGTCGCAAAGAGTCGGACACGGCTGAGTGACTGAACTGAACTGAATTTAGGCAAGATGTTCACACACCTTAAGAAAATATCTCACTTTCAAGAGAAAAGAATTTGCTACATCAAAATATTGTGTCAAATGCCATGGTAAATATAAATTTTATGTGTCTGGGGTAAACTTCTGAATGCAAGATCCTGGGAACTAGTACATGAGAAGGACATTCTGTGCTTATCTATTCCCTACCTGCCTCCTCACACACACTTTCTTGTTCTGAGTTCTTGACATTTAATAGGTTCCTCAAAACTGTGCATTTGCTCATGCTAAGCAATGTGAGAGGTAAAAATATAGGCCTTCCCATCTTTTTTACATTCAAGTTTCTTCAGCAATTTTAAATCTCTAAAGTACAGTAAATTGGTAGCCACTAACGAAAGTTCTTCACAGATTCTTTACATTCATAGAGCTCTTTTCTGTTACAAATTCTCTGAGGTAGAATAAAAGGTGCATGTTTTTCATGAGTGGGTAATTCTCCATAGCTGACTGCCTCACACCTGAAATCAAAATGCATGCCATGGTTTCACATCCACAAAAACTGATCTGTCCTCCCTGGAGTTACTCTACTGGAGAGGAAGAAAGAGAGAGCTTGCAAAGGGAAAGAATCCTGCAAAAACAGAAGGGCTTCCCGACACACTTGACTTACTCACTTGCAGACAAAATTCTTGTATTTTCATTCTTCTTCTCTGGTCTGTCCTTTACTAATGTTTCCTCATCTTCCTAACCTCTGAATGTTCCAGAGCTTAGTCTTTACCTTTTCCTTTCTACCTAAATACCTTTCCCCGATGATATCATTCAACCTCATGGCTTCAAACACCATCTATGTGCTCAAAGCTTGTGATCTCTATCTCCGGTCTGCACTTCTCCTTAATTTCCAGACTCACATAGTTCTACTTGTGTATCTAATAAGATCCTCAAACTCAAGATGTCCAAACTGAGCTCCTAGTCAGTCCCACTCTCAAACTTGTTTCTCCCAGTCTTAAAAAATGACAACTTCATTCTTCTGGCTGCTCTAGCCAAAATTCTTCACTCTTCTGTTTCTCACTTCCCACATCCAACCCAATGAGCAAACTGGCTTGTTGGCTACATCTTCAAATATAATCTGGTCACTTCTCAGCCCTTCTGCTACTACCATTGATCCAAGTTCTTTCATCTCTTTTCTAGATTACTGCAGAAGCATACTAATTGGTTTCTAAACTTCCACCCTTGCTTCCCTAGTCTCAATATAGAAGTCTACGGCTTCCCCCTCCCAGAGTAAAAGCCAAAGCTCCCACAATTACCTATAAGACCTTTATGATCTGCTTGCCAAAGAGCTCAATGCTGTCATCTCCAACTACATCTCCAAGCCACACACAATATACCACAATAATAGCATATACTGTGAAGAGTCATCAGTAATCTATCTTCCTAAAAGAATTTTCTAAAGGCAGAGATCTTATCTTGTACCTCTTTTCATTCTAGGTACTGGCACAATATATATATATATATATATATGTGTGTGTGTGTGTGTGTGTGTGTAACACACATATATGTATATTTATATATAATAGAGAGAGAGAGAGAGAGAGAGAGAGAAAGATACAGCAATTAATTAAATATTTGACAGTGGGAAATTCTGCCTTAAGACAAATCACTGGGAAATAAAAATAGAACAACAGAATAATTATCTAATTCAACATTAGATTGGCATGTAAGGAAGAAAGGTTCTAAAAGAATCTTTTCCTCTCTAAAATTTACAAGTGATAACTCCCAGTGCTAAATTTAGGAAGTCCACTCCAAAAAAGACGATGGACGAACATGAACCAAATCTGTTTTCAAGAACAGAAGGTAGAAGACTAGCTCTGGACTACACATCTTAGTCACTTCATCTTAGTTTGTCTTTGGGACCTGTACCTGGAATGTTGGTGATAAATTTAACAATGTACTATATATTTCCTTCCTATAAAATCACAATAATCACTCAGACTATGACTGCACTTCCTCAAAATCAACTGATTTTTGTGGATCAAAGCATGAATAGTCAAGAGAATCCTGGAGAAGGTGACAAAGAGAGTCATCAACATAACATTACAAATAATGACAGCAGAGGAGTTGAAAGAAGGCAACTCTGAGCTAGTCCAGTTCACACAAAACTTATATGTGAAATGCAAACAAGCTATAAAATGGTCACACCCAGACAGGTTTGCAATATAACTTAAGCCCCACACCTAAACTGGTTCCAACACATATTAAAGAAGTACAATGGAAATAGGATCAGAGGAAAATTTGATTCTTCCAAGCATGACCCCTTGAAGAAGTGTTTGCTAATGTCTAGAAAAGCAACAAATGTCACAGGATAAAAAGGGAACTAAAGGATTCAAATTCTGACAAAGTTCCATTTAGAAAATGAAAAGATATGAAGAAAAAGGCAAAAACAAACAAACAAAAAAATCTTGATTTTAAAAAATACAACAAAATCACAGAATTATCACAATACTAACAAAAAAAGAGACAATAAATGATTGTTTCACCTACCTACAAAGCATCTATGACTAAATATCTAGGTGCACTAAACAAATACTACTGTTACAATGTAAAAACACCAAAACAATGCCTATGTTTCAAATTCTTTCATTATTTCATTTAATATTATTCATATTCCCTTAAAATTACCTGACTATTTTAATTATCTAAATATCCATTGGTAAGAATGCAAAGGCCAAAGAGATTCATTTGGTAAGAAACAGAGAAAGAACTGCTTTGATACTGACATTAATTCCTTTAATATGTAACAACTCAAGTGGGGTTTTTTTGATGTCTCCCTTGTGTCAGCCACTCTAAACACAAGCCTGAAAATAACTTATACAGGCCATATAAAATTGGCTCAGGTGAATTAGCCTAATCCGACCTTACACTATGCAAGACAACACCAGTAGTTTTGTGCACAGGACACAAGGCATTCAATACTAAGTTTTCAACCAAAACTGACTCCCTAGTGCCTCAACAGGACCATCTAACACTCTTTAAAAATTTAAAGCCAAGCAGTAAAACCAGAAACAACACATCAATCTACAAGCCTAGGATTTTTCCACAACCACACTAGTGCTCAGATAAATTTTATCTCGTAACAACAACTTTGCTATCGCTTGGTTATAAAGAATAAACCTTTCTAATGACCTCTGACTATATTTTAAAGTACTTACTTAACAGTAAATGCAGGATATTTTCTTCTATTGTAACACTCTCAATAACAAGTCCATAAATTACCAGATAAAAATGAGTAATTTCTTTCCTTTTACATAGCAGCTTACCCAGTTTAGCGGCGCCCTCTGGTGGGTATTCAGGAAACTGACCCTCGGAAGGAACACTCACAGTTCTCCGCAGGCATCGCCCTTTGGTGGAATCTGTCTGCTGCTCTTGTCCTCCCTCCACAGGCATCTAGTAAACCAAAAAAGAGATGAAGCTTAATTGTGACATGAGTACCTTCTGACCGAATAATATGTTCAGGTGATGAAGATAGGAGTGTGCAATCATCAGAGCAAAACAGAAGAAATGGAGAAATAAAAGTCTACACAATGGTTAAAGTCCTACTAACCCCTTTCAGGAAGCTTTTCTTTAAAAAAGAAAACTGAAAGATCTGGAAAGGTGAGTATGTAAATGAGCTTTCATGAAGTATGTACAAATCACATCCAGGTGTGTGTCTGCTTGGGGAGCTTGGAACACAAAACAAGACACCCACGTAAGTTAAGATTCTTTCACATCAGAAACCAGCGCACGAGTTCCAGTTCTGTCCAGCGTTCAATAAGGTAATGGAAATACAGCCAACCAGAAAGATTTCGCTCCAAAATTCTCGTAAAAGAAGGTTTTGTTAGATAAAAGTAGTAAAATCATCCAAATTTTCTCCAATTTTAGAAGCAAGCACCTAGAGATAGTTAATACAATACTATCTGTAGACATTTTCAGTAAAAACATACAGATACTCGCATAAAATGGCATATTTTTTCCACAAGTGAGACTAATTTTTGAAATCCTAAAAAAATATTTTTTTTCTCGCGCAATTTTTCTTTCTGATTGTACATATGGAATGAGAACGACAAATGGTATAAACGATGTCTAATGCCATTAACTATTTTCTAATTTACACACCAGTCATCATTGTGAAGTAATGCGATCGCTCTGAGTTCCTTTTTCTTCCCCCAGTTTTGGTAACTGCAAAAAACCAAGTCATCTTACTTTGGGAGAAGGGCAAAAGTTTTTCTCAGTGAGCCTTGATTAGTAACCTCTGTCGGAATGAAGAATAGTGTTCATAATATCTTAAATAGTTTGGCAAACTATGTCAGGAATTATGGTACCAAGGCCTCAGAATCATGCCCCCGCCCCTCACTCAAATGGACACTGACCGCCCTTATCTGAGTTTCAGGCTCAATTACAAAAAGAGGAAGTTACAGAGAGAAAAACAAGAACTGGCTTGGGCCAGCTAGGCCCAAGCTGGCAGAAGACCTGATCTCCAGGGGACCTTGATCTTCATTATACGCTCACTGTTGATGTATCAGCAAGCTAAACGACACGCCCAGAGCGCCAGGACCATTGGCAATCGCCGTGGCAACTGGAAAAGTCCATACAAGGACTGAAAAGGGGTGCCGCCTCAGCTCTGTGTGCAAACCACACCCTTGTTCTCAGGTATCTCATGAATATTCTTCCTTCTCTTTACTCAATTCTGTCCTTTTTACCTCAACCCTTCCACAGAAATGGTGTCTCCACCTGAATGAGGTTGAGAAGCTGATTTGCGAACTACATTCCCACAAGTCTATTTCTTTGGTCACTGAATAACTATGTGCCATTCTATTCTCAGCACCAGTTTCGCTATTATTGGTTGTGTGAATCTGAGTGGGAAAAAGAACCTCCTCGACCAAGACCCCTTGGCCTAGATTAGGACCCCGCTGTGGGTGCAGGCAACCAATTCGGCAACAATTAATCATAGTCTCTGATTCTTATGGCTCCAATATAGACATTTTTAAACAAATTTCAATAATGACTAGCATTAGGTTCCTACCACACACAAGGCTAAGGAATTTACATGTGTGACATTATGAGGGAGCTATTATTATTATTATCCCCTTTTTACAGATGATGAATAATTTATTTCTCCAGGTGATTACTATGGGCACATCAATTGATCCAGCAAAACTGGGACAGATATGAGCTTAAGTGTATCTGCTTCCTGCTTTGCCTCAGTAACTCAAGTCCTATGACTGGGTCAAGGGGACGATACCAAAGGAAGTTTTCTTTGCATTACTGAGTCTGAAGAGCAAAATTCTCATGTCTTCATAAGGACTGAAAATTTTCACACTTTATAAGACTAAAAATTCCCTGTTTCCTCATTGCCATAACTACAGTTACTGCTAGTGGAATTAAGAAAAGTAAAATTCTAAAACATAAGGGGATATCAGATAATAGCATCAATAAAGACATTAACTCTTCCAAAACCTCTGTAATAGAAAACTTTATGAACAGTAATCTAAGTCATCTGCCCCTTTCAGGATGGAAATGATCTCTACTTAAATAATTAAAAGAGTAGCGCCCAGAGGTTAAATAGCCCCCTCCTAGTAGGGAAGGTAAAAATGTATCCTCTACCCGCCTTAGGACAGAATGGAGGGAAATTTGGGGGGGGGGGGGGGAGTAGTTCGGATCTTTGAACAAACAGATGAACCTAAATAAACAGAACTATTTGTGCAATAGTTCCCCCAAAATGCCTGTTATCTGAATTAATGAAGACCTAAGCCACAGAGAAAAAAGGAGTTATTTTTTATATTTTAGGAGGGAATGACCTGCAATCTTTTCTGTGGAAATTCACAAAGGCAAAGGAAAAAGAAAGACATGGTTTCTATTATCACATACTTTATCTGTATCATATCTAAGAAAAGAATAAATAAAATATATCAAGCATCTTATTTGGGCCTAAATGTCACTCACAATTATATTCTCAAAGTTTCAGTGCAGACTTTTCTTTTTCCACAGTTGAAACTTAAAATATGATGAGTGATTTTATTCACAGCATTGCTCTCAAGTTGAGGACATTTCTGACTCAATATAAGGGAGAATAGTGTTTACTTTTATTCTAAATGTGTTTCTTAAGAATCATTTCCTTTTACAACACCATTGATTTGCTTCTTACATAAATTATCCTTTTAAAGATATCGACCTGCTTCTTAAAAGTTAGAGGTATAATATTTCAAGTATCTTCAAATGAACTAAGCAAGAGTTTTACAAATCTCAGCCATACAGCCAAAGAAAATTAGTTTTTAAAAAGACAGTTTTAAAAAACAATTTTTTCCGTTCCAATTGTCCTAATTTAGCTTACTAGTTCACATTTACTTGTATACTGAATTACCCTAAAAATTGGGTATCTTTCAGGTTCTATAACATGAGAGAAATTTTTATCTTTTTTTCAACCTCTCTTGGCTTATATTGTGCATCTTCTGAAATTTCTTTTTCTTCAAGGAGAGTGGTGACCACCACTGTCTTTGGCTGCCTATTGTCCAATGTTTGAAAAATAATAGCTGTTATGTGTATTTCTTAGCCCAGTCTTGTATTGTTTGCAATGGGAGGGCTAGTCTTGTACCAACTACTCCATCAAAGCTGGTGCCAAAGGCTTCCGATTCTCTCTTATCCAAACTACTAATATGGTCTCTTTGTTGGTGATATTCTGCCCCTTAAATCTGTCCTGAATGTGGGTTAACAGAGAATTTCAAAAATGCAATCACAACCATGTCATTCTGAGGCTTAACGGCCTTCAGTTGCTCTCCTTTGCAGTGGTTTTCAAAGAAGAGGTGGTATGCTCATATGTGGATGTGAACTGCTTCAGTTCAGTTCAGTCGCTCAGTTGTGTCCAACTCTTTGCGACCCCATGGACTGCAGCATGCCAGGCCTCCCTGTCCATCACCAACTCCCGGAGTTTACCCAAACTCATGTCCATTGAGTTGGTGATACCACCCAACCATCTCATCCTCTGTCATCCCCTTCTCCTCCTGCCCTCAATCTTTCCCAGCAACAGGGTCTTTTCAAATGAGTCAGTTCTTCGCATCTCTGCTTCAACCACACTCTAATCTGGAGTTTACCCGCTGTACAGGGCTTCTAAGTAAGCTTTTCTACCAAGGAAGTGTTGTTCTGCTAAAAGCGTCTTAAAACTACTATCTTACAGAGTGAATACAAGTTCCTGATATAGTATACCAGGTTTTCCACAATCTGGCCACTGTTTGGGTATCCAGCTTCGCACTTTACATTCTAGGAACACCAATTTGCTTGCGTTTCCCTAACATATTCCCTATGTTGTAGTTCAGTGCCTTTGCTGAGTTTGTTCTCTCAGTCTGAAAGATTTTTTTCTCAATTTCTTCTCTATTCCATACATGCCAGGTCAACTCTGATCCACCCTGAGACCTAGGACAGGCATATAGGAGCCTTCCCTTCTGTCAATCCCCTAAGGGCAGGTTAGGGCACATCTCCTGAGATTTCTCCAATAACAGATCTTTCTCTGCCACTATACTTATACATGGGATCATAATTATTCATCGGTGCAACTGATTCCACCTAAGTTAACAGCTTTACTCACCAGTCGATTCGCAAACCTTAAAATAGTTACAACTCACAAATGAATAAATGAATATTTGATAGGTAGACATGGGGGCCATTTTAGGCAAACGAAAAATATAACATCAGCCAAGAAGTTGGTAAACATACTATTTTTTTTTTAACTTTTGGAACCCGGTGTTAGTCAATTTAAGTAGAGCCTCTTAAGGCGGAGAAGTGGGAGAAAATACCAAAATATATTATAACCACATGGGAGGGCTTTAATACCAGGCCATGCATAATTCAGGAAGCACTGGGAAACCATTCAAGATTTTAGATCAGAGGAATAGTGGTCTCTTAATTGGTCTGTCTCCTTCCTATCTTTCCCTCTTCCAATACATCCCACAGATTAATATTCGTAACACATAACTCTGACCCCCTTCCTCTCTTAAGCTTCCTTTGGTAATTGGCCATTGCCAGCAGCATCTTAATGACAACAGACTATAGTCCTTTAGAATAAATAGATTTTTTTCTTTTATTCTATCCAGTTTATGTGTGCTATTAATCAAATGCCATTTTAAAATTATTTATCCTATTCCCACAACTAAATTTGGTACTAGGGAGAGAGGAAAGAATTGTGTCTTATTCTCTGTAACTCTGAACCGTGAATTCACATACAGGGGCACATTATGTATCTGCTGAATAACTTAAAAGCAGCTCTGAAAGAAATATGCCATGGGTAGTTTACTCCAAGATAAATAACACTTGATTTTAGTTATTTGAACAAAGTCTAACTGCTATTTTCATCAATATATCTAAGTGTAAATACTGCTTTCTGAAAGGAAGAAAAATATTTTTTAAATACTTTGAAATTGCATTATTACTACTTTGAAACCTTTACACTAGCATCCCAGCTTTTAAAATTTCAGATATAGAAAGCAGAGTTTGAATGAAGAAAAAAGGAGCCGTTCTTAATGGCTTGTTACTGCCAAAAGAAAGAAACTCAGAAATTAAGCTTTCTTTTGTACTTTTGTATTGGTTGCACTCTGGGGGGTGGGGGTGGGGTCATGATTGTCTTCTCTACCATTTCCCTCAGCTCCTTAATCTCTAGTTTACTTGGTCTTATCTCTTGCAAGCAAAATGGAATTCAAACGGCCTCCTACATCCTCTTTGAACCATGCTGGTGCCAAGCCAGCTGGGGCCTATCCTGGCATCCAGGCAGGGAAGTATATTTCATAACACATAAGCAATGTCTGTTTGGAACAATTTGCATGAAGCAATTTACTGAATCAGTGAATCATTTCTCAAGGTGATATTCCTGACAGACTTCTCTCTCAGCATTCTGCCCAGGTCTATCCTTCTACTACCTTTCCAATCAGGTAACTTGGTATATTCAGCACGCTTCCCAGTACATCCCTCCCCATTCTGTTTCCACTGCTGACAGGAAACATGCAGAGTTAACAGAGAGCATTAAGAGATCCCACATACTGAATACATGAGTGATACTAGACTAATATAATCCTCCCACATTCCAACAGTGTCTGGCTAAGGATTCAGTTTAAACCCTTACAGAACCCTCTTACTTGATCTTATTAACACAGCGATAAACACCCCCATGATCAGTTAGTTGATTAAGGTTTAAAAGAGCTTTTTAGGATAATTTTGGCAGGAAATTCTTTAAACTCCTTGTTTCAAGGAATTGTGAATTGTTCAACACAAAACTCCAAGGATAAGAGTTATATTCCTCATGATCGTGTGGGTGGAATTTAAGAGTGACAGTGTATTCGGGTTCTTCCACTAAAAAAAAAAAAAAAAAAAAAAAAAGGGAGATTTCTAATCTTTTCTTACCATAAAATTAACAGAATGTTAAATAAAATTCAAGCAGCAGGTAAAACTATGCCTTAACATTTTCTTATTCTAGAGACTTAATCCAGTTTTTCCTACTTAATAATGGTAGAACACACCTGTCTCAAGACATTAAACTGTTTCTGTAAACTTGTCATTCCTTACCTGGTCTATTGCAGTAACATAACTCATCTATTTCCTTCCAATCCCTTTCACTCAATTTTCAACATGATCAACAGAGTTCCTTTTCTAAGAAGCAAATGTGATGTCATTGCCCTGTTAAATACCTTTCCATGATCCAAATCATTTCCAGAATAAAGTCTAAATTCCTTAGCAAGGCCTTTAAAGAACTTTGTTCTTCACCTCTTGCCAGCTATCCTAGTTTCAAATGGGTTTTAACTTTTAATTTACCTGAATGTGTTCCTAACAAAACTGCATTTTTGCAACCACAATACTGCAACATAATAGGTGCTCAGTAAATAAAGATGGAATTCCACATTCAACAACAGAAAAGCATCTTATGGATTTTTTTCCCCTTTTATTATTCAGTCTTAGAAAAAAAAATATGTTATTACACCTATTGTTGAGAGAAGATTTATCACATAAAAAAGAAAAGACAGAAAGATCGGCTCCTTTCAAACTTAAATTTTAAAAAATGGATATTCAGGAATTAAAAGTTTATAATTTGGCTTTTTCAAAATTCATTCAACTAATATTTGTTGAGAATTTACCTATGTGTCAGGAACTGTTCTAAGCACTGAGGGGTGCCATATTGAACAAAACAGACAAAACCCCTGCCTTAGGAAAGCGCAACCCACTCCAGTGTTCTTGCCTGGAGAATCCCGTGGACAGAGGAGCCTGGCAGGCTACAGTCCATGGGGTCACAAAGAGTCAGACATGACGGAGCAACTAACATTTTCAAGAGCTTATATAAAAGAGACAATAAGCATGATAAATTATATAACATTTTAGAAGGTGGTAAATAGTACAGGAGAAAAAAACAAGATTCAGGTAACTAGATCAGAATTTCTGAATGGAGATACAGGGAGGGGTTGTAATTTTAACTAATTTGGTCAGAGTAGCCATACCGAGCAAGTGATATACAAGCAAAGAGTTGGAGAAGGTGAGAAAGTAAGTCATGCAAATATCTGACAGAAAAGTCACGGCTAAGGTCTCAAGGTAGGAACATGCCTGATGTGCTTAAAACACAGACAAAGTCATATCCAAGTGAAGGTGTATAATGGGCAGGTTGATACATCAGTCAAGAAAAGAGTTGTGTTGACTTAAGACATACAATTAAGATCATCAGCTTTAGAGGGTTATTTGAAGTTATAAGATTGGATGAGATTCCTAAAGAAGTGAAGTTCATGGACTGAACTCCATAGCACTCTCTTGTTGAGATCTGGAGAGCAGGAGAGAAATCTCCAAAGATGACCCAGAAGGAACTGCCAGAGAGACAAGGTGCAAACTAAGGGAGCACAGTGTCACGGAAAGCAACGTGAAGAAGGTGGTTCTAAGACAAGGACTGCGTGACCAACTGCATTAAATGCCACCAACTTAAAGATTAGGTAAGACAAGAAGTGAGAAGTGAATTTAGCACTTGTGGAGGTCACCACTGCATTTAGCAATGTGGAGGTCACCAGTGAGCTAAACAAGCACAATTTTCACAAAGCGGCGAAGGTCAGAGTGTGAATGAAGTAGGTTTAAGAGAGAATGGGAAGAGAAGAATTAGAAACAAAGCGGCTAGAAGTTTTTAAAAGTTTTTGCATGAAGAGAAGCAGAGAAAGGGACGGTAAGTGGAGACAGAAGTGAGATTAGCAGGCTTATTTTTTTCTTTTAAGATGGGAGAAATAATAGCATGCTGATGTGAACAATCTAGCAGAGAGCAAAGAGTTGAAGATGTAAAAGAAATAAGGGAGAACTGCCAGTGAAATCTTCTTGAATAGACAAGAATGGGCACAGGGAGGGGCTGACAGCTGGACCCTGGGCAATCCAACCACACTGGAAAGAGGGAAATCAATGTATAAGGAAATAGTTGCTGGTGGATGTGTAGACATAGTAACAGAGTTCTCTTGAGTGCCTGAATTTTCTTAATGAAATAAGCAGCAAAATAACAGCTATAAGTGAGGGTAATAGAGAAACATAGAGAAGGAGTCAGAATATAAGAGGAAATGTAAAAAAACCATCTCAGAAATCATTCTGGATTGTGCTACTCAAAGTATAGTCCAAGGTCCTGTACTGTTGTTTTGTTGTACAAGTTGTTTGTTTAAACAATTTAACAACATAGAAATTAAGAAGTGTGCTTTATGTTACCAGTAGATTCATCTCATTTTACAGCACGCTCTCCATAAACATGTACAATTTTTGTAATTCTATTTCTGCTTATTATGACTATTACTGAACTGCAATTTCATTTTTTTGTTAAATCTAATAAAAAATTTGGACTTAGACTTTTGTCTTTTTAAAATTTCATTTTGCTTCACAATTCATATTATTGTGTTTTTTTATTCATGATGAGGTAGAGAAAAAATTGGTCCCTCATCACGCATATATTGAGAAGGACGAGTCCAGGAGAGTTGGACAGTAATTAGACTAGGAAATGTTTTGTGATTGCCAAGGAGCATTAGAGGCTCACATGAGGTTTGCAGCCATTAGTTAAAAACTGTCAGTGTGGTGGAGTGATTCTCTCCAGACATATTATGCTGCGTGGAAGCAGAGCAGGATAGATGAGCAGCAGGATTTAACTGACCTATCACATTGCCAAGTGAATAAGAGATGATGCAAAAGGGGACGGGGGCAGCAAGGAAATAGTATGCAAAGATTAAAATAAGTGATCATGGAATTCAAGCTGGATGAAGAGGGAAGAAAGGGAAGCAGAGGTATGAGGGGCAGAAAAGTGACAAGATCAATGGCCCATAGGTCCCGAAAGGATTGAAAAACTGTTGGCAAAAAGGATGAGTCAGAAAGATCATAGGTGACGGTCAAATAGTAAGACACGAACAATTGAGAATGTGAAGAAGCTGTAGCAATGAGGCGAAAAGATTCTTGGAGAGGAGGAGTTTGGGAAACTTAGAGCCGGTGTGTTGAGGGGGTCATCTCTGCAGACACTGGAATCCTCTCAAGTGAAGGCAGGAGTAGTGCTGGGGATAATGAGGATGAGTCAGGAGCTAAAATCAATGAGAAGTGAGGAGAAATGACGGTGGGGGGTGGGGCTAGAAGATGACTCCATAGGGGAACAGGGGGTGAACAGCCAGGAGGCAGCCATGAAAGGCACAGGATGCCTACCACAGGCAGCACGGTATGAAGGCCACGAGAGGAAAACGGCCATCACCTGACAGGCCTCACACAAGGCAGGGTCCTCAGAGAGCTACAGGTGCTCAGGAGACCTAGAATCCAGGAACTCCTTCAGAGAAGGGGTGAAAGAGAGAGCTGATGTGACTGGTGAGGGACTATGAGTTGCAGAGGGTCTAGTGAAAGGGTTTCAAGAGGTGGGAAAGGATGAGGGGAAGGCAGAGACAGAAAAGGGGATTTACAGAGTCACGTGGCGAGTAGCAGACAAGGGCTCCCCAGATGGCTAGGGCTACTCTTGATGGCTAGCATGTTGATGTCTGGTAGAAACCAAAACAATACCATAGCACAATTATCCTTCAATTAAAAATAAGCAAATTTTTTTTAAAAAGGGATCGAGTATGTAAGAAATCATTTTAGAAATCATCATTCCTCATGGACAGCTATTTTATGGGACTAAAGGGGGTCCAAGTCTGGATTACTCAATTGATCAGCAATATTTAATCCATGGGTTACATCATGGTTCTCTATAAGGCATGCTCCTGACCTTGTGCTATGTATCTTTAGGCTATGTGGTTCCTTCCAGTACTAAACTGAAGTAGGTAAGGGCAAAAAGATGGTAAAAGATACGTGCATGTCACTCCACACTAATAGCTCTGATAAAAGGCTGCTGACAGAGTTGATTGATTTAAATGGGCATTCTGAATTATCTGTTTATTCAGATTGGATAATTAGAAATATTCTATACTAATATTTATCCTACCAATTTTTATTATGTAGCTACTAAATAGAAATAAAACAACATGTACTATTCTGTTCCAGAAAGGGCTGACCTTTATTGAATTATTTTAATAAAATCAAATTTAATTATATTACAAGACTGGAAAAGGGTCACAGGTAGGGAAATGGTAACAAAAGTAAGGGATATTTTCCAGACTAGAGAAAAAGAATAACCAAGTTCATAGAGGGCACATTAGCCAGGCCCTTGCAAGTAAGTACCGCCTATGAAAAGATGAAAATCGAAATTGCTTTATTGGTATGACCTTGCCTTTACAATGTTAAAGAATGCTGAGTAGGAGAAGAGATGGGAAAGAAAAGGTACAGAGGGGGAGGAGAGAGAGACGAGAAGAGGGTATAGGGATCCACAGATAAGAATTAAAAAATGTATTTTTTGTGCTTTGCTTCAACTGAATTCACTTTTCCGGAGGGATGACTTATGGAATTAATATTCTACTTAATGGCTTTCTAGTAATTTATATATGTTTTTGGCAATTAATCTTTCTCCTTCATTGAATGAGATCCCTTCTTCTCTTTTCCTCCCCATTATCCCTCTTCTTTGTAAAGATCATACTCATCATTTTTTTATGCTGTGGAAGTTGGAAGCAAGATGGTTTTCTGGTCCTAACAAGTCAACCATCTGATAAATCATCAAGAGGCAAACGAATTACTGGATGTGGGAGAATTTGCACACTGTAACAGTTTGAGGAGTAAAGTAATAATGGAATATACGTAAGTTCAAGGGTTTTTTTACTTAGAAGCACAGAAAATTTACCTAGACCTCAATGCCTGGACTTGGTACATTCTGTTTCTCCAGATCTATTCTTTGCCTTTCTCTCTCTTGCTGTGCTTTAGGAAACAGATTTCTGGAACACATCAAAAGCAATCTTTTCCTTTGGCTTTAAGTTAGGTTTGGCCGGTAGGTAACTCTGGCAAGAAATCAGAAAGCAGGCATGTTTGTTCTCCAGTGCTTCCTCCCTGCTGGCCATTTTTGTTTTGGTAGAGGTTGTGTTTTCTTGTGTACAGCCATAGCTACTGTCATCGGCCCTCTTGTGCAACTGCAGTTCTCCGGGTTCCAGAAGAACTGCTCCTTTCCCTTGCCCTAAAGGTCCAGGGTGATAACTGCTTTAATGTGTACTTTATCACCCTCTGGTGGGTCCCTTTTGCTGCCATACCTCTGTATACTCCCTTAGTTAAACTTCTTTCAATTAATCTGCTGACTGTGCCATTTGTTACTTGTAAGAAGCAAGATTGATATAATTTCTAATAGCTGTGCTGGGCTTAGTTGCTCAGTCATGTCCGACTCTGGGCGACCCCGTGGACTCTTGCCCACCAGCCTCCTCTGTCCACGGGGATTCTCCAGTGCCAAGCTCTCCTCCAGGGGATCCTCCCAACTCAGGGGTCGAACCCAGGTCTCCTGCATTGCAGGTGGATTCTTTACCACCTGAGCCACTAGGGAAGCCCTTCTAATAGCTAGAATGATATAATTTCAGGGCCAGGTCTACACAATCCAACCCATTCTCATTCCACATTACTCAACTCAATATCTCTTTCACTATTCCATAGTGAATATCCAGCCCGGTCTTGTTGAAGTCACTGCTTCGTGACAATCATGTATTCATCACGATGACACTGGCAGCACTTTGAAACCACTTAAGAGTCTCCATTCATAAAGCCTCCATTTTCATAAGTGTAACTTATCAAGATGCGAATTTAAAACTAGACTATTTTAGGAATTTGGTCAGAAAAGGGAAGTAGCTTTTCTCAGTAACATCCCACCTCACCTCCTTCTCCTTGTTGAGCAACACCAGCTGGCTGTCTGTGAGGATGCAGTACTTCCGCTCCCATGTGGTCGTGTCGGTGTAGGGTGACTGGCCACAAGACAGACGGTGGGTGGGTGGCCCTTTCACATCTGTGTGACAGACACAAAAACAAAAGTGACAAATCACCACCATGCTTGGTAAATTCACATTTCAAATGGAAGATGCTTCAAAATCAAGGGAGGCGGTCTAAACATAAACCTAAATAGTTAAGTTGAAAAGTTAAAATTCCTCTCAAGAAAATATAAACAGTTTTTGACAGAGGGACGATTTTGCCCTATAGTCTGCAAAAAAAGAGGGCTGAAACACTTTGGGAAGAATTGTTAGTACAAATTTGACATGGTAATCACCAGTGTACATGCACTAAAATAATGGGAGATCACTTCAGGGCAAAACCAGTTATCATTCAAAAGAAAGATGTGGGGGTGACTCAGAGACAGGAACAAAGGATAGATATCTTTTGGAAGAAGATGCTGCTTGCCGCATGTACACTCAAGAGTACTGCTGAGCTTGGATTTAAAGAGTGAAGTTATTGGCAGCCTACATCTTCAAAATGGCTTTATTTTTGGTCAGTTTTAAGATTTTAGAACTGGTTAAACTATAGCATCATATTACCACTAGAGGCCAGTAAGATCTTAACAACAGAGACGATCTAAACATATTACCATCAAGTCTCTTATGGTGGAGGCATACAATGTAATATCAAAGTTAAATGTCTCAACTCTTCTAAGAGTCTCATAAGTGGAAGTTTGTATCCCTTGACCCCCTTCACCCATCTCACCCACCATCCTCTTGGAGATCATCATGCTGTTCTCTGTACTTGTGAGTTTTGTTTTGTTTACTTTGGATTTTAGATTCCACATATAAGTGACATCACACAGTATTTGTTTTTCTCTGACTTATTACATTTAGCATAATACCTTCAAGGTCTATCTATGTCATCATAAATGGTAAGATTTCATTTCTTTTTCAATGGCAGAGTAGTATGCTATTCATTCACCAATGTGCACTTGGGTTGTTTCTATTTCATGACTATTGTAAATAATGACACAATGAACACAAGGATGCATATAGCTTTTCCAATTAGTGTTTTCATGTTCTTTGGATAAATATCCAAAAGTGAAATTGTTGGGCTGTATGGAGAAGGAAATAGCAATCCAGTCCAGTATTCTTGCCTGGAGAATTCCAGGGACAGAGTGGGCTCCTGTCTATGGGGTCGCACAGGGTTGGACATGACTGAAGCAACTTAGCGGCAGCAGCAGCATGGTAGTTCTATTTTTAATTTTTTGAGGAACTTCTAAACTGTTTTCCATAGTGGTTGCACCAGTTTATATTCCTACCAACAGTGCACAAGGGATCCATTTTCTCTACATCTCTGTCATCACTTATTATTTCTTGTCTTTTAGAAAATAGCCATTCTCATTGGTGTGAGGGATATCTCACTGTGATTTTGATTTGCATTTTTCTGATGATCAGGGAAGCTTGAATACATTACATATGTGTTGTCCATCTATTATGTTTCTTTGGAAAATTTTCTGTTCAGATCCTCTGCCCCTTTTTCAGTGAGATTGCTGTGAATATTCTTTGTTTGTTTTTTACTCAGTTGTATGAGTTCTTCATATATTTTGGGTATTAACTCATCAGATATATGATTTATAAATATTTTCTCCAGTTCAGTAGGTTGCCATTTCATCTTATTGATGGTTTCCTTTGCTGTGCAGAAGCTTTTTATTTTGATATAGTCCTGTTTGTTTATTTTTGCTTTCTATTTTTTTGCCTTTGCTTTAGAGGTGAGATCCAAAAAAATCACTTCAAAAAATTTTTAATATGAACTGTTTACTCATTTGGGCTATTGAAAAACTTGAAACATATCTTAACTATAAGTGTGTATTAGATTCATTGAGTAAAAAGCTTTTATGATGTTTCAAGATATATCAAAAGATCTTTAGCCATGAAGGACTAACTCCTCTCAGGAATACAGTGTAGGAAACATTTAAAATACATTACTTATTACAATTTAGTTATTACACTAGAGGAGCACTTCAAACTGAAGAAATTCAAAAACAAATGCCCATGAGTGCAGGAGAGTTGTAAATATCAATAATATTTTATCTATTTTATCTATTAGGTGAGAGTCTTCATTACTATTACTTTTACTATTACTCTACTATTACTATTACTTTCCATAGACTTTTAGCCTTTCTATCACAGGATGATAGGTATTCCTGGTACTGACCGACTTCAAGGAAATTCAGATGATTTCCTAGATGTTTTACGCTATAATTACTCAAATGTGCATAACTATAGGTGATGATCTGCACAAAGTAAACAGGTCAGTATTCAGGGCATCAGGTGTATGCATGCCTCTCTTCTTAATCCCCACATATGTCCAACATTGGCATCAGTGCTCTTTCTGGCTAACTTCACTGCTCTCTAAAAGTCTATCTAAACTTGTTGCTCGGCATGTTTGGGGAGCTCATCAATTACCCTCCAAAATAACCAAGATCCAAGAACCAATAATGTTACCAGCTTGGCCTGACATGTTTCCTGATTTTTAGAAGTTCACCTTCTTTCCTTTCCCCCTTGTTTTCCTGCTTCTACCTCCTGCGAACTTCGCACACCTGCTGCATCGGTAGCTTCTCCGTTCCCACACCAACTCTCTCCTACCTTCAACTCTTTCACTTCAAGCATTTAAAGTTTTGTTTATACTTCAAATTTTCCTAAAATTATCACAAAAGGCTTTAAAGGAATTAATCCAGTAATTCTTGGCAGATAAAGGGTTCTTGCCTGAATTTAAACGCCATGTCAAAGCTGATTTTCTTCACACGATTTGAATAAACAAACGGGTTACATTTTTACCACAAGGCAGACCTATTTTTAGAGTCAAATACCAAGATCACTTCAACAGAGAGGGATGCACCTACTTTATGTAGAAATGTGGTGGTTTTGTGGCCTAGACAAGTTTTCATTCAAATGACTAACCTTCTTATATAAGTTGGCCATGGATGACCTAAACTGCCCCTTGCAATTTAATCTGAATCTTATGATCCACACTGGGCAAGAAGATATTGATAGGCTCTGTCCATAAAAACTAGAATATGGAAAACTATATTATAGCAGGAAACCCAGGTTTCCTGACAAAATATAAATCTGCCACCAGCACTGAATTTAAGAAAACCTGAATTATCTCCCCTGTGTCAACCTGAGTAATTATCTTACAGGCTCCCTTAAAGTTCTCCCCTTCTCCAACTTGAGCTTTGCTCCTAGTTTCTTCATGCTATTGTGAAACAAGACAATGTCTCATAAAGCATGTTGGGGACCCTGAATTACTCCTCTCCAGTGTAGAATGAAATAGGAAGCAGTACTTCCACATGTTAGTTTTACTGTCTGTCTAAATTATGAGGTTGATTAGCCATGTCATACATTTTATAGTTTCACATTTTTTCCTACTATCTATGGTCCGCACTAAAAGAAAAAAAACAAGAAGTCAGAATAAGTGGTATTTTTTGTTCTCTTTTAGCATTTCTGGATTAAGGTTTAAAGGGCATTTTAAGTAACAATCTAAATCAGATATTTTTAAAATCTTATAAATTTAATTTATTCATTCTACTGTGTCCTCATTTCCATAGCTAAATGAAGGTTTAATAGTACACTTGTAAAGCCTGTTTACTGAGACTACATTAAACTCAGGACAAACCCACATTATTGCCTTATTTCACTTTATCAAGTCTATCAATCCCTCCCTCCCTCCCACTCTCCCTCACTCCCACCCTCTTTTTCTCTGGCTCTCTTGACATATTTCTAATTTCTCACTTTCAATTGCACTTAGTATCTAAAATTCACTACTGAATAGGGTAATAACTTTAGAATTACAAATAATCTTAACAGCAAAACTGGAAGGAAATTTTAGATTTGCGCTGTCTATGGGGTCGCACAGAGTCGAACATGACTGAAGTGACTTAGCAGCAGCAGCAGCAGTCCAATTCCTGTAAGGATACCAATGATATCGGATGCTACCCTTATTACAAAAACTGAATAATTTTAGAAACATTAAAAAGAATCAGCAGTTACACAATGAACCCCATTGGAAAGTACTTCTTTGAGACTAGATATTATCATGTAGACTAATAATTTCCAAAATCTTTGATCTCATGATTCCTTTACACTTTAAAAATTGAGGACTTCAAAGCATTTTTTGTTTATTTGTTTATGTGGGCTATATTTATCAATATTTACCACACTAGAAATTAAAACTAAGAAATTTTTAAAATATTTATTCATTTAACAACAAGAACAAACCTACTGCGTGCTAACATAAATAACACATTTTTGATGAAATGCAACTATTTCCCAAAACAAAATAATTAGTGAGAGGAGTGACAATATTTGAAGTTTTGCAAGTCTCTTTCAAATCTGTATATAGAAGACACCTGGGTTCTTATATTTGTTGTGATATTTAATCTCATGCTTTATGTTGTTTTGGTTTAAGTATAAGTGAAAATCTAAACACACAGATAAACAGTTGGAAAAGGGAAAAAATATTTCAAGTAAGTGTGGGTCATTTTTTCTAATACTATACCAAAAACTAAGAAGCAGCTGCTCCTTAAAAGTAAAATGTGGAACTTGATACCACTTCAAAAAACTTTTCATACTTTGTTAAGTTAAAAATCATTGGTCTACTTTGCCCTTTGAATGGATCCTTTTACCCAAATGCCATGAGCTCAGAAGGTAAAGAATCCACCTGCAATATGGGAGACCTGGGTTCGATCCCTGGGTATAGAAGATCCCCTGGAGGGGGACATGGCAACCCACTTCAGTATTCTTGCCTGGTGAATCCCCCCGGAAGAGGAGTCTGGTGGGCTACAGTCCATGAAGTCACAAAGAGCCGGATACAACTGAGAGGCCAAGCATACGTGACTTAAGGGACACTGTGCATTGATCATTTAGAAAAAAGTGGTTCATTTAGCTTTGCAGTACAGATCTTTGAAACACTGACACTCTTCATTATATAATATCAAAAAAAATCACATTCATTAATCTTCAGAAAGTCTTGATCGTCAGAAAAATCTTCAAGTACTGGAAAGCTGTCAAGCTCCAGGTGGCAGACTCAGGTTTTCCAAAACACTGATCTTTGTTTTTTATCTTAAATTTTACCATCGTCAATAAATAATTTTTCCCCCCTTAAGAGACAGGTTTGTATCTTTTTTTCTCCCCTAAAAAATGACTGACAAATAACCAAGACTGAATAACCTCAGTTTGTCTTTCAGTTGTCCTTTCAAGTAAAAGTGGTGTTCCATGAAAAACAAATGGTAAGTCTAGCTCCCAGATCACTTTCCACTAATACTTTCCCTGGTGATAACTGTCATACTTCAGAATGTAACTTAAGTGTACTTCCCCTCTCATCACACAGAATGTTAAAAAAACATAAACTCCAAAGGCTAATATATAATAAAATTAAAGATTTTCACTGAGTTCTCAAGGATATCCTTAAGGAAAACTGGCTTTCCCGCCCCTACTATGTGTGGCAGAGAAGACTGCATGACTACTGGCATAGCTTGGTGCCACAGGCTGGATTCCTGCAACTGCATCAATAGTTTTGCTTATAACTCCTTTTGTATCAGTGTAAATGTCAACAGAGTACAAACAAACAAATAAACAAAAATAATTTTAACCTCGCAGATCAAGGGAACCCTCAGGTTCTAGGGTCCCACAGACCATACTTAAAAAAATGCTTACATAATAGGAAGGCAATGCAAGATTCTAAGAAAATTTGGCAATAGTTTGTAAGATGAAGTGGGGAAAAGACCAGAGTTCTTATACAATGAGTGGGAGATTAATGTAATGGTCAGGGCGTGGGATGATTAGGGTCATAGACTGGTGACAGTGGAAAAAGAAAGAAAGGGACTATGTGAGTCAAATTTTGAAACAGAAATCAACAACGCTGGTAACTGTCTAGCTGCTTGTGGGGAAAGAACAGCACAAAAGAGCTGAAAGAATAAATAGCAATTAATACAAATACAGATTTATAAATACTCATAAGACAGGTTATATAACTGTAATTCTGCCTGTGTTTCAGCAGAAAAGTTTAAGACAAAGATTTTTCCAAAAAAGGCATACAGAAAATCCAAAAGGGAAACTTAAACTTGAATTTAATTTGAAGGATTCACTGCAATCCATTATGTCCACATCATTTCAAAACAGCATTGAAAATACCATTATATTTTGTCAACCTGTAAACCCAGAAGTCAAACTCTGGGCCTCTTCAAATGCTAATATAAATTTAGTAACTACTTGGCAAAGAAACAACAACTAAAAAACTTCTCTTGTGTGTGTATCCCTTCCTTATACCTTTTCCTCGTACTAGAGAAGGAAGCAAAATAGCCTATCGCATCATTTGATGAAAAAGAGGAACCAAAATGATATGACAGAGCTGGAAATTCCATTAGGCTTATCTCTAAATACCCACAAAGTAATTTTTCTTTTAGAGGGTAAGCATCTTGTCTCTTCCAGACTTTGGGAGCATCTCAGAAAGACTTAAGAGTAGGAGAGTAAATGAAGGGATCTGATAGGAAGCAGAAAGAGGGATAAAGGAGAATGGAAAAGAACAAGTCTATAATCCAAATATGGAGAATATAAAATAAAAAACTGCTTGAGAAATTTTATTTTTGTCTATCATAGCTCTTCAGAAGTTCATCTGAGTTGTTTCTAACTTACATTCATTTACTAAATACAACGTTTTTCAAAATTCTAATATTCTAAATTAAATGCAACTGGTAAAACTTTAAACCTACTTAAAGTTTTGGCCATCCAAAATAAGTTTTACAGAGAACTCTATAAAGAGAAATGTCCAGTTAAAACAACCCTAATGTTTCATTCACTCTCAATAGTTTTTCATTAATTCTCAGAATTAAGTCTCAGAATTGGAGTGACCACTTTTTTATAGAAGCAAAAAAAATCTAAATGACTTTAAAACAGAGCTATTTGCTTAAACTAGCTAAGAACATGTCAATTTCACTAAAAAGACAAAGGGCTATTTTTCGCTTCACCAAAGTGTCCAGAACAGTTTTAGCAGAAGTTCAAGTTTAAATATCATTTATATTAAGAGGTCAACTCCAATCCCAGAGAAAGGCAATGCAAAAGAATGCTCAAACTACCACACAATTGCACTCATCTCACACGCTAGTAAAGTAATGCTCAAATTCTCCAAGCCAGGCTCAGCAATATGTGAACCGTGAACTTCCAGATGTTCAAGCTGGTTTCAGAAAAGGCAGAGGAACCAGAGATCAAATTGCCAACATTTGCTGGATCATAGAAAAAGCAAGAGAGTTCCAGAAAAACATCTATTTCTGCTTTATTTACTATGCCAAAGCCTTTGACTCTGTGGATCACAATAAACTGTGGAAAATTCTTCAAGAGATAGGAATACCAGACCACCTCACCTGCCTCTTGAGAAACCTGTATGCAGGTCAGGAAGCAACAGTTAGAACTGAATATGGAACAACAGACTGGTTCCAAATAGGAAAAGGAGTACGTCAAGGCTGTATATTGTCACCCTGCCTATTTAACTTACATGCAGAGTACATCATGAGAAACGCTGGGCTGGATGAAGCACAAGCTGGAATTGAGATGGTCGGGAGAAATATCAATAACCTCAGATATGCAGATGACACCACCCTTATAGCAGAAAGTGAAGAAGAACTAAAGAGCCTCTTGATGAAAGTGAAAGATGAGAGTGAAAAAGTTGGCTTAAAGCTCAACATTGAGAAAACTAAGATTATGGCATCCGGTCCCGTCACTTCAGTCCTGTCACTTCATGGCAAATAGATGAGGAAACAGTGGAAACAGTAGCTGACTAAAATCACAGCAGATGGTGACTGCAGCCATGAAATTAAGAGATACCGACTCTGGAAAAAAAGTTATGACTAACGTAGACAGCATATTAAAAAGCAGAGACATTACTTTGCCAACAAAGGTCTGTCCGGTCAAGGCTATGGTTTTTCCAGGAGTCGTGTATGGATATGAGAGTTGGACTATAAAGAAAGCTGAGCACTGAAGAATTGATGCTTTTGAACTGTGGTGTTGGAGAAGAGTCTGAGAGTCCCTTGGATTGCAAGGAGATCCAACCAGTCCATCCTAAAGGAGATCAGTCCTGGGTGTTCACTGGAAGGATTGATGTTGAAGCTGAAACTCCAATACTTTGGTCACCTAACGTGAAGGGCTGACTCATTTGAAAAGACCCTGATGCTAGGAAAGATTGAGGGCAGGAAAAGGGGACGGCAGAGGATGAGATGGTTGGATGGCATCACTGACTCAATGGACATGAGTTTGGGTAAACTCCGGGAATTGGTGATGGACAGGGAGGCCTGGTGTGCTGTGGTTCGTAGGGTAGCAAAGAGTTGGACATGACTGAGTGACTGAACTGAACATGTTGTATTTTTTAAAGACAGTTCTTTATTTTTCTGATAAATAATTAAATCGTTGCCCTGCCATAAAACTTTTAAAAATGTGATGTGTGCTTGGCTATCTTCTACAGGCAGTTTCTGCTACAACAGAAAAAAATGTTAGAGATGTCATGTGGAGATGATTTTTAATAATGCCACTAACTGGAGCAGCTGCTCAGTAGCAGCCCACTAGATATTAGAGCTAAATGACCAAATTGTTTCACAAACGTGTTAATGCTGTCTGCTGGAGACCTAGTGAAGCTGCCATCCATTACCGCCATCAATATACTTTGTGACTGTGCTTCACTCTTAAAGGCTGGAAAGGAAACACAAAATCCAACAGTACACTAAAATGAAACCTAATTTTATTTTATCCCCCTGTTACCTTTCCACCCTCCATATTCTGTCAAAATGTCAGAAAATATCCTGTTTCCAGAAGAAACAGACAAAAATTTTCTTAGATTGATAACCATCCAAACACTAAAATGGCTGTCTGTGAAGTCTGCTTTGTCCTGACACACTATGAATCTTTAAGCTGGCAAGTTGAATTACAGTGCATATGGATCAATGGCCCCAGTAGATTTAAGTATGGTCACCCTAGTGAATAATATAGACACTTTTGATAAAATATGTTTAAAGTAAAAAATTAGGACATAAATGTTTACCTTTATGGAAATACAAGTCTTACCATAATTTCCCTATAAGGCCACAACTATTTGTTGAAATGAATTTACATTGTCTTTTAACCTAAGCTAACTATTTTATTTTCCTTCTCAATGAGGAAGGCTTAATTTTCATGCTACTTGATCACTTGTGTCTAGTCAGGAAATCCCTTATGATCACTGTCACCCTTTTAAAAAGAGAGGACAAGTAAGAGATAATAAAGGATTCTGGTGGATTATTTCCTTTGAGTTTCAAGGGCTTCCCTGGTGGCTGAGTGGTAAAGAATCTGGCAGCAAATGCAAGAGACCCAAATTCGATCCCTGAGTCAGGAAAATCCCCTGGAGAAGGAAATGGCAACCCACTCCAGTATTCTTGCCTGGGAAATCTCACAGATAGAGGGGTCTGGTGGGCTACAGTCCATGGGGTCACAAACAAGTCAGACACGACTGAACGACTAATCAACAGCACAGTTTGCAAACAGGCTCTTTGCTGTCTCCTTAGTCTCAGCAGCATCAGGGCATAAGCATGGGTGATTCTAACTCTGCTCCATCACAGTTATTTGATAACAAGTTCCCTGAAGGCATGACTGACAACTTTCTTAATCAAGGCAACACTTTTCTTTATAGAAGAACTAATTTTAGTTTGGGAAACAATTCCTATGATGGGTCCACCTTGTTTCTCTCTTCCACATCATTAGTACACAGTTTGCACTGTACCTGATCACACATGCCATGAAGCAGTAGGCAGAGCAGATCATTTCATTTTCCTTCACTTTTCACATATGCATTAGAAGAACTAAGTTCCATAACTGCCATATTGGACCAAGCACTGCAAAAGGAACTATATGGCCTGGGTAACCAAATGGAATGCTATAAACGATGCCACGATAAGGTGACAAATGGTAGTCAACCACGGCTTGTTCTTCAATCCTAATAGACCACTCACATCCACGGTTTTCAGAAAAACAGAAAATACTCAAAATAATTCATTTGTATACTCATCCTTAGAAGGGGAAAAAAAAAAGGTCTATATCCAAGTCGTCTTAAACAGTCAAGCACTGTGCAAATTTAAGAGAAGTGTAAGAAAATAGTAGCCTGGCTCTTAAAACATAACCATGTTGTTGTAGAAATGATTAAAATTCAAGGTCTTTTTTATACCTCATGTTCCTGTTACTGGTAGAAAAATGAACTAGACTAAGAATTAATCTCAAACATTATGTACTACTCATCCTTCTTGCTATATTTAGTACCTCTTCCTATATTAATCTATCCCCACGCCTGCCTGTTTTTGAATTGAATCTCATCGCTTTCCTTTAGGGGCAGCTGCTGTGGGGAAAGAATTAGAGCTTTTAAAAGAATGTGATTCTTAGAGGAGAAAGGAAACAAAAAGAGTAAATAGTTTACCACTATTGAGAGATCAGTTTCTGGGTTTTTCACAATTGGTTATACAGCCAATGCTGTGTCAGTATCTCACTCTCTAGGGGAGCAGAAGACAGGCTGAATTAAAAAATAAAACTTGCCAAGACATTGGCAGCATTTAAAACATGTTAATAGCTCTACCTCTCTCCACAGTATCAAATGGAATAGAACATAGACCTAAATATGCATCTTTTCTGAATTGTGACCTGTTTGAACCACACATCACTGAGCTTACAGTGAAAACTATCATCATAGGCCTCTCTAAAGAATCCCATCAAGAACCTGATTCAGTCAGCTAAATCAACAACCTGATTCAGTCAGCAAGGTCCTGACACAACTCTGCCGACTTATGTGAGAAGCAAAAAACCTTTCCTTTTATCAAAAAACCAACGACCGCAAATGAGTAAGAGGGAGCAAGCTACTACAATATGACCATAAAGCAGTAAAATGAAGCGTTTAGCACTTTTTCTTCAATACAATCAACAGAAACAGAACACATACTCCTCTTATCTAAATTTAATCCGTTTCTGAAAGTGTGTTGGATGGCAAATTTTCACATACTGGGGACTATATTCTTAAGTAGAAACAGAATAATTCAATTCAAGCCCATCTAAAAGTACCAATTAATTTCCCCAGATATTAAGCATTATTTAAGCCACATATGCAACCCACCAAAAATTTCTAAAAACTTTCTATTTCTAAATTAAGAATAAACATACAAAATCACTTAATATTTAATTAAGCTATTAGTGAATACATTTCTGCATATATTTGGTATTGGATAAAAGTTACATTTTCCTTTTTTACTGCAAATGTGCTAAGGTAAAAAAACAACTATTTGTTTACAAAAGTAAAAAGAAAAAACAATTATCTGAATGCAAATATTAACTATGAGATTATAAAAACTAATATCATTTTCATTTTATTTTTTCTTGCAAATAGGTAAAAATAATTGTATAGTGCATCAGAACATGTGCATAGTCAAATTTATATTTTTAAACTTCTTGTCTTATCTTTTCTCCCAACATAAGAGCTTTTCTAGGCTCACCTACTTTTCACAGGCTTTTCCATTATCTTAAAAGATATTTAGATAAAATGAAACCCTTAAATAACATCATCATGAAACACAATCCTGTTGTGAAAACAACTGATTCAAGGACAATAGTTTACTCCATATTCCTTCAGTCAGATTAATGTGCAACTTAATGTTTTTGGCCAGAAAACACACATAAGTTTCTTTCAATGATATTTCAATGTGAATAGTCAATTTTAGGTTAAAAATTTCCAAGAGATTGCAGCAAATATTTAAATGGTGAGAGTTCAAGATATCGAGGGATACATTCACATTATAGATAGTAAAGAGAAAAAAATGAATATAGGGAAGCAAGTAATGATGAAAGTCAAGTGGGAGAAGAAATTAAAAAAAATAAAGGTCAACAGGATAAGAGATGCATAGAAGAGGAAGAGGGATATCCTTTGGGAAACAAATCAGAGTTGAAAGCTATCTTAAAGGTCAGTAAAAATACATCTTAAATTCATAGATTAATAAAATGAGGATCAGAGAGAGAAAATTACTTGTTCAGAGTGACACATTTAGCACAGTTGTCTCAGAATTTAGTCTGACGTATAAACTAGGATTTTTTTCTAGGACATCATAAAGCTTCTCTTTGTTTTTGTTTCATTTGGTTTTGGTTGTAATTGAGTAAGCATTTATGTACTATGTATAAAGCACTATACTCTATACTACAGATCTAACAGTGCACAAGACAGACCAAGCCACTGAACTCAGGGAATTTAAATTTAGTTGAGGGGACAAATGCTGTACAATTAGCATATGGTTAACAATTATGATAAACACTATTTAAAAAAGCAGTATAGGGTGCCGTGAGAGTACAGAATGAGAGCTATGGACTGAGTCTGGGGCATTACAGCAGCTGAGAGCATGGTTAGTTCTGTGTCAGTATGGAAGGGAGTCTAAGTACTAACATTTCAGGCAAATGAAACCATATGCCCCAAATTCCTTGAGGAAAAGTGGCTCTGCTCCTCCGACAAACTGAAAGAGGCCCCTAAGGCAGATGCATGGGGAGCAAGAAGGTAAGTACAGAATTAGGGGGTTGCTGAAATAGCAGCTCAGCTGGTAAAGAATCTGCCTGCCATGCAGGAGACCCTGGTTCAATTCTTGTGTCAGGAAGATCTGCTGGAGAAGGGACAAACTGCTACCCACTCCAGCATTCTTGGGCTTTCCTTGTGGCTCAGCTGGTAAAGAATCCTCCTGCAATCTGGGAGACCTGGGTTAAATCCCTGGGTTGGGAGGATCCCCTGGAGAAGGGAACAGCTTCCCACTCCAGTATTCTGGCCTGAAAAATTCGACGGACTGCACAGTCCGTGGGGTAGCAAAGAGTCGGACATGACTGAGCGACTTTCACTTCACTTCACTTCAAGATCACTCAGAGACCTATACACCAAGATAAGGATGTTGATCTTGATCCGAGGAAGGAAAGGAAGCCCCTGGAAGGAAGGCTGTAATAGGTTAAGTGACATCACTGACTCCATTTGTGTTAAGAGGTGAATGGGGATTTCATTTACTTAGATTAAGAATTCTGAAAGATAAGGTTTGAGGGAGAAGCTGATAGATTTAGTTTAGTTTACATACAATTAAAAAAAAAAAATCAGTCGAAAGCTTGATTTGCCTGTCTAAGCCCAAAAACGCCTAACTTTGGTCTACAAAAGAACCTGGAGTTTCTTCTAAAGGTCCACAAGTGCGTTATGCAAATTTCATTTCAAGAAATATATAGAAGCCACTGGGATAAAATGGCAGACTGAACACATATAATTTCAGTCCTCAAAACCCCACAAAACTACAGTAAAGATAAATTTATATTTATATGTGGAAACAGCAATAATAATCCATAATGATAAGAGAAAACAGAGGAGAATAAGTGAAATTTTAGAAGCTATAAAGAATACATTCAAGTTGTAACTGCCTTAATCAGGCCTGAGAAAACTGAATCCTGAGATAAGGCTGAGAAAAGGTAAGAAACTATCCAATTTATACCACAGAATCCTCAAAAAGTTCAGGGATAGGCCAGCACTAGGTATCTCTCAATGGGGAGAAGAGATGGTCTAAAATAAGAACTAAATAAAATTGATTTAAGAATCAGAGTTCCCATAAACACAGAAAGCAAACTTATGACTACCAAAGGAGAAAGATGGGGGTGGGGGAGGGGATAAATTAGGAAACTGGGAGTAACATATACACATGACGATACATAAATGAGATAAACAACAAGGACCTACTGTTTAGTATAGGGAACTATGCTCAATATTTTCTAATAACCTATATAGGAAAAGAATCTGGAAAAGAATATACTTTATATATGTGAGATATATATATATATATTTACAATCACTTTCCTATATACCTGAAACTAGAACAGCATTGTAAATCACTTCAACTTTAAAAAAAATCAGAGTCCTAAGATTCTTTCTCTGATTTTTTTATCAGTAACTATCCCCACATTCCCCTTGCCTGGAAGAGTAAAATAAAGCGTGGACTAAAGGATGACAGTCACAGTTGAGAAAAGCATCCTGAAAACGTACAAGGAATGCTAAGAAATGCTTCCTTCAAAGTTCTCTTCACCTGGTCCATTTGTCTCTCATAACTGGCAGACAGACTTCTACTTTCCAGGCAGACAATTACAAAAGCACTCTTTGGGAATCAGATCAACTCAAGAGAAAACAATCAGAGATACTAACCAAAGGTGCTCTCCCAACCAAGAGCCCACCCAGATTATCTAACAGTAAAGCCCTCAGTGGACAAGGCCCAACCTCATACTCAGATCTTCCAGGAAATTTTCTCATATCCCATTCTTAATCTGGAGCAGACAAACAAAGATTACCAGAGATCAGAGGAAAGCTGCTGACATGAGAAAACAGAGATCAAAACAGAAAAAAGGCAACTTGAAGGAGACATAAGTGATGTAGGAGGAGAAAAAACCAAACAGCCATCATAACCTCAAAGAGAGATGAGAAGAAAATGGCATCCATGAAACAAAAACAGGATAATTTTCATAAAAAGCAACATTCATAGAGCTAAAACAGCTTTCATATATTAAAAAAAAAAACATAGGAAAAAATGTAAAACAAAACTCAGTAATACAAGTGGAAGATTAAGTTCAGAAAATAGTCCCAGAAAGTAGAACAAAAAGACAAAGAAATGGAAAAGAAAAAGGAATATTGAATAGTGGTTTTAAAATATATGTAAGTATGATGGCATATAGATGGGGAAACAGTGGAAACAGTGGTTGACTTCATTTTTCTGGGCTCCAAAATCACTGCAGATGGTGATTGCAGCCATGAAATTAAAAGACGCTTACTCATCGGAAGGAAAGTTATGACTAACCTAGATAGCATATTAAAAAACAGAGACATTACTTTGTCAACAAAGGTCCATCTAGTCAAGGCTATGGTTTTTCCAGTAGTCATGTATGGATGTGAGAGTTGTACTATAAAGAAAGCTGAGCGCTGAAGAATTGATGCTTTTGAACTGTGGTGCTGGAGAAGACTCTTGAGAGTCCCTTGAACTGCAAGAAAATCCAACCAGTCCATCCTAATGTGGATCAGTCCTCGGTGTTCATTGGAAGGACTGATGTTGAAGCTGAAACCCTAATACTTTGGCCACCTGATGCAAAGGGCTGACTGATTGGAAAAGACCCTGATGCTGGGAAATATTGAGGGCAGGAGCAGAAGGGGACGACAGAGGATGAGATGGTTGGATGGTATCACTGACTCAATGGGCATGAGTTTGGGTAAACTCCGGGAATTGGTGATGGACAGGGAGGCCTAATGTGCTGTGGTTCATGGGGTCGCAAAGAGTCAGACACAACTGAGTGACTGAACTGAACTCAAGTATGATAAGGAAGTTGGGATGATTGTATATGGAAGCTAAATCCTCATCTGCCATTACAGAAAATCAATAAAAAGCTCTAAAACTAATGAATAGGGACATAGTAGTACACACATAATGCTTAGAAATAAAAGAGATGTAAATGCCAGAATTGGAGAAGGAAATGGCAGCCCACTCCAGTATTCTTGCCTGGAGAATCCTATGGACAGAGAAGCCTGGCAGGCTACAGTCAATGGGGTCGCAAGATTCGGACACGACTTAGTGACTAAACCACCACCACCGCAAATGCCAGAATAAAAAGCTAGTAGAGTCAGAAGTTTATGCCTCAGATAAAACGGACAGAGGTGAGAAAAGCCAGTAGATTTCATTAAGAAAGGAGCAGACAACCCAAGTGAAAAATGGGCAAAAGACATGACTGCTGCTGCTGCTGCTAAGTCGCTTCAGTCGTGTCCGACTCTGTGCGACCCCAGAGACGGCAGCCCACCAGGCTCCTGTCCCTGGGATTCTCCAGGCAAGAACACTGGAGTGAGTTGCCATTTCCTTCTCCAATGCATGAAAGTGAAAAGTGAAAGTGAAGTCGCTCAGTCGTGTCTGACTCTTAGTGACCCCGTGGACTGCGGCCTACCAGGCTCCTCCGTCCATGGGATTCTCCAGGCAAGAGTACTGGAGTGGGATGTCATTGCCTTCTCCGAAAAGACATGACTACAACTTCTTAAAGAAGAGCATCAAAATGTCAACTTAACATGTAAAAAGTTACCCAGCTTTATTGACCATCAGGAAGTGCAAATTAAAACCACAGTGAGATACTACTATATACCTACCAGAATAGCTATAATGAAAACATAACTGTTGGTAGGATGTAAAGTAACCACAGGAGGGAGTGTGAATTGGTACAACCACTTTGGAAAACTGACAATATTTACTAAAACAGAACATAAAAATATCTAGAAATTCTATTCCCAGATATATACACAACAGACATGTGGACACATATTCACCAAAGACATGTGTAAGAATGCACATGACAGCACTATTTGTAAAAGTAAACACTAGAAAGAATCCAAAATGTCCACAAATAGAATGGATACATTGTGATAATTTTTTTTTAATGGAATATTATATACCAATGAGAAAGAACAACTACATGTAACACCATATATAAAGCTTACAAATACTGAGCAAGAGAATTCAGACATAAAAGATGTATAACAGCTTATAGAAAGTTCAGAAATGTAAAACTGACATACAATATTAAAGTCAGCATCCTAGTTACTCTTTGGATATACAGTAACTGAAAAAGGACAGACGCGAACTCCTGGAACACTAACAATATCCTCTTTCTTCAGCAGTTACTCAGGTATGTAGCCTTTATGCAAATTCATCAAACTATACATTAAGCTATAGGATTGTACACTTCTGTGTACATTATATTCCAATAAAAATTATCTTTAAAAAGATTCTGGTTCTTCTGTTTGTAAATTGTGCGACCTTAGACAAATTACTCAACCTCAACCTAAGCAAACCTCAATTTCTTTATCTTTCAAGTAAGGATGATAGAATCAGTCCCTTAGAGATTTTTGTGAGTTTCAAATGAGGTAACACACATCAAGGGCTTCACAAAGTGCCTCACACCTACTAAGCACACAATGAAACTTTGTTAGTATTATTGCTAATCACTTAGGCATTAAAAAGGTGGAGGAAATTACTATATGGTCCCATTTTAAACAAATCTAACTGATATGAAATATAAATTTAGCTGTGTGTAGAAATATTTTTTTAAAATAGATTAAAAGTAGAAGATAGCTCCAAACAGTATTTGAAACTATGCTAAGTCTATTTATATTTTCATATGAGTATGTGCGAGTGCAAGAATTATTATAAAATACGAAGGCAAGTAGTAGAAAAAGTCTAAAGGAGCTGCAAATAGATGCCTGCATGGTACAGAAACTAGCCGCAGCAATGGCCATGTAAGCTAAGTTGCCCTTTTGATTTCAGTCCTTATAGTACACACTTGTAACTATGTCCATCTACTACTTTGATTTAAAATAAAAAATTAACTCTAAAAAATTAATTTTAAAAAAGATTAAATTTTAAAATAATTTTGTTCAACTAAAAAATATGTAGCTAGGTACACCAAAGTAGAAAATGATTGAAGACAAGTTCTAAACTTAAGTTGATCAATATCAAGCTGATGGACAAGAAACAAAACACATCAATACATCCATAATTTAACTTCTCTATTATGGTACAGAGTGTGGGTGGCACAGAAATGCTAACTTTGAGTCCACAGATGCTTAACTTTCTCTATTAATAGAGAACCACCTGTTACTAGGGAACCACCTATTTTTAACTAGTTCAAGTCTACTTAAAGACCCTAGAAAACAAAAATGAAATGCTGGCTATAAGGCTTTAAATGCATTTGCGCGCGCGCGCGCGTGTGTGTGTGTGTGTGTGTGTGTGTGTGTGTGTGTAAAAATATATAGCATTTAGAATACTGAGTTGAAACTTAACACTTTTCATATGACTCTCTAAAGTTTTAATTTCCCCCGAAGATAAGGATAAAATAAAGTTCAAGCTGGCTTTAGAAAAGGCAGAGGAACCAGAGATCAAATTGCCAACATCCACTGGGTCATCAAAAAAGCAAGAGAGTTCCAGAAAAATATCTATTTCTGCTTTATTGACTACGCCAAAGCCTTTGACTGTGTGGATCACAATAAACTGTGGAAAATTCTGAAAGAGATGGGAATACCAGAACACCTAACCTGCCTCTTGAGAAACCTGTATGTAGGTCAGGAAGCAAAAGTTAGAACTGGACATGGAACAACAGACTGGTTCCAAATAGGAAAAGGAGTACATCAAGGCTGTATATTGCCACCCTGCCTATTTAACTTATATGCAGAGTACATCATGAGAAATGCTGGGCTGGAGGAAGCATAAGCTGGAATCAAGATTGCCAGGAGAAATATCAATAACCTCAGATATGCAGATGACACCACCCTTATGGCAGAAAGTGAAGAAGAACTAAAGAGCTTCTTGATGGAAGTAAAAGAGGAGAGTGAAAAAGTTGGCTTAAACCTCAACATTCAGAAAACTAAGATCATGGCATCTGGTCCCATCCCTTCATGGCAAATAGATGGGGAAACAGTGGAAACAGTGGCTGACTTCATTTTTCTGGGCTCCAAAATCACTGCAGATGGTGACTGCAGCCATGAAATTAAAACACACTTACTCCTTGGAAGGAAAGTTATGACTAACCTAGACAGCATATTAAAAAGCAGAGACATTACTTTGCCAACAAAGGTTCATCTAGTCAAGGCTATGGTTTTTCCAGTAGTCATGTATGGATGTGAGAGTTGGACTATGAAGAAAGCTGAGCACTGAAAAATTGATGTTTTTGAACTGTGGTGCTGGAGAAGACTCTTGAGAGTCCGTTTCACTGCAAGGGGATCCAACCAGTCCATCCTGAAGGAGATCAGTCCTGGATGTTCATTGGTAGGACTGATTTTGAAGCTGAAACTCTAATACTTTGGCCACCTTATGCGAAGGGCTGACTGATTAGAAAAGACCCTGATGCTGGGAGGGATTGGGGGCAGGAAGAGAAGGGGACAACAGAGGATGAGATGGTTGGATGGCATCACCGACTCAATGGACATGGGTTTGGGTGGACTCTGGGAGTTGGTGATGGACAGGGAGGCCTGGCGTGCTGCGGTTCATGGAGTCGCAAAGAGTCGGACACGACTGAGTGACTGAACTGAACTGAAGATAAGGAATACAGTAGTTCAATATACAGGAAAGTGATACTGTTAGTGCATTGGCACATACTGACCTCAGTTAGGATTCTTATGTAGAGCTGCTTATCAAAACTCAACCATGATTTCAGGACATACGAACTGTTTACAAAGGTCTTAGAGAAGACACTACCAAAGCCAGAAATTTGGCAGTGAGGCTCAGCATCATGACAAGATCCATGTTCCCAACTCAGGTTATTTGATTAAGTTAGCACACTAGAATAAGCAGAGAACGAATTCTCAATTTCTGGTTCAAAGAAGAAATTCTGGCTCAATAACAATTAGCTCTTTTTAAATCCCACAGACAGAGGAGCCAGGTGGGCTACATTCCATGGGGTCGCAAAAGAGTCGGACATGACTCAGCGACTAAACAACAACAGCAACATTATCACTGTTATTGAGAGGCATATAGGCTGAGTGGCTAAGAGCACAGATTGAGTAAGCCTGACTGATAAGAAATCCCATGGCTTACCAGCTGTGAGACTCTAGTGAACATACCTCACCTCTGAGGCCCTCAGTTTTCTCGTTTTTAAAATGGGAATAATATGGTAACCTCACACAGATGTGGTGAGGATTAGGTAAGAAATGTTAAGCATGTAGACAGTGTCTGGCATATTTTAAGACTCCAGTAAATGTTAGCTCTTGCTTTTTTCTTTTTATATCACATATCTGAAACAATGGATTTGTTTCATAATCCAATTCAAAACAACTGTTGCTAAAAATATTGAAGTAAAATGAGGGGGAAAGACAATTTCAACTGTGAATGATTTTCAAGATTATAGGATATATATAAATAAATTTTTGGAATTTATCCAAATAAATATTTGGAAACATTCTGGAGGAAAAACCAAACTACACAGGTTTGCTCTAACAAAAGGAAACTTCCATCTGTTATCACCCGACACGTTTGGGCAGATCGTTGTGTCATGAATCTACACATCATTCTTGATGCAAACTTTACAAAGGAAGAGTCAATAAACCTATAGCCATTTGGCCATAGAAACAATTACAAAGAAGTGAATTTAAGAGAAGAAACAAGCCTTTTTTTTTTTTTAAAGACTGGTTTGGTCAATTTGATGCAGATCACTTGAGTCAATCTACCAATTATGTCCCAGATTGAAAGAGACAGAGAGAAAGAGAGAGAGAGGAAAAAAATATAATATTTTTAATGGCGCTGTTTTAGTCTAACCAATTAGTTCAAACACTCAGCTCTACCAGCCTCTTACCACTGCACAGCTGATGGCTAACCCTGAGAAGAGCAATTAATCCTCATCTGTTTCTCTATATGTTTCAATTAGTACAAAAACATGTACGTACTTCTCCAAAGCGACTGCAAGAACGTAAAACAAAGAGAAATTTAGCAGGTGATATTCTTTTCTTTTTTGAAAAAGTTGAATCCAAACTCATAAGATTCAGGGATGGATAGTAAAGCTGTCATCAGTTCTTAGAATTAAAGCCCAAGAGAAAACGTTGTCTCTCTCTTCAGGTGCTTTTCCAAAACTATCTAGACTCCTCTGTAGGGCCACCAACAAGAGATCCATTGTGTGGATCTGTAAATTGTGTGATGTCATTGAAACACAAGCACCAATTGGTATCACAAACAGTCTGTGTTTCCAAGGATACCAGGAACTTTAAATACCCTGCAGTTATACAGAGCCCAGGAGCAGGACCTTCACAACAATACCAGGAGCCTGCCCACTTTCTTTTTAGTCACTGTTTCCAGCAGAGAAAAGGCACTGATTTTGCCCCAACAATTATTCCAAATAATATTCTCAAGAACATTCCTCAATCATTCAACTATTCATTTTTATATTCTCAACATAATGACAACAAAAAAGAGGATTAAGAATTTCCATAGCCCTATTAATAGAGATTCTCAAAAGGCCAGCCTACAGTATCTTTAATGAAACCACATTACAGATTTTTAAAATACAGTGCACATAGACACGTCTGATTGATCCCTACAGTAATGTTCCTCTGTGTTAAGGAATACTCTTTCAGTAACAGAAAAATCACTTCTTCCTTGTGTGCCTTTCCTGGAAAAGTTGTTTTCCCTTACTTAACATTAGCCTTAAGCTCACACATATGACTTTAGTATATAAAATTACTTATTCTAACTAGAGTAACTACTGCAACATAGAAACACTGGCTAAGTGTGAGGTGATTGTAATTAACTTTATTATTGTTAAAAGTCAAACAAGTTTATAATCTTTTATAAAGGACTCTTTAAAAAGGTGGTCATTTAGGGATGAATTGTTATAAAAGGTCTATATCTAAGCTCTTCTCTAACATCTATCTATTCAGAGTGAGACCTAAAAATGTATATTATCCTTACATCAACTTTGTGAAATGTTTCCCATTAATCACATGTGCCATTGAGATTCTGAACAGTTCCAAAGTTATTTTTCTGTTTAGAGGATAAATATTTTAAGCAAGTATTTCTCTAAATGCAGTCTAGAAGCAGAAAAAGAAAATGGAACTCACAGAGACCACCATTAGAGATTTCCGAGAGCTATCTGACTAGAATGGCAGCCGCGGGGAGTCCCAAGCTTACAGCTTCAAACGGAAAGCCACATCACGTGGTTTTTCTCCATTACACTAACTCACATTTGGACCACCACAATGCCGAGATAAAGACAAAGAAAGAGACTTTCTGTTTAGCCATTTTTGTATTTTTTTCTTAAAAAATAACATCACTGATGATAAACTACTTTCAGTGAAGGTTGTATTAGATGCTTACTTATCTCATTCAAGTTATTAAGTAATGAGTTTATTTTAGGGGGCTTATACATTGCTTGATACTTTTGAAGATGTATATTACAGTGTTTTAATCCTTAGAAAATTCAGAATCTTGGTGAAGAAAATAATTATTTACGCCAGTGATTTCTTTAACCATTCTTAAAACTCTTTTTAGTAAAAGTAATATGAAGAATGATGTATGTAAAGGGTCAACTACATGATCCTCAAAATACAGAAGAGAGATATAAAATGTAATTTTTTTTTAACTTTAGAAAGTCATTGCGAGCTTTATGTAAGTCCCTTAGGGCAGGAGTTCCCAACCTCTGGGATCTAGTGCCTGATGACCTGAGATAGAGCTGATGTAATAATGGAAATAAAGTACACAATAAATGCACTTGAATCATCCTGCCCGCCTCACCCATGGAAAAACTGTCCTCCATGAAATAGGTCCTTGGTACCAAAAAATGTAGGAACTGCTGCCCTAAAGCCTCCAAAAGTAACAAATTCACCTAGTTATCAGTGCTCACACTGCGATTAACGAGGAAGGGTACAGAAAGGTATCTGTTAAATTTAGAAAGGCACTGGCACAACCTGGAAACCAAAGAAAGTTTAAAGAACAATTCTCAATGGCAATAATTACATCAGAGAACCAGATCATAGGTTCTGTGCCTTCCAACATAAAACTAAATTTTGTGAGGGCATACATTTTTATCAAGTCAAGGTTTACATGTAGGTGTTTCTTTATCTGTGGACCATGATCATAAGATGTCATAAACACATCTTGCCTATAATAAATCACAAATAATTCCATCAAAACGGGCATCTACTAAAAGTAATTCTTTACATGGAAACATCTTATCTTATTGTAAAAGGATCTAATTTCATCGATTAAAAACTAGTTTCACTGTTAATAATTATGCTTTCAAAATGTCAAATCTAGTCAAGAGTTTGAGATGAGTAGCTAAGAAGCTACTCAATAACTCCTATAATTTCATACTTTCCACTATAACCAAGTAAGAAAACAAGGAAGAGTGGGGAAAAAAAGGCCAGAAGCCTGAAACAGCAGGGCAAATGGAAGAAGCAACGTCCACTGAAGCACACAGCAAAGAAAGAAATGCCAGGATGTTACTTCTAGAGGTTAAGCAGACTGAATCCTTCTCTAGCACGGCAGACCAAAAACCAACATGCATGTTTTCATAACTATGCCAAGAACAAGCACATGAAGATTATCTGGATCAAGAAGTGAAGTAGATAAACCTATACAATCTCTAGAGGTTTACTATGTAGTTACTCCCTCAGTCCTACAATAACTTAGATAAACAAGAGGGCATACATATTAATGTCCTGATGGCACAGAACTGAGTGTAATGGACACACAATCAGGATCCAAAATTATGATAACTGAAAAACTGTGCTAAATTTAATAAACTATAATTTACTGGTAACATACTGTTTGCATTTTTTGGTGTCCTTTATCAGTCTTTGAGAATGATTTTTAACATAGTATTTATAGTACTATATTGTTGTTATTGTTGTTAATCACTAAGTCGTGAGTCGCGTCCGACTCTTTTGCAATCCCATGCACTGGAGCTTGCCAAGCTCCTCTGTCCATGGGATTTCCCAGGTAAGAATACTGGAGAAGGTTGCCATTTCCTTCTCCAGAGGTATCTTCCCAAGGGATCGAACCTGTGTCTGCTGGGTAACAGGTGGATTCTTTATCATTGATGCATCTGGGAAGCCTCACTGTACCATATCTCAAGTTGTACCATTGTACCAAAATTCAAGTGAATTTCCTGATGCTGAAAATATAGGTTCATGCCAATCTTCCTGTTTTGTAGATAATTTCACAACAAATATCACAGCCAAAGTTTGTATGTATCTCTGTTTCTTAGAATAAGCTGTAAGAAATGTAATCATTCAATCAAAAGTTTACAGGTTTTAAGATTCTCATACACATTTGTCAAACAATCCATCAGAAAAATGTATGTACAAATTTATACTCTGCAATGTAGAAGATGAAGACATCCATTTTGACACATCTTGAGGAAAATGCATGTCATTTAAATCTATCAACTTTAAAGGCTAGAAAAATGTATGATCTTAAATAATTGATTGAGTACTGCTTTAAGTAAATCATTGTGCTAGATGTTAGGGAGAAAAGTACAGAGTCAATTGTGACTGACACTCAAATACTAGCAATACAATGTGATACACACAAAGAAGAAACAGGTGCTGTGGGTAAAGAGAAGAGGGAATAATTATTAAATTTAACAGTTACAGGTATCCAGAAATGGAACAGAAGATAGTATATTCTTATCAATGATTTAGGATAGAGAGGACAACAACTTGACTTCAAACTTCTTATAAATGATGGTATGTATGACTATTAGGAAACTAGGTCCAAAGTATACTAGATGCCTTTTGTATGTGATCATTTTTTAAATTTTAGAAAGCCACTGTCAGCTAAACAAAGAAGTTTTAAAGTTGTACTTGCATACCTTAAACAAGTACTGATATATTTTTAAATCATACATATAAATGCAAACCCACTGTCCAACCTTTTGATACAGAGCCAAGCCTTCTTTTAGAATGTTAAGTCTCTTGATCCATAGTTCTACACAGTGCTTTTACACAAACCACACACATTATAAACCAACTATGGCTTACAGTTATTTGAGTTTTTTCTTTAATGAAAACTTGAAGACACCAATGAAATAACTGGAACACAGAGTCCCTCCAAAATTTTTCCCCAGTTTTTTTTATAGTTGATTCATCAGATTAAGAGCAATTATTTGTAACAACCTCCCTTTATTTCATCTTTCCAAAATATGAAAATTAAATTTAACAGAAACAACTTTTTGCATTCATATTTCATCAATTTACAAAGCATTAAAATTTAACGTGATTACAATAATAAGAATAAACTAGTGGGTTTGCGAGGAAGCATCATTGGCTCTTGGTAAACTTCCAACTTCACTGAAATGTATGGAAGTGAGTGCATGTTGGAGAGCAGTCCTATAGCTCCAAATGTCCAGTGCATCCTGAATGACAGTCAGAAGGTTTCACAGAAGGAATGCGTGAAACCCTTCACTTCTTTTATAAAATGCTCTAGCTCTTTCAGCAAAGCTACTTATTTAGGCTATAGAAAGACTTCTGAGTTGTGGGAACTATAAAGCAGAATCATTTTATTTGAAAGCTAACTTATTCTTTCTTCTTTGGAAGATTCTAAAAAAAAAAAAAAAAAAAGAAGGCTTCGTGTAAACCAGTAATCAATTATAAAATCTGACAACAAAAGTGTTAAACAAAATTTAAAATCCTAATATTCAAAATATTGAAATATAATTCTAATTAACTTAATGAAAAATAATATTTAGAAAAAGGATCCCATAGAATCTATCATTACATTTCTCCTTTCCCTAAAACTAAAACGGAAACCTCTCTATTAAATCCACTTTCTAAAGAACAACTGTCTTTTACAAGTTTACTATCATATCATCTTTCATATTCAGGTTTAAATTTCTACCTGGCAAAAGACATTCTTCATGTCACTGTCACAATTTGATTTACACTGAGCAGAAGTCTTAATGAGAATTCTAACAATGTTAACAAAAGTTAAGACTGTAGAGGAAGATAAAACTGGAAACATAAACATACATGATAAAAGACATCAATCTTTCTTGGATTTCTAGCAGTGTTAAAACAAGTTTTATAAATTTATTTTTAAAATAACAAAATTAACATCTACTATGAAGGTAAAACAAACATCATGTTTCAGGCAATTTGTAAGATCACTAAGTCTAAAATAGCATATTTTATTTCAGGAACTCAAATCACTAAAAGCCTGTCTGTGGCTGTACTCTAGTCTAAAAAGCAATATAATGGTTATTAAATAAACATAACCATTATATTGCTTTTTAGACTTCCATGTAATTTACCTGGGAAGACAGACTCTTCTTTTGCAACAGCTTTATTGAAATATAATACACATAGAATAAAATCCACCCATAATAAAGGGTATAATTCAATGGTTTGTAGTATATTCACAGAACTGTGTAACCACCATCTCCACTGATTTTAGAACATTTTCATTATCTCAAAAAAGTTATCATGTTTTAACTATATACTCAATTTCACCCTCCCAACTATAAGAAGTCACTAACCTAATTTCTGTCACCATATATCTCACTATCCTAGATATTTCATATGACTAGAATCACATAACATATGGGCTTTCATGTTCCATAACATTTTTAAGACTCATCTAAGTTGTAGCATTTATTAGTACATCATTGTGTGTATATGCAAATTAGGTTATCCATTCATTAGTTAACACAAATTTTGAGTTGTTTCCACCTTTTGGTTCTTATGAATAATGCTGCTATAACCATCATGTATACATCTTTATATAGACATATGTTTTTCACTTATGTTAGGTTGTTATCTAGAAGTCTTACTGTGAATATGTATCCAGTGATATGGTTATTGTATGTTTAATTGTTTGAAAAATTGCCAGGTTGTTTTCCAAACCAGCTGCACCATTTTACATTCCTACCATCAACCTATGAGGGTTTCAATTTCCCTACATTCTCATTAATATTTGTTATTTTCTAACTCTTTGTTTTGATGAAATCATGTAGCCTCTATTCTCTTAGCAATAGTATTATCAACCATAGTCACCCTGTTATACATAGATCCTCGGAACATATTCATGTTATAACTGAAGTTTGTACACTTTTAACAAACTCTCCCTATTTAGCCTAACCCTGACCCCTGGTAGCCATAATACTACTCTGTTTCTATGAGCTCAACTTTCTTTTGATTTAAACTAGATTCCACAGATAAATGATACCATTTAGCAACTGTCTTTCTCTTTTTTTATTTCATTTTGGATGATACCTTCCAAGCTCATACGTATTGTTGAAAATAACAGGATTTTCTTCTTTTTCTTAAGCTGAGAAATATTCATTATATACATATACTTATGTGTCTGTGTATTTATTTCTTTATCCATTCATCTGTTGACAGAAGTTTAGGTTGTTTCCTTACCTTTGTTATTGTGAATAATGCTACAGTGAACACAGAGGACAGATATACCACTGAGAAAATGATTTTGTTACATCTGGATATGTATCCAGAAGTGGGATTGCTAGATCATATGGTCTTCCTAATTTTAATTTCTCAACAAATCTCCATCCTGTTTTTCTTAGTGGCTGTACCAATTCACATTTTCATCAACAGCATTAAAGGATTCCCTTTTATCCACATCCTCACAGCATCTGTTATCTCTTTTCATATTAGCCATCATAGCAGGTCTGAGGCAGAATCTCATTGTGGTTTTGATTTGCATTTCCCTGATTATTAGTGATACTGAGCATTCATATATCTGTTGGCCATTTGCATGTCTTCTTTGGGAAAGTACCTATTAAAATTATTTACCCAGTTTTCAATTGGGTTAAATTTTTGCTATTTAGTTGGATGAGTTACTTGTATATTTTAGATACTAATTCCTTACTCGATATTGGTATCCCAATATTTTCTCCCATCTCATAGGTTGCCTTTTGATTTTGTTGATGATTTCCTATGCTGAGCAGAAGCTTTTTAGTTTGATGTACTCCTGTTTATTTTTACATTTTCTGCCTCTGCTTTTAGTATCAAATCCAAAAAATTCATTGCCAAGACCAGTGTCAAGGAGCTTACCCACTATGTTTTCTACCAAGAGTTTTATAATTTCAAGTTTTAAATTCAAGTTTTTAACCAGTTTTGAGTTTTTATGTATTGTATCGTGTCAGATAGATGTTTCATTTTTTTAAAATGTGGATATTCAGTTTTCTCAACGCCGTTTATTAAAGAGACGATTCTTTCCTCATTGTGTATTCCTGGCTCCTTTCTTGAAAATAAAATGACCATATATGCACAGGTCTACTTCTGGGTTCTCATTGATCTGTCATTGCTTTTATTCCAAAATCACATTGCTTTGATTAGCGTAGCTTTTCAGCATAGTTTGAAATCAGAAACTGTGATGCCCCCCAGTTTTGCTATTCTTTCTTCATACTGCTTTGCCTATTGCGGGTCTTTTGTGGGTCCATATATATTTTAGAACTATTTTTCCTTCTGTGAAAAATGTCATTGGAATTTTGATAGTAATTGCATTGACTTTATAGGTCATGCTGGGTAATACCAACATTTTCAGTATATTAATTCTTCCAATCCATGACACAAAATATCTTTCAATTTATTTTTGTCTACTTCAGTTTCTATCATCAATGTCTTCTATTTTTCAATGTACAGATATTTCATCTCCTTGACTAAATTTATTCCTAAGTATTTTGTTCTTTTTAATAATATTATTATAAATTAGATTGTTTTTAAAATATCTCTTTCCAATAGTTCATTGTTAGTGAACAGAAATACAACTGAATTTTTGTATATAAGCATATCTTAGATATATTGTGAGTTTGGTTCCACGTCATTAATAAAGTGAACATCACAATAAAATGAGTTACACAATTTTTCTTGGATTATTAGTACATATATAAGTTATATTAATGATATATTGTCATCTATAGAGTTGCATAGCATAGCATCTATATATGACATCTATAGATTGTCATCTATAGAGTTGCATAGCATCACGTGTTTAAAAGGTATATACCATAATTTAAAAATAATGCTATTAGAAAAATGGCACCAACAGACTTGCTTGACACAGGTTGTCACAAACCTTCAATCTGTAAAAAGAACAATATCTATAAAGCATAATAAAATGAAATACAATAAAATGGGATACAGATGTACTTATTTGTATCCCAGAACTTTACTGAATTTAGTTCAAACAGGTTTTTTTTTTTTAATCTAATGTTTTTGGATAGTGTTTTCAGAGTTTTCTATTATATATACATATATCATCAGCAAAGATAATATTGCTTCTTCCTTTCCAATTTGGCTGTCTTTTATTTCTTTTTCTTGCCTAATTGCTCTGACTAGGATTTCCAGTACTATGTTGAGTAACAGTTGTGAGAGTGAGCATCGTTTTCTTTTTCCTAATCTCAGAGGAAAAGCATTTAGCTTTTCATCATTGAGTATGTTAGCTGTGGGTTTGCTATATACACCCTCTATTATGCTGAGGCACATCTCTTCCACATTTAAGTTATTCAGAGTTTCAATCGTGAAAGAACACTGACTGGTCAAATGTTTTCTCTCAATCTGTTGATATGATTATGGCTTTTTAAGCCAATATTTTGTTACTATGATGTAACACATTTATTGACCTGCACATCCTGAACCACTCTTACACACCAGGAATAAATTCCATTTGATTGCAATATATAGGCCTTTTAACGTGCTGCTGAAATTTTTCCTAATATTCTGTTGAAGATTTTCACATCAATAATCATCAGGGATCCTGGCCTGTAATATTGTCTTCTTGTGGTGTTCTTGCCCGGTTTTGATATCTGGGTAATGCTGAACTCTTTAAAAGAGTTTGGAAATATTTCTTCCTCTTTATTTCTGGAAGAGTTTATAAAGAATTGTTATTAATTCCATAAACATGTGATATAATTCACCAGTAATGTCATCTGGTCCTGGACTTCTATTTGGAGGTTTTTGATTACTGGTTCAATTTCCTTACTAGTAATTGGTCTGTTCAGATATTCTATTTTTCTTGATTCAGTTTTGGTAGGTTGTATATTTCTAGGGATTTAACTATTTCTTCTAGGTCATCCAATTTGTTGGCATATAATTGTTCACGGTACCCTACTCTAATCCTTAGTATTGCCTCAGTATCATTTGTATTATCTCCTCCTGCACTTCTGATTTTATTTCTCTTTTCTTTTTTCCCCTTAATCTAGATAATAATGGTTTGTTAGAAATAAATTTAAGTTTTTAAAGAAGCAGTTCTTATTTTCATTGATCTATTGCTTTCTAGAATCTATATAATTTATTTCTACTCTGATTAATTATTTCTGTCCATCTTTTGCTAGTTCCTGGAGGTACTGTTAGGTTATTTATTTAAGATCTTCCTTTTTTCTTAATATATGCATTTTAGCACTATAAATTTCCCTCTGAGAACTTCTTCTGGTGAAACCATTAAGTTTTGCTGCATTTAGAATATATCATCACACAATCTCTGGCTCAGAAGATTTCTGCTTAAAAAAAAAAAAAAATCTGTTCAAAGTCTTATTGTGATTCCTTTGTAAGTAACATGATGCTTTTCTCTTGATGCTTTTAAGATTTTCCTTTTGTCTTTAACTTTTGACAATTTAATTATAACATGTCTCAGTGTGGGTCTCTCTGGATTCCTCTTCTTTGAAACTTCTTGGCTTCCTGGATTTGGATGTCTCTTTCCTCGGGTTATGGAAGTTTTCAAACATTACTTCTTTGAACAAGCTTTCAGTCCTATCCTCCCTTCTCTCCTCTGGGAGCATTATAATGCACATGTATGTCCACTTGATAGCATCCCATAAGTCTCTTAAGCTGTCTTCAGTCTTTTTCATTCTTTTTTCCACTGTCCTATCTTCCAGTTTGCTGGTCCTTTCTTTTGCTTGATTTAGTCTGATGATGAACCATTCTATTGAATTTATCAATTCAGTTATTTTATTCTTTAGCTCTGTGACTTCTATTTGGTCTTTTTTAATACTTTCTCTCTCTTTGTTGAATTTCTTAATTTGTTTATGCAATGCTCTCCTGACCTCAGTGAGTGATTCGGTAAATCAATTACATCCATCTCACAAGATCAGATTCAGGAGACACATCACTTTGTTTGGAACATACTCCCCTATTTCCTAATTGTTCTTGACTCTCTGTGTTGGTTTTGCACATCACAAAAAATAGTCACCTATCAAGCCACCCCTCAAAGTCTTGACATATTGGTCTTGTGTAAAGAGATAAATCCTGTTAGTCAGCCCCACCTGAACTCCTCTCAAACCTTTGTGATTGTCCAAATCACCTTCTTTTTGCTTAGTTACTCCCAGTAATTGAAGTGAAGTGAAGTGAAGTGAAGTCGCTCAGTCGTGTCCGACTCTTTGCAACCCCATGGACTGTAACCTACCAGGATCCTCAGTCCATGGGATTTTCCAGTCAAGAATACTGGAGTGTGTTGCCATTTCCTTCTCCAGGGAATCTTCCCGACCCCGGGATCGAACCCGGGTCTCCCGCATTGTAGGCAGACACTTTACCATCTGAGCTACCAGGGAAGCCCAGTAATTGCGGGTGTGTCAAAACCCATCAGTATCTTTAAGGTGTGAGAGTTGCCCATACAGGCTGGCAGGGACCACAAATTGACTAATCATTTAGCTCCCCAGTGCAGGTTAAATAGAAATCTTTCAGGGGGTAGCTGGGAGTATCAGGACATTCAAAAAATAGTCTAAGTCCAACCTGGGAGAAACTGGGAGTTGGGTGTTTTTGCTTACTTTGTGGAGAGCCAGAGTAGTTTCTAGAGGGCTTGTGCACTCAAATATAACCTCTTCTATGTGTGGTCCTGATGCTAAAAGCTTGGCCTCTGTGTACCAGTGCTGAATCAAATCTCTGAGAAAGAGTTTTGGGTGAAGTAGATGGGAATAGCTTTACTGCTCTGCCAGCTAACTTGAGACACAGCAGGCTGGCAGACTGAAAACTATTGTGTCCCAAACTGGGAGGATGTGATGAGGAGTTTTATAGGAAGGGTTCAAAGGTAGGGTTACTGGTAAGAATAGGGAGTGTGCAGGGCCTGCACTCCTCTACTCTATTCTCAGGTAATCTTGATGAGCTTCTCTGGTTCCTGGCCTCAGGTGGTCTTCTGGAGTCAGAAAAATGCTGACATCTTCCAATTGTTGGGTTTTAATTCTATAAAGAACTTATTTATTATGTGTATCCTTGAGGCAGAACCAGTACCCTTCCCCAAGGCTATACCATTGATTCTTGGCTGTCCTTCCCTCATCTTTGAATCCCTTCCCTTCCTGGATTAGCAACTATTTGAATCTGCCTATTTGGAACTATTTGGAACTCAGGGAAGGTCATGGAGGCTGGAGTCTGTTCCTACAAGAAACAAACTACAAGGGAAATGAAAAGACTGCCACACATCTGTTCAGCATGCAAATGACTACTTGGAGAATCCAGTGCTTATATGTTTTAGAACATATAATTTAACTCCTTAAATTGTGTGTTTTTCATGAGTAATATTATCACACGGTATAACAGAGAGAGACTGAACTATGAAATCAAGGCAGGACTTGGGAGAAGGCTCAGTTCTACCTTTTCCTCACTCAGATCCTTAAGTCCTTAATATATTTTGGAAGAATAAGGATCAAAGGCTGCCATGCCCAGCAGTCCCACAGAGTCCTGCTCAGTTTCACTCCTGGGGTACTCATGAATGCCAACCCTGTTCCCAAAGTGTTGATTTATGAGTCAATCCCTTGGGTGGTGCCCATTAACGGTTGGGGTACTAGATGAGATGCTGGCAACTTGATTCAGTTGCTGGAATGAATGAGCTTGGGGGTTGGGGGAGAGGGATGTTTACCAGATCTATCAGGTGCCCTGCGGTATCTCAGTTAGCATACCAGCTGAGTAGAAGCTGAAACTTCAGGCAACAACTAGGAAAGTAAAATCCATTCCAGGCAGAAATTGAGAAAGCAGCACATTTTTGCCCGACTTTCTGGCTGACCCCCCTCACCCCAACTGTGGAGGGGCCGGGGAAGGATAGCTGCAAGAAATACTTGGGTGCCCATTTGAAAATTGGTGGGTTTTGTTTTTTGTTTTTGCTTAATATGGTACTGTGGGATTCATGAATGCCAAGTCATGCTGGCAATCTGGGCTAGGTGACACGACAGACCAATCACTCAGGTGGCAATCATAAAAATGGGGATACTAGACAGACAGACACACTACTTCCAAGTAGAAACTGGAAACTTAATAACAGCAAGTCAGTGGGAAACTACCGGGGAAGTACCCACTGGCTTTGTCGGTCTCCCAGGAGGACCATTCAGCACCTAGACACTAACTGCTAATTAGAAGTTTAACCCTCAGGCAACAGCTTAAAGGATGCTGTCAAATCCATTCCAGGGAAAGGCTAGGAGATGGGTGTGGTTCTGCCTATTCCCTTTGCAATGAATAGAAATAATTGCAGTGAGTGCTCACACACCCAATCAGCAACTATTTCTTTGTTTGCTATACTCCCTGTGGAAGACTTATCGGCTTTCAGAGCTAGGTGATTTGGGGGCCAGTCCCTCAGTATTAAAAGTTGGGTCACTAGTTTTGCGATTGAAACCCTGTCACTCCTCAGAAAGAGGCTGGGAGTTGTGGTTTCCCTCACAACTATATGGTCCTATGTCTGAAATGAGATTTATGGCAAGGATGTATCTCAGCCTTTCCTACCTGTTTTGATATATATATATACGTATTTTAGTTGCATAATATATAAACTGGTACTCAGCTAGTTTTTGGACTTCTCTCAGAAGGAATCACTCTGTGCGTAGGTGTGCATTCAGGAAGTCCAATGCAGGAGAGAAATTTAGAGCCCCCTATATGTTGCTATCTTGTTGATTTCTCTCTCATTATTGTTTTGATTTGCATTTCCCTGATGACTAATGTCTAGCATCTTTTTTTTTTTTTCCTGAACTGGTGTTTTTCACTTTTCATCTGCTTATTACTGAGCATATCTTCCTTGGAGAAAAGTCTATTCCTCTACCCATTTTTAATATTGGGTTGCATTTTATATTTTTTAGAAGTAAAGAGTTCTTTACATATTCTGGATAAAAGTCCAAAATCAGACATTTGATTTTCAAATATTTTCTCCTATTCTATGGGGTTATCTTTTTTCTTTCACTCTCTCAATAGTGTCCTTTCATGTACCAACGCTTTTTGATTAAGTTCAAATTATGTATTTCCTTTTGCTGTTCATATTTTTTGTGTCATTTCTCAGAATTCTTTGCTAAAATAAGATCAGAAAGATATACTTCCATATTAATTTTTCCAAGAGAATTACAATGCTAGCTCTTATGCAGGTATTTGGTCCAATTATGCATCTGGTGTGAAGTAAGGGTCCGATTTCAATTTCTGTATCAGTCTATCGAGTTGTCCCAGAATCATTTGCTCAAAATATTATTCTTAATGGTAATAAGAACAAAAATAAACAAATGGGACCTAATTAAACTTAAAAGCTTTTGCAGAGCAAAGGACACTATAAACAAGATGAAAAGACAACCCTCAGAATGGGAGAAAATATTTGCAAATGAAGCAACTGACAAAGGATTCATCTCCAAAATGTACAAACAGTTCATATAGCTCACTATCAGAAAACAAACAGCTCAATCAAAAAATGGGCAGAAGACTAAAGAGACATTTCTCCAAAAAAAACATATAGATGGCCAATAAACACATGAAAAGATGTTCAACATCGCTCATTATTAGAGAAATGCAACTCAAAACTACAGTGAGGTATACCACCTCACACCAATCAGAATGGACGTTACCAAAAAACCTATAAACAATAAATGCTGGAGAGGATGTGGAGAAAGGGAACCCTCCTGCATTGTTGCATGTGTGCATGCTAAGTCACTTCAGTCGTGTCTGACTTTGCGACCCTATGGACTGCAGCCCATCAGGCTCTTCTGTCCATGGGATTCTCCAGGCACGAATACTGGAGTGGGCTGCTGGGCCCTCTTCCCTGCACTGTGGGTGGAAATGTAAATTGATACAGCCACTATAGAGAACAGTATGGGCTTCCCCGATGGCTCAGTGGTAAAGAATCTGCCTGCCAATGCAGGAGATGCAGGTTTAACCCTTGGGTCAGGAAGATCCCTTGGAGAAGGAAATGACAACCCACTCCAGGATTCTTGCCTGGGAAATCCTATGGACAGAGGAGCCTGACAGGCTACAACCCATGGGGTCACAAGAGTTAGACATGACTTAGTGACTAAACAATAACAATGGAGATTCCTTTAAAAACTAGGAATAAAACTACATATGACCCAGCAATCCCAGTACTGAGCATATACCCTGAGAAAACCACCATTCAAAAAGATACATGTACCCCAATGTTCACTGAAGCACTATTTAGAATAGCCAGGACATGGAAGCAACCCAGATGTCCATCACAGATAAACGGACAAAGAAGATGTGGTACGTACATACAATGCAATATTATCCAGTCATAAGGAGAATAAATTTGAGTCAGTGATAGTGAGGTAGATGAACCTAGAACCTGTTATACAGAGTGAAGTCAGTCAGAAAGACAAAAACAAATATCGTATATTAACACAAACTTATATGGAATCTAGAAAAATAGATTCTATTTTTGGATCTATCTGCAGGGAATGAATGGGGATAAAGAAGTAGCGAAAGGACTTGTGGACACAGCAGGGGAAGGAGAGAGGAGGCTGAATTCAGAAAGTAGCACCGACACATACACGCTATCATGTGTAAAACAGAAAGCTGGTGGGGAGTTGCTGTATCACACAGGAAGCCAGCCTGCGCTCTGTGACAACACAGAAGGGTGGAATGCGAGGGGGGAGGAAGGCTCCAGAGAGAGAGGAAATATGTATAATTATAGCTGATTCATGTTGCTGTACGGTAGAAACCAACACAAGGTTGTAAAGCTATTATCCTTCAACTAAACAAAAACAAACAAACAAAAAACACTGTTCCTCCCCTACTAAGAATGGTCTTAGCACCCTTGTCAAAAAACAGTTGACCTTAAACTCATGATTTTCTTGACTTCAATTCTATTCCATTGACATATATATATATCTCTGTCCCTGAGCTAGTAACACAGTCTTGTTGTTGTTTTGTAATAAGTTGTAAAACTGGGCAATATGAAGAGATTTGAAGACCCAGAAGAGACACACCAAAAGACCATGTGATGATGGAAAAAGAGATTGTAGTGATGAAGCTAAAAGCCAAAGAATGCCAACAATCAGCTGAAGCTAGGAAAAAGACTGAAACAAATTCTCCTTGACACCTAGATTTCCGAACCACCCGTGTTTGAGCTACCCAGTTTACAGTCATCTGTTACAGCAGCCCCAGGAAACGAACAGAGAGACTATCATGGCAATCCAGGAAGACGGAAGATAGACTGGGGCCACTGTGTGGTAGAAGAAATAAAGCAAGGTCACATTAGAGAAATATGTAAGTGGTAGAAAACACCTGACTTGATGATGAACTGGATTTGGTCACAGAAAGGGAAAACAAAGTGTTATGGAAGAACGCTTGGTTTCTGGACTACCAAACGAGATGGCAGATTTCATAACATTTCTGGGGATTTGATCATTTTTCTAAACATGATTATAAACTTTTTGCCTTTAACTTTTATCTAAAAATTCCTTCCTGTGCTTTCTGGGCCAATGTTTGTGTTCTAATCTTAATAATTAATAGACTAGTTAATTCCTCTTTCTACATAGTGTTTCAGAGATCTGCAATGGATGGAAATAGACTAATAAGACAAACTGTCAGTTCCTAAACATCGTATCAAAAAGTTCTTTTAAAAATAAAATATAATATTAATTTTCTAACCTTAATGTGACTACAAACTTTAAAATATAGAGCTTACTTTCTATTTAAATATCAATGTTCATATTGCCATCTCACTGGGAAAAGATATTCTCATTCTAATATTCTCCTCCAGGTATAAGTGAATAGCAAGATCCCAGGGTGAGTGTACAATTTAAATATTCATAACCTATACATTGATTATTCAAATTTTACATTTATAATGCAATAATTCATGGATTTAGAATATAATTTTACACTTAATCTTACTTTTACATCTTAAATTTCTTTCAATTCCTCAGAATAACTCTTGAAATGACAATCATTCAGGCTAAACCTTGAAGTGAATTATAAGGAACAAAAAGCCACCTAAAATAATTTTTTACAAGTTTCCATTACTTTACTCTCTTGAATAACAAAACTTTTAACCTTTGTTTTTAAAAATATAAATTAGCACTGATATTGGAGTACAGTGAGAAATCAATTTGGCAAATTTAATACCTTTTCTGACCTGACCATCTGACTCTTTGAACCTAATAAAAATACTTAGCTAAAACTCAACTAAAATAGATAAAATCTTACATAGGATTTCATTTCATATACTGCCTCTACCTACAAGCACTATCAGCTATATCATTAATGATAATATAAGAATAAACAGTTACATTTAAATTTTCCATATTAGAATGTAAGCATGAGGAAAAGAACTTCCTTATCTTTTTCCATGCACGTAGTAGCCAAGAGATCAATAATTTACTGAATTAAATTCATTAAAATATAATTCTATTGTGGTAGGAGAAGAGACTAAATGTTCTCTTAAGTTACTTTTTAGCCATATTTTATTGTTATTATAATTAATCAACCAATCATTCTTTGTCCCTACTTTCATACTTTTTCATTTCTTTGAAAAGAGTCAAGTCTACATTATAATTAAAACTAAGTACAAAAATGAGAAATTATTCTTCAGTCATTACCTATAATTCATACATCCAATTCATACATACATATATATGTGTGTGTGTGTGTGTATTTCTAATATAATATGGCAAGGAGAATCTGTTTTTAAACGGTGAAGAAAACACAAAAGAAAATGTTCTAACAGAAGTATCATCACCCACACATTATACATATATAGTAACTTTGGATTACTAGTTATGCTGATTAAAAACAGTATACATATTTAATGAGCAAGTGAATGTCAATGCAGAGATGAATACAAGTTATAAGTTTATACAGCACCTCTCTCCTACAGATCTCAAAGCATTTTCCAAAAATTGTTTATACCATCTTTCAAGAAGTGAGCAGATGGCAAGATTCTTCTAGCTTTAGACTGCAAAATTTATACACAAAAAGGTTAAGCAGTTTCCCAAAGAGTACAAGTGAGTCAGGAACAGAACAGAAATAGAACCCCAAACTCCTGATTCTTAATTTCACACTGAAGCTATTAGACCTCACTTAACCCTTACTTTTTCTGATCGTAGGATTTTACAAAATAATGGCAGTAATAACACCAGGAAACATAATACTTACTAAGTACTAGCCACTGACTGTACTAAGAGAATATATGCATAATCTCATTTAAGCCTCATAGCATCCTTGTGAGGCTGGAAGTATAATTACTGCTATATTACACATAAAGAAATTGAGGCACAGAGAATCTGAATAAACTGCACACTGTTAGTAAGTAGTAATATCAGGATATGAACCAAAGTAGTCTGACTCTATAGCCCACAATCATAATCATAATGCTATGCAACAGAAGCGATACCCATAGGAGTCAGGAGATTTGGGATCTCATTAATCTAGATTTTGTACTTACTAGCAATTTGTTCATCACTAGAATGACCACATGTCCCAGATTATACCTGTTGTCCCAAAGTAACTGCTAACAATGCCCCCTTTCAATCTTCAAAAGTCTCTCTGTTTAGATTATAAATTATAAGTTTATCTTAGTATTAGACAGGTCTTTAATATTTTACTCACATGAACAATAAAGACACAAGGGCTTTTAAAGTCTTTCTAAATTCTAAACTAATATAACAATAATAAAGTGTAAGGGCACAAACATATAGGAAGGTTTTTGTTTATATAAGTATTCATTGTAGTCCTCACAGTTATAAATTTTTATAGAAAAATAAGTTTACCCAAACAAAAATGTTTACTAGCTATTTAACTCCTTACAAAACTCAATATCCACTTTAACAGTATCCATCCCTAAATCTTTGTTAACCTCTATTGAATACACTATGAACGCAAAATAACTGCACAGTCAAACTGCTAATCTTGCACAAAAGAAAAGATAGGACTTAACAAAGCTGATGAGAGCTATGTTGGCAAATAACTCGGATCCCAAATAAAAGTTCTTATAAGAAAAGATACAAAAGATTTGTATTATTTAACAAGTGCAAAAAAATGACATAGATAATCACAGGTTAGGCACTCTAAACAAAAATGTGGCTAACAAAGGATTTAGAATGAGTCTTGGACCAGACAAGATTGCACAGACTCATTTCTTCCTGCTGTTCTCTGTTATTAATAAATACAACTATAAACTTTGGAACTTCAAAAGTTAGCCACAAGACTCTGAAAATGGAAAGAAGGCTGACTTGTTAGGTGTCCTCAAACTGGAATACTTCTGAGATTAGTTTCAGTAACAAAGGTTCAAGTATGTACCAAAAGGGGTAGCATGAGAAACAGGAGAAAGGCTACAGGAACCGGATTAAGCTCTAATTTGGTACCAATCTGGTAAATATAGACAGTCTAGTTTTCATGCTGCGGTGAAGACAGTATAGGGTATCATGGAAAAGTGCAGGTTTAGGAAGAAGAGGAGGAACTCCTAATGGACAAGACGTGCCCTATGGAGGCTCTGGTATGGGATATTCCCAAATCTCTGGGGTGTGGAACTAAGGATAAGTATAAGGACTGTTTTGGCTTAGTTATGTGAAGTAGATAATTCTAATTTTCACTGAACTGACAGAACATCTTATAGCCCCAGGTTCAACAAAAGAGGGTGACCCAGACCTTGCCCCAAACCTAGTAAAAGAAAGTGGCCTAGGTAGGCTCATTCATTTCAATGACAAGCTAGGCAAGCTCAACAACACGGCAAGGGGGTATTGACAGGGAGGGGGCCTCAACCTAGGAAGTGCTCTCCTTGGCCTCCAGACACAAGGATCCCACCACAGCAGCCCCGCCCAGAAAGTCGCTTTGTACCCATGGCCTGGAGATTCCCTTCTCCCTTCTAGAAGCACAGATGGCCTATTCTAGGGAAGCTCATTCCACTCTTCCCAACTAGCACTAGCAGGGACCAGTAAGAGGCCCAGATAAAGCAAGCAGACCAAAATAGTGCTGCAAAGGACCTGAAAATTAAATTGTCATTGGAACCATGTCCCTCAATGGTAGGCCTATAACTACATGGTAAACCTAAATAGGGTAACTGCTGATTAAAATAAAAGATTTAAATAGGACCCAGAGTCACCTAATAAAGCAGCCAAATGTTCAAGATTCAATTAAAAAAAAAAGTCATCCATCATACCAAGAAACAGGAATACCAAAACTTGAATATAAAAAGAAAATCAACTGAGATGAATCAGATGTTGAAATTATCCAAGAAGGAATTTAAAGTAGCCATCATAAAATACTCTGCAAACAATTAAAAATTCTCTTAGAACAAATTAAGAAAATCTTTGCTGGGAAGATCTCAGCAAAGAAATCAAAATTCTCTTTAAAAAACCACAAGGAAATTACAGAACTGAAAAATACAGCAACAAATAAAAAATCTCACTAGAATAGCTCAATAGTAGAATGGATATGACAGAAGAAAGAATCAGCAAACTTGAGAACAGATGAACATAATTTACTGAGTATAAACAACAGACATAAAACAGAAAAAAATAATTTAAAAGAAATAAACACCTGTAAGGCTACATCAAAAGATCTAATATTCATATCATTAGGGTCCCAAGAGAGGACAGAAGAATAGGGATAAAAGAATATTTGAAGAAAAAATGACTGAAGACCTCCCAAAGGACAGGCGAAGACAAAAGCCTATAGATTCAAGGGGTTAAGTGAATCCAAACAGGGTATATTTTTAAAAAAAATCCAAGATAAGAGACATCATAATTAAACTTCTGAAAACTAAAGACAAAGAAGAAATATTAAAGTGCCCAGAGAAAAATGACTATTATCTATAGGAGAACACCAATTAAAATGACAGTGGATTTCTCATCTGAAACGAATAGAGACCAGAAGGAAGTAGGACAAATTTTTCAAGTGCTGAAAGTAAAGAACTGTCAATTATAAATTCTATATCTGGTGAAAATATCCTTCAGAAATGAAAGGGAAATAAACTCATTTCTCACAGATGAAAGAAAACTGAAAATCACTAGCATACCTACCTTTAAAGAGCAGCAAAAGAGGGTTCTTCAAACAGAAAGGAAATGTTAAAAGAAAGAATTTTAGAGCACTGGGAAATAAGAAAAAAATGGAAAATACAGAAATATGAAGATGTGTAATATTCTATCCTCATGAGTTTTATAAATATTTGTAATTGAAACAAAAATTATGACACCATTTGATATGGAAGACAATGATATTTTAAAGTGGAGGGGCCTAAAAGGAAGTAAGATTTCCACACTTCACTCACTCAAAGTGGTAAAATGTTGATACCAGTAAACTGTGATGTTACATGTGAATATTTTAACACTTGCAGAGAAGTGGTCCCCAAACTTTGTTGGCACCAGGCACCCGGTTTCATGGAAGACAATTTTCCACAGACCATGGGGGTGGCAGAAGGTTTCTGTTTTGCTTGCTGCTCACCTCCTGCTGTGGAGCTGGTTCCTAACAGAGCACGAACTTGTACTGGTCCATGGCCTGGGGGTTGTAAACCTCTGTCCTAGAGTAACCACTAAGAAAACTATGCAAAGGGATACACTCAAAAACACCATGAACAAATCAGGAAACAAACCTGTGGGGGAAATAAGGCAGTTCTCTATCCTGGTGCTTTAAGAGTGCTCAATCAGTGAGTGACCAGTTGAACTGATGAGACAGCTAAAAGTAAACACCATAGCAAAAGAACATAAAATCTTCATATGGAAAGAACTTTCCAAACTAAGCAGTCCAACTGTAGCCTCTGCATGTACCTCTCTGTATATGTATATATGTGACAGGGGTGGAGGGTAGAACTCATCTGCACTATTATCTGCATTTAGCAGTTAACCAAATGAAGACTAAAGCTGCCCAAGATATTGCAGAGATAACTTAGGAGGCTGCCTGCCATCCTCTCACTTTTCAGTGCAATCCTTGGTCATCCTTCTCTGGCAGAGGAAGGGAAGGTATTAATAAAGTTTACTGAATCTCATGCACCATCAAGCCTCGACTTATTCTAGTTAACATACACATAGAGGGATAGAAATACCAGATTGATGAAAGATTCAGGTCTAACTCTCAGAGCCTCCCACTTCTCACCTCTAAATCCTCAGCCATCTTAAAAGAGAAAAGAGCTGCTTCCTGGAAATATAATACTTACCACATAAAAAGTAGTTCTCCCCATATGTAAAGTGAACTTGCTACTTTCTCCACAATGTACTTATTGTCAAATGACACATGTGAAAGGGTTTGAGAGCTACAAGGAACCCCTAAAATACATAGTACTTTTGTTGCAATACAGCTATGAGATGTTTTGATATCTGCACATAGAGTATTTAATACAGTTACTCAACACTCTACATTTTATGGACTTCCCTTGTGGCTCAGCCAGTAAGGAGTCAGTCTGCAATGCAGGAGACCCGGGTTCCATCCCTGTGTTGGGAAGATCCCCTAGAGAAGGAAATGGAAACCCACTCCAGCATACTTGCCTAGAAAATCCCATGGACAGGGGAGCCTCGCAGGCTACAGTTCATGGGATCACAAAGATTTGGAGATGACTGAGCAACTTCACTTCTCTCTCTCTCTCTCTCTACAAATTTTACACCAAGAACAAACAAGATTTATATCAATAATACTCCTTTAAGTAAATAAGTGTTAGTCGCTCAGTGTGACTGACTCTTATCAATCCCCTTTGAGACACGTCTGTCTATGGGATTTCCCAGGCAAGAATACTGCAGTGGGTTGCTATTCCCTTCTCCACGGGATCTTCCTGGCCCAGGGATTGAACTTGAGTCTCCTGCGTTGTAGGTAAATTCTTTACTATCTGAGCCAATATAAGTTCTAAATATTAAATACACAGCACTCTGGAAGGAAACATGATTATCAACACCTACATATTCTGGTGTATTCATAAATTCATCCTACTTTTAAATTTTACTTTAAAATTGCAAATTATTTATTCTTTCTCCATAATTTTTCTTTGTGCTTTATGTCCTACATTTTAATTTTAAAAGTTTTACTAAATTAGAACAATGTAGCAACAGGATGTAACAGAAGAGCTTAGTTTTCCAATAAATTGAAATAGGTATAAATTTTAAAAGGAGTCTTGAAAGAAAACAAATTCTTCTAATGATTTTGTTTTTAAAACTTTGTAGTAATCGTGCAGAGAATGTAAAATTTGAAACAGGATGTCACAACTTGTTATCACACAATTTTGTTCAGAAAAAAGACTCTAAACAAAAGTTCACATTTAGCTCTTTAACAATTAGTGCATAATTGCCATTAAAATCTAAATTTTGATTAAAAGATTAAAAAGTTTATTTCCACAAATTTAGATTCATATTTTATCAAAATAAATTCTCAGCCATCTTCTAGCTCCCCCTCCATACACATACATATGGATTATTTAATATGAAATTTTGGCAACTGCTTTACACAATTTATTTTAAGTGATATTTTTCCAGTATTACCTACTCTTGGATAAAAAGTTCCTTGGATCTAATATTCAAAGTAGTCTAATGCTGAAAAATAAAAACATCTAAAATTAACAAAAATGGCTCTATTAATACTGTTTAAATGAATATCCTCATTGGTCAAAATAAAAAAAAAAAACTGTGATGCTGATTCATGTCAATGTATGACAAAACCCACTGCAATGTTGTGAAGTAATTAGCCTCCAACTAATAAAAATAAATGAAAAAAAAAAACAACAAAAAAAACTGTGATGAACACTGAGCTTCAGAAGAGATGGGATTCACAAGAAAATACTAAGTTACTTTTGGCTGAACTAAATGATACATTTAGAATTCCACAGAGAATAGGTACCAGAAAACATTATTCAAAGATACACAGCCTCAATCTAGGGACTAACAGCAAATTGTGAGGCATAACTGTCAGTCCAATAAATTGGAATAAAGGCTGAAGAGGATTAATAAACTAGTTACAATCACAACTTCTACTAGCAACCAACACCTGTGGACAACAGGTGTTCATAAAATATTAGGGAAAGGCCAAACCCTAAAGTTAAATCACAGGAAGAAAAGCAACTCAACCGCTGATACTAAATATAAAATAATCAAATAGAGATATTTGAGTCAAATACTTTGTTGTTATTACAGACTATTCCAGGTATCAAAATATTAAGAAATATTTATTAAACATGTTTAAACTGAAAAACATTTTAATGTCATTTGTCTCTTTTTAATAAACTAGGGAAAGATCTTTATTATATTAAGGCACAACAGCTCCGTCCAGCGCAAGGACCAATAATGTTATAAGAAGCCTTATTTTTTTTAAACCCTTGGCTTAGGATACTGTTAAGAGAATGGAGGTAAACAAAACTTAAATGCTAGAATGTCAGTGCCTATTCTTCACATATTAGAATTATCATACAATCTCAAAGCAAGTTTCTTACTCTGAAATTCTGGCAATTTATACTGTGAAATGAATGTGTTCCACTAGGTAGAGGTCTGAGCAGTCCCTTGGAGACAGAGTAATGTCTAAACACTTAGATTAAAAATATTCATTATAAGTTGCTTAAGATACTATTAATACTACCTAGGAACATTAAACATGGTTTCCTGGAAGAAAGCTTAAACAATGGAATCACAAGTATCCATGACAGCTATCATTGTTTTACCTATACCTAATCTCTAGTATATTATTCTGTCGATAGTATAAAATTTTTTACTAGTTACAATGTATGTAGGGTATATAAAGCACTGTACTAAACATATACCAAGCACAGACTCTGTATCTCTTTAAAAAAAAAAAAAAACCTTGGATCTTAGAATAAACCCACAAATGCTGACAACAACTCATATGTTCTAACCACCAGATACCACTCTTCTCCAGAACAACAAACCACACACATAGCTTTCAAAAATACCCTTTATTTTCACCACGGTTATGGTTGTATACTATGCTAACTTATAAATGAATTGGTATCCCTTAAGTTTCAAACTACTTTGACAGTTTGGTGACAGTGTCTAAAAACATAGGCACAACACAGGATTTCTGTTTTGTAAAGGCAAATGAATAAATTATCATCTTCAAAACCAGAAATTATAAACTAAGAGAAAAAAAAACTAAGGATATCTCAATGAGAAAATTCACAAGAGAATGACAGGAAAAATGCCTGTGGTTTACTGACTAAAGCTCAGTCACTAAGAACCTGTATACTCATATGGATAAGGTTTCATAATCATATATTCAGTTATTACTCATCTTACTCTTCTCTTTGCCTCCTCACAAAGATATATTGGCCTTGAGCATGAGAAATTTAATGAAAACTGCCTCAGGCAGATAAAAATATAACAATCATCCTGGCAATGAAGACAAATCGCCATGTTCATTACAGTTAAGCTACCAGTAGGAAACTCTAGATCACAGAAAACTAAAAACATATTTATGTTTATGTTTTTATTACAGGTGTAGGAAATTGCCAGTTAGTGCATGTATTCAAGACTAAAATCTTATAAATACCTTATACAAATATTTACTAAAATATATAGATATAAGACACAAATAAAACAGCAAAACTATTACATGTTTAGATTAACAGATGGAAAACTTAAATGTGACTTAAAAGTCTCAAAACATCAACCCATTATTTTGGATGAAAGGTATGTCCACTACAAAATAGAAAGGCAAATACCCAACAGAAATGAAAATATGTCCGCACAGAAACTTGTTCATGAATGTTCAATGCAGTATAATTCATAATATCCCCCCTAAAAAAATTCAGTGTACATCAGTTGATGAATACATTTAACAAAGTATGATTTTCCATATAAGAGAATACTACTTAGTCATAAAAAGAAGGGTTGATAGATGCTACAACATGGATGAACCTTGAAAACTATGCTAACTAAAAGAGACCATAAAAAAAAAGCCATATATTGAATGATTCCATTTATATCAAATCTAAAGGCAAATTTACCCACTCCAGTATTCTTGGGTTTCCCGGGTAGCTCAGCTGGTAAAGAATCTGCTTGCAATGTGGGGGACCTGGGTTCGATCCCTGGGTTGGGAAGATCCCCTGGAGAAGGGAAAGGTTACCCACTCCAGTATTCTGGCCTGGAAAATTCCATGGGTTGTATATAGTCCATGGGGTCGCAACCTTGAAAACATGCTAACTAAAACAGGCCATACAGAAAAAGCCATATACTGAATGATTCCATTTATATAAAATCTAAAGGCAAATTTATAGACACAAAGCACATTAGTGGTTAGCCATGCTGCGATTCATGAGGTCGCAAAGAGTTGGACACGACTGAGCGGCAGAACTGAACTGATCGCAGGGGGAGAAAGGGGCAAATTGGAAAGTGACTGCTAATAGGTACAGGGTTCCTTTTCAGTGTTATAAAATTGAGCAGTGTGGCTGCAAAACACTATGAATATACTAAAGACTAAATTGTACAAAAAGGGCAAATATTGTGCAATTCCACTTATATGAAATGCCTGGTTAAATTCATTGTGACAGAAAGGAGAATGGTATGTGTTCAGGGGAGAGAGAATGAGGAGGAACTTATTACTGGGTACAGAGTTTCAGTTTGGGAAGATGAACTACTATGAGATCAATGGTGATGATGGGTGTACAATGCAAATGTACTTAATTCTACTGAACTCCAAATTTTAAGATGCTTAAAAATAAATACATAAAATCTTAAAATGGTAAACTTTATGGTATGTATGTATTACCATAATTCAAAAAAAACAAAACAAAACAACTGAGCTGTAATTTTAAATGAGGAATTTGTATGGTATATGGATTATATCTCAATAAAGCTATTAAATATTGATAAATAAGGTACGCATGAACAAAAGTAAGAATGTTAAATTTGCCACCATGGGTTAACTTCAAGTCTATAATAATAAAAGCTGAGTGGCTCTGCTAACAGACTCTGGTTGGTCTGGAGTTAGAAGGCCAGATGTGCCAAGGTCAGGATGCTAGTCTTGACACATTCATTACCCTCACACTACAACCTCCACTACTCAGAGGATTGATTGCATCCTCTCCAGTGAGGTCAATGTCCATGTCTGTCTTCATATGGGACCTGATATCTGCTTTGGAACTCAAGTTCCTTTATTCCTCAGTGTTCACTGGACAGCTATTCCCACGTTCTTGTAAACCGCTCAAACATCACAGGCTCAAAGAGGACTGCAAAATGGAGGGTAAGAACAGTGCCTTGGAGTCAGAGAGACCTGGAAACACCATTACTAGCTGTGTAGTCTAAGGAAGTAACTTAAATTTTCTGAACTTCTACTTTCTTATTTTTAAAATGAGAATAATTACCTCAGAAGATTATTCGGAGGATTAAACCAGATAAATACATAGAAAATTCCCAGAGGCTGGAAAACTGAGCATACAGAAAATACTCAACACATGTCTATTGCCTTCCCCTATGAACTTGTTCTACTTCTTTATTCTCAAACTTGGTTAACGGGGTCACTGTGTTCTAAATCTACAAAACCTATTATAGTTTCCTATTTGCCTTCTGAATTATTCTTCAAATTGTCAATCTACATCAAAAAAGTATTTTTAAGTCTCTGCCCTCAATCATTATCAATACTTTAATAGAGGCTTTTATCACATCTCACTCTGGCACAATTTAATTGAATCTCTCCATCATCAGTCCTCCCTCCATGCTAATATGAAATTATCTTCCTAAAATACAAAGCTTATCTTCTGCTTTAAAATCTCTATTAAAACTTTAGCTTGGTACTTGGCAGAGAACTCTTCAAACACTGACCCTCCATTCACTTTTCATTTCCAGTCACATCCACTCATCTTCAAACCCTCTACATTTTTTACTTTGTGAACGTCTCACCATTCCCTAGATGCACTCAGGGCCTTCACACTGTTCTCTCTGTCTAGAACACCTCTAACTCCTTTATTAACATGGGAGACTTTTCATTAATCCAAATCTCTTTCAAATGACATCTTCTCAGGGACTGCTATTTATCTGTTTACATGTCTGCCTCTTCACTATGTGGTAAACTAGTGTGGAGTGTGAATAATGGGCTATATTCCTTGCTGTATCATCTTCTGCAGCTGGTGATGAAGAAAAACAGAGTCCATAAAAAAAGGAAGATCTGGATCCAGGTACTTCAAGGTATCAGACTCCAAGATAAAAAGTCACAGGTTAATTTGGCTCCAACCTAAATACCAGAGACGCCTAATGTTTGCTGCAAGGCACAACATAAAGTTCCAAAAGTGAAATAAACTATTAATCATAATATTTAAAATGAAATCTTCTCTGAGTTTTTTTTTCCTCTTTTTCCTTTCCTTTGCTTACTAAGACTTCATCGGAAAACCATGAGCAACTGAAAACCAAGGAATTACTAGTCTTTATAGGCTTGAGGAACAAAAATGACTTCACTGCAACTACAACAAAAAATGTTTTACTTGGATGACTAGGCAAGTTTTAGAATGGTTATTGAGAATTCTAGTAGTTCTCAGCATAGGTCCAAAACTAGAATCTCTGATTTTGGAAACTGAGACTAACAACAAATTCTAACACTGAGAGACAGGTCGAAATTACATACCTATGAATAGATAAATCCTATTCTATATTTAGATATAGCTCAGGTTAGCTATACCTAAGATTATTAGGTGTAGCCTAAAAAACTATTTCAAATCCTAAAAGATGAAGCTGTTAAAGTGCGGTACTCAATATGCCAGCATATTTGGAAAGCTCAGCAGTGGCCACAGGACTGGAAAAGGTCAGTTTTCATTCCAATCCAAAGAAGGGCATTGCCAAAGAATGTTCAAACTACCACACGACTGCACTCACTTCACATGCTAGCAAAGTAATGCTCAAATTCCTCAAGGTAGGCTTCAACAGTACATGAACCGAGAACTCCCAGATGTTTAAGCTGGATTTACAAAAGGCAGAGAAACCAGAGATCAAACTGCCAAGAGCCGTTGGATCATCGAAAAAGCAAGAGAGTTCCAGAAAAACATCTAGTTCTGCTTGACTACCCTAAAGCCTTTGACTATGTGGATCACAACAAACTATAGAAAATTCTTAAAGAGATGGAAATACCAGAACACCTTAACAGTCTTCTGAGAAACCTGTATGCAGGTCCAGAAACAACAGTTAGAACTGGACATGGAACAACAGACTGGTTCAAAATTGGGAAAGGAGTACATCAAGGTTGTATATTGTCACCCTGCTTATTTAACTTATATGCAGAGTACATCATGCGAAATGCCCGGGTGGATGAAGCACAAGTTGGAATCAAGACTTCTGGGAGAAATATCAATAACCTCAGATATGCAGACGATACCACCCTCATGGCAGAAAGCAAAGAGGAACTAAAGAGACTCTTGATGAAGGTGAAAGAGGAGAGTGAAAAAGTTGGCTTAAAGTTCAACATTCAAAAAACTAAGATCATGGCATCTGGTCCCATCACTTCATGGTGAATAGATGGAGAAACAATGCAAACAGTGATTTTCACGGCAGATGGTGACTGAAGCCATGAAATTAAGACACTCACTCCTTGGAAGAAAAGCTATGACAAACCTAGACAGCGTCTTAAAAAGCAGAGACGTTATAGTCAAAGCTATGGTTTTTCCAATAGTTACATATGGATGTGCGAGTAGGACCATAAAGAAGGCTGAGCGCTGAAGAATTCATGCTTTTGAGCAAAGAGATCAAGCCAGTACATCCTAAAGGAAATCAACCCTGAATTATTCATTGGAAGGACTGATGCTGAAGGTGAAGCTCCAATATTTTGGCCACCTGATGAGAAGAGCCAACTCATTAGAAAAGACTCTGAGGCTAGGAAAGATAGAAGGCAGGAGGAGAAGGGGACAACAGAGGAGGACATGGTTGGATGGCATCACCAACTCAGTGGACATGAGTTTGAGCAAGCTCCAGGAGATGGTGAAGGACAGGGAGGCCTGGCATGCTTCACGCAGTTCATGGGGGTCACTGACACAACGGAGCGACTGAACAACTTAACTCTCTAGAAAATGAGCATGAAAAAAGATACTGGCAGCCAGGAGAGGGTGAGATAACAGCTGAATAATTTTTTTCTTTTTGGTAAACACACTAGGATATTTTAGATAAATAAACAGCTGGGAAATTTTATTTCTTAGTATATTGGCTTTCTCCTATGAATTTATTGATATACTTAATGACTTGATGAATTTAAGCTAAATTACTTTAAGAAAATCAAACCAGTTGTTTGCTAAGGAAAGTCTTTGCATATAAAGCACATATTTTTTTCATTTTATTATTCAGATTGCTCAGAAATTACATAACCACATGGAAAGAGTGAAATGTGGTCATTCAGGCATGAGAAAAAAAGGACAAGAAAATTCTACTTTCAAGAATAGATTCATTGGGGAAAAAAGAATGTATGTATATGTGTAACCGAATCACTTTGTTGTATAGCATTAATTAATACAACACTGTAAATCAGCTATACTTCAATAAGAAATACTTTTAAAAAAAGAATAAATTAATTGGAGACTTTCATACAAATTCTATGAGTGAAATAAATGAAAATTTTCAAGTAAGTTCCTTTTAATGACTATACCTAATAAGTATCTGAATGTGTACCAATTAATTTACTTATTAATACAAATTCAGCTAATTATTAGGCATAATCAATAAGTATGAGGCAAAAATAAATACAAATCTTAATGTTGGAGGTTACTTTACTTAGTACATATTCATATACTGAAAATCCATGTGAAAATAATTTAAAAGTTGAAAGCACTAAAATAAAACAAGATGCAGTAAAACTATTATCAATAATAGTGAATGCAAAATATTGAGTCATCTTTTTTTTTAAAAAAATCAGTAAATAATTACTGAATGAATGAATTTACTAAAGATAATTTCAAAAGTATTTTATCACTCTAATATTCAGCAAAAGATTACATTTTACTGAAGGGGCTAAAATGGAATATATACTTCACTCAAAATAAGATTTAAAAAAAAATTAGTGTGCAACCTCAAAGACAGAAACAAAGTTACAGATGACTTACCAAAAAAAAAAAGTGCTAGCACACCTCAGCAAAAAATACTTCAAACTAGCTGTTGACCATACATAAGTTATCCTAGATATCCAATGCTAGTAAAATAATGGAAAAAGAATGACTTAAAAAAAGAAAATCTCAACAGATGACAATAAGGCATTTAATACAATTCAGTGGCAACCCACTCCAGTACTCTTGCCTGGAAAATCCCATGGATGGAGGAGCCCGGTAGGTTGCAGTCCATGGGGTCGCTAGGAGTCGGACACGACTGAGCGACTTCACTTTCTCTTTTCACTTTCATGCATTGGAGAAGGAAATGGCAACCCACTACAGTGTTCTTGCCTGGATAATCCCAGGGACAGGGGAGCCTGGTGGGCTGCCATCTATGGGGTCGCAGAGAGTCGGACACAACTGAAGTGACTTAGCAGCAGCAGCAGCAGTATTCAACTTAAATTGAACTCTAAAATATCAAACATAAAAGTTCTTAATGTAAGAAAACCCATATTTAAATCTAGAGCTAAAATCATATTTTCTGTAATAATACTAGTTATTAACTCTATATACTTATATAAAAACAGGAGTTACTAGTGGTTGTTGCTAAACATTTAACACTGCAGCTTCTGAAACATATCCATCCACCCCTACCCCAACCACCACCCTTCTTTGATTTGTAATATTTCTGGAGTATAAACAGTCCAACCGTGGCTAATTTTAAGCTATCACTGCAATGTCACTATGGGAATTGGGAACAGAGGCACAAAACTGGCTTCTGCATGGTTGGCTTCAACACACCACTGGGTATTAACTTCTACTGAGGTCTTACTACCTGACAAGGCCATGCTATGGACATAACACATCCTCTTTCATTTAATCTTCACAACAGCCTACAAAGAATGTATCACTCAATCTTACAAATGAGGAAACTGAGGCTTAGAGAGAGAGAGAGAGAGAGAGAGAGAGAGAGAGAAAGTAATTTGCTGAATTAACTAATGAGTGGTAGAGACAGAATTTAAAAATGCCTTAATCACTTTAATTATCATTCTTCATTCACAACCTATTATTAGTAAGGGGTTATGCATGGCCTGATTTGTAAATTAATCAACTCATTCATCTTATTTGTACTGCAATAAATATCTGTAAAACCATAATTGAACCCTTAATGAAAATAATGCCAGTAACTTACATCAACCTATGTACTCCTTCCCTTCATGTCTCCTCAGTTCTCCCCAGCAAAGGTAAATACTGAAGTTGTTGTTAATCATTCTCTTTAAGGGCCTCCTTTAATCATTCTCTTTAAAGCCATGTTTAAATCCCAAATATCTCTAAAGAAAACCTCTGATTCTTGACAACTGTATTAAGCTTCTTTTTAATAATCTTTCAATATAAAAAAATCCTTACTTTAAATATGAGGAAGGTTCAGGCTTAAAAAAGTCAAATATAAACTCACAAAGAATTACTTGGCAAATAAATAGATGACATAAAAAGAGTTTAAAAAAAGGTCTTCTGTCTTTAATGAAAAGACCAATCTCTTCATTAAAATATTCTGCTTCTAAGATAAAGTGATTTTAAATACCAGATCATCAATCAGTAATAAAGTATAGCTTAGTACAAATATCAAGGTACTTCCTTACCATCTTTAAAATTAACTGTAATATATGCAATAAAAACAGGGCCCAATCACAAGTATAAAAATATTTGAAGGTTTTTTTCTTATCAATGAAAAAAATTAAAGAAGTAAGAACAAATGGAAGTTTGTAGACACAAACACACATACATGGTGCTCTTGGGTGGGAAAACTACATACTATAAAAAATTGCGATAGTTCTGTTGATAAAACAACAAATCGGAACTTAAAGTATTCCCATAATCTGAGAACATATTTGGTGGCTTAGTCGCTAAGTCGTGTCCGACTCTTGCAACCCCATGGACGTAGCCTGCCAGGCTCCTCTGTCCATGGGATTTTCCAGGCAATAATACAGGAGTGGGTTGCCATTTCCTTCTCCAAGGGATCTTCCAGACCCAGGAATCGAACCTGGGTTTCCTGCATCACAGGCAGATTCTTGCATTGTAGGCAGATTCTTTACCAACTGAGTTATGAGGGAAGTCCCAAGAACACATTTATAAAATAATATTTAGACAAAATTGATTTATAAACATATAATTAAGACTGGAACATTTTTTAAGTCTAATACAAAGAGATTTCAGGGTGTTTTTTCATGAACATACAGCATTATTATTATTTTAAAGCTATCATTAATTGTGCTCTTACTAAAAAGTAGTTAAAGTGCTTAACACATACTATCTGATTTAATCCCTATAACAATTTCATGATGTTTAAAAAACTAACTCTATTTTATTGTAAAGAAAATAAAGAATCAGCTATGCTATGTACAAATTTTTTTAAGAGTTTTTCTAAACTTTCATAATTAGAGAAAAGACTTTCATTTTTGCAGGAAAAAGCATCTTATTGCTTTTAGAAACAGAAAAATTTGTGAAATAAGAGAAACTGCACAAAACATTTAAAATAGACATAAAAACATTCCAAATATTTTAAACAAAAATACTACCATAAAACAAAATTACAAGCCAGCATCTTTGATGAACACAGACACAAAGATTCTCAACAAAACATTAGCAAACTGAATCCAACAACACATAAAAAAGACCATACACCATGATCAAGTTGGATTCATCCCAGGGTCAAAAGGATGGTTCAACATACATAAATCATTTAATGTGTCACACCACATCAACAAAAGAAAAGACAAAAATCACATGATTGACTCAATAGACACAGAAAAAGCATTTGATAAAATTCAACATCCACTCATGATTAAAAACTCTTACAGAAAAGGGTATAGAAAGAACATATCTCAATATAATAAAAGTCATTTATGACAAACCCACAGCCAACATAATACTCAACAGTAAAAAGTTGAAAGCCTTTTTGCTAAAATTCGGAACAAGGCAAGGATGTCCACTCTCACACTTCTATTCAACATAGCACTGGAAGTCCTAGCCACAGCAATCAGATAAGAAAAAAGTAATAAAAGGCATCAAAATTGGAAGAAAAGAGGTAAAAGTATCACTATATGCAGATGACATTCTATATATAGAAAACCCTAAAGTTTCCGCACAGAAACCACTAGAATTGATAAATGAATTCAGCAAGGTAGCAGGATACAAGACTAACATGTAGAAATCTGTTGCATGTCCTTACGCTAACAGTGAAATATCCAAAAGGGAAAGTAATGAAACCCTTTTAAAGTCACATTGAAAAAATAAAATATTTAGGAATAAATCTGACCAAGGAATGAATGACTTATAATGCTGAGAACTACAAAACTTATGCTTTGTATACAAAACTTAGTGCTTATGGAAACTGAAAATGATTCAAAAAATGGAACAATATCCCATGCTCTTGAATTGGAAGAATTAATATTGTAAAAACGGCTATACAACCCAAAGAATTCTATAGATTTAACACTTTCTCTATCAAATTATCCAAGGAGTAAGCATCTTTTAATTTCATAGCTGCAATCACCATCTGCAGATGTTTACTCCTTGGAAGGAAAGTTATGACCAACCTAGAAAGCATATTAAAAAGCAGAGACATTACTTTGCCAACAAAAGTCCGTCTAGTCAAGGCTATGGTTTTTCCAGTGGTCATGTGTGGATGTGAGAGATGGACTGTGAAGAAAGCTGAGTGCCCAAGAATTGATGCTTTTGAACTGTGGTGCTGGAGAAGACTCTTGAGAGTCCCTTGAACTGCAAGAAAATCCAACCAGTCCATCCTGAAGAAGATCAGTCCTGGGTGTTCATTAGGAGGACTGATGCTGAAGCTGAAACTCCAGTACTTTGGCCACCTCATGTGAAGAAATGACTCTTTGGAAAAGACCCTGATGTTGGGAGGGACTGGGGGCAGGAGGAGAAGGGGACGAGAGAGGATGAGATAGCTAGATGGCATCACCAACTCGATGGACATGAGTTTGAGTAAACTCCGGGAGTTGGTGATGGACAGGGAGGCCTGGCGTGCTGCAATTCATGGGATCACAAAGAGCTGGACACGACTGAGCGACTGAACTGAACTAAACTATCAAATTATCCATGCCATTTTTCACAGAACTAGAACAAAAAAAGTTCTAAAGTTTGTATGGAGCCATAAAAGACCCAGAATTGCCAAAGCAATCCTGAGAAAAAAGAACAAACGTATAGGCATAACCCTCCCAGACTTAGACAATGCTATAAAGTTACAGTAATCAAAGCAGTGTGGTATTGGCAGCAAAACAGACAAATAGATCAAAAAAATAGAATACAGAGTCCAGAAAGAAATCCAGATACCTACGGGCAGTTAATCTTTGACAAAAGAGGTAAGGATATATAATGAAGAAAACATAGTCTGTTCAGCAAGTGGTGTTGGAAATGCTGGACAGCCACATATAAATCAATGAAGTTAGAACACTCCCTTAACACCATACACAATAAACAACTCAAAATGGCTTAAAGACTTAAATATAAGACACGACGCCATAAAAGTCCTAGAAGAAAACATAGGCAAAATACTCTCTGCATAAATTGTACCAATGTTTTCTTAAGTTAGTCTCCCAAGGCAAAAGAAATAAAAGCAAAAATAAACAAATGGGATCTAATCAAACTTGCAAATTTTTTCACAGCAAAGGAAATAATTAACAAAATGAAAAGACAACCTATGGACTGGGAGAAAGTATTCACAAATGATGCAACCAAAAAGGGCTTGATATCCAAAATATAAAAACAGCCCATACAACTCAATAACAACAACAACAAAAAAACCCAATCAAAAAATGGGTAGAAGACCTAAATAGACATTTCTCCAAAGAAGATACACAGATGGCAACTAGGCAAATCAAAAGATCCTCAACATCACTAGTTATTAGAGAAATGCAAATCAAAACTACAGTGAGGTACCAATTCACAGTGGTCAAAATGGCCACCATTAAAGTCTATAGATAACAAATGGCGGAGAGGGTGTGGAGAAAAAGGAACCCTCCAGCACTGCTGGTGGGACATAAACTGGTGCAGTCGCTATGGGAAACAATACTGAGGTTCCTTAAAAAACTAAAAATAGAGCTACCATATGATCCAACAATCCCATTCCTGGGCACATAACCAGAAAAGACAAAAACTCTATTTCACGAAGATACACACAGCCCAATGTTCACAGCAGTATTATTTATAACAGCCAAGACATGGAAGCAAATTGAATGTCCATCAACAGATAAATGGATAAGGAAGATGTAGTATGTGTGTAGTAGTCATTCCTTTGTGTGGAATACTACTAAGCCATGAAAAAGAATGAAATAATGCCATCTGCAGCAACAAGGATAGACCCAGGGATGATCATACGAAGTGACATAAGTCAGAAAGAGAAAGACAAAACACCGTATGATATTACTTATATGTAGAATCTATAATATAACAAATAAACTTATTTACAAAACAGAAACAGACCCACAGACAAAGAAAGCAAACTTATGATTACCAAAGGGGAAAGGGAGTGGAGGAAAAGTCTGGGATTAGCAGATACAAACTACTATTTATAGAATAAACAGCACAGACTACAGTATAGCACAGGGAACTATGTTCAATATCCTGTAATAAACCACAATAGAAAAGAATATGAAAAAGCATATATATATCTGAATCACTCTGCTTTATACCAGAAACTAACATTGTAAATCAACTATACTTCTATTTAAAAATTTTAATTAAAAAAATATTTTAAATATATACTGAAATCACATAAGAGAGAAATTTGTTACAACCATTATTAATGTTACAAATAATTTGTTTAGTTCTATATCTCATTTCATACAACTAAATCTATCTCAAATAGAATATAATTAATCATTTCCAAAATAAATTTTTAAAATAATGAACTATAAGAATATATTTGTACTATTAAGATAAGTTTTCTACATAATCAAGAAACAAAGATGGATTACAAGCATGCTTTAGGGTTTGAATAACTCTTTTAAATTGCTGAAATTTTATTTGAAAACCAAAATATTTGGGATAACTGGAAATGATTTTATAACCTACAATGCAGAATAACTGAAAAAAAATACTGCTACATCTACTCAGATTCCACTTGATAGTCAAAAGAAACAGAAGAAAGTCTACTTGTAAAATAATCAAATATTATATTACAAATATAAGCTGTTTTATAGAAAAATGTGCCACTTCACTCATAAAAATATAATCATAATGTTATATACCTATTAAACTAATAATCATAAAAACTGGGCTTCCCTGGTGGTCCAGTGGTTAAGAATCCACCTACCAGTGCAGGGGACGTGGGTTTCATCCCTGGTGCAGGAAGATCCCATATGCTGTGAGGCAACTATGCCCAAGCACCACAACTACTGAGCCTCAATGCCACAAGTACTGAAGCCTGTGCGCCTGGAGCCCATGCTTTGCAACAAAAGAAGCCACCACAGTGAGAAGCCCACGCACTGCAGGAACAGTAGCTCCTGGCCGCCGAAACGAGAGAAAGCCTGCACACAGCAACAAGACCCAGAGCGGTCAAAAATAAACAAAAACAAATCCTTTCCTAAAAACCATAAAAACTGTTTACTAATTAAGTATATAATAAGCACTGGGCATCTTGTTTCATTTACTATTTATAATAAGCCTACTAGATAGTTATCATCATCCCATACTTTTCTGATGAGAAAAAGAAAGGTTATGTGAAACTTTCTCAGGCATATAACTAGACAACAGCACGTGTAAAATCCTGAAGCCACTAGTCCAACCCCAAAGATCTTTTCCTTTTCCTCACCCTATGCTATGAGTTAAACACAAAACTATAATAAACTAAGGCTTAATTACCAATCTGGTAAAGTCATGAGAGAAAACTGTACTCATAAATTGTTGTAGACATTACTGTTTTATAGCTTTCAAGCAGAAAATCTTACAATATATAACGAACTACAAGACAATCGTATTCCACAATATAATCATTCCTGGTATACCCTTAAAGAAATAATACAAATCACGAAAAGGTGGGTAAGGCATGTACCCATAAGGAAAAATTGTAATGGAAAATATATATAAACAACAGAAGTGTCCAGTACAGCCTTCTTCCACATTTCAATATAACAGATTACCAGAGTGTCCAATATCCTCAACATTTTCATTAATGGTCAGCAGATGGGAATGTAAATGAAATAGTCTTAAAAGAAAAGGAGGAAGATAACTTACACCATTCATAACCATTTCAAAAATAAACACACATAAAATGAGAAAAATAAGATAAATTTAAAGTGATATAGCCTATTTTCCCCTAAAGTTACTTGACATTATAACAAATTATTTTAAGTTTGAGCATATATGTGACTATGCTATGTAATATTTTGAAATTTATGCTAATACATTGCATTGACCTCATTACTCGTGAGACCTTTGTTTCCTGGTGATACGGAATGAACTATGTCACCCTAGAGTTGGTATGTTGAAACCCTAGGCCCCAGTGTGACTGTGGGCCTTTAAGGAAGTAGTTAAGGCTAAAAGAGGTCAGAAGGGTGGTATGTGTGCTTGTCGCTCAGTCGTGTCCAACTCTGTATGACCCCATGGACTGCAGTCCACCCGGCTCCTCTGTCCATGTGGGGTCCTAACCTAACAGGACTGGTGTCCCTATAAAAAGAGAAGGAGACTCTAGAGTCACCTGTGCACAGCGTAAAGGACAAGTGAGAAGATAATAAGAAGACAACCCTGACTACGAGCTGAAGAAGCCTCAGAAGAATGCTACCTGACCACACGTGTGTGTGTGTGTGTGTGTGTGTGTGTGTGTGTGTGTGTGTGTGTGTGTGTGTGAGTGTTTGTGCACACAAGCCTGCCCAGTCCTGGGATTGCTGATTCATATGGTAGTTTTATTCCTAGTTTTTTAAGGAATCTCCATTGTTGCTTAGTCGCTAAGTCATGTCCGACGCTTTGCAACCCCATGGACTATAATCTGTCCATGGAATTTTTCAGGCAAGAATATTGAAGCAGTTTCCATTTCCTACTCTGGGGGATCTTCCTAAGCAAGAAATCGAACCTGCATCTCTTACATCTCCTGCATTGACAGGCGCAGATTCTTTACCACCGGGCCACCTGGGAAGCCCAACATTTATGAAGACTATATGGTATTTTTTTTATTTGATCTGTTTAGTTAATCCTCTTTTATTGGTTGCTTCAATTTACTTCCAATATAAAGAAAACTGAGTGCTGAAGAATTGATGCTTTTGAACTGTGGTGTTGGAGAAGACTCCTGAGAGTCCCTTGGACTGCAAAGAGATCCAACCAGTCCATCCTAAAGGAGATCAGTCCTGGGTGTTCACTGGAAGGACTGATGTTGAAGCTGAAACTCCTGTACTCTGGCCACCTGATGCGAAGAGCTGACTCACTGGAAAAGACCCTGATGCTGGGACAGACTGAGGACAGGAGGAGAAGAGGACGATACAGGATGAGATAGTCGGATGGCATCACCGACTCAATGGACATGGGTTTGGGTGGACTCCAGGAGTTGGTGATGGACAGGGAGGCCTGGCGTGCTGTGGTTCATGGGGTCACAGAGTCGGACACGACTGAGTGACTGAACTGAACTGATCCCAAACGTGGTGACATCATTAGACATGGGCCCAAAAGAGCTGGAACTATTTTTAGCTATAAGAAACACAAGTCTTACTTTTTTTAATATTATATCATTTGATCTGTACATTGTAGAAGGTAAAGGAATATATATTGTACAGCTTGAGGGGTAAACATAGTACAGTAGTGAAACCTTTAAGCTTTTAGCTCTTCAATTTGGTATTGATCCTGACTACGTATATTTCAGGGCTTCCTGGGTGGAGCTAGTGGTAAGGAATCCACCTGTCAATGCAGGAGACTTAAGAGACATGGATTCAATTCCCTGGTCAGGAAGATCCTCTGAAGGAGGGCATGACACTCCACTCCAGTATTCTTGCCTGGAGAATCCCATGGACAGGGGAGCCTGGCAGGCTACAGTCCATAGCATCACAAAGAGTCAGACATGACTGAAGCAACTCAGTACACAAGCATGCACGGTATATTTCATTGCTTTAAGCATAAAATTATTGTATTTAGCTATTATTAGATATATTATTAGATACAAGGAATTACTACTTGTTTATGCTCAGAACATGCAAATGCTCAGAATAAGTTCAGGCTCACAGAATTTAAGAAGACAACATTACAATTTATTTACATTTTGTAATCATAATGAATTCAATAATTGGGCATCCTCTTTCTCTTTATTATTTTTTAAAAATTATTATCTATTCCCATATTTTCACTTTCTTAATAGAAATAATATCAAATATATACTGAATATAGTAAATCAAGTATACTTCAATAAAAACGGAAAAAACATTTTGACTGCAAAAAGTGAAAACACAATGTAAATATATATATATTAATTACTATACAACCGCTATGTGCCAAACACTACTTTAAATGCTATAAATACATGCTATACTATTTAATGCCTCTCATATATTGCAGTTCATATGGAACAAGAAAAGTAACAAACACTAGTGGGTTTCAAATTTTAAAATATATTGATTTTCTGAAAGAGGTCTATATTCTAATAATCCCACACCTTACCACAATACAGTAATAGCAACTCTGATAAGAACAAGTTCTACTCACACAGCATTTGTGAACAAATACTATGTAAACTATAATTTACATAACATTTTCAAATTTCACTTTGTAAGAAAGAAATTACTAATCCACAAAAGTGTGAAGAGAAATTCAGAGGTTAAATTTCACGAATGCAAATTGGCATAAGATAGAAGTAGAATTCAGATCTCCTGGGCCAATTGTATTCTTTCCCCTGTGGAGAATGAGAAATGAAGAAAGGTTCACAAGTGCAGAAGTTTAGAAAACCACTTGGTAGACTCTAGGCTGGGTAGAAGCTATAGACCAAACAGAAAAAGAAATCTCTACCCAGGTGGCTCAGCAGTAAAGAATCCATCTGGCAACGAGCCTGCTAATGAAGGAGAAGCGGGTTCGATCCCCTGGAGAAGGAGATGGCAACCCACTCCAGCATTCTTGCCCGGGAAATCCCATGGACAGAGGAACCTGGCAGGCTACAGTCCATGGGGTCGCAAGAGTAGGACACAAATAAGGGACTAAACAACACACACAAATTAGCTCCAGTTTTGGCATTAAACAGTATCCTTCTGTTTTAAGAGTGTGACTCTCCACCTGTGAAGCACTCAAGAAATACCATACATAGCAACTGCTAAATAAAAACTGCTGATCTGACAGGTAGGAACACTATGTACTATGCTTTACTTCTAGGACTTGAAATCCCTTAGCATAGTACCTTTCACTCCAAATATATCTCTATTTGCATAATTATTATATGATTAGAATGTATAACATATTATGAAGTAATAAATATAAAATGCTTATATCACTTTAAGTAGACCATAAATGTGTAAAAAGCTAGGATACGTTCTCAGATGATCTCATATACAAGTGGGCTGCCAACAGGTTGGTGAAGTTGCTAAAAACTGAAAGTTAACTACAAAAGTCCAAAAAGGATCATAAATACAAATATCAAAAAACAAAAAACAAAAACCCTATAGATTTCTTTTATCAAATGTATGCATGTTAACCACTGGGAGGCATTAATTCTAAGAACTTCTCTTAAACTCTTACCCTTTGATGCTCCTTTACTTAGATCATCCTATGATCACCTGGCGAGGAACAGACATACTAGTATCCAAGGAAATGCAATAATTTAGTCTCTAAAATATTTTAACAGGATGTTAACAGAGGCACATCAAGAAAGACTTTACTTTCAGTAATTATCTATAAACCAAGAGTAAGAAGAAAATATATTTCCTTAATAGTATAATTAATACTCACTGGGCAAAGGAAAATCTAAAGGGAAAACAAGGTTTAGGAGACATACTGAATTTTTGGCACAAATACACTTGGAAAATTACTCAGTTTTTCACTGACATTATTTTTAAAGAAATCAAACTGTATTCTAGTATGAAAATTATTCAACAATTTCCACAGTTTTAGAAAGAATTCAACCTTCTGCTGATGTGGTCAGTCTCATAATCAAAGATAAGATAAAGCCATATCCAAAAATGACCTCAACTCAATAGAAATATTATCAGTGTTAAGGTTTTCAAAAATAACAAAAAAATCAAACACAAGTCTTAACTCATAATTGAAGTAGTTCATCAGATAAGCTCAATCACATCCAAAGCAATCAGATAAAAATTTAAGGTTTCTTTTGGTAGCTTAAAATACTATCACCAATATAAAACTTTTAAAAATAGAAACAAATCCTGAGTATATTATAAATGTTGATGATTCTGTTACCTGAAATGAAGCAAACACAAAATTCTAATTTGTAAGCTAAATACTAAAGATTTGCATCTTTTCCTTCCATTTTCAAATTGTGTATTATCAAGACATGAGCAGATCAGAAGTCCCACCTATTAAAAGCTATCAATACAATCCAGCTCTAAATAGCTCTAATAACATTTGTCAATTTTTATGAAGAGATAATAGAAGGAATTCTCTTTTAACTCTCAACTTCGTCAGGAGGAGAAGATTTGATAATTTCTCCCTCTAAACTGCATTTACTGTACAAAAATAGATCAATGGGATTAAAAAGGGTAAAAGACAAAACAAAACATATAATTTTACACAGGCCCCAAAATGAAGAGTTCAGAGTATAACATAATAAAAAAATTTCTTCTAAATCAATTTTTTACTATTAATTACTATCATTCATTGAGTTTAATACTTTTTAAAAATTGCACTGATTAAGTAAATTATTTTATAATGAGCAAATAGGATGTTTTATTCATTATAAAACACAAATAATTAAAATCCCTCTTCCCCCTTATTCATCACAATATACCTTCTCTTACTGGCTCATTGGTTGACTCTCCTTTTAGACTCAGCATCCTGGAGAAGCCATTGGAAAGAGTAGAGAAAATGCCACGGATGAAATATCCCTGCTGCTCAGACTCCACTGACCCCACTGAAGTCGGCCACCGTCTAACAAATCTGACACTGGAGCGGGGTTCTGGCTCTGAAAGAGATCTGCTGAATGGAACCCGAAGTGACCGAGTGTTTACCAGGTTCTGCTTCTCCATTGATGTTCCAAGGACTTTGTTGCCAGAGGAAGAAATATTATCCCCAACCATCTTTGGCAGGACCGCTTGTTGTTGTGGTTCATCCAAGTCTCCTTTATTATTTTCCACTTGCTCCCTTTTGCCCCCTTTCAACCTTAAGCTGGGGTGTGTTTGCCACCGATAAGCACCCAGTGGCTTTCCTAGACTGGAAACAGCCTGTTCATTTTTCTTCCTCTTGCTTTTCACTGGACCACGCCATGTATAACTCTTTAAGCTTGTTCCTATCTCTGAGTGTGCATAAGCAGGTTCTGAAAAAGATCTTCGATAGCTTGGAGGACACGGTGATGTTTGTCTCTTAAAGATGCTCATCTTCCACGACTCCATTTTTTAACAACTTCTTGAAACTTTAAATTTTTTGCTCTGCAGTCTTTGCAGTCGAACCACACTTGTCCGTGCAGTCCAAAACACTCAACTGCTTAAGCAGCTTTCTTTGTGTGGCTTTGAACCACAGCAGATGTTGCTGCTTAAGAACTGGTGTCATGTTATTACCCCCATTTTCCCAGATCTCCAAAATTTCAGCAAACACCCAAAAATCTCCTGTCTGAAGCAAATTATCTTCAGAATACAGCAAAAGAAGATCATCTCACTTCCTGCAGTAGGCTACATTTCTGCACTGAGTTTTCAGGAAATGGTTTTTTTAAAAAAATGAGAAGTGAAATAAAAGCGACAAAAAATCCCCCACAGACACCTTTAGGGACCAATAGCAGTTAAGTGTTCACTATGTGAATGATATTGGGTTAAAAACAGATTGTGAAAGTACTCAAGCTGACTTGCACACTTTCCAGAAGAAGAAGAAAAAACTTGCCTAAAAGCCGGCTCTCTAAGTGACAGCTCTTCAGAATAGGTTTTAAAGTTGGCATTTCAAGAAAATTCTTGCTATTTACACCACAACTTCTCTCAAAGTTAATACTGTTTTACAACCAATAGGTAAAGTTTTGTGCAAGAGGAACTATAACGATGAGGGAAAAAGAACAAAAGAATGCCAAAATATAAAGCCATTTTTAATGTAAACATACTAGGGAGAATTTTAAAAGCACAAGTGGACAGAAAAAAAGAAAAGGGATAGTGGATACTTGCTATGAACAAGCAAAGGAAAAGGAAAATCTTAAGGCAACATCTTGTGGGAACTGGAACACAGGAAAGTACATACTTAAATGATTTCTAAAAGGGAAAAGTTTGCTTTATAAATCTAATTGGGATAAGTTGTCTGGAAAAATATTCCCTATCTATTTAACCAAAAAAATTCCTTTATTCTTTATGCCATTTGCAACCTAAAAAAACAAAAAAAAAACAAACAAACAAAAAGAGAGTGACTACTTAAAATTTTATTAAAGCAAAGTACCTTATATTGAACCAAGATCATGAATGCCAAGTTTTTTGCTGGTTAATTTTTTTTTCAACTGTCAGCTCATAAACTCCTGAAAGTAGGGGTTTCAAATGGAAAGCCTGACAGACTTAAGACCATCAATAAAAGAGATAAAACATGGCAATCAGATCACTTTGCAAGCTGCATAAAAAAATGATGATTTCATGTGGAAAACTAAAAAACCATCCATTTGTAGAATAAGTACAATGAAAAAACAGTTCTTAACTAAGTCTCTTTCTTATTATTGCCAAACAGCAAAGTCAGTAACATACCTATTCTTTGAAACACATTAAAATGTTCTAGTTATTTCCATTATCATAAAATAATGATCTCATCTTCATTTGTTTATATAGTCTCTAAATTTACACATTTCTGTACTAAGGAAGTGTTGAAGTACTCAGCTTTCCCAAAAGTATAATAAATCAAATTAGAGTATATTACAATCATAAAATTTTCTCTTGGCTTAAAAAAGACACTTAGAAATGTTAATCTGAAAAAAAAAAAAAAGAAATGTGAATCTGCAAAAAGAGAAAAACAATAAACATTAAGTTGTAATCCCTACTTATGACACATCACACAATCCACCAAAACTAATCTGTGATGGAAAATAAACCTAAATGTAAAACATAAACTGATGAAGTTTATAAAGGAAATCACAAGAGAATACTTTTGTGAACTGAGGATAGGCAAAGCTTTCCTGGGATAAAACAGAGTCATAATCAGACTTCCCTGGTGGTCCAGTGCTTAGGAATCCACCAGCCAGTGCAGGGGACCCTAGTTGGATCCCTGATCTGGGAAGATTCCACAGGCCGCAAGGCAACTAAGTCCAAGCACCACAACTACTGAACCTGCGTTCTGGAGCCCGTGAACCACACCTGCAGAGCCTGCACCTACAGCCTGCCCTCTGCAACAAAAGAAGCCATGGCAAAAGGAAGACCACACACCACAACAAAGAATAGCCCTGCATGCCACAGCTGAAAGCCCAGACGCAGCAACGAAGACCTAGTGCAGCCAAAACTAAAATAAAATAAATTTTATAAAAAGTAGTAACCATGATAGGAAAACATTAATAACTATGAATTCATAAAAATTAAAACCTTAATATGTCTAGAAGACATTAAATCAATAAGCAAGCTACAAAATGGGAGAGCATATTCACAATACAAACATCTTACGATTTGTACCACAAAATATAAACAACTCCTATAGTTTATTAATAAAAGAAAACACAATTTTTAAAAATAGGAAGAGAGAGTTGAACAGCCCCTTCACGAAGAAAGTTATATGAATGGTCAATAAGCATAATGGGAAATGTACTCAACATCATTAGGACTGACAGAAACGCAAATTAAAGCCAATAATGAGATATCACTCACTAAAATAGCTAACACTTAAATGGCTAAAAACACCAGATGCTGTGGTGAGGATGTGGAGCAACCAGAAATCTCATAATCAGTCATGAAGTCATGAAATGATACAATTGCCATGGAACAAATTTGACAATTTTATTTTTATAAGATAAGCATACATTTATCCAATGCAAATCAGTTCCACTCATAAGCATTTACTCAAGAGAAATGAAAATACACAAACTTGTACTTCATGTTCACAGCAGCTTTATTTACGATACCCATAAACTGAAAACAACCCAAATCTCTATCACAGTAGACTGGATAAACAAACTATGATGGTTTCATACAGTTGTATACAACTCAGCTATAAAAAGAATAAACTACTAATAACAAAACAATGTGAATGAAAACCACAGATATTATGCCAACAAAAGAAACTAGACACAAAAGAGCACATTCTGTATGATTCCATTTCTACAGAGTTCTAAAATAGGCTAAACTAATTTTTAACAGGGGGGGAAAAATCAAGAAAGCAGTTGTGAGTGGTGGAAAGCATTATTAATAAGAAAAGGGCACCAGGAAAATTTCTAGGGTTAAGGAACTTTTCTTAATCGTGATATACATGTGAATATGGGTATATTTGTCAAGACTTAATTGTTCTCAAGATTTATGCATTTCCCCATAATTAAGTTTTACCTTTAAAGAACTGCAAATTAACTACAGTTAGTAGGTTTACTATCTAATATAATGGGTTAGCAATCCTGAAAGCACTTTCTTGAGAAAGTTGAGAAAAGGAGTAAACGCACTGAAGATAATGAATGAATATGGATAAATACATACATACATACAGACATACCAACACTGGAACAAACCAACACTATACACCTCCAGATATGCTGAACTGTGAAAGAATAGCTCGTGATTTATTCCTGTAAAAAAAAATAAACAAACAACCTAAATCTAATCACAAGCAGCATCAGACAACCTTGAATTAAAGATCTACAAAATAACTATATCCTTTGCTTCAAAAGTGTCAAAGTCAGGAAAATCAGAGAAAAGCTATAGAACTGTTGTAATTCAAAGGAGACTAAGGAGAAATAATGAAAAGTAATGCATAATTTTGGATCTGATCCTAAAATGGGGAGAAAAGCTATAAAAAACATTATTGGGTAACTGACAAAATCTGAATATGGACTATGGATTAGATAATAGAATCATATTAACATTAAGATTTCTCATTTTCACTATGAAAGAGAATGTTATTATTCTTAGGAAATTCCCACTGAAGTATTTAGAGATCCTAGAGGCATGATGTTTCCAATTCACCCTCAAATGACTCAGGGAAAAACTATGCATATAAAGGTATATTAAATATGACCAAACAAACAGGGCAAACTGTACATAATTATTGAATCTAGGTAAAGGGTCCCTGGTGGCTTAGTGGTAAAGAATCTGCCTGAAATGCAGGAGACACAAGTTTGATTCCTGAGTCAGGAAGATCTCCTAGAGAAAGAAACGGCAACCCACTCCAGTATTCTTGCCTGCAAAATTCCTTGGACAGAGGAGCCTGGTGGGCTACAGTCAGTGCGGTCACAAAGAGCTGGACAGGCTGAGCACTTGGCACGTGCACACACACACACAGACACACCCATACAATGGTGCACAGGAGTTTCTGGTATGCTTGCAAATATTCTATAGGTTTGAAGTACTTCAAAATAAGACATTACACAAGTAAATTATTTTAATTTCAAAATTACTTCCTTTGAGTCTGTAACAGATATTTTATTATTAATACTGTAATGGTCCCTATTTCAGAGTATCTTTTGAGTAATACTAATAAGAAAATATCTAGTTTCACAGGTTTCAGGAGAGGGAAGCTAATCAAGATCACTCTATTAAAACACCTCAGTAAAAATTAAAACTACGACTGTGAGAAAAGTTGCACTATAGGAGTAGAACTTAAGTCCCATAATTAACACTGTAAAATTCAGAGACTCGGTGTTAAATGAGAAAATACTTTTACACACTGGATAAGTAAAGTAAAAATAATTACACTAGCTTCTAAACTCATCAACCCAATTCTTTCAAGGAGCTACTACAATTCTTTTGCCATAAACTTCCCTATTTAAAGGAATATGGAAGTGGAAAATATCAAACAGCACAGAAAAAGATTCAAGCAAAATTAGAAAGCAAAAGAAATACAGAGTGAGGAAGTGACAGTCTCTAAGTAGGAATAATCTAAGAAATGAAGAAATTCACCTCTCTTAGAGTTGGCTAAAGTCAGATTTAGCAAATGCTTCAAATTACCTTCTATCATTATGATAGCCTAATATCATTTGTTAGTTATTTCCCCAAGTTTTGTCTTTCACCTGAATTTAAGACGATCACTTGACACCCTGCATTTTCTAAATTTTATCAAATGCATACAACAAATTTATAATTTTTAAGAAAATATTCCAAGTTTTATAATTTTTTAATTAGAAACAATGACACTACTACCACTGAACTACCACATTCATTATGAATCCTAATATAAAAACTGGCTGCTGATTCAACTGTCTTAACAAGAACATTACTGCCACCTCAAGTATCAGATAATTATTATTCATTTCCTTAATATATAATTTGTAATATTTAAAGCACAGCTTTAAGAATCACTCTATTGGTATCTTTATTGGTATGGAGCCCTTTTTAAAATGGCTATTGAGCACCTGCCACACATCAGGCACTGAACTAAGACTAGAGGAACAAACAAGAACAAAACACAAACTGCCCCTGCCCTCCTGGAACTGCCAGCTCACCAGGAAGGATGAGAGCAGCAAAGGCAGTCTACAGAACGCTCAGCAAGTGTGATGCAAGGAAATGTTTAACCATGTCTGGGAAATAGATGGGGAAACAGTGGAAACAGTGACAGACTATTTTTGGGGGCTCCAAAATTACTGCAGATGGTGACTGCAGCCACGAAATTAAAAGATGCTTACTCCTTGGAGGAAAAGTTATGACCAACCTAGATAGCATATTAAAAATCAGAGACATTACTTTGCCAACAAAGGTCCATCTAGTCAAGGCTATGGTTTTTCCAGTGGTCATGTATGGATGTGAGAGTTGGATTGTGAAGAAAGCTGAGCGCCAAAAAATTGATGCTTTAGAATTATGCTGTTGGAGAAGACTCTTGAGACTCCCTTGGACTGCAAGGAGATCCAACCAGTCCATCCTCAAGGAGATCAGTCCTGGGTGTTCATTAGAAGGACTGATGCTGAAGCTGAAACTCCAATAGTTTGGCCATCTCATGCGAAGAGTTGACTCATTGGAAAAGACCCTGATGCTGGGAGGGGTTGGGGGCAGGAGGAGAAAGGGACGACAGAGGATGAGATGGCTGGATGGCATCACCGACTAGATGCACATGAGTTTGAATAAACTCCGGGAGTTGGTGATGGACAAGGAGGCCTGGCGTGCTGCGATTCATGGGGTCACAGAGTCGGACATGACTGAGTGACTGAACTGAACTGAACTGAAGGCACAAAGGATAGACCCAATTTCTTCCCAGATGCTACTGTTATACTCAATTCTACTATGTCATGTGACACACATTTCTAAAAATCATCACACTTTACAAAATTGCACAACAAAATTTCAAGGCTTTTGAGGAAGGTGGGTTTGGGAAGAAACATTTAGAAACAATGACACATAAAAAAAGAAAAGCTAATAAAAACTGTAGGCCATTTTGCACATGTTAAATGGTTAAAAAAAGCCTAATTGCTAAAATAAATACATCATGTTACTTCAAAAAAAACCCCTGAAGTTTGCCCATAGAAGTGGGCATCGGAAGAGTTGCAGCTTTTTCGTTTTTGTGACATGATGAAAGGAGGGTTATCTGAAATCTAAATGACAGCTGTAATACTTAAGTGGATGGATGTGGCTCATAACAAGTGTGGGGAACTGAGGTGGCTGGTAGCTGGTCAATTTGTATGCCCTTCAATATTTCCAACAGTGTCATGCTTTACCAACAGTATCATGCTTTACAGTTTTTCATATGAAGCTAACATTTCTCAACAAACGGCACATAAGCAAACACAAAATTCATATAACGCTCCAATTGTTCCCTACTATCCATCATATGATACACATCCTAATTTTTAATACAATCATGACATAAAATAAATTTCAATTAAAAAATTTTTTGAAAAACACCTGAAACATAAAATAATAATAATTCTCTTTTTCAAACATCAAAAATAAAGCATGATAGTAGAACTGACTATATCTTCTCTTTTCCATACTACTGGTGTGGTATTTAAAAAAAGAAAAACAAACAGGTAAAACTATCAAGAGGAGACCTTACCAATGGAAGGCACAATAAATGCACAGGGTTTGAAATAGTTCTTGAGCTTAGTGTATTCCACTCTTTAGTTCAAACTTCTCACTTTTTTATTTTCCTTCTCCTCAGAAAGACCAGAACAATAACAACCAAAGGATCAAACTCATGATGTGGGCACAAAGGACCAAGCACAAAGATAATGCAACAGATCTGCTTCGAGGCCAATGCTTCTCATGCTGTAGGGTGTGAATGAATCACCAGGAGATTGAATCAAAATGTAGATTTTGCTTTAGTACACATGGATGAGAGCCTGAAATTCTACATTTCTAACAAGCTGTAAGTGATCGCATGCTACTGATTCACGGGACAAATTGTGACTAACAAACTGTAGACAGATTTTTAAATAAAAGGACTAAAGGAATTCTCAAGGCTCCCATGAGATTCAGTCAAGTTCTTCCAAATAAAAAAATCATATTGGGACTTGAGGATAAAGTGAGAATATGTGCTTGAAATATTCTGTGAGATTGAGTATGTACATCACATAGTGACTCTGCTCATGGTAGTGCGCAGAGAATTAAAGATACAGCAGTCCTAGCCAAACCTCTTCCTTGGAGACAGCAAAGACTATCTACAGCATATAAATAAAGCACAATTAAAAATTCAGCAATCTTCTGCATTTTAAGAACTGTGGCATTTTTTTTTAAATGGAAGGAAGCAAGGGAGGGAGATGCAAACGACCATCTACAGGAGGATGCCCAAATAAATCACAGTACATACCATGCAAAAACAACCACATATATTTAAATGTGCTAGAAAAACACACATTTTTAAAGAGTGATTGCCTGTAGGGAGTGTAACTGAGATATCACCTTAGATTTTTATCATTTTATTTTTTAGCTGTGAGTATATACTATAATCACAGTAAGAAGAAAAAACTTAAAACAGAAATTTAGGTGGTAAAAAGTCTAAGGGATAAGGTAGAAAAGCAATATATACTATAAAAAGTAGATCATGATCTCACTTTTACTGAAGATTATCATTAATATGTCAGTATACATATGATGGAATTTGCATAGACAGAAATTCTGTTCCTATTTCTTTTAAATATTTTCTTATAAAAAATAGTAAAATGTATTATTTTTGTTGCTAATAGATTTTTGTTTTTATATTATTAATTTCTATAATATATGAAATTTTATAATGACTGTATATTTTTATTCCTTTTGAATGCACAAAGTTTAAATAAGTTTATTTTTTAAATCTACCCAGAGCAAAAATGGAAACCTTTAATATCAACCCACAGAATCAGAATTAGAGAACAGAGAACTAAACAAGACATCACAGATTAACTTAACCAACACTTACATATAATCAAATGAGGCCAGAGAAAAGAACTTGTCCATGACTACTTGGTCAACAACAAAACAAACAAACAAACAAAAAGAACGCCCAGGTATCCTAATTCCTAATTCAGGATTCTATATAACCTCTTTAAATTAGCATTTTCCAACTATGATTTACAGAATACAATTGAGAAATTTAGGCTTACGGGGCATAATTGTGACACTGAGTCCAGATATTTTATTGTTATCTAGTTTAAATGCTAAATTCTTTATTTTTTAAAGATTAAAGTAGGATATCAGTTTCTCATTAAAATGCCTTTTCAGATTTCTTTCAACTAAGGGAAGCATGCAGAGATGAAAAGGCAAAACTTGAGCTTTCTCAGTTTACAAACACTAGTCTGTCACCACTTTCTATCTTTTAAGACACACCTTTTCTATACCGAAATTCTATCCTATAAATCTCACATGCTCTTATGTAATAAAGATATGACATAATACAATTAACAAAGAGTTCAGGAGTTCTGTTACTGGAACAACAGAGTACATACCTCTTAGATCAACTAATGAAAAGCTTTAAAAATAGGATTAATTTCTATAAACCAGAAGAAGACATCTTTCAAAAATACAAAGTCTTTGTTTACTCAAAGCTAAGTAATTAATAACAAAACATCCCCTTCCCATCTCCTATCACTGGAGCACATCTGCTTCCCGATGAAACACTTCCTGTGGCAAAAACTACCTCCTTTCTAAGTAAGACAACTCAAAGACACACCTGACACGTACACAACTGCTTCTCATTTAAGAAAGATAAGTCTAGGGGAGCTAAATAAAGATTATTCTTAACAGACAACTGTCAGAATTTATTTTTTTAATGAAATGTTTTAAAATAAAAACCAAAACACAGACAACTTCTAATTCTATCATTAAAGTCTTTTAAAAAAATAAAAACTTCTGGTTTTCCTCCAAACATCTCTGATCACACCTTCTCTGTCTCCTGTGAGGTTCATTCTTCTCTATCTAGTCTCTAAACGTTAGCAGTTCATCAAACTGGGTCCCAGGCACCCCATCACCATACTCTCACCATGCATATCATCATCATTCACAGTTACCACAGAAACTTATACCTCTAGATCAGATCTCATCTCCTTTGACCAACATATTCACATATTCAATTAGATGTTTTGTGGCCTCTCAAATTGAAAATGTATAAAATCTAACCCATGATCTTTCCTTTAAAATCTGTTCTCATTCTAGTGTTGCTAATTCTAATAGAAATAACATCCACTCCACTGTACAAGTCCCAAATCTTAGTTATCTCCCTCTCTTACCATTCAATATCAAATCCATGAACCTCGCTGATCTTCCCTAAGTATATTTAATCTACTTCTCACCATTTCCTCTAAATTAATCTACTATCATTTCTCACTTTGATTATACTAGCCTCCTAAATTTATCTACCTACATCTACTATGGTCCCCTGTAAATCATTATTCCTACTACAGTGAGAATAATCTTTTCCAAATACAAGTTTACTGCATACTACTTTTCAATTGCTTCTCACTACTCTACAAAACTAACACAAAACAAACCAAAATTCCTCAACACAGCCTGGTCCCTACCTACGCCATCCCTTCAGCCGCCCTTGAATCCTTTCAGTCCTTCATACTAACACTCTGCTTCCCCACTGCACGGCTTTTGCCCACAATGCTTTCTCTACATGGAATGATTTTTCTCCCTTCATCAATGCCTATTCATGCTTCAGGTTTCAGTTCAAGTGTTACTACTTCCTGAGAGAGCCTTTCCTGACTTCCCTGACTAGGTCAAATCTCTTTTTATAGGCTTTTACAGTCCCAAGCATCTCCCTATTACAGTTACAGCTATTTTTGGACATTTCCTTGTGAGATTATTAATCAGTGATTGTTTCACCCACAAAACTATAATTCCCATGCCTGTTTTATTATCTATAGAGTCCTCAGTACTTGACATATGATAGGTACTCAATAAATATTTGTTGAATTAATTAATAAAATCTGAGAAAGACCTAAAATAAAAACACCTGACTTAAGGATAATAGTAACAAGGGTCAGTGATAATGAGTTTAACATTTTCTCTCATACCAAGAAGATCACATTAAAACACGTTTGATGAGGGAGAAGGACAGGGGAGAGAAGACAGTAACCAGGGACTTCTCTTTCTTGAACCAAGTGACTCTCTGTTTCTTCAAGGACATGGAAAGAGAGGAGTATTAACAGAAGAAAATAAAATAATTATGTCAAACAAGATGAGAGCAAGAAAGAGGCAAGAAAAATTGCTTCAATTGCTAAGATCTTTTCCCCCAAAAATGTCAATTTAATGGACAGAAACTATTACCTGGCTTTTCTAGATTTTCTTAAGAAATTATTTCTAAGAAAAAAATCTAGCATCACTGGAGAACCTCTTAAAGAAGCATAAGGATAACTACAAGCACTGAACAAGTCTCATACCTTCTTCAACGAGTATGAACTTAGAAAACGAACAACATTCTGACAACCTGAAATAAGGACCAGCATTGTATCAATACATCTGATAAGTGACAAAGCAGCTTGTACTAAAGTAGACTTAGTTCAGCACCAAAACTGGGGCTTCCAAAGGAAGGAATTAGGAATATTTTATTATTATAAGGTACTTGCACTACTTGGGAAACAATACAGTTATCATTTGAAAGTGGATTTGGATTGTTAATATATATTACAAATTCTAGGTTAATCACTTAAAAACTTTTTTAAAAGGTAAAGAAGAAAAAATAGAATCATGTAAAATGATCAATTAAAATAAAAGAAGACAAAGAATGGAAGACAAATATAGAAACAAAGAACAAGGGTAACAAACAAAGAACATGGGCAACAAATAGAAAACAGTAACAAATATAATAGATATTAATCCAACTATATAAATAATCCCTTTAAACATAAATGGTCCAAATATACCAATTAAAGACAGAGATTGTCAGTGGGGATCAAAACACAAGCCTCAGCTACATGTTGTCTACAACAAATCTGCTTTACATATAAAGACACAAATACACTAAAACTAAAGGGATTGAAAAAGATGTAACATGCTAACACGTGCTAATCAAAAGAAAGTTAAAGTAGCTATAATAATTTCAGATAGGGTAGAATTCAGAGTAAGAGAAAAAATCAGGAATAGGTACAGGCTTATGCAATAATAAAAGAACCAATTCCCTAAGAAAATTTAGAATCCTTAATGTATATGCACCTAACAGCAAAGTGTCAAATTATGTGAGTTTAAAAACTACAAAGAGGAATAGATGAATTTCCTATTATACCTGGAGATTTCAACCATATCTCTATGAGAAGTGGACAGTTCAGTAGGCAGAAAATCAGTAAGGACACAGTTGAACTCCACAACACATTCAATCAACTGGATATAAGTAACAACTAAGAGCATACTCTAGACAACTACTACCTTTTAATGAGTACTTTTATGAAGTACAGTTGGCTTTTTGTTAGACCTTGAAATTTTACGAGCAAAGAATTACTGTTAAAGTCAATTTGGAGATAAGGAACTGGGTCAAGGACTATCATACAAACAGCCAAAAAGTGGCAGCTTTTAAACTCTGTTCCTTCTGGTTGTGTTATATATCCCTTGAAATAAAATAAAGAATCTGAAGCAAATTTAAAAAAAGAAATAAACTTTCAGAAAAAGTAACAGAATTTCATCAGTAATATAATACAATTACCTAGAAATATCAATTAATAAGATGCTCTGGTTGACTTTAGGTTTAACTACGAATTAAGAACCTTTGCTTGAAATTGTTTACTTTTTACATTTTTTTTAATAACAGGCATTAGTTAAAAAATTTTATGGTCTCAGTGAATAGACACTTTAATTATTTCAGGCTTCCCTGGTAGCTCAGCAGTAAAGAATCCACCTGCCAATGCAGGAGACACAGGTTCAATCCCTGAGTCAGGAAGATCTCCTGGAGAAGGAAATGGCAACCCACTCCAGTATTCTTGCCTAGAAAATTCCATGGACAGAGGAGACTAGTGGACTACAGTCGGACACAACTAAGCGATTGAGCACGGAAGCATGAAGAAAGATCTACAGAAAGAAACAACAGTCAGGTTTCCCAGCTTTCAAGGATGAGAAGCTTTTCAGGCCAAGGGGATAGTTAGTGTTTGAGGGTAGAAGAAAAGCAAAGAGAACTCTTAGCAAAGAGAACAGTACAGACAAAGATATGAAGACATGAAACATTTCAGGCACAGATGAGCATCCAGAGTACAAGGAGAAAGGTAACAGGAGACAACACTACTGTAGAGGTTGACAGAGGGAAGACTAGGCAATCTCTTGTTTGCTAAAGAATTTGGACTTCATCTTGTAAATAATGAAGTGAAGTCAAAGTCGCTCAGCCGTGTCCGACCCTCTGCAACCCCATGGACTATATACTCCATGGAATTCTTCAGGCCAGAATACTGGAGTGGGTGGCCTTTCCACTTCTCCAGGGAATCTTCCCAAAACAGGCATCAAACCCAGGTCTCCTGCATTGCAGGCAGGTTCTTTACCAGCTGAGCCACAAGAGAAGCCCAAGAATACTGGAGTGGGTAGCCTATCCCTCTCCAGTGGATCTTCCCAACCCAGAAATCGAACCGGGGTCTCCTGCATTGCAGGCGGATTCTTTACCAACTAAGCTATCAGGGAAGCCCTGTAAATAATGAGAGCTACTAAAAAAGTTTAAGTGAGCTAGCAATGTGATTGTGTTTAGGCTTTTTTATATTAATAGCAAGTTACTTCTGGCAATGGTCAAAGTTAGATGGCAAGGGATATGGCTCAATGGAGGGAGACCTTCTAGGAAATAACTAGTAGTAAAATAATGAGAAACTGAACTGAGGCAACAGAGTTAATGATTCCATTCCTGGCTCCAAGACCCACTAAATATTTCATGTATCAAATAACAAACCAGATGGTGAGGAAGTACCTAGATGAGACAACAATCCAGAGGAGTAAAACTGGCGCTGGAAGTAGTTTCTACTTTGGGGCCTTTCTTACCCAAAACAGGTTCTGAGAAACTGAGATATGTGGTTAGCAAGCAGAGTCTAAAGAGATAAAAGGTCAGAGACCAAGGAAAGACAGGGTTGGAACCCAAGTTACTAACTCCCTTCTCTTTGGCCCACTTTGGACTGGACTCTAAAAAAAGAACCCTAGGACTAAAGTGAATTACAAGTAAATCAGACTTGTAAAATGCTTGGCTTTTAGTCTTTTAGATTAGCTAATCAAAATCTCAAATGAAACTGGTATGATTATTCCAGTTTATTAGAACCTTTAGTGTTTGGCAGGAAATAATAAAAATCTTACTGAGAGAAAAATAACATAATCCCAAGCCTCAAATGATTTCTAGAAATAAACTGTCAAATAGATCCACTATTCTTTATCTAAATTTTCAGGCTAAATGTGATGAGAATTCAGAAGATTTCACATTTTAGAAAAATTATATGGTACATATACCATATTGTCATATCATCAGTGGGGTAAGGGGCATTACCCTGTTATCAATCTGATGCAAAATATACAAACATTTACACTACGTTGAATAAAACTAAACAGCTTTGTGTCACTTCACAACATGTTTGGACAATAAATGAGTTATGAAACAGCTTTTAGTTGCAGAGTTTTCTGGATTTTAGAACTGTAAAGGACTGTAATGCTATAGAATGCTCAGTACATAATCAAAGATAACAGGGCACACAAGAAGGCAATTAATAATGAGTACAAACAAGTAAAAGCAACAGGCAATAAACACACACACATCTATCAGAAACATTAACAGAACTATGTGCTTGAGTTGCAATGCCAAGTCTGTATAATTATATAGCTACAACATGTAGGACAATAAAATTCAAGCTATAAGATTTAGCGAAACATCGCAAATTATAAAAATGTCATAATCAGAAAAAAGAACTAAAGAGAAGTCCCAAAACTAGAATAATCATTAGATACTACTGAAGATAGAATTAGGTCAGAGGAAACTATCTACAATAAAGCATGGAAATACAGAAAGTATTCAGGAGTAAAAATACAGGAGTAAAGAGACCTAGAAATTACAAGGAGAATGTTTAACATGTTAAATTGGAACCCCCCAAAAGAAAAGAAGAATGAATGAAAAGAGATATTGCTTGAAAAGTAATGACTAAAGATTTTCCGTATTTGATTTAAGATATCAATCCACAGCTTTAAGAAACCTGAGAATTTCAAACAAATATTTTTTTTAAACCCAGGAAACAGATGAAGAAGGATAACTTTGAGCTTTAAAATAAATAATAAGTTCTCTTATTACCACTCTCAGAATGATTCATGCAGATATGTATTCTTCTTCATTAAATAAAAATAAGATGCTATAGGAAAAAAAGCATTTTTTTAAACTTAGCCTTTATTTGGCTTATAAAATTTCCTGAGAACGTTGGGTCCAATAGTAAAAGTCTTATTACTCTTGTATTGATTTTTACCATTAAAAATATATAAGCAAAACAGTTGAAACACTTGTACAACTCTATTTTATGTAACTTCATTAAGACTTTAATCATAGTTCTGATATGATGTATATGGTCAGATATCAAATGTTACAGAGGACACATAGTAAAAACCCACCCTCACTCACCTCTCCCACAGTATTTTTTCCAAGAGTCAACAATATGACTTCTTCCTTGTAACCTTCAAGAACTAAATATTGCACACCCAGTATTTAGACAGGTACCTCCTTTTTATTTTGTTCAGATGATAACATGATATAAAAAACTATCTAGGACTTTTCTATTATTTACAACATACCTTGGCAATTATTCTATGTTAGAAGGACCAGTTATCTCAGTGTAGGGAAAAAAAGCAGTTGTATTATAAGAAAGAGCTTCTCTGTCTCTTTTTCTGTTTTGCATATAGGGTTATCGCCACCATCTATCTAAATTCCGTATATATGTGTTAGTATACTGTAATGTTCTTTATCTTTCTGGCTTACTTCACTCTGTATAATGGGCTCCAGTTTCATCCATCTCATTAGAACTGAGTCGGGTGGGGAGGGAGGTGGGAGGGGGGATCGGGATGGGGAATACGTGTAACTATATGGCTGATTCATGTCAATGTATGACAAAACCCACTGAAATGTTGTAAAGTGATTGGCCTCCAACTAATAAAATAATATTTAAAAAAAAAAAAAAAAAAAAAGAAAGAGCTTCTGTGAATTCAAATTAGCAAAAAAAAAAAAAAGAAGAAGATTAAAAACAAAGTCTCAAAAATACCACTTGAAAAACAGAGCTGGGAAAATGTCCTACAAATAAGGACAGAAAAAGAGATGCAGAAAAATCAGGGGGGAAAAGATATGTAGGTCAATCTGTAAGATCTAACATTTGATTAATAAGAAGCAAAGAAAGAATGAATGAGAAAACTGATGGGAGGATACCCTTATAGAAAAGAAACAGAAAGAATTTCCCAGAACTGAAATAGAAGTCTTTGGATTAAAAGAATCCACTGATTATCGAATGAAAAAGACCCAACCAGTGCACATCACTGAAATATTTCAGAATACTGGGAATAAAGAAATGAGCTTAAAACTCTAGAAGAGAAGGGATAAAAATGTCAACCACAAAAGAGCTGAAATAAATGAGAAAGCACTGGATTTCTCAGGAGTCACACTGAATACCTTCAAGATATTAAAGTGCTATTAGACCACAATAACATGCAAGGATTCAAAGCTACATGATGACGTGCCTCAGTAAAATGAGAATTCAAGAAAGAGGAATGCATGAGATCCAGGACATAGGGTATCTAATACAGAAAAGCAATTAGAGGAAGTCCCAAAACTATGTCATAAAGCAGATCTAGAGAGCACCAACAGAGATAGGAGATGGTGAATACAAAGCTCCAAGAGAAGTATCTATCTCCAAAGAAAACAAAATGTGTGTGCAAGTGGGGGATTTTAATATAAAAGTATATCAGTTCAGTTCAGTAGCTCAGTCGTGTCCAACTCTTTGCGATCCCACGGGCTGCAGCATGCCAGGTTTCCATGTCCAACACCAACTCCTGGAGCTTGCTTAAACTCATGTCCATCGAGTCAGTAATGCAGTCCAACCACCTCATCCTCTGTCATCCCGTTCTCCTGCCTTCAATCTTTCCCAGCACCAGGGTCTTTTCCAATGAGTCAGTTCTTAAAAAGCACTCAACAGGTTGGCACACTTGGGAAAAAAATGAAGACATAATAACAGAAATCAATGCAAGAAGAAAGACAATTCAAAGTTTAAGGGAAAATAGAATAAGAGTATCAGAAAGGAGTATAATCAAAGTACAGTTTCATGTTAAAAGAAAAAACTCTTTTTTCCAATTTGACTGAATAGTATACTATAGCGATTTGGGGGATGCTATAATGAAAGTGGGTGAGGTAAGAGTTCTAATGTCTCCTCAGAGGAAGAATTAAATGTATAGTATCAAGAAAAAAATAGTCATGTTACTTTGCAAGGCAACCCAGAGTAAATCATTTAAATAATTTAAAACTAGTTGCCCTAGAAGTGAGAAGGCAGGGAGGAAGGGAGTGTTGTTTTTCAATACAAGCCTTATGAGTTATTAAAACACACGCATACATTAGTCTGTTTAGTAATAAAAAAATCATCTACCCCACCACTCAATGAACATTTTAATTTATTCTCCTGGTATTTTTTAATGCATTAAAAATATGTATATGTTTATTTTCTTATGATCAAAATCCTAATATTGGATTACCCGGTGATCCAGTGGTTAAGAATCCACCTACTAATGCAGGAGACATGGATTCGACCCTTGGTCCGGGAAGATTCCACATGACATGGGGCGACTAAGCCCGTAGACCACAACCACTGAGCCTGCTCACCTAGAGCCTGTGCTTCACAACAAAAGAAGCCACTGCAACAGGAAGCCTGTGCCCCATTAACTTGAGAGTAGCCCTAACCCACTGCAACCAGAGAAAGCCGGCACACAGCAATGAAGACCCGTGCACCCAAAACCAAATTTAAATAAATAAAATTATTTTTAAAAAACCAGAGTGTTTTTATATAACACATTTATAACCATCATTAGAATGTTTTGAGATCATTAATTTTATTCTCTGCATTATATGGCACTGAATGGATCACCATAATTTATTCAGCCCTTCCTTTAATGATGGACGTTTAGTTGTTCCACAATTTTCAAGGGTGTGTCTTTGATCTTAAAAAGTAACACTGTGACAAACAACTTAGTAAAGATCTTTGTCCAAATCTTTACTTTTCTGGAGTAGATTCTGGAAACAGAATTAATGGTTCAAGACTTTTACCAAAGAGTAGTGACTAGGATGGGTTCTGAAATTGAAAAAGAAGAAAACGGTGAATTACCAAGAATACGGATGGGCTTTATACCCAGACAGTTTCCTGTGTCCCGTATGAGTTCCATTCCTTGAGTGTACACGTGCTCAGTTGCTTAGCTGTGCCCAACTCTGCAGCCCCATGAACTACAGCCCACCAGGTTCCTCTGTCCATGGAACTTTCCAGGCAAGAAACTAGAACAGGTTGCCATTTCCTACTCCAGGGGATCTTCCCAACCCAGGGATTGAACCCACATCCCTTGTGATTCCTGCACTGACCAGCAGATTCTTTACCACTGGCACCACCTGAGGAAGTTCTGTTCCTTATTAGCTGTGTAACTTTGCTCGAGCTTGTCACTTGACCTCTTTCCTCATCTCTAAAATAAAAATAATACTTCTCTTGGAGTTTTTGTGGACATTTGAGACAGCATACCAAGTGCCAAATATCACACAAACCTATTGTCAATAACTCTTAGCTGACGATTGACCAAGTAGAAAGAGAAAAGTTGAATACTGGAGAGAGAAAAGCAGTGAAATAGCAAGGTCTAAGTATCGAATGGGAAGGGAAATGGAATACTAGAGATAAAGAACAGTTCAGCCATTTGGTCTCTAAAATGAGATCTTAAAGAACAGAACAGAATGCTACTCTTCTTTCCTCTCTAGCTTTCTTTATTTCTATCTTTCTTGGAACTTTCATCTAAGTTGGCTTGTTTAGTATACAAGACTATAAAGGGAACAGAGTTCACAGAGCAAAAGAAATACACTGATGAGACTTGTATTTTATACATAAGGGAATGGCAAAGGACTAGAACTAAGGCTGGAAGGAACAGTTAGAAAAAGAAAACTAGGACAGAAACACCAAAGAAAGCAGACAATAAAGAACTTCAAGGATAGTATGGTCAATAGTGTCAAACAGAAGTCAATAATATTCAATATTTAGAAGTTGCTGTTAGATTTAGCAACTAAGACCTCTATGATTTCAGTAAAATGTTCAGTATAGATTGTCAGGTCCAATAAGCTGGGAAGAACTCTGTTTCTGGGCTTTAAATCATTCAGGACAGAAATCACTTTACGAAAAATTCTCTAAGATCTAATACACACACACTCACAAAATAGTCATTCAGTCATGAACATAAACCAATTTTTCTTGGTATGCTGTCTCAAATGCCCAACAGTTCTAAATAACTGGCTTAGTTACTAATTAACTTGTATATATTCGACTATAAATATTTTAACTAGTAATTCTAATATTTCTTTTCCTTTTTTTTCATCATGGATATACATTAGGCGAAGAATGAATTTGGCCGGAATTTGGAAGCCTTTATATATTCCCCCAATTATGAAGTACAATTTATATTCCATCTCCTGGAACAACACACATGATAAATTTTAACCGAAATGAGGCCAGTGGCTAAGCCTCCACATTCCTGATGCAGGGAGCCCAGGTTCTGTCACTGGTCAGGGAACTAGATCCCACATGCTGCAACTAAGAGCTCACACGCCACACTGAAGATCCTGCATGCCGCAACTGAGACCTGGCGCGGCCAAATAAATAAAAATGTTTAACAGCAAATGATTTGTCTTTAACTTGAAAAGCATTTTGTAAACTAATTGGAAAAACCCATGAAACAATTTCATAAAGGGCTTTGATTCTTTCTGGATAGAACATAGGATGATTTAATCAAATATTAAAAGTCTTGGTGTCTCAAAATACAGTGTTATCCTTTTTAATTTGTGAAATTTTTCAATATTTGGCTTAAGAACCACCTCCTCCAACTTTTTACCTCCATCAAGACCAGCAAGTAGCTTTCTTCTGGAGATCATTTTAAAATATGCAAAAGTCTTCCAGTCTGTAGTTCCCCTTTTAGGAGGATACTGCAATCTACACGTGCTTGAGGAACAGAGTCAAATTATCAGCGGTACAGAGAGGGAAAGTGTTAGTAGAAAGCTACATGCCCTTAGTGCAGGGTCTGATTCCCTCTTGTCAGCCTCCTGGTGGCTGAAGATTGAATTTCTGCCTGCAAAAAAATTACAGGCGTCTCTGTAAGAGAACTTATACACCTTCATGTATTCAAGCTTATACGTAGCTGTAGTTCCTTCATTTTCACCACTGTAAAGCATATTCCATTGTATGAATTTATCATTATCCATTTAATCAATCATGGACATTTGAATTATCTCCAAGTTTTTGCTGTTAGGAAATTTCTTATAAATGTGTCTTGGTACACATACTCAAGAATTTCTGTAGGGTAAATATGTGGAAATGGAATTGCTGGGGCATAGGCTAGAGCATGTTTAGCTTTAGAAGGAAAAGCCAAAGTATTTTTTAAAGGGTCGCACCAATTTACAGTCCCATGAGAAGTATTAAATAAGAATCCCTATTGCTTTATATCTCTTTCAATATTAATTCTAAATGCATACTGATCTGATGGTATGTGCCAGATCTTCCTTGTATTTTAAGCTGCATTTTCCTGATTAGGTACTACAATTTGTGTTTCCTCTTTTGTGAGATGCTATTTGAAGTCATTGTTCATTTTCTACTGGGTGGTTTGTCTTTCTCTTATTAACTTGTAGGTGTTCTTTATTTTAGATATTAATCTTTTGTTTTACACATTTCAAATATCTTCTTTCACTTTTGACTTTTCTTTGACTTCTCCTTCTCTTTGTAGTGTTATTAATTATTTTTTAACAGAGTTTTAATGAGGGTGAATGGCCCCCAAATATGCAAAGCAATAGATTTTTAGGTATATATGATACTACTGACAACTATTTACTTTTTTTTAAAATCAGTGAAGACAAGTACCACAAGAGAAAAGGCTTCTGAGAATTAAACAGTCTACTTTATTTCTTAAATTGAAAGCCTATATGTTACTTCCTTCATTTTTTTCATCAACTATGGATACAATGATATCCCCAAATAGTTATGAGATCTAGAATTCTCTAAGTCTTTAGTCTGAGGGTAGTGAATTTATACCTTTAATATGCTACAGAATCTTAAGATCTACATAAACCCCTCGAAAACTGTGGACAATATATAAATAGTATGGAAAAATATAACATATGTATGTGAATAGTATGAATTGAGGGGAAACTGTCAGTAATCTATTTTTTTATGATCACAGCCTTGGAATAATGAATCCAAAATATATAATTCAGAGTCCACTATAATTAGCTTTTTTTTTTTTTTTCTGGATATGTAAGTGCTACACTTTCAAGAGCTTTATACAGAAAATAATGTGTAGCTTGGTGAATAATTTAGTTTCATGTCAGAGAAAATGATTCATCTTTTACAGCAGTTTTATGAGAGGGAAAATAGCAAGTATGCTAAAGAATAATGCCAAAGCCTTTGACTGTGTGGATCACAATAAACTGTGGAAAATTCTGAAAGAGATGGGAATACCAGACCACCTGACCTGCCTCTTGAGAAACCTGTATGCAGGTCAGGAAGCAACAGTTAGAACTGGACATGGAACAACAGACTGATTCCAAATAGGAAAAGGAGTATGTCAAGGTTGTATATTGTCACCTTGCTTATTTAACTTATATGCAGAGTATATCATTAGAAATGCTGGGCTGGAGGAAGCACAAACTGGAATCAAGATTGCTGGGAGAAATATCAATAACCTCAGATATGCAGATGACACCACCCTTATGGCAGAAAGTGAAGAACTAAAGAGCCTCTTGATGAAAGTGAAAGAGGAGAGTGAAAAAGTTGGCTTTAAGCTCAACATTCAGAAAACTAAGATCATGGCATCTGATCCCATCACTTCGTGACAAATAAATGGGGAAACAGTGGAAACAGTGGCTGGCTTCATTTTTCTGGGCTCCAAAATCACTGCAGATGGTGATTGCAGCCATGAAATCAAAACACACTTGCTCCTTGGAAGAAAAGTTATGACCAACCTAGACAGTATATTAAAAAGGAGAGACGTTACTTTGTCAACAAAGGTCCATCTAGTCAAGGCTATGGTTTTTCCAGTAGTCTTGTATGGATGTGAGAGTTGGATTACAAAGAAAGTTGAGCGCAGAAGAATTGATGCTTTTGAACTGTGGTGTTGGAGAAGACTCTTGAGAGTCCCTTGGACTGCAAGGAGATCCAACTAGTCCATCCTAAAGGAGATCACTCCTGAATGTTCACTGGAAGGACTGATGTTGAAGCTGAAACTCCAATACTTTGGCCACCTGATGCAAAGATCTGACTCATTTGAAAAGACCCTGATGCTGGGAAAGACTTGAGGGCAAGAGGAGAAGGGGATGACAGAGGTTGAGACGGTTGGATGGCATCACCGACTCAGTGGACATGAGTGGGTGGACTCTGGGAGCTGATTATGGACAGGGAGGCCTGGTGTGCCACGGTTCATAGGATCGAAAACAGTCGGATACGACTGAGCAACTGAACTGAACTGTACTAAAGGATAATACATACCACTTGTTGAATACTTAACATCTTACATTCATTCTCTTTTTAATTCTCACAACACCTTATGAAGTAGGTATTATTCCCATTTGATAGATGAAGAAAATGAGGCTAATTCCCAAAGCTACACAGTTAAGTACCAGAGCCACAGTTATTAAGTGAAAGAGCAATATTTATCAAGAGACAGAGCAATAATTCAACACAAACCTAGTAATTCTTAACTCTTGTAATAATCAAAGCTGCATATTATTGAAAAGATCACTTACAATCAGCTGTTCAAATGCAGTTAAATAGCAAATATTCAATGACCTAATGAACTTTTACTATAAGGAAAGTAGTGTATCGACTGCTGGCAAATTAGAAGTGGTCTGGATTACAGGGTAGAATATAAGCTTTATAATCAGAAAAAAGATGAGGTCTAGCTGGTCCCACTCACAACTGTCTAACTGGCTGATCCTGAGCAAATCTCTTAGGTTTACTTTACTCAAATAAAAAAGAGATTACACTGAAACTGAATTCTGTATGTGTATACACAATTTTATAGAGATGGGCTTCCCTGATGGCTCAATGGTAAAGAATCTGCCTGCCAATGCAGGAGACACAGGTTTGACCCCTGGGTTGGGAAGATCCTCTGGAGAAAGGAACGGTGGCAACCCACTCCAGTATTCTTGCCTGGGAAATCCCATGGACCGAGGAGCCTGACGAGCTCAAGTCCATGGGCCACAAAAGTGTTGGACAAAACTCGGTGACTAAACAACAACGTATGTATACATGTAACTGATTCACTCTGCTATGCAGCGGAAACTAACATTTTAAAGCAGCAATAAAAATTAATTTTTAAAAAAGGACAGAAAAGGGGGTCCATGGCATTTATTGTGGACTTCAACATTTGCTTCATAACATGACCTGTACTTATCCCATGAACCATATTTACAGAACACTACACAGTTGGCAGGTGGAGTTAAAACACAACAGAAGATCCACCAGTCAACATTCGTGCAAGAGAATCAATAAAAGTAATTGCCACATGAATCCACTCTGATTTATGTCATGGCAGAATAATCTGAAATGGCTCGGATGGGTTCCCTCAAATGTGATCCAGATTTAAATTTTTTTTTTTCACTGCTTCTTGTTTAGTTGCAGAAATTTGATCCCACCAACAGTCTTTATTCCTTTAAAAAATAATTTCCCTGATTCTCAACTTGTGACTCAGTCTGGCTGTGTCTGTCTGCCTCCTGCCAAGGATCAGCTTCTATGTGGGAACTGGAAATGTGCGCATACCCAACAAGTGACGCAAGACCTGAGCTTTCCCTGGGGGCAGTGCCAGCATCCTAGAACTTCAGGCTGCTGCACTTCTTCCCTCTCCTAAACCAGTCCCTCAGAGATGGAATGTGAAGGAAATAGCTGTCCAGCCTCAGAGGGGGAAGTCCTGGAAATTACACACTCATTTGCCTACTGAGTCACACTTTCAAGGCAGAAGACCGTATGCCTCTAAATTCCTTGCCATTTTCATCTCCTGCAGATTGGAGGCCAAATTTAAATTTGCCCATCTGTTGATGGGTTTGCTTAAGCTAGGTCAATAGAGTCTATCATCTAACTGTTCATTAATCTCTGAAATACTTATTTCATTATTTAAAGAAAACATTAAGTCCACTTCAATAAAGATGTGTCATCTATAAACACTTTTAATTTTACAATAATCTAGACATATCTAAAATTTCTTAATTCATGAATCTATTACACTGTCTAATGCATTTTACTTTATATTTTCTTTTTATGTATTTCTGACTTACTCACCAGAGTTTAATCTGCTGTGAAAAAAAGTGCTGCAATCACTATGCCAGCAAATTTGGAAAACTCAGCAGTGGCCACAGGACTGGAAAAAGGTTAGTTTTCATTCCAATCCCAAAGAAAGGCAATGCCAAAGAATGCTCAAACTACCGCACAATTGCACTCATCTCACACGCTAGTAAAGTGATGCTTAAAATTCTCCAAGCCAGGCTTTAGCAATACGTGAACTGTGAACTTCCAGATATTCAAGCTGGATTTAGAAAAGGCAGAGGAACCAGAGATCAAATTGCCAACATCCGCTGGATCATCGAAAAAGCAAGAGGGTTCCAGAAAAACATCTATTTCTGCTTTATTGACTATCCCAAAACCTTCGACTGTGTGGATCACAATAAACTGTGGAAAAACTCTTCAAGAGATGGGAATACCAGACCACCTGACTTGCCTCTTGAGAAACCTGTATGTAGGTCAGGAAGCAACAGTTAGAACTGAACATGGAACAACAGACTGGTTCCAAGTAGGAAAAGAAGTACGTCAAGGCTGTATATTGTCACCCTGCTTATTTAACTTATATGCAGAGTATATCATGAGAAATGCTGGGCTGGAGGAAGCACAAGCTGGAATCAAGATTGCCAGGAGAAATATCAATAACCTCAGATATGCAGATGACACCACCCTTATGGCAGAAAGTGAAGAACTAAAGAGCCTCTTGATGAAAGTGAAAGAGGAGAGTGAAAAAGTTGGCTTAAAGCTCAACATTCAGAAAACTAAGATCATGGCATCTGGTCCCATCACTTCATGAAAAATAGATGGGGAAACAGTGGAAACAGTGACTGGCTTCATTTTTCTGGGCTCCAAAATCACTGCAGAGAGTGATTGCAGCCATGAAATCAAAACACGCTTGCTCCTTGGAAGAAAAGCTATGACCAGCCTAGACAGTATATTAAAAAGGAGAGACATTACTTTGTCAACAAAGGTCCATCTAGTCAAGGCTATGGTTTTTCCAGTGGTCATGCATGGATGTGAGAGTTGGACTATAAAGAAAGCTGAGCACTGAAGAATTGATGCTTTTGAACTATGGTGTTGGAGAAGACTCTTGAGAGTCCCTTGGACTGCAAGGATATCCAACCAGTCCATCCTAAAGGAGATCAGTCTTGGGTGTTCACTGGAAGGACTGATGTTGAAGCTGAAACTCCAATACTTTGGCCCCCTGATGCAAAGATCTGACTCATTTGAAAAGACCCTGATGCTGGGAAAGACTTGAGGGCAGGAGGAGAAGGGGATGACAGAGGATGAGATGGTTGGATGGCATCACCAACACAATGGAAATGGGTTTGGGTGGACTTTGGGAGTTGGTTGTGGACAGGGAGGCCTGGCGTGCTGCGCTTCATGGAGTCGCAAGGAGTCGGACACGACTGAGTGACTGAACTGAACTGAAATGAACCTGCTCGGGCCATGTTCCTTCTACTCTCCAAGCAGAGTACTTAGTAAAGGTATCATCAAATAGATATTAAAATACATAGAAAGAGGGCTTCCCTGGTGGCTCAGCGGTAAAGAATTCACTTGCCAATGCAGGAGACACGAGTTGGACCCCTGGGGCAGGAAGATCCCGCATGCCCTGTGCACCTCAACTACTGAGGCAGGGCTCTAGAGCTGGAAACTGCAGCTCCTGAAGCCCGCACACTCAGCAGCCTGAGCTCCGCAACTAGAGAAGCCACTGCAGTAAGAAGCCCACGAAGAGCAACAGAGTAGCCCCCTGCTAGCTGCAACTAAGGAAGCCCACACAAAGCAACAAAGACCCAGCATACTCAAAATCAAATGCACGAAAGAGTATGATGGGATACCAAGTTACGGAGGCAAGGAGAAAGCATCAGACTGGCACAATAACCTGCAGACTCTCAGGGCGCTAGTTTTCAAGCTGCTCTCCATTCCAGCACCCTCCTCCTCTGCCAGAAAGTCTTTAAACCAGTATTTCTAGCAAGTTAAATGCTGAGTTTTCTTTTTTCTCCCAGTTTGTGTTCTACTGTTAGTAAACGCATGCATGTGTTCATCTTTCTATCAAGAATTATTTTTATAAAAATTCGACTCATACAAGTTTAAGTTTTGAGACTAATAAACTATCTTCTTTCCTTTCTAGAAAATGAAGTTTTCTTCATCCAGTACATATTAATATTTAGAGCCTTAGGATTTTGCTGCAATTTTTATATTCAGTACTTATTCATTAAACAGACTTTAACTTATTGCCTGCTCTGTGCTACCAACTTTCCTAGCTCCCCAAGTCTTGAAGATTATTTTTACATTTTCCTTAACTAAAATAAATGAACTAATAAAAGAGTTGATAGAATGAAGGCTCCTTTGGAGTGAAGTGGGTACAGAGGATGGGTTGCCCAAGTCAGCTTGGGTTAAGTCAAAGAAAACTTTGCAGAGAAGGTCGTATTTCAACTGAGATTAGATAGGAATACGTATTTAGTGAAGGTTAAGCTGTAAACAGTAAAAAAAAGGAAACTTTATTTCAAATAATTTCTGTTGAAATCAGTCCTACTTAAAGCTTAGTTTTCAGACCTCTGGTGGTCCACAAACTTTTTGCTGTGAGACTGTAAGATGAATACAAAAATAAAGACTAAGTGTTTAGAAAGCCTTATAGAAATTTGACAGAGTAATTTTATGTCTATTGAATCTAATAAAAAATTACAGCTTGGTTTTCTATTTCATTTCTCTAGTTATTCGTTTTGCTCTATTTTGCTAAAGTACTGGTTCACAACAGATTGACACAAATTTTTAAACAGAGATGGTCTTGAGTCATGCTATTATTAAATGCATCTAATTCTGACTATAACTCTCGAGTTGTTCCCTCTTTTAAGCTTCTTTCTGGATTTAGAGGGAACTCAAAAGGCTTATCCCCTGACTTCAGGAAGAACCTCATATATCAATTAGATGATGATCCATTTTAATTAAGAATCATGCTAACAATTCAGCTATGCTGACCGAACTCCTTAAGCATCTTAGTGGAGTGAGGAACAGCTGGTTCACATTCTTCCCACATGTTATCAAAAGCAGAAGCAACTAGATGGTGATAGAATACTGTGCTATTTCATTTTTCTAACACTTGAAGCCGTTAATCCTTATACCACATCCTTACAGCCATGTACCTCTTCAGAATCGTCTTTATTCAAAGCACACAAGTGTATATAGAAAAAAAAGACATGTTTGATTCAGATATAAATTCAAATAAAGACAGGTCTTCACTACCTAAAAACTTATGCTGTGAAATGGTAAACACACAGTGAACATTCATTCCTGCTATAAAAAGGGATTTTTCTCTTTCCCCCGGCCATGAAACCAAAATAAATTTTAATGTGCAAAGAATCATGTACTGAAAGCATGTAAACTCAGAAATGAAACCTCAAGTCAATTTTTCACCGAAGTCATTAGACCATATACTCTCTGTTCTTTACTATGCAAACAGCAATTCATTCTAACTGATGATGGATTCTCTCCTGGCAATCTTAGCAGTTGCTGCTTTCTTTTTAGATTGCAATGAATCAAGACACCAATTTGATTTATAAAATACCAAAAGGTTTGACAGTATACAAAGTAGAATTTGATGAAATGTAAAATCACACAAATATTTAAGATACTTTTATGTGAACCTTCACACAATTTTTTACTTCTTCTCCTCTAATTAATCAGATTATCCTACGGTTTTACAAAATTTTGGATATGTGTAAGTACCTTCAGCTCTTTTGGTGACTATTTTGGAGATATTAAAAATACAGACATACATATAGGAAAGCCCAATATTTGTCCAAGATGAGATGAAAAAAAAAATGGGCTAGACTCACTTCTTTGCAATCTGTCCATCAAGGAGGAATTACAGTCTGTAGCAAGGTTTCTCAAATCTGTTGTAGATCAAATGATAATTCTTTGACTGTGTGTTTGGTAGTGCATGCTGGGGGAGAACTGCCCTGTGAACTGAGGATGTTGAACAGCATCCCTGGCCTCTATCCACTAGATACCTGAAGCCACCTGAAGCTAACCTCACTCCCTAGTCACGACAATCAAAAATGTTTCCAGACACTCTCCCCAGACCAGAACTGAGTGACAATACAGAAAAATAGTTCCAAACTTTACTCCCCAACTTACTGTCAGTTAAAAACAAAAACAAAAAAAAAAACTGAGCATGCATCTTTATCTAGCTAAATTTATTTATAAACTACATATACAGACTATTGTACTAATGTTACATATACTGCAAAACATAAATTTAAGCAGAATGAGATTTTAAAAATATCAATGAACTGCTGATATTTTAAGACTAGGACCCAGAGGATTTTTTGTACTCCCCAAGGATGTACACACCACCCTTTTTTTTCTTCCGCTGCACCCAGCAGCAGGTGGAATCTTAGTTATTCCACCAGAGGTCGAACTGAGCCCCCTTAACCACTGAACTGCCAGGGAAGTCCCCACACCATACTTTTAAGACAGCTGGTATAGATTATATTCACAGACATGAGGTCTGTTTCTTTACTGGCTTGGTTACTGATTTATACTGAGGCTTCCATCATTAGAATTAATATAAGTCTAATATACAGTATAAGAGGTATTATGACCTTTGTTGAAAAATGAAAGAATTCTAAAACTTTCAAGAAAGTATATTAATTAATTTCTTGATATTATTAAGAAGTATGATCTTACGACCAATGATTTTGGATGAATTCTCTGGTTGACTATTATCCTTCCTTCTTCTAGATCTGATACTTGAACATATTATTAGTTCAAAAAATGATAGAGAGATGCAGTATTCCTATCACTTCCCACAAAGTCCCACAATCCTTATCTTCAAACTGACTCTACTACTAGACTAGGAATGAGTTATTACATCCTTACATAACAATCAATTTTTATTAAAAATATGCGGGGTATATGTATCAGGAAACAAAAGAAGTATAATTACAGCTATTGCAAAAAGTCTCTTATTTATGTCATAATATAATACGATATACCCATATGGCTTTGGAGACTGTCATGTATCGTTCATTTATAGTGACCCACGGTTGATAGTGATGCTTTGATATCTGTGTAATGACTCCATTCTTCACAAAGACAACATAAATCAACATTTGAAGTGGATGCCAATAATCATGGTTACTGTCTATGGTTACTACTTTATTTTTGATGCTTCAACGACCATGTGGGTCTTTCTTTTACAACTGGTGCTTATGAATTTTTGCTCTATATTAAGAAAACTTAGTAGTCCTATCTATCAATAAAAACAGAAGAAACATCTGAGGACTAGGGGATATAAAATTGAGAAATTAGGAATTTTTGTGGCTTCTAGTGGAGAAGGCAATGGCAACCCACTCCAGTACTCTTGCCTGGAAAATCCTATGGATGGAGGAGCCTGGTAGGCTGTGGTCCATGGGGTTGCTAAGGGTCCGACACAATTGAACGACTTCACTTTCACTTTTCACTTTCATGCGTTGGAGAAGGAAATGGCAACCCACTTCAGTGTTGTTGCCTGGAGAATCCCAGGGACAGGGGAACCTGGTGGGTACCGTCTCTGGGGTTGCACAGAGTCGGACACCACTGAAGCGACTTACCAGCAGCAGTGGCTTCTAGGCTCCCCTGATAGCTCAGATGGTAAAGAATCTGCCTGCAATGTAGACACCTGGGTTTGATCCCCGGTCAGCAAGATCCCATGGAGAGGGGAATGGCAACCCACTCCAGTATTCTTGCCTGGCAAATTTTATGGACAGAGGCTACAGTCCACGGGATCGCAAAGAGTTGGACACAACTGAGCAACTAACACACCACACCACAGAGTCCTTCACCCTAAAACAATGCAATTTAGTTCATATTTAGGCTAATATAAAGATATTTGTAAATAGTATAATTTACCTTTTAAACCGTAATACTCCAAAAATGTTTGTTAAATTAGAATTAAACACATAATCAGAACGTAGGTTTAACTTTAAGGATTTTACTTTCTCTGGATCTATTTGTTCCTGCCTGGAGAATCCCAGGGAGGCGGAGCCTGGTGGGCTGCCGTCTATGGGGTCGCACAGAGTTGGACACGACTGAAGGGACTTAGCAGCTGCAGCAGCAGCAGATCTATTTAAACAGGCTTTGTGACAGGAAATATTTTAAATAATCTGTGAAGTAAAATTACTTTAGTGGTAGACTTTCTGGTGACATAATTAACTGTGCTAACAATGAAACTATAGTCATCCATTTCCTGCCATGACCAAGTAACTCATATTGAACTTGCCCTCCTACTGTATGTAAACAACTAGAAAACCAGACACAATATATGAAACAAGAGTTTTCAGATATTAGAAAACAGGAAACACAGGACTGCGATCCACAGGAAAAGGAAAACATATCAGATAAACCTTATGATAATCCTGGCTTTTAAACTGGAGGCGTTTTCTGAATGTTGGCACAGGGAAAGGAAGAACACAATGGTCTCACTGAACTTGAGGAGACAGAAATGGGAGCTCAGGGAGACTGAGGCTGATTAAAGAAAAGGAAATCACACAGAGAAAGAGATCCAGAAATCTGCAGGGGGATCCCTTTGAGTGACTGGTTGCTTAATCAAGCTGCATGTGTGGAGGATTAAACTTTATGACTACTGGCCAAGAAAGCTGCTAGGGAGCTACCAAGTGGAAAATCCTCACAACGCAGGACTGGAAGACATTTGAGATCCCTGAAGTCAAAGAAGAAATCTTGTTTAATACCCAAAGCATTAACAGATATCCCCAAAGAGTATGCATTGGTAGCAGGACTAAATTAACCTAAAGAAAAAAAGGCTACTTTAAGACCCATCCTAACTAGCTTTAACTCAAGCCTCAAAACTAAGAAGCTGATTCTCAATCAATGTAAACTCAATCACAATTAGAGGAAGACAACAAAAAGCAAAAAATCAACAATGTAAAATTCACACTGTCCAAAATTCAATCAATAGTTACTACCCATGTTAAGAAGTAGGACAATGTGAAACATAATAAGTAGGAAAATTATACAGGAGTTACAATACCAGAAATGAAAGAGATGATGGACTTAACAGATAGACATTATAAAAGAACTATTAAAATATGTTTAAGGATTTGAAGGAAAACAAGATAAGAGGAAAAGAAATGGAAGATATTTTTTAAAAGACTGGATGGAATTTATGAAACTGAAAAATATAATATCTCAAATGAAAATTTTACTTGATGGATAGAAGAGTAGACCAGATTCCACAAAAGAAATTATCAATGAACGTAAAGAGATAGAAATTCAAAATATACCAAGTGGAAAACAGATGTGGGAGGTGAGGCTGAAAATAATGACCAGCAGTCTGTGGGATGATATCAAGCAATTCCTGAAAGAGAGGATAACAAGGGGTGGGATGGAAATAAAGTTGAAGAAATAAATCTGAAATTTGTAAAAACCTGAACTAAAAATCTATAAAACAACAAACCCCAAGCAGGATAAAGCCAGGGAAACCACATCAAGATACATAATACAGTTGACCCTTGAAAAACAAGGGGTTGGGGTCAGGGGGGTTGCTTAGAGGTGCCAACACTGCCATATATAACTTTACAGTTGGCCTTCCTCACTCCTGGTTCCACATTACCAATTCAACTAACTGTAGATCTTAGTTCACATTTATTGAAAACAATCCACATACAAGTGGACCCCTGCAGTTCAAACCTGTGTTATACACAGGTCAACTGTAATTAAATTGCTAGAAACTAGTTATGAAAAGAAAGATAATAAAGTCAGCCAATGGGTTGAAGGCTATAAGATGAAAAGGAACAAATATGAGAGTAACTTGATTGCTCATAAGAAAAAAAAATCAGGCTTCAAGATGATGGAACATTTTTATGAGCAGAAAAAAAAATTGTCATACCGAATTCTGTATTGGGGCGGGGGGGCGCGGATCTTCAAAAATGAAAGGAAAATAAAGACATTTGGGGAAACAGAGCTGAGTGAATTCACCACCACTTAGAGCTTACTTAAGGGTAAAACAAGCAGAAGGGGGAAAAAACAGAAATCAGTCGAACTGAAAATGGGAAATCGAACTGAAAATGGGAAAACAATGGAGAAATATCAACAAAATCAGAAGCTAGCTCTTGAAAGAATCAGTAAAAATTTCTAAATCTCTACCCCAGCTAACCAAAAATAAGACACAGATTAGCAATATCAGGGGGGGGAAAAGAAAATCATAACTACTGATCACACAGACATTACAAGGATAACAAATGGTACTACAAACAACTCTGCCCACAAAATTGACGATTTAAGAGAAATAGTTTCTGAAAATCATAACTTATCAAAACTCACACAAAAATTTAAAAACCTTAATAATCTTATGTCTATTAAAGAAAATGAATAACTAATTGTAATAGGAAAGAAAAAATCTGACTCCATCTTGGACCTGTTTCTTTTACTTTAACCTTTGAATTCTATTGCTTTTGCTACAAGTTAATCACTGAAAGGATGTTGCCTATAACTTAAAGTATACATAATGGTCTGTCTGGAGGGGACTCTGCTTCCCATGCCTGAACCTTGAGCTGAAATACCCTTGTTTTAGTTCACAGGAGACATCCTGACCAGGGCCACCTGTAAATGGCTGCATGAAAGAAGAAATTAACACGTGGGGATGGAGTGAGGGGCACTGTGGAGTCTGGCTGGAACAGGAAATATTTGCAACAGTTTATGATCTTTCTACTTTATCTCCTCACCTCCCCCTCTTTGTTCTATAAAAGCAAGTAGCATCCAAACCTGGGCAAGGTGGTCATTTGGGACACTAGTCCACCATCTTCTCAGTCTGCCAGGTTTCCTAATGAAGTCATTATTCCTAACCCCAACACCTGTCTCTCGATTTATTGGACTGTGGTAGGGAAAAAGCAGTACAAGCTTGGACTGGATAACAAAATTAATCATTTTCAAAGAACCAGGCCCAGACACCTTTAGTGGTGGATTCTACCAAACAGATAAGGAAAAAGCAATGCTAATACTTCATAATCTCTTCCAGAAAATATAAGCAGAGAAATCACCTTCTAACTCATTCTATGAAGTGAGAACTTTCCTATTACCAAAATCAAATAGAGACGTCACAAGGGAAAAAAAGACCCACAATCTCTCATAAACATTGACATAAAAATTCTCAACAAAATATTAGCAAATCAAATTCAATAGTGTATAAAAAGAATTACAGACCACAACCAAGTAGAATTCCAAGCAGGTAAGACTAGTTCAACACAATCCTGTATAGCACAGGGAACTCTCCTCAATGTTACATAGCAGGCTGGATTGTAGAAGAGTTTGGGGGAGAATGGATATATGTGTATGTATGACTGAGTCCCTTTGCTGTCCACCTAAAACTATGACAATATTGTTAATCAGTAATATTCACCAATACAAAATAAAAAGTTTAAAGTAATAGCCAAGGTAATCTACCATATGAACAGGATAAAGAAGGAAAATCATAAAACCATCTGAGAATAAAAAAAGACTTGGAAAATCCATGTAGTATTTTAAATCAACTATACTTCAATTAAAAAAAGGAAAACAATTCAACACTTGTGAATTTTAAAAAAATCAGCCAATTTCCTCAACTTCATAAAGAACATCTACAAAAGAACTTACACAGCTAGTATATTTAATGGTGAGAGACTGGACACTTTTTCCCTATAATTGGAAATAAGACAAGGAAGTTCTCTCTACCACTCTTAGTCAACATCCTACTAAAAGCTGTAACTAGTGCACTAAGGCAGGTAAAGACATTTTTTATTTCTTTCAAGTAAAAAGTCATCTAGATCAGAAAGAAAGGAAGAAATAAAACAGCCTTTATTTGCAGATGACATGGATATATGTGGACAAAAACACCAAAAAATCTACCAAAAAAATTTCCTGGAACTGTAACAACTACAGCAAGGTCACAGGATACAAAGTTAAACAAACAACAATTGCTTCCCTATACAACAACAAGAAACAAGAAACAATTCTAATTAGAATTTTTTAAAATATCATCTATAACAGCATCTCATCCTCTTCTAAAAAAAGAATAGAAATGTTTTGTTAAACATCTAGCAAAATAGTATCTATATAGAATCTATATAGAATCTATACGCAAAAACTACAAAATGTTGTTGAAAAAACTCAAGATGTAAATAAATGAGGAGCTATTCCATATACTGGAAGACTCATTACTGAAGAAGAGTCATTTCTACAAACTTGATCTATATATTAGGTTTGCCAAAAGTTCATTCAGATTTTTCAGTAACATCTTAGAAAAAAACCTGAACAAACTTTTTGGCCAACCCAATATATCAACATAACCTCAACCAAATTCCTAGCAAATTATTTTGTGGATACTGACAAACTGTTTTAAGGTTTTATAAAATGGAAAAAGTCTAAGAATAACCAACATAATACTTAAAAAGAACAAAGATGAAGGATCACATTGCCAGATCTTAGGACCAACTATAAAGCTACAGAAATCAGGACACTGTGGTATTGGCAAAAGAATAGACAAAGAGATCAATGAAACAGAATAGAGAGCCAAAAGTAGACTCATATATATATATATATAGTTAACTGATTTTGACAATATCAAAAAGGCAGTGCAACAAAAGATAAGTCTTACAACAAATCAGATGTCTATATGTAACACAATGAACCCAGACACAGATCTAATACCTTTCACAAAAATTAACTAAATATAAAACACAGACACAAATGTAAAATGCAAAATTATATAATTTATAGAAGAAAACAGAAAAAAGATCTTCGTGACCTGGTATTTGATGTTTCATTTTTAGATACTGCATCAAAAACACACAATCCACGGAAGAAAAAATTGAGTAGGAAACTTGAGTTTCGCAAAAGATACTGCTAAGTAAAAAAACAAAACATATTTTCTGCCAAGAAAATATTTGTAAAATACATATCTAATAAAAGATTGATCTTCAAAATACACAAAGAATAATTAAAATTCAACACTAAGAAAACAACCTATTAAAATACAGTAAAAGATCTGAAAAGATACCTCATCAAAAACTACACAAATAGCAAATACACACATGAAACGCTGATCAATATCATATGGCACTGGGGAAATTCAAATTAAAACATCAATAAGACAGCAGATACAAACTATTATATTCAAGATAGATAGACAATAAGGTACCACTGTAGAGCACAAGGAACTATATTCAATGCTTTGTAATAAACTATAATAAAAAAGAATATGAATATATATATCTGTATAATTGAACCACTGGATTGTACACCAGAAACTAATACAACACTGTAAATTAATACCTCAATGAAAAATTTTTAATTAAAAAAAGAAGACAGTAAGATAAGACAACACACCTATTTGAATAGCTAAAGTCCAAAACACTGACAGTACCAAGAGCTGGAAAGAATGAAGACCAGCAAGAATTCTCACTCACTGCTGGTAAAAATGAAAAACAGTAGAGATGCTGTGAAATACAGTTCAGCAATTTCTTGAGAAGCTAAACAGTCATATATAGTCATATGACCAAGCAATCACAGCCCTAGGTATTTACACAACTGTTTGAAACTTACATCCACATAAAAGCCTGCACACAGATGAACACCGCAGCTTTATTTACAATCACTACAAGAAGCAACCAAAATGTCCTTCAGTGGGTGTGACTATTTAACAAGCTATTCAACAAGAGAAAGGAATGAGCTACCGAGACACATAAAAACATGAAATCTTAAATATATATTATTAGGTGAACAAAGTCAGCTTGAGAATCCTACATAATACCTATGATTTCAACTGCATGACACTCTGGAGAAGGCAAAACCATAGAGACGGTAAACAGAGCAACAGCCGCCAGGGTAGGAAGAGACAGAGGTGGTGAATGGGTGAAGTAGAGGGAATGTTTTCATGCAGCAGAACTCCTCCGAATGGGACTGCAACTGGGGATACATGATATTATACATTTGTCAACATACAGAACTTTATAGCATAAAAGGTTGCAGCTTAAAGGATATAAACTAAAAATAAATCATTCAGAAAGTCTGGGGATCCCAGGATTGAATGCAGAATGTGATAAAAACAAACTACTTCTCGTACGAATGTGTGAAACAATCTCACTGAAGGTGATGGGGGTAGCACGTACTCCTATAAGGAACTCTGGAGTCTGTAAGACTGAAAAGAAACTATATAAAAGCACTCTAGGTGATGAAGTTACTTCTCACAGAGATGTGGATTAACAATTCTAAAACCCATAGACATGTATACTGAAATTGAACAAATAAGTAAATGGGTGTTGGACTATGGGAGCCAGGTTTCTCATTGCTGGAGTGAGAAATTACAGATAAACTGTGGAAGCAAGGTAGAATGATCCATGTGGTAACAGATAAGAGTTAGAGACATCAGTATGAACTTATGTTTTAGCTTATACAGCTACCGATGGTCACATTTTAAAATATTTATTGATATGTGTATATACACGGGTCAGTATACACACATATATTTCCTTCCTCTGCCAACTTAAGAGAGCCTAGAAACAACAGTACCTACGTATAAACAAGAACACCCACTGCTCATATCTTGAGTCTTACTACCATTCTCTAATAAAAGAAACCAATACTCTTTGGAGAAACAGCTGACTCCAGGACTGGAGTAGCAAACATGTAAGATGGGCCTATAGCATCTTGTACTGCCAGAAAGTAAGGAATGTTTTCAAACCGAAGCACAATGATGGGGACTGTCAAAAGGACCAAGAGCCAGCTAAAACACAGTGTGAAAAAGAGGAGAAAAGAATGACTTCCCAGTGTAGAAACTTGACAAATGCTAGCACAGCCAGGTGATCAAGGCCAACATCAACAGTGTTATGTTCTTAAACATAATACCTGAAACAGTAGAACTACTAGATGAAAACAGCTAAAAAGCTCCTTGACATTGGTCTGGGCAATGATTTTGGGTATATGATGCCAAAATCACAGTCAATGAAAGCAAAAACATACAAATGAGATTACATCAAATTAAAAAGCTTTCACACAGCAAAGAAACAATAGAAAGGTAACCTAAAAATGGGAGAAAATATTTGCAAATCTTGTACCTCATAAAGGGCTAATGTCCAAAATACACAAGGAACTTCAACAACTCAACAGCTAAAAATCAAATAACTTAATATAAAAAATGGATAAAAGCCCTGAATAAACATTTTTCAAAAGAAAACATACAAAAGGCCAAAAAATATACAAAAAGGTGCTCAACATCACTAACCATCAGGGAACTACAAATCAAAACCACAGTGAAATATCACCTCACATTTGTTAGAATAACTATAGTCAAAAACAGAAAGAGAAAGATAAGTGTTGATGAGAATGTGGAGAAAAGGGAACACTTGTGCAACTGTTGGTGGGGATGTAAACTGCTACAGCCTTATGGAAAATAGGATGGAGGTATCTCAAAAAATTAAAAATAGAACTACCATATGATCCAGCAGTCCCACTTCTGGGTATATAGCCAAAGAAAATAAAACCTGGCTCTTGAAGAGATATCTGCACTTCTATCTTTATTACAGCATTATTCACAATAGCCAAGACATAGAAACAACCTAAGTGTCAATAGACAAATGGATAAAGAAAATGTGAGATACACACAGACATATATATATATACATACACACACATACATATACAATGGAATACTATTTGGCCTTTATAAAGGAGGAAACCCTACTTTTTGCAACAATATAAGTGAACTTGGAAGATGTCATGCTAATTAAGTCAGACAGAGGCACAAATACCGTTATGATCTATCTCTATTTAGAGTCTGAAATAGACACACAGTAGAATGTGGTTGCCAGAGATTAGGGGGACAGAGTAAATGGAGATAACTGAACCAGTACAAAGACTCAGTTATGCAAGATGAACAAACTCAACTAATCAAATATACAGTGTACTGTGAATATAGTTAATAATACTGTTCTGTAAACCTAAAATTTTTTAAGACAGCAGATCTTAAATTCTCAACTCACACACACAAACTATGCGAGCTGATGGGTATGTTAAATTAGCTTGACTGTGGTGATCATTTCCACAATTTGTATCAAAACATCAAGTTGTACACCTTAAATATCTACAATCTTTGTCAGTTATACCTCAATAAAGCTTTAAAAACAGTGTTATGCTGATAGTATGTACACGTGACATGATCTAATGAAAATGGCACTTTACCTCTGTATCTCTCCCCAAAACACTCCTAACGCAAGTCTAATCATGGGAAAAATGATACATGAATCTCAACTGAAGCACCTAACCATTACTCCTTAGAACTGTCAGGGTCATCAAAAGCAAGGAAAGTCTAAAAATAAAAAAAAAAAGAAAAAGAAAGCAAAACAAGATTTAATTGATAGGGACAAAAAAAAAAAAACAAAAACAAGGAAAGCCCGAAAACTGTTATGGCCAAGAAACACCTAAAGAAATAAAGACAACTAAATGTAATGGGGTATCCTGGAGAGGATCTTGGAACGGAAAAAGTACATTTAGTAAAAACTAAGGAAATACGAATAAAGTATGAACTATAGTTATTAAGAGCTTCCCTTGTGGCTCACTGGTACAAAGAATCTGTCTACCAACGCTGGAGACGTGGGTTCAATGCCAGGACCAGGAAGACCTCCTGGAGTAGGAAATGGCAACCAACTCCAGTATTCTTGCCTGGGAAATTCCACAGACAGAGGAGGTTGGTGGGCTACAGTCCATGGGTCACAAAGAGTCAGACACGACTTAGTAACTAAATAACAACAATAATTAATAATAATATATCAATATTGGTTCATCAGTTGTGGCACATGTGCATTAGTGAGATGTTAATAATGAGGAAAATAGGTGTGGATAGATGGGAATGCAGCAGTATCTTTATAATTCTTATACAAATCCAATATTATTCTATCATTGAAATTTTGTTTAAAGAAAGCATAACAACATCAGGGTCTACACATATTGACTACCTCTCTCGACACACACACACAGGCTCTCTTTTTTTTTGGAACAAGCAGTAAATTATGAAAGAAAAATGATGCAGTGCACAAAATACAGATACGATCAAGATGCCATTTACCTGGGATTTCTACCTCTTTCTTGTCTTCAAAGTATTGCTGGCATTTCAATGTGTAGGGATTTATGGTGAGAGAATAAAGTGTAACTGGCCTGCTATGAAAAGGAAGAGGGAAGTAAAACACTAGTTGATGTTCCAAACATCTCTTCCCCAGATCAGAGAGCTGGGAGGGTACACACTTGACAAGGAGAAGATGGTTAAGTCCTAAAGATCTAATGCATAGCATAGAGATTATAGTCAACAGTACTGTATTATAGACTTCAAAATCGCTAAGAAATCAGACCTTAAATGTTCTCACCACAAAAAAGAAAAGATAAAGATCTGATGTGATAGACATGTTAACTAAAGCTACAGTGGCAACCATACTGCAATAAGGTAAATGTATCAAATCAACATTTTGTACAACTTCAACTTACACATGTTATATGTTGATTATCTCTCAATTTTTATAATAAATTGGGAGTTCCCCAGTGGCCTAGTGGTTAGGATTCTGGGTTTTCACTGCCACGGCCTGGATTTAATCTCTGTTCAACCCTGGGTTGAGATCCTGCAAGCTGTACAATGCAGTCAAAAATAAATAAATAAAATTTTATATATAAATTACACAAAAGCTAGGGGCTTTTTAGAAAAATTAATAAAATTGGAAAACCTCTAATCAGATTGATCAAGACAAAAAAGGATACAAATTACCAACATCACAAGTGAAATGGTGATATCATTGCAGGGTCTAGAGATATTAAACAGGTAAGAAAATACTATAACATTATGTCACTGAATCCAGTGACTTAGAATGGCATGAATATCTTATCCAATATCAAAACTGGTCTAAATTTCAGTTTCTTCTCTCGAGCTTAAACTGGTACCTCTGTTGTAAGCTATGGTTATTTGTGCACAAAGTGTGTTTCACTATACTATGCTCCTTTTTATAAAGTTCCCATTTGGGATTATTTTAGAATTTTCCTAAATAAACATTTTACAAAGTTCTAGTTGCAAAGCCAACTATAAAACTTATGGCTAAGGTAGGGTAATGGTGCCTTCTTTTCTTCTTTCCAATATCCTTTTTTGATACCAGATTATTTTGCAAGAGTGAGAAAAGTTAAGATTTATAAAATTAAAAATGTGTTGTCTTTCTTGTTGGGTGTTAATGCCACTTGGCTCAATTCAGCCTTTATATGCTTCATGAAAGAAGCTAACTACTATTAAAATAACTGAGAACATTTTAGTAAAATACATGTTTTCTAGTGATCAGTTATAAACAAACATAAAAGTTTTTAATCTGGTATCTTACATGTCTCAATGCTACATGTAGAAATAGAATTTCACTGTAGATAGAGCATTCACATTAATAAATATGAACATTTTGTAATCAGTCTCTGTAAAGCTCAAGTGAATGAACACTCATTCTAGATGTGTTCTAAAACCCTCTCTCTCTCCTTGTTATTTATAACAATAAGCAGTTTTGCAAAGGCTGAATACACCACAGGATATTTGGCTTTCTTTTTTACCCCAGAAAATTGTGATCCTTTTCTGTGCCATATGAATACAAGATCATTATTTATTATCTGCATTAGCTGCTTTGTTGGATGTTTTTTATGCAATGATGTGGTCAATGGTTGAAGATAGAGTGAGTAAGAGTGGTAACAATAGATAATCAGTTGCAGGAAGGGGGTTGTCTGAACACAATCCCACTTAAGATGTGGTAGCCATTATTATCTTTTCTATAATCTGTGCGGCCTCTTGAGAGTGAAAAAAATCACAGTCGTTTGCTACCATTTTGAATAAAGTGGTGATTTTTGACTCTTCCCCCAGTCTAACATGGTCTGAATTGGTTACTCTCAAATTTCAGTCTTAAAGCTCCTTTTTTCCTCCTTCTCCCCCTCCCACTTTCAATCCCTTCTCTTCCAGTTCTTTATTTTCTCAAGTTAAAAGAGCAGTACTTTACTTTAAGCCACAAAGGAAAAGGAGTATTGTAGAGAAAGTATAATCTTTAGAATTAGACTGACAGGAGTGAGAATTTTGCCTTCATCAAAGAAGTTACTTTGTTTTTAAGATCAGTGGTACACTAGAGCCTGCTCATACTGCGGGAGGGCCAAATATTCCCTTCTCTTCCCAAGTTCTCTTCACTGACTTCATCTGAAATTAGCTGATAGCTTGAAATCAGCCATGATGGAAGTATTTGCTCCACAGAAACTAGCAAATGCTTCAAACCAGGGCTTTTTTTTTTTTTTAAACTAAGGAATCAGTTGTTGAGCATTCACCTACACAATATTGGCTTAGTTTCCACATTTTTCAAACAGGCTGATAACATCAACTCTGAAAATATGTTGCAAGAATTTCAAATACTCTAAGCAAAACACCTAGCAAAATGCCAGACGTATATAAAGCATCTAGTATGTGGTAGATGGAACACTGTTATGGTGTTACAGAGTCTGGCTATCTGAAAGCAGAGCATTTAATAAAGCATGTAAGCCATGAAATCTATAATGAAAAAGTGTAACAGACCCTATTTGCAGGGCAGGAACAGATGCAGACACAGAGAACAGATATGTGGACATGGCAGGGTGGGACGAGGGGAACAAGATGAATTGGAAGACCAGGATTGACATATATACACTACCATGTGTGAGTTAGATGGCTAGTGGGAACCTGCTATGTAACAGAAGGAGCTCAGCTCAGCGCTCTGTGACGACCTAGAGGTGAGGATGGCAGGCAGAACGGGAGGGGGGTCGAAAAGGGAGGGGATATACATAGATATACATACAGCTAATTCACTTCATTGTAAAGCAAAAACTAACACAACATTGTAAAGCAACTATACCCCAATAAATTTAAAAAAATAAACAAGTTGACCTTTATTTCAGTAGGGTTGTTGGATCCTTCAGAATTTATAAATGGGAAACGTTAAAATAGCATTCCATACAATACACCTCAATTAACGGGAACAATATCTTTTTTTGCATCTACTCCAATCTTCCAGCTTCCCTTTTCATTGTGACCTCCTCTGTTTATGTTGTCAGCCAACACTTGTGCACACGAGTTCAGTCACTCAGTCGTGCTCAACTCTGTGACGCATGGGCTGTAGCCCACTAGGCTCCTCTCTCCATGGCATTTTCAAGGCAAGAATACTGGAATGGGCTGCCATTTCCTCCTCCAGGAGATCTTCCTGACCCAGGGATTGAACCTGCATTTCCTGAGCTCCTGCATTGGCAGGCAGATTCTTTATCAATGAGCCGCTGGGAAGCCCATCAGTCACTACTACATATCATATAAATGCAGACTTTTTGAGTAGTGACTTGGAAGGATTCAGAAAGCCACAAGACCTATGAGGAAGTATTATAAAAGGGAAGTCATGAATGGAGGTAATTTAGTAACTGTAATTACTTCTTGGTAGCTCAAACAAAAGAATTTGCCCACAATGAAGGAGACCCAACTTTGATCCCTGGGTCAGTAAGATCCCCTAGAGAAGGGAATGGTTATCCACTCCAGTATTCTTGTCTGGAGAATTCCATGGACAGAGGAGCCTGGCAGGCTACAGTCCATGGGGTCGCAAAAGAGTCAGACACAACTGAGCAATGAGCACTTTTCAGTAACTGTAATTAAGCATATATTAGGTTCACCATTAGGATCATCTAGTCACTATTTCTTTGGACACTGAACCAAGATCTTGGCTTCCACTGGAAAAAGAGCTTTAAATTAGTGCAGAAAGCAATATCAAAATTTTAATTTTCATTATTATTTTTATTATTATAAATGTGACCTTCTCCTAAACAAAGTGGTAGAAGAGAAGGGATTATTGCCACCAATAATCTTGGATTATAATCCATACTCCTGGGTCTTGTGTTTGATGCTTTCCCAGTTTACTGAAGACTTCAGAAATTTGAGCAAAATCCCTTGCCTAGAGTGTGTGCATAACAAACTGACTTACAGTACTTCATTTAAAAAGATCACTTGGAGACCTCCAAGTGTTTCAGAGTCAAAAGTGTTTATAAGTCTGTTTAGAAAGTTCATCAAATAATGATTTGAATGGTTTTTTACTTCAGCTCTTATAAACAAATATCAGGTTTTCATTTCAGATTATTGCTCTGTTGCAAACATCACATAAATGAAACAAATTATTTAAATAATTTTTTAATTTTCACATTCTTTGTTTCAAGTGGTTAGTACCCACATTTCCTACTCAGTCCTATGTATCCTCTGATGCTGATCCTCTAATTGAAGTTCATTTTTTTACAGAAACCTAATGTGTAAATGTTTGCACTGGTATTAAAGTGAAAGTGAAGTCGCTCAGTCATGTCCGACTCTTTGTAACCCTGTGGACTGTAGCCTACCAGGCTCCTCCATCCATGGGATTCTCCAGGCAAGAATACTGGAGTGGGTTACCAGGTATTAAGAAGTCCTCAAATTCCTTTCTCATCACTGACACAAGTCTTAAGATCACTAATGCTCTGAAAGCCAAAAATCAACTCAATAAGCAACATTCAACATAGAACCTGAAAACCATAATCACAAGAGAGATAAGCTCTTCAATATGAGATTCAAGTTTTAGCTATGAATTATTTGAAACTTTATGAAATGATGAACATCAAGATTAGAAATGTTGAGACTTCTGTGGTGGCCCAGTACTTCACCTGCCAATGTAGGGTACACGGGTTCTATCCCTATCTGGGAGGATCCCAGATGCCACAGAGCAGCTAAGCTAAGCCCATGTGCCACAGACACTGAGCCTGCATGCCCCAACTACTGAAGCCTGCACACCTACAGCCTGTGCTCCACAACAAGAGAACCCACTGCAATGAGAAGCCCATGCACCGTACCCAGAGAGAAGACCCTGCTCACCACAACTAGACAAAGCCATTGTGCAGCAATCAATACCCAGTGTAGTCAAAAATAAATAAATAATCTTAAAAAAAAAAGACTGGAAATGTTTTTCTAGTCTAAAACATAATAGTTGTTGTTCCGTTGCTCAGTCGTGTCCAACTCTTTGCGACCTCATGGACTGCAGTACACCAGGCTTCCCTGTCCTTCACCATCTCCCAGTTTTCTCAAATTTATGTCCATTGAGTTGGTGATGCCATCCAACCATCTCATCCTCTCTTGTCCCCTTCTCCTCCCATCTTTCCTAGTATCATGGTCTTTTCTAATGAGCTGAACCTTCATATCAGGTGGCCGAAGTATTGGAGCTTCAGCTTCTGCATCATCCTTCCAATGAATATTCAGAGTTGATTTCCTTTAGGAGTGACTGGTTTGGTCTCCTTGCTGTCCAAGGGACTTTCAAGAGTCTTCTCCAACACCACAGTTTGAAAGCATCAATTCTTTGGCTCTCAGCGTTCTTTAGGCTCCAATTATTATATTCATACATGACTACCGAAAAACCACAGTTTGACTGTACACAACTCTGTCAGCAAAGTAATGTCTCTGCTTTTTAATACGCTGTCTAGGTTTATCATAGCTTTTCTTTCAAAGAGCAAGTGTCTTTCAATTTCACGGCTGCAGTCACCATCCACAGTAATTTTGGAGCCCAGGAAAATAAAGCAGTATGGGGCATTATCTATTATTAACTACATAAAGTATTTACAGAATACCTTAAAATTAGTCAAGTTCTATGGTCCTTTAATTCTTGAGAAGGAAATGGCAACCCACTCCAATATTCTTGCCTGGAGAAACCCATGGACAGCAGAGCCTGGCAGGCTACAAGTCCACAGGGTCGCAAAGAGTTGGACCCAACTGAGAGACTACATGATGGCCCTTTAAATTAGCTATTTACACTAAAGTTGTAGGCCGGCTCCCTGCCTACCTTCTGGAACCATCCAACACCACCAATGACCCTTCCCACTCAGCATTATTGGGTTTCTTTAGTTTTTCTAACACACTATCCTTCATCACTCCAAAGGGCCTTTCCAATGATGTTCCTTCAGACTAAAATGTTCTCCCAGAGCTCCCTCTACTTTAAATCCCAGTTCAAATATCAATTCCTCAGAGAAGACTCGCCTTATCTCCCAGTGAAAGCCACATTCCTCTTCTTGACAGCGCTTACCAGTTCATATTTATACATCCATTGTTTGTGTAACTAAACTTTAAGTTCTATGACAGCAGGAACTGTCTATTCCTGTTCATCATTATAACCTCAGGATGTAGCACGGTCTCTGGCACATGGTAGGTAAATGAATAAATGATATCCACAAATTAATACAAACTAAACGTCAAGACATATTAACCAACATTAGATGTAATTCAAGATCACAGCATAACTACTGAATCCCAAATAACACTGCTGGATACAATATTATCAAAATTTAAGAAAAATATCATATTTGAAACCTATTGGTACCATTGAATGTATTAGCTTCCAAAGCCCTAACTCAGGCACTTTATTTTTTCTCAATAGCAGGGAGACGTTGAGTAATTCTCAGACAGTATCAGGTCCTGTATGCATGACACTGTTCTCTCACCTACTCATGTTACCCACTGTACCTTTAAAAAAAAAAAAGGAAATATTCAGAGGAAGGCGATTCCAGAGATAGCACATTTCAGATCTGTTTACCATATAATAGTTTACACTGATAGAATCCTCCAAGTAAAACATTAAAATTACAATTAGTATATATAGTCTAATATTATACGATTAACCAACTCTGATACAACATCAACTGTCTCAGGTGTTTATTAAGAAAGATTCATATAATAAGAGAGTTTTCAAGGCAGAAGCCGGTGTGTCTCTCTTTGCCTGGTAAAGTAATAAAGTTATGCTTTTCTACTTCACCCAAAACTCTGTCTCTGAGATTTGATCTAGCACCAGTGCACAGAGAGGTCGAGGCTTTCGATAACTATAAACCATAACAGAAGTCTCTTTAAAATTGTAATTTGTAACAACACTAATTATTACCCCACTGACATTAAAAAATTTCCCTGTGATCAGGTGTTATTAAAAAAAAAAAAAACATTCTGAACTCAGTACTCTGTAATAACCTATGATGAAAAAGAATCTGAAAAAGGATTATATGTATGTGTATAACTAATCACCTTGCTACACACATGAAACGAACACAACACTGCAAATCATTGCCAATATAAAATAGAATTTATTTTAATTTAAAAATAAAATTAAAAAAGGAAAGATTGTGAGGCCACGTCTAAGCTCAGAGTAAAGAGAACAGTGAAAGATTATTAATGAAATGTCAGCAGGTGTTCAAAAGCTTAGGAGAGGAGTGGCAAATAGATAATATATTTGCCCACTCTAGTTAAATGCCATGTATTTTTTTATTTATAAGAGAAATAAAAATGCTTATGTATTTTGTGAGTCACATGAATGTTTTTTATCTGAATATATAACTGGAATATATGCCAGTACAGGAAAACAGCATAGGTTAAAAAGGACAGTGCCTTGAGAGGCTGTAACTACCTAAATTACTGATTGCCTAGACAAAACAAAGAGGCTTTCACTCCATAACCAGTTCTGACAGGTTTCTCCAACTTGAAAACCTTAGCACAGAATGTTTCCACTCTGAAAATATCACCCCACTTTCAATGCCATATGGAAATTGAAAGTTCTGACACAATAAGTTTTTAAAACATGTGAACCAAATGGAATAAAAGCATAAAATATAAAGTGTTATCACCATTACTATTGTTTGAAAAAGAAAAGGTTCAGAAATGATATCACACACCTTCTCAACATCTTTAAAATGGAATGAAAGTATGTTGCTGCTGCTAAGTCACTTCAGTCTGTCCAACTCTGTATGACCCCGCAGACAGCAGCCCCCCAGGCTCCCCCGTCCCTGGGATTCTCCAGGCAAGAACACTGGAGTGGGCTGCCATTTCCTTCTCCAATGCATGAAAGTGAAAAGTGAAAGTCAAGTTGCTCAGTCGTGTCCGACTCTTAGCAACCCCATGGATTGCAGCCTACCAGGCTCCTCTGTCCATGGGATTTTCCAGGCAAGAGTACTAGAGTGGGTGGCCACTGCCTTCTCCAATGAAAGTAAGGGGCTGGCCCAAAAGTTCGTTTGGGGTTTTTCCATAACATCTTACCAAAACCCAAACTTTATGGACAACCCTATATTGATCATAAATTATTTTCTAATAAAGATCAAAGTGTATTAATGGTCTAGCAAAATAAATTGCATTAATTAAATAATCTAGTTATTAAATAATAACTATAAAACTCCATAGCCATTATTATGTGTAATTTTTTAAAAGAATGTCAATGTTTATAATAAACACAAAATAAGATGTGATAAAAGTAAAGTTTAAAATATAAATATGTTTGGTGAAAAGTAGGCATATACATGCATGCACAGAATATTTCTGGATGGATACCATGGCATTAATGATTAGCTCTGGGAGAGAGACCTGAAGAGTTGGGCGGATCTACAGCAGAAAGTGAACTTTCCTTTCATCATACTTTCTTGAGTTTGTTGTAATATTTTCCATATCATATGACTTTCTCCCCTAAAAAGTTAATAAAAAATTTCTAAGTTAAGTGAATGGAATTAAGCAGGAATAATTAACCATTCCTATAACTTAACTAAAAGGGGGAAAATTTTTAAATCACGGAAGATCTAAGATCTCAGCATTTTATTGAGAAAACTGAAACAATTAAAAAATTCTGTTCTCCCAAAGTTAGTAGTCAAGTCAGTGACAACGCCGCTAAAATCTAGAACTTCCTTATTCTCAGTAATATTCCAAGTACTATATCATTCTATCTCATCTTAGTTATAAAAGTAATGTGTCAAGTACTGGGTATCATTCTATCTCATCTTAGTTATAAAAGTATCATGAGCCCCACAGAACAGTAGAACTAAAAGCATCTCTTGACAGACTCTAGGTAAGCAACATACAGCAATCAGGATTTGATAGTAATTTTTACTGATTTAAAACAGGCAACTCAAGCTGAAATCTGGCAGGATGATTATTTTTTAAAGGGAGCTCAGGAAGGAGCTGAATTTAGCTCATCAAGGAACTAGCTGCTGCCTGTAATTGTCCTTGAAAAGTAAATGCCAAAGTCAAAGGTTCATGCATGAACTCTTTGGGCTGCTTAAATCCAGAAGCAGAAGCAGGAAACTAATTAGCCTCTCATTTATGATATGTTTGGGCCTTCTTGACTGACCTAATTATATCTCATCTCCAGTGCAACCTAGTCATTTAGGGAATTTAGAAACAGTTCAATTTCATCTAAGCTATGGAATCCACTGGGCTTTCCTTGTGGCTCAGCTGGTAAAGAATCCGCCTGCAATGTGGAAGACCTGGGTTTGATCCCTGGGTTGGGAAGATCCTCTGAATAAGGGAAAGGCTACCCCCTCCAGTATTCTGGCCTGGAGAATTCCATGAACTCAATAGTCCATGGGGTCACAAAGAGTTGGTCACGACTGAGTGACTTTCACTTCACTTCACTTATGGAATCCATAACTTAGATGGCACCCTGATAAGAGAAGTCCTCATTAGCTGTTCTTCCCCCAATGATACACTCACTTGAAAGATATTTTAGAGCATCACTCAGTTTATATTCAATATGTGTTAGAAAAGACATTTTTATTTGAGCAAAAATAAATGCATTTAGATTTTTCCAATTTAATATGTTAGAATCTTGTATTAATCTTGGATGGCAAATAAAAAAGGAAATACAACAAATATTAGAACAGCAAAATCCTTAAACCAATTCTGAAATAGTTAAGACATAGAAAGATACAGAAGAGAGATATAGATATTCTAAAAAGACAACTAGGAGGAGATACTATATGACCTAAATTAAGCATTTAGAGAGAAGTCTAATAGACTTCTCTATTAGAAAAAAGCCATATGATAACGCTTCTTTCATATCATACTCATTTATTAGGAGACAAAGACTTGTCTTGCAACTTCTTAGCAAAAGGGATAGAACAAAGGAAAAGGCCGCATCGACTAAGCAAAATTTGTCCACCAGTCACTGCCTCTCCATACAGCATGAACTATGTTCACACATATGGGAATAACTGGAAAGCAGGGGAGACTTAAAAAGATTTTATTTAAAAAAAAAGAATTTCTTTTAATGTTAGACTTGATTATTAACACAAAATACTTCTTTTTAAGCTTGTTTGTCATAACTGATATACTGGAAAGCTTTACCCAATAATTAAAATTCCTCTCCTGGAATGTGGCAGGATAAAGATTCAATGACAGTATGTCAGCTTTTCCTCTTAAGTTTTAATGAAATGGTTTTAAGAAATTTAATTCATTTTCAAAAATGGATTTCCTCAATTACAGGATTTCAATCCCTACCTTTGCTAGTCAATGGTAAAGGTGTGTGTGTGCGCATGGTGAGTCTCTCAATCACATCCAACTCTTTGCAACCCCATGGACTGTGGCCTGCCAGGCTTCTCTGTCCATGGAATTCTCCAGGCAGGAGTACTGGGGCAGGCTGCCATCCCCTCCAGGTGATCTTCCTGACCCAGGGATCGAACCTGGGTCTCCTGCACTGAGGCAGCTTCTTTACCATCTGAGCCATCAATCTCAGTGAACCTCAGGGAATGTCATTGTGCTCCAAGGTTCACAGAAAGAACCAACTCCTTCCACACTTGTTAGATTCCATCAGGACCTCAGGGCTCTCTTTTAACTACATATTCAAAACTATGAACCATTTGTCTAAACTGTAATTTCACAGAGTACCCAAACCCCAGATTAGAACGTTTGCTCTAAAAAAGAATGATAGGTTTATACACTATCAGCGAAGGCAAATGTTATATTTAGACATATGCTACAATGTGATGATAGTCTTTTATTTTATAGTTCACTTATTCCTTGTACCCTATGGTAAAGATCATTATTTCTGGAAACAACAATACTATGAACAAACCACAAAAAGCTTATGACAGACACACTGGACTGTCAGAACTATTATCCTATTCACCATTTGTCTAGGGTAGTGGTTCAAATTAGGGAATATGCGCCCCTAGAAGGCACTCTGGAAATCTATGAGGGTATTTTCAGTTACCACACTAACTAGAAGTTGTCACAAAGGTTTAGAGTTCTCTTCCTTCCCTACCATTCTGGGAGGAAAAAGAAAGAACAAACAGGTTAAACATCTTGAAGTTCATGGCTGTTTCCATGCAGTGAAGAATGTCCTACCAGACAATCATATAGGTGAAAACCTAGTTCATAATTATCTAAGCCTAAAACTTAAATCTGTCCTACAAATAAATATATGGTTGTTATTGTTGCTCAGTCACTAAGTCGAGTCCAACTCTTTGCAACCCCATGAACTGCATCACGCCAGGCTTCTCTACCCATCACTAACTCCTGGAGTTTGCTATATATAAGTTTGCCTTATAGTAATTCACTAATATAAGGTTCAGTTCAGTTCAGTTCAGTCGCTCAGTCATGTCCGACTCTTTGCGACCCTATGAACTGCAGCACGCCAGGCCTCCCTGTCCATCACCAAACTCATGTTCACTGAGTCGGTGATGCCATCTAACCATCTCATCCTCTGTCATCCCCTTCTCCTCCTGCCTTCAATCTTTCCCAGCATCAGGGTCTTTTCAAATGAGTCAGCTCTTCCCATCAGATGGCCAAAGTACGGGAGTTTCAGCTTCAACATCAGTCCTTCCAATGAACACCCAGGACTGCTTTCCTTTAGGATGGACTGGTTGGATCTCCTTGCAGTCCAAGGGACTCTCAAGAGTCTTCTCCAACACCACAGTTCAAAAGCATCAATTCTTCTGTGCTCAGCTTTCTTTAGAGTCCAACTCTCACATCCATCCATGACTACTGGAAAAACTATAGCCTTGACTAGATGGACCTTTGTTGACAAAGTAATTTCTCTGCTTTTTAATATGCTATCTAGGTTGGTCGTAACTTTCCTTCCAAGGAGTAAGTAAATTTCTCTTAATTTTATGGCTGCAATCACCACCTGCAGTGATTTTGGAGCCCAGAAAAATAAAGTCAGCCACTATTTCCACTGTTTCCCATCTATTTGCCATGAAGTGATGAGACCAGATGCCATGATCTTAGTTTTCTGAATGTCGAGCTTTAAGCCAACGTTTTCACTCTCTTCTTTCACTTTCATCAAGAGGCTTTTTAGTTCTTCACTTTCTGCCATAAGGGTGGTGTCATCTGCATATCTGAGATTGATATTTCTCCTGGCAATCTTGATTCCAGCTTGTGCTTCATCCAGCCCAGCATTTCTCATGATGTACTCTGCATATAAGTTAAATAAGCAGGGTGACAATATACAGTCTTAATGTACTCATTTTCCTATTTGGAACCAGTCTGTTGTTCCATGTCCAGTTCTAACTGTTGCTTCCTGATCTGCATACAGATTTCTCAGGAGGCAGGTCAGGTGGTCTGGTATTCCCGTCTCTTTCAGAATTTTCCATAGTTTATTGTGATCCACACAGTCAAAGGCTTTGGCATAGTCAATAAAGCAGAAATCAATGTTTTTCTGGAACTCTCTTGCTTTTTCAATGTAGTTTTGCACAACTGAATATATACCGAATTTCTAGGAACACCATACCAAATAAGTAAAGGTTTTAATTTGTTTCGAACTTTACCAAGTTGCTTACCTTATCTGAAAAAGGTGTTACCAATGGCAACACCACCTGTGGATTTTAACTGCGAAAGAATGATAAACACCTTTATCAATCTGCATTTGACAGTACTATAATCATGGTGATTCTATATCCAAGTGTAATAAGCATCTGACTACCTCATCATGTCTTCTAGTGTAGGTTGCTTGAGCATTTACATATTGAAATACATAGTATTTTACTCTAAAGTTGTTGTTCAGTCACTCAGTTGTGTCCCACTCTGTGCAACCCCATGACCTGCAGCACGCTAGGTTTCCCTGTCCTTCACTAACTCCTGGAGTTTGCTCAAACTCATGTCCATTAAGTCAAAGATGTCATCCAATCTTCTCATCCTCTGTCACCGGCTTCTCCTCATGCCCTCAATCTTTTCCAGCATCAGGGTCTTTTCCAATGAGTCGGCTCTTCACAGCAGGTGGCCAAAGCACTGGAGCTTCAGCATCACCCTTCCAATTTATATTCAGGGCTGATTTCCTTCAGGATTGACTGGTTTGATCTCTTGCAGTCCAAGGGACTCTCAAGAGTCTTCTCCAGCACCACAGCTCAAAAACATCAATTTTCTGATGCTCAGTCTTCTTTTGCCTTAACTCCATGGTACTGATGCTTCTCAAAACAAAACCTGGACCAATGTGAGGGTAAGAATGAGGAGGAACAATGTGCTGATAGATCAGACTACTTTAAAAGACTTATGCTTTGTTTCTTTTTTCTTTTTTTTTTTTTTTTTTTTGACCCAGAGCATGCAGTGTTAACCACTGGACTTCCAGGGAAGTCCTCCTTATCTTTTCAACTCATATTTTCAGGGTAAGACATTTCTTTTGGATGGCCTAGAGATATACATGCCAGCTAAGTCGATTCAATCGTGTGCGACTCTTTGTGACTGTACGGACTGTAGCCCACCAGGCCCCCTGTTGATGGGATTCTCCAGGCATGAATACTGGAGAGAGCTGCCACTTCCTTCTCCAGGCGACCTTCCCAATCCAGGGATCGAACCTGTATCTCTTATGTCCCCTGCACTGGCAGGCAGGTTCTTTACCACTAGCACCACCTGGGAAGCCTAAAGATACGTAACATGTGAATAAAAATACTCCATACTCAGGGGACTTCCCTGGCCGTCCAGCAGGTGAGGACTCTGCGCTTTGGTACGGGGTGCGATCGAGTCAGGGAGCTACCAAGAAATTTAACCAAAATGTATTCACTGCTCCCATTCAAAGTAGCTGAGATAAAGTGTCATCAAAAATAAGTGAGAAATGATGAAGGAAGAAAGAAATGGAGTGATTAATAATTCAAATCAACAAAACTTAAAAATGAACTGATAATTTTAAACAGAAAAACACCCACGCTGCTATGTATCTGCATTTGGACATGCGCACATAAGTGTGTTTATGTTTAATTGTAAACAGATGATGATATATGAATGATTAACATCTGAAACCTGAAGATCCGAAAAAAGGTTAAAGACAGAGCAGAACTCCTGAAAAAGTAAGATGTGTGAAAAGAGCAGGAATATATGTAAACAGTATGTCTTTCAGAGGACAAAGTAAACTGAATCAGCTTAAAAAGTGAACACAAAAGGACCAATACTAAAAAAAAAAAAAGAAAAGCCAAAACCTACCAGAGAACTCCCCTTGAAAAGTATGCCATAAAACAGGGGAGAAAATTTTAAATAGTTACATATGTGAATGAATACAAAAATATTTTAATCCTCCTAAGAAGTGTGTTTCTAATTAGATATTCCCTTTTCTGATTATATATTTTATTGTAATGGAGGAATTAACTATGACTCAACTATTGCCACAACAGCAGCTGTTAGATTTCACCTTGTAGCTTCCTCTTAACGCTTCCACCAAAACATGTGTATACTGCGTCTTAACATAGTTCTTCCAGGGAAAGACCACAGAATTTCTGTATCGGTTTAGCTAGTTCCTAAGGCAATTTACTGTATCTTTTTCTATATTAAAATAGAGGAGATCCTTTAATCTATTCCATAAATGTTTAATTCTCTGGTCCACATTCTATTCCTTATAAAGTGCAATCAAGAATCTACATTCAAATGTCTTAGAATCTTCCTTGGCAATGAAGTAGTAGAAGGTATCGTCTATTTTCAACGTATCTGTTCAGAAATGAGGAAAAGTTTAAACCAAGACAAATCTAAAATAAATCAGGGTGAGGAGGATGGGGAAGGACATAGTCACACACTAAGTATTTTAAGAGTGGAAATAAATGTATTCATAATCACTTAGCCAAACTGCTAATCTATTTTAAACCTTTCATTCTTCCATGACGTGCATTTCTTTAAAATATAAAAGTGGAATGTTAAGAAGGCAGTGCTCTGGCAAGCATAAATACCCTAGTAATTTTTACAAGTTGCTTTTTGGAAAGGCCCACCCACCTAACTTCATCCCCATTTTAAAACTGTGCTGTCCCATAATTAAATAATATAGCCTTCATTTTAAAGGTAAAACTTCAAACCGTTCTCTGCATTTGGAACTTGACATATGGTTGCAAACCCTAAAAGGCAAATTCAATAATAAATAGATGGTAAGAAAAAAAATAATCTACAAATTTCAGTACTGTGGAGAAGAATCTTTAATAAGTATTTCATAAGCAGAACCAATAAGACTTCTGCAGATCTCTTGTCTTGTACATCCTCTAAGGTTAAAAGATAAAGACTATCTCTTGAATCTACTAAAAAGTCAGCATACCCATTAAACACCCAAAAAGGAAGGCAATTAGTGTCAACTGTAGTGATTAAAAAGAACACCTTTCAATTATAAACTCATCCAAGAATGAACCTACTGAAAACCCTCATTTGAAAGATATATAAAAATAAATGAATACTTCACCAAAATGAAATCTTCTAATAAGAACTGTCACCAAAGATCCCTTTGAATTTTTCTAAATTGTGAATACAACTTGTCAATCGCAGAGGGGAAAAAAAGCAACAGTTACAGTTAACTAAGACTTGGAAATATTCAAATATAAACAGACATTAGGCATTTTTCTTTGAGTACACACTGACTTTAAAACAAAAAAAGGTAGTCATAAAAATGTAGAAAAATTGACAAACAGCAGGTAGGCAACTGTGTATACCAATGCTAAATATAATTTTAAAGATTATAGCTTCTTTGCTCTATTGCTGCTCTAATAAAAGAGGAAAACTAAAAAAGTAAAAAATAAAAAAATAAAAGAGGAAAACTAAGGATAATTTCACTGATCAGTCCTCATTGTCTTAGCAATCTTAAATTTAAATAAAAATTAGTTTTGTAGTTAAAAGAATAAATTTATAGACCCACAAATAACTTCAGCTCACTGTGTGCATGTGCGTACTCAGCCGTATTCAACTCTTGGTGACCCCATGAACTATGGTACACCAGGCTCCTCTATCCACGGGATTTCCCAGGCATGCTAGGCATAACTGTACATGCTAGTTATGCTTACGTCAAATGTTCTACAGCTCATATATGGAAACCAAAGATTTTTAATATATATCTTTTTAACATTTACAGTGATTTGGGGCTCCCCAGGTGGCACCAGTAGTAAAGAACCTGTCTGCCAATGCAGGAGATACAGGTTCAATCCCTGGGTCAAGATAATCACCTGGAGGAGGAAATAGCAACCCACTCCAGTATTCTTGCCTGGGAAATCCCATGGACAGAGAGTTGGAACAAAAGAAAGCTGAGCGCTGAAGAATTGATGCTTTTGAACTGCAGTGTTGGAGAAGACTCTTGAGAGTCCCTTGGACAGCAAGGAGATCAAACCAGTCAATCATAAAGGAAATCAGTCCTGAATAATCATTGGAAGGACTGATGCTGAAGCAGGGGACCAAAGAGGATGAGATGATTGGATGGCATCACCAACTCAATGGACATGAGTTTGAGCAGCCTTTGGCAGTTGGTGATGGACAGGGAGCCTGGCGTGCTACAGTCCAGGTCGCAAAGAGTCAGACACAACTGAGCGACTGAACTGAACTGACTACAGAAGAGCTCATTCTGTGTTACCCACTATTCACTGCTCATACGATGGTAGAGACAGCCCCACTGACTGCTGTGAGGTTGAACATAAACTTATTGGCAAAAATCTCAGAAATACGGAGCCCGTTATGCATTTCTACTAATTTCCAAAGCTAGCAGTGCTACTGCTGAGACTTTCAAGTTCCACTCAAGGCAGAACATACCACAATCCCAAATTTAAAAATGAGACATGAAAGTGGGAGTAGAAAATATCATACTCAAAATACCATACTCAAAAGTGCCCTCTCCCAGATTACTCGTGAAAACTTCTGATTATGAATGAGTCATGAAGTATTTTAAAGGAATTATCTCTGAAAATTAAGCTAAAGGTGTGGGGGGAAGAAAAGGCTTCTAGTAATAAGATTTCTGATTAATTTTCTTCTCGGAGAATACATCCATTAGGTTGCCCAAAAACTTTCATTCAGGATTTTTCCATTAGATGTTAAAAGAACTAATATTAAGTTCTTTAACCATTAAGTTGCCAACAAAGGTCCGTCTGGTCAAAGCCATGGTTTTTCCAGTAGTCATGTATGGATGTGAGGGTTGGACCATGAAGAAGGCTGAGCGCCTAAGAATTGATGCTTTCAAACCGTGGTGCTGAAGAAGACTCTTGAGAGTCCCTTGGACAGAAAGGAAATTAAACCAGTCAATCCTAAAGGAAATCAACCCTGAATATTCATTGGAAGGACTGATGTTGAAGCTGAAGCTCCAGTACTTGAGCCACATGAGGCGAAGAACTGACTCACTGGAAAAGACCCTGATGCTGGGAAAGATTGAGGGCAAGAAGAGAAGGGGGCAACAGAGGAAGAGATAGTTGGATGGCATCACCGACTCAAAGGACATGAATCTGAGCAAAGTCAGGGAGATGGTGAAGGACGGGGAAACCTGGCGTGCAGCAGGTTATGGGGTTGCCAAGAGTTAGATACACTTAGCAACTGAACAACAATGTATCTCTGTATGTGTGTATTAGTGGCTCAGTCTTGTCTGACTTTGCAACCCCATGGGCTGCAGCAGGCCAGGCTTCTCTGTCCACGGAATTTTCCAGGCAAGAATACTGGAAGGGGTTGCCATGCCCTCCTCCAGGGGATCTTCCCAGCCCAGTGACTGAACTTGCATCTCTTATGTCTCCTGCATTGGTAGGCGGTTCTCTACCACTAGTACCACCTAGAAAAGCATGAAAATGTATTATTTTGCCAGTAATAAGACAGCTTACTTTCTAGTCTACCATTTTCATTTTTTTGGTTTGTCACAGGACCTGAAATAAGACTAACCCTTAGCTATTTGTGTACTATCTCTGATTTCAACTTTAATCAGTGTGCTAAAAGTGTAGAGAGTATTTAAGTTTAAAAGTACACAGGATTTTATGAAGACTAGAACATACGCAGGTGGGTGCTTGAGGAATTTTCTGCCCATTCTGCCAGAAGCAAGATGCCATCTGCTTATGGCATGAATCAAGCTAACCCTCAGCAGTTTCCAAAGTTGACAGGAAAATCTGGTTGTTTAGTTAACATTGAAAACACACTCTAAATCCAAGATGAACTGTTATTTTTAAAAATGCTCTTAGACATAGTTAAAAACTTGTTTTCCCCTTTAAAAGCAGCTGTCTGTTTTTAGATCTTTCTTTCTCATACAACTACTTTAAAAAGAACTGAATTATGCAAACTGCTGATTTCAAAATAGTACTCTCAAGTAACTGAAAAATCTATTATTTTGATTATCTGAAAAACAGGCTCGTCTTTTATACTGGAAATTATTTCTCTCTTGTATGATACAGATATCAACAATAAGAAAAAAAGCACAGTAAAATCATTTACACGACTGTTTCACAACAGTTATAGGAAACTATAAATCCTCATTCTCTCATTCCGTCATTCTTTATCTGCCTCTCTAATTTAAACTTCAAGTCTTCGGGGTCAAAGTCCACGGTCATTCTGTCACTGTGTTTAAATAACATAAAACCCGAGTAACTAGTAGCTTATGCACATTCTCAGCGTGCATACTGCTAAAAGCCTTTAAAAAAAAAACCTCACTAAATTAGAAAATACTTTGCCAGATGTTGGTAGAAGAAAACAATCTCTCACTGGATGTATCAATTAGGAAAGTTTTTTTGTTTGACTGCTTTGAATAACAACTGAAAATGCATTTCTCAGAACAGAAGCTAGAAAGAATTGCAATAAAACTAAAAATCCACAAAAACGAATCTAAAACTTTAAACTAAAAAGTGACTTGCATTCACTAATTTCTTTTCCTTATTTTTGTTTCCTTCTTGAATAAACATACTAATAATGAGATACCTATTGCTGTCTCTTAAAATTATATAGAACTTATAGTCACATCTTATTCATACTAGGCACCTACTGATTTTAGTTCTATGAAGATGTCTGTTTTCATTAAAAACTTTCCTCAAAAAATTATTGCTATTTGGATTACACATCTTGATTTTTCAAGAGCATTAATTTAAAAATCCATTAAATGACCACACTGGTATTGTCACAAAGCTATTATTTTCACCCTTCACAACACTAAGACCACAGCACATAACTCATTAAAAAAAAAAAAAAAAAAATCCTTCTATTTATCTCCTTTGTTTCCAGGACCTTTAGGAAACAAGGTCTTGTTTTACTCTTAGGAAGCTGAAAACAGATGAATATGACTTTGGGATACCAGATTTTTGGCATTTGCAACAGACAAAAGTGGGTTTGGAGAAATGTTTGAGAGTATGCATGTGTATGCACAAGCTTATAAAGAAGAGGAAAGGTCATAAATGCAGTTCTACCATCTTACACAGCTTCTTCAACAGTGAAATTAGGAGGGAGGTCTGGCTTAAAGGTTCCTTTCAGTTCTAAAAATCAATCATTCACTGAATGTCAATTATCAGGAACATAAAAAATGAATAAAACATAGTTTCAGCTCTAAGGCTGACTTAACGAAAAGCTCAATCACCATGTTCACCCAATCTACATACTTCTGGCCTTAACGCTCATTTTATTAAAAACTCAAGCACTGGGACTTTCCCGGCAGTCCAAGGGTTAGTACTCCAAGCTTCCACACAGCAGGGTGCATAGGTTTGATCCCCTAGTTGAGAAACTAAGATCCTGCATGATGCATGGCATGGCCACCATGTTCACTATTTCTAAATAATTTTATATACGCACATGTGCACATGAACACACACACATATATGAAATGTTTGAAGAGCAAAAGCATGTCTTTAGAAAAAACTGAAAATTCTGCTCTCATGAAATGGGGAAAATAAGCAAAAACTAAAATACATCACTCCACCAAAATAAGTAGTTTATCAACTACTGCCAGACTGCCTGAGATCAGGCTTTTAATACCATGCTCAATTATGAGCCATACATCGTTCTGTCTCCTTAAAAAAGAAAAGACAAAAATACAGCACTCTTAGAGGAAAAGGACATCAACAAACATAATGACAGCTTATTTTCTGGAAAATGTTGAGAACAAGAAAGGGAAAATACAGTTTACACAACACACACATACATACATACATACATACATACACACCCCATGATGCTATTTTATCACTGTAATTCTTGCTTAGATGCTTAAAAATTAAATACGTTTCCCATGAAGATTTGGAGCCTGTTCTATTTAGACAGAACCAATTTTTTTTTTTTTAACAATTAGAATTAGAAATGACAATTTATCCGATTACTGGCACAATAATAATCGCTAAAACAAAAGACAGATGTTTAACTGGCATCCTGAAATTTCAGCACCACATTTTTTGGCTACCCCACCTAGTATTGGCAAATAGTAAACAGTATTGGCAAATATGAGAGCTAATTCCATTACCAGTTGCCATACTTTCCTTCTGTGTAGTGTTTTCTAAACTTTTTATCTTGAAGTAATTTAGACTCATAGAAAAGTTGAAAGAACTGTACAAAGAATTCTCACATACTCTTTACCCAGATTCCCCCAATGTTCTTATTTTGCTGCGTATGGTTTATCACTCTCTTTTTCGTTAACAAAATAGTATGAAAAAGAATAAAATACTTAAGAATAAATATTTCTTCAGTTCTAAAAACCATTCACTGAATATCAATTATTAGGAACATAAAAAAATGAATAATATAAGACCATTATATCTACTACTGTGGACAAGAATCTCTTAGAAAAAATGGAGTAGCCATCATAGTCAACAAAAGAGTCCAAATCCAGTACTTGGATGCAATCTCAAAAATGACAGAATGATCTCTGTTCATTTCCAAGGCAAATCATTCAATACCACAGTAATCCAAGTCTATGCCCTGACCAGTAATGCTGAAGCAGCTGAATATGAAGGGTCCTATGAAGACCTACTACCCTGTACTTCACTGGTGGATTAGAGGGTAAAGCAGCTGCCCGCAATGCAGGAGACCTGGGTTCAATTCCTGGGTCGGGAAGATCCAGGAGGAAGAAATGGCAACCCTCTCTAGTACCCTTGCCTGGAAAATCCCATGGATAGAGGAGCCTGGTAGGCTACAGTTCATCGGGGTCGCAAAGAGTCGGACACGACTTCACTTCACTTCTTCATGAAGACCTACAAGACCTTGTAGAATCAATACTCAAAAGAGATGGCCTTTTCATTATAGTGCACTGGAATGCAAAAGTTGGAAGTCAAGAAACACCTGGAGTAACAGGCAAATTTGGCCTTGGAGTACAGAATGAAGCAGGGCAAAGGCTAATAGAGTTTTGCCAAGAGAATGCACTGGTCATAGCAAACACCCTCTTCCAAAAACACAAGAGAAGACTCTACACATGGACATCACCAGATGGTCAATACTGAAATCAGATTGATTATATTCTTTGCAGCCAAAGATGGAGAAACTCTATAGAGTCAGCAAAAACAGGACTGGGAGCTAACTGTGGCTCAGATTATGAACTCTTTATTGCCAAATTCAGGCTTAAATTGAAGAAGGTAGGGAAAACCACTAGAACATTTGGGTATTACCTAAATCAAATCCCTTACAATTATACAGTGGAAGTGAGAAATAGATTTAAGGGACTAGATCTGAAAGACAGAGTGCCTGATGAGCCATGGATGGAGGTTCATGACATTGTACAGGGGACAGGGATCAAGACCATCCCCAAGAAAGAAATGCAAAAAAGCAAAATGGCTGTCTGAGGAGGCATTACAAATAGCTGTGAAAAGAACAGAATGGAAAAGCAAAGGAGAAAAGGAAAGATATACCCATTTGAATGCAGAGTTCCAAAGAACAGCAAGGAGAGATAAGAAAGCCTTCCCCAGTGATCAATGCAAAGAAACAGAGGAAAACAATAGAATGGGAAAGACTAGAGATGGAAAATTAGAGATACCAAGGGAACATTTCATGCAAAGATGGGCTCAATAAAGGACAGAAATGGTATGGACCTAACAGAAGCAGAAGAGATTAAGAAGAGGTGGCAAGAATACACAAAAGAACTGTACAAAAAAGACCTTCAAGACCCAGAGAATCACGATGATGTGATCACTCACCTACAGTCAGACATCCTGGAATGGGAAGTCAACCAACTGGGGCTTAGGAAGCATCACTACAAACAAAGCTAGTAGAGGTGACGGAATTCCAGTTGAGCTATTTCGAATCCTAAAAGATGATGCTGTGAACGTGCTGCACTCAGCAAATTTGGAAAACTCAGCAGTGGCTACAGGAATGGAAAGGTTAGTTTTCATTCCGATCCCAAAGAAAGGTAATGCCAAAGAATGCTCAAACTACCTTACAATTGCACTCATCTCACACACTAATAAAGTAATGCTTAAAATTCTCCAAGCCAGCCTTTAGCAATACGTGAACCGTGAACTTCCAGATGTTTAAGCTGGTTTCAGAAAAGGCAGAGAAACCAGAGATCAAATTGCCAACATCCACTGGATCATTGAAAAGGCAAGACAGTGCCTGAAAAACATCTATTTCTGCTTTATTGACTATGCCAAAGCCTTTGACTGTGTGGATCACAATAAACTGGAAAATTCTGAAAGAGATGGGAATACTATATCACCTGGCCTGCCTCTTGAGAAACCTGTATGCAGGTCAGAAACCAACAGTTAGAACTGGACATGGAACAAAAGACTGGCCCCAAATAGGAAAAGGAGTACGTCAAGGCTGTATATTGTCACCCTACTTATTCAACTTATATACAGAATACATCATGAGAAACGCTGGGCTGGAGGAAGCACAAGCTGGAATCAAGACTGCCAAGAGAAATATCAATAACCTCAGATATGCAGATGACACCACCCTTATGGCAGAAAGTGAAGAGGAACTAAAAAGCCTCTTGATGAAAGTGAAAGAGGAGAGTGAAAACGTTGGTTTAAAGCTCAACATTCAGAAAACTAACATCATGGCATCTGATCCCATCACTTCATGGCAGATAGATGGGGAAACAGTGGAAATAGTGGCAGACTTTATTTTTGGGGGCTCCAAAATCGCTGCAGATGGTGACTGCAGTCATGAAATTAAAAGACACTTACTCCTTGGAAGAAAAAGTTATGGCCAACCTAGACAGCATATTAAAAAGCAGAAACATTACTTTGCCAACAAAGATCCATCTAGTTAAGGCTATGGTTTTTCCAGTGGTCATGTATGGATGTGAGAGTTGGACTATAAAGAAAGCTGAGTGCAGAAGAATTGATGCTTTTGAACTGTGGTGTTGGAGAAGACTCTTGAGAGTCCCTTGGACTGCAAGGAGATCCAACCAGTCCATCCTAAAGGAGATCAGTCCTGGGTGTTCATTGGAAGGACTGATGTTGAAGCTGAAACTCCAATACTTCGGCCACCTGATGCAAAGAATTGACTCACTGGAAAAAACCCTGATGCTGGGAAAGACTGAAGGCGAGAGGAGAAGGGGACAACAGAGGATAGATGGTTGGATGCCATCACCGGCTCAATGGACATGAGTTTGGGTAAACACCAGGAGCTGGCGATGGACAGGGAGGCCTCATGTGCTGCAGTCCACGGGGTTGCATAGAGTTGGACACGACTGAGCGACTGAACTGAACTGAACTGAAGAATAAATATATCAAAAGAAGTGAGAGACCACTATATTGAAAACTATAAAACACCAGTGTAAGAAATTAAAGATGACCTTAATAAATAGAAAGGGATCCCAAGTTCATGGATTTGAAATCATTACAATGACAATATTCCCCCACCCAAGTTAATCTACATATTAAACAAAATCCCAATAAACATTCCAGATGATTATATATTGGCAGAAATTGATGAGTTTATTCTAAAACTTATAGAATTGCAAGGTACTCTCAAATAGCTAAAACAATTCAGCGGTTGGAAATTAGTATTTAACTTTTAGGAAAAGAACAAATTAAAATATTCACACTTCTCAATTTCAAAACTAAATACAAAGCTAATAGTTAAGACTGTGTGGTACAGACACAGACAGACATATAGATCAAGGAGACAGAAATAACCCTACACATTTATGAACAAGTGATTTTGATGTGGGTACCAAGATAATTTAATGTAGAAAGAAGTCTTTTCAAAAATAGTGCTGGAATGACATGCTATCCAAGAGACTGGACTTCATAACTCCCACCATACACAAAAATTGACCCAACATAGATCTATATATTCTGGACCACTAGTCCTTATCAGTAAACTTATTTGTGATTTTAAAATATTTTCTCCCATTCTACAGGTTGTCTTTTCATTTTCCTGATGTCTTTTGAAGCTAATACTATAAAATTTTCAGAAGGAAACATACACAAAATTCTGTGTGACACTGGAGTAGTCAATGGTTTCTTTGATATGACACTGAAAGCACAAAAAGAAAAGAAAAAGCAACAGGACTTCACTGAGATTTTAAACTTTCATGCTTCAAGAGACATCATCAAGAAACTGAAAAAAAAAAGAACAACAACAATGACCTGCAGAATGGGAGAATATATTTTCAATCATATATCTGATAGAGTCTGTTATCCAAAATTATTAAAAAATCTACCATCAAATAAAAAAATGGGGAACTTCCCTGGTAATCCAGTGGTTAAGAATCAGCCTTCCAATGCAGTTCTTCCCTGGTAGCTCAGCTGGTAAAGAATCCACCGGCAACATAGGAGGTCCCTGTTCGACTCCTGGATCTGGAAGATCCCCTGGGGAAGGGATAGGCTACTCACCCCAGTATTCTTGGGCTTCCCTGGTAGCTCAGCCGGTAAGGAATCCGCCTGCAATGCGGGAGACCTGGATTTGATTCCTGGGTTGGGAAGTTTCCTGGCCTGGAGAATTACATGGACTGTACAGTCCATGGGGGTCGCAAAGAATCGGATCCAATGGATACTTTCACTTTTCCAATGCAGGGGACTTGGGTTCCAAACCTGTGTGCATGTGTGTTCAGTCACTCAGTCACTTCCAACTCTGTGCAACTCCATCGACTGTAACCCTTCTATCCCTGCTCAGAGAACCAAGATCCTACATGCAACCACACAACTAAGCCCAGGCAACAGGAACTACTGAGCCTGTGTGCTCTAGAGTCCACAAGACACAACTAAAGAGAAGCCCGTGAGCTGCAACAAAGAGCCCACATGCCAACACTAGGACCTGACACAGCCAAACAAATAAATATTTTAAAAAAACAGGCAAAGGATTTGAATAGACAGTTCTCCAAAGAAGACACCCAACGTTCTATAAGCACATAGGAAGATACTCAGCATCATCAGTGACTAAGGAAATACAAAGCAAAACCATAAAGATTCCACTTCATACCCACTTAGGGTACAATGAAAAAGATGGACAGTGATAACTGTTGACAAGGATGTGGAAAAACTGGAATCTTTCCTCATCACTGGTGGGAATTTAAAATGGTACATTTCAAAATTTTTTCAAAAAGTTAAGCACAGTTACCATAAGACCCAGAGATTTCATTCCTAGGCATATACCTAAGAAAACTGAAAACCCATCAACAAGTTTGTTTACAAATGTTCATATCAGCATTATTTATAATAGTCAAAGAGTAAAAGAAAAAAAAAAAAGACCCACATGTCCAACAACTGATGAATATGAGATGCTTGCACAATGGAATATACAGTCATTAAAATGGAATGAAGTACTGATACATGCTGCAATATGAATGAACCTTGAAAACATTATGCTAGGTAAAGTAAGCCAGTCACAAAAAGCCACATTATATGATTCCACATACATGAAATGAACAGAATAGGCAATTCTGTGATGACAAAAAGTAAATTAGCAGTTGCTTGCCTGATGGCTCAGATGGTAAAGAATCCTCCTGCAATGCAGGAGACCCAGACTGGATCCCTGGGTAGGAAACACTCTCCTGGAAAAAGAAATGGCAACCCACCCCAGTATTCTTGGCTAGAGAATTCAACGGACAGAGGAGCCTGGTGGGCTACAGTCCATAGGGTCGCAAAGAGTCAGACACGACTGAAGGGCTAACTTTCCACTTTCACTTTCAAGGACGAGGGGAGAGGAAAATGGGCACTGACTATTAATGCATAGAGGGCTTCTCTTTGGGTGACGAATATTTTGGAAATTAGATAGCAGTGATGGTTGCACAAGTTATTGGGTAACATTCTAAAAACCACCTAACCGCAAATTTTTAATGGATGATGGCCATAATATGTAAATTATTTCTCAACTTTTAAAATAATAATATATGAGGGGAAACATGTCTGAGACCTTTCTGAGTGAAAAGAGGAAGAAAAACAGCAGGACAGACACTTGGGAGAACCCTCACCTACGTGGAACAGAGAGGATAAGAGGCCAGAGAAGCGATCAGAGAGAACGCAGAGTTTATTACATCTCGGAGAACACCACGGTTCACAGTATTAAATTCTTTAGGCAATGGATTCTGAGTGATGGACATACTTAATACAACAAGTTCCATCCAGCTTAAGTTCTCTCTCTTACAAAAGAAGCCTGGCTCCTAGTCTCTCCTTCTTCTCTAGTCGGGGCTAATTCTGTACATTATTGGAAGCACTCAAGGTATCTTCTTTCAATATGTTCCACAAGTTACACTGTTGACTGTCTGATTGACTTTCTGTTCATTAGACAGGACTGGTAATTATTTACTCAATAAATTTAATATAAATGGGATCCCTTTATTACCAATCTGATCCTGATTTAATTTTTTAAGTTTACTTATTTAAAGAAAATCTATTCTCTTGACAATCTTATAAAGTAATAATTTTATTACTTTATTGTTTTTATGAAGATACTGGTTTTTTCCCCTCTGGACAAGTTCTACTGTAGTTTTCAAAACTACAGAACAATTTTTCCAGAAAAAACTGAAAGTTTCAAACTGGATTTCTGCTTTGTCCACAGCATCCAAAGTTGTATTACACAGAATACATGCAGAAGGGGATAAAAAGATTTTCTTATTTTTAAATAATTGTCTAATAACTGAAAGCATTTTAGAAAAGAACAAGTAGATATGTAAACCAGTTTGTTTTGAGACACCCTGCATCACTTTGTTTTGTTTTGCATTCTAGGGCATCTGAAAAACTACTAGGTTGTAAGCAGACTGTCTGGTCAGTTAAGACAAAGTCTTGGCACCTCTTTGAAATAAGATATGCCAGGTCTACCCTCCTGTATTATGTGACTGGCCTAGTTAGAGGATATACACACACATGATAGTCAGAGAGATAACATCAATATGGATGCTACGGGCTCATATCTCCTGAGCAATGTTTCTTTTAGCAATGATGTGCATGCTAAATTAAAAAAAAATTATATAAGAAGGATAAAGAATACTAAAATAAAAGCCCAACATAGTCATTGTAATACTAATCTGAACAATTTAGTTGGAAACACCAAACATTATAGGCTTAAACTTTCACTCTTTTGAAACTATATTTTATGTTCCAAGAATAATTTCTAAATTAAGTCTTCTATTATTTATTTTACTTATGTTCCAAACTTTAGGATACATTTTCCCTGATTCCAGTACAATTAATACTTTTTTAAGCCTGTATTTTGCCAATACAGAGTTTACAAAGTAAGTATTACCCACTAATCTAAAGGCTATGGTTTTTCCAGTGGTCATGTATGGATGTGTGAGTTGGACTACAAAGAAAGTTGAGCACCAAAGAATTGATGCTTTTGAACTGTGGTGTTGGAGAAGACTCTTGAGAGTCCCTTAGACGGCAAGGAGATCCAACCAGTCCATCCTAAAGGAAATCAGTCCTGAATGTTCACTGGAAGGACTGATGTTGAAGCTGAAACTCCAATACTTTGGACACTTGATGCGAAGAACTGACTCATTTGAAAAGACCCTGAAGCTGGGAAAGATTGAAGGCAGGAGGAGAAGGGGACGACAGAGGATGAGATGGTTGGATGGCATCACGGAGTCAATGGACATGAGTTTGAGTAAACTCCGGGAGTTGGTGATGGACAGGGAGGCCTGGTGTGCTGCAGTCCATGGGGTCACAAAGAGTTGGACACAACTGAGCGACTGAACTGAACTGAATCTAAAGTTAAGCCTTAGCATCTAGAAGTCATCAGGAAACATTTTTATCACCAAACTTTTTAACACTTGCATTTTTTTTGTCCCATGTTCTATGACCTTGGAAATATCAGGAGGAAATGGGTACCTGTTAAGAGAAGCAGCAAGTAAATTTTAAAGGAGAAATCCATTTATGCATTTCCACAAAGAACTTGGGGATCTGAATTATAAAGAAAGAAAGCATCAGGGATCAAAGTAATAGGCACTACTAACATTTTGAGAAGGCTACCATGATACTAGTGGTTCTTCTGTCCATTACTACAATAAAAATCACCACCATTTACGGAGTAGCTACCACCATGTGCCAAATGCTACATATAAATTGTTTCCTAAATTTAACCCTTAAAAAGAATATTATTTTCCCCATTTTACAAATAAGGTAAGTAAGATTTGGCTAACTACTTTGTCCAAGTACACACAGCACGTGAGGCAGAGTAGGGTTTTGAATGCAAGTTAGTCTAATTCAGAAAACTATTCCTTCATTTTACTACGATGTCCCACTCTCTCTTGTTCTAAGGCAAGGTTGCAAACTCAACTGTTGACAAGAAGCTTGCAATTAAAATAAAATGTATGCAGTGAGTTAAACTACTGGAGAATAAAATGGTTTTGCAACCAAGCATATACCTGTCTAACTAACCTGGCCCCTTAATATAGCGTGTAAGCATAAGAAAGCAATTAAACAAAATACATCCACTGGCCACTCATTTTCTGGACACATATAACTCAGATGGTAAAGAATCCGCCTGCAATGCGGGAGACCCAGGTGATCCCTGGGTTGGCAAAATCCCCTGGAGAAGGGCATGACAACCCATTCCAGTATTCTTGTGTGGAGAATTCCATGGAGAGAGGAGCCTGGTGGGCTACAATCCACGGAGTCACAAAGAGTCGGACACGACTGGACAACTTTCACTTCAAAGGGTGAAAAGTACTTCTAATTTTAAAAAGTATTCTTTGAAACATTAGTGGTTTTCATATGAGATTTGTAGGACTGAAACCGGTTTCACTGAACTAAATAAAACATTGACTGACTTTTAAAATAACTCCTTTACCTTTCAACTCTTACAAACTTTGCAGCAATAATAAACTTTACAGTAAAGCATCATTTAATACTGACAGTCCCTTACTTTTGTATATTGCACTAACAAAGGTACCCTTGAAGACAATGAGTGCAGGTCTAAAAAGAGACATATATGCTGTAACTGTGGTAACATTCTCACAGTACTATTATCATATCCCTAATTAAGGATCCTTACTATCCCAAACCAGCTACCCAGAGAGCAGCAGATAACCCTCAGAGGCACCTCAATAATCTCTGTCATTGGGAATCAGAACCAGTTATTTCTCCATCCTGCAGGCCTACAGCCCTTCCACTGGCCAAGCCCCAATCCCCACAAGAATAAAACCTGTGTGGTAAAACGGCAAAAGGATGATGGGAAGGAAATAGGAGGACATGACAGAATCCCAAGTAGGTAGGTGCCAGTGTAAGCAAGTTCCAGGCTCCGACTGAGGAGTGATCCAGAGAAGCACCCGGTAACGTAAAATTTCTGGGCGGCTTCTTCCACAAGGCCAGACACAGTGAAAATATCTAAACTATAGCTAACCCAGTCACAATAAGACAGAAGACAGTGTGAATGATCTGGGGCAAGAAGTGCCACAGTGCAACAGTTCAAAATGATGCATCAAGATTCAGGAAACAGAATATTGAAGATGGGGACACAGGAAGGAGTTCAGGAAATCTATATAATGTTCAGAAATAGAATTTATGGAAGCCAAGGCCCACCAAATATATATTATCATTCTATATACACAAAGAAAGCTATCCACACATCAGGTATTATAAGAAAAGATGATACTCAGGAGTAGACATTTAGGCTAAATATAATTTCAAATTTATAAATGAAATGCTGCGGTGGTCTAGGCATTCACAAAATGACACTACCACAGATCTTTACATATATCACATTTTCCAACCTGTCCTAATATTATGTTTATGTTATTTTAATTAGTATCATCCATCTGTACACATCACTGAATCAGGTTTTTAACACTGACCTTTTCACTGTGTTTTTAAGACCAGTATTTATTGGAAAGTTTAGTAATGCTTCATGTCTTTAGCTCATTTTCTCTTTTCTCCACCCAATCAACAAGACCTGTTCCAATGCCAATCATCCAAAACTCAATCACTTACCTTCTAAACAGATATGCTAAATGGCTCTAAAACAGTCGAGTACGTTAGCTGACACTAATAGTTCAGCCACTCTAATTTCATGTAATTTCATGTATATTTCTTTCAAATAAAAAAGTATGCATCTGAGTATAGCAGACATCCTAACAACAAGAAACATACATATCTCCTAATCCCATCCACAATTTACTGTTATAACCATCTAAATTCCATATCAACATTCAAATCATATTCTAAACTTATTGTTTACAAGGAATCCACTAAACACCTAACTCATATTCATTTTAGAACTACTTTATATAATAAGATAGGGAAAGGAATAGAAATCATACAATGCTTACTTACAGAGGAATGATTTCTATAATGTACAAAATTAAAATTAAATTCAGGTAAATGAGAGAAAATTCTCAAAACAGTAATTTATATCACTATTGTTTCTAAATAAATAGCTTCATTTCTTCTCATTTATGTATGTGCTTTCAACAGCAAATAGTGAATAATTTGGTGGCTCAATTCCAGTGTTTAATCTGACTCAAATGAAATCATTTTTAAACCTCCAGTTAGAAATTTGGGGACTGCAAGTTTCTATTATAAGCAGTAATTACGAGCTCCCAGCTGTGAAGTAAATATTACCTAAACAGAATGTCTTAAAATAATCTTTGCAATTAAATACCTAGTAATCATTGAACAAGGCGAGAAATACAAGGTTTATGGGTGTGTGGGGGACCAATGGAGCATCATTTTACGACAGGTTTCTGGAAACTATTAATTGAGTTGGCAGATTACTAATCACCAGGAAGGAGAAGGGATCTTAGTTCTAAGGATCTCTGTAACAACTTAGATATAGATGTAATAGCACCTAACTGTATTGCTCCCTGCATAGAACAGAGGTACAATATTCTCAAACAAAGCCCTATATTGTATACCATAGTCTGCTGAAAGATAGTCATCAGTGGTAACCAGTAACTCATGGGAGCTTTAAGTAGGACTGACAGAGGAAGTCCAACATATCCTGCATCAAAGAAGAAAAAAGGCTGGCAAGATGACAGCAATCCAGAAAATCTGTCTTCTCTGCTATAAAAGATGTAGGAGGATGCTTTAGAGCAGACTAAAAAAATCTCCTGAAAGACATTAACAGAAATTTTTTTAAAGATAACATGTAAATTATGACAATAGGATGTCACCACATTTCTGTTTTTTTTTTTTCCTGAGCTATCTTCTTCAAGACAAGAAAACTTCCTATGAATGTCTTGAATTTTAAAAATAAAGGGCAGGTTTATCAGGAAAAATATGCATAAATTATAATCAAGAAATTTTGTTAGAAGACAAAGCATGCGACCGGATGAAGGTGACTCAGAATGAAGTCAGTTACATCAGAATGGCATCGATATCCTGAAATATGCTAATGCCCTCTGGGCCAAGAGAAGAATATAGAATCAAGATTCCGTTTTCTGGTACTCTATCTAGATTATCTGTCTAAACTCTGGTTTATAATTTATAGAACTAGATTTTAGTGGAGAAAAAGACTGACTCGATGACAGAACCAAAGAAAATGACTTTTTCTTTCAACAATACATCAGTCACCCAGGCTCAAAATCTGGGAATTCCTTTTCCTTTCTTTTATGCCATGTAGTTAATCAATTACTAAAAACGAAGTCGTCTCTCAAAATATTCCTTATCTAATTAGCAGAGCCTCAGAATATCTCCTTCAAACGCTGGTTAATTAAATTACATGGTAGGTTTAACATGTGTCCACAACTTTTTTGATACACCTCCTTCCAGGGGGTGCAGCTTAATTCTCTTCCCCTTGAAGAGTGACTTAGTGACCTGCTTCTACTGAACAGACTATGGAAAGAGGAAAACAGCAACTTTGCAGTGGAGAAACCTGGCATGTACCACCCTACCAAGAGATCAAAGCTAACATCACTAATGGCAAGTCATGTTGCTATCATGTGTCTCTTGATATGATATGGTAAGAAGAGGTCTTCACATGCATACTATTCTTCCGAGAAATTGGGCATAAGTCCAATTTAATCATAACAAGACATCAGCCAAACCTAAATTGAAGATTGTTGTACAAAATATGTTACTGGCTTTCTTCAGAAGTATCAAGGTCATGAAAAACACAAAAAGCCTGAGAAATAGAGAGACTAAGAAGAGAGGCTGAAAGCAAAAAACTAAAGAGCCTTTTGATGAGGGTGAAGGAGGAGAGTGAAATAGCCAGCTTAAGACTAAATATTAAAAGAACTAAGATCATGGCATCTGGCCCCATTACTGCAGGGCAAAGAGAAGGGGAAAAGGTGGAAGCAGTGACAGATTTCCTCTTCTTGGGCTCCAAAATCACTGCGGATGGTGACTGCAGCCATGAAATTATTTTTGTTTATTGGCAGGTAAGCGATGACAAGCCTAGACAGTGTGTTGAAAAGCACTGTGTTGAAAGGACATTACTCTATTGACAAAGATTCATATGACAAGGCTATGGTCCTCCCAGTCGGTTGTGAGAGCTGGACCATAAAGAAGGCAGAGGGCCAAGAAATTGATGCCTTCGAACTGTGGTGCTGGAGAAGACTCTGAAAGTCCCCTGGACAGCAAGGAGACCAAAGCAGTCAATCTTAAGGGAGAGCAACCCTGAATTCTCACTGGAAGGACTGATGCTGAAGCTGAAGCTCCAGTACTTTGATCACCTGATGCAAACAGACAACTCATTGGAAAAGTCCCTGATGCTGCGAAAGACTGAGGGCAGAAGAGGGTGTTAGAGAATGAGACGGCTGGATGGCATCACCAATGCAATGAACTTGGACAAATTCCGGAAGGTGGTGAGGGACAGGGAGGCCTGGCATGCGGCAGTCCATGAGGACACGACTGGGCGACTGAACGACAACAAGCAGAGAGGACAGTTAAATGCAACATGATATCCTGGATTCAAGCTTGGAACAGAAAAAGGGTAATAGTGAAAAAACTGGTGAAATCTGAATAAAATTTGTACTTTAAGTTAATAGTATTGAATCTGTGTTGACTTCTTCATTTTGATCTAAAGTTATATACAATATTAACATTAGGGAACTCAATTTATTTTTGTAACACATGTAAATCTAAAAATTATTTCAGAATAAAGGGTTTTTCCCCCCAATTTCTTAACCATATCTTCCCTTACTTTTAGAGAGCCACCACCCTAGCTCATAAACTTTATCACTACTACCAAGATTGTCCAGATTTCTATGTCTTTAGGATCTGCCCTCTCCAATTTATTTGACACATATTAAAGTATCAATCTTAATTTACACCATCTCTCTATTCAAAATCTACAGACTCAAACCTATAAATGACTACTTAGTATCTCAATATTGTTTATCACTAAGCCTATCACTAAAAGGCATCTGCAAAACAGCCATATACTGCTTATCTAACCTTCTACCACTACCAGAGATACTTATTTTTAATCACACTCTAGTGACAATTTCCAAAAAGAATAAATTCAGTAATAAAACTGGATATTCTGAGCAATAACGGAGGATTCTAAAAAAAAGAAACATATATTTTGTTTTATCAATAGAAAGATTACAATCTTTTAGGTATATAATGATTATTTTATATCTTTATCTTATTTCCTATCACTTTACCAAGCTTTAATAATTTTCAAAGGTTTTGTTCAGTAGATTCCTTTATTTTCTAAATAATTGATCATATTTTATAATAAAACAATCTTATTATATTTCCTATTATTTATATCTACTTCTGGCAAAAGTTAAGAGTCTAAATTAAATTTGATTTTACTTGAAAACAGTTAACAACTCTCGACAATTACAAATGATGACACTATAAAATGTAGTAAACACACAGCTGACCCAGAGAGGATAACTGGTCACAGAATTACTAAATATTATCAACATATCAACAGCCCTAAGAAGCTTCCATGGAATGCTTTTCTTCCTTTTTCAAAGAAGCTTTTTCAGCCCATTTTAATGCACAAATAATTCTATAACTACCTACCTTAAAATATTTTAATTGTATCCAGCCATTCGTTCATGGATATCAACAATCTGGTTTTAAAGTTAATACGGAAAGGCAAAAGGCCCAGAAGAGCCAAGGTAATACTGAAGGAAGAAAACAAAGTTGGATGCCTGATGTTACCTGACTTGAAAATTCCTTTTGCTGCAAGAATCATGACACTGTGGTACTGGCAGAAGAAAAGACAGATAGATCAATGGACAGAATAGAGAACCCAGAAACAGACTCATAAAAATAGTCAACTGGTCTTTGATAAAAGAGCAAAAGCAATAAAAAGAAGAAAAGAAAATCTCTTCAACAAACAGTGCTGGAACAACTGGACATTCACAAGTATAAAATGAATCCAGACACAGATCTTACATCCTTTACAAAAATTAAATAAAATGGATCATAGATCTAAGTGTAAAATGCAGAACTATAGAACTTGTAGATTACACAGAAGAAAACCTAAATGACCTTGGATATGGTGATGCCTTTTTAGATACAATACCAAAGATATAATCCATGAAAGAGATGAGATGTATTTCATTAAAATGAAAAACATCTGCTTTGCAAAAGACAATACCAAGAGAATCAGAAGACAAGACACAGACTATGACAAAATTATATAAAATAGACCAAAGACCTTAAAAGACACTTCACCAAAGAAGATATACAGATGGAAAATAAACATATGGGGAAAATGCCCCACATCATATATCACCAGAGAAATGCAAATTAAAACAAGTAGATACCACTAACCCAAAATAGGCCAAAATCTGGAACACTAACAATACCATATGCTGGTGAGGATGTGGAGCAACAGGAACTCTCATTCATTGCTGGTGGGAATGCAAAATGATACAGACACGTTAGAAGACAGTTTGGCACTATCCTACAAAACTAAACATACTCTTACCACATGAGCCAGCAATTGTACTCTTGGGTATTTACCCAAAATACCTGAAAACTTATGTTCACACAGAAACCTGCACATGGATGTTCACAGAAGCATAATTTATAACAGCCAAAACTTACAGCCAAGCAAGAGATCCTTCAGTAGGTGGCTGAATAAATAAATTGTGGTACATTCAGACAATGGAATATTATTCAACACTAAAAAAAAAAATGAACCATCAAATCATGAAAAGACATGGAAGAACCTTAAATGCATATTACTAAGTGAAAGAAGCCAATTTGAAAAGGTTATATACTATGATTCCAACTATATGACATTATGGAAAAGGCAAAACTATGCAGACAGTAAAAAGATTAGTGGCTGTGGTAGGGGAGGGAAATGAAGAGGCAGATTCTTAGGACAGTGAGGGCTTCCCTTGTGGCTCAGCTGGTAAAGAATCTGCCTGCAATGTGGGAGACCTGGATTCAATCCCTGGGTTGGGAAGATCCCCTGGAGAAGGGAATGGCTATCCACTCCAGTATTCTGGCCTGGAGAATTCCATGGATGGTATAGTCCATGGAGTCACAAAGAGTCAGGCACAACTGAGCAATTTTTACTTTCATTTTTACTTCACTAGGACAGTGAAATACTCTGTATGATGTTACAATGATAGATTTATATCATCATACATTTCTCCAAACTCATAGAATGTATAATATTAAGAATGAAAGTAGACGATGTGATGTGTCAGCGTAGGTTCATCCTCGATAAAAATGCACCATTCAAGCATTATAGTGAGAAATGTTGATAATGGGGTGGGGGTGGTTAAGTGATAAGATGTGTGGGGACAGAGTATATGGGCATTCTCTGTACTTTCCTCTCAATTTTGTTATAAATTTAAAACAACTCCTTTAGAAAAGTCTTAAGTTTTTTAAATTACATTTATGAATACATAATATATATTCTTATATATGATTCTTTATAACTGCTTCAGTGTGTTTTTTTGCTTCTCTTTCCTTCTTTTCATTTAACCTTATGAGCTAACTAAATTCAAGCATATGTTTTGCCTCTGTAAGTCATATGACTGCCCCTTTTAAGTTATCCTTTGTCTCAGTGCTACAGATTTGGGGAAGAGCACTGGCCAGAGTCAAGCAAACTGGGACAGGAACCTGACTCTACTTATAACCATACAACTTATCCAAGTTTCAGACTCTTTATCCCTAAAATGAAGTTTAGAGACTAAACAAACTTCCAGTTCTTCCGAGCCTTAACTCTTTACAATTCTGTTAGTAATAGGTACAAGTAAAATAAATGTAAAGAGATCTGGGAAGATGGTGATGAAGGCTGAAGACTTCTGAATTTCCCTAAATTCCCCCATAAAAACAGAACAACTAAGACACCTAAACCAATAATCCACATGACATTTATAACAAAACTAGACAAAGTTAAATTCCTATGAATCTCAAAACACAAGCAAACAAGAAAATAACACCAACAGCTACAAGATGTGTATAACCAAAGATTCCACAGCAACACGAACTGACCTTAAATTACACTGGCACATGCTTTTATGAATATGCCCAGGGAATATAATTTCCTTGAGCTCTTCCTGAATACAGACTATAAACTAGCACTGTCCTGTAAAAGTCTCTGTGATGCTGGAAATGTTCTTTCTGGGCTATTCAATACAGTAGTCACTGGCCACATGTGACTATTAAGCATTTGAAATGTGACTAATGTGACTAGGGAATTGAATTTTTAATTTTAATTAATTTAAACAACTATGTTGCCAGTTTATTATTGTGCAGTAAGAATGAACATCAGACAACCAAAATGACTGGCCTGCCATAAAGACAGGCAATATCTTGAAAAAAAGATAGAAACTTACCTGGATCTCAGTCAAATAAACATAAAATGAAATTCTAAGACCAGGGAAATATGAATAATGATTGGATATCAGATGATTTTTAAGAAATGATTAACTGAGAGGCATAGAAAAATATAGACAGTTCTTATATTTTATAAAATATTTATGGATGAAAAACTTATGGGATTTGCTTCAAAACAATCTGAAGTTTGAGTAGGGAGTGAACTGGTATAAACGAAACAAGACTGGCCAAAAGTTGATCATCACTGATGCTGACTGATGGTCACATGGGACTCATGACACAATTTTCTCCACTTCTGTGTATATTTGAAATTTTCTATCAAAAGGTTAAAAATAAGAGAGAGAGAGATGGAGCAGTTTCTAATCCTGCAGAACATATTATCCCCAAAACTAGAAGTTCAAAAAATAACAATATTCATTTATTAGTCTCAGAGTATCTGAGTCAGGAATTTGGGACAAGTTCTGCCAGTGTTCTCACATGGAGTCTCTCAGTTGGTTACTATCAGATGTCAGCTTAGGCTATATCCAAATGAAGGTCTGATCGGCTCTGGAAGATCAATTTCCAAGGTGTCACTCACCTGACTGGTAAGTTGGTGCTACTTGTTCATCAGGGTACAGCTGTGTACAGTTTTTTAGATCTCTGACACCAAATATATGGTGTCTTTCCAACACCAGTTCCCCAAATCCCTATCACCAAGTGTCCAGCAACTCAATTCATTTAATTCTGACATTAACTACTCAGCACAGAGCCCACAGGTTAAAAGCTCAGTCCTAGGCGCAAGTCGCAAGTCTACAGGAGGCCACCCATACTTCTGACCAACAGGCTCTAAACTGGGGGTTCCTACAACTGCCCCTTCAGGTTCAATAATTTGCTAGAGCAACTCTCAGAATGTAGGAAAACATCTTACCTCCATTAACCAGGTTATTATAAATGATACAACTCAGGAACACTCCAATGGAAAAGATGCATGGGCAAGACATGAGGGCTGGGGAAGGGGAGTGTCTGCAGAGCATCCATGCCCTTCCGGGGCACATCACCCTCCCAGGACCCTCATGTGTCTACAAGTCTGGAAGCTTACCCAATCTCACTGCTCAAAAGCTTCTAAAGAGCTCTATATCTTGCCTCTTCTTTCCTCCCTAGAGGTCAGTTGGTGGGTTGAAAACTCTCACCTTCTAATCACTTGTCTTTTTGGTGACCAGCCCCATCCTGAGGCCAACCAGGAGGCCCACCCTGTATCACCTCACCTACATAAACTCAGATGAGATAGTGGCTCATTATGGATAACAAAAGACACTCCTGACATGCAGGAAAGTCCAAGGACACTAGGGGCTCTAGGCCAAAAACTGAGAACAATGACCAAATATATATTTTTATGATACCTCTGCTGGAGTCCTCAGTTCCTTTTTTGGTGGGTTTCTCTCTATAAGAGGACATAGATGTCTTCCGCGTACCATAGCTGACTCCCCCCCAGAAACAGCGATCTAAGTGCCAAATCTGTAATCATGCATTCCATGATCTAGTCTCGGATGTTACAAGTCATCATCTCCGCTGTTGTTTTACTGGTCTCACTGGGCCAATCAGCCAAGATTTAGTGTGGAAGGGGACTATACTAGGGTGTGAGTACAAGGAGGCTTGGATCATTATAGAGGTCATTTTGGAGACTGGTTACCACACTATACAACTGACTCTCAGTATTTGTAGTAGGTATGTTCCATAGGGTCACTGCAAACACTGAATTAGTGACTACTGCACTATTGCTCTTAAGGGAAACAGTCAATTAAGTCTCTGTGTACCTCTGCTGACAACATTTTCATCAACTAATGAATATACTCTTGCTTTATGTGTGTTTCTGTTTAAAGCATCTCAATATATACTGTTGATTCACTAACACTAAACTCACAGTCAACAGCACTATAATTCATGCCTTAATGAAGTGTCTCTAACATACATGCTTTCTTCATAAAGTACCTCACAGCCTTCTTGAGCTTAGGAAAAGACAGCACTTATTATACCTGGTGCCATTTTAAATAATAAAATCAAAAAGTATAAATAAATAACAAAAAGCACAAAAATAGGATAAAATGTGGAATTAAACAGACAGCAAATAGGACACACTTTTACAGTATGAGAGTTAAAACAAGAAGGTAGAGCATCACTTTGTTTAGTCTCAGCTGGGAACCTGCACATCCAAGGACTCAATTTTTTGCTGCTCTGCAAATGGCCACAAACACATTATTGATGTGGGGGTTGGGGGGCTTTCAATGATCATCTGTGCTTACTAAATAGTAACTCCTTAAGGAGAATGGTCTGAAATGTGATACTCTATCATGCTTAAGAGAGCATAAGGCCAATTAAATGAATCCTTTTTTAACAAGAAAAATTTCAGCAAATTTTACTGATACCTCTGATATTTTAGAAGCAACTAGTTGCTTTTTATTAATACTCATTTTACTTTTTACTTTTAACCCTAGGTAAGCATCTTGTTTGATGCAGACATTTATTTTCTTTGTCCTGGGGAATAGTTTTGAAGAAAAAAATCTACTGAACTTTCCTAATAATCATTTTAGGGATATAAGCATTGAAGCACTGTTTTACTTATAAAACAGAAAATGTATGAAAGGCCTAAATAACCTTTTATTTAGCCCCCCACAAACACTAAAAAGCAGACAAACAAACAAGAAGCCTAGCTAAAACATATCCCTAAAAATGGAGTCATCCTTTGGTAACTGAGGGGCGGTGGGGGTGGCGAGGGGTGGGCACTCGTTCCAGGATGCACCATGGATACCAAAATCTGGGGATGCTCAAATACCTTATATAAATGGCATAGAATTTGCATATAACCTATGTAGATGCTCCCATATAAGTTAAATCACCTCTAAGTTACCTATATCTAATAATAATATCTAATAATACCTACATAAATAGTTGCCTGCAAGGTCAAATTTAAGTTTTTCATTTTGGAGCTTCCTGGTATTCTTCTCCTTGAATATTTTTGATCCCTGGTTGGTTGAATCCAAGGAAGCAGAACCTATCTGTGGATGTGGAGGCCAGTTGTACCATCAACGTCCAGGTACAACTCTGCAACTTTACATACAAACTTCACACATTTTGAAGCCTGGATACAATAACCTGCATTAAAAAAAAAAATCAAAGCTACACGTCTTTAAAAGTGTTGAGCTCATTCAAACCAATTGTTCATTAAACTACTACACTGATAACACTGGAATTGTATTCAGGAGACATGAATTACTGTACTGGTTCTTATACCAGCTTTGGTCAAGCAATTTATCTTCTCAAAAACCTCAATTTCCTTTTCTTTGAAATATAAAAATTGTCCTATAATGAGAACCCTTTCAAATCTATGATTTTATAATTACTTCCTCATAAATTATAATAAAGGAAGAATCCTCAACCCATAGAGATCCACATTTAACTATCAAAACTGTATCTCTAAGGCAGCTGTGCCTGACATATCCACCTCTCCAAAGATTACAAAAAATTTCCAGTGAAGAAGATACCTCTCCTTCACTATTCACAAGTTTTTACAGACCTTACTTCTCTTTCTCTTCCCCTTCCCTCCCACTCCCAAAAGCTCAGGGAAGTGTAATATACCTAAAGGTTGAGAGATCCTCAACTACAGTTTAAATGAACAATGATGATGATGATCATGATGAAAAAATTCTGAACTAGAGACAATCCCCATAGAAGCAAGGAGTATTTAATATTTCTATATCATGATACTTGAATTTAATCCCTGCATGTGTGCTCAGCGGTACCTGACTCTTTTCGACAGCACAGACTGTAGCCTGCCATGGGACGGGTCCATGCAAGAATACTGGAGTGTGTTGCCACTTCCTCCTCCAGGGAATTTAATCTCTAATGTCTCCATTAACGTAATAGCAGGTGATATTTTATCTTTCAAGGAGAAAATTATCAATGAATTCCTAATTTGCCTTTAAAAATACCCAACAGTTAAGTCCAATAGGCTATAATGTCTTAACTGAATCAGACAACAAAATAAGGCTTTCCATTTTTTAAAAAAAATCTCAAAAAACTGATAAAAGATGAAAGTTTAAGGAGCAAATTTATCTAATGACCTAACAAGAAGCTAATCTACACTCTAACTCTCCAAAAGAAGACAATATTTTTTAAATGAAAAAATTACAAGTGGAACCATCTATAGCAGAAAGCAACACTAATAGAACTCATAATGTTTGCAAGTTGGGGTTGTGGCAGTTTCCAAACCCAATCCACTAACAGCCATTCCTAGCCTAACTGTTTCCATTAGCTAATGAAAGAGGCTAACCAATGGTCAGACAATAGGTAATTAAGAATCAGAGTGATCCTATTTGTACACTAAATATAATTTATTTTAAGGGCAACAGAAAATCATTCAGACTGTACTATTTGATCAAATCTGCCTTCCATTTAGGAAGGTGATAGAAGGGAAGACCCGGGAAAGTGTTTAAGTAGAATATAAGAATAGTTTTGATTTCATACAAAGAAGAACATTCTTTTAAAAGTGACTACTTTGCTCCAATGTGGCTCACAAAGGGAACATGGAATCTCTCTCCCAGTTTGGCAAAAAAGGTAAATTTATGATTAAGGCAAAACGGGGAAAAAACAAGGCCAGCACACACCATTAGGCAGATAACAGACAATCAAGAGATGACACTTAGGTGGGAGGGGGGATCGGGATGGGGAATACGTGTAACTCTGTGGCTGATTCATATCAATGTATGACAAAACCCACTGAAATGCTGTGAAGTAATTAGCCTCCAACTAATACAAAATAAATAAATAAATAAGAAAAAAAAAAAAGAGAGATGACACTTAGAAAGAAAATACTGCCGTGGCTGAAGAAGCCCTGGAAAAAATATTTAGGTTCAGGGGAAAAAAAAAAAAAGAATTAAAACCACAACAATTTTGGAATTTCTTTTATTGACAATGTATACCAAAGTCAGAAAAAAAAAATCGACTTTATAATACACGTTGACTTAAACAGACTTTAGCATGCTCCTTAAGATAAGAGGTTAGAACTCCTACAAGTGCCTAGTATGTTCCCTGTATACATCAAATACTCAAAAATATTTAAGAACTTAAACTCTTCCTATCTTATTCTCCATAAGTTAGGAATCTCTAAACGCTTCTTAGTTTTCATATCACTATGTAGCCAATAAAATAATGAATAGTTTATAGATAACTTATGTCCTAGAATAACTGAGTTCAACAAGCACATTTTTATACTGGTTTAGATTATTCCCATGACAAAATCCTCCCTGATAAAATACTTTTAATCATCTATATTTAACAAAAGGAAGGAAGGGAAGATGAAAGGGGAGGGGGGTGGCACAAACAAGCAGGCACCTAACTTATCACAGCAGTCCTGTTTTTTTCCCCCAGATCAGAGATTCAGAACATAATAGGAAAATTATAGTAAAAGAAAATGCAATTTGCAAAATTAGAAAGGCAATCTCTAAGACTGCTTCAATAAACCCATATATTTACACATTGATATTCATTTAAGTGTTGACTAACAGATTAAGTAACCTTGGACTCATGCTCATGCTCAATTCCTCTGTGGTGTCCAACTCTGTGCGACCCTATGGACCATAACCCACCGGCTCCTCTGTCCAAGGAATTCTCCAGGCACGAATACTGGAGTGGGTTGCCATTTCCTCCTCCAGGGATCTTTCCAACTCAGTGATCAAACCCACATCTCTGGTGTCTCCTGAATTGTCAGGGGGAATCTTTACCACTGCACCACCTTGAAAGTCATGGACAACTCTCCAATCTTTTAAACTATAACATAGTAAACAGTAAAGAATAAAATAGATGAAACACATTAAGCCTGTTGATTATGCTTTCAATAAAATCACTGTTTAAAACTGCCATAAAAAATAAATTCGCCATTAATGAGACAGTAACTAAATGGGTTTCCTTCAGACAATTTAAGATGTGTATATGAAACTTGCCCCTGAAGGGTCAAAATTAAAAGTTAAAGCAGTTTACCAAGACTTACTCTTTCCTGACACTTCTTTACTCCCTCACTTTTGGTTTTATACCTTTGTAAAAAACGAGTTAAAAAAAAAATTAACATGTGAGAAACACCAGTTACTCCAGTGCCTGTGGTAAACTAACAACTCAGTCATTTTATGGCAAGTCTGGAAAATGAAATCCACATCACTTCAGAAATAAAGTTGTTCAGTAAAGTGAGCTTTCTCCAACTGTACATTATGTAGACAACGTTGTTCTCCTACTGCACCTCAGACCACCAGGGAAAAAATGCCTGCTTTGTATAATCTTATTTATTTGCCAAAGGGAGCCTGTGAGCTTATGTATTTTAATAGACTGTTCATAATCACTTACCCATTCTAATGCTTATCTAAAGAAAGATAAGGAGAACAGAATGGAAGGGAAAGGTGAAGACAAAATATCCACTACTCCTAGTACAAAAGTTCAAAATAAAACAATATGAGTTATTTACCATAAGCATCTACTTCTGGCATAACCAATTCAAAGGAAAATTTAATTATAGCTGTAATGTCCAACTTCATAAATAATCCAAGTTGTATGAAATAAATGAACCAATCTTAAAGCTGGAAACAGCCAAAGGCTACTGCTAAAAGGAGGCATTTTATGCTATTAAGTGACTTTGGCATTCATAACAAGCCTTTATATAGACATCTCCACCCGCAGGTTAGCCTGACATTACGCCATGCTGAGACTAGGTCGGTGTGGGAAAGGTTACTGCCATCTATCACTGTGAAAATTAATAGCTTTGAAAGAGTTGAAGAAATAAAGGTATGGCACAGCAACCTTGTAGCAAATATAATTTGCTACCAAAAAAGCGTAGGCAAAATCCATTCATAACATTCCCTTCCCAAGGCCACCTACATGCTAATTCATTATTCCAATGCCAAAGACAGCAGCAGGCACACATACTCAGCCAATAAGTCACCATTATAAAAGCTGCATAAACATTTCCAGCTCAATCATCTAAGAATAACAGAATGAGACAGGAACATGTTTCCCAAGCATCTCAGCAATAAAACTTGGAGCAGCTTTGAAAACAACATGACTGCATGCAAAAATAGGCGGAACTAATATTTTTTGAGTGTCTCATGGAATAATTTATATATCTCAAGTTTTCTCCGATTTTCTTTTTGAACATCAGAAAACAAAAAATGAACTCTCACTGGAATTGATATGCACATAACAGCTAAATAAAGCCTGCAAAGGACAATGTCAGAATCCCCTTAGGACTCCAGAGCTTGAGGATGAGGAGTAAAAATAAGAAAGATTATTCTTCCCTACAGTGAAAAGTAAAAGTATAATCTGTTTTATTTCTCAGAGGTACCTTTTTAAAGCCCCCTGAATATATGTCCATGTCCCTTCCGATAAGGAATTTATAAAAAAGACTTTGCTAGTAGATGACTAAAATCAATTACAAATTTGCAATAAAGAACAAAATTTTCAGAATTACTTATCCTATCTCAGTAGAAACAAAAGCTATTAGTATTATTTTCCTCTCTATGATAGAGAATGCTCCTTTCCTAGCCAGTACATACTCTCTTCCTTAAAAATGGAGCCCCAGTTTTATTTGGGGGCAGTAATGCAATAGTTTAGCTTCTCTTATAGCTAGGTGTGGCTTCATGTTTAAACAAGAGGTCTGATGATAGATAACATATCAACAAACTGTGGTATATCCATACAATGCAGTATTACTCTGCAATAAAAGAAATGAGCTATCGAGCCACCAAAAGACATGAAAAAACCTTAAATGCTTGTGCTAAGTGAAAGAAGTCAGTCTGACAAGGCTACATACTATATGATTCCAATCATAGAACATTCTGAAAAAAGCAAAACTATAGACAGCAAAAAGACCAATGATTGCCAGGAATTCAGGGGAGATTGGAGTAGAAGAGAGATGAAGAGGTGGAACATAGGGCATTTTTAGGGCAGTGAAGGTATTCAGTATGATAATGTAATGGTAGATCCATGACGTCACGCATTTGTCAAAACCACACAACTGTACAATACAAAGGGTGAAACCTAACCTAAACTAGGGACTTTAATTACTAATAATATATCAATACTGGCTCATTAACTATAACAAATGTACCACACTAATGACAGAAGAAATTGTGCATGTGTTGGGGGCTGGTGGGGGGGAGAGATCTGGGTGGTGTGAGATCTCTGTACTCTCTGCACAAGTTTCCTATAAACCTAAAATTGTTCTAAAAAATAAAGGGTTTTTGTTTGTTTTTTAAGATTGGGGGTGGGAGTCACAAACAGTAGGAGATACAAAAAAAAAAATGTCCAGAATCACTGATCTAGTCTAAAAAGAAAGGATCTAGCTATTTCAGTTTTAAATTTTAATCAGCTTTCAGAGATTTTAGAATGTAGAACAGGGTTCAAATCCTCGTATTTACTAAGAGGACAAGCCCTTCAACCTCTTTCAGCATTGTAAAATTAAGGTAAAAATACCAACTTTACACACAGTTTACGTAAAAAGGAAAATGTTATGAATAGCAAAGTAAATATAAGTGCACTTGTAAAGTGCTCACACAGAAGAGTGCTTGACACAGAAGAGCTCAGTAAAATGCACCCTTCCATGGTTTTATCATGAAACAGCTGAGTCTGTGTAGATACAATTCCCATGAAAGGTAACAAGGCGTCTACCTTAATTTACCACAAAGGAAATCACCCTCAGAAAATCTACAATAAAAAAAGAAATTATGATAATTGATAACTTTACATGGCAATATGACCTTCCCAGGTGACGCAGTGTTAACGAATCTGCCTGCCACTGCAGGAGGGAGACACAGGAGATGTGGCTTCGGGTCCTGGGTCAGGAGAATCCCCTGAATAGGAAATGGCAACCCACTCAAGTGTTCTTGTCTGGAAAATTCCATGGACAGAGGAACCTGGTGGGCTACAGGCCATGGGGTCACAAAGAGACACAACTGAGTACTTCCCACCAACCTAAGACGGCATACAGCCCGTGTCACTTAGCAAACAGTACAGTACCATATGAAAAGAAATTACTTCCTTGTTTTCTTCCCTAACATCAGAGGCAACTTTCCAATTTGGTAAAAACTAAAGAATATTTTATATATAAGCTGTAACAAATCCGTAATCAGAAAGAAGAATGAAATAATGATAAGGAGCTAGATTAGAAAATTCAAGAACTCAGTAATCTTCCCTCCTTTGTATGTATTATATATTTTTAATATTAAGGAATTCAGTTGTCTTTTTCAAAATGTTCGGTGGAAAGCACTTTGTGTTCCACAGAGAAAAAGTATTATATAATCTTAAAATTAAAAATAAAGCAGCCAACCACAATTGTTATACTTCTAGTAGATACTAAAAATAGCTAACATGTATAACATTTACTATGTAGCCAGTACTAAGTGCTTTATATATACACACACACACACACACACACACACACACACACACACACACACACACACACTAATTTCATACTCAGAAGAACCCTTTGAGGTAAGTACTATCATCAAATCTCTAAAGGTGGTTAGTTGTCATGAAGGTATCAACAAAAGATTTTCAAATAACTTCACCTCTATTTTCATCTGGCTAACAGTAAGACACAACAATCATAAACATGCATCCCAATTTCAGAGCACTTAGAATATGAAAAAAAAATTTGCAGTTCAGAATCAAAGGAAACAAGACATTTGCATTCTACTAGAGATGAGTGAACTATGGAATAAAAAGGTCCTGCTATACGCTCTGGGTTATGTGACCACAAATTTCCATTCTGAAAACAGACCAACACAGAGATGTCTGTGATACATTACAGAGAACATGCATGATAAAGTCAGGTCTAATTCATGTCACTATTCTGAAAAAAGTGTTTTTTAAAAGGCTTTCGCAGCTGAGATAGATCCATAGTATGTGTGTGTTCAGTCATGTCCAACTCTTTGCAACCCCACGGACTGTAGCCCGCCAGGCTCTGTCCGTGGGATTCTCCAGGCAAGAATACTGGAGTGGGTTGCAATTTACTCCTCCATGGCATTTTCCTAACCCAGGGATGAAACCCACATCTCCTGCATTGCAGGTAGATTCTTTACCCTTACCCCACCTGATGAAGCCAAGATAGATCCATATAAGGCATAAAAAGAACCACCATTATGACAGCCGTGCACAAGAATATAGGATATGGTTCATCTGACAATGTCAAGGAGTTTGCGAACTAGCTCATGAGTTTAGATTGGTTATCAATTATTATTTTCATGTCTCAAAAAGGTGGCCAAAAGATCTGTAGATTCTAAACAGATTCTCTCCCTGTATAGACAAATGCAGACATCAATCACCATTCTTCTATTCCTACAGTAATATGAATGCTTAACTGACATATCTAAAAATATTTAACCTTAATTTTAACTTTGTCATTCACGTGGAAAACTTGTGAAAAACATAAAAATGACAGAAAATTTATACTAACCAGTTTTAGGAGGTAATATGTAAATGTCCTCTCAATTAAATCTTGCCAATGACTTTACTCTTTAGGGCTGCATTTGAGAACTTACTTAAAGGACATAACAAGTAGATGCAATGCATATATTAGACTGATACTGGTTTGGAAAATCGATTGTAAAGAAAACTCTGGTATTAATCATCTCATTAAAAGAGATGAAAATATGCTGAAAGGTAGAGAGCTGGAAAAAAAAAGGCAAAGTAACACTAAGTGTTCAGGCAATGGTAAGCAATAAATGGTGGGAATTTAGCTTTTTTTTTTTTAATCTAAATATTTAAGTAAAATATAAAGGATGCATATATTTTATCATTTTCAACAACACATCTGGACTACTTCTATACTAATAAAAGTGCTTTTTGTTTTTTAAAGGAAGGGAAAGAAAGGAAAGGAAACAGAAGAAAAAAGAAGAAGCAAGGAAGGAGAAGAAGAGAGAGAAGATAGAGGAGGAAGGGAAAGGGGTGGGGAGGGAAGGAAGGAAGGAGAGAAGGAGAAAGGAAGGGAGGAGAGACATGGCTTCAGAATTAGACCTGGTTCAAATCCTGCATCAGTTAAGAGATGTGTGACCATGGGCAAGTTACTCAATCTCTTTTTTTTTTTTTTTTTAAATTCTCAATAGTTTAATATCATTGTATAAAAACAATAGTAATTAAATTATAGTACCTTAACTAAGGTTTCTAATTTTTTTTTTTTTTTTTATTTTACTAGTTGGAGGCCAACCACTTCACAACATTTCAGTGGGTTTTGTCATACATTGACATGAATCAGTCATAGAGTTACACGTATTCCCCATCCCGATCCCCCCTCCCACCTCCCTCTCCACCCGACTCCTCTGGGTCCTCCCAGTGCACCAGGCCTGAGCACTCGTCTCATGCATCCCACCTGGGCTAGTGATCTGTTTCACCATAGATAATATACATGCTGTTCTTTTGAAACTTCCCACCCTCACCTTCTCCCACAGAGTTCAAAAGTCTGTTCTGTACTTCTGTGTCTCTTTTTCTGTTTTGCATATAGGGTTATCATTACCATCTTTCTAAATTCCATATATATGTGTTAGTATGCTGTAATATTCTTTATCTTTCTGGCTTACTTCACTCTGTATAATGGGCTCCAGTTTCATCCATCTCATTAGAACTGATTCAAATGAATTCTTTTTAAAGGCTGAGTAATATTCCATGGTGTATATGTACCACAGCTTCCTTATCCATTCACCTGCTGATGGGCATCTAGGCTGCTTCCATGTCCTGGCTATTATAAACAGTGCTGTGATGAACATTGGGGTGCACGTGTCTCTTTCAGATCTGGTTTCCTCGGTGTGTATGCCCAGAAGTGGTATTGCTGGGTCATATGGCAGTTCCATTTCCAGTTTTTTAAGAAATCTCCACACTGTTTTCCATAGTGGCTGTACTAGTTTGCATTCTACTCAATCTCTTAACTTCAGTTTCTGGAGAATATCACCTGTGTTGTAAAAATGTTTATAAGGATTAAATAAGAAAATTAAGTACTACCTAACAAGCTAAAGATACATTAAATATTAGTCATTTTCTTCCTCTTCCTTATCCGTAGCTAACAGAAGGCAGGAAAAACATCCGGCTTCTCTCCTGCATGCTCTGGCAAGTATAGAGCAGGAGAGAAAGGAGAACATCTCTGTTTTCACAGTATCTTTGGCAAACCAAAAGAGGAGAAGTGATGGGGAAAAAAACGGTACCTGCTACAGACACATTATCTTTACTTAGTTTAAAAAGCAAATATCTGGTATAGCTTTAACTGACTCATCAAAAGTACAATGCCATGATGTTTTGGCCGTAAACAAATCATTTCAAAAAATCCTTTAACTCTGCTGCTGACTATTCTGAAAGTCAAAATAGGTGACTATTAGAAAGCATCAGTCAGCATCTATGGCTGACTCTTCCTAAAAGCACTGACAAGATTTTGCATTCTGTGAAATAAAATTCCCAAACCTTCCTTTCAAAGTTGTTGTTGTTCGGTTGCTAGTTCAGTTCAGTTCAGTCACTCAGTTGTGTCTGAGACTCTTTGCAACCCCATGGACTACAGCACGCCAGGCCTCCCTGTCCATCATGAACTCATGGAGTTTACTCAAACTCATGTCCATTGAGTTGGTGATGCCATCCAACCATCTCAAACTCTATCGTCCCATTCTCCTCCGTCTTCAATCTTTCCCAGCATCAGGGTCTTGTCCAACGAGTCGCTCTACACATCAATGTATACAGAGGTTAATAAATTAATCACCAATATTATAACCTACCAAATATCCCAGATGCACAGCAACAAAATGTCGTATGAAGAGAAAAAATGGATGGGAGTATATGTGCCTTTGAAGTGTTCCAGATGATCTGCTTAGCCAACAGTAAAATTGTGCAACACTCCACAGAAAAACAACAGAGGCAGATAGCAGAACTTACTTCAAATGCTCAGTTCCTAACTTTCTTTAAAATGCAGTAATTAGAAGAAACTGGACAGAGGAAAAAAACAACTTCAATTCAGAAACAGGGCAGAGAGGAGGGGGTGAGTCTGTCTCAGTCCCTGCAGTTATTTTCAAGTTCTTGCTGAGAAAGGACCACAGATCTTACAGATCTCCTTTATTCACTTGATTTTGAAAAAAAAAAAAAAGAAATCTTGAAATCAAGTAATAAACATTAGAGTCTCAGATTATGAATAACAGAAGAAAACTAAAATCCTCTTCTGGGATTAACTGTAGCCTATTGCCTTAAAATTTGGGAAATGAGAGTGCAGCCCTTGTGGATTTAGACTCTCCAATGTCTTCCACTATGCTCAGAATTAAACACAAATAAGTGCTTGCCCCAACCTCAAAGAGCTTTGATTTGGCTCCTACCAGCCTCTCCAACCTTATGCGCACCTCTGTGCAGACACAAAGCCTTTGATTAGCTCTCTAGTCAAGGTCTTTAGCTACAGCTTTGCACATGTTGTCCCCACTGCCTGGAGAGGGGTGAACCTTTAGGTCTCAGTTTAAATACATCTCTTCAAGGAAACTTTTCCTGATTGCCTTATTTTCACTCTTTAAGGGAGAGGAATAAAAATGAAGGTAACTAAGATGTACTGAGAATCCAAGAAACACTGGGCAATGCCTTACATGATTTCGACTTAATCTTCAGAGTAAACCTCAAGAGATTGGTACTATTCTTATAGATAAGGAAACAGACTCAAGAGATTAAATAGCTGGTCCAAGGTCACATAGGTAATATATAACAAATATTCAAGCCTGAGTTTATCTAATCCCAAACCCACAATCTTTCTGCTGTACTGTATTGCCTTTCTGTTGAAAGAGAAACTGTCTTACAGTTCCTGTCTTACAGGAGGAAATGTTTAATACAAAGCTACAAAAAGGATCATAGTTTACATAAATATCTATAACAGTCTGGATAATTAAATCTATTCAGAACTCTCATTTGGTATGTGTTTTCTTTTATATTAGCAATTAACTAACTAGGATCATTAAAGGAACAATGGCTATTTCCCCTAAGATTCAAAGAGTTCATAAGATATATTTAAAATGTTGCTATTTCTCTTCTATATTTTACACATTTGGTATAATAGGTATAATTGGTATAGTACGTAAATCAAGTAAATGAATTACCTAGATGTCTGAGTTTACACTAAAGGGTTCAACTAGCACAGGAATAGTAGATGTCTGTTGTTGTTGCTTTAATGCAGAGATTTTTTAACATTCTTCAACTAAAGTTAACAAATTGAAACAATATGAGGCAAAGTTAATTTGAAAAAATTCACAAGTATTCTGCAGATATATTTTATCTTAGTTTCTTGTTATTTACATAAATGCTTAACTTTCCCAACAAGGACTACAAAGTCCTTTAGGGCAGAGGCCTTAAGCTATATATATCCACAATACTTTGCAACAGAAGGACCCAAAGTATTTTTTAAATGCCAAATATTAGAAAAAAGAAATCAGTTTCTTTTATATACCCTTCTTTGCGACCCCATTAACTATAGCCCACCAGGCTCCTCTGTCCATGAAATTCTCCAGGCAAAAATACTGGAGTGGGTAGTCATTTCCTTCTCCAAGAGGTTTTCCTGACCCAGGAATTGAACTCTGGTCTCCCACATTGCAGGCAGATCCTTTACTATCTGAGCCATCAAGAAAGCCCATTTATATACCCTATGTTAGATTTAAAATATGTCCACCCATTCTTTAATGTTCCTCCCATTAAAATATGAAGCCTAACTCTCCTCCTCTTGAGGGTGAGTTGACTTACGGACTCCCATCTAAAGAAGAGAATAAGGCAGTATATGATTCACCCGTCTAAAGAAAAGAATAAGGCAGTATATGATTTTCAAGACTACATTGCCAAAGGCACTGCAGATTCCTCCTTGCTCCCTCTCTAGAATCACTCAAGGCAAATAGGAGCCACATCCTGGGAAGATGCAAACAGCTCTACAAGGAGATCCACTCGGCTGCGACTGAGGCTTCTTGTCAACAGCCAGCAAGGAAGTGCATTCTCCTAACAGTCACATAAGCGAGCCATCCTCCTGCCCCAAACAAGCTTTCAAAAGATTCCAGGCCCAGTGAGATCTTGACTACAGTGTTCCAACACCCTGAGCCAGAACAACCCTGCTAACTGGCTCCTGAACTTCTGGCCCACAAAACTGAGATAATAAATGTTCATTACTGTTTTAAACTGGTAACCTTTTTCCTTTCCCAATATTCATCAGAATCTTGAGGAGCAAGGCAGCTATTTATTTAGAAAAGATCCTCCCACATGATCCTGTTAGAATTCTCCCTAATTTGAGGACTACTGATAGAGGACATAATTATCTGAAAATAAATGAAATGCCCTTTAGATACAGTAAGAAAGAGGCTTTATCAGACTTAGCACTGAGGCTTTCCCAGGAATTCCTAACTAGTATGATTTACCTAAACCTCAAAGGGATTCCTCCTACTCTCCTTCATATGGTGGGCTTCCCTGGTGAGTCAGATGGTAAAGAATACGCCTCTAATGCAGAAGACCCGGGTCCGATCCCCGGGTAGGGAAGATCCCCTGGAGAAGGGCATGGTAGCCCACTCCAGTATTTTCGCCAGGAGAATTCCATGGACAGAGGAGCCTGGCGGGCTACAGTCCATAGGGTCACAAAGAGTCAGACACAACGGAATGACTAACACTTTCACATGAGTCCTGTGAAAAGGCTTTCATAGGGAGCAGGTCAGAGCTCTACCCAGAGGGAAGAGGGCACAAGCCCTACCCACCCCCCCAAATTCTTACAGAAACTCTAATATATTAAAGTAGCTAATTACATGTAAGACAAATTTTCAAAGTTTTGTTAGACTGTAAGTTACAGAGTAACTTAAATTACTAGCGCTCCCACCAACATGCCCCCCAACCTCCCGCAAAAATAACAAAAAACAAAAAAACAAATGGTCAACAACAGGTAGCTGTTTCCTGGTAGCACTTTAAAGTGTGAGAAAAGTAAATACCCTTCTTGCACACATGCCACATCAAGTCTGTCCTGCTTTTCATAGAATTGGCAGGTTTACACATGGCTAATAGAATGGAAAGGCAGATGACAGGCAGTTCGTTTCATGCCATTTAGAACTTAGAACGCTTCCCACCATCACCAAAAAAAGCAAGCAAGCAAAACACATAAAACTGAAGCTATTTCTTCAGGCAAGTTTATGAAAGGCTTAGAAGTAAGTAGAGGAAGAGAACAGACACAGTAAAAGAAAGATGACGGCAGACGAAGCATTAAGAAATTTGTTGCTGTTGTTTAGCTCCTAAGTCACGTCCTACTCTTTGCGACCCTATGGACAGCAACATGCCAACCTCCTCTGTCCTCCACATTTTGCCAGAACTCTATGACCTGCGCATTCTGAGTGGCCCTGCACAGCATGGCTCATAGCTTCACTGAGTTACACAAGCCCCTTCATCACGACAAAACCGTGATCCATGAAGGGGCATTGAGCAACAACACACACCAAACTGTACCCTTAACTCACGGATTTCACTTCCTTGACCCAATCAAACTCCTGCATCATCTAAATTTCCAAGGTGCAAAAGGTGAATGAAAGTAACATAAAAGATGTACAAATCATACAGTTATCATACAGTTACAGTTATAACTATGTAGTTATATTCATCCTCCAAATCGCAAGGAAAACCTATCCTGCTGCTCAAATTCCATCTCCAAGATAAATACCCAGAAAGACTTCTTCCCTACTAAAACAGCTATCATTCATCAATTTGTCCGTACATTTCTGGAGAACAGCCTCTACTACAGTTTTGTACTGTTACTTGTTGTCATTTGTGTGTACGTGTTCGTCGCTCAGTCATGCCCGACTCTTTGTGACCCCACAGACTGTAGCTCATCAGGCTCCTCTATTCATGGATTTCCCAGGTAAGAATACTGGAGTGGGTTGCCATTCCCTTATTATTGTTTACTTTCTCTCTCTCCCTCTCTCTTTTTTTTTTTTTTAGCACTTACTGACATTGTGAAAATAACACAACCATAGCAAAAATTTTAGAAAACCAAAAATTATATTCTCCCACATCCAGACTTTAGTTCTATTCACCAGAGCTAATGAACACATTAGTGATGTATCAAAATGAGATATCAGTTTCTTGCCCATCCATAAAATTGGAAATTACTTAATTTTCACAAATTTTTATTGTATCCTTCTGAAGGGTGGAGCCATGTTTTTTATTTCTTTGCATCCTACCCAGCACCACACATATAATAGAAAATAAATATTTATGGTTTGGTTTGTTATTAAAAAGACCTACTATTCATTTACTCCCAGAACTGACAATTCCAATAAACATATTTGCTTGCTTGCATGTGTTTCATATAACTTGAAATGAATACACCTATACAAGCCATGTCATAGCACTAAGATAACTAGAACAAAACATGTAAGTTATGTTTAAACACAAAAATAAAGTATTCGATCCTTCTGGAAAAAATCTTCAGGGTCCCACATATCATCTCACTGTTCTAACACCTTGCATATCTGAAGATAACTTATCTAGTAATTTATGTTATCCTCCCTTATGAGCTACTCACTTTTTAGATTAAAAAACATTAACAAGATTGTTTATCTGATTGTCAAGCCTAGGGAAGATTAGAAAAAAAATAAGAGGAATAAAAACAACTATGTACATTGATAGTAGTAAAATATCAAACGAAAAAGAAGAAGCCATAGAGGAAACAAAAGCTAGAAAGGCAGATATGCAGACTCAAAAAAAAAAAAAGGAATAGCCAAACTGGGATTTTGATAAAGGAATCAATAGTCTTAGTGAGAGCATTCTCAGTTCAGTTCAGTTCAGTTCAGTCGCTCAGTCGTGTCCGACTCTTTGCGACCCCATGAATCGCAGCACCTCCCTGTCCAGGCCTCCCTGTCCATCACCAACTCCCGAAGTTTACTCAAACTCATGTTCATTGAGTCGGTGATACCATCCAGCCGTCTCTTCCTCTGTCGTCCCCTTCTCCTCCTGCCCCCAATCCCACCCAGCATCAGGGTCTTTTCCAGTGAGAGCATTCTAGTACCATGTAATTGCCAATTTTTAGAAAGATGTAAAGGTAATGCTGCCTAGTGATTAAGAGTTCATACTCTGTGGTCAGACTGCCGAGAATTTATAATAGCATTCTGCCACTCAACTCATGTGACTGGCAAGCTAAAATTATTTTACTGCCCTAGAATTAATTCAACTAATCCTCAGTCTAAAGATACTAACACTTAATTTGTGGGATGAAGAGAAAATAAGATAATTGATATATATGTTCAGCTTAATGCCAAGTTTCTGAAAACACGATTACCCTCACTACTCTGAAATGGTTAAGTAAATAAATGAGAATGTTAAGTTTGATGTTTACTTTCTAAGAGGGCAAGAAATGAATCCGAACATTCCCATCCAAGAAGCCTGCCATTGAGAGGATCTTGGCATTCAGAGGGTTATACTCTAATTATCTGGAAATTATACAAATTCATCTCATAACCTAACAAAACGAAACTACAAATGTTTTATATTTTTAAGTGTAAAAAAAGAAAAGAGGAAGGAAAATAAAAGGGAGGAATATATGACAGGAAAAGCAAAGACAGAAGATCAAGGTTAGTATTTTATTATATCTGCCCAATAAGGTAAAGAAAAATATTCTTAGCTTTGAGATTTATCTCTAAAGGTAACACCCAAAAACTGGAACTAAATCAGATATACTGGAAATGACATATGGCTTCTTTATATTTCCTGTATGATAGGGTATTCAAGTCAATGTACCCTGTGGTCAAGGTAGTATTCAAGATTTAACTTGTATAAAATATACCAAAAAAATAATAAATTATCTCTCATACACAGAGGCAATATAGTTGAGGTTACATAAGATTTTTATGGAAAAAAATGTTCTTTTGTAAGCCAAAATAATAAGTGTGACCCAGAGGACTATTTAAGAGCAACTTACCATAAAACAGAAAAGAAAATTAAGCATTTTTCTTAATATCCTCTGAAAGTTGTATGATCTGCCAAGTATCAATCATATATCACTGATACTGAAATCTGGGTAGAAGTCAGTAGCCAGAGGCCCAGAAAAAAGGAGAATAAAGATGTAGACTGATCTTTTAAACAAATCATGTTTAATTCAGCCATAATTTAAAATGTGTTATACTTCTTTTACAAACTGCCCTGATGAATTTGGAATAATATGGAAAAGATCATTTCTATATTTGAAATAAAGATTTTCCTTCTTCACTTAAGTAAATGGTTATAGCCTTAATATTTTATTTTAATTATTCTAACTTACTGTGCTGATATAAAAAATGTTTCAATTTATGTACAACATATCAAAAATTTACTAATAGTCTTACCTTATGGTCAGTTGCACTTTAACAAAGATGCTAAAATGTGACAAGGAAAGGATAGTTTTTTTAAACAAATAGTGACAGGATAATTGAATATCACGGAAAAAATGAATATATAGACTCTTATCTCATACCACACATAAAAATAAAATTGAAAATTGTTCACAGACCTAAACCCAAGAGCTAAAACTACAAAATTTCTAAAAGAACCACATATCATCATTATGACCTTAGCTAAGCAAAGAGTTCTTATATATGATTGTTATTGTTTAGTCACTAAGTTATGTCTGACTCTTTTGCAACCCCATGGACTGTAGCCCACGAGAATCCTCTGTCCACAGAATTCTCCAGGCAAGAATACTGGCGTGGGCAGCCAGCCATCCCCTTCTCCAGGGAATCTTTCCGACCCAGTGATTGAACCCGAGTCTCTTGCATTGCAAGATTTTTTTACCATCTGACTCACCAGGGAGGCCCCTTATATATGATACCAAAAGTCTAATTCATAAAATTAAAAAATTGAAAAGCTCAAATTCACCAAAATTAAAAATTTTGCACTTCAAAAGACATCATAAGAAATAAAAAGACAAGCCATAAACTGGGAGAAAATATCTTAAAATCACATATCCTTTAAAAAACTTTGTATTCTGAATATATCAATAATTTACAGAACCCAACAAGATAAACAGCCCGATTTTAAAATGGGCCAAAGATATAAATTAACATTTCACTAAAAAAAGATACAGGAATGTCTAACAGGCATTCAACATCACTGCTAATCAGGGAAATGCAAATTAAAACCACAATATGATACCACTTCACACCTACTAGGATAGCCATACAAGACACAGACACAGACACACAGACACACACACACACAGAAAATAAGTGTTGAAGAGGATATGGAAAAACTGGGAGCCTCATACATTGTGGGTAGAAATGCAGAATGGTGCCCATGCTTTAGAAAGCAGTTTGGCATTTCCTCAAAAGGAAATAACATAGGGTTATCGTATGACCCGTTCCTTCAATGAAAGCATAACAAAAACTTGTACATGAATATTCACACCAGTTTTATTCATGACAGCCAAAAAGTAGCAACAACACAAATGTCCATCAATGAATGAATGAATAAACTATGTGTGATATAGCAGTACAGTGGAATATTATTCAACCATAAAATGAAATGAGATACTGATTCATGCTACAACATATGAACTTTGAAAACATTTATGGTGAGTGAAAGAAACCAACCACATATTATATGATTCCATTCATATGAAATGTCCATAAAAGGCAATTTAGCTAGTCAGAAAGTAGATTAGTGGTTGTTTAGGGCTGGGAGTGGGAATTAACTGCAAAAGACATAAGGGAATTTTGTGGGGAGTAATAGAATTGTTCTAAAATTGGACTGAAATGATGGTTGCACAACTGTATAAATTTACTAAAAATCAGTGAATTGTACAATTACAATAAGTGAATTTTATGGTAAGCAAAATTACACATCGATCAAGCTATTTACCAAAAATAATATACCAAAAAACTGTAGAGTGTAGTATGTTTCAAACCACATAAAATGAGTCTCTTCTTTCTGTTATAATGCTACCAATATGAGATACTGAGTAATTCACATAGTCCTTACAATAAATTAGATTTAAATTATCACAGCCCAGGAACATTAGACTCATGGAGATTAAGTAACCTGTTATTCAATTAATAAATTGCTGAACCAGGACTGGAACTCTATTTTATCTGACTTCCATGTAACAAGACTGACAAGTACTTCATTTCTAAAATGCAATATGCATTTTCTATATGGGTCAATTTTTTTTAATTCTGAGGTTTTTCAACAGGAGAGATTCTGTAAGTCACCAAAGAGATCCTAAATACCCAAGAAGTGACACAGAAAGAACACTTCATCAGGGTCAGAAGGCCCATGCTGATAAACATTATGTAAAAATGAAAACTGAACTAGGTTATCTTTCTAAAATAAAATTCCTTTCAATTTTGTTCCATAAAGTGTCTTCTGAAGAAAACAGACATTTTCACATAGGTTTTCTACAGCTTTCCATAACATGGCCACAAAGGCAATCCTTTGTTCCCTTCTAAGTTTTTGTAAGTAGGGTAGAGAGGTACTGGTCTCTGGCCCTGTTTTCTACCAGTCATTCATTGCAAATTTCTATTCTTTAGGAACAAAGTAAAAATATCAGAATTCAACTGAAGTTATGTACAATTGTCCTGATCAGAAACTGAAGGAGAAACATGCCTATAGGCTAGCTCAAAGAAGAGCAACAAAAGTTAAGATTTAAGAATAAATATTGAGAAAAGAAAAACAAATGTACTAAAACCCTTTTTATGCAAAGATTACCATTATAGGAATTTATCTCTAGCATAGAAGTAACAACATTACAAATAAAACTCTCATTCCACTTCTTTCTTGTCTTAAATTTCGTTTAGGTATGTATGTATCTTAAACAAAGTTCCAAAAAGATGTGTTCTTCCCAGATAATCTATCCTTGAAATTTCAAAAATCAGAGAAAGCAGTATCAATGACACAAAGAATAAAAGTTAATGCTGTTTTTATTATTTCCACAGGAAAAGGGGGACTAAACTTTCTTATGATTTTAAATGCTTTCATTTCAGAACAGAAAGCATTTTTTTCACACTGCCTAACTTTTAAGAGGCTATATATCTTATTAAAACTCAAGAATAAATCAAAGTCAGAAGCAAATGTTGAACTTATACTTGAATATACTGTCATTAAGGACTGGGTAAGAGTGATTGCTAAAAAGAAAGTTATTTTACAAACAAAAGCCTTTGTTAAGTCTCTTAGCTTCAAACCACTCTGTCCTCCTATCTGTGACACATTTGGGGAATAATAAAATTAATAAAAGAAGAGGAGAATCAATCTAAGAATATAATCTTTGGGTCACAAAATGTGACTGAGGGCAAAAGAAGCTATACAAGGAAGGACCAAAGAATGAAATCCAGTCTTAATCTCCTAGCTGCCCTAAGTGGACGTCTGCTTCCCCTGAGGCCAGGCCTCAATCACTGAGTCAGATTTACTCAGAGTCATGAGGAGGTGGACTGCGCATGACAGCATGCTGTGTAATGCATGACACAGACCTGAGGTATCAAAACACAACAAAAGTCACTTATGGGGCCTGGGTAAATGCAGCTGTCCCCTTCTCTTCTTCCCTTTCCTCATCTTCTCCCATGGATTACGAAGAAGAACGGCTTTCAAAGGGCAGTGCAAGTAGAAATCCCTTGAAAAGGCAGCTTGGTCTTTCAACATCCTTACTCTGAAGCTTTTACACACTTTAATTTAAAGAGACTCCGAAAGTGAAGGAATGTTAATAATAAGCTACTTCAATATGACTACATATACACGACCAAAAACATTTTCTTAAAGAACAAACAAAGAAAGTACTACCTGAAAGAATGGTGTTTCTTCCCATCTTATCCAGAGTGCATATACACAGTGGATAGCCCATCGCAGCCCTGCATAGTATTATGCAACAATATCTTCCGAGATAAGAATTCTGATTCTGCTTTGTATGTCAATCTAGTCAACTAACTGGACCCATCTTTCTACTTATTGCCTTTATTTACAGTCTATACCCTATAAAAATAGATACTGTATAAAATACATACATATATATATATATACTGTATACCTTTGCATGTGTTTGATACATGTTGCCTCAACTAGACTACAGGTTGAAAAAGTGAAAAGTGTTAGCCACTCAGTCATGTTCAATTCTTTGTGACCCCATGGAATGCAGCCCACCAGACTCCTCTGTCCATGGAATTATCCAGGCGAGAATGGTGGAGTGTGTTGCCATTCCCTTCTCTAGAGGATCTTCCTGACACAGGGACTGAACCCAGGTCTCCTGCACTGCAGGCAGATCCTTCACCATGTGAGCCAGCAAGGACGATTACAGGTCATTTGAGGACAACAACCATGTTTTCTACTTTCTGGTATACACTGCTGGTTAAGAGCACAGACTCTAGAACCATTACCATTCCGGCTCAAATCCAAGCTCTATCATCAGCTCTGTGACCTTGACCAAGATATTTACCTTCCCTATGCCTCAGATTTCTCATCTGCAAAGTGAGCATAACAGCATATAGCTGTTGTAAAAATTATATAAGCAATAAATTCTGAGTGCCTAAAAAGGTGCCTGGGCTTCCCAGGTGGTGCAGTGGTAAAGAATCTGCCTGCCAATGCAGGAGATGCAAGAGATGCAGGTTCGATTCCTGGGTCAGGATATCCCCGGGAGTAGGAAATGGTAACTCACTCCAGTATTCCTGCCTGGAACATCCCACAGACAGAGGAGTCTGGCAACTTACAGTCCACAGGGTCGCAGAGAGTCATTCACAACTGAATGATTAAGCATACACACACACACACAAAGTGTCTACCATTTGGTAAGCATCATAAAATATTAATTATTATAATTACCTGCCTGCAGCCTCTATGGGCTTCTGTGGTGGCTCAGTGGTAAAGAATCTATCTGCCAATGCAGGAGACATGGGTTTGATCCCCTGAAGAAAGAAATGGAACCCACTCCAACATTCTTGTCTGGGAAACCCCATGGACAGAGGAGCCTGGCAGGCTGCAGTCCACTGGGTCAGAGAGTCAGACACGACTTTGTGACTGAACAACGACAAAACCCTCTAAAGTACCTAGCACCAAGCTTTTCTTCTTTAGTAGATGTTCAAGTACCTGCCAATTGGCAAAAAAAAAAAATGTATAACTGTATTAGTAGCAACACAATTTTTCTAATTCACTGCTATATAATTTATGAATAATGTAGTCTCCACAGTTCAAGAACACCTTCTTTTAATTGTTTAAGTTATTTTGCTCAATTAGTCTAAAATGTAGCATCATATATCCCTACTTTTCAATCTGGTGCTAGACTATTTTTCATACATAGTTTTTAATAGCAAACTCCTAAGATAGAACATTTTAAATATGCTATATTTTTTGCTATAGGGGACACTAAACTTGATCCAACCCATCATCTTTATGGCTCCAACTCATAAGACAATATAGTTCCTAGGAACTTAAATTAATAGGAAATTTGCATAGAACGACTAGTCACATCAAAACTTTGCACTAGGGGTGGGAGAGATGTGAGAAAAAAAGAATCATTTTATTGGTAATAGAACCAAAATTACAACTTTTTAAAACCAGTGAGTAAGTCAATACTAGCTATGAAAAGGATGAAGATGTGTGTGCTGGGAGGGTCTGAGGAGTAGGTTAAAAAACAACTAAGGCACAGAACAGATTCTTCAGTTTGACAGTCCCAGCAATGAGTATGAGAGAGCAGGAAATTGAGGACAATCCAATTTTAGGCTGGTTAGAATATCACATACATTATCAGAATACAGGAAAGCTTACTGTTATTTTTCTGAAAAATAATTTAAGTTCTTAATTTTAAAAGCAAAACAAAATACTTTTATAGACATTTTTCACAATGTACCAAAAGAAAAACAATTTAATATTAAAGCCACAATGAGATACCACTTCACTCCCATTAGAATATTATTATCAAAGGAAAGGAAGAAAGAAATAACAAGTGTTGGCAAGGATGTGGAGCCTTGCATATTTCTGTGAGGATATAAAATGTCATAGCCACTGTGGAAAACAGTATGGTGGTTCCTTAAAAAAGTAAATACAGAATTAAGGTACGGTGCAATTCTACTTTTGAGAAGGTACAAAGATGCCTAAATGAACTGAGTGCAGAGACTCAAATAGATATTTGTATACCAATGTTCATAGCAGCATTATTCAAAAAAGCCAAAAAGAGGAAGTATCCCAAGGGTCCATTGACAGATGAATGGATAAACAAAATGTGGTATATAATACACTGGAATATTATTCAGTTTTACAAAGGGAAGACACTGTGACACATGCTATAATATGAATGGACCCTGAAGACATGATAAATCAAATAAATAGTCACAAAAGGACAAATATTTTACGATCCCACTTATAAGAAGTACCTAGAATAGTTAAATTCATGGAGATAAAGTAGAATTGTGGTTGCCAGGGTTAAGGGGAGTAAAAATGGAGAATTGCTTTACAATGGGTACAGAGTTTCAGTTTGACAAGATGAAAAAATTACGGAGATGAAGGGTGGAGATGACTGCACAATAATGTGAATGTACTTAATGCCACTGAAGTGTATCATTTAAAAATGGTTAAAACAATCAATTTTATCAATAGTTTACCACTATATGTATATATGTCGATTGACTGACTGAGCAATCAATTTAGAGAGAGAACAGTCCCTTAGAAAACAGTACAGCAAGTTCTTAGAAAGTTAAACATACTCTTACCATATGACCCAGTAATCGAATATTTCTAGACACTTACCCAGGAGAAATAAAAAACATACACCCAGACAAAAGCCTGCATGCCAATGAACAGAGCAGTTTATTCATAGCTGCCAAAAACTGAAAGCAAAATATCCATTAACTTGCAAATGAACAAATAAACTGTGGCACATTCATGTAATAAAATACTACTTGGCAATGAAAAGGAATGAAATACTAACACATTAAAAGATTTAAAACTTAATGGAGACTCTCAAAAGAAAATCATGGTAAGTTAAAAAAAAAACAGAAATACTCTATGATTCCATTATAACATTCTGAAAAAAGCGATAGTATACCATTAGAAAGATCAGTAGCTGCCAAGAACTAGAAGTGGGAAAGCAGGACTGATTGTAAGGGAGACAAGGCTACCTTTGGGATGATGGAGACATTCACTCTAGACTACAGATGGGAGTTTACTTAACTGTCTCTACTTATCTAAGTTCACAGAATTGCACCCACAAAAGGCGTAACATTTATCGTATGTAAATTATAACTGAGTAAACAACAAAATCCCAGAGTACTATGATCAACTTAAATACTCCTACTGCCATAACAAGCAACCTAAATAAGTATTCAATTTGTAAGACAAGAGTAATTTCGTACTATTATTGTTCAGTCACGAAGTCATGTCCAACTCTTCTGTGATCCCATGGACTGTAGCCCACCAGGCTCCTCTGTCCACGGGATTTCCCAGGCAACAACACTGGAGTGGATTGCCAATTCCTTTTCCAGGGGATCTTCCTGACCAGGGATCAAACCTGTCTCCTGCATTGCAGGCAGATTGTTTACTGCTGAGTCACCGGGGAAGCCTGTAGCTGTTGTTCAGTCGTGTCTCTTTGAGACCCCATGGAGTGCAGCACACCAGGCCTGCCTGTCCCTCACTATCTCCCCAAGTTCGCCCAAGTTCATGTTCATTTTGTCAGTGATGTTATCCAACCATCTCACTCTCTGTCACCCTCTTCTATTCTCTGGAGAAACCTACTTTACTCAAATAGGTCAGAAGTAAAAGCCATGTTTCTAACATCGTCCTTCAAATTTGCATTTTATTTCTAAAGACAAGGGCTGATTTCATCAAGGCAATACACTAGAAATAACCAAAGGGTAAACAATAAGTTGAAAAATAGCTTATCGTAACACAAATAGCTCTTTGGGAACTTACCTTAGAAATCACAGTAGCCAGGCACAGTTGTTTTGGCAGTGTGGCAATCGCTACCTAGTACAAACTCAAAAGCACTCTCCTATAGACAGAATTACCGGGCATCACATAAAGCAGGATGGTGACGCATTCCCTCGCATGTAAAGTTGCTGTTTACAAACACCTTGTGCTTCTACGTAATACAATTATTTTCTACCACTCCCATGCTGAAATAGAACCATATACATTAGGTAAATCCTGTGTCAGTCACTGCAGCTGACCATAAAACTGAGTGAAATTAACAGCTCTTGTTTTCTACATCCATAGAAAGTGTTGAAGTACTAAATTTCCTACACTTCTGTGAAAAATTTATTTCCGAGTTACTAGGTTTCTAATTTACCCAAATTAGTTAAATATATATTCTATGCTGCAAATGAAGAGATACCATCCCAACTGCCTTATGAAAAAAATCTAGGGGAAAACTTTAAAATAAGGTAATAAGAATATAGTTCCAACATGGAATTCCCTGGCAGTCCAGTGGACACGACTCAGTGCTTTCACTGCTGTGGTCCGGGCTCAACCCCTGGTCGGGAAACTAAGATCCTGGAAGCCGACTGGCACAAGCAAAAAAAAATATATAGATAGTTCCACAATGTTCAACAATCAGATACTTCAATTCTTCCTGAAATAAAAAGCAAAAATGATCTGAAAGGTGGTGGTGTTGTTCAGTCACTCAGTTGTGTCTGACTCTTTGTGACCACGTGGACTGCAGTACGCCAGGCTTCCCTGTACACCTATTAAATATATAATGCCACAGGAATGGGGTAAAATGCAACATATCCACTACAGAGGGAATAAAGTTGAAGGAAGCATTTTGGGTCACCAGAACTTCCTTAGCGTACTTTTTCTGGTTAGTGTTAAGGCATCAACTCCAGAAGACTTGAGAGTTCCTTGGACTGCAAGGAGTTCAAACCAGTCCATCCTAAAGGAAATCAACTCTGAATATTCATTGGAAGGACTGATGCTGAAGCTGACCCTCCATTACTTTGACCACCTGATGCAAAGAGCTGACTCTGCAAAATACCCTGATGCTGCACAAGACTGAAGGCAAAAGGAGAAAAGGGCAGCAGAGGATGAGATGGTTATATAGCATCTCTGACTCAATGGACATGAATTTGAGCAAACTCAGGGAGATACCGGAGGACAGAGGAGCTTGGAGTACTGCAGTCCACGTGGTCACAGAGTTGGAGACAACTTAGACTGAACAACAATCAACTCGCACAAGCTGTTCCTATGACTGGCAGTTAGGACTTAAGAAGGGTAGGGGATCATTTCTCAAAAACTGAAACACAACATTCTAAACTCAAGTTTTTTTTCTCTCTTTAGAGAACTTCCTTAATTACTGGATTAAAATGCTGCTGCATTAATACAAGCGAGTTTATGGAGATTCTACAACTAGAAATATTTCCACTTTAAAAAAGACAACTGACTTCAATAAACATGATTTAAAATTTCTTTTTAAGAGAAGCCAAAGTGTCTGATAAAAACTGGTTATAAAATCAAAGCGAACCACCCTCCACATGGGGAAGCGCGATTTTAAAAGAGAAGCTGTTGTCATCTCATACTGTGCACATCTCATAGGCTATCACACACAAAATGTAAATAACATTTTCCTAGTAAGGACTTTGATAAAACTGTTGAAAGAAAACAGGTTTAATCAAAATATCTGCCGAATAAACACCCTAATGAAAGAGTAACCCAACAGCAACAGCACAATTTACCCAGCTACTCATTTACAAAAAAAAAACAAAAAAAATTGGCCTCTTGTCCACTGAACTCTTACTGACAGAGGATATGGTCTGTAAACCAAGTTATATTTTAGAATATGGTCTCTAAACCAAGTCACATTTGAGAAAGCTGGTTTGATTAAGACAGGGCTTCTCAAACTAAGACACTCTGAGGCAGGATGATTCTGTTTGGTAGGGGGCCGTCCTGTGTACTGAAGACCGTTCAGCAGTACCCTGCCCTCCACCTACTAACACGAGGGGCCCCCCTCCCCACACCCTAGATGTGACAACCAAAATTGTCTCCAGACATGGCCAAACATGTTTGGCAGGAGGGCAGAGCTGCCTCGGGTTGTGAAGAACTGCTCTAAGGACTGAGCAGCTTCGACAGTACTTCGGACTCGCCCTTCTTCTCGCCTCTCATAACTTAATAAATATTAACCACCTTTCCTCCCAGTGATTTTCAAACTTTATGCCCAAGGCCGTTGAGGGCCAGGGATATGCCTCAGGAGCATTTTCTGGGGTTCTGGATATTTACTTTCGAGGAAAAAAAATTGAAAATCCTAACAAGGATAAACACATCACACAAATTTCATACAATATTAAATAAGAAGCCTCAAGGATTTTTTCCCCTCCTTTCTCTTTTAATATTTTAAATCAAGGCAAGTTTCAGAAAAACTAACATGTGAACGAATACTAGCAGTGAGCAAGTATAGATAAGCACTATATTTCTTCAATGCAATGGGAAATGAAATGTACCCTTTAGAAGCCTTAGAGTACTTTCTACCTGCTTTAACAAACATTAGATGTTTAAAGAGCTGAAATATAAAATTCAAGTCCACGTTGCATCCTCAGAAGAAACAAATAAATTAAAGCTGTAATTAGATGTTAGCTGTACTTTAAACCTCTAAAAAACTATTTTTCTCCCCTAGATGATAAAATTTATTTTTCCCCAGATTTATTGAGAAACAGCTGACATACATCACTACATAAGCTTAAGGCATACAGCATATTTTGATTCTTAAATTGAAAATACATATCCTTGTTCCTATCTGCCTTCAAAGATCTTCTAATTTAACTATGTTAAACAGAAGAACAATACATGTAATGTGTGTAATCATCTGTGAAGGAGATCTCAAATTTTAATGTGCCTCCAAATTTCCTGGTGCTTGTTAAAATGTAAATCCTAGGCACAGTTCCCAGAGATTTTGATTGGTGGAAGCTGGGGAAAGGAAAGGTCCAATGGTGTGCATTTTTAAGAAGCAGTCCTAGTGATCCTTATGTAGACTGTAGAAAGACTCATTTTTACTAACACTAGTTGACATGTTGAATGTGGGACCACAGTAACCGCAATGAAATTCTAGCAATCTCTATCCACAGACTATACCACACTTCGAAAATTTATTACCACCAGCCTCTGGTCAATTCAACTAAGATCTAAAAATAAAAACACATTTCACATATAATTAAATGGTCCAGAGATGTGTGTAAGCTAAGAAATGAAAAGTAAACATTCCAGATTCATTTTATGATGAATGGCCAGACTATAAAATCCGATCAATCTGTACCATCAATTTTTACCTCATGCAAAAACTACAGTTAACCATGGCTATAATTTTATCCTCCAAAATAAATAAACCTTTACTGGTTATAAAAATCTTAGCTCCCTGATAAAGGTTTTTCATGTACCCCAAAATTATTTGCTTCTAATAAATAGTACAGTCAGTTCACACATCAGTCGTTTTGATTCATTGTCTTCCTGAATACACATTAAAATGACATGGTAGGATGCAAGCAGATAAATGACTTCTCAAGTCATTGTAACATCCAATCATTTTTACTACATTTCTACTACAGTCTTCATTCCTGAAGACCTGAAAATATTATTTAAGCAAATGGCCATGTCAATTTCATGTTCTCCATTTTTTACTTTAGCACAGTTAAAGCAGACAGCATCCTTTTCTTTTTGAGTCAACGTGCCCCCTCCAAAATATTCAATTTTTAAAAAAGCACTGGCTTTATAAAATAGCTGAACAATCCCATACTTGCCTCTCTTTTCTAATACCATATAAAACTGGAATTGCTAATAAAGCACACTAGTATTTCCACATTTCACCTAACATTCCAAACGCATTCACTTGAAAATTTCATGAGTCTTAGGCTGGTGGCACATTCAATCACTAATTTTTTTTTCTAGCAATAACAACAGGAGTCAACTCCATGGATTCCAAGCTCCTTTGAGAAGACTCAGGGTGCCCTTTGTCTTCAAGGTACAGAATACCATAAATAAAAAAAGAAGCAGTCCTAGAGCCAGGCTTAGCTTTTAAAGAACCATCTATCTCCAAAAGCTTCCAAAGGAACCCAGAAATGAAAAACATTATCAGAAACACTAAAACCAAAAATGAACTGAGTTTAGTGAAAAATGCTAAAGATAAAAATGCACGCCAGTTTTTTTTGTTTTGGTTTGGTTTTGCTTGTTGTTTCTTTTAAGCAATGTGCAGAAAAACATAAGGCAGAGAGATCTAGGGTTTGAGGGGAAAGACTGTAATGACAGAGAGAGCAGAACTACTTGATATCTACTAGTAGAAAGAAGTACTATTAATACACTGAAGGCTTCTCAGGTGGCTCAGTGGTAAAGACTCTGCCTGACAAGCAGGAGAACTGGGTTCAATCCCTGGGTTGGAAGATCCCCTGGAGAAGGAAATGGCAACCCACTCCAGTAATCTTGTCAGGGAAATCTCATGGACAGAGGAGCCTAGTGGGCTACAGTCCATGGGGTTATAAAAGAGCCAGGCACAACCTGACCACTAAAACAACAGCAGCAAAAAAACTACACTGAAGTCTCTAAGCAAGTCCCAACCTCCTTCAGACTCAGTTTCTTCATTTCTAACCCTAATTCACAAAGTTGCTATGAGGAACGCAAAGAAAAATGTGAAGTCATATATACCCCAAAACTACACAAATATGGCTTCCCTGGTGGCTCAGCGGTAAAGAATTCACCTGCAATTCAAGAGACACGAGTCCGATCCCTGGGTCTGGAGGATCTCCTGGAGAAGAAATTGGCAACCCACTCTAGTGTTTTTGCCTGAGAAATCCCATGGACAGAGGAGCCAGGCGGGCTATAGTCCATGAGGTCACAGAAAGAGTCGGACATGACTTAGCAACTCAATGACAACACACAGATCTAAGTTTCTAATCCCTTAGTGAACAAATTTTTTGTAAAAGGAACATTAAAAGGAAACTGGAAAAAGACAAAAATTTACTCACAAAACTCTGAAGATGATCATATGTAAAGAAAATATTGTACTGATTTTCATAAAGGGAGTTTGGGTAGGTCTCAGAAACCTATCAGTTTAGAAACCTGAATCACCACTAAGTTTGATGATACTCACCTGGGAAAAGAAAATGTACAATGAAATAGGTTTTTTTTGAAAACCTGGGGGAAAGAAGGCTACTGGGATGCTACTCTGATGCCTCTTAATACACTAAAAGAACTTTAAAGACCCATATCATCATATTCCAAATCTTAACTGTGCTTTTTGCTAAGATCTTGCTATTTAAATCCTTCACTTAAGGTACATTTATTTTCTAACATAAGTAAATCTACTTTAAAACGCAGCTTTACTTGTTACTTGGGAGGCACATAAGGGCTTTCTCTAAACTAAAGTATAAAACATCACACAATGCTTAAACAGAATGGGTTAGAGATGAGTTCATCCTAGAATTTGAACTTGATTGAGATGATAGCCCAAAAAGCTATTCAGGTCAAGTCACCCAAAAGATTACTATTTACAATATTATCAGTGGCTTTACTACTTAAAGAGCTTTCAGTTCAATCTATTAGAGAAAGTAAAAAGGAATATTTTGATTTTTGAAAACACAAAATAACCTCGTCTCAAGGTCTTCAAAAGTATCTTTTAAAATATGGCATGGAAAAAAATAAAATAAAATAAAATATGGCATGGATCTTCAAAATTAGAACAACACTTATCTATCTAATAGGATTATTATAGGATGAAATTGAGGCATATTTTGTGTATGTTCTGAACAACTATTAAGTCTTACACAAATGTTAGGTGTTTTATAAGCCTATGCTTAGCTCATCAATTATAGACTGATGAATTAAATCAATAACCTATTTTGTTAAAAAAAATTGATGGGGAATACGTGTAACTCTATGGCTGATTCATATCAATGTTATGACAAAACCCACTGAAAAATAAAAAAAAATTTTTTTTTAATTTAAAAAAAATTGAACAAAAATATATTTAACTGTAGTTCTTTTTTTAAAAAAAAAGTAATGTTTAATATTGACTAATGATCTAAAATTGAAATTATAAAAGACCTTTCTACCATTTTATTACCCTAGTGAATTCTTCTTGTCTATAGATATCTTAATGTATACAAATCTTTAATTAACTGAAGTAATATACTCCCTCATGGAACCCACATCCTCACAAGGTCATAGTATTAAAGAAATATTACTGTTAACTGTGACTATCAAATTCATTAAAGAATAGTAAAGAAACTGTTAGCTGTGAGACTATCAAAGTGAACAAACCTTCCATTCAATAATCAGTTTTCACTACAATAAAGGAAATTAAACATACACAAGTAAGTAGAAAACAACAAGTTAGATGGTGAAAAGTTCCATAACAGAACTGTAAACAGTTTAACAGAAGTTTTAGAGAAGGGAAAAATTATTTCTAGCTATGGGGGAAAGTAGGCAAAGAGATGTCAGGAAAGAAGTCATATTTGTACAAGGTCCTAAAGAATGAAGAGGACTCTGAAACATCCTTAAATAAAATACACATCTCCCTGGAAGAAAAAATGCTTCTATATTACTGGGAAAACAAAAACAAGCAACAAAACAAACAGCTGTGTCTCATTAAAGAGTACCAACATCCCTCCAGTATCTACTCACAATTAAACCACAACCTATCCTTTGCAAATCTCCCCACCCTTCCCCACACATCTCAGTGCCCCATATCTAATCCTTCACCAAATCTTATCTATTTTAACTTCCTAAATATCTCTCAAATCTATCCATTTCTCTCTTCTCCATCACCATCTCTCTAGTCTGAATTACCATCATCTCCTGCCCCAATTATAACAACAGCATTCTGACTGGTCTCCCTGCTCCAAACCAATATATCTTCTATTACTGAAGTCAGAGTGGTCTTTTCTAAGGCAAATAGAGCAGGCACTGACTTCCAGACCCAAATCCTGCACACATAGATACTTCCTTTGCCGCATCTTATACCATGCATCATCTAAATATTTGTTATCCAGCCACTCCAGTCTTTATTCAGAATTCCTCAAATTTGCCAGGCTCACTAACACCAGGACCTTTGCACATTACCCTCTTCATCTGGAACACTTGCCCACTCCTAACTCCCTTCACCTAGTTAACCCCTATTCACCCCACAGATCTTAGTCATTGCCTTAAGAAAGTCTTCTTCATTCTCTCAGACTAAATTAGATCAGTTGGTTATGTACTTTTAGGGCACTGTGTACTTTCTTATATAGTATTTGCGAGAATTTTAGTTTTATATTTAGTTTGCGTTTGATTAATAGTTACCTCCCTAACTAAACTGTAAGCACCATTAGGACAAGATTCACAAATAACCTTGCTTCAGGTTAGATCTCCCAACATACATGTTTGTTCCTAAGTCAATATGTTCTCTTTTCAGTCAAAATATCCAGGGTGAACCAACAAGTATAGATGTCACTGTCATGCCTACACAACAAGCAGTTTGTATGCCAAAAGCAGGCCCTTCACCAACTCACCCCCATTTGTGCTTCCCATTGTCTATTTGGCAAAAATTATACCTTAACTTTTTAACCTAATAACAAGCATGATTTAGTAGCTTAATTGACTGCTAGCTATGTGGCTCAGACAGTAAAGAGTCTGCCTACAATGCGGGAGACCTGGGTTCAACCCCTGGGTCGGGAAGATCTCCTGGAGAAGGAAATGGCAACCCACTCCAGCATTCTTGCCTGGAAAATCCCACGGACAGAGCAGCTTGGTAGGCTACAGTCCACGGGGTCGCAAGAGTCGGACATGTCTGAGCGACTTCACTTTCACTTTCACTTTTAAGAAGACTAGGATGTTTAGTTTAAACGTAGAAAAATTGACTTTGCTTGCCAAGAATCAGTGCCTTCAGAAAAGGAGAAAAGTATTTCGTTGATTTATTCAGGTCAAATAAACATTCCCAACTTCTACTCTACCATTTACAGGAAGAGATGTGCTGTGAAATTTGCAGTCACAGCTTATGCTATTAACAGTTTGTGGCATATTTGGAGGTATTTAAAAAGTAGCGTATGAAGGTTTTTTATTGTACTGAGTCAGATGGCTCTATGGGTGATGCTGTGGAGATACAGTGACCACGTTGAAGCACTGACTTTAAATAAGTAAAAGGCACTAAAGAAATCCAACTTGTCCAAGTTTCAATAACTCAAGATCATACCTCCCTGAAGAGATGAAAACACCAGATTTAAAACTGCAGAAGGGAGAATACTGCTGATTTGCTCCAGGACATGCTACTATTCAGGGTCAAACTAGATATGGGAGGATTTCTATTGATCAAGGTGGATTATTAGCAAGGACCAGAATGAATTACCCTGCAGCCTGGAACAAGTAAAATTTTTATAAATATAAAATATATAAATATAAATATTACTTAAATCTTTTAAAAGATAATCAACTATTTGATGCAAAAACAAAATTTTTGTAGAGTTTATAAGTAGAAGTAAAATGTATGACAACAATAGCACAAAAGCCAGAAAGTTAAAATCATTAAGTATAATGTTACAAGGTTCTTAACTATAAATCAAGTAGTGTAATAGCACTTGAAGGTAGACTACTATAGATTAAAAGAAATATAGTATAAACTATAAAAAAAATTAAAAAATAAAAGAAATATAGTATAAACTATAAAGCAATGTAGTGTATTTCACTAATGTAAAATAAAACAGAAAGTGGAAACGTAAAAAATACAAAATTACTTCAAAAAGCATTAAAAGAGTAAAATGAGAGAAAAGAACAGATATGGAAACAAAACAAAGATATTTATAGTAGATTTAAACCCACCCATGCAATTTAAATGCAACCAATCACATTAATCACCTAGAGCCAGACATCTCGGAATGTGAAGTCAAGTGGGCCTTTGGAAGCATCACTACAAACAAAGCTAGTGGAGGTGATGGAATTCCATTGAGCTATTTCAAATCCTGAAAGATGACGCTGTGAAAGTGCTGCACTCAATATGCCAGCAAATATGGAAAACTCAGCAGTGGCCACAGGACTGGAAAAGGTCAGTTTTCATTCCAATCCCAAAGAAAGGCAATGCCAAAGAATGTTCAAACTACTGCACAACTGCATTTATCTCACACGCTAGTATTCTCCAAGCCAAGCTTCAGCAATACGTGAACCGTGAACTTCCAGCCGTTCAAGCTGGTTTTAGAAAAGGCAGAGGAACCAGAGATCAAATTGCCAACATCCACTGGATCATCAAAAAAAGCAAGAGAGTTCCAGAAAAACATCTATTTCTGCTTTACTGATTATGCCAAAGTCTTTGACTGTGTGGATCACAATAAACTGTGTAAAATTCTGAAAGAGATGGGCATACCAGACCACCTGACCTGCCTCTTGAGAAACCTGTATGCAGGTCAGGAAGCAACAGTTAGAACTGGACATGGAGCAGCAGACTGGTTCCAAACAGGAAAAGGAGTATGTCAAGGTTGTATATTGTCACCCTGCTTATTTAACTTCTATTCAGCGTACATCATGAGAAACGCTGGGCTGGAGGAAGCACAAGCTGGAATCAAGATTGCCGGGAGAAATATCAATAACCTCAGATATGCAGATGACACCACCCTCGTGGCAGAAAGTGAAGAAGAACTAAAGGGCCTCTTGATGAAAGTGAAAGAGGAGAGTGAAAAAGTTGCCTTAAAGCTCAACATTCAGAAAACTAAGATCATGGCATCTAGTCCCATCACTTCATAGCAGATAGATGGGGAAACAGCGGAAACAATGGCTGACTTTATTTTTCTGGGCTCCAAAATCACTGCAGATGGTGATTGCAGCCATGAAATTAAAAGACGCTTACTCCTTGGAAGGAAAGTTATGACCAACCTAGATAGCATATTAAAAAGCAGAAACATTACTTTGCCAACAAAGGTCCGTCTAGCCAAGGCTATGGTTTTTCCAGTGGTCATGTATGGATGTGAGAGTTGGACTCTAAAGAAAGTTGAGCACCGAAGAATTGATGCTTTTGAACTGTGGTGTTGGAGAAGACTCTTGAGAGTCCCTTGGACTGCAAGGAGATCCAACCAGTCCATCCTAAAGGAGATCAGTCCTAGGTGTTCATTGGAAGGACTGATGTTGAAGCTGAAACTCCAATACTTTGGCCACCTGATGCGAAGAGCTGACTCATTGGAAAAGACCCTGAAGCTGGGAAAGATTGAGGTCAGGAGGAGAAGGGGACAACAGAGGATGAGATGGTTGGATGGCATCACTGACTCAGTGGACATGGGTTTGGGTGGACTCTGGGAGTTGGTGAAGGACAGGGAGGCCTGGCGTGCTGCAGTTCATGGGGTCGCCAAGAGTTGGACACGACTGAATGACTGAACTGAACTGAATCACATTAAATATAAATAATTAAGTATAAACATATTAAATGTAACTAGCCCAAATACCCCAACTGAAAGACTGGATAAAAGATCAAGATTTAACTATATGTTGCCTAAAAGAAACCACTTTAACTATAAAGAGACAAGTGAGTTAAAAGTACTAATAAAAGGATGGAAAAAGATATTCTATGCTAATACAAGTGACAAGAAAGCTAGAGTAGCTATATTAAAGTCAGATAAAGTATATTCCAGGACAAAGAGAATATCACTAGTGATAAAGAGGACTACTTCTAATGATAAAATACACAATGATATTATGTCTTCATCAGGTGGACATCATAACCTAAATGTCTATGTTCCTAATAACAAAGCTTCAAAATACACAAAACAAAACTTGATAGAACTACAGAGAAAAACAGACAAATCCAAAATTAACCAAAGACTTCAACAAAGCTGTCAATAACAGATAGCAAATCAAGAAGAATACAGAAGACATGCCAAACACTATCAACCAACTAGATTTAATAGATATTTATAAAACACTCCATTCCACAATAGCAAAATACACATGTGTGAAAACAAATAAGTGCACACTATACTGAGTTATAAAGCAGGTCTCAATAAATCTAAATGGATTCAAATCATACAAAGTATATCCAGACCACAAATTAGGAATTAGTAACAAAAAGACATCTGGAAAATCCTCAAATATTTGCAAACTATATAAACCTCTATAAAGCCCATGAGTCAAAGATGACATCAAAGGAAAATTGAGAAATTATTTTGAACTAAAAGAAACATGCCACAGCACATTTGTGAGGTGGAACTAATGCAGTATTTAGAGGAACATTTACAGCACGGAAATGCCTTTATCAGGAAAGAAGACAAGTTGCAAATAAATGGCCTCAGCTTCTATATTAAGAAAGTAGTAAAGGGATATCAAAACAACAAATGAAACCCAAAGTAGATAAAAGAAAGTAAATAATAAAGATAATAGAAATCAGTAAAATCTCAAAGAAGAAAAAAATAGGAAAAAAAGACAGTGAAACCAAAAGCTGATCCCTGGACCAATAAATTTGATAAACTTAAACCTACCAGACTGACAATATCAGGAATAACAGAGGTAACATCATTAAAGGTTCTGAAGTTATTAAAAAGATAAGGAAATATCATAACAATTTTATGTTGATAAATTTAACTACTTAAGACAAAAGGGACACAATCCTTCAAACACACAAACAACAAAAGATCATCAAGAAGAAATGAATAACATAAATTTGTATTTATTAAAGAAACTGAATTTGAAGTGAGAAAAATTTTCCCACAAAGAAAAGTCCAGTTACAGATGGCTTACCTGATGAATTCTACCAAACACAAAGCAGAAACAATACCAATTCTATATACACTCTTTCAGAAAATTAAAAAAGAAATACTTTACAATGCACACTGTGATGTAGCGCACGAATGCTAAGTCACTTCAGGATCATGCCCAGTGCTTTGCACCGGTATGGACCGTAGCCCGCCAGGTTCCCTGTCCACGGGATTCCCCAAGCAAGAACAGTGGCGTGGGTCATCAGGCCCTTCTCCAGGGATCTTTCCAACCCAAGGATCAAACCCCTGTCTCTCATGGCTCCTGCAATGGCAAGCAGTTTACTTTCCTTAAAGTAAACACAGTGGGAAGTACCACACTGTGACTTCAGGACACTCTAAAGCCGAAGCCAGAGAAATAACACAAGAAAACCACACACCAATATTCCTCCATGAACACAGATACAAAATTCAAAATTCTTTTTTTTTTTTTTTTTTTTGGCCATACCACACAACATGAAGGATCTTCATTTCCCCACCAGGGATCAGGAATCCAATCCAGGCCCCCTGCACTGGAAGCACAGAGTCTTAACCACTGGACTGGACAAGGAAGTCCCCAGAATTCTTTAAGATAATTTTAGCAAATAAAATGAGGCAAATCAAGCAACATATAAAAAGATAATAAAACATCAAGACCAAGTATGGCTTTATGCAAGTGTGACAAGTTGGTTTAAAACTCAAAAATCAGTGTAATTGGGAAATTCCCTGGTAGTCCAGTGGTTAGGACATGGCACTTTCACTGCAGTGGCCCAGACTCAGTCTCTGCTTAGAGAACCAAGATCCCACAAACCACATGGTTCCCACCACCCCCAAAAAAACAGTGGAATTAATGCTAACAAACTAAAAAAGAAAACCTATGTGACCACTTCAATAGATGCATCTTACAACATTTATTCATGATTGGGGGGAAAACCTATTAAGAAACTAGGAATAGAAAGGCATATCTTAAAATTGATAGGGGGCATCTACAAAAACACCAACAAACCTAAAGCTAGCATCACACTTAAATAGTAAAAGACTGAAAGCTTTCCCCCTAAGAGAGGCAAGGATGTCTGCTCTCACCACTTCTATTAAACATTAACCTGGACGTGCTAGCCAGTGCAATCAGGCAAGAAAAAGAAATAAAAGGCATCCTGATTGGAAAAGAAGACTTTATTTGCAGACATTATATACAATCCTCTGTATAGAAAAGCTAACAGAATCTGCAAAATACCCACTAGAAATAATGTGAGTTTAGCAAGTTTGCAGCATACAAGGCAAAAATGAAAATAAGAATCTGTTATAGTCTATATACTAGAAATAAAATAGAAACAAATTTTTAAAAATATACCACCCACAATATCATCAAAATTGTAAAATACTTAGGAGCAATCAAACAAAAGATCTAAAGACATGCACACTGAAAGCTTTATAGAGAGAAATTTTAAAAGACAAAATACAGAGAGAGATGTACACTATTAATATATTAATTCTCCCCAAATTGATCTATAGTTTCAACACAACCACAATCAAAATCCCAACAGGCTTTTTGTGCAAAATTGACAAGCTGAGTCTAAAATTCATTTGGGCATGGAAATGATCTAGAATAGCTAAAATAACTTTGGAAAAAGAAAAACAAAGTTAGAGACTTTATACTCGACCTCAAAACTTATTAGAAATCTATAGCAGTAAAAATAGTATTCTTGTGATAAACAGTAGAATGATAGAATATACCAAAAACCAGATACAGACCCCCATGTATATTTGATTTTCAACAAAGGTACAAAAGCACTTGAGTGCTGGAAAAAACAGACTGTTTAACAAATGGTGCTGAAACTATTAGATATCCATAATTTTAAAAAGAAATTTCAATCCTTATTTTGGATTAAATATACAAAAATAAAATCAAAATGGATCACAGACCTGAAATTATAAAACTTTTAGAAGAAAACATAGGAAAAATCTTTGCAACCTTTGATTAGATAAAAATTTCTTGAGTAAGACATGAAAAGCACAATTCACAAAATGAAAAGATTCATCAAAATTAAGAACTTCTACTCTCTGAAGACAGTGTTAAGAATATGATCAGGTATGTCACAAGCACTTAGGAAAACAGTGTGGCGGTTTCTTAATGGGAAAAAGCAACTGCAAATCACATATGTGATTAATGATTTATATCCTGAATATGGGGGCCTCCCTGGTGGTTCACTGGTGAAGAATCCACCTGCCAATGCAGGAGACATGAATAGATTCCTGGGTTTGGAAGATCCCTGGGAGGAAAGCATGGCAACCAACTCGTTTTCTTGCCTAGAAATGCCATGGACAGAGGAACCTGGTGGGCTATAGGCCATAGGGTTGCAAAAGAGTCAGACACAACTTAGCAATTAAAACAAACAAAAAAATCCAGAATACAGAAACAACTCATATAACTCAATAAGACAAATCAAATTTATTTACTTAATGAAGTATAGCTGATTGACAGTTTTGTTAATTTCTGCTATATGGCAAGGTGATTCAGTTATACATACGTATACATTCTTTTTTATATTCTTTTCCATTATGATTTATCCCAGGACACTGAGTATAGTGCCCTGTGCTATATAATAGGACCTTGTTGTTCACTGACAAAACCAATTTAAAACCGGACAAAAGATTTGTTTTGACATTTCATTAAAGAAGATAGATGAATGTCTGATAAGCATATGAAAAGATGCTCAACATTACTAATCATCACGAAAATGCAAATTAAGATCACGTTGAACAGGGCTACATAGCTCCTACACAGACTGAAATTAAAAAGACTTATCATACCAAGTGTTGGTAAGGCAGTAAAACTGGAACTGTCATATCCTGCTGGTGCTAAAATGATACAAGCACTTTGGAAAACAGTTTGGCAGTTTCTTAAAATGTTAAACATAAACCTACCACAAGACCCAGTCATTCCACTCTTAGGTAGGTAGTTGCCCAACAGAAATAAAAGCATAAGCCTATATGAAGATTTATACGCAAATGTTCACAGAACCTTTATTTGTCATGGCCAAAACACTAGAAACAACCCACACGTTTAGGTAAACTGATAAATAATCCAGTGGCATACTACTTGGTAAAACAAAGGAATTAACTGTTGATACAAGCAACAACATGGATGAATCTCAAAATGTACTAAATGAAAGAAATCAAGTTACAAGTAGTATATATTACATGATTTTATTTATATAAAATTTTTGAAAATCCAAACTAACCTATAAAGACAAAAAGTAGACTAGTGGTTGTCTGGTGATGGAGTGGGAGGGATGGGACAGAAGGATTATCAACGGATGCAAGGAAACTTTTTAGAAGAATTGATTGTGGTGGTGGTGGTTTCATGGTTATTTAAGTCTGCTGTATGTCAAATATAACAAACTGTTTTTTTAAGATGTACGTATTTTTTTAAGACATATGATCAGAATGTAACATTTTAACTCACTTCCCGTTGCCATATTGCCCATAGCTCAAAGAATCACAGATTTTGAAGAACTGCAATTCATTCATGCGTGTGTGCTAAGTCACTTCAGTCGTATTTGACTCTTTGTGACCCCATCAACTATAGCCCGCCAGGCTCCTCTGTCCATGGGATTCACCAGGCAAGAATACTGGAGTGGGTTGCCATGACCCTTACAGGATCTTTCCGACCCAGAGATCGAACCAGCGTCTCTTATGTCTCCTGCACTGGCAGGCCTGTTCTTTACCACTAGTGCTACCTAGGGAAAGTTAAATTCATAACTGATTCACACAGCATGCTGTGTTTAAATCATGCTTTAAGTTTCTGAGTCCTTGAAATACAAACCTTAGGATATTTTTAAATTACAAAGTATATGCACCAGAAAGCCAGGTTCAAGAGGAACTGAGATGAACACAAATCAGGCCCAACAAGAGGCCAGTGTTCCTGGGTTTTTGGAAAAGAACACAGGAATTCTATAAATATCCTAAAATATCTCTTATATGGCCAAGCTCTGATCAATGTTTGGGTTTACTTGGCTCTATAAAAGTAGATTCCCTTTTCAGAATTTCTGATATCAAAAGGGAAAACCACTTGAACTCTAAGTCCTAGAATAAATAAAGCTATGCCCCAGATGAATACAATTCATGGTTCTTATGACTGTGTGGTCTCTTAAATTTCAGTATTCTTACTGGCTTGGTCAAGCATAAATAAAAGGTTGACAAAGGCTTGCTTTCAAAGGGAAAAAAAGTCCTATTTTTATATTTTGTATTACTGCTAGAAATACATAAATTTAGATCACCATTAGAATTTGTATAAACTTTTTTATATGTAGAAATATTCACACCACTCACCACAAACAGCTTTCTCGTGTTGTCTACAGTTAATAAAACTTGGACAACTCTACAAAGATGTTCAATTATGACATCCAAAGCTTACCCAGCACATCAAATGTCATTATTTTACAGTTACAGTGCTGTATAAAGCACATAGGTAAACTACAGGTTCAAGGTTCAAATTAACAAACATCACAGTGAGTGTTTTTTATAATAACAGTTTAAAGTTTTTATCTATGAGAAACCAAATTATATACTAGTGAAGAGAACAGACTCAAGAGTGAACTGCCTGAGTTCCAATCTCATACTAGCCGCCCACTTGCTCCATAACCTTGGCCAAGTTCCTTTATGTCTCTGTGTCTCTGATTTCTCACCTATAAAATCTGGATAATAATAGCACTTACCTCATAGGATAGCCACAAAGATTAAATAGACATAAAGAACCTAGAACTGCACCTGGCTCATGTAAGTATTCAAGAAGTTTTACATTATTGTTGTCATTATAATCATGATTATGACTATCACTATTATTAGAGTTAAGATTACTATATTGGACAATTAACACTTATTACTGATAATATGAAAAACAAGAATATGTCTAAGAATTAATATAAAAGAAGGATGTAAATAGACATTTTTCAAAAGAAGATATACAAACAGCCAAAAAGCATATGAAAAGATGTTCAACATCACTCATCATAAGGGAAATGAAAATCAAAACCATGAGGAGGTATCACTTCACACTGACTAGGATGGCTTTAACAAAGAAGAATAGTAAATAACAAGAGTGGGTGCAAGGAGGTAAAGAAATTGGAAACCTATCCATTGCTGGTAGGAATGTAAAAATGCACAAATGCTGTGGAAAAGTTGTAGTTTCTCAAAAGTGGGTATAGACAATGATGAGGATTACATAACATTGTGAATGTACTTAATATCACTGAATTGCATGCTTACAAATAATTAAAATAAAATGTGGTATGTATATTGTACCACAATAAAAAAAAAAAAATGAGTGTAAAAGAACATATTGGTTACTCTCTCCAGCATCCTCACTTTTATTCCTTCAGTTCACCAGTGAACTCAAACGCATTCTTACCTATGTGGTTCCAACAGAGGTACAGAAGGTAGGATAAGACATACTGCTAAATTCTAAGAGAATTTAGGAAAGTCTAAAAATGTTACTTTGAACAGTTCATGACATATTTTAACACAAATATATTAAACTGGAAGCAGCAACTTACGAACTTGGATAATAGAAATAGGGTAATATCAAAAAAATGTACTAGATTGTAACTCACATTCCAGTCTTACTCACATTCTAATATAACTTTACCAAAAAACTTTACATCACTAACCTTACATGATTACTTCCCAATAAAATGGAGAAAAGAATGATCATGTTTCATAAATTTATTGAAAAAATGCAGGGTGTTTTGAGACTGCAGGGAAAAGCCCAACTTTGCAAAAACATATCATTTTATATAATATGCTCACAGGTAAATGGAGTAACATTGCTGGTTGTATAAGCAAAACATTACTATTGCCAGTTAAGCTGCAGGTAAGAAAAGATTACTGGCATGAGAAAGTAACGCAACTATGTCTCAAGGTATGACAATGAAGGTGAGCTTCCCAGGTGGTACTAGTGGTATAAAGAACCCGCCTGCCAATGCAGGGGACTTAAGAGACGCACGTTCGATCCCTGGGTCAGGAAGATCCCCTGGAGGAGGGCATGGTAACCCACTCCAGTATTCTTGCCCGGAGAAAACCACGGACAGAGGAGCCTGACGGGCTACAATGAATGGGTTCGCAAGAGTTGGAGGCAACTGATGTGACTTAGCACACAGGCATGACGATCAAGTTGTACACTAAAAACATAACCTAAAATGCAAATACCTAAAATTTTCCTCAAACTGATTAAAGGTGTGCTTGAAAAAGAATGACTTCAGACTTTCTGACCTGAGCAAAACAGCAAAACATATGGTCATATCACATCCTCTAGAGCAGGGGTCCCCAACTTCCAGGATCTAAGGCCTGATGATCTCAGGTAGACCTGATGCAATAATAATAGAAATAAAGTGCACAATAAATGTAATGCACTTGAAACATCCTGAAACCACTCCTAGCCTCCTCTATCTCAGGTCCATGGAAAAACTGTCTTTCACAAAACTGGCCCCTGGTGCCAAAAAGATTGGGGACCACTGCTCTACAGTATCTTTCTGTTTCAATAGGAATCACCACATATGATACTGTTCTTTCCCATGCTATCAAATGAGATTCAGACATTAGCAAATAAAGCATTTCTATGAAGATGAAAACTATTCTGAAGTCTTTATGAAGCCAGAAAATACTAAAAGTACACTCATTTTTTAGATTTGAACCAAGTCTTTTGTTAGTGCTGGGCATCTTTTTCAAGGTCTGTTTTTTGAATCAGGCTAACCACTATCCACTGGGCAAAACTGGTCCATTACAAAACAGAAATGTGCCCTAGAAAGGCCTTGGGCTTTCTCACTCAGAGATATGCCTGAAATTTATAAATAAACAGAAAATTTAACAGTCAAGCCTATAGAAATCATGGGAAGAAAATACTTATATGTTATATCCTGCCCAAATTTAAATCAAACAAAATCTCCTACAAACTTCCACAATATTAACTGGATACAGGATTCTACATTTCATTCTTAAACTGCTCTATGTTACTATTAAAAGTTAAACTACTTTCTTCCTTTCTAAGTTTGCTCCTATAACATGCTAAACAAATAGCTAATAGATAAAAGACAATTTGGGTATGATTTCAACTAAACAGCATTTTGGAAAAGGAGAAACTATGGAGGCAATAACAACATCAGTAGTTGCTATGAGCTGGGAGGTAGTGGGTAGGGAGAGATGAACCGAGCACATAGGATTTTTAAGGCAGTGAAAATAATCTGTATAATGTATAATGATGAATACATGTCATTGTCCAAACCCACAGAATGTACAATACCAGGAGTAAACCCTAATGTAGACTTTGAGTGAAAATGATGGGTTAATGCAGGTTCATCAGTTATAATAAATGTGCCACTTTGGTCAGGGATGTTGGAAAATGGCAGAGGCTATGCATGCGTGGAAACTGGGGGTACACAGGAAAATCTCTGTTAACTTCCTCTCATTTTGCAGTGAAACTACATCTGCTCTAAAAAAAATTAAGTCCTTAAAAAAAACAAGAAAGAAAATTTGATTAACCGATTAATAGTCTATATAAACCATGCTTTTTTTCAGAACAATTTCTATTCTACCCTTTTTTTTTTTGAAGAAAATATTTTAAATTACTTCTGTCATTAATGTTATAGTTGCCATTCTTCAAATTTGGCTTTGACATTATAAACTTCCCTAGAACATACCTAAATGAATCCCAAGCTAAAAATTCAGCATTAACATAGTGTTATAAAAAGTATATACCTCAGTCATTCATCCAGCTAAAACCAAATGAACTTATATTCAAATCAATTCCTTCTGAAAACTCTGAGAAACAAAGAGTAGAAGGAGGACATAAACAGCTGAGATGAAAGCCACCAACTATGTTCTTCTCAGAGTATCTAAAACAATATGTATCTATGTCAGATTATTTCAGTTGGAGAGTCATCTAACAGCATAAAGAAGGTCATGGTCACGGATTTGACCTTTAGCAGATCAACTGCTTTGACTCCACGCTCATGCTTCCCTTATTCACTTGGAAATATGCCATTAATCAAAAGGAGTACCACTGAGAAAAAACTCAGTTTTGAAGGTAAGTCATTAGAGCTCTGAGCATATTTTTTTTTCTGAGCATATTAAATGTGTGCTAAATAATATTAGCACTCTGAGCATATTTAATATGTGCTAAATAACATTAGAACCCTAAGCATATTTAATACGTGCTAAAGAACATTTAAGACACTACATGCACCTGTATGCTCAGTCGTGTCCAACTCTTTGCAACCCTGTGCAACGTAGCCCACCAGGCTCCTCTGTCCATGGGATTCTCCAGGCAAAAACACTGGAGTGGTTGCCACATCCCTCTCCAGGGGATCTTCCCAACCCAGGGATCGAACCTGTGTCTCCCACATTAGCAGGCAGATTCTTTACCTCTGAGCCACCTGGGAATTTCACTACAGGAAATCTATGCAAACATACTTCAATATGTTGAATGTAGCAATACAGAAGTAGGACTTAAAATTAGGAGCCACATTTTCATATATTTGTGGCAGGAACTGCTTTCCAGGAAGGTCACACACATTTGGCACTAAGTCTCAGGCCTTTAAAACATACTCTTCTAGGAATTCAGCCTAAGGAAATAGTCAGAAGTTCAAAGGTCTGTAAACAAAGAGAATCAGTAGACTGTAAACAAAAAATTTTTGAAAAATGTTAATATTTAACATAGGATAATGGTTAGATAAGTTATATTAAATTAGTCATTAACAGATTATATTTTCAAATAAGCTTCAGTAATAAAGCAGTGTGACACTGGCATATGAATATACAGAGACCAATAGAACACAGTAGAAAATCTTGAAATAAACCAAATTGTATATGACAATCTAGTAAAGGATAAAGGAGACATCTTAAATCAGTGGGGGAAAACATGAATTATTCAATAAATGTTGCTAGGATAACTGAAATCCATCTTTCTGAAAATGAAACTATATCCACATCTCGTACCTTATACCAGGATGAATTCCAAATGGATCAAAGATTTAAATGTATATTAAAAAAAAAGTACTAGACAAAGCATGGGAGAGTTGGAACTTCAGAATAGAAAAGGCCATTCTAACAGAAAACCAAAAAGCCATAAAAGACTGATATATTCAACTGTATGAGAATAATTTCCTCACAGAGGAAAAGAAAAACAAAACACAAATTAAAATACTGTCAACTCACACCAGACAAAGTGTTCTTAACATACTAAGAGTTCCTGCAAATCATTAAAAGATCCAACAATCCAATAAAAAAGGGCAAAAGATATGTACAGTCACAAAAGAGGCTATATTTAAAGGACTGTGTGTGATAATCACACTTAAGGTAAGATTTGAAAAATTAAAACTATGGCAATTTTTTACTTTTTAGATTGTCACATTAAAAAATACTTGATAATTCCCTATACACGAAGATGGGCACTTTCATACACTGATGTATTAGTAGCTTAGTCGTGTCTGACTCTTTGCAATCCCACGGACTGTAGCCCACCAGGCTCCACTGTCCATGAAATTCTCCAGACAAAAATACTGGAGCAGGTTGCCATTTTCTTCTCCAGGGGATCTTCCCAACCCACAAACTGAACCTGGGTCTCCTGCATTGCAGGCAGATTCTTTACGGTCTGAGCCACCTGGGAAGCCCCATACATTGGTGGAGAAATATAAACAGGTACCACATCAAAGAAAAGCAATTTGGGAGTATCTTTCAAAATTTTAGAAAACACATGTCTCTGACCTAGCAATTCCATGAATTTTTGTTATACACAGCAAAATGGTTTATTTTCAAGATTATTTATATACTATCACCTGTACCAGCAAAACTCAGGGTTAAATGATGATTCTTCAATGCATCAAGCAGTCATAAAAACAATATGGAACCAGTTTACGAATGGACAGGAAAATATATCCAAGATACAGTGATAAGTATGTGTGGAGGGGAAATACAAGGGAGGATTAACACAAAGTGTGGATCAATTCCTATAATGGGTTATCATTTCTGTTTAAAAAAAAAAAGGAAAAAAGCATACACAGTAAAAACTATACTATCAATTCAGATACAAAACAATTAACAACAACCAGCTTCAGATCCCCCCCAGAACACCAGACCAACTTCCTTTGGGGGCCTATTTCAGCCATTTCATTAACCTCACACACACACACAAAACTTTTTTGATGATGCAGCTGGTGGGATTTCCACCCAGGGACTGAACCCACACCCTTGGCAGTGAAAGCAGAGTCCTAACCAATGGACAGACAGGGAATTCTGGACCCTGAATTTTTTTTTTAACCTAAATTTCTTGGATCCTACACTTAGCAGAATTTTTTATCTATCTATCTACTTCTAGGGGCTTCTGAGATGCCACCAGTGGTAAAGAATATGCCTGCCAAAGCAGGAGAAGAAAGGGACATGGGTGTGATCCCTGGGTCAGGAAGATCCCCTGGAGAACGAAAGGGCAACCCACTCCAATATTCTTGCCTGGAAAATCCCATGGACAGAGGAGCCTGGTGGGCTACAGTCCACAGGGTCACAAAGAGTCGGACACGACGGAGCATATCTACTTCTACATGCATGAGACAGGTATGGAAGGATACACAAAAATTTCAAACAGTTATTGACTGTGTGTGGGGTTGAGGGGACAATGATTGCTTGCCAGATGCCAAGTGAGGGGTGAGGATGAGGGGTGAGAGGCCTCATGGTATATACTTTTATACCTTTTGAATTTTGAAAGAAGGAAATATATTACCTATTTTAAAATTAAATTTAAAAATAGAAATATATTGGAAAATTTTTAAACATTTTCAAAGCCAAAAGGAAATACACTATTAGAAAAAAGTGTGATATAAAATAGATGTAATATGATACCAAATATGCACAAATGAATATATCCATGTAGAGAAGACTGAAGTAAAATACAATAAAATATTAAAATAAGAATTATCTCTAAGAGGTGGAATTAGAGCTGATTTTAATTTTCTTCATCTTTTCCTATAACTCCAATTATTTACATTAAGCATGGCTTACATTCATAATTAGGAAAATAGTATTAACTTTTTAATGATATGAATCAGAGAGATTAGAAATTACAAGGGAAGATATAATATAGTTACAGGTATTATCCAGGGTTCTAAGGGTCATAAATGAAATATTCAAATTTTCTTAAAACACCCCTCCAATCACAGAATAAAAAATTTAGGAAGAGACCTAATCTGGCCTCTAGTCCACCTCTAAACCCACCACTAAGAGATTATTCTTAACCTCCTACTTTGTGGATGTTTTGACCATTTTTGTTTTCTGTTACCTAGGTAATGGTACTTCCAGCACTTCCCTTAAAGACTGTGAAACTAACAATCTGGTATTTCTCACTGACCTTCAGCTTTGAAAGGCCATCTCCCTAAGGGAAAGCAGTTAGATCTAGAAGCTAAAACAGGAGGCTGAGGAATCTGCGGTTAAGAGTTCTAATCCTGACAAACTGTGGAATTTGTCTCCAATTTGGGGAATAAGCTAAATTTCCTGAGCCAGTTCCCTTACTGCGGAAATTTAAAAAGATTATTTAGGAAAATATTTAGAACCACCAACTTTTTAACTTTTCACACTATTCTGAATTTTCTTTTCATATCTTATGTTAAAATTTTTCCTTTCTAAATTTTCACTCTCCCAAGGAGTATCTGTAAGTAGTACCAATCTCTTAGACCCAGCTATCTGGGCTTCCCTGATAGCTCAGTTGGTAAAGAATCCGCCTGCAATGCAGGAGATCCCGGTTTGATCCCTGTGTCGGGAAGATCCACTGGAGAGGGATAGGCTACCCACTACAGTATTCTTGGACTTGCCTTGTGGCTCAGCTGGTAAAGAAGCCGCCTGCAATGCAGGAGACCTGGGTTCGATCCCTGGGTTGGGAAGATCCCCTGGAGAAGGGAAAGGTTACCCATTCCAGTATTCTGGCCTGGAGAACTCCATGGACCACAGTTCATGGGGCTACAAAAGAGTTGGACACGACTTAACAACTAAACAACAATACCTGCGAAGGACACAAGGTGAACACAATTTGAGTTCATGCTGAAGATAACTTATGGGGAAATGAGAATGCAATCAGTCTCTAAACTGGATCCTCATGACCAAAACAGCCACAGACAACTAATTAATGTAACTAAACACTGGGTGAAGGAAGGTAAAACTCAGGCTCCTAACACCTGAACCCTGCTGGTAGCAATAAGATGATCACTACTATGTAACAGCGCAGCAAGTGAAGTTTTTTTTATGCCCTCAAGGGCTCCATTTTTCTTTCCTTCTCTCTTTTTTTTTTCCACTATATTCCCACTAACCCCATTGAGCTGGGCCTCAGGACGTCCTTTTTTCCCCTATTTACATATCATGTACTTCTTAATGGCTTCCTTCCCACTAGAAAACCAACCACATTAAACTTGTAAAGGGTTCTCTACCAACAGGTCTTGAGAAGCACTTGATAGCCTTTGGGAAGAAACACATCAGAGTGCAGGTATCCCTCTGCCAAGGCCGGGTGAAGCAGTTTCAGGAGGGCCCTCAGCACACCTCAAACTCCTCCTCCTGGTTAACAAGACAGAACACCTCTCTAGTTACTTAAAAGTGATTCCAACAGGGCAGGACAAGGGAGCAGACAGCTGAATTTTTTCTGGATTAACTCAGTCATTAGTTGAATGCTTTTTTGTGGTTCACCTACTTAAAAGGTGATCAAACCACTTTGTGCTACTGAAGAGGACAACTGCTAAGAACAATTACATAAACCCTCCACTTTAATTTACCTCATGCTTCTTTCTAATGAAACAAAGTGTTAGAAACCACTGCCTTGCCACCATTTCCTCAGAAATCTCCATAAAGCCTACTTTGCCATATGAATCCCTTTTCTTTTCCTTAACAAATTAGAAAAAAATTATTCCATTCAACGTAACAGGACACAACTGTACATCATTTTTCAAGGGGCATGCACTGAATCATATTATCTGAAAGATTATTATATTAATATTAATATATTGTATTAATAGACCTGATATTAATATATCTGAAAAGATTATCTAAAAAAGATAAAGGCAATCCTTAATTATTTGTTAAATATTTGTTTAATTTAAAAATTAAATATTTGTTTAAACTATTCTCAGATAAACAGGGGCATTCTAGAATTTCATTTTATTTACGTCAGAGAATGTATACAGATCCTCAATTCCATACCAGCAATTCCTAAATCCAAAAAGCTCTGAACACTTTCTTCATAACTTCTCTAGCAGTAAACTGACCTACAATGACATCATACTATATACAGTCTTATGCCATACTTGGTGTGAATATTCATGCATTTAATTGCAGAACTACTAACATGACTGATTCTTGGAAGTTTCTCCAGACACCCCAGGGGGCTTATGTCACTGTATATATACCGTATTTTCTAAAATCAAAAGTTTTGAATTCTGAAACACTAGTTCAAACGGTTTTGGAAAAGAGATTGTGGATGTACAATTTCTATTCTGTAAAAATACTTTCGTTCTTTGAAAATGAAATAGCAAAAATGGATAACCAACAAGGACCAACTGTATAGCACAGGGAACTCTGCTCATTGTCATGTGGCAGCCTGGATGGGAGGGGAGTTTGGGGGAGAATGGATACAAGTATATGTATGACTGAATCTCTTTGCTGTTCACCTGAAATTGTCACAAAATTGTTAACTGGCTATACCACAACACAAAACAGTAAGTTTAAAAGAAAAGAAAATGAAATCACAATAAACCAACATGATAGAAGGTAGAAAAATACTAAGATACTATACAGGAAACTGTCCACCATCTGTGACATTCGTAGAATACATAAGTTAAATGACTACACAAATTTTCTCTCAAAGGCAAAAGGGGGATCTATTTGAAATCAACATACTTTAAAATAAACATTATACACCTAGGCCTTCTTGAAAGTTTTAACTTCTACTACTACTGTGCATAAAATGTATTGGAGATCACAGGAAATTAAGGTGTCAACACTCAAAGTCAATGTGCCATCCTTGATGTGCCATGCTTAATATCCCAAGATTCCTAAAACATTAATACTGATTTGTAAAAGCTCAATTGATAGCATCTGAGGAAATTAAAACACTTAAAGTAACATGACCATGTTTAGGGATATACTGAGTACATATTTACTGATTTTCTTCTGGCAATCAATTAGATAAAGCAAGTAAAACTTTTAGTCTTGGTTGAGCAATTTCATTTATCTACATGTTAATACAAAATAGGAGTCATGGGGTGCATATTTAAGATGTGTAAGAATGAGTGATTTGCTAAGAATATTCAAAGTGAATTATGCTAAAAACATGCTGTGTAAGGCCAGTTGAGTTAGTCACAACTAATTCATACTGCACCAAAATAAAACAACTTCCTGGACTTGTCACTGGTTGCAACACTTTAAGTAAATATAGAAACATTCTCTAAAATTGCAAGAAAATATACTTTTTAAATTAAAACACCATCCTTTAATTGGTGAAGCATAAAAACAATATAATTTACTACAACCAGGTAGAACTCCTGCTCCCTACCAACTCATATCCAGTTCATGAGAAACTCTTACCAAAGTCTCACTGCCACATTTCTAGAACTGTATGATATTTGATACAGCATTATTAAGTCCCTTTTTCTTCTACTTGCTGAAACTGTACCAGTCTTTAGAAATTTTCCAGGAGGTCTCTACCAGTCATTAATAAACAATGTGCCATATATTAGCTTAATGGCATACAATAATGCTGATGTTATTTATTAACTGAATACTTTAGATAAGTCCTGCCCATACTACGAAAACAATATGGTTTCTTGGTGACCACTTCATCATGATAATTGCATTTCCCTTCTAGTTATTAAAGAGCACTGCTGTGCATACACTTGCAGACCTGTTGTACTGATGGGTGCAGAACTCCAATGCTGCCACGGCTAGAGACCGTTATCTTAAATTTCCCCCAAATACTGTCCTCCACTCATCATCCACTCATGGTAAAGTAGTTAATTTTAACGTCCTCATTGTTTACCAGAAAGCACAGACAGTGGGGCTGGCTTCGCCGCTCCCGTTTCCTTTTGCTGGGCTGCTGAGCTTTTTCAGCCAATTGACTTCGCTTTGAGGCTATAAATATCTGAAAAATGTTCTGCATTTGATGCTCTTGGATTCTGCATCCATATTTAGCTGTTTGTGGCATGCCTTTGTTTAAGCTAGTCTACCACCCATACAGTCAGTCAGGTTGAGATCTGGATGGTCAAAGGACAGATGGATCAACATTCAACAGACACTGACTTACCATGGGGGAGGCATCAATCTGCTAGACACCGTGACAATGAAGGGAGTGGCAAGGCATGAATACAAAGATCAACAAGACAGACAGACTCTCTGGTGTCAAAAATTTCATAGTCTTGACGGGCATGGGCACAACTTACAATAACAGTGGAAGAAGACAAATGAAACATTTTACAGCTAAAAGAAAATGAAGAATAGCATGATTTTCTCTTAGTCCTATCTCAAAGATGTGCATTTGTTTGTGTTCTAAATATAGATTCACATATTATAAAGCTCTGAACATATTCCAAAAAAGTTTTCACTCATAACAACACACAAAACTCTGGATATAAGTATTATCTACCAAAGAGCCAGACCTATCAGTAGCAAACTCAAAACGGTGTCCAGTCTTCAAATTTTGTGAGGCAAACTAATAAAATATTGTTTTTAAAAGTTTCTGTAAATAAATAAATAAAAGTTTCTGTTAAGATATCTGAGGGGTGGGGTATTTCTGTTTCTGTTTGCATACTGATTTCACACATAAGTATACTGCAGAGGATGTAAGCCATAACCAGAAGCCAACAGCACTTAATACAGCTCTTTACTTTAAACCCTATCTTTAAAGCCCACATGGCTATTTTAGGTCAGGTCTCAAAACTTAATGAGCTGGATCTGAGACCCCCATCCCCACCTTCCTATCTTGTGAAAACATTCCAAACAAATATACATTCGCCCTCAACATTCCTTCTTTCAAAACTCAGTTCATTGACCTTTTGATAAAAGTGCTCCCCAGAAACCCGACAGTCATGATTTAAACGCATTAAAGGCTTGCTTGATGCCTGGCCTCAAGTCAGGCTGGAAGCGGGAGACCAAGCTGTAGGTAAAATAATAGGGCAGGCCATAGAATCAGAGAACTTTAAAGTTAAAATATACCATAGATACCAATTACTCCAGACTCCACATTTTATGTAGAAAGCTAAGCACATGGACTCAAAATTACTTGCCCAAAGTTAGACAACAATTTGTGGCAAAGCCAGAATGAAAACCCAGGTTCACAATCCCCAGCTGCATACTCTAGACTAGTTTCTGGATTTCTTTAAAAAGCATTTGAATACATTCATCAAAGTCTCTTCCAGTTGTGTAAAACAACCTTGATGTTCCAAAACAATCAGGATTTTGAACACACAAAACAAACAAGAAAATCAAAACAAACTTTTCCAAATTGATTTTCTACATTCTATTATTTTTGCATCAAAAGCTTTCCTAAGAGCTGTACAATAGGCAACTTAAAAACTAGCCAAAGATATAGAAAAGTCAAGAATCATTAAGACAGTTTTAGAATATTCACATCAAACTAAAGACAATAAAGTAGTATCCAGGATGAGCTGCCTTAGCGGAAGGAAAGTAGCAGTACTAAATAGTAAATAAAAACAATTTCTGGTTACTTGATAGGGAAGACAAAAAAGCTACAATGCAGTAGAAAGTCTGCAAATTAACTCTGAAATGCAAATTATATATGTATTTGTGAGAGAGAATATACATGTCTATATTTAAGAGGGCTTCCCTGGTGGCTCAGATGGTAAAGATTCCACCTGCAATGCAGGAGACCTGGGTTCGATCCCTGAGTTGGGAAGATCCCCGGGAGGAGGGCATGGCAACACACTCAGTATTCTTGCAGGCTACAGTCCATGGGATCGCAAAGAGTCGGGCACAACTGAGCAAATAAGCACAGCACATTATTTAGGAAACAATATATACATACACATACATATATACATACATACACACAAACCTAGGCCTAGGAATGGACTACAAGAACAAACACATTCATTTTATGGGTTACATTCAAAGTACAAAGCTAACATTAGGTCTAGAAAACCCAGACAGAACTACTGAATTGTCATATATACATATTCTTGCAGTAACAAGGCTAACTTCATACAAAAAAAAAAAAAAAAAAAAAAATATGCAAAAGAAGTATATAAGAAAAGACAGGACACAATAGGAAAAAGCTGTAACCTCAATATACTCTAATTCAAGTTCAACTTCAGATTTTCACCAACCTTTGTTATAAACCATCAGCTAAGTAGGACTAGCAGGTGAATGAAAAATCAGGCACTAAAGTTTTTAATCTGCTGAGAACGAACTGGATGACCTTGCATCACCTCCCACTTCTTTGCTTTACTTCTTTCAGTTAACTAAAATAACATCAAGAAACATTACAAACAGCCAGCAAAATACAACGTTCCTGCATACATAAATCCTTTAAAATTGGCTATAAAAACTGATGGATTTTTAGAACTGCAAGGACCATTAAGAGATTATTTAATCCAACCCACTCATTTTACAGACAAGGAATGAGAGGTCAAAAAAGTGATCTGATCTGCTCCAAATCACATAGACACTTAGCAGCAGAACTGAGACAAAAATTCCCATCTCTGGACTCCTAGTTCTATGATCTCTCTGATAGTGATAGACAAAGTCTTGAAATCAACTAAACTATCCAGGAAGACAACTTCAAAGTCACCGTCACTCCTGAATAGTAAGCACACAACCTGCACAGGATGGGGGGGTGGGGGGAAGGGGGGGAGCCAAAAACACATAAACTAATTGATCACTATAGGCTTAGATGCACATGACTGCAGGATAACACCTTAAACTTGTGTTGATCTCAGATGCTTCAAGTTTGCCATCTTATACTCAGCCACATGACTAATGTCTTTTATATCCCTGTGAGCTAAGTGATAAACACCTTGACGTTTCAATGATTTGGAAAGCCACAGCTCAGTCCTGAATGCCAGGCTATAAATCTTTGGGCTACAGGTTTTCAAAACCAGCAAGGCTTAAACGCTGCCACAAGGCTTGCCCTTATAGAATCTCATCATTCAGTTTTAATTAAAGAGGTGGTTACTAGGAATGCAGAAAGGGAAAGTTTCAGTGTGTTCATCACTTTTTAACTTGCTGAGTAGCAATCCAGTCACTTTACAAAGAGCACCAGAAACAATAGTGCAATCTGAAACAATCCACACCCCTTGGACTAAGTGCTTGCCTTTGGAGAGTGAGGTTCAGAAAGAGGTTATAGAAGACAGACTGTTCCCCTCCCCAAATAAATACTTTTGATTTTTACTTGATTATCTTAACCTCCACTAAGCTTTTTCATAATATCTTGGTTAGAATTCTTTGCTTACTCAAGACTGACTGATTTCCTGGTGTCGTCTTCTTGAAGATCGGGTGACACTTCCCTTGAAATAACCACCTGAAAATTAAGGCTTCATATCCCAACTCCACCTTAAACTTACTAAAGGTACCTGAAAAGGTCCAAAGACCATACTGAGTCACATCTCTCTCCTCAAGTACTAGCTGAAGAAACTTGTCAGAAATGCACCCCCAGAACAAAAAGGGATGTGGGAAGCGGACCCAGGATGGATGGGGACTGAGAATGGATGGGACTGAGACCTGGGGAATGCATTTCTGCCTGAGCAAAGATAAGAAACATCAGTCTCTAAGACGGCCTCAGGTCCTTACCGTACACGCGGACCCAGCTCTGTTGCTGGCACACGGACTCCAGAAGGATCCGATCCAACATGCCACCGGCCATGGCCCCACTGACCGGGACAACCGCGTCCAGCTCCTCCGGGGGGAGCGGCGAGTCGGACTCCAGTCCCGGGAACATCTCTGGCCAGGACAGCGCCTCCGCGGCTCCTCCGGACGACAAGGAGAGCTCCATGGTGCCCCGGAGGGACAAGGCGGCGGCGGCGGGGCGGGCGCGCGGCTCCGCGCCCTGCCTGCGGAAAGGGGAGGCGGAGAGCGCAGCAGCGGGGGCACGGACCCGAGCGGCAGCCGGCAAGGACGCGGCTCACCTCCTTCCCCGCCGCCCACTGCCCGCGGCTCGAGCGAGGCAGCCCACCTGCAGCCGGCGGGCGGGACCCAGGCCGGGAGGCGGATCCAGCGTGGCCCCGGGCGGGAGGTGGGTCCGGGCTCAGGTGTGGGTCCCTCCCGGGAGGAACGTGGAAGGACCCGGGAGAGGCGGCTCGCCTGTCGGCCCCCTCGGAGCCGCCTTCCTGTGCCCCCGCCGGCGTCTCCCGCGGGCCGACCGGGCCGGGGCTGGGGATGGAGCGGGGCCGGGCAGGGCTGGGCTGGGGGCGTCGCCGCCAGGGGCCGCCCCCTTTGACCGGCTCCCGCCGCTGCCGCCGCCGCCGCCGCTCAGGGGCTCCGAATGTCCACTCCCTCAGCCTGCGGGGAGGGCGGTGGCCCCGGGTTCTCGCCCGCCAGTCTTCAGCACCCTCCCCAGGAATGACCCGGCCCGCCCCCTAACTCTCAGGCCACGGCTCCCGCCGCGGCTGGGGCTCCGGCTCCGATTCCGCCGCGGATCCCACAAGCCCGGCAGCCGCGGCGGTGGCGGCGGCAGGCGGCATCCCAGGGTGATAGGCCGGAGCAATCGAGGGCCGAGGGCCCAGCCGCGTGTGCAGAGGAATAACGACGCGGAGGAGGAACTGCTGCCGAAGGCAGGAAAAATCGGACACCGAGTTATTCATCCAGCCAGTACCGCCTACTTCCCAAATACTCTCTCCCCGACCGCCCTACGGTGCGTTTCCCGGTCTCTCCGTCTCCCCATCTGCTGCTTGAAGTGGAGCCGGCGTGAAGAGGCGGGGAGGAAAAGGGATGCGGGAAATTTAAAAAAGAAAGGAAAAGAACTTCCCTTTCCCCTCTCCCCCCTCTTCCTACCCTTTTCCTTGTATGTATGCATTTATGTCTATATTTATTTGGACCAACGTTTCTTTCTTATTGGACGGAAAGATTGGAGAGGCTGTTTTATTTTACAGTCACCCTAGGGGAAACGCTTCCTTCCTTCCCAGAGAGGAGAGTTGGCAGCGCGGTCTGGGATTGTGGAATTGTGTGGGATCCGCGCTCTGCGCCCTGTCCGCGCTAAAGCTGGACTTGTCATCGGTTTAGAATAGCATGGCTCAGAAGTGTGGTGTGGATGGATGGACGGGCCTCGCAAGCACATGAAATGCTCAAAAGCCCAGAATTAGCTAAGCATATTTCTCTTTTTTAGCCTTTGATCTTTGTGCAATATCTTGGCTTTTTTTTTTTTTTCCAAGTCTTCTAATGATATCTCTTGCGTTTTATTTTTGTTCTATTTGTAGACTGTCTCCCTTGACCTTGGGTTTAATTTTATGCTCACCTAAAGCGATGTTATTCACCAATTCAGCTTTAAGAGTGGCTGAAAAAGTAATAATTATCATTTTTAAACTGAACAGTAACAACTTAAAAGTGTCTTGCACATAGTACATCTCCAGCACTGTTTCTTGAACATGGCTATGTAAAACTGAACAAGGGTTCCACAAGTGTGTGTGTGTGTGTGTGTGTGTTTCTCTTTTTTGGAGGGTTTTGTTCTGTGTTTTCCCCCTGTTCCTCTTTACTTAGCACAAGATTGGTCTACAAGGAGACATTTTTGCTTTCTGTATTGTTTGAGTTTATCAAGAGCTATGAGGACACGTTTTGTCATTTTCTCCAAACTCGTATTTAGAGTAATAGTGCTTCATAGCAGAAAGTAACCTTAGAGAGAATCTGATCCTGCTTCTTGCTTAACGGCTGAGAAAAGTGAGGAACAGTCATATTAGCTGGCAAAGCTTCAGTGATAACTGGTTACTTCAGCTTGGAACCCTTTATGATTAAGTTTGTTGATATGTGGCTTGGTGATGTATTGAAGTGATCATTTCCAGTATCTAGAACCCTGATTTCTTACTATCTAACTCCATATTCAGACTTCCTAGTCTAAGCATCAGATAGCTCAGTGTTTGGGTGAACAAAAGAAAGTGTTGATTTAGAGCCTGCACGGAGCAGGACCAGAGTATTTTTAGTTACATTAAATTGCTGTTTAAGTCATGGTAACAAAAGTCAGAGAACAAGGAAGTAATGGGCATCAGATGTACAAATTTGAACACCTCTTTATTAGTCGGTATATAAGGAATTTATTTACCCTAGGAGTTATTTCAGAGCAGCATCAGAAGTGCTGTATGAAACTTTCACAGATTCTTTTTTCTCTTTCTAGCCTGCTCTCTAATTGGCGTCATTCATTCTTGAGCGGAAGAAAAAACTTTCTACCAATCCCCAATAATCCTACTTTCTACATCCAGATTTCCCAAATCCCAGTTCCTGCTTCACTTCCCCATTCTGACCCCAGACTGGCTTCGGTAGTTCTCTAGTTGCTTACATAATAGTATGCCTGAAATTTATCTAATGTTTATAACTTAAAGAGATAATACTTTCACAACCTGAAAAATAATTCTATGAGATAAAGCAGAACCAGTATTTTTTTAAATCACCATTTCGCCAGTGAAAAAAATTGAAGCATAGACGTCTATTAAGCAACCTACCTAAAGTAACATAGCTAGTTCATAGATTAAAACCCTAACTTCCTAATTTTTTACCTCACTGATGGATCTGGATTCCTTCAGGGTTCCCCCCACCACCACCACCCTACCTTTGGCAATTGTAGGATGGCATCACAAACCCAGTGGACATGAGTTTGAACAAATTCTGGGATAGTGAAGGACAGGGAAGCCTGGCATGCTGCAGTCCACAAGGTCGCCAAGAGTGTGACATGTCTTAGCCACTGAACAACAATAACCCCACTTTGGCAGGTAGAATTGTTCTAACAGTTGTAGAGCCAAAAGTAAATATTTCATGGCTTTTGTAAATTTTTATCACTTAAAAATATTGAAGAAAAATCAAACAAGCAAACAAAAGTGATAAACTAATTTGCATTGCTGGGAGGCAGTCAATCCTACTTGAATTTATACCAGTGGTATCTGCCTGGTGCAATCCCAGATTTTAAAGTGAAGATAAATCCTCTGCTGTTAAAGTCTTAATTTACATTGTAGTTTGCAAACAGGCCTTTGTGTGTGAAATACAATAGAGTTAATGTCTCATTTCCCTGCCTGCCCTACCCCCTTCTCCTTTTTCTTCCCTCTAGATCCTCTGACACAAGGTCTCAGAGGTGATCTACATATTTATTGTCAATGGAATTCAGCTCTTAAGAATCTAACCCCAAACTCAAAACCAGAAAGAACTAAAAAACTGGGGACCTGTGGAGAAGAAAAGATAATAAGTTCCCCTGATCATACTCTGAAAAACAAACCCTGGCAATAACCTGAGATTTCAAAAGAAAGAAGCCTTGGGTTCTGAGTGCCTGCGTGCTCACTCAGTTATATATGACTCTTTGCGATCCTGTGGACTGTAACCCACCAGTCTCCTCTGTTCATGAGAATTTTCAGGCAAGAATACTGGTATGAGTTGCCATCTCCTCCTCTGAGGATAAAATCTGCCTCTCTTGAATCTCGTGCTTGGGCAGGTGAATTCTTTACTGCTGAGCCACCTGGGAAGCCCCTCTAAGTACATATTATCAATATAAAGAAGAAATGAGAGTTTGGAATCTTGACTGTCAACCTGAGGACCAGGTACACAACCAATTTTCTCCTCTATTCATCTATCAGAAAACACAGAACTTCCCTGGTGGTACAGTGGAAAAGAATCTGCCTGCCAATGGAGGGGACCCAGGTTTGATCCCTGGTCCAGAAAGATTCCACATGCCAAGGAGCAGCTAAACTCACAGGCACAAGCAGCTACTGAGCCTGCACTCTGGAGCCTTCAAGCTGCAACTACTAAACCTAGGTGCCTACAGCCCGAGCTCTGCAAGGAAGAGTAGCCCATGCTTGCTGAGCCTGGAGAAAGCCCTCTCACAGCAACAAAGACCCAGAACAGCCAAAAGTAAATTTTAAAAAAGAAAACACATGCACACACAAAGAGGCTTCCTCATCACAAATGCCCTTAACTCTTTTCTTATAGCCAATTCCTTCTAGGCAGTCTAGACACTAGCTCTAAGGCCCTAATCCCCCAAGCAGTTATGCAACTATGGTTCACCAGCCACTCCCTTTCAATATTCCCTTTCCCCTTGGACACAATAATGTGGCACTCCCTTGATTATGTTCTATAACACTGACCATGCCCAGTTCATCAAAATGGAAGAATTTAGATACTTCTCAAGATTCTGTTGTCCATCTTCCTCCTGCCTCACTCTCCAATTGCTTGATAATCTTTTCACTTGGAGGATTTCAGCTCCTTCACTTAGAGAATGTTGTCTCTAAGATACCCATCTCCAGCTGCATCCACAGTACTGAGGTCCAGTCAGGAGTGTGTAAACATCGAACACCTCCACTAAGATAGGCATGCTCCCTGTACTTCAGACACACTGCATGAAAAGTGAATTCTTTCCTGGTTTCTCCTGCCCAAACACCCTTCTCTTCTTGAATTTCCTTTTTATGTTAGAAGTACTAGTAGGTTCTTAAACCTGGAGTTAACTTTGAGTCCCCTCCTCCCTCCCTAGCTTCCATAAATCCAACCCATTTGGAATACTTTCCATTCCCACTGACACCATGCGAGCTCAAGATTATGCATTAACTTTTTAGCTGTTCTCTTTCCGCTGAGATCTTTCTCCTTTCAGTTCATCCTACACTTTGCTGTAGGTGAATTATCCTAAAGCACCGTTCAGACTAAGTCGTACCCAAGCTCAGAAAAACGGCTCCCTGCCGGCTCCCTCTGCCAAGATCAAAAGGGCCTCCCCAATGTGGTCCCAAACCAGCACTGCTACCTGACTCGTAGTCTATGCTCATATAGTCACCCCAAATGGCTCATGTTCCCCAAATATATCCAGCATTTTTCTTGCCCCTTGCCTCCTCTTGTTTCTTATATCTGAAATGGCCTTTCCTTTGTCTTCGCCTACTAAATATTCACCAAACTTCAAGCCCCTACCCCTTCCCCCATCAAATGTTGATGTCCTCCTCTAGCAAGTTATTTCCTATCGTCCAAGCTGGCAGTGATCTCTGCCTCCTCTGAGTTCCCATGGCATTTGTTCATTTCTGCCTTCTGGAATCAGTCACAGTTTTTATTGTGGTATCGTCTCTTGTGTAACTCTAATATCTGTTATTAGCTTATAAGCATCTTGAGGCCAGAGGCCTTGGGTTAATTCATGTTTATCCCCTTCAATGTCTTTCACATACCAACCCCTCAATGAAACTAGAAGCCATGAAACAAGAAATTAAACTGAAAAAGAAAACCTAGTTGGGTTCATAGATGTTTGGGATTGCAAAAACACTTACAAAGTTAATTTAATGAACCTTCACCATGTAACCCCATTCTCTCCCAGCCCCTCCCCATTAAAAAAAAATAAATATACCAACAGAAATAGAGTCACAGACATAGAGAATAGTCTTGTGGTTGGCGGGGGCGGGGGGGGGGCGGGGAGGGGGAAAGAGGGGGAGGGATGAATTGGGAGATTGGGGTTGACATATACACACTACTGTATATAATAAAATAGATGCTAATAAGCTGCTGCCTTATAGCACAGGGATCTCTACTCAAATTCCATAATGACTATATGGGGAAAGACTCTGAAAGTAAGTGGATATATGTAAGTGTATGGCTGGTTCACTTTGCTATACAGCAGAAACTGACATAGCATTGTAAATCAACTATACTCCAATAAAAACAAAAAAACAAATTAAAAAAAAAAAAATATATATATATATACCTAGACCCAGGAAAATGACCTGGCTTGCCCAAGGTCACGCATTTAGTGACAGATGAAGACTTGGAATTCAGATCTTCTGAATCGTAATTCGTCAGCTCCATCAACAGATTGTTTCCTTCCTCCTCTTTTCTGTGCTTCTCTAAATGGATGTTTTTCTTGTTGATAAAGGTTTCCTAAGTAAAGTAATTTTACTCTTTTACATATTATTTAAGCCTAAAGCATTTTTGCCACATTTCTGGCCCCACATATAATTTTAGCAAAATTATACTTTTTTTTTTATAAACCAAAGGACCAAACAGAGACATCAGAGAAACATCTGGTCTGATTCATCAGAGTAGCAGCAACATTTCTATTTATACATGAGCACAGCCCTATCTTTGTAGCTCTCAGCTGTTCCTCATTGCTTAGTATGTCCCTCTTTTCAACCTTGTCTGTCCGTCATCAACAGCATCCTGCATCCTGAGTCTTAAGCAGAGTCCAATGCAGTGGAAGAAAATAGATTCCCTACTCCCTAGAAGGGGTCTGTATTTAAAAGGAACTATTTCTCTACTTTCTGTCTTTTAATTCAAGAGCCTAGGACAGCAAGCCTCAAGTGGTTGGGTGACTGCCATTCATTCCGCTGCATTCTGGGTAGAAAGAGGTGTATAAAAACCTAAGCTGTGGCATGAGTCAAGTTTGGAAGCAGGTCAGACAGAAAGGAAGTGAGTAGTCTAAATGGGGAAACTGAGGCAGGTGTTGAGAACTTAAGGAACACAGACTCTCCTTATAGCAACATTTGACAGTGGTTGTAAGTTAGGAACGGTTGGATCTTAAGCATTCATTGACCCCAAGAACTTAGGAATCTTCTTGGATTTTATAAGTGCTCTCTTATACCTGGCCTGTGTTCCATAAGAGAAAGTCACTGTTTTTACCAGCCAATAACCATATTGTTTGGGAAAGCAGCAGAACAGGCCAGAGACAAACAGACCTCCACCAGTCATTTCTTCTTGGCAAAAGCTCCTCCAAAGTAATGACCTCACTTCAACATTCAATTACAGGAATGCAAAAAGAATAAAAACACTCAGATGGAACCACAAGGGCCACTGACATCAGGCCTCATTAAAACTTTTAGAAGTCCTAAACACTGAAAAGAATAAAGAGCCCTACCTCGCCCCATGTAATTAAAATTAAAACATCAGAAAGTATTAGAAAGAGCAACAAAGTTTTGATTTTTTTTCAGTGATGACCACTACAGAACCTGCTTTAGAAATGGCCAATATCAAACTCTTAAAACTTTTGTATGTGTTTTTGTGTACTCTTGCTTTTGTCAGGACTCTAAACATTGCATCTTTTCCAACTCTGCCTGGAATACACAGTACCAACCATCTATTAACTAACACAATCTACGAAGGGGGTAATCTTTAGCAAATTAATTTCTGTGTTTTTCTAGTAACCATAGAAACACTAAGTTACTTCACCCTAGTCAAAGAAAATGACCCCTTCCTTAGCATTGTGGCTCTGATGAGGCCTCAAAAGATGCAATAAAAAGACATCAAAGCCAAATGATTCCAGAGAAGTGATGCTTTAAGTTATTTCACTGTCTTTATATTACCTTGAGAGCCATACTGGTCAACATGTGATGGCTGCACTGGCCCATTTTCATTTGCCTCTAGTTTAATAAAGGTGTTGAGACATCAGTTACAGTAGTTCGAGCCTATTTAAGATGAGTCTTGTGAGCAAAGACCAAAAAATATCAAAAATATATCCCTAGAAGGCTGTCATCTAAATATGAATTAAGATGGCCATACCTCCTGAATGTCTTACCATTGTTGATCAGGGTTGATTGCTATTGAGAATAAGAACTCTGGAAACATTTTTTTTCTGTAAAATTTATTTATTTGTTTATTTTGGCTGTGCTGGGTTTTTGTTGTTGTGAGCGGGCTTTCTCTAGTTTTGATGAGCTGGGGCTACTCCCTGTTGCAGCGTGCCAGATTCTCATGGCAGTGGGCTTCAGTAGCTGCGGGTCACAGGCTTAGTGCTCCACAGCATGTGGGATCTTCCCGGACTGGGGATCAAACCTGTGTCCCCTGCATAGGCAAGAGGATTCTCAACCACTAGACCACCAGGGAAGCCCTGGAAACTTTTTTTGATCATTTTTCTGCTTGGTCTATAACAGGACATCCTTACAGGACAACTAGGGAGGAGTTAGAGATTTAGAAGCTAATAATCAGAAAGTGGGGAACTGAAGTTTAAGACTGCTTAGCTATATTGTCTGAGTGATGACAAGATATAGAATGTGATTCTGGAAAGTAGGTAACTAGAATAGAAGAGAAGGTCATAAGGGTTAAAGAAGTGTGAAAATTAGGAAGCTAAATTATTGAACTTTTAGGATGGTGGTAGGAGATTGGATAAAGCAGATGACTGTGGGTTAAGTCTCAAAGTCTTTGAGGAATGAAAGGAAGCAATCAGATGGGTGGTTAGTGGCAGGGAGGAGGAGAGAATAACAATCACCCTTAAGAGAAGGATGAGTTACATTAAAGTGATGAGTGATGGTCCGGAAGTAGCAGTGGGGTTACAGGTAGCCAAATGCCAACCCCTCCACCTCAACTCACTCTAGAGCACAACAGAACAAAGTGAGAAAATCAACAACCCCAACCAAAGATATTTGCAGGGCAAATCCTAGCCTTGAAGGAAATCCTCTTAATTCAAGACAGGAAGTAGAGCATATACCTCCAAGAAGAAATATTAAGAATTGTTAAGTATTTTATTACAATGAAATATTGACTCCAGACCACTTAGTGGAAAGGATAAGTAAGGAGTTTGTAAGTGACAAGTACAAGAAATGAAAATGAAAAGGTTCATAGTATAAGCTGAAAAAGTGAGAAAGTACAAACCATTAAAGGGACAGGGTTAAAGAGAGAACTAGAAGCATTTCCCTTTTAATCAGTGACAGAGAATTATTGGGATGAAAAAGAGCCAAGCTTCAAATATTATGTTTTGGTGTGCAGTTTTTGGTATCCCAATAGGGTAAAGCTTCCGTCAAAATGCAGGGATGTGGTAACGGCTGCCACAGAGTTTCTAAAGAGGCCATGAAGACTTTGTCCTTAAACAATCTGTGTCTCTGTGTGTTTGGAGTTGTAGCAGTAAGCCTAGTTAGAACAAAGCTACTCTTTAAATTTGTGGCTCAGCAAAGGGGCCATTTCTCCATTTCATGAGAACTCAGATCTGTTGACTCTTTATTTGATTCCTGGACTCTCTTAGTCCCATGCTCTACTTGGAACCAGTAAATGCTCATCTGAAACATTCTCACACCAGTCTCTTCCATTCCCTTACAGCCTGGTCTGTAGCATCAACTCTAGATCATTCCTGCAGTATGCTTTTTTTCTGCTCCTTCTTCTTAAGTAGCTGAGGCTGGAGAAAATCACATAACCTAGAGTCTTGCATTGCTACAGATTTAACTCATCTGGGCCTTCAGAGACTCCATCAGTCCCTTAAATTATTTTTGATCAATTGCTGCTTCCATTCTCTCAGGTAAATATACATAATCTTGGGAATTCCCTGGTGGTTTAGTGGTTGGGATTTGGTACTTTCCTTGCCATGGCCCGGGTTCAATCCCCAGTTAGGGTACTGGGATCCCACAAGACTCACGGCACAGCTAGAATAAATATATACCTAATCTTTGTCTCTCTCCTCAAGACCTAGTCAACTCCTAATGATTCTCATTCTCAAAATGTTTCTGCCTCCTATTTCAAGAAGAAAAATTGAGGCCACCAAACAAGATCTCCTTCAAAGTCCCTAACCCACCACCATCTTTTCCTTCAGTCTCAGAGGAAGAGCGGGCTCACACATTTTTCAAAAGCCAAACTATCCCACCTCTTTTGGCTTCAAACAATTATCTTTTTTTTTTTCTTTCAACCACACTTTTAGCACTGAAGGCTTCTTCCCTCAGTTTATGTGTTCAGCTCTCTCATCTAATCAAAAAGCTCCTGACCTACGAAATCCACTGGTATCTTCAATTTTCTTTAAAGCACATCCATAAAATAAGATGGGTTGATGAATGAATAGATGGACAGATATGTGATAAACCAAATATAGCATGTACATATGCAAATCCTTTGGTGATTTTTCCTATTGAATTTGTCTTTGTCTCCATGAAATTTACATATACATTAATATACTGAAATGTACTTTTCTCATTCTGTATTGTGTTTTTAAGATTTATCTATGTTGATACTCGAGGATCAAGTCCATTCATTTTTACTGCTGTGGAGTTTTATACCATATAAATATTTCAATATTAATTTATACATTCTGCTACTGATCGCTGTTTCCTAATTTTTATGATTGTAAACAATAAACCACCCTTAAGGCAATTCTCTTTGTGCATATGTATATATAAGTATTTCTCTAGATAATATGTCCAGAAATTGAATTGCTATGCAGTAGGGTACATGCTACTCTACAAAATATTGGCAAGTTGCTTTTCACAGTGGCTGTACCAATTTACTTTCTTTTTTTTAATATGTTTTTTTTCCCATTTATTTTTATTAGTTGGAGGCTAATTACTTTACATTATTGTAGTGGTTTTTGTCATACATTGACATGAATCAGCCATGGATTTACATGTATTCCCCATCCCGATCCCCCTCCCACCTCCCTCCCCATCCCATCCCTCTGGGTCTTCCCAGTGCACCAGTCCTGAGCACTTGTCTCATGCATCCAACCTGGGCTGGTGATCTGTTTCACCACAGATAATATACATGTTTTGATGCTGTTCTCTCAAAACATCCCACCCTCACCTTCTCCCACAGAGTCCAAAAGTCTGTTCTATATATCTGTGTCTCTTTTTCTGTTTTGCATATAAGGTTATTGTTACCATCTTTCTAAATTCCATATATATGCATTAGTATACTGTATTGGTCTTTATCTTTCTGGCTTACTTCACTCTGTATAATGGGCTCTAATTTCATCCATCTCATTAGAACTGATTCAAATGAATTCTTTTTAATGGCTGAGTAATATTCCATGGTGTATATGTACCACAGCTTCCTTATCCATTCATCTGCTGATGGGCATCTAGGTTGCTTCCATGTCCTGGCTATTATAAACAGCGCTTCGATGAACATTGGGGTGTACGTGTCTCTTTCAGATCTGGTTTCCTTGGTGTAGTGGGAGAGTTTTTATTTCATATCCTTGCCAATATTTAACATTGTCAGATTAAAACATTTTTACCGTTCTCATATATATGAAAAGTAGTCCAATTTTACACCTTCCTCTAGAGAGGTTAAGCAGCAATTCAGATTTCATGTCTCTAAATTGCCTTTTCATACTCATTGACAAGTTTTTCTTTCTCTTTTTTTAAATTGTTATCCCCATTTTAAAAAATATCTATTTATTTTGGGCTATGCTGTCTTAGTTGTGGCACACTGGATCTTCCATCTTCCTTGTGGCATGAGGTGTATAGATCCCTAACCAGGGATGGAACCTGAGCTCTCAGCTTTGGGAGTGCAGAGCATTAGTCACTGGACTACCAGGGAAGTCCTGGTAAGTTTTTTCTATTGTATTTTTGTCTTTTTAAAAATTGATTTATAAAAGTTCTCTGTATGCTATGCCCTAAACTTTTGTCAGTTATTTGATTTGCAAGTATTTTCTCTTAGTCTTGTCTTTTAACATTGTTTATGGGCTTCCCTGGTGCCCAGTGGTAAAGAATCTTCCTGCCAATGCAGGAGACAAGAGACCTGAATTTGATCCCTGGGTTGGGAAGATTCCCTGGAGTAGGAAATGGTAACCCACTCCAGTACTCTTGCCTAGAGAATTGCATGGACAGAGGAGCCTGGTGGATCCTAGCGTCCCAGAGTTGGACACAACTGAGCACACATGCACATGATAACTTTCTCCATAGAAATTTAAATTTATCTTGTTTGTTTATGGTTTAAGTTTCTTCTGTCTTAAAAAAGTCTTCCCTACTTGGAAGTAATGAATATATTCTGCTCTATTATCTTCTGAAAGCTTTATTATTTTGCCTTTCACATTGAAGTCTTTAATTGATATTTATTTATGCGTACAGTGGGGAGGATCTAATTTTTTCCTTATATGGATAACTAATTGACCCTGCACCAGTTATCGAATAGTCCAGGTTTCCCTTATTCCTTTGCACCTTCATTTCTATCACATGTCAATTTCTCATATGTATGGCTCTCTGTCCTTTTCTACTGGTCCGTTTATTTATTTATGCTCTGGTACTACATTGTGTTCATTTCCTCTCCTTATTTTTCTTCTTCAAAATTATCCTGCCTATTCTTGGCCCTGAAGTATCCCGTATACATTTTTAAATCAACTGGTCACATTCCACACAACACCCGGTTGGGATTCTGACTGTAAATTTAACAAAATTTATATATTAAGGATTGCCTCTTTATAATACTGAGTTTTCCTTTCAGGAATATGCTATTTCTGGGGCTCTGGCGGTCCAGTGGTTAAGACTCCATGCTTCCTCTGTAGGGGGTAGAATTTGGCAAGCCATGAAGCCAAAATCTTCTATTTTATGTTTATCAGTAAAGTTTTATCATTTGTTTATATAGGTATTAGATTTTTTGGTTAGATTTATTTTTGAATACATATGGCTTCTCTTGCCACTACAATTTAGGTATTATTATTACTCTATTTTCTAATTGGTTATTGCTTATATATAGAAACACTATCCATTTTTAAACATTGATTTTGTGTTTATCAAACTTGAAAAACTTCCTGCTAAGTAACGATTACATGTCAAAGATTGTCTTGAATGTTCTCTGTTGATAATCCTATTGTTTTCATATAATGAGTATTTTGTTTCTTTCTTTCCAAACCCGCATTTCCCCACCTTGTCTACATGGGTTAGTTCTTCCAGGACAATGTGGAATAAACACAATAGTTTTGTCTTGTTTCTGACTTTAAAGAGGATGTTTCCATTATTTCACCATTAACTGTGATGTTTGCTAAAAGTTTTTCATATTAGTAATTCTGTGATCTATTTCTAGTTCTCTAAGAAGGATGTTTTAAAATCATAAAGTGAGTGTTAAGTTTTACTAAATATTTCTTTTTGTATTTATCGTGGTGGTCATTTAGTTTTTTCCCTTCATTTGATAAGATGGTGAGTTACTTTAACAGATTTCCAAAAATAAAATATCGTTCCATTTCTGGGGTAAACCCATCTTAATTATATTGTATTTTTAATGAACTGTAAATGTTTTATTTAGTGTTTGTGTATCTGTATTTACATGTGAGACAAGCCAATAACTTTTCCCATCTGCTGCTGTCCTCATTTGACTTGAATATCCTTCCTGAATATCCAACGGGGTTGCCTTCCTTCACAGTCTTCAACCCATCACTGCTCTATGACCTCAGCTCTCAAGATGACATCCAGGCAGATACATTGAAAGTCCTATATTGCAAGGCATCTGTGACATATAACAATCCATTCCTTCTTAAAAGTTACCCTTTATTTTCATTACACTCACCCATTATCTCATTTGTCTCTGAACTTTCCTTCTCTACCTTCTTTTTTGGCTTATTTATCTTCTCCTTGGAATCTCCCGTGACCAGCACTCTTTTCACTCTTCATGTTTTCCTAGGTGATCTGACACATCCTCAATGTTTCAACTACGCTGATTACAGAGATGAATTTCAGTGCTGTACCTTTATCTCAGATCGCTCCCTTCAGTTCTAGCTGATCCTGGCTCAGTTTGCCTGTCCCGAAGTCAACTGAGACTTCACATGTTTAGAATAGAACTCTCTGTCTTCTCCATTAAATTAGTTTCTCCTCCTGTAGACAGAATCCTAACTCTTTTTTTTTTTATTTAGGTTTCATTTTTATTATGAATGAATATTTCATATTAACAAAAACAATAATAAAAAAGGACTAAAAGATAATTTTTCAATGAAGTATGATCCAAAGCAGTAAGGAGGTCAAATTTGTTTTTTATCATTGATTAAAAGTGGTCTATCACCCATCTCCCAGAATTTTGGAAATAAAAGCAAAACTAAACAAATGGGACCTAGTGAAACTTAAAAGCTTTTGTACTACAAAGGAAACTATAAGTAAGGTGAAAAGACAGCCCTCAGATTGGGAGAAAATAATAGCAAATGAAGAAACAGACAAAGGATTAATCTCAAAAATATACAAGCAACTCCTGAAGCTCAATTCCAGATAAATAAATGACCCAATCAAAAAATGGGCCAAAGAACTAAACAGACATTTCTCCAAAGAAGACATACAGATGGCTAACAAACACATGAAAAGATGCTCAACATCACTCATTATTAGAGAAATGCAAATCAAAACCACAATGAGGTACCATTACACGCCAGTCAGGATGGCTGCTATCCAAAAGTCTACAAGCAATAAATGCTGGAGAGGGTGTGGAGAAAAGGGAACCCTCTTACACTGTTGGTGGGAATGGAAACTAGTACAGCCACTATGGAGAACAGTGTGGAGATTCCTTAAAAAACTGGAAATAGAACTGCCATATGACCCAGCAATACCACTTCTGGGCATACACACTGAGGAATCCAGATCTGAAAGAGACACGTGCACCCCAATGTTCATCGCAGCACTGTTTATAATAGCCAGGACATGGAAGCAACCTAGATGCCCATCAGCAGACGAATGGATAAGGAAGCTGTGGTACATATACACCATGGAATATTACTCAGCTGTTAAAAAGAATTCATTTGAATCAGTTCTAATGAGATGGATGAAACTGGAGCCCATTATACAGAGTGAAGTGAGTCAGAAAGATAAAGAACATTACAGCATACTAACACATATATATAGAATTTAGAAAGATGGTAACGATAACCCTATATGTAAAACAGAAAAAGAGACACAGAAGTACAGAACAGACTTTTGAACTCTGTGGGAGAAGGTGAAGGTGGGATGTTTTGTAAGAACAGCATGTATATTATCTGTGGTGAAACAGATCACCAGCCCAGGTGGGATGCATGAGACAAGTGCTCGGGCCTGGTGCACTGGGAAGACTCAGAGGAGTCGGGTGGAGAGGGAGGTGGGAGGGGGGATCGGGGTGGGGAATACGTGTAACTCTATGACTGATTCATATCAATGTATGACAAAACCCACTGAAATGTTGTGAAGTAATTAGCCTCCAACTAATAAAAAAAAAAAGTGGTCTATCAAAGCTTTGACCCTAGGCATGAAACGACAATTAGACAAGAATAATTCACTTTTGTAGGTATTGTGAAACGTCACTGAAGACCTATTCATATTCTGAGACCATTATTAAATCCTAAGGATATCACCAAGATGCTCTATCAAGGTAGGGATTTGTTTTGACTGCTGTATTCTCAGAATCTAGAATGGTATTTGACACATAATCTACATATAATAAATATTTGTGAAACAAATTAATGAAAATTTTCATAAATCAAGGAAATTCAAATTTGACCAATTACATTTAAAAAAATCCACAAAATATCATGTGCACATGGTATTTTAAGAATTTGATAAAATGAAAACTTAATAATAGTGATCTCAATCAACACAGTGAGTAAAAGTCACTCAGTCGTTTCCAACCCTCTACAACCCCATGGACTGCAGCCCACCAGACTCCTCCGTCCATGGAATTCCCCAGGCAAGAGTACTGGAGTGGGTAGCCATCCCCCTGTCCAGGGACCCTCTCAACTCCAGGATGAATCCCGGCCTCCTGCAGTGCAGGCTGATTCTTTACCATCCGAGCCACCAGGGGAAGCCCAGTCAACACATAGCATTTGTATTGTTGATGCTGTTCATGATGCCAATTGTCTCACTGTTCACACAATTCACACAGTTCACTGAACCCAGGGTAGGCAAGGTGCAAGCTAAGAGGCTGGAAGAAGACACAAGGAGCTATAGGAACTGCTGCTGCTCCTGCTGCTGCTAAATCGCTTCAGTCGTGTCTGACTCTGTGCGACCCCATAAATGGCAGCCCACCAGCCTCCCCCGTCCCTGGGATTCTCCAGGCAAGAACACTGGAGTGGGTTGCCATTTCCTTCTCCAATGCATGAAAGTGAAAAGTGAAAGTGAAGTCGCTCAGTCGTGTCCGACTCTCCGAGACCCCATGGACTGCAGCCTACCAGGCTCCTCCATCCATGGGATGTTCCAGGCAAGAGTACTGGAGTGAGAATCCTAACTCTTGACCCTATATTTGTCATCCAAGAGAGAATTCTTTGGATTTTTCTCTTTTATTTCTCATATCCAGTCAAAATTACCATGCCTGGTAATTCAGTTTATTCATTACCTGATGTGTTCCACCTCTCCACCTTCACAAATAGAGTTCTCTTCATCTTTCACCTAGGCTAGAACAAAATTTACCTAATAAATCTCCTTTGTTTTGTCTACCTCAAAGATAGATACAACCACGGGTGCCACGACAACCACTTTCTAATTGTTCTCTTTGCAATTTATTTAAAACTCAAATCTTGCCATTCCACTTTTCTGCCCCCAAACCCTCTGTTTCTCCATTACAGGTAGAATTATCTACATTTTTTTAACACAGCATTCAAATCCCAGGGTTATTTAGCCTTTACCTTTTTCTCTAGCTTCATTTATGTCTTAATCTTGTCTCCGGCAACTCAAAACCCTGCGTAGCCTATGCATTTTTTTCCCCTTCTATGTTTTTGGTATGTTGTTCCTTCTAGAAATCTCCACTTCCCTTCACCTCATCTACCCCAACCCAAACCTAATCCCCATCCCCCGATCTCTACATGAATAACCTTTCATATCATTTAAGATAGAACTCAGTTGTCAGCTCATTCAAAAGCCAAACTGATGCTGACCCCTCCTGCAGGTTTCACTAAGTGCCTCTCTTCAATGACCTCATAAAAGTTATTGTTATTACTATACTTTGCAACTATCATATTACATTGTAATTATTTGTTTATGTATCCCCACGGGATGGTGAACTCATCAAGAGAAGCAATTGGGTTTTTTTTTTGTTTGTTTGTTTGTTTTAAATATTTATTCATTTATTTGGCTGCACCAGGTCTTGGCTGCAGCATGTGGGATCTAGTTCCCTAACCAGGGATCGAACCTGGGCCCCCTGCATTGGGAGCTCAGAGTCTTAACCACTGGGCCAGCAGGGAAGTCCCAGCAATTGGGTTTTATTCATATTTAAAGTTTGAGAACTTAGCAGGGTATCTAGCTCAGAAATATTTGTTGATTTCAAATATTCAAATATTTCAAATAAATGATTTAGTTGAACTGAATATGCTTTTTGAAGAAGCTCTGTGTCTTTGTGATTATTATTGCTTAAAATGTAGCTTTCATTGGACTTTTCCTAGCACTTAGACTTCATAAATTAAGATTTTTTTGTTCTGGCTAACCAACTCTGAGTATTAATAGTAAAAAAACAGTGACTTATGAGTGTAGCTAATATGGTCTAGATTGGAGTGTGGAACCACATGGGACAATAAAAAGAAACAAAGTAGGACAGAATGACGGAAGGACAGGATACAAGTTGGAACGAATGCTGCCTACCATCTCTAACTAGGGTTTTCACTAACCCTACGGTGCCGAGTGATGGATATTTATCAGTAGAATTACACTGATGGTGGCTCCTGGATTGTCTGGGAAGTCAGGTATCACCTTGAGGTTTACATAAGCTCATCTGGAAACCTCATCCCATGTCTTCTGGGGAAAACAATGCTCTCCCCAAACTCCCTGAAGTTTCTCTGGACTCCGCATTCTCTTGATAATCAGGGTTTGATTTCTGGCTTCTGGCGAGTTCTGCTTCTTCACTGTCTGTCCTGCAGCTGTTCCTTTATCTTCATTTGGCACTAACTAGAGGGTAGGTTATCGCCCCTCCTCCTAAATCTCCCACCCCAAATTCGTGAGAGGCACTTGTGTGCAGTAGACTCTTCCTGGAGATTCAGAGATAACATTTGCCAGATAGGTGGCTAAATGGCAAATACTCTGTACTCTTCAGCTACCAATTTACAACTGCAAATTTAACCTTCTTACTCTGTTTCTGCCAACCAGAATTTCAGCCTCCTGACATTTTGCCCAGCCTCTTCTCCCACTCTTTCTCCTCATTTACTTCTTTTCTCTTCTTATAGTTTCCAATTTCTTATGAAGAATGATTTTGGGATCTTTTGTTGTTTCTTTACAACACATCCAGAGCTTGTACTTTCACTCCTTAGGCATCTCTCAAGATATTATTCTAAACAAAGACAAGTTTTACCTATAAAGAAGGTAATGCCGGTTCATTAAGTAATATTTTCTCATGACTTGATTAGTTTCCACTTATGGTACATATATGTTTATGTGTCAGAGAGCTAATAATTTAATATTGTTCATTTTAATTCATATGATTGCTTCTTCCTAAGTTTTTTTAATAAAATCTTATGTAAAAGAACACCTTTAGTTCTTGCTAATGACTGGTGCCTGAGCCAGGTGGTACCAACCAACACATATAATCACCATCCTGGTTTATAAGTTGGGACAACCAAGGAGTAGTTGTTATAGAATTTTGTCTGAACTGCGCCTTAAAATAGTCTCAACTCAACTCAATACCTTTAAATAAACATTCCTCATGTTTAATACATGTGTGGTGTGTGTGCTAAGTCACTTCAGTCATATCTGACTCTTCATGACCTCATAGACTGTAGCCCGCCAGGTTCCTCTGTCCATGGGATTCTCCAGGCAAGACTACTGGAGTGGGTTGCCATGCCCTCCTCCAGGGGATCTTCCCGACCAAGGAATTGAAACTGCATCTCTTACATCTCTTGCATTAGGAGGCGCGTTCTTTACCGCTAGCACCACATGGGAAGCCCCTGATACTGTACATGTGGCTAATTGGAATGGAATATTTCTGAAGAGCAACAGAACAAATATTGATGGTTCCTTAGCTTCTGGAATCCCAAAGAGATTTTTTTCTTTTGGAAAGACTTGAATTCATTGTTTCCAGCAAATATTTGTCAAGAGCCTACTGTGGGTCAGGCAGTGTGGTGAACCCTGGGCACTGAGAGGCAAAGAAAAGAGTTGAACTCCCTGCTCCACTGGAGCTTATATTCTAGCAGGGAACACAGTCAATAGGAAGCAAATAGATAATCACACACTGAGGTGAGTTCTAAGAAGAAGGTCAGCATGGCAAGTTGATAGAGAACAAGCAGTGGGGAAGAGTAGTTTGGGAAGTCGTCTTTGAGCTTTGACCTGTTATCTGAGACCTAAGAGATGAGAAGGAACCAGTCATGCAAAGAAATGGGGAGGTCAGTTAGGAGGCCGTTGTAGCCAGGTAGAGATGATGGGGTGGAAAGAAAAGAAAGAGGTAGTCCAGATAAGTTTGGCGGTACAACTATAGTAGCACTGGTTGATATTATATAATATTCAAAGACAGAGAGAGAGAACATGAGGGATAATTTCTATGTTTGTAGCTTGGACAACTATGTAGTTCATTTGGACAATAAGATGAAGAACAGGGTTAGGTTCAGAAATCTAGTATTCCATTTTGTATCTACACATTTAAGATGCCTCTTGAACATTCAGATAGTGATATCATATCTACGAATCTGGAGTTCTGGGAAATGTTAGGGCTGGAAATACCTATTTGGAGTCATTCAGCACACAGATACCATTTAAAGTTATAGGATTGGATGAGCTCTCCAAGAAAGAGTGTTATCCCTGGAGAAGAGGACTCAGGCCTGAGCACTGAGGCATTCCAACACTTAGAGGTTGTACAGAGAAATGAGAGGCAGAAAAGGACTGAGCAAGAGTGGTCCATGAGGCAAGCTAAAGCCAAAAAAAAAAAAAAAATCGTACTTTGAGGTCAAAGAAAAGATGGGACAATTAAGCCAGGGACAGACCCATGTCCACTATATGCTGCATACCCCAGTGTAAGATTCTGCTTAACCTGTACGTTTTCTTAGCCTGTAGGTAGAGGTCAAGAAAGGTTTCTAACATCAAACCTCCCAGAAAAGTTTTTGCAACCTACTTGGGTGTCTGAAGAGGTATTTGCATGTGCTCTGGTTCTTCCAAGGCTGTGACTGAACACAGTAGGGCTAAGCAGTTAACAAGTGACTCCAGGCTGCCTTCATGTTGGCGTGAATTTGTTGGCTGCTTCTTGGTGGATAATTCCAAAAGATCTTTGTGATGAGAACAAAGTGTAAAGGCATGATTATAAAATTAGTACGGGAGTTTCACAATTTCCATGGTAAAAGCTGGATCATCTTTGTTAATCTGTGCCTAATTCCTTACTGCAGGAGGCAGGGATAGCTAGAAATAAAGAGCCGTGCCTCTTTGTCATCCGGTTCCTTTGGTTAAGTCCAACTCCCTGCTGAAAGTAGGAGCATCAGTCGAAAGAAACCCAACTTTTCATCTTATCTTACTATAAACAGCACTGACATTCAAAAAAGTGTGCCTCTGAAGGCAAGTCCTGTGCCAATGCAGGATAGAGCCATTTCGATACAGGCAGTTTTATGACAGTCAATTTGCTGACACACAGCTTTGACAGAGTCATTTTGATGCCAGGAACATCTTGATGTGGCTGCCTTGAAGTGGCTGTTTTGATATGGGAACATTTTGATTCTGCTTAAAAACAAACCAATAAACTTTTCGCTTAAAAAAATTATTGCCAAGTAATGTGCATTGACAGACCTCCTCATTCCCTGAGCCCTTTCTCAATCCCTCCTCCCTTCAACAGTTGCTGGGCTGTAAAGGTGGCCAGGGGGACCCCTGAAAGGAGAAAATCACGATGGGCCAGGGAGGAGACTGGAACCATGGACCCAGCTCAGCAATACAACCTGAAGAGAAAGGTAACTGTGCTCTTGAACCCACCCTGTCTTAGCACCTTAAAAGAGTCAGTTCATCTCCATAACATGGCAAGTGGCTGAATAAATTCTGCTCTAAGAGAAACTCGCACCCTTAATCCCATTCCCTCACCTTGCAAGAACTGTGCCATGACCAGGCATTTCTTTTCTTTTCCAAAGAAAAGAAAAACTAAACAGAAGTTTAATAACATCTATACTTCCTGTATAAATGGGAGATATACAAGAAACAGTAACTCCAAGCAGGCATTTCTCTGGCAGGACATGTACAATTGAATGAAACACCTACTTTTAAGTGGGAAGCTCAGAAACAGCCACAGCCCTGCACACTCAAACTGGAAGCAACAACTCCAGGCTGCCAAGCGACAGAGGTGAACAGGGAGGAATCATCCAGTTGATACAGTTGGTCCAGGGTTGCTAGATGTGACTAGATGATAGGGAAAGGAAAATAAAATGCCTTGGGCCCATGGTCTCGCTTATATTATCAGGGATCCATCAGGGATCTATTAACAATTGTCCAATTAGTGGAATGGAGAATATAAAATGACTTCCTCTAGAGCAAATCCTTTTTTCTCTCCAAAACTCACTTTTTAAGCAATAATAGAACTGAAACACTCTGGGAAACCAGTTAAATCATTAAGATGATTAATGGTATAATTTCTCTAGTACTAGGTGTTCATATCATTCACACACATGAAATAAAGTATTAAATATTTTCAAAAGATGAATCTCTATTTCTGCCACCATTATCTCTTTAAAGTTTTGAAATGTTATTTAATTGAATTTGAAGATGTCCTTGGAGGGTATTGAATGAAACGTAATATAAAAATCTATGTGGTGCACATGATTTGTTTCCTCAAAATATGAGTTTTCCCCCTCCCCAAACCCATTTACTTCTTTTACTGCAAGCATTTCCTATTTTATTTTAGTTTCAATCCTTCCCAAATACTCTGATTTCAATTGAGGTCAGCAGATAATGTATTAAACTCTACTATGTCCCAGTCATTTTGCTAGGCACTACAGGGAACAAAAATGTAAATATGAATAAGAAATAGCCTGCTCTCAAGGAAATATTGAGGGAAATTAGACCTGTCTATAAACAAAATACAAAAATAGAGATGTCACCAGGCACTCATGCATTTGAAGATCATCTGATAAACTGGCATAATTAGAATGACTCGGGACCACAGTGACTAGATTTATTAAGCCCCGTTGGGAGAAGGGAAGGGAAGATGACATTTAACTGTGGATATCCTACTTGGGTGATAAGCACTGTGCTAAGTGCTTCACACATCTTATCTCATTTAATCCTTCTAACAGTTCTCTTTTACAGAGGAGTACACAGCAACTCAGCAGCATTAAGTACCTTGCCCAGGATCACACATCTCAGATTTGGTGCTGGAGGCTAAATTCAACCCTGAGGAATCCGTGCTCCTTCCAGTCCCCTCAAGGAAGGCGGCAGTGTGAATTACAATTGAGTCAAGAGAAGGATTGGCAGCTCTTGACACTGATGTTTGAAAGACTGACTTTGGGTTATTAAAACTGTATAAACAGAAGGGAAAACACATCATAGTCATAGCCCATCTAGACCCACTGCTGAGCAATTCTGCAGGCACTTCAGTCAAAATGGCTATTTGGTAAATATGCCTTTGTATAAGCTTTGTTGGGTTGTCAATGAGAGTAACAAAAACATAAAATTTACCTTTTAAAATGACTACACCAATTCTTTAGCTTCTTTTTTTTTAATTAGAAAAAATTTATTAGAGTGTAGATTTACAATGAAGTGTTAGTTTCAGGTGTACGGCAAAGTGAATCAGTTATACAAATACAATATGTCCACTCTTTTTTTAGGTTCTTTTCCCATTTAGAAAAGATGGGAGAAAATATTATGGAAATATTGAGTAGAGTTCCCTGTGCTATACAATAGGTCCTTATTAGCTATCTATTTTATATACAGTAGTGCCCATATGTCAGTCCCAATCTCCCAATTTATCCCTTTCCTGCCCTTACCCCTGGTAACCATAAGTTTGTTTTCTATATCTGTGATTCTACTTCTTTTTTGTAAATAAGTTCATATGTACTCTTTTTTGTAGATTCTGCATATAAGTGATACATATTTGTCTTTATCTGACTTACTTCACTCAGTATGACAATCTCTAGGTCCATCCATGTTGCTGCAAATGCCATTATTTTAGTCTTAATTAATGACTGAGTAACATTTTAGCTTCTTGAATGTAGAAATTTACTTTTTACTCCCATGAGAAAAAATAATAATTATAATCAACATTTATCGAATACTCACAAACACTGGGCTCTGTCCTGAATATACAGAATCAGAGATTGAGATCATGGATTTAGAACCAGGTTTAGAGCATTCAAATCTTGATTTCACTACCTGTTCCCTATTACCTTCACCAAGTTACTTAACTTCTCTGGCCTTAACTCCATAGTGTCTGATAAGTAAGCATCTAGTAAGATCAGCCATTATGATGAAGTTGGAGTGTGTTTAACAACTATCCTGGGTCATGAGGGAGTTTCCTGAGTACCTCCACCCATGAATAAATCCAGGCCTCCTTCCTTGGGGTTCACTGCAAGGTGAGGGGTCATATACACAGGGTGAGCAGGATGGAGCCAAGTGTCAGAGCACAGTGGCCATCACTGTTGCCGGAAGGCGCTGTAAAATAAGGGGAAGTCTGCAGTAGAAGCAAGGTCCTCAAATGATGCCAAAGGGAAGTTGAGCTGGCAGAACCACCAATGTGGATCACAATTTCAGGGAAGTCAGGTGGTCTGCTCCCACTCATGCCTGGCTGCTCCAACAAAGCTCGCACAGTGTCTGTGATAGCCAGACTCTGAAATAACCCCCAGTGGTCCTCATTATTTAGTAGTCACATGCTCATACAGTTCCTCTCCCACAGGGCATCAGGGTTAATCTATGTAACAGGGCAGAAGTGATCCTATGACACTTCCAAGATTAAGTAATAAAAGACACTGTGACTTCTGTCCTGGTCTCTCTCTTCTCTTTTTCAGATCACTCATTTTGGGAGAAGCTAGCTGCCCTGTCTTGAGTGTCCTGATGGAAAGGCTCATATGGTGAAAAATGGAGGCTTCATGCTAACAGCCATCTAAGTGAACTTGAAAGTATTATATTCTCCAGTTCCAATCAAGTCTTCAGATGATGGCACCCCAGCCAGTTGCTTCACTGCAATCGAGAACCTGAGCAGAAAAGCACCAAGTTAAGCCACTCGCAGTGGGTTCAATCCCTGGGTCAGGAAGATCCTCTGGAGGTGGATACGGTAACCCACTCCAGTATTCTTGCCTGGAGAATCCCATGGACAGAGGAGCCTGGTGGGCTGCAGTCCATGGGGTGGCAAAGAGTTGGACTCTACTGATTTGACTTGGCACACACACAGGCCACTCCCAGATTCCTAACACTCAGAAACTGAAATAATCAATGTTTGTTTGTTTCCTTTGATGCTAAGTGTGGGGGTAAATTGTTAACAGAACAATAGATCACACACACACAGACACACACCATCCTCTCTCCACTCTTATTTTTTGACCATGGACACGTGGCTGGTGGTAACTAAGATTCCTAATCAAGGGCATGGCAGTGAAAACACCAAGTCCTAACCATTGGATCACCAGGGCACAGCCTCATCTCCTTTTCTTTCTCTCTAGGAAAGAGGGAATCTTCTGCTGTTTAGGGAAAATCAACTGCCCAGAGACAACACGTCTCTTATTGAATTCAGATGTATTGATTGACTGGCATAATCTTCTTAATGGGTTTGTGTACGTGCATGCTAAGTTGCTTCAGTCATGTCCAACTCTTTTCCACCCTACAGACTGTAGCCTGCCAGGCTCCTCTGTCCATGGGATTCTCCAGGCAAGAGGACTGGAGTGGGTTGCCATATCCTTCTCCAGGAGATCTTCCCCACCCAGGGATCAAACTGGTGTCTCTTGCGGTTCCTGCATTGGACGCAGATTCTTTACTGTTGAGCCACTGGGGAAGCCTCCTTAATGTATTAGGGGGCTCCCCAGAAAGGGAGACACGTTTTCTCCTTTTTCTCTCTTGTCCTCCCTGCCCTACTCTACTTTCAAGGAGTAGACCACAAGGAAGGGAATTTGCTAATAGCTTTAAGTTAATATATCAAAAATATTATTCTACCAAATGCATTATCTCCTTTAGTAACCCTATGAGATGAGTGTTCTTAGTATCCCCATTTTCTGACAAAAAGTTATCTTGCTTTAGGTCATGTAGCTGGTAGGTAGCCTAATCAGGATTGAACCTCAAGTTTGACTGACTCCAGAAACTGTTTTAACTATCAGGCAATATCACCTACTTACACCAATTATTCCAATGTGTGATTTTAGAATCTAATAAAAAGATGAGATTTGTGGAGTCTGCATATCCACAGTAAAGTACAGCACCTAAAATGACTCATTAGTGAATATTGGTTCCAAGAAATATTTATTTATTCTAAGTCCAGTTAAATAGCTGACATAAAACTTGTTTCTGGAGTAGGATAAAACACTTTCCCAGGCAAGCTCCTCCATCTCACACAAAGCAGACAATTTGGCTGAAAGCAGACGTAACAGTGGGAGAGGTTCTCTGACTTCACTCCAGATCCAGCTGAAACCCTTATAGCACAGTCCCTTCCATTCTCCAAAGTAGCTCTCACATGTTCTTTCTCAGCAAATCTGCAGCCATACTTCCCACCCACACATGTCACTTCCCCTTCACTCTCAGCAAGTGACTCCGCAGTCACTGACAGGGAAAGTAGAAGCCGCCCTGGACAACCACCTCGGATTCCTACCACCATCCTGCAGGCTGGCTCCCACCAGACACATCCCGTCCTCCTCCTCTGTGGTTACAACGGAAGGCTTTCTCCTCCTCTCTGCAGCTGAAACCCCTGCCTGTCCCTTGCATCCCAAACCCTCCCACTTTCTCAGCAATCTATTGTTTCCTTCTCTCTTCACTGCCCACCTTTCCATCCCCAGTGAAATCCTTTCATCAATATATAAAAATGCTTGTCTTAGCTTAATAAAAACAAAACAAGCATCCTCCCACGGTCTCTGCTCTTTCTCTTTCTCCCCTTTTCAGCCACTTGTCTTAAGGAGTTGTCTATGCCTGGTGTCCCTTCATTCTTTACCACCCACACATTCCTCACCCTCACCACATCTCAGTTCATGCCATCGTTTTTCTCAAGCTATATTACCGAGGACACCAGTGATCTCCTTACTGTAAAATCCGAGGACACTGCTCACTCCATTCATTTCCTCCCCTCTCAGGGTTTGATACTATTGTTCACCATCTTTTGAACTGCTTTCTTTGCTTTGCTGGACTGTCTTTCTACCTCTCTAGCTATACTTCTTAAAAGCTCCTGACTTTCCCTTGGAGCCCTGTCCTTTTCATTTCTCAACTTGTACCCCATTTCCAGTCAAAACCGATGGTCACACCTTTGACTATCTCTGAAATCAACTCACTTATTTTCATTTCCTCCACCACTATCTAAGCTAAGCCTGTCTCCTCTAACCAGGATTACCACCAGCATCTCCTGACTGTCTTGGTTGCCTCCAGTCTTGTCCTTTTCTAATCCATTCTTTATCCTGAAGCCAAAGTGATCTTTCTAAAGTACAAAATTTTCAAGATAAAACCCTAACTTCCTGGCATGGCATGTGTGACCGCTTGTGACCTAGCCATCTGACCACAAAAGCTCTCTCTCCTTTGTGTTCTCTCCATTGACACAGTCTCCTGTCTGATCTCAATAAATGGATGCTGGATTCTCTGCTAGCAATCTGTCCTTCAGTTCAGTTCAGTTCAGTCACTCAGTTGTGTCCGACTCTTTGCGACCCCATGGACTGCAACATGCCAAGCTTCCCTGTCCATCACCAACTCCCAGAGCTTGCTCAAACTCATGTCCATTGAGTCGGTGATGTCATCCAACCATCTCATTCTCTGTCATCCCCTTCTCCTCCTGCCTTCAATCTTTCCCAGCATCAGGGTCTTTTCAAATGAGTCAGTTCTTCGCATCAGGTGGCCAAAGAATTGGAGTTTCAGCTTCAGCATCAGTCCTTCCAATGAATATTCAGGACTGATTTCCTTTAGGATGGACTGGTTAGATCTCTTTGCAGTCCAAGGGACTCTCAAGAGTCTTCTCCCGCACCACAGTTCAAAAGCATCAATTCTTTGGTGCTCAGCTTTCCTTATAGTCCAACTCTTACATCCAAACACGACTACTGGAAAAACCATAGCTTTGACTAGACAGACTTTTGTCGGCAAATTGATGTCTCTGCTTTCTAATATGCTGTCTAGGTTGGTCTTAGCTTTTCTTGCAATGTGCAAGCATCTTTTAATTTCATGGCTGCAGTAACCCAAAAAAATAAAGTCTGTCACTGTTTCCATTGTTTCCCCATCTATTTGCCATGAAGTGATGGGACCAGATGCCATGATCTTAGTTTTCTGAATGTCGAGTTTTAAGCCAACCTTCTCACTGTCTGTCCTCAATTTAAGTAACTCCTCCTTTTGGACATCTCTCCTCCACTAACTTATATGTATTCTCCTCCACATACTTATAGGTATGTTTCTACCTATTGTGGATTAGGCTGAAGTACTTTCCCAGGCAGGCTTTTGAGTCTCATGAAAAGTCAGAAATTTGGCTAAAAATGTATATCATAGTGATGGGTAGCCTGAGCCAACATATCTCCTAAATACTTTCTGATTTCCTTCATTTCCTTCAGTCATAGAACATTTGTCTGATTTCTCTCTTTAGACTCAAGGCACTTAAGACCATGGCCATCAAGTACACTGGTTAAGAATCTGGGCTCTGGAGCAAGATTGCCTGGATTCAGAATCAGACTCTGCAATGTCCTAATTTTGTGACATTAGATGACTATGCTTTTATAGAAAACTATGCCTTAGTTTTGTCATCTGCAAAATGGAGGCGATAAAGTACTTATAGAGTTGCTGTTAAGATCAAATGAGAAACTAAGGAAAGCATGTCGCACGGTGCCTGGCATATAGCAAGCACTCAAAAGAGAGCTGTTACTATTTTTTAAATATAATTTTATTTATTTTTTACTTCTGGCTGTGCTGGGTCTTCATTGCTGCGAGGGCTTTTCTCTAGTTGTGGCAAGTGGGGACTACTCTCTAGTTGCCATTTGCGGGCTTCTCATTGTGATGGCTTCCCTGTTGCAGAGCAGGGGCTTTCGGGTACGCGGGCTTCAGTGGCTGTGGCTCCCAGGTTCTAGAGCACAGGCTCAGTAGTTGCGGCACACGGACTTAGTTGCTCTGTGGCATGTGGGATCTTCCTGGATCAGGGCTGGAACTCTTGTCTCCTGCATTGGCAGGCAGATTCTATACTGCTGAGCTGCCAGGGAAAACTTGTTATTACTTTTGAAGGCAGGTACTGTACTGTTTATCTCCATAGAGCTACTCACTAAATATTTCTGAAATGAATAAATGAAGGAAGTGTTTGTGTCTAAGCTTTGTCATCAAAATTCTTAATCTTAACCCAAAAGTGATTAATAAATAAGCTAAGCACCATGCATACAAATTACACCAATACTGTCACTGGTCACTTGGAGCTTTTTGGAAATGAGGTCATTCTATTTCTACGCAAGTGCTCAGGGAATTATTCTCCCTAGAGCAGGGAGGTCTGAATCAAACAGGACACCTCAAGGTTCTCGAAGGCGTCATGACTGACTCTGAGGTAATGTCTTCTTTACATAAATGTGACTGTTAAAAGCAAGGAAACATTAAGGTAACTGTTTCATGTTTTCCAGTCATTTAAGACTACTGGGCCTTCCATTTTGCCAGTGTCACAGACACCTGTCATCTCTCCCATCCTGCTCAAGGGGAGGAGCTGTGTTCTCAGGGTGCTTTCCCTTCCCTCCCATAAAAGCTAGACTTTAGTATAGACTTCACAAACTCTTGTGATTTAAAAGTCAGGTTTTGGACTTACCTGGTGGTCCAGTGGTCTGCCTGCCAAGGCAGTGGACACAGGTTCAATCCTTGGTCCGGGAAGATCCCACAGGCCTTGGAGCAACTAAGCCTGGGTGCCACAACTCCTGAGCCTGTGCTCCAGAACCCTTGAGCTTCTCCGCAACAAGAGAAGCCACTGCAATGAGAAGCCCACCCACTGCAACTAGAGAAAGCCCCTGTGCAGCAACGAAGACCTAGCACATCCAAAAAAAGTCACTTTTTAATAACAAAAGTACCACCACCAGAGGCTTTGATCAGAGGAGAGATAAAGCAGAATAAAATTATTTAACAAAGGAGGGGTTTTTTTTGTTTGTTTTTTTTTAGCAAAGAAACAGTCAAAAAGGGAACTGAGGAGCCTAAGGCAAGTATCAGAGTAAGAGAAAAAACTACACCAGACGTGCATAGCACCAAGCTGCCAAATATGTGTCTGTGTGTATGCATGCATGTGTGCTGTGTCCAACTCTGTGCAACCTTATGGACTGTAGCCTGTCAGGTTCCTCTGTCCATGGGATTCTCCAGGCAAGAATACTGGAGTGGGTTGCCATGCTGTCCTCCAGGGGATCTTCCCCACCCAGGGATTGAACCTGCATCTCTTACATCTCCTTCATTGGCAGCTGGGTTCTTTACCACAAGCGGCACCTGGGAAGCCTGTGTATGTATATACATACATAGATAGATAAATGTGCATCCCACTCATTATTACTCATTGCCTTCCTCATTGGCCTCCTGCCTCTTCTAGGGATAGGGAGGCACTGACACAGTATTTTTGTCTTCATAAAGGAAAGCTGGCATCCAGGGAAATGACCTTGATAGACTGAACTATAAATACAATGTTAATCAGAGCAATTTGCTCTTGAATTGTTCCCCCTTTCCCAACATCCCAAAGCAACTCTATGAGAGAGGCAAAGAAGCACATTCACTAGCCACTTAATGAGTGTGCAAGTCAAGGTCAAAGCCTTCAACCCAGTGGGAAAGTAACCTGAGTCCTGCTTCCAGAGAAGAATTTCCCAAGATCGGCTACATTTAAATAGATCCCGTAGATCCCTGGGCCAAAGGGTCTCTGTTTCAGTGTCACAGAGCAAGGTACACAGGAAAATAAGGTTAGGGTTTTAAATAACATGTAACTATTCACATTTGCTCCCTAAACAACCCTGACTCCAAGTCCAGCCATCTTGCAAATATCTGTCCTACAGAATGTCTGGGATGGGGAGAAGCATAAGAAAGAGGATCAGTCCATTGTCATTAATGGGTAAAGGAGACAGCTACTCACATTCAGAGCCTACTGGTAATAATAAAACAGCACATTACTTCTGTTTGTTGTATACGCTTTGTTGTTAGTGTTAGATGCTCAATTGTGTCCAGCTCTTTGTGACCCCATGGACGGTAGCCTGCCAGGCCCCTCTGTCCATGGAATTCTCCAGGCAAGAATCCTGGAGTGTGTTGCCATGCCCTCCTCCAGGGGATCTTCCCAACCCAGGTATCAAACCCTCATCTCCTGCATTGCGGGCATCTGAGTCAACAGGGAAGTCTATACTCTGTTCAGATGTGAGCATTATTTTTCAGGTCAAATAAATGGTTGATTTCAACAAAAGCAGCCCTCTAAATATCCTTCAAATAAACGTCATCAAGTGGACATTCCACCTGGTGAAAAGAATATTTTCAGCATAAAGGTTGAACACAAAGAGAAGCCCTTGGTCCTCTGGCCTAAGAGGCTCTGTGGCCAATTTAGCTGCTGCTTTACAAGTCAAAAGCTGGCTTTTCAGCTGCCAGCCCTGGGCCCTCCACGTGAGCCTGGGGAGCTCTGCCTCTAGTGACCCGCTGAGTAATAAAGGTTTGTGGAGTTGCTTTGTTTCTTTCTTTTTGTTTTTAAATCAGAGCTAAGCTGACAGTCTTCATGAAGATGGGGAGGGCCAGGGCAAGTTAAAATCCACCTCCGGCTCCACAGGGAATGAAGAAGCTGAGGCTCGTTCCGTCAGCAGGTGTGAGTCAGACACACAGGGAGCAGCCGAATGGAGTAAGAAGGTGCCATTTTTGTCATCAATGTTCCCACCACCACCGCCCAGAAATGAATAGCTGGAGAAAATGATCCAGGATAAAAGAATGGTCCGGCTGGGAGTCAGACTGAATAGCCGGTTCCCACTGAACACTGCTTCGTTATGCAGCTTTTCCTTTCAGGGAGGGATTCTGATTCTTGGTGGAACCAATTGTGACAAGGAGTGCTGACAACCCTGGGAACCAGCTACGCGGGCCTTTGATTTGTTGCTTTGAAGCCCAGTCTTATTGCTGAATTGTTAATCGAGTTAGGCAAGTGAACTTGGCCTCCATGAGCCTGAGTTTTTAAAATCTGGATCTGTAGGCTTTATCTTTAGATTAATGTTTATGCATGGTGCCCAAGTGGAGGATACCATCATGTTAGTTTTTCACCATCCCCCAAACTTCCCCAAAGGTACTCTTTTTGTTTTATTTATTTATCAGGGGCTTCCCTGGTGCCTCTGATGGTAAAGAATTTGCCTGCAATGCAGGAGACCTGGGTTCGACCCCTGGGTTGGGAAGATCCCGGGGAGAGGGGAATGGTACCTACTCCAGTACTCTTGCTGGGGAAATCCCATGGACAGAGGAACCTGGAGGGTTACAGTTCATGGGGTTGCAGAGAATCGAACACAACTGAATGACTAAGCGCGCGCGCACGCGCGCACACACACACACACACACACACACACACACACACACACACACTTATTTACTTGGGCTGTACTGCGTGGCTTGTGGGATCTTCCCTGACCAGGAATCAAACTCAGGCCTACAGTAGTGAAAGCATGGTGTCCTAACCACTGGGCCACTAGGGAATTCCCTCTTCTTGATTGTTTCACACTAAGTGTTTACCTTTCCATCTCTTCTCTTCTGGTCCCTGCCTGGAGGGATGGCCACTGGCTAGATGTTTAGCCCACACTAGAAGAGTATCAAAGGAACCTAAATAGATTCAGAACAGAACTGTCTCATAACCAGTTTTCTAGTGAAAAAGATCAGAATTTAATCTCACTGCTTCAGTCTATCTCATTTATTCTGTATGCTTAACTGTTTCTATATGTTTCTGTAGCTTTAACTGTTTTGTAAGCTAGATGTAGTTCATTCGAAATTAATTTTGAAAGGAGGACCTGCAGTTCATCCCAGAGAGTGGGAGAATTTCTAATAATCCTTTCAATTGTCATAAAGTCCAGAATTTTAAACAGAAAACCCCACCAAATATTATTTTATAATTCTGTGGTTCTCAACCAAAGTGCACATTGAACATATTTTGGGACCCTACTCCAGATCCACTAAAGCCAAATCTCTGGGGTCCTTTGGCAAGTGAAACTGGCAAACTTGCCACAATGTGATTCTGATTCCTGCACTTGGATGAGAACCACAGAAAAGGTTACCCAGATCAAATGGACCCCAGGTGACCCTGGTGGAACCTTTTCTTTCTCAAGAGATGCTTATTTCTTCCTTCCAGTTGCTCAGGCCAAAAGCCTTGGCATCATCCTTAACTTTTATTCTCAAAACTCACATCCAATCCATCAATAAATCTTGTGGGCTCTGTCTACTTTCAAAATGCTTCTAAGAAAAATAAATGTGTTCATATACCTAGGATCCATCACTTTTTCTGATACCCTAATACAGTCTTTTTTTTCTATCAAGAAGCTATAGTGAGTCTTTAAAATTAAAGTTAAATCATTTCATTTCTTTGCTCCAAAACCTCCTGTGGCTCCCCTTTCACTGACAGCAAAAGACAAAGTCCTGACCTTAGCATTCAGCGCCCTGCTGACCTAGACCCTGCCACCTGTCTGCCCTCTCCTCTTATGCTGTGCCTCTCCAGCCACAGTGGCCTCTTTCCTCCTCTTAGCACATTCTCATCTCAGGTCCTCTGCATTGGCTGTTCTCTCTTTCAAAACATCTGTCCTCCACAGGCATCCACATGGCTAACTCCATCACCTCCAACAAGTCTTTGTTCACATGGCCTTTTCCGTGACCTCCTCATGGTTACTCTGACTGATCTTGGGTGGTCTCAGCCTGCAGGAGTTTAAAGCAGGGCTTGGGCTCCCAGCCAGAAATAGAGGCTGGGTCACGGCAGTGAGAGCACCAGAGCCTAGCCACTAGACCAGTGGTCAGTGACAAGGGCCCTGGTCCTTCAGCTTTGCAGAAAAGAATTCCTACAAAGATGGAAAGTAGTGAGGTAAGTGTTTATTAGGAGGAAAAAGAGTACAGTGTGGATAGACACATGGGTGGACTCTGGGACAGAATCACCAAGTTGCAACCTTGTGGCAGTTTGAATTACTCTTATGGGGCATTTCTTCCAGGTTTCCTTTGGCCAATCATCTTGATTTGCCTGGTTTATAGTCCCTATTTGGTATATCTCAGGATCCTCCCATGTATGCACTCCCATCTCCTAGACAAGATGAATTCTACCAAAAATGTGTATGGGCAGAGCATCCCTTGACGTCACTCCCCGTTTGATCTCCAAGAAGACTTTCCGTGCTGTTGTGTGACTGGGGAGGTCTCCTGACTTCCAGAATGAGAAATATGTGGTCCGGGCAGGGCCCAGCCTCCCCTCTTAATTGTCCTGCTATTCTCATCTTGGAGGTTCAGTCCACAGGGACTGAGTCTCCAGTCGCTTTACTCTGGGGGAGGGAAGCACCTAGCTCATGACGATCCCAATTTCCTTTATCCCAACTCTCCCAGATGCTCTTACTCTGATCTACTTTTCCTTTCTTCCCCAAAGCACTTATCACCTTTCTATATATAACGTATTTACTGTGTTTTGTTTTATTCGTGATCTTCTCTTCCTAGAATATAAGTCCCATAGAGCCAGAATCTGTATTTGTTTTGTTTCCTAATGTATCCCGAACTGTGGTGTTGGAGAAGCCTCTTGAGAGTCCCTTGGACAGCAAGGCAATCCAACCAGTCCATCCTAAAGGAAACCAGTTCTGAATATTCATTGGAAGGACTGATGTTGAAGCTGAAACTCCAATACTTTGGCCACCTGATGAGAAGAACTGACTCATTGGAAAAGACCCTGATGCTGGGAAAGATTGAAGGCGGGAGGAGAAGGGGACAACAGAGTATGAGATAGTTCGATGGCATCACTGACTCAATGGACTTGAGCTTGAGTAAACTCCGGGAGTTGGTGATGGACAGGGAAGCCTGGCATGCTGCAGTCTATGGGGTCGCAAAGAGTCGGACACGACTGAGCGACTGACCTGAACTGAATGTATCCCAAGCCACCGGAATACTGCAGAGCACATAGTAAATGCTCAACAAATACTTATATCATTTAATGAATATAAATTCCTGAATCCGGAGAAAGCAAACCAAGTGCTGAATGCCGCCTCCACAAAGTTTGATTCTAACTGGGTTTGCTGCTATGGGGACAATCAGAGCCTGTCTGAGATTTCAAGACCTTTGTGGTCCTGTTGCCACAAATGCCATGAAGTAGGTTACCCCTGTTTTTCAAATCAAGAGCTTAGAGTTGTTGAACTACTTCTATGCTGACAACCAATAGCTAAAACAAATTGTTGCTAGAAATTTTACTTTAGCTGCATGTTGTGTGTTATGTTTTACTCTGGAGGAAAAGGAGTGAAACAGTATATGGCTTTAGTCCTAGGACCTCCAGCTTCTACCTGATACTGCTGCTGCCTGATGGGTAGGGGTCAAAAACCAAACTGTAAGAGGGTCCCTCTCGGAAACAAATTAGTAATAGAAACGCAATTCACCGCAGAGAACATTTTTTTTTTTTTAAGAGAGGGAGATTCCACTTCAATATCTATTTTTATTTTATTGGACATTATTTTAATCTCTCCTCAAAATGGTTCGCCCAGCAGGGCAGAGAGATCAAGAGCATCATGGCGGGGATGCGAGGCGGTGGCACTCACCCTCGCTGGAAACAGCCTCTGAAACCTTCCCCCTCCCAGGACAATGCTCTTAATTAGCCACACCATATTTCTCAGAGAACAAAAGCTCCCCACCCCTCACAGGAAAAGCTTTTCCAGGAGATATCTCGTTGGGGAAGCGCCAGGCACACAACAGGGAGAGGAGAACAGACAGGCTGTTCTGGGCTCTGCAAAGAGACACAAACTCTGGATTCCCGCGGGAGCTGCAGAGGTTAGACGGCACATTTTTTCTCCACGTGACGAGCATGTGCTTCACAAGCCCTGAGGTGACCAACTTCAGAGGCCCCCTTTTCTCCTCCCTCTCCCTTGGCTCCTACTTGAGGGGGTTAGGGACCTTGGCGGGGGGTGGCAAAATCAGTTGGAACCATCTCCAGAATCGAGCATCTGGGGAGCAGTAGGGAAGGAACTGGGAGTTTATTTCAGGTGACAGACATAGAGCAGGCCCCTATTTTTTCCTGCGACTAGAATAATATTTCTGGAACGGGGAGGCTTGAATCATATGTCTCTTCATATCACTGTGTGGGAAGTCTCAGTTACCAGCATAACAATGGAAGAGATGCTGGTGCTTTTAGGACTTGGTGGGGGCCCAGCAAAGGAGTCTGGGAGGTGGGGGGGGGGGTGGGGGAGGGGGAGGGGAGGAGGGGGAGGGGAGGAGGAGGAGGTGGGGAGAGGGTGGAGGGAGGGAGGAGATGGGGGAGGAGTGGGGGGAGAGTGCAAGCGGACAAGGCAAGTAAGGGCAAAAGGGCGGCCTCACCTGAGCCTGTTTAGGGAGCAAAGAGGGGAGGGCGCATCTTCTTTCCAATAACAATTTTGCCCTTCTCCCCTTCCCCTGCCCACTCTCATTAAATGTGTTTTTTGAAAAACACAGAGAAAAAAAATCTTGTTTAAGTGCCTCTTCCTGAGTAAGTCCACTGTCAGGAAAGGAAAATCCAAACGGCTCGAATAGTCTATTTTTGTGCCCAGAGGCTCCAGGCCCTGCACACAGACTCTTCCTTACCCTGGAGGAAAGGAAACTGGGCGTCAGGCCTCCCTGTCACAGAGGCCGGAACTGAGGAACTTATATTACTCGAAGGCCTGGTCCCCGTACAACCTCCATTTTAGGAAATAAAGATATAGTACAGGCTGCTTTGGGGCTGGCCTGAGTGGTGTTGGTTAAAAAAAAAGAAAGAAAAGAAAAACTTCTCTGATTATTCTGTAGGCAAACAATCGTGGCACTAGATTTTAATTGGAAAATTCAATCAGCTGCCTCAGTGTCGTGCTTCTCCTAGTCGTTCAGGTTTATTGCTCTCGCCTGCCTCCTGGCTACCAGGCAGATAGAATGAGAAGGCTGATGAAGGGTTTTGATATGTGGGCCAAGCCAAAGTCCTAAGTCAGTAACAAGCATCATGAAACAGCAGTCACCTAGGTAGGTAAGGCCTCCCTTTGTGCATTTTGCTTCACTTGTCTACACCATTCGCAAGTTTGTTGTTTCCTGTGTACAGTCTTTTACCCAGTTCAAGTGTGGTGCTTAGGACATCCAACCAAGGGAATGGGGTTCAGACCACTCCCCCTTCCAATCCAACGTGGCCTTGCCTCCACTTCGCCGGAGCCTGCCTTTCGTGAGGACCACAGGGTACACTGAAGGCCAGGCTAGCTTATAACAGCCACACCTCGCAGGCTATTCCTGTCTCCTCTGCTATCTCCCCTGTGAAGCTGACCTTAAAAAGAAACCTCTGCTTGTAAGGGGTTTCCTGGGGAGTTGGTAACTGGGGATGGAGGAAGGAAATTGGAGAGGTCCAGCTAAAGGCAAAGACTAATTCTTTATTGACTTATTACCAGTGATCCTGGCTCAGGCAGAGCCTCCTAAAATACAGGTCTGATCATGGCACCACCCTTGCTCATAATCCTTCAGTGACTCCACAGTACCCTTAGGATAATGTCTCCATAGCCCCCTGAAGCTCCTCATGAGCTGGCCTTGGCTTGCCCTGCGCTCCCCCCACCCCCCGACATACACGTACTGTGTAGCACATGTCCCCTTCCCTCCCTGCCCAGTTCCACCAGTTGAATTCTACTGAATTTCTTTTCAGATCCTTAAATAGCTGCTGCTTCTCTTCCCCAGCTTTCAAGCATGCCCTTCCTTGCTGCTCCTAACTCATCCTTTAAGTTCTTTCATTGACTGTTTCTATTCCACGAAGCTTTCCTTCACCACCGTGACTCGGACTTAGGCTTCTCCCCTGTGAGGCCCCACAAGCCTTCTACTAAACCTATCACTTACACGCTGCTTTGTAATTACGTGTTCGTTTGTCTGTCTGCCCTGCTGGATGGTAAACACCCGAGGGCAGGGCTAAGGCGCCTGTCTTGCCCACCGTTTCCTTCCCAGTGTGCTGGCCAGTGCCTGGCACGTCACAGTGCCCCACAAGGATTCGGTGAATAAATGGGCATTATGCCAACATGACAGAGAAGTCCCCATGGTCCTCCCCAGATTTGTGTTTGCATGTTTATTTAAGTGTCTTCTTAGACACTGGGAAGAGCCCTGAATTAAAAAGACGTGTGTTGCGACTTCGCTGGTGGCCCAGTGGCTAAGACTCTATTCTCCTAATGCAGGGAGCCCGCGTTTGATCCTTGGGTCAGGGAACTAGATCCCACATGCTGCAGCTAAGAGTTCAAATGCCATGACTAAAAGATCTCACTTGCTACCACTAAGACCCCAGGCAGCCAAATAAATAAATTAATTTATATTTAAAAAGAAAAGGCTTGTGTGGGGCTGCCCTGGACCGCCTTTCTCCTTTTACATGATGCCTTCCCAGAGATCCTAAAGTGTAATTTTCCCAGTCAGCTCAGGGCCACTGGTGGGGTTCCTTGTTTGCGTGAATACTGGCACCTGTTTGTGTCATATTTAGTCATTTATTCTATTTTTCCTTACTTTGAAACTTAATTTACAATTAATTATATTTTCCAAATGGTTTCATATATATGCTTTAATCTTTCCCTACATTTTTTCTTGAAAATAGGAAGAATGTCTTCTTTTAGCAATCCTTTTAATACCTAATGTTGTTCACAATCTGTGTTCAATGAAGAAAGGTAGGATGACAAAGTGAAACTTTTCTTTAGGAATTGAATTTATTACAGCACCATTGTGGAAATGCCTGCTCGATATATTTGGTGATGTGGCAACTGGACTGTTTCTTAAAGGAAACTGCGGTTCCAGGATGGACTTGGAAACTGTAGCCCAGAACTATGAGGGCGCCACAGCCCTGGTGTCCATTGGCAGAAAGCCCACAGCCTGGGGAAAATGTTGTTCCAGGGTGCCCTCTAGTGATCTGAGGCACCACTAGGTCAGAAGCCAGGGCCAGAGGTTCCTGAACTTCAGCAGGAAGCAGGATCCAAGGGGGAGCCTAATAAAACTACAGATGCCAGATTGCCATGCCAGCTGGGAGACCAGTCCTTCTAATCAGTACCTTCAGGGTTATGATGCACGGTCCACAGGTCACACTTTGTGGAATACAGACAGGCGATGCCCATCAGAGAAAATGTGCCAGGTACATAGTCAGAGAACACTGTCTCATTTTTCTGCTTTTCCGGCTGGACCACTGACTGCTGGCTGACTATTCAGATGTGGATGTGAGTGAGAAAGAGGGAGACACAGAGCTAGCCTAGACCTCTGGAATGAAATACAATCCAGGATACACAAGAAGAGTCAGCAGCATTTTTAGCTGGACCACTGAGCAAACGTTTTAGGTAGATCGTGTTATTAATACCTTCTGTTGAGGTCTGTTCTCCAGTCTAATGGAGGGTAGCCCCTCTCCTCTTTTTGTGCCCTTCCCAGCGATGGGTTCTTATTGCACACACCCTCCATGGCCAACACTGTGTCAGACTGCTCACATGTATCAGTATGTTATCTCTGGAAGTCCCTGGAATGATCCCAAGTAAGGCGTGCCTTATGCCATACAAGCAGGGGAAAGATCGCAGGGCAGCTAGTTCAAGCATAGGCGCCAGCTAGAAACCACTTTCTTGCATTCTGTACTTCTGTTCTGTTAAGAAAACTCACTAGCAAGATAAGTAGAGCAAAAACTACATCCTTTTCTCTATTGTAAAGGAGCTAATTCCTACTCTGAAACCAAATAACACCCATCAATGATAAGAAAAAATTTTCATCTCTGATTTCTTATCTGTGCAGTCATCCCTTGATAACCTGGGGGAGACGGGGAGGGGGGAATTTGTTCCCACGCCCCCAGTGGATACCAAAATTTACAGATGCTTAAGTGTCTTATATAAAATGGTATAGTATAGGGACCTCCCTGGTGGTCCAGTGGTTAAGACTCCACGCTTCCAATGCAGGGGCATGGGTTTATCTCTCAGTTCAGTTCAGTCACTCAGTCGTGTCTGACTCTTTGTGACCCCATGAATCGCAGCACGCTAGGCCTCCCTGTCCATCACAAACTCCCGGAGTTTACTCAGACTCATGCCCATCAAGTCGGTGATGCCAGCCAGTCATCTCATCCTCTGTTGTCCCCTTCTCCTCCTGCCCCCAATCCCTCCCAGCATCAGGGTCTTTTCCAGTGAGTCAACTCTTCACATGAGGTGGCCAAAGTATTGGGGTTTCAGCCTCAACATCAGTCCTTCCAATGAACAGCCAGGACTGATCTCCTTGAGGATGGACTGGTTGGATCTCCTTGCAGTTCAAGGGACTCTCAAGAGTCTTCTCCAACATCATAGTTCAAAAGCATCAATTTTTCGGCGCTCAGCTTTCTTCACAGTCCAACTCTCACATCCATACATGACCACTGGAAAAACCATAGCCTTGACTAGATGGACCTTTGTTGGCAAAGTAACGTCTCTGCTTTTTAATATGCTATCTAGGTTGGTCATAACTTTCCTTCCAAGGAGTAAGCGTCTTTTAATTTCATTACTGCAATCACCATCTGCAGTGATTTTGGAGCCCAGAAAAATAAAGTCTGATACTGTTTCCACTGTCTTCCCATCTATTTCCCATGAGGTGATGGGACCAGATGCCATGATCTTAGTTTTCTGAATGTTAAACTTTAAGCCAATTTTTTCACTCTCCTCTTTCACTTTCATCAAGAGGCTTTTTAATTCCTCTTCACTTTCTGCCATAAGGGTGGTGTCATCTGCATATCTGAGGTTATTGATATTTCTCCCGACAATCTTGATTCCATCTTGTGCTTCTTCCAGCCCAGAGTTTCTCATGATGTACTCTGCATAGAAGTTAAATAAGCAGGGTGACAATATACAGCCTTGACATACTCCTTTTCCTATTTGGAACCAGCCTGTTGTTCCATGTCCAGTTCTAACTGTTGCTTCCTGACCTGCATACAGATTTCTCAAGAGGCAGGTCAGGTGGTCTGGTATTCCCATCTCTTGAAGAATTTTCCACAGTTTATTGTGATCCACACAGTCGAAAGCTTTGGCGTAGTCAATAAAGCAGAAATAGATGTTTTTCTGGAACTCTCTTGCTTTTTCAATGATCCAGCGAATGTTGGCAATTTGATCTCTGGTTCCTCTGCCTTTTCTAAAACCAGGTGGAACATCTGGAAGTTCTCGGTTCACGTATTGCTGAATTCCTAGTCAGGGAATTAAGATTCCCACAGGCCATGTGGCACAGCCAAAAAAAAAAATTAATGTAGTACAGTCTGCCTTCATATCCACAGATGTGGCACCCATGGATGCAGAGGGCTGACTGTACTTGACTTCCTTCCTCTTGATAATTTCAGTTGAAGGCTGCTTCTTTAATTAGGGGCTGTTAGCACATTAAAATATTTGTTGAACCTTGCAAGGTGATAAATTACACTGATTTGCAGTCTAGTACTTAGGTCTAATTATTTTATGTACTTTTTCCTGTACTAACAGCACCTAATGAATTCAGTTAAATGGTAAAAATCACATTTATTGAGTGTTGATGTGTCCGGACACTCTATTGGGCTGTGGAAATGTAATAGAGACTAGGTGAGTCTGAGTGCCTACCCCACAGGGAAAAGAGTCTAGAGAGGACATTACCTCTGATGCAACGTGATGCATGTCTTATCAGAAATATGAACCCAGGGTTAGGATAGCACAGGACAATTACCTGTCTCCCTGGGATAAAGAAATGCTATCACAGATATACTCTAATATTCCAAACATTGACGAACATTAGGATTTTCATGGGGAGTGGGGAAAACCCCATCACTCATTTCCAAACTATCTTGGATCAACTCACTCTTCTCGTAAATAACAGTGTTTTCTTTCATACTACCCCCTCCTCCCTTACTATATCTTTTTAAAACAAAACATGAGATGCTGGCATGATACCATCTGATTTCAGTCCTGCTCCTTAGCTTGTCTGGAAAACTTTAAGCATAGGCTCACAGAGCCCTTAATGAGAAAGCTCATTAAAAAGCCGTCTGAAATGGGGAAACAAATTATATGCACAACACAGCCCACTCTTTTCCTCTTCATTTCCTTCTCCCCTTCCCAGACTGCGACATTATAAATGAGAAGGCGAAGTGAGTCATCAGATCGGAAAAAGGCACTGTCGCTGGATCTGTCTTTACCTTGCTGCTTTGATGACATTTCTCTTGCTTCACTGCAGCACTGAAATGTTGCCCAAACAGCAGGAGGGCCCTGTGCGTGTAATGATGGCCTTGGTGAAGCCTTTGATTGTGTGTATTTGGGTGGAACTTGAGCTTGTAATTGGGGAATGCGCACATTGTCAGATTTCAGAGCCTCTCCCTAGAAAGCTTGTTTTGTCCTGGGGAGAGGGGAAGTTTTCTTTCCTTCTAGGTGTGTTTGTGATCACCTTTGGAAGGTTTTCTCCAGAGTATGACTTCAGGATGGCAGCGGTCATACTCAGGGCTGACCCAGCTACAAGGTGTCTTGTTCAGTCACCCCATACTCCTCTCACGTGGGGAATTTCATGAGCTAGGATTGGCTTCCAGCCTTCTGGCTCAAAAGGAAGTGATGGTAGTGATTGTCCACTGGGAGGAAGACATGGGAGGTGGGTTTTATTTTTTTCTTCCTTCTTCTCATCTTGGAGTTTGCAAAAGGATCGCTACAAATACCAAAAAATCCTTCCACACCTGGTAGCTGGGCAATATTTGTGGGGAAAAGAAAATTCTTCGCACTGCCTTGCCCCTTGATGTATATAAATTGCTAGGGTTGAGGCACTTACAATAAAACGCTTGCCAGCTGGTTCTTTTCTGTATGAGGCAGAGAGCTCGTATCCTTTAAAATCAGAAGACTAAGGTTGAGGTCCTGCCTGTAAGCTTCCTGGCTGTTTGACTCTTGGGAACTTGCCAAATGCCTCTGAATCTCTAAGCTTACCATGTGCCAGGCATCAAGAATGCAGAAATAGAGAAGTCGCTGGCTCCACCCTGCAGTCCGGTGTAATCTCTTGAGGAGACAGGTGCAAACACAGTTATAACACAATGTGGGATGTGCTTTATGGAAGCTACAGAGGAGTTCCCAGAGAAGCGAGAGGAGGGGGACTCTGTATGTTCTGGAAATGGGAGAAGACTGAGAAGGTGAGCGGTGGTGAGACTGTCGTTAGGAAAGGGCTCCAAAATCAGGAGCTTGAGCAGGATTTTGAAAAAACAGAGAGTTCACTTAAAGAGAAAGAGAGAGAGAAAGATGATAGAAAGAACCCTGGCTAACAACATTAAAGAAGTGGCAGAGGAAAGGAACCTTAAGAACAAAACTGGGCAGTGGGTTGAGAAGTAGGAGAACCAGCAGAGACTGGCTTCAAATGCTGCAGGAGGGAGGCCAACTGTGATGGGGACTGACTGACAAGCATCCATTGGACCAGTGGCATTTAGGGGAAGAATAGAGTGGAGAGCAAATGGGAAGACAGCTACAGAGTCAATGAGCATATTCCTCTTATTATTATCATTATTATTGAGGTATAATTGGTTTACAATATATATTGATTTCAGGTGGACAGTATAGTGAGTCAGCATTTTTACAGATTGTACTCCATTAAAAGTTACTATAATTCCTTGTACAATACATCTTTGTGGGTTATTTATATTATGCATAATAGTTTGTACCTCTTAATCCCTTTCCCCTTGGTGCCCCTTCCTCCTTCCCTCCTGCCACTGGTAACTGCTAGTTTGTTTGCTGTATCTTAAATGTTTCTTGTTATATTCACTGGTATGTTTTACTTTTCAGATTGCACGTGTAAGTGATATCATACAGTATCTGTCATTCTCTATCTGACTTATTTCACTAAGCATTATAGTCTCTAGATCTAGCTATGTTGCTGCAAATAGCAGAAGTTTATTCTTTTTTATGGCCGAGTAATATTCCACTATAGTTACATCCAACATCTTTTTTTCCAATCCATTCATCTTTTGATGGATACTTGGGTTGCCTCTATATGTTGGCTGTTGTAAACAGTGCTGCTGTGAACACTGGGGTCCGTGTATCTTTTCAAATTAGCGTTTTAATTTTTTCCTACATACTTACGAATGGAATTGCTGGATCATATGACAGTTCTATCTAATGAGCATATTTTTAACACTGAATGGACTTGTGTGTGTGTGTGTGTGTGTGTGTGTGTACGTCGAGTTTTTTAGAATCACAAAGAGATGAGAGATGAACAAAGATTTTTGTTGTTTTTGTTTATGATTAAAGCATGTATATAGTTATATACCATAGGACAGGAGGCTGTGGAGAGGGAGAAGTTAATTTCAAGGGGAGAGATGGGACTAAATGGGGTTAATTCCTACCTTATGGAGTCCTTCAGGAAATAGTGAAGGACAGGGAAGCCTAGGGTGCGGCAGTCCATGGGGTCGCAAAGAGTCACCCGTGACTTAGCTCCTGAATAACAACGAGTCTTTATGAGGATTAAATGAAATCTCCTGGGGAACCCTTTTTGTAATGAGATACACACATGTGAATATGATTATCCTGCTATTGAAATAAAACCTGCATGCATCACAAGGCATTTGAGCTCACTTATCACCGGGCTTCTGAGATAGGCAAATCCCCCTCTCCATAGCCTTTTTGTGTGAGCTGCTTTCCTATTTCCTCTTACTACCACTTTAGACCTAGAGCCCAAGAATGAATTGAGTCTTCCTTGACAGTTCTTCCTGCCAATCAACACAACTCTCCAGTTCCCCTGGATCACAACAGGAAGCTGGGGGTTGATAAGTGAGAAACAATTAAGGGAGAGGACAGGAGCCTCCCCTTTGTCAGGAGGTGGGACTCACATCCAGCTCTCTTGGAAACTTGCTTTGTCAGTTTATTAACTATCAGATAACTCTGGAGCCACATGGGCTGTGAAGTAGACTCTCTCACAGACACCAGTGGCCACTTTTCCATCTCAGTTTCATGAACTGTAAGTCTCATTAGGGCAGGGATTTTTTGCCTGTTTTGTTCACTAGCGATTAGAACAGTCTGGCACAGGGGTGGTATCTAATAAGTACTAACATTAATAAGTGAATGAATTTATCCATTCATTCATCATTCTATTGACTCAGTTGAAATGGACCAACCAGTAAGCTCATCTAGATAAAGAGATAAATAATATTCGTTATAATTTTTTAAAAAGTACATTCTGTGCCAGGCACGTTACATGTATTAGATTACAATCATTTCACAAATGGGAAAACAAGACCCAGAAAGAGGTCACTTGGATGAGGATATATGGCTGGAAAGTGGTGAAGCTGGAATCCTCCCTGAACCCACGCTCTTTCTACACTGCCATCTGCTTCTCCATTCTCATCTCTCACCACTCTCTGACTCAGATCATGACTTCAGTCACAGCTGACCACCTATAATTCCTTGAATGTGCCACCTTCTCTCTCATACATTTCTTTGCCTGGGACACGTTTAATTCTGCTCTTTGTCTGGCTAATTCTTCCTCATCCTTCTTGTGGGAGGCTTTCTTGAAATGATGCTCTCCAGGTGGGATAGTTTGTCCTTCTCTGCTCTCACAGCCTCCTTTGCAGCCCAAGGTCACAGGACATATCACAGGCATTATAGAAATGTTTTTTTTCTCTTTTTTTCCCATGCTGCATGGTTTTCAGGATCTTACTGCCCTGACCAAGGATCAAACTCATGCCTCCTGCAGTGGAAGCACTGAGGACTAACAACTGGGCCACCAGGGAAGTCTCTTAGAAGCCTATTTTCATGTGCCTTTCTCCACTAGATGGTGAGAGGTTCAAGGATAAGACTGCCTTCATAATAAGACCTGCCATTCATTGAGGGCTGCCATGTGCTGGCTTTTCTGACTTAATTCTCACAGCTACCACCTGAGGAGGCTATTATTACACTTGTTTTATAGATGAAAACAAAGATGGAGGCTCAGAGAGGTTAAAAAAATTTCCCAAGGTCACAATGGCTAAATGACTAAGTCAGAAATCCAATATAGGTACATCTGGTTCCAAGGTCTAAATTCTTTTCTTTTTCTTATGTTATCATCAGAACCATCCACAGTGCTCACAGCTTAACTGTTGGGATAAACAGATAAATACCACCTGAACAATGAGATTAGCGAGCTAATCCAAGTTTATAAAGCTCTTGGGGGAAACATGTGGAAGGAAAGGAGTTGTCCTCTCTGGAGGAGGTGGGGTTGGAAAGGCTTCATAAAGTTGTCAGACTGCTTGGGAACTTGTAAACTGATTCTATAATGATGGCTTAAGACGGAAAATAGATTCCTGCATCAAATATTGGTGGGTAGTTTTGGGGCCCATGGCAGACATAGCCCAGGTCACCACTGCTTTCAAATGAGTCCCTCTGGGTGCCAGGAATTTAGTCCAAATGCCTGCTGGTACCTGCTTAAGTGATGACTGGTAACCAGGCAACCCAGTCAGCACACTGTTTCATTAAAATCTTTTTGTGTGTGTGTGTGTGTGCTTGAAAACTACTTTACATAATCACATTTTTAACCTTACTACACATTAAATAAAATCAATACATTTTCAAACTCTTGGCTATAAGGAATAGGGTAGTACTTCTAATTATGTGTTACCTTTTCCTGCTCTTGTGTCTTAACTGCAGGCATCCCTGGAGGCTGGTTTCTCTCTATTCTCCTCTTCAGGGAATTCATCTATTTTCTAGGCTTGAACTACTGTAAAATTCCTATAAAATTAAACTTAAAACTACAAGTAAAAAGCATGGCTGTATAATGTATGGCACAATACCTTCTTTGTCTGCCACGGAAGGCAACGGTGAGGGAGGAAACAGTGGGTGGCCGGCCTCTGGCATCAGGCAATTAGGAGACTTCTAAACTGCTCTGTTTCCTAGCTGTGGCCTTGGGCAAGTTACTTATGTCTGCATTCCCGATCTTTAAAAGAGTGAAAATAATAGTAAGAGGACTATTGTGAGGACTAAGAAAATAACGCAAAAGCACTTAGCGACTAGTTTGTTCTAAGTTACCAATAAGTCCTAGTTGTAGCAATCATTATTATTACTTTTATCACTGGCAGGATAAAGCAATTTGGAAGACAGTGATTTGAGACCTATGAAGTATTATGAAAATGTGAAATATTATTATTGTGTATTGTATTGTGTGAAATCCAAAGAGCTTGATAGAAAGGGCATTGCATAAGAAATCAGGAAAGCCAGGTCCTAACAGATCCTAATGCTACTTTAGCCAGTAACGTGCAGTGTGACCTTGGGACAGTCCTCTCTGAGCCTTTGCTTTCTCACTTGTAGATGAAGCAGTTTTTAAAATCATCTTTTTAAGAAATTTATTTATTTTTAGCTGTGCTGAGTCTGCGTCACTATGGTTGGACTTTCTCTAATTGCGGTGAGCAGGGGCTACTCTTCCTTGCCTTGCGCGGGCTTCTCTTTGCAGAGACCTCTCTTGGGTTCTGTGGTGCTCAGGTTTCGGTAGTTGTGGCTCTGGTTCCAGAGCGCAGACTCAGTAGATGTGGCACACGAGCTTAGTTGCTCTGTGGTGTGTGGGATCCTCCTCAACCATAGATCCAACCTGTGTCCAATGCATTGCAAGGTGGATTCTCAACCACTAGACCACCAGCGAAGCCCTACTGCTTAGATCATTTTGATGAGCCACCCCAGCTCTGAAACTCTATGATTTCATGAATTTTGGAGCAGATAGATTATGTAAGAAATCTTACAGAATTCTTGGAATAGACTAGAAGGTGAATATGGCCCACATATATCAATAACCAGAGTCTATCTCTGAGGATGATAAAAGTTAACCCCAACTGCAACAGTCAGAAAGAGCAATCTGGGGAATTCAGTGAAAAGGCAAACTACAACCCAGCTGAAGACTCTTGGGAGACATCTTTGCGTGCTGCGGTTCATGAGGTCGCAAAGAGTCGGACATGACTGAGCGACTGAACTGAACTGAACAACATACCTGTAATGGCAATACGGCACTAGACAGAAAAAAAGAATCAGATTATGTGTATCAGGCAGATGCATTCTTAAACAGGAAAGAATGTGCAAGGCCTTTTAACATCTTTGGATGTGGCTTTCAATAATAAAGTGCTGGTAGCGCTCTCTCACAGCTTGTGGGGCATCAGTCTTCTTACCTTCCTAATGTTCCGAGATTCTACTTTGTGTTAGATGTGGTGGTAAACTGGGTTACTGAGGCACACAGACTCTATCCTCAAGATGCTGACAAACTATTGGATAAAGCATTTTAACCCTGTGAGCTACTTTTACATGTTCCGTGTAGTCCTGCATGGTGTTAATGTTGTTTATATATTGCTTTTCTACTATTTTGTGAAAGCATAGCTGTTTGTGTATTCATCTCTCTCCCCTCAGTCTTCCAGCAGCTTCTGGGTGTTAAATATGATCTCTTCAAGTGAGAAGGAAGAGTCATCTGTTACTCTTTTACTTCCTCATGAGCCTTCAAACTAGTTTGTAGGGCAACTATAGATTCTTTCTCTTTCTTCTCAGAGGACTGACTAGTCCAGATTTAGCTGTTTGTTCTCCCCCTGGTCTCAAATTTTATTCTTCCTCCCCTCTTTCCTACCTTGTTAGTGGTGGTCTAGTGGCTAAGACATGTCTGACTCTTGTGACCCCATAAACTGTAGCCTACCAGGCTCCTCTGTCCATGGGGTTTCCCAAGCAAGAATCCTGGAGTGACTTGCCATTTCCTTCTCCACTTTCATAACTTACCCCCACAGAAAACAAAATAACCAAAAATGATAACAAAACCTAGATAGTACTGTGTGGCGGCAGCACATTGACGGGTAAACGAAATACTTCTTTTGCCGCTGGAGCAACTGCTATTAAATGTCTTATCACTTACCTTTGAAGTTCTTTGGAAAAATGAAAGTTATTTTGCATATAAGTGCTTAAAATCACCTCAGTTACCTAAGATACTTTCATTTCCTTCCAAGATTCTTCTTAAAGGGACGTCTGCTATGTTCTTCAGATACTGTTATGAATGTAGAATGCAGTATTGATAGCTTTCTTCAAACTCACTGATTTTCATTTTCCCTGAGGATGACAAGGATATTACGAAAATGACAATAGAAAAATTTCCATAAGAATACTTAATCAAAAATAAAAAACCTGATGCTTAAAGACACTTCCAATTATCTGAAAAATTGATACTAGGTAACAGTGAGAGAATTTATTTTTGGGGGCTCCAAAATCACTGCAGATGGTAACTGCAGCCATGAAATTAAAAGACGCTTGCTCCTTGAAAGAAAAGTTATGACCAACCTAGACAGCTTATTAGGAAGCAGAGATATTACTTTGCCAACAAAGGTCCATCTAGTCAAAGCTATGGTTTTTCCAGTAGTCATGTATGGATGTGAAAGTTGGACTCTAAAGAAAGCTGAGCACTGAAGAAATGATGCTTTTGAACTGTGGTGTTGGAGAAGACTCTTGAGAGTCCCTTGGACTGCAAGGAGAACCAACCTGTCAATCCTAAAGGAAATCAGACCTCAATATTCATTGGAAGGACTGATGCTGAAGCTCCAATACTTTGGTCACCTGATTAAAAAAACTGACTCATTTAAAAAGGCCCTGATGCTGGGAAAGATTGAAGGTGGGAGGGGAAGGGGATGACAGAGGATGAGATGGTTGGATGGCATCACAGACTTGATGGACATGAGTTTGAGCAAGCTCCGGGAGTTGGTGATGGACAGGGAGGCTTGGTGTGTTGCAGTCCACGGCTTCGCAAAGAGTCAGATACGACTGAGCGACTGAACTAAACTGGAGTATTCATTCAGCAATTCAGTGATAAGCGTGTATTAGGTGCCTAAAAGTGTTGCATTGTGCAAAGTACAAACATAAAGGAGATAAAGAAATGGATTCTTTCAAGGAGCTCAATTAAACATTTATTTATTTAAACATTTATGATTTATGTAAACAATTATAATTCAATAAAAAATTGCTTACTTTTTATCTTGTATAAATACTTCCGGGAACTTCCTTGGTGGCTCAGATGGTAAAGAATCTGCTTCCGAGGCAGGAGACCTGGTTTGATCCCTGGGTCAGGCAAGTCCCCTGGAGAAGGAAATGGCAACCCACTGCAGTATTCTTGCCTGGGAGATCCATGGAGAGAAGAGCCTGGCAGGCTATAGCTCATGGGGTTGCAAAGAGTCAGACACAACTAAGCAACTTTTACTTCACTTCATAAATAGTTAATATTTAACAAAATATTTCCCACATGTGACAACTCATTTCATCCCCAAATCAATCCTCAATTTACATTTCATGAACTTGAGATTTCTTGTTGCTCACTGTTGTTTGGTAACCAGAATGTTGACTGCTTAAAAAAATGGTTTTGTTTCTGGTTGTGCTGGATCTTTGTTGCTGCTTGGGCTTTTCTCTAGTTGCGGAGATGGGGGGCTACTCTTGGTTGCGGTGCTCAATCTTCTCATTGTGGTGGCATTTCTTGTTGCACAGCCCCGGCTCTAGGGTGTGTGGGCTTCAGCAGTTGCAGGCTCGTCGGCTCTAGAGCGCAGGCTCAGTAGTTGCGGCACACAGGCCTAGCTGCTCTGCGGCCATGTGGGATCTTCCTGACCCAGGTGCCTCCTCCACTGGCAGGTGGATTCTTTACCACTGAGCCACCAGGGAAGTCCCAGAATGTTATTCTGATGATGATAATGTTGGTATTTTTCTGCTCCCTGTGGTGTGATTTATGTACTTAATGACTAAGCATTTACAAAGTATTTCATGGAAGATAACATTTTCCGCTTTCTCACCCTCCAGTCCTTGCTCCTCTTCCGCTTAGTTTGTCCCTGAGGGAGGTGGGGCTAAGATGACTATCAAATGCACCCCCTCCCCCTGGCCCCACCCCTTACCAGTGCTCTTAAGAGAACAGTGACCTTCACTTTTCTTAAATTCTTTTCCTGCCAAAGCCTTTCTTTAGGCCATAATTTTAGAAGTTCATTCTACTTCATTTTTGCTTTCTATTTTTTCTTTATTCTATTCCTGATCATTCCATAATTCTGTGCTACCTTAGACTATTGTTTCCATCAAATAGAAACAGAATTTAGCAATTTAGGGATTATTTTGCCTGATGCTTTCACTTTTGGGGGAAGGAACTGGACTCCACAGCCTTGAGAATTGCCGAAACCACACAAATAGGTGGTAGAGTTGGGCTTGAACCTCAGAAGCTATATGCTCTTTGACCAGATGTCCTTTTTTGGGGGTTTATTTATTTATTTTTTTTGGTTTCTAGGCTTGCAGGATCTTAATTCCCCTACCAGGGATCAATCCAGACCCTCTGCAGTAGAAGCACAGAGTCCTAACCATTTGAACTGCCAGGGAATTCACCAGATTAGTAAAGTAATACTCAAAATCCTCTAAGCCAGGCTTCAACAGTGTGTGAACTGTGAACTTCCAGATGTTCAAGCTGGATTTAGAAAAGGCAGAGGAACCGGAGATCAAATTGCCAACATCCATTGGATCATGGAAAAAGCAAGAGAGTTCCATAAAAACATCTACTTCTGCTTTATTCACTATGCCAAAGCCTTTGACTGTGTGGATCACAATGAGCTGTGGAAAATTCTTAAAGAGATGGGAATACCAGACCACCTGGCCTTCTGAAAAATCTGTATGCAGGTCAGGAAACAACAGTTAGAACTGGACATGGAACAACAGACTGGTTCCAAATCGGGAAAGGAGTACGTCAAGGTTGTATACTGTCACCCTGCTTATTTAATTTATATGCAGAGTACATCATGCAAAATGCCAGGTTGGATGAAGCACAAGCTGGAATCAAGATTGCCGGGAGAAATATCAATAACCTCAGATATGCAGATGACACCACCCTTATGGCAGAAAGTGAAGAAGAACTAGAGAGCCTGTTGATGAAAGTGAAAGAGGAGAGTGAAAAAGCTGGCTTAAAACTCAACATTCAGAAAACTAAGATCATGGCATCTGTTCTCATCATTTCATGGCAAATTGATAGGGAAACAATGGAAACAGGGAGAGACTTTATTTTTCTGGGCTCCAAAACACTGCAGATGGTGACTACAGCCATGGAGTTAAAAGAAAAACTACGACCAACCTAGATAGCATATTAGAAAGCAGAGACATTACTTTGCCAACAAAGTTGTGGTTTTTCCAGGAGTCATGTATGGATGTGAGAACTGGATTGTAAAGAAAGCTGAGCACTGAAGAATTGATGCTTTTGAATTGTGGTGTTGGAGAAGACTTTTGAGAGTCCCTTGGACTGCAAGGAGATCCAACCTGTCAATCCTAAAGGAAATCAGTCCTGAATATTCATTGGAAGGACTGATGCTGAAGCTGAAACTCCACTACTTTGACCACCTGATGCGAGGAACTGACTCATTTGAAAAGACCCTGATCCTTAGAAAGATTGAAGGCGGGAGGGGAATGGGATGACAAAGGATGAGATGGTGGGATGACATCACCAACTCAATGGACATGAGTTTGAGCAAGCTCTGGGAGTTGGTGATGGACAGGGAAGCCTGGCATGCTGCAGTCCATGGGGCCGCAAGGAGTCGAACATGACTGAGCAACTAAATTGAACTGAACTGAGGTAAATACATAACTCATTAACATAGCTTAAGACAACCATAAGCGACTGAACTGAAGACAAACACTTCCATAAGAAAAACGCATTGGTTAGCTCAAGGTTTGTGAAAAGTTAAGTTCAGGTGGGACCAGGTGTCATCACGGCAACACAGAATTTTAAGAGAGACCTCTTTTTAACTTTGTGTAGAGAAGGGGAAAACATCTAACACTTGTTGGTTACCTCCTGCCGCTTAAGAGAGAGAGAAAAAAATGTCTGACACTTGCAGCCTATTTCCTCTGTTCGGAGACCCCTGGCCTTCCTGCCTGTTACCCTCTCAAATCCTAGTAAGATGTTGAAGTGAAAGTGAAGTCACTCAGTCGTGTCCGACTCTTTGCGAGCCCATGGACTGTAGCCTACCAGGCTCTTCCATCCATGGGATTTTCCAGGCAAGATACTGGAGTGGGTTGCCATTTCCTTCTCCAAGTAGAAGGCAGTCATAAAACCTTTATGTATTTAGGATTTGCACATGCAGAGGTCCACCCTCACCCCCTAATTGTTTAAGTACAGTGGATTTACAAACTTATATCAGTTACAGGTGTACAACATAATCAGTCAATATTTTTTAGAGTTATTATAAGAAGTTAAGGGAAGAGTTCATATCTAAAGATGTGAGGTCAACAGGATCAAATGTCCTTTTGAAGCAGTCAAGAAATATTCTATTAACAGAAAATACTTTTGTCTGGGAAAAGAGTACTTTAATAAAAATTTATAATTACAAAAGAAGTTATTATAAAATACTGGTGGTATTCCCTGTGCTGTACATTACATCTTGGTTTCTCATTTATTTTATACCTAGTAGTTTGTGCCTCATATTCCCCTTCCCCTTCCCCTATCTTGCCTCTCCTCTCACACTATTAACCACTAGTTCTTTATACAAGAACCCTAAGTGTGAGTTAAACGTCTCCTGAATGGCTACAAAAAAACGACAACAAAGGTTAATCTCCGGAAATCTAGTTCTAGCTACTCTTTTTTTTCTCCACCCTCCCTAAACGCCCCGCCGGGGACTCCACCTCCGGGGGACGGGTCCCCGGGGGACCAGGGGGCTCCCGCGCGGGTGGCGCGGTGCGGGCTGACCCGCCTGCCTGGATCAGCTCGTGTCGCACGCCCCCTGGCCTGCCGCCCGGCGCCCTTGCGCTCTTCCGGTCACCCGGGGCAGGGCAGGCGGCGGTCGGCTCCCACTGCCGAGCTCGGACCTTCCCTCTCCGGCGACACTTGCTCTGGGCCATGGCAGCGGCGTGGGGACGGTGGGCTCGGGCATGGCTCTGCAGGTGCGAGCTGACTCATCCCCAGACCCCTAAGGGCGGCCCCAGTTTCGGCCCCAGTAACCCGACCCTTGTTCCGCTTTGCAGAACGGCCTGGCAGGGCTGCGGCCGAAACTACCGCGCCGCGCTGTGCGCCGAGTTGAAGCGGCCCCTGGTCATTGAGGAGGTGGCCCCTCGCCCTGTCCAGCCGCACGAGGTAGGTGACTGGCCGGGCCCCCGGACGCCCCCTTCCCCGCGGCCACCACCCATGACCCGCTGGCTCCCCTCCCGGACTGAGTTCCCGAGTGCTCCGCTCGGGGGCGCCCGTGAGGCTGGAGCGCAACTTTCGCTGGGCGTCTAGATGGGCCCTTTCCTGGGTCACAAAAAGGCCAAAGTGCAAAGGGAAGATTGTTCCCCAAAACACAAATGTAGAAGGCCCCAGAGCTGTTGCCTTAGAAACAGAATTCTGATTTGCACACGACTTTGCATAACCGCCTGCAAGTTATTGATTTAACACAGATAAATGACCCCATCCTTTGCTTCCTTCTTTCAGTTGCAGCATCTAATTATCTGCCCTCCCTCCTCCCCTCAGCCAGCCCTGTATTTCCATGATAATGTGCCATGTGCCCTCCTCTGGTGTACTGCAGTGATTTGGGGTGGGTGGGATTATATTAGGGTTGTGGGCATCTACCCACATTTAGAGTGGTGGAAAATGTGGTAGTCACTTTGGCTTTGCCTCTCGACCACCCTGCTGACATTCTCACCTGGTGTGGAGAATGAGACCGTCTGACAAGGTGAAACAGGCAGTGAGTCTCAGGGTTGGAGACCACTGGGAGTGTAAGACACGTGGCTGCAGTCCCAAAGTATCACTAATGCGGACCCTGGGACTAAATGGATAATTTGGGTGACTGTAGGCTAGCAGCCAGCCTGCTTCCTGGGATTCACATGCTGAAAGACATCCACGTTGAGTTAAGGTGGAGTGGCTTCAGGAATTTATATGTGCTATGCAGGTCAGCACACAGTGTTTGAGACAATCATTCAGACAGCACACAAACAGCTTGAGAGCTGGGCTTCTTCATTCTGTTATTTGCCCAGGCTGTTGTGTCAGGATTAGCTCATGAGAGCCGGGACTATGTGAGTTTATCCATCATTAAATCTCCATAGTCTGGAATGGTGCCTGGCATGTGGCTGATGCTTAAAATATTGTTGAATGAATGCATTTTGTTCATAAAATATCTTCTCATCAATATGGTCACCTTTGTATGATATAAGAAGTGTAAACAGATAAATGAATGTCACCGATTCTGTCTCAGCCTTCATTTTCTCCCCTGATTCCAAGCCCTGTTGAGTTGTGTTGGTATGTGACAGTAGTTCTTTAACTTCAGGCTGCATCAGATTTATCTTGTCAAAACAGGTTGCTGGTCCTCTAGAGTTTCTGATTCAGTAGGTCAGGGGCCGAGAATCTGAACATCTAACAAGTTGCCAGGTGACACTGGCATAGTCTGGGGACCTCACTCTGAGAACCACTGCTTAACAAGGGCTACAGAGACTGCTGCAGGCCTGCCTCTGCTTTATCTCTGTCATGAAACACATAAGCTGGGGAGTCTAGTTCTAGCTTCTAGAATTCCTGATTCCCCAAACAGCTGATCATGTTACCCTCTGCTTAAAATCTTTTAATGGCTTCCATTGTTCCATCTATCCTTGGGTTGGGAAGATCCCTGGAGAAGGAAATGGCAATCCACTCCAGTGTTCTTGCCTGGAAAGTCCCAGCAACACAGGAGCCTGGTGGGCTGCAGTCTGTGGGGCCACAAAGAGTCGGACATGACTGAGCAGCTAAGTATACACTGGGCCTTTGCTCAGGCCATTGCTTTTGTCTGTGCCAGGCTTCCCCTCCCCCCTTTTGAATAGTTAACTCTTCGTAGTTCTTTCTTCCCTCAAAGGTCAAATCTCCCCATTATGTGCTTCCACAGCACCATATATTTCTATCTAACATTTTGTGTAGGAGTTGTGGTTTAGCACATAAACTCTGCTAATTGTCTGGTTAATGTCTGTCTTCTGTACTGCACTCTTAGCTCCTTGTCCATTTTGCCTTGTGATTGTGCACCAGTACTTAGTTCAGTACCTAGCATATAGTAGACGTTCAGTAAATATTACAGTAAAACTGAATGAACTTTGTCTCCAAAGATGTGTGCTGCTCTGCCTTGTTGCTCTGTGTCCTTTGCAGGTCAGAGTTGATGTTCATTTCTGTGGGATTAACTTCGCTGATATTTTGGCCTGTCATGGTCAGTATCAGGAAAGGCATCAACTTCCCTTCACTCCCGGTGAGTATGAAAGGGCAAAGTGATTGCTTCAAAAAGAGAAGGTATAGAGACTTTTAAAAGAACTGCTTGATGGACATGCACACACTGCTATATTTGAAATGGATAACCAGCAAGGAGCTACTTCATAGCGTGTGGAACTCTGCTCAATGTTATGTGGCAACGTGGATGGGAGTGGGGTTTGGGGAGAATGAATTCATGTATGTGTATATCTGAATCGCTCTGCTGTTCACCTGAAACTATCACAACATTGTTAATCAGCTATACCACAAAACAAAAAGTTCAAACAAATCATAATTGGTAAAAAAACAAAAAAAGACCCATGTGCTTCATGAGTAGTACCATGGTGGTGTTTGCTGCTATCAGAGGTGATTCAGATATGTCAGCTCCAGTACTTCCCTGGTGGTTCAGGGGTTAAGACTCCATGCTTCCAATGCAGGTTTGATCCCTGGTTGGGAAACTAAGATACCACATGCTATGTGGTGTGGCCAAAAGAAAAAAAAAAAAGATATCTCAGCCTCACTTCTAATTAGAATCACTAGATTCTAGTGATTCTAGTACTGTGAGGGAAGGTTCTATGATTGTCTTGTTCAACATTATCCTGCCTGCCCACCCTGGCCCCGTTAATACTCTTGTATCTGACTCATACTAAATGCTCAATAAATACTTGATTGATTGATTGAAACACAGTTGACAAGCAATGTTATGTTAGTTTCAGGTGTATAGGTAGTGATGTGACATTTGCATACAGTATGAAATGACACTACAATAAGTCTAGTAACCGTGTGTCCCCTACAAAGTTATTACAATATTACTATGTTCCTTTGGCTGTATATTGCATCCCTGTGGTTTTATTGTTTTCTTTTTTCTTTTTTTATTTTATTTTTTTCATTTATTTTTGTTAGTTGAAGGCTAATTACTTTACAATATTGTAGTGGTTTTTGTCATACATTGACATGAATTAGCCATGGATTTACATGTATTCCCCATCCCGATCCCCCCTCCCCCCTCCCTCTCTACCTGATTTATTGTTTTCTAACTAGAGACTCGTACCTCTTAATCCCCTTCACTTACTTCATCCACCCCTCAATAAATACTTTGAAAAGGCATAAATGAACAAATAATATTTCATGTATTATTACGCTCACCAGAATCCTGATCAGAATCATCAATGGCCATAGTCATTCTCTTTCATTCCTTGACAGTTCCTCAATTTTACTTTTTCACTGAAGGATCAGAAACATCTGGTTGCAGCTAAGACTCTCAGTCCCCACAAATACATTCCCCAAGAAACCTAATACCAAAGGATCAGAAGAAGATACAGAGTTTATCCATTTCTTAGGAGGCTGCTCTCTGCTTTGCATTATACTCAATCTGATTACATTTAGATCCTGAGTATGTGGACCAATGACTCATTTTTGTTGTTGAAATTTATTAAAAGAGATATAAGTATAGTTTGGTGTGTACCTATATATATATGTAATATACAGTTATATACTGTAAATATACAACACATGTATACTTTATACAGATAGACACCACTAAGGATACAGTGATTGCAAAACAGTTGCAGTGTTTTGGCCTTCGGGCATTTGGTTATGTCTCAACAGTTGGAACCGGTTCCCTCTGTTTGTGTTTGCTAACATGCTGGTTGGGGGGGGAAGATGTCTTACTCAATTGAGTTATTCTTCTGGCAGCTTATGTGGGAAATGTATGATCATTAAACTCAGAAATTTTGGAGGTGGAAGAGCAAAGAGCAGACAACACCAGTTCATCCAGCTGAGCCAAGTGCTGAATGCATGAACATAGTTCATGTACCTGAGGGGCCTCATAGTCCAGAAGAGGAGACATGGGAATGGATAAATACCATATGATGAATATTATCATTGGGGGTGCTGGAGGAACCCAAGGCCCCAGAGATCAGGGTCAAAAGTACTTGTATACTCAGGATTCTCTGTTCTTTTGCCCATTCTTGAAATTTTCATTTGTGTCATGGCAAGAATGGGACTGCTATAGTTTTTCAAGTTGTGATCATGAAATCTTAGTTCACTTTCTGTGTGTTGGGTATAACACTCCTATTCTTCTTCCTGGATGGGGTGGGGGGCGGAACACAAACCCTTTTGTTTCCAGAAAGCTCATAGGACAGACTGTCGATCAGAGTTTTCCCATCTCTCTGGTGCTGGGCTTTACAGATAACCTGATCTTTAAACAATTTGTTTTAGGAATGGAGTTTTCTGGGATGGTATTGGAGACAGGCACAGATGTCAGCACGGTGAAAGAGGTAAATTAGTTGAATCTAGGGAACTGAGGTGTGGGTAACTATGAGAAATAGTTTGTAGCCAGGGGGTCTTGCTTTTTCTGGACTTTGCCAGCGGACACCAAAGGCAGAACGAGGTGGAGCAGGGAGAAACGAATTCTGAATTGAGGGAAGGAAGCCTGGCTTGGCTTCGTTAAACTTTTTATTATGAATGAAAGGCAGCACCTGGGGTTTTAGTTACTGAAAGGATAGTGAATTCTCAAGTTTCAGAAGTATTTTGTGAGAGAAATGAATACTGAGATTCTAATTCATATCAGTTTTTTCCTTCCTCGGTTCAGTCATCGTCCAAAATGTGCTCAAATTGGCTTGGCCGCCTAATGGGGGTTGTGTGAAAACAGATGAATTATTTACTAAGCAATAACACTGAATAGATAATTAAGGGAACCTGTGTCTTACTGGATCAGAAGAACAGTTTTCTTTCTTTTTTGGGTTAAACTGGGAAGGGGTTAAGTGGCAAGAGCATACATTTGAACATACCCTTAATGGTATTTTCCCTTCAGGGAGATCGAGTTATTGGCCTGCCTAGCTTTAATGGTATGGCTGAAGAATGCATCGTTGACCACAAGGTAGTTCTACTCCTCAATATTCATCCTTGGAGGTTCTTTTTCTGCTGTCTTTCATTTTCACCTATCCCTCAGTGCTTCTCCTTTTCCTCTCTTTTTTTGTATTCTTTTGCTTATATCTTATTTCTCAGCCAAGCACTTCTTTCTTTCAAAGGCTAAACCTTTCTTTTTGTTTGCTTGTTTTGGTGTGACAACCATTGCATAGAGCTTTGTTTGTGTGGAGCAGTTTAATGAAGAAGGGCATTTTGTTTTCTGAGGCCTGGAACAATCGACTGGCTGTCCAACTGGACCATAGTTAGGTGGTTTTGGTAGAAAAACTGATTTGAAGCCTGGATGTGATGAACTTCTTCCCCGCACCAAGCTTGTGAAAGATAATCCTGGGAGGTAGCCAGCTGGTCTAGGGGCATGGTTGTCCAGGATGTGAATGGTGCCCCCTAGTGGTGGATAGTACACCTTTTATTTATTTTTTTAAAACAGCTTTATTTAAGGTAAAATTTTTGTACCATGTAATTCCCTTATTATATTAATACTGCAGTGGCATGTGTTATATCCTCTGCAGATTGGTTCCTTCCTGGTCCAGATGCCAGCTTTAGGATTTTTGAAAACTGGTGTGCCCAAGTCTTGAAATTCTTGACCATTGCTTATACTTGGTCTTGACTTCCACTGGGCTTGGCTCCTGACATGTGTTGCCCTTTGCAAGTCAAGTCATAATACGTATTGAGCAGCCTTTATGAAGAGGTACAGTGCTTAATCTCTAAGTCACTGTTATCTCTTTTATAGAACCTGTGGCAGATTCCAGAAAAGGTGTCCCTCCGAGAAGCGGCTGCCCTGCCCGTATCCTATGGCACTGCTATTTTCGCCCTGGAGCGTCGGGCCTGTACCCAGCCTGGGTGAGGACTGTGTCGACGACAGAGGGATAGATGGGACCTCCTCTAGTACCAGAAATGTTCACCAAGACCGTGCCGCTCAGTTCCCTTCCCTGGCCCTTGTGTACATTCTAAGTCCCTTTGGTCGTGCCCGCCTCATTGCAACCCTATGGGCTGTAGCCCGCCAGGCTCCTCTGTCCATGGGATCCTCCAGGCAAGAATACTAGAGTGGGTTGCCATGCCCTCCTCCAGGGGATCTTCCCGACCCAGGGATCAAACTGGAGTCTCTTGCATCACCTGCATTGGCAGGCAGGTTCTTTACCACTAGCGCCACGTGGGAAGCCCTCCCTGACCCTTACCTCACGGCTATCTAAAGAAAAGCCAAAGGAAGGGAGTGACCCAAGATTGGAGCCTGGTGACAGTGGGGATACCCTTTGGCCTGAGAGGGGACGGTAGACTGTGAATTTGGCCAGTATGAATTTGGAGAAGTCTTTCTCTCAAGTCTGACCCCTCCGGAGATCACTTCCTAGAAAACCTTACATTTTAGAGAGCTGGTTTATTTCAACTCATTTCACACTGGTTTTAATGGAAGCCTGTGGCATTTGTTTCTTTGAGGCTTGGCTGGGCGTCACAGAAACAAATACCATAGGCAGGTGGCGTGTTGGTAAAGAATCCACCTACATGCCAGTGCAGTGGACACGGGTTTGATCTTTGGTTGGGGAAGATCCTTTGGAGAAGGAAATGGCAGTCCACTCCAGTATTCTGAAAAATCTCATGGACAGAAGAGTCTGGCAGTCTACAGTCTATGGGGTTGCAAAGAGTGGGACACGACTGAACACTGGGTGACTGAGCCCAGCACTCACACAGTGGTATTTGCCTCTGTGAGGCTTGGCTGGGTATACTTAACAGGTATTTTAAGCTCAGAGGTGCCGAATTTCTCACTTCACCTGGAGCATTCCCACAGCTTCTTGCTCTTTTCTGAGAGCTCAGAATTGCTCCAGGGAGATGGGCTTAGAAGAGCAGCGACTGGTACGTGATCATCAACTTCTAAAATTTGGCTATGTTTAGTATGGGAGTGATTTTAGGACAGAATTTAAAAAGCAGAAATTGGAGTGGTAGTGCAAAGGAAGGCTACCACTGGAATGAGGAAGAGGCTACCTAGAGAGATTAAGGACCCTCACCTGGGAATTCTTCAGGACTGGACCAAATTAGCACTGATCATGTATAATATAGCCCAAGAGGCTGGAGAGTGTTCATGTACGTGTATGTGCACATGAAGGGGGTTAAACTAGATGAACTCTCAGTTCTCTTCTTGCTTTAAAATGTCCCGTCTTCAGAATGTTCATGAAATCATATTGCTGGATGATTTTTGGTTTCTTGAGTAACACCCATCTTTCCCTGCACAGAGAAACTGTTTTAGTGACGGCAGCAGCTGGAGCCACAGGCCTCGCTGTGATAGATGTGGCAACAAACATTCTTCAGGCGAAGGTATTTGCAAGTTCGATTCTCCAGTAAAAAATATCACACCTCCTGCTTTCAAACATGGGATGGATTCCTTTATTTATAAAAAAATCAGGTGTGAGGTACTGGGAATGTTAAGTAGCCTGGAGCAGGGTCTTGCCATCTATTTACTTACAGACTAGTGAGGGGACTGAGGAGTAAGTCTTTTGTGCTTCCAGTTATTAGACCTTGGTAAGATGCAACTCGCCTCACAGTCTCTGAAGATTCTATTTCTTCTACCTGTAATGCTCTAAACAGTCTCCCCCTGAACTTCAAATTTAAACTCAGCTGCTGCTTTTTCGGGGGAGTGTTCTCTGTCCCTCCCCTCCCTGGGACTGTTTCTATGTGGTCCCTGAGCATCCTGTGTTTCTCTTTATAGTGTGGTTAACCCTACTGGATCAATGTCTCCTTCCCACTGACTGTAATCCCCCTCAAGGCAGGACCAGTATCTGATCCATTATTGTAATTGCAGCACCTAGCATGGTGCTGAGACCACCGTAGGTGGTGGTCAATAATTATTATTATTTTGTAAATTCATTTATTTATTTGGCTGTGCTGGGTCTTAGTTGCAGTGCGTAGGTTCTTCAGTCTTCATTGTATCCTTTAGGATCTTTAGTTGTGACATGCATAACTTTTAGTTGCCGCTTGTGGGGTCTAGTCACTTGACCAGGGATCAAACCTGGACCCTCTGCATTGGGATCGTGGGGTCTTAGCCACTGGACTACCAGAAAATTCCCTAAATAATTATTTATTGAATGAATGAATAAATACATGAAAGAAAGACCCAGTTCTCTATATGGGCTTTTCTTGGAGGCTGTGAGTGTCAGAGAAGAATTTCTTGGAGAAGGTGGGCATTTACGCTGATATTTACAGTTGAATAGCAGAAGAAGAGAAGGGAAGGTAAGGCCGTTTAAGTCATGGGAAGACAGAGACATGGTACTAACATGGTTCCTTCAGGGAATGGCAAATAGCATCTGTGGAGCAAGGGATATGTGTGGGGAATGGTGGGGAGTGACTCTAGAGAGGTGGGGGAGAGATAGGATCAAGAAGCACTGAGGAATCTGAACATTTCTTGGAAACTCTCAGGAGCTATTGATTTTACAGAGGAATGACATGATCATCTTTGTATTTTTGCAAAGTTCACTTTGGTAACAATGTGGATGAGGGATGGGACAAGGTCGGGGGGTCAGGGGTAGTCTGGAGACAGTAGGGTAGATTCTTGGAGCAATCGAGGCCAGAGGTGATGATCCTTGGAACAGGTCACTGGAGGTGATGATCAGAGAGATACCAAAGTAGAAGAAAATAGAGAATTTAGTGACTGGAGAGCATCCTAATACAGTTGAAGGAACGAGGACTTTGAAGTTGGCTGCTGTCTTGTGTTTTAGTTGCTCACTAGTGTCCGACTCTTTGCAGCCTCATGGACTGTAGCCTGCCAAGCTCCTCTCTTCATGGAGATTCTCCAGGCAAGAAGACTGGAGTGGGTTGCCATGCCCTGCTCCAGGGGATCTTCCCAACCCAGGGATCCCGCATTGCAGGCAGATTCTTTACCATCTGAGCCACCAGGGAAGCCCTGAAGCTAGCCTGACCTCGGTGCAAATTCTAGCTCTGTCTCTAGCTTAATAGCTTCAGTCACCTCATTTGTACAACAGTGCTTTTCTCATAGTGTGGTTGTGGGAATACTGAGATCACGTGTGTCAGGTACCAGTCTGAGGCATAGTGTGTTGGGGAGGACCCTTTAAAAAGGGATCCTGTTATTATCAGACATTGAGTGGGAAGGCGCAAACTTGATGCACTTAGAGATTTGCCGTTTGTTGGGAGTGAGAACCTAGGAGGAAATGGTGAGCTCAGTTTTGGATGTGCTGAGTGTGAGGCTCCTCTGGAGCCTAGAGGCACAAAGATACTGTCCAGGTTTGGTGATAATTGGACTCATCTGGAATTTCTCCAGGTGGCAGCTCTCTTTTCTCACATTGACTCTCTTTTGGGAAGGACATGCGAGTTCTGAAACTAGTCTCAGATACCAGGAGGCTCCTCATGGGATATTAACATATTCACACTCAAAATAAGGGCTTATAGCTCCTCTGTTAAGGGGGAGAACAAAATTAGTCTCATTGTTTAGAAACACTGACTATTTAACATTTATCATTGTTTAGAAACACTGACTATTTAACATTTCTGGGAAGACAAGATATGTATTGTTTGTTTTAAATAGATACAGGAAGTTAAGTAGAGGGAAAAATTTGCTTTAATTCCAATATTTAATCCCAGGAGACATGGATTCGATCCCTGGGTCAGGAAGATCCCCTGGAGGAGGAAATGGCAACCTACTCCAGTATTCTTGCCTGAGAAATCCCATGGACAGAGGAGCCTGGTGGGCTACAGTCCATGGGGTTGCAAAACAGTCAGACGCGACTTAGTGACTGAGCATGCATGCATGTATTTTCTTTAGCAGGAATAATGGTTTTAAGCAAAAGCAAACAAACAAAAAAATAATGTCATCATGTCACTGCTCAGAACATGTCATTTTGATAACACCTTCCATTCACAGCGTCTCAGGTTGCTTTCACATTGCCTGCGCAGCAATTATCTCACCCTTGGTCCTCACAGAACCCATGGGAGATGGGGAATGGAAGTGTTTATTATCCCTATTTCACAGATAAAGAAAGTGAGGCACCTGGAGAGAAAATGATTCACAGCAAGCCTCACTGGGATTCCTACAAGGAATCCTGGAGATGGAATCAGGTGCCGACCCTAGTCTGCTGTGTGCCCACTGTAGCGCTGTGTGTGGGTTCTGCTGGGCAGTGCAGCTGTTTGGGGGTTCCACTGGGGAGCATTTGAGGGTAACCTTTAGCTTCAAATAGTTATGGTTGAATCTGGACTCTTTTAAGGGCGCAGATGTTCCTGGGTATTTGAATGCACATTCTGAAGGTCATCTTGAAGCCAAAGTGCTTGGGGTGGTGGGGGCTGCCCAGTGAACAGGCATCTCTAGGCAGTGCTTCAGTGTCTGAAGCTTTTCTGGAGTCTTCCAAACCTCAGACCTCCTCACAGTATGGCCCACAGCCATCTATATCCTCTTTGGCAGACCGTAGGCATAGCTTTCTCCCAGCTCGAGGGAGTGGGCTTCAGTATCAGTAGCATTGGATTTGAATAGTTGTTCTACCGCCTGCTACCTGGATAATACTGGCTTAATTACTTAACCTCTCTGGGTCAATGTCTCCATCTTCAGAATGAGAGTAACTGTAAGTCCCCCATAATGTTCTTATGAGGTTTAAATAGAATAAATAACTGCCTATATTTAACAATAGATTCAATTTATCTAACACTTTGTTTCCCAAGTACTTATTCCTTTTAATTTTAAAAATATATCTTAGTTTATGGATGGGTAACTGAAACTTAGAGAATTTGGAAGGCAATACAGACAAATGTTAAAAGCATAAACTCTGGAGATGAATTACCTGAGTTTGGATCACAGTTCTGCCTCCCATGAGCTGTGTGACCTTGGGCAAGATACTCAACTTCTTTGGCCTGTCTCTTCATCCTCAAAATGGGGATGGTAATAATGTGTATATTACTGGGCTATTAAAATGAAATGAGTTATTAATATATATGTAAGGCATTTAGAATAGTGTTTGGCAAAGAGTAAGCACTATATAAGTGTTAGTTCTTACTAAGTAATTTGCCTTAAGTAACACAGCTAGTTAGTAACAGAGCCGGGATTTGAACTTAGGTCTGTCTGACTTCAAGCTGTTTCCACTGAATCATGTTTTACCCTCTGAGAAGCCCTTCCTGATCTTCTAGCTCTAGGTTAGGTGCCTCTAGCTTGCACTTCGGAGCCCTCTGTGCTTCCACCATCATACTGCTTGGATCATGCTTTCTTGGCTCCAAGCTTGGTATTTAGGTTGTATCCTTACTACTTGACTCATAATGGGTACTCAATAAATGATGGGCTTCTCCTGGTGGCTTAGATGGTAAAGAATTCACCTGCAATGTGGGAGACCTGGGTTCGATCCCTGGCTTGTGAAGATCCTCTGGAGGAGTCATGGCAGTCCACTCCAGTATTCTTGCCTGGAGAGTCCTCATGGACAGAGGAGCCTCGGGGGTACAGTCCATGACGTTGCAGAGAGTCGGACATGACTGAACAATTAAGCACAGAAATAAATAGTGGTTTTAATTTTCATTTGGAGAGGGCATTGTGTCTCCTGAATTGTTTCTTAGCTAGACCCATTGAGCTTCCAGGGTTCCTGGAAATGTGGACCCGGTTGTCAGTGGGGCGTGGAGAGGCCAGTGCATTGATGCTGTGTGATGGGCCTGCTGTGCTGGATTGAGGCTGGTGCTAAGACAGAGGTCACATTGGTTTCCTTGATCAGCACCCTTTGTTTGGAGGCGGGGTGGGCCGGGCGAGCCCCTCTTGCTACATATTCTGGACCATCTGAAGTGTTGTGTTCTTCATGTAGGTAATAGCTGCAGCCGGAAGTGATGAAAAGTGTCAGCTGGCGATGCAGAGGGGGGCACAGTCCAGCGTGAACTACAGTCGGGGCAGCCTTAAGGAGGCAGTGGGGAAGCTGGTGGGCAGTGGCGGGGTGAACGTGGTCATTGACATGGTGGGAGGAGACGTCTTCCTGGAGGCTCTCCGCAGGTAGGTGAAGTGGTCCTCCTGGGTGGGCTAGGCCGGGGGCTATGCTGAAACCTTCCCGGACCTTTGGCTTCCTTCTGGCCTTGCTGCTTTCTTGTTTTTGCTGCTCACTTTTCCTGCAGGCACTGGCAGCAACGGGAACAGCTGAGTGGGTGGGTGAAAAGGAATAGAAGCGGAGGGAAAATCAGGAAATGCTTAAATTTAGCAAAAACAAAATAGCCAACTGGAAAATATCCAAAAAAATAAAATAACCGCAGACTCTCTAGTTGGCAATATCAAATGCTTTAGAAATTATACATGTGTTAAATTCAGCTCTGCCTGCACCCACTAGCTACTTTATATACATGGTATGGGTGATTCTTTTTTTTTTTAATTAAACTTTTTATTTTGCATTGGACTATAGCTGATTAGCAATGTGATAGTTTCAGTTGGATGGCAAAGGAACTCAGCCATATATATACATGTATCCATTCTCCCCCAAATTCTCCTCTGTGGGTAATTCTTGAGGAGATCATTGTTGGGATGTAAGAATTACTGGGGTGGCAGACCCCCAGTTCACTACGCATCAAGGGAGAGTCTCTTTTGATCTTACTGGTTTCCGAAGCTACCACCAGTATAGGTGTCTTCTTGACCTGTTTTATATAAAGAAAAAAAAATCACTGGACATTTCATGGGACTGTTGTATCTATACTAATTCTCATTCTGTTTCAACCAGGAAGTCTGCAGTGCTCTGATAATATTAGCTTCATTTCTCATGTCATCCTGCAAGCATAGTTTTGTGTTTTATCTTAGTTTAAAGGAGAAGAAGCAGAGAGAGCAGCTTGCCCACAGAAGGAATCTGTGTAGTCCCCTTACAAGACTCGTTAGTTCCTCTGGCTCCCTACACTCTTTCTTGCTTATGGTTTATTTTTATCTTTTCCTACTGAGAAATCCAAACTGGTGCAGGATGGTTCCCCCCTGCCAGTTTGCAAGGTCAAGAGGAATTCCCAACTGGGGATTTAATGCATGTTGCTTTTTTTTGGTTAATTGTTGTAAAATACAGGTAACCTAGTACTTAACATTTTAACCATGTTAAGTGTACAATTCAACTTGTTCACAATATTGTGTAACCATCTCCAGTACAAACTCTGTACCCATTAAACAACTGCCTGCCAACTCCCATAAGCTCTATTCTATTTTCTGCCCCTCTTAATTACTGCCCATTGCTTTTTCTTCCCTCATTCTTTTTTTTTATTGTGGTAAAAAGTATATAACAAAAGGCTTGTTATATTAACTGCTATAAAATGTATAGTTCAGTGGTGTTAAATATATTTACATTGTGAAACAGGCCTTCATGACTTTTTCTTCTCGAAAACCTGGAATTCTGTACCCATTAAACAACCCTCTTCTCCCTTTCTCCCCAGCCCTTGGTAATCACTCTTCTACTTTGTTTCTATGAATTTGACTACTTTAGATACCCCAAATAAGCAGAATAATACAATATTCATTCATACAATAATACAATATTCTGTAAGTGGCTTGTTTCACTTACTGTAATGACCTTAAGGTTCATCCATGTCTTAACATGGGACAGAATTTCCTTCCTTTTTAAGGCTAAATAATATTCTACTGTATGTATATAACAATTTCTGTTTACCAGTCCATCAGTGGATGGACATTTGGATTGTTTCCACCTCTTGGCTTTTATAGATAGTGATACTGTAAACTTGGCTCTTCAAATACCTCTTCAAGACTCTGCTTTCAGTTCTTTTGCATATAGACTCAGAAGTGAGATTGCTAGGTTATATGGTAGTTTTAGTTTTAAGTTTTTGAGGAACCTCCATGCTGTTTTCCGTAGCATTTGCACCATTTTACAATCTCACCAGTGTTCCTTGAGGGGTCCATTTCTCTAAATCCTTGCTAACACTTACTTTCTATTTTATCTTTAGTAGTAGCCATCCTAATGGCTGTGAATGTTCATTGTCTTTTTTTTTTTTAATGCATTGTCTTTTATTATCTTTGTTTTTTCCCCCTTTTCCCCTCAGCCTGGCGTATGAGGGCAGGATTGTGGTGGTAGGTTTTGCTGGAGGAACCATTGCTTCCCTACCAGCCAATCTTCTGCTCCTGAAGAATGTTACTGCTATGGGGCTGTACTGGGGCAGATACCGGCACCATAACTTTCCCATCTTCTCCAGAAGCCTGTCCTCAGCACTTCAGTACTGCCAGGAAGGGCGCATCCAGCCACACATTGGAGAGATTTTTAAACTGGAAGAGGTGAGATGCCCTTGTGTTCAGTTGTTCAGTCGTGTTTGACCCCCTTGGACTGTAGCCCACCAGGCTCTTCTGTCCATGAAATTTCCCAGGCAAGAATACTGGTGTAGGGTGCCATTTCCTCCTCCAGGGGATCTTCTTGATCCAGCAGTTGAACCCATGTTTCTTGTGTCTCATGCATCGGCAGGTGATTCTTTACCACTGCGCCACCTGGGAAACCCCTGAGACACTCTTAAGGGATGTGATATAGCTAGTCAGTCAGTTCAGTTGCTCAGTCATGTCCAGCTGTTTGCGACCCCATGGACTGCAGCATGCCAGGCTTCCTTGTCCATCACCAACTCCCAGCTTGCTCAAACGTATATCCATCAAGTCGGTGTTACCATCCAGCCATTTCATCCTCTGTCGTCCCCTTCTCCTCCTGCCTTCAATCTTTCCCAGTGATATAGCTAAGGCCAGGAGATAATGTGTCAAACTATGGGATAGTTTCTCTCTGAATGCATGTGTGCTAAGTCACTTCAGTCGTATCTGACTCTTTGAGACCCTATGGACTCTAGCCCACTGGGCTCCTCTGTCCATGGGATTCTCCAGGCAAGAACACTGGAGTGGGTTGCCCTGCCCTCCTCCAGGGGGTGGATATTCCCAACTGAGGGATCATACCCCAGTCTTCTGCATTGCAGGCAGATTCTTTACCACCTGAGCCACCTGGGAAGCCCCAGTTTCTCTCTAGATACTGTATATCTTCCTTATATGAAATTAAAGGGTGAAAACACAATGGGGTCTCACAGGTTAAAGGGTCATAGGATTTCTCTCTGTCTTGTAGGTTGTATAGTTGTATACTCAGGCTTAGTAAGTCAGAGGGAAACTGAAACTGTGAAGGCCATGAAGGAGCTGGATTTTGAAGGCTCTGTCTACATCACTGGTGTCTTAAACAGAGGGTTGTGATAGTACTTTAGAAAATGATTTACTCGTGTTGATATGAACTCTCAACTGCACAGCAAAAAAGTTTAAAAAGGAAGCCTTTCATTTGACCTTTGGTTTTAGAATACAGACTCTTTTAAAGTACAACCAGATGATCTAAGCTGAAGTTCTGTGAACAGAACAACAAATCACGCTCGGTATCATATGACTATAATTCATCCATTAGTCACTGTAGTTAATTTTGTTGGCTATTCAAGCCCTTTTACCATTCCTTCACAGTTCCATTAATGTGGCTTAAACGTCCTCTAAAGTGTAATTATGTGCATGCATATGCAATGTTGTTGTAAATGCAAATCTGTTAGACATTCACTGTGAAGGGATGTTTTATTTTTGGACAGTGCTGCCTGACTTGTGGAACTTTAGCTCCTCAGCCAGGGATCGAACCTGGGCCCTGGCAGTGAAAGTGCTGAGTCCACTGGACTACCAGGGGATTCATGGAGTTGGTTTTTTTTTTCCTTAATATGTTTTATTCTTCAAAAGACTGTTTTGATAACTCTAATCAGCCACTGGTGGGGGCGATGTTTTGTTCATATGCAGATTAGTGGAGCCCAAGCTGCCAGGTTTCATTCTCTCCAGCTTTCCATTTTTGTGTTTTCCTATGATGAGATGAGACACATTCTTCTCAAACATGGTTTACTTTCTTCCTCATCTTTTTGGAATGTCAGTCAAGAAGGTAATGTTCAGTGGTAAAAAGAGAACCTGATTGGCCATCAGAAAACTGGTTGGATTCTGTTTCCAGCTTTGTCCCCATCTATTTGCAATTTTGTGGAAGTCCCCTCACCTTTCTGATCTTCACTTTCCACATCTGTAAAGTTGAAAAGTAGGCATTCCCTTGTAGTCCAGTGGTTAGGATTCGGTGCTTTCACTGCTGGGGCCCAGGTTCAATCCCTGGTCGGGGAACTAAGATCCCATGAGCCACATGACATGGCCAAAAAAATGTCGAGGGATAGTATGTGTAGCCTTCAGTTTATACTTCTGAGCCACATTCTGAATGAGGGTGAGCTGCTTGGTGCTGGGGCTCCATCTCTGCTGGAACCTCAGTGAAGTGAAGTGAAAGTGAAAGTCGTTCAGTCATGTCTGACTCGTTGCAACCCCATACAGTCCATGGAATTCTCCAGGCCAGAATACTGGAGTGGGTAGCCTTTGCCTTCTCAAGGGGATCTTCCTAACCCAGGGATTGAACCCAGGTCTCCCGCATTGCAGGCGGATTCTTTACCAGCTGAGCCATAAGGGAAGTCCAAGAATACTGGAGTAGGTAGCTATCCCTTCTCCAGTGGATCTTCCCAAACCAGGAATCAAACAGGGGTCTCCTGCATTGCACGCAGATTCTTTACCAACTGAGCTATCAGGGAAGCCCCGGGACCTCAGTACTGCATGTTCTTGTGTTCATGCTTTTCTTTTCAGAAAAGGTTTTGTAGCTTAAAAACTTGAAAACCATCAGTTTAGAGAATTTCTGTGTCCCTTTCCTCCTATATTACGTGACTCGTAAACTGAAGTTTGCTTTACCTGAGGCTCATATCCACCTGTTGATAGAATATAAGAACAGTCAGGCAGTACCCAAGTGGAAACGTGCCAGTTTTAGCTGTTACTTCTCTCCTTTGATGTGTTCTAGGTACTGCTCAGACATGAAAGAAAGCTAGAGGTGGATTATTGTTTTAATTACCCACATTGAAGTTCACTCTTCTCTTAAACACAGATTAACTAACTATTAACAGTTCTCAGCTTCCATTTGCCTTCCTTTGCAATGAGGACTCTGCATATAGGATTTTTCTAGTTCTTTCCACTCTGTGGACTTTTCTGTTAGTAACTGTTCTCTGAGACCATGTTCCCTAACACATTTCAAGCATCTCATTCACACTCTGTCCATTTACTATTTCTCCCCTTTCTTCTTCTTTCAGTATGCAAGCTATTTAGAATAATAGTAGTAATGGCAGCTCACAGACAGTAGGTGTTTATTATGGGTCAAGAACTGTGCTAAGCACTTTACAGGCATTTTCTAATCAATCTTCACAACAAACCTTTGAAGTATGAACAATCTTTTATCACATGTTACAGATGAAGAAATCAATACTTGTAAATGGTAAGAAGCCTGTCCAATGACATGTAGTAATGATAGACCTGGAATCTAGTTCAGGTGTGTCTCTGACTCTGGAATCAGAGCTCCTTAAGGTAAGGTCAAACTCTGTCCTTAAATCAGAAAGTTTATTTTTAGAAACCATATCCTAGAGTATGGAGTTTATCCATCTGTCATGGAGGCATCTATGTGAACAAACTAATTGTTAAAGTGACCAGGAGTCTTGAGTTTTTAAAATGAAGATTAAATGAAATTATAATTAATTTCACTAAACTTTAAAGCCTGGGTAATAATATTTTTTTCATGTACATCAGTTAACATATTGGACACAATTGTCAGAACCTGCTTGGACTTGGAAAATGACCATTGTATTTGTATTTCTATAATACCAGAGATATCAGTGCTTCCCATCTTATATTTTCCCTGAATATGTAGAGTATTGGTTTGACCTTGATAGTTGATGTTAATTTTGTTACTGGCCAGAGTTCTTATACTCCTTAATCAATAGAAATTGATAAGAGGCCAGAGGAAGAAATCAGGCAAGGCTTTGCAGAGACAGCAAAAAAAGGAGTAGTTTCCCTTGCTCACTCCCTGAAGTGGGGCAAACTGGTCCCTCAAATGGGGTGAGGGTAGGGGTAGAATCATGGGTCAGGCCGGAGAGGGGCTTAGGTGGTCTGCCTACCCCCTTGGTGGTGCTGTTTGCAGGGATCATGCCGCAGCCCCCTGCTTTTGCCCCCAACAACTCAGAAGTGGCAGGTAGGTTTTTCACCTTTTTGTATCATGTTGTTCATGATTTGCCCCAACTGCACATGTGTGCAGTTACTTTATTTTTTAAAAGAATATTTGCCTGCTCTGTGTCTTAGTTGTGTCACGCAGGATCTTCAGTCTTTGTTGCGGCATGCAGGTTCTTTAGTTGCAGCATGTAAACTCTTAACTGTGATATGCAAATTCTTAGTTGAAGCATGCAGGATCTTTAAGTTGCAGTATGTGAAATCTAGTTCCTTGACCAGGAATTGAACTTGAACCCCCTGCATTGGGAGCAGGGAGTCTTAACCACTAGAGCACCAGGGAAGTGCTCATGCAGTTATTTTTAGTCCCTTCCAGTTTCTTTGTGTCCTGTTGCTCCAGGGGATGTTTGTCCAAGTGTAAGCACTGCAGCAAAGGGTCCCAGCTTCTAGTCTGTTTCACATGATCACACACCTTATATCATAGCCTTTTTAGTAGGCATCAGGTATGAACTTCTGTAACCCTCTGTGCTTCTCCTTTATTACTTGTAATTACCGGTTCCATGCTTGTCATTCCCAGAGTCCATAAACTCCGTGGAGGCAGGGACCATGTGCTGCTGCGCCCCTGTGTCTCTGGATTCTGCCAGGTACCCAGTATCTGTCGGATGAATGATTGAGATTATGGGGCTCTAGGGTCAGACCACCAGAACTCACACCCTGGTACTGTGACTTAACTGGCTGTGTGACTTACATCTTTGTGATTTAGTTCCCTCATCTGTTGGGAGGGCAGTAACATACCCAACTGTTGCAGGAAGAGGGGCCCCTTCCAGGGCCCAAAAGTGGGTTCTTGCCTAACACTCAGAAATTAATTGTCTGAGGAGATACAGGTGCTGACAAAACAAGAAACTTTTTTGGGAAAGGGTGCCTAGGTGGAGAGCAGGAGAATAAGGGAAACTAGAAGAACTGCTTTGCCACATGGCTTGCAGTCTTGGGTTTTTTGGTGATGGGATTAGTTTCCTGGTTATCTCTGGCCAGTCATTCTGACCCAGGGTCCTTCCTGGTGGTGCATACATTGCTCAGCCAAGATGGATGTCAGGGAGGAGGATTCTGGGAGGTCGTAGGACACGTGGAGTCTCCTTTTGACCTTTCCCGGATTCTTCCATTGGGTGGTGCTTGTTAGTTCCATGTTCCTTACCAGGACTTCCTGTTGTAAAATAACTCACACAAATGGTTACTACATTTGGTCCTACCTGGCCAGGGTGGGCGGTTGCAGTCAGTGTTTCCCCTGACACAGTCTCCTAGGGTTGGCAATTAAATAAGATAATACACATAAAAGCACATAACAAACATGTTTAAGGGAAAATGTGTAGTCAGTATAAAATAACAGAGTTGAGCTTTTTCAGTCTCTGAACTCTAGCACTTTGCATTGACACTGTGCAGGATAAGTCACTTCAGTTGTGTCCGACTCTTTGTGACCCTATGGACTGTAGGTCTCCCCTCTGTCCATGGGGTTCTCCAGGCAAGAATACTGCCATGCTGTTCTCCAGGGGACCTTCCCAACCTCGGGATCAAACCAGCATCTCTTCTATGTCTCCTGCATTGGCAAGCAGGTTCTTTACCACTAACGCCACCTGGGAAGGCTGTTGACACTTGAGAGGGCAGGATTAGAGACACAGTCTCCAGATTTTGAATTTTTACTAGAATTTGTTGTTTTCTGAACTGTTATGTCTGTACCATGATGGGTGGATCATGAATTGGCACTGTGCTCAGAGGGTGGCATTATTTGGGTGTGCTGGGTTTCTTTACTGTAGGGAGCCACTCACACACATCTCGACCTGACACAGCACTTACACCTCACGGATCTGAACTTGTTGTTATGTGAAGGTTGGGTGAGATCACCCCGTGAACAAATTTAATGGGTAGAAATTGTTTGAGGTTTCCTTAGTGTATCTGTGGAACATTCTAAAGAATTAAACTACTCTGTTTTGATAGAATGCGTATTATTTTAGTCCATTGCTCTAGACCCAGTTTATGGGCCCCTCACATCAGCCAGCCCACCTGCCCTAGGCCTTGGCCACTTATCACACTTCTCTTGTCCCTGCAACGATGCAGCCCAGGGCCCATCCCTAGGGTCCGTCTCCTGACGCTGTTGGCTGTCTCGTACTTTCCCTAAGTATAGAGCTGATCTTAGGCAAAGTCGCTGCTTTGTTCATCAGGGAGCTGCTGAAGCTCTAGCTTCTCCTGAAACCAGATGCGGGGCTCTGGGTAACACTGTCCAGAAGTGTGGGGGAACTCCTCCCAACTGGGCAAGCTGGGACAAGTGAGAGACTGGAGATAAATCTCTTGCCTTTTCTCTTTTCCTGATGGCTGTTTCTATGTGCCTTGGGTCCTATTACCGCCTCTCTGGAGAGGCCCCATGTGGACAACAGCCAGCTGTCCCCCTGAAGCTATGAGCAGTTCAGGATTGGTAACACTCATCTCGTGCTTCCTCTTCCTCCTTCCTTGATTCACCCCACTTTCCCTCATCCTGCCCCGCTAGCACTGCAGTGTAGCACTAGGACATATGTTTTTATCAGGCCATATTTTCTAGGGAACCCAGACTGACACTTAATATTGAAAATTTATTTTTGTGTTTAATAATATATGGCTTGACTTTTTTTTTTTAAGTCAGATTTATTGAGGTATAATTGCATATTCAAATGTAAAATTTGCATACTCAAAATTCTCCAAGTCAGACTTCAAACGTACGTGAACCATGAACTTCCAGATGTTCAAGCTGGATTTAGAAAAGGCAGAGGAACAGAGATCAAATCGCCAACATCTGTTGGATCATTAAAAAGCAAGAGAGTTCCATAAAAACATCTACTTCTGCTTTATTGACTACGCCAAAGCCTTTGACTGTGTAGATCACAACAAACTGGAAAATTCTTAAAGAGATGGGAATACCAGACCACCTTAACTGCTGCCTGAGAAATCTGTATGCAGGTCAAGAAGCAACAGTTAGAACCATACATGGAACAATGGACTGATTCTAAATTGGGAAAGAAGCACGTCAAGGCTGTATATTGCCACCCTGCTTATTTAACTTATATGCAGGGTACATCATGAGAAATGCCAGGCTAGATGAAGCACAAGGTGGAATCAAGGTTGTCAGGAGAAATATCAATAACCTTAGATATGCAGATGATATCACCCTCATGGCAGAAAGCGAAGAACTAAAGAGCCTCTTGATGAAAATGAAAGAGGAGAGTGAAAAAGTTGCCTTAAAACTCAACATTCAAAAAACTAAGATCATGGCATCCGGTCCCATCATTTCATGGCAAATAGATGGGGAAACAATGGAAACAGTGAGAGACTTTATTTTGGGGGGTTCCAAAATCACTGCAGATGGTGGCTGCCGCCATGAAATTAAAAGATGCTTGCTCCTTGGAAGAAAAGCTATGACCAACCTAAACAGCATATTAAAAAGCAGAGACATTACTTTGCCAACAAAGGTCCATCTCATTAAAGCTGTGGTTTTTCCAGTAGTCATGTATGGATGTGAGAGTTGGATTGTAAAGAAAGCTGAGTGCTGAAGAATTGATGCCTTTGAACTGTGGTGTTGGAGAAGACTCTTGAGAGTCCCTTGGACTGCAAGGAGATCCAACCAGTCCATCCTAAAGGAAAGCAGTCCTGGGTGTTCATTGGAAGGACTGATGTTGAAGCTGAAACTCCAGTACTTTGGCCACTTGATGGGAAGAGCTGACTCATTTGAAAAGACCTGGATGCTGGGAAAGATTGAAGGTGGAGGAGAAGGGGTCGACAGAGGATGAGATGGTTGGATGGCATCACCGACTTGATGGACAGAGTTTGAGTAAACTCTGGGAGTTGGGGATGGACAGAGATGCCTGGCGTGCTGCAGTCCATGGGGTCGCAAAGAGTCAGACACAACTGAACAACTGGACTGAACTGAACATTTTAATTTACTTTACGACTGAGATTTCTAGGTCATGTGGTGTTATGCTTAACCTTTTTTTTTTTATTTAAACATTTGATTGGCTTTATTTATTGAGCAGCAGACCCCCCACCTGCCTCTCTCCAGTCTCCAATGGTGGCTAGATAACATCATTAGATAAGAATACCAATTTAAGACTCTGATAGAAAACAGAACATCCCCCCATTTGGGCAAGAGGTGAGGAGGAATGGATTGGGAGTTTGAGATAAGTAGATGTAAACTGTTATATATAGAATGGATAAACAACAAGGTTCTGATATATATATGTGTGTATATATTTGTGTGTATATATACACACACACAGGGAACTACATTCAATATTCTGTAATAAACCATAATGAAAAAAAATATGAAAAAAGTATATATTTAACTGAATGGGGGCTTCCCAGGTGGTACTAGTGTTAATAGAACCCAGCTGCCAATGCAGGAGACATAAGTGACACAGGTGCGATCCCTGGGTTGGGAAGATCCCCTGGAGAAGGAAATGGCAACCCTCTCCAGTATTCTTGCCTGGAGAATCCCATGGACAGAGGACCCTTGTGAGCTATAGTCCATAGGGTTGCAAAGAATTAGACGTGACTGAAGTGACTTAGCACGCATGCATAACTGAGTCACTTTGTTGTACACCAGAAACTAACATGTTGTAAATCAACTATATCTCAATAAAAAAAAAGAATGTCAGTTTAAAAGCAATTTATGCAGAATTCTAAATATAACAGATGTTTATGCTCCTCAAGGAAGGGCAAGCTAGACAAATCAGTAGTTTGCTCTCTATACCTCAGCTACTGAGAAGCAATTCTGTTAATAGGCTGTACAGCCCATGATTTTGAAGGCAAGGTTGCTACTATTGCATTTATTTCAAAGCCCATAGTACTTATATTTTCTTTCTTTTGGTATATTCTGGATTAGAAACTGGTGCTTCAGTATACAGCCTTCCCAGGTGGCTCAGTGGTAAAGAATCCACCTGCCAATGCAGGAGACTTGGGATCAATTCCTGGATTGGGAAGATCCCCTGGAGAAGGAAATGGCAACGACTGTCTGTGTGAACATGTCAGTACAAGCATTGTACTGGTCTGATACTATATGTGTACCTTTTAATAACTATCAAACTGTTTATCCCAGTGGTTGTAATATTTGGCATGTCCCCCAACAATGTAGGAACGTTGCTTTGCACCTGCCAGAACTTAGTGTTGTCAGCTCTTGTCTTTAATTCTAGCCATTCAGTGTGTGTAGTGGTATTTGATTCTGGGTTTAATTTGCATTTCTCTAGTGAATAGTGATCCTGAGTATCTTTTCGTATGCTTCTTTGCCAGCTGTATCTTTTCTGGTGAAATGCACTGACTGACTTGTAAAAGAAGATTTGGATTTGCTTCTATCAGAGCAGTGGTCTGATAAATATAATTCAACTATGACAGTGTATCACTGACTAAACATTTCTACCTTTTAAAAACAATCCCACTCAGTCCCCGATATACTTACTCATTCATGAGTTTGTTTTATTCATCAAATGTTCACTGGGTACATTCTGTAAGACTTAAGGAATTTTTTCTTTTTTTTTTTTTTTTCAGTTGGGACAGTCTGAGGACAGTGCTTGTTAGGAGGAAGAGCTGCTTTCTAATGGGAAACATGAATCAGCATAATGTATTTAGGGAACCGTAGGCTACTCTGATTGGGGCTTCCCAGGTGGTGCTAGTGGTAAAGAGCTCGCCTGCCAGTGCAGGAGACTTAAGAGACCTGGGTTCCATCCCTGAGTCAGGAAGATCCCCTGAAGGAAGGCATGGCTGCCCATGGAGAATCCCAGGGACAGAGAAGCCTGGCAGGCTACAGTCCATAGGGTCACAGAGTTGGACACAACCGAAGTGACTTAGCACAGACACACACATACAGGTTACTTTGATTACTCCTGTCTGATGAGCTAATTAAAAATTCCAACAGCAGAACCTAAAACAGGTTCTCACCCTGCCCCTACTTTCTAGGTTTTTTTGTCTCCAGAGACAAATGTAATTGACTTCAGCCCCTGCAGGGCAGAGAACCAGGGTTCTGGGTTCTCAGTCTGTGAATCTATCTAGGCATCAGTATGGAGCAGCCTTTCTGTGACATAGCCTGTAGGATATGGAAGAAGTGGCGGAGGGAGGATGTCCCCAGCTATCTGAATTATCTAGCAAAAGACTCTGGTCTAAAGCCATGTGCTTCACTTCCTAGTCTCTGACTGAGAGTCTTATCACTCATTAAATATCTAGTTTCAACACCACCAGTTGTTTATTTTCCCAGTCCAGCTAGCAATTGAAAGGTAGAAAGGGACAGAGCTGGGTTATTTTTAGAAACAGCTGTCACAACAGAGGTAGCATCTGGACATAGAGTTAACAGAGCGTCTAAAAAACAAAAGGCAGAATAATGGATATTCAGAATTACGAGTCCCAAGTCATGGAACAAAAAGGTTCTATTTCCTTCTGTCCCCCATATTATCTTTTAAAGAAGTTAGATAAATGTGCTACATTTTTATAAAGGTTTATATGCAGACTGATTAAAAATAAGTTTTAACATTTGAAGGGACAGCTTTCTTTTTATGTTAACATTCATTTGCAGAGGATTCCTCATGTCTCTAGGATGCCAGGTGAAGAGAAATACCACTCTCTCCAATTATGTTTGTTTCCCCAAGTATTTTCTGTTGTTGGCCTGTGACAGATCTCCGGGAACAAGAAACTTCTAACTGACAGGGAGAGTGATGCAGCTGTGAGTCACCTGGAGATGTACCTTTGAGTTATTGACAGGGTGAAGATGAGTGTTTCAGACATCTGTCTTAGATGTCTCCCACCTCTTCTGAATGCATCTAAATCTGCATAGATTGGGAAGGTCTCTGTAAGGCACACAGCCCTGAAAGACAGGTGTTCTTGAGAAACCAGGGATTTCATGCTGCGGAGAGATTGCCACGTTTGATTTGCTTCTGTGCTTATTTTTATTTAGTTATTTTTCTTATGCTTTTGGGGGAGGACTTCAAGAGGAAAGGCTTGGTTAATCAAAATCCTCTTTCAAAGCACATTTTCATTGTTGGACCACACAAGGCCCCTCTTTGGCTTTTATGTCTGTATATTTATGGCTGTCTCTATTTACTTACTCCCTTTATCTTCCTTTCCTCCCCTCACAGTCAGTCTTTATAATGTGTTTGATGCTTATCTTTGGATTTATATTTCTCTGTAAAACATACAGAATCATTTTGTGTGCTAATTTATTTCAAGTGATGTAAATGTGCGGTAGATCTTATTCTGTTTTTTATTTTTTCATGCAGTGCCATCTTTAAAAAAAAATTTGATTTATTTGGCTGCTTCAGGTCTTAGTTGTGGCCCTTGGGGTCTTTGATCTTCTTGCGGCATGTGGGCTCTAGTTTCCTGACCAGAGATCGAATCTGGGCCCCCTGCATTGGGAAGTGTAGTCTTAGCCACTGGATCACCAGGGAAGTCCCAGTTCTGTCTTTTTAAGATCCCCTCACTTTGCTGTTCCTATGTTCGTTACCCTTCACTGCTGTGTGATAGTCTGCACATGTACCATGGTTTACAGATCCCTTCGCTAAAGATAAAATTGATGTGATTGCCTGCCCCTGTGATTGGTGCTGTAATGAACAGTCTCATGGGTGACTGTTAGGACTTGTGCAAGTGTTGCTGTGGGAGTATTTTCCCAGGAATAGGGTAGTTGGGTCATGGGATGCCTATTTCATCTGACTGCCAACTGTTCTCCACGATGACTTGCCCTGTCTACGCCTCTACCAGCAATGCATGAGAATATTTTTATTTATTTACCACCCGTCGGTATATAGCATGGTGGCTCAGCTGGTAAAGAATCCGCCCGCAATGTGGGAGACCTTGGTTTCGATCCCTGTGTTGGGAAGATTCCCTGGAGAAGGGAAAGGTTACCCACTCCAGTATTCTGGCCTGGAGAATTCCATGGATTGTATAGTCCATGGGGTTGTGAAGAGTCGAACATGACTGAGCAACTTTCAGTTTTACTTTTTTTCCAGCTTTCTGATTGTTTATTCAAATTGATACACATAAAGTGGTATTTTACCATTTTAATTTGCATTTCCCTGGTTTCTAATTAATTTAAGTATCTCCTTGTATATTTGCTAGCCGTTCAGGTCTTCAATTCTTTGAACTGTAATTTAAGCCCTTTGGAAGTTTTCTGTGGGGGTTTTGTCTTTCTTACTAATTTGCAAAAGTTCCTGTTGGACCTATGGTTCTCAAACTTTAATGTGCACAGGAATCATGTTAAGATACACATTATAATTCAGTAAGAGTGGGGTGGGACTTAAGGCTGTGCATTTCTAATAATAAGCTCCCAGATGATGCAGAAGCCTGTGGTCCTGAACCACAGTGTGATTAACAAGGTTCTACTTGTTAGTTTGGGGGCTTCCCAGGTGGCTCAGTGGTAAAGAATCCACCTACCAGTGCAGAAGACGTGGGTTCAATTCCTGGGTCGGGAAGATCCCCTGGAGGAGGAAATAGCAACCTGCTCCAGTTTTCTTGCCTGGGAAATCCCATGGACAGAGGAGCCTGGCGGGCTACAGTCCCTGGAGTTGCAAAAGAATTGACTCAACCTAGCAACTAAAACAACAATGTTAGTTTGAGGCTTTGAGAAAATCTGTCCTTCCAAAGTTGTCAAGTGTATGTCAACTTTGTTTGGATTTAATATAATCAAACACATCAATGTTTTGCCTTGTGATTAGTGCTATTTGGGAGCTATTTAATAAGTCCTTTGTCTTCCCTGGTTCACAGTGATTTTTTTCTCTGTTTTTCTTTTTTAACTTTGTACTTTCATTTCACATTTAAGGATTTAAATCCATCTGAAGTTACCTTTGCATTAGGTATAAATTAGGTAATCAATTTTAATTTTTCTCCTTATAATGAGCTTGCTTTCTCAGACTCAGTAGTTCATTGTTTCTCTATTGATTTGTGATACTACCTTTGTCTTATTTTAAGTTCCCAGGTACACATGTGTGTGTCTGCTCTCTGCTTTCTATTCTGTTTCCTTGGTTCACATGTTTATTCCGATAAGAGTATTGCACTGTTTTATATTTATAGCTTTGAAGTATGTTTCAGTATCTGGAAGAGTAGCTCTTCCACCTGTTCTTTTTCAAACATGACTTAGGTATTTGTGAATCTTTATCCTTTTAGAGAAATTTTGAAATAAATTTCTTAAAGTCCTCAAAACTCTAGCTGAACTTTTGAATGGAATTGTGTTGACTTCAGAGATTAATTTGGGGGAGTAGTGATGGTTTTACAGTTTTAAGTTTTCTCATTTGGAAACAGGGATATTTTGCTATTAATTTGGATCTTTCATGTTTTTAGATAGAATTTAAAGGTTTTCTCCTTAATGTCTTCTGGATTGCCTGAGTTATGTTAATTACAAGTACTTTTCATTTTTGTCATTTTTGTTGCTCTTGAGAACAATATTTTCTGTTATGTTTTCCAGTTGATTATTTCTGATATAGAGAAATATTAATAATTTTTGATATCTTGTAAGTTTCCTCCGTGTCTTTTCATGACTTGATAGCTCATTTCTTTTTATCACTGAATAATATTACATGGTATGGATATACTACAGCTTGTTTGCCCATTCACCTACGGAGGGACATCTTGGTTGCTCTCAAGTTTTGGCAAATATGAACAAAGCTGCTATAAACACTCTTTTTGTGTAGATATAAGTTTTCAACTCATTTGGGTAAATACTTAGGAACATAATTACTGGATCATATGGTAAGAATATGTTTAGTTTTATTAGAAACTGCTGAACTATCTTCCAAAGTAGTTGTATCATTTTGCATTCCCACCAACAATGAATGAAAGTTGCCATTACTCCACATCGTTATCAGAATTTGATGCTGTTAGTTTTGAATTTTAGACATTCCAACAGGTGTGTAGTAGTATCTCACTGTTGGTTTAATTCTCTAATGACATATGATGGACATCTTTCATAGGCTTATTTACTGTTTGTCTTCTTTAGTAAAATGTCTGCCTAGACCTTTTGCACATTCATAAATGGGGTTGTTTGTTTTTTTATTGTTGAGATTTAAGAATTCTTTGTGTATTTTAGATTAAAGTTCTTTATCAGATATATATTTTGCAAATACTTTTCTCCCAGGCTGTGTTTTATATTTTTATTCTTTGAAGTGTCTTTTGCAAAGCAGCAGGTTTTAGTTTTAATAATGTCCAACTTACCAATTTTTAAAAACGTAATTAATTTTATTTATTTATTGGGTCTTTGTTGCTGTTTGAGGACTTTCTCTAGTTGTAGAGAGTTGGGGAGCTACTCTCTAGTTGCAGTGCAGGGACTTCTCATTGTGGTAACTTCTCTTGTTCCAGAGTATGGGCTCTAGTAGCTCTAGTTGGAGCTGACGGACTCTAGAGCTTGGGCTCAGTAGTTGTGGCACGCAGGCTTAGTTGCTCCACGGCATGTGGAGTCTTCCCAGACCAGGGATTGAACCTGTATCCCCTGCATGGGCAGGCAGATTCTTATCTACTGTACCATCAGGGAAGTCCTACCAATTTTTATTTTCTTAGATTATGCTTTGATGTTATATTAAAAAAACTCATTGCCAACCATAACGTGCCTTAGATTTTTTTTTTCTTGTTTTCTTCTGGAAGTTTTATAGTTTTGCTTTTTACATATATGTGTAAGATTCACTGTGAGTTAAGTTGGTGAAAGATATAAGGACAGTGTCTTGATTAATTTTTTTTGCATTGGATGTTCAGTTGTTCTAGCACCATTTTTTTTTTTTTTTTTAAAGAGTATTCTTCCTCCATTGAATTGCTTTTGCTCCTTTGTCAAAGATCAGCTGACTATATTTGTGTGGGTCTACTTTTGGGTTCTGTAATAGTTCCATTGACCTGTTTGTTTATTCTTACACCAGTGTCACAATCTTGATTACTCTGGCTAGTTTTTAATTTATGTTTTATACCTTTGTACTTCTAAAAAAGGATTTCAGAGAGATTGTAATTTCAGTTACACTGAAAACAAGGTAATTTAAATAGAAAGAAAAAGATGTAAAAAATTACATTATTGATCCTTCTGGCAGTGGCTCCATTCTTTTCAAAAGCTAGAATATTCAGAAATATTACAGTAGAGTATGGACGGACCTGAAGACTTTTTACCTGATGTTATTTATCTGATAATGTTAAAAATTATAGTTTAGACAGAAAAATTTTGAGGTTAGATTATCCTTATTGTTTTCCTGTGAGTTTGTGATGATCAGTTACTTAGTTAATATTGCATTAGATAGTTACATACATTTTGTTGGAGACATCTTAATACTTTAGCTATTTTAAGAATTGAACCAGCATCAAATCTTTGTCGAAATATGCATAGTTGCAAGTCTGACCACATTTTTTGGATTTTTTTTTTTAGGTCAATGATGCCTTTCTTCATGTCACACAGCGTAAATCCACAGGCAAGATGCTTCTCTCCCTTAAATAAATTTTCACTTCAGCAAACTCAGCATGTCTAAATCCAAACTCATCATCTTTCCAAAAAAACCTGATTTCCCTTCCATGTTTTTTTTCCATATTACCACATTCCTTATTAATCCAGTTTCAAGATCTTTTAGAGTCATCTTTTATGCTGTTTTCTTATTCCTAAATAGTGTGATCATGTACTTTATTGTCCAGACTTGGACACAGTTGAGAGTGAAAGGCTGCTATTAGTGATTACACCAGGAGAACAGGTGTCCCAAGATGTATGATCACCTATTCAAATGCATCCATGGCCAAGTTCTGTCATCTCCACCTCTAAGAAGTCTTACACCTCCACATCCTCTTTTCCATTCTGCCTAATCATGCCATGTCTGCTAATTCCAGTGACCTCCTAACTCACTTTCCTACCTTTCATCTACCCCCTCCCTCTCCATTCCCGTTATATGTTACTGCCTTGGTGACTGTCCCAAAGGGCAGCTAGAATGGTGTGTTGTCTCGGAACCCTACAGTGGCTCACCACTGTCTCCATGGTGGCGTTCGGACTCCTTGAGCTGGCATTTCGCCATGACCAGGACTTGGCCCCTCTCTGCCTTCCAGCCCACACTGGACGGCAGCACTGGTCTCTCAGCGTATACTGGGACTGCTTGTCTCCACCTTCCTCTTCTCAAGCTGTTTCCTCGTCTCCCTTATCTTTGTTACACATAAGCCTTCCTGGCCTCCAGACCTCCTTCTGCCATGAGCTTTCCCCCTCAGGTGGGTGGCCGTCTCTTCTCTGCCTTTCTGTAGCACCTCCCTCGGGATGTGTCACATTCTGCCTTGGACCAGCAGGAGTGGCATGTCTAAAGGAGTGAACCCAGGATTCTGAATCCAAGACGTGGGTTTGAATCTCAGTCTCAGCACGTTGGAGGTGGTTACTTAAGGTCTTCAAGCTTTCATTTTCTCCTGAAGAGTGGATGTTATCGTCTCCCCCTCACAAAGTTATTCTGAGCAATACTTGCAGTGATTGGGCAAAGCACCTGGCACACAGTAGCTGATTAGCACTTGCTAGTTACTTTTACTTCTTTCTTTCTTCCTCTCCCAAGGTGGCATAAGTTCCTAGAGAGAGGTACCATGTCTGATTCACCTTTGTACCACATGCACACCTAGCACAGTGAGTTACCCTTGAACTGAGTTGAACTTGAATGATCTGAAAGTCTTAAATTGTGGGATTAAGTTAAGAATATGTTACCTTGGGAACAACCCAAATGTTCACCAACAGACCAATGTATATACATCAATGGAGTACTATCCAACCTTGAAAAAGAAGGAAATTCTGACACATTCAGAACATGGATGAACCTTGAGAACATTGTGCAGATTGAAGTAACCTAGTCCCAAGAGGCCAAATGCCATTTAATTCCACTTATGTGAAGTACCTAGAAATGTCAGATTCATAGAAACAGAAAGTAGAATTGTGCTTGTCAGGATCTAGTGGAGGAGGAAATGGGGAATTATTGTTTAATGTGTCTAAAGTTCCAGTTTGGGAAGAGGAGAAAATTCTGGAGATGAACAGTGGTGATGGTTGCACAACAACGTAAACATAGTTAATGCCACTGACCTATACACTTAAAAATGGCTAAAAGGGCAAATTTCATATTGTATGTACTTTACCAAAATAAAAAAGAAAAGAATGTATTACCCTCACATCTAAGTGACTTTATTCGGAGAAGAGAGCAGAGAGTAAGGAGAGTGACTAGCTTCGGTTGAAGGATGCTCCTGTCTCTGCCTGAGTCCTGATCTGTGGGGAGAGGTCCTTTCTTTTTTGCTTATAAACATTGTTCTCCAGTCCTCCTGATCACCACTCAAAAGGAGGGGAGTAAGATGGGGACAAAAACACATACCTGATACCACTGGAATGGAGGTACTTCTACTTGTTCTTGATGAGCTCCAGTTCCAATAAATGTGGTAAGAAGCTTTGTTTTCTTTTTCTAACCACTTAGCAGAAGTTAAAAAAAACAGAAAACCATATAAGACGCTGTTGAAGTATGCTTACAGAAAGGTATGATACAATCATTAAACCAGGCAGTGAATTGACAACTAGATGAAATAGACAAATTGCTTGAAAGATGTAAAATAATAAATTCAGCACAAGAGACAGAAAATTGGAAAGGGGCTTTGTTTTCTGATAAATATCCAGGCCATTAAAAAACACCCATCTTCTCAGGGTTTCCTCATCAAAAAGCTTTTGGAAAAACTGAATTACAAAATAGAAAGTGAACATTTAGGGAGAGAATGTAAAACTGAGAAATTAGCAGAAGGAAGGGGGAGGGGGATGAGACGAGGGGCCCACCACGTGTCTGTTGTGGGCCCACGTGGAGCTGCCATGAGAGCCAGAGCTCAAACTTCTTCCACACCTGGCTGCCCATTTTAGTCGCTGGGGGCTGCATGCCCTGAGGTTCCACTGAATGACAAGCCTCTCTTCGCCTGCATTCTCCCTACACTTACTTCTTCTTAACGTGAGCTAATTTTGTATTTAAATGAAAGTTCGTTTTCAAAAATGTCAAGACACCAATTTTAGAATTTTCTGATACCCTTTGGGATAATTGAAAGACATGCTGGATAGACCGCAGGAGAGAAGGAAGACAAATCAGGATTGAGAAAAGTGTACAACCTCTGCCCCTCCCCCAGGCAGCTCCCTTCCCCACTGTTCAGAGCTGATCAGTAGATGTCACTAGTAATAAAGATCGATTGTCCCCAGCTCACTAATGTCAAAATGACTTAGATTGAAAGAGGCAGTCATTAAGGAGAGTGAGTTTCTTCAGGTTTAACAAATATTGGTTAGAACCCCTAATGACCTGTTCTCTGCTTGCCTGTGTTCCTGCTTCGCTGGAATGATTTGATTTGAAAGCATTTGACTCACTTTTTAGTCATCGTTTGGTTGTTCCACCATCTGAGCCATTAGTTAGTCTGAAAAAAGAATCAGTGCAGCTCCAAGTGACAGCATTTCTTCTATATTCACAGACTTTCCCCAGCTCCCCATTGTAGGCTGGCTGCTGAAGAAATCACTCCCACACAGTTCCCTCTTCTTTTTCTCTAACTGTGGGTCTATCCACCTGCACACACTTCTTTCAACAACAGAAGTGGGATTTTGTGCTGTTAGCCATGGGATAATCCTGTCTGCATATCACCCGTGTATTTGTCCCTACTTCCTCTGCAGTCTGCATGACTATAGAAAGCTCTCTTTTCTGTTGTAACTATGGTTGTTGTCAGTCGCTAAGTCATGTCTGACTTCTTGCGACCGCAGAGACTGCAGTATACCAGGTTTCCCTGACCTTCACTATCTCCTGGAGTTTGCTCCAACTCATGTCCATTGAGTCAGTGATGCCATCCAACCATCTCATCCTCTGTCACTGCCTTCTCCTCCTGCCCTCAATCCTTCACAGCATCAGGATCTTTTCCTATGAGTTGGCTCTTAGCATAAGGTGGCCAAAGTATTGGAGTTTCAGCTTCAGCATGAGTCCTTCCAGTGAATATTCAGAATTCCATTAGGAATTATTTGGACCACAAAGAAGGCTGAGCACTGATGCTGGAACTATGGTAAAGACAACAAAAGATTTGTTCTTTGCCAAGTAAAAGAAAATAAAAGTATTTACACAAATTCACTTTTATTTAAAACCCAAACTAAGTAAACTAAGAAAAATCCACATTATTATTTCTTTCTCTTATTTGCCTTCCAAGATTGTATAACTGGATCAAGAGCAGTGATTTTTCAAAATGTTTATTGTTTATACAGGTCATGTGAGGGAAGGGAATGGTTGTATATGATGTACATCTCATTATGCACTTGTTCAATAGCTAAGTCATGGTCGACTCTTTGGGACCTCATGGACTGTAGCATGCTAGGCTCCTCTGTCCTTCACTATCTCCTGGAATTTACTCAAATTCGTGTCCACTGAGTCAGTGATGCTATTTAATTAACCATTTCATCCTCTGCTGTCCCATTCTCCTTTTCCCTTCACTCTTTCCCACTATCAAGGTCTTTTTCAGTGAGTCAGCTCTTCGAATGAGGTGGCCAAATTATTGGAGCTTCAGCAACAGTCCTTCTAATGGATATTCAGGGATGATTTTCTTTAGGATTGACTGGTAGCAGTTATTGAAAAGAATGACACAGGGACTTCCCTGATGATCTTGTGGCTGAGACTCCATGCTCCAAGTGCAGGGGGCTTGGGTTTGATCTCTGGTCAGTGAACTAGGTCCCACATGCCACAATTAAAGATTCCATGTGCCAAGCTGAAGATCAACTCTGCAAGCTGAAGTTGGTGAGTGCTGCAACTAAGACCTGGTGCAGTCAAATAAATCAATAACAAGAAAAATCAGGGAAGACAAGAATGTGTTAGGACCCTGTGACAAAGTATGGTGAGTAAAAGAGGTTGAACAAAGGCTAGTGGGACTGGAGCCTAAGAAATGAAGGCGGGTGTTGTGGGATGAGGCTTCAGGTGGGGCCAGGTTAGGCAGTGCTGGTGGGTCAGTTCTGGGTGTTTTGCATTTACACTACAGGCAGTGAGATTCCGTTGAAGTGTTCTAAACATGTGTTGGAAAGGGATGGAATAACAGAAAGGCATAGTCTATAATGGGCAGGAACAATTGGAGAGGAGGAGACCAATTAGGAGTCTGTGGAAGTCCCATTGAGAGAGGATAGTAACCTTGGACTAAGGTGGTGATGATGGGGAAGGAGAGGAAGGAAAGGATGAGAGCCATGCAGGAGGAAGAGAAAAATGTCGAGATGACTCCTAGTTTCCTGATAGGTTTTTTTGAGAGGAGGGACATCAAAAGAGAATTGGGGAGAGCAAGATGGCAGAGGAGTAGGTGGACGTGGAGTACATCTCTCTCCATGGATACATCAGGAACACAGCTTCAGACACAGAAGTACATGTGGAACACCAGCTGCGAACAGACAGTCGTACCCGACCAGCAGAAAAGATCTATCCCCACATCAATTGTCTGAGTCAGAGGAGAAATATTGAAGGCTGAGAGTGAAACAACTGATCTGTGGCAGTCTAAATGGAATGAGAATCAGGCAGTCCTTGTTGCAGCCATGCATACCCCGGACAGGTACGCGGGTTCCTTGGCAGGCGCAGTGGCTGGGAGCTGGAGTTTAGGGGTTGTGGAGTAATCCCAGGGCGAGGACTGCTGTTGACTGCGGCGAGATGGGTCGAGAGGATGAGAGGGAGGAGACTGTGGTGGGAAATGCCTATGGAGGAAAGCCAGGCAGGCATGGAAGCAAGGCGATAGTGCTGAGTCACACGTAGGGGCTGGAGCCATCACCACAGCCTCTCCCTCCCCACACACCAGCTTCCGGCCGCTGAACAATAGAGAGGCTGGCCCATCAAAGGCCTGACACGCTGAACTACAGCGTAGGGCCCCAGCCGGGGGGCCCCTCTACGTGCCTGAAGCACCGAGAGACAGAAGGACTCCAGGCAAGGGAGCCCTCTAACTGCCTGAACGGGTGGAGCTACAGAGAAAGACTGGCTGAAGAGGCCTTCTGATCGCCGGCTACAAGAGGCTCAAAAAGAGACTCTGATGGGGCCATAACTCCTGCGGTGGAGGGAGTCCGTGTCCCTTCACACTTGGCACTGCCAGGGCCCCGCAAGCCAAGCAGCTGCGCCACCTTCATGCTCAACTCTCACTGGGGCAGAGCTGCCACAGGCAAAAAAAGGTGTCTATGTGCATAGGGTCGCTTCCGTCATGTGCATAGGGTCACTTCCGTCATGCCTGGACTTTTTGCGACCCGGTAGACTGTGGTCTGCCAGACTTCTCTGTCAGGGAGTTGGGTCGGGGGTAGGGGGGCGTTCTCCAGGCAAGAGCACTGGAGCGTATTGGCCAACACTGGTTGCCATTCCCTTCTAGAACACCATACTTCCTGCTGCCCTCGCCGCCAACTCCCCTGAGTACCTGGTGCTGCCAGAATCCCTGCCACTCAAGCAGCTGCACCACCTCCACACCTGGCCCTCACTGGGGCAAACCCAAGTCCTCCAGGGCAGCCTCAGGAGCAAACCCCAGTGGATAACCCACATGTAGAGGTGGAAATAAAACCACAAGTGAAACCCAGGGGCAGTGTGGCTAAGGAAGAAGACCCAAAACCTTCCCACCGCTGTACAAGCTGCCGATTAAATCCACACGATCAACTAGGCAGACTCTGTGTCTATGGAATATATAAAAGGTCATTGAGCGCTCCCACAAAAGAAAACACAGTAGTTCTGATAGCTGTGGACTTTGAAGGCAAGAATACACAGGAGTAGGACCAGATTAGAATCTGAGCTGCTCCCACAGCAGGTCCAGAGATCAGCAGAGTAATGGAGGGCATCCTAGGGAGGTGAGGTGGACTGTGACTCCCAGCGAGGGAAAGGACTCTGACAGCAGTGACTCAAGAAAAACATTTATTATTCTTATGTTTTGACTTCTGTGGATCCTTTTGGATTCACCCCCCCGCCCCCATCGTAGTTGTCAATTTTATTGGCACTATGAAATCTAACTAAGATTTTGAACTTTTTTTTCTCAGTCACATTTTTTATTGTTGTTACAAACCTCTGCCTCTATGCTGGGCTTTTGCAGTTCTCTGGAGTTTTCCTTTTCTTCCCCGTTTTTCTTTCTTCTTCCTTTTTTTTTTTTCTTTTTATAATTTTAATTTTTAAAAACCTATTACTTTTTTTCCTACATTTATTACTTTTTTTTTTTTTTGCCTTTCAGACTGTTCTTTTTCCCTTGTGGTTAATCTTTAATGTATATAAATCTTCTTCATCTCCCTCTATTTCACTTTGCTTATCTATTCTTTCGTTCTTTTCTTTTCTCTCAACATATTTGTTAGTTTTGTTTTCATTGCTCTATTCCCCACTTGGCACCTTGCTTTAATTTTGTTTTCCAGTTTATGCTTTAGTTTTGTTCCTAACTGGTAAGTATAAGTTTTGATTTCCTTTGTTCCCTGGGTCAGTCTATTGTACTTTATTTTTGTTGGACTGTTTTGACTATGCTCATAGGTGTATATGTATATGTATATATTCCATTATTTTAATTATTATTTGCCTGATTTTATAACTGTCATTTGTCTGGGGTTCATCTTTGGTTTCTTATTTTGGGGTATTTGTTCTAATCTCAGTTAATGCATAACAAACCACTTATGGAATCTTCATTCCTGACCAGAGATCAAACCCTGAGCCTTCGGAGTGGGAACACTGACTCCAAGACCCTAGACTGCCAGAAAACTAACCCTAGGGAGTATCAAATAGTGAGAACTCACACAAAGGAAACCACTTGAATACAAGACCTGGCATCACCCCACCACCAGTAGCACCCTGTGCAGGATGCCTCAACTAAATTACAAAGAAAACAAAAATACAAGCCCAATCATCAGCAGACAGGATTACCACTTCACTCAGCCTTGACCATCAGAGGAAAAACAAATTAAAATGTTCAGCACAAGTCTCACCCTATACCAAGCTTACACAAACCAACCTTAGGAGGGCAGAAACCAAAAGGAATAAAGAATTCAACCTTGAAGCCTGGGAAAAGGATACCTCAAACACAATAAATTAAAAAAAAAAAAATATATATATATATAATGAAAAGGCAGAGAAATACAACACAAATAAAGGAACAAACTAGAAACACGGAAGTCCAAATTAATGAAGAGGAAATAGGCAAACTACCTGAAAAAGAATTCAGAATAATGATAGTAAAGATAATCAAAAACCTTGAAAACAAAATGGAGAAAATGCAAGAGTCAACTAACAAAGACCTAGAAGAATTAAAGAATAAACTTACAGGGACAAACAGCACAGTTACTAAAGTTAAAAATACTCTAGAAGAAATCAATAGCAGAATATCTGAAACAGAATGAATTAGTGAACTGGAGGGTAAAATGGTAGAAATAACTTCTGAAGAGCAGAATAAAGTAAAAAGAATGAAAAGAACTGAGGATAGTCTCAGAGACCTCTGAGACAGTATCAAACACAACAACATTTAAATGATAGCTGTCCCAGAAGAAGAGAAAAAGAAAGGGAATGAGAAAATTTTTGAAGAGATTGTAGTTGAAAATGTCCCCAACATGGAAAAGGAAATAGTCAATCAAGCCCAAGAGGAACAGAGTCCCATAGTCCCATACAGAATAAAGCCAAGAAGAAACATGCCAAGACACATACTAATCAAACTAACAAAGACTAAGCAGAAAGAATATTAAAAGCAGCAAGGAAGAAGCAACAAGTAACATACAAGGGAAAGCCCATATGCTTAACAGCTCTTCTTTCAGCAGAAACTCTGCAGGCCAGAAAGAAATGGCAGGATATATTTAAAGTACTGAAAGGGAAAAACTTACAACCAAGATTACTGTACCCAGCAAGGATCTCATTCAAAATTGACAGAGGAATAAAAAGCTTTTCAGACAAACAAAAGTTAAGAGAATTCAGTAGCATCAAACCAGCTTAACAAGAAATGTTAAAGGGACGTATATAGTCAAATACAAGAGAAGAAAAAGATCTACAAATTCAACCCCCAACAATTAAGAAAATGGCAATGGAACATATATATCAATAATTACTTTAAATGTAAATGGATTAAATGCTCCAACCAAAAGACACAGACTCGTTGAATGGATACAAAAACAAGACCCACACATATGCTCTCCACCAGAAACCCACTTCAGACCTAAAGACACATATAGAATGAAAGTGAGAGGATGGAAAAATATATTCCATGCAAATGGGAAGCAAAAGAAAGCTGGAGTAGCAATCCTCATATCAGACAAAATAGACCTTAAAATAAAGAAAATTACAAGAGATAAGGAAGGACACTACATAATGATCAAGGAATCAATCCAAGAGGAAAACATAACAATTGTAAATATCTATGCATACAACATAGGAGCACCTCAATAAATAAGACAAACACTAACAGACTTAAAAGGAGAAATTGACACAATAATAGTAGGAGACTTTAACACCCCACTCACACTAATGGACAGATCACCAAAACAGAAAATTAATAAGGAAACACAAGTCTTAAATGATACATTAGATGAGATGGATCTCATTGATAGGTTTAGGACATTCTATCCAAATGCAGAAGAATACACCTTCTTCTCAGGTGCACGTGGAGCATTCTCCAGGATAGACCACATCTTGGGTCACAAATCAAACCTCAGTAAATTTAAGAAATTTGAAATCATATCAAGCATCTTCTCTGACCACAACACTATGAGACTAGATGTCAATTACAAGAAAAAACTAAGAAACACAAACACATGGAGGTTAAACAACACATTTCTAAATAACAAACAGGTTACTGGAGAAATCAAAAGGGAAATAAAAAAATTTCTAGAAACAAATGACTATGAAAATACAACAACTCGAAACCTATGGGATGCAGCAAAAGCAGTTCTAAGAGGGAAGTTCATAGCAATACAGTCTACTGCAAGAAACAAGAAAAACATCGAATAGACAACCTAATTTTACACCTAAAACAACTGGAAAAAGAACAAAACCCCCCCAAAATTAGTAGAAGGAAAGAAATCTTAAAGATTCAAACAGAAATAAATGAAAAGAAATGAAAGAAACAATAGTAAAGATTAATAAAACTAAAAACTCATTCTTTAAGAAGATAAACAAAATTGACAAACCTTTAGCCAGACTTATCAAGAAAAAAAGAGATATGAATCAAATCGACAAAATTAGAAATTAAAAAGGAGAGGTTACAACAGACAATGAAGAAATACAAAGGATTATAAGAGACTATTGTGAACAACTATTTGGCAATAAAATGGATAACCTGGAAGAAACAGACAGATTCTTAGAAAAGTTCAATCTTCCAAGACTGAAACCAGGAAGAAATAGAAATTATGAACAACCCAATTACAAGCACTGAAATTGAAGCTGTGATCAAAAACCTCCCAAAAAACAAAAGCTTAGGGTCAGATGGCTTCACAGGAGAATTCTATCAAACATTTAGAGAAGAGCTAATGCCTATCCTTCTAAAACTCTTCCAAAAAATTGCAGAGGAAGGAACACTTCCAAATTCATTCTACAAAGCCACCCTCACCCTGATACCAAAACCAGACAAAGACAACACACAAAAAAAGAAAACTACAGGCCAATATCACTGATGAACATAGATACAAAAATCCTCAACAAAATTTTGGCAAACAGAATTCAGCAACACATCAAAAAGCTCATACTCCGTGGCCAAGTTGGGTTTATTCCAGGGATGCAAGGATTCTTCAATATACACAAATCATTCAATGTGATACACCATATTAACCTTGAAAGCTAAAAACTATGTGATAATCTCAATAGATACAGAAAAAGCCTTTGACAAAATTCAGCACCCATTTATGATTAAAATTGTTCAAAAAAATGGGTATAGAAGGAACCTACCTCCACATAGTAAAGGCCATATATGATAAGCCTACAACAAACATTATTTTCAATGGTGAAAAAGTGAAAACGTTTCCCCTAAGATCAGGAACAAGACAAGGGTGTCCACTTTCACCACTATTATTGAACATAGTTCTGTAAGTCCTAGCTACACCAATCAGAGAAGAAAAAGAAATAAAAGGAATCCAGATTAGAAAAGAAGTAAAGCTCTCACTGTTTGCAGATGATGTGATACTGTACATAAAAAACCCTAAAGATAGTATCAGAAAATTACTAGAGCTAATCAGTGAATTTAGCAAAGTTGCAGGATACAAAATAAATACACAGAAATCACTTGCACTTCTATATACTAACAATGAAAAATCAGAAAGAGAAATTAAGGAATCAATCCCATTTACCATTGCAACACAAATAATTAAATATTAAGGAATAAACTTACCTAAGAAGACAAAAGAGCTGTACACAGAAAATTATAAGACACTAATGAAAGAAATTAAAGATGACATAAACAGATGGGGAGATATTCCATGTTCTTGGGTAGGAAGAATCAATATTGTGAAAATGACTATAGTACCAAACGCAACCTACAAATTCAATGCAATCACTATCAAATTACCAATAGCATTTTTCACAGAACTAGAACAAAAAATTTCACAATTCATATGGAAATACAAAAGACCCTGAATAGCCGAAGCAGTCTTGAGAAAGAAGAATGGAGGAATCAACCTTTCTGACTTCAGATTATACTACAAAGCTACATTCATCAAGACAGTATGGTACTGGCACAAAAACAGAAATGTAGACCAATGGAACAAGATAGAAAGCCCATAAATAAACTTATGGGTACCTTATTTTTGACACAGGAGGCAAGAATATACAATGGGGCAAAGACGGCCTATTCAATAAATGGTGCTGGGAAAACTGGACAACTACATGTAAAAGAATGAAATTAGAACACTTCCTAACACCATACACAAAGATAAACTCAAAATGGATTAAAGACCTAAATGTAAGACCAGAAACTATAAAACTCTTTGAAAACATAGGCAGAACACTCTATGACATAAATCAAAGCAAGATCCTCTATGACCCACCTCCTATAGTAATGGAAATAAAAACAAAAGTGAACAAATGGGACATGCTTAAACATAAAAGCTTTTTTACAGCAAGGGAAACTACAAGCAAGGTGAGAAGACAACCTTCAGAATGGGAGAAAATAATAGCAAAGGAAACAACAGACAGAGGATTAATTTCCAAAATATACAAGCAGCTCATACAACTCAATACCAGGAAAAAAAAAACCCAATCAAAAGGTGGGAAAAAGACCTAAACAGACATTTCTCCTAGGAAGACATACAGATGGCTAACAAACACATGAAAAGATGCTCAACATCACTCATTATTAGAGAAATGCAAATCAGAACTACAAAGAGAGATCACCTCATGCTGGTCAGAATGGCCATCATCAAAAAGTCTACAAACAGTAAATGCTGGAGAGAGTGCAGAGAAGAGGGAATGCTCTTGCACTGTTTGTGGGAATGTAAATTGATATAGCCACTATGGAAAACGGTTTGGAGATTCCTTAAAAAACTAGGAATAAAACCACCGTATGACCCAGCAATCCCACTCCTAGGCACATACCCTGAGGAAACCAAAATTGAAAAAGGGACATGTATCCCATTGTTCACTGCAGCACTACTTACAATAGCTAGAATATGGAGGCAGCCTAGGTGTCTGTTGACAGATGAATGGATAAAGAAGTTGTGGTACATATACATAATAGAATATTACTTAGCCATGAAAAGACATGCATTTGAGTCAGTTCTAATGAGGTGAATGAATCTAGAACCTATTATACAGAGTGAAGTGAGATAGAAAAAGAAAGATAAATATCTTATTCTAATGCATATATCCAGATTCTAGGAAAATGGTAATGAAGAATTTATTTATAGAGCAGCAGTGGAGAAACAGACATAGAGAATAGACTTATGGACATGGGGAGAGGGGAGCAGAGGGCGAGATGTATGGAAAGCATAACATGGAAACTTGCATTACCATATGTAAAATAGATAGCCAATTTGCTGTATGGCTTAGGAAACTCAAACAGGGGCTCTGGATCAACCCAGAGGGGTGAGATGGGGAGGGAGATAGGAAGGAGTTTCAAAAGAGAGGGTATATATGTATACCTATGGTTGATTCATGTTGAGGTTTGACAGAAAGCAACAAAATTCTGTAAAACAATTATCCTTCAGTAAAAAATAAATTAAAAAAAAGAGAACTGGGTTTGGCGGTGGAGGGGAATGTGACTGGGAAAAAAGATAAAGTTTTCTGCATATTGAGACAACCAAAAGATGTCAAGTATGCCGTTTTATACTTTTATAAAACTTGAAAGGTGTTCAGAGGGGAGGTGTGGCCTAGAGATAGAGATTTGGAAGTCGTTTGCATGGAGGTGACCATGATGCCTGAGGTGTGGCTGAGACTGTGCCTGTAGAGCATTAGAGAAAGAAGGGAAGAGTTTATGAAAGTCGCTCAGTTGTATCTGACTCTTTGCAAATCCATGGACTATACAGTCCATGGAATTCTCCAGGGCACAATACTGGAGTGGGTAGCCTTTGCCGTCTCCAGGGGATCTTCCCAACTCAGGGATTGAACTCAGCTTTCCTGCATTGGAGGTGGATTCTTTACCAGCTGAGCCACCAGAGAAGCCCAAGAATACTGGAGTGGGTAGCCCATCCCTTCTCCAGCAGGTCTTCCCGACCCAGGAATTGAATTGGGATCTGCTGCATTGCTGGCAGATTCTTTACCAACTGAGCTACCAGGGAAGAGAGAGAAAGGAAGAGTTTAGATTGACCTTAAAAACCCTTCCTTTCAGTAGAATTATAGACTATTTTGTGACTATGCTGTAACCACTAACATAGACTTAGAGGTAGTTTGGTGCTTTAATGTGAATCACAAGTGTTTATAAGGAAGGCTGTATTGCACAGTGGATAAAACACCATTCTCTTGATGGAGGGCTCGTGTCTAGGACTCCAGTTCCAGCTGTTTGACTAGAGGCTAGACTAATTTTTTTCCTTTTCTCATGTAAAAAAATGAGGATAATGTTTTTTTTTTTTCCTACTGTGCATGGTACATAGTTCACGTGAGGGTCAAGTAAGATAATGTACATGAAAGTGCTTTGCAAACTGTCATTTCTATAATAGATTACAAGGTTCCCTCATAGCAATGTGTTCAAATTCATTTCAGCCTTGAAGCAAAATTTTTATTTTTCCAGCCTGTACTGGGCTGGGGCTTCCCAGGTGGCACTAGTGGTAAAGAACCTGCCTGCCAATGCATGAGAAGTAAGAGACTTGGGTTCGATCCCTGGGTCGGGAAGAACCCCTGGAGGAGGGGCATGGCAACCCACCCCAGTATTCTTGCCTGGAAAATCAGGTAATCAGGAAAATCATGTGTAGAGGAGCCTGGCCAGTCGTGGTCCATAGGGTTGCACAGAGTCAGACATGACTGAAGTGACTTAACACACATCTTGGGCTGGCTTGAAGCAAAAGAATTGCTTGATTTTTTAAAAATTTATTTTTTATTGAGATATTTTTGAATTGTAATGTGTTAATTACTGCTGTATAGCAAAGTGACTCAGTTATATATATATATATATGCACATACACATATACATATACACACATTCTTTTTCATATTCTTTTCCATTATGATTTATCACAGGGTATTGAATATAGTTCCCCATGCTATACAGTTGGAAGAGTTGCTTGATTTTAAAGAGTATCTCTCAAATATTTCAACATTTGATTTTATCTGAAGCCATTGTGCTTTTTTATACAGAACAATGGACAAAGTGATGAAGGCCCGATGATCTGATATACCTCAAAGACATACAGAGCCAGACAGGATCCAGAGGATGCCTAAATTGATCCAGAGGGTCAAGAGAGTCCTTTGTGAGGGATGATAAAAGAATTAGGGCTTTTCATTCTGAGAAGGCCCAGGCTGAGAGGGGAATATAATTGAAATTTATAAAATAATGAAAATCATAGGATAAAAATATGATCTTACGAAATCCCAGAGCACAAGAACTGGGGACAACCTTATCATTTTAAAGAAATAGTTTTAGGGCGAAGTAAAAATAGCACCTCCTTCCACAGAAATAGTGAGTATATGGAACTTCATACTCTAAAGGTTGGCCAGGAGCAAACCAACTAGTATAAGAGAAAGACATACTGTTGGAGGGTAGAGTCATAGGAGATTATAAAATGAAACTAAAGCCATTTGCGTAAATCTTTCTAATCTTGGAGGATGACAGCATGGAGTCTGACCATTAAGCTTTCCTGTCCCTATCTGGCATCTTGTCCAAATCAGGGTACCTGAGTGACTACGCCAGAGAGGACAGAGCACAGACTGAGTTCAGAGGGCATGGCTACAAGTTTTACCCCCTTGACCTTAGGGACTGACTTCTTTATAATGTACCCCAGTTTCCTCAAGTGGGAAAAAAAAGTAATGTCAGCATTAAAACCTGCCTAACTACTGTGAGAGATGCAAATGAAGGCCTGTTTCTGAAAGTGTTTGTTTATTTTAAAATATCTACCTATTTGACTGTTTCAGGTCTTAGCCACAGAGTGCGGAATCTTCACTGTGGTCCATGGACTCTCTAGTTTTGACATGTGGGCTCTCTAGTTGTGGCATGATGGTTCTGGGACACCTTGGTTTGAGAGTGTGCAGGTTCAATGGTTGTGGTCCGCGAGTTGCTCTGCAGCGTGTGGGACCTTAGTTCCTTGACCCGGGATCAAACCTGCATCTCCTGCATTGCAAGGTGGATTCTTAACCACTGGACCACTAGGGAGGTCCCTGGAAGTGGTTATGGTGGTTATCTATATGAACTTAAGAACTTCTGCTTTTATTGCAGCATTTCTAGCTTTCTGTCCACCGGGTGGGTTGACTTTCATCTTGCCTTTCCTGATCCTGGTTGGCCGCCTTAGGGAGCAGTATTTCTCAGTTCAGAGCTGAGGAAAGGACTGAGGGCTGGGAACAATCCTGCATCCTCTCGGGAGGTGGAGAGAATGCAGATATATCTTCTCTCATCCCCATTTCCTCCCTGGGAAGATGAAGAAGTAAAAGCTAAGGAGAAATTTACAAGCATCTCTCTTCTCCTTTATATGTTTTGAGTGATAAAATGTCACCTAAAAAGCCAGTTTTTCTGGATAGCTTTGGGGGTTCTTTTGAATCTTGAGAAAACTACAAAAGACCCATATAGGGTCCTGATGAGAAAAAACATGGGAACTGGTTTCTCATGGTTTCTCGTGGGTTTAAGATTTAAGGGAGAGAGAAAAAAATAGGACTCAAATTTCTTTTAAACGTGGTCATTGCTGTTTACTATGGCTGGAAAGCTGATGGACATCTGGAGGGAGAGAGCATGTCTTGTCTGGAGGGTGGTCTTAATTTTGGGTGTGTCCCTTGGGAATCTGACTTAGAGCAGGTAAGGCAACAGCAGGAAGACACACTGATAGCAAATAACTTATCTCCTTCATGGCAAATATGGATTGCTTCACCGGGCTTCCAAGTGCTCCACCATCCACCCTCCCCTGACCTCATTTCCCATGAGGTATGGCGGGAAGGGAATGGCCCATGAGTCAGGCAGCCCTAGATTTGAATTTGGCTTCACCACGAATTATCTGAGTGTGCTCAGTCTCCAATTCATAAAAAGGTGATAATAGAAACTTCTCTTATCTCTGAGCTGCAGTGAGCAGCAAGTGATATTATATTTGTGGAGCACTTAGCATAGTGCCTGGCGCATCATGGTCCCTAAATCAATGTCAACTTTTGTCACGATCCACCAGTACCCTGGAATCTAAGGAAACTGATCGCTGGAGACTGCAACCCGTGTGAAAACAGGGGCCAGGATGCACTTTGCTCACTGTTGTGTCTCTGGTGCACACACAGTGCCAGAAGAAACACATCTTTTCACTCCAAGAACCTGTCATTTCCTTCAGTGCAAGTTGTGCCCACTCTGAGCTCAGCTGAAGTCTTGTTTGCTCAGTGAAACTAGCTTACTTTGACCTTGCCTCCCATGGCACACAATTCAGCTCTCAGGTAGCCAAGGATTTGCACAGTTGTCTTGTTGCCAGATGGCTCGGGGGTAAAGAATCCACCTGCCAATGCCAGAGACACGAGAGTTATGGATTTGATCCTTAGGTTGGGAAGATACCCTAGAGGAGGGCATGGCAACCCGCTCTGGTATTCTCGCCTGGGAAATCCTATAAACAGAGGAGCCTGGTGGGCTACAGTACAAGGGATCGCAAAGAGTTGGACACAACTGGGCATGCATGCACTTGTTGTATTGTATGTGGTAGTGTTATCCTTCAGCGATGTTCAACATTTAGGGAACATTTGCTATGACTGGGGCCCTGGGTTAGAGACCCAGCACGTGCCTCTGATACTCTTTCCCTTGCATGAGACCTAGGGGTGGAAAGTGACCATCGAATAGCAGACCCGAGGGAAACTGTCTGTCCTTAGGTGCTCCTTTTGACACAGGACACAGTGGGATGCTTTGCAGAAACCTCTCACTCTGAGGTCCTGGGAAACAGAGTCTGTGGCACTTAGAGCTTCCTCATTCCTGGTTTCTTTGAGTTGAAGGGACAGCTGTGCAAAGGGTGTTATATTTTTGCTGATTTGTCTCAAAAAACGCAAAGCAGCATTCAGAATATCTTTCTCATAAGACCTACATTCACATATCAATTGGAGCCACTTTTGTAACATAAGGTGATAGCTTAAAACATCCCCCTTCTTTTCCTTTTGTTCTGAAACTGCAAAAGCCAGTGGTAGAAGCTGGGAGCCAGGTCCACTGAGTTTCTCTCTCCCTTTCTTCTCTGAAGAAAGGATCATGGGTCGTGTCTTTGTGAAGGGAGGGTAGGCACGGGGAAGTGGCACCCACACCTGGATGTCTCCTGCTGTTAGTTTCTGCTCCAGTCTCAAGCCCACTTTCTGATGTAGATTCCAGGGCATCCTTCTCAGTTCTCATGGAGCCAGGAACCAGTGTGACCCGCCAGGGCCCCCTCCCTGCAAGTCAGCCTCAATAACATATTGAATAACTACTCAATAACCTGTTGAATAGTTAGTTCCCTTTTGACTTGAGTTTGTAACATTTCTGATTTTTTTTTCATTTTTATCCTATCCTTTTCTTTAAAGGTTATATTTTTAAGTTAAAAATAAGCACAAGGAGACCTTGTGATCCTCTTCTCACTGACCCAGATATTTTAAGTGCTGGAGGACTGACTGCAGCATCTCATCTGGGGATATGGGCTGACTCTCAGGAGCCAATTAGCTAAATGTAATAATAAAATATTAATCCTATTTCCCACACATACAACCCTCTCTTTTTTTCCCCTGTATCCAACCCTATTCATTCTTCAATGTGTTGTAGAAAAAGTCATGGACTTGAGGATAAAAGATTTGGATCAACTCCTGACTTGAAAGTTACAAACTGTCTGATCTTGGGCGAGTCATGATGTTGTATTGGAACCTTGGTTTTCTTGCCTGTAAAAGAGAGACATTGATCATCTCATGAAGTGAGAATCGGGGGTTTAGGGTCCAGCCTGGTGACTGGGGTACACAGAACAGCTTCTAACGAGATACTTACCAAACTCCAGAAAGCCCCATTTGAGTAATCCCAAAATCATTAATCCCTCCTATTTTTGGGTTTCTGTGTTATTGAATCTATCTGTACCATACAAGTTAACAGTTAACTAACATTGACTTTAAAACGTGGCTCTAGTTTCTTCACATCCCTAGTTGGTGGATGGATAGGTTGTTTGCAGAGCTGTGCTATGCATTTTTTCCCCCTTGTGTCATTGTTACAATAATAGGCACTTAATCCTTGATCATTGACTGATGGAATACATTACTTTTTCAACTAAATATGCATTCTTAGCATAACACAGGTTATTTTCCTTATCTTTATTGCTCCTTCACTGCTTGATGCTAATGGTGAGGTAGCAGGAAGTCTTTGAGACTTTTATTATTTTGTCACTTTGTAGCTTCTCATCAAATATATGCTCTGTGTATATTCAAAGATACTGCTGACCTGCCAAGAACACAAAATTGAATTGTTTATCCACTAGGAGGATGGGTTTTCCCCGAATCAGCTTTGTTTTCACACTTAGGCAGGGCTAAGGAGGGTACATCGAGCTGAATGTGTGCCTGGTGAGGCTGCCCATCCCCCTGTTCTGACCCCGAGGTCTATAAAGAAGGCTTGCAGCTGACCCTCTTCGGCCATGACAGGCAAGCAGTGAATTTAATAGAAGCCCCAAGAGGCTGTGCTCTTTGGATAAGAACACTATTCCGGCTGTAACATCACCTCCATGGATTGCCTCTTATGGGTTGAACTATGTTCCTCTTCTCCCCACAAAAGGCATGTTGAAACCCTAGAACTTATTTGGAAATAGAGTCTTCATCAGTTCAGTTCAGTTCAGTTTAGTTGCTCAGTTGTGCCTGACTCTTTGCGACCCCATGGACTGCAGCATGCCAGGCTTCCCTGTCCATCACCTACTCCCGGAGCCTTCTCAAACTCATGTCCATCGAGTCAGTGGTGCCATCCAACCATCTCATCCTCTGTCGTCCTCTTTTCCTCCCATCTTCAATCATTCACAGCATCAGGGTCTTTCCAGTGAGTCAGTTTTTTGCACAAGGTGGCCAAAGTACTGGAGCTTCAGCTTTAGCATTAGTCCTTCCAATGAATATTCAGGACTGATTTCCTTTAGGATTGACTGGTTTGATCCCCTTGCAGTCCAAGGGACTCTCAAGTGTCTTCTCCAGCACCACAGTTCAAAGGCATCTATTCTTTGGTGCTCAGCTTTCTTTATAGTCCAGCTCTCACATCCATGTGACTACTGGAAAAACCATAGCTTTGACTAGATGAACCTTTGCTGGCAAAGTAATGTCTCTGCTTTTTAATATGCTGTCTAGATTTGTCAAAGCTTTTCTTCCAAGGAGCAAGCATCTTTTAATTTCATGGCTGTAGTCATCATATGCGGTGATTTGGAGTCCAAGAAAATAAAGCCTGTCATAGATATAATCTTCTAGATACAGATATAGTCTTCATAGATATAATCAAGATGAGATCATATTGGATTAGTGCATGTGTGCTAAGTCACTTCAGTCCTGTCTGACTCTTTGTGACTCCGTGGACTATAGCCTGCAAGTCTCCTATGTCCATGGAATTCTCCAGGCAAGAATACTGGAGTGGGTTGCTGTGCTCTTCTCCAGGGGATCTTCCTGACCCAGGGATCGAACCCTCATCTCTTATGTATCCTGCACTGGCAGGTGGGTTCTTTACTACTAGCACCACCTGGGAAGCCCATACTGATTACAGTGGGCTCTAATCCAATGACTGGTTATCTTTTTATTTATTTATTTAGAAATATTTTTGTTTTTTTGCCCTGCTGTGCAGCTTGTTTTTTTGACTGGGGATTGAACCCGGGCCCTTGGCAGTGAAAACACCGAGTCCTAACCACTGAACCACCAGGGAATTCCCCAATGACTGATGTCCTTTTAAGGAGAGAGGGACTTGGACACACACAGAGGGAAAACAGCCATGTAAAGATTGAGTCAGATATTGGGGTGATGCAGCTGTAAGCCAAGGGATGCCAAGGATTGGAGTCATCAGAAGCAAGGATGAGGCAGGAAGGATTCCCCCCGTGGGGCCTTCAGAGGGAACATGGCTCTGCTAACACCCTGATTTTCGACTTCCAGCTCCCTATGGGAGAATAAGGTTCTGTTGTTTGTGGTAATTTGTTATGGCAGCCCTAGGAAATGAATCCACTGCCTGAGAGTCTAAAGAAAATGTGAAAGAGAGGTTCTAATTAGAATCGATTACCCATCTTCCTGAAAGCCATTGGTACTAATCCATCATGCCTTGCCTTGTCATTACTTCAATGCAAGACTCCCAGGCCCCCTTCCTTACACATCTTTGTACATCTCCTTATTTGACTCCTATTGCCTGACTCCCATACCCTCTCCTATGTCCTCAGCTTCTCCTCTGAATGTCCTCCTCACCTTTTTGCTTGGATACCTGACTTATTCTTGGGGACGTGGGGACACCCCTCAGGTGTCCCAGGACCTGATGATGGGATTGGCATCTGCTTTGCCCCTCATGGCCACTCCCAGACCTGTTTGAAAGCTGCTGCTGCTAAGTCTCTTCAGTCGTGTCTGCCTCTGTGCGACCCCATAGATGGCAGCCTGCCAGGCTCTGCCGTCCCTGGGATTCTCCAGGCAAGAACACTGGAGTGGGTTGCCACATTTGGAAGACAGGCCCTTGAATCTCCATAAACCTCCACTTTGTAGTCCTCCACCAACCTGCCATCACCCCCTCATCCAGTGATGCTTCAACCCATGCCAGCTCACTTCCACCCTCATCTGGCCATTGGTGAATGGCCCGCTTAGATCAGCCAGCCCCAGTGTCGGCTGCACTCGAAAATTATTCAATAAACTTAAAAAGAAAAAAAGCACAGGCACCATTCCCTCTCCTTCCAGTCGACTGAGCTGGAATCTTTGGGGGTTGGAGGTCTGTGTAGTTTTTAAGAGGTCCCAGTCATTCTAGTATGTGAAGGTTTGAGACCATCGGTAGAGGTGATCCAAGTAATATTCTGGCTTCTCGGATCCTTAAACTTCCTTACTTTCAACAATCCTTTTTACCCTCTCAGACATCCACTCAGTAACACTGGTGTTTGTCATTATTAGAACCTCTCCCCTCTCAAAAATGTTGATTTCTGGCATTTCACTATGACTATCACTTCCTCAGTTCCAGCTCACTGCCTTTAGAACCCCAATGCCAACCATCCTTTGACCTCGCCAGGTCCACCAGGCCATCATCTCTACCTCTGTCTGTCATGCCCCCTGGCCTTGCCTTCCACCTAACCCGTGTGAGTCCACGACCCAGCTCAACTCCTCTGCCTCTCTACCCTTCTGCTGCCTGCACCTGGCCAACCCCAGGATCTGATAACCTCTACTCACCTGTTCATGTCTGCGTCCGAGCACCAGATCTCAGAATGTGACTTGGTGAAAACACACAGCCGCTGACTGGTCTTAATTTTATGAACACAGGACTCAAGTGGATTTGTCAGTGGTGCCTCATTTCCTTAGTTCATTCATTTCCCTTTTCTTTGAAGGGCTCTTTTACACCTTCCCTCTCCAGACCAGCTCACGGCAGGAGCCTTTTCACACCTCCAATAGGTCAATCTTGCTCCTGCCTCATGATGTGTAATTACAGTTCACTCTGTTTCCAGTCTTTCTCCAGATCTTGCCTGGAGCACCCCTCACTGAATTCGTCTCTCCTCCGGGAAGTATTCTCTGACTTTTCTACCTAAAGGAGCCCATCTCAACCCTGACACTCTCTATTCTCCCTCACTTTCTTATTTTCTCTAGGGCACTGACTGTTGTCTGTTTTATTACATGATGGATTGGTTTTTGTTTGCTTGTCTGCCTCCCTCATCAGCATATAGACTTCATGAAGACATTTTGCTTCTGGTCTGCCTAGGTCATGGCTAGATCCCCATGGCCAGGTACAGAGCCTGGCACACACCAAGCTCTGCAGTGAGTGAATACATGAATGAATGAATGAACAATAACAACAAAAGGATCTATGCTGTCTGTATTTTTATTTTGAAAAATTTTTATTGGAGTATATTTGGCTTACAGTGTTGGGTTAGTTTCAGGTGTATAGCAAAGTGAATCAGTTATACATGTCACGTCACTCTTTTTCTAGATTCTTCTCCCATATAGGTCATTACGGAATATTGAATAGAGTTCCCTGTGTTATACAATAGGTTCTTATTAGTTATCTATTTTATACATAGTAGTGTATACTTGTCAATCCCAATCTCCCAGTTTACACCCCCTCTCCCCGCCGCCATCGCCTGGTAACCATGCTTGTTTTCTCCATCTCTGTGTTGTGTGTTTTTGAACTGCTGACTTGGGAGGCAGTATAAACAATGATGAAACATTTGTAGGCCTGGATTCAAAGTCTGGGTTATCCTTGCTGGCTGTGGGACTTTTGAGCAAGCTGCTCATTCTCCGTGAGTTTTTAGTTTTCTCATTTGTAAAGAAAGGAGCAGAACTTCTGTGTCAGTGACACATGGAGACATGGGTATATGGGGAGAGTGGCATGCGGGGAGAAGGCATGGGAGCTCCCTGGGGCTTCCTCCACACCTCGTTCTGTGTGTCTCTCCTATCTGACTATTACTAAGTTCACCCACTTCCCCCCCAAAATCCAGGTGGATCATGGACCTAACTGTGAAAGCTGAAACTGTGAAGCATCTAGAAGAAAACATTGGAGAATATATTCATAACTTTGGGGCAGGCAAAGATTTCTTTCATGAGATCCCCAAAGCACTAACTTCAAAAGAAAGAACAATTGATAAATTGGACTTTATCAAAAGTGAAAGTTTCTGCTTATTAAAAGACAGTTAAGAGGGAGGAGGGATAAATTAGGAGCTTGGAATAATATATATTTGTATATATATGAATCACTTAGTTGTACACCAAAAACTAACACAACATAGTAAATCAACATAGTAAGTACATAGTGAATATACAACATAGTAAATCTCAACTAACTCAACATAGTAAACCAACTATACTTTGATAAAAAAAGACCTTAAAAAAAAAGACAGTTAAATGAAAAGGCAAGCCATAGACTGGGAGAAAATATTCCTAATAAATCTAACAAAGGACTCAGATCCAGAATTAGAACTTCTATGAATCAATAATAAAAAGAAAAAAATAAAGCTTAAAATGGGCCAAAAAAAAAAAAAAAGAGAAAGAATGAAGAGCAATAATAGGAACTACTCCTTAAGGCAGCTGCATGGATTGTGTGAAATTAATCTAAATGCTTTTAGCTGTAATAATTTAATATGTATTCACAACAAACCCTGAAGGAGTTACTATTAACCCCGTTTTACAGATAAGAAAACTGAGGCCCAGAACTATTCAATGACTTGCCTGTTATCAGTGGGGCTAGAGAGTGGCATAGTCAGGACCTTAGCTTGATAGTGTGGCTTTAGAGCCCACACACATAACCATTGTAGTATACTGCCTCTGCTCAAAAACCCTTTGCTTAATCTCTTCTGGGGAGTTTAAGATGTTTTCCCTTCTCAACTTAGCCTTGGACATGAGTTTGAGCAAACTCCAGGAGATTGTGAAGGACAGGGAAGCCTGGCGTGCTGTAGTTCATGGGGTTGTAAAGACTCGGACATGACTTAGGACTGAACAACAGCAACTTAGCCTTATGGTGGGTAAACACTGAGCCCGGACTGTCATTAGAAGTAATTTAATTTAAGGGATGGAACTTAGAATTCTTTCAAGAGGAAACATTTGTGCATATCATGTTCTGCTGTCTGTTTTGTTTCACCAACATCTGAGTTAATTCCTTGAATCTGCTAGTGAAACTGTGAAGTAGGTGCCTATGAGAAAGTATGTATTTGGGAACATAGCAGTCATTGCATTTTCTCCTTTTTATTCAGTTGTTTAGTTACATATGCACAGGTCTATACCTTTTCAATTTATGGGAAATATCTGAGCCAAGGAAAATGCTAGTTTGTGAAAATATGTATGTATACTTTTTGCATATTTTCCTAATGTATCTCTTTTTAAGTGAGGGAAGTGTGTGGAAAATGAGACTGCTAGATTGTCTTTGGATCAGGGTCACAAGTCCCATGTAAACTAAGGCCAGTATCATCCATAATAGCCTTAGCAGTAGATGTGTTCTCAAACAAGAAACCTTGTATTTTGAATATTCTTTCCTATCTCTTTTTGCATTGATTCCTTTTCTTCTCATCTGAAATTACCTTAGGTTTATTTTCCTCTCCTGATCTCTTGTAGCTGACATCACACATTTGGCATTTATTTACATCTGCTTTTTACAGATTTCTGTCTGTAGCCTTCATTTGTCTAGGTGAGTGATTATTAACAAGATAACAGAGCCTAAACTAATCACAAGACAAGATGACAAATGCAGGTCGTATTTAAGTATTCTTTGCATAAATCTAAGGAGGTGTTCTTTGCATATAAAGCAAGAATATGGTAATTATGGGTGTCTTCTCTAGTTATGACAAATCAGGTTATGTGTGATCTGTTGTTAATATTTGCAGCATAGTGTTGTGAGATGATCTCTGAGAGCCAGAGTCCTAAGTTCTACTGTGTGACCTTGGGCAAGTTATTTAGCCTCTCTCATCTCTAATTATTTCTATCTAAAATGATGAGGTGAATTCAAGATCATTTTAGGTTAAAGTTTTTTGATGATCTACTTTGGATCATTTTTGTAATTAAAAGTAAGGAACAACATTTATTTTTAAAAAGTTATTTTCAAAATATTTCTATAATTAAAATATTTTATCTAAATCAGGTCTTTTTCTCATATAAGTTTAAAATTGGGAGCTTCCCCCATTCCAGAGTAGATATACACACAGTATATACTTTCTGATTCATACACATATCTACTTAATACAGAGTCTTTATGGTGATGGGACATCTTGAATTTTCTATGATTGTACCAAATTAAAAAGAAAGCTCTGTAGTGTTTCCATATAAATAATTTTACATCCAAGTACATTCATATACCTCATTTCATTTTAATTCAGAAAATGTGGCCAGTGAATACATACTGACCTTGCCTGTAGTTTAATTATATAAGATATGTTGGTTTTTGGTCACTGATCAATAAGAGCTTATTTCTCAATTTCTGGCTTTGTTGCTGAAAGCAGGGATTGACTGGTCAATTCCAACTCCCTTTTCCTCAGTTGGCATTTTCCCAAATGATTCCTGAGCCACCGCTAGAGGAATGATCTGAGGCAGTATGAGTTACAGCTCTGTCACACCTGTGTGTGTGCACATGCCACAGAGCCCCCTCACTCTGCACCACACATCATGGGAAGGTGTGAAGGTATGAGCCCCCTCTGCTATCCCTCTCAAAGGAGAGGAGGGCCACGTGAGGTCCGGGCTACAATAGTGTTTAACATTTCTCTTTGGCATGGCCTGTCTGTTCCAGATAAGCACAAGAACATCTTCAGAATTCTTGAGTGTATTTGGAACATGAAGGAAAAAACCCAAATCTATTTAAGATTCAGCAGAGGGCCTCAGAAACAGAAGAGCTCAGGCAAGTTACCACTTGTCAATAATTTCTACATAACAGAAGCAGTTTTATTGTTTGTTCTGATTATATAAAGAAAATTTTTCTTTGAAAAAGATAGATACATGTAAAATTATAGAGAATAAAATAAAAATCATCTGGAAGCCCACCACCCTAAGATATCTAATTAACACTTTTGTTAACTTCCACACACTTCTCAATACATGCCATTTACATACAGATACTTTTATATACATGGAATGTAATAAATGCTGTTTTTATTGTGAAACCTTTAAAAAAAATCACATCCATCTCTGGTCATTGTCCATGTATCACTTCCCCCTCAAACAAAGCAAGTATTGTTAACTGCTGAGTATATATCTTTTGTATACTTTTATCTATATAGATATATGGTTATATATAATCACATATTATCATATATATGCATATATAATAGCATAGGGGATAGTATTATACTTTTCACTCATTATATGTCATAGAAACCCCAAACAAAATAATGTTATACCTTTTTTATTTTGGCTCATTAATGTTTCATAGAAACCCCTTCAAATCAACTGGTATATCTCTAATTCATTATTTGTCATTAGATATCTGAATATTCCACAGCTTAAATGTCTCATAATCCATTAAAAAATCTATTTATGAGCATTTACTTTTTCAGTTTTCTGCCATTCCAAGCTCATAATTTTTTTCAGCTCAGGCTCATAATTTTTTAACTTTCTAAAATCTATGATGCTGTCTACAAGTCTAAATTTTACTTTTTTCACTTGAACTTTTTTGGTCAGTTATTAACTTGCTGTCATGATTGTTTAAAAAGTCATCATAATAGTTAGCTTTCTTTTGGAATTCTCATTTAGATACATGAAAGGGTCCTCAATTTCTTTCTGTAATTCTGTTATAAAAGAGGTAGCGACCTCTTTTACCCAGACCTTCTCAATATGGTGGTCAGATCATGTTTCCAGCCTCAGGATCTACATGCAAATCATTCCGTCAGGAAACTGTTGCTGAAGCAGGAAGGTTCTGGGCAGCTGACGTGGCATCACAGCTTACAGTGTCTGCCAGTTGTGAGGAACTGCAGGCTGTCATGTTGGAATATAGCAGAAGCTGCAGCAGCAACTCCTGATTTAGGGGCAAAAGATGTAAGTACTTACTTTCACCATTAACCACTTAACACGAAGCAAACTCAAACTGAAGAATGCTAAGAGGGAACACAGTTCCCACCAGAGACCCCTTTAGAAGATCCATTTGAGAAACAGTTGGTCTTAACTAGAGTAGAAAGTTTTCAAGCCGGCACATGGTTTTCAGCAGAAGGGGAAACTCACAGGGTCTTGTTTGAAAACATAAGCTTTAACTGTGGCTAACGCCCCTTTCAAGTCCTAACTCCTCCAAGGACCTGCATACTCTGGCAGGGCTTGTCCCCAGTGGGATAGAGTGCATTGCTAATGTGCAAAAAGGACATGTGATTTCAGCAAAGATAAAAATTTTAGGCAGGTTTGGTTATGGGAAGATCAAAGGAGGCTTAGCACTTGCAGTGTTTGAGGGAGGGAGAGAGCCTGTTAAATATTTAAGGTGGATTCAAACTGGTGAAAGCTGACTTAGAGACAGCGGTGGAAACTTCTTATTCTTGAGCTATATAGTTGACCAGGGGTGTGGGGCCTGCCAACCCGATGACAAATGAAGCCCTGGCACGGATCCTTACCTTGAGCTGCTGTTCCCGAGACTGCCACCCTGGAAGTCACGTCTGGAGTTTCTGGTATTTTCAGAGTTTCTAAACCATATGTTTATATGTTGGTTATTTTTTTTTTTTCCTGTTGAGATCTTTTACTCTGATGTTCAGTTCTTTATAAAACCTCACAAAGGATCAGCAGCGGTCCACGCTAAGTGTGGTTAACTTACTAACAGGTATTTCTGATGGGTACCTCTATGCTGGGGGGCGCCTAAGTGAACAAGATGAAAGAGGTCTCTGGTCCAATAATGTTTGCTGCCCAGCAGGAAAAACAGATGTTATGAGAAGAGGGATGAACCGTGGGTGGGGAGCCAGGAGACCTGAATTCTGGGCAAACCATATGGCACTCTGGGCTGCAGTTTCTGTGCTATAAAATGAATGGGTGGGAGGGATAGCTCTGTCAGTAATTGATTCCTTATCTACTGGGAGTTTTCCCCTTGCTGAACAGCTTTTTACCCGACATTGAATTTGCTCCATGTCTTGCTTGGGAATGAGTACTTTATTTATGAAATAGATTTCACATGTCATCAAATAGGCTTTATCAAATTGTGATGTTATTTTTAAAATAATTTTATTTATTTATTTATTTATTTATGTTTCGGCTGTACTGGGTCTTCTTTGCTGCGTGGGCTTTTCTCCAGTTGTAGCAAGCCTGGGCTCCTCTCTAGTTTGGATGCATCGGCTTCTCGTGGTGCTGGCTTCTCTTGATGCGGAGCAGGGGCCCTAGGGTGTGCCGGCTCAGTAGTTGTGGCTCCTGGGCTCGAGAGCACAGACTCAACAGCTGGGGCACCCAGACTTAGTTGTTCTGCAGCATGTGACCTCTTCCTGGATCAGGGATCAAACCCGTGTTTCCTGCATTGGCAGACAAATTCTTTACCACTGAACCACTAGGGAAACCCAAATAGTGATTTTCTGTGACCTAAACTTGAAGGATCCTTTTTGGATGGGTGCACATATAGTATGATATTGGTAGGAGGAAAGATTGTTTCTGAAAAAGATGTCTTAAAGGTAGCGATTCCACACAGACTCATCTTAAATATCTATTTCCAAAAGGTTATCGATTGGAACTTTTCTAACTGCTGCTGACTTTTGAGGAGCAAAGACACAAGAGCCTGGCACTAAGGAAAATGAAATTTCTTAAAATAGGTGTGACCCACAGGCTACAGCTTGACAGAAATTAAATTGAATCAAGAACAAGTCAGGCTGTGTTTCCAATAGAATAGGGAAAAAAAAAACCTACCACAAGTGACTGTGTGTTACATCCTCAGCTTCCTGAAACCCAGCACCATAAGCTCAGTCATTTTTAGCTTTGGAAATTGTGGGCGTCTCATTAACATGTTTTAATAGAATCTGAAGGATAAGATCAATTTCTTTAGCATAATTAGTATGCACACGTCCCCCATCAGCCGTGTCTAGCACCTACCTGGGCATTTATACGTCCCTTGCTACCTCCTGCCCTTCTCAATGGCAGAAGTGTACTTTCTGACCTAAGTAATCCCTTCTCCTGGGCTATGAGCTCCATCCCTCTATGGCCTCCTAAGGGACCACATCCACCACTCATTTCCCTTGTTCCCCCATCTCTTTAGCTTCTCTTTCACACTGGCTTTTCAGTCCACCATAGGGAAAAACATGTTCAAGTGTCTCTCATTTTATACCAACCAGGCAGCCAGCCAATAAACAACCCTCTTTAACGTTCTACCCCTTTTCTCACCATTCCACGAACCCTATGGAATCCCATGGATACTTTCAAGTTCCTATGTAACTTGATCTCTTACTGATTTTATTCTCTTTACCTCTTCCTATGTCTTGATGCCTTGGTTTCCTTGATGCTGTTCCAACTCTGCCTTCTTAGTCTTCATGAACTTCTCTTTCTTTGCCTTTTACCCTTAATTCTTCATCTTATTTTTTATTTTAAAGTCTGTGCTGTTCCTTGACAATGTTATTATGTCCATGATTTTCATTATGACCTGTGTGCTGATAACACATAAATCAAAACATATACAAATCTTCAGGAAAGAAGCAACATATAAACAAATAATACCACCCACCACACATTGAGTCCCTGCAGACTTTTCTCAGGAGCTCGTGACTCATATTCACTGTCCGAGACAAGTATATTGGTATATACACTCCCCTGAAAGGGCATTATCTTCTTGTCTAATTGAATATGGTGTGTCACCAGAGCCTGTCCAGCTGAGCCTCCCCTCCATGCCTTTGAACTTACTGATTCCTCTTCTGGAACCACCCCCATGCCTAATTATCCTAATTATCCAATAAGGTTTAATGAGTTTTTTTCTTCCTCCTAGGAAGATTTGCTTGAGTTTGTTGCCCTTCAGTGATCATATAAGAAGCTATGTGATATTTATCACTTTTATCTAAGGCGATTATTTTGTTTGCCTTTCCAGTTGATAGTGAAAACCTAAAAAGCAGAATTATATCCTTATTCATGTGTCCCTAATGTCTACAACAACATGAGGCACATACTAGTTATCCAAGAAACTATTATAGATTGAATGAATGGTGGACTGATGGCTGCCTGCAGCTCCAGGTTGCTATTCTATCGTCTCAGTCAATCCAGTGGGAAGACTTATTTCCCAGCAGTTCAAGCATAAGCTCTGGGAGCATGCTTTGTGGACATGTCCCTGGACACGTGCTAACTGCCAAATTAATCTTTTCAGGCAGAGAGCTGCAGGACTTTGTCAAGTATGAATTTTGTGTCCATTCTCAGAACAGGGATGGGATCAGTCCTATACACGCTATATAAGCTGAGAGGGGGCAGGGAAGCTTATCATAGAAAAACTAATGATTTATTAGCAGAAGCTGGAGGAAAGGAGGCAGGCAGGCAGTAGTAGCACATGTCTGCCACATTGTGTGCAAACAATCTGGATGCTAGGGACAGCTGGGTCTACGCTCTGCTCTGCATGCTGGCGGAGACAGCTAGGACAGTCTCTTCAGTTTCAGCCCTCATCACTGCTGTCTTTATCCACTCAAGCTGCTATGATGTGATACCATAGACTGGCTAGCTTATAACCAACAGCACTTTATTTCTCAGAGTTTTGGAGGCTGTCAAGCCGAAGGCCGAGGTGCTGGCAGGTTCAGTGTATGGGGAGAGCCTGCTTCCTGGTTCATAGATAGCTATCTTCTCACCTGTGTCTTCACAAGGGGCATGGGATCTCTCTAGGGTCTTTTTTATACGGACACTAATTTCATTTATGAGGACTCTGCTCTCTTGACCTAATCACCCCTCCTCCAAAGTCTCCACAAATATTCAGTCTGGGAATTAGGTTTCAACATACGAATTTTGGAGGGATACAAAAATTCAGTCTTAGCAACTCCTTTTGTGCATTCTAGGCTCCAACCACACTGAACGTAAAACCTACTGATTATGTGCTAAATGCGCAGACCCTCCTTCACCTCTGAGCCCTTATCATATCCATCCTCTTGCTGGGAGCACGTACTCTTCCTTCCTTTCTTCCAGGCTAACAGACTCACATCCTTCCTGGATGTGAGTCTTCCTTCATGTGGCCTTCACTGAGACGTCTCTCTCTGCTGGGAAGACTGCCCTGACTAGGTCGGGCACCTCTGCTGTGTGCTTCATCTATTTCTTACTGCCTCCTCTCCTAGCGCTGATCGTTGGAGTTGCCTGTTGCCTTGTCTGTGGTAAACTCCAAGAGGATAAGGAACAAACTCACTTGGTCACTCCCTGTGGCCTGCACTTAACACCTCAGACAGTGTGTGGCACATAGTCGGCACTCAGTAAAAACAGGATAAATGAGGAACTCAGCTTCTCACCCATGTCTCGGTTATTAAATATGAACTGGGGTTTTCTTGGGTTTTTTTTCTTCCAATTAGTCCTGGGACTTATCAGCTTTACTAGAGAAACTGTGGAAAGCCAGCTCATACAGGAGAAAATATTCTTATTACAGTGAATAATGAATCATATGTGTCTAAAATATCATTTACTAAATGAAGGAAATAATTTTTAAAAATCCTCCCAGGGTGAGGCTATATACCCCAGTCAGGTTCATTCAGTGACATCGTCCATCTAGTGAATAACATTTGGACCAGCACTAGGACATGGTGTCACAGTGTCATGATGTCATGGATCATAGAGTATTGCATCCTTAGTGAAAAAGGAAGTATTCTTAGGAGGTTTGTACAGAAGTTATGTCACAGAAGCAATGTTGAACAAGGCAGTAAGTATTTTCTCAGCATGCTGAGAATCTATGACATTCACATATGGACGGCTCCCAGAAAATAATGAACTTTGGCCATCTCCCTTTCGATGACTACAGACATTTATTCTTAGAAAAGAAACTTCTCTATCAGCTGATCGTGTCCTTCAGTGTCCTCCAGAAACTGAAGCCTGAGCTTTGTTTTTTGGCATCAAAAGCGGCTCCTATGGAAATTGTCCTGATGTGCTAAATTCAGCATTAGAACAGCACTCCTGGGGATCTTGGCTATATCTGCAGTCACTTATTCCAGGCCGAGAGAACAAGAATGTGAGAACCGCTAAAATACGTGTATGCACTCATGCTGTGCACACATGGGCTATTTCTATATGTGGAACAGTGGGCAGAGGAGTAGAACCAGCAAAATGGTATGCACCTTTACTGACTGACAAACGAGACAAGGAGGAAATACAGAAGTTAATCTTTGAGTTTCTATTTTTATGAATACATATTCCTATATATATCTCAAGTTCAATGAGCCTACTTACAGTGACTGATAACTTTGAAGTTTATGGAATGGGTATTTAAATAATTGCAATTTTGTATTAAATATGCTTGCATGTGTGCTAAATTGCTTCAGTCGTGTCTGACTCTTTGCCACCCCATGGACTGTAGCCCGCCAGACTCCTCTGTCCATGGGATTCTCCAGGCAAGAATACTAGAGTGGAATGCCATGTCCTCCTCCAGAGCATCTTCCTGACCCAGGAATCACACCTGTGTCTCATATCTCCTGCATTGGCAGGTGGATTCATTACCACTAACACCATCTGGGAAGCCCTGTATTAAATATATTGCATGGTTTTTATGAACCAGTATGCTTTTCTGAACAAAGCCTTGACTAGAAGTCCTGTAATTGATTTTTTGCTACTTGATGACTGATACTGACACTGCGTGAGTTTGGTGAAATCTCTTACCTTTTTTGGACTCACTTTCATTGCCCCTAAATGGACAAACTCTGCCAATACCACTGGGTGATATAAATAAAGAACCAAGGATGCCTGTCTTGGGGGAAGACAAGCTATGAATGCAGTGGATTATGATGATGAGAGAGAGATCAGGAGAAAAATTAAAAGCAATAACCCAAGATTAGATTTGAAGCCAATAATAAAGATCAGCTAAGATAAAAGCTATGAACTACTATGATAAGAGAACCTAAGAACTTACACCCTGAGCAGCCCAGAAGGGAACTCTCCTGCTACGACCTTTTACACAAGAACACTGGCAAGAAGCACTGGTGGACACTTCCTATGTGCAGGCACTGTGCCAAGTGCTTTTCCTAGCTCGTGCATTCATCTGGCATCAAATATTCATTGAGCACCTCCTACATGCCATGAACAGTACATTGTCTTACTCATTCTACAACAACCTTGTGAAGATATTCGTTATTATACAACCACTTAACAAATAAGAACACTCAGCTTGAGTGGTTAAGTATCCTACTTGAAGTCTTACAGTTATTCAGTGGAGGCTCTGGGACTTGAATCCAATTCACACTGCAAAGCCTGAGCCCTTAACCATCATATTGTATCATACTCATGAGCTTTGCCTACAGTTTAGGTTGTCACACCTTTAACAGCAGGTAAGGAACCTGGAATACAGAGAGGCAGAGACTTATGGCAAACCTCTATTTAACAGGCACTGTGGTGTTTTGCCATATATGATTTCAGTCTATCTGCATCACAGCCCTGAGAGGTACTTTTTCAGTGTAGTTCAGTCTCTCAGTCATGTCTGACTCTTTGCGACCCCATTTCCTGCTGCACCCCAGGCTTCCCTGTCCATCACCAACTCCCAGAGTTTACTCAAACTCATGTCCATTGAGTCGGTGATGGCATCCAACCATCTCATCCTCTGTCGTCCCTTTCTTCTCTCGCCTTCAGTTTTTCCCAGCATCAGGGTCTTTTCAAATGAATCAGTTCCTTGCATTAGGTTGCCAAAGTATCGGAGTTTCAGCTTCAACATCAGACCTTCCAATGATTATTCAGGACTGATGGGCAGGGAGGCCTGGCGTGCTGCGGTTCATGGGGTCGCTAAGAGTCAGACATGACCGAGCAACTGAACTGAACTGAACTGATTTCCTTTAGGGTGGACTGGTTGGATCTCCTTTCTGTCCAAGGAACTCTCAAGAGTCTTCTCCAACACCACAGTTCAAAAGCATCAATTCTTCAGTGCTCAGCTTTCTTTATAGTCCAACTCTCACATCCAGACATGACTACTGGAAAAACCATAACCTTGACTAGATGGACATTTGTTGGCAAAGTAATGTCTCTGCTTTTTATTATGCTGTCTAGGTTGGTCATAACTTTTCTTCCAAGGAGCAAGCATCTTTTAATTTCATGGCTGCAGTCACCATCTGCAGTGATTTCGGAGCCCCCCAAAAATAAAGTCTGTCACTGTTTCCACTGTTTCCCCATCCATTTACCATGAAGTGATGGGACCAGATGCCATGATCTTAGTTTTCTGAATGTTGAACTTTAAGCCAACTTTTTCACTCTCCTGTTTCATCAAGAGACTCTTTAGTTCTTTGCTTTCTGCCATAAGGGTGGTGTCTCTGCATATCTGAGGTGATTGATATATCTCCCGGCAATTCCAGCTTGATTGATTCCAGCTTGTGCTTCATCCAGCTCAGCGTTTCTCATGATGTACTCTGCATAAAAGTTAAATAAGCAGGGTGACAATAAACAGCTTTGACGTACTCCTTTCCCTATTTGGAACCAGTCTATTTTTCCATGTCCAGTTCTAACTGTTGCTTGCTGACCTGCATACAGGTTTCTCAAGAGGCAGGTCAGGTGGTCTGGCATTCCCATCTCTTTCAGAATTTTCCACAGTTTATTGTGATCCACATAGTCAAGGGCTTTGGCATAGTCAATAAAGCAGAAATAGATGTTTTTCTGGAACTCTCTTGCTTTTTTTGATGATCCAGCAGATGTTGGCAATTTGAGCTCTGGTTCCTCTGCCTTTTCTAAAACCAGCTTGAACCTCTGGAAGTTCACGGTTCACATACTGCTGAAGCCTGGCTTGGAGAATTTTGAGCATTACTTTACTAGCATGTGAGATGAGTGCAATTGTGTGGTAGTTTCAGCATTCTTTGACATTGCCTTTCTTTGGTACTTTTTAGACTTTCTTTTAAAAAGGAGGAGACTGGGGCTGATAAAGTTAGAATGATGGTTTTCCAAAGGCACATGGCTGAGAAGTGGCGATGTTAAAACTAAATCCAGATTTCAACTCCTATTTCCTTTCCCCTGTGCCCTTACTACTTCCCAAAGTGATTGAGGGAAGGAAATTGCACAAGGAAACATAAATGGGATTGGGGCTGTGAAGCCTGGAGAGGAGAAGAAGGCTAAGTGGCATGACACTTCCCCCTATTTGAAGAGTTTAAGTGAGTTTGAATCACTTATGTGTGTTACCATCAAGGAAGAGTATCTTTATTTTTGAAAATATTTATTTCTTTGGCCGCATCACCTCTTAGTTGCACAGGCTCAGTAGTTGCAGACTCCGGCCTTAGCTGCCCTGTGGCATGTGGGATCTTAGTTCTCCACCCAGTGATTGAACCCGCGTCCCCTGCATTGGAAGGCAGATTTTAAACCACTGGACTACCAGGGAAGCCCAAAAGGAGGATATCTTAACTCTAAAATATTGAGGTGTGTTTCTATAAGGAGTCTGAGGACTTACCAACTGGAGAACAAACACTTCCTGCCCCAGGTAAAGCAAGAGAGTAACTGGTCACCTAGGTACTCTATAGAGTCTTATGTAAGAGAGGATTTTTTAATCCAGCAGTGGAAAGCTTGGAGTGCTACAGGTCTGGAAATCAAAGAGCTGTATGCCTTGGCCTGAGTCTCTCTGGCTTAGACACTGCATCACCTGCACAGATGGATTCCTTCCAGAGATTCTTCCCAGTTCATCAGTTATGTGTCCAAATGTCTGCTCTTGTTCAAATGTGTCTCTCAAACATTTCCATCAAATGGCAGGCAGTGACTCCTGGGGATGCAAGTTATGTGTATGTGAACATGTGTCTCTGTGGGATGTGTGTGTACCTGTCTCGGTGCAAGTGTGAAATTTTTTTGAAGTTTTTCATGTTTTGTTGTGAAAAGTAATACAAATTTGAGTTTTGTTCCATTATATTCCATATTACAATATTTTTGTTTGTTAAAAATTAAGGTAATATTTTAATTTCCTTATAAAATAAAATTAGTGCTGATCCTGAGGCATGATGACAGTGGCTACAAGTTGTCCAGTGTGAGAAGCATAGGACTGCATCGTCATGAAGTTTCTAATTCTGATGTTCTTAACTTAACCCATTGTTTTATGTCATATGTAGTTGTGTAACATAGTCTGTCAATTTTCCCCTGATCTCATGGTTCACTGGGGACACTGGGTTAAATGTTGGGGAGAAGCTGTGGATTTCAGAGCAGTAATGGATAACCAATTAATTCCTGACTGATGACTTGTACGGAACGCTTCCTGAGCACTTTATAGCATTTTCAGGGAAATGGTAACAGTTAACATTTATTGAGCATTTAGTATACGTCACGTTTGTAGCTTTTTAATCTAAAAATGTACCCTTAAATTATAGCTCTCTGAGAAAGGTTCTGTTATTATTGCTCCCATCTTATAGAGCAAGAAAAGGAGATATAGAATAACTTGCCTAAGTTCACACAACTAGCAGATAGTGGAGCTGAAATTCATACTCAGCTTTATCCTGCCTATTTCCAGTTGGCTTAGGGGGCTTGGAGGACTCTCCCAGCATTTATAGCCTTTTATTTCATTTAGCAGTTGCGTGAGTCATCTTTGCCTGATGGAAGCTTGATGTGGGGTTAAAAGTCAGAGCAGTGTCCATCTGCCACCCCACTCATCCAGGTTCAGGGGGCATCGATAAAAAGGGAAGGGTGAGGAGAGGAGAGAGTGAGGCCCCTTTCCTTCACTTCTAGGGTAAGAGCAACAGTCCCAGGATTGGCATGGGTAGCTCATGGTGTCTGTGCCAGGTTAATTGTCTCTGGCCCTTATACTGGGTTTTCCTGGCACGCATCCTTGCTGATAATGGGACTGCTGACAGGCATGTGCTGCTATGCCTCTCACCTGCCACCTGACCCTCCTGAAGAAGGAGGTTAAACCCTTGGTTGCCAGCCCCTGACTGAGGCCATGAACTCCATATCTCCAAGGCAGGCTCCAGGGGCTGGCTTTGCTGGAGTCCAGAGGCTGCTCTGTGCTAAACCTTCCACTCCTCGCCTTGCCCCCGACTCCTTCCTGGAGCCAGAGCTATGAGATGCTAGCTGACTAAAAAGCACTTCATTGTATCAGATGTTTTTGGAAAGTCTGGGGTAGGCATTATCCAGTCATTCCCCTTTAACTGAAGTTTTACATTTTGAATCATGATTGAATGTTTTTCTTTCGCTGTCTTATTGGAGAAGCCTCTTATGTATTTCTAGGCACCTCACTTTAACAAGGTATGCAGAGAATTTGTGTTTCTGTCTCGTTTATGCCCTATATGGCACCCCTTCAACCACTCTTCAGTCAGTCCCCTTAACTCACTGCCTTAACATTCCCTTTTACTTTCCCTAGGAACTCTCTATCAGAGTTTAATTCTATACTCAGGCTGGATACTGGATACAATCTGCAGCCAAGACTGTTGCTGTTATACATTTCAGAGGTCCATTCATTTATAAATAAAGTCTTTATTGAGCTTTTGTCACACACCAGATGCTGTGCTAGGCCCAGTGGTCATGGCATGGACAAAACCACAGACGCTCAATATCCTCAGGGAGCTTCAGATCCATCTAAGGGTCCAATAACAGCTGCATTTCCTGCCTACTGGTTCCTCTGAGGACATGTTCCTGGTTAAAGCCCACTCTTGTTTTCCACATTGGACAATCCAAACCATCACCACATTTCTCAAGTTTATCACTAAAAGCTCACTTTGATCTCTAGCAGTCTACTCTGCAGAGAAGTCTTAGTACCCAGTCCCTTTTTGAACAGACTTGCCTCCATCCAAGCCTATCTTCACCGCCTTTATCTCTTTCTTGGAGGAAGAAATGCCCTTTTCTTAGCTAGGCTTAACATTATTTCTACACTTCAATGCAATCAGCCTCTTTTGAGATTTATTCCTTCGGTAATTGTATTTCATTTCTGTATCTCCAATCTCCATATGAATCAGCATATAACCTTTTTAATCTTGTCTATGCTAAGCCAGTTCTTCAATCCTGAGTGCTTCATAGTAGTCTTGGCTATTGTCCCTTTTTCTTCATATCCAGGCTTCTCAAAAGAGTAATTATTACTGTCTCCTTTTACTTACTTTCCATTTGCAGCACAAGTGATTTCTGTATCTAATTCCTCACACCATTGACTATAGTTCCAAGGAAATTGTTTAGGTCATGATCATCAAACCTCCTTATTGGTAACACCAGTGTAGGGAGAACACTTTCACTGTTGCCTCTTTCAACGTCTCTCCTACATTTGGCATTGTCGATGACTCTCCCATTTCTGAAGCCATCACCTCCCCTGGCTTCTGAGACACCATTCTCTCCTAGCTTTCAGCTCACCTTCATTACTGTCTTTCACAGGCTCCTCTTTCTGTGTCCAGCTTTTCAATATCTACTGTTTCAATGAACTGAAAACTTCTTTAGGGAAAAGATTATGTTATTAATTTCAGTGTCCCCCGTGCAAGTGACAATCCTGGGCATAGAGTGGGTGTTCAGTAAAGATCTGTTTAGTGAATGTATGACTTCCAGAATCATCTTTTCAGAAGAGCAGACAGCACAGTCAACCAATCTTAGAAGCTTTGGGGACTTGCTGCTGCATTTTAGCAACTTGGGTAAATAATTGACTACTGCTGTGAGAGTACCACACTTGGATATAGAACTGATTAAAAATCATGCTAATTGACTTTGTCTTTGAAAATAAGTTTATTGTAGAAAAGTTAGAAAATACGAACAGCCAGGAGGAAAAAATAAAATCATCCATAGACCCATTACCCAGACAAATAATTACCAGTCATCTGTTGACGTAAGGCCTCTCAGTTTGTTTCCTAAATTTTTATTTTCAGTAAAGAAATGGGGTCAAGCCTGGAGAATATCTCAGCTACTGAGCTGGTCTTTGCAAAGCTCACCAGTCATTAAATCCTAGTGCTCAGGGATTCATGGCAAACCTGACCTGGATCTAGGTGGGTGTTCAAGTCTAGCAGCACTATTCCGGTGGGAAGAGATTAACTGCATTATTAGCAGTGATGATGCTTTTGTTAGATAGATGTCACACTAGGGTATTTGCACCTGATTGAAGCAAGATCCTCTTAGTGATCTGGTATCTGGAGAGGAAGGCAGAGAAAGGAAATTAACAACAATTGGTAATTGACCAGGGCTCCATTTCCAGAGCTTGACTTTCCTGGTGGCTCAGACAGTAAATCGTCTGCCTACAATGCAGGAGACCCAGGTTCAATCCCTGGGTTGGGAAGATCCTCTGGAGAAGGAAATGGCAACCCACTCCAGTACTCTTGCCTGGAAAATCCCATGGACGGAGGAGCCTGGTGGGCTACAGTCCATGTGGTTGCAAAGAGTTGGACACGACTGAGCAAATTCACTTTCACTCTTCTTTCCAGTTCCAGTGGACAGTTGGCATGCAGAGTAGGAAGTGGGCAAAAGGACACTTGGGGAAGGGAAAAATGTTAAGACTATAACTGTTTCAGCATATGAGAGCCTATGGGATCATGTGAGGGCACTGTGATCAGGACTTGAGGTGACAAGACCAATTTTAGCCCAACTCCTGTTGGGGATGAGCTGCTAATGTACTGTCAAACTGAGTGAATTTTGTTAGAAACCAGGAAGACTTGAGCTGCCAGGTTGAAAGACTTAGTAACTGTTGATTTATGGGGCTAGGAAAGGCAGGGACTGCTAAATCCCAAACCTTTTGGAGTGCTGAAACCCCATACAATCTGTTTCATTTCATGACCCATATAACTGTGGTATGCCATATGTCGATATAAAATAATTAAAGCTAATTAAAATTAATTTTGGTTGGTGAGTATTTGAAGAGTTTCATAATAACTCTTGAGATGACTGGAGATGCTTTGGGATGTCACAAAAGGAGCATTTGCAATAACGGGGCTAGATGTTTAATCCAGGTGTGTGAGATGAAAGCTAGAAACAGAATGACAGTTCTGTGGTTGAAAGAACACTGGAATAGGAGTTAGGAGTTGTAATCATTGTGCTGGGAAAGTGATTATCTGAAAACAGCAACAACCTGGTTTTGCAGCACTTGCCAGTTTCTGTGCTGTAAATACCCCCACTGTGGTGGATTTCAAATTATCAACAGTTTTACTGTTGGCTCACATAATTCTTGAATAATTAATAATCACACTTTGGTAAGCCCAATGCAAGACAAATCCAGTACATCTAGATCATCTTAACTGAGCTTCTAGCTAGCTTTGTGATGTTGAATAAATCACTTTATCTCTCTGGACCTGCTTTTATCACCAACCAAATGAAGTTGCTAAAATAACCTGTAAGGTCTTCCAAAGTTAACATTTCAGTGACAGAGCTGTGTTATAGGGCAGGGCTGAGGTGTGCTGTGCTTGGTTGCTCGGTCACGTCCGATTCTTTGCGACCCCATGGACTTAGCCCTCCAGGCACCTCTGTCCTTGGGGATTCTCCAGACAGGAATACTGGAGTGGGTTGCCATGCCCTCCTCCAAGGGATCTTCCCAACCCAGGGATCTAACCCAAGTCTCCTGCATTGCAGGAGGATTCTTTACTGTCTGGGCCACCAGGGAAGCCCAAGAATACTGGAGTGGGTAGCCTAGACCTTCTCCAGGGGATCTTTTTGACCCAGGAATTGAACTGGGGTCTCCTGCATTGCAGGCAGATGCTTTACCAGCCGACTTACCAGGGAAGCCCTTGGGGCAGAGCTAGCATCATGTTATGAGCCAAAAGAGATGTTATTGTGAGATGTTGGGACACATAATTTGACATCTGAGCCTGTGTTGTAATCAACCATGTTCTGGTTCCTGTGGTCATTGTGTGTGTCCTTTTCCAGCACCTCTTCCCTGGAGGATTAAAAATGACAGTGCGGTTATTAGCGAGCCAAGCCTCAAAGCCCACCAGTGGGGTAAGAAACCGCGACCCAGAGTCAGAGAAGTCTACATTCAGCTGTCAAGTCCTCGGAGTCAGTTGATGGACTGTGGCAAAAGCTTTTTCTTAAAAAATTAATTAATGAATTAGGCTCTGTCAGGTCTTGGTTTCAGCATGTAGGATCTTCCTTGTGGCGCACGGACTCCCTAGTTGTGGCACTCAGGTCCAGAATGTGTGGGCTCAGTTGCTCCGTGGCCTGTGGGATCTTAGTTCCCTAACCAGCAATTGAACCCTTGTTCCCTGCCTTGCAAGATGGCTTCTCAACCACTGGACCACCATGGAGGTCCTCTGTGTCATAATCTTATAGCTTAGGTACCTTAGCCTGTCTGACCATGAGATCAACCATGGACCATTAGTCCAGACCTTCCCTGGACTAATAAACAGCATGACAGGTTAATTTGCTCATAGATTTTTGATGACAAGGACTCGTGTCCTTCATACTTATGTGTGTCAAATCCTGGCACACAATAAGGACTCAGTAAGTGTTTGTTGAAAGAAGGGATAAACATCTGAGCCTTTTTAGAGCAAATTCTGAGTTTGATTTGTATTTTCTCCCAGCTCTATTGAGATATAATTGACGTATAACATTGTACAAATTTAAGGTAGACAGCATGATGATTTGCTAAATTTTAAAATATTAATTCAAAAGTAGACATGAGCTTCTTTGTGTTCACCTGAAGAAATTTATTTTTCAAACAAGAGAAATTATGTTCTTGTTGTAATAGAAACTTCTCAGGGCCTTCAATTCAGTATTGAGCATTTAAATTTGCCTTCCATCTAGATAACACAACTGATGCACAATCAGAATTCAATGGAGAGAAATTTGAATGAGAAAAACCTAAACCATGCATTTACTACCCACCAGTGAATACTCTGGGGGTGCTCCAGTGGCTCAGATGGTAAAGAATTTGCCTGCAATGCAGGAGACCTGGGTTCAGTCTCTGGGTTGGGAAGATCCCATGGAGAGGGAAATGGCAACCCACTGCAGTATTCTTGCCTGGGAAATCCCATGGACAGAGGGGCTGGGTGGGCTACAGTCCATGGGGTCACAAAGAGTCGGACACGAGTGAGCAACTAACACACACAGGGTGTACTCTGCCTACCTCAGCCAGTAGAATCAGCTCATTTCCTTTGAAACGAAAAGATAATACTTATTTATAAAGCATGCATAATTATATATCATTACCAACATTTAAAGGCATACCTCATTTTATATCGCTTCACTTTATTGTGTTGTTTTACAACTTGAAGTCTTGGGGCAAAGCTGTGTTGAGCAAGTCTCACGGCACCACCTTCACAATAGCACTTGCTCACTTTGTGTCTCCACATCACATTTTGGTAATTCTGGCAATATTTATTTTGTTTTCTTTTTCATTTTGTACGCTGACAGTAGTTCAGATTTTTCCATTGTGATCATATTTGTTATGGTGATCTGTGATCAGTGACATTTGATATTACTATTGTAATTGTTTTGACAATTTTTAGCAATAGAGTATTTTATATTCATTTATTTGTTTGTGGTTGGCTGTGTCAGCACCTAGTTGTGGCTCGAGGGCTCAGTAGTTGTGGGTTTAATTGCCCTGTGGCATGTGGGATCTTTGTTTCCCAACCAGGGATCGAATGCGTGTCCCCTGCCTTGGAAGGCAGATAATTAACCACTGGGCCACAAGAGAAGTCCCCAAGGATTTTAAAATTAAGGTATATACATAAAAAAAATTATTTGTTTATGTTTGGCTGCACTGGGTCTTTTCTTGTGTTTTGCTCTTTTTATGTTATGTATGTTATGCTGCACGTGGGCTTTCTCTAGTTGCAGCAAGCAGGCTTCTCATTGCAGTGGCTCCTCTTGTTGCAGAGCATGGACTCTAGAGTGCCGGGTCAGTGGTTGTGGCACATGGGTTTAGTCATCCCATGGCCTGTAGAATCTTCCAGACCAGGGATCAAACCTGTGTTCCCTGCATTGGCAGGTGGATTACCAACCACTGGATCACCAGGGAAGTCCTACCATTTTTTTTTTTTTTTTAGACATACAGCTATCGCACACAGTAGGCTACAGTATCATGTACAACAGAACTTTTACATGCACTGGGAAACCAACAGATTCATATGACTCGTTTTATTTCAGTGGTCTGGAATTGAACTCACAATATCTCTGAAGTCAGCCTGTGGTCCTCTTGATGACCCTCCTAAGTTAAGTATCGTTATCCCTCTTTCAAGGGATCTACCCGATCCAGGGTTCAAGCCCACGCCTCCTGAGTCTCCTGCATTGGCAGGCGGATTCCTTACCACTAAGCCACCTGGGAAAACCCACCTTGTTATTCTTCTTTCAGAGAAGAAACAGGTTGAGCAATAGAGCCGCCCGTGGCCCGGAAAGGAGTTAACAACCCATAGGTGGCGCTCTTCCCCCAGGCCAGGCTGCCTCGGGCTTTCTGCACTTCCTCTCCTTGGGGGCTCTGTTCTTTGCTGTGCAGTTTTGGATTCTTTCCCATGTGCAGGAACCTGGCTCAGCCCACTACCAGGCAAACGGAAGCAGCAGCCTCTGACTGGGTTCTGGGCAAACACGCCAAGCCGGGTCCGGACGAAGGAGGGAGCTGGGCTGTACTTTGCCCTCGTGAATCAGCGCATGGAGGCTGGGCAGTCGCAAAGATAGCTGACGGGCTGTAGATCTGAGAACCAGGTAGGTCTTGGTAGATGTGGCACCTGGACTTTGACAGTGTCTAGGAGGGGAGAAGACACTCCGGGAGCGTGCGAAGGGAAGGTGGCGGCGGTCCGAGCAGGTGTGTGGGGACGCCAGCGCCCTTGTGGGCTTTGTCTGGGCTGTGCTGGTCAAATTAGGAAAGGCAATATTGATCTTAGTGGGGCCAGGGAAGGTCATTTATGTGGATGCGTGAGGATGACTTGTCCCTGTGCATGTAATGCCTTCATTTGAAGTATCTTAAGTGCTTTTCACTTGGGGTCCTTAATTGTAACCTGAGCCCTAGCTTGCTGGAATTGATATATTGGCAACAGAAATCAACTGTAGTTGACTTTGGCAAAGGGAGTGGGTAATGTGTCTTTGCAGTCAGAGAAGGGCTGTCTAGTGAAAATATCTGGGGATGAGGTGGAAGAGGCTTTCGTCTTCTTTTTTTTTAATAGATAATTTTTTTTTGATGTGGACCATTTTTAAAGTTTTTATCTATAAATTTGTTTCAGTGTTGTTCCTGTTTTATGTTTTGGTTTTCTGGCCATAAGGCATGTGGGCTCTTAGCTACCTGACCAGGGATTGAACCCACACCCCCTGCATTGGAAGGCGAAGTCTTAACCACTGGACCACCAGGGAAATCCTGAGGCTTTCTTCTTGTTTAGTTTCCTTGTGTCCAAATGCTTTCAAATTCCATAGGCCTTCAGGAAAGACTCAGGTAGCCTTTCACTGTGTCTGGGGTATTTGGCCTTTGCTAGGGTTTTCTGGAAAAGGCTCTCATTACACCTGACTTTTTCAAGGAAGTAAGCTGACATGGGAAGGAAGGTGCAAGTTTTCCTGAGCTGTGATTGTTCTGGAGGTAGAAGGCACTTCTACGCCTTGTTCTTCTGGTGCATTCTGCTTACAGCTCTCTGCTCATAGCTGTGGACCCTGGCTCCACGGCATTGGAGCAGAGTGACATCTTGATTTCAACACACACACCCTTTGACCTTTGCTTCTGATATCCACTCTTATATTGGGCTGGGAGTTTCAGGAGTGGGAGCAACTTGTGAATCTGATCAGAACTTTTCAACCTAGCATACTTCCCAAGGGAGAAGGAGCATGAGGTCTGATGGAGTCGTGTATATTCCTGACACAGAAGACTCCTGAGCAGCTCTCAGCGGTGATGGGTACCTTTCTTTGGAAGCAGCTGGGTGCCGGTGCTGCTCTGTGATACAAGCAGAGAAGCTTGGAGGGTAACTCGTCCTTGGGAGCTATGTCCCATTTCAAAGAATAAATGGGGAAAATCAGTTTGATCCTGGGGTGACTTCCAGGTTTTAAAATCTCCAGGCAGGAAGATTACTGAGACACGGCTGTCTAGTTTGTCACTGAAGCAATCCGAAACCCTGAGTCTCCTCACCTCCCCTGGAGGAGGGGCAGGCATGGGCAAGTTATAGAGCACAGTTCTCTAAGACTTTAAGGATTTAGAAAAGATGTCTCTTGAAGTCACTTTAAGCTTCTTCTTCTTTTTAAACATCTATTTATTTGGCTATGTTGGGTCTTAGCTGTGGCATGTGGGATCTTTGTTGTAGGCGCGGGTTCCAGAACAAGCAGGCTTCAGTAGTTGTGGCACATGGGCTTAGTTGCCCTGAGGCATGTGGGTTCTTTCTGGACCAGCAATCAAACCTGTGTCCCTGGCATTGGCAGAAGAATTCTTCACCACTGGACCACCAGGGAAGTCCCTAAGCTTCTTTTTATTTAGGAAATCTTTTCAGCTACTCACAGTATGCTAATCTCTATTTCTGATAACACTGTTATTTATTGAACCGCTACTGTATACCAGCCATAGTGTTCAGCACTTTACATAAGTATCTCTAACTCTGACAGTGACCCAGTCAGCTAATTATTATAGTCCTCATTTTATGGGTAAGGACATTAAGGCTGGAAAAATTTAACTTGTTAATAAAGGGCAAAGTCAGGATTTTTTTTTTTTAATTAAAAAACAATGTATTTATTTATTTATTATTGGTTGTGCTGGGTCTTTGTGGCTGCATGCCAGCTTTCTCTAGTTTTGGAGAGTGGGGTCTACTCTCTAGTTAGCATCCATGGGCTTCTCATTGCGGTGGCTTCCCTTGTGGAGCACAGGCTGTAGGTGGACAGGCTTCAGCAACTCCAACATGTGGGCTCTAGGGTACGTGGGCTTCAGTAGTTGTGTCACAGGGGCTCATTAGTCGTGGCTCTTGGGCCCTAGAGTGTAAGGGCTCCAGTGGTTGTGGTGTGCGGGCTCAGTAGTTCTGGCTCACAGGCTTTAGCTACTCCTTGGCATGTGAGATCTTCCTGGTGTGCTAAGTAACTTCAGTTGTGTCCAACTCTTTGTGATCCAATGGGCTGTAGCCCGCCAGGTTCCTCTGTCCATAGGATTTCCCAGGCAAGAATACTGGCATGGGTTGCCATGCCCTTCTCCAGGGGATCTTCCCCACCCAGGGGTTAAACCCGCGTCTCTTTTGTTTCCAGCACGGGCAGGCAGATTCTTAGCCACTTTACCTCCAGTGAAGTTCAGCATTAGGATCTGAACTGGGTCTAGCTCTGTCTAAAGCCCACTTTATTTCTATGACAACATTGTGCCTCCTGAATGACTATTTGTTGGTGGAATAGGTGAACACACATGTCTTTAATTGGAATACTTTGATTGTGTTTTGGAGCTTCATCTATTATTGTTCTCTCTCCTGGGCCTCCCACATCTATTGTTGATCCAAATATACTTTAAAATTTTTATAACAAGCTCAGTATAATTGTCTAGCCTGTTATTTATTTCAAGTATCCGCTTGCGATTTTTTCAGATATCTCTGTCTCAATGCCTGTGTGGTTTGTTTTAGATAGAAGATTTTTGAGGACCGTCGGTGCTTCTTTCACAAAACCTAATTAAGCATCATGCTTGGATATAGGCCTAAAATGATAATTTGTTTTGTTTTTGTTTTGTCTGGCAGGAGGATAAAATAACTACACAGCTGACTCAAAACACTAGAGAAATTCAGAAGATCTAGGATGGAACCTTGGATTCCCCAGTGGCTGCCTCAGCCATCAGGGAGGCCCCCAGAACCATCAAAGGATCCAGACCGAGGGCTTCGGAGAGATAGATACTATCGGCCTATTCCTCACTCTTGGCACGATGGAGAGAGGGTCCATCAAAGGCAAGAATTGGGCAGGAGCCCCCAGCCACAGC